>NC_141689.1:1804511842-1809311842 GCF_964263255.1 Lissotriton vulgaris | reverse complement strand
CTCCCTTACTCAAGCCATATTCTTCCTTTTTCACAGACACTATCTTTCTACCCTTTCTCTCTCTCGTTTTCTCTCTTCCTCTAATTCTAACTGCTGGACATGTAGTGCACCTGATGCTGATCTTCTTCATCTTTTCTTTTTCTGTCCTTCTGTAGCAGCTTTCTGGAAGCAGGTCTGGTCTTACATTTCACGCATTTTTACACTCTCTATTCCTTATTCCAATTCACTTGTGTTTTTGGGGAGCCTCTCAGACTCTCTGAATCTCCCGCCACAATCACTCAGTCTCTTTGACCTTATGTTGGCCCCTGCGTTCCAACATATTGCCTCCAATTGGAAGTCCCTCACTAAACTTTCCATTCGTTGTTGGTGGAATTTACTATGTAATTTCCATAGACTTGATGTTGCCTTTGCTTCCTCCTGTAAACGTAATGTTGAACTATATTGGTTACCCCTTACCTTATACTTAGATCAATCTGCCAAAAGGAGTTATACTTCACTATCCTCTGACAATTTTAAGCCCCCTTGAAGATTCGTACTCTCGCCTGTAGTTTTGCTTCCTAGACTTCACAGGTTTTGGTTTTATTATAGACTTCTAGATATTGTGTATCCTTTTTTGGTTATTGTGCGTTTGTTTTATCTGCCGACATCAGTATGACTTGTAATAACATGATCCCTATTTCCCCCCTTTTTCCCTCCCCCTACCTCCCCCCCTAAAAATAGAAAATGCTTAGATTCTTAGTGTTGTCATCAGTGGTCTTTAGTTCTTTCCATATATTTTTCTTCTGCATTTTGTTCTTATTTTTCTGCTGATGTCACCTTGTTGTTATTTATCCTTTATTTCAATAAAGCTTTCAAACTAAAAAAATATATATATATATTCAATCAGTCAGTACCCAGACTCCTTAAATCAATTTTCGATACATCTTTCATTTTCCCATGCCAATGCATATTTTACTCATCACAAACGATATAAGTAATCGATCAAGGGTCCTGAAAAATACACTATTTCATTAATGAGGCATGGCCTAAAATAACAAGCCTTTGCAATGCAGTAGGTCTCGCATTTACACGAGTTTAAACTATTGGCATTGTAAATGACAATACATTTTATTTATGTTTCAAAAACCAAAACATAAATAAAAGGCATTGACATTTACAATGCCAATAGCTCAAACTTGCATAAATGGGAGACCTGTTGCAAATGCTTATTTGCCGGTGCAACACAGAACTGATGTGGACCGTGCTGCAAATTAATTCAATAAAGCAGCGCGGCTGCTAAAGTGAATGCGGACCTTGCTGGAATAAGGAAAGACAATTAAAGAAAATAGTGCTCACCCACTAAATAACAGAGACTGTGTAACGAGCTATGTAAAAGGTCCAGTCGTTATGGGCGGTAACAAATGCACACAAGGCAGTACCAAGCGGGACTAACACGCCTATGTACAAATCAGAAGCCAGCATTTTCGAAGGACAATGTCACAAGCCAATTACAGATATTGGCGGAGAGTGGGCGTGCTTCCAGTACATACATTAATACAGCATGCCTCGCAGAGCGAGAAGCGCATGCGCACTGCCACTAGGCTCAACCTAAAGATGACCTACACATGGGAGGTTTTGGCTACTTCTTATGTATTTCCGGTCAGGTCTTGTGAATCGTCTGATGATAAATCTTTCAAGAGAGGGAACAGTAGATGTTTTTGAAGTCTTCTGTAAGGATAGCTGGGTACATGTGGTATTGCCCCAATTTAAATACAAGTTCACCAATCACACGAGCACATGGTGAAGTTTTGCTGAATTTGTATTCACATCGGTCGAAAATAGCTGCTTACTGGCACTAATTAGTTTTGACTTGTTTGGCCTAATAGGCAGCCACGGCCGGCAGTGGGAGTACCTGCAGGGCGGTGGCGTATGGAGGCGGAGGGCCGGGTGGGGAGTAGTAATGTATGGATTATGGAGTTTTACAGGTAAGTAAACATTTAAATAAATCAAATGAATTTTGTTGGGCGCACTGCATCGCATCTGGGGATGCGGTGCACTCAACGAAATTTGTTTTACTTATTTATATGTTTACTAACCTGGGAAGCTCCATAATCCATACATTACTACCCCCCCACCCTGCCCCTCTCCCTCCCCACATCACCGTCCTGCAGGTACTCCCACTGCAGGCCGTGGCTGCTAATAGGATTATTAACATATAGTGTGAGTCTATATTAATAATTGTGCTTTTTAAACCTAGGATATTATGTATCAAAGTTGCTAGATCAACAACCACTTGGGTAATCAATGGAGCTTTTTTGGGCCAAATTTTGCACGTGTGAAAAGCTTTATTAAGAGTGTTCAGCTTCCAAGTTTCTTGCTGACAGACCACGTGATATTTATTGAAGAAACTAAAGTTATTTCCACTAAGGTTTAAATGATGATCAATACCAGAAGTTTTCAAAAAGCAGAACTTTAATTTGTTGGTTAACTTTTTTCCTCACCCAGTTAGGTATGAAGCGGTGCCGTCAGGTATTGGAGATAGAGTTGATTAGAGGCTATTGTGATGGTGACCAGGCGGGGGGGTTGAGTTATTTGTAAGGTTAAAACATATAGGTTCCTGAGATTATCTGTGTGAGTAGAGCCTTCAAAATGCTTTAGAAGCAGGGTAAAATGTGCTTGTACCTATTCCAGGTTCAGACCTTTGTGTTGTAAAGTAGAACGATCTTTGCTCTTTCCAACCCATATATCTCAATATCTGTTTTATTTTCTCATGCGTTGATAAACGTCAAAAGTGGACCTTTCCTACTGACTTTCTCCCGAAGATGGAACATACATAAAAACGTGAATTGAAAACTGTGGGGCAGATTTATGAAGGGCTTGCGCCACGTTTACGCCGCCGTTGCGTGACGCAACGGCGCGGAAACGTGGCGCATCCCTGAGCCCTATTTACAACGTGACGCATCTAGGAGATGCGTCACGTTGTACAGCACTGCGCCATGAGGAGGCGTTCCTGCGCAGGGGGGGGCGTTCCTGCGAAGGAGCGCCTCTTGAAAGTGGCTGAGTGAAATCTATGAGATTTCACTCAGTCACTTTCAGGGCAATGCTGCGTCAAAACCCTGCGCCTGCTTGAAGCAGGCGTAAGGCTTGAGGCAGCATTGAAAGAATAGGCCCCCCCCAGAGCATTGCTGGAGCTGCGTCACGCTTGCGACGCAACTCCAGCAATGCGCCACATTTCCGGCAGAGATGCGTCACGCATCTGTGCCGTTTTTGCCCCATGGTGCGCCGCATCATAAATGCGGCGCACCATGGGTGGCGTAGCTGTGGCGCACTGTGGCGCATGTTAACTGGCGCATCCCTCGGGATGCGCCAGTTAACATAAATCTGCCCCATAATTTAGATGGGGGAAAACATGGCGGCCGCCGGCTAGAGCGGACCGCACGCACCAGGCAGCACTCTTAGAATCTCGCTGCAGAAAAGATGCCCAACGTTTCTTTCCCGAATGAGGCTGTTTTTCTTTATCTGACCTGATCTGCACGAGGCTGGTAGAGCGATCGGGAAAGCGGCATTATTGTACACGGAAGGTCCGGTTATCGGCGAATGTGTCTGCCGAGTACTGCTGTCTCCCTGGCACCCGCCCCTCACCCGACCTGGAGGCGGGCAGCCGTGGAGCTTCGACGCGGCCGGACGGCCGCAGTTAGAGGGAGCCTGAGGGAATTCTCAACAGGCGGTGGCGGTGAGAGAGGGCTCCGACGCTCGCTGTCAGCAGGACACCTGTCTTCAGAGTTACAAGCAGTAAACGTCGAGGTGAGCTGCAAAGAAGCGGTAAGAAGCCCTCATCTGGAAATATTAAACTCTAACTCTAACCTGGGGAGCAATATAGAGAGCAATATAGGGAGCTCTGAGGAGGTATGGGAGACAGCTAGTGGGGCACAGTCACAACCTCGCATCACAAGAAGCAAAGCCAGGGGTGGCCACAGAGAGGCCAAAGCAGGGAAAGCATACAAACTACAAATCCCAGAGTGCAATGTGGGGGAGGGCATAGCAAAGGAGCAGGATTTGAGATATAAAGCAGGAGTGGTGGAACTAAGAAGACCTGCATCAAGCAAATGTGCAAAAAATAATAAGCAGACAAGGCAACGTAAAAACAAAACCGTAACAGACCCTTAGGCCATAACTCCTTCGTTACGGTCATTTTTTAAGCCTGTACCCCAGATTTTGCAAATTTCACAAGACATGACTACGTCCGGAAAGCAAGTTAATCTACAAGATAAATCAAAAGCTACCAAGGGGGCTGGAGGAGATCTTAATCAGAGTGTGTCTGAGACATTATCTCCAGATTTGTTAGAAACTACTACACAAGCCCCTGAATCAACGTTAGCCATAGCGGACGCAGTGGAGCCCCTCCCTAGAATAAGCTTTGTTAGAGAATCACCCACCCTCCATGAAGAGCTAGAATTGGGTAATTGGCAGGGAGAACCTGGAGTGAGCAGCACTCTCGAGGCACTGGTGGGATCAATTACAGCAATGAGACAAGAAATTAGACACGATTTCACAGTCTCTAAAGCCAACCAAGCAGATATAAGAGCATCCTGCGATATCCTAGAGAAAAAAGTGGACGGTCTGTATGAAAGAACAGAGACATTAGAATGCTCCGTGGGAGCAATGGCCTCCAACCTTGAATCAGCCAGAGCCAAAATCAACACTCTCCAGAAGGACGGAGAGAGTATGCGGGATCGAATCGAGGTGTTAGAAAATTATTCCAGACGAAACAATATCCGAATTTTGAAGATTCCGGAGGGGAAAGAGGGGAGTGACCTTAAGAGTTTCATAGTTAAATTACTGAGGGAATCTCTTAATCTGGAAGAGTCCGCAGAGTCCCTCGAGAAAGACATACAGCGCATTCATCGAGACCCATTTCGCCTGAACCCCGCCAGAAGTAAACCCCGGAAAGTACTAGTTAACTTTCTGACATATGCGCTAAAAGAAAAGGTTCTAAATCTTGCGCTAAAGGCCAAAACCATTCAGGGACCTGACTTCCCTTTCGAGATCCGCTCAGATCTTTCCAAAACCACACTTGACAGACAGTGGGAGTTAGGACAGCGCATGGAAAAGTTTAGATCATTGGGCGCTAATGTTCAGATGAGATTCCCGGCGTTCTTAAAAATTATGTACAACAACAAAATGCACAACATTCGCTCTATACAGGACGCAGATGATCTGTTGCAAAATATACAAGATCACGTGCAGGCTCAGAAAGCAAAATAACCTAGTATAAGAAGGCTAAAAAATCTAAAACAGTCTAGATAGTGGACCACTAAAAAAAATAAAAAAAATAAAAAGGGAGGAAATCGAATCAAAACGAAAAAAAAAAAAAACCCTTATTGACCAAATATAGTAAAGCATATAAATATATACATATAAATGTATAATCATCACTATGAATAAAATACTATAGAACAAGAAAAAAAAAATATATATATATAACACGACAAAAGAAAACAGAACAAAAAAAACCAAGATTTAAATTAGGGGTAAGGACAATATACTAAACAGGGGAAAATATTGAAATTAAAAAACAATTTTTTTTTTTCTAAATGAAGACTAGGATTTAAAAATATCTTAGAAAGGTTTCCTCATAGGAAAAAAAACAAAACTATAAACCATGGAATAGCTAATCTTTACATGGGTTGATAACAGCCCCAGATTTAATAAGGCATCTGCAGCTGAGGAAATAAGAGCAAGCTGCAATGGGCGTAAAGGTGGCTAGTCATCAGGCCACAGTAAGTAGGGTGGGTTTTCCCAGGGGGGGGAGGGGTAGAGGGGCAGAGGGGGTGATAACATAAAAAGTCCTCACAAGCCAAAACAAAATCGTACTCTAGCATCTCCTTTTGACTTAAATTTAAATTTGACCTCCATAACCTTAAGTGTAGCATTTACTGGAACCAAAGGAAAAAGAAAAGGAGGGAAAAAAAAGATATATATATATATATATATATATATATATATATATATATATATATATATATATATATATAAAACCTACTATGAAGGAAGGTGAGGGTGACAGGGAAATAACAAGATGACATCACACCACTATTTATCTTGGAACGTTAACGGGTTACGGGTGAAGGGCAGAAGGGAGCGCATCTTTCAATACTTAAGGGACTCCCAGGCACAGATAATTGTCCTTCAGGAGTCACACCTAATTAAGTTAGAAGCCGAACAGATACTAAAGAAACATAAATGGATTGACAAATTCTGCTCTACAGACCACAACACAAATACCAGGGGGATAATTATTATTTTTAAGAAATCAGCTAAAGCCCAAATACTAGAATACAAAGAAGACTACTCAGGGAGATGGCTGATAGTCAGAGTCTCGCTAGAAGGCCAAATTCGCACTCTGGTGGGCTACTACGGTCCTAACGTAGATGATCCGTCGCACTTAGATGCAGTCAGAAATCATCTGACAGTAATGCAGGACCCAGTGATCTGGTTGGGTGGCTTTAACATCGTACTCAATACCAAACTAGATAAATCCACAAGATCTAAAATTCCTAGCTCACCTAAATCAAGGCAAGCTCTGATCACAATAATGAAACATCTTGGCTTGGCAGACCTGTGGAGAGAAAAAATGGGTAATAAAATGGGGGTGTCCTTTCGAAATGGTCGGTTTAAACATAAGTCAAGAATTGACTATGCTTTTTTTAGTTACTCATTAAAAGATACCCTGCTAACAATAGACTACCTTCCCTCACACCTCTCAGACCATTCCGCACTAAATTTTTCTATGAAGTCAGATAATAAAACCGCATTTACAACGTGGTCTTTTGATCGTACACTCTTGCTTGAGGAGGAGGAGGTCAAGCTCTTAGTACAAGAGTCTTTAATCTTTTTTGACCTAAATCTGGGCTCCTCAAACCTCGCGATGGTCTGGGAAACGTTTAAAGCCTACTTGAGAGGTCAGATTACCAACAGGGCCTCCTACAGGCGAAAAATATACAAAGCGAAAATAGCTAATTTGGAGCAGGAAATGAAACTAATAGAGCTAAACACCGATAAGCACTTGGCAAGTCCACAAGACCAGATGAGCTTAGCAGAAAAGAAGACACAATTAGAGGCGATTTTACAAGAAAGGCTTAATAAAAGATGGGAAGCAAGTAAGATATCACACTTTGAATTTGGTGAGACAGCCGGCAAAGTTCTGGCGTGGAAAATAAAATCAGACAAAGCCCTTAAATATATCAAAGAGATTCAGGTAGAGGGAGAAATAACAGTAAGAACATCTAATTCAGATATTGGTAATGCCTTTCATGATTTTTTTGAACTAATCTACAAAGAAGATCTCCCTAATAATCCAGGGGCGAGGGAAAATTGGTTTAAAGAAATTATGTTACCTGCCCTTTCAATGTCACAGAGTAAAGCTCTAGAGACTGAGATTACAGAGGAAGAGGTGCGGACTGCAATACGGCATTCCAAAAAAGGAAAGGCGGCAGGCCCAGACGGTCTCCCAGGTGAGGTATATAGAGCTCTGGAAGAAGTTATAGCCCCGGTTCTGTGTGGTCTATTTAATGACATCTTAACAGAGGGATACACAATACCAAAATCATGGGGGGAGGCGACAATTGTCCTTATCCCAAAACCAGGCAAACCGCCTAGGGACTGTGGATCTTATCGACCCATATCCCTCCTCAACAACGATTATAACATTTTCACCTCTATACTAACAACTAGACTGAGCGGCGTAATACCTAGCCTAATACACCAAGATCAAAAGGGCTTCATTAAAGGGAGACAACTTTCAGAATTAACACACGATCTGATAGGAGCCATAGACATCGCATCCGCCTTCTCCCTACCCCTGGCCACGCTCACACTAGACGCAACCAAGGCGTTTGATCGGGTTAACTGGCCCTATTTAGAAGACGTCCTTACAAAATTCAACTTTGGAAGTAGATTTTGTAAAGCAATATTTCAGCTATATAGTGCTCCTTCAGCCAAGCTCTTGGTTAATGGCATCTTGACTGAGGCATTTCAAATCACCAGGGGCACTAGACAGGGCTGCCCGCTCTCCCCACTCCTTTTTAATTTATATATCGAGCCATTTGCTCAGGTCTTGCGAGCAGAAGCGAATATTCCATCATTTCGTTTTGGGGAGTGGGAGAGACGGGTAGCCCTATACGCTGACGACATCCTGATCTTAACATCGGACCCAAAAAACGCATTACCAATAGTTATTCAGCGAGGAAAAGAATTTGGGCTCATCTCCGGGTATGACATCAACTCGAGCAAGATGGAAATCATGACCTGGAACATTCCAGAACAACACCTGGGTATTAACGTTTCCCCATCTATGAGGTACCTAGGAATCCGAGTTACCCAGGATGTGGGCAACATTTGTCAAATCAATCTCGACAGAATCTATAAAGAGACTAAAAAGCTGCTGAAAACTTGGACACACTTGCCACTCTCGATATTAGGTCGAGAAAATTTAGTCAAAATGTGCATCCTCCCCAAATACACTTTTTTATTTAGCACCATCCCTTTGGCTTTTGATCCCAAGGCAATAGAAAAAAGTCAGCAAGAAATCAACTCCTTTCTTTGGAATTACAAGTCAACAAGAATTGCTTGGAAGAAGCTCAGGAAGAAAAGGGAGAAAGGAGGCCTGGCTCTCCCTGACCTAATGTACTATGCGTGGGCATTTCAAATGACACACTTGAGGATGCTTTTAAAAACCCCAACAAATCTTTTGAATGGATCAATGTACAAAGCCATGCTAATCGGAGCAAATTTACCATCAGACGGATTTATGTCCAAATTTGCCAGTCAGAAATTCTTCAAAAAAATCAAACTTAAAATACTACAATCCTGGTGTAAGACATGGCTCAGTATAAGAAAGAAACTCGGGCTATCATACTATTCTAACTTTGCCCCAATTTGGGATTCACCCGGGCTCCCATTATACATGAGAGATAGTCTGTCAGTTGTACTCGAACAAGCAGGGATTATAAGATGGGGACAGCTAGTAAACGAAGGACTTCTAATTACATGGGACGAGCTAAAAGTTCAAGTTGGCCCCAGACTGTCTAGATTTAAATATATGCAGCTGGATAGCTGGACAAGGGCCCAACGCAAAAAGACAAACATCTGGGGAATGTAAGTCCCTTAGAACAACAACTAGTGGAGAAACCAATCGGGAAAAGAGAGGTAGCATTCTGGTACTGGCAACTGCTTGAAGAAATTGACGGAGAATTCTCTCTCCCAGACCATTTGTGGGGGGCAGTAATGGGCTCTCATAATGAGGAGACGTGGCAAACCTCTTTTGCTCTTTTGTATAAGATTGTAAAACCCTCGTGGTTAAGAAGAAACCACCTTTTTACTGTACATCGTGCATATATTACGCCACTTAAGCTTTCCAAATTTCTTCCGGATAAAAAATGCAATAAATGCAATGTCACAGGAGCATCAGATGTACATATGTTTTTTGAATGCCCTGACATAAGGCGGTTTTGGTCAGAAGTGGAGGCAACTCTAAATTCCATTATGAATACATTACTCACAATCACACTACCACTTATCATTTTTGGTTTGGACATCAACATCACAGGGAAAGCAAGGTCATTCCTTTTCTATGCTATCTTGCTGGCTAGAAGGCAAATATGTATACAATGGTTGGAGAAAGCAGCCCCCTTGCACTCTGCATGGCTTACATCATTATATGAGACATCTAAATCAGACCTCAATAGATCAGGCAGTAGGCGTAATTTGACATTTTTGGAATTGCTTATCGGTTGGAGATAGAATCCGGGTTTTTTTTTTTTTTTCTCTTTTTCCCCGGGTCCTATGATTATGCCGATAATACTCCCTGGACTGGATATAGCCTCGCTCCGACAACGGTCCTACTGGTGGTAACGCACCTAGATGGAGTCAGTTTGATTGCCTCGCATTTTTTGGGTTTTATCTCCCACCCACTACACGCTCGAGTCCAGGCAATGGTTCGAGGGGACTTCTGAGAGGACCCTAAGGAAAGGACTCGCTAAGTGGTTGGTATCTCCCCAAATGGAGGTAATGGCAAATGAGGACAAAAAATAAATAAATAAATACATAAATAAAAATAAAAATAAAAAAAAACGTGAATTGTGTCATGACTCCAGATTTTGGAGATTACGAATTTTACACTATTCAGCATTGGAGTGTAAGGTATGACAATCCAGATCTGTTTCAAAGAGAGGGTTTCCATGTTTCTGATGTTGGTAATGCTGTCTTTGTATGTAATTGCAGTGTTCTCAGACATACCTTTTAGTCACCACCAGTGATGAACGGTTCCTCATTTCTCTGCACAAATAGTCAACCATTCACAGTAGACCCAGAAAAAACAGACACACTGAACATCACTACTCTGACTAGTCACTCGGCTGAGCTATGATCTACTTGGGTCATAGTGTATAGTTTAAAAGCAAGACTTATATCCTTATTCCCTTGCCCAAATGCCTGTTCATCAGACACCTGTGATAAACAAAATATTTCCAAAATATTCTTTACAATATGAGAATATGAGAATATATAGAATACTTGTGGATATCTGATGTCCCTTTAATGGAAACAAACAAAACCTTTCATTAAATCCCACTCCCATCTCAGGAAAATGCAATCATCCTTTGTTTCTTAAGTAGAACCTCTATGGATATAATATACAAAGATATTCTTTCTTAAACTGCAATGCAAACAAACATTTGTTAAGATTATATAGTTGGTATTCACACCAATGTATCAAATCCAGTAACTATAATTCCAGCCCTAAGGATGTATAACTCGCGCCCTTGCCATGTGCCACGTTCAGAATTCAAACATGTCTTCAGTGAGAGGTTTGGTTGCTTCTCGGGTTAAACTCACAGGATAACACTAAAACCTGATGCTCAACCCGTCACATGTAAAGTGTGAGGTGTACCTTTGGCTATGAGGGAGTCTATGAGCTCTGAACTCGAGCAATTAAAAAAAGAGGGTATTATTGTTGAAAATGAGGCTAGTAAGTGTTTGGCCTCAGTGATTCTTGAACGCAAAGCCTCTGGTGAGGTACGTCTATGTGTGGATCTTCAGGCCCTCAACTGACAGGTAACCTCTTCCATCTTTCACTGCATGTTAGCCCAGTTGAAGAATGCACGTATCTTTTCCACCTCGATCGCCATGCTGCATACCATCAGGTCAAAATTGATGATAAGTCCATGGACTTGACTGCCTTTATAACCCCTTTTGGAACATTCAAGTTCACCCACTTCCCTTTGGCTTGATCTCTGCTGCCTCTTTCTTTCAGAGAGTCATGGAGGACCTATTGAGTGGTGTGGCGGGAGTCAAAATATACCAAGATGATGTCTTGATCCATGGCTCATCTCAAGGTGAACACGATGGGAGACTGAGGAGTGTGCTAGAACGATTCAGTGCGAGAGGTCTGACGCTGCGTGAAAATAAATGCAGGTTTAATCTCCCTGAAATTGACTACCTGGGTCACCGCTTGACCTGTGATGGAGTTAGGACTAGAGATCGCCTGGTGAGAACCATTGAGGAACTTCCCGTCCAGCAGTCCAGGGATTAACTGGTAACCTTCCAGGGAATGGCAGAGTACTACAATAAATTTGTTCCACAGTTTGCCTGCCACATCTTCACTCTTAGGTCTCTCTTAAAGAAAGGTGTGAAATTCTCTTGGTCTATTCAGTGCCAGTTGGAATACGAGGGAGTCAAAAAAGCTCTTTGTTCCTCTCCCTCTCTTCAGAGTTTCAACACTTCTTCAAGCTCCATTCTGGTCACTGATGCCCGTTCTAAAGGATTGGGTGCTGTCCTTAAACAGACAAGGGATGGCGGGGAAGAAACCATCATGTTTCTCTCAAGGGCTCTCGTTGGTCCAGAACTTTAATATTCGGTAATCGAAAAGGAGGCACTGTGCATTTTCTAGGCCATCAATAAGCTCAAAAAATTCCTCTGGGGTACCTCTTTTGTCATTCATTCAGATCATAAAGCTCTAAAGGACTTGTTCTGTAAAGAGGATTTAGACTCTGTCTCCTCCAGAATATGTAAGTGGGTCATAGCACTCCAGGATTTCGACTTTGTCGTAAATTCATCCCCAGGGCGGACAACAAATTAGCAGACTGTCTTTCTTGCTAAGTTCCCAAGCAGTGTGACGAAACCTCTCTTGACCCTGAAGATACTAGGGAAATTGATGACTTCAAAGTATACGAGTTTGTCGATGGAGTTGTTTCTGAGGCAGAGTGGAGAGACTCTATGAAAAGTGACCTTGACTTGCTTGCAGCTGCGGTCGGCAGTAGGAGTTTCTGCAGGGCGGTGGAGTGGGGAGGGGGAGGGGCAGGGTAGGTGTAGTAATGTATGGGTTACGGAGTTTAACAGGTAAGTAAGCATATAAATAAATAAAATGAATTTCGTTGTGTGCACTGCATCACCAAATGCGATGCAGTGCGTGCAACGAAATTCGTTTTATTTATTTATATGTTTACTTACCTGTTAAACTCCGTAATCCATACATTACACCCCCCCCCCCACCCTGCCGCTCCCCCTTCTCACGTCACCGCCCTGCAGGAACTCCTACTGCCGACCGCGGCTGCTTGCTTGATGTGTGCAGATTGGTGTCAGGAGGGTGGACGGGTATCAAGTGCTTGACTGAAGGTGTCCAGAAAATCTGGAATGTACGGAATGAACTTTCGTTGAGTGATGATTTGCTTTGGAGAGAAACACGCCTTGTCCCTATAACACCTTCTCAGACAGAAAATACTTTGTTTGGCCCGGCCTGGTCACCAAGGCATCTCCAAAACTAAGGAGAAGGTTTGTCTGCACTTCTGGTGGCCCGGCATTGATATTCTTGTAGAGCGCATGGTTAGAGACTGCATGGAGTGCAATGCCTGTGATAAAAGTTGCAAGCCTATAGTTCAACCAATGATTATACAAGAGGCTCCCATACGGTGTTGGCAACACGTGGCCTTAGATCTTGTGGGGCCTGTCTCCTCTAAGGCGGGCCAATCTTATGTTGTAGTCTTAATTGACATGTTCTCCAGATGGCTGGCGGTCAAAGTTACGCAGAGTATTGAAACCAAAGATGTCATAAAATTCTTGGAGGGCATTTTCTGCAGGGAAGTTCTTCCTGAATCTCTCCTGCCGACAATGGAGTTTGGCTTGTATCATGAGGGATGGTGAGTTCTTGACTAAGAAAGGAATTCAACACATGTGTTGTTCTCTCTATCATCCAGAATGCAACAGAATGGTGGAGAGATTCAACCATGTTCTGAAGGAATCAGTTCAACTTGCCAAAGAACAAAACCATGACTGGAGGTCAGTGATACTGGAGAGAGTTATGGCTTACCGCTTAACTCCCCACTCCACCACTAAGAAAGTCCCTTTTGAGTTGTTTAGGGGGTGCGCTCCTAACACTTACATTATCCAGACTTGGATGAGAGGGAAAAGTGCTGGCATTGAGATTTGTGAAGATGCTCAATGGCGGGCTCTGCAGGATCTCAATCAGCTAAAAAAAGGCCAACTTTGATGCCAGACATGCGGTTTCTCGCACCTTGGTTAGTGTGGGTGACCGTGTGAGGGTACGCTTTCCCCAGAAGTCTGGTAGTGCAAAATTCTCCCCTCCTCATAGTGTGAATAAGCTATTTCTTAATGTTGTGAAACTTGATGATGGGCGTATTTAGAATTAGAGTAGGATTGCTCCTGTACGTCCCTTTGTTCCCTCTGCTCAAGATGATCAACTTGTTTCTTCTAGGGTTGTTTCTCCTCTGCGTATGAGCACTCGCAGATGTAAAACTCCACAGAAACTACTCAACTATGTTTTGAATTAATTATACTTTCTGTTCTTACAACCTTCAATTTTGTATTAGGGGAAGATGTGTGGTGTTGCCCTGTGCTATCCAGCTGCTTCCAAGTACATCCTATCCATATGACTCTAGAATGTAAAGAGTGCTTGGTCCCGTATGCCAAGTGCCCAGAGTCAGTTGCTGCTGGCTGCCCTGTGGCTAGGACCTTGCTGTACTTGAAGCTGAAATAAAAAAGCTTTGTCTTGCTGTCATCCTTTCTCCCTGTACTTCATCACAATGAACAGACAGGTCCACAGGAAAGGGAGACCAGACCTCATCACGCTCAACCCCCGCCCCGTGATCTTGCTGGACCCTATTTCAGATACAGGAGCAGCCGTTGCCCCTCACGGGCTTCAGAGGTTGATAATTTACTAGGTAGTCAACATTTCAGTGCACCCCCGCACCCCTCTCCGGCACCATAAAGCACAGAAACTTGGCAGATGGATATTTGAGGTCAGTCAGTCTCAGAATCCTTCCTTAGAGGCTGGTTCACCACAGCATTACATTTCAGCACATAGCCACATTTATACTGCTTTCAGTCGTGAGAAAGTGCATACCCTGTGGGACAAAGCCTGTCAGAGACAGAGCTCCCAATTTTCACAGGTCCACACAAGTGGCTTATCCAGTGCAGGATTTCATTTGCCCTCCGGGATTTGTAACCCCCATCTCATTAAAAAAAAGAAAATCAGCCCAATAATGCATATTAATAACTTTAGACTCGAGATACTCCAATTAGAATTATGTTATTTTTTTGGGCTGCTCTGTTATCGCATTATTATTGATTTGACATATTTACCAAATAATCCATCATCTGGTGAATAAGCAGCAGATTTTAACAAAACACAAATTTAGTCTTTAAAGTTCATGATTCTGCCACGTCAGTTTCCTGGTGCACCTTGTCTGGCACCTGTTTACTGTTTTTTATTGTTTTTACCAATGCATATTGTGACTTTGCCATTTGTCTGTGCCAATGCTTGTTGCAGACTATGATGTTATCAAGGCCTATTGTCCCTTCTCAGCTCCAGTAGGTTGCCTGTGAGCTGGAATCTGGAAGCTTCTTCCTGAGCTTTTTAAATAGGGGCTACACCCTGTTCTCATTGCTGTTTATTGAGAATCCTGAGCAGCAGCTGTTCTTGTTCTCCGGTTGCTGAAAGTAGATTCATGTTGTAGCAAGGAGACTTCTGTTTTCTTTTCTCAGGTTGTAGATCCTCTCTCAGCTACAATCGGGCAGGATCGTTCCTTTCTTAACCAACAACATCGTGAAAGGAACTACTTGCTGTTTTCGTTATTTGCTGTTTTTGTTATTTTGTTATAATGTATTTTGAAAGAAAGTTGCATATCGCGCTGAAGCTGTTTTGTAATTTTGGCACTTTGTACATCACGCTGAAACGCTCTTTGGTCATTTACATGTTTGGTGACTTTCTCACTGTTGTACATCGCGCTGAAGCGCTCTTTTGTCATTTACATATATGGTGATTTTGGCATTTTTGTATATCGGGCTGACGTACTCTTTGGTAATTTCCATGTTTGGTGATTTTGGCAACTTGACACATCGCGCAGAAGCGTTGTTTGGGCATTTACATACTGATTAATCTGGCATTTTGGGGATATCGCGCTGAAGCGCTCTTGGGGGGATTTGCATACCTGATGATTTTGGCATTGTGTCAAATCACGCTGAAACGCTCTTTGAACATTTGCATATTTGGACTCAGTGCATCGTGCTGATGCAATTCCTGAACATTTGCATATTTGAACTCTGATACATAGTACTAAAGCGCTCCCTTGGGCATTTGAATTTTAATCTGCCTCATTAGCATATGTAATGTATTGTGTATTGCAGTAAGGTTGTTGGAAGTACCACTGTGATATTTAACAGTGGTTAGCACATCATTACGGAAACATTGTGTATAAAGCCAAGTGGCTCTTTGTATAAATGTGTGCTTCATTTTGAAACATGGTTGTTTAGCCATAACATTTTATCCTTGAGAATTATAGCAAAAGAAGTTACCAGTGAAGCATGAGAAGACGTACACAACGACTGTTCTATGCATAACCTGCTTTTCTCTTACAGGTATGTTGTCATTGTTTAACCCATGTTAAATATAGTTAAAGAATTTACTAAGCACAAAAGGAAAGTTAATCAAGGACAACGTCTCGTTCCAGGTCTCCCTCCCCGCAATACCCTCCCTAATTCCCCCCGTCTAGCCACTTTGATACTCAGTGCAGTTAAGCTTCAGTCAAGGCTGCTGGAAGGTGGGCTTCTTTGGGGTACTGCTCCTGAGGGACCCAACATAATTTTTCCACTTTTGACAATAAAAACGGGGCAACATGCGTACGGTGGAATTCCTTTTGCAAAAGTTGACTGGTCGATCTTCTGTAGCTCATTGCTTTATTTGGGTGTTAAACTGTACTAATGGGGTGAAACCATTACCCAGACAGAGTAAATGTGCAAAATAAACAACATAAGGAAGTAATAATAGCACAAAATGTGCAGCCTTGAGCCTCATAATGTGCATTTTCTTACCATGTAATGTAGTCACTCATCCTGCATAATTTGGTCCTCTCCTGCTGCATGATTCCAGCAGCCCTGGCTACTCATCCATAGACAGCAGCAATGTGAGGGCTCTGGAGAGATGGACAGTGCCTCCAAAAGAGAGACAGACACTGTTAAAGAGGGTGGCAGTCTGCTGAGGGAGAATGCTTGTTAGAGGCGAAGCACAAGCCAATGTGGATGAGGCCAAACTAAAGACAAACTTAAAGAGGGACACAGCCTGATAAAGATGGACGGGGTTTGAGAATGAGGGTAGTGGCTGCTAGAAATACGGACCCTGCTACAGAGGGACAGGGCAAGCTTGTGATACACAGACGCAATAGTCTGTAAACGAGGGGCAGTGGAGATGTGCCAACCCAGGGCTTGACATCCTCAACCCCCAGTACAAATAACCTGCCAGCAGAGCTCACTGTCCAATTAGCCCAAAACAAAGAGCCTGTCCCAGTGGGGGGGGTAGGTGCAGCTTCTAAAAGTGTGCAGGCAGATTGGGCAGAACAGAGAGAGAAACAGCAGAACCAGGAGGAGAGAAGCAAAGTCTGTACCTGAGAGCATGAGGGAAGCTCAGTCTGTACCTGAGAGCATGAAGGGAGCACAGTCTCAACCAGAGGGTAAATGGGCAGCAATGAGGGTACATGAGGGAAAAGGAAGTGGGGGTTTAACCTGTACCTAAGGGAAAAGGGGAAGGTCAGCCTGCACCTCAGAGTTAGAGGTGCAACAGAGACTATTTGAGAACACGGGGGGAGCACAGTTCGTACATAGGGAGTATGGAGCGGGGAGATAGCCTTACCTGAGGGGACAAGAGAGAAGAGTAAGTCAGTCTAGGGGTGGGGTGAGGGAGTAAGAGGAGAGTACACCCTGCACCCAACAGTAAGAGTGGTGCACAGAAGCTACCAGAGGGAACAAACGAACACCTCCTTAGAGAGCGCTCAGATTTACCTGTTCTATGGGTGCCGGTATTTACGGGACCAGTTAGTGTTTTTTCCCTGTGCAAGCTGGAATAATTGGGACTGCAAGTTCCAGGTTGCAAAGCAACCCTCTGGGCTGGATAAGCTACTCGCGCATGGTGCCGGGATTCTTAAGCATTCTGCATGCACTTGAGGGAAGCGCATACAGTGCCAAAGACTGGGAGAGGGGCAGATATTGTAATTTGTAAGAGTTGGTGTCCGGGGAGCACACACTGCGCCCCAGAGAGTGAAGCGTGTCCAGGGGAAGGTGAGAGGAGCGATTGAGGAGGGGGTTATGAGGTGAATGAAAATGAGGGAGGGAAGGTAAGTAAGAGGAATACCGAGAATAGTGGGGTGCACGGAGGGGAAAGAAAACAAGCATTTGCAATGCAAAAGGACTCGCATTTACACGAGACCTACTGCATTGCAAACGGGACTGCGGGCGGTCGAGAAGACACAAACAATGGAGTGCAGGGGGAGGGGGAAGGGGAGCAAGAAGGCACGGACTCTCGAAGTAAAGGGGCAGTAGCCATGGAAGGATAAGGTGGGATGATCTAGCATAAAACAATCGGATGGTAGCATTTAGGTCGACAAAGACACACACCAATGAAAAAGATGGGCTGAGAGTGGGCGTAGCTTTTACGGAGCTTCCACTCCATTCTGAATATTGGATGCCACACAAACTGAGCCGAGCATGTGCGCTGCCGCTATAGGCTCGAGCTAAAAAGGACATTGTGTGTGTGAGCAGGGGGTGTTAGCCATTTTATATGATTTATTCTGCCACTTATTGATAGTGACATATGCTACCATGTATTAAAGTCTGAACTAGTACAATCGTTTCATGAGTGTGTTGCCCTTTTACTTTCATTCTCATATTTTCTACAACAATACATAGGTAAAGCATGAGTCGTTCATTTCAATTGTGAGGTGCAACAGTGTCACTTTCATTCAAATGCAGAATTGTATTTAAAATCTTTGAGTCGTCTAAATTTAGTATTATAGTTTATAGCATTAATAATAAGAGATATTAGAGTTGATACTATCTCTTATCAATCAGAAATAAGACAGCTATTTTAAGAAAACATTAAAGTGGTTATTTTTCACCCCAAACACTTTGGTCATGACTATCCTCTGACTCCTGAGTGACCAGGTCATGGTTGCATAGTGACCCTCTGGGTTAATAAATTATACTCTTAGTTATTACTTTTGGAAACTGCTGTGTCACATATGAAAGGAGAAGATGAAGTCATAGGACTCCCATTGAACAGTTTCTCTTTAGGTTTCTTTAAAACATTATTGCTCAGGTGTATTTCTTGCAAAAATACCATATCTGCAAATAAAGTATTTAATTTAAAATGTCAGTTGACATCCTGCAGTCCCTGCATGCTATAATTAATATTTATAAATGTACAAGCTGTTTACCTGATTTATCTGTAGATCAAGAATCTGGATTTGTGGGCAGCAGAAGATAAACAAACACACAGACGATGGTTTATTACACAAAAAGAGAATGGTAATAATTATAATTGACCTTATAATTATGGATTTGGTCATTTGACTTGAATTCGGCTGATCTAGTGTTAATAAATACTGTTGTTTGACTTCTCAACTGCTGAGTTATTTTAACAAATATTTCCGAATCCTGTACTTTCAAATGTACATTTTTCAGCTTTTAAAGTATTTTTTCTGAAATTCCCGATTAAACCAAAGATAAAGGGAATCAGAGTCTTGAATATCATATTACTGAATTTAATTTTTTTTCACCTTAAATAAGTCTCTGTCAACGTGCATGTTTTATGATTACCAAATATTACATCACATATTTTGTCCTCTGATAACTATTGTACATAAATCAATGCTCACTTAAAAGTTAAATGTTGAAGAATTATACTCGTATCCTAATTCTTTGCAATTGCACACCTGAAGATTATTTCCCAAAAAGATTCCTACTTCCACATCTCCATTGCAGATTTAGGTATGTTTGTGGCTAAATTGACATATGCAATGGATCCAAACTCTCTGCCTATTCATGATTGCCAATGAAGAAAAACAATAATGGATTATGGCCTCAGTAGAGTGAGCAGCGACCATGGTAGCCGAGGGTCGGTATTTTGGCGAGACACCAGATTTCCAGAATCTCGCGTGAGTACCAAACCCTTGGGTGCTCGGCACTCGGAGCACCAGAACGCCCGCGACCAAACTTGCTCGACTCCACCACCAAGGCCTCATTGCTTTACGACACTGCTTGAGATGAAAAGTAAGAAAAGTCATTTTAGAAATCAACCAATATGTCATTTTTGTTGATAAACGAGGACTGAAAAGTGTGTTTAGTGTCCCACCGCAGTCAGGACACACAAACACACACCTTTGCCCACACACTTTTAGCAAAGATTCAATACCATTCAACCATGAGCACCATACTTTAATATTCATATGAAAGATAAAACCCTGACCTTTGGGGAGGGATTTAGGCGATAGGAGCAATCATCAAAACCAGTCTGTGTTATGTGGCTGTTCTCACCAAAGATGTTCCCCCAGGTAATTCCCTTAAGAGACTATCAAACTTCTCTTTCCTACCAACTAATGACAAAAAACAAATCAATGTAGCCAAAATGTACCATACACAGAAGAAAATAGAGGATAAAGAGAACTTGCCTGAAAATACTCTTAGAGTAGCTTATGCCTCATGTATCACATGTCAAATGCCTGTGAAAGAGGGAACCTTAGTTATCAGTAACTGTGAAAGCATCACTGGCCACCAGTGTTGTTACTTCCTCTCTTTAGCACTGATGGTGTATTAGTAATGATGGAGTAGCTACAGCAGCTAGTAAAGGTTGATGTACCGTTGGACAGCTAATTTTTAAAAACATTTCATAAACAATGGGAGTGGGTGATGAGGAGATAGAAAGTTCGTTAAAAATGGCGATGCTGTGATAGATGGTTGCATGATAGAGGCACACATAGCTAAACCACAAGGAGCAGATTTAAAAGAAAGTGACACATCTGTAGAGATGCGTCACTTTCCCTGCGCCACCCTGGAAAACCCATGCACCACTATTTTATTGTAAATACGGCGCACCATTGTGCAATTCTGATTCATCCGTTGGGGCAAAAGTCACGCATTGCTGGAGTGGTGTCGCAAGCCTGATGAAATCCAGCAATGCATTTTGAGGCCTATACCCACTACACTGCTTTGCTCCTTATACCTGCTTCAAGCAGGCACAAGGTTTTGACACAGTGGCATCCTAGAATGACGAAGTGAAATCTGTAGATTTCACTGTGTCACTTTTACATGGCTTTCCTGCGTGGGAACACCCACCCGGCATACTTTGTACCTGACGCAGGTATAATGTGATGCAGGGATTTACAACGTGACGCATCTCCCTAGATGCGTCACGTTGTAAATTGGCCGCATTTTTCACACCGCTGCTGCTTCACAAAAGTGACGCAATGGCAGTGCAAAAGTGATGCAAGGGGCTGGTAAATTTGCCCCAAGTGTCTCTACCAAACAGCACGAACCACAAATGTGTCTTGACTGCGCATTCCTTTACTATGCATACCTTTACCATGCAATGTTGTGGTAAAGGCATGAATGGTAAGGGGGTATATGTGGCTAAGGTTGTGTGCCTCTCCCCAAACTACAAATCCCCTACCTGCCCCCCTGCCCTGTCGTCCAAATACCCTGACCCCCTCCCACCTCCCACACTGTCCATAGCCCTTAACATGCACTACCCTGACCCAATACACCCCTTGCTGTCACTAATACTACTCCAACCACTTCCACTGCCCTTAGGCCTAAAACCTTAATCCCTACTTTAAAAAACTACCCCAACCCCCACCCCCTAGCCCTTAAAACACTTCCCCGCCCTCCCCTAAACCCGAAAGAATACCCCAACAACCCATCTCCTGCACTGATGCCTAAAACCCAGATCCCCTCCCACCCCGCGCTGTCCCTAAAACTACCCCATCCCCTTCCACTTCCCTAAGCCTTTTACCCTAACCCCTATTTAAAAAAAATAACTTGACCCCCACCTCTGAGCCCTTAAAAAACTAACCCTTCCTCCTCTAAGCTCCTAAAAACGACCCCAACTGCCCATTTCCTTCAACTGCCCTGAGGCCTAAAACCCTGACCCCCTCATGCCCCCGTGCTGTCCCGTAAACTACCTCAATTCCTTCATCTGCCCTTAAGCTCAATACTCTGGCCCCTAATTAAAAAAATAACACAACCCTCCCCAGCCCTAAAAACTAACGACCCTCCAACAACCCTGAAAACGACCCCAGCCATGAGACCTACCCCCAAACCCCACTCCCCAAACCTGAAACCGGCCTGAGCCCCGACCCAGCCCTGAAAACTACCCCGACCCTCCACCAGTCCTAAAAACGACCCCAACTCTCCCACAGTCCTGAAACCTACCCCAACCCTCCCACAACCCTGAAAACGACCCCAACCCCATCCCTGAAAACTACCCCGACCCCCCAGCCCTGAAAACACCCTTCAACCCTGAAAACTTCCCAACCTTCCCACAACTCTAAAAATGACGCCCCTCCTCCCTGAAAACAACCACCCTCCTGCCTGAAAATGATCCCCCACACTGAAAATGACCCTGAACCCCTCAGCCCTGGAAACAACCCCGCAACCCAGACAAACTACTCCCACCAATCCCAGTCTCAGCCCCACTTACCTCACTGCATCATCTCTTCCTGGCGTCTTTCTGCTTTTGCCGAGCTGTAGGCAGCAGCTAGACCGCAAACTGCCTTAACCACGCATATGTATGGTTACGGTATAGGCGTGATTAAGGCAAGTGTGATAAGGCATGCGTAGTCAGAACACGCGTGGCTCTGCCTGCATTGTTCCAACTGTTTCCCCTGTTGGTTATTTTTAGAGGGCTGTTGAAGTTGCTTGTCTGGAATGTGGAGTTTACAATGCTGAGAACAAGTTTAATTGCAACAGGAGTCAAGGCATTGATGATCTCTGAGTGTAGGATGTCCTTTTGTGTTGGGCACCAATTTAGTGAGATTATGATTTATTTTTTCAGCTATTTATTTAATATGTAAAGCACAGATGATACCTTAAATATGGCTTCCTGGAGCTAATGATACTTTTTTATCTATTTTTCTCTATTTGGTAGTTAACACACCAACAAAAGGCAAACCATTAATTATAGGGCAAAAACATATAGAAAAGCAGGTAAAGAACACATGACTTAGTTGCGTGCAACAGGACACGAAAACACCATCAGAGATACAAAAATTAACAACTGAGAAAGTAGTAGATATTTGTTTGTCAAAATAGACATGAAACAATATAGATTATAGTAGAGATTAAAGCTGGTGGTGGTATGTAGCCTTAATTCTCTTACATTTCAGATAATGGATTAGGTGTGCCAAATTTTGTGGAAGTGCCAATTCCAATTTGTCCTACCATATGGCATCTAAACAAATTCATGAAGAGACTTTGATTTGTAGATAATGGCATGACATTCATCAAGTGCTTAGTGAAAAATAAGTTTAGAAACAGCCAGACTATTGCAGATAAGTATTCTATCATCATAGGATAGAGGGAATATCAGGTGGAAGAGTAGAGATTTGGTGTAGTTCCGGTGTTTCAGTAATACAGAGCAGATCTTGCTCAGGCTGTTCCTTTTGATAATGAAATACTGATTTATCGTAGTGAATCTTTATTGTGAGTGCGAAATAGGACAGAGAGTGAGTTAATGGCCTGCTATAGACAGAAGTGTGAAGTTGAGTGCCTAGAACTGCATTACTATTATTTGTGGCAGTGTGTGGGATGATGGTTTATGTATTTATTGATTGATTTAGAGTTTCATAGAGCGCAAACATGACCCGTTAGGGTATCAGAGCGCATTACGGGAATAACACTTTGTATTCAAGTATGAAATAGTCAAAGAAAAACAAATACTATAAGTAGGAGTAGAAGGAGGTGAAACATTTGGGGAATAGTGGGGTGTATACAATGTTCAGATCATAATGCAGAGAAATCCAGCAAATACATTTGTGGGAGTACAAGGTCAGTACAAGATGAATAGCAGCCAGTCAGTCCAAACTCTAGCAGCAACCAAAATAAGCAAAGCCACTGAGTGGTGTATGCAATGCATGATTTATGGAAGAAACTTGCCCATTAGGAAGGTTTTGGCTTCCTTTTTAAGTATTGACAGAGATGGATTTTTTCTGATGAAAGACGGCAGCGAGTTCCAGATTCTTAGTGCGGCCCCAGAGAAAGCACGATTGTACGTTTTTTCCTTTCGGAAGCGGGGTTGCTGGAGCACAAAGTCTCTGGTGGACCGGGAGTTTCTGGCTCCTCCAGAAACCATGATTTTCTGGGCGAGATATGCTGGGGATTTCATGTGTAGTGCTTTGTGGGTGATGCATTCCAGTTTGAGTTGGATTCTGGTTCCAAGAGGAAGAAAGTTCAGCACCTTCAGATGCGGTGAGATGTGGTCAAATTCTTTTGAGTCTGTTAAGAGTCTACGCAAACAAATGATGAACGGAATGCTGAATGAATCATACATTCACTACCAGTCAAGAGATCTGGGTAAAATCCATCATTCTTTTGCTCACCATACCACCCCAGTTTAGACCCAGCCATATGCAATTCAGTCTTGACCCTGTGCCTCATGGGATCAGTGCAGACCAAACTGCCAAGCCAAGTCCTGCCTGGACCAGAAATAAAGCACCTGGGACCGGTTTCAGGGTATGTCACCCTTCTTCAGCGAAGCTAGCTTGAATCCAGTGGCACAGTGAGCAAAGGACCACGTCTGGGCATACCCATCCCACATAGGGCTAAAAGTGCTACGCAAACAAATGATGTATGGAATTTCCCTCATCTCCTTGTGTTTGCTTTGTTTGCCCTTAGTTGGCGGGAAATACCCAGATTTGGGTCCCTTGCTCACTTTGCCACTGGATTCAAGCTAACCTGACTGATGAGGGCTGTTAGCCCGAAACCGGTCCCAGGATGCTTGTTTTTGGTCCAGCGTAGACATGGCTTGGTAGTTCAGTCTGGACTGTTCCCATGAGGCACAGAGTCAAGACTGATTTGCATATAGCTGTCTCTGAACTGGGGTGGTGAAGTGAGCTAAAGAACGATGATGGATTCAACCCAGATCTGTGACTGGGGGTGAGTGTCTGAAAAGTTTCAGCACTCTGTCCACCATCTCCTTGTCTTTGCTTTGTTAAGAGTATGGCGGTCAGCGTTGAGGCAAACTTTTAGGGGGGCCGTGGAGATCTTGGGCAGGCCTGAAAGGGTTGAGCATCAGTGTTCGATTCTGGAGATAACTAATGCCTGGAGTGCCATTTCTAGGTCCGAGGCATCAAGGAAAGGTTTTAGTTTCCTCAGGTAGCCCAGATGAAACCTGGCAGTTTTAGCCATTGAGTTGATGTGTTCTCGCATATTCAGGTTGCTGTCTAGGATTATTCCGAGAGATTTGGCAGATTTCACTATGGTCAGTGAGCAGTTTAATGCGGTGATCGACTTGGTCCATACCCGGATGTCAGTGTTACTTTTAGGGGGGTAAATTCGAAGGAACTCTGTTTTTTTTGCATTTATTTGAGCTGGTTGCAGGTGAGCCATTGAACAGTCAGCTTTAGGGCCTCATTCAAAGAATACATTTCCTCTAGAGATGAGACTTTGATGTAGATCTGGGTATCATCGGCATACATGTGGAAGGAGATGTTGGCGGTACGTAGTAATTCAGCTAACCGCTCAAGGTAGATATTGAAGAGGGTTGGGAAAAGAGTTAATCCTCGGGGGACTCTGATCGTTATCAGGGAAGGAACAGATAGATTACTGTTGACAAAGAATCTCTGGGTGCCATTCCAGAGGAAGGATCTAAACCATTCAGGAAAGGTTCCCCTTACTCCCATCCTGAATTCGAGGCGTTCAAGTAGTTTCTCATGGTTAACTGTGTCGAATGCCGAGGATAAATCCAGTAGAATTAGGAGACATGTTTTGCCTTGGTTAAGGGCTTAAAGAGCATCATCCACAATATGGAGAATAGTAGTTTCCGTGCTGTGTCTAGGCCTGAACCTGGATTGGATTTCGTCTAGCAGATTAAAGTTGGTGATATGTTGGCTCAGTTGAAGCTGCGCACATTTCTCCAGAGCTTTCGCTAGAAATGAGATATTGGATATTGGTCTGAAATTGTCTAGAGTAGCAGGATTCAAGGTGTATTTTTTACAATAGGGACGACTTGACTGGCATTTAGAGAGTCAGGTATGGACCCTTGTAGTAAGGAAGCATTGATTATTGTAGTCCAAATGAGAATGATAAACTGGGAGGCCGCGGCCATGCAGCTGGAGGGGAGTGGGTCATTAAAGTGGATATTCAGATTTAAGGAGGATAGAACTTTCGAGATGGAATGGTCATCACATAACTTGAAGTTGGAACAGTGTGCTTGGTTCTTGGGTGTAGTCTGGGGGGAAGAAGAGAGGAGAGATGGGACCCGGTAGGAAGAGGTTGAATGTTGCTGGCGGAATTTAATTATTTTCCTAGAGTGGTAATTTTGGCTGTAAAGAAGAAGGAGAACTCCTCACAGGTAATTAGGGATTTTTAGGTTTCTTTGAAAGTTTTAGCCCGTTTGTTAGATTGGTGTTTTACCATTTCAAAGAGCTTACGAGGTCTGCTCTTAGCGTTTTCCAGAAATCTTTTTTTTTTATTTGAGGATGTTCCTGTTGTAAGTATTTCTGGTCTGTCAGAAAAGTTTTAGTTGGGAGGCTGAAGGGTGTTGTCTCCATGGCTCCAGGTTCTTTTTGTTAGCCGGGGGGCTCTCCTTTCATTGTTGAGGGATGCATTGAACCAGGGGTTTTTGTCTTTAACTCTGGATCTTTTTAGCTTTAGCAGGGCAAGATCATCAATTATTTCAGACATAGTCGAGTTGTAGTGTTCTGTAAGGTCGTTGACCTTTGGGAGATTTGGAGGGGGGAGGATGTCATTCTTGCAACATGCAGCCAGCTTCTCGAGATCTAGGCTCTTTGTGTCCCTGTGCCAGAGTTTCGGTTTCACAGGTTGTGCTGGCCTTGTCTTGTGGGTGCCGTGCAATAGGAAGGTAATAGCGTGGTGGTCAGACCAGTCGCATGGATCTATTGAGTTAAGCCTGACCGTCGTTCCATTAACAATGATCCAATCGAGTGTGGCGCATTTCGTGTGAGTTGGTAATGTACAGGCTTGAGTAAGAGATTGGTCAGCAAGGAAATCTTGAAGTGAGTTAACCTGAGGTTCATTCAGGTCATTCCAGTGCAGTTTAAAGTCTCTGAGGAAAATGTAATTGGAGGGGGGGGGGAACCTTAGCTGTAATGATTTCCATGATGTGGTCGATGAAGGTGTTGTTCTTGCCTGTGGGGTGGTAGAAGATGTGCAGTTTGCACAACTGGGTAGCGCTGTTACATATATAAAATGCATGATATGCACAGGCGTCGGTGGGGTCAGCGTGAAGTTCAGTGATGAGGAGGTCCCAGCGGAAAATGCAAGCAATATCTCCACCATTTTTTTAATTGTCTGTCAAGCCTTACGATACTATAATTTGAAGGGATCAATAAATCTAGGTAAGGTGACAATGATTCATTGAGCCATAATTCGGTAAGAATTGCTACATCAGATTTTTGGCACAGGATAAGAGCAGCTAAGTCGGAGGCATGCTTTGCTGCTGATCGGCAGTTAATTAGGAGGACAGAGAGAGGAGGGTTGGTGCATGTCTTGTGAGTTAGGGAGGATAAGGATACTTGCGCTAAGTTGTTGCTGTTTACTCCTCTGTAACGGAGAGTTGATGGTCTATTAGAGTTGATTGCAACCATGTGAATTAAGCATTCATCTTTCTTGTCTGGAGGACTGGGGACGTAAGGAGAGGACTTATAGGATAAGAGGAGAGCTTGAATTTCATCCTCCGATAGCTAGTTGAGATTCTTGAGAGGACAAAGGTGTATCAAGGCTAGCGGCAAGGGTTGAAGGAAGGGCTTGGTGAGTGGGGGAAGAATTGAGTTCTGGGAGAGCTTGATATTCGAGATAGATTCTTCTGTGAGGTTAAGGATGCTTTTCAGTTCAAGAACGGAGTTATGGATGCTTTGAGCTATGTTGGTTGCTCTTCAGTTCAGAGTTTCAAAGTCCATAAGTGTAGGTTGAACTTGCGGGCAGGCGACCAGTGGGTCAGGTCTTGTTCTGCTGGCCTGGTTGGGTAGCTTGGTAGTGCAGCTCGACCAAACTGCATCTAGGTTTCTGAGAAGAGGGGTGTGCGAAGGGTTAGGCACGCTCAGCAGGGTAGTCATAGAACTATTGCTGAGGGTGTCCGCTGCGCTGTGAGTGACTAATGTGTTGGTCGCGATGAGTGATGGAGAGAAGTGAGGGTGGGAAGAGGGCGGCGGTGGTGTTGTCTTATTGAGAGATGATGGAGGTTGGGGGGGAGTGGAGGGAAGTTCACTAGCAGATATAGGGGGGATGCTGCCCAGAGTGTGTTCTTGTGTGGGGAACACCATGGGTAGAGCCGAGTCAGTCTGAATCTTAGGAGAGGGGGGTACAAAAGGGAGTGGTTGTAGCGTTGGTGGACATTAATGGGGAGCCCTTAGCCTTTTCCTTAGAGCTGCATTGACCAGAGCTATGAGAAGAGTCACATGGCGACAGCAGGAGCTGGGGGAGCAAAGAGGGATAGGAGTTATGCTCATGATTTTTAAAAAAAGTAAAAAAGTTTGGAAATTTGTTGAGATCTGTGTTTGGCGCTTGGATCAGAACAGTGCCATTTTTGTATAGGGTAATGGTAAGGTCAGCTCTTAGATTATGGGAGGGCACGATTGTGAGTTTGGTGACGTACGGAATGTTCCTGGATTCATGTATGTTAAGTAGGTTAGATAGGGCTGCGCGCCATAGTGTTGTTTTTCTTGAGTAGAAAATAAGGTCATTGATAATTGTGCCCTTGTCTGTGTTAAAGTACAGGTCGGAGATCAGAGTCTCAGGGTGTCTTCTCAGGAGGGTATGTTTGAAGGTTTTAGCAACGGGCCTGGAGAGGTTAGGAGAGTATACGATGGTGTAGGAGTTTCCCTCTGTTGCATTCAGGCAAGAGCCTGCCATACTGGAGAGAGAAGGGAATGGGTGAGGCTAGGAGGGCGAACTTTGATAGGCTGCAGTAGTGGTTCAAGCGTTAATTCAGAGAGATTTCTACTTTGGGCCACAGTCAAGGATGGCTGCTGAGTTGCAGGGCATCAGGAAGAAGGAGAACCTACATTAGATTCTGAGCACAGGTAGCATGGGCGATACCCATTCATGGTGCCGATTGATCATGAGGAGGGGCAGGGTTCAGTCAGTGAACGGCCCTTTGTAATCCAGTAGGTAAACAAAAAGGTTGACCTTGTGAGGCTGACCCTGGCTAAGGCAGTCCACGTGTCATCACCAGAGGAGGGCAGGGAGCAGCCCAAGAGCACATTGGCCCAAGATTTTATGGCCGGGCAGCTGGCTGTCCGGTCAGTTCAGGAACTACAGCTAGCGGGGAGATCGCGGTGAGTAGGAGGGTGCGATCTGGCTATGGGCAGATGAGTTAAATCCAGTATATACATTAAGAAGTGTTGAGAAAGTATATCAGTAGGGCAAGAGGATGGTAGGCATTCCTCCCGGTCCCTCAAGGAAGGTTCCTGCAATGCCACAAATGCAACTATGCTCCTGCGTTTATATACATCAGAGGTAGGCAGGAGCCAAAAAGTAATCAGTAGCTGGCAGAGGCAGGAAGGAGCATTAGCATTGGGTGCTGGGCTCCTCTCGTAGATTTGGTAGGATTTGGGCTACCTCAGTGGCAACAGAGGCCCAACTGCCTTTTCCCATTGTTATAATGCCAGGAGCAAGTAGTGGGGGTGAAGCTCCTCCTGGTTACCCCAGGAAGGCTAATGCACTGTTTTGGCGAAAAAGACGGCAAAGGCAGGCAGGGAGAGATCCAAGTCAGATATTGGGCTACTTCTAGAATCCCTAGTAGGGTTTGGGCTATATCTGCAGTAAATGAGGCCCCATCATCTGTTCCTCCAGCTGTTATCCAGGTGAAAAGGGGGGCAAAAGGAGGGTAGGCACTCCTTCCAGGGCAAGTAGGGGGTAGAACCTCCTCCTGGCCACTCCAGAAAGGCTAATGCACCGTTTTGGCCAAAAAAACAAAAAGGCAAGCTGGGAGAGATCCAGGTCAGATGTTGGGCTACTTCTAGAGTCCCTAGGATACTAGGTTTTTGTTGATGGATTTGTTGTTTAGTAATAAGATAATGATGATAATTGATTTTTTTTGGATTGGAATGTATGTGTTGGTTTGCGATGGGTTTCAATTGGGAGGGTTGTGGTAAGTCTTTCTAAGGATAGTGCCTCTAGAAAGTTGAGTGATGGCATGCCTGATTTCACGCAGAGACTTTTGTTGCATAAGGTGTGAGTCTGTGTGTATATACAATGTCTTTAGATCTGTGAAGGTTTTTAAGGGGAAGATTCATGGAGACTGAAATCCTGGAGACAGGTGTTGCTGTAATTGTTTAATGAGGTTGCTCATTCTGAAAATGATGTTTTGAAAGTTTTAGTGTTGCCTGAAACGGATTGGTGAATCAAAATGTGATGGGCACAAGTAAAGACCATGAGAGTTGACAGACACTTGAAGGAAACTTATGGGTATTAAGAGAGTGTGGTGAGCTGTACAGTTTATTTGTAGATGGTAGCAAGTCATCCTTTAAGACAAATAAGCATGTCTGGGTGCTGGTGCGTGATTGCTATCCATTTATGGTGACTCATCAAAGATGGGTGATCAAGTGTGCGATTGCAATCTCCAGACAATCCTATATTTGGTATCCATTCTGACATACAAACTCCAACATAGCAATAAGATTCGGAAACTCACATTATGGGCTAACGTGTTCTCACTCCTCTGAATGTGGTCTGACACAAAACCTGCTATAAACTAAATCTAGTAGAAGTTATTGGGCACAGCTTTCTATCCATTTACAGTGACTGCATATGAAGGGGAAAGTAGGACAGCATTAGAGATATATGGTAATTTTCCACTAACCTCTGCTCTGTGACACGATGTGCATGTCAATACTTCACCTTCAAGAGCATGCAGGGACGGCATGGCTTCATTAGCAGCCAACATTTTGATCCAAATGGAGAACAACCCTGGTGCATGGGTGTCTGATCAGTATCCACGTATACAGTTCAGATTACAGACAAACAGGTTCTTGCACAGTTTCCAATGTTGCACTGCATGGAAACTTGTTTTATTGCCACCTCCTCAACCAATGCCTTGGGTGGTCTTGACATGCTTGGCTAACAGCATTTACAAAGAAAAAGACCCTGGTGAATCAAAAGTTTGATTTTTACACAAATTACCTATCATTTTCAGTTTTTACGGGACTACAGCGCTTATCTACATGGTTAGGTCTTGTGTTTCCTTGCCTTCTCAGTTTAGAGAACTCTCTTCTGTCTTGTCAGAACAGCTCTCCAGGTTTCTGATTGTTGGTGTAACCTTTGTATGTATATGGAAGGGCAATCCCGCCCCTCTTGCTGGTGCCTACCTCTGTCCTAGCCCTGCCCGGTGCCAGTGATGCAAGGACTAATAATGTCACAGCTCACTGCTTTTCCTCATTGTGGCGCTCCAGCTTCAGTCATGTCTATGTTGATGGCAAGTCTAAAGTAATATATCACAGGAAAAAATGTGCCAGTGGCTACCCTGTTCAACTTTTATTATTCTTCTTTGTGCCCCTACACATAACTAAAAAAACAATAAAAAATACCTTCTTAGGTCTCGGCCTGCGTAGGCTGCACTTGTGCAGTCTCGCTGGCGAGAAATTTTGTTTTTCAGTATGGGGGCTTGAACCCGCCCCTCTTCTCCATTGGCTGGCTTCCTAAACGGAGGCCAGCCATTGGAGGAGAGGGGCATCACTCCATTCAAGCCCGGATTCGAGGGGTGTTTTTTAGGTTCTTTTTCTCTCCTCTTCCCATTGGCTGGAATTTTACATTCCAGCCAATGGGAACAGGAGAGAAAGAAAGCACGCCCCCAGTGGCAAAATGGCGGCGCGTTTCTCTGAGGCATTCCTGCCTCGGCTCGGAGAAACATGGTCGTGCCAGCCAGGGCTCGGTTGTTTTCATAGCTAAGCTTGCATTTCAAGCGCTGATGAACATATGCCCCTACTTGCTATTTCACCTTAATACCGCAACGTTATGGATGGCGCCTCGCGCATGCCCTTTAAATTACGGAAACAAAACACAAGGGGAAAGAGACTGACGGAGAACACGCCGGCAGCGCGGGTCGGAGTAGATCCGTTTTCTCAAACGCCGACCACTCGGATTTCAAGTAAGCTAAGGGACCCTCAGATTGGGGTAGGGCTATCATCATTCACCTACTCCAGCCCAGCTTTAGTCACATGAGAGATTGCTCGTATGTTTGGCCAGTCTCTTAGATGTATTTAATGTTGACATTTATCGGAGCGCGCAGTCCAGCTACTTTAATCTGCACTCTGGGCACGTGTAATCTGTGTCGCTATCTGTGCCCAGCGTCTGCCCGCTCCACGAGTTATAGTAGCAGCCATCTCGAACGCTACGGTCGACTCTACAAAAGATCACCACTCTTGACTATCTATGTCCAGCCATCGCCTTGCTGCTAGTTTAGTGTCATTTAAGTGCACTTTATAAAGGAACCAAGTGCTACCGCGGGGACCTTTGTGTAGGCTTAGTTGCACTTTTTTTAAGCACAGCCACTTTCACCATGCACTTTCTTGTACCATTAGGGACCATGCTGAAATGGATTACTGGAGCACTTGAGAAGCCCGAGGGGAAGAAGAGAAGCTGTAGCTTGGTACTTGGCTGCTTCTGCCTGGCGGAGCTCGCTGGCTTCTTGCAGGGGCCCGTGAACAGGCCCTGCTATTTCTGCCGCTGCTGTCGGTGCCTGGTGAGCCGGGGAGGGGTGAGGTGCTCTGGGCTGATTGCCCAGGGCCCACACTCATTTCCCCCGGTGCTGCAGCCGCTCATCCTTCGAGCTTGCAGTGCTTCCCCAGTCTCCCCTGAAACCGCTGATGGTCTAGGGTGGGGGGACTAGCGGCCTTGCCCCGATGCTGATGCGCTCCCCTGGAGAAGGATGAACCGGTCCTGGGGCTACAGATGTCTGAGCAACAAGGCAGACCCACCCGTGGCTGAGGGAAACAAACACCAGCAGTGAGTTTAGGGTTGGGGTCGAGGCAAATAAGTGCAGGGGTGAGGAAAGTTAAATTTCGATGGGTATTCTGTTTACTTTTCTGCTAAACAGAGCTCCACATCCCGTGACACCTGAGGGACAGAGCGGCTGAGAACGGAGTGCGTCCAGCAGACAGGGACAGCTAGGAACTTCTTCTTAGTAAGAAGAGGGGGCGGGAGGAGCAGGGCACAGGCTGAGAACTGCATGAAAACCGGATGTAAATACACTCAGAGTTGTAATGGGCACTAGCGAGGTTCACGGAGTGGCCTTAATTCCAGGAACGGATCTGTCCGGACTGCAGCTCCCAGAGTGCACTGGAGCAGGATCCGGAAGTCAGAAGAGACTGAGCCCTGCATGCACCAAACCAGGGGCACTCTCACGGTTGAGGAGAGTTTGCTACTGATAGCATTCCTTTTGATTTCCCCTTAATAAATGTGCAGCTGTCTGGGTCTGTGTTTTATATCTGTCGGATTGTGCTCTTGGTAAGCGCTGGTTGGATGTGTTGTTACCTGCTATTAATGTTACACTAACTTGTGCGTCTCAAACCAAACACCACCAACCTGAATAAGGCTCTGTGTGTGTGTGTGTGTATGGCTCTGTGTGCGTGTGTGACTCTGTGTGTGTGGCTCTGTGTGTGTGTGTGTGGCTCTTTGTGTGTTTGGCTCTGTGTGTGTGTTGCTCTGTGTGTGTGTGGCTCTGTGTGTGTGTGGCTGTTTGTGTGCGTGTGTGTGTGTGTGTGTGTGTGGCTCTGTGTGTGTGTGGCTCTGTGTGTGTGGCTCTGTGTGTGTGTGACTCTGTGTGTGTGTGGCTCTGTGTGTGTGTAGCTCTGTGTGTGTGGCTGTGTGTGTGTGTGTGTGTGGCTGTGTGTGTGTGTGTGTGTGTCTGTGTGTGTGTGTCTCTGTGTGTGTGGCTCTGTGTGTGTGGCTCTGTATGTGTGTGGCTCTGTGTGTGTGTGGCTCTGTGTGTGTGTAGCTCTGTGTGTGTAGCTGTGTGTGTGTGTGGCTCTGTGTGTGTGTGTGTGTGTGGCTCTGTGTGTGTGCCTCTGTGTGTGTGGCTCTGTGTGTGTGTGTGTGTGGGTGTGGCTCTGTGTGTGTGTTTGGCTGTGTGTGTGTGTGTGCATGTGTGTGTGTGTGTTGGGCTCTGTGTGTGTGTGTGTGTGTTGGGTTCTGTGTGTGTGTGTGTGTTGGGCTCTGTGTGTGCGTGTGTGTTGGGCTCTGTGTGTGCGTGTGTGTGTGTGTGTGTGTTGGGCTGTGTGTGTGTGTGTGTGTGTTGGGCTCTGTGTGTATGTGTGTTGGGCTCTGTGTGTGTGTGTTGGGCTCTATGTGTGTTTTTAGTGCCTCTGTTCCCTGCTTGTGATTGTTTTTAGTGCCTCTGTTCCCTGGGGCGTTACTGGGCAGAGATGGGCGTGTGGCTGACCTAGACTGAGGGATGTCTGTGTGTGTGTGTGTGTGTGTGTGTGGGGCTCTGTGTGTGTTGGGCTCTGTGTGTGTGTATGTTGGGCTGTGTGTGTGTGTTGGGCTCTGTGTGTGTGTGTGTGTGTGTGTTGGGTTCTGGGTGTGTGTGTGTTGGCTGTGTGTGTGTGTTGGGCTCTGTGTTTGTGTGTTGGGCTCTGTGTGTGTGTGTTGGGCTCTGTGTGTGTGTATGTGTGTTGGGCTCTGTGTGTGTGTGTGGCTCTGTGTGTGTGTGACTCAGTGTGTGTGGCTCTGTGTGTGTGTGGGTCTGCGTGTGTGTGGCTCTGTCTGTGTGTGGCTCTGTGTGTGTGTGTGGCTCTGTCTGTGTGTGTGGCTCTGTCTGTGTGTGTGTGGCTCTGTGTGTGTGTGTTGCTCTGTCTCTCTGTGTGTGGGGCTCTGTATGTGTGTGTGTGTGTGTGCCTCTGTCTGTGTGTGTGTGTGTGTGTGTGTGTGTGGCTCTGTCTGTGAGTGTGTGTGTGTGGCTCTGTCTGTGTGTGTGTGTGTGTGGCTCTGTCTGTGTGTGTGTGTGGCTCTGTCTGTGTGTGTGTGGCTCTGTCTGTGTGTGTGTGGCTCTGTCTGTGTGTGTGTGTGTGTTTTGGGCTCTGTGTGGGTAGCTTTTTTTGTAGGTGGGTCTGTGGGAGGGTGGCTCTGTGTTTGTGTAGGTGGGTCTGTGAGGGTGGCTGTGTGTGTTTGTGTGTGTAGGTGGCTCTGGGTGTGTGGCTCTTTCTGTGTGTGTGTGGTTCTCTGTGTGTGTGGCTCTGTGTGTGTTTGTGTGGCTCTGTGTGCGCGTGTCTGTGTGTGTGTGGCTCTGTGTCCGCTATTACTCCCTACTACTCTCTAATGCTCACCTATTGCCATTGTAAATGACAATACCATTTAATTATGTTTTTTAAAAAATGAAAAATGAAAAAAATGCCATTTGCAATGCCAATAGCTCTAACTTTAACAAAGCCGAGACCATTGCATTGTAAATGCTTGTTTAATGTCATTGGCGTGTTTTTCTCCAATGATGCGCTGTTCATATTTGGCCTTCACAATTACTCGAGTGTATGAATTCAAAAATATTGTATACTTTATCGGCCCTGTGTTGATTACCTTAAACATCTTTCTACTCATGCACTGGACTGCAATCGTAGATATATTCAACTAAGCCCAGCGGTAAATGTGGAAAAGAGCAGCAATGTCCCTCATTTTGGTAGGGACCTGGTGGAAAGTAGCGCTTGACATGGTCATTGTTTTCTTGTGAAGAAGAAAAGTAACTGTGACAATTTTCAGAATCTCGCATTCCATGCCTGCAGACTTACCTTAATGCAGGCAACATATGACAACTGTATTTCCCCATCATTGACATACACCTAGAGATTTGTAATTGCCAGAATTGGCTTAAAGTCACAGATACCTGGGCCTGAAGGGACGTTCAACTTTTCAGGATTGAGTTAGCAAGAACTAATGGCGTGCGTCCCAAATAATATAAATGTTTCGGCCACGTTTGTGACAAAAGCCACAAACTAATGCCATAAAATGCTCTTCTATCACAAGCTGCATTAGTTCCTGGCTGTCAAAGGGGTCCTTATGCGCAGGGCATAAGTCCTAAAAGTGTGGGGACTAACTTTGGGACCTATTAGGATGGCGGATGGACCTGCGTCTGTCCGCCACCCTAGAGGAGGAGGGACCGTCCGCAGGGGCAGCGGCGGTCCCTCCGTGCAAATTAGGATGTGACTGCCACCCTTGAAGCAGCACCCGCCGCAATGTTAAAAATGCATGCTTCGCATTTGCATGCACAAAGCGGCAGGCACTGCGCGGTATCATAGGTACCCCTCATGTGCACCCCCCATCACCCTGGGGGCCCGCAACGGGCCCCCAAAGAAATCACCGTATGCCTTTCCACGGCGGAGAAGCCGCCGCAGAAAGGCATCTGTTCACCCCCATCCTAATATAGCTGGCGATGTCAGTTAGACACTGCCTCCATATAGAATTTTTCCGCCGCGGTCGTAAGGCGACCGCGGCGGAAAAGCGGCGGACAGTCTTCCTGACCCCCCAGCCATCCGAATCTGGCGGGGAGTCTTTGAAGGCTCCGCAGCGGTTTTTCCGCATCCTCCGGGCCGGCAGACACTTCCGCCGGCCCGGAGGATGCGGAAAAACCGCAATCCTAATGACCCCCCAGGTTAGGCAGTATGCAAGTGATATCACAATGTGTGTCTGCATGTGACATCACAGGAAGTGGCATCATAACCCATGACTTTACGAGAACGGACATTAGATCATAAGACCTCATATATGTTTAGCAAGTCTATCATGAGTACATTTGAGTGCATTACGAATGAACATTGAAAACACTCCTGATTTAGGCAGAAGACTCACACTTTTGTAAACTACATATAAAACAATGTTACCTTTTGTCGGTGTGTAGATTCATTTACCTACTATGTGTTTTTTATATGACATCTTTTTTAGTCTATGGTAGATAGCTTGCAAACTTTTCAAAGAGAGAATTGTTTTATGAGAACAGTAAGTTAAATACTGGACTTCGATGTTTGGTTGCATGCAATAAAAACACGAGTACAAGTTTCAACCATAAAGTTAAAAATTTACAATATTAGTCAAAACACTTTCTGTCTGCAGAAGGGTGAGATGGTCGAGGAGGATAAGAAAGAGCACTGATTGGAATTAGGATGCTTAGGTTTGGTTTACTTTTCATGAATAGGTTACTGATAGAAAAAAGACAATTGTTAGGGTCAGTGGAATTATGCAATTCTTAGTTTGCGGAATTTACAGCATAATTAGGGCCACTGAAAATTGTAAATTCCATCAAACAATTGTGTTTCAAAGTCTAATGGAACGGTCCATATGTTTCAAAACATGTGTACTTCACAAGATTTTAGTATATCCTGTCCATAAATCTGCATACAATATAATATTGTTTGCTAATTATTGTATCGTTCAGCTATATTATCATATTAATGATTGCTGGGGATGATCTGATTCCAGAAGTAAGGCCATTTGGAGCAAAAAGATGTTGCATTACTTGTCAGCTTGCTGTGCCCCAATTTCCAAAACACTAAACTATCTATATTGTTTTAACTATCTATATATTTTTTAAATGTTCTCTTAGCTGTTCTGTTCCTTGTCCAACCTCTCAAAATCCACAACTCACAGACACAAACAAATCTTCCTCTTAACACCCCTAAAAGTACTTTTGGGCATTTAGTAAACATCTATTCAATTTCTGTTCTTATTTTAGCTGTCATGTTATGAATATGAACTATCCTTTATACATTTGTTCTCTTTTTTCTTTGTCTATTTTCAGTCTTTTAAAAAAACAGGAGCACACACGCACGCACACACACGCACACACACACACACACACGGACAATCACACACACACACACATGCACCCAACCACCGACGCGCACACACACTTTCCTTTAGTTTCCACAAATTGCTTGAAAGATGCCCTATTAAGAAATCTTAATAGCCTAATCCCTTAATAGCTATCATACAGTTTCCATTCACTGCTTAGCGTGATTACTTGCGTAATGTCGGTTTCCTTCTTTCTCTGTTAAACGATGAATAGGTGAACTTGGCTTTACCGTAAGTGAGAGCGTGTTTTTGTGTTTCTCTTGCAGGTTTGCTGGCGCCCCGACTGGCTCTTGTACAAGTTGCCCTTCAAGCGCAGCCATGTCTGCAGTGAACTGCCACCACCTACGGATGACGGGCTCTAAAGAGCATTCTGGGCGTGCGCTTCACTGCAAGGCACTACAGTACAGGCTTTGTGGGTGGCATTGTGGCACCAGTTAAAAAACCATCTGCGAGCAGATGAAATACGCACTGCTCTGTGGATTAGCCACAGATGAGTGGAAACATTTAATTGATTGATGCTCGTTTTAAATGAAGGTCAGACAGATGAAAGCCACTGATATTTTCAGATCGTCTTCGTCAGTTAACATTTGTTGTCATAACAGAATATGTGAAATATATGAGATATGTAAGGAGTAGTGGCTAAAGAATTTACTTAAGATTATATGCATGAAGGTAAGCCACTAATGAAGTTTTAAGTTAACTTGCCAACATGTACTTGTTTTTACTGCTATATATCTTAATACACTAGGTTATTCAGGGCTAAACTGGCATAACTTCCTTTGCAAGTGCTGCTCAGCTGAACAGCAGTGCATTGAAAAGCAACTCTGATGTAAAACAGACATTCTTTTTTTTTTATTTCTGTAATTTTTTATTGTATAAAAAAATATATATTTACATGGAGCATGGGATATACATGAGTGGAAGAGAAAGAGGAAGGAGAAAGAAAAAGGCGCCTGGTAAAAGGAGAACTCTAGCTCACCGAAGATTGCTTTTTCAATTATTTGGAAAACATGACCTAGATTTACTAAGGTTTTGGTGGGTTCTCGGGCAATGCAAAAGGAAGGCGAAGCAATACAAATGCACCTTTTAGCACAATTATTTTTAAAGCCAAAAGTCTCTTTAAGTGCAATACTAAATGGCATTATGTCGCGTAGCACAACACCCCTGCTTAGGGATGCAAAGTAGGCGTTTCAGAGGGTAAGTGGGAAAGATCCATGGGATTCGATGCAGACCCATTCCTACTGAAATCATGGAAAATGGCGCTGTCTAATGTCTCTTGGAATATTAGTGCCAAATTGAAACCAATCCCAGCCAATGGGCAAAAGTTGAGGTGACTGACATCAAGTGATTTTTCGACGCATAATATGTGCAACAGTAGCAAATAATGCGCATATTATGCTATTTTCCCTTGAGAAGTCATCTGGGTGAAAATAATTGTTCTAGAGGATTTATCTGTACTATAAAACACATGCAATATACCTCTTGATATCTTTTGCACAGTGATGCAATGCTAAATAGTGGTTATCATCACATGTGTATATCATCATTTGTCCTTGAGTGGCCAACAAAAAACCCATTGGTGTGCAACATACCATGAATATCACTGTGCACAATTGTTGTTGGTTTGTACAATGCAGTTTGATATTTGGGCAGAATTGAGTGCCACAAATGTTTATAAAGCTACCCCTATGATCCCCAAATTAAGTGAAGGTTGCTTAAATCAAGTTTGCAAGTATTAACTCCAATAGGTAATGCTCATCAATCTCCTTGAGATACCCTATGGGCTGGATTTAGAGGTGACTGTCATGTACATCTTCAAAATATGGGAGACTTACATTAAATTAGAAAATTGACATTAATATTTGTATCATATATGTCAGAAATCCTGTCAGAGATACTCCTCTGGCTCCCACGTTGGATCCCAGAAGCTGTGAAGGTAATATCTCCAGAAAGAAATGGTCTTATAATTTACACATTAGAATGTACACATTAGCAAAGGGGTGAATAAATAATGTTCAGTGCACCTACATGCAGGCTAACCATCAAAAGTATTTGGGTAAACATTAACACTAATGCCAGATCTCTGGTTTTTACTGTTGGCGATGATAGTGTTGTGCCTATTTTCTGATTAGAATCATGTTTGCCTATTAGCATGAACCTTTTGCAATTGAAAAGATAACACTGTGATGTATAGGACTATGTATTTCTGTGTAGGCCGAACTAGAGATCAACTAGGCCTCAACTCCATCTTGTTTCCTGAAGCAGCCATAATATTTACTGCGTATTTAATTCTCACTGACACCACACACAGTAAAATGTACACTGATGCTTTGTGATGGATAACATGCTGTTCTCAAAGAACTTCGGAGAAAGCCTTTCATTAATGTTCAAGGATCTTCCTTCTCACTCACTGAAGGCTATTCATTTATGAGATATTTCCTTATGTAATTACATTTGGACTAACACATCTAATGAATGTAGGTCAGAGGAAGCTTTTTATTATTCATTTACGGGGGATAGTACTAGAATGGTGATATTTTATGTCGATTTGTAATGCTATATTTTAATTTGATGATGTGTTGATACTTTTGCTCACTTTATGCTGACTGTGCGATTTCCATTGCTTTCCATTGTGAAATTTCCTATAGAAAGCTGTGGTTTTGGGGATCTGTAGGACACTTTCTCTGAGCATCCAGGGATGCAGCCTGATTTTTTAGGTCTCGCCTGTTAAAAGCAGCGCATGCGCTGCTCTCGCCATGGGGAGGCCCTTTTGGAATCGATTCAGCCAAAGCTAAATGCACGCGCGTCCAGATGGACAAAGATGGCTGTTCTTGCCATCCGCAAAGCTAAAAATGCACCGTAGGGGCAAAAAAATGCACCCGCATGTGGACAGCCCAATGCCATCTTTGGCACACGTGCGCATATTTTTGTCCATACGTGTGCTTTCGCTTTTCCTCCCTCCCCCCAGGTACCGGCACACGCACATTTTTTCTCGTGGAAGTTTGATGTTAAGTATTTTGCCGCAAGAAGTGTGCGGTCGAGATTTTATGCAGTGTTCGACCTTACTAGTTTAACTTGGGTTAACCCTGGGAGCAGACGCAGGAAGGGCGCGTGATGTCGACGATGGGAAAGGTATGTGTCACTCACAGCTCTGTCAGCGGCAGCCGCAGCCTGAGGGCACGCAGCACCTGCCGGGGCCCGGGCTAATTTGGAACGAGGTAATGGGGCCATCCTATGACACCGCCGCTCAGGAATGTCTCATCTTTCATCATTTTCGGAGTGGAACAATCGCGGTGGCTTTTTACGGGGCACCAGGCACTCTCTTTTCAAGACTCGAGGACTCTCTGTCTTGTTTCACACATTTACTCCAACAACGATGCAGTTATTCTTTCTTTGTGAGTTTGTGTTTGCATCAATAACTATTTCAGTAGCAATTTCTAGGATCTGTAGTGAGGCGATGCGTCATCTAGGTAAAAGCGAGGCTCCCACAGTTTGTGAATGCAAGGCTTTTCGTGAGCGCTTTTATCTTCCTCCTATCAAAGGCCGACGAGATTAATAATCGCATTATTTTTTAATTTAGCGGCTATAATGTTGAAAGGCTGAGTGGGCCCGGCTGGGATCTGAACCTATACTCTGTAGGTTGAACAGAGTCTCTCAAAAGCCACGAGCATCATTTATTGTTGTCACATTCTCGTTTTAGAAGCGCAAATATATCAATGTGTCTGTTTTTTGTGGGATAGCAGTGCCAACATGCAATTCAATGGCCGAATAACTTCTCACAACCAATTAACATATTCAGACACCTTATGCAAATAGGAATCATGTGAAAACAGTGACTGATTTCTTATTTTCTTAAAAGCCGGATCCCACATTTATGCACAACACTCACCCTTACTTGGGGCCTCTCTGAAAACATCATGAAACTGCAGACTACTTCACAGACCTCCCAATGAAGAAAGGGAAGCGAGAAAGGGATGGATGATGATTGATGTCCTGGGGCCAAGATGAAGAATAAATATAGTCCCGAGCCTGGGGTTGTGAACTGATAACCAGGTTTTTACGATGCTGCACATTACCGGGGTCCTTTGAAGACAGCAATAGCTCCGATGAAAGAAATATATTAGGGCTCAGAATTCTCCTTTAAAAGGCCTTCAGCTGCACCCAAGGCAGCATCTTTATTCAGAGTCTGCGCTCCTACATTTGACCAAAATAGAAATATGTTATGGGACTTTATGTCCTCAACGAGTCGCAATTTGCTCGCAATGACCTCCTCTGATCTAGCTGCATAGAGCACACAGGAGCAGCGGCAGAGGAAGGTTCATGGTCCTGGGTGCTCTATGTGGCATGATCAGAATTTGGGTTCAATGCTTCACAGATTGGAGATGAGGTATCTTGAGTAAAAGTATGTGAGAGAGAAGAGAAGCACTATTAATTCAGTTTTTTCATGGGGTACAATCTGTGTCCCCAATGAAGGACAGCTTGTCCGAAATGCTTTGGGCATGATTTGTTTAATGGGCATAGTCCGTTCAGTACATAACGTAACTTCGTGGAATAACATGTAATTATACAAAAATGAACATTATGGATCCAAAATAAAAAGGATAATTGAACAAAATTTCTTGGATTACATCTGGTGATTTCGACCATTCACTCGTAATGCTGACTCCAGTGCATATAGTGGTGCATTCAAGGGACTATTTGTCAGTTAATGGGTAGGTTGTTCTTTAGATAATGTTTGGCACCCTTGGACAGAGGGCGTACCTAATAGCATGCCAGAGTTTCAAAAATAGATTTGTAATTAAGAAATAACTTTGGAGTGAAATATAGGAACCTTCGATGGATTCTCCATTCACCAGGCTCTCAGTTGCTGCAGCCCCCAGAGTACTGTTAGCACTTTTAGAAGGAACTGAGGCCTATCGTCTATAAATTCAGGATATTTTCTTACCAGTTGTAGTAAAGCCACACTGAAATTGTCATTTTGAAAGCCCGTATTCAACTACAAGCTGTCTTCACTATTCTGTATAATGTCAACTATAATCCTACTATACAAGCATAAGGGGAGAGAAGTTGGCCTAATGGCTAGGGCGCTCGTCCTTGAATCTGGTGAACTGGGTTTAAGTCTCGGCAACAAAGCTGAACATCCGGTGATTCTGGGAAAACCACTTAATCTCCCAATGCCTAACAAAAAAATGAATGTGTCCTCGTGCACACCTACACACTATTCACAACATTCCTTTATTTCTGGCACCTGATCAAGATAACATCAAACTTGGAAAATAGTCAGTCGCACAGCGAGGGTGTCATGAGCCCTGGAATAACCATGGCAAATGGTCCCCCATTTTCCCAGTTGGACTGTGAAACAAGCATTAAAAATGCAATAGGTCTCGCCTTTAATAAAGTTAAAGCCATTTGCTTTGCAATACTATACCATTAGCAAAGCAAATTGCTTGAACTTAATAAAAGGCGAGATCTATTGCATTTTCAATGCTTGGTATTGATTTGCTGCACACACTGGATTCAGTCCTTTTTGCAGAATTGCTCGTGCTGCATCTATTTAAAATGCTAAGAGCCTTCATGGCAATTAATTTCTGAACCTTATGACTGATTTCTGGAGCCTAACTAAATTGTTCTCTTCTGTATTGCACTTTAATATTTCTAATAAACCTTCAAATGTTTAGTTTACTGATTTCGGACCCTTTTGAGTCAACCCTTATTATTGAGGACTGTTTCTCTCAGAACTGAGTCTCGACCATTTTACCAACAGAAATTAAAAATGAAGAATAGTTGTTATTGTATCTTGCTAAAACTGTTTGTTCGAATTTACCTGGTTAAATGCCCTCAAACAAAGAAACGTAATCCCAATTGGGAAGTCTAATTTGAGAACCTCTGTGTCCTCTAAGCTGTGCTGGTGTGGAGTGTGTGTGTCTAACAACAGTTCACAATGTGCTTGGAATGTTTGGAAAATGTGTGTTTAGTCTATTAAGGAACTGAAATAAAATCATGACATTAGCACCTCCTGGGGTAAGTAAATGCCATTCTTTGTCCTAACAGGTTTTGGTCACATTATTGTTCAGCAGATAAGGAGTTAAAGAACTTCATAACAACACAGGGTTCAATTTCCTCACCTGCACACAGGGTGATTCCATAAAGGAACTGAGAGTAAAGCAGCTGCATAAGCAGGGCACAAGTCAGGGGTCCATGGGGGTGGAAGGCGTCCACCCACAATTTTCACAGGGAACGCCGTCCCCTCTGGGCCCCATTGTAAAGTGTGCTGGACTCATTATGGTGCAATTTAACCCCTTCACTGCGGCGGCTATTCAGCCGCAGTGCTAAGGGGGCGGGACGGCCGCATGCTGGTGACGGAACCGCTCCGTCACCAGCGTCGGTTGAGCTGTGCTTGTGACAGAGCGGTTCCGTCATGGCCCGCCCGGCTCAATAGAACGTCCAGCGCAGGCGCGAAGTTCGTGCCGCACAGGAGCGCCGAGCGGGCCATGACGGAACCGCTCCGTCATCAGCACAGCCCAACCGTAGCTGATGACGGAGCAGTTCCGTCATCAGCATCCAAGGGGTTAAAACCACAGGACACATTCAGCAGTGCTTGCACTTTGTCTGCTTTTGATCCGAGCAACAACGTGCAGGCGGTGACGATTCTTTCTTATTTCAGACTCAGCTGGATCCATAGCAAGGGACACATTTGATGGGCATCAGGCCGCCTCTTGCTCGAGTATCCTGGCTAGGAGTTTTCTGAGCTTCACACCTACAAGAAAATGCAGAGGGGAAAAAAGACAAACTGCTTGTTAGCATTTCACACGTACTGAAGAGAGGCTTGCGTTTGACTTTGTTCAGTCCTTGTACATAAAAGATATGCATGCACTGTAAGAATGTCATATGTGTTGGTCTATCCCAATATGTATAGAAAATAACGATTTAAATACAACTACTTTTTATTTCTTTTAAAGCGCTACTCATCCCAATTCAGGGCGTTGGAGCGCTTTACATCACACATACATTGACAACAAATCATACGTTTGTAAATCCTTGTATAAGATATGTTACATATTACATGGAGGGTTATAAGATGTAAGAATCATATATCATCCTTGATAGCTCACTGTGCTATATTATAAGGATTACAATGCAACTATAAGGAAAAAAGGATCTCTTTGGTAAAATCAGTAATCCATTTACCTAGCTACATAAAATAAAAATCGGTCATCTGCATGTTGCATGATGTGCTTTGCAGGAAACACAGTAACCCCCTATTCTACTTTGAGCCAAAACTAGGATTGGACAAAACACAGATCTTTCTAGCAAACACCACAGTTATCTAACTAGTATTATTATTCCCTCAGATTTACTGAAAACATAAAGATCTCTGCAGCAGGAGCATTAACCTCAAAAGATATTTTAAAATCCAGACTTCTCAACTAAGCAGAACAGATGTGGTCATTTTATGGCCGGGATACCCATCACCCCCTCCCAACACAATCCCCAAGAATGGGAAGACGGAAACAATTCTTGAGCTTTTGGAAGGCGGGAGGGAGTTACCCTCCCGGCCGTATTTATTAAAATATGAAACAAAATTAAAACATTAAAATAACAGTTTCATATCAAGTACAATTTCATTTACACATTACGATGTTTATTGGCTAACCTTAACATATCTCTAATACAAAGGTTCTCCTAGCCGATTCTAAAACATCCTGTAAATGCATTTCTCAAAATTCAAATTGTACATCCTAACATTACGGGCCAACGGCAAGGTCGTAACCGGTGTCAGATCCCTAATACCAGAACTCCCCCCTTACTTGTGAGGGGCGGGCGCACAGAGGACTGTACCTCTGTGCCAACTTCCAATTTCCCTTGTCTTAACGGGGGCCCCATATTTACTCGACGCCATCTTGGTGGTCGTCCGAGGACTCGTGTGAGGTGTCTAGAAGGTAGCGTAGACCCCCCTCCCACCCCACACTGCTTACCACATCCGCCGTCGCGGATGTCCTGGCCCCGGGAAATTCCCAGGAGGGGCCCGTAGCCCCTCCTCCCCAGGGAGGGGCCTATGACCGCCTTCCCTTTCGGCGGCCCCATCCTTAGAGAGTACCGCCTCCCCGTGTGAGGGGCCAATGGCCGCCTCCCCCCGGGCGCTCCCATCCATAATGGGTGGCGCCCCACCCCTAGGGATCTTCCAATTACTGCTCACCGATCATGACCTTACCGCCACAGGCCGGATAGTTGACCGGCTATCCGGACCCCCCACAAAAACTCCTACTAAAGGTCATGGCTACACAAACTTTTTAACCAAGCTATGAAGTCACCTATGAGTAAGACATTTCCCTCCCGGGACAAATGGACCCCATCTTCTAGATACATATGGTCCCCCCGGATACATCCACGTGGAACACAATGCAATTTTCCTGTACGAAACAACCTACCCAGTTTGTTATTAACCTTCTTTACCGATTGATTCAAGGCTGACACAGAGAGGGCCCCCCGCCACACCTTCCGAGGAATCATGTGTGACCATGCAATTGTGCACCCCGGAACCCTTCTTGCTAACCAACTTACTGAGGATAAGATTAACTCGAGAAGTACTCGTCGACCAATGGTCACCAAATCATTGCCCCCAAGATGCACTATGATTACAGACGGCGGTGACCTTGTCCGCCCTAACAGTCCCTCCATAAAACCTTGAAACTGGTCAATACAGAACCCGCCCCTTCCGTGGAAGGTCACCCTGTACCCGTATTCCCCAGCCACGTGAATCATGTCACCTGCTTTGAATACGTCTGCGGCGCGCCTCACGTATGAGTGGCCAACGACCCACACCACTCTTCCCTCAGCCGGTGATCTTTGCCCGCTGGTCCCCAGGTGTTGGGTCAACTGCACAGTCCGCCCCGCAAAGCCTGCTCGCGAAACTGAAAACCAAACAGAAAACAAGAAGCGTGAGTGCATGACATTAGCTTCACAACATGTGCAACCGCACATACCTTTTATAACAATTCGAGGACCAACGCCCCAACTGTTTCACCTTTTCAACACTCAGACCCCTGGCAGTAGCCTCTGTAGCAGCCCCTATCCGGAAGGAATGGGTCCCAAAATCGCTCGGGTCCAAGCCAGCTGCCGCGATTGCCATTGTTAACACCCGCTGAAACTGAAATTTAGTCAGTGGGGTGGCGTCGGTGTGCCTCAGCAAGCTCCCCCCCATGATGCCGCCCTCTGCGCTAAATACTCCTCCACGCATTTTACCGGGCACAGGGGAGACCCCGGGATCCGCTGGACTACCACACTGTCCCCGATGGCTCCCTGATCGGTCTTGAACCTGGCTATTGTGACTACCAATGTGTCACCCTTGATCTGAATGTGTTCTCGACACAGACCTCCCCCCGTATCCTGCTTATTCCTCGCTACCAGCTCGCTTACCCGCATAGCCCCATGGAATGCTAATGCAAAAGCGGCCCGGAACAGCACCGTCTCTGATTGAGATGAACGAGTCGCAGGAAGCACGGAGATTAACAGGGACAACCTTGCTAAATCTATCGGGTGCCTCTCATCCGCTCTACGGCCCTCAAGGCGTTGCCACCCACGCAGTGCCTTCTTTACGAGGAAGGACGCTGTGGGGTCCTGGATGCCATGCGCCTGCGCCATGAAGGCAATGGCGGCCCTGTGCCTATTGGCTGTTGCCAGTGATCGGCCTGCCTGATGTAGTGCTACTAGAAATTTCAGGACATACTCCTCCTGCCCCCAATGCTCCCCCTAGCTGAACCCAAAAATGACCAATAGGAACGGAACGCTCCTTCATATGCCTTCCTTGTCCTGGGTGCTAGACTCTCTCCCACAAGGTTTTGTAATCCGGGGCACAGAGAGACCAGAGAGCTTCGGGAAATGGTGCCGCCACCAAGTCCGCTGAGGGCAGAAAACCCCGGAAGGCCTGCATATGGGAACGAGAGAATGCATCAGCTGCCTGGTTCAGTACCCCCGGCACGTGTCTTGCCCTAAAGTGGACGTTTAGTCTCATACATAGCAGGACAATTTCTTTCAGCAATCTCAAAATCCACTTGCAGCGTGCTGCCTGATTATTGATACATTCCACAACAGTCATATTATCAGACCAGAACACTACAGCGCGATCACGAAAACCCCTCTGGCCATGTTTTCAAGGCCACCAGAATGGGGAACAGCTCAAGAAACCCAATGTTACCTGTGAGCCCACTATCGTGCCACCACGCCGGCCATGTTTGTGCCGACCATCGATTACCAAATATGGCGCCAAAACCCACACTTCCTGCCGAGTCGGTCCACAACCCCAGCTCCTCGGAGGAAGCTGACGGTTTATTCCACACGACGTGACCGTTGAAATCCGCCAGAAATGCCAGCCATATGCGCATATCCTGGCGAACCTCTGCTGACAGTCTTGTGCGGTGGTGCCCTTCCTTGAGGCCCACCATGGCTTGTGCTATAGAGCGGGAAAAGGGGCGAGCCATCGATATCACTCTAAGGGCAAAGTTAAGCTGACCCACAGCTTGTTGTAACTCATGGAGAGTTACTTTTCTCTCGCTAAGGCATATTACAAGTGAGGCCTTAAATTTCATTACCTTCTCCTTGGGCAAACGGAAGCACCCCTCTACTGAATCGAGCTCAATTCCCAGAAACTCGAGTGAAGTAGATGGCCCCACTGTCTTGCCTGGTGCCAATGGCATGCCAAATCTTTTTATGAGATTACAGAATTCCATCAAAGCCTGTTCACATTCCGTGCCCCCGGCTGCCCCCAGAAACAGAAAATCATCAAGGTAATGCATAACCTGCGTGAAGCCCGTGGCTCTGGTGAACGCCCATTGCAAAAAAGTACTGAACTTCTCAAATTACGCACAAGAGATGGAGCAACCCATCGGCATACATTTATCCATGTAGTAGCGTCCTTGAAACACAAAACCTAAGAGACGCTGATCCTGTGGGTGTACCGGGAGCAACCGGAACGCTGACTCGATATCTGATTTAGCCATCAGCGCTCTGGGCCCCAGGCGATTCAACATGGCGACGGCCTCATTAAAGGATGCGTACCGCACAGAACAAACTCCCGGGTCAATCGCATCGTTCACCGAAAGACCCCTAGGAGCGGACAAATTATGGATTAATCGCAACTCACCTGGGTCCTTCTTGGGGACTACTCCCAACGGTGAACAAACAAAGTTAACAACAGGCGGGTTCACATACGGTCCCGCAACCCGACCTCGGGTCACCTCCTTTGCAATCTTTGCCTGTACCACCGCCGTATTTTGTTGAACAGATAGTTGATTTTTACACTGTGCTTCCCCCCGAAAATCCCCCGCCGGGATGTGGAAACCATATGAGAAACCGTCTCGCAACACCCCAGTGGAGACATGATCAGGGTATTCGTTCAGCCAAGGGATCAATGCCATGATGTCAACGGGAGTAGGTAACGGTGCCCCTCGGTCGATGTTAGACCTGTTTGGCTCCTCCTCTACCTCCTGTCTCACCATTCTTGGCTCTGCACAAACTCTCGGGGTGTGAAGACTGTCTGCACCCTGCACACTCATGCCTGAACTTGCATGTCCCTTGCGGCCTAGTGCACTTGCCTCTGTTGAAGCTCCAACAGACCCCTTTTTTACCCGAGTTCCCATTATTCTTTGTGTGCTGATCCCCGTTGGCGCCTGCCCGAAAGGGCGCCGCCAAATAATGGCGGGAAGTCTCTGTCCCATTCCCGCCAAAAGAAGACGACTTCGCCGTGTTCGGCATCACCTGCTTCTGCCAGGAAATGGAGTCGAAACAATCCCACGTCAGGGATGAGTCGTGCTCCTTGGCCTTACGAAATTTGTTATCATAACCCATCCATAGATTGCCTTCGTATGATTCATAAAATTCCATAATACGTGTTTGGTAACAGGCTAATTCCGACAACAGTTCAGGCCTACGTTCCCCCATGATTGCTGTGAACATTCCAAATGCCCTGGCCCAATTAGCGATCGTTTCATCTACTCTGAAACCCGCCATTTTTGCACGCCATACACTCGGATGCAACAACTCCTTCTGATTTTTAACGTGCTCTATTTCATAGTGATCGGTCAACAGTGAAAACATGTTCACATATTTATCAGCCCAAATCCTTTCTTTCACATCCATCGGGATATGCTGCACCACCCTTTCCCTCCTCGAGGGTAACGATCCCTCCCCCGCCATTGGCAACGGCTGCTTACCCGAACCGGTAGCTTTATCTGTTGTTGCTGACGTTCCAACGCTCGCCGCCGGCTTTTCCGAGGGAACCTGCGGGGAAACAAGAGGACAAGGTGCCTTCGCAGCATCTCTCGATTGCCGCAACTGCTTCATTATTAACCTGGCATCTTCGGCCATGTCTCCTGGTGCCACCCCACTCTCGTTGTTCTTGCCTAACCATGTCGCCAACTGGGCGGCCAGCTCGGGAGGCATATCCTCCTCGCTAACGGGTGTAACTACCACAGGGATCGGCTGTCCCGCGTTCGGGATCGGAACTGGGGCCTCCACCGGACTGACCGGGCTCGCCGGAGGGGACTCGGGAACTGGGGCCTCCCCTCCTGCCGCCCTATTCCTGGCCCTTTTACCTCTCCCGGCAGGGACTACTCCCGGCAATGCTGGTCCGATGACTTTCTTCGGTCTACCCGTGCCATTCATTGCCGCCATCTGCTTCTTCATGTTCGCCATGTCCTTCACCAGCATGCGAAGCATTTGTTCGGTCCCAACCTTCTTTCCGACCCTCTTGCCAGGCATCGTTCACGGATATTCGATTCGAGGTCCTGGATCCAAAGCTTCGGACTCACTGAAAGAGAAACACAAAATTACAAGTTCTCAAAATTGGCTCCTTGTTCCGTCTCGGGCTCACGTGCAACGAGGGGGTGCAGCTTCCAAGCACAGGAACAAGAGGATGCTTCCTTGGATTGTTGCTCCTTTTATTCTTCCTCGGGAGGGCGTGGGCCCTCCTCCAACCGTCTACGGGGCGTGTCCAACGGTGTAGGTGTCTAGGACAACCCCTCTTGGGCGGGAAAAGGCGCGCCCCGGCTACGCCACTTCGGGCATACCAGCCGAGACACGCCTCCCGCCCAAAATGGTTTCCCGGGGGGATCGGAGCACCCAACCATACGTTCGGGGGGACCGAGTGGTCGCCCCTTTCCATTCTCCTTGTTGCCAATTTTTGGGGGGAGAGTTTCTCAAAAATAAATGTATAATATGAGGCCCAAATTTTGCATCTGGGTTGCATCACTTTTCTGGCACAAAATCTATTTCGGGATTTGTAAAAGTACACTAACCCAAGGCAGCACCTTGCATTACCTTAGTCAGGTAGGGTGTTAGATGGGTGGGGCATAGACATTCCCATGCATCCACCCATTTATTTTGATGCAAACTCATATTTACAAAGACTTGTAAACATAGGTTTGCACTAAACTGGTGAGTCTGCTTGAGGCTGGCGTAACAAGAAATATCCTAATTTCATCTTGTTATTTCCTCTTTGCATGGATGCTGCATTCTGCAGTAAATTTATAAAGAGGAAACAGCCTCATAGGATAAATTTTGTGCGGCTTTGAAAAAAAAGAAGTCTTTTTTGTGCATCTGGTAGGCATTACATGGGTGGGGCATGGGTGTACATGTACATCCTTCCATGTATTTTGTGTGCAAATAATATACACAGTATTTCTAAGGCAGGCACAATAGCTTTCCATGGGTCAGCCCTCGAATCCCACTTCCCTGTCAAAGGATCATGGTTATATACCATTTACATGAGGCAACATCCCACCTAGGCCACACTAGTGATTTCAAGTCTTAGATTTTCCATGATGCCTTTGAAAAGGTCAAAGTACCTCTGCACCATTGCATGTGAGTCAGATCAAGTTGCCCCCAAGGCATGGTGGTCCATTACTCAGTTGGAGCAACCTGGCACACATCTGCGGCCCATCAATGATCAGAAGTCTGGATGCTACGATAGAGGCTGCAGGTGTCCACACCCTCCTCCGTTTACACAGTAAACCTCCATTAATCCAGGCAGATCTTGGGTCCTCCTGAATTATTGGATAGTTGAATCGTTGCTCTTCCTCTGCAGATAATGACTTACTTCTCCTTCACAGCTGACCGCTGCTCCAGAGCAACAGCTCTCTCACCTCACCATGGCCCTCTCCTGGCTTACGGGCTTTGTAACAGCACACACAGGGAAATGGCCCCCTAAGGTCACAGCTTTTCCCAGGGTGATGGACCTCTTCTCGGTAGAGCAATGCACCAGGGCAACAGCCCTCGATCATCACCACGGTCTTTACCTGGAATACAGAGTGCATGGGCAGCACACAAGTATTTGCATTCACTTTGTACAATTCAGCCACTAAATGGACATATTTTTGTTTTTCCTATTTCACAAAGATTAATGTTTTGCCTTTAATTCTTGGCACGTCTCATTAGAGTGTGACTGGCAGGCAGAAGCTACATGAAAGTCAAGTGTCAAGTGCATCGTATATGTGACCTCGATTCTAAATATCTATGGTGCAACATTACAACTTATTAAATCAAACACAAAAGTAAGATTTGCATAGGATCACACAATTCGGTCAAGATTTAAAGCTGGGATTGATCCCAGGTTTTTTGATTTCACATTGTTCATTTCAGCTATTAGATGAACATCTCTTTATTTCTCCTATTTCTCCTGTTTTCCATGAAAGGTAAATGCTTTTCCCCAGATTCATCATTGTCATGTTTTGCGAGTCCTTAATAGCAGCGATTATTAAGGAATCGCTATTAAAGACTCACAAAACGGGATTCATGTAGAAATCGCAATATTTATTGCGATTCCTACAGCTTCCTTATTTGCGATTCGCTAATTGCTAATCGCAAATAAGGAATGACTCCCCATTCATTCCTATGGGCCTAATAGGAATGAATGGGGAGTCATTCCTTATTTGCGATTAGCAAATAGCGAATCGCAAATAAGGAAGTGATTTCAAGGGTGCCAGGGTGTCCAAAGGACACCCTGTTGCACCCCTGAAATGGCAATGTACACTGGTGTTGCGCACACACATGTCCGAAGGACATGTGTGTGTGTAACATACAACTTAGAAAAATGCACTAAAGTGCATTTTTCTAAGTTTTCGCTATTTACCACGTAGTTAGACTTCGCGGTAAATAGCGGCCCCAGATTGTGAATTCGCAATTTTTAAATGGTTCATGAATTGCATTTAAGGAATCTCAAATTGCGATTCCTTAAATGCAATTCATCGCAATTTAGCGATTTATATAATTGCGATTTTTGCATTTGGGATGATGAATCCCAAATGCAAAAATAGCGCTTGCAAAGGGCCAGATTCTCAGAATCTGGCCCTTTGCGAGCCGAATTTCCTTTGATGAATCTGGCTGTTTGTCTTTAATTCTTGAAAGATGAAAGAGTAGATTGTGCACACCTTTGTTTAGATTTTTGTCTCAGTCGCTATTCTAGTATGCACCTGTGATCTATGTCTGCCCATATATATGTCTAAAAAACTAGAAGGGTCCAGGTACCTGGTAGGCTACCTGGTCTCGCACGTGCACAGCTTTAGGGATAAACACAACTCACTAATCTGATTTACATTTAATTATTACAATTCATCAATTGTTTTTGCAATGCATATGTTTCATTTAATCATCATCTTATGTTCAATAGAATATTTCCGCTAATTATACAATCATATTAAATCACTAGATTGTGTTTATACATGTGTTTCAAAATACAAAACATAAAGAACAAGATCCAGGCGTGCCAGGGCCCAATGCATTTTGGGATGACCTGTCCCTACTTCAGGGGCCGATAATCTGTAAAAAAACATATATAAAAAAGCATTTTTCTCACATTCAGTGGTACCATTGTACAATCATAGTAAACAGTATTATTCATCAATAATTGATTAATTGTAATAATTAAATGTAAATCAGATTAGTGAGTTGTATTTATCCCTAAAGCTGTGCACTTGCGAGACCAGGTAGCCTACCAGGTACCTGGACCCTTCTAGTTGTCTTTAATTCTTGGCATATGAGGTTGGAGGTTGGAGCATAGGTGGCAGACAGATGCCACAACTGTGCATTTTTCATTTCAAATAAGGACTGCCTTGCATAATCCTGCTTGCTCCTCCATGACCCAAACACTGCAGTTTTGTGTAGAAGTATCAAAATCAGTTGCACCACAACAAAAAATTATTCCCAAACATTTGAAATTATTGGCTTTATTTACCAGTTACAGTCACTAAATGATGAAGAGATGATTCCTTTAAATGAAGAAAGGTTTTTTGTAGCTCTGGAAATTTGAGAGTGCTGGATATGGCTTTGTTGAATTTTGCCAAGTTGTTACCTAGCTGGGGTATGGGTGGTCCTGTTTTTCACCCTTCTCACACCTACCTACTGCAGCGATGCTGCTAATTTTGCAATGTACTGTATTACAACACACTAACACAGGGTAGCTTTGTTGTTATGATGCTCCTAGGTTCAGGAGACTGATGTAATTCAAAGGCTGCTATGTATGAAATGAAAGCTCATGTGTGCTTACTTAGGGCTGGCTCCTTTAGGATGAGGGTACAGTGAATAGGCAATTCCACAGATCAGCGGTACTGTAAACAAGTAGGTCAAGTAGACCGTCTCCAGAGCACCATGTTGGCAGTGTAACATGTCTAGGATATGCAAAGTTCTTATTAGTGATCATAGTCTAGTGTAGATTCTGATTACTGGCCATAGTTTGTGGTGTCTCTCGCTGTTCCTACATCTCCCCACTTGGGAAGTTGTTCTATGCAAATTAGCAATAGTTCCTTCTGAAGGACAATATTTTTTTCAAACTGATAGTTTTGGACTGGAATTGTATGTGTCTTTTTATTTAGAGTAACCGTTATCACCATTTCCTTCTCTTCCTTGTCTACTGGGTAGCTTGCTCTTATTTTGATTTGGAACTGATACCTCTTACTGTGAAATGTATGGTCTATTCTTTTTGTGGGTAAACTGGTTGAACTGATTTCAGGGAGAGTTGTCAGGTTGCCTTAGTGAATGTGAGGCTGGTTAGATATATTTATGCCAACATGAGAGATGTCTGGTGCTAAATGTGGAGGTGACATGTCAGTATGTCAGTATGTCATTTGTAAAAATATAAATACTGATCCTCAAACTCTTTCTTAGGGTCTTACTGCTGAATGCCAATGTTGTCATAGCCTTTTTCTTTCACTACTCTACACTTGATTGTTTCATCCTTTTTTCTGCATTCATCATTGTTTTCCTATATCTCTCCTTTTTTCCCTTTCTGTCTTCCCATATTGTATTAAGTTGTGATCTGTTTGGTGAAAGGTGAGGCCCAATATCCTAAAATGAGTGAAGGTGCTCACTAGAGACACATTAAGTGGATGGGAGGACTCAGTAAGCAAACTTGGCATAGGAGAGTGGTGAAAAGATCACAACAATACAAGAAGTATAGATGATTAAGCATAGAGGTTTATTCAATAACACCCCAGCCATCAGCTACCAAAGAGTAACTGACTTCAAGAGAACAATAATAAGAACAGCATTTTAAGTTCCACAGAACCTTCAGCAATAGAGATGAGAGAGGACACTACACATCTTCTTTCTTATAACAAAAGTTCAACTTCAAAAATTACAAAAAAATAAAGAATAGAACAATAAAAGAATGTAATACAGAATGCAAAAGATTGTTAGTTGCATGCTGACATATACACATCAACTTACATAGTCCTTAAGATAGACAGGAATTGTTTTAATCCGAGCACTACTTCTGACATGTGAATCATCAGATTCATTAAAACAAGAAGACTTACTTTTAGCCAAACTCTTATCCAAAGTACATTCTTTGACAATAGCAACACGATTCAAATTCCAGATCTTGCCATTCTCCAATTTTACAGAATTCTTAAAACACTTAATGACACGCATAGGAGCAGAATATTTTGACCAAGATAAAGCTCCAACAGGTGCTTTGACCCTAACCACATCACCAACCATTATTTTCCTTTCTTTTACTCTTTTTCTCTCATCAAAACATATTTTATTTTTAAACTGGAGCCTTTCTTCCCTAAGTCTCCAATATCTAATACTGTTATCTTTTAAACCCCTTTACCCCAGAACATCCAACCTGGAGATAAACTTGTGTTCGGAGTTCTGCCCTTAAATAATTCAAAAGGCGTTTTCTTGTCGTCATTTGAGGAGAAAATCTATGTGCCAAAATACATTTTTGCACCTCCTCCTTCCAATCTAAAGAATTCACTTTAGAAAGTTGTATATTTTCCTTTATAACCCTGTTAAACCTTTCAACAGTTCCATTGGTTTCTGGATGATATACTGATGTTCTTTTATGCACAATTCCACAAGACATCAAAAATTCATTCATCATGCTTGAACAAAATTGAGGTCCATTATCAGATAGAAAAGGTTTGGGAAACCCCTCCCTTCTAGAAAATTATTTTAGAAAAGAAATAACACATGAAGATGTAACTTCCGATACAGAGGATACCTCTATCCATCTTGAATATAAGTCAATTAAAACAATAAGGTACGGAGTTCGATGTTCACCAGAAAGCGGACCTACAAAATCAATAGCAACATCCTCCCAAGGACCACCCGGTAACCTACGACACACCATGGGAGAAGTCCGAGAAATACGAATTTTGTCACTTACTTTACATTGCAAACATTCTCTCTTTCACCTCTCTTTCAATTTCCAGATCCATGCCTGGCCACTAAAATGAACTACAAATTCTTTCCTTTGTTTTAACAATACCCAAATGACCTTGATGAGCCTCCTCAATTAATCTTCTTCTTAAAGAACTAGGAGGGATCAATTTTGAACCTCTTAAAAGAATTCCATTTTCTACAGATAATTCATTTACAACCAAATGCCAAACTTTAGACAAGGATTTATCAAAAACCAAATTCTTTACAACTAAACTAATCACCTTTGACATTTCATCATCTTTTCTGTTTTCCTCTAACCACTCCTCTTCAAGTATAACACCAGAAGTAACTTCACTTACATTTACCTCATTCTCATCAATCTCTTCCTCAAAATCTCCTTCTAAAACATCACCAACCAAACGTGAAAGACAGTCTGCAGACACATTTTCCACTCCTGGAATATGAACCCACACTGAAATTAAACTCCTGAAGACCTATGACCTAATTCCTAATCCGAGATGAGACACAATCTAAACCCTTTATCGTGAAAATTTCCTTTAAAGGTTTATGATCTGAACAAACCTTAAAGTCTAAACCCCAAAGAATTTTTTTTAAATTTCCTGAGATCCCAAAAAATTGCCAAAGCCTCTTTTTCTATCACAGAGTAATTCAACTCTGCACCCCGTAAACTTCTAGAAGCACAAGCAATAACTTTTTCCTTTCCACCTCTTTTTTGCTTTAAAGTGGCACCTAATCCCTTAGAACTTGCATCAGTTACCACAAAAGTCTCTTCATAAGGAATAAATGCCTGCAGATTGGGAGCATTAACCAAATCCTTCTTAATATCCTCAAATTCCTTTTGACATCCTCCTGACCAAATAAACTCCTTATTCTTACCAAGTAAATTTCTTAAATTACTAGATTTACTTGCCAGATTCCTAATACATTTACCATAATATTCCACCATACCTAGAAAAGAAACAATCTCTTCCTTGTTCTTTGGGGACACTAAATTTTGTATGGTATCCACCAAATCTTTCTTTGGTGAAATTCCTAAAGCTGATATACTGTGCCCTAGATAATTGACCTCATTTACCGAAAACTTGCATTTCTCAAATTTTAACGTAAGTCCAGCAGATTCCAACCTTCTTAAAACCAATCTCACAGTCTTGTCATGGTTCTCTTGATTATTTCCAAAAATCAGTAAATCATCTTGGTAACATTTCACCGATTTTATTCCTTTCAAAATAGAAGCCATAACCCTCTGAAAGACTGACCCAGCAGACACAAGACCAAAGGCATCCTTTTATACTTAAATGCACCCATGGGAGTGATAAAAGCCATCAGGTCTTGTGACTCCTGCGTCAACTCAATCTGATGATAAGCCTGTGTAAGATCCAATGTTGTAAATACCTTGGAATCACCCAAGGAAGTTAGCAACTCACCTATGTTTGGTAATGGAAATTTATCCACAATTACTTCTTTATTGAGTGATCTCAAATCACAGCATAATCTTATATCACCATTAGGTATGTTCGCGACAACAACTGGTGCCAACCAATCTGTTGCCTCTACAGAAGTAACAATATCCTGTTTTTGTAATTTCTTTAATTCCTGTTCAACTTTAACTTGCACAGCTATAGGAATCCTTCTTACTTTAGCAATGACTGGTACAGCATTCTTCTTTAACTTAATACTATGTTTGTAACCTTTAAGACATCCCAATTCTGAACGAAAAAGCTGCGGAAATTCCTTTACAAAAGAATTACCATCAGATTTAACTTCCTGAATCTGAACTTGTGGATTTGAATTGGGATTTAGCATCACTCCCAATAAACGCTGATGTGGCCATCCAATTAAACAATCACCAACTTTTGAAACATACATTTTCCCAACAATTATATTTTTCTCCATTTCAATAGAAGCGTTAAAATAACCCAACATGCTTATGGGAGAACCACCATACCCCCCCCCTGGTTTCACATCCATTTTAAAAAGCTTATTTTTCATTTGAAAACATTTTTCATAAATTTCCTTTAAAATAATCGAAATATGTGCACACAAATCAAACTTCATTTCTAACACAATACCATCAACCTTAACTTTACCAATAGGATGATCATTGCTTCTTTTCTATTTTACTTGACATATGACCTCTTTTATTTCTTTGTTAAATACCTTCTTATCTTTAGACTTACAAAATTTCACGAAATGACCCTTCTTCCCACACATATGGACAAGTCTTTGAATTTGCTTAGTGACCAGACTTTTCACACCTGAAACACGTTATTGCACTAAACGATGTTTCTTCTTTGCTAGAATCTTTCACAACATTCTTTACATCTTTAATCTGACAAACATCTTCTTTAATATCTTCCACAACTGCCTCAGTTTTTCCTTTGTCACCTTTGAACTCATTTACACATTTTAACATATGCTCCACCCTTTTCGCTATACCAACAACCTCCTCTAAAGGTGGTTCGTCCTTCAGCCACAATTCCTCTCTGATCTTATCTTCTCTACATTTTAAAGCTAACTGGTCTCTTAAACGCTCTTCATTTGCTGCACCAAATTTACAAGTAGAGGACAATTTCCGCAAAGCAGTTAAATATTCCTCAACTGATTCATCTTTTCCTTGCTCCCTTTTTCCAAAATGATATCTTTCCATAATTGTGCTTACACGACGCAAATAGTGCTTATCTAACTGTAATAAACATACTTCATACTCATCCAATCCTCGTTGTTCCTGTGGAGATAAAGCTGATAAATTTTCTAACACTTCTTTACCCTCTCCTCCTAAACAATGCATCAAAAGAGAATATTTTCTTTCCGCACTTAAATTTGTGCCACATACTCTCGCATAATGTGCAAAAATCTTTTTCCACTTGCTCCATTTAAATTACTTTCACCTGGATCACTGAGAAAAAAGGGTGGAGTAGTCACATTCTGCATTTTCCTTGCTTACATAATTAAAACTAAGTTAACCTAAACCCTCTTTGAAATGACTATTTATCAACAATATTAAATGCATAAACATGTTATTGCTTAAAATATTCAAAATATATTTCCTTCACTTTAATTTAAAACGTTACACTTTGTGACTAAAACATAACATCACATAAATATTCAATTTCTTTTAACCAAAGAAATAAAATAATACTTTACAGTCTTTTATTAAACCTTCCACCAGATGATACCTCTGCAATAAATGTTCTTTTCCTCACTGTTTGCTTAAACAGAAACCGACAGAAAATGAGCTCACGCGTAAACACACGCTGCTAACGCGAGCAAACAGTTATCGCGTTGACTCTTCATTCAATACAGTGACGTAGACCCTGAGCTGAATCCTTCGGTAGCATTGTAATGCGTCATCATTCGTTGCTTGCAGCCGACCGAAGAAGATCTCTGCTCTTTCAGCCAACCAAAGAAGATCTCCGCTCACTCATCAATCTGCCACAAAGCCGCAACACTCAACTCCTCCACCGCCGCTCCAAAAACAACATTGACAAGAAGGTACGTAGATAAATTCCTTTCCATCCACCTTCCCACGTTATGCGTATCATACAAAGCTCTTGGAGAAGTTGTTAGCTTCCCGATTCTTTTTTTTAAACCGCCGCCGGAGAAGGACAAACAACACACTCTTATTTGTAATCCGTTGAAATTATCCGCACATACACCAGCTATCCTCCATCTACCTTCCCACTTAAAATGTATCTTGTACCACCACTGGAGAAGCTTTTAAACTTCTCGTTTTTTATTAAACTGCCGCTGGAGAAGGTAACTCGAAATCCTTTTCTTTTAAAGTGTCAACAGACATATACGTTTTCCTTCACCACCTTAACATAAGTTCCTTCTTCAATTTCTCTTACTTATATAACCATAAGTCAATTTAATCCTTTCACAGCAAAGCACACTCCATTCCACTCAGCTTGATGTTGAGGTGTTCTTCTCCTCTTACATTTTCATTATACGTTTTCCTTCACCACCTTAACATAAGTTCCTTCTTCAATTTCTCTTACTTATATAACCATAAGTCAATTTAATCCTTTCACAGCAAAGCACACTCCATTCCACTAAGCTTGATGTTGAGGTGTTCTTCTCCTCTTACATTTTTCTTCATTGACACTCGTCGCCAATGAAAAGTTCACAGCAATACAAGAAGTATAGATGATTAAGCATAGAGGTTTATTCAATAACACCCCATCCATCAGCTACCAAGGAGTAACTGACTTCAAGCAAACATTAATAAGAGCAGCATTCTAAGTTCCACAGAACCTTCAGCAATAGAGATGAGAGAGGAAACTACAAGTGGTCTCACTTCAGGTGAGTGCAGGCAGCTAAAGCAATCACATCTAAGTGGAAATGTGCTGCATATGGAATATTATGCCTGGTGGAGTAGGCTGGCAGAAGAGTTAATTTATGCAATACCCAAATATTGTGTAAAATATTCTTATATTGCAGTCTCTGCGTTCTAGTGATGTAACCAAACCACTCAGCCTCCGGTCTCATGGGTTATGTTATGATGTCACCAGATCCCCTAAGAGGCAATATTGAAACATATTACATAGTTACCCATTATATATGTGTGTGTGAGTGTGTGTGTATGTGTGTGTGTGTGTGTGTGTATTTAAATACATTTGAACCCCAAACATATCTGAAACTGAGACAGGAAAACATATTTTCTCAAAGATAAAATGTAAAATATTCGGTTGTTAAATCTGAGATATATTTCCATCGCCATGCATGGGAATGGAATGAACACATATGATACTCTTCTGTCGCTAAGTTTGACATTTCAAACCACACCACAAGCATTATCTTTCATGACACGCTCCTTCATTCATATCATGTACTAAAAAAACGAAGGTTTATATAGTCTGCTAAATAATTCCAGCCACAGCTCATTGTATATAGTAGCTTGCATTGATCCAATTTTATGAATATTACAGAACATTGCCTCTTAGCCTTCTTCATGACAACATAATATCTAGAATGTGTTACCAGTGAGAGAATACTTCATATGTTTTGGATCTCAGTGATGTGCGGAGATTAGTCATTATGCAGTGATGGTTATCACAGATTATACATTATGCACACTGTTTCAAGGTAGTCACACTATATTAGATATGCATTAACTTGTTGGAAACACATATTGTACTATTATGGATATTGCTTGTCTGCAGATCACACAATTTTCTAATGTGCAAATATGTGTGCAGCTGCAGAGAAGTACTGTTTCTTTCTATTCTATTCTATTGTGTTCTATTCTATGAATTTGGGAAGTACATCAGTCACCTATAAGTGTGTCCTAGCAATGAGGAATACCAGAGAGAGATGCATTGTGAAAACGTGCATGTTAAAGGACCGGTAGCACAGTTTTAGTAGCCAGATGGTCGGGATCTACGCAACCACGGTCCGTGCAGGTAACAGCTGTGGGGCCGGGTGGGGGTGGGGGATTTCGAACTACCATGCCAAGCGAAAATTAACTAATGAATTTTCCCTCGGCATCGTCCCTCGATATCCTCCCAATGTGGCCTCACCACCTCACCGCTGTTACTTGCATGGACCGCGCCTGGATCTACGGTGAGAAAGCGCAGCCTCCTATTCTGTGGTAGGGAATGCTAGGACCCTGGAGGTGGAGGTGAGAGGCTAATCGGAGAGCTCTAACCGGCATGTAACGTTTCAGTTTAGCTCATAGATAATGTGGCCAAGCAAAGAATTTGTTTCAGAATTGTGAGTCAATGAAGAGTGATGATAAAAGAAGCTCAAGGAAAATCAAAGGTGAGTCACACTGTCATCCTGCAAATGCTTTAAAGGCAGGATAGGAGCTTAACAGGTAAGCCCAGATGAAAAGAGGTGCAGTAGTCCACTCCGGATAAAATCATGGATTGGAATACTCTCCGCCTAGATAAAACAGGTCAAAAAGAAAGAATTTTCGGAGGGAGATGGTAGAAGCAGGCTGAGAACATATTGCTGACCTGTGAGGATATAGAAGGTCTTGGTCAAGTCAGAAATGTATGTGACCAGTGTGGGTGGAGAGCCCACCTGCCAGTAGACCAAGAGGGGGTGTTTTCCAGAAAGTAACATCTCTATTTGTCCTAGTTGATTCTAAGAAAATTATTGTTCATCTATGGGACAATAGCATCAGACAATTTCGGAAGTTGATATATGAAGTCTTATAGGAGTCAATCAGACTGAACAATTAACGTCCATATAAGTCATAAAAGACAAGCTATAAGTGCAGATAAGATGAGCCAGAGTATAAATAAAGATTTAAAATGTGTACTCAGTACTCCATGCTCTAGCTTCTAGGATTTAGAATGAAAAGGTGATAGATAAACTATGATGACATCCAAGATAATTTCTGCCTTGTAGCCATATCTGAAAAGATGGGTGAGGAGAATGTCATGTGACATGGGGTCAAAGCCTTCAACAGGTTGAGTAAGACATGGGGCATAATGTGGTCCTTTTCTGTTCGAATGTGATCGTCATCCAAGATAGAAAGAATGGAGGTCTCTATTCTTTGTACAGAGCAGAAGCCCATCAAAGCTGGATCAAGAATGCCATTGTTTTATGTCCTAAGATGTCAGTGGAGCTGGCACGAGGAGATCTAGTACACTTGCTGCAGTAACAACTGAACTATATCTATTGTTGATTGCTCGATGTGCTGTTTTGAGCCACTCTTAATACAAACTTTTTATCTGCATTATGAGAATTGCAAATCTACATGTTTGTTCCAGATAAGAACGCTGTACTTGTAACTACGCTCTTCCTGTTTGTCTATGAGTTGGCCATGCATGTTGTTTATGAACTGAAAAATCCAAACAAAGTTTAAAAAAGAATGGCACTATTTTAAAAAATGCCAAAAGTTCAGTATTCATTTTCTTTTTAAAGGATTTTTATTGGAAAAGATAATAAAGATATGGGCCGCTATTTGCTAAGAACTGAAACAACAACAGTGGGATTTTTGAAGGAAGGGGAGAGCCATCTGATTAAGCCATGTGGTCAGGTGTTCGATTTCAGGTGAATAAATAAAAAGAGTGTGAAGTCATTGCATACAATGTGTGAGTGAAGTATAGACGCACTACAGTAATTAGGATTAGGGAGTTAAGAGACAGCTTTGAAAAAAGTCTCAGTTTCTTTTCAGCTGAATCAATTTGCATCAAGAAATAGGTGCCTGTAACTAATATGATATGCTTTTTGTGGCTCATTATGGATTTTATATGGCTATAAAGTTGTCAAGCGAAAGGTTGCTGCACAAATCGCTTTCTATTTTTCACAGATGAGCTTAGTGTTTCTGAGCGCCTTCAAGAACCAGTAAGTGGAGTGGTCCAATGCATCTACAAGTCAGTTATTATAGTTGCAACTGATTCATCAAGAGTAGCTTTCTGGAGGAGGAGCAGTAAGAGCTGTAGTAAGGTTGTTGTACACCTTGTGCCAAAAACGCCTGAATGAATCAATGAGAAAAGTTATGACTTTGGCAAAGAAGAAAGTTTCCACATGAGGATAATAACTTTATGATGCGCCCAGACCAAAGGTGTGGCAGTATAACAGATACTTGTATCAGGTTTTGGAAACCTGTGGTCAATAGTGTGGTTATCATTGTCTGTTTGGTGGAAAATCCATTGAGACAATCCCAGAGCTGCACATGCTTCAGGTATATTCCTGGACTCAGGCAAAGCTGGTTAGCCAGAACAGATATTAGAATCTTCTGAGCATACACAATGGAAAGTGCTGAGCACAACTGGTGCAAGAAAGTACTATAGTTTCTCATTAAGTTCAGTAGCTGGACAGGGTGGGCGATAGACTGGGATTAAGTTAAAAGTTAGGTTTCATGAAAGAGCTAACTTTAGGCCAAGTAAATCAGCCTCCGAGAAACGGTTAAGACTGAAAGGGCCACATGTGCAACCATTTTAGCCATCTTAAACTGAGATTGGGGACATTTGTGACTGTAAGAAAAGGTTTTAGCATCTACCAACCCTATTTTGTGAGTGGGGAACCTGTTACCAAATTGAAAAATAGGGTTTGCGAGTCGCTATTAGGAAAGGGCGTGCCAAGGGTATCCCTTCCTATTGGTGAGTCACAGAGGAATGTACCATTGTTTTGCAGGGGAAATGCGGTCGCCAAACGATTGCAGTTTACTGCCTACTTCAAGTAGGTGGTAAGCCAGTCGCAAACAGTAAGGAGTCCCCGGGGGACTCCTTTCCCTTTATACTTGGCAGCGAAAAAGTTTTTTAGGAGCAGGCAATGGTCCCAATGAAACATTTCATTTTTAGGTCTCGCATAGGCAGTGCATGCGCTACTTCTCCGAGGCATGAAGTAATCTGTATGTTAGGGGAAACTCCACCTATTGCCGGGTAATTTCTCCTGCCGCTTGCCATTTGTTTAACGTTGGTATAGCTCCTGTTAGCTGACTTTTTACTGGCTGTTGGTCGGATACTGACTTCCATTTAGTCTGGAAGCAGTGGTGCCTAACTACTGTTTTCGTCCGCTTTTGTGCTGTATGTGTTGTATGTGTGTTTGAGGGAAACTTTTTTTTACATACTTACTTCCGTACATAATGAGCACGGAGCTCATCACGAGCACCGGGCTGTTAATTATACATATTCAGCATGGCGCTCATAATGAGCGCTGCGCTGTTAATTGTTTCTTTGTTTTCTCCACCCCCTACGCCGGGCTGAAAGAGCTCCTTATTTGTTAATTTTATCCCCTGCACCTTCACCTTGATAAAGACGGCAGGCATCTCTTATGCACACCACATTTTTCACCCCATGCTATGCTGTGCTTTCAGTTCACTTTCACTTTCTTTCACTTTGATAAAGGAGGCATGCGCCTCTTTTTTTTTTATATCCTCATTCGCCACCAACCTCGCTTCAATTTACACCCAAGATGTCTGTACCCACACTCAGCTAGCTGAGGGACGTAGGCAATTTGAAGTGGAGACCCGCCTACAGGTAACAGACCTATTTGGGGATCAATGAAGAACCAACTGAGATAACTCTTCCACCCAGCTCCAAGAGCTAGATGACACTCGTCGTAAAACTGCCAGGGGAAAACTGGAAGTAGCCGACTTAGTCCGAAGAGTATTAAGGCGGCATAATCATAAGACTCAGAGAGAAAAAAAAAACTCAGTCCATCAACTCTTAGCCCCATCTGAGGTTACAAAATGCTTTCTTCTTCTTACTGCCTTATCTAGCAAGATCTAGCTTAGATGTTGCCAAAACTGAAGACTGACAATCTAGGAAAGAGTGGGGAGTTGAATCTGTCTTATGCAGATTTGCCTCCTGGCTAGGAGGATGGCATATAAAAGCAATGATCCTGCAAGGCTGGTAACTTTGTCTGCAGAACCAAATATAATTAAAGATAAGTCGATGTTGATAGGACATCCCAAAGTACTTGCCAAAAAGTGTTCAACACCATCCCAAAAGGAAGCAAGGGCAGGGCATTCTTTGAACATGTGGATGTCAGAGGCAGAGACCTGCCCACATTTCTTGCAACTCATCTGTGGGCCTTTAGTAATTTTTGACAATTTATGTGGAGAAAAATAGGCCCTGTGGATTGTGAACAGGTGGTTCCTTTTTAACCATGCTAGTTTTACTACTTCATTTAAGATCTTACAAGAATTCTGCCATAATTGATCTCAGTCCCGTGCAGGTAAGGAGCCACCCCACAATTCTCCAGCAAGATTGAATTCACCATTCACAGCTTTGAGTATAGCCTGGTACCAAAAAGAGACTTCCTTCTTCCCAGGGGGCTTAGTCACAAACTGGCGTTCTAGGAAGCTGGCAAAAAACACTGAGTTTTTACGATTTAGTTGTGAGTGTGATAGGTCCCAGCTTTCTAGCTGAAGGTATTTAAATCTAGAGAGGCCTGCTCCAACCCTGTCCTCAAGTTGTTCCCATGAAACAAAGGTACCCCCAGGGAGCAGGTCCCCTAGACCTCTAACCCAGCTTCTCTCAGAGGTATTACCAGCCTGTCCCTCAAACACTCTGGGGCACCCAGGGAGTCCCAGAGGGGAGCCAAGCTGGAAAAGTAACCAAGCGCCACAGAGCCCCTCATTTTGGCCCAAGTTTTGGCTAGGCCCTAGAGAACCTTCAACTTGACCTTTTTAAAAAACGTTGGGTCCCCGAATTTGAACAGAAATCCCTCCTCCGGAAGTTTGGTGCCTCTAAGCATAGCCAGGAACATTCCACCCGCACCAGTGTTAACAGGCATTCTCAAAAGCATACGTGAATGTGAAAGTTGGAAAGATGGATATCTGGTAAAGCAAGGCCTCCCTTTTCTCTCCTCCTCCTTCCATGCGATCCTGGGTGATTTATACACCCAGACAAATGAATTGATAACCCTCTGCAATTTATTGATGGTAGATTTTTCAAAGTGGAGGGGGATACAATTAAAGAGGAAAGTGATTTTAGGGAGTACTGACATCTTAATCAGGTTGACACTGCCTATTATGGATTAAGGCAGTAGGGCTTAAGATTTCATTAACGTCTGGCACTCCCTTGCCACCGTAGCTATATTAGTCCCGGCGATCTTAGTGATGTCCTGAAGAACATTGATTCCCAAGTATCTCATTTTGGAACTGATCTGGTGCTAGTGCTGAGCCCGATTCCAAATCATAATTTCATTCTTTGAGGCATTGATTTCATAGCCTGAAACCAAACCGAACTCCTGGGCGAGACTGATAACGGCTGGAAAAGCTGATTGCAAATTAGCCGAAAGAACTAAGATATCGTCAGCATACAGGGCGACCTTCCTCTCCCACTCCCGATACTTAAAAGGCTGGATATTTGGGTTGTCTCTAAACCGTTGAGCAAATGGCTCAATATATAAATCAAAAAGGAGAGGGGAGAGTGGGCAGCCCTGTCTGGTCCCCCTTGAGACTGGCTGTGGCCCTGCTAATCAGGACTTCTTTGTATCTTTTGTTTCTATAGCAAGGCCTGCTGGTGATTTGGCCTTGCAGAAAAGCTTTTGGAGAGTCCCATAAGTTTGTTATAGAAGTCAACCCTGAGTTCGTTTTCAGAAACCATCTGGTTTCATGTACTAGGAAAGAGATCTCCTCTTTCTCCAAAAGTAAGGAGCAGTCAAACGACCATGTCCTAGGTAATGGACATTCTAGACCTAAAAGAATACCTTAATGGTCTGAAAGATGGTTAGCCAAGTAAGAGATTTTTTTAACTCTGCCTCTTAACGAGTTACATATCAGCACATAATCTATTCTAGATTGGTGCTGATATTTGTAATTTCTAAACAAGACACCCGGCTGCTGACCTGATCTTTCCCTCCAAACATCTGAGCAGGCGAATTGCTTCATTGCCCCTAATAGAAAATCCTGAGATTTTGAAAGGCCCAAGGCTCTATTGTTTAGAGTCTTGTATAATAATGGATTCAAGATGATATAAAAATCCCCAGCTAGGATTATTAGTTCCGGAAAGTCCAACAAATGAGAAAAAATAGTCTTGAGACAGGAGGGGTCGTCTTGATTGGGTCCATAATAGCCGACCAAGGTAAACAAAGTCCCTATTATCGTAACTTTAACAATAGCCCATCTGCCACCTGGGTCAACTAGCTGCAGTAAAATATGCGCCTTAGCTGATTTATTAAATAGAATTAGAACCCCTCTGATATTTGCTGACTGACTAGTACAAACATACAAACCCACCCAACTTTTATTTTTAAAGAGAGAGACCATCTCTTCCTAGAGAAGGTGCGTTTCCTGAAGAACTATGACCCGCGCAGATGAATCCTGGTGATACTGTATGATGTTGTCTCTTCTGGTCTAGTATGCAGGCCTTTTACGTTCCAGGACAAGATCTGTATGGAACTCATAGTAGGGCAAGCCAGAGACCTATCACCAAAAAAGGGAGTTTGAAATGACCCGCACCAGCACTTAAACCAACACAGTTCTAATGCCAGTACTCTTAAGAATGAGATAGGTACAATCAAAAAAGGGAGAATGAGGATTTGATTTATTTTTTTACTCTGCTGCACCCGCCCCCTACCCCTCTGCCCCCCCAACCCTCCCCCACCCCTGGAAAACCCTTACCCCAATTATCTGAACAGATGAAGTCCAAACAGTTGCATCCCGGAGGTGCCCACCCAAACCACTTACGATAAAGTGAAGAAAAGAAAGAAGTACAGAAAAAAAGAAAAATAATTTTTTGGAGAGGACCTTTTCGACCCTGAGAAGCAATCGGGACCAATTTAAAAAAGAAGGAAAGCAGATAAGTACATTATTATCCGCCTTTTCTGTTCCTCAATGTTATCTTATTGTTTCCTCTTATTATTGGCCCCCTCCCACCTATAATCACCTATTATACTAACTCTTCAGCACAAAAGGAGAAAGAAAGGCAGAACCCTCCCTCAACAATAACAATGCTACACCAGCCAAGCGATATCCTGTACTAAAGCTATCCCTTATGGTCCCCCTTTGCTGATGCTGTCAGGCAACTCAACCGCCTCCTGAACTGTACTTAAGTTGTGCATTTTATTATTGTACATCACTTTCAGGAAGGCCAGAAATTTTTGTTGGGATACTGTGCCATGTTTTTTTAAATCCTCCAACCTCCTACCAAGCTTCCACTGCCTATTCAAAGTGGACCTCGAGAGGTCGGACCGGATCTCAAACGAGAACTCTTTTGCCCTAACTGTTTTCAATTTCAATGCTGCGTTGAGGATTTTCTCTTTTAGCGCGAAGGTAAGAAAATTGACAATAATTTTTCTGGGTTTGGATCTATTGGGGTTCCTTCAGAAGGAATCTCTGTGCACCCTCTGTATATCATGGCTCAGTGCTTCTTCTGAGTCCTCGAGCTGTAGGGAGGCCTTGAGTGAAGAAACAACATAAGGTCTAATGTCGGGTCCTTCACTGCTTTCTGGAACATTCAGAAGGCTTAGGTTATTTCTATGCGCGTTATTCTCCAAATTTTTCAGTCTATCGCTAAGCTCTATGCGCTCTTTCTTCAGCAGTAGAATGTCTGACTTCGCCAGCCTGAGGTCTTCTTTTGGTTCACCAACACTATTATTAGGAGTTACAGTCCTGGAGTTTAAAAGATCCACTTTCTTTTCCAAGGATTCACAGAAATGTCAAATTTCTCCTTGATTAACTGCAGATACTGCAAAACCCTTTTTTATGTCTTCCGATAATGTGGTGAAAAAAGCTTCCAAGCCTGAGGGTGAAGATGATAGTAAGGATGAAGAGCCTGCCTCTTGTTGCCCCCTGGATTCGCCATTAGAGACTAGTAGAGGTTGTGGCGTGGGCTGTAGCTGTAGCTGATTTAGGGTCTGTGTGCAAGCTAGGGAGACGAAGTTCGAGCCGCTCATGGGCTCATGGGGGTCCAAGTGTACCAAAGGTACCCCCAAATCACCCTGGTGAGAGACCAAATCTGATGCTGACTCCATATTACTATCAGATAACACTGTGAATGATAGTGACAATGTTATGGAGGTATTTAAGCTGGCTGAGCTCTGCCTGAGGGTTAAGGCTTCTGCAGTGATATCCAGAACCTCAAGTCGAACACTAAAGTAGGAACGCAGCGACGGAGTAACCCGAACTAAGATGTTTGTGGAGTTACTTTTTGGCCTCTTGGGTTTTATAGATCTTCCCTTAACCTGGTAGATCTAAAAGGCAGAGTTGTAGTTGAAGCTGGTGCGACGACAGGAGGAGACTTGAGTCCCACAGGGGTGAGCTTATCAGTGCTCAGATCTTGGACCAGCTCAGAGTCCTTACTGGAGTTATCTGTGCCAATGGAATTATTTTTTTTAATCGCCTTAGCCCGACCAAAACTCACCAAAGCGCCTTTCCTTTGCTTCTTACAACCCCTTCTAGCAGAAGTAGCCGATTGCGGTGTTTTCTTAGTGGGGAGAGAAGCTTCCTGCGGCGGTTTGAAGGATCTTAGGGGCCAAAACCTTCTTAGAATGCTGTGTTATTTGATGAATTATGCCCCCAGTCCCTGCCCCGGTACCTGGCTCCGATATATTGGCAGATTCCTCCAAAGTCTCGCACCAACTTTCACGCTGAATCCTCTGCTCAGCAGCTCGAAAAAAGCAGCTGATGCTGCCTCTGCCATCATTCCCCCGGAGATGGCCTCGCACAGCAGCCCTGTGTCCCCTACGGAGCTCCAGGGTGGCTTCAGACCAGTGGGATGGCGTGGATAGGCGTCAACCACTGCACACCCCTCTTATGCACACCGCATTTTTCACCCGCTTTCATTTTGGTAAAACAAGGCATTTTTGCGCTATGCTGGGCACGCTTTCTCAATTACCCACTCCCCAAAAGCATACACTCTGCCAGTCGCCTTTAGATAGTTTTTAATGTGCTCACTTTGGTGCCGAGACGACTCTTCTAATGCAAGCGAAACACTTAAGCACTTTTGACACTTACGCCTTTGAAATATAGCACCATGACACCTTACTGTTTGCTCCCTTTCTACCTTATGTTTTAAGAATCACACCTATTAATTATTTCTTTTTTTCACTGGTGGTTATACCATATCTGTGCAAACTAATAGTGGCATGAGCAGCCCTATACTTAATGACGTGGGCCGCCTCCTCACACAGGCATGACAATAATTCCCATTGTTACACTCCTTTAACCAAGTGTCCTCTGGGACTTCAATTCCCAGAACTCCTGGTGATAGAGTCACACAGCCCGCAACTTGCGCCCATCGGTGGAAGTCTAGTCAGACATCGAGAGGCAGCTTCCCCTTAAACTTAAAATGAGCTGCCTGCTCATTGTACCAGTGGCGGAGAGTGGCCTTCTGTAGATGCTGAGGCACGATTTTTCTTTTGACAAAGTAAGTGGGCATTGTATGCCATAGGGGGGGGTGTATGTGGATATGTGTGTAATATATATGAACCATCTACTTGATGTGGGGACTATGTTTTGTTGTGAGTGTGTTCTAAGCAATCCATATCTGGGGCATTACTAACATCACTGATAAGCAAACAATGGAAGCATGGCAACTGTTTACTGTGGGCGTGTGTTGAGTATGGTGTGCAACGTGGGGCCTCTGGCGCTACGATCAGCACCTGGAGGAATGTTAGCTGCATATCTGTTCCCATCAGAGTGATGGGTGTGAGTTTACCATATACCAACTATCTGGTGAAGTGTTCTCCTTACGCTCATGCAATGCGCCATGCCACGCGCTATAGAATTGCTGCATTTTATTATAATTTTTTTGTCTCCTCCCCCCTCAAGATTGAAAGTATTAATGTGCAGTGTTAACATTGCCACCCCGTTAGACCCTGTCCCCGAGTCTTATCATTCTAGAGGACACCACAGCAGGGACCTGGAGCGGCTTCAGTGTCTCTTCGTAATGATTATGAGACATGTAAGTCTCATGTAGTTGGTCGATGCTGCTTCCTCCAAAAATGGAAGTCTCTCCTGCTGTAACTCTTTTCGCACACCGTATAATACTGCTCCATACCATATCACACAATACCACTACAAACCAAGCCACATAATGCCACTCAACGCTGCACAAAGCAATGCCACACAATTCTGCACCACGCAACATAATTACATGCCACAGAATACCACTGAGCACCACATAATTACAATATAAATAAATACATTCTACTCAATGCAACATAAATACACCCCACATAAATGCACTCTACTCCACATACCAGCAATACGCATAAATGCACTACACACAATGACACATAATTCAAATAAGTATAATTTCAATAAACGCCACACAACTACACACCACACAATTCAATTCCACACATTTCAAATACACACCACATACTTCCACACCGAACTACATATTTCAAATACACAACACAATTCCACAACACACCACATACCTCCAGTACACACCACATATTTCTGCATAATGCCACAACATTTTACACACCATATAAATCACCTCCACAACAGGCCACTACACAACACAAAATACCATTCCACTTAATTTCAAATAATTAACTCCATAACACACATTCTCAATGTACATAATTCCAATATACTTAAAATTATTTAATTATTATCCACACAAATTCACTCCACAAAAGTGCACATCTCTCCCTTGCACTTCTACCAACACTGTCATCTTTCCCACACACACCCACTGCCCCACCAATCTCTCTCTCTCACATTCACAATCCCACTACCCACTCTTATCTCACAATACCACTGCCCTCTCTCATCCCTGCCATACACTACCAGTCTCCTCTCTATACTGCTTACTCACACATGCTACCTTCCTGTACCTCCTCATGCTGAGCACTAGTCGATCTCTTGCCTCTCCCTTCTAGGTGTGCCTTCCATTTGTCCCTCTATCTCTCTCTAGTACTCCCTCTCACCCATCTCTCTCACTCTCTCAAGCACTATTCCCACCTCTCTCCTGTGGTTAACTTCAGGACTTCAAATACTGTTTCTATCCTGTCACTTGTCAAAGTTTCCTCCCTCAAACCCATGCTCTCCTCCTCTTCTTAGTGTGTCTTCTGCATGCACAAAACCTTTCCCTTTATGTGTCTGTGGCCTGCTCGCCCTTCTTCCTCTTTCTCACACACTATTTCTGCTCCTCTGTCTCAAATTCAACAACCACCTCCTACACAAACTACCTATCCCTCTCTCTCTCCTTTCTATATATTCTCTGCAGCTTTCACTGCAATCTATTCCACATGCCACATCTTTCCGCTACACAAATACACTACACAATACACAATTCCACACCACATAATTCCACATCTAACAATTCCAATGCAACCCACATATTTCCACTCCACACCACATACATACTCCGCACTCCAAAATAAAACACATAGGTAAAAATCATTATCATTTACAATGTCAATAGCTCTAAATCTCACAAATGCGAGACCTATTGCAAATGCTTGTTGTTTTTTAAACGCATTCTGTCCTTTAAGGAAAACAAGCTGCATTTGCTCCCCTTTTAATCTGCAAGCAAGTAGAGGGCGGATGCTTGGCTGAGGAATGAAAGAAGAATTCGCGATTAAAATATACTGTAATCTAAATTCTGGGTTTTAAGTGAAAGTGCAGGCATGCCATCGGCGCTGGTGTCACTGTGCTTGTCAGAGGTACCTGGTATGTCAATGATGGTGTTTGGGGTGTGTTACTTCTGTGTGATAGTTATTTGTTGGATGAGGGCCTGTGGTTAGTGCTATTGCTGCTATCAGTGGCTGAAAACACTTATGGGAAAGTAGTAGTATTAGTCAAGCATATGTTTCTTGGCCCAAACTAGGCATGCATCCTATTTTTCAAGTTCTAGCCACGAGTGCAGTTTATAGGTAGCGAGGAGAGAAGTAACCATAGGCATGGCTGCTAAAATTATGTTTAATTATGAGCTAGCCACAACAAGAGCAATAAAGAGGAATGTAACTGCTTTGGGGGGAAAGTGCAGCATGACCGGCGCCGTTGTCTCCCACAAAGACCGGTGCTAGACAGGCTTGCCTTTGGCGCACCTTTGCGGCGCCTTTGGTGCATCAACATCATGCCCGCGGCATGTACACGCACAGCGTGTCCTAATGTAAGGTGCCAGCAGGAGACAAGCAGAGGAAGCGGCACCCTGTTGTCGGGGCAACCGTTGGAGCAGTAAAACAATTGTGCAAAGAAAAAGGCGAACTCCTGCAGTGTTCAGGCTCCCCCGAGAATGTAGTGTGTAAAGAGAGAATAAAACAAGCATGCAAACTAAACCATTAGAAAAGAATAGAAACTAAAAAAAAAAACAGTCAGCCCAAACCGCAAACAAACGAGAGATACGTCTTAAAATGCAGAATTATTTTTTTGTTCAATATTTCTTTATTAATACAAAATCAACAACAGTGCCAATTAGGGGTTGCATAAGTACATTTTACATCATGCTACACAAAATAAGGCAGGTATGCCACACCATACATAAGTGTTATAACACAAATCGTGTCAGGTAGATGTACACATTGGTTGTGGAACTAGCTTTAGTGCATGCACATAAACATAACAAAGGCAGCATGGCATACCCGATGTGTACAATCACTCCAACCCACCTAGCTGGGGGAACAAAGAGGATAGTTGTTAATTTACCGGAGGGGGGAAACTACCAATTGGATCGCTCAAGGAGTCAAGTTGTCCTCCAAGACCATTACCTTTGGCGTGTTTCAGCATATCGAAGGAAAGGAGAAGACACATATCTAAGATCCGTGAAGCCTGGTAAAGTACAATATGTGATATGGGTGTTCAGATTTCGGATTTGGCCTCTATCTGTTTCAAGTATCTCTGCCAATTGGGGGTCTCAGTTGGTGCAGGATGCCCAAGTCCACCACTATGCAAGGCCTGTTGTTCGGCAAGAATACTGGAGCGCAAATCTAATACCCACAATCGAATGTGGGTTACAAGTGCTGATTTCCAACTCATAGCGATCTGCCAGTGGCCAAAACCGTAGCTAAATCAATGCGTTTATTAAGCGGCTAACATGTCCCTGAGCGGGAGGTGATACCGAAAAAGCAGTGCAATTCCCCCTGCTGGACCGGCGAGCCCAAGGCCTCTGAAAGAAACCCTAGTACCTCTCTCCAAAAAGGATCCAGTTGTGGGCATGTCCAGACCATGTGCAGGAAAACCGCAGTGGTGGCCTGGCTGCGTGGATAGATGTCAGTGACCCCTGGATACATAAGCGCCAACCGTTCGGGGGTGAGGTAGGGGTGATGGAGATAATTGAATTGTGTATATTTTAATCTGTAATTTATGGGTATGAGTTTCAGGACCCCCATGAATTGTGACCTCTGTGCATCTGTGAGAACAGTATCCAGAGCAGCATCCAAGTAGGCCAGAAGAGAGTGCAGTGATGCCTCCCTCTCTGGACACAGTGAGCGATAAAGTAGCATGCTCGCCCTACGATCCCCCACATGTGTCAATAAGACATGAAGAACCAGTGAGGTCTCTGGTGCATCATGTGTTTGGCACCAAACTCGAAGCAGGTGCCGCGTGAGTACAGCATACTAAAGGAAGGAGCCTGGAGATATACCATAGTCATCCACCAAGCTCGCAAATGTACTGAGAATCTTGTCTGTCAACAGGTTTCCCCATGCGGTAAGTCTCAACCTAGAAAGACACGTCTGGTCTCCCTTGGAGTTCAGAACAGTCTGGAAGTGCACAAAGGGCATATCTGGGGCATATGGGGGGCTAGGGTGATTCCTGAGCATCTCGGTGATCCAATACACTTAGACCACATGCATAGGCATGTTCCCTCCCTATCGGAGCACCGCGTTATCAAGCTCCTTTGCCACTGTATCACAAGGGCGCTGTGGGCCCATCAAACCAACCCCCCCAACTCAGATGTGTTCTGCCCAGCCAATCAGCCAGTGGGCCTCTGCAAATGGGCAGCAGCATAGTAGCATTCCTAGTTTAGGGCGCCTAGCCCATCCGTCAGCATGGGGGCATATCATTTAGTATGCGCCACCGCCTTCTGCCCGTCCTCCAAATCAATGTAGTCAATAATGAATGTTATTTCATAAAAGGCCCATTGGGGTAAAGGACAGGGATCGCAGAGAATTACTAAAGCATTCTGGACAAAGTCAGCATTTTGGAGACGGCAACCCGGCCCATAGAAGAAAGTGATAAGGACACCCAGAATAAAAGAGAGGACCGTGCCCCAGTCAGAGCTCCAACCACATTTCCATGCACTAGGTCCTACTCGGAGTGGTAATGCAAACCCCCAAGCATTTAAAGAAGTCATAGGACCAACAGAGATGAGCACACAGTAGTCCTCTCCAATGAGCCTGTGAGAGAGCTATCAGGGGGAAATAATGTGATGTATCCAATTCACATTCAGTCCAGATGCCTCACCAAACTTGTGCAAGAGTTTCATAATTTATGGTAGTATAGTGCATCGTCCCATATCTATACAAAAGCATCATTGGCATACATCGAGCTTATATGCCAGTTACCTTCAGCTTGGATTTCCCATTCTGGGCCCACATCCAGAGTGCACATGCAAGGGGCTCCATTGCTAGGGCAAAAATTATTTGAGACGGAGGACAACCCTGATAGCTGTCGCGTTCTATATGGAATAGATAGGACATTACATAGCCAGTCTTTACTCAGGTGAGTGGTGCATTGTATAGTAGAGCAATCTGCTTGAAAAACCCGGGGTCGATACCAAATCCTGTAAGGACTGCTTTCAGGTAATCCCACTACAGGGTGTTGAGCGCTTTCTCTACGTCCTGCGATGCGATCCAGTGGTGAGAGCCAGACGAACGCGCCCAGTCTATGAATATCAACAGGCAGCGCAGGTTCAGAAATGTGTTCCTGCCAGGTATGAACCTGTTCTAATCGGGATGTACAAAATGCTACACTATGGTTATCAGCCAATTAGTCAACACCATTCCAAGGACTTTATAATCCGTACTTAATAAAGAAAGGAGATGATAAGATCCCAGTTGGAGGACGTCCCTGTCTGGTTTAGGCAGAACCACCAATATCACCTTGTGGAAAGAGGAGGGAAGAATACCCGTCAAATAGGCCCAGTTGAAATCCTTTAACAGATGTGGGGAGGGCTGAGAACAACAAGTGAAGGCAAACTCAGCAGGTGAACCATGTGCACCCATGGTCTTAACCAGGGCTATCTGTTTGAGTGCTTCCGATACTTTAGCTTCGGATAATGGTGCCTCAAGTAGGCCGGATCCGCTGGTCGTGGGGCCGTATATAGCCTAGTATATTAGGATTGGAGGATGTCATTAACGGCATTCTGGGAATTTAGCAGGAGACCGGCCTTGTCCATATGGCTCCAATTGGGGCGCTAGGGGAGACAGAGTGAAGGAGCTTGGCCAACAGCCTACCCGCCTTGTTGCTCTCCACATCAGGTATTCTTTTGTGATCTACTCTGCCCAAGGCATCAAGTGTGTCCACGTATTTGAGTCTTGTCTATGCCAGCAAGATAGTTGCCACACGGTCCATGGGCAACAATCGCTCATAGTGCAGAATGTCAGCTTTTAGGGTAAGCAGCTCCCTGTACAACATACGCCTAGTGCCATATACCATCTGGATGAAATGGCAGAGGAGAACGACTTTAAAGGCATACAACTCTACACCAATATTGGACGTCGTGTCCTTGTTTTCATCAAAATATAGGGTGATATTATCAGAAAGATTGGTGTGAAATGCCATGTCTTGCAGGGCGTCCGTGGGGAGATACTAGGTGGTTATGCTCATGCGATCCACTGCACTTGAAGTTGCATGGGGTAGTGGTTAGAGATAGTGCGTCTCAAATATTCAGCCCGGGAGACCTTCGTGAGCACTTCTGGGCTACAGTAAAGGAGGTCAATGCCGTAGGTGGCGTGAAAGAGCGATAGATTGCACTCTCGGTGTAGCAGGGTTTCCGTTCTCCCACAGAACTGTGCACAGAGATCTAGAACCTGGGTGAGTTAGGGTGACCCAAAACTCACCTTAGTTTCAGAAATCCCCTTACCAAGCTAGCTACAGTGTCTCATCGGTAGTAATAACTTCCCAATGACTTAGACAATCCAGAACATGAACTTAGGGTACCTCAGGTATCGTGGAACACATGAACACTCTTTCGTTATATAATCATTACAAACCGAAACTGGGAGGCAAAGAACACACGTGCAAGTTTGAAATGTTTATTTTTCAATGCAAAGTTCTCAAACGCAGTATCTTATATAATATCAACATACATATTATAAAAACCAGAGTTAGCAGCATAGTCACTAGTCCATAATAAGCGAACGGTGATAGCATATTATAATGCAAAATCTATAGAAATCTGTATCACCTATATTTCGCGCACTCTATTTAGCATATTATATTATATCTACGAAGGTCTCATTTGGGTTCTAGCAGGGCGGGCCCATACCTCTAATTCTCAGTAGGAGTAGATCACATCAACAGCTACCAGCTCTCTGCATGCGAAGCATCAAGTGTGTCGATTCATTCCCTGTAACTCTATCTTAAACCCGCGTAGAGCCCAATGTTGGCAGCAACATTATTTGTGTTATGTCTAATGTAGTGCGAGGATCAGGCTTTCAGCAACCTTGTGTTAGGTTATTCTTAGAGGGTGCAGTTCTTAGTGTGCAGACAGTTGTACCAAGCACGACTGATATCAGAGCAATAACATAATATTCTCAAATAAATCACATCTTTCGTCTAGGTTGAAAGCTACAATAACAATTAGGTGTCGTGTGCAAACTGAAGCCGAAGGAAAATCTGTCGTTTAAACATTTAATAAACTCATGCTAACTTAACACAATATATAGAAACGCAGTAACCATATGACACCCCCCCAATGATCCGAGGACGGTTAAAAAAGGAAGAAAATATAAGCCAATACTATATGAGAGGCAAAACATGAAAGCAGAGTTCAACAATATTGAGCCAAGCTAAGTGTATGTAAATGTATATATGTTTTCAATAATAAAAAAAATGTATGAATGCCTATAGTGGCCACACAAAAATATAAAAATTCGAACTTAAGGCCAACTACAAGTACACAGGCCTAGAACAAATGAAAGTCGAATGTTCGTAATAAAAAAGGCACCATTCAGAATTACTAAAAGTCACGTGCCATAATAATGAAAGTCTTCAAAGTCACTCATGGGTTGAAGGAATATGCAAAATAGGTAGCTACAGCTTCCAACATGAAATCACTGTCATCATCCGAAAACAGTTCAGCCATCCAATTAAGCAATGGGAAAGAACATACGTGCTCCTCCAGCACTGAATCCTCTAGCAACATCAGAGGACAACTCAGTGGGTTCTCGAGAATGCTATGCGCCAGAAAGTCATGCGCTGCTGCCGATATGTCCCACTGACCCATTAGTCCATGCATCGCTGCCACGGCCATAACCCGTTCGCCAGAACAAACCAACTCGTGAGCAACTACGGGGCTCATTAGCTGATCAAAATCGGCGTCAGGAGAAGTCGGTAAGCAGAGACACAAATCAATGGCCCAGTCGAAATCACAGCTCAGGCAATGAAACACAGGCTGGACACATGTGAAATAGGAAAATCGGAACGATAATCCATAAGCCGTGCTTAAAGTCGCAAGCGGCAAGGAGCCATAGTAATCAAGCATCCGGTTGCGAAACTGCATCAGTAGGGGCTGAGCGTTTCCTTGCGCAGGATGGGCATCCATGTTTTATAAAGCAAAATATCACCAGAACGCCTGCAGCCAAAGCCAGCAAAACAGGGAATCCGCCAAACAAGCTTGAAAATATAGAATGAAAGAACGCAGGGATAATACCAAATACTTTTTCAAACGTAGTCACGAGACCACTGCTAACCAATTTAAAAAAATGTGCTAGGCCGGTTGTGGAGGAGGCATTGAAGATTTGATGAACCAGCTCGCAGAAATAAAACGGCAAATCAGTATTTAAAAGTGCCTGCACCTCTGTGCGTGTGTTAGCTATGTGAAGGACATAAGTTTCGCGGGCAGAGCTCAGGGCCACTTCTTTCTGAGACAATAGGGCTCTTATTCAGCTCAAACCATTGAACTCGGCTCTCAAGGTTGGTATTCGTGGCCAAATGGAAACATCTGAATTCCCATGCGTGGGTGGATATAACACATTCTTGCAACACACCACACGTTCTGATACAGTAACCACATAGGCGATACCGACCATTAACCCACAACACATTTCGTTATTCAAAAGTAAATAACTACTGTTAGACAATAAAGTGAAGGTGGGAACTATTGCAGGAACCGGTGTCCCTTTCAAAACACAGGCTAAATTAGGCTTGTCCTGATTACAAGAACCATGCAACTGGATGTGTCTGCATATTAGTGAGCGGTCAGGCGACTGTGTACATTCTTCACCATTCAGATTCACTTCATTCCCCTCCTTTAGACATCTGTATGTGTATGGTAAAGACCATGTCTCATGGAGGAAAGCACTGCCTAATGGTTCATATCGCCCTATAGCAATATATCTCATACAATTTGTAAATTTATACAGAGCAAAAGGTAAGGTAATAATACCATGGATAAGCCATGTAGCAGCAGTTACCTCAGCCACAGAAAAGGGCAAGGACTCTAATTTTTCAATGTGTAACATAGAAAATGATGCATATTGCATGGAAAGCATGCGCTGTTTTTCAGTCAAATTAAATGGGGCAAATAGTGATGAGACGTTCATATAACTCCAAGGCACTCGACCAGCCTTCAGAGTCTGTAGTGTCCAAGCAAACTGCATTACAGAACGCAATTGATTTTGACCATGATACAACACGGACACTTCATCATGTACAATGTCAACAACAGAAGACACTATATTATTCAACGTGTAAATTCGGGAAGAAAGCGTGTTAATACTGTTATCGACAACTGCAAGCACTTTTTCTAAATTTGCTTGATCAATTGCTCTCAGGCGCTTAGCAGCCTCAATTTGAGAAACTTTCCAAATTTCATTGTAAATCGCATAAATCCATCGTTTAGATCTACCTTTAGCTGGGCCTTTTATAAAATCGTTTAAATCCACATTATCAGTTAATTGAGACAGATGTAGTTTAACTGCAGCTAATGTGGAATGTTGTAACCAATTCTGACACATCTTCCCCACAGAATAAGTTGTGACAGTATAATCTTCTTCAAAACGGGGATCAGGTCTGACTTCTGTGAACCCTTCAGCCAAACCCAGAAAACAACGTTGGCAAGAATCAGCACTCCTATGCCACATCAACCAACTCTTGGAATCGAAACTGGAAACGTTAAAGGATGAATTGAGCAATAGAGCTTGCAACTCATGAATGGACAATTCAGTATAATTACCCCAACCTGAATATTCCTCTAAATCTGGGATGGTTGGTGTATTTAATTTTTTTGAAGTAGCCAATCCAAAGCATGTTGTTTGGAAAATGGATGAATTTAGAAACAACATGTGATTCGGGATGAGACATGCACGGTGCAAAGCCTCAGTGCCTTGTACCTGCCAATCTTTGGTACCCCAAACCGATATAAGGTCAATTGTTCCTTTCCAAAACTCGTAGCCATCTACAGCCAACCTGTCTAGAAAGGACTTCGAATACAGCAATTTTGTATCGGTAAGTCTAACTTTGGACATGGACTTTTGTGTCATTTTGAAATAAAATGACTCAGGATTTGATTGATTAAAATCTGTGAAATAAGTGTATTTTTTCAGAAACGTATTGGAGCTGCCTCCCAATGGAGCAGGGCAATGTTCCCACTGTGTGTAATTTACAGCAACCCTCCTAGAATTTGTCTTATGCAAAAAATGATTACCATAATGTTGAAAACAAAACAAATCACCATAATTAATAGAATCTAAATACAGATCCTCAGCATCGAAGGCAGCATAGTATTTCAAATCAGAGAATAATGCTTCTACGGCCTGAATATCCCAATCATCAGAACGTATATTTTGTTTAATCACATCTCCCATGTTTACTCTAAGCACATTCGGAACATTAATCACTTCAGTGGGCCCATGTATTTGAAATCTAACCGCATCCCACACAATCCCATCAAGGACAGGCCAAGCAGTAATGTTGACTGTATTCAAGTTTCGTTTCAGTCTGTGTGCTGAATGTGAAGAGGAAAGAGGGGCCAATGTTCCATTTAGGTACCGAATTCCTGTTCTTTTTTTAACGTAGTGACCATCGATCAGGCGGAAAAAATAAAACACAAAACCAATTGACATAAAAAGGTAAAATGAAAATAGGATCAACCAAATGTATGTCCAAGGGGGAATTAAAAAATGTTTTTTAAACAACGTGGCATATTTTGCAATAGTTGAGGGTTTCTTTGAAAGTTCCGAAACAGAGTCAAAAGAGAATCTGGACTGGTCGGCCAAACGGGTCTGCAAATCAGGCATCGATAAATCAGCAGGATAGGTGTAGTTCAGCTCATCAATGTTAGGAACAGGAATAGTATTTAATAAAGGACTGGATATGGCAGGCATCTCAAGGGACACCTCCTGTTCTGCCCCAGAAGTTATTGCCAGCACAGAGTGCCTCACCATGGAAGGACAGGATACAGCCGGTGTCATGCTATAAAGAATCGGCCACCCTGTGTGTCTTGACATTGTCAATAGAAATAAATCTGTTTTCCTTACGACCTGGAAGTGGTGGTAAAATGACTGTTCTTGTGCCCTTCACTCCAAGAACTCGAACTGGTGCTCGATATGAGGGACCAAACTCTTTCTTGTTATCGATCTTCTCTCGAACCAGTTCTCCAACTTGGGGTAGCCAGCCAACTACCGGGATCTGCAACGCATCATCCGATGTGGAGGGCAAATGTTCCTTTGCTAGACTGTCTCTGGTCTTTTGTAGATCCTGTAAAACATTGCAATGTTCATCTACGTCAAAGGCCGGGGCCTGGGCCTTGCAGTCTAAACCATCGAGGTCAGGGACGTACATCTTGATACCAAAGAGCATTTCGTACGGGGTCCGCCCACCCAGAGACCTTCTAGGGAGATTATTAAGCACACGCTGCACGCTATTTAGGTGGGCTAACCAGTTTCTGCCAGTGCCTATAACTCGGTCTGTCAAAGATTGCTTTAAGTCACGGTTCATTCGTTCCACTACACTATTACCCTTGGGTCTGTACGGACTTGAAAACTTGACTTGGACCCCCAACGAAACCATAGCATCCTTATATGCCTTAGAGGCGAAAGCCGGACCCTGATCCGAATGGAAGGTACCACAGGCAAAAAGCCCTATAAAGACACGCAAATCTTTGATGACAGTCCGTGAATCAGCGCTCCGATGTGGCCATACCCACACAAAGCGTATGCATGAATCAACTGCTACTAAGATGTACTTGTATGCAGTATCAGAAGAAAATGGACCGCAGTGATCCAAATAAACGCAACCAAGCAGTTTATTTGAGATGTACAACTGTGTCTGAGGCGGACGCGCAGCAGTTGAAGGTTTAATCTGCTGGCAAATGTCACATTGAAGGACATAATCGCGCGTCTGTTTGTACAGTCCCCGCCACCAGAATCTCTGTTGTAGCTGAGTACAGTGGCTGAGACGCCCGCATGCGCAGACGCCACACCTTCATGAGCCGCTGTAATCAAAGCAGCTCTGCGATCCGAGTTGGGAACTAGACGTTCGTCAACATCAGGAATTTTCACATAAGGAACCTTATCGGGACTTAAGTGGTATGTGTACTTAGAAGGGAACCCCGCAGGATATTTACCTCCCTTCTCGGTTGCAGCAACAGCTGCCAAGATGTCATTATCTATTTTGCTTTTGGACCTCGTGACTGCTGCAACTAAGTATTTCGATACCGCTGACTTCGCTGCTTCATCAGCAAGCGAATTACCAACAGCATGGACCCCCACGCGCTGATGGCCGAGAGTATCACAAACACGAGTGGCAACTTCTCTTTAAGTTCCGCCACTCGGACCCAGATCATTTTATGTTTTATTGTGCTACCTTTGGAATCACGAAATTCATTCTGAATGCAACAGAACAAGTTCTCATTGTAAGACTGGACACAGTAGTAAGAATCACTTACGATCAAAGTCGTCACACTAGGATCAGCGTACTCCAATGCAAGCATCAGAGCACGAAGCTCTGCTAATTGTGCGGTGCAGTCTCCAAGCGTCTGTGTGTGCACGACACTGGACTTGAACTCATCGTTCACCATGGCACCGACCACAATGGCGCAAGCAGAAACGTAGGCATGTTTAGAGCCATGCGCAACCTGCGCCGAACCATCAGTGTAAATGATGCAATGGAAATCCTCCAACGGCCGCATTGCTAAAGGAGCAGGATGAACAAATTCATACTGTAAGTACTCCTGCGACCATAAAGTGGCGTCAAAAATAAACGTGACATCCTGGGATGTCAAGGATGCAGCCCACTGAATCCACCTAGGGTGCAAAGCTTTGGAATTAGGTACACTGGCTTTCGTAACCGCCTCCAAGGCAGGACACGGGGTAACAACCAACATGCGTTTTCCTTGTGACAGGGCACGTTCCTTAAGAATTGCCATCTGTACAGCAGTCAAAACTTTCTCCACAGTGGAAAAACGCAATTCAGCCGAAGTGTACAAGTGTGACTTGTAAGCAATAGGTACTGTATCTCCCTCATTAAAAGTCAGGTACGTGAAACCCACCGCCCCAGGGATAATTCTTATCACCAGGTTGGTCTGGTTATCACGAGTCTGTAAATATTCAGAAGCGAGCAAATCAGCCTGCAAAGACTGCAGAATGGCTGAATGCTCAGGCAGCCAGCATGATTTGGAGAAAGATGGTTGCATCAAAGCATACAAAGGCTTGATACGCTGGGCATATTCCGGAATGTAAGTTCTCCCGAAATTCAAAAAGCCCAGTAAAGATTGTAATTTTTTCAGTGTTGTCGGAGAGCGCAGCTGTGCGCATTTCTCCAGGAAGTGAGGTGCCGACCCCTTTCCCTCGTTGTTTAGCTCGTAACCGAGAAACAACACCGTGTACTCTGCAATGTGCGACTTTGCAAAGTTAAACTTGTAACCAATGTCTGCAAAGTTACAAATTATGCTATTCACTCGACACAGGTGCTCCCAATGATCGTCGTCTGTGAGATAAATGTCATCCACATACGAACAAGCAACTGGGTCGAAGCCCTCCAAAAGAGAGACTATGCGTGCGGAGAATACTCCAGGACTATTCTTATAGCCCATTGGAGACGCCGAAACATTTTTTGCACACCGCCGCATGTGAAGCTGGTCCATTGGGAACTTAGACCGTCTAATCTGTGGGCATAAAAACCATTGGAAATGTCAAGCGTGGTTTTGAACCGTTTACGCTCAAGACTATTCACTAAAGCAGAGCCATGAGTATTCTGTACTGCGCAGTTACGGCAATGCGAGTTTAAATGCCTATAATCCAAAACCAAACGATATGAGCCGTCCGGTTTGTTTACAGTAAAAAGGGGGTTATTCATCGGTGACACACACGTTTCAATTACATCTTGATATTCCAATTGTTCAAGGATAGCCGCGACTGAAGCTTTGGCTTCACGCCGTATGGGATATTGAGGTTGAGGCTGCGGCTGAGACCGTAACGGAATCTCGTGGCTTGGAGACAATTTATCAGTTCGCTGCATGTCACCTTCAATTAACAGTACAATTTCAAAAAGACGTTCAGGGGGAGCAACATGCGTATCAGCAGTCTCAATCACAACATAAGTGTCAGTCGCTGTCACCTTCAACAGTGGACAGAGGGCCTCTCTCACGATGGTAATCTCTGCTGCGCTGTCCAGCAAGGTCAGAGCCCACGTCAGATTCCGAAGCCGCGTTCTCACTATCTGGGGCATAACGATGCGCTGTCAGGGCAGAGACTTTCTTCGTAGCAAACTGTGGTCTCTTGGGCGTAGCGCTTTCCTGCTGATCTCCACCGGCACGCGGGCGGGGCTGACCACGTCCTTGCTGGCCACCCTGGCCCCAGCCGCCCCCTCCACCACCGGTTGACGGAGCCGATGAGTCCTGAAAGGAACGAGGAGAGCGTTGGTCAGAAGCCTAAAATCTTTCAGGTGACTTAATCATCGCGCGATCGCGCAAATCATAAACCCGATCTGACTGCGCAGGCAACGGAGACGCAGGACCAGAAACCTGTGTTTGTTGTTGTTGTTGCTTACCCTGATTCTGCTTTTTAGGCCAATTTTGTTTTTTGGACTTTGGTTGACCACTAGTATCCGAAGATTGACCCTGGGGCTTTTTCTCCTTATCAGGAAAAACTTTAAGCCCCTTCGCATTGCGGCCAACCGTTTTATAAGCAGCCACAATAATCCTTGCCAACCGACGGGGTCTCTCGGCCTCGGGAACCAGCGCCAATGCGTTAGCAACCTGAAAGTTCACTGCATCCCCCTTGACATTCGCAAGGATCAGATTGCAAACTACATCAAAGGTGCCACACAGGCGCATACCCAATTCAACCGCCGACTCCGGTCCGTGATCGTCTTAAACACGTTTAAGGACCGCACCCAGATTGGTCACAGACGTGGTACCATAGCACCTCGAATAGACCGCTGCAAAAGTCTTACCCCAGGTCTCACAATCAACAAGTTCAGGTGCCAAATCTTTCGGTAAACTTAGTGTAAGAATCCTGTGCTTATCACCAGGACTCGTGTTGGGAAAAACAGCTTCCAGCTGGCCGAATTTCTCAGCAAGCCAGAACGGAAAATCATCCTTGTCCTGGGGCTTTTTGCCCATCACGGAATTCACCATGACAGGATTGATTTTCAAACCAGCCTGTTCTGCACGAAGCTGTGCACCCCTAGGGGCTACGTCTTGAACATTACGGCTAGTGTATTGAACAAGCGCTCTAATCACTTCCACTGCGACTTCATGAAGCCGCCGCAGATCAGCCACGTTACAAGTGGCGCGATTAGGGTGAGGAGTGAATCCAGCCCAAGCGGGCCAAGGTGTGCCCGGAATGGACAAAGGACCTAACCTCGGAGCGGTTAAAGCGTGTGGTAGGGCGCCACCAAACCAAACTCCATGCTGCCAAGCATCAATAGGAACTTCCAGTGCCCTGTACGGAGCATACGCAACCGGTACAGCTGAAGCAGTGTATGAATGGAACACTCCAGAATTAGCGTCCACCACCGGAAATGTCACCCACGAATAAAACAGTTCGTACGGGTAAGCATGTTCCGCACTCACCACCAGAACAACAGCCAAGCCATCCACAGGGACATTATAAGCCCGCAAGTGGTCTCGCACCGCAATGCGACTATGCTGCGGGATGTCCACGGCTTGTGCCATGATAGCACCGGAAGATGAAAAAAAAAAAACAAAGACTACTTTGTAGCACAACTGGGTAGTAATTCAAAGAAACCGTTTTAGTAAGAATCAAGCTTGAAAAGACCTATTTTAAAAATAGGTAGGTTTTTCCGACACCGCCATTTTCCGGAAACGGGAATGAAGGGGTTAAGGTTTGAATGATATACTACTCGAGTGTCATGATATAAGGCCAACAACGTATGGGCGCCTTGTAGCAGGGTTTCCGTTCTCCCACAGAACTGTGCACAGAGATCTAGAACCTGGGTGAGTTAGGGTGACCCAAAACTCACCTTAGTTTCAGAAATCCCCTTACCAAGCTAGCTACAGTGTCTCATCGGTAGTAATAACTTCCCAATGACTTAGACAATCCAGAACATGAACTTAGGGTACCTCAGGTATCGTGGAACACATGAACACTCTTTCGTTATATAATCATTACAAACCGAAACTGGGAGGCAAAGAACACACATGCAAGTTTGAAATGTTTATTTTTCAATGCAAAGTTCTCAAACACAGTATCTTATATAATATCAACATACATATTATAAAAACCAGAGTTAGCAGCATAGTCACTAGTCCATAATAAGCGAACGGTGATAGCATATTATAATGCAAAATCTATAGAAATCTGTATCACCTAAATTTCGCGCACCCTATTTAGCATATTATACTATATCTAAGAAGGTCTCATTTGGGTTCTAGCAGGGCGGGCCCATACCTCTAATTCTCAGTAGGAGTAGATCACATCAACAGCTACCAGCTCTCTGCATGCGAAGCATCAAGTGTGTCGATTCATTCCCTGTAACTCTATCTTAAACCCGCGTAGAGCCCAATGTTGGCAGCAACATTATTTGTGTTATGTCTAATGTAGTGCGAGGATCAGGCTTTCAGCAACCTTGTGTTAGGTTATTCTTAGAGGGTGCAGTTCTCAGTGTGCAGACAGTTGTACCAAGCACGACTGATATCAGAGCAATAACATATTATTCTCAAATAAATCACATCTTTCGTCTAGGTTGAAAGCTACAATAACAATTAGGTGTCGTGTGCAAACTGAAGCCGAAGGAAAATCTGTTGTTTAAACATTAAATAAACTCATGCTAACTTAACACAATATATAGAAACGCAGTAACCATATGACACCGGCTGTGGTGGGCAAGAGTAGTCATAGACCAGATCAGGGACACAATTAAAATCCCCACCACAGTAACAAGGAGCTTGACCATCACGTAGTAGTGCCAGGGTTAGGTAATGGAGTAATAGAGCCTGGTTAGTGTTTGGGGTGTAGAGTGAGATAAAGGACACAGGGAGGCTATCTAGTATCCCTTCCAGGACCACGTATCAGCCTTTGGAATCTGACTTAGTATGTAGGCCGGTTTCACCTTGCTGTTTCCAATCGTGGCATATCAGGATCTGAAGGGGGGGCAAGGGACCCCCATGTCGTGCTGTTGGGTGCCAGAGTTATCTAGTGCAAGCACGGGTACCAGGAAGTCTCTGATGCATAACAGAAGTTATTTATAATGGCCAAGGGCTGCAGAGTTCCGAGTTGTGTGGCTCACCAAGTTGCCATCTTGGCAACGCCCCCTAAAATACTGAATTAAAATAAATATGGGGGTGAGTGGAACCTGGACCTCCAATTGCAAGGACCCAAAAAGGGAAAGTTGTAATTAGTTTTCACCTGCTGAGCACATGTGCTGTCAACAAAAGTTATTGTTTATTTTTTTTAAAAAAAGCTTAAAAATTGGCTTAGAACCCTCCCATCACTACCAGTGGTTGGCTTCTATGTCTGTCTCATTTCCTTGCTTTGAACAGGGCACGCCTTCTGCTTCCTGCCGGCTACTTACCTGCTCCTCCATTCTTCACAGGGCTTTTGTCCCAGCCACGGAGCATAGACCAAGCACAGCTTCCGGTTTGCAGCCTGTGTCCTTCCAGTGGCCCCGTGCTGCTCCAGGTAATTTTTGTAATATTTTAGCCATGCGCTGTATTGAAGTACATAAACGGTACAAAAGGGGGTGGTGATGGACGGAGCATCTAAATCAATCAAACACTCACACCCAGTCAAAAGATCTGGGTTTAATCCATCACCGTTCTTTAGCCCACTCTGCCACCCCAGTTCAGACATGGCTATATGCAAATCAGTCTGACCCTGTGCCTCATGGGAACAGTCCAGCCCGAACTGCCTAGCCATGTCTTCCCTGGACCGGAAACAAGCTTCCAAGGACCGGTTTCTGGCATTCCAGCCGTCTTCAGCCCGGCTTGCTTGAATCCAGTGACAAAGTGAGTAAGGGACTTACGTCTGAGTATACCCTGCCACACTTATGGCGGCCAAAAGCGGTACAAAAGGGGGTGGTGATCGACGGAGCATCTGAATCAATCAAACACTCACACCCAGTCAAAAGATCTGGGTTTATTCCATCACCGTTCTTTAGCCCACTCTGCCACCCCAGTTCAGACATGGCTATATGCAAATCAGTCTGACCCTGTGCCTCATGGGAACAGTCCAGCCCGAACTGCCAAGCCATGTCTTCCCTGGACCGGAAACAAGCTTCTGAGGACCGGTTTCTGGCATTCCAGCCGTCTTCAGCCCGGCTTGCTTGAATCCAGTGGCAAAGTGAGCAAGGGACTCACGTCTGAGTATACCCTGCCACACTTATGGCGGCCAAAAGCGGAACAAAAGGGGGTGGTGATGGACGGAGCATCTGAATCAATCAAACACTCACACCCAGTCAAAAGATCTGGGTTGAATCCATCACCGTTCTTTAGCCCACTCTGCCACCCCAGTTCAGACATGGCTTTATGCAAATCAGTCTGACCCTGTGCCTTATGGGAACAGTCCAGCCCGAACTGCCAAGCCATGTCTTCCCTGGACCGGAAACAAGCTTCCGAGGACCAGTTTCTGGCATTCCAGCCGTCTTCAGCCCGGCTTGCATGAATCCAGTGGCAAAGTGAGCAAGGGACTCACGTCTTAGTATACCCTGCCACACTTATGGCGGCCAAAAGCGGTACAAAAGGGGGCGGTGATGGACGGAGCATCTAAATCAATCAAACACTCACACCCAGTCAAAAGATCTGGGTTTAATCCATCACCGTTCTTTAGCCCACTCTGCCATTGAAGTACATGGCACTGTATGGGCTCCAAACCCGCAACCCTTCTTCCTCCCTGCTACCCTGTAGCACACTCATGTTGCTCTCCGACCCTCCTCCTGCTGTTTGTTTCTCTATCCTCCCCCGCCTTCCGTTATTTGAGCAGGTTGCTGTGCAACATGGCTTAAAGGACAACATCCTTGTTTTTAAAAGCCTGGATGTAGGTGTTTTCAGCAAGTGGTCACATGCTATCTTGGCAGCCAAGCCGAAGTCTTGGTAAGTTACAGAAACTTGGATTATGGGGTTATTTCAAAACTATGGTCTACTAGCAAACATATATACTGAGAAAACTGACTATCAATTGACTGTGTGTTTTTTAAGAGCTCTCCCGTGGTGAGATAATCTCACCAGAGTTCTTGGATGGGGTTGGCTCACTCACTGAAATCATAGCACCATGACTTGGGGCTATTTGCAACCTCTAGTACTTTCATTATCTTCATTGTTGCTCATTTCAGGAAAGGTATCCCAAAAACTGTGCATAACAAAACACAAATATACAATATTTCAGAAAGCAAAACCATAAAGTCTACTATTTTCAAAAATTTGTAAAATGAAGTAAGTTCGTGATTAAAATGTGAAATTGTCATACAGAATAATACTGTGCCTTTACAGTGGGTTAGATGCTGTACTACAGGATGTTCTGAAATTCTCAAGCTAAGAAAAGTGACTGATCACATTGTTTGCTTTTTGAAGTGGTTCGACAGAACTCAGGAAACTGATGAATGTGCATTGGTTGTAGGACCAGTATGCAGTATCCTTGGGTCGTATTTTCCATGTTATTACTATGATGTTGCTGCTTGGTATTTTGGATGACATTTCAAGCTCTAGTCTGCTACCTAGACACTGAAAACACCGCTTAGCTGTATTAATTCGATATACCTACAATCTCAGCTAAATTAGGAAACACATGTCTTAGACATGATAAGTCCTTCTGGCCGCTGTTTAGTATTGACTACACATGGCCTTGCCCAAATACATGAATTCCAATTTTTCATCCCAGAACTAAGGATATAATACCCATTCTGAAATAGGCATGCTCCCATTTATCCCAAAAAGGTCTATTTCATCTGCCATGACTGTTTTACCCGCTTCCACATATAAATAAACTAGCTTTAAATCAGCAGAATATTCCACATCTATTTGGACCAGGGCTTTTATTCCCACTTGTAATAATCTGCCCTGGTGAAGGTAGCTGTACAGCTAATAATCATGATTGTTGACCGTCCATGCTGAGGGTAGACCAATGTTACAGCTGACTACTGTGTTCTTACTTGCGCCATGTACCTAAATTGGAGGGGGTTTTCTTACTGGCGGGTACAAACGCATCCCATCAGCTCATGACCACCACACCCACAACTCTTTTCGTCCGAGTCACTATTGGGGCAGATCAGTTACCCCATCAGAGTAAAAATACTTTCATTTTTTAATTTACCCTGAAAGCTTTAATGAAATATTTTGAGACGAAACACATTTTGACAGTGTTATATGTAATTAGCCCAACGCTGGTCTATTGGATCCAACAATGAATACATCCAGCATATAAACCTCGCTTGTTGGGCATTAATTAAAGAGCTATTCCAGTGTCACCATACTGATGAACTCCCATCTGTTTGGTGTGGATGTCTGATTGATGGCTGTGTCCAGTCACTCGTGTGACACCCATAGGTAGGACGGAGTTTTGTGAGCACCACAAGCACACAGTATAATAATTCACTTCTTCATACCTTTATTTGTTCATTAATTGATCCATATTTTGTAAGGATGTGCAGTTCAGAAACCATTTCTACCATTGTTAATGCAACCTTCCCAACCAAGGCCTGCTGTATAATTTAATTATTTTGTGCCAAGAAATTCGCAGATCCTATATTTTATTGGGCTATGTTGTGTGGGTGTATGCTTAACAGAACCGCACTATACAGGAAGAGCGATTATAATGTAGCTAGTACTATATATGGTTCTTGCTTTGCCTTCTGAGATGTAAGTCGGTGACTGCCTTCCGTGTTTGGCTGAACTACTGAACAGAATCATTAATAACTGCTGCAGTGGGATTAACACTCTTCTGTAATGCATCCTATTGGAGGCCTCAGGTAGTGTGAACTTGGTGAGTGATGACAACAAGATATCAATCTCATTACACCGTGCCAGAAAAAGTTGTGACATCTAGCACAGGGCACACAAAAGAAAAACAGTATAAATAAACAAATCGACGTGGAGTCTATCATGGGAGCCGGTGGGTCCAAGGTGAAAGTAATATTGTGTTAGAATTTGCGTGCACGTCTTTCTTCTCCACAAGCAGTGGGCACACTGTGAATTCTCCGATAGCATGTGTTAGCCATATGGTGACCAGATGGTACGATTTTTAACTTATAAAAGAATTCCTAGATTAATGGAAAATGTTTTGAAGATGTCTAGGGCATTGAGGCGGCCCTTCTGACCTTGACATGCCATGGACATTTTAAGGATTTTGGGGCCCTGGGCCAAATGTTTTTTGGGGAGCCCTTATTGGAACATATATGAATTTATGATCCAATTTCACATCTTAGATGCCTCTTTGGCCAGGTCATTTACAGTGCATTGGCATACTGGTGCAAATTCTAAATATGTTTAAATCTAAAATTAAGGGATAGTGATGTGTGTTTTCAATATTGTAACACAGCAGCAGATCACTAATAGTACTGCAAATAATCTCGCTGACACCATCCATTTCTCATATATCATGTGCTACTTTGATCTAAAAACGCAATTTTTATGGATGGTGCATGAAACATAAGCACAGCATTTATTTGTGTCTGTAATAGACTCACACATCACCCACATTAAAAATGAACGTTTTTTTAAAACAAGCTGATTAAGAATTATTCCAGGTCATCGGGGCACGACTCTCAGCAGAACAGAGCTGTCTCTATCAGGGGTCCCCCTGAAAGGCTAGTGCCCTGGGCCAGAGCCCACTTTACCGATGTCTGAAAACATATCTGGACATGCAGCCAGCCCACCGTTCATCAGTAGCAGCACCTAGCTCCTCTTCACTCGACTCCACACTAACAAACAGGAATGTGTTAAATAAACAGGCAAGCGCTGGTGGCCCTGGTGGGATGGCACCTGCAGCCTCTGCTGCACTTCTTCAGCAAAGAACGCTTCACAATAGTGCTGTAAGCGCACCATTAAAGTCTCACAAAGTTTGCAACTACAGAACAGTTTTCTTTTCCGTGTATCTCATGACAATCTAACTGCTATAACAACAAAATGAGAGGCAAGATGTGCACAAATGAAAAGTCCAAATTCTAAAGTTTTTGCAATTGGAACTTAGACTTTTCATTTGTGAACATATTGCCTCTCATGTTGTTGTTATATTTGTATTCGATTGAGCCCTGTGTGGCAGCTGGTCATTTGAGGTGGGCAGTATAACATTTGTGACCTAGGAGTGAGTATACGTGCTGCTATTCTACGATCTAACTGCTGCTTCTCGCATTTGTGTGGTAAATTAGGCCTTTTGCATGATCCTAAGGAGTTTTGATGTTAACCCTTTAGCAACAAGATGCTGGCATGTGCATCTGAAAGGCTATCTCTGCCCTCGCACCCATTGGGGTGTTTAATCTGTGATTGCCTACAAAAAAGAAACGGAAAGCCAGGAACTACATTTTATTTTGCCTTTCACAACTCTGCCCTTTTCACCCTACTACATATGATACCGCAATTTTTTACAACCAACAACATGTTACGTTGTGTGGCTTGCAGTTTTGTTTTTAACTGTTTCATCATTTAATCAAAATCTCAGCATACAATGCGCTGTTCACTAAAATACTGGCATTGGCCATTTATCAGGCAGATTTTTAAAGTTTTACAAGTAGACTAATCCATTTAATAAATTGCTTGTTTCACGCATGAATCCAAAAGCAAACCCTGCGCACTTACTTTCTGAGGGTTCACTCTTTAACGCACATCATGCATTAAAACCAGCATTGGCAACATGAATCCGTTTTTTTCTCATGTGTAGTGGAAAGGTTTATACTGAGCTTCACAACACAGGAAAAAGGTACAATATGTATAGCAGCAGCGCAAGCTTTTCTAACATAAGTAGTAAGGGCTGCTGGCAGTAGCACAAGGAAAAGAACACAATTCTCTCACACATACTGGACAAGTACAACACAGAAAGCTAACACAAGCTAAGAGGGAGTGAGAGGAGTTAAAGACTAGTAAGATTTCCATAAACATAAAAGTTGTGCAAAACGCATGAAAGGAACAGCCAACCCTCTCATGGAGTTAACATATATTCATGCACTCTCGTAGGATGTTGAACACTCACCTAGCTAGTCTGGTAGGCTTCATTTGTGGAAGCCATCTCTTTCACTTGGAAGGATTCAAGAGGACTACTGTTCACAGGTTGTACAATGTCCAAGTTATGAGTTCCCTTGTTTGGGTGTCACTATGGCACTTATGTCAATATTTCTGTACTGCCTTTGTTAAACTATCAGATCTATAATAAAATGATATGTGGGTGAGCTAAAATATTTTTCACCGATGTCTCTCTACCACAGGGTTGAAAAAAAGAGAGTAGAGCAACAGGCCATATTTCTGTTTTCCGGCAACATGTTTTGCTGGATTATTGCCCCTGTGGGATCAAGCGTCTTCCCTAGGAATATAGGTATCACACATCAAATATTGTGAAACAGTCCCCGCTTCACAGGGCATGTTCACCATCCTCAGACTGGGATCAAAGGGGTTTGATTGGGCAAATTTTCTCTAGCCGAAATCCTTGAAGAGGCCTTCCAATGTGATTTTGGTATGGCTGCAGGCAGGTGCACCATGTTTTGCAGGTCGAGTCACTATAATCCAAGCCTGCACTATAAAACAATTCCAGTTTCCAGATCATAGTTTATTAAATCAAACACAAAAGAAGGTTTTGCACAACACACATCCATAATGAAGAAAAAGAAAGCAAGGTTCACACAATTTCGTCAAGTGGTGAAGACAAGATTGATCTCAAGTTTTCTGGTTTCACAATATGCAGTTCAACCTTTATGTTTAAAGTATTTTATTGAAAGAGTACACAGATAGAAAAAGACATTCAAGCGATGGTATTAGTGCTGTAACCCCGGGAGCCCATCTCAAAGTAGTGCCAGGCACCACGCAATTGTAGTAGAAGCTATGTGAGCTCCGCTCCCATGTGCATAACATTAAACGACACCCTGAGGTAGAAATAAACTCTCTGTACCCTCCCCATTTTCAAGTAACTGTCCCCCCCTTCCTCCCCCGACACCCCCGTCCAGTGCCTTGTTCAGCTAAACTTACATAACTCTGCCCACAACCCTCCTCCCTCACGCTCCCCAGCCTAGTGGTTTTTAAGCAGTGTAGTCTATCGGTGGTGTAAGTCTCAATAATCTCAGGTACCCTGGGCTGGTTAGTTCCCTGAACTCAGTGGCTAGTAGTGCATGGAAGGGCTGCCACAACTCCTCAAATTGCTCCACCTCCCCAGCCATCATAAGTGACAGTTTCTCCATGCCCAGAACATGCCACAATCTATGCAGCCAACCTGTGATGGACGGAACATTGGTAGTGCGCCAGTGTATTAGGATGTTTTGAACTGCGGAGCCCAGTGCTAGGGCAATTTGTCTACCCCTGTGTGATTTCAGTGGATACATCAACCCGTTAGGTAAGCCCAACAGGACGTATGCTGGGAAGCAGGGCAACTCTATCTCAATGTGGGCGTCGATCTCATCAAGCACCTCCTTCCAGTAAGGATGTAGTAGCGGGCACTCCCACAGGACATGGGTCAGAGTACCAGGTTGCCCGCACTCCCGCCAACAGGTATTATCAATATGCCTATACATCTCATGCAACCGTTCCGGGGTGTAATACCAATATGTATACACTTTAGTGAATGTTTCAGTTAGTCCTATATGGTATGCGGAGTGTCGTGCGCGGTACGAAACCTGGTCGCAGTCTTTATGGCTCAGTGTTCTACCCAACTCCCTGTTCCAGCGTTCCCTACCAGGGTTATGAAAGTGGGAGGGGGTTGTAACATTTTGTAAAGATCCGTGATAAGCTTTGCATCCGTGGCGCGCGTCACCAAACATTTCTCGTACGGCAGTAACTTTCTGTCTGCCGATTCTCGCACCTGTGGCTGTAAAGCCCAGTGTCGCACTTGCCAGTAGCGCATCCTGTCTGACTCGGACAACTGATACTCCTCCTTGAGACTCTGAAAAGGGAGTATTCCGTCCAACCCGTACAGATGGAAGAGAGTCCTGCACCGGGCAGCGCGCCAGTGTGTGTAGGCTCCCGGGGTGGTCCCCGGCGTGAAGTCCGGGTTGTCTGCAATAGGTGTAAACGGAGAGGGGAATGTGGTGAGCTTGTGTGTCTTCTTAGCAACATCCCACACCCTCAGCGGGACCCGTGTAACAAAAGATGCGTAGAGGTTCGGAGGGCGATGCGTTCTACGCAGAAAGGGCACCTCCTGCAAGGGACGGCCCGCCACCGCCTGATCCTGAAAGAGCCAGTGCTTGTCTGACTCCCACCGGCTCCATTCCACCAGGTATCTCAGCTGCGCCGCTTGAAAATATTTGCGCAAGTCTGGGACACCCAGTCGCCCCGACTCCGGTGCCAACGTGGAGAGAGCTCTCCTCATCCGGGGTCGGCGGCCCTGCCAAACAATGCGGGATAAGACCGCTTGCGTCTGCTGGATACAACCTTTAGGTGGCTGCAGCGGCAGCGCCCGGAACAGATATAAGATCTGGGGGAGGACCGTCATTTTAACCGACGCCACCCTCCCAAGCCAGGATATCAAGCCCTTATTCCATCTCCCTAGTTCCTCCTTAATCTTCCTACCCAGAGTCTCATAATTAGCAGTCACCATTGCCTGTAGCGTGGGTGCCAACAAGATACCCAAGTACTGGACTTGGTGGGCCGACCAATGCATGGGGAAGAGACCTTGTAACTCCAGTCATGTTGCAGGTGTCAGAGAGATGTCCAGGGCCGTAGATTTCCTCATATTCATTTTGAATCCTGCCACCCTTGAGAAGGCCTCCAATTCGCCAATGCACGCCGGCAAGCCACGCCTCGGTTCTTCTAAGGTCAGTATCACATCGTCTGCGTAGAGGCTGACCGTGTGAATGTATCCTCCCATTTTCACGCCAATCGCGTCTGGGTTCTGCCGTATTCTCTGGGCGAATGGCTCCATGTACATAGCGAAAAGGAGTGGGGATAATGGGCACCCCTGTCTGGTGCCTCGTTCAATGCTAAACCTCTGAGAACTACAGCCATTCACTCGCACCACTGCCGACGGGAACCAGTAGCAATTAAACACCCAGGAGCGAAATTTTTCTCCAATGCCCATCCTCGCCATTACCCTCTCCAAATAAGGCCAGTGCACTCGGTCGAACGCTTTTTCAGCGTCAACTGATAATAGCATTCTTTCCCCGGGGACCCGGGAAGCCTTCTCTAAGATATGTACCACCCTCTTGGTGTTATCCACCGTCTGCCTCCCGGGCACAAAGCCAGCTTGATCCGACTCCACCAGACAGGCGCGCCGCCAGAATTCAAGTGTACAGTTTGAGATCAACGTTTAAAAGGGAAATCGGTCGGTACGAGCTGCATTGGGACCGGTCCTTCCCCGGTTTGGGTATGACCGACACCGTGGCTTGCAAGAGGTCAGGTGGGATTGCCCCCGGTTCGGAGAAGGAATTAAACAGCCTTGTCAGTATGGGCGCCAGTGTGGCACTGTACGTTCTGTAAAAGAGTGCCGTGTAGCCGTCCGGGCCAGGGGCCTTACCATGTTTAAGCCTAGAGATGGCAGTAATTACCTCCTCTACCCTGATCTCCCGTTCTAGATATTCTGTTTGAGACGGTGCTAGGGACGAGAGGGTGACCGAGTCCAGGTAGTCCTCCGACTCCTACGCTATCAGGCTTTCCCCTGCGTATAATTCGGCATAAAATCGGCGGAAGGCCTCGGCTATCTGAGCATCATCTGTGACCATCCCGTCATTCCCCGCTGCAATCTCCTTCACCCAGTGGCGTTCGTGGGCCACCCTGAGTTTGTTCGCTAGAAGGCGGCCACACCTGTCTCCCACCGTGTAATAAGCATGTTTCAGCCGTAGCGCCGCATATTCCGCCCTGTCCATATCCAAAGAAGACAGGAGTTTCCTCGCTGTCTTCAGCTGCTTCCAGATCCTGGGGGCCCCCGTGCGTCTGTGCACCTCTTCAAGTTCCCTGACTTTTTGCGTAAGCTCGTCCCGTTTCTGTCGCCGATCCCTATTCTCTGCCGAGGAGACCGCAATGAATTCTCCCCTGACTACCGCCTTAAGTACGGCCCACTGAGTCGCCACTGAGGTGTCTGTGTTATCATTGTGTGTTTGGAAGTCCCTGATCGCCTCCGTGACGCGCTGCACCACTGTTTTCCTATGCAAGAGAGTGTCTCTGAGGCACCAGACTCCACGGAGAGCCCGGTCAGCCGGCAAAGAAAAGTTCCCAGAGACCGGCACATGATCAGACAGAGAGATGACCCCCACCTCCGACGTCGTGGCTAAATCCCGGTCTGGACCGGTAACTATAAGGTGGTCCAACCTGGCATATGTCTTGTGTGCGTGAGAGTAGAAAGAGTAGTCTCGGTCTGTGGGGTGGAGGTGGCGCCAAAGATCATGAAGATCCAGGTCTACTAGTTGGGATTTTGCTAGCTGTGATAGTTCCCCCGTCTGTGGGGAACGCTGGGCCGACCTGTCCACAGCCGAGTCAAACACCATATTCATGTCTCTACCCAAAATAATGTGTCTGTCCGGAGACGCTGTTATGTCCACTAGCGCTGAGCGAAGGAAGCTGTCCTGCTGTTCATTCGGACAGTATATCGCCCCGATGGTGAACGTCAAGGCCCCTAGTTTGAACCTGTGTGCTAAGAGTCTTCCCTTTTGCTCTGCAAACTTGTGTAGTACCTCCCCCCTGAAGGATTTAGACACCAAGATCGCTACTCCAGCTGTTTTGGTGGTGTTCGAGGAGAAGAACTGCGTGGGGAATATGCGGGATCGTAGTCTATGGCAGTCCCGCATGAGCAAATGGGTCTCCTGGAGGAGACAGATGTCAGCCTGCGTGTTCTCCAGCAAGGACAGGACTGCCCTCCTCTTGACAGGGTTGTTAAGCCCCTTAACATTAAGGGTCACAACCTTAAGGGTCGCCATGGTGAGTTAGAACTAAGTGACACACGCAATGGTTCATGTTAGTGAGGGACGGGCTGTGGCCCCCAACAGCCAAAGGATCCCCATCAGGGCATTGCGGAAGCATCAAGAGCACTGAACGGACCGTTCCCACCCCTCTCCCTACCACACTCCCAACCCCACTGTCCCCCAACTCCCCAACTTCCCCTCCTCCCGCTCCCCTCCCATTCCCCCAACTCCCCCCACCCCCTCCCCCTCCCGATCCCCCAACACCTTCTGAAAATTGTCCCAGCCATGTCCTATCCAGGCAAGTCTGTGGTAAAATATCGAAGTGGACGTCCAGCCACACCCTTTCTCCCTCTGCTCCCTCCCCACCCTCCACGGCCCCAAGCCTGCTATAACAGTAATACAATGTCGTTCTCACTCCGGAGCAGTCTTACGCTGTTAGCGCGACACCCTCATGCACCGCAGTGTCTCTGGATGCTTCTTGGATGGCACTCGCCATGTCAGCCCGGATGGTGGGCGAGCTTGGGCGCTGGGACGCCCCCGACGTTCTGCGCCTCGAAACCCTGCGCCATCCGTCCTCTGTAGCGCGTCTCCTACGTGGTGTGGCGGAGTCCTCTTCCTCTGCGGTGATCCCTAACACCTCGCACGTTTCCTGCAGGGACCTCAGCTGATGCATCTCACCGTTCCACTTGAAAATAAGGCGGAAAGGAGGACCCCATGAATAGGATGTTTCATGTTGTTTTAGGAAGTCTGTTGCGATTTTAAACGCTTTACGCTTTTGTAGGGTGATCACAGACAAGTCCTGATATAAGGCCACAGGGTGCCCTCGGAAGGCCAATGAAGGTTTTTTCCGGGCCTCCGCCATGATTCGCTCCTTCAGCGGGAAATCAGGAAGAAAGGCCAGTATGTCCGGGGGTGGGGCTGTAGCACGCCTCTGGAGTCCCACTCTGTGAGCTCTATCAATCCTTATCGGAAATTCCGCAGCTTCACCCAGTATGTCTCTGAAGAGTTCCCGTAGGTAACCCGCCACATCCGATCCCTCTTCCGTTGATGGAATTCCCCGGACCCTTATATTATTCCGCCGAGAGCGATTTTCCAAGTCCTCATTATGTGCTTGGAGGTCCATCTGTTGGTCCCTCAGACGCAATACTTCCTGTTGTAGCTGCGTGATTTCCTCGTCTTGCCTTTGTGTAGAGCATTCTACCGTGGCCACTCTCTCTCCTAGGCCATCTACCTCTCTCCGGATTTCACGGACCTCCCCGGCCACTTCCTGCTTTAGTGTTTGAAAATCGTCTCGCAACGTGCCGAAGAGCGACTCCAAGAAAGACCTGGTGACCGGAGGTTCACCGCCTCCTGCTGAGTGAGAGCCACTCGCTGCGCCCGGGGATGGTTGATTTCTGTCCCCCCTGGTCTGAGATCTGCCGAGCATCTCAGGGAGCGTACGCTCATTCTTTTTATTGCCTTTTTGGTTCACCATCTTGTCCGCAGGGCAGCTTCGCCGTCCGCAGTTACTCCGCCGGACCAGTCCAGTTGGTCCGCAACAGCGTATACCCTTCAGGTTGTGCCAGTGTCCACTGTGTAGCGGCCCGCCAGCTCCTTCGGAGCGCCCAGGTCCTTAGTCCCCGTGCCGCGACCACGGAGGGGCCACCCGGCGACTTCTCACCAGGGGAGGTCTACAGGCTGTAATCTTTAGGGCACTCCATGCGCAGCACCTCAGGAGCCGGGCGTCCGTGCGGTCCGATCAGACCCCTGCGTCCGATCGTCTCGTGAGGCTCCCTCACGCACAGGTCGGTCCCCTCTACAGCGGTAGGCCCGGACTCTTCCAGTAGTTCCAGGCTGCCCCACCCGGAGTGGACACGGGCGAGGCCTCTCACTCCTCTCTCTTTGGGGGACTAGCCTCAGTGGACCCCGCCGCTGCAGCATCTCTCGTAGTCCTGTTCAGTAGTGCTCACCAGCCGGGTCTCAATGCTCTGGGAATGTCCTCTTTAGCCCGGACACCACTATCTGCCCTCGGCAACGTGGCGAGCAAGTGCTGGGCCCAGACCTCCACTGTCGACCACGTGGCACGGACTCCGCACCGCTGGGGCCAATTCCACCCCCTGGCTCTTTTCTCGGAGACCCCCGCTGCTATCCTCAGCCAGCCAGCCACCCTCAGGGGGTCTCTTATTGGCACGGTGCACCACAGTAGGCCGCCGGCCCCCTCCTCACCTCCAAGCCGTCTATGGCGGGCTTTCGCCTCTCCGCAGGCCGCTTCGCTGCCCTCGGCGTCGACGTAGTCTCGGGTCTCCTCCTTGTCCGACCAGGGGCTCGTTGTAGGTCGCCCTCTGTCAAACGCCTCCAGTGCGGTTCCCTGGTTGGCTCCGGTCTTTAAGTCTCGCCGCTGCTGCTCCTGGTTCCGGCTATGCTCCCAGCGGCACCATCCTTCCGGCCCACAGAGCCTCCGTTCATCTAGGCCGCAGCCGCGGCCTTGAGTTGTGGCGGGACCGTCAACTAGGGGAGGGGCCTCCTGGCGGGCAGCTGGCACCTTTCAGGGTCTCCCGACACCGCCGCGGCACCCAAGTGCTCCTCCGCTTCCCTCCACAGTGCTACCGCAGGCTTCGATGGGCGTCGGGGAGAGATCTCCTCCCGACCCCGACTCGACCGCCGTCCGCTTCCGCTCTCGGCCTCGGCGCCGATCAGTGCTGCGGTCTGGCCTTCGCTTCCCCGGCCACCTCAGAGCTGGACTTCGGTCCTGGAACAGCCTGGCCGGTCCCTACACCTTCCCCACTCGGCACTGTGCCGGAGGGGGGGAGAACAAGCGATTAAGAAGGCTCAGGGCTAGGGCCGGGTTGGGAGCTCCGGGCGAAAGCGTCTCCTCACTCCGCCATCTTGGCCACACCCCCCCCAGTTCAACCTTTAGATGTATGTGCTTCTCTCCCCCTCCTTGACTGTCATCCTGCTAGCTTCAATGAGGCTCTTGGTCACACCACTGACCACATTTTTTGACTCCATGGAAAATTTTTGCGAGTTCCCATTATCTAGGGGTTTCATTGACATGTCATGAAGTCAGCTAAGAGGAACGCTACTTCGTGATGAAAGAGGACACCAGAAATGTGGTTTAGAAACTATGATTACTGATTCTTAAACTGCCATTGAAAGAAATGGAGAACAAAAACAGAACAGGAAATAGGTTGGAGCAAGGATGGAAGATATTGTAGTTAGTACACCTAAGTCTGCAAAGAGAAAATGCCAAAACTATGGAATTGGACCCCCAGGGTCCAGGCCTTTGTACTATCCACATTTTTCATAATACATATAAGGCGCCTGTGCTCATGGTTGACATGGGTGTAGCCACGTTGCGAGACAGTGAGGTAGGCAACTCTGTATAGTCCCTAAGTGGTAATGTAATGCACTGTATGTTCTTAATTATGAGACGCTTACAATGAAGTAGCAAGTAACATTCAGCAGAACATCTCTTCTTGAATCATGGATGTGCAGCCATTTCTCCGGGCCACTTCATCAAGCTGCCCTGATTTCATGCAACTAGACAACTGGGTTTGGCACATTTTCTGTAGCGAATCACAACCCTTCACTTTTAGCATTAGCACACATCTGTCTAGTGCAACTCATGTGCAACTCATTCTTTTGCAAGCCTATATCGATTTTGAATTGGACAACAAAGCAGAGGCATACACGTAAACAAACATCTAGGGCTAGTGGAAGTGACCTCAAACAACCTTTGACTCTCCATAACCCAGAAGGGTGAGCACTTTGTCCCATTGTTTAATTTCAGTTCTTTCCACTGTCTTCACAATCCCCGAGGCCAAGGGTAGCGAGTTCCACGACAGGGGGTTCCAAAAGCCAAGCCATGTGTAATAACAGGTACTACTTGCTAGACTATATTAGGTCTTCATGCCCAAAACGTTATTTCTTGTGAGGTACTAATGAGCTTTCATATAGTTAGTAGTTTATTTCGAACAATACCATGATCATACATAAAAATATTCTCATAATACCTACAGATTCATACTACGACATAAGAATCAATTCAAAAGTAAACAACGTCTTCATACTCCTTTACGTGCATAATTCGATTTAAGCTTGGAGCATACATTTTAGGAATAGACATCAGTTTCATATTCCCTGACGTTACTCTAATATAAAAATATAACAAAGCTTAAAAAAGACTTTAAAATCACTTAACATTAAAATTAGATAAGAGGGAAAAAAGGAGACATTAAAATTGGGTAAGAGTAAAAAAAGGGAAAAAGACCAAAATATCGGGTTAAGTTACAATTGTCAAATCGCATTACCGGCCGTCAGTGGGGCCTTGGTACTTGCTTCCCCAATAATATTCATATTCTTACGACATGTGCTGATTCCGGTTTTAGACCTTCCTCACCATGTGTAAAGCAAGTATCTTCATAATGTTAAAACAAGCCACCTAGTTGTATCTAAAAACACGTAGGGCATCTATGGGGCGTGAAAAAGAAAGCACCCGACAGGCCGGAATAATCCAGGTTTTCCTCATATTAGCGTAAAAGGGACAAAAGAATATAAAGTCTTCTAGTGTTTCAGGGCTGGCATTGCACAAGGGGCACATCGAAGTTACAGACACATTCTTCCAATTACATTTCATCACAGTTAGTGGAAGCACCCCAGTTCTGACCTGTATGTAAAGTGCACTTGCATGGGGCGGGGGGGTCGATATCATCCATATAGGGATCAAACTTAAAACAGCTTTTAATATCTAAAAAACAGGTTGTTATGGAACTGAGTATTCTAACTTCAGTGCACGAGGAATCAATAAACTCCCAAACCTCTTTTTGAACTGAAACCCCATTCTTTTAGTGATAGATTTCGGATCATCCCACACAAATTTCCAGTCCCAATTTATAGAGCCATTGCCTTACTTGTTTAAACCAAAACAAGGGCCCTGTTTGGCTATGGAGCGCTAAAACTTCCTCCGCTGACTCCTTTGCAAGGATATGTGTCTTGATGGTCCAAGGTCTGATCCAAAACATAAGCCCCTTCAAAACAGCTGAGTGGACAATAGACCTTAGACCAAGATCTAGGCGAAGGGGTATTAATGGCGTATTCCTTGGTAGGTTTAAAGCTATTTCTAGTTGATTCAGTTGTTCCAGCCCCCACATTTCGGGACCATATAAGTCTGCGCTCCTCCTTTTAGCCCGATGTATTTCTAAAATTGGTGAGATTGGATGAAAAGGAGAACTTTTAATTGTCTTTATCATAGCAAAGTCTACGTGTTGCAATGAAAGCGCACTCTTCTGAATTTGGGGAGTCCATGACATATTCTCACTAATTCTGACTCCAAAATAGTCAAAAGCCTTAACCTGGTCTAAGCGTTGTGCATCTAGCCTCAATTTCCCCTTAAATGACTTGTACGGGTTACAAACTATTTACATAGTTTTTGAACAATTGATTTGTAAGACCCTTTCTTTGCAAGCAATTGCAAACTTGGTTAATACTTTCTGGATGACCATTGGGGTTTTGGAAATGAGCAACGTATCGTCTGCAAAAAAAAGACAAGGGATTTTCTTGCCCACTAATTTTGGTGGGTCTCCTCCACAGTCATAAATATCTTTAATAAGGTCATTCATATATAATGTGAACAAAGTTGTCACTAAGACGCAACCCTGGCGCAGCCCCTTCAGAACAGGGATGCTATTAGTTAGGCTACCATCTGAGTTCCACCTAACTGTAGCGTAATTTCCAGAGTGCAGCCGAACTAGGAGTTGGAGCATCCCCCCCAGGAAGACCAAGATCCCTTAGGGCAACCCAGAGCTTGGTGCGATCGATAGAATCAAATGACGTTTTAAGGTCAACAAACATGACATAAAAGTGGCTTTTCATAATAGTTACCTCCTTCCAGATAAGCAGAAAAAAACAAAATACCTGGTCTAAGGTACTCGTTGATGATCTAAAACCATTCTGTAGATGAGAAAGTATACAGAAATCCTCCATCCAGCACTGGAGGTGCATTAAGATCATTTTACTGAATACTTTTTGCAAAACATCTATAAGGCTGACATGCCTATAATTCCCTGGGTCTCCCTTGTCTCCCTTTTAAAATATAGATAATATTTCAGCGCATTTCCATGACTCAGGGATTTCACCACCACGTGCAATAGCAGAATAAACTGTATGAAGCAAAGGGCCTCATATACTGGTCTCAGATTGATATAGATCACCTGGTAATCTATCTAACCCCAGCGCTTTCCCAGGCATCAATGAAGTAATCACATTTACTTTCTCTTCTAGGGAAAAGTTTACTTCTTCTACGGGGTGCTCTATGTGGGAATCCCTACCTATCACAACTGCCTCTCCCTCCACTATGGGTACTACCCCAGAAAACAATATCTGAAAACGCTCTTCCCACACTTGGGGTTGTAAATAAAAGTCTGTTCACTAACTGCCTTTTAAGCCCTTTAGATAGTAGATGCCAGAATGTCTGGGAACCCTTCTTCTTAGATTCCTCCACTAGTGTGTGCCGATTTTCTTCCTCCCGAGCAGGGTTTGCCTTACCCTGTACTCTCTTATAGGCTCTTCTTAGATTAATTAAATCAGCCCTTATTCCTTTTTGACAGCCAGAGATAGAGCAATATTCGTTATACCATGGAGCAGCGTTAGTAATAACTATTTTTGAGTTACACTGTCTACCAAAGAAAGCCTTAATGTTAGAAGATAAATGTAGGAAAGTAGACAAAATGCTTTAATTTTTTATATCCTGAGTGCCCAACACATTAAGAGCATGAGCCACCTCTTTGATAGATTTTCGGTAGCAACATATCATCAGTGATTATCTGAGGCCATTTTAATTCTCCTATTATTATTAGATGTAAAAACAAGTAATGCCACTAATTTTTTTTTGAAGCTGCGGGAGGATAATACCAGATAGCTTCAGAAACAATGCATTATGATCACTGTCTTCTCTATCTAAGACAGTCATGTCATTAATATTAAATCAAAGGTCAAGATCTATCATGATACAATCTATTCTACTCTTGACATTGCCCCTTTTAAACCTAGATTTGGTCTCCACATCTGAGGATGCCCACCTGTTACAGTACAAACTCCACAAGCAACTGTAAATTAAAGCACTTGCTGTCCAACCTTTGGGATTCTTCTCAGGGCTGGTATCTGGAGCTAATTTATACCTCCAGTTTGCTCTTCCTCCTGTACTAGTTCTTGTATGTAATCCATAGGCTTGTGGGTCATATTAAAATCACCGACTACAATAAGATAGTATTCTTAACATGTGTTATCAAGAAAGTTGGTCAGTGTTGATATGGTGTCCGAATCCTTATGGGGACTACTGAACTGGTTATAAAGGTCAATTAACCTCAAGTGAGGTCTCCCTTTGGATGAAATAAGATCTAGACCAATAACCTCCTGTGATTCTATGTTTAGCCATTTTATTTTACAACACAAAGTTGTCTTAACCCAAATTAGCAGTCCTGCTGCAGGTCTACCAGCTATTGAGTGCCACGCTTCAATACTGAATGTGGTATACCCCACCCTGTAATACAGGTCTCTTGGAGCAGACATGTATGACACACTCTTCACAAACGTGCCCCTTTCTGGTTTATTTAGTTTTGACTTGATCCCCACAATATTCCATGAAATAAGATTTAAGTGCTGGTCCTCAAAGGTTCTTCCTTGTGTCTGTGGTGCTTCTATTAGATTTACTCCCTCACATCCTTGGGGAGATGGACCAAAACCAGTGGGTATAACTGAATTTTCAATCTCAGTTTCACTCGGGTTGCTTTTATTTGTGTCCCTTCTTGAAATACCGGCAAGAGCCGTCATAGAGCGTGGGTTCACATGCCCAGAATTTTACCATACTCACCTGGGCCCATAAATACATACACACCGTGGACAGGTAAACCTACGCTAAACCAGTGATTTAATTTGAACCCTTTAGGACCTTTACCTTTGACTTACCAATCCTAGTCACTAGTACCTAAAGTCCTAAGGGATCAAGGGAGTTAGCAAGAAAATAGGTAGTAAATAAACATCTGCACTCATAAATAACCACAGACTTGTGAACGATTTTATCGCTTTATCTAAATATTTTCTTTAACTGTCAATGTCCATACTAGATTAATCAGAGTTTGATCAATTAGAAAGAATAAAATCAAAGAAAGATGATGTGAAATTATCATGAAATGTGCTTTAAACATTGAAACATAGGAAGGGTAAGAAGAGGGAAACAGCCCAATGCCATATCCCGCTCAGCTTTATATTTACCTAGAATGGTGTGAAGACCAATCCTGGCCACGGGCTGGGATAAAGGACTGGACCCCCGATAGTGCAGGTGCCAACAGGATAGAACAGGTGCAGACCAGAATCAGGATAAATACAGACCAAATTGGATCAGGACAAGACCACGGCAGGTCAGGACTGGCACCCACAGCTAAAGTGCAACGCCAGCGTCACACCCCTCACTGCAGCCAACAGTCGGAACCCGATTGGGTTAGCAAATCTTCTCCTTCAGAAACCCTGATTGAGTTATTGATCTCCTTCCCAGAACACCGATTGGGTTATCAAATCTTCTGACAGAGTGCTCCGCCAGCACCTCTGCTCTTGATCGCCTATTGAATGCATTGGGTCAGTGACAGGTCAGCTATTCGAACAAGTCGGACAATCTAACTAGCTAAGCCTACCTTAGATATACCATTTTCCAGGGCAGTGTACCACCCCCCAATGGTGCAAATGTGTGTATTCCCTCAATTTGATTGGTCAAAAGACGATGAGAGGTCATCACATCATACCAGCTAGGTTGTGCTCTTCAATATTCAGATTAGGTTCCTGCTCAAATGCCAGCACTGCAGAGGCAATGGAGGATTGGTTCCACACGGGAGCACTGTGCCCCGGTCTGCGTGGCTCACGTCGGAGGTGCAGCGGGTGCACGCTGTGGCTGCCTGCGTTCTGGTGAGCCAAGGGGGTGCACTGGCGACCCCCCCCCTGAATAACATTGTCGGAGAGACCGGGCGGGAGCCGAACAAAGCGGAGGAGAGTGAGTGCGGACCGACACAGCGCAGGACCCTCGGGGAGACTCTCGTGGGAAGGAGGATCATTCGTTCACGTTTTGACGTGTGTGACAATTAAAATCCACAAGAATAGAGGCGGCCCCTGCGGCTTGCTTCCACATATGTGAGCCTGGCAATCAGGGAGTCACTGTCACCCTGACCCTGGGAGCAGACCTGCAAACGCTGGCAAAGATCGTCTGTGCCCCTGATGCTGGGTCTACAGAGCACATGCTGAGTAGAAAGCAGGATAAGGTATTTACTTTGCCCCACTCGTTTTTGTTTTACATTCTCTAAACCTCCTTTGTTCAAGATGGCCGGGGCCATAAACTGAGCAATAAATCCCCTCCTGTACCGCGTGAGCCCACCCAAAATAGAGATAAGACTCCCCACAGCAAGCAAGACTTTGAGCTAGCTGGAATAGAATCTAAAACTGCTCTTCCCTGCTCCCAAAACAGCAACAACTAAAAGAGGACTAATGACGCTATCCCCCCTACTTGGCGGCCATGTTAGACTATTCTTTCTCTCTTTGGCGGCCATCATGGACTAGTCTTTCTGACTATGATTGACTATCGGATCATACAAGGCGAACTTGTCACTTCAGTCTAAGCTCATCTACCGCGCACCTTACATAACCTTGTAAAGATTCCTTCCTTTGAGTTATTGTCTGCCTTTTAGTGCAGTACTATATTTCTTCTGATAATTTGTACACTGGTGTAACCTGCCCCACGGCACTTTGGTCACTTATAAAGCACCGATTGCTACCTCATGTACTTCGGTAATGCACAGATTTCTACCTCATATACTCTGGTGACTCACTAGTCTCACCTCTTGATCCTTGTAACTTACTGTTTGCACTTGTATTCCGTTCATGTACAGCATCAGTATTATACTCCAACTTCTATGTATACTTGCAGTGCACCTCTACTTATGTTTGGTACAATTCTGTAACCTGCACCCATTTCACTTTCTCTCCTGTATTGCATCAATCGCTACCTCATATATTGAGAGTGCTCACTAGTATTACTATCAACCCTTGTAACTTGTTTGTATTTGTACATATCATTACTCTCCACCGTCCCGCACCTCACTAATCTCACCTTTTGATCCTTGTAACTTACTGTTTGCACATGTATTCCGTTCTTGTACAGCATCAGTATTACACTCCTACTTCCATGTATATTTGCATTGCACCTCTACTTACATTTGGCACATTTCTGTAACTTGCACCCATCTCGCTTTCTCTCATGTATAGCATCAATTGCTACATCATATATGTAGGGTGCTCACTAGTATCACTTTTAACCCTTATAACCTGTTTGTATTTGTACACATCATTACTGTTCACCGTACAGACTAGCTGGTCTCCCACTTTGGTGATACTACTACTACTACTTTATCTTATTCCCACAGCACAGCACGGTGCTATATCTACACGCTCATTCCATCTTAGGCTAGTCAATCCTCATCACCGCATGATGCCTAATGAAGCGGCCATACTAGACTAGTCTAAATCACCACTCCTCCGCTCACACGCCTTTACGTTTGCACCCACTCCTTCCTCGCTCACGCCTTAGCGCCTCTCCCACACCCATCCACGCATACCCCCTTACCCACCTCTCCCCCTACTTACAACATGGAATTCATGGGCAAACACACTTATAAAATAAATTACCCCCCCGGGCTCACCAAAAAAAACGCAAAAAAGTTTAAGCACAACTTCTTAAAGTCCCACCCTGAAACCCCCTTTGTAGACACCTATTTCTCCCTCAACAATGGAACAAAGAGCACTGATATCATCCTATACACTACACGCAGAGCACAATGGAGAAAAGCACTCCTTACCCTACTCACCGTCTCGACCACTAGGAAAACTGCCTATGGTGTAACACTCTCAATCACACCATCACAACGCTATCCTGCTAGAGCAACCATCACCATCTACAACAACGGCACCATCCTATTCCAATCCACAGATGAAACCTAGACCTACTAGACATCCTGCTCCCCACCTTCAAAGAATACCTCTCTAAATCTCAGAGCTCACACCTTCCCGCCTTCACGCCCAACATCTTGGACTCTACAGCACCTCCTAACTCTACCCCCAACACCCTGGACTCCACAGCACCTCCTAATACTAACACACACCTCCTCACTCCCCCCATTACTCTACTCTATCACCCTCCATCTACAGACATCCCACACCCTTCAATCTTAGACGCCGAACCCACCTCCTCTAGCGTCCCCCTCATCGCCACCGCCTTGTCCCCCCATATAACCCTACAATCACACCTTCAACTAGCTTCTCAAAACACCCCACCTCACCTAACTGCACCCAACGAAACATGACTCTCTCTCTTCCCATATCCCCCCACACTATGCATTCCCGACCCATCCCTCACACCAATCTTCTCAGCACACCCCTTCTTCCCCAACTGCACCCCACACAACATGACTCTATCTCCGCCTATCTCCCCCCCACACTTGGCACTCCCGTCACGCCTAGCCTTCACCCCTCCCTTAACCTCCCACCATCCACTCTCACTCCCCACTATCCCACCTCCACCCCCGCAACCCCCAGCCTCCACACCTCCCCCATTTACCCCTCCCTTCTTAGCACTGATGCACTGCCCAATAACGCCAACACCAACCCTAACATCATTCCTCGCTCTAACACTTCCAACCCCCTCACCAGCTCCACCTCTCCACCCCAGCTCCCCCCCTTCCCCAGTAACCTACACGCCTGTTCACCGTCAGTACCTTTCTCCAACTCCGCACCCAACACCACTCTGGACATGATTATGTCCACTCTCTTACAAATGAAAGAAGAACTACACGCCATCAAAGAGTTGCTCTTCACACACCCCACACACCCCAGACACCCTCCCACCACCACCTGTACACCCAACAACCTCCTCACCTACTACTCGCCTTACCACACAACACTCCCCACACTGGACCTCTATCCCCTCTCGCAATACCACCAATCGCAATACCAATCGCAATCACAATACCACCAATCGAAATAGAAATACCACCTTTACACCTAACAACACTTCCTCTTCACCTCCTACTCGCCTCATCACACAACACCCCCCACACTGGACCTCTATCCCCTCTCGCAATACCACCAATCGCCCCAGACGCACTACCAACACAGTCTCAGACCATGACTTACACACCCTTCTCCACTCGTACGTCCCGGCTCCCCAAAACCGCCTAGCCACCAACCATCTGTCCATCTCAACGATTATCCCCAACCCCCTCAGGCACCACACGCATAACAACAGAGGCTCCATCCCCAACAACCTCACAAATGTACCCCTCACTATAGAACCTTCCACCACCCTCTGCACCCCTAGACTCAAATGCATACTTCTCAATTGCAGATCGGCCCAAAGACATTCTGCGGAGGTCGCTGATCTCATCATTTCTCTGGAACCGGACCTAGCCATTCTGACTGAAACATGGTTGTCTGATTCTTCTACACCTATCATGGATATCCTAATCCCCCCCAACTACTGTATCATTAGACTTGACAGGCCCAAAAAGACAGGCGGCGGAATTGCCTGTATTTACAGAAGCAACCTTTCAGTTACTAGATCGTCCGCCCCCTCCCTCACTTCCTGTGAATACCTCTGTCTGGATGTCATCAGCGAAAGCAAACCGGTATGCTCACTACATATCATGTACCACCCACCTGGGGACAAGCTCTCCTTCTCCCAACAACTCATGGACACAATCTCAACCAACTCAGGACTGCAAAACACCCAAATTTTCCTTGGCGACTACAATCTCCATTGGAATGACTGCAACGACACAGTGGTAAAGAGCCTCAAAAACTTCCTCAACGCCCTTGATCTCACCCAAATATGCAATAGCCCGACCCATGAGAAAGGCTCTATCCTCGACCTCATCATCTCTAAAAAGGACGCTATTCAACTTGAGTCAATCCAACCTTGTGACTGGTCAGATCATCATATTGTCTCCTTCCTTATCAATGAAAAGGTTAAATTTAACGCAGTGCAACCCTCTAAGCCCAAAGTTTGGAAAAGAGACATGAAGAAACTCAACCCAAACTCCTTACCGCCTAACAGCTGCAATCTCCTACTCCCCCCTCCCGGTGCTACGGACGTCCAACTCCTGACTGACCACTATCTCAATGCTATGACCACAATAATCAATGAGGCCGCACCCATGCAACTGAAAAGAGTTTCGTCCAAGTTCTCCAACCCATGGTATGACGGAAGCCTCAATGAAGATAGAAGGGCCATGCGAATGGCAGAGCGCACCTGGAGATCAGCCCCCTCTGCACTGCACCAAAAAACCCTGAAGAAACAGAGAAACGCCTACTTCAGGAAAATAAAACGCTAAAAAAGAGATTTCTTTAGCCTCCAGCTCGCCCAAGCAAAAAACCGCCCAAGAAAACTGTTTGAGCTAATCAGAACACAATCCAAAGAACAACCCCAGACACTCAGTTCCATGGGCGTTCCACCCTCCTGTGAAGACTTCTCTGCCTTCTTTAACCAAAAAACTGACAACATAAGAAGTGATCTCCTCAATGACGCAATCCTTTACTCCAACCCCCAACACACAGCAATGTCTGAACCAAAGAACAATGCTACATGGTCATCCTTTGGCACCTACTCCGAAGATGAAATCGGCAGATTGCTCAGCACCCTGAAACCATCCAATCACCTCACTGACCCCCCTCCCTGCTAACGCCGTAAAAGACTTTATCCCTTTGCTCCTCCCACTCTGGACTAAGATTATCAATAGCTCTCTTCAACAAGGATCCATCCCTAACGCCCTCAAAGTCGGACAAGTCACACCGCTACTAAAAAAAACAACAGCAGACCCCACTGATCTAAACAATTACCGTCCTATTACAAATATTCCCACTCTCGCTAAACTGTTGGAAAAAAGCGTACAGCTACAACTGACTAAACACATAGATAAGTTTGATCTCCTCAACACTCATCAATCAGGCTCCCGAGCAGGGCACAGTACCGAAACTGCTATGACCCACGTAGTTGACGACGCTCTCCAAATCCTAGACCAAAACGATACCTGTCTCCTCATCCTTCTTGATCTCTCTTCAGCATTCGACACAGTTAAACATGAGAACCTACTCGAACTACTAAACACAAGAATGGGCATTTCTGGGACTGTTCTCAAGTGGTTCACTTCCTTTCTACACAACTGATCTCAGAGACTCAAAAGCAACAACCTGATGTCCTCTCCGGTACCTGTTTCGCTAGGCGTCCCTCAAGGATCCTCCCTCTCCCCAACACTGTTCAATCTAGTTATGGAACCTCTCACTACCTTGTTACAAGCATCCAACGTAAACTTTCACATGTATGCCGATGACACCCAACTTTATCTCAAAATACAATCTCCCAAGGACATCTTGCTTCTGAACACCACGATCAGAAACACCCAATCCTGGCTTGCCGAGAATCACCTCAAACTCAATGCGCTGAAGACCAAGTTCCTCCTGATCGCACCTCCCGCAAAAATCTCTACCGCTCAAACATGGCTTGAACACCTAACTGCTCTAAATGTACAACCTACCATCGTAGACTCAGCAAAATCTTTAGGCATAACACTTGACGCCAATCTCAACATGCAGCAGCACATCAGTAAGGCAACCAAAGGAGCGAACTTCCAAATCAATACCTTGAGAAAACTTAAACCCTTCCTTCCAGCCAAAGACTTCCAAACTGCAGTACAATCCATAGTCGTTCCGCACATACAATACGGAAGCACCGCCCTCTGCGGGCTTCCACTAACTACAACGGCACCCCTAAGAGCATCCCTTAACGCTGCAGCGAGACTCATCACTGGCTCAAAAAAGCGCTCGCATATTTCCCCTGACTTTAAATCCCTGAACTGGCTACCTTTTGAAGCCAGAATACATCTGAAAATCGCCTGCATGACACACAAGGCTGTACACATGAACTCACCCGCCTACCTCACTCAAAAGCTGACAATCTCTGGTGGCTCTAGAACTACTAGAAGCACAAACAATCTACTGTTGAAGCCCCGAAGATTTCGGAAGGAAAAAACCTATAAACGCTCCTTCTCAGGAATGGCGCCCAGGATCTGGAACTCACCCCCTCCTGAAACCAGGCTCATCTCCTCCAACAAACTTTTTAGGAAAGAAGTAAAAGCGATTCTCATGGCTAAATACACATGAACTATTATTCGGCACTTTTCAAGAATCTGCTCTTACTTCCTGCCTGACCCCTTGGACTATGTGTATTACTTGTATTATCGACTTAGTTGATTGTATACGTTCCCTCTTTGTATATCTCTATATTATTGACGCACCTGTCTGACTCTGCATATTGTACCTACACCACCTCAACTATTCCTACTCTTGTATTACTGATCCACCTGTATGACTATGCACCCTGTACTCATTTACCTCAACTATGCCTACCTTTATGCTATCTCCAAAAGCATTTTGAGAATGCTTAAACAAGTATATGCTCCTTCTTTTGTACTTTTATATTATTGGCGCACCTGTTGACTATGCACCTTGTACCTACACTACCTCAATTTTGACCTACCTCTTGTATTTTGATATACCTATGTAACTATGCACTTTGTACCTAATTACCTCAACTATTACATACTATTATTCTATCACCCCCTTGTCGTTGTAAAGCGCTCTGATATCTGTAAAGATCTTGTTCGCGCTATATAAAACTTTTCAAATAAATAAATAAATATTTTATTTTCCCATGCACTTTTATTCCACCCGGCAATGAATGTTCCAATAGTAAATACAATTTTTAATTTGACATCCTCTTGGAGGTTCAGGAAGTTGAGTTCCCAGGAACATCTACTAGGGCGCATGCTCAGTTTCAGGACCCAAGATGGAACACCATTATACTCGATTAGTCAGATCACGAGCTAATAGCAAAGTCAAAGAGAAACAGTTTTAGTAATTTTTATAAATGAATGCACTGTATACCACTTATCTCTACTCTACTCCCATTACTTTATTTTAAATACAACATTAGGGATTATGCAGAACGAACAACTTAGTAAAAGCAGCAATGCAAGCTTTTAGCACATGAGAACATAGAGCAGCCATCTTTAGTTCTAGTGCGCGGAAGCAAAGTTTTCCCACCAAGCAGTAAGTACGTCATGTTACGTGAGTGTGACAGACGCTTGCGCAGAAAAATTCCAACGTTGCAGCGGCCATTTTAATGCATTTGATTGACTGTTATTAAAATGCACATATGCAAGCTTCCCCAGCTTACTACAAATGTCGTGTTTTGCATTGTTAATAAGACAAAACATGTTTATTAGTGCATTACTTATTATTTTGAGAGGGTTGATTCCAAGCAAGGGGCTTTACGTGTGAAACCTTGCTCCATCAGCCGCATCATTTTACTACTACTTGACTTTAGTCAATCAGGGATATCCAACCTGGAAAGAGCCTGGAATCTATTACTAGTTTGAAAGGAGAAGTGTTCCTTTGGTACCTGAGGAAAGAGGGATGTATTCATATTTGGACTACTGTTCTTACCCTTGGACTTGAGGTGCATATAGAAAAAACCCAATGGCATAATGCCAATCTATTGGTAGTGACCCCTCCCTGTTTTTTCTCTCCGGCCTCTAATCACTTTTCCTGCAAGGCCAGAAGATCTGCAGTTAATTACCACACAATCTCCACAAATAGACTTACGTAAAGGACCAATCCAGCTCACTTTTCAAACGAATAAAATGTCACAATAGTTAGAGTTTGTATAGTCAGAGTTAAAAGATAACCAATGGCAGACCTTATTTTCAAATTGACTCATGGTTTATACAATTTTACCCTGTAGTTTGGGGACATTTGTTAGTATTATGACATAAGGGCAATATTCTGGTGGGAGGTCCAAATTTGTCTCAGGTGGAGATGGAACCATAATTAGAGCTTCATATATTTTCACATGTGGCTGTCCTATGAGTACAGAATCATTAACACTATGTACAGCTTGACATGCTTTAAGACTACTTCACAATTTCCCACCCTCAATCAGATGATCAGTTTGTCTCAAAGTCACGCCTTTAGATGTACCCTCCAAATGATCATTAGCATTTTCCCTTGTATCGCCTGCGAGGAGGTTGAAAACATTTACTGCAGTGTCTTACTGCCATACCTGACTGTCTAGCAGATTCATGTACCCCCCCAATAATAGGGTAATCTGATCCTCTAGACTCAGCTGTTCCAACCCCAACCTTCAAAATATTTACACTTATTTGGATAAAACTCACGTTTGCCTCGAGTTTGTCCAGTCTAACCAAAATTGGTGCAAGATGTTTTAAAAGTAAATTATCAAAGAGTTTTATTAAAGTCTCTATGTCTTGCTCAGATAAGGCTTTTAAGGCTGGTGGCATAGGAAAGGACTCTGGCACTGTTGAAATTATATTTTGAGTGCTCTTAATCCCTTCATGTGGCAGTACCTTGGTTTTGTTTTTTGATCTAGTGTTTGCTCTCGATGGAAGTTCTTGATTTTTAATTTTCCTCTTTCTTTTAGCTGACACTTCAATTATCGAAGATGTAATAGTATTAGGTGGAGATGAGGGTTCAGCAGGGGTTATTTGTTCAACTATTGACAGTGTACTGGCCGGTATTTTCGTTGCTGTGTCCCCAAGCACTCTATTCAAAGGTTGATCCAAATTCAGAGACGTAAGTGACCCGCCCTGCATGGAAAATTGGCGTTCAAACCCTAGGATTTTTTTGTCCAGGTCTCTGGCAGCACTAGTCAGAAAGCAATCTAGTGTGGAGTTTTGAAGGGGCCTAGGTCTGCCCTCCCTATCACCCATTTGTTTCAGTTTGGCCATTGGCTTGCAAAATCAACCCCACTGAGCGAAATTTGACTTATTCCTAAAAACCACCAAAAACGTACTTAGCCAGGATTCACCAACACACTAGGACATGCCTTCAAGTCTCTCAGTTGCTGGAATAATACACCCAAAAATTGGAACCACAAGAGTAGGCCCAGCCTCCTCCGGGCTCTGACGGGCACAGACGGGCCCGCCCTTGGGCCAGCCGTGGCCCGAGCACGCCCACACACGTCCCACGCTGCAGGCACCCGATTCCACCTTTATGCGCCCCTCGGCGCAGATGATGTGACTATGGTGCCTCCTGGCGATAGGAATCTGGGGAATGCAGTTCCCAGTAGTGCTGCAGTGAAGGCAATGCAGTGGACAGGTAAGAAAAACAAATACGGACTCCTGCGCTGTGGGCACCAGATACCTCCCTTATGCGCCCATCGGTGCAGATGACGTGACGTTGGTGCCTCCTGGCGTGTAGCAATCTGGGGAATGCAATCCCTGGTAGTGTGGCAGTGAAGGCAAGGTGGTGGGCAGGTACAAAAAAAACAAATACAAGCATTCATATATTTATGAGGTCTCTGTATGTTTTCCTGTTTTCAAAGCACTAACATCTGCAGAAACTCCTTCAATTCCAGACCTATAATCCCTACATCACCTGAATATGTTTACATGTACCAATCAAGAACTTCAAAACAATTTACATTTGTAGTTGTGACAAACTGATCACCCTATCTCTGAACATAAAGTGGAAATCCAAACTGCACTGCAAGAAACTTGAAGCTAAAAGGTGTAGTAAACAATATGCTGCATATTGGTGGGGGTATCATGCATTCCAGAGACATTGATCAGACTAGTAGTTCTACATATTCCTCAGAACACTGACAACCTTTGTGCCTAAATGATGCTTTGTTATCACTAAAAACGACTTGAAATTAAGGAGTCACCTTATCAATCAGTGGTTGGTATGAGTTTTAACTGATAAACTCATCTTCCCTCATGCAGCACTTACTACTCTGCCACAGTAGTGGGGGGGCAAAGAGGTTTAAAAAAGATGCAGTACTGCAGTGAGTGAAGAGAAGAAAGAGGGTATTTATTAACGGTCTGTACGGTGCTTTCATTACAGTAAGCGGCATAATGCAAAGCGCATCAAAGCCTTGCATCAATGTATTTATAAATAAAAAAGTCTTGTGTGCACAGTGCAAATTTGCATAGCATGGGTGAGCACCAATGCAACCTCTCTAAATCGAGGCCTGGATATTTTGTACTTATTTTACTAAATTTATAAAACCATTGCCCTTTACTGAAGTTTCTTCACCTATGCAAAAAACACACTGCAGGTCTGACACAGAGGAAGAAGCAAGACATCTTCTCACAGCTTGTGACACAACCACAGCTTTCTTCACTAGCTGTGTTTGTGCACCTCATCTGAGGAAGAGAGAAGAGTTGTGAACATTGAGCTCTTTGTGTAGTGTTTGACTGTTCGGTTTTCTCTTCAGCACAGTTTTCAATACAATCAAAAGTAAACTATACCTCATCAGCAGGAAAAAAAACTCTAATGGTCTCCAACTACAGTAACAATTGCTAAGACTTGGACTCAATATAACAGGAATTTAAAATCTGATTTGATGGTCAAGTTGAATATTAGAAAGTTTGCATTATACTGCCTAAGACATCTAGTAACCTTTTTAAAGTTAATCCCAAACTATCATCTGGCAGCCTGCTGGGATGTGTGAATGGCTCCCGAGAAGGAAACACAATGGCTTTGGCTGGGAGAAGGGGTGACCACCTCTTGAAAGGATAGCCAGGAGGATGCACCCACCAACTGCACAAGATCCAAGGAGCATTCCTTGTTATAGGCAGATGTAACTCACAGATAGGCCTGCCACAGTCATTGTCCCAGTAGCCATAGTGGCAGCAATCCCAGTGGTAGAAACCTGTTCCAGAATTGGTTTCCAGGGAGAGTTCCTCATATTCCCAGACACACCTCATAGGTTTGCACAGAGCTTTGACTAGGGGATGAAAGAGTATGCCATGTTGTATTTTTGCAGAGCAGGGCACTGTGGGATTTTTTAGGGTCATACCCCAGAAAAGTATGTAAATGTGGGCACGGTTGACCCTTGGAATGTTTAACCCATTGGCCAGGCGGTTTCCGCCACCCACAAGCTAGTTCCAGGAATGAAAGTGGCACCGCAGAATACCATCTTAGGAACACCTCTGGGCCGTGTGAAGACAGAAGAAGGACTACTTGCTTTTGAACATGAGCAGAGAGACCCCAAGGGCTGGGCCTGCTCTTACTTGTGCCCAGGGACTGAGAAATGAACTCCAAGGGTCAGTTAACTGACCTCCTGTTAAGATACAGGGACACAAAAGCCGCAAAAAGCCCACCTTCCTGATGAACCCTGCTGGCTTCCCCTGGAGTGAGCCCTGAGCCTCAAGTGGTGCCCCTTAGGTCTGGGGTCCTTGAATAAGTGTCAGAGTGTATTTCTCCTGCTTAAACCCAAGAGTTAGGATTTGTCAACTTTTTCAACAACTAAAAGTTCTAAAAAACAAATCTTTGGTTCCCCACATCTGGTTTTTGTCCTTTTGGTGCTTATTTGCTCATTAAGAATTTCTCAAAATTCATAAAATAGAGTGAGATTTTTATTGTGTTTTGTTTTCTACCTTTTAGTTTCAAATGTATTTTATTGGGTTTTTTTCAGCAGGTTTAAATTGAGACATCTCGGCGTATTGTACAGGCATGAGGCATATACAGCGGACGGGACAGACCAGCATGTCTTCCCTAGCATTGAATATCAAATTGAGACAGATATGCCAAAGAGATATAACGACATCATAAGTGCAAATGACCTGCAGTGCAATAAAATGACTTAAGAAGAACAACAACAACCAATAACTCCCAGCCCACCCTCCCCCAAGCCCCCCTCCCCCACCCGACCAGTGTGCCTTGAGGTATCAGAAAGTTCATCACCGGGCCCGAAAGGTCCAATGCCCCCGTCTGGGAAGTTACCGAGAGTGACAGGTGGCATCGGTGAGACGCAGAACCCTAAGGTATTTGGAGCATGTGACTTCATTGAATTCCCTGGACAGGAGGGTCAGTAAAGGAAGCCACGTTTTCCGAAATGCATTGGTTGAGTTGGTAAGTGTGGCTTGAATGCGCTCCATCCCAAGTGTATACCAAAGTTTGTGGAGCCACCCCATGTGTGTAGGTTTAGTTGTGGAGCCCCATAGTGATAGTATGTGTTGCGTGGCTGCTTGTATGGCAATGCACATTTGCCGACCTCGCAGTGACTTCATGGGGAAGGTTAGTGCGTTGGGTAGACCTAGTAACATATATGCCGGGAATCTCGGGATTTCAGTCTCAAAAACTGAATCTATATCGTCCAAGACCACCTTCCAATAGTCCCCGAGTTCCGAGCATTTCCATAGGAGGTGAGTTAGAGTGCCCTTGTCTCCGCATCCCCTCCAGCAGAGCTCGCTACGTGTCGGGTTCCCTTTGTGTAGGCGGACTGGGGTGAGGTGCCAGTACATGCCCAATTTCCCTGCCGCCTCTCTCGCCTTCGTATTACGTGTGGTGTGTGAAGCCCTGTAGTAGACATAGCCCCATTCCTTAAGTGTCAAGGCCCTACCCAATTCAGCCTCCCAACGCTTCTGGCTCAGTGTTTTAACCGGGGTGTGTGGTGGTGTAAGCATTTTGTAAAGGTCTGAGATAAGGTGTTTATCCGTGTCCTTAGTGAGTAACCATTTTTCGAAGGTTGACATGGGGCGACCTACTAATGCAGCCGTGTCCGGGTCTGTGAGCCAATGTCTAAGTTGGAGGTATTGGAAAAGGTGAGGGTTCTCTATGCCATACCCCTGTTTGATATCCGTGAAGGGAAGAAATCCCTGTTGATCAAAGAGGTCGCCTGCGGCACGGCACGCCGTACCCCGCCATTGGGGGAAGGCGCTTGCGCCTTCACCCGGAGGGAAATCTGGGTTATCCAATATGGGAGTGAATGGGAAAGGAAAGGTTGTTAAATTGTGTTTGAGTGCCACCCTATCCCATACCTGTACAGTCGTGCGCGTGATAGGAGACCGTAACATGTACCGCGACCTATGTTGCCCAGTGAGGAATGGAATCCTCCAAAGCAGCGACTGTGCCATAGCCCTGTCCTGGAAGAGTCATCTCTTCTCCGATTCAGGCCTGTACCATTCTACTAGGTAGCGGAGTTGAGATGCCTGGAAGTATCGTAGTAGGTTGGGGACACCAAGACCACCGTAGTCCATGCTCTTGTACGCCAGTTGTTTGTGGATTCGTGCACGTTTACCTTCCCAGACAAAGGCAAGTAGGATGTCCTGTAAGGTTTTCAAAGTGCCCGCCGGGGGCATAACTGGGATGGCCCGGAAAAGATACAGGATCCGAGGCAGGATCGACATTTTCACCGCCGCTACTCTCCCCAGCAATGAAAGGGGCTGTTTGGACCACCGCGCCAGATCCGTCCGGATCTGGGTGGTGAGGGTGTTATAATTAGTCGACACCGTGAGGTCTGTTGAAGAAGTTAGGGTAATCCCCAAGTACGGTACCTGGGTGGCTAGCTGAAGACCGCTCCCCTGACCAATGGTAGGGGCACTTGGGCATGCATTTTTGCCCAGTGGCAGAATCAAGGACTTATCTATGTTAATTCGGAATCCCGAAACGGCTCCGAATGAAGCAAGTTCCTCCATAAAAGCGGGTATAGAGCTATTAGGTTGGTCCAGGGCAGCTATGACGTAATCCGCATATAGGCTGATGGTATGGGGTTCGTGCCCAAAGTTGACACCCTTAATTTATGGGTTATCTCGGACCCTCTGTGCCAGCGGCTCTATATACATGGCAAAGAGAAGAGGGGAGAGAGGACACCCCTGCCTGGTGCCTTGCTGGATTTCGAAAGGACTCGAACGCAGATCTCCCAGGCGAACCCTCGCTTGCGGATTATGGTAACAGCTTGCTATGCGAGCACAGAAGCGGTCGCCCAGGCCAAAATGACGCAGAACTTGTTGTAAGTAATTCAGTTTACGCGATCGAACGCCTTCTCCGCGTCGATAGCAAGTAACGCGGAATCCGAGGCTTGAAAATGTGACTTGTCTATGAGGTGCAGCACCCTTTTGGTATTGTCGCTGCACTGCCGGTTGGGCACAAAGCCTGATTGGTCGGGTTCTAAAATTCCAGGAAGGCAAGGGCCAAGGCGCGCGGCAAGGATGCCTGTAAAGAGCTTTAAGTCAAGATTCAATAATGAAATGGGGCGGAAGGCAGAGCAATGCGTGGGTTTCTTACCGGGTTTTGGAAGCACCACCACATCTGCGGCTAGCATGTCCGGAGGTATGGCGCCCAACCCCTCGAAGGAATTGAAGAGGCGGGTGAGCACTGGGGCTAGCTGCCAGTTGAAGAGTTTATAAAATCCCACCGAAAAGCCATCTGGCCCCGGGGATTTGAGTGGGGGCAGACGGTATATAGCCGCCAAAACTTCATCTTGGCGGATAGGGGCGCCTAGGGCATCCGCGTTAGCTTTGAAAACCTCGGTTAGAGCCGTCGTGGCCAGATAGGCCCTGATATCCCCAGAAGAAGTCTCCTCCTCCCCATATAGTGAAGCATAGTAGGAGCGAAACGCCTCGGCCACCTGAGCGTCGTCAGTGAGCACCGTCCCATTGTCACCCACGAGACCATTGATCTTAGCTTGTTGGGTCTTGACCTTCAAAGCCCTGGCCAGTAAGCGGCCCGTTCTATTACCCCTGACATAATAAGTATGTCGAAGGCGGAGATCTGTGAATTCTGTCCTATCTGTGTCCAGGCTAGCTAGTTGGGCCCGAGCTGCTTTTAACTGCCTCCACACGCGTGGGGCGCAGGTGCGACTATGAACCCGCTCCAACTCCGCGACACGCGTCGTGAGGTCATCCCTTTTACTTTTACGGTCCTTGGCCTCGGCTGCTGCTATAGCAATGAGTTCACCTCGAACCACCGATTTCAGGGCGCCCCAAAGAGCTGTCATGGATATTTCTGGTGTGTCCTTGGTAGCCAAGTAGGCACTAATGCACTCACTGACTCGTTTAGTGACGTCTGGTCGTTGTACTAGGGTTTCGCGTAGGCGCCATGGGCCTCGGGGACGGCGAGCCGCCCGAAGTGTGAGTGACATTTCCACCGCGTCATGGTCAGAGACGGCCGCCGGCGCTATGGCGACCTCCTCAAGATTCTTGAGTAAATCCGAAGAGCCTATGAAGTGATCGAGTCTGGCATACGGGTGGTGCAGGTGTGAGTAGAATGTGAATTGGGAAGTGTTCGGGTGTTTGGCTCTCCAGAGATCTATCAAATCCCTATCCTTTAGCCATTCGTGTCCAGCGGGTGAGAGAGCACCAGTCCCTCCGTAACGGTGGCCCGATCTGTCAGCGAGTGTGTCTATAACTATGTTGAGATCCCAGCCTATGAGTAGGGGTGCATGTGGGGCTTGAAGTGCCTCTGAGATTGTGCCTTTTAAGAAGGCCTATTGTCCTCTATTTGGGGCATAAAGGGAGCCAATCGTAAGGTGTGTGTCACCTAGCTGAAATGTATGTACTAAGAGACGACCCTTGATCTCTCCCACCCTGTTACCCACCCTTCCTTGGAGGCTTCTGGAAATTTGAATCGCGACACCAGCGGTTTTCGTTGGGAGGGAGGAAAAGAACTGCTGTGGGAAAGCGCGGGAGCGCATCCTATGCCAATCTTTTTTCAGGAGGTGAGTCTCCTGTAGTAAGCAGATATCTGCCCCGAGTGTTCCAAATAGGAAATAATAGCCCGCCTCTTAATGGGGTTGTTAAGCCCCTTCACATTGAGTGTCAATATCTTGAGGGTAATGTCTGTCATGGTGCAGAGTAGGCTTCCTGCATGTCGCTAAGCCGCAAGGCAGCAAGTCCCAGGTCGTGTCCCTCCCGGTAACCCTGCAGATCCAATTCCAGACCCTGTACGCAAGGGAAAGATGAACCTCGGATTCGGCACAGCAGTGGAGCACCTTCCCCACTAATGATAAATCCAGTCTGGCACACTGGTCCCCACCCTCGAACCCCCTCTAGCCTAACCAGCCCCCCCAAAACAACCCAAAGCCACCATTGTTTGCATCTTTGCACATGTAAACAAACGTTTTTGTGAGCGGAGGCTCTGTAGCTACCCCCCCGAGCTCAACCTACCCCCTCCCAGCCCCAACACCCTTGAGATGTATAGTCCCAATCCTGTTCTTCCGCACAGGATCATGGTAGAAAATACTGAAGGGGTCATCTCCGACGGCGGGCCCTCCGGCCTCCCCGCCCGACCCACCCACTGTATGAGCAGAGCGTGTGCAATGCAGTCTCCCTTATGGAAGTATCTATCACTCTGGGGAAAAAGTTTCTTTGGCCACCTCTGCTACCGCCGTCTCGCGCTCCCGGGAGATGACAGAGGCATCTGGTTTAAGGCGGTGAGATGGGGACCATTTGTAATGCACAGTTTGCCAGCCCCCCTGGTTGATCCTTGCGAGCTTCTGAACACTGGTTTAGTATCGACTTGGTCCAGACCCAGGAGTTCACATGTGTCTTTGAGTGACCGCAACTGCTGTAGCCGTCCATTCCACTTGAATATTATCCAAAATGGGTGCCCCCATGAATAGGGGACCTCTTTCTGCCGCAAGAAGTCTGTCACTTGTTTGAATTCCTTCCTTTTTTGGAGAGTGATGGAAGAGAGATCTTGGTAGAGAGCGATGGAATGACCCTGAAACTGAAGGGGCTGGGCTTGCCGGGCCGAGCGCAGAGAATCTGCTCCTTCAACGGAAAATCCGGGAGGAAACCCAGGATGTCCGGTGGCGGGCCGGAGCTCTACGAGGCAACCCCACTCTGTGCGCCCTATCTATGCAAATGTTAAAGTCCGCCGGCTCCCCCAAAACGCTCCTGAAGAGGGCCTGCAGGTATGCGGTGACATCAGTCCCTTCCTCTTTCTGGGGGACCCCCCGGACCCGTATGTTGTTTCGACGGGAACGGTTTTCAAGAACCCCTGCGTGGGCATGGAGGTCCAGCTGCTGGTCGGTGAGTCGCAGGACCTCTTGCTGGAGCTGTTCAATTTCAGCGCTTCTAGTTTGGTCAGCTTCCTCGACAGCGTCGCGTTGGAGTTCTTTGACCTCACCCGCAACTTCCTGCTTTAAGGATTTGAAGTCTTCCCTGAGCAAGTTAAATAATGTTTCCAGGAAGAATCTGGTGATGGGCACCTGGTCGTCCATTGTTGCCGGCGGTGCTTTCCCTGACCCTGGGGACGGCGGATCTTTGCAAAGTTTGGGCTGCGACTTTGCTAGTAATTCAGGGAGCGTCTGGAACCCCCTCTGTCCCGCCATGGTGTGGGGAGCGCAGGATACCGGTAGGCGGCAGGTCCCAGGACCCTAGACTGATGCAGGGGGACAGTGATGTAGCGTTGCTTGAGTGGGGAGTCCACTAGCGTCTAATAGTTCATTCCTTACACTACTCTGGGTCAGGGCAGATGTGGTAAGCTACGCACCATCCAGCCGGGGGGGCAGTGAAGACGGCACCCCCCCAGACAGCCAGCCACTGTGCAAGTTGGTGTATCAGGGTTCAGGGAATGTGGCCCCACCGTCCCACGGAATGTGCCCGGACCAGCTCCTCCCACAGTGCAGTTTCGGCCCTCTCAGTCAGTTCTCCGCCGGGGGCTCGATCGTGCCCCCTGAGTTTTTCCCCGCGCCCTCCTCCACTCTCCTCACCTGTGTGGTTGCTGTGTGCTCAGGGATCGTGGCCCTCCAGCTCTGGGAACGCGGCCCGCTAGGCCCCTCCAGCGTCCGCCCTGCTCAGTGTGCCGCGGCCGTTCCCGACCACTTAGGGCTTCTAGAGGTCGTGGGGGATCAACGTCTTGTAATCCGCCGTATACCGGACCCTCCTCATGCGCTCAGGGCCGCCCCTATCAGCCGGGGAATGCTAGGTGTTCAGAGGCCAGGCCCGGAGCCGGGGCCTCAATTTCCACGACCGCCGGCCGGGTCCCCCTGGGCACCGGCCGGGTCGCCTGGTTGGAGGTGCGTCTCTGTTTGCCCCGGTATTTTTAGCTGGTGGGGGGGCGTAAACCAGACCGCCCCGTTGGTAGGGCTACTGTGTCCGTGCCGTGCTGTTCCGGTGAGCCTGCGTGGGAACGCGCCAGCTTCCAATTGGCAGGCCCGAAGCCGGGGCCTCGAGTTTCGCGACAGCTGGCCGGGTATTCCCTGTACACCGGCCGGGTCGTTAGTGTGGCGGTGCGTCTTTTTTTGAACCCTGCGGCTCCAGCGGTAACGGCGGAGTCTGTTGATTTTGCTGCTGTGCTCTCGGTGCTGTCGGCTCTTCCGGACTGACTCGCAGTCCACCGGTTAACGGCACAAGACCTGTTTAGCTCCTGGTGCGGTCAACGCCATAGATCGCCGGGCGCCAGTTCGCTGTTCGGCTCTCCTGTTGCAGTTCTCGGGGCACTGGCTTCACTCCAAGGCTGTCGCAGCTGTGCAGCTGTCTCCCTATGCTGCGCTCCGGTTTTCGGGAGAGATTTAGGCAATATTTACAGCGTTCTGGCGGGATCGGGCAGGGAACTTCGGAGACCTGCGTCCGATCACGCCGCCATCTTGGACACGCCCCCCTGTTTTCTACTTTTTAACTGTTTTGATACTGATAAATGTTTTACACATTTCTCCTAAGTTAAGCCTGCGTGCTGCAGCTATCAAGGGCTGTGCTCATGATTACATTATTGAGATCTAAATGGACCTAGTAACGAATAGTGTAATTATTACGTGAAGAGGACTACCATCTACTTCAACTAATAATTGACTTTCTCACATAAACCATGAAGGTTTATTTAATGATTCAATGTGCAGTACAGAAGTCAAAATGCAAATAAATTAAGTACGGACACGCAAATGCAGTAAGAGAGTGACATGAAGTCAAGGCAAAAATATTTTAAGTCCAAAGTATGAGACAAACCAACAAGGGTTCAGTCACTTGAGACAGGGCAAAGACAACTGGCTCACCTCCAAAAAATGCCATGTTTTATAGGGAAATTCACAATAGAAGTCAATAGAAATCACACTGTCAGCATAAGGTGAGCAAAGTTAAACAAATCACAGTACAGAACTATACCTCACCAAATACCACCATACTGTCACTATCCCCTAATATGGATATGGATGTGTTCTATTCTAAAGTAATATCATCAAATGTGGCAGTCACACAAATAATAGAAGGCTCATTCATAAATTGACCCACATCATTATTGGAAGGAAGGACGTTCACTGTTGCTAAAAGCTGCCCCGAAAACAGCATGCCAATAAAAAGCATTACATAGTGCACATTTTGGAGAAATGAAAATAAATATCATGGCTGCACTGAAAAACTCAAGATGGGAGTTAGGCCTAATTTGGGCCTGGTTTAGTCAGGCACAAAAAATACAGTTCATGTACAGTGTATTTGTTAATTAATGTTCATACTTTTACAACATCATGCTACATTTTTAGGTCTTGGCTTGCGTTGCTGCACACATGGGCAGCTTGCTCAGCAAGATTTCATGATTTTGAGGAGTTTTGGTAAAGGGCTTTAAGCCCCGCCCCTCTTTTCCATTGGCTGGCATCACCGTTTATGCTAAATGTTGGTCAGCCATTGGAAAAGAGCTTTTTCTGATGCCCTCATCCGCGCAGATTGAACCTGCAACTTTCTAGGTTTCAATGTGGCCAGATGCCTCTGCCCTCAACTCTCATGCCCACGGCAAGTGAAGGCACGGGAGCACAGCGCTCTGGTTTGGGGTGGTGTTTTGTATTGACGGGATGACTCATTTACCTCTTTTGTGCATTTAACTCCAAGGTCCTCTAGCTTCCGAGGTTTACTCCATGTGGTTGTAGAGGAACTGGAACTCAGGTACTCTATGCTACAATTAAATGCAGTGAATACATTTAGTGTCCTTTGTGGCAGGCATCTTTATAGTTCATGTATGAAAGTAGGACAGTTTTTATTAGATCGAGGAAAGAAACTAAGAAAGCCCTTGGTTATGTGTGGGGTACAAGCCTACGAAAATAACACTGGTTGTCATTGCAAATATCGGTGCTAAAGAAAGGTTGGTGTACTCGGCTGTTTTGATGAACATTCTGGTTTTCAGCAGCGTCGGATTGGTAACGCGGGCATTCGGGCATTGCCCGAGGGGCCGGTGTCCGAGTTTGGCTGTGGGCTGCTTTTTTGAGCAGTCTGGGGGGTGGGGGGGGGGGGGGGGGGGGGTATTTGGACGCTGTCTCTATTTTTCGAATACAGCCATCGGCCCATTAGGTGTCTGAGTGGCCTTTCTCGAGGGAGATGGGCGCTCATTACCTCAGTTTAGCAACAGGCAGAGGTGTCACTCCCATTAATGTGCGCACATAAAGAGTGGGGGGCGGGGGCCGGAGTAGAAGTGGCCAAACTTGTTTCACCACTGTAAACTAATGCGTGCATTTGTTTTACCCCCTTCTAAAGTTTTTTTTTATAAGATTACGCCAAGCAGTGATTTTAGGAGTGATTATGCAAATGTGGCCAGATTTTTTTTTTACGTGCCCGGGCCGATTTTCAATCCCAATCCAACCCTGGTTTTCAGTGAGCTCTGTTTACTATATACCTAAACATGCATATTTGTGTTCAGTTTAAGAGAGGGCGACGTTGGACTTATTCTTTTTTTTTTACACTGGTCTGATAGCGAATTTAGAGACAGATGTTGTTTTTATGTAGTTTTTTTCATGCAACACATTATTCATGCATAGTCCGTACAGTAAAAAGAGTTGCCTCTATGTATCTGTGTGAGTTCAGGTTGTTGGAGGGTGTTTATAGCTGTCCACGATTGAGAGCTCTGGAGTGTGAGTCTAAGGCAGTGCGGGGAATGAGATTTTGATATCTTTTCTGATTATCTAGATACCTATCTCATTCATCCAATTTTGGATCGATTATTGACTGTCATTGAGTAAAAGGCAAACCCACATAAGTTAAATCAACCCCATAGACTGACGCAACTCTGAAAAACCACTTACGACTGGTAAAGTTTAAAAGTTTAATATAAAACTAAAGTCAATTGTAAATACAATCCTCTCAAGATAAGATTCAACAAGTATACAGGAACTAAAAGGAACATAAATTCCCTAAAGAATCTCAGTCTACAAAAGAAAACGATTAAAACCAATTCTAGAATCAACAAATTGAATAGCATAGACACAAAATGAATATGATGCGTCATTTACAGAAAGTGAATAAACAAGTTAAATCTGTCCCTACTCTATGCTAGATGACATCCCTACTCAGAAAGTCTTGTACCTAAAAAGGTGTCAGCAGTTTGACTTCCAAAGAAGTTCAAACTCTCTCAATCTCTGATGGAAACCTATGTCGAGAAGCAGTACCCTTTCTGCCTACCCATCCGCTCTTTAAGGGTCCTCGGCCTACTGCTCTCTTCTCTCTCTTCTCTGTTCCTTCTGTTGCGTTCTGTCTTCTCCCCGGGGTGCTGTCCCTAAATACAAAATCACAGTATGGGTGGAACGCCCCTTTGAGACGCCCACCACGTACACATTTCACGTAGTCCCGCTTCTGGGTTTTTCCATAGCTTCATCTCTTCGCGTCGTCTGTTAAGTTGACCTTGCTTCTTAGGCGCCATCTTCGTCATCGTGCTGGTAACCTCATGACATTCCAGTTGACACTTTCAGAGCAAAGTCTATCACCTCAACAGAGCTCTATTCATTACAGATGTGATTGTAACCTCTTTTGGTCCTGTGAACAGTCACTTCTAAACAAGACCCCAAATTCCAAGCGTCCCTTATCTCACTTAAGCCATAAACTTCGTCCAGCATTGTCACTTTAATTTAACAAGACCTTTGACTCTTGGCTCGCACGTACAGCTCAAAGCTATCCCCCTCTTCCTGAGAGGCCACTAAATTATATGCAGTGGACTACACTCTTGCGAACCCTTGGTCCGTTAGGTTAAAATCACATATGAACACACTATTCTAAAATTCCTACAAACTCTTCTACACGGTATGACCTTTAACACACATATATATAATCGAATTAGTAACTTATTCATTATAATCGAATCCTTGTTACATAAAATACAATGTTATACTCTCGTTCCTACACAGTGCTATATAGTCTGCACATTTCTTCACTTTACATTGCACCGCTTTCTCCGTTTAATAATTACATACGTACATGAACTCTGTTTAGCACGTTCTACTGTTCTTAAGCATTTTCACATTTCTATATTAGCCCAACCTATGTATACGGGCCTTTCTAATTCTAATGCACATTCTAGAATAAATACAGATACATTTCTTATTACTAAGTTACATGTGCTAACTTCATGCTATAAGCTTCTAATTTCACGTTACAAGTTCTAAATATGCTACAGGCTTGTAAATATGGTACGGACATATGTTTCATTCAAATTGCGCTCTCTCAGTTCCCCCCTTTGATGACCTCTAGGGGTCATCACAAACACCTCAATTTGAATGTCACTTTACACAGAACTAGTTACAAGGTTCCCTCTTTTTATCGTCTCGAGAGCTCTTAAACTTCTATACTGCTGATCTTGCAAAGCAGCTAATCTCCTTTCTTGCTCTCTCATGGACCTTTGTAACTGGTTTGACCTATACCATTTGTACAGTCTCACTAAACCCAACAATGTGATTATGCAAATCAATATTATTAAGACAGGTTTCAAGATGTACCAAACAATACCTTTACCAAGGTTGGCAAACCAACTTCCAACCTTTCCCATTCCATGACCTACTTTCTCCCAAACATTTACTTTTGTTAAATCTTCGATTTCTTGATGTATCTCTGTAATGTTCCGTATAACCTTCTCAAGTGGTTTTGAATTGTCTGGAATATAAGTACAACATTCCTGGACCTTCAAAGCCTTGCAAACTCCGCCCTCTTTCGCTAGCAGAACATCTAAAGCAAGACGGTTTTGAAGAACCATTGCCCTAATCGACTGCATCTCTCCTTCTACTAGCATCAATGACCTTGCAGTACTTGCAGACAATCTATCCACAACTGTAGCTAGTCTCCTGATCTTAACATCATTAAGTATTAAACCTAAAAGAGGAAACATTGCTCCAAATATGTCTCCAACTACTTCAGCATCTCCTACTTCCCTTTTCGCTTTTGTCGAAGCCTTTCCTTCTATGATCTCTAAATCCTTTGCATGATATATTTTGGGGAAGACAATTGCCAAATAACACGAACCATACCAATTGTCAGGCAATTTTACATAGGCATTTCTTCCACATACAAAATATACATTAGGAATCGCTTGCATCCCTTTCATGAAATCTTTCGTATAATACTCTAACCGAAAAGCATGTTCGCAATTAACTTCACCTACAAATACACTCTCATAATATGTCTTGCTTCGAGTTAAGCATAACTTTCCTTTCTGCGTTCTATCCAAAGCTATTGGACCATTGCTACCCTTCCTTTTGTGTGCTTTTTCCTCTTCGGTCCAATCAGTTTTCCACTGTCCTGACATTTTTAGAATCTTCTGCCTCCTGTACCGGTCATCTACTTGTCCAATAAACTTCTTCTCAACCTCTGACACTTTGCAAGTCAGATTATTTCTGCGTGCATATGAAGTATCTAATGTATCCCAAGGAAGAAAGAATTTTGCTAATCTATCTTCCTTTTTGTGATAGTCCCACTTATTCATTTGTTTATAATTCGGGACTTCAGGCAGTACCGAATCATAATTTGAAAAGTAGTACTCAAACCCTTCTCTACCATAAAATATACTGAGCAATAAACTACATGTTATCCCATATGTCAGCGGGAGGTGATGATATCTGATGCCTTCATCTACAGAAGCCGGCAATTGCATGCAAACATAACAATCTTTGGCCTCCATGGCATCAATATACTCGTATAATAGCTTGGCATATGCATTTGATCTAAAATTTCCCTGCGACTCGTCTACGTGTAACCTACGAGCTTCATCTGCCAGTAACGCCTTTTCACGAATTACATTGCTCTCCTCCTTCTTCCCAACAAGAGCAGGTTTCAAAGTCGTTACAGGCTTTACATCTGTTGTCTCCTTTACGCTTGTATGTCCTACTATGTATGATATGGTAACTACTGTAATAATGAGAAAAATTACTACTGCTATTAGTGTACCTATTATGCATTTGGCTTTTCGGTTTGGGTTGCCATTCTCCATGTTATCAAACAATGTAGCTCTTTCTTTTCGAGGAAAAGTTTTCTCTTTCAGATCTTTGTTTGCTTTATTTGCTTTCTCAGTCTGTGAAGCGCTCTTAATCAATAAAAGTCTCTCTTTCACAACAATGTCCTTTATCTTTAGCAACAGACAACCCTAACCCTTCTCCGTCCTCATAATGTAGTCCCTAATTTGATTCTTCTTTCCACTCGGGGCTAGGTTATCTTCTTCTTTATATCTTAATTATAAAAAGTCTTTATGCATCTACAACAATTCTTGTAAAGATCAGTAACTCCTCAGACTCGATTCCAGGAGTCAACATCCATATTTCCACTGTCACAATTTGATCGAGATTGGTCACCTGCACTTCTCTCACTCTCCCAGATCTCTGTCTCCAGGACATCTGCTAGATAAGTCCATTCTGGGGTGGCGTATCTTCTGCAGGGCACACATACCCTTCTTGATCTTCTCGGACTCTCAGAGCCTGAGTCCGTAGCTCCTTCGTCTAGATCTGAATCTTCAGAGATCGGGACAAGGGTTCTCTCTGAATTTGCTCTCAAGGTTGACCTTCTCCTTCTTTCCGGCCAACTAGCTTCTCCATTCCTTGTCCTCCTGCTCCTTGTTCTGGGACTCGTCTCTTGATCACTTACAGCTTGTTCGGTATCTGACTCGAACTCCCAGCTGTTTTCTTCTTCTGAGGCAACTTCGGTCTCACTGGTGTCCTGACCGTCATCAGCCTGTTCCGACACAGGCTCAGCCTCTTCGATCACCTCTACAGCTCGACTTTCCCTCTCTGTGGCTTCTCCGCTTTCCGCTGGATTTTCATCCGAGAGAGGAGCTGTTTCTTCCAGAGGTGCTGGAACTCTTCGGGTGTGTGAGGCGTGTATCCAGTTGGGCAAGCCTCCACACTTTTCTGCAGTGTTCGTAACTAGTATGACTTGGAATGGTCCACGCCAACGCACATCTAGACAGTTCTTCCTGACATGCTTCTTCACCAGGACCCAGTCCCTCGGACACAGGTCATGGCACAAGTCTTGTGCTGATGGAACCTCTGCAGCCTGGACCTGGAGGGACACAGAATGAATGGCATCAGATAGTCCCTTGCAGTAGTCCAAGATCAAATCGTCTGTGATGTTCAACAATGCTGCAGTCGGAACCGATGGCAGTCTCATAGCTCTCCCCATTAGCACCTCGTGTGGAGAGAGACCTGTCCTTCTATCTGGTGTGCTACGTATGCTCATAAGGACCAATGGAAGTGCATCAGGCCAACTCAGGGATGTCGATGAACAAACCTTGGCGAGTCTGGATTTTATTGTGCTGTTGATTTGTTCTACAATCCCGAAGCTTCTGGTCGATAACTACAGTGGAGCTTCTGGTCGATACTTAAGGCTGAACATAGCATCTTCACTATTTCACTGTTGAAGTGAGTTCCTCTGTCCGATTCCAAAGAGGCTGGCACCCCAAACCTCGGCATCAACTCTCTAAGCAACAATTTTGCTACTGTAAGTGTATCGCACCTACGTGTAGGGTAAGCTTCAACCCATCTGGAAAATATACAGACAATCACTAAGACGTATCTGAGTCGATTGCACTTGGGCATTTCATGTGAATTTCTTATGGTGCCTGTTAGTGGATTATAAAGCGACATTTATATGCTCATCGAATATGTGGCTCTCTGGAGAGTGCACAGGACAATGGTCCAATGTGCCAATTGTAACTGTGATTCGATGCGGAAGTGTGTGAGGAACGCACACCGCTGTCAACATTTTGACAGTGAAAGTTAAAGAAAATGTAGTGTGCAGAGATGAGTGGATATGCGTGCGGGCGTGGCGAAGTGAATGAAATGCAGGGAAGTACTTGCAGGAGAGACTGAAAAGATTGTGTTGAAGAGGAAAGAGATGAGGTGTGAGATATCAGATGTAGTGTAACAGAAATATATGAGGAGACAAAGGACGTGAGTGTCTAACCAAGAGTCTGCTGTCCATTGTCAGATTACAGCGGCTCAGAGAATTAAAGCCATAATTCTCTGTAACATTCATGAAAACTCAGGCTGGTCAAAGACCAAAATGGCCTTAGTCTCTGTTTTAATACTACACCTTCCTTGTACCTTGAGGCCTAGTAATGCAAACCTGCTTACTCATGTCTGACTGAGTCTCAATCTACAAGGAGGTAGATCTGTCGCCATTTTGGGAGACGAGCAACAGAACGCTTTGTCCCCAGATGAGGATAATCAACCAAATGTGCCTGCCTTTGAGAAAAGATGAAAACCATCCTCTTCAATGAAGCCTTCGGTAACAACGACAAAACCATTACAACAACTCTCCCCTCTAAATAAAGGGGCAGGGTTCCACCGAGTGTATTTCAGCTCTAACTAAAGATCATGACTGAAAATCACTTCTAAAACCCGAAAGAACAACAGCTTTGGTCATTGCTAAACCTAGTACTTGACATCAACTAGCATCCTGTGCTAATTTGTCACAAATCAGCATGTAAAAAAATTGAAAAAAATTAAGGTATCCTTATATGCATACTGACAATCATAAACTTGAATATTATCATTTTAATGACTCCAGCTCTTTGGTGTTGGGCGAAGCTCCAGCTCTTGGGTGTAACTCAGTATGAAAATGCCACATTCTGGGCCTGATTCACAAAGGTAAACTTATACTTTTGTGCAAGTTTACCATATTTTGCAATTCACAAATCAATTTTACGAGTAGTATCTTTGTGACAACATAACTTTTTCTGTGCGTAATCTTCACACCACAATGGTAAAGATACTACTCATAAAATTGCTTTGTGAATTGCAAAACGTTGTAAACTTATGCAAAAGTTTAAGTTTACCTTTGTAAATCAGGCCCATAGTCTGCAATTCTCTGATTGCCTTTGTGACTTTTGAAAAGGATGAAGCAGCATCTCTTCAGGTTCTAGTTCTGCTGACTCCAGACCAGGGGTCTTCAACCTCTTCCCTAATGAGAGCTACTTTTGATCAATAGAAATCATCTTGAGCAGCAAATATAGCTTTTACAGTGTCACCACCTCACACATGGTCACCAAATTATGTTTATAAGTGTGCACACTTCAACTACGAATCTTGCAGCCCAACTGGAAGTACTCTGCTCTTCCTACTCAGAAAGAGTGTGATTTGCAGTTCCGGGCCCCACTTCTCTAAGGCCTTTGCTGCATAGTGATTTGTTATGATTAAGACTCCCTCATTTCTGTTTTTACTGATTTCTACATATAAATACAGGCAGAAAACCATGTATTTTCCTGATTGTATTTCTGTTTAAATGTGGATAAAAACAGAAAGTAGGTTGGTTTTTGAGTGATTGTATGTTTTTGTGAGTCATGACTGCTATCCAGTGCTGGGCCAACCTCTTACCATTGATTATCCAATGGGTCTTTTCTTTGTCAACTGAGAGGTAAAGGGAGTTTGCAGTAGTCAAACACATCTAATTACCAGCGTAACCCATCTGGCTACACAATGAGAACTAGGAATCCGAGAATAAAGTTAAAAGGCTTTATTGCAAGTTAACAGTTAGGATAATGTACATTAATCTCAATAGCCAAACCTCCTGAAGGATTTCAAGCCATCAGCATGAGACAAACAAGAAGTTCTGTCACAGTAATACAGAAAATTAACAGTAGAATCTGGTGCTCAGAGAAGAGTCTTGGATCCTCTTAAATATGAGTAATGGTCACAGTCATTTAATTTAGAGTCTAAACCACCAAGGGTGATGCAATCTAGGGGTCTCAAAAAGTTGAAATCAAAAAACATTAGTGCACACATTTATATACATCTTTTTCATTTCTGAAGTAAAGACATTTTAATAGTGTGAGGATAATTTTATCCCTCTAAAGACTACATTTCATTTTAATAATGTTAAGACATACAGTGTATGTGAATTTTTAGTTGTACTGTGAATTCAATTCAGTACTAAATTTAAGTTCAACACTTTAAATCAATAACGTTGCGTATTTGTGATGTGTTAGGGTGGAACCAAAATTAAACTACTCCGACTGCCAGGCTAACAGCTGTGTGGATTGACATGTAAGGATGGAAAAAAAAGTACATTTTAGGAATGAGCCTTAAAAAGCATTAGATGCGCTCAAGGTTAATACTAATATTTCAATATTTTCATGTGAGTGTATTGATTTATCAGCTGTGGGTGTTTACATCATTGAAATCTGTCTGGAATGCAAATAAGAGTGTACATTTATTAGATAAATAAATATGGTAATATGCTGGTTTCAGCTTTAATTTTTTCACAAAACCAAAAATAAAAGATGGAAAAATACCAGTAAAATTGGCAAAATTTAGAAATTGATAAATACAGATGTAAATGTAAACAAATAAGTATCATAAAACTGAGAGCCCTAGTTATGATGCAAGCTTCATACTGTTGATCACATAGGGGCCAATTCACAGAACTAATCTGAGATAAAATCCTAAACGTACTACTTTTGGTATTCACAGAAGGCATTTAGTAGTAGTAAAGACGTAAAGTTAGGATTTTGTCTCAGTTTAGTAGTAGTAAAGTTAGGAGTACTAACTTTACTACTACTAAATGCCTTCTGTGAATAGCAAAAATAGTAAGTTTAGGATTTTAGCTCAGATTAGTTCTGTGAATCGGCCCCATTGTAAGTGTGCTTGAGCATAGTGCTTTGGGTTTGATCAGACTGGCTGCCACTTCTAGGTCTGCAACTTAGCGCAACTGACTCCTGCACCGAACAGAAAGCGGCAAGGCAAGTTTCAGTTTCACTAAATTATGTGTTAGGCTATGCTCCATATCAAAAAGGTACCTATAGGCATTAGTAATTCCCAAGGTACCTATTGGGGACCCCTGCTCCAGGCCACAGACCTCAGTGCTTCATCTATATTTTCCTAGTACTCCTTCGAGGTCTCCTGTGATAAGGCAATAGGGACCATCGGATCTAGTGCTTGAGTTCCTGGACGTACCTTACAATTCTTTCTGCAGTATCTGGTGGAAGATCAAGATCCAAATCAGATTAGTTAGTTGTGGATTCAGTCTGCATGCTTCTCAAAGATTTTGCAGTGTCACACTGTAAGGAAAGGAGTGTGTTATATAGTGTGCTTGTGAGACCATGCCGTATAATACACTTATGATACCATCTTGAGTCCAACCAAGCTCGTTTGCCAAGCCTTATCTCAATCCTGGGTAGCTGTGGCTTCGAACAGGCAGGCTTAAACAAAAGAAAAAGTGAAAAGCATTTAGGATTACCAAAACAATTGAATAAGAAAGTCACACTAAACAAAAAGAATCTAACACCAATTTACACAATTAGATCTTATTTTTACGAATTTTCAGACATCTAAATGTACAAAATCGACTGGACGGTTTCAGAGATATAGATTTTTAAGTTAAATGTAAATCATAGCCTTCCACTCCAAAACGCAAACAAGCATCGGTAATTGCCACAGTTAGCGGAAACTTTGGTAACTTTGTAAAACTTTTATAAAGTTGTGTTTAGAGGCCAACTCCAGCAGAGAGGAGGTCAAGGGGGCTAGTAAGGATTTGTAATACAGTTACTTTGTCACCAAAAGCAATATCAAGTCCAGTTTCAGGCTCTATGGGCGAACTGCCATAGTCTTCAATGGAGTGATCCTGATGAAAGAGATGCAGGTTGCTGAAGATGCATAAGATGCTGGGAGTGCTGTCTGGTCGACGGGGGAGGGACTTCTTGGGGCTACATCTTGGTTCACCGTCTTGGTGGGTCGACTTTGGCCTAAGGGGTACTGTCCCTCGAAGTCCTCATGGGTCCAGCAAAAGTCCAGTTGCCACTGGATTACTGGTCTCTGGTCACAGCAAAACCAGTGTTTCCCTTTGGGGAAGATTAATATGTGTCTCAGGTGACCAAACTGCACTTCGATAACTCTCCTGGACCATTGAGGGTGTCAAAGACTTTTTGACACTGGTCAGTCCAGATAACTTTTGTGGGTTGCTTTAAGTTCTGTAAGTGATGGCACTATGGTACCACAGCCTTTGACAAACTGTCCATAATAACGAGTCAGGTCAAGAAAGACTCTGACTTGGGTTTGGATCTTAGGACCCCCCCCCAAGCCAGAATTGTCTTAATTTTAGATTGAAGAGGTTGTATATGGCCTCCACCTGCTTGGTGTCCCAAGTACACAACTAACCATGCTCTATCTGGCATATGCATACCTTGAAAGTCAATCCTGCCCGCTGCAGGGCCTGAAGCACTTCCTTGAGGTGGACCAGGTGACCCTTCCAGGTGGAACTAAATACAGCAAGATCATCTAGATATGCTGCACTGAAACCTTTGAAGCCTGAAAGAACTCTGGGGCATATTATCAAGAAATGGCGTTAAAATTATCTCCGCTTTAGCAACAGGAAACGGCTGCTAAAGCTTCGTTAATGGGCTTGATAATATGCCCTCGTGAACTCCCATAGAAGCTCATGTTCTGGTGTGAACATGGGCTTCTATGGGAATCCTCAAGGGCATATTATCAAGCCCATTATCGCCGCTTTAGCTGCAGTTTCCTGCCGCTAAAGCGGTGATAATTGTAACGCCCTTCATGATAATATGCCCCTCTATTACACAATCCACAATATCTTGCTTGAGCTCCCAACCCCTTTTTACCAAACTTAGTGGATTTTTCACATTCAAAATACATGTCGGACTTTTAATATACAGCACCGTTGCTTAGGACTCGATAGGCTTGCTGAATGGGTGACTTATAAATATTACAATGGGCGGTTTGGCCTTTGCCATTAAACAGAAAAGTTGGGTTAGGAGTTAAAACTGCTTTACCAGTCTGCAATAGCAGGATGGGAGACATGTTTTCACGTCGTCACATCCAGGGTGGCACAATAGATGCTGCTGTCTTGGTGGGACACTTTAACCTACAGGCAATGGGTACCCCTGGTCCTATATAGTAGGGACTTCTAAGTAAATAATACTATACTAATTGGATATAACCCAATCAAACATGAGAATAAGAGCACTTTCACTGAGGTCTGGTTGGCAGGCCTCAGTCCACTCTCAGAGTGAAACAAAACAGCAGCTTCAGTCCTAACCTTTGGGGGTGATCACGTAAAAAGAGGCATTTACTTTCACACACCCAAAGACTACATTTGAGTGCAGTGCACCAACTTTTATGAAGTGGTACAACGCTAAGAACTGAGCCTTTTGTTGCAGCATTTAAAACTGCTGTAGACACTTGTTTTGAATCATATTATTTTTAGACTTTGATCTCATGTTTATTGAAGATTCCAACACTGCCAACGTTATTGCATTGCACCAAGTAGCACTTCAGAACTCCAGCACTGAGTTTGTTGTCTCTGTGTGTTGTATAATGCATATATAGATGAAAAGGAAATTCCAAAACCTACCTCCGTGTGTACAAGTATAGGTCAATGTATCCGTGTAACGTTTTATTCATATTATTTCAGTAGTAGTTTTACCAGACCTGTGTTAACCTTGCTTGCATTATGTTCACAGAGCAATCAAATGTTCATAGACAACTTGTACTATGGCCTGTGCTTTACAGAGAAGACAGAAGTTGCCTTTTTAGCAGGTATACCAGATAGAGAATTCCAAGGTAAATTGTATGAATGTAGACTGATCTTCAGTGAGGTAATGATTGCTGTATCACATGTTGCCTTACACTATGTAGCTATCTTACAACCTAAGCATCATATCCAGTACACAGTATGTGACCAAACGGTAAACTCATAACATCAACAAGACCGATGTGGACCAAGCAGCATAAGAGGCATTTTTGCTGTCCGTCCCTCCCATTCCTTTTACCTCCTGCTCACTTCTGACACGTTTTGGTGGTATTTGCAAGTGAGTGAAGAAGTGATGGATGGATCTAAGTCTTTCCTGCAAGACCGGAGATGGCATCATACAGGTTAGTATGTCACCCCCTGACACATATCACACTGAATGCATTCACAGGCCCTTTCAATTAAGATTTATAAACAACCCCAGCCACTGGCGGCATCTGAGAATTTCAGAGAATTTGTGAGAAAAGAGTTTTAAGCAATCATTTCATTTTTACATAGTTTCACTAGGAGTTTATTCTAACTTGTCGCTGTGATTAAGCACGATCTCCTACTTCTAGGTTTCAAACAAATGAAGTAAGGCACAATTAAAGTGCGGCTTCTTGCCAACACAAATTTGTGGAAAGGTTTGTAAGTCAACCATTTTTTCCTATGAAGATTAGACATTTACAATGTACAGCTATATGGGCCAAGGTAAGTATTTTGGTCCAAATCCTTACTCTGACAGAAAGATAATTTAGTTTCTGTGGCACCCAAATCATGCCTGGTCTCTTTCCAGGTTCGCATGCTAATATATGGAAACCAAACACTAAATGTGATGGGTAGAATGTTTAAATTAATCTCTGCCATCACAGTTTTGCTCGCTTTCTCTCTCTAGACAGATATATGCCATATGCAATTGAGAGTTGGTCCTGTTCCAGGAGAAACAGTCAAGTCAGACCCCTGCAGACATAAACACAAGCAATAAGAACAGCCTGATTCAGCATAAGCCTGAGCGGATGAGCAAACCCACAAATAATGCATTTCATTAATTCATACTAGTCCATACGATGATAGAGGCCACTACAAAGAAATGTTACGTAGCCACGAACATAAAAATCCACTTGACATGCCTCAAGCAATAAGCAGGTAAACTAACCACCATAAAGGCAAGTAGCTAGGGTTGGAGTTAGATCAGAATTGCTCCTACAAACGTAACTTTACACATTTAAGGGTAATTTTAATTTGGAGTACACATCAGAGGCTCTTTGTTTCTTCTTGAACTCTGCAAAGAAGCTAAAGTTCTTTCTCTTCAATTAACCAAACTTTCCTAGGAAGGGCTGGGCATTCACACCTGCTCAGCGTCAAGATACCCTTGCAGGTAATAGATTGTTTAACAGAGCAATTTCTTCAATGGAGACATCAACAAAGAGAATTTTCTTTTTTTTTAATTTCTTCTCAGGAAAGCATAAAATACAGTAAGCCAGAAACAAGCAATCGATATCGTAGCAAATCGAAGAAAAGGGGCATACACGTCTGGAGCCCTCTTTTTGAACAATAGAATAGTTGGATTTTCCTGTACCTTGTATTATAAAAAAGAGACATTTTACTGAGGAGTCTGTAGACACTTTAGTAGAAAGGGATTATCTCATTATTTGCTTTGTTATCAACTGCATTATGATGAATAAAATATGTTGTCCCAAAACGTATCCACTCTCCTCTGAAGGTTAACAAGCAATGGTTCAGCTGTCGCTGAAAACTACATACATCACTGGAAGCCATGCTTTTGTCAGTTAAAGTTGAAAATAGTTGATGCTGGCCCTACTGATTCGCTTATAATAGTTCAGCCTAATTTTGGTGAGTTCCATTTTCAGAATGGGGTCATGGATTGCCTCTTGCCTATCTAGACATTCCTAAGTAGTTTTTTTTTAGCTGTTTTAAAGGTGAATTTAACCATGTGTTGGCCAATTAGTGTTTTATTGGTCCATCTTCTGGGTGCAAAATTTCATTAATCCAACATCCTGCTCTGCAGATAACTCATATTACTCACCAAGGGAGACTACTCAAACCAATAGGAACAAAAACAAAGGCCTATAAAAAGAAGGCACCTGTCACTAACGAGGGGGATATATGTCCCTGCAGTCAGAGCCAGCTGCACACAGCCAAAGGACTGCCACAGTCGTCTTGGAGTCACAGGACTGGTGAAGGGTCTTGCTGCAGACCTGGTCCCGAACCCAGTGCCCATAGCACACCTCCAAAGCTTCTGCACTCTGGGCTAGAAGCCAAGGGAACTGGTACAAGGCAGACTGTAGAGCAGGCCTTATGCCCAAAGAGCACCGCTCATGGCCAAAGCCTAAACACAGGCAATTTGTTGGCATGCCTACTGCTATCACCAGAAACATCAACCCATCACAAGATCTGTGCAACACCTTTCAAAATTCTTGTATAGCAAAATCACAACCATATGCAGGAACTGCCCCACATAACCGGACCCCCCGAACCACTCCAGAAGTCTCCAGGGGAAGAAGGAAGTCAACACAATCACAACATGGGGCACCATCAGTACAGAGCAAACCTCAACAATCATGATGACCATTTATTCAGAGGGACCAGCGGACCCCTGTCCCCACTATGCCTTTGTCAAAGGAGCAATCTCTATCATAGAGGCCCTGACCCCTATCCTCAACACCTCCATCAGGACAACCACCTTCCTGGATCCAGGAAAACTCACAGTGGTCAATGCACTCCTCAAGAAATCAATGGCTGACCCAACCAAACTCACCTATTACTGATTGATATCCCTCCTTCTCTACCGAGCCAAAGTCCTGGGAAAAGCCATTAAAAGCGCCACTCCAACCACCTAACCAAACACCAGCTTCTTTACACCACACAATCAGGTTTCAGACCCAACCACAGCTTGGAAACCACACTTATACCATCAACAGATGACATCCGGACAATCCTCGACAGGAGGACACAGCAGCACTCATCCTTCTAGACCTATCATCATACATCAACACTGTTTGCCATTGCATCCTTATCCTACGACTCCATGAACCAGGCATCCAAGGACTTACCCTCTAATGGATCTGCTCCTTCCTCACCGAAAGAAACCAAACTATCTACATCCCCCTTACTAAAGCACAAGATTTTATTTGCAGAGACCTGAAGACACTTTTCTCAGCCCAGTACTCTTCAGCATCTATATGACCCCACTGGATGACATCATACTAGCTCACAACAAAATCATTCACACTTACGAGGGCGACATGCAACTGATATTGCCCCTCTTGTACAAAACAAACACCACCAAGAAAAAGTTCACCTCATGTAACACAGAAGTAGCCACCTGGATGAAATACAATTGCCTCAAATTGAACTCGGATAGGACGAAGGTTATAAACTATGGGAAGAATGCCTCGCCATGGGACTCCATCTGGTGGCCCAAAGACCTTGGACCTGCCACCATCCCCTGCTCACATGCAAGAAACCTCAGAATCATCATGGACAACAAACTAGACATGATCGCCCAATTCAATGCAGTGGTCCTGGCCTGCTTCAACACATTAAGGATACAGAAGAAAATCTTCAAGTAGCAACCAGACAACACCAGGCAAACAATCACCCAGGCCCTCATCACCAGCAGACTAGACAATGGAAACACCCTGTATGCAGGTTGTTAGACCTGGCATCATTGGTGTGAGTCTCCCTTTAATTTTTGATGGATTGCCTCCTCTGTTTTAATATGTTTTTGCTGGTTTTATGCTTTGGGCACTGTGCCACTGATTAGCAGTGCAATGCGATGATCATGTTGCGATGCTAATCAGTGTCACAGTGCTCCCTGTGTTAAATTTATGTACTAATTGGTTATTCCATGATTGGGTTATTTGATTTATCTGTCAGCCCCTAGTACAGTATACCATGTGTGCCCATAGCTTGTAAATCAAATGCTGCTGGTGGGCTTGCAGCACTGGTTGTGCTACCCACAGAAGCAGCTTGTAAAATGTGTCTCAGGTCTGCCATTGCAAGGCCTATGTGCAGTCTAGCACTGCCATGTCGACTTGACCAAGTGCACCCACTTGTCAGTCCCTAAACCTTCCCTTTGCTTCATATTGGACACCCCTATGCTAGGTCCAAGGGCAGGGTGCATTGTAAGTATAAGGTAGGACATCCTCTGATGTCTGTAGCATGTTCTAGTAGTGGATTACAGCCATTTTCATTTTTCACAGTTGAAGGCTACCTGTTCTCCATATGCCAGAATGGGGATTTAGATTATTACATTCTCATAATCCTAACTGACTCAGGGAACATGGTAGAAATTGGAATTTAGTATGCCTGAATTCAGAATAATAAAATACATATTTTAGTAAAGTTGGTTTTAATATTCTGTGTTTGAAAATACCACTTTTAGAAAGTAGGTATTTCTTGCCTAACTATACAGGCCTGCCTCTGCTAGGTTGTGTATTCCTTTTCTAGGTTTGTGAGTGACAGGGCTGGGGAATTCCAGGAGACAGGCTGGGGAAGCCCATTGGTGAATAGAGAGATCTGCATCTAAATGGGAGGGATAAGTTGCATCTGGGCCCTAAATTGGGTTGGGCCTTCCCTCTACAATGCTGGCTCTACACCCTGTGGCTTGTCTGATGTCTCTGCCTTGCACTGTGCAAGAAGAGGAGAAATCCTGTCGACAGAGTGCTCCAGAGCTGTATCTTCCCTCCCCTGTGCTGGCTCCACCTCCTGTGGGGCGGCTGATGTCCCTGCCCTGCACAGTGAAAGGAAGAAGAGAGTCATGCAAACAAAGTGCTCAGGAACTGGTTTGGACTAGGCAGAGGCCTCTCTGCCTTCAGAGAACAAAGGATTTTGGGGTATACATATTGGGACCCTGATCCCAAGAAATTAGATCACCTCTGGACAAGCTGCAGAAGTTGTACTGCCCCTCTGCCAGTGTGCTGTTTGCTGGGTTGGCCTGCAGTGGTTGCTTCATTACCAAGGGAAAGGAGAAGGAACTTTGTAAGGACTTTCATTTACAGAAACATTCTTCAAGGGCTTGAACTGTGCTTGCCTCCTGAAGCCTCAGGGACAAAAGACTTCACCTCCAGCTCCCCACTGAATTTCCTTGCTGGGAATTCTGACTCCAGACACTTGCGTGCCGCTGGTAGCTGGAAGCTTGACGCATCGAGAAGAAGCATGTCGCTGCCGCAGCTGAATATGTCGTACCGCCGGTGAAGCGAGCCTTCGCTGCATCCTCCTGCAAGTATGTGTTCACAAAGCTGCCTGCTGTCGCATCACCGGAGAAGCGTGGCGTCATCGCCTGAGTCGCCATCACATTACCGGGGAAGCGTGTTGCAGGGCCTGTCGCTGCTCCAAAATACAGAGTCGTCACAAGGCTGCCTGGGCGTCATCGCATCGTATCGCTGCTAAGTATGGGTCAAATTTGCGAATACGCGGTGCACGAATACATACTCGCGGTCTGCAAAATCCGCGAATTTGTGCGAATATGCAGATTTTTTTATTTTTGAGTGTCCGCGGGTTTTTTTTTCAGCGCAGTTACCGCGAAGTTACCCATGCCGTCATACATGGGCATGGCCATCTTGTTTTCAGTGTTGACGTTGCGTATTTCCGTTTCCGGGCGCAAGATGCATGCTCATGTTATGCAATTCCTACTTACGTGTCCGCGTCCGTTTTTGCGTGCTCGCGGGGGGAAAATCGCGGAAACTTACCCACGTGGTCCCAATGGGCGTGGCCATCTTGTTTTTCATTCATTGCTATGGTTCTGGGCATGCTTTTTCTATCCTGCTTTAATCTTTGCAATCCTTTGTTTCTTTGAACTTATTGGGGATCTTTTTTACTCATTATTTATCTCTCTATTCTTCTACATCTATATTTTGTTTTTTTCTACTTTTGGTTACTTTAAAACTACTTTTTTAAGCTCTCTTTTCTTTTACTTACTTTCTCCATTCTTTCCCATTTTATTTTCCTTTAACTGTCCAGGACCATGGCAAAGGGAGCCGGCAAGAACCTTAAGGGGAAGGGTCCCGCACCCCGTAGCCAGCTCCCTTGCGGGCGCTTAAGGGGGGAGGCAGTAACTGCCCAGGAGATTTTCAGCGCGGTGGAGGTGGCCGCACTGGTTTTCTTTGTCCAGCGCCACCTCCCCACGACCGTCGCGGCAGGCGGCAGGCCCGGTACCAGGTATGGGCTCCGGGAGTGTCACCAGCTATGGGGGAAGGTGTGCCGGGCCATTTATCGGGAGTCTGGGGTCCGGGGCACCTATAACCAGGCGACGCACCGGTGGTCCGACATCCTGGACTGGGAACACGACCTGCTTGACCTGCTTGGTGTAGAGATCCCTGGGATTGGTGAGTACTAGTAGCTATTTGATCACTACTTTATTTTCTCCTGCTCTGTGTTATTATGATATTGCAAATATTTGTTTTTTCCGATGAGCAAGAATGTTGCCAATTACATTGCAGGTAAATTATGTTTCAAAAGGTTCTGTGCCTGCTCACTGGCGGTGCTACTATGCTTACTTGTTTTCAATTTTGTGCTCATTTGGCCTGGGTGACTGATTATGTATGAGTGTACTTTACAGAACTACGTAATGCTAGACACTAGAGATTACATTGCAGGTAAATTATGTTTCAAAAGGTTCTGTGATTGCAGGTGCTCGCCTGCTCACTGGCGGTGCTACTATGCTTACTTGTTTTCAATTTTGTGCTCATTTGGCCTGGGTGACTGATTAATTATGTATGAGTGTACTTTACAGAACTGCGTAATGCTAGACACTAGAGTACATGTACATCAGATCCCCTCAGGGGCAAGAGGATAGAGGTGGAGGTAGTGGCGCCGGCGGAGCAGGAAGGCCAGGATAGGTCCGCCGAGGGCTCCTCTGCTGGCCCCAGTAAGTTTTCCTGTTAATTTTAATAATTATACTTCCCTATCTTTTACAGCACCTATTTATTCCAAAAGTTCCTCATAGTTCTATTTTTTCCTAAATCGTCTTTGATCTTCTTATAGACTGTTTCTAAATTCTTATCCTGCCTCTACTATGACTCTCTGTGATACTACTAGATTATTATTAGTCTGTCTGTGTAGCTAGCTAAGCTTGCACAGTTGGCAAAAGGTGTTAAACAAAACTCCTATTCTATTCAGCAATAGCTCTAGGCACTGAGTGCAGTCTTCTGGGTTGTCCATAATGTCTATTGAAGTCTTCTAAATGTTTATACGTTGACAATTCCCAACAATAAAATGTCAATGGCCACCAAGAATAAGCTACTAGTTTACTTTTTGATTGGATAGGAGGACATACTACTACTGCTGCAGGGACTATTCTGCACATACAGAACTATTGACAAGAAATAGGGCATTGGTATAAATTATAATAGGCGCAGTTAGACTTTCATAATACCTCATTCATAACAGAAGTTGAACCCCCAATCTTCTTACTGACTAGCTAGTGTGTCAGAGTCATTATTTAGCTCCAGAATGCAGTGATGATCCCCAATGATTATACAACCCGGAACATAAGACTATGGAGTCAGAGTCTCGACCTCTCAGAGTCACAGACTCATGCTTGCAAATTGCAAACCTTTTCGCTCACTCACTCATGACCAAAAACCACAGAGTCTATGTAAGTTTTAAAGCTTTATTAAAAGTAAAACATCTAGCTCTGTGTGTACTCTGTAAAAATTTAAATTGTGCATTATATAAAAACATTTATTAAAATCAATGTCATATAAGATAAATGGTGAACGACTGAAAAGTGGCTGATTTCACACATTAATTGTGGAAGAGCCCTCACCTGGTTGGAACTTAAAGTCTTGGTGGGGATGAATCGTTTACGACTCCGACTAAGAAAAGGAAATTTTTAGTTTAGACTAGAGAGTCACAAATTATTAAATTTGTTTATGTAGTACTAGTAACTTTTTTTCATTCCTAGACAAAATAGGGAGTAGTGTATATGGCATCTAAAAATATTAAATGTATTTTCTAGGCGTAACACCATCGGCACAGTCAACCACCAGTGCCGGGGCCAGCGCGGTGGTGGGAACTCCAGGGACGTATGCGGTGCCATAGCCAGCAGGAACTGCTGTGGGGGGTGCCACGGTAGTGGCGGGCAGTGGTAAGGTATTGTATCCCTTACTTATTGAGATTGCAGAGTGGGATCTCTGCAGGGGTGTATATGTTGTACAGTACAAGTACACTTTACTGTTAAGAAGACTTACAAATTTAGAACTAAGTTTTTGTCAACCAGGTAGAAGACAGTCACCCTTGACTTCTCATTAGCAATAGCGGCGGGAGTTGACGAGTAACCAATGGCCTCCTCTAAATTTGACTTCAACTCAGCTGTGAAAGTTTTATCGAGAAGCCAAGTTAGATCATAGATGAACTTGATGAATGGGATGAACGAAAAGGAAAACAAGGGTGTAAGGAAGGATGAGCAAGTGAAAATTAATGACTGGCAAAGAATGATACTTGTTTTTGAATGCTGCCCAAGGTGGCTGGGAATGGGTGGAAGGAGAAAGAAAAGAGGGGTGCCTGGGTGGGTGAAACAGAAACTGTATGTGTGCGCAATATATCCTTTGGTTCAAATTCAAATGCAAGTCAAGCACGGATGCATGGCTGGCGGTTTACAAAATAAAATAAAAAGGTTGTTTTTTGGTGAGAAAAAGTAAGGTTTGTCCAGTTGAGAGCCAGGCATTAAGAAGAATGATTGACATTTACTTTGAATGGATGGATGCCTGGATGACATCTTCCTCATAGTTAGCATAGGTGTATGTAGACAGAGTAGACGGTCACTGGGTGAAGAGTGTTACTTTGAAGAGCATGTAACACCGCACGTCCGTGCCAGAGTAGCAAAGCCAAGGAAAGTAGAAGTTGTAATTTTTTAGAATACTAACATGACTAGTAACAGTAGTTTGCAAGCACAGCATATATCTGGCGATTACGGTGACCACTCACTCACTACCTCTGTTAATAATTGTTTTACAACTCTGTCATTCATGTGTGGCCTATCGGTGTTCACTCAATCAAAAACAAAGCACCTAAATGTCATCCCATATGTAAGCAAATATCCTGTGAAGGGATAGATGATCATATTATTTATCTTCTTCATTTTCCTTTTGTAGTAGTCAGGGGCAGGGCAGGATGATAGTTAAATTAATTACGTAGTAGCCCTTGTAACAGAGTATGGCCAGTGCCACCCTTAATAGAAAAGTAAGAGCTTCACCACCTGCATGTACTGGACTGGTAACAGTAACGCAAGTCTGTGTCATCATGGCTTGCGTCTGTTTTTCTCGGGTGCAAGTTGACTGCTCTGGCATTATGCCGGCTTCCATAAGTTTACATACCAATTTCGCTAAACAAGAGAGAAGAAGAAGACAGGTGTACTGTCTGAGTCTAATGTAGTGAGTCCATATAGTGCTAGTAGAATTCCTGAAACTCCCACTAATGTTAGAGCAGAGGCGGACGAAGTGGGAGGTTAGATAGATATATGCCACAAATGTTATGTACTGTGCTTGCAACAAGTTGCTAGTGCTACTGTGACATAACTTTCTGCGGAATTATTTTGTGTTAATCTTAAAGAGCATTGGTTACAGTACGTTTTTCTTTCTTCATATAGATACTCCTTCTAAACTAACAAGGAAGTAGTTGGCTAGATGGGCCCGGTAACAGAAGCTGGAGGCAATTGTCGCCAAATATCGATGGCTGGTGGCCCAGGAGGAGGAGGACACGCAGTCGCAGTCAACAACATCCACGACAGCTGCATCCTCCTCGGCTGACCCTGGGTCATACAGTCAGCGTAAATCTCCAGCGGTACGGAGCCGCGGTCCGGCAGCCACCCGCCACCGCTGAGCAGCAAAAACAACAGCTGCTCCCCACAGTACCTGCAAGTGCAAGGGTCGTGTGCACCGCTCGACCCTGAGAGTGTCCAACCTTGAGCAGGAGGTGGCGAGGCTTAAAGCCCTGCTCAAGGACCTCCGCAGAGAGCAGCGTGACCACCTGGCCAAAAGACACCGCCGCCGGAAGTAACTGTCCCTTGCCCCTTTTTTAAAGACTTTTTGGGGGGGGGGTGGGAATTGGGCGTTGGGGTTTTTGGACTGGGGACATTGATTTCATGAACATTGGTTGTGGTTAGGGAGGGGGGTGGATCGGGTCTTCTTGTGGGATAGTTTATTTTTGTTAAGGCTCACATAATTATTTATTTCAACTTAAACCTAGCATCCGCATTTTTTTACTGGTTTGTGGGGGAGACAGGGGTGGGTTAACTGTACGTTTGTTTTCCTGAAACTTAACTGGCTGGTTGATTCAAATTGTCTAATCGCCCAAATTTGTACAAAAGTGCCACTGACAGAGTTAGTGGATTCAATTGTCCTTTTACTTTACTAGTACTACCACCAGTCTCTCCTCTCCTCCTACTCCATTATTCTTCCTCCCCCAAAACGCTTATCTTACCTGTGCTTCGTTTTTGAGAATAGGGCTAGGGACAGGGCTGGCTGCATGGCAAATGGCGATTAAGGTTGGCTATGGAATCCTGGACGGATGAAATGTCATCGTTGTGGTGGTAGTAGCAGTGGTACACACTGGCAGTAGAAGCATATGAAAAAAAAGGAAATGAAACATTGAGTGGCCTTAGCGTAGCATTAGAACAGTATGATGGATAGTACAGTACACAAGAACAGTGCCATAAATTGTAGCCTAAGCAATGCTAAAGTATTCAAAATATAAGTCCTAGTTGCGTGGAGTATGGCTACTACAAGAAATAGTACTGAAGGTGAAGGACACAGCACCGTAAGCATTCGTGCCATGTAGGAGGAGGATGTTGTTAATGATTAATCCACTTGATGGCGCACATGAAATTCTGATTTGATTTGCAAATACTCATGGGTGTGTATCAAGCAGAATAAGAATAAGAATATATCCTCGGATTCCCTCACCAGCCTTGAAATAGTTTTTCTGTTGCATTGACCTTATCCTCCACAGCAAGTGTGTAGAATTATTATTGTCATTTAGTCACACCTCAATGAAAACCACACAGCCCAGGGAAGAGGGTTAGGGTTTGAAAATTGGATGGGAACGGGGGTTTTTGGGAAAGTTTTGTGGAGAGAGGAAAAAAAAACACAGCAGGGACAAACAACAATTGAAGTAAAAAAAATCTTCGGATACGAAGATATCCATGAATCTTTTAAGGGACATAAAGGAAAAGCACTACTGCATGCATGAAGTTGTTTGCTAAATGGATGGTTAGGTTACTGAAAAGTAGTACTTACTACAACTTACTAACTTTGAAGAAACAATTTGACAGTACAGGGCTGCAGTAATTCCGCAATTTCACTTGCCTACCTGCCCTCAAAGAGAATAAACACTTATTAGTACATTAAATTAGTTTAAAAAACAGCAAAGAAACTTATCAAATAGCTGGAGGGATGAATTTGAAGCAGATAGCAAACAAACGCACAGAGTCACACTCGTAGAAGTTCACAACAATAACATTATTTAAAAGATAAGGAGAAGTGAAGAGGATACTGTAACTGTATGTTGTAGTTTTCCTGTTCAATTTAGGAAGTTTAATGCATCCAGCCGTTCCTCTTATTTGCGGTACTCCTCCATTCCATCTGATGCTCCATCGATCAATCTTGGTGACCAGACACACTGTCCACTGCTTGCCTGGCGGATGCGAAATTGCAGATCGCTAATGGTAAGCCTGAGTTAATCGTTTTTCCCATCGCACAGGGTAAAAGCCGTCCTGTAATTGTTGATGGAAAAACAGGAAGTGATATTAAAACACCACGGAGAAAAAATATAAGGTACGGTGTATAGTGCAAAAATAACACTTTTAGTTTCAGAGGCGGCAGTATTACATATAAGCATCATTTCTAAAGTACGTACCCTGAGTCTCCTTTTCAAGGATAGCAATTAGCACACAGCAGGCCAGGGCCATGCAGACGGTCAAGGCAGGCACCACTGAGTGAAGCAACCTGATGTAGCATACCTCTTTGACACAGACAGACAAAGCATATCTAATTGTATGCAGCAAGCCACATAGCTGCAATTTTACATGAACTGCTTAATGGACTATGGCATAACAACACTACACTGGCTCGACCACTCCATACCACGACTAGACAGACATGTAGTTCTGCTGTAGTTGTTGTTGACTTGTTTACCTGTTTGCCACTCATGAAATGGCCATAGATCTTCCGTAAACTGACGATGATGATCCATCCATCCCAGTGAGTGACTGTAAAGAAAAAAGATATTATGTAACTTTGATCATCAAGACTCATCATCATCATGGTATATTGGCAACCTCAATATTTTTCATGCAGTCACAGTCTACACACACAGTGAGTCCAAGGACATTTTGCATATTAAAAAATGCAACTTAGTGGCCCCTGCAGTAGAAGTACAATTTGAATTAAACAAGGTAAAAAAACAGAGTAGACTTGAGTTACATTTAGTTTGTAAAAGATTAAATAATAACAGAAGACATATGATTCATTTCATGCACAACAAAAAAACAGCAATTGCTTTCATCAGAGCCAGACAGCCAGTGTTGTCCACTGCATGCCATCTCATTATTGATTACCTGTTCCACTTTTTGTCCGTATCTTGTTCCTGAAGTGAAGGCCCACAGGGCAGCCTCTCGTGTCAATTTCAGAAGTAACTGTCAGCAATCAGCATATAGTCAGTAATTCCAGACCCACTTCTTTTGAGGGGATTCATTTATGAAGTGACTGTTTCTTAATTCTGCGTAATCCAGCCATCTGCCTTGAGGGAAATGGATAGAGGGAGTCTGGAGGAGGAGGATAGAGGAGCATGACTGAGTTGTGAACTTGTAAACTTCAGGAATGCAGACAGCGGCACCTTCAATAAAGAAATAAGACGAAGAGTGCTGCTGATAAATTTGTGGTGATTAGAGTTTTGTTGTGGTGAAAGTTGCAAAACAAAGAAAGACACACAGGAATAAAATTGAATAAGGATGAAAAAAAGGAAGTCAGTTTCAGGCCTAGGTGTCAGGGAAGTAGATCTCTTCCTCAAACTCTGTGAAATGAGACAGAAGTAGGTCAGCTAACAGAGAAGAACTTCCGTCACCAAAGTCGGCCTCCTCTTCTTCCTGCGTGGATTCACGTATTTTGTAATCTGGTGGTATGAAGTGCTGATTCATCTTGATCATTGTTAACCTCTCCACATTTTTGGGTGAGAGGCGGGTCGGTCCTTTTTGAAGTTACAATGGCACCAGCAGCACTAAAAATACGTTCAGAAGACACGCTTGCGAGTGGGCAAGACAAATAATTTAGAGCCAGCTTGGTGATCAGTGGCCATTGACCCCTTTTCCCAAAACAATACAGCAATGGGTTGTGATCAATGAAGACCTCTGTTGGGTCATCTAGATAAGCCTGCACCATCCACTCAAGATCATGCAGGGGTGCTCCACTTTGCGTACCATCTGTGGCCTTTGCATCAACACTGGAACGAGCAAACCCTTGATGAGTTATCCAATCCGCTTCAGACAATATTATGGCTGGGCCTGGTGCAGGTGAGGATGATGATGATACGGTTGCTGATGTTGATAACAGCTCTGAGGGAAAGTGACTGCCTTGGGCCACAGAAGTATACCTTGACGCCGGATGGCCTGCTGATTCAGTAGTACTTCTGACGGTTCCTTCAATTTCCTGCTGCTCTTTTTCGAAAATGTATTTCTGGCCAGTGCCTTTTTGTACCGTGGATCCAGAATAGAGGCACAAATGTAATGTTGTTCACAATGTATTCCTTTAAGCCTTGCATTGTCAAGTAGGCGGGTTAATAAGCTCTACACCAACTGATATGCGGCTTGCTTGTCAGTATCATCTTTGAACGTGGAAGACACCGCCTTCAGTTGGTGCTCTAGCATGCGCAACAATGGGATAACTTTTCCCAAAGTACAGTCCTCCCTGCTGACTTCACGCGTGAAGACCTCAAAAGGATGAAGCATGTCTGTCAGGTTTTAACTAGGTCCCATTCCTCCACCTCTAGCCTCATGTCTTTCATAGAAGAACCCCATGCAAAGACATACTCATTGATTACTAAGCACTGCTCAAACAGACGCTCAGCATGTAGAAGGTTGAGTTCCAACATGTTGCCACCTCCTGGATAAGTCCTCTGACTGGCACTCTACGGACACATTGAATGATCCTCAGCTGCTTCCGGGCCTTAAAAGAATGGCTGAAATGTGTGCAGATTCTTCGGCAGGTGGTCAGTAACTTGCTGACCTTGTTTTCTTTTTTCAAGAAATCTTGAACAACAATGTTAATACTGTGCGCCAAACACGGCACTCTGAAATAGCCATGAATACTCAAGAGTAGTTGTGCGTGCTACAAATACCAATATAACATACCAATACCAAAATAACATAACATATAACATCATTCATGGCCCTAACTATATTACTGCCATTATCCGTGGAAACATAACCAATCATGTACTTTCTTGGATGCAGCCATTTAAAGACCTTACTGGTAAACTCCTCCAAAATGTTTACTGCAGTATGAGATTTCTCCATGGCAAACATGGCTACCTTTGTATGTTTCCTACTAGCTTGAAAAATTGTGGCACTTTCAACACCTGCAGATATCTTGTCTCTAACCCCTGCAAAAGAAACCCAGTGTGCAGTGATGCACATGTAATCAACGGCTTGGCAACTGGTCCACATGTCTGTTGTCAGGTGGATAGTGTGAACAGCACTCTTCTGCAAAGCTGCCGCAATCACCTCCAGGACATCTTGATGTAATGCTGGAACAGCAAAATAGGACCGGCTAGGAACCTTCCATTTAGGGCAGACTGTTGCCACAAATTCTAGAAACCCCACCCCTTCCACGAAAGAAAAAGGGAGAAGGTTCAGCGCTAACATTTTAGCCAGCATTGCATTATAAAGAAGTGCCGTTGGGTGGTTGCGTTCAAATTGCGCCTCCGACCAAAACATGCTTTTAATGGTGGTCTGGACTGCTTTCATATGTGATGAGGAGGATCCAGACCTCTTCAACCCAGTTAGGCTCATTGATATACTTTTTCGCATTGGTGTCTCTACCAGACTACTGTGCTTCCTTGATTTTGTTGGGGTAGAGGAGGGTGTGGGCGCTACCACTGCAGTGCTGCTGCCAGGGGTACTGTGTGTACCAGAGAAAATGTCTCTCGGTTTTTCACCTCCCCCCTGCACGATCAGCTCCTCCTCGTCATCAGATGCAATATCAATGTCTACATTTGGATTTGTACTTTTGGCTTTTCCGGATGTTACTTAGGTGCGCCTCCGACTGGATAATGTGGTGTTTTTTTAAGATGACCTCTCTGGCCTCCGGTACCATAGTTGGTACCAAGCTTACCCCGACTAACTGCTTGTTTACAAATCGAACAAATGACTAGGTTTTCCACCTTTTTGCTAATACTAAAGAAGTCCCAAACTGGGGACTGGAGATTTCTGGTAGTGGTGGAGGTGCTACTTTCAATGCCAGATGAAGTGGAGGGAGGGCGTGGCTGAATTTGCCTCTGTTGTGCACTTACAGCACCACTACTTTAGGTAATGGAGGTCGAGCTGGATGGAGGTCCCTGCCCTCCCTTCTGACGAGAAAATATGGAAGCTGTAGGTCGTGTTGGTGTAGTAGTTACCTGTGTTGGTGGTGGTACCACTAGGGGTGCCACGCCACATACATCCTGCACAGCAGCATTTTTGGATAGGGTAAAAATGTCTGTCTGCTAAGCATGGGCCAAAAATCCGCTACGCTCGCGAAACTTGCGGATTTTCGGCAATTTCGCGATCCGCGAATCTCGCGAAATTGACGAAAATCCGCAAATTCTCTTGCGGGCAAATTATAATTTTTTTTGATGGCCAGCTCACTCAAGGGACCCCTTCGCCCTTCGGCGCGATGGCAGTAACACACACATGGTCACCCTACCAAAAATACTTCATTTTAATTACGTTTTCGTAGTGTACACCATTACATGCACAAGGATAGATATCAGCTTTATCTTTCTAGCATTTTAAAAGCAGAACCTCTAAAAACTATTTAAGTAAAATTAACCTTGGCAACCCGCATGTTTAGGGCAGCACGTAAGCTTACCCAACCCCACGGACGTGTTAAACGTCCCATACACTGACGTTGGCCTCAATCTTAGCACAACCAATTAGGTTCTATTACACATGAGAAACAGTTGTCTAGTCAATGACGCTTCCTCTCACTTCCCCGCATGTTAGACAACAGCTCAGCACACATCTGCGAGGTTGATAAACCAAAGGCCGCAGCCTACAGTGTGGGCGCTCCAACATCCTTCATCCCTTGGAGTCCACCCCTGCGGTGGAGGATGCGCAATGTCACGCATCCCCCTCATGTGCAACGTGCAAAGAAGAATGCCTCCGCAGCAATTGTATAGATGGAGTGCTTATGTGTAATCAGTACAGGCAAGGACGGGTGCGTGAATGGTAGGGCGGACGGAGGCACGGTGTAGGAAAGCCAGGAGGTGAGGGTGGACGGATGGCGAGGTAGACAGAAAACCTAGGGAAGATAACTTGATAGAGAGGGAGATAGAGAGAGAACGAGGGAGAGAGAACATGTGTCTGGGTTCATATATAAGCACAGAGATATGTGAAGTTGGGATAGATAGATAGATAGACAGACAGACAGACAGACAGACAGACAGATAGATAGATAGATAGATAGATAGATAGATAGATAGATAGATAGATAGATAGATAGATAGATAGATAGATAGATAGATAGATAGATAGATAGATAGATAGATAGATAGATAGATAGATAGATAGATAGATAGATAGATAGATAGATAGATAGATAGATAGATAGATAGATAGATAGATAGATAGATAGATAGGGTGTTGCCTGATTGGTTGTTTCTTGTCTCTCAGCTTGCTGCATCTACCACTTTGCAGTATGTCGTTTAGTAGCCACGTTTTACTACCCGCAGAGATGGCATTCAACAGCAATCTCTTACCATGCTCCTTCACACCTTACAATGGGAGCACTTCATTTTCTGCCTCTCCTAATCTCTTTCCAATTTCTCTCCTCCTCCCACATCTTCTCTCCCCTCCAAGATTACACATTCCATTTCCTCCACCCCCTCAATAAACCCTTTTTTTTTTACACACTCACCTTGCGCATAGAACATCAGCATGCCAATAGCAGGGCTGGTGTGGGTATCAAGACAACCACATTGTTTGTCTTTGTTTAGGTTGAGCCCATTCATATGTTTATTCGACCATTACCGTTCTCCATGGGGCTTTGTATTATGTCATGGGACTGATTGGATATCTCAATTAGAGCACTGACCCCATGCTGGTGTCAGTGTCAACAAACAGCAGGGCCAGTCTCCATTTTTCCCGCTTCTCTACCTGTAAGTTTACACTGTCAAGAAAAAGTAGAGCCGGCCTTGCGTTTCTATCAGTTTTATTTCTCAGTTGTTTTTAATGTATTTTGGGGGGGTTAATTAATGTAAGAAAAAACTTTGGTGCATATTGTAGAATCCATCTTTCAACATTCTGCCATTGTATTAGACATCTCAGATAGGGTGCTGTCCACTGCCTGGGACTTCCTTTGTATTCCATCTTTTATTTCTCAGCCGGTCTCTCAAGCAGGAAAGTCACACAGGACGGAGTATCGCCGCAACACCTTTAGTTCAGCCATCAGGGTTTGTTTTTGCTTTCTTTACATTCAATTTTAAAGGTTGCTTTCTATTTATCGATCGTCCCATCTACTAATGTCTCTGAAACCAGGACACGCCGATCACCTGATACAGAGCTGGCATGTCCTTTTCTTCGGTAAATGGCAGAGCAGCGAGGCGTTTACAGAGCTGATGACAAAAAAAAAAATGTAAGTTACACAACTCCGGTCTGCTGGCATTTTAGAATTATTCCACAAGATTTGGTAGAATGGGCTTTTGCGTCAAGACACCTTGAATGAATTTCCAAACAGTGAAATAACGAAGGAGAATCTAGCGGTCCCAGGTTAAAAAATCCACGAGTTCGCGGGAAAATCCGCAAACTCACAGATTTTTTTGCGATTTCACAGGAATTCGCGGATCACAGATCCGCAAAATTTGCACATACTTACTGTCTGCTGCATGCCGGCTGGGGCTGGAGTGACGACTGTGATGACTGGGTCGTCATCATCAGACTGTTCATCAGCAGCAGAATACACCACTTCTACTTCTTGTTCGTCGTCATCACCCATAAGTGAAAGCCTTGCGGGAACCTTCCTTTTAGCTACCGTTGTCGGCTCATGGCGTGCCTCCCTCTCAGACTGCATTGGTGGGTTCCAATCAAGATCTAGATCATCAGAAGGAAGGGGGCTTGAAGAAGAACTTGTACTAGCCCTCCTTGACCTTTTTCTTGCTGGGTATCTGGAAGACAATGGATCATCAGGAGGAGTGGCTTGCTCGGATGATACCTCCTCTTGAATCTCGATTTCCTGATGTGCCCCTACTTCTGGAGGAACAAGCATTGTGGGCAGTTGTGCCTCTCCATTCGCCTCTAATTGGGCCTCTCCATGCACCCGTACTTGCGCCTCTACTTGCGCCACTCCATGCGCCACTCCTTGCGCCACTCCTTGCACCACTCCTTGCGCCACTCCTTGCACCACTCCTTGCGCCACTTCTTGCGTCACTTCTTGTGCCACTTCTTGCGCCACTCCTTGCGCCACTCCTTGTTGCACCTGTGGTTGTTGTTGCGGCTGTGATTGAACACTCGTCAGATGAGTTACACCCTGCGTTGATTGGATGCTACTTTGCGATGAGTCAACTCCAACATCACTGGTCAATGGTGAAAGAGCAAATAAAGAGGCTGCCTCTGTGGCACTCATGGACTTGGGCCTAACTTGGCGTGGTTGCACTGAGACCAATGAAGCGGAGGTGCTGCTCCCCGCTTGGTCCTCGGCCGACACCGCTGCTGCAGGCTTAGGTTTCTTTCCCCAAAAAAGTGTCTGTCGGCACATCACTCTCCTTGGTAAGTGGCGCCACTTGCTTCTTCTGCTCCTTCTTACTGGCAGTGGCACTGGCAACTTTCTTGGTAGAGGAGCACCACTGAGTGAGTACCCCTGGGCATAATGGATGAAATCAAGGCAGACTGGGTTCAGGCCTATGGCACAACAAAGCACACTGCCTGGCTTCAAAATGCCCCCCCTAGCCCCCCACCCACATGGCCAGGCCCTGGACCATGCCTCAAAATGGCCCTCACCCACATGGCCAGGCCGTGGACCAGGCCCCAACAATACCCAAAAAATCGAAATACACACAAAAATCACTCCAATCTAATGGCATCCATGCCCTAAATGATGTTTAAAATCAAGAGAACACGCAGAAAGACTTGGCACATGCACCACTGACTGCCCCTAGGCATAATGGATGAAAGCAAGGTAGACTGGGTGCAGGCCTATGGCACAACAAAGCACACTGCCTGGCTTCAAAATGGCCCCCCTAGACCCTCACCCACATGGCCAGGCCCTGGACCAGGCCTCAAAATGGCCCCCACCCGCATGGCCAGGCCCTGGACAGGCCCCAACAACACCCAAAAAACGAAATACACACACAAATCACCCCAATCCAATGGCATCCATGCCCTAAATGATGTTTAAAATCAAGAGAACACGCAGAAAGACTTGGCACATGCACCACTTGCTGCCCCTAGGCATAATGGATGAAAGCAAGGTAGACTGGGTGCAGGCCTATGGCACAACAAAGCACACTGCCTGGCTTCAAAATGGCCCCCCTAGACCCTCACCCACATGGCCAGGCCCTGGACCAGGCCTCAAAATGGCTCCCACCCACATGGCCAGGCCAGGCCCCAACAACACCCAGAAAATCTAAATACACACAAAAATCACCCCAATCCAATGGCATCCATGCCCTAAATTATGTTTAAATTCAAGAGACCCCCCAGAAAGACATGGCCCATGCACTACTGACTACCCCTAGGCCTACTGGCTAGTGTTACTTTAACATGCACCCCAAAATTAAGAAAAGAATTCCACATATAACAGTGAGTTACTCAATAATATGCCATAAATGATATTTAAGTTCAACAAAACTCACAGAAACAGTTTATCATTTATTTATTTATTTATTTTGAAAGTTTTATAGAGCGCGAACCAGATCCTTGCGGATATCAGAGCGCTTTACAAGCAGTGAAAATTTATACAAAAACAGTACACAATAGTATTATGTATCAAGCAGTATGAGATATAAAAACATAATGCAACAGTACACAGTACAGAAATACAGATATGTGTGGATAATGTGTGCATAAATAAAACAGCCCAGAGAGGTAGATCAAAAGCGGAATCATAAGATGCGCTAAGTCTTGTCTCTGATATAGAGAAAGGTGCAGGCCGAGAGAGACAACGTGCAATGTAGATTGTCTGTTTGCATCTATATAGGTTGTGAATTTCAGAGAGGCTCATGTGAATTTTTCCATGAGGATCGCCTTTACTTCCTTTTTGAACAGTGCAGTAGATGTGGTAAGTCTGGTTTCTGGGGGTAGTGCGTTCCAAATCTTAGGAGCCATCCCTGAGAAGGAGCGTTTGTAGGTTTTCGCCTTAAAAAATCTGTGTGGCTTCAGTAATTGGCTTTCTGCACTTCTTGTGGATCTCTTGCCTCCCGAGATAGACAGTTTCTGAGAGAGATACCTGGGTGCTTTATGGTGAATGGCTTTGTGGGTTAAGCATGCTATTTTTAGGTGAATTCAGGCTTCCCATGGTAGCCAGTTCAATGCTTTCAGGTCGGGGGAGATGTGGGACCTTTTTTTTGAGCCCGTGATGAGCCTGGCTGCAGCGTTGATGGTGGCTCTTAGAGGTGCTGTTGTAGCTTTTGGGAGACCGCAAAGAGACACACTTCCGTATTCGATCCTGGGGATAACTAGAGCTTGAACTGCCGTTTTGAGGTCGTTTTTTGGTAGGAAGGGTTTAAGTTTCCTTAGAGTATTAATCTGGAAATTTGCACCTTTTGTTGCATTGGCAATGTGTTTATGCATTTTGAGGTTGCCATCAAGGGTTATACCCAGAGATTTAGCTGAGTCAATGATTGTCGGTTGCACGTTGAATGCCGTGAGGTGTTTGAACCAGTCCTGGAGGAGGGGGATTTTGGAGGGTGGAGCTATGAGTAGGAATTCAGTTTTGAGTGCGTTAAGTTTGAGGTGGTTCTCAGTTAGCCATGTTTGGGTGCTCAACAGTGTTTGGTTGAGTAGTATGACATCATCAGGAGTGTGAATCTTCAGATATAGTTGTGTATCGTCTGCATACATGTGAAATTGGATGTTGGATGCTTGCAACAAGACAGTAAGAGGTTCCATGAATAGATTGAACAGTGTGGGAGATAGAGCGGACCCTTGTGGGACTCCAAGAGTTACTGGAACTGGTTTGGAGAGGGAGTTATTGACCTTGAATTTTTGGGTCCGGTTTTGAAGAAAGGAGGTAAACCAATTGATCACTGACCCTGATAGACCCATTCTGAGGTTCAGTAGATTGGTCAGGTTCTCATGTTTGACCGTATCAAAGGCAGAGGAGAGATGTAGCAGGATGAGTAGGCATGACCCATTCTGGTCGAGTATTTGTAGCGCATCATCGATAATGTGAGTCATGGCTGTTTCGGTGCTATGCCCTGCTCTAAAGCCAGATTGGTGATTGTCAAGGAGGTTGAAGAGGTCAATATGTTTTGTCAATTGTTGGAGGACGCATTTTTCCAAGAGTTTGGCTAGGGTAGGGCTGTTCGAAATAGGTCGATAGTTGTTAAGATCCATCGGGTCAGCTGTGGTTTTTTTTAGGATGGGTGTGACTTGTCCTATTTTGAGGACGTCAGGGATGCACCCTTGCTGTAGAGAGCTGTTGATGATCTTGGTCCAGAGCGGCAGGATCAGGGGGGTTAGATCTTTAACTGCGTTAGCAGGGAGAGGATCGGTGGTATGATTGGCTGGCTTGAGGGTGCTCAGAATCTTGCCTACAGCTTCTTCCGTGTATGGGTCGAAGGAAGACCACGCTGCATCATTTTTTAGTTGACTAACCCTGGGCCTACTGGATACTGTGGGTACCCACAATATATATTTTTTAAAATTGTGAAAAAGATTATAAATTGTAGTTGCAGCAACTGCAATGCCCCAAACAAACAACACCAACTTACTTGTAAAAACTCAAATCCAAAAGTGATCCCCAAAAAATGTCCTCAAATACAACTATCCAGCAGCAGCCACAAAGAGTAATCCTTCCAGCTCCAGATCCAAAACGAAAAGTGACCAGGACATGGACAAAGCACTGGGAGGTGCCTGCTGGACAGGAACAGGAAGTGGGAGACTGTGGGGCACTTCTCCCCCCCTGCACAAAAAATGCAGCCAAATGTCAATCTGAGGAGTTATTCTGATCCAAATCATCAATTTCAGATGGTTTATGATGCCAGCAAATTGATTTCTCGTGCAGAATTGCAATTTTTGCTATTTCGGGAAAGCGAGCTGTACGTGATCGCGGGCCCTTATGACGTATTTGCGTTCTGAAAGTCTCCCAGTGCAAGATGGCGGGACGCTATGACGTACTCGCGGTCTAAAAGTCTTGCACGATCACGCAATGATGTACTCGCGGTCAAAAAGTCTCGAGCGATCACGCAACAAGATCGAAAATGGCGCAGCGCACGCAAACCGGGAGGCAAACAACTCGGCGAACTCAAAATCACGGTAAGTTAACGGCGTGTACGCAAGATTGTATTTTTGAACCGCGACTAAGCAAAAAAAATCCGCCAACTCGAAAATTGTGAATTCTTTGACAATTTTGCGCGATTCCCGGACCGCGAAATTGTCAAAAATTTGCAAATTCCGCGACCTGAATGGATTTTCAGCCCATACTTAATCACCGCATCAAGGGCGCCATCTTCTCACATCGCAACCGGATCATCGCATCGCATCAAGGCGCCATCTTGCGTCCCGCAACCGGCCTGCAGGCCGAGAATCTACGCATCCCCTCCGCACCGGTAAGGATCACGACGCATCCCTTACTCTGCACAAGCATTGAGGCACAACGCATCATCTGACACGGATCACGGAACCGACGCATCTCCCTTTTCGCAAGCCTTTTGTTTAATTTGCATTACGCATCCAGGTACTTTGTTGAGAACTTTGTAGCATTTACCAACAACTTGAACGAAGCAACTTTAATTATCTTTTAAGCAATCTTAAGTGTAGTATTGTGGATTTTTGTCGTTTGTGGTCTTGTGTTTAAGTCTATATAAAGAATACTTATTTTTATAAAACCTGTGTTGTGTCCATCTGTAGTGTTTTCACTGTATTACTGTGTATATTCACAAATGCTTAACACACTGCCTCTGAGATAAGCCTGTCTGCTCGTGCCAAGCTACCAAGGGGGTGAGCAGGGGTTATTAAAGAGTGTAATCCCCTTATCCTGACTTAGAAGTAAGGGTCCCTATTTGGACAAAGGTGAATAGCATTGCCAACTAGAGACCCCCAGATCTAACACAGATGTTACCAACCAGCTCAAAAGAAGCCTGCAAACTATACAATTTACAAAAGGGGGTGGTGATGAACAGAGTGTCTGAGTTAAACAGACCACTCTTACCCAGTCCAAAGATCAGGGCTTGGTCCATCACCGTTATTTATCTCACTGCCCCATCCCAGCTCAGAACCTGGCTATATGCAAATCAGTCTGTCCCTGGCCCAGTGCATCATGGGAACAGGGCAGACTAAACTACCAAGCCAATTCTTCACCAGAAAGGAGACAAGCTACCGGGGACCGGTTTCTGGCATTGCAGCCTTCTTCGGCCTGGCTTGCTTGAATCCTGATGGAGCAGTGAGAAAGGGACTCATGTCTGAGTATACCCTGCCACACCTATAGTGGCCAAAAACGATTTACAAAAGGGGGTGGTGATGAACAGAGTGTCTGAGTTAAACAGACCACTCTTACCCAGTCCAAAGATCAGGGCTTGATCCATCACCGTTATTTATCTCACTGCCCCATCCCAGCTCAGAACCTGGCTATATGCAAATCAGTCTGTCCCTGGCCCAGTGCATCATGGGAACAGGGCAGACTAAACTACCAAGCCAATTCTTCACCAGAAAGGAGACAAGCTACCGGGGACCGGTTTCTGGCAGTGCAGCCTTCTTCGGCCCGGCTTGCTTGAATCCTGATGGAGCAGTGAGAAAGGGACTCATGTCTGAGTATACCCTGCCACACCTATAGTGGCCAAAAACGATTTACAAAAGGGGGTGGTGATGAACAGAGTGTCTGAGTTAAACAGACCACTCTTACCCAGTCCAAAGATCAGGGCTTGATCCATCACCGTTATTTATCTCACTGCCCCATCCCAGCTCAGAACCTGGCTATATGCAAATCAGTCTGTCCCTGGCCCAGTGCATCATGGGAACAGGGCAGACTAAACTACCAAGCCAATTCTTCACCAGAAAGGAGACAAGCTACCGGGGACCGGTTTCTGGCATTGCAGCCTTCTTCGGCCCGGCTTGCTTGAATCCTGATGGAGCAGTGAGAAAGGGACTCATGTCTGAGTATACCCTGCCACACCTATAGTGGCCAAAAACGATTTACAAAAGGGGGTGGTGATGAACAGAGTGTCTGAGTTAAACAGACCACTCTTACCCAGTCCAAAGATCAGGGCTTGATCCATCACCGTTATTTATCTCACTGCCCCATCCCAGCTCAGAACCTGGCTATATGCAAATCAGTCTGTCCCTGGCCCAGTGCATCATGGGAACAGGGCAGACTAAACTACCAAGCCAATTCTTCACCAGAAAGGAGACAAGCTACCCGGGACCGGTTTCTGGCATTGCAGCCTTCTTCGGCCTGGCTTGCTTGAATCCTGATGGAGCAGTGAGAAAGGGACTCATGTCTGAGTATACCCTGCCACACCTATAGTGGCCAAAAACGATTTACAAAAGGGGGTGGTGATGAACAGAGTGTCTGAGTTAAACAGACCACTCTTACCCAGTCCAAAGATCAGGGCTTGATCCATCACCGTTATTTATCTCACTGCCCCATCCCAGCTCAGAACCTGGCTATATGCAAATCAGTCTGTCCCTGGCCCAGTGCATCATGGGAACAGGGCAGACTAAACTACCAAGCCAATTCTTCACCAGAAAGGAGACAAGCTACCGGGGACCGGTTTCTGGCAGTGCAGCCTTCTTCGGCCCGGCTTGCTTGAATCCTGATGGAGCAGTGAGAAAGGGACTCATGTCTGAGTATACCCTGCCACACCTATAGTGGCCAAAAACGATTTACAAAAGGGGGTGGTGATGAACAGAGTGTCTGAGTTAAACAGACCACTCTTACCCAGTCCAAAGATCAGGGCTTGATCCATCACCGTTATTTATCTCACTGCCCCATCCCAGCTCAGAACCTGGCTATATGCAAATCAGTCTGTCCCTGGCCCAGTGCATCATGGGAACAGGGCAGACTAAACTACCAAGCCAATTCTTCACCAGAAAGGAGACAAGCTACCGGGGACCGGTTTCTGGCATTGCAGCCTTCTTCGGCCCGGCTTGCTTGAATCCTGATGGAGCAGTGAGAAAGGGACTCATGTCTGAGTATACCCTGCCACACCTATAGTGGCCAAAAACGATTTACAAAAGGGGGTGGTGATGAACAGAGTGTCTGAGTTAAACAGACCACTCTTACCCAGTCCAAAGATCAGGGCTTGATCCATCACCGTTATTTATCTCACTGCCCCATCCCAGCTCAGAACCTGGCTATATGCAAATCAGTCTGTCCCTGGCCCAGTGCATCATGGGAACAGGGCAGACTAAACTACCAAGCCAATTCTTCACCAGAAAGGAGACAAGCTACCCGGGACCGGTTTCTGGCATTGCAGCCTTCTTCGGCCCGGCTTGCTTGAATCCTGATGGAGCAGTGAGAAAGGGACTCATGTCTGAGTATACCCTGCCACACCTATAGTGGCCAAAAACGATTTACAAAAGGGGGTGGTGATGAACAGAGTGTCTGAGTTAAACAGACCACTCTTACCCAGTCCAAAGATCAGGGCTTGATCCATCACCGTTATTTATCTCACTGCCCCATCCCAGCTCAGAACCTGGCTATATGCAAATCAGTCTGTCCCTGGCCCAGTGCATCATGGGAACAGGGCAGACTAAACTACCAAGCCAATTCTTCACCAGAAAGGAGACAAGCTACCGGGGACCGGTTTCTGGCATTGCAGCCCTCTTCGGCCCGGCTTGCTTGAATCCTGATGGAGCAGTGAGAAAGGGACTCATGTCTGAGTATACCCTACCACACCTATAGTGGCCAAAAACGATTTACAAAAGGGGGTGGTGATGAACAGAGTGTCTGAGTTAAACAGACCACTCTTACCCAGTCCAAAGATCAGGGCTTGATCCATCACCGTTATTTATCTCACTGCCCCATCCCAGCTCAGAACCTGGCTATATGCAAATCAGTCTGTCCCTGGCCCAGTGCATCATGGGAACAGGGCAGACTAAACTACCAAGCCAATTCTTCACCAGAAAGGAGACAAGCTACCGGGGACCGGTTTCTGGCATTGCAGCCTTCTTTGGCCCGGCTTGCTTGAATCCTGATGGAGCAGTGAGAAAGGGACTCATGTCTGAGTATACCCTGCCACACCTATAGTGGCCAAAAACGATTTACAAAAGGGGGTGGTGATGAACAGAGTGTCTGAGTTAAACAGACCACTCTTACCCAGTCCAAAGATCAGGGCTTGATCCATCACCGTTATTTATCTCACTGCCCCATCCCAGCTCAGAACCTGGCTATATGCAAATCAGTCTGTCCCTGGCCCAGTGCATCATGGGAACAGGGCAGACTAAACTACCAAGCCAATTCTTCACCAGAAAGGAGACAAGCTACCGGGGACCGGTTTCTGGCATTGCAGCCTTCTTCGGCCCGGCTTGCTTGAATCCTGATGGAGCAGTGAGAAAGGGACTCATGTCTGAGTATACCCTGCCACACCTATAGTGGCCAAAAACGATTTACAAAAGGGGGTGGTGATGAACAGAGTGTCTGAGTTAAACAGACCACTCTTACCCAGTCCAAAGATCAGGGCTTGATCCATCACCGTTATTTATCTCACTGCCGAATCCCAGCTCAGAACCTGGCTATATGCAAATCAGTCTGTCCCTGGCCCAGTGCATCATGGGAACAGGGCAGACTAAACTACCAAGCCAATTCTTCACCAGAAAGGAGACAAGCTACCGGGGACCGGTTTCTGGCATTGCAGCCTTCTTCAGCCCGGCTTGCTTGAATCCTGATGGAGCAGTGAGAAAGGGACTCATGTCTGAGTATACCCTGCCACACCTATAGTGGCCAAAAACGATTTACAAAAGGGGGTGGTGATGAACAGAGTGTCTGAGTTAAACAGACCACTCTTACCCAGTCCAAAGATCAGGGCTTGATCCATCACCGTTATTTATCTCACTGCCCCATCCCAGCTCAGAACCTGGCTATATGCAAATCAGTCTGTCCCTGGCCCAGTGCATCATGGGAACAGGGCAGACTAAACTACCAAGCCAATTCTTCACCAGAAAGGAGACAAGCTACCGGGGACCGGTTTCTGGCATTGCAGCCTTCTTCGGCCCGGCTTGCTTGAATCCTGATGGAGCAGTGAGAAAGGGACTCATGTCTGAGTATACCCTGCCACACCTATAGTGGCCAAAAACGATTTACAAAAGGGGGTGGTGATGAACAGAGTGTCTGAGTTAAACAGACCACTCTTACCCAGTCCAAAGATCAGGGCTTGATCCATCACCGTTATTTATCTCACTGCCCCATCCCAGCTCAGAACCTGGCTATATGCAAATCAGTCTGTCCCTGGCCCAGTGCATCATGGGAACAGGGCAGACTAAACTACCAAGCCAATTCTTCACCAGAAAGGAGACAAGCTACCGGGGACCGGTTTCTGGCATTGCAGCCTTCTTCGGCCCGGCTTGCTTGAATCCTGTTGGAGCAGTGAGAAAGGGACTCTTGTCTGAGTATACCCTGCCACACCTATAGTGTCCAAAAACGATTTACAAAAGGGGGTGGGAGCTTTCTGCTTAATTCAGAGACTCTGTCCCTCACCACCCCTTGTTGTAAATATTTTTGTCCACCCTAAGCGTGGAAGGGTATTCTCAGATGTGAGACCCTTGCTCATTGCACCATCAGGATTCAAGCAAACCGGGCCGAAGACGGCTGTAATGCCAGAAACCGGTCCCCGGTAGCTTGTTTCCTTCCCAGTGTAAGAATTGGCTTTTGTAGTTTGGTTTGCCCTGTTCCCATCATGCACTGGGACAGGAACAGACTAATTTGCATTCAGCCAGGTTCTGAAACTGGGATGGTGCAGTGAGCTAAAAAACGGTGTTGGATCTAGCCCTGATCTCTTGACTGGGTGAGAGCTTTCTGCTTAATTCAGAGACTCTGTCCCTCACCACCCCTTGTTGTAAATATTTTTGTCCACCCTAAGCGTGGAAGGGTATTCTCAGATGTGAGACCCTTGCTCATTGCACCATCAGGATTCAAGCAAACCGGGCCGAAGACGGCTGTAATGCCAGAAACCGGTCCCCGGGAGCTTGTTTCCTTCCCAGTGTAAGAATTGGCTTTTGTAGTTTGGTTTGCCCTGTTCCCATCATGCACTGGGACAGGAACAGACTAATTTGCATACAGCCAGGTTCTGAAACTGGGATGGTGCAGTGAGCTAAAAAACGGTGTTGGATCTAGCCCTGATCTCTTGACTGGGTGAGAGCTTTCTGCTTAATTCAGAGACTCTGTCCCTCACCACCCCTTGTTGTAAATATTTTTGTCCACCCTAAGCGTGGAAGGGTATTCTCAGATGTGAGACCCTTGCTCATTGCACCATCAGGATTCAAGCAAACCGGGCCTAAGACGGCTGTAATGCCAGAAACCGGTCCCCGGGAGCTTGTTTCCTTCCCAGTGTAAGAATTGGCTTTTGTAGTTTGGTTTGCCCTGTTCCCATCATGCACTGGGACAGGAACAGACTAATTTGCATACAGCCAGGTTCTGAAACTAGGATGGTGCAGTGAGCTAAAAAACGGTGTTGGATCTAGCCCTGATCTCTTGACTGGGTGAGAGCTTTCTGCTTAATTCAGAGACTCTGTCCCTCACCACCCCTTGTTGTAAATATTTTTGTCCACCCTAAGCGTGGAAGGGTATTCTCAGATGTGAGACCCTTGCTCATTGCACCATCAGGATTCAAGCAAACCGGGCCGAAGACGGCTGTAATGCCAGAAACCGGTCCCCGGGAGCTTGTTTCCTTCCCAGTGTAAGAATTGGCTTTTGTAGTTTGGTTTGCCCTGTTCCCATCATGCACTGGGACAGGAACAGACTAATTTGCATACAGCCAGGTTCTGAAACTGGGATGGTGCAGTGAGCTAAAAAATGGTGTTGGATCTAGCCCTGATCTCTTGACTGGGTGAGAGCTTTCTGCTTAATTCAGAGACTCTGTCCCTCACCACCCCTTGTTGTAAATATTTTTGTCCACCCTAAGCGTGGAAGGGTATTCTCAGATGTGAGACCCTTGCTCATTGCACCATCAGGATTCAAGCAAACCGGGCCGAAGACGGCTGTAATGCCAGAAACCGGTCCCCGGGAGCTTGTTTCCTTCCCAGTGTAAGAATTGGCTTTTGTAGTTTGGTTTGCCCTGTTCCCATCATGCACTGGGACAGGAACAGACTAATTTGCATACAGCCAGGTTCTGAAACTGGGATGGTGCAGTGAGCTAAAAAACGGTGTTGGATCTAGCCCTGATCTCTTGACTGGGTGAGAGCTTTCTGCTTAATTCAGAGACTCTGTCCCTCACCACCCCTTGTTGTAAATATGCAAACTATACAAAACGCAGCAGCCAGACTAGTCCTCAACAGCCGCGGCCCGTGGAGGGAGTTGCGTGGGGCAGAGAGGTGGGGTGGGGAGGGGCAGGGTGGGGGGTGCTTTCATAGCCCGCGCACTGCATCGCATTTTGCGATGCTCAATTATCCATATGCCAGATTTTAGCACCCCCACCCTGCCCCTACCCCACCTCTCTGCCCCACCGCAACTCCCTCCACAGGCTGCGACTGGTCCTTAACCTCCCACGCGAGCCTCCATCACACCACGACCTGGGGGACTCTACTGGATCCGATACACAAACATGCATGCTTTAAACTTCTCACCCACACCTACAAAGCTCTCCACAAACCCAGGACTGTCTACTAGAACAGCCACATCAACTTCCACCAACCTTCCAGGCATCTCTGCTCTGTCAGTCTCTCACTAGCACACACCCTACACTTACACAAAAGCAGAGCAGGTGAATGCTGTCATGTAGTTACTAAAAATACATAGGATGTGCATATTTGTAGGTAACATAAACTAAGGGATTGTGTCTAGACTGATTCCGGTCACCCCCCAAAGGATATATCAGCCTGTAGACCAGCTAGCTCACAGTCCAATAATAAGCCACCTAACCTTACCAAGGAGTGAATAGTTTCTGGAAACCATTGAACATGGTTTAATCAAAGGTAGGGGGAAGGAGAAGCTGTGGTCCATTCGGCTTCCAAGCGTTAGTATAAAATCAAAAAGAGGCTTTAGCATCATCATGAAATTAGTTAGATGTATTAAATTTATTACTTACCATTATGGTGGTGTAGGGAATTTTAACTCACTTCACAAGGGCACTTCACTTTTGATCTCTGGACACTACTGTAATACTGTAATACCACTTGGTCTTCCTCCAGGTGGAGGTCAGCATATTCTCAGAATAAACCTTATGATGATGCTGTCACGTTACTGAAAGGTGTAGAATCAAGATATACCGCCCTAATCCTTTGTACGTGAATGAGGGTTTTTTTTAGATGGAACAATTAAGATTTTGACCCTGGTACACAGGATAAGTGGCCCATTCTCTCCCCTCTTTTTGATTTTGTACTAACCATTGAACATGACAATCCTTGACCCTTTAGGGATCGTGGAAACAGTACAATACATTTCGCTCAGTCAAACGTGCTCACTTAGGGGTCTATTAGTATAGCGGTTGGGTTGCCACCGCCTGCATGGTGGTGGCAATCCTCTCACCATTACCCACCGCCTGCCTCCCATATACCCCCGCCATATTACGATGGCGGGGGTAACCTAGCAGTGGAAAGACCGTCAGCCGGTCTTCCACCCGTCGGTGAGTCGACCGGGTGGAAAAGGGACTGAATATGGTGGTGGTGTTCGCAGTTAACGAAGATCACGTCCAATATAACGGGGTCCACTTAAATGGGAACTGAGGTTAGTAACTTTGCAGCAGAACGAAGGCTTCTGATTTAGATGGAGAAAGTTAAACATTCAGCAAGGGTTGCCACTTTCCTCAACTATTTCTATTATGTTCTCACTACTGTATGTACATGTTATGGGATACTGGCAGGTGCTGCGTGTTAAACTTTAAAAATCTGAATAAAAAAATGATAAAATAAAATCTACACAGGTTGATTTTTCTGCATCATAAAACTCAGTAAACAGCAGTGGGGGAAGATGTTAAAATCAAAGGGCCTTGTGTGCCCTGAGCCATTTTCACTGACCACGCTTTGTATCTGCAGGCCCTTTAATTTAAAGTTGGTTGTCACCGTGCTTTACCAGATTTAAAGTGTGGTTACTACAGATTAAAGAGGCTCAGTGCATGTAAGGTGCTTCGATTTTAACATCGGCTGGCACCATGCTTTATATCTGCCTTCTATGTGACCGGCAATGTTAAAGTTAAAGATTCTTACCTGCACTTAACTGCTTTCACTGGATACAGCACGCTTTAAATTTGCCTTCGTGTTGTAATCAGTGAAAGCAGCTCAGTGCATGCAAGTCCCTTTGATTTTAACATCGGGTGCCTCTGTGCCTTATTATATCTTCTTTCAGTTTTAAAGTGCAGTGGCAGCGTTGTTGAAATCAAAGCGCTTTTCATGTATTGACCCGATCCTCCCAAAACAGGCTGATGCTTATCTGTCCTTTCACTTTCAGTCTCCCTGTCTCCCACGCTCTTCCTTTGTGGCAAGGCAACTCTGCTCGTGTGACATGGAGCTGTGTTTTCCTGCACCACAGCTACGCCAAACAAATTGATTTGTTAAGTACTTTTATTGGCATGCATTTAATACAGGCACTTTACAATTTTAGTGGCTGAGATGATGCCATTTCTTTTAGTGTGGGATTTTTCTGAACGAGGCTCATTAGTCCTTTCCTGATTTTACCCATGTACTTTGTTCCCATTGATGTTCTGTATTTATAGCTTGGTTCTTGAGGTGCTACTTAGAAGAATGTTAAATGAAGGACTCGATTATTACACTGATTCAGAAACTCATGGCCTATGCAGGCAGGAGGAAAGCAGGCTGGTGAGTGCAGTAGTGATTTGGAGTGTGTGTGTGCGTGCACGAGGTGTGGTCGGATTTGACTTTTTGTTTTAAGGAAGCAGTGTAGTGAATGAGGTGTGAGAGAGATATTAAGTTTATTATGTTATGATTTTCAGTCTGTTGACAGCTTTGAACAGCTCTATAGGTCTATCTATGTGTATTTTGTTCAAACCACAGTATGGGCCACAAAGAAATTAGGCTTAGAGACAATGAAGCAAGTCGTTGGAGGTGTCTCCGAAAAATGCGCGAGTTGCTTGGCCTTTGGTGGCTCACGACGATTTTTACTGATCAGAAGTAGCTCTCACTACAGAAAAGGTTGGAGACCCCTGGTCTATCATGATGGAGAGCAGCAGCGCATTTCTAATGAAGCACAAAGGATTCAGAGGCCAATCAGAAGCAGGAAAACAAGAAGGGTGCAGTTTCAAATGCAAAGGCATTGCAAAGGCTGTGATGAACTGACAGAAGTTCAGTAAGCATGAACAACTGCGAGATGTTGCCAGGCACTGATAAAGTGCCTGCACTGGCCTTGTATGGTCATTGACCCAAAAGACCACAGAAGTTCCACCCACAACCCAGAAGTTTAAACTAGTCTACCATCCATGTTCCTGTCCTCCATACTTGCCATACTTATCTACCTCGACTCTACTGAAAGTAAACAGGGTTCTAAACCCTGCATGCCTAGATAAAGTTATTGTGATAGCACAATGTTTTATGATAGTCCTGACAGTACCCATCCCCCTGAAATAATTCCTTCCCCTAAATCTTACACCGGGATGAGATCTGGTTACTGTGCAAACTATTGATGTAATTGAGACAAGTTGAGGGGCATGAACAAAAGAGGCCGGCATCTAGGATCTTTTCCAAAGTGACACATCCTTTCTAGAATATTAAATACTGGAGATGACCAGAATGAATATGGAAATTAAAAATAGCTGGTTATTGTAGATTTGATATGAACATGAATGGAACACAGTATTCTTTCCATCTCGCAGGTAATTCAGGCTGTCCTGCAGATTGTTCTACTAACTTAAGAACAGAAAAGGGACCTACAATTATGGGTACAAACTTAGGGTGGAACCCTAGTAGATTTAGATATTTCACGGACAGCCATACTTTCCCCCCAACCTTGGAAACTGGAGTGTATCTACGATGACAATCAGCCCGTCTGTCTTTGTCCCATGAAGGTGCTGATAGACCCTCTTCATAACTTCCCCGATTTGCCTATCAAAACTTGTGACCAAAGGAACTGAGGTAGGAGAAAGACATTGAGAAGAAGCATGTTGTATTTAACAGAAGAACAATTGAAAGGAGAGGTTCCCAAGAAAGAATGCAATGAGTTGTTATAGGCAAATTCGGCCATGGAAATGACTCCACTCATTCTGATGTTTCTATCAGAAATGGGGTTTCTGTTTGGATAGGGTACGCACCTAAGCCAGGCAGAACCCAAGAATCTAGTCAGGGTATGGGAATTACACACCCAAGATAAAGCCTGCTCACCCGCTCAGTAGCTTGGCAAGAGCAGTCAGGCTTATCCCAGAGGGAATGTGTAAAGCGTTTGCACAACACACATACACACCAGTGACACCATAAATACACAACAAAAGAGACTCTGCACAGTAGTTTATAAAGATATGTATCTGTATCGCATATAAACATAAAACAAAACTACATAAACCAATATTTACTTTGCCAATTGTCATAACATCACAGTTAGTGCAATAAGATAACGACTTATATGTTGCACACGTTATAAAAACACCATCACTGTGCACACAAGGCCGATCCTGAAATAATATTTGTTATCCTGTCAGGGTAAGGTAAAACGACAAATATTATAAATCATCAGGCTATGAAACGCAGCAGTTAGGTTAGAGGTAGGACACATAAATCATCGAACGTCACTGTAGTGCATATGTCACCAAATACCACCATGAGCCCATCAGAAACAAGAAACCCACCTGAGTACAGGAACAGGGACACCTGTGCACCCACTATAGGGAATACAGTAATTAGAGCAAGCTCCTAAATACAGTAAAGCCACTTCCTGGTGGCGAACGGGGTCTCTGTGGAGGATTACTCTCAGAGAACTACAGAGAACACATGCACTTTAGCAATGAATAGCAGTGGTAAAGTATTGAATTATATATTTGAAAAAAAATAAAGATTGTTTAAATAATTAATAAAAATACATTAAAATATGTAATAATGATAGAAAATGATAAACATATATGAAAAAATAAAATGCAAATTATACATAAAGTAAAAAAAGATTCACCCCCAAAAATATTCAATAAAATATTGCTAATTAGTTATTTTCTATAAGTAATTTGAAAAATAATAAAAAATATAGAAAAATATTAAAATAAATGAAACATTTTAATATTACATTAAAAAACAACTAATATAATTAAAGTAATAAATATACATGCAATTAACGCAATTAAAAATATAAATACATTTTTTTTCATTTAGCTGCCTGCCTAGAAGTGTTTCCCATGAGTTTGTCGTTTTCTTGTTTTGCGACAGTGTGGATGGGCTGAGTAGCTTATAGATCTTTGCAGTTTGGTGACCTGCTGAGTTTAGGGTTTGCATGTATTTGATGATGCCTGGTTCTTCTCTGTGTAGGTTAGCTCTAGTTATGGCAGCTTTGATCTTGAGAAAGTTGTAGAGCTCTTGGTTTAGAAGGTCATGTAGTTGTTGTATGTTTTGAAATGTCAGCGGTTTTTGCTTGGTTTCCATCTGTTTGGGGAGGCTGATTCCTTTCTTGATCCATGTGTCGTTGTTCATTGTTGCCCCTTGGTATGTTACTTTTGTGTTGAACCAGATGGATTCCCATGTTGTGCCTCTCAGCTTCTGCATCATTCGCCTGTCTATTTTCATCAGCGCTTCTCTGGTATGTTTCAGTATTGGGCTTGACCTTAGGGGGTGCCTGTTTGCTGTTAGCAGAGCCATCGGGTCGAGGCCTCCCAGGAGGTCTTTTTCCAACTCTAGCCAGACTGGTTTGTACGTTTGTGTGTCCTCAATCCAGGCCATCCCTTGTCTTGCCAGGCAAGCTGTTTGGTATGTTTTAAAGGAGGAGGGTACCCTCGAACACCTCATCTTCAAATGCGTGAAAGTCAAGAAGTTCTGGGCGCAGATCAACGCATTCCTAAACGACATGCTCAAAGTAGACCTAACAATCAACTATGCAAGCCATCCAACAGAGCATCTAACCGCGAACCTGAACAACAGAGAAGAGAGAGACCTACTAGACCTGCTACTCATAGCGGCCCTAAAGATAATCCTAACGAATTGGAAAAACACTGCCAAAGCAAACTTCAAAACATGGATTAACTGGGTCACCTTCCTAAGAGGAGCAGACAACATCACAGGCAACTTCTCTAAAGAGCACACCCCCAAAGTGCTTATGTGGGGCCCACTCGACGAACACCTGAAGAGAACGCAATAACCCCCCCCTCTCTCTTTCTCTCTCTCTTCTTTACCCCCCCTCTCACCCGGGGGAAGCCTAGAACGAAAGCAAGCACAAATGTACTGTATACAAGAAATTGAAATTGCCAAATGTATATTCCACTTATATTTTTTATCAATAAAAATCTGCTGATGTTAATACTTTCAGAGGCACAACATTTCTCATTTTTGTGAAATAATCCATTATCACCTAAAAATGTATTAATCCACTTGTGATTATGGTAATTCCATAACAAAATCCATAGGCATCACTGACCACAGATGAAACAGGACAGGAGGAAATTGCAATAATCCTGTAGGTTTAGCTGTGTCTGATTTTGCTTGAGCCAAACTGAACATTGTTTGATTAAATTCTTGACAGATTGATTTTAATATATTGACCCGCCAAAAGTTTCTTTATAGCAACTCTAGCAACTTTCTTTGCCATATGTATCCTACAATGGGAAAATTGTGGCACCACTTCCTGCCTTGAAATTGCAATTCCTGACAAGGCAAATATAAGGCATCTTTTATGCATAGAAATGTTTTCAACTTTCTTCAATCTTGCAAATCTTTCTGTAGCAATTGTTCATTGCTGATCTGTCTTCGTCTGACTCTGATGTTGTTCATTTATTGATCAAAATGTTCTCTTTGTAGAGTGGTAGCGGATAAGACGGTAAGAGCACGGACAGGATTTTCTCTTTCTTTCCCATGTCTACACAATGCAATTGTTCTTACCTCGTCTTTCTCCCGGCCTCTCGACGACTTTGTATTAAAATCAGGAGAAGCACAAAGCCTATCTCACATGCTTGACATTTAATCACTTCAGAGATCACACATATAAAAGGTTTTTATGGTCTGCCAGACCATGATCTAATGCATCGCTCCTCCTTTCAAGTATTTTCTCCACTGTGTGAAAGCCTCTTTCATTTCCAGAAGTTCTCAATCATAGAGCATATACTTATGTTGTAAAAGTGGTCTTGATTAACATGCTACCGGATGCACAGTATCTGTCTCAGAATTCCATTATTCAAACCTGTCTCAATTTGAGGACCCGAATTAGAGACTGATCCAGAGGGAAGCATTAAATGATTTAACCAAACACTATTGTTCTTGCAAAGTGGTTTCAAGTTCTGTTTGGTTATTCAAGATGGCTTGTGCCATTACTGGTAACTGTTCATTGGCAGCATCCATACTGGGGAGGGAGAATTGGCTGCCTGGCAAACAGCTGACATTCCCCAGAAAGCAATCATGAGTCTTTCTGTTCCAAACAAGATATTCTATAATAATAAGTCGATTACCCAGGGAAAAAAGGGGAGGGGGAAAGACAATGGAAACTCTGTTTTAGAATGGGGTCAATAGCAGTCTTATCTCAGAACCAGTGCTCAAATATCTCTGAGTAGCCCCACTACTACCAGGAATCAGGTCTGCAGCCAAATGGCTCAGGAGAGGATTTAGGACTGGTAGAATGGAGTGAGTCAGCATACCACTTCAGCTGGGTGTTTGCAGGGAATACTGCAGGAGCTGATACAAACTCCACAGAGGTGCTTCTGCAATGTAGAGTAGCGGCACACTTCCAGATACAGAGCACACAGAGGTAAAAGAGCAAAAGATCTTAGTACGCAGAAATGGGTAATCGGAGAACATAGGATAAAGACCCAGCGCTACAGAGGACAAGCAGGGCGGGGAATCGAGAAGGGTGAAATAAACTGTGTGGAGTCACAAATGCCTAGTGACAAAATGGCAGAAGCAAAGTAAGCCAAAACAACTGGGAAATCTTGTCATTGACACTTTGCCCGCATAGGCTTTTTATACCCACTGACCAAGCCCTGTTCATCACCCAGAAATTAGAACTATGCTAGCTTTCATTTAATCGTCCTCTGTACTTGCCCAGCCTGACTTCTTCTGAACTTAAAGGATGGTGCATGTCAGTGTAAGGGCTCTGGTACTGATATCATATGCACAAAACAATCACTGAAAAAACTTAGCAAAGTTGTTCATATTTGCTTCGTTGCTTGGTAAAATTGATCATGAGACTGTCATTTTAGCTCCCTAGTGCTCATAAATTATTAAAATTTCATTCATAAAACACAGATGTTTACTGAAAAAACACAGTTAAGGTGACTGAAATGTTCAAATTCTAGTAAACTATAACTCGCTCTTTGTGCATAGTTAATGAACTTGGGTTGACGGCAATATTTGGGCATGTAGGGAGGCAATGCCTTGTCCTGGGTCTAAAGTACGTGTTCTGCATTTTCCTATTGTTATTCATCATTCCAGTGATGCATTCTTCTTAAATGAAAAGAAGTCTTGCCTGCTGGAATGTGGTGCAACAAGAGTTTATAAAGATTCTACATCATTGTTTAACTTTGCTGCTGTTTCCCATGGGCTAATAGCTCTCTCCCTTAATTTAGCTACAAACTGTTTGCCTGGTAATTAGGAAGATATCACACCATTTAACAAGCCAGAAGTATAAATTAGCCATTCATTCAATGATCTTCTCTAGACCAAGGGCCTGATTTAGATCTTGGTGGAGGGGAATACTCCATATGGATATACCGCCCGCCTCATTCCGATCCCATTCTATCCTATGGAGATCGTAATATGGCGGAGGGGATATCCATCAAGTTTGTGACAGAGTATTCCATCCGCCGAGATCCAAACAGGTCCCTAAATTACTGAAACTCGTACCTACAGTTATCAAAGTATCAGCTTGAGGCTTTTCATGAAGAAGTATCATGCCTGTTCCTGCTATGACCTTTTACAGAGCACATCACATAATACCTAGAAAACACTAATTATCTAAATAGATCCTTACCAAAAGAATTAAATTTTAAGACTATGACTTTGCCATCATGCTAAAAAAGCTCAGGTTCTTTTTTTTGTTGCAAGACAAACTACTAAAATGTGTATCTCACAGGACATTAATATCCATGCTGAGTCCCAGGGTTATAAATGCTTTGCTCTTGGTTTGTGTCACAAAAATGACACAAATCCAGTGCAACAGATGGGGTGGGGTTTACTTTCAAACGGAAACCAGGGTTTACATTGGAATGTCCCCCAGAGTAATGCAAAGATGTGCTTTGCTCTGTATTTACAAATATATTATGGGTGAATAGCACCTATTGCCGAGTTTCTTATGTGTCCGGCCAATTTCAAGCCACAATTAAAATGTCAAGATAACTCTAGTGATTAATGTTCCTGCTCAAGGGATTTTTGTCCAGTGGCAGTTTCGACTCACCATAAAGTAGTGCAGAAAGATAATGTGCCTGTTGCAAATAACGTGTACAATGCAGAACTGCTCTAGGGGAAAGAGTCACAGCTATAGAAGAGGAAGTGAGCGGATTGAGCAAAAAGGTGGAAAATAACAAGAAGGAGTTATACACTTTAAGACAAGAGGGGAAATTTATGAGTGATAAACTGGAATCTCTTGAAAAACCAAGCGAGGAAAAATAACGTAAGAATCCTAAATGTTCCAGAAAGACAAGAAGGTACTGACATAAAAAAATTAATTGTAGACTTATTAGTCGAATATTTCCCATGGAGTGACGTCAAGCTGTTAGAAGAAGATATTCAAAGAGTCCATAGAGACCCGTTCAGGAAAGCTAAAGACAGAAAAACGCCCAGAAAAATACTGATAAATTTCAAAACTTACACACTAAAAGAGAAAATCCTGAGCGAGGCCTTAAAAAAAGGAAACTACGATAAAGACTCATGGTCTTTTAGAATCAGATCAGACATGTCCAAAGCATCTCAGGACAGGCAGTGGGAGTTGGGAAAGCACATGCCAGAGCTCCAATCCCTAGGAGCCACAGTACAAATGAAGTTCCCACCATCTTTACGAATAATGTGGCAAAACAAAATGAGAAACATTAGAGAGCCTGAAGAAGTAAAAAATCTGATCAGCTTAATGAAAGATACAATCCAGATGGAAAGCGCTACAATTTGAGAAAAAAAAAATTTTTTTTTGCCGACGTAAAGAAAACAAATAAGATATTCCAGGTCCATAAAGGAAGAGCCCAAAAGGGGTCAAGATAAAAACCCCAAGAAAAAAAGAAGGAGGCTTCCCAGGGGAGGGAAAGAACAAAACACAAAATCAAAAATGTAAAAAAAAATATACAAAACAAATCGGGTGGGGTGCAAAATGGGGGAAAAAAAAAAAAATTAAATCCTCACATACGGAAAGAAAATTGGGAAAGAACGGAACTCCGTCATGATAATATTGAAGCCATCGTGAAAAACAAACGAAATACTATAAAAATAAATAAAATACAATGGGAGAAGTCAATAAAAAAATTAAAATATTATGCTGGAATGTGAATGGCATGAGAACAAAAAGTAGAAGAAACAAAATTCTTGAATACCTTAAATTATCTGAGAGCGAAATTTTAATCCTACAAGAGACCCATTTAGTGAAAGAGGAATGGGACCAAATCATGAAAAAAGTAAGATGGGCAGATATACATATTTGCACAAATCAAGGATGCAATATTAAAGGTGTAGCAATTATTCTAAAAAAATCCCTAAATGCAACTTTGGAATCTTCGGAAGTAGACATCAAAGGCAGATGGGCAGTAGCGAGAATAAAAGTGGGACTTTCAGCATTGACAATAGCAGGGTATTATGGTCCAAATCTTGATGATTCTGAGCCTTTACAGAAACTTTACACACAGTTACTATTAACCAACGCCCCAATAATTTTAGGAGGTGATTTTAACATCATCCTAGATTCTAAAACCGACAGATCCCCCCCAGGAAAAAATACGAATTCTCCTAATCTGCCAAAAATGAGGGAGTGGATCGGTATCTATAAAAAAGACCTGGATCTAATGGACATATGGAAGGAAAAAGGGGATAAGAGACTACCTTTCACTCTTCACAACAAAAGATTGGGACACAGATCTAGAATTGATTTCTTCCTAGTAGAAGGAAGATTAATGGAAAATGTAACAAAGTTAAGTCATATACCAGCCCACCTATCAGACCATTCCGCTGTACAATTAACATTACAAATCAAAACTGCCCAGATAAATAGAAGGTTTACGGTGGAGAGAACTATGTTCTCAGATCAGGAAATTGCACAATCACTTATAAAAGAAACAGAAGATTTTTTCGAAAACAATAAAACAGGAACCTCAAAACAAATAGTTTGGGACACTTATAAGGCCGTACTGAGGGGAAAACTACTTAGTCTTGCTGCACATAAATCAAAGAAGGAGAAACAAGAGATAACAGACTTAGAAAAAAATATAAAAACCCTAGATACTCAAATTTTAACAGAAAAAGATCCAGACAGAAAAGAAGGCTTACAAAAAGACAGACAAAAACAAAAAGATTCGCTGAGTAACATACTAGAAGAAAAATTAAAAACCAAGTGGGAAGCAAGCAAACTGGCAAACCACGAGTATGGAGAGGGATGTGGAAAATGGCTTGCATGGAAATTAAGAACTGATACGGCAAGAAATAGAGTAAAAACTCTAATAAGACAAGATCAAGATCAGGCAATCCTAACTTCGGCGGAAGGCGAAATTAGAAACGAATTCATGACCTTCTTCTCAAAGTTATACACTGAGGATGTCAACCCATCTGAAGAACAAATCAAGAGATATCTAGTAGACATGCCAGTTTTAAAACTGTCGGAAGAAGAGAAGATGGAGTTAAATAAAGAAATTTCACCAACTGAAGTTAAAAACACAATAAAAACCCTAAAAAAGGGAAAGCAGCAGGTCCAGATGCACTGCCCAACGAGCTTTATTTGACCTTAATAAACACCCTAGTACCACATCTAACAGAGCTAATAAATATGGTTTTTAAGCAAAAGGAAACAATGCCAGACACCTGGAATGATGCTGTAATAACAATCATCTTAAAACCAGGGAAGGATCCCAAAAAATGCGAATCATATCGACCGATATCTCTGCTTAATGCAGACTATAAAATTTTTACTAAAATAATGGCAACAAGATTGGGAAAATTTACGCCTCAACTTATACATTCAGATCAAAAAGGCTTCACAAAAGGAAGACAATTACACGAATTAACGCATGAACTTATAAGTGCAATAGATATAGCTACGGAAAAGAATATTCCCTTAACAATATTAACAGTCGATGCAGCTAAGGCATTCGATAGAGTGAACTGGTCATTCTTGAACAACATAATGACTAAAAATAACTTAGGGGATTCTTTTTTACATGCAATAGGAGAAATCTATAAAAACCCAAGATCAAGAATTCTGGTTAACGGTAGTCTTACTAACAACATCAAAATTGGTAGAGGCACTAGACAGGGGTGTCCTCTTTCACCCCTGCTATTTAATCTATATATAGAACCCCTAGCAAATCAACTTAGACAGTGCAAAGAAATCTCTCCCTTTGAATATCAAGGTTGGGAGAAAAAGCTTGCTCTCTATGCAGATGATTTGATGCTATTTACAGACGAATATGTAAAATCCAAGCCAGCGATAGAAAACATAATCAGCAAATTCGGGGAAGTGTCAGGTTACTTAGTTAACCATACAAAAACAGAAATAATGACATGGAACACACAGTTTGATAGCCCCAATATAAGGGAAGAGATAAGATATCTAGGTATCTTGATTAATCAAAATCTTAACAAAATAACACAAAATAATCTGAATAAAGTAGCTCGAGAGGTGCGAAAATTGCTCAAAGTATGGTCTAGCCTTCCTTTAAGCTTTATAGGGAGATCTAATATCATAAAAATGAGTATACTCCCAAAATATACATTCCTTTTTAACACTATTCCTTTGGATTTTAAAAAAACCGAGCTAAAAAAGCTGCAAGGGGAAATAGCAAGTTTCATATGGGCCTCCAAGGGAACTAGAATAGCCTGGAAAAAACTCAGGAGGAAAAAAGAGAAAGGAGGAATAGCAAGTCCCGACTTGACAGAATACTGCAGAGCATTTCAATTTAAAAACATCCGGTCTCTTCTTAGAATACACCAATATTACCCGGAACATTTGAAAGGAATGACAGAAGCTGAGGATCATTTTCTTTTCAAATTTGGTCACCAAAAGTACTTCAAGAAAATTAAGCTAAAAGTTCTGAAGGAGGCGGCTAAACTTTGGTCACAAATCAGATTGAGCTTAAAAATCCCCTATTATAGTGCAATGGCACCGATATGGAACTCTCCCGGAACTCCGGAATGTTTAAAAGATGTCATGGCTACCCCCTTAAAACAATGTAACATCGAATATTGGGGTCAACTTCTGAATGGAACAACACTAATATCATGGGAAGAACTGAATAAGATTTCCAATAGAACAATATCAAAATTCAAATATTATCAACTAAACAGTTGGGCAAAGACACTGCCAAAGGACGATAAAGAAAACAAAACTGTAGAAAAGGAAATGATAAAAATCTTACCCATGAAGAAGGAGGTAGCGAAATGGTATTGGGCTTTTATAGACAATGAAGAGGAAAGCTCCCAGATGGCAGAGCAAATCTGGGGAAAAGACCTAGCCTCAGAAGACCTAGTAAATATATGGGAAAACTCCATAGACAAGTGTTGGTCAACATTAAAAACAGCGGCACTAAAAAGAAATCATCTGTATACCCTGCATAGAGCCTATTGGACACCGAAAAAGCTTTCAAAATTTAAAAATGCGGGAATCAAAAAATGCCCTAAATGTGGGGAAGAGAAGGCGGATGACGTCCATATGTTCTGGAACTGCCCTTTCCTGAGAACATTCTGGGAAGGAGTTGGTAAGACGTTGAACTCAATATTTCAAAAACATCTAAATGTAAGTACAACTCTTATTCTTTTCGCGATTGACAACACAACGGGGGTAGATAAACTAACAGCAATGGAAGCAAAATTACTCTTTGTACTAATGGTGATAGCCAGAAGGGAGATCTGCATTAAGTGGATAGGTCCTCTTCCCCCGACACATGCGGAGTGGTTAAACTCAGCCATCAAAATAAATAAATTAGACAGAAGGGGGAAAAATAGTAAGAGGTTCAAGTATTGGGAAATCATGGAGAAATATCTGACCTCCGAGGATCGGGCGTAACACACTGTCCTATGATTAATGCGAAAGCGTATTCTGTGTTATGGGTATGATACTCATAGAAGTAGCCAAGGTGGCTAGCTCCCCCCCTCTCGACTACAGATATGTTAATATGTAAATGGAAAAGGTTCTCCTCTGATTAAGCAAAACAAGGAAAAACTCCCAAGTAAAGAGAGACCATTGGGCAGTGACGGTACAGAAAGGAAAGCTTCAGAGGTAGAATTCACACTTTCCAAAATACATAATATTTTCGCAATATGAGGATTAAAAAAAAAAAAAAACAATGCAGAACTGTGTTTATGTGGATAGCACAGTGGGTTACTGCTTTTTTCACGGACATCCTTTTGTTACTTGCAGTTCATAAATTACAATCCTCATATAGAACAGAGACCAATGAACTGTTGTCAAAGAGCTGCATTCAAACTGCATAGTATAGGGTGGAACGCTATGTTTTTCCACAGTCTTTTATTATCCTAATGTTGCTTAAAAAAAGGTTTGTTTGGGTAGCAATACATTCTTATGTGAGAGAGGCTATGGAGAGATGAGGTACAAAAAGAGAGTGTGGTAGTGAGGTAATCCGCATAGAAGGAGTTCAAGGGGGAACGGGTCATAAATAGGTTTATCGCATTGGGCCCCCACTAGCGCTATTTTCTTTTGGGGGGGTATTTATACAGCGCACTGTTACCCGAAAGTGGCCTGTTCTGCACTGCGGGGAGCATGCAGGGTACTCTGGACCGCTGCCAGCTCTGCCAAGGCTGCTGATGCGATTCCCAAAGGGGAAGCTGCCCCAAGGCACTGCTTCCTCTCTGAACATCAGTTACTTTCCAAACTCATGGCTTGATAACTAATCAATGTTTGCGAGCACAATTTCCGTCCCAAACCACCGATGCATACCCTTCTAACTTGTAAATAGGGGGGGGGGGACCTCTTTCACGCCGCCTCCAGTTTCTGATTAGGAAACGGTCTCAAAAGTCTTGCAATGAGGCAGAAAAACTTTTACAACTCATGAAAAGACTTTTATACTTTGTAAAAAAGTCCTTTTTTGGTTCCAAATGCTGTGATTTTGCGGATTTGTGATGACAAAAGGCCTTTGGACATTTTTGAACATCAAGCCGTAAATATAATCATTGCTTGTATTTCTTGGCCTGTTAATTTGTTCCTGTGGTCTTGTTTGCCTAGTGCGAGCAAACCCCGAGGGTGATAAATGTACGTTATAATAACTTAATATTAATAAACTCAGTTAATAAACAAACTCAAACTCATGAAAGCTTTCTCGCTGTTTTTCACATGTGAGTACTTTATTTGGAACAGACAGGAAGACTTGCATCACTGGTTGGGCTAGACCAAGGCTTCCTGTAAATCTGGACATATTCCTAAACTCATGTCTGTGTAAGGTGGTTTCCGTTTAAGGTTGTTGGAAACCTGCAAGGGCTGATTTCTTGTTCGGAACTCTTCACTCTACCTGACTTGTTGAAGGATTTAGAACATGTGGCAATGGACGGTGTTATCCACCTAACTATAAGGGGCCTCATTTATGAGAAATGACGCATCGCTGCGTGAAAACAGTGATGCGTCACTTCTCAGTGCGCACTCCTTGCGACATTCCTGATGCGTCATACTTAATGTATGACGCATCATGTCGCAAGGAGTTACAGATATGTCAGTATTTCTGACGTGTTTGTAAGCGCAAATGTGACGTATTGCTGGAGTGTGTCACAAAAGTGACGCAACTCCAGCAATGCGTTCTTTCACATGGGGCAAGCCCCATGTGAAAGAGCCTGCGTCAGTCTTACGCCTGCTGTGAGGCACGCGCAAGATTTTGACGCAACGGCGTCCTAAGAGTGACGCAGTGAAATCTCATAGATTTCACTGCGTCACTTCTACGACCTTTCCTTGCGTCAATACGCCCCCCTTGCATACATCATACCTGGCGCAGGTATAATGTGGTGCAGGGGTTTACAAAGTGACGCATCTACCTAGATGCATCACTTTGTAAATATGGCGCAACAAGACGCATTTTTTACGCCACTGGTGCGTCACAAAAAGTGACGCACCGGCGGCGTAAAAGTGACGCACAGCCTCATAAATGAGGCCAACGATTTGTGCACTTTCTCAGTTTTTTTATGTGATTTGTTTACGTGTGGGATTTTTCAATAACGGGCGATAGACATCAATTTATGCTGCTAAAACAAATAAACATTTTAAGCAAGGATGGCTGTTCTCACAGAGTTTTCACATAATCCTAGCGGGTCACTTTAAAAAGTAATCACCCTAATGCAGATTAAAGAATGCGTACATGTTACCTTTCCTGCAGGTTTTGTCCTGAAGTGGAACAAATGGGGAGACTTTTCATTTTATCTACTTTTTCAGATGGAACGCATCATTGATTGTCTTTAGGACTCATATTGAGGTGGGCCATTCTCTCTCTCTGAGGGTCCTATGTTATGGACGTTATCACCAGCCAACTCTCAGCTGATCATTGCAGTGAATCCCAGGTTCATTGTGATTACGTCGGTCCTTCTTTACATTTTATTTCTAAACATGTTGTTCCGCTCTATGGGGCATTTCTAAAGCACTCACTCTGACAAATGTTTCTTGGTTCTGTGAAAGCTAGATCGGGTAGAGTCAGAAATTTACTTGCAAACAAATTAATTGTTCATTGTTTCCGGGACAATAGATGAGATTGCACATTGCGAGATTTCCATTGAAGACCACTTCACGTGGCAGTGCCAAGATAAAAAGGGCCTGCCCATCCTTCCTCTGTTTCCTAATCCAAGGACGGTGTCCTGAAATGCACAGAGCGCAAAGGATAGTGTAGACATTTGTTTTGGAAAAAAGGCAGGAGGCAATCTGTCTACTGCTCTTCGGTGAGCGAGTAGAGCACTTCAAGAAGAACAACAAAAGGATCAAACTTTCTCACTCACATAACCAGTTATATAGCCATGATTTTGGATAAATAAGAGGCTCAGCAAAAGCGTAAAAATGCTTTCGGGTGAGTTCATCAAAAGGGTCATTCCCTGTATCCAAATGTGGCTACAGTCAACTCCTAAACTATGCACTTCTTGAATGATACGGGCGATCATTCTTCAAACCCACAACTGATGAAAATGGAATTCAATTACTGAATTGATTTGGAGCTATAGTGACAATTCCTTTTTAAAATAGAACCCTTAAGTATGAACTGACTGTTTAGGTTTTGTACAGCCTTCCATTACCTTAGATCAGTGTTGCAACAACTATGACAGCCTCAAGCATTTGAAAGACCAGGGAAAAATATTATTTGTGGTGATGCTTATTTAGGGCCCATCACCTCCTTCCCATTGCCCCATATGGTCCTTTCCCTTAGTCTATTCACATTCTTATCCTTGTTCTATTCATCTCTTACCTAATTTCTGTATTTTCATCGTGCTTGGTCCATTCGCCATACCTTCTATAAGACCCTGCATCTTCCCTTCCTTTTGTCTATTCTAGTCCATTTATCCTTCTATCCTTGCTACTGTCAACTTCCCTTCCCCAGCCAGTGTCCTCCGTTTTCCCTTGGCCTGCTATAGTCCATTCATCCTTTTTTACTTCCTACTTCCATCCTCCCATCGTGGGTCCATTCATTTGCCCCTATCTTAGTCTGTTCATCCATGGGCCATTCTTATTGTCCTCCTCTGATTCTCCTCTCAACCTTCCTGACTCCATTCAGCCTCCCACCCGTGGACATTTTTCAGATGATCCTTCCCTCTTTCTTCCCCTGAGCATTCCCCACACTTACTTTTGTGCCCTGTCCCAATGAGGTCAGTCCTTAAAAAGAGTACACAAAAGGTGCACAGCCATATAATAACTCTGAAAGAGCCAAGAACTGGAAGATGACCTCCTCAAATGCATCATTGAAGCCAAACCCTCCAACCATTCCTCTAACCCCATCCCTAGTGGCATCGCAATTGATTTCTACACCAATACTCTCTCTTACTGGACCAGGCTAGTTAACCTCTTCCTCAGTCAAGGCTCCTTTCCTGCTGCCCTAAAAACAGGACAGGTTACCCCTCTTCTAAAAAAAACCTCCGCAGATACAAATGACCTCACAACTTCCGCCCCATCACCAACCTCCCCTTTCTTTCTAAAATCACAGAAAAATGTGTTGCCAAACAACTTTCCCCACATATTATGGACAATAATCTCCAGTCTGGCTTCATCCAAAATTGCACCACTGAAACAGCCCTGCTGCAAGTGATTGATGATATATTTTAGAAAGAACAAGGGGAACCCAATAAATGGCCTGGGACCATGGGTATCAATTATTTCAAAGAGAACAAGTGGTCCCCAGCATAAACAAAGTAGCTTTGGCGAATTAGTATATAGACCACAATGGGCTACTATATAGTGTACAAAAATCCCTTACCCAGCCGGGCAGGGAATCTTTATTCAATTAATAATCTATTCTGATGTCTGAATGCAATAGGTAACCGAGGACATCAAGGTTACTGTGAGGCACAGTCCTGTGCCATACACAAAGGAGGAAGTAAAGAAGACAGTAAGTGCAAACAATATCAGGCAAACAAAGTGAGCTAACAGGCCACTGACATCACTTGAAATCAACAGTGTGACCTAGAGTTAAACAACCATACTCTAATATAATGAATTATAAATATGGGACACTCTTAAAACAGTCGACGGACGTTTCGATCCCAAGCTCAATTATAAGGGGATCATCTTCAGGACTTTCTTAATCAAAACTTTTGCCTGAATATAACCTTTTCACATAAAACCGCCTGTTATGGGAAAAATTTGAAGGGAAAAACAGAACAGAAATATCATCAGTGAAGAAACAGAAAAGAAATATCATCAGTGAAAAAAGGCATAAACAGTTTTGCTCTCCAGTTACTTTTTCGGAATGGCAGTACATTTCATGTTCATTCCGTGCAGTTCCTGTGAAGAATCTCTTGTGAACATTTGGGAGTATCTCGGGTTTTTTTAAAAAAAACTGTGATGTTACCTATACTTCTAGAGAGAAGTGAGGTGATAGTGATGTGGTGGCCGTGTTGGAAAATTAGGCCAAAAGTGAATTGTGATTCTCATAAACGGCGAGTGGGGTGAGACATGGTCAGGGCAGGTGTTTAACATGCACTGCGTGTGTTACATACCAGAGTTGTATCTGTTATTGGGTTTTTTTGGACTTTTCAGGTGTCTTCAGTAGTTAGGACAATAGCACAACATCCTATGGGCAGAAGGTAAAAGAACCTCATTGTTATAGGTACTATCAATTTATTAATTTATTAATTTTCTCAGTACGTATCAGTACTATCAAGTTGTAGGCTCCCCAGTTCAAATTTAGGGCTGGCAAGTGGTTCTATTGTTTACCATGTTTTTGAAGGTTGGAATTTCAAGCTGGACTTCAATTGCGTCCGGCAGGGAAGCGATTTCGATGGTTGCGCAGATTTTTGGGGGTCCTGGTTGGACTGTAAGGACAAAAATTAATAATTAATAAATCATATAAGGGGGCCGGAGTCAAGAAGGTATTGTGCCCGATTTGTTAATAAATAAATTATCCTGGGCATACTTTTACCTTAGAGTCTAATTCCACGGGATTGGGAATGCTAGTTCCATTGATTTTGTGTTTACAAAAAGGGATTTTTTGCGCTGAAACCACTTCAATGAAGGAAGTCTGTGAGAATCGAATTAATACAGTCAGTTAAGAGAAGAAAATCTTAGTAGCCATTGAATTCAGTGTCATTTCTATACTTATATCTACAGCACCTTCGTTGAAGTATAGTGGGTATTAACTAAGACCCAATATCGATGGATTCGGATCTCCCTTTATAAATTGTGGAATTCCGATCTATCTGAAGTGGAAAGAAGGGCAGATGTGAGATACCATTGAAACTATTAAAATTGTAAATGCCGGTTACGTAGAATGGACTTCATACTTAGCTGCAGTGGAAGTAATAAACACTGTACTAGGGAAACCACGTGCTGGTATCCTCCGTGGGGGCCCAAAAATTGGAGGTCTCCTGTATTGGGACAGAATCACGGTCTTAGCGGGAACTATGGAGCGTGGTAAAATCTTACTCGACAGTTTGTCAGAGGCTTACCTCGAGGTACCGGTGGTTTGGCGTGCATCAATGGCGCGTTGTGCTCCGCAGGATTGCTTCCGTATTGGAAAGCTAGTCACTGCTTATTGGATAATTCATGTGTCACGTGAGTAGGGATACTGGGACACGTGATGGGGGTCTAAAATGTACCAGCCCGACTTCATAGACTCATTTCCGTCGCCATATTAGAGTGGTTAGTTATACAATATTCGAGCCCGACTTCATAGACTCATTTGCGTCGCCATACTGGAGTGGCTAGTTATACAGTGTTAAAATTTTTTGTGCAATAATTCGTGATTTCCGTTTGCATTTTCCGACCAGCGCATTTTGCTTTGGTATTTACGGGGTGCTATAGATACAGTGCCTAAAACCTGTGCATTATTGCAACTGACCTTGAGGCAGTACTGAAAAAGCCCCGGGGCAATTGTGCAGCTACTGGAAAGATTTTTTGTGAACACCCCAAGTGACTTATATTTACAATTGATTGTCCGGAAAACATTTCATATTTCAAATAATCATGCTTATTAACATATATGAAAGACCTTCCTTAAAACCATGGTAAGAGACATTTTGCTCAGGGCAAGGCATGAATTGACACGTTTTTCATTTACGAAATATTTCAGTTTCAGATTCATATTCCTTTTAGTTGGACTAGGAACACCATATAGTCTTTGTATCTCGTTGGGATTACAGAAGAGTAGTCCAGTCCTCAGTCCTATTTAATCCACTGTGGATAGTGTCAAACTGAATGATGCTCTTGAGTTCCTCGCGGTTGAGCAGTTGGGCCAGGTTGCCACCCCTTGGTGGAAGTTTGACTGTCTTCAAAATTATCCACTTGATGTCATCTGCGGTGTGACCTTGTTCCTGAAAATGATCCACTAGTGGTGCATTTTGTGTGCCACACCTGATCCGGCTTCGATGCTGACATATACGAGTCTTTGCCTTCTGGGTGGTTTGCCCAACATACATTTTCAGGCAGGGGCATACAATTGCATAAATAACATTCTGACTATTGCAGTTTGTAAAGCTCTTCAGAGGTACCATCACACCATTATGGCTGAAGTTCCTTGACTCAATCGTGAACTCGCACACCGTACAGCAACCACACTTCACGTGACCTAGGATTGGTGGCAGGCCCCAGTTTGACTCAATTGTGGTGGCAATCAGGGGGGAAGGGAGGGCAGCCCTTACTAGATGATCTTTTAAGTTTTTGCTTTTCTTAAAGGCAAAGACAGGTCTCTCTAGATGTATTGGGCCTGCGTTTAAAGTAGGCCAATGCTTAAGAATGGATTTCCTGATTTTATTGGAAATAGGAGAGAAAGTAGTAACGCAGGCTATTCTTTCAGTTTTCTCTTTTACTTTAGGGGTTAACAAGGTGTCTCGAGGGCAGTACCAAGCCCTTTTGGAGGCTGTTTTAATCAATCTTTTTGGGTAGCCTCGTGCTAGTAGTTTGTTAGTAAGGACACCTACTTCCTTGAAGTAGTCAGCTTTGGTGGAGCAGTTCCTCCTAATTCTCAGGAACTGGGAATATGGTAAAGAGTCTTTCAAAGTCCAAAAAACCCCAATAACAGATACAACTCTGGTATGTAACACACGCAGTGCATGTTAAACACCTGCCCTGACCATGTCTCACCCCACTCGCCGTTTATGAGAATCACAATTCACTTTTGGCCTAATTTTCCAACACGGCCACCACATCACTATCACCTCACTTCTCTCTAGAAGTATAGGTAACATCACAGTTTTTTTAAAAAAAACCCGAGATACTCCCAAATGTTCACAAGAGATTCTTCACAGGAACTGCACGGAATGAACACGAAATGCACTGCGATTCCGAAAAAGTAACTGGAGAGCAAAACTGTTTATGCCTTTTTTCACTGATGATATTTCTTTTCTGTTTCTTCACTGATGATATTTCTGTTCTGTTTTTTCCCTTCAAATTTTTCCCATAACAGGCGGTTTTATGTGAAAAGGTTATATTCAGGCAAAAGTTTTGATTAAGAAAGTCCTGAAGATGATCCCCTTATAATTGAGCTTGGGATCGAAACGTCCGTCGACTGTTTTAAGAGTGTCCCATATTTATAATTCATTATATTAGAGTATGGTTGTTTAACTCTAGGTCACACTGTTGATTTCAAGTGATGTCAGTGGCCTGTTAGCTCACTTTGTTTGCCTGATATTGGTTGCACTTACTGTCTTCTTTACTTCCTCCTTTGTGTATGGCACAGGACTGTGCCTCACAGTAACCTTGATGTCCTCGGTTACCTATTGCATTCAGACATCAGAATAGATTATTAATTGAATAAAGATTCCCTGCCCGGCTGGGTAAGGGATTTTTGTACACTATATAGTAGCCCATTGTGGTCTATATACTAATTCGCCAAAGCTACTTTGTTTATGCTGGGGACCACTTGTTCTCTTTGAAATAATTGATACCCATGGTCCCAGGCCATTTATTGGGTTCCCCTTGTTCTTTCTAAAATAGACTTAAGCACAATCGCTTGATTGTAGGGTTTCTTTGAAATTCCCACTCTCCGTCTTTACGGAGTTGGCCTTCCTAGTGCCACTTTACCTTTAACAACTGTATTTCCCTTCCCTCACTATACACTTCCCCATTCTTAAAAAGGTAATGTCAGCCCATGCTCCCCTATATACTGCTGAGTATCTCAAACAGTTATGTTCGGGTCCTTCTCTACTGTCTGACACACCTGATGTGCCAACAGCCACCAGTTCCTCATTACCAGAGCAGCTTGAAAAGCTTAGAAAGAAACAAGTCAGACTTCAACTTATGGTGTTGATGTTGACAGACTATTTAAAGGCTGATATAATTCCAGTCGGTCTTCAAGTCCGTAATATTCCGGGTATTTTCACGGACAATCCCAAATATATCTCTAATTTCAGCTATATAGGCACCACATGCTCCAGGCATTGGCTAGCACTGGGTATTGATATAGCCAGTGAAACTCTGAAAGATTTGGAAACAGAAATCAATGACTTGTTAAAACAAATTAGCGATTCAGACACCACTACAGAATGTAAAAAACTTTTGGATCAGGTTGACAAAACGATAGCAGAATTTCATAGAATAGAACAAAATAAAAAGTCCAATAAAATCAAAAAGGATATCAAGAATTACAACGTTGAAAATACCTACCCGTATCTCCAAAAAGATTTTTACACTAATAGGCCACAATTTAATCCCAACAGCAGGCCCTGGGGTAGGTACAATAGACGCCGAAATATAGTGGGCTTTTCAGATACTTCAGAAGAATCGTCTGACAATTCTGACCCCGGTGAGGGAGCAAGCAATCAAAGAAGAGGAGGTGGGGCCCAATCCAATTTTTTAGGCAGAGGCCAATCAGATACCCCCCAAAGAGGACGGGTAAAGAAACAACGATGGTTCAATGCACCAGGAGAACGCAGAACCCGGAACAACTTTTACCAGTGGTGAACCACCCTGACCTAGCAACACCTATTCCCAACCCTTCCCTTGAGACCCTAGGCATCAATACCGTCTCCACGTCTTCAGAATTAATACCCATCTTCAATTTATCACAGCATTTATTGCAAGACTCTGAAATAACTGTTCTGAAAAAAGGCCTCTCATTTGTCCCTACCATCCGCCCAAATTTCATGGAGCTGCAAACAGAACTACTCCGATTTTTCAGAGTTATCCGTCTAAAAGCCTTCTTTCAACTCCATCCTTCCACCAACGACAATGCCAACACCCCATTCCGTCCAATCTCCACATTTCTACCATCGGCGAGCATGGTTCCAACGGAAGTTCGAACCTTTGAGAAACTGGTGCACAAAGACATATGTACCTTAGAAAAGAAAAAACTGTTTATACCCTACAACATCTCGAGAGCAGAAAAAGATGCCATAAATTCCCTTAAAAACAACTCAGGGTTAGTAATAAAGAGTGCTGACAAAGGGGGTGGAATTGTCCTACAGGACATTGATTCCTATAAAGAGGAAATCAAACGCCAACTTAACAATCATGATCATTACCAAAGGCTACCTGGTAACCCTACTAAAAACATTCAAGAGACAATTCAAAAACTTACATCAGATGCAGTCTCAGAGGGCTTCTTGAGCAAAAAAGAATACTTATTCCTTAACGTCAAAAGCCCACGCCAACCGGTAATTTACACTTTACCGAAAGTGCATAAAAACAGTGAAACCCCCCCCGGCAGACCGATAGTCTCTGCATGCGGCTCTATTTTAGAACCTTTGGGAGCATATGTAGATTACTTCATTAAGGAATTTGTACCATCAACCTCCTGCTATGTGAGAGATAGTATGGAAATGATTAATCTTGTGGAACACTTCCCATTTGACCCTTCAGCTCACACTCTTTGTACAATGGACGTAGAGTCGTTGTACACTAATATTCCCCAAACAGCGGCTCTTTTGGTCATTCAGCGGATCTTAGACTCACGACCACGTCCGCACAGGGTTCCAACCATTTTTATTCTACAGCTTTTGGAACTCTGTCTTACCAAAAATTACTTTCTATTTGACAGTACCTATTACCAGCAAATAAAGGGGACTTCCATGGGGGCTATTTTTGCCCCCAACCTGGCAATCCTGTTTATGGATGCCCTGGAAACAGGAGTCATCCTTACAGAGAGCAATCCCTTCTATGACGGCATTGTTTTATGGCGGCGTTACATCGATGATATTTTCCTGATTTGGAAACTAGACATCACGACGCTGAAATCATTCAACCACTGGTTGAATAACAATTGCTCTGAGCTAAAATTCACTCTGGCCCATGATAAACACCAAATAGCATTTCTAGACCTAACCATTTATCACCAAGATAGTGAACTCCTGACCTGTTTGTATAGGAAACCAACGGAACGTAACACTCTCCTTAGTTACAACAGCAATCACCCTAAAGCTTTGAAAGACTCTTTACCATATTCCCAGTTCCTGAGAATTAGGAGGAACTGCTCCACCAAAGCTGACTACTTCAAGGAAGTAGGTGTCCTTACTAACAAACTACTAGCACGAGGCTACCCAAAAAGATTGATTAAAACAGCCTCCAAAAGGGCTTGGTACTGCCCTCGAGACACCTTGTTAACCCCTAAAGTAAAAGAGAAAACTGAAAGAATAGCCTGCGTTACTACTTTCTCTCCTATTTCCAATAAAATCAGGAAATCCATTCTTAAGCATTGGCCTACTTTAAACGCAGGCCCAATACATCTAGAGAGACCTGTCTTTGCCTTTAAGAAAAGCAAAAACTTAAAAGATCATCTAGTAAGGGCTGCCCTCCCTTCCCCCCTGATTGCCACCACAATTGAGTCAAACTGGGGCCTGCCACCAATCCTAGGTCACGTGAAGTGTGGTTGCTGTACGGTGTGCGAGTTCACGATTGAGTCAAGGAACTTCAGCCATAATGGTGTGATGGTACCTCTGAAGAGCTTTACAAACTGCAATAGTCAGAATGTTATTTATGCAATTGTATGCCCCTGCCTGAAAATGTATGTTGGGCAAACCACCCAGAAGGCAAAGACTCGTATATGTCAGCATCGAAGCCGGATCAGGTGTGGCACACAAAATGCACCACTAGTGGATCATTTTCAGGAACAAGGTCACACCGCAGATGACATCAAGTGGATAATTTTGAAGACAGTCAAACTTCCACCAAGGGGTGGCAACCTGGCCCAACTGCTCAACCGCGAGGAACTCAAGAGCATCATTCAGTTTGACACTATCCACAGTGGATTAAATAGGACTGAGGACTGGACTACTCTTCTGTAATCCCAACGAGATACAAAGACTATATGGTGTTCCTAGTCCAACTAAAAGGAATATGAATCTGAAACTGAAATATTTCGTAAATGAAAAACGTGTCAATTCATGCCTTGCCCTGAGCAAAATGTCTCTTACCATGGTTTTAAGGAAGGTCTTTCATATATGTTAATAAGCATGATTATTTGAAATATGAAATGTTTTCCGGACAATCAATTGTAAATATAAGTCACTTGGGGTGTTCACAAAAAATCTTTCCAGTAGCTGCACAATTGCCCCGGGGCTTTTTCAGTACTGCCTCAAGGTCAGTTGCAATAATGCACAGGTTTTAGGCACTGTATCTATAGCACCCCGTAAATACCAAAGCAAAATGCGCTGGTCGGAAAATGCAAACGGAAATCACGAATTATTGCACAAAAATTTTTAACACTGTATAACTAGCCACTCCAGTATGGCGACGCAAATGAGTCTATGAAGTCGGGCTCGAATATTGTATAACTAACCACTCTAATATGGCGACGGAAATGAGTCTATGAAGTCGGGCTGGTACATTTTAGACCCCCATCACGTGTCCCAGTATCCCTACTCACGTGACACATGAATTATCCAATAAGCAGTGACTAGCTTTCCAATACGGAAGCAATCCTGCGGAGCACAACGCGCCATTGATGCACGCCAAACCACCGGTACCTCGAGGTAAGCCTCTGACAAACTGTCGAGTAAGATTTTACCACGCTCCATAGTTCCCGCTAAGACCGTGATTCTGTCCCAATACAGGAGACCTCCAATTTTTGGGCCCCCACGGAGGATACCAGCACGTGGTTTCCCTAGTACAGTGTTTATTACTTCCACTGCAGCTAAGTATGAAGTCCATTCTACGTAACCGGCATTTACAATTTTAATAGTTTCAATGGTATCTCACATCTGCCCTTCTTTCCACTTCAGATAGATCGGAATTCCACAATTTATAAAGGGAGATCCGAATCCATCGATATTGGGTCTTAGTTAATACCCACTATACTTCAACGAAGGTGCTGTAGATATAAGTATAGAAATGACACTGAATTCAATGGCTACTAAGATTTTCTTCTCTTAACTGACTGTATTAATTCGATTCTCACAGACTTCCTTCATTGAAGTGGTTTCAGCGCAAAAAATCCCTTTTTGTAAACACAAAATCAATGGAACTAGCATTCCCAATCCCGTGGAATTAGACTCTAAGGTAAAAGTATGCCCAGGATAATTTATTTATTAACAATTCGGGCACAATACCTTCTTGACTCCGGCCCCCTTATATGATTTATTAATTATTAATTTTTGTCCTTACAGTCCAACCAGGACCCCCAAAAATCTGCGCAACCATCGAAATCGCTTCCCTGCCGGACGCAATTGAAGTCCAGCTTGAAATTCCAACCTTCAAAAACATGGTAAACGATAGAACCACTTGCCAGCCCTAAATTTGAACTGGGGAGCCTACAACTTGATAGTACTGATACGTACTGAGAAAATTAATAAATTAATAAATTGATAGTACCTATAACAATGAGGTTCTTTTACCTTCTGCCCATAGGATGTTGTGCTATTGTCCTAACTACTGAAGACACCTGAAAAGTCCAAAAAACCCCAATAACAGATACAACTCTGGTATGTAACACACGCAGTGCATGTTAAACACCTGCCCTGACCATGTCTCACCCCACTCGCCGTTTATGAGAATCACAATTCTCTTTTGGCCTAATTTTCCAACACGGCCACCACATCACTATCACCTCACTTCTCTCTAGAAGTATAGGTAACATCACAGTTTTTTTAAAAAAACCCCGAGATACTCCCAAATGTTCACAAGAGATTCTTCACAGGAACTGCACGGAATGAACACGAAATGCACTGCGATTCCGAAAAAGTAACTGGAGAGCAAAACTGTTTATGTCTTTTTTCACTGATGATATTTCTTTTCTGTTTCTTCACTGATGATATTTCTGTTCTGTTTTTTCCCTTCAAATTTTTCCCATAACAGGCGGTTTTATGTGAAAAGGTTATATTCAGGCAAAAGTTTTGATTAAGAAAGTCCTGAAGATGATCCCCTTATAATTGAGCTTGGGATCGAAACGTCCGTCGACTGTTTTAAGAGTGTCCCATATTTATAATTCATTATATTAGAGTATGGTTGTTTAACTCTAGGTCACACTGTTGATTTCAAGTGATGTCAGTGGCCTGTTAGCTCACTTTGTTTGCCTGATATTGTTTGCACTTACTGTCTTCTTTACTTCCTCCTTTGTGTATGGCACAGGACTGTGCCTCACAGTAACCTTGATGTCCTCGGTTACCTATTGCATTCAGACATCAGAATAGATTATTAATTGAATAAAGATTCCCTGCCCGGCTGGGTAAGGGATTTTTGTACACTATATAGTAGCCCATTGTGGTCTATATACTAATTCGCCAAAGCTACTTTGTTTATGCTGGGGACCACTTGTTCTCTTTGAAAAAAAAAGCAAGTGATTGATGATGCACTGCATATACTCAAGTCTGGGGAATCATGCCTTCTGATTCTTCTTGACCTCTCTGCAGCCTTTGACACTGTTAATCACAAAACCCTCCTTAACACTCTTCAACAGAGAATGGGCGTGAAAGGTACAGTGCTTAAATGGTATGCCTCATTTCTCTCTGACAAGTCCCAAATGATCAAGATGGCAAACAGTCTTTCATCTCCATTGGCGGTAGGTCAAGGCATCCCTCAAGGTTCTATCCTTGCACCCACTTTCTTTAATCTCTATCGGGAACCATTGGTGTATATCTGGGATACACTACCATCTCTATGCAGATGACACCCAAATCTATCTCAAGGTGTCTTCTGCACACGATCTTCCACTGCTCAACTCTACTCTCAACTCTATACACAACTGGATGTTAGTTCACCAACTGATTCTCAATCCCACCAAAACTGAATTACTCCTCCTATCTACCTCTCTCTCCCCTCCTCCGGTTCAATTCTGGATGGATCAGCTGAATTTACTGAACAATAAACCCATCATTGTCGACAGCGCTAAATCCCTAGGTGTCATACTTTGCAAAAAACTCAACCTAATCTCCCACATCAACTCCATTGCTAAGAACGCACATTACCAGCTGCGCCTTCTGTGAGGGGTCCATCGGTTCTTCCCGGAAAAAGACCTAAAAACACTGGTCCAATCGCTAGTTCTCTCTAGACTGGATTACTGCAATTCTCTTTTGACTGGCTTGCCCAAATCTCACCTCTCCCCCCTCAAATCCGTCCTCCACTTAGCAGCTCGCTTTATTTCAGGATCCAAACGAAGTGACCACATTACTCCTATCCTGTCTTCTCTTCAATGGCTTCCCATCGAGGCAAGATCAATTTATAAAACTACCTGCATTCCCCATAAAGCCTTGCACACTTCCTCTCCTCGTTACCTGGCGAATAAACTCAAAATGTCAGGAGGTGCGAAACACTCTCAGAATTCGGAAACGTTTCTGCTTTAGCGCCCCCCTTCAAAAAGGAAAGATCGATGACTCAATCATTCTCATGTAATGCGGTGAGAATCTGGAACTCACTTCCGTCTTTGCTTCGTGCCCCCACCTCCATTCAGATTTTCAAAGCTGACCTCAAATCTCTTCTCTTTCAAAGACACTTTCAGAACTAATGCCCTAATTCTCAGACCCCTCCAGGAAGTTAGTTCATCATTGTAAAGTTGTAACATCTTCTTATCCATTCCCCACCCTTGATTGCTGTATCTTATATTTTGTGATTGCTTATATGGTTTTACTCTACCTCTCCTGTTGATTTTTGTGACGTTCTATTTTGTACCATTTCTCTCATTTAACGTAACTTGTTCTATTGTACAGCGCTCTGACACCTTCGGGTAAAGTCTGCGCTTTATAAAAATGCATTAAAGTATAATTAAAAAAAGAACAGCCCCTGACTACTGCAACAATGGCCATCATAGCACAGGATCTGCATATTTCTAATAATGCTTCTTATAGCGTAGGATTTCAGGCTCCAGTGCACACACCCATAAGACGGCAGGCATGCACGCAGCAGACAGGCACACTTGAAGATACACACATGTAGGCAGATGGACACATACACAAGGTCATGCTCACTTGCTCATTCTGACTCATAGTTATCATATCACCACATACATATAGGCATGTGTTGAATTCAGGCTCCAGGAAGCTCCACTTCTTTCCCCATCTCTCCCATTTCCACATCCTGTTGCCCTCTGTTCCAGGCAGGGAGCAGCACGTGGAATGAGGTGGGAGCTCTGGACTTGGAGATATCTGCCATTCGGTGCTAGATCTCAACAGGGCTCAGGAGACAGAGATCTCCCCCGCACTGTCTCCTGACTCCTTTTGAAGTTGAGGAAGGACACAGAGTAGGTGAAATGGTACTCAAGGAAGATGTAATGGATAGGAATTCCAGGGACAGAGGGACCAGCGAAGGACTACCTCTGGGGCCTTAGATGAGCAATTACAGAGAAAGGAAGCTGGAAATGGAGAGGGCGGGACTGCAAACAAGGAGCAATTGCAGACTTATGTTCTATCCCACCCAGGTAGTATCTTCCTTTCTCACTAACTGACCTTCTAAAGAATCATCCTAGGAGAAGAGGAGTAGTGGTCTGGAGGATTCGACTCAGCACACTGTAGGTCTCAGGGCACTGACCTGTTCTAAACAAATAGGGTTTGCTCTGTAGCACTGCACAGCCAGCTGCACCACACATGCGGGGCTTGGAGCAGGGGCCCCCTGCTCACACTGCCGAAAGACAGGCCTGGAAGCAGCCACTATTTATCATTCCTGGCTCCATAATAGCCTCAGTCTTTTTGATACCAGGTTTAGCCAAAGGAAGTGAAACCCCTGTGGAGAGGTGCAGCAGTACTTTGCTGTGTCACCCACATCACCCTGGCCCTGAATATGATATCAGTGTGATCAGCACGCATAAAAATAGGAAGTCAGAAAGACAGGCCCAAGTCAGCCACTGGCTGGGCATAAATAGGATGTGCAACTGGCGGGAATCTGGAAGATACTCCTGATTCAGTCTGTACTGAGCCCAGGAGCGGCCCATGCATGTAAGAGCGGTGGGGCCAGGTTGGGGGGTATTCGACAGAGAGGGGAAATTAAATCATTAAATAATTGTCCCTTGTCATGGTCTGTCGTAATTCCCCCCCCCCCCCGCCCCCTCCCCCCTCCAGCTCCACTGCCCCACCAGTCTTAAGTGCACGGGCCGCTGCAGATTGAGCCTAACATAAGAGGAAGCACCACCGGTGGTGAATGACATTACCACACCTACCATCAGGCTTGGTTTCTGCGGATACTTGAGAAGAACAGGACTGTCGATTGTGTCCATTGAGACCAACGGAAACAGTAAGATGAGGACAGGCATATTGATGACATTACTTGTGATCCTGTGTCCATTAGTGAGGCCCCAGTGTAATATGATGAAATGATGAGTAGAAGACGAGGTGTAGCATATGTAGAATGCTTTATTCATTAGATGGTAGATATCAAGGGTGGACCCACCAGGAGCAGCTCACTTGCTGCTCATCCCCACTCTAACTGATCATCACACTCACACACAAGCATTCCAACACTCCATTCTCACGTGCACCAACATTCCACTAACATTCTACTTGTGGCTGAGCAGCAAGACCTACAACTGGTCCACTACACCCAGCTATGACAGCAACGAGATTGACCATTAACTAGCTTGGTCGTCATGTTCCATTGTCAGCCTCTTAAGAGGAGGCTAACTAGCACTTAGTTCTGATGACTAGCATTACAGTGATGGTACCCCTGCACAGTCCTCATTTGGTGGGTTATTTCGCATTGGAGGACTGCCGAGGGTGGAGTGTGCAGCGTACCTGCTCTTGAACTTGACGAACTTTGGGCAATTTTATCTAGTTACACTTCACATAAGTTTTACTCATTCGGGTTTGGGTTCAATGTAACATTATTATTTTCACATATGCAGGACTATACCAGGACAAAAGAGCAGCACATCAGGATATCAATCTTGCTGACAAAACAGAGCTTTTGTACAACATATAATGGTGAATATTGTGCCAAAAAAGGCATTATCCTTACTGAAAACACAATAGGGGAAGAGATTCTCTGCTAATCTCCTGCAAGAAGCATGCTCAGGCATATGCAAAGAACGCATTTAATTCCCCCTCTAGCATTAAGAAAATGCTGCTCGTTAAAATGCAGTAATTGTATTTTTCAGGCTGAAAAATTGGTGGCAGTATAACTACATATACAGTCATAGTTGAATGACTTTTTAATTTGTACTTGGTTTTATGGGTGTGTACGTAAAACAGGTTCCAGACTACAATGTTAATAGGCTTAAGATGCACATGCAATACTTTAGGAAAGAAACCACGTGCCTGAGCATGGGGGGAATCATCATGAGTACATGTTCTGCAGATCACCAACACATCAAACATATTACATTAATTATTGCTTGAACCACACCACAGTTACTATCAACTTTCCTGCCAATTTCACACTTGTTTTGATCCTGAAGTAGAACCTGGGTCATACTGACCTATAGGGCAAACTGGTAGTACCAGAAGGGCCGGTTCGGACAAGTCAGCGTGTGCGCCCCTTTTAGGGGAGTTTGTGAACCTGTTTTATGGCTGGTTATTTTACAGTTAATTTCCTTAATAGTACCCCAAATGTTGCCTGCGGGAAGCACAAATGCACCCAGTCTCTCATACCTTGCATAACACCTATACAGCATGTTAGTTAAAAGTTCAAAACTGGACCAATTTGCAAACATGGGCCACATTTCTAGCTATCTGATTCACTAATGGGGATCACCTTCATTTTGGTGGCTGGGCCTATTTTAGTGTCCCAGTCCGGGTTCTAGTCTGCAGTATTAAGTGGGGAATATTGATATACTTTAATATAAATAGCCAAAATTTTGAGGGCATAAATATTGACAGGTAAGTGCATATGAGGGAGTATACATTTATTATTCTTAAATCTGCATTTAGATACCTTGAAGATATATACCGGCAAGGTACATATATGTGGAGTTATGTACAGATTATCTATACATACTTACTGTTGATTCTTTTTCAGACCTTAAGCCTGTTGGAACAATAGAGAATAATGAGGTGAGGTACCTTTTTTCAAGGACAATGTCCCTCGTAGTCTCACCTGTGTCAAACCCAACCCCCCATAGCTCTTACATGAGGGATGGGATAATGGAGGGTGCACCTTTCTCTGCATGCTTTCACATTTATTTTCTTCAATATAGCCAAAGGGTCAACTGCTGCAGAGTTATTGTAAGTCATGGGCAAAGTAGACATATCCTATCCCTAGAGCCCCATCTTGTAAGGGCACCCCTTGTAAAGCAAAAGGGACAATGAGAATTTGCACCTTAATGGTGAGCATAAAAAGAGGTTATTGCCAATAATAACCCTAAATCTTTTTTCATTGCTTACCAGGACCCAGGAACAGGATGCTCAGATTTGGGTAACAAACATGTTTACAAGTATTGTTCATACACTCATTTATTCATTCACATTGAGAGTTGTATATGCATCCTCTCACCCTAGTGCTCTCATGGAGCATGTCACAATAAACATTTAAAAACATCTTTCTCTCTCATGTCTCTTTCCTTACTTCACCTCCCTTCTTTTATATTGCTAATCTCCTTACCTCTGTACCTGTTTCTACATGTGTATATATCTACCATCTCTCTCTGTCCAAATTCTCTCTACCTCACCTCACTCAATAAACCTCACTCGACCTTCCTCTCTCTCTACCCCTCTCTCTGCCTTCCCCCATCTCTACTCCCTTTGTTGTACTCATCTCTCTCACTATCCCATTCCACTCTCTCCACACCACTGTTTTGTTTAATTCTCACCTCCATACATCTCTCTCCCCTTACTAAAGCTCTCTCTCTCAACCACATCTCTCTTGTACCTCACCTCTGTTAGACCTGTCATACTTGGTGTGGTAGTCTGCAAACATTTTGCCTTCACCTCTTCTGTTTTGCTAAATTCATGTTTTTTTGGTTTTAGGACTGCTACTCAGTGCTAAAGTGCTTGTGCTCTCGCCTTCAAACATGGTAACATTGGCCTACATCAAATTGGTATATTCAATTTACTTGAGAGTCCCTTGTAAATGGTACTACATGTCCCAGAGCCTATTAATTAAATGCTACAAGTGGGCAACATCACTCACTGTTCCTCCACAAAAGTAGCCTTTTAAAAAACGTCTCAGGCCTGCCATTGCACCATGTAGTGCAGTTTTAAACTTTCATTTTGACCTGGCAAAATAAATCTTTTGTTTAAATATGATCCCGGGGGAAACCCGAGCTACTAGAGGCACAACTCCTGGGCCGTGGGCCTTTCTAATGTTATCAAAAAATTCCACATATCTATATATTGTTGTATGCAAGATTTTTATTATCTTGATTTTAAACGTTTGAAAAACGAAACAATGAACCATGCATTCTATGCGCTACAATTTTTCATGCTAAGTTTCTTGTGTTTATGGAAAACATCAAAGAAAAACATATAAATTATTCAGCAAATCGAACAATGATGTTCAGTGATCATGTTATATTTCCACAAGATTCACAAACAATATCCCAAAATCCCAATGCATTTCGGGTTCATCCTGAACCCTTCGTCAGGGGATAAGCTTGATAAATAGTCGAATCTTGAGTTAACAATGTCCTGTAGTGATGTTTTTTCAGGATATACAAAACAGCAACAAAAATGTCTGTACATTACTCAATCAATAATTACATGTTCAAAAGTCAACAAGGAAGAAGGGAAATAGCTAGGGAGTGCCGCTGAGAAAGAACCGTTATGTTAAAAAAAGGTGCGAGTGTGGTGAAAAACCAATGTAACGTGCGCCTGACCAAAAACTCAAAGTGTATAACTTTTATACAAATATTACGCAAGTAACACGTGAATTACCAGTGAGTTAAAAGTGAAAGAAAATAAAACAGTGCAACCTTAATGTGTTGAAAAAGTGCAAACCTAAAAGTAGACGTGAGACTCAAAAACGAGGAAAAATTAAGGGGAATATCTGGCCATGTCAATTATCTTACCAGACGATAGTCCACTGAGGGCGGATGTCTGTAAGCCACTTTTAAACAATATGAGGACTGAGGGCATATTATCAAGGGGGTTTATCTCCGCTTTTTTGGCTTTGAAAGCCAAGAAAGCGGAGATAAAATTATCTCCCTATTACCTAGCTGCCGCTAACACCAGTTAGCAACAGCTAGTAGGAGATAGCGACCATCTTGGGCCCCACTTTGCATGTCAGTGATATTTATCTCTAATGAGATGCAAAGTGGGCGTGCCAAGATGTTAGCGACTGAAAACAGTCGCTAACATCGCTATCTCCTATTACCAACTTTTGGAGATATTCGCGCTAAGCGGGAATATCTCCAAAAGCTAACACCTGCCCTGAGCAGTTCTTAGCCATGTTATCCAATGGGAGGTGGATAACATGGCTAAGAGCATTAGCTCGCTAATGCATGAATATCGCTGACTTTTCAGCGATATTCATGCTTTGCGGCGATTTTTACCGCATTTGCGTTAAACCTTGGTAATACCAAGGTTTATTTGCGGTAAAAATCGTCGCAGCGCTGCGGTAAATTTTTGTCTCTAACCAAGCAATAGCGATAATTATCGCTATTGCTTGGTAATATGCCCCCAGGTTCCTCAATTCAAATGATATTAAGAAAATAATAATAAGGAACGTTCAATCCCCTAAAATCTACCGGTTTTCAAAAACAAACCCGGCTCACCCGGTGTGCAGCTTACCGATATTACTAATGAAGGCACGAGTTTTCGAATCACTCAATGCCAAGTATCTGAAAAAGAATCGTAAAATCCTCACAAACAAATTCGCTACTATAACTTAAAATTAATTTAAACATTTATTTATTTATTTATTTATTTTCGAAATTTGTATAGCGCAACAAATACCCTGGGGTGTCTCGGCGCTGTGGAGCTGCTAGAATCAGCTAGCATCTTACTGGTTGAACAATAGTGTTGAACAACCATCTTACTGGTTGAACAACCAAGTTTTTAAGAAAACTCAGCAGGTTCGGGGCATCTTAATGGCCAGTGGCAAGAGATTCCAGAGTTTTGGAGTGGCCACCAGAAAATGCCTGTCTCCCCAGGTGGCAGTTCTTGTACGCGGTACAGGGAGGAGACTGGTGTTAGCCGATCTTAATTGCCTCTTGGGAGTATAAAGCTGAAAAGCTTCAGTGAGGAACCTGGGTCCTATGCCATGTACTGCCTTATAGGCAATGCAGAGGGCCCTAAATTTAATGCGGCTCTCAACTCTCAGCCAGTGGAGGTGGCGGATAGCAGGGGTGGTGGGCTTGCGGCGAGGGATATTTAGGAGAATCCTTGCAGCCGCATTCTGAATAGACTGCAGCTTCGTTAGGACACGCTTCTGAGTATCTAGAAAGAGAGCGTTCCCATAGTCTATCTTTGAGAAAACTAAGGTAGAAACCAGAGTTTTCCCAGCTGAGGTAGGGAGGTAAGGCAGCAATTTTTTAATTTGTTTCAGAATAAAGAATGCTGCAGAGACAACCTTATTGGTGTGGAGGTCAAAGGACAGCTTCCTGTCAAAGATCACTCCCAGGTTTCTGGCCTTTTCCACTGGGACAGGAGGAGGGCCCAACTTTTCAGGCCACCAGGTGGAAGACCATTCCGGGGAGAGTCTGCCGAAGGTCATGATCTCGGTCTTGTCCGAGTTAAGCCTCAGACAATTCGAGGTCATCCAGGTGCTGACCTCAAGCATGGCTCTTTGGAAGTTGGCTGCCACAGTAGGGCCATCTCTGTGGATAGCCAGACCAGCTGGGTATCATCTGCGTAGGATGTAAGCCGTACCCCATGGGCCTTTATTACCCTCGCTAAGTCCGCTACGTAGATATTAAATAGCATGGGACTTAGCGAGGAGCCCTGTGGGACTCCACAAGGGAGTGCAGAGATAGGGGAATAGAAATCTCCCAGCCTCACTGTCTGGGTACGATTTTCCAGGAAAGATGAAATAAGGTCCCTGGCCAAACCGTTTATCCCCAGGGCTGTGACACGGTCGACCAGAATGGTATGGTCGACCGTGTCAAAGGCTGCCGACAGATCCAAAAGGATCAAGACAGCCGCCCCTCCCTGGTCCATGATCGCCCTGATCTCATCAGAGGCCTTTATCAAGGCGGTCTCAGTTCCGTGCCCTTTCCTGAACCCAAACTGCGTTTCGTCGAGGAGTTGGTGAGCCTCGACGAACTCTGAGAGTTGTCTGTTCATCAGGAATTCGCATACTTTGGCAGGAAAGGGCAGACACGCAATGGGTCTGTAACTGGCCACAGCTGTAGGGTCTAGGGAAGGTTTTTTTAAAAGGGGTTTTATGACAGCCTTCTTCCACAGGCTAGGGTATTGACCTGTCTGGACAAAGCCTCCAAGATTTACCTCTCCCTTCATCCGCCGCTATGCATACTGTGTAGCCAAAAGCGAGTTCGCCCAACAGGTCACGTGGTGCGGAACTCGCGAGCTATGAGGAAAAAGTAACAAAAATAAAGGACGGACTGTCAACAAAACTCACCTAAGAGAGAGAAAAAAAAAACTCTAGTTCAATTCTATGTTCAACATGCTTATCATCTGTTTTCTCAAGACCAATCATGCTAGGGAAACATCGGAGAATGTGTGCTAGAAACCTATACATAGGTATATCTAGGACAAAGTGACAATTCTACAAGTCGAAATATCATATCACTAATGGAGTGTCACTCGCTATGACATAAGATAACTGTGACCTCTATTGTTAAGTAAGCAACCCAACGTAGGATCGGAAAACCTGATGAAACAGGCAGGGTAGGATAATATAAAGATCTAACAAAGTGAAACGAAAAGGGACGGAACATAGAATATACAAATAATGCTCTAATCGAGAAAACCAAAAAGTGAGAGAGAAAGGAAGAGAAAATCTTAGCGTACTCCCGTACATTTTATTGAATGGTGTCAATCTGTTATAGAAAACAAAGTAGTTCGTAATGGTCATTAAGACCCCCTGGACTGACTGTACCTAAAGTCTTTATCCAGTATGTTTCCCTCCTAGCTAGGAGTGTATTGAAGTCTATTCCTGGTACTTGTTTGATGCATTTCAAAACCGTGTGTCTTACTTGGGGAATAGTGTGTTTAGCTTCTACCCAATGTCTGGCTAGTGGTGAATTTGTGTTCTGATTTCTGATGTGACTTTTATGCTCCACTATCCGTGTTTTGATCTTTCTACTGGTTCTGCCCACATATACTAGTCCACACGGGCATTTGATAGCATACACTACTCCTTCAGTGATGCAATCTGCATTGTGTCTAAGTTTTATACTTTGGCCTTTTTGTGAGGGCATGAACTGGTTCCCCGTAATGACATTACCGCATTGACCGCAGTTGTAACATTTCATCATACCCTTCTCCCTCGTTTTGGTGAAGATCTTGGATGGTTTCAGAAATTCACATACGTTTTTGGTCCTCGTGTGTGCAAATAATGGAGTCCCATGAAACACCTGGGTAAAATCGGGTTCATTCTCTATCAATTCCCATCGGTTTCTAATGATGGCTTTGATGTGTGATTCTATGTTCCGTCCCTTTTCGTTTCACTTTGTTAGATCTTTATATTATCCTACCCTGCCTGTTTCATCAGGTTTTCCGATCCTACGTTGGGTTGCTTACTTAACAATAGAGGTCACAGTTATCTTATGTCATAGCGAGTGACACTCCATTAGTGATATGATATTTCGACTTGTAGAATTGTCACTTTGTCCTAGATATACCTATGTATAGGTTTCTAGCACACATTCTCCGATGTTTCCCTAGCATGATTGGTCTTGAGAAAACAGATGATAAGCATGTTGAACATAGAATTGAACTAGAGTTTTTTTTTTCTCTCTCTTAGGTGAGTTTTGTTGACAGTCCGTCCTTTATTTTTGTTACTTTTTCCTCATAGCTCGCGAGTTCCGCACCACGTGACCTGTTGGGCGAACTCGCTTTTGGCTACACAGTATGCATAGCGGCGGATGAAGGGAGAGGTAAATCTTGGAGGCTTTGTCCAGACAGGTCAATACCCTAGCCTGTGGAAGAAGGCTGTCATAAAACCCCTTTTAAAAAATGCAATAAATGTGGCCATATCGCAGCCTCAGACGTCCACATGTTCAAAGAATGCCCCAACATATTACAATTTTGGAATGAAGTTAAAGCAACTCTGGACTCCATCCTTAATACTTCGATCTCCATCACACTTTCCTTGATTATATTTGGATGGGACAACAATATAAAGGGCCACGCTAGGATATTTCTGTTCTTTGCCATACTGCTTGCAAGAAGAGAGATATGCAAGGTCTGGATTGAAAATTCAGCACCAACCCACGCAAGCTGGCTGTCGTCTCTCTACGCAACCTCTAAAACTGACTTGAGGAGATCAGGCGGTGAGCGTAGTCGTATCTTTTGGGACGTTCTGGTTCGTTGGAGACAATAACCGGGGTTTTTTATTTTTTTTTTTTTTTTTCCCCGGTCCTATGATTATGCCTTGAAACTCCAAGAACTAGGCCCCCCCCAGTCGGCTCAGAATGGCTAGTTCAACTGAATAAAACTTCAAGTTTGGAGTCTTTTTCCACGATACTCTTCGGGCCATCTATTGCCTAATTCCACCTAATACAGCATAGGATGCAGAGGAAACTCTGCACCTGGATAGAGTGGTTGGCAGTTGGAGGCTAAATAAGAGGTGGCCAGGCAAATGAGGATTAAAAAAAAAAAAAAAAAAAAAAAAAACAATAGAGGTCACAGTTATCTCATGACATTGCGAGTGACACTCCATTAGTGATATGATATTTCGACTTGTAGAATTGTCACTTTGTCCTAGATATACCTATGTATAGGTTACTAGCACACATTCTCCGATGTTTCCCTAGCACGATTGGTCTTGAGAAAACAGATGATAAGCACGTTGAACATAGAATTAAACTAGAGGTTTTTTTTTCTCTCTTAGGTGAGTTTTGTCGACAGTCCGTCTTTTATTTTTGTTACTTTTTCCTCATAGCTCACGAGTTCCGCACCACGTGACCTGTTGGGCGGACTCGCGTTTGGCTACACAGTATGCATGGCGGCGGATGAAGGGAGAGGTAAATCTTGGAAGCTTTGTCCAAATGTTTAAGTTGATTTTAAGTTATAGTAGTGAATTTGTTTGTGAGGATTTTGCAATTCTTTTTCAGATACTTGGAATTGAGTGATTTGAAAACTCGAGCCTTCATTAGTAATATCGGTAAGCTGTACACCGGGTGAGCCAGGTTTGTTTTCGAAAACCGGTTGAGTTTAGGGGACTGAACGTTCCTTAATATTATTTTCTTAAGGTCATTTGAATTGAGGAACCTGGTCATCATATTGTTTAAAAGTGGCTTACAGACATGCGCCCTCAGTGGACTATCGTCTGGTAAGATAATTGACATGGCCAGATATTCCCCTTAATTTTTCCTCGTTTTTGAGTCTCACGTCTACTTTTAGGTTTGCACTTTTTCAACACATGAAGGTTGCACTGTTTTATTTCCTTTCACTTTTAACTCACTGGTAATTCATGTGTTACTTGCGTAATATTGGTATGAAAGTTATACAATTTGAGTTTTTGGTCAGGCGCACGTTACATTGGTTTTTCACCACACTTGCACCTCTTTTTAACATAACAGTTCTTTCTCAGCGGCACTCCCTAGCTATTTCCCTTCTTCCTTGTTGACTTTTGAACACGTAATTATTGATTGAGTAATGTACAGACATTTTTGTTGCTGTTTTGTAGATCCTGAAAAAACATCACTACAGGACGTTGTTAACTCAAGATTCGACTATTTATCAAGCTTATCCCCTGACGAAGGGTTCAGGATGAACCCGAAATGCATTGGGATTTTGGGATATTGTTTGTGAATCTTGTGTAAATATAACATGATCACTGAACATCATTGTTCGATTTGCTAAATAATTTATATGTTTTTCTTTGATGTTTTCCATAAACACAGGAAATTTAGCATGAAAAATTGTAGAGCATAGAATGCATGGTTCGTTGTTTTGTTTTTCAAACGTTTAAAATCAAGACAATAAAAATCTTGCATACAACAATATATAGATATGAGGAATTTTTTGATAACATTAGAAAGGCCCATGGCCCAGGAGTTGTGCCTCTAGTAGCTCGGGTTTCACCCGGGCTCATATTTAATTAGTTGACACAGTCAGGGAACAGGGCATGTCCCCTCACAACTGGAGAGCACGTTAAAATTGTATATTTGTAGAATTATCATACTCTTTACATTGAAACGTTGGTGTGCGGATCCACCCTCTGGAATAAAATAAATCTTTTGCAAGGCCTAAACATTCCTTTTTAAGACTTAAATGTCACCCTAAAATCTTCTAAAGCCGTTTTTACTGCTGTAAGGCCTATTTCTTCCATTATCTAACACTTACTACCTTATTACATCTAATAAGTGCTACATTTGGATTGGGAGCAGGTAAACCTATGCGGTTTACGTACATATGTCATTTAAAACCTTCTTTAATATTGAAGTCAGATTTTAAGTTTTAGTTTAGAAAGTTAGGGCCTGATTTAGAGTTTGTCAGACAGGGTTACTCCGTCATAAACGTAATGTATCTCCGTCTGCTGCATTACAAGTCCTATATATCCTATGGCACTTGTAATGTGGTGGATGGAATATCTGTCATGATTGTGATGGAGTAACTCATCCATCAAACTCTAAATCAGGCCCTCAGTATTTTCTTGTCCTGAACAACTGTGCCTTCTGCCAGTGTCCTGTGTCAAATGACTATGAATGGCTCTGCTGTTGGGGTTTGTGTATTGCATCCAGACAATAACACAAAGGTGGCTTAGGTGTGGACAGGATGGGCCTTTCTGACAGGATGATGGGGGGTGGGCAGTTCCAAGACCCACATACACTTCAAAGGGCTTTTCCTCCTGTACACACAAAGGAACTTGACACAATGCCTTCCCTGCCTTTTGTCACCCCCAGATAGTTTTGAGACTTGACAGTGGGTGGGCAGGAACGTTCCAGAACAAGATGTTCGTTAGGGCAGAGAGTTCCCCTACACACAAGCTGGCAAAATTTATATATATATTCGACTTCCAGAGCAACTCATCAGAATACTCCTGGATCTGAGGAAGTTACAGAAGAAAGAATGCCTTGCTGCCAGAGGACTGCCCTGCTGCTTGATGGACTGACTTGCTGACTGAGAAGGAAGATTGGACCTCCTCGCCTTCATCCCAGGCTACCCAGAGTAACTCCAATGGTTAGTTGGCTAAGCTGCTCTGTGAGCAACAGGGACACAACAAGCTTCAGAAGTCAACTGCCCAGCTGACCTACTGCAACTGGACCTGCTTGAGCCCTGCTGTGGTAAGTTCCGAGCTCCAAGAGGTGCCACCCAGGTGCTGGACCCTTGGATAGCACCAGAGAAAACTTCTCCTTGCCTAACTGAATGTTCCATCAAATCCAATGTAAAGCCGCGTTGCACAGCTGACAGCTTCATCCGAACTGACACTGAGCAACGCAAACCCCACAAAACCGTGCTGCACAGCTGAGAGCTTCATTGGAACTGACACTAAGTGATGCAAAGCCCAACAAAGCCTTGCCACACAGCTATAAGCTTCCATGGAACCAATGCAGAGCATTGCTAAGCATTGCAAAGCAATGCAGTGCAGACATTGCACAAAGGACATAAGGCGCAACTCCCAGCAAGCCAACTCTGTACTGAGCCCAGCCTGCGCTCCATCGCAGATAGCTTAGACTTGTGACTATGCTCTGGTCCAGCAGGATCAGATATCCCCAGATGGTGATTTGGTGCTTTTTTTACCTAAAACTTTCAAATTCAATATTTACGGTTCTACTGATTGGATTTTTATTCTGGTATCATTTATTTCTTACAAATTACATTAGTTAGACGCACCAACAGAAAGGCCATCTGGTTCACCACTGACCTCCAGGCATCCAAACAGACTTGCTGAAGACTCGAGAAGAAGTGGTGCCACAAACAGACACCGGATAACCAGGCAACCCTCAAGCACGCCAGCCACAAACCCCACCAACTCATTCGAACTGCCAAAAGGACATCCTTCAAGGAACGCATCAACAACAACGAGCACAACAGCAAAGAGCTCTTCAACATTGTGAAGGAACTCGCCAACCCCAGCTCCTGCTCTAACGACATCCCGCTATCGCAAGATCGCAGACATCCACGACAGCTTCAACACCCAGACCCCCGACAGCCGACGACACCTCAAACTCACCGCCCAACAGTCACACCGGCCTCCTGCTCTCCTGGAACCATGTCAACGTCAACAACACCGTCAAAATCATGAACACCATTCAGTTCCGACTCACCATCCGACCCCTGCCCTTACCACATTTTGAACAGAGTGAGCTCCATCATCACACCCCAACTCCAGAAGATCCTCAACAGCTCCTTTGAGACCGCCACCTTCCCAGAGAGCTGGAAACAGGCTGGGATCACCACTCTACTCAAGAAACCCAAGGCAGACTTAAAGGCCCTCAAGAACCTCTGGCCCATCTCCCTGCTCCCATTCCCAGCGAAAGTCATTGAGAAGATTGGCAACAGGCAACTTACCCTCTTCCTTGAGGAAAACAATAATCTGGACTCATCCCAATCCAGATTTTGCAGCAACTACAGCACCGAAACCACCCTTATTGCTGCCACAGACAACATCAGGACCCTGCTGGACAACGGCCAAACTGCAGCCCTCATCCTCCCGGACCTCTCAGCCACCTTCGAAACTGTCTGCCACCACACCCTAGCACACGTCTCCACAAAGCAGGGATCCGCGACAAAGCCCTGGACTGGACCACCTCCTTCCTCAGCGGAAGAACCCAGAGAGTCCGCCTCCCTCCATTCTGATCCGAAGCCACCAAGATCACCTGCGGCGTACCCCAAGGATCATCCCTCAACCAGACCCTTTTTAACGTCTACCTGGCACCGCTCACCAACATTGTCCGACCGCACGACCTCAACAACATCCCATACTCCGATGACACCCAGTTGATTATCTTCCTCACCAAGGACCCCACCACCGCCAAAACCAACCTCCACAAAGGAAGGAAGGCCATCGCTGAATGGATGAAGAATAGTTGCCTTAAACTGAACTCAGACAAGACAGAGGTCTTCATCCTCGGTTCCAACCCCTCCGCTTGGGATGACTCCTGGTGGCCAGCCATGCTGGAAGCTGCACCGACGCTGCACCTACACCCACCCACCACGCACTCAACCTAGGTGTTCATACTGGGCTCATCACTATCATTGACCCAGCAAGTCAACGCCATCTCCTCCTCCTGCTTCAACACCCTCTGCATGCTTCACAAGATCTACAGATAGATCCCCACTGGAACCAGAAGGACGGTCACGCAGGCCCTCGTCAGCAGCAGACTACTCTACGGCAACGCCCTCTATGAAGGAACTATGGACAAACTCCAGAAAAGTCTCCAACGCATACAGAAGGCATCTGCACGCCTCATCCTCGGCATCCCCCGCCACAGTCATATCACAGCCCATCTGAGAGACCTGCACTGGCTCCCCATCAACAAGAAGATGTGAGAAAGTGCCATCTTTCTTGCATGGTATGCCCCCACGTTTTGCTGAATTGCTGATGTACTTTGACTGAGTGTGCCCTGGGTTCCTGCCAATCAGGTACCCATGGCCTGTGCTCCTTCCCTAAAACTGCATTGAAGCCTAAGCCCATTTGGCAACTCTGGCCTCAGGTCAGCCCTGTGAGCAGAGAAGGCCCCTAAGGGCTGCAGCACTTATTGTGCCACCCTTAGAGGCCCGGTACCCTGACACACATACACTGCCCTTGAAGGTTAAGTGTCTTGGTGCAGAACTAAACAGAGAGTCGACATGGCACACACCTCTGTGTGCAATGCCCACAAACACACTGCCGTGGCATACCTCAGTCACCCCTCTAGCTGGGTGCACTATGCCAGTGGTGTGGGCACAGGGGCATGAGCCCTATGCCTCTACAGTACCCAGGGCCATTCCTGGGCACTGTAAGTGCAGTGATTCCATTAAGAGTATATGGTGCTGGGAGGTCGTCATCACGAACTCCACAGCACCATGATGGCTACACTGAAGACAAAGAAGTTTGGTATCAAACTTCTCAGCACATTAAACCCACACTGATGTCAGTGTGGGATTTAATGTAAAGTGCACGCCAGAGGGCATCTTAGAGTTGCCCCTTAACCTAATCTACAATCCGTGTCATGACTGAGAGGCTGCCTAGGCTGCCACCCAGCAGACATGTTGCTCTGGACCCCTGGGTAGAGAGCCATCTGCTCTTGTGGGGCTGCAACAATGCACATCCTGGGGCGAAGTGCTAGGCCTCCCTCCCCAGGATGGGCAGGGGGAACTTCAAAGCCATGCCGCCTTTGTGAGCTTCACTTGCTGTACTCAGCAACTGGCTCCCACCGGTTCTGAACCCCACTCTGGTGGGAAGACAGGCGGGAAAAACAAAGAGAGGAAAGGGTGTGTGCCAGCCTCTGCCAACCCCACCCCTCAGGTGGGGGAGGCGAGGTAAAGCACAACTCTGTGCTCTCGCCATTTTGAGAATGGGAAGCCCTACCCAATCAGAGGTAGGCTCCTGCTCCACTCCCACTGGAGAGTGGCAGGATAGGAGGTGTACTCACCCCTGGACAAGGACCCATTGGTCCCTGCCCTTGCCTTACCTGTAACACCCCTAAATTTAGTATTTAGGGGCACCCTGCACCTTCCTTCCTCAGATCCCGATATTTAAACAAGAAGAAGAACAAGAAGAAAGAAGACCTTTCGTGCAGCTGCTAACAAGAGGACAACACCAACTGACTTGACCCCAGCCCTACCAGTCTGTCGATCCTTGAACCTGCTCCTGCTAAATCCCTGCATCTCCTGTGGTCAGCAACCTCAAAAATCCTGGAGGACCTAACTGCCTTGCTCATCTAAAGGCTGGGACTCACAAGTAGTGGTTCTGCTCAAACAGCAGCAATCCTTGGTGCCAGCCAGGAACCGCGAATACAGCACACTCTGCACCTGCCGAGCCCGGCCTGAGTGAACAAATACCACGAGGATGTCCCACCGGCGACTATGACCACGAATCCAGTACCCAAGAACCTTCCTTGATGCTTCTGACGACTCCTGCAGCCTCACAACAAAGGACCCCTCCAACCGCAACCAGCTGAGGGTAGGATTTCCAGACACCAAAAGACACCCCGGCACCCGGTACCCCAAGGCCCCCTCTGTCCAACTCCTGGGTGTATACCTATCCTACAACATCCCAACTTACCTCTCGAAGTGGTGGTCGCACCTGAAGAATCTCCGTCCCTGAGCCTGCAGCCTTTGTTCAACTTCCAGCTTTCCCATTGATTTACATTGGGTGCCCGAAGGCCCAAAAGCACCATGCACCCAGCCGCCCGAATGCCACTGGAAGTGCATCAACTATCCTAACCTACTTCCCCACTTACGCTGTATAAGTGACCAGGAGCTCAGCTCCCACAGCCGTGTGGTGTGCCTGCTAGCAGCCGCCAACCAAAGGCCCCCTATCCTCCATAGGATAACATTGGGCCTACTCACTCTGAACCGCTGAGGGTGTAACGACTGTACCTACCTGACCCTTGGAGACCTCTGAGTCTACCCCCAGAACCTTAACTCTGCCAGCTGAGAACTTACCCAAAGACTGATAACTTGTTTTTCTCCATAGGGTAACATTGGCTGGGTTTCACTCAGAATTTCTTCTGTGTCGAGTTTTGCAGCTTTAAAATATTCACTAAAAATCATCCGATCAATGAAAATAAAATTACTCACCTGCTATCAAGAGAGATCCCAGTGCTGTATCTTTGAGCCCAGCACTGAACTTAAAAAGTAATTACAACCGTGATTTTCCGATAACCTGATTTCCTCCCATAGGATAACATTGCCTGGTTTTTGCCAGAATTTCTTCTGTATCGATTTTCAAAACATACAAATATTCCTTAAAAATCTCATGTGTAACTAAAACAATGTCTTTCAACTGTTTACAGGAAATGCACCAGGGCTGAATCCAGGATCCAGCCCTGAGTAAAAAAAAAAATTTGTAAAGTGATTTTATTGCATTTACTTAAAACTTTCCATTGAGCTCAATGTTATTTTGTGTCTAACTTGTGTTGCATATTGCAACAACTGTATCTATTGCATTTAAAAGTCTATTGCTATTTGAAAGTATTCAATTGAAATATCTCATTCTGAGAAAGTATTTATAACATCTACTTGTGGTCTAAAATAAACAACTATATATTTTTATATACCAAACAATTGGCCTAGAGTTCAGTTCATGAGTGTGTGAGACCATTTGCTGACTGAGTGTGTACAACAACTGCTTTACACTGTCCTCTGATACTGCCTTACTGCTCGACTAAGCTACCACTTTAGAGAGTAAGATTATATATAACTTTAGCCTCTGCCATACCTCTGGGGACTGTGGGCTCCGTGCACACTGAACCTTACTTTGGTGCAGTGTATACAGAGCCACTTTCTTACAGAGGATCACCTTCAAGCTCCCCACCCAAGCTCACAAAGCACTCCACAATGCCGGACCAGCATACCTCAACAAACGACTCACCTTCTACACCCCAAACCGCCAGCTTCGCCCTGCTGACCTCGCCCTCGCCACCGTTCTACGCATCCACAGAACGACCACCGGTGGCAGACCATTCTCCCACCTCGCCGCCAAGAAATGGAACACCCTCCCCATCCGCCTGCGACAGTCCCAGGACCTGTTGACCTTCAGGAGACTTCTCAAGACCGTGCTGTTCGAGCAGTAGCAGCACCCCCACCTCTCCCCCCTTAGTGCCTGGAGACTCTCACAGGTGAGTAGTGTGCTCTAGAAATGATTGATTGATTATCTAATTTAGCTTGGAATTTTTCTTCTGTTGTGTTTTTCACTTTATTACGGTTTGTGTGCTGCATACATACTTTACACATTGCCCCTAAGTTAAGCCTGACTGCTTTGTGCCAGGCTACCAGAGGGTTAAGCACAGGTTAATGTTGTGACATTTGGGGTTCAGCCTGAGAAGGATTGCTGTTTGGCCAGAGTGGGACTTCCATCCCTTCAACCAATAGCCCAAATTCTTACAAACTCTTTATCTTTTTCTCCATCTCTGTCTGTGACACCTCTGTCTGCCTCTTTCTCAGCCCTTTCTTTACCGCACCACTATCTTGCTCACCTTTCTGTGCCACTTTTCTCTCTCTACCTCGGTTCTCTCTAAGTATCTTAAATATCTTCCCCATCTCTCTCTCTTTCTCACTACCTAACCTGATAATTCACCTCTCCATTTTTTCAGTGTCCTCTTGGTCTTTTTACCTGTACTCTCCACCTCACCTCTCACCTTTACCGCCTTTGACCTATTTCATAAACTCTCTTTCAATATGTAATCGCCTTTGCCCAACAGATCATAATCACCTCTCTTTCACACTCATTTATCTGGCCTCTCTTACTACCTCTCCCAATGTTACATCCCACCCGTATCCTTCTCTCTACATTTCCATCTCCTTATCTCTACCTCTATAACTCACTCTAAAACCGTACCTATTTCTCTATGCCTGTTGCTACTTATCCCTATGTCCTTCTCCTCTGTAACATTGTTTATGGCTACCTAACCTCAATCTCTTTACCTTACATGACTCCCTACCTCACCTATCTCTCTATCTTATATCTTTTTCTGCTCTCCCTATCACGTTACTTCACTTCTCTCACAATATCATTCTGCGAATCTCCTTGGCATTCTCCTCTCCCCAGCCTTTCCCATTTCTCTGGGATCACTGGGATACAGAACGCTGGGTGCCTCTGGGCGTGGAGGTTTCTGTATAAAAATTACTGTGCTCTACAGACCACATACTCCAACATTTGAAGCATAATTTGCAGATTATAATAAATACAATTATTGTCAGCTTAAACAAATCACAAGTTATTAAATCTACAGTGGGTGCAATGCAGTCCTAACACTTGCAAGATTTCACCTACTGATTTCTGTGTTCAAGGATTTAAAGAGGCAACACTTTTGTACTGGCTGTGTAACTTACCAATTAATGGGCTGAAGGGATGGATTATGTTGGCAGCAAGATACATTTTATATTTGTAAAAACATATATATTCTAAACACAGTCAACTATTCTTTTGCACAAAAATTCATACTTGCATTACAGCCGCTGTTATTAAAACAACTTGTTTCAGGAGGATACTAACAGCCAGATTCATGAAGCAAAATTGCGATCGCAATAGCTGCGAAAAAGCTATTGAGAGTGCAATTGTCTAAAACGGTATTCATGATTAAAAAAGCGAATTCGCAAACACAGAATAGCGAAATCGCAAAATTATTCGCAGAATCCAGGCAGTATCCCAATAGCGATTCTGAAATTGCGAGAAACCACGGATTCTGCGAATAAAATTGCGAAATCGCAATACAATCGCAATCGCTATTCAAGGAAAATCGCAATTAGCGAAAAACCCGTAAATCGCTTTTTGCGAGGCGCAATTTAAGGACAACCCAAAGCAGGTGGTAACCATCAAAGCAAAGTAAAAAAAATTGAAAAAACATTTCTCAATCAGTAACAGGTGCTGGCCTGACCAAACACACTTAAGGAGATGCAGCAGCAGCATTAGGAGTACGGATCAGACGTAGGATCCAGGAGAGGATATTCCGCCAGCGGTTCACCCTGCTGGGCCAAACCAGAGAGCAAATATACGCAAAGTACCGCCTGAATGGGCCAATAATCATCAAGCTAATTCAGGACCTTGACCCCCTGATGCAGCACCCAACAAGGCGGACCAATGCCGTGCCCACACATGTCCAGGTATTATGCAGCCTGCACCTACTGGCCTCCGGGAGCTTCCAGGGGATAGTTGCCGCTGCTGGGGGGATATCCCAGCCCACCATGTCCCGCTGCCTAAGGAGTTTCTTAGATGCAATGCTGACCCAGCTACACCACCACATCAAATTTCCCACCAGCCCACAGGACTTGGATGAGACCAAGCATCAATTCTACAATGTTGCGCAATTCCCACATGTGATAGGATGACTGTACCCACATCCATATCTGCCCACCAGCTGAAACGGAGTACATGTACCGCAACCGCAAGTCCTACCACTCCCTCACTATCCAGATGGTGTGCAATGCTAAGACATACATCACGGACATAGTGGCACAGTACCCGGGGAGCACACATGACTCCTTCATATTCCGGCACTGCGGCCTCCACACACGACAGGCCAGGGGAGACTTTGGTGAAGGACACCTACTTGGTAAGTACACTTGGCCCACAATGTTACACTGTGATGAAGTAGCTGCGCTGCACAGTCACTGACCCTCTGCTCCTCTCATTCAGGTGACAGTGGCTACGCCCTCCGTGAATACCTCCTCACCCCATACCTCAACCCTGCTACACCACAGCAACGGAGTTACAATGTAGCACACATACGCACAACGAATTGCATTGAGAGGACATTTGGGCTACTGAAGAGCAGATTCCGCATACTGCACAAGACTGGTGGGGCCATGTACTACAGTCCTGATGTGTGCTGCCGCATTGTGGCTGTGTGTACAATACTACACAACATTGCTACCAAGCGCCAGGTACCTGTAGAGATCTCTGGCAGTGAGTCGGAAGGGGGCGACCGGCCACCTGCACATGTGCGTCATGCTCGCGGGGAACATCCTGCTGAAGGACACAGACGGTGCAACCACATCACAATGAACAGTTTCTAGTGCACCCACTCCCCTCACCCAACAATTCACAAATGCATGCCAATGGAAATAATGTCAGGAGGCCGATGTACGATGGTTGATAAATATTATTGTTGAAGGCACAATAATAATGACATTTTGAAATTATTTACATGTGAGTAGTAGTGCGCCATACTGCTCAAAGTCATAAACAGGACATGCTTCTGTCATCAGCATGTCCCTGCCAATGGATAGTAATGTCAAGTGCGCCTCCGACGCGCCGCACCCAATCGCCTCTCAGGCTCATCCTCAGGGAGGGCACGTGAACCCGCAGTGGGCCTGCTGCTGCGGCGTAGGACACCGACCTGTGAGGCAGACAGGCTGCTGACACTCGAGGTCCCCTCACTAGTGTCGTCCCCACCACCATTGGCTGGGCCAGTTGGATGTAGTGCCAGTACAGCACTGGTCACCTGCTCCAGTACACGCGCCACATCCTCGCAGCATTGCACCATCTGCTGCTGCATTGCCAGGGACCGACGTGACAGCTGAGAGGTGGCATTACCTATCACATAGTTGGAATGCGTGTCGGCAGATAGGCGCGTTAGTAGCTGGCGGTAGCGGCGGCGGGCGATGTTGCGCTGCGAGATGATGGACGCTGTGTTTGCCTCCATGGCAGTTGTCATCCGCTCTATTCTATCCGACACATTTGCTACATTTCTGCCAATGTTGTGCAGCTGGAGTTGGATTGCACCTTGGCGTTGTGCCTGCAATTGATGGATGCGCAGCATGCGGCGCTCAATGCTGAGCCCTGGCACACGCACAGCCATCCCCCTCCTGCCACTGCGTGCTGTGCTCTGCTGCCGCTCCCTGCCATGCCTGCTGTGCTGGCTGGCCACAGTGGGTGTGCGCAGTGTCGCCGGTCTAGCAGCACCTGATGTTGAGGGTGCCGCTGATGGTGGTGGTCTAGCAGCAGGCAATGGAGCAGCGCCTGATGGAGCTGGTGCTGATGGTGGTGGTCTAGCAGCAGGCAATGGAGCAGTGACTGATGGAGCTGGCGCTGATGGTGGTGGTCTAGCAACGGGCAATGGAGCAGGGCCTGATGAAGCTGGTGTTGATGGTGGTGGTTGTGTGGCTGTTAGCACCTCCTCTGCATCCTCTGCTGCCTCGTCTACCTGCAGCCTATCGCTGTCGCTGCTGTTGTTGTCTGCACCACCTGTGATGGAAAGTGGACGTAGATTAATTGCATGTATCTTTCACATGTGCAGTTGCTACATGCATGCTGGCTGACATTCCCTGACTGGCTGTGGCATTGCGTACTTTGGGACATGTCTGGCTGCATTGGAGTTTTTGTACATTGTGGGCAGACTACATGTCCCACAATGCATTTGGGCATATCCTAATGTGCATGGGTTGCATGACTGGGGTTGATTATGGGAGGCTATAGGGTCATGGCCATTATTAGGGGACAGGGTCGCAGTCGCATGCCACTTACCTTGGCTGTCTTGGGTGGGTCGGGATGAGTCCAGATGGATGACCCCTATACATGCCTAACGCAGCAGTGTGCCCTCCACACGATCCTCCATGGGGGTGTTGGGAGGGACTGTTGGTTCTCCACCTCCAGTTGCCAGGCTCTCGCCCAGCCTCTCTGCCACCCTCTCCTTGGCACAACCTCGGAGGTCGTACCACCTCTTTTTTAGGTCGTCTATGGACCTGTGTGTCACCCCCACAGCGTTAACTCTGGTGCCGATCCCCAGCCACAGTCGGCGTTTCTCGGCCTCTGGCACCCTCCTGGAGTCCTTGCAGAATAGTTTGGTGTGGTTTTCGCACACTCCATCTATTAGGTGCTCCAGCTCCTGCTCGGAAAATTTCAGCTTGCGCTTGCGCCCGGTGTCACTGGGCCCTGCTGCTGCATCCTCTGCCATTGCTGCAGTCTCAAATGTGAAAGATTTCCAAGTCTGGAGGTGTTCTGAGAGGTGCTCTGTGTGATGCAGCTTCGATCTCTGCCTCACTGTTCTAAATGGGGGTGGGAACTGCCTGCTTCCTGGTTGTGATGTCATCACTGGGCTCGAAATGCGACTTCCCATTTTTGCGATCTCGCTATTTGTGAGATCGCATTTTGCGATCTCGCAAATTGCGAGATCGCTATTCCTACACGGATTTGGACGGAAGTTTCGATTTTTGTGAGATTTTGAAAAATTGCTATCGCCTTTTGCGGCCGCTTGCGATTCACTTTATTTTATCGCAGAATTTGATGAATGCCGTTCTGCGATTTCTAAATTGCAATTCGGTATTGATCACAATTTAAAAATCGCAGAATTTGGTTTTCATGAATCAGCAAATTACGTTAAATTCAATTCAATTCAATTCGGTAATTTATATAGCGCGCTACATACCCAGAGGGTCTCAAGGCGCTTGAGGAAAGGTGGGGAATTACTTGTCGAATATCCAGGTTTTAAGTAGCTTTCTGAATGCTAGATGGTTCTGAGTGAGGCGAAGGTGAATGGGAAGTGAGTTCCAGGTTTTAGCTGCCAGGTATGAGAAGGATCTTCCTCCCATGGAGGATTTGTTAATGCGAGGGACAGCGGCAAGGGCTTGGTTGGAGGAACGTAGCTGGCGGGAGGGGGTGTAGAATGAAAGTCGTGTGTTGAGGCAATCTGGTCCAAGTTCGTAAAGTGCTTTGTGTGCGTGGGTTAAGAGGCGGAATGTTATCCTCTTATTGATGGGAAGCCAGTGAATGTTTTTCAGGTGGCCAGAGATGTGGTCTTTACGTGGGATGTCTAGTATGAGTCTGGCTGATGCATTCTGGATGCGTTGGAGTTGTTTCTGGAGTTTTGCGGTGGTTCCGGCGTATAGGGTGTTACCGTAGTCCAGGCGGCTGGTAACCAATGCGTGGGTGACCGTTTTTCTGGTTTCGGTGGGAATCCAGCGAAATGTTTTTTTGAGCATTCGAAGAATGTTGAAGCAGGAGGATGAAACGGCGTTGACCTGTCTGTTCATAGAGAGTGAGGAGTCCAGGATGACGCCCAGGTTCCGTGCGTGGTCCGTTGGCATGGGTGCTTTTCCAAGGGCCTCTGGCCACCAAGAGTTGTCCCAGGCGGAGGGGGAGGTACCTAAGATAAGGACTTCCCTTTTGTCTGAGTTCAGTTTCAGACGGCTGTGCTTCATCCACTCAGCTACTTCTTTCATTCCTTCATGTAGGTTTGTTTTGGCGTGTTAGGGTCTTTGGTGAGTGAGAGGATAAGTTGAGTGTCATCAGCGTAGGAGATGATGTTGAGGTTGTGTTGGCGAGCGATGGCCGCTAGGGGGCTCATGTATACGTTGAAGAGGGTGGGACTGAGTGAAGATCCTTGTGGAACGCCACAAATGACTTCAGTAGCCTCGGACTTGAATGGAGGGAGGCGGACTCTCTGGGTTCTTCCGGCAAGGAACGAGGTGATCCATTCCAGTGCTTTTCCTTGGATTCCGATGTTTCTGAGGCGTTGTAGGAGGGTGCTGTGGCAGACTGTGTCGAAGGCTGCGGAGAGGTCGAGTAGGATGAGGGCAACTGTGTCTCCATTGTCCAGTAGAGTTCGAATGTCGTCTGTTGCTGCGATGAGTGCGGTCTCAGTGCTGTGTTTGGCTCGGAAGCCGGATTGTGAGGAGTCGAGGCATTTGTTGGTTTCGAGGAAGGCGGCGAGCTGGTTGTTGACAGCTTTCTCGATGACTTTGGCCAGGAATGGAAGGAGCGAGATGGGGCGGTAGTTTTTGAGTTCGGTGGGGTCCGCTGTGGGTTTTTTCAGAAGGGCGCTGAGTTCGGCGTGTTTCCAGCTTTCCGGGAAGGTGGCGGAGTTGAAGGAGCAGTTGATGACGTCTCGGAGGTGTGGTGCTATGATGGAGTCTGCTTTGTTGAAGATGTGGTGAGGGCATGTGTCTGTGGGTGATCCTGAGTGGATAGAGTTCATCAGGCGGATGGTGTCCTCAGTGGAGATTGGGTTCCAGTCATTAAGGGTGTTCAAGGGGGGTGGAGGTGTAGCCGAAGTTTGTGTGGGTTGGAGTCCGGGTTGGTTGTCGAAACTGTTGTGGATGTCTGAGATTTTGTTGTGGAAGAACGAAGCTAGGGAGTCACAGAGGGTTTGAGATGGAGTGATGTCGTTGGAGTTGGCGGTGGGGTTGGTAAATTCTTTGACGATGTTGAATAATTCCTTGCTGTTGTGGGCGTTGTTATCTAGACGGTCTTTGAATGCGGCTTTCTTGGCAGATCGGATTAGTTGGTGGTGTATGCGGGTGGCGTTTTTTAAGGCGTCCCTGGTGCTGGTGTTTGGGTCTTTTTTCCAGGCCTTCTCGAGGTAGCGACAGAGTTTCTTTGATTTCTTAAGATCATCGTTGAACCAGGGGGCTTTTTTGCTGCCTAGTTTGAGTTGACGTTTTTTCAAAGGTGCTAGGATGTCGGCGCTGTTGGTTAGCCATTGAGTGAGGTTAATGGCTGCTTGGTTGGGTTTCGAGGAGTAGGCAGGGGGGTTTTGGAGCAGCGATGAGGAGATCTGGTTGACGGTGATTTTGTTCCAGTTTCTTCGCAGAGTAGGTTGAGGATTGTTGTGGGCTGTGGTCTTTTTGTAGACAAAGTGAACGCAGCTGTGGTCCGTCCAATTGAGAGCTGTGGTGTGCCTGTCATTCTTGGGCATTGAACTGAACTCGGGGACCATGGAGGCCCGATTACCAGTGGAAAAGAAGCAGAAGATGTTGGGTCTGCTGGAGGTCATGTTGGCACGGCCAAAGTCACAGTTTTGGAGATTCAGGTGCTGTTGGGGCACCTTATTTTGCTTGAATTGAGTATTGGCGGGGAGGAGGCCTCTGCATCACCATGAGCGTCTGCCAGTGGGCATTCGTGAGGATTTGCGGATGTGGCAGTTCTTTCTGGACCATTTCAACAGAGTACCTTTGCAGAGAGCGGAGGACATGGTCTGGGATGTTTAGATATCGTGGCCGGGAGCAACGGTTTCAGGCTGGACTGGCAGGGACGGTGGTGTGTGGAGAAGTGGCGCCCGGAGTGGTGGGGGTGGCAGGAGCATTGCGTTTTTGGAACTCTTCCCGTTGGTGGTGGTGGTGGAGCTGTGGGGGGAGGTGTTGGCCCACAGGTGGGTGACGTTCAATGTCGACAACATGGCGATGGTATAGGTGGTGAATCGCCAGTCTGCCAGAGATGAGCAGGTGCTGAAGTTGTTGAGGGTCTTTGTGTTGGGTTGCCACGCCATGATATTGCTTTTCGCGCGGTGCACGTTCCTGGGATCAATAATGACATAGCGGAGCTTTATCTCGTTTGCAGTGGGAGCGATTCCGTGGGTTAGCCAAGGACGCGGAACGGGGCCCGACAGGCATGCCTCCGCAGCGGTGGTACGTCGGCAACACAGGATGTTGTCGCTGGTTCTAGGGTCTTTGGCGGAATCGACACGGACCACGAATGTGTCTGCATGGGGGGACTTTGTGGCATCCGGGGCGGGTTGGCGGACTCCGGGATGGGAGAGACAAGAGGACGGGAGAGACAAGAGGACGTGGTACAGTTTATCCTGTCGCTGATCGCCAGGGGACTTTCGCGGGTCACTATAGCGGGCAAGTTGGCAGGAATTGCTTTTATGGGCAAGCTTTTGTGGGGGTACGCACCGTCGGCAGGTGAGCTCGGGCGCGGATGTTGGAGGATTGGGCCTGGGAGTGTGGGAGCTCCGGTCGGGTGCGGCTCCCTTTATCGGGGGCATTGTTGGGGAGAGTCGTGGGAGCCTTGTCATTGGTATGCAGAGATGGGGGAGAGGCTTGCTTGTTCGCGACTCTGATGACATGGATGTTGGCAGGTGCGTTTCGGGTGTCTGAGTTACTGGGGGCGAAGTCTGGCACTGGGTTACGGTGGTCGGCGGTGATTTGTGGGGGGGAGGAGGTACGGCTGTGGCTGCGAAAGTCCAAGACAGACCAGAGGAGTGTTGGTAGGTGGGTAGCGTTGGGTAGAGGACACATGGAGGTGGTGTGCCCTGTGCGATGGGGGTTGCATTGGCGGGCTCCTGGTTCGGCGGAGGGGTTGGTTTTTTGTCACGTGGACGGGAGAGGGGTGACGGGATCGCAGTTGTTGGCCGGTTTGCATAAGTTGTTGGAGCGGTTGGGGGTGGACGGGAGGAAATTTGGTACTCACTCGTTTCGCATTGGCGCGGCGTCGGAAGCGCATAGCAGGGAATGGGGGCGAGGGGACATCTTCCGCTTGGGGCGGTAGTCATCTGACTATTACAAGCGTTATGTGCGCAGCGATGAGCCTCAATGCTAGAGCGGTTGCTTTTGTGGCCTATGCTTGACTTCTGTTTCTCGTTTCAGGTTCTGTTGCTGGTCCCCTCGCCTGTGATATGACTGCTTGGATAGTGGGCCACTCCTTTGTCAGGCGGGCTCAATTGCAAGCGCAGGATAGCTACTTTGGCGGAAATCTGGGATTTAATCCTGCTGTTTTTAAGGTTCAATGGTTTGGGAGAATGGGGATGCGCTGGAAGGAATTGGTTGGGTCACTGAATAGGCTGTTCGTAGGGGGCAGCTGCCCTGATGTGTTGGTTCTCCATTTGGGGGAAAATTATATGGTGCAGGAAACGGGGTTGGTCTTAATAAGGGCCATGAAGAGGGATTTGGAAGAAATCAGGAGGAAGTGGTCGGGGTGTTCGGTCGTCTGGACCGAGTTTGTTTGGCGGAGGGTTTGGAGAGGGGCATTGAAGCCCCAGGTGGTGGATAAAGTCAGACGGAAGATCAATTTTGAGATGGTTCGCTTTTGCAGGCACTTGGGGTTTTCTAGGGTCTGGCACTGGGACCCGCAGTACGACGCACCGGAATTATTCAGGGGTGACGGGGTCCACCTATCACGTTTGGGTATGGACTTGTATCTCCTAGAATTGCGGGAAGTCTTGTCCAAAATGTTGGGGGTTTGTCGGGAGTGAAGGGCCGGGGAGTGACGACATCAGGGCACAGGTTCTTGGGGGGTGGGGGGCTGGAAAAGGTGGAGGCGGTGTAATCACCTACCCATCCGCCTTTTCCTGGGTGGCGGAGTTGTTGTTGAAGTTGGCAAGTTGGGCTGGAGTTTGGCAGTTTATCGTTAAGTTGGGGAGTTGGTGAACAGGAGCGGGGAAATGTTAAGCGGTTTGGAAATTTACATTAGATGGTCGTTAGTTACAGTTGCAGGAAGGCAAATAGGATTGTAGGTCTTTTGATAGGGCAGGAGTTTTAATGTTAGGTGAGAAGATTGTGTATTATTGAATGTATTGCAAGTTATGTATTGTATGTTGCAGGGTGGAGTTTTTTTATCATGTGGGGATCGTAGGGGTGGGGGGAGGAAATGTCAAGGGGTTTAAGTAATTCGATGTTTAGAGAGGTTTTAGTTTTGTAAGGTGAATCGCCAGTTTTAATAAAGTGTGATGTGCACCTGTTTCAATAAAGCGTCCGTTTACACACACAAATGGTTGGCGGTGTGCTTGCCCCCCTTTCCTCCCTACCAAGGGGGGTTTTGGGGGGCAGCTGAGCACCGTGAGGTCTGCCCCCGGGCAGATTTGGGAGGGGGAGGGGGCGAGCAGGGCGCAGCCATTTTGCTGCTTTGGGCTGCCTGTGATATAGCCCAAAGGCAGCTTAAGTTCAAATGACTAGCCCAATAGATAGATAAGGGGGTTTGCGCTTGCCCAGCCATCATTTTAGGTTCTGGTGACGTGGGGGCTGGGGGCGCATTAGTTAGGTTTCTGGTTTTTCCCCGCCCACCCTCCCTGGGCTTAGGGTTTTTTGGGAGAGGTTTTTGTTTTTAGGAGGCTTGGATAGTCGTTAGTTACAGTTGCAGGAAGGCAAATAGGATTGTAGGTCTTGGGAGGGTAAGAGTTTTAATGTTAGGTGAGAAGATTGTGTATTAGTTAATGTATTGCAAGTTATGTATTGTATTTTGCAGGGTGGGGGGTTTTATCATGTGAGGAGGAAATGTCAAGGGGTTTAGGTAATTCGATGTTTAGAGAGGTTTTAGTTTTGTACGGCGAATAGCCAGTTTTAATAAAGTGTGATGTGCACCTGTTTCAATGAAGCGGCCGTTTACACATACAAATGGTTTTCGGTGTGCTTGCCCCCCTTTCCTCCTTCCATAGTGCTTTTTATGAATTTTACGATACTGCTTCTCCTTCTGCCTTTGCTGTCTCCCTCGGAATTGCTCGTCGTCCGGAAGTTCGCCTGGCCTCGGCTCTGTTCTGGATCCTCCTGGGGGCTCTGGAGGCCGTTGGACTGCTTGAGGACAGGAGTCCAATTGTTCCTGGATTTCGAGACTGATTTAGCCGATGCTCAGTGGAGCCGCCTGGTTTGGTTATTGAGGAGACCGGACCGGGTTCTCCTGCGGCCGTATTTTTTACCCAGCTGGACATAGGAGCATGTCATCCCTCATCCCGCCACCGCTGCTGCTGTTCTCTCCCCCTACCTCAGATCAAGTTGACGCTGATGCCTCAACTCTACGCCCATCTGCTGCCTGCCAGACCTCGCTGCTGCCTCCCTATGCTAGGAACCGCTAGGATGTGCCTCTGAGAACCGCAAGACCTCCTCCAGGTGTGAAGCTTCCTGAGCCACCACCGGAGGATTGACATTGCCAATGCCCCAGTGGTCCTGAATCCTGCACGCCCGTCTCCACTCTGCCCGCCTTATTGACCGGTAAATCATATTCCTAATCTGTGAGTGAGGGTGACATGACCTACGCACTCGCCTTTTGTTGCTGCCCCAGTGGTCCCGAGCCTGCACACCTCTAGCACCATTCACAGACTCCTGTTTTTGAGACTGTGTCACCCCCCTTTTTCTTGTGACTTTGACTTTTCTTGCTGGTGTATCATGCTCCCAGCTTCTCTTACATGGACTGATTCGGCCTTTGAACTTTGCGCTGCCCGCCATTTTGTTTCTGGACACCATCATTTCCCATGACCGTGACCCACCATCTTGTTTTCGACCTCTGCCCCTTCCCTTCATGTATGCATGCAGGACTGTAGTCTCTTCTCCCTTACCTCCTTTCTTCCCCTGACGATCCTCTATTGTTCTTTTCCTCCCGCCTTTGAGTGTCTGAATCGTTTTTTTTTTTACCCGAGTGCATTGCGTCCCCCCTCTGACCCCACTTAATGGAACTCTGCTCTCCTGGTTTTTTGGGTCTTGACCTGAGAAAATCTACTATTTGTATATATATGTATATAGAGATAGCTCTAACCACTAGTATATGTAGTAGACCTTTGTACTCTCTACCATTCCTATGTGACTCTTAGAGTTTATCCATTTGTATATCTTCCTTGAGTGACTTTACAACTTGTACATTTGCAATTCTTTCTGTTTGTATCTTTTATGTAACTAATGTAATCCTAAATCCTTATGTAAAGCGCTCTGACACCTTTGGGTAATGTTCGCGCTATATAAAATCGCATTAAATAAATAAATAAATAAATAAATAAACTGTAGACTGTGATGCCGTGCACCATTATCGAAGGGTGCACATAAAAATGAGAAAATGAATTTGTACTACTGCACTTGTCTATGCAATTTTGGAGGAAGGTTTCCATTCAATTTATATTGTGTTTTCTTTCCCTTCTCCCTTAGGTAGAATCATTTTGCTGCAACCATTCAGGTGCAGTATTATACTTGTTGAGTGGCTACCCTTTATTTGAAAGGGGGTTTCCTGCCCCCCCAAAAAAGGGGCAAGAGTCAAGCGCTATTTTTGATCCTGATGAAATGCTGACTGACCATTAGGGCAATTTAGGCATGGAACATGTCAACCTCACTTTATCTATAGCTGACAAGGTACATTGTTACTGAAGGATACCACCACTGTTGTTATTTGGTCCTGGTACACCTACCCCATAAATACAAATTTGTTGGGGTACCTGAATCTATTTTAGACACACTTCTCTCTTTGCTCAGTCCCCTCTCATGCATTCACCTAAATGGTGTAAACGGATCAAAGATCTCCGATAAAGAGTCCCCAGTTCTGTCAGGCATTGCAGAGCTGGCCAGACGAGGAGCACCATTGAAGAAAGTGTGACACCCCAAAAGGTGTGTGAAGGCATTAAGATCTGGCCTTGTGGTGCTCCTGTAACCATTTTTGTTATTTCACCACCTTGCAATCCCTTTTGGTATGAGGAACTACACCTACCTTGATGGTTCTCCTATGGGGTGCTACGCTCATTTTGTTTTTAATTACCTCGGTATGCGTGGGGCCTCTGGAAGGACACTGGTCGCAGTTAGGAAACTTTACTTGGCACATACTCAAAAAAACGGTTGAAAAACAGGAAGAGAAAGTAACTGAGGAGGTGCTGACTAATGAGAACCAAGGAAATGAGAGTGACCTGAAAGCCAGCCACCGGTAAGTAATGGGTGGGCTCTAAGCCCCTTTTAAGTTTTGTAGGTCTCGCCTGAGCCAGCACATGCGCTGGTCTGGCCAGACATTTAGTGAGTGGGATCTTTAGAAATGCGACCACAACCTTTTGCTTGTGGCCTAAAGCTTGCTTTTATGCACACGGACACGCGCACAGTCGCCATCTGCCTTTCCCCTCATCATGGCTCATTAACGCCGGAATCTGCCTTTCCCCTCGTCATGGCTCATTAACTCTCTCGTACCTTTTCGGCCTGCCATGAGTGATATTTGACAAAACTCCTTTCCTTTTTTTTCATTTATAAAAATAGTTCTGACTTGTGTGCATGATGTTTAACCCCTTGGCTGTGGCGGTAATTCCGCTGCAGCGCTAGGGGGGGTCACGCGGCGCCGTGTGGTGCCGCAATGCTCGTGACGGAACCACTCCGTCACGAGCCACGGGCGCGCTGTGCTCATGATGGAGTGGTTCCGTCACTGCCCCGCCCGCTCGTCATTTCTGCCGCGCAGGCGCGGAATTGATGGCGCGTAGAGGGGGGCGGCCGTGCCGAGACGGAACCACTCCGTCATTAGCCCAGCGTGCCCATGGCTCGTGACGGAGTGGTTCCGTCACGAGCACGGAAGGGGTTATCAAAATACTTAAACAAACACAGTTCAGCTACTTTCACATGATGATTTATTTCTGCAATTTTACAGGACTCGTCGCCGCTTTCTTAGTGATGATGAAATTTTAATCTTTGGTCTAACTTACTCCCTTTTACTTAGCTTTTGATCCACACTATACTATTTGTTTACATAAGTAATCCACGTAACCTCATACTTCTATATCTTTAATAGATAATATTCATTTCTGCACCAAATTGTACTAAACGGCAAAACTTTATACTATTGGTTCAAAATGCAAATTAACATCTTTTTTCAAGCATACTTTTTATGACATGCTTTCTTACATCTAATGTTAAGATTTGTGTTCTTTTCCATTGGCACTCTTTATTTCTTGGCCAAGCCACATCGAACCTGATTTATTGTTCTGCTATATTTAATAAATCATGTCGGAGGCCTTTTCTACATCAGGATTTTTTTTGTTAAACCTAGTTATTGACCTTTAGGTGTAGCAGGTTTCCATCCACTCCTAACTTTAATGTAATGAAATGCCTGCGTTCCTCTAGTTACTAAGAACAATAGCCACAATTGAAAATCTGAAACCCTAATTGTGGTGGCTTCCTGCACATCCCATCTCAATATTGACTAGTGTACATTTGAGAATTCTTAACCAATTAGGACTATTACTGTTTGGCATCAGGCTCACAGCACTTAGGACCAACCCTTCGATTTCCTTGCCCATTGTTAATCTACACCTGTAATATCATGTTTAATGTGTTTTGATTTAAATCAACTCTGGTACGTCATGTTATTAAGGAAGAGAAAGCAAAATAGCCAGAGTAGATCAGTCCGCACAAACGCAGCATCAGTCAGCACCACCACAGCGTCACTCAGCATCACTCAGGACCACCACAGCATCACTCAGTGCTACCACTGCATCGCTCTACGCAACCACAGCAACATTCAGCACCACCATAGCAACACTCAGCCCCACCACAGCACCACTCAAGGACACAACAATATCACTTTGCGCCACAACAGCATCAATCAGCACCACCACAGCATCCCTAAGGTCCACCACAGCATCACTCAGCACTACCACAGCATACCTATGCCCTACCACAGCAACACTCAGCGACAACACAAAATCACTCAGCACCACCACAGCATCACTCAGCACCACCACAGCATCAGTTAGCACTACCACAACATCACTCAGGGGCAACACAACATCACTCAGCGCCACCACAACATCACTCATCGCAACTACAGCGTCACTCAAGCACACAACAATATTGCTCAGGGCCACAACAGCATCACTCAGTGCCACCACAGCATCGCTCTACGCAACCACAGCAACACTCAGCACCACCACAGCACCACTCAGCACCACCACAGCATCACTCAGGAACACCACAGCATCACCATGTAGTGAAACAGCATCAACCAGCATCACCACAGCATCAGTCAGAATCATCACAGCATCACTCAGGGCCACCACAGCATCACCCTTGGCCAGCACAGGATTACTCAATGCCACCACAGCATCAGTCAGCACCACCAAAGCATCACTATGAGCTACCACAGCATCACTCTGAAGTGCCACAGGAACACCACAGCATCGCTCAGTACCACCACAACATCGCTCTACGCAACCACAGCAACACTCAGCACCACCACAGTATCACTCAGCACCGCCACAGCATCACTCAGGAACTCCACAGCATCATTTAGTACCACCACAGCATCACTCTGTAGTGCAACAGCATCAATCAGCATCACCACAGCATCAGTCAGCATCACCACAGCATCACTCAGGGCCACTACAGCATCACCCGTGGCCAGCACAGGATCACTCCACACCACCACAGCATAAGTCAGCTCCACCACAACGTCACTCAGCACCACCAAAGCATCACTATGCACTACCACAGCATCTCTCTGCAGTGCCATAGCATCAATCAGCATCACCAAAGGCATCAGTCAGCACCACCACAGCATCACTCAGGGCCACCACAGCATCACTCAGGGCTTCTTACACTTTTTAATTGCAACTTCTCAGCATGCTGCACAGCAGCCACACTTCTCTACAGAACAGCTAAAAAACATTGGCAAACTCAATATCTCTACCTAAAAACCTATAAGGCCCCCCAAAGCACAGCCATTAGTCTCGCCTTTGGAACATTAAACGTGTTTAGTTATCCAGCACAATTTCCTTCATTAAACAACATCAAGTGTTGCATGGCTAATCACGTATAAGGTCCCAAAAGCCAGACCTATTGGCTATGCCAATGCTTGTTTTTATTTGCAAGAGATTTCTAATGCACAGCTTAAGCACTGTGCAGGTGAAACTTAAAAAGTAGGGATACAGTAGCAACTGGATACCCTCACTGGTGACAAGCAGCTCTATACAAATCCACCTTACATTACATTACAAAACAAGAGAAGTAAGGAGAACTCAGATTCCACTTGAAAGAATCTTCTCAGTGATGTGTTTTGAATTTCATTGTGCAGCCAGAAAGCCAATTTTGAATAACTGGAACATAAATCTAAATTTCAAGGGGAACATCACTTCCAACGCATTTTTTACAACGCACTACCATTACATCGCAACCATTACAACGCATACCATTACAGCGCATTGCGCTGGGGGGCGCTCTAGGATAGGGAATATATTTAATTTACTTTCCAACACCTTCCCTGCTATCCACGGGGACTGGAGTTGGAATAGTAAATTAAATAATTCACTATCCAGCGCCTAAAAGCATTATGCGTTGTAATGGACTGCGTGGTAAAAACCGCGTTGTAAAGGCATGCGATGTAAAAGCATGCGTTGTAGTGACACCAATCCAAATTTCAAGCATTATGTGCACAACTTATTTTAATATTACTAAGAAGTAATCTTACTATAACACTTACCATGTATTTGCTAAAATGGAAGAACAAGCTGGTTAGATAGTGAAGTCCCCACAAAATATAATGTTCACAACTTAAAAAAAACAAGACCCAAGCACTAAAAGAAATGTCCTCAATAATGCCTGCTCACACTTTCCTTTGGTACTGTTTGGCTGGCAGAGGCCGAGCAGCGTGAGATTTCAGCTGTTTTTCCATGCACTCGTCTTTGAAAGTTTAATGTATAATTTAATATTGTTTGGCATCAAGAAGGTCTGAATTAGCTGAAAATGGATAATAAACTAAAAGTTGTTCCGACCTGATAGCCCAAAATATGTCTTGCCCGGACCCCCAGAAACCTTTAAGCTGCTGCCAAGCCACAGGGTGTTGTAATGTAGCAGGAGCTGTCTTTTTGTGAGTTTAGCAGCCGAGAAGAAAATATTATTGGAGTGTCGAACAGAGGTTGGGGGCTGCTGACCTGCTTTTCACATGCAGTGTGGCACCCAAAACCGGGCTCCAGTCTTAAAAGATGGGGGGCCTCATTTATGAGCCCTTGCGTCACTTTTACGGCGCCGGTGCGTCACTTTTTGTGACGTACCAGTGGCGTAAAAAATGCGCCTTGTTGCGCTATATTTACAAAGTGACACATCTAGGTAGATGCGTCACTTTGTAAACCCCTGTGCCACATTATACTTGTGCCAGGTATAATGTATGCAAGGGGGGCGTATTGACGCAAGAAAGGGTCGTAGAAGTGACGCAGTGAAATCTATGAGATTTCACTGCGTCACTTCCAGGACGCCGTTGCGTCAAAATCTTGCGCCTGCCTCACAGCAGGTGTAAGACTGACGCAGGCCCTTTCACATGGGGCTTGACCCATGTGAGAGGACGCATTGCTGGAGTTGCGTCACTTTTGTGACACACTTCAGCAATGCGTCACTTTTTCGCTTACAGATACGTCAGAAATACTGACGTATCTGTAAATCCTTGCGCAATGATGCGTCATAATGTAAATATGACGCATCATTGGTGTCGCAAGGAGGGCGCAATGAAAAGTGACGCATCACTGTTTTCACGCAGCAATGCGTGACTTTTCATAAATGAGGCCCGGGGATTGGCTGCCATTGGTAGCCCCTTGATAAGCCGCGATGCTGATGGCTGGTACATGAAGTTGGCAGATACTGACCTACCAAAACGGCACCACATCACTCCTGCCAAGCGAGGGGGTAACGGCCTGGCGGAGAGGGTAGCCTGATGTCCTTAGATTCTGGCCCCTCCTTTTGGCTATGCTCCCAGAGCATGTCAAAAGGGGCTTGGATCTGCATCATACCGAGATGGGTACACTTGTACTTGCCTGTTGCTGGTTCATTACTACAGTTATGGTGATTCATATGCAGGGCCGGACTGGCCTTTTTTCAGTCTGCATTTCCTCAGGAGGCTGGAGCAATCGGATACTGTTTCTTTTTAAGGTCAAGGACGGCCGCTGTCACGTGTCACTTTCTCTAAGGAATTGGCAAGATGCAGAGCACGGCCTTCGGGAGAGCGAGAGAGACAATGAAAGATAGAGAACAGTGAAAAGAAAGAGAGAGAACAGAAGGGAAGAGAAAGTCAATAGATGGATAGAAAGAGAGAGCGAGAGAGAAAGGAGTAAGGGAGAGGGGTTGGTTTGAATATTTTTACCAGGGCTGCTTTTGGTTCACAGTTTGGCTTTCGGCATGTACAATGACACATAGTCCGCAATTCAGACCTTCTTGTTTTCATACCAAGGGGGACATTTCTCATAGAGTTGTGTCGCTTTTGTGCCATGCAAGTTGATGCAAAAGCAACGCAACCCTTAAGTTTGATTCCTCAAGCCACTCAAAACCACCTTGCATGGCCCTGAGTGGCTTGATAAATCTAGAGTAGCTCAACGCTGCACATATCGTTGGATTGCATTACTCTGCCCCAGGGAGGCATTCCATGGGTGATGCATGGGTGTTCCCATGCAACATCCATGTATTTTGGCACATTACCATGTACCATTACTGGCCTGGGAATGCGTAGAAATGCTAAGCATCCCGATGGGGGGGGCGTAAGGAGGAGAAATATGTTTATGTTTGGGGATTGGATTTATAGAGTACAACAGCTACTCATAGAGTGTCCCTGTGCTGTAGTGGACACAAATTCCTGGAATTGCAGAACTTAGTATAGAAAAAAAGCCAGTTTTTGAGCAATCTTTTAAAAACCGAAACATCCTCCACAGCCTGTGGAAGGGCGTTCCAATTGTTGGCAGCAAGGTAACAGTAGGAGCTGCCACCCCATCCTTTCCTTCTAAACATGGGGATCACCACCAAAAGAGAATTAGAAGAGTAAAGGAGTCTAGGTGGAAGATAGGGGATGGTCCTTTCAGATAGATATTGGGGTTCGAGTGGTAAAAGGCTTTATATATCATAATTTGTCTTTTAAACCTCACCCGCTCTTCGATAGGAAGCCGGTGAAGCTCTCTCAAGTATGGTTGGCTGTAAGTCCTTCTGGGCAGCTTAAAGAGAAGACGCATCGCTGTATTCTTTATCAGCTGAAATTACCTCATGAGGAGGGCTAGCAGCCCTAAATACAGGGAATTGGCATAACGCAGCCTTGAAGTAATCAATGTCTGGATTACTGTTTTCTACTGCAGGGTAGGAAGGAGCTAGAGGAACATCTCAAGCGTAATTAAAAGTCCAAATCAAACCCTGACAACACCCTCTACCTGGGAGGGAACTGTCAAATGTCGCTCCTAAGTTACATGCCACGTGGTAGGGGCTGGGTGAGGCCTTATTGGGCTGGATGTTATTGTCGCAAACAGCTGGTGGGGATCCTGAAAAACAACATTTCAGTACTGCTGACATTGTATTGGAGGTTACTGAAATGCATCCAGTGAAACCCTGCCGTAATGCAGGCCCTAAGTTTGCTCAATTCCTTGGGGGCTTTTTATCAAATGTGAGGAGTAGTTGAGTATCATCGGCATAAGAAACTATCTGTATGCCGAATTATTTAACAAGGGACACCAAAAGAGCCATATACACATTAAAGATTGTAGGGCTCAATGCTTAGTGTTGAGATATGCCAAAGCCCAGTGAATTTGATTCAGATGTGAATGGAGCCATCCACACAGATTGATGTCAGTCTTTAAGATGGGAACTCAGCCAAGTCAGTGCTGAGTTACTCACACCTGTATTGTGCAGGCGATGCAGTTTAAGGGTGTGAGACAGTATTGCAAGCTGCACATAGATACAGGAGAATCAGGGGCGCCTGACTCCCTTGATCCAACCTGAGCTTGATAATAACAGCAACCTCCTACAGTGTTGCTTCAGTGCTGAATCCAGGATGAAAACCTGACTGGAAAGGATGTAACAGCTTGTTCCTTTCTAAGAAATCTGAAAGTTGCTGGTTTATATGTTTTTCCAATATCTTGGCAAAAGCTGGCTACAAGGATATTGGTCTGAAGTTGGACAGATTTGATTTGTTCCCAGTGGGATTTTTTCATAGTAGAATTACATTGGCCCGCTTACAGCAACTGGGGACTGTAGCTGACTGTAAAGACAGGTTTAATATGGAAAACTCCTTCTTAGTTCTCATTTTTTCCTCTATGTACAGAAAGAGGAACATGCCTCCCTCAGGGGATTGCTTCTGTACCGAAAGGTACCCCTTCCTGCACAAAAACAATCCTGCTTACAACATAAGCACTCTTGCACCAAGAAGCCAGGGTGCTTGCATTGGGTCTAGGCAGCACACTGTGCACCAGAGTTGGGAAGACATGAGTGCCCTGTATTATGTTAAATGCATTTTATTCCTTCTCTATCCCTGTCATGCAGTAACTGTATGACTTAATAAACAATATCCCCCAGGTTCATAGTCATGCTTCTGCACTAGTTTGTAGCTGTTGCTTCAGGTTGGTCTGTAGAGAGGCTCTCTATACTGTTGGTTTAAGTATCAGATTTCAGATTTCAGGGTTTAGGACCTCTGCCGTCATAGGCTTGCATGATGGTCAGGCCAACCTAGAATTCTTTCTTAAGGTTGCTGCTAATATATGTAGCCTCCAACTTGTATCCATTCCGGGTCGCAAACAGTTCTGGAAAGGCTTCCTCATGCTTTTATTCATTGGAGATCAGCAAATGATGTACTTTTACTTTGCGTAGTTTTTCTTCCTGCTACTATAAATATCAAACTATAATATGTGGCTGTGCATACTCCTGCCTGCCGCCAGTCATTGTACCTACCTTCTTTATACCTATACTGTCCTTTTGGTAGTTCCTTCATAATGTCCTTTTGGTAGTTCCTCCATAGAGGCAATAGGTAATTAAATCAAATACACTGAGTCACTGACATGACTTTGACCATAGGCAGGATATGCATGTGTACAAGTCCCTTTCTTGGGTGATTCCCTGGGCGAGTCACTTGTGTCCTAATATTCATGTCTCAGTATGTTTCAAGGTTTAATTTTCAGTGTTAGGATGTTCCAGTATCTGCTTATATGTCTCTTCACCCATTGGGAGTTTCATTCATCTCTCTCATAAGTGTGATTTTGATATTACAACCCAATTCAATTATATCACTGTCCACAGTTACTTGACAGTTATGGCTGTGCACTTACCTTTCTGATCTGTACCTCTATGGTTGAATCTTTTCATGTGTGCTGTTACTTTACTACCTTTTGTAGGCTTAGTTGTGGAGGTGTTTAGACAAAATATTAGAGAAAAATTATTGTGTGGACAAAATATCATGTCAAGAATATTGAGGACAAAAATATTGTAAAGGTAAATTTCTATAGGTAAATAGTTTTACGGTATATAACTCCACACAGATATATATATATATATAGAAATATATATGTTGCCCAGTTGAAGGTATAAGCTGATACACTTAGGCTCTCTGCATTGGGTTTTGTGGCAGAAGAATGATTTATATTCAATAAAAAGGAACAACTAATGAAAGCAAACTCACCGGTGTTTCTGACTGTTTCGCAGAGTGAGAGAGGCTGGACCACTTCAGTCTAGCGGTCACTGTGGTGGAATATATATTTATATATATATATCTTTCCTGACGTTGCCCAAGAGCTTAAGAACACACACCACAGCAGTAAATCCACAGGGCAATTTTATTGGAGGAACCAATGTACACATGCCCGCATTGCTCGTGCCTGACCTCTTTCGGAGCACCCAGCTCCTTTCTCAGAGGCCTGCACCACAAAAGAATGGATAGTTTGTCGGCATTTCCGCAAGGCAGCATACATTACTTTCAACCCTACAGTGGGTCCTATCAAATCTACGATAATGTCTCTCAGGTGAGTAATTCATTCCGCTTTGCATGCTAGTACTCGTGGTTTTGATCCGTCATTTTTTCCCCTCAGTAGGTCCCGTTTCAGTTGTGGAAATTATTGCATATTTATTACCCTCCAGTGGGATACAGGCATGTATACTGTGGCTTATTTTCACCTTCTTCATATTTTGGTCCTCGATATTTTTGACATGTCCACACAATAGTTATGTTTCCATTATTCTGTAAATGATCTTTTGTTTAATCATTTTCTGTGCCTCTCCCCTGCTCACTGGCGGAGGCGTTTTCTCTTTATAGAGAGGTTCTTCTGTCTCAGTCTCTTATTTTTTCTGTGTTTTTTTGTTCTATGGACACCAAGATGATGGATTCTCCAGTCCCATGAGGCTTGGTGCCCCTTGGTGTCTTATTAGATTGCTATATCAGTGTGGGTGGTTTGTATGTGTAGCTACCACACTGACACTACTTTTATTATGTGGCCTGCTAGTTAGCAAGTTTTTTTCTGGTAGGTTCTTGTTTTGTAGAACCTGGATGGGCACTAAGCAGCTTGATGTGTGTAATGATGACTCATAGCCGATAGTTTAATTAATTGTACACTTCTAGTACATACACAGCAGATCCCGGGCAGATCCTGTATGCCCAATGGGCACCTGTTCTGACCGCTTGAATCTCATTATGCATCCAACACTCCACATTCTACCACTTGCTCACATTCCACCTTCCCATTTCAAGCTCACATTCCAAAACCCACTGTCAGGACAGGATCTCCACACATCTTCCCCTTAACACTGCACGAAAACAAAGTGAGTAGCTCAACAATAAGTACATAACCATTGGCAAAGGAAACAACCTTTTCCACATGATACATACTACATAAAGGTAAACAATTTCAAAACAAATAGGTTAAAATGCTGTACATAAGATAATGAAATATTAGCCCCACCAAGCTGGTTTCTTTACAATCCTGTCAAACCTACCCGTCCTAACTTCCATTTCCATTGCTTCATCTTCAGGGATGCCACTCCTCCAGCACCAACTCCTTCTCCACTTGTGGTAGATTCCCTTGCACTCTCTGTGCTACTTAAATCCACACCCAATCCACCCTCGGTTTCCAAAGCATACAGTCATCATCTGTCCACCAATCTGTCCACCAATCTCCAACAATTCTCTCCCCTCCACTGCATCTCTTGTTGAAGACGGACAATCAACTCAAATGATGTACTTTACCTTTACTCAACAATGCTGCATTTGAATTTTAATCCTGTCCTTGGGACCCATGAACGAAGTACCGGTGGGGACCCATGAGCCAGTTTTAACGAGCACTTTCTAACTGCACTTTAAGTCTATCACTTACCCAGTCCGGAAGGACAACACTAATTGTTGTGATCACTGTATGTCACTTATATGTTGTTCGTAGAATTAATTTTTAATTTTTTGTCTTGAGTAGTGTGTTTTTGTGTTCCCCCTCCCTATGCTCCGCCCCCTGCGTGGCTACGCGGGGGCGTATTGTAAGCAGACCCGATGATGAAGCATGTCACACACATTGTGTGTGAGTGAGGGCAGTATTTTTAATAAAATTTATTTTTCCTTAATCCTGTCCTGGTGTCACAGTGTTTGTAGTTCCCCAGCCCCTTTGGTGTGTGTGTACAATGATTCATCCCATTATACTTCAAACTTTTCTCAAATGTTGCAGCCACAAATGTACTCCGTTGTCGGTGGTAACAGACTTGGGCAATCCTTCTCTTAAAAACCTTTTCTCTAAAGATTTGATCTCACCTTCAATATTTGCGTGGTCAACAATTTCTACCTCTGGCCACCTAGAAAAATGGTCCACTGTCACTATCAAATATTTTTGAGCAGGCCCCTCCCAAATCGGACCTGTAATGTCTAATCCTACTTTCTCCCTCAGCATAATTGGAGACCTAACTGGACACAAAGGAGGGCGTAACATGACCCGGGTCTTATCTGCATTCTCACACAAGTTGCACTCTCTGACCTTCCTCTTGATGGCTAATCCCATAGCAAGCTACCAATACATCTCCTCCCTGCATTTTTTTGTCTTTGCTATTCCCAGATGCCCCTCATGGCACAAATCAATAATCTGGTTTCTAAGTTTTACAGGTGGAACAATCTTACCATACCTTGCTAATTTGTTGTCTTCCACTGACATTTCATGCCTCAACTCCCAAAATGCCTTCAACTCTGTGGAAACGTGGTCTTTAGTAGGCCATCCTTCCTGACCCTGACCGTAGTAGCAGCCAACACATATTTATCCTCATATGCTTTAGACCATTCTTCAGACAAAATGACTCCTACACTTTCTTCTAAGCATGACACACTGAACTGCTCAATGTTCTCCCCCACATCACCTTTAATAGGAAGACTCCTGGCATGTACGGTACACTATACCTGAAGTCAAGCCGTTTCACTGACAGCCTCACCAATCTGGTGGACACAGTATATAATCCTTTAGTAGATACAACTTTTACCAGGGGTTTATGATCACTTCTTAATACCACATGACTTACCCAGATAAAAGGCCTGTAATGTTCCAAACCCCACATGCATGATAGGGCTTCAAGCGCTATCACAGAATATTTTTCTTCTGTGGCTGTCAACGCACGTGACCCAAAAGCCACCACACATTCTTCCCCATTCTCATTCATCTGGGTGAGTACGGCTCCAATGCCCCTCACACTAGCTTTGGTCGTGACTATGGACCCTAGCACTGAATCAAAACCTTGTAACGGCAAGGTTCTGCACATCTCCTTCGTAATAGTGTCAAACTCCTCCTGGCATTTAGCTGACCATTCAAAATTACATTTGTTTTTTAGGAGTTGCCACACGCTATGTATTTAGATCGCAAAGTTCTCAATGGCTTTGGAATAGAGTTCCACTAGACCTAGGAAAGCCCTCACCTCATCTTCGTTGCTAGGTATAGGGGACTTTTCTATGGTCTCTAATAATTCCTTCTTAGGTTTAATGCCCTCAACAGACACCTCATGACCTAAATACGTCACACTCTGTCGAGTGAACCTATATTTTGAAAATTCTGCTTAAAGTCCCTTCTCCTTTCATACATCCATTGCCTTACTAGCCGTTGAAGCATGGTCGATCTTGGCTTTACCCAATATTAAAATGTCGTCTTGGAAGAACATAACATTTCTCACCTCTTTAAACAGTTCATACATGATACGGTGAAACATTGCAGCCACTGAGGCCAATCCGAAAGGTACCTAAAACATCCAAACAGAGTCACAAACATGGTATGGTTCCTACTTTTCTTGTGAAGTGGGACTTGGTGATAAGCCGCTTTGAGGTCTATCGTAGCGAACCACTTTACCCCTTTAGTGACTGACAGCATCGCCCTTTATCTTTGGTAGAGGAAATTGATCCTCTATTATATTCCAGTTCAGATCTCTCATATACTCGCACAACCTCAGTTTCCCATTAGCCTTCCTAGTAATCACCAAAGGTGACACCCATTCAGCTGCATCTACCTTCTCAATCACCTTTTCTGTACATTACTTCTCCAATTCATTCTTTACTTCTTCCCTCAAGGCCAAAGGGGTACCCCTGAATTCGTGGCTCTGCACCATGTTTGAGAACAATTTTGTGTTGGAAACCTTTTAATTCTCCAATGGCGCCTGTAAATACCTCAGGATATTCTAAAAGAATCTTTTGTTCCAAAGCCTCCTTCTGTTGTACAACCAACACATGCAAATTCTCTTTGATCACCCCAACCTAATACAGATGGCCCTGGTTCAGCTACATACAGCTTACACCTAGCTTTTTTATCTTTGAGAATGAACTCCAGCTCTTTCACGCCGGTCATCACAATGTTCTCTCCTGAGAATATTTTGGGGCGAACATCTGTAGGATCAAGAACCTTTCCCAACAGTGAAGCAAATTTATCACGCCACATTTTCTCTCTTAAAATGGTGTAAGGTGACACTGAGTCGGCCGTGATTGTGATGAGTACCCCCAATAGTAACAACTCATTTTGATTTTTTCCTTTGTTGCCCCCCCACATTGAGGACAACTTCATTAATATTTAGTACACACATGATCATATTTTCATCACCTGACTCCTCCAAGTCTGTGGTGGATTCCTCAGTGAGAAGGTTCACCCCTTCACTCCTCCTTCCTGCCTTCTCCACACTTTCTGGAAATTTCCAACAATGCCACATCCTGCACACTTCTGATTCCTCGTGGGGCATTTCTTTTCATTTGCTAAATGCCCCAACTTCCCACCCCTAAAATATCTACTTTTGAATGCAGGTCAGTCAAATTGTTCCCCGCTTTTATTCTCATTCAACACTGTCTTGGGCTTCCACTTTATCTCCTTTTTTTACTTCTTTTTTGTTTGCACTTTAGCTACTATGCTCCTCTCAACATCCTCACTTATTCTGTCTACTCTTTGTGGAATAACAGCCTTGGCACAAATTCCTGTTAACTCTGCTTTTTCTTCACAACTTCAATTACCTGTTGGAGTGACGACTCTCCCATGGTCCATAACTTATCTTGGATGTTAGAATTAGCACAGCTCATCACTATTTGATCACATATAAGTTCATTATGCAGGATAGTAAATCTACAAGTCAAAGCTGAGTGCTTCAGAGCAGCCACATAATCTTCCACAGATTCTTCTTTCTCTTGTTTCCTATGGAAGAATTTGTAGCGATAAACCGATACACACACTGTGGGATTAAAATAAGTATCCAAAACCTCTATTGCATATTTGTGTCCATCACCTTGACCCTGTGGTCTAGCTTTCTTCTGAATGCGATTGTATATCTTAAACCCCCCCCCCACCCCACCCCCCCCGCACCAAAGCAATGTAACAAAATCTTGTTCATCCTCTCAGGTGTTAGTTCCTTATCATCTTCGAAGGTGGACATATAATTTTGGAAATGTTCCTTCCACTAACTCCACTTAAAGATTGGCTTCCCTTTTCCCGCCAAGAAAGCCTGAGGGGGTGACAAATTCCAGATATTTCCAGAAGCCATATTAGCAACACAATTGAACAGTACAGGTAAGCTGAAATGGTGCTCGCTCTGAAATATTAAGACACTTATGCCCAAATCAAATCATGCCTTTTGTATTTGTGAATAAAGAAAATAATTATTATGTAAATCTGAAATAGAACATACTTGTTCATAGTGTGCCCATCACTGCTGAAGGTAAGCAACATATGGTGAAGCAAGCCTATTGCTGCAAAAAACCCTTCCTCTTTTTTTTCTGACAGGCTAAACCACCAAGAATACTTAGATGAAAGCGCGCCTATCGCTGTATCAGTTCAATTTAACAATAGGCAAGGGCATGTCAAAGCGTGCCTGTCACTGTGTAGATCGAAGTTTGACAGGCTAAACATGATAGCCTGCCTAGCGCTGCATTGTATTCACTCTGGAAAAGGGATTTCCCAAAATATGGCCATCTTGCGTGCAGGTGTGGTTACCCAGGGGACTGCTGTGCGTCCATTTCACAGCCGATAAGTTTCACCACATCTATGTGTCTCTATGCTGAAGAGTCTTGCAGTTTCAGACGTAACCGGTGCGCTCATTACCTGAATTTGAATCACTCGCTCCAATTAAGATGAATATACATCATGCGCAACTCCTCCCGCGCACCTACTAACTGCCAAAAGATCAACGGCACTGTATCTTTTTTACGTATAATCTTTAGCCAGGCCCAATGACAAAAAAAAACTATTCCTTTCACCGTTGCTGATCCGCTGTGTAACATGCTGTTCCAGTAGTGTAAGCTCTTTGCTGTAACGGCAACCAAGTACGTGGGTTCTCTATACCAGGAGTTGCCTAGTCATCAGCAAATCTGTAATGATGACTTGTAGCCTGTAGTACGATAGCTTCCTTTATAGTAGACTCCTGGTACATACACAGCAGATCCCATATGCCCAACCGGCACATGTCCTGACCGCCTGAATCTCACTACGCATCCAACACTCCGCATTCTACCACTTGCTCACATTCCAACTTACAATTCCAAGCTCACATTCCAACATCCACGGTCAGGACAGGATAGCCACAATGTGCTACACTGCTTTTTTCCATGTACCAGTAATTAGGGATGATTTGCTCCGGGGTAATTGTTATTGTTGTCATCAATAACACATTATAGAATAAATATTCTGTTAGCCTCCACCATTCGATCAGTTCTCCTGCTTTGTGGCTCATAACCACTGACATTATGAGTTCTAATTATGTTTCTCCTCTTGATGTGTTTTGAGTATTTTGCAATGAGAGTGTTCAGTGTTGACTGGCATTTCCACGCCCTTTGCCGCTCTCTGATATAAAGGGTAACTGCTGCTTATTCTTAGGACACGTGACCTGTGGTGTATGTGAAGTTCTCTTCCAGGTGCTGAAATCAATTGGAAGCGTCATGTGGGACATTCATAAGCACTGCTGGGTAGTCATGATTGCATGTGGGGTTCGATATTCCTGTATGAATGATGTAGAAAGCTTGTGTATTTTGTAGAGCACTGTTACTCGTTCTGCATTGCTGAGGATTTTGCATCCTCCACTGTTTCGAATGGATTAAGATCTTCTTAAACAACTGTGACTCTTCATTTGTGCTTCAAGGGCAATGTGGACTAAATGCCCATCTTCATACACGATAGGGTGAGAGATATAACTGGGCACTATTACTTCTGCTAGCCATGCTGGTAGGTTATCTCATCTACAGTTTGCTTCTAGCTGGGTCTGATATAGATACCTGAGGTTATATTTGCAAGCAAGGAAGATGCTCAGTTTCCAATACTTTACTCAGCAGTTCCTTCTTATCTGGCCCGGAGGCCTGATTCTCTCTACTTCTGACCAGTCACTGACTCTATCGTATGCCTTTCTGTCTTACCTGTGCCCAGTTCTGTCCGGGCAAAAATCGTGGATGGGGAGAAGGTGCTTCTTATTGTGCTTGCATCTAGCTGGTGGTGATGGCTAAGGTTCTCTTTGCTTTGATATCTGTCAATGTTTCTTCCCTCCAACTACTGGTAGTGTCGCAGTTCCCCCACCTTCCCCTTAGTGATCCATCATTTGAGTAGATGGGGTTGCAAACGATGGGCCATTTACACGAAGTGGCTCTGGCGATCCAACAGCTCTGTACTTATTTATGGTTGGTCAATTGTATCAACTTGGGTATGGATCTAAGAACTTGCATCCTTAGCTATGCATTCCAATCTGCAACTTGGGATGTCTGCTGGATAAGATTCTTATGTCTTTGTCTGCCTTATTTTTACTTGACTAGTGGGCAGTTTCCCAAAGTGGTGAAGAGGCATGATAGGACATGTCTCAAATGTTTTTATTGGCTGGCTGCCTCCAAAAATGCTTTGAGCTTCAGCAAAGGTTGCTGTACTCTTTGATCCCTTCCTTTCCCTTTTCCTACAGCCTAAATGCACCTGATTCCACCTGATCTCAGAACATAATAATGTTCTGGCCTGGTTAGCACTGGTCTGGAATTTGACATTTTTGAACTGAAACCCCCTGGGTTTCTCTGGAAGTGCACAGATCTCTCATCATATCCTCATTTCTTTGTCTGTCATTTTAAGCAGGCATTTGGGTGAGTAATACTTTCCGGTCTTTTGGCCTAATGTACAGAGAGTGGTCCATATATGACTTTGTGCTATCATTAGTCATGTTCTGCTGTTTAACTTTAAATGAATGTGTCCTAGTGTTGAATTATGTTCCTTTATGGAACTCTTTTCATATGGTTGACACATTCTGTTCTTTCAACGCCTGTGAGAAAGAAGGTAGACTATGACGTAATGTCCTGATTACTAACTGGTAATCCTCATTAATCTTAGATCTATCCTTTCCTCCTGCCCAGCCCCATCTGATATGCGCCATTGCTGGTAAAAAGCGTACAGCAAGGGTTGTGGGTCAGAGAAAAGCCTCTAGGAACAGATGGGGTAATGAAGTTTAAAATAAATCTGTGCATTTATATTCTTTATAAGTTATTTTTATTATGTGCATTTAAGGCTGTCTGTCCCTGGAGGATGATACAGTCATTATCTAAGGACTGCGAGAAGGCAAGCTGGGACTCCGAATAATGAAGATTACCAGTAAGTGATAGGGATATTTTTCCAATGTGGGAGCATGCTACGGGAAACATCATTTACAACGAAGTCTTTTCCACGCATGACGTTATCAACGATCCACTTACCCCGCAAACGTCTCTTCAACGCGGGTGCCTTCCACGACCGTCTTTACCACGCAAGTGGTATTCCTTTTGGTCGTCCTGCTTGTAAGTTCTGCGTGACGTTGGCGGGGTTGGGGGGGTCTCCCCCCCCATTAAAAAAAAAAAAAAAACGAGCAGGCTACATACATTAAAAAAACGCACTACAGTGTCATTAAAAAGTAAAAGAAAAGAGCCGCACCAAAGGCGTGGCAGTGTACGTCAAAATTGTAGTCCTTTTTTAGTTTTGGTAGACGTGTTTTCACGCATATTTCCATGGTGGATGGAAGTAAGAGCTGCTGAACGTAACGTTTTTTAAATGCGATGTTAGAACCTGCGTACTAAAAAGCTGCGTGGTAAAGCCACTTGCGAAGTAAAATTCGCGTGGTAATGCCATGCGGAGTATTTGTATTCGTGGTAAAGACATATATTCCATGCTACGTGCTACTGCCAGTGTTTACTCTTACTCTTGGACTGGCGCAAATTCAAAAGCCTTATCATTGCATTAATTTCAATGCCATTAAGTAATTGATTAACCTTTTCCATGACGCCTGATGCTCTATACAATAACATTGGTTTAATTTTCGTTTTGTAACCTGTGATGGCTTCCCAAATAGCTTATCCCTCATAAGAATTCATAAAGCACGGAAATGTACTACTCGCTAAGAGATCTTTTTACAATATGATCAGATTTTTTTCCAAGCTAAGCTTTGATCAATTACACCACCTGGGTATAGATAGGAGTCAGCCTGTAGTCTCAACAATCTGATGGGTGTCTCTTGTAGCAAGACATAATCATTTGTATAGGCTGAATTATTGGACATGTTGCTTCCTGGTCAGCCTGTTTACTGAGTGTAAAGTATCAGGTAGATCCGCCATGTTTCAGCAGATTAAAAGAGGTGCAAAAAAGCAAATTTGAGGCAGCCCCATGTTTTTATTTTGGTAAAAGTGCCAACTTTACAGGTAACTTTATTCTGTTGCGTACTATCATGTATTTTAATATTTATATTTAATAAAGTTCCACCTAACTCCCATGTTTGGAGCATCTTCCACAAATGGTTTCAATCTGTCCGGTCAAACACTACTGCATTCTACCAAGAAATCATAAAGCCATGACTTCATTTGTTTACATTTAGAAATCATTTAAGATACCATCATTATGTTAAAGCATTGAGCAGTTTTTTCGAAAATTTACCGTTTAGAGATCCAATAAGTGAGGCTCTTTTTACTGGATTCGTAGTCTTCATAAAATAGCTATAGATTTTCTCTGCCTTGTTTTGTAGGGCAATTAAGTGATAGATGGGCTGTATAATGGATCCTTTCCAGGATTCAGCAGTCAGCCGTCGGTTTAGAATGATGTTGCAAGGTGGAGATAGCTGGGGCACCCATTTGGCTGGATTAAATTTAAACATACCAATGGGTATATCATTGGAGCCTGATGCCTTAGAATGTTTGCAAGGTTTCTAAAACTTCTGATGTGGACCAAGCAACCATTGGCCTGCAGCTACACTTGAATATTTTCAAAGTAACCTTATCAGGTGCATTCAATGATTACAAATAAACTCTCTGGGGCAGATTTACAATAACTGGCGCATCCCTGCATATCAGCAGGGATGCGCCAGTTATTGTGCATCACGTCTCCGCCACCATGCGCCGCATTTGCAATGCGGCGCACCATGGGGCAAAAATTGACAGATGGGTGACACATCTGTGCTGTAAAGGCGGTGCTCCAGCAAGGGGGTTCCCTATCTTTACAATGCTGCGTCAGTCCTTACACCTGCTTCAAGCAGGCGCAGGGTTTTGACCCAGCATGGGCTCAAAACTGACTGAGTGAAATCTTGTAGATTTCACTCAGCCACTTTTAGGAGGAGTTCCTGCGCCGGAACGCCCCCCCCCTGCGCAGGAACACCTACTTCTGGCGCTAGGCTTTACAACGTGACGCATCTCACAGATGTGTGATGTTGTAAATACCCCGCAGCATGGCGCTGGTTTTGTATCACAAAAGTGACGCAACGGCGGCGTAAAAGAGGCGCAAGGGGCTTATAAATCTGCCCCTCGATTTTTCAATTAGAAATAAAGTAGTCTGTTATTGTCCATTAATGCCTGGTTCCTCTGCCTAAAAAAAGTTCAAAAGAGGATTGCATAACTAGTTTATATCACTTCAGAAGGATGAATCCTCGCCTCATTCTGTCTGGTAGTTTCTCGAAGTAAAAGGTGCTTTCTATAATGTTTCAGTAAATGTGGCATAGTTTGGTTTCTTAAAATAACATCTGTTATTTTTATGTAATATTTTAATTGCCTTGTATATGTTGTTTTTACTCCATAACGCTTGAACTGTATTATTCCCTGGATGCTATAGAGGTGGAATCAGCTTGTTTTGCACACATGTTGAAATTAAACGCTTTAACAAAGTCTCCAATAAATAATACCAGATGTCCACACAACACCAACCGCCGTAAGAAATATAAAGTAATATGGAGACAAACTTTGCAAAGCAGGCATTTCTCCATAATTTTGCCCTCCAATAAACGTATTATAAAATGTTTCAAAGTTTAATTCCTCAATAACTGGAGGTGGTTGTGGTTCTACCCCTCAAGTGGTTATCGTCCATTTAAGTGGAAACACTGTGGGTAGGGGTAGCTTTTCTGGTTTATATTAATTGCAGTGATGGCAATTTTAAATACGAATGCATGCATAGTCTAATACAGTGCAGTATCATTGTGAAAATTGTGTGAATTGGGCTTGTTGATCAGGTGAAAAAAACTGTCATTTCGTGATTTAAATCTTCTACTACATGAACAGTCAACAATATTTTACAACTGACATAATTTAGGTACTGGAGTATGTGATATGGTATACCAAATACTGTTTCCCTTTCCATTATGTATTGATTGACCTTTTCTTGAAGAGGATAGAAACTCTCCAGGTAATATTTGAATCTGAGCAGAGTTTTTATCTATTAAAGATTCAATGTCGGATAAGGTTGTTTTAATGAATGATGATTAATTTTACTAAGCGAGGTGCTAAATAAACATTTATCATAAAGTATACTGTAACCAAATGATTTGATAGTTATCAAACAACTGCATTCCAACTACTTTGACTAGTTTTAAATGTTTTAAAAATCTCTTCCATATTCAATGATAACACATTAATGGCCATCTCTCTTTCCTTATCCCTTGTTTTATTAAGTTGGTGCCCATTGCTGTGTTCGACATTAATGACTTAATAATCTGATTCAACTCTCCCAACTCCACAATGACTTTGGGCCACGAGAAAGAGAACGCGTACTGTTAACCCTCGTTTTTCTAATTTAGCCATGTTTTCCTCTAAATAATAGAGGCTACCCTCGGAAAGTGAAACATTAGACTAGCTTGGTCAAATTGACACCAATCTCCCCATTCTATTTAAATTGTCTTTTTTATAACTGTTTTTTCAAATTTTATAATGGCTGAACAAATTGTCATTACATGGAATTATTAATCATACATGTGAATTATCTGACCACCTTCAAAAACAGAGCATGTTTCCGCTGCACAGCGCCCAGCATTTTTTTATTGTTCTTGCTCCTGTAGAAACATGACTTAATTTCATCCTCAGGTTATCAGTATCCTGTAAGTGAAGGCTTTTCTGATTCTTGGTGAATCTTTACTATATACCCTACCATTGCTTTTCTCATGGAGCCACACGTGATAATCCATTTAGTCATTCCTGTTTCAAATACTTTCAGATATTTCTGTTTGTTTACTTTAAACAGGACAGGCCATTGTTCTTTGATTACTTTTTTACTATTACCCATGAATAACTATGTGAAATTATTATCTTTGGAGGTTACATTACTTATTGCTTTAAGCTATCTGAATACGCCAAAGAAGTTCCACCAATTTAAAACTTGTGATTTCTTTGAATGTTATATGGGTCTTAAATCCATTTTAAAGCTATTACAACTGTTCAAGCTTCCAGCCGGTAGGTTAGATTTTGATCTACACTTTTTTTGTTAGTGTAAATGGATTATGTAACAGATCTTTATCTTGAGCAGGTGATATCTCAAAATTATATTTATTATTTACAGTGTATGGATAATTTCCATCTTAATTAGTAAAACATTGCACAACTGTTGCTGAGTCAGTTATAAAATGCTTACCAAATGAGAGATTTCAGATCTGGACATGCAGACTGCAAAAACCCCACAGATGGTTCCTAAATTGTATTAGACTCTGAATTGTGTGAGTTAGCACAATAGAAACACATGTGCCAGGTGATAAATGTATCTATCTCCATGGAGGGTGCTTCCCAAACTTTTTCAAACCATGACCCAATCTTTAGAATGACAAACGTTTGTAACCGACCTAGCTTTAATGAACAAGCATTGTGTGGCAGAGCAGTCATTTACAGACAGTACATTTTCCATTGAAATGACGACTAAATTTGTTCAGACATACAATTTTGCTAAGAAAAATAAATTTCTCACAAACTATAAAGTTTGGATTGCGGGGATCAGTCTATATTTATAATTTGTGCTTCACCAAGTAAAGCGTCTTTTTTCTTTCTCTTAAAAGCCCTGTTTCCATCACACTTCAGAATTACCAAAATTGTGTGTTGCTTTTGCTTTCCTAACTGCAGAAGGTGTACAATTTATTTACAGGTACGTATATTTTGTAATATGCTACAAAAAATGACATCCTACATACTTTCCTTTCTGACTACCTGTACTTCAGCAATATTGTCACATAATTAACTTTACTTTACTTTCTCTGACTGCAAAGTGAGAGGAGTTTGTAAACACTAATCTACATGTTTAAAAACATTAGAGGCTATTTATCAGAAGACATAGCCTTTCCTCAATGGCAGCTAGTAGCTGTCAACCAGTGCTCTTGGGCTCTGATGGCCACCCGGGTTCATCAGACTCTGCGGTTAGAACATTCTATCATCGGAGGATAAGGTTAGAAGTGATTTGTCTCACCTTGCTGGTTTCTCCGCAGTGGCTTTACTGAGCCTTTATCCAGTGTTCTAGCAATACGATGGGGTACGAGTTGTCAGAGACAATGGGAGGTGGCTTTTGTGGGAGAGTCTGGGGAGCGGGGTCTCCATATGCGGGATGCCCAGCCAGTGCTTGTCATGCATTAACTTTACACAGTTGCCAACTTGCTCATCTTTGTTTTCCTGCGCCCCAATGTCACAAAATGTATGCCTTTGAACGGACAGTGGTATTGAGTTAGGTGAAACGGTGCCACTCAGGAAAATCACACATATATATTAGTTTCAATAGATCCTAAATTCTGAACGGTGCTGTAAGGTGAGGAGAACCACCAACCTCCCCCAAAATTGTGGCAGAGGCCACTGAATACACAAAGGCAATCCTGAGCACACGTCTGTAGTGTATCTAAACATTTATCTGCACATAGCATGCATAAATATTAACACTGTATTTTGAGTTTCTTGTTTTTCTTTCTTCATCTTATAGTTTCTCTTCAGCCAACACACGTTTCGTCGCATACACTGGGAAATCGTCCCGCGACTTTCTCAAGGCTGTGTAAACACAAACAAGAGACCGATGTAACACCCTACAAACACTAGTGTACATTATCACATTAGAAGTGCCCCATGTCTAGAAGTGCAATTATACATCTCTAAGGAGAAACATGTGGTAAAACGCACAAGGTAGAACAAATTAACATGACTCTCATGCCAATCAAGGGCCCAACCTTACTATTAAGCCAAACTATAGGGAGTGAAAAAGTGAAATCCCTGAACACCTGGTGATAGGTGATGGAGAAAGAACAATTGTGACGACAAAGTGAAAAGGTTAAATACCAATCTGTGACTGTGTGCTGGTTCCAAAACCATGATGACACTTATCTGGCATTGATTAAAGAACAGCCTAAATAGGGACTGTAGATTGTCAGATGCAAGCACCAAATCACATAAAACAGACAATAAGTGATGGAAGAGTGATCAACATATCCACCTTAAAGCACAAGTTCATGCATATGTGGGAACGCATTTCAAATACCTCTACAATCTTTGGTATATTCTTCTGTGAAATTAAGGAAACCTATCATTAGAACAAATTCCTCTTGTGTATGCCTACTTCCATTTCTAAATCTGCCATGCAGATGGAGAACCTACTTTTTTATATGGCGATAATTCCATCCCACAAAGGGTAAAATATCTATCTTCCGCTTTAAAATCAGTTCTTCATTCAGAAAAGCTCTCCGTCTGGCCAATCCATGAGCTCTGAAAATATATGTATATATTGGGATGTAATATTGTATAAACTCCTCCAAAGAAATACTTGTATCTATCATTAGGTAAGATCAAAACAATACTGTAAGTGCATATACCTTAACATTCAAGCCAGAAATCAATAGACACCGGGGCGCAGTGCTGCCTTATTCATCCCATAACACACCAACCAGCCACATCCTTTTGAGTTCATGCTTGCATGTTCAAAACGCAAACTTGTGTCCCCGCTTGCATATCCATTATGTTATCAGAGTAGCAACATGTGTGTTAACTTATCTAAGATAGAACCATATATGTCCCATCACGATCCCAACACAAATCCATATGTACTGCACCCAATTAGTACACAGATATTTAACAGATGTCTCCGTACCACATGCTCAATTTGCACAAGTATACTATTTCAAACTCATAGCGTAGTCCCTCAAAGTGTGACAATATATCCACAGTCATATGGCTGAGATACCCGCCACCCCCTCTCAACACAATCCCCAAGGATGGGAAACCGGAAACAGTTCTGAAGTCTTTGGAAGACGGGAGGGAGTAACCCTCCCGGCCGTATTTATTAAAATATGAAACAAAATTAAAACATTAAATAAACAGTTTCATATTATGTACAATTTCATTACCACATTGCGATGTTTGGCTAACCTTAACATATTCTCTAATACAAAGGTTCTCCTAGCCGAACTAACATCCTACAAAACATTTACTTGAAATTTTGAAATTGTACATCCTAACGTTTAAGGGCCAACGGCAAGGTCGTAACCGGTGTCGAGATCCCTAACCCAGAAATATCGCCCTCACTTGTGAGGGGCGGCCCAGAGGCGTACCTCAAGTGCAATTACCAATTTCCCTTGACTTGACGGGGGCCCCAATAAAACTCGACGCCACTTAGAGGTCGTACGAGGACTCTTGTGAGGTATCTAGAAGGTAGCGTAGACCCCCCCCAAACCCCACACAACTTACCACATCTGCCGTCGCAGACGTCCTGGCCCCGGGAAATTCCCCAGGAGGGGGCTGTAACCCCTCCTACCCAGGAAGGGGCCTCGACCGCCTTTCCTTTTCTTTCGGCGACCCATCCTTAGAAGGGACCGCCTCTCCGTTGAGGGGCCAATGGCCACCTCCCCCGAGCGCTCCCATCCGTGCTGGGTGACGCCCACTCATAGGGATCTTCCAATTAGTGCTCACCGATCATGACCTTACCGCCCGACCAAAATAAATACGACAATGCTAACTAAATGACTAAACTAAAAAGACCGTAGCAACTACACTTTTATTAAAAGCATGCTTACCAATGAACACTAAAGCAGAATTTCCTTATTTACGAAACTTAACACAAATTGACCATTCTTTATTACATACTAAAAATCATCACGATAATACCACAACCTGTAAACGAAAATCAGAGTTATCCATCAACTTTATTCAAAAACCACTTGCTGTCCTCAGGGGCTGGTGGGTGGGTCAAAATTGGCTCTTCGTTCCGTCTCGAGCTCACGTGCAGCGAGGAGGTGCAGCTTCAGAGCACAGGAACAAGAGGATGCCTTCGGATCTTGCTTCTCCTTTTATCCGTCTTCAGGGCGGGCGTAAACCCGCCCCTGCCTGCCCCTAGGGCGTGGCCAGCCGCGTCAGTGTCTAGGCCAACCCACTCTAGGGCGGGAAAAGGCGCGCCCCGGCTACGCTGCTTCGGGCATACCAGCCGAGACGCGCCTCCCGCCCAAGATGGCTTCCCGGGGGGATCGTGGTACTCCGCCATACGTTCGGGGGGACCGAGTGGTCGCCCCTTTCCATATGGCTGAGATACCCGCCACCCCCTCTCAACACAATCCCCAAGGATGGGAAACCGGAAACAGTTCTGAAGTCTTTGGAAGACGGGAGGGAGTAACCCTCCCGGCCGTATTTATTAAAATATGAAACAAAATTAAAACATTAAATAAACAGTTTCATATTATGTACAATTTCATTACCACATTGCGATGTTTGGCTAACCTTAACATATTCTCTAATACAAAGGTTCTCCTAGCCGAACTAACATCCTACAAAACATTTACTTGAAATTTTGAAATTGTACATCCTAACGTTTAAGGGCCAACGGCAAGGTCGTAACCGGTGTCAAGATCCCTAACCCAGAAATATCGCCCTCACTTGTGAGGGGCGGCCCAGAGGCGTACCTCAAGTGCAATTACCAATTTCCCTTGACTTGACGGGGGCCCCAATAAAACTCGACGCCACTTAGAGGTCGTACGAGGACTCTTGTGAGGTATCTAGAAGGTAGCGTAGACCCCCCCCAAACCCCACACAACTTACCACATCTGCCGTCGCAGACGTCCTGGCCCCGGGAAATTCCCCAGGAGGGGGCTGTAACCCCTCCTACCCAGGAAGGGGCCTCGACCGCCTTTCCTTTTCTTTCGGCGACCCATCCTTAGAAGGGACCGCCTCCCCGTTGAGGGGCCAATGGCCACCTCCCCCGAGCGCTCCCATCCGTGCTGGGTGACGCCCACTCATAGGGATCTTCCAATTAGTGCTCACCGATCATGACCTTACCGCCACAGGCCGGATAGTTGACCGGCTATCCGGACCCCCCACAACACTCCTACCTAAAGGTCATGGTGTAACGTTTTTAGCCATGCTAAGAAGTCTCCTATGAGTAACTCATTCCCCACCCGAGACAAATGCACTCCATCCCCCACATACATACTGTCATCATTAATACACCCATGCGAAATAGAATGCAGTGTCTTGGAACGGAACAACCTACTCACTTTATTATTAAGCTTTCTAACAGAATGATTTAAAGCAGGAACCGAAATAGCCCCCCGCCACACTTTTCGTGGGATCATATGGGACCATGCAATTGTGCACCCTGGAACTCTCCTCGCTAACCAACTTACAGTGGAAAGCATCGCCTCAAGGAGAAGTCGTCTACCAGTGGTGACCAAATCATTACCCCCAAGATGTACTATGACTACAGACGGCGGTGACCTCGTCCGCCCTAGCAAACCCTCAAAATATGATTGAAACTGTTCAATACAGAGACCGCCTCTTCCGTAGAAGGACACACTGTACCCGTATTCCCCAGCTACGTGAATCATATCACCTGCCTTGAATACGTCTGCGGCACGTCTCACGTATGAGTGGCCCACGACCCACACCTCCTTTTTCACAGCCGGTGATGTCTGACCGCTGGCCCGGTGTTGGGTCGACTGCAAAGTCCGCCCCGCCTCGTAGGCTTGCGCAACTGAAAACCAAACAAAACAAGAAGCGTGAGTACATTGTTACAGCTTCACAACATGTGCAAACGCACATACCTTTTATAACAATTGGAGGACCAACGCCCCACCCGTTTAACTTGTTCCACATCCAGACCCCTGGCTGTAGCTTCTGTAGCAGCCCCTATCCGAAATGAATGGGTCCCAAACTCGCCCGGGTTCAAGCCCGCAGCGGAAATCGACATCGCAAGCACCCGCTGAAACTGAAACTTTGTCAGTGGGGTGGCGTCAGCGTGTCTCAACAAGGTCCCCCCCCATGATGCCACCCTTCGTGTTAAATAATCTTCTAGACACCTTACCGGGCACATGGAGGACCCGGGAATCCTGCGTATGATTACGCAGTCACCCATCCCACTTTGATCGGTTTTGGACCTGACAAACGAGACCGTCATCGTCTCCCCTCTGATCTGGACGTGCTCCAGGCACAATCCTCCTGTCACATCCTGCTTGTGCCTCGCCACTAGTTCGCTTACCCGCATAGCCCCATGGAATGCCAGCGTAAAAGCGGCTCGGAATAACACCGTCTCAAACTGAGATGAACACGTAGCAGGGAGTCTGGATAGCAACTGGGCCAGCCTATCTAAACCTATCGGGCGCCTTTCATCTACTCTGCGACCCTCAAGGCGTTGCCACCCTCGTAGCGCTTTCTGTACAACGAAAGACGCTGTCGGGTCAAGGATCCCGTGGGCCCTAGCAACAAAGGAAATGGCAGCCCGATGCCTCTGAGCCGTGGCCACCGATTTCCCGACCCGATGTAAGGACATCAGAAAATTCACCACCCACTCTTCCTGGCCCCAAAGCTCCTCTCTATCAGTCCCCCAAAAAGGCCAAATAGGACCGGAACGCCCCTTCATATGCCTTCCTCGTCCTGGGTGCTAAACTCTCTCCCACGAGGTTACGAAGTTCGGGGCACCGAGAGACCAGAGAGCTTCGGGAAAGGGTGCCGGCTCCGGGTCCGCTGTGGGAAGAAAACCCCAGAAAGCCTGCATACGAAAACGAGACAGTGCATCAGCTGCCTGGTTCATTACCCCTGGGACATGTCTTGCTTTGAATAACACATTCAATTGCATACACAGTAAAACAATTTCTTTGAGTAGTCTCAAAATCCACTTGCATCGTGCTGCCTGGCTATTGATACACTCGACCACGGTCATATTGTCAGACCAGAATACCACAGAGTGATCCATGAACCCTTCGGGCCAAGTTCTCAGGGCTACTAAAATGGGGAAAAGTTCCAGGAAAGCAATGTTACTTGTCAGCCCACTGTCATGCCACCATGTCGGCCACTTTTGTGCAGACCATCTTGTGCCGAAGATGGCACCAAAACCTATACTCCCTGCCGAATCCGTCCACAGCCCCAGCTCATCAGAGGACACGGCTGGTTTATTCCAGACGACTCGACCATTGAAATCCGCCAGGAATGCCAACCAAATGCGCATGTCCTGGCGGACCTCAGCCGAGGGCCTCGTGCGATGATGGCCCTCCTTCAGGCCGACCATGGCTTGAGCAATCGAACGAGAAAAGGGGTGGGCCATTGGTATAACCCTCAGGGCAAAACTCAACTGGCCAACTAGCTGCTGTAACTGATGCAGCTTAACCTTGGATCCATTTATACATATTTTCAGAGATGTCCTGAACTTTGACACTTTTTCGGCAGGTAAACGAAAACACCCTTCCTCGGAATCCAACTCGATCCCCAGAAACTCGAGGCAAGTGGAAGGCCCCACAGTCTTACCTGGTGCCAATGGCATGCCAAACTGATTCATTAAAACACAAAATTGAGCCAAAGCCTGCCCACATTCCGGATCCCCGGCTGCCCCCAGGAACAAAAAATCATCAAGGTAATGCATCACATTTCGGAAACCCGTCTTCCTTGTGAAGACCCATTGTAGAAAAGTACTGAATTTTTCGAAATAGGCACAAGATATAGAGCACCCCATCGGCATACACCTATCCATGTAATAATGACCCTGAAACATGAAACCTAGGAGACGCTGATCGACTGGATGTACCGGGAGCAACCGGAACGCTGACTCGATATCAGATTTTGCCATCAGCGCCCCGGGCCCCAGGCGATTCAAAATGGCTACGGCCTCATCGAAGGATGCGTACCGCACCGAACACACTTCCGGGTCTATCGCTTCATTTACGGAAAGACCACGTGGGGCTGATAAATTGTGTATCAGCCGAAACTCACCCGGGTCCTTCTTTGGGACCACACCTAAGGGGGAACAAACAAAGTTAGGAACCGGTGGTACACTAAATGGACCGGCGACTCGACCTCGAGTCACCTCTTTCCTGATCTTATCCTGTACCACGGTCGTATGCTGGAAGACCGATAGCTGATTTTTACATTTCGCTGCACCTTGAAAGTCCCCCACTGGGATGCGGAAACCATAAGAAAACCCGTCCCGCAACACCCCAGCAGAAGTACGATCCGGGTATTCACTGAGCCAAGGAATCATCGCCAAGGTATCAATCGGGGTAGGTAAAGGCGCCCCTCGGACTATATTAGACCTGTTTGGCGCCTCCTCTACCCCCGTTATCACCCGTTTTGGCTCTGCACGTGGACTCAGGATGGGATGATTGCCCACACCCACTACATTCGTGCCTAAATTTGCACGATCCCTGGGGCCTGGTACATTTACCCCTGTTGAAGTTCCAACAAACCCCCCTTTTTCCTGTATTTCCGGCAGGCCTCGAGTAATTGTCGGTACCTGTACCTGATCGAAAGGGCGTCCCCGCATACTGGCGGTAGGATTCGCCAACGTTACTTCCCACCAATGGCACTTTCAACATACCAGTCTCCTTCATTTTATCCCAAGACACAGAATCATAACAATCCCAAGTTAAGCTTTTATCATGTTCTTTAGCCTTTCTAAACAGATTATCATAGCAGAACCAATGGTTACCCTCATGTGACACCGAGTACCCCATGATTCGAGACTGATAAATCGGCAATTCGTGCAGCAGATCGGGCCTTCGTTCCCCCAAGATCGATGTAAAGACCCCCCACGCTTTGCCCCAATTGCCAATATTTTCGTTCACCTTAAAGGCGGCCATTTTTGCGCGCCAAACACTCGGATGCATGAGATCCTTCTGGCCCTTAACATGCTCCATTTCATAGTGATCAGTAAGCAACGAGAAAATGTTTACATATTCTCCCGCCCATATCTTCTCCTTAATAGCCAAGGGAACATGCTGACCCACCCTTTCCCTACGAGAAGGTGCTGACTCATCCCTTGCAATCGGCAATGGCCGCTTACCTGAACCGGACGGCGTCTCTGCGACCGAACCTGTCCCCTGTGGCTTCTCTACTACCGCAGCCGGTGTGGATACCTTCGCTGCTTCCCGTGACTCACGCAGTTGCTTCATCAGCACCTGCGCGTCGACAGCCGTGGCGCCCTCACTATCTTTACCCAACCATGCTGCTAGTTGTGCTGCCAGCTCAGGCGGCATATCGTCCCCGGACACGGGGGTGACCACAACGGGAATCGGATTCCCTCCCTCCGGCACGGGGGTGGGTGTCTCTAGCGGGGCACTAGGGCCCGGGATGTCTTCCACAGCTCTCCCTCTCCTGGGCCTCTTGTTTTTCCCTCCCGGGGCTGCTCCCGCCAAAGGACGTTTCGGTCCCCCTTCCTCGTTTTCATCCATTCGCCTCTTTAACTCAGTCATCTCTTTCATAAGAACGCGCAGCATCTGGTCAGTAGTCATGCGCTTTCCCGCCTTCTTCGGCATTCTCCAACAGAGTATCTGGAAAACAAACAAGAAAGATTACAACGCTCAAAATTGGCTCTTCGTTCCGTCTCGAGCTCACGTGCAGCGAGGAGGTGCAGCTTCAGAGCACAGGAACAAGAGGATGCCTTCGGATCTTGCTTCTCCTTTTATCCGTCTTCAGGGCGGGCGTAAACCCGCCCCTGCCTGCCCCTAGGGCGTGGCCAGCCGCGTCAGTGTCTAGGCCAACCCACTCTAGGGCGGGAAAAGGCGCGCCCCGGCTACGCCGCTTCGGGCATACCAGCCGAGACGCGCCTCCCGCCCAAGATGGCTTCCCGGGGGGATCGTGGTACTCCGCCATACGTTCGGGGGGACCGAGTGGTCGCCCCTTTCCAATTATCTCTTACCGTACGAACAGCTCCGTCATCAACGTAGTCCAAAAACAGTGACTCTCGAGTATGAGAACACAGAGGAAATGAGTGTTCCCGCCTTTATACACATATTGTCTCCAAAACGGGTGCTATCTGGAACTTCCCAATAGGCACTGAAATCTTCAAAATCCTCATGCAGCAGCAATGTATTCAAAACCCTTAGGCCCACATGCATCATTGTAACATTTTGTGATTTCTTAATTGTGAAAATTAAGGAATCGCAATTAAGAAATCGCAAAATGCTATGCATTAAAAAATCGCAATATTTTTTGCGATTCGGTATTTTTCCTTAATTGCGATTCACAATTTGCGAATCGCAATTAAGGAAAACCCTTCCCATTGATTCCTATGGGCCAAAAGGCCCATAGGAATGAATGGGAAGGAATTCACATTTTGCGAATTTCAAAATGCGATTCGCAAAATGTGAATGCAATTTCAAGGCTGCAGGGGGGGTCCAAAGAACCCCTCCCTGCACCCCTGAAATTTAACTTTAAGTGCAATTTACACACACACATGAACCAAGGACATGTGTATGTGTAAATTAAAACTTTCAAATATGCAACTAGTGCATGTTTGAAAGTGTTTGGTAAATTAGCATGAAGTTCAACTTCATGCTTATTTACCCCTTCCAAATTGCGAATTCGCAATTTCAAAATAATCATGCATTGCATTTAAGAAATCGCAAAATTGCGAGTTCTTAAATGCTATCGCAATTTAAGGAATCGCAAATAAATTGCAATTTCTTAAATTGCGAAAAAGGCCAAAACCTTAATGCATCCCAAAAAAGGGTTTTGCATTCGCAAACGGCTGATTTTTGCGATTCGCACCGTTTGCGAATGCAAAAACCCTTGATGCATGTGGGTATTAGAGTGCTACCTGACCTAAATTATGTCATATGGTTGTACTACTATAGTGTTCTGTGTATAATGCAAAATGTTCAGCAAATTGATCGTGATTAAAATTGTATCAAAATGGGTGCCATCTTAAAACGTGTTTCACCATGTTTATGGTGACATGCTTTCCAAAATCGAGTCTGCAAACACCACCTTTAAGTGTATGAAAGGGCATCCGGTCACTTTCAAAATTCATTAAGATGGTGCAACAAATCATCTAAAACCAGTGATGGTTGTGTTATATTAACACTGCATTTTTCATCCCCTAGACAATTTCAACTAGAGTTAAGTTCCTATATTTTTTATATAAGAAAAATATAACCGGAAAGTAGACATAACGATTTTTAACAGAAGAGAAAAAGAAAATTGTACAATTTGAGTTACAAAACGAGGAAACCAAAATAATTTCTTATATTACATACTTTTGATAACTATTATCCACTCAGAAAATGCAATAGTAAGCATTTCACATTCCCAAAAAATAATGCAGCTCCTGATTCACATTTAATCCAATCTCAGTAGTACGAAATTTGAGAATCCAACGAGCCTCACGTCTTCGTAAGACCAGTTCTCTGTTGACCCCTCAGGGGTGTCTCTAAGTTTGTTCTATACAATAAAATGAACTTGTCTGATCTGTCTGTCAGCTCTCAGCATGGGCCAATGCTTGTTGAGACTGCATACTTGCACCCCCGACCAAGCGTTGTACCCAGTCACCATATGTATCTTCTCAAAGTGTCCAGTCTCTTTACACCATTTACTCCCTGTTCAGCTTTCCTGAGTGTATTTTTGCCATAGCCCCTTCTCTGGAAGCGGGCCAACACACCTTTCTTACATTCCTCACATTCCGGATTTGAGGAAAGTAAGAAAGGTGTGTTGATCAGACATTACTTATAGACGAGGATTATTACTGAAGATTTACTGAGACCTAGTTATCCTAGAATTGGGATGAAAGAGAGTTTTTATTTTTTTTTCCCTTTTTAAACAGACCTTTATTGACATCGTTAAATTTGACATTTGATGCCTACATCCCAGCGAGCCGGCACAGCGGTACTTGACATTCTTTGCAAGGGACCGTGGGGATGCGAACACAGAAAGCTGCCTACAACCCCATTGGGTCGGCCGTGTCAGGTGGGCAAGCATAACAGGTGATTATCAACTCAGGTCTCTGAACAAGTTCCCCCAAAACAACAAGGTTAGTAAGTAACAGTAAGAACAACATTTGTCGCCTAATATTTCAAACCATTGTCCATTCAGGTCCCACACAACGTTCACAACTGAAGTACCCTGACCCGCATGATCTGCTCCATTCCTCACTACACTATAAAGAGGTCAAATCAGCCCTACATCCGGGAAGCCCTCTGCCTCTTCAATTCCTTCCCTGTCCTGTCCCTCTCCCTCCCATGGATCAGGGCCTGGATCCGTGTCCCCAGTCTCAGTATGTGCCAAAAGATATGCCTGAAGAGGGGCCCAAATATCTTTAGGGCATAAAGAGGGTGACATAGGTTCAGCATAGGTGTGTAGCTGTTCCTGGCAATATATGAGATTGCTGAACCAGTCCTTGAGTTTGGGAGCTCGGCCGCGCCCCCCATCAACAGGCTATTCGTCGTTTCGCCAGCAAGAGGGCCAAGGATGCGTATCTCTGTATCTTGACAGGGACTTGTTCCCTGTATCCCAAGAGAACGGTGCGGGGGTCGTCGGGTACATGTGTCTCAGTCATTTCATCAAGCGCATGCAGTACTTCCCTCCAGTATTCCCAAAAAGGCGGGCAGTCCCAGGCCAAGTGTCAAAAGTCAGTGCCCCCGCCCCGCATCTATCACAGCAGTCAGTGTTGCGCAAATGTAACCGGTGTAGCCGAGCAGGCATGTAATATAATCAGTGAATATATTTATAATGTATCAGTCGTAGTCTGCTATTGGCGGATATGGCGCCCGTATGGCGGCAGGAAAAGGACCATTGTTCCGTTGTGATGGGAGTTCCCAATTCTGCCTCCCACTTACCCTTGACTGGAGCTAGCTGCCTTTCCTATTCCCCTTGAGTTGAGCGATATAATCGCGACACTACATGTTCCGGGGGAGTGTGCTGTAGGAGAGTATGTGTGGGGGAAGCATAATTGGGGGTTCTAGTGGAAAGCACTGAGTCAGAGAGCGCATGTCTTGCCTAAGCCTCACATAATAGAAGCGCTCCAAGGGAGTGGGGGTAGTGGTGCCAAAGGAGTCCTCGCTAGATCTAAACTTCCCATTCCTGTATAATTGGCCCCAAGTAAGGCAGGACAGTTTACGCAGCATGTGGCGGCATCCCCCCTCTGTCGTGACTTGTAGATCATGTCTCCCTTGCTATCGCGTCAGTGGCGAATAGAGAACAGGTTATTTGAGTTTGTGCGCCAGATCGCGCCAGGCACTGGTTGCGCATTGCACGGTTGTAGACGCTAGGTTCTAGGTACCAAAGCTGTGCTGAGATACGCTGTGCACACCTTTTGAGGTCATGCTTGCTTGTTCAAAAGGCAAACGTGTGTCCCGGCCTGCAAATCCATTGTGTTATCAGAGTAGCAACACGTACATTAACATAGCTATGATAAAACCGTATATGTCCCATAACGATCCCAACACAAATCCATATGTACTGCACTCAATTAGTACACTGATATTTAACAGAGGTCTCCATAACACATGCCCAATTTGCACAAGTATACTATCTCAAACTGCCCACTTAGTCCCTCAAAGTGTAACAATGTATCCACAGTCAAATATCTCTTACCGTACAAACAGCTCCGTCATCAACATAGTCCAAAAACTGTGACTCTTGAGTATGAGAGGAAATGAGTGTTCCCGCCTTTGTACAATCTCTCCCAGCTAGTAGTTGTCAAAATAGAAGAAGGACACCTATTGTCTCCAAAACTGGTGCCATATTGAACTTCCCAATAGGCACCAAAATCTTCAAAATCCTCATGCAGCGGCATTGTATTCAAAACCTTTAGAGTGCTATCTGACCTAAATTATGTCATATGGTTGTACTACTTATAGTGTTCAGTGTATAGTACAAAATGTTCAGCAAATTGATTGTGATTAAAATTGTACAAAAATGGGTGCCATCTTAAAACATAATGATTTTTAACAGAGGAGAAAAAGAAAAGTGTACAATTTGAATTACGAAACGAGGAAACCGAAATCATTTCTTATATTACATACATTTGATAACAATTATCCACAAAGAAAATGCAGTAATAAGCATTTCACCTTCCCAAAAATAATGCAGCTCCTGATCCACATTTAATCCAATCTCAGAAGTATGAAGTTTGAGAATCCAACGAGCCTCAAGTCTTCGTAAGGCCAGTTCTCTGTTGCCCCCTCTGGGGTGTCTCTTAGTTTGTTCAATGCCATAAAATGAGAAGTGTTTATTAGTAGTTTGTGAGGGGAAGAGTGTGATGTGTGCTGCGATTGGATATCTAATGTCCCCTTCTTTCACCGCTCTCATGTGTTCCCCTATTCTTTCATGTAATGTCCTTATGGTGCTACCCACATATCATTTGTAACACCTGCACTCAATAATGTATAGAGATTTTTTTTCCAGACAGTTTATATTGGTAACAATTCTGTACGTTCGGTCTCCTGGGCCCTTAAAATGTGTCTTTCTGCTACAGGTCCACTTGCATGCACTGCAGTGCACACAGCCATAAAAACCTTTTGTAAGTTGTGCAAGCCAACTCTCTTTCATCCCGGGGGCGCTAGACGGCGCCAAGCAAGATGGCCGCACTTGCGTGAGGCTCTTGCGGTTCGGGAGTATATCCGTCATTTATCCTGGTCATTTTGAATTTTCATAGGTTAAAAAGTGTAAATCTGGGCATCGGAACGACGCAGCGTTGTATATTGCTGCAACAAACTGTCTTACCTGCCTGCGGAGCTTCGGAAATCGCTGATGAGACCTCTGGCGCCCGAGGTGCACAACATGACGGCAATGAGAATCTAAACTGCGGTGCTGGGCTGCGCGAAGGAGATCAACTTGGGCGGCTCGCCTTTCGCTGTGCAGCTTGTGGGACCAGAGTGAGTGAAGAGCCCCTCTGCTGACTGCGGGAGGGGTGCGCGCTACTCCCACTAGACATCGGAGCTGCAACCCGGTGGACGAAGTGCAGCGACACTGCAAGCTGCCTGGGAGGTAGGCGGTCGCTGCGAGATTGAGTCAGGGACCCGAGTGCGCAGCCGGAACAAGATGTGGCTGGTTGGTGTGTTATGGAATGAATAAGGCAGCACTGCGCCCCAGTGTCTATTGATTTCTGGCTTGAATGTTAAGGTATATGCACTTACAGTATTGTTTGGATCTTACCTAATGATAGATACAAGTATTTCTTCGGAGGAGTTTATACAATATTACATTCCAGGATATATATATATTTTCAGAGCTCGTGGATTGGTCCGACGTAGAGCTTTTCTGAATGAAGAACCGATTTTAAACCAGAAGACAGATATTTTACCCTTTGTGGGATGGAATTTTCGCCATATAAGAAGTAGGTTCTCCATCTGCATGGCAGATTTAGAAAAGGAAGTAGGCATACACACGAGGAGTTTGTTCTAATGAAAGGTTTCCTTAATTTCACAGAAGAATATACCAAAGATTGTAGAGGTATTTGAAATGCATTCTCACGTACGCATGACTTTGGGCTTTAAGGTGGATAACTGGATATGTTGATCACCCTTCCATCACTTATAGTCTGTTTTATGTAATTTGGTGCTTGCATCTGACAATCTACAGTCCCTTTTTCGGCTGTTCTTTAATCAATGCCAGATAAGTGTTATCATGGTTTTTGAACCAGCACACAGTAACGGATTGGTATTTAGCCTTTTCACTTTGTCGTCATAATTATTTTTTCTCCATCACCAATCACCAGGTGTTCAGGGATTTTACTTTTCCCCCTTATAGTTTGGCTTAATAGTAAAGTTGGGCCCTTGATTGGCATGGGTGCCATGTTCATTTGTTCTAACTTGTGCGTTTTACCACATGTTTCTCCTTAGAGGTGTATAATTATACCTCTAGATTCCTCCCTCATGATGACCAAGCAAGTCAACGCCGTTTCATCCTCATGCTTCAACACCCTGCGCATGCTCCGGAAGATCTTCCGATGGATCCCCACCGAAACCAGAAGAACCGTCACCCAGGCCCTCGTCACCAGCCAACTGGACTACGGGAACGCCCTTTACGCAGGAACCACGGCCAAACTTCAGAATCTTCTCCAGCACATACTGAATGCCTCCGCACGACTCATCATCAACATCCCTCCACACAGCCACATATCCGCCCACCTGAGAGACCTCCACTGGCTCCCCATCAACAAAAGGATCACATTCAGGCTGCTCACCCACGCTCCACAACACGGGCATTTAATACCTCAACAGCCGCCTCTCGTTCTACAGCCCCACCCGCCAGCTCCGCTCCACCAGCCTCGCCCTCACCACCGTCCCACGAATTCGCAGAAGCACCACCGGAGGAAGATCATTTTCCTACCTGGCAGCGAAGACTTGGAACTCCCTCCCCAAACACCTACGACTGGCCCAGGACCATCTCACCTTCAGGAAACACCTCAAGACCAGCGGCCCCAGCGCCTTGAGACCCTCACAGGTGAGTAGCGCGCTTTATAAATGTCTTGATTGATTGATTGATAGACATGGGCTACTTCTAATGTGATAATGTACACCAGTGTATGCATGGTATCACATCTGTCTTTTCTTTGTTTTGATAAAGCCTTGAGAAAGTCGTGGAACGATTTCCCAGTGTATGCGACGAAACACGTTTCGGCTGAAGAGAAACTATAATAATAAAAAAAGAAAAACAAGAAACTCAAAATACTGTGTTAATATTTATGCATGCAATGTGCAGATAAATGTTTAGATACACTACAGACGTGTGCTGAGGATTTTCTTTGTGACAAAAAAAGTATGCCATTCTTTAGACTGTTTTTTTGTTTTCATATTACACCGGGTTCTTTCGTCAATATAACGGTTAAGGTTATTTATATTTTCCTTGCTCTTTAATTGCTAAGATGCCTTACGACTGTTTTTAAAGAGACATTTCTGTTTCTGAACGTAAAAGAAGCCAGTATTAGAATAAAGTATGGTTGACATGCATGCAGTAAGAAACTACCAGAATCATGTAGCTACGGTATTACTGTTTCCTATTTAAATTGTCATTCAATTGGATCTTAAAGCAGGACCGCAAACCGCAAAAGGGAATAAAATATCTTCAAACTTAAGAAAAATAAAAAAGCAGAATGCTGCTGTTTGTCTATAGGATAAATACACATGATTGTTGTGAAATTTTTTCCAGCATTCTTGCCCACTTTAACAAAACCCCATAAACTTGTTTTTCACGCCTTGCTTTCTCTTGAGTACTACTTGTTTGTTGAAGAGGGGATCGGTATGTTTTTGATTATGTTATAAAGAAAAATGTAAATGCATTTTTGGTGAATGATATTTAGGCAAGCGGTCTATTAGTGGTCTTTTAGGGACCTATTCACTAAGCCATTTTCACATCTACGTTCAGTTTACACTCACAAATCGCTGACTATATCAGTTCAACTAGTTCACAGAAGGTGAATTTTCACCAGTGACTCGATTTACAGAGGTAATTTTTTTGGCTAGGAGAGTGAGTAAAGTTTTGGACAAACAGTACTGTTACAGGGCAAAGTTAGTACGCCCTTATATGCAGGACTCCAAAGTGTGGATTGAGCATGTCTGTCTCCTAGGAGATTATAAATTGAGGAGCAGCCTCCCCTCACCCCGGCCCAGGCCCCTTAACAATTTGTTGGGTGAATAGCGACCACTTTGCCAACTTTTATTGGAGCAGAAATGATAAACTGATGGACATATCTTAGGGATTAAGTGGCCACCCTGTTCCCTCTGGAGCACCATGTAGTTAATATTTTGCAGTTACATGGGGATACTGATTTTTGTATAAGATACCCATGCCACTGACAACCCCTTATGCTACATATCACTAAAGCTGACAACGTCTCCATAAAAGATTGTGAGGCCCTTTTCACCAGATGCAATCCTACACGATCTTCCTCCAGTAACTTCCTGCTCCTTTACAGACCTCCATCTAGCAATGCAACATTCCCATACACACTTCTAGACACGGTTCCAAACCTGATAACACTAAACTCCAACCTATGCGTTCTGGGTGACCTCAACGTTTGGTTTGACAAATCCAATATACCCCATCCGAAAACAATCATCGCTGGCCTAGACACACTAAACCTGCATCACATTGTCCACAAACCCACACATATCGCTGAAAACATCTTAGATGTCCTTTTTGCAAATACAGAACGAGTTACCTTCCAAACAATGACTCTGGTCACATGGTCAGACCACCATTTGCTTGTTTTCCAACATAAAAAAATACTAAACGATGCACCTAAAAGCACCTTACATGCATCCACATATCAACTGTAGAAGCAACTCAATTTGGAACACTTATAAACACAACTAACATCCAGTACAGATCTAGACACAATACATTCTGTTCAAAAATTACATGAGTGGCTACAGGAAGCTTTGGATAGTATAATACCACTAAAAACTATACAACAGAACAAAAGAAAACAAGCACCTTGGAGAAATACAGAGATAGAAGAGATAAAACAACAAATTAGAAAGCTGCAACATGCCTAGCTCAAAACAAACAACAATCAAGACAAACTTTGACTACAGAAAATTAACAGATTATGCAAGTTAGCTATCGAAAAAGATAAGAAAAGATTCTATTCAGACAGAATTCTAAATACTAAATGTGCAAATAAAGAATTCTATAACATTCTCAATGAATTTCGTAAACCAAATTGAAGGAGCTCATCCTGGTACTTAAGATTTCACAGACAAACTGGCAAATCATTACACGGCCAAAGCAGACACGTTGGACTAATATTTAAAACAAAGACAAAGCACCAGCACTGACCCTTTTCCAAAACAACAATCCAAGAATACTCTAACTCAGCCTCTCCATTCTCTCCAACACATTTCACACAATGAATTTATGGACCTGGTCAAAGCAAGCAAGCCTGCCGGCCGCCCCTCTGACCCATGTCCATTGCAAACCTTCAAAACAATTCTTCTAACAACCTTTGCTGCCACACCAGTAAGAAGAATCATCAACAATTCCTTAACTATCAGAATATTTACAGAAGATGTCAAAAAGTCATACATGCGCCAATTACTGAAGAAAACTTGCCATCTGGAATGACTTTAAGAACACAGTTGACCACAATTCTTCTAACAATCTCTGCTGCCACACCAGTAAGAAGAATCATCAACGATTCCTTAACTACCGGAATATTTAAAGAAGAAGTCAAAAAGTCATACATATGCCCATTACTGAAGACAACTTGCCATCTTGGATGACCTGAAGAACACAGTTGACCACAATGGGGTTGCTGTATCTCTCCTCTTGAACCTCTTGGCTGCTTTTGATACGGTGGACCATGACATTCTGATATAAATACTCAACGAAGTGAAGGCGACTGCTCTAGACTGGATCTTATCCTACCTTCAAAACAGAACTAATGTAATCCATACCTCCCCTTTCTCATAAAATCCGTACTTCACACAAGCAGGGGGCCCTTAAAACTGTATCATCTCATTCAGGCTTTTCAACATCTACATGTAATTATTACCGGCACGGATCAATCAATTTCACCTCACGTGCTATAACTATGTAGATGACACCCAAATAATTCTTCAGCTGGAATGCCCCAAAGATATTGGAAAGTCGCGCATTTTTAGTTGTCTCAGAGCCATGGATCAATGGATGATGTGGAGCCATCCAAATTGAATGCTTCCTAAACTGAAATATTCATGTGTGGCATTTGGAAACATTATGACCCGCTCACCACGTGTACTTATTATCTGGGAACACCTCCTAAAGTATCAAAGGAATAAGACATCTTGGAATGACCATAAACTCCAAGCTATCAATCAATGCCCAAGTATACAAACTAGCAAGATCAAGCTTTGTCGCTATAAAAATTCTGTGACAAATCTTCCCCCATTTGGGATTTCCATAGAAGGTCCGGGCTACCATCTCTCTTGTTCTGTCCAAACTCGATTGCACCAATAGCCTCTACCATGGATCACCTTTAATGACTATGAAAAGACTACAACAAACTCAGAACTCAGCTGCCAGACTACTCTTACATGTAACACCACAAGACCATATCTCCCCTGCCTTGAAAACCCTGCATATGTTACCGTTTGCTAGAAGGTCCACATTGAAGCTGCATTGTATCACCCACAAAGCGATACATGGAACGGACCATTCTTCATCAGGGATAAAATCACCAAACAAATTGAACAAAGGAACCTTCGCTCTAGAGTGGCTCCTCGCCTCAAAATCCCAACGTACGAGAAAAAAACAGGAGTGGCACACCCTTCTCTGTTCAAGCAGCCAAACTATGGAACTCTTTACCCCCAAACATACAATCCACGGATAACCACCTTATCTTCAGAAAACAACTCAAACATTTGCTCTTCCCTACATAACCACCATACACAGACAGAAATACATAGCATATACCTCTGTATATCAGCATTTATTTGTACTATAGTTATGCACCTATATATGTGTATTGTTTTGTGTTAACGTGTAGAATAAGTATTTTGTTAAAAAATATAGATATTCATTAGTTCTGCTTAAAAAGTTAAAAAATCTTTATTTGCATTTTTTTAAATATAGGTAACAATTAACACATAAGAGGTGGCGATCAGGTAATCATAGCTGGTGCAGTAGACGTTGTCATGTATATTGTCCTTACATCATAAAGTGTAATCGGTTCCAGTTCTGCATATCAACCAGGTGTATATGTGGATATAATTTAAATACATGTTCTTGGATGTATACTGCATATGAGTCATACTCGTATGTCCATTAGGGTGACAGTATATTTGCCTTACCCTGCCACAATAATGCTGTTTATTTGAGTGCCCATCCGGCATTCCTCGTGATCTTCCGTATGGTCTTGCCTATTTTGGGAATACAGTTTCATGCAAATGTGATACAATTATTAACCAAACAATTAAACAAAGGAAAGAAACCATTATCAATCCGTTGCGTCTGGGTCATGATATGTAAGGAATGCAGACAACCATGTCATCTAAACTGTAATACGCGTGCTTACCCTCCCTCTCAGTTCCCTATGGTATGAGCAACTGGGCCTCTAACTCCCTGGTGTCTTGTGTCCCTTGCGGTGTACTCTTCTACGTGCCAATGCTTGGTTTATCATGGACCCGGACTGTGATGTGCCTGGAGATCGGCATCTGAGTACCGCTCCTCAGCCATCTGTGAGAAGGTATTCTCAGCCTCTCTATCTGCGTACTTCAATTTCACAATTTCACAAGTATTGCATGCCAGTATAGTGCAATGGGATATTTATGCAGACCGGCTATTTCCTCTCTTTGTAATGATGTGCTTTCTTCCTGGTCCCACACTATAAGTTAATTTTCCCAGCTGTTAAGGGAGGGGGGTCGGTATGTTTCCATCGTTTGATAAGCAATCTCTTGGCCACTATGAGGCCAAGTTCAGTAAACCTAGAGGTGACCTTATGTTTTTTGGTCTGGGGTAAAACCCAAGTATACATGCCTCCCATGTCTGTAGCTGTTGCCTTCCAGTGTATGTTGCGAGTGATACTATGATTGCCTGCCAATATGTATGCAGCAAGGCATCTGGAGGAGGTCCGCATTTGTCTGTAGGCAGCGGGGGCATGCCGAGGTAGTCGTATGGAAATACATGTTCAACTTGTCCGGGGAGAGGTACACCCTATGTGTGATATAAGTTTGTATAAGATGGAATTTGGAGTTTCTCTGTATGTATGTGGAGTTGGCTAGAATCATGTCTCATTCACGGTTTGTCCATGGGTTTCCCCTGTCCTCTTCCCACTTTAAACACAGGGCCGCCATAGGCTGTGTTGCATGGGTTAGTGGCGCCTCCGCTAACCAGTGTACTATGTGTGATCCATTGCCCATCACATGTAGCTATTTTATTATAAGGTGCATATCTGGCTCAGTGGTTATGTCTCCCCAGACCGCTGAGAGCGATCTTGTGATGGAATTATGTAACAGGAAATGGCCTGTTGGCAAGTCATGATCCTCCGCCAGAGTCTCAAAGGCTATCAGATTTCCATCAGCATATAGGTTTCCCAATGTGTGTAACTCAGCTGCATGCCAGCGTGCAAGCACCCCACTGTAGATGCCTGTCTTGCCTCTGGGGGTCCCCAGAAGTGGCAGCAGCCAAGCATAAGGGACCATGTTCCTGGTAAGGTATAAGCTCCTCCTGTAGCAGCGGTGAGCTAGGGGAAGACAGGCCTGTGGAGGACTTGGGGGTCGAGTGACCGGATGAGACAAATGGTATATCTGAGATTGGGACCACAGTGGTTACGCGGTGCATGTGTCATCTAGGCCGAGTCTGGCAAACCATTTTGTCACCCTCTGTAATTCCATGTTGGGGACTACTAGACCCCCCTGCAGGTGGGTGCATGGATTTTTCATACTGAGTTCCAGGTGAGGCCTCGGATCAGCTGTTCAAGCTCTCAAAATATTCTGGCTGGGATATAGACGGGGAGGTTGGAGAAATAGTATAGCAATTTGGATAACACTCCCATCTTGGTCAGTGCAATTCTGCCCATCACATTCAGAGGAAGTTTTCCAGAATTTAATCTGCGCCCTGCTGGCAGATATGGCCCTAGTCAGGTTTCCCTCCAAGATATCAGTGGGGTACCAGTATATAAAGATGCCCAGGTATCGGAAAGTAGATGGTTGCCATTGGAGGGGAAAGTTATTTATGCGTAAATTTGGATCAGTGGTTTCTTCCCCGTAGGGGTACAGGCATGACTGTGTCCAGTTTACCCTACGACCCGACACCTTCTTGAAATTCTTAAGAGTATCTGCTATGGGGGCAGGTATGTTATGTAAGTCTCTCAAATATAATAGCAGACCAACTGCATAAATAGATACAGCATGTCTCCTAGCCAAATACCCCAATCTGCACCCTCTCTACGAAGCTGTGTTGTCAACGGTTCCATGGCAAGCAAAATGAGGAGCGGCGATGGGGCAGCCCTACCTAGCGCCTACGTTGATCTTTATGCTTTCTGATAACAACCGGCCCATCCAGACTCTAACGGAGGGCTGCATATAGAGTAGTCTGTCCATGTGGTGGAATGTGTCTCCCAGCCCATACCCACACAACACCTCAAATAGATATGGCCATTACAGAGAATCAAGGGCCTTCTCCAGGTCCAATACCAGGCAGCCTGAATGAGGCCAGGCGTCTGTAGCATATTTTGGCACCCTGAAGAGTCTGTGGATGTTAAGTGCCGTGCTTCTAGTAGGGACGAAGCCATTTTGATCTGCATGTCTGTATAATTGGGGCCAGTCTCACGGCTATCATGAATGCTAGGACCTTGTAGTCTGTGTTGAGTAACTTCAGTGGTCTATACGACCCTAGCACTTCCGGATCTCTACCAGGCTTGGGGAGAGAAATCAGTAGCGCCTCGTTCTGTGTAGCACAAAGTATGGAGTCAGCTAGAGAGGCATCATAGACTTTCTTGAGCTGAGGTGCCAAGGACTCTGCAATGCATGAACCATATAATATTATGCGGGTAGACCATCCGGACCGGGGGTTTTTATCAGTTGCTAGTGCACATATACTAGCTCTGATTTTTTCTAGGATAATGGGGTCATCTAGTTTGAGTTTTTGTTCGGGTGTAATCTGTGGTGGGTTAATGTCAGCCAGGTAGCCCCGAATATCTTCGGGTATAGTTAAGGTTGAGGACTTATAAAGCGCAGTGTAGTGAGTCATAAATTCTCGGTGTATGTCCCGTTGTGAATATAGTGTAATGCCCTGCATGGAACGGAGTGAAGTGACCGGTGAGGTGGTGTCTTCTTGTTGGATCAGCCATGCTAGGAGTCTGACGGCTTTTTCGCCTGAGTTATGTGTGTGTTCAGAATGCGCTGAATAGTTAAGGCAGCGGAGTCTTTCTAGTAATCAGACGTGTTCCTCCCTGCTGTCAACTAATCGCTTGTTCAAGCCCTAGACTGCCCTTGTCTCATGAGATGCTAGTTTCTCCTCCAGGGTGGTGAGCTCCGCCTCCAGTCGTTTGGGCACGTCAGCTTGCGCACCAGTGCAGTGTCCTCGGATGACCGTTTTGAAAGCTTCCCATTCTATCAATGGTGACAAGGCGGTGTCTGAATTTTACTCAAAATATTGCTCCGCAGCCTCCCCTCCCGACTCTCGGAATGCCGCATCTATTAGTGCATCCGGCTGTAGGCCCCATCTTGGGATCGGCGGTGTGTCAGTATTCCAGTCTAACTATAGTGTGTGCAGGTTGTGGTCTGTATGGGTTCTCCCAAGATATTGGGGTTCTGTAATAAGTGGTAGGAGGTCATCAGACACCAATATTTGATCAATTCGAACGTGTAGGTCATGTGCCCTGGAAATTAAGGAATTTACCGTGTCATGTGGGTTCCTGTGCCTCCATGCATCCACTAGGTGCCACTGTAAAGCCCAGCTGTTTAGTGCCCTCATGGTGGCTGCCATGGGAGCTCCGTGGAGGAGGGGAGAGCGATCCAGGGTCACATCTAAAACACTGCAATAATCACCCCCCACATCTAAAACACTGCTATAATCCCCCCCGCCCCCCAGATCATTGGGACCCCGTGCTAGGTAGCTAACTTGTTCGACAGGGTGTCTAGAAAGAAGGCCTATTCAGAGTTGAGTGTGAATATCGATGCAATAATGATGGGTTGGCCATCTAACCTGCCCCGCACAATCACTTATCGACCCTCCATGTCAGTCAGTGATTCCTCTATGTGAAATGGGGTGCCTGGTTTGACCCAAATCAATGCGCCCCTGGCATATTCTGAGTAGCTCGTGGTTTGTAGTTGCCCCCTCCATCTCCTCTATAAATTCTATATTTCAGACCTGCTAGGTGTGTCTCTTGGAGAAGGGCAATTTGACTGTGATATCTCTTAAGATGTGAATAGATTAGGTATCTATGGGAGGGGCTATGTATGCCTCTCACATTCCATGTACATGTTTTAGTTGGCACCATGGTTCGGCTACATGGGCGAGTGTGTGGCCTGCATAAGGCCCAAAGACCCTGTTAATATGCGGGGTGAGAGCCATAAGGTAGAAGCTGCAGCCGACCAGTTATATATCCATTTAGCCAAGCGTGCTGACCCACTGTGACAGATGGTATAACTGCACCAAACTAAAACATACAATGCCAAGGCCAAAAAGGGAGAGGGTGCAACTAGCAGTCATCCAAACAATAGAAAAAACAAACGACATTCTATCAGCGAAAAGGGAGTTGCTGCACAGGCGAAGCACGTCTACAATGCAAAGAACACAGGTTCATAGTAACCCCTTTTCCTGATGGGGAAGCATATACCGGGGCCTCATGATACTAAATATGGGCCAGTTCCATAGGGGCAGCTATGTATCTGTTAATGCGGGCCTGTGGTGTCCTGGTCGACATGTTCACCAAGTTCTATGTCGGAAATTAGATTACGCCTCAGCAGGAAGTGGAGTAACCTCCGGGAGATTTTTTGAGTCCTGTGAGTTCAGGGTCTCGTCTGATAGTTCCCCATCACTGTCCCTCCTCCATAAGCTTGATTCGGATTATACCTCCACTTGTCCCCCTTCAATTTCCGCTGCCGCCTGGAGAGCATTGCGCTGGTCCTGTTACATCTGTTCTAGGTTGGTTCCAAGGCTTTGTGACATTCAGGCTTTGATACGTCTCTTCTCCCTCATGCTTTTTCCAGGATGGTCGCTGGAATTCTTTTCCTTTGTTCCCATCGACGACAAGGCACCTCCTGCAGATTCCCATGTGTCCATCCACTCACCCGCTGCTCCAGGGGTGTTAAAGAAGTGTGATTTGCCTTGCGCTATCACCCACAGACGAGCTGGGAACAGCAAGGAGTATTTGAGCTCTTATTGCCGGAGCTGACATTTCACTTCTATGAAGGAGTATCTTTGCCTCTGCATGATTGCCTTGAAATCAGGGAAGAACATGACTGTGCTGTTTCCCACTTGTACATTTTGTAGCTTCCTAGTTTCCTGGAGGATGGCATCCTTGTCCCTGTGGTTCAGCACGTAGATCAAAAGTGGTCTGGCAGAGGCTTGGCTAGCACACTGTGCACCCGTTCAACAACAAAATGCCTCACCGATGTGGATAATGGCCAGGAGGAAATTGCGACGGTGGCGCATTGGTTTCAGTGCGTCGCGGCCTGCTGGGGGTGGCTCATCCCCGGCGCTGCCCTAGATACGCAGCTGGGCTGCCCGCACTTCCGCCTGGGCCCTTCCAATACTGCACAGCTCCGGCCGCGGTCCACAGCTGCCCCAATCTCTAGAAATCACACAGTGCGCTCCGGGTCCGACTGGGCCATTAAGTATAATGGGGTGACCCTATAACCCTCAGAACCTGGGCGGGTAATTAAACAAACAAAAATGGTTCTTTCAGGAAGAACAGTTCAATTCAACATGGTAATTAATACTTCAATGCACTTATAAAATAAATGAACACTGACCCAAATGATGAGAAAGTAAATCTTTAGTATTCAACTTTCTCATAGGTTTTAACTAAATAAAGCATTAGGTATGCTGTCCAATAAACAAAAAGACATATACAGTGAATACAACAAGTGCTGTAGATCGTAGTTTGTGACTGACAGTTACAGGTTACAAAACATGTATACATAAAAATGAAATTTTTCAAGCTATCAACTATAATCACAATAGTCTTTCGGAAATAAACTATTTCTTTTTGTTCCTATAGGACTTTGTGCAGTCGGATATATAGCAGAGTACGTCGACGTTTCGACCAGAGTAGTGATGCGCTTACTATGTGCATCTGGGGCGGGTCTTCATCAGGACTGAGAATGGGTTGGACAGCCTATGAATGAAAATAACAGTAGGTCAGGGCCTTCCATGGGTCATTGAAAAAACCACGCTAGATGAGAGACACCCTTAATGTGCTCACCTTAATGTTAGGTGTATGATTCCTCTGTTCTTTTACTGCTTCTGGTGCTTGTCGGCCGACAAGCCCATGGGATGCTGTAGGTTCAATGGTTCTATAATTAATATATGGTAGAAACCTTAGTGCATACTTAATTAAGGTGATGTGGTATTACTATCTCTACTGAGAATCTCATCATACCTTATTTTGTTGATTCTTCTACACCAGCCGGTGGGAAGATCTACGGATCTGGGACGCCTTGGCAATAGCCTACAAGGGTAATGGGTTGGGTCTTAGACTCGTCATTAATTAAAGCATGTTAATGAGTGACTGGATATACGCACAGTGATATTAGTTAAATATTCTCTGCGAGTTTTTTCACACTCATACTGTGTGCATTGTGTAGCCGTCTGTGAATAAGTGGCGGTATTTGGTGCAATTAGTGATTGTTGTGGGCTGGGCTAGAGTCAACACGGTGGCCAAAGTGGCGTTGTGTTGCCTGCAGGTTTAGCATTTAAGAGAATCGCTCATTCTTCCATATCATGAAAATACTGTGTGGTACTGCCCAAAAATTGCGAGTGTGGCATAACAATCCTCCTTTCCACTGTATTAGGACCTGACCGTGGAGCGCGATATGTTAAATGGCTCGCAAGGTAACGTAATGCATAAGTATTACAGATTGAGCCGGGTTTAAAACCTAAATGCGACCTCACAATTGCCTACCGGGAACAGTTCGATAATGATCCCTGTGAAAAAGAACGGACGCAGTGGTTTTAAAATGGTGTTTACATACGGTGCTGATTAATTTTCTATTTAGAACAAAGAAGAAACCTGGTTCTTTTTCAGATAAGCCCTAACTTCAAAGAATAGTTAACTAAACATTTATTAAACATGACGTGGTGTTGCTGTTTAAATATCTATTGATAAAAGACACTGTGTTTCAAAATTAACGTGGTGATTTTAAAAATGCATGTTTAAATATCTATTGAGAAAGGACGCGGTGTTTCTAATTTAACGTGGTGATTTTAAAATTACATGTGGATTAGCAAAGCAGATCCTTCACCCGCGAAGCGTGGTCAGGATATCAAACTTCTCAAGCGTGTCTGGAAGAACGACCGTCTCCTTCGAGTCTTCGCTGTGAATGCCAACCCGAGCTCACTAGCGCGTCTTATTTGACATGCGCCGGGAGCCGGTGGCGTGCGTGTGTTACGTGACGGCTGGGCCCCTAACTATTAGCAGTGAAAGATTCAGTAATTGAAGCTAAAGATCTCTTCTGCAAATGTACCTAGTATGCAAATCCATTTACATGTGGATGCTTTTCGAATTGGGTGGGATGTTTAGGGAAACTTTTTGAAGTCAAAGTACGGGGAACTTAGTTGGGACTAAGCATGGGCGGAAAATCCGTTCCGCTCCCGGATTTTGCGGATTTTCTGTAAATCCGCAATCCGCGAACTCTCGCGAATTTACCGAAAATCCGCAAATTCGCACGCAGCAGATTTTTTTGCTTGGTGATGCAATATTGCGGCGTGTGGCGTTCACTTACCGTCATTCAGCGTTTGCCGAGTTGTTTTTCTCGATATTTTGAGAGTGCTGCGCCATTTTGGATCTTGCTGCGGGATCCCGCTGGAGTTTGGCGACGCAACGCGAGAGTTCGCAATTGCGAACATGTAGATGCGGCGGGCAGCAACAATCTCGCACTCGCAAAATTACAAAATTTACAATTCTGTACAAGATATCCACCAGCAAGCAGCATAAACCTTCTGAAAATGATGATTTTTATCAGAATAACTCCTCAGGTTGACATTTGCCTGCACTTTTTTTTGCATGGAGTCCATTTGGGGGGGGGGGAGGAAGGAAGTGCCCCACAGAAAAACAAGTTTTGCAAAACTGAAAGCACTCAGCAGGTGCAAAAGTTCAAACTCATCATTAGTAACCATTCCCTGTAGTGCTTCCTGAGGGGCCCCTCCAGAGTTCAGTTGCCTGCTTGCAACTATTCTATGACCCTGCTCTGACCCTCACAGCAGGCTCATAGAATAGCTACAAGTAGGCCACAAAGGTCCTTGGAAAAAAAATTGCACTGCAACAGAAAGCAAATTACAGATAAGGAAGCAGGTGCCAGACAGGAAGTTTAAATTCAGTGACACATTAATCAACCCCAAATTAATTCATGTCAGTTGAAGCAGGGCAGGTGTGCTTGCTTCCCCCCCCATAATCTACAGTGATGAACCAGAAATTAATTAATGTCAGTTGAAGCAGAGCTGCATGTGGAAAGCGCCGGGACACTCTTTTCGAGTAGCCGTGCGCTATATAAACGCATTGTAACATAACATAACATAACATAACATAACATAACATAACAGGTGTGCTTGCTTTTCCCCCCCCCCCATAATCTACAGCGATGAATCAGAGGGTGGCAGTGATGTACCAAAGGGTGGCATGGGTGAACCAGAGGATGGCAGTGGTGAAACAGTAAATAAGTAAATATTTTATCATAACTACTTATCTACACTCGCTTCACTGTTGAATTACAAAATAAAACTATTTTAAAGTACAACAACACTCGAAAGTCGGAGTTTATTAAATGCATCTTTAATCTACATTTATTACCTTACTTATGCATCTATATGCCTTCCATGCACCTTTGGAGCTATACAATATATTTATTACTTTTCTTCAAATTCAGCATATCCAATGCACTACCCTATGTCTCATCCTATACCGCTCTCAATATATCCTCTAACTTCACTCTGTCATTCATCCCAAACCCCATACCACTACTATGATCCCCAAAATAACCCTTTCCAGACTCTTCCCTACTCTGCCCCTCCTTGCATCACATCATACCTCTTTTACTATTCCAATTTACCAAAACAAGTCTTTCTAAACTCTTCCCTCTGACTTTCCCCCTTCACCTCCCTTTTACTCATCCCAAGCCTCCTCCTACTGCTGTGGGCTCCAAAAAATAAAATTCTAAATCCTCCCCCCTTCTATCCTTCCACTATCCTTTCCAATCCAAATAACAGACTAACATGTCCACCACTCAAATTAATTTCATATTTCACTGTACTAATTCACCACTAATCCTTTGAGGGTTTCGTAGTAGTGTGCCACTAGCCGAAAAACGACTTTGAATCCTCGTCAGGGGTAGTAAGCACTATATAAATGCAATTACAATACATTTGACCTCTATCTTTGAAGAACAACAAATGTGACAAAATAAATACAGAATTTAAAGGCATCTATATTTATTGCTTGGACATTCACGACCTACCAAATTTTGGCTAGGGACCCACAGTTTGGGAACAACAACTTTGGTTTGTTCTTGAGTTTTGGTTAAGTAGTAGATATGTTGATAAAGATGATGATTTGCTTGCCAGTTTATGTTGATGATGTGCTTTGCCTCTCAGCTCGAGTTTCGAGGGGGAATTTGCTCTCCTTGACTTAAGTCTTTTTCTTTTCAGCATCATCAAGATCTATATCATTGACATCTGCTTTTTTCATGCATACATGCATCCACTGTTGTGTTTAATATAGTTCTCTGAATGGATATTAAGCTTGATATTAAGCTTGAGTCATCTTCTTGAATACAAATTCCAGCTGTTAGTAAATCAACATTCGCTGGTAGTGCTGATGTTTCTCCTTGTGTAAATGGTGGTAGTAAATGCTTTAGCAATGCCTACGATATTGTATTTAGTAATATCCATAAGGTTTCTAAAAGATCGTACATTTTTTGCTTTTTTTGTCCTCATTCACCTCAGGTTCAAATTTCCAGTACGTTAACCTTCAAGTGCGATAGAGGGACCAAACCCAAAGAAAGGTATCCAGGCCAGGCATTATCCCCCTGCAGGTACATCTCTTTCAGATTGTACGATTTATGGCAGCTGTCTCGATAAACCAATGGGAGGTGGAGCCCTTGCAGCAAAAACAGAGAGTTATGTAGGTGTAATCATTGGACAGAAGTTTAATGCACTTATCTCCTTCTTAACCCTTACTGCCCCCCGCCCAATTTTGCAACATAACCCAAAATCTTTTCTTCTTGGACCTTTTCCCTAATAAGTCAATTTTAGACACATAAAACATGGAGTCTAGCCACTCCGAATGTTGAGGCGGGGTTTTACTCACCCAGTTACGACAGATTTCTCTTCTAGCCAGTAGAATTGCATAAAACAACAAGTCTCTAGCGAGTCCTACCACTCCTTCCATTAATCTAAAAGTGATCAATGAAAGGCTTACCTTCAATTGTACCCCCAAAATACCTAAAACTGTCATTTCTACTTCATCCCAAAACCTCCTATTTCTGGGCCTTGATGGAACATATGAACATCCCTCGCCTTTTCAAGACCTTTCTCTTCCCCATCTTTGACAACTTCTCAGGTGTAATATATGCCCTGAGGAGTGAAAAGTGGTGGTTTCTTTTTTAAAAAGCAGGCTGGACAATGGACTATAATCTGCGCATCAATACTCACCACATATATTGTGAATCGCCCCTCGGCACGCATCCTCCCCACACATCTTCTGCCAGGGTGAAGTCTCCATCCATGGTGTCTTGTAGTTCCCAGTACCAGAGAGAAACATCTTTCTTTCCTGAGGGTTTTCCAGCAAGATGCTCTTTAAAGTCATTTCCAATACGCAAGGGCAGCTTCCAACTCTGTTCCCAATTCCTTAATTGGATATATTTCCAACGTGTAATTTTTCAGCCCAAGAGGTCTTTTATCTCGTTCCATGATATTAGCTGTCCACCTTGAGTGCTCTCTCCCCAGATGAGGACACCAGCATTTCTTATTGATAGAGCCAGTTTATCTTTGAGACATTCAGTTGTCCCTGAAGACTGCCACATTGGGGCTGAGAAGGAGTAATAATCTAGTTTGGATTTTCACCTTATATTATACCACATTCTAGCTAATGCTTGCAGCACTTTTAATTTGATTTCTTTAAAAGTATTTTGAGTTCCCGAATTTAAAGAGAAATCTGTCTACGCCCATCTTGCTTTCTTTTAACATTGCCGAAAACAGAAATCCTACATCTGAATCATCCAGTGTATTGAACAGTATTCTAGAGTTTGTCATCTGGAAGGCCCTAGCATAATATTGGATGTCTGGTAGAGATAATCCCCTTTCTCTCTTCTTCTTCACAACTTTTTTCAAGAGATTCGAACTCCCTTATGAGTCCAGATAAAGGTGTTTATCGCCTGCTGGATTTTTTCTATTACCGCTTTCTTTAGGTGCAGGTGGATTGTATTAAATGCTCTTTCGCTGTACCGGGGTTGTGAGCAAGGACCAAGGATTCCATATCCCAGGCTCCCCCGCACTGCTGACACTGCCTTTTGCGCCAGGAGGCTCACAAATCAACTTGAGTGCTCCAGCTGCACGGGACGCTCTATCGCCGTACCCGGATTGTGAGCCAGGACCAGGGACCCCATTTCCCAGGCTCCCACGCATCGCTGATACTGCTTTTTGCACCTGGAGGTACATACATCAACTTGAGAGCTCCCGCTGCTCGGGCCAAGGGCGGGCCTGTCCTTGCCCGTCATTGCCAGGAAGGGGCAGGGCGGGGCCACCCCTCTTACGCCTGGCCTCCGGACTGAGCTACTGGTCGATACCTGCTCCTTGAGGTACTGTATCAGTTTTTTTCCTTTTTCACCTGTTGGTCCTGTGCAGAAATCGATCTGGACCTCTCCGATCTCAAGCAATTTGTCTGCTAGCGTTGCCTGACTGCCTGCCAAGACATTTTCTGTAACTGATCTGAGCCCCTGATATTTGCCTGCTGATTTCTACTCTGTCTACTCTGTCTCTGGTCACTGCAAGCTTATCATTTTCTTGTGGAAGCTTCCACTCTCTGCCCTACAACTGGTACAACTAGCGGGCATAAAGCTACTAGGCATATGTTGTTTGAGTAGACTGGAGAATGAATGTGTGCTAATTGTATGATCACGCAGGCTAACCTTTGAACTGAGCACTCGTTTCAATATTGTTATTGACTGGGTCTATATCTGCTTTTGTTCCCTACGCCTAGCGGCCCGAGGTATGGGGAGAGGAAAACTATGGAGGGCAAAACATCTCTTAAAAGGATCCTCTCACTCAACCAGGAGGTGCTCTTAGACACTGCAAGGGTTTGCTCACCCCCACCAACTCTCACAACTCCTCTGGCAACAACTCATCCCAGCCAGGATCCACTATCCCATGCGCAAACAGTTTAATTCCTTTATTGGACCTGTCTGATGACCCTAAGAAAGATACTCCCCAGCCTCTTCTTATATCCACGGCCACCATTACACCAGCATTTAATCTAGTACCCCAGGATACCCACCAACTTATAAATATGTTTAGGGCAGAAATAGGGACCATGAGCTTCATGGTCGAAGGCCTTACCACCTTAGTTAAATCCCTATTGCAGAATGGTTTGCCTCTCCAACAGTATGGCATTCCTTTGTTGGGAACTCATTTGGAGCCCCCTCATAATCCTAATCACAGCACGACATATCAGGCAGCCACCCATGGAAGGGACACCGTTTCTTTCGGCCCCACCCAGCTCCCCCCGCTATCCTGGCTTAAAACCAAGCTTCACTTGAATCCACCCCCAATCGAATTAACAGTCCTCATAATATAATGGCCGTGCAGGTTCCTCTTAACAAAGCAAGATCCACCCTATTACCCCAGGGCCAGCAACTGTTATGCCACGCCCAACACCAGCCGACCCATGTAGCCATTTTACACTTACCACATGCCAAGAAAATGTACATGGTCAATGTTCCCAAACTCGATAAAAAGAAGGGGCATGAGGGAAAATATTCTTTGGCCAACAAAGTGGTCCATTGTATCCACCACGTCAGGGGTTGTCGCTCAGTAATCCAAGACGACATTACTAGGTTTGGAGGTGCACTTCTCCTGTTCAGCCATTTGATTGTATCGAACTCACCCTCAAAGGGGCAGATGTGGCAGAAAATCTCTTTGCCCTGCAATTTCGAACCTGTCCACCTGAAGCCTCTTCTATCCAGTTTAAGCACTTTACAACTTGCGACCATAGCAGACAATCTGTCCCCCAATCCCTTATTCATTTAGTCGGTGGCTCCATCCTGGAGGTCAATGATTGACTATAGTGCGGAGATCAGCAGCATCCTAGATTATGTACTACCTCCCTTAACTGCATGGCTAGTGTTCCCAGCACTCTGGTTTTGCAGACTGTGCCCCAATTAAAGGAAGATAGTTCTTGGGGGAAGTAGGAACAAGCAGCTCCCTCATTAACACTCATGAGGCTGTAGGTGAAGATCCTGCCATATGTCTAATTTTCCAAACACTAACACAGGCCCCAATTAGTCATTGCACCCCTATTCAAAATGCGGCACATGGCCCTGCATCCCATCAACAGCTGAGGATAATATTGTGGAACATGGCTGGGCTGATCATCTGGATGAATATTGCCCAGGGCTGTTGAATTACCTGTCTTACAAGCTTCAGCCCTGACATTCTGGGGATCAGCATTAGGGGGCCCAAGAGGGGAGTCATAATCGATCTGTTTAAAGTCTATATGTGAGGGGGACCAAAGGGGGTAGACCCTCGCCTACCATTTCTGCATGGGAAGAGAGCTTAGCTATCTGTTCACCTCACACTAGAGCAGTCGTAGCAGGAGATTTTAATTGCAACTTTGAACCACTGGATAAAGAAGATCTGCTAGGAATCAAGGACAACGATACTAAATAGGCTCTCCCCTCACTAAACCTACCCCCAGACAAAAGATGGACGCAGAAGTCACTCCAACTTAACGCCCTTATCATAGAGTTTGGTTTGAGGGCAGCTAACGGAAGAACACCCTCGGACAGACAGGGTGCAAACACGTATAATAGAGCTAGCTGCCCGTCCCGCATTGAATATATCCTCCTTGATGTGAGGTTTTGGGGAGACCTGATCGATATAGGTGTGGGCATCACTACAGAGAGTGATCACAACCCTCCCTGTTTAAGTATGAACCCTCTGTGAGACACCCCCTACTATTCTGTGAGCAGTTTGCCCCTGACCCCCACTAGAGAGATTGTCCCCTCAAATTGCAATCGATGTTTAAAATGGTGGAAGGTAGCCCTGCAAGAGCAAAGCTGCCAGGAAGTGCTACAGAGCGGCTCTGCACCAGGCAAAGATAGCATGGGATGAATCCCGCTGGCAGCAACTTAAGGAAGCAAGCTCAGCTAAGGAGGTCAAGTTATTTTGGACCCTAGTTACCTGGAGTAGTAAGTCAGGAGCATTCTCGCCCCCAACCATATCACAGGCCAGGAATGGTATGACCATTTTCAGAGGTTTTACTCAACTTCTGAGGCCATGTCCCCTGTGGAGCTCGATGATCCCTATGGGCACCATAAGGATGATGAGCTTTTTGATCTGGCCGAGATAGAGGCCGCAATAGGTAGAGTAGTGCCCTCCAAAGCAGCAGGAGCAGACGGCGCACCAGGTGATCTATTTCTTGCAGACACTCCGAATTGAGAATGTTATAGTCTCCTTTTGGCAAATGCTAAAGACAGCAGGACCTGGGTCTTGGAAGGGTGGAGAGGTGGTCCCGATTTACAAAAAAGGAGCTAGAGATGACTCCCCAAATTACAGGCCCATCAGTAACTGATTTATGCCCTTCAGAAGGTAGAGCTCTTCTGCAGAGGATCCAGCTATGGGCAGATAATGATGCTATCCTTTCACTGTACCAAGCCGGCTTTAGGGCAAGGACAGGAACAATCAACCAGGTGTTTCGGTTGCTACTTATCTATTGGAAAGTATTGATGTTCGGCAAGGTAAGTCTTTACCTTGCATTTATTGATTTCAAAACTGCCTTTCACCTAGTCCCTAGGAGTAAATTGTGGCTGACACTTAAAGATATGGGCATTCCCCCATTTATTCTTAACATGCTGGTCGGGTTACACAAAGAGAACTATGCCCAGGTTAGATGGGGGGGGCACAAGGACAACTGACAGAGCGCATTCCTTTCAATAGGGGTGTCTGACAGGGTTGTGTTTTGGCTCTCACCCTAATCTCTCTCTACATGAATGGGGTACTCAGCGTTATGCAAAAAGACCCAGCAGACGCACCAACCCTGGAGGATGATAAAGTACCGACCCTCTTGTTCGCAGATAACACCCTTCGGGTGTCTAAGACCCCAGCAGGGCTGCACAGGTTCCAACTCTTTTGTGAAAACCTGGGGCTGATTATTAACACCTCAAAAACTAAATGTACACCTTCAACCTCCATAAGTCCTATAAAGGCAACCCTTTGATGGGTGGGACACCTTTGAAAACAGTTGGCACGTTTGACTATCTTGGTGTCCGACTCTCTGACAAAATGTCATGGAATCCCTACCTAGCGAAGATGCTGATGGGGCACAAGCTAGTAGCGGGAGCACTAGGGAGGGAACATTGTTTCTCACATAGTAGACCGGTAGCCACAGTCATCCAGGTTTATGACGCTAGAGCAGTCAGCACAGGACTGTACGGAGCAGAGCTATGGGGATTCGATAAAGCTCACGATCTTTGCAGATCTGAGTATACGTTTCTTAGGGACTTAGTGATGTTGCCTCAAAATGTTCCCTTACCTCCCTAATACTTGATATGGGTAGGTGGTCAATTGGCAACACAGCAATGCTGCGCCCGCTGCTTTTTTGGGCTCGCATTAGGCAGACAGCAGAGCTTCCCTATGCTGAAGCCCTAACTCAGGTTATATGGTTAGACACTGGCAGTAAAATCGGTTGGATCACCAACATTAGGAAAATGATGTCAGCTTTGGGGATCCAAGTGCATTGGGATAGGCCGGAACCACCAAGGAAAGAAGAGCTCAATTGTTTGTGCTGGAAATGGGTGGAACATCAAGAAACCTGCAAACCAAACCAGATACCTAGAACTGTTTTTTGATATAATTCAGGTCCCGATGGACAGGATATTATACATCCACTTTAGGCTCAGCACGCTTCCTGTCTGCGAGACAACCGCAAAATGGCATCCACGCAATCAAACACCAAAGGACTGCCCATGCTGCAGGGCCTCAATAGAAAGGGTTGCCCATTTTATGTTTTCTTGCACGATCTATTACACCCTTAGGGTCAAGTGGTTTAAATTGATCTGCCGGCAACTGGGCACACAGCACTATTGGGTCGCCCAGCGCATCCTTAGGTCAGATCCCAGACCTCTTTTTGCGGGTTGTGTGGCAAAGTTCCTTAGTGATGTATGGCTTATTAGACGGAAGACCCTGACATGAATGGTACAGCCCTCATCTGAATGAAGCTGCGTATTTGCCGTAGGGCTCAAAGACTGGTTATTTAAGCTTTAAACATATGTATTATGCAGTGCACTTTCTGTTTAAACCTTTCCGGGCTGTTACCCTAAGGAGAGCTGGGATTTTTATGTAGGTCTGCTGGGGGTGACAACCTGAGGCAAATACAATGGATTTTACTAAGAAGAATTGTTATGCTGCTTCTTCCCTTTTATTATTATTGTATTAAATGTATGTTTTTATTGATAGATGTGTGTTAATTTTTGTAATTGCTGATCCCGGTAACTGCACTACACACCGATTGGGCTGCGGTGCACCTGGATTGATTGCTTGTATATATTATTTTTAGTATCTTGCTGTATGAAATGTTTATCTTATATCTCTTTTATAAAATGAATTTGTATACCTTTTATGACACTAGCTGTTAAAATAAAGCTTATACAACAACAACATTGTATTAAATAGAAAAGTGATTTTTGGCAGTATCACCATTTTAATCAAATTAACCCATCCAAATATCGTTAGGGGGAGATGTATCCAACCCTTCATTAACTGCCAAATTTCTCTAGATATCCCATCCAGATTTGTTTCAGGTATTTTGTTTTTATCTTCCACAATTTTTAGACCCAGATATCTCATCGCCTTCTTAATCAATGGGTTATCCTTTCTCTGGTTCCAAACCAAAATCTCTGTTTTCCCCTCAATAACCAGATAACCAGATATTTTACCAAATTCTACAGCCATCTGTGTAGTGGGTTATAATGCTGAATGCAGATCCGAGGAGAAAATCACCAGATCATCCGCATGTAAAGCCACTTTATTTATCCAGCCCCCGAGGAAAATGGGGGAATGTTAACTGCCTTCCAATGTTTCTGTGCAAAGGGCTATATATAAAAATTAATAAGAGAGGCAACAAGGCACACCCCTGCTTTGTTCCCCTAGAAACCTTATAAGGAGAAGATAGATTTCCATTCACTAAAACTCTTGCTGAGGGATCCCAGTATATCAATTGGATTGCTCTGCATATTTTATCCCCAAGCTCGTACCGTTTCAAAACAGTAAGCAGGTAAGACCACCTAACCCTATCAAAGGCTTTAGAGGCATCTAACATTATAACTGCTAGGGGGGTGGAATAAGCAGTTGCCACATCAATGGTCCTATGAGCCCGTAAGTTAACTTGTGTATGTATCTCCCTTTAATGAACCCCTTCTGGTCCTTATGAATCACCTCTCGGCTACCTTACTTAATCTCCCTGCCAGGAGTTTTGTGAAGATCTTATAGTGGGTGTTTATAAGTGATATTGGTCTATATGCATTACAGCAAGTGGGGTCCTTGACTGACTTAAAAATAAGCGTGAACATCGCTTCGTCCCATGATTTTGGTAGCTGCATCCCTTGATCTAAAATCTCCCTAATCATTGCTGTCAAAAAAGAGGTTAACACCTCCTGAAGAATTGTATATAGATACACTGGTATCCCATCCGGTCCGGCAGCTTTACCTCCCTTATTTGCCTATATGACCATCCTGACTGTATCTTGTGTAATATCCTGGTTAAGAATATCTTTCTTCCTTAGATCAAGGGGCTTGTTGGAATCTGCAAAACAGATATTCACCTCTTCTTCTGAAGCTCTTCCCTCTTCCAAGTAGAGATCCCAAAAGTATTCTGTAAATGCCTCCTCAAACTTCATCTCACTTGTCAGCATGGCACCTTACTGGCCTACCTCAATTTCATTAATCCGTTTCTATTTTGGTCTGTCTTGATCTTCCATGCTAAAAACTTCCCTTCACCCTCTGCATACTCAAAGTGGGCCAACTTACTTGCATCAAATCTTTTTTAATCTGGCTTTGCAGAATTTCTTCCATTTTATTTTTCAATAGACAGTTTCTCTTCTGCCAAAATCCTGCCGTTATTGGCTATATTATTCTTTATTTCGGTCTCTAACTGTTTCATTTCTTCCTCTAGCCAGACTAACTCCTGCCTATATTGTTTATTTCTGTAACTAACAGCACTAGTACTCTTTCCGCTGATAAAGGCTTTGAGCTATTAATTTTAAGGAATTCTCCTAGTTCCACTTTCAAAGCTTCCATTACAGCTGTATCTGCCATAATAGTATGGTCTGGTGTCCACCTCCTTTCTGTAGGCCGGCTAGTAGTCCTGATTGTTATAATTAACGCTGAATGGTCTGATAGAGGGACTGTCAAATACCCAATATCCAGAACCTTTTCTCTAAGGCTCCACTCTACCAGGAAGTAATCTATCCTTGATCTATACCCATATTTCTTGTGATAAAACGAGACACCCTGCAAGGATTCAACTCTTTCTCTCCATAAATCACAAAGAGCATATTGCTGCTTAATGGACTTCAAAAAGACACGTGATTTGGGAGTGGGCATAGCTCTGCTTTTACTTAATTTATCAAAATTTAAGTCCATAATGACATTAAAATCTCCTGCCACAATGAATGAATGAATGTTGGATTTATAGAGCGCGTGGTTACCCTGGAGTGTCCCAGCGCTGTACCACTGGGGAACCCGTCCTGGCTTTCCCTGTGAGATGGTCTCTTTACTGGGCATCCCCAAGGTGCAGCCAGGCATCCCCGGCGGTGATTGGGCCGGAGTGGAGATTAAGCAAGCTATTGCCCAGAGTTGCAGCGTGGGACCCCATGGTTAGAGTGGCACCGAGGTGAGATTTATCGGGCCCGCTGACATTGGTCCTGCACCCGGCCATGTCGGAAATTGAACCCTGGTCCCGGGCCGACCTCTGCCTCCGGGTCTGCCGCCTCTAACCGTTGAGCCACACTTCTACAATAACAGGACCAAGGAAGTCCAACAGATTAGAAAACACAATATCCTACTAATGTTAGTGGACTATCCCCTATTTTTATATTTGCTATTATCCATCAGCCACCCTTGTATCCAATAAACATATTCCCCCCCCCCCCTATTGTTTTCACCACTATTGCCACCCCTCTTATAGTTGTGGTTTGAACTGTGCATACCATCTGTTGGTGTACCCATCTTTGCTTCTAAAAAAGCTTCACACATTCTTCTTTTACCAGGTGTGTTTCCAGTAAGATCAGAAATTGCACCGGAGAATCTCTAAGGTACTGTAATATCTTATCCCTCCTCACCTTCGTACATAACCCATTGACATTCCATGTTAATATCTGAGTTATCATCCCCCTGCTAAGCTCTCCCAGCCCTTCATTTGAGTGCCTATGTCCATATTAGCTGCTTTGAGTCTCTCTGAGGTGTTTGAGGAACTTTTTTCAATTTTTCCCACATGCTCCCCACCCTGTGCACCCCCATTTAATCCCCCACCCCTCTTTGGAGAACCCACCTATACTTCCTTCTGGACCCGATGTTAATCCTATTGTTTCTTCTCAGCCCACCAGCACACACTACCACCAAAATCATAAAACAAATCATGTTATATATTACCCCCATATCATCCTTTATCTCATCCATAACTGATATTATTTCCATGTATCATTTCCTAGTTTCCTCCTACTCCCTTCTTGATAGCCTCTAATAGGTAATCTGCCTCTCTTGCACTCCTTAACAAATGCATTTTGTCGTTGTGCATAACTGTGGGAATTTAGGCTGAGCTGTCGCCCCTGCTTTTTTTAAATTCATCTAGGTGCCTTCCCAGTTCCCACTGTCTGTCTAAGGTGACCTGGGCCAAGTCCGATCTGATCTCAAAAGAGAAATCCTTCCCCCTTAAAGTCGTCAATTTTAATGCCATGACAGTATTTTTTCTTTCAGGCGTATTACTGGAAATTAGGAAGAATCTTCAGCTGCTTCACCCTGTTCGGGTTTTTCCTTAAGGGATCTCTATGTGCCCGTTGGATGTCTTTTGCAATGTCTACCTCCATCTCCTCAATTTGAACCGCTGCCTTTATCAGGGAGACCACAAAGGATTTCAAATCAACACCTTTCCTCCCCTCTTGGACATTCAATATTCTCAAATTATTTCTTCTAGAATTATTTTCAAGTTGTTCCATTTTCTCCTGCAGCTCTTGCTCACCCAATGTAGTGCTTGAATCAATTTTACTATACTTTAAATGTTTCTCCAGCTCCCCAACATTGGTATCAAGTGTTTTTGTCCTTGCTGTCAAAGAATCTATTTTTTCTCAAGAGCCTCACAAAAATTCCAGATCTCACACTGATTCACCTCTGATACTGCAAGGCCCTTTCTAATGTCCCCAGAGAGTGAGGAAAACATAGGGGCCCATTAGGATGTCGGGCGGTTTCCCACCGCCGGCCTAGCGGGGGCAATTTACCCGACATCCTCTCCAGTATTCCCCCCGCCATATTAGAATGGCGGCGGGGACCGCGGCGACGGAAAGACCGTCACGGAAAGGCATGTGGTCTCCAGACTGAAGGAGGGTTGTGAGTTGCACACGGGGGGGACGTACCTGTGGTACCCCCCTTCATTTGCATAAACAAAGCGGCAGGCACAGCGCGGTGCCTGATGCTTTGTTTATGCAAATGCATTTATGCATTTATAGCATTGTTGCCACAATGCTATATATGCAGGATGTGCCCACCACTGTGGTGGGCACATCCTAATACCCCCCACTGGACCCCCGGCCTAATCGCTGGCGGTCCCGAATTCCGACAGGATGGCAGGCGGACAAAGTCCACCCGTCATCCTAATGAACCCCATAGTCTCTAAGGAGCTTCCTACAACATCTGCATCTTCTTTACCTTCTCCAAGAGCATTTGAGTGTATATCCAACTGAGCTTCCTCCTTATTCCCGTCCTGTATGCAGTCACCCTTCCGGGACGCCCTCATCTCACTCCCTGGTCTTTCTAATGCTATTTGTTGACTAGTCTCCACTGGAATAGCTGTGCCCGCTTCCGCAGCCATCCCAGGCAAAACTGGGTTTTGCCACACTTTTTTCCAGACCTTGGAGACTAACAAATGGGGGTAAAACCTTAAAAAATGTCCTCAAGGAGGGAGTAATTTTTATCTTGCGCGCTAGAATTTAATTTTGATTTCGCTTCCCTCCCCTTTGCAGACTTCTCCTGAAGTGTACACCCCTGCTAGTTAGTCCCTTCCATACTAAATCTGGTAATAACAGGAGTAGCAGTCCAGCAATCTGGGGGACTTACCCAAGCCTGCTCGGGGTGTGGTTGTTGATTACCCCCCTCCCCTATATTGCTGATTTCTTCCTTTTACCTTTTAAATGTATTCAGACTTTGTTTTTCTGGGCTAGCCCCCCTACCTCTCCAATGTGTGACTGCTTTGCTGGTAGGCCGCTCCTCCAGTTTTTTAGGTCTCGCGTTGCTGTAGGAAGAGACCTCTTGGAATTGATGAGCTTTTTCAAACAAAAACTTGCATGTGTTGTATTGCCTTCAATGGCAACGCTTGCACATTTGGCGATTCCCTTGTGGGAGCGTGCAGGGCCATTTGGTCACACGCTCCCGCAAGGGAAACGCTGCCTGCTCTCGGCCGCACCCCCCCTGGCGCGCACCTGCACGCAATGCTTGTTTTTGTAAGCATTTGCTGAGTGCGCATACAAATACCGCTTCTCTCCCTCCCCACCTCATGTGCGGCCAATGCTTGTTCTCCTTCTAATCTGTTTGTTTTTTATGTACATGAAAACTGCAATTATCATCAGATTCTATTTTAAGAAGTGCAGCGGTATTCGTAAACAGACCGGGACAAATCTGAATGCAGCACTTTTTTTTTTAATCTTAGGGACTCCAGCCAGCAATTTATTTATTTTTAAGATCGATTTCCTCCCTTTTTGTTTCAGCCTGACCCGTGCTTCCCTGCAATCCGTTTTGCAGGCTGTGAACTCTGCCGTCCGAGACCCGTTACATGCGATTACTGACAGCTGGTGCCCAGAGAGATGTTTCCACAGCCAATGCACACAGTACAGATTGCGGAGCACCTCTCCCCCCTCCCCCCTCCCCTTTCCGCCCTCCACTTCCAAGCCAAGCTCATGAACCCTCTCATGCGGAGCGCTGGGTTGTCACACGAGCATCTGCTGCGGTGTGCTGCCAAGTGCATCACGGCGACTCTGCTTGAGAGAATGGGTGGCGCGCGAGCCTGGCTGGAGGTGCGCGGCTATGTGCGGGTGACGCAAAAACTGTCAGTGGTCACGAGGAACAGGTAGGTCGTGGTGTACAAAGCACGCTGCCACGGCAGATCTGTAAAAACACCACCTCACGCTGGAACTCTCACCCTCTGTAACATTCCGGCATTATTTGAATTAACTATGACAATCAAGAAGATACTAGATGTCAATTGCATGGATTTGTTGGAAACAATACAAAATATGTTTTTTTTTAAACGATGACAATCAAGAACAGTAGGTGTCATTCATTATTATTATTATTTTGCAATTCTATATACTGTCCCGGTCTAGAGGCTAGAAGTCTACTCACAGCGGTACTGTGCCTCCTTGAAACCGTGCGGTAGAATGGCGCGGACAAAAGGCGCTGCAGTGCTTGCTGGTCTGCGCGAGACAGAGCTGTGTACTATAACGTATCTATTGTGTTCCTTCTATAGCCACCTTCGGGAATTCCACACAAAATCACAGCAGCTGGACAATGTGGGGTGACATGGTGGGGCAACCCCGACAAGCCATTCCCGAAATACACATTTCTGGCCGACATAGTGTACCAAGGGTCTCCCTATATCTTTACAGTCACCTATCAGCAGGTTGAGGCCTGATGAGCCTTACATACGCAGTCTGCGGCGATCCCGCTAATGGAGCTGGGACGTGCTTACACCCGCCTGCCACGCTTTGCCCTCATACCTGGGTACCACAATGAAAAGCTGCTCTGCGAAACTGGCTGTTGCCAGGGCGCTTGCGATTCAGTAGAAGAGTGGATCAAAGCTTCCCGCCACTAATGCTTCCGGAACACGACCCTGCACCCCTCCCAGAATCTACATCCTTATAACTCCGGAATACAGGCCGTTGAAGGGTTGTGGGAAATGAAATGCGGGTGCTAGGTCTGTTATTCACCCACTTGCATGCAAAACAGTTATTTAATCAGCCGGGATAGAAAGTGTCTCCCTGCACTCCTCCTCACACCCCCAAATAAACATCTTGGTATGTGCCCGGGCTGGAGGCAGGGTCCAGTTGGGAAGGAGGGGTGGGGGGGACAACAAACCAGCTTTTGTGTGAAAAAGTCCATTTTATTGAAACAGGTGCGTATTAACAACTATAAAACCTCGGGCAACGCCTTACAAAACTAAACCTCACTAAATAAAACACTTCCTTAACCCCAAATCACCGACCCCGCCCCTAAACTTTCTTTGACCCCGCCCCCCACCCATACATTACAAAATTACAAAATACAAACAATGTAAATCCCTGTATAAACCTAACAATACAAACACTCCGATACACAAACTCCCCTGCCTGCCCTTGACAACTTTTTATCCCCCAACCTGTGGAACCACCTCAACAACTTAGCCTGCCCAACTTATCCTGTCGATGGCCCAACTCTTCAAATGAACAACCACAATTATGCAAACCCTGCCAAAACACCACTAACCCCTGCACTGTACCTGTTCCAAGCGACAGTACAAAATAATCTCCTATCCACCTGTTTCAACAAAACCAACCGAAAAAACAATAAACTAGACACAACCAGAGAAGAAAATTCTTAAAGAAAAAACTTATAAAGAGGGAGGGGGTGGGACAAAAAGTTACTTGCCTAAACTACTCCCAGCCACCAGGTCACCAAACCTAAAATGGTGGCTGGGAGAAGGAGCCCAAAACATTTATGCTTGGGCTCCTTTTGGGCTACAAGAAAACAAGCCCAAATTGAAAAAACCTGCCTTGCCTACTGCAAACCCCCTCCCACCACCCCTCACAAACTGCCCGAAGGGGAGACCTCCCTGCAGTCGGATGCCCCCCCAAACCTCCCTTGTGGGCGCACGGCAAGCTGTAAGAGTTTATTTGTGTTCCATGACTCATATTTCTGTAAATGTACAGAAAGACAGATTGCCTAGGATAAACTGCTGTCCAGATACCGGAAGTCCGCCGTTACAGTTTGACTGACTGCTTGAGTAATTACTTTTGACGCTCAGTAGAGTGATGTCATTGGCACATCTCGGGAGGTTATTTATATTCTGCCTCTGAGGTGTTAAGCTGAGGTGCTTTAGTGAAACAAGCAGTGGAGAAGTGTGGCTCAATGGTTAGAGGAGGCATACCCGGAAGCTGAGGTCAGACCCGGGACCAGGGTTCAATTCCCGACGCGGCAGGGTCTGAGCCCAAGTGTCCACGGACTCGATAATTCTCACTTCGGTGCCTACTCGAATCATGGGTTCACACTCTGCAACTCTGGGCAATAGCTTGCTTAATCTCCACTACGGCCCCCTGCGGCGGGATGCCTGGCTTTCACCTTGGGGATGCCCAGTACGGGTTATCTCACAGGGAAAAGCCAGGACGGGTTCCCAATGCAAGCGCCGGGACACCCCGTTGGGGTAGCCGTGCGCTATATAAGATACACTAAAAAAATAAATAAAAAAAAAGCATTGGCATAGCCAATAAGTCTTGCCTTTGGGACCTTATAAGTGTTTAGCCATGCAACACTTGATGTTGTTGCACCAAGGATATTGTGCTGGATAACTAAACACTTATAAGGTCCCAAAGGCGAGACCTATTGGCTATGCCAATGCTTGTCTCCCTTCCCTCGGCCGGCAACAAGCTCCTCTCTCTACCCGTTCAGGCCTGGAGAGGCCACCGATCCTTTCACTGTTGCGAGAGCAGCACTTGTGCTGATGCTGCTCCCGCTACCCCAAAGAAGACCTCCTGCTGCTGCCTTGCGGCTCTTTCTGAGCTTCAGCATGATCCCCGGTGCTGCCTGCCTCGCAGCAAATCCTCTCCCGCAGGCTCCGCCGAAACCATCCTAGTAAAACACATCAATTTGATAAGAAAGGGGGGGACATCATTTTCGACCGTAGTGGTGTGCATCGCTTAGTGGCCCGTGTCCATTGAAGCCAACATGTTCTGCAAAAGAAGAACATTAATTTTGAGAAACTCTGGTTGGTACTTCTCTAAATTCTTTAAAGTAAAGATTTTTACGCACTAGTTGCTCTAATGTCTTTACTAAATGCTCAGTGAGGTTTAAGATGTTGTTAAATCCACAGAAATGATTATCCATTGACTTCCTACTGTATTCTGTAGCTCTATCTTTTGAATATGTATTAATTGTAGGTGATATGCCTATATTCTGTACAGTAGCAAGGTTATTAATTCACTGTGGATATAGTTTAATAATCACAATAATTAAAGAAAAGAACAACACAAATAACCTTGGGATTAAAGTTTAGTATGTTCCAATTGATTGGTCTAAAGTTCTTCTGCATCCAAATCTCCAGCACTAATGGCCCAATGGCCATAATAGGACAATTAAGGCACTTCATGCACATAGCACTGGTGCATTACTGCTAGGGTTACTACCAGATGAGCGTGCATTTTTCTTTCAAGCAGCAGTGCTCAATCTCAGACAGCCACCTTTCCCGGTTGTCATCTGCTACAGACATTTAGAAGTTGTAGCGCAGGTAAGCCCTCATTTGAGAAGTGCAAGAAGGGATTGGTTGAAAAGAGGCTAGTTAAAGTGCAGTAAGTCTAAAAACAAAGATCGTTGTAGTGCTGCAGTGTTGCTCACTTAGTGTAAGAGAGGCTGTTTGACTATGAACAACGGTTTGGTTCTCTGCTAGGAAAAGGAATTCAAGGCCAAATATTCTACATTGTATGATTCCTTTATAGATTTCACAGATGTATTTGAGAGTTTTGTTATGCTGTAGGACAACTGAACAATATCTCTACATTGTTAATTAATTTTAGGTGTGAATAAAGCTGGACCCCTCTTTTAATGGAAGGCTCCACCTATGCCGTAAAGGCACTGGCCTAAGAGTGCCTTGGGGAGCACTCGCTTCGCTCTCGAGCTGAGTGGTCGCTCCCCTGCTTCCCTGGCGACTTGTGGTATCGTTGTTCCGCATTTACTTGAATAACTGCCTCCTATTGTTGCCTGCAGTCTGCCCTGCTTGCCGCTTTACTTTATGAGCATTTTTAAAGCGCTATTGTAATTGTATCTGTTATTGCGCGTTTCTCCCCAAGCGCTCCGCTCTGCTGACCCCTCCGCTGCCATTTTGTTTGTTGTGGTCGCCCTCTGGAGCCCGCCCCGCCTCCCAGCTGAGCCGCCTTCCCACTGCCTACAAACAGCGCTCCGTTACCTGAACGCGCTGTGACTCGCTTCGCTCTCGAGCTGAGTGGTCGCTCCCCTGCTTCCCTGGCGACTTGTGGTATCGTTGTTCCGCATTTACTTGAATAACTGCCTCCTATTGTTGCCTGCAGTCTGCCCTGCTTGCCGCTTTACTTTAGTAGCATTTTTAAAGCGCTATTGTAATTGTATCTGTTATTGCGCGTTTCTCCCCAAGCGCTCCGCTCTGCTGACCCCTCCGCTGCCATTTTGTTTGTTGTGGTCACCCTCTGGAGCCCGCCCCGCCTCCCAGCTGAGCCGCCCTCGCCCCTCCCCCTCCACTACCCATATATGACAGTTGTTCCCGCGCGCAGCGTTCACGCGCAGCGATCGCGCCCCATTCGCGCCGAAGGTGCGCCAAAGGTAAGCCCGTCTTCGCCCGTCCGCGCCTGGACCGCGCCCAGCGCCATACCCCCTGGCCCTCGCATTGCCCAGCCCTCCCGCATTACCTACGATGCCCCCACCCTCCTAGCCCTTAACCCCGGCCGCTCCCCCCACTGCGTCCAAGCTGCTCCTGGACACACCCATGGACCTTTCTCATGCTACTCCTGCAAATTCATCGGCACCGTCAACAACTCTGCTACGATCACCCCACAGACTCCCGACCCCAACAACCTACAATGCATCTTGCTCAACACCCGTTCGGTCCACAGGCACGCCATTGACCTATGGAATCTACTAGACACCATCTCTCCGGACGTCGCCTTCCTAACAGAAACATGGATGAACGCCTCTTCCGCCCCAGACATCACCATTGCCATCCCAGAAGACTATAAGATCATACGCAAGGACCGTACCGGCCACACAGGAGGAGGAATCGCTATCGTCCACAAAAAATCCATCCACATCTCAACCAGCTCTGACGTCAATCTCGCCAACTCTGAACACCTTCACTTCCAGATTCACACCGACCCCAAAACCACACTCAGAGGCACCCTCCTTTACAGACCTCCAGGACCCCGAGCACAATTTAGTGAAGACATCACGGATTTCATCACTCCACACGCCCTCCCATCCAAAGATTACATCCTTCTGGGAGACCTCAATTTTCACCTTGAAAAGAACAACGACCATAACTCCACCACCCTTTTGGACAACCTCGCCAACCTCGGACTTAAACAACTGGTCACTTCCCCCACCCACATCGCAGGTCACACACTCGACCCTATCTTCACCTCCAGCAACCATGTCTCCTTCAGCCACACTACGGCTCTCCTCTGGACTGACCACAGCTGCGTCCACTTTACCTACAACAAGCCCAAACCCAACAACCACCCCCAACCAACTCTGCAAAGAAACTGGAACAAAATCACCATCGACCAGATCTCCTCATCGCTTCTTCAAAAGCCCCCCGCCCACTCCTCAAACCCCGACCAAGCCGCCACCAACCTCACCCTATGGTTATCCAACAGCGCCGACATCCTAGCACCACTGAAAAAACGACAAATCAAACTTGGCAGCAAGAAAGCCTCCTGGTTCAACGATGATCTTAAGAAATCCAAGAAACTCTGCCGCTCCCTGGAGAAGGCCTGGAAAAAAGACCCAACCACCAGCACCAAGGAAGCCTTCAAAAACGCCACTCGCACACACCACCAACTGATCCGAAAAGCCAAGCAAACCGCCTTCAAGGAACGACTAGATAGCAATGCCCACAACAGCAAGGAACTTTTCAACATCGTCAAGGAATTCACCAATCCCTCGGCCAACTCCAACGACATCACCCCCTCTCAAGCCCTCTGCGACTCCCTAGCCTCATTCTTCCACAACAAAATTGCAGACATCCACAACAGCTTCGACAACCAACCCGGAGACCATTCCACCCAACCATCTGCTGGACCTTCACCACCCTCGAACACCCTTAATGACTGGAACCCAATCTCCACTGAGGACACTATCCATCTGATGAACTCCATCCACTCAGGATCCCCCACAGACCCATGCCCTCACCACATCTTCAACAAAGCAGACTCCATCATAGCACCACACCTCAGAGACGTCATCAACTGCTCCCTCAACTGCGCCACCTTCCCGGAAAGCTGGAAACACGCAGAACTCAGCGCCCTTCTGAAAAAACCCACAGCGGACCCCACCGAACTCAAAAACTACCGTCCCATCTCGCTCCTTCCATTCACGGCCAAAGTCATCGAGAAAGCCATCAACAACCAGCTCGCCGCCTTCCTCGAAGCCAACAACTCCCTCGACTCCTCACAGTCCGGCTTCCGAGCCAAACACAGCACTGAAACCGCCCTCATCGCAGCAACAGATGACATTCGAACCCTACTGGACAATGGAGACACAGTCGCCCTCATCCTCCTCGACCTCTCCGCAGCCTTCGACACAGTCTGCCATAACACCCTTCTACTAATTTTATATTACAAAGGTCCTAGGTTTATCATAATATCTGAAAGATTAATTTTCACAGGCTAAAAATAAAGACTGTGTTTTTTGCTTTAGTGTCCAGCCGGACCTAAAAGTATTTATTTTCAAAATAATGAAGATAGACAACATAAAGCGAAAACATTTCGCACATTAATAACTGGGCACAAGTCATCATTCGGCCATCGTGCTGCACTGACGGGACCCCATCGCGGCCCCTCTACGAGTGATTCAAGGCTCGCACGGAAGGCTCCATTGAACGCCTTACTAGTAATCCGATTCCCGGTTACGACCATCACCGCCCCCTAAATTGAAGTCCGGTCCCGAGCCGACGCTACTCGCCAGGCTCTCCCGGTCATGAATAAATTTGATTGATGCTGGCCGGTTTCTCACCCTCCTTTCGGTACTTAAGAATCATCACCTGGTATCAACATCAATTGGAACCGATCGGAAGCTTGTTTCTCCCACAACTGGCCCAACCAGCCCAACTCGTGGCTCACTTGTTAACTCAGGCAAAATCAATTCTAGTCCTGAAGATGATCCCAGTACATCATTGGAGATAGGGATCGAAACGTTCGTCGACTGTTTGCAGTACTGCCCGTTATATGAATTGTAATTTCCCGGCAGTTACTGTGGGTTTGTGCTTACTCAAGAATTTCTTGCATTGTTTTTTAAGCCACCCTGTTCTCCTTGTTTGCCTGTGAATTCTTTGTCTTTCCTTCCTGTATTGTGTCTCCCCCTGACTTGGTACAGGCTTGTGCCCAGTTATTAATGTGCGAAATGTTTTCGCTTTATGTTGTCTATCTTCATTATTTTGAAAATAAATACTTTTAGGTCCGGCTGGACACTAAAGCAAAAAACACAGTCTTTATTTTTAGCCTGTGAAAATTAATCTTTCAGATATTATGATAAACCTAGGACCTTTGTAATATAAAATTAGTAGCCTAACCCATGGTCCTTGGCCATTACTTTGGGTTCCCTTGTATATTTAACCTATAACACCCTTCTACAGCGCCTCAGAAACATCGGAATCCAAGGAAAAGCACTAGAATGGATCACCTCGTTCCTCACCGGAAGAACCCAGAGAGTCCGCCTTCCACCATTCAAGTCAGAGGCCACTGAAGTCATCTGCGGCGTTCCACAAGGATCTTCACTCAGCCCCACACTTTTCAACGTATACATGAGCCCCCTCGCAACCATCGCACGCCAACACAACCTCAACATCATCTCCTACGCGGACGACACTCAACTGATCCTATCACTCACCAATGACCCTCACACCGCCAAAACTAACCTACACGAAGGAATGAAAGAAGTTGCCGAATGGATGAAACATAGCCGCCTGAAACTGAACTCTGATAAAACAGAAGTCCTTATCTTAGGTACCTCCCCCTCTGCATGGGACGATTCTTGGTGGCCAGAAGCCCTTGGAAAAGCACCCATCCCGACAGACCACGCACGGAACCTGGGCGTCATCCTGGATTCCTCACTTTCGATGTACAAACAAGTCAACGCCGTCTCTTCATCCTGCTTCAACATTCTTCGCATGCTCAAAAAAACATTTCGTTGGATCCCCACCGAAACTAGGAAAACGGTCACACACGCCCTGGTCACGAGCCGACTGGACTAAGGAAACACCCTCTACGCCGGCACTACCGCTAAACTCCAGAAAAAACTCCAACGAATCCAAAACGCCTCAGCCAGGCTCATATTAGACATCCCGCGTAAAGAACATATCTCTGGTCACCTGAAAAACCTCCACTGGCTACCCGTCAATAAGAGGATCACCTTCCGTCTCCTAACCCACGCACACAAAGCACTCTACGAAATCGGACCAGAATGCCTCAACACACGACTGTCCTTCTACTCCCCCTCCCGCCAGCTACGATCATCCAACCAAGCCCTTGCCACTGTACCCCGCATCAACAAAACCACCATGGGAGGTAGATCCTTCTCCTACCTGGCAGCTAAAACCTGGAACTCCCTTCCCACTCACCTTCGCCTTACTCAGAATCACCTAGCATTCAGAAAGCAACTTAAAACGTGGATATTTGACAAGTAATTCCCCTCCCCTCCTCAAGCGCCTTGAGACCCTCTGGGTATGTAGAGCGCTATATAAATTCTTTGACTTGGCTTGACTTGACTACTCTTAAGAGTGAGTCTGTCACCTTGAGACACCCTGTGTCAAAAGTAGCGCTTGGTAGCTCTAGCACCTAAGAAGTCAGCGCACAATTGGGTTCCTGCCAAAGTGTCCCAGCATAGTGCTAAGAAATGTGTCATTGATGCCAGAGCCCCACACTGGGAATCTAGGCCCTAGCACAACAGACCAAGACTCGCAGGAGTGATGGAACTTCCCTTGTCAAACCTATGAGGCTCACCTAGAACAACCAACTTCAAGTACCCAGAAGAGGACCAACGTCAGAAGCCTCCAATCCTGTTGCAGCTCTCCAGAGGTTCGCTTTGCGACCGGATGCCACACACCTGCAGCGGTACCACATTATGCCATGCACACTAGCTCTGCTAACAGTTTGTGAAGCCGTCGCCTGTGGCAAGGTCAATCTGACCAAGCCACCCATCAGAAGAAGTGGGTGGGAGACCATCAGGGCTCAGAATTCAGCAGAGGGGCAGCACTGCGCCTAAATCTAGAAACTATGCCGCAAGAACCCCAAGACTTCAGAGACAGAGGAACAGAGGGGAGTGGGCAAAGTATGTAGATTGTAACCCCACTTTAAAGTTCATGGGGATGGCATCTAAGGTGATTGCAGTATGAAGTATTGACCCTTTATGGTATGTAGTAATGTTTCTTTTTGTGTAAAAAGTACTTGTCTTTTCTAAAGAGAATCAGTCAGCTCGACAATCATCCTATTGGGTTGCTGGGTATATTGCTGAGCACTAACCCTGAGTACCCTCACACTAATTTCCCTGAAAAGCCTGTGACTGCTCGCCATCTCTACGACTGAGAGTTAAGTGATGAAAGGGATATACTTGGCCCAATTTGCAGAGCCATAGTTAAACCGTCCTGGAACAGTTGAGGCAAATGACCCCAGCCCTTGTACCTGCGTCTCTGTAACCCTGCCAGGTCCGTGGCCCCAAAGGAGGTCTGAGAATTGGCATCAGGAGATCCTACAAAGGCCAGTTGCAACTTACAACAGCAAAACAATAAATCTAACAATATTACCCTAAAGCCTACATAGGAGAAATGACAGGTACCAGATGGAAAGGAGTAGACCTGGGGACACCGTCCATAGATCAGTTGAGGGCTCTATTACTGAATAGAGGGTGGAGGGCTTCCAGAAACAAGGATAAGGACATCCTTGTGGGTTATGTGAGAAACCAATTAGAGAAAATAGAGCGGAGGGAAGAAACAATTGGATTCTGGGGAAGATACCATGACAGAAACACAGGAAGGGAGTGCTCAAAGCCCCATAGTATAGGTTTCTACTAGAAACACCCAATGTGCTTCCTAAAATTTGATGTCCAGTAATTATCCAAGACAGCCGCTGCTATTGATTTCTAGGAATCCAGGGTCAATGGCTCCAGAATTGATTTCCTTGGGAGTGCTATGTGTATCAGAGAACGTGAACTTGCAGGTGGACCTTCAGAAAGCTAAAGATGAGGAAAGGAGAAGGGAGGTATAGAAAGAATAAGCCCATGACGAGAGAAAGAGGCAGCATGAAGAGCAGGAAATATAAAGAGAATGGTAAGAAAAGGAAAATGGGATAGAATTGGAGAGAGCAAGGATAGTTCTACAGAAGAAAAAGTTTAAGATGGTAGAGAAGACATCTAAACCTGTGAAAAGCAACTCCACAAATGTTCAGGAGGTCTTGCCAAGGTTATAAAATAGTTTGTGCACATGTATGTGGAGAACAATATATTTTATAATGGTTTGTGAGAATTGTGTTTCTAATCAGGAGCCATGCAATAAAGAAGGAGGGTAGGAAGAGTTTCCCCAGCCCAGGGTGATAGCCTGCTTTAAGTGTCACAAGGGGGGGGGATTACATGAGAGGATGCCAGGAAAAAGGTCCTGTATCAGCTTCACCCTAGAGCAAGTGTGCTAACTTGGAGGGAGGGGACCCGCAAGGGCCCTGTTGCACTTAACTTAGTTGCTATTGACATCTGGGAGAGTGAACCAGATGCTCTGAAGCCCTTTCTCACAAATACAATGAGGTTGGTGCTGGAAGCTAGTATTAATAGGAGGCTGGTGCCTTGAGAGGATGTATCTCAAACCCAAGGAGATTCTCCCTGATGCCATTGGCACTGTGTTAGTAATCCACAGAGAGGACGTGGAGTACCCAATTCCCGAATTGAAATGGAAATCAATGGCAAGTCAGCCACGGTTGATGTAGGGAGGATGTGGAGTACCCAATTCCCAAATAGAAATGGAAATCAATGGCAAGTCAGCCATGGTTGATGTAGGGGTGAGAAAGAAGAAATGTGCTAGTTGACTCTTGGGCAGTGATTTAATTGCCCAGGTTTTGTGCCAGGACCAGAAGCCTATATGTCTTGGATAACATCAGCTGTGCTGACTAGAGCAATGAGAAACTGAGACCATTCTTGATTATCAGAGATCAGGACAAGATAGTCAGCAGATAAGTGCAGGCACTGAGAAGGCAAAGGTCATGGTATCCTCTGCCCTTGCTCCAGACAGAGAAGAGAGTGAGATACCCAAAGTGGATCAGGTGCTGAAGTCTGGGCTACAGGGCTGTTAGCTGCTGTAGGGCCTACCCCAGGGGACATTCCCAAGGCTCAGGATGAGTGCCCTACACTTATGGGACTTTAGAAGGAAGCCTGGAAGCAAGTTTGCAAAGGAGCTGTGGGAAGCCACTACATTGGCTGAAGGAATGGCCTACTATATAGTGAGCTGATGAATCCTGACCCCGATACTGCCTATTGTATAGTAAGGTTATGAATCCTGACCCAGCTAAGACCAAGATGCAACTGATTCACTAATGCACTGGAACTTACTGTTGTCACTGGGTCACAAAGTGTCCTTGGCAGGCAGCTTGGGCACTAACTAGAGCCAGGATAGGTTAAATCTCTGAGCTACTGCCCAGGGGATCTGCAGAGAAACAGAGAGATTCTACGGACCTGTCCCACTTGTGAGATGAGTGTAAGTATGTAGGTAAGACCATGGCACTAAATTACATGATTGGTTTAGTTGGCCCCACTTAGCATTAGGTAACAAGTATATCTTGGTTGTGGCTGGCCATGCCATCAGGAACCCAGAGACAGTAGCCCTGGGGAGCACGACTGCAAAGGCAGTAGTAAGGGCTTTTTTAGGAATCATTTCTACATTTGGTTTTCCTAATACAGTTATTTCTGACCAAGTAACCAACTTTATCTCTTCTTACAGGATAGATAATGTGCGATCACGCTGGAGTGAATTACTACTTTTGTATGGTGTACCATCCAAAAACCAATTGGTTAGTAGAGAGCTGTAGCAAGACTGTTAGGAGCATATTGGGAACTCTCAGAGAACCTCAGGAGAAAGTGGGTTACTCTCCTTCCATGCCTCTTTTTCGCTTACCGGAAGATTTCACAGAAAGGAGTTGGGCTTAGCCCACATTAACTTCTACTGGGCCACCCAGTATTGGGACTACTTTCATTTATTAGAGAAGGGTGGGAAGGAATTCCTTAGTTATCTCAGAGGATAATTGTCCTCTGGAAGTTGATGATGCAGTACCTGGGTTAGGTAAAACACAATCTTCAGGCTATCAAAAGCCAATAGAGGAGTTGTGGGACCAGAAAGCAATGTTGACTAGCTACCAGGAAGGCCAGGAAGTGTTGGTGCTTAAGCCCATTTGAACCAGAGCGTTGGAAGATAACAGGGACCTTACAATGTACTGCAGAAGGTGTCTAATGTGAACTACTTGGTGGACAGAGATACCAAGGGGGAATCTAAAATGGTGTCCCATGTGAACTGGTAGTAGCTTCACCTCTGGAGGGATTACATAGTGAACATCACCAAAGAAAGACAATAAGCATTTTCTTGACTTGCCATATATTGACATGAGGGCTGGATCTGTGGTTGGGGTACAACTTACCCCTAAGTTGACTGCTGAACAGCAGATAGAATGTTGAGAGGTTCTGGGATGGTTCTCCAACATATTCTCACTGACTCCGGTGTTGACACATGTCTATGTTCATGAGATTGATACAAGACATAGGCCTGTCAGAAGTAAGACTTATTGCATGTCTGACTGAGTTCAGGCATGCTCTAAAGCAGAAGTGGCCAAACTGTTGGACTTGGGATCACTGAGCATTTGCCTAGCCCTTGGGCTACTCCAGTAGTGTTGGTACCCATGCTTTTGGGTGGACTACCATGACCTCAACAAAGTCACCAAGACTCTGAAAATGGTCCGTGATGAACAATAGTTTTGCAAGATCTGAATTTTAACTGCTGGGGTGTCTGACACTGAGGAGGTCCTAACTCCCAGAAAAGAAAATGCATATAAGGGGATATAATATGAAAAGTATTGTTACAACTATGTGCTCAAGTTGTGAATGAATGAAAGGAACATTTTTTCAAGTAAACAAAATGAATCATTTCATTTTTCATTTCATGAAGCTTTATTCGGTTCATAACAATTGATGACCATAAAAGCACATAGCAAAATGCAACAAGGTAAAATGCATAAGTAGCAGTAATGTTTAAAAAATCATACTTTTCCTAAAAGCCATAGATTTACAGATAAAACTTGCAGCATAAAAACATATAAAAGGGCAGTCCATATTGTATAATATACACATTGCATCCTCCACAGTACGAATACCATACCTAATAAATATTGGTTTCAAGTATGCATTCCTTACATGTTGAAACAACGAACAGATCAGCATAAAATGCATGGTGCTTTGTTTAGAATGCCCATCGCAGGGACAAGGGCCAACCGGGTGCTTTTTTTGATGTGGAAAAGCCACCAAAGCATGAGCAATACCAGCTCTCAATCTAGTTAGCACAAATCGATGCGCCGGCCTAGTTACCACACTCAGGTAATTCTGGAATCCCTCGATAACAATATATTTATTGTAAAGATTAACAGTAACGAGGGAATTGGTCACGGCTGAGCGTTTCAGAGCTCTGTAGGACTTAAGAGAGTTTTTCATGTCTTGTTTAACAAGACCTTGTGGGGGACACTGATCTAACAACAAGTTAATATCATAAATACTCAGGTAACTGTCCACAACATATTTAAGCCATGGTATCATCAGCCAGTTGTCTAAACCAAGGCAATCCCTAATGACGAGTTGATTAAATTCAGTCTCTTCCTTGAGCCAAATCGCTCGATAGAGTAGTAGAGGCCTGAGTAAGGCTAGGTCCCCCAGATATGCGACCCCTACCTCTTTGTGTATCAACTCTGTAGGGGCAGATTTAGGGAGGCACAGTAATTTCTTTATAAAGTTATTCTCTTCCCTCTGCAGGTACTCAACATTACAATAACCCCAAAGTCCCGCCCCATAGAGGGCGATGGATACACTGCGCGCCTTATAGATCTCCATCATATCCTTAATTCGCCTATCTCCCAATTTAGAGGCAAATTTGAAGATACCAAAGGAGCTTTTTCTCATTTTCGTCCTAACATTGGTTAATTCTTGCCCCCAGCTACCATCGCTGGAAAAGGTAACCCCCAGGTAGCAAAAGCTGTTAACATGCTGAACCTTTACCCCCTCTATAAAAAAGGCACAATTTTTTCCCGTCTTTGTCCCACAGGTCATAGTATGAGTTTTATTTTTATTAATCAGCATCCTCCTACTCCCAATAAAAAGTGTAAACCTGTCCATCAGGCGCTGCAAGCCAACAGGTGTTCGGGACAGAAGAACCGCGTCATCTGCGTCATCTGCGTAAAGCAGAACAGGGACACTATTACCAGCAACCTGCGGGGCATCAGCTTTAACAGATTTCAGGGCAGAATCAACCCCATTGATAAAAAGACTAAACAGCAAGGGGGCGAGGACACAACCCTGTCTGATTCCTCGTTTAACATTAAAATTTGGGGTACACTCTCCACCAACCCCAAAACGAACACATGTTTGCATCTTACTGTACAATCTTGCAAGGAAGAAAATGATTTCTTTGGGGGCGCCCATATCTAGCAGAACTGACCACAGGAGGGAATGATTTACCAGGTCGAAAGCACTGCTTAGGTCAGCAAAGCAGAGATATAAATTACCGGGCTTGGCTCTAGTATACTTGCCTATCAACAATTCTAGATTCAGGCACTGGTCTAGCGTCCCTCGCCCCCTCCTGAATCCATATTGTGAATCGGCAAGAATCCCGTTCTCATCAGCCCACTCTTCTAATCTAAGTAACAACACTCGACTCATAATTTTAACCGAGGAGTCAAGCAGGCTAATAGGCCGGTAATTACAAGGTAGAGCCTTGTCCCCCTTTTTATAAATGGGGACAATGATGGAATCACCCCAAGAAGGTGGAATCAGAGTGGTAACTGCAGCATTGAGTACCAAAGTAAGTATTGGTCCCCATAGCAACGGCTGTGCCCGGAACACATCAATTGGGACTCCATCTGGCCCCTGGGCCTTTCCACCCTTACTGGATTTGATACTATTTTCCACTTCCTTCAGGGTGATATCTAAAGGCACCACAGGCCAAGGCCTTTGGTCCTCGGGCATAATGAGATCTTCCTGAAAGATTGCCGAAAAGTGTTTCACCCATTCCTCACTCCCAACATTGGAGGAGAGCTGTGGATTGTTATCATCTTGGAGGAAAGGGGAGTTAATGGTGGACCAAAATAAGCGACTGTCAGCAGTTTCTGCCGACTTGGTTAGAAGATCCCAGGCCTCCTGCTGAAGTTCCTTCTCACTTTGGTAACAGGGCTTCAGTAGTGGCCCATCAGTTAGGTGCTGACCACGAAAGTGGAGATTTCATCAAACATGACACTCTCAGTCTTTGAAAGTTTCTGTTTAAATTGGTTTTTTAAACATTCACTGTTTTTTTTTTACAAAAGGCTAATTACTAGTTGGAAGACTGCAAGGTTAGCACTCCAGTTCAGCAGTAACAGTATTGGTGTGCCAAAACTCGAAAAACGATTCTAGTGTCTGTACAGAGTAATGCTGATACATTGGTGGTATGTTGGTGTCATTTAGTTGGAGCAGCTTTTATCATAGCAGTCAATGGTAGAAGATACAGACATTACAACGCTTTATGTCTTTATGATTTTTTCTACATAACAGCTGTCTGTTTAAGTGCTCCTGAGTCGACAAGTGTAGAATCAGCCAGCGCCAGAGTGCAACCCCACTAAAGTGATGTCATTGATGCAATGGTGCTCTGAGATGAGAATGCGGCCAGACGAAAATAGGAGATTGAAGCCTTAGAAGTGTGGCGTTTCAGATTTTATAGGTAACCTTGATTGAAACCTTTGTACCCTGGATGAACTTATAATTTTAGAGTTACCTGGGGCCTCTCCTAAGCTATCCTGAAATAAGACTTAGCTTCCTGGCACTCTACATGTGTTTTCATTAACCAACCTACCTTCCTCAATAGGAGATGTGCATATTAGAGGGAGATCCTGACATAACCAGCATATTGGGTGAACTTCCAGAATTCCCACCACTGAGTAGTAATTAGATAACAGAGTTATTCCCTTGTTTCAAGCTCATCAAATTTGAAATACTTCACAGAGTTTACATGACACCCGAGCAAATTAACATTTTTTTTCCAGAAGTTGATGCTTTCTGTCAAAATGCTGCAAACTAAATGCAGACAGGCAACATATGTTCTGGACCTGCCCCGGGGTATTTTGCTTTAGGGGCACAATAACAGACCAGCTGAGCCACTTGTCGAGCCTTAATAACTTACCCACCTGGGAAACCTGTGCTCTAGGCCTCTTCTAGTGCTCTAAAAAATGAAAAAACATCACTCACTTTCTAGATTCAGCTTTGATATTAGCCATGCACTCCATAACCCATCGATGGAAAACCAGTGCTCCCCTAATTTATCCCCACCCCCCCACCAAAAGTGACAAAGTGGCATCACTCATTTGCCTCCAGGGCCATGTCACTAGAATTGGATGAACTACTCATCAACTTTAAAGTCCAATCCAAAGACAACACTTTTCTCGCGTAAACAGCCTGTAATAAGCACCAGCACGAATCTGAATGCCAGTGACAACCACCCTTAGATATCATCCTTCCCCCCTAACCCCACTGCCTAAAACACAGAGTCTGACTTCTCAAAAAAGCATTGTCAACACTCAGGGTTTACGACCGGTCCATTGGCGAAGCCTCTAACTGGAATTAGAACAATGGAATGTGAAGCACTCCATTGAATACAATGGAGTGCTCCAGGCTTCTACAAGCTGGTAGAATCCCGCAGAGAAACATTCCAATATTATTTTTGTTCACAGCTGCTGTGAACAAAGGCCTCTCAGAGCCCAAGGAGATTTAAACCCCTTCGGGATCTGAGAGGCCTTTGTTTTTAGTAATTAGAACATTCTGCCCTCTAGGGGTGGAATGTTCTAATAAGCTTGGAGCCCTCCTAGCAGGCTCTACAGGCCATTACAGGCCCGCTCCGTTGTTAAAGAACCTCCTCTTCGGTGGCGGGTTGCAAGATGAATACAAAAAACAAAATGATAATAATATTCCGTTATTAGCATTTAGTTTTTTGTATTCAGCTTGCAGTTAAAGGGGTGGGGCGGTGCTGGGCTCCCTGCACCTTACAGAGAGGAGGAGTGTTAACAGTACCAAAAGTTTCATGATGATTTGGCCAGCCATCTCGGTCCGACCAAAGCGCCATGCGCACTCTGCATGTTCTCCACCCAGGCTGCACCAGAGTCCGGGTGGAGAACAAGCCCAGCCTACCAGCTCCTGTATGAGCGCAGAACCATCGCGCTCAGACCAATCACAGCACTGCTAAGGCAGCGTTGTGATTAGCCAGGGGAGTCTTGGAGGCTTTGTACTTCACTTCCTGGTTTCAAGCTGCTCCAGAGAGGATGGAGGAGAGGCGGCGGTCGGCGGTATGAAGGGAAGTTTAAAAAAAATGTTTTTTATTCATCTCCCCCTTCGGTCATGCCACCTCACCACCCCTTTTGGGTAGCAGATGCTACTGCTCGCCTTTGGCTCGGGCCTTTAATGCTGGAGCGGGCCTTTAATGGCCGGTAGAGCCTGCTAGGTCAGGCTCTAAGGCTATATTGGAATAGACTACCTGTATAACCATTGACCTACATCAAGTCCTTCAAGCAAATATATTTAGCACCTTTTCTGCGCTGCACAACTCAAACAAATCTGCAAAATATCATCAGTTTCTGCCCCCCACAAGCACAAGTTAGACAAGGTTTTATGGTTTCATGTGGTTTCATATGTGGCACTCAAAAGTTCTCAAACAACATTGAAGAAAGTGACATAGGATTGTTTGCTTACATATGTCAAAGATTTAATGCTCATATGTGCCACAAGCTGTTGCTTACTAATATATAAGAAAATACCAATGAAAACATAGGTGGCAGTGGTAAATTCATTACCTTGTTTGCCTGGACTATTGTCAAAGAAAGAACAGTGGTGACTCAAAGTATAGGGCAGAACGGGTTAAAGGAAATAGAAACAGAGAATATAGAAGACCCCTGTGTATACATTTACCAATAGAGTCACCGCAGCCATATGGAAAATAAATGACGTTCATGATGAAACAGATGCATCACCAATACGTGGTGAATGATACCTTTACTGGGTTTCACATAAGAGGGAAGCAAGCAAAATGTAATTAATCTTTGTGCCCAGAAAAGTTAGTGGTGGATATAGTTCAGCTGCCTGGTTTAAGTTTTTAATTAAGAAAAGAATGTTTTACACTCAAGAAAATGGCGTGGATAACGTTTCATTTTCCAAGAACTGTATTTTATATGTTCAGCCATGATGTCTTTACCTGTCAGGCACTGAGCGAACAAACAGTTGAAACAGATATTAAGTTTCAGGTTGAGCACTTGATTTGAGATTATAAATACACACATGTAACTACGGAATGTCGAAAGGTTTCAAGTCAACCAAGCATTGGCCCATTAATAAGAGAGTGAGACCCCCCCATCCCCCATCTCCTTTTGTACGACAGCAACGCCAGTGAGAATAAAGTGGGAGATCTTGTGTATCAATGGTACTTATTAGAACTTTAGTACAGACTGTAGGCTGAATGAAGCCAGCAGACAAGTAGATTGAAGAGATTGTGAAGGGAGAAGTTACACAGCAGGTTTTAGCATCATGTTAAATTATATTTTCATTGATAATTTGGCAAACGTGTGTAAGTATTTTATGGAATCAAAATTTTAAATAAATGATGAAAAAGCATCTGGAAGTGCTCACACACAATACAATTCGCAATCTAATCTGCTTGTGTAATTGCCAGAAACGTACTGAAAAGATAGTTTAAACAGGGAGTAAACATTATTAACAAGTTCTGAAATATTAGGTAGCATCTTTTAAGCATCACAAAACCGGGTAACGTAGCTTTAGAGTTTAATAAACCTCTTTTTTTTAACACACTTTATTCACAGTTGTGCAAGACAGGAGAAAAATCACAGTTCTAATATATGTATGCAACAACCACTTTTTCCATTTTCGCCCCAACCAGTTCTTCCCTTGATCTCAGGTTAACATTTCGAGACACGCACAAAGGGGCAAGCAATACAATGTCTTTGAATGTCTCTAACATATTACAAAGGTCCGTTCCCAGTGCGGGTCAGCAGGTTTTCTGCTACATCATCCTATAGCATACTAGGAAGAAAAAAAAATTAAACCCCCAACTTACTCCCCCTCCCTTAACATCCCTCCGGTACACTAACCCTCCCTCCTCCTGGTGGTGATGGAATCCCTCCTGAGCTAACTCCAGTCAACTATATCCAGTATATATGCTGTCAAACAATGAGTCCAGATAAATCGTACGCTTTCTCGGGCACTCACAGATCTCACCAGAATGGTCTCTATAATGTGGACTGTCCCTACGCTCCATTCCCATGTGTCGGGACTAGGTCCAGTTCCTCCAGCGCCATTAGCATATTCTCCCATTCTTGTGATATGGGATGTTTCCTCTGCCCTCGCGCCTCCTCCTTTCGGAGAGCTGTCCCTTCTGCTCGACCCCACTTCACTACTTCTATCTGCCACAGTGGTGTCCCCGGTGGTCTGGGAGACTTCCACCTCATCGTTAGTGCTCGGACTGCCAGTAGGAGTGGCAAATCAAGGAATTTCAGCTGGGCCTTCAGTGTCTTAGGTCGCCTACGATACCCTATTAGACAGAGTGCCTCTGCTGGTACTGGTAAATGAGTGACCGTGCGTAGTGCTAGGCATACCTCTGACCAATACCTCCGTATGCCTGCACAGGACCAGACCATATGGAGGAACCCAGCCTCGTCCTCTCCACAACGTGGGCAACCGTGAGGTGAGTTCGGAAACATTCTGTGTAGTCTTTTAGGGGTCAGATAGGCTCTGTGTAACACCATTACCTGTATGAATCTGAACTGAACGTTTTGTGAAACCCGCCTAGGGTGTTTCAGGATCATCTGCCACTCCTTATCAGTGATCATCGTGCCTGTGTCTTGAACCCAGGTGTCCCTAAGTGTCATGATCGAGATTGATGCGTGTGTTCTGACCCCTGTGTACAGCCACCAGACTAAGTGACCCCCTGCTCCCATATAGTGTATATAGTGTATATAGTTCATTCTGCGCAGGTTGGAGCCATTGCGGCGCCCACGTGGTTCTAATATAATGTGCGACTGTGGCGTGTAACAGATAGAGTCTGGGGGGGGCGCCCGTAGCCTGCAAGAAGGTGTCATGAGAGTTTAATAATAAACCTCTTTTTGCCTTTTCAAGTTCCCACAAACTCTTGGCCAACTCTCAGCTTTAGAAAAAGGTGTTCAAAAGGACTGGACCCAAAAATAATCAGTTTCCTAGTAGATGGTCATTAGTATTGATAAAAAATGTGGCATAAATTGCTGAATTCCCTATGTCAACAGGTTTGACCTTGGTAAGATAGTGGAATGCTTACATTTAAATTATTATTCATTAGAAGATTATGGAGCATATGTATCAACATCCGTGCTTGCAATTCTCAAATAGCGATTTTTTGGGAATCGCTATTTGAGAATTGCAAAATGGGATGTATTCAAAAAAATGTTAGCGATTTCTTAGTATTCCTTAATTGCGAATAGGAAATTGCGAAATCGTAATTAAGGAATACCTCCCTATTCATTCCTATGGGCCAGGAGGCCCATAGGAATGAATGGGAAATCATTCTCAATTTGCAATTCGCAATTTGAGAATCACAAATTGAGAATAATTTCAAGGGTGCAAGGGTGTCATAAGGACACCCTGATGCACCCCTGAAATGAGCATGTGTGTGCATACGGCGCACATACATGCCCTAAGGGCATGTGTGTGCGCCACATGGCACTTTGAAACGTGCCAAAAAGTGCATTATTGACAGAAATCGCAAATTACCACCAACTTGAAGTTGGTGGTAATTTGAGATTTCTTAGGGAGAAATCGCACAACTTGGGTGCTTGATACATAGCATTTAAGGAATCACAATTTGTGATTCCTTAAATGCTTACGCAAAATTAAGGAATCCCAAATTTTGCGATTCCTTAATTTTGCAATGCGATTTTCCTTATACATCGTGTTTTGCAAATTTTTAATCGCAAACGCTGCTTTTTTGCGAATCGCAGCGTTTGCGACTAAAAATCTGTTTTATACATATGCTCCCTATACCACTAAAATAAAAAGAAAAAAGAAAACAGCAACTTTGCTTCTGAAAAGAATGTAAAATTTAAAATTAAAAATACCCATATCATATAACGTAAACAGAGGAGTAAGTGGGCATCCTGGCAAGAATGTTAACCTCATCAGCGCGGAGCAAATTTGTGCGCTGTGCTGAACGTTCCATTGGGCATATGGACTCATGACGGAACGGTTCCGTCATGAGCACAGGCCAACCGACGCTCATGACGGAACCGTTCCGTCATGAGCATCGAAGGGGTTAACTTGAACTATTTGTGTACTGGGAAGCATTTTTGGACTCACTGCAAATCACAGAAAAATATGTTACTTTTTGATGTATAGAAAAGAAAAGGTACTACTGGCTTTGAATTACTGTAACCTGGAGACATAGTTGAAACACACAAGGATTACAAAAGCAAATACAAAGGATAAAGAATGGAAACTCAAAGAGCATTGGCAAAGTGAAGTACTGGCCCACCAACCTTGGCAATGAATTGTATTTCTTTTTAGGCAGACGTATACAAGTGATCATGGAAAATACAGTCACTGCATTGCATGGGAGACAATGGCTGAAGTGGGCATACCCATTGCCCATGCTATATGCTGTGGTGGACAGATACAAAAAATTGAATGAGAAGTGAACAGATATATGTTTTTTGAGGTCTTACTCAAAGCTCCCCTATGCATGCACAAATCTATGCATTTTTGATGTATGTATTTTTGATTACATGAGGCTGGTGAAATAAATAAAGCAGTTTCAAGGCCAGACCTAAAATGGATGTCATAATGGCTTTCTATGACTAGTGCAACCAGCATAATGTATTGAATCTATACAACACTTACTAATGAAATGCTTGTTTTTGAACTTCCTGGCAATCTCATGGGCAGAGGTGGTGAAGGTAACTGTGGCACATTTACTTCTGTACTTGTCCCGCAGACTAGAATATTTGACAAGAAATCCGTCACACTAAATCCCAAATCTCAAAAAACATGCTGCTACGTTTCAAGGCCACACACAAGGAGCTTAAAAAACAGTTTTTCCCATAGATTCTCATGTGAAGCTTACCTGATGCGGGTCTGATTTGAGTTTGGTGGACAATTACTCAGTCGTTAACATGACACACATCTCATCTGCCTCATAACATGCATTAGTATGTAATGCAATGGTAATAATGCGGGTGGGATACCCATCATGTTTGTGACAGAGTAACCATCCACCAGCGCAAAGGCACTATGTAAAGCATAGTCTTTCTACCCATTTGAATCTACAGCCCCTATCGCTGCAGTCCCTACTCGGTTATGTGCAGAGAACAGTGCAGGAATACAATTCAATCTATTCACACAACCCACAGAGTTAAAATGCTGGTAAAGCAAATTGACTTAGCCTTATTGCAAACTGTTATACTACAGTAGACATGTTATCCATCCTAGCCGCTGATGTTTGTACCTTTGAGTGTACGTAGTAGATGTTCCTGTTTGTTCTATTTTTGATGGTCATAGTTATAGTGCATTTTACTTTAAGATATGAATGATTGTTTATTGACTAGTTATACTTCATTTTACTAGAAAACCCATTACAGGTTGGCAAGACACACACACATGCGCCCCATTGCATCTACATGCATGCAATTGAAAAAACAAAAATTGGCAAAGCCAATATCTTAGCATTTTAGAACTGCAACCTTTTGACTTTGCCTATGGTTATCTCTTTTTCTTTCAGTTCTCCTGGGAGTGCAATACTTTCTTGCACCCTTGCATTGCTCGATCTGCCTTTCCGCGCCCTGCTTGCCTTCTTTCTCACCGCCCTATCTCTTGCAACAGTAACTTCAAAGTACAAAATAAAACCCAACCGCAGTGTCAAAATGCATAGGTGCTTGTGCTTGGTGCCCAGTGCTTAATTTGAGTCGGTGGCTTCCGGTGCTTAGCACCATCGCTTAATTCTCAACACTGGCACTAATGACAGTCCTCCAAATGGTATAATTTTGAGATGAGCACAACAACAGTAATTAATAATTCAATATACATAAAAAATGATTAATCCTTGACGCCCACACAATTCTTATAGCTTTGGTTGGGCTGGAATAGTATGAATTGTCACACCTGTAGGAGTGTTATTGTTAGTTGTGTTGGTACTGACACTGGCAGCACTGCCTGTGGCCTCCAGAGAAAGGCCCCGCCACTTACTTTTTTTCAAATTAAGCACTAGTGGTGCCACATGTTGTCATATGGGCCAGGCCATTATAAATGTTTTTTTGTAGTTTTTCATACAGTGTTCAGCTTCGGTAACAAACAACTGTTTTGGGGATTTTTTCCAGCAAGTTTTGCAGTGAAAGTGATCACTAGGAACTTTATAGATGAGACTGCAGAAGGCCCTTCTTCTCACTTAGAATATGAGTGTGATGTATGTGCTTCACTCTAATTGTTAGATAAATCAACTTGCGTATGCGCATAGATTATAAGATTATTTTGTCTATGTAACTGATTGGGAATCACAGGGCATTTTGGAACAACGGCCTAGCAAAGGGACACTAAAATATCGAGGAAGGTAATATTCAAATATAGGTTTGTTTTAAAGGTCACCTACCACTTGGTGCACTGTGGGCAAACCCATCACTTTCAGTAGTGCCATTGCCTGTAGGGTGGAGCATAGCACTTGGCTACCTTTTCTACTGTTGTGGCAGTATTGAGCAAATTACAGTTGGCAAGGTGTTATCTCAGAAATCAAAATAAAACATGCTGTAAGGTAATCCGAATTGGACAAGCAGCAGCTGGGCAGAAATAATAAGCACATTCCCTCCATTGGTGTGTCAACTCAACTTAAAGTTGTTTTTTTCTTTCTAAAATTGAAAGAAGTAGAAAGAAGGAAGAGAAAAGGGCCAGGATCAGCTGATTCTATGTATACATTGGATTATCCGAGTTAAACAGATATCGCTTGGCACAATTTAAAGTCTTTAAATAGAGAATGACATTGAATTATCATAATAAATAATGCTAATGGTTCTTTCGGGATCAGCTTTTCGAAAATGAAGTTCTGAGCTGGGCCTTGCAGCCAGCTCTGTTGTACTCATAACATAATGTGGGAGGTAAAAGAAATAACACGATTGTACCTGTATTTGTTATTTCTAAAGGTCTTACAGTGTGTCACTCAGAAGTGCTTTTAGCTTTCAGTCAGGTTTTAGCCTGATACTGTGTGTACTGTGACGGCTGCACGTAAAAGCAGTCCATAGAAGATAACGGGGTAGATCATCATCTGTTGGCATTTTATTAGCAGAAAAGGGCTCACAATGCAACATGTTATCTTTTTGACCTCAGTTCTAGATAAATATTGGCTCATTCGAATACGATTAAGTTGTTTATTTATTGGGACTTACAAAAATACATTTAATTATGCGTAGAAATCTGTGAGTAACACATTTGAATGCATATGTCTAGGCCCTAACCACAAAATTGTTCACTGCAGTCTGCCCCTAGGTTTGTAATTAGGGTGCAAATTAACATTAACATTTCTTCTTTTTTCCCTGTGCATGGAAAACATTTTCCCTGTGTGGAAATCTCTTACCCTGCGCCGCATACAAGCATGGTAGCATGTGTGTGTCTTTTTAACTCCTATTCACAGTCTTTCCTGTTTTGCTACAAAACATGGATATCTAGATTTGTGAATGTGTGTAACTATTACTGCTTTGAGGGCATCTGTCACATTTTCAAAGTCCATTCGCTCGCCACTGCCTTAGAGTATCTTTGTTCCCACCTATATATAACATGTAACTTCGTAAAATACGGATAACAATACTAGTGAATTTTCATAGGCATACAAGAGTTTTTGGTCGCATAATTTCTAGGATAAGGATTTGTGAATTGAAAATCTAAACCTAACATTTTCTGCCTTTGTGAATGAAAACCACGGTGACTAAAGTGTGTACCCCAAAGGCAAAATATGATGTGTATATTATGAGTAAGTGACTAGCAGCGAGAATGTAGTGCATCATATTTTTCATACAACTATATCAAATCGAATATTACTGAATGTTATTATGTAATTGACTCCATTCCAAACGCATTTTAGTGGGAAAAACGTAAGATTGCAGATTGAGTAAATTGCTTGGTCAAAAATAAAGATAGATCTGAGGTAATATATTTTATGCAAAATACTAGCCTAAAAGTGGTCAAATTTACCATTTCTGGGCCACTGTGCTGAAATACAGGTTCTTAATCATTTAAATAGTGATTTCGAGTTTTGGCACTCGATATATGCCCTGGATATGTTGCCATATTTTGTGTACTCCACCATGGTGACAACGTTTCCTCGAACAAAGTACTGGTCTTTGCCAACTACCCCACTATGTACCTCTAGTAAGCGCCACAGAGTTGTGTTGCAGAGAGGTGTAAAAAGGGGCACGGTCTAGACCACCTTTCTGCAATGCAGCGCAGTGGTGCTTACTGGAAGCACCTGGTGGGCTAGTTGGCCCCCAGGGGCCCTCAGGATTGAAGGGGAATTATTTCCCCAACTTCAAACGTGCCACAGGGCATGTTTGCATATGTCACCTCAGGCCCCGTCCCCTCCCTTCACCACTGTGTAAACACGCCCTGTGGCCATTTTAAGTTGGGAGATTAAGTCCCCTTGAATCCTGAGGGTCACTAGGGTCCAACTAGCCCATTAGGTACCTCCAATAAGCGCCACAGAGCTGCGTTGCAGAGAGGTGTAAAAAGGGGCACCGCCGGACCCCCTCTCTGCAACACAGCACAGTGGAGCTTGCTGGAAGCACCTGGTGGGCTAGTTAGCCCCCAGGGACCCTCAGGATTGCAGGGGAATTATTTCCCCAACTTTAAACGCGCCTCAGGGCGTGTTTGCACAGGTCACCTCAGGCCCAGTCCCCTCCCTTCCCCACTGTGTAAACGTGCCCTGTGCCCGTTTTAGGTTGGGAGATTACGCCCCCTTGAATCCTGAGGGTCCCTAGGGTCCAACTAGCCCACTAGTTACCTCCAGTAAGCGCCACAGAGCTGCGTTGCAGGGAGGTGTAAAAAGGGGCACAGCCTGGACCACCTCTCTGCAACGCAGCGCAGTGGCGCTTACTGGAAGCACCTGTTGGGCTAGTTAGCCCCCAGGGACCCTCAGGATGGAAGAAGAATAATTTCCTCATCTTAAAACACGCCACAGGAAGTGTTTGCATACGTCACCTCAGGCCCCGTCCCCTCCCTTCAACACTGTGTAAACACGCCCTGTGGCCGTTTTAAGTTGGGCGATGAAGACCCCTTGAATCCTGAGGGTCCCCAGGGTCCACCTATCCCACTAGGTACCTCCAGTAAGCTCCACAGAGCTGCGTTGCAGGGAGGTGTAAACAGGGGCGTGGCCTCTGATCACCTCTCTGCAACGCAGCTCCCTGGCACATACTGGAGGTACCTGGTGGGCTAGTTACCCCCCAGGGACCCTCAGTATTGAAGGGAATGAATTCCCCAACTTACAACTCAACACCAGTGGTGCAGGAAGGTGCAGGGCCTGAGGTGACATGTGTACAAGCACGCCCTGTGGCGCGTTTTAAGTTGGGAAATTGATTCCTCTTCAATCCTGAGGGTCCCTGGGGGCCAATTAGCCAACCAGGTACCGCCAGTATGCGCCAGGGAGCTGCGTTGCAGAGAGGTGTTCATAGGCCATGCCCCTTTTCACAGCTCTCTGCAACGCAGCTCTGTGGCGCTTATTAGAGGTAGCTGGTGGGTTAGTTGGCCCCCAGGGAACCTCAGAATTGAAGAGGAATTAATTCCCCAACTTAAAATGCGCCACAGTGCGTGTTTGCACACATGTCACATCAGGCCCACCCCCTCCCTTCACCACTATGCAAACGGGCCCCGTGGTGCATTTTAAGTTGGATTATAAAAAACAACAAGGGCACCAAATCGAGTCAGCACAGGACCTCGGGGAGCATATGAGTAAAGACAACAGCGGTCCTATGCAAGGAGGGATATAGTCAAAAGGTAAATATAGGCACAATGGAAACTATATTGTAAATTGACTTGCCCAGCCGGGCAGAGGTCTAATATTTAAATTAGAACCACAATATTAGGAGATACCTTCAACAATTTCTTGGAGCTGGGCACAAGCCTGTGCCCAGACGTTTACAAATTGTCATGGTTAGCGGAGTGGATAGAAGGTAGAGAAAGGTTTTTAGGCAAAAGCTATTGTTTTCTGTGCATATAACAATAACAGAATTCACATTTACACCATTACTTGAAATATAGTAACAGATACACAACAGAGTATATGGTGTAGAAGTTCGTTTACTCAAGCTTAGGAGGCTGGAGTCACGTTATATTATTGATCTGGGAACCAAGATACCGAAAGGGCTGAACAGTGGGGAGGAGTTGGCAATCCATTTGAGTAAATGAAACACTGTGATATCTGAAAATGACCTGTGAGGCACTGTCTGCAAATGTTTCGCTTTTAAACATGTCGCTTGAGCCGATACACGGCATAATTCTATGTGGGTAATACAGGACCAGCAGCCTTTTTAGAAGGCTGCATTGCCGATCCACGGCTTAATTATGACTGTATGAATATCATTTTAATTGAGGAAATTTGCTAATGTTGAAATGTAACATAAATGGAGTTTCTAACCGACATCCTAAAGTGGGTTCTGTTATGAAACTGAATAATTGTTGACCAGTATTTACTGTGTTAAAATGGCGCCCACGTTAAACAAAATGACGCCAAGTCCGTCCTCTATTGCCACAAAAACACGTGACATGTGATGTTTTTAATAAAATATGTCCGCTAGTATTTTGTTTAGAACTTACGACACTGACGAAGGATGTAAATCCGAAACGCGTTTGTCCTGAATAAACTGCTGTTGAGCTACAGAATCCTCGTGAGTGCTTTTCTTTCCTGAAGGATAAGAGGAAAGTTTGGAGCTGGGATATATATATATATATATATATATATATATATATATATATGTATATATATATATATATATACACACACACACACACACACACACGCGCACACACACACACACACACACACACATATACACACACATATATACCTACATAAACTACCTTTAATGATGATCACAAAAAAGTGAGAGGAATACTGAAGAAGCATTGGCCCCTTTTGAAGACTGATATTACTCTGGCCCCCCTCATACCAGCTGAACCAGGGGTGGTGTTTAGAAGAGCTCCCTCCATGAGGGATATGTTGGTTAAATCCAGTCCGGAGGTAGTAATTAAACCTTATCGTATCTCCAACAAATGCGGTTTTTTTAAATGTATATCTTGCAGGGCCTGCAAATTTGGTGTAAACACCAGTGAGTATTGCTCTGCTTTTGACCCTACTCCCATTAGGATCAGGGATCATTTCACCTGCCGCACGGACTTTGCAGTATATGTGCTCCAGTGTACCTGTGGACTCAGGTACGTTGGGAGCACCAAACTGCAGGCTTTTAACCGCATTCTACAACACCTACGGGCTGTGGTCAATTCGGATGGCAACTATCCGGTAGCCCGGCATTTCGAATTGGTCCACAATAAGAACTTAAATGAATTGCGATATTTCATCATTGATGCGGTGCCAAAAAATATCAGAGGGGGAAACAGGGAGAAAGCGTTAAGGCAACTTGAGAGTAAATACATCGTATTACTCGATACCAGAATCCCAAACGGTTTGAATACAGGGGAGGATCTTTACTGTTTCCTCTAGAGGTAACAATATAGGAAGGTATATCAGCCACCCTGTTACTTCATTCATGAACTAGTACACGTTGGGATTTAGCTGCCCGTTGAACAAGTGAAAAGGGCACTATGCCATAATATTAACTTGAGATACCTGTTGGGCCCCGCACCCCATGGTGTAGCTTTTCTTGTCAGATATTTGTGCACTATGCCATGATGTTTCCGTTGTGCCTTATTACATACGTTGTCTATAAAAGGTTTTTCGATGTTACTGTAACTATTACACACATGTACTTCTGTTAGTCGGTGGCATGCAACTCTTCATTAATAGAGATTAAATTAGCGTGCCACCACCAATGCACTCCCTTAAAATACTAGAGTATAGCACTCGGTTTTTACAAGCACAATTTTGCACATTTATCACTAAAAATGCACTTTATAATAGTATATATTGCACGTTCCCTATATGTGAGACTTTTTGCAACTTTGTAATACTTAAATACATGAATTGGAGTGAATCATGAACATGATGGGCAATGCACTTTATTTCTATAGGCATCAGTATAAAATGATATATTTATTTGTAAATAGTTTGTAAATATATTAATTTGCCTTGTTATGTGTTGACATCGATAGATATTTTATCATATAATGAACTTGCCTTTTGCACTTGGACCATTGTACATTGTCGATGGGATTGTAAATAACTGCTCCGTTTACAAAGTATTTTTTCCATGTTTATGTTGCATTTAAGTCTGATTGGGAGCATTCACAGTATATAAGCACACTTATTGGTTCTTTCTAGTCATGTGATCAAGGCTGCCGTGTTGCAGCCGAAACGCGTCATGCTGGGGACAGAAGAGCAATAAACCACCCTTGAACTAAAACTTATCGCAGTGTTTGTGGTCTGTACCTACGTCGAGGACTCTGCACTTTTGCCGAGAGTAGGAGTTGAAACGGATATATATATATATATATATGTATATATATATATATATATATACACACACACACACACACACACACGCGCACACACACACACACACACACACACATATACACACACATATATACCTACATAACCTGCTGGCAGTTGCCAGTAGGTAGTTATAGTTAGGATCTAGTTTCATAGGAAAATAGATTTTTGATTTGCTAATATCTTTGGCATCATTTGATGAATCTTCATGAAATATTCGTAATATTTTCAAAACGAATGGGACGGCCAGGTCAGCTGCTGCGTTGAAAGTTTCAGTGTGAATCGTCAAGCACGGGCCAAGAAAAAGGGGAGTCCCAAAACGCTTTACCTCCATGTTAATATCCATAGGAAACTTCAGGCATGACTATAGCCCGTACAGGAGAACTGAATTACACCACATTTGGCATAAAGATAGCGCTTGGTTCAGAAAGCACTCTTTTTGTTAAATGGTGTAGACCTGTTCAGTAGTTCCTAAGAAATGTAAACATTTCTCAGATATACAATAGGAAGTGTTGGCAGCCATCTTATGACCTCGTTGAACTAAATCTCAATAAAAAAGGTAAAAAAACAACAAAAGGGGGCAGGGTAGAAACACCCTGACCCCTAGGCCTGCTCATGGTGTCCCACAGGAACCCTCTGGACCCAAAACATCATTGCTAAAAGAAAAATTTGGAGGGATTCGCAAATCTGGCTGATTATTTTTTACAAACGAAGCACAGGCTCCCACGCTTCGTTTTCTTTGAGTCCCGTGCTGGCAAGGTACAATAAAAAAACTTGAGATGGGGGGCTTATGCGGGCCCCCCGCAGCCCCAGGCACTGCCACCTCTCTGGGGCTTATACATCCAATGTGGGGGGCCATGAGGCCCCCCGCACACTCTGGGACCACTACCTCCCAGGGTCTATATTTAACAAAATCAATGTGTGCCCCCTCACGCAGCCCTGGGGACCGCCACATCCCCAGAGCTAAATATATAATTAGGCATAGGGGAGCTCCTGCCCCCCATGCAGCCCTGGAGACCACCACCTCCACTGGGCTATATTCGAAATAATGTGTGGGGGGCTAAAGACCCCCCCAGCCCCAGGGACCACCACCTCCCTGCGGCTACTTACAAACGGGAGGGGGGCCACACTGCCCCCCTCCTGGAGCCATAAATGGCCCTGGGGACCAACCACCCCCAGGACCGGCTCCAGCAATGTCCCGGGGTGCCCACTCCCGGGACATTGCAGTTTGCTGTGGGATGGCGGGAGCTTGTTCAAAGCAAGTACACTTTGCTTTTTACCCCCAGGGAGCTGTATCTTAGCAGCTCCCTGGGGGTAAAAAGCAATGCCGGCTCCCGCAGAAGGCAGTAGTCAGCCTGGTCCTTGGGGGCCTTTAGGCTTCCCTCACGATCCCCAACCAGCTGGCCATGCAGAGAAATGGCAGAGCCCCAGGAATGGGTCCCCGTGCCGAAATCGGATTGGGGAGGGGTGCCGCACGGCCTCCCGCCTTAAAAACAATAATGAAAAAAGAGAAAATTAAATGGCCTGGCCCCGGGAAATGGGATCCCCGGTGCCAAAAAGGGCCTGGTGGGGGCCTCCTGCCCCCGCTCAAAACTTTTTAAAAAAAAATACCCATATCCCGCGGAAAGGGGTCCACGTGGCCGAAATTGGCCTGGGTAGGGGGGCCACATGGCCCATCTCCTTTTGAAAAAATAGGTCAGGCCCCTGGGGATGGGGTCCCTGTGGCCCAAAAGCATCAAGAGAAGGGAGAGGTGCATTCTCCTTTCCTAAAATAAAAAATAAAAAAAAAAACAGCAACTCCGCGGAGGCCACTCCCCCGTTTTCCACTACTCTGCAAACACACCTCCTGGCATGCTCTTGCTTGAGGGATGAAATCCTCTTCACTCCTGAGGGTCCTTAGGGGCCCACTAGCCCACCTGTTACATCCAGTAAGCCCCACATAGTTGGTTTGCTGAGAGGTGCTCGGAGGTCGCACCCCTTTTCCCACCGCTCTGGGAACGCACCTGTCAGCGTACTGCTGGTGGAGCTTTGAGGTCCCTTTACGTCCTGAGGGCCTTAGGACTATAGTGGACTTAATCCTCCAAGCAGCAGTGCGCCAGGAGGCGCGTTTGCAGAGTTGTGGAGAAAGGGGGCGGGCCCCTGACCACCTCTCAGCAATCCAGCTGTGTGGGGCTTACTAGAAGTAACAGTAGAACTAGTTGGCCCATAGGGACACTCAAGAGACGAGGGGACTTCATCCCCCAACCAAGAGTGGTGGAGAAAGGGGTTGTGGCCTTCGACCACCTCTCAGCAATCCCACTGTGTGGGGATTACTGGAGGTTAAAACGTGCGCATGGAAATTTAATGTTTTATACATTTTGGGGCAGATTTATGATGCCCTTGCGCCGCAATTGCGTCACTTTATTTGACGCAACTGCGGCGCAAACAATGCGCCCTATTTACAACGTGACGCATCTAGGAGATGCGTCACGTTGTAAAGCCCTGCGCCATAAGGAGACGTTCCTGCGCAGGGGGGGGCATTACTGCGCAGGAACGCCTCCTGAAAGTGGCTGAATGAAATCTATGAGATTTCACTCAGTCACTTTTTGGCCAATGCTGCGTCAAAACCCTGCGCCTGCTTGAAGCAGGCGTAGGTCTTGATGCAGCATTGTGTAGATGGGGCACCCCCGAGCCTTGCTGGAGCTAGGTCGCGCTTGCGACGCAACTCCAGCAATGCGCCACATTTCCGGCACAGATGCGTCACGCATCTGTGCCATTTTTGCACCATGGTGCGCCGCATTATAAATGTGGCATTATAAATGCGGCGCACCATGGGTGGCGTAGCTGTGGCGCACGTTAACTGGCGCATCCCTCGGGATGCGCCAGTTAACATAAATCTGCCCCTTCGTATTTTGGGAAGGGGAAAACTTGGAAGTAGGTTTTCTGTGTTTACGGTTGAGGAGTTTATATAGAGCATCTGTAATTGGCCTATAAAATAACGATAAACAGTTGAGAACAGCTATGTGATTAGCCGAAATGCGTCTTTTCATTAAAACTGCAAGAAAATGGACTTCTATTGTGTCCTGTAATATGTTGAAGAAGATTGGACTCTCTTGCCGTCTGGTGCAATTAAATGAATGGAATATTCCCTCATCAAACAATTTCAGTTATGACCAAAAACATTTAATAAAATCCCTCTCCAGTGGATTTTGAAGAGGTTCAGATAGGGAGAAATCCTACAGTCATCTGGTCCAAACCTCACGGCATGATTCACTTCCACGTCTGGTGTATGTCACATAGTTTATTCACAATCTCCTGTGATCAAAAAATCTTTATAGTTCCTTTCCTTCCATTATCAGTCAGGGCATAAGTTCCCACCACAAGACTTTATTCTGATTGGAGATCATCAGTAGTGAGCGTGGTCAATATACTGCTTTCATGTATTTAGTTGGTCCTAAATGTTTTATTGTGGATATTGGTGGTTGCTGTGTTAGCCAGAGGCTTTCTGCTGCATGTCACCTGGGAGGGTTAGTATGTGCATTGCCTGCCATGTAGCATTTGTTTGAGGTAATTGAGAATAACAATTAAATATTCAGGTTAGTTTCACAAAACATTTTCTAGGAGTTTGTCTTACTCTAGGTTTGCATGTGACTCACTAAGTATGACATGCTGACTTTGTTACTGGTGCAAAATACTTTCACAAAACATTTTCAGTAAAGCGTGTCGTACTCTTAGTATTTTAAGAACAGGTGACAGATAAGCCTGACACAAAAACTACTCGCAGAAAAAAAACTTTTGTGAATCATGCCTGCATAATCAGGAGCAATTCACATATATTAGTCAGGAGTAGGACTCAATTACACAATGAAAAATATTTGTGAATTGGGCCCTGTGTGAGTTTATGTTGAAATGTGTGTTTTATTAATAATGTATTGAAACTTCCCTAAAATGTCTGACTAGTCTAATATAGCTACAGAACTACGTGTGGGGTGCATAGGCTTGTGCATACATTTGTTTTATACAGTCTGTTTAAAAAGGCAAGATCATGCTACTGTACCATTACATCTCTATGAACTAACACAATTTTGTGAACAAACGGTCGAATGGTGGACTACATCTTTCATATAGTATTATGACCATCTGCCGAGGGCTATACATGTTAATAAAATCCCTAAACACGAGTTACAGCCCAGAACTGAAGGTGAGGGCCTATAGCAAGGTAGAGGGCCATTATCAGCTGGCAGAGCGTCAGGCAGAACTGCTATAAAGGTTATTAGAATATTTTACCCACTGATGATACAATGTTTTGAATTACAAAACCAATAAGACGAACATTGGACTGATGGAGCGGAAGGTGTCATTGGCCCTGAGCCGCTCCACCATCCTCAGAAGAACTCTCAACATTCCAATGTTCAAATAAGGCTTAGAAAACAAACAATCTGTTCCTCATGGTGTACACAGACAAATAAAAGAAACATTCTGGTCATTCAAATGTAAAGTGAAAAACAAAGAAGCAAACATTGATACCACTACAAAATAGAAGGTCGAAGAACTCAACAAACTTCCTGACCATCTATATAACACATAACGTTGTAAATAAACCTTACTGCCACAAAACACAAACATAGCTTAGAAAACCACAATTATGTCTGTTAATTATATGGTGCCTTATGCCACCCTATGGTAGCAAAGCAAGGATTTGAGGAGAGCTAGTCAAAGGAATCAATATATGACAGAGGGTTGAAAATAATTCCAATTGCAATAGGACAGTCCAGAGGGAGTTCCTGGGGGACAGATGACTGCAGGATCCCTCCACAAGTGCAATAGGACTCCTGTTCTGAGTCCAGTGGAGGAGTCTCTTTCACTTCTGTTCCTTTATTCATAACGCCCTTATCATATGTTCATGCTAGTTCTTTGTAAAGAACTGTCGTACATCCATGAGGTTCTGCTTGACAGAGTGCTGACACTCTTCCAGATTTATGGTGCACTAAAACAAAATGTGAATTAAATAAACAAGTAGACAGACAGACAGACAGACAGACAGACAGACAGATAGATAGGTAGGTTGACACAATTGTCAGCTAGAACCTTTGACAGCATCAGCTTCAACCATTGTTATATTTGCTTATCATATTTTGCAACTAATTTGTTTAAACAAACACATGCCTATCGTAAATTGCAAATTAAAAGAACAATGTATAGTAACTGGACCATTTAATTTCTATGAGGCTGTAAACATATCTCTAATTTGTATATTGGATTGTTTACTTTCCGTTTATTTATATTAAGAATTTATAAAGCGCGACAAGCCTGCAAATGTGGCCCCAGAGAGCTAATTCACAGATAACGGTGGAATGCAAAGGATAGGATAATGATGTTGGAAGGAAAATATATATAGCATGTCATTGTGGAGGAGATGCTGAAGCCTTGAGGAGAGTTGATGGGGGTGGGTTGGGGGCTTTTCTAGAATAGCTGGCTTTGGATGCCAAATGAGCCAGGAAAGGGCGTTCAGTGGTCTTTAAACCCCCATTACTTGATGACATTGGATGGCCACAAACTGGAGGCTCATTATAAACCTACCTATTTTTTATTTTTATTTCAGAAAGTCACTTTCCAGTCTAGATGAAGTCGGAGTCAGTTCCATAGGGATGATCTGAGGGTGTGAAGTGATCTGCCTCCGAACTACTTCAGGTGGAATGGCCAGATCTGGAGTGGGTTCTTTTTGATAGATCTTAAACCTTTGGAGTGTTGGTTTGGGACAAACGCATTTATTTGTATGGATCAGATAGGTTGTGCCCTTCCTTTTAACTCCATGGCTGCTAAGGCAATTCCCCTCCTGTGCTGGGAATTGCTATTCTTCATTGTTTTATGACGAGCTGGGCTCGTCATCAGTGTACGAGGAGGCTACACCATGACGAGCCCAGCTCGTCATGAGTGTGGAAGGGGTTAAGACTCTGTGGATGAAGCATAGGACTTTACAAGGTTGTACTACACCATACAGGGAGTCAATGGGGAGCTTTTAAGGTGGGAGCTATGTGAACATGACAGATTAGGCCAAAAAAAGGAAGGTTAGTATGTTTAGCATCAGTTGGGGTTTGGCGACAGTTTTTTTGGGCAGGCTGATGTACAGCTGTTGCAATAGTCCAAATGGGCGATTATTTGGTGTAAGTTGAGAAAGGATGAACGTTTCTCAGCAGACACAGCAGGAGGAAGGTGACATAGGTGACAGGATTAACATGGGGTAGAAAGAAATAACGATCAATTAGAACATCTAGGTGAAGCTTTGGATACAGGTTATGGAGGAGGGCCAAGGAGCTCATGCCAGGTGTAGATAGTGAGCTTTGGTCATTTCCATGATGAGGATCACAATGTTGTTGCCATTCAGTCAAAGGCAGTTGCTGTTAATCTAACAATGAACTTGAGCGAAACAGAAGCATATCTTGGACTGGTTGCCAGAGTTACCGTCAAGTTTGAGGAAGAGTTGAATGTCATGCGCATACATGCATTATGAGGTTCAAGGATCTTGGTGAGAATCTCATGTAGATGCTGAAGAATGTTGACAACAAAGTTTAGCCCTGGAGGATACCATGGATGATGTTGCTGGATCTGGATAAGAGGATGCTGGTTTGAGCAGGTAAGAGTGATTTGAGAGAAGGGAGGTGAACAAGTTGTACATTACTGCCCTACTACCTGATGATAGTTTTCACCTATAAAACAGGATTCAGTGGTCAATGGTGTGCATTGCCAATGACAAGTCCAGGAATACTAGGGCACAAGGAGAGCAATTATTCATGCAATTGGGGAACTCTTCTTGAAGTTGTGTAGCCTAGTTTCTGTTCCTCTTCAGGATCTAAAGTGTGACTAGAAAGTACATAGGAGCCTTTACTTTTTTGATTGGAGGAATGTGCCAGAGACAATTGTTTTGGTGCCTGGCAAAGCAGGGATAGTCCAGAAAAAGAGTTTATAGTTAGCATAAATGCCAGGATAATGATTGAATGCCCATAGGGATTGAGGAATGAATCTGCTGGTAAGGGAGGCATCAAACAGATTTTGATGAGTAGGAGTGGAGCCGGACGAGCTAGACCTTTAGAACTGCAGATAAACAAGCTGGGGAAGGATTTTTGAAGGATTTAAGTATGACTTCTATCTCAGGTTAAAGGCAAGAGTGAAGTGTGTGATTGTGTAGCAGGTCTGTGGTAGCAGTGCAGAAATGCTCCTTCCTAAAGAAGAGATTTTTTGGTGAAGATTTTAACAGATTGTCGCAATTTTGAATGTAGGATGCCAGGAGGGTGGATAAACAGCTTGAGTAGATCATCTCAAATAGACATGGATTAGTTCTATTGTCGAGTTGTCAGCCTCATTGATGCAGGTTTGGAAGTATTCTTTTTGGCTCTTGTAACCCCTTGAATGTGTTGTGCATGCTGCTTCATCAGAAGGGAGTTTAGATTTAATGCAATAGCTTTTTCAGAGCCTTGCCTTTGTGTGAGAAAACATCTGGTTGAAGGCTGTTCAAAGTACTATCTGGGGTAGGGATTTGCAAAGTGTTGATATGGGTCGGTTTGTTCTTGAGCTCATTGGGAATGGACACGTTAATAAGGTGGTTGTCAGACCAAGGTAATCGAAGCGCATTCAGAAACTGGAGGTGAGGCTTGCAGGTCTAGGCAGTGGCCTTTGATGAGGGTGAAAATGTACACTTCTTGAGGCATCCATCTCAGCAACTATAGTTTGGCTGGTGAAGTATGAAATATCATCAGCCCAAATAATTAGGCTGCCATTTATTAAGAAATGTATATGTTTTCTGTTTGTATGTCAAATTAAGCCTAGTGCAGAGATCCCGGATTTCATACAAATCTAACAAGAGGAGGATAAAGTTAAAGGGGGGGGGTCTAAAATTCTTTGAATGGTAATGGCACATCTGATGGATCTGTACAAAAGTTGAGATACCAGATGACCTTGCAATTAGCATATGCAAATGGCAGTTGGCTGCATGAGAGGATGAAACTACTGTTGCAAATGACCGAAGGCCAATCCCCACTCTTCTTAGCAGGAAGCTATGAGCAGCGGGGATTTGTTGCCTATGAAGGGGTTGCTTTTGTAACAGTTGGATATAGCATATCATCAAAAAGAAAGAAACGCACTGACAGAACCCCTGCTAAATTGAGATTACAACTAGATTCATAAGACATTATACATGTTTAAAAATTTGGCTTAAAAAACAATTAAAGTGTTGTTATAGTCACAAAATAAAAGTAATCCATCATTAGACCACGGGAGTCCAAATCAGGATATTACTTAAATAAGGAGTAATGGTATGTTTTTTGGCAAACAGCAAAGAAACAAACAACATCTGTTTACTAGCACTGCTCTCTGATATTGATCATAAAGGTATGGAGCCTAATTCACAATGTGGTGAATGGCCACAATAAGATTATTATGATGGGAGAATGTGCAGAAAGGTAAGTTTATTCAACAAAAGGAGCTGCCACAGCACACACATACATCCTGTCAAAGCCAACAGATACCAGCAACTGACAAGGATCACATATACTTTCCATCTTACCTATACGCATTCCACACCCCATGTTTTAACACAATGTTTAAAAATGGAACATTACATTACTTTTCCCAATGGAAACAAAAAAAAAGCAAGCGAAAAAAAAGATCATAAACCACAGGTTACATCCTGAACCTAAGGGGAACCTGCTTGGAGCAGCCGCTTCTGCGTACAACAGGATTGGTGCTTGATTTTGGAACAGAACCACCTGTGGAGTTGGTAATTTTATCCAGTACAGATGATTAAGAATGCTCCTCCTCAAACATTAACCCACCATGGTCCTTCTCAGAGACCAAATGGCCACCTCGGTCAATCATACTACCACACTTAACAACTCTTTCCACGTTCCACCAGTTTGAGCCGTTGACTCTGACACCAGTGCCACACACTCTTTCCAACGCAACACGATCACTAAACCTTTTTCCACCATTTTTGGCATATAACCCTTACCTGATGCAAACGATGTCACCAAAATCTACTTTAACTTCATTCACACGGTTACGTTCATAAAAATATTTCTTTATTTGAACTTGGCTTCAGCAACATTCTCCTTGGCCTTAGCATCATATTAATCCAACTGAACCCCGAATTTGACCCATTTACTCATCTAATTGGGACAGATTTTGGTGGTTGACTTCGTCCCTCTCAAGAGCTCAAGCTGGGACATCAGGGTTATTGAGTGTGGACTGGTCCGATATAGCAATAGCATAGAACAAGCGGCATTCAAAACGACACACCTATTGGCAATAGCCCACTCAACACACTAAGACAAGACTTTATTCATTCACTCCACCTGTCCATTTGACATGGGGTGGTAAAATGATGTCCTGAGATGCTTTACATCACCAGCTTTTAGTAACACATCCCCTTCTCCATTCACAAATTGAACCCGATTATCTGAAATGAGGAATTGGGGGAAACCCTCTTTTAGAAACTCTATAAGAGCCTTAACATTTGATTCTGACACAAACTTCACCTTGGTCCATTTAGAGTGGGGGTCAACTACAACCACCGCATAGCATAAATGACTTGGGGGCAGATGTATCACCGCTATTTTTTAGTCGCAAACGCTGCGATTCGCAAAAAAGCAGCGTTTGCGACTAAAAATTCGCTAAACGGTATGTATGAAGGAAATTGCATGGCAAAATTAAGGAATCACAAAATTTGCGGTTCCTTAATGTTGCATAAGCATTTAAGGAATCGCAAATTGCGATTCCTTAAATGCTATGCATCAAGCATTCAATTATTGCGTTTTTCCTTAAGAAATCGTGAAGTTGGTGGTAATTGGTGGTAATTTGCGATTTCTTTCACAAATGCACTTTGTGGCATCTGTGAAGGTGCCATACGGTGCACATACATGCCCTTAGTATGTGCACCATATGCGCACACATGTACATTTCAGGGGTGCATCAGGGTGTCCTTATGACGCCCTTGCACCCTTGAAATTATTCTCAATTTGCGATTCTCAAACTGCGTATCGCAAATTGAGAATAACTTCACATTCGTTCCTATGGGCCTCCTGGGCCATAGAAATGAATGGGAAATTATTCCCATTCCCAAACCTTTCTTAGCACCAGCATACAAGACACACTTGCCCACAACAAGATCGACTTCTTTGTCCATAAATGGCCACCAAGTCTGTCTAAACCAGCGTTTGGTGAATGTCCTTCCCAAATGTCCTTCTTGAGCAACCTTGATTAACTTTCATCTAACACCCTCGAGTGGTACTAACTTATCGCCCTTCATTAACTGCCCATTCTCAATTGTAAGCTCTTCATGAACTTTCAAAAAGGTTGACATAGACTTCTTAGGAACTTCTCTGTAGGCCAGCCCGTTCTCACATAAGATTTAACCAGTTTTAAAACTTAATTCTGACTAATTTCTGAATTCTATTCATCCTCAGACACAGCACACATCTCTTCTAAGTCCAACACAGCATTCAGACAATTTTCGTCCAACACTTCATCTCCATCCTCTGTACCATCATCAGTTGAGACAAACCTAGAAAGGAAATGAGCTTGGCCATTCTTGGCTCCTTGAATATGTACTACGTCGAAATGATATTGAAGCAGCGTGTGGTCAGTCTTGAAATTCAACGGTTCTGCTCTTTGATTTAGATTTTTCAGCAGTCAATTGTAACTAGTGGTTTTGGATGGGTAAAATAGCCATGCAGTCAGGGGTTTTATGTGAGACGCATAATCATGGATGAACCTGGATACCTCAACAGCCGCCTCAACTTCTACGCGCCCAAACGCCAGCTTCGCTCGACCAGCCACGCCCTCGCCGCCGTCCCCCGCATCCGCAGAGCCACCACAGGGGGACGGTCCTTCTCCTACCTCGCCGCCAAGACATGGAACTCCCTCCCCACCCACCTCCGCCTGACCCAGGACCACCTCGCCTTCAGGAAGCAACTCAAGACCTGGCTGTTCGAGCAGTAGCGGATCCCCCCCCAGCGCCTTGAGACCCTCTGGGTAAGTAGTGCGCTATATAAATACGATGATTGGTTGATTGATTGATTGATTGATTGATTGATTGAACCAGGAATAGAATAGAATGATTTCGGACTAGATTTATACGCAGGCGGTTGTGGGTCATGATTGCATTAAACAATTCTGGTCTTGATTCAATACCTTCCCCTGAGATAATTTGCCCTAGATACTCAACCTTGGCCTCTCTATCTTCAACACAATCCCTCTCTCCTGTAAGATGGGCAGCACCCGATCTAGAATAGTCTCATGTACCTCCCTGGTTGCTGCAAAAATTAATAAGTCGTGCTGAAAGGTGACCAGCCCCTTTATGTCCTTGAGTAGTTGATACATTACTCTTTGGAAGTAAGATGCCACCGAGCCCAACTTGAAAGGCATCCTGCAATACTGGAAAGTCCCTATAGGTGACACAAAAGCAATGTAATGTCTCAAATCAGGTTCTACCACAACCTTGTTTGCCTTTTTATTTTGTTCTATTCTATTCTGTGGAAATCAGCTGTGGGTTTTTCTAGCTGTTCCAAGAGTTTATTGACTTCAGTGGTGGGATTTGCCTCTGTTAGTTGCTTCTCAATATCGGCAATCTCTGCTTCAAGGGAGATGAGTGTCTCAGTTGCTATGTCAATACCCAAGCATATCCAATGCCTAGAGCATGTGGTCCCTATGTAGGTAAAGTTATTTATATACTTGGGGTTATCTGTGAAGATACCAGGAATGTTTCGAACTTGGAGACCCAAAGGAAATACATTCGCAGAGGCAAATCCCACCACTGAAGTCAATAAACTCTTGGAACAGCTAGAAAAAAACACAGCTGATTTCCACAGAATAGAACAAAATAAAAAGGCAAACAAAGTAAAAAAGGATATTAAAGACTACAGTACTGAAAACACTTATCCATATCTCCAAAAAGATTTTTATAATAACCAAGCATATTCCAACCCTCGTTTAAACAAGGCTTGGGGACGATATAACCGTCGCCAAAATCTTGTCGGCTTTTCCGACACATCCGCTGAGTCCTCAGACAGTTCTGATCCTGGCGAAGGGTCCAGCTCGACAAACAGAGGTGGTGGAGGCCAGCCTAATTTTTTAGCCAGATGCCAGCCCAACACCCCCCAGCAAGAAAGAGTAAAGAAACCGCAAGCGTAGTAGGACTTTCAGGTGTTAATTTTAATTTTAATTCCAGATTTACCTGTAATTTAAGCTATCTGCTTCTTTTTCCCCTTTCTTCTTCCACCCTAACAGGCGGTTGTTCAATAATAACTTAATCTGGCAGGCAAATGCAGTAAATATGTCAGTCCTGATGATGGTCCCGTATATTTGAGCATAAGGGATCGAAACGTCGACTACGTATAGTACCTTCACAACCTAACTATTACGTTGAATCCTGTTGTGTTTGGCACTCATTTGGCATAACTTTAATGTGACACTGATTTAAAAGTGGGCAATATATGCTCATCTTTTGCCTGTTTAACTCTTCTGAATTTCCGTTTGAACCTTTGTTTGTTCTTTTCCTTTGTGGTACAGGATTGTGCCTGTTTATTATTTTGAAACTACATTTCTTACATTGTTGAAAAATAAATATCCTGTCCAGGTGGGCAGTGATTGAATATACTTTCCTATTATGGCCTATATTTTATTCTTTCGTTTGATTCTGGAAAGCTAAGGACCTTTGTCTTCAATAGCAGTACTCACCCACGGTCCTCAGCAAACTGTTTGGGTTCCCTTGTTGTATAAAAAAACAGTAGCGCAATCACTAGATTGCAAGGGTTTTTTGAGTTAAAAAACCAGCAACCCTCAGCCGAGGGTAGGCCTCCCTAGTACTAAAAAACCAACCCCCCCCACCCCCATACCGTACCTCTTTCTTAACCTGATATGTCCGAACACGCACCTTTGTACATCGATGATTATATCAAACAAATCTGTCAGAGACCTTCCCTTCTCTCTGACAACTCAGAGACACCAACTGCAGCTACCAGCCCTTTACCAGACCAACTAGAAAAACTTCGGAAAAAACAAGTCCGACTCCAATTGATGATTTTAATGCAAACTGACTACCTGAAAGCGAATGTAATTCCTTTGGGTCTCCAAGTTCGAAACATTCCTGGTATCATCACAGATAACCCCAAGTATATAAATAACTTTAGCTACATAGGGACCACATGCTCTAGGCATTGGCTATGCTTGGGTACTGACATAGCAACTCAGACACTCATATCCCTTGAAGCAGAGATTGCCGATATTGAGAAGCAACTAACAGAGGCAAATCCCACTACTGAAGTCAATAAACTCTTGGAACAGCTAGAAAAAACCACAGCTGATTTCCTCAGAATAGAACAAAATAAAAAGGCAAACAAAGTAAAAAAGGATATTAAAGCCTACAGTACTGAAAACACTTATCCATATCTCCAAAAAGATTTTTATAATAACCAAGCATATTCCAACCCTTGTGTAAACAAGCCTTGGGGACGATATAACCGTCGCCAAAATCTTGTCGGCTTTTCCGACACATCCGCTGAGTCCTCAGACAGTTCTGATCCTGGCGAAGGGTCCAGCTCGACAAACAGGCGTGGTGGAGGCCAGCCTAATTTTTTAGCGAGAGGCCAGTCCAACACCCCCCAGCGAGGAAGAGTAAAGAAACCCCAAGCGTAGTAGGACTTTCAGGTGTTAATTTTAATTTTAATTTCAGATTTACCTGTAATTTAAGCTATCTGCTTCTTTTTTCCCCCTTTCTTCTTCCACCCTAACAGGCGGTTGTTCAATAATAACTTAATCTGGCAGGCAAATGCTGTAAATATGTCAGTCCTGATGATGGTCCCGTATATTTGAGCATAAGGGATCAAAACGTCGACTATGTATAGTACCTTCACAACCTAACTATTACGTTGAATCCTGTTCGGTTTGGCACTCATTTGGCATAACTTTAATGTGACACTGATGTAAAAGTGGCCAATATATGCTCATCTTTTGCCTGTTTAACTCTTCTGAATTTCCGTTTAAACTTTGTTTGTTCTTTTCCTTTGTGGTACAGGATTGTGCCTGTTTATTATTTTGAAACTACATTTCTTACATTGTTGAAAAATAAATATCCTGTCCGGCGGGGCAGTGATTGAATATAGTTTCCTATTATGGCCTATATTTTATTCCTTCGTTTGATTCTGGAAAGCTAAGGACCTTTGTCTTCAATACCAGTACTCACCCACGGTCCTCAGCAAACTGTTTGGGTTCCCTTGTTGTATAAAAAAAAGCAGATCAGTTACCGGCTCAGCTTCCGCATTGCCTACGTCACCTGCGTCCATACCTTGTTCCACTGCCGAACATGCACATTCGAGTGTCCCATGGAAGTCTGCCTATACAACACAACCATAGATGAATTGGACTATGACTTGAGTGTGCGCCCCCTGTTGGAACACGAACAGGGGTGTAACCGAGACAGCCGAGCATGGCATGCCTTGACATCCTGCGTATGTATTGACAGTTGTGCATGGGAGATTGCACAATTCCTCATGTGTAGTCACCACATAGAGGTGCTACCCTATTGGGCTGTATTGCGGATTGGGGAAACGGCGTGTGCTGAGCACACCTGCCCGGACCAGTTAATGTATTGGCTCACCCTGGTGTTCCTTGAACATGACAACGACGTACTATTGGAACACATTGCATTGAAGCTGCGTGGGCATTCATGGACGAGTAACTAAGTCCCTGCAGCCACATCCGACTGTCACCCACAACACAGGTCCCATTGACATGTTGCTATGTGGGGATTGCTCACATGTCCCACCACAACAGAGGACATGTCTGCCATCGTCCGATCCCTGGATGCATGTGCGTTTAACAACGTGTGAGTACACACACCTGTGCAAGGGGAGGTAGGTCCATGGTCATAGCAACACAGCTTTGTTTGGCAACATTGTCAATTCGGACACACTGCTGGGGGACAGCACACACACAGCACTGTGGCACGGCATGTGCAGAGTAGACAAAATGCGCACCCCAGTGGCAAAGCACCATGCAGCTCCCATGGGCAGTGAGTTGTGACCCCTCACACAGGGCAATGGGCAGACGTCAAAGAACACATGACTCATCCAGCATGGGAAGGTGGGCTGGGAGCATTGCCATCTGTGATGATCTTCATCCATTTAAAAAAAATCAGTGTCTGAACCTCGACATGTACCCATGCTGCGTGCAAGTGTCGTAAGCGTGTCCTGCCTGTTGTGGCCGTTGCCTCATCGGTACTGACACGCACATCCCAATAAAGTCCATGTGACCCCACTGGTGTCTAAGTGTGTGGTGTGTTGATTTGATTGTCCACTCGTGTGCCACAATGCGCATCGTCCCTACACAGGGAGGAACTGACTGACGCATGTCCAATTGTGGTGTGTCCCTTTTGCAAGTTCAACCGCTGTGAGCCAGACATTGTCATGGGATAGGTGCCAGCCGACAAGTGCACTTACGTGACTACAACAATGTGAGTATGCTGTGCAACCCCTGACCATGTGGAGTACTGTCATACATCATAACGGAATGTGGCCACATAGATGTTTGTAAGTGGCTTTGCGACGAGCAGTTCTGTTGTTACATGTGATGTGGGCAGCACTCCTGGGCTGCTACAGATTTGGTCACTTCTACTCACAGCCCCTTTCAACACATGGACATGGGGCTATAGTGTGAGGGTTGTGAGATTATTGTTGATGTGCAATGGGGACACAGCTAGTACTCACCTTCAAAGTCATCCAATTTGCCATGTGTCTCAGGGATACACATGCGGATTGACGTAAGTTACCATGGTGTACCTTCATGTGTGCAATCATTGTCCACACATCCAGCCATACTCCTATACGTGAGAGAACATAGTAATGACACATCTGTGTGATTCAGAATGTTTAATTCACATTCAGGTGATTGACGCAGCTGGTGCTGTACATGACCATCAAAGCCCACGTCACATGGAAGCCCAGTGGTGGGCCAAACACAATCCTTTGGGGATTGATGAGTGATTAGGAAGTGAGAGAGTGCATTCTGCAGCAGGATTGCGGTGAAATTGGTCTGCAGTGATGAAATGGCCATCCGTGTCGGGGTCCTGGTGAATGTCGCAGAGTTTTCCGGGGGTTAGTAGGAGGTTTTTCCAGGGGCATGCTGCATAGGTCATCACCAGGCAGGGACATGCACATGGCGGTGATGGATGCTACTGCCACCTCCTCACAGAGTCATGCCCCTCCCCTTCTTACTCCCCTGGTACGGGTTTTGTGTCCAGTGGGTCTGGTGTGTGTGGGGGGGTGATGGCTGCATCACTGTGTGCCACTGACGCAACAGAATGCGAAGGTGATGGGCCAGCATCACTGTGTGCCACGGACACATCAGGGCTCGGAGCTGTGTGTGTTTATGTTCTCCCTGCAGTCATCTGTGAACTGCTCAGTGGCAGCAATGGCAATATGAAGTTCTGCAGGGCATTGAGGTTCCCAGTTACTACTTGCTGGTGTCCAGCCGTGGCAGACAGACTTCTAGCCTGCATCTACTCCATGGTCTCCGTTGACCTCTGAATCTGTACCAACTCTGTGCTCTGATCGCTGGTGCCTGTCTGACCACACAGCTCTTGTATTATGTTCATTGCCCCAGCGAGGTCAGCCAAGGTCTGTGCTGTCACATGGTGCGTACAAGGAGTGTCTAATAGGGACTGTACGTGGTCCCTTATGGAACTCAGAAACCAAGGTATGGCATTAAGTTTGGCTGCCACGAGTTCCAAGCCCACCAGCAGCTGGTCAGCCAACTCCACCTGGCAACGCCACATGCCTTGTTGGAACTCCATGAATTGGTCGGGGGTGCTGGAAGACAGCTGTGGTGGTGTGTGTTTCCTGCAGTGTGGTCTGTGCAGGTGGTGGGCTCACCTCGGGGCAGCTGGCCTGCCCTGCTTCCGGGATAGGGTGCGGAGGCTATCTATTATCCGTTGGAGAGTGTGGGTGCAGATGACCAAGGGGTCCTCTTCATCGTCACTGAAGATGTTATGGTTTGCTCTGCAGGAGGTGTTGGTTCTTCCTCTGCCATGTGTAAGGGGAGAAGCAGGGTTACAGAGTCGTACATGTATGTTGGAGATTTGCTAATGTATACGTTCTGACTGCCTGCTAATGTACATTGTGCCTGTTTCGGGGTAGCTGGCTATTTGATTATTTAAACAAGACAAAGGAACCCAAGGCGCAATAGGCTAAGGACCATGGGTAGGTACTATATTGTAAAGAACAGTGGTCCTTAGAACAAGAAACTATAAAAGAAGATAAATATAGACCAAATGGAACTATAATTTTATGGGAAAAAAAGTCCAGCCGGACAGTTTATTACCCTGATACAAGGATAATTATGCAACAATAGAACACTGAGTGTGATAGAAGCGGGACACCAGCCGGTGTCCGACTAACACACTTAAGAAAACATATAACAAGGACAAGAATAGCAGGCAATAGTAGGACATCTGATTAGGGTAAATCATAAACCAGACAATCTGTAACATACACATATGCAAGGAAAAGTATAAAACAATTTATGCATTTAGTGTAATGGTGTCGACGACGTTTCGAACCACACTTAATAAAGGTTCATCCTCAGGACAGAGAATAATTGCCTTAAGAATACACATTTATAAGATTATCACTGGTGTACATATAAATTTGCCATAATGAAAGAAGAGAAGGGAGACATAAAAAGATAAAGACATATCAATAAAACATTGTTAAAACTGCGTGCATAATTTGCATGACTCATACCATGCCAAAGTGCTGACGGCAGCGGGGTGTAGTACATGCTAGGTGCAGGCAGTGTAAACAACGAGCGGAGTAAGGCTAGTGGCGCAACGTATCAACAGTGATTAAAGGTGACTCTAGCTAGTGTGAGTCAAGGTGCAGTCGTGATAGATAACTATGTGGGACGTGAATCTATAAAAAGCAAGAGTGCCGATAAGTGCAAGCACGGGGGTATAAGGGGGTGGGGGGCAGGCTCAAGAAAGAGTGGCTTACCGATTGTGTAGCACTCAATTCAGGAAGAGCTTGTTAAATATGTTTAGTTCCAGGGCAAAAGGACCATGGTAGATCTAATAGGGGGGAAAAAAAGGGGGGGGGTCGGTAAGATCACTCGGACTGGTACCGCAATGACAGGAATGTAAGGACAGTTCCTACCTGTAAGATTGCCCTCCGTACAATGGGATCTGTAGAGACGAATATATAATTAGGGAATGACAAGGAGATGGCATTTACAAAGGACGTGCGTGGGGGAAAGGGCTTACCCGGAATCAGTGGTTCTCGGTATCCCGGTCTGGAGAAATAAAAGAATAAACAAACAGGCGGCGTAAGTGCCGGTAATCTCTTTAATCGATCGGAGGAGAACAGAGAGCCGAGATAAGATCTCACCTGGTGATACAGTGTGCAAAGCCACGGTGGGGGTTCTTGCTGGCACGGGGAATCGGCGCAATGAAGGCTGCAAGACGTGGCGCGATATAGTGAGCAAAGGCGTCACGTGGGGGATGTGAGCCAATCGGCGTGCGGCAAAGGGTGTCGGCCATTTTGGGATGGGAAAAGAACCCATGGACAGGGCTGTGATATTGAAAATGATAACACGAACTGGAAGTGCATAAGTATTACCGGAGTGAAAAGAGGGAAATTGCATGCTGATACGTGCACCTCTCTCTAAACATACAGCAACACCATGCCAGCATAATTAATAAATTTGCAACAAATCTTCACGATTTTCGGCAATCACAGATTAAATATATTGCATATGCACAAAAACAGAGGAAGACAATTGTGTTCACAGGCGCCAGATAAAGTCAGTAGAAAAAAGTCAATTTCGGACCATAGAGACAGATTGTTAGATCAAAGAGGTCCAATCCTCAGTCCGGTTAAGTCCAGTATGAAGACTTTTTGTCTTCAAAATCCATCGTAGTTCCTCTTTATTCAGAAGTTGTTGTAGGTTGCCACCACGACTAGGGAGTTTGATCAGGCAGATGATAGTCCATTTGAAATCCATTTCTGTGTGGTCCTGTTCAGTGAAATGCTGTACAAGGGGAGCATTAGCAGTTCTGCAACGTATCTTGCTCCGATGTTGGCACATCCTTGTTCGTGCCTTTTGTATTGTTTGTCCTATATAAATCATATCACAAGGACAAAAGATTCCATAGATCGCATTTGAGCTGTTACAATTTGAGAAATCTCTACGTTCATATTTAATATCTTTGTACATGAACTCCTTGCCTTCTATCGTGCTTCCGCACATGGAACAGTTACCACATCTGACATGCCCAGTAAGTTTTGGCAGTCCCCAGAGTGTGTCAATTGTGGTCATCTCTATAGGGGCAGGTAATGCTGCCCGTACCAGATGGTCTTTTAGGTTCTTGGATTTTTTGAAGGCAAACATAGGTTTTTCAAGTTGTAATTGGTCAGCATTCAACACAGGCCAGTGTTTTTTAATGCTCTTAGTGAGAGAATTAGATATTGGGGAAAAGGTGGTAACACAAACCAAACGGTTCTGTGCCTTTTTTGGTTTGGGTTCCAATAGTGGCTATTTGATGGCAGTCAGTGTATATGTTCAACTACATGACAGATGTGGGGTAGTACCCGTGCTTTATCATCACACAGAGTCAGGCAATGCCAGATAGGAGTGGACCGTTACTACGCACGTATAGGACCTGTTGTGAATCATGTACTATGGTGCTGGTGTCGCACTTTGTACCTCGCTGCTGTCATTGCTGTTGTTCTGTGATTGCCATGTGTGTGCTGCATTGTAATGTTGAGGATCTGGAGGGGGCCCCTCTGGGCACATCGTGGATGGGGGCAGTGGTGTAAAAAAGCTTGAGGGGCTCCCCTGCAAGATAAGTGGAAGGGGACCCTCCGGATTCAATCAGGTGGTCTCCAGCCAGGGTATTACTATTGTGCTGAGCCTGCCCTCCTACCCCACACCACAGGTGCTAGGGGTACCTATGTTGCACCACTGACCTGGTGCTCTTGCTGCCTTCTCCTTTATGGTTGCTGCTTGGTCTCTGTTCTTGGAGCCAGACATGGCCTCATTCTAGTAGCGCCTAGTTACCTCGTCTCTTTTTGTGACACTATACTTCCTGCAGAAAGCCAGGCATTTCTAAATGCTTTTGCAAACACAATACAGGCCCTTCACTGCTGTTTTCTTACACTCTAAACTACGGCTGATTTGGATTGAGAGGCCTCCCCTGAAATAGCTGCTGTGAAGTGGAAGAAGATTACATTTCCACAAAGTGGAGCAGTCATACCCGAAAGCGGAAGGAAGGGCCTTTATCTATAATTCTGTTCTTTGCTATGGGTTTATTGCCTCTCTTGAACCAAGCTCATCTGCTTGCCAATTCCTACAGCCAGGACCTTTTCATGTCCTGCTCTCTGGTCCTCTCTCCTCACTTCTAATGATGCTTTGCTTTGGCACAAAGTTTGGTACCACTCGCTCTTCCTTTTGGGCCCCTGTGTGCTCCTTTGTTCTTGAAGCAAGAAGACTTCAAGGGCTATTTGGTGAACTTCTGTTTTTTAGGGCCTTCCACCAGGGAATGGCTCTGGCTCCCTCGTACTCACTTCACAAGCCAGGTCTTTGCTTTTATGTATGTGAGAGAAGTTCGCTCCGCTGTTATTTATATTTTTATGTGCTTTATTGAGTCTTCAGAAAACCCTTTTCACCATACAAACAAACAACACAACTACTGACTCACTGGTTATTTTTCAACAGGCTGTGTTGCCAAGTACCACGCATCAGGTGTTAGACTAATGCATTTTGGTGTGGTGGTCCGCATCACCACACCAAATTGCGAAGTCCCGCATTTAGGGCGCCTCCTGAAGCTGGCTGGCAAACGAAGATGGAGCGCTGCGCTATTAGCGCTCATTAACCACAGCTGCACGGACCGCGCGCTGCTCTGGCAGCATGTGCCTACACTGTACTACACTCTACGGTGGAACTGCACTGCTCTGCTTTGGTGTTGGGCTATTATATGTTTAGGTCTCGCCTGTCGATGCGCATGCGCATCGAGCAAGGCGAGAGTATTGCGAGTTATCCACTCTTTATCCACACTGCAAGGAATCGTGGCGATTCCTTGCAGTGCCCGTGACTTTTAAGGTCAATGCGCATGCGCATTAAGCTTATGCGCATGCGCATTGACCTTAAAAGCGCGTGCGCGTGCACGTCCGTCTATGTTTACCCGCTCCGCCCCCTCCCGCCGTGTCGCATTTCTCCTCCCCCTCCCCTCTCTTCCTTCCGTCTTCCTGCCGTGTCGCACCTCTCCCCTCTCCGCCCCCTCCCCTGCCCGCCGTGTTACGTGCTCGCCCAGTTCCACCCCCTTCACCCGCTCCCTCTTGCAATCCATCTCTGCCTACATGTTTCTCTCGTTTGCATTTCATTCCCCTCATCTCCTTCCAACTCTACCCCTTGCTTACCGTCGACTGCTCTCCACAGGCCACAGTGTACCGACGAACGCATTTCCCAATAGAGGCAGTCTGAGTAAAACACACTGATAAATCAAGCCCTTAATATGTCACTCTTTATGCCCCAGCCCCTGTTACTCTGCAGTCTCGCCTTGGACATGATCTACCAGCTTTTCTTTCCTTCATTGTATCTCTCAGTTTACCTCCCTTCCTCCTCCTCTCTCTCTCAGTGTCGCTCTTTGCCTCTCTCTCCCGCTCCATGTCTCTTTCACCACCCCGCGCTTTTTGCAGCCTTGCACTGCCCGCCTTTGCCTCTCTGCCATCACCCGGCTCCCCTTCCTCCACTCGCTCTCTTCCCAAGCAGCTGGTTGTAAATCCGAGGCCTCTCTGGGACTGCGCTCGGCACTCCCGCGCCTTTTCACTCGATTGCTCGTTGTTTACTCCGTGATTATTGTCGATGGAATTAACCTTCATTAACCTTTTATTTCCCTCTCCCAATAAGCTGGAGTTTACAGTATTTCTGTTCCGTTCAGTTAGCCTGAAAGGCATCAGGGCTGCGCGCATGCAGTCTTAGGATGGGTTGACCACCCCTCCCCGCATACTAGCCAATGCCACAGCAAGCCCCCTCCCCCCCAGTTCAAGGGACGCTCGAGAGACCCTCAAGAAAGCTGTCCAACCATCCATCGGCGCTATCCCCAGATGCAATATGCAATGGCTTCTTTCTTCCTAGAGGGCAGCCTGGCCGGAGGTTTTTCAGGCAGCAGGCTCAAACTAAGAAGCCTAACGCAAACTGGTGCCTCTCCACCCTACAGAATTGGTCGAGGGACTCCCAAGCCTCCCGTATCTTTAAGATTTATGAGACCGTCCTTGGCTGAATAGGGGTCCCCTGAATGGAGCAAAAATTAAACCAAAACCACCAGCTGGGGCTGTAAAATCACACAACAGCCAGTCATCGGCAAGCAGTCCGGAGCTTCCGTCTTCCCGGTGAGTCTGCCCATACTTTGCATGGCAGTGCATCACAATAGATTACAGTGGGCTCACATGAACACACCACACAGGCCGAGCAAGCAATATATTTCATATGTTGTACTCTGGGTAAATGTGAATTACTTTTATGTTTGGGTTGCTTTGCACTTGAGAGTGTTAGTTATGAAACTTCGGTCAATATTGTATCGTTAAGTCCAGATCAGTCTGCTACACAGTCTTTTCACACAGTTGTTTTTTGCAGTCAAGCTGGATCGATCTGCACAGATTTGCCTCAACCCTCAACCCCTCACCCTCAACCCCTCACCCTCAACCCCTCACCCTCAACACCTCACCCTCAACCCCTCACTCACCCTCACTCACCCTCACTCACCCTCACTCACCCACCCTCACTCACCCTCACTCACCCTCACTCACCCTCAACCCCTCACTCACCCTCACTCATCCTCACCCACCCTCAACCCCTCACGCTAACTCACATTCACCCTCACTCACCCTCACCCTCACTCACCCTCACTCTCACTCACCCTCAACCCCTCACTCACCCTCAACCCCTCACTCACCCTCAACCCCTCACTCACCCTCACTCACCCTCACCCTCACTCACCCTCAACCCCTCACCCTCACACAGTGCAATAGGTCTCGGAGGATTTTTAGTTAGAGCTTTTAGAATTGTTTATGGCTTTTTTTATTTGTAATTCTTTAGCATTGGCTACAGGAAACAAAAATGCTAAAGATTTACAACAAAAAAACCATAAACAATTCTAAAAGCACTAACTCTAATACTGCGAGACCTATTGCATTTCCAATGCTTGTTTTATCAATCTTTCTCATCTGCCAGCCAGGAGGTGGCTCCAATCTCGCCGGCCAGGCTGGACTCAGCTGTGCTCTAATTGGATACACACCGCACCATCATTCACCACAACTAAGAGTCAACTAAGTGGGGGGGGGCGCAAGCGGGAGGAAATTTGTAAATTTAGTAGCAGGCGCCTTTACTCGCACCCCCTCCTCCGCCTCTAATCCTGATGCTGTGCGACTGGACCAGGCTGCTGGAGATTCCTCGTCGGGCTGTGGGTTTCAGTCAGTCTCAGCCTCAGGTGCAGACTCGTACTGGCCACTGAGGTTCATGTGTCATGTGTGTAAATAAATGTTGGCATCAATCATAATCCCAAAACATGGCGTCTCTGTACAGGCTGTTGTCTTGTGTGGGAATGTTGTGCACAGAACTCTCTGTTCCGTGCTGAGGTTCCATTCAGGGCCTGAGAGAGCGCGGCCACTGTCCTCATGCATGTGCTCATCGTGGTGTGGGAGTGTTGTGCACTGCACACACACGTGCTGTGCTCATTCATGGCGTGAGAGAGCACACTCCCCTTTCCTGGTGTCTGTGCTTTTGGTGTGTCAGTGCGGTGCACTGCACACCCACATGTTGGGGCTCCATTCAAGTCCTACGGGCCTGAAACTTGACTTCTGACCTGCAAAGAGGCGCTGGAAGCAGGACTGTGGCTCGGACCGGAGGCGCTTTAATACAGCGTGACACACTAGGCACTACACACAAGACAAGTATTCATTCACTCAGAATAAGGGTAATGACAAATATTTGGCCTGATCCATTTCGCATCTTTCAGCCCCAGCACCTGGCTCCGTTGCTGCTGCTGCCCCTTAATTATTGGTCTCCAAGAAAGTGGCCTTTAACCCAGGACTCTTGGAGTCGGCAGATCCCACTGGAGGTATTTCTGACTTCTGTGGTGACGCTCGTGTGTTGTGCAGCTGGCATTGTACCCCAATATTAATGCCTGTGCCTCTAAGGAAATTTATATATACTGTGTGTACCCCCTCTTGTACATCTAGGGTGATACTAAATGTTAAATACGAGGTGCCCTGACTTCCTCAGTCCTCGTTCACGCTTTATAAACATCCTGAAGTCAATACAAAATAAAATCATTCTCTGAGGATGTTGATGCCTTTCCCTGGGGAACCTTTGTAGTGTGTTAAGAGGGGCTGCGCAATCATGCCATGCTGTGACTGTCTGCGACAGCTGGAATCTGAGAGTTAGCTCACTGTTGAGATTCGTTTTGGGGCCGGTGTCCAAAGATGGATGCAATTTATGATAGTTATACGCTTCTCTCGCCGTCATTGCTTAATTTTGCTTGAGAGAAAGCGTCACTCATAGCATTTGAAATGTCACTCATAATTACACTAAAATTATGACAATGTCACACATAGCAATCTGAAACCTCGCAGCTATGAACTAAAGAGTACACAAATTCACAATAACTTGTGACTAACTACAGCTATCCTGCCAGGGAAAACAGAGGTCCTCAGGCACAGCTCAGTATTTTGTAAAAAAAAAAAAAAAAACTTCTTTTCACATGAATGTATTGTATTGTATTGTATTGTGATTGCATTTATGTAGCGCTTACTAATCCTGACGAGGCACGATACTCCAGAACCTATAAAGGATTTGTGGTGAATTAGTATAGTGAAATACAAAAGTAATTTGAGTGGTGGATATTAGTTATTTGGATTGAGAAGGATAGAAGAAGGAAAAAAGGTTTGCATTTATATAGCGCTTTTTACCTCTATTGGGGTGTTGAAGCACTTTCTTGGTGAGTAGCATGCTACTCCGGAACCCATAACTATTAGTGGTGAATTAGTATAGTGAAATATGAAAGTAATTTGAGTGGTGGATATTGATCAGTTATTGAGATTGAGAAGGATAGCAGATTGAAAGAAGAGATAAAAGGTTTGCATTTATATAACGCTTGTTACCCCTGAGGGGGTGCTGAAGAGGTTTTGTTTAGCGAGTAGCACGCTACTCGTGAAACATCGTTTACAACGCAGTGTTTACACCGCACAACCTTTACCACACAGCCAGTACAACTCAAGTCATTACAATGTCTTGCGCTGGATGGCGCTCTAGGATGAGGAATAGTGTGATTTTCTATTCCAACACCTTCCCTACTGTTACGTGGGCTGGAGTTGGAATAGAAAATCATATTAATCCTCAAGGCAGCGCCCTCCAAGGCAAGTCTTTGTAACAACTTGCGTTGTAAAAATCGTGATGTAAAGTAGTGCGATCAAAATGATTGCGTTGTACTGTCATACATCCACGCTACTAAGCAATAGCCACAGCTGTAATCCGACTGGCACCAAGATAATAAAATGAGTAATAAGTATCTCCAACACAAATATTAGCTTAAAATGCATTTTGAAAATGCAACCATTTTTCTCCAAACATCAGCTTTACAGCCCGATTCATCAAGCTGAATTGCGCTCGCAAAGGGCCAGATTCTGAGAATCTGGCCCTTTGCGAGTGCAATTTTTGCATTTGGGATTCATCATCCCAAATGCAAAAATCGCTATTTGCGAAATCGCATATTTGCGAGGAATTGGATTTAAGGAATCTCTATTAGAGATTCCTTAAATGCAATTCATGAACCAATTTTAAATTGCGAATTCGCAATATTTGGTCGCTATTTACCACGAAGTCTGACTTCATGGTAAATAGCGAAAAAAATTGAAAAAAACACTTTATTGCATTTTTCTCTTTTGCATGTTACACACACACACATGTCCTTTGGACATGTGTGTGCGCAACACCTGTGTAAATTTGCATTTCAGGGGTGCTACAGGGTGTCCTTTGGACACCCCTGGCACCCTTGAAATTGCTATCTAATTTGCGATTAGCAAATTGCTAATCGCAAATAAGGAATACTCCCCATTCATTCCAATGGGGCCCATAGGAATGAATGGGGAGTATTCCTTATTTGCGATTAGCAATTTGCTCATCGCAAATAAGGAATGTGTAGGAATCACAATTTATTTTGCGATTCCTACATGAATCCCGTTTTGCGAGTCTGTAATAGCGATTCCTTATGAATCGCTATTAAAGACTCGCAAAACGGGTCTTTGATTAATCTGCCTGTTAGAGTTTTGAAAATTCACATATTTCTTCCTTAAATATGGGCTTTTAAATGTTAGTATACATATAATAATTCAACCAAGCAAAAGCTGTAATATTAGTAGGCTGGGCTTTACACGGGAGAGCTACTCACAGGGAAATAGAGAGCAACAGCAGATCAGGAGGCACTCGTTGGAGACACCTGTAGATGATACCAACTGCATAGCTACCTTCCTAAACCTCTCAGAAAGTGCTTGGGCCTCACAATGTGTAGGAGAGCAGTATACACATACAAAATACAAAACATAGGAAAGCAGTATACAAATACTTAATAAAAAAACAATGTCAGGAACTGGGTGGGGCCTGGGAAGCAACCATAGTAATTGCCTACCTCATCCAATATGCTTCTGAGAATTTTTTTAAGTAAATGCCTGAGATACGTTGTTGATGCATACAGCATAAAAAATCTGGAACAGAGCTAACACTAATTTTGGCACATTGTATGTATGAACAGGACAATAATTAAGCTTAAGCTAGGTTGATCCCCTTGGATAACTTTACAGATAATTGAAGTAAACATGCAAAACTGACCAAGCATTGGGATGAATGGCAAGATATGGCTATCACCTACACAACTTATTTTTTGTACAGGGCAAAACCGTGGCAGACCCGGTGCAAATGAATTTCTCCTCCACAAAAAGATGTATGAATGTTCAAAGCAGAGGCATGGGTTGGGGCTCAAAATATACCACACTCTCTAATAAAGGTAAACAGGGGTGCACTCACAGGAATGCACGATGCTTGATAAGGGCAGCCCCACTAATAAAACAAATAGGTGATTCTGAACTGTATTTAAGGCACATGCCATCCGGGGTGAAGCCTCGCAAAGAGGGGGCGGGGCGGTGGTGGTAAAGCACAACCACCTCTAATCAATCAATCAATCAATCAATCATGACATTTATATAGCGCGCTACTCACCCGGAAGGGTCTCAAGGCGCTTGGGGGGGGGGGTACGCTACTGCTCGAACAGCCAGGTCTTCAGTTGCTTCCTGAAGGAGAGGTGGTCCTGGGTCAGTCGAAGGTGGATGGGGAGGGAGTTCCATGTCTTGGCCGCCAGGTAGGAGAAGGATCTGCCTCCGGTGGTGGCTCTTCGGATGCGTGGAACGGCGGCGAGTGCGTGGTTGGTCGATCGTAGCTGACGGGTGGGAGTGTAGAAGGTCAGGTGGTCGTGAGGTACTTGGGGCCCTGGTCGTGGAGAGACTTGTGTGCGTGGGTGAGGAGCCTGAACGTGATCCTCTTGCTGACGGGGAGCCAGTGCAGGTCCCTCAGGTGGCCGGAGATGTGGTTGCGTCGGGGGATGTCCAGGATGAGTCGGGCGGAGGCGTTCTGGGTGCGTTGGAGTCTTTTCTGTAGCTTGGCTGTGGTTCCGGCGTAGAGGGTGTTTCCGTAGTCCAGATGGCTGGTGACGAGGGCCTGGGTGACTGTCTTCCTGGTTTCGGTCGGGATCCATCGGAAGATCTTGCGGAGCATGCGGAGGGTGTGAAAGCATGAAGAGGAGACGGCGTTGACTTGTCGGTCATCTAATGAGACAACCACACACTACAAACACTTTCACAATGCAGGATGAGGACACCCCTTCTTGCACACATTATATTTAACTGGTTTCACAAACTCAGCAAGGTGTGGGTCGTGAACACAATACACAACAATCACTGCGAAGACAAAATGCAGCGTAATCCGTAACTTAATACACAACACTTGAAGATACAGGCACCGATAAAAGCAAATGCCATTCATGGAGAATTGTGTAGGAATCTTTACAGAATGCAGCATAGAAAGGGAGGGGCAAACGAACAAGCCGATTACAATAAGGGGTAGGTATAGAGACGAACGTCGGTTACTTTAACTATAGCCCCCTGAGCAACCATTTTGAGGCAAAACACGCACGGGCAAGACCTTGGTAGACAGTGGCGGGCTAAGTAAGACACAAGAATCATCCCATGCAGGGGGAACAAATAGGTGCAACGCTGCAGAACCACTGCAACTGTTTGTTTACTCCTAGTCATCTACAACTCCAATGAAGGTTGTTGAAGAACGGAAGAAAGCGTATATGCACAACCTCTACGAGAACACAGGTGTGCAAATTCGAATAGGACACACAGTTATAATCAATGCAAGGCGATTTTGGGCACATAAGTACATTGTGAGAGGAAGATCTGACAGTCTATGGCACCAACTGATCGGGGGGCAGATTTTGCTCCCACCCCTGTAACATGCTCGACACAGTAGCACTGTTCCTCCATCGGCACCCTACTCGCCCGGCTCCTGTACTGGGTTACCCTCCCTGATGAACCTTCAAATGAATTCCACTACTCTCAACAAACTTCCTCATCAATTAACTGGTCAAACTCAATCCAATCAACTGGTTTCTAGCCTCGAGTCTAAAGTGCATTCAACAAAGTAACCAGGCTTCTTACAAGACAAACAAGCATTTGCAATGCAATAGGTCTCGCATTTACGAGAGTTTAAGCTATTGGCATTGTAAATGACAATGCCTTTTATTTATGTTTTAAAAACTAAAACAAAAAATTAAAGGCATTGTCATTTACAATGTCAATAGCTCAAACTCGCGTATATGCGAGACCTATTGCATTGCAAATGCTGGTTCCCAGTAGGCATCAGCCAGTGTTATGTCAAAGGAGAAGGTGTGGTGTAACGGCCAGAGCTGCCCCCTTTGGAGCAGGGGAACATCGTTCGAGCCGCAGCGTCTGCTCAACATCATGTGATTCTGGACAAGTCACTTAATCTCCCAGCGCCTACCAAAAATGAATGTGTCCTTGTGTAATGTAACTGGTGCTTATGTTAGGCCCTCCAATACATTTGGGTTGCAAAAAAAACAAGTATCAGGCAGCAAGCTGGTCCTTTGCAACTAACTAGCCTTGTGCCTCCTTCGAAATTTTAGGTCTGCTAAGTTATTTACCCAAGTGAAGTCTTACCCAAATTCAGTGGGTGCAGGCGTGGGAGGAAGGGGGCGCAGGTAATGCTGAAAGGGGACGAGAGAGAGAGAGTCTGAAAACAGGGCGGAGCAAATGCATATGGAAGCAGATTAGAAGAAATGGGAGGGTCAGACACAATGAGGCAAATAGCGAAGAGTCGATGCGGAAAGAAAAAGTACCACAAGGAGAAAGTAAGAGGCAGTGACAGAGTGAGACGAAAACTGCAAGAATGTGAGCAGGTTGGGCTAGAGTAGGGAGATGAGGGGAAAGGCAAGAGAAGTGAAGATCGAAGAAAGAGACCTAGCAGCTAGCCAGATGCGGAACACAGGCTGCGGAAGGCATGACAGCTCTGTTGAGATGAGGTGGGCGGTACAGGGAGGAGGAGCTTTCATGGGAGACGGTGAGCGTGAGATTAGACATAGCAGCATTAGGAAGAAGAGGGACGAGTTCTATGCAAACCACCCGAAAGGGCCGTACCTTGAGTGAGGATTGCTGCTGGCAGGCTGAGGTGGATGGCGCCCGTCTGAAAAAAGTCATCGATCACGATCGCTGTGAAAGCGAAAGTGATCGTGATGATGCTAAGCACGCAAAGGATGTGCGTGCAGCAGCGCTCGTGCTTGTGCGCGTTCTGGCAAGCTGGTGGACGGCAAGTAGCAGTTTTCTAAGTAGTTACTTAATGTCTACCCAGAGCAGCGCATGAGCTGGTTAAGGCGAGACCTAAAAATGTAGACTTCTATACACACATTGGAAATCTGGAAAAGAGACAATTTACCAGCTTCATTTACTCTGCTTCAGTAAACTGTTCTTAAATTATGAATAGCTAAAAACAGCAGTGCGAGTACCCAGTAAATTAACAAACCCTGATTGTTATGTACGCCACCAGGCCTTTACACGCCACCATAACAGGGCCTCATCGATCGCACTCGAGTCACAGGTGACAAAACAGTGCCCCTATAATTAGGAGGTTGTTGTCGAAGTTTCGCACTCGCTTATTTTTTGCTTTGCAACTTTAGTGTTTCTACTGCTAGTTGTCTCCGACTTACCTGAGGCCTGCAGCTTCGGTGACTGGCAAGGGCGGGCTGCAGAAGACCAGGGCCAGCAATTATTAAATTATGGTCTTGCCGTCTCAGTGCATGGGACAATCCGGCCGCCTCCTATGCAGTTTACACTGAGCATGACAATACTAACCCAGCCCTGCCCCCACCCTATGCCTCACTCTGAGACTGAAAACCACACAGCTGTGTGCCGCGCAAAATTGCATCACGCATCCAACCATTTAATTTATGAGGCGTGGCGGCGTGCGTTACTTTGAAAGTACATTCCAGACGAACCCTACTGTCAGTGAATGTACTGTGTGCCGAGGGGGCCCCTGGAGCTCGGGGGCTGCGGGGGCCTGTGTTACGCCCATGGACGGGGGCCTACTTGGCCTTTCTATGTGTGCTGCAGTGTGTCAAGGCTCTCAGTGGCATGTTCCAAGATCATTGTGGGAGTGCAGTGTGCTATACGTATATGTGCATGTGTGCCATTGTGCCCATCTCCCCCGCCACCCTGTCCCTGACCGTTACTAACCCTGTTGCGGTTGGGTCAGGTCATATCGTGCTGTGTCCAGGCCCCCAATTCCTGCCACCGTCTCCACACTACTGACTGTGGCCACCATTTCCTCCAGCTCATCAGTCACCTCCTGTGTCGCAGGACTCCCACCTCTGTCGCCCTTGCTGCCTTCCTGTTGGCTGCGGGCTTCTCCTTGGTTTGGCTGTGCACTTCATGCCAGTGCCTCTTGACCTCCTCGGTGTCCTCCTTGCCACTCCAACTGCATTAAGGTGGTTGACGATTGCCTGCCATATTTCCGTTTGGTTTCAAGTGCCGCAGTGGAGGTGCCGAACAGTTGTTGGTAGTGTCCTGTGACCTCCGTGACGATGGTCCCGTCTTCTTGCGGACTGAACCCCGTCTTCCTCTTCCTCTTGTCCTTGACCTTCCCCGAGCACAGGATTCCTTGCTGGTCCTCCGTGGGGCTTGTATGGTTCGGCTTGTCCTCTGCTCTCAGTCCGGGTGCGTCCATGGTGCTACGCAGTTTGAATTGATTGTTTTTTTTCTCTCTTTCTTTTATCGTGCATTTTCCCGCATGACGTGTGGGATTAGCAGGCCTATGACTGGTTTTCTCAGATTGTTGTACCGCGATTGGCCTCATCGCAAGTTTTTTTGCATTCGCGTTTTGCATTTTTTTGGCGCTGTGTAGATTTTCACGCTGATTTTTGCTGTGTTATCTGGTGTCTGTTGCATTCTACCGCCTTGCTGTGAATTCCACATTGACACAAGGTTATTTTCCCGCAATGGGGTGCGATGTTGATAATTGCGTTACGCCACTTTCACGGTAGTCATCACACGTGCTTGTGAATATACCCCTAAATATTGTCGAATTTGAGAATGGCATCAAACATTCAGCTGTGGGTGCTCAAAAATTTACAAGGGTAACCACTTTGCACCTCATGCATGGGATTTACTACTACAGAGTTCTCCATGTTCATGGTAAAGAAATACATAGTAGATAAACCATTTACATCTATCTGGAGTCCTCTCTGCAGCATTCGACACGGTCTGCCACAGCACCCTTCTACAGCGCCTCAGAAACATCGGAATCCAAGGAAAGGCACTGGAATGGATCACCTCGTTCCTCACCGGAAGAACCCAGAGAGTCCGCCTCCCACCATTCAAATCCGAGGCCTCTGAAATCATCTGCGCGTACCACAAGGATCCTCACTCAGTCCCACCCTCTTCAACGTATACATGAGCCCCCTCGCGGCCATCGCCCGCCAACACAACCTCAACATCATCTCTTACGCGGATGACACTCAACTGATCCTATCTCTCACCAAAGACCCCAGCACCGCTAAAACTAACCTACACGAAGGAATGAAAGAAGTCGCCGAATGGATGAAACAAAGCCGTCTGAAACTGAACTCAGACAAAACAGAAGTCCTCATCTTAGGTAAATCCTCCTCTGCATGGGACGACTCCTGGTGGCCGGAAGCCCTCGGAAAAGCACCCATCCCGACAGACCACGCACGGAACCTTGGCGTCATCCTGGATTCTTCACTCTCAATGAACAGACAAGTCAGCGCCGTATCCTCTTCCTGCTTTAACATTCTTCGCATGCTCAGAAAAACATTTCGCTGGATACCCTCTGAAACAAGGAAAACAGTCACCCACGCTCTAGTCACGAGCCGACTGGACTACGGAAACACCCTCTACGCAGGTACCACCGCTAAACTCCAGAAGAAACTACAACGAATCCAAAACGCCTCAGCCAGGCTCATATTAGACATCCCACGCAACGAACACATCTCCGGTTACCTTAGAGACCTCCACTGGCTACCCGTCAATAAGAGGATCACTTTCCGACTGCTTACCCACGCACACAAATCACTCTACGACATCGGACCAGATTGCCTCAACTCTCGACTATCCTTCTACACCCCCTCCCGCCAACTTCGCTCTTCCAGCCAAGCCTTCGCCACTGTACCTCGCATCAACAAGACCACCATGGGAGGCAGATCCTTCTCATACCTGGCTGCCAAAACATGGAACTCACTCCCCGCTTACCTTCGCCTCACCCAGAATCACCTAGCGTTCAGAAAGCAGCTTAAAACGTGGATATTTGACAAATAATCCACCTCCCCTTCCTAAGCGCCTTGAAACCCTCTGGGTATGTAGTGCGCTATATAAATGTTATGACTTGACTTGACTTGACAGCGTGTTTTGCCTAGCTCGTTATATATATTTTCATGTTTTTTGCTATGTTCTCACACCAGGAGGGCTCAAAACCCAACAAAATACAGCATGAACAATTTATGAAATTACTCTAGCAAAAGCAGTCATAAGTGTTTAAAATAGGATTACAGAACGTCATGTGCAACTAAAGTGCTGCCTATATATTGCACAGTCATTCGTCACTTATGTCATTAGTTCATAAATTCCTCTATGTCATAAAACCTATGAATGTTAGTATAAAAAAGCAGGGAAAAAATGGCATTGCTTAAAAATGTAAACTATTCTGTGAATAGCTAGAATGGTTATGTATTAATATCCTACAGTGTGCTGATCTCCAAAATCATAGGGCAGGCTGTGTTTATGGTATCCCACCCTTTGCAATTGTTTATTAGTACATACATGTCAACAGATTGAGTCAGTGATATTTCAACCACTCTCGAAACATAATAAATAGCAAGTTAAGACTTTCAGTCAAAATATATTATAAATACATAATTTAAAACTTGCCAGTGGAAATAATGATGACTTCTCTTGTTTTTAAATAATCTAAACTTGATAGCTTTCCTCTAAAGAGTGGTCATAAAGAACGAGTAATTGGTTTTACTAACAAATCATTATTAAAAAGGTTTAAAAAAAGCCACTAAAACATGAAATGGTTGCGAACAAAATATTTTTAAGTCACAATCAACCCAACGAAAACAGCATACAATGAAGAATGGGCCAAATGGAGAGAAAACAATATATTTGCGCCATAGGACTTACTCTTTAGAACAATGATGGTGGACCAGGTCCACTAAGAAGTAGGCAAAAATCTAAATTCTATGCAACATAGATGTATTCCTACAATCTGAACGTATTTCATATTATTAGAGGGTTTACACAAATACCAAGGGTTCTATCGGATAGTAGACTTCGATACATACTTCATCTGCCTTGAATTAAATGTAGGGCATTGTTCAGAAATCCGCATTGTACATAAACATAATTATTTTTCTCGTTTTCTATACATAGAAAACACTCTTACATGCAGACATATTCCTTACCCTATGGCCCCAAGAAATGCAGGTGTTGGCGGGCAACTCCCTTTGCAAAGTACTTTAAACCATTTATACTAGTAAATCTGCATGTACAATCATGTGGTACACAGAATCGATAATGATTGATATTACCAAAAAAGTAATGGCTTTGTGGGTGTTCACCTTCAACTTCATGATCACCCTCGAATCATCAACTGTTCCCAACGCTTACTCTAAACTCACAACTATAACATATAGACAGAACTATCTGCAAATCCTATTTTTTAATCAGGTTTGTGATTTTCGGTGTCATATTCATCATTTATGACAGTAATATTTGCTAATGTTTTTAGAATCGTGCCATGAGAAACTGTAAACATATCCCATGTGGTTGCAGTTTGAGTCACTGAATTTCTGTCTAGTGCCTGCTGCCATAGATTTGTACAGAACACTCCGGGCCCGATTACGACTTTGGCGGTCCGTAGACCTTAATGCAGGTGGTGGCTAGTGACGGCGGCTTGGCCAGTGGTCCTGACCGTCCTATTATGAGTTGCCATGAATGGCTTGCTGCGGATCGCCGTCGCTCCACTGACACTGCTGGCTATCCCACACTGCCCAGCTGGCAGAGAGGGCCAGTGAGCCACCGACTGCCACTCCAACCTCCCACCCCAAAACAAGTTGCATCACAGCCGGCAGAAACATGGCGGTCCCACCTCCAGGCACGAAGCGGCAGGAAGGGAGGGATATAAGTTTGAAACTCAACTCACCTCTACACACATCCACACGTCCTGTGCCGACATTGAGGCTATCCTACCTGTTATGCCGCTGGTCTACCTCATTGATCACCTTCAAAGAAGAGCCCATCAAGGACAACGTCGCAGGTGAGTGTCGTCACTCCATGTACCCATTTTGACCCGTGCAAAACGAAGGCGTCACCATCGAACGAACAATGGAGTTGTCCTTTACCTGTATTTGACACAGTCACAGGGTCAAATATTGGCATTGCACAGATTTGAAATTCTGTTTTACAATCTATAGCGTTCACTCGATGCCACAAACATTACAACAACACACGTACACCGGGTAAAAACGATCATGTGTCAATACATTTAAAGTGAAAGTAATATCTGGATTTTTTTGTGACACATAACCCCCCCCCCCCCCCATCAAAAACTAGGCACTAATCTATGTCACGCACAAGTGCAAAACTATCTGTGCAGCCACAATTCCAACGATCCGCTCGAGTTGTCCACAGCAACATTTTTACAATAAGTGGAATTTTAAAGTGAAATGACTACAACTACCATGAGGCCTTGCTAATCTAATTCAGAACAAGATACTTTAGTCAATGTAACACCATCACAATGCACACATCCATACTCCCTTCGTAAATGTAAGCACACATCAGCAGTAAAGAGTCCTCAAAGTCTAAAAAATATCCTCTGTTACAAAGTTGAAGTAGACACACATATATAGCTCACATCAATAGCCAATTTCACAATGCCATAGCCGTTAATCAGTGGCAAACATATCCATAGGGCACTATCGAAACCTAATCTACAGGATACCAATGACAACATCAGGGTAACAAATATAACTGTTAGTCAAACCGCGCATGGCCACATCCCATGCACAGTAGTGGATACCTGCTAAATGTGTTGGGTGCAGGGTCTGGACAAAAGGCATGGCCTCCAGCCATCCCCTTTCTGAAGGAGCTGAAGATTTGGTAGGTGGGCATAGTCCCTATAGACAACCGCCACTGCACATGGTAAAAGAATGTGTGCAGCAAGGGTTGTCCACACTAAAGGTTAGGTGCAGGGCTTGCCACAGGCCATATGCACTTAACTACACTATAGGTTGGGTGCAGAGTTTGGGTGCAGCAGAAACTCCTGCTTCACACGGCCTCAGCCATGTGCTGTAGGGGTTGGCCATACAGTGCGTTGGGCAGAGGGGCTAGCTCCAGTCCATGTCCTGTGACCAATCACCAAGCATATGATGTACCATGTCATAAGAAACAAAACAAATCACTAGAAAAAATTTGTTATGGGTAAAATTATCATTTATTCTATATGTTTAAAAATAACTTAGAGTTTCCTTAACAAGCACTGGCAAAGCCAATCGGTCTGGTTTTAATGTACAAACACTCACACTCTCTTTCTCACACACACAACAAACACACTCTCTTTCTCCTTACGTCTTCTGTTTGTATCTGGGCATTGGAAAGGTAACTAGCGCCAGGACACCTCCGGGTAATCGTGCGCTATATAAGTTATCATAACATAACATAACAAACGAACGTAAACCGAGGTGTTCACAACTTCTGTTTGCATGCATTGTATGTGCAAATGTTGTTCATAACAGCAAAGCTTACCCTCTTGGATTTGGCAGTGCTGGAAAAAGTAGCTACAAATATTGCTCTCAGTGTAGAATGCATTTAGGAGAAAAAGAACTGGATTTGACAAATAACATAGTTGAATTTATGTTTCAGATTTATAATAGTCCCTAATGCATTTTATTGGGAGATATTCCAAGAAGGTGTGATGATACATCACAAGCTGACAGCATAAGGTGAAAGAGTAATACTCTTCTAAGTGGAGCCAAGTCAAAGCCCATTCTATGTATATTTTACACAATTTGTAAAAAAAACATGCCATCCAGGCAGCTGCACTGTCAAGACAGACACAAAAAGGGAAGTTTACCTTATCTTATCATGACTATGACATCAGGCGATTTCGACCGAGCAGTATCAGTGTCTGGGCATCCAGGTCTTTGCAGTCTAATTCTGCCAGAAGTAAAGGATCCATGTTGCCACAGACACTAAGTAGTGCCTAGCAGAAAAGGGCCTTCAAGAAGGAGCCATTGGGAGGAAAATACCCAAAGAAAATGAACCTCTAGGAGGATTACGAGGCTCCATAAACTAGCACGCTTAAAGTTTCAGGTACTGGTTGGTGACCAGGAGATGCGGAAGAGCAACTGACGTTTAGGCACTGCACCAGTTCATAATGGAAAGAACGTCGCAAGGGAATTAAAAATCCATAGAAGAAGAGGCAGGATACACAGGAGAAGAACGTGATTGCTTCGGAACAAAACAAGTATTTTGAGAGGGGAAACTCGACAATATACACTCAAAGTGTTGTCACGCAATGAGTAATTGAGAATCATCCCCTTATATAGACCTGAGACAGGAAGTGGAAAGAGAATCAAGAAACTCCATCAGTTTGGGAAGGATTTAGTTAACCAAAATAGTGTTGGCCATATTAGAATGGAAAGCTACATATCCTTCCCAGACACCTCCTGGAGGAATTCTGGAAAGAAGAGGTAGCAACATGTCTCCTTGAGAACTGTAGTCCTATCCAGGGGCCACAGCTCTGCAATAGAGGACCTCACCAAGGGGCCAGCCCCAAGTAGTAAAGTTTTGGAAAGGAGTGGAATGGCTTCCCAGCATCACCAGGAATCTCCCGATGCCCGCGCTGCAACAGAAGCAACACGTCCCGCTTATCTGAGGCACAGCCTTTTGAAGCCACCGGGCAGGACAGAAGCAGTGCAACATACTTAGATAAGCAGTTATTACGAAAAGTTTGAAATAGTCTTGCTCTAAATTTGGTGTAGTTTGTTAGTCACGGACATACTATTTAGGGGGACATTTAAAGTATGTGGGAAACTGTAGAAAATCTGGTAAATATGTGGAATGTTGTATTCAGTGAATTTAACATGATTTTTACCTATTAGTAGAAGAGCACAAGCAGAAGAAGGCTTGTGCTAATTTTACAGCAGGAGTTGCAGAAATACAGACATAATAGTCCCTCATGCATTTTAATGGCAGCACTTCCTGGAAGTTGGGATGATAAATCATCTGCTGATAGCAACAGGTGAGAAAGCAATAGTTATCTAGGTGGAACGCAGCCAAAGCCCACACTATGCATATTTTACAGAATTGTTACAAATATGCCATCCAGACAGCTTCACTGTCAAAACAAACCTAAAATAGGCCATTATTATGACAAATTTAGGATAGTCATGCACTACATTTGTTGTCTTATGTTAGTGTGGAAAGTGGTATTCAGTGCATTTACCACGATTTTTGCATTTAGAGAAAAAATGCTACATTCGTGCCTAAGCAGAAAGCTTGTGCCAGTTTTACAGTAATAGTTGCAGAAAAACAGATAGAATTTTTTTCCACATTTATCACTAAATTTCTACAAATGTCATGACTAATGATTGTGGTAATGCCACTGCAGAATCGTAGCAAAACATCAACAAATCTGGCATTCTTTAAATGACTCTGTTGGACTTGGCCCATTGCAGGGTCATTCCTGAACTTTTTGCCTTCCTCCTGTATTTTTTCTGACCTGTTGTTGGCTGTTTTTTATGACTCTGGGCACTTTACCACTTCTGATCAGTGCTAAAGTGCATATGCTCACCCTATGGTAAATTGATGTATGGATTAGTGACTCTATGATTGGCTGGTTTGGTTTACTTCTCAGATCCTTGTACAGTGCACTGAATGTGCACAGGGCTTGTAAATCGAATGCTGCTGATGGGCTTGCAGCACTGGTTGTGCCACCCGCAGAAGCAGCCTGTAAAGTGTGTCTCAGGTCTGCCATTGAAGAGTCTGTGTGCCGTCTGGTACTGCCATGTTGAATGGGCAAGTGCACCCACTTACCAGATCCTAAACCTTCTCTTTTCTGCATATTAGTAGGCCAAAGGGCAGGGTGCATTGTAGGTAAAAGGTAGGACACGCCCTGGTGTGTGTGGCATGCCCTAATAGTGAATTACAGCCATTTTCGTTTTTCACTATTGCAAGGCTAACTGTTCACCATAGGCCAGAATGGGCAGTTTGATTATTACATCTTATAATCCTAACTGGCTCAGGGAACCAGGTAGAAATTCGAATTTAGGGTGCCTGAACTCAGAATGATTAAATACATATTTTAGTGAAGTTGGTTTTAACATTTTGTGTTTGGAAATACCCCTTTTAGAAAGTAGGTATTTCCTAGTCTAACCATCCAAGCCTGCCTCTGCTAGGTGGTGTATTCCTTGTCTGAAGTTTGAGTGACAGGGCTGGGGGATTCCAGGAGACAGGGTGAGTCAGCACAGGGCTGAATAGAGAGATCTACATGAAGATGGATGGAGGAGTTGCACCTGGGACCTGAATAGGGCTGTGCCTTCCCTCCACAATGCTGGCTCCACCTCCTGTGGTCTGTCTGATGTCCCTGCCCTGCGAAAGGAAAGAAGGAGTCATGTAAACAGAGTGCTGTTTACATGACTCCTTTGGAACAGACTGGTTTGGACTAAGCATAGGCCTCTTTGCCTTCAGAAAACAAAGAGAAACTGTGTCTAAAAAGGGGGACCCAGACCCCAGAACTTTAGCTCACTTTTGGGAAACAAGAATAAACCATTGTTGAGGAGAGGAACCAGAGACACTGAGGAGAAACTATCCCTAAGCTGAAGTGCTGCTTGGGGGTTGGCCTGCAGTGGTTGCCTGACTGCCAAAAAAAGGAGAGAGGAACTTTGTGTGTTCGTTCATCAACTTGTGAAGGATATCCAAGGGCTTGAGAAAGAGCTTGCCTCTTGCTGAAGTCTCAGGGACAACAGACTTCACCCACAAGCTCCCAAAGAGTTATTTGGAAGTGCCTGCAGTTGTGTTGGGCTTTCTGAGGAACTGGAAGCATGACTGACGAAGGAGAAGCGTGTCGCCGCCGCTGTCATTGCATCGCCGGGGAAGAGGATCGATGTCGCATCAGACACCGCCGCATCAACGGATAAGCGCGTCGCCACCACTGCAGCTGTCGCATCATCGCCGAAGCAACTTGAAACACCGGGGAAGCTTGTCGTAGGGCCTGTCGCATCTCAGAAGAATCGTTGAGTCGCCGCACAGCCATCGGGAGTGCACGCATTGTGTCGCATCCAAGAGAAGACGCCATCTTTGTTTCATTGCACCTTATCTTCATCGCATCACGGCATTGCAGAAGCGCAGTAAGAAACTGACGTTTCACCTTCCCTGGCAGAGAAGAACTGACACATCCCCTACGCAGCAGTAGGGACCGGACCCATCACAGTTCTTGCGTGTAAGGAATCAACGCATCACCTTCCCTGCAACACTTTCGTTGTATAGCATTATGCATCCTCAGGTACATTGACTCAAAGTGTCACATTTTACATCTAAAGAGAACTAAACTAATTCCACCATTTTTAAAGTACAGTATTATAGATTTTGTCATTTGTGGTCTTGTGTTAAGTCTATATAAAAATTCTTATTTTTATACTACAACTTGTGTGGCGTCCATCTGTAGTGTTGTCACTGGGTTACTATCTGTGTTCACAAATGCTTTACACACTGCCTCTGAGATAAGTCTGTCTGCTCGTGCCAAGCTATCAAGGGGGTGAGCAGAGGTTATTTTAGGAGTGTACCCCCTTACCCTGACTAGACTCAAAGGTCCTTACTTGGTAAAAGGTACCTACCTCTTTCAAATAGAGACCCCCAAATTTAACAGACTCCCTTAATGGTGTGATACTCATTTCTCCCAAATGGCAATTAAGTACAGCTCCACAGCACTCAAACAACAGAATGTAGTCCATTAGAGCCCGGAAACTGTTTTCACTCACGCCCTAAAATGTCCTAACTCTTTAACGAGGTACGTTGTTTTGTGCTGCTCAACACCACTACTAGCCTTATAATGACATTCTTGATATCACCCAGCAACTCCTCCCCAAAGTTACCGATATCAGTTGCATTGAAAACTGCATGGACTGAAGTGGTAATCGAGATAATAGGGTCAGGGTCCCTGTAGAAATCAGGAATTACTGGAACAAAACGTAATACAGTTCCCTATTTTTTCCTGTATTTTAATTGTAGGCTCCCCCTGTTTTCTGCAGGCAGAGGCCCTGAATGAGTGGTAAGGGTTGGAAAGGAGTTCATAGGATTCAGTCTTGGGTAACCTTAAGGGGTAATTATGTTTATAGGTTTCAGAGAAGGGTAGCATTAATGGATAGTAAGAGCTTTTGGGTACAGAGACAGGTAGTGATAAGGGGTAGTGAGTGATTTTGGATGTAAAGGGGGTAGTTGGAAGAGGTAGTAAGGGGTTTTTATGGTTCAGGGAAGGATAGCATTAAGGATGGTTAGGTATGTTTCCAGAGATTAGGAAAGGCGAATTTAAAATTAAAGTATCTGAAGTAAATTAAATACAATATTAAATACTAGCATTGTAATTTAAAAAAATAATAATAATACTTTAAATTAATTATTAAAGCAACTTTTTGGAATTGAAATATATAAATCTAGAAATAATGCTTACACACCATAAATCTTCAAACTAGGAATTAGTAAGAAACAACAACATTCTCTCAATAAGTGCCTTGCTAAGGTATTTCTGGGGTTGATGATGGAAAAGAAAGAGGGCTGAAACACGTTTCTCCTGACTGCCTTCCTCCCATCTGTGATGCTGCCAGAGAAGAACAAACATTGTAATTATCTAATTATCCAGGAGACATATAGTATCACAGTGCCAAGTTTTACAATGGAGCTTGTTCCCTTGTAACACAATAGCTTGACCTGCAAAAGAGTCCTGCTTGCGCAGCTTCATGGACAAATGACCACATCTGATTGGAGGGTCAACACTCGAATCACCAGTTTTACTAAGGTGAACAAAAATCTGTGCAGATTCACAGTCTCTTTCTGTGGTACTCCGGAAAGCTTTTTTTAAATCACATCAGGTCAGGCCACATTTGCTGTCAAGCAAGATCTATAAAACACGGTTAAAGTATTATTTTTTTATTGATTTTAGATGTAAATATAACATAGTACTATGTGTAGTAATGCCAAACAACAGTGTTCCACACCACTTCCCCGCACCAAGGTCCACAGGAAAATCAAGACGAATCCCCATAGCTGGGAGAGTCAGGTCACTAGAGCCAAGAGATAGTTCAAAGTAGGTTCCCATTTACCCCATATCTTCTCGAATTTACATGGACACCTCTTGCCAATATAAATTGGTTCCTCATTCTTGGTGCACCATTCCATTCCAGCCGGCCCTCAGGCAATGTTGGATGGTGTTGTTTGTTCCATTTGTAGGCTATATCTCTCTTGGTACCATTGCAGATACGTCTAGGAGTGTACGATCTCGCAGAGCCCCTCCTACCTCATGTAGGAGTAAAGGCAGGGCAATTTTGGGGGTCAGTTCAATCGATCGGTCTAGTACTCGAGAGACAGATTGACAATCAGCCGCCAGTAGTGAGCCACAAAGGAGCACTGCAACATCATACGGAAGAAATCAGCATTTGCGAGGTAACAGCGTGGGTAGTGAAGTTCAGGGAATTTTGTCCTAGGTGTTATAGCCACTGGGAGGTGAAGTATGTCATCTGTAGGTAGTTTAGTTGTATCGTGTGCAGGCATGTAGGGATGGCAGTTTCAAGGGGGTATAGATTCCCAAGGCTGATAACCCACTACTCCAATTTGTGGTGAAGCCCTTCGAGCACCTCCGGGGCATTGCAGACCAAAGAGATATAAATCTGACAATCCCTCCATGGCCCAGACTTTTCATCATTAATTTCTCCTCCATTAGACGAAATTCGGGTAAATCTGTGAGTTCTGCGTGGTGCGAAGTCCGTGTCTTGATTGCAGGTATTTGTGGAATTGGGTGGGTGAGAGCTGGAAAGTGGTTCTGTAGGTCTTGGAAGAAACGCATTTAGGACCCCGTCCAGACATCCCCCAGTGTAGAGACCCCAATCAAGTCTTAACCCCTGAATCCCTCTAATTGTGTCGTATGACTGAGCCAGTGACATCTCCAGAGGAAATTATGTTGAGTAGGGGATTTGTCCCATTCAGTGAATCTGTTCACCGCAAGTCAAACAAGAAAGATTGTTTTATTGGCTTCCTTAGTACTGGAGGGGATGGGTCAACCATACAGGAAGATTTTATCAAGGCCTAGGAGGCCAAGCTTCAACTGATCCAATCCCCAGTCGGTCAGTCATTAATAACGGTAAGTTAGAACGTCCAGTAATGCAATCTATTATCTACCGCACCCAACTCCCCCATCATAGACCGGGATTTGGCGAAGGCAATATAGGGAGGTTTGCCCCTCCACATAAAGGAGTTAAGTAGTGCCATGATCTGAGTAAACCAAGAATGGTAGATGTGGAGTAGGAAGTTTTGCAACACGTATAGGAATTTCGGGAGCTTGACGTGCTTTTGAAAATTAGGGCCAAAGTTCATACATTGGAGTACGAGGTATAGATAGGCCAAATCAATTGAATCAAAAACATTTTCAAAGTCTGCAAGTTGGAGCAACTTGGAGAGAGGTATCTCGCAAATGTAGGTCAGTGTCATATGAACACGTCTAATGCAGTGCTGAGTGCTGTGATTAGGCATGAAGCCACATTGATCAGGGTGTATTAAGGAGCCCAGGGCATGGTGGAGCCTCTTTGCTTGGGCTTTGGTGAAGATTTTGATATCTGTGTTTATCAAAGAGATGGGACAGTAGGATGCTCAGCATTCGGGTGATGGCCCATTTGAAGAAGGACCACTATGGTGGTCAAGTCAGGGGGAAAGGAACCAAGTTGAGTTGCTTCATTGTACAGATTAAACAAGTAGTGAACAAGGATATCTCTGAATTTGTGATAATATGCAGGAGGACGTGTAGGGCTGCTTTTATCTCATCATCTGTAAGTGGATACTCCAATTCCTCATACTGGATTTGGGTGTGGCAGGAGAATTGCGTGTCTGCAAGCATGGGATGTGTTACCTCTTTTGCTGGTCGTGGTTGGTGGGCAGAGAGCTGCTCGTAAAAATCTGCAAATGCCTCTGCTACTGCAGATGGCGTGTGCAGAGGAGCTTCCAATGGGTCAGTGATGGAGGGGATTAGTTGGGAGCTGTGGTCCCTGGTACCGAGCCAGTAGAGAAGTGTTTTACTTTTGTAACCGTTTTCATTTACACTCAGGACAGTTTCCCTCCAACAATGGCAACATTCATGAAAAGCTAGTTGTCGCAGGGATATTCTGTCAAGCTTGAATTGCTGGTGCATGGGTTCAGACGGGGCTGTGGCGGTTTTAGTACACAGCCAGAGTATAAGATTCTTCAAGCTCTGCCATGCGCGCAAGTCAATCTTGGTTGGGGTGTTTGAGATATGTTTTATAAATCAAGAGAAGAGGAGTGAATAAGAGCAAGATGAAAGTCCAGTACCCCTGCTCCCATTAGATGTATGCAAACAAAGAAGGGGGTATCTGTCCCTATGGAAAAGAAATGAAGTCTAATGTGAATGTAGGTGGACATTCTGCATTCAGGGCAAAGGTCTTCCTAAATGTCCTCACACAACCAGATGGGTGTCATGCTTCATCATAGGGCTTAGCTCCCCATGAGGCCGGCTCTGCAATGGCCGACGGGCCCCACTAGTGGGTTCTTTGGCAGAGAACTTCTCTTTAAGCTGTATGGGTGCGTGGGGGGTCTGTGAATCTAAGGTAGAGTGGGCCTGAAACGAACTGTGGTTAAAACTACCTGAGCGGTTTCAAAAAAGGGTTTATTAAATTAGCTCCTTGGTAGTGTTAAAAAAGAGAAAAAGTGTGAGAAAGCTGTCACTGGTATGTGATGAACTGTGACAGTTTCCACATGTGAAATGTGATTTAAAAAGTCGACATGTTTCATGCCTATTGGTCAAGAGGATGTTTCTTCAGGACCTTAAGTTTTGTGTGTGTAGAACTAACTTCTACACTGCACCAGGGCTCATTTGCATCTGTTGGGATGGGGAGGGAAGAACCCCTGAAAAGAATTTTCTCATGTATAACTCGTGGGACATTCATTGGTAAACTGTACCTGATGTAGTGGCCCCTAAATGAGTAAATGTAATCCAACCCTCTGTTTGTGTATCACAAAGCACCATAAATTGTGGCAGAGGACCACGTCACGACTAAGTCAAATAATGATCAGATGTGCTATTGGTTAGAGACCTACCCGTCTCTGCCTGTCCAGACAGCTATAGTGCTTTGAGATACACAAACAGAGGATTGGATTTCATTTATTAATTTAGGGTCCACTACATTGGCTACATCAGGTTGCTGCTCTACCATACGCCAATTTGAAAGTGCAGGAATTCACCGCATTTATGAGAGATGATGCATTCCTGTCCTTTCAGCCAGTGCACAGTTGGTGCTTGGTGCCAATGCAGGCACCCTTGCTCCATGGTGCAAGCGTGTCCTCATTGTTGGCAGGATTGTTTTTGTGCAGGAAGGTGCACCTATGGAGGCATTTTCCTCGTTTTGTGTGTGCTGCACAATGCAGCACATGTGAAAAGAGGAAGCAACAAGGAGAATATAAAATATTTATCCTCGTTGTGCCTACTCTGGGGAGGCATAAGGTTTTGGCGCCACCCCAGATTTACGTGATTTTGTAAATCTGGGGCACTGACAAAACCCAAGGGTGTTGCATGGGAACACCCACCGTAACACCCATGGAACGCCTCCTTGATGAAGAGGAAAGCAATGCAGCACTTTGCTCTGCCTTGCCTTACTCCAGTTCTATGAGTCCTTGCAAACCCACGCAGGGTGGCTTAGAGTCGCCTCATAGATATGATTGAGAATCCTGCACCATTAGAGCATCAACAAAAGTGATGATCTGGCAGCGCAGGCTGCTTGTAAATAAGCCCCTTAATCTTTAAAAAACCTTGCATAACAGAACTCGTGGCTCTGCTTTTGCCACATGTGCCATTTCCATATGACAGACATTGCTTGCATTCCCTTTTACAATGTTGCTCTTAAGATCATTCTCTCTTCTCTTTCTCTGACTCTAGCTTTTACTGTGATTTTGGTCAGATGACTATTTCAGAGGTTTTTCTTTCAACTGTCTCTCTCTTCTTGGAATTTCATTACTCTATACTCATAAATTGATCATGAGGCAATTTATCTCTGCGCATCTTCACAGATGGGGAAAATCTCTACAACCAAAAGATTAACAATGAGTCTGAAGGAGACAATTGGCTAGTAGGCGCTAAATAACATTCATATAATTGGGCTTAATCTGCGTCTTCATAAGAAAGAGTAAAATGTCACACAAGACTTCTCATCCTACTTCAGGAATTGTGTCTGCAAAATGCTTTCCTACATCTGGCCCAATAAAATTTTGAAGCATTTCAATCGTATTTGCCCATTGAAATCTTGATGTATAAGTTATTGTATCCTACGCAATTATTCAATCTTGGACAAAAATCAAAAGCGGGCCATAGCAGAGCAAAAGTTTTTTTTTTTTACCCCAGTGGCCAGTAACCTCAAAGAGGAATTAATAGAAACTGGTGATGCACTAATCCTAATAACAGCAAGATTCACTGGGAAAAGGTTAAGCAGCTCCATTTTGTTATCTGTACCATCTGTACTATCTGTACCATCTTTCTATCGCCAGTCAACAATAGAAGTGATAGGATGGTGACCTTTTTATGGAAGGGTTAGACCTTTATTTTGTGTCACACTCTTATAACTAGTAGTAGATTTTAATTGTAACTTGAAGTAAGTCAGCTTCAGATTTCGACATGTGTGTATTCCTGTAGTGATTAGCCAATTCACTAAAGTTAATCCTACAGATAGATTTTAGGCAAAAAATTATCTTCTTTCATTTAATTTCAATAGTTACATGAAATGCTAAAATTACACACATATCCTGTATCAGTCGCAATGCAATTCGGCGTTATGGTTTTTTGAATGGCTCTTTATGGATGAGCTAGCAATTTTGAATGTTATCACATTTTACTGACAATCTTGATAATCAGTTCAACTTTTTAGTAGAATGTAATAACATGGCAAGCTCAACAGTAGGATTCCTTAAAGGAGTAATACAATGAGTACAATTTAATAAAATTATAGCTAGAGAACTCAGAGTAATTTTCTTTTTGGAAAGACGTGTGTAAACTGGTCTGCGATTGATTTGGTGAATGACAGGATATAAACGTTAATGTATAATGCCCTTCTCCCAAAAAATCCATTAGGATACCTTATTTTAATGCACACTGTAAACACTTTTGAGGTCATATAATATAGTACCTGCTAAAACAGCATACTAGTTGGCTTTCTGTGAACCACATAATAAATACAATAAAAATGGTTATAAAGGGAGAAAGAAGTGTCAATGGTGTAAACTGTTAATAATCTATTAAATCAATGACAGCCAACGGTTTTGGAGTAATGTGGGTAGGAGTGACCGCATAACTCCAGAGTCCATGGCTATTGCTATCCCTGAATAAGCCTGGATAAATCATATGTAGACTTCTGTAAGCCTGCTAACATGGACACTCTTATATCTAGTTACACTGACAGCCAGGTGCAATTAATGTTACGCCTGAACTGATTGCGTCACTTATCTAAGACAATTTCAGCCCAAAAAATGCAATCATAAAAACAACCACAAGTGAGCTGTGCTTTTTTTTTGCATCTTAAAGCCACATAAAGCGCAGCCATAGATTCACCCGCAAGAGGATGCTGCACTTCAATCTGTAGAGGGAAAGCTCTAGCCGTGGGACTGCTTTAAAAATAATATAAGATCTCCTTGCGTCATGGAATCAATGTCCAAGGAAACTTACTTTTTATTTTCTCTAATGGTTTTGGGAGACTGTAGAACATCCTGCAGCCCCCAGAACATTAAGAAAAATGTTTGGTGGTACCCCTGCCCTTCTAAGGACATTACAAAAAAACACAAATATGTAAAAAGCCCTTGCAGGGAATTCTGGGGCGCTCCTTGAAGGAGTAGTGAATAATAAATGAGCAGCTGTGGCTGCTCATTTAATATTCACTTATTGGTAGTTTTTTTTTTACAAATATTGTGGTGTTCCGGTCTCTCCTGAGACTACCACAGTTTTTTTCCATAAGAGGGCACGGTGGAGCCCCAGGTCCCCCGTGGCCTACCAGCTCTCTGCAGGGGCCGTGCATGAGTCAATATTTTGTTTATTTAAGTAATGCCCTAGTGCCAAACAATTATTTGTTCTTGGGGGCTGTGGGAGGAGACCTAGGACTTACGTGTCCCACTGGCTCCCTGCATGAGCTGCCATCTTTTTATTTTTCATTTGAGTGCATTGGTGCCCACCCAGGGCACCCCACAGGCGGTCTCTCATTGGTAGTGTAGGGGATGCTCCAGGCCCCTGCAGCCCAGCCCACTCTCCTGCCTGCACCCATTCCAGGTGCAGTGAAAGCCAGCAATGCTCCCACCCTGCTGAAGTAGTTTTCTTTTGCCAGTCAGGCAGAAGCAATTCAATGTATTTCCCTGCCCGAGATTGCGGCAGGAAAATGTTTTGTGCTCCCACCTGGCGGAGTGACAGCACATCACACTTTCCCTGCCCACTGTCTCTGGCAGGGAAATAGACAGCGTCCTGTAGGTTGGTGACACCTGGACACCGTCGATGAGCTGGCCCCGGAGTAAAGGAGTTCCTGAAGCAATTCAATGGCTCTGAGAGGGGGATCACATGCCTGCATGCCCTTTATTAAAATATGGGCCCTCTTACAGGTTTGGGGTGGGGCATGCACCCATCTCCCACTAAGTAACATATTAATATATATGCCACTCCCCCTGTCCACCTGTGGGTATTTTTTAATCACTTTGGAGCCTGCTTTTAAAAAAAACACATTTTATTGCAAATTCTCATATCCACTGCGAATTTGAAGCAAATGATTTCTATAAACATTTTTGGCCAAAAGCAAGGTCCCCTCTGGGACCCCCCCCCCCCAAGCACTAGGCCTAGTGGGTCAGGGTATCCTTACCCTGCTCTCCTTTGTCTTCTTTTGATGTTGTTCCTAGGACTCAGGATAGAGTCCAGAGTCCTAGGATGACTACTGCCACATCATTTGTGTTGTGGTGGCAGCCAATGAGATCTCAGCATAAGATTTGTCTGTGCGGGGTTATACATAAAAGGTTTTGAGCCTTAGTTGCTCAAAAACTACTGATCATATTTACACCATATCACAAAAAGCACTCTTTCTTGACAAAGATCCAGCTTTCTGCCAAATTTGTTGTAAATCTGTTTAGGTGTTTGGGATGTAGCTCTGTCTGAAGATCCTATGAAAAAATGAATGGGAAAAATATATTTTGGGAGCACCCTTTTTCTCTGCCCCCACTTGATGGATCACTGCAAAACATTCCATGTGCAAACTAGACAAAAAGTAGCACTTTTTTAATGGAAAGTTTCATGAAAATTTGTCAAAGTTATCAAAATCATGACAATGGCATTGACAATGACCAAACGAAACGGGACTCCATGCGAAAGACGAAAGAACACGAGATGGCGATGGGACTTATCATGGCTCCATCAAACGTGTATTTACTTGCTCACTGACCAAAGAACGGAAGGACTGACACCATACTACATAAGTCGAATTCCCGGTGCACAAAACAAAAGTTTTAAAGGACACATGTACGTCCAGGCCAAATGATTTCTTGTTGACTTCTAAAGATTTATGCTCACCATATAATTTGTTAGCCTTGAAAAAGCCCGCGGAGGGCGAAACGCGCGTCGGCTGTGACGGTGTGGCAAAAGAAAGGAATTGTTAATAAATGGACTTGGAATAACATTGAACATTGTACATGTCTTTTTGAGGACTATGAGTAGCTGGTGAAATCACTTGTCTTTGGAGTTGTAATGGCGAAAATGATATTTGGAGAATAGCAACTAAGAGGGATGTGCCTTGGTACTTTTTCTAATTTGTGTACGAGATTCCGCCTCGCCAGGAGTGAGTAGGAGATCGTGGATTGTTGCTTCTAGGTGGATAAGCACGATACCAAAGAGCACTCCAATAGAGTGTACTAAATACATTGTATTGCAACCATTACTAAGGGGAACACGTGTTCACAGATGTGCGGACCAAACGTAGCAAATCCACTGTGTGCTTTTTGTTGTATAAAAGGTTTTGAGCCTTAGTTGCTCAAAAACTACTGATCATATTTACACCATATCACAAAAAGCACTCTTTCTTGACAAAGATCCAGCTTTCTGCCAAATTTGTTGTAAATCTGTTTAGGTGTTTGGGATGTAGCTCTGTCTGAAGTTCCTATGAAAAAATGAATGGGAAAAATATATTTTGGGAGCACCCTTTTTCTCTGCCCCCACTTGATGGATCACTGCAAAACATTCCATGTGCAAACTAGACAAAAAGTAGCACTTTTTTAATGGAAAGTTTCATGAAAATTTGTCAAAGTTATCAAAAGCATGACAATGGCATTTCCTATTCAACCATGGTCCTTATTTTAAATTTCTTTATTCAATTTCGAGGATGATTTATCTCATGCATAGTGCTCAAAATTGTAAATATGATACATTTTAGCTAAACTAATTTTGTTTCACAATGTTATGTTGCACCTATTTTTTAAACCAGCTATTTGTCACTAGTATGTTTGGTTCAGATGCATTGCTCATCCATGCAAGAATGCAAGGTACACTGAAGGGTTGAAAATCTGGTGCTAAGTATCAGTTGGCCTTTTCCATTGCCTATGAAACTGTCCTTCAGCAGCCCTGTTAAGAAGCCATTACCTGGACGCGGCGCGCGGCGAGGCAAGATGGCCACCACGTAGGGACCTCCGCCGCATCGAGCAGTGCTCGGCTGACAGGGACCTCTTCGGCGCCCCCTCACATCTCTCCGACGGTGGTTCCGGACGTCGGAACATATGGGGGCTGCTCTCTTCACCTGACAGACCTCAGGGAGGTCATTTTGTACCGTTTTTTGCTCCCTTTTTTCACGGAACTTCAGCGGGCGCCATCTTAGGTATTTCTATCTGCACAATTAACCCTTCCTCAGTGTGAGGCTGCGGTGCTGCTTTTTTTCCTCTTTCGCCCCATTTTGTGCCTCTTAACGCTTAATATTTGTACTTTTTGTGGGGCAACATGGTTTTTCTTCTTTTCTTTATGTCCCCAGCCTTCATTTTTTGACTTTCATTGCTGCAATTGAAGGAACACACGTATTTTACCGCGGCGCAGTCACTTTTTTTGCTTCTGCCTTCATTGTGCGTATTCCTGTACGCTTGCTCCTCTGGATAATCTTGTTTTTGCTCATAATTTCTTGGAATCTTCCCATTTTCTTCTGGATCTTCACTGTTGCCCTTTTATTAGACTCCGTTGCAGCGCTCCTTTGCTTGTCATTCTACATTTGCTGTTACCATGGAACTCTCACAGAAATCCCAGGGTTCCTCAACTGGGGGTCGTAAGGACACTAAGGCTAGCACTAGTAAACGCCTTAAACACGACCCGCCATCTCCCTCCAAGTCGCCTCTTCCACTCACGTTGGAAGACATTATGGAAGAATTGCGCCTTCTCTAGCCCTTTATGTCTGATACTGCAGCTGCCATACAGCGCATTGAGGAGAAATTGACTAGCCTTGACTCCAGATTATCTGATGTAGAGCAGAGTGTCAGTGATGTCCAAGATGTGGTGACTACAGTCGAAACCCATAAAAAAAGTCAGTCAGTTGCAAAAGACTTCGGAGGATTTGGAAAATCGAAATAGGCGCAATAATCTACGCTTTTATGGTATTCCCGAAAATTATGAAGGTAATGACTTAATAACATTCTTGACATCACAAATTCTTCAGCTTGTTGGTCTTCCTAAAACTATGGACTTCACATCCAGAGGGCGCATAGGCTTGGGCCTCGGAATGCCTCTACTCCTTCCAAACCACGCAGCATCATTGCTTACTTTCTCCTCTATTAAGACCTCATGGCTATTCTCAATGCAGCGAAACAGCATAAACAACTTGTCTGGTCCGTTCACAGAATCTTCCTGAGCCAAGATGTCTCCAAATCTACTGCCAGTCGTCAGAAGGAATTCCTTGATCTGAGACCTGCACTCCGCTTAATGAATGCTCGTTACGGAATGATTCATCCCTGTTTCTTCGAGGTTACCCACAGAGAAAGAACTTTTAGCTTTGAAGATGCAGCAGACCTCCGGAAGTTTATTCATTTGCATAAAGGGGAACAGATGGAACTCAGCAAGCCATGATGACTTCTTGATATATCTGTAGTTTGTCTTAATTGCTGTTGTTTCTTATGCCTCCTGTCATTGTTTATTATTCATTGTATGCTGTTTCTCTGTTTCTTGTTCTTATTTTCCTCACCATTACCTTGGTGTTTTTCAGGTACTTTTTCCTAGTCTTGCTGCTGGTTTCCCCTTCATTGTTGCCCTCCTATGAGTACTATGTGTGCTGTATTACCTCACGATCCTGTTCCTTCCTGTTGTATGGTAAGCCCCTTGTACCCCTCTTTGTACGTATCCTCCTTTTTGTTTCTTTATATATACTATGGTAATTTCTTATTCACCCTATTTCTCTTAATTTCTATCATGTACTACTTCTTCATTCTGTCCCATTTCATCACTTTCCTTTCTCAGTGTCCTACTCCTGTGTGGCTGTCTTGCCTTTCGTCGCCCCCTCTCCCTCTCCCTCTCTAATGCCTCTGCCTTTACATTGCTCCTTGACTCGAGTCTGCAGACTCTTGGTCATCTTCCTCTCGATATTCTTTCTGGTGGAGTCCTATCCTCCACTGCCTTTTTCTTTCTCTCTCCTTAGTTTCTTGCCTTTCTCTCTTTTCTCTTTCTCTTCAGGACTCTTTCTACTTTTTTGTTCCTTCCGCCTCTCATATTTTGGTTCATATCATAATTCTGGGTTCTTTTTCCCTCTTTATCTTTTTTTCACCCTCTTTATGACTATCTTCTCTCCTTGCATTTCTGCCTATTTTTTATTCATTCTTACCGTTCATCTTTCTCTTTCAATTTTTACCTCATTTATTTGACCTTATTCACTTTTTCTTTTCCTTTTAAAATGTTTCCTCTTTTTAATCCTCTATCTTTTTCTACTCTTTCTTATGAAAGGTTTACGCATTATAACCTGGAATGTTAAGGGATTGTGTAATCCCATTAAAAGGCATCGACTGATTTCGCACCTTGCTAGATTGAACTGTCAAATTGCTATGTTGCAGGAATCTCATCTTACAACCCAAGACATGTCCATGTTACGCAGGTATTGGGTTGGCGAGATCTTCTGTTCATCTGCTGTTAATAATAAGAACGGTGTGCTCATTTTATTTCATAAATCTTTAAATTTTGTTCTGCAAAATGAATTCTCTGATAACAATGGTATATTTAGATGTTATGGTTAATAATCACCCTTTCTCTTTATGTAATGTTTATGGTCCCAATGGTGTTGATTTATCCTTCTGAAGTGACTTTTCCACCCTCCTCTCCTCTCACTCTGCTGAGCATTTGACCAACTAATGGACCCTTTCCTTGACCGTAAATCTCAGACTAGATATGTCCCTAATAGAAAGCAGAAAGGTTTTTCCAAGACTATTGCCAATAGAGGACTCATAGACGCATGGCGTACTTCTCATCCTGATACTCTTGAATTTTCCTTTTTTTCCCCTGTTCATAAATCGCACTCACGGATTGATTGCTTTTTCCTCACACAGCCCACTTTTCAATTTGTGAATAAAATTGACATTGGATCTATCCTCATTTCCCATCATGCCCCTGTTATTTTAGATATGGATTATCCTTCTCCTTCCTCTACTTCCAAGAGATGGCGCTTAAATAACTCTCTTCTTTTAGATTCCCAATTCTCTGAACAATTCCTTGCTTTTGCTCAGGAATTCTTTCAACTAAATCTATCCTCCGTTTCTCAATTTCATGCTCTTTGGGACACCTTTAAAGCCTCTGCTAGAGGCTTTATTATAGATTACGTTTCTCGAAAGAAAAAGAAAGCTCTTTCTCATTCTTTATCTCTTCTGAAACAAATTAAAGCTCTTGAGCATAAGTACTTTACCACTTGTTCTACTGATACTTTACCTCTTCTTATTCGCAACAAGATGCAATATAATAAACTTTTCTGGAACTCGGCTAGTACTACTCTTCTTAAGTTTAATGCTAAGATGTACGGTGGTCGTAACAAAGTTGGTCGATCTCTAGCGAATTACCTGAAGATTAAAAAACAAAAGTCCAACATTGCAGCAATTAAAGATGTTTCAGGTACCTTACACTTCTCTGATTCTTCCATACTTGATATCTTTTCTACCTACTATTCCTCTTTATATACTCCGGAGACTTCTCCCTCTCCTGACCTTCTTGACTCCTTTTTTCAAAAAATTCCTAAGTCTCCTGACAATGCTCCTGACCTCACATCCTTGGATTCACCCATCTCTGCTCCGGAGCTTGTTGAAGAGCTGTCCCTTTTTGCCTAAAGATAAAACACCAGGTCCGGATGGTTTCACTGCTTATTTCTTCTTACACTTTAAAACTCTTCTGATCCCTCATTTATTGTCACTGGTGGATTCCTTTTTATCTGTTGGTGAGTCACAGGGCTCCTTCACACAGGCCATGCTTTGTCTCATCCCAAAAAAGGACAAAGACCCTACCCAGTGCAAGAACTATAGACTAATCTCCCTTATTAATACCGATTGTAAAATCTATGCTAAGCTTCTAGCTCTCCGTATTTATAAGGTTATACCCGATTTAGTCTGCATATACCAGTCTGGTTTTGTGAAGGCTCGCTCAATTACTGACAACTCATGCACCCTGCTCAATATCATAGACCTAGCCTCAAAATCCAACTCTCCTCTTGCAGCTGTTACCCTAGATGCTGAAAAAGCTTTTGATAGGGTTAGTTGGGACTTTATTTTTGGCTCTTTGAGATGGCATGGCTTTAGCCCCACTATTATTAATTTTATTAAACTTCTAAATTCTGCTCCGACCACTTCAGTTTGGGTTAACAGCTGTCAGTCTGGTTATTTCCCTCTCCTTCGTGGTACTAGACAGGGATGCCCCCTTTCTCCCCTTCTTTTCATTCTTGCCCTTGAACCCTTCCTTGAAACCATTAGACGTTCAAACAATATACCGGTTTTCACTTTCAAAATGTTGATATTAAATTCACTGCTTACGCTGATGACACCCTTCTCTTCATCTCCAACCCATCCGTTTCCTTGCCAGAATTCTTTTCTTTATTGAGTAGTTATTCTGCTGTTTCTGGCTATAAGTTGAATGTTGATAAATCTGAAATTTTACCCCTCAACAAATTCTGTCTCCCCTCTATGTTTTCTGATTCCGCTATGAATGGTCCTCTTCCCATATCAAATGCCTTGGTGTTCTTTACTGTAATAATCTCAAGGATCTTGTTATGATTAATCTTGCTGAAATTTGTAAAAAAACATCATTGTTATGTTATGTTATGTTATGTTATGCATTTTTATTAGGCGCACAGATGCTCCACGAAACAATAAATCAGACAAATTTAAACTAAGGGAATAAAAAAGTTTTCACCGCACGGCGAAAGGAGAGCAGATCCCCAAGGGCACGGATCGCCGGGGGAAGGGAGTTCCAAAGAACCGCCGCACGCACTTGAAAGGAGCACCCGCCGGCCCTGCTCCGCTTAAAGCGCGGGACAAGAGCCAGTTCTAAATCAGCAGATCTTAAAGCTCGGGCTGGAATGTAATGGGCCAGAAGTGTAGCAAGAATCATAGCTGGGGACCCCTTCAGAATCTTATAGGCGACACAGAGGACCTTAAACTGGATCCGCTGGGCCACCGGGAGCCAGTGCAATGAACGCAGAGTACTAGAGGTGGGGCACGATCTAGGTAATCCTACCACCGATCTTGCTGCGGCATTCTGGATCCGTTGTAGACGCCCAATCTCTGCCTGGTTCAGGCCTACCAATAGGGAGCTCGCATAATCCAGCATAGAGATGACAGTGGCTTGGATCATGAGTTGCCTAGTGGGGGCATCAAAAAACTTGAGCACTGGACGGAGCCCGCGCAGGATGCCAAAGCAACAAGCCGCCGTACGTTTGGCATGACAAAGCAAACGTAAGGGAAGGGTCCAGCCAGACCCCGAGGTTTTTAAGCTCGGCAACTGGGATGGGAGTAGGACCCAGATCCCCTGGCCACCATCTCTCTCCCCACAGTTCCGGTTGTTTGCCAAAAATCATGACCTCGGTCTTACTAGCGTTCAGCTGGAGACAGTTGGACGTCATCCAGCCGGCGACCGCCCGCAGTCCTTGTTGGAACCTGGGGACATCGACATCGGCATCCCCGCTGATTGTAACAGCTAGCTGGGTGTCATCGGCGTATGACACCATTGTCATACCCCATTGCCTGACAACCTCAGCTAGCGGCCTTACGTATAGATTGAACAACGTAGGACTCAGCGAGGAGCCTTGGGGGACCCCCAGGCCCAGCGGATGGTATTTGGACTGGTAAGGTGGGACGGTCACGCTAAAGGCCCGATTGGCTAAAAAGGACCGGAACCATTGGAGAGCAATGCCGGTGACACCAACCTCCTCTAAGCGACGCAGAAGGATCGGGTGCGATACGGTATCAAAGGCGGCGCTCAGGTCTAATAGCACCAGCGCCGCCGTTTGCCCCGCATCGAGCACGGAGCGAAGATGCTCCACCATATACAGCAGAGCCGTCTCCGTGCTGTGACCAGCCCTGAACCCATTCTGCATCACATCGAGGACGTCAGCATGAAGTAGATGTTCCGAGAGGACCGCGTTGACATGCGCCTCAGTCACCTTAGCAGGCCACGGTAGGAGTGAGATTGGCCGAGAACTCTCGGGCTTGCTGCCATCCAAGTTAGGTTTCTTAAGGATAGGACGAACCATGGCTCATTTCCACTTCAGTGGGACTACGCGGGATGTGATACGCCATTGATAGTTGGTTTCCCCTTTTCCTTTCATGGTGGGGTAGATTGACCACAATTAAAATAATGCTTCTCCCTATTATTAATTTCTATCTCTCTATGCTTCCCATTTCTCTTCCTAACACCTTCTTTCGTACCATCAATACTATACTTATTAAGTTTTTGTGGAATTAACGCCAATCCAGATTGTCTATCGCTAGACTCCAACTCCCTAAAGATTTCGGGGGAGTTAATTTTCCCAATCTTAAAAGATATCACTTAGCCTTCACTTTGAAACAAATCTGGACTTTCCTTTCCGACTCTACCTCCTCTTCTTGTACTTCATGGAGTTCTTTAGAACAGGCCCAGTACTCTCCCTTTTCCCTTCTCTCTGCTATTTTGATTACTTAACCTCCAAAACGTTTCTCTTTCCCCACTTTTGCTCATACTAAGGCGTTAGCTCTTTCTTCATAACGTGCTCATCCCTCTTTTAATTCTACTTCCACTAACATTCCTCTCTGGTATAATAAACATTTTAAGATTAATAATCGCGCCTTGTTTTTAAAGGAGTAGATTGATAAAGGTATCTTAACCCCTCAACACTTGATGAAAGATGGTGCTTTCATGCCCTTCTCTGCTCTTCAATCTCTTTATCACATTTCCTTACATTATGCTTCTCATTATACTGCACTCACTGATGTCCTCACTTGTTATTATACTCCTGCGCATTCTACTCCCACTACCACTCCTGACCAGTTACCTCACCCCCCCAACCCTATTGATTTTTCCACTCAATCTAAGGCAGCTACTATATATAAACTATTATCTCATCCCCAGGTCCAAAGAGTTAAATCTCCCTTAGAATTACAATGGGAAAAAGATTTAAGCCTTGATCTTCCTATACGTACTGAGAATGGCTTTGTTCCAGGATTCATACTACCTGCCGTTCTGCTAGTACAACGCAAACCCTATATTATTTTTATAATGGACTTTTTTTGACCCCTTGTGACCTTCATCGTTTTCATTTGACAGACTCCCCTAAATGTTGGTCATGTCCCCATGTTAAGGCAGACTTATTACTGTTAATTGGAAGGATACTTCTAAAATTTCTTATCAAGCTTGGTGGAAATTATTATGTCATCATCATAGAATGGACAGAGCCTATGCAAACTCCACCTCCTTGTTAATCAAGAGAGACTTATTATGGTTACCCCTAACTATCTTTTTGTCGCGGAAGTTAACTTGACTCATGTTGATTTTATCTCTTAATTGTTACATATTTCTTACTGCAATTTTGATTACTGTTGTTTTTTCTTTTCTACTACTCTTCTTCTTTCGCTCTTTTCTCCCTTTCTCTTCTTTCTCTTTTTCTTTTTCTTCTTCTTTTTCCTCTGTTAAAATTTTTTTCCAAAATGCTCCTGTTACTAAGTACAGTTTTTTATGTATAGGATATTGTATCTCTTTGCCTTTGTTATGCATTCCAAGTTGTTATTTTTTCCTATTTTCTGCTAATATTTTGTAATGATGTTTTACATTGTTCTTATCCTTTAAATAAAGCATTTTAAACTAAAAAAAAGCCATTACCTATGAAACCCTTACAAAAAGAATTCAATCTCAATTGTAGATAATGCTCATAAATTGCACTTAGATTGGCCATCTAACGAACATTGCATCAATGCAATGAACTTCTGGATGCTTTGTAGCATAAGTCAGAGAAATATAAGGCCTAATGGTGAATAACAGCTTTTAGATTCAGTAATAGTGGCATGAATGTGCCTTCTATATATTTTGGGCTTTTTCTAATACATTTTACCTTGTGTCTTGCGCGTAAAAAGACTTCGTACTAACTGCAAATGCTTTACTTTATTTACAATGTGTTTAATTCCCTGGCTGCGCGGTAAAGAAACCATTGTCTAGCAAGTGCGTTTACATATTAGACACAATACTGTACACAAAAAACATAAGGCAATGTTATGCAATACAATAGGCAAATCATTTCATTCTTCTTTACTCGGTACCTTACCTGATGTTTGTCAATTGTCAGTCTGTGCATTTGCATTCTGCAGCTTTGTACTCTGCCCCAACCGTGCTCATTTCGTGTGGCTTCATGCATGCACCTGCATGCCTCTGATGAAAGGGGGCAGAGTGACCGCTGATTGCTCTCAGGGGAATCTTTGCAAGGGTTAATATTTTTGGGGTCCAAGCAAAATCCTACTACCCAAACAGAGTGGAGAGCCCATCCCGGATTGTTGTATGGAATACAATAAAGGCCGAAGTGGCCACCACTCTGGGTAACTGTTCGGTTGAGTGAAGCAACTTGTAGTGGCGCAGTCTAGTGGTTGCACGTCACGCGCCGACGTGACGTGTTCTTGGGTGACCACCATCTGCAGTTGCGACATTCCCAGCACCAACCTGTCACAGGAACTACATCTCTCCTGCATCGGGGAATTGGGAAGTGAATGCTGCACCTGTGAGCGCTTAGTTTTCTCACAAGGTCTGGTTTCTTGAGCAGGTAACAGGGTTATCAGGGTCTCAAGACTTTCCCCACCCCCTGGTGGTGTACATCATTCCCTGAGGTGCAGCATGCAGCTTTCAGCTCTTGCTGCCTCAGCTCCACAAAGTTCTGTTTTTTTCTGGGCAACATCGATTGCCCTTATCGAAGGGCACCTCCAATACTCCTTCTCAGCAGTTGAGCCTATCCTGTGCTCAAGGGAGGCCCAGGGCAGCTCTATATGTTGCAGAACTTCCGAGTTCCTGTTTATAACCCTAGATAAGTATGGAGTTGGCAGTCACAACGGCAAACCCTGATACACAGAAGAGTTTTTTAATGTGTTTATTCAGTTTTACAACATACAGTAGTAAAAGGAAGAACAAGAGGAAGAAAACGCACACACAGTACACGTCTGTTCAGATATTACACAGCAAGTCAAGGATTACAGAAAATAGCCTTTAGATATGCGTTATATGGACCAACAGTGGACTCGTGACAATCTCCCATGGAACAATGCCAAAGGAGGCACCCCAAGTCAGAAGGCGCCTGTATGGCCAAAGTCACTCATGAATGTTCAGCTGGGCATAAGGGCCACTGAGTGGAGTTTTATGGTCCCTCAAGGCTGTGCTTAGTTCTTTGAGCCTCAGTTTCTTTCTGCAAGTTTAGATAGGTGGTCAGTGGGCCCAAATGTCTTTAGACTGCGATTGTTTCTGCATAAGTCCCCAATAGGCCGCATGATGCTCCTGGCAGCATGCTGCATCTTGTAACCAGTTTTTGATTTAGGGGGGAGGGGCGGCAGGGCACCTGCTGCAGAGTATGGCCACACTACGCTGAGCCAGGAGCAGCAGCATTGCTGACAGTCATCTGGCCTCAGGCGGGACCTCTTTCACATAGGCCAGTGGGGCAACCAGGGGTGTCGGCTGTGGGTAGTGACCCATAATCAGGGTGACAGCTTTACAAACATCTATCCAGAATGTAGCTACTGCAGCGCAATGACACAGTGAGATGCAGAAATGTCGCTCTAAATGCTGCACAGTGCAGACATTTCACCTCTTCTGCGAGTCCCATCCTGTTTAGTTGGGCAAGCTAAAGTGAATTAGTCTGAGTGTGTAGTTTGGGGAGAGGGTGCTGATCTGAGCACAGCAATAGCGCCATTCTTCCTTCAAAATTGAGAGGAGGGGGTCATGTCCGCTTCCTAGATGGCCTGAGCCACAGGGATATTCACTGGGCCCCCTACTGCATTACTGTGTATAGTCAGGTGATCAACTTAGTAAGCGACCAGTGTGTAAGCCTTTTGTCCAGTGCATGTAGTGTTGGGGGGATTTCAGAAAGGTACTATGCCGAGCTCATAGGGTCACACAGAGATGATGATATAATAGGATATCCAGGGCTGTAGGTGATGGGTCTTCCATGATGCTGTGTGAGTGAAGGAAATGCTCATCAGGATAAAGGTCACCAAGTGTGTTAAGTCCTAGTCGGTAAGCTCGTTGGCAGGTTACATTGTCCTTCATCATGGGGTGTATGGTGTGTAGTGTCCAGCCCCAATAACTCAGGCAGACACAGTGTGGTAGGGTCATGGATCGTCTTTATTATTCATCCTCCTTCTTTGAATCCCAACAGCTTACTGCCCTTTCCTGCCCACTGGGTCCCCAGCTCCTCCCTTTCTGCCCGCCCTCGTCCCTCACTCGGGCCGGTCCTAGTGCCTGACCAGTTGGGTCACTGGGCACTTTGCATCAACATCATTACATCTCCCCCCTCTGTGAATAAAATAAAACAAAATAATATACACCATAGCAAAGCAGGAAATTGTCTTCCTTTAGAAATCTTCGATGAAGCGATACGGTAGGGCCTGTCGGGCTCATTCTCAGCGGCATTCCCCATCAATGCCTGACTGTCAGTTAGCAGTGTCTCAGGATCTCTCTGTTCCAATTTCGTTTCGGTTTCACGTTGCGGGTGAGTCGTCTTCCGTCAGCCTCTGCAGTTCTTATAGTTCCGTTTTGTTGAAACGCTAGACTGCATCACACTATTACATCTCCCCCTTGTTGACAAAATAAACTTAGCGTCTAACATGTTTAATAGTTCCTCAGTCAGCCACACGGGTCTGCAGGCCACCTATTTAGGCTACGAAGATGCATCTCCATTTCTTTTGTATGGCTTTCTGTTGCTTTGACGAGAACATCTTTTGTTCCAGTAGTGTATCTTTGTAATTGCGAGACGTCTCGCGTGGGCTTCTTGTGCTCAGGTTCGTGGTGGTTTCTAATCAGCTTCTGGGTGATCCACTCATTTTCAGTTTCTGAGGTGACTGTGAAAAGCTCAACTTGATGGCGGCAGTCAGTCTTCATATGGGGCTCTTGTTTGATTGACGCTCGATTTCCTTCATGAGGGGATGTTGTTCGGGTTTTTATCCGAGCACCCGCATATGACTTTACTTCCTTTTGTTTTGTCCGGTCGAGGGCACCACTGCCTTCCTGTTCAAAGTCATGTATACCAGACGGTGAGGCGCTATCTGAAAAGACCACCTTGGTTTGGGTCGGGTACTAATTTGCTGCCTCTGTTTGCCTCACCCACTCCCACTCATGTTTGGGACTGGTGAGCTCTTTGACTGTCTGGGCCTGTGCATGTTTCTCTCTCATCTGATGATGACCTGTCTCTGTTAACGCGTCTTGTCTTCCTTGCGGGGTGCCTGGATATTCCTTTCCCATCCGGTTGGTAGTGTCCACTATCTTTATTTTCTTTCTGTTACTCTTGACGTGACTGATGTCATTTGATTCTGAGGTGTGTTCAGGTGGTTGACGCCATGGCCGTCGTCGGGACCATGACTCGGTCGACTCGAGGGATTGAACAGACGTGCTTTCTGAATCAGAGGAGTCTTCTGTCGATGTCCTTTGATACCGTTCTCTTGAGTGTGTCTTGAATAGATGATTTTTGAAATAGATAGGCCATGACGAGCTGCTCCTAGAGTCGGAGCTCTCTTTGGCATATTTCTCCGCGTACCTTTCTCGAAATGACTTCGATGTCGTCTTACTGGATGGGTTGTTTGATGACCACATATCTATCTCTTGTGGTTTCTTCATTGTCTCGGATGTCGTGGATGTGTTTGTCTTCCTCTTCCAGGTGTCCGAGTGAGTCAGTCCGTCTTATCCGGTTTGCTTCTCCTTCCCGCTTGTTTTGTGCACTGACATCTGTGTTACGGGTGTGATCTTGTACCGAATTCCAGTGCTGGCGTAACTGGTCCAGTCTTGTATAATTTGCCTTTCTTGCACATTTGTTGGGCAGGCTGTCATCTGGTCCATTGGTGCGATCTGTCTCACTTGATGCTTCATCTGCTTCATAATCACTTGCACTATACGTTGAGTTTGAGGTTGAATAAGTGATGCTGTCGTACTCCTGGATCATTCCGGTCTTTTGTGTTGTTGACTCACAGTACTTCATGTTAATTTGTTTCTCCTGTTGTCTTATCTCTGATCTGTCTTCATCCTCCCCGTTTCTGGTTTTGTTTATTTCTTGTGCTTTATTCACCGACCTTAGAGATGTCTCTTTCCTGGTATCTTGGTGTCTTGCACATAGGTGCGGTTCTTTTGATAGTTCTCTTGCTTTGACCCGCTCTACAGCTTCGGGCTTCTTGATTGTTTCCTTTAGTGACCAATGCCCTCGAAGAATCTTGTGCTTTGTACTAGACCTTGAACAGCCTTCGATTACCCGAAGTCGAACTGCGTCCTCATTTGTAAATGTGTTGAAGTGGCAGCGTTGTACCAGACTCTGCAAACGGGTGATGAAGTTTGGCAATGATTCTCCTGGTTCCTGCCGTGCTGTGTTGAAAACGATGCGTTCATGATCCACGTCATCCTTTGCATTGAAATGGGCGCGTAGCGTCTCTTGTAGTCTTTCATAAGTCTCTGTGTCCTTTTCAGAAAATGTTCTAATTAAACGTCGGCCCTCATGGCCCACCAGCTGGAGCAGTAATGTCAGACATTTTCCATCTCTTCGCTCACCGGTGGTGTCAAGAAAGTCGTCCAGTGATTCCAGCCACCGGTTCCATTTGGGACCCAAACTCTGAATGTCAGTCTGTGTCACTGGGGGTGGTACTTCAATGTAGGGATTGGATCGTTGGGTTGCTTTTCCCACCGCCATGAGGGAGGAAGATCTTAAAGGTTTATTTTGGCACTTGCCTTTGCTCGTGCTTGTTGTGTTTCAGACCTGCATTTACTTGTGTTTGTTGCATTCGAGATTTGCACTGTCTGGTGCTTGTTATGTTTCCTTATCGCTTGCTCGTCGTTATTTACCGTTGTCTTGCCAGTGCTTGTTTGTTGCTTTCGTTGCGCTTGCCAGTGTTTGTTTATACTATTTGTTTTGCACTTGTCAGTGCTTGTTTGTTGCTTTTGTTGCGCTTGCCAGTGTTTGTTTATATTGTTTGTTGCACTCGCCAGTGCTTATTTGTTACGTCTGTTGCATTTGCCAATGTTTGTTAGTTACTTCTGTTGCATTTGCCAATGTTTGTTAGTTACTTCTGTTGCATTTACCAATGCTTGTTTGTTACTCCTGTTGCATTTACCAATGCTTTTTTGTTACATCTGTTGTATTTGCCAATGCTTGTCTGTTACTTGCCAATGCTTGTTTGTTGCTTGTCAGTGCTTATTTGCTGTTTCAGGCTCTTTGCCTGACTTCAAAATGGCCGCCGATGATCCCCCGCAGGGGATTGGTCGATATTGCCTGACTTCAAGATGGCCGCCGAGAATCTCGTTTTCAGCGAGATTTTGGTCGTTTCTGCTCGTTTCTTCGGCGGGGGGGGGGGCAGTTAGGCTGCGATTTCACTCACCGGAGCCGTGATCTACCGCTTGAGTCGCGAATCAAGGTAGGGCAATTTCCTTCACTTCTGGCGCCGAGGTGGGCACTCGGTAGGCGTTTTCTTTGGCCACACGCTTCCGTCACCGAGGTGGGCACTCGGTGGGCGCTTTGGGCAGCGCGCTTCCGCCGCCGAGGTGGGCACTCGGTAGGCGCTTTATTTAATGCTATAACGCCGCCGAGGTGGGCACTCGGTAGGAGCTTAAATTACCGCTATTCCGCCGCCGAGATGGGCACTCGGTAGGCGCTTTAATTACCGCTATTCCGCCGCCGAGGTGGGCACTCGGTAGGCGCTTTAAGTACCGCTATTCCGCCGCCGAGGTGGGCACTTGGTAGGCGCTTTTATTATCGCTCGTCCGCCGGCGAGGTGAGCACTCGGTGGGCGTTTTTCGCAGCACTCTCGAGCCTCCAGACGAGGGGCGAGCTTCTGGCCAGTCGGTCACCGGTTGCTGCTGTGGCTGTCCACACGCTTGGGGTTTCTTTCGCCTTCGTCGCCAGTTGTAGTGTCCAGCCCCAATAACTCAGGCGAACACAGTGTGGAAGGGTCATGGACCGTCTTTATTATTCATCCTCCTTCTTTGAATCCCAACAGCTTACTGCCCTTTCCTGCCCACTTGGTCCCCAGCTCCTCCCTTTCCACCCACCCTCGTCCCTCACTCAGGCCGGCCCTAGTGCCTGACCAGTTGGGTCACTGGGCACTTTGCGTCAACATCATTACATGGGGTTTCTGTCCAAAGGTTTGTAGGGCGACTAGAATTAGCTCACCTTTGCCCGTTCTCATAAGCCATCCTACATCCACAGTGTGCATGCCACCTTGTCTAATTCAGCATGGAAACCTCTGACCAGCAACCATAATGTAGTGGTCAATGGAAAAGAATCTACACTGTCCGCTTCAACAGCTGTATGTGGCTGGAACAGTGGGGGATGCAAACAAAAGTGGGCATACTGGGCCTGGGCACAGTAGAAACATAGGTCCATGTCAGGGGCACTTAATCTGCCCTGTGAGCAGGGGAGGGTCAATGTTTACCACGTGACTCTTGGTTGCTTGGCGGTCCATGTCAGGGCTACCAAGTTGAAGTGGCGCCGCTTGAGGAAATGTCTTGTGAGAGGAATGGGGATATTAATGAACAAGTAGAGAAACGTAAGGACGATATTTCAAGTTTGGCACGAACGATCCTTCCAGCATCAGACAGAGGCCGTCTGGATGAGACCAGAATCTGTTCTTCCTGCCGGACCATAGCCCTGTCATGATTCTCCCTCCGGAGTTTCTCGATATCTCTGCTGAGCCATACCGACTCCTTCGCCCACTGGAGCGGGTATTCAGATTCCAACGGCTTTGGGGCCCAAACTGCCAAGCCTTTTGTACCGCTTTTGGCCACCATAAGTGTGGCCGGGTATGCTCAGACGTGAGTCCCTTGTTCACTTTACCACTGGATTCAAGCAAGCCGGGCTGAAAATGGCTGGAATGCCAGAAACCGGTCCTCGGAAGCTTGTTTCCGGTCCAGGGAAGACATGGCTTGGCAGTTCGGCTGGACTGTTCCCATGAGGCACAGGGTCAGACTGATTTGCATATAGCCATGTCTGAACTGGGGTGGCAGAGTGGGCTAAAGAACGGTGATGGATTAAACCCAGATCTTTTGTCTTGGTGTGAGTGTTTGATTGATTCAGATGCTCCGTCCATCACCCCCCCTTTTGTACCGTCCTCAGACCCAGCCCAATTAAATCCAAGCATCCATCCATCCTAAGCATCTTTTAATTGATGCATATATTCCTACTGATATAGATACATACATCTGTTCCTGCGCTTATCTTAAGCATCTATTCATGCAGCCATATGCGTATATATCCATTGATACATCTGTCCCAGAACTAATGCTAAGCATCTATCGGCCCACTCATCTATCATAAGTACTGGTCCCTGCATTCATTCATCCGTCCATCCATCCATACATTGATACATCCATCTATGTATCTATGCATTGATGTACCTGGACATGCATCCACTCGCCCTTTATTAAACTATATGTTCTTATTTTCCCGTATCGTCCGCCCCTGATCCTAAATACAACGTATTATTCTCATCCACCCAGCCTCTTAAGGGGTCGAAAAGACTTGCAAAAAGTATTGACAGGCAGATTTTTTTAATAAAGAATAACAAAGCTTTGAGTTCCTCTTTGTGGACATACTTCACCACCCTTCTCTGGTTGTGTTTTAAATAAAGGTACATCTAGCAAAAGAAATGTAAAGGAGTTTTTAAGTGTAAGACGTTAATTTAGGAACATCAAGTTTTTTTGCGTTGTATATAGGTATACTGCTTTAAAGTGGCCATGACTGACAGATACTGAATACCTGTACTTCTTACATTAGAGAAAGTATCCCAGAGAGCTAATTTGGGGTGGTGAGAAGCTTGAGTTCTATATTTCCATTTTAAAGGATTTCCCTTCTCCTACAATGCGAGTCACCTGGAATGATGTCTGCACTTCTAAGTTATGAGTAATGTGCATGCTCCCACAGTCTCACTGCAGTACAATATAGAAGAAAAAAATGGATGAGGTTTGCCAGGCCCGAAAATAGACTACCATAAAGACCTGTTTCGAGGCCCCTACAAATAAAGTGCTGGTGCTCAGACCCCACAGACACCCCCCACTTAAAGCTTCGGGTGCAGTGTTATGTTTGGGAAGTTGTAGATAAATTTGTAGGCTAATAATGGTAATTTTTGGTGGGCAGTTTGGTTGATAATATTATTCTATGTACATAGATTAAAAGTTTTGAAAATACTATCTATAAAATTGTCTGCGGTGGGTTGCAGAGAGAGTGCTGTGTTGTGGTGGGGTGCGGCAGAGAGATGAAAAGTATGAGGTAGTGCAGTTATATATAAATTGTAAATGTGTATGTAAATAATCAAATAAATACTTGCTGTATGTTCTATGACACTACTTGTCATCCTAGTGCTCTTCTGTCATGCTCCATCACGTTGCAGCACTGGGTGTGGCAGTCATTAGTGGAAGTTTTGTAATTGTATGTTATTATTTTAACATAGTGAACAAATGTGAAAAATAATTGAATCTTTTTTCTGTTTTATAGAAAATTATTTTGTTTGGATTAATATTCGGAAATGCCAAGAAGAAGTGAAAAAAAAAGAAAAGAGAAGAAAAATATATATTTCAACAAAAGGCAAAATCTGCCATTAGAAAAAAATGTATATGTAAGTATTGTTACAACATATTAAGTAGAAGAGAACAAAATGCCTTTTAGAGCAGTACATAATAACTTAGAATTAGTACCTATTCCGGAGAAACTGGCAGAATTGAATACATATGAGTCTGTTCTAATTCAATGTGTTCATTCTTTTCAAACTATAATTCGGATGGAGCCTATAAAGGGGTAAAGTGCCACCAACAGACTTGCAAAGAGGTTTGAAGGAAGAGTGGCGTACTTACCTTTGGATAAAAAAAAATATTGAAACTATTGCTAGAGTGAAAGAGGAAAATTAGACAGTAGTCATTCTAGTAAATGGTGTAGTAACAAAAAGTCAGAAAATATGGCAAGAATTTGTGGGTGTTAATAAAGTTGAAAAGGCTACCTTATATCTTATAGAAAACAATATTTATTACAAAACTATAAATGTGGGTGAACAGGTAATTTAGACTCCTGAGGCGGAAGCCGGGAGTGATAGCTGCGTTTATAACATTGAATTGTAATTTTGCTTTTACCTGTGTCACACTGTTCCCTGACACTTCCCCCCCTTTCACACTTGCTGAGACTTCCTCGTGCAGCTCCTGATCACGCTGCCGCGGGTGGGGTTCAGTCACAGTCGACATCTGCCTCGCTAATTAGGCCACGCCCATTACCGGGAGGCCACGCCCCCTTTTCCTATTTAAGACGCACTGATTTGACGAGCGCGCCCTGAGATTTAGACTCCTGAGGCGGAAGCCGGGAGTGGTAGCTGTGTTTTTAACATTGAATTGTAATTTTGCTTTTACCTGTGTCACGCTGTTCCCGGACACTTCCCCCCTTTCACACTTTCTGAGACTTCCTCGTGCAGCTCCTGATGACGCTGCCGCGGGTGGGGTTCAGTCACAGTCGACATCTGCCTCGCTAATTAGGCCAAACCCATTACCGGGAGGCCACGCCCCTTTTCCTATTTAAGACGCACTGATTTGACGAGCGCGCCCTGAGATTTAAACTCCTGAGGCGGAAGCCGGGAGTGGTAGCTGTGTTTTTAACATTGAATTGTAATTTTGCTTTTACCTGTGTCACGCTGTTCCCTGACACTTCCCCCCTTTCACACTTGCTGAGACTTCCTCGCGCAGCTCCTGATCACGCTGCCGCGGGTGGGATTCAGTCACAATCAACATCTGCCTCGCTAATTAGGCCACGCCCATTACCGGGAGGCCACGCCCCCTTTTCTCAACAACAAAGATGTGCATTTATAGAACGCACAGCGGACGAGCGCAGCGGGCGTGCCGTCAGCGCGCCAAAGGCGCGCCAAAGGTATGCCCGTCTGCGCTCGTCCGCGCCGAGGTAGCGCCTTGGGCCAGTTATGCTGCCCACCCTGGCCTCTATCCTGAACGGTCTCCTTCTGGGAGCTTCTACTCTAGGGAGGCGCTCATTGGAATAGGCAAGCTACACGCAGATAAAGGAACTCTCTTCCTGTCACTAACATCGCACCCACGAGCCGATTTTCTGTGTGACGATTTGTTAAAGTGTGGGCTTCTCACTGTCAGGTCTTTACCTAAACATAGTATTGAGATCCAACTTATGATTGAGACTCACGAATTGGACATTCTTTGTATGACTGAAACTTGGACCCGCCCTGACTGTTTGGTTGACCCTGGATTTGCATGTCCTCCGGGGTTTAAATTCCTTCATACCCTGCGGCCTACTGGGAGAGACGGGGGTGTGGGAGTTATTTTTAGAGCTTCCTGCTGCATTAAGGCCCTTACTCTAGACCTTACTTTGGGCACTGAGTTGTTAGGATTATCATTACAGACTCATTCCGGGAATAATATCACCATGGTAGTCTGCTATCGCCCACCTGGGTCTTTTAGCCCTCAGCAGCAACGAGCACTACTAACTACCCTCACTAACATCGCCTTCTCCCATCATAAGCTCCTCATCCTCAGCGATTTCAATCTTTGGTACAACGGGTCCCTTGACTCGGGTCTTAGGAACTTAGTTCAAGCCTGTGACAGTTTCGGCCTCTCTCAATTTGTCACTGAAGCCACCCATATAGCTGGTCATCTCTTAGACTTGCTCTTTGCGGCCCTTGACCTGGTGGCGATGGGGGAAATCTTAGCTATGGACTGGACTGACCACTTACTCGTTAAATTTTTTATTCACACGAGCAGTGGACCTCACAAAGCCCCCGTGTTGTCCAGACAAATTAAGTGCAGAGATTGGAGGGCCCTCACTCGCTTGCACCTTACCGGTGAGGTGTTCCAATCGGTACAGCTCTTCAGTGAGAAATTGAGCATTGACGAAAACTACTCCTCTCTCTGCACTAGAATCACCACGGTCCTTGATGACCATGTCCCTTTAAAAATACGTAGCTGTAGGGGCAAAGACTCTGCCCCCTGGTACAATGCTGAACTAAAAAACTTAAAGCTAGGATGCAAACAAGCTGAGAGAAGGTGGAGACGCGATTACAGTAACACCTCGAAAGAGCTCTGGAAGACCAAGGTTTCTACCTATAAGAGTCTGATCAAAAAATCCAAAGCTGAATATTACTCCTCGATTATTTGCAACACCACCAACAATTCCAGGAGTATTTTTAACATTCTAAATAGCGTTACGAATCCGGAGTGCGCCAAGAATGCGATTGTCCCGTCCCAAGATCTCTGTGACAATCTTGCTATTTTTTTAAGCAAAAAATCAAGCTGATCCTTAAAGACCTGGACATGCCTCCAGAGTATATCCCTCCACCTGACCTGAGCTCTGTCTCTCTAGCAGAACGACCGGCCGACCTCGTCTCTGAGGCTAGTGATCTGCTATTTGCGTTCCCTCCACTCAACTATGAGGATTTCACTGAGGTAGCTAGAGGGATCGTTTCCGGCTCGCCTTTGGATCCGGTGCCTCCCAAGATTTGGAAGGAATTTGAGGACGAATTATTCCGCCCCTTCAACAAATCTGCAATCAATCCTTGGTTACTGGCACTGTCCCAACCCATTGGAAACGGGCGCTAGTTTCTCCTCTGTTAATGAAGCCCTCTTTGGATCCTGACTGTTCTAAGAACTATCGGCCGATCTCCTTGCTGCCTTTCCCAGCTAAGATAGTTGAGCGTTTGGTTAGTAACACTCTTGCCAACCATCTCGAACGCCATCTATTATTGGATGGGGACCAATTTGGTTTTCGGCCTGCCCATGGGACCGAAACAGCCCTCATCACTGCTATGGACGAGCTTCAAAGGCGTGCAGACAGAAGACAGGCAGCATTCCTGATCCTGCTCGATATGTCTGCCGCCTTTGATACGGTGAACCATAAGATCTTAATGCAGCGGTTATGGGAGGCAGGAGTGAGAGACACCGTGCTGCTCTGGTTCCACTCTTTTTTGAAGGATAGGCAGCAGGCAGTCTCTATGCCACCTTTTCAGTCAGCCTTTTCCCTGGTATCACATGGAGTCCCTCAGGGCTCTGCTATCAGCCCCATTCTTTTTAATATTTATCTTAGACCTCTGATCTCTCTTATCAAAAGCTTCGGCATTAAGATTGTGAATTACGCCGACGACACGCAGATGATTCTCTCCCTGGAAGGCGAGGATTCTACTTCCTTGGAGGTTTTACATAATTGTCTGCGTGAAACGTCTAGGTGGCTGAAGGACAATTCCCTTCAGTTTAATGCAGGAAAGACGGAGGTGCTTTTCAGTGCTGGCACTAGGATTCCTCAACCTTTCCCACCTAATTTTTGGCCACCAGAAACGAGGACTTCTGTCCGGCCAGTGGAATCTGTTCGGAATCTGGGGGTCATGCTGGACCAGAGGCTCAGCATGGAAACGCATGTTCAAAAAACGTCTGCCTGCTACTTTGCTATCCTTCGCGCTCTAAGGAAAGTCCTGCCCCTCCTACCTACCTGTGCTCATGCTCAAGTGGTTAGATGTACCATCCTTAGCAGGCTGGACTATTGTAATGCCCTTCTGCTCGGGTCCCCTGAGTTTTTGCTGGATCGTCTCCAGAGGGTCCAATCAGCGGCTGCGAAACTAGCCCTGGGGCTTCCGAGAAGGTCTCATGGAGCATCCGCACTGGCAAAGCTGCACTGGCTTCCTATAAGGCAGAGGATCCAGTTTAAGGCCCTCTGTATAGTGTTCAGGGCTCTCCATGGAGCTGGCCCCGCTTCTTTGAAATCTAAAGTTGCTTGGTATTCCCCTACTAGACCGCTTTGTTCCTCTGACGCTAAACTGGTGGTTGTTCCCAGATTCAGAAAGGTTAGAGCCGGTGGCAGATCCTTTGAAGTAACTGCCGCCAGACTATGGAACACTCTTCCCATCGAGATAAGGCACATTGGTGAACTCCTACCGTTCAGAAGGAGGATAAAAACTTGGCTATTCCCCTGCTAATCCGCTTCCCTTCGGTTTTTGTATCTCTTAGCGCCAGGATGCCTGCAATGGTGATGGTTGCGCTTTATAAATGCTTAAAATGAAATAAATAAATAAATAAATAAATACGTTTAGAAGATGAATCTTGTTGACCGATATTCTGAAGCTGCAATCTGTACAGGTCTATCAGTATACCGTCCACCTTCATGCGTAGAAAACAGCTGTGGAAAATAATGACCTTCCAAGCTTTTCTCCCATACACTCATGGGAGTTCCCTGTGCTTTTTTCATTTCAAATAACTCAATGCTGCTTCCTATTACTTCTTTTGAGTGCAAAGGATATATTGTGTAAAATTCATAAATATCTTCAGTCCTTGACTTGCCCACTTTCTCAATTTGACCACTTGAAATTTCAGATTATATTCTGAAGATCCTAGATTTCGACAGTGCATTTCATACATATTTAACCTTTTGTTTGAAAGTGATCTGTCTTCTCTGTTGTATGCAGTGAACCAAATATTCAAACTAAAGTTCACCAATAAGTTCTTTCTGCGAAATAATTTTTGGAGAAAGTTCAAGAGATGAAAATTTAGAAGGACACTTAATCAATTTGATGGCATGTCAACTTGGATTAATGAGTATTGGTATTGCTGTGATGAAGAACTCAAGTGTATGCTACAGAACTTAGGTACACCAACGTGGTTTGTCACACTTAGCTGTGCAGAGTATGCATTGGAAAATTTGCTTGGCTTTCTAAGAGAAGAAAATTCCAATATAAAAAATGTTGAAATAAAGACTTGTGGTGCACTGTGCTCATTGGATCCTGTAAATGGGTGCAGCTATTTTAATGATAGGTTTTGGACTATGATGTATTTTATCTGCAATAAAAAGAATACACCGTTTGGAGAGGTTACCGATTTCTTTTGGAGAAAGGAGTATCAAGCAAGAGGTGCACCTCATATACATATGCTACTATGGATCAAGGATGAACCTAAATTTGAAAATGATTCTGATGAAACAGTATTTTCTTTCATTGAATAGTATGTGACATGTGAGATACCAAGAGAAGACGGATATAGAAGCTTGAGATAGCAAGTCTTACGTTTCCAAAGTCACGGTTGTTGAACGTGTTGCAGAAGAAAATACAAGACTAAAGGAACATTTTACACCAGATGTCGGCTTGGTTTTTCCTGTCCAGTCATTTGTAAAGGAAGAGTAAATTCTTTTTTTTCTTTTGTAATGCACAGAATAACTCAAAAATCTCCAAAGAATAACTACAAGTTAAAAAGAACAGAAGTGTCAAAGTATATCAATGATTACAATCCAGTTGTTTTAAAAATGTGGAATGTGAACTTGGACATTCAGTATGTTGCAGATAACTCAATTGCTGTTGCATGTTATGTTACATTGTATATAACAAAATCTGAAAAAATAGAGATGAAAGAAATGTGGGAAGAAATTGCACAAGAGAAAAGCCTTAGTAAAGAATTGTGCAGCTTTACTTTGAAAATGCTTTCCCACCAAGAAATTGGGATTGTATGAATGTTCACACTGCTTGTGCTCTTCAAGTTTAAATTCAAAGTCAAGAGGAATCATTTGGGTTTCATTTGCCTGCAAATGAAATAGAGTGTTGAAACCATTTGAAGAAATTGAAGAATTAGCAGTAAATGAAACAGACAGTACAGACAATCTTAAAACTAATATGTTGGACACATAGTAACCGAAAGGAGTCAACATCTGGGACAGCTATGTCTGTATGAAGTACTTCAACATTACAGCTTGAAAAGAAATGTTAAAAGGATGTAAAATAAGGATAATATGCAGTAGTTGGATGTCATGGTTGTTTAGTAAAACATGCAAAGAGTAATCTCATAAACCACAAGAAAGTTAGTTGTGAAACTTTAGATAAGCAAGAATTTTACCATTTAGCACTTCTGCAACTGTTTAAGCCATGGTGTAGTGAAAGTAAATTATTTGGAGACTTTGACTGTTACGAAGATTCTTGTAATACATGTAAATGTAGCGTTGCATGTACAATTTTTGCTATATAATCAAAAATGTTGAATGATGAAGTTGAACAGGAAAAGACTATTACAGCTGAGATTAGTAATAAAAGTTCCCAAGATAGTGACACTAGTGGTCCATGTAGTCACGATCTTCTTTGATGATCAATACTGTAAAATGAAGGAGCCATTTCTATGCATGAAGTTGAAATTGCAATGCGGTACAGCAGGTCCGAACAGTGAAACGGGGTCTTGATTCTATGATTGAGGATGTCAGAAGTTAAAGTCTGTGATAATTTCTGTGTGCCCCCTCTGACCAGGTGCAATCAACTCTAGGTCCCAACAGTGGAATGGCGTCTTAATCCCACAATGGACGATGTTAGAACTCAATCTGAGTGGAGATGAAGGTACTCCCTTTGACCGTGTGCAACCAACTCTAGGTTACAATAGTGGAATGGTGTCTTGATCCCACAATGGACGATGTTCAATATAACTTGCTGCTTGCTTTGTTTTCACAGAACTCCCTCTGTTGAAGTGCAGCACAGTGTGTGCTTACGTAGCTAACTGTTGTACAGGATTATTGGACTTGGTTGACTGTAGTCGGTGGAGTAAACCGTGGTACAGTAGGTCCGAACACTGAAACGGGGTTTTGATTCTATGATTGAGGATGTCAGAAGTTAAAGTCTGTGATTATTTCTGTGTACGACCTCCGACCAGGTGCAAGGAACTCTAGGTCCCAATAGCGGAACGGTGTCTTGATCTCACAATGGAAGATGTTAGAACTGCATTTGAGAGTGAGATGAAGGTACTCCCTTCGACCAGGTGCAACCTACTCTAGATCCCAACAGTTGACCGGTGTCTTGATACCACAATGGACGATGTCCAATATTACCTGCTGCTTGCTTTTCACAGAACACCCTCTGTTGAGGTGCATCACAGTGTGTGCTTACGTAGCTAACAGTTGTACAGGAATAATGGGCTTGGTTGACTGTAGTCGGTGGAGTAAACCGTGGTACAGAAGGTCCGAACACTGAAACGGGGTCTTGATTCTACGATTGAGGATGCCAGAAGTTAAAGTCTGTGATTATTTCTGTGTATGACCTCCGACCAGGTGCAAGCAACTCTAGGTCCCAACAGTGGAAAGGTGTCTAGATCTCACAATGGAAGATGTCCGATATTACATGTTGTTTGGTTTTCATAGAACTCCTTTTGTTGAGGTGCATCACACACTGTGCTTCCGTAGCTAACTGCTATACAGGATTATTGGGATTGGTTGAGTGTAGTCGCTGGACTACACCACGGTACAGCAGGTCCGAACACTGAAACAAGGTCTTGATTACATGATCGATAATGTCAGAAGTTAAAGTCTGTGTTTATTTCTGTGTATGACCTCCGACCAGGTGCAAGCAACTCTAGGTCCCAACAGTGGAACGGTGTCTTGATCCCAGAATGGAAGATGTCCAATATTACTTGTTGCTTGGTTTTCATAGAAATCCCTCTGTTGAGGTGAATCAGACACTGTGCTTGCGTAGCTAACTATTGCACATGATTATTGTGCTTGGTTGACCCCAGTTGGTGGAGTACACTGCGGTACAGCAGCTCTGAACAGTGAAACAGGATTAAGGAGGTCAGAAGTTAAAGTGTGTGATGATTTTGTTGTACTCCCTCTGATCAGGCAGGCGCAATGAACTGTAGGTCCCAACAGTGGAACTGTGTCTTGATCCCACAATGGAGGATGTTAGAACTGCTTCTCAGAGTGGAGATGAAGGTACTCCCTTCAACCAGGTGCAACCAACTCTAGGTCCCAACAGTGGAACGGTGACTTGATTCTAGAATGGAAGATGTCTGATATAACCTTTGGCTAGGTTTTCACAGAACTGTCTATGTTGAGGTGCCTCACACTTTATGCTTCTGTAGTTAACTGCTGCACATGATTATTGGGATTGTGTGACTGCTGCCGCTGGAATAGACCGCGGTATAGCTGGTCCAAACAGTGAAACAGGGTCTTGATTCTATGATTGAGGATGTCAGACTCAGTGCTTCCGTAGCTAACAGTTGCACATGATTATTGTGCTTGGTTGACACCAGTCGGTGGAGTACACTGTGGTACAGCAGGTCCGAACAGTGAAACGGGGTCTTGATTGTATGATTGAGGATGTCAGAATTTACAGTTTGTGATGATTTGTGGTAGCCCCTCCGATGAGGTGCATCAAACTCTAGGTCCCAACAGTGGAACGGTGTCTTGATCCCACAATGGAGGATGTTAGAACTTCCTTTAAGAGTGGAGATGAAGGTACTCCCTCGGACCAGGTGCAGGCAACTCTAGGTCCCAACAGTGATACGGTATCTTGATTCAACAATGGAAGATGGCCGATATTATTTGTTGCTTGGTTTTCATAGAACTCCCTCCGTTGAGGTGCATCAGACTTGGTGCTTCAGTAGCTAACTGTTGCACATGATTATTGTACTTGGTTGACACCAGTCGGTGGAGTACACAGTGGTACAGCAGGTCCGAAGAGTGAAACGGGGTCTTGATTGTATGATTGAGGATGTCAGAAGTTGAAGTTTGTTATTATTTCTGTGTACCCCCTCTGATCTGCTGCAACCAAGTCCATGCTTTCGAATTGAATGGTACATGGCTGTCAGGTGTCAATGAATAGTGAGTCTGGCCTACAATGCAGACAGATGTGTTCACAAATCGGATCAAGTGCTGATTGTTTAATTATAGAATCCAGTAGTCAAGTAACTACAACGTCTATTGGAATATATTTATTATGTGTTTAGTATCCTTGCTTGAAGAATTTTTTTTAAATGACTTATAGGTTTACTACAATGACCAAATTTAATTTGCAAGTGCAAAGGAACACTGAATAGTCTACACTGTAGACAGCAGAAATGGTATTTGAATTGTTTTGTTTTATTTATTGCAGATTTTTCTCCAATTTATATTGGTGTCTTTTGTGAAGAGGAAGTGAGAGAAAGTATTCATGAATGTCTGTGTGAGTACAGTCTTCTACAATTAACACTGCAGATAGCAGTGTTCACAATTCAGATTAAGTTGGTCTTGTAGATTACGCAGTTCTGTTGTAAAAGAAATTGCTCCAGTGTGCTCTGTCTACACCATGCATACGTATTATTACAGGCTCCGGACACGCTTTTTGTTGCTTCGTGTATGTCAAACTGTGTAGCTGAATTCCACCTTATGTAGCTGTGGGCCCTTGCTTACCGCTCTCTCTGGCCTACACTTTAGACACCAGTGTTCACAATTTAGATTGAGTTGCTATTGCAGATGATGTCCTGTTGATGGCAACAGTTATTATTCCTAGTACGGCCTGCACGTCTACAGCACACATCATCGCTGGTTGTTGACATGCTGAATGATTTTGATGTGGCTATCTGAGTGCATTAGAAATGATGGACCCTTTATGATTCAATCTTTTTGTGTATTATTTCAGACCTAATAATTGTGTGTTAGTGTACCACAAGTTGTGTTTCTTTTATGATAGAATATTTTTATGTATTACTTCACATCTACTGTCCCTACCTTACTGCAGTATAAACTATTGATTCTTTTATTATTGAATGTTTGTGTGTGATCCAATGATTACTGTTGTAGTTGATGATATCTGCAACTATTCCCTGAGGGCTGGTTTACACTGACTCCACACGCATCCACCACAGACGTCACTGGATATGTGACCCTGGTAATAAAAAGGTGTCGAGCGCACGTGCCCATACCCACTTCCACTATCTATCTTTGTCTGTGTGTTCATTAGCTATGCATGATAATGCCCCTGGGCCATATTACATTATTACATAACATTGTGCTGTGGGCAGTGTATGTAACTCTGTTGTGGGGAAAACTTTGGTTATGTAACTTTTAGGTGTATGGCTATCATAGGTGGAAGGCTACTTAACAGATTATGAATATTGATGAAGATGGTCGTTGAATGTTGTGTGTATTGCAAGATATGTGTACATAGCAAAAAGTTTCAGAAAAGCTCGCTAAGCAGAAGAGGTGTGTCTCATGAAATGCTGTAGAGAGAATGACTAAAATGGGTGGCGTCCTTCAACTGCTACAATGGGAAACGTTATGAACTAATCAAAAGCTTTTTTTTAAGGTCACTTGGTAATTGCGCACTGAGTGCGGAAGGAGGCCACACCCAATGCAATTTATTATTACTATAATATGTTTATTACAGTTAGGAATATATAAATGATTTAAATATTTAACATTATCGCTTGCTGTCATATACACTTTAAGGTTATTTACATATACTTTTGAGACATAAAAAAAATGAGGGAATGGTGTACCCGGTGCAACACCATACATCTATGATGTAAGACAGGGTCTGGCAGTGTGCAATCATCTCATACGCAACGCACAGCGGGCGCGATCCCATACGTACATGATGTAATGCGCGGCTTGGTACTGCATTTCAGTCGCATACCAAACTAGTAGGTGGTGCGACCTCATCCGTATATGTTGTTACGCGCGACATGGTGTTACGAACGTGTTGAATTCCAAATGCGCATTATTTCAATATGGTGGATAGGATTCGCGTGCTGATTGAGCTTGGTAGACTACCGGTACAGTACTTTAGTTTTCTGAAAAAAAAAGAAAAAGCGATATACATATTTTTGGGGGGAAGATATAAAATATTACATAATTTTTAAGTTAAAAAAAAGGATAATAGAGTTGCAAATATTTTAAAAAACTATTCGAAAAAATCTAGGTATTATAAATATTAAAATATGAAATTAAGATGTAAAAAACCTTTGAAATTCACTGAAAATGAAGATTTAAAAAACTTTTGAAAATTCACTGAAAAAAACATAGGTTTTAAAGACGTTATATTAGGAATTCGCATTTAAAAAAACCTTTGAAATCCACTAAAAAACATAGGTTTCAGGGACGTTATAGTTAGCTGGATACTTCACTCATACAAAATGATAGAAAATCCCCTGTTATAGTTAGTTGAGTTAACTATTAACTTGTGCCCCCGCAATGCACTGCTGATGATGTCACATATTACATCATTCATGACATGGTCAGTGACATCACTAATGACATCTCAAATGACATCACTGATGACATCACTGATGACATCATCCATGTGAAAATCTGATGCACCTCATTGCACTCAAATATACCAGTTGATACGCCCACTCTGAAATACAGACTACCATTTTCAAAACCATGAACACACCAGTTACTTCATATCCACTCACTAATTCCTAGCAGTACACACAGATCCACACATTCACACATACAGTTACTCTTACATACAGTCAGCCATTAATACAGCATTATCATATGCACTCACATATCTATACAGACACTCACACACCGCCTCTCATTCATAAAGTTACTTACACACCTAGTCATGGAAATAATCAATCACACTTTCATTTACTCACTTGTGCAGTTACACACATACAACCTCACTTATTTAAATATATACTAACACATACTTATACTCTAATACAATAATGAATACAAGCACACTCTGATCCATAAAGGCACTCTCACAATCACTCACTGTCACATATAGTTATTTACACAGTCCAACACTCACATATACCGCCTTTCACATATGCAGTTACTTACACATGTACCACTGAGGCATCCATTCACTCACCAACACAGCCATACACACACTCACCCAGCCATAGAGCCCTTAGAGATACAGACTTGAGCACTTATACCCAGTGAATTATCCACTAAACATCTATGCACAGACACACACTCCCCACTCACCGACACAGACACTCAGGTACCCATACAGATAGTCAGATTACGAATCAATAGCCCATATAGATCCTCATTTAGCTGCTAACCAATCCATGCAAGCGCGTACACACCAACTGACAACCTAAACTGTATCGTGGTGAATCCTGTGGAGCGGAGACGACCGAGGACCTTCTTTGCGGACCCGAACTACTATATCCGGGTCACTGCTTTGTAAAACAGACTTTCCATCTATCAAATAGGATGCCTAACACATGAAGAAACGTTCTAAAGTGAGATCCTATGATCATCAGTTGCAAATAATAAAGGGTCACCAAATAGAACACTCCTTTCTCTGAGATATATAGCTACCATTTAAGAACTTATAAGAAATTGTCAACCAGAATAGCCTATATTCACTGTTCAAGCCCTGAAGAAGTCCCTTGTTGGGACGAAACGCGTTGGCGGTTCCAAAAGTGATGCTGTCAAAAGTTTTTAAAGATTGAATAATAAAGAATAACTGAAACTGAACATCGACTTGCTTGTGAAACTAGATCTTTTTTTAACCATTCTTTGTTACAAATTGTGTTTAAAGTGTGCTGGGCTATTATGTGCAAATCAACAGACTATTCTGAATCGCCTAGAATGTAAATGGATTTACTATTGTAAAACTATTGAGAAAGGACTCAATTCCCTTGATGAATGGAATATGTGCATCTGATCACTACCAGTGCGATATTGTCATGTTACCTTCCAACCAAAATGTGCTGCTTAATATTGTCTATTGCAAAATTGTATATTGTATGTTTAATATATGCTAGAAGGAATATTAATCTGTAATCCACTTACCGTGAATCCCACATATTCGACTCTGCCATCTCAAAAATTAATCGTTATTAACTGTCCTAGTATCGACCTCATGACCGTGAACTCCACCAATTGCTGTTCATAAGCACTACAAAAACGCCCTCTTGGTAGCCTAAATTAGTACACTAACGTGTCCAAAACACTACTGGCACACTGATCCCCTAACGCTCATGCGCAAGTTTAATACGCTACTGCGGTTGCGCGCGCAACCAGGAAGCGATGTTAATGGAGTCCTGACCAGTCATTCAGCGTGAGAGCAGCTGAACAGCGAGGCACTCGGACGCCCTCCTACAGCCGCGCAAACGCTGTGATTAAGTAAGTTCCCTTTCGCCTGGGCTATGTCTACGAAATAACTCTATGGAGCAGCTAATATTTAAGTACTTTTCTTCATTCTTGCCCCATAGTTCCAGGTGAACACCAACAAGTTATCCTCTTCTATAGCGACTACAGAGCTATTCGGACTCCCTAGAAATACCCCGTTTTTAAATATATTCAGTACGTTTTCTTCTCCCGCCTTTTCACTTTGCCGAGGCCCCGTAAACTTCTGAATTTCTTATGTAAATATTTGAAATGTTACCCGCAGGTTCCAGTAGGACCCTCTTCTAAGTGAAATTGACTGAGCGCTACTCGGACCCCTTGGATAACTACGGTTATACATATACTCAGTAAGTTTTTTCCGCCCGCCTTTCGCGTAACCAAGGCTCTGTAAGCTACTAATTCTTTTGTAAATAATTGAAATGTTTCCCCGCAGGTTCCAGTAGGACCCTCTTCAAATCCGAATTGATTGAGCGCTACTCGGACCCCTTGAAAAACTATGATTTAATAAACTCAGTAAGTTCCTTTTCTCTGCCTTCGCACTCTGCCAAGGCTCTTAAAACCAATAGTTCCTTATGAAAATACTCAAAATGTTGCCCCGCTGGTTCGAGAAGGACCTTCCTCCAAAAACCCAATTGATCACTGTCTCTACCTCAGGTCATAGTTAGTCCTTGTTTCTAGAAAATCCAGCATTAACTAAGCCCTCGACCCACTAGTATTCCTGACTCCACCTTGGCAACTACAACTTATTATAACTAACTGAGCCTGTCCATTGGCAATTTAATGCTGCCCAGTTCATGCAATGATTACTGTAGTATTGTGCAAACTAGCCACTACTAGGGCTACTAACAGCACTACTGATCCAGATCACTGACTTTCTATATGTAGTAGTGATTACATTACATCAAGTTATCGCTGCCCCAAGGTTAGACTGAATCACTATGTCAAGCCATGATTATAACTTACAATTATCTACATGTCCATTGCTCGAAATGACCCCGTTTTATGTCTCCTTTAGAAATTCTCTCTGGCAAGCTACCGAAAAACCAGTTACCCTGTTTCAAAAAGTTTTTTTCTGTCGTATTCAATTACCCTAAGGTACTAAGCAAGTCACCTGTACGATAATTAAGCCATTGCATGCATTCACATGCTACCCCGCGTTTTTAGACAAGTAAATATGCGCAGCACACATTTGGTGAGATTGCTAAGCGCCTCCTCATCCAATTTGATCAAAATGTGCATGAAAATTATTCAAAATGTGCATGAAAGTTAATCATGACACTGGGAGCACAAGTATAAATAAAGTTAAAAAATGAATTTGTAGGTCCACATTTTAATCCCAATCAAATCTTGCAGTTTCAGGAGGCTCATCAGTCCTGATGATGATCTAAACTCATACAGATCGAAACGTCGTCGACCTACCCAAGGAAATACACCCACTTCATTGTATATATCTTCGTGGTTTTTAGCCTTGTTGTTGTGTGACATTTCGTTTTTTCACTTTGTTCACTTATGTCACGTTCTGCACCTTGTCACTCACTTGAGCACCTGAAAAACATTATAAGAATTGTATATAAAAAAAGAAAGTAAATAAAAGATTCTATATGAACCTACATCTCTAGCTCCCTAGCGTTAATTAATTATTCGCATTATTCTATTAGGACCTTATCAGGCCACCCTTGAACCACTGTTTCTTTAAAAGGGCTATTATGTGCAACCTAAACTGTGTGAATGTGTGTATCAGTCGCTAACATATGCATTAAGTAAGACACAATTAATCACTCACTTATACAGCCAGTCACACACCTACTAAATCAACCATGCTGACTCTTATACACCCATTCATTCTTTAATACAGCTTGGCATATATATATATAATATATAAAACATATTTATATTTTATAGAAACACATAGTCACTGGATGATGTCATCGGTGATGTCATCAGTGATGTCATTTGAGATGTCATCAGTGATGTCCCCGACCATGTCATGAATGATGTAATATGTGATGTCATCAGCAGTGCATTGCGGGGGCGCGAGTTGCAGTTAGCTCAACTAACTATAACAGGGGAATTTTTATCGTTTTGTATATGTGAAATGTCCAGCTAACTATAACGCCCCTGAAAACTATTTTTTTTGGTGAATTTCAAAGGCTTTTTAAATGCTAATTCCTAACTATAACGTCTGTAAAACCTATGCTTTTTCCAGTGAATATGTATATATATATATATATTGCATTACCCTTCCTCCTCTGCTTAAGGAAAACAGAGTCGCACTCCACTTGGCTGGAAATTTTTCTTTATTCAATTTTACAGGCTTGGCAGTCCTGACGCGCTTCGTCGTTCACTACGACTTTTTCAAAGGTGTGCCGCTCTGCTTGCATGGAAGTTCCTGCAGTGACAAGCATTTTAATTGGTTTGATGCTTGATTGCATATTTTTTTAAAACCCTCTGGTGGGCATGCTGGTCATTGTAGTTCTTCCCTTGCCTTTTCACTTGCCTCCGGTGGATTTACCATTCGCCTAGTGTCCCGCTTCAGCCCCTCTTCAGGTGAGGCACGGAGTCATGCTGGAGCCGGTCTCCAGCGGCAGCCACTTTCCCTTATGTGTCCGCTTTCACGGTGCTGGCGATTTGGTTCGTGTCAGGGAAACCTTTGGCGCTCTTGCTGACTGTGCGGCGCTCCCACGGCTTGAACCACGCCGTCATAAATTGCATTACCCTTCCTCCTCTGCTTAAGGAAAACGGAGTCGCACTCCACTTGGCTGGAAATTTTTCTTTATTCAATTTTACAGGCTTGGCAGTCCTGACGCGTTTCGTCGTTCACTACGACTTTTTCAAAGGTGTGCCGCTCTGCTTGCATGGAAGTTCCTGCAGTGACAAGCATTTTAATTGGTTTGATGCTTGATTGCATATTTTTTTAAAACCCTCTGGTGGGCATGCTGGTCATTGTAGTTCTTCCCTTGCCTTTTCACTTGCCTCCGGTGGATTTACCATTCGCCTAGTGTCCCGCTTCAGCCCCTCTTCAGGTGAGGCACGGAGTCATGCTGGAGCCGGTCTCCAGCGGCAGCCACTTTCCCTTATGTGTCCGCTTTCACGGTGCTGGCGATTTGGTTCGTGTCAGGGAAACCTTTGGCGCTCTTGCTGACTGTGCGGCGCTCCCACGGCTTGAACCACGCCGTCATAAATTGCATTACCCTTCCTCCTCTGCTTAAGGAAAACGGAGTCGCACTCCACTTGGCTGGAAATTTTTCTTTATTCAATTTTACAGGCTTGGCAGTCCTGACGCGTTTCGTCGTTCACTACGACTTTTTCAAAGGTGTGCCGCTCTGCTTGCATATATATATCAGCTCCACTCGCACCAGCCTGTCCCACTCAAAGGCGGGTGCCTGCCAGTCGGGGGTGCACTCGACAAAAATGACCGTGTGTAAAGGAGCCTAAGAGAATTTTTAAATTCCTCACATGTACCACGCCTTACGTGGTGTACTGTCTAACATGTCCTTGTGGCAGAAGGTATGTGGGCAGTACCCTAGGTTAATCACCCCTTTATGTATATCTCCTGGACCCTCTTACTAGGGCCTTTATATCTTGCGGCAGGGTACTCTCCCTTTCTTTTCAATGTGGGCAGTACAACCAACCCGGTGAAACTAAGGATATTAGAACACCAGAGACCGATCCAAAATGCAGATGTCAGTTATCCTGTTGCGAGACATTTTGATAAAGAGCATGGACGCAACAGAGAATTACTTACCTTCTTCTGCTTGGACTCTGTCCCTGTAAGTGTTAGGGGTGGTGACAGACTCCTAAAGTTAAGACGGTTGGAATCACGATTTATTATAGACTTGTTGAGTAAAATGCCAACTGGACTGAACATGCATGAGGATTTAGCTGTACACCTGGGATGATTAGATATCTAAGACTATTGACTTGAATTGGCTGTATCATTGTTTCATGTTCTCTGGTTGTTTCAACTGGAATGATGAATTAATTTCTGAAATGAATTTTTCCCATGAGGGTTGTGGTGCGTTGCAGATACTATGATTGATTTAAGCCCATCCAGGGCATTATAACATGAAGAGAAACGGGGACTTATAGTTTTGTGTTAATATTGCAGCCATATGGCGCTTGGGATCAATTTCGATCTCCATATTAGTCCAACACTGATATATTTGTATATGTTATTCAATCTATATTGGCAGTTGCCGTTTGAATTTGGTTTTTCATTTGCCCATCCTGGGCGTGATTCTATGTCAAAAGTTATGTACAGTCGCATTGTGTGTTGAGAATAAGCATTAATGATGTACACAATGCAATAATAACCACTCCAAGATGGCGACCGCCATTTTTCGATTTTGATTTGTGATTGTAGTCCTATCTTTATGTTTACTACCCGTGCAACGCGGGTGTTTAAATGTAAGTTGATGGTAATCACTAGCGTCTCATTACTGACGAAGGCCGAGTGCCGAAAGCGCTTTGTGAGAGATTAAAGAACTTTGTGCAACCTATCTTTGGAGTGCTGCCTCCTGTTTCCCGAGGATTGTGGGGAGGGATTGTTGGAGCGGTCATATATATATATATATATATATATATATATATATATATATATATAAAACATAAGGAGGTGATGGACGGAGCACGGAAAATTTTAAGACACTCTCCTCCAGTCACAGATCTGGATTAAATCCCATCATCCCCTCATTTTATAGGCAGTATCTTCAATTGCCTGCATGTACCAAAAAATTGGTAGGATACCGCCATATAATCGATCAGTGAGTGTACACATGGGCCCTGAAAGGTATAAGAGGCGGGGGAGTCCTCTGTGAATCTACCATTCAACACTATATAAATAACAACAAAATGGTCCTTCAGTGGGGGGGCTCTTTCACAGTATCTTCCTTTCATCTAAAAAAGATAAGTGGTGAGTTGTTGTTGAACTTGATTCACGATCACTCAGGTCAGACTCAGATTAGCTCTGTGTTGCACTTGAAGATTCATGCGCTGCTTGTTTTTTTGTAACCCATTGTTGCTTGATGGTGTCAAACTTTTAGCAAATATGAAAATTTAACCATTTTCATAGTCAAATTCATCTCTCTGAATCTTTCTTTGCAAACACGGTTGTACTTCTTCCTCATGTTTGTCAAGATTGCGTTCCATATCCATTTGTAATTTCTTAAGTACATCTTCAGACTGATTTGATGTTTGGATTTGTGATTCAATTTCAGCAATTTTTTGATGAAGTTCATTTACATAAATTTTTGTATATTTTATGATTATCAACATTATTGTTTTGGAGCAATCCATATTGTAAAGCCCGTATTCTCCCAAAATCTCGGGTCTGGTATCTGGGTTGTTCAGTAGGGTAAAGATACGCAATCCTCTGGTCACCCTTCCACATTCCACATGAATTCTAATATGAATTTAACAAATCTTGATTTAGACACTTAGTCATAAAGCATATGGCCATATCATTTTGATATGAAGAAATATATATCATTGGAACCTAAAAGTGAATATCATGTATCAATGTACTTATATGGGCACATGATATAAAAAAGCGACTCATGCTTAAATAATCAATATGTAAATGTAATGTAATGTAATGTAATGTAATGTAATGATGTCTTGTAAAGCGCCTGAATCACCCCACATGGGGTATCTCCGCTCTGTGGACCACTGGGGAACCCGTCCGGGCTTTCCCTGTGAGATGGTCCCTACTGGGTATCTCCAAGGTGAAACCAGGAATCCCCGGCGTATGTGGGGGGCCGTTGTGGAGATGAGGCAAGCTAATGCCCAGAGTTGCCGAGTGTGATCCCTGGTTAGAGTAGGCACCGAGGCGAGAATTATCGAGTCTGCTGATAAATAGTGGATACATAAGTAACAGAACTGAAGTGGCTATTCTGTGATATATTTGAATTCAAATAATAAACTACAGTGCCCACAATACCTCATTATGGGTAAAATGGAGAACTACTATTTAAGTAGAAATCAAAGAGGGACTCCCGAAAACTGCAGTGATCAAGAACCCTGTGTTTGAAACGCGTAGGTGGAGAGAAGGAGATCTTAATAAAGAATCTTAAAAACTACTGCAGAGAAGTGTGTCGTGAATTTAACATTTTGCTGAACAATATATACATATATATATATATATATATATCCAAAGCTCGCAGGAACCACCATTTTGAGTGAAGCCACACAGACTCGTGTAATTGCTGGCACCTCTTTATTCGTAGTTCGGCATCCCGCCAGCAGGACTTACTGCAAGAAACTGTCTTAGTTCATTTCGCCAGACGCGTTTCAGGATTCTATTCCTTTCATCAGGGGCCTTGAAACTGTAAGATGTAAGCCGCTGACTCGCGCACACCTGATAAGTGACAGCACCCGCCAGGGTAGGCGTGGCCTCAGGGGCTTCTGGATGCTGTAGTGCGCTGCCGTGACTCCAAGTGGATGCGCTTTCACCTCCAAATTGTTCACAATAGATGGGTGTAAAAAGTCTTGTAAGGGACCTGCCCCGCTTTGTGGATGTCAAACGCAATGCAGTTCAAGCCTCCTGCATAGGCTCTTGCTGCTCTCTGTCCTGTATGGCAACACCACTTGATGCCGCCGCAGGTCCGCTTCACAAGCGGCTGGCTTCACTCGACGACCGGGTCGACCGTCTAAAAATCCAAAGCTCGCAGGAACCACCATTTTGAGTGAAGCCACACAGACTCGTGTAATTGCTGGCACCTCTTTATTCGTAGTTCGGCATCCCGCCAGCAGGACCCACTGCAAGAAACTGTCCCAGTTCATTTCGCCAGACGTGTTTCAGGATTGTATTCCTTTAATCAGTGGCCTTGAAACTGGAAGATGAAAGCTGCTGCCTCGCGCACACCTGATAAGTGACAGCACCCGCCAGGGTAGGCGTGGCCTCAGGGGCTTCTGGATGCTGTAGTGCGCTGCCGTAACTCCTAGTGGATGCGCTTTCACCTCCAAATTGTTCACAATAGATGGGTGTAAAAAGTCTTGTAAGGGACCTGCCCCGCTTTGTGGATGTCAAACGCAATGCAGTTCAAGCCTCCTGCATAGGCTCTTGCTGCTCTCTGTCCTGTATGGCAACACCACTTGATGCCGCAGCAGGTCCGCTTCACAAGCGGCTGGCTTCACTCGAAGACCGGGTCGACCGTCTAAAAATCCAAAGCTCGCAGGAACCACCATTTTGAGTGAAGCCGCACAGACTCGTGTAATTGCTGGCACCTCTTTATTCGTAGTTCGGCATCCCGCCAGCAGGACCCACTGCAAGAAGCTGTCCCAGTTCATTTCGCCAGGTGCGTTTCAGGATTGTATTCCTTTCATCAGTGGCCTTGAAACTGGAAGATGAAAGCCGCTGCCTCGCGCACACCTGATAAGTGACAGCACCCGCCAGGGTAGGTGTGGCCTCAGGGGCTTCTGGATGCTGTAGTGCGCTGCCGTGACTCCTAGTGGATGCGCTTTCACCTCCAAATTGTTCACAATAGATGGGTGTAAAAAGTCTTGTAAGGGACCAGCTCCGCTTTGTGGATATCAAACGCAATGCCGTTCAAGCCTCCTGCATAGGCTCTTGCTGCTCTCTGTCCTGTATGGCAACACCACTTGATGCCGCCGCATGTCCGCTTCACAAGCGGCTGGCTTCACTCGACAACCGGGTCGACCGTCTAAAAATCCAAAGCTCGCAGGAACCACCATTTTGAGTGAAGCCACACAGACTCGTGTAATTGCTGGCACCTCTTTATTCGTAGTTCGGCATCCCGCCAGCAGGACCCACTGCAAGAAACTGTCCCAGTTCATTTCGCCAGATGCGTTTCAGGATTGTATTCCTTTCATCAGTGGCCTTGAAACTGGAAGATGAAAGCCGCTGCCTCGCGCACACCTGATAAGTGACTGCACCCGACAGGGTAGGCGTGGCCTCAGGGGCTTCTGGATGCTGTAGTGCGCTGCTGTGACTCCTAGTGGATGTGCTTTTACCTCCAAATTGTTCACAATAGATGGGTGTAAAAAGTCTTGTAAGGGACCTGCCCCGCTTTGTGGATGTCAAACGCAATGCAGTTCAAGCCTCCTGCAGAGGCTCTTGCTGCTCTCTGTCCTGTATGGCAACACCACTTGATGCCGCCGCAGGTCCGCTTCACAAGCGGCTGGCTTCACTCGACGACCGGGTCGACCGTCTAAAAATCCAAAGCTCGCAGGAACCACCATTTTGAGTGAAACCACACAGACTTGTGTAATTGCTGGCACCTCTTTATTCGTAGTTCGGCATCCCGCCAGCAGGACCCACTGTAAGAAACTGTCCCAGTTCATTTCGCCAGATGCGTTTCAGGATTGTATTCCTTTCATCAGTGGCCTTGAAACTGGAAGATGAAAGCCGCTGCCTCGCGCACACCTGATAAGTGACAGCACCCGCCAGGGTAGGCGTGGCCTCAGGGGCTTCTGGATGCTGTAGTGCGCTGCCGTGACTCCTAGTGGATGCGCTTTCACCTCCAAATTGTTCACAATAGATGGGTGTAAAAAGTCTTGTAAGGGACCAGCCCCGCTTTGTGGATGTCAAACGCAATGCCGTTCAAGCCTCCTGCATAGGCTCTTGCTGCTCTCTGTCCTGTATGGCAACACCACTTGATGCCGCCGCAGGTCCGCTTCACAAGCGGCTGGCTTCATTTGACGACCGGGTTGACCGTCTAAAAATCCAAAGCTCGCAGGAACCACCATTTTGAGTGAAGCCACACAGACTCGTGTAATTGCTGGCACCTCTTTATTCGTAGTTCGGCATCCCGCCAGCAGGACCCACTGCAAGAAACTGTCCCAGTTCATTTCGCCAGACGCGTTGCAGGATTGTATTCCTTCCATCAGTGGCCTTGAAACTGGAAGATGAAAGCCGCTGCCTCACGCACACCTGATAAGTGACAGCACCCGCCAGGGTAGGCGTGGCCTCAGGGGCTTCTGGATGCTGTATTGATCTGCCGTGACTCCAAGTGGATGCGCTTTCACCTCCAAATTGTTCACAATAGATAGGTGTAAAAAGTCTTGTAAGGGACCAGCCCCGCTTTGTGGATGTCAAACGCAATGCCGTTCAAGCCTCCTGCATAGGCTCTTGCTGCTCTCTGTCCTGTATGGCAACACCACTTGATGCCGCCGCAGGTCCGCTTCACAAGCGGCTGGCTTCACTCGACGACCGGGTCGACCGTCTAAAAATCCAAAGCTCGCAGGAACCACCATTTTGAGTGAAGCCACACAGACTCGTGTAATTGCTGGCACCACTTTATTGGTAGTTCGGCATCCCGCCAGCAGGACCCATTGCAAGAAACTGTCCCAGTTCATTTCGCAAGACGCGTTTCAGGATTGTATTCCTTTCATCAGTGGCCTTGAAACTGGAAGATGAAAGCCGCTGCCTCGCGCACACCTGATAAGTGACAGCACCCGACAGGGTAGGCGTGGCCTCAGGGGCTTCTGGATGCTGTAGTGCGCTGCCGTGACTCCTAGTGGATGCGCTTTCACCTCCAAATTGTTCACAATAGATGGGTGTAAAAAGTCTTGTAAGGGACCAGCCCCGCTTTGTGGATGTCAAACGCAATGCCGTTCAAGCCTCCTGCATAGGCTCTTGCTGCTCTCTGTCCTGTATGGCAACACCACTTGATGCCGCCGCAGGTCCGCTTCACAAGCAGCTGGCTTCACTCGACGACCGGGTCGACCGTCTAAAAATCCAAAGCTCGCAGGAACCACCATTTTGAGTGAAGCCACACAGACTCGTGTAATTGCTGGCACCTCTTTATTCGTAGTTCGGCATCCCGCCAGCAGGACCCACTGCAAGAAACTGTCCCAGTTAATTTCGCCAGACGCGTTTCAGGATTGTATTCCTTTCATCAGTGGCCTTGAAACTGGAAGATGAAAGCTGCTGCCTCGCGCACACCTGATAAGTGACAGCACCCGCCAGGGTAGGCGTGGCCTCAGGGGCTTCTGGATGCTGTAGTGAGCTGCCGTGACTCCTAGTGGATGCGCTTTCACCTCCAAATTGTTCACAATAGATGGGTGTAAAAAGTCTTGTAAGGAACCAGCCCCGCTTTGTGGATGTCAAACGTAATGCCGTTCAAGCCTCCTGCATAGGCTCTTGCTGCTCTCTGTCCTGTATGGCAACACCACTTGATGCCGCCGCAGGTCCGCTTCACAAGCGGCTGGCTTCACTCGACGACCGGGTCGACCGTCTAAAAATCTAAAGCTCGCAGGAACCACCATTTTGAGTGAAGCCACACAGACTCGTGTAATTGCTGGCACCTCTTTATTCGTAGTTCGGCATCCCGCCAGTAGGACCCACTGCAAGAAACTGTCCCAGTTCATTTCGCCAGACGCGTTTCAGGATTGTATTCCTTTCATCAGTGGCCTTGAAACTGGAAGATGAAAGCCGCTGCCTCGCGCACACCTGATAAGTGACAGCACCCGCCAGGGTAGGCGTGGCCTCAGGGGCTTCTGGATGCTGTAGTGCGCTGCCGTGACTCCTAGTGGATGCGCTTTCACCTCCAAATTGTTCACAAAAGATGGGTGTAAAAAGTCTTGTAAGGGACCTGCCCCGCTTTGTGGATGTCAAACGCAATGCAGTTCAAGCCTCCTGCATAGGCTCTTGCTGCTCTCTGTCCTGTATGGCAACACCACTTTATGCCGCTGCAGGTCCGCTTCACAAGAGGCTGGCTTCACTCGACGACCGGGTCGACCGTCTAAAAATCCAAAGCTCGCAGGAACCATCATTTTGAGTGAAGCCACACAGACTCGTGTAATTGCTGGCACCTCTTTATTCGTAGTTCGGCATCCCGCCAGCAGGACCCACTGCAAGAAACTGTACCAGTTCATTTCGCCAGATGCGTTTCAGGATTGTATTCCTTTCATCAGTGGCCTTGAAACTGGAAGATGAAAGCCGCTGCCTCGCGCACACCTGATAAGTGACAGCACCCGCCAGGTAGGCGTGGCCTCAGGGGCTTCTGGATGCTGTAGTGCGCTGCCGTGACTCCTAGTGGATGCGCTTTCACCTCCAAATTGTTCACAATAGATGGGTGTAAAAAGTCTTGTAAGGGACCTGCCCCGCTTTGTGGATGTCAAACGCAATGCAGTTCAAGCCTCCTGCATAGGCTCTTGCTGCTCTCTGTCCTGTATGGCAACACCACTTGATGCCTCCGCAGTTCCGCTTCACAAGCGGCTGGCTTCACCCGACGACCGGGTCGACCGTCTAACAATCCAACGCTCGCAGGAACCACCATTTTGAGTGAAGCCACACAGACTCGTGTAATTGCTGGAACCTCTTTATTCGTAGTTCTGCATCCCGCGAGCAGGACCCACTGCAAGAAACTGTCCCAGTTCATTTCGCCAGATGCGTTTCAGGATTGTATTCCTTTCATCAGTGGCCTTGAAACTGGAAGATGAAAGCCGCTGCCTCGCGCACACCTGATAAGTGACTGCACCCGCCAGGGTAGGCGTGGCCTCAGGGGCTTCTGGATGCTGTAGTGCGCTGCTGTGACTCCTAGTGGATGTGCTTTTACCTCCAAATTGTTCACAATAGATGGGTGTAAAAAGTCTTGTAAGGGACCAGCCCCGCTTTGTGGATGTCAAACGTAATGCCGTTCAAGCCTCCTGCATAGGCTCTTGCTGCTCTCTGTCCTGTATGGCAACACCACTTGATGCCGCCGCGGGCCCGCTTCACAAGCGGCTGGCTTCACTCGACGACCGGGTCGACCGTCTAAAAATCCAAAGCTCGCAGGAACCACCATTTTGAGTGAAGCCACACAGACTCGTGTAATTGCTGGCACCTCTTTATTCGTAGTTCGGCATCCCGCCAGTAGGACCCACTGCAAGAAACTGTCCCAGTTCATTTAGCCAGACGCGTTTCAGGATTGTATTCCTTTCATCAGTGGCCTTGAAACTGGAAGATGAAAGCCGCTGCCTCGCGCACACCTGATAAGTGACAGCACCCGCCAGGGTAGGCGTGGCCTCAGGGGCTTCTGGATGCTGTAGTGCGCTGCCGTGACTCCTAGTGGATGGGCTTTCACCTCCAAATTGTTCACAAAAGATGGGTGTAAAAAGTCTTGTAAGGGACCTGCCCCGCTTTGTGGATGTCAAACGCAATGCAGTTCAAGCCTCCTGCATAGGCTCTTGCTGCTCTCTGTCCTGTATGGCAACACCACTTTATGCCGCTGCAGGTCCGCTTCACAAGAGTCTGGCTTCACTCGACGACCGGGTCGACCGTCTAAAAATCCAAAGCTCGCAGGAACCATCATTTTGAGTGAAGCCACACAGACTTGTGTAATTGCTGGCACCTCTTTATTCATAGTTCGGCATCCCGCCAGCAGGACCCACTGCAAGAAACTGTACCAGTTCATTTCGCCAGATGCGTTTCAGGATTGTATTCCTTTCATCAGTGGCCTTGAAACTGGAAGATGAAAGCCGCTGCCTCGCGCACACCTGATAAGTGACAGCACCCGCCAGGGTAGGCGTGGCCTCAGGGGCTTCTGGATGCTGTAGTGCGCTGCCGTGACTCCTAGTGGATGCGCTTTCACCTCCAAATTGTTCACAATAGATGGGTGTAAAAAGTGTTGTAAGGGACCTGCCCCGCTTTGTGGATGTCAAACGCAATGCAGTTCAAGCCTCCTGCATAGGCTCTTGCTGCTCTCTGTCCTGTATGGCAACACCACTTGATGCCGCCGCAGGTCCGCTTCACAAGCGGCTGGCTTCACTCGACGACCGGGTCGACCGTCTAAAAATCCAAAGCTCGCAGGAACCACCATTTTGAGTGAAGCCACACAGACTCGTGTAATTGCTGGCACCTCTTTATTCGTAGTTCGGCATCCCGCCAGCAGGACCCACTGCAAGAAACTGTCCCAGTTCATTTCGCCAGACGTGTTTCAGGATTGTATTCCTTTAATCAGTGGCCTTGAAACTGGAAGATGAAAGCTGCTGCCTCGCGCACACCTGATAAGTGACAGCACCCGCCAGGGTAGGCGTGGCCTCAGGGGCTTCTGGATGCTGTAGTGCGCTGCCGTGACTCCTAGTGGATGCGCTTTCACCTCCAAATTGTTCACAATAGATGGGTGTAAAAAGTCTTGTAAGGGACCTGCCCCGCTTTGTGGATGTCAAACGCAATGCAGTTCAAGCCTCCTGCATAGGCTCTTGCTGCTCTCTGTCCTGTATGGCAACACCACTTGATGCCGCAGCAGGTCCGCTTCACAAGCGGCTGGCTTCACTCGACGACCGGGTCGACCGTCTAAAAATCCAAAGCTCGCAGGAACCACCATTTTGAGTGAAGCCACACAGACTCGTGTAATTGCTGGCACCTCTTTATTCGTAGTTCGGCATCCCGCCAGCAGGACCCACTGCAAGAAGCTGTCCCAGTTCATTTCGCCAGGCGCGTTTCAGGATTGTATTCCTTTCATCAGTGGCCTTGAAACTGGAAGATGAAAGCCGCTGCCTCGCGCACACCTGATAAGTGACAGCACCCGCCAGGGTAGGTGTGGCCTCAGGGGCTTCTGGATGCTGTAGTGCGCTGCCGTGACTCCTAGTGGATGCGCTTTCACCTCCAAATTGTTCACAATAGATGGGTGTAAAAAGTCTTGTAAGGGACCAGCTCCGCTTTGTGGATATCAAACGCAATGCCGTTCAAGCCTCCTGCATAGGCTCTTGCTGCTCTCTGTCCTGTATGGCAACACCACTTGATGCCGCCGCAGGTCCGCTTCACAAGCGGCTGGCTTCACTCGACGACCGGGTCGACCGTCTAAAAATCCAAAGCTCGCAGGAACCACCATTTTGAGTGAAGCCACACAGACTCGTGTAATTGCTGGCACCTCTTTATTCGTAGTTCGGCATCCCGCCAGCAGGACCCACTGCAAGAAACTGTCCCAGTTCATTTCGCCAGACGCGTTTCAGGATTGTATTCCTTTCATCAGTGGCCTTGAAACTGGAAGATGAAAGCTGCTGCCTCGCGCACACCTGATAAGTGACAGCACCCGCCAGGGTAGGCGTGGCCTCAGGGGCTTCTGGATGCTGTAGTGAGCTGCCGTGACTCCTAGTGGATGCGCTTTCACCTCCAAATTGTTCACAATAGATGGGTGTAAAAAGTCTTGTAAGGAACCAGCCCCGCTTTGTGGATGTCAAACGTAATGCCGTTCAAGCCTCCTGCATAGGCTCTTGCTGCTCCCTGTCCTGTATGGCAACACCACTTGATGCCGCCGCAGGTCCGCTTCACAAGCGGCTGGCTTCACTCGACGACCGGGTCGACCGTCTAAAAATCTAAAGCTCGCAGGAACCACCATTTTGAGTGAAGCCACACAGACTCGTGTAATTGCTGGCACCTCTTTATTCGTAGTTCGGCATCCCGCCAGTAGGACCCACTGCAAGAAACTGTCCCAGTTCATTTCGCCAGACGCGTTTCAGGATTGTATTCCTTTCATCAGTGGCCTTGAAACTGGAAGATGAAAGCCGCTGCCTCGCGCACACCTGACAAGTGACAGCACCCGCCAGGGTAGGCGTGGCCTCAGGGGCTTCTGGATGCTGTAGTGCGCTGCCGTGACTCCTAGTGGATGCGCTTTCACCTCCAAATTGTTCACAAAAGATGGGTGTAAAAAGTCTTGTAAGGGACCTGCCCCGCTTTGTGGATGTCAAACGCAATGCAGTTCAAGCCTCCTGCATAGGCTCTTGCTGCTCTCTGTCCTGTATGGCAACACCACTTTATGCCGCTGCAGGTCCGCTTCACAAGAGGCTGGCTTCACTCGACGACCGGGTCGACCGTCTAAAAATCCAAAGCTCGCAGGAACCATCATTTTGAGTGAAGCCACACAGACTCGTGTAATTGCTGGCACCTCTTTATTCGTAGTTCGGCATCCCGCCAGCAGGACCCACTGCAAGAAACTGTACCAGTTCATTTCGCCAGATGCGTTTCAGGATTGTATTCCTTTCATCAGTGGCCTTGAAACTGGAAGATGAAAGCCGCTGCCTCGCGCACACCTGATAAGTGACAGCACCCGCCAGGGTAGGCGTGGCCTCAGGGGCTTCTGGATGCTGTAGTGCGCTGCCGTGACTCCTAGTGGATGCGCTTTCACCTCCAAATTGTTCACAATAGATGGGTGTAAAAAGTCTTGTAAGGGACCTGCCCCGCTTTGTGGATGTCAAACGCAATGCAGTTCAAGCCTCCTGCATAGGCTCTTGCTGCTCTCTGTCCTGTATGGCAAAACCACTTGATGCCTCCGCAGTTCCGCTTCACAAGCGGCTGGCTTCACCCGACGACCGGGTCGACCGTCTAAAAATCCAACGCTCGCAGGAACCACCATTTTGAGTGAAGCCACACAGACTCGTGTAATTGCTGGAACCTCTTTATTCGTAGTTCTGCATCCCGCGAGCAGGACCCACTGCAAGAAACTGTCCCAGTTCATTTCGCCAGATGCGTTTCAGGATTGTATTCCTTTCATCAGTGGCCTTGAAACTGGAAGATGAAAGCCGCTGCCTCGCGCACACCTGATAAGTGACAGCACCCGCCAGGGTAGGCGTGGCCTCAGGGGCTTCTGGATGCTGTAGTGCGCTGCCGTGACTCCTAGTGGATGCGCTTTCACCTCCAAATTGTTCACAATAGATGGGTGTAAAAAGTCTTGTAAGGGACCTGCCCCGCTTTGTGGATGTCAAACGCAATGCAGTTCAAGCCTCCTGCATAGGCTCTTGCTGCTCTCTGTCCTGTATGGCAACACCACTTGATGCCGCCGCAGGTCCGCTTCACAAGCGGCTGGCTTCACTCGACGACCGGGTCGACCGTCTAAAAATCCAAAGCTCGCAGGAACCACCATTTTGAGTGAAGCCACACAGACTCGTGTAATTGCTGGCACCTCTTTATTCGTAGTTCGGCATCCCGCCAGCAGGACCCACTGCAAGAAACTGTCCCAGTTCATTTCGCCAGACGTGTTTCAGGATTGTATTCCTTTAATCAGTGGCCTTGAAACTGGAAGATGAAAGCTGCTGCCTCGCGCACACCTGATAAGTGACAGCACCCGCCAGGGTAGGCGTGGCCTCAGGGGCTTCTGGATGCTGTAGTGCGCTGCCGTGACTCCTAGTGGATGCGCTTTCACCTCCAAATTGTTCACAATAGATGGGTGTAAAAAGTCTTGTAAGGAACCAGCCCCGCTTTGTGGATGTCAAACGTAATGCCGTTCAAGCCTCCTGCATAGGCTCTTGCTGCTCTCTGTCCTGTATGGCAACACCACTTGATGCCGCCGCAGGTCCGCTTCACAAGCGGCTGGCTTCACTCGACGACCGGGTCGACCGTCTAAAAATCTAAAGCTCGCAGGAACCACCATTTTGAGTGAAGCCACACAGACTCGTGTAATTGCTGGCACCTCTTTATTCGTAGTTCGGCATCCCGCCAGTAGGACCCACTGCAAGAAACTGTCCCAGTTCATTTCGCCAGACGCGTTTCAGGATTGTATTCCTTTCATCAGTGGCCTTGAAACTGGAAGATGAAAGCCGCTGCCTCGCGCACACCTGATAAGTGACAGCACCCGCCAGGGTAGGCGTGGCCTCAGGGGCTTCTGGATGCTGTAGTGCGCTGCCGTGACTCCTAGTGGATGCGCTTTCACCTCCAAATTGTTCACAAAAGATGGGTGTAAAAAGTCTTGTAAGGGACCTGCCCCGCTTTGTGGATGTCAAACGCAATGCAGTTCAAGCCTCCTGCATAGGCTCTTGCTGCTCTCTGTCCTGTATGGCAACACCACTTTATGCCGCTGCAGGTCCGCTTCACAAGAGGCTGGCTTCACTCGACGACCGGGTCGACCGTCTAAAAATCCAAAGCTCGCAGGAACCATCATTTTGAGTGAAGCCACACAGACTCGTGTAATTGCTGGCACCTCTTTATTCGTAGTTCGGCATCCCGCCAGCAGGACCCACTGCAAGAAACTGTACCAGTTCATTTCGCCAGATGCGTTTCAGGATTGTATTCCTTTCATCAGTGGCCTTGAAACTGGAAGATGAAAGCCGCTGCCTCGCGCACACCTGATAAGTGACAGCACCCGCCAGGGTAGGCGTGGCCTCAGGGGCTTCTGGATGCTGTAGTGCGCTGCCGTGACTCCTAGTGGATGCGCTTTCACCTCCAAATTGTTCACAATAGATGGGTGTAAAAAGTCTTGTAAGGGACCTGCCCCGCTTTGTGGATGTCAAACGCAATGCAGTTCAAGCCTCCTGCATAGGCTCTTGCTGCTCTCTGTCCTGTATGGCAACACCACTTGATGCCTCCGCAGTTCCGCTTCACAAGCGGCTGGCTTCACCCGACGACCGGGTCGACCGTCTAAAAATCCAACGCTCGCAGGAACCACCATTTTGAGTGAAGCCACACAGACTCGTGTAATTGCTGGAACCTCTTTATTCGTAGTTCTGCATCCCGCGAGCAGGACCCACTGCAAGAAACTGTCCCAGTTCATTTCGCCAGATGCGTTTCAGGATTGTATTCCTTTCATCAGTGGCCTTGAAACTGGAAGATGAAAGCCGCTGCCTCGCGCACACCTGATAAGTGACTGCACCCGACAGGGTAGGCGTGGCCTCAGGGGCTTCTGGATGCTGTAGTGCGCTGCTGTGACTCCTAGTGGATGTGCTTTTACCTCCAAATTGTTCACAATAGATGGGTGTAAAAAGTCTTGTAAGGGACCAGCCCCGCTTTGTGGATGTCAAACGTAATGCCGTTCAAGCCTCCTGCATAGGCTCTTGCTGCTCTCTGTCCTGTATGGCAACACCACTTGATGCCGCCGCAGGCCCGCTTCACAAGCGGCTGGCTTCACTCGACGACCGGGTCGACCGTCTAAAAATCCAAAGCTCGCAGGAACCACCATTTTGAGTGAAGCCACACAGACTCGTGTAATTGCTGGCACCTCTTTATTCGTAGTTCGGCATCCCGCCAGCAGGACCCACTGCAAGAAACTGTCCCAGTTCATTTAGCCAGACGCGTTTCAGGATTGTATTCCTTTCATCAGTGGCCTTGAAACTGGAAGATGAAAGCCGCTGCCTCGCGCACACCTGATAAGTGACAGCACCCGCCAGGGTAGGCGTGGCCTCAGGGGCTTCTGGATGCTGTAGTGCGCTGCCGTGACTCCTAGTGGATGGGCTTTCACCTCCAAATTGTTCACAAAAGATGGGTGTAAAAAGTCTTGTAAGGGACCTGCCCCGCTTTGTGGATGTCAAACGCAATGCAGTTCAAGCCTCCTGCATAGGCTCTTGCTGCTCTCTGTCCTGTATGGCAACACCACTTTATGCCGCTGCAGGTCCGCTTCACAAGAGGCTGGCTTCACTCGACGACCGGGTCGACCGTCTAAAAATCCAAAGCTCGCAGGAACCATCATTTTGAGTGAAGCCACACAGACTTGTGTAATTGCTGGCACCTCTTTATTCATAGTTCGGCATCCCGCCAGCAGGACCCACTGCAAGAAACTGTACCAGTTCATTTCGCCAGATGCGTTTCAGGATTGTATTCCTTTCATCAGTGGCCTTGAAACTGGAAGATGAAAGCCGCTGCCTCGCGCACACCTGATAAGTGACAGCACCCGCCAGGGTAGGCGTGGCCTCAGGGGCTTCTGGATGCTGTAGTGCGCTGCCGTGACTCCTAGTGGATGCGCTTTCACCTCCAAATTGTTCACAATAGATGGGTGTAAAAAGTCTTGTAAGGGACCTGCCCCGCTTTGTGGATGTCAAACGCAATGCAGTTCAAGCCTCCTGCATAGGCTCTTGCTGCTCTCTGTCCTGTATGGCAACACCACTTGATGCCGCCGCAGGCCCGCTTCACAAGCGGCTGGCTTCACTCGACGACCGGGTCGACCGTCTAAAAATCCAAAGCTCGCAGGAACCACCATTTTGAGTGAAGCCACACAGACTCGTGTAATTGCTGGCACCTCTTTATTCGTAGTTCGGCATCCCGCCAGTAGGACCCACTGCAAGAAACTGTCCCAGTTCATTTAGCCAGACGCGTTTCAGGATTGTATTCCTTTCATCAGTGGCCTTGAAACTGGAAGATGAAAGCCGCTGCCTCGCGCACACCTGATAAGTGACAGCACCCGCCAGGGTAGGCGTGGCCTCAGGGGCTTCTGGATGCTGTAGTGCGCTGCCGTGACTCCTAGTGGATGGGCTTTCACCTCCAAATTGTTCACAATAGATGGGTGTAAAAAGTCTTGTAAGGGACCTGCCCCGCTTTGTGGATGTCAAACGCAATGCAGTTCAAGCCTCCTGCATAGGCTCTTGCTGCTCTCTGTCCTGTATGGCAACACCACTTGATGCCGCCGCAGGTCCGCTTCACAAGCGGCTGGCTTCACTCGACGACCGGGTCGACCGTCTAAAAATCCAAAGCTCGCAGGAACCACCATTTTGAGTGAAGCCACACAGACTCGTGTAATTGCTGGCACCTCTTTATTCGTAGTTCGGCATCCCGCCAGCAGGACCCACTGCAAGAAACTGTCCCAGTTCATTTCGCCAGACGTGTTTCAGGATTGTATTCCTTTAATCAGTGGCCTTGAAACTGGAAGATGAAAGCTGCTGCCTCGCGCACACCTGATAAGTGACAGCACCCGCCAGGGTAGGCGTGGCCTCAGGGGCTTCTGGATGCTGTAGTGCGCTGCCGTGACTCCTAGTGGATGCGCTTTCACCTCCAAATTGTTCACAATAGATGGGTGTAAAAAGTCTTGTAAGGGACCTGCCCCGCTTTGTGGATGTCAAACGCAATGCAGTTCAAGCCTCCTGCATAGGCTCTTGCTGCTCTCTGTCCTGTATGGCAACACCACTTGATGCCGCAGCAGGTCCGCTTCACAAGCGGCTGGCTTCACTCGACGACCGGGTCGACCGTCTAAAAATCCAAAGCTCGCAGGAACCACCATTTTGAGTGAAGCCACACAGACTCGTGTAATTGCTGGCACCTCTTTATTCGTAGTTCGGCATCCCGCCAGCAGGACCCACTGCAAGAAGCTGTCCCAGTTCATTTCGCCAGGCGCGTTTCAGGATTGTATTCCTTTCATCAGTGGCCTTGAAACTGGAAGATGAAAGCCGCTGCCTCGCGCACACCTGATAAGTGACAGCACCCGCCAGGGTAGGTGTGGCCTCAGGGGCTTCTGGATGCTGTAGTGCGCTGCCGTGACTCCTAGTGGATGCGCTTTCACCTCCAAATTGTTCACAATAGATGGGTGTAAAAAGTCTTGTAAGGGACCAGCTCCGCTTTGTGGATATCAAACGCAATGCCGTTCAAGCCTCCTGCATAGGCTCTTGCTGCTCTCTGTCCTGTATGGCAACACCACTTGATGCCGCCGCAGGTCCGCTTCACAAGCGGCTGGCTTCACTCGACGACCGGGTCGACCGTCTAAAAATCCAAAGCTCGCAGGAACCACCATTTTGAGTGAAGCCACACAGACTCGTGTAATTGCTGGCACCTCTTTATTCGTAGTTCGGCATCCCGCCAGCAGGACCCACTGCAAGAAACTGTCCCAGTTCATTTCGCCAGATGCGTTTCAGGATTGTATTCCTTTCATCAGCGGCCTTGAAACTGGAAGATGAAAGCCGCTGCCTCGCGCACACCTGATAAGTGACTGCACCCGCCAGGGTAGGCGTGGCCTCAGGGGCTTCTGGATGCTGTAGTGCGCTGCTGTGACTCCTAGTGGATGTGCTTTTACCTCCAAATTGTTCACAATAGATGGGTGTAAAAAGTCTTGTAAGGGACCTGCCCCGCTTTGTGGATGTCAAACGCAATGCAGTTCAAGCCTCCTGCAGAGGATCTTGCTGCTCTCTGTCCTGTATGGCAACACCACTTGATGCCGCCGCAGGTCCGCTTCACAAGCGGCTGGCTTCACTCGACGACCGGGTCGACCGTCTAAAAATCCAAAGCTCGCAGGAACCACCATTTTGAGTGAAGCCACACAGACTTGTGTAATTGCTGGCACCTCTTTATTCGTAGTTCGGCATCCCGCCAGCAGGACCCACTGTAAGAAACTGTCCCAGTTCATTTCGCCAGATGCGTTTCAGGATTGTATTCCTTTCATCAGTGGCCTTGAAACTGGAAGATGAAAGCCGCTGCCTCGCGCACATCTGATAAGTGACAGCACCCGCCAGGGTAGGCGTGGCCTCAGGGGCTTCAGGATGCTGTAGTGCGCTGCCGTGACTCCTAGTGGATGCGCTTTCACCTCAAAATTATTCACAATAGATGGGTGTAAAAAGTCTTGTAAGGGACCAGCCCCGCTTTGTGGATGTCAAACGCAATGCCGTTCAAGCCTCCTGCATAGGCTCTTGCTGCTCTCTGTCCTGTATGGCAACACCACTTGATGCCGCCGCAGGTCCGCTTCACAAGCGGCTGGCTTCACTCGACGACCGGGTCGACCGTCTAAAAATCCAAAGCTCGCAGGAACCACCATTTTGAGTGAAGCCACACAGACTCGTGTAATTGCTGGCACCTCTTTATTTGTAGTTCGGCATCCCGCCAGCAGGACCCACTGCAAGAAACTGTCCCAGTTCATTTCGCCAGACGCTTTTCAGGATTGTATTCCTTTCATCAGTGGCCTTGAAACTGGAAGATGAAAGCCGCTGCCTCGCGCACACCTGATAAGTGACAGCACCCGCCAGGGTAGGCGTGGCCTCAGGGGCTTCTGGATGCTGTAGTGAGCTGCCGTGACTCCTAGTGGATGCGCTTTCACCTCCAAATTGTTCACAATAGATGGGTGTAAAAAGTCTTGTAAGGGACCAGCCCCGCTTTGTGGATGTCAAACGTAATGCCGTTCAAGCCTCCTGCATAGGCTCTTGCTGCTCTCTGTCCTGTATGGCAACACCACTTGATGCCGCCGCAGGTCCGCTTCACAAGCGGCTGGCTTCACTCGACGACCGGGTCGACCGTCTAAAAATCCAAAGCTCGCATGAACCACCATTTTGAGTGAAGCCACACAGACTCGTGTAATTGCTGGCACCTCTTTATTCGTAGTTCGGCATCCCGCCAGCAGGACCCACTGCAAGAAACTGTCCCAGTTCATTTCGCCAGACGCGTTTCAGGATTGTATTCCTTTCATCAGTGGCCTTGAAACTGGAAGATGAAAGCCGCTGCCTCGCGCACACCTGATAAGTGACAGCACCCGCCAGGGTAGGCGTGGCCTCAGGGGCTTCTGGATGCTGTAGTGCGCTGCCGTGACTCCTAGTGGATGCACTTTCACCTCCAAATTGTTCACAATAGATGGGTGTAAAAAGTCTTGTAAGGGACCAGCCCCGCTTTGTGGATGTCAAACACAATGCCGTTCAAGTTTCCTGCATAGGCTCTTGCTGCTCTCTGTCCTGTATGGCAACACCACTTGATGCCGCCGCAGGCCCGCTTGTCAAGCGGCTGGCTTCACTCGACGACCGGGTCGACCGTCTAAAAATCCAAAGCTCGCAGGAACCACCATTTTGAGTGAAGCCACACAGACTCGTGTAATTGCTGGCACCTCTTTATTCGTAGTTCGGCATCCCGCCAGTAGGACCCACTGCAAGAAACTGTCCCAGTTCATTTCGCCAGACGCGTTTCAGGATTGTATTCCTTTCATCAGTGGCCTTGAAACTGGAAGATGAAAGCCGCTGCCTCGCGCACACCTGATAAGTGACAGCACCCGCCAGGGTAGGCGTGGCCTCAGGGGCTTCTGGATGCTGTAGTGCGCTGCCGTGACTCCTAGTGGATGGGCTTTCACCTCCAAATTGTTCACAAAAGATGGGTGTAAAAAGTCTTGTAAGGGACCTGCCCCGCTTTGTGGATGTCAAACGCAATGCAGTTCAAGCCTCCTGCATAGGCTCTTGCTGCTCTCTGTCCTGTATGGCAACACCACTTTATGCCGCTGCAGGTCCACTTCACAAGAGGCTGGCTTCACTCGACGACCGGGTCGACCGTCTAAAAATCCAAAGCTCGCAGGAACCATCATTTTGAGTGAAGCCACACAGACTTGTGTAATTGCTGGCACCTCTTTATTCGTAGTTCGGCATCCCGCCAGCAGGACCCACTGCAAGAAACTGTACCAGTTCATTTCGCCAGATGCGTTTCAGGATTGTATTCCTTTCATCAGTGGCCTTGAAACTGGAAGATGAAAGCCGCTGCCTCGCGCACACCTGATAAGTGACAGCACCCGCCAGGGTAGGCGTGGCCTCAGGGGCTTCTGGATGCTGTAGTGCGCTGCCGTGACTCCTAGTGGATGCGCTTTCACCTCCAAATTGTTCACAATAGATGGGTGTAAAAAGTCTTGTAAGGGACCTGCCCCGCTTTGTGGATGTCAAACGCAATGCAGTTCAAGCCTCCTGCATAGGCTCTTGCTGCTCTCTGTCCTGTATGGCAACACCACTTGATGCCTCCGCAGTTCCGCTTCACAAGCGGCTGGCTTCACCCGACGACCGGGTCGACCGTCTAAAAATCCAACGCTCGCAGGAACCACCATTTTGAGTGAAGCCACACAGACTCGTGTAATTGCTGGCACCTCTTTATTCGTAGTTCTGCATCCCGCCAGCAGGACCCACTGCAAGAAACTGTCCCAGTTCATTTCGCCAGATGCGTTTCAGGATTGTATTCCTTTCATCAGTGGCCTTGAAACTGGAAGATGAAAGCCGCTGCCTCACGCACACCTGATAAGTGACTGCACCCGCCAGGGTAGGCGTGGCCTCAGGGGCTTCTGGATGCTGTAGTGCGCTGCTGTGACTCCTAGTGGATGTGCTTTTACCTCCAAATTGTTCACAATAGATGGGTGTAAAAAGTCTTGTAAGGGACCAGCCCCGCTTTGTGGATGTCAAACGTAATGCCGTTCAAGCCTCCTGCATAGGCTCTTGCTGCTCTCTGTCCTGTATGGCAACACCACTTGATGCCGCCGCAGGCCCGCTTCACAAGCGGCTGGCTTCACTCGACGACCGGGTCGACCGTCTAAAAATCCAAAGCTCGCAGGAACCACCATTTTGAGTGAAGCCACACAGACTCGTGTAATTGCTGGCACCTCTTTATTCGTAGTTCGGCATCCCGCCAGTAGGACCCACTGCAAGAAACTGTCCCAGTTCATTTCGCCAGACGCGTTTCAGGATTGTATTCCTTTCATCAGTGGCCTTGAAACTGGAAGATGAAAGCCGCTGCCTCGCGCACACCTGATAAGTGACAGCACCCGCCAGGGTAGGCGTGGCCTCAGGGGCTTCTGGATGCTGTAGTGCGCTGCCGTGACTCCTAGTGGATGGGCTTTCACCTCCAAATTGTTCACAAAAGATGGGTGTAAAAAGTCTTGTAAGGGACCTGCCCCGCTTTGTGGATGTCAAACGCAATGCAGTTCAAGCCTCCTGCATAGGCTCTTGCTGCTCTCTGTCCTGTATGGCAACACCACTTTATGCCGCTGCAGGTCCGCTTCACAAGAGGCTGGCTTCACTCGACGACCGGGTCGACCGTCTAAAAATCCAAAGCTCGCAGGAACCATCATTTTGAGTGAAGCCACACAGACTCGTGTAATTGCTGGCACCTCTTTATTCATAGTTCGGCATCCCGCCAGCAGGACCCACTGCAAGAAACTGTACCAGTTCATTTCGCCAGATGCGTTTCAGGATTGTATTCCTTTCATCAGTGGCCTTGAAACTGGAAGATGAAAGCCGCTGCCTCGCGCACACCTGATAAGTGACAGCACCCGCCAGGGTAGGCGTGGCCTCAGGGGCTTCTGGATGCTGTAGTGCGCTGCCGTGACTCCTAGTGGATGCGCTTTCACCTCCAAATTGTTCACAATAGATGGGTGTAAAAAGTCTTGTAAGGGACCTGCCCCGCTTTGTGGATGTCAAACGCAATGCAGTTCAAGCCTCCTGCATAGGCTCTTGCTGCTCTCTGTCCTGTATGGCAACACCACTTGATGCCGCAGCAGGTCCGCTTCACAAGCGGCTGGCTTCACTCGTCGACCGGGTCGACCGTCTAAAAATCCAAAGCTCGCAGGAACCACCATTTTGAGTGAAGCCACACAGACTTGTGTAATTGCTGGCACCTCTTTATTCGTAGTTCGGCATCCCGCCAGCAGGACCCACTGCAAGAAGCTGTCCCAGTTCATTTCGCCAGGCGCGTTTCAGGATTGTATTCCTTTCATCAGTGGCCTTGAAACTGGAAGATGAAAGCCGCTGCCTCGCGCACACCTGATAAGTGACAGCACCCGCCAGGGTAGGTGTGGCCTCAGGGGCTTCTGGATGCTGTAGTGCGCTGCCGTGACTCCTAGTGGATGCGCTTTCACCTCCAAATTGTTCACAATAGATGGGTGTAAAAGGTCTTGTAAGGGACCAGCTCCGCTTTGTGGATATCAAACGCAATGCCGTTCAAGCCTCCTGCATAGGCTCTTGCTGCTCTCTGTCCTGTATGGCAACACCACTTGATGCCGCCGCAGGTCCGCTTCACAAGCGGCTGGCTTCACTCGACGACCGGGTCGACCGTCTAAAAATCCAAAGCTCGCAGGAACCACCATTTTGAGTGAAGCCACACAGACTCGTGTAATTGCTGGCACCTCTTTATTCGTAGTTCGGCATCCCGCCAGCAGGACCCACTGTAAGAAACTGTCCCAGTTCATTTCGCCAGATGCGTTTCAGGATTGTATTCCTTTCATCAGTGGCCTTGAAACTGGAAGATGAAAGCAGCTGCCTCGCGCACACCTGATAAGTGACAGCACCCGCCAGGGTAGGCGTGGCCTCAGGGGCTTCAGGATGCTGTAGTGCGCTGCCGTGACTCCTAGTGGATGCGCTTTCACCTCAAAATTATTCACAATAGATGGGTGTAAAAAGTCTTGTAAGGGACCAGCCCTGCTTTGTGGATGTCAAACGCAATGCCGTTCAAGCCTCCTGCATAGGCTCTTGCTGCTCTCTGTCCTGTATGGCAACACCACTTGATGCCGCCGCAGGTCCGCTTCACAAGCGGCTGGCTTCACTCGACGACCGGGTCGACCGTCTAAAAATCCAAAGCTCGCAGGAACCACCATTTTGAGTGAAGCCACACAGACTCGTGTAATTGCTGGCACCTCTTTATTCGTAGTTCGGCATCCCGCCAGCAGGACCCACTGCAAGAAACTGTCCCAGTTCATTTCGCCAGACGCGTTTCAGGATTGTATTCCTTTCATCAGTGGCCTTGAAACTGGAAGATGAAAGCCGCTGCCTCGCGCACACCTGATAAGTGACAGCACCCGCCAGGGTAGGCGTGGCCTCAGGGGCTTCTGGATGCTGTAGTGAGCTGCCGTGACTCCTAGTGGATGCGCTTTCACCTCCAAATTGTTCACAATAGATGGGTGTAAAAAGTCTTGTAAGGGACCAGCCCCGCTTTGTGGATGTCAAACGTAATGCCGTTCAAGCCTCCTGCATAGGCTCTTGCTGCTCTCTGTCCTGTATGGCAACACCACTTGATGCCGCCGCAGGTCCGCTTCACAAGCGGCTGGCTTCACTCGACGACCGGGTCGACCGTCTAAAAATCCAAAGCTCGCAGGAACCACCATTTTGAGTGAAGCCACACAGACTCGTGTAATTGCTGGCACCTCTTTATTCGTAGTTCGGCATCCCGACAGCAGGACCCACTGCAAGAAACTGTCCCAGTTCATTTCGCCAGACGCGTTTCAGGATTGTATTCCTTTCATCAGTGGCCTTGAAACTGGAAGATGAAAGCCGCTGCCTCGCGCACACCTGATAAGTGACAGCACCCGCCAGGGTAGGCGTGGCCTCAGGGGCTTCTGGATGCTGTAGTGCGCTGCCGTGACTCCTAGTGGATGCACTTTCACCTCCAAATTGTTCACAATAGATGGGTGTAAAAAGTCTTGTAAGGGACCAGCCCCGCTTTGTGGATGTCAAACGCAATGCCGTTCAAGTTTCCTGCATAGGCTCTTGCTGCTCTCTGTCCTGTATGGCAACACCACTTGATGCCCCCGCAGGCCCGCTTGTCAAGCGGCTGGCTTCACTCGACGACCGGGTCGACCGTCTAAAAATCCAAAGCTCGCAGGAACCACCATTTTGAGTGAAGCCACACAGACTCGTGTAATTGCTGGCACCTCTTTATTCGTAGTTCGGCATCCCGCCAGTAGGACCCACTGCAAGAAACTGTCCCAGTTCATTTCGCCAGACGCGTTTCAGGATTGTATTCCTTTCATCAGTGGCCTTGAAACTGGAAGATGAAAGCCGCTGCCTCGCGCACACCTGATAAGTGACAGCACCCGCCAGGGTAGGCGTGGCCTCAGGGGCTTCTGGATGCTGTAGTGCGCTGCCGTGACTCCTAGTGGATGGGCTTTCACCTCCAAATTGTTCACAAAAGATGGGTGTAAAAAGTCTTGTAAGGGACCTGCCCCGCTTTGTGGATGTCAAACGCAATGCAGTTCAAGCCTCCTGCATAGGCTCTTGCTGCTCTCTGTCCTGTATGGCAACACCACTTTATGCCGCTGCAGGTCCGCTTCACAAGAGGCTGGCTTCACTCGACGACCGGGTCGACCGTCTAAAAATCCAAAGCTCGCAGGAACCATCATTTTGAGTGAAGCCACACAGACTCGTGTAATTGCTGGCACCTCTTTATTCGTAGTTCGGCATCCCGCCAGCAGGACCCACTGCAAGAAACTGTACCAGTTCATTTCGCCAGATGCGTTTCAGGATTGTATTCCTTTCATCAGTGGCCTTGAAACTGGAAGATGAAAGCCGCTGCCTCGCGCACACCTGATAAGTGACAGCACCCGCCAGGGTAGGCGTGGCCTCAGGGGCTTCTGGATGCTGTAGTGCGCTGCCGTGACTCCTAGTGGATGCGCTTTCACCTCCAAATTGTTCACAATAGATGGGTGTAAAAAGTCTTGTAAGGGACCTGCCCCGCTTTGTGGATGTCAAACGCAATGCAGTTCAAGCCTCCTGCATAGGCTCTTGCTGCTCTCTGTCCCGTATGGCAACACCACTTGATGCCTCCGCAGTTCCGCTTCACAAGCGGCTGGCTTCACCCGACGACCGGGTCGACCGTCTAAAAATCCAACGCTCGCAGGAACCACCATTTTGAGTGAATACACACAGACTCGTGTAATTGCTGGCACCTCTTTATTCGTAGTTCTGCATCCCGCCAGCAGGACCCACTGCAAGAAACTGTCCCAGTTCATTTCGCCAGATGCGTTTCAGGATTGTATTCCTTTCATCAGTGGCCTTGAAACTGGAAGATGAAAGCCGCTGCCTCGCGCACACCTGATAAGTGACCGCACCCGCCAGGGTAGGCGTGGCCTCAGGGGCTTCTGGATGCTGTAGTGCGCTGCTGTGACTCCTAGTGGATGTGCTTTTACCTCCAAATTGTTCACAATAGATGGGTGTAAAAAGTCTTGTAAGGGACCAGCCCCGCTTTGTGGATGTCAAACGTAATGCCGTTCAAGCCTCCTGCATAGGCTCTTGCTGCTCTCTGTCCTGTATGGCAACACCACTTGATGCCGCCGCAGGCCCGCTTCACAAGCGGCTGGCTTCACTCGACGACCGGGTCGACCGTCTAAAAATCCAAAGCTCGCAGGAACCACCATTTTGAGTGAAGCCACACAGACTCGTGTAATTGCTGGCACCTCTTTATTCGTAGTTCGGCATCCCGCCAGTAGGACCCACTGCAAGAAACTGTCCCAGTTCATTTCGCCAGACGCGTTTCAGGATTGTATTCCTTTCATCAGTGGCCTTGAAACTGGAAGATGAAAGCCGCTGCCTCGCGCACACCTGATAAGTGACAGCACCCGCCAGGGTAGGCGTGGCCTCAGGGGCTTCTGGATGCTGTAGTGCGCTGCCGTGACTCCTAGTGGATGGGCTTTCACCTCCAAATTGTTCACAAAAGATGGGTGTAAAAAGTTTTGTAAGGGACCTGCCCCGCTTTGTGGATGTCAAACGCAATGCAGTTCAAGCCTCCTGCATAGGCTCTTGCTGCTCTCTGTCCTGTATGGCAACACCACTTTATGCCGCTGCAGGTCCGCTTCACAAGAGGCTGGCTTCACTCGACGACCGGGTCGACCGTCTAAAAATCCAAAGCTCGCAGGAACCATCATTTTGAGTGAAGCCACACAGACTTGTGTAATTGCTGGCACCTCTTTATTCATAGTTCGGCATCCCGCCAGCAGGACCCACTGCAAGAAACTGTACCAGTTCATTTCGCCAGATGCGTTTCAGGATTGTATTCCTTTCATCAGTGGCCTTGAAACTGGAAGATGAAAGCCGCTGCCTCGCGCACACCTGATAAGTGACAGCACCCGCCAGGGTAGGCGTGGCCTCAGGGGCTTCTGGATGCTGTAGTGCGCTGCCGTGACTCCTAGTGGATGCGCTTTCACCTCCAAATTGTTCACAATAGATGGGTGTAAAAAGTCTTGTAAGGGACCTGCCCCGCTTTGTGGATGTCAAACGCAATGCAGTTCAAGCCTCCTGCATAGGCTCTTGATGCTCTCTGTCCTGTATGGCAACACCACTTGATGCCGCCGCAGGTCCGCTTCACAAGCGGCTGGCTTCACTCGACGACCGGGTCGACCGTCTAAAAATCCAAAGCTCGCAGGAACCACCATTTTGAGTGAAGCCACACAGACTCGTGTAATTGCTGGCACCTCTTTATTCGTAGTTCGGCATCCAGCCAGCAGGACCCACTGCAAGAAACTGTCCCAGTTCATTTCGCCAGACGTGTTTCAGGATTGTATTCCTTTAATCAGTGGCCTTGAAACTGGAAGATGAAAGCTGCTGCCTCGCGCACACCTGATAAGTGACAGCACCCGCCAGGGTAGGCGTGGCCTCAGGGGCTTCTGGATGCTGTAGTGCGCTGCCGTGACTCCTAGTGGATGCGCTTTCACCTCCAAATTGTTCACAATAGATGGGTGTAAAAAGTCTTGTAAGGGACCTGCCCCGCTTTGTGGATGTCAAACGCAATGCAGTTCAAGCCTCCTGCATAGGCTCTTGCTGCTCTCTGTCCTGTATGGCAACACCACTTGATGCCGCAGCAGGTCCGCTTCACAAGCGGCTGGCTTCACTCGACGACCGGGTCGACCGTCTAAAAATCCAAAGCTCGCAGGAACCACCATTTTGAGTGAAGCCACACAGACTCGTGTAATTGCTGGCACCTCTTTATTCGTAGTTCGGCATCCCGCCAGCAGGACCCACTGCAAGAAGCTGTCCCAGTTCATTTCGCCAGGCGCGTTTCAGGATTGTATTCCTTTCATCAGTGGCCTTGAAACTGGAAGATGAAAGCCGCTGCCTCGCGCACACCTGATAAGTGACAGCACCCGCCAGGGTAGGTGTGGCCTCAGGGGCTTCTGGATGCTGTAGTGCGCTGCCGTGACTCCTAGTGGATGCGCTTTCATCTCCAAATTGTTCACAATAGATGGGTGTAAAAAGTCTTGTAAGGGACCAGCTCCGCTTTGTGGATATCAAACGCAATGCCGTTCAAGCCTCCTGCATAGGCTCTTGCTGCTCTCTGTCCTGTATGGCAACACCACTTGATGCCGCCGCAGGTCCGCTTCACAAGCGGCTGGCTTCACTCGACGACCGGGTCGACCGTCTAAAAATCCAAAGCTCGCAGGAACCACCATTTTGAGTGAAGCCACACAGACTCGTGTAATTGCTGGCACCTCTTTATTCGTAGTTCGGCATCCCGCCAGCAGGACCCACTGCAAGAAACTGTCCCAGTTCATTTCGCCAGATGCGTTTCAGGATTGTATTCCTTTCATCAGTGGCCTTGAAACTGGAAGATGAAAGCCGCTGCCTCGCGCACACCTGATAAGTTACTGCACCCGCCAGGGTAGGCGTGGCCTCAGGGGCTTCTGGATGCTGTAGTGCGCTGCTGTGACTCCTAGTGGATGTGCTTTTACCTCCAAATTGTTCACAATAGATGGGTGTAAAAAGTCTTGTAAGGGACCTGCCCCGCTTTGTGGATGTCAAACGCAATGCAGTTCAAGCCTCCTGCAGAGGCTCTTGCTGCTCTCTGTCCTGTATGGCAACACCACTTGATGCCGCCGCAGGTCCGCTTCACAAGCGGCTGGCTTCACTCGACGACCGGGTCGACCGTCTAAAAATCCAAAGCTCGCAGGAACCACCATTTTGAATGAAGCCACACAGACTTGTGTAATTGCTGGCACCTCTTTATTCGTAGTTCGGCATCCCGCCAGCAGGACCCACTGTAAGAAACTGTCCCAGTTCATTTCGCCAGATGCGTTTCAGGATTGTATTCCTTTCATCAGTGGCCTTGAAACTGGAAGATGAAAGCCGCTGCCTCGCGCACACCTGATAAGTGACAGCACCCGCCAGGGTAGGCGTGGCCTCAGGGGCTTCTGGATGCTGTAGTGCGCTGCCGTGACTCCTAGTGGATGCGCTTTCACCTCCAAATTGTTCACAAAAGATGGGTGTAAAAAGTCTTGTAAGGGACCAGCCCCGCTTTGTGGATGTCAAACGCAATGCCGTTCAAGCCTCCTGCATAGGCTCTTGCTGCTCTCTGTCCTGTATGGCAACACCACTTGATGCCGCCGCAGGTCCGCTTCACAAGCGGCTGGCTTCACTCGACGACCGGGTCGACCGCCTAAAAATCCAAAGCTCGCAGGAACCACCATTTTGAGTGAAGCCACACAGACTCGTGTAATTGCTGGCACCTCTTTATTGGTAGTTCGGCATCCCGCCAGCAGGACCCACTGCAAGAAACTGTCCCAGTTCATTTCGCCAGACGCGTTTCAGGATTGTATTCCTTTCATCAGTGGCCTTGAAACTGGAAGATGAAAGCCGCTGCCTCACGCACACCTGATAAGCGACAGCACCCGCCAGGGTAGGCGTGGCCTCAGGGGCTTCTGGATGCTGTATTGAGCTGCCGTGACTCCAAGTGGATGCGCTTTCACCTCCAAATTGTTCACAATAGATGGGTGTAAAAAGTCTTGTAAGGGACCAGCCCCGCTTTGTGGATGTCAAACGCAATGCCGTTCAAGCCTCCTGCATAGGCTCTTGCTGCTCTCTGTCCAGTATGGCAACACCTCTTGATGCCGCGGTAGGTCCGCTTCACAAGCGGCTGGCTTCACTCGACGACCGGGTCGACCATCTAAAAATCCAAAGCTCGCAGGAACCACCATTTTGAGTGAAGCCACACAGACTCGTGTAATTGCTGGCACCTCTTTATTGGTAGTTCGGCATCCCGCCAGCAGGACCCATTGCAAGAAACTGTCCCAGTTCATTTCGCAAGACGCGTTTCAGGATTGTATTCCTTTCATCAGTGGCATTGAAACTGGAAGATGAAGCCGCTGCCTCGCGCACACCTGATAAGTGACAGCACCCGCCAGGGTAGGCGTGGCCTCAGGGGCTTCTGGATGCTGTAGTGCGCTGCCGTGACTCCTAGTGGATGCGCTTTCACCTCCAAATTGTTCACAATAGATGGGTGTAAAAAGTCTTGTAAGGGACCAGCCCCACTTTGTGGATGTCAAACGCAATGCCGTTCAAGCCTCCTGCATAGGCTCTTGCTTCTCTCTGTCCTGTATGGCAACACCACTTGATGCCGCCGCAGGTCCGCTTCACAAGCGGCTGGCTTCACTCGACGACCGGGTCGACCGTCTAAAAATCCAAAGCTCGCAGGAACCACCATTTTGAGTGAAGCCACACAGACTCGTGTAATTGCTGGCACCTCTTTATTCGTAGTTCGGCATCCCGCCAGCAGGACCCACTGCAAGAAACTGTCCCAGTTCATTTCGCCAGACGCGTTTCAGGATTGTATTCCTTTCATCAGTGGCCTTGAAACTGGAAGATGAAAGCCGCTGCCTCACGCACACCTGATAAGTGACAGCACCCGCCAGGGTAGGCGTGGCCTCAGGGGCTTCTGGATGCTGTAGTGAGCTGCCGTGACTCCTAGTGGATGCGCTTTCACCTCCAAATTGTTCACAATAGATGGGTGTAAAAAGTCTTGTAAGGGACCAGCCCCGCTTTGTGGATGTCAAACGTAATGCCGTTCAAGCCTCCTGCATAGGCTCTTGCTGCTCTCTGTCCTGTATGGCAACACCACTTGATGCCGCCGCAGGTCCGCTTCACAAGCGGCTGGCTTCACTCGACGACCGGGTCGACCGTCTAAAAAGTCCAAAGCTCGCAGGAACCACCATTTTGAGTGAAGCCACACAGACTCGTGTAATTGCTGGCACCTCTTTATTCGTAGTTCGGCATACCGCCAGCAGGACCCACTGCAAGAAACTGTCCCAGTTCATTTCGCCAGACGCGTTTCAGGATTGTATTCCTTTCATCAGTGGCCTTGAAACTGGAAGATGAAAGCCGCTGCCTCGCGCACACCTGATAAGTGACAGCACCCGCCAGGGTAGGCGTGGCCTCAGGGGCTTCTGGATGCTGTAGTGCGCTGCCGTGACTCCTAGTGGATGCACTTTCACCTCCAAATTGTTCACAATAGATGGGTGTAAAAAGTCTTGTAAGGGACCAGCCCCGCTTTGTGGATGTCAAACGCAATGCCGTTCAAGTTTCCTGCATAGGCTCTTGCTGCTCTCTGTCCTGTATGGCAACACCACTTGATGCCGCCGCAGGCCCGATTGTCAAGCGGCTGGCTTCACTCGACGACCGGGTCGACCGTCTAAAAATCCAAAGCTCGCAGGAACCACCATTTTGAGTGAAGCCACACAGACTCGTGTAATTGCTGGCACCTCTTTATTCGTAGTTCGGCATCCCGCCAGTAGGACCCACTGCAAGAAACTGTCCCAGTTCATTTCGCCAGACGCGTTTCAGGATTGTATTCCTTTCATCAGTGGCCTTGAAACTGGAAGATGAAAGCCGCTGCCTCGCGCACACCTGATAAGTGACAGCACCCGCCAGGGTAGGCGTGGCCTCAGGGGCTTCTGGATGCTGTAGTGCGCTGCCGTGACTCCTAGTGGATGGGCTTTCACCTCCAAATTGTTCACAAAAGATGGGTGTAAAAAGTCTTGTAAGGGACCTGCCCCGCTTTGTGGATGTCAAACGCAATGCAGTTCAAGCCTCCTGCATAGGCTCTTGCTGCTCTCTGTCCTGTATGGCAACACCACTTTATGCCGCCGCAGGTCCGCTTCACAAGAGGCTGGCTTCACTCGATGACCGGGTCGACCGTCTAAAAATCCAAAGCTCGCAGGAACCATCATTTTGAGTGAAGCCACACAGACTCGTGTAATTGCTGGCACCTCTTTATTCGTAGTTCGGCATCCCGCCAGCAGCACCCACTGCAAGAAACTGTCCCAGTTCATTTCGCCAGACGCGTTTCAGGATTGTATTCCTTTCATCAGTGGCCTTGAAACTGGAAGATGAAAGCCGCTGCCTCACGCACACCTGATAAGCGACAGCACCCGCCAGGGTAGGCGTGGCCTCAGGGGCTTCTGGATGCTGTATTGAGCTGCCGTGACTCCAAGTGGATGCGCTTTCACCTCCAAATTGTTCACAATAGATGGGTGTAAAAAGTCTTGTAAGGGACCAGCCCCGCTTTGTGGATGTCAAACGCAATGCCGTTCAAGCCTCCTGCATAGGCTCTTGCTGCTCTCTGTCCAGTATGGCAACACCTCTTGATGCCGCGGTAGGTCCGCTTCACAAGCGGCTGGCTTCACTCGACGACCGGGTCGACCATCTAAAAATCCAAAGCTCGCAGGAACCACCATTTTGAGTGAAGCCACACAGACTCGTGTAATTGCTGGCACCTCTTTATTGGTAGTTCGGCATCCCGCCAGCAGGACCCATTGCAAGAAACTGTCCCAGTTCATTTCGCAAGACGCGTTTCAGGATTGTATTCCTTTCATCAGTGGCATTGAAACTGGAAGATGAAGCCGCTGCCTCGCGCACACCTGATAAGTGACAGCACCCGCCAGGGTAGGCGTGGCCTCAGGGGCTTCTGGATGCTGTAGTGCGCTGCCGTGACTCCTAGTGGATGCGCTTTCACCTCCAAATTGTTCACAATAGATGGGTGTAAAAAGTCTTGTAAGGGACCAGCCCCACTTTGTGGATGTCAAACGCAATGCCGTTCAAGCCTCCTGCATAGGCTCTTGCTTCTCTCTGTCCTGTATGGCAACACCACTTGATGCCGCCGCAGGTCCGCTTCACAAGCGGCTGGCTTCACTCGACGACCGGGTCGACCGTCTAAAAATCCAAAGCTCGCAGGAACCACCATTTTGAGTGAAGCCACACAGACTCGTGTAATTGCTGGCACCTCTTTATTCGTAGTTCGGCATCCCGCCAGCAGGACCCACTGCAAGAAACTGTCCCAGTTCATTTCGCCAGACGCGTTTCAGGATTGTATTCCTTTCATCAGTGGCCTTGAAACTGGAAGATGAAAGCCGCTGCCTCACGCACACCTGATAAGTGACAGCACCCGCCAGGGTAGGCGTGGCCTCAGGGGCTTCTGGATGCTGTAGTGAGCTGCCGTGACTCCTAGTGGATGCGCTTTCACCTCCAAATTGTTCACAATAGATGGGTGTAAAAAGTCTTGTAAGGGACCAGCCCCGCTTTGTGGATGTCAAACGTAATGCCGTTCAAGCCTCCTGCATAGGCTCTTGCTGCTCTCTGTCCTGTATGGCAACACCACTTGATGCCGCCGCAGGTCCGCTTCACAAGCGGCTGGCTTCACTCGACGACCGGGTCGACCGTCTAAAAAGTCCAAAGCTCGCAGGAACCACCATTTTGAGTGAAGCCACACAGACTCGTGTAATTGCTGGCACCTCTTTATTCGTAGTTCGGCATACCGCCAGCAGGACCCACTGCAAGAAACTGTCCCAGTTCATTTCGCCAGACGCGTTTCAGGATTGTATTCCTTTCATCAGTGGCCTTGAAACTGGAAGATGAAAGCCGCTGCCTCGCGCACACCTGATAAGTGACAGCACCCGCCAGGGTAGGCGTGGCCTCAGGGGCTTCTGGATGCTGTAGTGCGCTGCCGTGACTCCTAGTGGATGCACTTTCACCTCCAAATTGTTCACAATAGATGGGTGTAAAAAGTCTTGTAAGGGACCAGCCCCGCTTTGTGGATGTCAAACGCAATGCCGTTCAAGTTTCCTGCATAGGCTCTTGCTGCTCTCTGTCCTGTATGGCAACACCACTTGATGCCGCCGCAGGCCCGATTGTCAAGCGGCTGGCTTCACTCGACGACCGGGTCGACCGTCTAAAAATCCAAAGCTCGCAGGAACCACCATTTTGAGTGAAGCCACACAGACTCGTGTAATTGCTGGCACCTCTTTATTCGTAGTTCGGCATCCCGCCAGTAGGACCCACTGCAAGAAACTGTCCCAGTTCATTTCGCCAGACGCGTTTCAGGATTGTATTCCTTTCATCAGTGGCCTTGAAACTGGAAGATGAAAGCCGCTGCCTCGCGCACACCTGATAAGTGACAGCACCCGCCAGGGTAGGCGTGGCCTCAGGGGCTTCTGGATGCTGTAGTGCGCTGCCGTGACTCCTAGTGGATGGGCTTTCACCTCCAAATTGTTCACAAAAGATGGGTGTAAAAAGTCTTGTAAGGGACCTGCCCCGCTTTGTGGATGTCAAACGCAATGCAGTTCAAGCCTCCTGCATAGGCTCTTGCTGCTCTCTGTCCTGTATGGCAACACCACTTTATGCCGCCGCAGGTCCGCTTCACAAGAGGCTGGCTTCACTCGACGACCGGGTCGACCGTCTAAAAATCCAAAGCTCGCAGGAACCATCATTTTGAGTGAAGCCACACAGACTCGTGTAATTGCTGGCACCTCTTTATTCGTAGTTCGGCATCCCGCCAGCAGGACCCACTGCAAGAAACTGTACCAGTTCATTTCGCCAGATGCGTTTCAGGATTGTATTCCTTTCATCAGTGGCCTTGAAACTGGAAGATGAAAGCCGCTGCCTCGCGCACACCTGATAAGTGACAGCACCCGCCAGGGTAGGCGTGGCCTCAGGGGCTTCTGGATGCTGTAGTGCGCTGCCGTGACTCTTAGTGGATGCGCTTTCACCTCCAAATTGTTCACAATAGATGGGTGTAAAAAGTCTTGTAAGGGACCTGCCCCGCTTTGTTGATGTCAAACGCAATGCAGTTCAAGCCTCCTGCATAGGCTCTTGCTGCTCTCTGTCCTGTATGGCAACACCACTTGATGCCTCCGCAGTTCCGCTTCACAAGCGGCTGGCTTCACCCGACGACCGGGTCGACCGTCTAAAAATCCAACGCTCGCAGGAACCACCATTTTGAGTGAAGCCACACAGACTCGTGTAATTGCAGTGATCAAGAACTCTGTGTTTGAAACGCGTAGGTGGAGAGAATGAGATCTTAATAAAGAATCTTAAAAACTACTGCAGAGAAGTGTGTCGTGAATTTAAAATTTTGCTGAACAATATATATATATATATATATATATATATATATATATATATATATATATATATCCCAGTATATTCATCCGATATCAATCCAATTATAAAGGAAAGATGAAGCGCGGACCCAAAGTTCTTTGTGCCAGGTATTTTTTATTTTCAAGCACCCTGCATTGCCGGGTGAAAATATATATATTGCGCTTATCAAGAGGGAGAGAGAGGACTAGGTAGCTAGTCCCTGTCCCCGGGGGTTATATGTAATAATCAATGAGGACTAGCTTAAAATGACCATTAATTAAACAACTCTTGCTTATTATGTAACGGGCAACTTATTGGGGTGATCATGAAGCCCTCACCCACCAACCTAGTTGGTGGCATGCTTCATCATCGGGCCCACCCAGTGACACCTAGTATGTCCCGGGTGTGCTACGACGCCTGATTACTAATATATATATATTGCCCTTTCTCTGACATTTAACGAAGACACTGAAAAATATTTTGATTTCGTGTTGAAATCATGAATGCCCTCACTACTTGTTTAAAGTAAGTGTACAGCATTAAATCGAATGAAGAAGTGAGGTAGAAAATAGTTGAGTAGTTCTAAAATTAATAAACAAACATGCTTCTAATTATAAGGCAATGTTAATGGATAAGGTTTGTGTGCCTAACGCTGGGAACGCTAGATATTTTGACATCACGCTTTGAGCGGCACAGTTTGCAATAGCAAGCGTGGCTTTTTAAAGTAATTTCTCCTGTTGTGTCTAATTATTATTTTGTACTTCGTTATTATGCCCTGTTTTTAAATTTAGCGCACACTTGCACTATAATTATTATGTTCACCACTGTTTTTGCAGGTCTTTAGGCAGCCTCACTCGCTTGCCGCTTTCTTGGGGGTAGGTAGGGACGTACTGCTGGCGCCATTTTGGTGAGCGTGCCAGTGTTCTTCCCTGCAGGCAAATTCCCTACTTTAACCTGACATGGAGACGCGCAGCGGGAGTGCTGTCATCGCGCCGGAGTCGTGCCAGAGTCCTGCCCGTCTGCGCTAAGGAAGTGCCAGGGGCCAGGAACTCTGTTCCTACCTATAGAGGTAGGTATTCGAGGGATGAGCTTTTACGTATTCGGTATTTGACTCCACGTTGCTCCTCGGGATTAGTTGTTCCGTTATGTGATCCTTTCCATTGCGCTTGTGGTAATTTCTCCCTTAAGGCTCCGGCCTCTATCTCTGCTTTAAATGGACTCTTGGTGGATGCATCCAGCTTTACAGAACCGGTGGCCCCTTGTGACCTTAGAGTTTGGAGTCTCAATGTTCGATCCTTTGTGAAACATCATTCAGATATTTATGATCTTATCTTAGAGGGGGCCCCGGACATTTTCTTCCTAACCCAAACATGGTTACAGGATGAGGGGACATCTATAGTAAATCTTGCTATTCCCTCAGATTATTCAATCTATACCCATAATCGCATTTCTAGGGGCAGGGGCATAGCTGTGATAGTTAGGTCCTGCTTTCCCTGTACTTGGAAGCCTTTGAAGGTGGATGGGTGTGAGTGTGCTTTACCATAATGGTTAACCATCACTTGTCTCTGTCGGGCCTCCTGGTCTATCGACCTCCCGGACCTGACACTGCCTTTAGGAAGGCGTTGCCTGAAATGCTGAGTTCCCTTGTGTTAAGCTCTGCTAACTTTAGTGTTTTCGGAGATCTTAATCTTCATTTTGATCTCGGTCACACTCCAGCTATTAGCAGCCTTCTTGCAGACTTGGAGGCTTTACAACTGAGTCAGCTGGTGACCCACCCTTCGCATGAGGGTGGACATATCCTGGACCCTATATTCACAAATCTAACAGGAGTTAAGGTGTTCCGGCCTAGCCCAGTAGCTTGGTCTGATCACTTTCTCGTGAAATGTCATCTTAAGTTTGAGGGCTCTATCCTCAAACCTCTAGAGAAAGTGGTGTGGAAACGCCCCTGGAAAAAACTTAAGCCCGGAGATTTTCACAGATTACTTGTTGAAAACCCTCTGGGTCCCCTTAATGATGTGGTATCTGGCTATGATTCCTTCTGTGATTGGATCACTCGGGCTCTTGATCTTTTGATTCCATCTACCTGGAGTAAATCTCGCTCCCAAGAGCCCAGCCCTTGGTACAACAGCACCTTGCTGCCTCTGAAAAAAGCCTGTAAACAGGCGGAAAGGTGTTGGCGGAAAGCCTATGAGGCTGGGAAGAAGATATTGTACAGTTAAAATCTACCACAAAGCTTTTTGTAGAGCCCGTGCGGCCTACTACTAGCTAGAGTTCCAAACCTCCCCAAATCCCTCAAAATTTATCTTCAAGGTTCTTAAAGATTTGACCGCTAAGAGAGCCCCAGTAGCTGATATCCGCTCTGTGGCACATTGTGAAGATCTAGCGGCTTTCTTCCTTGAAAAGATTCAGACCATCTATCGCTCTTTTCCTAGTGCGTTTCCACGGAGTGAGGCCCCGAGGCCTAGCAGTTCCACCGATGTGGTTCTTTCAGCTTTCCCTGAGATAACGGGGGAAGTATTTGATAGCGTGGCAATCAGGGTAAAATCGGGATCCCCTGCAGACCCTCTTAGATCGGCTCAGTTGAGAGATTTTTCCATCTTATGCCTGCCACACCTTCGTCATCTTATAAATGTATCCTTCTCATCAGGCATAGTCCCATCTAAATGGAAACAGGCCTATGTCTCTCCAATTCTGAAGAAGCCCACATTAGATCCTCTCAAATTAGAGAATTATCGACCTATCTCTCTTCTCCCAAGGGCAGCGAAGGTTTCTGAGGCCCATGTAAATAACATCTTATCGGAGCATTTGCAGAGGATCAACATTCTGGATCCATCCCAGAATCGGTTTCATGCTGGTCACAGCACCGAGACGGCCCTACTCTCGATGACAGAATACCTGCGGACGGTGGTGGATTCTGGTCAAACGGCGGCACTGGTGTTACTCGACCTCAGTGCTGCGTTTGACACAGTTTCCCACCCGATACTGCTGCAGCGGTTGGGAGACGCAGGTGTTTCCGGCTTGGCACTTGACTGGTTTCTATCCTTTCTGGATAATCGCTCTTTTAGGGTTGCCATCATGCCTTTTGAATCAAAGCCTTACCCTTTGGAATTAGGGGTGCCTTAGGGTTCCGCTCTGAGTCCCACCCTTTTTAATCTTTATGTGCAGCCGCTGGCTGCTGTCGCCAAGCTCTGGGGTATGACTGTTGTTTCATACGCCGATGACACGCAACTGGCGGTTGCTCTTAGTGGGAACTCTGACCTTGATGCCCTGAGATTCCGTAATGGTCTCTGGCGGGGGCTGGCTGGATGACAGCTAATTGTCTTCAGCTTAATGCTAAGAAGACAGAGGTTTTGATTGTGAGCAAGCAGAGCAACCTTTGGGGCGATGACTGGTGGCCTCAAGAGCTAGGCATCACTCCAATCCCGACGCTGGAGGTAAAAAACCTAGGTGTCTGGCTGGATCCAACCCTCTCTTTCTGAGGCCACACAAAGAGAATAGCAGCGACCTGCTTTGGGATTTTACGTGGGCTTAGGCCCGTATTAAAATTCTTTGATGCCCCTACCAAGCAGTTGGTCATTCAGGCAACCATCCTATCCCGACTTGATTATGCTAGTTCCCTTTTGTTAGGGGCTAATCAAGCGGAATTCTCCCGGCTTCAACGTGTACAGAACGCTGCTGCCAGGGCCTTGGTAGGTCTACCAAGGTTCTGTTCCACAAAAGGTACAATCCGTGCACTTCATTGGTTACCGATTAGGCAAAGGATTAACTTTAAGACGCTATGTCTCTCCTTTAAAATTTTGAAAATGTCTTCTCCTCGGATTCTGGAGGACTTTCTCATCCCTTACATCCCGTCCCGCTCTCTGAGGTCCTTAGGGGCAGAATTTGGTTGTTGTCCCCCGCTTCAAGCTGTGTCGAGTAGGTGAACGATCTTTCCGTGTTTTGGCTGCAAAACTCTGGAATTCTCTCCCTTGCCATATTCGTGCTTGTAATGACCTAATTAAGTTTAGGAAGGCGATTAAAACTTTTCTGTTCCCCTCTGAGTGCTAGGATCCTTCCTGTCTGCCTTTTTTGTCGCTCTGTGTAGTGTTATGTTGCTTCTGCCTATCCTAAGCGCCGGGACGCCCCTTTGCTGGGGCAGCTGTGCGCTATAGAAGTTTGCGTAACATAACATAACATAATGAGTATGTAAGTCATAAAGGGCACTCTTAGTGCAAAAGTGTGTAATTATAGGAAGATGGTTCTTGCACATAGTCTTATTAACTATAACGCAGACCTCTACCATTCACAGTGTTCTCTTTTTCATTTCTATGGGTTGTGTAGTTTAAGTTGGTTTTGTATAGATTTAATAAAGTAAGCTTTTCTGACTATAACTAATCCTAAAAATGTATTTCTAATCATATAATGTTGTTTATTATGGTAAAATTATTTTAACGTTTTTTTTGGTACCATGGTACTTTTGCAGTAGGCCAAAGTGCATTATGACTGTCAGCGTTGCCTTCTGCTCATTTTGCTTTCAATAGCGATTCCTCAATGGTACCGCAGTACCTCTGTAAAATATTTAAATTATAAGAATTATTTTTGATTCAAAATATGGATTCAGGGTTTCATGGCTAGTTTTGTTTTTAAATGGTATATGTGTTAGTGTTTTAACTGTAGGGTATGTTAGTGGACTATATGGGTAGTGCAATAGTATTGAGATACTTCTGTGTACTTTTGCTGATGTGAACCAGCATTTTATTGGATTCCAACTCTATCAGTTGTAGGAAACAGCAAATGTATACCTCTTATCCTCATTCAATTTATAATCTTCAAATGAGAAAGTTGTGCTCTTTGGAAGAGGGAAAATCTTTTGTTCCAAAGCCACCTTGGATGTTTTTTGAGAACTGCAATGGCTGAAAAAGAAGATTCTGTGCTGTTGCAAGAGGAGAAATAAGAGGTGGCGCAGAGGAAGAAATTGAAAGACTCCATTGTATGGGAATTTTTTCTTTGCCATCTAGAGTGAAATAGGTTAATGCAACCTACGTAACAAAGTTTTTTCCTGTGTACACATCAAGCAATACCACAGGAATGAGAAAACACGTGCAGGCAATTCATTCCACCAGGTTGATGAGTGTGAATATGAGGAGTTAGACAAAGATAGAAGAGGCCGATGTGGGAAGATCAGCAGTGACTGCTTCTTCGGTTACTGCAAACCTTCGCCTTCCGCTTCATCAACACCTCCATCGCCACCAGCTGCATGTGTCTCTCCAGTAGCACCTTGTACTTCTTGTGCTCCATCAGCACTTCCACCAGTTCGAGGGGTATCTGTTCATCCAGCAGTACCTGCTCCTGGTACTGTGAATTGGGAGATAATAAAGCAATGTGGCAATATAGCAACATACTGTCTCCATACTGCCATTATTACATGAGAGAGAGATATGACCATCCATTGTGAGCTTGTCATGGCTCACCAGTGTCCTACCCAACAGCATTCCTTTTTTTAAAACTTTACAGTCCTCCTGTTTCCTGTTGAGAGGATTGTTTTGGTTGGTCATGTTGACTTTGGAAAACGAATTAAAAAGTTCATATAAAATCTGAACAAAAAGCTTCTAACAATATCAACAACATTTTTGCAGGTATCAGAAATACTAAATTGTAATTATATAGAGATAAATTGTGTAAAGTAAGTTACACATGTGCCTTATGGTGGTATCAATGTAGACGATAAACTGATAGTAGACTACTACAGAGATATATTACTGTATTAAAGAAACAACACAAAGTCAAGCCATCATTCTTTTCCTTTTTAGGTGTTTTCAGACAAAACTACAATTTCTGTTACACTACTATGTCATCATCTAGAAAATTTACAGTTCAATATATGGTAATAGTCATCATAAACGTTTATTTTTTTAAAGTCTCTAACAAGTTTATGGCATGTATGAGTATTTAATTTTAAGTAATTCAGTTTGCTATCATTCTCCACAGGTAGTAGGAGTAGATGATGTAAGGTAATTCTTTTGATATTATGTGCTGTAAGAGCAGTGAGTACACAAGGTAAATTAGAGCTTGTAACTGTATGCACATAAGCAGTAATTACTTTATTAACAAAGCTTTTCCCTGTGCCATTTTGTCTACTTATACATTGTAATTTAGGTTCATAAGTAGCACATTCACATATTCCTTTTTCATGTCGAAGTCCATGATCTGCTGATTTGTTTATGTATTTGTGCTTCTTCTTTGCGCCATGATTTAAATATTTGAAAAAATGTTTTCTTTTCCCCTGTGTTATATCTTAGTTTAAAATGATTCATTAAAGTATGTTTGCTATGATGTATTTAAACAACCATTGGTACCTTCTACTCAAACATTTACCAGTGTGATTTCTTCTAACACTCTTTCTGTATGTGTAGAACCGAGCAACTTCATAGAGGCATAGTTTTTGTAACAATGGACTACTCTTTCGGAAGTACCGCCAAGAAGACGGCTTTCAAGAACCGACTGGACAACAACGCACACAACTGCAAGGATCTCTTCAACATCGTGAAAGAGCTCTCCAACCCCAACGCCGGAAACAACGACATCACCCCATCGCAAGACCTCTGCGACTCCCTCGCCTCCTACTTCCACAACAAGATCGCGGACATACACAACAGCTTCAGCACCCAACCGACCCACGCCACGACCACAGCAACGCCACCCACCACCACCCTCCGAGCCTGTGCTCCGATCAGCACCGAAGACACCATCCGCATGATGAACTCCGTCCACTCCGGATCTCCAACCGACCCCTGCCCGCACCACATCTTCAACAAAGCCGACGCTGTCATCGCACCCCACCTGCGGGACATTATCAACACCTCATTCGACACCGCCACCTTCCCCGAGAGCTGGAAGCACGCCGAACTCAGCACTCTACTCAAGAAACCTACGGCAGACCCCACCGAACTCAAGAATTACCGCCCCATCTCACTACTCCCGTTTCCAGCCAAAGTCATCGAGAAGACCGTCAACAAACAGCTGGCCGCCTTCCTCGAGACGAACGGATCCCTCGACCCCTCACAGTCCGGCTTCCGTGCCAACCACAGCACCGAGACCGCCCTCATCGCCGCCACCGACGACATCCGAGCCATGATGGACAACGGAGAAACAGCGGCCCTCATCCTCCTAGACCTCTCCGCGGCTTTCGACACGGTCTGCCACCGCACCCTAGTGCAGCGCCTCAGCAACGTCGGAATCCAGGAGAAGGCACTGGAATGGATCGTCTCCTTCCTCGACGGAAGAACACAGAGAGTCCGCCTACCACCGTACAAGTCAGAGGCCACCGAAGTCATCTGCGGCGTCCCTCAAGGGTCCTCGCTGAGCCCAACCCTCTTCAACGTCTACATGAGCCCCCTCGCGCCCATCGCACGCCAACACAACCTCAACATAATCTCCTACGCCGACGAGACCCAGCTGATCCTCTCCCTGACCAACGACCCCGCCGCCGCCAGAGCCAACCTGCACGAAGGGATGAAAGAGGTAGCCGAGTGGACGACGACCAGCCGCCTGAAACTGAACTCAGAGAAGACGGAGGTCCTCATCCTGGGCTCCTCGCCCTCCGCCTGGGACGACTCGACATCCCACGGAACAGCCACATCTCCGGACACCTGAGAAACCTGCACTGGCTCCCCGTCAACAAAAGAATCACCTTCCGGCTCCTCACCCACGCACACAAAGCCCTACACGATCAAGGCCCGAGCTACCTCAATAACCGAATCAACTTCTACGCTCCCAAACGCCACCTCCGATCCAGCCACGCCCTCGCCGCCGTCCCACGCATCCGTAGAGCCACAACAGGAGGAAGGTCCTTCTCCTACCTGGCCGCCAAGACCTGGAACTCCCTCCCGGCCGACCTGCGCCTGACCCAAGACCACCTCTCCTTCAGGAAGAAGCTCAAGACCTGGCTGTTCGAGCAGTAACAGCACCCCCCCCCCCCCCTTAGCGCCTTGAGACCCTACGGGTAGGTAGTGCGCTCTATAAATGTCTTTGATTGATTGATTGATTGATTGAAGTATGTGTCCAAAATATTTGCTTTCAAAATATCTTAGTTTGTGGGTTTAAAATGCGCATGTTATTCAGTTTTGGATAGGCTTTTCAGAACCCTTCGACATGATGATGACATTGCTTCTTAATGTTATTTCTTGCCCAATTTTCTAGTCATTTTCATTATCATGTGACCACAAATGTGTGTGTCAAAAGCCTTTTATAATTTGTTATAAGCATTAAGTACAGGCGAATTTTGCGAATTCACGGTATGCGAATTCGCGCGAAAGCGTACTCGTGGTTCGCAAAATACGCGAACTTTCATGAGATGGCGGATTTTTTTTTTGCGAGTTCGCAAGATTTTTTTCACCTCCGCTACCGCGAAGTTACCCATGCGGTCGTATATGGGCGTGGCCATCTTGTTTTTTTACTGTTCGCGTTGCGTACTTCCGTTTCCAGCCGCGAGTTGCATGCTCGCGTTGCGCATTTCATGTTCTGGGTCACAGTTGCGTGTTCCCGTCCGTTTTTGCGTGCTCGCAAGGAAAATATCGCGCAAACTTATCCACGCAGTTGCAATGGACGCAGCCATCTTGGTTTTCATTCATTGCCATGGTTCTGGGCATACCTTTTCTATCCTGCTTCAATCTTTGTAACCTTTGTTTGTTTCAACTTTTTAAAAATCTTTTTTACTCAGTATCCATCTCTATTTTTGTACGTCTATATTTTGTGTTTTTTTCTACTTTTCGTTACTTTAATAACTACTTTTTTTAACTCTCTCTTTTCTTTTATTTACTTTTTCCCTATTCTTTCCTATTTATTTTTCTTTTAACCAATGACCATGGCAAAGGGAGCCGGCAAGAACTCGAAGAGGAAGAGTCCCGCACCCCGCAGCCGGCTCCCTTGCGCGCTTTTAAGGGGGGCGTCTGTAATTCCCAGGGAGATCTTCAGCGCTTTGGAGGTGGCCGCACTTGTCTTCTTTGTGCAGCGCCACCTCCCCAAGACCATCGCAGCAGGCGGCAGGCCCGGTACCGGGTACGGCCTCCGGGAGCATCGCCAGCTATAGGGTAAGGTGTGCCAGGCCATGTATCGGGAGTCAGGGGTCTGGCGCACCTACAACCAGGTGACGCACTGGTGGTCCGACATACAGGACTGGGAACAAGACCTGCTCGACCTGCTTGGCGTTGAAATCCCTGGGCTTGGTGAGTACTAGTAGCTATTTACTGTTGTTTTCTTCTGCTCTGTGTTATATTGCAAATGTATGTTTTTTCCGAAGAGCAAGAATGCTGCCGATTACATTGCAGGTAAATTATGTTTCAAAAGCTTCTGTGATTGCAGGTGCTCGCCTGCTCAGTGGCGGTGCTACTATGCTTACTTGTTTTCAATTTTGTGCTCATTTGGCCTGAGTGATTATGTATGAGTGTACTTTACAGAACTGCGTAACAGAGACTCAAGTCCAGTCCTTCCTTTGTACTCCTGCCACTAAGAAGAGATAGTGGTGGTGGATTGATAGATTGAGTATATTATGACTTGTTATTTAGTAGGACAATTTTTAGTGGTCTGCAATCATGACGGACTGTGTCTGTCACTTCGTATGCTGCTGAGTGCTGCCAGTCCTAGTAGAACCTTTTTGTAGTTGGTTTAGCGAGTTACATAACTTTCCAAGTAGACGGTCTGCGAATCCAGCAATACTATTATCCTAGTAGACCACATCAGATAGGTCAATGACTTTAGGGCAATTATTGTTTATTTTCCCGAAATAATTTGTTATTGTTTTTTTGAAATGTTTGATTTCATTGACAGCAATCATCCATGTTTGTGTCTTTCTTTCATGTTTCATGTACATTCAGCACCTCCCAGGGGCAAGAGGACAGAGGTAGCGGCGCCGGCGGAGCAGGAAGGCCAGGATCCGTCCACCGAGGACTCTTCTGCTGGCCCCAGTAAGTTTTCCTGTTAATATTTATAATTATACTTCCCTAACTTTTACAATACCTATTTATTCCAAACGTTCATCATAATTCGATTTTTTCCTAAATCGTCTTCGATCTTCTTGTAGACTGTTTCTAAATTCTTATCCTGCCTCTACTATGACTCTCTGTGCTACTACTATTTATTATTATTAGTCTGTCTGTGTAGCTAGCTAAACTTGTACAGTTGGCAAAAGGTGTTAAACAAAACTCCTAATGAGCAATAGCTCTAGGCACTGAGTGCAGGCCTCTGGGTTGTCCATAATGTCTATTGAAGTCTTTTTAATGTTTATGCTTTGACAATTCCCAACAATAAAATGTCAATGGCCACCAAGAATAAGATACTAGTTTACTTTTTGATTGGATTGGAGAACATACTACTACTGTTGCAGGGACTATTCTGCACATACAGAACTATGGACAAGAAATAGGGCATTGGTGATAATAGGTGCAGTTAGACTTTCCACATACCTCAGTCATAACAGAAGTTGAACCCCAATCTCCTTACTGACTAGCTAGTGTGTCAGAGTCATTATTTAGCTCCCAAACGCAGCGATGATCCCCAATGATTATACAACCCAGAACATAAGACTACGGAGTCTGAGTCCCGACCTCTCAGAGTCACGGAATCATGCTTGCAAATTTCAAACCCTTTCGCTCACTCACTCATGACCAAAAACCACAGTCTATGTGAGTTTTAAAGCTTTATTAAAAGTAAAACAACTAGCTCTGTGTGTAATCTGTATATTAATTTTCAATTGTGCATTATATAAAAACATTTATTAAAATCAACTTCATAGAAGAGCAACGGTGAACTCATGAAAACTGAATAGTAGCTGATTTGCACATTATTTGTGGGAGCCCCCTCACCTGGTTGGAACTTAAAGTACTGGTGGTGATGATGATGAGTAACATATTGCTCTTGTTCGTAGAAGGGAATCTTCTGTCGGTTATAAGAAAAATGGTGCGGATTAAAAAGCAAGCATTCATCAGTTGTGCCAAAAAGTGTAGCATGTTATGGCTAAGCATAAATAAAAACACCCTCCTCTAAATTTGACTTCAACTCAGCTGTGAAAGTTTTATCGAGAAGCCAAGTCAGATCAGAGATGAACTTGATGGATGGGATGAACAAAAAGGGAAAGAAGGGTGTAAGGAAGGAGGAAGGACGAGCGAGGTAAATTAATGACTGGCAAAGAATGAGACGTGTTTTTGAATGCAGGCAGAGGTGGCTGGTAGGAATCTGATGCATGGCCGGTTGAAGCAAGGATGGGTGGAAGGAGAAGGAAAAGAGGATTGGCTGGGTGGGTGAAACAGAAACTGTATGTGTGCGCAATATATACTTTGGATCAAATTCAAATGCAAGTCAAGCACGGATGCATGGGTGGTGGTTTACAAAATAAAATAAAAAGGGTGTTTGTATGTGAGAAAAAGTAAGGTTGTCCAGTTGAGACATTAAGAAGAATGATTGACATTTACTTTGAAAGGATGGATGCCTGGATGGTATCTTCCTCATAGATAGCATAGGTGTATGTAGAATAGACAGAGTAGACGGTCATTGGTTGAAGAGTGTTAGTTTAAAGAGAATGTAACGCCGCACGTTTGTGCCAGAGTAGCAAAGCCGAGGAAAGTTGTAATTTTTCAGAATACTCCTCTTGACTAACAGTAGTTTGCAAGCACAGCATATATTGTGTATCTATATTGTATAGTTCACATTATCAAGTCAAGTCACAAGTGCCTTCCACCGGCGATTATGGGGACCACTCACTACCTATGTTAATAATTTTTGTTCAACTCTGTCATTCTCTGTTCACTCAATCAATAAAAAAAACCTAAAGACATCCCTTATATAAGCAAATATCATGTGAAGGGATAAATGATCATATTATCTTCTTCATTTTCCTTTTGTAGTAGTCAGGGGCACGGCAGGGTGAAAGTTAAATTAATTGAGCAGTAGCCCTTGTTGTAACAAAGTATGGCCAGTGCCACCCGTAATAGAAAAGTAATAGCTTCCCCACCTGCATGTACTGGTAACAGTAACGCGAGTCTGCATCATCATGGCTTGCGTCTGTTTTTCGTGGGTGCAAGCTGACTGCGCTGGCATTATGCCGGCTTCCACAAGTTTACGTATTAATTTCGCTAAACAAGAGAGAAGAAGAAGACTAGTGTACTGTATGATTGTTATGTAGTGAGTCCATAGTGCTAGTAGAATTCCTGAAACTCCCACTAATGTTAGAGCAGAGGCTGACGAAGTGGGAGGTTAGATAGATACATGCCACAAATGTTATGTACTGTGCTTGCAAGTCGCTAGTGCTACTGTGACACAACTTTCTGTTGAATTATTTTGTGTTAATCTTAAAGAGTATTGGTTACAGTATATTTTTCTTTCTTCATATAGATACTTCTTCTAAACCATCGAGGAAGGAGTTGGCTATCCGGACCAGGTGCCGGAAGCTGGAGGCAATTGTCACCGAAAATCGGCGGTTGGTGGCTCAGGAGGAGGAGGAGTCAAGTACAACAACAGCTGCATCCTCCTCCACTGCCCCTGGGTCATCCAGCTAGCGCAATCCTCCAGCGGTACGGCGCCGTGGTCCGGCTGCCACCCGCCGCAGCCGAGCAGCCCAACCAACAGCTGCCCCCACAGTACCTGCAAGGCGCGTGTGCACCGCCTAACCCTGCGAGTGGCCTACTTTGAGCAGGAGGGGGAGAGGGAGAAAGTCCTGCTGAAGGCCCTTCAGAGAGAGCTGCGGGACCACCTGGCCACAGGACACCGCCGTCCAAAGTAGAGACTGTCTCTTGCCCCTTTTTTAAAGACTTTTGGGGGGGTGGGAATTGGGCGTTGGGGTTTTTGAACTTTTGGGGACATTTATTTCATGAACATTGGTTGGGGTTAGGGAGGGGGGTGGGTCGGATGTTGTGGGATAGTTTATTTTTGTTAGGGTCTAAATAATTATTTATTTTCCACTTAAACATAGCATACACGTTTTTACTGTTTTGTGTGGGAGGCGGGGGGGGTAACTGTACGTTTGTTTTCCTGAAACTTAACTGGCTGGTTGATTCAAATTGTCTAAGTAATCGCCTACATTTGTACAAAAGTGCCACTGACAGAGTTAGTGAATTCAATTGTCCTACTACTTTACTAGTACTACCGTCAGTCTCTCCTCTCCTCCTACTCCACTATTCTTCCTCCCCCAAAATGCTTATCTTACCTGTGATTCATGTTTGAGAATAGGGCACAGAGCTGGCTGCATGGCAAATGGCGATTAAGGTTGGCTATGGAATCCTAGACGTATGAAATGGCATTGTTGTGGTGGTAGTAGTAGTGGTACACACTGGCAGTTGCAGCACATGAAAAAAAAGGAAATGAGACATTGAGTGGCCTGAGAGGAGCATTAGAACAGTACGATAGTACAATATGCAAGTATAGTGCCATAAATTGTAGCCTAAGCAATGCTAAAGTATTTATTCAAAAGTTAACTACTAGTTGCGTGGATTATGGTTACTACAAGAACTAGTTCTGGAGGACACAGCAGCGTAAGCTTTAGTCACGTGTAGGAGTATGTTGTTGATGATGAATCCACTCGATGGGGGACATGAAATTCTGAATTAATTTGCAAATACTCATGGGTGTGTGTCAAGCAGAATAAGAATATATCTTCGGATTCCTTGACATGCCTTGAAATTGATTTTCTGTTGCTTTTGACCTTATCCTCCCCAGCAAGCGTGTGGAATTATTGGTTTAGTCACACCTCAATGAAAACCACACAGCCCGGGGGAAGAGGGTTAGGGTTTGAAAAATGGATGGGAATGGGTTTTTTGGGAAAGTTTTTTGGAGAGAGAAAAAAAAAACAGTACGCATGGACAAACAACAAATGAAGAAAAACAAATCTTTGGATACGAAGATATCCATAAATCTTTTAAGGGACATAAAGGAAGTGCATGCATGAAGTTGTTTGCTAAATGGAAGATTAGGTTACTGAAAAGAAGTACTTACTACAACTTACTAACTAGTACAAAACAATTAGACAGTGCAGGGCTGCAGTAATTATGCAATTTCACTTGCCTATCTGCCTTCAGAGAGAATAAACACTTAGTAGTACATACATTAGTTTTAAAAATAGCAAAGAAACTTATCAAATAGTTGTAGGGATGAATTTGAAGCAGAGAGCAAACGCACAAAGTCGCACTCATAGAGGTTCACAACAATTCAAAAGATAAGGACAAGTGAAGTAGATACTGTAACTGCATGTTGTAGTTGTCCTGGTCAAATTGGGAAGTTGCATGCATCCAGCCATTCCCCTTATTCGCGGTACTCCTCCATTCCATCAGGCGCTCCGTCGATCAATCTTGGTGACCACACTGTCCACTGCCTGCCTGGCGGATGCGGAATTGCGGATTGCTATGGTATGCCTGAGTTAATGTTTGTCCCATAGCACAGGGCAAGTGGCGGCCTGTAATTGTCGATGGAAAAACAGAAAGGGATATTAAAACACCCCGGAGTAAAAATATAAGGTACGGTGTGCAGTGCAAAAATAACACTTTCACTTTCAGAGGCAACAGTACTACATACGTGCATCATTTCTAAAGTGCCTACTCAGAGTCTCTGATTCCAGGATAATAATTAGCACACAGCAGGCCAGGGCCATGCAGACAGTCAAGGCAGGCACCACTGAGTGAACCAACCTCCATGTAGCATACCTCTTTGACACAGACAGACAAAGCAGATCTAATTTTATACAGCAAGGCATATAGCCGCAATTTTACATGAACTGCTGTTTGGACTCTGGCATAACACTGCACTGGCTCGACCACTCCCTACCACGACTAGACAGACATGTAGTTCTGCTGTGGTTGTTGTTGACTAGTTTACCTGATTGCCACTCACGAAATGGCCATAGTTCTTCTGTAAATCGATGATGATGATCTATCCATCCCAGTGAGTGACTACGAAGATATTATGTAACTTTGGTCATCATGACTCATCATCATCATGGTGTTGGCAAACTCAAATGTTGTTCATGCAGTCACAGTCTACACACAGTGAGTCCAAGGATATTTTCCAAATTAAAAATTGCAATGTAGTGGCCCCTCCAGTAGAAGTACAATTTGTATTAAACGAAGTAAACAGAGTAGACTTGAGTAACATTTAGTGTGTAAAAGATTAAAGAATAATAGAACACATAGGATTCATTTCATGCACAATAAACAAACAGCAATTGCTTTCATCAGAGCCAGACAGCCAGTGTTGTCCACTGCATGCCATCTCATCATTCATGACCTGTTTCACTTTTGTCAGCATCTAATACTTAAGTGAAGGCCACAGGGCAGCCTCTCGTGTCAATTTCAGAAGTAACAGTCAGCATAGTCAGTCATTCCAGTCCCACTTCTTTTGAGGGGACTCGTCTACGAAGCGACAGCTTCTTGATTCTGCGTAATCTGCCTTGAGGGAAATGGATAGGGGGATTCTGGAATAGGAGGATAGAGGAGCATGACTGAGTTGTGAACTTGTGAACTCCAGAAATGCAGACAGTGGCACCTTCAATATGACGAAGACAGTGCTGCTGATGGATTTGTTGTGATTAAAGTTTTGTTGCGCTAAAAGTTGCAAAACAAAGAAAGACACACAGAAATAAAAGTGAATAAGGACGGAAAAAAAAAGTATTTCAAGCCTAGGTGTCGGGTGCAGGCCTATGGCACAAAGCACACTGCCTGGCTTCAAAATGGCCCCTAGACCCCCACCCACATGGCCAGGCCCTGGACCAGTCCTCAAAATGGTCCCCACCCGCATGGCCAGGCCCTAGACCAGGCCCCAACAACACCCAAAAAATCGAAATACACACAAAAAACACCTCAATCCAAGGCCATTGATGCCCTAAATGATGTTTAAATTCAAGAGACCCCACAGAAAGACTTGGTCCATGCACCACTGACTACCCCTGGGCCTACTGGCTACTGTGGCTTTAATACGCATCCCAAAATTTAAAAAAACTTCCACATATAACAGTGAGCTATTCAATTCGATGCCATCCGTGCCGGCCCGTAAATTATATTTAAGTTCAACAAAACTCACAGAAACAGTTGTATCATGCACCCATGACTAACCGTGGACCTACTGGATACTGTGGCTACCCACATTATATTTTTTTTATTTAAAGTTGTGAAAAAGTTTATAAATTGTAGTTGCAGCAACTGCAATTCCCCAAACAAACAACACCAACTTACTTGTAAAATCTCAAATCCAAAAGTGATCCAAACAAAAAGTCCTCAAATACAAATATCCAGCAGCAGCCACAAAGAGTAATCCGTTCAGCTCCAGATCCAAATGAAAAGTGACCAGGACATTGACAAAGCACTGGGAGGAGCCTACTGGACAGGAACAGGAAGTTGGAGACTCTGGGGCGCTTCCTTCCTCCCACCTCCCAAAAATGGACTCCTTGCACAAAAAAGTGCAGCCAAATGTCAATCTGAGGAGTTATTCTGATTCAAATCATCATTTTCAGAAGGTTTATGCTGCCAGCGATAGATTTCTCGTGCAGAATTGCAATTTTTGCAACTTCGGGAAAGCGAGCTGTTCAAATATCCCGCCGGATGTCAGCTGCTCGTCGCATCTACGTATTCGCTATTTTTTACTCTCGCAATATGTGATCACGGGCCCTTATGACGCATTCGCATTCTCAAAGTCTCGCAGTGCAAGATGGCGGGACTCCATGACATACTTATGCGATCACGCAGCCAAATCCAAAATGGCGCCCGCACGCAAACCGGGAGGAAAACAACTCGCGAACTCAGAATCACGATAAGTCAACACCGTGCACGCAAGATTGTATTTTTGAAGCGCAAACAAGCAAAAACAATTCGCCAACTCGCGAATTGTTTGCCAATTTCGCGCGATTCGCGGATTGCGAAATTGCCAAAAATGTGTAAATTCCGCGAGCGGAACACATTTTCAGCCCATACTTAATAAGCATCATTAATGCAGACTAGTTTATTTTCCTACCTCATTTCGTTTTTTGGTAGTATTGTGCTACATTAGTAGCCCAAATTATATTCAAGCGAATAAATGTCCTCCTTTTAAAATTAAGTTGTTAGGATGATATCGTTTTCTAATGGCCAATCATCTAACTCCTTATATATTTGTTTGTCTGTCTCTGTCTTCCTTATTCTGTTTGTCAGTATATATGCAAGCTGGTTAGGATGGGACTTGTTCAGCACAATTTGTTTTTGAGACAGATAGCATACTAAGAAAATAGGTGTTGAAAATGATTGTGGTTTGAAAGGAGTTAAAGTAAACACGGATTGGTGAAAGAGGTTTGAAATGGAATCAGTTTCTCACTTTACCTTCCTCTGTTAGTAAATACGACCATCTCCACTTTATGGTTATCCACTGTGGGGGCAATGATATAGGACACTTGTCTGGAGTTAGATTGGAAATTGAGATGAAGGAGACATTTCCCATCATAATATCTATGCTTCTGAAGTCACATTTTGTGTTCCTAAATATCTCTCAGAGGCAAAAGTAGAAGTGTCTACTGTAAATTCTGCCAAGTTTTAAAAGTCTCGAAGACATGTCAAGAAGGCAGTGTCAGCTTTCCTTTGTGATCATAAAATGTCTTCCATAATTTCATTTACATATAAACTATGACAATGCAGCACTACATCATCATGGTGTTCTCTTTTCAACCTATGTAAACCATAGTTTTATTTCATACCTAAAACTTGGCTTGACGAACAGATATAAAAATGTTTATGAAAAATAAATCAAAGGCTCTTTTAAGAGCCACCCTATCGTGTGTCTGATTATATTTTGTAATATATAATTTTCTGTACTAAATTTCAATAAGTCCCTCCGTGAGTTTGTGAAAGTATTGTAGTAATTCATACATTTAAAAAATATATATATCAATCAATGAAAATACTTTCCCTAACCCTCCAGACTATGCTAACTGCTTAATTTTGTCATACACATTACAAAACGAGTAATAAGCTATGTTCAACATTGAGACACAGAACAAAGACAAAGTGTAGTCTAAGCAATACAGTTGTCTTTTTATTTTGCAAGGACTTACATTAACCAATAACATTGTGTTTCATTTACCGCCACTCTGTAATATATATATCAAATCAAATCAGATAATCTTCATTCGATGTCATCAAAATAGATCATAAAAGATAAGCAGTGCAAAATACACAAGGTTAAAAGGTAAATAAAACGTATGCATTAAAAGTCATTCAAAAATCAATTAAAACAAACCATAAACAAAAATAGCGGTTAAAACCAGAGCATAGAGATACTTTGTTATATGGCAAATAAATAATTTAGAACAACATAGCCCTCCCCTGACCTAAAATAAATGTTAAGAAACCGCCAGAAGTAAAACAAGTGTCAGGGTCATTTCGTTGTTGTAAAAAGAGTAATGCAACCCTGCGCCTGGTGAACTGGTAGTGGCACAAAAATGGCAATAAATGATATGCCCCCTTTCTCAATCACTCTGCAAATGCGCCTCCTGGTGCACTACTAGTTCAAGCAGGAATTCCCCTTGGCTATTTTGGGTCCTTTGGGTCCAAATACCCCTCCAGGTATGTCCAACAAGTCCAACACAGTGAGTTTGCTGAGAGGTTTTCAGTGGCCATATCCATTTTCTCCACCACTCTGCAAACACACCTACTGGTGAGGCCAACTAGCCCTCCTCTTACCTCCAGTAAGACCCACACAGCTACACTGCTCAAAGGTCTATCAGAGGTCAAACACCCTTTTCTCCACCACTCTGCATATGCATCTCCTGGTGCATTGCTGCTCGGGGGAATAATTTCACTTTAGTCCTAAGGCCCTCAGGAGGCAAGGGGATCTCATCTCCCACCAGCAGTGCGCTTAGAGGTGCATTTGCAGAGTGGTGGATAAGGGGACGGGGCTTCCGGCACGTTACCAGCTTTTTAAAAAAAATATAAGTTTCTATTTTTTAGGAAGGGGGACAGGGGGGCACATGTGCCCCCCCTCCCCAGACCGATGTCAGCCCCGGGTACCCCATCACCCAGGGCCTGGCCTTTATAATTTGTTTTTAGATTAGAAGGGGGTGCCACACGGCCTCCCTCCTCAGGCTATTGTCGGGCCTGGGGACACCTTCCCCCGGGGCCTGGCCACTTTGTTGGGTACAGTGGTCCTACCGGATCCCTACCTCCTGCGGGAGCCAGCATTTTTTTGAGACCCAGGGAGCTGCTAACATGCTGCTCCCTGGATCTCAAAGCAATATGTATGTTTCCCCGCTCGCTTGACAGCGGGCAGGGAAATGGACATGCTCCGCTTTCAGCAAGCAAGAACATTTTCTGCTATCTCTTGCTGAAAGCAGGGCTGGGTTTGCTAAGGCTTAGCTGGAGAACTGTCCTGGAAGTAGGCACCCTGGGAGATTGCTTGAGCTAGCCCTAGGCGGTTGTGGTCTGCAGGGCCATGTAGGGCTCCACAGGGGGGCCACTTAGCCAGACTCCTTTGTTAATTAAGCCTCAGGGAGATGGTGGTCCCAAGCGCTTGGGGGCCAAAACGGAACCCTTTACTTATTGTGTTTGTTTCTCTGGGAGGTGGCCATTACACAGGGCTGCCAGGGAAAGTGTAGGGTCTCCCCCGCATTTCTTTTTTAGATATTGCCCGGGAAGGGGATGGACCCCAGGGCAGCGGGGTGGCTGGGAGGGTTCCGTGCATTCTAATCTTAAGTGCCCTGGGGAGGAGGTGGTCCCCAGGGCTGCAGGGGGGCTGTAGTGCCTGTAGTTTTGAAAAAATCAGTCTGCCTTTGGGAGGTGTGGATGTTGTGGGGTGGTTCACCCCGCACATTCCTATACTTAAGTCCCCCAGGAGGTGGTGGTCCCTGGGGAAGCAGGAGGGGCCAAGCAGGCCCCCGAATTTCTAGTATTTACTGCCCCAAGGAGGTAGCAGTCTCTGGGGCTTAAGAAAAGCGTAGGAGGGAGACCTCATGAGCCCCCTCCTTCATTACCCTGATGGCCTAGGAATTTTGCCCACCCAGGAGCTTTTGAAAAAAAGATGCGTGGGAGCCAGTATGTCTTTTTTCTTTAAATCCACGCATTTGTAGTTCCACCCGCAAGCCCGCTGCAAAAAGAAAAAAAGCTTTCAAACCACGGCGGGGTCCCTGTGTCCATCGTTATTGTGTCCTTTTCTTCTGTTTCCCCCTCACTGTTGTTTCTTTCCCCCCTCCATTTTCTCTCCATTGCTCACTGCTATTCCCGGACCCCTCCCCTTTTGCCCCACTCCTGCCTGCCAGCTGCTCGTCCCTCCCACCTCCCCTTCTTAAGCAGGCCGCTGCGGGGAGCACACGTGAGTCCTCAGACCTTAGTCTTAGGACATCACTCCCCGCACAGCTCAGCGGTGCTCTGTGCCGCCTCTAGTCCATCCAGCCCTCGCTGCAGGGTTCGAGCCACCTGTTCCCCTTTTCCACTGCAGGTCCCGCCCCAGTATTTTTCCTGATACTGTTCCTTCATTGTACTCCCTGCATTTGTGCCTGATATTGTTCCCTTCATTGTACTGTCTTATCTTTTGCCTGACATCGTTATTTTGTCCTTTTCTTCTGTTTCCACCTTGCTGTTGTTTCTTCCCCCCTCCATTTACCCTCCATTGCTCACCACTATCCCTGGACCCCTCCACGCAGTGGACGCGCACAGAGGGCACGCCTAAGGCACGCCAGTCAGCGCCTGTCCGCGCCTGGTCTGCCCCCTGCGCTAGAACCACTGGCCCCCGCAAGCGCCACAATGCCCGATTCCGCTATGACCCCAGCACCCTCCGCCCCCTCAACACCGGACTATCACCCACCTGCTGCCTGGCCACCCTGAAGTGCACTCAATGAACCTTCTCCTGCCGGAAATGCAGCTTCACCAGCATCCGGCCTGCCAACCCACCTACCAAAGAACCCAACCACAGTAGATTCATCCTTCTCAACACCCGCTCCACCTACAAATACGCCATTGAACTCTGGAACCTACTCAACATCAACACCCCAGACGTCGCCTTCTTGATGGAGACCTGGCTGAACCCCTCCTCGGCCCCCGACATCGCCATAGCCATCCCGGAAGGCTACAAAATCACACGCAAGGACCGCACCAACGGAGTTGCAGGAGAAATGGCCATCGTCCACAAGAACACTCTCAAAATCTCTACAAACACCAATGACACCCTCTGCACCACCGAACACCTGCACTTCCAGATCCACACCGACCCCAACACCACCCTCAGAGGAACCCTCATCTACAGACCCCCCGGACCTCGGCCACAGTTCAGCGACTCCATCACCGACTTCGTCAGCACACACGCCCTTGCCTCCACGGACTACATCCTCCTCGGGAACTTGAACTTCCACCTCGAGAACAACAACAACGACTCCAACTCCGCCACCCTGATCGTCAACCTCGCCAACCTCAGACTCAGACAACTCGTTACAACACCCACCCACTCCACCGGCCTCAAGCTTGACCCCATCTTCTCAGCAAGCACCCATGTCTTCTTCAACCACACCACCGAACTCCACTGAACCGTTCACCGTTGCATCCACAGCACCCAACAAAGGCCTTGCCGTGGCTGGAGCAAAGTCACCGAAGACCAGCTAACCACCACCTTTGCCCTAAGCCCACCAACAGACCCAACCGACCCGACACCGCCACCCGCAACCTCAGACAGTGGATCGACGACTGCGCCAACACCCTTGCCTTGCTCAAGAAATCCTCCAACAGCAACACCAAAAAGAAGGTGAACTGGTTCTCCAAAGACCTCCAAGCAAACCTGCTGAAAGCTAGAGAGGAACTGGATCCGTGAACAAACACCGGAAAGTTACGCAGCCGACAAGAACGCCACCCGCAGACACTACCACCTCATCAGATCTGCCAAAAGGGCCTCCTTCAAAGACCGCCTAGACAACAACGCACACAACAGGAAAGAGGTCTTCAACATTGTGAAGGAACTCTTCAACCCCAGCTCCAACACCAACGACATCTCACCTAAGCAAGACCTGTGCGACTTGCTGCCCACCTTCTTCCACCGCACGATTGCAGACATCCAAGACAGCTGCATCACCGCGTCTACCCCGGCAACTACCGAGAACTCTACCCCCACGTCCACCACCCGCACCAGCCGCATATATCTCCTGGACCAACGTCAACGACAATGACACCATCAAGATCATGAACTCCATCCACACCGGATTCCCGTCAGACCAATGCCCAAACCACATCTTCAACAAAGCCAGCACTACCATTGCATCCCATCTCCGGAAAGCCATCAACATCTCCTTTGAAACAGCAACCTTCCCGGAGAGCTGGAAGCACGCTGAGGTCAACGCCTTACTCAAGAAACAAATGCGGACCCTAAGGACCTCAAGAACTTCTGACCCATCCCACTGCTCCTGTTCCCGGCGAAGGTCATCGAACAACTGACCAAATTCCATGAGGAGAACAGCATTCTGGACTCGTCCCAGTCCGAGTTCCACAGCAACTACAGCACCAAAACTGCTCTCATCTCTACCACCAATGACATCAGGACCCTGCTAGACAACGGGGAAACCGTGGCCCTCATCCTCATAGAGCTGGCAGCCGCCTTCGAAACGGTCTGCCACCGCACACTACGAACTCGCCTCCACAATGCCGGGATTCAAGAGAAGGCCCTGGACTGGACCACGACTGCACAACCTCAACATCATCTCCTACGCCGATGACACCCAGCTGATCCTCTCCCTCACCAAAGACCCCCACACCGCCAAAACCAACCTCCACAATGGAATGAAGGCCATCGTAGACGATGAGAAACAGCCGAATAAAGCTGAACTTGGACAAGTTGGAAGTCCTCATCCTCGGATCCACCCCCTCGGACTGGAACAACTCCTGGCGGCTGACCGCACTAGGAACAGCTCTAACGCCCACCGACCATGTCATCCTCGACTCCACCCTCTCCATGACAAAGCAGGTCAACGCTATCTCTTCCTCCTGCTTCAACACCCTCCACATGCTCCGCAGGATCTACAAGTGGATCCCACGAAACAAGAAGGACAGTCACTCAGGCCCTCCTCAGCAGCAGACTGGACTACGGAAATGCCCTCTAAGGCCAAACTTCTGAAACAACTCCAACGCATCCAGAACACCTCCGCACGCCTGATCCTCGCCATCCCTCGCCACAGCCACATCACACCCTACCTGAGAAACCTGGACAGGCTCCCAATCAACAAGAGGATAACCTTCAAGCGCCTCACCCACGCACACAAAGCACTCCATGACACCGGACCAGCGTACCCCAACAGCTGACTCAGCTTCTACACCCCCACCGCCAGCTCCGCTCCGCCAACCACGCCCTTGCCACTGTCCCCCGCATCTAAAGAGTGACCGCCAGTGGCAGATCATTTTCACACCTCGCCGCCAAGACATGGAATAACCTCCCCATCCACCTACAGCAGACCCAAGACCTACTGACCTTCAGAAAACTCCTCAAGATCTGGCTCTTCGAACAGTAGCAGCATTCCCCCTACCCTTAGCGCCTTGATATCCTCACGGGTGAGTAGTGCGCTTTACAAATGCTTGATTGATTGACCTCCCACCATATCTAGAGGGGCAGGGTATTCCTACCCTGTCCCATTTCTTTATTTTGTACTTTTTTTCTGGGACTCTGCTTGAAGCTGGCCGCCAACACTTCCTGGTTAAAGTGTTGGCAGCCAATCCAATTTTTGTAGGATTCCCGGGTCCACTGCAAGGACTGGTGTCCCCACATATCTATATTTTTCCAACTTTAATTTCTCCAAAAATACTGAACAAATTTACACAAAATGACAAAAAGCACAATTTCAGGACCAACATCTAGCTTTCTGCCGAATTTGGTGTCATTCCGTTTATCAGTTTGGGCTGTAGTCATGTTCAAATTTTGGAAAACCTCATAGACATAACATGGGGAAAATGCGTTTTGGGGCCTCCCTTTTTTCTCGGACCTCGCGTGACAGATCTTCCCATAACTTTCAACACAGCAGCTGAACAGAAAAGGAGAGGTTTTGTGAAACTTTCAAGAAGATTCTTCATGTGGCGCCAAACTTATTGGAAAAACAAAAAAGCTTTTCCTATGGAAACTTTGGTCCTAACTATAGCTACCTACTAGCGATCTCCAGTAGGTAATATATATATTTCTAAAAAGTTACAGCAGCTGTGAGAGCACGAACATCTTCAGAGTTTATGTAAAGCCAAAAAATGCCAACAAGTCAAAAAACATACCAACAAAGGACCACCAAAAGGACAACTGAAGCAATTACTATACGGAAAAAGGCAAGCAATTAAACTAAGAGGAAACAATGTATTAACTGAATGTTTGGAAATAGCAGAATTAATACATAGTGACAAAAGAGGTAATGAACAAAAAAGTGCAAAGAAAGGAGAGCACAGTAAAGCAACCGAAAAAAGATTCAAATCGAAAGCACTTAAAAGTACCTAAATGACAAAGAAAATAAAAAGTGGAAAAATAAGGTAAAAAATAGGGTAAACAGACAAAATATCGAATGGAAATAATATCGAGTACAATATATAGGCTGGACAGAATATCGAATGGACAGAATATAGACATCAAAAATATCGTTTTGAAGGTAAGTAATGTAATATCGAATTTTAAAATATACGACAGCAAGGAACTCTTCAACATCGTCAAAGAGTTCTCCAACCCCAGAGCCGGAAACAGCGACATCACTCCCTCGCAAGACCTCTGCAACTCACTTGCCTCGTTCTTCCACCGCAAGATCGCCGACATACACAACAGCTTCGACGCACAGACCACGCACCCCACCACCGAACCAACACCCGCCACCACCACCCTCTGCAACTGGACCCGGATCAGCACGGAAGACACCACCTGCAAGATGAACTCCATCCACTCCGGATCTCCAACCGATCCCTGCCCACACCACATCTTCAACAAAGCCGAAGCCATCATCGCACCCCATCTCCGGGTCATCATCAACTCCTCCTTCCACACCGCCACCTTCCCGGAGAGCTTGAAGCACGCCGAGCTTACCGCCCTCCTGAAGAAACTAACGGCGGACCCCACCGACCTCAAGAACTACCGTCCTATCTCGCTCCTCCCTTTTCCGGCCAAAGTCATCGAGAAGACCGTCAACAGACAGCTCGCCGCCTTCCTCGAGACAAACCGATCCCTCGACCCCTCGCAGTCCGGTTTTCGGTCCAACCACAGCACCGAGACCACCCTAATCGCAGCCACCGACGACATCAGAACCCTGATCGACAACGGGGACACAGCAGCCCTCATCCTCCTGGACCTCTCTGCGGCATTCAACACTGTCTGCCACCGCACCCTAGTGAAGCGCCTCAGCAACATTGGAATCCGAGAGAAAGCACTGGAGTGGATCATCTCGTTCCTCGCCGGAAGAACCCAGAGAGTCCGCCTCCCCCCGTTCAGATCCGAGGCCACCGAAGTCATCTGCAGCGTACCACAAGGATCTTCACTCAGCCCAACCCTCTTCAACGTCTACATGAGCCCCCTCGCAGCCATCGCACTCCAACACAACCTCAACATCATCTCCTACACCAACGACACCCAGCTGATCATCTCCCTCACCAACGACCCCACCACCGCCAGAGCCAGCCTACACGAAGGGATGAAAGACGTTGCCGACTGGATGAAGAACAGCCGCCTTAAACTGAACTCAGACAAGACGGAAGTCCTCATCCTGGGATCATCACCCTCTGCCTGGGAAGAGTCCTGGTGGCCCCCGGCCCTGGGAACCGCCCCCAAGCCAACGGACCACGCACACAACCTGGGCTTCATCCTGGATTCCTTCCTGTCGATGACCAGACAAGTCAACGCCGTCTCATCTTCGTGCTTCAACACCCTGCGCATGCTCCGCAAGATCTTAAGATGGATTCCCACTGAAACCAGGAAGACGGTTACCCAGGCACTCGTCACCAGCCGAACACCCTCTACGCCGGAACCACAGCCAAACTTCAAAAAAGACTCCAACGCATCCAGAACGCCTCCGCACGACTCATCCTGGACATCCCCGACACAGCCACATCACCGGACACCTGAGAGACCTGCACTGGCTCCCCGTCAGCAAGAGAATCACGTTCAGACTCCTCACCCACGCACGAAAGGCTCTCCACGACCTGGGCCCCAAGTACCTCAACGACCGCATGACCTTCTATACGCCCACCCGCCAGCTACGATCGACCAGCCACGCCCTCGCCACCGTACCACGCATCCGCAGAGCCACCGCCGGAGGAAGATCCTTCTCCTACCTGGCAGCCAAGACCTGGAACTCCCTCCCCACCCACCTTCGGCGAACCCAAGACCATCACTTCTTCAGGAAGAAGCTCAAGACCTGGCTGTTCGAGCAGTGACATACCCTCTCCCCCAGCGCCTTGAGACCCTCCCGGGTGAGTAGTGCGCTCTACAAATGCCGTGATTGATTGATTGGTTGAAAATATAGATAGTCAAAATATCGAAGTACATTATATAGGTTAAGAAAGATATCAAACTTTTAATAATATCAAAATTTTTATAGTGTACTTTGTGTGTTAAACGTGTTTATTTATGTTATAATGTAATTTAATTAATGAATTTAATGTTATTTAAATTTTGCGTAATTTAATTCTGTAGCGGGTTGTGGGTTTATCGGGGAATAGGGTGGGAAGTAATTTAATTATAATTAATTAAATATGTAAATTTATTTATTAGTATTTGTTTATAATTAATTGTTTCCCATAGGCCAGAATGGGCTGTTAGAATTGTTAAATTTTATAAACCTAACTGTCTCAGAGAACATGGTGGTAATTCGAGTTTAGTATGCCTGAACTCAGAATAATAAAATACATATTTTAGTAAAGTTTATTTTAATATTCTATGTTTGCAAATACCACTTTTAGAAAGTAGGTATTTGCTTGTCTAACCGTTCAAACTTGCCTCTGCTAGTTTGTGTATTCCTATGTCTGGTTTTGAGAGTGACAGGGCTGGGGAATTCCAGGAGACAGGCTGAGTCACCCAGTGGTGAATAGAGAGATCTGCATCTAGATGGGAGGGAACAGTCACACCTGAACCTTGAATAGGGCTGTGCCTGCCTTCCACAATGATGGCTCCACTCCCTGGGGAGCGGCTGATGTCTCTGCCCTGCACACTGAAAGAAGAGGAGTCCTGTAAACAAAGTGCTCCAGGACTGTACTTGCCTTCCACAATGCTGGCTCCACCTACTGTGGGGCGTCTGATGCTTCTGCCCTGCACTGTGAAAGGAAAGGAGAAGTCTGGTAAACTGGAGTGCTTCAAAACTGGTTTGGACTGGGCAAAGGCCCCTCTCCCCTCAGAGAACAACGGATTTCTGGGTATATATATTGGGACCCTGATCCCATGAAATTTGATCACTTTGGACTACAAGAAGAAACTTTTACTGAGGAGAGGAACCTGAAGAAACTGAGGAGAGGCTATTCCCAAGCTGAAGTGCTGCTTGGGGAATTGGCCTGCAGTGGTTTCCTTACTGCCAAAGGAAGGAGAAAGGAACTTTGTGTACTTTACTTTCAACTTGTGAAGGATCTCCAAGGGCTTGGAAAAGAGCTTGCCTCCTGCTGAAGTCTCAGGGACAACAGACTTCACCCCCCAGCTCCTCAGAGTTCTTTGGAGGTGCCTGCTGCTGTTTTGGGCCTTCTGAGGAACTGTGTGTCGCAAGGAGCTGGAAGCACGACTCAACGAGAAGAAGCGTGTCGCCATCGCCGTGCCTGCCGTCGCAACTCCGAAGAATGGTGTCGCCGTTGGAACTGTTGCACTGCACCGCATCGGAGAGAAGCGTGCTGCAACGAAGAGGTAGTGTGTTGCCATCGCTGCTGCTACCATCGCATCTCCAAAGAAGGAGGGTGTCGCCGCTGGAGCTGTTGCACTGCACCGCAACAGGAGAAGAAGCTCGCAACGAGGTCCGAGCTTGACGCCGTCGCTGTGCCTGCTGTCGCAACTCCCAAACAGGAGGGTGTCACCGCTGGAACTGTCGCAGTGCACCGCATCGACCAAGAGCACCTCACATCCCCGAGAAGCGCCCCGCCGTCGGAGCTGCTGCCGTCGCATCTTGGATGTCGCCGCTGTAATTTTCGCATTGAGCGGAAGCTTCACGCATGGTGGAGAAGAGCATCGCCGCTGGAGCTGTTGCCAACGCATCGTAAGGGTGTCGCCGCTGCAGTTCACACATTGAACCGAGAGTTTCTCGGATCCCCGAGAAGCGTGCCGCATCTGGAAGATCTTCACGTCTTTATGTCTTGGCACCTGACTTTGCCGCATTTCCCATTGCTGCGACATTTCTTGTCGTGGAAGCTGTAGGAGAGTAGGGTCTGCAATCCTATGATCACCCAGATTTTTCGCTTTTGTTTCACTGGTTTACGACTTTCTCTGGCTGTGGGCCTGCTAATCAGACCCACAGCCTGGCTGTTCTCTTTCTAAATTACGACATGTACCCTAGGTGCATTTACCAATTGGTACTGGGCCACCTTATCAGACCCTGTAGCTCAGGGCATAGGTGTACCCAGGGCCGCCAGGGGCTGCAGCATGTATTATGCCACCCCTGGCTGGCCTCCTAAATTTGACACAACTGGCTGCATGACAGCTGGGGCGAAGTCGTGTAATCACACTTTGCTTTAGATATAGTAGCCCTATATCTAACCATACAATGGACACCCGAGTTCCTATCAGTCACTCCTATGGCAGGCCTTGACAATCCTGAAGGCAGAGTGCGTGGGCTCGTGTGAGCTGTGTTCCGGCCCGAGCCGAGCCCGGTTGCAGCTTGCGGAATCAAGACCCAATGGCTGTTCCATGATAACGCGTACCATATCGGTAACTTCGGTGTCGCGTTATCAAGACATGTCGAGTAAGGTGTCATACGAATCGGGATGCTGCCCTCTCGCCAACTCTGGCGACGAGGTTAGCATTCCGCCCTTCTAGAGGGACACGACATGTACGTAACTGTGAACCCCGGTTAAAGTTAACTAAAGCCTCAGCTCCACAAAATGGATGCTGCCACCACAGACACGAGTCTGACCTCCTGCTGCTGGGAGTCCTTCCAGCGAGGAGCGCTTGGACAAAGGGTTTCCTGTCGAGGGCGGTGTTCGCACCGTCCCAGACAGGGTTTATGTATTCTGGGTAGGTAGGGCTTTTGCGAGAAGGTGACTGCGGAGTGGCACCCCGGTGCTCACTACGCATCTGCCGGTCAGAACCAGTTCCAGGGGCGCCAGCCCTGGCCTGGGGAAAGTCCGGCAGGGGAGAGGGGTGTAACTACCCCCCTTCCTGGTCCCACCCTTAGGGCAGGACCTAGTCATGTACCCACCCCTTTCTTTAGAATAAAGGCCGGAGCGGGGACCCTTCCAAATTAGATCATCTTTGAATCAAGAACTACTTTCTACGAAAGGACACTCAAGACTCTTCTCAAGATTTCTCCCTTGTGACTAAGGAGTAGTCACCCTGCATCAGCGGGCACCATCTAAGAACTCTGCGGTTTGCTGCAAGTCCTTCCTCAAGGAATCCGACGGCCCAGCTCGACGAGAACCGGCTTCCCTGGCACCTCTGACCTCTACCCACGTCATCAGCTTAGCTGTGATCTGTGGGTGCGACGAGACCTCGAGGGACCGGCCATCATCAGAACCTGCATGCTCTTAACCAGCACGACCATCGAAGCAATTCTCTGGTGAGTGCTCTGGGGTCCGAGAAGCCCCGACCCTGAGCCGCTCCAGCACCGAAGTGCAGCCTCCCAGCATCTCCACGATCTGCGTGGGGCCCTTCTGCTCGCTGCTCAGCACGTTGTCTGGTCACTAGCCGCTGGCTTGTGCCCTTCTGTGACGACATCCGACAATCAACACTGCTGGTCTGGTTGCTCCAGACTGGCCCTTGCTTCCATCTTTGCGAGAAGCACCCCGGACCCTCCTGGTCCACTCAAGACGCCATCTTAGGCCCACCACGTGGCCCTGAGATCTGCCAAGGCTTGTTGCCCCATCCTGGGCCCAGCGACGCCGACAGCATCATCCTTCGTGGGACAGCTCGCACCTCCACCGTGGTCGCCGACAACGCCTCCTGGTCCGTGAGACTGCAGAGCCTAGCGTCGCCCACTCACCTGGTCGAGGTGACGGCCAACCGGTGCCTTCCTGGTACCCTCTGACTACTGGCTAGTAGTACGAACTTGGTCCCCTCTGCTTTCAGGTATCAACGATCTCTGATCCAGGCTTGGATCTCTACGAACTATTCATCACTGGTCGCCGGCCAGCAACTCCTTTTTCCGGCTCCTGGCTCGTCAGCGAAGACCCCGACGCCTGTAAGACTTGTGCAGCCGCAGCCCTCGTGGCTAGGTAACTCGGCATTTCGGTGCCTGCATAGCCTCTTTACTCTAGGGTCCTGAGTCCCTCGCTTCCGACTTGCCTTATCGGGTCCGCCCGAAACCTTAAACTTTCCGTGTCCTCGGACACTTGTTTTAATTGTGCACTTGAAGTATTTTCCTAAGAGATTTGGTTTGTGCTTAGTACCCTGTCCTCATAAAGAGTACAGGGCTGTTGTGAATCTTAATAAATATCCTGTTTATTTTCATAACACTTGTGTGGTGTCCTTTCACTGGGTGTTCAAGGGGTACATGTGTGGTAAACAGCTGGCTTAACACGCCCTCTCGAGTCTTTAGCCTTAGACTGCTCGTATCCACGCTACTAGGATAGCTGGTCTTTAGGTTGACTTACAACCAATCATCATAAGGGTCGTTTGGAACGATACATAGCGGTCGCTAGAATAGCGAACGCTGCATATCGGGCCAACTTCTCACATTGGTGGCAGCGGTGGGATTTGAGCTTGCTGTTGTTTTACCACACGTATCCTAAGAATATCTTGTTGAAAGATCGCATAAGTACTGTTAGTACATATAACTAAAGCTTAGAATACTCTGAGTTCTACTGAACCAGCTGTTGCAGCTCCTCAAGGCTTAGCACACCTTGGCTGCAACTCTTAGCAAGGGAACAGTAGGTAAACACATAGTGTAGGTAGGTGCATCACTTACACCACACTAGAAACAGTATGTCGGACAAAGGAGGAAACTCTGAGTCTCCCCTTGTGTCAGTTGACCCTCCACAGGTCATCCCTTCGAGATATACTGTGCTGAGCTTCAAGGAGTTAAGACAAGTGTGTCACTCCAGGAAGATCAAGCAGGGGTCTAACCCCACAACGTCCTTTCTGATTGGTCTCTTGGAGACTTATGATGCCAGAAAAGCTGAGACCCTTCCCAGCTCTTCTAATCCAGAAGGAGACATGCCTCCCCTCGAGGGAACCAGAGGCGATCCTGACCTCATCCACCTCTCCACTGAGACTGACGAGGTAGAGGACGATGAGAATGAGGATCCCTCTGGGGATGAGGCAGATAAGGGACAGGTAGAAGTCGTAAGACTAAGCAGGTCCAACTTAAGCAAACATGACAGTGGTACTGGGGGACTCCTGGGGCCACTATCAGGTCAGCTTAACATTGGGAATGGACGAGCCAGATCTCTGTCAAGAGACTCTGGCAGATCCCTTCAAACCAATGGCTCTCACAACTCTTCGCAAAGAGGGATGACGTCCCCTCAGCGGAGAGTGTACGAAGCTAAGGAAAGGGCAGCTAATCTGAGGATCGAAAGGGAAGAACTTGCCCTGGCCAAAGAAAGGCTTGCCTTTGCTAGAGAGCAACAGTTAAGTGGGGTAGTCCCCACTGGTGGCAGCAATGTACCTAGCAATAGGGAAAGGAGTTTTGATACGAAACACCTTGGTAAGATAGTGCCCCCCTTTAAACAAGGGGACGACATCCACAAATGGATTACTGCTTTGGAGAGGGCCTGCACTGTGCAAGGTGTTCCCCAGAGTCAGTGGGCAGCTATCTTGTGGCTCTCCTTTGAAGGTAAAGGAAGAGACAAGCTCCTCACCACGAGGGTGGAGGATGCGAACGATTACCAAGTCTTGAAAAATACACTCGTTGAAGGGTTCGGCCTAACCACTGAGCAGTACAGGGTGCTGTTCAGGGATACCCAGAAAACGCAGTCTCAAGATTGGTCTGACTTTGTCGATTGTGCCACTAAGGCTTTTGAGGGCTGGTTGCTGGGCAGTAAGGTTACTGATTACAAAGGATTGTATAATTTGATGATGAGAGAACAAATTTTAAACAATTGTCAGAACCAGTTGTTGCATCAGCATCTTGTCGACTCGGATCTGACCTCTCCCCAAGAATTGGGAAAGAAGGCAGACAGATGGGTTCGTACAAGAGTTAAACAGAACCAGGGGCAGAATCAAGGTGGTCAGAAGAAAGCAGACCAGAAGGGTAAAGATTCTAAGGGGGAACAAAATGACCAGAAGTCTTCGACAGGTCCCCAACAACCCAAAGAGGGTGGGGGTCAGGCTCCCCAAAAGAAGAAAGAAGGCCAATCCAAAAGATGGTGCCAGTACTGTAAAAGTAAATCTCACTGGTTTAGTGAGTGCACCAAGAAAGGAGGAGGGCAGACTCCTGCCACTGCAGCCCCTAAGGCACCTGTGCCCCCTAGTACAGTCAGCAGTGGTAGTGCGCCTCCCAAGGGTTTAGTAGGGTTAACCCTGGGTTCTGAGGGGCGTGACAACTTAGTTGGCACACTCACTCAGGCTGTCCTTGTCAGTACAGGGGACGCGGACGTGTCCCCTGACATAAGTCCCAATACTTTGGGCAAATACAGACAGACGCCTTTCATAAATGGAAAGATGGCTCAGGCCTATAGGGACACTTGTGCCAGCGTCACCATGGTGACGCCTAACTTTGTGGACCCTGGACAGATCATGCCAGGTACAGAATTCCTGGTGACCAATGCAAGCAATGTCACTACCAATCACAGTATGGCAATTGTAGCTTTCTCCTGGGGAGGGGTAACTGGCCAAAAGAAGGTTGTAGTTAGTCCAGACCTCCCAGTGGATTGTTTGTTGGGCAATGATTTGGAGTCATCACAATGGTCAGAAGTGGAGCACCGGACTCACATGGAAATGTTAGGTTTGCCAGCACATGTGTTCGCTGTGACCAGGTCACAGGTCAGGAAATGCCCCACTGAACAGGTGCTGGATCCTGGAACAACGGACCAGACACCTCCCAAGAAAAAGAGCAGTAGGGTTAAGGCTGCGCCTTCCCCCTTGCCCCAGGTCGTGGATCAAGTCTCAGAGGAGGCTGACCTACGGGAATTGAGGGAAACTGAGCCTAGGGAATTCGAACTTGATCAAGTTGAATTCTTGGGTTCAGGGGGACCCTCAAGGGAAGACCTGGGGAAGGACCAGTTAGACTGCCCTTCTCTTGAACCCCTCAGACAGCAGGCTGCTGCTGAGGCTGCTGGGAACGCCACAGGTACCCACAAGGTATACTGGGAAGATGGACTCCTGTACACTGAGTCAAGAGACCCCAAGCCTAGCATGACCAGGAGGCTGGTTGTACCCTTGTCTCAGCGAGGTTTCCTACTTACCTTGGCCCACGAGATTCCCTTAGCAGGTCACTTAGGCCAGACGAAGACGTGGGACAGGCTTGTCTCGCACTTTCACTGGCCTCACATGAACGAAGATACCAAGGAGTTTTGCCGCTCCTGTGTCACTTGCCAAGCCAGTGGTAAGTCAGGTGGCACGACAAAGGCCCCCCTTATACCAATGCCTGCGGTGGGGGTGCCCTTTGAACGGGTGGGGATTGACATCGTCGGTCCCATGGAACCACCAACAGCATCAGGGCACAAGTTTATACTGGTGGTAGTGGATCATGCCACCAGGTATCCTGAAGCTATTCCCCTTAGGACCACTACAGCACCTGTTGTGGCAAGAGCCCTAGTTGGAGTCTTCTCCAGAGTGGGCTTCCCTAAGGAGGTCGTCTCCGACAGAGGTGCAAACTTTATGTCCAGCTACTTAACTGCTATGTGGAAGGAATGTGGTGTCAACTACAAGTTCACTACACCCTATCATCCACAATGCAATGGGCTTGTTGAAAGATTCAACAGGACCCTGAAAGGGATGATTCATGGACTACCGGAAAAGTTTCGGCGTAGATGGGACGTCCTGATCCCCTGCCTCTTGTTCGCCTACAGAGAAGTCCCGCAGAAGGGGGTTGGCTACAGCCCTTTTGAACTTTTGTACGGACATCCTGTAAGGGGACCCCTGTGTTTGGTGAAGGAAGGATGGGAGAGACCTCTCAAAAAGCCTGCAGCCAACATAGTGGACTATGTGCTTGGCCTCCGCTCGCGGATGGCTGAATACATGGAGAAGGCATCTGAAAACCTTAAGGCCAGCCAAGAACTCCAAAAAGCTTGGCATGACCAAAAGGCTGTCTTGACTGTTTATCACTAATAAAAGAGAGAGGGACCCTCTACCAAAGGGATGGGGTACCAACTGTTGACTATGTCAAAAAAGAGATTCCCTCTGGCCACAATAATCAAAATAGCATAACATCAAACATATAACACATAAAACAAGCAAACTTAAAAACAATGCAGTAGTGATCAAAATTCTGAAACAGCAAATCAATTATCAAGTGCACAAGTTTATTTAAAAATTAAGTTAAAAAACCACATTAAAAATATACTAATCACAATCAAGGGAAAACAGTCAATATAAGGAACAATCACTCTTTACAGTTCATCACACAAGTTCCTAAAGTAAATGGGAAGGAGGAACACAAAAAGGTAATATTCCGCATCAATCAGAACAGTCCTTCATTAGTGATTAGAAATCTCTCCCCCAAATTTTCAATGCGTTTCGACGAGCCAGATAGATATAGCCGTCTTCATCAGGAAATTATTAGCTGTCTTCCCCAGAGATACTATAATTTATAAAAGAGAAACATGTCTCATCACCAAATTCAAAATTGTCAATAAAAATTATACACAAGGGTAAAATCCATCTGCTATTCAAATTTTGCGCCACTGCTCAATACAATACAACAACTATCATAGACATTGACATAGAAAACATTACAAAAACATTTAAAAAGTCATAACAATACAAAAACATTTAAATAGTCATAACATTTGATATATTACAATTATTTCCAGTTCATTACATTTTGGATAATAACCACACGTAGCCGCTGTATGGCGTATTTTACAGTCTGCAGTTGTGTTCAATTGGTTACAACACAGGAATAATATCCAATTGTGCGTTTATCTCAGTCATCGGTACTTTATATTGCCACATAGGACTAAGAAGTTTTTTTCTTCAAAATGGTGATTTGTGATTCCAGGTAGCCTAGGTTGTTTATGTCAAAAGGGTTTAATATCCCTTAACAGTCCCTGGCTATACCACAAACATATCCCACTATGAAATAAGTACTAACCTTTATAGGGAATTTTCTGATTTTGAAAGGTGCAAATATCGCCTGCTGATAGGCGGCAAAGAAACGTCTTTTCTGTGCCGTTGGTGTATACCGACTGAAAGAAATGTGTAGAAATATACATCTTAGTGGCCCTCGATTTATCGCAATTGAATCGGCAGTTTATGTTAAAATAAATAACGGACCAAAACACTCGCTATCTTGGCCAATCTTAATCTCCTATGGCCCGGAGGTAGTAAAGGTAGTTAGGCCAACGGAAATGATTTTTAGCCTGAACAAGTCACAATAAGTCAGGAAGTACAAAGAGTGAATACTCACTTAAAATTTATGTAATATATTCCGCTCAGATGGCGCAAACATTCCTTACAGCTTGATTCAACGACCGGTTGTTCACAGCGTCCTAAAATTAAGCAAGTGTGTCACTATCCGTGTTGCTTAGAACACCGCATTTAAAAAAGTGAAATAGATATTCAACTTACTAATAACGTCTGGAGATCATTTATTCACGCGGTGCTATGATAAATCGATAAAAACATCCCAATACGGAAGCACTAGAAAAAGAGTTAAATGGGATATATTCAGTTCCCATGCTACATACATCTGGTTAGATATATTTTTAAACTATACCAGGCTAATACTCACATAATGTAATCTTTCTGCCAATTCCAAAGTGAAATGGGGTTGTCTAAGTCTTCCCATTCAAAGGTGGCCAATGCTCCTAAGAAAAATACAGAGCGTGGGCACATGTCAGTATCGGGCTAATATCCCCCAGACAGCTATTCTAAGAGTGGTGCCCCCTTTGCGAGCTATCACGTACCTTGACAACGAAACAAGTAGACTTCCCGCGTGACTTCTCCGTGGAATGGTATCCGACTGGAGGAAAATACGCTGTTTAAATATAGTCTCCTGGCGTCTAAATGCGGAAGTAGCAATGCGACCGCCCAAGACGCATGGACATAGAAAGGAGCTTTGCGTAAGCTGAGAACCTTGCTGGTAAATGACTAGCAATATTGCACGAAAGCAGATTTATATGCAAATAGTTGTTCACGATGGTTTTTATTTATTGCGCAAATAACCATTTCTAGTTTCTTATTATAATAGTTAGCGCATGAAAACTCTACCGAGAATCGAGTTTTTCTAGTTGGATCGCGCATGCGCATATATGCGTCTAAAAACCAATGAGGTTCAAAAATATCTATTATTGCAAACCTCTCCTAGAAATATAAAGCCCTGTTTTTGTCACAATAATCAGGTCGCTTACGTACCAATGTTGGCCCAAGACAAGAAGGCCTGCCTCGAAAAATAAACTCACCAGCTAGTTCAGGGAACTAATAAGAACACAAAAAATGTTGCAGGTATCTCTCTATTAGTTTTTAAGAATACAGAAATACCGTTCCCCCATTTTTCAATCAATCTATGGAACTATACTCTGTATGTAGACAAGGTTCTACCTAAATCAAAAAGGATTATATGAGTGCCTGTAATATAGATATTTAGGACGCAGTTATGGTTATAATATATCCATCCCCTTTTCTATCAACCAATCAACCTGTCCCATTCCTCCCGCGAATTTAGTCCATTTCTTACCGTGTCAAAGTAGGAAATGTACCATTGTTCTCTCTGTTTGCGTTTGTTTGTGATATTCCCACCTCTCTTGCCTATTTTTACTCTTTCCAAGATAAACCACTTGAAATCACATTCACCATGATTTTTCTCTAAGAAATGTGAAACAATTGGGGCGGTAATCTTTTTGGTCCTGATAGCAGATCTGTGTTCTTGCAATCTAATCCTTGCTTCTCTGCCAGTTTCGCCAACATAAAAAAGCCCACAAGGACACTTTAGTATGTAGATTATGTTTTTGCTTTTGCAATTATTGTGAGTTTTACATCGTATAGTTTTCATATTGCATGTGATTTCAGTAGCAGTCATGCACTGATCACAGATATTGCAGCTCCCACACCTAGAGGTACCAACAACTGTGGTGTTGTCCAGAGTTCTTTGGTTTTCTCTTCCTTCCTCTTTGTAGGTATGGACTAAAAGATCTCGCAGATTTTTATTTTTCTTAAAAGCAAAAAGCGGTTTTTCCAATGATGTATCTTCCTCATGGTTAAGAATGTGCCAATGTTTATTGACTACATTTTTAATCTGATTACTAATGTGGGAGAATTTTGTAGCAAAAACTATTCTATTTGAGGGGCTCTTCTGGGTGTCAGCTTTATTGATTAGGGCTTCTCGGTCATAAAATCTAGCCCTCTTCAAAGAACTGGACAAAAGTTTTTTTGGATAGCCTCGATCACGAAACTTTTTCTTTAAGACTGCTGCATGTTTGTAATAATCATTTACATCTGAACAATTCCTCCTGAGATGGAGGAATTGACTAAAGGGGATGCTTTCCCTCTGTGATTTAGGGTGGAAGCTGGAGTAGTGGAGGAGCGTGTTTTTAGCCATAGGCTTAGTAAACAGCTCGACCGCCAATACTCCATCCACATTCTTGATGGAGATATCTAAAAAATCAATTTTGACGGTACTATAGGTAGAGGTGAACCTCAGATTTGGGTCACCCAGGTTGATCCACTGAAGGAATTCTTCCAGAACAGCAGTAGTTCCTTCCCAAATGAAAAAGATATCGTCGATGTAGCGGTACCAGCCCGCTACATTCTCGAAAAAAGGTGCCATTTCGTTATAAATGTGCTTACTTTCAAACTGGCCAACATAAAGACAGGCCAGACTAGGGGCACATGTGGCCCCCATGCTGGTCCCCTTCAGTTGTTTAAAATATTCATTTTTAAACAAAAACACATTGTTGGTTAAAATTAGACGGACACAATCCACCAGGAATTCCTTATTAGCCCCATTTAAGTCATGGTTAGACAAAAGTTCGTCAATGACTTCAATTGTGTCATATTGGGGGATGTTGGTATAAAGAGACTCAATGTCTAGAGTAACCAGACACTGAGTCTCTTCACAGAAGGGCAATCCCTCTACCAGGGATATAATATGTGCGGAGTCTCTCACATAGGATCTCAATCCGCACACTAGTGGCCTAAGAAAGTGATCCACATATTTACTGATGGGTTCAAGCAGAGAATTTATACTGCTAACGATGGGCCGCATAGGCGGATCCAATCTGTGTTTATGAACCTTTGGTAGGCCATATATCGCTGGGGTTTTAGGTTCAGTATTGTTAAGAAATTTAAATTCCTCTTCGCTGATATGGCCTTCATCTCTGGCGTTAGTTAATAACTGTAAGCATTCCCTAGAAATCCCTAGTAGGCAAGAAGCATTCGTTGGAGCATAATGTTCCTTTACTTCAAGCATCATCCTGATTCTTTTTTCATAATCTGGGGTGTCAAAGATAACTACTCCACCTCCTTTATCGGCAGGTTTCACCGTTATTGAGTTATCATTTTTAAGATTTTCTAGTGCCTCCTTCTCCGCTTTAGAGATGTTATATGAAGGTACTTTCTTTTCCTTATCTAGGATTTTGAAAACTCCACTCTCTACCGCTATCTCGAAAGCCTCAATGTTCTTTCCTACCATGCCCACAGTTGGTGTAAAGGTAGATTTTGGTTTGAATCCTGTTATGTTTTCACTGACTCTACCCTCTCTGTTCTCAAAAAAGCGCTTCAGTCTTATCTTTCTAAAAAAAGCCTTCAGGTCTTTCTCTAATTGGAATCTGTCTATGGTGGTTGTGGGGACAAAGCTAAAGCCCTTGCTTAGAATGTTGAGTTCTATGTTGCTCAGTTCTCTGTTGGATAAATTTATCACTGGTAGTTTGCTGGTCTCCAGTACTGTTTGTTCCGTGTACTCATGCATTCCTGCTGTTGAGGTACACGGTTGTATTGGGAATTGCCCCGGTTGAATTGTCCTCGTCCCTGTCCTTGGTTCCCATTGAACTGTCCTCGCCCCCGGTTCCCATTGAATCGCTGGGTTCTCCTTGGGCGGGATTCTAAAAAATCTTCCTGTTCTCGGACATTTCTACCGGAATCATTTGTATTGCAATCCTCTTCCTCACTGCCGGAACCTGAGGTTTCCGAAAATGTGACACGTCTGTTGCCACCTCTGGAGTAAGTTTGATAAGTATATGGTCTATCCCAGTTTCCATCGTTCTTATTTTGGTAATAATTTTCCTTAAGAAAGGGATAAACATTCTCAACAGAGAACCGTTCGATATCCTTTTTCAGTTTGTTTGTTTTTTTATTAATCAAATATTCACTATATCCCTCAACATCTCTGTTAATATCAGCTAATTTCTTTTTCGCTTCTTCCAGCGCAGGACATCCTTTTAGCTCTGTTTCTAATTTCTCTATTTCTTCCTGCTCCAGTATAATGAGTCCTTGAGCAGTTTCTATAATAAGGAGCATCCAATCTCTACTACACCTGTTAGAGATCAGTGTCCATGTTTCTAGAAACTTCTTATTATCTGTGAAAAGACCCGGTTCATTACGAACCTGTAAGCCGATCGGTATAATGCCTGACTTTACATATTCGGCTAGAAAATCCGAATGTTTGCGCCATCTGAGCGGAATATATTACATAAATTTTAAGTGAGTATTCACTCTTTGTACTTCCTGACTTATTGTGACTTGTTCAGGCTAAAAATCATTTCCGTTGGCCTAACTACCTTTACTACCTCCGGGCCATAGGAGATTAAGATTGGCCAAGATAGCGAGTGTTTTGGTCCGTTATTTATTTTAACATAAACTGCCGATTCAATTGCGATAAATCGAGGGCCACTAAGATGTATATTTCTACACATTTCTTTCAGTCGGTATACACCAACGGCACAGAAAAGACGTTTCTTTGCCGCCTATCAGCAGGCGATATTTGCACCTTTCAAAATCAGAAAATTCCCTATAAAGGTTAGTACTTATTTCATAGTGGGATATGTTTGTGGTATAGCCAGGGACTGTTAAGGGATATTAAACCCTTTTGACATAAACAACCTAGGCTACCTGGAATCACAAATCACCATTTTGAAGAAAAAAACTTCTTAGTCCTATGTGGCAATATAAAGTACCGATGACTGAGATAAACGCACAATTGGATATTATTCCTGTGTTGTAACCAATTGAACACAACTGCAGACTGTAAAATACGCCATACAGCGGCTACGTGTGGTTATTATCCAAAATGTAATGAACTGGAAATAATTGTAATATATCAAATGTTATGACTATTTAAATGTTTTTGTATTGTTATGACTTTTTAAATGTTTTTGTAATGTTTTCTATGTCAATGTCTATGATAGTTGTTGTATTGTATTGAGCAGTGGCGCAAAATTTGAATAGCAGATGGATTTTACCCTTGTGTATAATTTTTATTGACAATTTTGAATTTGGTGATGAGACATGTTTCTCTTTTATAAATTATAGTATCTCTGGGGAAGACAGCTAATAATTTCCTGATGAAGACGGCTATATCTATCTGGCTCGTCGAAACGCGTTGAAAATTTGGGGGAGAGAGTTCTAATCACTAATGAAGGACTGTTCTGATTGATGCGGAATATTACCTTTTTGTGTTCCTCCTTCCCATTTACTTTAGGAACTTGTGTGATGAACTGTAAAGAGTGATTGTTCCTTATATTGACTGTTTTCCCTTGATTGTGATTAGTATATTTTTAATGTGGTTTTTTAACTTAATTTTTAAATAAACTTGTGCACTTGATAATTGATTTGCTGTTTCAGAATTTTGATCACTACTGCATTGTTTTTAAGTTTGCTTGTTTTATGTGTTATATGTTTGATGTTATGCTATTTTGATTATTGTGGCCAGAGGGAATCTCTTTTTTGACATAGTCAACAGTTGGTACCCCATCCCTTTGGTAGAGGGTCCCTCTCTCTTTTATTAGAGATCTAGTGCACAGTCCCTGGTGGATTGGAGAGCTATTGAGTCTATAAGACTCCATTATTGTATATTGTTACTAGTGTGATGGATCAAATTAAGACCTTTGGGTTTAGCGATGACCAGTTACACCGAATCATGAGTACTAAAAGAGGCAATAAAATCACCTTAGTATCAGGCAAAGGTGAGAACTGGGGTAAATTACTAAACCTGAAAAAGAAACTAATCCGCACTGAGGCACACGCGGATTTTCTAGCCGAATATGTAAAGTCAGGCATTATACCGATCGGCTTACAGGTTCGTAATGAACCGGGTCTTTTCACAGATAATAAGAAGTTTCTAGAAACATGGACACTGATCTCTAACAGGTGTAGGAGAGATTGGATGCTCCTTATTATAGAAACTGCTCAAGGACTCATTATACTGGAGCAGGAAGAAATAGAGAAATTAGAAACAGAGCTAAAAGGATGTCCTGCGCTGGAAGAAGCGAAAAAGAAATTAGCTGATATTAACAGAGATGTTGAGGGATATAGTGAATATTTGATTAATAAAAAAACAAACAAACTGAAAAAGGATATCGAACGGTTCTCTGTTGAGAATGTTTATCCCTTTCTTAAGGAAAATTATTACCAAAATAAGAACGATGGAAACTGGGATAGACCATATACTTATCAAACTTACTCCAGAGGTGGCAACAGACGTGTCACATTTTCGGAAACCTCAGGTTCCGGCAGTGAGGAAGAGGATTGCAATACAAATGATTCCGGTAGAAATGTCCGAGAGCAGGAAGATTTTTTAGAATCCCGCCCAAGGAGAACCCAGCGATTCAATGGGAACCGGGGGCGAGGACAGTTCAATGGGAACCAAGGACAGGGACGAGGACAATTCAACCGGGGCAATTCCCAATACAACCGTGTACCTCAACAGCAGGAATACATGAGTACATGGAACAAACAGTACTGGAGACCAGCAAACTACCAGTGATAAATTTATCCAACAGAGAACTGAGCAACATAGAACTCAACATTCTAAGCAAGGGCTTTAGCTTTGTCCCCACAACCACCATAGACAGATTCCAATTAGAGAAAGACCTGAAGGCTTTTTTTAGAAAGATAAGACTGAAGCGCTTTTTTGAGAACAGAGAGGGTAGAGTCAGTGAAAACATAACAGGATTCAAACCAAAATCTACCTTTACACCAACTGTGGGCATGGTAGGAAAGAACATTGAGGCTTTCGAGATAGCGGTAGAGAGTGGAGTTTTCAAAATCCTAGATAAGGAAAAGAAAGTACCTTCATATAACATCTCTAAAGCGGAGAAGGAGGCACTAGAAAATCTTAAAAATGATAACTCAATAACGGTGAAACCTGCCGATAAAGGAGGTGGAGTAGTTATCTTTGACACCCCAGATTATGAAAAAAGAATCAGGATGATGCTTGAAGTAAAGGAACATTATGCTCCAACGAATGCTTCTTGCCTACTAGGGATTTCTAGGGAATGCTTCCAGTTATTAACTAACGCCAGAGATGAAGGCCATATCAGCGAAGAGGAATTTAAATTTCTTAACAATACTGAACCTAAAACCCCAGCGATATATGGCCTACCAAAGGTTCATAAACACAGATTGGATCCGCCTATGCGGCCCATCGTTAGCAGTATAAATTCTCTGCTTGAACCCATCAGTAAATATGTGGATCACTTTCTTAGGCCACTAGTGTGCGGATTGAGATCCTATGTGAGAGACTCCGCACATATTATATCCCTGGTAGAGGGATTGCCCTTCTGTGAAGAGACTCAGTGTCTGGTTACTCTAGACATTGAGTCTCTTTATACCAACATCCCCCAATATGACACAATTGAAGTCATTGACGAACTTTTGTCTAACCATGACTTAAATGGGGCTAATAAGGAATTCCTGGTGGATTGTGTCCGTCTAATTTTAACCAACAATGTGTTTTTGTTTAAAAATGAATATTTTAAACAACTGAAGAGGACCAGCATGGGGGCCACATGTGCCCCTAGTCTGGCCTGTCTTTATGTTGGCCAGTTTGAAAGTAAGCACATTTATAACGAAATGGCACCTTTTTTCGAGAATGTAGCGGGCTGGTACCGCTACATCGACGATATCTTTTTCATTTGGGAAGGAACTACTGCTGTTCTGGAAGAATTCCTTCAGTGGATCAACCTGGGTGACCCAAATCTGAGGTTCACCTCTACCTATAGTACAGTTAAAATTGATTTTTTAGATATCTCCATCAAGAATGTGGATGGAGTATTGGCGGTCGAGCTGTTTACTAAGCCTATGGCTAAAAACACGCTCCTCCACTACTCCAGCTTCCACCCTAAATCACAGAGGGAAAGCATACCCTTTAGTCAATTCCTCCGTCTCAGGAGGAATTGTTCAGATGTAAATGATTATTACAAACATGCAGCAGTCTTAAAGAAAAAGTTTCGTGATCGAGGCTATCCAAAAAAACTTTTGTCCAGTTCTTTGAAGAGGGCTAGATTTTATGACCGAGAAGCCCTAATCAATAAAGCTGACACCCAGAAGAGCCCCTCAAATAGAATAGTTTTTGCTACAAAATTCTCCCACATTAGTAATCAGATTAAAAATGTAGTCAATAAACATTGGCACATTCTTAACCATGAGGAAGATACATCATTGGAAAAAACGCTTTTTGCTTTTAAGAAAAATAAAAATCTGCGAGATCTTTTAGTCCATACCTACAAAGAGGAAGGAAGAGAAAACCAAAGAACTCTGGACAACACCACAGTTGTTGGTACCTCTAGGTGTGGGAGCTGCAATATCTGTGATCAGTGCATGACTGCTACTGAAATCACATGCAATATGAAAACTATACGATGTAAAACTCACAATAATTGCAAAAGCAAAAACATAATCTACATACTAAAGTGTCCTTGTGGGCTTTTTTATGTTGGCGAAACTGGCAGAGAAGCAAGGATTAGATTGCAAGAACACAGATCTGCTATCAGGACCAAAAAGATTACCGCCCCAATTGTTTCACATTTCTTAGAGAAAAATCATGGTGAATGTGATTTCAAGTGGTTTATCTTGGAAAGAGTAAAAATAGGCAAGAGAGGTGGGAATATCACAAACAAACGCAAACAGAGAGAACAATGGTACATTTCCTACTTTGACACGGTAAGAAATGGACTAAATTCGCGGGAGGAATGGGACAGGTTGATTGGTTGATAGAAAAGGGGATGGATATATTATAACCATAACTGCGTCCTAAATATCTATATTACAGGCACTCATATAATCCTTTTTGATTTAGGTAGAACCTTGTCTACATACATAGTATAGTTCCATAGATTGATTGAAAAATGGGGGAACGGTATTTCTGTATTCTTAAAAACTAATAGAGAGATACCTGCAACATTTTTTGTGTTCTTATTAGTTCCCTGAACTAGCTGGTGAGTTTATTTTTCGAGGCAGGCCTTCTTGTCTTGGGCCAACATTGGTACGTAAGCGACCTGATTATTGTGACAAAAACAGGGCTTTATATTTCTAGGAGAGGTTTGCAATAATAGATATTTTTGAACCTCATTGGTTTTTAGACGCATATATGCGCATGCGCGATCCAACTAGAAAAACTCGATTCTCGGTAGAGTTTTCATGCGCTAACTATTATAATAAGAAACTAGAAATGGTTATTTGCGCAATAAATAAAAACCATCGTGAACAACTATTTGCATATAAATCTGCTTTCGTGCAATATTGCTAGTCATTTACCAGCAAGGTTCTCAGCTTACGCAAAGCTCCTTTCTATGTCCATGCGTCTTGGGCGGTCGCATTGCTACTTCCGCATTTAGACGCCAGGAGACTATATTTAAACAGCGTATTTTCCTCCAGTCGGATACCATTCCACGGAGAAGTCACGCGGGAAGTCTACTTGTTTCGTTGTCAAGGTACGTGATAGCTCGCAAAGGGGGCACCACTCTTAGAATAGCTGTCTGGGGGATATTAGCCCGATACTGACATGTGCCCACGCTCTGTATTTTTCTTAGGAGCATTGGCCACCTTTGAATGGGAAGACTTAGACAGCCCCATTTCACTTTGGAATTGGCATAAAGATTACATTATGTGAGTATTAGCCTGGTATAGTTTAAAAATATATCTAACCAGATGTATGTAGTATGGGAACTGAATATATCCCATTTAACTCTTTTTCTAGTGCTTCCATATTGGGATGTTTTTATCGATTTATCATAGCACCGCGTGAATAAATGATCTCCAGACGTTATTAGTAAGTTGAATATCTATTTCACTTTTTTAAATGCGGTGTTCTAAGCAACACGGATAGTGACACACTTGCTTAATTTTAGGACGCTGTGAACAACCGGTCGTTGAATCAAGCTGTAAGGAATGTTTGCGCCATCTGAGCGGAATATATTACATAAATTTTAAGTGAGTATTCACTCTTTGTACTTCCTGACTTATTGTGACTTGTTCAGGCTAAAAATCATTTCCGTTGGCCTAACTACCTTTACTACCTCCGGGCCATAGGAGATTAAGATTGGCCAAGATAGCGAGTGTTTTGGTCCGTTATTTATTTTAACATAAACTGCCGATTCAATTGCGATAAATCGAGGGCCACTAAGATGTATATTTCTACACATTTCTTTCAGTCGGTATACACCAACGGCACAGAAAAGACGTTTCTTTGCCGCCTATCAGCAGGCGATATTTGCACCTTTCAAAATCAGAAAATTCCCTATAAAGGTTAGTACTTATTTCATAGTGGGATATGTTTGTGGTATAGCCAGGGACTGTTAAGGGATATTAAACCCTTTTGACATAAACAACCTAGGCTACCTGGAATCACAAATCACCATTTTGAAGAAAAAAACTTCTTAGTCCTATGTGGCAATATAAAGTACCGATGACTGAGATAAACGCACAATTGGATATTATTCCTGTGTTGTAACCAATTGAACACAACTGCAGACTGTAAAATACGCCATACAGCGGCTACGTGTGGTTATTATCCAAAATGTAATGAACTGGAAATAATTGTAATATATCAAATGTTATGACTATTTAAATGTTTTGTATTGTTATGACTTTTTAAATGTTTTTGTAATGTTTTCTATGTCAATGTCTATGATAGTTGTTGTATTGTATTGAGCAGTGGCGCAAAATTTGAATAGCAGATGGATTTTACCCTTGTGTATAATTTTTATTGACAATTTTGAATTTGGTGATGAGACATGTTTCTCTTTTATAAATTATAGTATCTCTGGGGAAGACAGCTAATAATTTCCTGATGAAGACGGCTATATCTATCTGGCTCGTCGAAACGCGTTGAAAATTTGGGGGAGAGATTTCTAATCACTAATGAAGGACTGTTCTGATTGATGCGGAATATTACCTTTTTGTGTTCCTCCTTCCCATTTACTTTAGGAACTTGTGTGATGAACTGTAAAGAGTGATTGTTCCTTATATTGACTGTTTTCCCTTGATTGTGATTAGTATATTTTTAATGTGGTTTTTTAACTTAATTTTTAAATAAACTTGTGCACTTGATAATTGATTTGCTGTTTCAGAATTTTGATCACTACTGCATTGTTTTTAAGTTTTCTTGTTTTATGTGTTATATGTTTGATGTTATGCTATTTTGACTGTTTATCAGCCCGGACAGAAGGTGTGGGTGTTGGAGCCAGTGGCCCCAGCAGCACTCAAGGACAAATGGTCCGGGCCCTACACCATCCTGGAGAAAAAGGGAGAGGTCACCTACCTGGTCGACCTGGGAACTCCCCGGAGCCCCCACAGGGTGCTTCATGTCAACAGGCTCAAGGCATATGTCGACAGGAAGGACATGAGTTTGCTCATGGCCCTAGATGAGGGACAGGAAGAGGAGAGTGACCCTCTCCCCGACTTGCTCACTCAGAATCCTGACGATGGATCGGTAGATGGTGTTGTCTTTTGTGGCAGCCTCTCCGAACATCAACAGAGCGACTGTAAACAGGTTCTTCAGTCGTTCAGACATATGTTTTCTCTAACACCCAGTCAGACCAATTGGTGCACCCATGAGGTCGACACTGGTGACAGTCTGCCCGTTAAGAGTAAAATCTACCGGCAGCCTGATCACGTTAGAGACTGCATCAAGAGTGAAGTGCAGAAAATGTTGGAGCTGGGAGTCATTGAACCCTCGGATAGCCCTTGGGCTAGTCCCGTAGTTCTAGTGCCGAAACCTCACACCCCGGGCGGTAAGAAAGAGATGAGGTTCTGCGTAGACTACAGGGGTCTCAATGCAGTCACTAAGACTGACGCCCACCCAATACCAAGGGCAGACGAGCTTATCGATAGATTGGCTTCGGCCAACTACTTAAGTACGTTTGACCTGACAGCTGGGTATTGGCAAATCAGGTTAGCTGAGGACGCCAAGCCTAAAACCGCATTTTCAACCCCTGGTGGGCATTATCAGTTCGTGGTGATGCCCTTTGGTCTGAAAAATGCACCTGCCACCTTCCAACGGTTGGTGAATCAAGTCCTTACTGGGCTGGATGACTTCTGTGCGGCGTATCTTGACGATATTGCTGTCTTTAGCTCCACCTGGGAGGATCACCTGGTCCACCTGCGGAAAGTGTTAGAGGCTCTGCAAGCGGCAGGCCTCACTATCAAGGCCACCAAGTGCCAGATAGGGCAGACACAGGTTGTATACCTGGGCCACCTTGTAGGTGGAGGCCAGGTTCAGCCACTGGAGAGCAAGATACAGTCAATCAGGGACTGGGCTCCTCCAACCACGCAGACTCAGGTTCGAGCTTTCTTGGGCCTGACTGGATACTACCGGAAGTTTGTCAGGAACTATGGTTCCATCGTGACACCATTAAACGAACTGACAAGCAAGAAAATGCCAAAAAAGGTTCAGTGGACAGCGAGCTGTCAAAAAGCATTCGATGACCTAAAGCAGGCCATGTGCACGGCGCCTATCCTCAAGAGTCCGGACTACTCCAAACCATTCATTGTCCAAACAGATGCTTCTGAGTTGGGTGTGGGAGCTGTTCTTTCTCAACTGAATTTTGATGGTCAAGACCAGCCCATTGCTTTTATAAGCAGAAGGCTGACCCCTAGAGAGAAGAATTGGTCAGCTATCGAGAGGGAGGCCTTTGCTGTGGTTTGGGCCCTGAAGAAGCTGAGGCCATACTTGTTTGGCACTCACTTCAAGATTCAGACCGACCATAAGCCCCTCTTGTGGCTAAATCAGATGAAGGGTGAAAACCCCAAACTGCTAAGGTGGTCCATTTCCCTACAGGGGATGGACTTTACAGTGGAACATAGACCTGGTACTGATCATGGCAATGCCGATGGGCTCTCCAGATATTTCCACTTAGAACAAGAAGACTCACCTGGTCAAGGTTAGCTTATCGTTCCGACGTTTGGGGGGGGTCATGTAGGAGAGTAGGGTCTGCAATCCTATGATCACCCAGATTTTTCGCTTTTGTTTCACTGGTTTACGACTTTCTCTGGCTGTGGGCCTGCTAATCAGACCCACAGCCTGGCTGTTCTCTTTCTAAATTACGACATGTACCCTAGGTGCATTTACCAATTGGTACTGGGCCACCTTATCAGACCCTGTAGCTCAGGGCATAGGTGTACCCAGGGCCGCCAGGGGCTGCAGCATGTATTATGCCACCCCTGGCTGGCCTCCTAAATTTGACACAACTGGCTGCATGACAGCTGGGGCGAAGTCGTGTAATCACACTTTGCTTTAGATATAGTAGCCCTATATCTAACCATACAATGGACACCCGAGTTCCTATCAGTCACTCCTATGGCAGGCCTTGACAATCCTGAAGGCAGAGTGCGTGGGCTCGTGTGAGCTGTGTTCCGGCCCGAGCCGAGCCCGGTTGCAGCTTGCGGAATCAAGACCCAATGGCTGTTCCATGATAACGCGTACCATATCGGTAACTTCGGTGTCGCGTTATCAAGACATGTCGAGTAAGGTGTCATACAAATCGGGATGCTGCCCTCTCGCCAACTCTGGCGACGAGGTTAGCATTCCGCCCTTCTAGAGGGACACGACATGTACGTAACTGTGAACCCCGGTTAAAGTTAACTAAAGCCTCAGCTCCACAAAATGGATGCTGCCACCACAGACACGAGTCTGACCTCCTGCTGCTGGGAGTCCTTCCAGCGAGGAGCGCTTGGACAAAGGGTTTCCTGTCGAGGGCGGTGTTCGCACCGTCCCAGACAGGGTTTGTGTATTCTGGGTAGGTAGGGCTTTTGCGAGAAGGTGACTGCGGAGTGGCACCCCGGTGCTCACTACGCATCTGCCGGTCAGAACCAGTTCCAGGGGCGCCAGCCCTGGCCTGGGGAAAGTCCGGCACGGGGGAGGGGTGTAACTACCCCCCTTCCTGGTCCCACCCTTAGGGCAGGACCTAATCATGTACCCACCCCTTTCTTTAGAATAAAGGCCGGAGCGGGGACCCTTCCAAATTAGATCATCTTTGAATCAAGAACTACTTTCTACGAAAGGACACTCAAGACTCTTCTCAAGATTTCTCCCTTGTGACTAAGGAGTAGTCACCCTGCATCAGCGGGCACCATCTAAGAACTCTGCGGTTTGCTGCAAGTCCTTCCTCAAGGAATCCGACGGCCCAGCTCGACGAGAACCGGCTTCCCTGGCACCTCTGACCTCTACCCACGTCATCAGCTTAGCTGTGATCTGTGGGTGCGACGAGACCTCGAGGGACCGGCCATCATCAGAACCTGCACGCTCTTAACCAGCACAACCATCGAAGCAATTCTCTGGTGAGTGCTCTGGGGTCCGAGAAGCCCCGACCCTGAGCCGCTCCAGCACCGAAGTGCAGCCTCCCAGCATCTCCACGATCTGCGTGGGGCCCTTCTGCTCGCTGCTCAGCACGTTGTCTGGTCACTAGCCTCTGGCTTGTGCCCTTCTGTGACGACATCCGACAATCAACACTGCTGGTCTGGTTGCTCCAGACTGGCCCTTGCTTCCATCTTTGCGAGAAGCACCCCGGACCCTCCTGGTCCACTCACGTGGCCCTGAGATCTGCCAAGGCTTGTTGCCCCATCCTGGGCCCAGCGACGCCGACAGCATCATCCTTCGTGGGACAGCTCGCACCTCCACCGTGGTCGCCGACAACGCCTCCTGGTCCGTGAGACTGCAGAGCCTAGCGTCGCCCACTCACCTGGTCGAGGTGACGGCCAACCGGTGCCTTCCTGGTACCCTCTGACTACTGGCTAGTAGTACGAACTTGATCCCCTCTGCTTTCAGGTATCAACGATCTCTGATCCAGGCTTGGATCTCTACGAACTATTCATCACTGGTCGCCGGCCAGCAACTCCTTTTTCCGGCTCCTGGCTCGTCAGCGAAGACCCCGACGCCTGTAAGACTTGTGCAGCCGCAGCCCTCGTGGCTAGGTAACTCGGCATTTCGGTGCCTGCATAGCCTCTTTACTCTAGGGTCCTGAGTCCCTCGCTTCCGACTTGCCTTATCGGGTCCGCCCGAAACCTTAAACTTTCCGTGTCCTCGGACACTTGTTTTAATTGTGCACTTGAAGTATTTTCCTAAGAGATTTGGTTTGTGCTTAGTACCCTGTCCTCATAAAGAGTACAGGGCTGTTGTGAATCTTAATAAATATCCTGTTTATTTTCATAACACTTGTGTGGTGTCCTTTCACTGGGTGTTCAAGGGGTACATGTGTGGTAAACAGCTGGCTTAACACGCCCTCTCGAGTCTTTAGCCTTAGACTGCTCGTATCCACGCTACTAGGATAGCTGGTCTTTAGGTTGACTTACAACCAATCATCATAAGGGTCGTTTGGAACGATACATAGCGGTCGCTAGAATAGCGAACGCTGCATATCGGGCCAACTTCTCACAGAAGCGCAACGCAACTTAAGGTACATTGACGCAGAGTGTCGCATCAAAGAACTGAACTGAACTAAGCTTAAATCTACCATCTTAAAGTAATCATAGTATGTATTTTTGTCGTTTATGGTCTTGTGGTAACTCCATATAAAGTCTACTTATTTTTATATAAAACCTGTGTTGTGTCCATTTGTAGTGTTGTCACTGGGTTACTGTATGTGGTCACAACTGCTTAACTTACATCGCCTCTGAAATAAACCTTGACTGCTCGCGCCACACAGCATAGAGGGTGAGCAAGGGTTATTTTAGGAGTGTAATACCCTTGTCCTGACGAGAGGAGAGGGTCCCTATTTGTCACAAGTTCCTACCTGTGCCAACTAGAGACCCCCAAATCTAACAGTGACCATCATCCAATTCTATTATTCTCGGATGGGATGGCTTGCAACAAGAGAGGGGTTTCAGAAGAGCTAGTCGCCACAAATTCGATGGAGATCACTAGTAACAAACAAACCGTCAAATGGGAGTCATTGCTCAAGTAAGAGGATTTGTTAGCCAAGTTACATCAATTCATATTGAATGTGTTTATGACATTATCTCAAAAGGTGTTGACTCCATACCAGACAGTGGCAACCCACCTAGCCTTCTTTTCTAGACTTGGTCTAAATTTTGTAAAAATGTCTAGGGGGAAATAGCGCCGAGATTTTTAAAGTTCAAATGAATGGTTTGACCATATGTGCAAACTTGCTAATGACACTCTCCCTAATACATTGAGAAGCACAAATAGGCCACACATTGTCACAGCCAGGAGGTAGTAGGCTCATACTATCAAGAAAAGGAAAGCTGCATGGGAAGAGGAAGCATGGGATAATCTATTGGCTGTGAAAGGCCAAAGACAGTAAACACTTTTGGCAGTTGGTATCCAAAAAGGGGAGATCAGATAATGCATGGCCAGACTGCCACATCCCTCCAGAGAAATGGGTTCCCTTCTTTGAGGGCCTTTACCAGATAAGCACCCCTGTAATTGATAGTGTTATGCGTGTATCACTTGCTTCGGTAGACTGTAGGGGGGAATATTGTGAGGAATTCACGCTTGAAGAAACTACTCTAGCTATATTAGCGCAAAGGACCAGTAAATCACCAGGACTTGACAAAATCTTGGTTGATCTTCATAGAAGTGAACAGCACATTTGGGCTCCATATATAAATTCAGTGTCAAATGCTTGATGGCGTGGGCTAGGTCCCTAACACTTGGAAATGAGATATTATACTGCTGATTAGCAAGAAAGGAGATAAGGCTTCCCCGACTAACTACAGACCCATAAGCTTAACAGATAATATACAGAATATTTTTAGTTCACAGATACTCAACAGGCTATGGGATTGGATTAAACAAGCTATAGGACTTTCTCGCCTACAGGAAGGCTTTAGGCATATAGTCAGCACATCAGATCAAGTTATATGCTTTTTAGCCATAAAGTGGAGGAGTGTAGATCTGTAAAAGGGGAGGTTATGTGTGGCCCAGAGGATCTTCGATACGCTTTTGATCTGGCTCCAAAGACAAAATTGAGTAGGATAGGTAGGATAGGTGTGCCAATAGGCGTATTGACCATAATTTAGGTATTATTCACAGGCAATTTTGCCAGGGTTAGGTTGGGACCCACGGGCTAATTAACAAACGAGATACCAGTTCAGCGAGGAGTGCACGAAGGGTTCATATTGGCTACTACACTCTTTCTCCTATACATCAATATCCCATATCTTTTCAATTGTGAGAACAATTCACCCAAGATTAAAGACTCAAAGACACCATGCTTTGTATTCGCAGATGATACTTTGTTATTGTTGAAAAGTCCATGGGGCATTTCTACACTACTTGAAAGATATTCCTTTTATTGTAGGGACTATGGGCTAGAAATTAATAACAATAAAACCAAGTATATGGTATTTGGTGATCGCAAGGGCAAAATGAGAAGACCTATGTCAGTGATGGAGTAGCCTTCGAGCAGGTGTCTGAGTTTGACTACTTATGTGTTCACTTGGAAGACTTGCATAGGTGGCTAGCTCAATTGAGGAAGGATACCTTGTTGTTAAAAAAACCTGCAGGGTCTATTATAAGGTTTGCATACAGCGCACTATCTTTTCTCATTTCCCCATTTGGAAATTTAGAGAGTGTGGGGCAGCCCTATACGGAGCAGATATCTGGGGTCACTGCACTTTGAGGATTTAGGAAAAAGCAGAGAATACCTCCTTGAAATTGTTGGTAAAAATTCCACCTAGCACCCCCCACATTACCTATCCATATGGATCTGAACTTAAGATCTATTTAGGATATTGCAGCAATAGAAACCGATTTAGTATTGGCTAAGGGTTTGGGCGATAAGAGAACTGGAGCCCTATAGGGAGTGGCTCCAAGGTTTCCTAGAGGGGCTGTGTGCTGATAGGATCCCATGGTGCGGCTATATAAAGTCTTGGCTATACAAGCCGGGCTTAGGGGACTTTTGGTTAAATCCCAATGACATATTGAGTGATGCCACTGGAAAGTTCAAAAAAGCCTATTGAGCTCATGTTTTGGGAGAAAAAATTTGCAGGACCACTTTGGGTTGTCACATGGCCGATTATTTTCTTTTATTCAAATGAGGTTTTGAGTTTGAACTTTATCTAGATATGGTTACAAACCTGTTTGCACGAGCACTTTTTATCAAGCTTAGCGTGGGCACATTACCAATAGCTCCCTTCACTTGTCGCTGGAAGAAAGGGTCAGGTACATCAAATATGTGCCCCATGGGAAGCGAGACCATTGAGTCCATTGAACAACTTTTATTTTTTTGTATGGAATATAAAAAGTAACTGAAGCGCTGGATTATACCATTATGCCGAATGTTGGGCCTCAATGGCCGTATTACCGCTCTTAGAATATGTATTACAGACACAAGTGAACCTGTTGACTTTTCAATTGGTTAATTTCTGACAGCCATATGGTATTTGAGGACCAAGAAAATCAATGAGGGAGAAAGGTTTTTATGGACATTTAAAAATAGTTAACTGTTCATATTCTGTGCCAAAAGAACTGTAAACTGTTGTTACTGCTTTTTAACTTATAGTATTTTTATGGTATGTTATGTTATGCTATGTTATGTTATGTTAAATTGATTTGTAACGCGCATGGCTACTCAGCAGAGTGTCCCAGTGCTCAGGCTGAAGGCAACAGACCGATGCACCTAGATTGACTGCCTGAAGAATATGTGTACATGTGTATTGGTATTTTATATTGCTACCTTTTATGTTTTTTTTATTAACTGAAATAAAGGATATTATGATGACCTAAACAGGGTCCCTGTAACATGAGGACATTTCGATAAGAAAATGATCATTCATTTGCTTCTTTAGCAGAACATACTTTCAGCAGTACTTTCTACGACATCAAAATGTTAGCAGTGCATAACTCAAAGATGATTAGCGTCCAACTAAAGCTCTATTATGTTGAAAGCACATCCCTTGATCTGCAGCCTTTGAATAAACATCTAATAACATGTACTATTTTATAACTAAAGAGATATCAAATTATATTAAATGTAATTATTTTGGAAAGTAGGAGTAAGAGGAAGCACATGCAAAATAAATCAAAAGCAATGCGTAAGTTCAGAATATGTAGAAAAGCAGCTCAAGAGAAATAGACAAATGGGCTGCTAGCTCAAGAAGATTCCCGGACAAGATTTGCTGACAAAATAGAAGAGATTGAGTTAAGCCAGCAGTTCACACTGTCACTATAGCTAATTGCAGAAGACAGATTTGAGGGAATATAGACATGCAACATGTACTGTGTAACTACATTAAATGAAAGCTACAAGTTATGGATGTCTTGAGCCAAAGCTACCTCGGTTAATTGATTTCATACGCAAATATTAAATGAAGATGACATGAATTTCACAGGTTTTCTTTTAGGTCCAACTATTAATAAAAATGTCCCATTTTCAGTTTTGGTATACGCACTGTTGCAAAAGTGTGGCAGTTATTCTCATATTAAACCTGCATTTTGCATAAGGGAGCTTGGTAAGGAAGCTCCATGTTGTACCCTTTCCCTCATAGACGATAGTGTGAAGATACTGTCTAAAATCGTATATTCTATAACAGCATTTACATCTTCAGCTCCATAAGTACTCAGACATGATTTGTCATTTTTTCTGACAGGAGCAGTTTCAGAAAAGAGCAACCACTTAATTCCAATGGGAGTTACAGACACACAAAACACACATTGTACCAAAGCTAGTTCTTAATGAAGTTTAATTCTTTGTTCCATACAACCTTGCAGCATGCCTGAAAGCTTAAGGCAGAGAGAATACAGCCTACATGCTACCATTGGGGCAAAGCTTGGCGATTGCTCCTTCACTGTCTGCCAAAGACTCTTAAATTGCTTGGTTGGTATATGCACAACTTCTCTACACGTGTCCATTTTCATTTAACTGGCTGCATCCACATGAATCAACTGACAAGACATATAGTTTACATAAATGGAAAGTACCATATCACCACCCTGTGGCTGTTTGATAACAATCTTGTTTCATGTACAAATCCTTTGAGACAATCAATAGACTCTCAGCCAATTAGAACACAGCACACATAGTACACGCAGTTGGATAAGAACTGTCATTTGCGGGTTCGTTTGGAAAAACGTGTATCCTTTTGTTTCATCATAAATCAATCTTGTGGGATCCTGTGCCATTCATTTTTGGGGTTTGCTCTTTTTTATTCACTCAATTTTAGTGGAGTATCGCAAAGTGGCTCCAATTGGGGAAGCTATTTTAAAAAATACAGTGGTGAGTGGTTATTCATGGATCACCTGGGTCTTTTCTCACAGGTCATTGTCTCAACCCCTCATCACAGTGGGAAATTACTTTTTAGTAGTATGCGGGGGATCTTATCTACTTAGCTGCTGTTTCATGGGAGCTTTCAGTCTTCTAGTTTTCTACCTTCCCTAATGTGTGTGGAGGTAATTTATTGATGAGGGTGGTGTGTTTTGACCTATGTGTGCATGGGCGATATAAAAGAGGAGGTTGCCGCAACTGCGTGTTTGGTAAGGATTGCACCGTGCTCTGAGGTCATGTATTTGCCCCTCTAGCTTTGGCACTCAACATGCAGTGTGATTCGGTAGAAGACGGTGGCAGTGTCTTCACACCGCTTGCGTGCTGTACGAGGAAATAATCATCTGAGTGAGTGACTGGCTGAGCGCTTCAATCTTTAGCGCATTTTACACCCTTCTTTTAAAAATACCACTTGTGCAAGATTCTTAACAAGAGCGCTGCTCTAAATAGTTTAATTCTTTTTTAATACATCACCGGAATGCTGACCCGATTCCTTTTCCTGCCCGCCTCGGTCCGACTCGGTAATTCTTTACCGTTGTGCGGAGGGCGGACAGGTGAGGGCCAGGCACTTCCGGGAGCGGTCAGCGCTCTAGCTCTCCACCGGGGGCTATTTAGGCGGAGCCTCACGACAGCGCAGCTGCGGTAGAAGACGGTTGCAGTGTCTTCACACCGCTTGCGTGCTGTACGAGGAAATAATCATCTGAGTGAGTGACTGGCTGAGCGCTTCAATCTTTAGCGCATTTTACACCCTTCTTTTAAAAATACCACTTGTGCAAGATTAATAACAAGAGCGCTGCTCTAAATAGTTTAATTCTTTTTTAATACATCACCGGAGTGCTGACCCGATTCCTTTTCCTGCCCGCCTCGGTCCGACTCGGTAATTCTTTACCGTTGTGCGGAGGGCGGACAGGTGAGGGCCAGGCACTTCCGGGAGCGGTCAGCGCTCTAGCTCTCCACCGGGGGCTATTTAGGCGGAGCCTCATGACAGCGCAGCTGCGGTAGAAGACGGTGGCAGTGTCTTCACACCGCTTGCGTGCTGTACGAGGAAATAATCATCTGAGTGAGTGACTGGCTGAGCGCTTCAATCTTTAGCGCATTTTACACCCTTCTTTTAAAAATACCACTTGTGCAAGATTCTTAACAAGAGCGCTGCTCTAAATAGTTTAATTCTTTTTTAATACATCACCGGAGTGCTGACCCGATTCCTTTTCCTGCCCGCCTCGGTCCGACTCGGTAATTCTTTACCGTTGTGCGGAGGGCGGACAGGTGAGGGCCAGGCACTTCCGGGAGCGGTCAGCGCTCTAGCTCTCCACCGGGGGCTATTTAGCCATTGCCTTTCAGGAAGCGCGCAGCGATTGCGCGCAGCCTCATCACAGCCGAAGACCAGCCAAAGAGCTGCCCGTCTGCGCCCGTCCGCGCTAAGGTAGCGCCAGGCACTCTGCTCCTCATTCTGGCATTAAGGCGGTAAGATGTGTTACTCCAAATCCGAGCTGCTGAGCCTTCAGCATTCCTCATGCTCCTGCGCCAGACGTAACCCTGCTCATATACGCCATCCCCTTATTACTCCCTCCCAACTGTGCTCTACTTCCAAATGTAAATCCAAAACCCCCCTTGTCAATACCTTCAGGCTAGGACACCTTAACGTAAGATCTATGTATAAACATCATTCAGAAATTCATGATCTTGTAATTGACTACTCTCTCGACGCCCTGTTCATTACTGAGACGTGGCTCCTTGACGAGATGGACTCGGTTCGCAACCTGGCAACACCTACAGGCTATTCTATCTATACTGTGAACAGGGGCACGAGAGGGGGCGGGCTAGCGCTCATAATCAAATCCCACTTCGAGTGCCAACTTGACAAAGTTGACATCAGAGGTAGCGAAAGCGCTCGCTTCTCGATCAAAGTCAACCCCCAGTTCTGTGCTACTGGCCTTCTGGTCTATAGACCTCCTGGTGCTGACGTTCCCTTCATTAACTCCCTTTTACAATACCTGAACACTAATGTAATTAACTTTGCCAACTTTACGATTATAGGCGATCTTAATCTGCATCTTGACAAGAATACAGAGTCTAAAGCGGCAACTTTTTTAGCGGATCTTGCGGCTTTTGAACTCAATCAACTTGTCTGTGGCCCTACCCATAGAGCAGGACACCTCCTTGACCCCATTTTTTCCAACATCACCGGCGGGTCCTCTGGCACACCTATCCCCATGACCTGGACTGATCACTACTTAGTGATGTTAACCTTCCCCTGCAACTCGAGCCCTGTAGTAGCACCCACTCCCTCAGTTCAGAAACGGCCATGGAGAAAACTCCGCCTTGAAGACCTACATGATATCCTGGCACTAAAGCCCCTACTCCTGAGTGAAGACCTGGATGCAGGATACGATCAGTTCTGCCTCTGGATCACCCAGGCTCTCGACACCCTTATCCCTGCCAGATGGACCAAGGCCCGTACCCACACGGTGAGTCCATGGTACAACTCAGAACTTGCTACCTTGAAAAAGGAATGTAAGAAGGCAGAGAGACGCTGGAGAAAAAATTATGATGCCAACCTTAAACAAGAGTACGTCCTGCTCCAAAAAACTTACCACCGTAAGGTCTGCAGAACTAGAGCGGCATATTATGCCAGTGAAATCAACAATAGCTCTAACACCTCCAAATCGGTTTTTAAAATTCTGAAAGACCTCACGGCAAAAAAATCTGTCAACACCATCACTACCTCGCCCGATCTCTGCAACAATATGGCCAATTTTTTCACAGATAAAATTAAGAAGATATACGACACCTTCCCCAAAGGCCCACAGTCACCGGTCACCTTTGACCCTACCAGGCCTTCCCTCACTTCCCTTCCCACACTTGACCGTGAGAATTTCTCTAAAATCTGTAGAAAGATTAAATCCGGATCTCCGGCAGACCCCTTAAAGCCTGACCTTTTCTGTGAAGCTCATGTACTCATCACAGATCACGTCCGTGACATCATTAATCGGTCACTCTCCACCGCCAGTGTTCCTTCTAAATGGAAGCAGGCGTGGGTGTCCCCTATTTTAAAAAAACCCACTCTAGATCCCTCACTCCCGGAGAACTTTAGGCCGATCTCCCTGCTCCCTTGGCCTGCCAAAGTGGCCGAGGCACACGTCAATAACATCTTGTCCAACTTTCTCCTCACCAATAACATCCTGGATGACTCCCAACACGGGTTTAGAGCTGGCCACAGCACCGAGACAGCCTTGCTCAGTGTTTCTGAAGACCTCCGTTCCATTCTTGACGCCGGCGGAACTGCAGCACTGGTCCTATTGGACCTCCGTGCTGCCTTCGATACGGTGTCACATGAGGTCCTCTTGACGAGATTGGAGGAAATTGGAGTCACAGGGGCAGCCTTGGGGTGGTTCAGAGACTTCCTGTCCAACAGGTCCTTCAGAGTCTCCACCCCCCCTTACATCTCGAAGGAGCACAGCATTGGACAGGGAGTGCCGCAGGGCTCGTCCCTTAGCTCTACCCTGTTCAATGTCTATGTCCGCCCGCTAGCGGAGGTCGCTAGAAGGAATGGAATGGCTTTGGTATCATATGCAGATGATACCCAGTTGGTGGTGGCTTTGAATAACAACAGTGGTCTGGAAGCCCATCACTTTAAACAGACACTCATTGACATCACCAACTGGATGACGGCGAACTTTCTCCAATTAAATGCCGGTAAAACCGAGATTCTCCTCCTGGGAAAAAATACCGCATCCTGGGGAGATAATTGGTTGCCTGACATCCTGGGCCCACCCCCCAAGCCAAAAGACTGTGTTAAAAATCTAGGTGTCTGGGTCGACTCGGCTCTAAAATACACCACCCATACCAAGAAAGTGGCTGCCACGTGCTTTGGCATTTTACGCAACATCAGGCCCATTCTGAAGTTTTTTGACTGTCGCACCCGCCAGCTCATTGTCCAGGCGACGATCCTCTCTAGACTGGACTATGCCAGTTCTCTCCTTTTGGGAGCGAACCTGGCTGAAACCACCAGACTGCAGAGAGTCCAGAATGCGGCTGCCAGGGCCTTGGTCGGCCTCCCTCGCCATTCTTCAGTCTCAGGAACCTTAAGAAATCTGCATTGGCTCCCGGTGGGGAAAAGGATCCAGTTCAAGGCTCTGTGTTTAGCCTTCAAAATCCTCAAAACCGCCTCCCCCCCATTGCTGTGTCCCCTTATGTCTGAGTACACACCTAACAGATCACTCCGCTCAGAGGGACAACATCTAGCGATCATTCCCCGCACCAGACTTGCCAGAGTTGGTGGCCGATCCTTTAGCTTCCTTGCTGCCAAACTATGGAACAGCTTGCCTGAAACCATAGGGGGGATGCAAGACCTCCTAGCCTTTAGAAAGGCCATTAAAACCCATCTTTTTCAATAATCGGTTTTCTCTGTGCACCTTCACTCTGCTCTCTGGTCAGCTCGCAGCGCCGGGACGCCCCTTGGCTGGGGCAGCCGTGCGCTATACAAATTCCCATAACATTAACATTAACATTCTTCCCAGTGGAGCCAGGTGTCCTGGCCATGCCTGTTTTCTAGACACTTCTTTTGGGCTAGTTTTGGGCTTTTTTTTAGGTCTTTCGGGCACTTCCATATCATCTAAATGTTATTTGCTGCCCCTACTGTTGTATACCGCAGGTGGCCGGAGAGCTGTTCTGTGGCACCTGTGTTCTTTTGTGCCTATGTCTGAGATCGAGTCTATGGGTCGCTCCAGGATGGTGTGTGTTAGGCTTTGTGAGGTGGCTAATCACTAGGCAGATGCATTAAGAAACAATGTCCTGACAGGTAATAGTGTATAGTCAATTAATTATGCATGGACACAGCATTACTGACAAGGAAAGAAGGAAATTACTCATTGATTTGAATAAAGATAGTTAATCATCTTATATTGTAACACAAGTTCATGGTCAGATATATACAGTTTGAAGCAGCACTGCATAAAATGAATTGGTAACAACAATAGAATACTTGGTGCTTAAAAAAGTGTCTGTGGTGAAAGTGGCGACGCAAGTGAAGAAGTGAACAGCATGGACGGCGCACTGTGAACAAAGTGCAAGTAATTTACAGTGAGTGGCTCAATTCGTGTGACAACGTGATATCACCGTTTACAAAGTTCTTTCAATTTGGTGTAGAGCCACATAGGAGAAGTACGCCTGTTAATGAGCTGTTAGGTCGACAGCGTTTCGATCCGTGTTAGTTTGGATCGCCATCAGGACTTGGTTGTCTAGGTTAGGGCATGCTGCAAGGAAAAGGAAATGTATTTCAGAGGAGAGAACAGGGGGGACTGGGAAGGGGAAGGGGGGACTGTGCACGGTTAGCTCAGGGATTACCTGAAATAAATTCCGATGTGCAGAGAGAAAATCATCTGGGGATTACGCTGGAGCCTGCATGGTTAGCTCAGGGATTTCTGAAGTAAATTCCGATGTGCAGAGAGAAAATCATCTGGGGATTATGCTGGAGCCTGCATGGGGGCACTGTAATAAAGGTGGACAATGAGAGACCCTACTGGTTGGGAAAGCAATGTTGAATGAGAAAGGAAAAGTACTAACGGGTCTGAACGTCATCATCCATGCAGAAGAGGGACAACTGGGTACCACTCTATACCGAAAACCAATCGAAAAGAACACCTTACTTCTCTATTCCAGCTATCATCCGCACGGTTTACGCGATGGATTACCGTATGGCCAGTTCCTGCGGATTCGCCGCAACTGCAAATGGCAAAAAGACTATTTCAAAGAGGCAGATATCCTGACAAAAAAGCTAATACATCGAGGCTATCCCAGACGTCTGGTAACCAGAGCCAAGAAAAGAGCCTGGTATTGTCAAAGAGAGAAAATTACAAAAAACAATTTGATGGACAGAATGTAGATCAATGTCTTACATTCTCCCCAGTACAATGATCTGGGCCTAAATCCATCGTTTTTTGCACTCCACACCACCCTGGGTTAGATAATGGCTTTATGCAAATCAGCTCTGACCCTGTGCCCCATGGGAACAGTCCAGTCCGAACTACACAGCCATATCTTTCCCAGACCGGAATCAAGCATCCGAGGACCGGACCGGTTTCGAGGTAACACCTCTCATCAGCCCGGCTAGCTTGACTCCAGTGGTGTGGAGGCTCTGGGACCCACGTCTGAGCTACCCCAGTACACTCAGGGAGAAAATTACAAAAAACAATTTGATGGACAGAATGTAGATCAATGTCTTACATTCTCCCCAGTACAATGATCTGGGCCTAAATCCATCGTTTTTTGCACTCCACACCACCCTGGGTTAGATAATGGCTTTATGCAAATCAGCTCTGACCCTGTGCCCCATGGGAACAGTCCAGTCCGAACTACACAGCCATATCTTTCCCAGACCGGAATGAAGCATCCGAGGACCGGACTGGTTTCGAGGTAACACCTCTCATCAGCCCGGCTAGCTTGACTCCAGTGGTGTGGAGGCTCTGGGACCCACGTCTGAGCTACCCCAGTACACTCAGGGAGAAAATTACAAAAAAACAATTTGATGGACAGAATGTAGATCAATGTCTTACATTCTCCCCAGTACAATGATCTGGGCCTAAATCCATCGTTTTTTGCACTCCACACCACCCTGGGTTAGATAATGGCTTTATGCAAATCAGCTCTGACCCTGTGCCCCATGGGAACAGTCCAGTTCGAACTACACAGCCATATCTTTCCCAGACCGTAATCAAGCATCCGAGGACCGGACCGGTTTCGAGGTAACACCTCTCATCAGCCCAGCTAGCTTGACTCCAGTGGTGTGGAGGCTCTGGGACCCACGTCTGAGCTACCCCAGTACACTCAGGGAGAAAATTACAAAAAACAATTTGATGGACAGAATGTAGATCAATGTCTTACATTCTCTCCAGTACAATGATCTGGGCCTAAATCCATCGTTTTTTGCACTCCACACCACCCTGGGTTAGATAATGGCTTTATGCAAATCAGCTCTGACCCTGTGCCCCATGGGAACAGTCCAGTCCGAACTACACAGCCATATCTTTCCCAGACCGGAATCAAGCATCCGAGGACCGGACCGGTTTCGAGGTAACACCTCTCATCAGCCCGGCTAGCTTGACTCCAGTGGTGTGGAGGCTGAGGCTCTGGGACCCACGTCTGAGCTACCCCAGTACACTCAGGGAGAAAATTACAAAAAAACAATTTGATGGACAGAATGTAGATCAATGTCTTACATTCTCCCCAGTACAATGATCTGGGCCTAAATCCATCGTTTTTTGCACTCCACACCACCCTGGGTTAGATAATGGCTTTATGCAAATCAGCTCTGACCCTGTGCCCCATGGGAACAGTCCAGTCCGAACTACACAGCCATATCTTTCCCAGACCGGAATCAAGCATCCGAGGACTGGACCGGTTTCGAGGTAACACCTCTCATCAGCCCGGCTAGCTTGACTCCAGTGGTGTGGAGGCTCTGGGACCCACGTCTGAGCTACCCCAGTACACTCAGGGAGAAAATTACAAAAAACAATTTGATGGACAGAATGTAGATCAATGTCTTACATTCTCCCCAGTACAATGATCTGGGCCTAAATCCATCGTTTTTTGCACTCCACACCACCCTGGGTTAGATAATGGCTTTATGCAAATCAGCTCTGACCCTGTGCCCCATGGGAACAGTCCAGTCCGAACTACACAGCCATATCTTTCCCAGACCGGAATCAAGCATCCGAGGACCGGACCGGTTTCGAGGTAACACCTCTCATCAGCCCGGCTAGCTTGACTCCAGTGGTGTGGAGGCTCTGGGACCCACGTCTGAGCTACCCCAGTACACTCAGGGAGAAAATTACAAAAAAATAATTTGATGGACAGAATGTAGATCAATGTCTTACATTCTCCCCAGTACAATGATCTGGGCCTAAATCCATCGTTTTTTGCACTCCACACCACCCTGGGTTAGATAATGGCTTTATGCAAATCAGCTCTGACCCTGTGCCCCATGGGAACAGTCCAGTCCGAACTACACAGCCATATCTTTCCCAGACCGGAATCAAGCATCCGAGGACTGGACCGGTTTCGAGGTAACACCTCTCATCAGCCCGGCTAGCTTGACTCCAGTGGTGTGGAGGCTCTGGGACCCACGTCTGAGCTACCCCAGTACACTCAGGGAGAAAATTACAAAAAACAATTTGATGGACAGAATGTAGATCAATGTCTTACATTCTCCCCAGTACAATGATCTGAGCCTAAATCCATCGTTTTTTGCACTCCACACCACCCTGGGTTAGATAATGGCTTTATGCAAATCAGCTCTGACCCTGTGCCCCATGGGAACAGTCCAGTCCGAACTACACAGCCATATCTTTCCCAGACCGGAATCAAGCATCCGAGGACCGGACCGGTTTCGAGGTAACACCTCTCATCAGCCCGGCTAGCTTGACTCCAGTGGTGTGGAGGCTCTGGGACCCACGTCTGAGCTACCCCAGTACACTCAGGGAGAAAATTACAAAAAACAATTTGATGGACAGAATGTAGATCAATGTCTTACATTCTCCCCAGTACAATGATCTGAGCCATTCTTCTCAACACCCAGATCAAGAAATCTATGACCAGGATCCCATTCAGTCCCCACAGTAACAAGATCAACAAAATTATCAAAAAAAACTGGCCCTTACTACGCTCAAATGAACAATTCCAGGAAGCACCACTATTCTCTTACCAACGCGGCAACAACCTGGCCAGCCATCTGGTACATGCCATTACATGGCCACAAACTACCCACGGAAGAAACACCATTACAGCTGCTTGGGGCCTTGATCCGATCGTGGGTCACTACAGATGCCAAAACTGTAGTGTGTGCAACCTGACCGTCAATACAAAAGAATTTACAGTTCATTTTATGCAGTGCTGCTTCAAACTGTATATATCAGACCATGAACTTGTGTTACAATATAAGATGATTAACTATCTTTATTCAAATCAATGAGTACTCTCCTTCTTTCCTTGTCAGTAATGCTGTGTGCATGCATAATTAATTGACTATACACTATTACCTGTCAGGACATAGTTTCTTAATGCATCTTCCTTACCCAGTCCTGAATTGGTATATGGGTCACACTCGTGTAAACTTTACGTAATCACTAGGCAGGGCAGTGAGCCATTATTTCTGGTTCTGTTGCATGGAGTTGTGATGGACATTTGCAGACTCTCTCCCTCCCGGCACCCCTCTCCCTCGGATCCAGGATATTTGGGCCTTGCCAAGTGCATGGGAAAATGGGCTCCTGATACTGGAACGTTACCTTGTTAAACAAGTCCTCCATTGGCTTAGAGGCAGTGAAAGGATGGGGTCCTTTTGATTAGGGGCCCGTCTTCAGTGACATGGGTGAGGGGACTGAGGTGCTTGCTTTTATGTGCTGGTCGAGAGAGCCGCTCTGTCCCGTCTTCAGACTGCCCTACCGCGAAATGTGTCAAACCAATCCTGTCCTAGGGGGTCGGCAGCAGAGTAGGGCCTAGGCCACCACAGGCACCCGTGTGGCAGACTCTAGCGTGGATAAATTGAACAGCAGCCCTGAATGTTTCCCAAACGCAATTAAACCTTTGAGTTTTTTCCTATTGTTGCATCACTAATCTTTATTGTTGAGATGAGGTCTGGGGTTTCTTGTTGGGGGTTTAGGCTTACTGTGTATTTGGGTTATGCATTAGCATAAAGGTATTGCCTCCCCAGACAGTCACCCCTCTATGCCATGTTTGTGTCTAGGGTCCTTGTTGGGCTGGGTTCCCTGTCTACTGTTGCTGTTGCCATGTGTTCGACCAACCACCTGGTCCTTGTTGCAGTGGTGTGGTTGCTGACTGATTTCCCTGAAGCTGAATGTAAGGTGCATTTGGGTTGGTCTGAGCTTGATTTAGTGGATGGGGATTTTGAAGGGACTGGCCTAGGAATATTGATTTTTGATCATGACATGCCTTTAACCAGCATAGGTTGGCCATGTAGCCCATTTTGAGGCAAGAAAAACATTCTATAGAGTCTAGCTGCTGTCAGACTCCCTGACTTCCACTGCCACAGCTGGGCTCGAACCCCTTGAGGTTGTATGATAGAGGCAGCTTCAAAACGGGCATCATTTGCATGCCCATGGCCAATGAGACCCTCTGGAGGGCGGCTTTACTCAGTTTGTGCTAGGCCGTTTAGCAGAGTTTCTCTGGCCTTGCTCCTGGTTTTGGCCCTTCCACGAGGGCTGCTATTTATGGGGTACAGATGGTGGCCTGCCCACTTCTTGCCCAGAACCCTCCTCAGATGGGCACTGGGGACACCTCCTTCGGGAGGTTTTCATTTGCTTGGCGTGCCAAATTCCCTACAATGATCACTCGCTTAGGTACCATGTTTAGCAGCAGGTAGGCACCCTTGGGTGCGGGGAACATACCGCACAGTGCTGGGCAACCTCACCAATGGTGGTGCCAAGGTGGCAGTAGAGGCTGAGGTTGGTAATACCGGGGTTACGCACGGTCTGACTTCCACCACTATTGCCTCTATGCACAAAGGCTTGGCTCCCCACCTAGTCTCAAGGGACTCTGTTGGCATGTGTGTGTTGTGGTCCCAGATCTCCTGCTCCTTGCTTACCCTATTGACTATCAGTGTTCTCGTCCTGTTGGCAGTCTCAACCAAACTTTGAGGTGGGATCCGCAATAGGCACATTGCTGAGCTAATTCGCATAGCTTGAAGAAATTCCCCACATATTCCTGGTCTGTCCCAGCAAAGGGGCTCCGAATGGCTGGGGCCACCCTGGTCAGTGTTCATGCAGTGTGGGAATGTTTCCCTAATTTGTGCTCTGGGGAGGAAGATCGGGGAGAGGAGCAGGCGATAGTCCTGTTATCGACAAACTGGACAGACATTTTTAGTTTGGTCATTAGATCTCGTCCTAATATACTGGTCAGGGAGGAGGGAAAATACAATAACTGTTCCCTCACCCTAGTCCCCCATCTCCCAAGGGGTTTGGTGAAGGGGATTCTGGTGACCGTACCCAAGACTTCTTGTACAATTGCAGTGTGCTATAATAAGGGGACTGTCCCTTTCCATATGCATGATGTTGTGCCTCTGTGTCTTTCAGGAGGGAGTAGGATATTTTGTTCACTAGCATCGTGACTACTGGATCTTCTTCTGACCAGTTTGGGGTGGATAGTAGGATGTGTGTGTTCTTTGGTGTGTTGGAGGTATCTGGCATAGGTTTTTTACCTCTCCCCTTGATCTGTTGGGATGACCATGTAGCCTCACTCACACTATTTGATCTCAGGGGACCGGGGTCCTCATCCTCACTCTCGTTAGTCATGTCGCTAACCAGAACCACTATGAATATTCTAGTCACCTGAGAGCATTCTACTGGATGGGTTGGAGTGTAGGCTCCCCACACCGCTGGGGCTTGATGTGTTGAATACTATGGATGGGCAGTCGAAATTCAGGGAACTCGAGCATTGAGCTGGAGTGATGCTGGAATTGCCTGGGCATGCCAGTCTGGGAGCCACCCAGTCCTAGATCTAGTGGCTCTTTGCCTGGTGGGGGGCCTTCCGGCTCCCACAACCAGCAGATTGGTATATCCTAATACAGGAGCGGCTGGGATGGCAGGCATCAGAGAGAGCTCCTCTTTTCCTGTATACAGTGGGGGAGGTGCGGACACCTTGCTTGCGTGTTCTGGGATGGGACTGTCGGTCTGGGCCACCTCAAAGAGGGCCAACTGTTCTAGCAGTAACTCTCTTGTAGCCTTCCTTTGCCCTATAAATTTGGTCTGAATGTGTGTTCTATTATGTTGATGTCAGAGGTTCCCCATTCTGGCCACAGGAACACGTATGCCTGGCTGTGTGCGTGCCATTCACAGCAAAACACACCTAGTGTTTTTTAGCCTGCGTGGGGAACTTAGGGGTCGATTACGATGGCGGATGGAAGGACGACTGCCGGCCTGGATTAGGCAGAAAATGCTTTTTACAGTCCGCATGCCGCTGATAGTCTGTCCGCCAAATTAGGATGGGAAGCACTGCCGAATTTCCATACGCCGCGGAAGAACATGATCCGCCGCGTAAATACACCCGACCCAGCGACGGACGTAACCAATCCAGAGACACCGCCATACAGAATGACGTCTCGACCGTCTTCAAAATCACAATAGCGGAAACCACACAGCAAATCGCTGCAGAAAAACCACCAGCCCGAACACAGCGGAACCACCACAGCTGAGAGGCAAAACATTGCAGAGAGACCCACCACAGCCAGACCACCATCATGGACCCAGCTCTACACGCATTCCCGGTACTCTTCGTGCTCAACCACCAGCAAGTCATGGACGGTCGCCGACGCCGACGCCGGTACGCAAACACACAGCACACACACCATGCACTTATCGAAGCCCCTGCGCACAACAGAGCCCCAGGTCTGGACAGGAACACACATACATGCACCCCCAGCAAAACCACCTGAGCACAACTGACCCCACGCACCCAGAACACACACACACTGCGAACAAACAGCCACACCATGGACAACGCAACTTAGCGGAGCAGACAACGGAAATCATGCCCACAATCAACTACTCAGGCAGGAATGGCTAGGCCCCACAGTTCACAGGCCCACATACACACACCAACACACAAGGCATACCACACATAAGGAGACATGCTGGCCCACCCTCAGGCCAACCCCACACCTACCCCACTAACAGACAAGGGCCCATACACCACAAAAAAACCCTGCTGCACACACAATCAACACACACGATGAGCCCTGACATGTTGACTGACAAAGTCGAGACTGAACAACCTACTGGGTAGCCACAAATCATGAGTGTGACACATGCACCATATGAAAAACATCCACATAACCTGCAGTGCATGGGAAGCCACTGTTGTCCCAAAATAAGCCTCAGAGGGCCTCCCCCACCCTTACATAGTCCACAGCCATATTGTAATGATTGTCACCCCTGCCAAACGAAAGGAAACAGTGCTGGGCAATGGTAATGTGAAAGTGGCAGACACAGCACGTACAACAGCAGCAATATATCAACAATGCAAGGAGACAACCAGGAATGACACAGATAAACCACAACACAGGATTAACTTGCTTCATTGCACAGCACAGTGGTTGACTTTGTGAGTAGCAAGGAGCATGCACACTGGGTAGAACAGAGCAGGTACATCTGAGGCAGCACATAAGAGGGGCAAAGTGCATCAACAGTCCATGGTACAGAACAGAGCAGGTCCATCTGAGGCAGCACATGAGAGGGCACAATGCAACATCAGCACAGCAACAGGGCAGTGTTCACAACAGAGCAGGTACATCTGAGGCAGCACAAGGATGTGTGTCATACGGACAGTCCCATGGACAATAATATTGCAAGGGTGGTTGCAATGGACAGTCCAGACAGCCAGTACAATGAGATTTGAGTGATGGGAACTACACCTCACAGCACGGAATCAGGTGGACTGTGGGACCTCGTAGCTTCGAACACAGTGGCAGGACCTGATGCAGGAGTGTGAGAAACAGCCGCAGCTCTAGGGACTTACACATGAGCGATAGACCCAGACACACTGGCAGGACCTGATACAGGAGTGTGAGAAACAGCCACAGCTCTAGTGACTGACACATGAGCGATAGACCCAGACACACTAGCAGGACCTGATACAGGAGTGTGAGAAACAGCCACAGCTCTAGTGACTGACACATGAGCGATAGACCCTGACACGCTGGAAGGACCTGTCCCTGGACAGTGACCAATAAATACCATGCAGCATCTGAGACATGAGAGTGGAGGACACACACAGTGGCAGTACCTGAAACAGGAGAGTGCACAACTGACACAGTGCTACTACAAGAGGCATGACAGCGAACAACAGACACAGTGCCACTATCTGACACATGAGAGTGAACTGCAGCTGCCCCACTGGGACCACTGAAATGATGAACCACAGGGCTGTATGGGCCAGGAGGCAGGGTGGCTCTGGGAGCAGGGGAAAGCTGTACTGGAGCAACATTGGGGTGGTCAGGTGTTACTGATGTGTGTTTCCATTTCTTTGGGATTTGCAAGGGCACCCTGGACATGACTGGAATGGGAGGAAGTGGTGCGGGCTCATCTGAAACATCACCCATCAAAGGTGGATCATGTGCTGGTGGGGGTCTGCTCTCTGGGGACTTGATGGATCCTGCTTGACGCTTGCTCTGGCCCTGCCTTCTGTTCTCTGCATCATATGTAATGGGGGATACAACAACAGTGTACTCCTTCCTCTGCTTCACCGGGGTGCGGATGGGAGTAGAGGGATGGGGACTCCACCTCTTACACATGTGGTTTACGTTCCTTCACCAACACCAGCTTCAGGGGACGCATGGGTGATGGATGTCTGTCCTTGGTGGATATCCTGTTCATGGGAGACGCCTTGGCCCTGGGAGGTGCCTGCTCCCTGGGAGGTGCCTTGGCCGTGGGAGACGCCTTGGCCTTAGAGGGTGTCTTGTCTTTGGAATGTGCCTTATCTGTGGGTGTTGCTCTGTCCCTGGGAGGTGCCTATCCATTGAAGGTGCCCTGTCCTTTGTAGGGGCCCGGTCCTTGGGAGTGGCCCTGTCCTTGGGAGGTGCCCTGTCCTTTGTAGGGGCCCAGTTCTTGGGAGTGGCCCTGTCCTTGGGAGGTGCCCTGTCCTTGGGAGGTGCCCTGTCCTTTGTACGGGCCCGGTCCTTGGGAGTGGTCCTGTCCTTAAGAGGTACCTGCTCCTTGGGAGGATGCCTTAGAGGGTGTCCTGTCTTTGGAATGTGCCTTATCTGTGGGTGTTGCTCTGTCCCTGGGAGGTGCCTATCCATTGAAGGTGCCCTGTCCTTTGTAGGGGCCCGGTCCTTGGGAGTGGCCCTGTCCTTGGGAGGTGCCCTGTCCTTTGTAGGGGCCCAGTTCTTGGGAGTGGCCCTGTCCTTGGGAGGTGCCCTGTCCTTTGTACGGGCCCGGTCCTTGGGAGTGGCCCTGTCCTTAAGAGGTACCTGCTCCTTGGGAGGAGCCGTGTCCGTGAGTGGTGTCCTGTCCTTTGCGGATGCCCTGTCCTTGGTCTGTGACTTGTCCATAAGATGTGCCTTGCCCTTGGGAGTACCTTTTGAGGGGGATGCCTGTTTGCTCTGTGAATCCGTGTCCCCCATCAGCCCATGAGGGTCCTGTGTGCATCTCCAGGGTAGCTGATGTTATGTTCTGTGAAAGATTTCCCTTTCATAGGGGATGGTGTCTGTGTCCTCCGTTGCCTGCCTTGCTGCCTGTGCCTGCTTCTAGTGCAATACACTGAAAATGAGGCATGTTCAGAAATGTCACTCTCCCCTGAAAAAATTATCTACCTCATATCTGTTGTTTTAAAATTGTAATTACTTATGTTAATCTTTAACCGACCTCCTAATGTCAAGCGCTCTGATACCCACGTACTCACGGGTCTTGTCCGTGCTATACAAAACACTATAATAAATAAATAAATAAATACTGTTGAATGGCTGCAGACACTGTGTTGGATAAGGACTGTACTGTTCTGTGGAGACCAGCAACATCGCCATGCATCCCCTCATGAATGCTACCACCTGCCCCAACTTCTTATCGTAGTCTAGGAATGCATTTATCATGTTTGTCTGCCCTACACACAGCTGTTGCAGCAGATCTCCAGCCTCAGCACTAGGGGCAGTTTGTGTCACACGGGCAGGGGCACGGTGCCTGCACTAAAGGCCGCTCTCCTCCCCCTACTCTGGCGAGCACGAGCAGTACTTGTTGCAATTGGTGGCAGTGTGGGCCCAGTGTGCTGTGTACCGATTAAAGGTATAGATTGTCCACTCCCTGTGTCTACCAACAGTGATGACTCACCACCGCTGTCTGAACATGAGGACGATGGTGTCTTCACATGTGAGTCCTCAGGGATAGTTCTGTCCCCCTCTCTGGGGCTGCTCTCTTCCGTCTCAGTCTGCGTTTGTGTGATCTCTGATCCGGATTCATTGCCACCATTTACCTCTGTCGTTTGTCTGTCAGTGCCCTCATCCAAAGCTGAAAGAGAGAGATAAGAGGTATACCTAAGTGCCATACTCACGTACTGCAAATGACAAAATCCAAACTTCCTTGACTGCTGAACAACATGTCGCACCCATCCTGCACATGAGCCACCCCTACCAGACATCCTCATGTCAAAGAATTAGTGGGCCCTGTGACACATGTACATAAAACAAACTAGATTGGAAAAAAGGTTTGCACCGGGTTCAGTGCACAATCAAAACACGTAATGCACTCATATATTTGAACCACAACACACAAATATATTCAGTAAACAAATATATATAGAAAAAATATTTTATCTTTTTATTATTTTACTTTATTTGTTATTTTATCAAGGATAGGATTAATCAAAAAACCACTAAAACTGATGTTTGTGTGTTGTGGTCCAAATATATGAGTGCATTACGTGTTTTGATTGTGCACTGAACCCGGTGCAAACCTTTTTTCCAATTAAGTTATTTCCCTATGAGGGTTTTATCCAATTATACAGGGGCCCCTTTTCTTTTGCAAATACATGAAACAAACTGGGCAAATGCATGCAGACCACCACACATGTGATGCCATGGGACCACAGACCTGAATGGCATGTCCTGGGCCCCTGCACTACAATGCAACTGGTATGTCCAGCTGGCTGACATTTATTTTATTTATTTATTTAGATAAACATTTATAAAGCGCGAACGACGGCCCTTGGGCATCTCGGCGCTAGAGTTGCAGCATTGTTTTAAGCCTCATAGGGCAGAAGTTCATTGGTTGAAGAGACAGGTTTTTAGTTGCTTGCGAAACATCCAGAGGGAGGGGCTAATTCTGATCGATTGTGGCAATGTGTTCCACAGTTTAGGTGCGGCTACCATGAATCTTCTGTCCCCCCATGAAACAGATTTGGTTCGGGGTACCACTAAATCATGCTGATAGGATGAGCGTAACGTTCTTGGAGGATGGTAAGGGATAAGGTTTTGGACAAAGAAAGCGGGTCCAACATTTTTCAGAGCCTTGTAAACCAGGCAAAGGGACTTAAACATAATTCTCTTTCTCACTGGTAGCCAGTGCAGCTGTCTTATGGATGCTAACTCTTACTCCGCTAATGCCACCAACATGCAATAGCAGCACACCATATAGACCACGGATGTCACTACTGTGTCTGACCAGCAATACATGCATGCACTCCCAAGTCACAAACCCATTCAGTGTGCTTACTGCTAGTTTGCTGCTGCTCCCCTTTCAACCGTGCGGACAGGTCAGGATGTGTCACAGCTATGATACGTAGCATTAGAGGGGTCATGGTATGTCGTGCAAGCCGGCCTGATCGGTGAATCAGCCCCAGTGTCATCTCCGCCACATTCTTGCTGAGCCCGGAGATGTCATCCCACCGCTTCTAGCAGTGTGTGTGTCACCTGTTGCACACCCCCACTGCCCGTACATCACATGCTATGGCCCTCCACACAGCCTTGCGATGGTACAGTTTGACCTACCATAATGGGAGACAAGAGGGGGCAAGTCAGTGAACAGTTGGCGGTTCACACAGATAGAAGGTACAGGTATCTGTCAGCAGCCATGCACAGTACAACATATGTGACTGACAGGTCAATATGGCATCAGTCCATCATGGAAAGCAGGTGAGGTACACACCCACAAGATAGCTGTGATCGGTCATAACCCATCACAGCCACAAGACTACACATATCATGTTTGTGACCCCTCAAAGATACCACTTCGCAGCATAGAGGTCAATCAGTCAGTGACAGAACCAGGAACACATCACAGCGTGCCGGGCCTGCTGGGGCATACCCACACTGCCTCCCACAGAACACCGCTCAGCTTGCAGAGGCCAGGGGTCAGGGACCACCTCATGCACACCAACATGTCCCCCACTGCACTTACCACCTGTCCTCCGGCACCGTAGAGCCATTCATAGTGGTGGAGCACACCGTCCACAAGGACCTCCAGCTCCACTGCACTGAAGGGACGGGACCGGATCTGTCCAACTCTCACCATGGCAAGGTCCAGGACACTGGCACAACAGCAGCAGTTGGTGGAGTGGGCAGCAGCAGCAGGTAGAGGTGTTGGGTGCAGGCAGCAGTTGCTGGAAGCAGTGGATGTGTGGTGCTCAAATTCACACATTTATAGGACCCTGAGCTGATATCAGTGGCACACGTCTGCAGCAATTAGTGTTCCCAGGCTGCCTCATTCAAAATGAGCCAGACCCGGTGGTGGGTGCTGCTATGTGACTGAATGGGGGGGATACCAACTGCCATTTCCACTTGCACATTCAAATGTATCTGTTAGCCTGCCCCGCCTCTGCTGAATGTGTGCTCCGCCATTGCGATGCCAGCGAGTGATGATTTTCAAATGATGCACCATCACGGTAGCGTGCACATGCGGTTGGAGGTGTGTGACGTGATGAACCTTGCCCATGCAGCCAATGGTACGCACAATTGCAGTAACAAGGATCATTTTCTGTGATGGCGGACGGCATGCCCTGATGCGGTGTGTAGACACAGCATTTCGCCGCACACATCTAATGATAATAGGTGTACATGTGTGTCAGGGCATGTCCGGAATGCCTCAAAACTCATCATGTTCTGTCAATGGCCCGTGTCCACATGTCAACAATGTCCATTTGCTGCATGTGTGAGCATACTATTGACATTGCCAGTGGTTGTCAAAAGACAGAATGTGAGCTCAAGTTGCGTCAGATGTGCATGGCAATGTGGTGACATCTTGGTTTTGAGGTCACACGTTTCAAAGTGTACACATCTACACAGTCCATTAAGGCTGTGTACCCATAGTTTGATCCAGTCATGAGTGTGTGTTTTGTGTGTGCAAGAAGCAATGATTGGGGGATACATGCATTCTGTGTATGTGTCTGTGTGTCGTCTGTTGTATGTCAATGCCTGTCATGTGAGCATGCACAGCATTGTTGGTGGTGTCATGGGTGCATGAAGACAAGGAGGGTGTGTTCCAGGTTTGTGTTGGGAGTGCACATCCATGTGTGTCTGTGGGGATGCTTGTCCACACATGGGCCCTCCGTCATGTGATGTTGGCAGTTCTTGCAACATGTGTGCACGTACCATTGTACATATTTGCACACAGGATGTTTTTTGTGGGTGAACATTGTGTGTGTAGTTGGCTGTAGTGCCTTATATTTCTGTCACATCACACATACAATCAGTGTCTGCAACATGGATTATTTGTGGTGTGTTGGTCAAGATGTGATAGTGTGGTTCAGCTGTGCCGTGTTGTCCAACTGACATCTGCTCCCATCTACTCCCACACAGGAGGACTCCAAATGTGCATCGACCATACAATGTGCTGGAGGACATGGTTGGAGAAGAGGTGATCCGCAAATTCCGGCTTGACCGACCGACATTGCAGGACCTTGTAGCACAATTGGCACCACACCTGCAGCCATGCAGGCCATATCCTGGAGCAATTACACCCACAGCAAAGGTGATGGCGGCACTTCACTTCTTTGCTACAGGCACATTCCAGTAGACAGTTGGTCGTGCCGGGGGGATGTGCCAATCCACGTTTAGCATGGTACTACGGGATGTGCTGGAAGCCATGATGCGTTACAAGGATGATTACATCCATTTCCCACGTCTGGCAGAGTTGGCAGCAATGAAAGGGGACTTCTATGCCCTGGCCCAGATTCCACACGTAGTGGGTGTCATTGATGGCACACATATTGGTCTAGTTCCACCCCAGGCATGTGAACCCATCTATCGCAATCGGAAGCACTACCATCCAATCAATGTGCAAGTGGTGTGCCTGGCTGACAACATCATCTCCCATGTGTGTGCCAGATTTCCGGGACCCGCACATGACTCCCACATCCTGCGGAGCAGCATTGTCCCCCAACTGATGGCTAATCTGCATCAAGATCGTGTGTGGCTTGTAGGTGAGTGTGCTGTGATGACTACTGTGTTGTATGTGTGCCATGCTGTTCCCACCAGTACTGGTACTGATGTATGTGTCTGTCATCCCCCCACCTAGGTGACTCTGCGTACCCAACCCGCCGTGGCTGCTGAGCCCCCTACGGAATCCAACTACCCCAGGTGAAATGCGCTATAATGAGGCCCATGGGAAGACACGCCGGGTGGTGGAACGTACATTTGGACTGCTGAAGTCTAGGTTTCGCTGCCTGGATAAAACCGCAGGGGCCCTGTCATACTCACCCGGCAAAGTATGCAAAATCGTGGTTGCCTGCTGCATGCTCCACAACCTGGCCTTCCGCTAGAATATTGTAGTGATCCTGGACCCTGCAGACCAACAGGTTGCTCCGCTTCCCATCCCACCCATGTCCAGTGATGAGGCTAGTGGGGAGGAAGAAGGTGTGGACCAGAGGCGTCAGCTCATTGACCGCTACTTTCCTTGAATGTGAGTAACTACATCTTGTGCTGCTGTTCAATGCATGATGTATGTTTCCTGGTGATGGGTCGATGTGGTGTGTGAATGCTGCCAGTTCCGGTCTGTTCTGTTCGCAAATGGGTGTGGGACATGGTGTACATGAAATGTTCCCTGATGTGTGTCCTGTGATCCGCTTAATGTGTTTGTGGGATGTTGCAGTACGGTGTGGTGTGATGGGTGTGATTCAGTTTCCTGACCTGTGCTTGTTCTCTCATTATCCCTAGGTCACTACCACAGAGCCATGAATCTGAACAACATTGATCCCTGCACCTGGTAATGACAACAACTAAGACAAACCTGTGTTTAAAACATGGAGGTCACACAGCCTTGAGTGTTTCCGTGGTGTTTATTTACAGGGGGTGGATTTGTGTTAATACATATTTACAAAATGGTGGTGGAGGGGAAGAGTGAGTTGAAGGTCATGTCAGATGATCCCACCGTGTAGACACCACATTTTGTGGTGTAAACCTAGTCCAACAGATGTGTGCCAATGCTTGGCATTGTGGTGCAAGATAGTTCACTGAGTGAATGCCAGGCTCAATGAAGGGTGAAGTCAGTGCAGGCTCCTCTTCTGGCGGTTGGCTGGTGCATTGCCACTGCTCTGTCCTGGATATAGCCTCGGACGGCCCCTCCGTCTTCGAGCTGGAGTGGACCCAGCTGTGGGGGCAGCTTGTTCGGGGGACACCTCCCTGTCAGTAGCCTCAGGTGATGGTGGTGGTGGTGTCCTGTCCCTCTGGCTACTTGGGGGAGGTGGTGTGTTGCGGGATAACCACTCCCTCCAAACAGATGTTTGCTGCCCCATGATGTTCACCATTTGTCCCATACGGTTGTCCATGGACCTCAACAGCTGGCGGGTCTCAAGTGAGGCTTGAATCGCCCGATCCGCCTGTACCTGTGACAGCTCATACAACGCATGCACTCTTGAAATGAGATCCAAGGTCTTGGTCCCAGGATTGTGTGGGTCTTGTCCCCCACCTGGCCTTGCACCTGCCCTCCTGTCCGGAATCTGTGGCCTCACCTGTGTCCTCACCCGTCCACTCTCCCTGCTAGCCTGTGATGTTGATGGTCCGCCATCGTCCAATGGGTCAGGGAGGTTTGCACAGGCAGGACTGGTAGTGGTGGTGGTGATGATAGCTGCACAGTTCCCAATGGCAGAAGTTGCTGTGGTTCCACTGGCCAAGGTGGTGGGGGCTGGGATGTCCTGGGAGCCTGATGGCCCTGGGAGTATAAGCGGACCGGCATCGCCCTCCGCATCCGAGGTGTCCAGGGAATCATCACCGGAGCGTCCATGCTTTGAGGGGGGCGACTAGTGCTGGCGGTTGCTGGGTTCTCCTGCCAGTTCTTGGTCACCTGAGGGACAAGAATTTAACAATCAATGCTGTGGACATGACAGGTTTGTTGTTGTTATATTTCAATTTTCTAGGGATTCAGGGCATGGTTGTTGATGTCATCACATTGGTGTGGTACACAGTACTGGGCATTATGGTGGTATGGAGGGGGGGAGACAATACTTGGATATGTGTTGTGCTGTTCTGCTATTGGATGGTACCCCTGGACTTTGTGTTGTTTTGTAGTCATTTTACCATTGTTGCTGTGGCTCAGCAATGTGGACTAGGGCATGTTCACCAGGGCTGTGGACAACCTACTTTGCTTCTGTACCTGATCTAGTCATTGTCAAAAGAGGCATATGTTGGTCTTTCATGTGGATGGTCTACCTTGTGTTTGGGACAAGCTTTGGACATTGCATCCATGTGCCTTGTGTCAGGAAACACATTGTACTTGCTGTTGTGGGTATGTCAAGTCTCACATCATGCACAGACTGCCTACTACATGGATTGTGTGGACTGCCACCATGTCCAAGTTTCCCCTTGCAAGTTATTTGAAGTGTGCAGATGTGATGCCTCTCTTCCATGTGTCCAAGGGTCTGTTATTTGTGGTTCCTTCTTTGGACATATGGTACTTGTTTGTTGTTCGACGACTGCAGTATTCAGGCACTGCGTACTCACCTGTCCCATGTTTAAATTCACATTTTAACCATGGAGTTACTACGAAGCCATGTGTTGTGTTGCTCCTTCGCTGCTATCATGAGGGTGGAATTTGGAGTACAGAATTCCCCCTCACACCCACCCCTCCCTGTGAAGATGGCTACCTACCTGTAAGTTTGAAGAGGGAGATGCACTGGTCAGCACATGGTGGGGGGACTCCATCTTGCTCTGGGGTGGGACAATGGGGCCTGTTAGGAGTTGTAGTGCTGGCCTCTCACCCACACCCACCCTCCCTGTAGACATGGGGGCTATTGTAATGCTGGCCTCTCACCCACATCCACCCTCCCTGTAGACATGGTGGCCTGTTGGGAGTTGTAGTGCTGTCCTCTCACCCACATCCTCCCTCCCTGTAGACATGCCGGCCTGTTGGGGGTGTAGTGCTGGCCTCTCACCCACACCCACCCTCCCTCTAGACATGGGGGCCATTTGGGAGTTGTAGTGCTGGCCTCTCACCCACACCCACCCTCCCTGTAGACATGGGGGCCTGTTAGGAGTTGTGGTGTTAACTGCTTGACCACATGCAAGCCTGGGAACATAGGAGGCTACATTTGTGGTTGATCATGATGGGTGCATTTGAGCCCTCTGGTTCACATTTGGGTGACTGTGTGGTCCACATGCATGGATTGGAGCCTGGGAGATGTGTCTTAGTAGTTGTGCAAGGTAGGACATAACAGTGTGATGGTGGTCATTGGTTTGTACTTACCAGCCTCCACTCCCTCATCTATTCCTTCCAGGCTCTCAGGGTGCAGTGTGGCTAGCACCTTCTCCTCCCAGTGGGTGTATGGTATTGGATCCATGGGAGGGCCACCACCAGTGTGGTGTGCCCGCAGGTGGTTCTTGGCCCTGATGCCTTTGACACTTGCCTTGAGGTCGTGTCACCGCCTTTGGATATCGTGTTTGGTGCGTGGTACGGTCCCTGAAGCATTCATTCTGGTCACTATCCTGTCCCACATTGTGGTTTTCTTTGCCACGTTGGTCTGCTGGACTAGGGTACCGAACCGATGTGGTTCTACACGGATGATTTCATCCACCATGACCTTCAACTCGCTCTCTGTGAACTTGGGGTTTTTCTTGGGGGCCATGGTGTGTGATATGCATGGTGTTGGGGGTGTTGGGTATGCAGGTGTGTGGTATGTAGGGATGGTGCTGTGGGGGTTAGTGTGGTGGGTGTGTTGGTGTGCAGGTTGTATGTGTGTTTGTGTGTGTCTGTTGTGTGTGATGTGTGTCTCTTTCTTGCAGCTGTGCTGTGATGCAAAGGATTGTGGTAATGGGAGGGATTCCTTTTATACTCTGTGTGGTGGTTGTGTCCCAATGTTTTTTTACAGTCAGGTGTTCTGTGGGTATGGAGACTTGGATGCTCTTGTTTGTGCTGGGGATGTGTAGTTGTTGGGGTTGGTGTTCCAGGTAGGTGTGTGTCCTGTTTTTTTGGTTTACTATTTACTTCCGTCCACCATTTTTGTTTTGGTTTGACGGTAGGGGTGATGTTTGTTTGGTTCCTAAGCAGCCAAGTTCTGTTTGTCAATGCTTTTTTTCCACGGCGGTCGTGGACGGTGGTGAGTTCCGTTGGGATGGCGAGGTTATCCTAATCGTGTGGGCGGTCCTTCCGCAGGCCTGGCGGAGGTTGGGCCTGTTTCCGCGGGTGTTGCGTCCGCAGCGGACGGTTTTTCTGTGACACCATCCATGTGCGGCGGTCTTTGGTGTGATCCGTCCGCAGCGGTCGGTGTGTGCTGGCGGAAAAATCCTAATCGCACCAGCGGTTTATCCGCGGTGCGGTCGGGAGTATATTTGCCGCGGCCATGGCGGTGGGACCTGTTTCCGTCCACCATCGTAATCGACCTATTAGTTTGCATCTGATTTAGAGGTGACTCAATGACTCTGCCTGTAGTATGACTTGAGGAAGGGGTGATAAGACGTCTGCTTACTTTACTGCAAAGCTGCAATGCCTTCTCATACCAGAGCCTAGTGAAAACTATGTTATTGATGGATAGCATCACAGTAATCTGCTGTGTTAGGGTAATTTCACATTCACATTCAGGGGGACTGTCCATATAATAATCATATTGACAAATGCTTCCACGTAAACTAATTACAAAGTTATAAGGTGTAGCTATGAGACATCAACAGTAATCTCCATAGCAGTGTTCCACGTGATAGGTGATTTCGTCATAATTTGACATTGTTAACCGTATTTTAGACCTGTGACAGTCCTATGCAGTGCCCCGCACCTGTTTTCCTAATCACACTGCAGCTCCTCAACATATGCATGCTCCCACACAGCTTTCCTTCTTATTCCTAAACTGAAAACAGCATCCATGGGAGAATGGACTGACTCAATACTCGAAAATGGAGGTACTCACTGTAGGCCAAGTAGATGAAGCTTCTACAACCATGAGGTACCAGTATCAAAAGAAGGAAATTCATTGCCTAGGCCTAGCACCCATGCAGCAACTGTTTTTTCTTGAAGAACCTTAATACCCACATCAAACGATGCCAACACACACACTCGATATACTCGCTGCTAACACTGCAAACAAAAAAAATGCAACGAGAGGCACCTGGATCCACTTCAGAGTCTGACTCAGGGACCCAGTGAAAACAGAAACGTAATGCCAGATCAGTGGACTTAAACAAAGAGAAAACATGTTAAAGGCAGCTATAACTTTTAAAATCTGCTTAACAGTAATGTTACCACAATTGAGGCGGAGATTGTCCCACTTACTTTTAATGAGCTATTTTTGCAGGTGGCTTGTATTAAGAATTGGTGAAAAGGAGTCCTGGGCAGGCTGGCAGGGAGTTCGGCTCTGTTCACTCGCTGTGACCAGGCGCTGTCTCGTGGCACGCGAGATAGCCGAGAATTTGTCAGAAAGGAGTGGAATAAACGTAAAGGCACATTTTAAATATATACATCGCGATTCGCAATCATGTGCAAAACATAGCGCTGTGTACTGTCTAGGGCTCTCCCACCATCGTATCCTGGTATAATCGGGTTTCAACACCCCTTCATAACCCACCCACATCACTCCCCAATCTTTGCACCTCGCGCTTGAGATGGTCCGGCTACAACACAAAAGTACTCTATAAAGCGCTCCGCTGGCTCCTGGGAGGTAGGGCCACGTTAAATCAAATCACAGCGAACAAATCTATACTACTCAGGGTACGGATACGGCTTGCAGTGACTCCTTTGGCCTCCTCCGCGGGGACTCTGGGTCTCAAATGATTTGCGGTGTGTTTCCGCGAGGCGTTCTTGGATGTCATTCCCCGCATTCTTCAGGCACCGCACATCAAAGGGGCCCGCCCGTGAATGGACTTCTGCCGCCCATCTGCCCTCTCCCATCCCTTTTAGGACAGAGGTGCATATTCATTTGCGGTGCATCTGCGGCGTTTTCTCAACAGGGTGGCCTTTTTCTAGCCTTAGCCTGCACCATTATTGTTGCTTTTATCGCGTTCTCTTTCTTCCACAGAAGATGCTCGTCTCGCGCTTGCACAAGCGTTTGCTGACCATCAGGTATGCTTTGCTCAGTGGGCTCAAAGCAGGGGACTCTTTCAATGAAACAGCTGTCTCCTGTACGCCTGTGCTTCCGGCGCGGGAAGGCCACTCTGCAAAGTTCAAGGAAAGTGCTGAGCAGCTGAAGTGGAAACCTGTGGAACATTACAGCCCCCCTCTGCGAAGGATACAATTATGAACACAAAAAAAAAGGAATGCGGCTGGGGAGTCTGCCACGGCCTACCCCCTCTGCAGCAGAAGGGCAACGTCTGCCCCGACGCATTATTATCCGGTAATCTCCTCTCACCCCCCACGGATTGCAACGGATTCTTTTTCGTCGGTTTCAACTTAAAAAATCAAGTGATATGTATTGTGTGTTTGCACTCGTGACGTTTATTTAGAAAACCAGAGCACGGCGCCTCTTCTTGGTGTGACAGGAAAACAAACTCCCTAATGTTATAATAGGATAGATTTACAATGTCAATTCGGGCCTGCGAGAAAGCTCGTGTGGCGTCCGAGGTACACTTTGCAGATCCAATTGCCTGAACGAACTATTTAATAAAGTCTTTTACCTTTCCGGGGCTGACAAAAATTATTATCAGAAATAATTAAATGCGTGCTATTGTTGCTTAAACAGATTTTCTTTTCAGTATAATCAGAGCATTCATTGACAAAGACAATTGTTCTTGCTTTTGTACAGTCAAGTGGTTTTATAACGCTTCACTTTCAAACAGTGAACAGGCACAGCCTGGACACATTGGTGTAATCTTCCCTCTCACACAGAACACGAACAGCACGAGCAGAGTACACTGCTTGTTTGCTTTGTTGCTTGTACCAGTGCTATTTGTAAAAAGTGTAGCAGAACTGCTGTTTGGGTAATGGCAGGGGGGAGGTGTGTGTCTGCAGTTTCAGTTGTGCACCTTTTCTCGGACAGGCCTGCCTCTTTTGTTTATCCATGATTACTGATTTAGTTGGTGACAGCCTGGTGCAGAATAACTCAAAATTTACTGTGCGCCATTGCAGGTCCTCCATTTTTAAGACAACCCAAGCACTACCTTCTGTGAGAATCATCACTTTACACCAAGGCAGAGTCTAGAGAGCAGCCTGAGAATTACACTTGGAACCAGTCGCTGCCAGCATGACTCGCGTATGGGGGGGGGGGGGGGGGGGGGGGGTAGAGAGCGGGGCACAGGGAGGGGGCACAAATGGGGGGGGTAATTTAATAATAAAAAGAAAATATAATTAAACTTACCTTTCCGCCGGCCAGGTCCTGCATTTTCTCTGCTCCCGCTCTCCTCTGGCAGGAACAGGAAACAGAAGCAGGCAGCCAGGCTCCCTCCCATTAGTCAATCACAATGCTGCAAGCAGCATTGTGATTGGCCGGGATGCCGCCCAATAAACCCGATAAGCCAGGGGCTGTGTGATTGGCCGGGATGCCGCCCAATAAACCCGATAAGCCAGGGGCTTATGGGGAGGCAATTTTCTCTATGTAGGCTGCGTTGCAGCCTGTATGGAGAAGGGCAGAGTTTGCATGACTAGTTTGGGTGGCCCCAGTGGGGGGTGGGGGGGGGTTCAAACAGTCTTTTCATACTCTGGAGTGGGCAGGAACGCCACTTCTCCCCTGCCCTACTCTAAGAGCAGCCACAAACAACCAGCCCGCCCGCAACCAAACATAAAATGGTAATAACTCAAAGTTATTACCATTTTATGTTTCTGCTTCTCGCACTGCGAGAAAGCAGTGGGGCAGCCCTCCACCGCCCTAGTGGAGGAGCTGCCCTTTCTTGGAAACACACTAAATTGGTTATGAAGGTTAAACAGTGGATACACATTCCCTGTCTAGAAAATTTGTATAAAAGTCATACCATAAAAATCTCACTTTGTTCCAGTTCAATGCTTTTCATGTCAAAGGGATGGAATTCTCCATAGTATACTTGAAAGACTGCTGTGTGAACATGGCTGGTGTCTGCCTTTTGCACCAGTCTCCCAGAGATGAGGGGACGTCACTTAAAGTCTGCACTTCCTGCTGGAGGAACTGGGGGTCTGCCGTCCTGCTGAGAGACAGCAGGAGTCTGCATCACACTGCAAGAGGAGACAATTTCCGGTAGGATAAGCTCACTGTTTTCCTAGATGGGGGACTCAAGCCCACATCCACCAACTTAGGTGGCTTGCTTTAAAGTCGGGCAACTCCTCCTTCACCATTCATTAATTTGCATGGGTGAGTGGGAGAACACATGAAAAAGTAAGTAGGTGAATGGATGGTTGTGTTAAGATGAAGAACATATGTTCATTTACGATGATAGCTGTCATTTCAGTTGTTCTGAGTCTCAAAGTTCAAGAAAAAGTGCAGCCCTACTTCAACAGTGTGTCTTGGTTTTGAAAATCAGATCGCCCTGGGACAAACAGCATACCTCCCTGCCCACAACCAATTGATGTATCGTCCTTCCTGTATATCACTAATACATGCATCTAATAACACGACACACAGACAAAAACACGCCTTGCCTGCAAGCAATATAATCTAGAACGCCAACACATACCTAATATGTTACTCCTAATCAGACCTGCGCAATCAGAAAGCTACTTTGATTCAAATATTCTTCTCACATAATAGATGCTTGATAATTCACTACATTCTAGATTTGGATGGTTTTATTTAGGAGTCAGTTTATGCTCCCACAGACAACATTCCGTTTGTCAATCAAACAGAATACAAAATCATGAAATTACTGTGAATTAACAAAGGCCCATTAAAAGATTTATTGTGTTCTGAAATCGCTAAAATTGCAACTAAGAACTATTACAACCTAAGCTGAATGTAAAGACGGATGAAAATGATGGAATATGTCAAACGTTTAATTGAAGTCCCTAAGGTACGATGCAAAGGCAAAATATCAAATATATAATTCAATATATAATTCAAGCTTAAAATTGTTGAAGCAGTAGTGAAGTCACTTTTTATAGTCCGCAAAATGCATTAGACAGAAGGCCAAAGACCTTCTTGCCTCCTTTCTGGCCAATCGCACACAATCTCGTAAAACTGGGGCCATTTGTTTCCCCCATTTTCGCCCTCCCGTGTGGAGTACCACAGGGTTCCTCGCTAAGTCCCACTTTATTCAACATATATATTTCGGACATAGCGAGGGTGATCAAGTCATATGGCATTAATCTTACAACTTACGCCGATGACACCCAGCTGGTCCTGTCAGTCCATCACGATGGAGACACAGTCGCAGCCAATTTCGAGAGGGAATGCTAGCCATCAGCTCTTGGATGGCATCCAACTCTCTAAAATTAAACTCCGACAAAACGGAGATCATGACATTCGGCAAACTAGAACCCAGCTGGTCCCCACAATGGTGGCCAAGTGATATGGGACCCCCTCCTCAACCTGTGACTAGAGTCAGAAACCTGGGGGTCATCTTCGACAACAAACTGCTCTTCAACCACCACGTCTACACGGTGGTATCCTAATCCTTCTTCACACTGAGGAAAATTAAGAAACTCCTTCCCTACCTCCCGACCTCGGCGGGTAAAACCCTAATCACCACCCTCATTTTTTCCAGGACTGATTACTGCAATGCCCTCCTCCTTAACGCACAAGAAAAAGTCCTAAATAAGCTTCAGCTAATACAGAACGCCTCAGCAAGAATCCTCCTAGGTATCCCTAAATTCAACTCCATCTCTCCTTTCATTCGCCAGCTCCACTGGCTACCCATCAAAAGCCAGACTAAGTTTAAGGTTTTATGTATCGCGTACAAAGCCATTAACAACACTGGGCCGAAGTTCCTCAAATACGCCTTCCGTCCACTGGTTTCATCTAGGACACTTCGCTCAGTCTCAGCACATCTCCTCAATGTCTCTCGCACAAAAAATGCTAACTGGGGTGACAGGTGCTTTGTGATTTCCACAGCAAGACTATGGAATGCCCTCCCCCTTAACATTAAAACCAGTCCCACCCTCCTTAACTTCAGGAAGCAACTAAAAACTTGGCTGTTTACTCATTAAGCTGTGCTCTACCTGTCCATTCTCAATCCTTAAGCGCCTAGACACCCCTGGGTAATTGCGCGCTATACAAATTGCCAAAACATAAACATAAACATATTTGGGCAATAAAGGGAAATGATAGCTTTAAGCAAAAAGAATGGAATATGCTCACAAACAAGGACATATTTTATGTGGTTTGGGAATATCATGATCATGGAAGTTTTGTATACAAATGAAATTCAAGTTGATAAATGAAAAACTACCATTCTGTTTTCACTATCAGTCAGCACAGAGTGCTATCACCTGATGAATGTAATGAACAAAAGCTTGTAATGTTGCCTCGGAATTGGTGAACAAGGCTGTGTTCAGCCAAAACGCGACCAATTGCAGTCGAAAAATAAAATTTTGGAAACTCTTTACGTGGCGTCGTGATCCTTGGTAACAAGGGAGAACTTTGGTTGATTATGGACCAACTCTTGTAATGTCCATTGCAGACGACGCCTTCGTTTAGGAGCAGTAGCGGCAGGTTACAAGAGATCACGGCGAAGGATATATAAATTTAAAAAAATATATATATATGTATATATATATATATTCACTGAAAAAACCATAGGTTATAGACCATATATAGTTAGGAATTCGCATTTACAAAACCTTATTTTACTCACACAAAACCATTGAAATTCCATATATAGTTAGTTGCACTAACTATATATCGCGCACCCGCAATCCACTGCTGATGATGTCACATATTACATCATTCATGACATGGTCAGTGACATCACTGATGACATCACTGATGACATCTCAAATGACATCACTGATGACATCTCAAATGACATCACTGATGACATCACTGATGACATCTCATTTGACATTACTGATCACATCACTGATGATATCATTCATGTGATAATACGATGAACCTCTTCAGACTCTAATATAACCTTAGATACAATCAGTGTAAACAGACACTCACAGACTGTCACTCATCCATGGAGTTACTCACACACCTAGTCAGTCAATCAAAGAATCAATCACACCTCCATTTCCTCAACTATACAGTTATACAAACTTTACTTATTCAAACATATACTAACACATATTAACTCTCTTATACAATCCCTGATACAAGTTCACAATGATCCATACAGCCACTCACACATTCACTGGCTCTTATGCACAGTTATTTATATATGTCAACTCTCACATGTACTGTGTTTTACATATGTACTTACTTTGACATGTAGCACTGAGATATCCATTCACTCACCAATACACTCATGCACACAGTCAACCGCCCATACAGCTGTTTCCACATGCACTTTTGAAACCATACATCTAGTGAATCAACTGCTCACACATCTATGCACAGAGTCATACACCTCCCAGCCACCCACACACACACTCAGTCTCCCATACAAATACTTGGGCAACCAATCAATAACCCATATAGTTACTCATATAGCTACTTATCAACACATGCAACAGTTTACAGAACAACAGACATAATGATGCACAAATTAAGACAGTTTAGTCACTAACCCATGCACTCAGTGAGACACATTTAATCACTCACTCATACAGTCAGTCATGCACCTACTAAATCCTTCATCCAGACACTTATACATCCACTCATTCTTCAATATGTAAGACATATTTTAACTTTACAGAAACATACAGTCACTGGATGTTGTCATCAGTGATGTCATCAGTGATGTCATTTGAGATGTCATCAGTGATGTCATCAGTGATGTCACTGACCATGTCATGAATGATGTAATATGTGACATCATCAGCAGTGGATTGCGGGTGCGCGATATATAGTTAGTGCAACTAACTATATATGGAATTTCAATGGTTTTGTGTGAGTAAAATAAGGTTTTGTAAATGCGAATTCCTAACTATATATGGTCTATAACCTATGGTTTTTTCAGTGAATTTTCAAGGTTTTGTAAATGCTAATTCCTAACTATATATGGTCTATAACCTATGGTTTTTTCAGTGAATTTTCAAGGTTTTGTAAATGCTAATTCCTAACTATATATGGTCTATAGCCTATGGTTTTTTCAGTGAATATATATATATACATACATATATAAACATATATCATCTGTATATCTATATAAATACAAACATAAATGCATGCATACATATACTTATATGCATTTTAGGGTTGTTAGGGCGTTTTCGTGTGTATTATGTTGCTTTTTTAGGGCTTTTGGGTCAATTAAGTAGGGTTCCCGGAGCCTAGGGCTGAGGGGCCGGTTCAGTTTCGTGCGTATTGGTGTTGGCAAGGTTTTGAGGGATTTTGGCGGTTTTTGGTCGAGATTTGGCCGTTTTACGGCTTTTTTTGTGTTTGCGGGGGGCGCGTATTCGGGTTGAAATTCGTCCCCGTTCCAGTGGATGGATTGGGCTGATTTTTGGTGAGATGTTAGGGAATCGCTGGAACTAGTTTCCAGCCAAGTTTGAAGCGGATCGGAGCAGTGGAAGTGCTTTAAAGAGCAATTTTTGTGCGGAGTAGCGAATTGTCATGTTATTCAATGGGAGTTTTTGGTGCGCATGGAGAAGGTGAATTTGGGGTGTTCCAGTTGCGCTAGAGGGACGGGGCTTGGGTGAGCTGTAGGGAGAGTGGATCGGCAGGTGTGCCGAATTTTTGGGATTTGTTGGCCGAAGGGAAGGGTGTGATTGGGCAAAGTCGATTTGGTGAAAACGGTGCGTTATTTACATGAAAGTTGAAAAAACACTAATAAAAGCAAAGCTAAAAAGCCACCTCATTACAAACAGAATGGCTTTAACTTAAACGAGGGCGAGATCTATTGCATTTTCAATGCTTGTTTACGTTGGTTCCATCAAGAAGGCATTCAGATGTGTCACACATTTGCCATAAATTCTGAATGTTAGCACTCTAGTTGCACATTAGATCACTGTAGTAAAGCTACTGCTCACCAGGGACGTCTGCTGCTGGTATTCAAAGTGCATGTTTCAGTCTGCATGTCAGAATTTTTTTAATGAAATAGAAGAGGATTTGAGAAGTCACTCAAAATGATCCCTAATTTTTCTTTCTGAAGCACTAATCATACTTTCTATGGCAAAATTAACCCCCTCATGTTGTTCCTTTTTAAATTGAGTGTCTTCAGACTTACCACTTCATTCCAATCAAGATGGCTTCTGGTGTGCCATACTTTTGTCATAAGTAAGACTGTTAGCGCTCTAGTTGTTCTTTAGAACACTCTGGGACATTCTGTCATTGGGCTATACTTGGGGTACATCTGGGTGATATTTGGGCTACATTTAGGCTCTTTTGTCTCTGGTGGCCATCTTGCGAGACTATGTCAGAATTTTTTAATGAAATTGAAGAGGGTTTGAGAAGTCACTCAAAATGTGCCCTAATTTTTCTTTCTGCAGCACTAATCATAATTCATATGGCAAAATATACCCCCTCATTTTGTTCCTTTTTAAATTAAATGTTTTAAGAGTTAACACTTTATTCCAATCAAGATGGCTTCAGGTGTGCCATACCTTTGTAATAAGTAGGACTGTTAGCGCTCTAGTTGTTCTTTAGAACACTCTGGGACATTCTGTCATTGGGCTATACTTGGGCTACATCTGGGTGATATTTGGGCTACATTTGGGCTCTTTTGTCTCTGGTGGCCATTTTGGGAGACTGCATGTCAGAATTTTTTAATGAAATAGAAGAGGATTTGAAAAGTCACTCAAAATGTGCCCTAATTTTTCTTTCTGCAGCACTAATAATACCTTCTATTGCATAATATACCCCCTCATTTTGTTCCTTTTTAAATTAAATGTCTTAAGAGTTACCACTTTATTCCCATCACGATGGCTCCAGGTGTGCTATACCTTTGTAATAAGTAGGACTGTTAGCGCTCTAGTTGTTCTTTAGAACACTCTGGGACATTCTGTCATTGGGCTATACTTGGGCTACATCTGGGTGATATTTGGGCTACATTTGGGCTCTTTTGTCTCTGGTGGCCATTTTGGGAGACTGCATGTCAGAATGTTTTAATGAAATAGAAAAGGATTTGAGAAGTCACTCAAAATGTGCCCTAATTTTTCATTCTGCAGCACTAATCATACTTTCTATGGCAAAATATACCCCCTCATGTTGTTTCTTTTTAAATTAAATGTTTTAAGAGTTACCACTTTATTCCAATCAAGATGGCTTCAGGTGTGCCATACCTTTGTAATAAGTAGGACTGTTAGCGCTCTAGTTGTTCTTTAGAACACTCTGGGACATTCTGTCATTGGGCTATACTTGGGCTACATCTGGGTGATATTTGGGCTACATTTGGGCTCTTTTGTCTCTGGTGGCCATTTTGGGAGACTGCATGTCAGAATGTTTTAATGAAATAGAAAAGGATTTGAGAAGTCACTCAAAATGTGCCCTAATTTTTCATTCTGCAGCACTAATCATACTTTCTATGGCAAAATATACCCCCTCATGTTGTTTCTTTTTAAATTAAATGTTTTAAGAGTTACCACTTTATTCCAATCAAGATGGCTTCAGGTGTGCCATACCTTTGTAATAAGTAGGACTGTTAGCGCTCTAGTTGTTCTTTAGAACACTCTAGGAGGCTGCAGTAGAACACAAAGGAATCAACTGACAGTCTCTGTCCTTGTTGGATGTACATGTTTTACTGAGAATGTCAGACTTCATTTTCACATGACTGAGAAAGATAATGTGAATTTACAGAAAATATGCTTTCAGTTTAGCTTATAGATCCCCTTCCAAACCACTGTGGGAAAATCATGAGATATTAGTTTTCTTTCAAACAATATTCATGATATCACAGCAGAAGGTTTTTTCACATGGTAAAATCACCTTAGAACCCACCACAATTCCTAAAACGAGTATGGTACCATCAACAAATGATTTATAATGTAACTAAAGTCCTAAAACCCTCTATTAACTACAATGCTTTTTAATGAGGTGCTATCATGTATATTGGTCCCAAGATGGCTGCCAACACTTCTTGGATGAAGTGCTGACAGCCAATCAGATCAGATGTGTGGTTAGGCTCCGCCCAGATATATATATTTTTTTGAACCTAAATTACTCAAAATCCACTGGAGCACATATATTGAGACCTAGCAAAGGCACATCAGGCTAACAGTCCCTACAATTTTGCCAAGTTTCGTGCAAATCCATTCAGCCGTTCGAGCTAAAAGTGAGGCCAACCGCCCTATGGAAATTAACATGGGAAAAATGCGTTTTGGGACCCCCCTTTTTTCTCGGCCCCCCCTTGATGAAACCCCCCCAAATTGTCAGGGGCTGCTCAGAAACAAAATGTTCCATTTTCCTGAAAATTTCAGCCAATTCCGTCCACAAACGCCAAAGTTATTAGACATAGAATTTTCAAAAATCCCATAGAGAAAAAATCCTAACTATATATACCTACTGGCGACCGCCAGTAGGTAATATATATAAATATATATATATATATATATATTACCTACTGGCGGTCGCCAGTAGGTATATATAGTTAGGATTTTTTCCCTATGGGATTTCTGAAAATTCTATGTCTAATAACTTTGGCGTTTGTGGACGGAATCGGCTGAAATTTTCAGGAAAATGGCACATTTTGTTTCTGAGCAGCTCCTGGAAATTTGGGGGGGGTTCGTCAAGGGGGGGGCCGAGAAAAAAGGGGGGTCCCAAAACGCGTTTTTCCCATGTTAATTTCCATAGGGCGGTTGGACTCACTTTTAGCCCGAACGGCTGAATGGATTTCCACGAAACTTGGCAAAATTGTAGGGACTGTTAGCCCGATGTGCCTTTGCTAGGTCTCAATATATGTGCTTCAGTGGATTTTGAGAAATTAACGTTTAAATCAAGATATATATCTGTAACAGCGCTCCGGGCAGCGATCCGGTTAGCGAACTTTTCGCGTATCGGAACTTTGCGATGCGAAGCTGATTGGCCCTCCGGTGTCTGTCAACATTCTAAACAGTCCGGAACGGCCGCCATCTTGTCTCTCGGTAGGATCGAGAGACAAGAGGAGGCCAAAACAAAGGGGGAAATGAAGGAAAGGGGGCAAGGTAGACCCCTTCTGACCCCCTAGGATTGATGAGGGGGATATTATAGAGCCACGCGGGGCCCCAAAAAAAAAAAAAAATTCGATTTTTTTCGCCGTAGAGACGCGTCTTGGTAAGCGAACTGGGCAGCTAACCGGGCAGCTAACCGGGAAGCTAACCGGCAGTGTAACGGGAGTCTGAGGAGTAGCTGATTGGCTGTCAACATTGTAAACAGTCCGGAGCGGCCGCCATCTTGTCTCTCGGTAGGATCGAGAGACAAGAGGAGACCAAAACAAAGGGGGAAATGAAGGAAAGAGGGCAAGGTAGACCCCTTCTGACCCCATAGGATTGATGAGGGGGATATTATAAAGCCACGCGGGGCCAAAAAAAAAAAAAAAAAAATCCGATTTTTTCGTCGTAGAGACGCGTCTTGGTACGCGAACCGGGCAGCTAACCGGACAGCTAACCGGGAAGCTAACCGGCAGTGTAACCGGAGTCTGAGGAGTAGCTGATTGGCTGTCAACATTGTAAACAGTCCGGAGCGGCCGCCATCTTGTCTCTCGGTAGGATCGAGAGACAAGAGGTGGAAAAAATAAAAGGTGTAAATGAATGAAAGGGCTAAGGCAGACCCCTCCTGAACCCCTAGGATTGATGAGGGGGCTATTAAAGTTCCCTGCGGGGCAAAAGAAAAAAAAAATTGCGATTTTTCGCGGTAAAGGTGCTTCCTGGTACGTTAACCGGGCAGCTAACCGGCAGCGTAACGGGAGTCCGACATATTGTGTTTTTTGAACGTTTGTGATATGTGCACGTGTGGATTTTGTCTAATTAAGGTTAAAAAAATATATATATATCTTTAAGCGTGTTCTGGCGCGCTTACGTTTTGGGTTTGGTTTGCGCTGCAGAGACGATACGTCACGGTTATGCGATGCATCATGAGGCGTCTCACGGGCTACGTGATACGTCACTTAATAAAGAATATATTTTACAGCTATAGATATTAGCTTTTAAAAAACCAATGAAATTCACAGAAAAAACCATAGGTTATAGACCATATATAGTTAGGAATTTGCATTTACAAAACCTTAAAAATTCACTGAAAAAACCATAGGTTATAGACCATATATAGTTAGGGATTAGCATTTAAAAAAACTTATTTTATTTGCACAAAACCATTGAAATTCCATATATAGTTAGTTGCACTAACTATATATCGCGGACCCGCAATCCACTGCTAATGATGTCACATATTACATCATTCATGACATGGTCAGTGACATCACTGATGACATCACTGATGACATCTCAAATGACATCACTGATGACATCACTGATGACATCACTGATGACATCTCAAATGACATCACTGATGACATCACTGACATCTCATTTGACATTACTGATTACACCACTGATGATATCATTTATGTGATAATACATCTTCAGACTCTAATATAACCTTAGATACACTCAGTGTAAACAGGCACTCACAGACTGTCACACATCCATGGAGTTACTCACACACCTAGTCAGTCATGCAAAGAATCAATCACATCTCCATTTCCTCAACTATACAGTTATACACACCTTACTTATTCAAACATATAGTAACACATATTTACTCTCTTATACAATCCTTGATACAAGTTCACAATGATTCATACAGCCACTCACACATTCACTGGCTCTTATGTTCAGTTATATATATATATGTCAACTCTCACATGGAGTGTGTTTTACATATGTACTTACTTTGACATGTAGCACTGAGATATCCATTCACTCACCAATATACTCATGCACACAGTCAACTGTCCATACAGCTGTTTCTACATGCACTTTTGAACCCATACACCTAGGGAATCAACTGCTCACACATCTATGCACAGAGTTATACACCTCCCAGCCACCCACACACATACTCAGTCTCCCATACAAATACTTGGGCAACCATTCAATAACCCATATAGTTACTGATATAGCTACTGATTTAAACATGCAGCAGTTTACAGAACAACATAAATAATGATTGCCAAATTAAGACACTTTAATCACTAACCCATACACTCAGTGAGACACATTTAATCATTCTCTCATACAGTCAGTCATGCACCTACTAAATCCTTCATCCAGACACTTATACATCCACTCATTCTTCAATATGTAAGACATATTTTAACTTTACAGAAACATACAGTCACTGGGTGTTGTCATCAGTGATGTCATTTGAGATGTCATCAGTGATGTCATCAGTGATGTCACTGACCATGTCATGAATGATGTAATATGTGACATCATTAGCAGTGGATTGCGGGTCCGCGATATATAGTTAGTGCAACTAGCTATATATGGAATTTCAATGGTTTTGTGCAAATAAAATAAGTTTTTTTAAATGCTAATCCCTAACTATATATGGTCTATAACCTATGGTTTTTTCAGTGAATATATATATATATATATATATATATATATATATATATATATATATATATATATATATATATATATATATATATATATATATATATATATATATATATATATATATATATATATATATATATATATATATATATATATTTGATAGCCAGCATCCCTATGGCGAGATTCTCAGGCTCAAGCGAATATGTAGCACAGCAGAAGATTTTGAAAGATGTCAGGCTGAGGCTTTGGGGAATGAGAAGTAGAGGCTACACAGACAAGATTTTAACAGAGGCTGTAACTAAAGTCATTTCTAGGCCTAGAATGTCCTTGTTGCCTTCAGAGAAGCCAGAAAATGAAGATATGGTGGAAATTGAAGAGGCACCTAGATTAATTACAACATATAGTGCCCAGGAACATTAGAGCCATTATGAACAAGAACTGGCCTATTGTCCTCACAGATGGCATTCTGAATGAAAAACTACCAGATAAACCTACTATCACATTCAGAAAGTCTGCATCTATGGGAACTCATCTATCCAAATCCAAGGTAGAGATAGCGTCCAATAAAACTTGGTTACCTTCTAAACAGGGCTTTTTCAAATGCACCACTTGCCGTGCTTGTAAAATTGGCAAAAATCCCACTAAGTATAGCACTCCCTTCAGAGACAAGGAATGTGACATCATTGGCAAATATGACTGTCCTACTGATTATGCAGTGTATGTTCTCACATGCACCTGTGGGCTTAGATATGTGGGAAGCACAAAGCTCCAGGTGCATGCAAGAATACTGCAACACATCAGAGCCATCATTAATTGCGACCCGGCATATCCGGTCGTGAGGCACTTTAAAGCATGTCATAATAAGAACATTGAAGATTTATCCTACTTTGTGATTGACTCCGTTCCCGTGCCACGTAGAGGTGGTAATAGGGAGAAGTTGTTGAGACAGCTGGAAACAAAATACATTTTAAATCTTGACAGCAAATGCCCAAATGGTCTTAACACAACAGAGGATATGCATACCTTTCTATAATATTGCTGTTTCGTCTTTTGATTTTTTATCTATATAATGTGGAACCTTATAAGTTATTTATAACTATACTCTTGCAGGCCTGCAATGAGTGAATTTTGATACCTGCTCCTGGTTAATAAACATTTATCATACCCAGGCTTGGGTATTATTAGTGTCTCTTCTGGTGATTCACCGAAGAGCTTTTGGCGTTCAAGATAATTAAATGGTTTTATTTAGGAATTTTCCCTTCTTTTTGACGCCTTTATTTTGCACCAATGATTTTATCACTTAGTATGGCCAATCCACTAGGAATTTAATTATATCATTCATTCTAATTTGTTATCTTCATCATTAGCAGTACCATATCATTCCACTTCTTTTTGTGGACAAATGGGATCAATAACATCTTTTATAAGATTCCTGCCCGGCATTCTAGCATTTATGCAGATATACAATAATGAAGCTAACTACTTTTATTAATATATTCTATTATGTTGAGATATATTTACTAATCATGTATTTTTATGATTTTAAATAGTATTTATTAATATTTATTACTATTTATTGCTGATCTTTGCACAACTATATTATGTATTTTTGCTGCTAAAGATATGGTTGACTGCTAATATGCATTTATGCTGCTATATGAGGACTCTATTGGCCTTAATTGACTGGCAACAATTCTGCACTTTACTCAAAATGCATTTAGGCTGCTATGTGAGTTATTTCATAAATTAATAATTGTTTAATACTGACATTATGAAGTATTATGAATTCCGTGGATCTTTTCACGGTTTATGGTCACATGGTGATTGGAGAAAAAAACGGAGAAAGAAAAAAATGTATTTAAAAACCTGCTTTGCACTGCTGACTTGTCATGTGATCAAGGGTACTAGCTACCCGAAACGCGTCATGCTGAGCTTAAAGAATATATGCATTAACAGTTTTCTTGATAAGGTTTCATTCAATCTTCTAAAGGCCTCTCTTTTTTCTTCTTCTCACAGGTTGATCCGGGTTTCTGACCGCCGGCACCCACAAGGAACAAAGAAAATAACACAGGTAAATGCTTGGTCTTTAATAAGCTCAGTTTCTAACTATTAGCTACATTTTCTGTTTCCCTTTCTGTATTTACTATTTTACTTTGGGGGATTCAAATGTGTTCTCCATGAGGAATCTCTTTCTCTTTTCTTTCTGCTATTTTACTATACAGGGTATTGGTTGCAGCAAACACAAAGTTAAGAAATCCTCTCTTTGGGGCCAATTCACAGAACTAATCTGAGATAAAATACTAAACTTACTACTTTTGGGATTCACAGAAGGCATTTAGTAGTAGTAAAGTTAGCTACATAAATTTTGGGACCCCCTCTATGATTGCTTTAATGACCAGGGAAAAGAGAGGACAACACTAACGAAGAAATATATACTGAAATTCCCCCGTGGTCAAATCATAGTTTCTTATATGGCAAAGCTCACAGAGTGAATCAGATAACCTTCAAATTGATACAGGTACAACAATATTCATTTTCTAATTTTTCATCTTTTATTTCTTTTTTCCTTTGTAGCATATCAAAAATATTTAAAATGTTTTTTCTTTTTAAATCTTTTCTTGTGTATACATCAATTCATCAACATGGGTACTAATCCAATCAATATTAAAAATTCAGTGAAAAATACCATGATTTTTACAATGTGTTAAAAGAACCAAGGAGGTCATCATGGACCACATATGAAAAATACGAAGACTTAAGACCACACATCTATCGGAATCAATACAGGTGATCAAGAATGAGAGCCACAGAAAAATAATTGCCTCGTCCTGCCCTACATATAAAAGAAAAAAATCGTCCCTAAAACGACTCAATTGTGAGGAATCTGGGAGCGACTGAAATTTAAAGTATCACCAATAAAGACGCTTTGTCCTGCCGTATAAACTAAGATAAAGAATAGTCCCCAAAACAACGCTGCTACGATATATATGGGGTATTGTTGATTTGTGTCTAAGAAAAGTGAATACCTGCACGGTAAAGATATTGGACACAGTTGGTCATCGTCGAGTCTAAGGTACCCTGCATACACACGCTGAGGGGAGAGCAAAACTCTTTCTTATTTGGTCCTGAGGAAGGTGGTCCGAACCCACCGAAACGCGCGTAGACTTGGCGTGGATAACACACTAATAATATCGGTGTTGCCTCAACCCTAGAAATTGTTTTGGAGTTTAGTAGATTGTAGAGTTGTATGAATGAGTAAGTGTGCATGTTGGTTGGCGTGTGACAGACAGGGTGTCAGTTTTTTTCACTTGGTTCTTTTAACACATTGTAAAAATCATGGTATTTTTCACTTAATTTTTAATATTGATTGGATTAGTACCCATGTTGATGAATTGATGTATACACAAGAAAAAGATTTAAAAAGCAAAAACATTTTAAATATTTTTGATATGCTACAAAAGAAAAAAGAAATAAAAGATGAAAAATGAGAAAATGAATATTGTTGTACCTGTATCAATTTGAAGGTTATCTGATTCACTCTGTGAGCTTTGCCATATAAGAAACTATGATTTGACCACGGGGGAATTTCAGTATATATTTCTTCGGTAGTAGTAAAGTTAGGACTCCTAACTTTACTAGTACTAAACTGAGATAAAATCCTAAACGTACTACTTTTGATGTTCACAGAAGGCATTCAGTAGTAGTAAAGTTAAGTTTTTGTCTCACTTTAGTAGTAGTAAAGTTAGGAGTCCAAACTTTACTACTAATAAATGCCTTCTGTGAATACCAAAAGTAGTAAGTTTAGGGTTTTATCTCAGATTAGTTCTGTGAATTGGCCCCTTGGAATTTAAATCAACTAATGACTCCAGAAGAAACCTTCCTCAGTTCCTTTTAGTCAAAAACTCCTTTTAATTGGATCCTTTTGTTGTTGTCCAAACTTCCATTAAAGTCAAGCTTCTCCCCAGGAGTCACGAGTATTGGAGTTAACGCCACCCAAACCACCAACCTGCATTAGCCACACTCCTCCGGGAGTGGGTTGTAGAGTCCTGCCTGCAGTTTCTCCAGTTGGTGTCACTTGTTCTCCTTTGCTCCTCTGTGGATGCCGTGTTTTAGCTCCTCTACTCGCTTCCGCGCTCTCTTTTTTGGCATTCAGGGGCCATATTACATGAGGTGCCCCAGGGGCACAACAGACGCTTGAGCCCGCTTTCCGCACCCGGGGCACTTTGGTGTTATAGAAGGGGGCGCAGGCGCTTGTGTAATCCCTTCTATAATACTGATAGCGCTGGCGCACTTAAAGAAGCAGCACTATCAACAGAGAGGGTTCCCTCATTTGCATAGGGGCGTGCCCTAAGCAAATGAGGGAATTTCTTTGATTCAGCACCCGCACCATATTACAAATGCGGGTGCAGAGTTATAGAAGCCCTCTGGAGGCACATTGACAGTGCGCCTTTTAAAAGGTGGCGCACTGTCAGTGTGCCTCTGAGAGCAGCCCTCTGCAGGGGGCAAAGGGTGTCCCATGGATCCCCCAGACATCCCCTTCCAGGCGGGTGCAGTCAGTGACTGCACCCGCCTGCAAGGGGATTGCTAATCCCCTTTGAAAGTGCAGGCGGGTGCCGCCTGCGCTCTGAAAACACGGACCAGCTGCTCTGTGTTTTCAAATGAATGTGCTGCCCTAGAAGCAGCGCGAGTTCGCGCTGCCCTGGGAGCAGTGCATTCACTTTAATTTGGTGCAAACAATGCCAATACGTAATACAGCCCCTGTCTCGTCTCGATTTAGTCACCACCTCCTCATTCCTCTGGGCAGGCTGTAGTCCTTACCCCTTGCATGCCTGACCATGTCTTTTCTTTCTTTTTAAAAAAAAATATTTTTATTGGTATTTACAGGGTAACAATACAACTACTGACATACATACATTTGAACTACATGGTTAAATTGTCGGCATTGTCTTAGAAACATAAAGACAGACATTTAACATAAAACATAAAGCATCCAGTGGTGATGGTTGATGATTTAGACAGATAGCACAGGTACATTGGATGGGTGTGAGGCCATTTAACTCTGGGTGTGGTGTGCGGTCATGCTGCTATCATACCCTCATCTGCTTTGGTGTCCGAGTAGGCGTACTTGTTTTTGGAGGTTTGAGGGTTTCCATGTGGGTGTCTAGTTTGGACCACATCGCTCTTCAGTGGTGTCTGCCAGGTGTGTTTCTGAGGGTGGTCGTGTCTGCTCCTCTTAGGAAGATCACCCAGTTGAGCCAGGTTTTGAAGTTGGCCTTGGAGGTGTCTTTCCAGTTTGTCAGAATTATTTTTGTTGCCGACGTTAGGAGAAAGTCAAGGAGGTTCTTGTCTTCCTGGGACGAGATATTCTGTGTGATATGTGCTGTCGTTATGGTGGCAAATGACTCTTTGAGGGTGCAGCCTAGTGTTTTGTTAGTGAAATCTAATACTTGTTTCCAGAATGTTTTGACTTTAGAGCAGCTGAAGATGAGGTGTTCCAGGTCGCCTTTCTCTGATCTGCAGTTCCAACATGTGTCATTGTCTTTTAGGCCTACAGCTGCTAGGCGTGCCGGTGTCCAGTAGGCTTGGTGTAGTATCCAGAATTTCGTTTGCGCGAGAACTGGGGATATCATGTTCTTGGATGGAGAGGCCCAAAGTGTTTGTATTTCTTGTTTTTACAGTTTGTTCTTAGTTTGGTCTTCCCAGTAGGCCATTTTCTTTTCGTTAAGCTTGGACGTGGCTGGTCGCAGCAGTTTGTATAGCAGTGAGACTTGATGGCTAATCTTGTTTATGTTCTCCATAAGCATGAAGATCGAGGGGGTCTGTCTGTGTAGCTTAGATTTCGTTAGCGCCGTTTTTTTGGCTAGAAAGTTGTAGAGTTCCACGTCTGGTAGGTTGTGTTGCCTTTGCAGGTTGTTGAAGGTGTGCGGTGTTCCGTCTTGTTCTAGTTGTATCGGGAAGTGAATCCCCTTTTTTTTCATGTACTCATGTTTAGTATTTTACCTCTGTGTCTTTTCTTTATTGTTACTTTCGGAGGGGAGCCGCTTCCTGAAAAAGTATGCCGTGTGTCGTGGACCAGAGCTGAAATATCGGAAAGTCATCGCTCTGCTCCTCTTTATTTTCCACCACCTGACACAGTCAGTAAACCAACTCTTCACTCATGCGAGGGAAGAGAGGAGGATACATTTGGAGAACTGTCACAGCGATCAGCAAAAGGAAAAAATTGAGCATTACTAGACAATCATAGCGACTGTTGTTCTCGTCCATCACTTTCGGGATTTCCTTCAATGGGTGAATCATCTCATCAATTAAATGATTGTACACAACCTATTAGGAACACATTTCAAGATCAAGCTATCAGGTGGTCTTTAGCACAACTGTAGAAATAAGGGGGATGATGAAAGACAGGTTTCTCCCATCACAGAGGGTAATCATGCTATGCAGTTGAGATGTTTTACTTAGAGACCACCATGATTTGATGTTTCTTTCAATAGCAATGGCTAGTTCAATGGTATCCAACCTCTTCTGCGATAAGGGCTACATATGTGCAATGAAAGTCAACATAAGCTACTAATATTATCAGTGATGTAATAGTGACCACATCAGACAAGATTACATTTGGGGTCACCTCATGCAAGATTATCAGCTGCGTTCTGCTCGGTGCATCAGGCAGAGTTGTCAGAAGTAATGTAAAAAAAGACTCTAAGAATTTGAAATGCTTCTAAATTGGTAAACAAAACAGACAAAGCTGTGGTATTTCAAGGAAATAAGACTCCCCTACATTTCATGATTTATCAAATATTAGCTTTAGAAAGAACAGAACCTAAACTCTAATTTCTAAAACAAATGTTCACCTTCAAGGATATCTTGGTATTGAAATGACCATAAGTCTCTCCTGCCACGTCCAAAAGACTTGTTTTTAATTCTGCCTAGGGCCGAATAATAAAGTGACTGACAGAGACCTCTAGGACAGCTTTTTTAACCCCACACAAATCACTTCACTGCACACTCACTTGACAAAACCAGCTCTGCTGTAATCAGGCTTCGTAACACACCTGAGGCACACTAGGTGCCTTAGGTGGGGCCCGATGATGAAGCATGCCACCAACTAGGTTGATGGGTGAGGGCTTTCTTAAAAAACAAATAGTTTTTCTTCCCCCTCAAAATCAAATGTTTTTGACCAAGCAGACACATAACCTTTTCCAAGTAGCTAGCTCTTGTTGATTAATACATATGTATGTTGTTACTAACTGAGAAGTGGGAATGACTGTATTGGAAATTCCATCGGAAATTCAACCATTTTGCTCCAAACATCAGTTCATGAGTTCTGGAAATAAACACATTTTCTCCTTGAATACATGCTTTTCAATGTTGGTATACATATATGAATTCCATTAAGCAAAAGCTTCTAATTTAGTAGGACCCCCCTGCAAAATGCATGGATGGACTCCCTTCCAGACTTACTCTGGATCTCTCAGGCAAGGGTACTGCACTGATGGCAACCTCCTGGTGCTCAGGGCCCCCGCACTGGGGGAACTGTGGGGTTGCAGTGGCCTTTGTTACGCCACTTCTGAGCTGCACACAGCTACGCTAGTTAAAGGTACCTGGAGAGTTGCTATGGGTTCATGAGCTGCCAGGACCACACAGGTTAAGCCTCGGCTAGATTATGTGGTGGATTCACAGAAGCATTTATGAGTAGAGAAGTAGTGCTACAGTAGTACTCTTACATGTACTCATAAATGCCTTTGTGAATTAGGCCTGAAACGTCCAACACACTATTAGTTATAGTGCAAGGAATCCTTAAATTTGTACAAATTGTATACATTTCCCACTTTATTCCCTTTTTTGACATTTTGGGCAAATTTTCTTTCTTTTTCTTAGTGTGGAAGCACCCTGTGTTGCTTTTAGAAATGTATCAGATTTTTTAGTGTAATCTGTTTGTCAAATCGGGGGGTATGTTGTTTCTCAGTCAAAAAAAGAGAAAATATGAGAACTGTGCAAAATAAGTGATAGTGGTAGGGGTGGAGCGTAAAAGTTTAAGGAATGCCAAAAGAAGTGAGATTCTGAGCTTGCTCAACTTGAACAGTTGCGCGCATTTATTTGAGATATCGTATCATATATGGCAGGGCGACCTAGGGTTGAGATTGAAGTTTAGAGGTTATGACATTGTGTGAAGTAATAAACCAATAAATTCTATGTCTGAACAACTGAAAAATTCTAAGCAGACGACTTTAACTATTCGGTCTGGAGCTGCTCAATGGAGGTAGTTACAATGACCCCTAGATGCACCTAGACTACGCAAACTCTTTATATCTCGGGTTACCTGCGTATTTAGTCAGGAAACTGCAGCTGGTGCAGAACCAGGCTGCTAGACTGATCTTCCATCAAGCAAGATGGCAACATGCTACCCCTCGTAGGCGGCAGTTTCACTGGCTTTCAATACCACAACGCTGTGCTTTCAAAATTGGGTGCCTAATCTTTAAATCCCTATAGGATGTGGGCCCAACATTCGTCTCTAACCTTATTAAGAGACATGTACCCACACGCAATCTGGGATCTGCCCGCATGAACTTACTGACCATTCCTCCCTCTAAACTGAAGAGACTAGGTGGCACCAGGTTCGCAGTGTTGGCTCTCCACTTCTGGAATGCCCTCCCTGTGAAATCAGATCCTGCAGAGACTTACCTGTATTCAGGAGACTTCTCAAAACATTGCTCTTTGTTCAGGCTATGAATAGACCTATCGGGGCTCAGTTACTCCTATACTAGTGCCAAGAAACCAATCGGTGATTGGTGCGCTCAAAAAGTAATTTTAACATAACATAACATAACAATGGCATGTAGCTGTAGCTCGAGTAAGCGTGATGTCAACCTGTAAGGATGGATGCGTTGCATATGTTGTGTGAAAAACATGAATGTGGATGAAGTAGGATATTAAGGCACCTTGAAATGACAGCAGTGGAAAGAATAGAGAGGAAGAGTGTAAGATGTACCCATAAGGTGTGAGTTTATCAGGCTGGTAGTCATAGGTATTTCAAAGGTCAGGGATGCAACCTCCTACACAAAAGGCCAGAGATTCAACTTGTGTACTATGCATATTTGTTTGAATCATGGCATGCCCTTTTTCTAAATCTTTTTTTGGCATCCTGGCAAAAAAACATAATTGAAAAATAAGGAACAGGGTATTAAGGCCCATCAGCCATAGAAGGGCAGCACCTGAAAGTAGAAGCTTCGTCATAGCATTGACCCGAGGGATCAGGGGACAGTGAGGCATTCATCCAGAGGAGAATGCAGCCCCTAGAGGGTGATGTGGGACTACAGAAAGTGTGGTAGGAATTATGTTTTTTGTTGGTGACAACATATCTTCTCTTTCGCAAAAAAAGACAAAGGCAATAATTTAATGGTAGACTTCTACAACTATTTTACGATATATCTGTTTCTGTTTGTCAGCATCATTACTTGTTTAGTAGGGATAAGGAAAATAATGTCAAACTAAATAACTGAGCACTTTTGCAAAATAAAGTTGTCCATGATATGGTTGCCAACTTAAGTCATGTCACCTGGAGTTTCAATTAGCCACAGTTCCTTAAAAAGGAGCACAGGATGGAGCTCTTGCTGACACAAAATCAATGCACAAACATAGGAAAGGTTTCAGAGCGAGAGACCTTCCAACATTACTACATTTGCCAGTGTTGCCAAAAGGATGCAGAAAAATATTACAGATTTTTATTTAGACCAGAGCAGAGGCACCACAACCGTATATTGCCCCGATTTACCAACTGGCTGCAATAGCTCTTCATTCTGAGAAGCTGGGTGATTGCTCAAAGATTGCAGAGGAGTGATGGACAGCAGCGTGTCAGTTCAAGCTTTGCCAGGTTGCTCCTGGTGGTCTACAGGAAATGGTGCCTTGCAGAGGCACTTAGATGCTGGGGAGTCTCCAGGGATTCCCTTGCCACTACAGCATGAATGTACGGTATTGGCAAAGGCATCACCAGGTACTCCCTAGGGCCCAGAGGCCCATGGCAACTTTGTAATCCCAGGTATTAGCTTCCCTGGGGTGAGTAACCACTACTTGACAAAACGAGCAATCTGTGTAATTTCTTGCTAGCATTGTAAATGTGTGCTGCTTCAGAAAGCGATTCCCCCTTCTTCAGAGGGTGCTTGCACATTAATTCTATGGGTTATCAATGGGGCCTGAGGTGCAGGGGAGAGGGAAACATCTTACCCTCTGTAGGAAATTGGGTTATTAGTTGAGAGGGGGGAGAGTCCCACTCAAATAATGAACACAAACCTTGCCAGGGTGAACCAAAAAATTCACTAAATAAACTTTTGCTTAACCCTCAGGTGGATTTGCACAAAAGCAGTCAGGCTTAACTTACAGGCAATGTATAAACAATGTATGCAACAATCTTTTAATAAATAAAATTACACCAAAACGAAAAATCAAATAAGAACCAGAGTTAAAAGTAAAACTAGCACCAAGAAGCACAAATCACCAATCATGATTATCTGGTCAAAGTCAATAGTTCAGACCGACCCCGATGGAGGCTGGGTTGGACATAGGGACCAGGTCCGCCCGGTGGAGAGTTTTCCTTCTAACTTAGTCCACTTTTCACGCCAGAAAAACTCAACGATGAGGTCATTGGTGGTGGGGATGCAAGCTGGATCCAGAGAGGGCCTCTGTGATGGTGGGTTGCTTGAGTCGCAGGCCTCAGCTGGAACGTTGCATTGGTGGTGCGGTCGCCGTTGTCATGAAGAGTTGGCCCATGATTGGTACTTCATGTTGGCTGGAAATGTGGAGCCTCTGTTGAAGTGAAGCCCTCCAGGCAGTGAAGTTCAGCACTGAGACCAGGAATATCACATCGGCAGTTGGATGCATGTCCCACATTGGCCTCAGTGAAGTCTGCTCACACTTGCAAGGAGTCTGGGGCAGTTAATTCTGTCGTAAAGTGCCCAGAAACTCTGCTTTTCACCTGGAGTGCAACTCTTGCAGTTTTGATGTTTGAGGAGTACACCGTCACACCAGCCAATCGCCCATAACTGGGATGGGCACCTCTTGGGTGTTAGGACTCACTCCAGCAGAGGCCAGCAGTAGGGTCCAGGCAGGTCCAGTGGTAGTGGTCAGCTGGGCAGTAGTAGAGAAAGGCCTCTGGAAGCTTGTTGTGCCCCTGTAGCTGAAAAAACATGAAGTCAGCCAACTGATCCTTGGAGTCTTTTCCTGGACTTAGGTTTAAGGCAAGAAGGGCATTCCTTCCTCCAGGTTTCAGACAACAGGGCATTCCTTCTTCCAAGTCTCCACAGGTCCAGGAGTGTTCAAATAAGATGTTCTGAGAATGCCTCTTTTGAACCCAGTGCCAGTCTGTGTGTGGGGGACACCCCCTTTGTTTAACCCTGAACTGGTTCTGGACAGTTCTTCCCTTATCCCTGGGTCTGTCTCCAGCCTGACTTGTAAAACAAAGGCCTGACAGGCCCAGGTGTGGGCTGCATCTGCCAGTGGCAGAGCAGGCATCTTCTAAAGTCAGAAAGGGGGTTGGACAGGGCTGAGTACGACACCCAGGCAATCCTGCCCAGAAGAGGAGAATACTTCCCCACACCATAGATCCTTTTGTACTATGTCTAGAAGAAATACACATCACACCACAGGAGAGCCGTTAACAGTCATGTGACACTGGCATCAAGGCACATTTGGTTTAGACAGAAAAGGCCAAGTTTGTAAAACTGGCATTTTCAGCATAGTAGTTCAAAGTCCAACTTCACCATTAAAGAGAATTTCCTATAAGTATTAAAAAGTTAGGCTTGAGCATGGCAAAATGTTTTTCAGGTCAAATTAGCAGTTTAAAACTGCCCCACAAGTTGCAGTGGCAGGCCTGGGACATATTGTACAGTTCTAATTAAGTAGGTGGCACAATGAGTGCAGCAGCCCTAGTAACATTTAATGTGTATGCCCTTGGTACATGTAGTACCATATACAAGGGACGTATAAATAAATTACATTTACTGATTAGGAGTATGCCACTTTTACTATGTTTGGAAGGGAGAGCACAAGCACTTTACCACTGGTTAGTAGGAGTAAACTGCTGAGTCCTAATGCCAAAAAAAACTGGGTTCAGCAAAAATAGAATAGTGAATGCAAACATCTAGAGAATACCACAAAAAAGTGGTTATTTCTGACACCTTCCCTCTTCTCAGGGCTCTGGGAACCCCCAGCGGAATTTCTATTGATTTCCTGAGTCTTGGGTGTGGAAAATTGGGGGCCAATGCCAGATCTGAGCTACCAAGCCCACCCATCAAAACATCAGCAACTTTCCACCCTGCCAGGCCAAGTCAAAAATAGGTGGTAAATGTCACCAGTTTATCCTGGCATTCTGTTTAACTTTAACCTCATGCGCGCTAGCGGAATTCCGCTCGTACGCTGAGATTTTTAAAACCGCACTTTACGTGACGAGCTGGGCTCGTCATCAGCGTGCGAGGAGGCTACGCCATGACGAGCCCAGCTCGTCATCAGCGTGGAAGGGGTTAGAAGGCTCCTGGAAATAGCAGATGTGGAGAAAACACCATCTGTTTTATTTAATTTAATTTGCAAAGCCCATTGTTATCCAACACAGTCTTCCCAGCATATAGGCAGAACTGTATGATACTAAGTGAAACTCATTAGGCATATTAAAACAAGCACTTCTCCAGATTTTTTCTAAAAGAGGTTTTATGGGGGTAAGTTGCACATGAAAATGGAGAGTATTCCAGAGCTTGGAGGCCAAATAAGTAAAAAAATGTCCACCTTGCCTGATTTGGAGAAATATAGGTATCAAGGCCTATTTACAGTTAGTGAACCTCAGGGCTCCAGTAGGAATGTATGGTTTAGCCAGGTGTCTCAAGAAGATAGGGGCCATATTTGAAAATTGCCGAAAAGCGAAGCAGAGAGCTCATTAATAGGAAGTCAAAGGAGTTCAACAAATGGTTTGATGTTGACTGTCATTTAGAAATGCCCCTAGATAGAGAACATTTCTGTAGTCTCAGTGAGAAGTGGTCATCGCCTTAACCTCTTAGCAGCTACGGAACGTCCAGCTCCAGTGCTGAACGTTCCATTGCCCAGGTGAGGTTCGAACGTCCAACGGCCGACGGCAGCACTCCTGAGGTAGTGGTGCCGTCGGCCGTTGGAATAGGCGCAGCACCTAAGAGGTTAACTACTGTTTTCTGTTTGTAAAGGGGGAAAGTCCACAGGATCTTCCTAAAGGTCCGAAGCTGACCAAAGCCTGGCCACCAGCGAAATGTCCAGGACTGTTTGTTGTTGCCTACCACCATTACTTCCACCTTGCCTCTGTTCAGCTTAAGACAGCTGCCACCAAACCAATTAGCTGCGGGTGAAAGGCAGTTCCTCAGCTCGCTGGGGTTGTTATCTTGATCAGGGGTACAGAGATATGAGACCTATGTAAGGCGAAATATTGCAAAATTTCAACCAGCGGGTGAGCCAAGAAATTAAAAAGTGTTGGGCTTATACGCGATCCCTGTGTAACCCAGCAGGCAAGTGGGAAGGTGTTGGAATAGTAGGGCGTCTCAACGATTTGGAAGTAGTAGTCTTGTAAGAATGAGACAAATCAATCCAAGTCTGTCTGTTAATTCCACAGTCAAGGAGCCTGTCTACAAGACTGTTATGAGATATTGTGTCGACCGAAGCACTCAAACCAAGAAAGATAACAACAGTGCCTCATTCATCCAGGGCAGCTCTCAATTTATCTGACTGTCAAATAAGGCTAACTCCATGTTGAGGTGAGGGCGGAAATCCAAATGAGAGAAGTGAAGAACATTGTTTTCCTCAGGGTACTCTCACAATTGCTGAATGATGTGTCTCACTAAGATTTTAGCGGGTAAAAGGAGGAGAGAAATCAGTGGATTGTTTTATTTGGTGCTCTATCCCTGCATGAACCATTTTATTCAAATTGATGGACAGTTAGTGGGTGGCTGTAACACGGCGGGATGGGGTAAGGTTACTGACCCCTTTCACCAGGTTCTTAATGAAGCCTATGTGTTTTTAAGTATGTACGTATGTATGTGACTTGTATTGTGGGAACCTACCAACAGTTCAGTAGTGCAGAAGTGAGTGGCATTCAGCACCATTGGCACGGATGTACACTGGAGAGGGGTGGGTGCTGGGTTGAGGCGTAAGGGCATAAGACATGAGTGTGACAACTGTAGGAGACAGACGGACAATATAGTCTGGCATCCCGGTGGTTACCATATTATGATAATATAAACACTGTTAATTATTAAGAAAAACAATTCATTTCCGTGTTGCATTTTGTTTTTCATTTTCATCATATTAGTTCTCAAACACAAATAATGTGTACCATTAGGATCATCACTTCTAATCGAGAAATTACAAACGATGGGTTTGATTCACAAAGATGTTGCTATCAGTAGATGTGACATACTCTCCCACTACTCCTGGCTTACTGGAAATTAGGAGTAAGTTAAAGTAAGATGTTTGTGGGTTGAGCCCAATGTATTTGGGTATTTTTCATGCAAACAGGGTTCAGGGTACGCATATAAAAATAAAAATCATTGGATTTATTGAACGGAGCAAGCTTAAAATTTAGAGCGTAATGCAGCGGTTTAGGTTTAGCGACTTCAATGGCTGCATCCATGAAGACTGTGATGCTTTCATTGTTATTCCCCAAAGAAACATCCAGGGACATGCACGTAAAGAACTGTAAAAGCGCCTTGCAAAGTCGAAGGTTTCAAATCACAAAAGACCAGGTAAACTCTTATAGTAATCTATTATGTAAAATGACATTTCATTGTGAATTTGCCGAAAAATAGATAAAATGGGGATATTCTGGGATTATTAGGGAATATTCATACATAATTAATACCGAATAGAAAGGAGAGTGTTTCTTTGCAGTTTTAACACCAAGTAATTGGACGTTTCTTGTTGAAACATTTTGTAAGAGTACGTAAAAGAGAATTTTTATATCACTACTTCCATATTTATAAATGCTTTTTGTACATCACCCCCTACAGTTTAAATTGGAAGACATCCTACTGACCTATTTTTTTCTATTCTGAAAACGAACTGCTGTATTTTTTCTACTTGAAAATGTACGCCAAGCAATGGGCCTGGACCAGAGAGAGGGCAGCTAGTAAGGGCCCCCGACTGCAGTTCTTCACTTGTTTTTTTAAAAACCCTCTTCTGTAAATAAGATTAGTTTCTCTGATATCCCTGCAATGCCCTCCAGAGCACAGCTTATCTCGTTTGTCTGCTGATGCATTTCATGAATTGCTGGGCTGAAAAGAGGCAGAATTACGTGCCGCTTTATAAATAGCAATTTCTTTAGTTTGCGTATTTCAAAACATATTTTGAAATGCTGTTTTTTCTAAATGAATTGCTGTTCTATCTGAAACGTTAACAAGCAGAACATGCCTTCCTTAATGATCAGTGCTGGTCCAACGTGAATGCTTTGTTATGGCTAGTTAGCTGCCAAACATGTAACAAACGATAAATAGAGTCTCCCATGGATTTGTTTCAATTAGCCTTTCTTCAAGGGTGGTCTCAGTATCAGTCAAAGCGAGAAAATGAGGGTTGCTTTCCAGAACACCTTATTTGTGCACATTACTCTAATTAATTTTATATCTTTGTGAGACATTGGGTCTATGAAACCATGCTGTCGTCCACTTTTTATGAATTGTTTACATACTTTAGGACTTTTGTTCCGCACTTCATGAATACCAAAGAGTTTAGGAGGGGAAGAGTAGGGGGGATACTGCCAGAGCTCTGCCTATTTTTTCAGAACATTCAGTAGAAAACTTTACAGTTAAATGTCTGAATAAATCGGTCCGATTCACAAAGCTTTTCCAGGATGTCAGCAAGACTTATTTGGTTGGTAAAAATGGTAATATATACATCCGTAAAATGCGCATGAGTCATAAAAGTTTAGTACACTTGCATAAATGTTGAATTTTGAACACCTCACTTCAGAATGGGTATGCCCTCTAGGGGTGTGCATAACGGTGTCCTTTTTTGTAAAATATACTGAAAATGTAATTGAATTTCATAGAATTGCCCATGCCTTGTAAAATGTAGTTTGTTAGCGTCTTGCACTGACATTTTAACACACCAAAGATTATGCATAAAAATATTACATGCAATATCAACAGGAGACTCTAGGTACAAATTATGTGAAATCACATGCTACAAAATTTTGAGAAATTTCGGAAGTTAAGCTAATGTAAAATTAGAAAATGTATAGACCTTCACCGGTGGGAAAAAAATTGCGCCCAGGGCCTAGTTCACACATGCATGCACTCAGAGAGGACCCGGCAATATCAGGGATAGACAATTTAACTTGATGTACAGTAATAAATATTCCTTCCTATAAGCATGCATTATATAAGCAAAGCATACATTAAGGATGCACAAGGGTAGATATAGCTGTAAGTCACCATTGTAGGTGAACAAAATAAACACAAGCAACTAATGTGCTCAAAGTATAAATGATACATGATCTACTCACATACTGATTTGTATGTGTTTGGGAATTAGTTTTATTTAGTCTTCCAATATAAAAAACAAAGCACACTTTTTCAAAAGATGGCTTGTAGTGGGAAATGAGTGACAGCATATATTCATGTATTATATTTAGCTCATATGTATATTTATGCTGTCTTATATGATGCAAACTCGAGCCAAATGTAATGAAGCACTTTACATGCACTCCAGTTACATTGCCCAAGCTCTCATTCATTTTTTAGGTCCAGGGAGATTAAGTAATGTGCCATGAATCAAGGGATATAGAGCCAACGCTGAATCTCAAAATTGGTTTACCCAATTCCAAAGTCGGCAGCTCTAGCTGTAACGTCTCATCCTCTCCCAGTGTTTGATAATTTATCCAACCATAAATTAACTCAATCTTTGAGCTCTTCCTTGAGTTACTGAGTATGTTGTCACTATTAGCATTCTACCAGAATTTCGTGTTAAATAATATTATGTGGCATTAGGCACCATCAAAAGAACACTTTATGGGGATTGGGAAAGGGTTTCCAATTGAATTAAAAATTGTCCTCTTTTACAACGTCTAATATTTTGTCATGAAAGCAGTATGTAGGAAAGCATTGAATGCACGGTTGCATGTCTTCCCATCAAAAGAATAGGACAAAAACAGCGGTGTCTACTAAGAATCATAGTAAGGTTGTAGATCACATTCAAGATGTCAAGTTATGACTTATCAAGCTAAACATTCATTCAATTTGAATTCTTGCCCATACTTAGAAAAAAATGTCATGCTTTAATCTATGCTATGTTCGGGATTGGGTACACAGGAAATGCCCATTTAATATTGCATCAATTTTTTACTGCCCTTAGTCAGTGGTGAAGAAAATAGCTTTCAGTTCCCCAATGCTTCAGAAACAAGTTAAAAGGTCATAGCTATTGTACAGGAATCATCAGTAACGTTAAAGAACACAAAAGGATCTCAAAATATCTATGACTAAAACATTTAGATAAGGCGAGAGGACGTAACACTCAATAAGAAATTACATTATGTGCTAATCACAACATTTTCAACAATGATCACTCGTAGGATATTTAAGAATAATCTAGTTTAACTGGTATTGAGTTTATACATTGCTTTAAATCAACTGATAAACCATTTATTGAACTCTGAATGAAAATACATTCTATGTTATATATGTTAATGTAACTCCCACACCTGGTTAGTTCAAAATGAAGTTTCAGGCACTCTTCAGGCCCTTAGCAGAGTAAAGCAACCAGCACAGCATTGTGTTGCTTAGGGGAATTTGGGGGCGGTAGGATGTTCATGATGCCGTTTACCCCCATCCCCTCCAAGTTCGACAATAGTGCTCATTGAGTAAGTGACCCTGTAATATTTTGAAAGTAACAGACTCCAGACTTCAATAGGATTTGATTGAAGTTTATACGTAACAGAAGATCTCACCCAACCAGGTTACACCAGTCATAACTGTCACCAACTCAGTCTACAGTTCCCCTGCACTATGACATATAAACATTTCATGCTATGGTGCAATAGGGACCATAGAAGTAGGGACATACAAAATACAAAAAACAATATCACATACCATAGAGAGGAGATTGCAGGATGCTACAGACTCCTCCCCTCTTTTCCACATTTGTGACTGTAGAGACCTGTTCACTACCTGGAAATGTAATTAGGAAAATGTAATTAAGAAAACCTAACCTGGCCTGGTCACTGCTGAGTTCTCCTGAATGGCTATTGATTGTCAGACATTTTGTCATTTTTAAACGTCTTCTTCCCCCCAAAATGGAGGACGGTCACTTCTAGTGCTGGAAACTGACAAAGAACTGGCAGTAACCCAGCTTTAGAAATAGAAAAAGGACTGGTGCTACTTGCTCCTCACCTAACTAAACACAGTTAAAGAACAAGATTTACCCTGGCACACAGGCTAAATCTCTCCTCTAGCTTCAGCCGCCCCTCGGTTTAATTTACTCTAAATACCAATAAGCATGATTTGGCCTGTATTTATTGTGCTGTGGCAATTACATGTTCTAAAAAAACATTCTGTATTCTTAACAGCCTCTACTTGATTGAAGTGTCTTCACTGGAGCTGGACTTAGTTGTCCTACAAATCCCCTATGGTGACCATGCTAATATGCCATATACTAGGTTGACAGGCTGATTACATAACACAATCACGTGTACCTTATTCTCCTACCCTACACATCTCCTCGCATCTTGAACAGTGATGGATACAGGGTCAGCATTACACCCATGCTTAGTAATATATGGCAAACATGCCTACAAAATAAAGGTGAACAGACAAATATCGATTTTTAAATATCGAAATTCATTAATATCGAGTTTTAAATATCGTAGGGACTGAATATCGACATCAAGAATATCGACAACCAGAATATCGAACTTAAGGTAAGAAGTATCGATGTTAGCAGTATCAATAGTTAAAATATTGCTGTTCAGAATATTGATATTTATATTAGTGTTATGTATTTTAGTATGTATTTTATATGTACGTGTTCTATATTTTTTGTTAAGTATTGTACTGTTTTTTAAAATATATGTATACATTTCTTAGAAATTTGTAATTTTTTTTAAAGTAAATTTTGTGTTTTAGTACTGTAGCGGGCTGTGGGTTTATAGGGGAATAGGGTGGTAAGTAATTTAATTATAGTAAATTAAATCATTTTTAGGAATTATTAATTATTTTTAATTATATTTTGTGTTTTAGTTCTGTAGTGGGTTCTGGGTTTTTTAGGGGAATAGGGTGGGAAGTAATTTAATTTTAATTAAGTAATTATTAATTTTTATTATTGGTATTAATATTAAATGTATTGTTAATTAATTAGTATTGGCAAATAATTATTATTAATTGATAATTATATTATTTGTATTCATTTAATATTGGAGTGGGTTGTGCGTTTATAGGGGAATATGGTGAAAAGTAATTTATTTGTAATTAAGTAATTAATTTAAAAAATGGGTATTGATATTTATAGGCAGCAATATTGATTGTTTTTGTTAATTAATTATTAATTGGTTATTCATTTCTATTAAATATTATTTATTGTTATTGATAAGTAATTTATTTTCTATGGATTATTAATAGCAAATTAGGTTGTATTCATTGATTAATTAAAAAATAAATTAATTGTGTGAAATTTTATGTGGAGTGTGTTGTGGGTTTATTGGGAAGTATTTAATATTAATAAAGTAATTATTAATTTTTATATATTTGTTGTTTTTATTTTATTTGTTGTAAATTTATTAATAAATCATTATTTAATCACAATAATTATTTGATTTATACGTATGTTATTTTTAACACCTACGCTGTCCAACGCTTTCCCTACTGTTGCCCTCTCTGGAGTGGGAATAGTAAATTGTACCCCTACGCAATCCAGCACTTTCCATACTGTTGCACTCTTTGGAGTGGGAATAGTAATTTTTACCCCTACGCTATTCAACGCTTTCTCCACTGTTGCCCTCCCTAGAGTGGGAATAGTAATTTTTACCACTACGCTATCCAACGCTTTCCCTACTGTTGCGCTCTCTGGAGTGGGAATAGTAATTTTTACCCCTACGCTATCCAACCCTTTCCCTATTGTTGAACTCACTGTAGTAGGAATAGTAATTTTTACCCCTATGCTATTCAGTGCTTTCCCTACTGCTGCACTCACTGGAGTGGGAATAGTAATTTATCCATACGCTATCCTACACTTTCCCTACTGTTGCACTCTCTGGATTGGGAATAGTAATTTTTACCCCCACGCTATCCAGCGCTTTCCCTACTGTTGTACTCTCTGGAGTGGGAATAGTAATTTTTACCTCTACGCTATCCAACGCTCGGATCACTGAAATAATATCGAGGGTCAAAATATCGACTTGCAAAAATATTGTGGACAAAATATCGACAGTCAAAATATCGAGTTTGTATCTACAAACAGGTAAGTACAAAAATATCGAGTACAAAATATCGTTTACAATAATATAGTTGTAAAAAATATCGACTTTATTAAAAACAGTGTTAAATTAAATTAATATGAAAATGCAATTACTAAAATATACTCAAAAATACTAACAACTTATAATAATAAAATAATAAATGTAAATATTAAAAAAACATTTACAATCTTATTTGTTAAAACATAGATATATAGTAACATACTATAATTAAATAAGATACTATTATATTACCGTACAATACCAGAAGTGTAAAAAATACTATTCCCACTCAAGTGGGTGCAACAGTAGGGAAAACTGACCCTGAACCCTAAAAATACCTTTTTACCCAAAAACCCAAAACTGACCCTGAACCCTAAAAATACCCCTTTACCCAAAAACTGAAAACTGGACCTGAACCCTAAAAATACCCCTTTACCCAAAAACTGAAAACTGACCCTGAACCCTAAAAATACCCCTTTACCCAAAAACTGAAAACTGACCCTGAACCCTAAAAATACCCCGTTACCAAAAAACTGAAAACTGACCCTGAACCCTAAAAATACCCCTTTACCCAAAAACCGAAAACTGACCCTGAACCCTAAAAATACCCCTTTACCCAAAATCTGAAAACTGACCCTGAACCCTAAAAATACCCCTTTACCCAAAAACTGAAGACTGACCCTGAACCCCAAAAATACCCCTTTACCCAAAAACTGAAAACTGACCCTGAACCCTAAAATTAATTAATATTATTTAATTACCAATTAATTATTAATTAACAATAACAATAAAGTAAATATATTAGCACATTAGCTGTAAATAATTTAATTTAATAATTAATATTATTTTTTTCCAAATAATTAATTTACAATGACTAAAAATTATATATAAATAAATTACTCTAATTAATGTAATTAACTAATTAATATTATTTAATTACCGATTACTTACTAATTAAAAATATGTAAAAAATTATATTAATTAATTAACTAATTATTATTAATTAATTACCAATTAATTATTAATTAAAAATATTTACAAACATATATTATTTAATTAATTATTATTAAATTACTCCCCACCCTTATCCCCTATTAACCCAACATCCCGCTCCTAAACATTAACTACAATTTATATTACTATTAATACATTTTTTTTATTTTTTTAACCTTTTTTCTACATATTATTGAAATTTTTTACTTTGACTATTTATATAAATTTTTTTAACATTATTTTAATCGATATTTTGACCAACGATATTTTTGTAATCAATATTTTATTATTATCGATATTTTTAACTCAATATTTTGTCCATTCGATATTTTGGAGTCGATATTTTGTCTGTGCACCCCAACGCTCTCCCTACTGTTGCACCCTCTGGAGTGGGAATAGTAATTTTTACCCCTACGCTATCCAACGCTTTTCCTTCTGTTGCACTATGCCGAGTAAGTATATATATTAATTTATAGGCATATGTTTAACTCTTTTTAAAATTATATGTATTAGTTATTATTTCTAAATATGTTTTAATATTTTTAACCATATTTCTTTTAATTATATGTGTTATTTACTTAATTTTACATTACTATAAAACATTTAAAAAATGATAATTTTAACATTAATATTTTTGACAACAATATTTTTTTTCGATATTTTTTTACTTACCGTTATGTAGATTGGACTTCGATATTTTTGACTTCGATATTTTTGTGTTTATATTTTTGTAGGTCGATTTTCTATCTATCGATATTTTGTCAGACATTCCAAAATAAACTATCCCATGATTCTTACTAAAGATGCGGCTAAGAAGTATAAGCACAGATACTAAAAGCCCATCCTAAAAAACTGATCTCTGACACATACTTCTACATAACAAAGTTGATATTACCTGTGACCTCATCCTCTATACAAAAAGAAGGGACCTCTGGAGGAAATACTTAATCTCTATCTCCATATCTCTGCATGTTGGAAAACGCCCCATGGCTCAAGATTCTCGGTAACCCCCTTTTCTGCCTAGTAAGCAGAAGCCACCATCTCATCTATAATAATGAGACAATACTTATCCATGCTTCAGACCACGACCTAGAGCTATTTAAAAATATTTTTCCCATTATCAAAAAAGCTGCAACTTCAAACATCCCCTCCCATGACAGCTAGAAAGTCTCACAATAGACATTCGCCTTCAAAGCGACCAAGTCAATCTCTATTGCTTGCAACACCACACCACATACCCTCACCACTACAAGAGCTAACACTGATAAACCACATAGGATTCCCATTTACCTACCCTGATCATATCTCCCACCCTTCCTCCGCTACAACCCACTGAAGTCCCAATGACCAATCCCTTCATCAGGGACCTCAAACATTCATTTTCCAGGCCTCTCTCACCTCACCCTATCTCCCTAGGAACTATTTGAACGCCCGCTGACCCACTGGATCCTTCATCACTACCTGCTCATCCCCCAGTCAACAGCAATACATCCACACAGATGAGTTCACCTCAATGAATCTTATCTCCTCACCAACTGATCCCCCTATACTCCAAGATCATATCACTAAAGATAATCCCTTGTCCTCATTGACCATTAGTCTAATCTACCTGTCCAACAAAGAATTCAACCCTCCTGCTCCCTCTTTCCCCTTACTTCCAGCCAACTCTCCACTCAGGCACACCCTATTAGTGAACAGGATGGATGAAATCGTACAAATGCTACATATCTATATCTGACATAGTCTTATCTATCTTACCACTAAGGCAAATACTATTGAAGAGACAAGTAAGAATATCTGTGCAACCTTAACTGTCAGCAAACTATGAAACTCTTTCCCTTATTCTCTTCACGCCCTCCCCACACACTTCCGATCCGCTGCTGGCTCGTATAACCCATGGCGGAGTTGGAGAACACATTCCTCACCCAAATCATCCTCTAGACTTTGAAGATTTGTAGACTCAAACTCATTATCGGAGGAAGATATTGAATCACTCCTACTTTCATACAACCCTCTACATCATGATAGAAGGATCTTACAGAGTCAAATACATTTGATCCCTGAAAACCCCAACAGAGAAGTACCACCCAAACACAGATTGATAAAGAAACATTACCTCAAGAGAATTACACTTACCCAGAAATCTAAGGATATACCTAGAACCATTCTTAAATGCTTTCTTCTCAATTGCAGATCAGTGGTTAAACACACTGGGGACCTTGCTGATCTTATCATAGCACAAGATTTAGACCTTTTGATCTTGACAGAAACTTGGCAATATGAGTCCTTGGCACCTGCCGTCGACATTCTAGTTCCTCCTAATTATGATATCATCGGACTAGATAGACTGATCAGAGTAGGGGAGCATAGCATGTATTCACCGTAACAGCCTTACAGTTAAACAGTTACAGTCCCCTGCCCTCTCATCATGTGAATATCTTTATTGAAATTGCTGAGAACAATAATCCCCTATGTAAACTAAACACGTTCTATCATCCACCTGGTGACAATCTTACCTTTTTAAATCAAATCATGTACATCATCTAAATAAACATGGGTCAACAGGGCACTCAAATCTTACTTGAGGACTTTAATCTCCACTGGAGTGACCTGAATGCGCACGTGGTCGCAATGGGCGTGGCCATCTTGTTCTTCACTCAATTGATATGGTTCTGCGGCCTGATTTTTATTCCTCCCTCTATCTTTCCAATCCTTTGTTTCAAGACACTTTTTAAAAATCTTTTTTATTTATTATCTCTCTGCGAATATTTTTGCTTCTATATTTGTGTTTTTTGTCTTCTTTTTGTGTGTTTTTTAGCTACTGTTTCACTCTTTTTCTATTGCCTGCTATTTTCATTTCTTTTACTTACTTTTTAAATTTTATTACCTTTTCTTTCCCACTCCGTCTCACTCTCTCTCTACCCCAGAACCATGTCCAAGGGTAGGGATCACTGCAGGAGCCAGAGCCGTGACCGCCTTCCTTGCTGAAGGCGGCGCCCACAAGGGTGCAGGCATGGGCCTTATTTGGGGAGGTGGACCTGAATGGCCCTATAGACAATAGTCTCAAATCCTTTCTTAAGGATTTTAACTGGGTACAAATTTGTGATAGATCCACTCACAACAAAGGGGAGATATTGGATCTTATCATCGTTTAAGATAACTCTACCCTATTGGAATCTATTGTCCCTTGTGATTGGACAGACCATCATCAGGTCATCTTCCACATCACTATTCCCTTGAGAACCACCACCACATAGGTACAAAAAATGAAAATCTTTAAAAGAAACATGAGAAACATCGATCTCACTGAATTGACATCACTCATTGATAACATCTTGTGGCTGATGTACAAGAGCCCATGCACAACTACAACAGCTCCATGAAAATATTATTGATGCAACTGCACCTTTTCAACTAAAAAGTAGGGGTGGGTGGAATTTGCGAAATTCACTTTCGCAAACTATCACAAAAATGTTAAAAATCTCCGCGAACATGCGGAAATATTGCAAAGACGCAAACGTTTTTTTCCCGCCCGTTCGCGCTATTTTCTGCGTGATTGCGTCTCGCCAACTTACCCATGCGGTCACTCATGGGCGCGGCCATCTTGTTTTCACTTGTCCCGCCCGCTCGCGATGCTTACTTCCTGTTCTAAGCCGCGCAATGCATGCTCGCGCCCGTCCGCTGTACGTATTTCCGGTTCGGGAATGCTTTTACGTGTTCGCAGCGCTTTTTACGTGCTTGGGGAGAAAATATTGCACGGAAATTGCGCACGTGGTCGCAATGGGCGTGGCCATCTTGTTCTTCACTCAATTGATATGGTTCTGCGGCCTGATTTTTAATCCTCCCTCTATCTTTCCAATCCTTTGTTTCAAGACACTTTTTAAAAATCTTTTTTATTTATTATCTCTCTGCGAATATTTTTGCTTCTATATTTGTGTTTTTTGTCTTCTTTTTGTGTGTTTTTTAGCTACTGTTTCACTCTTTTTCTATTGCCTGCTATTTTCATTTCTTTTACTTACTTTTTTAATTTTATTACCTTTTCTTTCCCACTCCGTCTCACTCTCTCTCTACCCCAGAACCATGTCCAAGGGTAGGGATCACTGCAGGAGCCAGAGCCGTGACCGCCTTCCTTGCTGAAGGCGGCGCCCACAAGGGTGCAGGTATGGGCCTTATTTGGGGAGGTGGAGTTGGCTGCACTCATTTTCTTTGTGTAGCGCCTCCTCCCCTTAACCCTGGCAGCAGGTGGCAGGCCTGGGTCCAGGTACGGGCTCCGGGAGCATCGGCAGCGGTGGGGGAAGGTGCGCCGGGCAGTGTTCCGCTACTCTGGGGTTCGGTGCACACAGGCCCAGCTGACTCACCTGTGGTCCGACATCCTGGACCGAGAGCAGGACCTGCTGGACCTGCTAGGAGTGGAGGTCCCGGGTCTTGGTGAGTAACTATTTAATTATTACTACTTTGTGTCTGTTCTTCTGCTCTGTGATGTATAATTATATTGCGAATATCTTTTTTTTTCCAAACAGCTAGAATGCTGCTGCTTACATTACAGGTTAATTATTACCTTTAAAAGTCTTCTGTGATTGTTATGACACAGGTGCTCTTCTGTGCTACTACTAATCTTAATCTTTTGCAACTTTGCGCTTGTGCTCGCTTAGCGTGATTATGTAAGAGTTTTTTTTAGAGAAATTTGGGTACGTAATACTGTAATGACTCTAGTCCTTACTTTGCCTTGTCACTAAGAAATAGGGGCGGATTGATACTTATGTTTAGTTACTAAGTAGGAGTTTGTAATTTTTTAGTGGTATGCGTGATGCCCCCTCTGTTACGTCACGTGCTGCTAGTACCCTAGTCTTTATTAGAACCTTTTCTAGTTTGTTCAATGACTGGTAATAGGCTTAGCACTGGCAGAACATCAGCATCAATCAATCAACCAAAAATTTGGTGTATACAAAAATATAGTCCTGTGTCCTCCATTTGACCATATGCATTGTTGAGGAATAAAAGAAGTGGAAATGCATACTTAATGTACAATGGGCATGCCTGGAATAGGTGTAGGTGGGCTAGGTCAGGTGGTACGTCGTACTTAGGCTTAGTTAGTATTCTGGAATCAGAATGGAAGACTGGATTAGTGTTGATAAATAGTAAGTAGTTGATCCGCAAATCTCCCGATACTACTTGTTGACCAGATGAGATCGGTCAATTTAGTTATTGCAATTGTTATTTACATAAGTGATTTTTGACCAAAAATATTTTATTTGTTTGACACCATTGATCAATGTTTGTCTCTTTCTTATATCTTTCCTGTTCAGCACCCAGGGGCAGGCAGACAGGGGCGCATTCGGCGGAATACCAACATCAAGAGGAGGACACCAACGCGGGCTCTTCTGCTGGTCCTAGTCAGTCTTCTTGTTTTTAACAATAATTCTTATTCCATAACTTTTACTGCACCATATTTTTCCTGAACTATTGTTTCCGTTTCCTAATGCTATTTTTTACCAACAATTATCCTTCGATCTGTACTGTTTTGATAATCTTGTTATCCCTGCCTCTGCTATGATGACTCTCTGTACTACCACTACTATTAGTCTGGCTGTACTATAGTAGCTTAGCTTGCCCAGTTGGCCACTCTTTATTTTAAAGTTTTTAAATAAAACTCAGATTCACCAGTAGCTCTAGCCATTGAGTCCAGTCCTTTGGGTCGTACTCTTGTACTACTTCTAGTCTTATTGATCTTGAGTCTTTGTTAATCTTGAGGCTTTGACAATTCACACCAACAAATGCCCAACCAGATTTATTACTATTTTGATATGATAGGACATATTACTACTGTTGTAGGGATTTTGCACACACAGAACTTTGCACAACAAAATAGGATGTTGGTGATGGGAGTTGGGACCTTCCTCTCACACCTCAATAAGAAGTTCAGATCCCACCACAATCACCTGCCCGACTAGTTATAGTAGTGTCTTGTCACTATTAGCTCTCCGAACCCTCCCAACATGATACCCAACAAGTATACAACCCAGAACATAACACACCCAACCTCTCAGTCATGGAAGCAATGCACATGCACACCTTCCTTTCGCTCGCTCACTCATATAAGTCCACACCAAATACCACCAAGTTTATGTAAGTTCAACATTTTTATTTTGAATTGACAAGCTCTGTACGTTGTTCTATAATGCAGCACCAACAGGAAAATCAATAACAATAAAACAATAAACATTGTTACACTTACTTACAGTTGGGAAATAAATCATGATAACTGAACAGTGGTGGAAGCACCACCATCCCATAGGTAGGAATATAGTTTATATAAATTTCTAAATGAAGATCTCTGAGTGAATTCTGGGGACCCCTCACCTTAAAAGAACCTAGTACTGGTAGTTGTTGCATCATAAGCTCTGCAAAGCTCTGGTTCGTAGAAGGGAATCTTCCGTCTGTAATGCGAAAAATGAAATGGTGCGCGTTAGTATATTGCAAGCATTTCTCAGCCGTGCCAAAAAGTGTAGCATTTTCGGATAAGCAATATGGACTAACAGTACACCTGAACTTCATAAAAAAGTGGCTTGTTAATGTTTTGGTTGACCTTGTACGCAGGGCTTAGACAGTAGCAGTATGAGGTCATGTGGGCTCAAAGGTGTCTTATACAACTAGCTGCAAGGTAACGTCACATGTGAAAAAATAAAAGACACGAAGATAAAATGGTTGCATGGCTCGGGCTAACTAAGCAAAGGCTAGAATGACCCTAGGGACCATATATAACTACTAGTGTCTACGCTACTACTTCCTGATTTGTACTATTGATGTATGTTGTATACTATTAACTCATTTTTCAATCTTGCTACTGACCAATAGGGGGAGGTGTATATGACGCCTAAAAAATGTGTAATGTATTCTAGGCGCACTACCGACCACTATTGCCGGGGCCTGCGGTGAAGGCGACACGGATGGAGAGGATGCGGCAGTTGCCAATGGAACGGTAGGGGGCGAGCCAGTACCAGTGGCGGGCGGTGGTTAGTTAGATTCATAATCCTTAACTATTGACATTACACTCACTGCAAGGGCGTACTGTATGTATACTGTACTGTAAAGACTTACGGCCCCATTAGGATGGCGGGTGGATTGCCCCGCCGGGCAAGCGGTAGTCACCGCCGGCCCGGCAGGGGCAAACCTAACCTCCCGCCATCCCTGTGGAGAAGACCCCATCTCATATTACAATGGCTGGGGGGTCCGCGGCAGATAGAAATCATCCGCCGATTTTCCGCAAAGTCGACATTTCGACCGGGCGGAAAACGGTTCAATATGGTGGCGGTGTCTGAAACACACCGCCAGCCATATAATGTGCATTTTGGAATACCTTTCTGTGGCGGCAATGCCGCCACGGAAAGGCATGTGGAGTATGCTTGGGCGGCCCGTTGCGGGCCCCCGAGGAGGGTACCTATGGTACCCCCCTGCCTTTCAAACCACAAGGTGGCAGGCACTGCGCGGGGCCTGTCATGTTGTGCTTGGAAAAGCACCGCCCCCACAATGTTAAAAATACAGGATGTGCCTGCCACTGTGGCGGGCGAATCCTAATTGCCCCCACAGGACCCCCGCCCTTATGGCGGGCGGTCCCTTTTAGCATGAAGATCCTAATGATGCCCTAAGTAAGAGTTGTTGTGAACGTTTGAAGTGTGAAGACACCCTTTAATTGGCATTAGTAAAGGCATTAGGGGTGGGAGTATTGAGTAACCAATAGCCTCATCTATTTGTGATTTCAACTCCGCTTTGAAAGATTTATGGAGAAGACTAAAAGTCAGATCAGATCACCTGGTGTTGAACTAAAAAGTAAAAGACGGGTGGAAGGAAGAAGGACGGGTGAGATTTAATATTTATGACTGACAGAGAGAAGGATACGTGTGATGCAAGCATGTAAATTGCAAAGGTGGCTGATAGTAAAGAATCAGATGCATGGTTGGTTGAATGCCTGAAAAAAATCCTGCAAATGTTAAAGGCCAAGCAAGTGGGAGGATAGATGCATACTACAAATGTTATGTACTGTGCTTTATAGTCCTACCATGCCACTATGTGTAAAATTAACTTATCTTACTGTTTTCTAAGAGTATATTTTACAATTGTCTTTTTTTTTTTGATATACAGTTACTCCTTTTAAACCTGATCGGAAGGAGTTTGCCGCCAAGGCACGGGCCACAAGCTGGAGGCAATCCAGCGAGAATATCGGCGACTGGTGGTCTTGAAGAGGAGGAGGAGGAGGAGGAGGCTGCAGCACTTAAAGCCTCCTCCATTGCCCCGGGCCCCAGCCACCACCCTCCAGCGATACGGCGCCACCATCTGGTGGCAATTGCAAAAACAACAAGTGATGGACTGAATGTGGATCAATGTCACACACTCCCCCAGTCAAAAGATCTGGGCCCAAATCCATCGTTTTTTTTGCACTCCACACCACCCTGGGTTAGACAATGGCGATATGCAAATCAGCTCTGACCCTGTTGCCCCATGGGAACAGTCCAATCCGAACTACAAAAGCCATGTCCTTCCTAGAACGGAATCAAGCATCTGAGGACCATCTGGTGGCGGCCCACCACTGCATTTCCATCTCTGGTGCCCCCCCCACTGTGGCTGCAACTGCGACACTCTAAAGAGCTGCTTCGCCCGACTAGAGGAGCAAATACGTGTCGTCCTCCAATTCCGCCACACATAGAGTCCTTGTCTATTGCCCCTTTTTTAATTCTTGGTTTGGTGGGTGGGAATTGGGCGTTGGGGTTTTGGACATTTGAACTTTCTCGTTACGGACATTGGTTGGGGTTAGGGAGGGGGTGGGTCAGTTTTTTTTTAACATAGTTTATTTTTGTTAGGGTGATATTAAATCTATATTTCTACTTTACATGCAATGTTGTTAATGTTTTGTAGATGGGGTTACTGTTTTACATCACACTGTTTCCTTGCTGGTGCAGATCCGCCCATAGCCAGTGTTTGATTTAAATAATTGGCTGACTGTGTAAGACACAAAACAGATAGATGCGACACCCCTCACTGATTGAGTTGTCCTACTAGTACTCTCAGTCTCTCTCTTCTAGTCTATGCATTCTTTATCTGGACTGAAAGGGGTGTGTGAATTCATTGAAAACATGTCCCTTATTATTATTAATTATGCCTCCTCAAACTTCTCTTACCTTTGCTTGATGTTTAACTTAGGCACCGCGATGGCTGCATGGTGATGATGGTTTCATTTTTCTAATTAAACAACAGGGGGTGGTGATGGACAGAGTTTCTGAATTAAGCAGAATACTCTCACCCAGTCAAGAGATCAGGGCTTAATCCAACACCGTTTTTTAGCTCACTGCACCATCCCAGCTCAGAACCTGGCTATGTGCAAATTAGTCTGTCCCTGGCCCAGTGTATCATGGGAACAGGGCAAACCAAACTACCAAGCCAATTCTTTCACTGGGAAGGAAACAAGCTACCGGGGACCGGTTTCTGGCATTTCAGCCGTCTTCGGCCCGGCTTGCTTGAATCCTGATGGTGCAATGAGCTAGGGACTCACGTCTGAGTATACCCTTCCACGCTTATGGTGGACAAAATAATTAAACAACAGGGGGTGGTGATGGACAGAGTTTCTGAATTAAGCAGAATACTCTCACCCAGTCAAGAGATCAGGGCTTAATCCAACACCGTTTTTTAGCTCACTGCACCATCCCAGCTCAGAACCTGGCTATGTGCAAATTAGTCTGTCCCTGGCCCAGTGTATCATGGGAACAGGGCAAACCAAACTACCAAGCCAATTCTTTCACTGGGAAGGAAACAAGCTACCGGGGACCGGTTTCTGGCATTTCAGCCGTCTTCGGCCCGGCTTGCTTGAATCCTGATGGTGCAATGTTTTGTAGATGGGATTACTGTTTTACATCACACTGTTTCCTTGCTGGTGCAGGTCCGCCCATAGCCAGTGTTTGATTTAAATAATTGGCTAACTGTGTAAGACACAAACAGATAGATGCGACACCCCTCACTGATTGAGTTGTCCTACTAGTACTCTCAGTCTCTCTCTTCTAGTCTATGCATTCTTTATCTGGACTCAAAGGGGTGTGTGAATTCATTGAAAACATGTCCATTATTATTATTAATTATGCCTCCCCAAACTTCTCTTACCTTTGCTTGATGTTTAACTTAGGCACCGCGATGGCTGCATGGTGATGATGGTTTCATTTTTCTGACATGCCATGATTGGGGTGGTGGTGGTAGTAGTAGTAGACACTAGCAGGGCAGCAGCATTTGCAAAAAAAAATGAGACAGTCAGTCGCCTTTGAGAAACTGTTCGGTGAGTAGTAGAATGAAGTACAGTACAGAACTTACCGAGTAACAATAATATGCAAAAATATTTTATAACAGGACATAATGGTGGTGGGGATAGCCTACTAGACAGAGTTACAAACTATAGTTGTGTCAAGTCACTTGACTAGGCCTACAGCGTAACAGTTAGTGCTATGTATGAGGATGACAACAAATCCAATCAATGCCGGCAATTAATGCAGAGGTATATGTTCCTTTGTTAAATAAAAATCACCTCTAAAATATACTGCTCATGGGTGGGCAAGCAGAAGACGATCATCGCTCTGCCTTGGAATTGAAGTACTGTTGCTTTCGCTACATCCGCCCCAGCAAGCGTGTGATTAATTATTGGTGTACATTTAATTTAGTCACACCTCAATAAGTCACACAGCCCGGAGGAAGAGGGTTAGGGTTTGGTAAATGGATGGGAAGGGGGGCTTTGGGGAAAGGTTTGAAAATGAAAAACAGACAGTATGCATGGACAAACACCAAACAACAAACTCTGTAGACTACCATATCCATATCAATATGTTAAGGGAGAAAAAGGACATGAATGCATGATGATGATTGATAAGGAGACCCGGATAACACACACTTCTTGTTCAGTTGGTCCGGGATTATTACTTTTACAGATAGCAAATAACATTTATATAACAGAGAGCAAACCTAATGATAATACCAACAACAAGAAGAACACACTGTTGTAAAGATTGTAGACAAAAAAATTAATCAAATTATTTAAAATATGATGAAAGTTGATACTGTTACTGTGTTATCCTGGTCAAAAATGTGAACTGGATTTGCATCTCAGCATTCCTCTTGGTCCTCCTCTTGTCCATCAATCTTGGGTGTCTCCAGTCGACACTGCCCGCCTGGAAAAAAAATGTAGATTTATTGGTAAGGTAAGTGTGCATTGTAATGTTTTCCCAAGTATAGGGCAAGGCCCGCCTGTAATTGTAGATGGAAAAACCAAAGGGATATTGAGAAACAAAGTTGAAAGAAATGCACAAGTTATGGTGTAGTGCAACAAGAACACTTTCCGAGGTGGCATGTATGCATAATCTCTGCTCTAGTCTGTTTCCAGCATTGACCTTCAACAGCAACAGGACAGAGCAGGCCCACAGTGACGGCACGTCGCTTAGCACATCCTCCGTTTAGAGTAATTTTTTTTAAAGAGTTGGGCAAAACACATATGCAAACATAGCATTCTGCAATTTAAGTTAGTAAATCAATGCACTGCAGTAATCCCACCTCTACACTCGGCTCCACTTCTACACAGACATTTGGGTCTGCTGTGGTTGTTGTTGACGTGTTTACCTTTTATGCCACTGATGAAACGTCCTCTTGACTTGTTATTATTCCATCAATTTTCTCGGGTACTTGTACTGACTGACTGTGAAGATCGGCCTGCAGTAGAAGTAACATTTTGTTATTACACAACACGAGTAGAAATATTGTTGACTTGAGTCACTCTTTAGTGTGTACAGTAAGACTACTAGTACACTTTGACTTCACTTCATGCATAACAAACAAACAACAAAACCACAAACACCAATCGCTCAGAGTCAGGTGTCCAATGCATGACATTCATTTTCATTACCTGTTTCTTTTCATCTTAAGTTAACGTGCCGTCTTTTTCGCCATCATCATCATGGACGGTTCTGTTGTCATACTCAGTGTGCAGATTGAGTCTCCTTCCTGTATTCAATCAAAAGCAATGTATCAAGCTTCAGTAGAACTACACATTTCTTATTAAAAATATTTGCAAGAAGGGGAAAATTGCCTTGAGTTACGTTTAGTGTGTACTGAAGAAAGATGATTAGTGCACAATGAAATAACTTCATGCACAACAAACAACAACCAAAATCACTTGGTATGCGACACTGCGTACAATGCATGGAATCAATCATTACCTGTTCCATATTATTTTCAGTTAATGGGCAGTCTCTCTCGACTCTGAAAGGAGGATAGCTATAGTAGTCATCATGTTCCACTTCTTTAGGCGGGACTAGGAAAGTTTTTATTTTTTCTTCTATTTTCCATCATCCAATCATCATGAGGGCAATGTATTTAGGGAGGTTCAGTATGATGGAGCGGAGGAGCTGGATTCGGAGGACTGTACTGTGAAAAGCAGACACCTGAAACTTGTATATTGAAATAAGAAGAGTAGAAGACGGTGGTAATGGATTTGTTGTGATTCAAAGTTTGTAACCGGAACGACAGACACACAAATAAAGGAAAATAAGGGAGGAAGACAGTAAGTGCAAGCCTAATTGTCAGGGAAGTATAGCTCGTCCTCAAACTCTGGGGGTTCAGCCAGTAGTAGGGAATCATGTGACACACTACTTCCGTCACCTGAGCAGCTGTCCTCGTCTTCCTTCCTTGCTTCATGTATTGTGTAATTCGGTGGTATGAAGAGCTGATTCATTTTGATCATTGTTAACCTCTCCACGTTTTTGGGCGAGAGACTGGTCCTTCTCACTGTTACAATGGAACCAGGAGCACTGAAAACACGTTCGGAAGAGACACTTGCGACAGGACAAGCCAGATAGCTTATCGCCAGCCTGCTGAGCAGTGGCCATTCAGCCCTTTTCCTATACCAATACTGCAATGGGTTTTGATCAATGTTCACCTCTGTTGGGTCGTCCAGATAGGCCTGGACCATCCGCTCAATGTTCAGGGGTGCTGCTGCTGACCTTTTGGGCTCTTTTCTCTGTGCATCAGCACTGTGCCTATTAATGCCTAACTGTAAATACCTATCGTGTAACGATTCTACTGGGCCTAATTATGCATTTGTTGTTGCTGTTGTGGATAATGATGGTGAGTGTTGTGAGCCAAACGTACTGCCTTCAGCCTCCGAAGTTGCTCTTGATGCTGCATGCCCTGCTGCAGTACTTTTTGTGGGTTGATCTTGCGGGCTTTTAATTAGCAGCCATTCATTTTCCAACTTACTCGCTGCCTCAGCTATCCAAGTTTTGTAGCAGGCAACATCCATCTCTGAAAAAGGAATGAATGTCTTCAGTCCCAATTTTAGCCAGTGGATCCAGAATTCTGGCAGAAACATAATGTTCTTGTGACAAAATCTTATTGTGCACCCTTGTATTTTCAGCTAAGCGACGGGCTACGCTCTCCACCAAGTCATAGGCTTCCTTTTTTTCCTCTACACCTTTGTATGATTCAGACACCTTCTTCAGCTGATGGAGAAGCGTGGCTCAGTGGTTAGAGGCGGCAGACCCGGAAGCTGAGATCGACCATGGACCAGGGTTCAATTCCCCGCCTCGGCGGGTCTCGGGCTCAAAATTCCACGGACTCGACAATTCTCGCTCTGGTGCCTACTCAACTCACGGGGTCACACTCTGCGACTCTGGGCAATAGCTTGCTTAATCTCCACTACGGCCCCTCACGGCGGGATGCCTGGCTTTCACCTTGTGGACACCCTGCCATGGTTTCTCACAGGGGAATACCAGGACGGGTTCCCTAAGCAAGCGCCGGGACGCTTACGGGCAGCTGTGCGCTTTACAAGTCCAGCACATTTACATTTACATTTACTCTAGCATTTGCAATAATGGGTTAGCTTGGCCTATTGTACAGTCCTCCTTGCTGACTTCACGTGTGAAGACCTCAAACGGACGAAGCATCTCAGTCAGACATTCAACTAGGCACCATTGGTCCATCTGAAGGGTCATGCCTTTCACAGTAGCATCCAGTCTTCGCATGACATATTCATTGAGTGGCCTGTACTGCTCAAACAGACGATGAAGCATGTAACACATTGAGTTCCCATATGTTGCCACCTCCTGGATGAGTGCTTTGACTGGTATCTTATATTCACGTTGAATGATCCTCAGCTGCTGCTTCCGAGCTATAAAAGAATGGCTGAAATGAGTGCATATTCTACGGCAGGTGGTCAGTAAGTTGCTGACTAAGGGTTTTTTTCCAGAAAGTTTTGAACTATAATGTTTATGCAGTGCGCCAAACACGGAACCCTGAAATAGGAACCAAGGTCCATGGCCTTATGTACATTACTGCCATTATCTGTGGCATCAAAACCAATACTAAGCCCTCTTGGGCGGAGCCATTCAAAACCTTGCTGTGAAACTCTTCCAAAATGTTTACAGCAGTATGAGATTTCTTCATGGTGAACATGGCTACAGTTGCATGTTTCCGAGTAGCTTTAAAAATCTCAGCTGTGTCAACAACACCTCATTCAGATAGCTTATCTCTAACCCCCACAAAAGAGACCCTGTGTGCAGTGATGCACATGTAATCTGTGGCTTGGCAACTGGTCCACATGTCTGTTGTTAGGTGGATATTGTGAACAGCACTCTGCTGCAAAACTTGTCCAACCAATTCCAGGACATCATGATGTAGTGCCGGAACAGCAATTCTTGCAAAATAGGATCAGCTGGGAACCTTCCATTTAGGGTAGATGGCTGACACAAATTCAAGGAAACCCACTCCTTCCACAAATGAAAAAGGGAGAAGGTCCAGTGCTAACATTTTAGACAGCTTCGCATTGTACAACCGTGCCGTTGGGTGGTTGTGTTGGAACTGCCCCTCCAACCTAAGCATGCTCTCAATGGTAGGCTGCATTACTTTCCTTTGTGGTGCGGTTGTTTTCATAAACCCACTTAGGCTTAACGACGCAGCTTGTCTCATTGCAGTACTCAGTCGCCTTGGTGTCTCAGGCTGACTCTGAGTATGGCTCCTACTGCGGTGCCACTCAGATGTTACTGAGGAGGATGTGGGCAGTACCACTGCACTACTGGGGACAGGGCTAGAAATGCCTCACTCTTCTTTACCTTACATCGCAATAATATCGTCCCCTGATTCTGCATGCCCAACCTCAATGGGTTGAGATTTTTTACTTTCTTTTAATTGAAGTAGGTGATTCTCCAACACGATAGTGTGGTGTATTCTGAGATGACTTGCTTGGCCTCCGGTACCGTTGTTTGTACCAAGCTTACCCAGCCGAACACCTTGTCGACAAATTGAGCATGTAGCAACGTTCTCCTCCTTGGTGCTAACAGAAAAGAAGTCCCAAACTGGGGAGGAGAACTTTCTGGCACTGCTGGATGTGCCACGTTCAATACCAGATGAACTGGACGGTGTGCTTGGAATGTGACTCTGTGCAGCTACACTGTGACTTTTACTACCACTGCCTACTGAGATGGTTGAGCTGTATGTATTTTTTTTTTAATTTGTTTTTATTGCAGAGTTAGAAACCACAGAACACAATAGCTCAACCAGTCCACTTGTGGTGTCCCCCCCGTTCAATCATTAAAACGTATACCATACACAGCCATTCAGCCCGCATCCCGGAGGCCGGGCGGCGTAGTACCCTAAATAGCAGGAAGGCATCGCGGTGAGTGTCCCTTCAGGACAATGGTCGAAAGAACATTTTACGTATCTGCATTTTACCCCCCCCCCCACCCACAACAAATAACAACGTCAGCCATCCCATATATGCAGGTCAATGCTACCAGCCGCTTCCAAACCCGCCCCGCGCTCTGTGGGGCCCACCATTCCTGACCCGTGCCCCTCTGCCACCTCCCGCACATCACCTACGCCCCACAGGCCCTTCTCAGCTCAGAATCACCATCGCGGTCAACCAACCCCCTGGCTACCGGCCCACCCCGAACTCCCACTAAACAACCCCTCAGTACCCCTTCCCCGGCAACTGCTAATGGTGTGTGTCCTGTTCCGAAGTGAAGTATGGATCCCGCTACAGTGTCATTGATAACTCTGTGTTAGTGTGCCTCGTAGTGTCCACAGGTCCCATCCACTCAGTCCTCATCTTCCACTAACGAATCACGCAAGGCTTGCACCACCAATTCCCACACACGCGCTGCATCCAAGGCTTTCTCATTACCAAGCTTGACAGCTTGCTTCATTCGGAGCACACTCTCGCATTCAGACCACCGCAGCAGTTCATTCTTCCACCTCCTCACTGACGGCCCGCCCCTGGACTTCCAATGCCATGAGATCTCTCTTTGTGCCAGTATCAAACCCAGGTCAATAAATTTGCCCGTCACCTTAGTGTGTTTGGTATGCGGGAACCAGAGCAACAGACACGCCGCCATGTCGAAGTCCACCTCCCTGTCGGTCACTTCGTTTAGGAGGTCCCCCACCTCTGCCCAATAGGCCTCCAAATGCGGACAACCCCAAAACAAATGATTCATGTCCGCCTCCGAAGACGAACACCTCGGGCATCGTGCGTCCTGCACCTGGAAGTACCGCCGTATTTTTTCCGGCGTCAGATAGGCCCTATGTAGTACAAAGAAATGCACTTGTTGGAAACGTGCATTCCTCGTGCCTTTCCACGTGCGCCGAGAATATGGCTCCATGCCGTGTCTGGAATGGGCCTGCCCACACTCTCCTCCCATTTAGCTTTGAGCCCCTGGAGCGGTTCCAATCCCTCGTGCAACATCCTGTTATGGAGGCAGGTCACAGCCTTAAAGGTGCCCGCTGCCATTACCACATACTGACACGCCATAGTTGTGTCCGGTTCTATTAGCCCTCCCTTCCAGTGCTTCTGTATAGCCGCTACCACCGCCGCATGCAAGAGAAAACCCCCGTCAGGCAGCCCGAACTGTTCCTGAAGTACTCCGAAGGGCACCAAAGTCCCATCGACATACAGGTCTCCCACCACCTGAAGTCCCGCCTCTTCCCATTCCAGCAAAGGGGACCAATCGCCCCCGTGTGGTAGGGCCGTCAGCATGCCAATCGGAATTTCCGGCGCATAAGGCCGAGTCGCCCTCGCCCTTCTGAGACTCCTCTGCCAGCACAGCCTGAGCGCCGTTCCCCCATAGTGAGGCCCCGCAGCTCCAGCCTCTGCTGCATAACGATATAAGACAGCACATGGCGCTGTATCCCCAACTCCCGATCACACTCCGGTCCCCTAAACACCCGGGCCACATGTTGCGTGAGAACCTGGAGTTGCGCCGCTAAGTAATACAGTTCAAAATCAGGAACAGCCATCCCTCCCTCAATCTTGGGACGTAGCAACGTGCTCAGAGCCACTCTACGGCGGCCATGTCCCCACAGGAAACCAATAATCATCGTCCTCAGGTCCCTAAAGATCCTCTGAGGAATCCAAATGGGTAGCGTCCGGAAGTAGTACAGGAGTCGGGGGAGCGCCACCATTTTCAAGAGAGCAATCCTGCCTAGTACCGTCAGGGGGAGGGTCGACCAAAAGGACATGCTGCCCCTCAGCGCCCGAACGCACCGACCAATATTGCCTTCTAATAGGTCCGTGGTCACATGGTAGATACGGACTCCCAGATAAGTGAAGCAGGATGGCTCCCAGACCATCCCTAAGCCACGAGCAGGGCAGGGCGACTCCGCTCTCAGCGGGAACACACAGGTCTTCGCCCAGTTGACCTTAAGGCCCGACAACTGGCCAAACTCCGACAATAGGTCCATCGCTCCTTCCAGGGCCCGCTCCGTATCGTCTACATACAGCAACAGGTCATCCGCACATAGCGAGATGTGATGTAGCCGCCCGTCGCTATTTATCCCCGCGTATCTGTCACCCGACCTAGCGTGGACCGCCAAGGGTTCCATCGCCAGAGCGAACAGGAGGGGGGAAAGGGAGCACCCCTGTCTCGTGCCCCTACACACCGGGTATGCCGCAGACACCAAGCCACCCAAACGTACCCGCGCCGTCGCCGAGGAGTACAAAACCTTCGTCCACCGTCGGAACCCGTCACCTATGCCAAACCTCTCCAGCACTCCATCCAAAAAGGCCCACTCCAAACTATCGAATGCCTTCTCAATATCCACCGATAAGACCGCTTGGGTCCCATCCTCATCCAGAACGGCATCCATTATCCCAACCAGGAGAAGGATATTCAACGCCGTGCTCCTCGTGGGGATAAACCCCGCCTGATCCCTGTGCACCAGGCCCGTCATGTGTGGGGCCAGCCTGGCGGCCAGAATCCGGCTCAGGATTTTGTAGTCCACCGTCAACATGGACAACGGGCGATAGGACCTCACATCCGTAGCTTCCCTGCCGGGCTTTAGGAGCGGCACAATCAAAGCCTCCCTCATGGATCCAGGCAAACCCCCTGACTCATAAGCCTCCGTGTACACCACCAGCAGTCTGGGTGCCAAGCTGTCTACAAACTGCTGGTAGAATTCTATCGGTAACCCGTCCACCCCGGGTGTTTTATTCCGAGCCATATTTTTAATGGCCGCCCTTATTTCAGTGAGCGTGATCGGCCCGCCCAACTCCTTCGCGTCCTCCTCGTCTAGGACCGGAAGCTGCCTCGCCTCTAGGTACTCCACAATTTCCTGTGCCTCCACTCCCAACTGACTCTGGTACAATTCCTCATAGTACACACGAAAGCACTCCAACACCGCTGCCTGAGAATATACCGTCTCCCCCAGTGCGTTGTTGATGCTAAGGACCGGGCAGCCCCTAAGTTCAGGGTTAGCGAGTCTGGCCAAGAGCGTGCCCACCTTGTCCCGTTCAGCATGCGCTCTAATGGCGTATTGCCTGTAGTCGTAACACCTCAACCGTTCCGTTTCGGTGGCGACCACCTCTTTCGCTTCCAACAACCGGCTCTGCAAGTCCGGCCTAGCCGGCCTGCGTCGCTCCAAGTCTCTCAGATTCTCCTACGCTTTCACAAGTGCATTCAACACAGTTGTGCGAGCATTCGAAAACCGACCCAGGCACACCCCTCTCACCACCACTTTCATCGCATCCCATTCAGTGGACCTACACGTGGCCGTACCCTCGTTCTCACCGAAGTAATTATCGATACCCTGTTGGACAGCTTCACTAAACACTGAGTCCTCCAACGTGTCTGGCCAAAGCCGCCATGTTGGAATCGCCGAGCGCTCCCGTTGCCACTGGATATGTACCAAAAGGGGATTATGATCCGAAATGGTTCTAGCCAAGTATTCCGTGTGTGAGATCAATGGGGCCAGGGATCCGCCGCAGAGCACTGAATCTATCCTCACGTGTAGTGCATGGAGAGCTGAATAAAAGGAGTAGTCCCTGGTGTCCCTGTGTTGTTCCCGCCACACATCCAGCAACCCCCACCTGTCCTGCCAGTCCTTCCTGTGCCAGGCCAACTTACGTCCTGGGGAATCAACAAGGGGGGGGTGGGACCTGTCCGAGACCACATCCGTAATCGAGTTAAAATCCCCCCCAAGTACCACCGGGCCCGCTAGGAAAGAGGCCAAGGACCCGGAAAGGCCATCGAAGAATCGGGCCTGATAAGTATTCGGGGCGTACACACAACAGAGAACCACATCCCTACCATACAACCGCCCCTCCACCGCCACAAACCTGCCCTCAGGATCCACCACTTGGTTCAGCACCTGAAACGGTATCCCCGCTCTCACCCAAATCAATACCCCCCTGGCATATGCTAAGTAAGTGGTGCCGAACACCTGGCCCGCCATCTTTTTTGCAACGCAGCACATTCCTTTTTTGTCAGATGGGTCTCCTGTAGCATAGCAATCTGGACCCCCCTTCGCACCAGATACGCGTGCACCTTGTGGCGCTTGACCATGGTTCGTAGTCCCCGGACATTCCACGTTAGGCATTTTAAGCTAGGTAATGTCCCCATACCAGCAGCGAACAGTCCAGGACAAACAACGCCAGTTCACATCCCCACCAAAGCAGTTGCCCCCCCCGAAACAAACTCTGAAAAGAAAAACACCCCAAACCCCACTCCCCAGGACAGAGCCTACGAACCCAGTGTCAGCCCCAATCCAAACCTCAAACCAACCACACATTCTCCTAACCTGTGGTCTCCACCACAGAAGGCCTTAAGGGCCCTGGGGGGGTGAGTTATCGCCGATCCCAGCTAGTGGAGCCCACGCCCCGTGCTCCCATCCCGTCCTGCCCACGCAGCACCCTACCCGGCAACCCACCCATCGCCAACAGGATACCACCCTACCATCAGATCTTGTCCAAGTCCCAACACAGCCTCAACCGTGAAATATCCCATCAGAAGTCTGGGGGGTCACCACCGGCCCCTTCGAGCTTTCCGCTTCCGAAAGGTCCTCTCCTGTCCTGCTGCCTTCGCTGCCAGAGTCCGTCTCCACCAGCTCACTGTCCTGCTGCGACCCCGTGATGGCCTCCGTCGCTGCTAGCGCATCTCTCTTCTCTGCGGCCATTTGGGCCTCCCGTTTCTCCCGCTGGCGCCTATTGCGGGACCGGAGGCGTTGCGATTGTCTGATCTGAGGCGGTTTAGGCCGATCTCGCCTACTTTTGTGAGACCTATCCGTCCCCGCTCTGTACGACTCCAGCCACTGCCATGCCTCGTCCGGAGTCTGGAAGAAGTGCATGGCCTCATCCAGGATGACCCGCAGCTTGGCCGGGAAGAGTAAGGAGTATTGAATGCCCTCCTCTCGCAGCTCCTTCTTCACCGCCAGGAACAATGCTCTGTTTTTTTGGACCACCTGGGTGTAGTCCGGGAAGATTGTAACCCTGCTGTTCTCCACCTCAAACGGGCCCGACGTCCGAGCCCTCTGGATGAGGAGGTCCCGGTCCTTATAATGGAGGAGCCGCACCACCATCGGTCGGGGGGGGCGGCCAAGCCCTGGCGGGCGAGCTGGCACCCTGTGGGCTCGCTCCAGGGTAAAGAAAGGAGTAAGCCCCTCCGGCGCCACCACAGTTCGAAACCAGTCCTCCATGTAGGCCACTGCATCCTCAATTCGTTCCGGCAGGCCTACGACCCGCATGTTATTCCTCCTATTGCGGCCTTCGGCATCCTCCGCACGTCGTTCCAGCGAGTCCAACCGGGCCAGGATGTCTGTGATCTTATGCTCCGCGGTCACTACCGATGGTTTCAGGTCAAATAGCAGCTGATCATGGTCCTTAACCTTATCCGCCAGCTTCGCATGGTCTGCTCGCAATAGCCCCAGCCCCGTGGCTACTTGCGCAATGTCCTGCTGCAACGCCTCCTTGGTCGAGGTAATTGCGTCCAGTATGGCATCCAAGCGTCGATTCAGTCGCTGCTCCTGCTCCTGGTCCAACTCCGGCGGGGGGGTCTCGCCCACCCGGGACATCGCCGCCAGTTCCCCCTGTCCGCACTCCACGGTCACCGGCCCTCCCGTAGCCGCCATCTCAGGGTGCTGCATCACAGGCCAGGATACCTGTCCAGTCCCGGCACTCGTGGGGCGGCACGAACTTCCCTATATTGGGCAGGATCAAGTGCCACCGCCGATGCCCGCGGTTCCAGGGGCCAAGTGGGTTAGCACAGTCCGACCTGTCCCCTCGTGAGCCTGGGGGAGGAAGGGAAGGAGGAGGGATAGTGGCCAGCAATTGTCCTCGAAGTCCGAGCGGAGCCGGGTACCCCGTCCCCCGATCTTCAGGACTGTTGCCACAGTCACACGGCTGCAGAGCCCTCCAACAGTTGGCACCAAGGCCACTCAATGTCGATGTCCGGAGCCGCCAGTCCGCTCCGCCGCCATTTTCTTCTCACTCTCGGCGACACCTCAGCCGTCGCACATCAGAGTCTCCTCGGGGCCAGCGGCCCCCAAGCAACTTCCTGCCGACGCCCAGTGGTCCCCCTACACTTCGTAGGGCAGGAGTGTCGATAACGGGTCGCCCAGGGTGCAGAAATCAGGAGAATTAGCGGGATTCCGCGCGGAGCTGCGAGCTCACGCCGCCATCCCGATCGGCGTCCAAGCCACGCCCCTTGGTTGAGCTGTATGTAGTAGGTCCCTGCCGGGCCTTTGAAAATATGGCAGCTGGAGGTCGTGGTGGTGTAACTTGTGTTGGTGGTATCCGTGCTACATCCCGTTCAGTAGCAGCCTTTCTGGATAGGGTGAGAATGTTGGTCTCCATTCCCTTTGGGGCGGGAGTGATGTGCGTGATGACTGGCTCATCTTCATCAACATCATCCCCCTCTTCTACATCTACCTCCATAACTCTAAGTTTTTCTGGAACCTTCCTTTTCAGAAGCAGTGACTTGTGGCGTGCATCACTCTCAGACTGAGCTGGTGGCTGCCAAGTGGCATTACGATCATCAGAAGCGGGACTTGAGGAAGAAGATGATGGACTAAGCCTCCTTTTCCTTGCTGGTGGACTGGAAGGCAATAGATCTTCCGAAACAGTGGTTTGCTACACCTTGTCTGCAGGAAGCTCAATATCTTGAAATGTACCTACTTCAGGAGCAACAACTACTATTGTGGGCCGTTCTTGCGGCTGCTGCTGTTCTTGCGCCTGCTGCAGTTGCTCTTGCGGCTGCACATTTATCTGCTGGGTTTCCGCCTACGTTGATTGTGTACTACTTTGCGATAATGACATTTCAACATCGCTGCTCGTTAGTAGACTGGCTACCTCTGCGACACTCAAGGGCTTGGGCCTAGGTTGGTGGGGTTGGACGGCTGGTGTGGAGGTGCTGCTCCCAGCTTGGTTCCCGGACAACGCTGCTGGAGGCGTAACTTTTTTGGTCCCCAAAAAAACTTTGGCCGGCACACCAGTCGAGGTTAATGGCACTTCCTTTTTCTGTTCCTTCTGCTCACCAGCAACTTTATTGGTACTGGACCTGGTACCTTTCTTTGGGGCCATCTTCTTCAGATGTCAGGCAGAACGCAGATGCACAACAAGTTGTGGTCACACGTGGACGTGATGCACAGCAGGACTTCTGTCTGGCTGGTAATACAACGGGTGATGATGATGACACCTCCTCCTCTGGCTTTTTGTGCACCTAAAAGCAAAAAAGCCAGGAGAAGAACATCAGTGAAATGTTGCATTTGTTGTTGTGGTCCAGTTACTACTGTACCAGTGCAAACAAAAGATATAGTCCAGCCATTTCTGAGCCTTTGTCAACAAGGGCTATGTTATAGTACTGTGTACACACACTACACTCTCAGGAACGATAGGAAAGAGAATAAGAACCACCAAAATAAAAATGTAATGGAAGTGGGGTGGGCCATATTTGCCATTAAATTATTTGAGCATCACATCGTTCATGGAGCTGCTTCTGGCAAAAGGGGTGGATGGATGGAAGCAGTAAGCCAATAGAAAAACCATGCAGGCCTGTATGGCAAAAGCAAGACATTAATAATTCCCACCAGCCACATGGCCAGGCCCAACAACAGAAATCCCACCCCCCAAAACAACACATTTCCCAACTCAACCCAATGCCATCCATGCCCTAAAAGATGTCTAAATTCAACAGACCACACAGAAAAACTTGATTAATAAAGCTGTGGCTACCTGCTCTGAGCCTACTGGATGAAAGCAGGCTTGTTGCCAGACAAGGCCAGACATGCTTGCAGGCTCAGGCTTCATAATGGCTACCAGCCACATGGCCAGGCCCAACATCAGAAAGCCCACCCCAAAAAAACACATTTCCCAACTCAATCCAATGCAATCCATGCCCTAAATGATGTCTAAATTCAACATATCACACAGAAACACTTGATTAATAAAGCTGTGACTACCTGCTCTGAGCCTACTGGATGAAAGCTGACCTGTTGGCAGCTAAGGCCAGACAAGCTTGCAGGTCTATGCTTCAAAATGGCCACCAGCCACATGGCCAGGCCCAACGACAGAAATCCCACCCTAAAAAACACATTTTCCAACTCTATCCAATGCCATCCAGGCCCTAAATGATGCTTGAAAATGAAATACATTAAAAAAGCACCTAAGGAACAGTTGCTTCATCATGCACACACCCATGAGGCCATGACTAGCTCGGGCCTACTACTGACTACTACTACCCACAATATTTTTAAAAAAAGGAATGATAGTTACCAAAATAAAATTTTAGTTGCAACAACTGCAATCCCCACAATGAAACAGACACATCAACAACGTACTTGTAAAATATCCAATTAAAAAATCCTCAAATCCAATTGCAATGATGCAGCAGACAAAAAGAGTGATCTTTCCAGCTCAAAATCCAAAGGCAGAATGAGCAGGAGATGGACAAAGCACTGGGAGGGGCCTGCTGGACAGGAACAGGAAGTTGGAGATTCTGGGGCACTTCCTCCCTCTCACTCCATTTAATAAAAGGACTCCTTGCACAAAAAAGGATAGCCAAATGTCAATCTGAGGAGTTATTTTCATCCAAATCATCATTTGAAGAAGGTTTTATGCTGCTAGAGCTGATATTGGTCTCCAAATTGAAAATTTTACATGTTCGAGTTCTTGAGCTTCACATTACTTCCGCCGGAAGTCGATGGCGCGTCCAAAATGACGTGTTCGTGTTCTCTCGCTCCCTGTCGTGTTTGATATGAAGTGTTCGCATCCTCACGCTTTTGCTCGCGGTGGAGAATGTCGTGTTCGGGTTCTCTTGCTCCTTGTTGCGTTGGATGTGACGTGATCGCGTCCTCACGCTCTCGCTTGCGGTGGAGAATGACGTGTTTGAGATCTCATACTCTCACGGTGCATGATCGCGAGACAAATGACGTGATCACGGGCACGAACTCTCGGAAGATAGCGCAAAATGGCTCCCAACAGTCCAACATCTCGTGGAGCACGAGACCGGATCGGGAAAACTTGTCTGCGAACGCAGAGACCCAGGTAAGGCGATCGCGCACGCGAGAATGTATTTTTACAGCGCAAGCATGAAAAAAAATTACCGGTACGCTGCGGATCGCGGAAATTTTTGCATTTTCGCGCTCTCCGCGGAACTCAAAAATGTCAAATTATCGCAATTTTTGTGAGCAGAACGGAATTTGATGCCCAGGCCTACTAAAAAGTCTACCCAAAAAAGTCTTGTAACCATGGTACAACGATAACCTCAATACTGAAAAACGCAACCTCAGATTAGCAGAGTGAAAGTAGAAAGCCTCTTCACTCTGGAACACCCCATACAGCTACGATCTCTCAGGAATATCTATCACAAAAGCATCACATATGCTGGAGCACATTTCTTCAGAAACCAACTTGATCAAGCCAAAAATCACCCCAAAAAAACTGTTTGAGCTGGTCAAATAGCAATCTAAAGGCCTATCTAATCTTGCCCGAAACGGTCCCAGTCTACTGCCCAATAGTGAACAATTTGCATGCTTCTTCCTGGAAAAGACTAACAACCTGATAGCTGACCTTCAGACTTCACAACAGCAAACTCATGAAACACCAAACCCCAAAATTATCCCCAACTGATACAGTTGGCCTCACGAACCAGCCAGCTTACAACCTCAAAAACAATGCCTCATGGAGTTCGTTCGAAACAATTGATCAAAGCATAATTCTTAACATGCTTTCAGACTTAAAACCCTCAGATCCCTTTAGTGAACCCCTTCCCACCATCCTCCTCAAAGATATCAACATGTCAATTTTTCCCATTGTGGACTAGGATTGTAAACGCCTAACTAAGCCAGGGTAAAAAACTGGACTGCCTAAAAGCTGGACAGGTCATCCCTAATAAAAAAAAAACAATGGCTGATCCAACCAACCTTGAAAATTTTCGCCCCATTTCCAACATCCCAACACTAGCCAAAGTTCTTGAAAAATGTGTTCATGCCAACTATGCAATCTTATCGACCAATTCAACCTCTTTGACCGGCACCAATCAGGTGTCCACTCGGGCCACAGCACTGAATCGGCCTTGACATATATAGTGGGCAATGCTCTAAAAATATTGGACCGAAACGAATCATGCCTACAAATCCTCTTGGACCTCTACTCGGCCTTTGACTCGGTAAAGCATGATTAGCTTCTTGACTTACTAGAGCATAGGATGGGATTATCAGGGTCTGTCTTAAATTTGTTCACCATTGTTTCTGCAGAACAGAATGCAAAAAGTCAAGGTAAATCAACTCCTTACCAACACTATGCCGGTCACACTTGGGGTCCCACAAGGCTCCTCTCTTTACCCCACGATCTTCAACTTATTCATGGAACAACTAACTGAAATGCTAAGGGCTATCAACATTCACTATTATCTTCACACTAATGACATTCAACTATACTTGAAAATGCCATCACCTGAAAACATCCAATCTCTCAATCCCATTCTTCAAAACACCCAAAACTGGCTCTCATGCAACCACCTAAAACCTAATACTCAAAAAAACGAGTTTCTCCTAATCTCCACACCCAACCAGATACACTCAATGAGTGATTGGATGAGGTATTAAACAGCTTCCAATTGCTCACCACAAATAATTTGCAGCCAAATCACTAGAAATAATCCTGGACAAAAACCTTAATATGTGGGATCATATTAATGCCACCACCATAGGATAAAACCTACAACTGAGTATACTATGAAAACTAAAACATTTCCTCCCGGAAACAGACTTCAAGCTGCAAGCGCTCGTAGTCCCCTGATTGGAATACGGAAGCGCTACTCCCATTGGCCTGACTAGAGCCACAACAGTCCCCTTATTAAGGGCTTCACTCAATTTGGCGGCAAGACTTATCACGGTGTCAAAAAAGTACAATCACATCTTCTCCATCCTGAAATCCCTCAACTGGCTCCTTTATGAAGCAAGAATTCAACTAAAAATTGCATATATGACACACAAAGTTCTACATTTCAACACCCCAACCTATCTCTCCCACAAGCTTGAGCTATCTGGAGGCGTTAGATCCACCAGAAGTGCTTCCACTCTACTGCTAAAGCCACAGCGTTTCAACAAGAAAAAACCTACAACAGATCTTTCTCAGGCATTGCTCCCAGAATTTGGAACTCTCTCCCCCTGATATAAGACTGACTCCCTCCTTCAAGAAAAAAAGTCAAACTCCTGTTAATGAACATATTCCTGGCTTAGATCCTCAACTCTATGCCCCTCTATGCGATTTGTTTCTGTTACGCTTTACTATGCCTAATGATTTCTATGTCACTGTGTCTTCATCTTGTAAAGCGCTCTGATACTCACATGGGTCTAGTTCGCACTATATAAAACTTTTCAAATAAAAACAAATAAATAAAATTGATCATAAAGAAAATAGTACTTTCCCTCATTTCAAAGTATATTATTTTGCTACAAAAATGTGGCTTCAAGACTGTAGATGTTTGCTGAAAAAGACTCAAAAAATATCTATTACAAATATACGTTTCAAATGAATCGCCCATCAGTTGGCTTATACTTGCAGTTTTAAAGAAAAAAAGAGGTTAATTCCAGCATTCACACCAAATAAATGTAAGACTCACCTTTTTTTTTTGTATAATGATCATTCAGTTGAAAATCTAATTTACTGTGAACCTTTCTGTGGTCACGGAAAATGTTCAGAGGTATGCTAGTTGCCCTTCACAGGAGGTACACTTTGTGGCCTCTATGCAATTCAGCCAGTCTTCCTACAGCAAATGGCCAATGCTGCTACAATAAAGACACTTACTTTCCAAGTAACATATTACTATTCAACATTCTAGCATTCTACAAACCATCCTCTAATTACTGAATACTCCTCTGATGTATGGAATCCAAGAAAAGCCTACATGTGCCATGGAGAGGCTTAGAAAGCACAGATAAATACATAAATAAGAAAGTAAGTAAATAAATACATATATAAATAAATGCATACAGTATCCCATGGAGGTAATCTCTGCAAGAACATTTGTGCCCTACACTCCTGCAGGCAGATAAATAGTTGTGTCCCATCTTTGGATTCTTTCTTCCTCTCGAGCTCCATAGGGAAACTGAATAATTACTGGATAATTCCTCAGAACCATACAACTGGTCAGTCTAAGTCACTTGTAATAAATCACTTCACTTTAAATGTATACCATAACTATGCTCTGTATTTATATATATCCCGACCCATTGTTTTTTGCCCACCATGCCACCTCAGTTTGGTCCCAGCCATATGCAAATCAGTCTTGACCCTGCTTGGGAACAGTACAGCCGAAAGTGCCAGGCCATGTCCTCCCTGAGCTGGAACATACACGACCCAGGACCGGTTTTGCTCTTATCAGGGTTTACCAGTCAGGTATTGCTTTGACCTAGTGACATAGTGAGCACAGGACCACGTCTGGGCTACCCATCAAACTTAGGTCATCAAAAACAAAGTAATGGATGGAGTGCTTGAATTAATCTAAACCACTGGTAATAGCTCAGGGTAACAACTCAGTAAATTCTTTTTCGCCCACCATGCCAATCAATCTTGATCTGGCTGCCATTCTACTCTTTTGACCCACCATCTTCAATAGCTGTGTCAGGTCTATAAAGGAGTTACTTTGCTTGAAGGTAGCAAGGTTTAAATTGATGAACATTTCCCGGCACTTTGTCATACAGTACTCCCTTTATGTACCCCATCAAATGGTAAAGCATCACCCTTGTTCCTTTATCTTCTAACTGCTGTTTCATTGTACTCACCTTTATCCTCAACCTGACTAATAGGTAAGTAACTATAAAGCCCCTACAAAGCTGAAGAAAATTCTAAGAAGGAGCATCCGTCACTTTTAACTCTTGCACTGAGCTTTGCCCAGTCTCATTTTTTTTCACCGTATCTCTTTATTTGTTTTTAGTATAGCATCACAGAACATAACGTTAGTGTAGCCATCATTACACATTCTCGCCAGTACAATTTAGGGCATGCAGAATAGCAATCAGATTACCTAATCATTATTACCTAGCAGTAAGCATGAGCGAATTTTGCGGATCTCGCGTTCGCGAATTTTGCGGATTTGCGGATTCGCAATCCGCAAAATCCGCGAATTCACGCGAATTTGCGGATTTTTTATTTTTTTGTGTTCGCCCGTGTTTCTGCCACTTCGCGAGGGTTTTGTACACTTTCGCAAATTGCGAACTTACCTGTCGGGTCGCAAGTTTCGCGAACTTGTTGTTTCTACGTGTCCAGCCTGTTTGGGACACTCTTCTTCATCACTGCCACTCTCTGTCACCACTGCCACTCTCTGACTACTCATGCCACCCTCTGGCCCACCCATGCCACCCTCTGTTTCATCACCACACCCTCTGGTTGTCCAGTGTACATTATTTTCGGCAAAGCAAAGCACACCTTCCCTGCCTCAAGTGACCTGAATTAATTTGGGGCTGATTAATGTGTCACAGAATATTTTTTTAGCTGGCACCTGCTTCCTTAGTGCGCCCTGATTAGTGATCTTTTGCACTTGCTAAGTGCTTTCATTGTTGCAAAATTAGTTACAACACCTGCCCTGCCCCAACTGACAATAATGAATTAGGGGCTGATTAATGGATTTTAACTTCCAGCCTGGCTCCTGCTTGTCTCCCTTAGCTGTAATTCAGGACCTTTGTGGCATATGTGTAACTATTCTGAGGTTCAGAGCAGGGTCACATAATAGTTTCAACTGGCAACTGAACTCTGGAGGGGCCCCTCAGGAAGCACTACAGGAAATGGCTACTAATGATGAGCCTGAACTTTTGAACCTGGTAAGTAGTTACTTTCAGTTTTGCTAAAATCGTATTTCTGCAATTTTGCACTTATTCGCGGGGCGCGAACTCACGCGAACTCACGCGAACAGTGCGAGCAGTGCGAGCAAAATCCGCTGCTCGCGGATTTGCGGATTTTGCGGGAGATTCGCAAATCTCGCGGATTGCGGATTTCCCGAAAATCCGCAAAATCCGCGAGCGGAACGGATTTTCCGCCCATGCCTACCTAGCAGTGAGGATACCTTTTGAGAGACAAATACAGAAAAGCTAGTAAAATTAAAGTGAGCAAGAGAAAGCAATGCAGTTAGAAGGCAGCAGTCGGTCAGTCGTGGAGTATTGCCTGGGTCTTGTACAGATGCTGTCACTGTGCTAAACTGTGGACGCCCAGTCACACATTGGTTGGTAGTAAGGGGAGAGGGAGGGGGGCAAAAGGACCAGACCACAACTCACGAGGCGAGCAGCAGCACCCACAATCGACCCTGCCCATTCCTTCCCTTTTCCGTGGGTGTAAAAGCTGTCTGCTCAAGCTTTGCCTTCCTTTTCTACAAAATACCAACGGAAATATCTTGCTATGTAACCTATGTGATGCTTTCCCGCACAAAACATCCTCACACAGTATTACATGACCCTAAGATTCTGCAATTACACACAGGATGGAGGTTGAAGTTGAATATACCCATGGATGTGACAAGAGAGTCTAAAGACCTGCTGCTCCAAGGGAGACTGATACCCTATGGCTAAACAGTCAGATAGGTGTATTGAGGGGCTGAGGGAAATGCTGTAAATTTAGTCAGCAGGTATCTTCCTCACTTGACAACTGAGTGGCTTATTATTATGAAGGGTCGAGTCTGGTGCAGAAATGAAAACCTCCTTAAAACCCAGGATATCACATAAATATTTCTGGAAAAAAACCCTGAGAGTGATGAACATGTTGACATCTGCTGTAAGCCACTGGTGTATCGTGTATGTGTTTGATACGTTATTACTCAAGTTAATTTAAGTAATATGGGATGTCCGCATGTCATAGAAATCGTATTAAATTTGATATGCCGCTTGCGTTTTATTTTCTAAACACATGACAGAAAGATAGTAATACATTTAGCGGCACATTTATGAAACTGTCACGCAGCACAATGCAGCAAGCCACCTTGCTGCGCTGTGCTGCTCCGCATGAAAGTGTAAGGACAGGAATGCAACGTAGTTAACATTATACAGCGCTATACTGTCCTTTCCTTGCACTGGTGAACAATGTGCTGCCTGGCGCTAATGCAGACACCCTTGCACCATGGTGTAAGGGTGCCTGCGTTGTAAGCAGGTTTGTTTTCATGCAGGAAGGGAAACCTTTCTTCACAAAAACAATCCTCTGATGCATTTTCCTCTTTCTATGTGTGCTGCAAAATTCAGCACACATAGAAAGAGGATAAAGCATGTAGAAATAAATATATTTCTGCTCGTTATTCCTCAACTGGGGAGGCGTAGCATTTTGACTCATTCTCAGATCTACCACTGATGGTAAATCTGAGAATGTGACAAAATCCATCAGTGGATGCATGGGAAAACCCACACTCCACCCATGGGTCACAAAAAGAATCCTTGAAAGAAGTTCCATACTTCTCCTTGTTATGTCTCTGGTGAGATGGCTTAGCATTTTGATGCATTCCCAGGTTAACTAACCTTAGTAAATATGGGAATATGCCCAAATCCCTGGGTGACTGTGTGGAAAAGCCCACACTCCACCCATAGGAAGCTTTCCCAACACAGAGTAACGCAAGGCAGCGATTTGTGTCATGCAGAGCCACACAAGGTGGCTTTACGTGGCTTAGTAAATATCACGCAAGCCCCTGCTTTGCATTGCTTCATGTTGCGTCTCCTTTTGTGTAACGCAATAGCAATGCAAGGGCTTAATAAATCTGGCTCTTACCTATACAAAGTATCTACCTAGATGACTCACAGCATGACTTTAGAAGCCATCATAGCACTGAGTCAGCGCTAACGACAGCTCTTGACAACATCCGGGTTCAGGTCGATGCAGGGCACACTACCCTGCTGATTTTGCTCGACCTTACAGCAGCGTTTGACACCATATCTCCTTTGAGGCTGGTTGATCACCTCAAGGAGATAGGGTTGAGGGTACGGCCTTGAGGCTTCTCTCCTCCTTCCTCAGTGAAAGGTCACAGATAGTGAAAATAGGCCATTTTTACTTAGCCTCAAATCCTCCGATATGTGGGGTGCCTCAGGGCTCCTCCCTGAGCCCTACTTTGTTTAATATTTATGTGTCCCCTCAAGCTAGTGTTGGAAGATCCTTTGGATTTGAGGTACTGTCCTATGCTGACGACACTCAAATTATGGTGTCCATTACTAACAGCATTAGAGAATCTGCCGCTAATTTTAACAACTGCATGCAGGCAGTCTCAGCTTGGATGGCTGGAAATTATCTCCAAAAAAATGGGGAAAAAACTGAGATGCTGATTTTGGCAATCAACATGATATCTGTACTAAGGAGTGGTGGCTTGACAAGCTGGGTAGCTGCCCTTCTCCTGTATGCCATGGGAAAAATCTAGGTGTTATAGTTGATTCATATCTGTCCATGAATTTACAGATTAGCAGAACTGTGTGCACTTGTTTTGTGATAATCAGGCGGCTTGGAAAAATTTCCCATTTTCTTTCCTTTGAATCCAGAGAACAGGCAGTAATTGCTCTGGTAATGTGCAGACTTGATTACTGCAATGCTCTCTATCTGGGAATAAATAAGGGTCTGGTGCATCGCCTTCGGGCTAGTGCAGAATGCGGCAGCAAGGTTGGTGATGGACTTACCCAAGTACCACTCAGTCTCTGCCTCCCTCATCTCGTTGTACTGGCTGCCTATGGATCGCAGAATCCCTTTCAAGACTCTTTGCCTTACCCATAATGCTTTCTATGGTTTGGACCCTGATGCTATTAAGGCAATGTTTCAGCATTATGCCACTACCAAAAATCTTAGGTCATCCAGAAAAAATGTGCTGGTAGTCCCGAGATATAAAAAGGTTAGGTGGGGAGGTAGGGCCTTCTCCACCGCTGCTGCCAGGCTGTGGAATGCTCTTCCTGATAGATTAGCGGGTCTTGTGTCTCATGCTCTATTTCACAGGGCCTTGAAAACCTGGCTCTTTTCGAAATCCATGAAATGAGCATGTTTTTCTGGCTGCGCGTGGTCCTCTATAGCGCCTTGATGCCCTTGGGCTAAGTTCGCGCTTTACAAATTAATATTCATTCATTCATTCATTCACCTCCATGCTTTTGTACAATAATTGCATTTTTGCGGGCACACCCAGATAAAGGGCAACACTGCATACACATTAGTATAAAGGAATTGCACTGACATCATCCCTTTGCATTTTACATCCATTTGGGCCCTCTAGCAGGCCTCTCTTCAATTCCCCAAACTACCTGGTAATCACACCACTTCCCATACAGCTCACGAGCCTCACGTCATATGAATGGAAGCAATATCAGTGTGAGCTGATTAATTTTATTTTACTAGTGTGGGGGACTTTTTATCATGAAAAAGACGAGAAACACATTTATGTTGCTCTGAGGGTAGGTCTGCCCTTCAATAGATTTGTGAACAAAGCTCTTTGAAATAAATGTCTCATGGTTAAAATGATTTGTGTAAATGCTATTGCATTTTTCATGGAGGAAGACATTGTCTTTTTCATTTTGTTGTATATAGAGGTTTGTGGCAGCTATTTGATTGGTGAAGCACCCTGCTAATCTTTAATTGTTGAAACAATAGAAATGAACTTGGGAATATTAATATCCAAAGGGGTGGATGGGTGTATATATTGATAGATAGATTGATAGATAGATAGATAGATAGATAGATAGATAGATAGATAGATAGATAGATAGATAGATAGATAGATATTTTTATATTACATGTTCATTTTGCAATAGCTTAAAAAGCTGGTATCTTCATAGTGCCATTAACAATGGGTAATGATTGAAATTAGAATGTTTAGGTTTACCTTTCATGAATAAAGTTTTGATAAAACAATGAAAAACATTGGATTTATGCTGTTCTAGGAGTTGCAGCATTCCCAGTTAATTAGGGATTTACCACATTTGCAAAATAATATACTGCATAAGGTTAAAAAATACAGATTTCACAACATGTTTTTAGATTAAATGGATGAAAACCATACTTGGTGTATAATTTTCATTTTTCGCCGCATAAATTAGAAAACCTGGCTACATAATTGTTCCTGCTTGCTGCATAATCCTAGTAGGCCTGTTTATGTTAAAACGCTGCAGAGTTTTTCGGGGCCTGTCAATATGTGTGTTTGATGGGGAAGGTGATTTAGGTGTATTGGGCTAATTTAACCACTTTATAGGACAATATTATGTTATTGTATTGAGGCTGTAAAATGCCAATTCCTTGCTAATTCTCAAGCAGTAAGAAGGTCACGTGAACACGGTTTGGTTTTCTTTTCTTTACTGTTTTCTGAAGAGTGAAACTCAATTCAAGTGCCACTTTAGAGTGATTTATACCTCTCTGCATGGCAGAAACCAAATATGGCTGACGCTGTGTGATGCCAATCACATTCAATGTTCCCTTGCACCGTGTTGAGAATACGTACTTTTAACATTATATAGTCCACTGGCATAAGCAAAATCTTAAGAATCTCTATATTGCTTAGGGCGTAGGAGTATGCACACCCCGTGTAATACAGTGTCATATCCCAGCATTTGTCAAAGTAAGATTATTGTCGTGTCGATAAGCCACGACCTGCTTCATTTTATTGAGGGCAAGAGTGTACAAGGAGCAAGGATATTTCACGTGTGTATAATTTTTGCACTCCAGCTTCGATCTCGAAGGTTTTTGCACGGTATTAATTAGAAACTACCCTTGTAATATATCTGATAGAATAAACAAGTTTGAGAGAGAAAATTGCTAAAGCATTTTATAACAAAATTCTACCCTAACATACATTTAAAGATTCTACGGTTTTCCTAGACTTTTCAATGTATCATGTTGCCATCAGAACAGTCACCGTATGAACTTTTCTGGGAAGTGTCCGGAGGTTTCCCTCACTAATGGCTGTCACAATTTCCTGAAGGAAATTCCATTAAAATGCTGTCAGCGTTTAAATAGATGAGAGGTCCGTCAAGGGAGGTCCTCCAAGTAGTCCCTTGTTTCATTGCTTATCTTGCCGTACAGCAGTCCAACAATCCAGGCTTAAACTTGCACTTTGAATGTATTTTATTATCTTTTTTTATTATGTTTTATTTATTTTGCTCGGCAAAGTGAACATTACAAAAGCGACGTGAAGAAAAAAGAGAAAACAGATAGCAATAGAAAAATAGCAATCCACATAGTCATACAATCGTTATTAGAGGGAGATACAGGGCTCCAAATACTTTCAAATACTTTTTCATACTAATTTAACTTATTGCTTTCCATAGAGAAGCAATTCCTAAAGTTTTCAAATCTAAGAACGTGGTTGAAGTGGATTCGTTTTAGTTCATTGCAATTACGAGTCGGTCAACAGCTATAGCAGTAAAAATGTAATGAGTGTGTTAATCATCCATCTGCCAAATCTGGTAGCCCTGAAAATATAGAAAACGCCCAAGTCTAACATCAAAAACATTAAGAGAACAAGTAACTGTGAACATTAAGGGTCTAATTCACAAAGATAAACTTACATTTTTATTTAGGGTTCCATTTTTTTATGCTCACTAACTGCAAACTTAATTTTGCTAAAAGCAATTATACGACTGTGGAGACTCAGCACATAAAAAGAAAGACCTTTCTATTTTTTTTTACTTCTATTAGAAAAATTAAACTTGCAGTTTGTGAGTACCAAAAAAATCGTAAACTTACACAAAAATGTTAATTTACCTTTGCGAATTTGGCCCTGAATGTAACTGCTTACATTCGCACAGCCGCGATCGGCAGTAGGAGTTCCTGCAGGGCGGTGACGTGGGGAGGGGGAAGGGCAGGGTGGGGGGTAGTAATGTATGGATTACAGAGTTTAACAGGTAAGTAAACATATAAATAAATAAAACGAATTTCGTTGCGCGCACTGCATCGCATTTGGTGATGCCGTGCGCGCAACAAAATTAGTTTTATTTATGTATATGTTTACTTACCTGTTAAACTCTGTCATCCATACATTACTACCCGCCACCCTGCCCCTCCCCCTCCCCACGTCACCGCCCTGCAGAAATTCCTACTGGCTACATTCGCAGAGACATTTTACATCAGTGCAACAATTTTATAGATACAGCTGCGGTCGGCAGTAGGAGTTTCTGCAGGGCGGTGACGTGGGGAGGGGGAGGGGCAGGGTGGGGGGTAGTAATTTATGGATTACGGACAGCGACGGCTCGTGGAGGGAGTTACGGTGGGGCAGGAGGGTGGGGAGGGGGAGGGGCAGGGTGGAGGTTGCTAAAAACCGGCATATGGATAATTGCAGGTAAGTAAACAATTTAATTAATAAAACGAATTTCGTAGTGCGCCTTGCATTGCAAAATGCAATGCAGTGCGAGCTACGAAATTCTTTTTATTAATTAAATTGTTTACTTACCTGCAATTATCCATATGCCGGTTTTTAGCAACCTCCACCCTGCCCCTCCCCCTCCCCACCCTCCTGCCCCACCGTAACTCCCTCCACGAGCCGTCGCTGATTACGGAGTTTAACAGGTAAGTAAACATGTAAATAAATAAAACAAATTTTGTTGCGTGCACTGCATCACCAAATTTCTTTTATTTATTTATATGTTTACTTACCTGTTAAACTTCGTAATCCATACATTACTACCCCCCACCCTGCCCCTCCCCCTCCCCACGTCACCGCCCTGCCGACCGCGGCTGTATAGATATAACATGAAAGTCCTAAAAACAGAGAGCAGCAAATTGTTTTCTAGTGTTGAATTTCACACGTAGAAGGTTAACGCTGTATTCATTATGGAAAGAGTATGCTGAAAATTACTCAAAAACAATACCCTATCTTGTTTTCTAGGTCATTTCACAGTCTGTGCATTGTACCACTGACTAAGTAGCCGTACATGTCTAAAAAAAACTGAAGTATTCTGGCAATATACCCTTGAGCAGCAATTCAGTATTTCTATATATGTCATATGTTTTACCTAGTTTGGTGATATTTAAAAAGTTGGCCTTCTATAGGTGTAATCCACCCTGCAGAGTGATCAATAAACTCATACGCATTTCCATTAAATATTTAAATTAGTTCTTGGTGCGGTTTTCTATTGCTTGCATGCAGAATCCAACAACATTTATATCAATGACAATATTCTTGCATAAGTTGATCTATTAGTTAATTATCAGGAAGCCACATATCCACCCAGGATCCTGCCATATCCAGTTCCAACATTTCAGATTTGGGCAGAAAAGATGCCCTGTGGGATTATTTAGTGCCAACCTCACAGAAAACTATGTCAGAAGGGGTAGGGTTGTCCCGTAAGAATTGTAGCCTCATTGGCTAAGGGGCCATCCACACATACAAACTCAAAATTGGCTTAAAAGTGGTACCTCTAGCTACCAGCCTCTGAACACTGCTGGACTTGAAAAGGACAGAAGGAGGACTGCACCTGTGGGCCTCAGAAAAAAGACTGCACCAAGGAAGACTACAGGAACACTACATTGCTACACCTGTTGAACCAAGACAGGACATCAGAGAGAGAAGGGTTGCTACTACTATCAGCATAGTGGCGAGAGCCCCAAGGGCTAGAACTGATCCCAATTGTGCCAATGACCACAGAGCCGAATCCAAGGGCTAGTTTGTTAGCCTTCTGTTAAGCTTCAGGAACACGTTTAAGGTGCCTGCACCTACAGAGTGTTACAAAAGGGGGTGGTGATGGACGGAGCATCTGAACCAATCAAACATTCACACCCAGTCAACGGATCTGGGTTGAATACATCACCGTTCTTCAACCCACTCTGCCACCCCAGTTCAGACATGGCCATATGCAAATCAGTCTGACCCTGTGCCTCATGGGAACAGTCCAGCCCGAACTGCCAAGCCATGCCTTCCCTGGACCAGATTCAAGCTTCCTAGGATCGGTTTCTGACAATACAGCTGTCTTCAGCCAGGCTTACTTGAATCCACTGGCAAAGTGAGCAAGGGACTCACGTCTGAGCATACCCTGCCAACTTATGGCGAACAAAGCGGTACAAAAGGGGGTGGTGATGGACGGAGCATCTGAACCAATCATACACTCACACCCAGTCAACGGATCTGGGTTTAATCCATCACCGTTCTTTAGCCCACTCTCCACCTACAGAGTGTGCAGCTGACCAGAAGCCACTGGACTTGCCCGGGACTCCTCTGGTGTAGCCCATGAGATCAAGCCCTTGTCCCCAAGATGCTAAGGTGTTCTCTTTAATCAACAACCAAAACGTTTAGAGAGGGTCCAAGGGATATTTAAATTAAAGACCCCTACCTGATTATTATCCCCAGCTACTTACATATATATAACACAAAAAACAGGGGGGTCTACCAGCTTAGTTATGTAGCTGCACTGTCAATCCGAGTTAACAAAATCTCGGGGTGGATGAGTCACATCAAGACAGCTTATTTCAAAACAACGTGAACACAATATGTATAGGAAAGACCAACACGGTACAGATCATTCATACATGGTTGACAAATCCAAAACATTTAGCAAAGGGTTACCATCAAATTGACTCAATGATCAGTCCTATCATATGGCCAAACCCCGGTGCAAATCAGGCTAGTCTCCTGATCATTGGGACTTCAAGCGCCGCACCATTAGTTGCTGGTCAAGGAATTGGTCCACCTATACAACCAGCCCAACAATGATGGCTGATCTTTGATGGTAAAGTGAGAAACCGTGCAACAGAAAAATAGTGACTTTAAAATAGGATGGAGTGTCCTCCTATTTCTAACTTTATTCTACGGATGAAACACACATCCTAATTAAAAACATAGAACAGTGCAAAAAAAGGGACAGTCAGCAAATATCTGTCTGATAACGGGCCAACATGTTTCTGCCTAGCGTGTATTTTATCCCAGGGCATTCGTCAGGGCCTCTGTTCTTACAATAGTTGCACTAAGTAGTGATGAAACAAAAGAAACACCACCACCACCAAAGTACGATGCAACCTATAACAACCAATGACATTAACCCTCCATGTCAGATAGGAAATACGAATTCTATGGAGGAAAATGCATATTTATTATAAACTTACTATATCAATCGCCTATACATTGTGTTTCACCAAAAATAATTGCAAAGAAAATATTGTATTTATGCTCACCCTTCATGGTAGGGAAATGGACCTCACCTCACCTGGACCTTGATCAGGTTCTACGAGGCCCCGCACTACATAAAAATAAGAGGTAAAACAGAAGTAGAGCACCCATAGAGCATATTTACACAGTCTATTCCAGTGGCCACCATTCCTTCCATTAGATCCCCTTACATCTAGGGACCAACATGTGAGGAGACTCCAGTAACTAAACTATGTGTGCCCAGCCCCTTAGACTCCCAGGTCTACCTTTCAATACAAATATATCCTCATAGAGGTAAGTTATCTATTCATAGTGGGACTACTACTGAGTTGCAGACTTTAACAATAATATTCTTGCTGGCTGTGTTATCCATGCTAAACTTCCTGTGGTTTCTCATACATTGAATTAGCTATAGACTCACCTATCCGTCGGTACCTCAAAGCTCACATCTGAGTCTTGGGGGAGGCACCGACCTGTAGATGGTCTCTCCTTAAATGATTAACTCAGGGGTTGTTGGTATTGTAACCCTCCGCCTCACTTGTCTGAATAGCAGCAGTAAATGGCAGTTCTTTACTCTCAAGAGTGATTATTTTGCCATCCCCAGTGCTTATATCTGCTGAATTGGTGGCAAAAAACCGAAAGCATTATTGTTCACCCCGTTTTTTGTAAAGTTCAAAACGCACTACTTTACACTCGAAGTCGCGCAGGAATTCGCGCTCTAAACTACAGCATGAGATCATCCGCCCCATTTTGTTAGTTCATTAGCTGATATTATACAGAGATGATCGAGATCGTTCACCCAGCTCCGATCGGTGGCAGTGATCTAATAGTATGATGCACTCGGCATTTGCGCTCGGTGTGTCGCGCAAACACTAGCATTAGGGGCAGCGGGGCAACACTTTCCCAAATGTAAGGGACTTGTGTTGAGATCTCGCGAGATCTCTTATAATCTGGACTACACAATGACCTTATGTCGGCCATTGTGGTAGTTTAATTATGAATGACGCTGTCTAGCAATGTTTAGTAACCCAGCTGAGTAGCTCATAGTCTTGCAAATACGGTATTTGAACCCATAAGGTTTTAGGCATTGTTAAGTGTTTTCAACCATAGTACAAATGCCCACTCAATATGTGTCCCCACAGCAAAGGGCACCAAATAAAGAGAAGAGAGGCATCCTCTTGTAAAACCTGGTGGTACAGAATCCACTATTCTTATGGTACATCTACACCTGTTTTAATGTAGAATGGCATGATAATGAGGTCACTAATAGTCATGTTGGTATATGACACAGTATCTCTTCACTTAGGTCCTCCCTCCGGTAGTGAACCTTAAGCCACACCACATGTATAATCATGTATAGTTCTTTGATCTATGACATCTCTAATAGGTGGTAAAATGTATGTCTAAGTACATAGGAAGCGGGGGCTTATCTTTAGGTCATGTTAGAGTACACTGATCTCTCAAATGGATCCCTATAACAGAGTCCAGGGAATATCGTCATTCAATCCGATGGTATCAGTCTGGAGCTTATAAATCCATTTCTGTTCCTTTAAGAAAAGGTAACTTGATACATCACATATGTCCAGGTATAAAAGGCTTCTCAAGTATTGTCCACAGGAAGTCAGTCTCATAGGGTGTTCTCTTTCACATAAAAGAACTGCAACTTGGACACCAAAGGCAAAAGATAATGTTTTTGGAATACAGAGTCTGAGGCTCGTAGACTACCGCCGCTAGTGGATTTGTGGGTAGCCTTGAACGCCATCAAGAATCAGGACTTCATCGGGCTGCTGGACTTTGTCTGTCTATCAACATTGAGCCCAACACCGGCCTCTAACTGCAGACAACCCCACTGAAATTATGGTAAATGAGAACAAGAACCAGAAATGTTTCTAAGTATGAAGGTAAAATCTAGACAGGACCAACCCAGCACCCACATTCGACCCCGACTTCCATTGTGGTTGGCTTGAAACTTTGATTTTGCCCCGGACACTCACATTGCAGGCTCATAGACTACCATTATGAGTGAAAAGCAGCGATTTGCCAAACTATTTGAAACGTTTACAACTTGTTAGAGTGAAAAGCAGTGATTTATAAAAATCATGAAAAATTCATGTTTCTGGTTCCAAAATGAACCAATGAAATATGAAATATTAGAAGTGAGGAAAGTTAGATATGCCTGAGGTGTGCCTGGTTGACAAGTACCTGCACTCAATCTCAAGTATCTGCAACAATAGTTACAATCTTGTTGCGCTCAAACTGCAGTTTGATGAAATTGTGGAGTATCATTTGGAGATTACATTTTGCCTGATCTTTGAATGTTTGCTAGGATGTTAGAATCTTCCAGACTGTATTCAGTTCCTAAACATTTAATGACTGTTGCAAGTGAGTTGGGGGGGTATCTTGTGTGCCTCACTCAGGGATCCCATCTCCCTCCAAAAATAGACCAACAATGTATCCATCTCCAAAAAACTGACCCTAAAGCAAATCTTTATAACTTGTGATTCAGCAACCAGCGGTTTTGTCAAATTTAAATGTTGTAGGTAGAGTAAATATCGGCCTAAATAAAGTGCACTCTGCCAATATCAGCCGTTTATTTAATCTATCAGGGAAGACTCTCTGTCCATATGTTAAAGGAGGAACAAACTTGGCTTTTATAGCTGAACGTATTGAGTGGGAAGAGGGACTACAAAGTTTACTGAATCTCTGAGCAGTGTTTAAGTTATTTTTAGCAGCCTTGATTTTCAGCTCTTTAAATCACATAGGGTTTCCCAATCTCTTCTACCCAGAGGCTAATTTAGTTAAAGTGCATAGTCTTTTGATCCTCTGCCTACCTATAAAGCAGGTCCTCAGTATGGCATCTGAATCTGGTGAGCAGATTTCACTCCTGATCTGGCAAGTTGGTGAGATGACCGCCAGGTTCGAGTTTAACCTCTAAATAGAAACAGCTACATGCATCAAGGTATTTAGGAGTCGCAAACGGTGAGAATCAGTAAATTCGGCCGTTTGCGATTCCTAAATATCTTTTTTGGATGCATCAAACATTTTTGGGAAAATCGCTATTTTTAGTGAATTCCAAAAATGCGATTGCTTTTAAGGAATCGCAAATTTGTGATTCCTTAAAAGCAATGCATGATTGCATTTTAAATTACGAATTCGCAATTAGGGGGTGCAAATTAGCACGAGGTTGGACCTGGTTGTAATTTGCGAAAAAGTTTAAAAATGCTCAAAATTGCATTTTAAACACTGTAATGTTACAGACATACATGTCCTTAGGACATGTGTGTGTGAAACATGCACTTAAAAATGCATTTCAGGGGTGCAGGGGGGGTCATTTGGACCCCCCCCTGCACCCATGTAATGCATTAACATTTTGCGATTCGCAAATAGAAATTCGCAAAATGTCAACGCCTTCCCATTGATTCCTATGGGCCTTTTGGCCCATAGGAATCAATGGGAATTGCGAAATCGCAATTTAGAATTCGCATAATCCTTGCGATTCGGTAAAAATTGCGATTTTTACCGAATCGCAACAATTATGCGAATAAATTAATGCATCCCATTTTGCGATTCCTTATTTGCGATTCCCTATTTTTCGCAAATAAGGAATAGCAAAATGTCCCGATGATGCATGTGGCCGATAGACTTTTCCACTAATTCCCTTTTATATGAATAAACGCCAGGAGTTCCTCTAGAATGTGATGGTTTGTTGAACCTTTGTTTTCCCACAAGGGAAGTGGGGATGCATACAATATTTTTGGGTATGTTAATGGTGGTAGTGACTGTTCTTGAGGTCAATTCAGCACTACTTTTGTTATGTTATGTTATGTTATTTTTATACTTCTATAGCGCACGGCCACTCCACGGAGTATCCCGGCGCTTTATCGAAGGAAACCCAACCGAAGAAGGGAGAACATAACACTGAGAGGACGTGCAGACACAGGAAGCAGCATCAAATTAAGGGAAAAGCCATGTCTTAAGGGCCTTTCGGAAGGACAGAAGGCTAGAGGTCTGTCTCAGAGAGATTGGGAGGTCTTTTGTGAGGAATTGTTCCACCTACCACTACTTGTAATTATGGTTACCCCATACCTTGTGCCTTTAGTACTATCCCTTATACCCAAACCTAAGACCAGCCTGATATGCTTAAATGAGCTTTAGTGGCTGGCATGGATTGTAGTAGCCTTGGCTGCAGCGCTGACATTCCCAATGAAAGAACTTGCTTAAATTCTGCGACCATGGTTTATGGTGCTGAAGGAAATATGACCCAATTGCCTAAAATTAGGAAACAGCGGCACTTATTTAGAGTTTGTAACAAAGTTTGCAGTGAGTCCTTTATGCAGACTATTCGAAACATTTTTTGATCATTATGAAAACAAAGAACATGAAATAGAGCAAAAGCTCCTCTGTCTCAATGGCAGCAGCCTGAGAACTTTTAAGAGTTTCTGTTAATCCTGTTAGTCCTGTGTTTTGAGGATTTGAAATGTTCTTCTGAATTCAGTCAAGGGACCGTGGACTTGAAGGATGTATTTAATTTTAACAGTTGGAGCCCTTTAAGGGTGAGTCCAAGCGAGTAATACTTTCCGTTTAGAACTGGTCAATTTTGTATGTGTACAAATAGCTTAGATTTCTGCATCCGCCAATAGGGAAAGAGGCAGCACCTTTTACCAATTAAGGAGAGGCTGTCATGGCTGGATAATTACAGTGACCCTCTACTTCCCATTAAGAGTAAAGGAGGGTTTTGCTATGTTCATACAGAGATATGGGAGTGTCATAAGAGTCACTGGATTTGTGTACAAACTGTGAGATTTGTTGTTACTCATTTTCATTTCAGTCTATCAGACAGTGCTAAGGTAATGGGCCATGGAAAGGATGAAATAGAAACGGAGAATTCTGGAACATTTTGAGGGTTCGTGGATCTTTTACTTGCTCAAGTTTTTTGTTATAGGGTTCTATTTAAAGAGAGTGGGCCCGATTCACCAAAGTAATCTGAGACAAAATCTCAACTTTACGACTTTCGGTATTCACAAAGGTCATTTAGGAATAGTAAAGTTAGGAATCCTAACTTTACTACTCCTAAATGCCCTTTGTGAATACCAAAAGTCGTAAAGTTAGGATTTTGTCTCAGTTAACCAAAACTTAAGTTTAACTGAGACAAAATCCTAACTTTATGACTTTCAGTCTTAACAAAGGCCATTTAGGAGTCGTAAAGTTAGGATTCCTAACTTTACTACTCCTAAATGCCCTTTGTGAATAACGAAAGTTGTAAACTTAGGATTTTGTCTCAGATTACTTTTGTGAATCGGGCCCTGAGATCTGAAAACAAATCTTCCAAATCCGAGGCTGAATATTATTTCAGAGCAGGAAGTTCGTACTCACCTGTTCTCATTGAAGCAGGACAAAGACTGATTTGCGTATATATTTCTCGTCCATCTGCAGTGGTGAAGTGAACAAAAAAGTGACGGACTGCAAACTGCCCTAAGTGATTGCCAGTGGTTGACATTTTAGCAGCCATGCCACTCATCACCTTATGTTATTTGAATGTGATGCTCTAAGTGTGAAAAGTATATTCAGATGTGGGTCCTATGTTCAGAGGGCCATAGTTTCTAATCTGCATCTTTTCCAATAAGGTTGACACAAGTCCAGGAGAAGCTTCTCCATTAGGATGAAGGAGTGTCACCCCACTACTGAAAATGCCTGAGCAAATGCCCTAGAGATGAAAAATAAACTGGTAATAAGGTACATTTATGACCGTTTTATTTTTCACTAACCCGCATCTCGAGCCGAGTATCAGGGTGGGGCCATTGCTGCTAAGTGGCAGCAGCAGGGAGGAGTAGTGCGCTGGGCACTTAAGTTTAAAATGTGCATGTCACTTTGGCCAGCAATCTTGCAGTGGCAAGCCAAATATGTGCACTTTAAACCTCTGAAACCCAGCTCAACCCAGCTGAGCAAGCACATTCCTCCAGTGTTCTCGAGAGAGAGCTGTGAGAGCCGCTCCATCCAGTCCTGGCACTTCCCTCATGCTGGTTAACTTTAAAACGGTAATGTAATGCATGTTGGCAATTTAGTTAATGTAATTGCATATATACACACACCCACCCATTTGCCTGCCATACCACTTTCCGTAGTTGGCAGCCGCCACTGCAGAAGTCTGAAGTTGCATATGTTACCATTCACAGGGGAAAGGGTTTGGCAATTTGGACAGCACTCTTCATACTAAAGCAGGAATGTTTGTTTACCGTCAGGAGTCTCAGAAAGGAAAAAAGATGTGCTGCAATGTGATCTGAGTGCAGTGTTTCTACCCATCACCTTTTGCTGTTTTTCCTCGACCAGTGCAAGCAAAGTAGACTAAGACAGCGCCTCTCTTCAGAGTTTCATCTTCACTGCCACACTTCCTCCTGTGAGTACAAGTTGTCAGGGTGCTCCGTACGACCCTTCAGATATGGGGTGAGAAGGAGGTAAAACTGGTAAAACTCATCATGCAGAAAGCAAATGAAAATGTATTTATTCAGTGCACAAACACAATAGATATGTCCAACTAATCTTTGTTAAATGTAAGTGTCATGTGCAAACAACGACCACAAAACACAATCGTCATGAGTATCATGAGTGATGTAATATGTGACATCATCAGCAGTGCATTGCAGGCGTTCGAGTTATATTTAGCTCAACTAACTATAACAGGCGAATTTCTCTGGTTTTTATATGAGTCAAATGTCCAACTAACTATAACGTCCCTGAAACCTATGGTTTTTTCAGTGAATTTCCAAGGTTTTTTAAATGCTAATTCTTAACTATAAAGTACCTAACACCTATGGTTTTTTCAGTGAAAATATACATATATATATATATATATATATATATATTTAGGACCATGTTTCCATAGGAAAAGTATTTTTTTGATTTTTCTATATCTTTGGCGCCATTTGATGAATCTTCACTAAACTTTCTCAAAAAATGTGCCATGACTCTTGTTTCCCATGGAAAGTTTTGGGGCGATCCAACAAGCGAGGGCCAAGGAAAGAGGGTGGGTGTAAAAAATGTGCACTTCCCATGTTAATTCCCATAGGAGCTTAAAAACACGATTGCAGCCCAAACTGCTGGACGGAATCACACACAATTTAGCAGAAAGCTAGCTTTTTGTTATTTGGTATAAATCCATTCAGTAGTTGTTGAGAGATTTAAGGACATCCAAATAAGGATATCTGCAATCACATCTATTTTGCGGTTAATGACAAGCTGGTGCAGGGAAATGTAGAGGTCTGATTGGCTGCCAACACTTCAATCAAGAGGTGTTGGCAGCCATCTTGGGAACTTCAACTAAGTCCCAGAACATAAGCAGGAAAAAAGAACAGGGGCCAGGATAGGAATACCCTGACCCCCAAGCCTAGGTCTTAGGGTTCTCCGGGAACACCAACACAGATATATTTTCAAATATCACTGAGAATATTAAAAAAAACAAGCACCAGCTAATATTAGCACTTGTTTTAATTGTAGCCCCTGGGTGGTAGAGGTCCCAGGGGCAAGCGGGATTATTAAAGAAATGGAGGGGGTGCACAATGGCAACAGGGTCCAGCACTTCCTGGGGATAAATATTAATGCTTGGAGGCCCAAGCCTCAGGGACCACCACCTCCCCTGGGCTTAAAAGAAAATGCTTAGGGGGCAGCATGGCCTACCCACTCCATATTTAAGGTTTTTCAGCCAATGGTGGCCTGTGAAAGTTAAAGAAGGGGAGCACATGGTCCCCCTACAGGAGCCAATATTGGCCCCATCTCTATGTGATTGTCACCATATTTGTGCCAGGGCCGGCTTCCTGCCGGCTTCCTGCTATGTCCTGGGTGCACACCCTCAGGACATAGCTGTTTATGGTGACTTGGCGGGAGCTTTGACCGCTTCTGTCAAGTCGGAGCACACACTCCGCTTCCAGTAAGCGTGATGACAAAATGCTTTTGCTTGATGGAAGTGGAGGTTTCATCTGTTTCCCTACCCACTGCCAATCAGGCAGGTAAACAAAGTAAACAATTGCTGTCAAGTTTAGCAGTTCCTTGTCTGTGACAGCAATGCAGGCTCCTGCAGGAGGCAGGGTGCCAGTATGGACCATAGACACCTTGCGGCCCCCCTCCCCATCCCTGGCAAAAAGAGCAGAAAGAGTAAAAATATACATGAGAAACAAGCAGAAAGAGACAGAGTAAAGTTCAGCAACAAGCATAAAGAGGCAAAAATGAATGTGAGACATGAGCAGAAAGAGGCAGAATAAAGGTCTGAAACAAGCAGAACGATGGCAGAATTAAGTCAGCAAAGAGCAGAAAGAGGCAAGATATGGGTGAGAAACGAGCAGTAAGAGGCAAAAGAGAGGTCAGAAACAAGCAGAAAGGGGCAAAATAAAGGTCTGAAATGAGAATAAAGAGGCTGAATAAAGGTTAAAAAAAAGCAGTGAGAGGGAAAATAGCGGCCAGCAAGGAGTAGAAAGAGGCAAAATAGACTCCAGCAATGAGCATAAGAGGTAAAAAATAGATCAGCAATGAGCAGAACGAGGCAAAATAAAGGTCAGAAACGAGCAGCAAGAGGCAAAATAAAGGTGAGCAGAGAGCAGAAAGGGGCAAGCTAAAGGTCAGAAATGCGCAGCTGGAAGCTAAATAAAGTTAATCAAAGTGCAGAAAGAGGCAAGATAAAGGTCAGAAAGAGGCAGGATATAGGTCAGAAACGAGCAGTAAGAGGGAAAAAAGATCAGCAATGAGCAGAAAGAGGGGGAACATAAAGGTCATTGACAAGCAGAAAAAGGCAGAATGAAGGTCAGAAATAAGCAGAAAGAGAGAAAATAAAGGCCAGCAACAAGCAGAAAGAGGTATAGTAAAGGTCAAGAATGAGCAGAAAAAAGGCAAAATAGAGGTCAGAAACGAGCAGCAAGAGTCAGAATGAAGGTGAGAAATGAGCAGCATGAGGCAAAATAAAGCACAGATACGAGCAGAAAGAGGCATGGTAAAGTTCAGAAACGGGCAGCTAGAGGCAAATTAAAGACCGAACCAGCAGAAAGAGGTAAGATAAAGGTCAGAAATGAGCAGAAAGAGGCAGAATAAAGGCCAGAAACAAGCATAAAGAGGGAAAATAAAAGTTAGCAATAAGTAGAAAGAGCTGAACATAAAGGTCCTCAATGAGCAGAAACAAAGGCCACCAATGAGCAGAGACTGGCAGAGTAAAGGTAAGCAACAAGCAGTTAAAAGCAGAATAAAAGTTAAAAATTAGCAGAAAGAGGCAAAATAGAGGTCAGAAACCAGCAGCAAGAGGCAGAATGAAGGTTAGAAACGATCAAAAAGTGGTAGAACAAAGGTCAGAAATAGGCTCACTGAGAATGGATGAGACCCCTTTCTCAACCACTCTGTAGAGGGGTCTCCTGGCGTACATCTGGTTCGGGGATGAACTATCCTTGGCTGCTGAGGGTTGTTGGGGGCTAAGAACCTCTATTGTTGTGACAAGGAACTCCCCCACAGTAGGAGTGCTGAGACGTCGGAGACATAAAGCTTCACACACTCATTTATACACTAATAAACACACTCACAGACCTATTCAGACATTCAAGCACCCACTCACAGACCCACTCAGACACTCACGCACCCACTCATAGACCCAATCAAACACTCATGCACCCACTCAGGCATCCACTCACTGAATCACCCAGACACTCACGCACCCATTCACAGTCCCACTCAGACTCTCACAAACCCACTCAGAGATCCACCCAGACAATCAGGTACCTACTCAAATATACAGTGAGACACTTATGTAGCTACTCCCACACCCATATAGACACAACCACTCACACACCCATTGAGACACACGCACACTCACTCACATACCTACTGAGACACTCATGCACTCAGTCCAACACTCACTCTCAAAGGTTACAGGTCACAGTTAGGAAATCACATTAAAAGAAATTAGAAATTCACTGAAAAAACAAAGGTCACAGAGACGGTATAGTTAGGAAATAGAATTAAAAAAATATAGAAATTTGCTGAAAAAAACAAAGGTTACAGGGACGTTATAGTTATGAAATAGAATTTAAAAAACCTTAGAAACTCACTGAAAAAACAAAGGTTACAGGAATGTTATACTTAGGCTCATATTTCACTCCTACAAAACCATAGAAATTCTGCATTTATAGTTAGCTGAGCTAACTATAGCTTATGCCCCTGCAAACAACTTCTTATGACCTCACATATTACATCACTTATAAAAAGGTCAGTGACATCGACATCTCATATGTTATGACTGATGGCATTACTGATGACATCCACAGAACCACTCACACACCCATATAATTTTAGCTCAAGTGACTATAACTGCTGAATTTCTATGGCTTTGTATGAGTATAATCTGAGCTTAATTATAGCGTCCCTATAACCCTTGCTTTTTCAGCAAATATTTATAAGTATATATATATGTGTATATCTATATATATATATATTTTTTAACAATGTGATCCTTTAAGCTTGATGAGAGCGCTCCACAGCGTGTGCTCAGCCCAGGGGTCGGATCCTGACCCAAACTAATTACCTTGAACAAAGGAGGCGGCACAATCGGATAATTTTGGAAGCCTTTAATTAAACGTTTCACCCCACCAACGCGTTTCAGCCAGACAAGGCTTTGGTCATGGTCAGTAATCCTTCTACTGTTTCCATATTAATACTAGCCCATATTAGCCATTAAGTGGCATTATGGGATATGTAGTTTGGAACAATTAATTAAAATTAAAAGAAAAGGAAAGACAAGTGCGCTTTTCTTTACATTCATATAGTATGTGGCGTTGAATGTTAATTCACATCGGCAGAGTTATTTTCATTAAATAAACGTCATGGGAATAGTACCCCTATTTACAGATTCTCTTCATATTGGGTTAGTACCCCATTTCTATTTGGAAGTTCATTTGCACATTTATTCCAGATGTATGTAAAGTTCTTCTCCAAAATTAATGCCTCTTGGGCTCTTAGTTCGTAATCTGATTATGAAGCGTGATTCCATTTGACGTAGTTTTCGAACGGAATCTCCCCCTCTTTCCATTTTTGGCAACATTCTGATCCCATAGAAAGTCATTGATCTCCAGTCTCCATTTTGGCATGTGCTGATGTGTTTGGCAGTTGCATATAGCATGTTTGAATTCTTTACCGCGCGGATGTGTTCGAGAATTCTCTTCTTCAACATACACATGGTACTGCCTATGTTTTTCTTTCCACATCTGCACTCTATCATGTACACTACATTTGAGGTGCATGTAATATAATGCTCAATGTGCATGATTCTCCCGTCTGGTTCTTCAATGTTCCTCATGCTTTTACCAATTTTGCAGGCCTTGCAAGATGTACATGGTTGGAATCCTTTCCGTTGTTGTGTCAGTCAATCTGGTTTTTGTTTCATTTCAAAGTGACTTTTCACAAGGAGATCTTGTAGAGATGTATTTTTTCTATAGGTTATTGAAGGCTGTTTTCCAGCAATTTCTCCTATATCAGGATCCCCTGATATTAGGTGCTAATATTTTCTCATTTTTTTCGCAATACTGCCACTTTCTTTGCTATAGGTAGTTATGAATCTTGGAGGATCTTTGTCCTGAGCGATTTTAGGTCTCTCTATGAGGGTTTCAGCCCTCGTCTTCTGATCCGCTTTTTTCTTGCAGTTATTTAGGACACGTTGTCTGTACCCTCTCGATTCAAATCGTTTTTAACTCTCCTGAATTTTGCTTTCTGCATCATCTTGCTTAGAGCAATTTCTCTTCAGTCGTATGAACTCACATACGGTATGCTATTTAGCACGGCTTTGGGGTGGAAACTGGTGCTGTGAAGCACACTATTAGTAGACTTTTTTTCGGAACAGAGTTGACTCAATTTTGCCTTCAGATATATATATTTTGGTATCCAGAAAATCGATTTGTTTTTTGTTTGTTGAACATGTGAACTGTAGTCCAATTTCATTGTCATTCAATCTAGAGAAAAACTCTTTGAATTGTTGGTCAGTTCCGTTCCAGATCACAAATAGGTCGTCGATGTAACGTACCCACAGAATAATGCGATCCAAATCGATCTGATTGTTACTGTGCCATGCGATCGTCTTTTCCCACCAGCCCATGGTGATATTGGCATAGTTGGGGGAAAATGAAATCCCCATGGCAGTCCCACACTCTTGTTTATAGAGATCTTTGTTGAAGAGAAAGACGTTATTTGTTAGGCACATGTTAATCATTTCTAGGAGCATTGTTGTGTGTTCCAATTCTGTGATATTGCGTTGTCTCAGAAAGTGTTGGCATGCCTTCAGTCCTATATCAGAAGTGTATAAAAATACAACATCTATTGTTACTAGCAAATATCCTGGGTCCAAAGTCACATCCATAAGAATCCTCAGGAAATCCCCTGTATCTTTCAGGTATGAGGGCATGGTTTGAGCAATTGGAGCAAGAAAAGTATCCACGTATTTGGAGACGTTTTCATATAAAGAACTGCAAGATGAGACAATCGGTCTGCCAGGAGGGTTTATGAGGGTCTTATGTTCCTTCGGTAAGATATACAAGGGGTTGTTGGAAAGTCAGTAGTTAGAAATTGTCTTTCATTGTCGTTGAGCAATCCTTTTGCATGCCATTTATTTATATGTTCTTTTAGCTCTTTTGTCATTTTCATCATTGGATTGTTCTTAAGCTTTGAATAATTCTGTTCTACATTCAATTGTCTCATGGCTTCATTTATGTAATTCGTAGTTTCCATTATAACAATATTCCCCCCCTGTCGGCGGGTTTTATTGTAATTTTCTCATTCTCCATGAGAGTTTTGATTGCTTGTCGTTCTTCAGTTGTCAAGTTTTCTCTGATTTTATTGTTTCTTACTTTCGTTAGTTTGTCCAGTTCTTGAGTCATGGCATCCGAGAATAGATCGATTTTGTTTACTGGTGATAGTGTAGGATAGTTTCTGGACTTTCTTTTTAGTCCTGTATCTGGTCTTTTATTCGTTTGGATATTCATTTGTTCCAACATTTGTTCATCTAATAGCATATCACCTTCTTGATCAAACAAGGTCTCAAATGTGCGTCTTAAGTCAGGCAAATCTTCAATTGTAGTTGAAGCAATTTCCTCTTCCATTGTATCTATGGTACTGATAGCTTCAATATTGGGTGGCTTATTGGCGTGTACTTTTGCCAGCTTAAGTTTCCTAATGAACTTGTACATGTCTATCCTAACTTGGGAATAGTCAAAATGTGAGTCTGGGCAGAATGATAATCCTTTATTTAGCACAATGTTTTCTTGATTTGTTAATTGATAGTTGGCAAGATTAATGATCAGGTTTGTTACTTCCGGTTGCGTAAGGGATACTGTCTTCTTTCGTTTTGACCTGCAAGTTTTTCTGGTGCAGGTGCGGGAGTTTGCTGGTTTTGTGTTTCTCTTCCTCTCCCTCTGCCTCTGTACGTCCTTCTTCCCCTTCCTCTGTCTCTCGTCACATTCATTTCCAGGTTCATTAGTTTCACTTCCTCTAAAAAAGACAACTTTTTTGTCTTATTCATGTCTCTTGTTGCTTCATTTTCACTCGCGTCCAACTCACTGGCACTTGATGCCATCTTCTGCATGGAAAGATTTTTTTTGAGATTATCATAGCGTCTTGCGAATGTTAAGATTCTTCCATGTAGATAATCTTGCTCATCGCGTTTAAGTTTGCGCTCTTTGCGTTCTTCAATCTCTTTCTCATAGTGGTCTAATCTGGCCTCCATTTCTCTCCTCAGTTTTGTAATTTCATCTTGATTGGTTTCCTTCGACAATGTTTCTTCTAGATCTTTGATTTTCAATGCTAATTTCATCAATGTCAATCTTGGCATGTTTAATGAGTTTAATGAGCATCATGTTTAGTGAACATTCAGTATTGTTTTCTACCCATTCATCCAATATCTCCTCCTTTGTTTCTGGGTGTGTGGGCATTGTGAAAATCCGGAGTCCACGGGGGATACGTTTCACCTCAATATAGTTTTCCAGTGCTATTACTTCCCAGCTATTGTTAATTTCTGTCTTATATTGACGCTCCAATACATTTATTTGTTGTTTAAGCGTTATATTATCATTTTCTGGTGCTTTCGTTTTCCTGTAAGTTTCACCACTCTGCTCACCTGCTTAACCACATCCGTGCGGGTAAGATTTACCGCCGGTGCGGAGCCCTAACGAAAACGGGCGTGGTCATGACGGAACGGTTCCGTCATGAGCAGAGCCCAACCGATGCTCATGACGGAACCGTTCCGTCATGAGAATCGGAAGGGTTAAACATCACAGATGCTTTGGAAGCTCTTTTGGCAGCACGCGCTTCCATGTCAATGGCTATTTACTTTCTAGCGCACTTTGTTACTTATAGGGTGAACTTCTTACTCATTTGTTAAAAAAGGCCTTTCTCCGGTCTGAGTGTGAGCTCGTAAGCCGCCCGTAATGTTTACGTGCGCGGCATCTTTCTAACAAGCCTGCTCTCAGCCGCTTCGATTCCCTGCTCGGTAGACAGAGAGTGTGTACGAATTCACTCACCTCGTTGCGGGTCTTTGATCCAGCAGCGCCTCGCGGTGTTGTCTTCCGCCCAGCAATACGGAGGTGATTAGTCAGTCGAAGCAGTTTCTCTTTGCACAGGGAATCGGGCGCTCGTCCTCGCTTGGTACCTTTCGGCAATGAGATCCTTTAAGCTTGATGAGAGTGCTCCACAGCGTGTGCTCAGCCCAGGGGTCTGATCCTGACCCAAATTAATTAACTTGAACAAAGGAGCAGCACAACCGGATACTTTTGGACGCCTTTAATTCAACGTTTCACCCCACCAATGCGTTTCAGCCAGACAAGGCTTTGGTCACGATCAGTAAGTCCTTCTACTGTTTTCATATTTATACTAGCCCATTTTAGCCATTAAGTGGCATTATGGGATATGTAGTTTGGAACAATTAATTAAAATTAAAAGAAAAGGAAAGACAAGTGCGCTTTTCTTTACATTCATATAGTATGTGGCGTTGAATGTTAATTCACATCGCCAGTAGGTAGTTATAGTTAGGACCTAGTTTCCATAGGAAATCCGCAACATTCTATTGGGAATAACTTTGGCTTTGGTTGTGGAATTTCTCAAAGAAGATGGCCCGCTCTGCTCCGCTCCTTCCCTGAAAGTCTCGGGAAGATTTGTCAAGCGGGGGCCGAGAAAAAAGGGGGGTCCCAAAATGTGTTTTCCCCATGTTAATTTCCATAGGACAATTAGACACAGCTACAGCCCGAACCACTGAATGGAATTACACCACATTTGGCAAAATTTTAGAGTCTGATTCGCAGATCGCCCTTTTGTTTAAATGGTGTAAATCCCTCCAGTAGTTGTTGAGAAAATCGAATTCGAAAAAATTTATATATCTGGGTGCAGCCTAACCACACATCTCATCGTGAGATCTGATTGGCTGTCAGCACTTCATCCAAGAAGTGTTGGCAGCCATCTTGGGACCAATATACATGATAGCACCTCATTAAAAACCTTTGCAGTTAATAGAAGGTTTTAGGACTTTTGTTACATTATAAATCATTTGTTTATGGTACCATACTTATTTTAGGAATTGTTGTGTGTTCTAAGGTGATTTTACCATGTGAAAAAGCCTTCTGCTGGGATATTATGAATCATGTTTGAAAGAAAACTATTATCTCATGCTTTTTCCACAGTGGTTTATACACACAATCCACTGCTGATGATGTCGTATATTACATCATTCATGCCATGGTCAGTGACATCACTGATGACATCTCAAATGACATCACTGATGACATCATCCAGTGAATGTGGTTTGGTTTGTTATTTAAATATGTATGATATATATAGCAATGTGCATTGAAGAATGAATGGATATATAAATATAAATATCTAGATGGAGGATTTAGTAGCAGTGCGATTGACTGTTTACTTCACTAATTTATAGTGTTTCACTAAATATATTGGATAGTGACTAAACTGTGTGAATATTTGTATCACTTTGTCAGTTGTTGTGTAAACTACTGCACCAGTTGGTTACTAGCTATGTGAAAGTCTATATTAGTTATTGATTAGTTAACTGTGTATTTGTATGGGAGAGTGCATATGCGTGTGGTTCAGTGGGGGATGTGTGACTGCCCAAAGATGTGTGAATAGTTGATTCAGTAGGTATATGAGGTTAAGACTACATGTTATAACAGTTGTTTGGGTAAGTGAATACCTTTATGGGTGTGGTGATGAGCAAATATATCTCTCAATGGTGCATGTCCAACAAACTAGAAAAATAAAACGCAGTGTATGTGACAGTTGTTGTATATAAATAAGGATACATAAGACTCAGTGATTGTATGAATGACTGTATGGATAACTGTATACTTGTAATAGTGATTTTATAACCCACTAAGTATGAGTTACTATCTTTATGAATAAATGAAGTGGTGTTTGTATTAGTGTGTAGCAGAGTAAAAGTAAGTATGTTCCATTGTTTGCATAAGTGAGTAGGATGACTGGAAAGTGAATAGGATATGTGCTGTTGTGTAATGTCGATATAGGTGTATAAGTATATTTGATAGTGTTCTATTGATCATTGACAGCATGTATGAATGAATCTATAGGTTAATGATTAGCTGTGTGTGTAGAACTACAAATCACTGAGTGGGGTTTTAGAAACTTGTATTGGTGTGTCACTGGATTCAAATATGGTACTCTGTATTTTACAGTGAGTGATGAAAGGTTATACTACTGTATGATGAGGTGTATCTGATTGTCACATGGATGATGTCATCAGTGATGTTATTTGACATGTCATCAGTGATGTCATCAGTGATGTCACTGACCATGTCATGAATGATGTAATATGTGACATCATCAGCAATGGATTGCGGGCGGTCAAGTTATAGTTAGCAGAACTAACTATAACGGAGGAATTTCAATGGTTTTGTATGAGTGAAATGTCCAGCTAACCATAACAGCCCTGAAACCTATGTTTTTTTCAGTGAATTTCTAAGGTTTTTTAAATGCTAATTCCTAACTATAACATGTCTGAAACCTATGGTCTTTTCAGTGAATTTCTAAGGTTTTTTAAATGATAATTTTTAGGTTTAAAGTATTTTATTGAAGCAGGGTGGGGTAGGACACAAAGGGGCAAAAACAAGTGACCCACAAGATCCGCGCATCAGTGCGCATCATACAGCCAATACAACAGTACAGTTACGATTTTGTAAGAGGCTCTGTCCGACTCGGGAGCCTAGCTTCAGCACCTGTGGGCACGGACAAACAACGAGGGGGGGGGGGGGGGGGGGGGGGGGAGGGGAGGGGAGGGATGAGGAAAGGAAAAAGAAAAAACCAGGAGGGAGGGAACAAAAGAAAGAACGAATGGGGAAGGAAAAAAAGAAAAAAAAAAAGAGGGGGGGGGGGTGAAGGGAGGAGAAACAACCCCGCTCCAAAAAACCTACCTAACCAAACTAAACCCCCAACTACCATACCCCGACCCACCCCCTGTACTGTGCCAGCATCTACAGTCTCCGCCACTGCGAACTCTCCATGAATCTCCATTATGCAACACCAACCCCGCCCGCTCAGGCAGGCGGGTCCGGCGGCGGCGTCAGCCTCAACAACTGAAGATATCTAGGGCAGGTAATCTCTCGAAACTCGGAACATAACAGGCTGTGAAAGGGCTCCCACAACTCCTCAAAGGTATCAGTATCCCCCAGGGCCACTAAGGACATCTTTTCCATTCCAAGAACATGCCATAATCTGTGCAACCAACCAACTACAGAGGGAAGTGTTGTAGTGCGCCAGTGTATGAGAATATTCTGTACCGCTGATCCCAGCGCAATTGCGATCTGCCTACCCCTTTTGGACCTAAGGGGATACATCAACCCATTCGGCAACCCCAACAGGACATAGGCCGGGAACCTAGGCAGTTCTATCCCAAAGCATTTGTCCACCTCGCTCAGGACCTCTTCCCAGTACGGAGCCAGCAGGGGGCAATCCCACAGTATGTGTGTTAGTGTACCAGTGTTGCCACAGTTGCGCCAGCACGTCCCTGGTATCGCCCTGTCCATCCCGTGCAGTTTCTCCGGAGTGCGGTACCAGTAGGTCGAGATTTTAGTGAAGGTCTCTGTGAGACCCGTGTGGTAGGCCGAGTGGCGCGCGCGGTAGGAGATGTGGTCCCATTCTTTATGACTCAGCTCGCGCCCAAGCTCTCGCTCCCATCGTTCCCGACCAGGGTTGTGAATGTGAAATGAGGGGGGTTGCAGCATTCTATACAGGTCCGAGATCAGTTTGGCGTCCGACGTGCGAGTAATCAACCAACGCTCATACTCCGTGATTTTCCTGTGTGCCGCGTCGCGCACTTGTGGTTGTAACGCCCAGTGGCGCGCCTGCAGGTATCGCATGCGTTCCGTCTCGGGGAGGCCATAATCCCTCTGCAAGTCCTGGAAGGAGACAACTCCCTCGGGGGAGTACAAGTGGTACAGAGTGCAGCAGCGGGCCACCCGCCAGCGCTCATAGGCTCCCTGTTCCAGCCCCGGGCCGAAGTCCGGGTTGCCAATGAGCGGCGTGAAGGGAGAGGGGAAGGTAGTTAACTCGCATCTGGCAGCCACCGAGTCCCACGTCTGGAGCGGGACCCGCGTCACCAAAGACGCGTAAAGATTGGGGGGCCGATGGGCTCGCCTCAAGAATGGTACTTCCTGCAGCGTCCTACCCGCCACCGCCTGATCTTGGAACAACCAGTGTTTATCAGATTCCCACCGGCTCCATTCCACGAGGTATCGGAGCTGAGCGGCCTGAAAATATTTCCGTAAATCCGGTATCCCCAGCCCTCCGGATTCCGGTGAGAGCATAGTGATGCCCCTCTTGATCCTCGGCCTACGGCCCTGCCACACGAATCGTGCAATGGCAGTCTGAGTCTCCGCGAGCCACCCCGCAGGAGGGTGGAGCGGCAATGCTCTGAAGAGGTAAAGCACCTGAGGTAGAAGGGTCATCTTCACTGCGGCCACCCTACCCAGTAGCGACAGCGTGCCCTTATCCCACCGGCCCAGTTCCTCCTTGATTTTCGTGCCTAGAGCTGCGTAATTGGCCTTAACCATCTCCGGGAGGGAGGGCGCCAGCAGGATCCCCAAATACGGGATCCGGTCCTTGGACCAGCTCAGAGGGTAAAGCCTCTGCAGTTCCACTCTAGTGGCAGCAGATAGCGAGATGTCCAGAGCGGCCGACTTACCCAGGTTCACCTTAAAGCCCGCCACGTCAGCGAATAAGTTCAGTTCCTCCACACAGGCCGGTAGTGATCTCCGCGGGTCATCCAGCGTCAGAATGACATCGTCCGCGTACAGACTAATCGCGTGGCGAAACCCGCCCATCTGGACACCGATAATGTCAGGGTTCTGCCTAACCCTCTGGGCAAATGGCTCCATGTACAAGGCAAAGAGCAGAGGGGAGAGTGGGCATCCCTGTCTCGTGCCCCGTTCAATGGGGAAGGGTCGAGAGCTGCCGCCGTTCACCCGGACCACCGCAGATGGGAACCTGTAGCAGTTAAAGATCAGGTGACGAAACTTCTCCCCTATCCCAAATTTGCTCAGGACTTTCTCAAGGTAGGGCCAGTGCACCCTGTCAAAAGCCTTCTCCGCGTCTATGGACAGGAGCATCCTCTCACCAGGGATCCTGGAAGCCTTCTCGAGAATGTGCGTCACCCTCTTCGTGTTATCTACCGTTTGCCTACCGGGCACGAATCCCGCTTGGTCCAAGTCAACCATGCCGGGGAGATGCAACGCCAGGCGTGCCGCTAAGATACTGGTGAACACCTTCAAATCGGTGTTCAGCAGCGAAATGGGACGATAGGACCCACAGGCGGTCCTGTCCTTGCCCGGCTTAGGGATCACTGAGACCGTGGCCTGGAGAAATTCGGAGGGGATGGCTCCGGGTTCTGCGAAGGAGTTAAAGAGGTGAGTCAGCAGAGGTGCCAGTTCCTGACAGAAGGTTTTGTAAAACAGCGGGATGAAGCCGTCCGGACCCGGGGCCTTGCCCAATTTGAGCCGGGATATCGCCGTGACCACCTCCTCGATACGTATGTCACGTTCCAGATACTGAGCCTGATCCTGTGTCAGCGACGGGAGCGGAACCGAGTCCAGGTAGTCCCTCTCAGCCTGGGCCGAAGGGGGTTCCCCGGAGTAGAGGTCCGCATAAAAGCCGCGGAAGACATCCGCTATGTGTTCATCGGTCGTGACTCTGCCTCCGGCCGGGTCTAGCAGTTCCTTCACTCGGTGCTGCTGGTGCTGCACCCTGAGTTTGTTAGCCAGGAGCCGCCCACACCGATCGCCTCCTGTGTAATATTTGTGCTTCAGGCGGAGCACCGCGTACTCCGCCCGATCCGTATCTAGGGCTGCCAGGAGCTTCCGCGCCGCCTTCAGCTGCCTCCACACCCTGGGGGCCCCTGTCCTGTGATGAACCTGCTCCAGCTCCCTCACCTGCTGGGTGAGCTCATCTCTCTTAAGTTGCCGGTCCCTATTCTCGGCGGCGGAAATCGCGATAAACTCGCCTCGGAGCACGGCCTTAAGGGCCGCCCACTGTGTCGCGCGGGAGGTGTCCCCATTATCGTTCACGGTCTGAAAAGCCAAAATGGCCACCCTGATCTGATCCACTACCGACCGCCTGTGCAAAAGCGTATCTCGGAGCCTCCAAACCCCCCTCGACCGAGCCACCGGCGGAAGAGCGAAAGCGCCCTCAACTGGGGCGTGGTCAGAAAGAGAGAGGACCCCCATGTCCGCATTCGAAGCCAAAAGGAGCAGCGGGCCTGACACTAGGAGGTGGTCTAAGCGCGCATAAGATCTATGGGCGTGTGAGAAATAAGAGTATGCGCGAGTGGTGGGGTGGAGGCAGCGCCACATGTCATGCAGATCCAGCTCCGCAAGTCGAGTTCGAATCGAGCCCGAAAGCTCACCCAACTGCTGGCGCCGCTGCACAGACCTATCCAGCGCCGCGTCAAAAACCAGATTCAAGTCACCCCCCAACACTATGTGCCTATCAGAGGTGAATGCAACGTCGTCCAAGGCCCTGTGTAAGAATTGGTCCTGATGATCATTGGGGCAGTAAACGGAGCCTACAGTCAGTGCTAAGCCCCCCACCTTGATTCTATACACCAGGAGTCTTCCTTTCTGTTCCGCCACCTTGCTCACAACCTCGCCCCTGAACCTTCTAGAAAACAAAATGGCCACCCCTGCCGTCTTGGAAGTGCTAGAGGAGAATAGCTGTGTGGGGAATTTGGGGGTTCGCATCCGCGAGCAGTCCTTAGCCAGCAAGTGGGTCTCCTGCAACAGGCAGATATCCGCTTGTGAGTTTTCCAGCAAGGATAACACTGCCCGCCGCTTAACCGGATTATTCAGCCCTTTCACATTGAGAGTAAGCACCTTAAGAGCCATCAAAGAGAGAGTTCAGGGAGCACATATCAAAAGGCAAAGCCCCGTCAGCAAACACAGAAGGCACCCTTCGAGACCTCAAAACAGAGCGACGTTGAATCAACCATTGGCACAGTACAGTCCCCGAACCCCAACACCCCACAACCAAAAACCCCCCCCCCGCCCCCACCCCAACAAATCCACACCACCCCCCGCTACTGGCCCCCCCTCTAGGTCCCAAAATCAAAACAACTGCCCGTCCGCCCCGACCCCTTCCCCCGCTTCTCAAACTTTTCAAAAAAGACATTGTCCTAGTCCAGCCCAAAACGGGCAAGGCCGTGGAAAGTCAACCTAGTGGACGTCCAGCCACCACCTTCTGCACTCGCCCTTCCTCCCGTGCCACCCCCCGAAACCCCGCACCTGCAATAAGAATGTGCTAAAGTAGACTCCCCCCGGAGTGAGTTCAGGCCGTCAAGGCCACTTCGCCATTCGCCGTCACTCTGGAGGCCTCCTGGATGGCAGCCGCCATTTCAGCCCGAATTGCAGGCGAGCCCGGGCGCTCCGCCGAGGGAGAGGTCCCCCCCTCAGCTCGTTGCCAGCCGTTACGAGTGCTGCGCCTCCGTCGCGGGGCCGGGGTATCCGTGTCCGTTGCAGTGAGGCCCAGCACCGCGCAGACATCTTGAAGGGACCGAAGTTGATGTAAGACACCGTTCCACCTGAAAATCAGGCGGAAGGGGTGCCCCCAGGAGTACTGCGTTTCATGCTCGCGAAGGAAGTCCGTAGCGATCTTGAAGGATTTCCTCTTCTGTAACGTGACTGTGGATAAGTCCTGAAACAGTGTCACAGGATGGTCCCGGAATCGATAAGGCTGCTGTCCTCGTGCCTCGCGGAGGATCCGCTCCTTCAAAGGAAAGTCCGGGAGGAAGGCCAGAATGTCCGGAGCGGGCGCCGTGGCTCTGCGGGGGCGACCCACCCGGTGCGCCCGGTCAATGCGAATCCGAAAGTCCTCCGGCTCACCCAGGATCGCTCGGAAGAGGGCCACCAGATATGCCGTCACGTCTTCACCCTCCTCACCAGACGGCACTCCGCGGACCCGTATGTTGTTCCGCCTGGACCGATTTTCAAGGTCCTCGGCGTGGGCCTGTAGCTCAATCTGTTGCTCCCGGAGCCGTAGGACCTCCTGCTGCAGATGGGTGATCTCCTCATCCCTGGAGTGGCCCGCTTCCTCCACTGTGTTCACCCGATCCCCCAGGGAGTCCATCTCTCTCCTCACTGCGCGGACCTCCCCGGCCACTTCATTCTTGAGTGCTTGGAAGTCTTCCCGCAGGGAGCTAAACAGGGACTCGAGAAAGGACCTCGTCACCGGGGGCTCTCCACCTTCTGCCCCCCTGGTCGGTGCCGGGGAAGTCGCGGCCGGTTGAGCGCCTCCGCTGCGCAGGGCGCCCCTTCCCAGCATTTCCGGCAAGGTCCGGTCGCCTCTCCGCTGTCCCCTGGCATTCGACATTGTAGAGCAATAACGGACCCTGAGGCTCACTGAACAGCAGAGAAAGCAGCTATATGCCAGCCGGGAGTGATCCACACAAAGAGCACCAGGAGGGACGGGCTGCCCGGCCGAACTCCACAAAATGGCCGCTCAATAGTGTCGTAGGGACAGCGCCCAAGATGGAGACCCTCTCCTTCTCCGATCCGAGAACCAGAAATCCGGCCAGGGGGCAAAGTCACAATGCAACAGTCACCAGTGTCCGCCACTTCAGGGAGAGATCAGCCTCGGGAGACTCGGTCCCCAATTCCGCACAGATAACCAGCCGAAGCGACCTCCTCCAGCAGGCCTCGTCAAGCCACGGGCTGGTGTAGCGAGGCGGCGCCGACTCCGCCACCGTTCCGCACCTCCGCTCCGCTCCGCTCCGTACAGCCGCTGCTGGACAGCTCCAAGCCGCACGCGGAGCCGTCGCCGAATCCCACTCCAACAGCACACGCACCACAGCGGGCTTCACACCTCAGAGGCCGGTCGCCCCGTCGCGCACCGAGGGTCGGGAGACTCGCGGCTTCCAGCTCTCGCTCGGGTCGTACAGCGGGGTCCGGCCTGGGCTATTCCGGCCAAAATCTCGTCCCCGACGGCGCAAACCAGGCTCAGCAGGCTCTCCACACCTCCGCCGCAAGCACCAGGCTCAGTGGCCGCGTGATCCGGGGGGGAATCAGCGGTTCCGAGCGATGCAGGAATTCAGGGGTCCGGGAGCCCTCGGCAAGTGCGACCGCTCAGCCCGCCATCTTGGCCACGCCCCCCCAAATGATAATTTTTAAATGTAATCATAGTTACATGTATATTTTATACCGATTTTCTACAGTTTTTTAACTGTTTATTTTTATATATTTTACTTTTTTAAATACATTATATATTTTTAATATAAATGGAAGAAACATGTTTTTAAAATATTGAAACTGATTTAAAAAAATATATATTTATATTATTTTCTTATTTTTTTTCCAGTTGGAATTACCAATGTTATCCTATGGAAGGAAATTCAATTTGCAGGTAAAGTATGTTCACATTACTTTTGTAATCAGTGCTGGACTCCTAGGTTCAGCACTGGGACCTCTATCTAAAACAGGCAAGTAATTACATTTTTATTGTTGGCACGATTTTTAGAGAATATTTGTAAATTTCAAAATTCAACACTTAGACATTTTCAGCAAAAAGCAGGCAATGATATCCTAAGGAAGGAAATTCAAGTTACTGGTAAGTAGGGTTAGAATTACTTTTCAGGATCAGTACTGGGCTCAAGGATGTATGACGTTACAACGCATGCTTTTACCACGCATGCTGTTACAACCCAAGTATTACAACGAAAACCGTTACAACGCATTACACTTGGGGGTGCTGGATAGTGAATACATTAATTTACTATTCCAATTCCAGTCCCCGTGGACACTAGGGAAGGTGTTGGATAGTAAATTAAAACTATTCCTTATCCTAGAGCGCCCCCAGTGTAATGCGTTGTAATGATTTTCGTTGTAATACATGCGTTGTAACAGCACTGCGTGGTAAAAGTTGTGTTGTAAAGGTTGCATACAGGGCTCAAAGATGCAGCACTGAGGTCTCTCCTAATAACAGGTGATTAAATCGGAATTCGTAGTTCAGCTGATTTTAGAGGAATATTTGTAAGTTCCAAAACTCCAGACTTAGAAGAATTTCCAAGTGAAACCAGTCAATGTTAGCCTATGGAAGGAAATTCAAGTTACTGGTAAGTACGGTTAAAATTACTTTTCAGGATCAGTACTGTGCTCAAAGATGCAGCACTGAGGTCTCTCCTGATAACAGGTGAGTACATCGGAATTCGTAGTTCAGCTGTGTTTAGAGGAATATTTGTAAGTTCCAAAACTCCAGACTTAGAAGAATTTCCAAGTGAAACCAGTCAATGTTACCCCATGGAAGGAAATTCATGTTACTGGTAAGTACGGTTAGAATTACTTTTCAGGATCAGTACTGGGCTCAAAAATGCAGCACTGAGGTTTCTCCTGATAACAGGTGAGTACATTGTAATTCGTAGTTCGGCTGATTTTAGAGAAATATTTTAAAGTTCCAAAACTCCACACTTAGAAGAATTTCCAAGTGAAACCAGTCAATATTAGCCTATAAAAGGAAATTCAAGTTACTGGTAAGTACGGTTAGAATTACTTTTCAGAGTCGGTACTGGGCTCAAAGATGCAGCACTGAGGTCTCTCCTGATAACAGGTGAGTAAATCGGTATTCGTAGTTCGGCTGATTTTAGTTCGGTCCAGTAGTATATATAGAGCCACTTTCCTACACCATCCTCTCCCTAGGGTCCAACTAGCCCACTAAGTATATCCAGTAAGCGCCACAGAGCTGCATAGCAGAGAGATGTAAAAATGGGCACGGCCTAGACCACCTCTCAACAACGCAGCTATGTGGCGCTTACTGGAAGCACCTGGTGGGCTAGTTGGCCCCAAGGGTCCCTCAGGATTGAAGGGGAATTATTTCCCCAACTTAAAACGCGCCATAGGGCGTGTTTGCAACCGTCACCTCAGACCCTGTCCCCTCCCTTCACCACTGTGTAAACGCTCCCTGTGGCCATTTTAAGTTGTCTGATTAAGTCCCCTTGAATCCAGAGGGTCCCTAGGGTCCAACTAGCCCACCAGGTACCTCCAGTAAGCACCACGTAGCTGCGTTGCAAAGATGTGTAAAAAGGGGCATGGCCTAGACCACCTCCCTGCAACGCAGCCCAGTGGTGCTTACTGGAAGCACCTGGTGGGCTAGTTGGCCCCCGAGCCCTCATGATTGAAGGGGAATTTTTTACCTAACTTAAAATGCACCACAGGGCGTGTTTGCACACGTCACCTCAGGCCCCGTCCCCTCCCTTCACCACTGTGTAAAAGCGCCCTGTGGCCGTTCTAAGTTGAGAGATTAAGTCCCCTTGAATCCTAGGGTCAAACTAGCCCACTAGGTGCCTCCAATAAGCGCCACAGAGCTGCGTTCAAGAGAGGTGTAAAAAGGGGCATGGCCTCTGAACACCTGTCTGCAACGCAGCTCCCTGGCGCATACTGGAAATACTTGTTGGGCTATTTGGCCCTCAGTGACCCTCAGTATTGAAAGAGAATGAATTCCCCAACTTAAAACGGACACAGGGTGCGTCTGCACAGTGGTGAAGGAAGGGGGCATGGCCTGAAGTGACATGTCTGCAAACACGCCCTGTGGCGCGTTTTAGGCTAGAGAATGAATTCCTCCTCAATCCTGTGGGTCCCTAGGGGGCAACTAAGTTGCAGAGAGGTGGTCTGAAGCCGCGCCCCTCTTTACAACACTATCCTATGTAATGTTCCTTTCAAACAGTTTTTCTTAACCAATAAGAAACATGCTTTTAAACAACAGAAACATGTAGCCTACTTTTCAGACTAGAATGTTGTCAAACAGCCAATCATTTCTTTTCTTTTTTCAAAACTGCATCTTATCCACCATTTTAGAAAAATCTCACTTCTCAAACTGCCATTTCACATACAGACACCTTCTGAGTGTATCCAGACCTCCCTTCAAGATGCTTAGAGTGTGGATTGTGGGACACAGCTATATTTTCTGGAGCTAAAGGTATGCAGAAAATAAAGACATAGACAAAGACCTAACTTTGCCAAATGTAGACATTAAATGGATTGATAGAGAGGGTTAAAGTGGCACCAATTAATGCCGTTGGTTAAATCCTTTTTGCATCTCCAACGCCCAGACCTCATAATTGTGCACTGTGGTGGCAATGACCTAGGCACTTTGACTGGGGTAGGTTGGGAAATGCTTATGAAGGACACCTTTAGAGAATTGATGTCCCTTTTCCCCCAAACTCCCTTTGCCTATTCTAACATATGCCAAAGGCAGCAATGGAACTGGTCCAATCAATTTTGCCACAGATTGAAAAAGCTAGGAAACATGTCAACAAATCTGTTTCTGCTTTTCTCCAAGATTATAGGATAGGGTCCATTTACCACAACAATCTGTATTTCAATATGGATGGCATCTATAGGAGAGATGGTGTACATTTTACTGATGAGGGCAACAGAGTCTTCCTCATTAACTTTAGACTCTGCATAGGTACTTACTTGTAGGTACCAACATCTCTCAATAAACACAACGGTTCTTTTTAGAGCCACCCAAGATCTAAACCCTTAAGCTTGATGTATATCTGAAAAATGTTACTTTTTTTGCTTGGAGTCGCGCACCCAAGGCGTCAGAGTTGTGCACCCAATGCATAGAAGTCGTGCACGAAATGTGTTGGAGTCGCGCACCCTACACGTTAAGAGTCGTGCATCCAATGCGTTCACACCAGGGGGCCGTGCTGAGTGCTGCACTGGGTGCCCAACTCCAAATTTTTCCGTAAAAAAATAGCACCTATCACTAATTTCTATTACCCCGGGGACCCCATCCCCCGGGGCCTATAAGGAACATTGGGGACCGTGGGGGAAGCCCCGATGCCCCTACGGTCCCAGCCGGCTCCCTGCGTCCTTTGGGAGCCAGAATTGCTTTTCCACATGGGGAGCTGCTAACATGCAGCTCCATGTGTGGAAAAGCAATATGGTTTGGATTTTGAACGAAAGAGCGGGTTTCCCTGCTCTCTCTTTCAAAATCCAAACCAAGTTTGCTATGGGAGGGCGGGAGCCACAAGACTCCCGCCCTCTCATAGCAAACAGCAGTGTCCCGGTGGTGGGAACCCCGAGACACTGCAGGAGCCGGCCCTGGGGGTGGCGGTCCCCTGGGCCCACAACGGCTCCAGGAGGGGAGCCACGTGGCCCCCCTCCTACAATACACAAAGCCCCAGGTGTGGTGGTCCCCTAGGCTTGGGGGTGCCTTTAAGCCCCCCTCCACTTTTTAGAAAGCCATGGGGGTAGCGGTCCCCGGGGCTGGGGGGGCCTTTGAGCTCCCCCCACCCATGTATTTTGCTGAGGGGGCCTTTGAGCCCCCCAACCATTTATTTTGTAGCCCCAGGAGGTGGCAGTCCCTGGGGCTGGGGGGCCCCTCTGGGCCTCCCATTAATTTAATATTTTTCCCCCCAGGATTTGGCCCCCCAGGGGGCTAATTACTAAGCCATTGCTTCGTTTTATTACTTTTTTATGTCAGGATCCGTGCACCCTGTGCTCATTTTGACAGTTTAAAAAAAATGTGGGGCCCTGGGGGTCCTTATAGGACCCCCCTAAGCAGGTCTAGAGGGTTAGAGTATTTCTACCCTGCCCCCTTTATACGTTTTGCACACTTGTTCCACTGACTTCTACAGCCTCGCTTCTACCGAGGCACAAAATGGCTGCCAACACTTCCTGGTTTCAAATGTTGACAACCACTTGGCAGCCATTTAGCATTCAGCGCATGATCGGGATGTGGGCTTAGGGTGCACTCAGGATGTGCGGACCCTGCGCGGCCATAGATATATATATGTGACTTTACTTTTGATTTTCTCAACAACTACTGAACAGATTTACACTACTTAAGCAAAAGGAACGAGTCTGAACTAAGGGCTACCTCTTTGCCACATTTAGTGTAATTCCGTTCAGCAGTTCGGGCTGTAGCCGCGATGAACGGTTCCTATGGAAAATTGCATGGGGAAAACACGTTTTGGGACCCCCTTTTTTCTCACCCCCCACTTGACGAAACACCCCGAGGCATTCAGGATAAGAGCGACTGGATCGCCTCACCAGTTTTGAAAAATTTGCAAAGATTCATCAACCAGTGCCAAAGTTATTCCAAATAGAATGTTGCGGATTTCCTATGGATAATAGGTCCTAACTATAACTACCTATATTCTTTAGGCAAAGAACGGACCCAGCCCAGCTCCAGTATGCAGCCAAGTAGTCCAGATCACCACAGCACAAACAGGGTCCAATACACGGTTTCTTCAGGTAAGATACATTTTTATTTTCACAACACCATTTCGTGCAAACGAGGAGGACGGTCAATGCGTTTCGGCGATTTCCTTCAACTGAACCAACATATATATATTACCTACTGGCGGTCGCCAGTAGGTATATATAGTTAGGACCTAGTTACCATAGGAAATTCCGAACATTCCATTGGGAATAACTTTAGCGCCGATTGAGGGATCTGCCTGTAATTTTCCTTAAATTTGCCTTGCTGTGCTCCGCTCCTTCCCTGAAAGTTTCGGGGGGATTCGTCAAGCGGGGGCTGAGAAAAAAGGGGGGGGTCCCAAAATGTGTTTTTCCCATGTTAATTTCCATAGGACGTTTAGACACGGCTACAGCCTGAAACGCTGAACGGAATTACACCAGATTTGGCAAAATTGTAGGGACTTGTACGCAGAAGTGCCTTTTGTTGAAATGGTGTAAATCCCTCCAGTAGTTCCTGAGAAAATCAAAAGAGAATAAATATATATGTCTATAGCAGCTTACTGTAAGCTTACTGTACTCTGTACCATTCCGAGCATGAGCTGCATGCTGATTGGATGCCAATGTCTGTCAACACTCCCAACCAGAAAGTGTCAAGAGGACTAACCTGAACTCCTATGGTCTGTGGGGGCGATCAGGCGGGGGTCTTCAGAAGATAAGTTCCCAGCTCCCAATTGCCCCTGCACCCAGAGTCCTCTGAGCCCAGGAACGAAAGGGAAAGGGGAAGTGGATGACAAACAAGAGAGGCTGCCACACCCTGGTGTCGTCTAGGTTTGGTTGTGTTGAGGACACCTGCAAAAGTAACCACAAATTAATACGTCGCTTCAAGGTGTGGAGTTCACTATTCACAATACACAGTTCAAGTGACTTTACTCTTCTATGACATCGCTGTTGCGAGTAGTACCTGATAAGAGTGTGGATTGCGCTGCTCTCCTTGGTAGACTCAGATTGACAATGGAGGATGACGTCTTTTCTCTGCGGAAGCCAGGACCCTGCTTGGTGTGTGTGTGTATAAGGATATAACCTATATGCGCATATATTATAACCCCTAAACACTTCTCTGACTGGATACAGTTCAAGGATGAAGTGGTTCCACCTGGTTGATAATGGGAGATCCCAACTGGTATTCCGCATGACCAATTCCTTGTGTCTCTGAGGTGAATAGCTGAACGCTCAAGTGACTAGAACAAACAAAGTCTCTTTTATGACTCTTAGCACTAGAGTTCATAGGTACGGCTCACTTGGAGAGTTCAAAGGACTGGCCGCTAACGGAGAAGCAGTGAAGGAACTGAAATGGTACGAATTCTGATGAGAACTAACTCAGCAACAAGTTCCACAAAAGGTCTCTGAAATCCAATGTGCAAACAAATACTAGGATGTACTTGACGAACTCAGTCGAGGAAACTCAAAGCTGAAGGCTATTCCGCTAGGAGTTGTCCGTAGCGGCTTACCTTACGACTGCTGAGGCGAAGGGTCAAAGTAGGACAAAAGCTGCGACTCCGGGAAAACCCAAACAGACTGTGAGGAACTGCCAAGTCGAAACTTCTCCGGAATGACGAAATCCAAAAGAACGGCAACCAGAATGAGAATCTTGAAGAGACTATCCGGAATGCTGCCGCCCGCTTCAGTATGACGGTTGAAGTGCGCAGTACTCAGGGAAGGAGCGCACAAAATGGCCGCTCGAATTGAGAAAGGCTAGAACGCTAACCTTGCGCTAGAGCGGCACAAAGCTGCCTTGACCAACCGGGTATACCGTTCTTGCATCAATGAGTTTCTGCAACCACAGGAACGGTAATACCAAGGAAACTTCTTGAGTCTTATTCCTGGCAGTGGAGCACAGCGTGTTGACACCAGGGCGGGCTTGACAGTACCCCCCACCAAAACCCCCCTTCCAGGTTTCAAAGGGAACATCTTGTGGAAAGCTGTCACTAATCTGGGGGCATGAACGTTAACACTAGGCTCCCAAGATCTCTCCTCAGGACCATAACCTTTCCAATCTACTAAGTAGAACAATTTTCCCCTCTTAAGCTTAGAATCAAGAATTCTTTTAACCTCAAACTCTTCTGAAGACTGGATCGATACTGGTACTGGAGGGGTTTCCCGCCGTAGTTGAGGCGGACTTTTCTTGACCAAGGAAACATGAAAGGTGGGATGGATTTTCATCGTGCTGGGGAGAGAGACTCTAACACTGACAGGGTTTATCATCTTGACCACCGGGAAAGGGCCAACAAACCTCGGTTGGAACTTCTTAGTCCCCCCAAGTCTCATGTGTTTAGTAGAGATCCAGACCAACTCTCCCGCTTTAAACTGAGGACTGTCCCTTCTTTTACGATCAGCTGACCTTTTATAACTAGCTTTGGCTTTAGAAAGATATGCAAAGGCCAACTGATAAGCTTGTTGTAAGTTTGATATTACTTCTTGGGCAGCTGGAACCTCTATATCAGCTTTTCCTACTCTCATGTTTGGATGCCTACCGGAATTCAAAAAGAACGGGGAGAAACCTGTGGCAGAATGGACTGAATTATTGTACGCAAATTCCGCAGTACTAAGTAAGGAGGGCCAATCGCCTTCCCGATCCATAAGGTACAAACGGAGGTATTGCTCCAAATCTTGGTTCACCCGCTCGGTCTGTCCATCCGTTTCCGGATGAAAACTGGTGGACAGGCGAGAATCCACCCCCATTCCTTTTAGAAAGGACCTCCAAAAACGGGACACAAATTGGGGTCCACGGTCCGAGATCACCACCTTGGGAATTCCATGTAACCTGACCACATGTTGGACAAACAAATCGGCTAATTGAGGAGCTGTTGGTAGGGATTTTAACGGAATGAAGTGACTCATTTTGGAAAACTGATCCACCACCACCCAAATCGTTGTACTACCTTGACTGGAGGGGAGATCGACAATAAAATCCATGGAGATGGTATGCCAGGGGGAAGGGGCCACGGGGATGGGTTGGAGCAAACCTTGTGGGAGTTGTCTCATGACTTTTCCTTTGACACATTGCTCACAAGTGGCTATGAACTGTCTTACCTGAGCTTCCATGCCAGGCCAAATGAATTCTCTCTTGATCAACTCCAAAGTCTTTGCAACTCCCTTGTGGCCGGCTAACAGATGGTCATGAAACTGCTGAATTATTCTGACTCGAAGATCTTCACTGGGAACAAACACCTTCCCAGACTGATAAGGCTTTCCTTCCTTGACTTCTCGATCAGGACCTTCAGCCACCCAATCTTCAAACTTCTGCTGTGAGAATTCCCCCCGAATCTTGTCTTCCAGATCGTCTTCCACAGAGGTGGCCACTATCTTTTCGGTGGGAATAACAAAACTCTTCTGCTGATGCTCAGCTTCGCTTCCAAATTCCAACCGGGACAAGGCGTCTGCTTTAGCATTTGCTGCTCCGGGCTTATAGGTTAGGACAAAATCATAGTCTGCAAAGAAAAGAGACCACCTTAATTGTCGAGGAGTTAAAGTTCGACCTGACTTCAAAAACTGAAGATTTCTATGGTCTGTGAATACGGTAATGGGATGTTTGGCTCCCAGAAGATAATGTCGCCAGACCTGAAAGGTATCCTTCACAGCTAATAACTCCTTATCAGCAATTGAATAGTTAATCTCTGCAGGGGTGAGTTTTCGTGAATGATAAGCAACTGGATGAAGCTGACCAGTGTTCTTGTGTCGCTGAGATAAAATTCCTCCAATAGCCAAATTTGAGGCATCTGCCTCCACAAAAAATGGAACATTCAAATCAGGATGCTGCAGGATAGGTGCGGTGGTGAATGCCTCCTTCAAAGATTGAAAGGCCTCTTCCGTTGCTGAATCCCACACAAATTTTTCGTTCTTCCGTAACAATTTAGTTATTGGGCTCACCTTGCTAGAAAAGTCATGAATGAACCGTCTGTAAAAATTTGCGAATCCAAGGAAACTTTGTATCTCTTTGACGGATCGAGGAGCTGGCCACCCCTTGATGGCTTGCAATTTGGTGTCATCCATGTACACTCCTTCAGGAGACAGAATGAATCCCAGAAACTCAACCTTGGATGAGTGGAAGACACACTTCTCAAGCTTCACAAACAGCTGATTTTCGAGTAATCTGTTCAGAATGGCTCGCACATGGCTCACATGTTCTTCTCGACTATTTGAAAAAATCAAAATGTCGTCAATGTACACGACTGCGAAACGATCCAAATATTCCCGAAGGATGTCGTTTACAAAATGCTGGAACGCAGCTGGGGCATTGCAGAGCCCAAAAGGCATCACTTGGTATTCAAATAGTCCCAGCCGGGTGCGGAATGCTGTCTTCCATTCTTCTCCTTCAGCCATGCGAACCAAATGATAAGCTCCTCTGAGATCTAGTTTTGTATAAATACATGCTTCCTTGACCTGGTCCAAAAGCTCCGAAATGAGGGGCAAAGGATAGCGATTCTTCTTTGTGACCAAATTGAGTGCTCTATAGTCAATGCAGGTTCGCAGAGATCCATCCTTCTTAGGAATAAAAAAGAGAGGAGACGACACTGGGGACTGGGATGGCCGTATAAATCCATTGGCTAAATGTAGTTCGATGTATTCCTTGAGGTGTTCGTTCTCTGGTTCTGAAAGGGCATAAATGCGACTGCACGGGAGTGCCGCTCCAGGCTCCAAATCTATGCGACAGTCGTAAACACGATGAGGAGGTAACTTCTGTGCCTCCTGTTCATTGAACACCTCCTTCAAGTCTAGATACTCTTCTGGAATCTCTGGTATCTCCAAGGAGCAAATGGTTTGAACTTGATCCGCCAAACTAGAGGACATGGACTGATGAAGTTCCCACGGAGAGGATGCCTTACAGTGTTCTTGACAATATTCCGATGACATCTCCAGTGTGCGCTTGGCCCAATCTATCTTGGGATTATGTTCAGTGAGCCAAGGCAGACCAAGAATGAGCTGAAACTGTGGAGCGTCAATTAAATTGAATCGCACCAAACTCCGGTGGCTCCCTGGACCGAATACAGTAATGGTCTCTGTATCTGCTACGATGGGCCCCGAAGACAGGTTTGTTCCGTCAACTGCTCGTACCAACTCAGGCTTTAATTTCTTCTCAAATCGAATGCCCAAGGATTTAGCAAATTGAATATCGCAGAAGTTCCCAGTAGCTCCGGAATCTATCATGATTGAGACGTGATGGTGAACATCTTCTCCAAACTGAATTCTACTGGACAGAATGAGATGGGGTGCTGCACATTGTAAAGTGTTAGCCAAAGACTGCGATTTTGGAGCTGACTCTTGTGTCGCTTCCACCAGGGCAACTCCGTCTACTGGTGGAGCCGATCTTTTACCATCGTAGACTTCTTCAGTCTCTTAGGGCATTCACGAACAAAATGGCCCGGCAGACCACTATACATACACAGTTTTCCTGCTCGACGCTTCTCTCGTTCTTCCATACTGAGAGGACCCCGTATTGAGCCAATTTGCATAGGTTCCTCAGCCTGGGTGACTTCATGACTCTTACTGACTTCTGTTCGAGCTCGATCCAACCTTGGCGGGACTGACCTGAAATCCTTGCGTCTCTCACTCCGCCTCTCAGACTGGCGCTGATCGATGTGTAATACTAAATCGATCAACTCCGACAAATCCGTTGGTCTCTTGGGAATTTGAGCTAGACCATCCTTGAGCTCATCTTTAAGTCCTCTGTAAAAGATGGCGGCTCTCTTGGCCGCGGGCCAGCTGGTCTCAACGATGAGTTGATTAAATTGTGCTATGTAAGCAACCAACTCCTTATTGCCCTGTCTGAGATCCAACAATTCATTGTCGGTGGCCTGCGAAATGGTCCTCCTATCGAAAATACGTAGAAATTCTGCTTTGAAATCTTCAAACTTGTAGAGTACCGGATCATCTGCTGATACCAAGGGTAGAGACCATGCAGCTGCATCTCCACTCAGATAAGACAGAACAAAAGCCACCTTGGACTGATCCTCCTTAAACAAAATGGGTTTGCTCAAAAAATGCAACGAGCATTGTGTCAGAAAAATTTGGGCCTAATGAGGATCCCCTTGAAACCTCTCTGGAGGAGCTAATGGAATAGTGGGTGACATGGCATGTACTACTTGGGTAGTTAACTCTGAGGAAGACGAGGAAGGAGCAAAACTCTGAAACTTTGATCTTTCGAAACTGGGATTGGGACTAATAGCTAACTCGTCTAATCTTTGCCGTAAATAACTAGTCTCCTGATTTGATTTCTTAATCTCCTCCTGAGTGTCGCTCAACTGTTTTTGCATACCCTCAAGCACTGAGGTCAAGGCCTTCAAATCCCAACCCTCAGCCATCTCGCCCAGACAGAAGGCACAATGTGTCTATTGGCACTTCAATCTGTCAAGAGGACTAACCTGAACTCCTATGGTCTGTGGGGGCGATCAGGCGGGGGTCTTCAGAAGATAAGTTCCCAGCTCCCAATTGCCCCTGCACCCAGAGTCATCTGAGCCCAGGAACGAAAGGGAAAGGGGAAGTGGATGACAAACAAGAGAGGCTGCCACACCCTGGTGTCGTCTAGGTTTGGTTGTGTTGAGGACACCTGCAAAAGTAACCACAAATTAATACGTCCCTTCAAGGTGTGGAGTTCACTATTCACAATACACAGTTCAAGTGACTTTACTCTTCTATGACATCGCTGTTGCGAGTAGTACCTGATAAGAGTGTGGATTGCGCTGCTCTCCTTGGTAGACTCAGATTGACAATGGAGGATGACGTCTTTTCTCTGCGGAAGCCAGGACCCTGCTTGGTGTGTGTGTGTATAAGGATATAACCTATATGCGCATATATTATAACCCCTAAACACTTCTCTGACTGGATACAGTTCAAGGATGAAGTGGTTCCACCTGGTTGATAATGGGAGATCCCAACTGGTATTCCGCATGAACAATTCCTTGTGTCTCTGAGGTGAATAGCTGAACGCTCAAGTGACTAGAACAAACAAAGTCTCTTTTATGACTCTTAGCACTAGAGTTCATAGGTACGGCTCACTTGGAGAGTTCAAAGGACTGGCCGCTAACGGAGAAGCAGTGAAGGAACTGAAATGGTACGAATTCTGACGAGAACTAACTCAGCAACAAGTTCCACAAAAGGTCTCTGAAATCCAATGTGCAAACAAATACTAGGATGTACTTGACGAACTCAGTCGAGGAAACTCAAAGCTGAAGGCTATTCCGCTAGGAGTTGTCCGTAGCGGCTTACCTCACGACTGCTGAGGCGAAGGGTCAAAGTAGGACAAAAGCTGCGACTCCGGGAAAACCCAAACAGACTGTGAGGAACTGCCAAGTCGAAACTTCTCCGGAATGACGAAATCCAAAAGAACGGCAACCAGAATGAGAATCTTGAAGAGACTATCCGGAATGCTGCCGCCCGCTTCAGTATGACGGTTGAAGTGCGCAGTACTCAGGGAAGGAGCGCACAAAATGGCTGCTCGAATTGAGAAAGGCTAGAACGCTAACCTTGCGCTAGAGCGGCACAAAGCTGCCTTGACCAACCGGGTATACCGTTCTTGCATCAATGAGTTTCTGCAACCACAGGAACGGTAATACCAAGGAAACTTCTTGAGTCTTATTCCTGGCAGTGGAGCACAGCGTGTTGACACCAGGGCGGGCTTGACAGAAAGTGCTGGCAGCCATCTTGTGCCTCAGTAGACTGAGGCAAAGGAAAGCAGAAAAACAAAGGTGCAAAACATGCAAAGGGAGCAGGGTAAAAGCACCCTGACCCCCTAGGCCTTTTTAAATCGCGGGGTACGCGTACATGATAGCACCTCATTAAAAAGCATTGCAGTTAATAGAAGGTTTTAAGACTTTAGTTACATTATAAATCATTTTTTGATGGTACCATTCTCATTTTAGGAATTGTGGTGTGTTCTAAGGTGATTTTACCATGTGAAAAAAGCCTTCTGCTGGGATATCATGAATCATGTTTGAAAGAAAACTATTATCTCATGCTTTTCCCACAGTGGTTTGGAAGGGGATCTATAAGCTAAACTGAAAGCATATTTTCTGTAAATTCACATTATCTTTCTCAGTCATATGAAAATGAAGTCTGACATTCTCAGTAAAACATGTACATCCAACAAGGGCAGAGACTGTCAGTTGATTCCTTTGTGTACTACTGCAGCCCCCTAGAGTGTTCTAAAGAACAACTAGAGCGCTAACAGTCCTACTTATTACAAAGGTATGGCGCACCTGAAGCCATCTTGATTGGAATAAAGTGGTAACTCTTAAAACATTTCATTTAAAAAGGAACAAAATGAGGGGGTATATTTTGCCATAGAAAGTATGATTAGTGCTGCAGAAAGAAACATTAGGGCACATTTTGAGTGACTTCTCAAATCCTCTTCTATTTCATTAAAAAATTCTGACATGTAGTCTCCCAAGATGGCCACCAGAGACAAAAGAGCCCAAATATAGCCCAAATATCACCCAGATGTAGCCCAAGTATAGCCCAATGACTGAATGTCCCAGAGTGTTCTAAAGAACAACTAGAGCTCTAACAGTCTTACTTATGACAAAAGTATGACACACCAGAAGCCATCTTGATTGGAATGAAGTGGTAAGTCTGAAAACATTTAATTTAAAAAGGAACAAAATGAGGGGGTTCATTTTGCCATAGAAAGTATGATTAGTGCTGCAGAAAGAACAATTAGGGCACATTTTGAGTGACTTCTCAAATCCTCTTCTCTTTCATTAAAAAATTCTGACATGCAGTCTCCCAAGATGGTCACCAGAGACAAAAGAGCCCAAATGTAGCCCAAATATCACCCAGATGTAGCCCAAGTATAGCCCAATGACAGAATGTCCCAGAGTGTTCTAAAGAACAACTAGAGCGCTAACAGTCTTACTTATGACAAAAGTATGGCACACCAGAAGCCATCTTGATTGGAATGAAGTGGTAAGTCTAAAAACATTTAATGTAAAAAGGAACAAAATGAGGGGGTTCATTTTGCCATAGAAAGTATGATTAGTGCTTCAGAAAGAAAAATTAGGGCACATTTTGAGTGACTTCTCAAATCCTCTTCTATTTCATTAAAAAAATTCTGACATGCAGACTGAAACATGCACTTTGAATACCAGCAGCAGACTTCCCTGGTGAGCAGTAGCTTTACTACAGTGATCTAATGAGCAACTAGAGTGCTAACATTCAGAATTTATGGCAAATGTGTGACACATCTGAATGCCTTCTTGATGGAACCAAAGTAAACAAGCATTGAAAATGCAATAGATCTCGCCCTCGTTTAAGTTAAAGCCATTCTTTTTGTAATGAGGTGGCTTTTTAGCTTTGCTTTTATTCGTGTTTTTCAAACTTTCATGTAAATAACATGCATATGTATGCATATATGTATATGTATGCATGCATTTATATTTGTATTTATATAGATATGCAGATTATATATGTTTATATATGTATGCATGTATATATACACATATACATATATATAAATGCATATGCATATATATATGTGTATATGTGTGCGTGTAGAGAGAGGCAGAGAGGTAGAGGTAGAGAGGTAGAGGTAGAGAGGTAGAGACTAGTAGAGAGAGGTAGAGAGGTAGAGAGTAGAGAGTGAGTAATAGAGAGTCGAGAGTGAGTAGTAGAGAGTAGTAGAGGGCAGTAGAGAGAGTAGCAGAGAGTGAGTAGTAGAGAGTAGAAGAGTGAGTAGTAGAGAGTAGTAGAGAGTGAGTAGTAGAGTGAGTAGTAGAGAGTAGTAGAGAGTAAGTAGTAGAGTGAGTAGTAGAGAGCAGTAGAGAGTGAGTAGTAGAGAGTTATAAAAAGTGAGTAGTAGAGAGTAGCAGAGAGTGAGTAGTAGAGTGTGAGTGGTAGAGAGTGAGTAGTAGAGAGTGAGTTGCAGAGAGAGGATAGTAGAGAGTAGTATAGAGTGGGTAGTAGAGTGAGTAGTAGAGAGTAGTAGAGAGAGAGTAGTAGACAGTGAGTAGTAGAGAGTAGTAGAGAGTGAGTAGTAGAGTGAGTAGTAGAGAGTGAGTAGTAGAGAGTAGTAGAGAGAGAGTAGTTGAGAGTGAGTAGTAGAGAGAGAGTAGTAGAAAGTGAGTAGTAGAGAGTAGAGAGTAGTAGAGAGTGAGTAGTAGAGAGTAGTAGATAGTGAGTAGTAGGGAGTGAGTAGTAGAGAGAGAGTAGTAGAGAGTACTAGAGTAGTAGAGAATGAGTAGTAGTGTGCGAGCTGCATGCTGATTGGCTACCAATGTCTGTCAACACTCCAAAACAGAAATTGTTGGCAGCCATCTTGTGCCTCGGTAGACTGAGGCAGAAGAAAGCAGAAAAACAAACAGGGACCAAATCGTGGGGGCATAGTGATAAAGAAGTGTGGGGGTGCCCAATCCCCCCCACACTGCCCCGGGGACCGCCGCCCTCCGGGGCAAAGCAACACATCCCCCTGGTGCATACTGAAGGCTCCTGGTGGGCTAGTTGGCCCCCAGGGACCCCCTGTATGCGAGGGGAATTAGTTCCCCCTCTTCAAACATGCACGGGGGCTGCGTTGCAGAGAGGTGTAAAAAAGGGTGTGGCCTCATTACACCTCTCTGCAATGCAGCCCCCTGGCGCATACTGGAGGCTCCTGGTGGGCTAGTTGGCCCCCAGGGACCCCCAGTATGCAAGGGGATTAGTTCCCCCTCTGCAAACGCGCCAGGGGGCTGCATTGCAGAGAGGTGTAACAAGGGGCATAGCCTCATTTCACCTCTGTGCAATGCAGCCCCCTGGCGCATACTGGAGGTTCCAGGTGGGCTAGTTGGCCCCCAGTATGCAAGGGGAATTAGTTCCCCCTCTTCAAACATGCATGGGGCTGCGTTGCAGAGAGGTGTAAAAAAGGGTGTGGCCTCATTACATCTCTCTGCAATGCAGCCCCCTGGCGCATACTGCAGGTTCAAGGTGGGCTAATTGGCCTCCAGGGACCCCCAGTATGTAAAGGGAATTAGTTCCCCCTCTGCAAACACGCCCGGGGGCTGTGTTGCAGAGAGGTGTAAAAAGGGTGTGGCTTCATTGCACCTCTCTGCAATGCAGTCCCCTGGCGCATACTGGAGATTCCTGGTGGGCTTTCAGGTCTTATATAGTTAGGAATTAGCATTAAAAAAACCTTTGAAATTCATTGAAAAAAGCATAGATTTCAGTCCTTATATAGTTAGGAATTAGCATTTAAAAAACCTTGCAAATTCACTGAAAAAAACATAGGTTTCAGGCCTTATATAGTTAGGAATTAGCATTTAAAAAACCTTTGAAATTCACAGAAAAAAGCATAGGTTTCAGGCCTTATATAGTTAGGAATTAGCACTTAAAAAAACCTTTAAAATTCACTCAAAAAACTATACGTTTTAGGGGTGTTATAGTTAGCCGGACATTTCACTCATACAAAACCATTGAAAGTGCTCCTATATAGTTAGTTGTACTAACTATATTTCAGGCACCCGCAATCCACTGCTGATGATGTCACATATTACTTCATTCATGACATGGTCAGTGACATCACATGGTCAGTGACATGGTCAATGGCTTTTAATATGGTACTCTATTTTACAGTGAGTGATCAAAGGTTATACTAGTGTGTGGTGAGGTGTATCAGGTTGTCATGTGGATGATGTCATCAGTGATGTCATTTGAGATGTCATCAGTGATTTCACTGACCATGTCATGAATGATGTAATACGTGACATCATCAGCAGTGCATTGCGGGAGGGCAAGTTATAGTTAGCACAACTAACTATAACGGAGGAATTTGTATGGTTTTGTACAAGTGAAATGTCGAACTAACTATAAATTTCCCTAAAACCTATGGTTTTTCAGTGAATTTCTAAGGTTTTTTAAATGCTAATTTCTAACTATAACATGCCTGTAACCACTGTTCCCAATAAGCTGTGCGGCCGCGCGGCCGCGCACTTCCCTACCCCCGAGCGCGCAGTGCCATGTGTGGAGCGCGCACAGAGGCCACATCCCACGAGAGTATTTGCACCGCCGCCGCTTTTAAAAGGCCACGGCGCGAAAAACTGGCATTTCCGTATTGAGGACGTAAGTGTTTTGATTGGGCCACTTGCGTGTGCTTTTTTTATTGCCTGAAGTGCACGCACTGTTTGATGTAATGTTTGCTAGTAACGCGAGGCTGCGGGGGAGATTGCCTGCTTTTATTTAGGTATCCGTGTTAATTGCAGCCCCTTCACAAGCTGCGATTAACATGCATATTTAAACAAAAGCTCTCAATCTCCCCCGCAGCCTCGCTTTACTATCAGAACAATACAACAAGTTTCAAAACACAGCGTGTGTTTTTTAGGCTAGCTAACCTGCCTTGTTTCCAGACATGCTGTATTGGTTTGGTAGTAAAGGGAGGCTGCGCGCCGATGGAGTGCTTTTGTTTAAATATCCATGTTAATCGCAGCTCGTGAAGGGGCTGCGATTAACAAGGATATTTAAATACAAGCACTCCATCTGCCTGCAGCCTCCCTTTACTACCAAACCAATACAGCAAGTCTGCTAACAAGGCTGTGTGCAAAAGAAACACATTCCAACTTGCTTGCACACATCATAGTTTCTAACAAAGAGGTACAATATGCATTTATTAATTATCTGAAGCGTTGTTTCATAACTATTGAAAAAGCAGAGGAAGAAATCTGCATAGTGTTTTTACTAACACTAAACAACTGCTGGCGTTTATGCAACAGGACTGTTTATCAGACAGTGTATATGGTTTGCTTTATATTTAAATGCATGTGCGTATAAATCTAAACTCGAAGATATACCCTTTTAAGCAAGCAACAACTTAAATCTGAAAAACATTGATGCAAACAGATACCTGTATTCTTTCTTCGAGTTGCTTAGTGTATCAGAATACTTTCCGGCATCGAGAGATCATGTTAACAGTTCAGAAAAGCTTCACCATCCTGTTTGCAGAATTTATGATTATGTATATTTTGTAAAACGTTTCTTAAAACTTTTCTTTCATGCTAGTGAAGCGCGCTGGTCTTGAATGGTCTGGTCAAGACTCTTTTTTGTTATACAATGTGAATGAATGAATGATCAGATGGATGGAGGAATGAATAGAAATATTTGTATAGCGTGAACAGCTACTCAGAATTGAGAGGGTATTATTGGCTGAACAGATACGTTTTTAGGGATCTGCGGAAGGCAGATTCAGTTTCTATGCTTCTAAGCTGAAGAAGGAGGCGGTTTCAGATTTTGGCTCCATACAAGGAAGGATGGCCCCCCATGTCTTACATTTTTTAAGTGGGTAATTGCTGTTAGGTGGGCCTCACTGGAACGCAGATTTCTGCTAGCCTGGTCTTTGATGATTCTTTAATTTAGATAATTGGGGCCAGCGTTGTTTGGGGCCTGATGTGCTAAAGTTAATTCTTTAAGGGTGCTTCTTTTGTCGACAGCGGCCCAGTACAGTTTGGTGAAGTAGGGGCAGATGGGGGTGCCTTTTCGCAAATTGAAGCGAAGGCATACTGTCATATTTTGGGCTGCCTGCAGTCGCTGGTTTAGGTATGTGGGTAATTCCAAGTTCAAGTCATTTGCATAGTCTAGCCGGGAGAGAATCATCGCTCAAACTACAGTTGTGAAGGCCTCCCATGGAAGAAGGGAGAGGAATTTCCTGAGAGGCTTGAGGATACACATAAAGTTTCTGGCAACTGAGTGGGTCTGTGTCTCAAAAAGTGGGTCATTGTCGAAGGTGACTCTTAGGTTTCTAGCTGGCAAACTGTGGGTAGATCCATCCTTGGGCCAGGCACTGGCCCATCTCGTATTAGGATAGACCCGAACAGTATGATTTCTGTTTTATCTGGGTTGCATTGTGGTTGGCTTTCTTTCAGCCTACCTCAGACTGCTCTCATTCAATTTGAGAAGGATTCCTTGCAGGTTTCTGAGTTTCCCACATTTCAGAAAGCCAGCTGAGTGTCATCAGTATATGAAACTATTGTGATGTCCAATAACTCTACCAGGGTGGCATGTAAATATTAAATGATGTTGGGCTGAGTGAGGAGCCTAGGGGTACCCCACATTTTAAAGGTTTGGCCTTGGATTAGCGATGTTTCGTCCAGACTGATTGTTCTCGCTCAGAGAGGAACAAGATCAGTCAATCAAGCACCACTCCCCTGACACCACAGTTGAACAGGTGTTGTCAAAGATCCGCTGAGAGGTCTAACACAATGTGTATGGTGTTGTTACCATGATCCATGTACATTTTTAGTAACTTCCAGCAGCGCTGTTTTGGTGCTGTGTCTTGATCGAAAACCTGATTGGGAGGAGAGCAGGAGGTGGTTGGATTCTAAAAACTCTGATAGTTGTTTGTTTACTATGGATGCTAGGATTTTACAGGCTGCTGGGAGAAGGGATATGGCTCTGAAGTTAGATAGAATCTTACTGTTTGCTGTGAGTTTCTTCAGCAGTGGGATGACACTAGCTTGTTTCTGTAACAGAGGGACCAAGCCAGTTTGAAGGGAGGCATTTAACACCTTTGCGTAGACAGGATTGATAACCTCTGTTATTTGTCTCGTTATATGTTGGGGGCAAAAATATAATATTGAGCCGAATTTGCACAATAGAAGGAATCTTATTAGTTCTTCCTCATTTGGAGGTGTGAAAGACATCAGGAAATTGGATGGGGGAAGTTTCTGTGGGCGCGAGACGGAGGGCACAGGTGGGCGATATTGAGAGACTCCAAGGTTAGTTTGTATTTTATAATTTTATTATAGAAAAAACACTTACCTTTAGGGTAAGTATAACTCGGGGGGCATTGGCTTTGGCATTCTTAAAGCACTAGACAATGTTGAACATTCTTTCGGCTTGTTTTCGGCATCTGCTATTTTCTCCGTGTAGTAGTTAGAGCGGGCTTTTCTTTATGTTTTGCGGCTGTTTTGTAGAATGTTTTGTCTGTGTCCTCATAGTCTATTCTCCAGGCTCTCAAGTAAAAAAAAAAAAATTCTCTCTTCTAATTCCGGAGGGAACCAGGGTGCTGAGGGGGTAGATCTCTGCTTCTTTAGATAGGAGATTGCTTGGAGGTGATAACGTCTCCAGTGTTCAAGACCAACAATTGACTATGGATGCATCCCCATTGACATCGCCCAATAGGGTAGGTATAGAGAGACTTAGAGATCTTTTTAGCTCAGAAGTTTTGGCTTTATTCCATTGCCTTGTGCAGGAGCCTGAGAAATGTAAGTGTGTGTCAACTTTAGTTCTGGAAAAATCCCAGGAAATCTTCAATAAGAAATGGTCAGACCAGTTTACTTCTGCCGGTGCCTCTATTGCAATTGATAAGTTTGACAGTTTGAAATCAATGGTATGGCCAGCCCTGTGTGTGGGGCTCCAGGGAATCAGTGCAAGGCTGAGGGCTCTGGTGGCTAGAAATGCTCTGGTCATTTTATCTTCCGTATTATCCATGTGAAGGTAAAGTTAGAATACTTTATAACTAAGAGGGCTAGGGGCGAGTCTAGCGAATTGATGGATTCGCCAGTGTAGTTGGGGTGGAGATAAAGAAGAATGCTGGAGAAAGAGGACTGTGCGTCGAGGGACAAGCAGAGGCATAGCACTCCGACACCCTTAATGTCTTCTATGGCGAAAGTGGAGCAGTGGAGGTGCTTTTTGAAGGCGATAGCTAACCCTCCTTTTGCGTTCTCTTTCCTGTCTTTGTGAATACACTTGAAATTATCTGGAAAAGCCAGTTCATTGTCAGGAGGGGAGTATTCTGTCATCCAGGTCTCTCAGATGAAAAATGCATCATATTTAATGTGCAGAGCTCATCGAAATGGTGCCTGGTTTCAACCACCTGAGCATAGTATCCCCCAAGATGGTGTTGCTTAGTGGCAACCAGGAAGTGTGTGCACAGGTATAGTTAGTTGCACGCTCTAGGCGGTGCAAATAGCAAAGACTAAAGTTCAATTAAGAACCCTTAAAACAAGCTTAAAAATATGTGTTTTGTTCCTTGTTTAGTAATAGCAAATTCAAGGTTTAAACTGTATAACATTATCACATGAAATACAGTAACTCAGTTCAAGTGCTCGCATGTACAACATTGCAGCTTTCCCCCAAATATACAAAGTTGTAGATTTGTTTATATAGAAGAGACCCTAGAGCAATTCAAGCACTTCTTCTACACAAAAAACTTCAGAACTAAATGAACCTGGCATGGGACAAAAATGATTAGTGACCTATTACAGAGACCTGTATCTGTTTCTTCTTCAAAAAGGAGGCCTACCATGCAACAGCCTCTGCTGATGTGGCAAACATGATCTGCAGGGTGAGATCTCGAGATTAGTTCTTTTCTCACATTCGTATCCGTCTAATATCCAAACTGCCACTATCCAATTAAGTTGGGGATGATGAGAGGAAGTTCTCAGAGAGAATATGTTGAAAGACAATACAGGATTCTCAAAGTAACTTTCACTAGAATTGTGACTTATTTCATTGTAGGCCTAATCGGGCCATTCACGCTATATTTGATAGCCTGATAAGATAAAAGATGAAGCGCCTTTGCAGGATCGCAAGGTGTATTCCTCAAAGAAGATACAGTACAAAGAACATAGGAAACGTTTTTATTACATTTAGCCCAATCCCATAATGTTAGAACTTCCAGATATGCTCTTTTATATTTACAGTAAATGTCCACAAATCTTATAGACATGGCTTAAAGTGGAATGAAAAAACTAGGGGGTCTCTTAAAGGGGGGTGACCGATGTATTTAAGGGCATGGCTTAAAAACACAAACTGAAAATCTGTGCTTAGCATAGTGTGTTGCCTGACTGGTATTTTGGTGCTTCTGTCACTTCATCTAGAAATATAATACAAGTAACATTACACCAACAACAAGCCAGGACTATTGGCTTTGTCATTGGTTGTATTTAGCTGCTTCTTTCTCTCTCTGAATCTAGCTATATAATATAACAAGTAGCATGCCAGATGCCACCTGCATCAAGTCCAAAAGCACGACGTTTAAAACACGTTATGCTTTTGGACTTGATGCATTTCTTTTCTTAATAGAGCATGGCTGCCGGTCTGATTGTGGGCCTTTGTGAAAGTATTCAAGTTAATCGAATTTCATACACTATCTTTGATGGGATAGGCCGACATTACTCAGTAGCTTGCCCACCCAATGAACAGTGCTCCAGTTAGGAATCCGAAGTGCACTTGCCTGTGTAACCAATTCATGTCATGGCATGCGTAGCTGAATTGCAAACCTACCTTAAGACCCCAACGTGGCGCTGTATGTGTGGAAATGCACAGTCTTTTCACTTTTCCAAGCAAAACTTTGGAGTGATATTTCGCGCTGCATGCATACGCAGTCTGGTTCCTGGCGCACATAGCCATGACTGCAGCGCACAGAGACCCTACACTGCCGCACACAGAGGAAAAAAATTAGAAGGAACATTGCCTGTAACCTATGGTTTTTTCAGTGAATATCAAAGGTTTTTTAAATGCTAATTTCTAACTATAACGTGCCTGAAACCTATGGTTTTTTTAAGTGCATTTCATAGGTATTTTAAATGCTAGTTTCTAACTATGCCTACAGAGGTTGGACATGTGAAGAAAGAAGAAAAACATACAGAAAGAAGCAAAGGAAATACAGAAAAAGGCCTTGTTGCAAAATCATCCTGTACCCACAACTTTTTCAGATGGGTACTGGTGGTAACTGACTTTGACTAACCAGGTCTAGAGCCAGTACTATGCTAAAAGACACTTACAATACAGTGAAAACACCTACATACACTAGGGAACACTATACGTTGGGGTGCCCTTGTGATTATCATGACCTCCTCTGTAAGGCCCTAGTACATAAAAGGTCAAGGGGATTAAAACTACCTCTTAAATGTGCCATGGAGCGCGTTTGCACAGTGGTGAAGGGAGGGGAGGGGAGGGCCTGAGGTGACATGTGTGCAAACACGCCCTGTGGCCATTTTAAGTTGGGAGATTAAGTCCCCTTGAATTCAGATGGTCCCTGGGGTCCAACTAGCCCACTAGGTACCTCCAGTAAGCGCCACAGAGCTGCGTTGCACAGAGGTGTAGAAAGGGGCGTGGCCTGGACCACCTCTCTGCAACGCAGGCCTGTGGTGCTTACTGGAGGTACCTAGTGGCCTAGTTGGCCCCCAGGGTCCCTCAGCATTGAAGGGGACTTAATTCCCCAATGTAAAACGTGCCACAGGGCGTGTTTGCACACATCACCTCTGGCCCCGCCCCTCCCTTTATCACTGTGCAAAGGTGCCCTGTGGCGCGTTTTAAGTTGGGGGTTTAAGTCCCCTTGAATCCTGAGAGTCCCTGGGTCCAACTAGCCCACTGTGTACCTCTAGTAAGCACCACAGAGCTGCATTGCAGAGAGGTGGTCTGAGGCCATGCCCCATTTTATACCTCTCTGCAATGCAACTCTGTGGCACTTACTGGATGTAACTGGTGGGTTAATTGGCCCCCAGGGACCCTTCGGATTCAAGGGGACTTAATTCCCCAACTTAAAACGCACTACATGGCGTGTTTGCACACTTGTAACATAAGGCCATGCCCCTCCCTGCACCACTGCACAAACGCACCCCCTGGTGCGTTGTAAATTGGAGGATTAAGTCCCCTTGAGTCCTGAGGGTCCTGGGGCCAACTAGCCACCACTTACCTCCAGTAAGCACCACAGAAGTGCATTGCAGAGTGGTGTAAAAAGGGGCATTGCCTGGGCCACCTCTCTGCAATGCAGTGCAGTGGCGCTTACTGGAGGTAAGTGGTGGGCTGGTTGGCCCCCAAGGACCCTCAGGATTGAAGAGTAATTCGTTCCCCAATTTAAAACGCACCACAGGGTGCATTTTGAGTTGGGGGATAAAGTCCCCTTGACTCCAGAGGGTCCCTGGGGTCAAACTAGCTCACCAAGTATCTCCAGTAAGCACCACAGAGCTGTGTTGCAGAGAGGTGTAAAAAGGGGCGTGGTCTCTGAACACCTCTCTGCAACACAGCTCCCGATGGATACTGGAGGTACCTGCTGGGCTAATTGGCCCCCAGGGACCCTTGGGATTCAAGGGGAATAATTCCCCAACTTAAAACGCACTACAGGGCGTGTTTGCACACTTGTAACATAAGGCTATGCCCCTCCCTGCACCACTGCGCAAACGCACCCCCTGGTGCATTGTAAATTGGAGGATTAAGTCCCCTTGAGTCCTGAGGGTCCCTGAGGGCCAACTAGCCATCACTTACCTCCAGTAAGCACCACAGAAGTGCATTGCAGAGTGGTGTAAAAAGGGGCATGGCCTGGGCCACCTCTCTGCAATGCAGTGCAGTGACGCTTACTGGAGGTAAATGATGGGCTGGTTGGCCCCCAGGGACCCTCAGGATTGAAGGGTATTTCGTTCCCCAATTTAAAACACACCACAGGGTGCATTTTGAGTTGGGGGATAAAGTCCCCTTGACTCCAGAGGGTCCCTGGGGTCCAACTAGCTCACCAGGAACCTCCAGTAAGGGTGACAGAGCTGTGTTGCAGAGAGGTGTAAAAAGGGGCATGATTGCACAGAACACCGGTGGTAAAATACACTGGGTAAACAAACTTAAAGAGATGGTTCTGAAGTTGGGTTTGACTGAAACTTGGACCACCCAGGCACCACCCCTAAAGCAAGTAATAAAGAAAATGTATTGGGAGTGGGTGGAGGCTCAAGAACAGAGGAATCCAAGTTGGGGTATTTTAACTACGCAATTCATAGAACATAAACCAATTAGAAAGCTGGAACCCTTTTTAGACCTGATAACAACACCTAGAGATAGAGTGATCTTTTTAAAGATGAGATATGGAACTTTACCTCTTAATCAATTCACTAAAGGATGGAAAGCCTCAAGGTCAATAAACAGTGCATGCCCTTGCTGTCCCTGCAAAACAGAATCCCTTGCACATTTTCTGTTTGGCTGTAAAACCTATAAGAGGGCAAGACATAGATGGCTTAGACCAGTTTGCAGGGAGCTTGGGACTAAAGACTTTCGGGTTGCCCTCCATATTATTACAACCAATACGTTCCCACTTTTCATTGTTTGCGGTGTGGCTAAGTTCTTATCAAGCGCCTGGCTCATTCGCACAAGGATATGGTATTTGGCAAAAACATTTTTTTTCTTATTTTCGCGGCAGGAGCGCCCGGTACGCGCTCCTGGGAGCGTACCGGGGAACGTACCATGGGGAAAAAGAATGACAGTTTTTAAAAAAAGTAGCTGTTTTAAAAAAAAATTCTTTTTTTTTTTTAAGTACCTACATGTAGGTACCAATGCAGAGACTTAAATGTATTGTACACCGTCTCCTCTGTAGATATCTTGCATGTTGTTACAGAAGTTATTGTGGTATATGGAATCCATACCATAGTCTGTCAGGAAAGCAGAAACAGATCCTTTAAGCACTCCCTGAGAAGTCCTAGTGGATCATGGGTAGTCTATCCTGCTCCCTTATGGTGAAAAAGAGATGTAAAATACGCATTGGAGATAATATAGTGGGAGAAAGGTAGTAACTATGAGTAAACTTACTATGTAACACAAAAAAGTTGCACAGTATACTATAAGTCTCACTTTATAATATCAATTTTACATAATGCAATTCCTCAATGCAGCAAAATCTATTTACCAAGCATTATCAAAAAACATGATACAAACCAACAAGAAAGAAGAATCAGAAGAATAAATTTATATTTAATCATTTTAAATTGTTTGAGACATTCTTCATCTTTATATGTAATTCATGAAGTAGTACCAAAATGATGCAGCACTGATGAATAACATTGTGGGCAAGAAATTTGAAACTACATTAGATATTTAAAACGGTTTCTTCTGTCAAAACATTGCACCAAAAAGCAGATATTTGACTGCTTTCTCAATAATGGGGACACAACAACACTTTTGTCGTCTCCCCCATAGATTCAAGAACAGTCCTGGATTATTTTCGGCCAGAGTAACAGAGTTACTACAAACATATGATGATGAGGCATTATCTTATGTCGAATACATCTATCTTACAGATGATGATTTGGACAGGCACTTGAACAGGGTGAACACCATAATACTTGGATTCGCCTGTGAAGGGTTCAAATTCAATTTTACGAAATCACGAATTGCCCACCTAAATGTCCTATTCTTAGGATACGAACTTTCAAGTGAAGGCAAAAGTCTCGCAGCAAACTTTTTAGAAATTCATTGTCAACTTGTGCCTCTTGAACCCAAATAACAGTTTGTCAAGAAACTCCAGTCTACAATGATGTAGCATCTGACTATACAAACATGTCAAGGGAAGAGGCAACCACAGCGATTTTGAAGAATCCGGATGCAATACCAACTATTGACAGAACTGCCTCTGGCTATTTTATCAACTTTGATAACTTTTCTGAGGATCCCTGTGAACCTGAAACTACGCAAGCAAATAAAACCTTAAAGGAAAAATAACGGAAGAGCCTGCTAAAACATATCTGGTTTCACCATGGGTTGAATTCTGGATTGGGTTAGGTGTATTTTTAATCCTGCTATGGCTCAATCTTGTTTTAAGTTTGGGAAAGCTGATAGATGGAAAACACATTAAAATGGACACAGCAAGTAAGAACATCAACTTGCTTCTGAAGCCACACAAATCATCTCAACAACGAGACCTGTCATCAGTGAACATCACAGCTGTTCCTCTACCGGGTGGAATAGCTTGGGATACAACTGATTATGACATTAATGGCCCTGTCAAGCTGCTGAAAATTTCACACCAATTTAAGGTTTCCTTGAGTGACTTTGTATCACCCAGCACATTTCTGATGACTGTTCATAACATGATGGCAGACTTAGAAATGTCAGCAAAATTTACAAAACATGAATACTTAGAAGGTTCATCAACTTATGAAGAAATGTATTGTTTTAATAATTTTGGCCAACATTACTTGCATAAATCTGCAAACCCTAGAAATGTTTTAACTTATAATCAATGGGAACATTGTCCAACACCTCCAAAAGGTAGTTCTAAAACATTTATTAGAAAATGTCCGTATTTTTAAGTATGGGTGCCAAATCCGCTCCGCTCGCGAAATGTGCGAATTTTCGGCAATTTTGCGATCGTCTAATCTCGCGAAATTGCTGAAAAATGTGCGAATTCGCGAGCAGGCAGATTTTTTTGGGGGCCCACGGGAAGCACAGTTAAGGCAGGTGCTTGAGTTAAAGCTAACTTTGTAACCATTTGAGAATGGTGCCGGCAAACGGCCAGAGTGATTGCTGGCGCAATTCTAAAATGGTTACAAAGTTAGCTTCAACTCGGGCACCTGCCTTAACTCTGTAAGTGCTTCCTGTGGGCCGAAAATTAAACATCAACAGGAAGCACTTACAGATATAAATAAAGCAGGTGCCCGAGTTGAAGCTCAAATTCAGTAATGTTTTAATCAGCCCAAAACATTAATGAGCACGGTCGAGGCTGGGCAAGTGTGCTTAAACCCCATATCTGCCGTCGAAAATTAGCTGTAATACCCGAGGGAGGTCTTTGCATCACTGAGTTTCTTGAGCGCAATCTCCGTTCCTGTGGCCAGGAGGCTGCTTTCTCCTCACCTGCTGCCCTGCTCGCTCTCTGACCCTTTATAAGCAAGACAGTACAACCACGGAGTTTGGTCCTGGGACAGGGGGCTGCTGGACCCAATTTACTAGTGAAAAGAACAATATTGCTGGCCCACCTCCTTATTTAGTCTCACTATGAGTTTAAGAGACAACAAACAAATAACGACGTCTCTTTGTTTGTATGGGTAATTTTATTTAACCCTTTTGTTCATTATTTTTAGTAAGATTTAGCTATTTAGTAGGCGAGAAGAACACTCTATACACCTATATACAAATACAAAACATTAAGACATATTTACAAGTACTAACAAATATCACGTAAACAATAAATCAAACAGTCATCAACAATATTCATTTCTCATACGAGAAGTGTGTCTCATAGTGAGACTAAATAAGGAGGTGGGCCAGCAATATTGTTCTTTTCACCTTTATAAGCAAGAGGCATGTTGACACGCACCACACACTAGCGTTATCAAACGTCTTCCCGCCCTTTCCCAACTATGATGGACAGCTCACTCAAGGGACCTCGGTGCCTTTTGGTTCTGTGGCAAAGTTACAGGCACACATGGTCAGTGGAGACAAATCTTCTGGCCCTTTACGCAGCTGCAGTGTAGGAAAAGCACTATACATTTACCCAACGAGGTAGCACTTACTGATTAGTCAGTAGAAAGTACTCCAGTTGAGTAGATGGAAATCGCAAAAAAATTCACGATTTCGCAGGAAAATGTGCAAATTCGTGGATTTTTTTGCGATTTCACGCGAATTAGCGGACCGCAGATCCGCAAAATTCACCTATACTTACATATTTTACAGGTTTTTAATGTTACATACCCAGAAAGTTTTTACTTTCAAAATGTTAATAAGACAGGCATGAAAAGTATGTTGACAAAAACTAAACAAATTTATTCTGCAGCCTTTTATGCTCAATTGTCCACCTTATGCTTTGACTTTTGGAAAGACAGTATTGAGACAAAAACTGTTTAGGGCACAAAGGACTGGCAGGTACAAGATTTAGAAGCATTGTTCAGAGCCTGCATCATCCCAGAACAAATGATGTTTTTAAATTACACTGTTCAACAGACATTTTGTCTTGGCATTGCTAGGATAAAAGATTTAAACAAACCGTCCATGCCTAAACCCACACCTGATAGTAACTTGACTTCAAGTGAGGAGGTAGACGTAAACTATATTTTACAACAGAACAGAACAAATCCTGAATGGAAAAATGGTTAATCTGGCCCACAGACACAGATAACTGTCAAGATAGATTCCTGAACAAGACACAAGGGTTTACAGCAGAGGTCTTCAAACTGTGGGGCGCGCCCCCCTGGGGGTACGTGGATGGTTTCCAAGGGGGGCGCCAATGCCTCTTCAATTACATGTAATTGAAGATGACCTGGAACTGCTGCATTATTCTGTTGCATTTCCTGACTGTCTTCATATACACGCAGCTCGGAGTGCTGTGAAGGAAGATCACTGAGTGTCAAGAAGTTGGCTAAATGAAAAGAGCTAAATAGTCTGAGCATTTTGTTTTTTCATTGTCTAGCATACACAAAATTGAGCAAACAGATTCAATGAACCCTAGTTTACCAAATGGGGACCTTTGTACTAATAGTGCTGCGAGGTCCCAGAGTGTGACTGAAAGCACTGTGAATATGTACGTTATTATTTTAACCCTGAATTACACACAGACTAACATAGGCTGCTGCAAAATGATGCAGTGTTTGTAATAAAAATATGTTCCTACAAAATATAGCTTTTAGTGATCAGACTGTTCCAAATGTAAGCATTTGTATTAGTATAAGATCATACCCCTACATTACCTCTAAAAAAGTCTTTGTCACTTTCACACGTTAAGCAGGGCCACTGGAATTATGTGGCAAGAGAGGACCAAATTATGCAACAGGTTGATTAAATTATGCAATAAGAAAAGGTAAATTATGCAGCATAATCGGACACATTTTGTGGTTAGCTTTATTTCATTTTTTTCTCATTTTTAGTCACCGTAACACTGTCTGGTGAAATATTATACCTCATCAGTACCAATGTAACACCCAAATACATCAATAAGCAACTGCAACTTCCACCCCACCCTTGCTTTAAAGCAAAGGCACCTCAAAGTCAGCACTGACCATTCAGGTGCAGTTATTTTTTTAAGATGTTTTTGTAAAAGGTGAGTTCAGAGGGTAGCAGGGAGGACATCAGCAGGGTTCCATTCAGATGCAGAGCTCTAGTCCTCTTGACCCCTAGGGCCTCAGAGTAATGGTCCAGGAGAAAGAGGAAAAGAGTGAGATTCATAAATATAGCCAGCAAGATGGCCCAGAAGAGAAAGAACTGTGTGGGGGGTCCATTTTTATTGTTACAAATAGCCAGAGACCGCTTCCTCAGAGGAATACCCCAAGAACAGGACTATATAAGGGAGCCTTTTTTATATAGATAAATAAAGGCTTCCATTAGGGCCACAGGTAAAGCTGTCAGGTGTGTAAGTGGCCACTGCTACCCAATTATGGCTGTCTTATCATAAAGTGGAGTGTGTGCCCATTTTCCTTGCCAGTATTAGAGCCCAGGCTACCCATGCTACTTTTCGACAGAAAGGGGCAGAAAGAATCATTGGTAATGCAGGTACAGTGGCACCAGGAACCAGAGGTATGAGAAGCCAGCTAAACCTTAATTATGGCTGTTTACTATCCTGCCTTCTTAGCATTAGGGCCCACTGCACACTTGCTAGTGTTGATTTGGGCCTCAGAGCAATTTCCCACAGGAGAGGAACATTTAATGAAGTGGAGACACCTTTGTTTGGCCTGAGAGACGACAGAGAGGGTGTGTGCCTAGATGGGAGTCATGTTTTTAATAAAGGGCAGGAGACTGCCCTCTTTGCAAGGCAGTAGCTAACATTAGTGAAGCAGGTTCAGCAGCACAGGGGCTCGGGTCAGAGCTGCCCACTGCATCACAATTAAGAATGTCTCACTTTAAAAAAAAGGTGCATGGGAGCTGATTTTCTGACATTAGGACAAAGGGCACCATTGCAGGTAAAGGAAGACAACAACTGAGAGCTCTTTTTTTCTGAAAGGGTCTCTTTCAAGATTAGTGCGATGGTCCGGCATGGTGACGAAGGGGTATAAGAGGCAGAGGAGATAGCCTGCTACTCGGGACTGAAGTTATCATTTGTGCAGCAAGTGTAGTTGAGTTGGGGATCAATAGTGCACGGGGCTCACAACACTTCAATTATAGGGGGCAGTATTTTTGGGTCAATAGCTGTTTTTGTTTGATTCATTTGCTGTTTCATAAGTCTCATATTTAGTGTGGTTTATGAGCAATAGACAAAGTACTCCTGAAATGATCTCATGAGCTCAACCAATCCTTGCCGTAAAGTTTTGGAGGGGGGCCTGACATTAAAACATTTTGCTTAGGGGGGGCTCAGAGCAAAAAAGTTTGAAGACCTCTGGTTTACAGTAACTAGGCCAGATCCAAGATATATCCAAAGACAACATCCAGGGATAATAACAACTTATAGTGTAGGAAAACTATGCCTTGAGTGGCGGCAGAGATCCACACTTCCAGAAATAAAACAACACTTATCTTTGCCTAAAGATGGCGTTGATTTATGAGAATTATTACTGGCACCTCGTAATCCACGTCATAAATGTTTCATATTTGCCGGTATATACGCTGCATACAATGAAGCATGGAAAGTCACGCAAATTGAAACAGCTGAAAGAATACGAGAAATGGATCGTATTAATTTAGAGAAATCACTCTCTGTAGTTGACAATGGGTTAACAACTCTGTCGTCCAGAATATATTCTTTGGACAGCATTGTATCCTCTGCCATAGACATAATGGAACAAGACTTGCTAATGTTACAACCTGGGCAGTCTCAATTACGTTCTATAATGCTGCTAGGCTGGACATTACAAAACCTTCGTTCTGGATATGTGTTTTGGCGTTTAATCAACACTACGTCCTTGTTTACTGTGTTTAACCTTTCAGATAAACAAATCTTGTTGGCACAGAGGGGAGCAGACTATACGGTGCTGAGCATAGAAAAACTGGAGAGATTACCTTTGACCGTTTCTGAGACACCATCAGTTGAATGGATAATACATGGCACCAGCACAATACAAGTGACGACTTTCCAGTTTCAATATTGTTTGAATCACATACCAGCAGGCCTGTATGAAAGGTTGGGTAAAGAATACATTAAGTCGACCTGGGATTTACCATATACACACAAATGTTGGAGTAAGGGAAATGAGGTATTTCTTAGTGGTAAAAATTGTGAAGACTCACAAAGCGGTACATTGTTATGTCAAAGTATTAATTAACACCGAGCCTGCGAAGGTTCTTCCAATAACCTTTCTTGCCAACTGCAAGGTTTGCACATAGCGGTGATAGATCCAATTTTCAGGCAGCTTTACAATGGTAGCTACATTATGTTAAATGATCACAGCTGTTGTGGAATGAGGCCAGGAATAGGCTATCTCGTTAGTGTGTCAGCCAGGGTCACTTGTTGTATGCAAGTATTGTTTCCTAAAACTAATACAGACGGGGAGTCGCCGCTATGGCCTTCACTGAACATCTCTTCTATTCAAATTGATACTTTAAGCAGAATGAAAGCCATTCTTTTACAAAAAACTGTGCCACTGACCTCGTCCAAAGAGACGTATGATCTGCAAGTAGCAAGGACTTCTGCAGAGAAACATGCATTATCAACAAACTGCCCAATACATTTTGCAGAAATGTTAGGTTGTATCTTTAACATGTCTGATACCAGCGGTATTGCACATGTATTTAAGATGATTTTTTCGGGACTGTTAGCACCCTTTGAAGTAGTCCTGGGCATTTTTCCTAATTTCGTACACTCTGTGTTCGGTGGCCTGCCTCTCATTTTGGGACTCGTAGCAGGGATCTTATTTGTATTCCTCATGCTCCGGCCACCAGCGATACCCAAGTCAGCATGGAGGATGCGCTCCAGGTCATGAGGTATCGTGAACGCATAACACAGATCCTTGGCTTGGCTCCTATGAGGGATCTGAATACCACATGGTTCCTGTCATTCAGACCAATCTGGCAAGATTGCATCTTACCTGTTCTATGATGCCTGCTTTGTAGAGAGGAATGCCTGTTAGATATTTTTTCTGACACTTCAATCAGCACTGCCAACGGATGTTGACATTTTGCTTGGTTCATTAACGGCTCATGCATTGTGTTGCCCCCAACGGCTACCAATCCTGATGACGGCATTCATTGAGATCTCACGGCAAATCCGAATGGAGGTGAGATACGGACCAACAGGCGAACAGGTACCATCTGGTATGAACATTGATAACGCGACTGGCGCTGACGGCAATGCTTCTCATCTGTGTACTATTGATCTTTTAATGAAGTGGTCGAACTTTTACCGACTGTGGTAGATGATTTCTTTGCCAGCCTTGATGGCTTAATGTTTTCTCCTGACAGCGAAAATAACTTTGGAGATTATCACACAGCGTTCTTTTTGAACTCTGAAATTCAACCTTCACTTTTTTCATAATAGAAGCTTCCAAGTTTGGAACCCTATTTCGCTACAATTTAATTAGATTTTTTTTCTCCAAAAAAGACTGAACTTTGGCGCAAAGTAATCTGCTTAAAGTAGAACTATTCTTAGAGAACAAGAATTCTTTGACTACTTCCAAGACTACTTCCAAGAAACAGCATTGACCTAATGCACAAATCAAACTAGCTTGTACATTCTGTTATGGAATGGTCTCAACCTTTTTTTCTGTATCCAGAGCCATTTCATAGATGCAAATTTTGTGATTCATTTGGTTAGCATTTCTAATATCATATCATATGCTTACAATGAAATCATTGCTTTTAGATGCATGCTGTACAAATGCTCATTTTGTGTACGACCATTTAAAAAAAATGTCATGTATTTTTTGGATGGGATTGTAAAAACACATACTCTGTCTTCTATGTTTTAGTATTTACTCTTAGATGAATATAATAGCGTGGAGTGAGTGTTGTAAACCATTTCAGGACACTATTCTAAAATTCCCTATTCATGCCCTTATATAGGTATAAATCACTATGTCCTTATATAGGCATAAGAAACATAACCATATTTAGACATAGCTCATGCAGTCCAAATACGGCAGGGCTACTTCCACTAGTTCTGAAAATCTACAACGATTTCTTGGAAAACTCGGCTTCAGCAGCTAGGGACTTTCCCTTGCTCGAGGACTGACTTGTCCAAGAACTCATGGAGTTTTCAAAGAACTGAGACTCTTTGATGATGTTATTATGTCCACCTTTATGTCAAACTCGGCAACTTCAAGGTATAAATATGCCCACACTTGCCTTAGCAAACACACAGTGGTTTGGAGCAGTTCGAATATCTACTTGCCCGACACATCCTGCTACAGCAAGTGCCGAAGGAAGCAGACCCTCCAGCAGATGCACTGAGAGAGACGCTGTCTTTTCTCCTGCCGAGAAATCCAGCTCCAGTGTTTCCAAGCTAACCTTGCGGGTTGTTGGGAAATCGAGTCCAGAGACTGACCTTCTCCATTCTAAACTAAGGAACGGAGCTGATTAGACCCTAAGAGAAATCTTGGACAGATTCTTGGCAAAAGAATGCTACATTTATGCTACACCTCACTTACTTCTTCCCTCGTACTAAGCTTAGGTTAGGTACACCGGGGTAGGCGTATTTTAGAAGCACCAGTTGAATACTTTTAACCTCTGTCATTTATGTATGTATTTATCTATGGTTTAGGAACCATACAATGCTTTTACAGATTTATTTTCTTCTACTTTTTATACTGTATGCGTTATATTTTACAACCAGTTTTAAGATTGTAGCAGTTCATTTTTTATACTTTAGAAAGAAGACTGTTCAATAAATACCTTTTATTGAAAACGCCCATCTCTCTATTTCTCTGCACCTCTGGTAAAATGAAGCATGCACGATTGACTGAGTGAAATATCTATCTATTGTTTCCACGACTCTGAAGATCAGTTTTATCTTGGGGAAACAAAGTTGTCATGTTTATGCGGTTGTCAGACACTAATCCCTTCTTGTTTATTCGAGAATGTTTCTAGTGACCTTTGAGCTAGCTGGCACTCACAATTAAGTCTAGTATATTCGATAGAGACCTAGTCGACCTAAGTCCTACATCTAATCTACAGGATATATTATTCCAATGAGCAGAGCCTATTGGGAATATAGGAACTACACTTCAACGCATCATCGCAGAATCCTCGAATATTTAGTTTTAGAGGTGTTGGGGGGACGCCAATTTGTGAAACACAACCTGTAAGATAAAAAGGAAGTTAACTTTGTGTGTAATTTTTTTATGAAAGGAAGAAGTGAGAGAGTGACTGCAAAGAATATTCGCAGCTCAACTTTCTGTCACCAGTGTGTTTTTCATCAAGTGCTGGGACAAAATGTACCCTGAAGCTCTACATCTAAAAGATAGCAAAAGAAAGATGTTATGATGGGTAATTGTTACTATCTTAATGTGGAGTTGGATAACATCGCCCTTTCACACACGTTCCTTCTCACATTTAAAATAAGTACTTGTATAGTTTATATTCCGGACGTTTGAGCGATTATAAAAACGTTTTGCTATTGGAAAAAAAATATATACATAATTTCATACACTATATAGGACTGCGTTTTTCTAAATAGCTGCGTCGCTTTTTTGTATCCAGTCTTTTGTGCCCTTCGACTCCCTCCGATGCATACCCAGGCCTCACTGCTCACCTTTTCGTGGACAGGACACCTTTTGCATCATGTAGTTCCGATCTGCCACTAAGAAGTCTCATATACGGTGCTGTGTCTTGATATTGGTATGGCTAACGATATACTTGTGCTCCCATCATCATCATCGCAAGTTCTTCACCTGCTCAGTGCTTCGGGTACCACTAACTCAGTGACCAAAGTGGCCACGCATGTGGTAGTGGGCCCCCTTGTTCAGTAGTTTGGGCCTACATGAAGCGTGCGAACCACCAGGACGGGCCATCACAGCGCTTGCGATGGGAGCAACTCTAAAATGGCATACAGCACGTGCGCCCCGTCTTTTTTATAAGTAGGGTCACGTGTGTAGTGACGTATGTGCTGGATGGTGTGGGTGTATACCAGCTATGAGGGAATGTGTGTGCCAATCTGACCACTAGACCTGGAACTGAGAAATCACTACAATGGAAATCTGAGCCATGTAGCGTTGTTGTGTTTTCTTGTTAGCGTAAGCGGAGTGGGCTGTACTAAAGTATTCAGCCTCGATTAATTTACCACCACCCCCCAGGGCTTTTAAATGTCGGGAGAGGTGCCGCGCGGCTCCGGCACACTGCAGGAGTTGGCCCTGGGGTGTAGCAGTCTCTAGGGCCTTCGAGGGCTCTAGGCATAGGGTCACGCAGTCTCCCTCACACAATATACTACAAAAGAAGAGAAAGTGATGAGAGAGATGATTTGTGACATGTTTAGGCTTGACAGCCTGGATAATCATTAAATGTGTCTAGCAGTGAAGTACGTACTTATTCTGGAAGAAGCCTTTCGGGGTCTTGCAAAAGCAAATCATCTTTAATAATTGCCTCTCGGTGCGTGTCTTTGCAAGGTTATCTGATTTTCTCGTATGTTAAAAGCAAATACTTTCAACACCTCTTTTTGATTGGTTGTGAAGCATTGTAAGAAGACGTATTAGCGACCAATCGCTTTCCTTGCGCAGATTTTGAAAAACTTTGTGTTGGCTGTTGTGTGGTTACGTCTACCTTCTTGATGCTAATTTTGATTGGCTTTTTTTGTATGTGACGTTACGATACACTCACCATGTATGTAGCCCATTTTGTTTTATTTTACAATGCTTTTCAATAACTAGTTGTGGTAAGGTGTTTTTAACTTAAACTGTGTACTCTGCTTATGAGTTTGTTGACTGTAAAGGTATTTAAAAATATGCTCAAGTTTTCAAAATATTTTTATTGAGTCTTTTATATTCATCATATGGGTGAAATGCAAATTATTTTTTCCATTCATTGGTATCACAAGTTGGACCACTTTCTTTTATTTTATCATAAGCACCCATTTCTTAAGTTTACATTATATAAGTGTTGCACCATCATTTTTAAAAAATGTTTGGGCTTTTTTTTACTTTCAGATAAAGTAGAATAGAAGTGCTACGAAAAACACTCCCTCACTAATTCATTTTTTTTAATGTACATTTCATGTCATTATTACATTTTACAATCATTTCTAAAAATTGAAAGAATTAATATTCACATTAATATTTGAAGACACAATGATATTATGTTGGTGAAAAAAAATGGATGCAAAGATAATCCTCTTGTACTTCACGAGTGAAAATTACTAAAAGCACTACTCAATATAAATACTTTTAGCCCATTTTCACTCTAAAAGTTAAAGAGTATTCTCTTTTATTGCTACGTATTTTGTCGAAAGTTTATTTATACTATATTTTTCAATAATTAGGAAATACTTTCATACTAAAAAAATAAAAATTGTGGGTTGTAAGTCATCCAACTCCAGTTGAAGGATCATAAAGTTTAATATAAATTAAAATATACATTAACAATATGATACCTCTGTGGAAATGAAAGATAAATTGAAGATTATGACATCGCTTCTAATCATTACTTTGCATGTAGTAATTCCTTAAATAACCTATATTTCTTGTAATGGTTTTTTATTGAACTCGTTATTATATTCTCTTTAAAGGTAATCATATCACATTCTATAACCATTTAAATATTTTTCCTTTCTTTCTTAAATATATAAAATATATACCTATTAAGAAAATTTACCTCTCTTCGATATTTTTTCCTTCCTCCGTCAAAATTCATCCAACTGCTCTGGAGGGGACATAATGTTGTATTTATTTTTAAATATACATTAACAATATGTTCCCTCTGAGGAAATGAAAGATATTGTCTAGATGCTTTTGCAGTCCCGAATCATTACCTTGCTTGTAGTTTCTTTGCCCCGCATTGATTCTCTGAAACGAAACTAATCATCCCACAGGTGTGGTTTATATACTTTTTGGTTACTTAACAGTCTATGGGATCAATTTATTGCTCCCCCCACTTTTAAGTCACGTTTTTCAGTTGACAGGTGTTTTCATTTCCAGTGTTTTAGTGCGTCACGTGTTTATGTAAAAGTGCCTCTTTCCATACTTTTTTACTTTCGCTTAGTTTCTAAAATGCATTATTTAAACTCGTTTTTCTTATTAAAGCATTTACATAGGTTACTTTTTTTAATACGAGTATTAACATTCATTTCCCTTTTTTTTCCGACTTATTTTACAAGTAACATCCCTTTTTTTGTAATTCATTCAGTAAAGTAAAAGTGAACCAATTAAGAATTCACTCACTGTCTTTAATCATTCACTCAGTAAGCATGTACTCATGTAGTGAGGCAGGCTTTAGGGAATGGAATGCTTTAAAGTATCTGTGACGTATGCGTGGGCACGTGTACAGTACGATTACAGTTGCGCAGCAGTGTGCGAGGATGGTATGCGTACCATACGTTTACCACAAAAAAATCTAAAAGAATATAGAAATTAAATTTCATATATTGAAAAAAATATTAAATAAAAAAAATGTTTTAATTTTTTTATTATTTACATAAAAAATATGTAATGTCATTCAAAAAATAAAATAGCTAAAAATAATTATTATGAAAAATGTTGTAAATCAGTATAAAAAAATAAATATAGCAATTAATGCATTTAAAAATTGGCATTTACAAAACCTATGAAATTCACTGAAAAAAACCATAGGTTTAAGGCACGTTATAGTTAGGAATTAGCATTTAAAAAACCTTGCAAATTCACTGAAAAAACCATATGTTTCAGCCACATTATAGTTCGGAATTAGCATTTAAAAAACCTTAGAAATACACTGAAAAAACCATAGGTTTCACACATGTTATAGTTAGCTGGACATTTCACTGATACAAAACCATTGAAATTCCCCCGTTATAGTTAGTTCAGCTAACTATAACTCGCGGGCCCGCAATCCACTGCTGATGATGTCACATATTACATCACGCATGACATGGTCAGTGACATCACTGATGACATCTCAAATGACATCACTGATGACATCATCCTTGTGAAAGAGTGGCAGATCTCCTCTCATCCTAATATAGCCTTTGATACACACATTGAAAAATAGAAACTAACAATTTTCAAAACAATAAAGATACCAATACCAGTTAGAACAACCTATTCAGTAATTCTAAAATCTGCATACACCTCCACTCATTGACCAGCAGTTCTATATAGTCACTCATACATGTACTCACTCATCATATGTACTCATACAACTATACATCCTATTACACACCTATACTCATACATAGAGTTACTCACACACATACTCACACATGCAAATAAACTATCAAACATCCATTTACTTACATATACAGCTATACACACACCACTATACTTACTTCTACAGAAACGTACGCAAACTTACTCTCTTAAACAATCACTTATAGAAACACATACTTATTTATACAGGAACTCTTTCAATCTTTCACTCTCATATATGCTCACTTATATACATCAATACTCACATATACTAGTTTAAAACATATGTACTTACTCATAAAGACACTATTGAGACAGTCATTCACTCACTAACACACCCATACACATACACACACTCATCCATTCATACAGTCCTGCATACATGCTGTCTTCAAAACACATACAAACAGTGAGTCACTCATTCATGCATCTATGCGCTAAGTAATATCCCCCACCGAACCATACAGACACTCATACTGATAAAAAACAATTAATAACCCATATATACACTCATGTAGCTACTCACCAACCCATGCAGCCACATATATAAAAAGTGAGACACTGATACAGATATTTAAATATTTAAACATTACTCACTAATAGATCTATTCACTAAGATACACTTAATAAGTCAGTTATACAATTAATTTTACAAAATAAAACATCCATTTAGACACTTATTTACCCATTTATTCTTACATCGACATTTAGATATACATATATTTAAAAAAAATGTTTTCAGAAAGACACACATTCACTGGATGATGCCATTGATGTCATTTGAGGTGTCATCAGTGATGCCATGAGTGATGTCACTGACCATGTCATGAGTGATGTAATGTGTGACGTCATCAGCAGTGGATTGCGGGCGCGCAAGTTATAGTTAGCTGAACTAACTATAACGGGGGAATTTCAATGGTTTTGTATGAATGAAATGCCCAGCTAACTATAACTTGTGTGAAACCTATGGTTTTTTCAGTGAATATATATGTATATATATATATATATATTAAAGCTCCATTTTACCAGTGATCTCGGGGCACTCGTTGACGGGTGCTCTGATGCGCTGGTAATCGCAAAACATATGCAGGCTCAGTAATCGATTTCGATTCTTGAAAAGGATTTAAGCACTCCAGGTAGGTGGCAAAGATTTTATTTCACCAGCAGCAACAGTGATGTAGACAAACGCGTTTCAGACAAAGTCCTTCTTCAGTGTCAACATTACGCTGCGCGCGGCTCTTTTTGTGTCTGCCTTCACTGCAATGAAGTGAAGACGGACTATACTCTAATACAATCACAATGCATTAAGGAGGGCTGGTAAAACGTGGCGGCCATTATCTAATGGTACATCATACATGAGAGCAATGTTATCGTTTGGGATAGATCCCTATTGAACATGCAAACATCACAATTGGCCAACATCCACTGCCAGTCAAAACTATGATCTTGCTGTCAATTCAATTCTGGGGTAACGTTTTAAAATACGGCCGTGAATCGGCATTGCCCCAAATCTTACTTTTCTTCATTCCAGAACCATAGGTGTCTCCAACCGGAGATAACTAACACTGATAAGTTACAAAACATTTGGACTAGATAAGGCAAGAGATAATCTTCACATAAATAATATGTCACTGGCTACGTTCTTATGTCATTTGATCATAACAGAGATAAGGACCTCCAAATACATATGATGCATAGGCAATAGTATAGAAAGCAATGGAGAACAGAATAACAGATAATAATCACAGGACATAGCAATGTAAATCGATGATGAATCACATCCTACCAGTGACCTGAGGAAACAACTTATGACTGCTTATTGAAACAGTTTTTGTGTCACTAGGTGCACATTTTCATGTCCCTCAGTAATTTGAGTGTATAGGTCAGGATGTAACACAGAAGTCATGAGATACTGGAGGATCACTTTCCTAGATGGACAGTAAGTTCTTCCCCTATATTCAACCCTAGGGGACTCTTTGTCTGCAGATCAATGATGTACCGGGATTCTAATCTCCGGAGGCTCAACAGTCTATCGCCCCCTCGGGGGTTTAATGGTACATGATCGATACCATAGTATCGTAGCTGCTCCCTGTTGCTCCCATGTGCACTGGCGAAGTGTCGGGCCACGGGGTATGTGATATCCTTGTTTGCGATAGCTCGATGGTGCTCCAAGATACGGAGTTTTACACTGTTGATAGTACTCCCAATGTACTTTAATCCGCAGGGACAGACCAAGCAATACACTACATAGGGTTTCGTGCATGTGATAAATTTACTAATGATTTTAGATTTTCCCAGTCCTGGAACATTATACATTAGTGTACGTCTACTATTTTCACATGCTCGGCATTTGCCAAATGGGAAGAACCCCCTCATCTCTCTCAAAGTGCAACTGGTCTTAGAGTGAATTGGCATTAAGTGGCTCTGAACAAGATTGTCTTTAATAGATTTTAACTTCCTGAACGTGACTAGTGGTTTAGGAGGAACATCCTTCCCCATGATGGGATCAGTGCGTAATATATGCCAATTTTTTGTGAGCATTTTCCTAAGTTTGTTCGCCTCATCTGAATAGGTGGTAATCATGCGAAATCTATTAGTTAGCTCGGAATGTTCACTACGTTTAGGAGTTTGTTGAAGGAGATGTTTTCTCGGGATTCTTTGAACTTTTTTGAGTGTATTATCCAACAGTGCTTGGTCATAGCCCCTGGTAAGAAATTTAGCAATGCAGTCTTCCGCTGCTAAGATGAAATCTGCTTCTAAAGAACAGTTACGTTTCAGTCTTAGCAGTTCGCCATACGGAATGCTGCGAATAAAGCTGGGAGGATGACTGCTATCAGCATGCTAGATGCTGTTACCGGCAGTTGGCTTTCTATAGAGAGCAGTTTCTAAAGCTCCCTTGCTGACAAAGACCTTTAGGTCAAGGTAATGTACCTCACTCTTACTGATGTCCAATGTGAATTTGAGATTCAACTGATTGTCATTCTCCAAAAGAATTCCAGCTACTATAACTGGTGTCAAACCTATGGTTTTTTCAGTGAATATATATATATATATATATATTCACAGAAAAAACCATAGGTTTGACACCAGTTATAGTTAGCTGGAAATTTTACTGACATAAAACCATTGAAATTCCCATGTTATAGTTAGTTGGACTCACTATAACTTGCGCTCCTGCAATGCACTGCTGATGACGTCACATATTACATCACTCATGACATGGTCAGTGACATCACTCATGACATCACTGATGACACCATCCAGTGAATGTGTGTCTTTCTGAAAAATAAATATGTTTTATATATGTATATGTAAAGGTCGATGGAAGAGTAAATGTTTAAATAAGTGTTTAAAAGGACGTTTTTAAAAAAAATTGATTGGTTAACTGGCTTATTAAGTGTATCTTAGTGAATACATATATAAGCGAGTAATGTTTAAATGTTTAAATATATGTATCAGTGTTTCACTTTGTGTATAAGTGGCTGCATGGGTTGGTGAGTAGCTACATGTGTGTGTATATGGGTTATTAGATGTTTTTTTAGTATCAGTATGAGTGTCTGTATGGTTTGGTAGGGGTATTACTTAGCACATAGATGCATCAATGACTGACTCACTGTTTGTATGTGTTTTGAAGACAGCATATGTGCAGGACTGTATAGGCGGATGAGTGTGTATATGTCTGTGTTAGTGAGTGAATGACTGTCTCACTAGTGTCTTTATCAGTAACAACATATGTTTTAATGTAGTATATGAGAGTATTGATGTATATAAGTGAGTATATGTGAGAGTGAGAGATTGTAAGAGTTCCTGTTTAAATAAGTATGTGTTTCTATAAGTGATTGTTTAAGAGAGTAAGTATGTGTAAGTTTCCTTAGAAGTAAGGTGGTAGTGTGTGTATAGTTGTATATGCAAATAAATGGATGTTCAATAGTTTATTTGCATGTGTGAGTATGTGTGTGAGTAACTTTTGGATGACTGTCGGTGTGTAACAGGATGTATAGGTGTATCACTACATATGATGAGTGAGTATATGTATGAGTGACTATATAGAACTGTTGGTGAATGAGTGGATGTGTATATAGATGGTGGAATTACTGAATTGGTTGTTGTAACTGGTATGGGTATCTCCATTTTTTTGATAATATTAGTTTCTATTTTTGAATATGTGTTTCAATGGTTACATTACACTGAAAGGAGGTCTGTCACTCTGTCACAAGGATGGTGTCATCAGTGATGTCATGAGTGATGTCACTGACCATGTGATGAGTGATGTAATATGTGACGTCATCAGCAGTGCATTGCAGGCGCGCAAGTTATAGTGAGTCCAACTAACTATACCGTGGGAATTTCAATGGTTTTATGTCAGTACAATTTCCAGCTAACTATAACTCGTGTCAAACCTATGGTTTTTTCAGTGAATTTAATAGGTTTTTTAAATGCTAATTCTTAACTATAACTGGTGTGAAACCTATGGTTTTTTCAGTGAATTTCAAAGGTTTTTTAAATGCTAATTCCGAACTATAACTGGTGTGAAACCTATGTTTTTTTTCGGTGAATTTCATAGGTTTTTTAAATGCTAATTCCTAACTATATATAGGGCCTCAAACCTATGTTTTTTTCAGTGAATTTCAAAGGTTTTTTAAAAGCAAATTTCTATAGCTATGAAATGTAATATTTTTTATAATGAATCCTATATTGTATATTTATGTAATACTATTTTTTTAATGTATATTGTTTATGGTTTTTTTTTTGTTTTTTGCCCTGGAGCGCTCCCGTGCCCGTACCGGTGAGCGCACCGGTAAGCGCAGTCATGCGGCACGCCCCGGTGCGCGTACCGGTGAGCGTCCCATTAGCGCTATTGCCGCGAACGAAAACATCATCGTGACATATCGCGTAGCCGCGTCCGCGTGATACGCATGGCGTAAGGCACCCGGAAGCACTCGAGCGCATACGATCGCGCTACGTAAGCGCCCCGGGGCGCGTAGCGTAAGCGCGTCGGGTCATGTGACCTGAAAATAACACTTTTCATTGATTCAGGACAGTTTTGGTTTCCAAATGATAAAGCCAGTGTCATGTGACCTGAAAATAACACTTTTCATTGGTTCAGGACAGTTTTGTTTTCCAAAAGATGAAAACCCCCACCTTTTTTCCTCATTCTCAATTTTTCTTTGACTGAGGAAGACCTGTTTGCAGACCTATTTGTACCTATTTGTACTGAGAAATGGCTACAGTAGCAGCAGCAGCAGGAGCATCTCAACCACCACCACCACCACCACCACCACAAGGACCACCACAACACCACAGTGGTGGAGAAGAAGAAGAGGAGGAGGAGGAGGAGGAGGAGAGGCGGTACCTGCCTGAAGATACTACCACCTATAAGCCAAAGGAGCACATTGTCTGGGAGTTTTTTTAAATGCCAAGAGGGCCTCCAGAAAGTTAATACGTCAAAGGTTACTTGTCTGATCTGTGGCACTGTACTTTCCAGGGGGAACCCTGCCAAAAAGTATTCTTTTGGCAACAACACCATGATTCGCCACATGCAACGCCGGCACCCAAACAACTATGCTGTGGCAGAGGTCAGAGAACTGACCAGAAACCCTCCCCAATCTCCACCCAGCACCTCCCAAAGTAAGCAACCCACTCCATCGGGTCCAGAGACAAGTGAGATGGTCCCACACATCCAAACCCAGTTTGGAGATTTCAAAATTGTTTGCAAATTTGGTGGAAGGACAACTTGCTGTGGAGAGCAAAGTATTAAACTGATTAACCACGCCCCTTTTTACACCTCTCTGCAACGCAGCCCCCTTGCATGATTGAAGAGGGGGAACTAATTCCCCTTGCATACTGGGGGCCCCTGGGGGGCCAACTAACCCACCAGGAGCCTCAAGAATGCACCAGGGGGCTGCATTGCAGAGAGGTGTAATGAGGCCACACCCTTTTTTACACCTCTCTGCAACGCAGCCCCCGTGCATGTGTGAGGAGGGGGAACTAATTCCCCTTGCATACTAGGGGTCCCTGGGGGCCAACTAGCCCACCTGGAACCTCCAGTATGCGCCAGGGGGCTGCATTGCACAAAGGTGTAATGAGGCTATGCCCCTTTTTACACCTCTCTGCAACGCAGGCCACTGGCGCGTTAGCAGAGGGGGGACTAATTCCCCTTGCATACTGGGGGTCCCTGGGCCATATCTGCCCAAACACTGATATTCCGAACGATTGAAAATGACTTTTCTTGCGAAACATTCGGAATTGGATTATCAAGTCCTATACTTTGGAATTTTTGAAAGACTGACTTTGAGGATGCTATAAATTACTCAAGTCTGCCCGAATTGTGTGGGTAAAATTGATGCCTAGCCACTTTGAATAAGAATGTACTTACGTCTCGTCTAACATTTGGAAGAAATATCTAGTTATATGATAACAGGATACCGACATAACTTGAAGGAAATAAGAACGCCCTGAAGAAGTTCTGTTGTACAGAATGAAACGTTTCGGCTGGCTTTGGTACATAAACTTAAGGAAAATAAAAGCATTTGAATATACACCAAGATTCAGCGCTTCAATAAGGACTCTAAGTGATATGATTTGATTGGACTTATTGTGCAAGTGGTGCTGTGCCAAACTTTGGAATATTCTCCACTACTCTCTACTACTTACTCTCTCCTACTCCACTACTCTCAAATACTCACTCTCTACTACTCATTCTCTACTACTCTACTACTCTCTACTACTCTCTCTCTACTACTCACTCCCTACTACTCACTATCTACTACTCTCTACTACTCACTCTCTACTACTCTCTCTCTACTACTCACTCTTTACTACTCACTCTCTACTACTCTCTACTACTCACTCTCTACTTCTCACTCTCTACTACTCTCTACTACTCTCTCTCTACTACTCACTCTCTCCTACTCTACTACTCACTTTCTACTACTCTCTACTACTCACTATCTACTACTCTCTCTCTCTACTAGTCTCTACTACTCACTCTACTACTCACTCTCTACTACTCTCTACTATTCTCTCTTTCTGCTACTCACTCTCTACTACTCTCTACTACTCACTCTCTACTACTCTCTACTACTCACTCTACTATTCACTCTACTACTCTCTACTACTCACTCTCTGCTACTCTCTCTACTGCTCTCTTCTACTCTCTACTACTCACTCTCTACTCTCTATTACTCACTCTCTACTCTCTACCTCTCTACCTCTCTCTACTTCTCTCTCTACTAGTCTCTAAGTCTCTACCTCTCTACCGCTGCCTCTCTACCTCTACCTCTCTACCTCTACACCTCTACCTCTCTACCTCTCTCTACACGCACACATATACACATATATATATGCATATATATGCATATGCATTTATATATATGTATGTGTATGTATATATATATATATACACACATATATAAACATATATAATCTGTATATCTATATAAATACAAATATAAATGCATGCATACATATACATATATGCATACAGATGCATGTTATTTACATGAAAGTTTAAAAAACACTAATAAAAGCAAAGCTAAAAAGCCACCTCATCACAAACAGAATGGCTTTAACTTAAACGAGGGCGAGATCTATTGCATTTTCAATGCTTGTTTACTTTGGTTACATCAAGAAGGCATTCAGATGTGTCACACATTTGCCATGAATTCCGAATGTTAGCACTCTAGTTGCTCATTAGATCACTGTAGTAAAGCTACTGCTCACCAGGGAAGTCTGCTGCTGGTATTCAAAGTGCATGTTTCAGTCTGCATGTCAGAATTATTTAATGAAATTGAAGAGGATTTGAGAAGTCACTCAAAATGTGCCCTAATTTTTCTTTCTGCAGCACTAATCATACTTTCTATGGCAAAATATACCCCCTCATTTTGTTCCTTTTTAAATTAAGTGTTTTAAGAGTTACCACTTTATTCCAATCAAGATGGCTTCAGGTGTGCCATACCTTTGTAATAAGTAGGACTGTTAGCGCTCTAGTTGTTCTTTAGAACACTCTGGGACATTCTGTCATTGGGCTATACTTGGGCTACATCTGGGTGACATTTGGGCTACATTTGGGCTCTATTGTCTCTGGTGGCCATCTTGGGAGACTGCATGTCAGAATTTTTTTTATGAAATAGAAGAGGATTTGAGAAGTCACTCAAAATGTGCCTCAATTTTTCTTTCTCCAGCACTAATAATACTTTCTATGGCATAATATACCCCCTCATTTTGTTACTTTTTAAATTAAATGTTTTAAGAGTTACCACTTTATTCCCATCACGATGGCTTCAGGTGTGCTATACCTTTGTAATAAGTAGGACTGTTAGCGCTCTAGTTGTTCTTTAGAACACTCTAGGAGGCTGCAGTAGAACACAAAGGAATCAACTGACAGTCTCTATCCTTGTTGGATGTACATGTTTTACTGAGAATGTCAGACTTCATTCTGACATGCCTGAGAAAGATAATGTGAATTTACAGAAAATATGCTTTCAGTTTTGCTTATAGATCCCCTTCCAAACCACTGTGGGAAAATCATGAGATATTAGTTTTCTTTCAAACATGATTCATGATATCACAGCAGAAGGCTTTTTCACATGGTAAAATCACCTTAGAACACACCACAATTCCTAAAATGAGTATGGTACCATCAACAAATGATTTATAATGTAACTAAAGTCCTAAAACCCTCTATTAACTACAATGCTTTTTAATAAGGTGCTATCATGTATATTGGTCCCAAGATGGCTTCCAACACTTCTTGGATGAAGTGCTGACAGCCGATCAGATCAGATGTGTGGTTAGGCTCTGCCCAGATATATATATATTTTTTAACCTAAATTACTCAAAATCCACTGGAGCACATATCTTGAGACATAGCAAAGGCACATCGGGCTACCAGTCCCTACTATTTTGCCAAGTTTTGTGGAAATCCATTCAGCCGTTCGGGCTAAAAGTGAGTCCAACCGCCCTATGAAAATTAACATGGGGAAAACACGTTTTGGGACCTCCCTTTTATCTCGGCCCCCACTTGCCGAATCCCCCCCAAACTTTCAGGGAAGGAGCGGAGCGCAGCGAGGCAAATTTAGGGATAATTAGAGGCAGATTCCTCAACCGGCGCCAAAGTTATTCCCAATAGAATGTTGCGGATTTCCTATAGAAAACAATCCTAACTATAACTACCAACTGGCGACAGCCAGTAGGTAATATATATATATATATATATATATATATATATATATATATATATATATATATATATATATATATATATATATATATATATATATATGTATATATATATATATATGTATATATATATATATATATATATATATATATATATATATATATATATATATATATATATATATATATATCCAATAACAAGAGTCCAGTGAAGTACGCTCTCAGGAATCAAAACTCAGTCCAGAAGTATATTGCTTCCTTGGTTTTAATCACACAACGCGTTTCGGCGACCTGCCTTGATCACGTGTGACATCACAGTGAAAAAAAGTGTGCTTTTTACAAACAATAACATGAAAATCGAGGTAGGACTATGGTTACATCAGCACCAAACGGTCAGACATATTGGAATGGTCATCATATGTCGACACTGTGGCTAAATACAATCCATCATATAAAACAGTTCATATTATATGGGTGGCATTAAAGTTTATACCACTATTATTCCCTGTAGTGGGAGAAATTAATCATAAAACTGGCATTTTTCAAATATAAAATTGTTCGTGGTACTTAAACAAAAAGCTGTCAGCCATGTTACTACACCAAATGATGTCACCCAACGAATGAGAAATTATCATCAAAGCCAGGTATCACAATATCATAGACATCGAGTGGCATGAACAATTCATAGTAGACTTGATAAATACTGTCCAGACAATTATCCATATTCCAATTGGATATCAGATGTGCAAGTTGGCAAAGAAACGAAAGACTACAATGAAAATAATGCGTTCTTGCCACCATACACACGCGGCTAATATGCCAGTGCCCCGGGTAGTGAGTATCCCCGAAAGAGCATTCTGATTGTGCAGAAAAGTGCTTCAGTGCAACATGCAACGATATCGAGACCACACAAAAGTTCATGGGGGTCTTGATCAAAAGGTCTTTCTCCGCATAGTAAAAATGGGGATCTTAATGACAAGTGTCCATAGGATGAAAAAGTGCCAGTCTAAAGCCACTCTACAATAGGGTGCTGGAATCACGTTAACTCAGTCCTACAAACGACTTAAAAAAAGTGCAAAACAGGTGAGTGAACGATACCTGACCGTGCAAAGGTGTCTAAGAGAAGAAGTGCAAACTGGAAGTGTCATTGACAGTAGTGCCCAAATCTGGAGTCCATTCATACCAGGAAACCCTGACTGTACACCTGTAAACAAATACACGAAAAAATAAAAAGTCATTAAAATAATGTCCAAGAGTAATACTAGCACACCTCAAACATTTCGGCAAAAACAGGCAAATTACAATATTAAAGCACATTCTTAAAACAGTTACCCATTGTTATCCAGTCCTATATATTCATATAGTCTAGGAGTCAGCCCTCAGGTGTATTTCTAACTCCTCATCCCAGTTGAGCCCACCTGGGTGCTTGCTTTGGAAGTTAATAATATGTTTTGACTCCTGTTGTCTTAGGGCTAACAATCTGTCTCCCCCTCTCGGTTTGGCTGAAACCTGTTCAATGAGCATATAGTTCAGAAGGTTGGCATTAGAAAAATGTTTCTCATTGAAGTGACGTGCCACCGGGTATTTCGGGTCATGGTTGGTTATGGCCCTGCGATGTTCCAATATTCTCTTTTTGGCACAGCATTTCGTGCTCCCTATATACCACAGGTGACACGGACATTCAATCACATATATGACATACATTGTGCTACAGGTAAGGAATTGGGTTATTTTTCTTGTTACACCATTGTAAGAAACTTCATTTTTGTAGACACTGTTGCTACAGGCTTTACAGTGGCCGCAGGGGTAGAAACCCTGCGGACCATTGACTGTAACGTCCCTGTAAGCTGTAACATCATTCCTAGAGACCAGATCCCTGATATTACGGTTCCTTTTGTATGTGATACTGGGTCTTACATTAACATTATCGCCTATGGTGTTGTCCTGTCTTAAGATATTCCAATGTTTGGCAATAACTTTTTTGACAGAGGCCGACTGAGAATTGTAGGTCAGTATCAGCCTCGTCGTTTCGTCAGACTCTTCACTCACTGAATCTGCCTCTGTTAAGGTTTCTCTTCTATCAACCTTGTCTACCCTTTTGATTGCTTGTTTGATAACCCAATTGGGGTATCCTCTTTCCTTGAACCTTCCTGATATGATGTCCCGTTCTCTCTGGAATGCTTCAACAGAGTTACAATTCCTCTTGGCCCTCAGTAGTTCACCATAAGGTATGCTCCATTTAAGTACCTCCGGATGACTACTGAGGGCATGCAGTATGCTGTTACCAGCTGTGTCTTTACGAAACAGCGACGTGCAGATAGTATTGTCCTTAATCTCTAGTCTCACATCAAGGTATTCCACCATGGTATTATTGATGGTACCTGATAGTTTGATGTGATATCTGTTGGCATTCAATTTGGTGAGGAAGGATTCAGCCTGTTCTTTGTTCCCCATGTAGACAATGAATAAGTCGTCAATATATCGTAGCCAAACTCTGACTCTACCAAATAGATGGCAGACAAAGTGCATTCTCCCCCCACCACACTGCATGCTTTACAAGGACCCAATCCCACATCAAACTCTGGAGTCGTACTTGATTTTCTGCAGTGTGCTTGTTTATTAAAATTAAGCTCACAGGTCAATTACCTCATTGACCTACCAATCTCTTTATTTATTCGTACATATTCCAACACAGTATTTAAGAGTAAACTTGCACTTGTGTACAATATATACATTCACCGCCCATTCCCAATGGGCCTTTAATTTGAGTTCAGGGTTGCGCCAGCAGGCCACAATCCAGATCACCTGCTCCCTTAACGTTAACCCCCTTCTGGTCAACAGAGGCGCAGGTGAGGAAAGCGCCCACTTGGGCAACCATAGGCCTCCGAGGTAGGGCTGAAAAGCCAAGGCCACCAGCAGGTCGGCCCCAACTCTCCCGCCAGCCCAGAGTCCATAATGATTTAGCAAACCTGTTCAGAGTTAACTGTCTCTAGACAAGAAGTTCCCGTGGTATTCTTGTCCGGAACCCCGCTACTGCCCTAACTGAATCCTTACCTATAGGGATGGGTGGGTGGGTGTCTTCTCTTGGAGACGTCCGACTCCTGGGCGATCAGCGGACAAAGAGGGGGCCTCTAGGCTGGTCGCGGGCTTTTAAGCCTCGCGCCCTACTATCACTTCCGGGGCGTACCTCGACTCTTGTTCCCATTGGTCCTGGCGCCGCGCTCACTTCCGGGTCACATAACCCGGAAGCGATCCTACTCCGGGTCGGCCCTTTGGCTGCCACTAACGACGCCATTCCCCGAGGGGGTTGGCGCCTTCCATAGATGGCAGACAAAGTGCATTCTCCCCCCACCACACTGCATGCTTTACAAGGACCCAATCCCACATCAAACTCTGGAGTCGTACTTGATTTTCTGCAGTGTGCTTGTTTATTAAAATTAAGCTCACAGGTCAATTACCTCATTGACCTACCAATCTCTTTATTTATTCGTACATATTCCAACACAGTATTTAAGAGTAAACTTGCACTTGTATACAATATATACATTCACCGCCCATTCCCAATGGGCCTTTAATTTGAGTTCAGGGTTGCGCCAGCAGGCTACAATCCAGATCACCTGCTCCCTTAACGTTAACCCCCTTCTGGTCAACAGAGCCGCAGGTGAGGAAAGCGCCCACTTGGGCAACCATAGGCCTCCGGGGTAGGGCTGAAAAGCCAAGGCCACCAGCAGGTCGGCCCCAACTCTCCCGCCAGCCCAGAGTCCATAATGATTTAGCAAACCTGTTCAGAGTTAACTGTCTCTAGACAAGAAGTTCCCGTGGTATTCTTGTCCGGAACCCCGCCACAGGACGAGGAGCTTACTGGCGGACTCGACCTCCCCCCCTGCGCTCAAGAGCTTCGGAGACGGCCCCTAGGACTGTTTCTATGAATATCTCCATACCCGCCTCCGACAGGTGAACTCCGTCCTCCGCGTATAGCTTCGGCCTGTCTGCCTGTATTAATTTGTGACGAATCGTTTTAATACTAGATTTCTGCAGGATTTCCGCCACCGACTGGTTCAGCCTTTTAACGGATCTGTTTATTGCTTTCATGGGTGCGCCCCGAGCCCACACGAGTCTAGGGATGACTTCCGACCATAGTACTATAGCTTCAGGGAAAATGTTTTTGATTGCTGCTAGGGTAGAGAACAGGGACTCCTTCACTTCTCTCCTTCCGCCCGGAATCATATCGTTGCCTCCGCAGTGCAACACAAATACGTCTGGCAAAGGCATGCCTCTGGCCAAGGCCGTTTTCACATCCCTCGGGACGTCCGCCAGGCGCTGCCCGCCTATCCCCACCCAATGATGGTCACAACCTCGCATCATGGTCACCCTGTCCCTGAGTGTCTTTTCGAAGTGCGCCCCGGCCCTGCGAATGAAGGAGTGGCCACACCAACAGATTTGGGTTCTCTTAGGGGAGGTACCTAGAGTAAATATGAAGAGTAAATGTGAAGAGATACAGTCAGCCGATTCTAACAAACGGGGACGAAGGCTAAAGACATGTTAGACTAATTGCGGGTGAATATAACGTTCGTAACAAGCTGATTTCCAGCGACCCAACCTCTTGATTACTTGTTCGGGTAGGCCTAAGCCAGCAGCCGTTGTCGCTGCTCCAATTCTAAACGAATGTGATGTAAAATCGGCTGGATCAACTCCGATCCGTGCCAGGGTCATTCTAACTACTCGAGTGAACTGGAACCTGGTAAGGGGTAACCCACTCTCATGAATCAAGAGTCTATCGTCCGCTCCCTGGGGCCTGACTTGGAGGAATAGCCTCAGTAAGTTGACTGGACAGAAGGCCTCACCCTCTACTCTACCCAATTGTAACCAGGTACCTTTACCCAGCGGATCTGTCTTCGATCTCCGCACCCTAAGCCGCAGGACACCTTTTGACTCGATTATATCCGAGCACCTCAGACCCCCTTCCCTATCCGATTTGGACGCCGGAAGTAATTCTGAAATTCGCAGCGCCCCGCAAAAGGCTAGGGTATAGGCCACCCGGAACAGTTGCGTCTCATACTGGGAGAAACAAACGAACGGTAGAGCTTCCAAGATTTTAATCAATTTTTCTACGTCTATCGGCCTCCTAGAATCTTTCTCCCCGGGTGCCAGGCGCTCCCAACCTCTCATTGCTCTTCTAACTCTCTGATCTTTTGTCGGATCAGACACCCCCCGTAGACCTGCATAAAATGCTAACGCCGACAACTGTCTTTTCATGAATGCTACCGACTTCTCTTGCTCTTTCTGCTGTACAATGAAGCCTAATACACTCTGGGGGGCAAAGATGTCCGCTACACCCACACCCCTCAGTTATGCCATATACGAATCCCATGATCTCTGATACATACTCTTAGTCCTTGGGGCCAAGGATGCAGATATCAACTCGGCGGCTGTGGGGCACCAAACTTCCATAGCTCCGCTGGGAAGGCTGACATTGACGTCTCCGCCTGGGGCCAATGCTCCCGGAATTCTGTTAACTTAAAACGAGAAAATGCATCAGCCGCTTTGTTTTCTACACCTGGAACATGCTTAGCAGTGAAATGGACATTATGGCTCAGGCACTGCAAGACCAATTCTTTCAATAACCTGAGTACCCAAGTACAGGTAGCCCTCTGGCTATTAATCACCATGACTACAGACATGTTGTCCGACCAGAATACTATACTCCTGTTTGCCAGCAGATCTCCCCACAAGTGCAAAGCTACCACTATGGGGAAAAGTTCTAGAAAGGAAATGTTAGTAGTCAGGCCTCGCTCGATCCAGTCATCTGGCCAGCACTGCATACACCATTTTTGACCGAATATAGCTCCGAAGCCAATACTACCTGCAGCATCGGTGAAAAGCTCAAGATCCGCATTAGAAGAACAGGCTGCTCGCCACAACACCGTGCCATTGAAATCCCTCAAAAAGCTTCTCCAAATCAGAAGATCCTCTCTAACTTCGGCTGAAAGCCTCACCCTGTGGTGTTTGGCCCGCAGCCCAGACATTGCCCTCGCTATACTTCTGGAGAAGGCCCTGCCCATAGGAATGACCCGCAGGGCAAAGTTCAGTTGACCCAAGAGGACTTGTAGCTGATGTAAGGTTACCTTCCTTGCCCCCAGGCAGCTATCGATAGCGGCCCTAAAGGCATCGACCTTGACTTTTGGCAGCCTGCACACTCCTGCCGTTGTATCAATCTCTATGCCCAGGAAGGTCAGACACGTGGTCGGGCCTTCGTTTTTTTCTGCCGCCAAAGGTACTCCGAGCGCCTCAGCCAAGCGCTGGAAGCCCAGCAGGGCCTTCCTGCACGAGTGAGAACCCTCGGGACCCATGAACAGAAAATCGTCCAGGTAGTGGACTACTGAATGCGAGCTGTCCGAGGCCAGAAACTGCTCGACCGCCCATTCCAGGAACCTTGCGAAAGTCTCGAAAACTGCACAGGCAATAGAACACCCCATGGGCATGCACAAATCCAAAAAATAGCTACCATCAAATGTGAAGCCCAAGAACCTGGTATCGTCCGGGTGGACGGGCAGTAACCTAAAGGCTGATTCAATATCAGCTTTAGCCATTAAGGCTCCTTCCCCAAATGCCTGCAATTTCTCAATAGCCGTGTCAAATTTGGTATACTTCACCGAGCACAGATCTGGGTCTAACTTGTCGTTGACCGAAAGCCCTGGAGGACTTGAAAGATTATGGATCAGACGGAATTTACCTTCCTCTTTTTTTGGAACTAGACCCAATGGGGAGCAAACCAGATTATGGGTAGGTGGTTCTGTAAAAGGGCCCCCAACCCGCCCCAATGCTACCTCCTTCATGATCTTCTCTCGAGCTGCCTCCATATTTCGCAACACTGAGCTTTGATTACGAGGTGGGACATTGGAAGGGGGGGCTGAAGACGGAATACGGAATCCAATTGTAAAACCATGCAGTAGGAATTGAGCCTCCTCAAGATTATTGTACTTACTGAGGAGGTGTGTCAGGACATGCCGTTTAATTGGAGTTGGAAGCTTTGTCGGGAGTCTTAGTTGGCTTTCCTTTTGGGGCACTGTGGCTGGGCTGCTCTTTGGGGTTACCAGTTTTCTTAAAACACCTAACCTCGGGATGAGAGGTACCCCCGCAGTAGGAACAGCAGTGTTTGAATTTACACGAGACCCCCCTGGTACATTCATTTCTATTAAACTGCCAGCAGGCCTGTTTTTTCTCACCGACCCCTTTGTCAGTCCGAAAGGACTGGCTCTGAGTTGAGGGGACCGGGGTAGGCGTTGAAGGGGTGGAATAGAAGACTGTATGCCATAAATTAATCTCCCGCTGGTCCCATGCTATACCCGGGTGAACTGCCTTCATCTGTCTGAACATTTTATCGTATTTCAGCCACCCCTGGCCTGGAAACTCTGTTGCCGCTCCATGTATCAGGGATATGTAGCTCATCATTTGTGGGCCTAAAACCGGATACTTCTCAAGCATAACAGCCGCATATATTGCAAATCCCGTGATCCAATTCTTTCTGGACCATTCCACCCACGATTTCTTCTGATTGTAATCTCCCTCTTTCCAGCCTTTGGGTTTTCCGGCCGCCACCCCTGCATTGATAAGGTCGAACACTTCTACATATTCGCCTCTGAGTATCCTGTCCTTCATATCTGCTGGCACATGCCAAGTGATCCCCGCGGATGGCGATAAGGTCATTGAGGACGAACCGAACATTAACGGGCTGAATGCTAGTAACGGGGAACCAGCTGGTTGACGCCCCAACCCCCCATGCATCTGGCCATTAGAGGGACCCGCCACATCAACTACGGCGTTCGCCATTGAGCCCTGACTTGGACCCCCCAGGTTGGAGTAAGCAGTCATCGCTAAGGGGGACCCGTGAGCCGTGTAGGCAGGAAACATTGAGCTTACAGGGCTGCTACCTATCGCTTGACCATGCGACCCATATAATTGCATCCCTGGTAACTGGGCGACCCCCCCGGGCTGAACCCAAACTTGCGACACTCCGCTACCCGGCTGTGCCACTACTGGCGGTAACATACCGTGCGGACCGGACCCCCCCACAGAAGTGACGGGGAACCCTCCTATCTGCGTGGGCCTGGATGCATCATACTGCCCATCGGTGTCATCTGGGTCATTATCTGCGCCTGAGTTCGAATCAATTGTCTCTGGCACCTCCTCCTCACCTGGTGATACTGGTCGTGAATCCGTCGGCCTAGACCGCTTGCCTCTTGCCGAGCTTCTAAGCTTTTCTGGGGTATGCTTCGCTCTTTTGCCTCTCCCCCTCTCCTCCTGAGAGTTCGCCTCTGCTCTAGCCCCGTCTCTCATATTCTTTAGTACCCAATCCATGCCTTTTTCCCTTGTGAATTCCAGCAGTTCCGTAAAGGCAAGGTATTCCTCATTCTTGGCTGCGGGTTGTTTACCCTTCGGCACCTTCTTCGACGGCATCCTGCACTTAAAGAAAAACAACGTTAAAACTTATCGAGAAACCCCCAACGACTTTTTGGCCCACCGCGCCGCGGATGGGCCCGGACCCCAGGGAATCGGATGATCGAGCGCCAGCGCTCGCCCTCCCCCTGGACATGAGGATTTACCACGGCAATCCCCCCCTGCAATTAATATTTAAATCAAGAGAAATAAACACGAAAGCTGTAAAGAAATCCAGCACACACTGCAAGGCCCGCTAACCTACACCACGAGTCGGATTAACTCTCGCTGTATACTCCTACGCGATGTTCCCACGATGTCTTCTCTTGGAGATGTCCGACTCCTGGGCGATCAGCGGACAAAGAGGGGGCCTCTAGGCTGGTCGCGGGCTTTTAAGCCTCGCGCCCTACTATCACTTCCGGGGCGTACCTCGACTCTTGTTCCCATTGGTCCTGGCGCCGCGCTCACTTCCGGGTCACACAACCCGGAAGCGATCCTACTCCGGGTCGGCCCTTTGGCTGCCACTAACGACGCCATTCCCCGAGGGGGTTGGCGCCTTCCAGTCTTCCTTAAGGGTAGTACTGCCCTGGATCTCCTGCTCCCAGTGTCCCATAAACAAATTAGCGAAACTGGGAGCAAAGCAAGAACCCATGGCAGTACCATTGGTCTGCCTGTAGAGGGCGCCATCAAATGAAAAGATATTGTTTTTGAGACAAAAGTCAATCATCCTCATAACCATGACATTATGCTCAAAGAATTTGATGGATCTATTGCGTAGATAGAATTCGCATGCCTCAAGACTTTGTTGGTGTTCTATTATGGTGTAGAGTGAGTGAACATCTAACACCATAAAGATCCAATCTTTTTCCCATTTAAGGGTGTCAATTTTACTAAGGAAATCCTTGGTGTCTCTCAGGTAGCTAGGTAGACTGACCACATACTCTCTTAGGAAGTAATCCACGTACTTAGAAATATGTTCGCAGATACTGCCAATGGAAGAGACTATGGGCCTGCCCGGAGGTTGGGTCTTGTGCTTATGTAACTTGGGTAAAAGGTACAGGATAGGAAGAATGGCTCTTAAAACACTACAAGAGGATTCATCTATCGTGATACGCCCTGCTGATAAGGGGGGCAATATTGTTGTGTTAAATAGAAGTGATTACATCAATGAGGCTATGCGCCAACTCAGTGATAACAATTTCTATGTACAGATTACTAGATCTGAATATGGGAATAGCATCACTGAAATCTGGGATAGACTAACAATGTGGAAGGACCAGGGATTGCTTTCTTGGGAAGAGTACTGCTACCTCAAGAGGGATAATCCCATTCTTCCTATCCTGTACCTTTTACCCAAGTTACATAAGCACAAGACCCAACCTCCGGGCAGGCCCATAGTCTCTTCCATTGGCAGTATCTGCGAACATATTTCTAAGTACGTGGATTACTTCCTAAGAGAGTATGTGGTCAGTCTACCTAGCTACCTGAGAGACACCAAGGATTTCCTTAGTAAAATTGACACCCTTAAATGGGAAAAAGATTGGATCTTTATGGTGTTAGATGTTCACTCACTCTACACCATAATAGAACACCAACAAGGTCTTGAGGCATGCGAATTCTATCTACGCAATAGATCCATCAAATTCTTTGAGCATAATGTCATGGTTATGAGGATGATTGACTTTTGTCTCAAAAACAATATCTTTTCATTTGATGGCGCCCTCTACAGGCAGACCAATGGTACTGCCATGGGTTCTTGCTTTGCTCCCAGTTTCGCTAATTTGTTCATGGGACACTGGGAGCAGGAGATCCAGGGCAGTACTACCCTTAAGGAAGACTTTGGTAGAGTCAGAGTTTGGCTACGATATATTGACGACTTATTCATTGTCTACATGGGGAACAAAGAACAGGCTGAATCCTTCCTCACCAAATTGAATGCCAACAGATATCACATCAAACTATCAGGTACCATCAATAATACCATGGTGGAATACCTTGATGTGAGGCTAGAGATTAAGGACAATACTATCTGCACGTCGCTGTTTCGTAAAGACACAGCTGGTAACAGCATACTGCATGCCCTCAGTAGTCATCCGGAGGTACTTAAATGGAGCATACCTTATGGTGAACTACTGAGGGCCAAGAGGAATTGTAACTCTGTTGAAGCATTCCAGAGAGAACGGGACATCATATCAGGAAGGTTCAAGGAAAGAGGATACCCCAATTGGGTTATCAAACAAGCAATCAAAAGGGTAGACAAGGTTGATAGAAGAGAAACCTTAACAGAGGCAGATTCAGTGAGTGAAGAGTCTGACGAAACGACGAGGCTGATACTGACCTACAATTCTCAGTCGGCCTCTGTCAAAAAAGTTATTGCCAAACATTGGAATATCTTAAGACAGGACAACACCATAGGCGATAATGTTAATGTAAGACCCAGTATCACATACAAAAGGAACCGTAATATCAGGGATCTGGTCTCTAGGAATGATGTTACAGCTTACAGGGACGTTACAGTCAATGGTCTGCAGGGTTTCTACCCCTGCGGCCACTGTAAAGCCTGTAGCAACAGTGTCTACAAAAATGAAGTTTCTTACAATGGTGTAACAAGAAAAATAACCCAATTCCTTACCTGTAGCACAATGTATGTCATATATGTGATTGAATGTCCGTGTCACCTGTGGTATATAGGGAGCACGAAATGCTGTGCCAAAAAGAGAATATTGGAACATCGCAGGGCCATAACCAACCATGACCCCAAATACCCGGTGGCACGTCACTTCAATGAGAAACATTTTTCTAATGCCAACCTTCTGAACTATATGCTCATTGAACAGGTTTCAGCCAAACCGAGAGGGGGAGACAGATTGTTAGCCCTAAGACAACAGGAGTCAAAACATATTATTAACTTCCAAAGCAAGCACCCAGGTGGGCTCAACTGGGATGAGGAGTTAGAAATACACCTGAGGGCTGACCCCTAGACTATATGAATATATAGGACTGGATAACAATGGGTAACTGTTTTAAGAATGTGCTTTAATATTGTAATTTGCCTGTTTTTTGCCGAAATGTTTGAGGTGTGCTAGTATTACTCTTGGACATTATTTTAATGACTTTTTATTTTTTCGTGTATTTGTTTACAGGTGTACAGTCAGGGTTTCCTGGTATGAATGGACTCCAGATTTGGGCACTACTGTCAATGACACTTCCAGTTTGCACTTCTTCTCTTAGACACCTTTGCACGGTCAGGTATCGTTCACTCACCTGTTTTGCACTTTTTTTAAGTCGTTTGTAGGACTGAGTTAACGTGATTCCAGCACCCTATTGTAGAGTGGCTTTAGACTGGCACTTTTTCATCCTATGGACACTTGTCATTAAGATCCCCATTTTTACTATGCGGAGAAAGACCTTTTGATCAAGACCCCCATGAACTTTTGTGTGGTCTCGATATCGTTGCATGTTGCACTGAAGCACTTTTCTGCACAATCAGAATGCTCTTTCGGGGATACTCACTACCCGGGGCACTGGCATATTAGCCGCGTGTGTATGGTGGCAAGAACGCATTAATTTCATTGTAGTCTTTCGTTTCTTTGCCAACTCGCACATCTGATATCCAATTGGAATATGGATAATTGTCTGGACAGTATTTATCAAGTCTACATGATCAATGGAACGCATATGTTATTTTACTATGAATTGTTCATGCCACTCGATGTCTATGATATTGTGATACCTGGCTTTGATGATAATTTCTCATTCGTTGGGTGACATCATTTGGTGTAGTAACATGGCTGACAGCTTTTTGTTTAAGTACCACGAACAATTTTATATTTGAAAAATGCCAGTTTTATGATTAATTTCTCCCACTACAGGGAATAATAGTGGTATAAACTTTAATGCCACCCATATAATATGAACTGTTTTATATGATGGATTGTATTTAGCCACAGTGTCGACATATGATGACCATTCCAATATGTCTGACCGTTTGGTGCTGATGTAACCATAGTCCTACCTCGATTTTCATGTTATTGTTTGTAAAAAGCACACTTTTTTTCACTGTGATGTCACACGTGATCAAGGCAGGTCGCCGAAACGCGTTGTGTGATTAAAACCAAGGTTGCAATATACTTCTGGACTGAGTTTTGATTCCTGAGAGCGTACTTCACTGGACTCTTGTTATTGGATAATTAATTTCCGGTTGCTTCGCCGGAGTGTACGCCACTTGTCCACGGGTCACCACGTTGCAGCAAGAGCAGCTTTGTGTGGAATATATATATATATATATATATATATTCAATGAAAAAACCATTGGTTTTAGGCCATATATAGTTAGGAATTAGCATTTACAAAACCTTATTTTACTCGCATAAAACCATTGAAATTCCATATATAGTTAGAAGCGCTAACTATATATCGCGCAGCCGCAATCCACTGCTGATGATGTCACATATTACATCATTCATGACATGGTCAGTGACATCACTGATGACATCACCGATGACATCTCAAATGACATCACTGATGACATCACTGATCACAACATCCAGTGATTGTATGTGTCTGTAAAGTTTAAATATGTTTTACATATTGAAGAATGAGTGGATGTATAAGTGTCTGGATGAAGAATTTAGTAGGTGCATGACTGACTGTATGAAAGAGTGATTAAATGTGTCTCACTGAGTGCATGGGTTAGTGACTAAACTGTCTTAATTTGTGCATCAGTATGTTTGTTGTTGTGTAAGCTGCTGCATGTGTTGATCAGTAGCTATAAGAGTGGCCATATGGGTTATTGATTGGTTGCCCAAGTATTTGAATGGGAGGCTGAGTGTGTGTGTGGGTGGCTGGGAGGTGCGTGACTCTGTACATAGATGTGTAAGCAGTTGATTCACTAGGAGTATGAGTTCAAGAGTGCATGTGGAAACAGCTATATGGGCGGTTGACTGTGCATGGGTGTGTTGGTGAGTGAATGGATTTCTCATTGCTACATGTGCAAGTAAGTACGTATGTAAAACACAATACATGTGAGAGTTGAGATATATAAATAACTGAACATAAGAGCCAGTGAATGTGTGAGTGGCTGTATCGATCACTGTGAGCTTGTATCAGGGATTATATAAGAGAGTAAATATGTGTTATTATATGTTTGAATAAGTAAGATGTGTATAACTGTATAGTTGAGGAAATGGAGGTGTGATTGATTCTTTGCATGACTGACTAGGTGTGTGAGTAACTCCATGGATGAGTGACAGTCTGTGAGTGTCTGTTTATACTGAGTGTATGTAAGGTTATATTAGAGTCTGAAGAGGTTCATTGTATTATCACATGAGTGATGTGATCAGTGATGACAAATGAGATGTCATCAGTGATGTCATTTGAGTTGTCATCAGTGATGTCATCAGTGATGTCATTTGAGATGTCATCAGTGATGTCATTTGAGTTGTCATCAGTGATGTCATCAGTGATGTCATTTGAGATGTCATCAGTGATGTCATCAGTGATGTCACTGACCATGTCATGAATGATGTAATATGTGACATCATCAGCAGTGGATTGCGGGTGCGCGATATATAGTTAGCGCTTCTAACTATATATGGAATTTCAATGGTTTTATGCGAGTAAAATAAGGTTTTGTAAATGCTAATTCCTAACTATATATGGCCTAAAACCAATGGTTTTTTCATTGAATTTTCAAGGTTTTGTAAATGCAAATTCCTAACTATATATCCACTATAACCTATGGTTTTTTCTGTGAATTTCATTGGTTTTTTAATAGCAAATATGAAAAGCTTTAAAATGTCAAGTACGTGATAGATAAAAACATTTTCGTATTTATGCACGCTGATGTGCTTTGAACGCTGCACCCCCCCCTCCCCTCTTTTGTCTTAGTAGTACTCTCTCTTTGCAGATACTGAAGGGTAGTTAACGCAGGCCTTTACCCCCGTTGTAATCCGTCGTGCCTCCTTGTCTCTCCATTTGATTGATTGTTGTCCAAGCATTTACTGTTTTAGAATTGGTTCTCTTTGGATCATTCTCTATTTACAAACAAGCACAAAGTCGCAATACTCTGTTTAGTCTTTGCAGATAGTGAAAAATCGTGTAAAAAAATAAAAGTAATCGAGCAAAATCAGTAGGCCACTAATTGGATCTCTTTTTGACCTCGCTAAAATAGAAATATTAGGAACAACCCTTCATGAGAAATACGAAAATAGTGAGATGAACTGAGCTCCACACCATGAGGGCTTCAAGACAGCTCGGCTCCATCACCCATCCCGCACAAAATAACGACAAACCCTATGCAAATATTAAAAATATAGACAACACACCAGCAAAGAAACAGGGTAAAACATTTTATTAAAAAACTATTTACATAACGTTGGTTTATAAGATGATGTCAGTAGTGGACCGATGTGTGAATAGATCGAAAGCAGCACAAGGCTCCAAGATCCGGATGGCAAGCTCCTGGATGTTGGGTGCCATAGTTTAGAGTTCTGAATTTCAGCCTTTTTCAATGCCTGTGCTTTGTTGAATCAAAATGGCGGCTTGACACAAAGCTGACTCAAGCGTTGCTACTGATGCTATGCAGACCAAAACTGGTTTTCAGTTTGTACATTTTTCTAGATTTTTCAATCCAAGTTTGGTTGACTTTGTAGAACGATGGCTTCAGATTTTCAACATACGGTGTGGTGGCGCTGACTGGGAGGGGGCGCTTCGCTCCTGCCCCCTCCCCAAGTAAGATTTTCATACGTGAAAGTACGTTAATGGTTTTGGTCCCTGAGATGCTTCGATGTCACTGCCATTCTCAAATAGCATAAGTTCTGGATGTTGGGTGCCATAGTTAAGAGTTCTGAGCAGTGCTTGTAACACTGTCTGAAGCTTATTTCCACCTACTGCAGCTTCACTATTCTCAAAGTAAGTGAGTGTCGTTTGTGGACCTGACTGCATTAGAAAACAATGTGATATGTTACCTTCCTAAACAGCTTGACGGAGGCCCCTGAGGGGCGGTGTGATGGCCATGGACTCGGAGAAGACGCTTGGCTCCGACACCCTCCCCAAGTCTTATAGCACTGGTGTAGCCTGAGATCGCCCCCGACATAGGCGGCCGGCTCCCGGGGTCCGGCGGAACTTTTTGCCTTTTGATGACTCTTCAATTCTGGACCTTGTCCCACAATCCGTTTGACCTGAAGACAAGCTGTAGTGGGGCGCCCCTTTATCGTTTTAGTTGCCATTCCGCCCGCTTTTGCTACACTGTGCCTCTTCCGCCATTCAGCTGTTTACCGCCCGCTCTTGCGACTACAGCGTCTCGCTCACCATGTAGTTGAGTTGCGCCCGCTCTTGCGGTGCAGCGATAGGCGGCTGCCACAGGACTCTCAAAATGGCGGCCGGCTCTTCGGTTTTGGGCCTGGTCCACTAAAATGGCCCTGGGACACCTTGGAACTCGGACGCTTCCCTGATAGGGCTTGGGTCCCATTCTCGAAAAGCGTCCCCTCAGCCGTGAAGATTCTACAAAAGTCTTGGGGGCCTCCGACTCCCGCAGGCTTCTGGTGGGGAGCGGCTGCCATGATTGCTCGTGGAATGGCCACGACGGAGCTACGAGATGGTAGTGGTCTCATGCTGACGCCAGCTTTAGTCTGAAACATCCAGAAACACTATAGACTACCAATTCGATCAGTTCCGGTAGCGCCCCAACATGACCCGGAAGAGAAGAACTTGCCCTCCCCTCTTTGACTGATGGTTCTTGTTGCCTGTCCCCTCTGTTGTCATTTAACAGAACTTTTTGGACTGCTGAAAGGGGTTGTGTTCTGAACGCTGGTTGGTGGAGACATTTAGACTATATTCTTGACCTACGTTGTCGCGTAATGCGTTTTATGACACGCCGCGTTAGCGCACCCGGAAGTGATCCGAGGCGCGGCACGCAGCGCGTAACGTAAGCATAACAGGTCATGTGACTTGTTAATAAAACTTTTCATTGGTTCATTTTACTTTTGTTAATTTAATGATGAAAAGCTTGGTCATATGACCTAAAAATTACGCTTTTTATTATTTTCGAACAATATTTTTTTTTCAAACATATGTTATAATATTCCAGGCTAATGTACTTTCCCGGAAAATTTACAACTGTCTTGCAAGTAAAATATATTCCTTTTTCGAGAAAAAGGGCGTTTCTTCCTTCCATGACGGAGCCGTTGAGTAAAAGAGATTCGGCCTGCTGTCTTAGTCGCCGATACGCCTGATTATCAGATTCTTATCGATCACTTTATGTTGCAGACATGAAAAACACAACTGCCCTTGACCATTTATCTTTACTGCGTTCCTACATATTATACCTTTTATCCGTCATGTAATTGGACTGCTTTATTTCACTTGCCTTTTACTGATTCGAAAACAGTGACTAAAAGTAAAAACTTTACCAATGTAAATACTACTACCGTGTTTTGTTTTAAAAACCTTTATTGTGAAAATGTCAGTATACAAATACGGGCCTATAACCACGTGGGCCGGCCACGGAGCAAACTGAAATCGTATATGATGAGGAGACATTTACACTGTAGAGGAACGTAACGAGCGGGCCATTAGGTTGCAAGAACTAAGGTGTCTAACAGTTGCGGAATCGGTGGACATACATTTTGTAATTAAAATAGAACAGGGCCACTTACAATAACATTTTCTAGATATACATTTGCGGGCAAGGAGTTACGAGTCCCATTTATACCGGCGCCATTTTGGGCGAGGCCGGGCAGGTCCAAGATATAGTCAAAATGTCTCCACCAACCATCGGCCAGACCAGAACCCCTTTCGGCCCTTTATGCTACAAGATGGTGTCTTCCATTCAGAAAATATTGTTGGCAGCATTTTGAAAGGAAACAGAAACAGCCGTTCTCCTAGTGAGTTTCACATTGTTACATTTAGGAAGAATGTTGAAGAGTAGTATGTGGAAAATCTGAAGCCATTTTTCTACAAACTCTCAATCAGACTTGGATGGAAAAAAAAAACCTGAAGAATGTACAAACTGAAAACCAATTTTTGTCTGTATAGCACCAACAGTAACGCTTGAGTCAGCTTTGTGTCAAGCCGCCATTTTCATTCAATCAATAGCGTCCCCCTGCACACATTCAGGGACCTGATCGTGTCTTCAGATGAAACGGATTGTAGGAAAAGAAGCAGAAAGGAAAAGGAAAAAAGTTCCGCCGGACCTAGTGAAGCTGCAGCAGGTGCAAATAAGCTTCAGACAGTCTTACAAGCACTGCTCAGAACTCTCAACTGAGGCACTCAACATCCAGGACTTGCCATTCGGATCTTGGCGCCTTGTGCTGGTTCCGACCTATTCACACATCGGTCCACTACTGACATCACCTCATAAGCCAACGGGGCACCCCACGCCGACTTTCGGCGCAGCATTGTAGGATGGCCACACCAGTGCGGCAACTTGCTGGACACAACATCGGGGCCATCCAGATCTCGGCGCGTTCGACTCACTGTACCGCAACAGTGACCGCAATTCAGCTGGACACGCCGTCTTTCGGCGCAGCATTGTAGGATGGCCACACCAGTGCGGCAATTTGCTGGACACCACCTCGGTGCCATCCGGATCTCGGCGCGTTCGAGTCACTGTACCGCAACAGTGACCGCAACTCAGCTGGACACGCCGTCTTTCGGCGCAGCATTGTAGGATGGCCACACCAGTGCGGCAATTTGCTGGACACCACCTCGGTGCCATCCGGATCTCGGCGCGTTCGAGTCACTGTACCGCAACAGTGACCGCAACTCAGCTGGACACGCCGTCTTTCGGCGCAGCATTGTAGGATGGCCACACCAGTGCGGCAATTTGCTGGACACCACCTCGGTACCATCCGGATCTCGGCCCGTTGTGCTGCCTTCGGCCTATTCGCACATCGGTCCGCTACTGACGCCGCCTCACGTGCCAACGGATTTTCTACGCTTTTTGTAGCCCTATGCCGCATAACAGGTCATGTGACTTGTTTATAAAACTTTTCATTGGTTCATTTTACTTTTGGTTTCCTAAAGATGGAAGGCTTGGTCATATGACCTAAAAATAACACTTTTCATTGGTTTAGAACATTTTTTTTTCCCAAATGATGAAAGCCCCACCTTGTTTCTGGATCATTCAGACTGAAGCTGGCGTCAGCATGAGAGCACCACCATCTCGTGGCTCCGTCGTGGTCATTCCGCGAGCAATCATGGCAGCCGCTCCCCACCGGAAGCCTGCGGGAGTCGGGGGCCCCCAAGACTTTTGTACAATCTTCACGGCTGAGGGGACGCTTTTCGAGAATGGAGCCCAAGCCCTAGCAGGCAAGCGTCCAAGTTCCAAAGTGTCCCAGGGCCATTTCAGTGGACCAGGCCCAAAACCGAGGAGCCGTCCGCCATTTTAAGAGCCATGTGGCAGCCGCCTATCGCTGCACTGCAAGAGTGGGAGCAACTCAACAACATGGTGAGCGAGACGCTGTAGCCGCAAGAGCGGGCGCAACTCAGCTAGATGGCCGCCACCTGGGGAGGCCCGTTCACGCCGCCTCCCCCACGCCCCCCCCCCGGGCCGCCGCACGCCAATTTTCGGAGCAGCATTGTAGGATACCAAAACCAGTGCGGCAGTTTACTGGACATCACCTGGGTGCCTGTCGTACATGTTGTGTCAGCCATGTGACACTGGACACAGACCGCTACTGACGAGGCCTCCCCCCGCACCACCCGGGACGCCCCACGCTGTTTTTCTGTGCTGCATTGTAGGATCCCTAAACCAGTGCGGCACCCAGGCGACATCATCTGGGTGCCGTCCAGAACTCTGCACGTTGTGCTGCCTTGGGACTATTCGCACAAAAGACAGCTTCTAACCATTGTTGCTTTTTGTGTTGAGAAATGTTTAAATGTTTTTAGTTTTTGTTCCGTTCGTTAAAGTTAATAGTTAATAAAGTTTTATAACCTTACTTTGTTGGAGTGTTATCTATTTTTTTTAAAACGGGTGAATGGGGCCTTGAATCGGGTTATTGTCATGTGTGGGCTTTGGAAGTGTGCTGCTGCAGGATCGGACATTTCAAACTCAAATGCACGTTCTTTTTCTTACCTTTCCGAAGCATGGAGCGCAATAGCAAGCAGAGAAAGGGTGATGCACGTGTTGAACACTACCTGACCTGGCAAGTTGCTGGCAGTGCCCCCCCGCCCGCTCCTGAAAGAGGAAACACACACACCGCCGCTCCGAGTACTTCACAAATCTTTAAAAGACCATGCGCTTGTTCATGAGGCTTAAATGGTTTATCACCTCTTCTAGAACCCCTGCATCGACCCTCTGACGTTTCCTGGAAAAATTACCATGTAACACAATACCAAGCCCTGTCAGCTGAAACCCCCAAGGAATCGTGGGGCATATTATCAAGGGGGTTTATCTCCGCTTTTTTGGCTTTAAAAGCCTTGAAAGCGGAGATAAAATTATCTCCCTATTACCAAGCTGTCGCTAACACCAGTTAGTGACAGCTAAAAGGAGATAGCGACCATCTTGGGCCCCGCTTTGCATGTCAGTGATACTTATCACTAATGACATGCAAAGTGGCGTGCCAAGATGTTAGCGACTGGAAACAGTCCCTAACATCGCTACCTTCTATTACCAACTTTTGGAGATATTCGCGCTAAGCGCGAATATCTCCAAAATCTAACACCTGCCCTGAGCAGTTCTTAGCCATGTTATCCAATGGGAGGTGGATAACATGGCTAAGAGCATTTACTCGATAATACATGAATATCGCTGACTTTTCTGCGATAATAGCAAGGTTTATCTGCGATAAAAATCGCCGATGTACGGCGATAATTTTTGTCTCTAAACAAGTTAGAGACAAAAATTATCGCTAGTTGTTCGTAATATGCCCCCGGGTTTTTGCTTGCAGAAATCGGGAGGCGGGAGACTAGCACTGAAATCAGTAGTCACACGCCTGAATCGGGAGGATTGGCATGTCTGAATTCTCTACAGCTGGGGCCATAAACTACATCCGCAGGGTTAGGTGATAGCCTGGGACCAGCCTGGCATCTAAAATGGCTGCCGTGCACGACAAAATTGTGGCATTGGAAAAAAGGCAAGATGGCGCAGCCGCTGGAAGAGATGTATCAACATATATCAGCCTCCTCAGCCACCCTCAGGAAACATAGGGGATTAGGATACGTCTCCCGCACCCCCTTATACCTAGTACTTTAATTAACGAAGCACAAAATGGCGAATTCCCGTTTTGCTACCAGTTTGCGGCCCAGTTCGCGGCCCGTGAAGCGCTTCTACCGTGAAAAATCATTTTTTTTTATTTTCCCCACGGGACCCTTTAATAACCCCAACAACATTCCTAGGGGGTCAAGAGGGGGATACCTTGCCCCCTTTCATTAAATTCCCCCTTAGTTTTTCACCTTTTCTTCTCTCTCGATCCTACCGAGAGACAAGATGGCGGCCGCTCCGGACTGTCACGCAGCAAAAAAAAAAAAAAGCTCACGCACAGCCGCTGGAAAAGATGTATCAACATATATCAGCCTCCTTAGCCACCCTCAGGAAACATAGGGGATTAGGATACGTCTCCCGCACCCACTTATACCTAGTAATTTAATTAACGAAGCACAAAATGGCGAATTCCCGTTTCGCTACCAGTTTGCGGCCCAGTTCGCGGCCCGTGAAGCGCTTCTACCGTGAAAAATCATTTTTTTTTTTCCCCACGGGACCCTTTAATAACCCCAACAACATTCCTAGGGGGTCAAGAGGGGGATACCTTGCCCCCTTTCATTAAATTCCCCTTTCGTTTTTCACCTCTTCTTCTCTCTCGATCCTACCGAGAGACAAGATGGCGGCCGCTCCGGACTGTTTAGAATGTTGACAGACACCGGAGAGCCAATCAGCTTTCTGCGCGCAAAGTTCCGTTTCGCGAAAAGTAAGCGGACCGGATCGCTGCCCAGAGCGCTGTTACAGATATATATCTTGATTTGAACGTTAATTTCTCAAAATCCACTGAAGCACATATATTGAGACCTAGCAAAGGCACATCGGGCTAACAGTCCCTACAATTTTGCCAAGTTTCGTGCAAATCCATTCAGCCGTTCGAGCTAAAAGTGAGTCCAACCGCCCTATGGAAATTAACATGGGAAAAACGCGTTTTGGGACCCCCCTTTTTTCTCGGCCCCCCCTTGACGAAACCCCCCCAAATTTTTAGGGGCTGCTCAGAAACAAAATGTGCCATTTTCCTGAAAATTTCAGCCGATTCCTTCCACAAACGCCAAAGTTATTAGACATAGAATTTTCAGAAATGCCATAGGGAATTAATCCTAACTATATATACCTACTGGCGATAGCCAGTAGGTAATATATATATATATATATATATATATATATATATATATATATATATATATATATATATATATATATATATATATATATATATATTCTTAAGATTCGCAACACCACCCGATCTTATGCTGAAATCTGATTGGCTCCCAAACCAGGAAGTGTTGGCAGCCATCTTGTGACTCGGCTTGAACTGAATCACAGAAAAAAACATTAAAAAAAAGAAAAGGGGACAGGGTAGAAACACCCTGACCACCTAGGCCTCTTGGGGCATCCCACAGGGCCAAAAATCATTTAAGAAATAAATTCAGCTGGAGTCATGCTGGATCCACGCTGCCTGCAAAAAATGTTTAAAAAAGGGAGCTCTGGCTCCTGTGCTTTGTTACTAAACGCCACCCAGGTGGGCCAAGTCCCTGGGGCATTTTAATAATAAATGAGGGGGCACACAGGCCCCCCCTTCCTGAAACTTATTGATGTCCCGGAGACGACCACCTCCCTGGGGCTTGTTTACACATGAATGCAGGGGAGGACCACCACCTCCCCGGGATTTATTCATTTATAAATATATACCAGTGGCTAGTTATAGCTAGGACCAAGTTTCCATAGGAAAAACATTTTTTGACTTGCCTATATCTTTGGCGCCAGTGAGGAATCTTCACCAACATTTCAAAAAAAGGTGTGCCAGGAATTCTTTTTGTGCTTGGGAAGTTTTGAGGTGATCCTTCAAATGGGAGCTGAGAAAAAGGGGGGTTCAAAAAAGTGTTTTAATTTCCATAGAGATTGTTAGACTTGACTACAGCCTGAACCGTTGGATAGAGTTACACTAAATTTGGCATAAAGGTAGCTATTGGTGCAGAAATAACTCTTTTTGTTATGTGTGTAAATCCGTTCAGTAGTTTTGGAGATTGTATATATAGAGACGCTGTTCATCAGAGGATCCGACAGTCCCCATTCTGAAATCTGATTGGCTGCCAACTCTTCAACAGGAAGCCCACAAAGAACGTAAAAAAAAAGAAAAGGGAGCAAGGTAGGCATATTTTGTACCCCTAACTGTGGTCCTGGGGTCACCTTGTGACCCCAACAGGGCCAAAAAGCACTTTCAAATAACATTTTGCCATGGGAACACAATGGAGCTGTGAATCCATGGCAAAATAAGAAAAAACAAACGCGGTCTCCCGTGCTTGTTTAAATTATAGCCCCCAAGTAAGCCAGGCCCCTTGGCATGTGGGCTTTTTTTTCAAAAGAGGGGGGTGCATGGGCCCCCCTCCTTGGACTTAATAAATGCCCCAGGGACCACCACATCCCGAGCTATGAATAAATTAAAACTGGAACTAAAGGGGAGGTTTTGTCCCTTTCCCTGCCTGCAAACATGCGAACAGGGAACAAGATAAAACACATTTTCTTGCTTGCAGGGAGCTGCATTTTCAGCATCTCCCTTTGTGCAAGAGCAATGGCAGCTCCCACAGGAGGCGGTGTGCCAGCTTGGAGCGAGGGGGCTTTGAGGTTCCCTCCACGGCTCTGGGGGAAAAGAGCAGGGAGAGGCAAAATAAAGGTCAGAAACGAGCAGAAAGAGGCAAGATAAAGGTCAGAAATGAACAGAAAGAAACTTAATGAAGTTCTGCAACGAGTAAAAAGAGGCAAAATAAAGATGAGAAACAAGCAGAAAGAGGTAGAACAAAGGTCAGCAATGAGTAGAAAGAGGCAAAGTTAAGGTCAGAAAAGAGCAGAAAGAGGCAAAATAAAGGTGAGAAACGAGCAGAAAGAAACAAAATAAAGGTCAGAAATTAGGGGAAGAGACAGAATAAAGGTCAGAAATGAGCAGAAAGAGGCAAATAAAGGTGAACAACGAGCAGAAAGGTGAAAAATGAAGGTGAGAAACAAGCAGAAAGAGGCATTATAAAGGTTAGAAATGAGTAGCAAGAGGCAAAATTGAGTTCAGAAACGAGCAGCAAGAGTCTGAATGAAGGTCAGGAGTGAGCAGAAAGAGGAAAAGTAAGAGGGAGATGGAGCAGAAAGAGCCAAAATTGAGAGCAGGAGAGAGATGAGGCCGAAAAACAAGCAGAAAACAAGAGGAAGAGACACAAAACCAAAGGCAGCTGAGAGAGTACCAGACTGCAGGCAAGCTGGATAGGACTGCCACAGTGGGATGTAGCATGAGAACCTGATCCCATGTGCCCCCAGCATGTTTTTCTGCGCACCCACTGACAGACCCACTCATACACACAAAACTTACAGAGACACTCATGCACTCATTTACACTCTCACTGTCAAAGGTTAGTGGTTACATTTGAGGAATATTTTTTTTAAAACATAGAAATTCACTTAAAAGGTTACAGGGACATTATAGTTAGTAAACAACATCAAAAAACGTAGAAATTCACTGAAAAAGCCAAAGGTTACAGGGACATCATAGTTAGGCTCAGATTTCACTCATACAAAACCAGTGAAATTCAGGAGTTATAGTTAGCTGAGCCAACAATAACTTATGCCCCCGCAATGCATTGCTTTTGACTTCACTTATTCACTCATGAAATGGTCAGTAACATCACTGATGACATCATTGATGACATCACTGATGACATTATCCACAGAAGCACTCACATGTTAGGATCCAGTCTTCTTTCTTTGGCCATGTACAGGTGGATCACCTGACACTGAGCGGGAGGGGCTTCTGTATATAGGGGCTTCCTACTGGTGTCTCATTGCTTGGGTTTGTGTTCCTGTCGTTTTGGACCAGTTCTGCTTGGATTTGATCTGCTCTTCGGATCAAGCTCTGCCTTCCGTGTGGATATCAAGAAGCTTTGCCTTGCTGACTGGCGGCTGCCGGTCTGTGTTTTTATCCCCGCCTCTTTCTGGAACCAGCGTTCTATTTTTGCTCCTCCAGCGAATGTTACCTGTGATTTTCCTCCGCCTTCAGTGGTTTCGCTAGCCCCTGGGACTCCTTCGGCATTCCTACCCGGATTCCGTTTCTGTACGCGGCTGCGTGCAGACTGCTGTGCAGAGTCTTCTGGGGTTTGTTGCAGCCAGTTCCCTTCGTTTTGCCCTTTTTGGTTCTTTTTACGAACACTTTAGGATTCCGGTCACGGAATTAGCGCTTCTCCTTAGTTAGTTAGTCTAGGTGAGGGGGCCTTCTTCCTTGGACTTTGTGCCTGCTTTATGAACACTTGCTGAACTAATCAAGGTTTTTTTTTATGTCTGTTGACTTTTTCCCCTTCGTTCAAGTCCTATATTGTTTGCTTGGATTTGGTCTAGTGGGGGTGTGGGGGAGCCAACCACACCTACTACTATACAGCATCCGGAGACGGTTCTTTGGTAAGAGGGGCTTTTTGCCTAGAAGTATCCGTTACTGTACTTGGCCATATAATGATTACTTGTTGGGTTATATTCTCCTTGATGTGTCCCTATTAAGTTGTTCTTTTTCTGTTTCCTGCTACAGGTGTGCCCACCAGTCTAACGGGATCAGCCTCTCCGAAAGTCCAAAGGCTCCCTTGTTTTTCTTCCCCCCTCCCTCTTCCAGCGTTCTGGTAGTTAGTGCCCGGTATATTACATCGGTGCACTCTGCTAGGGCGAGGGTAGGGGATAGGGATCGGCATCGCCTCTGCAGTATTGGGCTCTGTTGGATGGTCGAAGTGACAGAAAACCAAGCCCACGAATTGAAATACTGCCGTGCGATGTTGCATGGGACTAGTCGGGAGAAGGCTGAAGAGGGTGGGGTTACTCTGCAGGACCTTATGGGGGCAATTACTACCCTGCAGACTCAGATGCATGATTTAAGGCAAGATAATCTGGGGTTCCGACAGCAACTCGGGTAAATAAGAAGCAGGGATCAAACCAGGGGTCAACATCCAGTACTACAACCTGCAACCTTCCATTTTGATAGGGGTGCGGGGCTAGGTGCAGGTGGAGGGTCCCCCTTGGCTGTTTCAGTTACTACTCCCGTACGAGTTCCGTTAGCAGATCCCGAACGGTTCTCAGGGGACTCTAGCAAATACAGCCCATTTATGAACCAATGTCATCTGCATTTTATGTGTCGGCCTAACGCCTTTCCGGACAATTCTGCTAAGGTGGCATTCATCGTTTCATGTTTGGTTGGAACGGCACCTCAGTGGGCTGTACCCTTGGTAGACAGTGATGATAAGGTGTTGTATGATTATCTGGCCTTTAAAGAGTTAATGAGATGCTTGTTCGCTAAACCCGCCTTTATGCAGGCAAGCGATGAGGAGTTGATAAAGTTACGCCAAGGCAAACAGGATCTGATGTCTTATATTGCCACATTCAACTGGTTGGTGACTGAAACCCATTGGCCAGCTGAAAAGAGAACCTCTTTGTTTTATCAGGGATTAGCGGAAGATGTGAAAGACATTGTGTCCCAAGTGGTAGATCCCCCATTAGAATGTTCAGCCTTTATTGATTTAGTTGTGAAGCTGAATCATAGGATGCTGGAAAGACGTGGGGAGCAGAGTCGTTTTCAGTCATCCCGTGCGGTATGGGTGAAAAGTGAGAGTACACCGCCGCTTGACCCGAAACCGATTGTTGAACTTATGGAAATAGGGGGTATCAGAGGCCCGCTCACCTTTGATGAGAAAAAGAGAAGGCGAGATTTGAATTTGTGCCTATACTGCGGCCGAGCTGGTCATTATGCACGTGAATGCCCAACCAAACCTTCTACAGTAACACCTAAAAAGACAGTGGCATGTGTGGCAGTGCAGGAAGAGCATAGCAGGTCATATGAGGTAGCAGGAGCAGTACAGAGGGCGCTACAGCACTTCACCATATCGGCTTGTTTGGTGGTCGCAGAGGATAACCATGCAGTGGTTTCAGTATTGATCGATTCAGTTGCAACTGGCAACTTTATGGATATAAGGTTGGCAGAAAAGTTAAGGGTTCCATGTGTGTACAAGGAACAACCCGAGCCATTAAGGGCTATCGACAGGACTGCATTGTCGTCGGGATCTATCACACAACAAACCGAGCCTTTGTGTTTGATATGCGACAATGGTCACTCCGAGTATGTTTGTTTCGATCTGATAGACGCTCCTTCATTTGGTTTGGTTCTTGGAGTGCCATGCCTACAACTACATAACCCTCGGATAGATTGGGTAAGGCGCACGGTAACCTTGGATTCGGATCACTGCTTGCGGAGTTGTTATCAAGTGGTCACCAAAAGAGTATCACCGTTGGTATGTGCGAATGTGGGTCAGGTGGTGGAGACTGTTTCTATACCACCACCTTATTATCAGTTTCGGGAATTGTTTGATAAAGACCAGGCAGACAGTCTCCCTCCTCATCGGTCTTTTGACTGTTGTATCGATCTGGTGCCTGGGGCTGTGTTGCCGTGTAGCCGCATATATGCTCTGTCTGAACCTGAGGAACGACATCTTAAGGAATATATTGATGACATGTTGGCAAAGGGTTTTATACGGCCGTCCTTATCTCCGGCGTCATCGGCCATCTTTTTCATTCTGAAGAAGGAAGGCAGTCTGCGCGCTTGTGTAGATTATAGAGCCTTGAACAAGGTTACTGTGAAGAACAAATATCCTCTCCCCTTGATTCCGGTATTACTGGACCAATTGAAACATGCTGTTGTGTTCACTAAATTGGATTTAAGGGGAGCCCATCACCTCATTCGCGTCCGGCTGGGCGACGAATGGAAAACTGCTTTTAGGACTAAGTTTGGTTTGTTTGAGTATTTAGTTATGCCTTTTGGTTTATGTAATGCTCCGGCAGACTTTCAGTTTTTCATTAATGATGTGTTGAGAGAGTATTTGGATCTGAGTGTCATCGTGTATATCGATGACATTTTGATTTTTTCTGTGTCCGTGACTGAGCACGAGGTACATGTGAGCCAGGTGTTACAGAAGTTGATGGAGCATCAATTGTGCGTGAAACTAGAGAAGTGTCAGTTTCATAGGTCTAGTGTGGAATTCCTGGGATTCATAATCTCAGGGGATGGGATTCAGATGGATCCGCGAAAGATCGAAGCCATTGTCACCTGGCCTAGGCCGACCTGTGTTAAGGTAGTGCAAATACTGTTGGGGTTCGCCAATTTCTATCGGCGTTTTATATCGCTTTTTTCTGACTTGGTAGCACCCTTGACGGCTTTATTGAAAAAAGGGGTGTTGTTTGCATGGTCCTCGGAGACACAGGCTGCTTTTAGCAAATTGATCGACAGGTTTACATCTGCTCCGGTGCTTGTGCATCCTGATCCCTCCTTACCCTTTTATGTAGAGACTGATGCCTCTTTATGTGCGGTTGGTGGTGTGCTATCGCAAAGAGACCTTGATACAGGAGGTATGCATCCAATTGCCTTCTTTTCTAAAACCCTGTTGCCAGCAGAACGTAATTATACAGTGACTGAGAGAGAACTACTCTCTATAAAACTGTAATTCGAGGAATGGAGGCATTACTTATGGGGTGCACGTCATCCAGTCACTATATACATGGATCATAAGAATTTGGAGTTTTTTAGATCCGCTAGGGCATTGATACCCCGACAGATGCATTGGGTGTGGTTTTTCAACGAATATGACTTCATTATTACATATCGTCCTGCAGCTCAACAATTAAAATCTGATGCCTTGTCTCGCATTCATGTGGGTCAGGGAAACGCTGATCCAGAGAGAGAAGTGAGACCCATGATTGCAGTAGATAGAATCATAGGGAGCGTCTCTGTGGAGGATTTTATGGATTCCGTAAGGGAAAAGTTGAAGAATGTAGATCTTGTTCCTTGGTTGTCGCAATCATCGTATAAGGTGTGTGATGGGTTACTGTATTATGAGAAGCGTTTGTTCATCCCTCCTGAGTTGAGAGACTCTGTGTTACATTGGTGTCATTCCACTGCCTTGGTTGCCCATCCAGGTGTTCCTAAAACCAAGATGATGTGTTTACGGTGGTTTTGGTGGGATACATTGGCTCATGATGTGCAGGTGTTTGTGGCTTCTTGTCCTGTTTGTGCCATTAGCAAGTCTTCACATTCAAGTACTTCAGGAAAGTTATTGCCTTTGCCAGTACCCCCCACACCTTGGCATACCATCAGCATGGACTTTGTGACTGACCTCCCTTTAATTTCAGGGTGCACTGCCATTATGGTAGTAGTGGACTTGTTTACTAAAATGGCACACTTTGTCCCCTTGCCCAAAATACCGACAGCAAGGGAAATGGCTAAATCCTTTATGACTACTGTAGTGAGACTTGATGGGTTGCCAACAGCCATAGTCTCAGATAGAGAGGCTCAGTTTGTTTCACATTTCTGGACAGAGGTGTGTTCTCTTTTACGCATGGAGATACGTCTGTCCTCTGCATATCATCCGCAGATGGATGGACAGACGGAACGCACCAATCAAACTATGGAACAATATCTTCGTTGTTTGATGTCTTCTTTGTCCTGTGATTGGATGGAGGCCATCCCTTTGGCAGAATTCGCTTATAACAACAGTGTGCATTCTGCCTCAGGTATGTCCCCTTTTTATTGTTCTATGGGATATCATCCCAGAACATTGCCGATGCAGCCTTCTGGTTCTGTGCCTGCTGTAACTGACTTGGGACGAACTTTGCGGCATATATGGGGGGAGGCACAAACCCACTTACATAAAACTAAGGAGACAATTAAAGAGCAGGCTGACAAACATAGGAATCCAGCCCCCTTGTATGCAGTAGGGGATAAGGTGTGGTTAGCTACAAAAAATCTCCGCATTAGAGGATCACGGAAACTGTTGCCCCATTATGTGGGCCCTTTTTCCATATGTAAAGTGATCAATCCGGTAGTTATGAAGCCAGAAGTACCGGACGAGTATGGGGTTCATCCTGTTTTCCACACATCCCTTATTAAGCCCTATGTGCCGACTACACAACTCCTACCTCCTCCGCCACCTGTGGTTATCGATGGCCATGAGGAGTTTGAGGTACAGTCTATTCCGGATGCACGTTGCAGAAGGGGTAGGCTATATTATCTAGTTGACTGGAAGGGGTATACAGCTGAGGACAGGACTTGGGTATCGGCAGGTAACATTCATGCCCCTCGATTAGTGCGCCAATTTCATGTGCGACACCCTACAAAGCCCCGTCCCATAGGAAGACCCTTGGGGGGAGGGGTACTGTTAGGATCGAGTCCTCTTTCTTTGGCCATGTACAGGTGGATCACCTGACACTGAGCGGGAGGGGCTTCTGTATATAGGGGCTTCCTACTGGTGTCTCATTGCTTGGTTTTGTGTTCCTGTCGTTTTGGACCAGTTCTGCTTGGATTTGAGCTGCTCTTCGGATCAAGCTCTGCCTTCCGTGTGGATATCAAGAAGCTTTACCTTGCTGACTGGCGGCTGCCGGTCTGTGTTTTTATCCCCGCCTCTTTCTGGAACCCGCGTTCTATTCTTGCTCCTCTAGTGAATGTTACCTGTGATTTTCCTCCGCCTTCAGTGGTTTCTCTAGCCCCTGGGACTCCTTCCGCATTCCTACCCGGATTCCGTTTCTGTACGCGGCTGTGCAGCGTCTTCCGGGGTTTGTTGCAGCCAGTTCCCTTCGTCACCTTCATTTTGCCCTTTTTGGTTCTTTTTATGAACACTTTGGGATTCCGGTCGCGGAAGTAGCGTTTCTAGTTAGTGTAGGTGAGGGGGCCTTCTTCCTTGGACTTTGTGCCTGCTTTATGAACACTTGCTGAAATATTCAAGGTTTTTTTTATGTCCGTTGACTTTTTCCCCTTCGTTCAAGTCCTATATTGTTTGCTTGGATTTGGTCTTGTGGAGGTGTGGGGAAGCCAACCACACGTACTACTATACAGCATCCGGAGACGGTTCTTTGGTAAGAGGGGCTTTTTGCCTAGGGGTATCCGTTACTATACTTGGCCATAGAATGATCACTTGTTGGGTTATATTCTCCTTGATGTGTCCCTATTAAGTTGTTCTTTTTCTGTTTCCTGCTACAGGTGCGCTCACCAGTCTAACGGGATCAGCCTCTCCGAGAGTCTAAAGGCTCCCTTGTTTTTTCTTCCCCCCTCCCTCTTCCAGTGTTCTGGTAGTTAGTGCCCTGTATATTACACTCTGCTAGGGCGAGGGTAGGGGATAGGGATTGCATCGCCTCTGCAGTATTGGACTCTGTTGGATGGTCGAAGTGACATCACACACCCACTCACACCTCCATACAACCTCTCATATGCCCACTCACACCCACACAACCACTCACACACCCATTCACAGACCCATGCAAGTACTCATACAATCACTCACTCATCCATAGAGCCATTCACATACCCACTCACTCACTCATACATCCACTTACACAACCACTCATTCACTCATACAGCTACTCATACAACCATTCACTTGCACATTCAGACCCTCACACAGCCACACCTTCACCCATAGCCACTCATACACCCACTCACTCACCCATACAGTCTCTCAACACAGCCACTCATTCATACATACAAGCTCTCACATACTTACTCACACACCCCACAGCCACTTAAATACCCATTCATATATCCATACAAGCACTCTCACATCCATTCACTTTTCCATACAGCCATTCACACAGACACTCACTCTACAATACAGCCGCTCACACACCAACTCACTTAACCAAACACCAACTCACCCACCCATACAGCTACTTACACATCCCCTCACCCACCCATACAGCCAATCACAGAACCACTCACTCACCCATAGAGCTGCTCACACACCCACTCACTCACCAATACAGCCACTCACATAATCACTCACCCACAATTACTCATACACCTTCTTATACACGTATGCTGCTACTCACAAATCCACTCACACACTCATACAGCCACTCAGACACACACTCAGGCACAAAAACACACAGTCACTCACATAAAATATGTTAGACGTATTATATCTCATTAGTAGTACACCTAGTATACTAATCTAAATTTTGCAGTAGATTAGTATATATCTTTAACACTCATAAACTCTTAGAAAACGCTTAACTCACTGGATGATGTCATCAGTAATGTCATATGAGATGTCATCAGTGGTGTAACTGACCATGTCAAGAGTTATGTAATATGTGAGGTCATAAGCAGTGCATTGTGGGGGCATAGGTTACAGTTAGATCAGCTAACTATAACTGTTGAATTTCACTGGTTTTGCAAGAGTGAAATCTAAGCCTAACTATAATGTCCCTGTAACCTCGCTTAAATAATTTCACTGCAAATGTTGCAATGATATTATCAATGATGTCATAGAAGATGTCATGCCTAATGTAATATGTGGGGTAATTAGCAGTGCATGATGAGGGCTAGCATTATAGGTATCTTAGGGCATGAGTTATAGTTACTAGAGATAATAATAACTGCTGAATTCCTAGGGGTTTGTGTGTGTAAAATCTGAACCTAACTATAACATCAATCTAACCTTTGTTTATTCTCATAACATTTCTAAGGTTTTTTAATTATATTTCCGAACCTTTGTTGTTTTCATTGAATGTCTACGTTTTTAAATGGGAATTTCATAACTATAACATCTCTGTTATATTTGCTTTTTAGTGAGTCACTGTTTTAAAATACTTATAAATTGTACTACAATTTGACCCATAAGTTCAATTTAGTAACATTTTCACATGTTTAGAAATACATTTTATTCATACATTCATTCTCATTATATATTTTAAAACTACAAATTTTTAAATTAAGGTAAAGTAACTTCTGTAGTCTGTCTATAAATGCAATGTAGCAAGTCATTTATGGATCTGCATATCTGTCACCAATCCTCGAACAAGTAAGGGGCCTACCGGTTATATTACACACATTAATACTAAAACAAAAATGCATTTAAAAAATATATATATTACTGCAATTTTATAGAAGTATATCCCTGCCTGTGTGTGAGTGGCTGTGTGGGTGAGTGGGTGGCTGTGTGAGTCACAATAGGGGTGTATTAGTGGCTGTGTGGGTGTGTAAGTGGGTGCTGGAGTGGCTATGTGGGTGTGTGAGACAGTCAGGACCACCTAACACAAAAGAAACAGTTACTTTGTTTTGCCCATTGAAATCAGACCCTCATGCACTCAATGACCCCTGCACGAGTGCGGCATTGCGATCCCCCCTTAGACAAAATGTTGTAACCCAGGAAGCTAGTGCGCTTCCAAGTCTTAGGAAATTTTTCCCCTCTGGTGGAGATGTGAACTGCTGTTGCCCCTGACAGTCAACTGCAGGCGCACACAAAACCCATTAGGCTTCATCACAATGTTCTCCACAACAAAATACCTTGTGGCGTGGGTCCAGGAAGGGAGAGCCAACAACTTCGAACAGAGGCCAAAATGTAATGCACTGTCGTTCTCCCAATCTGGAGGTTGAAGACATTCTCAGCTCCGGCTCAGGTTGCCCAACCCCCTCGGACACCACACGATTGTGTTAATGTTCCAGCGTTGAGCCCGTATAGTATGATTCCAAATACAAAAGCATCGCTAACTGCTGAAGCCAGAGCCCGCTAGTTATACCGACAATGGTCTTTGAAGATGCAATCAGTTCAAGAGGCCACATTTGAAATGCACAAGCCCTGTCAAAATTCGGTATAGTCTGCCATCCTACCCTAGGAGGTTTGATCACTATCTTTTGTATCCCCTTTGAATGCTGGTGCCAAATCCACCCCCATATAACCATACCACATAAACCCCTCAGAGTCAGATGTCTGCAGTTTCGCTTGGGCCTCTAGTTTATGGCCTTCAATCAGGGATGCACAGATGTAGCTGTCCCCCTAGCCCCCAGATGTGAATTGGAGACAGGCCGACAGGCACACAGAGCCACGGGCATCGAATGCCCACTTTCTCAAAAGTGACATCTCCACACATGTAATGATGGATCCTCTTGCACTGCCACAGAGGATTCGCCATTACGAACTCATCGATATTAAACACAATAGCGCTTCTATTGTGCCCGTAGGAAATACTGCTCGATAACCTTTCCTAAATTCCCCCATGCCTATCCAATGTGAGAAGCAGGCCCATCATACCGAACACCCCAGCCAGTGCCATTCACAGCCCTTGCATATAACACATACACAATCACACGCCCTACCTCATCCCATTACCACACCCTGTCACCAGAGAGAACTTCGATATAGCAAGAGACATGCAGAACCTTGGAAAGTAGCTTTTTAAATGCCAAACCGTGTAACAGTAACTTGTGCACAAAGGCCCCACCAGGCAAACATGTTGTACAATCTATTAGCTACCTCTGTGGACGCACAACCAGTGTTATAGACCCACAGAGGAGTATTCGAGATACATGACCTGTGAGCATTTCTTACCCCTTGACAAAGAATTTACAGCTAACTCAAATCAGTCAACCATATATATGACAAGCCCTCACTTTGGCACTAAATGGCAGTGTCAAACTTGCTCAAAGGTCTAAGGCTAGCAACCAGAGCAGCGGAAAACTGGGAAGGAGAAAAGGAAAAATGTAAGGCAAATCACCCTATAAAGGGCCATTTCCAACAAGGCCATGTGGGCCTTTGTTCTTAACCTGGTAATATATCTGTTGGATTCATACTAGCAGTATTCCAGGGTGAGAGATGTCATATTTTGCTTTGCTTTGCTGCTTAACATTCCTACATAAGAAAAGCATGGTCATTTTAAATAAGTTCAATCTAAAACAATGTTACATTTTGAAATGGAGGCAAGAGCTTCAAGACGTTTTAAAGAGGCAGAGTCTATATTTACAAAAACTGCTAAAAATTACAATTTGGAACAATCCCAGGTAATAGGTGAAGATAAAATGGGCTTAAAAGACCTGTTTTCAATGTTAGACAAAATATCCAGGAAAGAAATTAACAAAGTTGGGAAACAATCACCCTAGAGAAGTACCTAGAAGGTGGCAGAATTCCATGTGGACTGAGAATATTCATCATGACAAACCACCTCAACACTAGTCCTGAAATGTTAGAGGAATGGGGTATGAATAATATGGAATGCTGCAACAATATATTGAGAATCCTGGTAAAGTAAGCCAAAAGTGATCTGGGTAAATTAATGAAGAAAATAAAGGAACTGGAAAAGTTTCCAACTGGAGAATGGTTATATGTAGTAGAAACTAACTTTCATAAAGAGCCTTGATTTATTAGAGAGAATCTTGTCACTTGATAATTTATACTTACATAGATTTATTAGAGAGAATCTTGTCACTTGATAATTTATACTTATCAAAGAAGACTGTGTGGACGAGGTTCTAAGATATGTGTGTGTCCCAGTTCTGCTAGAAAAGATGAGCTATCTGTAAGATTTTCACCAAAGTATGAAGGGTTAAGGTAGTATTTTCTTTAGCAGCTTCAGCCTGTGGAATGTTTTGGAAAAGGGTGTTTTTTGACAGTTGTTGTATAGAGTGTACACTGTTGTCATTAGATTTTTTTATTAATACTCTGTGATGTAGTCATCGTGAGAGTTTCACTATCTGCAATCAGTTTGATACAGGATAAAATATTGCCATAGAGAAACAAATATTTACAGGACTCACTTTTCTACTGATATCAACTTTATTTCTTAATACAGGTTCAGTGAGTGTCACATGTATAATACAGATTAAAGCTGTATGGAGTAAGCTAGTTTTATTTTTAACTGGCATTCACTATTTTGGTTTTCTCTCAACAAATGTATAGATATTGAAGATTGTAGTGAAAGAGGTTTCCCCATATATATATGTGTTTGATTCCTAATATGACATATGCAAACTCTAAAGTGAATGCTATAGGCCGAATGTTGCATATAGTGCTTGTTTTAAACACCTAAGTGAGTTGTATGTGTGGTGGCAGTATTAATGGCTGATATTCTCCTGAGCCATTTTATACTCACTGTCAGGCCTTTAATGCTATAGCAATTTATAGAGCAATATGCAGGAAAACGAAATATCGATTATTTTATCAGCGATAATATTTGAGATGTCATCAGTAATTTCATAAATTATGTCACAGAACATGTCATGATTGATGTCATATGTGAGGCCATAAGCAGTGCATGGTGGGGGCGCACGTTATAGTGAGCACTTCTAACTGTAACTGCTGAATTTCTGTGATTGTTTTAATTCAAAATGTTAATGTTGTCACTGAGAAATTCACTTAACTATAACTTACTTTAATCTTCAGATTGTTGGAGTGAATTTTTAAGGCTTTTTTAACAATAACTTTTTTATCGCATCTAACTATAATGTCACTTTAACCTTTCTAGGGATTTTTTTTAAGTAAATTATTTTCTTTTTAAGTCCATGTGTGGTAGAATAACTGATAATATATCCTCTGTATGGACATTATTCTGAAAGGGAATTGGTTTCGTATTGTAACTTAACAGGAAAGGGTGCACACTTTGCAAAATGTTTCTAAGATGTTTGAGTGTAAAACTGAGTAATACAACATATTTTTGTTGAGACTGTCTATCTCCCCAGTTCTTCTAACTCTCATATTGAGACATTTTCCCAGAAAGTTCATTGACATTGTAATAGCTAGGACTAAGCAGAACTTGCAAAGTTTTGATCCATGAAATTCTGCTGAGTTTCAAAAAACCTCTGTGAGATTCCGAGGAACTCAGCGAACAAGCAGAAGAATGCTTGGCCGTGCAGTGGTGTTACTTTTTCATGCCAGTAGCACATTCCGCGCTGAAAAATCAGTGTCACCGGCACCACGTGGTCTACATTGGCGCAGCCATTTTGTTTTATCTGCTTTCTGTTATGTGCATGGTGCTGGGCCTGATTATTCAATCAAATCTAATCTATTAGAATCCTCTCCCTAACCCACTAATCCACCTCTCCTTTACCTTTATTTCATCATGTATCTTTGTGTATTTTACATTTGTGCATTTTATTTTTGTTTTCAAAGAATTTTTTTACTTTTTCTTTTGGGTTTCCCTTTACTTTCTTTGTTTTTCCTTTCTCCTTCTCTTACTTCCTACTTTTTATATTCCAGCTTTATTCACACACATGTCAGAGCTACAAGAGGGTGGAAGTTGTGGTGCACACCTGGTGGTCGGTGGCACCACCAAGGAGTGCAGCCCTGACCCATTTTTTCTGAGGTGGAGATGGCCACACTTATTTTTCATCTGCAGCACCGCCTCCCCTCCATGCTGACAGCAGGTGATAGGCCTGGGAGGGGTTGCACCCCTTGGGTGTGTTGGCTGCAGTGGGGTAGAGCATGCCGGTGCGTGTGCCGGTGCATTAGGGTGCAGCACGCAGTGCAGCAGCTGATACACCACTGGTTGGACATCATTGACCGCGAACAGAACTGGCTCGACCTGCAGGGCATCGAAGTTGCAGGCTATGGTGAATAATTATTTATTTGTTGTGTTCTACAATGTAACGTAATGTAACATAACGATTTTCCTTCCGCCGAAAGGAGAATCGTTACGGCCTGGTTACTCTGTGGCCTTGAGCGATTTTGAGGCAGGAGGCACAGGAGTATAGCCCCTTGCTTTTCCAAATAAAAGGTGACGGTAGCGTGTTTGCAAAAAAAACATTCCAAATAAAAAATGGAGGTTACTATAACCACGAAGCTAACCACAGATTAGGAGGGAGCAGTGAAGCATCGCCACTAAGTCCCGGGGGCAGATACTTAAGGCAATATTGATAGTATCAATCAGAACATCCTAATATAATATATGTATAAACAAAAGTCTACATGATAAGAACGTCTAGGAGGTGAAGCAATTATATGCACCAAGACGTTTTCTTTCTGAATAAGAAGGATTTATAACAGGGGCTATACTACAAGGTTTTACAGAGAGACTTTGAAACATTTTTGTCTTGAAAAAGATGGAATATTAATAAAACCCATCGAAAACGCATTGACGCATCGTTTACATAATCCATGGAAGTAATTGGATCTGTAGATACTAAAAGATACAGTGTATCCAGCCCTAGTTATTAAATTGTTCCATTGGATACATTTTATGAATGACAAAGTATATTGTCTAACTTTTCTCTCTCTTTTCATGTATTGTTTTGTCATTGTATTGTATCAGATGTTTTGTGTTTTTTTAAAATAATTTTTATATGAACTGGTGATATATAGTATGTGTGATGATTTTGATGGAATACTGTAATATGTAAAAAGGTTTTTATTAAAAAAGAGTATTTGTGATAACATTTGAGTCTCATAAAAGGAAAAAATATTCTTTGTGAGTCTATTGCATGGACTGAGTCAGGAACAAGAGACCAGGGTATGGCTGAAAACAACCTAACATTAGCAAACAGATCACAGAGCAATCAGATTCAGAGCAATCTAAGATTTAACATAACGAATAAGGATAACAGACAATTAATTCAAACAGATTGTAACGAGCAAATGCTAGACTCAGCTAAGCCCGATCTCGAGAATCGTCAAATTATTTGGGCACCCGAATACAAGACACAGGGTTGTCATGACATTCTGAACAGATGCAATGTCCTGAAACTAATAGCGGAAATTAGTGAGTTAAGAAATATTGGATCCACAGACCTTGAACGAGTGCAATTCCTAGCAGGATCTACAAACTCAACAAATGAACATACACTGACAACATGGAAGACCCCCAGGATAGCACAATCAATATTGGAAAGATCAGATTCATTTAAAAAATGGGGCATTCTATTATCTCAGCCAGAAACGCCCCGTTACCCGTTTCCGTTAAAAAAAATCAGAAGCCAGCAAATTAATAGGAACGTGGCCAATGCGACTCTCCAAAAGCCAGTTTATTCAATTCTACACAACGCCCAAGGCAGAAGCACTGCAGTCTCCTCCAAGGAAGAGAAGGTTGAAGAAAGAGGGGGAGAACTTAGATCTCCCATAGAGGATTGGAAATGGCTTCCTAGTTTGTTAAACGCAAAGCGGAAAAATTGACGGATCAAAGACACTACGAAGCAAACTGACAAAAAAGAAATACACATTGTATCATGGAATATCGCTGGAGCGAAAAAACTACTAGAGGACGGAACAGCCCTAGATGAATGGGTGGATTGCGATATAATTGCTTTACAAGAAACCTGGCAGCAAGAAGAAATCGCACTGGCAGGCTTTACACACCATCATGTAGCAGCAGAGAAATGTAAATCCTACGGTAGAGCGATTGGAGGCCTCTCAGTTTACATAACTTCTGCTCTACAAATTAAATCAGAGCAACTTGAATCTCCAGACCCAAGCATCCAAATAGTTAAATTATCAGGATTGAATGCAAATAACAAGATGACAACCGTTCTGATCAATTACTACACGCAACCAAAAACTCAAGTGAAAAATACAAAAAATACTCTATTATGTGAGGTAATAACAGACTTTCGTAGTACTGAGCCAGCATGGAACATTATACTAACCGGAGATTTTAACTCCAACCTGATATACTCCCTGGAGGAGGACGACATCCTAACGGCGGACAACATGTACTGGAGCATCCCAGAACAGACTCAAGGTGGCGTCAGGAGTAAAATCGACCGAATAGGAATAAAATTGGTGACAGAGTTAGAATATCTAGGCATGCGAGCCCTTAATGGCAGGACAAACGAGGATCAACCTCCCAAAAAAACCTTCTACGGCCCGCATTCCCAATCAACTCTGGACTATACAATTGCAAGTCTTTCGCTATTTCCTTTATTAAACAACTTTTATATTGAATACTCGCCCATGAGCGACCACGCAATGCAACACATTAAATTCAATCTGTGTGTAGAAAGATTTCAATCTTCACAAACTGTGGAAGGCAACCTAAGTTTATCAAACCAGAAACAAATTAACTGGTGTAATCCAAACAAATCTGAATAGTGGACACGATGAACAACTTAAGTGACACTTCCACGAATGCCATAGAAGCATGGTCTCTCTTTTTAGAGAGCCTAAAAACGAAAATGAAGTCTCCAGTTTCGAAGGACAAAGGAACGAACATAAACAATACATTGCCAAAAGATTTGAGAGACTTGAGGAAGGAACTGAGAAAAATACACAAAAAGCTGCAAATAAATAATAAAGATTCTAGTCAAATGGACGTCTTCTTGGCTCTACGGAAGCGCTATAAAAAGAACGTTTGGGAGCACAAAAAAGCTACCAAGGAAAAATTCTGGACTAAGTTGCTCCATAGCGCTAAAACCTCGAACGCAATTACATTTTGGAGAATTATAAACCAATTAACCAGACCACTGAATATTCTTACATCAAGCGTGCAGGAAACCGAATGGGTAATCTTCCTTCAGCAAAAATTTAAAGGAAACCTATTAAACATTCCAGCAAATCAACCCTACGCGCAACATCAAATTAAAAAGATAAGTGAGGTGAAAAACAGTACACAACAGTCGCCAATCAATCTAAGCAATGCACCTATTTCGAATACATCATCTAGAATCTACTCTACGGAAGAGATTACAAAAGTAATTAGTAAGGGGAAGAGTAACGGGGCCCCGGGGCCAAACGGTATTCCCCAAGCGGTATATAAACACGCACCTGAATACTGGAGCCCCCTTTTAGAGAACCTCTATGCTGATGTTCAAATACTCAGTCAAGTTCCTAATAGTTGGCATGGCTCCATAATAACGCCCATATACAAAGGAGGTGATAGAACCAACCCACTTAACTATCGACTAATAATACTGCAGGACGTGGAAGCAAAATACTTCGCATCTCTCTTATTAACAGACCTGGTTACTTGGTCAGGCGACAGAGACTTGATTCCACTCAATCAAACGGGGTTCAGAGCAGGCATCGGAACTATTTCAAACATTCTATCAATAAGCTTGACAGCTGATAAATGTCAGCGCAACAAGCAGGAGCTGAACTTATGTTTTATTGATCTGCAAGCCGCATTCGATAGTGTGGACCGGAACCTACTATGGGCTAAATTAAGATCATGGGACATACCAGAGAGCTGACTAAGGGGCCTGTTGCTATTTTACACCGGCACATGGACACAAGTAAAGCTAGGCGACGGTTCGCGATTGTCAAGGAAAGTGTCCACAAGAACCGGATTAAAACAAGGATGCGTTTTGGCGCCTCACTTGTTCAACCTATTTCTTTCGGACCTTTCCGGCAAACTAAACACCTGCAACGCTCATCCCCCGAGATTAGGTAACCTGCAACTCTCACATCTTGCATACGCGGACGACATTGTACTAATGAGCCTAACAAGAGTCGGTATGACCAGACTACTATCAGAACTTTCGCTTTTTTTGTCTGCAAACAAACTGACTTTGAACTTGTCTAAAACCAAAACAATGTTAATTTCTAATCGGCGCTCAACAGACTACAATATTTGCATAGATGGTAAAAGGCTTGAAAGGGTCTCAAATTATAAATATTTGGGACATTTTGTTGATGAAAAGATGACTCTAAAAGCGCAAAAACATTACCTTACGCAACGAACCGGAGCCTTGATCTTTGCATTTAGCTCTTTGTATAATAAACTAGAAGGCCCATCGTTTAAACCACTACTAACGGTAATTGCAGCTAAAGCCCTTCCCACCTTAACATATGCAAGTGCAGCAATGCATGGCAAGGACGGTGCTTTGTTAAATACTTTGATTACTAAAATTTATAAGAACGTTTTTCAACTTCCCCGCACAGCTTCATCAGCGCAAATGCGCCTAGAATTTGGTCTCATGAACGAATCAGTGGGAAGACTATACACGTGCATTAAAACCTGGTACTGCATTAAAATGAAAGCTACTGAAAACAACTTAAATACATTTTTGTGGCAAGAAGTTGAAAAGGGAACCAAATCAGAGGCAAACAAATTCCTGACCAAAGCTCTGGAATTAACACGCACCGCCCAGCTATGGAATAAAAACCTACCAGTTAACTCATTTAAACAGGTAATAAACAAAGCCGCCAAACTACATTCTCTACTTATTGATAAGGAGATTTTTTCCCATCGTTCACATTCTTGGGTTGCAATTAACAGCTATAAACTTCTTACTCCGGCGCTCTACTAGTTTTTGTTTGCCTTTGAAAAACGCTTGACGACTGAGTAATACCTCTAATACTGTAGTGTGATTTTCTGAAACCTCATTCTTTTGTCCTTTAACGAGTATTTGAATTTTATCTTGATGTAAATTTTAAACAAGTATTCTTAACTAATTTAAATTTTTTTTTTAACATTACGACACAAGTGTAAAGAAAATTTGTTATGGTTTTAATTAACTGAACAATAACGTTTTTTTACTTATTGCATGGACTGTGTTATTGTATTGATTGAAAGGTACAACTTGAATAGGAGTTGAGCTTTTCGTTATTTGCTCCTTGCATATAGAAGGGATCATTTTTTTTTACAAGGGATTTTTTGTACATATATTTCATGGCTTCTATAACGGATTTACGCCTGTTCAAATTTTTTCCTTTTGATATTCGTTAACTACAGTAACTGCACCGGCTCTTACATTTTAAATTCCTAAACAGAGTCTATTATACGCCGGAAAGGTTGCATAGATATGACCTCCGAGATACCGCAGAATGTGAGCGCTGCAGAGTCAACCCGGCTGGGTTCCTGCACATTGCCTGGTCATGCCCAGTGATTGCGAAATACTGGAAAAATAATTTTCCCGAACGTTGAGTGAAATCACTGGCCTTCCGTTGCCACTGGGCCCTCTGTTGGCATTGCTGACTTGCACAAGGTGATTGAAGAAATATACACGCCGATTAATAGACATGGAATTTTTGCTTGCAAAGGGCAGGATTGTGATGCGATGGGCCCAGGGCCAGTGCCTTCTGTTGAAGACTGGTCAAAAGACATGGTTTATTGTCATACGCAATCGGAAATGTTTAGTGAATTACTACTGCCCCAGAATCGACCTAAAACATTTGGGGTCTGTATCAGCACTACTTATCTGTAAAGGAGACAAGTGAAATTGAGGGTGATGGCGATGATTGAAGGTGTTGATTGGGTCAAGGTCTTATTCTGCTGATCGAACTACAGACCATCCTGTTATCCACTCCATGTTTTGAAATTCTGTATGTACTAGGCTCTGCTAGTAGTGGGTCAAGCACCGACGGCTGTATATTCAGGCATATATTAAGCCTCTGGACGGGTTGATGTATCTCCATATAACAGACTGAGTAAATGTGTTGTATCAATTTTATGACTGTATACACTGCGCAATACAAATGAACCACTGTAATTGCATTTTTAACTGTTTTCAATAAAATAAATACAATTTAAAAAAAACTACAGTAACTGACTAAGTCAAAGCTTAGCACATGATGATCAGTCACACCCCACCATTCTATAATAACACCTCCACCTACCCAGCATAATACCTCTAACATACCCTGCAGTAGAGTAAGTTAAGTTTCTTTTCCTTAATGCCAAGTGCATGTAGATGTTGAAAATAATTTGTAGTGGAGGGCAAGGCCAGTGAGTAAATTGGGACTAAGTGCCTGATTTCGGTTTTGCAGATGGGATACTTTGTGATGAACGTGCCAAATAAAATCTATATTTCGTTCCTTTACCTGCAGTGCATCATTTTTCTCACCATCTACTTACGACAGACAAGATATCTGCATTTTATACGTGGCATATCATTATTATTCAACTGCCCCCTTTGGAGTCAGGGTAAAATTGAAAGGCATTTAGATAAAAGCAGAGCCATTGAAATTAAAGTGAGATAATTGTCCATTACAGTTGCAGACTGCATAGAGTAGCAAAGTACCCGTCGCACTAGCATGCGTCCATTAATTTAGCACATCAAGAATACTTGTACTGAATAGAACATAATGCAGTACTTATTAATGAGAGGTCTTTATTTATATTTTTACACACACATTATCTGTTAAGGATTTTACTAAGAAATCCTTTAAAGAAAAAAATCCCTGTTTTTTAAATCTGGTGGTATTGTTGCTTAAGTTAATTCATCACAGCCAGTCAGTGCTTTAATGTGAGGCATGTGTGGGTAAAAAAATTACCCTGTGACTCCTAATCACATCAAATTACAATGACCCTAGTGGACCAGCAATGTACTGCTACTGTACTTGAACGGTGCCTCTTAAAATTGTAAACAAGTGTTTGCACAGAGCATTGTTTTCAATTTGTCTTTTTTGTTTCTTGATATAGCTACTGCTGCTGGTCCACCAGAGCCACCTACTCAGCAGAACATAGCAGCCCAGTTGTGAGTCAGAGGATGGAGGTCCTCCAGGATTAATGCCATCAGCTGGTGTTTCTGGTGGAGGAGGCTGAGGTTGCATTTGCCACTGCCCTGGGACACAGTTCTTCCAGCCAGCCACCAGTGCCACTATCCTTGCAACAACATCGCCAGCTGGGAGCTGCACAAACCACTGCTGCCAGCCCCATACACGGACCACTTGCAACGCAGCTTGCTGTATGAGCTGACGCAGCTTCACCATCAGGTGGCAAGCCTTGAGGTGTAAGTCAGAAGACTCTACCCGAATCGAATATACCCTCTTCTAAAGCCATTTTTTATTTTTTGTTTTGGTGGGAGAGACTTTTGTTGTGGGTGGAGAGGTTGGGAGCTGCGAAGGTACCGGGAAGTTGGAGTTGGACTTTCTTTGGAATTTTTTTTAACATTGATTGGGGATGGGGTGATTTGTTTGGAGAGAGGGGTGAGTCTGTTGTGGGTGTAGAGGGTGGCATTATTTATGTTGGTGTGAAGTAAAGGGAAAAATGGTTCTAATACTTTATGTCTGAAATTGTTTGTGTTTTGTTTTCCTTTGCACAGCTGCCTTTTCGGGCAGCATGTTTTTAAAAATCTGCTTTTCAAAGTGTATACAAGTTATTTATAGCTCCTTACACCTTTGTTCTACTACCCTCTGTAGCTATTGTATTGACCATTAGGGGGGTATGCTGCTGTTTGCCTATATTTCCTGCAACAACCTACATAAACAAGAAACAAATTACGTATCTGCAGTAGAAGTTAGTTACTTACTCACTAAACTGGTTCACTTCACTCCTACCTGAATAGATGAAGCGACGGCTGCTACCATTATCTATCTTCCAAAACCTTACTACAGGGCTTCCCAAGGTGCCTTCTTGATTTTTTTTTGCCATCTTGATGGTCGTGATAGTAGCAGCAGGCTATTGCACTGACAGGAATGGCATCACAAGCAAGGTCCCAATCCCACCTAGGTGAGCCCAAACTCAAAAGGACTCAAAATGATTATCCATCACAGGCAACTAAACTGAAAGAAAAGCACAGAGTTAATATATTATGTTGATATCATAACTTTACAAAGACTGGGACCAGACTACCACAACAACATAAAAAAGAATACCTGATATCATAAATAAAACTAGCAATAGTACCTTCTTCTGAGCAATGGGGAGCTAGTATTTAATTAATACTAAAGAAGTGGACTCAGAGTTAGGAGTGGACAATGCTAAGCGTTTGCACAACACAAGGCCTAAGTGAGGATGTTGACGAATGATCCCTTTTATGCGTGGGTGGGTAAGTGTGGCTGCTGTGGGCTATTCCTCAGGTAATAGAAGATCCTGCAGTGATTTGGTGTTGCTTTGACCACATTTACCCCAGCACGAGAGTGATCCATTTATGGTGTAAAGGAAGTCACACCTCAATAAATGTGCATAAATAACAAGAATCCACCAGTTGGTGTAAAGTGTTCCCTACTGTGGTGGGGAGCACATAGTGTTTTTAAAATAACCCTCATACACCAAAAGGACCCTTGGTGTCATGCTTCATCATTGGGGTCTTCTCACCCCTCTACAGGATGCGGCCTGCTACTACCTACGACTACGCAGGAGCACTTATTTCAATGACTATGCGTGGTGTGTGTGAGGATTAAATGTGAATGTGAGTGGGTGGTGGGGTTATAAAGTGAGTGATTATTTAAAAAGTACCTGGCTCGTGGGGTGGACTCAAAAATGTAATCGCACCGGGCTGATACTGTTAAAAAAGGTGAATTTTGAGACATTTATGTAGCGTTATGTACATCACCTCTTGTGTGCGTCAACATGTTTCGGAGATCAGCTCCTTCCTCAGGACGGGGTGCACAAATCCCACCTTACTCACATTTCTCTTTGTAAAAAATCATTGGTTAATTGTACATAAAAGTGAAAAAATGTAATGCAGGCTAAAATGTACCTACAGCGAAAATATCAAAGGTTTTCTGCTATTTGCACAACCTATGGAAAGTAAAAGGGGAAAAGAACAAAAATATTGCCTTCCGCTCCTTGTATCATTCATGGTTCAGTGACCTGAGAAAAATATATTTATTTATATAGTGTGGGCTGCAATCACTAGACAGGAGTTGTCATTCTAACTGTGATGGTCCACCCTGTAATAAAAAGGAAGAAGACATGACATACACACATCGAACATAAAACACAAGCTCTATTTCTTAGTTCGTCTGTGACTCTGGGACTTATACTCTGTGAGGAAGATAATCAAAGATGTTTAGAATGCATACTTGTTTTCTCAATCTTTTGAACCTCATGAGCCTTCTAACTTTAGGGGTTCTCGTGCCATTCTGCTACCTATAAGTAATAACAAGTATCAGGATTTTTGTCTACTTACAGAGTTTGGGGGTGCCTTCCGCTTGTTAGTTAGCTTTATACTTACGATCCCTAGGAGAGGATTTCTCCTTCTTCCCCCTAATGCGGCTCCGCTGGGAATGCGGGTATTGCGTGTGAGGAGCGCTATTTATACCTGGCTTTGTGGTTAAATTGGCTTCAATTAGGAGATAATGACCATTCGGACCGGATGATGCTTATTGCCCATGTTTGGCAATTCCGGCGTTTCTCATGGTTGCTGGTGGCGTCCATCAGATTAGGGGCAATGCGACTGCGCATGTGTCTTCACTATCTGCTTGGTTGCCTATGAGCAAGCGCGAGCTGCGAAAGCGCCCTCATGTCCGATCAGTTCTACATGCGCATGCGCGGCCGCGAGACACAGGGGTCTTGCCTCCAGAGCATGCGCAATCTTTTTAAGAGCTGTTCTCACCCTTTTCTCGCTTTGGTTACTGGCTACCTGTATTAGTGTGGAATGAAGCCGTGTATTCAGTAAGGCTGGTGTTGCAGAATGCAAAAGGTCAATAAATAAACAAATACAATGAATAAATAAATATGCCCAAGGGTAAAGGTCTTACTCCTCGCTGTACCGTATGCCTATATTTAGATGTTGGGAAATAGGCACAGAGGGATCAACGATGAAAGGAGTGTGGTTTTACTCCTTCCTAGCCGTTGTCTAGACTGGCACGTGTATTGAACCCGTTAAGGGGTTGATTTACATTTGTTAAACTATTACCTCAGCCCTTATGGATCCTTTACAGAGTGTATAGTTAGAACGGGACAGCAGAGGGAAAACCAGGGGTGTGTCAGTCATCTATGTTAATTCAGTAGACCCCATGGTATATCATCATTGAGGCCCGTGATGTGGGTTCCTAAACGGAACACCCATCATTGTTCCTTTTGAAACAGACCGGTATCTGACTGTAGCTGTTCTATCACAGTCCAATTGAGGTCGTTTACACAGTGTTGGGCGTCCAGAAAATGAGTGGCCATCTTTGTAGTGCTTTTCTTGCACCTCACATTACTCTTGTGCTCACTCATTTGTGTTTTTACTGCTCTTGTTGTCATCCCGACATATTCGAGGCCGCAGGAGAAGGTGATTATGTAGACCACGTTTTTACTGTTACAGTTAGTCAGTCTCCTTTGGTCCCATGTTTTTCCGTTCCTGAATGTTAGCTGCTTGCTTTTTTTAGTAAGGTGACAACTACTGCAGTTCCCACATGGAAAATGCCCTTGTATGCCATGTAGTGACGGTGAGAGCTGTTGATTGTCTTTTGGACGGATATGGACTAAGATATCCTTCAAGTTTCTCCCCCGCCTGTGTGCGATAATAGGTTTCTCAAACTTTAGTTCTCCACATGTTAGTATTTGTCAATGTTTATTGATGATCTTGGACACCTCGTTCGAGTGTGTATTGTATGTAGTTGTACAGATTGGTCTCTTCTGATCTGCATTTATTTGGACCTTATCCTCCAGAAAAGCCTCTCTATTATTGTTTCTAGCTCGTTTCATTGCTGAATTGATTATCCGGTCTGGGTATTGTCTATGTTGTAATTTTGTTTTTAGATCCATTGCCTGTGCTTTTTACTGCGCCACATCAGTGCAATTCCTCCGTAGGCGCAAGAATTGGCCACACGGAAGATTCTCCCGGAGGTGCCGAGGGTGGAAGCTGTCAAATCTTAAAAGACAGTTTCTGGTGGTGGGCTTAAAGTGAGTGGTAGTCTTGAGTGTTCCTCCTTCTGGATAGATATTTAGGTCAAGGAACACCAGAGATTCATTCGAGACCGAGCTCGTGAATTTCAGTAGGCATTCTGGGTATTCAGCCATGCCATGAAATTTGTCACTGATTGCAGGTCACCTTGCCAGACGACAAAGACATCGTCTATATATCTTTTCCAGATGAGAATGTTATTTCTGAAAGGATTGTCTGCATTCAGTATTTTGTTGGTTTCCAGGTGGTGGACATACAGGCCAGCTAGGCTTGGAGCAAATGTGCTGCCCATGCTGGTCCCATGGCTTTGGAGATAGATGTTTGTGTCATACTGGAAGAATTTTTTAGTGAGTGCTATTGAGATACATTCTGACACCACACCTCTAGGTGTCTAATATTTCTATGGAGTGGTGAATAGTACTTCTTCGATTATGGAGAGTGTCTCCTTGTGGGGCAGGCTCGTATCCAGTATCCAGGCTCTCCACATCGAGGCTCAACAGTAATTGTGATCCTGGGTCAAAGGGCAGATCCTTCAGTAATTGGAGGACTGCCTTGGTATCTTTGAGATATGTGTCTGTAGCCTGTACAAGAGGGCGGAGGAAAGCATCCGCAAACCTAGACAAAGGTTCCAAAATGGGTCTCCCTGGTGGTTTTGCAAGGTTTTTATGTATCTTTGGGACACTGTAAAAATAGGGAATTCTTGGTGTTTTCTGAATTAAGAATTCTGCTTCTTTTTTAGACAGCCAGTCGTGGGTTAGTGCCTCCCCTACCATTCCTCCGATGGTGATTCGCAGAGACTCAGTAGGATCTTCTGGTAACATTGTTTAGTGTCTCCTGTCAGACAGGATGTCTCAGGCATTAATGATCATATGCAGTTGTTGTTTGCACCACTATAGCTTCCCCTTTGTCTGGGGGTTTTATAGTAATTTCTTTATTGGCAGCCATATGTCAAATGGCTTGTTGTTCGGTCCGGATGGTGTTATGAAAACTGTTTGTGTGTGATGAGTTTAGTGTACTTAGCTCATTCATTACAGCTTTCTCAAATGTAAGTATCTCAATTGGTAACACTGCATCTGGGGGAGTAAAGGAGGACTTGGGTTTTAGTCCTGTGTCCGTAGTAGCCTTAGTGGGTTCTTTGTCTCAAAAAAAGGTCTGGAGTTTTATTTTCCTGACAAAGTCCTGCATTTTAGTGTGTAGTTTAAAGGTGTCAGGTTTGTTGGTTGGAACAAAACCCAGGCCTTTATTAAGCACTGACCTCTGCAGGTCTGTGAGCGCCCATGGCGTTAAGTTAACCACTAGGTCCCCCTCCTGTTGGTTGATGGCTGATTGGGGAGGGCTCCTGTCATGCTCCTTTTGCTCATTTTGGGGTCCGCCTGATCTGTGTCGTGCCACATTACGGTATTGCCCTTTCTGTTCCTGCCTCGTCGTGCCCCTAAAAAAGGCTGCGGGACGTAATATCCTCCTTCGCAGTCTGGGGTCCATTGTGGATAGTTAGGTCCTGCTGCAGGCGGACTATATTGGAACTGTGCAAATGGTGGGGGTCTCATGTATTGTTGGTAATGGGGTGATGCCTGATTGCCCCTCCACCCTCTCTGTCTTGGGTGTTGTTGTTGTCTCTGCTGCCTTTGACCTCCTCCGGGGTACCTATATCTTTGATATCCACTGGAGTTGGACCCAGATGAACCACAATCTGAACCCTCACTTTCCGTGTCACTGGCGTTATTTTTCGAGAGGTAGCCATCTTTGGTGTACGGATAGGCTGCCTCTGCTCTGAAGTGGTCCTTATCTTCTTTTAGTTTATTAAATTTACTTTGCTATAGGGTGAGCTCGAAATCTGTCATCTGTTGGTTTAGCTCATCAAGCCTTTTCTTGAGTACGCTTGGTGTTTGGTATGTCTTCAGCTGGACCTCTATTTTTTGTATGTCGACTTTAAGCTCCTGTGCGATCCTCGAGGCAGTTTTGACTATCAACACGAGCCAGTCCCTCGTGCAGTGCCACAAGATAAGTGACCACTCTTTTTTGAACTGCATGTCAGTCTGAAAAATGAATGGCTAATTTTTCACAATTAGTCCTTTAGGTGCTATTTTATTCCTTAGACATTCTGTCATTAGCAACCCATGAAGAGCTGCCTTGATTTGAGTTCTTCTCAGGTTATTTAGCTCATCCCAGTCTGCCACAATGGGACCTGGATCGGTGTTACTTAGACCCTCAAAGGTATTCACTGCTGCCAGGATCTTATCTATCTCCTCTTCGCCAAAGGTGAGGCAGTGTTCATCCTCCATTGTGAATGTCTGTTTGATATTGATGATGTCATGGTTTTTTTGAGAACGCTGTCTAAATCATGAAAATAACAGAGAGAGAGAGAGTATTTTTGTGGCTTTGTTTTCCCTGGCTAAATATGTATAAACAACAAGAATCCACCAGTTGGTGTAAAGTGTTCCTTACTGTGGTGGCGTGCACATAGTATTTTTAAAATTCCCATCACACACCAAAAGGACCCTTGGTGTCATGCTTCATCACTGAGGTCTTCGCACCCCTCTACGGGGTGCGGCCTGCTACTACCTACGACTACGCGGGAGCACTTATTTCAATGACAATGCGTGGTGCGTGTGAGGGTTAAATGTGAATGTAGGGTGTGATGGGGTTATACAGTGAGTGATTATTTAAAAAGTACCTGGCCCGTGGGGTGGACTCAACATTTTAATGGGCCCCTGGGCTGATACTGTTAAAAAGGTGAATTTTGAGGTGTTTATGTAGCGTTATGTACATCACTTCTTGTGTGCGTCAACATGTTTCGGAGATCAACTCCTTCTTCAGGACGGGGTGCACATATCCCCACCTTACTCACGTTTCTCTATGTAAAAAATCCTTGGTTAATTTTACATAAAAGTGAAAATGTAATGCAGGCTAAAATGTACCTTCAGCGAAAGTATCAAAGGTTTTCTGCTATTTGCGCAACCTAGGGAAAGAAAAAGGGAAAAAGAACAAAAATATTGCCTTCCGCTCCTTGCATCATTCATGGTTCAGTGACCTGAGAAAAATATATTTATTTATATAGTGTGGAGAAGTGTGGCTCAATGATTAGAGCGGCAGACCCTGATGCAGAGGTCTAGCCCGTGACCAGGGTTCAATACCCCAACATGGGCAATAAGCATCATCCGGTCCGAATGGTCATTATCTCCTAATTGAAGCCAATTTAACAACAAAGCCAGATATAAATAGCGCTCCTCACACGCAATACCCGCATTCCCAGTGGAGCCGCGTGAGGGGGAAGAAGGAAACATCCTCTCCTAGGAATCGTGAGTATAAAGCTAACTAACAAGCGGAAGGTACCCCCAAACTCTGTAAGTAGACAAAAATCCTGATACTTGTTATTACTTATAGGTAGCAGACTGGCACGAGAACCCCCAACGTTAGGAGGCTCATGAGGTTCAAAAGATTGAGAAAACAAGTATGCATTCTAAACATCTTTAATTATCCTACTCACAGAATATAAGTCCCAGAGTCACAGACAGACTAAGAAATAGAGCGTGTGTTTTATGTTCGATGTGTGTATGTCATGTCTTTGTCCTTTTTATTACAGGGTGCACCATCACAGTTAGAATGACAACTTTAGTCTAGTGATTGCAGCCCACACTATATAAATAAATATATATCGTATGGTGAAAGGTGCCATCCAAATGGCTACATGGACTGGTGGTGTCGTCAAAGATATGGTTGACGATTTGGTGTGTGCATTTCGCACTACTGAGAATAATTCTTCAGGGAAGGTTCCTTTTAGCATGATGAGGGGACGTTCGGCTGGAACTAAACTTATTCCTGCTTGGATGAAGGATTGTATTGGCATGGCTAATTTGGGGGGCTGCAAAGACAAGTGGTGGTGGAGTCCTGTGTGGGAAGAACAACATATCAGTTAATGATTTGGTGAAAGTGAAACCTGGATGTATTGCTGGTAGTTTAACAAAATTTAGAGGTACATTTAAAGTTAAGTGGGTTCATAACAGATTCATAACTTTATGTAATGGTGAGCATTGGAATCTAAGGAGAGTGGCTTTGTACAAAAAGTATACAAACATTGACAATGGAGAAACGGTTATAAGGGGCAAGGATGATGTTAATGCTGACCCTGGGAAAAGTAGTGTTGGAGTTAACATGGTGTCTTTGGAAAACAGACAGGATCATCTAAACATCAGTCCTTCCAATCGGAGGTACAGAAGACCTCCTGCATATTTACAAGATTATTTCTGTGATGATGCATGATATCTTTGTTTTTGTTTCTCCTTCTTCTGTTTTGTTAACTCTTTAGTTTTAGGTTTCTTTATTTTTTTATTTAGCTTCTAGGCTATATCTTCTCAGCAAATGAGTGAAGGGAAGAGGATATGTTGTATTTACATTGTACTTATGTTATGCTTTCACTTTAAATGCTATGTTCTATTTAGATTCCTTGTCGTGGTGGTGTTCCATGTCTTGGCATCTTGTGTCAGTTACCTGCAAGCCTTGATGGGGACACCAACTATTCTCTGTGGTTCTTAATAAACATCAATGATCCTACAATATATCATTGTTGACTGCATAACTTCCCCTACAACAGAACACTTTACACCAACTGGTGGATTCTTGTTGTTTATACATACTTAGCCAGGGAGAACGAATCCACACCAATACTCTCTCTCTCCCTTTATGTTATTTTCACACCTCAATAAATCACACAACCCTGGGGGAAGAGTGTTAAGAGTTTGATGAATGGATGGGAAATGGGATATGGGTAAAGGTGTGACAAACACTACACAACAGCAATATTTAACAGGACAATGAGCAGCACTTCATCACCAATCTGTTGTGGAAGGGCATGAAGGAATGAATGACGCAGTTCAGTTAAATGCATTGCAAACAGTCCTTCAGTCCCTGAGACCCATGTTATCATACATCTAAATGTTCTGTCATCTAGGTTTGAAAATGCCAATTATGGAGTGAACCCACACAGTTCTAAAAATGATGTTTGTTAAATGACAAATGGTACTGTATTATCAAATTGGGTGGTGCATCTGCATTCTTCTCCGAATGTCCATTTTGGGTGCCTGGCTGAACCGGTCGGTATGGTAATGGAGCTGCGTAAATTTGGCTCCACCCGTGTTATTATTGATTAGGCCACATATACGTATATGAAAGGCATTATGTAAATGGACAACAATCCAGAGCACACTTTGTGTATCCAATCAAGAATCAAACTTCAAGCGGTCAAATGATTAAAGTGATGGGATAGATCATACACGCATAAGTCTTTCAAAATGTATTTTATTGTTCAACAGTGTTCTTTCTTGAGAATCACTGTGTATGTCACTATAGCCTACACGTGTTTCATCACAGCATGTGGCTGTGAATCTTCAGGGCTGATCTGAATGATCAAGGCGCGTTATCGGGAGACCGGTGATAATTCCGTCCCGGTCCTAATCGGGATGTTAGCGTGTGGTTGTGGGGCGGTACCGTAAGTAAACGGTTACCGTTTCGTCAACATAGGGGATCGTGTATAACAAAACACACAGCGTAGGTATTTTAAGGCTATTAGCCCGTGGGTTGAGCCGAATGCAGCTCCTGTTCCCGCATCCGGAAACAGGAGCTGCATTCGGCTCAACCCACGGGCTAATAGCCTTAAAATACCTACGCTGTGTGTTTTGTTATACACGATCCCCTATGTTGACGAAACGGTAACCGTTTACTTACGGTACCGCCCCACAACCACACGCTAACATCCCGATTAGGACCGGGACGGAATTATCACCGGTCTCCCGATAACGCGCCTTGATCATTCAGATCAGCCCTGAAGATTCACAGCCACATGCTGTGATGAAACACGTGTAGGCTATAGTGACATACACAGTGATTCTCAAGAAAGAACACTGTTGAACAATAAAATACATTTTGAAAGACTTATGCGTGTATGATCTATCCCATCACTTTAATCATTTGACCGCTTGAAGTTTGATTCTTGATTGGATACACAAAGTGTGCTCTGGATTGTTGTCCATTTACATTAGAGAGAGGTTTCTGAACCCCTTCTCTTACAGAGGTTAAGGTTTTCCTCTGCCAAGAAGCACCTAATTTTATATCACGAGACTCTAAGACATACCGTGACAAGCTGAGCGCCATTTTCCTGAATACTTAAAAACCTGTTCCCTGACTGTTGAAAGGCATTATGTGTTCATGTGATAGAATGTGACTAATGAAGTGGAGTGCACTTAAAACCATATAGAAAGTTTATTTACCATGTATTCTCGACATTTATGTTTGTGTCTACACTAGTGTTTCTCTTACAGTTACAATGAATTGCAGTTCTTCTAAGTGTGCGTTTTAGTATCATTAATTCATCTTTATGTATTCATGTAGTTGCACAAAGGTATCCTGTTTTTCTTATGTAAGGAAACGTGTATTCATCAGAATTTTATTCATACTTGTAATATGATTGTCTATGTATCTATATTTACGCAGTTAAAATGTGTATTAAAGTCTTGGCTTTGCTAACTTGACCAACTGCCTTAAGCACTTGAGTTTCGCAATGCTTAACCTTCAAAGTGAATGTTTTCTTGGGTGCAGTATTTTTCTGTCCTCTTCAGGTACCAGGTACAATGATCCAATGAATGGAGAAAGGCTCATTGTGTCAAAAATATAAGAATGTGTGAAGGCAGGTGAGGGCAACAAAAATTAATGAACAGAAGGGAGGACTAATGTGCGTCTGGAATGAGGACATGGAATCCAAGGTCACATCGAATATGTGGATCAAAGAAGAAAAGTTCTGAGTGTATCTGCCAAGAGAGCACTGTTTGGAGGTGGTCAATAATTGGATCTTTGATACTGATTTAGAGGCATCTCCTGTGGGTATAACGAGGCGATGCTCTTTGGCTTTGGACTGAGATTCCTTTCAGACTATGAGAGGTACAGACCTCTATGCACTAATCTCATTGTGTGGCTTTATCTTAAGCAATACTCTTGATTTAGAGAACTTCTACAGACGTTTTCCCACATTTACACCTTTCCATTCTTATGGATCTAATAGGGGTTTCATTTAACATCCTTTAGTGTAGTTTACCTGAGAAATTTTAATTCCTCTGACATTCTGGGCAGTCAGACCAAAATGTTCTATCTCACCACTATACTGTTTTTCTGATACGCTGTACTATCATTACTGAAGTCCTCATTTGTTATTTCTTATTGAGGATACATTTTGTGTGCCGATTTAATTACCTTTATATAATTAAAAAGTTCTAAGGTGGTCTACTCAATCAAGGAAGTAGAGTTCAGACCATCCACATAGACCTCTCTTGGGTCATCCAGATAGTCCTGGAACATCTACTGAATGGTCATTTGTGCTGCCACTTGCTCATCCTCTTTTGACTTATGCTTTGCACTGGACTTAAGCCCTGCCACTTGAAGTCAAGCCAATGTAGAGATTAGGGCTGATTCTTCTGTTCCTGTTGCTATGGTTGTTGTCGGTGTTCTTGTTGCTGGTATTGGCTGCTGTGACACAACAGTAATACTGCCTTCTCTGGAAGTTGAAGGCAGCACCCCAGTACTTCTGCCCAGGAGTGGGACACTAATTTGTAGCCGTTCTTCTTTCAGGTCTCTGGCTTGCTCAAAAATCCATGGCTTGTATTGTGAAACATCCCCTTCTGAAAAATGAATGAAAGTGGGCAGTGTTTTTTTATAATGTGGATCAAGTATTGTGGCACAGATGTACTATTTGTACTACACAATGTCTCTTTTCAGCCTTGTATTAACAGCCATGCAAAGGATTAAGCTCTCAACCAAGTCATGCACTTCTGCATTTTCATTCACACCTGCAAACCTTTCATACACCTTTTTTAATTGGTTATGTAGCAGATGTAACAACAGGATAACTTGGCCTATCATACTGTCCTCTTTACTGACTTCCCATGTGAAAACCTATAAAGGAAGAAGCATCTGTGTCAGGCATTTGACTAGGCCCCATTTGTCCATCTCTGTGGTCATGCTGTTCCCAGTTACATCCCTTCCTCTTTGAATGACACAATCATTGATAGGTTTGTACTGCTCAAACAGACGTTGCAACATGTCATAGGCTGAGTTCCAAAGTGTTGGCACCTTCTGTATGAGGGCTTTAACTGGTACTATATTAGCATGGTGAATGATCCTCATCTGCTTCCGGGCTTCAAAAGAATGGCTGACATGAGTGCAGATCCTTCTGTGGGTGGTCAGTAAATCGCTGACTCTGTCTTTTTTGAGAGAAAGTCATGCACAGTCAGGTTGATGCAATGCACCAAAAGTAGGACCTAAAAGGTAAGGGGTTTTTAGGTTCAGTGAAGAGCAGTTTAAAGGCCTGCTTTCCATTGTCCAAACATGCCATTGGGTGGTTGTGTTCATAGGGTCCCTCCTGCCTCACCATGCTAATAATAGTAGCCTGGAATTTTTTTGTTTCTGGTGCCACTAAATCAGGTGACTTTCGGAGGGAAGAACCTGCAGCTGGTAGATTCAATATGCATTTTGAGGGTCAATGTATGCTGTTGCTGTGGTGTCTCCATCTCACTATTGTGCCCTTTCAAGGTTGCTAATGCAGGTGATACTGGTGCACTGCCAACAATCAAATTACTGGAAGAGGGTGTGTGTGTTGATGATTGCCTCTGCAGAGCGTACTTCTACTGAGGTAGTGGTGGATGCAGGTCTCAGTGGGGGCCTTACAAATATGGGAGCTGGTGCTGGCAGTGGTGGTGGTATCAGTGCCACATCCCTCAGAGCAGATTGAACAGGAGGAATAATGTCAGTCTCCTCTGGACCACCTTCAATGACAATGAATGTCTCGTCATCCTCATCCCCTTCCATAATTGTAAGGCTTTCAGGAACTTTCCTTTTCCCTTGCCTCACCTGGTGTGTCGCAGACTCATCCAGGGTCCAATCCATGTCTAGATCATAAGGAGGGGGGCTTGGAGAAGATAGTGGAGCACACTTCCTTTTTCCTGCTGCAGATCTGAAAGCCAATGGTTATAAAATAGAAGATTCTTGCTTAGCCGGAAGCTCAACCTCCTGTTTTGCTCCTATTACAGGAAAATGTACCATTGCTGGTTGTGGCTTTTCTCCACTTTGCACAGTTTCCTGTGATGATTGGGTACTACTTTGTGAAAGAGACAAACCCAATTCATAGTCACTGCTCATCTGCATCACCATGATTGCTGTGGTTGCCTCACTGAGAGACATGTGCTTGGGCTTAGGTTGGGGTGGTGTCATTGATGGGGTAGAGCCGTTCTCAGCTTGCTCCCCAGAGGCTGGTGCAGCAGGCACACAGCTCCTAAGAAAGGTGTAGGCCAGCACACCAGTGGTGAAAATCTGCTTCTCTGTCTCCTCAATGGCAACTTTATTGTCAGCACCTTTATTTGGGGGCCATTTTAAAGATGTCAGTTGGCAGTGGAAATTAGTTACAGAAATTAAAGAGACTTCAGGACTCACATCACTTGTTATGTGGTAACGTCACATTGTACAGCCCTTCTGTCTGGAAGTATTGTGGGTGATGCTCAAATGCACCTAAATTCAAAGAAGCAAGAAAAATGCTTCATGAAAGCGGCATTGTTGCAGTTTGAATTAGTACAGACAATATCATTTAGTGTGGTTACTTTAGGTATTATCCAGTGGCGTAGATAGACCTTTTGCCACCCGTGGCGGTCAGGGCATTTCCTGCCCGCGACAGCCGCAGGTGAGAGTGGGGGGTGGCGATGGTCCCTGCATCTGCCGCCCTGCAATGGTAGAAGGTAAGAGCTGCCCCCAACCCCCCTTGCTACTCCAATGTTTTTATCCGAAATAATAAACAAAAATTGTGTATCCACTCCAAAGTCAAACCACACCACCATAACATCATATTTCATTTTCAATCAGGATAACAACATACAGATGTACCTGCTTGCTTTATGTGCATCTAAAGGAGACACTTGTGGCAGTCAGGTAGGTGCAGGGGAAAACGGAACAACCCTTAAAAAAATAATGCTGGTTTGTGTGTGTGTGTGTGCACCTACGGCAGGCAAGGGGCCCAGGGGAAACAAAACAATAATCCTTAAAAAATGAATACTGGTGTGTGTGCACCTATAGGAGGCGAGGTTCTAGGGGGAAATGGAATAATCCTTAAATGAATTCTGGTTTGCTGCTGTGCACCTATGGCAGGCAGGGGTTGGATGGATGGATGGAGGAACAGTGTAAAATAATAAACAATACAAAAATATTAAAACAAAATGTAAAAATTAAATATTATTGAAAATAAATAAATAGCAAATTAGTTGTTGTTGTGCTAGGGTACCATGAGAAACCCATTGGGAGGCAAGGAGGTGCCGGGGAAAAAAGCATATAATATAAGGCACTGTTCATATTATACATATTCTACAATGATCCTCATGGACAATATTGAACTGATATTAGGGAAACAAAAAGGCATTGCCCTCGCCTATCAATCTCCCTGGAAAATGGCTTTGAAAACTGGGAAAAAATGTAGGCTACACAAAATGGCCGCCAGCCACATGGTCAAGTAACAACAACAAGCAAGGAGGCATGGCCACAACAAAGAACACATGCAGGCCTATGGACACAGACTATACAAAATGGCCCCCGGCCACATGGCATTGAGAACAAAGACAAATGGTGGTCTATGGCAAACACTCACACACACACACTGGCCAGACAACAGAGGTGTGGTAACATTAAATAAAGCACTATCATTTATTCAGCAATGACAAAAACTAAAGTTAAGTGAGCTATAAACATTTTAGAAAACCACAGATCCTCCCAAGGCATCAAATATTACCCCACCAAAATACACTTTTTGTTGAAAAAAATGTGAAATACAAAAAATCCAACCACATTTTTAATGTAATCCAATGCCATGCTTTCCCTAAATGATGTTTTAAAACTAAATATACTACAGAAACAGTTGTTTCATGTACCCATTACAAGTAGTAGGCTTACTGGCTAGTTGGCCTATGGGCAGACTAGGCCTTTTAGTAAAATAAATTAATAGTGCAAATTTAACAAACATTGAGAAAATGTATCGAACTGTGCAACCTTTTTCTTTTACAAAATATAAAAAATAAAATGCAAATAAATAAGTAGGCCCCCTACGAAAACTCCAGCCCAGCCACCGCAATAAAATTTTAAACTCGATTAAAAGTACAAATAAATAATTTTGCATGCCCTCTACCAAAGAAACAACACCCTTATTCAATAGTTTTCTAACTTACTTGGAATATCACAAAAATACGTTCCTTAAACCCAATGGTATACATGCAGCAGACAAAAAGGGTGATCCTTCCACCTCAAAATCCAAATGAAAAGTGACCAGGAGATGGACAAACAACAGGGGACAGTGGTTTCTGTGGACTATGTGTATGATGTGCGGTAATTAGGATACCCATTGGCATATACTTGTGGGAGATGAATGTCAGAAAAGGTATTAGAATCATACACTTTGTTGAATTGTAAAAAAAACCACTTTTACTGAATTGATAATATTTTTAACAAAGAACACAAGCATGGTGCTTGGTGTTCAAAGTGAAATAGAACCTTAGGAAAAAAGGGGGAGAGGGCTAGTGGGTGGTTAAAAAAGGTTTCTATTTGTATCAAATGAACACAATCCAATATTTTGGATAAAATATCTGTCCTGTAGTACAGTGCTACAAAGCTGAGAAGTTGGTACATTTGTAGTATGTGTCAATGACGTTTTGACCTCAAGGGCAATAGGGGGTCTCATCAGGACCTTATGATGTGGAAAACCTGAAATAAAGTTATGCTGTGATGTCATGTGCCGTGACCGCTGCACTACAGTTGTGGAAGTAGCGTCAGCATGTGTTTATAAGTACTAGGACGAACTACTGACCCGTACTGGCCTGAAAGTCCTGGGGTATGGAAAATATGTGAGGTATTGTCTAGAGTCCCATGCTGCTAAACTGAGCTGCTGCCGGAGTCTGGGATTAAAGCGTGAGCCTAAACTGTGTTGCATGTTCTGTGAAATCATGTGCTCTGGCCGCTGTGCCACATCCATGCAAGTAGTGTCAGCATGTAGTTATAGCTACTTGGATGAACTTTTGTTTCGAACATTGTAGCTTGTGTATGGTGCTTAGGGGTGTTATACAGAAAGTGCAAAGGTAAATTTGCGCGTATCAAATCAATTTGGTATTTGGGAAGTGCTAACTACTCACTCCTATGGGTGTGATAGTGCTGGGGGCGTAAGCTGAGATGCTAACGGACTCGAGGTATAGTCGCTAAACGACTGACCCCTACCAGTCTGAAAGAGCGGGGTACAGAAATTAAGTGAGGTATTGCCTAGAGTGTCATGCTGTTAAATTGAGCTGCTGCTGGAGTCAGGGATAAAACCATGAGCCTAAAGTGTGTGTGGCATGCTGTGAAGTCATGTGCTCTGGGTGCTGTGCCACAAGTGTTCAACTTGTATATGGTGCTTAGGTAGTGTTGTATAGGGAGTGCGAAGGTAAATCAATTTATAAAGTGCCAACTACTCACCCTTCTGGGTGAGTAGAGCGCGGATCAAAGCGAGAGGTTTGTGCTGCAAAGTGAGATGGTCTGCCCACTGCGCCACAGCTGTGTGGAGAATAAATTTTAGCGAGGGTCCGGGAGTTGCCATTATCTGGCCCTAAAATAGCGAGCCTAAGTTGTAAGTTATAGGGTGGCTCTAAAAAGAGCCCTTGTGTTCATTAGTTGGAGCTACACATAAGTGTGGATGCACAGCTTCAGGTTATTCAGAAAAACTCGGTTTCCCTGATCTGTCAAGTGTACTCCATCACTTCTGTATATATCCGTCATATCAAAACGTATGTTGTTGTAGACAGAGCCCATTTTGTGGTCTCTGAGGTATGCAGACACAGCTTTGTTGACTTTTTTGCGAGATTGTTCAATCTGAGGGCAAAATTGTTTGGACCATTTCCACTTCTGTCTTTGGCATATATTGGAATATACAAAGACAGTTTGATGCACAAGTAACATCAATTGTCCAAAGGTGTACTTCATAAGCATTTCCAAACCTACCCCAGTCAATGTGCCTAGGTCATTTCCATCACAGTGCACAACCATGAGGTCAGGCTGTTGGAGACGCAAACAGGTTTTAACCAACGGCAACAACCGGTGCCACTGCAATCCTCTCTGTCCAAACCATTTAATGTCCACATATTGTAAACCTAGGTCTAAGTCAATACGTCTCTCTTCTGCATACCTCTTGCACCAGAAAACATAGCTATGTCCTATAATCCACACTAGCATTTTGAAGGTATGGCTGGAAGGTATTGAAAGATGTCTGTAGCTCATACAGTTCCTTCGTAGAATAGAGATATGTTTAAAGATGGGGAACTATTTTCTTTTCGCATACAAAACGGTACCTGAGAGGGAGATGAAGAAGCATTGTTTTTTAAAGTAGGGTGCACATTCGTTTTGTGGAAAAGTATCTTTGTGATTGGTTAAGAAAAAGCAGTTTGCACGTGGAGTACATATTATAGGATAACATTTGCTCAACTCAACCACACCTGCTACTTGCATTTGGAAGGCACTGTTCGAACTTAAAACAATTGTGAACTTTTAACCTGCACGTGCCGTTAAATGTTCGAGAAAATGTTGCAAAAAATATCGTTAGGTTTAAAAAAATGTATTAACTTTTAACCTCCACATGTTGGAGAATGTTCTAGAAAGTGGGTTGATAGAATACATTGCATTTCTGACTTCGATGTGTACTTGAATATTAGAAAAAGCTGTTTACATGAAAAAGTAGAAAGACACTAACAGAGGGAAGTTTTAAAAGCTAAAAGAATCAAGGAACTATTGTAATTTGTTCTTTATTACCTACTGGCGGTCGCCAGTAGGTAATTATCACTTTTACCGGTCTGAAAGTGCAGTGTTGCTCAGAGTGGCATGGTGCTGATATGATATGGTGCTATACTCGGGTATGAAACCAAGAGTCTAAACCATGAGGTCATTGCTGTAAAGTGATGTGGTCAGGTGTTTGCAGCATATGTGTGCAAGTAGTGTTAGTAGGCGTTTATACCATACAGGGAGTGGGAAGCGAACTACTGACTGCTACTGTGTGTTGATAGTATACTGGAAGCGGGAAGCAAAGTAGTTCCGGCTACCGGTGTAAAGACTTGAGGATGAAACCGAGCTGATTGCTGTAAAGTGATGGTCTCTGGGCGCTGTAGGATACTAGCCGCTGTAGTATAAGTGTGTAAGTAGTGTTAGTATGCGTTTCTAATATATAGGGAGTGGGAAGCAAACTACTCACCCCTACTGGTGTGAAGACTCAGGGATTAAACCGTGAGCCTAAATTGTGAGCTCATTGCTGTAAAGTGATGTGCTCTGGACATTGTAGCATACCTGTGGAAGAAGTGTTAGTTTACGTTTATACAATATAGGGAGTGGGAAGCAAAAAAATACTTACCCCTACCGGTCTCAAGACTCGTGGATGAAACCATGAGCTCATTGCTGTAAAGTCATGTGCTCTGTGTAGTATTCCAATGCAAGTCATAGTAGAATGTTAGTATGTAATGCTACTAGAATCTAATTATGTAATGTTCAACTGTAGGGCTGTCATGAGGGGAACCTTGTGGAGTTTGTACATAGTGCTGGAGCAGACGGTTGCCTTGCTGTCTGGTCCTGTTGGTGGTTGTTTCAGGTGTCTTGTTTTCTTGTAATAAATTTACTTATTGGATCCACTGCTGTCTGCCTCTTCACTACATAAATTTGGTGACGAGTGGGAGAAGGTAAAAAAAAAGTACCACTGAACAATATTTCAAAATTGCTTGAGTTGTGCTGAAGACACGTTTTCTTCGTGTAACTCATCCCAGGGTCGTCGGCTCATTGAAGTGTTATCCGACTTCTGGTAGGATTTATATTTTGCACTTCCTCTGCTTCTTCACTACATTCTGATCACTGTACCACACGTGTGTAAGTAGTGTTAGTATGCGTTTATACTAACAAATGCATCTTGGTACTAGGGAGGGCGACATGTGAGGGGCAGGGTATATAATGTCCTGAGGTGTGCATTTGCGGGACATTTGTGTTTGCTATTAGAGGGCTGGTGCATGGCTTCCACCCTGTGATAGCAAATATTTGTTTGACTACTTGAAGCGAGAGGAGGAAAACCTCGTATCGCTTTAATAGAGGGGATGCGATTGGTAAAAATGGTTAGAAAAGAAGAAACAAAAAAAACAAAAAAGCCGGGTCTCACCAGTTCTTTTAAATGAGGCCCCTGGTCGGTAATGTTCCGTGGCCATATATATATATATATATTGCGGGGTCTCTGTAGCACTGGAGATCTTTATGTCACATGTAAATTTGGCGCGGAAGGGCACAGAGACGTTTTGCAGTCTAGGGGAGTGCCATCTTCCCGGGTATTGTTTACTAATTGTTTGGGGGGTTCAAGGCCAACTGAAATCCGGGGAACGCCACACTCTCGGCCTTTATTTAAATATGCAGGGTGGGCCTCTGCAGTCCCTGAAGCCTCAGTGGTCCTAGGCAGTGCCTTATTTGTTCGGTAATCACACGGGCAGTACGTATGGTATTATAAAGTGATACACTCATAGAACTCTTGCAGTTGTACAATTACCCAGGCTTCATTTGTCTAATAGTCAGTTAGATTATGTTTGGAAGGTGCACTCTAATATTAGATAACTTTATCCTTAAAATCTCTTATAAACAGATGATTTTCGCAATAAATAATAGACAAGTGTTGACAGAAATGAAGACCTATACACTCAGTTATTTTTTTGAAAAAAAAGTAACCTTTATTAAAACACAAATAAATAGAAACATAACTTTAATTGAAGAAACAGTGTAATAAAAAAATTTGGGTTGGACTCCAGTGGAAGCAGCGTAGTAAACCTACAAGACAAAAATGAAACATAAGTATGCGTGCCAAGTGGAAGAGGTAAAGAAAGGAAGTCTGAAAGAAAGGACGAAAGTGAGAATTGAAAGGAGGGGGAGTGGGTGGAAGGGAGAAGGGGAGGGAGAGTAAAAAGAAGAGAGGGAGGAGGAGACAGAGCGCGGCCTACTGCACCCAGCACTTAGTGTTTACCCTCCCGTCACCTGTTTGTCTAGGGCGCTGGATTCGCGAGAAAGAGTGAGGTTCAGCAAGTCCTTAAAATGAAAAACATGACGGTAGAGATTATGGGCCATTTTAAAAAGGATTGGCGATAACATTATCGCCGCTTTAGTGGCAGGAAACTGCCGCTCAATTGTAGGTCTTTCACACCGAGGCTTCACTGCTCACCTGTCACCATTGGTGTGTCCCATACCGTGTTGGTGAAAGCTCAGAGTCCGGGGGTACGTTTGTTTGGTAGACCAGGTCTTCACAATGGAATGGTGTCTTGATATTGCCATGGAAGGTGTTAGATTGCTCAGGGTATCATTGCGGGGAGAGCTCCCGCTCAGCCCGTCTTGAGCCAATCAATGGAATTTCTGTAAAGAGAATAATAATTTAATGGTGGAAACGTCTGGAGGTGAATGAAGGTTTATTTTAAGCTTGATAGAAAATAGGAGTTGGGTGCATTGTTCGTTTTTGAAGTACGATCAACCAACTGTTAGTGGTATTCATGGTTCAAAGAGGAGTTGGAGTGCACGTGAATACACAAGGTTAAATAATAATATGTTATGGCAAGGTTTACATAGAAAGGAGTAGAGTGCATTCTAGAAGCATAATGTTTGTGTGTAAGGCAGTAGCAGGAGCCTGTTTTCATGTACACTTAGTAAGGAGCTCCCACTCCCATGTGTCTGTAGGGCAGCGCAGTCCATTGGCTTAGGTCTATAGTAAGGTCCAGCAGGTCTTTAAAATGAGACAGAGATGTGACTGAATGAGGTCAGAGATCACATCATTACGCACGGCAACATCGCTTATTCGCATGTGCGCACTCTGGCTGATGCATCCCACCCCTCCTGCAGCACCGCGCTGAAGAGGTGTGTGTAGGACAGCGCTCCCTGCTGGCTCAGGCCTACCTCATGGTACAGCTGGTCTTTAAACTACTGCCTTCGAGCTGCACTGCTGACAGCAGTGTTCATAACTTGAATTCAGCTTTGGATCAACACTACGTACAGCATTGAATTCAGCCTTGATTTAAAATTGGTCTTTAAAATAGTGCACCCTCAAGTTTAGTGATCTGAAAGATAGTTTAGAATTAGTTATTGCAGAGTACATACAACTGCACACGCATAATTCTCAGTTTTGCCTCTGCGCACCCAGGCTGCTGCACCCCATCAACTCCCACTGCAAGGAGGAGTCTGTATGCTCCTTTGCTCCCAGGGTGCTGTACCCCATCCACTCCCACTAACCCAGCGATGACTTCTCATTCCTGCGCACCCAGACTGCTGCACCCCATCCACTCCCACTGCCTGGAGGTTAATGCCGGTTTCTGCGCACCCAGATTGCTGCACCCCATCCACTCCCACTGCCCGCTGGTGAGTGCCCGTTCCTGCGCACCGAGACTGCTGCACCCCATCTACTCCCACTGCCCGGAGGTGATTGTCCATTCCTGCGCATCCAGACTGTTGCACAACGTCCACTCCCACTGCCCGGAGGTGACTGTCTGTTCCTGCGTACCAAGACAGCTGCACCTTATCCCCTCCGACTGCTCGGAGGTGACTGCCCGTTCCTGCGCACGAAGACTGCTGTACTCTATTTACTCCCACTGCCTAGAGGTGTTTGCCCGCTCCTGTGCACTCAGGCTGCTGCACACTACCGCTCCCACCGCCCAGAGGTGACTTCTCGCTGCTGCGGAAAGAAGCTTCTCTGCTCACTGTGTGTCACCGGCGTGTGTAAAAGAGGGTCCACCACGTGCCGAAGCAACCTCCTCAGGCATTGTCAGAATGGCCATGCAACATCGCAGGTTCTACAGATGTTGAGCTCTGGTGGTGTTGGGGGGGATGCCAATGCGTGAAACACAGCCTGTTAGATAAAAAGCAAGATAAGATTGTGCGTCATGCGTTCATCAAAGCAGAGAGGAAGAGAGAGAGAAAGAGTGTGAGAGTGACACTGAAGAGAATTTTTGCAGCTCACCTTTCGGTCACCGGTGTGTCTGCCACCACGTACCGGGACATAGCGCACCCTGAAGCTCCATATCTGAAAGATAGTAGAGAATTAGTAATTGTACGAAAGTCCAGTATGCAGGAATGAAATCCGTCCCCATCGCTCGTCCACGCCCTCCCAAGGCGATCGGTGTCTTATGACTCAGATGCACTACCTGTGATATTAGGCACTTAAACGTTCATGTGACCAGCGTTAGTCAGCACTGCTACTTACAGTGAAAAACAAGTTACTCCTAGAATCTTATCAGTTACTCCTAGAATCTTATCTATCATACCATCATCTACACATTCATCACCTCAGCAACATGCATACCCTGGTGCATTCAGCCTCAAGGGTCTGTATCCCCCTTGAGACCAAAACCCCCTCTAAACTTGAAAAGGTCTGATGTAATGAACCCACTGAAATCAAGGTATAGCGCAGACAAAATATACTTATGTTTATTAAAATCACAAGATTAAAAATTGGTTCTTCTAGGGAGAGACACAAGGACCACTGCCCCTACTTGTGGTGTAAGAGAAAATACAATTCCTAATCAATTAATTAAAAACAACATACAAATATAATACAATACAAACACATTTAGAGTCGATATGTTGGAGGAAACCCTATTGATACAGACACAAAACTGTTATCTATTAAGGTCCACAAAAATTGTATGGGGCAGAAAAACCAGGTGAGAGCCCTGCTCTTATCCTTGTGGCTTCCCCTTGTTGGATTCCTTTTATAAAAGAAGCATCAACGCGTCTCAGTGGAATAACACAAATATGTACAGCCACCTTCTTCAGGACTTTAAAAAATAGCAGGGCATTATTCCTCCATGTAGAAAAAATATATATACATATACAACATTGAGTGCATGGCCTAAATATTGATAAACAGCATAAAATCACAGTGCATTATGAATTTCAAAAAGAGCCAGTCAAAAATTAGTAAGAACAGACCAAGGAAGCAATATACACATTGTTGAATTAACTCACAATAGTAGTATTAGTCTGCAAGTATTATGCGCTATATCTCCATTCCTTAACCCATGGGGTAGACACTCCCCCTTCATACTAGCGGATAGCTCTATCCCACCGTACACACTAGTCATACCACACATACCAGGACTGTTGCAGCCACACTCACCGCGCATGCCGGGGAATCTGTTACTAACTCTAGACTAGCCGATCTTCGCTAGCATGTTCTTGTTCCACAGACTATCCAAGTTATAGATGAACCTGAGTCTGGAAATAACCAACTTTTAGTTAGATCAAAAGACTATCAATTTTTTTAAGAAGTCACGGTAGCTAAGCGTTTACATCTGCGTTAGTCCATTACCTGTGTTTATATAATAAAAAAGGACTCACCCTTCGATGGTTATACTTCCAATAAGAGGTTACTCTAGTCTTAACCAACCTTCGTGGCAATAAGGTACAAGGCTGGTGTGCCCCCTGTAGAATATGAAGAAAGGGGCTGAGGTCACAAATCATAGCAGAGCAGAATAGGCTCTTTTGTATGTTACTACCAGCAATAAATATAGCTGAGCGGCCCCCCATTAACAAAGCAAACAAATACCTTGTGACCCGGAGTGTGTGATACTCCAACCTTGATTAAAAATGATATAAGTAAATAAAAGGGAACATCATGTGCATCACAGGAGACAATGTTGTTGTTTGGACTTCCTGTGATTAATGTGTCTGCCGAGTGTAGGTCACTAGCACTGTATCAAGCACTCAGCACTTTCATTGGGATAAATTGAATATGAAACACTAAGCACTTTGTAGTGGCAGTAGGGAATACCAGGGTCAACTATGAGTAACAGGCTCTTCATTGATCAAGTGTGTGATGGTAACAACTATAGCCCATGATATGCCCTTAAGATAAATTACCATAACATCACTGGGAATTAGTTCTTTTTTGACAGTATCAGCTGACTAAAGTGCACTAAAGCCAGAACTTCATGAATTGTTAGATGATTACTGTCGTAGGTATGGATTATTTATTGGATTAGACTGCAAATCAATTGAACAGCACAGCAGCCAACTCAATAATATGGTTTTAGGTAATTTAACGATCCAGTATGGGGCTGATTAATCATTTGTAGAATCATTTTAACATTGTTTGCATGTTACTGCATTACTGAATGAATGAATGAAATCTTTATTGTTTCAGTTCATAAAAACCATACAATATCGAAAGAATTTATATTCTCTTTTCCTTAAAATTTTGCAAAGGTTTTACTGCATTACTGATTTTCAAAAGTCTGTTCTCTATGTTGTTTTACCACTTGTGCACGAGCAATTAGCATATGTATATAAGGAGTTAACAGATGCAGAGCATCATGTGATCAAGACTGCAATGTAGCGTAGAAACATGTCGTGGACGGCAATTGCCCTTACATTGTGTTTTATTTGTGAAACTTTGCCTGAGTAAAAGCACTTTTTGAAACTTTGATTGGTGTGGAGTGGCCCGTACCTGTCTGGAATATATATATATATATATATATATATATATATATATATATATATATATATATATATATATATATATATATATATATATATATATATATATATATATATATATATATATATATAATAGCTCCAAAGCACCAACGTGGTGCACTCGCAGGTGGGTGCTTCGGAATGCGGGGGTGCTCAACTCTCCTCTCACAATGACTTCCATCAAGAAAGAAAGCACTCGCGGGGGCCGTTTATGTCAGTTTATTAACAGCAAACTCGCACAGCAAAAAGCAAAAACATAGGCGTTTCGGTAAAGACCTTTTTCCATGTTTTTGTATATATATATATATATATATATATATATATATATATATATATATATATATATATATATATATATATATATATATATATATATATATATATATATATATATATATATATATATCAGGAAATGAGTCCAGCAACACAATTCAATGAAACCACAGGTTTAATCCACACAACGCGTTTCGCCTTGCAGCTTGTTCACGTGTAGAGGTCACAGAGACCAAACCATGTTGATAAAGTTAATATGGGAAACATAAAGAAAGGACCAAAGTACAAAACATGGTGGCCATCTTGGAGTGGTGTTAAAATCACTACATAACAAAAACGTAAATCTTTAACCATTTGGATATGCATAATGACAATAAATAAGTATACAATCCAGTAATATAGATTAAATGGCAAGAGCCCTAATCTAAAGAGAGAAGTAATGTCAAAAACAGTACAGAAAGTTATGTAAAGTAAAGTTCATGATGCCTCTAGTCAGCATGAAAAAGAATATATCTACCAAACAATCAAGGAAATAGATATTATTGAACGCATTAGCGGTGAGAGAGACTTGTTAAATCTCACAAATTCATGGCAGTTAATAAACGCATTAGCAGTGAGAGAGACTTGTAAAATCTCACAAATTCATGGCAAGTGCCCTAATGGTCATTAGAGATTATATACGTTCATATTAAAAAGTCCTATGAGCATAGTTCAAAAACATGTGACTAGAGTAAGCATTCAATTCACAAGAAATTGGCCCCAATCATGGAAAAATTATGACAAATCAAGGTCCAAAAGCATCAGATGTAATGTTCCCAAACAAAGTGACATACGTGATCTCTGAATAGGAGTGCAAAGGGTAGGTAAGCCTGTTAAAGTGAATGTTCGTGAATGGGCCCCTTCCTTTCCTCCTGTAAAGAAAGAAGAAAAGAAAATTAGAGAAAAGTACAAGAGAAGAAATAGAGATGTAAAAAAACAGAATCTATCTGTTAAGTAAATTCATATTTAGAAAACCTTACAATTTGTAAAGAGCAGAGCACAATATGAATCATTCTCTTAAGTGTATTGCCAATTCCTCATCCATGTTAAGACGTCCTGGGGTCTTACTTTGGAAGTCAATTATGTAACGTGATTCTTTTTTCCTGAGGGCAAGAGTCCTGTCTCCTCCTCTTGGTTTCGCTGGGATATGTTCAATATCGTATAGCTGCAGTCTGAGATGTTGGAAAAGTGGCACTGTTCAAAATGTCTGGCAACAGGACATTTGGAATCATAATTGGTTATTGCTCGTAAATGTTCCAAAATGCGTTTTTCGGCAGCACAGGTGGTGCTCCTCATGTACCATAACCCGCAAGGACACATGATAACATAAATAACAAAGGTCATCCCACAAGTCAAAAATGTTGTTAATTTCTTGGTTATACCATTATAGGTCACTGTATCTTTGTATTTACTATTTTTACATGCCTTGCAGTGGCTGCAAGGGTAAAAGCCCACCAAACCATGTTGTGTACCAGATGAAAACATATTTACATCATTTTTAACCACTAGATCACGTATATTCTTGCTGCATCTGTATGTGATATTAGGTCTATCCAGAATGGAATTCCCTAGAGTAGTGTCAGTTTTAAGGATATCCCAGTTCTTAGAGATGATTTTTTTGACTTTTTGGGAGTCAGAGTTAAAGGTCAGGATCATGCGTGTGACATTGGTGTCATCAGAGGCAGTATCGTCAGGTTTGTCACTTAGGGTGTCAGTTCTATTTACATTGGCAACCCGTTTGAGTGCTTTGGTAAGAACCCACTGGGGATAACCACGTTTGAGAAATCTGTCTACAATATTAGTGCTCTCATCCTTGAAAGTGGTGTCAGAGTTACAATTCCTTTTTGCCCTCAGCAGCTCACCGTATGGAATACTCCATTTTAATGATTCCGGGTGGCTACTGAGGGCATGTAGGATACTGTTGCCTGCAGTGGATTTGCGAAACAAGGAAGTACAGACTCCCCCATTGACAATCTCCAGTTTAACATCCAGATATTCAGTCACAGTATCACTGATGTTGCCCGTCAGGGGGATGTTATATTTATTGCTGTTAAGTTTGTCAATGAAAGATTCAGCCTCCTTCCTCGTACCTTTCCACACGATGAACAAATCATCAATGTAGCGTAGCCACATGATGATTTTAGTAAAAGGAATTGTAACTCTGACACCACTTTCAAGGATGAGAGCACTAATATTGTAGACAGATTTCTCAAACGTGGTTATCCCCAGTGGGTTCTTACCAAAGCACTCAAACGGGTTGCCAATGTAAATAGAACTGACACCCTAAGTGACAAACCTGATGATACTGCCTCTGATGACACCAATGTCACACGCATGATCCTGACCTTTAACTCTGACTCCCAAAAAGTCAAAAAAATCATCTCTAAGAACTGGGATATCCTTAAAACTGACACTACCCTAGGGAATTCCATTCCGGATAGACCTAATATCACATACAGACGCAGCAAGAATATACGTGATCTAGTGGTTAAAAATGATGTAACTATTTTTTCATCTGGTACACAACATGGTTTGGTTGGCTTTTACCCTTGCGGCCACTGCAAGGCATGTAAAAATAGTAAATACAAAGATACAGTGACCAATAATGGTATAACCAAGAAATTAACACCATTTTTGACTTGTGGGATGACCTTTGTTATTTATGTTATCATGTGTCCTTGCGGGTTATGGCACATTGGGAGCACCACCTGTGCCGCCAAAAAACGAGTTTTTGGAACATTTACGAGCCATAACCAATCATGATTCCAAATATCCTGTTGCCAAACATTTAGAACAGAACCCCTTTTCCAACATCTCAGACTGCAGCTATATGATATTGGAACATATCCCAGCGAAACCAAGAGGAGGAGACAGGAATCTTGCCCTCAGGAAAAAAGAATCACGTTACATAATTAACTTCCTAAGTAAGTAACATGGATGAGGAATTGGCAATACACTTAAGAGAATGAATCATATTGTGCTCTGCTCTTTACAAATTGGAAGGTTTTCTAAATATGAATTTACTTAACAGATAGATTCTGTTTTTTTACATCTCTATTTCTTCTCTTGTACTTTTCTCTAATTTTCTTTTCTTCTTTCTTTACAGGAGGAAAGGAAGGGGCCCATTCACGAACATTCACTTTCACGGGCTTACCTACCCTTTGCACTCCTATTCAGAGATCACGTATGTCACTTTTTTTGGGAACATTACATCTGATGCTTTTGGACCTTGATTTGTCATAATTTTTCCATGCTTGGGGCCAATTTCTGGGGAATTGAATGCTTACTCTAGTCACATGTTTTTGAACTATGCTCATAGGACTTTTTAATATGAACGTATATAATCTCTAATGACCATTAGGGCACTTGCCATGAATTTGTGAGATTTTACAAGTCTCTCTCACTGCTAATGCGTTTATTAACTGCCATGAATTTGTGAGATTTAACAAGTCTCTCTCACCGCTAATGCGTTCAATAATATCTATTTCCTTGATTGTTTGGTAGATATATTCTTTTTCGTGCTGACTAGAGGCATCATGAACTTTACTTTACATAACTTTCTGTACTGTTTTTGAATTTACTTCCCTCTTTAGATTAGGGCACTTGCCATTTAATCTATTTTACTGGGTTGTATACTTATTTATTGTCATTATGCATATCCAAATGGTTAAAGATTTACATTTTTGTTATGTAGTGATTTTAACACCACTCCAAGATGGCCACCATGTATTGTACTTTGGTCCTTTCTTTATGTTTCCCATATTAACTTTATCAACAGGGTTTGGTCTCTGTGACCTCTACACGTGAACAAGCTGCAAGGCGAAACGCGTTGTGTGGATTAAACCTGTGGTTTCATTGAATTGTGTTGCTGGACTCATTTCCTGAGAGCGCATGAATCTGTGTTGTGAAATATTTTGGATCGTAAATTTCCGGCTTGCTCCGCCGGAGTGTGCGCCACCCCTCAAGGGTCCCAGTATCTTGGCAGGAGCCCTTTTCTTTGTGGATATATATATATATATATATATTACCTACTGACGGTCGCCACTAGGTAGTTATATTTAGGATTTTTTTCAATGTTAAATCTCAAAATTCTGTTTGGAATAACTTTGCCGCCGGTTGACGAATCTGACTGAAAATTTCCTCAAAATGGCCTCGCGGCGTTCCGGTCCTTCCCTGAAAGTTTTCGGGGGATTCGTCAAGCGGGGGCCGAGATAAAAGGGGGTCCCAAAACGCGTTTTCCCCATGTTAATTTCCATAGGGTGGTCGATTTCACTTTTAGCCCGAATGGCTGAATGGATTTCCACCAAACTTGGCAAAATTGTAGGGACTGGTAGCCCGATGTGCCTTTGCTATGTCTCAAGATATGTGCTCCAGTGGATTTTGAGTAATTTAGGTTAAAAAAAATATATATATCTATAGGCGCGCTCCCGTGCGCATACCGGGGAGCGCACCGGGCGCGCCACGCGACTTGCGCACGGAAAGCTGATTGGCTCTCAGTTGTCTATAAACATTCGAAACAGTCAGGAGCGGCCGCCATCTTGTCTGTCGGTAAAATCTAGTCATAAGAGGTGGCGAAAACAAAGGGGGGAATTGACCATAAGGGGGCAGGGTAGACCCCCCTGACCCCCTAGGTTTGATATGGGGGCCATTAAAGGGCCCCGCGGGGTCTCAAAAAAAGGGGGGTTTTTTCAATTTTCGCAGGGAGAGCGGTAAGCGCACCGGGGAGCGCACCCGGGAGCGTACTATGGGGAAAAAAGAATCACTTTTAAAAATTGTATTTTAATAATTGTTCTTTTTGTTGTTTTTTAATTTTTTTTTAAGTACCAACATGTAGGTACCAATGCAGAGTCTATGATTTAATATACACTGTTTCCTTTGTAGATATCTTGCAGGCTGTTACAGAAGTTATTGTGGTATATAACAACATGGAGGCAGGAGATGATAAAGAGATGTTAAATACACATTGGAGATAATATAGTGGGAGAAAGCAAACTTTCTATGTAACACAAAAAAGTTGCACAGTATACTATAAGTCTCACTTTATATTTTAAACTTTTTTGATCTACTTGATGAATTACATATAAAAATGAATAATGGCTCGAACAATTTTTGATTATTAAATATACATTTATTCTTCTGATTCTTTTTCATAATTTAATAAAACTTCTAATAAAATATTGTCTGGAATCTCTTCATTTACATTCTGTGTTTCCATTGATTCCACACACACAAGTAATTCAAGGTCCAGAGATTCATCCATAAAGTCAATGTTATCATTTTCTGCATTTTTTCCATCATGGTTGTTGTTCAAAACAATTTCAAAATAAATATTCTTTTCTCCTTCCATTTTGTTGCTGTAAATTGCATAAAAAATAATTATATCAGTAGAGATAGGGCACTGTTGGGTTTAACTTTAGACATGTAGTTTGGATTTTTTAACAGTGAAGTTATCTTTGGACAGTGTATGGTATCAGGCTGGAATTTGAAATATAAAAAAGAGTATGTGATGAAGCCTAAGTAAATTTATAATAATACAAGGGAAGCCTAACTCAATCCATAACTATAACAGAGAAGCCTATCTCAATCTATAACTATTACAGAGGGATAGTATATAACTAACAGAATATTTTTTTTCAAATTAACTTAAAGTGCACAACATACTTCACTTTCCAAAATAACAACTTACCTTTGATAAAGCAGTTGAAGTTGTCAGTGTAATTTGTTTTCAAATGTACTTCAGGAAGTAGTAGTCAAAATGGATGTGTTTCCTTCTCTTTTTTTATATATATTCATGTACATAACCAATCAAATGTCAGGAAATAATCGTAGAAAATGAAAGAAACTTTTTAATTGGTTGTAAATTCTAACACTTCATATGTGTTTTGGTCATGTAATTTACCTCAGGATATTTAGACAGGCCTGTAGCCTAAATGTCTCAATGGAATACCACCAAATTTGGGCAAATGGTAGGGACTGCTATGTAGTAGGGCCTATTCTATATTTGATGAAAGTGTCTCCAGTGGTTTTTCTGTAAATTACTTTCCCACCTTTTTTTATGGTGTGCTTACCGGTGCGGGCTCCGGTAGCGCACCGGCAGCGTTACGGGAGTCCTCCATTTTGTGTTTCGGTACAATCGAGACACAAGATGGAGGACAAACAATGTTCGGAATGGGTAGAAGGGGGCACGGTAGACACTTCCTGACCCTCTAGGTTTTCTGAGGGGGGCTTAGGAGGCTCATAAAGGCTAAAAAAAAAGAAAAATTTGGGAATTTTTTGCGGGGGAAGCGCCCGGTACGGGGAGCGTACCGGGAAGCGTACTTTGGTGAAAAATAGTGAAAAAAGTTAGAAAAAGATAAACGTTTTGAATGATCAGAGGTAGGGTAGCTCTGAAAAGAGCTTTTGGATTCTGTGGCTGATTTAGGTACCTACAAGTAGGTTCCAATGCACAGTCTTAAATTCAGGAGGAATATTCTATTTCCCTCATCTGAGAAGTGCACACCATCTCCTCTGTAGATGTCTTGCATGTTGTAACGCAAGTTATTATTGTATATTGAACCCATTCCACAGTCTCTCATATAAGCAGAAACAGATTTATTCACATGTTTCCGTGCTTTCTCAAATTGTGGACAAAATTGGTTGGACCAGTTCCATTTCTGTCTTTGGCATATATTGGAATATACCAAGGCAGTTTGTGGAAAAAGTGTCATCAATTGATCAAAGGTGTCCTTTAAAAGCATTTCCAGACCAACCCCAGTCATAGTGCCCAAATCATTTCCACCACAGTGCACTATTAAGAGGTCAGGGTTTGGCAGAGGCAAAAAGGTTTTCACCAATGGTATCAATTGATGACATCTCAATCCTCTCTGGCCAATCCACTTGATTTCCATATTTGATAAATCAAGGTTGTGATAATTTCTGCTTGCTGCATACCTCTGAGCCCAGTGGATGTAGCTATGTCCAATAATCCATACAGAATACATGATGTTAGAAGGTTTTGGTGCAGTCAGATGAAGTGTGGGAATGAAATGGCAGTTGGTCCAGTAGGAGTTTACAAAAAAAAATTGTGGAGTTTCCCTGCTGTTGAATCACAAGCAATGATTGGTGGATTCAGTTAGTTGAAAACAGAAAGTTAGGGTGCATGGTTGTGTTGTGTGTAAGAAGCAATTTGAATCGTTAAGAAAAAGTCACTAATAGCAATAATGCCCTGGATAAGCTGGTGTATTGAGAGGTCAAACATCCTTGCTGACTTAATTTGCAACATTGTAGAATAAACTTTTGAACCTGAGAGTTCAGTTAGGAGGGAGTTGCTATGGTAACAGATAGAAAGATCTGAGAGGGGGAAGGGTGTTGGTTTGAAAATAGTGAGGGAAGACTTTTGATTGGTTGAAATAAGGCATATGTGTGCAAAGTTAGAGATTTGCTATGCCAGTCTTGGTTTCAGTGTATTGAGTGCACACCTTTTGCTCTGCTAAAGAAAAATTGGTGTGTGTGTCTGACACTGTTTTCAATCTCCCAAAGCATTTGTAAAGGTAAGTAATGATTTATTTAATTTGGAGACTTGTTTGCTCTATGGAGAATATTTGGAAGCAGATAGTTAAGTTTCAGTAGTGAAATTGTATGCTTGTACATAGGTCCTGTGTTGTGTTTCTAAAATGTTATTCAAAAAACGATTTTGGGTGCAAATCAATGGTATTTTCATTTGGCCCTTATTTATGATTGCCTTGTGCAGCCGGTGCATCACTTTAAACATGGGAAATAAGTGATGCTCTTGTGGCGCAAGGCATTCATAAATAAGGCCCTGAGTTTATTTGCTGTTGGTTTCTTTTGGCTTTTTGATAATGCTTGATATCAACATTTGCAAGATAAAGGATTTGTATTTTGGGAAACAGTGATATTTCAAAAGTGAAATTATGTGCTTGTACATAGGTTCTGTGCAGTGTTTCTTAAATGTTATTAAAAAAACGATTTTGGGTGCAAATCAATGGTATTTTCATTTGGCCCTTATTTATGATTGCCTTGTGCAGCCGGTGCATCATTTTAAATATGGGAAATAAATGACGCTCTTCTGGCACAAGGCCTTCATAAATAAGGCCTTGAGTTTCTTTGTTCTTGGTTTGTGTTCTGCTTTTTGATAATGCTTGATATCAACATTTGCAAGGTTGCGGATTTGTATTTTGGGAAACAGTGACGTTTCAAAAGTGATATTGAGTGCTTATACATAGGTTCTGTGCAGTGTTTTTTAAATGTTATTCAAAAAACGATTTTGGGTGTAAATGAATTGTATTTTCATTTGGCCCTTATTTATGATTGCCTTCTGCAGCCGGTGCATCACTTTAAACATGGGAAATAAGTGATGCTCTTGTGGCGCAAGGCCTTCATAAATAAGGCCCTGAGTTTGTTGGCTGTTGATTTGCTTTTTGCTTTTTGATAATACTTATTATGAACATTTGCAAGATAGTGGATTTGTATTTTGGGTCACAGTGATGTTTCAAAAGTGATATTGAGTGGTTGTACATAGGTTCTGCGCAGTGTTTCTAAAATGTTATTCAAAAAACGATTTTGGGTGCAAATCAATGGTATTTTCATTTGGCCCTTATTTATGATTGCCTTGTGCAGCCGGTGCATCACTTTAAACATGGAAAATAAGTGATGCTCTTGTGGCGCAAGGCATTCATAAATAAGGCTCTGAGTTTATTTGCTGTTGGTTTCTTTTGGCTTTTGGATAATGCTTGATATCAACATTTGCAAGATAGAGGATTTGTATTTTGGGAAACAGTGATATTTCAAAAGTGAAATTCTGTGCTTGTACATAGGTTCTGCGCAGTGTTTCTTAAATGTTATTCAGAAAACGATTTTGGGTGCAAATCAATGGTATTTTCATTTGGCCCTTATTTATGATTGCCTTGTGCAGCCGGTGCATCATTTTAAACATGGGAAATAAATGACGCTCTTCTGGCGCAAGGCCTTCATAAATAAGGCCCTGAGTTTGTTGGCTGTTGATTTGTTTTTGGCTTTTTGATAATACTTATTATGAACATTTGCAAGATAGTGGATTTGTATTTTGGGACACAGTGATGTTTCAAAAGTGATATTGAGTAGTTGTACATAGGTTCTGCGCAGTGTTTCTTAAATGTTATTCAAAAAACGATTTTGGGTGCAATTCATTAATATTTTCATTTGGCCCTTATTTATGATTTCCTTGTGCAGCCGGTGCATCACTTTAAACATGGGAAATAAGTGACGCTCTAGTGGCGCAAGGCCTTCATAAATAAGGCCTTGAGTTTATTTGCTGTTGGTTTGTTTTTGGCTTTTTGATAATGCTTGATATCAACATTTGCAAGATAGAGGATTTGTATTTTGGGAAACAGTGATGTTTCAAAAGTGAAATTCTGTGCTTGTACATAGGTTCTGCGCAGTGTTTCTTAAATGGTATTCAAAAAACGATTTTGGGTGCTAATCAATGGTATTTTTATTTGGCCCTTATTTATGATTGCCTTGTGCAGCCAGTGCATCATTTTAAACATGGGAAATAAATGACGCTCTTCTGGCGCAAGGCCTTCATAAATAAGGCCTTGAGTTTCTTTGCTCTTGGTTTGTGTTCTGCTTTTTGATAATGCTTGATATCAACATTTGCAAGGTTGCGGATTTGTATTTTGGGAAACAGTGATGTTTCAAAAGTGATATTGAGTGCTTATACATAGGTTCTGTGCAGTGTTTTTAAAATGTTATTCAAAAAACGATTTTGGGGGCAAATCAATGGTATTTTCATTTGGCCCTTATTTATGATTGCATTGTGCAGCTGGTGCATCACTTAATACATGGGAAATAAAAGACGCTCTTCTGGCGCAAGGCCTTCATAAATAAGGCCTTGAGTTTCTTTGCTCTTGGTTTGTGTTCTGCTTTTTGATAATGCTTGATATCAACATTTGCAAGGTAGAGGATTTGTATTTTGGGAAACAGTGATGTTTCAAAAGTGAAATTCTGTGCTTGTACATAGGTTCTGCCCTGTGTTTTTTAAATGTTAATCAAAAAACAATTTTTGGTGCAAATCAATGGTATTTATATTTGGCTGTTATTTATGATTGTTTTGTGGCGTAGGTTTGTCACTTTTAACATGGGAAGAAAGTGATGCACTGGTGGCGCAAGGTCTTCATAAATAAGGCCCTGAGTTTCTTTGCTCTTGGTTTGTGCTATGCTTCTTGATAATGCTTGATATCAACATTTTCAAGGTAGAGTATTTGTATTTTTGGAAACAATGATGTTTCAAAAGTGAAATTCAGTGCTTGTACATAGGTTCTGCCCTGTGTTTTTGAAATGTTATTCAAAAAACGATTTTTGGTGCAAATTAATGGTATTTATATTTGGGTCTTATTTAAGATTGTCTTGTGGCGCCGGTATGACACTTTTAACATGGGAAGAAAGTGACGCACTGGTGGCGCAAGGCCTTCATAAATAAGGCCCTGAGTTTCTTTGCTCTTGGTTTGTGCTCTGCTTTTTGTTAATGCTTGATATCAACATTTGTAAGGTAGAGGATTTGTATTTTGGGAAACAGTGATGTTTCAAAAGTGAAATTCTGTGCTTGTACATAGGTTCTGCCCTGTGTTTTTTAAATGTTAATCAAAAAACGATTTTTGGTGCAAATCAATGGAATTTATATTTGGGTCTTATTTATGATTGTCTTGTGGCGTAGGTATGTCACTTTTAACATGGGAAGAAAGTGACGCACTGGTGGCACAAGGCTTTCATAAATAAGGCCCTGAGTTTCTTTGCTCTTGGTTTGTGTTCTGCTTTTTGATAATGCTTACTATCAACATTTGCAAGGTAGAAGATTTATATTTTAAGAAACAGTGAGGTTTCAAAAGTGAAATTCAGTGCTTCTACATAGGTTCTACCCTGTGTTTTTTAAATGTTATTCAAAAAACGATTTTTGGTGCCAATCAATGGTATTTATATTTGGGTCTTATTTATGATTGTCTTGTGGCGCTGGTATGTCTCTTTTAACATGGGATGCACTGGTGGCGCAAGGCCTTCATAAATAAGGCCCTGAGTTGCTGTTATATAAACTTAAATATGATGCAATTTATTGTTTATATTGTTTGCTTTTTGTCATTACTTTGTTGTTTGCTAATAGTGGTGTTTATTTTTTTTTTCAGAACAACAGATTCAAATCAACTTTTCAAAAGCAAGCAAAAATGCCTTCAAGGCAAAGAAGTATCAAAAATACCATACGCAGAAGGAGAGCAACAGAATTTATGGAATCCTCTACAACAACTACTTCAAAAAATACCAGAAAAGCTCCTGGTAGGACAATTAAGTCTTTTCTTCACAACATATGTCGCACAAAAAGAAATGATATTGGTAATGTGAATATTCAGAAGGAGCAGAAAATCTAAAAAGGAAGGAGAGGCCCACAAAAAATGTCTCGATTGGAGTACGAGAGAAGAGAATGGATAGCAATAGAAGGGTAAATCAATTTAGGGACATTCGTCGGTGAATATTTCGTAATAGGGTAGTTTTAAATTTGCTAAAAAATGATAAGAAAGGTAAACAGAGAACTGCTTTTTATAAGAAAAAGAAAAGTGTAGAGAAGATTGTGGATCAGGCTTTTGAAGTTAAGAAAAAACTATTTATTTTAGTAATCAATGGAATTAGGATACTTAATAAGAAAATTGATGTTTTCAAATCGAACAGTAGATGGAAAAGAATTATTAATCGGACCAATGTTTGTGAAGTATTTTCTGGTGAATGGATGCATAGTTCAAGTTCTGAGCCATTTTTTAATGAGGAGAGGTACTTTCAGGAAAATGATTTGGTGCATGCAGTTGACACCAGTGGTCGAGCATATGAGGTGAAAGATGGTTGTGTGATGGAAAAAGAGAAACTTGTGTCTAGAGATGCAGAAGAGCTGATGAAGTTTTAGGGAGACGTACTAAGGGTCCAGTGTACACATGGAAGTGCAGTAGTATTTGTAGGTCACTACGCAGGTCACACACTCGACCCCATCTTCACCTCCAGCAAACATATCTCCTTCAGTCACACCACAGTTCTCCATTGGACGGACCACAGCTGCGTTCACTTTTTCTACAAAAAGACCACAACCCACAACCATCCTCAACCTACTCTACGAAGAAACTGGAACAAAATCACCATTGACCAGCTCTCCTCATCGCTTCTTCAAAACCCCCCTGCCCACTCTTCGAACCCCAACCAAGCAGCCATTAACCTCACTCAATGGCTAACCAACAGCGCCGACAACCTAGCACCTTTGAAAAAATGTCAAATCAAACTAGGCAGCAAAAACGCTCCCTGGTTCAACGATGATCTCAAGAAATCCAAGAAACTCTGTCGCTCCCTTGAGAAGGCCTGGAAAAAAGACCCAAACACTAGCACCAGGGACGCCTTCAAAAACGCCACCCGCATACACCACCAACTGATCCGGACTGCCAAGAAAGCCGCATTCAAAGACCGACTAGACAACAACGCCCACAACAGCAAGGAATTATTCAACATCGTCAAAGAATTTACCAACCCCTCAGCCAACTCCAACGACATCACTACCTCTCAAACCCTTTGCGACTCCCTAGCTTCATTCTTCCACAAAAAAATCGCAGACATCCACAACAGCTTCAACAACCAACCCGGAGACCAACCCACCCAACCTTCTGCCATACCTTCACCCCCCTTGAACATCCTTAATGACTGGAACCCAATCTCCACTGAGGACACCATCCGCCTGATGAACTCCATCCACTCAGGATCCCCCACAGACCCATGCCCTCACCACATCTTCAACAAAGCAGACTCCATCATAGCACCACACCTCCAAGACGTCATCAACTGCTCCCTCAACTCCGCTACCTTCCCGAAAAGCTGGAAACACGCCGAACTCAGCGCCCTTCTGAAAAAACCCACAGCTGACCCCACCAAACTCAAAAACTACCGCCCCATCTCGCTCCTTCCATTCTCGGCCAAAGTCATCGAGAAAGCTGTCAACAAACAACTCGGCGCCTTTCTCGAAACCAACAAATCCCTCGACTCCTCACAGTCCGGCTTCCGAGCAAAACACAGCACTGAGACCGCACTCATCGCAGAAACAGACGACATTCGAACTCTACTGGACAATGGAGACACAGTCGCCCTCATCCTCCTTGACCTCTCCGCAGCCTTCGACACAGTCTGTCATAGCACCCTGCTACAATGCCTCAGAAACATCGGAATCCAAGGAAAAGCACTGGAATGGATCACCTCGTTCCTTACCGGAAGAACTCAGAGAGTCCGCCTCCCACCATTCCAGTCAGAGGCCACTGAAGTCATTTGGGCCGTGCCACAAGGATCTTCACTAAGCCCCACCCTCTTCAACGTATACATGAGCCCCCTCGCGACCATCGCACGCCAACACAACCTCAACATCATCTCCTACGCTGATGACACTCAACTGATCCTCTCACTCACCAACGACCCGAACACCGCCAAAACCAACCTACATGAAGGAATGAAAGAAGTAGCCGAGTGGATGAAGCAGAGCCGTCTGAAACTGAACTCAGACAAAACAGAAGTCCTTATCGTAGGTACCTCCCCCTCTGCCTGGGATGACTCTTGGTGGCCAGAGGCCCTTGAAATAGCACCCATCCCGACGGACCACGCACGGTACCTGGGCGTCATCCTGGACTCCTCACTCTCAATGAACAGACAAGTCAACGCCGTTTCATCATCTTGCTTCAACATTCTTTGCATGCTCAAAAGAAACATTTCGCTGGACCCCCTCCGAAACTAGAAAAACGGTCACCCACGCACTGGTCACGAGCCACCTGGACTACGGAAACACCCTATACGCCGGTACCACCGCAAAACTTCAGAAAAAACTCCAACGCATCCAGAACGCATCAGCCAGACTCATACTAGACATCCCGCGTAAAGACCACATTTCTAGTCACCTGAAAAACCTCCACTGGCTCCCCGTTAATAAGAGGATAACATTCCGCCTCCTAACCCACGCTCACAAAGCACTTTACGAACTTGGACCCGAATGCCTCAACACACGACTTTCCTTCTACACCCCCTCCCGCCAGCTACGCTCCTCCAACCAAGCCCTTGCTGCTGTACCTCGCATCAACAAAACCACCATGGGAGGAAGATCCTTCTCCTACCTGGCAGCTAAAACCTGGAACTCACTTCCCACTCACCTTCGCCTCACTCAGAACCACCTAGCATTCAGAAAACAACTTAAAACTTGGATATTCGACAAGTAATTCCCCACCCTTCTTCAAGCGCCTTGAGACCCTCTGGGTATGTAGCGCGCTATATAAATTATTTGACTTTGACTTTGACTTTATCGATTTGCTTCGAAATTTCTTACGTACATATAGTAAGAAAAATCTCATACAAAAAATGAAGATCTTGCAAGAGTTAGATCCTTGCAGAGTGAGAGAAAGCACAGGTTTGCATGGGCATTCACTGGCATGTCTTTCTAGAAAAGTATGTCAGAGTGTTTTTTTCATCATTTTAGGATGTTAGCAGTGCATCATAATAAGGTGAGGAAATTAGTGAGAAAGTTGTATTATGCAAAAAGTCCAGCGCTTAAACAGTTAAACAGTGCTCTTTTGCATGGATCTGAAGTGGATGTGAAGACTATTTGTGAAGAAATTGAGTTTTGTTATTTTGGGAACAAAGAGGACAGTGTAGAAATGGATATAGTAATGGATGGTAATGTGGAAGACAATGGACAGATTTCAAGTACAGAAAAGTTTGACGAGGAAATTACCAAGTTTAAGGTGAAATCAAATGAAAGGCCTAATTTAACTTGTGTGTGTTGTCGACGGACTCATTATAAGATTCAGACTAGGTTAGTTGATTTATATGCAAAATGTGAATTGGAAAATAATAGTGAATGGAAGGATTTTGTAAGTTATTTGTTGGTGGAGAATTCTTTTGATTTGAGTTTTGATCAGCGTATTTGTAATTATTGTTTGAAAAAAGTAAATGAAAATACAATGCCTGCTAGAGCAGTTCATAATAATCTTCAGTTGATAGATATTCCTTTTGAATTGATGGATTTAAATACTTATGAATCAATTTTGATTCAATGTGTCCATCCTTTTCAAGCTATTGTTCGCATGGAGCCTAGGATAGGGAAATTACCTCCTACAGATTTACAAAGAGGATTAAAGGGAAGAGTTGTTTATTTGCCTCTAGATGTCAAGAAAAATATTGATACAATTGGTGTAGAAAGAGTAGAAGAGGATCCTCTAGTTATTCTAGTTAATGGGGTTCCGACAAAGAGTAATAAAATCTGGTAAGATTTAGTTGATGTTAGGAAAGTCAAAAAGGCAACGTTGTATTTGGTCAAAAACAATGAGTACTATAAAGATGTAAGTGTTGGAGCAGAGGAAACAGCTACAGAAGAAGACAGTGATTGTTCAGTTGGCCAAATTGAAAAAGTTGATGTGTCTAGAAATGAAGAAATATATGAACATTATACTGTTCATCCTTTGCATTCCAAAGAAGTAATGGGGAATGCAATTGACTTGTTTCAAATGAAAGCAGCAAAAGGAATTCCCATTAGTGTATGGGAAGAAAGTTTGGAAGCTTGTTGTTTTTCACAGTTATTTCCAACAGGTCGAGGTGGACGATATGACGATCGACCAGTTCAAATTCCTGCAGCTGAATACCGGACTTTAAGATTATATGCTGAAGATCCAAGGTTTCGGCAATGCATTCCGTATTTGTTTCATCTACTGTATGACAGTGATTTGTCTGGTCTTTCTTATGCAGTTAATCATATATTGAAAAGTGGAGCTCATCTTCAAAATGTTTCTGCAAGGGACTTTATGGAGAAAGTCAATCTGCAAGATAGTATTTTGGAATCTCAGCTAATCAATCTCATGGCATGTCAGCGTGGAACCAATGAGTATTGGTTCCGTCGTCATGGAGAATTGAAATGTATGCTAAGAAACTTAGGAACTCCTACATGGTTCCTCACTCTTAGCTGTGCTGAGTATGCATGGGACGACGTACTTGAATTTCTACGAGAGGCAAATGGAAACATACAAAATATAGAATTGAAAACACCTGGAGAACTGTGTTCTTTGGATCCAGTAAATGTTTGCAGATATTTTAATCATAGATTTGAAGCTATGATGTATTTTATTACCAACAAAAAAAATCCTCCCCTTGGAGAGGTTTTGGATTTCTTTTGGAGGAAGGAATAGCAAGTGAGAGGTGCTCCTCATATACATATGTTGTTATGGATTAAAGATGCACCCAAATTTGGATCAGATTCGGATGAAACAGTGATGAGTTTAATTGAAGAGTATTCAACATGTGCTGTTCCAAAATCTACTGAAGAAAATAGTTTAAAACAACAAGTTTTAAGTTTTCAATCTCATCGTTGTGGAAAGTACTGTCGTCGAAAATTTAAAAATAAGGAAAAGTACTACACGAAATGTCGTTTTGCGTTACCACGACCAGTGATTTCTAAGGGAAGAGTAAATAATTTGATGTCATCTCTACGACATACTGTGACGAGGAAATCTCCCAAAAATACATACAATTTGAAAAGAAACGAAGAATCTAAGTACATCAACGATTACAACCCAGTGATTTTGTCCATGTGGAATGCTAACATGGATATTCAGTTCGTTGCTGACAACTCTATTGCTGTGGCTCGATATGTGACATCTTACATCACCAAAAAAGAAAAGACAGAACTGAAGGAAATGTGGGAGGACATTTCACATGAAAAGAGTCTAAGCAAGAAATTATACAGTTTCAGTCTGAAGATGTTGTCGCATCGAGAAATTGGAGCATATGAATGTTCTGATCGGTTATCATCAGCAAGTCTCTATGCCAAATCAAGAACAATCATTTGGGTGAGTCTAGGTCTTGCTGCAACACGAAACCGAGTTTTGAAATCTGTACAAGAAATTGAATATTCACTGTACAATTCTCCTACCTCTAGAGTATTGATTAATGGGATTCTAACTAATTCAATTAAAGTAATGCGGGGCACCAGGCAGGGTTGTCCCTTATCCCCTTTATTGTTCGATCTGTATATAGAGCCTTTGGCCTGTAAGATTAGGGGTTCTGAGAAGATCCTCCCTTTCTCTGTAGAAGCTTGGTCCAAAAAAATAGGTCTATACGCTGATGATATTATAATTTATACTTCTAACCCTCAGCAGACATTGGAGAATATATCTATAATAACTAAAGAATTTGGAGCTGTCTCAGGGTACAAAATAAACGAGGATAAAACGGAAATTGTGAGTTGGAATTTGGATCCGGGCCCTATAAAATGCAAATCAGAAATGAGGTATCTGGGGGTCAGGATTACTCAGAACTTGGATAACTTGGCAAAAATTAATTTTGTAAGAGTTAAGAGAGAAATAGGAGGAATGCTTCGAGGATGGAGTCATTTGTGTCTTAATCTGTATGGCCGTACAAATCTGATAAAAATGATGGTTCTTCCAAAACTAACTTTTCTATTTGAGACAATCCCTCTTGCATTCAAAAGAGAATGGTTGAAGAAGCTTCAGAGCGAAGTCAGTACATTTATATGGGCCTCAAAAGGATCTCGTCTCTCATGGACTAAGATAAGGAGAAAACTGCTTAAAGGGGGGCTGTCAGCCCCGGATTTTCAGTTATATTGTTGGGCTTTTCAGTTAAAAAATCTTAGAATTCTTGTAAATACTCCACCGACTTCGGGTATTGGTGTATTGTTGGCAGTAATGCTAAAAAGCTGCCAATATAAGGAATCTGGTTTTCTTTGTAAATTTGCGGATCCAAAGTATTTTAAAAAAGTGCGTCTTAAGCTACTGCGGGAAGCAGCGGAACTTTGGTACTGGATTAGGAGGATACTAAAAATCCCCTATTATGGGTATTATACTTCCATTTGGGACAGCCCAGGATCTCCTGCTTGGACTAAAGATGCATTAGCTATTCCTCTAAGAACTGCAGGGGTAGAAATATGGGGACATCTTTTTCCGGATGGAAAGCTGGTTGGGTGGAGTCAGGGAGTGGACATCTGGGGGCAGGCTATATCGAAATTTAAATATCTGCAAATCCATAGTTGGGCTGGTAAAGCTGAAACTATCGTGGGACTTCAGAATGAATTGGAAGAGAAGATCCACTCAAGCCAAGTGTATAAAAAAGAAGTAGGACTCTGGTACTGGTCAATATTGGAGACAACGGATGGTCAGTTTATACTGCCAGAAACGCTGTGGAGTGATTGCTTGCCGGACATCGCATCTGACACTCAATGGCAAGTAACTATGGCTATGTTGTATAAAGTTGTCAAACCCGCAAATTTAAGGCGAAATCATCTTTTTACACTCCACAGAGCGTATTGGTCTCCATATAGACTTTCAAAGTTCAAGTCTGGAGGGCTGGTGGAATGCCCAAAGTGTAGAAGCCCCAATGAGAAAGATATACACATGTTCGTGGAGTGTCCAAATATTAAAGAGTTTTGGGAGGAAGTAAGTAGCTGTTTATCCCAAGCTATCGACCAGACTGTCAAGGTAAGCCCTGAACTTATTATAACTGGAAGGTTGAATTTGCAGATAAAAAGCATAGATGATAAAGCTAAACTTGTATTTTATGGGATACTCTTGGCCCGCAGAGAGATATGTAAACTTTGGGTCTCCCCTTTATCTCCCGGGATTTTAGACTGGTTGCGAGCTATGAGATTCACAGCTAAAATGGATACTCTGGGTCCGACAAAAGTTAAATGCAAATTTTGGACATTATTTTTGGCACACTTTGGGTGATGAGTGTTTCTCTTAGAGTAAAGGGATAGGTGGATTTGTAAGTAATTTCAGTCCAATGATTAAGGTCTTGGCCTATCTCGCCGGTGGTGCTTTTTCAACGTGACGGTGGAGTTTCACCCATGTACCAACCTCCTACAAAGGGTGGCATATATAAAGAGGCGGTCATGGACTGACACTACTAGTGAGGTTGTTAATGGTCCCGATATATGAGATAAAAAACCCATAGGCGGTATCGTTTGGTTAGAAATGGGTGGCGTAAAGGCTAATGAGGACAAAAAAAAAAAAAAAAAAGAAATTGAATATTTGGCGGAGAAAGAACCAAACAGTACAGATATTTTGAAGACAAACATGTTGAAAACATACTATCCAAATAGAAGTACTCACCTTGAGAACACTTGTTTGTATGAAGTTCTGCAAAACTACAGTTATAAGAGGAACATCACAGAAGACATCAATAATGGAAAATATGCAGTCATTGACTATGAAGGATGTCTAGTGAAGCAGAAAAAAGGCCATTTGATTAATAATCGAAAATTGAGTTGCGAAGCTCCAGACAAAAGAGAATTTTACTATTTAGCTCTTTTGCAACTATTTAAGCCATGGCGTACAGAAGAGGAACTACTTGGAGATTTTCTCTGTTATGAAGACTCTTTTAATGCAACTAAGGATACCATAGAATGTCCTATTTTTCTAAATTATCTGCAAATGTTGAACGAAGAAATAGAGCAAGAAACCACAATTGCTGAAGAGATTGCTAAAGACAGTTCTCAAGATAGTCAGAGTTCTACTTCATTGAGTCAGGACTCACTAGGAGGACCTATTATCCAAAATGAAGCTGCCACTGCCATGGATGAGGTGGAAAGAGCTATGGAACAAGCTCAAGAGGATGGAGTTAACTTAGAAGATTTGGTAAAGCAACTAAACGTTGAGCAGAAAAAGATATATGATGAAGTCACAGAACAGATTGAACATGGATTCAGACATGAGAAAAAAGAGTGCTCATGTACATCATTTGAGCCTGTCCGACTGTACGTAAGTGGAGAAGCAGGGACAGGAAAAAGTTTTCTAATTAAAGCCATTGCAAGTTATCTGCAGAAAGGGACTGATTCAGCGCTATCTTGTGTTGTAACTGCTCCAACTGGTCTGGCAGCACATAACATTAAAGGGATTACTCTACATCGTTTACTGATGCTGCCAGTTGAGCATGATAATAAATTGCATTACAACAAGTTATCTGGAGATGCGTGTTCTGAAGTTTCAAGAGTCTTGAAGAAAATGAAACTTCTTATCATTGATGAAGTAAGCATGGTCTCAAATCTAATGCTTGCTTTTGTGCATTTGAGAATGCAAGAAATTCTTAGAACAGAGTATGTTGTGTTATTTGGAGGAAAACACATGATTGTTTTTGGAGATCTATTGCAGTTGACTCCAGTAAAAGGACAACCAGTGTTTAAAATGCTCACGCATGAAGATACCAGGAAGTCCCTTGGAAGCATTGGAAACGTTAATATATGGTTACATTTTAAATATGCTGAACTGCTTCAAAATATGCGACAGGCAAAGGATGAAGATTATAAAAATATTCTACAAGATGTAAGAATTGGAAAAGTAAGTGAGCTTGGGAAAGAAGCTTTACATTCTCGATTAATTTCAAATTTGTATACAAATGAAAATATTCTTCCAGAGAATATTTTTTAAAAAATGACTGAGAAGAAATCTGGGATATGTTTGATGCCAACTCTTCAAGAATGTTCCATCTTTAACAACAAAATGTTAGAGTTAGAAAAGGAAGAGATTGTGAAACTGGAAGCAATAGATAAAATAGAGCATATGGGTGCAACAATTGTTTTGTCCAAAAATTTGAAAAACAAATTGGATTCATTAGAGAAAAGTATTTCTAAAACAGCTGGTTTTGAAAAGACTCTGAATGTGTGTTTAAATTGTTGTATCATTTTGAGAAGGAATTTAAATGTTGAAAGAGGTTTGGTAAATGGAGCAATGGGTTATGTTGTTGATTTTGTGAATTATAGAAATAGAGATGGACTTGAATTTTTAAAACTAAAATTTGATGGTATTCAGCAAGTACAACAAATCAGTCATTGTTCTGCTAGATTTTTACTTGTAAAAGACTTATATGTTCGCCGAAAACAGTTTCCTGTTTGTTTGGCATATGCAGTAACAATTCATAAATCTCAAGGTTTAAGTGTAGATAATGCTTTAGTGAACATTGGAAGATCTGTGTTTAAAGAGGGCATGGCATATGTGGCATTATCCCGAGTCAGAACTTTATCAGGATTGTACTTGATTGAGTGTGATGAGACAAACATTTGTGCAGATCTAGATTGTGTTAAAGAATACAATAGGTTAAGAAGAGAGTATGCTCCACATTTGCCTCAATATCCTCTGTTTGAAAAACGTGTGGTAGGCCGAAAAAGAAGAAATGAGGATAATTGCAGTGAGGTAATAGCAAAAAGACAAAAAGTAGATGAAACTGTAATTCAAAACAGAAAGAAAAAGGATTGTGATGAAAATGTTGTTGGATTTCAGTTTGAAAATAGTTCTGGTGTCAACTGCTATGTTAATGTAGTGGTTAATGTTGTTTTTTTTCTTCAAACTTTACAAGAACAGATTGTTGAAAATTGGGATCAAAGATTGTGTGGTTTATTGAATTCTGTGTTTGAGAAATGTAGCAGTGATAGAGCAAAAATAGAAAGTGTAACAGAAATTCGAAATATTTTAGATATTTGTTCTGGTCAAGATACATTTTCACAGAACATTCAGCAGGATTGTCAGGAATTTTTAATGTATATGTTTGGTGTTTTGGAAGATGAAGGTGTAGATGTAGATAATATTTTCAGCCTTTCTTATCAATGGCAGCATGACTGCCACAATTGTAGTTCATCAAGTAATACTAGAATAGACACTGAAAGATTTATATATTTGACTTTACCAGACTGTAAATCAGTGTCATTTAAAAATCTAGTTAAAGCAGCATATCATAATATGGTGTGTACCCAATGTAACTATCCAATGCTATCCACATTATTTATACAAAGTTATGGTCAGTATATCATTTTAGTTTTCCAACGATGTAGACCTGATGGAACTAAATTGACAACTTCTATCAGAAATTTTGTGGCTTCTCAGTTATCAATTTCAGGAAGAACCTTTACAACTGAAGCTATTATTTATCATGACGGTCCTTCGACAACTTCAGGACATTATACATGCTACTTAAAATGTGAAAAAGGATGGAGTTACTGCAATGATTCTCATTTGACTTATAAACAACGTTTGCCTTATGACTCTACAAATTCTTACCTAGTGTTTTTAAAACCAAAGTTTTAGTAAAGGGAATTGGCCTTTGAAGACGGGAATAGATAATAATAGTTAGTTAGTTAGTTAGTTAATCTAATGTTTTAAATTATTTATCTCATATAGATACTTTAAGTGGATCTCAAAGTAAAAAATACTGATATATCTGACACAAATTGGCCGTGAGGAAAGTGTAAGATATGATGTTCTTAGATATTTATTCATAGGAAGTCGATGAAATGGAAGTTATAGAGCACAGCAGACTTTTTTTTCCACCAAAAGGACCTTCACTATCTTCAATTTGGCCTCACGGAAAAGTAAGTGAATCAAAGATTAGTGTACATATATGAGATGTATGTTTGAATGTTTTTTTAAACACAATCTTTTAGATTGTGTTTTTTTTCCCGCTGTTATATGATGAAGACTTTGAACTCACTAATTTAAGTGAAATTCAATATATTCTGAGAACAGCAAAAATAAATAATGTAACATATTGTAGAAGTTATTCTATAGTTTGCATTGTGTAATTTATATTGTATTCACATTGTCTCACACTCATTTTCCTTTTTCACCCTTATTTACCTCTCTTTACTCATTTACACTGCCTTTTTTTAACTTTGTTTCATCGCTGTTCCTTTACTGCACTTCATTCACAACTTCTCAATCCAATTTGAACTGTCTGCATTTCCTCTCTTCCTTCCACCACTTTTTATCTTTAACACATTCTCTCAGTACCACTGCTTTAGTTTTCTTCCCCTCTCTTTCTTTCTTTTTCTCCTTTTTTTTTCTTTCGCACTCATTGTACTGTAGTTCACTCAGTCTTTCTCTTTGTTTTTCTGTATACTTACACTCTCACTCCTTTTTCATCCATCGTTCTATATTAACCTCATTCCCTTCATCCCTTCACTCTGTGACTCCCCTTCACTCTCAGTCATCTTCTATTCCTCTTTTTTATTAATAGTTCCTCATTCATACTTCTCTCCTTTTCACTCATTTTCCTTTTACTTTCTTATCTTTTCTGATTTTGTTTTGGTATCTCACATTCTTTTAGTATCTTACTTACTTTCAGTAATTTGTTCTCTTTCTATTTCTTTTTCCTTCTTTTTTCTCTTTCTACATTACTTTATTTCTGTTTTTGTATCCTTCACTATTGCTTTATTTCTTAGTACACTTTTTTTGATTTTTACCTCTTGACCTGTTTCTTCTATTTTAATATATATTTTTTACTAATTATAATGTGTTTTTTCTTTTGTCTTTCACAGATACAAGTAAGTTTTCATTAATTATATGGTAAGTGTGTTTACAAAATGTAGTTTGTTGTCACCCTTTACTTTAATCTCACTACTTTTCTCTCACCCTACCTCACCCTTGTTTCCTTACTTTGTTTCCCTCACTTATTCTTATGCTCCATGTTTACTTCCTACCGCATTCAACTTTTTTCAGTACCTCTGCTTATCCACACTCCTTCACTTACCTTTTTTACTGGTTCACTTAGTCCCTTTCTGACACTCCTTCCTTTACTCTCTCTCTTCTTTCTCTCGGTCACTCCCTATGTCTTACCCTTATTCACTTATATACACCCTCTTTCACTCCTCTTTACTTACACTCACTGCTATTTTCTTTCCCTCCGTCACTACTGTTTTTTTTCTCTTGTTCCGTCACTATCTGTCATTCCCAATACTTAAGTCTCCTTCCTTTTACTTTCATCACCCATTCACATTTTCCCAGAACCTCTGCTTTAGTCTTCTTCCTCTTTCTTCTCTTCTTTTGCTCCCTTATTCATTTTCTTTTTCTCAGTTACTTCCTCTTACACCTTTTCTCTGTCTTATTATCTACTACACAGTCCCTCTGTGTTCCTCCCTCTAGCTCTCTTTCTCTTAACACCACTCTCTCTGTCCCCATTCTTCATGCTCACTCCTTCATTATTTTATTTTTATTTTTTTGGGGTTGGTGCACTGACGGTACGCGCACCGGGGCGTTCACGGGTACGCACCAGAGTCAAAAATGAAAAAAAAAACTATATTTAAACAAAAATATTATCATAATATACTATATAGGGTTCATTTTTAGAAAAACATACCTTTCTCAGATAAAGACATTGGTGAAAAAATAACCTTAGAAATTCACTAAAAAGTACATAGGTATGAAGCCCTATAAAAAGTTAAAAATTTGCAGTTAAAAAACCTATGAAATTCACAGAAAAAACCAATGGTTTCACACCAGTTATAGTTAGGAATTAGCATTAAAAAAACCTATGAAATTCACTGAAAAAACCATATTTTTCACACCAGTTATAGTTAGGAATTAGCATTTAAAAAACCTAAGAAATTCACTGAAAAAACCATAGGTTTCACACCAGTTATAGTTAGCTGGAAATTTTACTGACATAAAACCAATGAAATTCCACGTTATAGGGAGTTGGACTCACTATAACTTGCGCGTGTAATGCACTGCTGATGACATCACATATTACATCACTCATGACATGGTCAGTGACATCACTCATGACATCACTGATGACACCATCCAGTGAATGTGTGTCTTTCTGAATAATAAATATGTTTTATATATGTATATGTAAAGGTCGATGGAAGAATAAATGTTTAAATAAGTGTCTTAATGGATGTTTTTTCTTTCAAAGAAAGATGGTGAGTCGCACAACTGAGGGTGAATACGGAAAGCTTTTATTTCCGATTGCAAGGTACAGCCAGTATTTGTCCGATGCATTTCGGTCTGTCAGCAGACCTTTCTCAAGGGGGCTGTTCGCATCAGTGGGGTGGAGAGGTATTCAGCATGCGTGGCTCATTGTGCTTGATAAATCCCGTCATGTGATGACTAAAAGGGATGATTGCCCCCTGGTGGGCGCCGCACTTGATGGAAACAATGAGGCATGCTGGTGTGTGTAGTCCGCCCTCCTACCTCGTTTCTGCTCCGTGGGGGAGCGATACGTAGAAAGTCGTGTTGCAAAAACCACTCTCACCTCAAATACCTATTTTCGAGGAAGTGAGGGCCAATTCCAAGGTCCGGTCCCTGGCGGCTTCCCCTGCCCGAGATTTGCAGCGAAAGTGTTGGTCCAATGATGGGCAAAAGTGGGAAGCTCCTTTCGTGACGGTGCGTTCTCTGCGGCAGGACCAGCCGCTTAATATCTATATATATATATATATATATATATATATACGTCCCTGAAACCTATGGTTTTTTCTGTGAATTTCAAAGGTTTTTTAAATGCTAATTTGTAACTATAACATCCCTGAAACCTATGGTTTTTCAAGTGAATTTCAAAGGTTTTTTAAATGCTAATTTGTAACTATAACGTCGCTGAAACCTATGATTTTTTCAGTGAATGTCTTTTAAATGCTAATTTCTAATTATAATCTGCTTTAAACCTATAGTTTTTCAGTGATTTTAAATTATCACTTCATTATGAACCTAGTAAAAACAGCCAATAACCCCAGATTTCCAGCAATAGCTTCCACGGAAAATATTTTGTCACAAATGAGAACAACTAACAGTAATACACGCTGAGTGCCAAAGGTACTACTGCACCATAAGTCATCGCCACTTGGTGTCACTGAGGCAGAATTCAATAGACAAAAAGACATTGAACTGAGTGCAGCTCCCCCAGGCCACGCATTATCTCAGGGTACGTACAGGTTGAGCGCCAAAGGTACTACTAACTCAGTGCACCATAAGTCATCGCAAGGAAGAGTGAACAGTTTTATGTCAGCAGTGACGGATACTTTCACTCGAAAATCACCCAAAAAATACTTATAATATAAAAAGAACCGAATAATCAAAGTACATTAATGAATTGAAGATGTGGACATACAATATGTTGCAGATAACTCAATTGCTGTTGCTCGCTAAGTCACGTTATATATTACCAAGTCTGATAAGATAGAATTGAAAGAAATGTGCGTGGAAATATCACAGGAGAAGATACTTAGCAAAAAAAGTGTACAGCTTCAGCTTGAAGATGCTTTCACCTCGAGAAATTGGATCCTACGAACGACCCTGAAACCTACATATTTCCACAGTGTATTCCATAAATGTTTCATCTTTTGTTCCATAAACATACACTGCGGTCAGAAGAGCTCACAATTTGATTTGAGTCATGTTTTATTTATTACAGAGAGAATTGTACTCTATGTCCTCAAAATTTGTCAAGAGGAAGTGACTAAAAACATTCCTCGATGTCTGTGCTGACTACTGCACCCGAAAGGTGGAGAATGTTACAATGCCAGATGCGATGTAGCAGAGATCGTACTTGCACCTTTCTTTATAGCTGGACGAAGTTACCAATAACTAATCTCTGAAATTACAAATACGTCTGTGGAGTGGTCACTACAACCCTGATAAAATATTTTGTGTATAATTTCACATCTGCTCTACAACTCAGTGTACAACCAGTCATTAACCCTTTACGATAGAATCTTTTCTGTATTATTTCATATCTGGTTCTGTATCACAAATCATTGATCCTTTTTAAATTGAATCTCTGTGTCTGATCCAATGATTACTGTTGTACTTGTTGCCAGCGCCAACCATTCCCAGAGGGTTGGATTACAGTCACGCCCCACTAAGCCTGGGCGTAGTAGGCGTAGTGGGGCTACGCGAAGCTATGCGAAGTGGGACAGAAACTACGTCCACCCACGCACTTTGCGTAGCCCCACTACGCGCCACCCGCCTCCCTCCCACCCTCGCTAAATACTACCCGCCTCCCTCCCGCCCTCCCTACCGCCCTCCCTAAATACTTAAATAATGTTTTAAAAAAGAATAAGCACCACTTACCTTGTTGGCTGCGTCTCCGGGGCTCCCTCTGGTAACCGCACCGCCATCTTGAATACTAATGCGCATGCGCGGCCGCCCGCGCATGCGCATTTCTCGTGGGGCCTTGGCCAAGATGGCGGCGTGAACTGATGCGTCGCTCTCCTGCCCCTGCCAGCGGCCGTAGCAAAGCACCGACTTCGGCCACGGTAGGGTGCATTGACCCCCAGCTAGCGGTCGGCCTGGACCGCGGAGACAGTTTGGCCAACAGCGGTCGGCAGATTTCGGCGAGATCGACAGCGTGAAAGGTGGGGCACCCCTCCCCCACCGAGCGGTGCGATTAGGTCTGACGCTTCTCGGCAGCCGGCAACCCGCTAACCAGAGTGCTGAGGGATTGGAAGCATCAGCGAGAACTGCCCTACCTGCCGAGAGTTGAGCAGCTTTACTGGAGCTCCCGGGGTGGCCTGTGGAACAGGGCAGCACCAGTGCGATCTCAGGGCTGAAAGGATTAGCCGGACGTGGCGCCATCTTGAGGGGCTCCCTCGCAGATTGGAAGCGGCACGTGCGGTTGAGGGCTCTAACCAGGTGCCTGAGCCCTCCTGCGTGCAAGTACAGGAATGCCGAGACTGGGCCCGTCGCAGCAACCCCTGGGTGAGACCGGGCCCATGAGCAGTGCTGCGGCGGGGAGCCTGAATGCGGCCTTCAGCGGTGGGGCCCAGGAGGAGGCAAGCGCGGGAGAAGGTCTCGCCAGAAAGCCAAGAGCGACGAGGGACGTCTAGTGGTGAGGCTCAGGGGAGCTGGAGGAGGGAGCAGGCCCCCAGAGGAGTGCACAGGGGCCCGGAGCGACGTGAGAGGAGTAGGAGAGCCCAGGCAGCAGGCGCTGGTGGTGGGAACTGGGCCTGCAGAGGGGGCCCACTGCACACCACTCGCCACGACTGGCGGAGTTAAGGTCCTGACCTCGAGGACCTACGTGTCTGAGGCCCTCCCGGTACACATAATAACAGCGAAGGTGAGCGAAGGGAAAATGGACAGATGAGGGATCAGACAGCCCTCGACTGAGGCAGCATACCTGGGTGGTGTCGAACGAAAGGGCCGGAGCGTGGCCCATCGCAGTGACCTCAGGAGGAGCCAGTCGGGGAGTGTGGGCCACCTCGGGACCAGGAACTAGCGGGGACGACCCCCGGCAAGGCCCAGGGGGGCAAAAGGCGGAGACCGGGGGCCCGGTGAGGTGCTCAACAAGCCGGTGAGGCGAGAGGAGACCGTGAGGGCTCCAGCTTCAGAGGCCGGTGGTGAGACGGAGGCACGGGGAGGTGAACTGCAAAGTCCAAGCGCGACGACTGATGGTGACCGGGGATGGGGCCCTAATCCTGGGGAGCTGCATACCACTGGTGGGGCTCGGGGAAGCGCTCAGGAGGAGCTCAGCCTTGCTTACACTCATCGTGAATGAGAGTGGTTCTGGGGGCTGGACGTTAATCCCCGGAGGCGGCAAGAGACACCTGATCACTCCCGGGGTTCCCTGTAAGACCTGGTATTGGCGACACAACCTGCTCTACAACGAGTGGAGGACCTCAGCGGGGAGTGAGGGATGACTTTGGAGTTAGACTCGCTGTCCCGCTGGTGTCGGGTGGTGGTGGAGGGGACACGCCGCCTGGTACAACACAATGGCGATTTACAGACAGTAGCGCACATCACAGTGACAGCTGAGTGACACTGCTACGAGGAGGGAGTGGCCAAGGACTGGTGCGGGTCCTTCGGAGTGCGACGGATACGCCATGTCTGTCTCGAGAATCCGCAAAGACAAATCTGTAAAGGACCTATTAGCTAAGTCACAGGCGTCTCAACCACAGAAAGACATGGCCCCAAACAGCACCCGCCCAGCTGCAGAACCTGCGGATGGCTCGTAACCCATCACTAAAGCCTTTATAGAGTCCCTATTCACTACTCTGAGAGAAGACATACACACCTTCAAAAAATAATTTTCTGAGGAACTCAGAGAGCTTTGCAAGGGCGTAGATGGTATAGGGGAGCGCGTTGCTGAGCTGGAGACCAAGAATGATGGACGGGATACAGAAGTCGAGACACTGCAGCAGGAGATACTGTGGCTACATGATCAGCAGGTGGATCTGCAAACACACTTAGAGGACTTGGAGAATCGTTCCCGTCCCCACAACGTGCGGATATGGGGGTGGCGCTGACGGAGGATACCAAGGATCTATTTAAATACACGAGGGAACTCTTCAATCACATTCTAGTACGCCTGATAGAGTCAGACCTTTCACTGGATAGAGCTCATAGGGGGGGTCCTCCACTCCCCACGTCGCCCCCCCCGCCCGATATCCTACGCACCAAAGAGGACATCCTCCAGAAAGCCCGACAGCTGCACCCCCTGTCCTTTCGGAATCAATCACCAGTCTTATTCCAAGACTTATCAGCACTTACGTTACAGAAACGCCGGACCTTCAAACTTGTCATGGCGTACCACCAACAGCACAACATTTCATACAGTTGGGGCCACCCATTCCGCATTGTGTTCAGGCTCGACAACAAACTTTACCAGCTGCCCTCCCTGAGGGAAGCATGCCGCGCATTAGGTATAGACCCACCTATGGAGGAGGAGGAGACGACGAGTCGCCCTGGGGGATGGACCCCTCCGGACCCCAGTGGCGCCAGCAAGGAAGACGCCGCCGCATGAAAAAACCTCCGGCAGCTGAAATAAAAGACGGTCAACGGGCAGCAGTGGAGGCGGTTGGTTCGGAGCTGACATCGCCCCATCCGAGCTGACTTTTATGTCCCTGCCCATTGCGGCTGCTGATCGCTTGACTTTCCAGCTGGGTCGTTGGCAGGAGGGGAGAGTGTTCAGATTTGACTGTACTACCCCATGCTGTTACATTCCTGATCATCTCTGGAGATGGTGAAATTCATGTTTTCGGAACTTGGACTTCTGGTTGAAGGGGGAGGGGTTGGTTTCTGGGATTGGGATGGGGATGGGGGGGAGGTACGTTCCACGTCCACCAAGTAAGTTGGGGGCTTCTAGTTACGCAACTTTTAGACCTTCTGAAGCAACTGGCGCCCCTGGGTTCCTGACTGCACGGCATTCTCGCAAGTCTCCTGCCCCTAGGCCTTCCCATAAGGTAGATGCTATCTGGGGCCTGTGCTTTTCAGTCCTTGTTAGTATCTATTATGCCGGCCACCATGCTTAAGAAAGTGACCCTGACTGTGAGGGGTCTTAATAACCCGGTAAAGTGCAGAGCGGTCCTGTCATGCCTAGAAAATATGCAGGCGGATATTTGCCTCCTACAAGAAACTCACCTCTTAGCAAGGGACTGCCATCGCCTGCAATCACCCGAAATTCCCCACCCAATTTTTTTCCTTTAGTCCCACTAAAACAGCTGGGGTGGCGATTTTAGTGGCTCAGCGGTTCCGGGGGGGGGGGGGGTTTACAGAGAGAAGCAGAGGTCAAAGGGAGGCTACTGATGTATCGTTTTGCTATTAACTGCCTGACTTTTACCATTGGGGCTATCTACGCTCCTAACGAAGGCCAGGAAAGATTCTTGCACAAGGCCCTCGTGAATGCCACAGACACAACAGATAAGCACATAATCTTGGGGGATCTGAACCTGGTTTTTGATAATCATAACGACAGGTCAAATCAACGCTCTCACCAAACGGGCACTATTTCTAAGGAGGGCATCGCCCGCATTAGCGACTTAGGCCTCTGTGATCTTTGGCAAAACCTACACCGACACGAGCGAGAATATTCATATTATTCCAACGCACACAAGACATATGCGAGATTGGACCATTTTTTTGCGTCTGCATCAGTCCGTGCACTTACGTCTGAGGTTGTGATAGGGGCCGCTTCTCTGTCGGACCATTCTCCGGTCATTGCTACCCTCGCGCTTCCACCTAGAACTCTACCCTCTAGAGTGTGGAGCCTAGGGGACCCGCTCCTTCATCGGGCAGATGTGGTTAAACGCATACAGCATTCCATTACTGAGTACCTCTCACATAACGCCAATTCGGACACCACCCTGGCAATGCAGTGGGCAGCGCTAAAAGCGGTAGTGCGGGGGGAGTTCATTGCCATTGCGGTGGCGGATAATGCTGAGCGCGAGCATAAGAGGGAAGAACTGACGCAACAAACTAAGGAACTAGAGAGGAAACATCAGAGGACAGGCGCACCAAGAGTGTGGAAACAGCTTAAGGCCGTGTTAACAGCTCTTGATCAAGATAGGGCTGCGCATAAAACATTCCTACTATACGGGTGGGGATAGGTGTGGATGCCTTTTAGCCCACCGGCTGGGAGAGGCTCGTCAGAAACAGGGGGTCAGTGAAATCCATAGAGCAGATGGTTTGTGCGTTACGGAGGATAATGCGATAGCCGAGGCATTCCGAGATTTTTATGCCATCCTCTACACTGGAGCCCCACTAGATGGCGCGGATAGGACTACCTTTTTAGACTCTGTCACTTTGCAAGTCCTCACCCAAACCCAAGCCGACCACCTCGATAGGGATATACGCACGGAGGAGGTCATAGCGGCCATCTCCCGTCTTAAACCGGCTAAGGCACCAGGGCCAGACGGCTTTTCTGCCATTCACTATAAGACGTCCTGGGCCACCCTGGCCCCCTTGCTCACTAGGCTGTTTAACTCTTTCGCCGACCCAGGGGCAATTCCGAGTGACCTCCTAGAGGCGTCAATTGCAGTCATACCCAAACTCGGGAAAGATAAAACTAAGTGTGGAGCATACCGCCCGATATCTCTCCTCAATATTGACCTGAAATTATACACTAGCATACTGACGGCGAGCCTTAGCCCACTCATGTCAAGGCTTATAGACCCGGATCAGGCGGGATGTATTCCCAAACGCCAGACATCAATCAACACCAAAAGGGTTCTCCACCTTATCGAGAAGGCCACACGGGTCCCAGGAGAATACATGATGCTCACTACCGACGCTGAGAAAGCGTTCGACCGCGTTCACTGCCCGTATTTAGCGCAGGTGCTAGAACGCACGGGGATGGGAGAGAAATTCCGTACATATATTCTCAATTGTTATAAATATCCCACGGCGATGGTTCGCGTGAATGGGCATACATCAGCTCGCTTTCCATTTGAAAGAGGCACGAGGCAGGGGTGCCATCTGTCGCCCCTCCTCTTTGTACTCTATATGGAACCGCTAGCTGCGAGATTGAGGGAGAACCCAGCCATTACTGGAATAAAGTTTGGAGGGTATGTTCACACGATCTGCCTTTACATGGACGATGTATTTATCTCTCTTACCAACCCGGGAACTGCACTGCCAGCCTGTATGGCGGTCTTGGAAGCTTTCGCACGAGCCGCAGGTTTAAAGGTGAATACGGACAAATCGGTTGCCCTCGATCTCTCACTGTTGAAATCTACCCGGGAGCACCTGCAGAACTTGCTTTCTCCCCAATGGGCAACGAATACAACACCATATCTGGGGATTCAACTGGCCTCTTCACCCCCTGAGGTGGTCAACACCAACTATACCCTCCTGAGTAAGAGGGTCTGCCGAGCAGATGGAAACATTACCCTATTTCGTGGCTTGGTAAAATCGCGGCGGTCAAAATGACCATTTTACCCCAGATACTTTATCTCTTGTGTTCTTTCCCTCTCCGGCCACCAGCGGGATGGATACGCCAGACACAAGCTGAACTTGCACAATTCATCTGGAATGGGCGGAAGCCGCGGATGCGACGGGGGTTGTCGATGCTTGCCCCAGAGGGGGGTGGACTGGGAATACCAGATCTCCACCTATATTTTCAAGCCGCTCAGCTACGGTATTTGGTAGAGTGGAGCCGGTGGGAGTCAGAGAAGCACTGGCTCTTTCAAGACCAGGTGGTGGCAGCGCGACCTTTACAGGGCATTCCATTTCTACATAAAGCCATAGACCCCCTAATCTGTACGCCTCGTATATTACACGGGTTCCCCTGGAAGTGTGGGACGCTACTAACCTCAAACACGAGCTCACGTCCTTTCCATCCCCACTAACCCCACTACTGAATAACCCGGAATTCACTCCTGGCATGAACGAGGCGGCCTTTGCACAATGGGGGCCTGCCGGATGCCGCGTCCTATACCATGTCTACAGTGCTGAAGGGGTCCTTCCTTTTCCCCAGTTGAGGCAGACATATGGGCTCCCAGAGACAGAAAGACTCCGATATTTACAAGTAAGGCACTGAGCGCTTCAACCAAACGTCCGCTCCAATGCAAATAGGCTCCTTTTCCCTTATGAGAGGTGGCTACTCACAAGTACATCTGACAAGAAACTCATTTCTGACTTGTATAAGATGCTACAAGGGCGCCTAACGCACACCTATAATCCTAGCAAGGCGAGGTGGGAGAGGGAGATTGGTAGAGTCATTAGCCAGAAAGAGTGGGATAGCATATACTGCAGGGCCCGACACTCCGCATACCATATGGGGCTCACCGAAACCCTCATGAAGGTAGTCACATACTGGTACTACACCCCAGAGCGTTCACACGCGGTGGATAAAACACAAGAGGCGCACTGCTGGCGGGGTTGTGGCCAAGTGGGCACCCTAGTACACTTACTGTGGGAGTGGGAGCATGTCCGGGCATACTGAACTCAGGTCTTAGATGAAGGGGATGTGCATTTTGAGATAGAGCTCCCGCGCTTCCCAGCGTATGTTCTGCTTGGCCTCCCCAATCCTTGGATGTATCCGCTGCGGTCCCGTAGAGGTAGGCAGATAGCAATAGCGTTGGGGTCTGCGACACAGAATATTCTCATTCATTGGCGTACCTCCAATGCCACGACATTCACAGGCTGGTTACATCGTCTGTGGAATGTCCTAGGAATGGAAAAGCTGACGCTCACCCTGGCGGGAGAGGGACCCAAATACAACGACCTGTGGCAGCCCTTTCTGTCGCTACTGGTTACGGAGTAATTTTACCTGAGGCTGTTGCGCCTCACCGGAGCTCAGGGGACGATCTGAAGGGGAAAGAGAATTGCAGATGAACTTAGAAGTATTAGGCAATGGACGTGGAACATGGGGAGAGGGAGGAAGGGGGCCGGTTGGGAGGGGGGGTGTTTATGGAGACTGTTTTCTTAGTTGGATAAGTAATTGGATGTGACACTATTTGATGATGTACCAACTGCCGAGTTTCAGTCTTGGGAATCACTGACTGTGAATGCCTACATTGAAGCTTTAATGAATGATAACTGACTATATGCTAATATGTGCCTGTGTTGCGCCTTTAAACCACAATAAAGAAATTTAAACTTAATATCCCAAAACATTACTGAATGGATTCACACCATTTCTGCAAAAGCGCGCTTTCTGGACCAAGACCTTTCCCCTTCCAAATTTGGCATAATTCCGTTCAGCAGTTTCACCTGTAGCCTTGTCTAAAGTTTCATATGGAGAAGGCATTGAGAAAACACGTTTTGGGACCCCCCTTTTTTCTCAACCCCCCCTTGACCAATCGCCCCTAAACTTTCAAGATAGGAACTGATCAAAAAAGAGAAACTTTTTAAAAATTTCGTAAACATTTGTCAAACGACGTCAAAGTTTATAAGCACATGGAGGGCTCCAGGAGAGGGGCCCTGCAACACCCCTCCCAATATGAGTGAATCCCCGGTCTGCAGGGACTCCAGCAGGCCACCGCAGCCCCAGCGAGCCCCCGCTAAAAAAAATTCCCCTGAGACATAGCACACCTCCGGGTCTCATGAAAATCAAATGCAGGAACCCGCAAACAGTAATAAGCACATGGAGGGCTCCAGGAGAGAAGCTGCGCAACACAAGGTAATTTTTGGAAGCAGACACGGTTCAGACAACATTTTCAGGATAACTGTTGAAAATAGCCAGTCCTTATGGGGCGCTCTTAGTTAGCTATCTTGGCAGCAGTGAATTTTAATGGATTATTTTCAGCAGTAAGCTTTTAGCCTACAAAACACTAAGCTCCATCTAGGAGGACTTTCAGTAGTATTGTTGTGCATTAAACTGGTATCTCCAAAGAATTAGCATTGTATTTACTAAGAGTTTTTGGTAGTCTCTTCATGTTTACTTTTATCTATGTGCATAAGCCTACGTAAATATTCAGCCCAGGTTTCAAAAGAGAATGAATTGCATACTTGGTTGAGTAGACGTGTATACCTTTTGATGCACCTTAATTTAGAGATAGGCATTATTTTAGAAAGGCAAGATGAGAAAACATAACCATGAAGAAATTTCGATGTATAACATATGTTGGCAAAATAACTGCATTTGTGTAAACGCTTTCCATAAGGCCTTAAAAGTCGCACCTATGAATCCTGAAATGTTTCAGCATTTCCAAACCGATTTTATTATTGTGGTAAAGTCTATACTCTTCTCACATAGCTGGAGCTACTTGTTTGCATTGATATGCACCCTGAATTTCGACTCTAGAATATATATGGGATACTACATTGAGGACAAAATATTGAAAAAAAGGTACGTAGATTTTCTATACTTAACTCCACATACATGTACCTACGTGGTACATATATCTTCAAGCTACGTAGATGTGGAGTTCTGAAAAGTAAACCTATACTTCCATATATGCACTTACTTTTCAATACTTTGTCCCTTGATATTCAGTCCTTAATATTCTTGTACCATGAAATTCTAGGGTTCGATATTCAGTAGTACCATTTGTTTACATTTAATATTTACATATATAAAGATACCCTTTGCATTTTGAAGTTTAGGCAAACTAGCAGCAATTTTAGTGCTGATCTGTAGTTTGAATAACAGCATTTCAAGTAGAGATGTTAAGCAGACATGTATGTGCAGATGATAGTATTGTATTGTGCTCTATTATAATTGCATTTAGATAGTGCTTACTACCCTTGACGAGACAACTAATGTGCTTTCTCAGTGAGTAGTACTCTCCAATTACGAGTGTCCCATTATCTCCCCCTTTAACTAAACACTAGTGTTACCAGCAACACCGGAAGTGGAGATAATGAGAATTACTAGACCCATGGGAAGGAGCCCTTATGAGGTCATAAGAACCAGAGCAGTGAAGCAGATCAGTTGCTTGGGCTGTAGAGCAAGGGAAAGAAGGAGAAGAGTAGGGACCCACTCCTTGGGAAGGGTGTGCTCTTTTGTGTAGGCTAGAAGGCACTATTTGCCTCAAATTTATTCCACAATTCCTCTAGTACATAATCCTGATAACCGCTGTAAAGATACTTTAAAATCATGTCCAGATTTGTAGTGTTTAGGAAGCAACATGCTTTCAAATGAGCCATTTGACAGAAATATTCCCAAAAGTGGCTTCACCAACGTTGCAATAATAAAACTGTTCATCATGAAAAGTCTTCTAAAGACGGGCTACATGTATTTTAGCTTGTTTGCTATCTCAATCTGGCCCTGCTGTGTGTGCTTCTGCTATGAATTGCAGCAGAACATCGTTGACGGGAGAGAGCAGGTGAGGTCCAAGGACGTGGCATAACGGCCAGAGCTGCCAACTTTGGAGCTGGGGAACCAGGTTCTAGTCTCAGGGTCGGCTCAACATCTTGTGATTCTGGGCAAATTATTTAATCTCCCCGTGCCTACCAAAAATGAATGTGTCCTTGTGGATGTAAAGTGCTCCAATACTTTCGGGTTGAGTTCGATCTATATGATGTGAAAGAAAAAAAACGTCACTTCATGAACGTATCCTGTCCTGCTGGAAAATTTCTAATCGCAGCATGATAGCAGTGAGAGGTGAGTGCATGGTCTGGTAGTGGGCTTTACTGTGACAAAATTACCTCCGGCACTTCATTTTTAATATTTCAATTTCCTTCACTAGGGTGTTCATAGAGGCTCCGCACAGCACATCACCCAAAGAAAAACAATACCGCTTCTGGCAAACTCTGGATTGCACTAGAGTGATTAGCACCTAGAGAAAAAATCCACATACTGACCAATGATAATGTTTAGTTCTCATGGCATCGGTTTGTAGTATACAAGCAAACGGAGCATTTTAAATCAGAGAAGGAAGGAGTACTTACTTTGTGGCATTTGGCTAGTAAGCTGTGTGTGGCAAGGGAAGGCATCATCTGCACACTTGGCTCTGCATGAGCAGTAGCGGCTGCTGCCAGATGGGGGCGGTAGGGTGGGGGAGAGAGGAATTGTAAACAAAAAAAGTCTTACCTTTAATGGCGGGTGGCCAACTCTCCTCCGTCCTCCATCCTTGTCATCTTCCTGTCCCGACCGGCAGCTGGAAGCACCCGGGCACACAGGCTCACCTGAGCCAATCACAACGCTACAATGCAGCCTTGTGATTGGTCTGAGCGCCGTGGTTCGGCGCTCAGACTGGAACAGGGAGCCTGTGCATGACCCTCACCAGGCTGTGTAATACAGCTTGGTAGGTACATGCAAAGTGCGCATGAACTGCTTGGTAAGCCCAATTGCGCCGGCCAAACAGTTATTGCGCACTTAGTAAGTGCACACCACTCCTCCCCTTCTCTGGCCAGGTCTGCCCCGCCCGCCCCACCACTGACTGCAATAGGGAAAATAAGATGATAATAACGATATATTATTATCATTTTATTTTGCCTTTTGAGCAGTGAGGCGATGCTCCTCCGCCTGAGCGGAAGAACCGCCACTTTGCATGAGTCCAGAGATTTCTTCTTTTTATGTAGTGTCGCATCAAGGACTCTGTGCACTATATGCTATTAGATATTTAATTCAATTCAATTTGAATTAAATCGCTCCCTTCTTCACACAGCATGTACTGGCCACACAATTTCGTTACAAGAATATAACAAAAGCCAAACTCTGTTTAGTTAATGTGTATGAATTTCATAATGGCTTTACATTATGTTTCTGTTGTAATAAGTGCGCGCTAGCACTCATGCTGATGTTGATGTTGATGTTGAGGCATTCTGGAAGATAATTAACTCCTCCCCATGGAATACAGAGGTGTCCCCTAAAATCGAGAAAAAATATGCAGGAGGAGGAATGGATTAAGCACTTTGCCAGTATTTACTCTGCACCCGCTATAACAAATCTACAAGACCAGGGACAAACGGTCATTGAGAATGCAGTCATCTCCCAAACCCCCTCTATTCCTCTGTTTTCCTTGGAGGAAGTTATTAAAGCAATTCAAGCTAGCAAAAACAGGAACGCACCAAGACCAGATGCAATCCCAGTGGATTTATATAAGGATAACATTAGCCTATGGAGACCACTGCTGACTCAAGTATTGAGGGTTTGTTGTACATCAGGTTTTCTACCCTCGCGGGAAGAATCAATTATTGTACCTATTTATAAAAAAGGGAGATCATATAAATCTAGCGTGTTATAGACCAATCTCCCTGATTGACTCCCTAGCGAAAATAGCGAGACGCATAATTCTGGAAAAGATTACAGCAGTGGGCTGATCCTCACAGTAAATTATCAGACCTGCAATATGGCTTTCGACCAGGGGTTGGGACAATACAGCAGAGTCTCAGCCTTAATATGCTCATTGGTAAATACGTCAGTATTAAAAAGGGGATTATCTACTTAGCCTTCGTCGGTCTTACATCAGCGTTTAATTGTATAATACATGCTAATCTATGGTTAAAATTGAAAGACATGGATGTGGAAATCCCGATTATTAGCTTCCTACGAGATTTATACATGGGGTGTAGAGCCAAGTTTAGATATGATGTTGGCGGAAAATGCACTGGAACCTACAGCATGGAGAAAGGGGTGAGACAGGGATGCGTTTTGGGCCACTTCTTGTTCTCCTTATACATAAACAGTATGGGGTAAGAGCTTCTGTCTGCAAAGACCTTCCCTAAATAGGGAGGCGCCCAGTACCGGGCCTCCTCTACACCAACAACGAAGTCATTACGGCCCGCACCCCAGTGGTCCTAGAGACGATCCTTACTAACTTTGTTGAATACATAAACAAACTGGGTCTCCAAATGAATCAATCTAAAACCTTCATAATGAAGTAAGAATAGTGTGAAATGGAGTAATATAACAATAAATGGAATAAAGATCAGCTCCACCAATACTTTTTCTTATATCTGAGCCCTATTCAACAAAGATGAGTTATGGAATATGGCTATTGAGAACAGACAAATCCTTTTTAGTAAGGCCTGTTGGGCCCTGAGAGGCTTTGCAAGACGATTGGGCACTAAACCCCCAAATATGATGATGAAGATAAATAAAGCAAGATGCACTACTTTAGCACTTTATGGGGTGGGCATATAGGGACATCAGAAATGTGCAGAGATGGAGGTAATAGAGAATTATCTTTTTAGAGAACTTTTAGCAGTCCCCAAAAGTACATCAGTAGATGTACTTCACTATCAGTCGATACCCCTTTTCTTACAAATTTAATTAAGCTAGAACCAATGTTGTTGTGGCACAAAATTTGGACCTTGGAAATCACAGACTTTAATCGAGAAATAATAGCCGACTGTCCTAAATCAATTGCATGTATGCGCATTCCATGGTTAACGTATGTTTAGTGGTTCTTCGGTGGCATGGCTCACCCTGAATATTTTGAGAATCCTGACACGTTACTTACCATCAGTAGAAAAGCATTGAAATGAGAGGCAAGGACTCATTTGGAAAATCTTAACTTGATAACTGAACTTCCAAAACCTTCTGTTTTACATACCCAACTGCTATTAACCACTTTTAATGTGCAGCCGTATCTTATAACTGTGCTAAACTCAGCATAGGTTTGTTCTTGCAAGTCTAAGACTGGACATATTCCATAGACTATGCACCTTTTCTACCACAAATTATCGGTCATCAGATTTGATAAACTGTCCCTGCGAAGACAGGATGCCCTAGAACACAATGCACATGGTTCTTCTGTGTAAATTTTACTCCCAATATAGGAAGGGGTACATCTTACCAATAATAAGACAGTTAAGTTTCACACAATGTCGCTTTGCATATTTGTATCTCCTATCATTGCCATTGCTAGAAATTTGTTGCAGAATGTCATCCTTCTTATGGGCTGTTTTTTATGCGAGAAAGAGGATGACACTAGGTACCACTGAGGACATGGCATAAGGACTACATATGTAACCCCTTCAATGCTCATGACGGAATGGTTCCGTCATGAGCATCCGTGCCTCTGTGCTCATGACGGAACCATTCCGTAATGAGGCCAGGGGCACGTAATCCCTCTGCTGCAGACAGCAGAGGAATTTCTATTATTCCGCTGTGACCTTGGGAGCTGGGGAAGAGCTTCCCCAGCTCCTAAGGCCCCTTCCCTGGTTTCTGTGCCATGACGATCAGCGCGCACGTCGCGCTGTCGTCATTGCACAGAAAACGAAACTGAAATGCGCCTGTAGGCTCATTTCAGTTTCACTTTCACTTTCTATATGCTCAGGGGGCTATCTCAGCCCCCCCGGCACGTAGAAAGACAGGAGAGGTATCATTGGGAAGGGTAGAATCTCCCCTTTCCAATGGTACCCTTCCCCAGTGGGTCATCAAGCAGGGATCCGCCCACTAGACACCAGGGAGGGGGTAGCGGCCCCTTGGGTAAGGCCTTTTCCTCTCCCCAAATTTTATGGGTGTGATGTAGTCTTTTTGCCTCCCCTGGTGGGCAGATGGGGGCAGTAGCCCCCAATCTGCCCCCCCGGGGGGGCAAAAAAGCCCACTGGACGCCAGGGATAATTTTTTGGGGCCACATAATTTATCAGGGTTGGGGCTGTCTATGCCCCCACCCTGCAAAATCTACAGCCTTTTTGCCCCCCCAGGGGGGTTGGGGGCAGGAGCCCCCAATCTGCCCCCCGGGGGGGGCAGAAAGTCCACTATACACCAGGGATTTTTTTAATTATAATTTGTGGTGGGGGCTGCCCAATATGCCCTCGCCCACCCCCGCAGAAATGACAGCCTTTATGCCCCCCTCTGGGTGAAGATGGGGCCATTAGCCCCAAATATGCCCCCCAGGGAGGCAGAAAGTCCACTAGATGCCAGGGATTTTTTAGACAAATTTTAATTAGGGTGGGGGCATTGGCATGCCCGTTTTGGGCAGCCCCTACCCTAATTAAAATTTGAACAAAAAACTCCCTGGCATCTAGTGGACTTTGTGCCCCCACCCCGTTGGGCATATGGGGGCATTAGCCCCCAATCTGCTCCGCCACGGGGGGTCAAAAAGCCCAGTAGACGCCAGGGATTTTTTGGGGCAAATTTGAATTAGGGTGGAGGCTCCCAAAACGGGCATGCCCATGCCCCCCCTCCCCTACAAAAGTAACAGCCTTCCTGCCCCCCTGGGGGGGCAGATGGGGCAGTAGCCCCAAATCTGCCCCCCTGAGTGGGTAAAAAGCCCACTAGATGCCAGGGATTTTTTGGGGCAAATTTAAATAAGGGTGGGGGCTTCCAAAATGAGCATGTCAATGCACCCACCCACAACAATTACAGCCTTTCTGCCCCCCTGGGGGTAGATGGGGGCGGTAGCCCCCAATCTGCCCCCCGGGGGGCAAAGAGCCCACTAGACACTAACGATTACGCTGGCTTTTTTAATGTGTGGGGGTAGGGGCTGCCCGGATTAGGCATACCAAACCTAGCAAACCTGTACATTTTTGAAAACTAGACACCCATGGGAATCCAGGATGGGGGGACTTCACTGGCTCTCACCAGGTTCTGTTACCCACAATCCCTTGCAACCCTAAAAATGCATTTTAAAAAAATATGTTTTCCTCACATTTCTGTGGTGGAAAGTTCTGGAATCTGTGTGGATCCACAAAATTCCACCCACCCCACGTTCTCCTAAGTCTTCCGGGAACAATGGTACTTACATGGGTAGGCCCAGTGCCCACAACAGAAAATGGCCCAAAACGCACCGTGGACACACTACATTTTCAGAGGGAAAACTGATCCTTTTTTTGCAAAGTGCCTAGCTGTAGATTTTGAACCCTAGCTCTGCCGGCACCCAGGGAAACCTAGCAAACCTATACATTTTAGAAAACTATACACCCAGGGGAATCCAGGATGGGGTATCTAGATTGGCTCTCACTAGGTTTTGTTACCCAGAATCCCTTGCAAACCTAAAAATGTGCTAAAAAAACACATTTTCCTCATATTTCCGTGGGGGAAAGTTCTGAAATCCGTGTGGATCCACTAATTTTCAATCACTCCACATTCCCCCAAAATCTTTAGAGATAAATGGTACCTAACTTGCGTGGGTAGGCCTAGTGCCCTCGCAGGTAAGGGCACAAAACCTATTGAGGTGACATCATAATTACCTAACACAATACAACCTGTTTTTATAAGGGAGGTCCCATGAGTTTTTGGCCCCGGGTTTTGCGGCCTTCTAGGGAAACTTACCAAACCCACACATTTCTAAAAACTAGACACACGGGGGAGTCTAGTGAGGTATGGCTTGCCTGGGTCCCCCAACGTTTTCTTACCCAGAATTGCCTGCAAACATCAAAATTAGCTGGGAAAATCACTTTTTTCCATAACTTTTTGTGTGGGATCACCATGCCGGCTCAAATGTCCTACTACCCAGTGTTGCCCTTGTTCTCCCGAGTAAAATTATACCTCACTTGTGTGGGTGGGCCAAAGGCCTGTGGCTAGGAAGAGCCCAAAACATAGGGTTTAGAGTATAGCACCAAGAATTCTAAGCACTAAATTTGTTTACAAATACGTTTTTAGCCAGTTCTGCGTTTGATACCCACACAAGTGAAGTATCATTTTACTCGGGAGAACAAGGGGAATGCTGGGTGGTAGGACATTTGTGCCAGCACAGTGATTCCACACACAAATATGTGGAAAATGTGTTTTTTTAGCTATATTTGAGGTTTGCATGGGATTCTGGGTAGGGAAACGTTGAGGGATCCACGCAAGCCATACCTCATTGGACTCCGCCGGGTGTCTAGTTTTCAGAAACATGTGGATTTGGTAGGTTTGCCTAGATGGCAGCGAGTCCGGGGCCCAGAAAATATGTGCCCCCCCCCCAAAACCAGGTAGTTTTGTTAAATGTAATTTTGAAGTCTCCACAATACGAGTTGGACCCTTTTATCTTTTTTTCAGCCACTTTGCCTAACCACAGAAGTGAGGTACCATTTTTATCGGGAGACCGGGGGGGACGCTGGGTGGAAGGAAATTTGTGGAACAAGGGAGATTCCAGAACTTTCACACACAGAAATTTTAGAAAAAAATTATCTTTTCAGCTAAATTTGAGGTTTGCAGGGGATTCTGTAGGAAAATGTTACGGGGCCCACACAAGCCATACCTCACTGGACTCCCCCGGGTGTCTACTTTTCAAAAATGTGTGGGTTTGGAGTTTTCCAATATGGTCGCTTAGCCCGGGGCCTAAAACCCAGGTGACGCCCTTGCAAATCCAGGTTGTTTTGTGATAGGTAATTTTGAAGTCTCCTCAATACGTTTTGGGCCCTTGCCTGTCGCGGGTACTTGTCCCACCCACGTTAGTAAGGTACCATTTTTATCGGGAGACCTGGGCAAACACTGGGTGGTAGGAAATTTGTGGATCCACGTAGATACTAGAACTTTCCAACACAGAAATTTGAGAAAAAACTGATTTTTTCAGCTAAATTTGAAGTTTGCAGGGGAATCTGGGTAAGAAAACTTTAGGGGACCCATGCAAGACATACCTTGCTGGACTCCCCTGGGTGTCTAGTTTTCAGAAATGTGTGGGTTTGGTAGATTTCCCTAGATGGCCGCCGAGACCGGGGCCAAAAACCTCCCTTGCATGGGTGGTTCAAGCACCCGTAAAATGTAAAGGCCAAAATGGCATTGAGGAGACATCAAAATGACCTATCACAAAACAACCGGGTTTACAAGGGGAGTCACCTGGGTTTTTGGCCCCGGGCTCGGCGGTCATCTTCGGAAACCTACCAAACCCAAACATTTCTGAAAACTAGACACTCGGGGGAGTCCAGAAAGGTATGGCTTATGTGGGTCCCCCAAAGTTTTCCTAACCAGAATCCCCTGCAAACCGCAAATTTCGCCAAAAAGTTCACTTTTTTCTCACATTTCTGTGGTGGAAAGTTCTGGAATCTGCGTGGATCCACAAATTTCCACCCACCCAGGGTTCCCCCAGCATTTGGGGAACACGGGGTGGGTAGAAATTTGCTGAACCACGCAGATTCAAGAACTTTCCACCACAGAAATGTGGGGAAAATTAGTTTTTTTGACAAATATTTAGGTTTGCAAGGGATTCTGGGTAACAGAACCTGGTGGGAGGCAGTCAAGTCACCCCATCCTGAATTCCCCTGGGTGTATAGTTTTAAAAAATGTATAGGTTTGCTAGGTTTCCCTAGGTGCCGGCAGAGCTACGGTTCAAAAACTACTGCAAGGCACTTTGCCAAAAAAGGAAAAATTTCACTGCAAAATTGAGGTGTGTCCATGTTGGGTTTTGCGCCATTTCCTGTTGCAGGGACTAGGCCAACCCACTTAAGTGAGGTGCCATTTTTCTTGGAAGACTATGGGGAACCCAGGGTGGGTGGAAATTTGTGGATCCACGCAGATTCCAGAACTTTCCACCACAGAAATGTGGGGGAAATGTGTTTTTTTAATAATTCTTTAGGTTTGCAAGGGATTCTGGGTAACATAACCTGGTGGGAGGCAGTCAAGTCACCCCATCCTTGATTTCCCTGGGTGTCTAGATGTAAAAAATGTATACATATGCTAGGTTTCCCTAGGTGCCGGCAGAGCTATGGTTAAAAAACTACAGCGAGGCACTTTACCAAAAAAGGGTCATTTTTCACTGCAAAATTGAGGTGTGTCCACGTTGCGTTTTGCGCCGTTTCCTGTTGCGGGCACTAGGACAACCCACACAAGTGAGGTACCATTTTTTTGGATAACTTTTGGGGAAAGCAGGGTGGGTGGAAATTGATGGATCCACACAGAATCCAGAACTTTCCACCACAGAAATTTGGGGAAAATGTGTTTTTATGGACAACTTTTAAGGTTTGCAAGGGATTCTGGGTAACATAACCTGGTGGGAGGCAGTCAAGTCACCCCATCCTCGACTCCCCTGGGTGTATAGTTTTCAAAAATGTATAGTTTTGCTAGGTTTCCTTAGGTGTCGGCAGAGCTAGGGTTAAAAAACTACAGGTAGGCACTTTGGGAAAAAAAGGGTAATTTTTCATTGTGAAAATGTGGTGTGTTCACATTGGGTTTTGAGCCATTTCCTGTTGTGGGCACTATACCGACCCACACAAGTGAGGTACCACTTTTATCGAGAGACTTAGGGTAATTCAGATATGTGAAGTAACTGGTATTACCTACTGACTTTCGATGTATTTCTGCTTTCGAAATGAAAGACAATGTGTAAAAATGAAGTAATTTTAAAAAATGATCGATAATTCTCATGCTAGTATGAGTATTCCCAATTTCGGAAATATGCAAATATCTACTGTTTCTAAACTCTATAGTATGTTCCCATTTCAGAAATACATAGGTGTCTTTCATACCAATTTTTCTATGTACACATTTTTCCAGAATAATTGCTATATACCCTGTACATAATAAAAAAACATTGCAAGTCGCTGATGGGTTTTTGGCTCTGGGTTCATCGGGTTCTTGGTGAACCTACAAGTCCTATATATCCCCACAACCAGGATGGTCCAGCGGATGTAACAGTATATTGCTTTTATAGAGGCGTCATAATTAGAAGTTACATGTAAAAACGTTGACACAAAAGGCTGTTTCTTTCAACTAATTTTAAATTATGAAGAAACCTTGAAGGATCTACACAAATGACCCTTTGCTAAATTCAGAATTGTGGCTACATTTCCAAAATATATAGCTTTCCTGGATCCATTATTGCTTTCATACCCATTTCTACCATTAACTGGAAGGAGGTTGAAAGAACAAAAAATAGCAAAAATAGGTAATGTGCCAGAAAAATGCCAAAACTGTGTAAAACAAATTGGTTTTCTGACAAATGTCTGTTTGTCCCTGAAAGCTGGGAAGATGGTGATTTTAGCACCACAACCTCTTTTTTGAAACTACTTGCAGGGAAAAACCCAGACTCTTTCAATTGCAGCCCTTATTTTTCCCATTTAAAAAAAAAAGTTTCGGTAGGGCGGCGGGGCGGGGGAGGGGCAGAGTGGGGGGTGCTAAAACTGGAGTATGGATAATTGAACGTAAGTAAACAATTTAATAAATAAAACAAATTTCGTAGCGCACCCTGCATCGCATTTTGCGGGGAGTTTTGAAGTGGGTGGTATCGGCCGTACCGGGGGAAGCAGCTGGCGGCTGCTGGGGCCCGTTCAGGCAGACACAGGCTGGCGGGGGCGCTGGTGCCTGGCCGCCGCCCCCCTCACTTTTGGCAGGGAGTCCCCCCCCGGCTGCTGGCATCACGGAGGGGGCACCTATTTCTCATTTGCCCTGAGGGGGGGAGTTGCTGCGATTGGGACATGCTCCACCCTACTGCCGAGGAAAAGAACACTGTGGGCCTGACCCCGGCGCGGGGCTGCGGCACTGGGCCCAACTGGACTTGGGCAGACTGAGGGCGGTGAGTGGTCGCTGGCCTGTTTGGGGGGTGGTTGAAGTTTGAGGGGGCTCCCCCCGCACCAGCCTGATTGGCTGCTTCCTTGACTTCTTGGAGGGCAGTTGTCGCTGGTGGCACGTTCCTCATTTGCTGGCTACTGGGTGGGAACGCCGGCTGTAAGCTCTAGTGATGCTGTAGGGCACCAAGCTGACTGGATCCTTGGAGCAGTGGTCTCCCCTGGCCCGGGGGCTTCTGGACAGTTACCGAGGCGAGCTTTAGGGCTGTAAGATATCTACATGCCTGCGTTGTGACGATCCAGCCGGTGTGTTGTTCCGGCCGCCCGAATCTATGGCTCCCCTGTTGTCGGCCCTGGCGATCCTGCCGCACTGGAGGAACAGTGGCCGCTGGGCTTCGGACACTCTTTTGACTTTGTTGGCTCTGTGTCTTGCCCTGGGGCTGGTGCCAGTCGAGTGCACTGTCCAGAGTTCCTCGAGGTTAATTTTCCTGCCCTGTGGAGCGTGTTTGTGACTGGCGGAGCTGAAGGGCTGACGTGACCCGTGGGCTGTGATTTCAATGGTGTACAAACCAGATGCCGATAAGCACCAATCTAGATCCGCCCAGGGGTCCAAACAGGTCCAGACTAATAAATTGGACCGTTATACGATGCCCAGAGCTTCTCCCCGTGACTCGAGGCAGGCTCAGTCGGCCGGGGGGATTCATCAGGCCCACCGACTGAACCGACGCTGCTTGACGTGATGGCGGCGATTGATGGAGTCGCTGAAAACTAAACTGGACACAGTCACTATTGAGTTCAACCTCATTCGCCTGGACCTCATCAAGGCCAGCGAGAAAGTAAAATCTCTAGACTTAAAGACCGTCAGCCTCATAGACGACGTGGCACTACTCCAGCGGGAGGTGCGGGGCTTGAAGACTTCTCGTGACCAGACTGATCGGAAGCTGGATGAGTACGAGGGGAGAGCGCGACGCAACAATGCTCAAATTCTTGGTGTCACCGAGAAGGCTGAAGGCCCAGCCCCGGATCTGTTTGTCAAAGACATCATTCTAAACCATCTCAAGCCTAAAGGATTGGGTAAATTCTTCACGATCGAGCGCGCCCATAGGGTGCCGGGTGGGAAACCGAGGCCTGGAGCGCTCGCTCGCCCGATCATTGCGAGGGCCTTAAATTTCAGGAACAGAGACGCTATCCTGCAGGCTTCCCGCTCGGGTGGCCCCCTGAGGTATGAGAATTCCACCCTCTCTTTTTTCCCTGACTTTACGCAACAGGTCCAGAAGCAGCGCCAAAGTTTTCTCGCAGTGAAGAAAAAACTAAGGGACAGAGGATTGAAGTACGCAATGATGTTCCCGGCCCGATTGAGGGTGGAGATAGAGGGGAGGGCCTGGTTTTTTGATAATCCGGAGGTGGCGTCGGACTGGTTGGAAAGTCGCCCCCCCCGAGCGGAACAGAGGGACAGGAGTGGGGCGGAGGAGGTTGACAGCAGGAGTGATGAAGATGGAGGACTTTGTGGGACTTTTGCGGGCTGCCAGGTAGTGGGGTTGACCCACGAGTATCTAATTTGTTTTGTCCTCTTGAATCATGGGTGCATACAGTGGCAGAGAGGGGTCATTTTGCAGTGGGCTGGGGGGGAGGTGGGGCACCGGCACTCCTCCTCCTCATTTCTACCTTTTATTAGTCAGTAGATAGATTAAGGGGCGACAGGCACCCTGCAAGTTGGGGATGGGCGGAAGCTGTGAGCAGGGGTGCAAGGAGGGCCGGAGGGGTCCGGGTTTAGCAGGGCTCCGGCGATAGGGGCCACGCCGTTTGTGGCTTCCTTTGATTGTTTGCAGAATCATTTGCAATGTGTTATTTTTCATTTTCCTTTTCTTTTCACATCAGGAGACAATGCTGTAATTGTACTGCTTCCATACCTGCTAAATGTCAAATGTTAGACAGGGATCGGGGATGACTATGCTTAGTTTGAATATGAACAGCCTAGGGGACAAAGTCAAGAGGGGAATGGTGAGTCGGTTGGTCAGAAGGCACTCCCCAGACGTGGTGCTATTACAAGAGACGCATCTCATGGGAAATCGTTGCATGGCCCTACATAGAGGGGGTTATAAATTGGTAGTGCACGCTGGGTTCACCACTGGGTCGAGAGGAGTTGGTGTCTTGATCAAAAATTCCTTCCCCTTAACGATTCAGGCAACGTGGTCTGAGAAGCAAGGTCGATACATCAGCATATCGGGGCAGTGGGAGGGGAGAACGGTCACCTTCGTCTCCATTTATGTCCCGCTCGGCCTTCAATCCGACACGTTCCGAGATTTGGGTTCTATCTCCTGACTCTTCCGTTGGGCCTTCTTGTTATGGGAGGGGACTTTTACGCGGTGGTGGACGGGGATGTGGACCAGCACCCAGCCTGAGTTCTGAAACCAGCGCAGAGGTGGCTCCCCGACTTTCTAGAAACGATGGGACTGGCGGACGGTTGGAGGGTTCGTAATCTGAGTGGAGTGCACTATACACACGTGTCCGCCACACACAGTAGCCTGTCTAGGCAAGACTACGTTCTGGTGCCAACTGCCCAGATAAATGCTGTCCGGGAGGCTAGCCACCTGCGGAGGGGCATCTCGGACCACTCTCCGGTTTGGCTCCCGGTGGAGTTCGATCAGTTTGATGTGGGCTGGGTGGCCCCTATTAATGCCTGGCACCTTAGAGACCCCAACATCAAGAAAGAAATTGTTAAGATCTTGGACAGGTACTTCCAGGAAAATGCAGGTTCGGTGGACTCGGAAAGACACTGTGGTAGGCATATAAGACTGTAATTCGAGGGGAGGCCTTATCCTTGGTTACGGCTAAGAAAAAGGAGCAACAGGCGGAGATGGAGAGGGTAGAGGAAGAAGTGTCAAGATTGGAGGCGGAGATATCTAGGGAAGAACCGCAAGGAGCTACATCAGCTTACATTGCGGCAGGATGATTATAAAGGACTCGCAAGGGACAAGGCTTGAGAGCAGAACTATGAGACTCAAAGTAGGGTGTATGAGCACAAAGATAAGGCCGGTAAACTGATTGCACGGCTAGAAAAGGGAGAGTGGGCATCGCGGTTGGTGCCAGAAATACATGGGGAGGATTACGGCGCGCTCACAGAACCACAGGCAGTTGCAGATAGGTTCGCGGAATACTATAGCGGGGTATATACCTCGGCAGGGGTGTATACAGAGGAGGATAGTAGCGCAATGATAAAAGATATCCAAATGCCCATGTTGTCGGATGAGAACCGGGAATATCTAGAGTCCCCACTCTCGGATGACGAGGTGGCACAGGCAATCAGATGAGTGCACTCCGGGAAGGCCACGGGCCCAAACGGACTTCCCATAGAACTATACAAACTGAGCTCCAACAGGCTCGCTCCATTTCTCCGCTCCATCTTCGCAGAATGCAGAGAGGAGGGACATCTCCCAAATGATCAGCGGGTGGCAAGTGTAGTGGTAATCCATAAAGTGGGTACGCCTAAGACACTATCTCGGTGCTGAACGCTGAGCCCGAAATATTGGCGAAGCTGCTGGCAACGAAAATGGAAAAAGGTCATCACCACCCTGATACATCCAGATCAGTCCGGCTTCATGCCACGCCGGAATACGGCCCTAAATCTGTGGCGGCTACACAGGGTGCTAGGTAGGACCCTGACAATTTAGAAGCCGGTGGTATTGGTATCTTAGGATGCCACCATGGCATTCAACAGGGTTGAGTGGCTATACTTATTTGCAGTATTGGGGAAACTTGGTTTTGGTCCAGAGTTTGTGAGTTGTATACGCCATCTCTATGTCCAGCCTTTGACGAGGGTAGTCGTGACTAATCGGAGGTCTGCCGACTTTCTCCTGGGCAGGGGCATGAGACAGGGTTGTCCCCTGTCCCCGCTCTTGTTTGCATTGGCCTTCGAGCCTCTGGCGGCATGGGTTCGGTGGGACCGGGAGAATCGTGGCCTACGGTGGACGTTGAAATGGGAGGACAGAATTTCTTTATACGCTGACGATATCCTGCTTTACCTCACCAATCCGAGGTTGTCTCTTATATGCTTTTTAGACCTGCTTGCCATTTTTGGGAGGTACTCTGGCTTTGCCATAAACTGGTCAAAGTCAGTGCTCTTCGTCCTCAGGGGTGATTTTCCATTGAATTGCCCGATACAGATTGAGCCGATCGGGTTTAGGTACCTTGGCATCTACATTACACACGACCCGAAACTCCGGTATGCTAATAATCTTGGCGCCCCTTTGATTGGGTTTAAGGGGGATGTGGCGCGCTGGAAGGCGCTCCTGCTCTCGCTTCTGGGCAGGGCAGTGCTTTTGAAGATGATGGCCTTCCCCGGTTTTTATAAGCGCTCCAGAACTCGATGGATTTAGTACCCGCATCCTACTTTAGGGAGATAGAGGCTCTCCAGAGGCAGCTTCTTTGGGATGGTAGACCTCGTATAGCGTTTTCCAAACTCACTCTCCCCTGGTATGATGGGGAGATAGGCCTGCCGGACCTATGGAAATACTACTGGGCCTCCCAGTTGGCCGGGGTGAATCATGCAATATACGGGCCCCCGGGGACCCAGGATATGCTATGGACTGCTGGCAAGTTCCGGGCAGCGATTTCACTAGAGCTCTCTATGCAGGACCTCGTCGGTTCCCCCTCGCGGGACCAATGGCACACGACGTTCAGGTGTGGCACGCTGCGAATAGGCACCTCAAGTGGGAGGGGAGACTCACACTGGCCACCCAGTTGTGGAGTTCGGAGAAGTTGGGCAGCCTATGGAAATCTAGGGGGTTTGACAAGTGGGACCTCATCGAGATCACGCAGATTAAAGATGTCTGGGAGAAAGGCACATCCTCACATTCAGTTCACTTCAGGAACAATACCGTATTCATGATCGTGAATATTATCGTTACCTCAGATCAGACATGCCCTACTTGCAACTATCCCCAAGGATATGTTGCTTCCTGACGGCTCCCCTCTCGAGGACCGAGTGCTAGACAGCCACCTCCCTGAGAAAAAAATGCCATTAATATACAAGTAACTTATTAACCATATGGAGGACAAGCTGGTCCTCTTGAGAACGCGCTGGGGTGAGGATGGGATAGAGTTGGAAGATGAGGATTGGTGGGAGGCGGTTTCCTCTCCACGGATAGTGGTAGTGGTGAAACAGATGAGGCTTCGATTAGTACAACTAAAGATTCTCCAAAGGTCATATGTCACGGGGGCCCGTCTGGTTTGTATGGGTCGCTCCGAGGGTGGGGATTGTAGGAGGGGGTGCGGGGAACTTGGAACGTTAATGCATATACTGTGGCATTGCTCTGGGGTGCAGGCATACTGGGAGAAGATTCACGATCGGCTTTGAGACGTCCTCGGGGTGGCGATACAGCCAGAAGTGCGCAGGTGTATTCTTAACATTTGGGAACCCACGGATCTGACTGCATATAGGAAGCAATGGGTCACGCTGGCCTGCATGATAGCTAAGCGGAAAATTGCCCAGTTGTGGGGTGCCAGTCAACCGCCTCAGGTCGAGAGGTGGGAGGAGGACCTGGATTGGCGCATGTTTAGGAGGTGTCCAATGAAGTTGGGGAAGGTATGGAAGGCTTGGAATTACTACCTCTGAGACATTTGTGTGCCCCTGATGTGTTCTGAGGAAGTGGAAGCGCAAGTGTCTCCTTGATCTTTTACCTACATTTTGTTTCTATTATTTTGAATGTATGGGAATGTACTCATGTAACTAGCAAGATCTGCTAATTTTACCTGATTTTTTTTTTGCCGTTTTGATAATAAAAAGATTTTTTATATAAAAACCTATAAAACACTCAGAGCATTAGCAATAAGAAACACAATACTGAAAGTGGTGCCTTTGTTTTCAGATTTTCCTAAACGTTTTCGGTTACACTGCATTTTACCACACCCACAAGGAGGAAAATTAGCTCAAAAAGTAGAGCCCTCAAAAGCCAAACAAGCGAGTCGAAGGTGGCTCACTACTGAATGAAGTAACAATTAGGAAGAGCGCTTCTAATGTTTGTGAGTTGAGCAATAATGTACTTTTCACTCTTTTTGACTGAGTGTGTTTTGGCCCCTGGTTTACTCATAATCAGTGCACGCCTGAATTTTCAATCTCCACATACATTCAAGAAGCTGTCCCTCTATTCAGTGCGCCCCTACCTGCTGGTGAGGCCCAATCCCCAGCACTCATTCACAGGTAAGGGTCATATACAGACTCTACGATGTTCACATATACGTGCTCACAAATATATAATCCTCCATGCGTACACATTCTCCCTCACACAGATCAGTCAAACACAGACAACATCTCACAGATCATTCAGACATACAAATACCTGCTTCATCACACAGGTCACATGCACACACCTGCTTCCCCACACAGGTCACTCCAACACACAAAATCTACATCTTTGCGCGAGTCACAAGCACATACCTCAGCTCAAATACACAGATGACTGTTAAGAATTGAGCTTTTTGGTTAGCAGAGGTATGCACTCTGTCCAAGCAGGAACCACAATCCTAGTGAGAGTAACTCAGATACACATCACAAATTAATCTGGGTTCACCCTCTGGGAGCTTGGCACAGAGCAGGCAAGCTTAACTTAAGAAGCACAATGAGTGAAGTATTTGTACAACACAATAAATAGTAACACAATGAACACACCCCAAAAAAGACTCAACACCAGGTGCAAACAATGATATGATTGCTATGAATAAAACAAGACCACAACAACACAAATCCAATATGTAGAAGTGAAGTTATGAATTTTTAAAGATTAAATGTAAAAATATCACTTAGAAGCAATAAGCACCTATGGTATCTGGTCACGCTGGACCGGGGCAAAGTAAAGAGTTCAGGCTGACCCCGATGGAGCGCAGGCCAGATTCAGAAGCTGTGCAGGCCCATTGAGCAAAGTACCTTGGTCACAACAAGGGGTGCGGGGGAGGCCGAGCGATGTGTTGGTGTCAATACTGCAGTCGAGGCGATGCGTTGATTTTCTTCATGCAGTGGTGGCGATGCGCCCGTTCCGAAGACAAAGCACAGAGCTGAGAGGCATTGTTTTGGTAGACGATGCACTGGATTTCTCCATGCAGAATAGGGGATGTGTCTATCTTCCCACAATGCAGTGGCGCTGTGCGTTGAATCCAATACGTTGATTCTTTAAGGTGATGCCCAGGTTAGGACTGTGTTGCGCCAATTCTGCTCCAGCAACACAGTTGATGCACCGATCCTGCTAGATGTAGACTAGAGATTTGCTGCTTTTACCGGAGTAAACACCTGGGTCCACTTATAATGGCGGAGTCTGATCAGTACCATACTTAGTAAGCTTCTTTTTAATAACCCGCTTTTGTGCTGGCACTGGGATGTTGTTAGTTTTCACCACGTCGCGTTGCACTTGGGGTGATAATTTTCTTCTGGATTATTTCTGCCAACTGGATTCATCACTCTATTCTTTCACACTTATCATTTCTGGGTGTGAGTACACATCTTAGGTCTGTGCATCCTTTCATTTCAATTCATTTTCTCGATTCACTACTATAGCTTTCATCTGTTGCCATGTGTGAGCACATTCAGGCGTTTCAAGTATTCTACCTATTCTGTACCTTGTTGTTTAAATAATGTGAATATTATTATCATTGTTCATTTTAGTTTTGTTACCTCATTAGTTTCTTTACAGTGGACCCCGAAGAAGGGATGCATTAATCCTGAAATGCATTGGGCACATTGTCCGAAGAAGATCAGAAACTTTGTTGTTTTCTCAACCACATGATTATGTATAAAAATTGATGTCTGTTTTTGTGAATGTTTTATGATGATTTTTCAATAATCAAATTGGATATTATATTAAGTATAGCCATATAAAGGCTTCATATGTGATTGAGAAATATCACGGTTTATTTGTCTAGAAGTTTGATTGTAATGTGTTTATCTGTATCACAATTGTTTGATTACGTGAATTTAAAGAAACTAGCTGTGCACCCAGTATACAAGTGAACATTCACTTGCTGACATTGTCCACTTATAATGGGCCAGCACAGAAGCAGGTTGTGAGACTGTGATATCCCTGAGTCTTAGAACACAGAGGCAAGCTAACAAGCCCTTGGCAATCACTCTGGGCTCAAGGAAGAGTTCAGCTCTTCCTCCACAGGGTCAGAGAGAAGTAGGCAGCAGGGCAGCACAGCAGAACAGCGGTTCTTCCATAGCTGCAGTACAGCAGAGTAACAGTCCTTGTAGCAGCAGAGCAATTCTTCTGAATGAGGTTCTTTACAGTTCCAGAAGTGTCTGATTTGGTGGGGTCAGAGACCCACTACTTATTCTCCAGTTTTACCTTTGAAATTGTTGGTGACTTCAAAGAAAAGTCTTTGGAGGGCACAGAAGTCCTTTCTTTCAAGCCCTGGCTCCAGACTCACTACAGGGGGGTAATCAACTCTTTGTGTGGGGACAGGACTCTGCATATTCAGATGTAAGTGTCAGCTCCTCTCTCCCATATTGCCCAGGGTGAGCCATCAGGATGCAGATGGCCACTCAGACACAACTAACCTTGCTTTGTGTGTGGCTATCTAGCGGGAATGCACAAAGTGAAGCTGTCAGCCACCCCAGACATGTAATGGAGACAGGCTGCAGCCACACAGAGCGGTAGGACAGAGCACATGGCAAACAAAATGGCTGCCATAAATACAAAATGGCTTTCACAAAGCGGATAAGATAACTTCTAAATACAGGATGGCTTCTGCTAATGCTCACCCATTGCTGCCAATTTACAACAGACGACCGTTTTAGCATTAGCTGAAGAGATTCCTATGATCCAGTAGGAACATAGAAAATATTTGCACATTCATTTTTCATAAATTTATCAATATCCTAATTCATTGCTAGGTGGGCATTTTCCATTCTAAACATTTTATTAAGCGGGTATATGTGAGCTATAAGCAGGAATATAAAGGGAACGGAGCATCAGGTCATAATTAACATACAGATTGCAGGAGAGAGTAATGACCACTATTACAAACAGAAATATCATCTTTCTAGTCCTAAGCAAAAGCAAACCCTAATAACCATCTAATAAACATTTTCAGTGCTCCTATGCATTTCAGTGACTATTCATTTTAAAATAGCTAACATGACATCTCTTAATAAAAACATTTTCCAATTGACTGTTACATTTTCTTTTTATGAGGGCTAGAACATCAATTTAATACATTCAAGGAAAGGGAAAAGTTACATTTTTTAATTGCTCAGAAAAATGTATGTTTTTCGTGCATAATAAATATAACTAATGCAAATATTAAAGCTACTAAACAGATTATTATAAAAACAATCCTGGCTCCAAGGGACCAGTAGGACCACACAGGGCCATAGGAATTAGGACGAAGAGCTGCAAAGGGCTGCTCCTCCTCAAAAATGGGATGACTAAAGGGATACATTATTGACAAGAAAAAGAAGTCCTTGGGGCAATTGAAGCTGCTGTACAACCAACCAGAGGGGAACCTTCTCCCTGTGTCCATTTGAGCCTCACAGGCAGGCTCTTGTTGTTTCCACTGTGGAGCTGCACAACTTGCAACTCAAAAATCACAGTCCAGTTTCAAGGAAAAAGTCTCTTCTTTCAAGATAGGGCAGTCACCCAACAGCCAAATGCTCTTAGCGATCCTGTCCAGTGTCTCAGGCAGTGCATCAGTTTTCTTCACTTCAATCTAACAGGCATCAGAGACACAGTACCTGTACCCTAATCTCAAATCCTTCACTAACTCCTGTATTGCTCTGCTGGCGCACTGCTCATTCGTTGGGGCCACACATTTGCATCCAGTGTACCCAGGTATCTCTTGACCAACAAACAAAGGAGCAAACTTGCATTCACTTTGGGACCAGAATTCAGAGGCCTGATGCTAGGATCTCTGAAGCAACCCTTACTTCAAAAGGGGTCACCTCAAGCAAAGCCTCCTCGCCATTCTGGTCGGTCTGTGACTCTCAGCTGGGCATGATCCACGATTTCTCCTTTCTGATTTGTGACCCCGTCTTTTGCTCAAGACAGTGGCAGGGGTACACATTTGATCACAGGGATTCCGCCTTCACTGAGGTCCTAGTTTCCAGCAATGCATGTGCAGGTTACCTTCACTTTGGCTTCAAGCTGGACTGGTGCTGACGCTGTCTCCCCAGGCTGAATCTGATGTCCGGGCCCCTCTGGCAATGGTTGCAAAGCAGCAAATATCTATTGGTGGACAGAACAAAAGGTCTTTAGACAAGGCACGGAAACAGTCTATTAACAGAGAGGATAGTCAGAATAATTCCTAATCTTGGGACGGCCCATATATTAGCAAGGTACCCAAGAACAACGTTCATCTATCTATGAGAGAGTAAAAAAAAACAGCCTGGACCTATTGGCAAGTATAAAAGGAACTCTTTGGTGAACTAACAAGATTAATACATCGCCCAATCCCAAGCAGCCAAGGAAGTGTGTATTCATTTACTAAACTCAGAGGAAAAGAGAAAACAACACAGACATACTCTAAATCCTTACATTGGTGTATTCCTGTGTGCTTATCTGAAAACCCTAAAAAAAAAAGGAAATGTTCTACACTTTTGCTCATAAACTTTACATTTTTTGTACAGGACTATAGACACACCTAAAATGATTCTTCTTAATAAAAGCACCTACATACCTACTTTGTACACTTAGGACCATGCTCTCATGTTATAGGAACAGCAGGAAAATCTAAAACTTCCAATTTAACAGGGTTTCTTATCTATAAAACAATATTTCCTTCAAAACATTTTTATTCTGCTAAGGATCACATTCTACTTTTCATGATCCAAACTATGCAACATCAGCTCTAATAAGGACTGTCAGTTTATTTACAAAGGCTAGCTAATAAAAAAACTAGCAATGCCCTTGCAAAACTATGTAGCATGGAATAACATACAATAATGGTGTTATCACCTAAGACTTGTAGAACAAAACTACCCACATCTAATTCCCCTTAAATATCAAAATAAGGGAACAGGAATCTAGACTACTGATCCTGTCATAATTTCATCAAACAGGATGGGCAGTAATGAAACATATATTTATTCATTTTATTAATGCTAGCAAGATTTAAAACAGTATTACTGAATAGCCAATTATATGTGTCATTGCTATGTCACAGACAGTTTAGACAGGCTAAAAAAATTGAGAAAAGGAGAGAGCAACATACATATTACCTAGCCTTAATTTGTAGAGGAGCTAGCCTCTCCTTCCCCCATTTTGACAGTAGGAAACCTGAAACAGGTTTCACTTCTGTCAACACTATCAACCCCTATTTGTAGCAACTGGGCATGAACAAAGTTATAGGAGGTACATAGCACATTTGAGGAGGTAAAGAATATGAATACCCAAACCCCAATCCTTTTAACAAATGTAACATGAGTGCAAAATGAATTCAAACTAAATCCCATTAGCTCAGCCCTAGTAAGCACCAAACTAAAAGCATTAGTGTTGTATATATGGCCAAAGGCACATATACAATTGTATTTTGGTATATTCATATGACTGCATAAAACTTGCTTTTTTTTCGCCAACAAAAAGGTAAAATTTCTCTTTTTTTTCCTGTCCTCTTTCAAAAAATTTCAGAGGTCAAAATATCAACGCAGGCCTTGCTCTGGGAGCCTTGCCAGGATTCTAAATATAGAACTGACATTTAACTCTTCCCAGCTTTCCTATTCTGTATTCAAGTGTCCATGCGGCTGTCCCAATTCGCCTAGAGACAGAAAGCTGGAAAGCACTTATCCCCTTGTTTGTAGTTAAAAGAATAACTTCTGCTGGTTTTTTATACATTTTTTCAATAATAAGCATTGTGCAATATACTTGTCTAATAATATAGAAGTCAGCTGTTTGTATTAGACCTAAATGTATGCATTTACTGAAGCCTAAGGCACTTTAAAAGCTACTCTAAATGGAAAAAATGCTGTTTAAATAGTGAAATCTACCCAATTTCGACTTTGATATTTGGGGCACTTAAAATGAATATCCTATAATTTCTTCGCATAATATTCATTCTCAGAATGTTCATTACATACCCCAGGAGTTAGAACTTGAAAATAATCATATATACCTTTACAAAAATGAGTTTTTTACACCTGCGCAGAGTGCAATTCCATATGCAAATGTCCTCATTATGTGGTACAACACAACTTAAATGTAATTTTAATGCTAGAAGGTCATAGTATGAGTATTAATTTTAAATAATTTTTCATAATTAATATATAGATATTTTTTAATAAAACCAATCATTTTGATAATTCCACATGAAAAGCAAGCTGCATCTCTTGCCTATCATATTTAGACACATTCATTCACAAGCCTAAGCACAGAAGCCTAACTTAAAACATGACAAAGTTTTGCGCCACTTTTTTAAAAGGACAGTCATTATTTAGCATCAGAACCACGAATATGCTTATAAAAAAAAGCTTTAAGAAAGGAAATTCTTAATTGAAATGTTTTCCTGGTATCTAAAATAATGAACCTACTTTTTGTAACTTTTTAAAACAGCAGTCTGAAATGCAGGATTTTACCCCGTGTTTAACTGACAAAGTCCTGGCTGAGCCAACATTCCTGTTTCTCCGTGGCCTACAATCAAAACAAAAGCTGTTGCTAAGGGGTAGTAAAAACACAGCTGAGGAAAGCTTTTTTTTCAGTGTTGAAAAGTAAGCACGGTGACTGTCTATTTAAAACTGAGGCTGGTCAATACATGTTCTATAATATGTGTTTTAGTTCAGCAAAATCCAATTTATTCAGATGATGTGTTTGCATGTTAATCTATACTACTATAATAAAGGAAGAACTTTCATCCTTTGAGGCGGGTAAACTCAGGAACCACAGCGCCAATCCACACACCCGATACACCGAAAAAACCAGTAGTCCCGCTGAAGTAGCGCCGGCCACGACGTGCGTGCTCACGGCAGGAGCGCGGGGAGGAGCGGCGTCCAGGAGCGCGACGAGGAGCGGCGGACATGGCGCGGGGGAGGAGCGGTGACATGAGAAGCAGCAGACAGGCCAGCGGCGGTGCGAGCAGCGGACAGGCTGGAGGAGCGGCGGCTGAGGTAAGGGAACGGCGGACCTGGCGCGGGGGAGGAGCGGTGACATGAGGAGCAGCGGACAAGCCAGCGGCGGTGCGAGCAGCAGACAGGCGGGAGGAGCGGCGGCTGAGGTAAGGGGACCCATGTCGGGGCAGGCTGGGGTCAGGGCTGGCGGGGGACGGGCCGGGCGGGGGCCCGGGCTGCTGGACAATGTCGGGGTGGGCGGGGGGCGGGGAAGCCTGTTGCTCCTGGACAAGGTCGGGACGGGCTGCTAGTATCTAATACAATGTATCTAAGAAAAATGCTGTAAGTTTATTTATTGCAAAACACACAATTTCGTTTTTGAGGCCTATTTTATTCCTATTGAATGGGAATTCTATTTTTATCTTTTAAGCATTAGCAGTTTGTACATGTACATAGTTGCTTACTCTATAAATTAAATAGTACATATAATTATTTAGCATATCATATGGTTAATTTCTGGATTTTTATTTAATTTTTATTTGATATTAATTAAATGACATGTTGCTTAACAGACTGATGACAACAAGAAAAAACACAAACACACGCATTGAGCTCATTTTAGACATATACAGAAGGGGTCAAACACTCAGGACACATAATACAGCACGCTTAATAGCCATTATTTCATAAATAGCACAATCGCTATTTACTTACAGAAGTATCACTAATGTGAAACCACAATCCACATAGACATTTAAACACACATTTAACCCACAGATCAACCCTTAAGACAGGAACAAAGGACAGCCCACAGACTGTACTTAAACCAAACCATTTGTAAATACTAGTTGTAAGTCATATTTACAAGAAGAGCTTCTCAATAGTATTTCAAAAGACTGCCAAAAAAAAACAGCCCAACAAACTGTTTTATTTCCAAGAAGCCAAAATACACTCAATTCACTAGCTTTGGCTGGCAGAACACCAAAACATCACTCTGCATATCTCCTTTTATAAACGTGTGTAGAAAAAGGATCCTTGTTTATATTCTGTCCATATTTGAATTCCATGGAGATACAAAATCACCAAGGAAGAAATATGTTTTTATACCTAAACCTACCTCGCTATTCCCTCAAGGGAGCCGGCTAATTTAATTCACATCTCACTATGGTACCTCCAAAAAGCAACACATTCTTCGATGTGTGCTTGAAACAGGCATGCCAAAAATATTGCAGAATATGCAAATATATAATCAAAGTAGCGCTTAAGGTACTCTTCGTACGTTGCGCCGTTCAAACAAAGTCAAACAGAGAAAAATCTCCTCATTACCTGCCTACAGAAATTGCAATTTGTATAGCTATCCCATACAAATCCAAAGTTGGCCAACACAAAATCTAAGCCACAGTAAGTGTTACTAAACTACCTTACCAATCAAAGGCAACAAAACGGTTGTCCAAATTCTAACTGCCAAGTTCTGAATGACCTAACGGTCTTTTTTTTAAATACTCACGCCAAAAAGGTTCTCAGCCAGGGGTGACATCATGTGGAGTATCAAAATCAGGAAGATCAGAAATATACTGGGCTGCAGAGACAGAGAATCCCCAGAATTTACGTGCACAGAGTACCTCCTTAGTAGAGTCCTGTCCTGTCCTCCACAGTAGATTTCTAAATCCTGACAAGATCACTCCCTCAGATAGCCACTTCTCTAATGAGGTCAATGTTAGAGCGCCATTCTGAAAAAATCAATAAACATTCTTAAGGGTCCCACTGATACTTAGTCCTTTTAAACCAACAAAGAAGAAATTGGCACAGAAGCTGAAATATAAAAGAACATCTTTATTAACCTCAAATGAGTGAGACTACGTCACGCAGAAGCCTTAGCAACTGAATGAGGCAGTTTGAGGAGTAGAGAAAACAGAGGCCTTATATATGCTTAGAGTTACATACTCAGCATAAGACCAAGGGGCAGTCCTGGCTCATGTAAGCATGCACAATGACTAATATGGGTATACAAGATCTGCTTGCTCATCAAAGTGGGAGGAGAGTTACTTCTCCATACAGCAGCAAAAATAGCCTGACAGTTATACTATAGAAGCAGGTGCATTCTACTAGCTAGGCCCTTCTGGGCATGTGCAAAGGTGGAAGATGCTGAATATAGTTTGTCTCTAGGCAGATTTCAAGAGCAGTTAACAGAAAAGTAGGACAGAGCACATGGCAAAAAAAATGGCTGCCAGAAATACAAAATGGCTTTCATAAAGCGGATAAGATAACTTCTAAATACAGGATAGCTTCTGCTAATGCTAACCCATTGCTGCCAATTCACAACATCACCCCTACATTCTCTACACAGATCACTAATACATAGAGAGATCTATAAACCTCTTGTTGGTCCTTCGCATTCAAGAGTAAGCTCATAAATGTCACTTAAACAAACAAGGATCATACACGCACCTACACATGTACACCATACAGATCGTGGATTCTAAACCGAACGCAGAGGTCACACACATCCACAACTTCACAGAGCTCACTCATGCACACACACACAAACCGAGATCATAGACACATATCCCCACACACCCAGACACACACCTTATCCATCATGCACCCATAGTTTCTAGTGCAGGGCTTTACACCCAACACTCCATGTGTCCTGAAGGTTGTACGCCTGGATCACTTTGATTGACACAATTTGGCTAACATGCCTAATAACAATGATTTGTAAAATGAAAATCTCTAGCATGGTATATTCCGACATGGTGTGATCCCGCAACCCTGCATGCACTTCTACAAACAGACACACAGCTCTCCCACACAAATACTTACCTTGTATGCACTTTATTTTATAGAACATTTACACAGCATTCAAGCCTTTTGAATTTGAGGATAGCGTGGATCAGGACATTGGTTGCATGGCATCTTATGATTCTGTGACACACTATGGTCTGGAACACATATAGCTTCAGGGTGTGGTAGACAGCAACATTATTGAAAGGGATGGGAACATGAAGCTATGGGCTGCAGCAGCTGGCAGATTTTATTTATCTTTAATCTTACATAGATTTGTCAGAACTCGAGGTGTCACGCTGCTGTACAACATTAAAGGGTTTCTAAATACAAAATGCGTTTGCCTACTTTTAATGAAACTCACAAGGTAAGGCATCTGGGCGCTTGGTTCTTAGATGAGATGTGCTGGAAGCCGAGTTTCTCCATGATTTAATAGTGACTGAAAATGACTTAATGTTTGAAAATAAATTCAAGATATTTACAACCTTTGATGGAACTGTGTTTTTCCAAGAGATGTTTTTAGTACAGTCCTCCAGGGTTTAGCTTGTGCCGTTTGTGAGAGCGGGTAAAACAGATGTTAATATCACCCAGTGTCATATTTTTAATAGAGTGCTCAACTCGCATTTATGTAAACGCTAGGAAACCTGCAGGACTCCTATAGTGTCTTACTAGTATTGCAAGTATTACAGCATGAGAAAAGAGTAATTCCGACCATTGCGCAAAATGAGGCACGACCTGTGAAATTGTTCTTTCTGGGCATTTTATTAATATTGTGGTGCTGAAACCAACAATATGCAGCCTTTTCCCACAGCTACTTGCCAGAGTTTGCTACATTTATATAAATACAGCAAGAAGGGGTGGTGGTGTGTACACCGCATTTGCTCTTGGTAATCCATTTTAATCATCATCTGCGCATTGCGTGCGTTAAACTGGGCATGTACTTGCCCTGTTGGTACACAAGTTAAGAAATGAACAGTGGGGAGCATAAAGATGCTCCACTCCCAGTCGCACTGCTGAAAAGGATAGTACATCCTACCCCAGTTTCCAAAAATATATCGAAGAAGTCATTTTTATCCATTTTAACCATTTTAACCATTTTTGTCCCGTCACTTTTTGTGCTTTTCACTTATATGTTCCACAGACATGTTTAATCATGCGTATTGGATGCTTCATATATTCACAGCGTGCCACAGGCCTCATCAGGAATACGACCAAAACTCAAGATTTCGTCGAGCCAGCATTTCTTTATTAATACCCAATGCATTTCGGGCTTTTCATAGCCCTTCGTCAGGAGAAACTGCAATTAAATCATTACAAAAAGATTCATTAATTTTATCTGGTCCTGGGTCAAACATATACAGTACTCAGTCCTTCAATACCGCGCAACATTATAAGCAATAAACCCTGTATACCCCCAAGTGACAAACCCCATGTAAGCACAATCAGTGCTTCATCTACATTCTCCGTGCCCTCATGTGCTTTTATCACAACATGTGCTTTTCCACGTTCTATGTTTACCCCTAACATCATTCCACGAGCGTCGTAGTTAAACACTCCCATGCATTTCACAACATATCTTATTAAGTTCCCTTCATCTGCCCTTCTGCATTTATTCCTATCTGAACTTCCCCATTACCTCTGTCTCGCCCTTCTATGTTATTTTCCCTACTCCCCATCTTCATTTCTACACGGCGCAGTCCCTCGCATTAGTCATCTAATCAATGAAAAAATGTCTCCCTGGTTCTGTGTTACTCCTTAACCTGCTGTAATTACATCAGTTTCATAACTCTACAACATTGTTATCCTCCTCTCTTCCCACTCGTTTTTACTCGCATTCAAACCTCCCCCCGTTTTTTCCGGATTAAACCACTACCTTTACACATACCTGACTCGACACCACGTTCTTCCTAACCCTCTTCGTTCATCGTTTAAATGCAAATGAAGTTTCCCCTTTGTGAAACCACTGTTTAAAACCGAAGCTCCTCCCCCCCTACCTCTCATAATTTGCACCTGAATGAAAGTCCTTGCCTACAATTCCCATAATACTTTGCATCTTGTTGTAAAAAACATTAACATGAGTCATCTACCAAACAGTGAACAAATGTCAAAAATGAAAAATGTATAAAATGAAGCTAATTGTTTTGCTTCCAGTTGCTCGAATATAAACTACATATGTCCGTTCCCAGATATTTCTGCCATTTTTCTCACCCAATCCAAGGCTATTAATCAGTAAAATCATGCCGTTTCGATATGCGTGTGGTTTCTGATGTTGTAGCTTCAGTTTCAACTTTTCCAGTGTTTTTATCGGGTGCACTGCCAGCAATAGGGCAATTATATTGTTACAACAAGAAGGGGTGGTGGTGTGCACACCGCATTTGCTCTTGGTAATCCATTTTAATCATCATCTGCGCATTGCGTGCGTTAAACTGGGCATGTACCTTGCCCTGTTGGTACACAAGTTAAGAAATGAACAGTGGGGAGCATAAAGATGCTCCACTCCCAGTCGCACTGCTGAAAAGGATATTACATCCTACCCCAGTTTCCAAAAGTATATCGAAGAAGTCATTTTTATCCATTTTAACCATTTTAACCATTTTTGTCCCGTCAATTTTTGTGCTTTTCACTTATATGTTCCACAGACATATTTAATCATGCGTATTGGATGCTTCATATATTCACAGCGTGCCACAGGCCTCATCAGGAATACGACCAAAACTCAAGATTTCGTCGAACCAGCATTTCTTTATTAATACCCAATGCATTTCGGGCTTTTCATAGCCCTTCGTCAGGGGAATCTGCAATTAAATCATTACAAAAAGATTCATTAATTTTATCTGGTCCTGGGTCAAACATATACAGTTCTCAGTCCTTCAATACCGCGCAACATTATAAGCAATAAACCCTGTATACCCCCAAGTGACAAACCCCATGTAATCACAATCAGTGCTTCATCTACATTCTCCGTGCCCTCATGTGCTTTTATCACAACATGTGCTTTTCCACGTTCTATGTTTACCCCTAACATCATTCCACGAGCGTCGTAGTTAAACACTCCCATGCATTTCACAACATATCTTATTAAGTTCCCTTCATCTGCCCTTCTGCATTTATTCCTATCTGAACTTCCCCATTACCTCTGTCTCGCCCTTCTATGTTATTTTCCCTACTCCCCATCTTCATTTCTACACGGCGCAGTCCCTCGCATTAGTCATCTAATCAATGAAAAAACGTCTCCCTGGTTTCGTGTAACTCCTTAACCTGCTGTAATTATATCAGTTTCATAACTCTACAACATTCTTATCCTCCTCTCTTCCCACTCGTTTTTACTCGCATTCAAACCTCCCCCCGTTTTTTTCCAGATTAAACCACTACCTTTACACATACCTGACTCGACACCACGTTCTTCCTAACCCTCTTCGTTCATCGTTTAAATGCAAATGAAGTTTCCCCTTTGTGAAACCACTGTTTAAAACCGACGCTCCTCCCCCCTACCTCTGATAATTTGCACCTGAATGAAAGTCCTTGCCTACAATTCCCATAATACTTTGCATCTTGTTGTAAAAAACATTAACATGAGTCATCTTCCAAACAGTGAACAAATGTCAAAAATGAAAAATGTATAAAACGAAGCTAATTGTTTTGCTTCCAGTTGCTCGAATATAAACTACATATGTCCGTTCCCAGATATTTCTGCCATTTTTCTCATCCACGCATATCGAAACGTCATGATTTTACTGATTAATAGCCTTGGATTGGATGAGAAAAATCGTTTTATACATTTTTCATTTTTGACATTTGTTCACTGTTTGGTAGATGACTCATGTTAATGTTTTTTACAACAAGATGCGAAGTATTATGGGAATTGTAGGCAAGGACTTTCATTCAGGTGCAAATTATCAGAGGTAGGGGGGGAGGAGCGTTGGTTTTAAACAGTGGTTTCACAAAGGGGAAACTTCATTTGCATTTAAACTATGAACGAAGAGGGTTAGGAAGAACGTGGTGTCGAGTCAGGTATGTGTAAAGGTAGTGGTTTAATCTGGAAAAAACGGGGGTAGGTTTGAATGCGAGTAAAAACGAGTGGGAAGAGAGGAGGATAAGAATGTTGTAGAGTTATGAAACTGATGTAATTACAGCAGGTTAAGGAGTAACACGAAACCAGGGAGACGTTTTTTCATTGATTAGATGACTAATGCGAGGGACTGCGCCGTGTAGAAATGAAGATGGGGACTAGGGAAAATAACATAGAAGGGCGAGACAGAGGTAATGGGGAAGTTCAGATAGGAATAAATGCAGAAGGGCAGATGAAGGGAACTTAATAAGATATGTTGTGAAATGCATGGGAGTGTTTAACTACGACGCTCGTGGAATGATGTTAGGGGTAAACATAGAACGTGGAAAAGCACATGTTGTGATAAAAGCACATGAGGGCACGGAGAATGTAGATGAAGCAGCACTGATTGTGATTACATGGGGTTTGTCACTTGGCGGTATACGGGGTTTATTGCTTATAATGTTGCGCGGTATTGAAGGACTGAGAACTGTATATGTTTGACCCAGGACCAGATAAAATTAATGAATCTTTTTGTAATGATTTAATTGCAGTTTTCCCTGACGAAGGGCTATGAAAAGCCCGAAATGCATTGGGTATTAATAAAGAAATGCTGGCTCGACGAAATCTTGAGTTTTGGTCGTATTCCTGATGAGGCCTGTGGCACGCTGTGAATATATGAAGCATCCAATACGCATGATTAAATATGTCTATGGAACATATAAGTGAAAAGCACAAAAATTGACGGGACAAAAATGGTTAAAATGGTTAAAATGGATCAAAAAAACATTTTCGATATATTTTTGGAAACTGGGGTAGGATGTAATATCCTTTTCAGCAGTGCGACTGGGAGTGGAGCATCTTTATGCTCCCCACTGTTCATTTCTTAACTTGTGTACCAACAGGGCAAGGTACATGCCCAGTTTAACGCACGCAATGCGCAGATGATGATTAAAATGGATTACCAAGAGCAAATGCGGTGTGCACACCACCACCCCTTCTTGTTGTAACAATATAATTACCTATTGCTGGCAGTGCACCCGAGGAAAACACTGGAAAAGTTGAAACTGAAGCTACAACATCGGAAACCACACGCATATCGAAACGGCATGATTTTACTGATTAATAGCCTTGGATTGGATGAGAAAAATGGCAGAAATATCTGGGAACGGACATATGTAGTTTATATTCGAGCAACTGGAAGCAAAACAATTAGCTTCGTTTTATACATTTTTCATTTTTGACATTTGTTCACTGTTTGGTAGATTACTCATGTTAATGTTTTTTACAACAAGATGCAAAGTATTATGGGAATTGTAGGCAAGGACTTTCATTCAGGTGCAAATTATCAGAGGTAGGGGGGAGGAGCGTCGGTTTTAAACAGTGGTTTCACAAAGGGGAAACTTCATTTGCATTTAAACGATGAACGAAGAGGGTTAGGAAGAACGTGGTGTCGAGTCAGGTATGTGTAAAGGTAGTGGTTTAATCTGGAAAAAACGGGGGGAGGTTTGAATGCGAGTAAAAACGAGTGGGAAGAGAGGAGGATAAGAATGTTGTAGAGTTATGAAACTGATGTAATTACAGCAGGTTAAGGAGTAACACAGAACCAGGGAGACGTTTTTTCATTGATTAGATGACTAATGCGAGGGACTGCGCCGTGTAGAAATGAAGATGGGGAGTAGGGAAAATAACTTAGAAGGGCGAGACAGAGGTAATAGGGAAGTTCAGATAGGAATAAATGCAGAAGGGCAGATGAAGGGAACTTAATAAGATATGTTGTGAAATGCATGGGAGTGTTTAACTACGACGCTCGTGGAATGATGTTAGGGGTAAACATAGAACGTGGAAAAGCACATGTTGTGATAAAAGCACATGAGGGCATGGAGAATGTAGATGAAGCACTGATTGTGATTACATGGGGTTTGTCACTTGGGGGTATACGGGGTTTATTGCTTATAATGTTGCGCGGTATTGAAGGACTGAGAACTGTATATGTTTGACCCAGGACCAGATCAAATTAATGAATCTTTTTGTAATGATTTAATTGCAGTTTCCCCTGACGAAGGGCTATGAAAAGCCCAAAATGCATTGGGTATTAATAAAGAAATGCTGGCTCGACGAAATCTTGAGTTTTGGTCGTATTCCTGATGAGGCCTGTGGCACGCTGTGAATATATGAAGCATCCAATACGCATGATTAAATATGTCAGTGGAACATATAAGTGAAAAGCACAAAAATTGACGGGACAAAAATGGTTAAAATTGTTAAAATGGATAAAAAAAACTTTTTCGATATATTTTTGGAAACTGGGGTAGGATGTAATATCCTTTTCAGCAGTGCGACTGGGAGTGGAGCATCTTTATGCTCCCCACTGTTCATTTCTTAACTTGTGTACCAACAGGGCATGGTACATGCCCAGTTTAACGCACGCAATGCGCAGATGATGATTAAAATGGATTACCAAGAGCAAATGCGGTGTGCACACCACCACCCCTTCTTGTTGTAACAATATAATTGCCCTATTGCTGGCAATGCACCCGAGGAAAACACTGGAAAAGTTGAAACTGAAGCTACAACATCGGAAACCACACGCATATCGAAACGGCATGATTTTACTGATCAATAGCCTTGGATTGGATGAGAAAAATTGCAGAAATATCTGGGAACGGACATATGTAGTTTATATTCGAGCAACTGGAAGCAAAACAATTAGCTTCGTTTTATACATTTTTCATTTTTGACATTTGTTCACTGTTTGGTAGATGACTCATGTTAATGTTTTTTACAACAAGATGCAAAGTATTATGGGAATTGTAGGCAAGGACTTTCATTCAGGTGCAAATTATCAGAGGTAGGGGGGAGGAGCGTCAGTTTTAAACAGTGGTTTCACAAAGGGGAAACTTCATTTGCATTTAACCGATAAACGAAGAGGGTTAGGAAGAACGTGGTGTCGAGTCAGGTATGTGTAAAGGTAGTGGTTTAATCTGGAAAAAACGGGGGGAGGTTTGAATGCGAGTAAAAACGAGTGGGAAGAGAGGAGGATAAGAATGTTGTAGAGTTATGAAACTGATGTAATTACAGCAGGTTAAGGAGTAACACAGAACCAGGGAGACGTTTTTTCATTGATTAGATGACTAATGCGAGGGACTGCGCCATGTAGAAATGAAGATGGGGAGTAGGGAAAATAACATAGAAGGGCAATACAGAGGTAATGGGGAAGTTCAGATAGGAATAAATGCAGAAGGGCAGATGAAGGGAACTTAATAAGATATGTTGTGAAATGCATGGGAGTGTTTAACTACGACGCTCAAGGAATGATGTTAGGGGTAAACATAGAACGTGGAAAAGCACATGTTGTGATAAAAGCACATGAGGGCACGGAGAATGTAGATGAAGCACTGATTGTGATTACATGGGGTTTGTCACTTGGGGGTATACGGGGTTTATTGCTTATAATGTTGCGCGGTATTGAAGAACTGAGAACTGTATATGTTTGACCCAGGACCAGATAAAATTATTGAATCTTTTTGTAATGATTAAATTGCAGTTTCCCCTGATGAAGGGCTATGAAAAGCCCGAAATGCATTGGGTATTAATAAAGAAATGCTGGCTCGGCGAAATCTTGAGTTTTGGTCGTATTCCTGATGAGGCCTGTGGCACGCTGTGAATATATGAAGCATCCAATACGCATGATTAAATATGTCTGTGGAACATATAAGTGAAAAGCACAAAAATTGACGGGACAAAAATGGTTAAAATGGTTAAAATGGATAAAAATGACTTCTTCGATATATTTTTGGAAACTGGGGTAGGATGTAATATCCTTTTCAGCAGTGCGACTGGGAGTGGAGCATCTTTATGCTCCCCACTGTTCACATTTATATAAATGCCACCATTTCCTTTCTATATCGTACATGTGTCATCTCTCCTTGGGTCACCCATTGACATCAGGAGTTTAGGGATCTACTACAGACATGTAGACACTTTTTCCTCTGGTTTACTAATTCATATGTAATACAACCTGCTCTCAATTCGTCCACACTTGCTGAGTTGTTTGTGAGCCTGTGCAAGTTCAGTTAATGGTCTCAAGCCAGAGGCCAGTCAGTAGCTCTTCACGCCACAGAAAATCAACACTTTTTTATTTGTTTCAGAGTTCGGCAGGCAGGAGAATAGGTTTAAGGTGGCTTCCTTTTAAAGTACCTCTCTATGTAGGTCTGCAGACACAGCCTCTGTATGGGCTGATGCTCCTTACAGCAGGATAATCTCCAGCCTGGAGCACCAAGAACAGAGGCATAAAGAAGTGTCAACTATCTGCTCCTGGCTATGCACTGACATAAGACAGTGATAAGGAAAGAGACAAAAGAATGGTTTTAGCTATAAAACTCTACTCACTCTGAACAACATATTGCAGCTCCCTTTGCCCCCATCATCTACTAAGTGGCAGTGCTACAGGAATTTCTATTGGAGTCTTGTCTCCTTTGTTCATACTTCACTGCCTAGGTCTCCTCCTTCCTACATCCTGATAAACTGCTACTGCCTGGGAAAACAAATCACCCCCATCTTGTGCACAGGAACAGGCTCAGGACTTCCAAATATAACCCACAGGCCTCTATTACTCTCTTCTCTTATACTTACAGTGCATATACTACAATATCCACATACACAAACACGCACAACATACACCTGGATGAGATTAGATGACAAAATTCATTTTAAATCTGACTGTGAAAGGGCGAGACACCCCCAGCCAGTGGCAAATGACTCATTTTAGTGCGTGAGGGAAAAAACCTTTAATTTACATAATAGTGATGGAAGATCTTTAAATCAGACCTTTTCTTTTTCATGCACATCATACAGACCCTGTACAAAGGTTGGGATACCCCTGACTATGTTTAAAAGGGTTGCCCTAGGCTTGGCACACAACAGGCTGGGTGTCAGAACCACCCTGCCCTCTAATCAAAAAGGTTACACTATTAGTGCCATTAGGTTGAGAGGTCGACCAAAATTCAGCTATGGATACTACTTACATAAAACGAGAGTACAGAGGCAATCCAAGAAGGCCGCCAAGGAGTGACCATTGGTTCAGCAGGTTAGTGTTCCAGTGCCTGTTGGCAATTTAGAATGTCCAGGTGAAGCTCCCACCAAAGTGCTCACTTTACCCTAGGAGTTCGAGTAAGAAGGAGCTCAGAAGATATCACCGCAAGAGTTTAGTCAGGGAAAAACTCATCACGTTTTCTCTCTATGTTTCTCCTGTCGTGTTACAAGTTTCAGTCTTGAGGAGTAGTGCTTACAGAGTGCGCAAGTCAGCAAACCTTAGATTTGGTTTAGTCATGTGGGAGGCTACAGAGTACAAGAGAGTTAGTCGGGTAATGCAGCTTTTCGCATGCTAGTCCCAAGGTTATTTCTTCACAGACTTTGGGAGAGAAGTGTTTTACAATAGGCAGAGTCAGCACAAGTGTGTGAATATTGTATATTTGGATTTGAGAGTGTTTTACGAGAATGTAATGTTTGAGGCTGCCGAGAGAGAGTGCATGCTCGTAAAACAGCAGAGTACACTGAATTTTCAGGAATTCCTTCAGTCAAGGACTGGGCAGAGTCAGCACAAGTATTGCAAATTCCCTAGTTGGTTAAGTATCAGTTGTAGAGAGTGTTCTTACCTTCCAATATAATCCCAATAGAAAAGTTTAGTTGAGACGGCGTTCCTGTATTGTTTATGCCACATTATTAAAGGGAAAAATACTTATTTAAGACATAAGATTCCCAACTGTAAAAGGTGTAAATATACGTTAATACTTCAACCTTATCTAAAGAAAAGAAAGAAGAGATACTTACCAGATATACATAAGAACGTCATTTAAGGTACCTTCTGTACAGGAAGAGGGGAGAGTCTGAAAGAGAGAAAGGAAGAATTAAAACATAGAACAACATTGTAGAGATACTAATTAAGAAAAATCGTATTGCAATTACAGTTACAGAAAAAGGGTACTAAAAATATTAAAAGAAAAAAGAAGAGAGGTATTGGTCACCAGAAACTCGGGTGGGTGCAATTAAGTCAGTTATTAAAGAAAAATAAGATTAAAGTATGATAAGGTTAAGAGAATAAAAGTATTTGTTGTAATAAAACATTTGTTGCAGTTCCAATGATGATGATGCAATCTTGCAAGAAAAGAAGATAGCGAAATTCTAGAAGAGGAACCAGAGTGAATACGTGTGGCTGCCTCTTCTCTGTCCCATTCCCCTTTCCCCCTGTGGGTTCCTCAGTTATTCACATGCTTGGCATAACGTGGTTGGCTTGGAAACTGTAGTGGGGGCATTGGGACCTGACGTTGTTCTGCTCCTGTGCATCTAGTGCAATAGCCCCGTCCTGACACTGGGGTTCTTAATGTTTACATGATGTGTATATTCAAAACTAAATGTTTAATCTGTATGCCCCAGATATGGAGCACTATGCATGTTTTTTCTTATACAGTTTGGAACCTCCGATGGCTTGTTATCTCAGAAAGACTTCTCCCACAATACTCCTAAAACCCTGCATGAAAAATTTACTTTGACGTGTTTCGGGCTTGATTTCTCTCTTTTCTTTCTTTGGTGACCCTCTTTTTACCTTCCATCCTCTGTATGCCTTCGGTTTATGAGTATAGCCTCCTCTCAGTCTCATGCATGTCCTAGACCTTCTTATTGTAATTCTGAAATTGGCTGATACCTCATTTCAAAGATCACAACATCTCCTCTTTAAAACCCTAGCCCTGTAAACAAACATTAACTAATCCCCACCAATCTGTCTATCTCGCCATCCATTCACCTGAAACCACATAGCCCCCACTAATGATCACACCTAACTGGTAATGATATAATGCATCAGAGTAACTACAGAAAATGCATGCAATTTTTTCTTAACCCCTCCGAAGCTAGGCCTCCCCCTCCCACCCCGTGCAAGCCTTTTTTTGGCTATTTGGGATAGTTTGCCCGTAGGCCCCTGTAAGTTTTTGACCACATAAGGTATCCATGCCAAAATTTTGTCCCTTTTTTCCGACATCATGGGAATTCTGAAGGTACCCAGGGTTTGGGGATTCCCCTGGAGGGGACCCAGAAATTAGCCAAAATACAGCTAACTTCTGTTTTTTTGGGGGAAAATGCAAAAAAAGGGCTACAGATGAAACCGTCTGTTTTTTCCCTGCAAATTGTATCAAAAAAGGGGCTGTGGAGCTGAAATCACCATCTTCCCAGCTTTCAGGGACAAGCAGACGTTTGTCAGAAAACCAACATTTTTTACACAGTTTTGGCATTTTCCTGGGACATTGCCTATTTTTGCAATTTTTTGTGCTTTCAACCTCCTTCCAGTTAATGGTAGAAATGGGTATGAAAGCAACAATGGATCCTGGAAATTATTACATTTTGGAAAAGTAGACAAAATTCTGAATTCAGAAGGAGGCCATTTGTGTAGATACTTCAAGGTTTCTTTATAGAAACCAACAAGTAAATATAGGAAAATTGAAAATTAGTTTAAAAAAACAGCCTTTAGTGTCCACGTTTTCACCTGTAACTTCTTTTAATTATGACAGATCTTTGAAAGCAATATACCGTTACATCCTATGGACCTTACTAGTTGTGAAGATATATATAGAACTTGTAGGTTCACCAAGAACTTGACGACCCAGAGCCAAAAACTGAGCAGCGACTTGCAATGGTGTTTTATTATGTACCGGGTATATATCAATTATTCTGGGAAAATGTATACATGGAAAAATCGGTATGAATCGCTATGAATTTCTAAAATGGGATCAAAATATAGAGTTTAGACACAGTATATATTTGCACATTTCCGAAATTGGGAATACTCATACTAGCATGAGAATTATACATCATTTTTAAATATTACTTCTTTTTTACACATTGTCTTTCGTTTGGAAGGCAGAAATGTATCAAATATCGAAAGTCAATAGGTAATAACAATTGCTTTACAGATCTAAATTCCCCTAAGTCTCCCGATAAAAATGGTACCTCACTTGTGTGCATAGGCCTAGTGCCCGCGACAGGAGACGGCACACAATGCAACGTGGACACACCACAATTTCACCCTTTTTTGGCAAAGTGCCTAGCTGTAGTTTTTGAACCCTAGCTCTGCCGGCACCTAGGGACACCTAGCAAACTTATACATTTTTTAGAACTAGACTCCAAGGGAAATCAAGGATGGGGTGACTTGACTGCCCCTCACCAGGTTCTTTTACCCAGAATTCCTTGCAAACCTAAATATTTGTAAAAAAAAATACATTTCTTCACATTTATGTGGTGGAAAGTTTGGGAATATGCGTGGATCCAGGAGTTTCTACCCACCCCGCGTTCCCCAAAGTCTTCTGACATAAACGATACCTCACTTGTGTGGCTAGGCCTAGTGCCCGCAACAGGAAACGGCACAAAACGCAACATGGACACACCACAATTTCACAGTGAAAAATGGCCCTTTTTTGGTAAAGTTCCTAGCTGTAGTTTTTTAACCCTAGCTCTGCCGGCACCTAGGGAAACCTAGAAAACCTATACATTTTGTTTAACTAGACTACCAGGGAAATCAAAGATGAGGTGACTTGACTGCCTATCACCAGGTTCTGTTACCCAGAATTCCTTACAAACCTAAATAATTGTAAAACAAAATACATTTTCTTCACATTTATGTGGTGTAAAGTTCTGGAATCTGCGTGGATCCACAAATTTCTACCGTCCTCGCATTTCCCAAAGTCTTCTGAGAAAAAAGTACCAAAATTGTGTGGGTAGGCCTAGTGCCCGCGACAGGAAACGGCACAAAACGCTAAGTGGACACACCACAATTTCACAGTGAAAAATTGCCCTTTTTTGGCAAAGTGCCTATCTGTAGTTTTTGAACCCTAGCTCTGCCGGCACCTAGGGAATCCTAGCAAACCTATCTATTCATTCCTGAAAACTAGACACCCAGGAGAATTGAGGATGGGGTGACTTGACTGCCTTACACCAGGTTCTGTTACCCAGAATCCCTTGCAAACCGAAACAATTATGCACAAAAACACATTTTCCTCACATTTCTGTGGTGGAAAGTTTTGGAATCTATGTGGATCCACAAATTTCCACCCAACCCGCGTTTCCCAAAGTCTTTCAAGAAAAATGGTACCTCACTTGTGTGGGTTGGCCTAGGTGCCCGCAACAGGAAATGGTGCAAAACGCAACCTGGACACACCACAATTTCACTGTGCAAAATGACCCTTTTTTGGAAAAGTGCCTAGCTGTAGTTTTTTAACCTTAGCTCTGCCGGCTCCTAGGGAAACCTAGCAAACCTATACATTTTTGAAAACTAGACACCCAGGGAAATCCAGGATGGGGTGACTAGACTGCCTCTCACCAGGTTCTGTTACCCAGAATCCCTTGCAAACCTAAAAAAAAAAGAAACTTTCCTCTTATTTCTGTGGTGGAAAGTCCTGGAATCTGCATGGATCCACAAATTTCCACTCACCCTGCGTCCCCCAAAGTCTTCCGAGAAAAACGGTACCTCACTTGTGTGTGTATTCCTAGTGCCTGAGACTGGAAACAGCACAAAACACAACGTGGACGCACCACAAGTTTACAATGAAAAATGACACTTTTTTGGCAAAGTGACTAGCTGAAGTTTCTTAACCCTAGCTCTGCCGGCACTTAGTGAAACCTAGTAAACCTAAAAATTTCTGAAAACTAGACACCCAGGAAAATCCAGGATGGGGTGACTTGACTGCCTCTCACCAGGTTCTGTTACCCAGAATCCCTTGCAAACCTAAAAAAAAAAGAAACTTTCCTCTTATTTCTGTGGTGGAAAGTCCTGGAATCTGCATGGATCCACAAATTTCCACTCACCCTGCGTCCCCCAAAGTCTTCCGAGAAAAACGGTACCTCACTTGTGTGTGTATTCCTAGTGCCCGAGACTGGAAACGGCACAAAACACAACGTGGACGCACCACAAGTTTACAATGAAAAATGACACTTTTTTGGCAAAGTGACTAGCTGAAGTTTCTTAACCCTAGCTCTGCCGGCACTTAGTGAAACCTAGTAAACCTAAAAATTTCTGAAAACTAGACACCCAGGAAAATCCAGGATGGGGTGACTTGACTGCCTCTCACCAGGTTCTGTTACCCAGAATCCCTTGCAAACCTAAAATATTGTCCAAAAAAACACATTTTCCTCATATATCTGTGGTGGAAAGTTCTGTAATCTGCGTGGAGCCACAAATTTCCATGAACCTCGCGTTACCCAAAATCTTCCAAGAAAAACTGTACTTCACTTGTGTGGGTAGGCCTAGTGCCCGTGACAGGAAACGACACAAAACACAACGTGGACACACCACAATTTCACAGTGAAAAATTACCAGTTTTTGGCAAAGTGCCTATCTGTAGTTTTTGAACCCTCGCTTTGACGGCACTTAGGGAATCCTAGCAAACCTATCTATACATGTCTGAAAACTAGACACCCAGGAGAATCGAGGATGGGGTGACTTGACTGCCTTTCATAAGGTTCTGTTATCCAGAATCCCTTGCAAACCGAAACAATTGTGCACAAAAACACATTTTCCTCGCATTTCTGTGGTGGAAAGTTTTGGAATCTATGTGGATCCACAAATTTCCACCCACCCCGCGTTTCCCAAAGTATTTCGAGAAAAATGGTACATCACTTGTGTGTGTATTCCTAGTGCCCGAGACTGGAAACGGCACAAAACCCAACATGGACACACCACAATTTTACAGTGAAAAATGACACTTTTTTGGCAAAGTGACTAGCTGTAGTTTTTTAACCCTAGCTCTACCGGCACTTAGTGAAACCTAGCAAACCTATAAATTTCTGAAAACTAGACACCCAATAGAATCCAGGATGGGGTGAATTGACTGCCTCTCACCAGGTTCTGTTACCCAGAATCCCTTGCAAACCTAAAATATTGTCCAAAAAAACACATTTTTCCTCACATATCTGTGGTGGAAAGTTCTGGAATCTGCGTGGATCCTCAAATTTCCACCCACCCCATGTTTCCCAAAGTCTTTCGAGAAAAACTGTACCTCACTTGTGTGGGTAGGCCTAGTGCCCACGACAGGAAACGGCACAAAACGCAACGTGGACACACCACAATTTCATAATGAAAAATGACCCTTTTTTGGCAAAGTGCCTAGCTGTAGTTTATGAACCCTAGCTCTGCCAGCACCTAGAGAAACCAACAAACCTATTCATTTCTAAAAACTAGACACCCAGGGGAATCCAGGATGGGTGACTTGACTGCCTCTCACCAGGTTCTGTTACTCAGAATCCCTTAAAAAACTAAACAATTGTCAAATAAAACACATTTTCCTCACATTTCTGTGGGTGGAAAGTTCTGGAATGTGCATGGATCCACAAATTTCCACCCACCCCGTGTTTCCCAGAGTCTTCTGAGAAAAAATGTACCTCACTTGTGTGAGTTGGCCTAGTGGCCGCGACAGGAAACGGCACAAAAAGCAATGTGGACATACTACAATTTCACAGTGAAAATGACCCTTTTTTCGCAAAGTGCCTAGCTGTAGTTTTTTAACCCTAGCTCTACCGGCACATAAGGAAACCTAGCAAACATATACATTTTTGAAAACTGGAGACCCACGGAAATCCAGGATGGGGTGACTTGACTGTCTCTTGCAAGGTTCTGTTACCCAGAATCTGCGTGGATCCACAGATTTCCACCCACCCCGCGTTTCCCAAAGTTTTCCAAGAAAAACAATACCTCACTTGTGTGGGTTGGCCTAGTGGCCGCGACAGGAAACGACACAAAAAGCAATGTGGACATACTACAATTTCACAGTGAAAATGACCCTTTTTTAGCAAAGTGCCTAGCTGTAGTTTTTTAACCCTAGCTCTACCGGCACATAAGGAAACCTAGCAAACATATACATTTTTGAAAACTGGAGACCGACGGAAATCCAGGATGGGGTGACTTGACTGTCTCTCGCCAGGTTCTGTTACCCAGAATCTGCGTGGATCCACAGATTTCCACCCACCCCGCGTTTCCCAAAGTTTTCCAAGAAAAACAATACCTCACTTGTGTGGGTAGGCCTAGTGCCGGCAACAGGAAACAGCGCGAAACGCAACGTGGAGACACCACAATTTCACAGTGGAAAATAACCCTTTTATGGCAAATTGCCTAGCTGTAGTTTTTTAACCCTAGCTCTGCCGGCACCTAGGGAAACCTAGCAAACCTATACATTTTTAAAACTAGACACCCAAGGGGAATACAGGATGTGGTGACTTGACTGCCTCTCACCAGGTTCTGTTAACCAGAATCCCTTGCAAACCTACAAAATTGTCAAAAAACTAAATTTCCTCACATTTCTGTGGTGAAAAGTTCTGGAAACTGTGTGGATCCTCAAATTTCCACTCACCCTGCATTCCTCAAAGTATTCTGAGAAAAATGGTCCCTCACTTGCGTGGGTGGGTCAAGGACCTGTAAGAGGCAAGGACCCAAAACTAATTGAGGCGACATCAAAATTACCTATCACAAACAAACCTGGTTTTGTAAGAAGGGTCCCATGAATTTTTGGCCCTGGGCTTGGTGATCATCTAGGGAAACCTTCCAAACCCAAACATTTCTGGAAACTAGACACCCGGGGGAGTCCAGCGAGGTATGGCTTGTCTGGGTCCCCTAATGTTTTCCTACCCACAATCCCCTGCAAACCTAAAATGTAGCTGGAAAAAAACACTTTTTTCTGACATTTCTCTGTGGGAAAGTTATGGAATCTACGTGGATCCACAAATGTCCTCCCACCCAGCATTCCCCAATGTCTCCTGATAAACAATGATACCTTACTCGCGTGGGTGGGTCAAGTACCCACGACAGGCAAGGGCCCAAAACCTATTGAGGCGACATCAAAATTACCTATCACAAAACAACCTGGTTTTGCAAGGGGGTCCCATGAGTTTTTGGGCCCGGGCTCGGCGGCCATCTGGGGAAACCCACCAAACCCACACATTTCTGAAAACTAAACACCCAGGGGAGTCCAGCGAGGTATGGCTTTCATGGGTCCCCTAAGGTTTTCCTACCCACAATCCCCTGCAAACCTCAAATTTAGCTGCAAAAATGACTTATTTCTCAGATTTCTGTGTGAGAAAGTTCTGGAATCTACGTGGATCCACAAATTTCTCCCCACCCAGCGGGGGAGTCCAGCGAGGTATGGCTTGTCTGGGTCCCCTAACGTTTTCCTACCCACAATCCCCTGCAAACCTCAAATTTAGCTGAAAAATCTATTTTTTCAGAAATTTCTGTGTGGGAAAGTTCTGGAATCTACGTGGATCCACAAATTTCCTCCCAGCCAGCGTTCCCCAAGGTCTTCCAATAACAATGATGCCACACTCTCGTGGGTTCGTCAAGTACCCGCGACAGGCAAAGGTCCAAAACCTATTGAGGTGACATCAAAATACCTCGCTTGATCCCCCGGGTGTTTAGTTTTCAGAAATGTGTGGGTAGGGTAGGTTTCCCTTGATAGCCGCTGGCCCAGGGCCAAAGCAAGCCATACCTTGATGGACTCCCCCAAGTGTCTAGTTTTCAGAAATGTGTGGGTTTGAAAGGTTTCCGAAGAAGACCGCTGAACCCGGGGCCAAAAACCCAGGTGACTCACCTTGCAAATCCAGGTTGTTTTGTGATAGGTCATTTTGATGTCTTCTCAATACATTTTGGGCCCTTGCCTGTATCGGGTACTTGACCCACCCATGGGAGTGATCCTTCATATTTATCAGGAGATCATGGGGAACACTTGGTGGTAGGATATTTGTGGATCCACGTAGATTCCAGAACTTTCCACACAGAAATTTGAGAAAAGTGATTTTTTTCTAGCTAAATTTGAGGTTGTTCACGTATCTCCGTTGCTTCGTATTTGCAGAATATCGAGCTTTAAACTCACGTTTAAAATTCATCGTATTGTAAGTCCTTTCATATGTTTTTTACCTGCGAGCACACTTTCTTGGTTTTAAATGCACTCGTGTTTTTCTTGGTCTTAAATTCACTCGTTTAAAAAAAAATCAAAAAGAAATCAATTGTTCGGTTAAAATCTGTCAAATTACCGGTCACTAGCACCACGCTCACCGTCCAATAATCGGTCGCGAACACCACGTTCACCGTTATTTCACGACCCGATGGGTTTGTTCACCCTTCTACACATGAACCCTTACAACCATATATGCATGAGCACTTTGTTGAAATTATGAAACCATTGTTGTTTTCCTTCACATGTTCGGTTTGTTCATTTATTCATATAACTATGAAGCAAGCACTAAGATACATATTTACCGGATTCAGACCGGGAATATCACAGCTTCGCACCTAGTTTCCATCGAGGAACTCCATTAGACCACAAGTTATATATCTGACCTGTATATTTTTACATGCCTGTATGTTATTTACACGCTGTGATGAATGTCCGCCTTCATGTTTCCAGATGAAGCCCCTGATGAAGGGCTAGGCCCGAAATGCAATGGGTTCAAAATCAAAAATTTGTGAAAAACGCTTTGTCAAGGTCACTGACGAAAGTAATTCACAGAAATTAAAAAAGATAAATAAAAATGTATTCCTGTAAATAATATATGCAAATGATTTAAAGATTATTGAAAAATTCAAAGAGTGTAAATCGGTAGGCTCTCCCCTGTAGGGAGTTGCACAAATCATTCTTCATTTACTCCGTTCCCCAAACTCAGGGGGATAACCAATTAGCACCAACTACATTCATACCGCTGAATACTAAGAACAACCTGGAGTGTGAAGATCCTTCCTCCATTTGCATCTACTAAGGACTTTTGTGCCCACACGGTGATCCCATGCAAAAATGTATGGAAAAGGTGAATTATTTCAGCTAAATTTGAGGTTTTCAGGGAATTCTGGGTAGGAAAATGTTGGGGGACCCATGCAAGCCATACCTCGCTGGACTCCCCCGGGTGTATAGTTTTCAGAAATATGTGGGTTTGGTAGGTTTCCCTAGAGGGTCGCCAAGCCCAGGGTGAAACACTCATGTGACCCCCCTTGCAAAACCAGGTTGTTCTGTGATAGGAAATTTTGATGTCCCCTTAATAGGTTTGGGCCCTTGCCTGTCGCGGGTACTTGACCCACCCAAACGGGTGAGGTATCATTTTTATCGAGAGACCTGAGGAAATGCTGGGTGGGAGGAAATTTGTGGATCCACGTAGATTCCAGAACTTTCCCACACAGAAATTTGAGAGAAAAGTGATTTTTTCAGCTAAATTTGAGGTTTGCAGGGGATTGTGGGTATGAAAACGTTAGGGGACCCACGCAAGCCATACCTCGCTGGACTCCCCCAGGTATCTAGTTTTCAGAAATGTGTGGGTTTGGTAGGTTTCCCTAGATGGCCGCCAAGCCCGGGGTCAAAAACTCATGGGATCCCCCTTGCAAAACCATGTCGTTTTGTGTTAGGAAATTTTGATGTTGCCTCAATAGGATTTGGGTCCTTGCCTGTTGCTGGTACTTGACCCACTCACGTGAGTGAGGTATAATTTTTATTGGGAGACCTGGGGGAGTGCTGGGTGGGAGGGAATTTGTGGATCTGCGTAGATTCCAGAACTTTCCCACACAGAAATTTGAGAAGAAAGTGATTTTTTCAGCAACATTTTAGGTTTGCAGGGTGTTTTGGGTAGGAAAATATTGGGTGACCCACGCAAGCCATACCTCACTGGACTCCCCTGGGTGTCTAGTTTTCAGAAATGTGTAGGTTTGGTAGGTTTACCTAGATAGCCGCCGACCATGAGGCCAAAAACTCATGGCCCCCCCCCTCCAAATAACAACACAACAGAGCCTTTCCAAATAGAGACACCTACATAGAAGGACTCAAACAGCAGAAAAAGTGATTATCGGCCGATGATGAGAAGCGGGTAAACTGGTAATTGTTAGCCAGGAACCCCCTCAGTGGTGCTACCATGAGTTACTCTCTCTTTGCTCACTTGTTCAGTTGTTTGAGTGAGATTTTACCTGTAGTAACGTTTTTAATTGAAAATACACCTGGACCTCAGGGCTTGGTGTTAGTTTACACACCCTTGGGATTTAGAAGAATTATTGGGTATCAAATCCTTGTTGTGGGTCCTTCTATGCAGGTGTCTCTATTTGATAAGGCTCTGTTGTGTTGTTATTTGGTTGAGTGGGGGGCGGCCTTACCTTGATTCCCCCTGATACTCCTATTAATTGACTGGCCCCCCTTGCAAAACCAGGTTGTTTTGTGATAGGTAATTTTGATGTTGCCTCAATAGGTTTTTGACCCTTGCCTGTCGCGGACCCTAAGCCTACACACACAAGTGAGGTACCATTTTTCTCAGAAGGCTTTGGGGAATGTGGAGTGGGTGGAATGTTGTGGATCCACGCAGATTCCACAACTTTCCACTACAGAAATGTGAGGAAAATGTGGTTTTTTACACAAATTTTTAGGTTTGCACGGGATTCTGGGTAACAGAACCTGGTGAGAGCCAGTCACGTCACCCCATCATGGATTCCCCTGGGTATCTACTTTTCAAAAATGTATTGGTTTGCTAGGCTTCCATAGGTGCTGGCAGAGCTAGGGTTCAAAATCTACAGATACGCACTTTGCAAAAACAGGGCCAGTTTTCACTGTGAAAATGTAGTGTGTCCACGTTGCGTTTTGGGCCGTTTCCTGTCACGCCCACTAGGCCTACCCATGCAAATGAGGTATCATTTTTCTTGGAAGACTTTGGGGAAACGGGGTGGGTGGAATTTTGTGAACCCAGGCAGATTCCAGAACTTTCCACGACAGAAATGTGAGGAAAATTCGTTTTTTTGGACAAATTTTTAGGTTTGCATGGGATTCTGGGTAACAGAACCTGGTGAGAGCCAGTCAAGTCACCCTATCCTGGATTTCCCTTGGTGTCTAGGTTTAAAAAATGTACAGTTTCGCTAGCTTTCCCTATGTGCCGGCTGCGCTAGGGCCCAAAATCCACAGGTAGGCATATTGCTAAAAACAAATCAGTGCTGAGTCGGCTTTCTGCCGCCCTGGGGGGGATATCGGGGGATGGTGTTGACCTGATATGCCCCCAAGGGGGGCAGAAATACTGTGGCTATTTTTTTGGGAGGTAGGGGCATTGGTATGCCCCTTCTGGGGAGCCCAACACCTACGCATAAAAAATAAAAAAAGCCAGCATAAACCCCCTGAGGGGCATATCCGGGGCTACTGCCCCATCTGCCCCCCAGGGGGGGCAGGAAGGCTCTACTTTTTATAGGGGAGGGGTGGGGGCATGGGCATGCCCGTTTTGGGCAGCCCCCACCCTAATTCAAATTTGCCCCAAAAAATCCCTGGCGTCTAGTTGGCATTTTGCCCCCCCCCCCCCCCGGGGGAACAGATTGGGGCTAATGCCCCCACTCTGCCCCCAGTGGGGCAGAAAGGCCTCTAATGTTTGCGGGGGAGTGGTGGGGGCATTGGCATGTCCATTTTGGGCAGCCCGCACCCTAATTCAAATTTGCCTCAAAAAAATCCCAGGCATCTAGTGGTCTTTCTGCCCCCTGGGGGCAGATTGGGGGCTCAAGCCCCCATCTGACCCCCAGGGAGGCAGAAAGCCCACTAGATGCCAGGCATTGTTTTGGGCAAATTTGAATTAGGGTGGGGGCTGCCCAAAACGGGCATGCCTATGCCCCCACCCTAATTAAAATTTGCCCCAAAAAATCCCTAGCATCTAGTGGGCTTTTTACCCCCCTGGAAGGGCAGATATGGGGCTACTTGTATTGTCAAAGATAGTCCTGGGCCTCTGAGCACACACTAGATTGACATGACAACAGAGCCAAAATAAAAGTCAGGACACCAGATACCCTTTCAGTCAGGCACTCAGGTCAGGGTTCACTTGTATACCATGCAAGGGACATTTTTATTCTGGCGGAAATCAATCCTAGGGGTAGACGGATTGTATACCTGAGTCTAATGCCTATCAAAATATTTACTATGGCCTTATCCCACATGCAGAAAATGTTTTACATCCTGAAATTGCACGATGTTCCAAAAGGTCTCCTCTCACTATACAACCCTACTACTTTATACTACTATACTATACCCTGCTTGAAAATCTGACCGAGACTTAAAACTTTCAAATGTTTCCTCTTCTTTCCTTCTTTTCAATGACCCCTTCTTACCTCAAGCCCTGGCTAACCTCCTATCTCTGTGTATAGTCTACTATATGTTGCCTGTCTGTCTCCCTTAATCTCCATTACTGTATTTCTGCGAATGGCCTGCCCTCATTTCATGTATTAACCCTTTCGCTTCTTTGAAGCCATATCTAATCGACCTAATAATACCTCACCTCCTTTAGCCATCTATTCAGCCAACCAGCCATGTGCATGAACTAACATAGCACGCTCACTAATGATCGCACCGAATTCTGAATAATCTAACCACAACAAAATTGGAGCAAATGCACGGAATTATAGAAGCGTTAGACTAATCCAAGTAACCAACGATAATTAGTAAAAACTAGATTAACCACTAACCTTGGTTTCCAGTGTTGCATGCTTCTCGCTGTAAAGAGTTTGTGTGCCTTAGAGGTAGTAATGGTTTTATAAAATCCCTGTATAAACGTCTGTCTCTAATTTCTTTATAATTGGTGATTTGTGACGTTAACCGTTGGCTCTTATAAAGGCAGGACAGCAGAGCTCTACTGTAATAAGCTATTACAGTGGAGTTCTGACTTCACGGTGCCTGTTGCAGAGCCAGCAGCCGATGTGCAGGTCAGGTCATAGAGCAACTGCATAAAGCAAGGAAAATAACATGTTGCTTTTCTTTCTTCTGCTTTATTTTTCTAGTTTACAGTGACAAGCAGAAAGAACATGTTTATTTTTTGCCCTTCATAGATAATAATGGAACAGTTAGAATCTCTCTGCACGTTCCAAGCTACTGCAGTTTTTTTTGTTTTTTAATAAACTGACTTGTATTGAAATGTTTCTAATATCTTTTTGCAACAAATATCTAACAGGCTTTTGGCATGTTTAATTTTGCACTAGAGGTTAAACTTTTATTAATGTTTGCAAGCATGCTGTCATGGTACTATGCACCATGTTTTTATTGGTTTGTGGGAAAGGTGATGGGATCATGTATGTATGTATGATAATAAGGATATTGCAAGTCACCTTGGAATTCCATAATCTTATCAATGAAATCGGTCTTTGGCCTCGTTCCCCTGTTTGGTTATGGAACTCTTTGGTGACTTGCAATATCCTTATAATGTACGACAGGTGATACTTTATCCCTTATATAAATCCAAATACAATATAATACAGTACTTCTCGCAATGAGAATATCTGCAACCTTGTGTCATAAGATGCTGGGAATACACCCTCTGAGTTGCATGTTGGTAGTCTATATTCTTTTGTGAAACATGGCCGGCAATATGAAAACTACAACCTTTGGACATTGTTTTAACCATGCTAATTTTGGAAGGTCTGGGCTTTCCCACTGGGCTTTCCCAAGAACTTAGAAACCATAGGTATAAAATTCAGCTACCCTAGTGATGTGGACTGTTATGCTATCTCAGCTCAGTGCTACTTCTCTCGGCGCGTTTTCCTTGTGCTAGAAGGTGAGCCGACAAAAAACATAAACAGATGACCCAGAGAATACCACAGAGCGAAACTGGGGAATCTTAACGGGGCCCCATGGAAAATCACTTAACCTCCGTGTGTACGAAACTTTTCGATTAAGGCACCAGCGACAGCCCATATGGTCTGCGGTATCGTTTGTGCTTCTCTGTCCTCCTGTTCTCACACTGCTCTCGTGACACGCTGCATTTTTCGCGCCTGTTCCAAATGAACTTTAAAGGCAAATCACGGCCTGCACCTGACTTTCCGGAATTATCGTGGCACCTGGGAAAGCTCTGTTCATGGATTCCATCTGTCGGCACCACAAACACCATCTGCGGCTGACCACATCTGCTCGAAGGGGCCAGTAACTTATTAAACGGCGCTGTTTCCTCGGTGCGCGCGAGTGCGCACTACGCACCTGTGCGTGTGCTCGCGCGCGCGCAGAATCGGCGATTTACTGCTTCATAAGAATGGCATTTTCTTCTACAAGGGAAGCAGGGGTTCAGGTTCTGCTATTTAAGCGAACGTCGGAAACCTGGTATCTGGTATAATGCTTTTTATGATGTTTATAATTGTTTCTTTCGTTATTTTATTTTGCCATTCTTTCTAATACCCGTGTTTGCTACCGCGTACGTGTACAGGCCTAACTTCAATAATCATGATGACGCTTTAATAATTCGCTGTCTCGTGTAACCCATGTGCATATGAAACGCCTGGAAGGAAACAATACGAATGGTTCTTACATATAATTACATGTTAGCCTTTCAAAATATATACAAACAATTGATTATCGTGAAGAACGCTGGAATCTGTAATGCCAATAATCATACCTAGAATGTGGAAGAGCCCACGTCCCAGTCACTGTGGTCTGGGCTGAGGAGACTCCAATGCTGTCTTCACATTCCTCCTTGCTCTAGTTTCTACTCAAAAGGTTTGTCAGTCCTGTAAGACCTCCCCATGACTGGCTTCTGCTCTTGCTGTCATTCAGTGTTCGCAATGCGGCTTCCGGGGAAAGTGGGGTCGGCAGACCAGTCTTCCCCCGGGGTGTTTGCGCGAGACCAAAGCTGAGTTAGGGTTAGGGGGGTGGGGTTAGGAGTGGTGTATAAGGAGGACATGGGAGGAGTTTTCAGACTCTTCCTGCCCTCAGCGCCATGGGGGAAGGGTCTGAGTTAAAACTGATCCACCCTCCCACCCTACATATTACAGGAGTGGGGCAATGGGCTAAGGACCCGGAATAGCGTGCCAGTTTTAGGAAGGGTTGAAGTTTGGGTTAGCAGACTGTGGAGGGGTGGGGAGTCTATGACGGGCATACTCACCCCCCCTGGGGAGGGGGATACAGGTGCATGATGGGGGTGCGGGTTGCAAGAGTGTGATGGCCGGAGAGGCTGGAGGAGGTTGAAAGATAAGTGTGGAAGCGAATGGAGGAAGGGAGGAGATCGCTGAGTGAAGCAGGAGAGAGTAACTGGAGTATGGGAATGGATGATGGATGGAAGACATGACGTTGGGGATTGTTGATGAGTTATTGATGCTTTTGGTTAATTGTAGTTGTCAAGCAGCATGGAAACTACATTGTGGGCTCATTCTTCCACGTGATAGGCCTCTTACGCAAAGTGTTTCCCTTGCTTCCTGATTCCACCAGGAAAACATTGGTGCAGGCTCTCATTCTTAGTCGTATTGACTACTGTAGTGGGCTGTTGTTATCGGCAAATGGAGTATTAGCCAAACTCCAAGTTGTGCAGAACACTGCGGCCCGGTTGGTTTTGAACGCTCCTCTTAGATCTGCGTCCAAACCTCTTTTGGACAAGTTACATTGGCTGTCAGTTCGCCAAAGGATTAAGTTTAAGACGTGTTGTCTAATTCACAAGAGTCTAAATGGACTAGGTCCCTCATATCTGACAGACAAATTTGTACCTTATACTCCAGCCCGCTCCCTTAGGTCTAGTAACCAGCTTCTATTGCGTGTGCCCCGTGCAAAGAAGGCCAGACACAGAAGCAAAGCTCTGTCGGTGGTCGGACCCACATTATGGAATAAACTCCCCCTGGCTCTCAGGCAACGCCCAGAACATCTGTTGTTCAGGAAACAGCTTAAAACTTTCCTGTTTCAAAACTAAATCTTTGTAAGTGTTTTTCTGTTTGTGCTTGTGGTGTTCTTAGGGCACAGAGATACTCCTCCGGGAGTCAATTAGAGCGCGATATAAACCCGCAAATAAACCCTGTCCTAATAAATGGCCTTTTATGCTGACATTCAGCGTTGGATGGGTTATTGCACAACTGATATTAAAAGGAGGGTCCACATAATGGCGTAATGAAATTTGAGGGGGCCCCCTTGCAAAATACATGTAGTGGGGGCCTCTCACTCTGGACCCAGCCAGGAGAACTCAGGCCAGGGCCCGCTGTCTGTACACAGTGCTGTAAGGGGCCCCTAGAAGACCCTGGAACCCTCTCCCACATCACAGGGGCTGCAGGGCTATTGTTATGCCACAGCTTTCTCCACGTATTCCCTCACTGCCACCGTCCAACAATGCCCCTCAGCTCGCTGTAGCCCCTCTCTACCATACATTCCATTTTTTTTTATCATACTACTCATAGTTCACTCAAACTCAGTTCTGTGATCTGCATGATAAACCTTCTTTGCAGCAGGCACATTAATCTTCTGCACAACTTTATCATGCGTCCAAACTGCCACTAGGCAAAGTTCTGATATCTCTCCAGCGGGAACATTCATCTCCGTAGTTATTTTGACATTTTTATTGTTGCCCTAAAACAGTTGGATACACAATGAAGAGGGAGCAATTAAGATATAGATAAAGGGGAATGTTCGCTCCTCCCATAGTGATGGTAAAAGATGTTGCTATTGGATCAGGCTGCTTCACCATGGGATCAGACAACATAATCACAAATGGACTCATGATACAAGTCTTCAAAGAGCTCAAATAAGAAATCATTTTAGTTAAGACTGATTTGAAACACGACTTAAAGGAAATATAGAAGGATGTTTCTGAGCTGAGTGACAAGGTATAGGCCATGAAAAGAATATGGTTGAGCAGAAGCTCTCAGGTCAGGGGCTTGCCCTGGTGCGCACTGCTGGAGGGGCTATCCCCCTCCCCCCCCCCCGCACCGAGGGGGCTGTGGTGTTATTGTTACGTCACTGGGTACATAGAAGCTCCACAAGTCTGCCTTTCTCATTCAGGGGCTTAGCTACCAATGGAGTAGCTGGTGCAATGCACCAGGGTCCAGTGGTGGGTGGAGGTCCAGTCTGCCCTGCACCAGCTGATGTTATTTCAGAGGCTGACTGTTCTGATTTTTTTTAGACACAGTGCATGCCTCAACTGTGTTTAGTTTTTGGAGGGAGACATACAGAGCGAGTAGAGGATAAGGTAACAAAGAAGAGAGGAAAGGGATGAATGAAATGGAGAGAGTGAAAGAACGAGGAGGAAGGCAGGAAAATGGGACAGAATGGGAGAAGGAAATACGGTGAGCCACAAAGGAGAAAGTATGAGCAAAATGAGCAAGGAAAAAAAGGAGAAAGGTGCCAAAAGTAAGGAGAGAAGGGAGTAAATAGATGAGGATGAGTTATGTTATGTTATGTTATGTTATGTTATGATATATTTATTTGTACCTCTCACGGCTACTCAGCAGAGTGTCCGGGTGTGGGCAGTGGAAAAGGAAACTAAAGCCAAGCAGCAGCTAGAAAATAAGTGTTTTTAATTTTTTCTTGAATATCATAGGAGTGAGAGGCAGAAGAGGGGGAAGAGAGAGACTAAGGAAGTGGATAGAGAGGAAAGCATTAAATAGATGAAGGAGATAAGAGGTGAGTGAGGAGGAGATATGGAGGCGAGAAGGAGAGGAAAGTAGAGTGAGGAACTTGAAGAATCGTAACTATAATTAATGTAGCAGATGCATTGACACCAGGTCCCTTGGGTGTGATGGGCGCACTGCACCTCATCTATAGCAGCAGGGGCGTCTCTAGGCTCATGGTGGCCCTGGGCAGGGAGCGTAGGTAGGGGGCCCCGGAAGAGGGGGTCCGGGCGGGGCAGAGTGCGGAGGCCAGTGAAGAGGAGGGGGTCAGGGTGTTTGGAAGAGGAACAGAGCCGGAGGCCGCCAAATCCCTGCTAGGGGCCGCCACGCAAATATGTATCCATCCTCAGAGGATTATTATATTATGGATATATATTGGCGTGGTGGCCCCTGGGCAGGTGCACAGCTTGCACATGCCTAAGGCTGCCCCTGATAGCAGTATTTTAATATGTGCTGGGGGGTCTAGTTTCATGTCTTGCACTAGGGTCAATGAGCCCAAGGCTATGCCATTTTCTCACTCTTAGCAAAGGTGACTGATCGCCCAGCCGTTGCTTCCCATTGTAGCTGCTGTAAATGATTGCCAGCTGTAGACAGAGCGCTTATATTTATTTATGTATTTACATATTTATTTTAAAGCAGTGCCATCTTCACCAACAGGGTTTTGGAGCACTGTACATATGGGGGTGTGCCAACACCTTGTATGATTTAAACAAGTGTTGATTGGAGACACAAGAAAGCAAAAAAATGCAGTACATTGTTTTAAGGGATTTACAGAGTATTTCAGTACAAAGGTGTAAAAGGTAAGCAATGGTGCATTAAACTTGTTACAGTGCAGTGCTTGAGAATTACAGAGGATTGCAGTACAAAAACATATAAAAGTAGGTAATGGGGCATTAGCTGGTGTTTGTGACAGCAAGCAATTTTTAGCAGTATGAAATATGTCAAAAGTTTGCAGCTGAGGCAGGATATATAAGCATGGACAGAGATATAATTTGGATTGTCAATAATCAAAGCAAACATACATTACAGAAATAAATAGATACATCGAAGCAGTAATTTGCATGAGCATCATATATTATGGGCTTACAAACAACAGAGGAATGGATTGTAAACTATTGGAGTGCAAGTACAATAACCACAGTGATAGTAGAAAGGGTGAATAAAGAGGCCATTTGCATAAATATCAGATCCCTGTTTGGGGGGCATAGGGCAGGCGGGAGCTACTGGGCCCCAATCATGGTGGTTGAGTTATTTTACCATTGGTGTTCTGAGGGTCATCCTACTATGGCTGTGCAAAGTGGCCGAATGCAACCCTTTTGACACGACTTTGTAGCAAGGCTGAGCAGTCAATGGCTTCTCAAGGAGGCGGTGGGGGAACAGACGTTTAGCCTCGGGAACAAAAGCTTACAACTCAAACATCACCCAACACACAATAATGAAATGGCCAGTCAAGTACGTATATTTTACTTAAAAAGAAAGTACTTTTGATCATACAGTAGAATTCAGTACAGCATACAAAGAAAACATAATACAGAGTTATAATCTAAGCTGTGTTTATTAATAAGGCAGTACATGCCCTCTCTCCAGACGTGCTCTCCCTGCTATGGTCGAGATCCTATGTTTACAATCCCCACCAAACTATTGCTTAGGCATTGATCAAGCACAGGTGCAGATTGTGTTAAATTCTTTCACAAGTCACACGCAACTTAACTTAATGTCTTTTACCCATCCCGTACAAAACTGTGCATCAGACTTGTCTGCGCACGTTAGTCGCTTGTCCAAGGTACAGGCTAAGCTCCATGTTTATTTGCTGGTTATCGAGGCAGCTATAGCAGTGTGATGGATGAGGTTCCTGCTCCCACCATTATAGCTCTGGCAACTTTGCATCAGGACATTGTTTATTGGATTATATAAATTAGACTGTTCTGCCTGGCAACCTGCATCTTCAGTGCCAGTGGCCTTCACAGCCAGTTTCTGTCAGAGATTCAGGTGCACCGGTTACTGTCTCCAAGCCAAGTCATCTATGGGGGTGGGCCTTCTGCAGTTGCAGCCTGCGGTCCAATCACAGCTTCCCAACACCTTGCTTCTCTCTAACACCTACATTGACCATGGCCGACTTGCTATTGATTTTTACCTTAATTCGGACAATCAGATACTCCATGTCAGCCCCACTGGTTACCAAGCCTGTGCCATTGGCACAAAGGAGGAGCTCATTGGATTTGAGACTCCTACTCTCAGCCAGAAACCATTTGTGCAAGGGTATACAACTCCTACTGAAACTGTCCTTCGCTAAGAGCAGCTGTTGGGGAAGAAAAGGTGTAGATTACAGGTTATTGTTGCTCACCTTCAGGAGGTCCCTAAGCTTGGGCTTCAAAACCCTAGCTGAAGTGGTGAGCGGTTATCTTGTGATGATTCCAACCATATCATTCACTGGTGTGTTACTGTTACATAGAGAAGCATGACTGTAGTTATTAATGTTTCGCTGATCTTAGCAGCGCTTTTGATTTAGTGGACCACACCATTTTATGGTCAACTCTACTGGACCTTGGTGCCCCGGAACCTATAATCTTCTTCCTGGCAAGGCTTTATGAAAGGCTTTTTACATCTGTCCGGTATGGCCAGGGAGGTGAATGTACTCCCAAGTTCAGGGTAAGATGCGGCATCCACCAGGGTTGTGTTCTGGCCCCATTATTATTTACACTCTTTATTAATGGGGTAGACTCAAACCTTAAACGAGTTTTGTTGGATGCGCCCAAGGCAAATGGAATAGATGTCCCAGTGCTGCTATACGTGGATGACGCTGTACTATTATCTAGAACCCCATTAGGACTCCAGCGTCTCCTTAATTCATTTGTTGATTTTTTGTCTAGGAGGAAAATGGTGATCAATAAAAGTAAAACATATGCTAGGGTTTGTGGCCAAAAAAGGAACTTATGTAAACCTTTTTACATAGAAGGACAGAAAATTGAAACAGTGGAAAAGTTCTGTTACTAGGGATAACTTTTGCCGGGAACGGCACTTGGTCAAATGAAAAACTAAATGTACAAGCAAAATGGCCAAAAGTTGCCATGGTATTTTTAAATTTGCAGCAAATCTGGGGGACCGCCGAATCAAGGACATGCTACATATATATCTTGCTAGAAGCGCATCCATCGCACTATATGGTGCGGGGGTGTGGGGTCACGGCTGTAACAAGCAATTACAAATAACCGAAAATAATTTTTTTTTAAATGTGCTTAGCCTTCCTAGTTCGGCATCAACAGAGCTTATTCATAGGGAACTAGGTATCAGTTATTTGTCAGATAAACTAGCACTTAGACCCCTAATGTCCTGAAGACTAATCTGGAGTAAAGAAGAAACAGCTTTTAATAGAGTAATTATCCAAGATTGCCTCCGGTTGGACAACTGGTATAAAATCCCCTGGCTGAAATATGTTGTACAATGTTTTAATGACTTACTTAAAGTAAATATTAAAGATGACCCTGAGGCAACAACAGAACTGACAAAATTAGAAATTAAGAACCTGTTTCTATCTAACAGAACTATGGTGAATAGTAGTGACAACGAACAGCTAAAAACCTGTCATTACTATTCTAGCTATTCAGACGCTGTTGGGTTCCAACCACACCTGAGTTCTGTTACCAGAGCATCCCATAGATATGTCCTAACCAGGGTGAGATTTGGGCTTGCGCACCATTTGGTCGCATTCCCTAAGATCAAAGAATATCCAACTTCCCCTTGCCCGTGTGATGGCCACACCAAACAGAGCACCTTGCACTTCCTCCTAGTCTGTGAATTGTATAAAAATTTTCGTATAGCCTTTTTAAAACCGTTATTTTTAAAATATTGCACTTTTACCACTGATGCTGCTATGAGGCTGATTGTCTCAATGAATGAATTAGATGTTTGCTTCTTTACTGCAACGTTTCTGCTCAAATCTATTGAAGCTAGGAAAAGTATGATGTTTTAAATTTACCCCTTATTAATTGACGATTTTTATGACTTTTTATGACCTTTTTAAAAAAAATGAATGTAATGAGAATTGATATTGATGATGTATGTATATGCTTTTATGGTTATTTTTGATGACCCGAATAAAGCTTTTTTGAATTGAATTGAATTGACTGTATTTCTGTAATTACACCAAATTGAAGATTACATTCTATGGATTGCATAAGAAAATGTGCATCCCATGTGCAAAAGGCAGTTTTTGCTGATTGCACTGCTGGACTGCTGTTTGGTATTCATTGGTAAAGTTAATTAATGGCTTAGTAATGATTTAAAATAGGAAATAACCTTCCTTGCATTGGTGTCTGACTTCTGCAAAGCGCAGTGCCTGTTCGCATCCTGGAATATGGTCACAAAAAATCCACCACCTGAGGGAAGTCACAAAGAATGTGATCTACAAATTGTTACTCTACTCGTTGGACTGTTTGGAACAAAGTAGGAGTAATAGTAAGAGCACAACGTGGAATCCCTTATGCCTACAGTTATGCACAGCAACCCCCATATCCACCAGAAAGGAGTCTTGGCCCTTCCCAGAGATGCAGAATGCAGTTGGCGAGTGTAGCCATCCCCGGGAATCATCTCAAGTCCCACCGGTCTGCCCGTCAATGCCTGCTGCAGGCTTTTTGCGATGGTGTCCAGTATTCGTAACTAACCTCAGCATGCACCAGAAGAACCTCTATGCTGTGTGTATTTTTGTAATCCAGGCTGAGATTTTTGCAGATATTCAGTTAGTGATTAAGACACAGGGTCAAACTAGGAAAAACAATTGCATTGAATGTATCATTCAGTAGTCGGAAAGCTGATGAGCCATGATTTCAGAAGAGAGCTTTGGACAATATAAACTTTTCTTTGTGCAGTGTGCCTGAGTAGAAATTCAGGATTTGTGACCTCGGACAAGTTATTTAGAATCAGAGGATTCAAAATGCAGCTAGGTCCTTCATACTCACTCAACTATTCAATCATTACCTGGCCGGTTTGATTACAAGTCTCTAGGTCTGCTTTCTCTGAAGCTTTAGAGGACGGAAATTGAGACTCAAATGTCCATGATCAAGGTCTGGCCAGTCTCTATTCACTTTAAAACCCCTCTGATATTTCCGATAACAAATGCATATATCTGTGATTTCTCCACGAATTCAAATTAGATATGAAAGTAAAAAGAATGAACTCTTAAAAGTGCACGAAAAACACACATCAAAGACCAATATATGATTTAAATAAAGGACCAATCAACATTATATACCTGTGCACTGTTAATTGCCTCTTTAATGGGGTCATTATGTCCTACATATTGTAAATTAAAACAATATAATCGGGGTAACTGGGCTTATTCGACCATGGTAGCCTCAGACTCACGCTTAAACTTGGGCTAGGGCATCGAGTCTTCCTGTCAATCCAGAGCACGTAAAACGAGGACCATTCGTGACGGGGCGACACTAAAGTGGGCAAATGACTTTAGGGGCGCGCGGAGGACATCACGTGCTAACAAGCACAGCGTTTCCATTCTATTTTAATGACCCCCGATTAGTATGATTTGCAGAAGGGCTTGCCGAGAGATGCCACCACACGACTTTCGGAAATGAGGCAACACGTTGACGGAGTATGCTGGCAATGTTAACGATTTAAAGATGTGGAGAGGAGGCTGCGAATTTGCAGAGAAGTGGCTTGGAATGCGCGCGTGCAGGGCGAGAGCAGGAAGAGATGGTGAATCATTGGCAGTAAAAAATCCACTCCATTCCCTAATTGGTGTATGCTTGGGAGCGGACAGGATGACCAGAAGGGCCGGTTGCTCGGTTGGACCTGCTCTGCAGGGGCTTGCAAGACAAGGGACCATTTGTAGTCTGACACAGTGGGTTGGCCCTTTATCCGGCCCGGTTTTAGAATTAAAACGAGATGTTGTAGCAGAAGGCAGGATGTTTTCTGATACCAGAGCGAGGAACAGGTTGACTTGGAGGCGAGCACAAGAGATATGGACGCAAATATGTTTCAGGGGACACTTTACTTACATTTTACTTTTAATTGAAAACGGTCCGAAATGTATTGCAATTTAATCATATTTTGTGATTGATTAAACGCAGCCTATTCCTTTCCTTTTAATGTGCGGTTCAGAGCACAGAAGTTTCGTCAACCTTCTCTTCCCGCTGGTGTTTCACAATTTGGTTACATATGGCAAAGATTCCGGAATTTACTCCATTATAGAAAGGTCGACTCCGAGCAAAGTTGTACGGCAAAGTAACAATCGGTGATCACGAGATCAATGGACAGGCTCTACCAGCTCTGTACTTTGTGAAGCTATATGTCGGGACCGATGGCTTCATGGAGCACCTGCAAACCTCTTTTTATAACTTCTATCTATAAATCTTGGTATACAAATGCTGTTTTCTTTTAAATGTCGCAATTTCCAGTGCTTTAAATGTAAATATGGAAGCGGGGGTACTCACTCTTTAATGTACCTGTGTGCCTGAGAAATTAACTATTCTCATATTAAATGTTTTTCTGTAGTGCTGAGAAGTGCAGTCACTCACCCTCTCAAAAATAAAGAAGATAAGGTACTCTGTACCGGACTGTACCTGTCCAGTACTGCCTATTTCGTAAAAAACTGTAAAAGGCATCACACCTCCACTGACCCTATTTGCCAAAATGAAGGTGCAATGTATTTTAGTCTATCCTGTTACAGAAGCTGAGAGGTACAGCATGGGAATCCATCTGGCTCAACACAAAAATATCATATCAAGGGGCAATAATGAACTATGACACATGGATCAAAAAGGGAATCAGCCTCCCCAAACAAATGGAAACTAAGGGGAAGCAGCTGACCTTCTCAAACTTACAACAACTATACAACCTCCCCAACAAAGAGCTATACACATTTCTGAAGATAAGAACTGCCATAACTAGAGCAAACCTAACCCGAGAGGAACCGGGCATCGTCAGGTATGTGCAAATGCTAAACTCGGCAGGCCACCAGACTGCGAAGATCTACAAACTACTCGCCCCGACCACCATGTCTCTAAACAAGAAGACAACAAACTCATGGGTAACACTCCTAGGCAGACAGCTAAACGAAAAGGAACAGGCGCAAATGTGGTGTTCAGCTACAAAAAACAAAATCACCCCACAACTGGCACAAACAAAATACTGGCTACTCCACAGAGCCTACTGGACCCCATCCAGGCTCCATAAAAGCGGCATAGCAGAATCAAGCGACTGCTGGAACTGCCAGAAGGAGGAGGGTACACTTGAACACCTCATCTTTGGATGCGTCAAAGTCAAGAAGTTCTGGGCCCAGATAAACGCATTCATAAACGACATGCTCAAAACAGACTTAATAATCAACTATGTGACCTTGGCGACAGGGCATGTAACGACGAACCTGAACAGTAGGGAAGAAAGAGATCTACTAGACTTGCTTCTCACAGCGGCCCTAAAGATAATCTTAACGAACTGGAAGAACACGGCGAAAGCAAACTTCAAAACATGGATCAACTGGGTCACCTTCCTAAGAGGAGCAGATAACATTACAGGCAACTTCTCGAAAGAACACACTCCCAAAGAGCTCATGTGGGAACCACTCGACGAACATTTAAAGAAGCCACACTGACCCCCCCCCCCCCCTTTTCTCTTTTCTTTTCTTTTCTCTCTTTTTGCACTGTGTACAACTGCCAATGTATATGCCACTTTTATTTTTCAATAAAATCTCTAAATCAAAAAAAACAATAGTGATAATTTATAAAGCGCTCAAATCCATACTTCTGACATTTCTAAGCACTATTTATGATTGCTATCACTTATACCCAAAGTATTAGTTCTCAATTTACTGCCCCCAAAATGTTAAAAGGCTGGGTTGGCCTTGTTGAAAGTGTAAAGTGCTTAGCACAAAAAGTTCAAAAAGAACAATTGATGTACTGAATGCAGAACAATGTCATACATTCACCCCAGTACAGAGATCTGGGCCTAAATCAATCGTGTTTTGCTCACCATGCCATTCCAGTTTGGACCCAGCCATATGCAAATCAGTCTAGACCCTGCGCCCAATGGGAACAGTCCAGCCCGAACTGTCAGGCCAGGTCCTCCCTGGACTGGAAACAAGCATCCTAGGACCGTTTTCGGGCTTTCAGCCCTCATCAGCCAGGATAGCTTGACTCCAGTGGCATGAAGAGCACAGGAACCCCATCTGGGCATACCCGTCCCACCTGGGGTGACAAATGCAAAAAGTACAATTGACGGACAGAATGCTGAACAATTTCATACATTCACCCCAGTACAGAGATCTGGGCCTAAATCCATCATTTTTGCTCACCATGCCATTCCAGTTTGGACCCAGCCACATGCAAATCAATCTTGACCCTGCACCCAATGGGAATAGTCCATCCCGAACTGCCAGGCCAGGTCCTTCCTGGACTGGAAACAAGCATCATAGGACCGGTTTTAAGCATTCAGCTCTCATCAGCCAGGATATCTTGACTTCGGTGGCTTGAAGAGCACAGGACCCACACCTGGACATTACCATCCCTCTCGGGGTGACAAATGCAAAATGAATAATTGATGGACAGAATGCAGAACAATGTCATACATTCACCCCAGTACAGAGATCTGGGCCTAAATCCATCGTTTTTTTGCTCACCATGCATTCCAGTTTGGACAAAGCCATATGCACATCAGTCTTGACCCTGCCCCCAATGGGAATAGTCGAGCCCGAACTGCCAGGCCAGGTCCTCCCTGGGCTTGAAACAGGCATCCTCGGACCAGTTTCGGACTTTCAGCCCTCATCCGCCAGGATAGCTTGACTCCAGTGGCACGAAGAGCTTAAAAAGTTATCATTTTGTGCAAGTGATATATAAATATGTTTCTTAAACATGATTGAAAATGAAATGTCAATAGACTCTGCTCTAACGGGATGCAGAATACTGGGAGGTACAGTGTCCATTGACATGTTACTATGCATACTAACACAGATGCATTTGATGCAGTCTCAACTGCTTGATGGTGCATTGACCCTAACATGTTAAGGGAGCATCATCATCATGATTGGGAGTGGGCCTTAGCACATTGCTTTGTGGTTGATCTTTGGCAAAAAGTCCAGAACGCAAAAAATGTAATGAAATGTCAAATAGCAAACATTAGGCAAAGGTATTATGCAGTACAGAATGACACAACTATGGGGAATACGCAAGAATTAATTCTCTAGTCAATTAGTAGAAGAAGGCAGATAAATCCGTCATCTTATTTTGGCACAGAAGCACAATGGTGTGACTTGTCTCTTTTCTTCACCATTTGTTCCAAGACTTTGTAACTGTGTCTATTCTGGCTGAGAAAATGAATGTCTACCATATCCTCAGGGGCAAGATTCCCTCCAGTGTGCAAGTGATTTGCGAGCCGAGCGTCTCGACATAGATTGTGTAGTCTAATCATGCTCATAGATCATGTACCTCTAATCTGTTCTCTTCAAAAGGCCATTTTAGGATTTCCACTAATTTATTTTCATCTTCTGGAGACGTGGCCTCAAGAACTGAAAGAAAAGCTGCATATTGCGATTCACATATGTGTGTATATATATGTATTTAGAGAGAGCAAAACATATATATATATATATATATATATATATATAAATATTAAATATGATAATTCCATGTTCTCTTCCTTGTTTGATGTCATTTATTATCAACTTTTCACCTCGTACCTTTCTTTGAGATTTTTGTAGTCTACATAACTTTATACTCCATTAAATTAAAATGTAATTGCTACTTTCAAGTCCTCCTTTAGTGCATTGTTCAAATTACAAATTTGTACTTATTTTCGATAATCAGATTGTGGTATCTGAGTTTATCCTGTCTCATGTCATGGGACCTCAGTGTCATGGTTACACACTGTGACTATTATGTATACTATGTATGTTGCCTTGGTGTTGGAATGTTCTTGTTCAAATGCTGTGGATGGTTAACCTGACTGGCTGTGGCCTGGATGGGTCTTTCATCTTCTTCCAAATAAATCTGGATTACATCTACTTTGAAGTTTCAAGCTGCATTCTATCTTCCCTAAGTGAAGATTCTACACTGGCGTAGTCGGCAGCTACTTAAGAAAAGAAGGAAGACCTAACAGCCTCAACCTCTTCCAACATCCTCAACCTCTTTTAAACTGTACTGTGTGGTTTCTATTTCTTTGGGGACTGGAAGCTTTCGCCGCGTATTTAACCTGTCACCCCTGGGGCCTTTGAGTTCGACACGGTCTCGTCCCGATATTGCAGCAGTCAGCATTCGGTTATACTCTCATGTTTTAAAATCTATCTGCCAGATTCATCAAAGACCCGTTTTGTGAGTCTGTAATAGCGATTCATAAGGAATCGCTATTACAGACTCACAAAATGGGATTCATGTAGGAATCGCTAAATACATTGCGATTCCTACACATTCCTTATTTGCGATTAGCAAATTGCTAATCGCAAATAAGGAATAACTCCCCATTCAATCCTATGGGCCAAAAGGCCCATAGGAATGAATGGGGAGTTATTCCTTATTTGCGATTAGCAATTTGCTAATCGCAAATAAAGATGCAATTTCAAGGGTGCTAGGGGTGTCCAAAGGACACCCTGTAGCACCCCTGAAAGGTAATCTACATTGGTGTTGCGCACACACATGTCCAAAGGACATGTGTGTGTGCAACATGCAACTTAGAAAAATGCTTTTAAAAGCATTTTTCTAAGGTTTCGCTATTTACCACGAGGTTTGACCTCGCGGTAAATAGCGGCCCGAAATTGCGATTTCGCAATTTAAAAATGGATGATGAATTGCATTTAAGGAATCTCAAATAGAGATTCCTTAAATGTAATTCCTCGCAAATTTGCGAATTCGCTATTACCGATTTTTGCATTTGGGATGATGAATCCCAAATGCAAAAATTGCGCTCACAAAGGGCCAGATTCTGAGAATCTGGCCCTTTGCGAGAGCAATTCACCTTCATGAATCTGGCTGTATGACACTTTCATTGACATTGGTATCTTGACAAGTCTTAAGTTTGGGATTTGTGAGGATTGGGAGCTTCGCCGCACACTCGCATCATTTTCATTCTCTTTATGGGGTTGGAAGGCTGTTTCTTTGGTGCGGGCTTGTCCTTGTTTTAGAGACAGAGTTTTGTGTCTGCAAGTTATTATGCGTAATAGGATCTGAAGTGTCTTTTCAATTGGGTTTCAGAGCTCCTTGTACGGTGTGCGACTTCAGACACAAGCTCACTTTCAACACATAAACGCGCGACCTCAGAAACAAGCTTGTTTTAAAAAAATAACTTCAATGAGTCTTCTGGGTACACCATTGTTTCTTTGGAGAATGCCTACCTTGTTCAAGAATTCTTCCGATTCCTCTCAATCCCTGGATTCCATACACGTCTTCTTGCTGCTCCACCTTCATTGACGTCAGACGCCCATACATTGCGTGCTGTACGCAGTGGCCATTTTTGATGCATCTCTGCTTCCTTGGTTGCTTAGCAACGGAACAAGTTGGCGTTTTTGGATTATTATTATTATTATTAATGGCATTTGTTAAGCGCCTGGTTGCACAAGGAACAGTGCGTCCCCGCGCTGACAATCCCACCAAACATCTCTTCAGCTTAGCACACAGAGGATGAACTCAAGAGTAGGGGAAACAGTATTGATTATGTTTTGGGGAAGAGATGGGTTTTCAGCCTCTGTCTGAATCTTGTTTCAGATGGTTCCATCCTCAATTCGATGGGTAGGTCATTCCAGTCTTTACTGGCAAGGTGTCTAAAGGATCGTCCTCCCATCCTAGCTCTGTGGATCCGCGGAACCACTAATAGCATGCTGCCCATTGACCTAAGATGGCGTGAAGGACGATAGATTGGGAGCAAATCCTGGAGATATGGAGGAGCTTTTTTGTGAGCTATACGATGGGTAATGCACATAGTTTTAAATTTAATTCGTTCCTTTATTGGGAGCCAATGCAGGGAACGCAATGCATGTTTCCCAGATGCCCTCCTGGGGAGGTTCAGGACAAGCCTGGCAGCTGCGTTCTGGACGCGTTGCAGCTGTGCTAGGCCTTTTTTGCTGAGTCCACAGAGTAGGGAGTTCCCATAGTCTAAATGGGAGGTGACCAAGGCATGTACCATTGTTTTCCTGGTGCTGGGGGGGCAGTAGGTCCAGGATTTTCCTCAGGACCTTCAAGATGCCAAAGCATTTACCGGCCACATTACCAACATGACTAGTGTAGGCTAGATTGGAGTCAAGAAGAATGCCAAGGTTTTTGACTGTGTCCACCGGGGCAGGGACAGATCCCAGTTCTATGGGCCACCAGGCAGATGTCCAGATGGAGGGACAGGGACCAACGATAAGAACTTCCGTCTCATTACCATTGAGGCGGAGATAGTTATGCTTCATCCACCCATCAAGTGCCACCAAGCAGGCCGAGAAATTCTCAGCATCCACAACTGGATCACGGGACAAGTTGATCACCAGTTGTGTATCGTCTGCATAGGAGACTATGGCAACACCATATGACTCCACCAGTTTGGCAAGGGGTTCCTTAAGATTATCGGCACTTCAGACTCACTAACAAAATTACTAATTTCTTTGCGCGTTACTTCAGTGACACGCACACTCAAGGTGGTAATACTTAATTTCTCTGAACAGCGGGCTTCACTCGATCAGAAACGGGAGGTATGGTGCATATTCAAGTTTGACTGTTGATGTAATTTCAAAGAGGTTATACGAAACAGCAACTGAGGATCGCATCTAAAGTCTAGCACTGCAACTAAAGTGACATTCTTTCTGCCGTTTTAGGGGGTAATTTCACTTCACTTCTTGTCCTCATGCTTTAACTGTGTATATTGTGTACACACCTGGTCTGTACAAAGTAAGCTCAGCCAACACGTCGGTGACTGGCACACCATACAATACTCATGCCAACTGACTCAGTGTTCATTTTGTTAAGTGCTTTTGTGATACACACACATCATTGTTCTTTGTTTTTATTTGCCAAGACACATTTTTAACTAGCTTACATTCATTACTACTACTTTTGGGAGTCATGCAAAATGTTCTAGCTCCACCCTTTTTCCTTATGTCTCCTGGTGAACCCACTATCTAATGGAAAAAGTGGAAAAAAGTTCTTGAACGTTATGCAAGGGTTTTTGGGGTGAGTCTAAGTGCAGAGCGAAGATCTTCCCTCTTGTTACATTGCCTTGGGTCAGAGGGGCAAGATGTTTATGATCACTTACCCAAACTGACTGATGCAGAAAGCAAAGATCTTAATGAATATGAAATATGCTTGGCTAAACTTGACAAACATTATCTACCTAAAGTGACCACCATACTTGAAAGGTATCAATTTGTTAAGAGACATCAAAATGATGGTGAGTCTGTTGAGACTTATGTTACTCACCTCAGAAAACTTGCCTCTTCTTGCAAATTTGCTGAGCTACTGGATGAAAAGATCAGGGGCCAGTTCATGCTGGTATGTAATATTGAGAAAGTTTGTGAAGAACTTTGGCTAAGAGATGAACCTTCTTTGGATGAAGTGTGGCAAGTAGCTGAAAGGATTGAACACTCCTTAAAATGCGTTGATACTTTAAAAAAAGATAAACAAATTTCTGTTCAAGATATCAAAGATGTGCCCAAAGTTGTTTCTAATACCAATAGTTCTGTTAAACCAAAGAAGGGTACTTTGTTCCTAAGTGTTTCAGGTGCAAAAAAATTGGACATTTTGCTAATGACAAGAAATGTCCTGCCCTAAGTGTAATCTGTTCAAAATGTAAGAGGAAAGGGCATCTTCTCCAGTATTAGGGGTGTCTTTCATAGATTCACATGCTTGAATATTCCCCGTTGTCGAAGTGGGAGTCCCACAGTACATAGAATAGCAGTAATATATGCATATATACATGAAAATGACCATAATTACATATATACATACATATAATGCAGTAAAATATCTAAAGTTTAAAAGTACCATAAAACAGAATAGGCCCATAGAAAGCCTAAGGGAGAACTCACTTTAGTAACATATCAGTGTCATTATGCATTGGTCCACATTCTAGCCAATCAGGCTGTAGCTCTCTCTAGAACCTTCTCCTCAGAAGCCCAAGTCCTCAGATTTTCTACCGCACGTCGTGTGAAGGGAGTCTCCCTGAGCTCTGCTCAGTTTTTTTCTTCTTACATAGCTGTTTTTGTTCTCAGATGTCTTCCTCAAGGAAATTTTGTTCAAACCATGTCTATCATGTGGAAAATTGCATCTCTTTCATGGAGATCCACACAGTAAATGTATTTACTGTCTCTACCCGGACCATGAAGTGAAGAACTGTAAGTACTGCAGTACTTTTCCACCTAAAACTTTAAGGGACAGAGAGGCCCGTCTCCTTATGTGGCTACAGAAGTTGAAGACAACTGACACTGTGGTCTTGGAGGTTGAGAGTGTCTCTTCTTTCCAGTCAAAGACCTCTCAGAAGCGTGAGCCGGAGATGGAGATGCCTTCTCCTTTTCTCAAGAAAAGTAGACTTGTGGAAATTTCTAAGGATGTCTCCCCACAGGATTTACTTCCAATTACGCCTACGGGACCTGGCTCTCTGGCGTCACTGTCCAAAGCCATGCCATCATCCTCAAAAACGGGCACTGGCTGGTCGACGAGCTCGTCGACGCGTCCGTTGACGACATCGACGATGACGAAATCCGTGGATGCTGTCTCCACGTCGACGACGACATGTTCAAGATCTCGTCGACGACTGTCAAATCAACACCGTCGACGAAGAAGCCACCGTCAACGCGCTCCTCTCGTTGACCAAGATTACAGCATCGTCGACGGGCCGCCGTCCGTCGACGGGACCCTCATCGTCGACGACAACTTCGTCGATGACTGCCTCACCGTCGACGACAACTTCGTCGACGGTTGCCACCGCGTCGATGGCCCAACCTTCGTCGACGGGACCATCTTCGTCCACGAGCAGGGCTCTACCCTCGTCGACGACGTCGTCAACGGCGAAAAAATCTTCACCGACGAAGGCTAAATCACATTCGTCTACAGTTACGGATTCTTTGTCCGTGGACACGGCACAGACGCCTCAACCTGGATCTTCCACCACCACGTCAACGGGCTCGTCGACGTTGCACCATCCTTTAGCCACGGCTACCACCTTCACAGTGGTCACTGCTTCCACGCTTAAAAGGTTTCCTCTTATACAGTTGAGTCCTATAAAGAGTGGTTCTACTCTTCCTGACCAATTATTTCAGTCTGCGGAGGAGGACTCCAATGATGGTTCAGAGGTGGAGAATGTCTTTAGACAAGCCTCTAGCCCATCCGAGCTACACATCAAGTGCCAAGATTATGATGAAGAGGAGGAAGAGAACGTCGAAGATGGGGCAGATCTATTTCCTGTAGACAATTCAGAGCCACCTATGGCAGAACAGACAACACAGATAGCACTGTCTTTGTAATTAATCTGCAGCACATGCTGGACGATTATAATCGCAGATTCCCACCGTCTAGGTCTGCTTTTCCAGTGCCGCAACCTCCTCCACAGCCTCAAATTCCAACACCAGTTCCACCCAGGTCACCAGTGCGTACCCAGCAGATACGGATAATGAGGATCAAGACCCTCACAACACAGATCAGAATGATGATGATGATAACGGCCTTCAAGAGTGGGACGATTACAGGGCTCAAACACCTTCAACCCCACCAACGTCGCCATTAGCTTTGCCTCCTGTGGACATTGGCAGTTTTCATAACTTAATGGTCCGCGCTGCTAAGAGGTTTCACCTCACTTTAGAAGTCCAACAGACTGATTGTTTTCTTTACGATTTCAAAGACTTACCTCAAAGGCAAGCTCACACTATTCAGATAAACGACCATATCTGGGAGGAAGGTCTCAAATTGATGGAGTGACCAAATTCGATCCCAGCTGTCTTACCAAGGCTTGATAAAAAGTATAAAGCGCCAGCAGATTCTCCGGCATGCCTAGTGTCACAGCCTAAGGCGGATTCCGTCATTACTCAGGCAGCTCAAAAAAAGTCTCGCAATCCTGCCACACCTCTCACATTATTATTATTATGTTTCTTATATAGCGCCAGAATCGACCCCCGAAGGGGTATCTCCACGCTTGCCTTGGGAACCCGTCCTGGCTTTTCCCTGTGAGATAGCCCCTACAGGGCATCCCCAAGGTGAAAGCCAGGCATACCGCCGCGGGGGGCCGTTGTGGAGATTAAGCAAGCTTAATGCCCAGAGTTGCAGAGTGTGAACCCATGATTAGGTCAGGCACCGAAGCGAGAATTATCGAGTCCATGGACATTTGAGCTCAAGACCCTGCCGCGTCGGGAATTGAACCCTGGTCCCGGATCTGACCTCTGCTTCAGGGTCTGCCTGCTCTAACCAGTGAGCCACACTTCTCCACATCTCCCCCTGATCAGGAAGGCCGCAAGCTGGACTCCATAGGGAAAAAGTTTACCACCATGGCAGCCACGACTGTAAGGGCGGCTAATTCCTTGGCTATTCTTGCACGGTATGACCGCCAAATGTGGTCCGAAATTGCAGCATTAATTCCACAATTACCGGATGCCATCCGTGCGGAAGCACTAGCCATCATTCAGGAGGGGGAAAAGATCTCTTCAGAGATCATTGACTGCGCCCTTGATATCTCCTCTACGAGGTTCAAGCAATTGGCTGGGGCTGCTGTTTTGAGGCGTCAAGGCTGGTTAAAATCGACAGCACATCGCCCGGAGGTTCAGGTTAGAGTACTCGATCTACCATATGACGGTGATTCGCTCTTCGGCAAACATGTCGACGATGCCCTCGAATCAATAAAAAGGATACAGATACGGCCAAGGCTTTAGCAACTCTCCATTATAGAAAACGGCCATTTCGAGGAACATGTGGTAGAGGCGGCAATTCTTCCACTTTTCGTGGATCAAACCAATATCGCTCTTACAATGAAAACCGTCAAAGGAATACTTACCAGTCCCAAAATCGACAGACCTCCTCCAGACCATACCAGAGGAAAACCACATACAGAGGTGGTTCAAATGCAAAGAAACAGTGACAGTCCCAGCATTAACCTTCCACCGACTGTAAAAATTGGAGGACGCATCTCCAACTACATCTTGAATTGGTCCAACATCACCTCCGATCAATGGGTCCTAGATGTGATTTCAAAAGGACTTTCCCTGGAATTTACAAAATTTTCTCCCAATCGCCCTCCTACTGGTCCGCCCCCTCCCCATTTCGAGGAACTATTGGCTCAAGTCAAATTAATGATCAGAAAAGGTGCTATCGAGGTGGTACCGCAAGGCCGGCAAGGGGTTTTACTCCCGCTTCTTTTTAGTCAAGAAAAAGTCGGGAGAGTGGCGCCCCATTTTGGACTTACGGGCCCTGAAAAAATTCATTAGGGGTGAGCGCAAAATCCGTTCCGCATCACGGATTTTGCGAATTTTCGGTAAATTCGCGATCCGCGAACTCCCGCGAATTCGCAAATCCGCGAGAGGCGGATTCCGGGGGCAAAAGTTGAAGCCTGGCTGGCCTGTTGTAACTATTTTACGATGGCACCGGCAAGCTGCCAGCGCCATCCTAAAATAGTTACTAAGTTAGCTTCAACAGGAAGCTCTAATAGATAAAATAAAGCAGGTGCTCGCATCTGCTTTATTTTATCTATTAGAGCTTCCTGTTGAAGCTCATTTAGTAAGTATTTTAGGATGGCGCTGGCAGCTTGCCGGCGCCATCGTAAAATATTTACAACATGCCCTTCCTGTGACTTCATCAGCCCAAAAACAATCGTGAGCGTCGTCGAGGCAGGTGTGCCTTCTTCCCAAATCTACCGTGGAAAATCAGCTGTGATGCTGCATAGAGGCCTTTGCATCCTTGACTTTCACGAGCGCAATACCCGTGCTGTTTCTGTGACCAGGAGCTTCTTTCTCTTCATCTGCTGAACTGATCTTTCTCTGACCTTTTATACACACAATAAGCATGTGAACTCGCATGGAAGCCCTGCCCGTTTCGCCCCGCCCACACACTCGCGGTTTGCACCGTCTTCCCGCCATTCACCCACTATGATGGACAGCTCACTCAAGGGACCCCTGCGCCCTTCGGGGTGCCTGACTTTGGGCTTGGAAGCCCCCCCCCACACACACACACTCGCAGTGTGCACCGTCTTCCCACCATTGACCCACTATGATGGACAGCTCACCCAAGGGAACCCTGCGCCCCTCGGGGCGATTGCTAGTAACACACACATGGCCACTGAAACTAGTTGAATCTGAAATGAAGTGACTCATTCAGCAGGGCAAATCCGCGGATCCGCAAATCGGCCAATTTTGCGGATCTACGATCCGCAAATCCGCAAAATCCGCGGATCATGGATCCGCAAAATCCGCCCATACCTAAAATTCAGCACGTCAAAAACATTTCAAATGTTGACCTTGCTTCAAATTTTAAAATATCTCAATCCCGGAGACTTCTTCTCCACGATCGACCTCCAGGACGCATTCTTTCACGTGCCGATTCACCCCAGGCACAGAAAGTATCTCAGTTTTACAGTCGGACACCTAAACTTCAATTCAGAGTTTTGCCGTTTGGCCTACGCTCAGCACCGAGGGTCTTTACCAAGATCATGGCCCCAGTAGCTGCTTTTCTGCACCTACAAATCATTCAATTTTATCCATACCTGGACGGCTGTCTTATAAAGGCCCCGAACCTCCAGCTGGCAAATCAGCACACTCAGGTTTGCATCTCTCTTTTTCAAAACTTGGGCCTTTCCATCAATTGCCAGAAGTCATACTTTCACCCGTCTCAGCAGCAGATGAGCCTCACTAGATTCTCGGATGGCAAAGGTTTTCGTCTCCCAGGAAAGACAGGACCGCATGCTCAAGATGGTACGATTCCTGCAGTCAAAGCTGTACGTTTCAGTCCGGATGTTGAAATCATTCCTGGGCATGGCTTCCTCGTGCATACAGTTGATCCCCTACTGCAGGCTACATATGAGGGTCGTACAAGAGGAAGTAGACAAGCAGTGGAAGCAGATTTCAGGGTCGTTCAACGACAGGATCCTTCTCACGCCCCGCATTCAGGTGGCACTGGAGTGGTGGTCTCACCCTCTGAACATATTCATGGGTCGGTCTTTTCAAGACGCAACTCCGACTCTGACGCTTACAACCGATGCGTCCCTAGAGGGTTGGGGAGCGCACCTTGAAGGAATGTCGGTAAAAGGGAATTGGACTGCAATCCAGCGCACTTGGCATATAAACCGCCTAGAGCTTCTTGCGATCTTCCTTGCCCTGAGATCTTTCCAGAGGATAGTGCAGGGCGTCCAATCTCTGCTGGTGAGAACAGACAACACCACCAGCATGCACTACCTAAACAAGCAGGGCGGCACGAGGTCCCTTCTGCTTTCCCGACAAGCACAGGAGATATGGGACTGGGCGATTCATCATCAAGTTCATCTTACAGCCATCCATGTGCCGGGTGTTTCCAATGTTCTGGCGGACTCACTCAGCAGTTTTCTCTCGGACAATCATGAGTGGGAACTCAACAAACCAACTCTCAAGTTCATTTTTCATCAGTGGGGCCAGCCGCAGATGGATCTCTTTGCGACTGGCGCCAACAGGAAATGCCAACGCTTTGCAAGTCGTCATCCCCACAGAGAGTCGAGCGGAAATGCATTTTTGATCAACTGGTCTAACGAATTCATCTACGCTTTCCCTCCGCTTCCTCTAATTCCGTGCCTGTTGCACAGAATGAGGCTTCAACCTGTCATGTCATCCTGATTGCACCCAAGTGGCCGCGGCGCCCATGGTTCTCGGACCTTCTTTTGTTTTTCAAGAACGAGACAATATCGCTTCATCCTCTGCCACACCTCCTCACGATGAAGCAAGGGCAGAGTTGCCACCCAGATTCGGCATATCTCCAGCTCCATGCCTGAAACCTGAATACAATGAATTTGCACGTCTAACCATCAATGCAGATTGCAGAGAAGGGTTGGCGCACGCTCGCGCTCCATCCACCATTTAAACCTATCAGCTGAAGTGGAAGCGTTTCTGTGTCTGGTGCCACACCAAAACCTTGGATCCAATGACCGCCAAACCGGAACAGATCCTGCCTTTTTTCCTATCCCTTGCAAAGTCAGGACTTTCTCACTCCACTCTTAAGGTGTTTCTGGCAGCACTTTCCCGCTTCTGTCATGATGGTTCCACATCACTGTATTCCTCTAAAGTCATCCAACAGTTTTTCAAAGGCCTCTTCTGGATGTTTCCACCCATTCGTCGCCCTCCACCTGCTTGGCGCCTAAATCTGGTTTTGTCTCAACTCCTCCTACCTCCTTTCGAGCCCATCCACTCAGCAGGCTTAAAATTCATCACGTGGAAAGTTGCTCTGCTGCTCGCCTTGACATCATCTAGGCGTGTTAGTGACATCCAGGCATTCACAATTCAGCCTCCTTTTCTCCAGTTCTCCAATGAGGCTGTTACGCTACGTACTAATCCAAGATTTATCCCGAAAGTTCCAAGTGATTTCCATCTCAATGAACCTGTCATTCTAAAGACTTTCTTTCCTGATCCACAAGCTCCTGCTGAACGTTCATTGCATTCATTGGATGTGAAACGCTGTCTCAAGTTTTACATTCAGCGCACTACACCATTCAGGAAATAAGACCAACTATTCGTGGCCTATGGCCCGATCTGCAAAGGACAACCTGTTACCAAACAGACTATTACTAGGTGGATTTCTTCTACCATTACTTTTTGTCATCAACGGGCTAGCAAGCCCATTCCTGCTCCAGTACGAGCTCATTCAACTAGAGCTGTGTCAACTTCTACTGCCCTCTTTGCGGGGGTACCTCTATGGCACATTTGCAGAGCTGCTACGTGGTCGAGCAGCCATACTTTTACGAAGCACTATTGTCTGCAATCAACAGACGCCACAGATGCGGCAGTGGGACAAGCAGTGCTGCGGAATCTTTTCCAATAAAGGGGAGCCTCTGTTGCTACCCGCCTCCAGTCATAAAGGTATTTTCTCTTAAATTTTGATATATTACATATTAAGTGATATGTTCTTTTATGCTTGGAGTTTAATGTTACCTTTATGACTTATATGATGATTTACTGCTTTCTACTCTTATTCAAGCAGGCGAATCTATGAAAGACACCCCTAATACTGGAGAAGAACGTAAGTTACTTACCTGTAAAATGTGGTTCTCCAGTATTGGTGTCTTTCATAGATTCACATGCGACCCTCCCTTCCTCCCCTCAGAGGCTCCCTTCTCCTCAGGCACTTTTGGTTACTTTGTGCTACGAAAATCTGAGGACTTGGGCTTCTGAGGAGATGGTTCTAGAGGGAGCTACAGCCTGATTGGCTAGAATGTGGACCAATACATAATGACACTGATATGTTACTAAAGTGAGTTCTCCCTTAGGCTTTCTATGGGCCTATTCTGTTCTATGGTACTTTTAAACTTTAGATATTTTACTGCATTATATGTATGTATATATGTAATTATGGTAATTTTCATGTATGTATGCATATATTACTGCTATTCTATGTACCGTGGGACTCCCACTTCGACGACGGGGAATATTCAAGCATGTGAATCTATGAAACACACCAATACTGGAGAACCACAGTTTACAGGTAAGTAACTTATGTTCTTCCTGTGGTTTGTAAAAGCAACATTTCAACTTCAAATATTAAGAGTGTTGAAACTGATACTCCTAGAACAAGACTTTGTCTGTGGGCAACTTGTTGTCCAAATTGATTCTACATTAGAATGGAAGTCCTGTCCTTTGGACACAATTCAAGAAGAGGGTGAATCTACTAAGGTTTTGTTTGATTCGGGGGGAAAAATTACTATAGCCTTCTACTTCTTTTATCAAACCAAACTTGCCAGTAAGATTTCACTTCTCAAACCAGACATACGCCCCTTGGCTTATGGTGGTGAGCCAAAACGACTATGTGTGTATTTTGGGAGTCTTATTGAGTATGGTGGGAGTTATGTGTCTGGTAAAGTTTGCCTCTCACAAAAAGGTGACAGCATCATCAGCTGGTTTCACCAGGGAGATTTGGTACATTTTAAAACCTGATGTCCATTCGGTCTCTTTCAAATCTGATCCTGTTCATGGTGAGACTGAAAACACTGTTGAGACATGTTAGGCAAAAATTTCCAAAGGTCTTTAGAGATAGTCTTGGTTGTCTCAAATATTTTAAACTAGACATTCCTTTATGCCCCAATTCTCAACCCTCTTCCTGTAAAGTTAGAAATGTGCCGATAGCTGTGAGAGAAGAGATGAAGAGAGAATTAGACAAGCTCAGAGCTGGCAGTATAATTGAAGAGGTTACCAGTACTTATTGGCTTGCTCTGGTAGTGGCAGCACGAAAGCCTAATGGGTCACTTCGCTTGTTTGTGGACTTAAGGCAAGTCAACAAATGTGTGGTGGTGGATCGCTATACTCTACCCAATATAGCCTACCTGTTAGTGTTGGTGTGGGGTGCCAAAGATTTAGTTTTATTGATTTAGCGTCAGCATATCACCAGATTGAGTTGGCAGAGACCTCAAGAGATTTGACCTCGTTCATTACTCCATTTGGAACCTTCAGATTTGTTTGCATGCCTTTTGGGTTGGTGTCACTGGCGTCCATATTTCAACGTGCAATGGAGACTGTATTGAGTGGTTGTGAAGGGGTTTGCGTCTATCAAGATGGTATCCTAGTTTTTGGGAAAGACAATGAAGAACATGGGTGTGGTCTTGATGCTGTTTTGAGCAAGCTTGAGGGAGCCAATTTCACGGTAAAGTTATAGAAGTGTGTTTTGCCACTACTTCGATACGGATGTATGACTTTACAACGCATGCTTTTACCACGTATGCCTTTACAACGCGGTTTTTACAACGCATGCCTTTACAACGCATAGTGCTTTGGGGCGCTGGATAGTGAATAGTTTAATTTACTATTCCAACTCCAGTCCCCGTGGATAGTAGGGAAGGTGTTGGATAGTACATTAAACCTATTCCCTATCCTAGAGCGCCCCCCAGCGCAATGCGTTGTAATGGTTTGCGTTGTAAAAGTTGTGTCGTAATGGTAGTGCGTTGTAAAAGTTTCGTTGTAAAGGTTGTTTACCCTTCGATACAGTACTTAGGACACACGATATCAGGGAATGGTATTGCCCCAAGTCTGATCTTGTAGACTCAATCTCTCGCATGCCTCCTCCCTCATGCAGAGAAGAACGTATGACGTTTTTTGGGATGGCTGAATGCTACAATAGGTTTGTTGAGGGTTTTGCTGAGCATTGTTCATGTAAGAGGGGACTTTTAAAGAAAGGTACAGAATTTATATGGAGCAACGAATGTGATGTCGAATTTGCTTCCCTCAAGAAAAAACTCTGCGATGCTCCTAATCTTGAAAGTTTTGATCCCTCCAAGACTTCCGTTGTTACCACTGATGCTAGCTTCAAGGGTCTGGGAGCAGTGCTTCAACAGGAGGATCATAATGGCATTCAAACTGTTACTTTAATTTCACAAGGCATCAAGGATGCTGAGTCACGTTACTCCGTGATTGAGCGTGAAGCTCTGGTGGTGTTTTGGGCAATCAGAAAGCTAAAAAAATTCCTGTGGGGAACAAAATTCTTGGTTAAGACAGACCATAAGCCTTTGTGTGAGACTTTCAAGAAAAAAGGTTTAGATTTGATCTCTGGTAGAATATCTAAGTGGGTCATAGCTCTTCAAGAGTATGATTTTGACTTCAGGTATATCCCTGGGGTTGATAATTGTGTGGCTGATACTCTTTCGAGATTGGTTGTTGATGGGTCCTTGGAGGATGACTTTGATGATGAGTAGAGCATGAGTGATGTTCATGTCTGCCCAGTTGGTGATAGTATTATTGACAAAGAAAAATGGTGCCTGAAGTTGTTACAAGATCGTGTTTTGTCTGAAGTAATGACTCTTATCCAAAATGGTTGGCACGCTAAAAAACAAGCTTCTGAAGAGGCTTGTAAGTTTTGGGGAGTCAAAGATGAAATGGGTGTTTTTGATTTTGTGCTTGTACGTGGGACACGTCTAATACCTCCTCTCGGGGTGCATGATGATTTGCTGGTTTTGGCTCATGAGTCTCACTCCAGTATGTCTAAGACCAAGGAGAGGCTCCGATCCTCGTACTGGTGGACAGGTATGGATTTGTGTATAGAGAGGGTTGTTAGGGACTGCATGGTATGTGCCACGAGTGAGAAATCCAAACTGTTGAGAGTTCAACCCATGGTGATTAGGGAACTTCCGTGTGGTCCGTGAAAAGAGGTAGCTCTAGACGTTGTTGGTCCTGTTTATTCGAATGGTCAGCAGACCTATAGTTTTGTATTTCTTGACTTATATTCTAGGTGGCCTGAGATACATTTTACCTCCAGTGTGGAGACTATACAAGTGATACAATTCTTGGAAGCTCTTATTGTCAGAGAGGGCTACCCTAAGTCTATCCTCACTGACAACGGGGTCCAATTAGTCTCGAAGGAAATGGAGACCTTTTTAAACAAGCATTTGCAATGCAATAGGTCTCGCATTAGGAAAGTTTGAGCTACTGGTATTGTAAATGACAAATTTTGTATTTATGTGTTGGTTTTGAAAATAGCTAAAATAATAGCTTTGTCATTTACAATGCCAAAAGTTCTAACTTTCACAAATGTGACACCTATAGCATTTGTAATACAATATGTGTTGTATTTACGTGACTTAGATGTATTGGTATTACAAATAAAAATGGCTTTTAAGTTTTTTTAATAATTAATACTTAAATAAAAGTTATTGTAATTTATAATGGCAATAGCTTTTGTTAATAACTTTTGTGAAGATTATGTTCATTGTATTTTATTGTGTCGAAAATCCAAGAACAGAAGTGAAATTTTAACATCTTTTTGTGACATTTGTAATAAAGCTTGAAACATTGAGAAAACATATTTGAACCAGTTGTTGTTGAATGGTTGCACAGATTGATGCTTTGGTAGCGCTGAGTGATGTTGTGGTGGTGACGAGTGATGCTGTGGCGTTCAGTGATGCTGTATTAGCGCATAGTGATGTTGTGGTGCCCCTGAGTGATGCTGTGGTGGTGCTGAGTGATGCGGTGGTGATGCGATAGATAGATAGAGTGAGTGCGATAGATAGAGTAAGGGCGATAGATAGATATAGGGAGTTCGAAAGAGTGAGGGCCATAGATAGACATATAGATAGAGTGAGGGTGATCGATAGATAGAGTGATGGTGATAGATAGAGTGAGTGTGATAGATAGAATGAGTGCGATAGATAGACAGATAGAGTGAGGGCGATAAATAGACAGATAGATAAAGTGTATTTATGTTGCATTAAGTAGAGTGTAAGTATGAGGTGTGTAATTATATGGCACTGAGTGGCATTATGTGGAGTGTATTTACGTTGCATTGAGAAGAGTGTAATTATGTGGCGTGTAATTATGTGGCACTGAGTGGTATTTGAAGTGTATGTTGCATTGAGTGCAGTGTAATTATGTAGCATATAATTATATGGTACTGAGTGGTATTGTTTGGAGTGTGGGTTGCATTGAGTGCAGTGTAATTATGTAGCATATAATTATGTGGCACTGAGTGGTATTGTGTGGAGTGCGTGTTGCATTCAGTAGAGTGTAATTATGTGGTGTGTAATTATCTGGCACTGAGTGGTATTTGGATATTATGTTGCATTGAGTGCAGTATAATTATGTTGCATATAATTATGTGGCACTGAGTGGTATTCTGGGGAGGTTATGTTGTATTCAGTAGAGTTTAATTGTGTGGCATTTAATTATGTGGCACTGAGTGATATGATTTGAAGTATATGTTGCATTGAGTGCAGTGTAATTATGTAGCATATAATTATGTGGCACTGTGTGGTATTATGTGGAGTGTATTTATGTTGCATTGAGTAGAGTGTAATTATATTCCGTGTAATTATGTGGCACTGAGTGGTATTATGAGGAGTGTGTGTTGCATTCAGTAGAGTGTAATTATGTGGTGTGTAATTATGTGGCACTGAGTGGTATTGTTTGGAATGTTTGTTGCATTGAGTTCAGTGTAATTATGTGGTGTGTAATTATGTGGCACTGAGTGGGATTTGGACTGTATGTTGCATTGAGTGCAGTGTAATTATGTGGCATGTACTTATGTGGCACTGAGTGGTATTTGGAGTGTATGTTGCATTGAGTGCAGTGTAATTATGTGGCGTGTAATTATGTGGCACTGAGTGGTATTTGGAGTGTATGTTGCACTGAGTGCAGTGTAATTATGTGGCATGTAATTATGTGGCACTGAGTGGTATTTGGAGTGTATGTTCCATTGCAGAGTGTGTGAGGGTGCAGAGTGTGAGGGTGCAGAGTGTGAGGGTGCAGTGTGTGTGAGGGTGCAGTGTGTGTTAGGGTGCAGAGTCTGTGAGGGTGCAGAGTGTGTGAGGGTGCAGTGTGTGTGTGAGGGTTCAGTGTGTGTGTGAGGGTGCAGTGTGTGTGAGGGTGCAGTGTGTGAGGGTGCAGTGTGAGGGTGCATTGTGTGAGGGTGCAGTGTGTATGACCTGTTCTCAGCACACCCCTGTGCCGCACGGCCACCAGCTGTGTGTGTGCCCCTCGCCTCACTGCTGCCCGCAGCCTCGTTGCGACTGCCTCTCTGTTCCCTGACCCTCCGCCGTATTTTGCGAGCGTGAGTTTGTGCTTATTCTATGTTTAACATTGTTTTCCTTTTATAATTGTTTTTTTTTCCTTTCTGTATACTGTCACTGCTAGGCTTCGTTGTTGTTTCTGTCCCCCTGTGCCCGCCACGCTCCCTGCTTCCCGCCGCCGTCCAAGCGGCCACGCCCCCTTTTTGTTTTGTGCCCTCCCCGCTCCCACCTCCCAGCTGCTCCTGCCTCCCTCCCACTTGGCCATAAATGGCGACCGCGCGGCGCAGGTGAGTGTGACCTGTTCTCAGGACACCCCCGCCCCGCACGGCCACCAGCTGTGTGTGTGTCCCTCGCCTCACTGCTGCCCGCAGCCTCGTTTCGACTGCCTCTCTGTTCCCTGACCCTCTGCCGTATTTTGCGAGCGTGTGTTTGTGCTTATTCTTTGTTTAACCTTGTTTTCCTTTTATAATAGTTTTTTTTCCTTTCTGTATACTGTCACTGCTAGGCTTCGTTGTTGTTTCTGTCCCCCTGTGCCCACCCCGCTCCCCGCTTCCCGCCGCCGTCCAAGCGGCCACGCCCCCTTTTTGTTTTGTGCCCTCCCCGCTCCCGCCTCCCAGCTGCTCCTCCCTCCCTCCCACTTCGCCATAAATGGCGACCACGGGTACGCGCAGCGGGCGCGCCGATTGTGCGCCGAAAGCTGCTAAAGGCAAGCCCGTCTGCGCCCGTCTGCTGTTGGACCGCGCCCAGTGCCAGGACCCCTGGTCCTCAGCGATGCAAGATGACCCGACAGACCTATGACGCCGCGGCCCTCAACGCACTCAATGCCGGCCGAAACCCCACCTGCTGCCGTGCCTCCCCAAGACGCACTCACGGACCCTTCACCTGCGCAACCTGCAAGTTCTCCTGCCTCCGAACCTGCACCACGCCCGCCAAACAAAACTCCTGCAGCGACCTCAAGTGCATCCTGCTCAACACACGCTCCGTCCACAGACACGCCGTAGAACTCTGGAACCTCCTCGACACAACATCACCAGACATCGCCATCCTCACTGAAACATGGATGAACGCCTCCTCAGCCCCCGACATCGCCATCGCCATCCCGGATGGATACAAGATCATCAGGAGGGACCGCGTCAACCAGACCGGAGGAGGCATCGCCATCGTCCACAAGAACACCATCCGCATCACGACCGACGCCGACGACACCCTCGCCACCGCCGAACACCTCCACTTCCAGATTCACACCGACCCAAAGAAGACCCTCAGAGGCACCCTCATCTACCAACCCCCGGGACCACGCACGCATTTCAGCGAAGACATCACAGACTTCATCAGCCCTCACGCCCTCCCCTCCGCCGACTACATCCTCCTAGGGGACCTCAACTTCCACCTGGAGAACAACAAGGACCGCAACACCGCCACCATGCTGGACAACCTCGCCAACCTCGGCCTCAAGCAACTGGTCAAAACCCCCACCCACTACGCCGGCCACACGCTTGATCCAGTCTTCTCATCCAGCAAGCACATCAGCTTCAGCCACTCCACCGAACTCCACTGGACCGACCACAGCTGCGTCCACTTCAGATTCAAAAAAACCACAACCCACCACCACCCGCAACAGGTTCCTCACAGAAGCTGGAGCAAGATCACCGCCGACCAGCTCACCACCTCCCTCAGACAGAACCCACCCGCCAGCACATCAGACGCCAACGAAGCAGCCCGCAACTTCACGCAGTGGCTGACCGCCTGCGCCGATGACCTCGCACCATTGAAGAACCCTCCCAGCAGACCCAGAAGCAAGAAAGCCCCCTGGTTCACCGACGAACCCAAAGACTCCAAGAAGACCTGCCGCACTCTCGAGAAGCCTGGCTCCACGACCGGACCACTGACAACATGACCGCCCTCAAACACGCCACCCGCAACCACCACCAGCTCATCCGCACCACCAAGAAGAAATCACTGAAGGAGCGACTGGACAACAACGCCCCGACAGCAAGGAACTCTTCAGCATCGTCAAGGAGTTCTCCAACCCCAGCACCGGCAACAACGACATCACCCCTTCACAAGATCTCTGCGACTCCCTCGCCTCGTTCTTCCACCGCAAGATTGCCGACATCCACAACAGCTTCGGCTCACCATCCACGCACCCAACCACCGATCCAATGAACCCCACCACCACCATCGGCACCTGGACCACGGTGACCACCGAAGACACAGCCCGCACGATGAACACCATTCACTCCGGCTCTCCAACCGACCCCTGCCCCCACCACTTCTACAACAAGGCTGACTCCACCATCGCACCCCAACTCCGGGACATCATCAACACCTCCTTCGACACCGCCACCTTCCCGGAGAGCTGGAAGCATGCCGAGCTCAGCGCCCTCCTGAAGAAACCAACAGTGGACCCCACCGACCTCAAAAACTTCCGACCCATCTCGCCCCTCCCTTTTCCCGCCAAAGTCATCGAGAAGATCGTCAACAAACAGCTGGCCGCCTTCATCGAGACGAACGGATCCCTCGACCCCTCGCATTCCGGTTTCAGAGCCAACCACAGCACCGAGACCGCCCTCATCGCAGCCACCGACGGCATCCGAGCCCTGCTCGACAACGGGGAAACAGCGGCACTCATCCTCCTGGACCTCTCCGCAGCACTCGACACTGTCTGCCACCGCACCCTAATCCAACGCCTCGACAACACCGGCATCCAAGAGAAGGCACTGAAGTGGATCATCTCATTCCTCGCCGGAACAACACAGAGAGTCCGCCTCCCCCCGTTTCGATCCGAGGCCACCGAAGTCATCTGTGGAGTCCCGCAAGGATCATCACTCAGCCCCACCCTCTTCAACATCTACATGAGACCTCTAGCCGCCATCGCACGCCAACACAACCTCAACATCATCTCCTACGCCGACGACACCCAGCTGATCCTCTCCCTCACCAGAGACCCCGACACCGCCAGAACCAGACTACACGAAGGGATGAAAGACGTCACCGAATGGATGAAGAACAGTCGCCTGAAACTGAACTCAGACAAGACGGAAGTCCTCATCCTGGGAACATCCCCCTCTGCCTGGAACGACTACTGGTGGCCCCCAGCCCTGGGCACCGCCCCCAAGCCATTAGACCATGCACGCAACCTGGGCTTCATCCTGGACTCCTCCCTCTCGATGACCAGACAAGTCAACGCCGTATCCTCATCATGCTTTCACACCCTTCGCATGCTTCGCAAGATCTTCCGATGGATCCCGACCGAAACCAGGAAGACGGTCACCCAGGCCCTCGTCACCAGCCGTCTGGACTACGGAAACACCCTCTACGCCGGAACCACAGCCAAGCTACAGAAAAGACTCCAACGCATCCAGAACGCCTCCGCCCGACTCATTCTGGACATCCCCTGACGCAGCCACATCTCCGGCCACCTGAGGGACCTGCACTGGATCCCCGTTGACAAAAGGATCACGTTCAGGCTCCTCACCCACGCACACAAGTCTCTCCACGACCTGGGCCCCAAGTACCTCAACGACCGCCTGACCTTCTACACACCCACCCGCCAGCTACGATCTACCAGCCTCGCCCTCGCAACCATACCACGCATCCGAAGAGCCACCGCCGGAGGCAGATCCTTCTCCTACCTGGCGGCCAAGACATGGAACTCCCTCCCCATCCACCTCCGGCTGACCCAGGACCACCTCGCCTTCAGGAGACAACTCAAGACCTGGCTGTTCGAGCAGTAGCGGACCCCTTCCCCCAAGCGCCTTGAGACCCTTCCGGGTGAGTAGCGCGCTATACAAATGCTGTGATTGATTGATTGATTGATAGGGTGCAGTGTGTGTGAGGGTGCAGAGTGTGTGAGGGTGAAGAGTGTGTTTGGGTGTGGTGTGTGTGGGTGTGGTGTGTGTGTGTGAGGGTGCAGTGTGTGTGTGAGGGTGCAGTGTGTGAGGGTGCAGAGTGTGTGAGGGTGCAGTGTGTGAGGGTGCATTGTGTGATGGTGCAGTGTGTGAGAGGGTGCAGTGTGTGTGAGGGTGCAGAGTGTGTGAGGGTGCAGAGTGTGTGAGGGTGAAGTGTGTGTGGGTGTGGTGTGTGTGGGTGCGGTGTGTGTGGGTGTGGTGTGTGTGGGTGCGGTGTGTGTGGGTGCGGTGTGTGTGGGTGCAGTATGTGAGGGCACAGTGTGTGTGAGGGTGCAGTGTGTGTGAGGGTGCAGTGTGTGTGAGGGTGCAGAGTGTACGAGGGTGCAGAGTGTGTGAATGTGTAGAGTGTGTGTGCGTGCGGTGTGTGTGGGTGCGGTGTGTGTGGGTGCGGTGTGTGTGGGTGCGGTGTGTGTGGCTGTGGTGTGTGAGGGTGCAGTGTGTGTAGTGTGTGAGGGTGCAGTGTGTGTGAGGGTGTGGTGCGTGAGGGTGCAGTGTGTGAGGGTGCAGTGTGTGTGAGGGTGCGAGGTGTGAGGCTTCAGTGTGTGTGAGGGTGAAGTGTGTGTGAGGGTGCGGTGTGTGAGGGTGCAGTGTGTGTGAGGGTGCAGTGTGTGTGAGGTTGCAGTGTGTGTGAGGGTGCAGAGTGGGGGGTGTATCTGTGGACGGACAGTGAGGGGGTGCATCCTGTGGACAGTGAGGGGGTGTATCCTATGGACAGACAGTGACGGGGTGTATCCTGTGGACAGTGAGGGGGTGTATCCTGTGTCCAGTGAGGGGGTGTATCCTGTGGACAGACAGTGTGGGGGGCTTGAAGCTAATGAACAGGTAAGTCCAGGCGCTCGCGGCCTGCGGGTGGTCTGTGAGTTTGTAGACATTGGCAGACCACACAAGGCACCTACACACATGGATAGCGCTTTTACACCGTGAGGAGCTAGAAGCCCAAGGCCAGAGTGGATGAGGGGGGTGTATCCTGGTGACAGACAGTGTGGGGTGTATCCTGTGGCCAGTGAGGGGGGTGTGTCCTGTGGACAGTGAGGGGCTGTATCCTGTGCACAGTGAGCGGGTGTATCCTGTGAACAGACAGTGTGGGTCTGTATCCTGTGGCCAGTATGGGGGGTGTATCTTGTGGACAGTGAGGGGGTGTATCCTGTGGCCAGTATGGGGGGTGTATCCTGTGGACAGTGAGGGGAGGTGTATCCTTTGGACAGTGTGGGGGCTGTATCCTGTGGACAGTAAGGGGGTGTATCCTGTGGACAGACATTGTGTGGGGTGTATCCTGTGGACAGTGAGGGGGCTATATCCTGTGCACAGTGAGGGGGTGTATCCTTTGGCCAGTGAGGGGGTGTATCCTGTGGCCAGTGAGGGGGTGTATCCTGTGGACAGTGGGGGGTGTATCCTATGGCCAGGGAGGGGAGATGTATTCTGTGAAGAGTTTGGGGGTGTATCCTGTGGACAGTGAGGGGAGATGTATAATGTATTCTGTGGGTGGACAGTGAGGGGGCTGTATCCTGTGGCCAGTAAAGAGGTGTATCCTTTGGACAGTAAGGGATGTATCCTGTGGACAGACAGTGTGGGGGGCTTGAGGCTATTGAACAGGTAAGATGAGGCGCTCACGGCCTGTGGGTGGTCTGCAGGTTTGTGGGCATTGTCAGACTGCATAAGGCGCCTACCCACATGGATAGCGCTTCTACGCCATGAGGAGCTAGACACACAAGGCCAGAGTGGATGAGGGGGGTTTATCCTGTGGACAGACAATGTGTGGGGTGTATTCTGTGGCCAGTGAGGGGGCGTATCCTGTGGAAAGCTGCATCAATAAATGGCCTTCAGGAATTTAATGGAAGCTATGGAGAAAAATCAGAAAGGCCTGTCTTAAAGGCATATCTAGCTATGGTCCCCCCGCAATTTCTATATGGGGCAGAGTTACTGTTTTTGGGTGGCAAACATGGTTGGGATGTAGAGGAGGGAAAAGCTTTGAAAAATATATTCTCACTCCCTAAATGTTCCATGGTGCAAGCTGTAAGGTTAGAAACATGTGTAACCTCATGGAAGATCACAGTTTGTATGGCCTTAGTTAGATTCTTGTAGCGCCTGGGTACCGAGGACGAACTAAAAGTTTTGCAATGGTGTAGGAGAGAAGTGTTTATGAGTGAACGAACATGGGCTAAAGGGGTTAGAAATTCCCTCAGTATGGTTGGTAAATTGCTGAGACTAGATATAAATCCCGTGACCCTCCAAATGGAGATTAGAGGGAAGGCTCTGAGGGAGTTAGGATACAAGGTATCCCGAGCCCAGGACCAAGTTTACCTGGCGACGAAAAAGTCGGTACAGTATATGACCCAGGCCTGGCAAAAAGATATACATTTTCCTTATATTGATAGATTACCGAATAGATGGCTGAGGAGAGAAGTTCTAAGATTAAGAACTGGATTGAATCCCTATTATGGTAATATTAGAGTAAAATCAGAGATGATAGATAGCATTGGAAACTGTAAGTGTATAGTGGGAACTTCATGCGGTATGATGCATATTTTATTAGACTGTTCAAAGCTCTCAGAACTTCGAAAAGAGATCTTATGTCCCATTTTTTTAAAATATGGTGTTCATAATAGATTTGCTGCAAGTGTCCTCCTAACAGAAATGTTCTCCTTAGATATTGTTTGTGCATTGGGGAGATTTATGCAAAAAGTTCAAAGAATTATGACTTGCGATCAGCTCAAGTCATGTGTGATCCATTTTAATGAGTTATAAGTTTTATACGGTTTTAAAGTTTTTATGTGACAATGATCTGTTTTTAGAATGTTTTATCTGTTTAAGGACAATGGTCCAAGTTTGAACTGAACTGAACTGTGGACAGTGAGGGGGCTGTATCCTGTGCAATGTGAGGGGGTGTATCCTGTGGACAGTGCGGGGGTGAATCTTGTTCACAGTGAGGGGGCTGTATTCTGTGGACAGTGAGGGGGTGGATTCTGTGGGCAGTGAGGGGGGTGTATCCTGTGGATAGTGAGGGGGTGAATCTTGTGGACAGTGTGGGGATGTATCCTGTGCACAGTGTTGGGGGGTGTCCTGTGGACAGTGTGGAGATGTGTCCTGTGCACAGTGAGGGGGTGTATCCTGTGGCCAGTGTGGGGGGTGTATCCTGTGGACAGTGTGGGGATGTATCCTGTGCACAGTGAGGGGGTGAATCCTGTGGTCAGTATGGGGGTGAATCCTGTGGACAGTGAGGGGAGGTGTATCCTTTGGACAGTGTTTTGGCTGTATCCTGTGGACAGTGATGGGTGTACCATGTGGATAGTGAGGGGTGTATCCTGTGGACAGACAGTGAGGGGGGCTTGAGGCTAATGAACAGGTAAGACTAGGCACTCGTGGCATGCGGAGACGCACAAGGCCAGAGTTGATGAGGGGGTGTATCCTGTAGACAGACAATGTGTGGGGTGTATCCTGTGGCCAGTGAGGGGGGCGTATCCTGTGGACAGTGAGGGGGCTGTATCCTGTGCACAGTGAGGGGGTGTATCCTGTGGACAGTGCAGGGGTGAATCTTGTTCACAGTGAGGGGGCTGTATTCCGTGGACAATGAAGGGGTGTATTCTGTGGACAGTGACAGAGGTGTATCCAGTGGACAGTGAGGGAGGTGTATCCTGTGGCCAATGAGGGGGGTGTATCCTGTGGACAGTAAGGGGGTGTATCTTGTGGACAGTGTGGGTGGTGTATCCTGTGCACAGTGAGGGGGTGCATCCTGTGCACAGTGTAGGGGTGTATCCTGTGGACAGTGTGGGGATGTATCATGTGCACAGTGAGGGGGTGTATCCTATGCACAGAGTAGGGGGTGTATCCTGTGCACAGTGTGGGGGTGTATCCTGTGGCCAGTGTGGGGGGTGTATCCTGTGGACAGTGTGGGGATGTATCCTGTGCACAGTGAGGGGGTGTATCCTGTGACAGTGTGGGGATGTATCCTGTGCGCAGTGAGAGAGTGTATCCTGTGGCTAGTGTGGGGGTGTATCCTGTGCACAGTGTGGGGATGTATCCTGTGCACAGTGAGGGGGTGTATCACGCCAGGATACTCCTGAGTAATTGAGCGCACTACAAAACCACCAATAACAGAACATAACATCCTGTAGCCAGTGAGGGGGTGTATCCTGTTGCCAGTGTGGGGGTGTGTCCTGTGGACAGTGTTTGGGTTGTATCCTGTGGACTGTGATGGGTGTACCCTGTGGATAGTGAGGGGGTGTATCCTGTGGACAGACAGTGAGGGGGGCTTGAGGCTAATACTTGTATCAAACAAGGGTTCCCTGTTTACATAAAGTAGAAACATACACCCCTAGGTCAGGGAAAATACACAGTGGAAAAAACAACCTAGGCCTACACAATGGTCACAGGACAGAAAAATTGAAAAAGACAGTTTCCAAAGAAGAGAATGAACTTTTTTGTAAAAAATATACTAAATAAATTTATTATAAAGAAAGACAATAAAAATGCATATATCAAAGAACAGAATAAAAATACATTTCAAACTTATGAATCATAATAAAAAACACATTCTGATTCCTTTCACAGAATTAAAAAAGTGGGTGGTGTATCAAGTTGTGTGTCAAACACACAACTTGATACACCACCCACTTTTTAGGTTTTGCCTGCAAGTGCTCACGTAGTGAGCATGCGCTAAAAAACCTTTTGAGTTCTATGTCGGCTTGATGACCCGCCTCTGTCTCTCATTGGCTAGCTCCATAAATGGAGGTTAGCCATTGGGAGACAGAGGCTGTCAATCACGCTTTCTCAGGGAAAACGCGATTCCGGGGCGTTTCTCGGACTTTTTTTAAGTCCCGCCCCTTTGTCTCGGGCCGCGCTGTGATTGGCTGCCGGCCCGGGACACTCCCGTGACGTCATTTCCCGGGCCGCGCTGTGATTGGCTGCCGGCCCGGGACCTGACTTGTTTCCTTTTTGTCTCCCAGTTTTACATCCTTCCTTGTTCCCACCTCTTATCTATATATTTTTATTCCCTCCATTTTAATTTTGTTTCCTTCGTGCCCACACTTCACACGGTTCTTTTGTAATGTAACTGGCTCTATTGTACAATGCTCTGACACCTTCGGGTAAAGTCCGAGCTTTATAAATATACACAAATAAATAATAAACGAGCCGGACTCCCACGGCACTCCGGTAACTTCAGTCAGACAGCGGCATTCCCCATTGGTCTTTCCACTGCCTTTGCGTCCAATCAAAACACTGCCAGGCTGGTCCGGGGAAGCGCGAGGGCCCCAGGGCGCGAAATCCATACAGCTTCAGGGGGCACCTGACGGGAGCGCGAGGGGCGGACTGTTGACAGCACCTCCGTCAGTCACTCAGATCCCACTCACCAGATATGACCGACCAGAAGGTCCATTATTTTGACAGACAGGCAAGTCTCTGCGAAAAAGCCTCATGAAAAGCGCGCCTTTCCGAGTACAGTTCCCGCCGCATATTTCCCCTGCGCAGGGCTCGCATGTCGCTGATTGACATCAGACCCTTGTGTTTTCACTTTTCGAGTGAACTCTGTCAGCGCTCTGCCGGCTGCACAAACACCGCTTCCAATCCCCAGGTATGGCCCCAGGGAGGAGATACGAGTCCGGTGAGTTCTGTCGGCCCAGGCCAAGGATTCCTGAGTGAGCTATGAAGGAACACAGCTGGCAGGCTTTCAGACTGTGGCACTTTAGGGATTTCAGTGTGCGTATGAGTGACATTCGACGGTCAAATGAGTGACACTTTTCTGCAGGTAAACCAAATCACTAAGTAGTACTAGAGTGCTCTCTATGAGTTTTTTATTATTATACTAGAGATATCACAAAAATAAACACATTTAAAACAAGTCAGACCTATTGCCATTGCCAATCTTTGTTTACAGTACCAGCTAAATGGGCAAACACAATTGTGTAGTGAATAATCAGATTTGAAAACGGTTCGAGTCTGAAAAGACGTGATTGTGAATTAAGCATTTGTGTGATCTGTGATCGGTCGTCTATTGTTCTTCGAAGTTTATCAATCTAGTCACTCTTGTTCTCTCTTTGCACTACTCTCATCTGCAGTCCTTCACTGTCAACCACTTACACCCTGTTTTTTCTCTGCGTCTGGAATTCTCAATTTGCTTATTTTAGACATCATCTCTTTCCTCTTTATCACAGTTTTTTCACAGCTTCCTGTATGCACTACTTGTAGTCACCACCCACCCTCTTTCTCTCCTCACTTGTACACATTTCAATTTCTTTTCATGCTATCGATATTTCAACAACTCATATGCATTACTCCTTCAAACCTTTTCATATAAAATATAAATTTCGATTGGCACATATGTGTGCATCATGTAGAAAGGCCAAGGATTGGATAGTCTGAACACCTTTATTTTACCCCCCAATAGGCACTTTGAGAAACTCTGGCCCATAACCTTTAACTCACCCAGACACCTATAAATACTCAGAAACAACATCGTGTGGAAAATTCAACTGCTTTTAGGGAATATAAGATAAAATGAAGTTTTTTAGGTTTTGCCTGCAAGTGCTCACGTAGTGAGCATGCGCTAAAAAACCTTTTGAGTTCTATGTCGGCTTGATGACCCGCCTCTGTCTCTCATTGGCTAGCTCCATAAATGGAGGCTAGCCATTGGGAGACAGAGGCTGTCAATCACGCTTTCTCGGGGAAAACGCGATTCGGGGGGCGTGTCTCGGGCTTTTTTTAAGTCCCGCCCCTTTGTCCCGGGCCGCGCTGTGATTAGCTGCCGGCCTGGGACACTCATGTGACGTCATTTCCCGGGCCGCGCTGTGATTGGCTGCCGGCCCGGGACCTGACTTGTTTCCTTTTTGTCTCCCAGTTTTACATCCTTCCTTGTTCCCACCTCTTATCTATATATTTTTATTCCCTCCATTTTAATTTTGTTTCCTTCGTGCCTACACTTCACTTTCATTCTTGTTACTTTCCCATTCTCGTCCTTTCCTTTGCCCGCTCCAGACGGACGCCGACGCCTAGAAGGGCTGCAGACCTTTGCATGCCATGAGAAAAATACTTCAAGCTACGTCACAAGACAATTGGCCTCTTTCTGTGTCACTGCTCAAGGACGGCCTCATTTGAGTCACGAGGCCTGCCATTCACGTTTGTACGGATCTTTCCATCCCACGCAGCAGTACTATGTCGATAGGAATCCTTCATGGGGGTGGTGTGTGTGAGGGGGAGGGCGGGGGCTGGAAGCGCTGCTTGCCAGAGGTTTCAACCTCATCCGCTGACCTTGAGCGGTGTCTTTTCTTCCTGGGCCTCGGCTACACGGAACCAGTAACATGCAGAGACCCTGGGGCTGCCCCGGAGCAAGCACGGGAGCCCTTTACATGGACTGGGAAGGAGGGGACGATATATATATATATATATATATATATATATATATATATCGCCAAGAGTGCCGCTTCGCTGCGCCAGCTATCAGTATTCAGCTAACCCCAACAAGGACACAGGAAGACCCAGAGTGCAGGTGAGTTTTTATTTCTTCGCACACCACGCCAAGATAACGTTTCGCCCTACACAGAGGGCTTGGTCACATGGCGCCATGAAAGAAGTTGCGTAAATTTAAAGTGCCGGTGCAGACTCAACGTCAAATCTGATTGGTCATTATTTAAGCAATCACAATTGAAAACACCTTTGCAGACATTTTTTCAAATACATGTGCCAAATCACAACGCAGGGTATGAAAAGATAAAGTGCAATTGCTGACATTATTCCTGTATAAATACATTTTCAGTATCCGACATCATTTAATCAAAGGCTTTAAAAATCAAATAAATAAAGCGAACAATTCTTATTATGCACTGCTACGCAAATGGTAGTCAATCAAAGTTGTCTGTGAGACATAATTCATATATATACAAATAAGTGCAAATAGGCATTAATCTATGTGTACGCTGTTTGGCTACCGCTCATCACTGCATGAATGCAAAAAGCCAAAATTATGTCCAAAACCTTAAAATATATACACATTAGTTCATATATATACATCTATATACAACGAGTATACTATACACGTTTGTCACTGATTACCATAGAGGTTTTAAAATGGTAATATATGCCGGATAGACAGGTAAGGCCTAATGAATAGACATACCTTTGTCAGAAAACATTCATACCCTGCTAAGGGTGTTAGGTCAGTATTACCCTGAGACGTTGAAATACTGTGCACCAAATAAACCAGTGAAAGTTAAAAAGCAATGATGTTCTAATATTGCTGAATCAAGTTATCTAAATTACAGTCAAAACTTAGCTACAGAGCAGAAAATACAGCGAACAGCAAATAAAAGGCACATGAAAATTGACCCAGACATGACAAGAAAAATAAACGTGGTAAGCAGCACAAATCATGGGGATGGGAATATATGGAACTATAGACAAGTGTAAAAATCCTCAGTGGAGTTAAGCCCATTGGGGCTTTTACTGTCCATTTCCAGAATGTACCTGGTCTCGAGAGCCCTCAAGATCCCTTCCCTATTCCCTCCCCTTCTCAGTGGGCCAATGGCGTCAATGGCATAGTATCTTAGGAGCCCACTGTTGTTGTTGTGGAACTCCTTGAAATGCCTGGCCACTGGGTATGTGGCGTCGCTGGTGTTGATAGCACGGATGTGCTGGAGTACCCTCTTGTGAACCTGCAGTTTGGTACTACCAATGTACTGCAGGCCACACGGGCACTCCAGCACATACACCACATATTCAGATTTACATGTCAGCTGCTTATTGATTTTACGTGGCACTGTAGAAAAGGCTGTTAGGAACTCGGTCTTATTGAGTCCCTGAGTGCAGGCCTTACAACTGGAACACTTTCTGAATCCACGGCTTGCCGCCAACCAGTTTTTAGGAGGGATCACTTCAGGGCTGGATTTGACCAGGGCATTTTGCATTGCAAATGCTTTCCTGTAAGTGATGGCAGGCTTGTTACACATATGGTCTCCTATAACTGGATCCAGTTTAATCAGATTCCAGTTCTGATTGACAATTTTCCTGAGTGCTCCATGCTGACTGTTATAAGCCCAAATAAGTCTGACTGGCTGCTCACAATCAATTGCATTGGGTTTCTGATGTTTTCTATGGGTCAATGCAACCGTGCGGGAAAGGGCATTAGCTTTATTGATTGCTGAATCAATAAGATGTTCCTTATAGCCTCTGGCCAGAAACCTAAGTTTGCTAGCTGTTTGTGCCTCCCTACAGTGAGATTCAGTACTGCAAACACGCCTAATTCTAAGCATCTCCCCGTAGGGGATGCTTCGAATTAAATGTGGGGGATGGTGACTTTCTGCATGCAATATAGTATTGCCCGCAGTAGGCTTTCTAAACAACTTGGTCTCTAGTTTGCCCTGGTTGACCACTAGTGTCACATCTAGAAAATGTGCTACATCCTGACTAATGTGTGATGTAAATGAAAGATTGTACGAATTGCAATTCAAGGTCTCAATGAAACAGGTGACTTGCTCCAATGTACCCCGCCAAATCATGAGAATGTCATCGATGTATCGATACCATCGAATGACATGGCGAGTGCAGGTGTCTTGATGAATGCCCATGAGGACCTGTCTCTCCCAGTACCCCATGTGGAGACAGGCGTAACTGGGAGAGAAACACGCCCCCATGGCGACTCCTCGCGTTTGTTGGTAATAGCGGTTAAGGAACATAAAATAGTTGTGATGTAAACAAAAATTCATCATAGCAAGCAACATTTTGTTATGTTCCAACATCTCTATTGGTCGCTTGCCTAGAAAGAATTCTGTGGCCCTGAGTCCATCTTTGTGCACAATGCTGGTATATAAGGAAGCCACATCTAGGGTTACCAGCCAATAGTCATCCTGCCACTCAAAATCCATCAGCTTCCTCATTAAGTCGCTGGAGTCCTGGATGTATGAAGGTAATGCCAGCACATGTTCCTGAAGGAACAAGTCAATGTAGGAAGTAGTTTTCTCGAGTAACCCCCCACACGCCGATATGATCGGTCTACCAGGCGGCTTAACTGAATCCTTGTGTACCTTCGGAATAAGATACAACACGGGGGTTACAGGATGATCATTTTTAAGGCATTTCAGTTCGTCCATACTGATGAGACCACTGGAACGCCATCCCATGAGAAAAGAGTGGAAGTCTGTTTGTGCTTTTTTGAGGGCATTTGCATCACAATGCTTGTAGCAATCTGGGTCATTAAGTTGAAGGTAGGCCTCCTCAAGATAAAGTGCTCTAGGCCAGAGCACGACGTTGCCTCCTTTGTCAGATTGCCTGACTATTATGTTTCCGTCCGCTTTGATTTTTGCAATTAGTTTCTGATAGTTGTTATTTCTTTGACATTTACTTTTGTTGGCTTTCAAAGTTTTCACATGTAGTGTTTTGATCTGCTTCACCACTACATCCTGGAAAATATCTATGTTGTCATATGGAGTGACAGGGGTGAATGTTGAACGTGGTTTAAGATTGCTTAAACCGCCCGTGTATGTCTTCCCTTGATCCTGAGTGCTTTGAGAATTTGAAGTTTCCGCTTGAAGAGCTGCCAAATCCTGCATAAGCGGGACATCACTAACCGCTAAGCCACTCGGTGTATCAGCCACCACCACTTTTTTGCCAAAATTGCGCGTTTTGTTAATGGCAAAATGTTTTTTAAGCTTCAATTTACGCGTAAATTTAAAAAGATCTAGTCTTGTATCCACGTAATTGAAGTTACTTGGGGGGCTGTACGACAATCCTTTAGAGAGAATGTTAATTTCCAGGTCCGAAAATAAGGTGTTAGTCAGGTTAATAACAGATGAACAATTGTCAATTGTCTGGGTCTGATTTTGTGCACATGCTAAGCTGTTCACTGTTTTTTGTTGGCATTCCAGCGTGAATAATTTCTTTTCTTTGGCTTTTCGTTGGGCGCTGCTTTTCCTGCGCTCCCGTCGCCTTGCGTTTGAGGTTTTTTGGTTGCTGGAAATCTGGGGCGTAAGGTTCCCCGCCTGTCCTGCTGGACACATTCCATTTCCTCCTCCACTGTGAGCCGTGTAAACCCCACACGCTCAGAAGGTCCTCCAGCTTCTGTTTCTGACCCACTTCCCATGTTGGAACTCAAGTCAGTAAGAGTTGATCCTTCAAGAGAATTGGAGCGTGCTTGCAGTGTGCTTTGGGCCATGGTGGCGCCTGCCCGTGAATTCTTTAGTTTTGATGCTTTAATCGCATCATATTTACGAGCAAACGTAAAGATTCTGCCCTCGTTGTAATCATTTTTGTCACGTTGGAACTTGAATGCCTTACGCTTCCTGATGACGTCCTCTTCTTTCTGCACCCTTTGTTCCAAGACTTCCCTGTATTTTTTACTTTCTTGCGTGACATTAGCGTCTTCCTCGCACATGCTGGCTATGACTGCTTCTAGTGCATCGATTTCCGATTGAATTTTAATTCGATCACTTTCCGCATAGCGCACGAGCATTGTAACCAGCCGACGGGAAGAATCAAGGCTCCATTCTGCCCAGTCTTTTAGCAACGCCGGGTCCATGTATTCATAGCTCGGGGCTAGCATGACTCTTAACCCCCGCGGTATCCGGTTGACTTCTAGATACCGACTAAGGGAGCGGTGCTCCCACCACTTGGATTGCTCTCGTTTGTAAAGCTTTTCTAGTGTTTTAAATTTTTCATGGAGATTATCCCCACGAACAACGCCAGCTTCCTCTGTAGCCGTGACTGTAGACCCCCCAGCCGGGGAATCATCGAACGCTTCTAGAGCGGCAACCTCTCTCCCTTTGCGGGCGCCCGCTGACATGGTGTATGCTAAATTGAAAACAATTGTCGTACTCACTGACCACGAAGGCTGCTGCAGTAATCGCTGCCCTTCCGCCGGTCGTGCACAACTCCTCCACTGAAACGTTCTTTATGGCTTGCTGCTGAAACGCGGGCGTCACAGTTGAGACAGCCGTCCCAAAAGGCATCCGACAAAGTCCAACTGCAAGCGATTGTCTCAGACGTCCAGGGGCCGAATAGTAACTCCCCAACGGGAGAAAGCAAAGGACTTCCGGTTGAGCGGAGGTCACGGTTTCCTGCTGTTCGGCCACTTGCGGAGGAGGGGTCTTCCAAACGCCGGAGAAACACTCAACCGGCTCGAAAAGTATCGCCAAGAGTGCCGCTTCGCTGCGCCAGCTATCAGTATTCAGCTAACCCCAACAAGGACACAGGAAGACCCAGAGTGCAGGTGAGTTTTTATTTCTTCGCACACCACGCCAAGATAACGTTTCGCCCTACACAGAGGGCTTGGTCACATGGCGCCATGAAAGAAGTTGCGTAAATTTAAAGTGCCGGTGCAGACTCAACGTCAAATCTGATTGGTCATTATTTAAGCAATCACAATTGAAAACACCTTTGCAGACATTTTTTCAAATACATGTGCCAAATCACAACGCAGGGTATGAAAAGATAAAGTGCAATTGCTGACATTATTCCTGTATAAATACATTTTCAGTATCCGACATCATTTAATCAAAGGCTTTAAAAATCAAATAAATAAAGCGAACAATTCTTATTATGCACTGCTACGCAAATGGTAGTCAATCAAAGTTGTCTGTGAGACATAATTCATATATATACAAATAAGTGCAATAGGCATTAATCTATGTGTACGCTGTTTGGCTACCGCTCAGGAGGGGACGATATATATATATATATATATATATATATACACAACCCTTATTACTTATAATGTGATTATTATTTACACATCTGTGTACATAGGCTGGCGTCATACCATCATATATGTGCTGGGGTCTGGCACAAGCGAGCTGCACTGCCTCGCAAAGCGTCAAGATATTATTTGCTTTAAACTTTTTTTGGCTGCGCTGGGATTGGCCGAGCCTCCGCCGTGTCATCGGGAGGAGGAGTGGAGAGCAGGAAGCAGCCTGCGTCGGCCGCGCTGGGATTGGCCCAGCCGGCCGAGCCTCCACCGCGTCATCACTAGAGCTGCTTCCTCTGCTCTGACGCGGGCAGTCAGGTAAGTTTTCTTATTTTTTTAAAATGTACTTTTTAACCCCCCGCGCGAGTCCCTTGCCCCCCCAAACCCCCCCCCCCCCCCCGGCACCCCAAAGTCCTGTCCCCCCCCGCACCCCCAAGTCCCGTCCCCCCCCCCGCACCCCCAAGTCCCGTCCCCCCGCACCCCCAAGTCCCGTCCCCCCCCCACCCCCAAGTCCCGTCCCGTCCCCCCCACCCCCAAGTCCCTTTACCAAAGCCGACAATTCTGACTCGATAATGAGACTGGACGCTGCACTCAGACCACATGGCTTCTTGTGTGAGTAGTGTCTTCTGCAGCCGTGGAGGAGCAGTACTGACCTGCCCATTATATGCTTAAAATGTAGTTTACTGCAAGGCTATGCATTACACTTTTCCTTTCAAACTAAATTAACGTCTCTCACTCTTAATACAGCTAGCACTGTGCCTAGCGATGACGTGGCATAAAGAGTATTGATGCACATAGTCGCTGTGCGTCATTTAAATGATACCTGTATATGAATCTATAGCCTTCATCAACCCACATAATTACGCCGTTACTGCTCGCCTCTGGTATTCCTTTACAGAGATGTCTGAACAGGAAATCCAGCAAGACCACAGGCACAACAGGCAATAATGAATTCAAGGATTGCCTGGTTATTCCAGAATGCCTCAGGCCCTTGAGGACTGGTATGGAAGAGTTGGCACACAGAGAAAGACCTAAACTTCAGAGAATACTGACAAATTGACAACACATGCAGTATGTTCCCATGAGGTGCACAGTAAATGGAGCATTTTGTAGAAGTTGAGTGAATGGTAATGACCACTGATTAGCTGAGGTCAGCCTATTGGGCCAAAAAGGGTTGCATTAGGCAGACTTAGTGGCTGAACTTATGAAGGGCCGGGATGCTTTTCCCAGTGGCCTGTGAAGAAACTGAAATAGATGTAGCCCTCTCAAATACCGACCCTCCAGCACATCTCCAACTTGTTCTTTTGTGAGTCCCTTGTCTCACCACTAGCCATGGCCCTGATCGCGCACTAGTCCCTATGTCCACAGCTTGTGTTTAGCGCTGCAGACAGCTAGGGAGAATAAAGAGTATCAAAGGCAGAAAATCAGCCTACAGAAAAATAGGTGTTTCACCGTGGCTGGTGTATGCGGTATAGTGCAGAATGCAATATCATATTCCGAAGGAGTATTAGCTTTGATGGTTCTATACAACAAATAACACACACCTTATACAGAAAGACATCTCCAGATGTTGCCCATGAAATTAGCACAATTGTTTCAAAATCCATCCACTTGGTGAACAAGTTTAGTATTTTGTTATGTTCCTAAATGTTTTCATTTCATTTTCTTCACCGTGAGAGAAAGGAGATAATGCATGATTAGAAAGATTTAGAGAGAATATGTTACTTTATTACAAAGAAATACAAGCCGTGTGTGCTTTACTACATCCACAGAACAAAAATAATGCCCACAGGTTACCCATAGTCCAGGTTTTAACTTTTTGTTCTTCTGTAGCCGTCCAATTCCTTATGCTCAAAAAAGAAGTTTGGTTACATATGACCACATTCCCTCTATGGCTTTATTATATTCTATTGTTAGAAGTGCATGGAATGTCTGCCTGAACAGTGCATATATTTTTCATGATTAGAATATTTTTTGTGGTCTTGGATTTGTTAAAGATGAAGTGATGGGGTGTTGAGGTGGTGGTTTCCCAATGCTTGCATGAGCCAGAAATTCACAAACACCTGCCCTCGTACTAAAAGCATGACCGTGGCGTTTAATCAAGAGGCTATGATTGTTATGTGTCATTATTGGCAAGTTGTTATATTTTTGTAGTGGTGATTTTCATTACAATCCTGGGGCTCGATCTGCAAAAAGCAGGAGCAAAATCAGATTTCAAAAAACCTAATGCTTTAGATTTTTGTTTTGGTCAGCCCTGTTTGGTGCTAAAATGTGGAAATGATTAACATAAATAATGATACGTTCAAAACGTAGGAAACAAAAATAGGCCAGTGGGTTGGTACACACCATAACAGTCCATACATAAAACAGTATCTTGTGACCCTGTTTTCGTTCCTCTGTTGCCTGCTTGTGACCCTGTTTTCGTGCCTCTGTTGCCTGCTTCTGACCCTGTTTTCGTGCCTCTGTTGCCTGCTTCTGACCCTGTTTTCGTGCCTCTGTTGCCTGCTTCTGACCCTGTTTTCGTGCCTCTGTTGCCTGCTTGTGACCCTGTTTTCGTGCCTCTGTTGCCTGCAATGTGTGGGGGCTCGCAGTGTGTGTGGGGGCTCGCAGTGTGTGTGGGGGGGCTCGCAGTGTGTGGGGGGCTCTGTGTGGCTGTGTGTGTGGGGGGCTCTGTGTGGGTGTGTGTGTGGGGGGGCTCTGTGTGGGTGTGTGTGTGGGGGGGGGGGGTGGGGGGGCTGTGTGTGTGTGGTGGGGGGCTCTGTGATGGTGTTTGTGTGTGGCATTTGCGAGAGATTAAGCTATTGGCATTGTAAATGACAATGCCATTTATTTATGTTAAAAAACATAAATAAAAATAATGTCAAGAGCAATGCCAATAGCTCTAACTTTAACAAAGGCAAAACCATTGCATTGTAAATGCTTGTTTAATTCTGTGAAAGGAATCAGAATGTGTTTTTTATTATGATTCATAAGTTTGAAATGTATTTTTATTCTGTTCTTTGATATATGCATTTTTATTGTCTTTCTTTATAATAAATTTATTTAGTATATTTTTTACAAAAAAGTTCATTCTCTTCTTTGGAAACTGTCTTTTTCAATTTTTCTGTCCTGTGACCATTGTGTAGGCAATCTAAAAACTTCCGCCTAGGTTGTTTTTTCCACTGTGGGCTTGAGGCTAATATACAGGTAAGACTAGGCACTCGCGGCCTGCGGAGACGCACAAGGTCAGAGTGGATGAGGGGGTGTATCCTGTGGACAGCAATGTGTGGGGTGTATCCTGTGGCCAGTGAGGGGGGCGTATCCTGTGGAAAGTGAGGGGGCTGTATCCTGTGCACAGTGAGGGGGTGTATCCTGTGGACAGTGCAGGGTGAATCTTGTTCACAGTGAGGGGGCTGTATTCTGTGGACAATGTGGGGGTGTATTCTGTGGACAGTGAGGGAGGTGTATCCTGTGGACAGTGAGGGAGGTGTACCCTGTGGACATTGAGGGGGTGTGTCCTGTGGCCAGTGAGGGGGGTGTATCCTGTGGACAGTAAGGGGGTGTATCTTGTGGACAATTTGGGGGGTATATCCTGTGCACAGTGAGGGGGTGCATCATGTGCACAGTGTGGAGGTGTATCCTGTGGACAGTGTGGGGATGTATCATGTGCACAGTGAGGGGGAGTATCCTGTGCACAATGTGGGGGGTGTATCCTGTCCACAGTGTGGGGGGTGTATCCTGTGGCCAGTGTGGGGGGTGTATCCTGTGGACAGTGTGGGGATGTATCCTGTGCACAGTGAGGGGGTGTATTGCGCCAGGATACTCCTGAGTAATTAAGCGCGCTACAAAACCACCAATAACATAACATAACATCCTGTGGCCAGTATGGGGGTGTATCCTCTGGACAGTGAGGGGAGGTGTATCCTTTGGACAGTGTTTGGGCTGTATCCTGTGGACAGTGAGGGGTGTATCCTGTGGATAATGAGGGGGTGTATCCTGTGACCAGTGTGGGGGTGTATCCTGTGGACAGTGTGAGGATGTATCCTGTGTACAGTGAGGTGGTGTATCCTGTGGCCAGTGTGGGGGTGTATCCTGTGGACAGTGTGGGGATGTATCCTGTGCACAGTGAGGGGGTGTATCCTGTGGACAGTGCGGCGGTGAATCTTGTTCACAGTGAGGGGGCTGTATTCTGTGGACAATGAGGGGGTGTATTCGGTGTACAGTGAGGGAGGTGTATCCTGTGGACAGTGAAGGAGGTGTGCCCTGTGGACAGTGAGGGGGGTGTATCCTGTGGACAGTAAGGAGGTGTATCTTGTGGACAGTGTGGGGGGTGTATCCTGTGCACAGTGAGCGGGTGCATCCTGTGCACAGTGTGGGGGTGTATCCTGTGGACAGTGTGGGGATGTCTCGTGTGCACAGTGAGGGGGTGTATCCTGTGCACAGTGTGGGGGGTGTATCCTGTGCACAGTGAGGGGGTGTATCCTCTGGCCAGTGTGGGGGTGTATCCTGTGGACAGTGTGTGGATGTATCCTGTGCACAGTTAGGGGGTGTATTGCACCAGGATACTCCTGAGTAATTAAGCGCGCTACAAAACCACCAATAACATAACATAACATCCTGTGGCCAGTATGGGGGTGTATCCTGTGGACAGTGAGGGGAAGTGTATCCTTTGGACAGTGTTTGGGCTGTATCCTGTGGACAGTGAGGGGTGTATCCTGTGGATAATGAGGGGGTGTATCCTGTGACCAGTGTGGGGGGTGTATCCTGTGGACAGTGTGGGGATGTATCCTGTGTACAGTGAGGGGTTGTATTCTGTGGCCAGTGCGGGGGGTGTATCCTGTGGACAGTGTGGGGATGTATCCTGTGCACAGTGAAGGGGTGTATCCTGTGGACAGTGAGGGGTGTATCCTGTGGATAGTGAGGGGGTGTATCCTGTGGCCAGTGTGGGGAGTGTATCCTGTGGACAGTGTAGTGATGTATCCTGTGCACAGTGAGGGGGTGTATCCTGTGGCCAGTATGGGGGTTGTATCCTGTGGACAGTGAGGGGAGGTGTATCCTTTGGACAGTGTTTGGGCTGTATCCTGTGGACAGACAGTGAGGGGGGCTTGATGCTAATGAACAGGTAAGACCAGGCACTCGTGGCCTGCGGCTGGACATTGTCAGGCGGCACAAGGAGCTCACACACATGGATAGCGCTTCTACGCCGTGAGGATGAGGGAGGAGGGCAGTGCACATAGACAAGACCCCATCGTTCCCTTTGCATTCTGGGATTCGTAGTTCTGCGTTCATAATGGGAGAGACGTTATTTGGATTTTGCTGAGATTTCTGCATCCGTGGTTGCTCTATGTTGAAAATCAACTTGTGGTGACATTAAAACGCGCGCCCTGATTGGCTGCAGCTGTGAGGGATGGGGAACTTGGCCATGTGGTGGGCTGTTGGGGGGAGGGGCAGGCACCAGTGATGCCACACTGGAAGGGGTCCGGTCGCATACCCTGCTGCACAACACCACGACATACGGTGACAGGCTACAGACAAGCCAGCACCACACATTCCCTCAGTGATAAGTCTGTGGGTCCCAGCTGCAAGGTCTGCTCGTATCACACACGGACCCACCTTCGTTTTGGATTCCCACTAATCCCTTACATTCTGAATTCTTTTACAGCGCGATATACCTTTCCAAACCTTGATAACAGCGAAGCCCCTGTGAGGTGCCCAATCTTGTTGTGTTTATCAGAAAACCCAAATGCATTCACTGAAAGGCGCTTCTGTAATTCTTTGGCACTTCAGGTGGAACTGGGCTTGTCAGTGATTATTCTAGGAGCTGTGTAAAAGCGGCCTGCCCCGTCGTTACAAGCAGGCTAACATTCCTTGGTGTAGCTTGGGAACACCCATTAATACCTTAAATTGCCACGGACTTAATGCTTCAAAAACATTTTCTGTAATGTAGTCATGCAGGCAAGTAGCAGCAAGCAGGTCTAAAGTAACCAATATCAGTGCAACGCAGAGATAATAAAATGATAATTCTTTCTCTCAGTGTGCTTTAAAGATCACGTTCATCGTTAAGCGGAAGCGAGGAAAGTATAGCTGACTTCTAATTATATTTGGAACAAAACTCCTTGCACTCCCGGGAACGAGTAACATTTATTACACCCGAAATATTGCTTTGACTAGAGCAAGCAAGAACAAGACGTCAGCGCTTTGCCGTGAAATGGATCCCCAAAAAAATAAAAGCCCACGAGTGGTGCGCGAGTGCGGCACTGCAAGGCATATGCCTTAAATTATCACGGACGTGTCTGGCCACGATAATTGGAGACATATGGGCTTTGGTGCGCGTAACAGACACCAATAGGCCATAGGCATAGCTACGAGACCGCCTATGGCCTATTGCGTGTTCTGTTAAAAAACAGCACGCACGCACGCAAAGCCTAATAAAAATGGACCTTGGAAATGCACACGCACGAGCTCTGTGGAATTTCAAGGTCCATTTTTAAACCCCTACCAAAAGGGCTCTTTTCGCTTTGCGAGCCCTAAAAACAGGGGCATTAAACACAAGAAGTGCTCCCTTTATCACCCGGAAACCAATGGCATGGTTGAGAGGTTTAACAGGCTGATAAAGTAAACCATCTCATGGGCCAAGAACTCAGGACTAAACTGGAAAGAGCAAGTTCTAAAAAAAATAGAGAACTACAGAGTAACTACTCACACGTCCACTGGTCAATCTCCTTTTGTTCTTTTTTGAGGAAGAGCTCCTTGTACCTTATTTGAACCCTCATGGGTTAGGCATCTTGAAGAGTCTGTACTTTCCTCCTCTCCTCAAGAGCCTAATATGCAATGGTGTAAGAAGGAGGAGAACAAATGTTTAGCTAGAAAGTTACGTTTTGACTTTAGGAAATCTGCTAAAGAAACAGTGGTCAATGTTGGTGATATGGTAGTTATCAAAATTCCAGGTCACAAAGGTAAATTCTCTAAGCCCATACGTGTGGTTCAAGTCTTTAAAAATGCTGTCAGGACTTTAGACCCAGGATTTGGGAATTTGAGTAGAGTTAGTGTGTACTGATGGTAGTTTAGATAAAGAAAATTTTACTGGCTCTGTTCCTGAATCATTTGGTAACCCACGCAATTCTTCTAGGGTTGTTGTGAAACCTCGTTATTTGAATGACTATGTTTCTTAATTTTGCATTTGGTTGTATTTTTTTTATATATATCCTTCCCTTTGTGTTTATGGGGGGAAGGTGTGTGGTATCGGAGATTATCCTGTCTGCTGGTGTCATGGGACTTCAGAGTCATGATTACACACTGTGACTATTCTGTATTCTATGTATGTTGCCTTGGTGTTGGAATGTTCTTGTTCAAATGCTAGGGGCGGTTAACCTGACTGGCTGTGGCCTGGATGGGTCTTTTATCTTCTTCCCAATAAACCTGGATTACATCTACTTTGAAGTTTCAAGCTGCATTCTTTCTTCCCTAAGTGAAGATTCTACACAGATGCTTGTGTCATCTGCAAATAAGCATGTTAATATGTCCAACTCCTCTTTTATATCACTTATAAATGTATTGAAGGGCATTGTACCATGGAGTGAGACTCCTAGATGTCCACTTGCAATTGCATTTTGCAAAAGGTTACAAGCTTTGTAACTTCTTGAAGTTAAAATGTTTGTCACCATCACAAAACTTCACCTCTGTGTCAAAAAAGTTGTATTTTCAGAAAAATGTCCTCCTAATCCCTCCTCTTGAGTAAATTATCACAGTGTGTGCAAGGATTAATTATTAAAAAACTATATTTTTAGAATGTTTAAGTTTGTGTCATTTACAAATACCTTGCAGGGTATGAGAAGAAATCATTGGCAACCTTTTACAGCTCTAGTTCCGTTAAATTAGGAGAAGCTTTAGAAACTCAGTATTGCATGCACTGCAGGGGGGGCCGCTGCGGTCAACATGCTGAACCATCAAATAGAACTTCGTAGTTATCTGATACAATAGTGCAAAGTGGATACTGCACTCTAATCAAAGGATACTCTTTGTGAGCCTTTTGAACCTCAGATGATAGACTTCTACCATAATGGTTAGTGACAGTTAATTCAGAGATTTGAAAGCCCAGTTGGCACAGTGGTCCTTGTGAGACTATCCTCTTAAACTTGAAGCTTTTGATCAGCCATGAGGTGGAAGAATTCAGAAATGAGGTAAGACTTACCTGAATAGGGCCCATTGAAAATGAATCACCACGTCCCCCCCTAGATAGTTCTATGCCAAAGTTGAAGAACTGCAAACTGCATTTGCTGTGCCCGCTGTAGACATTGCAACTAAAACAAGACTATGGGTTTAATTTAGAGTTTGCCAGATGGGTTTACCCTGACAAACGTGACGAAACTACTGTCTTCGCTATTGCAAGCCCATTAGTACATAATGGAGTTGTGATAAGGCATGCCATCAGTCACATTTGTGATGGAATCTCCACCTGCCAAAATCTTAATCAGGTCCCTTTTCTTTTGTGCAATTTAATTATTGCCCTGACTTTCCTTTTCTATACTCGCTAGAATCTCCCAATTGTGGAAGCTACCATTGAAAGGACTTTCTTTTTAATAGTTTTATTCGCCGTCATGTTTTAATGTGATTGACTACCTTCTTGTTTCACTGCTATCGGCTATGATGTCTCCTGAGATGAAGACTGTGCTCTACAGATAATAAATGGATTCAAAACAAGTCAAAATGCCGAAAATTACCATAGCCAACAGTTGACAGCATAAGTAATATAGAGTAAGATTTGTGTATCATCAGGGATGTAGAAGAAGGTGTTCCGAGCTAACCGGCTCATTTAGAAAGGTAGTGGTAATGGTGCCACTATCACCTCTGTTTTTATTCTGTTTATTGTCTGCCTTCAATCTCTCATGTTGGTTTATATTTCTAGGAAACACTAATAAGTGACCCGCACCTTTTTCCATCAGGACAGCTGGCCCACTGTCATTTACCCACATCTAGCAAACTAGTTGGTGCATTCTGATATTTCTGAATGGTTGATGTGGGTTGGCTGTGGGCCAGTGCAACTGACAATGTCTGATTTGTACTTCCTATCAAGGGCTTGACATAGCACAACTTAGTTTGTCTTGGCTTTTGCAATATATGAGCAAGGCCTTGCTGTAGTCCCCTTTTCCCAACACAATAATAGCATACTAATGCAAAAAGATAGTCGTATGTAAAAAGGCTCGTAATACTGAGGGAAAACACCCAAAGACAGAAATAATCTCTAGAGTTTAACAAAGGATGGAGGAATTCAAAGCAGAACAAGATGCTAATGGCAGCTCTAGAATGGTTAGCATACAACAACAATGCGCAGGAAGCGGAGCGGAAAAAGTACCCACTGGCCCAAGAGCTAGTATAATCACAATACATGTTTCATTGGAACTGTAAATACAGAAAGAGACTCTACTGTGTTGTGACACTGTAGAAGAATATTCCTACCTACATTTATAGTAAGAGATAAGAAGTGAGATCAAGTCACATGAAAGGCAGTAACTATCTCCGTTTGGGATCTCTTCAGCACTATTTCTGCCCATATTGGATTGGATTCTTATTAGTAGTAGGAAAGACCACCCCTGGAATCTGTTAATCTCAGATTTATGCCAAACAAATACTGTCAAGATATTGCCAATTTAGCTGATGTCAAACCTGGTGTTTGCAGACAATTTGGGTTTGTATGATTTGTGAACGGCTTGAATAGTGCTCAGGAAAATAGTGCTTTGGTATCAAAAGAAAATCTTCTATTGGGGCCACTCTGCAGTTTCCTTTACTCTGCGTTTTAATAGACATTCATTCAAAATCTTTATTCGGCTATTAAAAGAAAAAACAGCCACAAAAGTACAGACAATAAGATACATCTAAAAGAATAAACACATAGTTTACAATACCAATTATTAAGCACAATTAATTTCTTTTAAATTATAACAGAATGCCATTCCTTGCATTGATCGATTTCAGGATGAACAGGTCGACATTGTAACTTGTTAGCGGATCCTCTAATCTCACCAAAAATTCCATAGCTAATTTATACGACCTGATATTATGGGCAGCAAACAAAGGTTTAAGACAAAAACATCTAAGATTACTGTAAAAATGACAGAATAATAAAATGTGCAATGCTTTGTTTACTTTTGTTGTCACATGGACATGGTACCAAATCTGGTGAATGAGACTTCATTTTAGGAAATGCGACAAGGTAATGGGCAATGCCACATCTCAATCTCAGTAGCACAAAACGGTCCTGTACATAGGTCATGTGACAAATAGTTATTGCTCCCTCTTTTAGATTAAAGGATTTATGTAAGGCGGCGGTCGATTAATTTAGCTTCGATTTTACTCTAAGGTCCTGCTTTTGTTGGAAGAAGGAGTCTTTGATCTCTTTCTTTGTAAAGGAAAATATTTTTTTAGAGTCCGACAATACTGATAAATTAAGCAAATTTCCCAATGTGGCATTAATATAGGATATCCATAGAATTCTTAACACATCATTCAAATGCAAACAATCTAAAATGATTGACCTGGTAAAAACTGTCTCTTCCCGTCTCCAAATTGAGACCCATAATAGCAGTAGTCCAGCCTTTAAGGAATCTGCTAGAAATTGAAGCCACACCTCATGATGTACAATGGTATTTAATACATAGTGTGGTAAATACAAGCATTTTAAAAATCAGTTTTCTTCTGTTTGCAGGGCCAAGCTATTGGCGTAACCCCAAAGACCTGCCCCATAGAGGGCTGTGCTGACTCCTTTAGCTTTATAAATGCTAGACATTTCCCTCATCTCTTCAGTTTTCAATACTCTTTCCTCTCGGCATGAACGGCCCTAGGAACTGTTTGTTTGCTCATGCATTGTAGAATCTCTGTATTTTTGGACCCCAACTCCAAAAGTGGGTGGGAGGGTGCTATTAAAACTAAAGAATTCTCCAATGCCAACCTCCTAATATTCCCCCAAAATTTCCCAAAAATATGTATTTGTTTATTTTGTACTGCACCAACATGTTCTATTTTTGGTGACTGTACATCACCTGATGGCCAGTGAAGGAAGCGCTCATGGTAAGCACCTGCTGGGGTGAAAGTGGTTCCATATGCAATCTTGAAGATGTGTGTGTAGAGTGTACCTGCTCTGCCCTTTTCTAAAGGTGGTGATGATTTAGTGGGTGTCAAATGTTTCACTCAATCTGTAAATATCATGTTATGGCCAGAATATATTGTGGAACCAGCTTCCACATTTAAGCTTGGGCTTTACCTCCGTAGGCTCTGAAGAAGGCTCACAGAATATTTAAGTAGGTAGTCTACTCCACTTCAATTAGCTGTGAACTGATGCAGTCTTATGAAGAACTGATGCAATCTATTGAATTTAACAGTTTAAGCACAATCAAGGGCACTTAAGCTTGCATTTTTGGAGTTTATTGATCTTTTCATCAACGTTTCTTTCTTTCCATTTTTTCCACCCCTCCATTTTACTTACTTCCACCCAATATAAGACACCCAATACTCTGGCATAATATATGGGGTTCTAATGAGATGAGTAGTTAAGCAAATTAGCTTTTATATGTTCTCATCAATTTATGCAGTTAAACCTCACTGCATTTTCCTGGGAGTCCCGGGAGACATTGGCCTACTTCGTAGGAAACTGGTGTTCTGCTCACTGGGCTTGTTGGTGGTGAAAAGAGACATACCATGGGTATGAGGCATTCATATGGTGCCAGCGAGTCCCAGCAGGGATGGAGGCATGCATGAGTGCTGAAAAGGTGGTGTACACCGCCAGAAGGTGCCCTAGAAAATGTGAGAATATATGGCGCTGATGGAGGGCATTCTATGGCCTGGGACTGGAGAGTTCACAGCCGTCTCGGTGCGAGGCATGAATGCTGATAAATAAGCCACAACAAACTCGGCCTGCGGCTGAAATAGTGCCTCCTCCCTCATCCACCCACCACCACCCCCATGGACTGGAGTATTTATCCCGGTGCTGCTCCCCTGATTTGTTAGCGCAGTGCCTCCTCCTGTTTGTCCACATTGGCATCATGTTCCTTGCCCAGTATGTTTGATAGACACAAAATGCTACTAAAAAGAGTTGACAAGAAATATGTGGGTAAAAGTCATACAAATTATTTAAAGGGTGATACAATTGGCGTCAAGAAACAATGAATCAGAGACAGTCTCAGCATCCTGTTTGTCCTGTTCCTTTTTTGCTCAATCCCATAGCATTATGGAATAGTGGTCTGTTGTATTGTAGTTTGAGGAGGTGTTTTAGTGTGAGGTTTTAAGATTTAATGCCGAGGTCTTCAAACTTTTTTGTGCCAAGTCCCCCTGAGCAAAATTATTTCAATTTGTGTCCGCCTCCAAAAGCTTAGGGACCAGAAAAGGGGGCACCTGAGTCATAGAAGTGGGAAGGATTTATTAAATAAGCTGTTTTTTTGTTAAAATTCTCCCCAGGGCTAAGGCTAAGAGGCTACCAAAAAAGCTTGCCGAGATACATGCAGGAGCAGCTCATCTACTCCTTGCTTTTGTTCTTTGCATTCTAGGACTTGTAATATTAACTTGGCAATGTAATAAACATAACAAAAAATTCCAGAATGCAAAGGAAATAAGCTGGGCTTGCACAAGGACCTATGAAACTTGAAATTTCTTCTCCACAGTCTGTGCCTTAATTTCCTCGCCTGAATTAGGACAGCTCCTGGGCCACCTAAAAAGCTCTCGACTTTCTAATACATGCATCCATCTTCTCAGGAACCTGCAGCCAGGTCCATTTGTTGTTGCATTCTGGGACTCTTAGTCGCAATTTAATAATAAAATAAACAGAACTTGAAGCTCCACTGGACTTCCAGTGCTTTAAGTAGAAATAAATAGCCATGCACCTCACCCCCTCCCAAGGGCCATAGTGCAGCAGTCCCCAGCACACAAAAAATAATAGCCCTGCACCTCAATTCCCTCTCCTGGGCTATGGCTCTGAGCCCCCAAGAGAGCTCTCAAGTATCCCAGGCACCTACCTGAACAGCTCATCCAGTGCAGGTATTTACTTTGCATTCTGGGACTCGTAGTCCGGACTTAGTATCGTAATGATCAGGAATAAACATTTCTGAATACAGGGAAAACAAACATTTGTATGCAATAGGTCTTGCATTTGTTAAAGTTAAAGCTGTTGGCATTGAAAATAACAATGTTTTTTACTTTTGTTTTTTTATTTGCAGTGGAGTTATTATATTTGCATAGCACTATTGCTAATGGCATAAAAAAGCTAAAGTAAAAAACATTGTCATTTTCAATGCCAACAGCTTTAACTTTCACAAATGCAAGAACAATTCCATTGAAAATGCAATTAGTCTCGCAATTGTTGGAGTTGGAGTTATTGACATTATAAATGCCAATATTTTTTACATAGCCATGTTGCAAGGTGCAGGACTATATATGGACAATAGAGGTCCCATGGGACCTCTTTTGGTCACATATACTAGTTCACACTGCAAAGCTGGAGTTATTGGCATTTAATACCAATGTGTTTTATCTAGCCATGTTGTAGGGTGAAGTACTACATGTGGCCAAAAGAAGTCCTGTGGGACCTATTTTGTCCATATATTGTACTGTGCCTTGCAACTTGTCTAGGTAAAAAAACATTGGCATTTATAATGCCAATAACTCCACCTATTTTGGCAACATATGGTACTCCACCACCCTGCAGAAGATATGATAAATCCACCCTACCTATAATGCATTACATGCAAGACAGTACCACGAGTACATTCAAATAGCTATGTCCATATATACAATAAGTTGCTTTGAAATGTGACAAAAGTATTAGTATATTAATTACAGATTAGGTTGTACTCTGTCTGGAGCTGATGAAGGGAAATGTATAGAAGGTCTCATATAAATGTTAGATCTGCTAGAGAATAAAGTAACCACTGCCAGCCTTGCTTAGGGCCAAGCGTGTGTCCTGCCTGAAGCCCTTTAACCCCTTCGCTGCGGCGACTATTCCGCCGCAGCGCTAAGGGGGAGGCAGGGCCGCGCGGTGGTCCCGTGCTCGTGACGGAACCGCTCTGTCACGGCCCGCGGGTGAGCTGTTCTTGTGATGGAACGATTCCGTCACGGCCCCGCCCGCTCTTCAGAACGTCAGCGTAGGCGCTGAATTCGCGCCACGCAGGCGCGAGCGGGCCGTGACGGAACCGTTCCGTCACCATCACAGCCCACCCAAAGCTCCTGACAGAACGGTTCCGTCACGAGCATGGGAGGGGTTAAGAAACTAGTGTTCTGAGGCTGTAATTAAAACCTAGGGTGTAACAACACGTAACAGGGGGTGTCCTCATGGGAGGTTACAAGGAGAGACAAGGCGGTACTAAGGAAGGACTACTAAGTCTATTGACCAATGAAAAGCCACCATTTACAAAGTACAGGGACAGAAGCCAATTAAAAAGGTGAGCAGAGCTTTATGCCCATATCCTGAATACAGCATGTCTCAAAGAGACAGTGCAAGCGCTGCCTAGGTGAGACCTTAAAAACATGGTCTAGATGAGTATTCAAGCATGGACCAGGGAACATGAGGGCTGCTCCAATAGTCTACCCCTCTTGGCTTCTATCATAAAGAACATGACCCTGAATCTCACATCCCTCCTGTGGGCCATAGCAGAAAGGCCTCCAGCCAGTTTTCTGTCCCTTCTGGTGCTTCAAGTAAAGAAATCGGCTCTGAAACTCACTTTTTTCAAACAGGTTTATATAGCTTGAAATGGACCCAAAGGTACTGTAGTGCTTTAGATGAGTGCCAGGTATATTACACAAGTTCACATTCATTTTTAGGCAAAGGAAGATTAAATGACTTGCCCAAAATCACAGGATGTTGAGCTGACACATCTTGTTCCCCAGTCCCAAAGTCAACAGCACCAGCGGTAAACCCGCCTCCTGCTCACAGACCTCCTTGGAGTCAGGACACACTGGCTGACTCTGTATATGAACTCCATTGCCGAACGTAGAAATGTGCAAAATAAGTTCACGTTCCCAAGCTATTTTAATGCACTGCCCTCCCCCCTCTCATTACAGTATAATGATCCATGAATGTGTCTGAGTGAGGCAACAGCACGCCCCCCGCCCCCCGGGAACAATTCACAGACCGCCAGGGAGGTGCGCCCACTCTTTGAAGACCTCTTGTTTAATGTGATGTTTGTGAACTGTATTGAGAGAGAGAGAGAGAGTATTGAAATTTGCATTGCTAATAGTGATCAATTTACTACTGCACTGCAAAATTTGTACCTATGCGTTTATTAGTCTTAACAAATTAGTTTTGCTTATTCACAACGGAATTCCCCAATTGCCATTGTTTTACGATTCTTTTGAATCAAGAATAAAAATATCAACGTTTGTACTTGTGCATTTAACCCATCTATGTAGAGCTAGAAATAAAAAAAATGTGATGGGCGAATATATTAATTAATGTTAGTTACTGGCCCCATACATCCATCACTTTTATACCCACTGACCATTCCAGACAGGGCCAGCTATTCAAATCAGACTTGATACTGCCGCAAAAAGAACTGCTCATCTCAAACTGCCATGGCTCCCTCGAGTACGAGATCACTAGTAACTCCACGCTGGCTTTTGCTATGTTGAGCTCTATTAGTTACATGGCGCACACTGGAGTTAATTTTGGGTATAACATTGTAGTCAGGGTGGAATGCTCGCATGGATAGCTACAAACAAATCTTAAAAATATAATTGAAGGGGTTAATTACTTGTGAAGTCGCATTCACACTGAAATTGCATACATTCTTTTAAGTTGCAACAAAAAGAGAGTTAACAATATTAATCTGGTATATAGGTGACGCCGTAACCAAAGTGCTTTACATAGTCTCAGCTGCGAGTGTCTTTGAGTAACAGTATTTAAGGTGTGCTGTTTATCGCTACCCCTTAAATACTTGTACCATGGGGGTCGGTATTTAGCTGCCTAGTATGAGTTTTCCCACTGAAACGGATAGTAACTTGAGGGTTTTAGTTATCTTTGCAACTAAATACACATAGCACGTGTTTACAGCGTCTTCTCGGCATCCGACCTGCCAATATTTGCCGGGAAAAAACTCAGAGGTATGGGAAAACACAGGACGACATATAATTGTGACATCCATGCCAAACCCCTGATTGAACAGGTGTTCCAATGTAAAGCACGCCATTTGTAACTTTTCTATCCCAATCGAAATCTTCGTTTTAACATCAGAACAATGAAAGTCTGTCTGAATCGACGTTGCAAGGCCTCAAATCTGCGGCCTACATATAACGCACAGACTTCAGCAGACCAGACTGACCTATATGCTCAGCGTGATTTTAAGGTACTAGAAATAACTTCCCAAAAGATAAGGCACATGCAAGGCTTACTGCGTTGACAGGTTGTCGATGTAATCAGGAGAAGAGAAGGGTGAGGTCATGTTCTGTACGTGTGCATCTCCTGCGTGGAGGAGATGGGTGGCCCGAACACCAGTCTTCCACTGCAGCGATGCCACACACCAGGCAAGTCTGTGTACTTATACCGTAATATTTATTTCACAATGGCGTAGATGATTACTAAATGTTTTAAACAGTTCTTTTGCCGCAATCCAGTGTTTAAATTATAAAATATGTTGCACTAAATCTTTTTTCCCTTTGGTTGGCACAGTGTATTAACATTTTTTTCATGTCAGAGTTTTGACTTGGAACGTATTTGCTATTTCTGCACATGAAACAGTAGTATCATGTGTTAGCAAATGGGCATGAAGACAGCACTGGCAACTGAACGGAATGGTCGCTCGAGCTCTGGCTCTTATAGACTCTTTTTTAGGTCAGGCTAGAAACAACTTTAGATTTCTAGCAGAGCTGATGCAGGGCCGCATGTATCAAAAAAGCATTTTTCGATGAACAAATTGCGATTTCTACCCATTTGCTATTTGGTAGTTGCAAAATGCTATGTATGTAAGGAATCGCCAAAGATTTAGCGTTTTCTCAATATTACCACATACCGATTCGAAAATAGGTAATCGCTATTAGGTAATACATCTCCAATTCGTTAGGCCGATAAATGCGAATGGTTTTGCATTAACTAGTTTGTGATTACAGTCTGCATCACAGGGGGGCAGGGGTATTCCGGCAGACTGTTGTCCTGTGCATCAGGGGGGATTTTTGGCATAAATAATATTTTAGCGGCCCTGCTTAATAACTGGCTGTACTTCAAGAATATGCCCAACAAGTCAAAAAAATGCTCAAATAAAAGTATAACCGTATCGGCTCCAGGCCATTTTATTTGTAAAACATTTGTGTGAGATACTTCCTACAGGATACAGACATGCCTTGCAGAAAGTTTGAGCTATTGGCATTGTAAATGACAATACCTTTTATTTATGTTTTGGTTTTTGAAACAAAAATAAAACGCATTGTTATTTGCAATGTCAATAGCTCAAACTCACGTAAGTACGAGACCTATTGCTTTGCAAATGCAATAGACCTCGCATTTGCGAGAGATTAAACTATTACCATTGTAAATGACAATGCTATTTATTTATCTCTTTTCAAAACCAACACATAAATAAAAGGTTTGTCATTTACAATGCCAATAGCTTTAACTTTTGCAAATGCAAGACCTATTGCATTGTAAATGCTTGTTCTATCTTGCACTCACTCTTCAACATTCGGTATCACATTCTCACTCTCACTCAGTCTCCCTTTTTCCTACTCTGATTACCTCATTCTAACTTACAGTTTCACTTACTCTACGTGACTCATTTTCACTCACTTTCTCTCACTTACACCCACATACACTCTTTCACTCATGCTCATGCTCAGTTACATTCAGAAAAGGGGGTGGTGATGAACAGAGTGTCTGAATTAAGCAGACCACTCTTACCCAGTCCAAAGATCAGGGCTTGATCCATCACCGTTTTTTAGCTCACTGCCCCATCCCAGCTCAGAACCTGGCTACATGCAAATTAGTCTGACCCTGGCCCAGTGTATCATGGGAACAGGGCAGACCAAACTACCAAGCCAATTCTTATACTGGGAAGGAAACAAGCTTCCGGGGACCGGTTTCTGGCATTTCAGCCGTCTTCGGCCCGGCTTGCTTGAATCCTGATGGTGCAATGAGCAAGGGACTCACATCTGAGTATACCCTTCCACGCTTATGGTGGACAAAAACGATTCAGAAAAGGGGGTGGTGATGAACAGAGTGTCTGAATTAAGCAGACCACTCTTACCCAGTCCAAAGATCAGGGCTTGATCCATCACCGTTTTTTAGCTCACTGCACCATCCCAGCTCAGAACCTGGCTACATGCAAATTAGTCTGACCCTGGCCCAGTGTATCATGGGAACAGGGCAGACCAAACTACCAAGCCAATTCTTATACTGGGAAGGAAACAAGCTTCCGGGGACCGGTTTCTGGCAGTTCAGCCGTCTTCGGCCCGGCTTGCTTGAATCCAGCTGGTGCAATGAGCAAGGGACTCACATCTGAGTATACCCTTCCACGCTTATGGTGGACAAAAACGATTCAGAAAAGGGGGTGGTGATGAACAGAGTGTCTGAATTAAGCAGACCACTCTTACCCAGTCCAAAGATCAGGGCTTGATCCATCACCGTTTTTTAGCTCACTGCACCATCCCAGCTCAGAACCTGGCTACATGCAAATTAGTCTGACCCTGGCCCAGTGTATCATGGGAACAGGGCAGACCAAACTACCAAGCCAATTCTTATACTGGGATGGAAACAAGCTTCCAGGGACCGGTTTCTGGCATTTCAGCCGTCTTCGGACCGGCTTGCTTGAATCCTGATGGTGCAATGAGCAAGGGACTCACATCTGAGTATACCCTTCCACGCTTACGGTGGACAAAAACGATTCAGAAAAGGGGGTGGTGATGAACAGAGTGTCTGAATTAAGCAGACCACTCTTACCCAGTCCAAAGATCAGGGCTTGATCCATCACCGTTTTTTAGCTCACTGCACCATCCCAGCTCAGAACCTGGCTACATGCAAATTAGTCTGACCCTGGCCCAGTGTATCATGGCAACAGGGCAGACCAAACTACCAAGCCAATTCTTATACTGGGAAGGAAACAAGCTTCCGGGGACCGGTTTCTGGCATTTCAGCCGTCTTCGGCCCGGCTTGCTTGAATCCTGATGGTGCAATGAGCAAGGGACTCACATCTGAGTATACCCTTCCACGCTTATGGTGGACAAAAACGATTCAGAAAAGGGGGTGGTGATGAACAGAGTGTCTGAATTAAGCAGACCACTCTTACCCAGTCCAAAGATCAGGGCTTGATCCATCACCGTTTTTTAGCTCACTGCACCATCCCAGCTCAGAACCTGGCTACATGCAAATTAGTCTGACCCTGGCCCAGTGTATCATGGCAACAGGGCAGACCAAACTACCAAGCCAATTCTTATACTGGGAAGGAAACAAGCTTCCGGGGACCGGTTTCTGGCATTTCAGCCGTCTTCGGCCCGGCTTGCTTGAATCCTGATGGTGCAATGAGCAAGGGACTCACATCTGAGTATACCCTTCCACGCTTATGGTGGACAAAAACGATTCAGAAAAGGGGGTGGTGATGAACAGAGTGTCTGAATTAAGCAGACCACTCTTACCCAGTCCAAAGATCAGGGCTTGATCCATCACCGTTTTTTAGCTCACTGCTCCATCCCAGCTCAGAACCTGGCTATATGCAAATTAGTCTGACCCTGGCCCAGTGTATCATGGCAACAGGGCAGACCAAACTACCAAGCCAATTCTTATACTGGGAAGGAAACAAGCTTCCGGGGACCGGTTTCTGGCATTTCAGCCGTCTTCGGCCCGGCTTGCTTGAATCCTGATGGTGCAATGAGCAAGGGACTCACATCTGAGTATACCCTTCCACGCTTATGGTGGACAAAAACGATTCAGAAAAGGGGGTGGTGATGAACAGAGTGTCTGAATTAAGCAGACCACTCTTACCCAGTCCAAAGATCAGGGCTTGATCCAGCACAGTTTTTTAGCTCACTGCACCATCCCAGCTGAGAACCTGGCTACATGCAAATTAGTCTGACCCTGGCCCAGTGTATCATGGGAACAGGGCAGACCAAACTACCAAGCCAATTCTTATACTGGGAAGGAAACAAGCTTCCGGGGACCGGTTTCTGGCATTTCAGCCGTCTTCGGCCCGGCTTGCTTGAATCCTGATGGTGCAATGAGCAAGGGACTCACATCTGATTATACCCTTCCACTCTTATGGTGGACAAAAACGATTCAGAAAAGGGGGTGGTGATGAACAGAGTGTCTGAATTAAGCAGACCACTCTTACCCAGTCCAAAGATCAGGGCTTGATCCATCACTGTTTTTTAGCTCACTGCACCATCCCAGCTCAGAACCTGGCTACATGCAAATTAGTCTGACCCTGGCCCAGTGTATCATGGGAACAGGGCAGACCAAACTACCAAGCTAATTCTTATACTGGGAAGGAAACAAGCTTCCGGGGACCGGTTTCTGGCATTTCAGCCGTCTTCGGCCCGGCTTGCTTGAATCCTGATGGTGCAATGAGCAAGGGACTCACATCTGAGTGTACCCTTCCACGCTTATGGTGGACAAAAACGATTCAGAAAAGGGGGTGGCGATGAACAGAGTGTCTGAATTAAGCAGACCACTCTTACCCAGTCCAAAGATCAGGGCTTGATCCATCACCGTTTTTTAGCTCACTGCACCATCCCAGCTCAGGCACTGGGTCAGACTAATTTGCATATAGCCAGGTTCTGAACTGGGGTGATGCAGTGAGCTAAATAACGGTGATGGATCAAGCCCTGATCTCTTGACTGGGTAAGAGTGGTCTGCTTAATTCAGACACTCTGTTCATCACCACCCCCTTTTTGAATCGTTTTTTGAATCATTTTTGGCCACCATAAGTGTGGCAGGGTATACTCAGACATGAGTCCCTTGCTCACTACACCACCAGGATTCAAGCAAGCCGGGCCGACGACGGCCGAAATGCCAGAAACCGGTCCCGGGAAGCTTGTCTCCTTTCCGGTGAAGAATTGGCTTGGTAGTTTGGTCTGCCCTGTTCCCATGAGGCACTGGGTCAGACTAATTTGCTTATAGCCAGGTTCTGAACTGGGGTGATGCAGTGAGCTAAATAACGGTGATGGATCAAGCCCTGATCTCTTGACTGGGTAAGAGTGGTCTGCTTAATTCAGACACTCTGTTCATCACCACTCCCTTTTTGAATCAGTTACATTCAGGCACTCAATCATTCGCACCCACATTTACTTACTCACACTCATTCTTTCTTTGCAGGACACTTGAATACATATATGCTATACTATGTTTGAGCAGCTAGCTGGCTGACATGAATATGAAGGAGCCCTTGTGGGTTTCCGTGAGTCAGATCAGATTCTCTTAAAGAGTTCCTTTGTCTTCTGAGCCCTGCTTAACACATATGTACAGGAGGAGCCCTATATTCATGTCCTCAATGTTTGAGACAAAAAATGCTCATTAATTTCTGAACAATGAGAGTAAAAGCGTTTAAGGTAACATATTGTGCCTGCTTATATTTTGCAAGCTTTACATAATCCTGCATTCCCTATGAGTTTTTGCTTTTTCCAGAATGTTGTTACTGTTTTTTCAGGCAGTGCATAATTTAAAATGAGTCACATCCAGGTGTTTATAATGGGGCAGAATTGGGTTGTAGCTGAAGACAATGCGAGTTTCACTCAGTGGGGCAGAAGGGTGTTTGGTGGGGATAGGATGTGGCACTATGGCCAGAGCTACCGAATTTGGAACTGGAGAACCTGGTTCAGCCTTCATGTCTAGTCCATCAGACCACTCCTGGGGGAGCACATTCCCATGATATACCTTAGAAGGCCCCACTAGACCTTAGAAGCCCTGGTCTCTTAGCACCAGCAGGTGAACCCTACCGGTGGCCAGTGTGGTTAACCTTGAAGCCCTGTCCACCACAATCCATACTGAAATTCACTTCTGGTCTTGCGGGCAGGCCTACAAAGCAGCACACCCTACAGCAGCAGTGACTTTGTCACTGAGGTCACGGGAACCTTGAGGCCAGTCCACCTCACCCATTGGTGCCTCCATTGGCATTGTTCCAGTAGTACTAATGCAACTCACCAGGGATTTGCAATGCAGGATTTGCAATGCAGGATTTGATAAAGGAGCAAGTTTTCAAGGGCCCGGAATCCTTCTTGCACCTTGCAATGTGGTACATGCACAATGCAAAGCTCCAAGTCATATTTTAAAAGCCACTTAAAGCCACTTTGCATGTCTTTGAATTGCTTCACAGATATGGAGTAGTGCAACGCAGCACAAACTGCTGCATTGCCTTACTGTGTGCAAGGGAGGTGTTGCAGTAGGTGCTGCAAAATCGCCCCCCAGTAACAAAACCAGCAGAACTGTGCAGCATAATGACTCACTCTTAAAAACGCATAAATCACGGCAGAGTTCCTTGTAAACCCAGTAGTTTTCCTGCAACAATAAAAGTCTCCAACACAACTCCAAGGTTTTTGACGCATTCACAGATTTACAAGGACTTGTAATCCTGGGAAAGCGTCAAAATCCTAGCTGCCCCAGGGTAGGCGTAACTAGGAGAAATATCTGTATTTCTACTGTTTTTTTCCTCTTTCAAATTGTGCTTTATTCTGCAGCACACATAGAAAGAGGATAACGCCTCTCAAGATTGTTTTTGTACATGAAGGTGACCCTTCCTGGATAAAAACAATCCTGCATGCAAAGGAGGCACCCTTGCACCGTGGGACAAGTGTGCCTGCATTGACGCTAGGCTGTCGAAATGGCGCCAGAGCAGGAGGAAAAGACAGGAATGCACGATATTGGATAAATATCGTGCATTCTTGCCCTTTCCCTGTGATACAGGGCAGTGCAGCAAAGTAACTTGCTGTGCTGCCCTGCACCACCATTCCCGTAAATATGTCCCTAAGCTCACAAACTTCATTGTCTCTCTGCTTCATACACAATCACTTTTAGCATGTGCTGCCTGCTTTGGGGCCACTGCAATTATGCAGCAATAGAGGACAACATTATTTCTCCAGTATTAGGGTCTTTCATCGATTCACATGCTTGAATATTCCCCGTCGTCGAAGTGGGAGTCCCACAGTAAATAAAATAGCAATAACATACCAATAACATATGTATGTAAATACATAACACATGAAATAATACTAGAAAATACATAATAAATACTCAAAAACAATTCCTACATAGGATTACATGGTAGAGAGAGAAAAAACTTGTAACATATTCCTGTCATTATGTTAGTCCAAACTACAGCCAATCAGGCACCAGTACCCTTCCAGAACCTTCTCCTCGGAGCTCAGACCCTCAGATTTTCTACCGCACATCGTGTGAAGGGAGTCTCCCTAAGCTCTGCTCAGTTTTCTCAACTTCTTCAAGTTTTCCAGTCTTCTCAGCATGTCTTCAAGAAGTCTTCATTTAGACCTTTCTCTTCTTGTGGGAAATTGCGTCTTTACTCTGAGGACCCCACAAGAAGTGTATTTATTGTCTTTATCCCGACCATGAGGTTGGTAAATGCAAGTTTTGCAGGACTTTCTCTACAAAGACCCTTAAGGACAGAGAAGGCCATCTCCTCATTTGGCTTCAGAGACTTAAAGATAAGGATTCGGCTCTGTCAGATGCAGAAAGTTTGCAATCTGGACCTTCTAAAGCAGCCTCCAAGCGTAGCAGTGTGCAGGATATGCCTTCTCCTTTTCTAAAGAGGAAGAAACTTTCCCTGTCTGTGGCTCCTACGGCGTCTTCACCACCTCCTACTACCTCTACGCCCACGAGACCTGGCCCTCAGGCATCTTCTGCTGCCTCCCATCATGTTTCTGCTCCGAAACATGTTTCATCGTCGATGGGAGCGTCGACGATCGTCCCAACGACGAGATCTGCTGTCTCTGGATCGTCGACGGCGACATTGACGACGACGTCAGCCTCCGGATCGTCGTCGACGTCTTCCATGTCGACTAAGGTATCGCTTAGCTTGAAGACTGTCTCGTCGACGATACCTTTTGCCTCATCGTCGACGAAGAAATCTGCTTCTTCGTCAGCAAAATCATCGTCGATGAAAGCTCACAGGAAATCTTCTTCGTCGTCGGTCCCGTCGACGACAACTCCGTCGACAGCGGCTTCATCTACGCCGACGACTTCGTTGACGACCTTACCATCTACGATGGTTCCGTTGACTGCTGCTCCGTCGACAGTGGATCCTTTTGCAGCAACTTCGTCGACGCCTCTGCCAGCGTTGTCGGCGGCACCGTCGACAACACCATCGACGGTGGTTCCTTCATCGTTTGCTTCATTGCCTTTGGTGCCCTTGTCTTCCACCGGGTCTGGCTTTTCCACCGCCGACCCCTTGCACCATCGTCGTCAACGGCCAGTTGACCAGCGATCCATCCCAGATCCGCAGCCTCCCTCGCCCATGTTTGCCACGGGCTCTGAGCAGGATTCTGACTCTGACAATGATGTGGGTGATTCCTTCAGAGTAGCACGCAGTCCTTCCGATTTGATTATTAAGTGCCAGGATTATGGTGATGATGATGATGACCATTATTCTCAGGCAGAAGAACATTCTGTGCAAGTTCCAACTGCGACACTGCCTTTGTTGCTCATCTCAAATCTCCAACATATGTTGGACGACTACAACCGGCGTTTCCCGCCCTCTCCACAGGGTTCGCCTGTGTCTCATGTGCCTGCGGCTGCGGCGGCTCCTGTCACTGTTCCGCCACCATTGCCACCAACGCCTTCTCCAAAAGTTCAGACCTCAGTGAAAATACACACTACGGTGTACCCTGTTGATGATGATGACGTCATTCCAGAACGGGAAGATAGAGAAGTTCACAATGATGATGACGGCGCCACCCACATGGTGGAATGGGTGACTACCAAATCCAGACGCCTTCCCCTCCTCCGGTAGAGCCCGGGGATTCGCCTCCGGTGGACATTGCAAGTTTCCATCAGCTGATGGATAGAGCGGCCCAGTGCTTCAAGCTGCCCAGAGTCCAGAGGGAGGGGGACTGTTTCCTCTATGATTTTAAAAATCAACCATTCAAGCAAGTCCACACTATCCCATCATAGATTTTATATGGACTGAAGGGGTGAAACTCATGCAGACTCCAAATTCGCTGCCAGCACAACTGCTTGCCTTGAGAAAAAATACAAGGCGCCCATCGGTTCTCCAGCGTGCCTTGTTGCTCATCCAAAGCCTGACTCAGTGGTCACTCAAGCCGCACAACGCCGTTCCCGTAATCTGACATCTCCAATTACGGCTACGCTATTGGATGCAAATTCTCCACTATGGCATCCACTACGGTGAGGGTGGCTAATGCTTTAGCCATCTTAGGCCGCTACGACCGCCAGATGTGGTCGGACTTGTCTGCCCTGGTGACCCTCATCCCCGACGCTTCCAAGGCGGAAGCCTTAAAGATTCTGCAGGACGGAGAGATGACATCGGAGGAAATTATTGATTGCTCAGTTGACATTGCGTGCACTGGCTTTCGTCAGCTTGCTGGGGCAGCGGTCTTGTTGAGACAGGGTTGGTTACGGTCCACCTCTTTCCGCCAGGAAGTACATGCCAAAATCCTAGATATGCCGTATGACGGTGAGTCGCTTTTTGGAGCGCACATAGATGAGGCATTACAGTCCATTAAAAAAGACACTGATACTGCTCGCTCGTTGGGGACTTTACAGTTTCGGAAGCAGCCACTTCCTGGTGCACGCGGACGCGGCACCTCCTCAACTTTTCATGGAGGAAACACTCAATATCACTCCTACCACCAAGGTAACCAGCGTTACTCATCCAACTAACAGTAGTCCACCCGACAGCAGTCGTCCAAATCCTACAGGGGAAAATCCTCATATAGAGGATCCACTCCCAAACGACAATGACTTGTGTATCCCCCCCAGTGTTGAAGGTCGAATCTCTCTGTTCTTTTCTCAGTGGTCCTCCATCACCTCGGACCACTGAGTTCTGGACATTGTAGCAAAGGGCCATGGTCTAGAGTTCATCAAGATTCCTCCTCCCACTCCACCGTCTGGCCCGCCTCCTCCCCACCTCAAGGAGCTTTTCCATCAAGTTCGTCTTCTAATTCAGAAAGGTGCAGTCGAAGTGGTTCCCAAGTCTCGGAGGGGAAAGGGTTTCTATTCCCGTTTCTTCCTAATACTCAAGAAGACGGGACATTGGCGACCGATTCTGGATTTGCGAGCGCTCAACAGGTACCTCAAGATCCAATCCTTTTGCATGCCTACACTAGTAGAGATCTTGCGTCTTCTCTCCATGGGCGACTTCATGACCACCATCGACCTTCAGGATGCTTACTTCCATGTTCCAATTCTTCAAAAGCATCGGAAGTACTTGCGCTTCCGGGTGGGACGGAGAGACTTCCAGTTCAAGGTGTTGCCTTTCGGCCTCCGGTCCGCCCCTCGTTTCTTCACGAAAGTATTGGCTCCAGTAGTGGCTTACCTGCGTCTCCAAGGCGTCCAAATCTTTCCATATCTGGATGACTGCCTCCTCAAGTCACAGTCTCGCAGGCAGCTGCTTCAACACACTCGTCTTTGTCAGGACGTGTTTCGATCTCTCCCCCTAGCCATCAATGCCGACAAATCTCAGGTCGAACCAGCTCCCTGCAGGAATTTTCTGGGAGCCGCTTTAGACACAATGCTTACAAAGGCATTCGTGTCCCAAGAGCGTCAACAAAAGATCCTCCGCTTGGTGTCTCTGATTCGGGCAAAACTGTCCGTTTCAGTCCGGATCTTAAAGTCATTTCTGGGGATGGCATCGTCTTGTATTGCACTGATCCTAAATTGCAGATTACGGACTCGCCCCATTCAGGAGGAATTGGACGTACAGTGGCGTCAGGTCACCGGTTCTTTCAACGACCTCGCGGGTGTCACCGCTTGCATGAGAACAGCTCTCCAGTGGTGGGCGCAACCGTCCAACCTTGCGACAGGGACTTCTTTCCTCTCCACCACTCCAGAACTCACGCTAACAACAGACGCCTTATTAGAAGGCTGGGGTGCTCACCTTCAAGGTCTCTCCATCAAAGGCAAATGGTCTCTGCTTCACCGTTCCTGGCACATCAGCAGGCTGGAGTTGATGGCAATTTTTCTGGCACTCAAGTCGTTCCTTCCTGTGATTCAAGGGGAATCAGTGCTTATTCAGACGGACAATACCACCAGTATGCACTATGTCAACAAGCAGGGCGGAACTGATTCGTCAGACTGCTGGACCCCAAGCCCTCCTATCACCCACAACCCAGACATCCAATACACAACCTATCAGAGGCATGCTGGATGGTTAGGTAAGAAATTACCTACTTTCTAAAAGTGGTATTTTCAAACACAGAATGTAAAAGTCACCTTCACTAAAAGATGTATTTTAACATTCTGAGTTCAGGCATACTAAATTCATTTTTCTACCATGTTTCCTGGGTCAGTTAGGATATAAGATGTTATAATCAAACTGCCCATTCTAGCCTATCATGACAGGTTGCCTTGCAATAGTGAAAAACTAAATTGGCTGTAATTCACTATCAGGACATGCCACACACCAGGGCATGTCCTACCTTTTTATTAAAATGCACCCTGCCATTGGGCCTACCGTAGTGGTGGCTAAGGAGTGAAGTAGTGTGGCTCACTGGTTAGAGGCGGCAGACCCGAGAGCAGAGGACGGCTCGGGACCAGGGTTCGATTCCCGGCGCGGCAGGTTTCTGGACCAGGGTCAGCGGACTCGATAATTCTCTCGCCTCGGTGCCCACTCTGATCAGCGATCACACTCGGCAACTCTGGGCATTAGCTTGCCTCATCTTCACTAACGGCCCCACCAGACCGCCGGGGATGCCTGGTCTCACCCTGGAGATACCCATTAAGGGACCATCTCTCAGGGAAGCCAGGAAGGGTTTCGCAGCGGTCGAAGCGCCTTGGGACCCTCTGGGTAAGTAGTGCGCTATATAAATGCCTATACATTTACATTTACATCTAACATGTACAAAAGGGAAAGTTTAGGTACTGATAAGTGGGTACACTTACCAAGTCGACATGGCAGTACTAGACTGCACACAGGCTCCGCAATGGCAGGCCTGAGACACACTTTACAAGCTGCTTCTGTGGGAGGCACAATCAGTGCTGCAAGCCCACTAGCAGATTTGATCTACAGGCCCTGGGCAAAACATAGTGCACTGTACTAGGGTCTGATAAGTAAATCAAATAAGCCAATCATAAAGTCACTAATCCATTACAACACCTTACATAGGGAGTACTTGCACTGTGGCACTGAGTAGCAGTGGCATAGTGCCCAAAGCATGCAAACCAGCAAAAAAACACATCAAAAACAGAGGAGACAACAGAGAAATATGGACGGGAGACTCACGCCAATGATGCCATGTCTAACACGTTTCCCCCCAGCTTAAATGTGGGGAGAACTACCCGTCCTCGTGGGAGTACTCTTCACTAAGGCGGAAAAATCAGGACAAACCATCAGCATTGGCTTGTTCTGTACCAGGGCGGTGTTCCACTGTGAAGTCCAGCCCCTGTAGTGAAATGGACCACCTCAACAACTTTGGATTCGCATCCCTCATCTGCATCAACCATCTGAGGGGCCTGTGGTCGGTCTGAACCAGGAAGTGAGTCCCAAAGAAGTATGGTCTCAACTTCTTTAGTGCCCAGACCACAGCAAATGCCACACGCTCAATTCACTTCCACCTATGTTCCAGTGGAAGTAACCTCCTTCTGATGAAGGCTATGAGTTGGTCTAGGCCCTCCTCATTCATCTGTCAAAGAACAGCCCCCACACAATGCTCTGAAGCGTCTGTCTGAACAATGAAGGGTTTTGAGAAGTTGGGTGCCTGAAGCACGGATGCTGTGCACATGCCAGTCTTCAGGGCGTCAAAAGCTTTCTCACAAGTGTCAGTCCAGTTCACTTTCTTGGTCTGCTTCCTGGAAGTCAGCTCAGTTAAGGGTGTAACAATGTTACCATACCCCTTGACAAACCTCATGTAGTACCCTGTTAGTCGTAAAAAGGTTCTCACCTGTGTCTGGGTTTTGGGGGTTCCCATGCCAGGATAGTATCAATCTTGGGTTGTAGGCGTGCCACCTGGCTGCTTCCTACCTCATGCCTTAAGTACACCACAGAACCCTGCCCGATCTGGCACTTACTCGCCTTGATCATGAGGCCTGCTCTTCGCAGCGCCATCAACACTTCCCAGAGGTGGCACAGATGTTCTTCTCAACTGGCGCTGAACACTGCAATGTCATCCAGGTAGGCGGCACTGAAATCTTCCAGTCCAGCCAACACCTGGTTGACCAACCTCTGAAAGGTGGCAGGGGCATTCTTCATCACAAAGGGCATAGCCCAGAATTGGTAGTGCCCATCTGGTGTGGAGAATGCTGACCTCTCTTTGGCCCCATCAGTTAAGGTGATCTACCAGTACCCAAACATCAAATCAAACGTATCCAACGCTTTCCCTACTGTTGCACTCTTTGGAATGGGAATAGTAATTTTTACCCCTACGCTGTCGAACGCTTTCCCTAATGTTGTACTCACTGGAGTGGGAATAGTAATTTTAACCCCTACGCTATCCAACACTTTCCCTAATGTTGCACCCACTGGAGTGGGAATAGTAATTTTAACCCCTACGCTATCCAATGCTTTCCCTACTGTTGCACCCACTGGAGTGGGAATAGTAATTTTAACCCCTACGCTATCCAACGGTTTCCCTACTGTTGCACTCTTTGGAGTGAGAATAGTAATTTTAACCCCTTCCCTATCCAACGCTTTCCCTACTGTTGCACCCACTGGAGTGGGAATAGTAATTTAACCCCTACGCTATCCAACGCTTTCCCTACTGTTGCAGTCTTTGGAGTGGGAATAGTAATTTTTACCCTTACGCTATCCAACGCTTTCCCTACTGTTGCACCCACTGGAGTGGGAATAGTAATTTTAACCCCTACGCTATCCAACGCTTATCCTATGCTTGCACTCTTTGGAGGGGGAATAGTAATTTTTACACTTTTGTTATTGTATGTTAATAATATTGGCTATTATTTAATTATATTTTGTTACTATATATATATATATATGTATTATTTTTTTTTTTTTACTTTCATTAATTATTTAATTATTATAAGTTAATTTAAGTATTTTTAAGTATATTTTAGTAATTAATTTTTAATATTAATTTAATTTAACATTGTTTTTAGTAAAGTCGATATTTTTTGTAACTATATTTTTGTAAACGATATTTTTAACTCGATATTTTTGTACTTACCTGTTTGTAGATATAAACTCGATATTTTGTCAGTCTATATTTTGTCAACGATATTCTTCATGGTTGATATTTTGTCTCTCGATATTATTTCAGTGATCCGCACCCAGCTATCTCACACAAAAACTCACCATATTTGGAGGGTCAAGATCAACAAGAAGTACAGAAAACCTCCTTCTGAAACCACAAAAATTCAACAAGAAAAAAACGTATAATCATTCCTTTTCAGGAATGGCACCCAGGATTTGGAATGCCCTTCCACCAGAAATAAGACTGACCCCCTCCACCTTTTCCTTCAAACTGGAAGTAAAAGGCATCCTTATGGCAAAATTTACATAAACATAGCCTCACATGACTGTGAGAACCCCTACTCCATTTATCCTACCTATAAACCTAATCAATTTTTTCCACTACCATGAGCCGCATGTTTCTCCCTTGCTGTGCACCTCACTGCTTTGCTTTTTATCCTACCTATCAACCTACTCAATTTTTGCCACTACCATGATCCGCATGTTTCGCCCTTGTTGTGTACCTCACTGCTTTGCTTTTTATATGTACAGTCTGTTCTATTTATTTGACGTTCTCATCGTCAATGTTTTACCATCACCCTTCAGACCGACCGGTCCGGTTCTGCACCATATTTGATTTGTCCTTTTATCTGTGATTGTCTTTGCTGCTATTCATTATGGTCCTGTTTATCATTATTGTTTGATTTGTCCTTTGTTTATTAAGCTTTCTGATGTTATTCTTATGGTCCTGCTTAATTTTATTGTTTGATATGCCTATACACATTTACTGTAAAGCACTCTGATACCTGAAAGGGTCTTGTTCGAGCTCTATGAAACTTTCAAAATAAAAAAATAAATAAATAAACCTGAGCCACCTCACATTAGCTCTCTGAGTTGTCCACGACAACTACAGGGAAGAATGCATGGGGGATCACCTGCTCCTTAGGCACCAGCCGACAACTGACAGCTGTCACACTGGCCCCGGTGTCTCTCATAGCCTCCACTCTATGGCCATTAATGGTCACCCCTGCCTGTATTTCTTAGTGTTATCCGGCAGCTGGGTCCTAGGGACCATCTCACAATCTCCTAAAGAGACAAAGGACGTTTCTGCGGGACCCCACCCACCTTGGGCACCCATCTCCCCCCCCCCCCCGGGCTACACTCGCCATCTGACAGGGTGGTGCACAAGGTGGTGCATTGGGATCCCTCTGGGGACACTTGGGATCATATCAACAGTGGCCCACTAGCCCACACTTAAAACATGTAGGTGGGCCCTGGCGAACCAGTTTACCTGTCTGGGCTTCTGGCTTCTTCTCATGGGGAGGCTGGGAACCCTTCCCTTGTTTCCCATGGGGATTACTTTGGGGCCCTTTCTGGAACTCCCTCTGTTTACCCTTGTCTCCCTACTCTTCTGCTGGGGACCCTGCCCACCTTTGGCGAAGTCTCCCACATGACCCTTGTGGACCCGGGTACTGAACCAGTGGTCCGCCTCCTCAGCAAGCTTCCTAGGGATAGTTAGCTTGCTATCAATAAGGGGCTGGTGTAGCTCTGGAAAAAAGTTACCAGACAAGTGCTCCCATGCAAACAAATCATAGAGCTCCTCAAAAGTACTCACTTTGCTACCCTTCACCCAATCATCCATAGCTCTTACAAAGAAAGATAATATTCTACCCAGGTAGTTGTCTCCAGTTTCTTATAATTCCTGAACCTCTGTTTATAGGGCTCCTGGGTAAACCCATACCTGGTCATCAGGGCTTCCTTCATGTGGTCATAAAGCATCATATTCTCACTGGGCAGGTCTAACAAAGTATACCTCCCATCACAAACAAAGCAGCCCCACAACCCCGCTCCCCAGTCCTTCTCAGAGACCCGGTGGACCAACATTGCCATTTCATAGCCTGTAAGCCACTGCCAAATAACTTCATGCTTATGAAAATCCTTGATGACATCTTTAGGGAAATACACTCTTCCTTCTGCAGGCACAGATGGTGCGCTGCCACCAGAGGGATTAATTTCTAAGCTTTTAGCTTTGATCTCCAACTCCCTCAACATTCTCTCATGTTCTAATCTCTTTCTCTCTCTTTCCAATGCTAACATGTTATTTTCAAACTACAGCTTCTTATCCTCTAGGTCCTTTTGACCCGCCATCTTGAGCTTGGGCAGCTCCATTTTATGTACTTATGTCTCTCCCTGTCCTCCAGCTCTCCTGGGGACAGACCCTTGGAAGAAACACTGCTGCCAGGCGGGAAAGGTACTCATTCCCCGGCTGGACCCAATGGCCCATCTAGCTGCCCATTTGTATTCTCGACCCCTTCCACATGCTCTGGGGCATTTTGAGTTTCCACCCAGGCCCTCAGCGCCTTTTGGAACTCATCCTTCGTGGTGAGGCCTGGAGTAGCAACTTTAACTTTCCTACGGAAGAATTTCAGCTGTTTCACAGTGTAGGCATCCAACCTCTCTTCCTCAAACTCTAGATCCATAGATGCGTTGGATGCTGCTTGGCTCATTGCAGTAAGAATTGGCAGTCTTTAGCAAAAATAACAGTTCCAAGAGAAAAAATCCTATCAAAATGTATGTGGTTGCATTTAGTCTGAACTCACTAGTAGGGTAAACCAATCACTGTATATGAGTCACAAATGCAAGTCCAGAATCCTCACCGCTGACCACCAATGTTAGAACTGGGGGTCTCTAGTTGGCAAAGGTTTGCACCTTTGTTCAAATAGGGACCCTTGCTTCTAGTCAGGGTAAGGGGGTTACACTCCTAAAATAACCCCTGCTCAACCCTGTGGTAGCTTGGCACAAGCAGGTAGGCTTATCTCAGAGGCAGTGTGTAAAGCATTTGTTAACACATACAGTAATATAGTGAAAGTACTACATATGGACACTACACAGGTTTTTTTTATCAAAATAAGTATTCTTTATATAGACTTAACACAAGACTCAAATGACAAAAATCCACAATACAGTATTAGGAAAATGACCTTTAAATGATAAAAATAGCTTAGTTAAAAGATGATGGTAAATGTGAAACGTTTCTCACAAAGTACCGTTGGATGGGTAAAGCAAGATAAACAAAGGGTTCACAGGGAGGCGATGCGTCTGTTCTTCAGTGCTTGCCCAAAGTAGGTGATGCGTCTGTTCCTTACCGGAGAGGAAGTGATGCGTCGATCTCGTATTACGTTCCGATTGCGATGCAACAAGATGGCCCCTCGATGTGATGTGACGATCCGGTGCGATGCGGCAAGATGGCGTCTTTGATGCAGTGCGACAAAGCGAAAGTGACGCGTGCACGCCTGACGGCCGTGCGGTAACTCGGGAACTTCTGAGCCGTGACAGACCCTGCGACACGCTTCTCCAGTGATGCGATGACAAAAAACTGCAATGGAGACACGCTTCTCCGGTGATGCAACGGCGACCTCTGCGGCGTCGACACTCTGCTTCTCGTTGAAAATAGAACAATGGCACAGAGGAAGTCAAATCCTTCAGCTTCTTTGGTTCCTCTCCTTGGCAAAGGTTTGTCTTGATTCCCAGAAGTGATCTAAAGTTTTTGGGTCTGGGCCCCAATATTTATTCCAGTAAAACCATTATCCTCTGCATTCAGAGGGTGCCTGTGCCCAGCCAAAACCAGTTCTGTGCAGCTTCCTGGCAGGAGGTGGAGACAGCATTGTTGAAAGTTGACCTGGCCCAGGTAGCTGAAAGAAAATCTCCTCCCCCTACTCTCTATTCTATGAGGGCTCAGGGGAGTGAAAGAAAATCGCCCCCCCCCCCACTCTCTATTCAGCCAAGGTCCTATTCAGCTCAGCCCTGACTCATCAGACTGCTGGAGCCCAAGCCCTATTGTCACTCACAACCCAGACATGCAATACACAACCTAGCAGAGGCAGGCTAGATGGTTAGGTAAGAAAATACCTATTTCTAAAAGTGGTAATTGGCTGTAATTCACTATCAGGACATGCCACACACACCAGGGCATGTACTACCTTTTACTTACAATGCTCCCTGCCCTTGGGCCTATCTTAGGGGTGGCTAACATGTCGAAAAGGGAAGGTTTAGGGACTGGTAAGTGGGTGCACATACCAAGTCGAGATGGCAGTACTGTAGTGTAGTTCCTATATTCCCAATAGCATCTGCGCATTGGAATAATATATCCTATAGATTTGACGTAGGACTCATGTCTACTAGGTCTCTATTGAATATATTAGACTTAATTGTGAGTGCCAGCTAGCTCAGAGGTCACTAGAAACGTTCTCGAATTCACAAGAAGGGATTCGTTTCTGACAACCGCATAAACATGACAACTTCGTTTCCCTAAGAATAAACTTATCTTCAGAGTCGTGGAAATAATAGATAGATATTTTACTCAGTCAATGGTGCATGCTTCGTTTCATCAGAGGTGCAGAGAAATAGAGGGATGGGCATTTTCAATAAAAGGATTTATTGAACAGTCTTCTTTCTCATGCAAAAGAAATTAACTGCTACAATCGTAATACTGGCTTCAAAGTATAATGCCTACAGCAAGAAGAGTATTATAAAATAATACTGTAAAAGCATTATATGGTTTCTAAACCATAGATAAATACATGCATAAATAACAAAGGCTAAAGTACTCAACTGGTGCTTCTAAAGTACGCCTACCCCGATGTACCTAACCTAGGTCTAGTACAGGGGAAGAAGTAAGTGAGGTGTAGCATAGGTTTAGTTTCTTTGCCAAGAATCTATCCAAGATTTCTCTTAAGGGTTTAATCAGCTCTGTACCTTGGTTTAGAATGAAGGAGATCTGTTATCTTTGTCGCAGGACTCGATTTCCAAACATTTCCAAACTGGATTCTCAGCAAGAGAAAGGACAGCTTCTTGATCAGTGCGTCAGCTGGAGGGTCGACTTCCTTCGGCACTTGCTGTAGCGAGCTGCGTCGGGCAAGTAGATAGTCGAGCTGCTCCGAACCACCGTGTGTTTGCTAGAGCAAGTGAAGGCATATTTATACCTTGAAGGTGCCCAGTTTGACGTAAAGTCGGGCATAATACCGTCAGTAAAGAACCCTAAGGGAATGGTAGTTCTTTGAAAACTTGATGAGTTCTTGGACAAATCAATATTCAAGCAAGGGGATATCCCTGACTGCTTAAGCCGATTTTTCCAAGAAATCGTTGGGACAATCTGGTACGGGTGGAAGTAACCATGCCTGTATTTGGACTGCATGGTCTATGTCTAAATATGGGTATGATTTCTATGCCTACATTAGGGCAATGTGAATTGCACCTATATAAGGGCATGAATCGGGAAAATTTCGCTCGGATCCTAAAACGCCATACAACACCCACTCTACTTTATTATGTTCAACAGTACTAAATTCTAATCATTTAAAACATATCTAAAGCATAATGTGTATAACCCCACCCAAAATACATAAAATGCATTCAAAATGGTTATACACAAAAATGAGCATTTGTGCTTAACGCATTTTAAAAGCAATGTTTTCATTAAAAGCATATAGTATGACATTGGAAATGCTACCTGAATGAATCATGAAAGTACATTTATGAAATGGCTCTTAAATACAGAAGAAAAAAGTCGAGACCATTCCATGACAGAATATATAAAGTGTTTTGGTTGTGGACAAGTTCAAATATTGTCTCTTAGAAGTATTCAAAGAATTCTTGTTCTCTATGAATAGTTCTACTTTAAGCAGATTACTTTGTGCCAAAAAAAAGAGTTCAAATTTGGATCAAAGTCAAATCGTAGAAAAATAGAGTTCTAAAGTTAGAAGTTTTTGTTTTTGACAAAGTGAAGGTCGAATACAGAGTCCCATAGAATGCTGTGTGCCAATTTCAAAAGTCAGTCTCATTGTTTAGAGAAAACATCAAATCTTCTAAGCTAGTAAAGAATTTGTCTACCACAGTAGGTGAAAGTTGGACCACTTCGTTAAGTAGTGCGATTGCACAATAATGTGAAGCATCACCGTCAGCGTAAGCCGCATTAGCAATGTTCAATGCAGATGGTGATGGTACCTGTGTGCCTGTCGATCCACGTATCTCATCGTCAGCAGATTGCGTCTGTGAGACCTCAATGAATGCCGTCAGCAGGATTGGTAGCCGCTGGGGACAACACAATGCATTGGCCTTTATTGAACCAAGCAAAGTATCAACATCTGTTGGCAGTGCTGATGGAAGTGTTAGACAGATGTCCAACACACATTCTTCTGAGCATAGCAGGCATCGTAGAACAGGTAAGAGGCAATCTAGTCAGATTGGTCAGAATGATAGAAACCATGTGGTATTCAGATCTCCTAAACTAGCCAAGCCCAGAATCTGTATCATGCACTCACAACACTTCATTGCCAGGAGAGTGTTCTCTATGGTAATCTGGGTGTCGATGGTGACGGACTTGCCATATCGGAGCATAAGAAACACAAATAGTATTCCTGCTACGAGTCCCAAAATGAGAGGCAGGCCGCCGAACACAGAGTGCACAAAGTTTGGAAATACGCCGAGGACTACTTCAAAAGGTGCTAACAGTCCCGAAAAAACTGTCTTAAATACATGTACAATATCACTGGTATCAGACATGTTTAAGATACGACCTAACATTTCTACGAAATGTACGGGCAGTTTGTCGATAAAAGGGCATGTGTCTCTGCAGAGGACCTTGCAACTTGTAGTTCATACGTCTCTGTGGACGAGGTCAGTGGCACAGTTTTTTTAAAAAGAATGGCTATCATTCTGCTTAAAGTATCAATTCGTATAGAAGAGATGTTCAGTGAAGGCCATAGCAGCGACTCCCCATCTGTCTTAGTTTTAGGAAACAATACTTGCATACAACAAGTGACCCTGGCTGACACAGTTACGAGATAGGCTATTCCTGGCAACATGCCACAGCAGCTGTGATCATTCAACATAATATAGCTTCCGTTAGAAAGCTGCCTAAAAATTGGATCTATCACTGCAGCTGGAGAACCTTGCAGGTGGCAGTATAAGTTGGTTGAAGAACCGTCACAGGCTCCATGAAAATTAATACCCTGACATAAAAGTGTACCGCTCAGTGTGCTTTTGCAGTTCGTACCACTAGGAAATACTTCTTTTCCCCCACTCTAACATCTGTGTGTATATGGTAATTCCCAGGTTGCCTTAATGTATTCTTTACCCAACCTTTCATACACGCCAGCTGGTATATGTTTCAAATAATATTGAAAATGGAAAATCGTGACAGTCAGAGTGATTGTTCAGTGTATTAGCCATTCTGTTGCTGGTTTTTCAGAAACAGTTAATGGTAATCTTTCCAGCTTCTCAATGCTCAGCACCGTATAGTCTGCTCCTCTTTGTGCCAAAGGGATTTGTTTATCTGTAAGGTGAAATACATAAAACAATGACGTGGTGTTGATTAGACGCCATGGCACATATCCAGAACAAAGATTTTGTAAAGTCCAGCCTAAAAGCATTATAGAACGCAATTGTGACTGTCCATGCTGTAGCATGAGCAAGTCCTGTTCCATTATGTCAATGGTAGAGGATACTATGCTGTCCAAAGAATAAATTCTGGATGACAGAGTTGTTAACCCATTGTCAACTACAGAGAGAGCTATCCCTAAATTAATACAATCAATTTCTCTTATTCGTTCTGCAGTCTCTACTTGTGTCGCTTTCCAAGCTTCATTATAAATGGCATATATACCAGTGTATATAAAACGTTTATGACACTGTTTCGCAGGACCTTGTAAGAAGTCCCTTAAATCAACGTCATCTTTAAGTAAAGATAAGTGTTGTTTTACCTCTGTTAGTGTGGACTTTTGTAGCCACTCAAGGCACAGTTTTCCTACGCTGTATGTTGTTACTATCCCTGGATGTTGTCTCTGGACATATCTTGGATCTGGCCTAGTGAGTGTAAACCCTTGCGTCTTATTCAGGAATCTATCTTGACAGTTTTTTGTGTCTGTGGGCCAGAATAACCATTTTTCCAATCAGGATCAGTTCTGTAATTAAGTAAAATTGTTTTTACGTCGACCCCTCCTTCTGAAGTGTTTTTACTATCAGGTGTAGGTATACCCGGTTTGTTCAAATCTTTTATCTTGGCTAGACCAAGACAGAATGTCTGCTGCACAGTGTCGTTCAAAAACATTATTTCCTCAGGGATAATGCAGGCTCGAAATAAAGCGTCTATTCCCTGCACCTGCCAGTCTTTTGTGCCCCAGACAGATTTTGTTTCAATGTTGTCTCTCCAAAAGTCAAAACCTAACGAGGACAGCTGGGCATAAAAGGCTGCAGAATAAATGTGCTTAGTATTAGTCAACATACTTTTCGTACCTGTCTTATTAACATTTTTAAAGTAAAACGTTTGTGGATTCGAGACATTAAAACCTGAGACGCTCTGCTGACTCTGTTTTACATGCCGGGACCCTGCCTGTGATTCCTGTTTTTCAACCAGCGCCTCGCGGTACCCGCTCCGCGGGTCCCGCTTCGTGGGGTGTGCTTGTGTGGGACGTGGTCAGAGGAAGTGTTGGCCCTTGGACCGAGTGTCTCAGTTGTGGGTGCGTGAGTTGGCGGCAGGGCTGCGAGCAGCGGGACCGGGACTACATATCCCAGGAGTCCCCGCCAGCCCGAATCACCATCACCTGGGCCGCTCTCCCTGCCTGCCCCGCCCCACCAACGAACTTTAAAAACCCCAGCTTTTGGAGATCATTTGGGACGCTCTGCTGACTCTGTTTTACCTGCCGGGACCCTGCCTGTGATTCCTGTTTTTCAACCAGCGCCTCGCGGTACCCGCTCTGCGGGTCCCGCTTCGTGGCGTGTGCTTGTGTGGGACGTGGTCAGAGGAAGTGTTGGCCCTTGGACCAAGTGTCTCAGTTGTGGGTGCGTGAGTTGGCGGCAGGGCTGCGAGCAGCGGGACCGGGACTACATATCCTAGGAGTCCCCGCCAGCCCGAATCACCATCACCTGGGCCGCTCTCCCTGCCTGCCCCGCCCCACCAACGAACTTTAAAAACCCCAGCTTGTGGAGATCATTTGGGACGCTCTGCTGACTCTGTTTTACCTGCCGGGACCCTGCCTGTGATTCCTGTTTTTCAACCAGCGCCTCGCGGTACCCGCTCCGCGGGTCCCGCTTCGTGGGGTGTGCTTGTGTGGGACGTGGTCAGAGGAAGTGTTGGCCCTTGGACCGAATGTCTCAGTTGTGGGTGCATGAGTTGGCGGCAGGGCTGCGAGCAGCGGGACCGGGACTACATATCCCAGGAGTCCCTGCCAGCCCGAATCACCATCACCTGGGCCGCTCTCCCTGCCTGCCCCGCCCCACAACGAACTTTAAAAACCCCAGCTTGTGGAGATCATTTGGGACGCTCTGCTGACTCTGTTTTACCTGCCGGGACCCTGCCTGTGATTCCTGTTTTTCAACCAGCGCCTCGCGGTACCCGCTCCGCGGGTCCCGCTTCTTGGGGTGTGCTTGTGTGGGACATGGTCAGAGGAAGTGTTGGCCCTTGGACCGAGTGTCTCAGTTGTGGGTGCGTGAGTTGGCGGCAGGGCTGCGAGCAGCGGGACCGGAACTACATATCCCAGGAGTCCCCGCCAGCCCGAATCACCATCACCTGGGCCGCTCTCCCTGCCTGCCCCGCCCCACTAACTCCAGGCCCTATAGAAACATTCGGACATTCCCGCTGCGCGGGAGCGCGCGGGAGCACCCGGGAGAAGCCCGGGACAAGGGCGGGCCGTCTGTGGCCGTCAGGGGCTGCAGGAGGCTGGGCTGGGCCCAATCTCTGACTCCCTGAGTGTTATATATCGGCTCCATTAGTGTTGATGTGTTGATGTAGCGAGTTATCATTCTCTTTGTGAAGTGATTTTGTTGTGCCTTTCTAACGCCCTGCCCAATCCTTGTGTTGTTAATACCGTTAAACATGTCCTCATCCCCTACTACCCCCATATTGAATCCCCTTTTACCTACGGTAGGGGTTGCTATTCTGGGTCCTTTAGATAAATACTTCACTAGGGCTACGCGTGATATTGATAGAGAGATCGCCCTAGCTGAGAGACGCGCTGAGCGCAGGCAATCTACTGAACTTCTCAAACTTCCTATTGAGAAGTGAGCACCCTTGGGCTCCTTGGTACCGGTCCCTCCTTCTCCGCTTATAACTGAGTTAGACTCCTCTGTTGGCTTACCTTTGGAAAAGCCCCATGAAATATCCCTGTCGCCTAGCCCAGTTGTGGCGGGAAGTGTGTTGGGTCTAGACTTGCAGACCGGAAACGAGTTACCGGCCTCAGTCTCTACAAACACACTCCCACCTACGCCTATTGATAATACCACTTCTGTTAATGAGGGTCCCATTGTCTTACTAGGTATGCCACCCCCGTAGCTCCTAAGATTCACCATAATAAAAGGAAAAGGACTACTAGTCCTCGAAAAAGTAGTCACTCTAAACCTAATAAGAAAACTAGGAAACTAGGAAATGGTACAGGAGGGGGAGCTTCTCATAAGGTTAAAGGGACCGGTTTGGGATGGGCTGAGTCTGATAAGGGTGGGGTGTCCTCTGAAAAATCACTAGGTATCCCTGATGATACTTCGACGACGGCATCTGCTGAGATCATCCCCCCAGACATTCCTTTACTCATGCAGATTGAGAAATTTATGAAATCTTTATTGACCCCCATAGTAGAACGAGTGAAAAGGTTAGGGGAACGTCTGGATAGCTTTGAACAAGCAACCCTAGACAATTTCTTTTCAACCAAATCTCTTATTAAATTACATCCTAGGACTGGGGATAGTGATAATGGGGGGATTCAAGTGGTTAGGATGAGTTCTACCATTCCACAAGACTCCTCTAATATAAGTGGAATGGCTAGTGGGGTAGCCAGTCCAGAATCTTCACATCCTCCTGTTGTTACCACTAAAGGGGGGTCTCGTCCGTCAGGCCAAAATCAAAAGAACAATCCCCTCCCATCAGATCAATCGAGGGCGAATAAATCCCACCCTAAGAAGCAACTGGCACCTGAGGTAATGGGCACTATTAATACTTCTAAATCAAAGCACCCCGGAACCACTATTTGCCACGACCCAGCCCAAACTACAATGACTTGTTCTGCTCCGCTTGCAATCAGACAGCCTGATGTTTCCCCTCCTAAATTTGCCCGTAGAATACCTCCTTTGAATCTGCCCCCAGAATGTCATCCCTTTGTTGCCATTCTTACCAACGTTCCACCATTGTTGGCCGGGCAGCAAGAATCCTTCCAGACGCTAAAAAATAAAACTATGCACTGGTTAAGGATAAATAGACCACTGCCAAGGGAACTTGATGGGCTGATTCTAGGTGTTAGAAGGGTAGGTTGGGTAGGTAGGGGTCATAAGAGTTTTGAGGGGGACTGCGTAGTAGTTAACTTCAAGGATCCTCGGGTAGCTTTGCAAATTTCTAATCAGAACTTGGGTGCTAGTAGTTCTGGTATTGGAGTGGTTGATCTGACCTTCTTTTATCCAAGAACAGTTGGCAATCACTTTGGTCCTGCCCCAGATGCAAGATGTTATTATAACTTCGTACCCCCCAGATTTGATCCCTTCCTGGTGCCTAGCCAGCAATCCCTGTGGCCGGGGAGCTATGGAGGGACTGCGGGTTATTGAAATGATATCTCCCCTGGGGTTGTTTCTTCACCCGCAGGCCTGAGCCCACGGTTGGTTCCCTGTTCCCTGGAGACCGCTGGCAATGGAAGGTTACCTATCCCCATTGCCAGGGGTCCCCGGCAACAGGGTGGAAATTTTGGTAGTGGGTACAAGGAGGGAACTAGAGTTTCCCGCATAACCCCTGAGAGGGGGCAGGTTACTAATCCCGTCCCCCTTGTTGAGCCTATTGTGGCTGGTCCTATTATGAAGATTCTCAGCTGGAATATCGCTGGGATTGTAAGGAAGCTGGCTGTTCCGGAATGGAACACCCTAGTGGAGGGTTTCTCCATTTGTATTTTTCAAGAAACCTGGTGTAGGAAGCCATGCCACAAGGTAGGCTATTCATCTTTTTTCTTGCCAGCAGTTCCTTCTCCTTATGGGAAAGGCCATCCCTCTGGAGGTCTTCTTATATGGGTCGCTATTTCACTTGTTTGCCAGGTTACCCAGCGTGTGACCGACTCCCCTGACCTTTTGAGTATAACGCTCACAGGACCAAAGAGAGGGCTAATCCTAGACATTTTTAATATCTATGTCAGGGGCACGAAGGGAGGCCATCCCTCACCTACTGTTTCTGAACTCGAATTTTGGCTAAGAAGAGGTCCCGATAGTTCTCATGTCTTAGTTGCTGGTGATTTTAATTGTACGTTTGAGCCTCTTGGGCTGGAGGACTCTTTGGGGACTGTAGAGGACGATAACAGGAGAGGTATACCAACTCTGTCCTTGCCACCTATCAAAAGGTGGTCCCAGGTGGCGGTCCAAATCTATTCCCTAACCCTGGAATTTGATCTTCGGGCAACGAACGGTAGGACGCCTCTGGATTCTTCTGGAGCGCATACCTACAACAGGGTGGATCGCACGTCTAGAATAGATTGCATTCTTCTTGATGCCAAATTCTGGGCTTATTTGTTGGACATGGAAGTACTCCCCTCAGTAGAGAGTGACCACAACTTGCTCTCCCTTGCTCTTCGCCCTTTTTGGTCGGAGAACTTGGTACCCTATGTGTCCTCCACAACTCCTGCTCACCAGGAGCTTTATCCCTCTAACTGTGGCAGGCGCCTAAAATGGAGTAATTTAATTATGGACAAAGATAAAGACCTATCCATTTCAAAACTTTTGGTCTCTGCCCAGTCTAGGATAGATGATTCCATGTTAAGTCCTGAGGAAGTATCATCACTTTTTTGTGCCACTGCTAAGGCTCTGATGAACTTTTTTATCTTCCCAACACGACCTCTAGAGTGTTAAAGTCCAAACCTAGGCAGAACCCTTATGAATGGTACACTAAAAAATGTAGAGAGATGAAAAGCTCTTTGATTAATGCTGTGAAGAGCAAGTCACTGCCAGATATACGTTTGGCAAGGAAAAATTATTCTTTGACGGTGGATGCAGCAAAGAGGGAATGGGAGGATCGTTTCTGGGAGGACTTGCGGAAAGCTAGTCTGGACAGGGACGCTAGAGGTTTCTGGGCCCTCATACGATCTAGGGACAGACCAGACAGTTCACTGTTGACGTGTAACATCACGCCCCAGAGTTGGTTCAATCACTTCTCATCCCTCTATGTAGCAAACAACCTACTCACCAGCAATACCCCCCTGCTAGGACTTTCTATAACTGGACTAGAGCATGCCCATTTCACTGCGAGAGAGGTGTTGGACGCGATTAAAACCTTGGTACCATTGAAAGCAGCAGGGCCCGACGGGTTACCCGGTGACCTAATACGGGCAAGCCCCGGGGAGTGGGGGATTCTTGTATCTTCACTGTTAAACGCCATTATGGAGGGTGCGCCCATTCCGGAATCCTGGAAGGGGGCAGAGGTTGTCCCGATATTCAAGAAGGGGTGTCGGGACAGCCCTGCCAACTACAGGCCAATAAGCCTAATTGACTCTACACAAAAATTAGCAGGGAAGGTGATCCTGCGAAGGATGTTAGAATGGGTGGACGACAATAACATTCTGTCGGGTTTCGCACTGGTACTGGGACCATTGAGCAGGCCTTTAGATTAACTCTTCTCCATTGGAAGGTGGTGGTACTGGGAGGGGGCAGTCTTTATCTAGCTTTTATAGATCTGAAGACTGCCTTCGACCTGGTTCCCAGAGAGAAGTTATGGAAGGTACTGCTAGATCTTGGGTTGCCCCCGTATATTCTTTTTCTATTGTTAAAATGTCATGATGGTAATTTTGCTCAAGTGCGATGGGGCACGAAGGGTGAAAAAACAGAAAGAATTCCTGTGGGAAGGGGCGTCCGCCAGGGATGTGTCCTAGCGCCCACTCTGTTTTCGCTTTCTGTAAACGGAGTGGTTGACCATCTACTTGGAACTCCCTCGGACGCTCCTTCACTTGCGGGCAAACGGATTCCCACACTGCTCTTTGCAGACGACACTCTCCTTATTTCTAAGTCCCCCATGGGTCTGCAGAGCCTCTTAAATGGTTTTCAGGAGTTTTGTCTGTCGAGAGGCTTGGTAATAAACACAGACAAAACTAAGTTCCTGGTCATGAACCCCCCTAGGAAACTTGGCAGGCTTCCAACCTTGAACTCCGAGCCATTAGAGAGAGTTTCCGAATTTGACTATCTGGGTATCTGCCTCAACGACTCCCTTTCCTGGAATCCACACATTTACAAAATGCTACTGGGACATAAAAGGGTAGGAGGAGCACTACTTAAGAAACAACGCTCCTCATCCAGTAAACCTCTTGCCCCAGTAGTAGAAATATATAAAGCGAGAGGGGTCAGTGCCGCCCTATATGGGGCGGAGTTGTGGGGCACATGCAACCTAGACCCAATAGTCAAATCGGAGACCAAGTTTTTGAAAGATCTGATGGCCTTGCCACGGAGTACTCCAAATGTGCCAGTATTACTGGATCTAGGTTGTAGACCCATCAATCAATCAATCAATCAAAGCATTTATATAGCGCACTACTCACCCAGCGGGTCTCAAGGCGCTTGGGGAGGGGGGTCCGCTACTGCTCGAACAGCCAGGTCTTGAGCTGCTTCCTGAAGGCGAGGTGGTCTTGGGTCAGGGGGAGGTGGGTCGGGAGGGAGTTCCACGTCTTGGTGGCCAGGTAGGAGAAGGACCTTCCTCCTGTGGTGGCTCTTCGGATGCGGGGAACAGCGGTGAGAGCGTGGCTGGTCGATCGAAGCTGGTGCGTGGGAGTGTAGAAGTTGAGGCGGTTGTTGAGGTATCTTGGGCCTTGGTTGTGTAGGGCTTTGTGTGCGTGGGTGAGGAGTCGGAACGTGATTCTCTTGTTGACCGGGAGCCAGTGCAGGTCTCTCAGGTGTCCGGAGATGTGGCTGTGTCGGGGGATGTCCAGGATGAGTCTTGCTGAGGCGTTCTGGATCCGCTGGAGTCTCTTCTGGAGTTTGGCAGTGGCATCGGGGACCAAGCGCAGCTTCGCCCACTGCTTCTTTGGGCGAGGCTGTGGCGAGTGCCCGAATTGGTCTCATACGCTGAAGCTCTGTCTGAGGTCATGGATATGGCAGGGTGGTCCAGGATCAAGTGGCTGAGGGATGTCAAAAGACTGTTAATGGAAATAGGGTTACCCGATGCTTGGGCTTCGAAATCTGCCCCACCAAAGGCTACAGTTAAAAAGCTGTACTGGAATTGGGTCTCTGCAAAATTACATTTAGGCTCACGCCATTGTAACGCAACAGTAGCTTTTGTGAGAATTAAGGATGTGGTGGCTTACGAAACCTATTTAGACATTATTTCTATCCCTTTTGACTGCACCCTGTATTTTAAGTTTTGTGTGGGAACCCTACCTGTAGGGGAGGTAGTTGCGCGCTGGAAGCGGCCTCACCAACTTTCCCCTTTTTGTGCATCCTGTCCTACCCGCATAGAGTCAGTGGCCCACATCTTCTTTGAATGCCCGGACTATTGTGCCCCGCGGTCTCGTTGGCTTAAACCACTCTGTAGACTTTTGGGTATTCGCCAGTGTTCAGCGGTGATGCGTATTTTAATGACTGACACATCCTCTGTGATTGTATGTGCTGTCGCTAAATTTTTGAAATGCACTTGGTTGATTCGTAACAGAAGGCTTTCACTATCAATTTAATCCTTGTTTTAACCTCTTAAATCAATTCTTGTATCCATTTTTAACAATTATGTGTAACAGAGTGTATATGACTTCATTATGAATTGTGCTTTTGTATTGCTTTTATGGTACTTGTATACCGAAATAAAGCCTATCAATCAATCAATTAAAACCTGAGAAGTATGGACATTTTTCATAGAATGTTTTTGAGCTGCCCTTCTGTGGGGTTGGACAATGTTCCCATTGATTGAAAGTGTAAACATTTCTAGGGTTTGTAGATTTGTGCAAACAATGATGACCATAGTGATTATAACAGTACATTTGTTCATAATCTGATGGACCTTCCAAGTATTCATGTTTTGTAAATTTTTAAGACATCTCTAAGTCTGACATCATATTATTAACAGTCTCAAAGTCCCAACCATCGGAAAAAGTGCTGGGTGAAACAAAGTCATTCAAGGAAACCTTGAATTGATGTGGAATCTTCAACAGGTCTGCAGGGCCAATGATGTCATAATCAGTTCTGTCCCATGCTATACCACCAGGTATAGGAACAGATGTGATGTTCACTGATGCCAAGTCTCTTTGTTGACGATGAGATGATTTGTGTGGCTTGAGGAGTAAGTTTTGATGCTCTTACTTGCTGTGTCCATTTTACTATATCTTCCATTTATCAGCATTCCCAAACTTAATACAAGAATTAGCCAAAGTAGGAGAAAAAGTACGACTAGCACAATCCAAAGTTCAACCCATGGTGAAACCAGATACGTTTTTTCAAGTTGCCGAAAAATTTCTGTTACTTGTGCTTTAAAAGTTCTTTTTGCTGGCGTCGCTTCAGACTCACTGGGATCCTCAGAAAACGTATCAAAGTTAATGAAATAGCCAGATGCAGTTCTGTCAATTGTAGGTATTGCATCAGGATTACTTGAAATCACTGGAGCTACTGGATCCTTTGTCATATTAGTATAGTCAGATGCTACATCATTGTAGACAGGTGTTTCTTGACGAACTGTTATTAGGGTCTCAAGAGGCACAAGTTCCATAGCTTTATTGCTTAGTCCTTCTTTTCATACTGCAGATTCTTCAAAGGTGATGAGTCTCTCAGTTTGAACCTCTTGGATAGTAGCCTGATTTGGTTGTCTGCTACATGTTTGGAGTCCTCTGGGCCTACTACTTATGATTGGCCACATAATGTGGTTTGACCAGGTCAATGGATACAAACCTGTTCTCCTTTCTTCCAGCAAGGGGCGGCAGTAACACTATTCTTGATCCGCGGATTGCTAGCACAGGTACTGGTTGTCTGTAAGAAGGCCCAAATTCCTTCTTATTTGCAATCTTTTCTCTGACTAGATCCACAATCTTTGGAATCCAGGCAGGCCTTGCTGGGACGGGTGGTTCCCCTTCAGTGGTCGTTGGCTTCTGCAATGTGTTGCTTTGACTTCTCCTTGTTTCATTTAAGTCCTTCAAAACAGCCAAACGGTCTTTGATATCAAAGGGTTTTTGTTCTACCACTGAAGTGTGACGATCAAGATATTGGAAAGCATTCTAGAACCAAAAAGGATTTCGTATGGAGTGATTCCACCCAGAGATTTTCTTGGCAGATTATTTAGACTGCGTTGGACACTTATTAGATGTTTGACCCACCCATCACCCGAGCCTAATACCCTACCTGTTATAGATTGCTTTATGTCCCGGTTTTTCTTTCAACTACAGAATTTCACTCAGGATGGAATGGACTAGAATACCGCAATGCAACCCCCAGATTGGCCATGGCCTCCTTTTAAGCTTTGGAGCTAAACGCAGGACCCTGGTCAGAATGTAGCCTGCCGACTGCGTATGTACCGATAAAGACTCGCAATTCTTTTATAACAGTTCAGGCGTCAGCCGAGCGCTGAGGCAACATCCAAATGAATCTTGAACATGAATTCACTTCGACCATGATATATTTATAGTTACCATCCCTCACTAAGGGACCGCAGTGGTCCAGGTAAACGCATGCTAACTGTTTATCTGAAATTAAATGGGGCGTCTGCGTCAGGCGTTTCACAGTTGAAACCTTCCTTTTCTGGCAGATTTCACATTCCAAAACAGTTTCTGGTTTGTTTCCTCATGCGCGCCCACCAGTATCTTTGTTTTATTAATTACACTGTGGCGGAAACACCTGCATGTGCAGAGGCGAGCCCTTCATGGCTTCTAAGATTAGTCCTAATCTATGTTCCATGTTTGGAATTACTCTGTCCCCCACTCCAGGGATTCGAGCAAAAGGAACATTATTTGCATCAGTTATATATGAGTATTTTTAGTGGAAAGCCTTTTGGTAACGTTTTACTGCTATCTTAGTTGGAACCGGCGACAGCCTGTATTATTTCGCTGTCTATTTTTGTTTTAGAACGAGTGATTGCAGCTACGGAAGCCGTTTGCACAGCTGCCTTTGCGGCTTTATCAGCCAATGAATTCCCTGCAAAGTGAACACCATCACGCTGATGACTCAGTGTATGGATCACATGAGTCTTTTGTAGTTCTTTCTGTAATTGAACTACTTGTTCCCAAAGCAATTTATGCTTAATTGTGCTACCTTTTGCATCTTTGAAACCGTTTTGAATCCAGTTCTGCAAGTATTCATTGTAAGATTGAACACAGTAATAGGAATCGCACACTATGAGTGTAGGGAATTCGCGATCAGTATTTTCAAGCGCCATCTTGAATGCCTGTAGTTCAGCTCGCTCAGCTGTACAATCTCCGAGAGATTGCGTTTTTGTGACCATAGGTCGGAATTTACCATCGCGCCAGCGACCTTTAACAATCACGCATTCAGCACTATAAGCTTGTTTACCCTCAATTACGGGCTGTGCTGATCCGTCTGTATAAATTATACATTCATACTGTTCTAGAGGCAGAATCTCAGTGGGCAGAGGACATTCTTGTTCGTATTGTAGAAATTCTTGAGTTTTCAAATAGGGGTCAAAAACGTATTCAACGTCTGTTGCAGCAAGAAAGTTAACCCATTGTATCCATCTTGGATGTAAGGCCTTTGCATTCGGAATGCTTGCTTTTGTCACTGCCTCTAAGGCAGGTACAGGAGTAATGACCATTATGCGTTTACCCTGTGCAAGGGCTTTCTCTTTTGCTACTGCAGTTTCAATCGATGTCAGAATTTTTTCTGTAGAATTGAATTTCATTTCAGCTTGTGTGTACAAGTGTGATATGTAAGCAATTGGTACTTTTTCACCTTCGATAAAGGTTAAGTACGTGAATCCGCATCTCCCTGGGATTATTCTTATTACAAGGTTGAGTACGTTTACGCGTGTCTGTAAATGTGTTGCTAACATTTCTGTTTGCACTGAACGCAAAATTTTTGTATGTTATTGAGTCCAATTAGTAGTTTTGAAATCAGGTTTGATTAATTCGTAGAGAGGTATAACCCTTTCTGCGTAGTTTAGAATGTATGTTCTTCCGAAATTTAGGAAACCTAGAATTGACTACGTTTTTCAGAGTTTTTGGAGGTTGGAGCAGCACACACTTTTCTAAAAAGTTGGTCGCCAGGCTTTTGCCTTCACTTGATAACTCGTATCCTAGAAAAAGGACGTTGAGGTGGGCAATTCTTGATTTCTTAAAGTTGAATTTATACCCTTCAGAGGCGAATCCAAGTATAATGGTATTCACTCTGTTCAAGTGCCTGTCCAAGCCATCGTCTGTTAGATAGATGTCATCGACATAAGGCGATGCCTCATCATCATACGTTTGTAGTAACTCTGTTACTCTAGCTGAAAATAATCCCAGACTATTCTTGAATCCTTGGGGGAGACGACAGAAGTGACGCTGTGTCCCAATAATTGAGAAAGCGGTCAAGTACCTGCTTTCAGGTGCAATGTTTTGACAGAAGAAACCGTTAAAAATATCTAATGTGGTTTTATAGTTTTTACGCACAATGTTATTCATTAGTGCTGCACTGTGTGCATTTTGTACTGCAAATGTTTTGCAACAAGAGTTTAAATGTCTGTAGTCCAAAACTAGACAATATGTATTGACTGGTTTGGAGACAGGAAACAAAGGATTGTTATTTGACGAGGTGCATGTTTCAATCACCCCTTGGTATTCAGGTTGATCTAATATCTCCCTGACCTGTTTTTTAGCTTCTTGCTTTACTGGGTACTGCCTCTGTGCAGTTGGTTGAGTTTGTAACTGGATTTTATGGTGAGGGGAATCCTCATCCCATCCTACATGATTTTTATATAATACTGGAGCCTGGGCTACAGCCCATTTTCTGGCAAAGGTGTATTTTAAGTGAATTGGAATATGATTGGAGAAGGCTGGCATAATGATGTCTTAGCCATGTGGGCACTTCCTGACAAATTTTGGTGGCCAGTCTTTTTCAGATAGAAGAATGTCATAACCCTTAGAGAGCTTCTCACAAAAGAGTGCTCTTACATTCCTAGTTATGTCCCCCTACATCCGGAGTGTTACTTCATATAACTTATGGGGTACACTAACCCTGGTATTAGCAGTTTCAACTTGAATGTACTCATTCAAGTCCACTGTCTCCAGATGATCCTTCAAGATCTTGCGAGCTATGGTGACTTCTGCTGCACTGTCCAGCATTGTCTGGGCCCACTCCCCATTCTTGAGTTGGGTCCCAAGATCCTCGGCATGTCTGATTTTTAGACCAGCTACCTTCTTTTTGGTGAATTGGGTTTTCTTATTTTTTGGAACGTGTTGATCGTCTTTGGACTTCACGCGTTTTTCCTTGTGTTCTGACCGTCCTCTTCTTTCCGATTTCTGTCAGGAAGTCTGAAAGGTACGAGGGGAACGTGTATCAGTATCTTGATAACTATCAAGTGTTTTCAAATTATCCCTGTTCCTGAGGTTATACCTCTTTTCAGAAGGCTCCTTTTGAGGAGACCTTCCTTGGGACTGAAAACGCTTCTCTTTAGAAGTTTATTTCTCCCACTTCTTTTTGAGAGTATTTTTAATAAAGACCATTTTAGGACTTTCTGTTAGTTGGGGCTTGGCTGATGGCATGTGTGATTTTTAGACCTGCTACCTTCTGTTTGGTGAATTGGGTTTTCTTATTTTTTGGAACGTGTTGATCGTCTTTGGACTTCACGCGTTCTTCCTTGTGTTCTGACCGTCCTCTTCTTTCCGATTTCTGTGAGGAAGTCTGAAAGGTACGAGGGGAACGTGTATCAGTATCTTGATAATTATCAAGTGTTTTCAAATTATCCCTGTTCCTGAGGTTATACCTCTTTTCAGAGGGCTCCTTTTGAGGAGACCTTCCTTGGGACTGAGAACGCTTCTCTTTAGAAGTTCGTTTTTCCCACTTCTTTTTGAGAGTATTATTAATAAAGACCTTTTTAGGACTTTCTGTTAGTTGGGGCGTGACTGGTTTCCCACCCAAACTATCTCTACCTAATTCTTCATAGGATTTTTCAATTATTCTGGCCAGTTCATATGGTTGCAGAGTTACATCAAATTCTCTTAATTTTTGGCGGATCGCCACGGATGCTGCCTCACCTTTAATATTCGCTAGTATTATAGCTGAGACCTGATTGAAATCTCTCAGTAATTTCATACCCAGATTCAAAGCAGGCTCTGCCCCATATTCATTTTGAATCTGTTTCAGGATATCTAGTATTACCGCCATAGACAGAACACCATGTGTTTTTGTGTAGATTGCAGCAAAGACTGTACCCCAAGTGACACAGTCCTCCAGGTGTGGTGCGTCCCCATTGGTAAATAGATTGTTAGAATCCTGTGTTTCTCATGAGGGCCAGTATCTGGAAATACTGCCTCGATTTGAGTAATTTTTTGAGCTATCTAGAATGGAATTTGTTCCCTTTTTGCAGGTAATTTACCAATGACTGTATAATCTGTGGTGTGATTTTATTTGTGTTCCCCTGGTGAGGGGTTTGTTGTGGAATCCTTATAGGAGGTTGGACTGTTAGAGTCCGCATGACATATTGAACCAATTGTCTATGTTTTTTAATTAGTTGATTAGTTGAACTAATAGTTCTGCGCCTGACATTTCTTCAATGGCAGGGTGTGGTGTATAGCTGGCTAGTACCAGCCATGTTGGTCCTGGTCTACCTTGTGGACCGAGCCTGGTAATGTGATTTCGATGTTGTAGGTCACCTTTAAAACAGAGTGCATGCTCTTGGTAAATTAGTGGAATTTCAACATCCTCGAAAGGAGTGTATTCCGTTGGAGTTTCCTCTTCTTTGTAGAAGTGAAACACATGTGATCCTGGATTTGCTTCAGGGAAGAAAATCCATGAATAGAATACCTCTGTCTGCCGATACTCATGTGCCTCTATGACAAAAAATACCCTACCACCTCTTGGTGATAGGCCTTTTGCTATAAGTTTTATAGTGATGGCTTTCCTTAAATTTTCCAGGATGATTATAGCATCTGGGGTATTTTGTTGGAAACCTGTCATGTCTAACCCCGGTAGGGCTGCAGTTCCTGCAGCTCCACCGTTCTCTTCGTCACTCATTTTGTTGACTGAAAGCTTGCAGAGCAGGTCTCACGGAAACAAAGATAAGGTGCACAATATTTTGGAACACTGTATCCTTCAACGTTGAATATACCAAAAACTAATACATAGGATTTTCGTCCTACTCAGTTATGGCGGATATTTTATCCTTTTACCCACTCCAGATGTCTATTGGAGTAGTTTAAGGGAAAAGGGGATCTCTGAGAAAAGCACGACTGAGTTACTCTAGTATCTAGTGTTAAATTAGTGCCTTACCAAACGGGCGCCATGTAGTGTAGTTCCTATATTCCCAATAGGCTCTGCACATTGGAATAATATATCCTATAGAATTGACATAGGACTTATGTCTTCTAGGTCTCTATCGAATATATTAGACTTAATTGTGAGTGCCAGCTAGCTCAGAGGTCACTAGAAACTTTCTCGAATTCACAAGAAGGGAATAGTTTCTGACAACGGCATAAACATGACAACTTTGTTTCCCTAAGAATAAACGTATCTTCAGAGTTGTGGAAACAATAGATAGATATTTTACTGCAGAGAAATAGAGACACAGGCCTTTTCAATAAAAGGATTTATTGAACAGTCTTCTTTCTCATGCAAAAGAAATGAACTGCTACAATCGGAACACTTGCTGCTAAGTATAATGCGTACAGCAAGAAGAGTATTATAAAATAATACTGTAAAAGCATTGTATGGTTTCTAAACCATAGATAAATACATAAATACATTTTGTAACTAATTTTATTATTGATTACTTTTTTATTCTATTTCATGTTTTTGCCACGACGCTAGAATTCACGAATAGCACGAGCCTACATAACAAAGGGATTTCATTGGACAAGACACTTTTCATTAATCTACAAAGTAAGTCCCTGCCCAGTTTTCATACTTCCAGTGGAGAGATTTAGAAGCTTCTTTGGAACTCTGTTGTATTTTCCAATGCTGGAAGTGCATTTTGAGGTTTTTTTTCTTCACTTGACAAATAAGATGGAATCTAGTGGAAGTGATTGGCAAGAGCCACACCCTGAAGAGGAGAATTTGTCTGATGAGGAACCCCCAGGAAAACGGCAATCGATTGCCAAGGATTTCTTTACTATCCCCGCTGGGGAGAAAAAAAACAGTGGCTAAGCATGTGGAGTACTTCTTTTGTGAAAAAACTCTTTCCAGGGGAACATCTGAGAAATACTCTTGTGAGACCACACGTATGTTGACCCATCCATAGACATACCACAAAAACCACAAGAGCGCAGAGGGAGTGCAGTGCAGGAGAACTATCTACTTGTACTGCAACTCCAATTACACCAGGAGAGCCAATTCCCACCAAAGTGGAACAATATCTGCCAGAGAAGTCCCCGGAACAAAGAAATAGAGACATTTTGTCTGGAGTGCAAAATATTTCTCACAGTGTTAGAACAATCAGTTGCTGCAGTTCTGCAAGCAGCAAATAACCACACCGGTTATTTTTACTTTTATTTTTTTATTACTCCAAACATGGCACTTGCTACTCTTTTTTAGAGTGCATTCAGCTAATACTTTTCGCAGTTGCCATTTTAATTCTAAAAAATTAAAAAAATACAAAATGTTAAAAAACCTAAAATAAAGTTACAGAAACAAAACTAAAACAAAGACCTCATTAGAACCACTTTTCATGGTTTAAAAATGATAAACTGTATGAGTGTGTATGTATATGAAAGAGTATGAGTGAGTGAGTGTTTCTGTTAGTGAGTGAGTGGGTGCATGGGTGAGTAAGTGGATCGGTAAGTGTTTCATTGAGTGAATGTGTCAGTGAGAGAGAATTATAGTGGTTGTATGAGTGAGTGGATATGTGAGTGGCTGTATGGGTGAATGAGTGGTTCTATGAGTGAATGTATGAGTAAGTAACTGGCTGCATGAGTTGCTGTTATGTGTGGGTCACTGGTTGTGTGAGGGGCTGTAAAAATGAGTGAATGATTGTATGAGTGGCTGTGTGGGTGTGTGAGTGGGTGGATGTGTGACACATTGTATGGTTGAGTAAGTGCATGTGTTACTAGCTGTATGGGTGTGTAACTGGGTGTGTGAGTGACTGTATAGGTGTGTGACTTGGTGTGTGAGTGGCTGTATAGGTGAGGAGGTGAGTGAGGGGCTGTGGTAGTCTGTGAATGGGTGTGTGAGTACCTGTATGGGTGAGTTTGTGCATGTGGTAGTATATGTGTTGGTAACTGACATGGTGTGTTCTTTAGTGTTTTGGTGAGTGAGGGGTGTGTGAGTGGCTGAATGGGTGGGTGATTCGGCATATGAGTGGCTCTATCATTGTGTGTCTGGATGTCTCAGTGGCTCTATGACACTGTACCCTGATGCATACCTTGAGAATGTGAGTTTGTAGAACTACACAGAAGGATATTATTAGGAAAATATTTTTTTCAAATAGATGGTGTCATTCATCTGTTTAAAAACATAAAGAACTTAAATATAAGTTAGTCTTACTTTTGCAAAATTCCATGAAAAACGTTTAGTTTCTGCAATGCAGATGTTCATGCTATTAACCAAACACTAGACATTTCTTATGCTGTAATAGTATTTCATATTATAGTTAAACATTTCCTTTTCCCTTTATTTCTTTATGGTTCTCAGATTTTATACTTGTACACCATGATTAATGTAGTTTATAAAGCTTTATCCTTGAACAGTAGGGGAAAATACATCAAAGATTGTAAAGAAAAACTTTTCTCATTTGAGCACCAGCTATCTTTCTTTTCTCAATTAAATGTTGCTGCCTTTTCTATCATTTGCCAATCCAATTTCATCTAGTGATAGTGAAGATCAGTTGCCACACCCTGTTGGACACCGTTCTTTGGAAGAGCAACCCCCAACAAAGTGTTAATCAATTGCAAGGGAGATTTCATCATCCCCACCAGGCAAAAGAAAGTGGTGGCAAAGCCTGTGAAGGGATCTTTATGTGACAAAACCCTCTCCAAGGGTATGTCTTACAAATAGCCACGAGGCACGAGTATGTTGAAACATCTAAAGACATACAACTCCAAGCACTGTTGAAAAAGAAAAAGAACATAAACATAAGTTAGTATTACATTTACAAAATTCCAGAATAAAAACAGTAGGATTGCTCATGCTGTAATGGTATATCACGTAATATTAAAACATGTAATTTTCTGTTTTTTTCTGTTCCCAGCTTTTTACTTGTACACCATAAACATTTTCTTACCTCTTAAGCACAAAGCATCCTGCCCTTTGGACAACGTACACCCTACCACAGGAGTCACTTATATGTAGTACAAGCAAAGTTTAAAGTTTGGAAAGGAGTTTTAAAAGTCAACTCGACCTGGCAGGAAATCTGCACACACATGCTCTTTATTAGCAGGACCAACTCATATTTTTAGGGTTACTTGTTTGCACTGGTGATTAGAAGTAGCACTACTTCAATACATATATAAATAATTATATCAGTCCATCTCTGGGTGTGTCACTGAATGTGTAAGTTACTATGTTGCTATATGACTAGCTGTCTTAGTATTTCTATGAGTCTCTATATGTGTATGTAACTGGCTATATGGATTGCTTACTGGCTGTATTGGTGAGCGTTGGAATATATAACTGTGTGTGGAACTGGCTCTGTTTCTGCGGCATACGTAAGTGCCTTATGGGCAGGTGACTGAATGTATAATTGCTTCTGACTGGGTGGGTCAGTGCCTCTATGCTTTAGGTATGTGAATCAAAGTATGGGTGGTAAGTAGTTTAAAGTGCCAACAGAGCATGGCAGTCAAACTGCATAGACAGCCTCTGGAGATGGAAGCAGGCCACCTATTTAAAGGTCTACTAGTCTGGATGAGTAACTAGGAGTATCACTACTTCAGTACACATCTAAATAAGTGTATCAGTACCCCTACCGCTGTATCACTAGATGAGAAAGTACCTAAGTCACAATGTTCTCATATCTATATAAATGGCTATACATATCAACCAATCAATCAGTCATGAGTTTATAGAGTGACTACTCACCCGCTAGGGTCCCAAAGCGCTGGAGGATGGGGGGGGGGTGGGGGGGAGTGTGCAACTCAGAAGGGGTCATTCGAAGAGCCAGGTCTTGAGTTCTTTGCTGGAATGGTTCAGTGTCGTGCTTTGTCGGAGGTGACGGGGTAGATCGTTCCAGGGCTTGGCTGTGAGGTAGGAGAAGGACCTTCCACCCACTCTGTTCCTGTAGAAGCATGGGTCAGTGGCTAGGGAGAGATCGGCTGAGCAGAGGTTTCTCTTGGGGGCATGGAAGGAGAGGCGGTTGTTGAGGTATTGTGGTTCGATGTTGTGGAGAGCCTTGCAGGCATGCATGAGAAGCTTGAAAGTTATTTATCTTTCGACAGGAAGCCAGTAGGTCACAGAGGTATTGGGTGATGTGCTTGTGCTGTGGGATATCGAGGATTAGTCTGGCTGCAGCGTCCTGGACAGTCTGGAGTTTGTGGAGGAGTTTTTTGTTCATTCCAGCATAGAGGACTTTGCCGTAGTCCAGTCTGCTGGTGATGAGGGCATGAGTGACCATTTTCCTGGAGACAGAGGGTATCTATTTGAATGTTTTCCGTAGTATGCGGAGGGTGTTGAAGCATGCAGAGGAGACAGCATTGATCTGGCGATTCATAGTGAGTGATGAGTCCAGTATGATGCCTTGGTTGCGTGCATGGTCTGTCGGGGTGGGTGATTTTCCGAGGGCGGGGGCCACCAGGTGTCATCCCATGAAGAAGGGGTTGAGTCGTGCATTAGGACTTCAGTTTTCTCTGAGTTGAGTTTCAGAAGCTGTTCTTTATCCAGGTTGCAACAGCTTCCTTCCCGTCTCGGAAGTTGTGCCTAGTGATGTCGGGTTCCTTGGTGAGAGAGAGGAGGAGTTGGGTGTCATCGGCGTAGGAGACGATGTTGAGCCCATGGTTTCTGATGATGGTTGCATCTATTATTGACTGTTGGTTTTATAAATGTGTATGCAACTGCCTCTGTTACTGCTGCATAATATGTGCTGTATGGATATGTCACTGAATATTTACATGCTTCTGTCTCTCACTTACATGAAAGGAAAGTAACTCTGTTTTTGTAAATATGCATATAAATTACAGTATGGGTGAAAAACTGCATATTTACGTGTGTCTAGGGGTCTCAAAATACACGTGAGTCAGTGAGACCTTAAAATGCATGTCTAACTCTCTAAGTACATACTACCCTGCCTAATGGCTTACCTACGCCCTACCTTAGAGGTAACTAGTACATAATAAAACAGACGTTTAAAGCTGTGCATAGTAAAACAGAAGATTAAAGCTCAGCAAGGAGGTTTTAATGGCAACTCGGCCATGCAGTAAAACACACACACACTCTACAGTTCCAGGACAACATATGAGTGAAAGACTTGTCATCACCTACTCTCAGACCCAGACAAGCCCTCACATTCTATCACTCGCACACCTATAGAGACACTCACACAAATTCATAGACCTACACAAAAACACTCAAACACCCATTCACTGATTCTCTCCTACACTCACAAAACTAAATATATCATACACACTTATATTAACTTCATCTATACACATTCCTTTAAATTCATATTTTTTTACACTACACTGCAATTCACAGACCTGTAAATTGAGTTGGTTGATCAGGTTTATTTTATGTTCTCAGTTACACTGGAGGTTCAGTATGAATGTAACCCTAAGCATAAGAATGGTACATCAAAATCATGCATAGCAACAATTATTGGCTACGTTTGCAACTTTACTGTCAGTAATACTGGCGAAGATAGGAAATAAAACCACCCCTTTCATATTTTACTTTTCTTAACCCACTTCTAAATGGTCAGTGTCTTAACCCTTCCTTGTACTCCAGTAAAGAAGCCCAATGTGGTAAACTTGTTGGGCAATATTCGTAATTTGTTGCAATGGTACATGGAGGGGGCCATTCTAAGCATCACAACACATTCGTGAATATCGTACAAGGGGTAAAAAGCAGTTTTTTGATGTTTTGAACACATAAGGTGTTACACAAACAGCCCTATATTCGAATCATGGAGTATGATTGCCTGTACCCTGACCCCTTATACCACTTTTGTTCTTTATTTTCAGCCCCAGGGATGGTGTCCCCTTTACTTAAAATGGCTGTTGCAAAATTCTGCTCAGGTTGTGACCAGCCAATCATAGTAGTCCTGTTGGCGCACGTATTCACGATTCATCGTGAAGTAGCCGCAAATTAGTCATGACCCATGATATATACATTTTAATTTCCTTTAATAATTTGAAAACTACTGAATAAATTTACACCAAAAACAATAAGCATGTTTTCTGGACCAAGAGCAACCTTTCTGCCAAATTTGGTGTAATTCTGCTAAGCAGTTCGGGCTGTAGTCATATTCAAAATCCTAATGGAAAATAACATGGGAAACACATTTTTTTGACCCCCCTTTTTCTCAGACCCTACATGACAGATCACCCCGAAGCTTTCAATGCACAACAACAGCATTAAAGATATAGCCAAGTCAAAAAAAGCTTTTCCTATTAACTCAACCACTCAAACAGATGGAATATATTTCCACTACAATGTCTCAGCTTCCGCCTACCTCAGGTAGTACAAGATGGTTCGCTCAGTGGCTGCACAGATGACACAGCTGCATTTTCAAAAAGCATCATTAGTGAAGATTCCATTTGGCATGTGGAATCCGTGCAGTCTTTAGAGCTCTTGAGGTATGCAGTAATCAGGTGGAATTGCCAGTAATGTTCAGTCCATCTGGATGCAGTGATTTTAAACGGTACATCCAGAAGTGTTCTCTGGAGTCCAGTAGTTCTCCTTTAAGACATGTTCCACAGGGAAAATCTTCAAGTCTGATAGCAAATGATCCACAAGGTTAAAATGTTTGGCTACAGTAGAAAAACACTGAAAATCATAGTTATATGAGCTAACAATTACTTGCACCCGCCATGCACTCCTTATGACCTCATATATTACATTACTTATGATGTGTTCAATGACATCAATGATGACATCAATGGATTTAATTATGACATTTCATCATTAATGTCAAAAGCTGCAGCTCTGATATTGATTTGAGACATCATAACGTTTTCCTGTGGTTAAGGTGTGTACAACGCAGGATAAATCGGGTTACTTTAAAAAAAAATATTTCTGGGGGGCTCTGCACTGCCTGCAGGACCCACAAATGGTTTATAACGTGTTCATGCTGCCCTACGCATATTGGGAATATGCAAATTAAGTGGTAGGAGGGAAGCCTTGAGGTTCCTAATGATCTCCTGAAGGCGCTTTCCCATCCTTTGTTCACTTATTTTTAATGCTGGTAGAGGTGCCAAGAAAAGTCTAATAAAGGTTGTATTCTGGTTGACACCTTTAATCAGTTTTAAATCACTCCTTATACTGCACATTTTTGTCGCACTTTTCGGTTGAAAACACTTGGTGTTTGCACGACTTCACCATATTGATGTGTTAAGTGTTGTGTTCGTTCAGTCTGTTTCACTATAAGTTGTGTTAAGAGAAATTTATTATTTTTTCCCCCTCCCTTATGCTCCGCCCTGTGTGGGGTACACCAGGGCGTATTGTAAGCAGGCCCAATGATGAAACATGTCACATACCTTGGTATGTGAGTGAGGGCAGTTTTCTCAAATAGAGTGATTTGCCCTATTGGGGCTTTCTCTATTTTTTGTTGTATTAGTATATATTGGTTTGTTATTTACTCTACCCACCCCTCTTGTGTGTACAATTATAGGTCTCCGGGGTTTCGGGGTGGCAGAGTCTAAACTTATTTGACCCTCGCCCCTCTTTTGTGATTGTAATATGCAAATTAAGCCATGAAAGGAATTATGGGGAGCTCCTGGCTGGGAGCAGTGAAATATAAATGAGTGGCTCTTTTCATGTTGTGGCCAGCCAATCAGAGCACTTGCTCTCAATCAGTCAATCAGAAGGCTTGAATTGTTTATTAATTCTGCTCAACAGTCCAGATATCTATTCATTTCAAACCCTCATTTCTCAAAACTACTGAACAGATTTACACAATATCACAAAACACACACTTTTTGGGTAGAGTTCTTGCTTTCTGACAAATTTGGTGTAATTCCGTTCAGCCATTTGAGCTATAGTAATGTCTAAAGCTACCTATGGAAAATGCATGGGAAAATTGCATTTTGGGACCTCCAGTTTTTTACCGTCTTCACTTGCTGGATTATCGAAACTTTCAGGAAAGAGCTGAGGTAGATGAACTTTTTTTTTAAAGGTTTCCCTAAGATTCGTCAAATGGCATCAAAGTTAATTACAAAGTAAAAAATGTTCTCCCTGTGGAAAGTTTGACCTACCTAGAACCTACCAGTGGAGACTATAGTGTGTGAGTAGTTGTATGGGTTTGTGAGTGGTTGTGTGGGTGTGTGAGTGGGTATATGAGAGGCTGGATGGGTGTGTGAATGGTTCTCATCGGTGATGCCATCAGTGATGTCACTGGTCATGAGTGATGTAATATGTGAGGTCATAAGCAGTGCATTCTGGAGGCATATGTTATACCGCCCGATTCATCAAACAAAATTGCGCTCGCAAAGGGCCAGATTCTGAGAATCTGGCCCTTTGCGAGTGCGATTTTTGCATTTGGGATTCAGCATCCCAAATGCAAAAATCGCTAATTGCGATCTCGCAATTTTGCGAGGAATTACATTTAAGGAATCTCTATTTGAGATTCCTTAAATGCAATTCATCATCCAAATTTTTTTTGCGAATTCGCAATTTCTGGCCGCAATTTACCGCGAGGTCAGACCTCGTGGTAAATTGCGAAAACTCAGAAAAATGCATTTAAATGCATTTTTCTGAGTTGCATGTTACACGCACACATGTCCTTTGGACATGTGTGTGTGCAACACCTGTGTAAAATTTCATTTGAGGGGTGCTACAGGGTGTCCTTTGGACACCGCTGGCACCCTTCAAATCGCTATCTTATTTGCGATTAGCAAATTGCTAATCGCAAATAAGGAATACTCCCCATGCATTCCTATGGGCCTTTTGGCCCATAGGAATGAATGTCGAGTTATTCCTTATTTGCGATTAGCAATTTGCTAATCGCAAATAAGGAATATGTAGGAATCGCATTTCTTCATGCAATTTCTACATGAATCCCGTTTTGCGAGTCCTTAATAGCGATTCGCTATGAATCGCTATTAGGGGCTCGCAAAACGGGAGAATGATGAATCAGGCTGATAGTTAGCTCAGGTAACTAACATTGCTGAATGTCAATGGTTTTGTACAAGTGAAATCTGAGCCTAACTATAAAGTCTCTGTAACCTTTGATTTTTTCAGTGAATTTCTAAGTTTTTTAAATTCTATTTCATAACTATAACGTCCCTATTAACTTTGGGTTTTACAGGAAATTTCTAAGGTTTTTTTAATGTTAACTCCTAAATATAATGTCCCAGTAACCTTTGTTTATTTTAGTAAATTTTGAAGGTTTTTTTTAAATTTTATTTCCTAAATGTAACCTTTGAGAGTTTTGTGTGTAACTGACTGTATAGGTCGGAGAATGGGTTTGTGAGTGGCTGTATGGGTCTGTGACTGGGTGTGTGAGTGGTTTTGTTAGTGTGAGTGGCTATATGGGTCTTTGAGGGAACAAGTGAGTGTCTGAGTGGGTGACTGAGTAGGTGCATAAGTGTCTGACTGGGTGCATGAGTTTCTGAGTTGGTCTGTGAGCGGGTACGAGAGCATCTGAGTGAGTTTGCAAGTGCCTCTATGAGTGTCTGAATGAGTCTGTGAGTGGGTGCGTGAGTCTCTGAGTGGGTCTGATACTGGATGCATGAGTCTCTGAGTGGGTCTGTGAGTAGGTGTGTAAGTGTCTGAGTAGGTCTGTGAATCAGTGCATGAGTCTCTGAGTAGGTCTGCAAGTGGGAGTGTGAGAGTATGAGTGGTTCTTTAAGTGGGAGCATGAGTGTTTGAGTGGGTCTGTGAGTGTTTGTATGTGTCTAAGTAGATCTGTGAGCGGGTGCATGAGTTGTTTTGTGAGTGGGTCTGAGTGGGTGTGTGAATGTCTTAGTGGGTGTGTGAGTGGGTGTATCAGTGTCTGAGTGGGTCTGTCAGTAGGTATGTGAGTGCCTGAGTGTGTGAGTGGATATCTAAGTGTCTCTGTGGGTGTGTCAGTAGCTGTGTGAGTGGCTGGGCCACAACAGCACCGCACTTGACCATTTACCCATCAAGCATCCACAGTTGTGGCCAAATTATCTACTAAAGTAGAGTACTTATTTTTGCAGAGTTACTCACTCATCCGGTTTCCATATGACGGCATTGACTTCAATTCGGCATGGATTCTGGTACCTTCACTGGGGTGCATGTACCCCGCAGCTTCCTAATTTGGAATTGTATGGAGCGGACACCTACTAAACCTTTGTCCTATTTGTTGTCCACATACATGGCTTCACTTATCCAGATGCTTTGTTTTATGTAGGATGAAACGAATAAGATGTACCTCAACAGTATGCCGATCTGTTTCCTGGGACTAGTGAATTAGCACGATCACAGTTCTGACATCATTGTGATTCTCGCCCTGAAGAAGTCCAGTGTTCTAGACGAAATGCGTTGACTGTTATCTGCTTTATATATCTTTCATATATGAACTTTGTCAGAATGAAAGAAGATATGCAAGCACTGTTTGAAAATTACATTGGATTCTTTGGCTATTTTCATGTAAAAGATATAATTATCATATGATTCACCCTTTCGATCTTATTCAAATTTGTATAGTCCTGTTGTTGGAGTACACCTTGGCAGCAGGTGCATAGGTGAGTGCACAATTTAGGCACACAATGTTTTAATTTTTTTTTATTGGAGATAACAGGTTAGGTGCGGTTGTCATTAGAGGCCCTGCTGTCGTGTTTATATTTGATACTTTCTTCTGGTTAATTAGTCACTGCTACCTTATTGGATAAATGTCTGTGTGTATTCTACACTGCATCTGTACATATTCCCATTATTAAAGAAAACAAACCTGGACCCACATGACACAAACTTCTACAGACCGATTAGAAATGGACCTTTCCTGGGCAAACTGATAGAAAGAGCAGCATTTACCAAGATGTCACAATTCATTAGAGATAACTCCATACTTTCCAACTTCCAAACAGGATTCCGTCCGGAAAGAGGTACAGAATCTGCCCTCATCCCCATCTGGAATGACCGCAAACATACAGTACACCAGAACAGGGTTGCTGCACTACATCTCTTGGACCGTTCATCGGCATTTGACACAGTTCATTATGACACTCTAATCCAAAGATATCACAAAGCCGGAATAGAGAGGACTGCTCTTGACTGATCACATCCTACCTTCAAAAAGGAACAAATGTCATACATACTCCCCCTTCCTCATCGAAATCGTACTTCACAAACTCAGGAGTCCTTCAAGGCTCTATTATCTTACCCATGCTTTTCAACATGTATATCTTACTAGCAATAATCAATGAATTTCAGCTCACATGCTATAAGTACGCTGATGACACAAATGCTTCTTAAACTGGAAAGACCGAAAGGCATCGGAAACTCTAAAATCTTCAGTTGCCTCACAACCATTGATAAGTAGATGACAGGGAACCATCCCAAATTGAATGTGTTCAAAATTGAAATATTCATGAGTGAGGACTGGAAAAATTATGATCCATTTTGTGCCTGGCTTGACGATCTGGGACTACCTCCTAAAGTACCCAAGAAAGTAAGAAAACATGGAATTGCCATAGATTCAAAGCTATCAATGAGTGCCCAAGGGGATGAGTTAGTAAGATCAAGCTTTGTTACTATGAAAACTCTGTGATACATCTTCCCCCACCTACAAATTCCACACAAGGTCCAAACTACTATCTCTTTTGTACTGTCTAAACCTGATTACGACAATGGATCATCTTTATCAACGAGGAAAAGACTACAACAAATTCAGAACTCTGATGCCAGGCTACTCCTATATGTAAAGCCACAAGCCCACATCTCCCTTGCCTTGAGGTTCCCACATTGGTTACCGGTCGCCATAATATCTACCTTCCAGCTGCTTTGTATCACCCACAAAGCAATACATGGAACAGGACCATTTTTTTTATCAGAAACAAAATCAGCAAATTCATACAACAAAGGAACCTCCACTTCAGATTGGCACCCCACCTCAACACCCCAGCATACAAGAGAAAAAACATGGGTGGCACATCTTTTTCTGTTCAAGCAGCCAAACTATGGAATTTATTACCCTCAAACATAAGATCCATGGATTACTATCTTATCTTCAGAAACCCACTCAAGAGTTGGCTCTTTCCTACATGACTACCATACTCAAAACACAAATGTACAGCATATGCTTGTGTTTGTAAACATGTATTATGTATTATATGTTTGTACTTAGACGTGTGTTTCTTTGTACAAATGTATATTCTACTTATGGTTTAAAAATATATAAATATTCTTATAGGTCTGTGTTAGAACTGGGGGTATCTAGTTGGCTGAGGTAGGTACCCTAGTCCAACTAGGGACCCTTGCTTCTAGTCAGGGTAAGGAGGGACACACTCTTAGATAACCCCTGCTCACCCCCTGGTAGCTTGGCATAAGCAGCCAGACTTATCTCCAAGGCAATGTGTAAAGTATTTGCAACCACACTCCCAGTAATACTGTGATAACACCACAAATGGACACCAAACTGGTTTCATAAAAATAGTAGTATCTTTATAAAAAGGAATACGATGAGACCAAACAATAGAAATCCAACATATGCGTATTTGTAATATTTCACTTTGCCGGTTATTAGGCCAGCAATCACTTGGAGGTTCTTGCGGTATAAATGAGCAATTCACGATCTCTAATGCAGTCCTTATGCAATGCTATAGCAGTTCGTAATGCAGTTCATAATTTAGTAATAAGACAGTCCTCAATGTACGTACTAATGCCGTTTGTAACGCAGGAATAATGCAGTTCATGATGCAAGAATAAGACGGTCTTTAATGCAAGAATCAGGCAGTTCGTAATTCAAGAATAATGTGGTTCATAATGCAAGAATCATGCGGTTCGTAATGCAAGAATAATGTGGTTCGTAATGCAAGAATCAGGCAGTTTGTAATGCAAGAATAATGCGGTCCATAATGCAAGAATCAGGCAGTTTGTAATGTAAGAATAATGCGGTAAACCAATCTGCGAGGTCAACTCGGGCACCACTAGGCCCCAACAGCAGAGGCAACGGTCGTAAGCTTAAAGGGGCGGCCCGGTACTGCTGGGCAGGTATGGGCCGCTCTGGAACTCAGCGCGTCAAACGCGGTGCAGTGGGAGAGAGATCGGAGCACTCCTGTACTCACCTGCATGCCTCCCCAGGCCACGCACGCTTGCGGCTACTGACCAGAGTCCAAGCCTTACCTGGGGTGGGGTGAGCTGCCTCGCTCTCTCTCCGCTCTTCGGACGTCCTGCTGGCCGATCCTGATCACGTTGCAGCTCTGCTGCTAGGCGACGCTGTAGCCAGACGGGTTACAGCACTGCCTTCTCCTTCATTGAATATCTTGGGCAGATTCCTTTCGATGAACAATGATCACGATCCCTTTAACCTTGTAGATTCCTTAGCTTCAAGAAATCCTTTAGCACGTTGCAGCTCGGGCTGGCGGCTTTGATCCTCACCCACAGCCTCAGTTATGAGGATGGCTAAGGCCACAAACAGCAATGCAGCAGCGGGGGCAATGCGGTCAGGGGGCACCTCGTAAACAGCACAACGGACCACACGGCAATCTCAGGCGTGCAAAAAGCACACGCACACAGCGTAGCTGAGACACACTTGGAAACTTTTATGTTCCTGAAATTCCACAACACGGGTCCAGCTCTCTTTGAGTCCTTGAAGATAAGTTACTTCAGGACACAGCAAAGTCCTCTGAAGCAGGGGGACACAGCACACAGCAAAGTCCCTTGTCCTCTCCTTAGTCAAATCAGCAAACTTCAGACCAGCCCCAGCACACACAGCAAGGGCAGTCCTTCTCTTCAGTCTCTTCAGCTATTCTTCTTTGGCAGAGGTTCCTCTTGATCCCCAAGTAATTTCAATCCTTTTTCAGTAAGGATTTCAGTCTTGAGTGCAGGGGTTTCAGCTCTTACGTTTATACCCCTAAATGCCTTTGAAGTCTTTCTATTCAGGGGATTCTTACCCTGCTCCAAACCAGACCTGGGTGTCTTCCTGCCAGTGCACCCCCCCTTCCTTTGATAGTCAGGGTCTGGGGCCCAGACGCTCAGCAGGAGTTGGAGCCATCCTTTGGTGACAGCAACACAGCCCTCTTCACATCCAGTGGGCTACTCCTCCCCCCCCCACATCAAACGCTGGCCAGCCTGTTGCTGTCTCACCTACTCTTCCCTGGGGTCATGATACTTCCCAGACCCTGTCACATCCAAACCCAGACAGGCAATACACAACCAGGCAGAGGCACACAGGATGGTTTCAGACAAGAAACCAGCCACGTCTAAAAGCGTGGTTTCTAAACACACAATTTAAAAACCATCTTCACAAAAAGATGTGTTATTAAATTCTGTGTCCAGGCACACTAAACGTCATCTCTCCATCTTATGCCTATGGGATACAGCAATCCCCATTCTGTCCTATCGGCAAGATGGCAGTATTTCACGGTCAGGACATGGTAAACACCTCAGTACATGTCCTACCTTTCACATACACTGCATCCTGCCCAGGGGCGTACCTTGGGCCTACTATAGGGGTTGATGTGCATAAAAAGGGAAGGTAAGGCCTGGCAAGTGGGTGCACTTGCCAGGACAACAAGGCAGTTAACAAACTGCGTGCAGGCACTGCAGTGGCAGGTCTGAGATCTCTTCTTAGGGCTCCTTGTGTGGGTGGCACAATTAGTGCTGCAGGCCCATTAGAAGCATTTGTATTACCAGCCCTGGCACACATAGTGCACTTTACTAGGAACTTTACTAGTAAGGCAAACACACCAATTATGGACAACCAATTACCATAACACTTTATACAGGGAGCACTTGCACTTTGACACTGATCAGCAGTGGCAAAGTTCCCAAAGCTTCCAAGTCGGCAACATAATGTCAGTAAAAGGTCTAGGAGGAAGGCAAAAAGTTTAAGGAACTTTAGGCAAAAAGGGCCAAGTCCAACGGTCTGCTTAACAAATACATACATTACTTCTGGTTAAAATATATGTATATTATTTTAGGCTTAACATGTATATAAGTCACTGCATAGTTTACATATAGGTTATTTGGTTATATGCGTATGGGTCTCTGTTTTTATTTTTATTTTATCTGTCACAAAATTAGATGTTATATAAATTATTTGATTATATTCTTATGAGTCTCTGCTTTATTTTATCTATCACAATGTATAAATATGATGATATTAATGGTATCTATAAGTGCTTCAATATCGAAATATTGGCAAAAATATAAAATAAAAATAAACATAAATAAGTAAACAAATAAAAAACATAAAATTATCAAAACCAAAAATATATATATTTCAATAAAAATAAATAAATACATTTCCTTTATGTACACCAACACTAGAAAGTATGAGTTTCTAAATATGCATTCATGTACATATGGGACTTTATATAATACAACTTTATATCCCTTTATTATTTTCTATATACATGTATACCTTAGTATGTAGTTATGTATCTACATATTTATTACTTTACTCCCAGTGAAGAAAACAAAATACCTTCAGCTCTCTCCAACTCACTTCCCTATGTCTCATCCTGTATCTCTTTCAATATATCCTCTAACTCCACTCCCTGACTCATCCCAACCCTCCTTGTACTACTATGATTTCCCAAATAACCCTTTCTAGACTCTTCCCTCCTCTCTCACTCTTTTTTCTGATTCAGTCCAACTACAGACTCACATGTCCACCAGTCCAATTAAGAACTTATATTTTCCTAAACTAATCCACCACTAATCCACTTTGAGTTCCGGAGTAGCATGTTCTTCAGCGAAAAGTGCTGCAATGCCTCATAAGGGGTAGTAAGAGCTATATAAATACATTTAAAATTACAACTGTTGTCGCACATTGGAACTCCAACTGCAATGACGCCTATTGTGAAGATAATGGAAGTTGAATTTCTGTGCAAATGGCTTTTGCAGTACATGATTAGTGATGCCAACAGGATGTTGCAGCTGACTTTTTCCGCTGTCATCAGCCAAGTTAGGGATGTTATCCTTAGAGTTATGAATGAGTACAACACATTTCCTGCAGATAATGCTACAAAGAACAATATTAAGGCACAGTTTTATGGTTTAGGAGACATGCCACATCAGCCAAGTTAGGGATGTTATCCTTAGAGTTATGAATGAGTACAACACATTTCCTGCAGATAATGCTACAAAGAACAATATTAAGGTACAGTTTTATGGTTTAGGAGACATGCCACATATTGTTTGTGCCTTAGTTGGAACTCAGGCTGTATTGGTGCCACTTCATGACCGGAGCAAGCGTATCTCTATCGGAAATATTTGTACCCCATCAGTTTGCGCACCATATCTCTACATCCCTAGAGTGTGTGTAAGATTTTCTGGCTCAACCAATGACTTGCGAGTACTACACAACAGCTGTATACCGCAACAGATTGCCGACCTTGCGGCATTAAGGGCCTGTCTTGTTAGTAAGTGTTAACATTAATTTTGTTGTGTTATTATTTTCTTAGTTGTAGGCATTCAGACCTACTAAAAATTATGTTTGTAGTTTGATTTTTCAGGGAACACAGCATATCCTAGTCACACATGGCTTCTAACACCGCTGCAAAACACAGCAATGTCAGGAGAAGTCCACTTCAATGAGACCTACGTGTGAACAAAGAGGCTGGGGGGTGGGTTTTTGTGCATCTGGAAGGGCCCTTCTATTCTCTCCTAGGAAGGTCTTCAAAATAGATGTGTTGTACGCTGCACAACATTGCCCTACTGAGGAACAGCTCCTTCGTTCCTGATGATGACTGCCAATGGGAACTGCAAGGTGGTGATGTTATGTTGAGGTGTGGCAACAAATTAACATTTATAAAGATGAAGGCATGGAACTCAGCTATAAACTCATAGAAATTATCTTTGCCTGATGGTAAATGCACTGAAGTACAATGCCAATATACAACAACATAATGTACTTATCTTTTACAATATGTGCTACTAATGCTATAATGTTATTACAGGTTCTCTAGCAAACATTGTGTTATATAAAAGAAGGAAATCTGTATTTCAATTGTCATGAAAGATGAATGTGAATTGTGAGGTATAAAGTTGTGCATGTTGTGTGGCAATATATATCTTACAGCTTTTGATGAAGAATATGTTAAACAAATTATTCCTTGAATTTTAGGCAAGAGATTTTTACGAACATAATGTCTGTTTAATCCGTTCTAGCTCATCTCATTCTATCATCTGGTGCTGCACTAGAAAGTCATTGGTCGGTATAGTGTACTCTTACATAAAAATGATGATGCGGGTTGCCTGAACATTGGTGTGATTCTTTAGTTTATAATATCGTTACACTTCTCTCAGTCATGAAGTGATGACCATGTTAATGAACGTAATCTAAAGAGACTGACATGTGTCTGCCTTACGCTATAGATCTGGTTCTTGAATTGTTCATCTGTTGCATATCTGCAGAAATTGGATGCATTTTATGACTATGTCTAAGCATGTGTGTGCATAACAGGAAGACAGACCTGAAGAATGGCTGAAGAGTCCCATTTTGATTTGCAGGACCAATTGCTTCAATAATGTAACAATGACGTGTTTTTTCTCCATAGGCAGTTTTGTTAATATTTGTATTGCGGTCTTTTTCTTTTTCATTATGCTTCCAAATCCCCTCTTACTTGAGTACTTGTTAATGTAGTGTCTTCTCTGCATAGTTTCCATTTTAGCAAGTGTTTGTAGACTTAGATGACAGACACTTCTCCCTTGTTGGCGATATTTTAACAATTAGCAGCAATATATTTTGGGAAAAAATACATATATCTGAACTTAAAACAAATTAAATTCAAAACATTTATAGTGTTACTGGTGGTGAAATGTGTACTATGTGTATCCAATATAAGTGTGTTTCAATTGAGAACTAGAATACACATTGGTATGTGTAAAATATTATTAACTACGTAATTTCTTGGTATTAGATTAATATACCCAACACACAATATGTATAATATTTTGCTTGATCAAAAAAATTATAAAAACATTCTCAGTTTCAGAAAATTAGTTAAGAGGTATGATGTATGTGAATTGAAAGATGAGCTTACAATTGATTAGATTCCTTTTCTAGATAACAGTCCATGAGTGGATTGCAAATGTGGCGACAGAAGATGGATAGGGTGAATAGTCCCGAAGCTCACAGAAGGAGATATTTTTTTGTCTCTTGGTGTTAGATTGTTGGGTGTTTTCCTCAACTGGGCCAGGTGAACAAACCCTCTTACAGGCTTCAGAGTGGCCTGAGAGTCAACTGAGGAGGTGGTGACAGGTGGCTTCATGTGAAACAGTGTACCCTTTTCATGGAGCGGCAAGCTGGAGATGATCGGGGAACCAAGCTGACAGCAGATGTTGCTTGACCACTTAAAGAACTAGCTAAATTGGACACTGCTGCAGATAATGATCTAAAGCCGTCCTGCATCACCACAGAATGTAAAGTACAGACACTCATGTGTCCCTCCACTAGATCATTTTGGGTCCCTTGGATATCATTCTGGGTCCACAGGAGATTATTCTGGGCCCTAAGAAGTTCTATAATCTGTCCAAGCTTTTCCTCCTACTGTGAAGCAGCCCCCATCAGGTTGTGGTCACGCTTTTAGCTGCACCCTGAGCCTCCCTCTCTGCAGAATGTCCTGACCCAGCCCTTTCAAAACAGCCCTGTGACCTTGACTGTGCCACACGTGTTGTCTGTGCAGTTGTAATGGCTGTGGTTGTCATAAGAGCTAGGACAGGCATGGCTAAAGTTGATGGGGGCACCAGGGTTCTTCTGAGGGCACTGATGTTTCGATTGGGGACACAATTCTGCTGCCTGTATTTTTTTTTATTGAAAATACATGAGTAACAGAAATCAGCCTGAGCACTTGCGGCGTAATTACAAATAACTGCTTATAGTTACAGATTTCATACAAAAAGTAGAGAAAAGAGAGAAAAGCACCTTGGGGAAAAAAGAGAATAGAAAACTAGGGACATATATAATCAAAATTTAAATGTCTGCATCCAAGTAGGTCGAAACTGCGCCCCAAATTTTTTCTTACGCCGACCTTTGAGAGCATATAAACTGTACTCCATATTAAACATAGAAAAGAACCTTGCCCTCCAGGCCACAAATGTTGGGGGTTCCTTTTGCAGCCAATCAGAGGCTAACATAATCTTAGCACAGCTGTGGCTAAAAAAATTTAATATACATTCTTGCTTGGTATTGCTTCAGCTGCAGCCCCCATCTCTACCCCTAACAAAATCTGCACAGGTGACAAATGAATAGGCGCCCAGTATTTCCGTTAGAAACGTATCCAGCTGCTCCAATAAGCTAATTAATGATGGATACGCATAGCAAATATGTATATCAGCGGCTGGGTTAGCACAGCGAAAACATTTTCCCTCTTGGTCACCACCCCATTTGGAAATCGTATCCGGTGATTAATACAGATTAAAAATAGTTTTATAGTGCTGGGCGGTTAATTTAGCAGATAGAAATAGTTGTGTAGCTAAGTCAATAGAAGCCTCTAGTTGTATATCCTGACATCCAAATCTATGCTCCATTTGCGGCCTTGATCCTCCAAATCATTAGGCTTCGTACTAAGCATGAGCGAATATAATATGCCAATTCTTGCAGCCTTTCTATTTGCTTCTATCAAAAGATTGCGTTAATTATTACCACAAGTGTTCAAAAGATAGTTTCTAATTTGCAGATATAAAACAAAAATCCACCCAGGGCAGGTGGTATTGCTCCCTAAGTTGCTCAAATGATTTGAGACCATCTTCCGAAAAAAAGATCCCCCAGCCAGAGTGATACCTTTGGATCTCCAATTATATACAATCCGATCCCAAAATACACTTGGATAAAAAGTTGTTGCGTCCAGCGGTGTGTACCAAGATATTTTTTCGAACACATACATCTTCTTAATTGCTTACCATACTTTATATGCAGCACTCAGTATCTTGAATCTAGTACGTTTATAATAGCTCCAGACTAAATTTAAAGACAGACCGTTTTTAGCTTTCACACCAAGCAACATCTGATATATAGAAGGGCACTCCGCTATATCTGAAGGCTCCACCCCTGTGAGTAATATGTTCATGAGTTGGATCATACATGCATAATAGTACAAGGTCAAATCAGGCACGGACCACCCACCTACCATTCTGAGACCATAAAAATCTCATAAAAATAGACTGTAATTGTGCCAGACTAACTCTCTGTATTTCTAAGGGTACACACCTAAAGAAGTATAGAATTTTTGGAAGGATCATCATCTTTAATACATTGCACCTCTCTACAGAAGACAGATGTAAACATTCACACTGATCAAGTTGCCGGCGAACCCCCGTCATCAGCTCTCCCCAATTGGACTTAACCAACGATGTTGCCGAGGTCCGAATCCGTACTCCCAAATAGGTGACTTCTTGTAAAACCCTTTGATCCAAATATGAACTCACATTCAAACATAAGATCTGGGTTTTTGCTGTGTTTAACTTATAACCAGATACAGCCCCAAATTCTGTTGCCAAATACTCAATCTCCTGCATTGCTACTGCTGATTTGGATGATACAACAGCTACGTCGTCAGCATAAGCAAAGACCTGATATTGTTGGGCCTGAATAATTATTGGTTGAATCCTAGAGCTTGATTAAATCATTTTCAAAAATGAGTCAATATATAATGAGAATAATAATGGGGAGCATGGGCACCCTTGTCTGGTGCCACGTCGAATGAGGACCGCTTCTGATTCGAGTCCCATGGTGCATATCCTGGCAACAGGTTGACGGTAAAGCGTCTGTACAGCTGTAATGTACCGTTGCCCAAAACCACATCGCCTCACCACATCCCATAGAAAGCACCATGAGACTCGATCAAAAGCCTACTCGGCATCCAATAAAAGTAAGCTGAATGTGCCCCCAGTTGCATTAGCATGATCTAATAATGTTATTACCCGGTTTACATGGTTTGTCGTTCCACGATTCAGAATAAATCTGTGCTGTCGTCTTGACACCAATGGAGTGATGACTGTTGCTAACCTAGTAGCCAATATCTTTGAATAGATCTTACCATCAGTGTTCAATAAAGATATAGGCCGATATGAGGCCGGGCGATTTGAGGGCTTATCTTTTTTATGGAACACAGCAAAACTAGCTTCGTCCCAAGATTTGGGAGCGGCGCCTTTCTGAGCCTCTCTGACTGTTGCTAGCATGTCCACTTTTAACACTCCAAAAAAGCATTTGTATGGTTCCAGCCGCAATTTATCTGGGCCAGCGGCCTTACCAGTTGCTAGCCCATTTATTGCCTGTTCCAACTCATCCATTGTGATTAGGGCATCTAACCATACTGCATCGTCGGCAGTAAGGCCCTGTTCACAATACTAATGTAACAGTATTTCTGCTCTCTCACTATCATACTAATCTCCAGCATATAATGTATCATTGAAATGCTTAAAAAACGCTAATATACCACTCTCGCTCTCGATGGAGAATCAACTACAATCTTTAATATTATTAATTCTTTGGGACGCTTCTTTTACACTGAGCTTTTGGGCTAGGCACCTGCCACTTGCCTCCCATACTCATAGTGCAACTGCTGCTTGATAACATATTTTTTTGCAGCCTCCTCCAGTGGAGATTTATTCTAGCCTTGGAACGAGCTACCTCAGTTGCTAACTCTCCAATGTCAGCTCCAGTATGTATACCTTGCATAAGCAGCTCCTCTGCCTTTATAAGACCCTGATACAGCTCCTGAAGTTTTAACCCCAGCTTTTTTTGATTATACAGCCCATAACTGAGGGTTTCCCCCCTGAAAGAGGCCTTGAAAGCATCCCACACAATACCAGTATGACTGCTGCCGGGATTGATGCGAAAGAAAGCAGCAATCCATTCTTTCATATATTCTAGAAATGTTTGATCATACATTAACTTGCGATCAAAGAAAACCCCCCTGGGCTTAGTAGCTACACCAATACCGAGAATGGTTAAAACCACTGGGCCATGATCAGACGTCACCCGCGGATAGACCTGAATAGACGCCCGATTCAACATACATTCTGAAGCAAAGAAATAATCCAGTCTTATTAACTTTTGGTGGGGAAAAGAAAAAAAGTGTATCCCGCTTCAGTTCCCTTAGTAAAGCCCAAGCATCTACCAAACCATGTGCGAGCAAATGATTGGAGTGCTTTAAACACCCGTGGTTTCCTACCCATATATCTCAAGTTTTTATTGCACAATATATTTGGTGCCAGGTTTATATTTAGATCCCCACATAATATCGCTGGTGCCGGCCATGTTGCTAATTTAACGTTCAGGAAATCTATAATTGCGGCTTCATCGAGATTAGAGCCGTATATCGAGCATATCGTGAATTTCATTGCCCCTACAACACATTCTTCTATTGCCCATCTTCCAAGCCCAACCGTTAAAATTTTACCCGTATTGCCTATATGTTTTTTAACCAAGATTGCAACCCCTCTAGATGTACACGCCTGTTTGGTACACGCAAGTAGGTCACATCCCAGCTCTGCTAGCAGTTTCCTCTTGGCCCAAACTACATGTGTCTCCTGGAGGCACATAACATCGCAGCGGAGCATCTGCAATTCCTGTGCTGCCTGTATTATGTGTCGATTTTTGATGGAGGGAGGTAGACATAGGACTCTGACCACATGACAGGTCTGGCTTCTCGTCCAGATGTTCTTCATTGGCAAGAGAACTGGTGCCACTGAAGGGATTGGATGGTATTTCTTAAGGCAGAGTGGCAACCGGATTAGAAGTTGTTTATGATCTTCTAATCCGATCTGTTAATCTAAAATAAGAAATTATCAAATGACACAATTATTTATCAAAATATTTCCTATACTTCATAACATTTGTGGCCTCCTTTACAGTTGGCAAATATATATGCCCATCTCCAACAGAATAAATAACGGCACCTGATCACATTGAGTAGCTTTACTTTAAAAAAATATATATATTATCATTATTAACATGCTTAATATAAAATCATATGGACTGAGTTCCAGTTGTCTGTAGGGTTACTTTTTCAGAAACGTAACAGGTATCCCATCCACATTTTTTTGTGTGTCATAGAATAAAATACTCTATTGATAATGTAGAAGTGTTATCCCTCATGTTTGCACACACAAAGTCATCCAACATACTATAATTGAGGGCTATATCGAGTGTTATGTTTTGAAATGTAGTTTGACTGTTTGGGGCTGCAGGATTGTGTTAAGACTGTAGAAAGGCAGTTTTGTTGACTCTCTTGTTTTAGCCTCTATATTCGTATTCCTTAGTAAAAGTGTGCAAAGTAGAATTCCTAAAAAATTGTTACAACAAAATTAATATTTACACATCCTTGCAGTTTTCCTCATCACTTTCCATTCTCAGCAGCCAAAATATAACTTGTATAGAACAGAAATATTCACGGAAAACCTACAATGCCCATGCATACAAAGAAACAGCAAATCCCAGCAGAGCTCCATAATACAGTCAATCAGCAGTAAGAAGTGCGTATAAATCATCATGTCCAATAATAATCATCCTCTTCTTTGCTGCATGGCAGTACAATTTATTTGTTCATATTTTTCAGAGGTCATTGTTTCTATTGTATGTGATGTGATTAATACATGTTTTCTCTACAAATTGAGAGTATTGAATCGCACAGATATTTACCAGTGATTTTGCTCTCTTTTGAATTTTTGTGCCCTTGATTGGTTGTTTCATTTCTAACAACCGTTTGCGATGCCGTTATTTCCAAACAAAATGTTTCCTCAGAGGTCAGATCTCTAGTGGTCATTTTTCATACCTGTGCTGTCCTTCAAACGGTTCAGCATTGTCTTCTTTCCTTAGTGGACATGCTCAAAACCACTTGCTTCTTTCGCCTTGTGCTGAAGCTTCCTGACAGCTCAATTGGGCACCACCTTGGCTCTCCCCAGTACACTCTTTTAACCCCACCTCTATTCTCTCCCCATTTGTTTCTTAACCATTGCACAGCTGAATTGAAATCTCTATACTAAGACCCTGCAATTTCAGGGTTGAAACAATCATTGTCATCTGTTATTTTAATGGTTGTTTTATATAAACCAATTTTTCTCGCAGGCAGAATTAAAACAATATTCACAGTGACAATTGTAAGTATCCTATAAATGAAAGGATGAAAGAAAATATACATTTAAGGGCTTAAATTGACTGCAGTATTTCTCCATAATAAAGATATCTCAGAGAAATCCTCCAACAAATTCGAATTAAACTACTTCAGAGAATGTAACTGTCTTTGTTTTTGGTCCTGTCAAGTCAGTATTTAATAAAGTAGTTTAATTTTTACAGAAAACAGTAAATAATGCATTATAACCAATGTATTATCATGTATACTTGTTCTTAATTAGTATCCAAATTTAAGATCGTAAAAATGTAAAAAATATCTTCTTCAAAACACGATGCACTAGAAAAGTCAAAAAACGGAATACGTAGAAACTTTATCTGACATTTCAGGTTAAGAGGAGGATAATAATGTGGAAGATTCAATCTCAGATGAGGCAAAGGTGATAGAGGACTCAATCCATTTGGAAAGTTCCCTGGAAACTCTTCGTACTCTTCCTTTCTAGGTGAGTCAGCAATTTTCTTCCCCACCAAGTTTAGAGGGGGATATTTAATATTTTATAAACAATTGTAAAATGTTGATAAATGATGCTTGGTTTCTACAAACTGTCGGTTTTCATCTAGAATTTTACTCAACCCCTATTCAAACAGTTTTTCCAAAAAGATACATTCATGAAAGAAAACTGAACTTCAGAGATCAAGAAATAACTTCTCTAATTCACACAAAAAACAACCACCTTAACCACCCTTCATTCCAAAGGATTTCTCAGCACAGTTCTCTTAGTAGACAAAGAAGGAGGTTTTCATTTAGTGATTATTCTCAAAGAGTTCAACTCCTGAATCCCTTCCAGACATTTCAAAACGGAGGGAATCCCCCTCTTGAGGGACCTCATCAAGAATGCCTACTTAACAGTTCCAATATATGCACCGTATCAATGATTCCTTCACCTTCGATGGAAAGACCAAATTTACTCATTTCTGTCTCTTCCATTTGGTTTTCATCAGCTCCTAGGTGTTTCAACAAGTTGATGAAACCAATTATAGAATTTCAAAAGAACCTGAGGAATGCACTTAATCATTTATCTAGATAATATTCTAATAATGTCTCATGATCCTATTTTACTTCAACCGTATCTGAATCTAACCAATTCTTTGCTGAAAAACCTAGGTTTTATCATAAATAAAAAGAAATCAGACCATTGACCATAAAATCGAATTATCTGCTCAGCCAAACAGCCACCATGTGCTCTCTAATTCAATAGTCATGGGCAAAGAGAGCCAGCATAACGTCCATAAGTCCACCACTGCTCCCCTACGCAACCCTGCTACAGCCCAGCGCTAGCAGAATATTATAAAGTGAAAGGAGCGGCAGTAGCATATGTCTAGATTACAAATAAACACAACACATTATATCTAGGCATTGTCTGGGATGTCAGAGCTGGTGATGTTAAAGTGACCATTGTGAGATTACCAGCCCTACTAATTTTGCATAACAAATTTTAGATTGTATGCTTTTTTGAAGATGTGAGACTCTTTCCAATGCGTTTCGAGATTCTGTACGATTCTCCTTTTTAAAGAGTCACTTCCGCTTTAGCACCACATTGTCAAAGGCACACGTCGTTGTACGCCAGAATAATATATACTTAAATACCATTTGACATATTTATAATTTCTCTCTTTTTTCTCCTGACCACTTCTGCAGAATAGCACATTTTCAAACCCTTGCTTTGCCTCTCCCATGGCACCAGTAATTCATACACAGGCCGATCTCCACTCATCTAGAGTGTAATGAAATCCCTTTTCCCTCTAGAAAAAGACATTCACTTTGCCCAGGGCTTACACTCGTTTGTATAAAAGATTTCTTGATCCCATTCCTTAATCTTTGTGTAGTCACCGTTGCAATAGCTGCAGTGCCCAGAAGTAGTCCCAAGTGTGATGTGTCCCATAAAAATGCGGCAATTCCATTTGCAATTCAAACGTTCCTACTACAAAAGCATGCACACGGGTAACCCACATAATGACATATTGTGGACACCATCATGCTATCCAGTGGAACGTTCTGGGACAGAGCATAGAGTGCCTCATATAGTGTCAGAATAGCTCCTTTCCACAGGCTGAGATATTCCATGTGCAAGCATGTCCGTGTGGCCACAGTAGCAGAATGCGCAAATGTGCACTCTGTACTGGCATGAGAGATCCATAATTTATTGTATTTATTTGTTTATTCACAGGTACAACTCCAACATTCACAAAAACATGACTATTTAACATATGAAATATCTAGGAAATATTAAAAAATATAAAAGCTAATGAGGCGAATTCAAAGGACGGCTTTAGCAGCACATACTTGCTTAATATCTAGTTATCGGGATACATTTAATGCAGAACACACTCACAATGCATGTTCAATAGTCTAAACACCAACAGTAGTCAAAGAACACATACAATATCTTATAGCAGTGCCAACCCTTAATGCCAAATAATACTGCAATATACTAATTCTAAGGTTCAAAGTAGTTTTTATATAAAATGTAATTTGCCTCCAAATATAATTTAACACTATCAAAAGGAGCCTTTATTATTTGAACAATGGTGTAGCTCACATTTGCATAGCTGATTTTATTCTTAATTTATCTGACCAATACATGCCTATTTTACTATTTTATCTTTTGATTATAGCAGCTACTCCAAAGCAGAGCTTAGTAGTCCGTTAAATTGAAGATATTACTAGAACAGAGGTTCCCAAACATTTTTAGAGCCATGACCCACTTTATAGAACGACAAACCTTCACATGAGGTTGGGCTATTTTTGAATGCAACTAAAGCAGCGTGTGGTAGTGCATTGTCATTTACAGACAGCATATTTTCCATTGAAATTATCGTTAACTTTGCATAGACATACTGTTTTACTGATTAAACTATAAACACAAATGATTTATGAAAAATCTGGTTTCTGTGAATATGTATCATTTGTGCATCACCACGTAAAGTGTCTAGACTTCCAGACTTTGTTTTTATCCAATTAAAATCTTTATTTCTAGTACGCTTCAAAATTACAAAAATGTACTACATTTTTGCTTTCCAAACTGCTGAATGCATAGAATACATACAGTTTACTAACAGGTATATGTCTCTGAAGCACTGGAAAATGTGACAAGGCATCTTTATTTATTGCTTGGTCTTTCCTGACCCACGAAAAATTGGCTTATGACACACAAGTGGGTGGTTTATTTCAACTTTCATTTAAATTATGTCAACGTACCATGTGTACTGATTGTCATTTCAGAGGAAAAACAAGATTTGGTCTGCTAGGGAAGCTCTTCTCTTGCTGGCCAACCTCTAACATGAAAAAAGGAAACCATGTGGTGCAAGCACCAGGGGGTCCTTTAAATCCCTACCCAGCATCAGCCAATGGATGACAAATGGGCCGTAAAGGGCGTGTGGGTGTTGGCCGGTGAGCAATGCACACACTTATGAGGTTAAATGATTGTTACTAAGTTTAACAATCAGTGGTCCTAAGGAGGACTCAAGAAAATGAAAAAGTGCAAAGTTATCTCACATTTCTTATTTGCTTACTATTGCGTTTATTTCAAGACAATCACCATAAGATATTCCACCAGGAATATCCACATTATTTAACTTTTTGAGCAAGGGTGAACCTTCAAAACTGCTCAGTGCACAACTAAGTACTACTACAATTGGTTCTGATATGTAAAGGGGTCTCATGTGCTCATGGTGAATGGAATCACTATAATGAGCATATATATAATGTAACTGGAAAAAAAAGATTAAAGTAACTTTACAGTTAGGAGTTGAAATGAGGTAAAAAACTACCACTTTAAAAAACACAACCAAAAAACACTGGAATTCGCCAGTTACGGTTGAGTGGGTTAACTATAACGTGCCTTCCCACAATACGCTGCTTATGACCTCACATACTACATCACTCATTACCTCTACGTCCCTCGTCCTCGAGCCAGTCATCACACATGACATCACACATGAGGTATTCCACAATACAGGAAACAAAACAGGAAACGCTTTTCAGACTCCGCCCACCCACCATCCTGCCAGGTGCTCTAACATACCTCACCACTAGAAGCACATCCTGTTTTTGTTTCTTGTCGGTGGATACTGATGGGTGGCGCTTGGGGAGTGCCGGGCACTTGCCTGCTACGCTTGTCCTGTGGTTTCCTCCTTTGCCAGGCTCTGGGGGTGTTCGTGGACCTTGGTGGGATTTGGGAGTCGGGCTGCTGGGCCTCCTGGACTTCCCCTGGATGCGGGGGACCTGGGTTGCAGGGCTTCTCGGGTCCCCCGGTTTTCTTCCAGGATGGCCTCTCTTTCCTGCGTGAGGGTTCCTGTTTCTTCCCTTGTGGTCGGCGGATCTGGGCTCCTTTCGGGTCATATTGCTTCCGGATGTAGGCGGGACCGGACGCTTTGCTTCGAGGGCTCCTCTGCTCCATGTCGCCTGTTCGGGCACCTGGTTGGGCTCCAGAGTGCTCGTCTTCCTTCCTGATTGGACGGGGATTTTGGAGCGGTGACGTCATCGGTTTACCGTCGGAGTCAGTGCCTTCCGGATGATTTCCTTCGGCGGTTGCTGCTGGGGGTCTCGTCTTCGGCCACTTCCTCGTTCGTTTGCCGCTAGGAATCAGCTGATGGGTGAGTGCTGCTTTCCTTTATTTGGCGGGATTCTGGTGGTTGTTTCATTCCTGTGGGGTGCTTGTGGTGCAGGCTGTGCGTCCCAAGTCTGCTCTATTTGCTGGATTGCTGAGGTTCGAGGGTACTCCTTCACTATGGGGAAACACCACGGGAAGAGAAAGCATGTCTCTCCTGTTGGGTCTTCCTCTTCTTTCCCGGACAGTGGGGATTCTGCTCCTTCTGCAAAGCATGCCAGTTTGGATGATACCAAGAGATTGAAGCGTCTGATATTGGAGACATTGTCTGATATTCGGCCTTCCAAAAAGGGTGCTGTTGGTCGCACTGAGACTGCTGCTGACCTTCATTCTGATATTTCTTCGTCTGGTTCCTCTGATGAGTCTTTCTTGGGTGCGGTGGATCTCAAGGAAAAGTACACTTCCAGGAAACTGTTGCCTGAACTTCTTTCTCATGTTCAGGAGAATATGGGTTTCCCTGATGACTCTGTGCCCAGCTCCTCCCGGGATGCTGTTCTGCCGCAGTTTTGGAAGCCTGTTGCTTCTTCTATGCCTATCCAGGCCTTTGTGATGGATGTTCTCCTTAAGGAATGGAAGGACCCTGACCATATTGCAATGCCCAGGTTTATGTCTAAGCTCTATCCTTTGCAGGATATGGAGGTTGCCTTGCCCGATTCTGTGCAGGTGGATTCGATTGTTGCTTCTCTGGTGGGTCGGCCTTCTATGGCGGATGATAATATCCTGAAGGATGGCATGGATAAAAAGATGGACTCTGCACTGAAGAAATCCTATGCTGGCTCTCACGTGGCTGTTCATTCAGGGGTGTATGGTGCCTACGTAGCTCATTCTTTGCTGGCTGACTTTAAGACTTTGTTTTCCACGATGCAGAAGGGGAGCAGTTGTCCGGAGTTGATGGAATCTATGGCACGTCATACAAAGTTCCTTTCAGACATCGCCTTTGACTCTGTCCGGGCTTCTGCTCTGTCTTGTGGTTCCTCTGTTGCTGCCTGTCGGAACTTGCTGCTGCGGGGTTGGAAGACGTATGCCGCTCAGTGTTCCATGGCATTGAGGTTGCCATTTTCTGGTACTCATCTTTTTGGGGAAGCTCTGGAGGATAGGCTGCATAAGGTCTTTAAGGAGCGGAAGCATTCTTTGTCGTTTCGTCATCATCCTTCTCAAAAAGGTGCCTCCTTCTCGAATGCCCGGTCTTTTCGCCAGCCTTCCAGGTTTCAGCAGTCCTCGTTTAAGGGCCAGCGGGGTGCTGGTAGGTCCTATCCGAGGAGGTTCCAGAAGAAGCCCCCGCTGGATGGGTGGGGTCTGGCACACATCGTTCCTGACTGTGCCGTTCCGGGGCCCCGCCTCGTTGGTTGTCCGCCTGCGGTTGGTGGGAGACTGCAGCTGTTCCTCCCTGCTTGGCAGCTGACGACCTCCGACCAGTGGGTGCTGGATGTTCTTTCCAGGGGTTACCGGATAGAGTTTCTGTCTCCTCCTCCTCCCACCGGTGTTGTGATGACACCGTTGCCTTTGGACCCATCTCGCCGTCTGGCGTTGCTGGAGGGTGTTCGGGTTCTGTCCGAAAAGCTGGCGATTGTCCCTGTCCCCCCCCCTGGAACATGGGTTGGGGACCTGTTCCATCATCTTTGTGGTCCTGAAGGTCACAGGGGGTTTCTGAGTGGTCATCAGTCTTCGGGCCCTGAACTTGTTTGTGCAGAAGATCCTGTTCAAAATGGAGACTTTGCAGAAGGTGATTCCCTTGATCCAGGAGGGCTGGGTGTTCACCAAGATGCTTACCTCCATGAACCAATGGCGTTGGGAGATCAGCTGTTCCTGCGCTTCTGCCTGGAGGGTCGTCACTGGCAGTTCTGCGTCCTTCCCTGTGGTCTACGGTCCGCCCCCAGGGTGTTCACCAAGGTGGCGGCTCCCTTGGTGGCTCACCTCCATCTCCTGGGGAGGTCATGTCTTGCCATCTTTCCTTGACCATGTGCACACTCGAGGATCATGGATTTCTCATCAATTTGCCGAAGTATCACCTGGTGCCTGCCACTCGGAGGGCCTTCATCCTGGCCATTTTCGACTCCATTCTGGGCAAAGTGTTTCTCCCGGAGTCCAGGATTCTGCTTCTTCAGTCGTTGCTGAGGGGGTTGTTTTCCTGGGATTCGGCTCCTCTCCTACAGTGTCCTCACATACTACATCACTCATTACCTCTACGTCCCTCGTCCTCGAGCCAGTCATCACACATGACATCACACATGAGGTATTCCACAATACAGGAAACAAAACAGGAAACGCTTTTCAGACTCCGCCCACCCACCATCCTGCCAGGTGCTCTAACATACCTCACTACTAGAAGCACATCCTGTTTTTGTTTCTTGTCGGTGGATACTGATGGGTGGCGCTTGGGGAGTGCCGGGCACTTGCCTGCTACGCTTGTCCTGTGGTTTCCTCCTTTGCCAGGCTCTGGGGGTGTTCGTGGACCTTCGTGGGATTTGGGAGTCGGGCTGCTGGGCCTCCTGGACTTCCCCTGGATGCGGGGGACCTGGGTTGCAGGGCTTCTCGGGTCCCCCGGTTTTCTTCCAGGATGGCCTCTCTTTCCTGCGTGAGGGTTCCTGTTTCTTCCCTTGTGGTCGGCGGATCTGGGCTCCTTTCGGGTCATATTGCTTCCGGATGTAGGCGGGACCGGACGCTTTGCTTCGAGGGCTCCTCTGCTCCATGTCGCCTGTTCGGGCACCTGGTTGGGCTCCAGAGTGCTCGTCTTCCTTCCTGATTGGACGGGGATTTTGGAGCGGTGACGTCATCGGTTTACCGTCGGAGTCAGTGCCTTCCGGATGATTTCCTTTGGCGGTTGCTGCAGGGGGTCTCGTCTTCGGCCACTTCCTCGTTCGTTTGCCGCTAGGAATCAGCTGATGGGTGAGTGCTGCTTTCCTTTATTTGGCGGGATTCTGGTGGTTGTTTCATTCCTGTGGGGTGCTTGTGGTGCAGGCTGTGCGTCCCAAGTCTACCTATTTGCTGGATTGCTGAGGTTCGAGGGTACTCCTTCACTATGGGGAAACACCACGGGAAGAGAAAGCATGTCTCTCCTGTTGGGTCTTCCTCTTCTTTCCCGGACAGTGGGGATTCTGCTCCTTCTGCAAAGCATGCCAGTTTGGATGATACCAAGAGATTGAAGCGTCTGATATTGGAGACATTGTCTGATATTCGGCCTTCCAAAAAGGGTGCTGTTGGTCGCACTGAGACTGCTGCTGACCTTCATTCTGATATTTCTTCGTCTGGTTCCTCTGATGAGTCTTTCTTGGGTGCTGTGGATCTCAAGGAAAAGTACATTTCCAGGAAACTGTTGCCTGAACTTCTTTCTCATGTTCGGGAGAATATGGGTTTCCCTGATGACTCTGTGCCCAGCTCCTCCCGGGATGCTGTTCTGCCGCAGTTTTGGAAGCCTGTTGCTTCTTCTATGCCTATCCAGGCCTTTGTGATGGATGTTCTCCTTAAGGAATGGAAGGACCCTGACCATATTGCAATGCCCAGGTTTATGTCTAAGCTCTATCCTTTGCAGGATATGGAGGTTGCCTTGCCCGATTCTGTGCAGGTGGATTCGATTGTTGCTTCTCTGGTGGGTCGGCCTTCTATGGCGGATGATAATATCCTGAAGGATGGCATGGATAAAAAGATGGACTCTGCACTGAAGAAATCCTATGCTGGCTCTCACCTGGCTGTTCGTTCAGGGGTGTATGGTGCCTACGTAGCTCATTCTTTGCTGGCTGACTTTAAGACTTTGTTTTCCACGATGCAGAAGGGGAGCAGTTGTCCGGAGTTGATGGAATCTATGGCACGTCATACAAAGTTCCTTTCAGACATCGCCTTTGACTCTGTCCGGGCTTCTGCTCTGTCTTGTGGTTCCTCTGTTGCTGCCTGTCGGAACTTGCTGCTGCGGGGTTGGAAGACGTATGCCGCTCAGTGTTCCATGGCATTGAGGTTGCCATTTTCTGGTACTCATCTTTTTGGGGACGCTCTGGAGGATAGGCTGCATAAGGTCTTTAAGGAGCGGAAGCATTCTTTGTCGTTTCGTCATCATCCTTCTCAAAAAGGTGCCTCCTTCTCGAATGCCCGGTCTTTTCGCCAGCCTTCCAGGTTTCAGCAGTCCTCGTTTAAGGGCCAGCGGGGTGCTGGTAGGTCCTATCCGAGGAGGTTCCAGAAGAAGCCCCCGCTGGATGGGTGGGGTCTGGCACACATCGTTCCTGACTGTGCCGTTCCGGGGCCCCGCCTCGTTGGTTGTCCGCCTGCGGTTGGTGGGAGACTGCAGCTGTTCCTCCCTGCTTGGCAGCTGACGACCTCCGACCAGTGGGTGCTGGATGTTCTTTCCAGGGGTTACCGGATAGAGTTTCTGTCTCCTCCTCCTCCCACCGGTGTTGTGATGACACCGTTGCCTTTGGACCCATCTCGCCGTCTGGCGTTGCTGGAGGGTGTTCGGGTTCTGTCCGAAAAGCTGGCGATTGTCCCTGTCCCCCCCCCTGGAACATGGGTTGGGGACCTGTTCCATCATCTTTGTGGTCCTGAAGGTCACAGGGGGTTTCTGAGTGGTCATCAGTCTTCGGGCCCTGAACTTGTTTGTGCAGAAGACCCTGTTCAAAATGGAGACTTTGCAGAAGGTGATTCCCTTGATCCAGGAGGGCTGGGTGTTCACCAAGATGCTTACCTCCATGAACCAATGGCGTTGGGAGATCAGCTGTTCCTGCGCTTCTGCCTGGAGGGTCGTCACTGGCAGTTCTGCGTCCTTCCCTTTGGTCTACGGTCCGCCCCCAGGGTGTTCACCAAGGTGGCGGCTCCCTTGGTGGCTCACCTCCATCTCCTGGGGAGGTCATGTCTTGCCATCTTTCCTTGACCATGTGCACGCTCGAGGATCATGGATTTCTCATCAATTTGCCGAAGTATCACCTGGTGCCTGCCACTCGGAGGGCCTTCATCCTGGCCATTTTCGACTCCATTCTGGGCAAAGTGTTTCTCCCGGAGTCCAGGATTCTGCTTCTTCAGTCGTTGCTGAGGGGGTTGTTTTCCTGGGATTCGGCTCCTCTCCTACAGTGTCTGGTGGTTCAGGGTCACATGTCTGCCACTGTCTTCACGGTGCCCTGGGCCAGGGTTCATGTTTGGCCGCTGTTGTGACATGTTCAACGTTGGGTCTGCTTTCCTGTCCGGGACTTCTCGATTCCGGTGCCTGTGTCTCTGGAGTTGGTGTCTGCTCTTCAGTGGTGGCTGGATTCTTCGAATCTGTTGTAGGGAATGTGGATCCATCCCCCACCCCCTTTGGTGTTGACCACGGATGCCAGCGCATCGTGCTGGGATGCAACTTTGGGTCCTTGGGCGGTGCAGGCTCGTTGGCTTCCGTCGGAGTCACGCCGGTCGTCCAATTGGAAGGAGCTGTCCGGTGTGGAGAGGGCGCTTTGATTCTTCCTGGATCGTCTTCAGGGGTGCAACGTCTTGGTGAGATCGGACAACACTGTGACAGTGGCCTACATCAACAACCAGGGCAGTACCCACTGTCTTTCCCTGAACCTGGTGGCATGTGCGATTGCGGGTTGGGCAGAACTTCATCTTTTGGCCCTCTCTGCTCTGCACAGTCGGGGTGTGGACAACGTGGTGGCGGATTCCTTGAGTCGCGGGTTACCGTCCTCTCTCTCCCTGTGTCTCGCCCCTCGGATTTTCCGGTTGATCTGCCGGAGGTTCAGGACTCCAGTACTGGACCTGTTTGCCTCCCAGTTCAATGCCCTGCTTCCCCTGTTCTGCTCCCGGTCTCTGGAGAGGGGGGCTTCGGGAGTGGATGCGTTGTCAGTCCTCTGGCCCCCTTGGTTCCTTTATGCCTTCCCTCCTTTTCCTCTGATTCCTGCTTTCTTGCTGAAGGTTCAGCGGGTGGGGGCTCAGGTGGCGGCTGTTCTCCCTTATTGGCCGCGGCGGTCCTGGTTTCTTCTGCTGCTGGGTCTGGCGGTGGGACCTCCATGGATTCTGCCCCGCTGCCCATCTCCCCTGGGGGCCCCATCGCCCTCCCGGCTGGTTCCTCTCACCTTGGGGGTCTGGAGGTTGAACGGCTGTCTCTTGGGGTCCGGAGTTTGCCTGACCACCTCATCACTGTGATGCAGGCTTCTCGTCGGAAGTCCACTTTGGCCTCGTATTCCAAGCACTGGGCTTCTTTTTCTACTTGGTGTGCTGCCCTGGGCCTGTCTCCTGCCTCTTGTGCTGTTTCTTCTGTTTTGCGATTTTTTTTGGATGTATTTCAGAAACACTATGCTCTGTCCACTTTGAAGGGTCAGTGGGCTGCTATTCGGGCTTTTCGGGATCCGGCTTCTCTTCTGCCTTCGGATGGGTTGTTGGTTTCCCAGCTGTTTCGGAGTTTCTCTCTTTCTGCTCCTTCTGTCTGCTCTCCGGTTCCTCCTTGGGATCTTTCTTTGGTTTTGGGTGCTTTGCAGTCCCCTCCTTTTGAGCCTTGGAGTCCGTGGACCTCAAGTTTCTGTCTTTCAAGGTGGCGTTTTTGGTTGCTGTGACTTCTGCGAGGAGGTTGGGCGAGCTTACGGCCTTGCGTTGCTCTCCCCCCTTTTTGCGTTTTCTGGACGACGCGGTGGTCCTCTCTTTGGATCCCGGGTTTCTGCCTAAGATTCGTTCTCGTTTCCATTCTTCTCAGGAGTTGGTTCTTCCTGCTCTCTGTACATCTCCTCCCTCGCCTTCTGACCTCTTGCTCCATTCTTTGGATGTGAGGCGTGCCTTGTCTGTTTATGTTGCTCGATCTGCTGAGTTTCGGTCTTCTGACTCCCTCTTTGTGACCTTTGGTTTGGCTGGTAGAGGTAAGGCTGCCTCCTGTCTCACTTTGGGTTGCTGGATTAAAGCTGTGATCTTGATGGCTTATCAGAGCTCTTACCTTTCTCGGTTACTTTGGCCTCCCTGCTCCTTCTGGATTAAAACCGCACGCGTCCCTTACGATTCGAATGAAAAACTAGGAAACACGGAAAGCCGGCACCTTAAATAGTAACTGCATTCCTATTGGTTCTTTTAGTAAACCGTTGTTTTATTGGTTCCTACTTTAAGCCCTAGTGATGTAAGATGCATGTGTCATCGGCCCGGCGGGTTTTAATGTTGATTATATTGTTGTATGTATTCAATTACTGTTTACTACACAGATCACTTAGGGAAAATAAGGATGCTACAACCACGAAAGAAAATAATCAGATGTAAAATTGTTAAAAGAATGCCACTGAATTGACAATTGTCACAACATATACTTTGTACCATTGTGAATGTTTTTAATTGTATATATTTGTATTAATTTAGAATTGTCCTGAAGAAGGTGTTGTAATCTCAGAAAACCGAAACGCTGCGTCGACAACTATCTCAAACCTTTATCTCCAATTGTATTGGACATGTGAATATATAACTTGTGGTTTTTAAACTTTTGAATGTGTTTGGATTTATTCAAATTTTAAATGTATTTGTGTGACAACTGCATGAAATAAACCCTACTTAATATTTGTAAAGCTACTCATGGTTTTGTAATCAATGGTGTGATGTTGTGACTTTTGATGATACTGTAATGTGTAGGTCCACTGAAGTGGCATTCAGCATTTTTTCCCTATAGTGTGGTTTCTATTAGAATGTGGTCTATTTTCCCTACTGGTACAATTAGCTATACCGACATAGCTGTCTGTTTAGTTGGGACATATCCTGTTTTTAGGCTTATTTTCCCCTTGTCCCAGATTGGATACAATACGGGAACCTCCCTTCTTTTTTCAGATTACCTAAAGTAATCATAGCATTACAAGTTAAACAACATAATCGATAACATCACTGAAGATATCTCAAATTACATTACTGATAAAATCATCAAACAAATGTGATAGTTTTCAAAAACACTTTTCATACTGGAAGGTATTCAGCGAGCTACACCTAGACCTAATTTTCTAATACCGCTGTAATACAAATAGTCATAACCTTTGGAACATGCAGGACATCAAGAATATCTCTTAAAGCAGCACCCTCATTTAGTAGAGATTATGCTCTTTTCTACTGATATTCAGATGCATAGAAACATAATGTCTCTGTGAACATTAATGCGCGCAGCAATGTATTAAACCTTAAATACCATTCAAAACAGTGCTTGGCCATTATTTTCCTTTATGGGATGTACCTATTTAATACCTAATCTTACATAGAATTTCAAGTTAATAGATTCACATCTATGCTATAGCCATTGATAAAGCATGTTGGTAGAAATATTTCATACGTATTTTTTAAATGAGCAGAATGGCGTACACCATTAAAACAACACTTATCATTATTCTGTGACTTGATCCATTTATGAGTCATCCATAGATTATCGATTCTTCAATAATGTATACGGTCTCAGAATTCTCACTGAATTTATGGTAAATAAATATATGTTCAAATATCAAAAAGGTAGAGAGGACTAGAAAGCTAGTCCGTATCCCCAGGGTTATTATATGTTATCAAAGAGGACTAGCCTATTTTATGCGTGATTCACACCCGGTGTAACTGGGTGGGCCCGATGATGAAGCATGCCACCAACTAGGTTGGTGGGTGAGGGCTTCATAAGGAAACCAAATAGTTTTCCTGTCTTCCCTTCCCATATAGTTCTGAGTCCTGTATCACGCATAAAATAGGCTAGTCCTCTTTGATAACATAAAATAAATATATGTACCTTTTAAATCTCCAGTTTATGTAGAAACTGTCAATAGCACTACATGACAACTCTCAAATGTTAGCATGTTAATATAGATCCACAGCTAAATTATGTATTACAAATATAAGCTTTAGCTTTCGTCACATATTTTAGCAATAGGACTTTGATGTAAGCCGCAGCCTATTTGTAATGCACAGTCACTATCTTGTTTAAAAGAAACACTATTTACACTTAAAACGTTACTGTTTGTCCGATATGACTACAGTATTTGTATTTCATGGATGCACACACAGCCAATACATGCTGTATATTATTGAGCGTACTGTAGAGTAATTTGGGGAGCAGTAGCTTGGATGATGTCATCAGTGATGTTATTTGAGGAGTCACCAGTGATGTCATTTAACATATCACAAGTGATATAATAAGTGAGGTCATAAGCAATGCATGGTGCTGAACAAGTAGTAGTTAACTCACAGTTTTTTGGGTGAGTTTTCACCAATAATGTTTTAATTAATTTCAACACCTAACTATAATGTCACTTTAACCTTTGTTTTTTTCATTGAATTTCTGGTTTTATTTTTTGATGCTAGGAAACATCATAGTGCCATACTTCACTATAAAGGCTGTTTAACCTTTATTTTTTTCAGTGAATGTCCAGCATTTTTTACCTTTGACCATTTGCAGCAGGGGGTTGGCACAGGCCCAACCCATGTGGGAGTCAACCCACTGCAGCCTTCCCTCTGTGGTCAGCCCACTGCTCCTGCTCCACTCTCATGCAACCTCTATTCTTCATCTGCATGCCCCTGTCCCCATCTCATGCACTCTATGGTCAGCTTGCTGCCACTGCCCCTGCTGCCTGCCCTCTGTTGTCTGCCTGCATGTCCGTGGTCCCTCCCGCCTTCCCTCTGTGGTCAACTTGCTGCACCTGCCTCTTCTCACTTGCTCTCCATGGCCTGTTGCGCTGCCCTGGCTCATGAAGGCCTGCCCTCTGTGGTCAGCTTGCTACTGCTACTGCTGCCCCTGTTCTCCATCCTCCCTCCCTTCATTCACCATGTGCATGCCCCTAAACCCTCCCTCTAGCCCTTCAGTGCTTCATTGGGCTGAACCTGATACATGCCAGTCTGCTTGCTGTAGTCATATTGCTGCCCCTGCCCCTAATCAACCACCCTCTGTTTACCATCTTCCAGCCCTCTTCCCTTGCCCAGGATGGCCTGCCTTATGTGTTCAGCTTGCTGCCTCTGCTACTGCCCCCTCACCCATGTGCATATCCCTATCCCTCCCTCCAGCCCTCCATGGTCTATTGTGCTAACCTTACACATGCCATCCTGCTCGCTGTCATGAGATTGCTGCCCCTACCCCCCTTCTTCCAGCCGCTGTTAACCATCTGCTTGCCCCTGCCCTATTCTGCCATTCCTCTATGGACAGCTTGCTTCCCCTGCCCAGGCTGACCTGCCTTATGTTGTAAGCTTGCTGCCCCTACTACTGCTTCCTCCTCCCTGCCCTCCATTCTCTGTGTGCATGCCCCTGGCCCTTTTCTCTGGCCCTTCGTGGTCTGTTGTACTGCCCTGCACATGCAGGCCTTTCCTCTGTGGTAAGCTTGCTGCCTCCTGCACCCCCTCCTCCCGGCCCTCCATTGTCCAAGCCCATTCTCTGCCCCCTCACTCCTGCCTTTAGTGGTCTTTTTTGCTGCAACTGCCTCTCCTGCTTGTCATCTGCAGCTGGCTTTCTGCCCTTGCGCTTGTCCAATGCCCTTTGTTATTTGAGCCTGTGTCCCGGCCCCCTGCGGTTAACCGGCTGCCCCTGGCTCGGCCCGTAGCCATCTTTTGACGAAGTCCATGTCCCTGTCTCCTTCCACCTGTCCTACGCTGTCCACTGTGCTGTCACTGCACCTCTAGCTTTCCATCTGTGCTTATCTTGCTGCCCCTGCAATTCTACTCTCTGCCCTTTGTTGTCCAAATTCATGCTCTTGCCCCTTCCTACCCTGCATGATCTGATATTCTGCCACTGCCCCTCCTGCCTGCCCTTTGTGGTTAAGTTGCTGCCCCAGCCCTCTCCTTCTGCCATCTATTGTATGAGACTATGCTCCTGTCCCCTCTCTCCAGCCCGCCATGGTCCATTGCACTGCCCGGCTCCTCTGTCCTGTCTAACGTGATTAGCTAATTACCCATGCACTTCCCCAATGGTCCCTTCCTCCTGCCCTTCATAGCTATTGGGCTGTCACTGCCCCTCCTGCCTGCCCTGCATAGTCTGTTGTGCTGCCACTGTCTCTCCCACCTGCCCAGCATGGTTAGATTGCTGCCTCTGTCACTGCCCCCTCCCCTCTTACCTTCAATTTTCAGCATCATTGCCCCTATTCCCTCCCTCCTGCCCTCCGTGTCTCATTATCTGCCCCTCTCACCAATTCTCTATGTTCCTTTTTGCAGCCACTACCCCTCCTGCCTATCCTGTATGGTCATCTTGCTACCCCTGCTGCTCCCTGTTGTCTGAGTTCAGTCACTATCCCCTCCATTCTGCCTCAGTGGTCCCTGTCTCCTCCCTCCTACACTCCATGGTTCATTGTTATGCCCCTCCTTTGTGCTGCCACTTACCCTCCTGCCTGCCATGTTTGGTCCATTCCCACCTGCCAGTCACAGCTAACTTGCTGCCCCTGTCCCACCTTCCCTCCATTATCTGTGTGTGCCCCTAGCCCCTTCCTCCTGCCCTCCATGGAGCATTGGGCTTCCACCCCCCCTTCTGCCTGCCCTGCATGGTCAGCGTGCTACTCCTCCCCCTGCCCCCTCTTCCTACCCCCAGTTGTCTGTGTGTGGATCTTTGTCCCCTCCCTCCTGCCTTCCATGGTCCACTGTGATGCCACTCCCCCCACCTGCCCTCTGTTTTCTGTTGTGCTGCCACTGGCCCTCCCCTCTGCCCTGCATAGTCAGCTGGCTGCCTTTGCCCTCCCCCCCACCAGCAACTCAGTTGTCTGAGTTTGTACCCTTATACTTCCCTCCTGCCCTACATGGTCCACTGGCATTCGGTTGCCCCCCTCCCTCTTGGACTCCATAGTCAGTGGTGCAGCCACTGCCCCTCCCACCTACCCTGTGTGGTCAGCTTCCTACCACTGGTCTCCTCCCTCCTGCTCTATGTTGCCGTGTGCATTCCCTTGCACCCTACCCTCTGCCCTCCATGGTCCATTGTGCTGTCACAGCCCTTTTGTCTGCCCTGTGTGGTCTGTTGTGCTGCCACTTCCCCTGCCACCTGTCCAGAATAATCATCTTGCTGCCCACCACCGCCATCCTTCACTCCATTGTACGAATCCGTGCTCTACCCATCACTGCTCTCAATGGACCATTGTGCTGCCAAGGCCCCTCTCTCCTGTCCTCCATGGTATATTGTGTCGCCACAGCCTCTCTCACCCGTCCTGCATGGTTGACTTGCTGCACCTGCCCCTCTCCTCCCACCTGTCAGTACCCGAGTCCATACCTCTACTCCATCTCTCATGCCCTCCGAAGACTAAATTTCTGCCTAGGTCACTCCAGCCTGCCCGGAGTGGTCCACTTGCTTCCTCTGCCCCTGCTGTCCATAGTCTGCATCTATATACATGCCCCTCCCTTCCCACAGTGAACTAATAAACAACTAGAGTGCTAGATTCTGTATTTATGACAAAATAGTGGCACACCTGATGTGATCTTAATGAAATCAAAACTGTAAAAAACAAAGTATTTCCTTTAGAAACGAAGAGAAGGAGGGTTTTTTGTCACAGAAAATATTATTAGTGCTCTAGAAATCTAATATAAGGACATGTTCTGAGTTCTCAAATAGCGACAAAGGACTTTCAAACTAGTGGCTATTTTATCCAATTGATCACTTTTGGAACTACTACAACACTAGATTGATGGACTTATATATCTATTTTCACTTAAGGAGTATCATAGTATAACAAATAGTGGTGTTTGAGCACCAGTTTGAACTACATCCTTCATCCATTCAGCTCTTAAAGTGCCATTGACCTTTAGCTACCACCCATCATAGCATAAAGCATCAGGGCAATGGTACAGCCTGCTTCAGCCACTGGGTCCCTTCCACTGTGAGCCTGATCACATGTGCCTAAAAATATTTGCATTCCAGTAGCAGAGAATGTTGCTCAATCGCTCCTTACATTTATTTTTTATTTTTTATTTTATAATTCTTTTTTTGTTGCAATTCCTGGGTAGCTAACTACACATTGCTACCAGACTGCTTACTGGCCATGCTGTTGATTGCAGTGCACTTCATCATTTGTAGGCATTACTTCAAAGGGCAATCATCATGGAATCGTATTCAGTATCCTTATTCACTGTTTTATCACACCTATGTGGCTCCTGCTTTTAGGAATCAATCTGTTTAATGAAAGGAAGAAATATTGATGAAACACAGCTTTCTGCCTGCATTGTGAACACTTACACAGCGTTTAAGCCACAGCCCGGAGGCCAGTCGCGTACCTCTATAGCTAACAAGCTACTAGAAGCGTCTACCATTTTCCGACGAGCAGAACAAAAACAAAACAAAACAAAACAAAAAAGGACAAACAGGTGAAAAAATCAAGAACGAAGGAGAAAACAGACCCCTCCCCCAACACCACTCCCACCACCCCACCCTCTGCACCGCTTGCAGCCTCCCCAGATGATATTAAGCATCCAACATAAGCGTGGAAAGAGGCCCCTCGTCACAAAACAGGGGGAGCGTCTGCGGCTGATTGCTCCATTGGTAGAAGGATTAAGACCTGCAAATATTTGTGGCACATGACTTCCCTCATATCTCGTGACAATAAACTCACAAAAGGACCCCAGAGAGTTGCTAAGTCTCTCCCCCTTCCCTCCGCTCCCAGAGATAGACGCCCCATAGCTAATAGGTTCCATAAACGGTGTAACCAGGACAGTAGCTCTGGGACTGCCACTGTGCCCCACTGTGCTAGGATGACCTGCCTTGCCGCAAGCAGGGGCGGCTCTAGGCTCATGGCGGCCCTGGGCAGGGAGCTTAGGTAGGGGGCCCCGGAAGAGGGGGTCCAGGCGGGACAGAGCGCGGAGGCCAGTGAAGAGGGGGTGGGGAGGGGGGGGGGGGGGTCAGGGTGTTTGGAAATGGAACAGAGCCAGAGGCAGCTAAATCCCTGCCAGGGGCCGCCACACAAATATGTATCCAATCTCAGAGGATTATTAGATTAAGGATATATATTGGCGTGGTGGCCCCTGGGGTTTGGTGGCCCTGTGCAGGTGCACAGCTTGCACATGCCTAAGGCCGCCCCTGCCGCAAGCAATGCTAGAGCTATTTGTCTACCCCTGAGGGATGTTAGTGAGAAGGCCTTAGGATGCGAGAGGCTAAAAAGAGTATACTACGGGGCGTGGGGCAGTGAAGTGTCGAACTCTGCATCTTTGTTATCTAAGTCCTCACCCCAATATCTAGGTAATTTCGGACTATGCCAGAGTAAGTGCAGAAGGGTACCAGTCATTCCGCACTCCCGCCAGAGCGATCTGTCCTGCGTTTTTCCCAGCTATGTATTCATGCAGGTGTATAATACCAATAAGAGAGAACATTAAAAGAGGATTCAGCCCCCGCTACGCTGTGCGCAGTGTGGTGTGCGCGATATAGGATACGTTCCCATTGCTTGAAGGAGAGGGGCCTAGCTAATTCCATTTCCCACCGAACCGCGCTTTTGTGTGTCGTCCACTCGGCCTCGTCAAAAGCATGTTGTACAGCTCAGATATGAGGCGACCGTCGTCCTCCTTACGCACTAGCATCTTCTCAAATGACGTGAGCAACCTCGACATTCGCGCATAGTTAGTAGGCCCCGTGACCAGGTGTGCTAGTTGGCGATATGAATACACATCAGCAGCGGGCAAATCATAATCCTGCCGGAGCTGCGGGAATGGTATCAGCCTGTCTAGATCAAAGAGAGACCCGCTTCCAGCCCTGTTCTTGCCAGCGCTGAAATATCACTGAGTCCTGACCTGGGGGTAAGTCTGAGTTATCCACAATGGGGGTCATCGGCGAGGGGAAAGAGGTCCAGCCCCTTTGTAACGCCACCTTGTCCCAAACCTTAAGTGTGGGCGCCGTAACTGGCGAAGAGTACAAACCCCAGGCTCAGTGTTTACGGGGTAGCCATAATTCTCTCCAGATGTTTTTGTCCGCCACAGACTGGTCCACAAAGTTCCAGTGCTTCTCCGATAGCGGCCTATTCCATTCCACTATATATCTAAGGCATGTGGCTTGGTAGTAGCCATCAATATGGACAAGCCCAACCCGCCTTGCATTTTTGGGCGTGTTATCTGTGCAAGCGAAAGGGGCAGTCTCTTCCCCCCCCAGACAAACTTATTAATGAGGGCTTGCAATTGTGTGAGTTCATGGGGCAGAGGTGCCATGGGTATCATTTGAAATACACAGAGAATGCGCGGAAGAATCGAGATTTTCACTGCCGCTATATGTCAGAACCATGCGAGGAGCAGCTTCGACCAGGCATCCAGTGCCTTAGCCATCTGATCCAACAGTGTTGAATAATTGAGATTCACTGTACGGGCAAGAGTCGGAGCCAGCTATAAACTCAGGTACTGTCTATCACCCTGCACCCAACGGAATGGGAATTGTTGTTCCATAGACATCACTTCCTCAGGGGGTAGACCTACATTCAGGATAACAGATTTGTGCACGTTCACCTTAAATCCCGACACTTCCCCAAAAGCTGCAACCTCGTCCATCAGCACCGGCAGGGAGATCTGCGGATGCATGAGGGATAAGATCACGTCATCGGCATATAAGCTTATTTTTGGGATATCCGCCCCAAACTTCATATCTACAATGCGCTGGTCCATCCTAATACGCTGGGCAAAGGGCTCCATGTAAAGTGCAAACCGGAGTGGCGACAGGGGACACCCCTGTCGAGTCCCTCTAGCGATCAGGAAAAGCAGGGATCTGCAACCGTTTGCAAGCACAAAGGCTGATGGGGCACAGTATATACAACGAATCCACTTAAGAAAGTTTTCCCCAATGCCAAAGCGGCGCAAAGTCTCGAACAGATAACCCCAGTCTATCCGATCGGAGGCCTTCTCAGCATAAATAGCTAGCAGGAAGCCTTCCGATCTGATCTTCACGCGCTATCGAATAAGTGAAAGAGCCATTTGGTGTTTTCTCCCCCATGCAGAGTGGGAATAAAGCCCGCTTGATCAGGATCAATTATTCCTGCCATGAGGGGTTTAAGGCGGGCAGCTAATATCCCAGCGAAAATCTTCGCATCAATATTAAGAAGGGAGATGGGTCTGTATGATCCACACTCCTTTACATCCTTGCCTGGCTTCGGGGTGACGCAAATGGCCGCCTTGGACATGGAGGGTGTCACCCTCCCAGTCTCTAAAAACGAATTAAACAGTCTAGTTAGAAGGGGAGCCAGCTCCACACAAAAGGCCTTGTAAAAGGAGGCTGGATAGCCGTCAGGCCAGGCGATTTGGCCACCTTCAATCGAAAAATAGCCAAAATAACCTCTTCTATTCTGAATTCTGCCTCAAGACCTTAGGCCGCGGACCTAGTTATAGGTGTAACATCACAAGTGGCTAGGTAAGCTCGGGGATCACAAGTGGGCGTGTCCCGACTGGTATACAAGGCCCTATAAAACTGGCTAGAGGCATCTACTATATCATCAACTGCCACGTGCTCCACCCCCTTGTGATCACGAATCGCCGAGATATGTGAGGCTTGAGTTTTGGCCCGAAGTCGATTAGCTAGCATCTTGCAGCATTTGTCGCTGCTGAGAGAGAAAAAGAGAAAAGCGGATAAGAGCATATTCAGCCCTATCTAGGTCTAGGTGCTTTAACATGCGCCTCCTATTTTCTAACTGCTTCCAGATTCTCGGAGCACCAGTGCCCTTATGGATCGATTCAAGTTCTAGGACCTTTTTCTCAAGCTTCTCACGTTGCTCTTTGTGGAGGGCATTGTGCGCCGCTGAAATAGCAATAAATTCTCCTCACGTGACTAGTTTCAGCGCCTCCCAAATGGAGGACAGGGGCGTAGCGTCAGTATCATTGTGCTTTAAATAATCTGCAATTTCCGCTCTAATACGCTGCGCCGCCTCCTCAGAATGCAGTATGCCTCGCGTAGACGCCAGCTCGGAGGGGAGTTGCGCGGGCACTGCGCTGGGATGTGGACAGAGAGGGGCGCGTGATCCGAAAGAGAGCGGGCTTCTATCACTGGCGAGTGCAACAGAGGGAGCAGAGCGCTAGAGGCCAAGTGGTGATCTAATCTTGCGTACGTCTAGTGGGCCGCTTAATAGTAGGTATAATCCCGCTCCCGGGATGCAGCTCGCGCCACACATCATGCAAATCGTTATCTCTTAGCCATTCCTGCCCTTTTAGCAGAAAGCTCTCCCGCCTGACCTGTGTGCAGCCCTGACCTATCCGTGTCTGCATGCATGACCAGGTTTAAATCCCTTTCCACCAGAATGGGTGTGTCAGGTGTAGAAAGAATGTCAGTAAGTGTGGAGAGGAGGAGGGGTTCCTGCTGTGTATTAGGTGTGTAAGGAAGCAATAGTGAAATGAGTTCCCCCCATAGTACCCTGATAGCCAAAAGGCGGCCCTTTATTTCAGCTATTGAACCAGCATTTTCCTGGAGAAGCGGGCTCCTAGCATAATGGCCACCCCATTCCTCTTAGATGGCCCTGCAGACCAGAATTGTTGGGGAAAGCTCCGATTGCGCATACGCGTGGTATCTCTGGGAAGGAGATGGGTCTCATGCAGGAGACAGATGTCGCCCTCGAAGTCTGCCAAGAGTGACAGCACTGCTAATCTCTTCTGTGGGTTATTGAGGCCCTTAACATTCAGGCTCACTACTTTAAGGTCCCTTCCCATCATACCAGTGCGGGCTCTGGAGGTGGGCCGGGTAAGCAAACTGCATCGTGTGACTACATGGTGAAGGCTGGACAGAACACTGTTACAGAGGCAATATGAACAAACCAACCAGTGCGGAAGTCCCAAAAGAAAACCCCACCCCGACTCACCCAACAAACAAACCCAACAATATGGAGCAATAGCCCCAAAACAGCAACGACTAAAGTCTGTCAAAGGAAGGAGAGCCCACTGGGGCATGGCACGGGGGACAAGGTGGGCTATCAAAGTCCAGCCACAAACCCATCCGCCAACGGCTTGGGAGCCGGAGAACAACAGGTCTGCGCACCACATCCCCCGATACCACATTAGAAGAATAGAATAGAATACGCACTGATATAGCGCATGGCTACCCAAGGGCATCCCAGCGCTTCATGTGACACCAGAGGAAAGTCTTCAACTGCTTCCTGAATCTAAAATGATCGGGTTCAAGACTAATGAAACCTGGAAGCTGATTCCATACCTTAGCTGAATTATAGGAAAACAGCCGACCTCCAGACCGAACCCGTTTGATCCTCGGGACTACAAGCAGTCGCTTATCATTAGATCTTAATTGTCGCCTGGCGCAATAAGGTTGCACCATGGGCTGAATCAAAGAGGGGCCTTTACCAGAGATGGACGTATGAACAATGCCCATGGCTTTGAACCAAATTCTTTCTTGAACCAGGAGCCAGTGCAACAGACCAAGCGCCAACTTTACAGACTTCATTTTAGGGATGTTCAGCAGGAGATGGGCCGCACAGTTCTGGGCAATCAGTAATCTCTTAATGGTTCCCTGTGGCGCCCCCAAGTAGACTGCATTTGCATAATCTAACCGAGACAGGACGAGGGCCTGGACCAACTTCCACCTCACATCAAATGGGAGCAAAGGAAAGACCTTACGTATCCATCTAAGAAGACCATAACATGTCCCTGCTACTTCACATGCTTGGGCAGAGAGGTTCAGATTGCAATCCAACCAAACGCCCAAGCTCTTAATTTGTTTCTTTGGGGCAGGCAAAGCAACAAGACAGCTTGACCACATGAGGTCCAAGTTACTCTGAGATGCATGGCCCAGGATCATCATTTCTGTCTTTGTGCCATTCAGCTTAAGAAAGGACAGGTCCATCCATTTAGATACCTTGGTCAGGCAGGCAGCTAAAACCGGCACAGATGTATCTTCCTGAGGGACACCACTAATTGGGTGTCATCAGCATAAGTCACAGCATGGATTCCCCAGGGAAGTACCACCCCCGCCAAAGGCCTCATGTAAATATTAAACATGGTAGGGCTAAGTGATGAACCCTGGGGAACTCCATACTGCAAAGGTCTTTCCTTAAAAAAGGCTTCTTCCTCAAAGACGATAAAAAATCTGTCTGTCAGAAAGGACTGTAGCCATTCCAAGGCATTATCTATAACTCCACCTCCCTGAGTCTTTGAATCAAGATTTGATGGTTCACAGTATCGAAGGCCGCGCTAAAATCTAATAAAATAATAGCAGCGCAGCCTCCCTTCTCCAAAATCTTTCTAGATTCTTCCACCACAGCAAGAAGGGCCGTCTCTGTGCCCTGGTAGCACCTAAATTCCGTCTGAGTTGGGTGAAGATAGTCATTCTCCTCAAGATGAGCTGCCAAAGCTGAGTTCACATGTTTTTCTGTTAATTTACTAATTGCAGGAAGTAACGAAATGGGGCGATAATCGACCCAATCCTCAGGATCCAAATTACTCTTTGTTAAGAGGGTCCTGACTCTCACTTGCTTCCAAAGACCGGGCAAGAGAGACATTTATTACATCCAGCATAACTGGGCAAATCATCTCAGAAACCAAATTTAAAATGGCCGGAGGGGCAGGGTCGGCAGGAGATCCAGATTTCAGCCGCTTCAGAAGATCCTGAAATCCTGACAAGGATAGCAAAGGAAACTCTTCCAGCATAACCTGTTGTGAAACCAGCGACATATCTATATCTGGGATCCTTTGATGAAAACTAGAGTAGATGTTATGAACTTTGGTAGAGAAGAAGTTAGCTAACTCCTCACAATGCTTTGATGCATTATCACCATCACTGAGATGACTAGCAGGGGTGAGAAGAGATTTCATAATTGTAAAGATTTCCCGAGGGGCATTAGATGCTGAGATAATTTTTTGTGATAATAGCTGGCTTGAGCAGCTTTTATTTCATTCTTATAAACCTTGATTGCCTTTCTATATTTGCCCTTACTTATTAATGAAAAATTCTTCCTCCATGATCTTTCAAGTTGCTTACAGGATTTCTTAAGCTGTCTCAAAGTATTGGTATACCACGCTTTCTTATTCGGGCCTGCCCAATGACAGAACTCTTTCTTCGGGAGAACTAAATCAAGCAAAGATTCCAGCCAATTGTTAAAGTTCTCATTTGCCTTTGTGGGGTCAGCATGAGGGTTAGGAGTGGACTCCCTCAAATTAGTCGCCCATCTTTCCACTGGAAGTTTCGACCTTACCCGGCAACATTTTTTAGTTCTGACAGAAGGCTGTCCAAACTCTTGAGGAGTCCAGATAAAAGTTAAAAGAAAATGATCGGACCACGGAACCTCAATGGACGACATTCAAACCCCCTCCCAGGGCCCATTCTGGGTAACTCACAAAAGACTTCTCCGTTCCCTTAAGGCGCCTGCCAGAGCCTTCCAGGAGCTACCTCAGGCATCATCTGGCTGTTCTGTGACTTGAGCAAGTTCAGTGATCACCGCTGCCCTCTCCTTGGTCATCTCCGCAATATCAGGTTTCAGGACCGCTCCACGTCTGCCAACTTTCTGCCACTCAGTTGCACGGCGAGATGTCGATTTCTGTTGTGGGGTTGCAGAATCCTTAGCCATTTTTGCGTCAAGCCCGAGCAAGTTCAAAGCCTCTGTCAGCGAGCGGATTTGATGCAGCTTCCCGTTGAGCTTAAAAATATTTGGGAAGGGGTGGCCCCACGAGTAGGGGATACCACGCTCTCGCAGGTGTGTGATAACTGCCTGAAAATCTCATTGCTAGATGAGCGTGGAAGCTGCTGGGTCTTGATAAATTGCTGGAGTGCACCCATGAAAGTTCAAGGGTTCCAATTCTCGTGCTTTGCGGATGATACGCTCTTTTAGTTGAAAATCGTGGACGCACACAAGAATGTACGGCGGCAGTGAGCTCGCCCCCCTCGGAAGGCCCAACCTGTGAACCCGATCCATCTGAATGTCCACTGGCTGGGGTTCACCCAGCACCTGTTGGAAGAGAGCATTCACATACACTCGTAAGTCGTCACCTTCTTCCTTCCACTGCACACCTCGGATTCGGCCATTGTTACGTCGAGACCTGTTTTCTAGGTCTTCAGCATGAGCTTGCAGGTCCAGATGCTGTTCCTGGAGGTGCAGCATATCTTGCTGCAGCTGGTGGAGTTCCTCTCCCTGTCCAAGGTCATGCTCCTCCAGAGTGGCCACCCTCTCCCCCAGACCATCCACATCTCTCCGCACTTCTCTGAGGTCTGCCGCTACTGACTCCTGAGCTCCTGAATGTCCTCCTTGATAGCTGCGAAAAGCTCCAACATGAATGCTTTGGTGGCTGGTGTGTCATCTCCATCCTTAGGCCCCGACTCTTCTCACTGGTATCAAAGCATTTCTTTCAGCGTTATTTCCCTTCTAGCACGGGAAGTGGCCATAGCTGATCCGTCGCGGTGGGGTCCTGTGCCGCAGTCACCAAACTGCCATCCTGACTATATCCTCTCGAGGGGACCAACTTCTAGCCACCGCAAAGATGGCCAGGCCCAGCCAAGTCCACTCCACCAGTCACCAGATATACAGAGCTGCGTAAGGCCCTGCAGCCCCGGTAAGCGTCAGGGGCAAGGTCCGACAGCCTACTCCAGCCGCTCACTTCAGGGGACCCTTGCAGGCGTCACCACCTCTGGAGCCCGACCCAAGGTCACAGCGTGCTGCAGGCACTCGTATAAATTGTACTCGGCCTCACAAAATGGTGGTTGCCCCTGCTGCTCCTCAGCCATCAGTGGCACCCTGATAGTCCCCCGTTCCACAGGGTCGCTCCAGCGTATTGCACACAGCCTCCACTCAGCCTTAGGATCAGCTGCAGAATGCGTTCGTCTAGCCCAGCACCAGGTATTAAGCCTACGCCCTAGCCGACGTCTTCGGGCTTCCCTGTCAATTGTAATATTAAGGCCCAGACAATGGATTCTCCCCGGGCCCCAAGCACTGCTACATCCGCAAACACAGTCTCAAGGCCACAAGTGATAGGCAGAACCACAGTTGAGATAGCCAGCCAGCCGAAGGGATGCAGCATATGTTCCTGTCACCTCAGTCTTTGAAGGGCCCTGACCAACAGCAACCCCTCTCAGGGTCCAGGCACCAGTTCCCTTCACAAGCCCCAGTCAAAATGGCGGAGTTAAGAAAGCTCATCATCCCGTCCCAGGGTCACCAGCACTCAGTGTCAGGGCAGCGGCACCTTCCATACACAATCTTACTTGAGCTAGGGGGGAAGGCCACTGCTTACTTCTCCTTGCCAGTGAACTCGCTCCTCCGCCCGGTCTCAAGTCGGCAGGCACCGCGCCTATTCTGCCGTACCGCAAGATGGCGGACACTCCCAGGCAGCCTCAGCCAGGTCTCTACAGTGCTCCGAGTGGAGTTCACTGCCGCCTCCTTCCTGCCACCACAGGTGTCCACCCTTGGTATCTGTGCAAGCGGCCGCCGCCACACAAACCGCATAGGCAGCGCTCCGCTCTGCAGGCAGACACCCCACAGAGCTCTTGGATCCCTTCCGCCAGCTACTGGCTCACGGCCATGTCCTCCGGCCGGGGCCCCACACTCTCGAGCTCCACCAGGCACAGAGCCGCCGCAGTGCCGCACAGCACAGGTCCCAAGCCCCAGGATCGTTCAGCAGGTATGAGGTGGCTCTCGGGAATGGACAGGGCTTGCTATAGAGCCGCAGGTCCCGGGAAGGAGGCTCTAAATCAAAGCTGTGAATGTGACGGTATCGGAGGGACACAGATTAGCGTCCTACCGAGCCGCCATCTTAGCCACACCCCAGCTCCTGCTTTTAGGATCAACACAGTGGCCAGCTTCTTGGAGTAGTACAACAAGGATGCAATATGTACAGTGAAATGCCAAGACGGATGCTCAGTTGTTTATAGAGGGCCCATCTTGGAATGGTTTTGAGCACACTTACCTCTCCGACATGGCCACTCACATTGGAATTGCATAACAATGATAAAGTATACAGAATATCATTACAAAAATGGTTCTCCACCACAGTTAATCCTTTTTTCACTTATCTTTGTTTGCATGCATATGCCCCCACCTTAGATAGTGCTGCACAAACAAATGATGGACGGAATGTTGAACAAATCAAACATTCAACCCCAGTCAAGAGATCTGGGTTATATCCACTGTTCTTTTGTTCACTATGCCACCCCAGTTTGGACTCAGCCATATGCAAATCAGTCTTAACCCTGCTCCTCATGAGAACAGTCCAACCCGAAATGCCAAGTTCTCCCAGGACCGTAAACAAGCATCTTTGGACCGGTTTTGGGGTATCACCCCTCATCAGCCAAGATAGCTTGAATCCAGTGTTACAGCGAGCCAGGGACCCACGTCTGGGCATACCCTTCCCTCTTAGGGTGAAAAATGCTGCACAAACAAATGAGGGACTGAATGCTGAACAAATCGAACATTCAGTCCTAGATCTGCAAAGAAAATTTAAAGAATTGATGACTTGCCAAGGTCTGGCCAATGCTTGTTAAACAGTGTACCTTCACCCACTCACAGTTGTGTTTTGCTCTCCTAAGTGAAACTGAAGTGCAACAACAAAGGCATTGAATGAATCAGGAATAGTAGGATTTTGCCCTATTTAATTTTGAATTACTCAAACGGAAATTCTGCATATATTGTGGAATTTCTATTTAAAGATATGTTCATTAGTGCGGGTTTATGGGTGTTTCCCAGTGGTTCCACCTGTAACGTTGGTGTACACCAACATGCTCTTCTTTATTGAAAATTCACCAACAAGTACTTTCTCACCCCGACGACACTTTTAAAATAACACTTGCTAAGAGAAAAAGTAAATGCATATACACTGTGAGAATGGGAGGGTTATGCAGTAAAAAAATCATTTGGTGTGGATTAAGAACAATATAAAATTGTAATTGCATGTTTTCTGCATGTGGCTATGTATACTTGTAGATTTCCATATAGATAAATGATTACGCACGTCAGAGCTCTTGAGAATCAACAATAGTCTCTGATTCCCAGGTGTAGTCCTAGAATGCTTTCTGAATTCCATAAAATCCAGAAACATACTCAAAATGTTATTGCAAGCCTAATAGAGTAATTGTGTGTTTTTCTGCAGTGTGTGTGGCTGGGACCCCAGGAGTCAAACGCCAAAAACGGTTCTAAGATATTCTATATTCTACTTACTCTCTATGGTTGAAGGATTGGTAGGTAATCTTGTAGTTAATCTCTATGATTGTATCTCATGCTGTTCTGGAATTAGAGATGCAATGTTCAGGTGTTGGAATTCCATACTTGAGATGTCAGTTGGTGTTGATCTGGTTGGATGGGATCCTTTGTGATGAAAAAACCTGCATCCTGATATTCAAACTTGTGAAGAGGAATTTCTTAATTATTACAGTGTTTTCTGCAACCAGCTGGAGTAGAAACCATCTGTAACAAGTCTACCGAAATGACGACCTGGAATTTAAAAAATGCTAATGCTTCCATAAGGATCTTAACATGTCCTGAAAGCATGCTGTATTTTTGGGGAGAATGGATCTGCAACTGCAACTCAACAGAAAGCGCAAGGATTGCAACAGTTTTTATAGACTCAGGTTGAGTTTGCATGCAGAAGGAATTGAGTCTATAACTAAAAATCAAAGCTCCTAATTAATTGAGCCAGTACACTTTGAGATCTTCAACCACACCTGGTACCTACAGTTGTGGATACTTGTTTGGCAGTGGATTTTTTACAGTTATTAATTTAAAGTAGTGGTAGAGCCTTGTGTTCACATTGGAGCACCATGGAACGTATCATTGCCATTGTGATGAGCACCTGAAAAGTGAAATTCCATCCTAGCTTTCTGTGTATTTACAAACTTCATGGCAATATCGTGGCAAACAGCATAGCCATTATGATGAGCACCCACAAAGCCAAAGTCGTACCTTCATGACTATTCACAAACTTTCCAACACTTCCAACACTTATAGTAATCCTAAACTTGCACCTACTTCAAGTAGGCATAATGAGGCAATAAGTGAAGAAAAGTACACTAATAACCTCAATTTTTAATCAGGTCTAGGGAAAGGGAATTCACCACATGTGAAGGCAGCAAGGAAAAACGAATGTGAAAGTGCATGTTTATCATATAACCTTTACCAGCAGATTGTTTGCTATATAGGGTAAGAGGTGACTGGAGCATTCCAGGGAAACATGACAAATTACCTTTGCCCCTACTACATATCAGGGAGAGTGGTGAATATGGCTGGACAATTTTATTTTAATTTCATTCTGTGGTAAGCGTAAGCCAATCTAAAGGGAAATGCTCCTTTTTGGGGGGTTAGCTCCTCCTTACGATGCACTCAAAAAGCAAGCATTGACAATGCCAATAGGTCTGGTTTCAATGTATGTCCCCCTGCACCCTCACAGGCACACAGCTTACCCTGTGCTCATGTGGGCAGAGTTTTTTTCTTGTGTGTTGGGAATAGTAGCAAGAACCAAGAGTGTAACTGATCTGGTTAGATAGAACATTTTCAACCAAGAGGACATGAGAAGAGGACCACAGCATGTGAGAAGACGTGCAGAGCTTACCCCAAGAGCTGAGGCACTCAGGACAAGTGCCAGCAAGTGTCTTGTGCACTATGAAAGATGTTTTTAAGAAATCTGTACATTCACTGCTAAACTGTGGAGTATGTTCCGGTGCATTATAACAGAAGGGTGGTGAGGTAAGGTACCTAACAGATGCGGCAGCTGCAGTAAATACAATCTGAAGGTGAACAATATGTCTATAAGCCAAGCAAAACTTCATTCCTGTAATCTAAATAGGTCAAGATAGCTGCCTGGATCACCAACCTTCTCCTGTAAACGCCTTTTCCTTAGGCAATTTAAAAGGCATAAATGTACCAGCGAACATAGCGACATGCGAGGTAAGGCCAGTGTTGAGAGTAACACCAATAATTTTTTGCTCTCGCCTATGCAGCGCGCATGTGCTGCATAGGAGGGGACCTCTTGGAATCGATTTGCTTTTTCGCCCAAAAACATGCACGCTTTGCATTGCTTTCAATTGCAACGCGTGCATGTTTGGCGTTTCCCTTGTGGGAGCGAGCTTTGGCGACATCTGTTTGTAAGTATCTTGCAAACAGATGGTGCCCCTGCTCGCTCCCGCAAATGAAACGCTGTATGGGTCTTGTTTTTTTTGTAGTCGTCAGTTTCTGCAGGCTCACTTCCCCCACTTCAAATAAACTTTAGTTTACTGAACGCCACACTTTACCCCAAATGTAATCATGGCCTCTTGCGCTCTATTATTTCTTTCAAAGCTGTATTTTTTTGCTCGTCAGTTTCTGCAGGCACACTTCCCCCACTTCAAATAAACGTTAGTTTACCTAACACCACACTTTACCGCAAATGTAATTACATCGCTGTGTGTGCTCTCGGCCGCACTCCCCTCACCCCTCCCACTTGTTTACCGAGCGCCACGACGTGCCTTGCTTACATTCAGTGGACACAACCAGTTTCACTTTGGAGCTCAGCCGGGACAATGGCGTCCGTTTGCTTATGTGTGGAAGCAGAAGTGTCTAATCCACTAGTTATCAACTACGTTGCTGCATTAGTATAATCCAACTGGACATAGTCATCCCTCGTCTTTGTGCGACACTTGCAAGCCTTTTAAGTGATTGTTTAAAACTGTATTTACACGTTGGTTACACTGACGAAAAGAATATAGATAACGCGATACATGTGTTGAGTATGTACTAGTGGAAATTTAATGCTTGTGGACTGGCACTTTTTTTAGATTGTTTTTATATAGATAAGAGTGGTTTGAATGGAAAGAGTGAACGTTAATACGATTCTGAAATCAGCGTTTGTTTTGATTTGGGGACCTTGTAGGCACTTACTGATTTACCAAGGTGCCTGCCCCACCATTGAGAGAAAGTGCTTTTTTAGTGTCAATGCAGCAGATTAGAAGCTTACTGGAGTGTTGATTTTCACAGTACAGATTTCAAGTTAGTTGCACTTTTTGTAGGTGTTATGGACATTGGAGGGAAATGATTGTGCAACCTCGTATTATAATAAGGAATAAAATACCCCTTGACAGTTGAAAGGCTATTTATTGCATGTATTATGCTATGCTAATTGGATTTATAAAGCGTAGCTTATCACTCAAAGGGTAGGCAGGCGCTAGAGCCTCAGATTTCATGAACCTAAGAGGTCATGACCTTGTAGAGAAATTGTATTGTCTTGTTCCTCTGTTTGGCTACAGTATCCCCAGTGCCTTGCCATATATTCAGTTTTGGCTGAAGTGCATTATATATTTACATTACACAATGCAGCCCATGATATATGGCTGTTCAGTATTGCTTTCCCAGTGCTGCTGACCAAAAAGTGGGTGCACACCTTGGCATCACCTCACATTATTGTTGGCTGGGAAGTAAGAGGTTTTACTATTCTTACATTGAATAAGTAATGCATTTGAAGGCTAATCGTTTTACAGCGTACCAAAGTTTACCGTAGAAAGCATATTATCAATGTGTTTTGTGCTTCATTTCGAAAGACTGCTTGTATCATATATTGTTTTACTACAGCAGGCAGCTTCTTTATTTACATGTGATACTGCTCATTCCGCCTTCGTTTTCATTGAGTACAGCTTTGTCTTCACATTTTAGCCTTTTATCAGCGCATTTGTGATTTTTGAATGGGTGTCTCTAGGCATCACCCAGAGTCGTACTTGCCGCTTTAATGGACTGCAGACATGGAAATCTTGGTTGTTTGTCCCATGGCCAAGCCGATTTGTGTGTTATGTGTTGAGGGTGTGCAGACTGTCTTGGACCACGTGAGCCAGCGTGTTTTTGGTGAGGGCTCATGTCTGTTATTTATTAATGAGCTTTTCACAACAGTACCACAATCTTCAGAGAATTTTGATCACACAACTCCTGAGGTTTACTAAAGTAATGTTTTTTTTAGAATTGTTTTTTTCACAAACGACGGTAAAATATGCACTAGTGAGACTGTCGGTGTATACACACAAAGCGAGTTGCTTCACCAGTAGAGTCAACAATCTGATCATTTGTATAGCACAAGTGAATCCACAAAGGCGTTGGTGGTACTAGCAGAGTTAAAGTGGCATAAAAACAAGCATTGGCATAGCCAATAGGTCTCGCCCTTTAATTCACACACAGCTACGTATACTAAACATAAAATTACACATGGACACAATAAAATTGACCACTCTGGTCTCACCGGAACTAGAGATCTGTGCCAGAAGGTTTCTTATTGTTAAATAATGTAAAGCTATTCCCTTTGCTGTTCATCGCATGATTTTTTCCAGTCCTACTTCTCACATAGTTATCAATGTAAAGCACTTTACTCTTGCAATTCTCAGTAAGTTCACAATGTAAGCTTTTTTTTTTTTTTAAAGCACTTACACATTGGGACCGATCCTTTAGGGGCCTTGGGGTTTAAATATTGTACACATCACTAAAGAAATACCACAGAGAACTAACCCTGTAAATGTGGTGTGCTTCTCTTGTCTGTTAGGTACCATGTAGCCATTTACCCACGAGTAAGCCTTAATCTTTAGACACAGCATTGTTCCTATATAGGGCTACTATAAAATATGTGTGTTTTCGCAATCAAAAATGTTAATCCTTCAGGCTTTGTCCAGTCTTTCAACATGTAGAATGAGACAGCTACTATCTTTGTTTCTGCGTTTAATAATCAATAAAGCAAGCTTTATACATCAAAATAAATAAACCTGACTATGTAGTCTCTACCGAGAGAGATCAACAAACACATGCATTAAAATGACCCTTAAATCTCCTTCTTATGATAGCAAGCATTTTCCAGTGCTAGTCCAAGAAAGCAGAAATATGTATTAAACCCCTTCGTATTGTATGTATCAGAGAGTTCACAATGTAAATCCCTTTACTATTGTATTTATCAAATAATTTAAAATGTGCAGCCCCTTCCTGTGATGTTTGTCTTGGAGTTCATAATCGAAACCCCATTCCTATTGAATTTTGCAGATACTACCCTATATGAAACCACTTACTGCTGTATGTGTCAGAGTTTACGATTTAATGCCCATTACTACTGTATCTGTCAGACAGTTCACAATCTAAAGCTTTTTCTGTGGTATTTATCGTATAGTTCACATTGTAAAACCCCTTTCTATTGTATTTATCTGAGTTAACAACACCTTCCTTGTTGAATTTGTCACAGTCAGAGAATGCATTGAAAAAAACCTTTGTATTGTAGTTGCCATAGAGTTCACAATGTAAACCTCTCCCATATGGTGCTTGCATGGAGATCATAATGTAAAATCAATTCTTGTATTTATCACAGAATTCCAATTTCCGATTACATCTAAGGAATCCAATTTGCGATGTAACGGGCCAGTCAGTCATTACTGGACCCAGTTCGTGCTAATGGGCGGTCTTTCTTCTTTGATGTCCTGATCTCTGTACTTTGGTCCCTCAAGCTGGGAACCGATATTGTCTTTTAGCAATTAAATTTCATATTAATGTAGAGAAGCAGGTCAGGGCTGATTAAGGGTGGTGGTGTGGCTAGAAAATTCAAATTCAGCAATTCACAAAAATACAAATAAATCAATATCCAGCCTATGCTTCCTTAAAAAGAAAAAAAGGATACGAACATACAACTAAATACTATGCATAAAAATACAAATGTTTAAAGAATTCAAGTATAATTGTAAATTGAAAAGCCCTCAAAAAAAATTATTTTATAAAAGTGTAGAATGAAAATTAAGTGCCCCAAAGAAATATCACTGGGGCAACTAACCCAGTGCATCTATTCTGATCCTGTTACCTCTGTGGTACCATGTGGCAATTTGTACGCTAACAGGCTCTAACCCTAATAATCAGGAAATCCCATATATGGGCCACTTTCAACACATAAAGCTCTTCATGATCAGTACGGTTAGACCTACAAGCTATGTCAAGTAATTCAAGTAATTTACACAGTAAAATGAGATGCCTTTGTCACAAAAATACATTGAGACTATTGGCTTTGACATAAACATGACCAAGTGGTTTCTGCCTGTAGAGACCAATCAAATATTTTATACAGACCCAAAGTATACATTGGCATGTAACATAAATTCTCCATCAAAGATGCCAAACACATACTGTGGCCACACCTAAATAGCGACCACTCTACTAACCCCCTTCTTATTGCATCTGTTAGAGATTTCACAGTGGAAAAACCCCTCTGTTGGGATGGGCATATACCCTGCCTGGTGCAAAGTAATGTTCCCATGCCCGACGGGTTGACAGCATGTATATGGTATCTTGGGTTTTTAATATGGCCTAGCCTCTCACTAATATAGTGTGTGCACATAGACCTAGGCATGTCCCCTGACATGTGTGGGTTCCTGAACCTGAAATACTATCCCTGCCATAGGTTTAGCGCAAAGAAGGGTGGTGGCAATGTCCTGTGTTGTGTGAATCCTTAGTTGTGACCAGAGCTTTTTATCTGTGTCACTGGAGTGGAGCCCCAATGGCCCATTCATTTAAAGTTCCACTTCTAAGTCCTAACCCAGGTCCTTAAGCTGACATCCAACGTGTATGTTGTGCATGTTTCAGTATTTGGCCTGCATAATACATGCATTGTGTGTATGAGTGAACCAGAGTTATGGAGCCCGGTGGGATCCATCTTGGATGTCCATGGTCTAGCCTTGTGCATAAGATGAAGGTGATGTTGTTTTCCCAGACAATAGAAGTGCACTACTGATATTACTGAAAATGCTGGGAGGAGAACTAGACACTGAACAAGGGAGAGAGGAGACGAGACTCTTTAGAAATTAATTTAGGCATTTTGCTGAGAGGAGCTGCTGATTAGGCTACCTGTATCACTGCCACTTGGCAGAGGTAAAGGGTGGGAGTACATTCTCTGCTGTTCAAGGTGAAAGCGACCCTTTATGAGGCCAGACTTTTGTCTGTCTCCTGATCACTCTTCATTGTTGCTGTTGAGAGCCAGATACAGATGCTCACACCTCTCTGTTCCTCTATTGTTCCATGATCCAGGCTGGAGACTACCCTGTGAGGAGCATCGCCCTAAAAAGAGGATGTATCTGCATACCGGGAGTGGACACTTGAAAGAACAATCACCCTAAACTGGTTCTCAGAGTGTAGACAGAAGATACTAATCTCCTATCTGCTTTGATTGTAAACAAGTTAGATACACAAACCCACGATTTGTTACACCTCCAAATTCTCTATGACATAGAAGGGAGTGCTCTGCAGGGTACTAAGAGAACTGCTAGGCAAAGATGACTGGTGCCTGACTGACAGCCAGCTTCCCAGCATCACCTGAAGTCTTACCTTCCTGGAAGAAGAAGTTTGTCTGACCTGAGATGCCCAGAAGCCAACCTGCCTGCAGAGAGTTAAGGGGCCGGCCGAACCTCCAAGAGGTGGGACTGTCCTAGAGGAACCTGAAGCAGCAAGACATCAGTGCTAGTGGCTCTACCAGAGGAAGGAGGATGGAAGAGAGCGATCTAATGCCCAAGGTGAATGAGACTCTCTTGTTGTGGTCCCAGATGGGAACCATGGAATCACAGCTGTGCTATTCCAAGAACTGATGCTAGACCTGTGCTGCTGCGACCTAAAGATGTGTGACTGCTGCTTATTCCTTGCCATTCTGACCCAAAGACGTGAAACCATGAGTCATCCCGTTCCACTGTGAACTCGAGATTGATTCGACTAAGTTTCACTGCTACATCACGACTTAGCACCTTGAAGAAGGACATGAGTGACAGCCTAGCACCCACAACCAGTTAGGAATGAGGCTGTGATGCTATCTGCCCTCTTGGAGCCTCTGCAACTCCAGAAGATCAGAATCTTTGACCCAGACGGCCTCTAAAGTTGGTTTCCATTGCCATCCAGGTCCACGTTCATTCTGCAGCTGGAGGAGGCCACGTCTGATCCAAAGCAGAAATTCCTACCACAAGGAGGAAAACACCTACTTCAGTGGAAGGGTGGGAACCCAGGGGGAGGATTACGATAGAGGATTGAGGCACAGTTAGCCAGGTGCTCAGTTCACCTAATTGTGCCTGCTTTTTAATAGTTAAGTAGCATTTCATTTTTATGTGTATTAAAGTACTTTAAAAAAAATTAAGCACTGGCTTGGACACTCGGTTATTGCTCTGCTGCAAGATTCTTGAATTCTTATCCAGAGCACCCTCACACTATCTCCCTGGGAGGCCTGTGACTGTTCTCCATCGCTACCAATCAGAGTTAGGAATTGAAGGGGTTATACTTGACCCTGTTTCAGAGCCATAGTTGGAAGAGACCCCACGGTTGAGTTCTAGAAGATTGCAATCCTTTGAAAAGGGGATTGACAACTGTTTGTAATGGTTTTCACAATTTAAACCACTTTCCAATGCAATTTGTTTTAGGGTTATATGTAAAACCTCTTTATATGGCGTTTGTCAGAAAGTTCAAAATATAAAAATCACTCCTATTGTATTTGTTAAGGAATCCACAACGTAAAACTACTTCCAATTGTATTTGAGGGACCTGTTTCAGGAGATCCCATGGCAGTCAGAAGTGACTTGCCCCAAGTATGTCAATGTGGATTTTTCACCTCAGGTGACCCTTAATCTTGGGGTCAAGGGCCACTTTTAACATTTGTCTCTAATGCAAGCTGGACCGTACTCCAGTCTGACTTAGAGAGGTGATATGCGCACGAAACTCGGAATACAGCCATTAACACTTGGGGGAGCTGGGTAACCCTAAATTCTTACACCCCAAGAAAAATCTCAATAACACACCTACACGGGGTGGATGGGGATGGTGTTAATCCTCACTTTTATGAGGAAATGTGTCACAAGATAAAGTTCAAATCAACTTATTAAAAAAAAGTCCATTAATTAAGGACATACACAATGAATGAGTTCTAGGGCAGAATTAGAAAATGTATAAGGATGTATTACAAAAATTCAAAATATACAATAAAGAAACGGTAAAGTGCACATATAAAGTCATTGGCACAAAGGCCCTCAGTAAAATGGTAAGGCAGAATAATAAACAAAATCAAAAATATTTAAAGTCCCAAATGACCAGCAAAATCAGCAAGAAATCAGGCAGCATACTTAGCATCATGGGAAATTAATATGGCTCACCCACAAATTAGAGGGTTTATATAAGAAATCTTCCCATAGAAAATAATCGAAACTGCAGATTCATCATGGTGTGAGCAAAAGAATACAATTACAGTAAAAATAGAACATTGAATTTTTTAAAGCATTATTTATCGTTTTAACAACAAGTACATACAATGAAGCCAAGAACTACAAATATCAAACAAGATTTACATGTGAGGTAAGCGGGTTACCTTGGAGAGAAAATGATAACGAAATAAATAAGAGACCAAAAAAGGAAGAGAAATTATTGAGACAAGGTACACTTTAAAGGCAGAATAGTGCATCGGGCATCATAGAGCAGAGCGTCTTATACAGCATTTGTCAAATAATAAGTGTTTAACCTGTTAATTCATCATCTGTAGTACAATCCACTGACACAAATAGTCCTGCAGTTGTTGCCAGATGTTCCTAGGCCTGGATGTATTTGGCTGCAGATAAGCGTACAATTCAGAGTTGGTATCATAATAGGACTGGTGTTCAGCCAGGCTGCCACCGATGGGGGCGGGGAGGGGGGGCGGGGGGGGGGGGGTGCAGGCACCCAGTGAAGCGAGATTTGCTATTTGGTTAGAAGTAAAGCAATAGCAGTAAAACAACTTAACAACTTAATCCTAATGATAATGGCTTGTGTACCCCAATAAAGCCATCAGGGGGTCAGGTGAAAGCGGTGGTCCAACCATGAGAGACAAAGTAGAATATATATCCCCCCAAAAGGATGCTATCACCCCACAGGTCCATGCCAAGTGGAGGAAATCTGCACGGTCCACCTGGCACTTAGGGCAGCATTGGGATCTAGTATGGTCAAATTTCGCCAGTGCTCCAGGGGTAGTTGGAGATACTTATAATGCTGCAGTTAATGATGGTGGTTGCCGGAAATGAGTTTAGTCTGCGTGCAACAGTAATATCAAGTCTTTTCCAAAATAGAGATGCCCAGGTCATGTTCCCATGCAGCACTGGCACCCTCCACACCAGTGGGATTCAGTTGTAAGGAAGTGTGATATAATTTAGAAACAAGATGGCTATTTCTGGTGAAGCGGTTTTCAATGTGATTGGTGGGAAATCTTTAGGCTCAGTCAGATAGGCGTGTAATACACCCCGCAGTGTACTGTGTAAATGATGGAATGTAAATCTCTCCATAGTCCTCAACTATCCCCCCTTAGCCATAGTGGAACTGGATTTGAATACACCATTTGTAAACAGGTTGCCTGCGACCCGTAGGTTATGTGCGCAAAGATATCGCTGCACCAGCTGTTCAAGAGGGATTGGGAGCCAAGGGACCTTTAAAAGTGGAAGATGTGGGGAATAAAGACTATCCCCACAGCAGTTTAAACCCTGCCCTACTAGTAGTAGCGAGTGTTTTTATGGTATTGGGGTCACGCGGGAGACCTTGTGGCAATATGGTGGTAAGTGGGAAATGCAGTCGTTGCATCCCTTCAGGTTCGAGAAATGGCAAATGGGCATCAGCGTTGTACCTGTAGTAAGCATAATGGGCCTGGGATATGTAGAAATGAAGTTGGAGGTCAGGGACTCCAAAGCCACTGTGTTCATAGGGGAGAGGGAGGAAATCCCAACAGATGCGAGGTCGGGAAATGGCCCATATTAGTGTAATGAGTAGCTTGCGCAGGGAGGTGAAAAAACTGCCAGTGAGGGCAATGGGAATATAAAAAAAAAAAAAAGAAAGAAAGTGAGGAAGCACAATCATTTTAATGATGGCTACGCACCCAGCCATTCGCACTGGGAGATGTATACAGTGTTCCTCTTGCTACTGGAGTTTTTCCAGAGCAGGTCGATAGTTGCAACGGATTCCTTATGAGAAATCTCTATGAACGTGGATACATAAATACTTGATGAAGTCATGCACCACTGTACGGGAAATTTGAGATTACAAGGCATTGTGGAGTCTGTAGGCGGGAATAATTCAACTTTACTCCAGTTCCTATGTAGACCGCAAAAGACACCGAACCACTGCACCTCTCGAACAAGTGGAGGTAAATTAACAGGGGGGTCGCGGCCGAACAGCATTTTATCGTCTGGGTAAAGGGAATCTAGTAGTGTCCCATGCAGGAATCTAAGGCCCCCTATGGAGATGTTTCTCCTGTAAGTGATAGACTAAAGGGTCCATGGCAATTATGAACAAAAGAGGTGAGAGAGGGCAGCCTTGCCAGGTACCACCCTCTAAGGGAAAGGCTCTGTGAGTGTACCGTTGAAACATGCAGGAACCAATGGTCAGAATAGATAGCATAAGTACTTTGACATCGGAATTTATGTCACCATGCATCTAACAAATAGAATGTGTCAAGAAGATGCCTGCAGGAAATGACATTTAATGACAACTGGATGGGTTCACCGGTGACTTTTCTAAAGCTTACAAACCACTTCTGGTCCCTCATTTGTTGAAGATGTATGCAGAATCTCTTGACCGTGGCTCTGTCCCTCCCATGTTATGGGTAGCTGTCATTACATTGTTGCTCAAACCCAGCAAACCTCCTTATCACTGATCTTCCTATCAGCCATTGTCACTTAGATAATGATAATAAATCAATGGGCAAAGAATTAGCCCCAGCTAGGTGTGTTTCTTGAAGACAAGCTGAACCCCAGCTTTTCAGGGATTGTTCAAACCTCTGATGTTCCATGTCATGCAAGAGAGTTGAAACACTGAGGGCCTGGTTACGACTTTGGTGGTGCGACGCCTGGTCTGCCCCATAGCCACACCGCCAAAGCTGTGGTTTGGTTAGACCACCCACCAGATTAGGAGTTACCTCCTGTCTGGAGGGCTGTTTTTGTGCATTCCCATGGTGGTGCCTCTGAAAATGGGCAACGCAATGGTAACACCAAAAACAGTTTCTGCACTGCATGGACTGAAAAGACCATGTTGTGCGGGAACTGGGGTGCACATGTTGTGCCCCCCGCATGCATCCCCTTGTGGTGGAGGCACAGGGGCCCTGTAGGATCCCTTTGTTTTCTCTCCGCCACAGCGTTGATAGAGGAGGAGCCTTCATGACACAGCTGGCGGAGAGGAAACTTGTAATATGCTTGGCTGGGCCTCGGGGGTCCCATCAAGCATATTTCGGCCTCCTGATCACTGCAACAATGTCAGGGAATGGCGGTTTCCCAGTGGCTGCAGAGGGCTGTGGCGGTCCAACCACCCGAATCGTAATAAGGCAGTCAGGAGACTGCCACTATCGCCACCCCTAATGTGTGAAGGTGTGATATCTGATAATGGTATACTATAAAAGCAAAGGTTTTAAAGGTAGACCTCGTACATACCACAGCAATGAAAAGGCTTCATCAAGCAAAAGAACAAGAACACAAACCACCATTAACCCACCCATTCCAGTCAAAGCAGTAGCTGGAGAACCCAATCAACCATAAAATAAAACAAAAATGCAAACATAGTGGTTGACAACGTACAGAGGAGCAAGTGTGTAAATTATTATCCTACATATCGTAAATAATGTAAAACGAATATATGAAATACACAAAAAAGTCTACAAACTCAATATATACATGTCCTGCCGGTGATTTTTCTTTAGAATAGACACTATTGAACTTGGACCTTTTTGCAGGGTTATCCCCAAACCTTTTGCTTCATCCTCCTATTCTTTCCTGATCTGTTGTTGTTGGTTTTTGGACTCTGGGCACTTTTCCACTGCTAATCCGTGCTAAAGTGCATATGCTCTATGTTTAAATCGTGAGCATGATTGGTTATCCATGATTGGTATATTTGATTCACTGGTAAGCCCCTAGTAAATTGTACTGAGTGTGCCAGGGCCTGTAAATAAAATGCTACTGGTGGGTCTGCAGCACTGATTGTGCCACCCACACGAATAGCCCTGAAAAGGCATCTCAGACATGCCACTGCAGTGTCTGTGCGCAGGCTGTTAACTGCCATGTCGACCTGGCAAAGGCACCCACTAGCCAGGCTCTAACCTTCCCTTTTCTTACATGTAAGGCAACCCAATGGTAGGCTCAATGTACCCCCTGGGCAGGGTGCAGTGTATGTGAAAGGTAGGACTTGTACTGGTGTGTGTGACATGTCCTGATAGTAAGATACTGCCAATTTTGCTTTTTACCATTGAAAGGCTATCTTGCCCCGTAGGATAACATAGGAGTTAATTTGTAACATCTTATAAATATAACTTCCCATTGGGACAAGATAGGAAGCTAAAGTTTACTATGCCTGAACTCAGAATATAAAGAAGCATCTTTTAGTAAGTATGACTTTTATATTGATATTAGCCATCCTGTGTGCCTCTGCTGGTTTGTGGAATGACTGTCTGGCTTTTGAATGACAGGGGCTGGGGATGTGCGTTCTGTCCTACGGCCACCCGGAAGGGGGGGGGTTGATGTGAGTTCTGCCTTTCCTGGATGAGTCAGGGCTGGGCTGAATAGACCTGGGCTGCATTTAGAGTAGGAGGACACAATTATTTTCACACATGAATGGGCCTGATCTACCTTGGACAATGCTGTCTCCACCTCCTGCACCAGAGACGGCAGAACTGGTTTTGGCTGGGCAAAGAGCTTATCTGCCCCCAGAGAACAACGGATTTTTTGCTATATGAAATGCAGCAGAGACCCCTGAACTTTAGATCACTGCTGAACTAAGGAACCTGCCAGTAAGAAGGACCAGGAAAGCTAGAGGAGTACTGCCCCTGTGCTGTGTGCTGTTGGTGTTGCCCTGCAGTGGTTGCTTTTGTCTTGGGTAGGGAAAGGACTGGAATGTGCTTTCATCATCCTGCTGTTAGAGGTTTCTCCAAGGGCTTGAAGTAGAGCTTGCCTCCTGTTGGAAGTCTCGGGACAGAAAAGACTTCAAAGACCACTCCTGGAATGAAGATGAACCTCTGACAAGGAGAAAAGCTGTGAGGGGGAGTACTGCCCTTTTGCTGTGTGCTGTGTGGGGTTGGCCTGCAGTATCTGTTTCTGCCAAGGAAAGGACAAAGACTAGAACTTTGCTTTGAACCTTCTTGAAGAAAATCTCTAATCTCCTATTTCGAAGTCTTAGGGACACGAACACTTAACCCCCAGCTACCCTGAACTCTGCTGCTGAGAGTTCTGACCTTCCAGGAGGTGCGTGTTCCCGTTCTGAGCCTCTGGAGGTTGTGCATGCTGCTGGGAGCTGGAAGAAACCTGAAGAACTAAGAAAATCGAGGCATCGCTCTTCTTGCAGCTGTTTTCCTGAAGCACTGTGCGAGAAGTATATCCACACGTCACTGCGCCACTGCCAAAACCGACACAGTGCTATCGCCGCTGAAAGAACGGACGCATCGAGGGATCATGGCTAAATGAATTGACGCAGCACCACTCCATCGATCGCCGACATATCCCAGATTTCCACGCTTCGTACCTGTGTGGCAAGTTTTCCCCAATGCATCACCCATGGATCAGGATCTTCTTGGAATAGATGCATCACTTCCCCATATAGACTGGACACAACGCATCACTTCTCCTGGGTGCAATAGAACTGTCACATCGCCTCCCCATGCTCTCAGGAACTGACGCATCTCTTTGTCTTCCCAACACTGCCCATCTCTGCAGCGGTTTGGCCTTGTGAATTTCATCGCAACTACAGGTACTTTCAGAGAAATCATGCATCCATAGCTTTCTATGGACCCTGTATTTTGAACCCTTTTTAAAGTCATATCCTTATTACATGTATGTTGGATTTTTGTTGTTTTGGTCTTGTTGAGTTTAGTTAACGATACTTTATTTTTCTAAACTGGTGTGGTGTCCATTTGTGGTGTTATCACTGTATTACTGTGTGTTTTGAGTGCAAATACTTTACAAATTACCTTTGGGATAAGTCTGTCTGCTCATGCCAATCTACCCAGGGGGGGAGCGGGGGTTATCTAAAGTGTTCATCCCCCTTATCCTGAATAGAAGCAAGAGTCCCTATTTGGACAAAGATACCTGCCTCTGCCAACTATAGACCCCAATTTCTAACAGAAACCATCCTTAATGCACATACAATTAAATACTAAAATTAAAATGACAAATATTTATGAGATTTCTTGTGGAATAACAAATTGACATCCCTTTGATAAGGGCCTTGAAGATTAAAGCAGGTGTAAATAATATACCTTAAAGAAATATCACAAAGGACAACTAACACTGCAAATATAGACTGCTGACATTACCTCTGAAGTACCATGTGACAATATCCGCACCAAAGGCTCTAAAAATCAAGAAATCAACTATTGAGTTTAATGTGAAAATAAACATGATCAAGTGGTTCTTGCTCTGAGACCCTTGATACATTTTATGCAGACCCAAAGTAGACATTCAAGTAAACATTAAGTCATTTTCTCAATACGCCAAGTATTTCATTTGGACAGACAAAAAAAGGAAACTCTGTACAAAACCCCTTCTGATTTCATTTGTCGGAGACCTCTCAATGAAAATCTTCCTTTTGTATTTGTTCCTTAGTTCAAGATGTAAAGTCATTTCCTTTGGTCTTTGTCAAGTCATTCACAATGTAAAACCCCTTCCGATTGTATTTGACAGGGGTGTTACAATGTAAATTCACTAGCTATTGCTTTTGTCACATAGTTCATATTGTGAAACAAATTCATTTTGTATTTCTGAAATATGGTGTATGGTGTATGTCATGGAGTTTCCAATGTAAAACCCCATCTTATTACATGTCTCAGAGAGTTCACAAGGTAAAACCTCTTCCTATTACATTTATCAAAGGATTCACAATATAAAATCCCTGTCTACGGTGTCTGGGCAAAGAGTTAACAATGTAAAACCCTTCCTATTGTATTTGTCAGAGAGCGAACAACGGAAACCCACTTTGTATGGGGTTGCACATGTTTAATGTAAAACGCCTTCCCATAATATTTGTCAGGGAGTTCACAATGTGATTCCCCATTCCTACTGTATTGGTCATAGGATTACATCATGTAAAGCTCTTCGTGCTGTATTTGGCCTGGGGTTTGTATTTAAAAATAAATTGTCTAGAGGCCTTAATACAGTTGAATAACAAATACAGATAAAAGCCTATTTACTAATGAATCACTAAGGCCAAGATACTTAATCATTGCCTTGTTACCATTGCCAACTTAGGCATACCCCATGTTCAGCATAACCATGTTCTGTGTGTCCTATATATATCTACTAGCAGCCCGTCCCGACTTTGTCCGGGAGCAACGGGCTTCCCCGAGCCCCGCCCGCCCCGACATTGTCCAGCAGTCCGGGACCCCGCCAGGTCCGTCCCCCACCCCGACCCCCGCCTGCCCCGACATCGGTCCCCTTGAGTCAGCCTCCGCTCCTCCCGCCTGTCCGCTGCTGATATACTGCTTTAAATATGTCTGTTCTTCTTTGCAGAGGTGTACAGCTGACCAATCCATTCTACAGAGGGTACATTGGTTGGGAAAGCTTACATCATTGCTAATCTTTTTGGCCTAGAGGTGTGTTATTGATTGCAGTTTCACCATAAAAACACAGGATCATTCTCTTTCCTCCTGCAGCCCGGGCCCCCGCCCAGCCCGTCCCCCGCCTGCCTCGACATTGGTCCCCTTACCTCAGCCGCTGCTCCTCCCGCCTGTCCGCTGCTCGCACCGCCACTGGCCTGTCCGCTGCTCCTCACGTCACCGCTCCTCCCCAGCGCCATGTCCGCCGCTCCCTTACCTTAACCGCCGCTCCTCCAGCCGGTCCGCTGCTCGCATGGCCGCTGGCCTGTCCGCTGCTCCTCACGTCACCGCTCCTCCCCCGCACCATGTCCGCCGCTCCTCGTCGCGCTCCTGGACGCCGCCCTCCCTGCACTCCTGACGTGAGCACGCACGTCGTGGCAGGCGCTACTTCGGAGGGACTACTTTTTTTTTACTGTAAATTTTTTAAATAACGTTTTTTTTTATTTATAGAGCCTATAACCATCTGCACACCCTGACGATTCCAACGGTGTATCGGGTGTGTGGATTGGCGCTGTGGTTCCCGAGTTTACCCGCCTCAAAGGCTGAAAGTTCTTCCTTTTTTATTATAGTAGTATAGATACTGTAACACTGAGACTGAATTATATCAATCTATTTCTGAATTTAAAATGAAACCTTACTAATCTCAATTTTAGTTGTCCAGTATTTAGTGTGTACCCAATTGTTTACACTGTATTGAGATTTAAGGTGATTGTTTTCTCTCTTACCTCTCAAGCAGCTAAAAAGACCATCTGGGTGAGCAGGGATGTTTAAGTGGGCCAGAGATTTCTCATTGCCAATCACAAAGCACAGCCGATTCGACAGAAATGTGTTTCACAGAAGTTCAAGTAAAACTACTAACAAAGGATTACCGAATTGCAAGTCTGCAGGGTCCTTGAAAAGAAGATGCATTGCGTGCAGGCAGGCGGTTTACTAAACGCTAAAAGTTTAATATACTTTAATCTAATCTGTGAACTTTAAAAAATGCACAAATTAGCAATTAAGTCAGCTATGAATATAAGCAAAACGCCTGCACTATTATCGTACATGGTTATGTATATCTAACAGTGCTAAATGTAAATATATCTGCTTAAGATGTTGCACTCTGTTGACAATATTTATCGTTAAAATAATTATAGACCTACTGTTATCTTTAATTCTTCACAAACTGTAATTAAGCCTCACACAAAATAATGTGAAGCAGACCTTGCAACCAACTGGCAGGGCACCATAAAGCTTCAGGGATGATAGCCCACCCAGTTCTAAGAAAAGGCCTTCCTCTGATCTCTCTTACAAACAATAACAACCTGATGACCAGGTCGTTTGCAACTCTCCCCTACCACCACCCACGTGCCGTCGCATACCTCATGGGTGAGTGGCGATGAAACAGCTAAATTGCACAAGCCAGTGAGCAAGATGCATACAGGGTAAATAACGGGGGAAAATGTGTACAAACTAAGCAGGCAATGAGAAAACAGGGCTATAGACAGTAAAGGAACGAATCCTGTGAACTTGTTTGTGATTGCCCTAACTACATCATGTGACTACATGTTTTATCTTGCTCGCTGAGGTCCCCATTACAAGTTATGCGGGACTTCAATCGGTAATCGCCCATCCAAATTTCCCGATATATATGGGGTAGGTGGTGAGGAGGGGGGGAGGGGGGGGGGAGCGAGTGTTTTAATTTCCAGGCGTAGTATTGCCACACTTTTAGGAGCTTGTGGCCTAGCATTGTGAATAACCTCAAGAATCGTGTTTACTCATTGATTTGAAGAATGTTTTTCCCACATTCCTTGCCCGTTGTCAAGGATAAATGCAAGCAACTCATAGGTAGGGCACCTGTGTGTTAATAATGCACATTTCACGAGACACTACTGTTAATCTGATATCTGAAGAATTGATAATGGCACCATTGTTTGTACCTAACCTAGAATGAAAAAGAAAAAATTGTGATCGTTCTCCACAGTATGAAGTGGCTTTGCTAAGGGAGAGCTCTAGAATGGATGTCCTGCTGAAAAGAGGGCAATAGTTTCATCACAGTTCTGCAGCCAAACTGACATCTTTGCTCTTCCCCCACGGGGAGGCGGTAGGGAAGACATGTCTCACCAATGTCAAAGCCACCGTTCTTAAAGGATCAGCAATAGCTAATCCCTGCTTAAGGGGACATTGAAGACCTTTTCTCTAAGGCTACACTTGTTCTATAACTTTGGACCCTACTTATCAACTGTAACCCAATGGTTTGTTTTTCAGGAAAGACAAGTAAAAAGGGTCTTAAAAGTTTATAGTGTACATAGGGGTGTCCTTGGTATGCACAACTAGCAAATGACATAAAGCTTACTTACTCATTCATTTGAAAACACACTTCTGACACCAGTGTGGTTTTTCAGTGCGTTGCCTTGCCTGATTGGTTGCAGGTCGAAACATGTGTGCCTTGTGCGGTTTAGTTAAAGGCCTGAGTGTTTGAGCTTTGTCTGACTGGCGGCTGCCCGTTGCCTGTATGCTTGGCCGGTGGAAGTGTGTGTATGATGTGTAGCCTACATGGGAAGTATCTGAAGCTGTGAGACCCAAGATGTGGTGGAAAAGTGTAAATATGTTGCGCAGTCATTCTTGTGTTGAGAAGAGACTGAGAGTATGTAATGCCTTCATATGTACCTTTAGACTATTTAGTCACAGCAGTCTATGTTCAAAATTTGTACAGATTATGGGTGTTATTCACTGAGGTAACTTTACACATGAGTAAGTCTGCATGTGCAAAGTTATGGTTATATTTTTGAGTAACTTTACTACTTTTGGCTATTTACGAGTGCAAAGTTATTCAAAGGTGCAGATTTACACATCCTCACTCCCTGTATTAGAGGGTGGAGTTAAAATGTCAAATGCAGTCTTAAAATCACTACTAGTACCGACTTTACAACCGTACAAACTTAGCAGATGCTTCTGCAGTCGAGGCAGAGAACCACCTATCGTAAAGTATAGGGAAATTAATGAAAGTTTATTAAAACATAAAAAATGCATGTTACATTTTAAAGTTAAATATGTTACGAATGTCTTTTAAATGTAGAATTTCTCAAATGTTACTGTACTATTAAATAGATCTTAAATTAAATATTTAACACATTGTAAATGTGTAAATGTATTTGAGCTTATATAGCGCACAGCTACCCACAAAGGGTTTCCCGGCGCTTGCTTAGGGAACCCGTCCTGGTATTCCCCTGTGAGATAACCCCGGCAGGGTATCCACAAGGTAAAAGCCAGGCATGCCGCCGCGAGGGGCCGTTGTGGAGATTAAGCAAGCTATTGCCCAGAGTCGCAGAGTGTGAACCCGTGAGTTGAGAAGGCACCGGAGCGAGAATTATCGAGTCCGTGGAATTTTTTGAGCCCAAGACCCGCCGAGGCGGGGAATTGAACCCTGGTCCAGGGCCGATCTCAGCTTCCGGGTCTGCCGCCTCTAACCCCTGAGCCACACTTCTCCACCATTAAATTACCTTTTCAATGAACCCACCTAAAGTAAAACATATAGGGCTGCGGGGAATGAGATTTTGATACCCTTTTTGATCACTTAGATATTAATCTCATTCTTTAATTTGGATCGATCGTTATCTGTCATTGAGTAAAAGACAAACCCCTCATAGGTTAGATAAACCCCAATTAACTGACGCAACTCTGAAGAACCACTTACAACTGATGAAGTTTTGAAAGTTTTATATAAAATCAAGATTAAATGCGTATACAATCCTCTCAGGATAAATCTCAGTAAGTATACAAAAGAATACAATTAAAATCAATTCCAAACCTCCAGATTAAAGCATCAATACAATGTGGCCCTGTTGCGTCGTCTACAAAAGAATAGACAAGTTAATTCTGTCCCTACTCTGTTCTATGTGACATCCCTACTTCGCAAGTTCCTAACCTAAAAAGGTGTCAGCAGTTTGACTTCCAAAGAAGTTCAAACTCTCTTAGCCTCTAAAGGTAACTTAAGTTTAAGAAGCAGTACCCTCTCTGCCTACCCATCCGCTCTCTAAGGGTCCTCGGCCTACTGCTCTCTTGAGCTCTGATCTCTCTCAGCGCATCTGCTCAAGTCATCTGCTCTTCGCCCTTCGCTCTGAGCAATTCGCCTCGCTCTCGCTATCTTCTCCCCGGGGTGCTGTCCCTAAAATACACAATCCCAGTATGGGTGGAACGCCCCTTCGACGCCCACCACGGACTTTCCCCCATGATGTCATTTTCTGCTTTTTCCAATGCTTCGTCTCTTCGCGTCGTCCGTTAAGTTGACCCTTCTTCTTAGACGCCATCTTCGTCTTCTTGTTGGTGACTTCATTTGACACTTTCGGAGCAAAAGTCTATAACCTCAGCAGAACTTTAAACTTTACGACTATGTGTATAACCTTTCTTGGTCCTGTGAATGGTCATTTCAAAACAAGACTCAAGTTCCAAGCGTCTTCTCTCACGTTTAGGCAATAAACTTTGTCCGGCATTGTCACCTTAAATCTCGCAAGAACTAGACTCCTTGGCTCGCACGTTCACATCAAGCTATTCATGACTCCTGTGAGCCCACTAAATTACATACAGCGGACTACACTCCTGCGAACTCTTGGTCAGTTAGGTTAAAATCACACATGACCTAAACCTTCTCTAACATTCTTACAAAAAAACCTTCTACACAGTATAACCTTTAGCACACTTATATATAATCGAATTTAGCAAAGCATTTGCTTATAAGTGAATACATTTCACATAGAATATAAATTACATAGAATATAACTTTATATCCTCATTTGTTACATCGTTATGTATGCTCTCTGCACATTTCTCCATGTTACATCTCTCGCCGCTTTCTCCATTTAAAGTTACACACGTACATGAATTCTACTTTGCACGTTCTTCTGTTCGTAAGCATTTCTACACATTACTACATTAGCCCACTATGTATACGGGCCTTCTAAATCTAATGCATTTTAGATTAAATACAGTTACATTTCCTATATTACTTTTGTTACATCTGTTAACTTTATGCTATAAGTGTCAACTTCACGTTACGGTATACATTTCATTCCTACGTTTATACGATATGCTTGTAAATATGGTTCATACATATTTTTTATTCAAATTTGCGCTCTCTCAGTCCCCCCTTTGATGACTTTTAGGAGTCATCACTAAATGCAATTTGAATAACACTTTTTACACAGAACTAGTTACAACATTCCCTCTTTTTATCGTCTCGAGAGCTCTTAAGCTTTTGTACTGTTGATCTTGTAAAACAGCTAATCTCCTTTCTTGCTCTCTCATGGACCTTTGTAACCGGTTCGACCTATACCATTTATACAATTTCACTAATCCTATCAATGTGATTATACAAATTAATACTATTAATACAGGTTTTAATATATACCATACTATGCTTTTACCAAGGTTGGCAAACCAACTTCCAACCTTTCCTACTCCATGACCTACTTTTTCCCAAACATTTATTTTTGACAAATCTTTGATTTCTGTATGTATCTGAGTAATGTTCTGTATGACCTTCTCAAGTGGTTTTGAATTGTCAGGAATGTAAGTACAACATTCTTGGACCTTCAAAGCCTTGCAAACTCCGCCCTCTTTTGCTAGCAGTACATCTAAAGCAAGTCTGTTCTGAAGAACCATTGCTCTAATCGACTGCATCTCTCCTTCTACTAACATTAATGACCTTGCAGTACTTGCAGATAATCTATCTACAACTGTAGCTAGTCTCCTGATCTTAACATCGTTAAGTATTAACCCTAACATAGGAAACATCGCTCCAAATATGTCTCCAACTACTTCTGCATCTCCTACTTCCCTTTTCGTTCTTGTCGAAGCCTTTCCTTCTATAATCGCTAAATCCTTTGCATGATATATTTTGGGGAAGACAATTGCCAAGTAACACGAACCATACCAATTGTCAGGTAGTTTTACATAGGCATTTCTTCCACATACAAAATATACATTAGGAATAGCTTGCATCCCTTTCATAAAATCTTTCGTATAGTACTCTAATCTAAAAGCATGTTCACAATTTACTTCACCTACAAATACACTCTCATAATGCGTCTTGCTTCGAGTTAAACATAACTTCCCCTTCTGCGTTCTATCCAAAGCTATTGGACCATTGCTACCTTTCTTCTTGTGTGCCTTTTCTTCTTCGGTCCAATCTGTTTTCCACTGTCCTGACATTTTTAGAATCTTCTGCCTTCTGTACCTGTCGTCTACTTGTCCTATGAACTTTTTCTCTACTTCTGACACTTTGCAAGTCAGATTATTTCTGCGTGCGTATGATGTATCTAATGTATCCCAAGGAAGAAAGAATTTAGCTAGTCTATCCTCCTTTTTGTAATAGTCCCACTTATTCATTTGTTTATAATTCGGAACTTCAGGCAGTACCGAATCATAATTTGAAAAGTAGTACTCAAATCCTTCTCTACCATAAAATATACTAAGCAGTAAACTACATGTTATCCCATAAGTCGATGGTAGATGATGATATCTGATGCCTTCATCTACGGAAGCCGGCAATTGCATACAAACGTAGCAATCTTTGGCCTCCATGGCATCGGTATATTCGTATAATAGCTTGGCATATGCATTTGACCTAAAATTTCCCTGTGACTCGTCTACATGTAATCTACGAACTTCATCTGCCAGTAACGCCTTTTCACGGATGACAGTGCTCTCCTCCTTCTTCCCAATAAGAGCAGGTTTCAAAGTCGTTACAGGCTTTACATCTGCTATTTCTTCATCAGTTTCATGTCCTACTATGTATGATATTGTCACTACTGTAATTATGAGAAAAATTACTACTGCTATTAGTGTACCTACTATGCATCTAGCTTTCCGGTTTGGGTTGCCGTTCTCCATGTTATCAAAACAGCGTAGCTCCTTCTTTTGCGAAAGAGTTTTCTTTTTCAGTCTTGGTTCGCTTTATTTGCTTTCTCAGTCTATAAAGTGCTCTTTATCAACCAAGTCTCTTTCTCGCAACAATGTCTTTTCTCTTTGTAACAGGCAACCCTAACCCTTCTCCGTCCTCTAGATGTAATCCCTAATTTTATTCTCCTTTCCACTCGGCGCTAGGTTATCTTCTTCTTTATAGCTTATATACAAAAGTCTTTATGCATCAACAATTATTTTCGTACCTGCAGCTTTCACGACAAGTTCCAATAATTCAAAACGAATGACTCTTTCTTCTTCTTCTGGTATTTGATGACCAAATGTTGGAAACTGTAATCGATTTAGCACTAGATCTTTGATCCGACTCAAGTATGGGGGTATGGGAAGTGTGAAAGTTAGTAACCCCTCAGTCTCGAGTCCAGGCGTCAACATCCATATCTCCACTGCCACAAATGGATCGAGATCGATTACCTTCACTTCTTTCACTCTCCCAGATTTCTGTCCCCAAGACATCTGCTAGATAAGTCCACTCTGGGGTGGCGTACCTTCTGCAGGGCACACGTACCCTTCTCGATCTTCTTGGACTCTCAGTGCCTGAGTCTGTAGTTTCTTCTTCTTGACCCGACTCTTCAGAGATCGGGACAAGGGTTCTTTCTTGATCTGCTTTTAAGCTTGGCCTTCTCCTCCTCTCCGGCCAACTAGCTTCGTCACTCCTTGTCCTCCCGCTCCTTGTTCTTGGGCTCGTCTCTTGGTCACTGTCTGCTTGTTCGGTATCTGATTCGAACTCCCAATTACTTTCTTCTCCTGAGGCGACTTCGGTCCCACTAGTGTCCTGACCTTCGTCGACCTGTTCCAATACAGGCTCTGCCTCTTCGATCACCTCTACAGCTTGGCTTTCCCCCTCTGTGGCTTCTCCACTTTCCGCTGGATTCTCATCCGAGAGAGGAGCTGTTTCTTCTAGAGGTGCTGGCACTCTTCGGGTGTGGGAGGCATGTATCCAGTTTGGCAGGCCTCCACACTTCACTGCAGTGTTCGTCACAAGTATGACTTGAAACGGTCCTCTCCAGCGCACGTCTAAGCAGTTCTTTCTGACATGCTTCTTCACCAGGACCCAGTCCCCCGGACACAGGTCATGGCACAAATCTTGTGCTGATGGAACCTCTGCAGCCTGGACCTGGAGGGACACAGAATTAATGGCATCAGATAGTCCCTTGCAGTAGTCCAAGATCAAATCGTCTGTGATGTTCAACAACGCTGCAGTCGGAACCGATGGCAATCTCATAGCTCTCCCCATTAGCACTTCATGTGGAGAGAGGCCTGTTTTCCTATCGGGTGTGCTACGTATGCTCATAAGAACCACTGGAAGTGCGTCTGGCCAACTCAGGGATGTTGATGAACAAACTTTGGCGAGTCTGGACTTTATCGTGCTGTTTTGTTCTACAATCCCTGAAGCTTCTGGTCGATAGCTGCAATGGAGTTTCTGATCGATACCTAAAGCTGAGCACAACATCTTCACTATTTCGCTGTTAAAATGAGTTCCTCTGTCCGATTCCAAAGAGGATGGCAACCCGAACCTCGGTATCAACTCTCTAAGTAACAATTTTGCTACTGTGAGTGTATCGCACCTACGTGTAGGGTAAGCTTCAACCCATCTAGAAAATATACAGACAATCACTAACACATATCTGAGTCTATTGCATTTAGGCATTTCTATGAAATCCAGCTGCATTCTATTGAAAGGCCCCCCAGACCTCCCAATGTGACTCAATGTGACTGGTGTTCTCTTCCCTACGTTTAGCTGCTGACAAATCGCACAACGCTGACATACCGCTTCTGCCGCTACTCTAAACTTTGGGTTAAACCACGTTTGTCTGAATACTCTCACCATAGCATCTCTACCTATGTGTGCTGATCCATGCAATTTCCTTGCCATTGGACTAACAAGTTCGTTTGGTAAAACTGCTCTCCCATCTGCAGATATCCAGAAATTCATTTCACTTCTAGTACATCCAGCTGTTTCCCAACTCTTTTTCTCATCATCTGGTGCATTTTCTTGAACATTCTTTAGCTCATCCCACGTATCTACAGTGTCTAACAACATTGTAAATTCAGTTCTTTCCTGTATTCCCCCCACTTCAACATTGGTGTGAGAATAACCTTGTTCTGCGCAATAACGCGCTACTTCATCCGCATAGCGGTTACCTTGTGACACAAAATCTACATTTTTCGTATGTGCAGCACATTTGACAACTGCAATGGCTGACGGGCCTTGCAATGCCTCTAACAAGAGTCTCACGAATTCTCCATTCCTAATGGGAGAACCCGAGGAGGTCATGTAACCTCTTTGAGACCATAACTGCCCATAGTCGTGAACTACCCCGAAACCATACTGGCTATCGGTGTATATGGTGACTCGAATTTTGTTACCTGCTAAACAGGCACGGGTCAAAGCAATAATTTCAGCTACCTGAGCGGAATGTACTCCTTCCAGGCAGGCGGCTTCCACAACTCTGGTAATTGTACAAACTGCATATGCTGCTCTCAGCTGACCAATATCGTCTCTTACGCATGAACCATCAACAAAGAATATTTCATCGGGGTCAGTCAATGGCTCATCTGCGATATCTGGTCTCGGTTTGGTGCATAGTTCCGTCACATCTAGGCAGTCATGATCTGTACAAATTTCATCATCAATCTCATTTGGAAGTGGCATCAAAGTTGCAGGATTCAAGACGGAGCATCTCTTTAGGGTCACATTCTCGGCAGCCAGTATGACTTGCTCGTAGCGTGTGAGCCTGCTATTCGTCAGATGCTGAGTCTTAGTCCTGGTCATTAACAATTCTACAGAATGCGGTACGTACACCACTAACTGATGTCCCATTACCACACTTTCACATCTCTCAATGCTGACACCCGTTGCAGCTACGGATTTAAGACATCCGGGCAACGCTGCGGCTACTGGATCTAATGTAGCCGAAAAATACACAACTGGCCTACGCGCATCTCCATGTAACTGGGCCAAAACTGCTAAAGCGCATCCCTCTCTCTCGCAGCAGTAAAGCAAAAATGGTTTTGTGTAATCAGGCATTCCTAAAGCCGGGGCACGACATAAGTCCTCCCTCAGCTGCAAAAATGCCATCAAACAATCTTTGTCCCATGGTACTGGATCACTTACTCCTTTGTGCGTCAGTTGTAATAACGGTTTTGCCTTCAGTGAGAAGTTGGCTATCCACTGCCGACAATAACCGACCATGCCTAGAAACATCCTGACTTCTCTTTGTGTTGTAGGCGCATTCATTTTCATAATCGCCTCTATTCTGTCTGGAGACACCTTCCGCTTTCCCTTTTCAATCCTATGGCCCAAGTATTGCACTTCAGTCTTACAATATTGCAATTTACTTGGAGACACCTTGTGTCCGTTCTCGGCCAAGTGATTTAACAAGGTTATGGTGTCTACTCTGCAAGCTTCCTCAGTTTCTGACGCAACTAGGAGGTCGTCTATGTACTGGACCATAACCGAATTCTTGGGCAGTACTAGACTTTCAAGATTTCTCTTCAGTAGCTGGTTAAAAATCGATGGGCTTTCTGTATACCCCTGAGGGATACGACACCATGTTAAAACGCGATCTTCCAGCTTAAAAGCGAAAAGATACTGACTCTCTTCATCTAAAGGAATCGAAAAGAAAGCCTGGCACAAATCTATCACGGTGAACCATTCAGCTTGGAACGGTATCTGGAATAATATCACTGATGGATTCAGTACCACTGGACAACATGAGACAACAATATTATTAATCTTTCGTAGATCCTGCACAATTCTGTATTTTCCACTAGGCTTCTGCAAACCCATAATCGGGGAGTTACATGGACTACCCACGATCTCCTTCAGTATTCCCTGTTTAATCATGGATTCAATCACAGGCTTTATTCCTGCAATTGTCTCCGGTGTCAACTTATACTGTGGGATTCTCGGATACTCAGCGTTGGGTCTTACCATGATCTTTACTGGTTCTACCCCTTTAATCAGTCCTATTTCTTCTCCAGTAAAATCCCATACTTCAGCTGACACTTTCTCCCTCAAGTCCTGTGGAAGCTCCTCCACTGTCAGGGTAGGATATAGTTCCACACATTCTTGTGAGTTTACAACCTTAAAATCAGCATCCTCATCATTGGTCTGCACTTCTACTCCTTCAGGTGTGCAATGTATTGTGCAATTTAGTTTACACAACAGATCTCTTCCTAACAGACACACAGGGCTAGAATCACAGATTACAAACTGATGTTCGTCACTGTAATTCCCTATTTTCACTGACACTGGTTCTGTCAAAGGATTCGTCATCCTCCTGTTTGCGACTCCTACCACCTGTATCGTCTCTCCCGACATCGGCAAACCTGGGACTACCGCTGATCTCAACGTGGATCTAGTTGCCCCCGTGTCTACCAAAAAGGTCGTAGGACATCCAGCTACTTCAGCCTCTACGTATGGTCCTCTCTGGTCTACCTCCAGGGCTGCACCTAGAGTACAGTCTTCTTCCCTATTCACTTGTTGCCCTGTAAGAGGATCAACGTTGTAGCATTCTTCTCCTCCTACGAACAATGGCATTTGTCTATAGGTTTTCCCTCCATTTGCAATGCGAGGCGGTTGAGGAAACGGGGCTCGAGGAGTCTGAGTCCCCCCTTTGATAAACTTTCCCTTCGGGACTGTTGCTCCCTTAACCACGTTGTTCTGAACCTCTTCCTCCTCCTGTTCTAATTCCCCCGTCTCGACATTGTAAGGACACTCGCGTCGCCAATGTCCCACCTCGTTACACTGATGACACCTCGTTGTCTTTTTCAGTGTCGCAATATCTATTCTCTGTCTCGGTCTTTCTTCCTCGTCTCTGCTCTGATTATTCTGTTTCTTTACTAGTGTTCCTGTTCCTTGTTGCCGCTGTCCACCCTTTCCAGCTGATTGCATCTGCACCAACATCAGCTTTTCTTTAAGTTTCTTTGCCTTTGAGTCTATCTCGTCGCTACAGTACCTTGCATACCTCAGAATCTCATCTAACGGTTTGTTCTGCCAACAAATCAAATGCTGCTGTATCATTAGGCTAATGTCTGGTCTCAATCCTAGAACGAACTTCGACACAAACTGTCCTATGTCTTTAGGATCCATGACATCCAACCCGCTATACTGTTTGAATGCTTTCAGCAATCTCTCGTAGAACTCATGAACTGTCTCTTTAGGTTCCTGAGTTGTTCGATCTATCTTAACCCAGTCTATGTCTTGCACTGGCACTTTCTCTTTTAACCATGCAATTACCCTCTCGTACTTTTCCATGACTCTATCGGATGGGCCGTTTGTCTGGGTATCTCTCGGAGGCTCACAAGTGGGCCATTCAATACTAAGTTTGCACGCCGTCCACAAATCTCCGGGTACTACGATATCGAACAAGGTGTTCAAATCGATCCAAAGTACCTTAGAAATCTTCACGAATCTCTCTACCTGCTTGTACCACTCTACGGGGTTTTCTCTAAGTTTTGGGAAAGAATTAGTGAATGCCGCTAAATCCCCCCCTACTCCAAGGTACATGAACGTAGTTTCCGTTCGCGATTTCTCGCAAAGGGAAAGCTTCCATTCGCATTAGGTCTGCATCCTGTGACTTCACGAGTGCACTCCTTCTGACAGATCCCCTCTTGGACCATTTTTCCTCCCATCTATCCAGATCTCTCCATATTCTGATACACATGATTAGTTCCCTTATGTGTACTCTTAGCCCAATCGTTCTACGCTCATCTAGATCTCGATCTGTGCAATTCAGCCTATGGTTGGGCTGTAAGGCTTTAGTCCGCGACATGTCTATCATATATTTGTCTGCTAATTCAGATAATTTCTCATGAGCTGCCCTTGCTTTCCGAGTAACATCCTTAGATAAAAACAGTATTTCATCTGGGTCGTAAAGCTCTAACCTTTCTATTGCCACAGTGCCATCAATTATCTCATCCAAGTCTGATTTTAAACTCATTACATCAATCCGTCTTGCTTTGATTTCAGCTCTCAGTACGTCAGTCCTAGGTTGTTCTCTTACGTCTCTCTCACCTCCACTATGCGCCCTACGCCTAAGCACAGGTGAGTTATGAGGAGTTTTTCTTCCGTCCCTTTGTTCCCACCTCTCTAGATCCCAAGCTTTTCCATCTTCCCTTGGGGTGTGGTGGAACATTGCTCCATTCCCCATCACTACATCCCGTCTCTTCGGCTCGGTGTCTCCAGATACGATATAGGATCCACCGTGCTGTTCTAAACCATTGTAACTCGCTTGCTGTCTGGTGTCGCTCAACAACAGATAAGATCCTTCATGGCCGTCCATGCTCCCGCGATCTCGTTCGTGATCACCGGATGTATGGCGAGATGTTTCGCGACTCCCTACATTCTCATGACTTCGTTCTTGATCACCGGACGCATGTCGAGACGTTTCACGACTCTCCATGTTCCCGTGATTCCAATGTTGCGCATTTGAGTCCGGGGTATGGTGAGTGCATCTGAAAGTATTTCGATACTCCTGCGTCCTTCGTTCTCCCTCACTAAAGGTGACGCGAGGCACTTCCCCACACCCTGTACTCCTATCGTCGCACATTTGCCTATTGCCACTGTTAGTATGGCAAGTATCTCCTCTACTTTCTTGACTCCCTCTCTCCCACTCCGGGCTGCTTTCGCCAGCTCCACAATGAGAGAGGATCCTGTTATCCTGGTCTCTCCACTCTGCTCCTGTTTCTAATTTCTTATTCTCTGTTTCTTCGGCAGTATCCCATTCTCTCAAATATTCCCTTAGTTCCTTATAGGATTTTGGTTTCGGTCCCCTTAAATCCATCTGTCCTCTTTGGCCCCCCTGTTCTACCCAGGGACCCGTTGCAGAATCTAATGGGGTACTCCGACTCATTGGTCCTGACAACTGCCTTTGGGAATTGGTCATGTTATTCCTTCCCCCTGTCTCTGCCCTTTCTCTGTCCCATCGTGCCTGTTCCTCCTGCTGGACCCCTTCTGGGTTGTAGATTGACACTATAGGCCCTATGGTAACAGGTACTTGTAGAGCATCTGGCATTTGATACGACCTTGCATACTGCGTTTCTGGCATCTTCTGGACCACGAATCTTCCTACTACTCTCTGTTCGGAACTAGATTGAGGTACTTCCTCACCCTTCTTGGCATCCCACTCTGTTACTGGAAGCGATTTATATTCCCCCCATCTAGCTCCGTCCTCTTGTTGTAATACAGGACTTTCAGCTCCTCCGCTGTACGGAGGTGGTCTATCTGTTAATAACCTCTCTATCAGATCCTCTTCTGTCTCACTATCCTCATCTTCTTCTAGAGGTTTCTTTTCCCCCGTAACCTCTAGCATCGGGTACAGCTTGTCTGCTTCTATCTTTTGCACCCTCCACTTTTTGGCCTCATCGTCCCATTTAGCATCCTGCACTGCTTTTACCGATCGCCTTACTCTTTCCTGGCGTCTCTTTACGCTCTTTTCGTGTGCTGCTCTAAACCATGCACTAAGGGCTTCGAACTGTGTTGGCCTCGGTAGAGGTCTTGCTGCAAGCATTACTGCTTTTAGTTGGTTCAACACTTCTAGCTTAAACGTTCCGTATCTCGGAAACGTCAGTTCCTTATTCCCTTCAGTTAGCTTATTCCACTCGGAGATCCATAGTATCGAGTGTAAGCCTACATTCACTGCCATATGATAAGCTGGTGTGCCTTCTGGTGGAGCTTCTTCTCCGGCATATAAGTTTCTTCTATCTCTCTTAAAGATTGCCCTTAAACGTTTAAAACACTTCATTTTTAATAGCCTACGATTTTCCTCTATTCTCTTCCTTGTTTAGGTCCCGATGACAAACCAACCAATCCCTACGCGGCTCTCGCTAATCAGCCTATCCCAGCGCAACTCTACGCTGACCGACCAATCTCAGCGCGGCTCGACGCTGACGTCACTCGTTCCCTTTGCAGCAGTTCCCCTCCGTTCTCAACTTGTCTCACGATCTTGCATGCGTTTCATTCATACACCGAAAAATGACTACTTCCGTCCAAGCGATCACTTTTCTCTGACTGTACGGCCACAGTCTAACTGTAATTGTCACCTCAACTGGCGAAACGTCTTCCCTCTTACGGTCAGACGCTTGCCTCAACTGATAGGTTACTTACACACAGTAAACGTACGACCAGCGTCCGTTACTCATACACTCACTCTTACGCTCCCCCTATCATCGGTCTGTCGGGCGACCAATGGTACCTCATGACCCCCTTTCAATGGTAGACAAATTACTCTGGGTGTTCGATACACCCGAACCACTTAAGTCCTTCTCTGGATCTTAAGATTTCTTCCGGTTGCGCGCGCTCACAACCTTCCCTCAATCACACTACAGGCATTCAACTCCGCTTGACATTACAACACAAGTACAACATAAAATACCGCAATCTTACAACGCATGACCCTTATACTCACTCTCGACCGACTCTGCTGCTTTTCTCTCGACGCACCGTCAGCACCGTCTTCGGCAGGGATTCTTCTTCTGGTCGTCGATGACTAGGGACCTTGGGGTAAACTAGACCTGACCTAGGTTGTCTTCCTCAAGAAGAAAACCATCTTTCTCTGCTACCAACTGCGGGGAATGAGATTTTGATACCCTTTTTGATCACTTAGATATTAATCTCATTCTTTAATTTGGATCGATCGTTATCTGTCATTGAGTAAAAGACAAACCCCTCATAGGTTAGATAAACCCCAATTAACTGACGCAACTCTGAAGAACCACTTACAACTGATGAAGTTTTGAAAGTTTTATATAAAATCAAGATTAAATGCGTATACAATCCTCTCAGGATAAATCTCAGTAAGTATACAAAAGAATACAATTAAAATCAATTCCAAACCTCCAGATTAAAGCATCAATACAATGTGGTCCTGTTGCGTCGTCTACAAAAGAATAGACAAGTTAATTCTGTCCCTACTCTGTTCTATGTGACATCCCTACTTCGCAAGTTCCTAACCTAAAAAGGTGTCAGCAGTTTGACTTCCAAAGAAGTTCAAACTCTCTTAGCCTCTAAAGGTAACTTAAGTTTAAGGAGCAGTACCCTCTCTGCCTACCCATCCGCTCTCTAAGGGTCCTCGGCCTACTGCTCTCTTGCGCTCTGATCTCTCTCAGCGCATCTGCTCAAGTCATCTGCTCTTCGCCCTTCGCTCTGAGCAATTCGCCTCGCTCTCGCTATCTTCTCCCCGGGGTGCTGTCCCTAAAATACACAATCCCAGTATGGGTGGAACGCCCCTTCGACGCCCACCACGGACTTTCCCCCATGATGTCATTTTCTGCTTTTTCCAATGCTTCGTCTCTTCGCGTCGTCCGTTAAGTTGACCCTTCTTCTTAGACGCCATCTTCGTCTTCTTGTTGGTGACTTCATTTGACACTTTCGGAGCAAAAGTCTATAACCTCAGCAGAACTTTAAACTTTACGACTATGTGTATAACCTTTCTTGGTCCTGTGAATGGTCATTTCAAAACAAGACTCAAGTTCCAAGCGTCTTCTCTCACGTTTAGGCAATAAACTTTGTCCGGCATTGTCACCTTAAATCTCGCAAGAACTAGACTCCTTGGCTCGCACGTTCACATCAAGCTATTCATGACTCCTGTGAGCCCACTAAATTACATACAGCGGACTACACTCCTGCGAACTCTTGGTCAGTTAGGTTAAAATCACACATGACTTAAACCTTCTCTAACATTCTTACAAAAAAACCTTCTACACAGTATAACCTTTAGCACACTTATATATAATCGAATTTAGCAAAGCATTTGCTTATAAGTGAATACATTTCACATAGAATATAAATTACATAGAATATAACTTTATATCCTCATTTGTTACATCGTTATGTATGCTCTCTGCACATTTCTCCATGTTACATCTCTCGCCGCTTTCTCCATTTAAAGTTACACACGTACATGAATTCTACTTTGCACGTTCTTCTGTTCGTAAGCATTTCTACACATTACTACATTAGCCCACTATGTATACGGGCCTTCTAAATCTAATGCATTTTAGATTAAATACAGTTACATTTCCTATATTACTTTTGTTACATCTGTTAACTTTATGCTATAAGTGTCAACTTCACGTTACGGTATACATTTCATTCCTACGTTTATACGATATGCTTGTAAATATGGTTCATACATATTTTTTATTCAAATTTGCGCTCTCTCAGGGCCATATGTATCAAAAAAGAGTTTTGCGATTCTCAAATTGCGAATTTTAGCAAATCGCAATTAGAGAATCGCAAAATGCAATGTATGTAGGATTTGCCCAAAAATTGCGAATCCTACATATTGCTTATTTGCGAATCGCAAATTGAGATTCGCAAATAAGGACTACCTTCCCATTCATTTTCATGGGCTAGGAAGCCCATAGGAATGAATGGGAAGACATTTTCAATTTGCTTTTACCAATTAGAGAATCGCAAATTGAGAATGCAATTTCAAGGTTGCAAGGGTGCCAAAAGGATACCCTGGTGCACCCCTAAAATGTGCATGTGTGCACATTTTGTGCACATAAATGCCCTAAGGGCTTGTATGTGCCACATATGGCACTTTTAAAAATTCAAAAAAGTGCTTTTTTAAAGAAAATCGCAAATTACCGCCAACTTGAAGTTGGTGGTAATTTGTAATTCCTTAAGGCCAAATAGCAAATTTCTGGTGCTTCCAGAATTGCATTTAAGGAATCGCAATATGTAATTCCTTAATTGCATTCGCAAAATAGAGAATTGCGAATTTTGCAATTCTCTATTTTGCGATTGCCTGTTGGGATGATACATCCCAAAAGGCTTTATCAAATTCTCAAACAGGGCCGATTCTGAGAATCTACCCATTTGCAAACGGGAAAAAGTCTTGATACATATGGCCCATAATTATTTAATATGTATTAAAAGTTACTCAAAATTATGTATAAAATGTATTTCATTTTGCTAAAAAATTAAAGGTGCATTTCTTTTTCAATTGAAAAAAGTCATCAATTGTTTTAAAAGAAATGTTATATCTATCAAAATAATTATACAAAATAAGTTTATATTTTTTTTAAAGAAATGAATGATAGTTAATTTATTTTATCATATTTTTTCCTACCGGTTTTATTTTAAGCCACTACCGCAATTCAGCCTGTGCCCGTACAGGTAAGAATTGTGTGGCGGTGAGGCTTTGCAAAGCTTTGAAGCTTCATAATCAGTTAGGGGTCCCCTTGGTGCAAAAGAACAGGCAGGGCCATCCCAAAGCTTACCTTTATCAGGCAGGGATGTGCATGATTTTGCATGAGAAGGTGGGGCTTTAAGGGAATCTATAAGAAATTGTTCAGTGGCTAGGACGGTAACACTGTCAGCTGCAGGTTCTGTTAGTGCAGATTTATTTTGCGCTCCACATCCGTCCCATGGTACACCCATTTTCAAGATCACTTGCCCAAGCAATTTCAGGCCTTCAGCAAAAACATCACCCAACAAACAAGTATGTCGGGAGAGGTAAAGCAGGATTTGAAAATCTGGGGTGCTTTTTTGCAGGGTTTCAATAGATATGTGGTCCATCCTTCTGCTCTCTGGTCCATCCAGGAGTGGGAATTGTTTACTGATGCAGCTAGGAATGTAGGTTTCGGTGCAATCTTTGGCCAAGATGCTGTGCACAGAAACGGCCCACTGGTTGGTGTAGATCTGGCTTGGTGAAGAATGTAGATTTCTTAGAGTTGTGGTACCATCTTGGTAGCCTTGACCATGTGGCCTTGCTATTTTCATCATTAGTCAGTGTAATTCTGGTCAGAAAATATGGCAGAGGTTGAGTTCATAAACTAATGACAGGTTACTTGCAAAATGGTTCCTAGATTGTTAAATGAGCTAATCCTGCTTTGTTAAAAAATAACATCACATTTAAATCATGTACCTGGGGTGTTGAATAATGCTGTTGATTCTCTAGCTTGATGCAAACTGCAAGAATTCAGGTCACTTCTCTCCGGGAGATGCAGAAGACCCCACGCCATTCTCAAACCATCTGTGGAGGCGTGGTTCCCTGTCCTACCGGACCGTGTGCAGCTAGCATAGCACTCAAGTCCAAAAGAACTTTTGAGGGGGCATTTCATCTTTAGAGGTCTTTTAAGTGTTGAGTGGGAGCTTTTTGCTGAAATATCCTGGGTGGCATTCCTCAACTTAGTGCGGCAGAAGAGACGCTATACAGCTTACATAAGATGGCACCTGTCAGCATTGTCTTTCTTTGCCAAGTTGATGGGACATAGGGAATTGGCCAGCTTTTTCCACATCAGTACGGTATTGAGAAGATTACAAAGACTCGAGGGAGTCAAACACAATTCTAGGCAACCAGATTGATATAGACAAGCTGGGCTCCGAAGGATAGGTTTCTCAATGTTTGAAGAACTCTTTTACTGGGGGGCCTTCTGTTGAACCCTTTAAAGGGCTTTTAGAGTGGGAGAGCTAGTGGCAAGAGCAAAAGGTATGTGCTTCTGTAAAGAGGGGAGCGAATTGGCCGGGTGGGTCATTGCTGGTAACCTTGCCTTTTTTGAAGATGTACCAAAGAGGACATGGCGAGCATATTATCTTCAATAGGGCCCCAGAGTCCGCCTGATGTCCAGTACAGGCAGTTGAGGGGTATGTCTCAGTCTGCCCATGGGGCCTGCTAGAGCACTTTTATTCACACTGATGGAACTCATCTGTCAAGTTTTCAATTCACAAAGGTGTTGAAATTGGTTTTCAGTGTGGTAGGGATTGACACAGCAGACTTTAGATCCCACTCTTTCTGCAAATAAGGCAGCCACATGCACTACTGCTTTGGGTTTTGATGACCAGATAGTGCAAAGCATAGGGAGGTGGAGATTGGGGTGTCTCAAACAGCATGTTTAATTGCACATGATTTAGCCCTCAGCCCTTAAGCAACACACAGTTTTTCATCCCACAACTTTCTTTTCTATGTATCTGATGTCATGTTTACTCAGGAAGTATTGGGGGTTTGGCCACTATTACATACAAAGGGTTTACAAGGTGTATTGGACCAGTGGCATCACCAAGTACACCGGCAAAGTAGGTTACAACATGAGATTTTATGGCCAAGGAGGTTTGCGTGTCAGTCATTTGAGGGCGGTCGTGGAAAAGAATTGTATCAAGGGGGCTTTTGACTCTAGTCTTTGGGATATTGCATTTGTGGGGCAAAGATATGATAGAAGATTGGTGTGGGGACCCATTTGATTTTCTGGTTTCTGAAGTGTTATGGTTGGCTAAGTGTTTCCCAGAGACAGTGATTGCGTGATCACACACATTGCCAAGGCAAGAGTGGTGCAGAGGACTGTCGCTTTGGCGTGTCAAAAAACAGAAAGGTCTGGACGTTTCTGAAATTACCCTAGGTTAGGGTGCATCCCCATGGTGGTATCACAGGCGGAAGGTTCCTTCGCACCAATGGGGTTCACCTGTCCCTATGGGGTAACAACATTTTTGTGAATAATTTGTTTTTATTTGTCTGTCAATATCTTTTGCAGCTTGGTGGGTGGGAAACAGATGATAGGTGACACATACTGACCTGTGACGGGGTGAATCAAATGTTGGCGGGGACACTTCAGATCACCTTAGCATATCACAGAGACTAAGCACAGAGAGCGCCAGTGTCACATGGAACTCAAAGGGGATGCTTGTAGCAATCATTAAAGATTCCGCAATTTTGCAGGGGGTTGAGCTGGTTGCTTACGAGGCCCTAACTCACCTTTCTATGTATGCTCACCTTTGCAAAGGGACAATGGTCCTTTGGTGTGGTTGGAGGATGAGGACCTAGTCATGGCCAGGTTGCCAAGATTAACTCTCCTGAGGACGTTATGGGTATCACAGGTAGGTTGAGGGAGCCTCTGGCACAAGTGAAGACCCTAACAAAGTGGACTAGCAGGTTATGCACTCAAAACATCATGGCAGAAAAACACCTGCTCAAGGATTGGGGTATCCGTGTAGAAAAATGCCCAATGGAAAAATACCCCCATGTAATATCACAGAGGTTGCATAAAAAAGTGGTACAAGAACCACAGAAAAGAATACTAAGGGGTACAAATCCGACCCCAAAACAAACCTGCAATAATAATATTAAAATCCAGCTTCACAAGGGTGATGGAACTAGACATTGCACAGAGATAAGAGCATCTCCTGACTCACGGATATCGGAGGACTGGGCCTTGATCTCAGCGGCACTGCATACCAATGGGAGGGCAAATTCCTTCAACAGGAGATATTTATGCTTATAGGAAACATGCATGATAACACCAAGCACTATTAAAGATTTCCAGGCGACCCACACATTGGCCACCAAGAAAAACATCTTTGGAAGACCAATTGGCGGGGTCTCAATTTTGGTAAAACTAAACCTGCAAGTACAAGCCAAGGAATGGCCCACATACTCGCCTGACGTTCAGATCATAAATATAAAAGGAATTGGACTAGAGGGCACTCCGATCACACTTGCAGTAATCAATCTATATGTTATTCCAAACAAGAGGGTAAAAACCACGAACAGTAGGATGATCACTGGATTGATTAGAGAATACCTGTATTTAGCACCCAGGGTATGAATGTGGTGTTACCTGGGACTTTAACATGAGAGATTTGTGCTGCCCAGAACAAAGTGAAGGGGAGAGTGGGTAGAACATCATGGAAGCCTGCATTAATGAATTTAACCTGGGGTACGCAAACCTAATACGGCAGACAAACAGGAAACTACTACCCACATTCAAAAACATGTCCATGCTAGATTACATCTTCCTTAGCAAGGACTTATTGAAGAGCTGTGAAGAATATAAGGTGCCACATACTACTGTAAGTGACCATCACCCATTATCCATCCTTGTCAATGTAAACACCTCTCTGTTGGCCAAATGCTCAATTCAATCCGTGAACCGACATCATTAAAACAAATTAAATGGGGAGCTTCAAGCCGGGCCAGATATTACAAGTGGAAACAGGTTATACATACAACTGGCCCTCAGAAAAGCTGGTCTAAAATAATGGATTTGTTATTCAAAGCTCTGGGTGCAGGTAGGCAACCCACACATAAAGGCAAGCTTATTGGAAATGGGCCAATTGATCTCCTCGATAACAAAAAATTCAGAGAGAGTAAAAAGAGGTGTTGTCTGGCAGAGCTATAGTATAGGAGAGAGAAGTGCCCGGAGACGGACAAATCCAGAAAACTGCACAAAAAACTGTCTGGCAGCTGAAACAAACCAAAACAGATGAAAAATGGAAACATATACATGCATTGTTAGCGCCCAATAAGAACAGGGAGTTTTGGAGCAATGAATAAGGAAATCCTTTATTGCATGATTTTTAAAAATCATTGCAATGAAACATCTTCTCAATCACATAATATATATAAACAGAGAACTCTATACTGCAAATGTTATTAACAATTGTACCAATACATTCATAAACATCTCTTAAAATCAAACATAGACCGGATCATGCAATAAAAACTAATTCCAAGAAGAAACACATTTTAAAAAATGTAAACATCAATGATAACTATAGCAAGATATTGCACATATTGCTAATTAAAGTTTCAACATGCATAATTAGTAATTCCATAGCTCAAGGACAATAATAAAGTGCAACAATTAGGTATGACCCCAGGGTTGTCTCAGTTATTACATTGCTTATTTATTACCCGGATAGCATATACGTGTGTTCTACTGATTATCAAACTGTACAGAGGATCGCTTGGGATCAGGTGCTACAGATTAAGCTATAAAAAGTAATTCATTGATGAAACAAAGTTATATAAATATATATATATATATATATATATATTTTTTTTTTTTTTAAAGAAAACATCAACAGTTACTCTAGCACGATATTACACCTATTTCGTGTTAAACAGCCAAAGTGCCATACATTTCAATTTCATGGGTCAAGAAAACATCAACAATTAATATAGCAAGATATTACACCTATTTTGTGTTAAATTGTCAGTGTGCCTTAAATTGTAATTTCATAGGTCAAGAACGATAATGAAGTGCAACAAATATATCTGTCCCAAAATAGATACAATAAATTCAGTTTTTTACTACCAGGTATCTGACTGTGCAGAGGAACTTTTAAGTTCAGGCGATACAAATTTAATACATTTCAAACTGGCGATACCAAAAAAAATCCTGCTACATATATAAATGTTATTAGATGGCATAACAGTAGAATCGACTCACCAGATAAGGACCTAACAAGTGCCTGGCATGCTGATCTAACCCCCATCTTCAAAAATAGAGGTTTTAAATAAATTTGCCATATATACTACCGTATTTTCCGGCGTATAAGACGACCCGGCGTATAAGACGACCCCCCACTTTGCTTGATCAAATTTAGGTTTTGTGCTATACTCGCCGTATAAGACTACCCCAAGACTACCCCCACTTCCAGCACAGTCCAACGCTCTACTTGTACCTTGTACGCTTTTATAACCTGCACACTTATCACTTTTTTCTCTTGTAATGTACCGATTGCTACCTCATGTATTTTGGTTGCTCGCTATTGTCACTTTTGAACCATGTAACTTAGGCGGGAAATGTTTCTTCCACCTTGCTTGTATGCTGGGAATATTGCAAGCCTACCGTAATCTCTCCACCCGCTAGTCCTCCGAGTACGCTCAGCTTACCGCAGTGAAGCAGCTCCAGTGCCCGGCGGCGTCCTCCGACTCCGTGGATGCTATCGCCGATCCTCAGCGTTGTCCACCGATGCAATGCTCCGGCGGGAATCCTCCGGCATTATGGCTGCCAATTTCTGCGGGAGGCCTCGGGGGTACCCACCAGGCAGTAGGGGCGAAGTTGGAGCGAAGTTGCGGCTTGAAAGCCAATTGTGCGCGGGAGCCCCCAGGATGCAATGCTCTTCAACTCTTCACCTCTGTGGCTGGCGGGCGGATTAGAGCCACCCTCCCCCACCTCCGGCTGGATTAGAGCCACCCTCCCCCACCTCCGGCTGGGCCGGAAGCGCAGGAACCTTCAGGAGTAGTCCGTGCTGTTGAAAAAAACCATGAAAACAAACGGTCTAATTTTGTATCCGGCGTATAAGACGACCCCCGACTTTCCAGAAAATTTTAAGGGGTTAAAAAGTCGTCTTATACGCCGGAAAATACGGTATATGAACTACTGATTTTTGTGGCCATTCGCATAACCTGCAGTTGATATCCATCCACTGCTCAGTCCAGGACTGCATACACTCCTTTGTCGGATTTATTCCCATACATAGTTTCAAAAAGCTATTTTTTATTTTAGCAGATAAGTATGCCATCAAATAATGCTGTTTACGTAACGGCTGATATGAATTATGCATGCTTTTTTCCTGCTAACGCGATTCTATCCAACTTAAGGGATTCAACTTTAATTTGTTTTTGTTTTTTAAATCAACTTATAATTGGGCATTGTCAATTAATGAAGTGCTACTTGCAGACCAATATCTCTTAAGCATGTTGAAATATGAGATCTCCATTTAACAGTATGGGCAGACTTAATTATATCAATCCAACAATAGTTCCCTAGGGAGGCAGGGGCAGCAGAAAACATAGAGAACGTACACTTCAAAAAAGCAACTGCTGACACCAAGCTCTAATCTTATTCCTGCTTGCCCTACTGATCTGGGGATCCCAAAAGTTGATTTAAAAACCTTGACCACCCATAAATCTAAAAGCTTTACATCTTTCCACTGGTAATGGGTGAGCCGTATAAAAGAGTTGGCTCTAACATTACCTTTCATGACTTTAAGAATATAATCATAATATTAACAATTTAACAATTTTTAAAAACGTATAAAAGCATGAATTAAAACCACAGTTTTTGCCCTTAGATCTTTAAAATAAAATTTGAAAGAAACTCTGTTATCGAACACCACCCCTAAATATCCGTATGTTTTGACAACATCAATTGGTCCAGCTATGTTAATGGCCTAAATGGTGGCGGCTACTCAGAAAATGCTGTACCTGCCAACAAACGGTCAGCCCACGCAACAAAGCTTTATATCGACCCAGATAAACCCATGGCTAAAACCATGTAGGTAGAGGTCAACCACCCTGACGAGAATGAGGCAGAGCACTTTGCCTAACAGAAAAAGAAACCCTAATTACTCACAAGGGAATCAGGAAGGATGGGGCTCCTAGGCCTAATAGTTTCCCAGGCAGCATCTTCAATGAAGATCGGGGTTTTTGGGCTCCTCACATGCATACCAATGCTACAATACTTCGGTGATACCTTTGACTGCAATGATCACAACATACTGTGGGCAAAACTTGCAAAGTGGGGCATCGGAAGGAAACTTCTAGCGGCCATCATGACACTCCACAATCAATCAATCAATCAATCACAGCATTTATATAGCGCACTACTCACCCGGAGGGTATCAAGGCGCTAGGGGGGGTCCGCTACTGCTCGAACAGCCAGGTCTTGAGCTGCTTCCTGAAGGCGAGGTGGTCCTGGGTCAGGCAGAGGTGGGTCGGGAGGGAGTTTCAGGTCTTGGCGGCCAGGTAGGAGAAGGACCTTCTTCCTGTGGTGGCTCTTCGGATGCGGGGGACGGTGGCGAGGCCGTGGCCGGTCGAACGAAGTTGGCGTGTGGGAGCGTAGAAGTTGAGGCGGCTGTTGAGGTGTCCTGGGCCTTGGTTGTGAAGGGTCTTGTGTGCGTGGGTGAGGAGACGGAAGGTGATTCTCTTGTTGACCGGGAGCCAGTGCAGATCTCTCAGGTAACCGGAGATGTGGCTGCGACGGGGGATGTCCAGGAATAGTCGTGCTGAGGCGTTCTAGATCCGTTGGAGTCTCTTCTGGAGTTTGGCGGTGGTTCCGGCGTAGAGGGAGTTGCCGTAGTCCAGACGGCTAGTGACGAGGGCTTGGGTGACCGTCTTCCTGGTTTCGGTGGGGATCCACCGGAAGATCTTACGTAGCATGCGCAGGATGTTGAAGCATGACGAGGAGACGGCATTGACTTGTCTGGTCATGGAGAGGGAGGAGTCCAGGATGAAGCCCAGGTTGCGTGCGTGGTCTGTCGGTTTGGGTGCGCTGCCCAGGACGGGGGGCCACCAGGAGTCGTCCCAGGCGGAGGGTGAAGATCCCAGGATGAGGACTTCCGTCTTGTCCGAGTTCAGTTTCAGGCGGCTGCTCATCATCCACTTGGCTACGTCTGTCATCCCTTCGTGTAGGTTGGCTCTGGCGGGGTCGTTGGTGAGGGAGAGGATCAGCTGAGTTTCGTCGGTGTAGGAGATGATGTTGAGGTTGTGTTGGCGTGCGATGGCTGCGAGGGGGCTCATGTAGACGTTGAAGAGGGTTGGGCTGAGCGAGGAGCCTTGAGGAACGCCTCAGATGACTTTGGTGGCTTCTGATTTGAACGGGGGGAGGCAGACTCTCTGTGTCCTTCCGGCGAAGAACGAGGTGATCCATTCCAGTGCCTTCTCCTGGATTCCGACGTTGCTGAGGCGCGGCACTAGGATGCGGTGGCAGACAGTGTCGAAGGCCGCGGAGAGGTCTAGGAGAATGAGGGCCGCTGTTTCTCTGTTGTCGAGCAGGGCTCGGATGTCATCGGTAGCTGCGATCAGGGCGGTCTCGGTGCTGTGGTTGGCCCGGAAGCCAGACTGCGAGGGGTCGAGGGATCCGTTCGTCTCGAGGAAGGCGGCCAGCTGCTTGTTGACGGTCTTCTCGATGACTTTTGCAGGAAACGGGAGCAGCGAGATGGGGCGGTAGTTCTTGAGGCTTCTTAAGTAGAGCGCTGAGTTCGGCGTGCTTCCAGCTCTCCGGGAAGGAAGCGATGTCGAAGGAGGTGTTGATGATGTCCCGCAGGTGGGGTGCGATGACAGTGTCGGCCTTGTTGAAGACGTGGTGAGGGCAGGGGTCGGTCGGAGATCCGGAGTGGATGGAGTTCATCGTGCAGATGGTGTCTTCGGTGCTGATCGGGGTCCAGGCGCGGAGGGTGGTGGTGGGGGGCGGTGGTTCAGTCGTGGCGTGCGCCGGTTGAGAGCTGAAGCTGTTGTGTATGTCCGCGATCTTGTTGTGGAAGTAGGAGGCGAGGGAGTTGCAGAGGTCTTGCGAAGGGGTGATGTCGTTGTTTCCGGCGTTGGGGTTGGAGAGCTCTTTGACAATGTTGAAGAGTTCCTTGCTGTTGTGGGCGTTGTTGTCCAGTCGTTCCTTGAATGCAGTTTTCTTGGTGGCGGTACCTGGGTTCGTACTAAGGTAACACAGACATGTGTAACAGCTAAGATACACACAAATAAAGGGTTAAAACAGGGCTGTGTGATCGCCCCTATACACTGCGGATCTGGGAGAGGCACTCCTAAAACCAACATTTTTCCACCTAAACTGTGTCATCTTAGACTTCCGATCATGCAGTGCACAGTGACCTCGTACTACTGGATTAAACCAGAATAGGTATGAAAAGGGCATTGGGGTCACTACACTTATATAATGTGGAAAACAAACTTCAAGCCAATGCACCAAAAACGAAAGTGCTGGTTATTGGCTATAAACCCAAAAAATCTTTATTGGGTTGGCTTCTTGGCCCACTAAGGATTGGTATCGCTAATAATACACTCATCTGGGAATTCAATTCTCAGACACTGGTAGGTCAACACTGCAGGCTAGAGCACTCGAACATAATGCGGCCAAGGTCACACACGGTCTATGCAAATTAAATCACAAGCCCTGAAGCCACTCTGCAGAGGGTATCCGACGAGTAATGCAAGCAAAGCTAATTCCATCTCTGAGTTATGGCCATCTCGCCTTTCTGGGTTTGCTTACTGATAATTTGGAACGCCTGCATATCATTGCATTTAGAAGGGTTTTTAATCTTCTATCTTCAATCCACTGATCGGCCTGGATTTCAATATTCCAGCAATGGACATTGAATGTAAAAAAGACATAGTCAAATTCTATTATCGCGTGATTACGGCAGGCACAATCATGGAAGCACTACAAACAGTTTTTATAGATAATACTAGACACTGGGCAAGGTATCTTTTGATGGCTAACAAGTCATTGGGCCTGCCAGTAGACCTCTTAACTGATACACCATTAACAATGGCCGGCCTAAAAAACCTGTTAAAAAAACAGCTGCAAAAAGAACAACTGTATGCAGTCATTTGTTTTGGGAACTTCCTTTGTGACAACTGACGTTTTGTTTGCAAATGAATAGCATTATTTTTATTGTAAATGTAAATGTGCAGGAATTTATATAGCGCAAATCACCAACCAGTTTCTAAGCGCTTGCTTAGGGAACCCGTCCTGGTATTCCCCTGTGAGATAACCCCGGCAGGGTATCCGCAAGGTGAAAGCCAGGCATCCTGCCACGAGGGGCCGTTGTGGAGATTAAGCAAGCTATTGCCCAGAGTCACAGAGTGTGAACCCATGAATCGAGTAGGCACCGGAGCGAGAATTGTCAAGTCCATGGACATTTTTAGGACTCAAGACCCCGCCGAGCCGGGAATTGAACCCTGGTCCCGGGCTGACCTCTGCTTCCAGGTCTGCCTCCTCTAACCAGTGAGCCACAATTCTCCATTGGGTTTGGTATCTCCAGGGTGCTCCAAAGTAAGGACCTCTAATTTATTTTGCTAGGATGAAGGCACAGGCATCTACTACACTGTTGAATCATCAACAAATTTGTCTTTTGACTGCACCGTAGTCAGTTTTTTCTATGTCCTATTAACCCTATCTCCTTTGTAATAAGGTTTCTCTGTGTACTTATGTAACAACCACATGTGGTTAGTTTTTAAGCAGTAGCCTTTTTTCTGAAAAACCACTGCATTTTATCATTGCCAAGAGCATGTAACGTATTGCTAGCAATATTTGCATGTAGCACCATTTAATTCACATTGAACTAGCAGTAGTAGTACAGTTATTTCCATTAACCCTTTCCATGCGGCCGCGATTCCCCTGGTGTGCTGTAAACAGCACGAACAGGGGCGGGCCGTGACGAACCCCAGCCGTCATCAGCACACGAGCACCGTAGTGCATGACGGCTGGGGTTCGTCATCAGCATGGAAGGGGTTAAGCTTGCAATAACAAAATAATCCTTTGTAGCAATTGCATGCAATTATGTGATTTTGTCTCTGCAAAATTAGTCCATGAAAATGAGTCATAAAAACATGTTTTTAAAACATTAATAAAAAGTTTGTGTTTTTGAACAAGCATACAATCTATGCATACAAATTCCATTATAATATAATCGTGATATCAATTATAAAAAATAAAAACGTACATATGTACAAATTAGCTATAAACTGGTAAACCTAATCTAGTTCCACCTTATTATAGGGGATGGCTTACAGCATACTGGCTGGAATGAGAAATGTATAATTTGTAGACTGCCTCAATACAGGCACCACCATGGCAATCACAATAATTTCATCCAGACATTTCATCAAGACAGCTTAGAGTAAACTAACATTTAAGGCCATTCACTTTCCTTAAGAGACCTACTGAAAATAGGAGTTTGCTTTCAGCAAAGACGTTATATGTAGATGTGTCACCCATCAAAATTATTGATGCCTTCAAATACCTCTGCAATCCAAGATTAATACACACAGGACATATCCACTTCTTTCTGGGTTTTTATATGCTTGGCACTAGAACATCACATAGTAAACTGTTTCGATCATCACTGCCTGGGAGCACAAATACATATAGACATGTGCCCAGCACACCCACTAATGTCCCATGACACCACATCGACCTAGTTCTAGTGCGACATAGCAACATTTTAGATAAAGCTATTTTGCCAGTTGCTGGAGTGGTAGATCAAGGAAATTTTCATAACAGGCAGTGTCCTTGATGGAGAGAAACATAGAAAACTAGCCTGGGTAAACTTAAGTTGTGATTTTTACGCAGCCACCAACAAGCAAGCATCCTTCCAATAGCATCAAAGGTCCAGATTAACAACTCAGTGGCGGACATGTTTGAACCACAGAAAGGTGAGGTCCGTATCGAGAGCTAGCAATTTCTCTACTGCCCTCAAATACGGCCACAGCTCCTCAGTAGTCCAGAACCTTACCCAACATAATAGGGGCCCAGATCTAGCAAAAGCCCCCACTCTTTTTAGAGCAACAGCCAAGAAGATGGAAATTAAAGGAGTAATAATGGGGAGGAGAAGCGAGCGGACAAACTTGTTTCTGCTTATAGTTAGAAATTCTGAACTTGCATACCCCATATTTCAGCCCCATATAAAGCAGCAGATTGGGCCTTTTAACTTATATCGTTCTACAACAGGGAGAACGCCTCTTGAGGCTGTCCCACAAATCCTCCTGTAGATCACTGAGGTTTGATGCTCGATCACTGCTCTTCTCTTGTCAATGTGAGGTAATCATGTTAGTTTGTTATCGAGGATTATTCCCAGCTACTCGAATCGGTGTATTTGCTCCAACTTTTTGTTAGCCAGAGTCAAGGCTTGCTAAACAACTTATAGTGTCTAACTGCCATAATCTTTGTTTTAGAGATATTAAACTCAAGGCCCTTGGTTGAACAGTAGGCAGTAAAGTTCACCAGGAGCTGTTGGAGTCCCATACAAGTCTGAGAGATCAGGAGGGTGTTGTGAGCAAAGAGTAGTGTGAGGACCCCTGCTCCATACAATTTTGGTGCATCTATATTCCCCTTTAAAAGTGCACCCACTACATTGACACACCATTGTGACTCCTCTACAAATTGGGATCTTGATGGTTATTTGCCCCCAAAGCCCACAGCGGACTTGAGCATAGTTGTTCTGATACAGACTTATTATTTGTGCACGTAGAACCTCAGGGACCCCCAGTTCCTTTAAAGATGCCCATAACAGCCCACTTGGGACATGGTCAAATGCGGCTCTAAGATTGACAAATGCGATATAGATATGTTGTTTTCTAAGTTTGATGTATTTCCAAAAGCTGAGCAACAGCCTTAAAACTTGATCAATGGTGCTAACTTTAGGTCTACATCCTGCTTGATAAGGGGTCAGAATTTCCGTTGCCACATTCCAGTCATTAGATTTATCTAACAATTGCCTGGCGTACACCATCTGGAGAGTATCCAGGATACTGATAAACATATAGCTTACAGGAAGCCTCTGTTCCCATTTTTAAAGATGGGGATAATTTCCCCCCTTTCCATATGTCAGGAATGGGTGCGCCCTCCGCTATGGCATTGGTCAGACAAGTCGTGGCTAGGCGTAGATAGCACACAAACTAGGCACATACAACTCTGTATGAATGAGGAATGCTTGAACTACATCTCCCATAATCCTACGGGAGAACTGGTCAGAGCACCGGACTATGATACTCAAGCCCCACCCCTGCTACACATGGTGCTTGTCACTCATAATACCTTGCTGGAGTGGAATAGGACGTGCATGCCTGTTCGAGTCAAACTTTTGTTGTCTTGTGGAGATATTGCCAGCGCCTGCTGAGGATTCCTGCCCTGCTTGTCCCGGAATCTGGGGAATCGCTTCTGCATGGCGTCTCTCTCTCCCCATTTCGCGGTCCCAGCAACCATGCCGGCTCACTTCCTGGTTGTGCGGTGAGCCACTGCGTGCAACGGCCGATCACTGGAGAAAGGAAATACAGAATTGCGTCTCTTACACTAGACCCGGTAAGAATGCCATATTAGCATTGAGCAGCTTTGAGGCACTGGAGCCACAATAGAAATCCCTGAAAGGGAACAGTCACCCCTTCATGCTAGGAAGCGCCCTTGCTTTTGTTATTTTTAAACACCGGTCTTCCGTCTTGGTACACAGAAGCAACGGTGCATTAAAACTTGCCTTTGGAGTGAGGGGATAAAGCGCGAGGTAGCGCTTCATTTTCTGATGCTCAAGACTACTCCATGCATATTGGAAAGCGCTATGGCTTGTGAATGCCCAGCATGAGCTATATTCTAAATTACTGGAAGAAGTCAAGCATCCAGAAGAACTGTGTGATATCAACACTGAGAGGATTATCTTTAGACAGATAAGTACCTCATTCTCTGTGGATTAAGACTGTTTTTTCTTTTTCTTTTCCTTTTTTTTTTTCTCTTTTGTGCCTGATTTACTTTGGAAGTAGTTCAACTGCATATTAAGTGAGTACATACACCTAGGGGGTTTCTGTGGATTCTATGCTTAAGGAAGAGTGTTTTGATGCATGTTTTGTGTTTCACTTACAGGGCTTATGTCAGAGGTCTTCAAACTTTTTGATGCCGAGACCCCCTTGTAAAAACCTTTTTAGGCGTAAGGACCCCCTTCCGACAAAAGTTCTAGAAACTGGTACTCCTCATCATCAACTTTTGACAACCATAAATGCACCTGTTAGACCTCATCACATCCCTCCATCATTCATCCACCCACACTTTCACACATCCATCCATCCACTCTTTCATCCTTCCATCCATACATCCAACCTTAATCCATCCACCCTTTCATCCTTCCATACATCCATCCTTTACCCATCCCCCTTCCTTCCATCCACCCATCATTCATCCACCCACCTTTTCACACATCCATCCATCATTCATCCATGCAACCTTTTATCCATTCATACATCCATCCACCCTTTCATCTTCCCATCCTTCACCTATCCACCCTTTCATCCATCCATCCACCCACTGTTTCATCCATCCATCTACCCTTCATTCATCCCCCCACCTTTTCACACATCCATCCATCCATCATTCATCCATCCACCCTTTCATCCACCCATCCTTATCTGTCCACCCTTTCATTCTTCCATCCATACATCTATCCTTCACCAATCTATCCTTCATCTATCCACCCTTTCATCCTTCCATCCATACATCTATCATTCATCCATCCACCCTTTCATTCATCCATCCACTCATCATTCATCCACCCACCTTTTCACACATCCATCCATACATCCATAATCCATCCATTCACCCATCCTTTACCCATCCACCCTTCCTTCCATCCACCCATCATTCATCCACCCACCTTTTCACACATCCATCTATCATTCATCCATGCAACATTTTATCCATTCATACATCCATCCACCCTTTCATCTTCCCATCCTTCATCCACCCACCCTTTCATCCTCCCACCCATACATCCATCCATCCTTCACCTATCCACCCTTTCATCCATACATCCAGCCTTTCATCCATCCATCTACCCATCATTCATCCCCCCACCTTTTCAAACATCCATCCATCCATCATTCATCCATCCACCCGTTCATCCATCCATCCGTATCTGTCCACCCTTTCATTCTTCCATCCATACATCTATCCTTCATCAATCTATCCTTCATCCATCCACCCTTTCATCCTTCCATCCATACATCTATCATTCATCCATCCACCCTTTCATTCATCCATCCACTCATCATTCATCCACCCAACTTTTCACACATCCGTCCATACATCCATCATCCATCCATTCACCCATCCTTTACCCATCCACCCTTCCTTCCATCCACCCATCATTCATCCACCCACCTTTTCACACATCCATCCATCATTCATCCATCCATGCTACCTTTTATCCATTCATACATCCATCGACCCTTTCATCCTCCCATCCATACATCCATCCTTCATCCATCCCCCCTTTCATCCTCCCATCCATACATCCATCCACCCTTTCATCCATACATCCATCCACCCACCCTTTCATCCATCCACCCATCATTCATCCCCCCCACCTTTTCACACATCCATCCATGCATCATTCATCCATGCAGCCTTTTATCCATCCATACATCCATCCATCCTTTCATCCTCCCATACATACATACATCCATCCTTCATCCATCCACCCTTTCATCCTCCCATCCATACATACATCCATCCTTCATCCATCCACCCTTTCATCCTCCCATCCATCCATCATTTATCCACCCACCCTTTCATCCATCCCACCACCTTTTCACACATCCATCCATGCATCATTCATCCATGCAGCCTTTTATCCATCCATGCATCCATCCACCCTTTCATCCTCCCATACACACATACATCCATCCTTCATCCATCCACCCTTTCATCCTCCCATCCCTACATACATCTATCCTTCATCCATCCACCCTTTCATTCTTCCATCCATACATCCTTCACCAATCTATCCTTCATCCATCCACCCTTTCATCCTTCCATCCATAAATCCATAATTCATCCATTCACCCTTTCATCCATCCATTCACCCTTCATTCATCCACCCATCCTTTTACACATCCATCCATCATTCATCCATCCACCCTTTCATCCATCCATTCTTCCGTCCACCCTTTCATTCTTCCATCCATACATCTATCCATCACCAATCTATCCTTCATCCATCTACCCTTTCATCCTTCCATCCATACATCCATCATTCACCAATCTATCCTTCATCCATCCACCCTTTCATTCATCCATCCACTCATTATTCATCCACCCACCTTTTCACACATCCATCCATCCTTCAGCCTTTCATCCATCCATTCACCCATCATTCATCCACCCACCTTTTCTGTGCCTCTCTCATGGGGGGGGTGCGGGGGGGGGGGTGTCGGAGAAATCAGTATCTCTCTGCGTCGTCTTCAATCTTTTTATACCGCTCATGGGAGGGCATCTCTGTGCCTCCCTGTTGGGAGCGGGGGACGTGTCACAGGATCCACAGCTCCAGGTGCGCAACATCCATTGAACTCAAAGGGCTACACTACAGCCACACCCCCCGCCACTCCCCCAGCCCCCCCAGCTCGTGTATGTGAGCCCGGCTGAAACAGCTTCAGGGACACACACACAGTCACACCCAAGTACTTGACAGGTCTTTAAAAGACCTTTTACTTGTTAATGAGGCGTTGATGTTTTTCACACCTCCGTGTGAATCAGGCCTCCGCCGTGAGCACCCTCGATCAGCCAGGAACTGCACTCTGCGACCCCCTTCCCAGGACTCCACGACCTCCCTGGGGGTCGCGCCCCACAGATTGAAGACTGCTGGCTTATTTGGTGGAGTGCAGGAGAGCGAGGACAACTAAGATGGTCATTATTCTTTGCAGATTTCGACTTTGTAATAAAAAACAGGCCAGGCCCCCAAAATGGAATAGCGGATGCGCTGTCCAGGCCACTGCCTACCCGTTCAGAAGACCAGGATATGGTAGAAGAGCCTCCCATTATTCTACAGAAGGCCTCCTTCCCTGCAGAAACTGTAGCTTTAATCGCCACCCATGACTTTCTCAAGGACATAAAGAAACAAACCACAGGATTTGATAAAGAGGCTTGGGTACTGAAGGAAGCCTTACATCGATCTGTGAAAGGAGACTTAAAGTTCCATGATAACAGACTTTACGTCCCTGAAGGTCCTCTACAGCAACAAGTTCTACACTGGGTCCATGATACCACATTGAGGGTCACACAGGAATCCAGAAAACCTTACAAACTATGACCCAATACTTTTGGTGGGAGTTACTTAGAAAAGACGCAGAAAAATATATCTCAGAATGTTCTGTATGCACACAATCTAAGACACAACATCAAAGGCCCGGTGGCTAACTTAGACACATACCCACACCACCAGTGCCATGGCACACAGTCTCTAGTGGAAATGCCTATCAGCTCCGGGTGTGATACCATCTTGGTGGTTGTGGATCATCTAACAAAAATGGGACACTTCATATCACTAAACAAATTGCCCACATCTGCAGATTTGGCCACTGTCTTCTTGCAAAACGTAGTCAGACTACATGGAATCCCTTCCGTAATCATTACCGACAGAGAGACACAGTTCACCTCCAGATTTTGGAAGGCACTATGTGAGATCATGAAGATAGACGCTCGACTGTCTACCAGTTACCATCCACAAACTGATGGCAAAACAGAACGATTAAACCAGACTTTAGAGCAATATCTCAGATGCTTCACGTTGTTACAGAATGACAAATGGAGTCAGCTTTTATGGACGGCGGAGTTCGCCTACAATAACGCTGATCATACTTCATTGGGTTGTTCCCCCTTTTTCTGCCTCCATGGCTTTTGTCCCAATATGTTACCCTTTGAACATCCAGTGTCATCTAATCTTCCATCTATCCAAGAACATCATACACACCTCAAATTAGTGTTAGAGACTGCCAAAGAACACTTGAAAGAGGCTCAAACACGGGACAAACTACAGGCAGATAAGAAGAGATCACCTGAACATTCTAATAAAGTAGGAGATCGGGAATGGATTAACACTAAACACCTTAAGCTCAGAGGGAACAATAAGTTGCAGCCTAAATTCATAGGGCCATATCCCATTGAAAAGGTAGTAAACCCTGTTGCTATGAAACTTCTAATTCCTTCTGCCTGGCGAATACACCCAGTGTTCCATGTGTCCCTTTTAAAGCCCTGCCTTCAGGGCACCCGGTTGCCTGTGAGACCGCAACCTGTTGACATAGATGGGGTTGAGGAGTATGAGGTGCAGAGTATCTTGTATTCCAAATATGTCAGGGGCCACGTACACTATTTAGTCGACTGGAAGGGGTATGGGCCTGAGGACCGGTCAAGGGAACCCAAGGCCAATCTGCATTGCCCTGGCCTACTTTGGCGCTTTCATGCACGTTACCCTACCAACCCGGGTGGTACGTCGAGATGACGGTCAGTTAGAGGGGGTACTATGGATTAAGACTTTTTTTTTCTTTTTCTTTCTTTTTCTCTTTTGTGCCTGATTTACCTTGGAAGTAGTTCAACTGCATATTAAGTGAGTACATACACATAGGGGGTTTATGTGGATTCTGTTCTTAAGGAAGAGTGTTTTGATGCATGTTTTGTGTTTCACTTACAGGGTTTATGGGGTGGAGTGCAGGAGAGTGCGGTCCACAGCATCCGATGACATCCCTTATTTATGCCTAGCAGTTGCATCCTTTTTTTTTTATCCCTTTTTTCCCTTTCCCCTGGGGTGGTATTATCCCTGAAGTGTCTCCTATCACTCAGGGGTATCTCCATCCAGGGGCAGAGATTAACTAGCATCATCATTGTTCCCGCTGTAACCGGATCAAAGGTTAGTGGTACCTTTCGATGTACGGCAGATGTACGACAGTGGTGAAACAGGTCACCAGGAATTTTGTCTGGATGTGGGGTTTTACCCTGTTTGACAGAGGTAATTGCTGTTCTAGTATAGTATCCTCAAGGGAGAAGTAGGGTTTGGAGGAGATATACTGTTGTGGTGCGAAAAACTGTGGTGTTATATCAGTTAGGGGGAGTTAATACAAACAGGTAAAATGATCTACCCAGATCCCTGGGTTCAGTTAGCACTTTATCTATTGGTTTGAGGACCTACTCGCATTGGCAATTATTTTCCAAAACAGTGGGTTGTCGCCCATTTTAGCAGCCATCACAAAATCATCCCAACATGTGTCCTCTTAAACTCTCCTACCCGATCAAATTGTTTTCTTGTATAAGCCCCTTAATTCACAAACCTCCTGAAAGTTTTTATTTTTTCATACTATTATTAATGCTTTTTTAGAATCATGGCAACCCTTTGTATACCAGAGATTACTTTCATCGCTATGGGACATGGCTGACGTTTTTGTTGAGAAGGGTTTAGTCAAAATCTATTTCAGAGAGGTTACCAACTTGACATGTATATCTACTATAGAATTTTTGGCTGAAGCTAGAGTGACCGAATCTGATAGGATTTCCACAAAGGCATTATAAAACGTATTAAGGGTACCTTGGTTCTCTACCACAGCAGGCCATTTAATAGAACTGTGATTATTCACTATTATTGGAGGCATGGGCATAGCTGCTAAAGTACAGGGGGATTGGGAAGCTGACACAGGAGCTTAGCCTGTAGGGGTAGTGGTCACTCTTCTCCCTATGCTCAATGCAGAAATGTAGGAAGCTCGCTCTGTATATACGATACCAAAGTAATGTATAGTGTGCACAGAATCCAGTGGATCCCCAAAGGCTTCCAGAGGTAAAAGTTGATAAAACCGAACTCTCTATTTGTGATAGTGTGGGCGAGCAGTAACAGAAGGTAGTGTTAAGCATTTATTGTTCCCACTCAGGTAAGAAATTATGTCACACACTCAAAGACTGAACCCAGACCAATTGTTTGCAACAAAAATATTTTTGTTGGGGGGCGTGGCTACTTGTCAACCGAGATGGTGGCGTAGTGCGAGAGCTCCGAGGCCGAAACAGCTCTAACTTCATTAATCCGCCTATCCATCCGGCTAGATTTGCCTTCTAAAGCCTGCCCGGAACGCCGGGGCGAAAGGGGCACAGACTGTCCCAGTCCCGGGCGTAATCGAACAACGTTGGCCGGAGATAGATCGAAGAAGCGAGGCGGGCCCTGCCGCGAATCCGGACACCGCCCTGCCGCAGCACTGCGATCCGACCGGAAGTGCCCTCTGGACGGGGTGTCACACAGGAAGGTTCCGCTGGTCGTCTGCGGACCGTGTTGGAGATCGGCTTGAGTAGAAGCGGAGGTGGGCCTGTTCTTGGACAATCGCTTTCCCAACGGTGCCACTGCACCTAACTGTGAGGAATCGGTACTGGTGGAGGAAGATACCAGGGCATTCTATGCTGACCGCTGGGAGCCCGGAGGTTTGACACTGTATCCGGCTGGGAAGACGGTGATCGTTGGGGCTGAGTAAGAGTAACACCTAGACGATCCATACTGGCGGGAGATCGGGAGAGTGGAGGTGCGTTTGATACTGGAGCAGCGGAGGTTCCTGCACTGTAACATTTTCGCCTTGCGTCCGCCATCACCTTGCTCCCCTTGGCGACAGACGAGAGGCCCTGAAAGGCATCGCCATTTTGAATACCACTTCCCAGCAGCCCAGAACAGCAGTACAGTCGACGCGCTGACAAGCAAACAGCGAAAACGACTGCCGATTGAGATGGCGGGAAGGGGGCCTAAGCATGCTACGGCGCAATCAAAACTGGAGAAGTACGCTTTTGAAAAAACTGCTGCGCATCAACCGGAGGGCCGCCCGTCCACGGGAAAAAGCCCAGAGGGAGACGGACCCAAAAAAGTGACACTAGAGGACCTCATGAAGACGCTCTCCAGCGTCCAGACAACGGTGGGGTCTATCGCGACAGACGTGGGCCTGCTGCGGGCTGACCTCCGCAAGATGGCGGAGCGTGTGGCGCAGGTGGAAGTCGTCACTAAATCCTTAATGGAAGACACCTCTGAGCTGCAACTCGCTACCGAACGATTGGAAGCAGTCGCCAAAAAACTGCAGGAACGCCTGGATGATCAGGAAGGACGCTGATGAAGGAATAACGTCCAAATTCTAGGTTTTCCGGAATCGGAAGGCAAGCAAGCGATGGATCTATACGTGGAGGACTTAATCAAAACGAAACTACAACCGAAAGGCCTCTCCCATTTCTTTTCTGTTGAGCGAGCACATAGAGTTCCAGGGGGTGCAGCGAAGCCGGGGGCCCTGCCGCGACCGGTGCTGGCCAGAACTTTTTAACTTCCGTGATCGGGATGCCATACTCCAGACAGCCAGGGTGTCTGAACCTATTAAAATACTAAATTCCACCATTGCCTTCTTTCCTGACTATACGGCTGAGGTGGCCTGACGCTGGAAAACCTTCACCGACATAAAAAAAGCTTTGCGGGCCAAAGAGTTGCCCTACTCCTTGCTATTTCCGGCGAGACTGAGAGTCGTGGACAATCACAAGGCATGGTTCTTCGACACCCCGGAGGCGGCAAAAGACTGGCTGGATGGTTGGAGACGCACTGAGGCCCCGCGACGAACTGGTAGGAGTCAACGCGACCAAAAGACTGCTCAGATGGATCACCAGGCATCGCAAGGACATAGTCAGGACCTATTTGCTGAATCGGGCCTAGAAGAGGGTGAGCCACCGGAAGAGTGAGCGATGAACCTAGAGACCCTTGTTCGAACTTTATATGACACTCTGACTATGTAGCCCTTGGTATCAGGCGGACGAGGCTACGCGGAGCTGGTTGCAAGGTCACAGAGCTACTCACCCCTTGCAAGCAAGTACACTGGGTTGGGATGGGACCACACGCTCTGCTAAGTTGGGGTGGCGGGCGGTTTTAGGCCTGTGCAGCAGGGAAGCAGGGAGGGGGTTGGGAGGGGGTTGTTTGGAGGTTTTTGTTTCTGTTTTCGTACTTTGCGACAAAACACGATATGTTCTGTACAATACGATGGAGATTGACCTATTAGTAACAGTGTGCGGTAAGGCCCATCCCCTGTTGGACTGCACACAACCATGCATACACTTGAATGGCAGTACAAGTAATGGGTACACCTGACAATCCTACGTCACATCCCTCTCACACATCGACCTTAACAGTGATGACGTGGAATGTCAGGGGACTGGGAGACAGGGTGAAGAGAGGCTTAGTCCTACAATATCTGAAGCGTTGTAGACCAGCAATAGTTCTATTGCAGGAAACTCACCTTGTCGGCACAGCCTCGAAGGCGATGGATAGATGGGGGTATAGGTTCATTGCGCATGCAGACTTCTCTTCCGGCTCTAGAGGGACGGGCATACTTATTCGGAAGAACTTTCACATGGTGTGTCAACGGACTAAAATAGACAATCAGGGGCGCTTTGCGGCGGTGACGGTACTATGGGAGGGCCAACTGTATAACTTTGTGTCCGTATACGTCCCTCCTGGGCTACATGCCACTGCACACACTGCCCTAGCCACTTTCCTCCTGTCATTACCGGCGGCTACACTAGTGTTAGGCGGCGATTTCAATGACGCTTTAGACCATGAGTTGGACAGACATCCATGTACTACAGCGCCACGGGGAAGCGGGCGACTTGCTGGATTATTAGATGCCCTGGGTCTGACGGACTGCTGGCGACATAAGCACCCCATGATAGGCAATACACTTACTACTCTGCGACACACCACTGCTCATCACGTATAGATTACATCTTAATGTCCGGAGATGGACTGCACGGCATTGAGGATGTAGACATCCGCCCCAGGGGAATCTCCGATCACTCCCCGTTGCGACTCACACTCACGACTCATCGCTCCGGTAAAAGTCGCGTTTTTCCTATCCATGCAGGTTACCTTCAGAGCGCCCCTTTGAGGAAGTCCCTTTCCAGCGCTGCTACTCACTACTTCCAGGAGAATCGGGGTACCGTAGGCTCCCACAGTGCCCTGTGGGAAGCGTATAAAAAGGTTATACGTGGGCAGGCGATTGCATCCATAGCCGCCCATCGGCGGACTCAAAATCAAGAACTAAGCGCCCTTGAGTGTGCTCTGCGGGATGCCATCTCTGATCATGAGTCACACCCGTCCCCAGGTACTGCTCAAACAGTCCAGCTGCGGCAGGTTGAGTGTAGGGCATATCAAAGGGAAAGGGTGCAGACTACAATTCAGGCTTCCCACCATAGGGTGTATGAGCTGGGTGATAAAGCCGGGAAGATGCTGGCCTGGCATGACAAAAAAGACAAAGCAGGCAGGGTCATTGCACAACTGCAATTGCCTGAGGGCGACTTAACCTCAGACCCCGGAGTTATAGTTGAATAGCTGGCTGATCATTTTGAGGCAATTTATGCTCCCCAAGCGTCCTACACTACGGACGAAGCCTATGACTACATTAAAGACTTGAACAAAACTGTGTTCCAAACAGTTGTTGGAAGCATCCCCTGGCGCTTCACTCATATGTGGTTGTAATACTCCTTCAAATTAGTTTGAGAAAATAAATCATACTGGTTCTTCAAGAATAAGGTTTTTATGTATTCATCATTTCAAATCTCTTTTCCAAACAATACATTTGTATATTTTGTTGTTTTAATATGAAAAATAAACTTTCATTCAGTCCAATGCATTTCGGGCTGAAGAGCCCTTCATCTGGGACATGAAACTAGAAGCAAGACAAAAAAAGCTATTCAAGCATTTGCGTTTTGACCAAGATATATGTACATAAGAAACATACTGATTATAGTAAAATAGTGAATCAGTGATAAAACTAAAGTGCAGCCCGTGAAAAATGTGCTGGGTGAGAAATATTGAAAAAAGTATATAACATCACTCACGTGTTATTCTTTTCGACTAGCTAAACAAGCTGTGGGATATAATAAACATTGCACATTCATGAGAAAATGATAATGAGCGAAGAATCTCTAAACTGTGCTTTTTATGGGTGAGACGCTTACTTGGTGGACGCATTGGCGTCTCGTTGACATTACAACGCGGGTCTTTCTCACTCTGTCACGTAACAACCGTATAGGCAGTCTATCGCGGCAGAAGTAAGAACAAGCCGCTTGAGATGTATGTCTCGGATCTTTCGATTGGTCGGAGTTCCGATCACGTGGTCGGGAGTCCGCCAGTCAGTGTTGATCACCGGGGAGAGCTCATGTGCATGTTTGAAAAAATGTCAATAAAGATTGGATCTCTGTACGAGCAAATAATAATATATAATGTTTGGAGCTCATAATCAGAAACACAAAAATGGGAACAATTCTAATAATCAGGAAATGAAAAAAATAGGCAAAAATATGAACAATCTTAAAACGATTAGAGATCGACCTCCAGTTAATCCAATTGGAATCAAGGCAAAAAACAAACCTGTAGAAAAAAGTTCAAATGGGTAAATGCAATGTTATAGGTAGCCTATGAATTCAGTTCGATCATTTAATCCATTCGGTTTCGAGGAATTCAGTAGGTAAATCCAATGATTCTCCCTCTGTAAAAGATAGCGATTATTGTCTCTACCTTCCTCTTTCTCAATTGTTTCCAGTACCACAAACTGTAGTTGAGAAACATTATGACGTGCTTTAATGAAATGTGCTGCCACATTCTGATATTTGACTTATGTTCGTTCATCCTGGTTTTGATCTTGCGTTCTGTCTTTCCGACGTATACTTTGCCACAGGGGCATTTGAGCATGTAAATTAAATTGGTTGTGTCGGAGGTTGCATTTACTTTAAGTTTAATTTTGTGACCCTTCATTGGGTGGTTAATGTGGTCACCTCTGATCAGATTGTTGCAATTGCCGCAATGTAAACAAGGACGAGTTCCTCTGTATTTTATAGGATCAACAGTTATGATTTATTTTCTCAAACTAATTTGAAGGAGTATTACAACCACATATGAGTGAAGCGCCAGGGGATGCTTCCAACAACTGTTGGGAACACAGTTTTGTTCATGTATAATTGACGTCCTGACAAGAGACGCCTCCCAGGCAGCTACCTCGCACTTGATCAATTTTGTTCAAAAATTTCAAAAAGACTTTCGTTTGAATTTTACTAAGATAGACTAACAGGCTGTGCAACTCTCCACCCTTTGAGTTTCATACATTAAAGACTTGACAATTCCCTGCCTCTCACCTGAGGCGGCTCTTTCGTTAGAAGCGGACATTACTGTGGAGGAGATACAGGAAGCAATTGGCGTCCGGTAAGGCCCTGGGACCCAACGGACTCCCAGTGGAACTCTACAAGCAAACAGCTTCCATAACGGCCCCCCATTTGCTCAGAATGTTCGTGGACAGCCTAAAAGTAGGAGAACTCCCTAAAGATCAACGCCTGGCCACGATCATCCCGATCTATAAACCGGGTAAAGCTCCGGAAGCATGCGGCTCATACCGTCCCATCTCCTTGCTAAACGCCGAGCCAAAGATCCTTGCCAAACTCCTATCGCAACGTTTAGCCCCCCACCTTGCCACCTTGGTACACCCGGACCAGTCCGGCTTTGTGCCAGATCGTAACACCTCTCATAACCTGCGCCGTCTACAGGCGGTGCTGGCTCGTCGCGAATCCATCCAGGAACCGGCGGTGCTTCTCTCCCTTGATGCCACCATGGCGTTTGACACCGTGGAATGGCCTTACCTATTCGCGGTGCTCCGTCATATGGGTTTTGGCCCTAAGTTCTGTGCATGGGTCCGCCTGCTTTATACTGGGCCTCTGGCTCAGATAGCAGCTAATGGTCACATCTTCAGGGACTTCCCGCTTGGACGTGGGACGAGGCAGGGCTGCCCGTTGTCCCCCTTGCTATTCACGCTAGTCCTTGAACCATTGGCGATTTGGGTTCGGTGGGAACCGTCCATCAAAGGTATCAGATGGTCTCCGTCATGGGAGGATCGGATATCTCTCTATGCGGACGACATCCTTCTTTATTTGACCTCCCCTAAAAAGTCAATCCTAGAATTACTTAATGTTTGCGATAAGTTCGGGAGAGTCTCTGGATACAGAATTAACTGGGCTAAATCAGTCCTATACGTCCTTGCTGGTTGTCCGCAGCCACTCCCGGCTGACTGTCCATTGCACTACACTGACACCCCCTTTAAATATTTGGGAATCCACATATCGCCCAACCCAGACAAGTTGCACGCACTAAACCTGAAACCCCCTCTCCACCGTTTCAATCGAGATGTAAAGGTATGGCGGTCCCTCCCTCTCACCCTCCTGGGCAAGGCCGCGTTATTTAAAATGGTGACTTTGCCCCGGTTTCTTTACCTCCTAGAGAACACTCTGTTCCCCGTCCCCTCCTCCTACTTCAGAGCCATCGCAGCAGCGGTCTCTACTTTGCTGTGGGACGGTAAGCCGGCGAGGATTGCACAATTCAAACTGGTGAAAGATTGGTACGATGGGGGCATAGCGCTCCCTAACATTGAATTGTATTACTGGGCTGCCCATCTCAAGCAAATTAATTACTGGCTGCACGCCCCACAGACGGAGCCCGCCTTTATGGCGGATAGGCAGTGTATTGAACTCAGAGGTTTGTTAAGGAACTTATATAGTCGTAGCGCCCCAGCCGATCTTCTGGGTCCGACCCGTCACACAGTTCAGCTCTGGTACAAGGCACATAAACATCTTCAGTGCGCGAACACAGTTACACTAATGACACCCCTATGGGACTCGCACAGGTTGGGCTTCATGGGCAATAGTAAAGGGTTTCAGGCATGGGACTCCATAGGTATATCGGTGGTGGGAGACCTTTGGAAGAAAAACAAGGTAGTGGATTTCACTTATCTACAAACCAAACATGACATGGCACAGTCAGAATACTATAGATACATACAGATACGACATGCGCTTCTGTCAGCCGTTCCGGTGGGAATGAAACTGCAGGAGTCCACCCCTTTAGAAGACAGGCTACTGACGGAACATATGTCTCACAAAGCGACGTCCTACACCTATAGAAAAATGGTTAACAACCTCCCTGACATGATGTCCAAACTACGTCTGTCTTGGGTGGCTGACGTGGCTGAGCTCGATGACTCGGAATGGCAGGAAGCTCTCTCGTCACCCCGAGAAACTGCAATTCCTTCCAGACGTAAGCTGGTTCAATTAAAGGTGCTGCACTGCACGTACTACACCAGGACAGTCCTTTACAGAATAGGGAGAGCCTCTCATGAATATTGCCTCCGAGGTTGCGGAGAGAGAGGAACGTTCTACCATACTATTTGGGACTGTAGCCGGGTGGCCATGTACTGGGCGGCGGTGATGCGAACCATCTCCCAGACCCCGAATGTCTCCCTGCTGCCCAATCCACGTCACTGCTTGTTGAACATCGGGGACGCAGAAGACCTGACACATCGACAGCAGGACTGGGCCATGCTAGGGATGTTGGTTGAGAAACGTAACATTGCGAGATTGTGGGGTTCTCACGTGCTGCCCACGTTGCGAGACTGGTGTAAGGACATGGATGAGGCAATGGCGGCGGAGAAAGCAGTCTTTATTCATCAGGGATGCCCCGCAAAGTGGGGACAAATTTGGGGGGCATGGAACAAATTTAGAGGGGACATATGCGAGCCTCCACGACTTGACCCGGATGAGTGTCTTTCAAATTAGAACCTGGGTCTGAGTTGCATGTGTGTTGATAGATATCGCCTGTTCAGGTGAACTCCGCCCTACCGAATATTTGCCATTGGAAGAGGGAGGGTGGGTCAAAGGTCGCACTGCCAATGTTTGTTACGTTGTTTACTTACATCGTTTTGTCGCTAGGAAAGAAATGAACGTTATTGATTTATTTTTCACTTATTGTACGGATTTGTTGTGGGTTAAAATAAAAAAAATATAGGCCTAAGCTGTATCGTATATTTGAAACGTCAGCATTTTGGTACAACATGCTCACACTCGCCGCCGGACCCCCGGGTTGTCGGCTAAATGGCTGTGTAATCCTGATAATATTGCTAATGACTAAATCGCTATCGCGGCCAGCCCGGGAGGTTGTAGGCCCTACATTGTGCTATTTTGAAAATGTACAATGAAGCTCTTTAAAAAAAAAAAAATATATATATATATATATATATATATATATATATATATATATATATATATATATATATATATATATATATCAACACCGGTTTCCACAACAATGTAACGGACTAAATCCAGCCCCAGCACCGCCAAGAAACAGGAGACCCAGATTTCCGTGAGCAAATTACTTTATTTCCGCAACGGACAGCATAACGTTTTGGCCTCCCAGAGGCCTTGGTCACATGGCACCATAGAGGGCGGCGGCAGAAATTTGACATTTTATAACCTGACGCAAGCCCAAAAATGTTTGTGCTGGTAAATATCACATGCATTATTACAAAAAATAGCAGAATAAATAGTTATTTAGCTATAAATATATATAAAATATATATATAAGAAATACATAAAAATGCTTAGCATGTGATAAAAGTTGGCCTAAAATCCTAAAATTATTCTTTTTTGCACTTTGCGATGATGGCTGCTCCTTGCCACATTATGGGAATCAAATGGCATTAACTGTGTATGTTTACATAAAATTTTGTTTACATGAAGCACTTGACACTTTAGTGGAAATTCCCACTTGGGATCTATTTTCTAAATGTTTTTTAAGGGTCAGGAAACATAGTCTTTAACAAAAATGAAATTAACACCATGTTTTTATGATCTATATATTCATATATTTATATGTATATATTCATTAAGTTGTTTGTATATATTTATTTATTTGCGTGACATTGCACATATATGTATATACTTCAGTTTATTCACCCACTTGGGTTGTATTTAAGACAAGGTAGGACTACATATTATTGGTTTAGTCCCCTGTTTGTTTCTATGAACCCTTTGTAAACATTATGTGTTTGATTATGGTGGTCAAGTTTTAGTCCACCTTTTGTGTCATTGACAATGAGGATAAATTCCCATGTGGCTTTGCGATCACATCATGTGATCAAGGCAGTGGATACTGTCGAAACGCGTAATGGCGGGCATGCTGAGCAAATTTGAGCTTAAATAAACACGCGCTTTGTTTGGCACCCTTTCTGGGTTCCTCTCTTCGTCTTTTCAGGACTGCGCGATATTTGGCAGTGTTGGAGGTTTTGGGACGAGTCTTTCTCCTATATATATATATATAACACCGGTTTCCACAACACACAACAATGTAACGGACTAAATCCAGCCCCAGCACCGCCAAGAAACAGGAGACCCAGATTTCCGTGAGCAAATTACTTTATTTCCGCAACGGACAGCATAACGTTTCGGCCTCCCAGAGGCCTTGGTCACATGGCGCCATAGAGGGCGGCGGCAGATATTTAAAGTGAAATGAACAATTTCATTGAGTGTCAATTGAAAGCACGGGGAACATAGTAAAAATACTACAATTTTTTCCCTTAATTTCCACTGTGCTTCTTGGACAAAAACAGTATTGGGATGAATCCCTGTAGCCTTAATATTATACATAACCCGACATGATGAAAAAAAGCATGGCACTAGTAATCTGGCGCACGCTGTACTTCATGGTTAAACACAGTATTGGGATAAATCCCTAACCATAACATTTCATATAACAAAACATCATGAATCAATGAGCATGACATTTTATAACCTGTTGCAAGCCCAAAAATGTTTATGTTGGTAAATATCACATGCATTATTACAAAAAATAGCAGAATAAATTGTTATTTAGCTATAAATATATATAAAATATATATATAAGAAATACATAAAAATGCTTAGCATGTGATAAAAGTTGGCCTAAAATCCAGTTCTTTATATATACAAAAAAAATGAATTAAAATCAATACTGTGGCACGCGACGGTTAACCTATAAATATTCATTATGTCTATGTACAATTTTACAAATTTATATCCTGTGTCATGACACCCACATGAATAAATAAGTGAAGAAAATTATAAAGTGCTTGATAGTGTGTGCAGTAAATGGTAGGGTATGTGATCAATGAAATACATCATTTATAAAAGAAACACACCTACCAAATACTGGTTACATTTTTTTGAGGGTAACTTGTTTTTTTTAAATTATATATCAAATTAAAACTATGTTGACACATAGAATTAAAAAAATATTTTCACATCTATTTGTGTCTTATGGATGAGATGTTATTCAGACTGGTCCCAGTCTGTCATCCTAACACACAAAGTGGCAAATTTTCCAAACAAACAGATGGCATAAACACAAGGACAAGCAAAATCTTACACCAACCACTTGGTATTTCAGTGGGTTGCATTTCATTTACATGTAAGATGATTTTACAAGATAATGTTGGTAACACAGACCAACTAGCATTAAGATAACTCTATGGTATGTTTAGGAGATAATGTTTACTTCAGAGACAGGTGTAAAAGTCTTCCGAGGCATTGGTGCCTTACTGTCCAACATCAAAATATACCTTGTTTCTAACTTTCTGAGTGCAGCATCCCTATCGCCTCCTCTTCTCAGAGGTCCTACTGAGTCAATGGCATAGTACTTCAGCAGAGTACTGTTGTTATTGTGATACTCCTTGAAGTGTCTAGCCACTGGATAGGAAGAATCATTGGTATTGATAGCCCTCAAATGTTGGAGGACCCGTTTGTGAACTTGCAGCTTTGAGCTGCCCACATATCTCAAGCCACACGGGCACTCCAACACGTATAGTGCAAACTCACTCTTGCAGGTTAGTTTTTTATTTATTTTATATGGGATTATTTGTGTAGTAAAGCAGTTTCCCGGGGAAGGGCATTGGTTTTGCGTATTGCAGCCACCACTGCTATCCTCTGGCCAGAAACCTAAGTTTGCTGGCCTCCTGTGCTGCATTGCATTGTGATTCGGTACTACAAACCCTTCTAATCCTGAGCATCTCCCCATAAGGGATGCTCCTTATTAAATGCGGAGGGTGGTGACTCTGGCCGTGCAGTACTTTATTCCCCGCAGTGGGCTTCCTAAACAACGCTGTTTCCAGACGACCATTGGTAATCTCAATTGAGACATCCAGAAAGGTTGCATGATGTGCACTGATGTTAGAAGTAAATGCCAAATTGTAGTTGTTAGTGTTTAACTGTATAATGAAATTCTCTGCCTGTGTTTGTGTACCATGCCAGATCAGAAAAACATCGTCGATGTATCTATACCACCGAACGGTGTGATCCCTGCAAATTGCTGAGTGTTCACCAAAGAGGACTTGTCTCTCCCAGTATCCCATATGAATACAGGCATAACTGGGAGAGAAACAGGCCCCCATGGCTACTCCCCTCACCTGTTGATAATTATTATTATTATTATTATATTTGAGTTTGTAGAGCGCACAGATACCCTAGGGTTTCCCGGCGCTGACAGAGGAAAAGAAGCAGGAAGACAAAGTGATGAACAATTAGGCAGAGAAAAGCCAGGTTTTCAGGCCTTTCCTGAATTTTAGGTAACAAGTTTCAAAGCGCAAAGAGATGGGGAGTGTATTCCATAGTGATGGCGCCAGATAAGAAAAGGAGCGACCACCAACTCTGGTGCGTTTGAAACGGGGCACGGAGAAGGTGCCAAGAGAGGAGGATCTAAGGGTGCGCACTGGACAGTACGGGTGAACTAAACTGGAAAGATAGGGGGGGGAATTGCCTGTTTTAATCCAGTGCATATAGCAGAGGGCTTTGAATTTTGCTCTAGATTCAATGCGCAGCCAATGAAGGCTGTGCAGGGAAACCGTGGCAGAGGCAGTTCTGGGCAGGTTGCAGAGCAGGCGAGCTGCCATGTTTTGCACCACCTGCAGTTTTCGTATTACCTCCTTGCTAGCCCCAAGGAGGAGTACGTTGCCGTAATCTAGCCTGGAGGTTACTAAAGCCTGGACCACAGTTCTTTGTGTGTCTGGCGGAAGCATCCATGCTATTTTTCTTAGCCACCGCATGATATTAGTACAGGTGGCTGAGACTTTCACAACATGCTGCTTCATGGACAGTTGGTTGTCAAATGTAACTCCCAGGTTACGAGCTTTGGTGGCTGGAATCGGCAGGGGACCCATTTGCTGAGGCCAGTGTTTAGGGCCCCACAGAGAGCTGTCAGGACCGAATAAAAGGAGTTCGGTTTTGTCGCCGTTTAATTTTAGTTTATTGGTCTGCATCCAATTGGCAATATTAGTGAGCCCAGATCGGAGAGATGAAATGGGGGCGTGTTTATTAGAGGAGAGAGAGAAAATGATTTGGGTGTCGTCCGCGTATGAAAATATAGAAAGACCAGATTGTTCTGCCAAAGAGGCGAGAGGACTGACATAAATATTGAAGAAAAGGGGGCTTAAGATGGAGCCCTGGGGTACACCGTGTGGGGACGGGAGGACAGTGGAGGCAGAAGTGGAGGAAAAGACCTGAAAAGTGCGTGCGGACAGAAAACTAGCAATCCAGGCAAGAGCTGTGCCATGGATACCGGCAGCCTTTAGGGTGGAGAGGAGGATGTCATGGGAGACGGTGTCGAACGCAGCGCTTAAGTCCAACAGGATAAGCGCCACCGTCTCCCCTCTGTCCACCTGCTGTCTGATGGCCTCTGTGACACCTAAAAGGGTGGATTCAGTGGAGAATCCAGCCCTGAAGCCAGACTGGGACGGGTGTAGGAATTTCGTATCCTCAATGTAAGAGGAAAGGCAAAGGTTAATGTGTTTTTCTAATACCTTGGACAGGCAAGGAAGTAAGGATATAGGTCGAAAATTGGAAGGGTTATTGGGATCAGCGTTAGTTTTTTTGAGAAGGGGAACCACCATGGCGTGTTTCCAAACTGCAGGAACAGTGGCTTCAGACAGAGATGCGTTCAAGAGGGCTAGGATAGGTGAAAGGACGGAAGTGTCAAGGGTGTTTAGAATTTGAGGGGGCATGGCATCCAATGGGGAGCCAGATTTGATTTTTGCCATGAGTTCAAAAAAAAGTTCTAACGAGATCGGGTCCCATTTGTCAATGGGAGGGCGATGAGCAAAGGTAGTAGTATCCTGGAGGAAGGTGGTGTCAGGGTCTATACTGGGGGAATTGTCCAATGCTCGTGGAGGGGCATCGAAACCAGCATAGATACGATCTATTTTCTCCCTGAAAAATTCAGCAAGTGTGTTGCATTGATCAGAGTCCAAACAGGGGACTTTTGGCAAGTTAGATTGTCCAGAAAGTTCTTGGACTGCTCTAAAAAGAGCTTTAGGGCGGTTTTGGGCTGATAGAATAGAGGTGTTAACATAGTTTGCTCTGGCATTTTTGCACAGGGAGTGGTAATGTCGAAGTTCCGTTTTATAAATTTCTTTAGCATTAGGAGAGTACTCAGATCTCCAACTGCGTTCAAGTTTCTTGCACTTGGATTTAGCGCATTTAAGTTGATCATTAAACCAGGGGGCAGGGGGGTGGGTGAAGTTTTGTTTTCCATTTCGGGCCGGAAGGCAGATGTCAATGGCTGAAGACAGCCATGTGTTAATTAAACTTACATCTTTGGTAGTGATGTTGTTGGGTAGGGAGGGAAGGGTTGTGGCAAGCTGGCGATTAAGTTGTAGCAGATTGAGTTTTTTCCAGTTTCTATTCGGTCTGAGGGTCTGAATGTGAACTGGTGGGCTGACAGTAACACTAGTCAAGATGTTAAATTCTACAATGTAGTGGTCGGACCAGGTAATGGGTTTGGGAGGGAGGCAGGAAAGGACATCAAGGTTCGAAAAGATGGGGTCAAGAAGGTTACCTGCTTTATGTGTGGGGCCAGTATTGTGAAGATGTAAGTTAAGAGCGGCCAAATCTTGAAGAAGGTGTGTACAGATAGGACAGAGTGTATTGTTAAAATGGATATTAAGATCGCCAAGGAGAAGAAAATTCGAAGTTTGCATCAATAGAGGAGCTATCTTTTCCGATAAAGAAGAGGCCCAGGCGCCAGCAGCGCCAGGAGGACGATAGAGTAAGACACCCGAGAGGGTGTAGTGAGGATTCAATAGTAGTTTAAAGCAACCAGCTTCGCAATTGGGTATAAGTGCGTCCTCCCACTTGCATGAGTATATCCGTTTGTATATGATGGCAATGCCACCACCCTCCTTGCCTGGTCTATTACGGCTCACATATGTGTAGTTATTAGGGAGAGCTGTGGCAATGTCAGGTCCCGAGGAGTCGGTCAGCCAGGTCTCTGTCAAGAACAGGGCCGCCGGACTGTCGGAAACCAAAAGATCAAAAATGTCCCTCTTATGCTTAGGCAGGGACCTACAGTTCAAGCTCATAAAAGTATAATCAGTAGAATGATGCAAGGGGGGGAGAGTGGATGTTGTTTGTTAAACATAAAGAAGTTATTGTTCAGGCAGAAGCTCATCATAGACAGTAACATCTTGTTGTGTTCTACATATTCAATCTGTCGTTGTCCCAAGTAGTATGCAGTAGCCCTCAACCCATCCACATGTACAATACTCATATATAACGCTGTGACGTCAAGAGTAATTAACAAAAATTCTGGATCCCATTGTAGTTCATTGATTTTCCTCAAAAAATCACTGGAATCCTGGATGTAAGAGGGCAGTCCACACAAAAAATTCCTGTAGGAACGAATCCACATAAACAGTAGTTTTTTCCAAAAGCCCCCCACATGCAGAGATGATGGGTCTACCGGGGGGTTTATTTGGGTTTTTGTGGACCTTGGGAATCAAGTATAGTACGGGCATGATGGGGTGCTCATTTTTCACATATTTTAGTTCATCCATGCTGATGAGGCCCGATGATCTCCACCCCATCAACAATGAATAAAAAGTTAATTGAGACTTCTTAACCGCTCCCACATCACAATGTCAGTAGCATGAGGCGTCATTCAATTGTAATAATGCCTCCTCCAGATAGAGGTCTCTTGCCCATAAGACAATATTGCCCCCCTTGTCTGATTGACGAACAATGACATTCCCACATTTTTGTATTTTGGCAACTAAATCTGTGTATCTGCGGTTATGCCTGTGTTTATACTTGTTGTTCTTGAGTGTTTGCTCATATAGACCCTTAATGTCCTTAACAGCTGCCTCATGAAAAATGTCTATATTGTCATGCAGCATATGTGGTGTGTATGTTGAGCGTTTCTTGAAGCTTGTAAGACCACCAGTGAACAAAGTAGGCTGGGTATCAGGACTCTGAGACAAGGACTGTTCTAGCCGTAGTCCCTCCAGATCTTGTAGCAATGGCATATCATTCGCTATGAGGGCTGGGCTGCTTGCAATTTTATCAGTTCTCACTTCCCCCTTGCGGGATTTGTTGTTTGCAAAATGCTTTCTAAGCTTGAGCTTTCGCGTAAATTTAAACAAATCGATGCGTGTATCAGCATAGTTGAAATTCCTGGGGGGGCAAAATGACAATCCTAAAGAAAGGGTCTTCAATTCCAAAGGCGTTAGTGTCATAGAAGTGAGATTAATCACAGAGAAGTTTGCATTACCCTGCACTCCAACTGCTGTTTCTTTTTGTTCCACTGTTTTTTGTAATTCTTGTGTTTTGGTATTGCGCCTTGCGTTTGCTTTGCGACGCTCTCTCCGTTTTGTGTTGGGGCTTTTGTAGCGGTTTGTTGATTCACCCTGGGCCGCAGTGTATCGCGCCTGTCCTGGCTCACACATTCCAATTCTTGTACCAGGGTGAACCGGGTAAACCCCAACCCGGACCTAGCTCTGCCTGCATCAGATTCTGACCCGCTGTCCATATTTGAGCTAAGGTCTGCATTCGAAGAGCTGGCCGGGGAAACTGATCTTTGAGCACCACTGGTTACAGGAGGACTGCGAGCAATGGGAGGCTGAGCAATTTTCCTAGTGTCGTACTTGCGCGCAAATGTAAAAATGCGCCCCTCAAGATAGTCATTTTTGTCGCGCTGGAATTTGAACTGTTTCCTTTTAATGATCGTGTCCTCCTCCTTTTGGACACGGGCCATCATTTCCTCCCTCAGTTTCTTGCATTCCGGGGCACTGTCCGCGCCCATTCCATCTATTTCTGTATTAAGCTCTTCTATTTGCTTTTGTATTTTCATACGATCTGATTCCGCATAGCGCACCAGGATTTGAACCAGTCTTTTAGAGGAATCCAGGTTGCATTAGGCCCATTCCCTAATCAATCAATCAATCAAAGACATTTATAGAGCGCACTACTTACCCGGAGGGTCTCAAGGCGCTTGGGGGGGAGGGGGGTTGCTGCTACTGCTCGAACAGCCAGGTCTTGAGCTTCTTCCTGAAGGAGAGGTGGTCTTGGGTCAGGCGCAGGTCGGTCGGGAGGGAGTTCCAGGTCTTGGCGGCCAGGTAGGAGAAGGACCTTCCTCCTGTTGTCGTTCTTCGGATGCGGGGGACAGCGGCGAGGGCGTGACTGGCTGATCGGAGGTGGCATTTGGGAGCGTAGAAGTTGATGCGGTTGTTGAGGTAGCTCGGGCCTTGATCGTGTAGGGCTTTGTGCGCGTGGGTGTGGAGGCGGAAGGGGATTCTTTTGTTGACGGGGAGCCAATTCAGGTCTCTCAGATGTCCGGAGATGTGGCTGTTTCGTGGGATGTCGAGGATGAGTCTGGCTGAGGCGTTCTGGATCCGCTGGAGTCTCTTCTGGAGCTTGGCGGTGGTTCCGGCGTAGAGGGCGTTGCCGTAGTCCAGTCGGCTGGTGACGAGGGCCTGGGTGACCGTCTTCCTGGTCTCGGTGGGGATCCACCGGAAGATCTTCCGTAGCATGCGCAGGATGTTGAAGCACGACGAGGAGACGGCGTTGACTTGTCTGGTCATGGAGAGGGAGGAGTCCAGGATGAAGCCCAGGTTGCGTGCGTGGTCTGTCGGTTTGGGTGCGGTGCCCAGGGCGGGGGGCCACCAGGAGTCGTCCCAGGCGGAGGGCGAGGAGCCCAGGATGAGGACTTCAGTCTTGTCTGAGTTCAGTTTCAGGCGGCTGGTTGTCATCCACTCGGCTACATCTTTCATCCCTTCGTGAAGGTTGGCTCTGGCGGCGGCGGGGTCGTTGGTCAGGGAGAGGATCAGCTGGGTGTCGTCGGCGTAGGAGATGATGTTGAGGTTGTGTTGGCGTGCGATGGCCGCGAGGGGGCTCATGTAGACGTTGAAGAGGGTGGGGCTCAGCGAGGATCCTTGAGGGACGCCGCAGATGACTTCGGTGGCCTCTGACTTGTACGGTGGTAGACGGACTCTCTGTGTTCTTCCGTCGAGGAAGGAGATGATCCATTCCAGTGCCTTCTCCTGGATTCCGACGTTGCTGAGGCGCTGCACTAGGGTGCGGTGGCAGACAGTGTCGAATGCCGCGGAGAGGTCTAGGAGGATGAGGGCCGCTGTTTCTCCGTTGTCCATCAGGGCTCGGATGTCATCGGTGGCAGCGATGAGGGCGGTCTCTGTGCTGTGGTTGGCTCGGAGGCCAGACTGTGAGGGGTCGAGGGATCCATTAGTCTCGCGGAACGCGGCCAGCTGTTTGTTGACGGTCTTCTCGATGACTTTGGCTGGAAACGGGAGGAGCGAGATGGGGCGGTAATTCTTGAGTTCGGTGGGGTCCGCTGTTGGTTTCTTTAGTAGAGCGCTGAGTTTGGCGTGCTTCCAGCTCTCCGGGAAGGTGGCGGTGTCGAAGGAGGTGTTGATGATGTCCCGCAGGTGGGGTGCGATGACAGCGTCGGCCTTGTTGAAGACGTGGTGAGGGTAGGGGTCGGTCGGGGATCCGGAGTGGATGGAGTTCATCATGCGGACGGTGTCTTCGGTGCTGATCGGAGTCCAGGCGCGGAGGGTGGTGGTGGGCGGCGTTGCTGCGGTCGTGGCGTGCGTCGGTTGAATGCTGAAGCTGTTGTGTATGTCCGCGATCTTGTTGTGGATGTAGGAGGCGAGGGAGTTGCAGAGGTCTTGCGATGGGGTGATGTCGTTGTTTCCGGCATTGGGGTTGTAGAGCTCTTTCACGATGTTGAAGAGTTCCTTGCAGTTGTGTGCGTTGTTGTCCAGCCGGTCCTTGAATGCAGTTTTCTTGGTGGCGCGGATCAGTTGGTGGTGCTTCCGGGTGGCAAGCTTGAGGGTGGTCATGCTGTGCGGTGTTGGTTCCCTTCTCCAGACTTTCTCGAGGGCTCAGCAGTTCTTCTTGGAGCTTTTGAGTTCGTCGGTGAACCATGGGGCTTTCTTGCTGCCGGGTCTGCTGGGCGGGGTCTCAGAGGGGCGAGTTCGTCCGCGCAGTTGCTGATCACTTCGTGAGGTTGTCGGCGGCCTGGCTGGGGTTCGCTGAGCTGGCGGGAGGGTGCTGGCTCAGGGAAGTGGCGAGCTGGTCGGCTGTGATCTTGTTCCAGCTTCTTCGGGCAACCTGTTGCTGGTGGTGGTGGATCGTCGTTCTTCTGAAGGTGAAGTGGACGCAGCTGTGGTCCGTCCAGTGGAGTCCTGTGGCGTGGCTGAAGGCGATGTCTTTGCTGGATGAGAAGACGGCGTCAAGTGTGTGTCCGGCGAGGTGGGTGGGGGTGGACACCAGCTGCTTGAGTCCGAGGTTGGCGAGGTTGTCGAGCAGGGTGATGGTGTTGCGGTCGCTGTTGTTCTCCAGGTGGAAGTTGAGGTCCCCCAGGAGGATGTAGTCAGCGGAGGGGAGGGCATGCGGGCTGACGAAGTCGGCGATGTCCTCGCTGAATTGTGTGCGTGGTCCCGGGGGTCGGTAGATCAGGGTGCCTCTGAGGGTGGTCTTCGGGTCGGTGTGGATCTGGAAGTGCAGGTGTTCGGCGGTGGTCAGGGTGTCGTCGGTGTTGGTCGTGATGCGGATGGTGTCCCTGTGGATGATGGCGATGCCTCCTCCCATCTGGTTGGCGGTGCGGTCCCTCCGGGTGATCTTGTAGCCCTCTGGGATGGCGATGGCGATGTCGGGCGCTGAAGAGTCGTTCATCCAGGTTTCCGTGAGGAAGGCAACGTCAGGGGCTGTGGTGTCGAGGAGGTTCCAGAGTTCGATGGCGTGTCTGTGGACGGAGCGGGTGTTGAGCAGGATGCACTTGAGGTGGTTGCTGCTGGTGTTCGGCTTGGCAGGCGCTGGTGTGAGGCAGGTCCGGATGCAGGTGAACTTGCAGGCGTGGCAGCTGAAGGGTCCGTGGGTGCGTCTCGGGGTGGCTCGGTAGCATCCCGGGAGTCTGCCGGTGTTGAGTGCATTGAGGGTGGCGGCGGCGTACGTACGGCGGGCGGGCAGGGGTCTGCGGGGACCAGGGGTCCTGGCACTGGGCGCGGTCCAGGCACGGACGGGCGCAGACGGGCTTACCTTTGGCGCACCTTCGGCGCTCAATCAGCGCTACCGCTGCGCGCGTCCGCTGCACGGTCGCTCCGGGGGCGTCATAAGAAGGGAGCCGTTAAGGAGGGTCTGCGGGGAGGCGGGAGCGGGCCGACCAATCGGGTGGCGGGGGGGGCGGGGCCGCGGGCTGGCAGCGGTGGGAAAAAAGAAGTCGGGCTTGGTGGGCGGCCCTGCGGCGGCTGGGGCAGCGGCGGGAAATGCCGAGATGCGGAGGCTTGGGGAGCGGCCCTGCGGAGGCTGGGGCAGCGGCGGGAAATGCCGAGATGCGGAGGCTTGGGGAGCGGCCCTGCGGCGGCTGGGGCAGCGGCGGGAAATGCCGAGATGCGGAGGCTTGGGGAGCGGCCCTGCGGTGGCTGGGGCAGCGGCACAGAAACAGCGGAACAGAAAACAGGTAAGCAGCAGGAAGGCAGAGGGGGCGACCAGGCCAGAGGCGCAGTGGTCGCTCCCTTGGGAGGGTCTGGGTCCCCTTAAGAAGGGAGCTGGGAGGGAGCATCTGCGGGGAGGCGGGAGCGGGCCGACCAATCGGCTGGCGGGGGGGCGGGGCCGAGAGCTGGCAGTGGCGGGAAAAAAGAAGTCGGGCTTGGTGGGCGGCCCTGCGGCGGCTGGGGCAGGGGCGGGAAATGCCGAGATGCGGAGGCTTGGGGAGCGGCCCTGCGGCGGCTGGGGCAGCGGCGGGAAATGCCGAGATGCGGAGGCTTGGGGAGCGGCCCTGCGGCGGCTGGGGCAGCGGCGGGAAATGCCGAGATGCGGAGGCTTGGGGAGGGGCCTTGCGGTGGCTGGGGCAGCGGCACAGAAACAGCGGCACAGAAAACAGGTAAGCAGCAGGAAGGCAGAGGGGGCGACCAGGCCAGAGGCGCAGTGGTCGCTCCCTTGGGAGGGTCTGGGTCCCCTTAAGAAGGGAGCCGGTAGGGAGGGTCTGCGGGGAGGCGGGAGCGGGCCGACCAATCGGCTGGCGGGGGGCAGGGCCACGGGCTGGCAGCGGCGGGAAAAAAGAAGTCGGGCTTGGTGGGCGGCCCTGCGGCGGCTGGGGCAGCGGCGGGAAAACGCCGAGATGCGGAGGCTTGGGGAGCGGCCCTGCGGCGGCTGGGGCAGCGGCGGGAAATGCCGAGATGCGGAGGCTTGGGGAGCGGCCCTGCGGCGGCTGGGGCAGCGGCGGGAAATGCCGAGATGCGGAGGCTTGGGGACCGGCCCTGCGGCGGCTGGGGCAGCGGCACAGAAACAGCGGCACAGAAAACAGGTAAGCAGCAGGAAGGCAGAGGGGGCGACCAGGCCCTAAGCATCTCGGGGTCAGGTTGATCATAGCTAGGGGCCAGCATGACTCGTAACCCCCTAGGTATGCGGTCGACCTCCAAATATCTGCTTAGGGAGCGGTGCTCCCACCACTTAGCCTGCTCACGTTTGATAAGTTTTTCAAGCCGTTTAAATTTTTCTCGGAGATTAGGGGCACCTTCCAGTATTTGTTGCGTAGAACCTGCCACTTGAGACCCCCCAGCCGGGGAATCATCAAACACATCGAGGGCAGCCACCTCCCTCCCTCTTCTTGCGCCTGCTGACATGTTGCTTGAATGAAATAATGTTTAAATGCGGTATTTGAAACGTCAGCATTTTGGTACAACATGCTCACACTCGCCGCCGGACCCCCGGGTTGTCGGCTAAATGGCTGTGTAATCCTGATAATATTGCTAATGACTAAATGCCTATCGCGGCCAGCCCGGGAGGTTGTAGGCCCTACATTGTGCTATTTTGAAAATGTACAATAAAGCTCTTTAAAAAAAAATATATATATATATATATATATATATATATATATATATTCACTGACAAAACCATAGGTTTCACACCAGTTATAGTTAGCTGGAAATTTTACTGACATAAAACCATTGAAATTCCCACGTTATAGTTAGCTGGACTCACTATAACTTGCGCGCCTACAATGCACTGCTGATGACGTCACATATTACATCACTCATGACATGGTCAGTGACATCACTCATGACATCACTGATGACACCATCCTTGTGACAGAGTGACAGACCTAATTTCAGTGTAATGTAACGCTTGAAACACATATTCAAAAATAGAAACAAACATTTTCAAAAGAATGGAGATACCCAAACCAGTAACAACAACCAATTCAGTAATTCCACCATCTATATACACATCCACTCATTCACCAACAGTTCTATATAGTCACTCATATATATACTCACTCATCATATGTAGTGATACACCTATACATCCTGTTACACATCAGCAGTCATCCAAAAGTTACTCACACACATACTCACACATGCAAATAAACTATTGAACATCCATTTATTTGCATATACATTTATACACACACTACCACCTTACTTCTAAGGAAACTTACACATACTTACTCTCTTAAACAATCACTTATAGAAACACATACTTATTTAAACAGGAACTCCTACAATCTCTCACTATATATACTATACTCACTTATATACATCAATACTCACATATACTAGATTAAAACAGATGTCGTTACTAATGAAGACACTAGTGAGACAGTCATTCACTCACTAACACACACATATACACACTCATCCACCCATACAGTCCTGCACATATGCTGTCTTCAAAACACATACAAACAGTGAGTCAGTCACCAACCCCTGCAGCCACTTATACACAAAGAGAAACACTGATACAAACATTTAAATATTTAAACAATACTCGCTAATATATGTATTCACTAAGATACACTTAATAAGCCAGTTAACCAACCATTTTTTTTTAAAAAACATCCATTTACACACTTATTTAAACATTTATTCTTCCATCGACCTTTACAAATACATATATAAAACAAATTTATTTTTCAGAAAGACACACATTCACTGGATGGTGTCATCAGTGATGTCATGAGTGATGTCACTGACCATGTCATGAGTGATGTAATATGTGACGTCATCAGCAGTGCATTGCAGGCGCGCAAGTTATAGTGAGTCCAACTAACTATAACGTGGGAATTTCAATGGTTTTATGTCAGTAAAATTTCCAGCTAACTATAACTGGTGTGAAACCTATGGTTTTGTCAGTGAATTTAATAGGTTTTTTAAATGCTAATTCCTAACTATAACTGGTGTGAAATCTATGGTTCTTTCACTGAATTTCAAAGGTTTTTTAACTGCTAATTCCTAACTATAACTGGTGTGAAACCTATGGTTTTTTCAGTGAATTTCAAAGGTTTTTTTAATGCTAATTCCTACCTATATAAGACCTGAAAGCCCACCAGGAATCTCCAGTATGCGCCAGGGGACTGCATTGCAGAGAGGTGTAATGAAGCCACAACCCTTTTTACACCTCTCTGCAACGCAGCCCCCGTGCATGTTTGAAGATGGGGAACTAATTCCCCTTGCATACTGGGGGCACCTGGGGGCCAATTAGCCCACCTGGAACCTCCAGTATGCGCCAGGGGCTGCATTGCAGAGGTGTAATGAGACTATGCCCCTTGTTACACCTCTCTGCAACGCAGCCCACTGCCGCGTTTGCAGAGGGGGAACTAATTCCCCTTGCATACTGGGGGTCCCTGGGGTCAACTAGTCCACCAGGAGCCTCCAATATGCGCGAGGGAGCTGCATTGTAGAGAAGTGTAATGAGGCCACACCCTTGTTACACCTCTCTGCAATGCAGGCCACTGGCGCGTTTGCAGAGGGGGGACTAATTCCCCTTGCATACTGGGGGTCCCTGGATCATATCTGCCCAAACACCGATATTCCGAACGATTGTAAATGACTTTTCTTGAGAAACATTTGGATTTGGATTATCATGTCCTATACTTTGGAATTTTTGAAAGACTGACTTTGAGGATGCTAGTCTCTACTACTCACTCTACTACTCACTCTCTACTACTCACTACTATTCTCTCTGCTACTCATTCTCTACTACTCTCTACTACTCACTCTCTACTACTCACTCTCTACTACTCACTCTTTACTACTCTCTACTACTCACTCTCTACTGCTCTCTACTACTCACTCTACTACTTACTCTCTACTACTCTCTACTACTCACTCTCTACTACTCTCCACTACTCACTCTACTATTCACTCTACTACTCTCTACTACTCACTCTCTGCTACTCTCTCTACTGCTCTCTACTACTCTCTACTACTCACTCTCTACTCTCTATTACTCACTCTCTACCTCTCTACCTCTCTCTTCTTCTCTCTCTACTAATCTCTACCTCTCTACCGCTACCTCTCTACCTCTCTACCTCTACACCTCTACCTCTCTACCTCTCTCTACACGCACACATATACACATATATGCATATATATATATATATGCATATGCATTTATATATATGTATGTGTATGTATAAAAAAACAACAAAACATTTTTTTTTAAACAGCTACTTTTAAAACTGTCATTCTTTTTCCCCATGGTACGCTCCCCGGTACGCGCACCGGTGCGCGCACCGGTGCGCGTACCGGGTGCTCCCCCGCGAAAATAAAAATTTTATGGCCCCCACATCAAACCTAGGGGGTCAAGGGGGGGTCTACTCTGCCCCCTTATGGTCATTTCCCTCTTTGTTTTGGCCACCTCTTGTGTCTCGATCCTACCGAGACACAAGATGGCGGCCGCTCCGGACTGTTTAGAATGTTTACAGACACCCCAGAGCCAATCAGCTTTCTGCGCGCAAGTCGCGTGGCGCGCCCAGTGCGCGTACCGGTGCGCGAACCGGAGCGCGGCTATAGATATATATATGTTTTTGAACCTTAATTACTCAAAATCCACTGGAGCACATATCTTGAGACATAGCAAAGGCACATCGGGCTACCAGTCCCTACAATTTTGCCAAGTTTGGTGGAAATCCATTCAGCCGTTCGGGCTAAAAGTGAAATCGACCGCCCTATAGAAATTAACATGGGGAAAACGCGTTTTGAGACCCCCCTTTTATCTCGGCCCCCGCTTGACGAATCCCCCCCAAACTTTCAGGGAAGGACCGGAACGCCGCGAGGCCATTTTGAGGAAATTTTGAGGCAGATTCGTCAACCGGCGCCAAAGTTATTCCAAATAGAATTTTGAGATTTAAAAAAATCCTAACTATAACTACCTACTGGCGACCGCCAGTAGGTAATATATATATATATATATATATATATATATATATATATATATATATATATATATATATAGCGAACCTTGTTGCACGGAACAGCAAGTCTCCAAGTTTTGAGCAACAAAGAGCCGACCCAAAAGGTGCTGGTGAAAAGTGTTTATTTTCTGAGAGCCAGCGCTGCCGCCATGACGCGTTTCGCCTCCAGGGAGGCTTGATCACATGACAAACAGTGTACATCGAGCTAGACTTTTAAAGTGACAGTGCAAAAAGTGTGTCATGGAAATGAAGGAAATACTTCAAAACACGCAATTGCTGCATATGAATACATTGGAATGGTGAATACTGCCCGAGTGGGCTTACCAAGCATCAAGATTGAACAATTCATATAGTTATAACCAATAAAGTACATGAATCAGTATGTACAGGTTAAAACCATGAAGAAATGCAAAACTTGATCAATAGAAAAAACACTGTTATATAAATGCACATGATAAAAAATTTCATCTATGTACAAACTACAGTATTAAAAACCAAACATTCCAGTATGTACAAGTCGGTATAATATTTGCAAATCACGCAAATAAAAAATATCAAATAGCAGCAAAGTAATGACACCAAAGTATGCATTCAAAATAGGGCCCAAGTGGGCAAGTCACGATAATTGTCATAGACAGATAAAGTGCATTAAGTGAAGTGCAAAGATTCAGTACAGTGCAAGGTATTAAAAATAGATGATTCCAAAAGATAAAATCATGAACAGCAATGTGCTGGAGATTAAGAGAAATTCATCATATATACAACAGGAAACATTTATCAGGGAACAGTAAATGGAGTTATAAAATATCCGTATATATATATATATATATATATATATATATATATATATATATATATATTTTTTTTTTTTTTTTCTTTTTTTGTATTTTATTTTAAGAACCAGGCAGCCCTTGGTACAGGTAAATGGAGTTGTACTTTTCAAAACAGATGGTTCAACAAGCAGGCTGGCTGAATATGACTTTTGTTACAAGTTTGTGCAAAATTGCTTTTGGATTACTTTTGATTACTTTACAAACTATTTTCTTTAGATTACTTGTTCTACTCAGTGTGATATGCCTAGATATCACACTGGAACATTTCCTAGATGAACAGTAAGTAGAACAGTTTTTATCAAAACACAGTTTCTTAGGTTTTCACACAAAACACCTTCAACACTTCGAAGTTTTTCTGAGGAAAACAGTCAATGCAAACCTATGGAAAAAAATGAGGTTATCGAATTGCAGAAAGTAAACGGTCTTGAGGATTGAGTTCAGAACAAGGTTTTCTCCAGGGTCAAGGATGCACTTAAAAAGCACTCTCAGCTGCACCAGGGCAGCCAGGCACAGATTGCTGAGAGCCAATGTAGCCTACGGGCAAGGGGGCCATCGGTTGTTGGCTGCTTACAAGCAGGCCACAGGGTTGAGAGAGCGAAGCTCTTAGGGTTAAGCTCAGGGCAAAGGGGGATCCAAGTTAGCACACAAGGTGCACCCACAGCGGTGCAGGGGCGGCCGGGTGCGGGTGCTAGATCGACATCAGGAGCCCTGTTGGTTTTAATGGGGAAACTCTGGTCGGAACAAACACTGCAGGCTCGGGCACGAAGATCTTCTAGAGGTGACCACTGGTTGGAGAAGTAAGTTGGGATGTAGGGGGATGCAAGGACACCACCATGAAGGCCACCCAAGGCCATGGGGCGTCAGGTGCAGGGGTGTCTTTTGGCATCCGGTTTTCCTTACCGGCTCCGGTCGAAGGGACCCTCCATATAGATGCTGCAGGTATCGGCGGGAGGCTTGAATTAGGTCAGGGATCACTAAATCCCAGTTCAGGATCGCTGGGGAGACCTCCTCGTGGTGTTGGGTCACTCAAACTCAGACCGTGGGCATCATGTGCAGAGTGGTCCAGACTTGCGGATTTGGCCGGAGCCGGAGCCTGTTTCTTAAGCGAATCCAGTGCTCACAGGAGACAAAGTGTTTGTAGGAAAGACAGGGCAGGTTCTCCGGGTTCTGGGGGCTGATGGCTGCAGGACACGCCGGGATTCCTCTGGAGCAGGTCGAGGTCGGGACATGCTGGTAGGGCTTGGGCCAAGACAGTTGGTGTCCTCCTCTTCCTGCTTTAGCACGGCTCTTCGTTATTTCTTCTTGCTTGTCTGAGGGGGCAAAGTTCGGGGTTGCCCCTAAATACTAAATTTGAGGGTGTTTCATGTAGGTACAGGTCTAGACCAAAGAGACCTTTCCTTGGAGTGGGCACACCCCCTATCATGTCACCCTCCAGTGGGAGGGGGGCTTAAGCCTCACTCTGGTTGTTTGGGTCCCCCCATCTTCCAGATGGTAGGGAGTGAGAGTTGTGCTTCACCTCGCCTCCTCCACCTGAGGGGTGGAGTTGGCAATGGTGGGCACACCTTCCCTCCTATTTTATATTTCCAGACAATTCTGCCACCCAAAGTGTGGGTCAGAACCGGTGGGGGTCACTTGCTAGGAGCAGCAAATAACTGGGTCAGCTCACACAGGCATCAAGCTGTTGAAGCCTCCCCTTCGTGGACCATGCCCATTCTGGGGTAGGAGGCTTTACTCCTCTGACCAGGATGTGCCTATTTTCACGTCCCCAAGATCTAGGGGCTCTTGCCCCAGGAGAGCAGAAACATGTCTGGGGGTGGCAGCTGGTGAGCATCCAGTCAGCCAGGACACTAGACTTAGGTCATTTTTCAGGGGGCATCTCTAAGATGCTCTCTGAGTATGTTTGGCATTAATCCCACACTAGCATCAGTGTGGGTATAATGTGCTGAGAAGTTTGATATCAAACTTTCCAGATTTCAGTAAAGCCATTATGGTGCTGTGGAGTTCGTAATGACAAACTCCCAGACCATATACTCTTTATGACTGTGCTGCACATACAATGTCTAAGAATGGACTTAGACACTGTAGAGGTGCATGGCTCATGCACCTACACCCTCACCAATGGTTTAGTGTACCCAGCTAAAGGGGTGGCTTACCTATGCCATAGGCAGTGGTTTTTAGGCATAGCACACAGGTATGTGTCATGCTGTGAGGAGTGACATTTCACTCCACACCCAGTTTCACAGCGAAAGTAGATTTACGATAATGCTCCAAATCCCTTGTTTATTTTACTCCATTTTTTATTCCAAAATGTTCATGTTTTTTCTTTTAGTCCACATGTATGGTGTCATTCTTTTTTAATGCTTCCCATGCTCAAGATGTGCCCATCCAGACCTCTGTCAAGAACACAATAAAAATGCATGATTCGTCCAAAGCAGTGTTTCTTTATTATAACACTTCCCTACCCTCTGATTCTATTAGAATGAGCAATTTGGAGCATTATCATAAACCTACTTTCACTGTGCAACTGGGCGTGGAGTGAAATGTCGCTCCTAATAGAATGGTTCAATATATGAGCGTGCCACCAGGGCAAGGCACATGCCCAGTGTCGGGTAGTTTTTTAGGCAGTGGAGGGAGCGTTAGGTGATTAATTAGTATGCACTAATTAGGGAGGGATTTGAATGTCGGTTAATGGTTTAAAAAAGAGTGGTCACGTGGGGGTGGGAAATAGATATCGGGATGAAATTGTGTATGCAGTATTCACAGGTACGTGAAGTTCTGAGGCTGAGGTGGGGGTGGGGGTGTTGTTGAGAGCGTGTGAGAAGTTAAGAGGTGTTCGTGTAGGATTCAGTGCGAGAGTGGAGATTGTGATTGAGAGAAGTTAGCAAGTTGTTTGGGTGGGGAAGTTGAAGACGAATGGTAGTGAATGCAGTGTGTTCATAAGAATGCGCGGCCTGACCTGTGAGTTTTAAGCTGAGAGTGTGAAGTGTGCCTGTAGGAGAGGAGAGTGTGAATGCGAGAAGTTTCAAAGAAGCTAGCTTTGTGGAGTTGGGACAAGTGGGGGTGAATGCAGTGTCAGTATGATTAAGTATAGTTGAATGCTGTGCGAGTGTCGGGGGAAACTGAATAGTGAGTAAAAACAAGGGTTTTGACTTGCAAGCTTTTAGTGGCCAGTGTGGAGTGTGGTAGTAGGTGGGTCAATGGGATCTAAATAGAATCACAGGGTATGGAAGGGGTGTAATCAGATTAGGTTGGCAATAGGGGTTTTTATTTATATTTTTGTTGTTTAGAGAAATATATTTCAATATAAATGAATATGGGCAGAGAAACAGTTTTTGTTTCAGTGGATAACCAGGGTTGAATCAAGGTAATACAACTAGTACAGATTGTTACATTTGTTACATGAAGAACAATGTAGTAAGGGTGGTTTTTCAATTAATATTTTCAGTGACACTTGAAGAAGGGCTTGTTCAAGCCCAAAATGCATTGGGTTGTAATAAAGAAATACTGCTTTGGATGAATCTGGATGGGCACATCTTGAGCATGGGAAGCATTAAAAAAGCATGAAACTGCACATGTGGACTAAAAGGAAAAGCATGAACACTGGAATAACAAGTGGGGAAATATGGAGCTAAATGGAGTAAAATGAACGAGCGATTTAGAGCATCATCGTAAACCTACTTTCGCTGTGCATTTGGCAAGGAGTGAAATGTCGCTCCTCACAGCTTGGTTCAATATCAGTGTGCCACCAGGGCAAGGCACCTGCCCAGTGAGCACGCAAGTTTTGATGATTATTTTGGAGAAAATAAAATGGAGGAATAATGAAAAGAATGGTGTGCATACCATCACTGCTCTGGAAAATTTAATGAACACAGGTATGTGTGCCATGTTGACTCTTCACTTTTTCCTGCACCAAAACACACAGGTACAATATGGCACAATATGTGCTTTAGTCCTCAGAGGCCTTCCCTGGTCACAGTGCCCTGGGTACTCATGGTACCTTTTACAGGGGACTTACATGTGGCCAGAGAGTCGCCAATTGGGTTTGTAACGGTACAGTTTTAGGGAAAGAACATAGGGCCTAGGTACCTGGTTGGCAGAACCCAGGGAACACTTAATCAAAGAGCATCAACATCAGGCAAAATGGAGGGGCAACCATGCACAAAGGAGCACTTTCCTACAAGAAGTCTACCAAAATATCCCACTTTGAGACCTTACTTAAGATGTAGTCCAATTTAGATAGAAATAGACCTCTCTCTAGAGGTGGGGCTCCCTGTTTATCAGATGGAGACCTTCCATTACATGCTCTCAACCCATTTGTTACTGTGAATTGGACAACTTGCATTGTGGCCACTGTGCACAGGACAAACTGCTTAGCGTTTAGGGCAGGTATGCCCCAGCTCTCGTCTTCCTCTCCGAGAAGCATATCATAGCCATACACAGGTTCATACCAATTTGGTATTTAGAATCAATTAAAGAAACAGATTGTTGTAATAAGGCTAAAGTGGATAATTCTACATCCCTGCTCCTTGGCCTACAAAGAACATTATATAGATACATGCAGGGGTGGTGAATTTTTAGATCCAAAATATCTGGTGATGCAATGTCCAGAACCACAGTTCTAAGATTTAAATGAATTTTTGTCCAGATCAACAGACCCCCCTCCCCCTCCGGAGTCCCGGCCATGGGCAGATGGTAGACCATTGACAACATACAAAGTGTAGCCTACTTTATAAATGGGCTTAGTAGCCTTTGTTGCTTGAATGATGCAGCTATCAAATCCTTCTACATAGTCCATCCAATCCGGTGCTAGCAAGTTGGACTTGACGCCTGCAATATTCCAACAGAGAATGTTGGTTACTCCATTTGGGTTATTCCTAAGACTGGTACAAGAGCAATCCACTTCCACATCTGCTTGTACAAGCAAGGAAGTACTTAAAGCAGGGGAGGGGCTTAAGATTGAGGACAGAACTCATCTATTTGGTTCAGCGATCTGGAAGCAGGTGCAGGTAAGACAGGATTAACCATGTGATCGCCAGATCGCAAAGTGTGCCCCAAAATGCTAGATGCTAAGTTTCCCGGTTAAGTGGTAGGTGAGTACTTTAACCCTCTTTTGGTGCAAGGGAGTATAGAGCTGATTTAAAGGGAGAATCATGCATCTCCTTTTGCCCCCATTTATTTTAGTTATCCTCCTCCCCCAGTAGGAGCCCTAGCACCATCGGCCTTAATAAGTCAGTCTTGCACTTCCAATGATGATAATTGTTCAAAGAGATTGTGCGTGGGGATATTTAATTTTGGTTGATAATGTTAGAAATGGGGCCATCACTACGGTAATAGCCCTTGTTAAAGCATGATACAAAAGACTAGGGTCTGTAGAAGTAGCCTAACAAGAGTGACTTAACTTTCCCAGGCAACGTTTTTAGATTGAAAAGGCATCTTAAAAGCATGTCTACAATTGCAGGCAATTTGAAATTCATTAATACATGGTTCCCTTGGCATTCCTTTGGGTAGGGGCCAAATCATGGAGCTCTACTTATTGAGATGACGGCGTGAGCTATAACATATGGACATCTCATACTGGTTTTTATGCAGTGAACAGACTTATTTTGTAAGTCCACTTGATCTTCTAGGGTGTCTGTAGACTGCACTGGGATGTTCTTAAGGATAATCATGTAGGGTGAACACTCCAGAGGTAGTTTGGGGAATTTTGAGGTCGTTTTGTATTTACTAGCTTCTACCTGTTGGACCCACAATCTCTAAGAATGGTTTTAGGCATAAGGACAATTTAAGGAGCAAGTGCAAGTTTACCCTGTGTCTGTGGCAGAAGACTAGGCAGAAGCAGGGCTTTAATTGGGCAGGTTCTCACCGGGTCTGAGCACTGGCAGTTTTTTAAAGGAGGCCTCGAAATGGGTCTCTATCGGGCTCTGTTTTGTGCCCTGGCACAGGCGGTTTGTTTTTTTCCGGACTGAAGTGACAACAGTCACATCGATGTGCGCTGCTCACACTGCTTGCTTCTCACTAGTGGAGAAGTTACGGCATGATGTCATGCCAGGGGAGCGTTGTAAGGGAAGGGAAATCCTTTAAAGACAGTCATTTTCTCTCTGGGTTTCCCTTCTCCTTTTGAAAACTCAGGAGCAGCAACATTGTTGTGGTGTCACCAGGGCTTTAAGTGGAAGCTTTTTCAATATTATATAAATACACAACGAGCCATAGTTGCTGCTTATTTATCTTATGGAACTAACAACCATTGACAAAGGCAACAGTCCTGACTTCTTGTAGGTATGATGCTACGTGTTGTGTCATATATCTGGATGCAATGACGGAAACAGCAAAATACAAGTCGGGCGACACACTATGCTAAGAACAGATTTTTCGCCTACGTGTTTTTAAGCCATGCCCTTAATTACAGTGGCCACACCTCTTTGAGACCCCCTCCCCTCCAGTTTTTTCATCCCACTTAAAGCCCTGAGTAGAAGGACAGTAGCTGATGATAAAGGAGGACCACGTCCTTCGGCTGGAAGTGTCAAGCTCTTTAGAGACTTTATCTGAAAGTCCAAATGATCTAAATGGGCCCTTAATGGAGCAAGTTCCGTTTTTGGGATCTCTTTAAATATGTTAAAACACAACTCCATTATCTTCATTATAAAGGTTATAGTTAGCCCCGGAATGGCCTAACTTGTTACTTGCATGCCTTGCTGGGAACGCTGGTCAATGCCCTGTGGGGCTTTGGCATTTGGTGAAGCTGGGGGACTAATAGAGTGAGAGGGAGAGGCAGCAGCCTTTGTTCTCTTTCTTTGTTGTTTCAGGTACGTTACCTTTATAGCTTTTAAATTCGACACCAAGAATGCAGGGGTACCATCCAGTGGGTGGGAATCTCTTAAACGAGATTAGTGAGAAAATCCTAGAGTGGTATTGGATTTAGGGAACACATCATGAAGTGTTGAAGACAAAACTTTAGATTCGGGAATAGTTTCCGTAATTGAGGGAAGGAGGGCTATAGGAGAATCAAAGTTCAGAGATAATTTTGCTGAGAGTGTAATGTCAGACGAAACTATGCCCTATCGCCCTCTTGAGCATTCAGTCAATGGAAGTAAATTTGTGTGCAGGAGTAGCGGGCAGCCCACGCCCCCCTTGCTGGCAGTTTCCTCCCCAATTCCAGACTTATGGTCACAAAGGGTAGTGCCACATGTTGGTAGAAAGTTATTTAAGTATAGGTATCTTTCAAGCTGGAGCGAAAAAAGGTGGTCCAGCCTGGACTACTCCAGTCTATACCGGGCTAAGATTGGCCTGAGTTTGGCCTGTCTTGGCCCGGGTGCACGCCCTGGCTCGTACCGTGTGCATCCCGCGCTGCAGCAGGAGTTGAGCGCTTCTGAAGCACGTTGTCAGCCTGCCAGTTCCTCCTCCACGGTGGTGTGCTGGGGGTATTGTCCAGTGCAAAAACCTCAGGTGATGGACAGAATGCAGAACAATGTCATACATTCAACCCAGTACAGAGATCCGGGCCTAAATCCATTGTTTTTTTGCACTCCACACCACCCCAGTTCAGACATGGCCATATGCAAATCAGTCTGACCCTGTGCCTCATGGGAACAGTCCAGCCCGAACTGCCGGGCCATGCCTTCCCTGGACCATAAACAAGCTTCCGAGGACCGGTTTCTGGCATTCCAGCTGTCTTCAGCCCGGCTTGCTTGAATCCAGTGGTGTGGAGTGCATGGGACTCACGTCTGAGCATACCCATTCCACTCGGGGTGACAAATGCAAAAACCACAGGTGATGGACAGAATGCAGAACAATATCATACATTCAACCCAGTACAGAGATCTGGGCCTAAATCCATCGTTTTTTTGCACTCCACACCACACCAGCCCAGTTCAGATATGGCCATATGCAAATCAGTCTGACCCTGTGCCTCATGGGAACAGACGAGCCCGAACTGCCAAGCCATGCCTTCCCTGGACCGGTTTCTGGCACTCCAGCCGTCTTCAGCCTGGCTTGCTTGAATCCAGTGGTGTGGAGTGCATGGGACTCACGTCTGGGCATACCCATCCCACTCGGGGTGACAAATGCAAAAACCACAGGTGATGGACAGAATGCAGAACAATGTCATACATTCAACCCAGTACAGAGATCTGGGCCTAAATCCATCGTTTTTTTGCACTCCACACCACCCCAATTCAGACATGGCCATATGCAAATCAGTCTGACCCTTTGCCTCATGGGAACAGTCCAGCCCGAACTGCCAAGCCATGCCTTCCCTGGACCGGAAACAAGCTTCCGAGGACCGGTTTCTGGCATTCCAGCCGTCTTCAGCCCGGCTTACTTGAATCCAGTGGTGTGGAGTGCATGGGACTCATGTCTGAGCATACCGATCCCACTCGGGGTGACAAATCCAAAAACCACAGGTGATGGACAGAATGCAGAACAATGTCATACTGAAGGACCGGGTTTTAGAACCCAGCGGCGTCAGGGAGAATGCCCGATGACTTCGAGTTCCCCTGTCTTGGCAAACAGAGACACAGGATACTTCTTGATGGCGTCAAAGACCAAAGTTTATTGGCTGCAACCAGGAACAGAGATCTACGAAGCACACACGGGTGGTTCGCTAGAGACTGCACAAATTCAATGAGCGGAGCATGGTCTTTTATGCCAAAAATCAAGCCTCAGGCAACATTCCAAATTAACATTGGGTTCATACAAACGGACCAATGACAGTGTAACATTTTGAAAGTAGCGTATGACGACAATCTCAGACAATCCCACTTTCCGTTGCCCAGCCCACCAGAAATGACCAAGCAAATTCCAGGATTCTTGTCGGATCAGGCCGGACAAACCCATCATAAAACCCTCAACACAAATCAGTGATTATGTCTTAAAGGAAGGAACAGAAACAGTTTGGAAGCAAGATAGAAAGGTGGGAGCAGTGTACCATAAACTCGGGCCTGCCCTACTCTTTGATCTTTATCAGACCAGCTGCTGAACAAGGAACTGGCTCAGCGAGGTCGGCCTCAGGCAAGGAGTCAGTTCGGCCAGGTCATTCAAAAGTCAGCTAAGGCATACGTGTCTCAAGGACTCGTTCGGCCACAGTCTTCGGCCTATGTGAGGGCAACCATACAAAATGGCTGCCGTACACAAAATGGAACCCAAAGGTTCGAACTAAATCCTTGAATACAGAGTGTTCCCATTGATCGATTCATGCGAAAACACTCAGACACACTACACTCGTCATTTGCGGTCTGCTGATACCAAAATCGTCTATTTCCGACGACCTTTATTGAATGGGTTCGGAACCATCGAACCTCACTCACGAACCACGGAACTACAGACCCTCCTTTTGCCCTTACATAAGCAACAGACCCAACCCCATGTCAATCTGAATCCGGATCTATATTCATCAGATCATCGATATGTTGCTGTAGCATCATCCTCGTACTTAGTACCTCTCTCTGGACAGGTCTCCTTGTACACGAAGTAGCACAGAGGCCACACACAGCAGGAGCACACTGTACACAGAGACAGAACAGGAAAAGGATAGCTAAGACCATCCCAATGACCATCAAAATCTTCCAAAGCCACGTGGATATCAATCCCCAGAACCATCCCATCAACGACCAATCTCCTTTATCCAAATAGACAGAATCGGAGATCTTTTGTAGCTTGGAAATGGCCTGGAAAACTGACGGAGCATTGTCTGGAATGAAAACGCAGCAGCCCGACTAAATCAGTTTACAAACTCCACCTCGATCTGCTAATATAACATCAAGGGCAACTCTATTCTGAAGTGTCATAAGTCTATCCGACTGGAGCTCAGCAGTCAAGTTACTAAGGGCACCGGCAGTTTCGACTATGGTGGACTCAACCACTCTCGTCAACTGGCGAATATTCCTGCTGTTAGCCATCGGTCCCCAGAACGGCAGAAAACCCTTAAAGATATCTCCTAACTCTTGCCCTGCTGTGTCTTCTTCACTAAAGACACCTCTAGCAACTCTCGTCTAATGGTAATCTGCCGCAGCTGTAAAAGTGGGAGGCAACAGGAAAGAAACAAATCATGTGCCCGAAAAATCAGGGGGCAACCATGTGTAGGCTTTGACGTAGCAAACAAAGTAGGTACCCTTAGCAGCTAAAAACGCTGGGGAAGACTGGGACGTAAATACATAGGTGTCAGTACAAACGCTCTTCCCTAACTGAGCTCTCAGATTCTTGCCATTACCCTGCAGACAATAGCGACCCTGATGGGGCACTATCCAAATCGGTGGAGAACTTTTCGCTCGCTGGTTGACACTCAGACTAACTCCATATCCAGTAATATCCCAACCACTATAGGGTTGCTTCTCATCTATCGGAATAGTTTCAACGGCATTAGTCCCTTTAACCATGTCGACTATGCCTCTAGCAACTGCACTATTCTTTGGGTTGTCTTTCGGTGAACGTTGAGGATAAACACTATGGGCATAAATAAACATTGTTCTGTAAGCCCAAATCGAACCATTTAAACTAAAGGGCAAAACTAAGTATGGAATACCCATATCAGTTGTATGGGGCATTAGACCACAAATCCAACAGTTTGTCGTGTTCATCACTAACTGGTGTTGGTGCAAAAGTTGGATAAAGGAATTATTGGCAAATTCCAATCGTCTAACTACCTCATGTTCAGGCAAAGGATGAAAAGAATGAGAAGAAATAGTAGGTGGATGTGTAGGTTGCACAGTGGGATTAAACGTCACTTTAAAAGAGAATGTCACATAACCAATTATGAATATCATCAGACCCAATAGTAAAAATACACACGGTATCAGAAAACGTTTCTTCGATATGAGTTTACATATCTTCTTTCTAAAAGTCATTGTTCTTGCAGGTCTCTCCAACTCAAAGAAATCCATCCTAAACTAAATATGCTGCTCGCAATGGTAGGTTGTTTCTGCTAAGGAATGCCTCTGTCAGCCCAGGGCAACTCCCTTAGGCCAACCAGAACCCTCGACCTAGTGTCTCAGGCTTGCACTCCAAAGACTTTCGGCAACTGCGACCCTACAGCTGAACCCTGATGGCGGTTCGAAAAACAAAAATGAGTAGATCCTTGGTGGAGAGTTTAACCTGCAAACAGAAAAACCATAAAAACTCTATTTGTCTTTATTTATTTGTCCATGACTCTCGGTCGCAAATTATAGCGGCTTCTTCCAGGCAATTCTGGATCTTTGAATAAGAGATCAGGCTCGATAGTGTTCAATCGATTCAAAGGAGGCACAGCTTCTTGCAAAATGTCATCACTTTCTCTGTCAGAGTTCGTACCAATCAAACAAGCATCGCTGAATGGCAAAAATCGTGGAACAGTGTCCGTTTCAGAGTCTGGAAGTCCCTCCTGGACCCACTTATCGTACGGTAAGGGCAACGGTGCACGCTTACAGTGTACTCCGTGGATCCAGTTTCATTTGCCTTGCACTCGCACCGCAGATTGTGTAGACAAGAGGACTTGGAAGGGTCCCGTCCAGCGGGGCTGCTCGTTCTTGCTCCGCTGAAAGTTTCGGACGAAGACCCAGGAACCAGGTTCAATAGCGTGGCCTGGATCCTCAGAAGCTTGTGGAAGGCTATCATAAACCTGTTGGTGTAAAACACGCAATTTAGTCATCAGTTCGCGCAAGTAGTCAAGCAACACAGGATGTTCACTCTCACTGAATCTAGTTGTTCTTGGCACACCCCAAATATTCGCTGGGCGACCAAAGACCACCTCATACGGACTCAAAACCATTCTTGAATGCACAGTCATTCTTGTGGACAAAAGTGCCAAAGGTAAAGCATCTGGCCACTGTAGGCCAGTGCTCGCTTGGATTTTGGCTAATTTTAGCTTCAAGGTGCCATTATAGCACTCAACTAAACCAGCTGATTGGGGGTGATTTGCAGCTTGACATTTATGCCTTATTCCTAGACCCTCACACACTCTCTTCATGACTTAACCCACAAATTCACTCCTATTGTCACTCCAGATAATTCTCGGCATTCCGAATCTAGGGAAAAACTCTTTTATCAAAACTTTCGTTGCGGACAAGGCAGTATTGTCCTTAAGGGGATAAGCTTCTACCCATCTAGAAAAGGAGCAAACAACCACTAAAACATATTTCAAGTTGTTGCATCTCTCCATGTGGATAAAATCTAGCTGCAAAGCCTCGAACGGATACGTAGGAGGAGCAAAATGACCAGCTGGTGTTGGAATTCCCTTTCCAGGATTGTACATCAAACACACCATACAATTCTTGACCAAATTCTCTGCACATTTTGGAATTCCCGCATTCTGCCAAACCGGAGCCAACAACTTGCAAATCCCTTTCACGCTGATATGTGCCATGCCATGAGCCATTGTAACAACTGGAAGCACATACGCGTTAGGCAACAACCATCTTTGATGTTCAGACAAATCAATCCAACAACCATTCGAATCCAATCTACCCTTACTTTCTCTCCATTCATTCAACTCTTTCTCTGTAGCCTCAGCTTGAATAGATTTCATGTTCTCAATCGTGTCTTCACACATACTCTTCTCTGGAACCCATCTCGCCGGACCCGCAACATACATTCGACTCATCACATTTCTTGTAGTTTCTTTCGTAACTTCATCCGCAAACGCATTTCCGCGACCAACATCATCCGTAACTTTCTTATGGGCACTGCATTTCATGATCGCTACTTGCAATGGCAAAGTAAGAGATTCAAGAAGTTCATTCACCAACTGTCCATGCTGGATCTTTGTCCCATGCGAAGTCAGGAACCCACGTTCACGCCACAAATGTCCAAAGCTATGAGCCACGCCAAATGCGTATTGGCTGTCAGTATACACATTCACTCGTTTTCCTTTCGCCAAAAGACATGCTCTCGTTAATGCAATCAATTCCGCTGCTTGTGCTGAATTATGTGGAATACGTGCAGCTTCAACAATCGTATGCAAAGTCGTAACAGCATATGCCGCAGTCGTATCACCATTCGGCAGCTTAAAGCAAGAACCATCAACCCACAAAGTACCATCACACTCAGGAAGAGGAGTGTCCCTAAGGGCTACCCTCCCTTTCGTCTCTTCTTCAGTTCTCAGGAAACAGTCATGCTGTTCTTCACTATTTGTCTCAACTGTAATTGGCAACAACGTGGCTTGATTCAACGTGTTGCATCGTTTAATGTGCCCATGACTCCCTAACAACGTCAACTCGTAACCCGACAACCGAGCACTAGTTAAATGCTGTGTCTTCGTACGGTTCAATAAGGTATCCACTGCATGTGGAACCATTACCACTAACGTGTTATCCATAACCAAACCAGCAGATTGTCGAATCGAAACAGCTGCTGCCGCCGTAGCTCTCAAGCAACTCAGCAACGCTCTAGCTACAGGATCTAAAGTCGATGAAAAGTAAGCACACGGACGTTGCTTATCGCCAAACTGCTGAGTCAACACTGACAATGCATATCCCTCTCTCTCATGGACATTAAATGTGAAAGGCTTACTGTAGTCGGGAGTACCCAAAACAGGAGCCGAACACAACGCATTGCGTAATTCGGAAAAGGTCTTCTGACATTCGTCAGTCCAAGGAATAGGATTTGGAGTATAATTAACAGTAAGAGCTATCAAAGGCTTCGCTAACAAAGAAAAATTAGGAATCCACTGTCTACAGTACGACGTAATACCCAAAAACGCACGTACTTCTCTCTGTGTCGTAGGCACACTCATTTTCGCAATAGCTTTTATTCTTTCTGGGGTCAGTTTCCTTCCCTCCTTCGATAAGAGGTGACCTAAGTAGGTTACTTCTTGTCGGCAATATTGCAACTTGGAGAGAGAAACTTTGTGATGAAAATCAGACAAGTGGCGTAACAATGACAAAGTGGCTTCCCTACAAATCTCCTCAGTATCAGCAGCAACTAGCAAATCATCAACATATTGAATAAGGGCTGCACCATCAGGTAAAATGACTCTCACAATAGCCTTGAGGAGCGCGCTTAAAGCGGAAACTTCGTCCTCCTAAAGAGAATCAAAAGATGTCCCTACTTTCCACGGCAATTGGGATACTGAAGAAAGCATTCTTCAAGTCGATCTCCGAAAACCATGTGGCTGTAGCCGGAATCAGAGTCAACAAGGCAGTGGTATCAGGCACAACGGGAAACCGTGGAACGACAATCTTGTTCACTTCGCGAAGATCGATGACAAACCTATATACAGGAGGCTGTGAAGAATCAGTTCTCTTCAAAACAGGCAAAACCGGACTATTGCACACATTACCTCTCGTTTCCTCAATCACGCCCTTTTCGATCAGATCATAAATGATCGCTAAGAGTGCTCTCTCACCATCACTCGAGATACGGTACTGTGGAGTGCGCGGTAACTTAGCATTCACCTTTAGCGTCACAGCATATGGGGGAATCTCCAATAGGCCCACATCATTCGGACCAGTAGCCCACAACGAATCCGGTAAAGAAGACAACTCAGATGAAAGACTATCTTTCGACAGGTACATCGGAGAGATCACTCTCTCACCTAATGTAATATGTACACCTGACGGAGAACAATACAGTGTCGCATACAATCTCTTCAAGAAGTCCAATCCCAACAAATTCTCATTACAACCTGTAGTCAAAAGAAGGGGTGCTTCAAACTTACGAGGACCAACAGAAAGAGACAACGTTGCAGAAATCGGATTTGTAACGGAGGCGCCAGAAAAACCTACAGAAACATTATCAAAGCCAGACAAAGGTGCGCCAGGGAGTTTAGAATGCATAATAGAACTCTTTGTAGCACTAGTATCTAGCAGAAAAGGTTCTGACACACCTGATGCAATCACTTCAACATAAGGTCCACTCTGATCTACTGGAACTGAAACAGCTCCCTCTCTTTGTCCATGGCTGTCCTAACAGTCATTACCACGCTCTTCATCACCTTCAACATAGTAATCATCTACATAGTACTGTGCTGTCCTACCAGACAAACTTTGCTGTTGGTCAAAACTATTCATCGAGTTCTGTGGAGGCAAAGGACGTACGTTCTGCCCGCGACCTCTACCTCTAGGCACTTGTTGAGCACCTCTACCTCGAACTCCAGAAGCACCATTCGTACGCTGTAACAAGACCAGACAACTATTCTTGTAGTGACCCTCTTCTTTACAATACTCACACTGATTAGGCACATACGGGGAACGCTGTTGAGAAGACTCGTTCCTTTGCGAGTTTCTCGAATATTGCTGAGGTTGCTGGTAATCGCGCTGACTATTAGTACGGGGTGGATAAACTTGTTGTAGAAGAACTTTAGTCTTCAATTCCTTAGTCTTCTTATACGCTTTCTCTAACTCGTCCTTGTGCCTATTTTCATAGTACTGAGCCGTAGCTAAAATCTGCGCTGACATAGAGACTGGCCAAGCACTCTCGGAATCCTTCAACTTAGTGCACAACTCGGGAAGCAAATTATGTACAAACTTGTCAATGAACAATCTCTGTCCACCCTCGGTAGCCATATCCTGACCACTATGATCTACAAAAGTCTCTTCAAACCGCGTAAAGAAATCAGACACCGTCTCGTCTTTCTTCTGCTTACATGCAGACAACTTGTCCCAATTAACACGCACCTCGGGCATCAAAGTCTTCATGAAAGTAATTATTCTACCAGGAAGTTCAGCAACAACATCTTCATGCTTAGCACCTCCAACTTGTCTGTCATTTGCAGCAACAATGTTAACCCATGTATCACCCAATTCATTATCATGATCCGTATGTCGAATCACATTCCAGATAGGCTGTGGAACAACGTTGCCAAACAACATATCTATGTCTGCTAAATTCATAATGCACGAACCCACAGTTTGAGTGAGCTCTTTATAATATCCCGCCGGATTTTTGCGCGGATCAGGTAAGGACTGCTTAAGCCCTAAAACTTCAGCACGCTTCCAAGGAACATGTACCCACGCTCGCTGAAAGTGCGCAGGCACAGCTTCATCTTGAGGTCTCCAAACTGGAGGAACCTCTTGCATCGGATACTGACGCCCTTCTCTCCTTACTGACGAATCAGGCTCAAACAAACGCTCAAAAGGAGCATTATTACGAAACGACAACAACGTCGACACTGCTTTCTCAATGTCGAGAAGACTCACAATCGTCCCTTTCGCAAACTCGGAACGCACTCGATACAATTCTTCAGGAGCTTTACCCACTTCGTCAACCCATTGTTCACGGAGGAACACACACATCATTTCAAAAACGTACCGTTGCTTTGGTGCTTTTCATTGCCTGAAAACATCCATAATACCCTCAAGATCATACTGGGAGGTAAACGTAACCCATCTACGTGCCATATGATCCAAAACTAAACGCTCATCTGTGTCAGGCAATTGACTACGAGATTGTCTACTCTCACTCACAGGAGACATACCCAATTGTCCCAACAAAGGAGTCAAGAAACCAGAAAAAGCAGCAGTCATTCGCTGTCTAGTAGAAGGAGAAGACGGAAGAATAAGGGAAGAATCCAAAGTCGGAACAGAAGAAGCATTGTGGACAGGCGTAGGAGTAGCAGGGAAAGGAGAAGGCAAAGTTGGCGGCCCCTGAGGAGGCTGCGCCAAAGGAACAGTAGCCAACGGAATAGGAGCTGGCTGTGGAGGAATCGCGGGTGGCACAAGAACAATGTTGCACAACCGCAACTGGCGGCGGTGGTGCCGTAGCACTCTGTGCATAAGGTGGTGGCGAACTCAATAGATGCGACATTAAAGGATCTTTCACAAAATCTTTCTTGTCTTCCTGCTCTTTAGGCGGCAAAACGGGGTTGCATCTATCTACCGCTAACTTCTTCGCTCTAAGCATCTGTTCGCTCCCTTGCTCTTCCTCATTATCCCTAAACGCAATAGCAGCATGTACCATTGACATACCTCATTCTCGTTTATTCTTCTTCGCTAGTTTAATTTCTTTCTGTTTGGCTTCCTTGCGCCATATGCGGAAAGAGTCAAACATTGCCGGCCGGGCTTTCTTCTTGAACAATTTCGCTTCGAGATTATCTAAAATCTCAGCTTCAAAACTACTGTAACGGGGCCACTGTAGGACACCGTCTTTCCTCGTATACTTTACCCAGATCTCATTATAGCTAATGAGACACACACCATATTTCACATATAATTCATATGTAGGAGTTCCAATTGGAGGAACCGGACAGGAATCCTCTAACCGGGAATCCTTACAACAACCACAACCAAACTATTTTCCAAGTCTGCTAAGACCAGGCATCTTGCTCACTAGTCTAGCTTCAAACTACAAGGGAAATCGCAAAATGATAATCTCGCGAATATACGAGTCCCTTGGCTTTGGAGCCTGCAGGTACCAAATCAAAGTGATCCACTAAAGGATTCCAAAACAAACTAAGGACTAGGAGACGCTCCACTCATACTTAACTGAAATGTCGATGGCGTCACCAGAAGACCCGTCAATCGTCTTGCTCTACAAACGTCTAAGGCTCCAAAACAGGGCGACAGTCAGGGCAGCAGTTCTTCGTAGCCGTCGGAAGGCGGGGAACCTCGCAGCAAAGACTTTCGGACCACGCAGACATATAGGGGTCGATGAAGTGGTAGGCCTTCCTCCAGAATTTTCAAACGAAGCTCCTCTCGATCTTCGGGCTTGGACCGGTACCGCTGAAGTCGCCCCACATTGGGCGCCAACTGAAGGACCGGGTTTTAGAACCCAGCGGCGTCAGGGAGAACGCCTGATGCCTTTGAGTTCCCCTGTCTTGTCAAACAGAGACACGGGATACTTCTTGATGACGTCAAAGACCAAAGTTTATTGGCTGCAACCAGGAACAGAGATCTACGAAGCACACACGGGTGGTTCGCTAGAGACTGCACAAATTCAATGAGCGGAGCATGGTCTTTTATGCCAAAAATCAAGCCTCAGGCAACATTCCAAATTAACATTGGGTTCATACAAACGGACCAATGACAGTGTAACATTTTGAAAGTAGCGTATGAAGACAATCTCAGACAATCCCACTTTCCGTTGTCCAGCCCACCAGAAATGACCAAGCAAATTCCAGGATTCTTGTCGGATCAGGCGGGACAAACCCATCATAAAACCCTCAACCCAAATCAGTGATTATGTCGTAAAGGAAGGAACAGAAACAGATTGGAAGCAAGATAGAAAGGTGGGAGCAGTGTACCATAAACTCGGGCCTGCCCTACTCTTTGATCTTTATCAGACCAGCTGCTGAACAAGGAACTGTCTCAGGGAGGTCGGCCTCGGGCAAGGAGTCAGTTCGGCCAGGTCATTCAAAAGTCAGCTAAGGCATACGTGTCTCAAGGACTCGTTCGGCCGCAGTCTTCGGCCTATGTGAGGGCAACCATACAAAATGGCTGCTGTACACAAAATGGAACCCAAAGGTTCTAACTAAATCCTTGATTACAGAGTGTTCCCATTGATCGATTCATGCGAAAACACTCAGATACACTACACTCGTCATTTGCGGTCTGCTGATACCACAATCGTCTATTTCCGACGACCTTTATTGAACGGGTTCGGAACCATCGAACCTCACTCACGAACCACGGAACTACAATACATTCAATCCCGTACAGAGATCCGGGCCTAAATCCATCGTTTTTTGCACTCCACACCGCCCCAGTTCAGACATGGCCATATGCAAATCAGTCTGACCCTGTGCCCCATGGGAACAGTCCAGCCTGAACTGCCAAGCCATGCCTTCCCTGGACCGTAAACAAGCTTCCGAGGACCGGTTTCTGGCATTCCAGCCGTCTTCATCCCGGCTTGCTTGAATCCAGTGGTGTGGAGTGCACGGAACTCACGTCTGAGCATACCCATCCCACTCGGGGTGACAAATGCAAAAACCACAGGTGATGGACAGAATGCAGAACAATGTCATACATTGCACCAGTACAGAGATCTGGGACTAAATCCATAGTTTTTTTGCACTCCACACCACCCCAGTTCAGACATGGCAATATGCAAATCAGTCTCACCCTGTGCCTCATGGGAACAGTCCAGCCCGAACTGCCAAGCCATGCCTTCCCTGGACCGGAAACAAGCTTCCGAGGACCGGTGTCTGGCATTCCAGCCGTCTTCAGCCCGGCTTGCTTGAATCCTGTGGTGTGGAGTGCATGGGACTCACGTCTGAGCATACCCATCCCACTCGGGTTGACAAATGCAAAAACCACAGGTGATGGACAGAATGCAGAACAATGTCATACATTCAACCCAGTACAAAGATCTGGGCCTAAATCCATTGTTTTTTTGCACTACACACCACCCCAGTTCAGACATGGCCATATGCAAATCTGTCTGACCCTGTGCCTCATGGGAACAGTCCAGCCCGAACTGCCAAGCGATGCCTTCCCTGGACCTGAAACAAGCTTTCGAGGACCGGTTTCTGGCATTCCAGCCGTCTTCAGCCCTGCTTGCTTGAATCCAGTGGTGTGGAGTGCATGGGACTCACGTCTGAGCCTACCCATCCAACTCGGGGTGACAAATGCAAAAACCACAGGTGATGGACAGAATGCAGAACAATGTCATACATTCAACCCAGTACAGAGATCTGGGCCAAAATCCATCGTTTTTTTGCACTCCACTCCACCCCAGTTCGGACATGGCCACTGGGCTGATGAGCACAGTGAAAATGTGAGCAAAAGCAGATTTGCCGACCTTCCTGGAAATTGAACTAATGAAGCTGGATTGTGTTATTCAATTATATTCACAAACTCTGACTTTGATGCCACTATCTGTTTCCATAATATTCTTGATGAATTTCTTGTGTGCCTATTGTGCTTATGAAACTAGACAGCTTGATTCTGCTAGCCTTAAAACTATGAAATATCTCTCTAAAATCACTCTAATGTAACTAATGTTTTTTTTTTATATAAATCAAATTGACCCAGTGTTTTTCTTTTAGAATACATGGTTGCTAGGTGTGAGCGCAAAATCCGTTCCGATTTTCGGTAAATCCGCAATCCGCGAACTCCCGCGAATTTACCGAAAATCCTCGAATCCGCGAGCGGCGGATTCGGGGGGTAAATGTTCAAGCCTTCAAGCTTGAAGTTGTAACTATTTTAGGATGGCGCCGGCAAGCTGCCACCGCCATCCTAAAATAGTTACTAAGTTATCTATTAGTGCTTCCTGATGAAGCTAATTTAGTAACTATTTTAGGATGGAGCTGGCAGCTTGTCGGCGCCATCTTAAAATAGTTACAGGATTATAGGTTGACAGCTCACTCAAGGGACCCCTGCGCCCTTCGGGCCGATAGCATAGTAACACACACATGGTCGCTGGAACTAGTTGAAGCTCAAATTCAGTGATTCATTCATCAGCCCAAAAACAATCGTGAGCGTCGTCGAGGCTGGGCAGGTGTGCCTTCTTCCCAAATCTACTGTCGAAAATCAGCTGTGATGCTGGACAGAGGCCTTTGTATCCTTGACTATCACGAGCGCAATCCTCGTGCTGTTCCTGTGACCAGGAGCTTCTTTCTCTTGATCTGCTGCTCTGATCGGTCTCTGACCTTTAATACACACAAGAGGCATGTGAACTCGCATGGAAGCCCTGCACGTTTGGTCCCGCTCACACACTCGTGGTGTGCACCGTCTTCCCGCCATTTACCCACTATGATGGACAGCTCACTCAAGGGACCCCTGCCCCCTTTGGGGCGATTGCATAGTAACACACACATGGTTGCTGGAACTAGTTGAAGCTCAAATTCAGTGACTCATTCATCAGCCCAAACACAATCGTGAGCGTTGTCGAGGCTGGGCAGGTGTGCCTTCTTCCCAAATCTACCGTCGAAAATCAGCTGTGATGCTGGATAGAGGCCTTTGTATCCTTGACTTTCACGTGCGCAATCCGAATCCGCAAATTCGTGGATTTTACGGATCAGCGAATCCGCAAATCCGCAAATTCATGGATCGTGGATCCACGAAATCCGCCCATCCCTAATGGTTGCCCCACTGATTTCCGAAGCTCAGGACCTGTCAGTAGATGGTGAATTTTTTATTGGATGGTTGACCATTCATTAGCGACCTTGGTTTCTTGTTTGTATTTTTGTCCCATTTATTGCGGTATCGGCTACTCAAAGAAGATGGTGTGAGGATTTAAGGAAAATTTAATTAATTAAAGGACAGTATCTTGAGTGGGGCACAGAGGCAAGGTATTTGCCCTCTACAGACTGGCATCATTAAATGAACAGGGTGTTAGTGTAAATTTAGTATTACCTTTACAAACTAAATGTTTTGGCTTGGTTTCTTTGCTGCTTAGTGTGAGTAGAAAATAAGGATCATGCAAACATCTAAACATAGTTTTTGAATTAGGGCATGTTAATGTGGAGGATTCTGCATGGTTACTAGAACTATCACCTATTGCGTTAATTTATAAAATATTAAAATATTTATCAAAAAGCTCCTGGGAGAGGTATTTTTTGTGGGCTGTTTGCACAATAAGGGTGGTAAATATGAGCCCTTATATTGTATTGTATTGTAATTGTATTTATATACTGTTTACTATTCCTGACGAGGCATCAAATCGCCTTTCGGTGAATACAATGCTACTCCCGAACCCAAAAAGGATGAGTAGTAGATTAGTATAGAGCAGTGGACATGTGTGTCTGTTAGTTGGATTGAAAAGTGTAATGGGGGTATAGACGAGGGAAGAGTCTAGAAAGTGTTTATTGGGAGATCATAGTAGTAAGATGAGATTTTGGATGAGTCAAAGGTGGGATAGATGAGTGAAGAATTTAGAAGAAATGGAGAAGGGAAGAATCTCCTAAAATGGATTAGGGAGATCAGAGTAGTAAAAATGAGTTTTGGGATGAGTCAAAGGAGGGATAGGTGAGGGAAGAATTTAGGAGGGTTGTTTGTGAGATCATAGTATATAAATGCGGTTTGAGGTGATCCAAGAAGGGATAGATGAGGTAAGAGTCTAGAAAGGGTTATTTTGAAGATCATAGTAGTAGAATGAGTTTTGGGAAGAGTCAGAGAGTGGAGATAGACGATATATTGATCGAAGTATAGGGTGAAATATAGAGTAGTGCATTGGAAAGTTTCTTTTTTTTACAGTAGGGGTGAAGTAATAAATATATAGATACATAAGTACATATTATGATACATATTTATATCTAGAAATACACATATCTAGATATATAGATATAATTAAATTAAATGTTTATATACACAGGGATATGCTGTACATTTGTGTTTGAGTATGGTGGTTATGTAGGATGGAGCAAACTCTTAACTAGTCTTCTGAAGATAAGATACTTATCTGTGGATCTTATTTTGGGGGGTTATGAATTCCATAGTTTGGCAGCTTGAACAGAGAAAGATGTGCCACCCATGTTTTTTTCTTGTATGATGGAATTTTGAAACAGAGGGCTAATCTGAAACGGAGGTTCCTTTGTTGAATGTATTTGGTGATTTTATTCCTGATGAAAAGCAGTCCTGTTCCATGGAATGTGTTGGGGGTGATACAAAGCAGATTGAATGTGGATCTACTGGTAGACAATGTAGGGCCTTCAAGGTAGGGGAGATGTGGGCTTGTGGCTTTACATGTAGGAGCAGTCTGGCAGCAGAGTTCTGAATCTGTTGTAGTCTTTTCATAGTTGAAATAGATGATCTGTGGTAGAGGCTGTTGATGTAATCAAGTTTAGACAGTACAAGAGAGATTGTGGCTTGGAACTTGGGTGGAAATCCCAGGTGAGGGAAGATGAGTCAGAGAGTTTTTATAGTATTGAAGCTTCAACATGTGAATTTGTCCCCTTGGGCATTCACTGATAACTTGAAGTCCATGGTAATTCCAAGCTTTCTTACTCCTTAGAAATTTTTGGAGGTGGTCCCAGATCCTCAATCCAGGCGCAAAGTTGGACATACTTTTTCCAATCGCCACATGTGAGGTTTCCGTTTTGGAAGCATTCAATTTGAGATGGTTCAATGTCATCAACTGATCAATGGCTCTGAGGCAACTGAAGATTTGTGAGTTTTAAATGTCTTTGGGGCCTTCTAGTTTAGGGAGAATGTGTGTGTCATCTGCATAGTTATTGCATGTGAGCTGAAATTCAGTGATGATTGCTGGTAATGACTTCATGTAGATGTTGAAAAGCATGGGGGGGATGATAAAGCCTTGCAGGACCTCTGCTTTTGTGAAGTACGGTTTGGATGAAAAAGATGGAGAATGGATAGCATTTGTTGGGTTTTGAAGGTAGAATTTATCTAGTCGAGGGCAGTCTCTCTAGGCCCACTTTTCAGAGCCTTTGGATTAGTGTCATGGTCAACTGTATCAAAGGCAGCTGAGAGGTCCAAGAGAAGTAGTACAGCATCCCTGTTGTCCATCTGAGTTACATGGACCTCTCTCAAAAAGACACTAGAAGGCATCCAGGCATGTTGTGCAATGTGACAGCCATGCCCATGGTCTATGTCACACTATTTACAGAATCCAAAACACACTTCAGAATCAGTTTTGAGTAATTTTAACCAATTTGGAAAAGCATTCAGGAAGTTTCTCTTTAAAATGGAGGAAAGTTTCAGTGACTGAAACAGATGACTGTAAGATTTCCTACAAAACGTTAGTCTCAGGCACTGTTAATGTTTTTCTGAATGTTAAATTTTGTGACACAAATAATTTGTGAATTTGCGATTAATGTAGTTGTAACCAATGAATTAACAATGTTGCACATAAAATGATTTTATTTAGAGATTCAGAAATGTTTATCAACGTAGTTTAGGTATGCGAAGTTTTCATCGAGACACTATTTAATTAAAATGGAAACTGTATTTGTAGTTCTATGCAACTTGCTCATCACCCCTCCCAATCAATTTCCCCATGAAAGTGTTCTCTCCCCACAGATTTTGCAAAGCACAAGAGACTGTGAGACAATTGGTTCTTTTCCTTTTGAGTTCATGTAGTGAGAAGGAAATGTTCTATTGTATTTCTAATGTAACTTTATGAAGGAAATTTCAACTGAAAGTTCTGATGTAGGCTTGCTAGCACACTAGTGTATGAATCTTTGTTTGAGAATTTTTCACATTGTGTTGTACATCTCTGGACTGTTGTTGCTGTAGAAGCTAATGGAAGATTTTCTCTAACTTCTTTTTTGAACTGGGATAGTGCTAAATTATGTCTATGACGGTTGTGATTCCGATTTGTCCAGTGTGTGTTATCATTAGTCATGCCATGCTGAATTTGAAAATTTGTTTATTTATTATGCACAAAATATGTATATAAACCTTTGCTTTGGGTGGGAGCCAGACTTTTCCGCACCAGATTTTGTCCGATTATTTTTAATAACTTTCCTATTTATCTAGGGATACTGTCTTTTCCATTCATATTTTTGCTGCTTCTTGGAACTTGGTATAATTTTGAATTCAGATTATATACTCTATATCTGAGCCTTCCTGGCAAATCATTTTTCTGATTTTCTGTATTACCTTTTTCGAGATTTTGCAATAAAATCCTTTAACTTTTCATTGACCTAGAACTCAGTTATTGAGTGATCTTAGTCATCACTTATTTACTCTGCAATTTTCTGGGCACTAACAAGACACTGACCTTCAAGTTATGTTTTGACCTTCTCTTATGCCAACCGGATAATTTTAGATGATTTCAAGGATGGCACCAGTAATAGCCTAGAATACAAAGTCAAAACACGCTCCAGGTGGCCACTGCGGATGCCACTGAATCGGCAGAATATGGTGCTACTACCGCAACTTGTTTTAGGCACCAGAGCCTATGGAGGTGGAAAGTGTCTGAGCCTCCAGAGTTGCCAAGTCTGAAGGAGTAGGTCTGCTCTGCGAGTGCTGCCTAAAAGGCGTCCAATACAACCAGACAAAAAACTTCCATGTGTGTGGGGCCTGTAGATGCAATCATAATTTCTAGTTGTATCTTCTGTAGCTTTGGACCTGGCTCTAAGGAAGAGTCCAGCGTCTGGGAGCGGCATTGTGAGTCAGAATGGGCCCAGAAACAGGATTGTTTCTTTAAGGAAAAGGATTTGTTCTTCCTATTGGGCTTTTCAAATTTCTTAGAAGATCATCCCCTATCAAGTGACTTATCTGTAGGAGAAGCATTAACCTTTGGCATTTCCCTCCATGCCTTGCCCAAAAACAATTGGCATCCTGACAGCTTTCGGTGCATCAGGTGACATAAGTATCAGGCCCATTCATTATTACCAATTCTAACATGCCACATGCAAATGTTGTGTATCAGATAAAGATATTCACAAGCCGCACCTATGGCAGTGTTTGAATGCTGGAACCTTTGAAGCGATATTTGATCTAATTGCTGTTGAAACTGGAAGACATTTTGTTGGGGAAGCACAAGAGTGCTCCAGGCGTTAATGAGGCACATAAATAGGTAGCAACCTCAGATTGTATGACTAAACTCATTATGGGCGGATGGCATTAAGTAGAGTTGCGACAGAAGCCATATGGGGCCCCTAGAGGCACTGGCAAGCTACCGCTAGGGTAAAGTTTTTCTGAACCAGTCTGGAACCTAGACAAGACAAGTCTTAAGGTGCAGAATCTGTAGGTAGATTTATCCTTTGGAAATTATAAAATGGTAATAGGGCTAGTAGGAAAAATTACCATTGGTATAAAACAGTACACCGGTTAACAATAAATAATATTATTAGTAACAGAGCTTCCTAACCAGATATAGAACTGGCTTGTGGAAAAGGTACTGAACACATTGTTAGAGATAGCCACAACTGTCAAACTTATTCATGAACTGCAGTTTGACCAATTCTTAATTATTCAGATGGTGGTTTCCTTTCAGACATTTGCTGAGACTAGACACTTTAACTCAATGGGTGGACTTTCACTTTGCTCTTCTCCACTAAAACAGTGGTTCTTAACCTGTGGTCCGGGGACCATGGAGGTCTGTGATGTCTACCCAAGGGGTCCACGACTGCTTAAACAAGCATTTGCAATGCAATAGGTCTTGCATTAGAAAAGTTTGAGTTTTTTGTCCTGTACATGACAAATTTGTTATTTATGTGTTATTTTTGAAAATTGTGAAATGAAAAGCTTTGTCATTTACAATGCTAATACTTTTATTTTTTGACAATGTGACACCTATAGCAATTTTAATGCAACATGTTTTGTATTTACGTGACTTAAAAGTATTGATTTTACAAATAACAATGTTTCTTTTTTTTTAAATAACTAATACTTAAAGAAAAGTTATTGTAATTTATAATGGCAATAGCTTAAACTTTTGTAAATAACGTTTGTGAAGATTATGTTCAGTGTATTTTATCATGACTAAAATATAGGAACAGAAGTGAAATATCAAGATTTTTTGTGAAATTTGTAATAAAGCTTGAAAGATTGAGAGAACATATTTGAACCAGTTGTTGTTCAATGTTTGCACAGATTGATACTGTGGTGGCGCTGAGTGATGTTGCGGTGGCGACAAGTGATGCTGTGGCGTTCAGTGATGCGTGCTGTGGTAGCGCATAGTAATGTTGTGGTGCCCCTGAGTGATGCTGTTGTTGTGCGATGGATAGATAGAGTGAGGGCGATAGATAGATGGAGTGAGGGCAATAGATAGATGGAGTGAGGGCGATAGATAGATGGAGTGAGGGCGATAGATAGATGGAGTGAGGGCGATAGACAGAGTGAGAGCGATAGATAGATAGAGTGAGGGCGATAGAGTGAGGGCGATAGATAGAGTGAGGGCGATAGATAGATGTGTGTGGTTGTGTGTGTGTGATTGTATGTGTGTTGTTGTATGTGTGTGCATGCATTGTTGTATGTATGTGAGTGTGCGGTTACAGAAGGATGTAAGTGGAAGAGAGCAGCAGATCAGCATATTATAAGAGAACAGGGAGTTAAAGAAGGATGCGTGTTGAAGAGATCAGCAGATCAGCACAGGAGAAGAGAACAGGGAGTTAGAGTAGTAGGCGGTGGAAGGGAACAGCAGATCAGCACGGGAGAACAGAACAGGGTTTTGGAGAAGGGGCGGGTGGAAGAGAGCAGCAGATCAGGATGGGAGAACAGAACAGGGAGTTAAAGAAGGAGGTGGGTGGAAGAGAGCAGCAGATCAGCACAGGGGAATAGAAGAGAACAGGGAGTTAGAGAAGTAGGCGGTGGACTGGAATAGCAGATCAGCACAGGAGAAGAGAACAGGGTTTTGTAGAAGGGGATGGGGTGGAAGAGAGCAGCAGTTCAGGATGGAAGAACGGAACAGGGTGTTAAAGAAGGAGGCAGGTGGAAGAGAGCAGCAGATCAGCTCAGGTGAAGAGAACATGGAGTTAAAGAAGGAGGCGGGTTTTAGAGAGCAGCAGATCAGCACAGGAGAAGTAAACATGGAGTTGAAGAAGAATGCGGTCTGGAAGAGAGCAGCAGATCAGCACAGGAGAAGAGAACATGGAGTTAAAGAAGGATGCGGGTGGAAGAGAGCAGCAGATCAGCACAGGAGAAGAGAACATGGAGTTAAAAAAGGAGGCAGGTGGAAGAGAGCAGCAGATCAGCACTGGAGAAGAGAACATGTAGTTAAATAAGGAGGTGGGTGGAAGAGAGGAGCAGATCAGCACATGAGAAGAGAACAGGGAGTTAAGTAAGGAGGCGGGTGGAAGAGAACAACATATTAGCACAGGAGAAGAGAACATGGAGTTAAAGAAGGAGGCGGGTTTTAGAGAGCAGCAGATCAGCACAGGAGAAGTAAACATGGAGTTGAAGAAGAATGCGGGCTGGAAGAGAGCAGCAGATCAGCACAGGAGAAGAGAACATGGAGTTAAAGAAGGATGCGGGTGGAAGAGAGCAGCAGATCAGCACAGGAGAAGAGAACATGGAGTTAAAAAAGGAGGCAGGTGGAAGAGAGCAGCAGATCAGCACTGGAGAAGAGAACATGTAGTTAAATAAGGAGGTGGGTGGAAGAGAGGAGCAGATCAGCACATGAGAAGAGAACAGGGAGTTAAGTAAGGAGGCGGGTGGAAGAGAACCACATATTAGCACAGGAGAAGAGAATAGTGAGTTAGATAAGGGGGCGGGGTGAAAGAGAACAGCAGTTTAGCACAGGAGAAGAGAAAAGGGAGTTAGAGAAGGAGGCGGGTGAAAGAGAACAGCAGATCAGCACAGGAGAAGAGAAAAGGGAGTTAGAGAAGGTGGCGGGTGAAAGAGAACAGCAGATCAGCACAGGAGAAGAGAAAAGGGAGTTAGAGAAGTAGGCAGATGGAAGATAGCTTAAAGATTATCACAGGAGAAGAGAACAGGGAGTTAAAGAAGGAGGCGGGTTTTAGAAAGCAGCAGATCAGCACAGGAGAAGAGAACAGGATGTTAAAGAAGGAGGCAGAGTGGAAGAGAGCAGCAGAACAGCACAGGAGAAGAGAACAGGAGTTAAAGAAGGAGGTGGGTGGAAGAGAACAGCAGATCAGCACAGGAAAAGAGAACAGGGAGTTAAAGAAGGAGGTGGGGTGGAAGAGAGCAGCAGATCTGCACAGGAGAAGAGAACAGGTAGTTAAAGAAGGAGGCGGTGGAAGAGAACAGCAGATCGGCACAGAAGAAGAGAAGAGAACAGGGAGTTAGAGAATGAGGTGAGGTGGAAGAGAGCAGCAGATCAGCACAGCAAAAGGGAACAGGGAGTTAGAGATTGAGGCGGTGTAATAGAGCAGTAGAGTAGTACGGGAGAATAGAAGAGAACAGGGAATTAGAGAAGGAGGTGGGCGGAAGAGGGCATCAGATCAGCACAGCAAAAGAGAACAGGGAGTTAAAGAAGGAGGTGGTGTGGAAGAGAGCAGCAGATCAGCACAGGAGAAGAGAAGAGAACAGGGAGTTAGAGAAGGAGGTGAGGTGGAAGAGAGCAGCAGATTAGCACAGCAGAAGACAACAGTGAGTTAAAGAAGGAGGCGGGTGGAATAGAATAGCAGATCAGCAGAGGGGAAGAGAGCAGGGAGTTGCAGAAGGAGGTGGTGTAAAAAAACAGCAGATCAGTACCGGAGAAGAGAAAAGGGAGCTAGAGAAGGAGGTTGTGGAAAGGAACAGCAGATCAGCACATGAGAAAAAAACAGGGAGTTAAAGGAGGAGGTGGGGTGGAAGAGAGGAGCAGATCAGCACAGGAGAAGAGAAGCGAACCAGGATTTAAAGAAGGGTTTGGGGTGAACGAGAGCAGCACACGAGAAGAGAAGAGACCAGGGAGTTAAAAAAGGAATTGGGGTGGAAGAGAGCAGCAGATCAGCACAGGAGAAGAGACTCGGGAGTTAAATACTGAGGAGGGTGGAAGAAGAGAGCAGCAGATTATTAAAGTAGAAGAGAACAGGGAGTTAAAAAGGGAGGGGGTATAAGATAGCATCAGATCAGCACAGGAGAAGAGAAGAGAACTGGCAGCTTGAGAAGAAGGCAGTTGGAAGAGAGCATCAGTCCAGCTCGGGAGAAGAGAAGAGACTAGGGAGTTGTAGAAGGAGGTGGGTGGAAGAGAGCAGCAGATCAGCACAGGATAAGAGAACAGGGAGTTAAAAAGGATGCGGGTTGAAGAGAACAGTAGATCGGCACAGGAGAAGAGAAAAGGGAGTTATAGAAAGAGGCGGGTGGAAGAGAACAGCAGTTTAGCACAGGAGAAGAAAACAGTGAGATAACCCCTCGTCATGAGGCACGGTGCTTGTGTGCTCATGACGAGCTGAGCTTGTCATGACCACACCCATTATCATTATGGCCCAGCACAGGAGGAGGATATCCTGCGCAGCCAAGGTGTTAGAGAAGGAGGCGGGGTGGAAGAGCGCAGCAGATTAGCACAGGAGAAGATAACAGTGAGTTAGAAAAAGAGGCAGAGTGGAAGAGGGCAGCAGATCAGCATGGGAGAAGAGAAGAGAACAGGGAGTTAGAGAGGAGGTGGGTGGAAGAGAGGAGCAGATCAGCACAGCAGAAGAGAACAGAGAGTTAAAGAAGGATTTGGGGTGGAAGAGAGCAGCAGATCAGCACAGGATGAGAACAGGGAGTTGAAAAGGATGCGGGTGGAAGAGAACAGCAGATCAGCACAGGAGAAGAGAACAGGGAGTTAGAGAAAGAGGCGGGTGGAAGAGAACAGCAGTTTAGCACAGGAGAAGAAAACAGTAGTTAAAGAAGGAGGCGGGGTGGAAGAGAGCAGCAGATTAGCACAGGAGAAGAGAACAGTGAGTTAGAGAAGGAGGCAGAGTTGAAGAGAGCAGCAGATCAGCTCAGGTGAAGAGAACATGGAGTTAAAGAAGGAGGCGGGTTTTAGAGAGCAGCAGATCAGCACAGGAGAAGTAAACATGGAGTTGAAGAAGAATGCGGTCTGGAAGAGAGCAGCAGATCAGCACAGGAGAAGAGAACATGGAGTTAAAGAAGGATGCGGGTGGAAGAGAGCAGCAGATCAGCACAGGAGAAGAGAACATGGAGTTAAAAAAGGAGGCAGGTGGAAGAGAGCAGCAGATCAGCACTGGAGAAGAGAACATGTAGTTAAATAAGGAGGTGGGTGGAAGAGAGGAGCAGATCAGCACATGAGAAGAGAACAGGGAGTTAAGTAAGGAGGCGGGTGGAAGAGAACAACATATTAGCACAGGAGAAGAGAACATGGAGTTAAAGAAGGAGGCGGGTTTTAGAGAGCAGCAGATCAGCACAGGAGAAGTAAACATGGAGTTGAAGAAGAATGCGGGCTGGAAGAGAGCAGCAGATCAGCACAGGAGAAGAGAACATGGAGTTAAAGAAGGATGCGGGTGGAAGAGAGAAGCAGATCAGCACAGGAGAAGAGAACATGGAGTTAAAAAAGGAGGCAGGTGGAAGAGAGCAGCAGATCAGCACTGGAGAAGAGAACATGTAGTTAAATAAGGAGGTGGGTGGAAGAGAGGAGCAGATCAGCACATGAGAAGAGAACAGGGAGTTAAGTAAGGAGGCGGGTGGAAGAGAACAACATATTAGCACAGGAGAAGAGAACATGGAGTTAAAGAAGGAGGCGGGTTTTAGAGAGCAGCAGATCAGCACAGGAGAAGTAAACATGGAGTTGAAGAAGAATGCGGGCTGGAAGAGAGCAGCAGATCAGCACAGGAGAAGAGAACATGGAGTTAAAGAAGGATGCGGGTGGAAGAGAGCAGCAGATCAGCACAGGAGAAGAGAACATGGAGTTAAAAAAGGAGGCAGGTGGAAGAGAGCAGCAGATCAGCACTGGAGAAGAGAACATGTAGTTAAATAAGGAGGTGGGTGGAAGAGAGGAGCAGATCAGCACATGAGAAGAGAACAGGGAGTTAAGTAAGGAGGCGGGTGGAAGAGAACCACATATTAGCACAGGAGAAGAGAATAGTGAGTTAGATAAGGGGGCGGGGTGAAAGAGAACAGCAGTTTAGCACAGGAGAAGAGAAAAGGGAGTTAGAGAAGGAGGCGGGTGAAAGAGAACAGCAGATCAGCACAGGAGAAGAGAAAAGGGAGTTAGAGAAGGTGGCGGGTGAAAGAGAACAGCAGATCAGCACAGGAGAAGAGAAAAGGGAGTTAGAGAAGTAGGCAGATGGAAGATAGCTTAAAGATTATCACAGGAGAAGAGAACAGGGAGTTAAAGAAGGAGGCGGGTTTTAGAAAGCAGCAGATCAGCACAGGAGAAGAGAACAGGATGTTAAAGAAGGAGGCAGAGTGGAAGAGAGCAGCAGAACAGCACAGGAGAAGAGAACAGGAGTTAAAGAAGGAGGTGGGTGGAAGAGAACAGCAGATCAGCACAGGAAAAGAGAACAGGGAGTTAAAGAAGGAGGTGGGGTGGAAGAGAGCAGCAGATCTGCACAGGAGAAGAGAACAGGTAGTTAAAGAAGGAGGCGGTGGAAGAGAACAGCAGATCGGCACAGAAGAAGAGAAGAGAACAGGGAGTTAGAGAATGAGGTGAGGTGAAAGAGAGCAGCAGATCAGCACAGCAAAAGGGAACAGGGAGTTAGAGATTGAGGCGGTGTAATAGAGCAGTAGAGTAGTACGGGAGAATAGAAGAGAACAGGGAATTAGAGAAGGAGGTGGGCGGAAGAGAGCATCAGATCAGCACAGCAAAAGAGAACAGGGAGTTAAAGAAGGAGGTGGTGTGGAAGAGAGCAGCAGATCAGCACAGGAGAAGAGAAGAGAACAGGGAGTTAGAGAAGGAGGTGAGGTGGAAGAGAGCAGCAGATTAGCACAGCAGAAGACAACAGTGAGTTAAAGAAGGAGGCGGGTGGAATAGAATAGCAGATCAGCAGAGGAGAAGAGAGCAGGGAGTTGCAGAAGGAGGTGGTGTAAAAAAACAGCAGATCAGTAGAGGAGAAGAGAACAGGGATTTTAAGAAGGAGGTGGGGTGAAAGAGAACAGCAGATCAGTACCGGAGAAGAGAAAAGGGAGCTAGAGAAGGAGGTTGTGGAAAGGAACAGCAGATCAGCACATGAGAAAAAAACAGGGAGTTAAAGGAGGAGGTGGGGTGGAAGAGAGGAGCAGATCAGCACAGGAGAAGAGAAGCGAACCAGGATTTAAAGAAGGGTTTGGGGTGAACGAGAGCAGCACACGAGAAGAGAAGAGACCAGGGAGTTAAAAAAGGAATTGGGGTGGAAGAGAGCAGCAGATCAGCACAGGAGAAGAGACTCGGGAGTTAAAGACTGAGGAGGGTGGAAGAAGAGAGCAGCAGATTATTAAAGTAGAAGAGAACAGGGAGTTAAAAAGGGAGGGGGTATAAGATAGCATCAGATCAGCACAGGAGAAGAGAAGAGAACTGGCAGCTTGAGAAGAAGGCAGTTGGAAGAGAGCATCAGTCCAGCTCGGGAGAAGAGAAGAGACTAGGGAGTTGTAGAAGGAGGTGGGTGGAAGAGAGCAGCAGATCAGCACAGGATAAGAGAACAGGGAGTTAAAAAGGATGCGGGTTGAAGAGAACAGTAGATCGGCACAGGAGAAGAGAAAAGGGAGTTATAGAAAGAGGCGGGTGGAAGAGAACAGCAGTTTAGCACAGGAGAAGAAAACAGTGAGATAACCCCTCGTCATGAGGCACGGTGCTTGTGTGCTCATGACGAGCTGAGCTTGTCATGACCACACCCATTATCATTATGGCCCAGCACAGGAGGAGGATATCCTGCGCAGCCAAGGTGTTAGAGAAGGAGGCGGGGTGGAAGAGCGCAGCAGATTAGCACAGGAGAAGATAACAGTGAGTTAGAAAAAGAGGCAGAGTGGAAGAGGGCAGCAGATCAGCATGGGAGAAGAGAAGAGAACAGGGAGTTAGAGAGGAGGTGGGTGGAAGAGAGGAGCAGATCAGCACAGCAGAAGAGAACAGAGAGTTAAAGAAGGATTTGGGGTGGAAGAGAGCAGCAGATCAGCACAGGATGAGAACAGGGAGTTGAAAAGGATGCGGGTGGAAGAGAACAGCAGATCAGCACAGGAGAAGAGAACAGGGAGTTAGAGAAAGAGGCGGGTGGAAGAGAACAGCAGTTTAGCACAGGAGAAGAAAACAGTAGTTAAAGAAGGAGGCGGGGTGGAAGAGAGCAGCAGATTAGCACAGGAGAAGAGAACAGTGAGTTAGAGAAGGAGGCAGAGTTGAAGAGAGCAGCAGATCAGCACGGGAGAAGAGAAGAAAACAGGGAGTTAGAGAAGGTGGTGGGTGGAAGAGAGGAGCACATCAGCACAGCAGAAGAGAACAGGGAGTTAAAGAAGGAGGTGGGATGGAAGAGAGCAGCAGATTAGGACAGGAGAAGAGAACAGTGAGTTAGAGAAGGATGCGATGTGGAAAAGAGCAGCAGATCAGCATAAGAGAACAGGGAGTTAAAGAAGGAGGCGAGGGAAGAGAGCAGCAGGTCAGCAGAGGGCTAAAAGAAGAGAACATGGAGTTAGAGAAGGAAGTGGGTGGAAGAGAGCAGCAGATCAGCACAGCAGAAGAGTACAGGGAGTTAATAGGAGGTGGGTGGAAGAGAGCATCAGATCAGCACAGCATAAGAGAACAGGGAGTTACAGAAGGAGGTGGGTGGAAGAGAGCAGCAGATTAGCACAGGCGAAGAGAGCATGGAGTTAAAGAAGGAGGTGGGGTGGAAGAGAGCAGTATATCAGCACAGCAGAAGAGAACAGGGAGTTAGAGAAGGAGGTGGGTGGAAGAGAGCAGCAGATCAGCACAGCAGAAGAGAACAGGGAGTTACGGAATGTAAATGTAAATGGCAAGGTATTTGTCGGGTGCACTGCCACCAAGCGGTTAACTGGCGCTATTACTCATACCGCTGTGGAACCCTTCCCGGCTTTCCCTGTGAAGTGTCCACTCCTGGGCATCTCAGGGTGAAGCCAAGCCAGGCATCCTAGCGCTGTTGGGGCCGGTGTGGAGGTTAAGCAAGCTATTGCCCAGAGTTGCAGCATGGGGCCCATGATTAGAATAGGCACTGAGGCGAGAATTGTCAGGTCTGAGGAAATTGAGCCCAAGACCCGCCGAGGCGGGAATTGAACCCTGGTCCCGGGCCAGAACTCTGCATCAGGGTCTGCCACTCTAACCATTGAGCCACACTCCTCCACAGAAGGAGGTGGGTGGAAGAGAGCAGCAGATTAGCACAGGCGAAGAGAACATGGAGTGATAGGAGGAGGTGTTCTTGAAGAGGGCAGCAGAACAGGACGGGAGAAGAGAACAGAGAGGTAGAGAAGGAGGCGGGTTGAAGAGAGCTGCCGATCAGCTCTGGAGAAGAGAAGTGAACAGGGAGTTAGAGAAGTAGGTGGGTGGAAGAGAGCAGCAGATCGGCACAGGACAAGAGAACAGGGAGTTAGTGAAAGAGGCGGGTGGAAGAGAAGAGCAGATTAGCACAGGAGAAGAAAAAAAGGAGTTAAAGAGGAGGCGGGTGGAAGAGAGCAGCAGATCAGCACAGGAGAAGAGAAGAGAAAAGGGAGTTAGAGAAGGAGGCAGGGTAGAAGAGATCAGCAGTTCTGCACAGGAGAAGAGAAGAGAACAGGGAGTTAGAGAAGGAGTTTGTTGGAAGAGAGGAACAGATTAGCACAGCAGAAGAGAACAGGGAGTTCAAGAAGGAGGTGGGCTGGAAGAGAGCAGCAGATCAGCACAGGAGAAGAGAATAGAATAGGGAGTTACTGAAGGAGGTGTGGTGAAAGAGAGCATCAGATCAGCATAAGTTAACAGGGTGTTAAAGTGGAATGCAATATGTTTCTCATTTGCAAAGTTTGAGCTGCTGCTATTGTAAAAGACCAATTTTTTTTAATGTTTTGTTGTGAAAAATACTGAAAATAAAATAGTTAGAATGTGGATTTTGAGGGTGGATTTAGAGGGTGGAGTTGGAGGGTGGATTTGGATTTGGAGTTGGAGGGTGGAGTTGGAGGGTGGATTTGGATTTGGAGGGTGAAGTTGGATTTGGAGGGTGGAGTTGGATTTGGAGGGTGGAGTTGGAGGGTGGAGTTGGAGTTGGAGGGTGGAGTTGGAGTTGGAGGGTGGAGTTGGAGTTGGAGGGTGGAGTTGGACTTGGAGGGTGGAGTTGGAATTGGAGGGTGGAGTTGGAATTGGAGGGTGGAGTTGGAGTTGGAGGGTGGAGTTTGAGGCTAGAGTTGTAGTTGGAGGGTGGAGTTGGAGGGTGGAGTTGGAGGGTGGAGTGGGTGGGTGGAGTTGGTGGGTGGAGTTGGTGGGTGGAGTGGGAGTCTGTAGTTGTAGGTTGCAGGTGGAGTTGGAGGGTGGATTTTGAGGGTTGTTTTTGCAGGTGGTGTTGGAGTTGGAGGGTGGAGTTGGAGTTGGAGGTGGAGTTGGAGGGTGGAGTTGGAGGGTAGAATTGGATGGTGGATTTGTATTTGTATGTAGGATTTGGAGTTGGATGGTGTTTTGGATGGTGGAGTTTGATGGTGGAGTTGGAGTTGAATGGTGGATTTGGAGGGTGGAGTTGTATGGTGGAGTTTGAGGGTGGATTTGGATTTTGAGGGTGGAGTTGGATTTTGAGGGTGTATTTGGATTTGGTTTTTGAGGGTGGATTTGGAGGCTGGAGTTGGAGGCTGGAGTTGGAGGCTGGGGTTGGAGGCTGGAGTTGGATTTGGAGGCTAGAGTTGGATTTGGAGGCTGGAGTTGGATGTGGAGAGTGGAGTTGGATTTGGAGGGTGGAGTTGGATTTGGAGGGTGGAGTTGGATTTGGAGGGTGGGTGGAGTTGCGATTTGGAGGGTGGGTGGAGTTGGATTTGGAGGGTGTAGTTGGATTTGGAGGGTGGAGTTGGGAATGGATTTTGAGGGTGGATTTGCATGGTGGAGTTAGAGTGTGGATTTTGAGGGTGGATTTTGAGGGTGGAGTTAGAGTGTGGATTTTGAGGGTGGATTTAGAGGGTGGAGTTGGAGGGTGGATTTGGATTTGGAGTTGGAGGGTGGAGTTGTAGGGAGGATTTGGATTTGGAGGGTGGAGTTGGATTTGGAGGGTGGAGTTGGAATTGGAGGGTGGAGTTGGAGTTGGAGGGTGGAGTTGGACTTGGAGGGTGGAGTTGGACTTGGAGGGTGGAGTTGGAGTTGGAGGGTGGAGTTGGAGTTGGAGGGTGGAGTTGGATTTGGAGGGTGGTGTTGTAGTTGGAGGGTGGAGTTGGATTTGGAGGGTGGTGTTGGAGGGTGGCGTTGGAGAGTGGTGTTGGAGGGTGGAGTGGGAGGGTGGAGTGGGAGTTTGTAGTTGTAGTTTGCAGATGGATTTGGAGGGTGGATTTGTAGGGTGGATTTGGAGGCTGGAGTTGTAGTTGGAAGGGGGATTTGTAGGGTGTATTTGGATGTTGGAGTTGGAGGGTGGAGGATGGTGTTTTGGAGGCTGGTGTTGGAGGGTAGATTTGGATTTGGAGGGTGGAGTTGGAGGGTGGAGTTGGAGGGTGGATTTGGAGGGTTGTTTTTGCAGGTGGAGTTGGAGTTGGAGGGTGGAGTTGGAGGGTGGATTTGGAGAGTTGTTTTTGCAGGTGGAGTTGGAGTTGGAGGGTGAATTAGAGTTGGGAGTGGAGTTAGAGTTGGGGGTGGAGTTGGAGGGTAGAATTGGATGGTGGATTTGTATTTGGATTATTATTTGGAGTTGGATGGTGTTTTTGGATGGTGGAGTTGTATGGTGGAGTTTAAGGGTGGATTTGGATTTTGAGGGTGGAGTTGGATTTTGAGGGTGCATTTGGATTCAGTTTTTTAGGGTGGATTTGGAGGGTGGAGTTGGAGGCTGGAGTTGGAGGCTGGAGTTGGAGGCTGGAGTTGGATTTGGAGGGTGGAGTTGGATTTGGAGGGTGGAGTTGGATTTGGAGGGTGGAGTTGGGAATGGATTTGGAGTGTGGATTTGGAGGGTGGATTTGCATGGTGGAGTTAGAGTGTGGATTTTGAGGGTGTAATTAGGGTGTGGGTTTGAGGGTAGATTTAGAGGGTGAAGTTGGAGGGTGGATTTGGATTTAGAGTTGGAGGGTGGATTTGGATTTGGAGGGTGAAGTTGTATTTGGAGGGCAGAGTTGGATTTGGAGGGTGGAGTTGGAGGGAGGATTTGGAGGGTTGTTTTTGCAGGTGGAGTTGGAGGGTGGAGTTGGAGGGTAGATTTGGATGGTTGGTTTGTATTTGGATGTAGGATTTGGAGTTTGATGGTTTTTTTGGATGGTGGAGTTTGATGGTGGAGTTGGAGTTGAATGGTGGATTTGGAGGGTGGAGTTGTATGGTGGAGTTTGAGGGTGGATTTGGATTTTGAGGGTGGAGTTGGATTTTGAGGGTGGATTTGGATTTGGTTTTTGAGGGTGGATTTGGAGGGTGGATTTGGAGTGTGGATTTGGATTTGGAGGGTGGATTTGGATTTGGAGGGTGGATTTGGATTTGGAGGGTGGAGTTGGATTTGGAGGGTGGGGTTGGATTTGGAGGGTGGGGTTGGGAATAGATTTGGAGAGTGGATTTGGAGGGTGGAGTTGGATTTGGAGGGTGGAGGGTGGAGTTGGAGTAGGAGGGTGGAGTTGGAGTTGAAGGGTGGAGTAGGAGGGTGGAGTTTGAGGCTGGAGTTGTAGTTAGAAGGTGGAGTTGGAGGGTGGAGTTGGAGGGTGGAGTGGGAGGGTGGAGTGGGAGGGTGAAGTGGGAGGGTGAAGTGGGAGGGTGGAGTGGGAGGGTGGAGTGGGTGGGTGGAGTGGGAGTCTGTAGTTGTAGTTTGCAGGTGGATTTGGAGGGTGAATTTGTAGGGTGGATTTGGAGCTGGAGTTGTAGTTGGAAGGTGGATTTTGTAGGGTGGATTTGGATGTTGGAGTTGGAGGGTGAAGTTGGACGGTGGAGTTGGAGGGTGTTTTTGGAGAGTGGATTTGGATTTGGAGGGTGGATTTTGAGGGTGGATTTTGAGGGTGGATTTTGAGGGTGGAGTTGGAGGGTTGAGTTGGAGGGTTGAGTTGGAGGGTGGAGTTGGAGGGTTGAGTTGGAGGGTTGAGTTGGAGGGTTGAGTTGGAGGGTGGAGTTCGAGGGTGGAGTTCGAGGGTGGAGTTGGAGGGTGGATTTGGAGGGTTGTTTTTGCAGGTGGAGTTGGAGTTGGAGGGTGGTGTTGGAGTTGGAGGGTGGAGTTGGAGGGTGGATTTGGAGGGTTGTTTTGCAGTTGGAGTTGGAGAATGGAGTTGGAGGGTGGATTTGGAGGGTTGTTTTTGCCGGTGGAGTTGGATGGTGGAGTTGGAGTTGGAGGGTGGAGTTGGAGGGTGGATTTGGAGGGTTGTTTTTGCAGGTGGAGTTGGAGTTGGAGGCTGGAGTTGCAGTTGGAGGGTGGAGTTGGAGGGTGGAGTTGGAGGGTCGAGTGGGAGGGTTGAGTTGGAGGCAGGAGTTGGAGGCGGGAGTTGGAGGCGGGAGTTGGAGGCGGGAGTTGGAGGCGGGAGTTGGAGGCGGGAGTTGGAGGCGGGAGTTGGATTTGGAGGCTGGAGTTGGATTTGGAGGCTGGAGTTGGATTTGGAGGCTGGAGTTGGATTTGGAGGCTGGAGTTGGATTTGGAGGCTGGAGTTGGATTTGGAGGTAGGAGTTGGATTTGGAGGGTGTAGTTTGATTTGGAGGGTGGAGTTGTATTTTGAGGGTGGAGTTGGGAATGGATTTGGAGGGAGGATTTGGAGGGTGGATTTGGAGGCTGGATTTGCATGGTGGAGTTAGAGTGTGGATTTTGAGGGTGGATTTTGAGGGTGTAGTTAGAGTGTGAGTTTTGAGGGTGGATTTAGAGGGTGGAGTTGGAGGGTGGATTTGGAGTTGGAGTTGGAGGGTGGAGTTGGAGGGTGGATTTGGATTTGGAGGGTGGAGTTGGATTTGGAGGGTTGAGTTGGAGGGTTGAGTTGGAGTTGGAGGTTGGAGTTGGAGGGTGGAGTTGGAGTTGGAATGCGGAGTTGAACCTGGAGGGTGGAGTTGGAGTTGGAGTTTGAGGCTGGAGTTGTAGTTGGAGGGTAGAGTTGGAGGGTGGAGGGTGGAGTTGGAGGGTGGAGTTGGAGGGTGAAGTTGGAGGGTGGAGTTGGAGGGTGGAGTTGGAGGGTGGAGTGGGAGGGTGGAGTTGGACAGTGGAGTTGGAGGGTGGAGTTGGATGGTGTTTTTGGAGTGTGGTGTTGGAGGGTGGATTTGTAGCTGGAGGGTGGAGTTGGAGAGTAGATTTGGAGTGTTGAGTTGGAGGGTGTAGTTGGATGGTGGAGTTAGAGGGTGTAGTTGGGGGGTGTAGTAGAACTAGGATTGTGGATTTGGAGGGTGGATTTTTAGGGTGGTGTTGGAGTGTGGAGTTGGTGGGTCGTTTTGGAGGGTGGAGTTGGAGGGTGGTTTAAGAGGGAGGGTTTGGAGGGTGGTGTTGGAGGGTTGTTTTGGAGTTCGAGGGTGGAGTTTGATCGAGTGGTGGTGGATCGAGTGGTGGTGGATCGAGTAGTGGCGGATTGAGTGGTGGCGGATCAAGTGGTGGTGGATCAAGTGGTGGTGGATCAATTGGTGGCGGATCAAGTGGTGGGCGGATCAAGTGGTGGGCGGATCGAGTGGTGGGCGGATCGAGTGATGGGCGGGTAGAGTGGTGGCGCTAGAGTGGTGGCGCTAGAGTGGTGGCGCTAGAGTGGTGGCGCTAGAGTGGTGGCGCTAGAGTGTGGGCGCTAGAGTGTGGGCTTATGAGTGTGGGCGCTAGAGTGGTGGTGCATAGAGTGGTGGCAGATAAAGTGGTGGTGGATAGAGTGGTAGAGGGTTGGTGGAGAGAGTGGTAGAGTGGTGGCAGTAGAAGGCGGCACTGTGTGTGAGAGAGAGAGATTGTGTATGTGTGAGAGAGAGAGTGTGTGTGTGAGAGAGAGTGTGTGTGAGAGAGAGAGAGTGTGTGAGAGAGAGAGTGTGTGAGAGAGAGTGTGTGAGAGAGAGAGTGTGTGTGAGCGAGAGAGAGAGTGTGTGTGAGCGAGAGAGAGAGTGTGTGTGTGAGAGAGAGTGTGTGTGTGTGAGAGAGAGAGAGTGTGTGTGTGAGAGAGAGAGAGAGAGTGTGTGTGTGAGAGAGAGAGAGTGTGTGTGTGTGAGAGAGAGAGAGTGTGTGTGCGTGTGAGAGAGAGAGAGTGTGGGTGTGTGAGAGAGAGAGTGTGTGTGTGAGAGTGTGAGAGTGTGTGTGAGAGAGAGTGTGTGAGATAGAGTGTGAGAGAGAGAGTGTGAGAGAGAGAGTGTGAGAGAGAGTGTGTGAGAGAGAGTGTGTGGGAGAGAGTGTGTGAGAGTGAGTGAGTGTGTGTGAGAGAGAGTGAGTGTGTGTGAGAGAGAGTGAGTGTGTGTGAGAGAGAGTGAGTGTGTGAGAGAGAGTGAGTGTGAGAGAGAGAGTGTGTGTGAGTGTGAGAGAGAGAGTGTGTGTGTGTGATAGAGAGAGAGTGTGTGTGTGAGAGAGTGTGAGAGTGTGTGAGATAGAGTGTGAGAGAGAGTGTGAGAGAGAGAGTGTGAGAGAGAGAGTGTGAGAGAGAGAGTGTGAGAGAGAGTGTGTGGGAGAGAGTGTGTGTGTGTGAGAGAGAGTGTGTGTGTGTGAGAGAGAGTGAGTGTGTGTGAGAGAGAGTGAGTGTGTGTGAGAGAGAGAGAAAGTGTGTGTGAAAGAGAGTGAGTGTGTGTGAAAGAGAGAGTGAGTGTGTGTGAGAGTGAGTGTGTGTGAGAGAGAGTCTGAGTGTGTGTGAGAGAGAGTGTGTATGATAGAGAGTTTGTAAGATAGAGAGTGTGTAAGTGAGAGAGTGTGTAAGTGAGAGAGTGTGTAAGTGAGAGAGTGTGTAAGAGAGAGAGCGTGTAAGAGAGAGTGTGTGTAAGAGAGAGTGTGTGCATGAGGTAGAGAGAGAGAGTGAGGTAGTGAGGTAGTGAGATAGAGAGAGTGAGGTAGTGAGGTAGTGAGATAGAGAGAGAGAGTGAGGTAGTGAGGTAGTGAGATAGAGAGAGTGAGGTAGGGAGGGGGAGTGAGGTAGTGAGAGACAGAGAGAGTGAGGTAGTGAGAGAGAGTGAGGTAGTGAGGGAGAGTGAGGTTGTGAGGTAGTGAGATAGAGAGAGAGTGAGGTAGTGAGAGAGAGAGGGAGAGTGAGAGAGAGAGGTAGTGAGGTAGTGAGATAGTGAGAGAGTGAGGTAGTGAGATTGAGGTAGTGAGTTAGTGATAGAGAGAGTGAGGTAGTGATAGAGAGATTGAGGTAGTGAGGTAGTGAGAGAGAGAGTGAGGTAGTGAGAGAGAGAGTTAGAGAGATTGTGATATAGAGAGAGTGAGGTAGGCCGAATGAGATAGAGAGAGAGTGAGGTAGTGAGGTAGTGAGAGAGAGAGAGAGTGAGGTAGTGAGGGAGAGTCAGGTTGTGAGGTAGTGAGAGAGAGAGTGAGTTAGTGAGGTCGATAGAGAGAGTGAGGTAGTGAGAGAGAGTGAGGTAGTGAGGGAGAGTGACGTTGTGAGGTAGTGAGATAGAGAGAGAGTGAGGTAGTGAGAGAGAGAGGAGTGAGGTAGTGAGAGAGAGAGAGAGAGAGAGAGAGAGAGAGAGAGAGAGAGAGAGAGAGAGAGGTAGTGAGAGAGAGAGTGAGGTAGTGAAAGAGAGTGAGGTAGTGGGCGATAAAGAGAGATAGTGAGGTATTGAGATAGGGAGATAGTGAGATAGTGAGGTAGTGAGATAGTGAGGTAGGCCGAACGAGATAGAGAGAGAGAGTGAGGTAGTGAGAGAGAGAGAGAGTGAGGTAGTGAGGTAGTGAGGGAGAGTGAGGTTGTGAGGTAGTGAGAGCGAGAGAGTGAGTTAGGGAGGTAGATAGAGAGAGTGAGGTAGTGAGAGTGAGGTAGTGATAGAGAGGGTGGGGTAGTGAGAGAGAGAGTGAGTTAGTGAGGTAGATAGAGAGAGTGAGGTAGTGAGAGTGAGGTAGTGATATAGAGAGTGAGGTAGTGAGAGAGAGTGAGTTAGTGAGGTAGCTAGAGAGAGTGAGGTAGTGAGAGAGAGATAGTGAGGTAGTGAGGTAGTGAGAGAGTGAGGTTGTGAGGTAGTGAGAGAGAGAGAGTGAGGTAGTGAGGGAGAGTGAGTTAGTGAGGTAGCTTAGAGAGAGTGAGGTAGTGAGAGAGAGAGAGAGTGAGGTTGTGAGGTAGTAAGAGAGAGAGTGATTTAAGGAGGTAGATAGAGAGAGTGAGGTAGTGAGAGTGAGGTAGTGATAGAGAGAGTGAGAGAGAGTGAGTTAGTGGGGTAGCTAGAGAGAGTGAGGTAGTGAGAGAGAGAGAGTGAGGTAGTGAGGTAGTGAGAGAGTGAGGTTGTGAGGTAGTGAGAGAGAGAGAGTGAGGTAGTGAGGGAGAGAGAGAGAGAGAGAGAGAGAGAGAGAGAGAGAGAGAGAGCGAGAGAGAGAGAGAGACGGAGACGGAGACATGGATGGCAGGCATGTTTAAAAAAAGTTACTGGGGTCTGACCTTAACAAAGGAGGCGAATGTATTCTCTTAGAACACGGAAAATGGTAAATATATACTTTTATAAACTTTTTAAATTGTGATTTTAAGCGAAAAAATAGATTGAGCTGAGAGAGTACCGTCTGTTCCTCAGGCTGACTCATCGTTCTTTTGAAAGTTGAACAAGCTGCTTTTGAAGGACAGGCAGCGCTGGGAAGAGGGCTGATTCTGCGGAGCGCATGAAGTGGCTGGTGGGAAATGCCATGCCTCTCAAAGTACAAGCTCTGGCATTGCGCAGAGGGGGCGGGGGAGAGCATTCCATTGAAGTCTGAAGCTCTCGGCATTGCTGTGGTGGGTCTGATGCGATGATGCAAGGCTGCTCGGGGAGCAAATGGGAAGCGCGCGCACGGGCACATGCACTGTGCGTAATCCGCCTGCCAAAGCCCTCTTGGTAAGCTTCCCTGTTGCACCTCTATATGTCTCGACATCTGCAATGCGCAAGCGCATTGGCAGAGGTTGAGGCCTAAAAATTAAATAATAACAGATTAATAAAGCCTATATTAATCAATAAGCAAAATGTAAAACTAAGAATGTTTAAATGTTCTGAAAAAGTTATGGAATTTTAAATTGGAGGCTAAAAATTAAGTTGGTATCCTCAGATTGATTCCTGGGAGCAGTGCAAGTGCATCAAAAAGAATATAGTATGGGCTAAGCGTGGCCTCAATTGAAATTACAAAAGCACCAACCGTCCCTTTAAACCTAAATTTTAGGGTTTTTTTTATATTTGATTATGAACTAAACTAAATATTTCATAATTTGTGTGTTTACTTGACAAATGCTAGTTTCCTTAATTTTGTTTTGCAGTTCAAATCATCAAAATTGCTTCGGTCGGGCCCTTTGAGTCCAATAAAGACTCGGGCATCATTACGATGTCAGTCAGAAAAGCTCCGGGCGGCATTCGGATTTTCTTAATCCTTGTCGGAACCTATGTTTCCGACTGACTCAGAAAAATTTCTAACTTAATGATTACGATGGAAAGGTAACCAGTCGGTCTTTCAGACTCGCTTCGGACCGGCATTTGGAGACTCCAAATCGGTCGGAGCTGAATCATGAAGGTCTATGGACTACATTTCCGACCAATTACAATGTCAAATTCGGTCAGCCTTTCTGAATCGGTCTGTCCAACATGAAACGGCTGTCGGAAACTGCTTTGGGGGCCCATAGCAGGAAACCTTTCACTCGGAAGCCTCTGGTTGGGGCCCGTCGGGGTACCAATAGGACCCCTCTTTCCAACCATGCCCAGTGTGGCAGGCACCATGGGGTGCCTGCCACAGGGTGCAAGGTTTTCCGCAACCACCCCTTCTTTCAATTGGAGACTGTGTTGTTGGTCGGAACACAGGGTCTTATTGAAGTCAATGGGAGTCTGACCGAACAGTGTTCGGAAACATCGTGGTCGGTCGGTCGGACTCGCCAAAGTCTGTCAGAACCGATTCCGACAAGGAGTTGGTCGTAATGTTTTCCGACTAATATCGTAATGAGGCCCTCAGTTAGAGTCTGATGATTCCAATAATCATTTAGTGGGGGTCCCTGAATCCTGGCAATGATTAAGTGGGGTCCACAGAAGTCAAACGTTAGGAACCATGCATTAGAGGATAAGCTTTCCTGAGACACTGACTCTGATTGTTTGATCAGACAGTTTTTGGGCATCATGTCTCAGAAATTTCAAAAGCTTCGTACAAGCCCCTTATGAAGTAGGCTGCAGTAAGATGGCTTGTGCTTTTGTGCGTGGTGCTGACATCAGATGTGACACTTAATAGCATTATACACCATATCTAACTTTATACCAAAACAGAAGTTAACATTTGACCCACAGCCACCTGTCAGAGTACAACACACTTCAGGATACAACAGGACAACAAATGTGAACTGTTAAATTGGGTTAGTCATTGGATTCCAAGGTGTAGCCTTCCAAAAGTCCTTTCAATGTCTTTATTTCCAGACAAAAAAAATATGATCAAAAAGCTTTTACACCGCTATTAACCACAATGTCACTATTGGTTCCTCAAATGATAAGTAGTGGAAGGAAGTTGCACAAAAAAAGGGGAGGATGTGTGAAGGTAGGTTTTCTTCAATTTTGATTCTTTTTTGCATCAACATTTAATATATTTTTCCAGCCCCGAACTTTCTACAAAAACTTGTAAAGGACACAGCTCCAATTGGACCAGAGCGGATTCATTGTTCAGAGTAATATGATGTGTTTTCACCAGTGGGCATGGACTTACCGTCGTGATGTACGGCTCATCGGGGCACTGTGATAATTCTGCAGTATAACCTGTAGCTGAAAAGAGTTCAGACTAAAACATGTAGTGTTTAATATTTGGAATGTCTTGCTGTGAACATTTATACATGGTCAGCAGCGTTGTTTGAAAATATTTGATCTGTTTTCCTATGGCGCTAGGTTCCCCACCTTTCGGAGGGAGCGTTTACACAGTGACCAGAGGTGTTCTTTACTATGTGCTTCTTTGGTGCGTGTTTAAAACGTTAGGGGTTGAGAATGCGTTCCACTGGTGTGAGCAAAATTCTTCCTCGGCAGGTTAAATTAGGACTTGGCTGCTAAAGCCAGGTGCGCCCCATAAACCCAGAGGCGGAAGCCTCCAGCCCCCCAGTAATCAATAAACGCTGAAAGAGTGTGTAGTTTAATGAGGCTGACGAGAGCTAACCTTACAATCCACGCATTCCGCTCAGGTGGGGGTGCGTGAGCCTGAGACCGCACCTGTGCAGCGTGCAGCCCCCGAAGCGGGGGCACGTGACACCAACAGCACCGGCTGCCAGGGAGGGGGAGGGAAGACCACCCCGGGTCTGCAGGCAGCAGCTCGTGCCATTGCCCCGAGCCTGGCGCGCGCCCCTCGGCCTCTGCCCAGCACCGCCGCCTCCCAGGCTGCCAGTGACGTCAGGGGCCGCGCGTGGAGAACCTCCCCGCGCGCGCTAGTTAAAAAGAAGAAGCAAAAAAAGAAGGACTGAAAGAACACGAGAGAGGAGGAGGTAGACCTGCGGAGAGGAGCCAGTGGCACCAGCAGCGCACACACCTCCCTCTGCTAACAGTGCCACAACCCAAGACCAGCCTTCTGCAAAGCAGCATCACACAGACCTGCCATCTGGTACTAGCATCACCCAGATCACCAGCATCACCCTAGGCGTTGTGTCTGTCAGCAGCATCCGCGTAGATCTGCCCTGGGCAGGCAGACTCAGCATCAAATACCCCATTGGCACTAGCATCCCTTCCACACCAACCTTCTGCCAGCAGCATCACACCAGACCTGGTATCTACCTAGGCACCGGCACTGCCCCTGTACCTGCCCTGTGCCAGCAGCATCTTCACCAACAGACTTACCCTCTTTCAGCAGGCACACTTCACACCGGACCTACCCCGTGCCAGACAAACCACCCCGAGCAGCACCCAAACGGGCCTTGTGCTGGCAGCACCAGGAGAGGACCGGGTGCACTTCTGAGATCTGCCCCGGCGAGCACCCTGTGCCTGCATCAGCACCCGGACCTGCCTTGTGCCCTCCACAGCCAGCCGTTCCGCCCTCCGCCTGTGCCCTTCGTCCTGGGAGCTGTGTGACTGAGCCAGGGCCAACCGGTGGCACCGCTGACCCCGTACCACTCCTCGGGGTCCCCGCAAAGCTCAGCCCGGGATGCGGCCCCACCGGTCGGCACTGCTGCTGCTGGCAGCGATGTTCCTGCAGTGCGAGGCCAAGTTCGGTGAGAGGAGCGAGTCCCGAGGGAGGAGACGGTGTCTAAACGGAGGACCGCCCCGGAGGAGCCGGCGCAGGGATTATGCGGGCACAGAGGGCTGCCGCGGGCTCTACCCCCGGCTCTCCTGCTGCTCCCGCACCGACAGCCGCCAGGGGCTGCTGCTGCACGGGGAGCCCAAGGTAGGCCCCGCCTTGGGGGGACAGGGCACAGTGCCACCTGTGCCGGGAGGGACCGTGAGGGGGCCGGTGGGTACTGCATGCCTGGGAGGGTGCATGGGAGAGGGGGTGACCTGTAGAAGCTGTGAAGTTGTTATATAGACAAGTTTGATGGTGATTGTAAAGAACTATGAAAAATATAAATAAAGGAATATAATTGTATCTAGAACTGCACAGGAGCGCGGACAGGGGACGCAACTAAATCAAGGGATAGTGACGATGGAGAAATTGTGATTACGGATCACGTGGGATACTGATGACGAAGAAAGAATAGACAGGACACGAATAAATAATGTCGAAGAATAATGACTAATGAATGAATGAAGGGATGGCTACCTTGCAGGAGGAATGGCCACTATATGAAGGAATGGCGAACACAAGGACAGGAATAACCACTGAATGAAGGGACGGTGAAAATTAATAAGCAGACGGTGAAAATGAAGAAATAGTGGACACCTGATTATTAGAAATATGCAACGACTACGGGATGAAGGGACGTTGAAGTTGGGACAACTGTGACCACTGGAAGGAAGGCAAGAGAACAAGGAACGAACACTGGGTGCCGTGAAGGAAGAATGCCCACCAGACAGAGGAGCTGCGAACGCATACATAATGGACTCTGACAGGAGCAATGGCAAACATCAATAAACGGGGACCACTTGAGAAGAAATGGTGGAAATGACGACTAAGGATACGGGGCATTGGTCCTTCTTTCTCTGGGTGCAAGGAGGCGAAAATGAAGACATAATGACCACTGTGCAAAGGAATGGTGAACATGATGAAAGGTTTCTCTCTGAATGAAGGAACTAGGGAAATGAAGAAATAGTGGTGACCGAATGAATGAATGGTGTTGTAAATGAATAAAAGGTTGGCATTAAACGGAAGCTGGTGAATATGCGGTTTGCAGCAGGTGTGTGTGTGTACTGTGTCTTGGGTTCCTTTAACTGTAAATGCCTGGTTTATTGCTCGTCTCGGAGACCGTGTGTTCTTCATAGGAGGGCTGGCGAAGCCCTGGTAGCCGCTTCATAAAGGAGTCTGCACACTCGCAGCAAGGCAGACCCCTTTGATGGTGGAAACCTGTTTACATGCAGGAACAGTTTTATTATAGGCAAACGTGGTGTGCAATAAGTTTACGGAGAATGCGTATCTCGCACGGTAATCGTGTGCATTTCTGTGCTGACAGGGAGAATTATGCATGCAGAAAGTGTGTTTTAGGGTGCAGGAAGGTGTTGATTAATTGGAAGCTTGATGGCCTTGGCCGCACGGATGTCAATCCTGGCTGCATTCGTTCAGGGTTCCAAGGAGTCTGGGTGTTTCATTCTAACCATCAGAGGCAGGGGGGTGTGCTTTACATAGTGGACATTAGATGTTCAGGGGAGAAGGCTGTCTGCTAGTACAAGAATGTTATGTTCATTTCGAAAGAGGGTGTCGGGAGCAACCATGCATCCTTCGGGCTACTGTGCTTTACTATAAGTGCGGGAGGGTGCTTAGGATAATGTTAGCAATAGGACTTCCATAGCGCGTCGTTCCTCAGAATGCCAACTTCACGGCGCTGTAAAGAGCCGGGCCCTTGTTGCACGGTGAGTTTTAGCGTCAGCAGTGGCGTAGGCGTTGTCAGGATGGGTCCCAAGGTGGCATCCCCAGGTGGCACAAGGGATTGGTTCAGTAGAGCCAGCAGGACGTGCCCACTGGAAGTCAGCGCATGGCAACTGGAGGGTCTGCCAGGGCGGAGAGTTGGTGGGTGGCAGACTAGTCTGGCACGACGGAGCGCATAAAGTTTTCCCTCTTCAAACCCTCGTGTACTCTATGCTACAACGGTGCCCTCGCCCACAAAACCACTAGACAACACTAGGACAACATCTAACATTTGCCGGGAACCCTCTCCTGCCCACTCCCCGGGCACGAGCGCTGCCTCTTTCTCACCTCCCCCTGCACTCACAGCCCAGTCGAGCGGATCCCCGCGCTTTCTATCAAACCAATGCCCACCTCTCCGAACCCCAACTCTTTCAAATTCATTATTCTGCCGGGGTGCCCCTAGTGAGACTGCATCAAGGTCTCGCTTCCCATCGATGCTGGTACAGTAGGGGGCTGGGGTGGTTATATAGCTCAACACGTCAAGCACTGGCAGAGGATATGAGGCTTATAAACGTAAATCGATATGGCCAGGATCACACTGTCCTATTACGCAGCCGGGATTAGAGCCCGGTCCTAAGGTGGTACGCTAATAGCGAGCAGCACACCTCCTGCCACATCCAAAAAGCAGCTGGTGCAGTTAAAACTAAATAAACAATGATCAGGTGTCTTCTCTTCCGCTTCCCTCCCAGCCCTGGCGCGGGACTCCGATTTAATTAACAATTCTTCACTCACAGCGCTGCAATTGTCAGGCCGTGAGTTATTCCTAGAAAAAAAACTCGCCGTTCACTCTCGCTGGCCCAAGCAGAAAAAAACAGCCGCTGCTTCTTCGGATTTTTATGCTCGGTTCACGGTAGATTTCCCTCCCCATTCACATGTAAACAGCTTCTCCGAATCAACATATGTGTCTGGGTGGTATCTCCCACTTTGTTTGGTAACAAAAAGCCATATTGCATCATTTAATTTGCTCAAGTCATGCAAATGGAGAGAGAGAGAAAAAAATGAATAGGACAAAAAGGGGTCGGCCTCTCCTCCTCCTCCCCACTAAACTGCTGCCCACACACGGAGCCCCGGTTGCTTGTGGCGAAAGAATAACAACAACAGCATTGTGTGCAGTGTTAGTTAGTGCACTAATGGGAGGGACTGGGGAACATCACTCTCCCGCCGCCCCCCAGCGCTGTCCAAGTGTTCATGCCTTTTAAGAGGGCATTTGTCCTGCCTTTCCTCCCAGAGAGGGAGCGGGGCCTGCCGCTGGTTTGTGAGGGTCGCGGGGGGTGCTCAGCTGCAGCCTGGCCTTTATTCCGACGAGTAGTAGCAGAGATGCGCCCTCGTGCTCCCAGAGTTACAACACAAGGCGCGTTATTGGCGTGACAGGAGCTGCCAGATGCAATCGCGGGGATGCAAAACACGTTGCTGAGTCCCCAGCACTGGCAGTGCCAGCTGCCATGCGACTGCTGCTGCGTTCAGTGTGTCTCCGCCTGTTGGGTGTGCAGGGGCGCAGTTTGTTTACACACGTTTCTTCGTTCCGTATTGCCACCAAATACTCCTTTCCCTACCTACGTTGCACACGGAGGTGTCTGTAAGAGGGGAAGAGTAGGGAAAAGTTCCTCAGACTCTGTGCCTCCTGCTCACACTTCTTGAAGATTCTGTCCTCTATAGGTTTGTAGTTTGCACTTTACTCGACCAACTGTTGTTCCTCAGTTTCTGTTCAGTGGGCGTTTTTGCTTGGTTTTAATATTACAGTGGGATCTTTTCCAAGTTCGCCCAGGTGATGCGTAACATTTTCTATTGTTGTGTTGCCCCAAAGGAGCAGCTCTTCTGCCAAGTCTGTTTATACCCACAAAGAGTTCCTCCACCCATCTTGTGGTTTTCGGTGCCAGCATTCTGTGTGGTGCTGCTGCAGTGGAGTGGGGGTGGGTTGTTATTAGCGATAGTCTGGGTGCAACCACCCTCAAACAGAACGTGCCATCAGTTCTGCGTCAACCAATGAGGCACCGCGGCTCTCTGCTGGGAATCCACCGCCGCGAGACAGGACCAGGCCCACAGCAGAGCTTCTGGGAGGGAGGCGATGCTCGGAGCCAGGCCCGCTCGGCCCCTGCCCACCTCGGAGGGGTTCACAGCCACGGGGATGTCAGGGCACGGCGAGGAGTAATTGTCCTCAAGTGTGCCCTTTTACAATCATTTGTTTGCTCCGACCCTCAGGCGGACAAAGGCTATTGTCGGACACATCCAACTAAACAAATACCTCATCCCCTCACGCTGGGTCCCTTTAACAGCTGCCGCTCTTGTTCCTACAATGATCTATTTACATATCCGCCTCGGAGTGCCACTGAACTCGAGAAGTGACGGCCTCCGGTCCCACCGTGCAAAGGAAGCGGACCCCAGAGGCCGCCGGCTCGCTCCTAGCTGAGTGCGTTGTTTGTTTCTAGACACGCAATCTCGGTGTGTGGCATCTCACAACGGTCAGGCTCCGCACACAACTGTCCATGGACTCCTCCAGACAAACACTGGGTAGTTTAGGAACCGAGCTGGTGTGTGTTTGCTGCCTTTCTTTACCTCCTCAGTGACTGATGGCTCATTGGATACATGCATCTACTTCATGTATCTGGGGTTGACCCCCTGGTCAAAGGTTCCTATCCCTGACAGTCTACTTAGCCTTTCATCATCCGGAGGCTGATAACATAAGTATCATTGAGTTGTGTGACAATACCCACCCATTATCTGTCAATAGCACCAAGAGTCCCGTCAGGAGTGACGGAGCGCTCTATAAAAGGGCATGTTATGTTATCAGCAGAGAATGTGTCAATATTCAGGTGCCAGCACTTGTACTATCACCATAACAGGAGTATTCCAGGACCCTTCTGTAATAAAGGACACTTTGCAGGGGCTGGGTTAATTTTGGGTAAAAATGAGACACAGGAGCGGAAGTAAGCACACACTGCCTACAGATATCACCAATTTTAATCAGACTCTCTCAAATCATTTAAACATTCAAAATTGCTCTTTTGCCAATATGGATGTGGACAAGCAGCAGTAACTAACCAGAGTCACTCGTGGGGACACACTCACTACATAAGTAATGATCTGTCAAAGACCAATAGGAAACTTGTGTCTAAGATTGGAACGTCTCTGGAGGAGAGATTATAATATAGAGAGCAAACAACTTTACAAAACTGAACTAAGCAAATACTCTAAAATGATCAGAGCAGCAAAGAGTAAATGTTTTAACGACAGAATTTTGAATGCAAACAATCCTGCCAAAGAACTCTTTGCCATATATAAAGAAATTACGGTCCCCAACAGACTATTGGCTCAGGATATGCTGTCCAATGATCTATGCAATTCCATAGCAGATCACTTTATAAATAAAGTGGACACAATTCACGCCTCATTCACTATAATACCTGCGATTTCTATGCAGGTGAAGATGACAGACAGTTGCCCAGATAGAACTAGGTGCTTAAACAGTTTTGTGATGCCAGATCGCCAGTCTATGCTTCGCATTGTTAAAAGTGTGAAATCAGGTTCACCTAACGATGCTGTCCCACCTAAATGCTTCACTGACATCACAGATGTTTTAATAGATCACATAAGTCATCTCGTCTCCCTTTCTTTCTCTGAAAAGCAGGTACCTGAACCTTGGAAAAGAGCTCAGGTTATTCCATTAAAAAAGAAAGCTAATTTGCACGTGTCTCATCTTCAGAATCTCCGCCCAATCTCTCTGTTACCCTTCTGTATGAAAGTGGCAGAAAAAATTGTAAATATACAGCTTATGGAACATTTGGAGCAGGGGCGATTTCTTCACCCTACTCAATCTGGCTTCAGAGCTCAATACTCTACTGAATCGGCAGTCCTTTACTCAACAGAACTGATGAGGCAAATAGCTGATAAAGGCCAGACAGCAGCGCTTGTGTTACTTGACTTAAGCGCAGCTTTTGATACTGTGTCACACTCTACGCTGCTGTCACGTCTTACAGAGATTGGAGTTGAAGGAGATGCATATGAGTGGCTAAAGTCATTTTTGGAAAATAGAAGTTTCCAAATTCATTGTCCGCCATTCAAGTCCACTCCCAGACAGCTGAAGCACGGGGTTCCACAGGGCTCAAGTTTGAGCCCTACCTTGTTCAACCTGTACATGGAACCCCTTGCACGTATAGTTGAGTCCTTCGGTGTTAATATTATAACTTACGCCGATGACACGCAACTAATAATTACACTCAGTCAAGATGGAGAAGAGACAGCTATCAACTTTTCAGCTTGTCTCTCAGCTGTAGCGAGCTGGATGAATAATAACTGTTTGCGTCTGAATGGAGACAAAACTGAGGTGTTGCTCATTGGTAAGGCTCCTTCAGCATGGTCATCAGACTGGTGGCCAGCAGAACTTGGTCAGACCCCTGTTCCTACGGATTCAGCCAAGAATTTGGGAATGATACTAGACACCAAACTCTCGTATGCGAAGCATATCGAAAAGGTTACCGGTAAATGTTACGCAGTTCTCAAAATCCTGCGTAAGGTCCTTGACCTAGTTCCGATGAATACAAGGAAATCCCTTGTCCATGCCCTAGTCACCCCACATCTTGACTATGGCAATGCCCTACTTATAGGGCTGAGCCAAAAAGGTCTGAAACAACTTCAAAGAGTCCAGAATATGGCTGCCCGCCTAGTTCTCAACCTTCCACGCAGAGCTTCAGGAAAGGATGCTTTATCCAAATTGCACTGGCTTCCTATAAAGGAGCGTATACTTTTCAAGGCCCTGTGCATTTCCCATCGTATTGCACAAGGGAAAGGACCCCCTTATCTAAACAAGCTCCTCAGTATCCACCGCCCAAAACGTCATTTAAGATCATCGGGCAGTATGTTGTTTTCAGTTCCTCGCATTTTTAAAGCCAAAATGGGCGGCCGCTCTTTTTGTTATTTAGCAGCCTCCCATTGGAATAAATTACCTCTTGAATTGCGGATGGAACCCTCCGAGAAGAGATTCCGTTTGAAACTTAAGACGCATCTCTTCCCTAAAGACTAGCGGTCTGTGTTTGGTTAGAGATTCTACTGATCTGGTTGGTCTGATGGTTTAATGATGGGGTTCGATAGCGCGGGGACACACTGTTCAGTGTAACCAGGCGCTCAATAAATGGTTTTATTATTATTATTATTAGATAGTTCTTCAGTGAGTGTTGGGCTCACCGAAGCCCAGGCTAGAATGAAGCCTTCATGGGCCTCCCATGGATGAATGGTGCTGCCCTGCTGGGTTGCAACAGGTGCTGCCTCTCAAAGATCCACCAGTACTTGATATCGTATTATTGGCTGAACTCCTGGTGCCGGGTCTTTGCAGCAGAATCCAAGAGACCCGAATGTTTCTAGACCCTAGCTTTATTACCTTATCCAAAGAGCAAGCAGATGTACCTAGAACTCACAATGGCTTGGATTCATCTGTGACCATGGGAAGTAGCACTACAGAAGTACTCTTTTACGTACTCTGACACGCCTTCGTAAATCGCCCCTAAACATCCAACTCTCTATTAGTAAAAGTGCAGAGAGGATATGAGTGTTTCTATTTCTACATGAATTTTCACATTTTTGATATTTTGGGGCTAATTCATAGCCATTTAAGAGTATGTAAAAGAGTACTACAGGACGCCTATTTTACATACTCCAAAATGTCTTTGTGAATAGCCCCTAAATGTATTTTAATACAGACGTGCATTTCGTTTGGATTTTTGTTTGCTTGAGGAAGAAAAATGCATCACTTTCTCCCTACCTACATTCATGACATCATATTGGGGTCCATATGTGAAATACTTTTACAATGTAATCAAAAACATGTCTGCTTAAAACTGTACATACATGTTGAAAACTGGTTTTAGTTGTGTAAATACAAGATCATGGCCTCTGATTTTGTAAACCCACAGACTTCCTTCTGAACATGTGGTAAAATATCACTGAGCACTGAGTGCAGCCTGAGCAACGGCAGTTCCCTGATGTGTGCTACTACAGTGTCGTAGAACATTAGCTTCCCACACCCAAAGTTGGTTGAAGTGTGTTCTAATGGAAAGAGAAACACTGAACATTTATAGATGAAGCAATACATCTAAAATGACATATATTAATGCACACTTTTTTCTGACGTTTTCAGCAGACTTTCTGACTTTTAAACCAGTGCCCAAGACAGTCATTATTTTGTTTGACAAAGTAGTACGAATGATCATCTTAGGTGTTTCTCAAGATAGGCATATAGAACAAATTCTTTGAAAGCCAGCCCTCTCCTCTGACATGTAGACATGTAACTGTCAATGCATAGCTTCCAACTGGCCCCATTGCCTGAGGGTCACATTCAGCCCAGAACTGAATGTTTAGCCAAAATCTCTCTGCATGCTGGGACTTGAACGCTAGAATCCAAATAGCTTTTTGCCCAAAAGTCATAGATGGTTTAAAGTGTTCTTCATGAAGTGGGTTGAGTTATCAGCCAACGAAAGGTGCCACCTTGCCCCATGTTCTGAGAGTTGAGTGGGAGTGCGTTTTTTAGCCACTGTCTGTATTCATTTTGGGATCTGTAAGCACATAGGGATAATGGAGGAATACATATCACTTGTGATAGTGTATGAATTACTGTTCAGTCACAACCAGGACTGACTGAAAGTGAGCTGTACACAGGAACGCTAGCCTCATACAAATATGCAGCCACTGTGTTTTGCACGTAATTACGAATTTGCCACATTTGCCACATAACCCATCATCTGCTGGGAAATTGGGTGATTTTAACTAAAAAGTTGTTTCTAGGGCAGACGGATCCGTTTCTGAAAACGCAGCAGCACAAGTTACTGCTTGTGTGGTCACAGAGGTTCGCAGAGGTTGTCAGGTCATCTTTCAGTTGCTTATTGATGTGTTTATGTATTAAACTGCTACTAATGAGGTGAAATATTTGCCCATACAGTGTTAACATGAATAAAAATGAAATTATGAAGTATTATCACAAAGTATGACATATTATGCCGCACAATTTGCTTTTTCTTGCCATATAACATAGTAAACCCTACTGTGTCATTTGATCCTCCCGCCACATAATTCCAGTAGCCCTGTCTGTGCAAAAATATAGGGAGCTGACCCCTTCTTCTGTTAACAAGTCCTATTTCATGCTGGTGACTTCCTGTCAGTTCTGATATTTATACCAAGCATACTGAAATTTATAAGCCCATATTTATAAGTGGAAAAGCAAGACGATAAGTCCCTCTATGGTTAGCGTGGTGCTTGAAAATCCAGAACCGACCTAATGTCACCCTTAGAAAATGGGTCAGTTGAAGGCTCCAGTTCTTTCTCTGTCCTGCTGCCTGGGCTTCCATTGATCATCTATTTCTGTTTTCTGTTGCTTGCAGATATATTCTGTTACCAACAACACAGAGTGTGGGAAGTTGCTGGAAGAGCTAAAGTGTGCCTACTGCTCACCGCAAGCACAGGCCCTCTTCCATGCACCTGAGAGAGTGGAGGCGGCCGAGAGAGAGCTGGTGCTGCCGGTGCTGTGCAGAGACTACTGCAAGGAGTTCTATTACACCTGCCGAGGACACATACCAGGTAAGGACAATGTCTCACAGAGGCAAAAACAAACTGCAACAATTGGAATACTTGCTGTGGCCCAGGATAGTCATGGATTTATAATTACCTACGCAAGCATGCCTTCCCTGCTGGAAATTCCAGCTGCCAGGGATAAATGCACTAGAGTAGCAAGGGTGCCTTGTACTGCAAGTACAATGCACTATTGTCTACAAAACAAAACAAAAATGGGTGAAGTTGGCCTCTCTCACTGGGCATTGGTGCTACTCTTCGGCTGCACTGTGGGCAGATAGGCCCCTATATATAAATTGTTTAGGTTTTGTCTCTTGTCGATGGCATATTGATACATTATATATATTTTTAAAGTTGTGGAGACAAATGTAGTAGCGTTTATTTGCATCTTGGAAGTGGAACAGTTTTATCACATCTTTTGGATTTCATATTTGTAACCATTAAAAATCAATGTTTTTTTTCTACTGGACGTGTTTTACCTAGGAATACCAAATAACACCATTTGACCAATAATGCAGTGCTGCACTTTTCTTTCACAAATCATTGTTTTCAGGTGTGTGAGTTTAATTGAAACAACCAAAATTTAAAAAGTCTAGGGATTAGTTTTTAAACAAAAAAATAGAAAGAAGTTGGGCACAGATTTTATGGTGACACAGAGCCATCTCATAACAAGTTAATCCGTTTACCAGGGGACTATGCGGCAAGCCTTCTTTTTTCTAGCTATTCCAATGTCACACTTTAGGTCGGCTCGCTCCTTTGATGAGAATCAAAAAGGCAACTACTGGGATTCATCTAGTTGTAAATAAAAAGCCCAGAACTGCAGCATTGCGTCCTTCCTGACACGGGTCATCGTCTATTGGCTTTAATCTAAACATGCAGAAACCATTACATGGCATCTTTTTTCTCCATCCCCTGACCAGCTCACCTTCTTCCACCGAAGGCTTTGACAACACCAAGGGCCTTTATGATTTTCAACACTTATTGCATGTTTATGGCTATCTTTAGCCGTCTCCATAAGGAACCAACGTGGGAAAAGAGCCGGCCAGGAAACTGCTAACTCGGCCTTAATCGGAGAGTGAAGCGAGAGTGTCCGTTCTTTTAATGGCGCTGGTTTGTGCAGGAAGTCACAGATCCGGCCTCAGATAGCGCTAATGAGCAGCGGAGGCCCCGGCTGCACCGCAGAGCTGGGACGGACATATTAAAGGGGCGCTTTGTCGTGTAGTAAATCCATCATGCACACAGGTGTGTGTCTGTGCAAACACATGACTAGTCACCCCTCACCCCAAGGCCCCACCACGGACGTAGTCACTCACAGCTGTCATACCCTTCCTTCCACCCCATCACATGTGGCAACCTCAGCCACTCCTGGTTTTCTAAAAGACTAGCTTGCATGCTGGGAATTTTTTTTAAATCCATGCTTGCAACGATCAGAGAGGAACTGCAAGTCCCTAAATGCCCTGCATGGCTGAAAGGGCCGCTTGACAACTATATAACTCCATGCCATCATAAGAGGACATTCCCAGTCCCTGGATTTTTTTAACAATAACTACAAGATCCTTTACTCTATTTGGGTCACGCAGTTGTACACGAAGACTACAACTACCAGAATGCACTGCCTCAATGCAAACCTGGTAGTAAACGTGGCGTCCTCTTGAAGCCTTTCTTGTAATCCTCCTCTCAGCTACTGTTCTCCACACACATGACATGCAGGCTGCTCCTCCCCCACCCCATCCCACGCTCTTTGAAAAGCACCGACAGCTCTACCCTGTAACATCAAAGAAATATTACTATTTTTACAGGATTTCATTCAGAGTAAGGAGTTGTGTCTGTAGTGTAGCTATAACTATTAGACCCGGAGTGCTGCTCCGAAACAGTTATCACGCGCACAATCTAAACAGAAAAGGAGTGTGTTTTGCTCCTCCGCTAAGACAAACATTGGCGCGCAGTTGCTGGTCGCCTTTGCTGCGGTTCGGCGTGTACCTAAGCCCATCCGAATATGAAAATATTAGCCTTGCTTTGGTAAACTGCGGAAGGCCTCTGAAGGCTGTTCGAAAGCAGCTGTTCGGCCTCTTTATCACCCTCCCAAAGGCTGCCCCTTGCCAAGACTGCCCGCCGACTGGTGGTAACGGATTACAGCGTGCGAATGTGTGGCCTTAGCCGGGTGCCAGGAGGAGGTTTTTTTGTTGCATAATCAATCGGCGTCCTGGGTTCGCTTCTTCTATTAAGTCGATTTCCAGTTATTTGTGGTTCTAAAATCGTGGCTAGATGGGGTAGAAAAGCACGCGCCAGGCAGAAGTAAGGACAGACGAGAAGGCCTTACCCTCGGCCAGCAGCACAGGAGCCGCGGCGGCCCCTCCTCCACGCGCCACCCCCCTTCCCGGCCAACATATGTGGTGACGAATGACACATTTATTTTTCTACTAAGCTTGTGTATATGTAAAACCGCTGAAGTGCATCAAGATGTCAAGTGCTTTCTGTGGCCACCCAGGCAGCCTTGAAAGATAAGCAGATGAAAGCATCATTCTCGCGCTGGACAGGGAAGCGTCTGCGGGCCTCCCCTCCAGCTTCAGCGGGGCTGCACTCGGGCCTGCTCGGTACTCTGCCAGACTTTAACCCCGGGGCCTGCCCGTCCACGAGACTCTCTGGTCCTGCTACATGCCCAGCCTTATTTTTTTCTATGATGCCACACCACACATTATTTAATGTCCGCTCCCAATCCAGAACCTATGAATGCCAACTTACTGCCTACATTGACTTTTTTGCTCTTTCACCATTGTATGCTCCTATCTGTTTATCTTGTTTTCTTTCCTGATGTACAGCGCTCTGGTGCCAAAAGGGTCATGTTTGCGCTATATAAAACTCAATACATAAAAAAAAAAAATGTGTATATCTTTATTGAAATACACCCTGGCATCTCAGACACTTTTTTAGAACAGCCCACTTCACTGGTTGCCCCACCCCATGCTTCCACTGCCTGTTCATAAGAAGTTTTTAAGTCTTACATCTTTTTTCCAGTTACCATATCACGATGGGCAGAGTCAAAGAGACTCAGATTTGCCCAGTGTCTTGTGGCATGGACTGCTTCCCAAGGAGCATCACTGGTCCACTTATGATATCAATATTTGTATAATGCCCTCTACCATTATCCCGACATCATCACCACAGTAATTACATGTGAGGTTGATCCCACCTCATGTAGGACAAAGAAGAAGAAGTAGATATGCCATAGTCCAACTTCATTTTATTAGTGTTGTGCTATTTTAAAACCATACATTCTGTGTTGTGCAGATTAAAATCACGCCAGAATTCGCACTCGTATAGTGCCTTTGTGCCGTTTTTTCCCATACCTGACTCAAGGGGAGGGGAATCATTGAAGGGCAGCAGGGAAGCCTAGGCTCAACTTTCATTCCTGACCGCCCCGTTCCGACGAGGTAACTAGTACCGTTGTGCGGAGGGTGGGTCAGGTGAGAGCCAGGTACTTCCGGGAGCCACTGGTGCGGTTAGCGCTCTAGTGGTCTGACTTCAAGGGCTATTTAGCCCTCGCCCACCCACGAGCGCGCAGCAATCGTGAGCAGCCGAACGCACGCCGAAGAGCAGCCAAAGAGCGGCCCGTCTGCACCCATCTGCGACTGGACGTGGCGTTTGGCTCTGCTTAGATGGATCCACCCCCCGCTAAGGTAATTGGTCCTACCTATACTGCCCAAGAACTGAAAGAGCTGCGGCCGACCCCACTGATAGGATGTGCCCGAGACCCTTTGCCATGCCCGGAAGGTCCCTTTTGCTGCATGAATTGTCATTTTCAGGCATCTTATCAGCATACCCATACGGGTACTAACAGTGCTAGGGAGAATCCCTCTCCTAGTGGCCTAAAGATCTTTCTTTTGAATACCCGTTCTCTGCCAAAACATTACTGCGAACTATGGGATTTGGTCTATTCGACCGTCCCAGACATCTGTTTCCTAACGGAAACATGGCTTAAACCACACACAGTCCCAACCATAATGCTTGGGGTCCCAGTAGGTTATAAGATTTTGCATCTAGACCGCCCAGACAAAATAGGAGGGGGCATAGCGGTCATACATAAAGAAGACTTAAAAATCTCTATACTTGAACAACGCATCAGCCCTCTGATGGAAATAATAATATTTAAGGTCAGGTCTACTGCTAAAACTCACTGGAAAGGAGATTTAGTCTATCGTCCTCCTGGATCAGCGCAGGGCTTTACATTGTCCCTTATGGAGATGCTGGCCCCTTATCTTAGGGCAAAGGAAGACTTTATACTTTTAGGAGATTTTAGCATTCACGCTGACATCCCCACACATCCAGATACCCTCTCCTTGCTTTCAGACTTATCCACACTAGGACTCCACATACAAAATAGTGGGGCCACACTCTTGATTTGGTTTTTGCTAACTGTTCCAATATCCAATGTAGTCCTCATAGGTGCGTGAATTGGTCTGACCACTTCCTAGTCGAATTTTTTCTATTAGACATGAACAGTCCTCCCCACAGATCACCCCTCCCAGCCATTTGGCGTCGCCAATGGCATAAAGTAACAATGGAGGATCTACAGACAGTATGGAAGAAACCGGTGTTTTTAGAAACAGACGATGTGGAATCTGCATTGCTCAAGTATAACAACTCCCTAGCAGAGGCAATTAATCACCTGGCCCCCCTTAAAGTCCATAAACAACACCCCACCTCTAAACAAGAGGTTTGGTATTCAGAACAGCTTAGAATAGAGAAACGAGGGTGTAGAAAGCTGGAGAAAGTATGGAGGAAAACCCGGACGGAGGAAAGCAAGAAAACCTACTTAGAGGCTCAATCCAGTTACTACAAACATATCAGATTAGCTAGAAGGAACTGTCTTACCTTGCAAATAGCTGAAGCAGGTAACTCCTCTAAAGAATTATATAAAATTCTACAAAATTTTGTTAAACCAGGAGCTTGTGAAAGCCCTGATGACTTCTCCCAACCCCTCTGCGATAACATCTCTATATTCTTTGAGAACAAAATTGAGATGATATATGGAAAAATAACGTCCTCCAGACCCAGCAATAATATCATCACGGATACTTTGTCTCAATCATTTACTAATGATGACAGCTCGCTAATGATGTTTCCCGAAATCAATGACTCTGATTTTACCCCTCTAAATAGCCACATTAAAACAGGTTCTCCTGATGATTTCATTCCTGCCAAAATGGTTGCCTCCTTGAGCCTATTGCTCAGGTCAGAGATGTTATCGATAATGAATCTCTCACTTAAGGAGGGAAAAGTGCCCTTAGAGTGGAAGAAAGCCGTGGTAAACCCTATTCGCAAGAACTCGACGCTACCCTGGACAGACCTTTCTAACCTCCGCCCCATCTCTCTTTTGCCATACCTCAGCAAGATGACCGAGAGGCATGTAAACACCCACCTGTCTAAGTACATCGAGACAGCGGGAGGTCTGGACTATTCCCAATCTGGGTTTAGACCTAATCACAGCACCGAATCTGCCCTCCTTTCTGTGACCAATAACATCAGGATGGCACTGGACAGTGGGGGCTCTATGATTCTGGTGCTGTTAGACCTTTCCGCTGCATTTGACACAGTGTCACATGGCATTCTTCTCAGTCGTCTGCGGAAGGTGGGGATAGGAGGTCAGGCTCTGTCATGGCTGGAGAGTTTTCTCTACAATCGCAATCAAAGTGTCATGCTAGGCTCCCTACGTTCCACCTCTAGGGAGCTCACCAAGGGGGTGCCACAAGGCTCATGCCTAAGCCCTACACTTTTCAATGTGTATGTGGCCCCCCTGGCGGATATTGTGCGAGCGTATGGGTTCACCCCGGTATCATACGCTGACGACACCCAGCTCCTGTTCCCGTTTCAAACTCTCACACCTTCAGTCAGGAAATCCTTCGCTGAAGGCATGAGAGCAGTGGCAGACTGGATGACCCTAAATTGCCTCCAATGCAACGTAGGCAAAACTGAGGTCTTGTTGTTCGGGGAGGCACCTCTCCTGTGGTCACCAGATTGGTGGCCTTTAGACCTGGGACCTGCTCCCTGCCCTAAACAGATAGCAAAGAATCTAGGAATACGTCTAGACCAGGCCTTGCTACTAAGAGAACATGTTAATCAGGTGACCGGGTCCTGTTTCCACACTATTGGACTCTTAAGACAAATCTTTCCATTCTTGCCTGATCAATACAGAAAGACCCTAGTTCAGACCCTTGTAATAAGTAGGTTAGACTACTGCAATGGCCTTTACATCTCTGCCAATGAGGAACAACTCAGTAGATTACAAGTGGTCCAAAACACCGCAGCAAGACTGGTCCTCAATGCCCCGGCCAGATCCCCCTCCCGTCCCCTCCTTGATACACTCCACTGGCTTCCAGTACGCCAAAGTATCAAGTTTAAGATTTGCTGTACAATTTTTAAATGTCTTTCTGGCTCTGGACCAAAATACCTGACAGAAATATTTATACCCTATAGGCCTGAACGTGCTCTACGCTCCAGCAACCAAATGCTTCTTCGGGTACCACGTGTAAGGAAAGTAAGACAGGGAGGTCGAGCCCTGTCCTATAAAGGCCCCGTGCTATGGAACTCACTCCCCCTTATTCTGAGACAGGGCACCAACCTCCAGAGTTTTAAGAAATCCCTTAAAACCCATCTTTTCCCATCTGTGTAATCACAGCACACCTCCCTGCGCAAGATTGGGTAACATAGCCTTGGCATAAGCACGGAGATACCCTCTAGGGGGTCGATTCCTGCGCTATACAAGAAAATAAATAAATAAATAAAGTAAGACCTTGATTTAGGTCTATTCGGAGGAATGCGTGCAATCTACTTTGAACTCCTGGGACCTGAAGATAGGGAGGAAAGGATGTCAAATAGAGTTTCTCAGTTGCAATCTCATTTGAGACTGGGACCATTCCTATGCAAGATCCAGCCAACAAGGAGAAGAGGAATGTGCTGAAATCATTAATTCAAACCATGCTGGAGAAGAGGGCAATACAATTAGTGTTGTAAAGAGAACTGTATTGATGCGCCCACTCCAGAATTGCCCTGGTTCCAAAACCGGAAGGAGGATTTTGTCTAGAAATCGACTCAATAAATGTCAATGGGAAGAAAAGGAGGGTTCATTTCAAGATGAATAATTTGCAAAAAAGTTTCGAATCTTTCCTGTAGGAGCATGTATGGTTACACAGGCTTTTCATATCCAGATTGCAAAAGAGTAATAAAGATTTCTCAGATTCTACATTTTTGGGATACACTATAAGTTGCTATTTGGAATTTCAATCAAAACTTTATTGCACAGTTATTTAAAACCATTTCAATTATAAATAGAAGATAAAAGAATACAGATTTGCAGCAATTCTTCCAGACAATTGTTACAACCCTAAAACCAAATAAGAACTAGAGTTGTAAAGTGCATGACATCAACGGAAAGATTGTTATGCAACTAAAAGGTTAGATACATTCAACAACAATTTCCGAGCACCAAGCCTTACTCGGATTGCTTTTGAATGTGTGACCCCTTCTCATTGAAAGTAACTTTTGGTGGACACATCGAGAGAGGCAAGATGGCGCCCGCCGTAGCGGACGCGTAGGCTGATCGTTCCTGCCGGAACTAACAGCTCGAGAAGACGCTGCTACAATGTTGCAGTTTTCGCCCGTGAGCGATACTGTTTCACTTTGAAGATTTTCTTCCGCTAAGCTTGGAAAGACCCTCCCGGACTCTCACCTTGTGGTGTCTTGGTTTCAGCTCCGTTTGTTGCGGCTGGAGGGTCTCCGTGGACGTGGCGGATTGGAGCAGCTTCCAGTGCGGCATGTGGGCGGTCAGCCAGCCAGCGGCTGGCGGCGTGTGGGGCTGCTCACTGGGATCATTGTGTTGCTCCTGCTTCTGGGAGCGTTGAAGGGTGGAACGTGGCTGAATTTTGTCTACTATGCCCCCAAAAGGAACACGAGGCAGAACCCGCAGTCAAGACATGGCAAACATGGACGGCTGCGCCGCCAGTGTAGAGGTGAGAGAGTCTACATTACCAGACACCGTTAAGCCGGTAAAAGGTGCTGGCATTGATACCGTGGTGGATTCTGCCACTGTTAGAGGCAAGGAGGGCTTGGAGAAGAAAAATATTCTGGCAATCTTTTCTGCAATTAAAGAAAAGCGCAAGGGGAAACAATCTGCCCCCCACAAACAGGGGCTCCGACTGTGCTCACCCAAATGACACAAATGATCCTGTTCTTTGTAATGAGAGCATTGAGGTTATTGTCCAGAGAGACATTCTTGTCCCTACTGCTGTGACTGGGAGAGGAAAATGGAAAATCTAATTTGGAGTCTCATTCTATCATTGCAGCTGCCCCAGTACCTGCCAGAGATATTGCTGTGGGGGAGAATGTCGGTGATATGACGACTCAGGGCAGGATGGATGTGGGGGCTACTGGGGGTAATGAATACTCCAATGGGTCCGCCCATTTATCAGGCAAGGACCAAATACATATGCCTGATGCAGAGTCAGGTGACTTTTATTCATTGTCTGATCAGTCAACATCATCCTGTGAGGACCTAGCACTTCAGTACGCAGCGCAGATGAGCGTCAACGATGGCAGTGAGCATAGCAGTTTGTTTCTAGAGGAGTCAGGGGATCTTAATGAAGGGAGGTCCTTTGTTATTCTTAAAAAACTAGAGGTGACTCTCTGTAATGGTGGCAGGGCAACAGAGCATTCTGTTTCCGAGCAATCACAACATCTTGGAGAAGAAGAGATATCCCTCTCAATAATCTACCAGTCAATTATGTCTCATCGTGCCAAAACATGTGAAGAGAGCCAGAGAGTCCAAAATATATGTAGAAAATTGCAAAATTCAGTCTGACGGATGTGGAAATCACTCCGGATTTTGTCTCTCGGTGTAATGAAGCTGAAGCACGGATTTCCAATTTGGAGGATGAACTGGCTCAACAAAAGACTGTGACTGCTGCTATTCAATAGGTTAGGGATGATATGTATTGGAAGATGACAGATATCGAAAATCGTGCGCGTAGGAACAACTTGAGAGTGCTCCAGATTCCTGAGGGGAAGGAAGGACAGGATCCACGTCGTTACATTGTAGAACTATTTAAAAAGGCTTTTACGGAATTGTCTAAATGGGACTGGGATCGAGAAATTTGAAGAACTCACCGTTTTCCTTTTAATAGGCATGTTCGTACTGGTACTGAGCAGATAGATGAAAAACCTAGAGCTTTTTAAATTTAATGTAGTTTAATTTAATAGCTTCTTGGCACAAGATGATGTATTTCGCCTAGCATATCCTAATAAAAAAAGGCGCGGGGTTTGAGTTTTTTGTGCAGCCGGACTTCTGCTGATATTCGGTTGAGCTCCAATGGCAGCTGCGGGAATTGATTGCTTGATTTCAGGCCGAAGGAGCCCAAGCATATTTGCTGAACCCGGCAAAGGTAAAAGTGATCCTTAAAGATCGTACTCATTTTATTTCTAGTGAAGGCTCTGCTAAAGAGTTTTTGAATTCAATTTAGTGAATGCTGGTTTATATAAATCAATAATGTTGTAGTTGATCATTTTGTTTGGTGACATATTTTTGTGTAGGTATGTTGGATTTTCGTCTGTGTATGACTTATTTGAGTATGGGCAGAGTAGGGGGTGATGGCAAGGGGGTATACGGTCGCCTGCATCTACATCATCTACAGGGCCATGCGTTCTAAAGCCTTGTTACAGGGGATATGGGGGGAGGGTAGGGTTGGGGGATGGAGTGTCCTGGGGTGGGTCACTAAGGTGGGGTCAAAAGGGTAATAAAATCACAGTAACTCAAGGAGAAAACAAACACTGTTTTTTCATGATTATTGGGGAAGGTGTGGTGTCATTATGTTTAATGTGGTGTTGCGGATAGATGTGTTTGTTGACCACCATTATGGCAGCTAAGGGGGTAAAGATATGTTCATTAAATGTCTCTGGCCTTAACAACTGGAATAAGAGAAATAGAGTCATGGCAGAGGTGCGTAGTATCCAGCCAGATCTTGTATGTCTCCAAGAGACACACATACCCTGGTCACAACGTCAATCTTAGAAACACTGGGGTTCTCTCTGGTGGTGGCTTCACAACAATCTTCTATGATCAGGGGAGTGGCTATACTAGCCAAAAATAATACGGTTACTGTGGGACACTGTTTAGCAGATAAAGCAGGCAGATGGGTCATTGCAGAGTGCAGGATTGGGGACACTAAATATACAGTCTGTACCATATACAGCTCCAACTTAGATGATGCTTCTATTTTGGAAGAATTAAATGTAGAATTAACAACTTGGTGGACACCTCTGATAGTATGTGGGGATATAAATATCAATTTATCTACTGTAGATTTGCAGACAGGGGACGAAGCTACAGTGGGCGGAAGCCACGTCTGTTCAAAGCTCTGCACAACCTTTTAAATGATCATGGTCTGATTGATGTCTGGGGTAAATTAAATCCGACAGACCCCCGGTTTACTTATTATTCTTTTCCCCATAAAAAGTTTGCATGTTTAGATTTTTTTTAATCTGCTCTGTCATTGGGTGTGGCTTCAATTCAAATTTTGCTGAGGATTGCGTCTGATCACTCTACAATCATACTTGTAGTTACTGCTTCTGCTCATTATCTGCCTTTAAAAACATTTTCATTTGACCGGAAACTTTGCTTGAATGAAGATTTTAAAGGTCATATGTCCAGGTGGATTAATGAGTTTTTTCTATCAATAGACACTCTGCCTACTTTGCAATAGTATGGGACTCATTTAAGACATGCTTCAGGGGTGAGGTTTTAAGTTTTGGCTTTTAGCAGAATCGGATGAGAAAAATGGAAATGCAGGAGCTGTATTCGTTGCTTAGAGATGCTGAGGGTAAACTAATCCAGGGAGGTATGTCACAGGCGGGTAATATTCAAGAGTTAGAAAGGGCCACTCAGCAACCAAGGGCTAAAATCAAAGGAGTATGGAACATGGAAAACGCCAGTAAATATCTGGCTCACAAAAAGCAAATTCATGAACTTGGGGAAGCTGTGGGCCGATGCTTGGCACTGCGGCTACGTATGAAAGAATCCATGAGCCGTATTAGTGCTCTGAAAGATAATGCAGGGACAGTTTGTCAGGATCCTAAAGGGATACTATCAATTTTTCATCAGTTTTATTCAGAGTTATATACACAACAGGCTACGCACAGTATGAATATCTATAATGTTTTGGATGGGTTACAGCACAGCTAGATTCTAGCTGGATAGCAGTGTTGGATGGTCCAATTATGATGGAACAGCTAGAAGCAGCGTTCAATGGATTAGCTTTAGGGAAGGCTGCTGGACCCGACAAACTTCTGGCTGAGATCTATAAGCTTTTTTTAGCTTAATAAAAGAAGACATGCTGAGCACATTCAGGGCTGCACAGGAGGGACTTGCCCCTAAATCTTGGGCAGAAGCCACTATTGTGGTTTTTAGTAAAAAGGGTAAACACCCAGAATTGGTGGGGTCTTATAGGCCGATTTCATTAGTGAACTGCGATGGTAACATTTATTTAAAGATTTTGGGCTCTTAGTTTCGCAGGCTCAACACGGCTTTATTCCTGAGCATAGCACAGTTACGCATGTTAATAAGGTGGTGACGCTATTCGATGTTGCTCAGACAGAAAAGCGGGAATTAGGCTTAATTTTATTGGATGTAGAAATGGCATTCGACAGTGTTGAGTGGACGTACCTGTGAGAATTGATGTTTCATTTGGGTTTTTGGTAAAAAGTTTGTCACTGCCCTACAGGTTCTGTACACTTCACCGGTCGCTGAGATCGCCTCAATGTGCCTATATCAGAACCAGTGAATATCACCAGGGGCACAAGGCAGGGTTGCCCCTGTTCACCACTGCTTTTTGCATTATACATAAATCCGTTCATTGAACAGTTAGGCAACAACTCCTTGATTAAGCCCTTCAGGGTGCATAATATACCTTACTCTGTGTTTGCAAATGCAGACGACATTGCAGTAAGCACTACGGATCCTTATTCAGCGCTCCAAAAGGTTGAGCGGCTAGCTATATTATTTGGCCAGGTATCTGGCTATGCATTAAATGTTACTAAAATGCAAGTCTTCATCACTGAAAAGGTGACTCTGGATGACACTCGAGTCGTAAAAGAAGTAACTTACCTGGGCATCAAAATTAGATCGTCTTTGCATGAATTAGTTGATGCTTACTGGACTATGTTACTACGCAATATTCAGGAATCACTTGATAAGTGGACACGACTTTTAAACTCACATTGATGGGTAGAAGTAATATTATCAAGATTAATGTTTTGTCCAAGGTTTAATATGTGTTTAGAGTTGTACCGTTAGAAATCACAGTGTCCCAACTTCAACATTTGCAGTCTATCTGTTCTAAGTTTCTGTAAGCACCAGGCAAACCTAGACGGGCTATGAGATGATGGACTCTACCAATTGAATGTGGGGATTAGCTATCCCGGATTTTGCTTTTTATTTTTATGCATTTTTTTGTTAAAGATGCGGATCTTATTGACTGGGGAAGACATAGGCAATGCCGCAGAGGCCCCTTCAATTTTTCAGATTCTGTTGGGACCAGAGGCACGACAATGTTTATTCAAACAAATAGATGGCAGTTATTTTAAATGGACAAGGTTTAAGGTGTTGATATCCGCTTTTAATGTATGGAAAAGAATACGTAGGTTATGTTTAGTTGAGAAATTGTCTCGGTACACCCCTACAAATGCCTTAAGGCTTCTTCCCCCTATTTTTTGGGATAGCGTTGCTCTGGGTTGGAGGGCAAAATGTATTGCTCAAGTGGGGGATTTTTTTCACACTGGTGGTTCCCTTATGTCTTTTTTAGAGCTGTCTAGACAGCATAATCTGTCTAAATCTCATTTTTTTAAGTTTCTTCAAGTTCAAGATTTTATTACTCGGAAAAAAATTATGCTGGTTCCCAATACAGTAGTTGTGACCATTCAACGCCATGCCAAAATTGGGTAGGTCTATAAGTTATTCTTGTTGCATAGAAAGGATGATTTAGATAAACATAATGTTAAATGGTCTACGATTTTGGGAGTAGATAATATATTCTTAAAAGATGTTATCATAAGATCCATGGAATCCTTGCTCTCCGCCAACTTGAAAGGGCAATGTTTTAAAACATTTTTTAATTTGTACTACATGCCGGCATGCATGCTTAAATGGGTGACAGGACAAGATGGTAAATGTTTTCGTGTGGGGGGGATTATACGGATATTTTGCATATTTTCTTTAGTTCTGGTCATTTGACAAATTATATTGTTAGTATAGAGCAATTTTTGTCTAGAGTTATTGGGATTCCGATTGTTATAACATCTGCAATTATGCTTTTGGGTATAGAGCCTGAACTTGTGAAGGGTACTCCCTTGTATAAACACCGACATTTGTTTTTTATAGCTTTGACTGTTGCCCGGCTTTGTATTGCGGCTGAATGGCTACAAGTCGACCCTCCCTCCTTTGAACGATGGAGGGCAAAGATGTATAATTTATTTAATTTAGATTTAAGTTTGTATTCAGTTAAAGGGGTGAAGAAACGTAAAATTTGTTTAGGCATTTGGGGATTGTTTTCTGATCATATGCATATATGAAGTCATGATAATGTATGTATTGGTCTCTTGGGTTACTGTGGAATAAACAATAAAAAAAAAAAGAACTGGCTTGAACCGGCAACAGGAATGGATACTTTTGATATAGACTTTGGCATGGACTATAACTCTAGAATGAAAACAAAGACACTGATGGTCTCAATGTTGGAACAACCAACGTTCACAGAATGTAAACTGGCTCCTATTTGCTACTTCAGAGGAAGATAAATTCAAAGGAGGGAAGATAATGAGGGAATATTTGAAACATCATGGATTGATATTGAATTATGCAAAATGTCAACTAATCCCATTGTGAAACAGATTTTTTATAGGGCCAAATTTCAAAATGAAAGAGGGAATGTTGCATCTTAAAAAGAACAGATCTTGAGGCTCGGGGAAACTCTGAGTTATCTTCTAAAGCAGAAAGAGGCAACAACTAGACTTCGTTCTGAAGCAGAAAGAGGCACAGCAAGATTTGTTTCAGGGTACCGGGTCAAATGGCCTCTTGTATGTTTTTGGTCCCATGGAAAGGCTGCAACTACTATCACTCCTGAATCGCCTTCTATAGCTTTGGAAACCGTGTTCAATGGAGTACAAAAATATTCCTCTGACTAAACAGAGTTCCAGAGTTCCCTTCAACTTCTATCCGGGCTAAAGTCAGATTCATTGACCAGGGGATTTTCTTTCAAAACTGATCGCCCTTTTCTGGTAGCCACTGATGCCAGCCTGGCAGGATGAGTGGGGGCAACGTTGTTGGATCAAACTGTGCAAGAACATTGGACTTCATAAGATAAATAACTATCATTGAACTGGAGGGAGTTAACAACAATTTGGAAGTCTCTCAAAATCTTCCAGGCCATTCTCAAATTATATCATGGTGTGGTCAGAACAGACAACCAAGTGGCGATGTCTTGTGTTAACACAGTCAAGGAGTTCAAGATCTTCCTTTCTGAATTTGGCGGCAATAAGGACTGGGATTTATGAAAATAAATGTCTCTTGTCTGTTCCAGCTAGCTACATCAGGAGAAAGTAACATGTTCATCCAGATTTCGTGAGGAGGAACTTTGTAACATCTCAGGACATGTTACTTTCTCCAGTAATTCTCAAAGAGATATTCAAAAACATTTGAGAACCTTAAATGTCTCTGTTTCCCTCCCACGAGAACCCTCAAGTAGAGAGGTTCTATACACAGTTTCTAACACCAGGGGCACCAGGAGTGGATGTTTTATCTATTCAGTGCTTCTTTGTGCTCCTATGTGCATTCACTCTGCTTGTTCTAATACTGCAGGTGTTATTGAAGATACAAATGGAAGTGGCACACATGATAGTTGCTGTACCATTCTGGCAGAGGAGATGTTGGTATCCTTTTCTTCTTTGTATAGCTCTCCCCACCCAAGAAGTTTGCTCTCTCTCTCTCTCTGTCCTCCTAGATCAGAGGTGCCTTTCTCTTCAATGTTTGGTGATATTGGTTTGGAGGTTGAAATGGTTGGTGTTAAAAACAAGGGAGTGCCTGACCACCTAGCTATAGCACTTTAGCAGTCTAGAGACCCTTCTTATCGTAACACTTATGCAAGGCATTGGGAAAGGTTTCTCGGGTGGTGCCCTGAAAAAAATGTTTGGCCTGTAAATTGTGACATTAATTTCTTCCTTGGAGATTTTAACAAGGGTTTGACAGTTTCTACACTAAGAGTACAATGGGCAGATATTAAAGCCTTTCGTGCATCTAGGAGAGGTTTTGTTGACAGTGAAAGTCATAGTCATAGGCGTCTCTGAAGTTTTTCTTTATGTAGACCAGTCCTTTGGCCATTCTTTCGATCTTTAGATTTACCATTGGTTCTTAAAGCCTTGCAAGATTTCAATTTAAACTGATTACTTCAGTGGCACTGAACCTTTTAATATTTAAAGTTGTGTTTCTTGTGGCAATACCATTTCATAGAAGAATTAGGGTCCAACTAAGAAAGCCTCCAGGACAGAGATTAATGGAAGGTCGTATACTGTTGTAGAGTAATCCTGAATGTCTTACTAAAGTTCCTTCTTTAGTTCATGACAAACAGTAGATTGTTTTCCCTCTTTCTTCTTTCTTTCCTAACCTTTCTTCTCAGGAGGAACGTTTGCTACATACCCTGGATGTTAAAAGGTCAAAATTGACTTTTTGGGAGCGTACTAGAGATTTCAGGAAGTCAGATCATTTGTTTTCTTTCCTCTGATGGTGTAAGTCAGGGTGATAAGGCTTCTAGATTTCCATAATCAAGAGGATCAGAGAAACACTTGCAATTTGTATATGAACCAGCCAAGATGCCCCTGTCCCAAAAAATCCTGGGTGCCAACCAAGGGCATTGCTGCCTTTTGGGCTGGGTTCAATGGAATCTCCTTAACTGAAATATGTAGAGCATGTACATTGGCAACTCCTCAAATTTTTTCTGAATCCTTATAGAATTTAGGGTGTAGGAATTTTAGATGAAGGCTTTGGTCACAAGGTTCTGGAATTAGTGACATCAAAAGTTATATTTTTAACGCCTTGTTTATGTCTTTAATACTTATTTTCAGTTTTAAAGGGTGGTGTATGAATAATAGTGACAGTTTTTGAATAAATAATTTCTTTCCGCCAGCAGTATTTTGGTATTCTTCACATGCAATTACTCGGACAAAGTCATAAGTCATATGGATTATGGCCCTCTTCCCTACCGGTAATCTTCAATATCCTTCCCCCTCAACATCCTTATCCCAGTCAGCATGGCTCAACCCTGCCTCTCTAGAGCTGCTGGCTGCCTCAGTGGGTGTACGTAAGTTCAGGAAGGATTGTGGGTAGGCCATGCCTTATACCACCATTTGGGTGAGCGGGCCTATAAGCATATCTGCTTCTACTTCCTGTTTTTTCCTGTCATGAAGTGGGAGCCTTCTCACATATAACGGCTGAGGAAAATGTTAGGGCCTAAGGGTAATGAAGATTGCCAGCAAGTAAACAGGACATTAGTGTCACACAAAAGTGCTGTCTTAACGTGGAGTCCCTTTTCGTAAATTTTTAGGTCTCGTCTGAGACAGCGCATGCTACACTGTCTCTTTGAGACATTTAGTAAGTGGCTTTTTAAAGTGCCACCAGAGGCTTTTGCTGGCCTACAGCTTGCGTTCACTGGCTTGTGCACATGCACAGCTGCCATCTGTGTTTTTATTGCTGTAATCAGGCTCATCTGCTCGCACTCCCCCCTCCCTTCTCCCCCTCCCTTCTCCCCCTCCGTTTTCGTCAGTTTCATTTTCCTCTTGTATCCCTGTACTTATTAGTTTAAGCATTTCCTTAAGGCCCTGAACAATTCAATTATTTTTTTTCTACAATTATTTTTTTTGTTCCTCACGGAGACATACAGCTCTCCCCCAACACATTAAATTAGGCACTCTCATTATTACTAATAGTGTTTTCAGGCCGTCTCCCCTATCTCTGTCGCTGCTCTTCGCTTTAACCCCTCTGCCCCCGCGTGTGTCTTCTCTAATCTGCCACCCCCACCCCTGCCCTTGATCATGTTTATCTTTTCCCCTTCCATATGCCTTTTATCACTCCCATTGCTGTGTGATCTTTGTGCTGTTAAGTTGGCACTGCTGCCGTTCGCTCAGTGGCGTGGCTGTTCTGTGCTCCTAATATATGTGCTCTGCCTGAGAGTGAAGTTGTAATGTGTGGTTGGTGAATGAATGAATATTTTTAAAATGCAACATTTACCCCGAGGGATAGGAAAGATGACTACATTTACCAGCATGCACCAGAGAACCAGTCTAAGCAGCAGCTGTGCAACTGCATGTATTCGGAGGCGACTAACCTACCTATCTTGAAAGAGACCGCTGCTAAAACTCTTTCTTGACTCCAGTGATTCCCTTTTCCTTTCTGGTGTTTTGGCATGCTATCTTTCACTAGGAAAGAGCAAGCAGAGTGTGATATTTGTATGTGGTGAAAAAATCTGCACGGAATTTGTAAAATTCCCAAATCTGACGGTAGTTCAGAAAATGTGTGGGCATAAAATATATCTCTATTATTCTATAAGGTAGATTTGTACTTTTCCTACCGAATAAATTAGATGGGAATATCTAGTCCAAAATTCTAAAACATGGTTAATATACCCTCACAAAAGATCAGACAACCAATCAGAAAAAGTATTGAGCTGTCTGAATGAAAGCTCACAGTTAAAACACCAGTGATACCACATTTACAGACTCATAGTAAAGCTAGTGGGAATCCTGGGCAGCCTAACATGTCCAAGATGTAAAGGACACCCACATGTACCACTCGAGTAATCTGCAGATAATATATGAATAAAGAAATGTATAAGAAATGTCTTTTTTTATGAACATAGAGTCACCGAAAATAAATATTTAGAATGTGAATACTTTGAGGCATGTGTACTTGTTAATATAAACACACTTTTCTTCTGATGTAATTTGCAGACCGCAGGTCAAAAAATAAATGGAAACATACCTGCAACTTATCTGTGTGTGAATGGCACAATGTACACAGACACTAGTCAGCAGTTGAGTGTTACACAATGCTGTGCATAATGAAACAACACCTTGCACTCTTCTCATTGCACATTAATCCCAGCCCGGGCTCATGGTGGATAGGGCTCAATGGGGATTGGAAAGACACAGTGGTAGTTTATCACAGCAGTTGTTTTAGCAAGTGTGTCTAATCTCACATTTCATGTACACATATATAATGTAGCATGGTAAATTAAAAAAAAGCTAAAGCGTTTGCTAGATAGATAGCCAGCAGAATTCTGTAACTTGAGGCGTGAACACGCATGCCTCTGCTCAGTACTGAGTGTAGCTGCAGAGGAGGAACACGCTCATTGAATGGCCTTAACAGTCCTTCTGCAACACTGACGCAGTGGAGCTAAGATGGCTGACAATAAGCTGCTCACCAACAGAACCTCTGTCCAGGGTTCTTTATACAAAAAATCCTGATGTGCAGCTCTCTCTTGAGCAGTGACCCATGTCGTGCACAGCCACAAGAGAAGAGAAAAGCAAACGTTCAACTTTGGCTTAGAGCACACATTACATACACTCCAGACATCTGAACATGAGACAAACACAAGCACGCACCCACCACAGACACGCAAAGTACAAGCAGTACAGATGCTCATGCAGCAAAATTCACAGGGGCTCACACTACAGGCACATAACCGTGTATTATGTATTACATTCACACTACACACAAGGGCAGCAGGATGACACACAGTGAACACAAGTTAGAAGTACCTACAACAGAGACTTGGGAGCATTGAAGGACTGGGTTTCTCTAAGACCCAGCGGTGCCAGGGATAACACCTGAAACCTTCGTGGGTTACTTGTTCCGGCGTACAAATGACAGAGACACAGGACACTTCCTTCAGCGTCAAAGATTCGAGGTTTATTTACTGCAGGGAACACAGAAGTCACGAGAAGTACATAGCATGTAAGTTCACGGAGTCTGATTCAAATTGTATCTGTGGATCGCTCTTTTTATACCGTTTTTCGTCATAGGATAACATGACAGACAAAAGGTTACAACCCGGTTCCCACAGTAAATATCAGAGGGGGTCGCTTTCATGTATTCAGGGCCCGGAACATAATTACAGTAGCATTTGGCAGTTCCCAACTGTAAAAGTACATCTTCCCACCATTTAGTGCATTCCGTTCAGCTGTAAACGAATCAGAGAAGAGTCAGAAACAGGTGCAGAGGAAGACGAAGGATAGCGAACAGATCGAAGAAAGTGTAAAAGGGGTGGTATCAGGAAACACTATTGCAAGGATCAAAAGGACGTGCCTAATGAATGCACAACTGAGACAATAGACCGGCACGGCAAGATGAGCCTCCAGCGGGGCCATCTGCCTTACAGTGTCATCCCCCTCATTATAAAGACACCCTCAAAGGAACATGTGTCTTCCGCAAGGGTTTGGGAATCCCAGGGTCACGGAACGGACAGCGTCCGTTCGCTGGCTACTTGAGGGCAAGAAACAAAATGGATGGCATATCTAAAATGGAACCCGTGGGTTCAGATGAAGAAACCCACGAAACAAACGAACGGTTTAGGCTAGTACAGTGAAAACGCGTACATCCACTAAACGCGTCATTTGCGGTTCATAGATACCAGACTCGACCATATTCGGGCGAGTCAAAAACACCACTTACAATTGTCACGGAACCTCAGACGCTCCTTTTGCCCTCATGTAGGCAAGCACTAGTCGGAATCAGAATCAATTTCGATATTCATCAGACCATCCAGATGTTGCTGCAACATTATTCTATCCATCAGTGCTTCCTTGGTAACAGGCGGCCGCCTTATACATGTCGTAGCACAGAGGCCACATAAGGCTGGACCACACTGCACACAAAGACAACACGTGAACAAAAATGCTACAACAACCCCAATGATCATCAGAATCTTCCAACCCCACGTCGACATCAGGCCCCAAAACCACCAGAGTAGCGTCCAATCCCCTACGTCCACGTGTATGGACTCAGAGATCTTATGCAACTTCGAGATGGCTTGATAGACAGTTGGAGCGTTGTCAGGAATGAAAATGCAGCAACTCGAATTGATCACCTTATATACTCCACCTCTATCTGCTAAGACAACGTCTAAAACCATACAATTTTGTAACGTCATAAGCCTGTCCGCCTGAAGCTCTGCTGTGATGTTGCCAAGGGCGCTCGCAGTGATATTAGCGGTCGATTCCACCACTCGGGTCAACTGTCTCAGGTTCCTACTATTGATCATAGGTCCCCAAAACAGCAAGAAACCCTTAACCTCTTCGCCGCTAATGACAAGGGTAACTCGTCATGGACTTTATATTGATTTCAATGGAAATTAAATACAAACTAAAATAATGCCTTAGCAGCCAAGTGGTTAAAGAAGTCTCCTGCTTCTTGACCGGCAGTGTCCTCTTCGCTAATTACGCCTCTCACAACTCTGGTCTTGTGATAATCCGACCCAACAGTAAAGGTCGGCGGCAACAAATTCGCAATATAACATGTGCCTGAAAAATCACGAGGCAACCATGTATATGCGCGATCGTAACAAACAAAGTAAGTACCCTTGGCAGTCAGAAGAACAGGGGAAGAGGTCGTCGGCAAAACATAAGTTTTGGTACAGGCACTCCTCCCAAGCTGAGCTCGCGGGCTTCGGCCTAGGCCTTTCAGACAGAAATTTCCGAGATGGGGTACGATCCAGATCGGAGACGAGCTTTTAAGCTGCCGATCACCCACTGACATGCTATACTCAGCCTCACTCAGATCTCGGTATGCTCGCACCTCCTCCTCTGGGATAAGCGATGCGTCGAAGATATCCCTATCTAAATCGGCAATCGCTCTTGCCAAAGGCTTGTGGTACGGGCCAGGACCATGATCTGCAGTGCGTGGCTCTCGATGGGGGTAAGAATCTAGTGCGCTACGAAACATTGTTTGGAATGCTCGAGCTGAACCCTGGGAACTGTAAGGAAGGACCAAGTACGGAATTCCCCTATCAGTGGTATGTGGCATTAACCCACACACCCAACAATTCGTAGTGTTCATTACCAACTGATGCTGATGGAGGAGCTGAACGAAAGAATTGTTCATGAATTCCGAACGTCTAACCTGCTCGTGTTGTGGTAAGATGTGGAAGGAATGAGGAGAAACAGTGGAGATAGGTTTAGGTTCAGAAGAAGGGGTAGGTGAAGCAGAAGGTAATAACGACTGTATCATGTAATACACTCCACCCACCAATAACGAAGAAACAGTTAGGAACAGAAGGAACACCTGAAACATGAAGCATTTAGTACGTGCAATCCTATGTAGTTTGAATCTTTGAGATTGAGTCTTTTCCAATTCCGACAGCTTTGAAAAAGCCATCCTCTAAAACCGTCCGCAACGTTCTTGACGCACTTCGTTCTGTGTAGCAATAGTCAATCCCCAGGAGTTCCTAGGAATCAACGGTCTCCAACCTAGTGTTAGGACCTACTAAACAGAAGGAAGTACCCGCACGGCCCTACGGTCCACCCGGATGTAAGGTACTTTTAATTAGACAATATATATATAATCTTCTAGCTGTAGAATCAAATACACATGTGCGGAAAAAACTCACAATTTATACGAAAATCACAGTTATTCAAAAATGTTCAAAGTGATAATGGGGTAATGTGAATATCAGGGGAGAAAACAAAAAACAATATTTTTTATTAGTCTCTAGTGTTGGAACGGAGAAAATATCTGCTTCTCCCAGGACGAGTCTGATCTTCAAACAGTGGGTCAGATGGTGAAACAGAATCCTGTCGATCAGACAATAGTTCAGACCTTGAGTTCTCCGATGACAAATGTTCAACAGTATCGTCCGGCTGCACTGAGGTATCTCCCACAGGCTGAGCGTCACTGAATGGAACAAAGTTTGGCAAAACCTCAGCCTCAGACGAAGCGATGCCCTTCCTCACCCACGAGTCCGCTGGCAAAGGGATTGGTACCTTCTTGGTGTGGGTGGCGTGCACCCAGTGCTTGCGGCCCTCCAAACGAACAGCAGTTCTCGTGGCAAGGAGCACCTGATAGGGTCCGATGAACCTCGGCTCAAGATTTCGTTTTCGACCAAAGTTCCTCGTGACCACCCAGTCTCCGGGCTGGAGCTGGTGGCCTGGACCCTCCGTCTGCGTTGGCAGTGCTTCAAAAACCTGTTGGTGAAGTAACCTCAGTTTAGCAGTCAGATCATGAAGATAATCGATCAACATTGGGTACTCAAGATCAGCGAACACACTGGGTCTAGGGACCCCCCAAACATTGGCAGGACGGCCGAACACAATCTCATATGGGCTGAGCCCTACTCGAGAGTGTACAGTCGCCCTAGTTGACAGAAGAGCTAAGGGCAAAGCGTCAGGCCACGAGAGACCAGTCGTAGCCTGAATCTTTGCGAGTTTTAGTTTGAGAGATCCATTGTACCCCTCAACCAAACCTGCTGACTGGGGGTGGTTGGCACTATGGAATTTTTGTGTAATTCCAAGGCCCTTACACACACTCTTCATCACGCTCCCCACAAACTCACTTCCGTTATCAGACCATACAATCCGTGGCATTCCATACCGAGGAAAGTATTCCTTCAGTAGGACTTTCGCTGTGGACAGGGCAGTATTGTCTTTAGGAGAGTAGGCTTCGATCCATCGGGAAAATGCGCAAACCACAACCAAAACATATTTTAGGTTATTGCATCGCTCCATATGGATGAAGTCCAACTGAATCACCTCAAAGGGACATGAAGGAGGAGCAAAATGGCCAGGGGGTGTAGGAGTTCCCTTGCCAGTGTTGTACATCATACATATCATGCAATTCTTGACCAATCTCTCAGCACACTTAGCGATACCATCATTCTTCCATACGGGAGACAACAACTTGCAAATACCTTTCGCACTAATATGTGACAAGCCGTGTGCCATAGTCACAACAGCTAGCACATATGCAACCGGCAACATCCACCTTTTATTCTCCGACAAATCAATCCAACAGCCATTCGCATCCAACTTTCCCGTATTCTCTTTCCACTTGGTCTTTTCAGTCTCGGTGGCCTCGTTCTGAATCGCTTTCACACTCTCAATAGTGTCTTCACACATACCAGCTTCTGCAGGCCACCTTACCGAACTCGTCACATACATCCTAGTTGTAAGGTTTCTTGCAGTCTCCTTAGCAATCTCATCAGCGAACGCATTGCCACGACCAACATCATCCGTCACCTTACGGTGCGCACTACATTTAATAATCGCCACCTGCTTGGGCAATGTAAGTGCATCCAAAAGATCATTCACAAGCTGTCCATGCTGGATCTTCGTACAATGCGATGTCATAAAACCTCTCTCTCTCCACAATCGTCCAAAGCTATGCACAACACCGAACGCATACTGACTATCCGTAAACACATTCACCCGTTTCCCTTTCGACAAAACGCACGCTCTGGTTAAAGCAATTAGCTCCGCCGCCTGTGCAGAGTTCTGATTCAATCTCGCAGTCTCCACAACCGTACTCAACATCACCACCGCATACGCAGTCGTCACATCACCATTCGGCAACTTAAAACACGAACCATCCACATACAAAGTACCATCGGGGTCTTCCAATGGAGTGTTTTTTAGGTCAACACGACCCTTCGTTTCCTCCTCAGTTCGTAAGTAACAGTCGTGTGGAGCTACCTCGTCTGATTCCATATTGGTTGGCAACAAAGTCGCCGGGTTTAGGACATTGCAGCGCTTTATTTGAATGTGACTTGCCAAGAGCGTCAACTCATAACCAGACAACCTTGCGCTCATCAAGTGTTGGGTTTTCGTACGATTCAAAAGAGTGTCAACTGCATGCGGAACCATCACCGTAAGCATATTATCCATGACCAATCCTGCAGATTGTCGGATGGACACCGCAGCTGCCGCTGTTGCTCTCAAACAACTCAGCAATGCTCTAGCTACCGGGTCCAAGGTCGAGGAAAAATATGCACATGGACGCTGCTTACTACCGAATTGTTCCGTCAAAACACTCAACGCACAACCTTCCCTCTCGTGAACGTATAGTGTAAACGGCTTACTGTAGTCAGGAGTACCTAACACAGGGGCCGAACACAACGCATCACGTAGTTCAGAAAAACTTTTCTGACACTCTTCCGTCCATGGCAAAGGAGTTGGAACATCTTTGCACGTAAGAGCCACCAATGGTTTCGCTAGCAATGAAAAATTTGGAATCCATTGCCTGCAGTATGACGTGATACCTAAAAAGGCACGCACATCTCTCTGAGTTGTTGGCACAGTCATTCGAGCAATCGCTGCAATCCGTTCTGGGGTCAACCTTCTTCCCTCCTTTGACAATAAGTGACCTAGATAGGTTACTTCTTGACAACAATATTGTAGTTTAGAAGGTGACACCTTGTGATGCAAGTCACAGAGATGCTGCAACAACGACACCGTAGCAATTTTGCAAATGTCCTGTGTATCCGCAGCCACCAATAAGTCATCGACATATTGAATCAAGGCCGCACTAGCCGGCAATATAAACGCATCAAGTTGGCTTTTCAGGGCTTGGCTATATATCGATTGACTCTCACAGTAGCCCTGAGGAGCGCGTTTAAACCTAAAGCTGCGGCCACCTAGAGAGAAACCGAAAAGGTCCCTACTCTCCTCAGCAATCGGGATGCTAAAGAAAGCATTCTTCAGATCGATCACTGAGAACCAGGACGCAGATGCTGGAATCAGAGTCAGTAGAGCCGTGATGTCAGGCACCACAGGGAACTGAGGAACAACAATTTTGTTCACCTCCCGTAAATCAATGACAAAACGATAAACAGGAGGCTTAGATGGATCAGTGCGTTTCAAGATGGGTAACACAGGGCTATTACACACGTTTCCCCGAGTCTCCTCGATAACATCTTTTTCGATCAAATCGTAAATGATTGCTAACAACGCTCGCTCACCATCAAGAGAGATACGATACTGGGGAATACGTGGTAACCGCACATTTGATTTCAATTGAACAACATATGGGGAGATGTCAAGCAGGCCCAAGTCATTGGGACCTGTTGCCCACAAAGATGCAGGAAGAGAACTCAATTCCGGTGGGAGCTTATCGATGGACAAGTACATAGGAGAGATAACTCTCTCGCCCAATGTAAGCTGTACTCCCGCAGGAGAACAATACAAAGTCGCATACAGTCGTTTCAGCAAATCCAAGCCCAAAAGATTTTCACCACAACCAGTAGTCAAAATCAAAGGAGCTTCCAGCTCACGTGGCCCAATTGTAAGGGGCAAAGGGCGTGAAACCGGATTGCTAACAGGGGCGCCAGAGAATCCAACAGAAACATTTGTTAAGCCAGACAAAGGTGCGCCAGGGAGTTTCGAATGCATGATGGAACTTTTCGCTGCACCAGTGTCCAACAGAAAAGGCTCAACTACGCCCGAGGTGGCGACTGCGACATAAGGCCCTCTCTGATCAACCGGAACTGATACTACTCCCTCTCCTTGTCTACGGCTGTCCTAGTAATTACCGTCGTCAGCACCCTGATCGACGTAATAATCATCCACATTGTATTGTGCGGATCTACCTGATGATGATCCACGCTGATCGAAACAATTATTAGAATCAGAGGAATTATTAAAACGATCATTTTGATTTTGCGTAACACCGCGACCTCTACCTCGTGAAGCCTGTTGAGGACCACCACGGCCTCCTCTAGATGAATTTCCACTATTTCGATCACGCAGAACCGGGCAATCAAATTTCAAATGACCCTCACCCCTACAATAGGCACACTGATTGTACCCAAGCATAGATCTCTGCGAGGAAGTGTCATTTTGCGATTGTGACCTAGATGACTGCGATTGCGATCTATTCCGCTGCTGAGAATCATTCTGATTCGAACGCGGAGGATACGCTTGTTGCAACAACACTTTAGTTTTGAGTTCTTTCGTCTTTTTGTCTGCACGATCATTTTCCTCGTTCTCTCTATTCTCATAATATTGGGCCGTAGCCAATATCTGAGCAGAAGTGGAAACAGCCCACGCACTCTCAGAATTCTTCAACCTATTGCTTAGATCAGGCAACAAATTAGACACAAATGTATCCACAAACAATCTCTGACCTCCCTCAGTGCCCATATCCTGACCACTGTGATCGATGAATGCCTCCTCAAATCTCGTGAAGAAATCGGAGACACTCTCGTCCTTCTTTTGCTTACAAGCGGACAGTTTGTCCCAGTTAACTTTCATAGCTGGCATAAGTGTTTTCATAAAGGTAATTATTCTCTGGGGAAGATCAGTAATGAGCTGCTCAGGCTTAGCCCCACCAATTTGTCGGGCATCAGCCGCCACAAGAGCAGGCCAGTCACCACCTAACTCAGCTATATGGTTTTCCTGACGAATTTTCGGCCATACCGGTTGCGGTACAACATTTCCGAACAGCATATCGATGTCGGCAAGATTCATTATCGTAGCATCCACTAACTGAGACAATTCTTTATAGTACCCAGCAGGATTTTTGCGAGGGTCGGGCAAGGTCTGCTTAACCTGCAAAACTTCCGATCGTTTCCATGGGAGGTGTGTCCACACTCTCTGGAAATGTGGCAGAACGGGAGGGTTAGCACCAGGGTTACCTGGCATATACACTGGTGGAACTTCACGCATGGGAAACTGACCAGGCGTAGCCATCCATTCCTCAGTATCATCTTTAAACAATGCTCGAGGTATGATAGTGGGACGAAAAGACAGTAGATGCTCGACAGCACGTCGAACATTGCTACCCACAAGTATACCACTTGAAAACTGAAGCTGGAGTTCAGTTACATCCATCGGTACTTCGTTCGCTTCATCATTGGATATCACTTCACGTAGAAATTTGCCCATTTCATCAAACACAAACCTCTGTGTTGGCTCATTGAATTGAGAGAACGTCTCTAAAACTATGCGCGGAGGATTTTTAACGGGGTACCTAATCCAATTACGCGCCATCCTAATTAACGTGTCACGCTCCCTACCATCAGGAAGCTGACTTCGTCGTTGGGGAGCATCAGAATCAGCAGACCCAAGAATCGGTCCAAAAGGAGTGTAGAAATTGGCAGCAACAGTAGGAACACGACGTCGAACAGACGGAGAAGAAGAGAGAAGCAAAGGGGAAACAATAGAAGAGCCAGGAATAGAAGGAGCAGCCGGAGTAGCCACAAGAGTGGAAGTAGCGGGAACAGTAGTATGAAAAGGTATAGACGGAGGAGCAGAAGGAACAGGAGCAGGTAGAGGAACAGCTGCCGGAACAGCAGGTGGAGGAACAGAGGGACCACAGGAACTGTGGTATCCTGTGCATATGGAGGTGGCGATTTCAGTAGATAAGACAACAAAGGGTCCTCTACTGCTTCCTCTCCCTTCTTATCCGTACCCGTCGGTAAAGCGGGATAACATTTATCCACCGTCATGCGTTGCAATCTATCAAAAACTTCTTTCTCCTTCTCTTCTTTATCTCGCTGAAACTGCTCTGCATTTTTCATCGTAGTAACGATACCTTCTCTCTTATTACGTTTAAGCTGCTTGATTTCTTTCTGCTTGACTTCCTTACGCCATAACCGAAAGGAATCAAACATGGCCGGCCTTGCTTTCCTTTGGAACAATTTAGCTTCAAGATTATCTAAAATCGGAGTCTCAAAACTACCGTGAGGTGGCCAACTAAGGACACCGTCATCTTTGGTGTAACGAACCCAGCAATCATTAAATGTGATAGGACCCAAACCATGTCGACTATATAATTTGTAAGTCGGAGTTCCGACCGGAGGTACCGGACACGAGTCCTCCAACCGGGAATCCGAGCCACAACCCCTAAAGCAACTGAACAAAGTACTACGGTCAGGCATCGTGCACACTAACCGAGTTTCACAAACGTCAAGGGTTATAGGATTACAACGTCCCTGCAAAAGTGCAAAAACCCTCGGTTTTTGGCGACTGCAGACGTCAAATAGAACAACGAAGAACAAAATACCAAGAACCACAAATGCAATGGAACCATGCAACAACTAAGCACCCGCAACAACAAAGGACTTTGGGAGCGACCCACAAATACTTAACTCAAAGATCAATGGCGTCACTAGGAAGGCCCGTTAATCGTCTCGCTGTACCAAGGTCTACGCCAGGCGCCAAAACAGGTCTACAGTCAGGGCAGCAGTCCGTCGCAGCCGTCAGGAGGCGGGGATCTTCGCGGGAAAAGTCGTCAGGCCACTTGTTTCGACAACTGGATCGATGAAGCGGGGTGCACCTTCCCTCGGAGATTTCACACGAAGTTCCTCACGATCGTCGGGCTTTGGACCGGTACCACTGATGCAGCCGTACGTTGGGCGCCAACTGAAGGACTGGGTTTCTCAAAGACCCAGCGGTGCCAGGGATAACACCTGAAACCTTCGTGGGTTACCTGTTCCGGCGTACAAATGACAGAGACACGGGACACTTCCTTCGGCGTCAAAGATTCGAGGTTTATTTACTGCAGGGAACACAGAAGTCACGAGAAGTACATAGCATGTAAGTTCACGGAGTCTGATTCAAATTGTATCTGTGGATCGCTCTTTTTATACCGTTTTTCGTCATAGGATAACATGACAGACAAAAGGTTACAACCCGGTTCCCACAGTAAATATCAGAGGGGGTCGCTTTCATGTATTCAGGGCCCGGAACATAATTACAGTAGCATTTGGCAGTTCCCAACTGTAAAAGTACATCTTCCCACCATTTAGTGCATTCCGTTCAGCTGTAAACGAATCAGAGAAGAGTCAGAAACAGGTGCAGAGGAAGACGAAGGATAGCGAACAGATCGAAGAAAGTGTAAAAGGGGTGGTATCAGGAAACACGATTGCAAGGATCAAAAGGATGTGCCTAATGAATGCACAACTGAGACAATAGACCGGCACGGCAAGATGAGCCTCCAGCGGGGCCATCTGCCTTACAGTGTCATCCCCCTCATCATAAAGACACCCTCAAAGGAACACGTGTCTTCCGCAAGGGTTTGGGAATCCCAGGGTCACGGAACGGACAGCGTCCGTTCGCTGGCTATTCGAGGGCAAGAAACAAAATCGATGTCATATCTAAAATGGAACCCGTGGGTTCAGATGAAGAAACCCACGAAACAAACGAACGGTTTAGGCTAGTACAGTGAAAACGCGTACACCCACTAAACTCGTCATTTGCGGTTCATAGATACCAGACTCGACCATATTCGGGCGAGTCAAAAACACCACTTACAATTGTCACGGAACCTCAGCATACAGACAAACACAGGCATGCGCGCACTTTATAGATACGGGCACAACAAAGGTGCAAACATACACAACACAAACACAAAGACATACGGTGGATACAAAGAACAAGATTTGGCCGGGCAGCCATGAAAGTGACGCGCCCGCTTGAGTGATCGCCTGCTTAATGAGGAAGAGAAGGGGGGGCAGGTAGGCGGAGCGAGGTACACTCACTTACTAACTGTCACAAGCAAACTCTCACTTACAACTGATTATAATTTTTGGTTGCCCTAATTCATAATTTTGTCAATTTTAAGGACAAAGCCTATTCAATCCAATGGATCATAAAATAATACACTAGTCTGCATTTCAAACTACAGTTTCCTAATCTCTGTCATGCCACCTAATTGGGATATTTCCCATATTTAAGGTTTTGTATTGTGCGCACTATGCCTCCCAGCCAAACTAGTAGACGAGCATTGGTATAGCCAATAGGTCTCGCCTTTGGGACCTTATAAGTGTTTACCATTACATGCAATGGGGTGACCCTGTAACCCTCAGAACCTGGGTAGGTAATTGAACTATTAATAATGGTTCTGTCGGAACGAAATACACACTGATATAGTATTTCTTATTGCATTACTTATAGAATCCGACCCTGCGCGGGTACCAGGATAATGGTATCTATACCAGTATGACCAAAGAGGAAATAAAGTTTTAGTCATATATTTCCATCATATCTGAATCATGTTAAATCATTAATTTTGCTGTCCAACAAAAACACATACAACATATAAACCACATAAATTTTGTGCAAAATTGTTATACATTTAAAAACAACATACATTGATGTCAAATCAAACGGTTCTTTGACAAAGCAACTATAATTGCAAAAAACCAATAGGTACATCAATTAATTCTTGGGTCCTAGTGGGTATTTGTATAGTTGATTCATGGAAAGAAGGAATGAGTCGACGTTTCGACCCTGGGGGGGGGCGATGCGCTGGTTGTGCGCATCAAGGGCGGGTCTTCATCAGGACTGAACAATGGTGGGACAGCCTTAAATGAACCTCTATGGTGGTTTAATCTACCAGCTGGTGAAGATGGAAAGTGTATGGTTTCCTCGATTTAGAAACGCTGGTGCCAGCATCTGTCTCCTTCTTTGCAGGTCACGCGAATGCCCTATTCGCATGACCTGCAAAGAAGGAGACAGATGCTGGCCACCTTAGAGGTTGAAGGACTATCGTGTTGACTGAGTTAGCTGACCAGCAACCCTAATCATACAGGACCAGGTTTCCAAGAGGAGCCGAGGTTCATTTAGAGCTGTCCCACCATTGTTCAGTCCTGATGAAGACCCGCCCTTGATGCACACAACCAGCGCATCGCCCCCCCCCCCCCCCCCCCCCCCCCCCCCAGGGTCAAAACGTCGACGCATTCCTTCTTTCCATGAATCAACTATACAAATATCCACTAGGACCCAAGAATTAATTGATGTACCTATTGGTTTATTGCAAATATAGTTGGCTTTGCAAAAGAACCGTTTGATTTGACATCAATGTATGTTGTTTTTAAATGTATAACAATTTTGCACAAAATGTATGTGGTTTATATGTTGTATGTGTTTTTGTTGGACAGCAAAATTAATGATTTAACATGATTCAGATATGATGGAAATATATGACTAAAACTTTATTTCCTCTTTGGTCAGTGTGCTTTGTTTATACTGGTATAGATACCATTATCCTGGTACCCGCGCAGGGACGGATTCTCTAAGTAATGCAATAAGAAATACTATATCAGTGTGTATTTCGTTCCGACAGAACCATTATTTATAGTTCTCTTATAAGTGTTTAGCCATGCAACAGTTGATGTTGTTGCACCAAGGATATTGTGCTGTATAACTAAATACTTCTAAGGTCCCAAAAGCGAGACCTTTAGGCTATGCCAATAATTGTTGATATTTCCATCAAGGTTGAAATCCTCCTTCAAAGGCCATTAAGTTCTCGGGGCCTGATTTATATGTTGGGACTTATCACAACCATCTTTCATTTCATGATTTTAGGTGTCTGCCCTAAGTGGTACAACATCGGCCCAATTTAACCTCAAAAGGGAAACGAGACAGGGTTGCCCGCTATCCCCGCTGCTGTTCCTTTTAGCACTCGAACCCCTGATTAGGGACATTCTAGCAAACAGAAATATAGCGGGCGTAACCATTAACAATAGTTCAGCCAAACTTGCAGCCTACGCGGATGACCTACTCATAATAACGGAAAACCCCACACAATCCATACCAGCACTCATGCACACCATCGAAACGTACGCTAAACACTCAGGATATAAGCTCAATAGAGATAAATCAGAATGCATGCCCCTAAACATCCACATGACCAAAGAGATATTTGGAACCTCAGGGCTGGCCTGGCAACTCGGCTTTGTCAAATATCTAGGCATCCAATTCGGGAAAAGCATGAGAATCACCCTGGAGCAAAATGAGAAGGCAACACTAGATAAGATGAAAGGTCTACTAGAATCCTGGTTACCCAAGTTCATCACCTGGTGGGGGAGGATAAATACAGTGAAGATGATGATCACGCCCATTGTAAACTATCTTGCAGGAATGCTCCCCATGGCTTTCACAGATGAATTCCACAGAAAGATAGACCAAATGTTAAACAAATTCATATGGAGAGATAAGAAACCTAGAATAGGCCTCCAATAACTCAGACTAGAGAAAAAGCTTGGGGGACTCAATGTAGCAAACATAAGAACCTTCCAGACAGCCTTTATAGCCAGACAAGAAATACACTGGGTTCTCCCAAACCAGCCATACACACCAACATGGCTCACTATTGAGAGAGCCATTCTAAATAACACTGACCCCTTAACTCTCCTCACTGCCAAAAAGCAGGCACAAAAAAACAACCCTATCTTTAGAATCACAAGACAAGCGCTGCTCAAAGTAGATCAGAAGCTTGAGCACAGCATCAGAAACTCGCAATGGGGAACACTCTGGGCAAACCCCAAGATCAAATACAGAGGCAAGCCCCTGGACATAAAGTCATGGAGAAGACTAGGTTTCTCTTATCCAGCGCAGTTGGAAGCAGTAGGGTCTCCCCACACTTTCAACTACCTGGAAGCACAACACGCACTTCCAGACATAGAACTATACAATTTCCTGGCAATCAAAACAGCCCTATCCAAGTCAAAGCTAACCAAGCACGAACCCTCAATCTTCCATTACATGGAAACTATAAACAAGACGGGCCACCAGGTCTCACAACTGTACAAACTCCTGTGCCCTATATCCACCAGACTCAATGCCAAAAACACCAACTACTGGGAAATACAGCTAGGTACCAAACTCACTGAACAAGAACTACAATCCTTTTGGGCAGCCCCCTCGAAAAACATGATATCGCCGGTCTTGGCACAAACGAAATTCTGGCTACTACACCAAGCATACTGGACACCTGCGCATCTAGCATCGATAGGTCTGAGAGATAATGACAGATGCTGGAACTGTGACACAGAAAAAGGTGACCTCGCACACCTCATCTATCACTGCAGTAAGGTCAGCAAATTCTGGGGGAAGGTGCTCAACTTCATCAACAAAACTGTAGGCTGCACTCTAGACCGAACATTCGCCACAACTACCACTGCCCATATCACAACTGACGTAGCCACACAACAGGACAGATACCTCCTGGACTTCCTATTTACTACGGCAGTCAAAACTGTTCTACCAAAATGGAAATATACCTCCAAAGTCACATTAAAAGGGTGGCTGAACTGGGTGACATATCTCAGAGGAGCGGACAACACTGCTCTCAGACACACACCATGGAAGAACCCCAACAGAGCAATGTGGTCCAAACTAGACACATTCCTAAGCCCATACAAACCACCATGAAGAACAAAAATCCTGAACCTAATCAGCTATACACAATTCCAGGGCCACCTAACGACCTGTAACTACACAACCACCCACCAACTTTATGTTCTGTGTACGTTTTATGTATCATCTATACACGCAACCATCAGCGATAACTTAAATGTTCAATGTTATATGTGCGAAAGAAGGAGGGGCAGTCACGTGAAGACTGTAAAACCAACCAACGAACTTGACTCGAACAATATTACCACCAAAATGCCGGATTGTCCGATGTGAATGCCCGAAAACATGTTTTTTGTTGTTGTATGTCACTTTGTTCTCTGTATCATGTAAATACCAATAAAAATATTATATAAAAAAAGAGAATGTTTTCAAGGCTATTGTCTACTTGTAACTCTAGCACTCTCACCCAGGCTTCCAAACCGAGAAATAACATTGTCCTCTAGAGACAAGTGTGCTGTCACCTGACGATTCCCAGTCCATCCATCTATTACGAGATCCTGCCTCGAGCTTAGCTATCAGAACATTGTTATCACTAGTATTAAACTGCAGGCTTGGTCTCCAGTGCTCTACCTGTAGGTGCTGTTCATTGGCTCCCTGCATTTGGCAACATAAGTCTAACTCTTAAAATACTGCACATTATATGGATTCTTAGATTTCGCCCTCCCTATCGTTTTCATGGACACCCTGGGTTCGCAGAACATTATACCATGAAATGGTAGGTATATTTTTCTGCTGTTCCAAGTCAATTCGTTTCCTGTCGATGCATGCACTATTTCAGGAAATTAAATGAAAATGAACCTGTGAGCTCTCATTCAGTGTGATTTCTCTTCCTGGTGCAAAGATTCTTTGAAAAAGCATGGTAGCAAATTTCGTATTTATAGTAGTAAATCCTTTCATGATATGTTGGCTGGCTTACCCATCTTCTGGCTTTGCCTTAAAGAGCTCGAGTTGGGTTTGGAAACAGCCGGAAAATATAGCCCATAATATGTAATATGTGTTTTTTTTGGGGGTTGTACCTTTGGCTTCCTGGGCAGTCTTGAGTTGCTTCAGCTTACTTAGTGATATATTATATGTATTTAGTGTTTCTGAGCCAGGTGTTAAATGGCATTGCCTTTCCTATAACTTGCAATAAGACTCTCTCTTTGTCGGTGGCAGCCAGTGCCTGTCGCTATGCTCTGTATATACCGATGGATAGCTTCAACCATGCGACCTCTTTCTACTTTGAGCCCCAACTACCTGTTATCTGTACCTGATGGACTACAGAGCCTGCAAGTTCCATGTCTCATAAAACCGGTTTCTATTGGGTTGCTTGTAGATTCAGACTTGAAATTGGCTGCAGCACAGAAATCCAAACAAAAACGTCTTTGCCCTGCTAAAACTGCAGCTATTTCTTTCATATTTTTCCATATTTTTTCAAGCCAAATGTTCAGAAAATCGTTCTTTTGGGTTGTATTCTATTCTCTGGTGTTAATTCAGAATGTTTATTTCCAGGCACACGTCTGCCTAACAGTATAAATTGTTACACTTGTGCTTAACTTTTCCCGTCTTCAATTCTCCGGGGCTCAATCCCAACGTTTTCCCAAGCATAAATTTGACTAACTTCTAGAGAAGCCATAATTTACACAGGCTTAACATGAACAAGCTTTACAAATCTCTATGTGGCGCTTTAAAATGTGTAATTTACACATTATTTCATACCTTTTCCATGTGACTTTGTCAGTCAATGTGAAGGAACTGGATTTCGATGAGCAGCGGTGTCAGAGGTGATACTCAACACACAATTCAAATTTTGCGAATGTCCGCAAACTAGTGGACTTAATAACACCCACAAAAGGCTTAACAGATATTTGAAGCTGTTTTGGAGACAACAAGTTCCACAAAAGTGGAGTAGCTACAAAGTGTGTGTGCGAAAAGCAGAATGAAATATGAAATGAAGAAATCGATTTAAAAATCAGAAGATACCTACCAGAAGGCAAGACATGGAAGGCACATTTTTGTTATTGGAGAAAAGACGAATGAAACAGAATTTTGGGCCACATGTATCATTCCAAATTGCGATCGCAAACCCCGAAATTGCGATCGCAATTTGGCTCAGTGGTATGTATGAAAGCAAAACTTTTCTAGAACACTTTCTTACACACCAAATACTATGGCACACAGTCCACACTCACACACTTGGAACAACTCAAGTAGGGATACAGCTAATCATATAACAAAGCTCTTCTTTATTAAAAAATCTGAATATATAAAAAACCACTATTTCAAATCATCACATGTGAATACAAAATAAAGGGTACCTAAGTTGCCACAGCTTTTAAAAAACACAATTAAAATACATGAGGCCTACACAAATCGTCATCATTATATTAGCAGCAAACTAACACCACCTGGAAGGAGCAAGAATAAGGCAACCAACTTATGCCTTTACAGGGTAAATTTGAAAAGACTATGAACAAGGCAAGGGACAACACATTTTGGCCTCTATGCTTCTTGTCCCGATTCAAATTTAACAGAGTTTATTACGTTGACGCGTTTCGGTGGGACTTAATGGATACATCCACCTTCTTCAGGACTAACATAGATAATCCTTTCACTTTTGATTCTAATCAATGTATCTAACATAATACAAAAAAAAATTCTTCAATCCTTCTAATTTCCAATCGATGAATATCTGCCTATTGGCTCAAACCTATAAAAATGAACAACTATTGCCCATACAGTAGAATTTTTTGTTGTTGAACCCTTCGTATAGTCTTCAACTTAATATATGTAAAACCACTCACCTAGGGTCATATCACTGCAACCGCAGTTAAGGTCAATCATCTGTGGTCTCCAGATTTGCCGGAAAATTGGCAGGTCCGTCTATAAATATAGATTCATAAAACATATATGTCTCAATTTTAATATAAGGCTACTATCTTTGGCCTAAATTTACTTAAATGGACTCTGTATCTGTGACTCACCTTACAGATTGTGGCGCTGACTTCAGCTCAAAAGAATAGAGAGCAAGTGCTTGGCAATTATAAAGGACAGGTCTTCTTGTGGCGTATCAGCCTGTTTTCTGTGGTTTATAAAAGGGCTATGTGGGGGGAAAAGGGAGAGATGGGAAAGGATTTGGCATTATACTTCGGACCGAGTGTGCTTGTATACTTTACAGTTAACCGGGCATACCAGGCTCACGACAGTCCGCTTATAAACTCCAATTTGTCACGGTAAAACCACCCCGTGTCATTATACTATGGACCAATATTTTTAACTTCATTGTTACTGGTGCTCTGTCTCTTTCGGACTTTATGAACCCCTCTCCTTGTTTTCAAGATGAAAGCAAAACTGCCTCGCAAAATAAGGAATTGCAAAATTTGCGATTCCTTATTTTGCAATTGCATTTAAGGAATCGCAAATTGCTATTCCTTAAATTCAATGTAAGAAGCACAGAAAAAGTGCAATTTGGCCTTAGGGAATCGCAAATTACCACCAACTTCAAGTTGGTGGTAATTGAGAATGTCTTCCCATTCATTCCTAGGGGCCTCTAGGCCCATAGGAATGAATGGGGAGGAATTCCTTAATTGCGAATTGCAATTTGCGATTCGCAATTAAGGAATATGCGGGATTCGCAAAATTATTTGGAAATCCTACATACATAGCGTTTTGCGATTCTCAAATAGCGATTCTCTAAAAACCGCTATTTGAGAATCGCAAAACCAAAAAGTTTCATACACATGGCCCTTTATGCCTGCATTTTAATGCTCTAACCGCACACACTCGAAATGTATCCATTTTGTGAAATGTGTATTTTTAGTGTCACATACACGTTTTTAGGATCAAAGGCATAATTAACCTTTCTCCATGAGATCTAAAATGGGTAATTTTCACATGACATATGTTACAGGTGTGCAAATTAGGTGTGTATAGCTATGCAAATTAACAAAAAAAATTAATTTATTCACATACATAGGCCTAATATACTCATTAGGTAAATTTGTAACGCTGCACGTCCATGTCCTATGAAGAACAGGCTGCAGTTCCTAATACAAAGGCCTGTTTAAAGGACACTTACTGCAATTGGAGAGGAAGGCTCAGTCTGGTGCCAGTGGTTTCAGTAGCTAAATCACATGATTACTACTAACCAGTGGGATGTTTAGCATACATTTTATTAAGCCCCCTTTTTTTCCAAATCCCAAAATCAGCAGATTGTGTTCTGTATTAAGTCTATTGATTTCGGTTCCTCCCCATGTCTGATGTTTGAGGACCTGGCACACGCATGCGCATCAGGATGGCCCTCATCTTACATTGAATTCTTGCTGTTATCCCACGTCTAGTGCTAGAAGGCGATTCATTTACAAAGAGACCACAGGAAGGCCAGTGTGTCAGTGAAAATCCTGCCCCGAGAGCAGTATTTCTCTAGGATTTTCCCTATAATCGCCATTTTATCACCCCTGGCGGTTTTGAGGAGAAGCTAATAAATTCCTATATTCTCTCGCAGCCTCCCTGGAGTGGCTCTTTAAAAAGAGCCGTTGATCTTCCCATGCTGTAACACCATACCTCCCACAGTGCAGAGAGTGCAATGTTGCCAGCCTGCAGATCACTAAGTGTCTGTTCCTTGGCAATGGTAGTGATGGGGTAAGCCGCCGCGCAGGTGTCCTCTGCTAGCCTGAATAATTTCGAAAGTTTTCAACCCACTGTGTTTACATTTTTTCAAACTTTCCCAGGGCGCTGCCAAGCCACCAACCAAGCAGAACTTTCAGATGTTTTGGGCAAAAGTGTCAACAGGCTCTGCGCACACCTGCAATGCATTGCAGGCCCGCTTAATAGATAGGAAGCCACTGACATTGTAAACAGAGCAGTAAGTGCTGTATGCAAAGCTTCAGGTGCAAACCTCGTTTTCCAATTTTGCAGGTGGAGTATTTCAAGGGGAAACTGCTGAATTTTGCCTGCAATTGGACTGCACTTAAGAACACTCAAGAAGCAATTAAGTAATGCATGGACAATAGTGTACTCATGATAACTTGATATGGTACTCTGGAGATGTATGTAGGATATTTTGTAGGATAAGATGGAAATTAATGTCTCTTGGAAAATTGCTCAAAACCTTTTTTAGAATCCAAAGTTACTTTCGTGCACATCAACACATTTGCCCACTTACAACCGTGTCATTAACAAGTGCATTTATCAGATTGTATTTGCATTATACCCTTGACAACACTTGAAGTTGCTTTAGAGAATGGCTAGTACACTACACATGGGGAGTGCTTGATTGTAAACGTGTTGAATTGTCGTGTGGCCTACGTGGCAAAGATTAGGCATAGTGCGTGACTGACCAGGGCAGTGTTCTTAGCTTGACCTGGTTTACTGCTGGTATGTGTATAAAGGGATGAAGAGGAAAGAGAAAGGGAGTACAAGCATTTTACCCTTATTTATTGGGGTTCTGTATGATTATGTGGATCTCTGTGGATGTCACCTCTCTGTTTGTCATGGACATTTCCCTGCTCTTAGCCTCTACACAATTAGATGGACACTACTATTTTTCGATGTGTTTCAATATTTCTTTCATTCTCTCCACTTTCTTTAGTGTCTCCTCCAGATTAAATTATTTCATTGGTCACTACATATAACTGGTTCCTCTAGGCTTTGTGACTCAAAGTTGGCGCATCAGGAGGTAGTTTTATTATAGCACCTTAAACAAAGAGAAATCATTAATTACTTCTACCTTTATATAACCTAATAACATTCACCTGCTTGCCCAACTTCAATATTCTCTAATGTTTCCCTGTGTTTGTATCTCAGTTTCTTTCAGAAAATCACTTGTTGCTTTCTTTATATCATATTCAGCCCTGTCTGCAAAATAAATGCTCCTGATTCCCCATCTGTTCTGTTTAATATCCATTCATGTGATGTTATATAGTGTTTTCCTTCCCATCGTTACAGTTCTTATTCATCCACCCTTCATATTAAGTTCTTAAGAATGGTCAAATATAGAATGAGAAATCCAATTTAAACTCTGTGGACTCATAGAATGTAATGAATGTGTCCACCAACATTCTATTTTCCCCTCTCAAGTGGAGAAGTGTGGCTCAATGGTTAGAGCAGCAGACCCTAATGCAGAGGTCTAGCCCGGGACCAGGGTTCAATTCCCGCCTCGGCGGGTCTTGGGCTCAAAAATTCCATGGACCTGATAATTCTCGCCTTGGTGCCTATTCCAATCATGGAGTCCCACCCTGCAACTCTGGGCAATAGCTTGCTTAATCTCCACAACGGCCCCCACAACGCTAAGGATGCCTGGCCTCTAACTTGGGGGTGCCCAGGAGTGGACACCTCACAGGGAAAGCCAGGATGGGTTCCACAGCGGTATTCGTACAAGTATCAATTTACATTTACATTAAGTATATTTCTCATATATCCCCCCTTTGGGGATTTTAGAATCAACTTAAGTACTGTCATGCTTTGAAGTTGTAGATCTGCTGATTGAGCTGAATATTCATGCTGTCCCTGAGTACCTATGCTGGTGAGACAGATGAAATATGCCACCAGACTTAGCGAGCGGGGAAGAAACGGGGAGGGAGAGAGTGAAATCCTCGACTGGCATCTACACACTGCTTCAGGGACTGCACAACTCTGTCTAGATGTTACGGAATTGGTATATCTACACCACCTGGAAGACAGAGGGGAGATGATGAGTATGGGTGCATCTGGTTATCAAACAATATAGCATCAACAGAAATGTGCTTTCTGGTTCTAGCAGCAGATACAGCTGTTACACGCCCAAAGCTGACCAGGAGAAGGGCAGGGGGGGGCTGGGGTGCTTCTGCAAATACATCAGTAAAACTCTACGGCAAAGAAAACCAGAGGCAGCACAGAACAAGGGCAAGGCAATAAAGCAACACATTGCCAGGTGAAGACTATCACTCAGAGTGAGACTAGGCCTGGGCGGAGAACTACGCTCCGTTCGCAGAGTTTGCGAAGTTTCGGCAACTTCGCACTTCGCGGAGCGCGCGAAGCTGTCGCCAACTTCGCAATCTACAGTGTAGTGTAGTAGTTTTTCTTCCTCGCACGCTCAATAGCATTCTCGCGTGCGCGGTAATGACTTACCGTGGTTCTGCGTTCGCTTTCTTGCTTTTCTCTCCCGGTCGCGTTCGCTACGATGTTTGGAATCCGGCTGCACAATCCAACCCGACTGTGAGAACGCGATAACGTCATTCGGACGCGCGAACAAGTAGTTGTGTTCCCGAACAAGACGTGCACCGCGCGAACGCGTTATTCGCGACCCGGAAGAGGAAGTAGGGGACGCGGGCGGGCGGGCCAATTGAAAAAACAAGATGGCCGCGCCCATAGCCCACCACATGGGTAAGGTCGCACGCTACAATCCCCCGAACACGCAGACAGCGCCCCGAACAAGCACTACGCGCTCCCGAGCAAGAAAAATGGCTCGCGAATGGGACCAGCAAGCTACTACGCAAGCTCGCGAAGCTCGCGTAGTGCGAGAACGGCTTCGCGTAGCTTCGCGGAGTGCGGCTACGCGAACTACGCCCACCCTTAAGTGAGACTCGGGTAAGGCACTACCTCTCTTCACCAAGAGGTGACCCCAGCCCATGGAGTGGGTACCTGAAGCTAGAATGAAGTTAGGACCTAATGTGTCTGCACTTCATAGCCCCCACTGACACATTTTCCATCACCTCTGGCCCCCTGAATCCTGACAAATACGAAAAAATACAACCACGCAAGGGCAAAACCCTTCTTCACAAAATGTTTTGCAAGGATGATATGACATCAGTTTGTGTTGTTTGTTCCCCATATAGTTTCACTCATGGATATTACATTTGCTTTTTCACACATCACATAATTTCTCATTCATGTATCTTTAATCATTGTTGGGCTTGTTTTTGACTCTCCCTTTTTAATTCAATTATAATTTCAAACAAGGGAATATACCTGTCCTATTTGCTAGGTTTTGTACTCTACTCTTTAAGACTTTCTGCTACCAACATATCCAAGATGCTCTCCTTTCACATATGTACTGACAGTGTTTTTTTATGACATCACTGTTTCAGTATATTGTAATTGTCTAAAATTCTCCAATGTGTTTTCCCTCTGTTTGTTACTTGTTAAGCTTGACCCCTCTAAACAGGAATACAAGAAACAGCTGACACGTTTCGGCCTATGACAGGTGCAATGAGTATGCCCAGACTTGGGTCCTGAGCTTGAATTTACCATTTACCTTGACTTCCCTTAAAATCTGGTGCTGAGGTTGCTTCAGTCGATATGGCGAATTCAATATTTTTGAAAGTTTATACTTCGAACACAGTATAGTAGTAGAACACCTAAACCATGCCATATGACTAAAGTTACATCTCACTTATGAGTCCCAAATAGACTGAAACTAATCGAGATCGCTAGTGCCCCATTCTGGAGCCAACCTGGCCTGGTTGTTTAGAATTGACCGTTCCTATAGGAGCAAAATCCAGAATGACAGACATATGAATGGCCTCTGTCAAGAGTGAGATGTGGCCCAAAAAAACAAATAATTAGTAGTAGCTGATAATAATTCAAACATTCCTTACAAAAATGTGTTTGTTTGTTGCATTAGAGATTTTACTGTGTATCACTAAGTTTGGTGGTAGTAGACCTGCCAACTCACGCTGTGTCACCATACACGTTCACCTGGTGAGGAGCCAATATCACACTGTGGCAACAAAAACGAGCGGAAAACTACTGCAAATTGTGGATTTCAGACCATTTTTCGAGGTATTAAACTGTCGACGTCCATTAAGGGTTGTGAAAACACCCCAGGACAGTCTCAGCAAGCTTTCTTTTTTACGGGAGCTTGGGAGCAGGGTGGGGGCATCAGTGCATCTTAGGTAGTTCTCGCGCGAGCCCCTCCCCCCTCACTCGGTGAGATTTTTGTTCTAGTTGGCAGGTCTGTTGTAGTCACAAAGAATTGTGCTTTTGCAGATTAGTTTTTGTATCTTTATAGATGTTTGTGCTCTTGTATTGTTTATGACCACATGCACTTTTGAAATATTATGCTTTCTTCGTGGCTGCGTGCACTCACTGGCTATTAGTGATTTCCTTTGTATGTGATGCAATGCCCTTAGACAATTGCACAACTCTTCAATTTCTCAAACACAATCTTAAATTCTTTCAAATCGGCCATCTAGTTGTTGAAGGTGTAGTCTTTTGCAATAGTATGTTACAAACAGTACCACAACCATTTGACCTAGATGTAATGCTAATATTCGTTCACCAGAAGTAAACCAAGCAAACATGCATGTGATGACAGCTTATGGGATAGTAATAAAAACTAGATCACATGTATAAATGTGGTAAAAATACTAATTCATTTAAGACTTTCCTTAAAGAATTTGAAAAATCTAGTTTGTTTAATTAGAAATGTTATGCTTTTAACAGACTTTGGTGGTTATACTGATTTGGCCTTTCTATGTTATAGATTCATAAAAACATATTATTATGTGTTGCCTTCTCCCTTATAGAAGTCCACAAGAGCTTTGCTTTGGTGTCCTGCAGATATAAATTCTCTGTTGTAAAACGGGTGAAACTTTTTGTATTACTCAATTCAATCATACTGGATTAGTGAAGTGAATCCAAGCAAAAAGGTGGTTTCTATGCCAACTTTCAAACACTCAGGATTCGGTTTCTTTGATATAACAGGAAGAAAGATAGAAAGATCCTCCCTAAAAAGACTCCCACTAGTCACCTTGATGAAAAGCTGATGGTGAATCGTATGAGTATCACAGTTGCCCGCTTTACTATAAAAGTGAACGCTGCCTCAGGTGAGGAGATAAATGTTGACAAAAAAACACATACTAATTAGTTGCATATTCTGATTTTTTTATACCTGTACGAATAAAGATAAGGGAAAATACACATTTTATGAAAAAGGAAATTCACAAAATCAATTTGCAAAGCATAGCCAATGAGCTGCAGTTTTCATTTTGCAACACTATAGCTATTTTCCCTGGTGCAAAAAATGTTCTGGTGGCTGGAACTATGGTTATATGAGGTGTAGGTCCCACTGCACTCAGGTATTGAAGCAAAGGTCTGCAGCCGGAACTCATTCCATTCCTGTATGGTTGTTCTCACATGGAGCAGGGCTGTCACAGAGATATGTCCAACACTGACTGGGGACAAAAATGCCATATCCTATCTTTGCAGGTCCCAGGGCTCCAATGCTCATGTGCTTAATGGGTCCTGGTGTTCTCAATAACAACGTTACTCATAAAGTAAGGGTATGAATATTATTGATGTGTGCAGTCTCCTTATGACTTGTACATGTCAATGAGCTCCTGCCCACATGGATAAAAGGCGGAAAGCCTTCTGGCACAAGCAGTCCCCCATAGTTTCACTCACCTGACGTGGAGAAGCCAATGTATATTAGGGTAGTTAGTGCATGCATAGTTGCTGCTCTGAAAAGTGGATCTGTAGATTCGAGCACAAGAGCTGCATCCACATCCCTTCTCTCCCTTTTCCTGCAGGTTCTGATAGTGAACTTGAGAGGCAAGGGACATTTTCATGAATTTGGTCTAATGTCAAACATTTTGCGTAGCTGGGGGCGAAGCAGGAGCCCATCGCTGTGCCAGAGACTTGTCTAAAAACATTTCCCTGAAAAAGAAAAATGTTGTTACAAAGACGGAATTCGATGAGTTGAACAGTGGGGAGGAGTTGGCAGCACATCTGGGTATTTAGAAGAGCCATTGATAGACAATGTGAATTGGGCATTGACACTGTGTAAACCGTTTTGACATATGATTGAGTGTATTTTGGATATTAACTTTGACTTTCTTAACTACGTACGTTTTCTATTTCTGGGAAAGATGGGGGTTTATTATGATGTAATGTTGATTTCAAGACTGGATTGGACATATGTCCTGCCTAGAGACCATATATATTTTACGAAGTCTGAAAGATTTTTGGGATGGTCAATGTTATTGACACATGGATTAATTGACACTGTTAAAAATCCATTTTGAGGGAAGTTGCAACCCAGCTGGGTTGCCATAGCCGATCCACGGCAAGATAGTATAAAACAAGACAAAATCGTCAATGTTTCAATAATGTATTAGGGTATGTTATGACCACACAGTGAATATGATGTATGGTTGTTTTTGATGCCCAGTTTGATGTTAATATTGTATTTACAATATGGCGCCTGCCATTATGCAAGGCGCGTACTACCCCTCGTTTGTTTTGACCATCCATACCTGGTTTTAGAATGGCACCGCGCAGCACATTACCTTTAGACACCGAGGAAGGGAGCATTCCCGAAACGCGTCTGTCTTGGTAATAAATCTCGCATTGCTGAAATTTCTTGAGAGTGCTGCTTTTTCTTTTCCGGGGATTTGGAGAGGATTATTGAGCTTTCATTGATATCGCGGTACACCAACGCGCCGCAGCACCCGCCTGCAGAGTGACTCGCTATTTGGTGTGTTCTGGAGCAGTGATATATATATATATATATATATATATATATATATATATATATATATATATATATATATATATATATATATATAAAAATTCAAACAAGTAGTCCTGCACTTCCAGCTCCGGCGAACAGAGACCAAAACGATTCCCAAAGATAAGGCAAAAGGAATTTATTAAACCAAGCTCAACAGCGCAGCGGACTGACGCGTTTTTGGGCGGATGCCCTTGATTGGCAGTATATATATATATTTGCCAATTAATCTTTTGAAGTTTGAAAATCTCTGGAGTGCGAGTTTCTATGTGTCAGGAGATGACACATTCTTTATTGATAATTGAACGGGCCTGCACCCATTTTCCGCACCAGCCCCACGAGATGATGTGACTGGTGTTTTTGCTTGACTTTGTTCATATATATATATATATATATATATCAATAAATGCCCAGATAAAAACCATGTGACCGAAAATGTAAATCCAGTTTGCAGGTAGCTCTGTAATCAAAAATCACACTTACAAACTATTTCAGAAAGTAAACTATTTAAAAATCGGTAACATAAAAATATTAAAAAACTGAAATTCATTGACAATTTTTTTTTAAAGTAATATTAAGTTCACCACTAAAGGTGTTTGATTTGTGTTTTAAAATAACTTAGATGCATGTAATGATCTGCAAAGTAATATGAAGCAAAACACATGCTAAAAAGTAGTAAAATCAGAATCTCAAGAAGCAACACAACTCGCCAGAATCTTTGCTGATGGCATCACAATTTGATTGACATATTTTATCATAGAGTTAATAAACTTCACCAATGGCATCACACTTAGGACCTAATTACCCACCAGACACGTAGTGGCGCAGCGTTGGTAGTCCAGCCACCGTTGCACCGGTGGTCTGACAGCTCCATTACGAGTTGGGTGGTCAGACCTCCCTGGGACCACGGATGCATCCAGGGAACCACAGTTCCCCGGAGGTGGGGCGGCAGTTTTGAGGCCACAATATGGTTGACAGGACTGCTGCTGTCCCACTAAGCATATTATGAGTTTCCTCTCTGCCAAGGATTTCATGGCAGTTCCACCGCCATGAAAACGTGACTGAGAGGAATTTCTGGTGCCTCATGCCACGTGGATACATGCAGTGTGCCCCCCTGTATGAATGCACCCCAGTTCCTGCAAGGCATGGACTTTACAGACCATGCCATGCAGGAACAGTTTTTGGCATTCCCATTGCGGTGCCCATTTTCAGAGGCACTGCTGTGGGAACACCAAAAAAAGCCCAGTAGCCACGAGGAAACTCGTAATCTGGCAGGTAGTGAGACCAAGTCTTTGGCACAGTGGGAACGTGGCGGTGGCGTACCGCCTGCTCCAATTGCATCAAAAGTCGTAATCGTGCCATTAGTGTCAACTCTGGCATACTTCATGACTGATGACATCACTAATGGAATCACATATTACAGGACAATGCCATAGACGGTTAAAACGCTCCTACATATGATTTTGAATAATACAAACTCTTTGCAAACATACATTTTAAGTCACTTGCCTCTTCTACCAAACAAGGTAAATGTCTACGATGTACATATACTCGTCCAGTATTTCTTGTTGGTTATAAAATAAGTAAATAAATGTGAATAGAGTGCAGCACCCAAGAGGAACTTACCTCTAGGAACTGCTAGCTAAGCAAAGCAGAACCGATTAGAGAAAACCAGAGGCCATGTAAAACAGAAAGACCTTCAAGGTATGTGTAGTGGTAAACGGTTATCAATGTATCTTTGCCCGGCCAGTATGGTTTCCCATAGCTACATTGATAAGTAGCAAGTATCTACAACTGTTTTGTTTTCTGTGTTTATTTTACCAGAAGAATACAGATAAGCAGTGGGATGAGAAATGCCATTTAGGTTAATCAAAAAACACTCGTGAGAACACAAACCAGTAAGTAATAGTGAGTACAATTTTTAAAAGTACCAAACAGACAATAGTTTTAACTACTCAAATTAATTTAATGCTATACTAATTCCCAACTCTAAACCTTTTTGGGTTCCGGAGTAGCGTGCTACTCGCTGAAAAAGCGCTTCAACGCCTCGTCAGTGGTAGTAAGCTCTATATAAATGCAGTTACAATACAATAAAATGACAATGGTATCAACAAAATACCTCCACAACGACGAGAAAACTCAGTTGCTTTGTTGTTCTGTTTCATCAGCGTAATTCTGCATTTGGAACTATCTTCAACTTAGACATGATATTAGACTGCTGACTGTGGACAAAACGTGGCAGAATATTGATCAACCATTGTTATTCCCGTAGGATTTCTTCAAACTACGGCTGAGGAGTTTTGCTTTTACTATGCCAGAAAAGATGGCGGGATATGCTTTCCAGACTTCCCGAGAAAACAAGTTCGAGGCCCGGCTTCCAACTACTTGGACCAGATGGAGGACTATGTCAAAGTTGAAGAGATCAACAGGTTCAGACAATGATAGATACTTCTATATTCATGTAAAACGATTTAACCTTGTTTGATTTATTTTGTGGCATTTTAGTTTGTAATTGTTCTTTAGCCCTTTAGCCTCCCACATGTTTTATGGTGTTGCTGCTTTTCAAAATGTACTTTCGGTAACCACATGGAGATAACAAGTAAATCACAAAGCTTCTGTTGTGAATTGACTTTTCTGTCTCGTAGGTTAATTCACACATTAATATTTTGAAATGGTGGGTGCTTCTTTGCTTGGCCTTCCATCCACACCCCTTTCATTTCTTGTTCCCACACAGAGTTTTATCCTTCATATGATCACATAGCAACTCACGTATTGTGAGTGGTATATTGTGAACTGATCCGCGCAAAAATATTTTCCTTGTGCAATTATCAATTTTCCCAGGTGATAAAAATGGGCAAATTGGGCAAGTATCGAATCCTCCAAAGTCTAAGAAACTAATACAGTTTGTGAAACCATTCATTTTTCTATATGGTGTAATACAGAAATCCACATACCAACACGGAAGCAAAACAAAATCTCGTGTTTTTAAGTTATCATGGACTGTTTATGCGATTCTATTATGTATTGGGTGGGTCCCAGATTTGTAAAAATATAAAAATTTAACTTTTTTCCAATGATGCTTTCATGTATGTTCACAAGATTTAATTAAAATGTATCCACCAATATATGATGACAATGAGATGTTGATTATATTTTGAATATGGAAAACCAAGTACTCTATCATCGCAGATGATTGGTTATAGAGATTTTGTTTTGTTTCTGTGAATTACCAAATCCTTAGCACCATTTATTGATGCACGCCCAATTTTTGCACCTGGGCTGCCTTTGGTTACAGAGCATGGTTACCAATATACATAGTCTGCTCACCTTTCCCTTAATAATAGTACTAATGGTAGTGAGGGCTTGGTAGACTAGTTTATTGGTGCTGTATGTCTAAAGATTTACGGCCTGAACCACCTTTCCTCTTCTGATGTTAATTCCTATTTCAAGAGTTAAATGCAAGTCACAAAATGGAGGGAAGTCCTGTTGATAAAAATGTTTTAAAAAACTTACAAATCAGATAGATGGAAATAGTTTTTGACTGAGAAATCTGCCTGTAGTTAGTACATTCATGGCAAGGATTCTTGAAAAACGTGCCTTCTACAGTGACATACTAACCATTCTCCTGCTCATATATCAAGATATATTTTAGTAGATCAACCAGGAAAAGTATAAATAATTCACACCATAATTTATATCCTTGTCCAACCTAGACCCAGGCATTCACCACCTCAAAGCTGTGCTCATTTGTACAAGTTTGTCGAAGGAGCATGGTACCAACTTCTAGCCATTGAGCAGCTCACCAGTGTCTTTGCTTAGTCATGTTACTGGCTACTGCATTGATAAGGAGCAGCTCCTTATGCAACTGCAAATTGTACCACCACAAATGCTACTGCTTTGTCTATGGTTTTTGCTTTGGTGATCACAACGAAATTCCTATATTCAGCCTCTTCATATGCAGTCTTCCAGGGTGGTGACCTTTGTGGTTGCAGTGGACAATTTCCTTTTGTCTTCTAACTCGAGTACTTGTATGAATCCTTGCAAACCAAAGTAAGGTGATTCAGGAAACCCTGTGCAGTGGATGGACACATGTTCAACCACCTCACGAGCTAGAGTGTGGGGCAAGGTAGAGCCATCGACCTTCATCTTATGTTAAAGTGTAACCCACATGAGGCGTCACACATTCTAACATCTACTTATATGATAACCTCTTCAGGTTCGCATTTAATTTTAAATTCTCTCAGTGTTCTTTCACTCCTCATTTTTACTGTTTCGGTATGTAAAACCCATTTAGCGACCTAAGTCATTATACCGTCATAGGGTGCTCTCACAGTCCACAACATCACCTCACTGGTCTCTTCCAGTTGCCTGACCCTGGTTCCGCTGGATCAATCTGCCAAGTTTTCACAGCAATCCCATGTTGGTCGTTTGGAGCCTGGCTTGCAGGGAGAGGAAGGAATAGCTGTGGCTTGGCATCACTGTGCCCCGTGACACAGTCAGAAACACACATCAGGACGTAATGACTTTTACTTAGAAGTGAACTAAAGAAACTGCATATTTTGAATGTTTTTGTACTGAAAAGATAACTGTTTACTTCCCCCTTAATTGATGTGACATTGGTTTATCTTTCTTGCTCTTTCTTCTTTGATGCCTCATATTGTGTCTCCTTACTGGGGATGGGGGACAGAAGATCTCTTTTATAGCATGACCCTCAAAGTCAGATACACACACTACATGGGACGTATTCCCTGACTGTCATGATGTTCTTTCCTAGGAAACACAAACACAACTATTTTTGTCTTCAAGAGGTGGTACGAGGGCTGAGGCAGCCCGTGGGAGCGGTACATTGTGGGGATGGCTCCCGTCGCCTCTTCATCCTTGAGAAAGAGGGATATGTCAAGATATTTACTCCTGAGGGAGATTTAATGAAGGAACCCTTCCTGGATATCCATAAGGTGGTTCAAAGTGGAATAAAGGTAAGCACCAAAGATATGATTTATTCATTGTTGCTCAGGTTCACTTAAGTATAATCTATAATATGAGGTAATTATATTTTTCCTCTTGACATCCAAAAATACTGCAGTGTAGAAAAATATTTTCTTAGCCTAAATTGCTTTGAATGCAAATTATATTTTAAAATGATAATGATATGTTCCAACAGAAATAATAAACAGATGATGTAATAGCAGTTTTATTATTAGCCATGTAGGCTAAGATGCAGAGGTACCTTCAACAATTTTGAAAGAAGGTTCCTTAAATGTATGTTAAACATTTTTTTGAGACTGTAATTTGTCATTGACGTGCATTAGACTACCCTGAACAATCAAATCAACCTTATTTTAAGATTAATTTACAGGCCTCATAATATAGAGCGCGGGCCGAGCTGTCTGAGGGCACATACAATGAAATGAAATGGGGCCTTTGTAAAGCGCAAACTGTCTCTCTCAAAGGAACCTCCTGGCGCTACAATATACTGCCAGGATCCTCAAAAATAAACTGCTGGGAAACTAACAATAATTTTTGTGGAAACTTCAAGACAAACTAGTCAGTATAATAGACAATGACGCAAAGAATCTTTAGAAAAATGCAAGTAATGTCTAGGTCAGGCCTGCAGTGGCATTTATTTGGTTGGGGATACTATTCCTCCCTCTGGGATTTCTTGGCCCACCCCTTCACCTATAATCCTTAGTTTTTACCTAATTCTCCCTTGTCGGATACCTGACTATCTACTTCTTTTTGCTAAAACCCCTGTCATCTGTTTCACTCATGTTATAATCACAATCAGGTTAAAGACAATTACATCTATAGTGGTTTCTGTTTGCTTGATAGATATTAAATGTGATGAGTCCCTGTGAGTAACAGCAGTTATCTCAGTTGTTGTTGTTATCTTCAGCGTCCTGACACCTTGTGGTAAAGTTGTGCATTGTGAAAATGTACAGTCAAATAAATGAGAACCCAGCAAAAGGAAAAGATGCAGCTTCTACGAATTCATCGGTTGTATTTATGTCCTATGTAATTAAATGCTTTGGGCACGTGGAATATGTACCCTGGCAACCCTAAATATGTTAGGATAGTAAAGAGGAAATTGAGGGGGCGTTGCACAACTTGAATTAAGCCTAGTTATAGCATGCTGTGCCAGTGGGACTGATACCACACTGGGTCAGGGAGGGTGGATACCACTTTGTGGCAGGGAGGGTATCCACCTGAAACACTGAAACACATCTCCTGTGGTAATCACTAACAAATGTTGGGAACACCAGAGAAAGTTCTGTTATGGGTAGAGGCATAGAAGCTCTTTCTTTCAATGCTCGTGTTTGTATCTTTTTGAGCCTCTTCTCAAAAGCCCTGTGACTAAGATCAAGAATTATTTTGGTAGACACCCCCTGAACTGCCTCCACCCTGTTTTTGAACAAGGTGCATATGCATATCTTCTCTTTAATGTTAATAAAGCCAAACTCTTTACACGTTCCATGTACAAGAAAACAGCATTGTTTCTAACATTAACCCTTGAAGAAGAAAGCAGTTCTTCGTGGTGCTGAACGACCAGACATGTGTAGTCATAATAATAAACTTGAGGAAGGAACTTGAACGTGATTTCGAGCTTAGATCTTCCTTTACCAAACAGTGTGGGCGACTTACTTTCTATGGTGAGTTGTGATTTAAATCTGTGGCAGGGAGTGGTAGGTGAATCTGAGACATAAACTCATGCCTTCCTCCATGCCAGTGTGTGGGAAAACTGGGAAGAGATGCCTGGTGGCTAACAGGCATATTCTCTTCCAATAGAGATTAAAAAAATGCAGATCGAATGGAGAACTAAGGTTGGAACGGGAAAATGTCCTCTCTCCTTTCGAGACCTCGTAGGAAGGGTTTATTCTGATTAAAAATGGAGTTTGACAATTTCGGTGCGCTGCTTGAGAAAGATTCCTCAGACTTCTTTTCTTTGTACATGCTGGCAATTCAAGTAGGGAGACGTCCAAACTCCTCCATTGAGTTTGCCCTCCTGAAATGGCCTGTTTATGTGCACAATGTAGTTTTGTGGATGAAGCATGCTGGCTTGGAATATTCTTTGCTTCAAAGAGGAGCCATTTCAGAGACATCAGGGCTGCAGTAATGTGGTCATACTTCTTGTAGGAAAGACCAGTCTAGCTATTGCATGGAAAGCTGCTCTGTGAGGAGCAAGGTGCGAATTTGGGATTCCAGTGAATAAGGACATACCATAGCCGAATCCTGGTAACGAGAAGCAATGAATCTCTAGTTGAATTTCTGCAACAGGAAGGAAAGGTTTGATACCTCATAGAAAAACGAAAGAATGAATGTGAGCTTGGAGGTTAAGATTCTTATCTAACCTGAATCATGGCTATTTGACACATTTAATAACATAAGGGCAATTATTCTGGGGGTTTAGCACATTCTGGCACGATTGTAACAGTCTGGCACATTGGGAATGGAGATCAGCAGTAATTCTGGTTTCAAGGGGTTTAGGGTCGAAGTGATAACGAGTAATCCATGGCAGAAGCTTTTTCATACTTGCCAGCGTTGAACTGGTTTAAGATATTGGAGCGGTTTAGAAGTTGTCCAATTGGCTTCAAGCTTGCATTTAATTGAATAGAAGAGAGTTGAAGATAGAACGGAACCTTAGGGTACTTATTGTTGGAGAGGGGTGATAAATTGACGTTGATTATCGATGTCTGATGCAAACCTGTATAAGGTTGCACCTTTTATTCCCATTCTTTCATCGAGAATTTTTTATGGATTGTGATAATTTACTATGGTAAACACTGCCAACAAATCCAAGAGGTGGAGAAGGTAAATGCTACCATTGCTTAGCAAGCATTGGCCAAGGCAGTGAGTAGAACTGGCTTAATGTGCCATGGCATGCAAATAACCATCCCTAAATGCTGTTTACAAGTGTTGCATGTACAAAAAAACGGGTTGCCACATTAAAACTTTCTATATTCCCTCTGCTAATGCTGGGGAAAAAATAGCAAAAAACGAATGATTGCTTTTTGTACAGAATCGACATAGGAGATAAAGAACTGAATTTGACAATGTGAGATGGGTGAGTGTACATTTCAGATGTAAAATACTTCCTCATGAGTTCTAATTGAAGTACTAGTTGAAGGTGGAATGATATACCAAATAGGCCATATAAGGTGACAAAGTAATGCTCTTCTGGGTGGAGCCAAAGCCTACTCTATGTGAATTTTAAAGAACTGTTCACAATATGTCTGTAGACAGTTGCACTATTAAGCCAGCCCTAAAAAGCAAAGTAATTGTCAAATACTGTATTAATGCTGTCTCGGTTTTGAATCCATACCTAAAACCTGGCTAAAAGTAGTCTAGCAAATCAAATTCAGCTATAAATTGATTGAGCTTATCTCCAGCAAGCTTTCCAGGATTTACCCAGGTAGAGTAAGATATTAACACCAAAATAGCCAGCTGCTCTTCACCCACAGAACTCACAGTAGACTGTGAAGACGGGCTGATCTGTGCACAGAACTTTATAGATTCTCTGGACCTATAAAGGAGGGCTTTAAAGTGAATAAAAATACTTCTTTTCAGAGAGAAATATTTTTAAGGTTCATGGTGCTAGACTTAAAAAAATCAGTCACAAGGGCACTCGAGCAAGATAATGAACACTGGCTGGGGAATATTAAGGCAAAGTTGCTTTTTTGAAATCTGTACTTAGTTATATTTGGAAAGTGGAACCACATGCCTCTCTGGTTATGGTTTATGGCTGACGCTGGTTTCTACTTATGATAAGGGCTAGTTTCGACTTTAAAGCATCTATACCATCCGATGAAAAGTAACATTGTGCAAACCCACAACGTCACCAGGGCTGCAACTATTTCCAGACTATGGCAGCTCCTAGTTGGTGTAATTGCCTTTACCATCGCCCCCCGCCCCCCCACTTGGTTGGTTGGCTTGCCACATGCAAGTCTACCGTGCCAACCCAGCTGCTGGAAATGTTGCCAGGGCTGGGGCATAGCTGAATTAAATGGATCATTAATGCGCTGAGAAATGTGAATGTTGCGCATTTGTATCTCTTCAGTATCCCAAAGTAACGCTGTTCTCAGAAGAGTCCGCCCATCTATATGGCAAGTTATGGAGGCGCAATCAGAGAGGGCAAAAGCTCCCAGGGGACTGAAAAGATTAACCTGCTTTGAGGGGCAATTGCCTGGGGATTCCCTTTAATAAGGGCAGCATGTGTTGTGGCACAGTGGCCGAGGGGCCCCTTCCCTCTACGGATGGGTGCATGGTTGTCGGTTGGTATACAACGATAGGCGGCAAAGGCATTCTCCTTGCTTGCATTAGTGCCAGTGCCAGTTTGGCTAAAGCCTGTCCAACGGATAACCCTTCACTGATGGTGGCTGCAGTCACAGTCCGACACTGCAGCCGCGGTCCTACACCAGCACAGAGCAGATTGGCCGGTAAGATGGGGAGGGGGGAACTTCAGATTTCCCAACAAGCACATTCGTTAAAATACACTATAAGAGGACAAATGCAGGAAGGGGTGGGGCTTAAGAAGCAGTAAGTAGGGAGAGGAGTGTGGATTGGGAGGGGGGTACTTATAACTCCATATTTTGTAAAATAGCCATTCTTAAGGCCTTTAAAACAGAGATAAGAGTGTGTGTGTAGGTGCGTGTTTGTCTGTAGGTGTAAAAATCCGACGTGAAATCCGACAAACACCTCACCATACCCGCCTATAAGCACTCGTACCCAACTATTTACTACAAAATACTTTTATTAGGGGGGCGTAAGACTCGAATCACCCACACCCCCGAAGCTACGCCCGTGCTCATTAGAGCAAGACATATTCATTCAACTCTGGAGCTCAGTCACTTTGACAAATCTACACTCTACTTACAAATCGATACAAGTAACCAGTCCCTGCATATGCAACACCGGTCACGAAATGGTTAATGGAAGTCGTCTGAATGTCAATGGTGAGCTTAGATAAGACAACAGTGCGGTGAGCTGGGCACTTCCCGTGATCCTAAAGATTGCTCCGGAGCATATTTCCCTCCAGCATGAGAGAAGGCGGAGATTTGTGGAGGGAAGTTGTATGCGCAGCTGATTAAACGCGCCCGCTGCTCGCCTGCGCGCGCGCTGTTCCCTGACAGGCCTGAGAGACGACATGATAGATGGTAGAACACGAGACACTGCGCCACAGAAGCCCGCGAGACCACACAGCTCTCCGGGGCAGACCGTGCCCTGCTGGGCTTGCGATAATAATAATAACTGGTGTTTATGTAGCACTTACTGCCACAGTCACCGCTGATATCGCTGTGCGCCCAGAGCCCGGGCCCAGGAATGTCTCCCTGTTTAATGCTGTCCTGGAATAGGCGAGGGCCTGTTCTCCCGAGAACAACAAATATTTTACGAGACTGCTTGGAGCAGCTTTCAAAGGGCTGCTTAGATTTTAAGATTTGTTTCTTATGCAGAGTGGTAAGAATGCTTTACTGCTACAAAGGGAATCTCTTAGAAGAGACAGGACTTCACAGCGGTCGCTGACGTTTTCTTTTGCTGCTTCAGTGGCTGCTCACAAATACATTTCCCTACTTATATTAAATGCACTGCTTATTCTGTATTTTCCGACCAGCATTTTTTCCAACGTTGGCACGTCCAATCAATGCAAAATTATACCGACAGTAAAAACCTTATGCATAACTATATCAATGCTTTTTAGGTAATCCGGCCCCTGGAAGTCCACGAAGCTGTGTCCTTCAGAGGTAGTAAGGCAGCCAGCTGGCCGCGGCACCTTTTCAAATGAGTAATAGGGCCCGGATCCCACAGCATGCTCCACGCCCGCCCAAACCCACCATGCAATGAACTCTTTGAAAAAGGGGGTGGGTGTAAAACTGCCATGTTTAATAACAACAATCATAAACATGACAAAGATAAGATCAGGTAAACATAAACAATATCAAATTGCATTAAATATTCAACAAAATTGCATTTTTATTATTAAAAATTCTTCTTTCCCCCAGCACCAAGGGGCCCTCTGGCTCGCATCTCCCCAGGCTGAGTTCCCCACGCCAGGTGCAACCCACCTGCACCCTCTGAGTGGTGAGCCCCAACCCTCGAGTCCTTGTCCGCCATTTCCAGGGCCCACCCCTCGGCCACCAGGCTGCCCAGGATCCCAGGAGGTTCGTACCTGTCGCCCTAGCCTCCCCAGCCGATGGCCTCCATTTCCCTGCGGAGAGCTTACAGTCTCTCCCCTCAGTGCTGGCTTAGGGAGTGCGCAAGGCGGACTCCCGTCCATTGTGTAAGTGTATGTCAATGGTCCAATGTCTCATTACCGCAACTCACCCCTTCCACCTACTAAATTAAGGGACGGGTGGGTGGGAGTTAGAATTAAAAGACTAGGGAAATTACGGGGTCCAGGGAGGTGAGAGCAGGTCCGGTGCAGGCGAGGGGAAAGAGGCCGAGACCCTTGCGTACCTGCCCTAAATAGGTCAAGGCCTCTGACCCCCGCCCCCACCGGACGTGCGTCACCACCGCCCCGGAAGCACTTCTCTGGGCCGGCCTCCCATAGGGCCGCCGGCCCCCTACCCTGACCTATGGCGTCGCGTGGGCCGGGGGCCGGGCCCTAAATGCGCGCTCATCGAGCCTTGCGCTTGGCATAGTCGCTTCCTAAAATATCGACTATATTTTAGGATTACATTATGATTATATTATTTGTGTATATATGCTACTTAAAGGCCTACTTCAGTACCTCACTTCTACTTCCCGTCTTTACACCAATATTATGTGTAACTATCTGTGACTTTCTGTTCTATTGGGGTAACAAATCATGTCTGGGAATTAGCGACCAACTGATATGTAAAACTGCTGTTTGTTGCAAGCACAATGATTTACATGTGGACCAATGAAATGCTCTGCTCTGGGTCCAGTGGTCTGAACTTGTGTTTTATCCTCTCACTGATTCTATTTCAGTTGTTCTAGACCTGTTCAAAGTTGGGGGTCCATACACAATGTTTTCCATTGATCTCCTTTTAATGCTCAAAACTGTAGAAACAGCCATCCAGTAAGCCAGATCTTCTCTTTCCCGTGTAGTTTACCAAGCAGGAATTTCAAATACTTTAATAAAAATGCAAAATTTTATGTTAATACGTTTTGCTGGATTTATTTGAAGGAACAAAGCTACATCTTGTAAAAAGCTCAAAAAGCAGCCTAAAAGGGCCTTGGTCTCTAACTCCTGTACTGACTGCCTGGTCATCCCTTTCTATATTCTGAATGACTTTATGATTTTGCCTCTTCTTGTTTTGTCAGAAATTTCCATCTGGTGCATTGTGGATTCTTTATTGTATCCTGGTTGCTGTTCAGTGTTCTGAGTGGTCATAGCAGCTCCTTTCACTCTTCCACTTTTCATAACTCTTGCGCTCTGAATGGGGAAATTCCAGTTCATGTGCCTCCGCCACCTAAATGCTATCATCAGCTATAAGTATATTGCTACGTATTCATTTAGTCCAAGGACCAGTCCCCAAAAATATAACAACAGCAGATCTCAAGAGGAGTATGTGCCTTTCCTACCATTCCGTTGGGGTGGAGTCATTCACCTTTAGGAAAGGTAACCTGGTTGACCTATTCAAGTATTAGCCTTCAATAAGTCGTCTTTCCAATCTATATGAGATGGTATACTCCATAACGTGTTGGATAAGGTTTAACTTCCAATGGTGGTGAAGTCAATGAAGGAACTGCATTATCCTGGGTAGGACATTGCATGGCTGTTGCGGAGACCAGGTAAAGAGTGCTGCACTTGAATCAACTGTTGATGGGCACAGCTTGGCATAGTTTCCTTTTCAAGCAGGTGAAAACGGTGCCCAACATAGCCAAGAATGTCTGATAACAGTTACTAAAGGCTTGCCTCTTACGAGAGCATGCGTATGGGTGCACTCAGCTCTACCTGTACGCATACTTGTTAGTTTCACAGGTTATTATTCAAGATCCAGGTATTGCATTTACAGACCTATCCAGACAGTTCATCCAGAGTGCTCTCTGAGGTCTCATGTTCATTACTCCGTCATAGAGTACCCAACAAAGAAGTCTATTGGTTTTAACTCAAGGCATCAACTTTATACCACTATTCACCCTAGCAAATGTAAACACACGAGGGCAACTCAGTCTTGGGTTAGTGTACAGAAGCCCAGTTTTTTTAACCCCTTCGATGCGCCCGCGATTCACCTGCTGTGCTGTAAACAGCACGAACAGGGGCGGGCCGTGACGAACCCCAGCCGTCATCAGCACACGAGCACCGTAGTGCATGACGGCTGGGGTTCGTCATGAGCATGGAAGGGGTTAATCCATGCTACAGAACTTGGTGCCCTGCGTTTTTGCAGTAAGTTGATTACTTGCTGCTTCCCCTCATTCTTGGTAAGCTGACTTAAACATGTATTTATCCCTGTCTTGGATTTCTTGTTATGCCATTGAATAATTAGCACATAGCTGCCTTTTGATACGCAATTTAGATGCTCGGGCTTGACTTCCATTTGTGAAATTCACAGAATTATCGATCCTTGTAGCCCATGCTCACAAGCTTCAATGAGTAGTATCCAACACTGTCTTTTGGTTAATATTGCCATATATTATATGGACTACATTAATTACTGTTTTCGGACTCATCAGTTTCATATTTGTTCAGAAATTAGTTCTTGGCAACGCCTACATTAAGGTATAGAATAATTATAGAATTTTGAAACAAATAGATCTACTATGTTTTTAGCACACTTTAAAAAAAAACACATCAGATATGGTTGGCATGCGAGTTTGAATTGTACGCAGACACTTGCATTGGAGTTAACAATACACCATGAGTGCAGTGATATACCTTTGGGTTTGGTGTACTCCAGTGCATTTTCAAACATTTCTATATTATATTTTTGTTATATATTTTGGTGTTGCATTTATTCATAAAGCAGACATGAAGATACTTTCAGCATTAGCAAACTCATGTACACATCCAATATATCCATTCAGAGGAAATAGTGGTAATAACGGAACAACTAAACCCCCTGTTAGTAACAAACCGAGCTCTGTAGACCCTACCAAGATTTCTGCTAAGGCAAATACTGTAACTAGTAAGCCCGTAAATAACAACCAGCAGAAAAACTTGGTCTCCCAACAGGTCCAGGCTCCTGCCCAAACAGTAACAAAATCTACGGCCCAGGTTGTAAGAGAACCCCAGAAGGGTGACGCTAATCCTAGTACTAAGAGCCAGCATCTGGGTAGGGGGAGGTTTGCAAAGCCGACAAACGATAAATTATATGGACCCAATGTTGAATTACCCCCAGAGTCGCTACCCTTCGTAGTTGTACTCACAGGTGTCCCCCATTAGAAGCAGGCAGAAAGGAGGGTCATCCCCAACTCAAGAATAAGATTTTACATTGGTTAGGACAAAACAGACCACTCCCATATTACATCGATGGGGAGATAATCCATGTTAGACGCCTGCCTTGGCTGGGCACTAGGGAAAAAAATATTGAGGGAGATATAGTTGTTATTAATTTCAGGAACCCAGAAGCAGTTAGGTCCATACTAACAGGGCCCCCTAGGAATCTGAATACTGCTATAATCCCATACGATCTAACCTATTTCTATCCAAGGTTGTATGTGACCCCTGTTCTTTTCTCCGGGGGGTTAACTGACCCCAAAGATATCAGGAACATTCATATGCTTTCCACTAATAGTTATATGTGTCACTTTCAAAGGCCTCTGCCTACCAGGAATAATTCAGAGTGGAACACAGTCCCTGCTAGCGCCGCAGTCTGCCCCTTGTGGGGCTAGAGCATTTGCAGGGGACTAGAAATATGGAGCACCTGATTCCCTTTACCCCATTGGAAATCTCAAACAGATATGGCGCCCTTTCTGGCCTTGATGGCTGCGATTGACTTCCCGTTATGGCTGCCCCCCTAGCTAAAGATTTAAGCGTTGGTGGAGGGGGGCTAGTAGAGGAGGATATTCAGAGTGGGACAAGGTTTTTAACTACACCCCTCCACTGTGGTAGTCCCCCTTCTAGTATACATGAGGTTAATTGCACCACAACCAATCATGAGATCACTATGGTACAGACGAGCTCTGAAGTCGGTGACCAATTTGTAGAAAATGCTATACCCCCTAAGCAGTCAATTGACCAATTGTCTCGCAGTAATAAAAATCTATTGTTGATATCATGGAATGTGGCGGGCTTGGGTGCTAAGCTAGATAGTATGGAGTGGTGTGACTATGTGGATAACCATGGTATCTGTATATTCCAAGAGACATGGGCCAGGGCTATTCATCATAGAATGGGTTTTGTTACTTATGCTGAGCTTGCAACCAAGGGACCTAGAGGCAGACCATCTGGTGGACTAACCATATGGGTGGGTGTCCATCTTGGGTTCTCGGTCAAAAGGATTAATACCAATAGTTGTGATATACTATGTATTCTCCTAACCCGCCCAAACACACCCAAAATAGCGATTATTAACATTTACCTACGCCCTGTCTTGGGGGGTGCGGTTTCTCATACTCTAGAGTGTTTAACTGCTCTATTAAACACCCTCTCAAGCGATACCAAGGTGATAATGGGGGGGGACTTTAATTGTCATTATGAACCACTTGGGGGGGTTTCTCAAATAACAACAGATGAGGATGATGCCTGCAGGATCCCGCCCCCAAATGTTTATCAAACTAAATCTTGGACACCTATGGCCATGCAGCTCACTTCATTGACATATACATTCTCACTTAGAGCTTGCAATGGTCGCTTCCCGGGGGATAGCCCAGGAAGGAGTACCTACAATGGAATGGGCCACTCATCAATAATAGATTATCTTATGGTTAGTATGTCTCTATGGCATTTGATCCGATATTTCCATGTACTTGACCGCTCGGAAAGTGACCACAACCCCCTGGTAGCAGATCTGGAATTGCCACTTCCCGACGGGGAGTATCAAGAGGATGATATGCCCTCCAGTAACATTAGGATCTTACAGGGTGGTAAAAGAATCCGATGGGCCTCCATTAAATCATCGCCAGATAATTTGGCATCACTGTATAAAAGTGTCACTCCCCAGTTTGAGCGACTAAAAACATTGCTCGAAAGTGCCTATAATCTCGATAACGACGCTAAATCTTTAAAAATACACAATGATTTAATGCTCGGCCTAGCGGTAAGCTTTTTTAAACCGGCAAAGCAGACTAACCGACAGGCACGTGCCACAAATCCCTGGTATAACCAGTCTTGTAGGAGGGCGAAGACTACTCTAATTTCTGCCCTAAAACTAGGCCATAGAGCAACCATTATGGCCGCAAGGAATGCCTAAAAGAATCTCCTTTCCCATGCAAAATCCAAATGGGAAACAGAGAAGTGGCAGGCCATTAAACAGGCGTTAATAACGAAAGATGCCCGAACTTTTTGGAACCTGGTTCATACTGGGAAACCAGAAGGCAAGGCAAAGATCGATCCCAACATCGCCGAGGAAGCCTGGTGTGCATTCTTTGGTGAACTTTATTCTAGCCCTGCTTCCCAGCATAAAGTGTCACTAACCATGGCTTTGAGATTGGCCCCTGGATGCCTTCCTCCACCTTTTACCATGTCGGAAGTTACACTTGCAGTTCAAGCACTGAAATGTAACAAGGCCCCAGGGTTGGACAAGATCCCTGGTGATCTTTTCAGAGAAGAGCCGAAGATCTGGGTACCCTACCTGACCGTCATATTTAATGCTATTCTTGACGGTCAAGAGATTCCAAGTACCTGGTTGGGGGCCGAAATCATCCCGATTTATAAAAAGGGATCTCCGTTGGACCCGTCAAATTATAGGCCAATTAGTCTTATTGATGTTACCCAAAAAATCTATGCCAAACTGCTTTTGCAACGCTTGCAAGATTGGATTAGTGAGAACAACATCCTCTCCCACCTGCAAGCAGGGTTCCGTGCTAAAACATCTACCATCGACCAATTACTACGGCTCCAGGTGCTTTACTGGAAGCATGTGGTCTTGGAAGGAGGTAGTCTCTACCTGACATTTGTGGACCTCAAATCCGCATTTGACATGGTGGACAGGAACCAATTGTGGAGTATATTAACAACAATGGGGATTCCACCCTACTTATGTCACCAACTTAAAAGACTCCACGAAGGAACCTATGCAAAGGTACGCTATGGTAAATATGGCCAGCTGACAAGAGCTTTTCCTATTGAGAAGGGAGTTAGGCAGGGATGCGTACTTGCCCCTACTTTATTTTCCCTTTTTTTAAATGGTCTTGTCGATGACCTAATTAGTGTACACAACATTGACGCCCCTAACCTAGCTGGCGGTAAATTTCCTGCACTTATGTTTGCGGATGACACCCTGCTGCTCTCGAAAACATCTATGGGGATGCAGCGGGTGTTAGACCAATTCACCAAATTCTGTAGGAACAGGAATTTGGTGGTTAATATAGACAAAACAAAGTATATGGTGTTCAATGCCAGTGCAACTAATTGTCCACGCCCGTCAATGGATGGACGAGCCCTGGAAAGGGTAAATAATTTCACTTACTTAGGTCTGACCTTAAACGATAAAATGAGTTGGGAACCTCAAATGACTAAGGCTAATTTAACCCTTTCTCAGTCTACGGGAGGGATTCTCAAGGTGCAGAAATCTTGTGTCCATAAAGTAGTCAGTGTACCACTGGAAATATATAAAGTTCAAACCAGATCATCCACCCTTTACGGGGCTGAACTCTGGGGCCACTGTCCAGCGAGTGAGATTAGCATAACAGAGAATAACTTCATTAGACATCTGCTCTCTTTACCAAAAAACACTCCTCTAGTTCCTTTAAGGTTGGATACAAACCTGAGGCCTATTGCAGAAGCAATTGCCTCTCGCCCGCTCCTTTACTGGCGCAGATTGTGGAGTGTCCCGGAGCTTGAGTGCTATAGAGAAGAACTGAAGATTGTGATGGCACGCCCGGGTGCAGGGAGGATAAAGTGGTTATCCTTTATAAGGGGGCAGGCGTCTAGGATTGGCATGGAGAACCTCTGGTTAAATCCGGAGGACACATGCAAATCTATCTCAAAGAAAACCCTGTCTGAGTCTATAAAATATTACAACTTAGAAGAGGTCCTTCGATCAGCCAGGTCTTCTAGTCTCACTGACAGCTTTCTGGACTTCAAGAATGTCTACAGCTTTGAGAAGGAATTAGACATTATAGAACCTGTCTTAGCAAAAAAACTGTATCTACAGTTCAGATATGGTACACTACCCCTCCACTCTTACACTGATAAATGGAAAATGGGTTTAGTTCATCCTTGTCCAGGTTGCAATGATCCAAACGAATCCCTAATTCATGTGATCTTGTTTTGTCCTGCTTATTCTGTTAGCAGGAAAAAATGGATTATACAGCTATGTGTGAACCTAGGAGTCAGGAACCATATAGAGTTTTTTAGAATTTTAAAAACTGATACTAATGCACTAATAGTTACTGCTATTGCTAAATTTTTGTTTTCAATGTGGTTAATTAGACGGAGATTGATTCGGTAGTAGCAAGCTACTCAAATGTAGGTAGACAGCTTGTCCTAGTAAAACTAGGCTTCCACCGCGTTTTGAACATTTAATCAATGTACTTTCTTGTTTTAGTGTTTTTATCGTCACTTTATAAACCACATGTTAACTGATTTTACTGCAAATATCTAAAATGAGATGCAACTGTGTATTAGTTTATTACTGTACATGTATTTTTCTATTTTTGATGTACTTTTATGGTTCATAAACAAACCGAAATAAAGTTAAATTGATGATGATGATATCCATTCAGAGGAAATAGAGTTTGAATTGTAGGTGGTCTAACATTTGTCCATGAATTATCACAAAAAGCCATTAAGTATTTCTAATATGTTATTATAAACTGTATGTTGAGTGGCTTTAATGCTAAGCCAGAGGGTCTCAATTGGCACCAATTTTAATGAAGAGGGAGCCAACATTTTCTACAAAGAAGAAATAACAGCCCACCTTTGCCAACATAAGCAAAGGTGTGATGTGAGCAAAGAGCCCTGGAAAAGTTGATTACACCATCTTTGCACACAAATGGGAAACTAATATCTGCATGTACCATCTAATATACATGACATTGCCTACTTACAATGTTCAATCAAACAAAACAAAAAGTGCTAGATAAAGACCAAACATATGAAGAACCACTCATGGATACAGACATTTACAAAATGTAAAACACATTGAAAGCATGTTTTTACACACTAATCCACCAAATATGATTACTCTGACAGACCCGACAGATCAATGCAGGCACCTCCACCTGTTTCAACACCCTCCGCATCCTCCGCAAGACCTTCAAGTGGATCCCCCTGAAGCCAGATAGACCATCACCCACGCACTCATAACAAGCCGACTAGACTACAGAAAAGCCCACTATGCTGGAATCAACAAATCTCTACTATGCAAACTCCAGACTATCCAGACCACCACAGCCAGATTTGTCCTCGACATCCCACGACATGAGTACATCATACACCACCTGCATGGCCTCCACTGGCTCCCAGTCGAGAAGAGAGTAACCTTCAAACTACTCACTCACACTTACAAATCCCTCCACAACATCGGACCCAAATACCTCAAAGAAAGATTCTCCTTCCCTATACCCAAAAGAAACCTCCGCTCCGCCGACCTCTCCCTGGCAGCAATCCGGCGCATCCGCAGAACCAGAACGGGTGGAAGAGCCTTCTCATACACCGCAGCCAAAGCCTGGAACAAGCTCCCAGTCAGCATCAGACACTCCCCAACTCTGCACGCCTTCAGGAAGAGCCTCAAGACATGGCTCTTCGGCTGATCCGGGGCTTCATCCCCCCACCCCTCCCCTCAAGCGCCTTGAGTAGTGAGTATTGCACTTTAAACCCCCTGATTGATTGATTTTAAAATGGGAACTTAACAACATAAATGAACACAGTATTAATGTTGTTTATTCTTTAAAAGCAAAGCAAACACAGAAAAACATTTGCAGCCTCTGCATGATAGCCCTCACCACTATCGGCACTAGGAGATTGGCTTATATGACTCACAAGCTCAGCCTGCTGAACAAGATTGTGAGGAAAGGCAGCGATTGCAGTTGCCAGCAGCACATAAACCAGCAACACTGCCAACTTCACAAGCACAACAGCAGCATGAATGCTAGGAAGTAAGGAGTGCATAGATTTGATGCAGTATGTGTAACCTGATCAAATGTGCCATCAACTAAATCACTGTAATTCTCACGACTCCTCAAGGGACACCTTGACCTACCATACACCTAGAATTCTAGATTCTGTAATATGATTCTTTGAAACTGAGAACCGCCTACAACATCTTCATACTGCCCCAAGAGACTAATAACTAATTACTCTCTAGACAATGTAATATATGCTTAGTCATTTGAGCATGCATTCAAGCAAAGATTCTATGTGCTGTCACTAAGGAGAAGGAGCTAATATTGCTTATGTTGTTTCCTGAGCCACTCTGCACTACTTTATCCATTGCAGGATTATGAATGGTTTTAGAATATTGGCTTCTTTTCCAATCAGAAAACAGAAACATGTTTGTGGGAGTGTTAATATGAAGCTCCAGAATTAGTGCCCTAAAGTGTGCTTTTGCTCCTGTCGAATCATTCACAATTTGCCTCTACTTTGGCTTAACCACTAAAAAGCTCAATATGGAAAAAAGATGGTTGCTAAGCTGGTTCTAAACTTATTGACTGGTTGAGTGTTGCAAATTCCGGTGTGGATGATAGTGTTGTTTACACATTTTGTCAGAGTTGCTTTAATTTCAGTAAGCCAGTAAGCAATGCTAGAGGTTTACCACGAGTTAAGGATGTGTCGTATGGGAAGGGGTGAGCAGATCAAGAACAATGCTTGTTGGTTCATGCCATTTGATCTTCGGACAAGTGCATTAGTTGTCTCTAAGTGTGTCACTTCAACATGCTGCTATGTATGGCCCCAAATATCTCTCCCAGAATCTAGTAACATTGACTCAATTGACATTTTACAATAAGATTTTCTCTCTCTGAAAAGAAATGGTGCAGTCAAATGGCTCATAGTAAATTGGGCTATTGACATCTTTCCTAACATCAGCAATGTTAAAATTGGAATGTCGTTTTTTTCAAAGAGGTTAATTGTTGATGTTTCCAAGGCAAAGGCATTTGAGAGCTCTTTATTGATTTACAAGACAGTGTTGTACTAATACTGCTTTGTATTTAAATTATAAGTGACCTGCAAACAGATGAGAGGATGTGGCCTAATGGCTAGAGCAGTCAACCTCGAAGTCGAGGAACTGGGTTCGAGTCTCGACATGGACGGTCAACACCATGTGATTCTGGGCAAATCACTTAATCTCCCCCTGCCCAACAAAATGAAATTAATGTGTCAACATGTAAGTCAACTGGTGGTCATGTAAAGCACATCTAATACCTTTGGGTCGAGTTCCCACTATATAAATCTAAAAATAAAACAGCTGAACTGCATGTACATGTTCATGACACTTTTGCATAATGCTGCTGTGAACATCCATTCTCTTGGCTGAATCCAGATGCACTTTCAGTAACACTGTAGAATCAGACTTTCTGGAATGTCATACAGCTGTATGGCCATATGGTATGTGGATGTCAATTTCATATGGCATTGAGATAAAACTGCTTACATTATGAATTCCTGTATGAAGATCATGCCTTTTTTGTCATGAATTACCATGTAACGTGTCCAAACTTTGGGATCCTGGACCCATATCTCAAATCCTGGGAACCCAGTTAGAAATTAGGTTGGATATAGCAGGAGTAGAGGTATTACAACATCAACCAAAATGAGAATGGGTGAAAGTATTGTATTTTTTTTGTTGCATAGCTTTACAGACTCTGTGTAACTGAAATCTAGTTGAAATAAAAGACTAGCGCACTCTGATTGAGCCTGGAAGAAATGTTCACATCGGTACGACCTTGGTAAAAGGGTAGATGGCAGACCTCAGTTGTTGTGCAGCTCCCAGAGACTCAACTAGGCCTGGGCTGAGTTTGTGGAGTTCTGCTATGCAGAACTCCTCGAAGTGACCAAAATACTCCACTGTGTTACGTGGAGTTCCGCAAGTGGCGGAGTGTGTTAGCTCGCACCGTTAGCGTTGGGTGTTTGTCCCGCGCTGGAAAATCAGCATGAATGGCACCATGAGTAGCACAAGAGGGCACTGCTTCTTTCCGCCGGTTTAGTAGATGTTCTACTCGAGCAGCAGCTTCCTCAACGCGAACGGAAGGCTTCTCAATGCGAGCGATAGCCGCAATCGTCGACCACCCGCATTGAGAAATCTCGCCAGGAGGTAGTCTTGAGTTAGATTTTCCTTGCACACGCTTGCCACCTTAACATTGGTGAGTGCGAGCAAGGGATAAACCCCACTATGAGGAGCAGAGGTTTTTGGAATCCACATGCTATACGGAGTGGAAAAAACTCTGCAAACTCCGCGAGCGGAATGAAATTTTACACCCAGGCCTAAACTGAACGTGCTTGCACTGGTGCTACTGTTGTAAAGCCTACTGTGTATTTTGTTGGGGTGCCACTGTTGTTCAAATTCATTTATCTCTTCCTGGATGATGTTGAATTGTTACCACTCTGCACCTGGTATGAATTCTAGCAGCAACTGTTTGTAATGGTCTTATCACTGTACACACCCATGTACTCTGTCCAATGTGTGTACTCTGCACACACATTGCACATTTTTGTGCTATTAACAACATGCATGCTTGAGTGCTGCTTATTCACCAGCGTACAACATTCAAAGCAACCTCTCAATATCTCCTAACAGTTAATAGCGACACCTTAACACCTACCCAAATGCTTACGTAATTCTCTCATTGAGTCCACCCAGAACCGTGGGGTCCTGACACTGATAGTCTTAAGACACTGCACCATCCAAGCTCTGTTGTCCGTGCTGCATTGAAGTGCCTATATTTCCATGCTTCTTTTGAAACTTAGAAAAGAGGTGTAGAAAAGTCCCCAGGATTTTGAGCGAGTATGATTTTCTATTCCAACTCCAGGCCACCAGGGCCGGACTAGGAATGCAAACCAGCCCTGGCTATTGAGTTGGACCGGCCGCGGAGGAGAAGGGATGTGGGGAGTGCGCGTGGAAAACACTGCAGCTGCTTTTGTTACAGAGGGCCGATATTGCAGCTACCCTGCAAAACTGGCACCCGTAACAAAAGCCCCGCCCCACCTTGGTGGCCCACCCAGGGCCGAACTGGGAACAGAAACCGGCCCTGGCAAACTTCTCGATTCAGAAAAGGGGGTGGTGATGAACAGAGTGTCTGAATTAAGCAGACCACTCTTACCCAGTCCAAAGATCAGGGCTTGATCCATCACCGTTATTTATCTCACTGCCCCATCCCAGCTCAGAACCTGGCTATATGCAAATCAGTCTGTCCCTGGCCCAGTGCATCATGGGAACAGGGCAGACTAAACTACCAAGCCAATTCTTCAACAGAAAGGAGACAAGCTACCGGGGACCGGCTTCTGGCATTTCAGCCGTCTTCGGCTGGCTTGCTTGAATCCTGATGGTGCAGTGAGAAAGGGACTCATGTCTGAGTATACCCTGCCACACCTATAGTGGCCAAAAACGATTCAGAAAAGGGGGTGGTGATGAACAGAGTGTCTGAATTAAGCAAACTTCTCAGCTGACCCTCCCCCAGGGGTGAGGGGGAGTGCAGCTGAGCAGTTTGTGAGCGCCGGTTTCGGAAGATTTTGTTAAAGGGGGCCGATATTGCTGACCCCCCAGTAACAAAAGCGGCCCCCCAGGGGCCCAAAACCGGCTTTCACAGTAGCGGCCTACCGGGGAAATGCCCGGTGCCCGCTATGGCCAGTCCGGCCCTGGGCCCACCAGGGAAATGCCTGATGCCCGCTACGGCCAGTCCAACAAAAGCAGTTCATGAATACTGGGTTGGAGTGCAAGTGCGAGACTTGCAGTACTTTCGGAAAACCAGGAGACTAAAAATCTCAGCATGTCAATGCGCATGCGTGCAATACTTTCTCGTATGCGCTTGAGAGACTGGGGGCATTGAGCTTGAACAGACTGGGCAGTGCTGTGCTTTGTGATGGGAAGGGAAGAACAACGTCGTGTTTCTTTAAGAAAACATGACTCTTCCACAGAATTAAAAGAGACAGACTTCTGGCTCGACAAGATGAAAGGAACATGATGCTAGTGAGAGGGGCATGGAGAAAAGCCATTAAGAATACATAATCTCTGCTGCTTGACCCCAGCTACCTCGTTTCCCACCACAGGCTCCGGGGCTTTTGGACTGTCATATCGGCTTATCGTGAAGCCAGAGGTCAGCCGGTTCTTTAAACACCTCTCCATGTTCCTGTGCTCCCGCACGGATTCTCCTTATATATAATGGTGGCTCGCAGTTTCTTGAACTGTGATTTGTTGCATGTACTTTTGTGTGTCTGTGTGTGGCAATACTGCAATGAGAACTTGGAAGCACTGCAAAAGGCTGATTCTCATAAATGCTTCACTTTGACAGTAAATACGCTTCTGCTTTTAAACCTAAATAATATCTCAGTTATCATTATTGCAATATTTTAGGGCGAAATGCGTGTCAAGGATTCTTGGCATAAATGCTCACTTGCAAGTCAAGCAAATGTAAACTTCCAAGGTTGTATTGTAGACGTTAGTGGGTTTTCAAGTGTTCTAGGTTTGCTTGTGCAATGGCTTACTCTAAATACTTTAGATGTTGTTTATATAAATAGTCACCTCTCACCTCACATCTTGTATGCGCAATCATACTCTGTCTAAATACATTCGGATTTAATTAATACTGTTTAAACTGTTAAAGTGTGCATGCCAAACAATGAATCCAATCCACTTTGCAGATTAATGAAGTTCCCCATTGAGTGACTGTGTGTGTTTTTCTTGTGCTATGCATTTGCCATTTTTGTACTGGATCATTTCTAAAACAAGACCAGCTAAGGAAATGATTGAAACTGGTTAATTGGCGATAATCTGTTCTGCCCAGAATGTTTGCAATGCGGCTGTGTTTTTAAGAATAAATGGCTGCGCTTGGGCCAAAAAATGAAAAATTCTCGGTGTTAATTTCTTGACCGATTTTCAGACTAATGGTTCCTCGTGTGTAGTGCATTTATATTGTTATTGGAAATATCTTCCAAGAGTCCCATGAAATGTATTCTGCTGAACTGCGTACGTGTGGGTAGACATGGCCACCTTAGGGGCGTAATGCAAACTGATGGGGCTCCCCCTGCAGAATGTGTTAAGTGGACCCTGAGTCTCATCTCACAGATATTCATGGACTTTGAGTTGAATGAGGCCCCCAAAGGGCTGATGGCCTCCTGAAGCGTTGGAGGAACCCCTGTACCACAGGGGCTGCAGGGGCGTGTATTACACCCTGCTTACATTTCCTGATTCTGTTTAAAAATCAAGGCACCCCCTTGCTATTCTCCCAACTCGAAAATACTCCTATGCCCATTAAACCCACACACAGCGTCAGGAAGGTTAGTATTCCTTAGCTCAATGCAGAATTCGGAACATCCATCATAGGGCTGCCCAGTCTCCAGTGTTATATTTTTATATTTATTGAAAATAAAATAGGAGAAACTAAAGATGGTTGGAGCACAACACTTGCAAATTTGACGTGGAACATACAAAGGGAGAGGGACAATATGAATTTTTCACAGAGCAGAATGTTAACTCATCAGCTAAATCTTGAAATTCTCACTGAACCTGAGAAGATTAGGCTATCCGAGATAGGTGGGAGATAGAGTTCTATAACTCTGCTTCAGTTTCAAAGAAGCTGCTACCTTGTTGTCGTCTCTGAATCTCAAGGCTTCCAGGAAGTGCTTTTAGGAGATATGAGTTGTGAGAAAGTGCCTCTTTTTATGTGGTTACCCGCAATTTTTATGGATGAATGCTGCTGTTTTTTTAACTCTTTGCACTGGAACATTGCTAATGAGGCCCCAGTACATGTGCCTCAAACGCACTTAGAAAGGGGCATTTATTTTTATTTTACAGAGTTTTACATAGCGCGAACTAGACCCGAATCGGGTATCAGAGCGCCTTACATAGCACCAGTTGCATTACATGAGGACACATTCATTTTTTTGTAAGGCACTGCGAGATTAAGTGATTTGCCCAGAATCACAGGATGTTCAGCGTCATTGCTGAGGCTCAAACCCAGTTCCCCAGATTCGAGGTCGCCCTAGCCGTTAGGGCAACTCCTCCCCCCTATTCCTAATGAACCCATTTTACTTTCCCATAAGGCCAAGGTATATGGTGCCCCAAAAGACACCTATTGCATAGAAGGTTAAATGCCATCTATGGACTACAGCACTAATGTGTCATCCAATAGTGTGACAATACAAACATGACTCCAAGCCTACCACTATAGCTTGGATGCTGCAGTTTTGAAACTACAGTCCAACCTGTCAAACAATTTTTTCTGGGGAAATCCCCCCTTTTAAATATGAAAAAGCCACCAATAAGTAGCCCTGCCCACAAGGCAGGGTGCATCATTTTTTAAAGTAGGACATGTATAAATTTAAAATTAACATGTCTTTACAATGACTAGCACCCAAAAGCTATTTTCATTGTGGGAAGGCTGTCTGGTCAACAGACAAACACTGGGAAGTATTATTAAATATTAATTCTGCTATCTCAGGCTAGGGACCAGCTAGAAAAATGATGAAACAACTACTTCTAATATTTATTATAAGCCTAACTCAATGATGAAGTCATATTTTTGATAAATATTCAGGAAAAGTGACTTTTAGAAAGTTAACTTTTCCCTGCCCAAAGTTCCTGCCGGATAATTTGCGTTAGCCTCCAACTGTCACCTAGCTGGTGATTAGCCCTCTTGAGGTATAAAAACTGTTTCCAGAGCAGAGACGGTGGCCTGGGTTTGGGCAGGTGTTTCTGTTCCTTTGGCAGTACCACCAGTTGGACTGCGCTCATGAGCTTATTTTACTTTAAAGGGTCCTCCCTTGTTGCAAGCAGATATCAAGCGATACTTGCACAAGCCCTCTCTTTGTCCTCCCAGTCAGAGAGGCACCAAACCCAGTGGGTCGGAGGAGGTAAACTACCCCCAGAACTGATTTGGGGTGACCACAGAGAAGAGAGGCTGCTCACTACCGCAGCCCCAACACTGGGTGGGCCCACAGGCTCTGCTCAAGGTGAAATGGTTTCTTCATCTTGGCTTTCATGAGTGAGGGGTTCGGTGGGGTTTTTGCAGTAGCTCACACAGTAACTGCTGCAAACATGGGTAGGTTACCAGTGGGAGCTTTTACCCTATTGGTTAGGTAGGGAGCAGGAGTCACCACCACCCAAAAGCTAGTACCAGGCATAAATGTGGCACTTCAGAACACTCTGGATCTGAGGAAGAACAGACAAAGGACTGCACCTGCTGTTTGAGACATGTGAGGAAACCTGAATAGATGGATCTACTCCCATTTGTACCCAGGACAAGGAAGGTAACGCCAACATTCAGTTTGCTGACCTCCTACGTGGCTACAGGGACACAACAAGCTGCAAGAGGCCTTTTTAGGTCAAAGCCTACCAGCCAGCACAGTTCCCTGGTTTGTTAAAGACACTGACCTACTGACTTGATGTGAACCCTCCTGAAGGCATCTGCTGGAGTGAGCCTTGACCCCTAAGTGCTGTTCCTGAGACACTGGAACTCCTGGCTATATTTAACTGTACTTTCCCTCCTATCACCGGTAAAAACCTGGGACTTAGAAATATTTCGGACTTCAATACCTCCAGAGGACCAGGACAAACTTGCCAAGCTGATTCGGCCAAGGTGCAGCATCCTGGGCTGAAGAAAAGATTTACCCCGCTCTGAGATTCTCCACAGAATCAAATCATTTTCAGCAGGACCTCAGTGAGAAGGTATCTGGTCCTTTGGCGCCCTTGTTAGACACACTTTGCAGCGCTGCCCTTCTGGAGGAGTTTAAGCTCCAAAAAGAGAAAAGTCTGAAGTTAAATATCTTGACCGAGTGAAGGTACAAAACATTTTTGACCAGTGAGAGAACTTAGCTTGGCACAAAATGTATATTTCCCAGTTCAATGCTTTTCCAGCCAGAACCAACAGCTTTACTAGAACCTCATCCAATTCCTATTTCACATCGTGGAGCCCTCCCCATAAACAGTCGTCTGCCTTGCCTCACTGAAAGATTTGGACTGCCAGAAAAAATTCCCAAAGTTAAACCTGGTTGGTGTATCCGACCCATGCTATATCACGATCCCAGTCTACCATGACCAGTTGGCCTACTTTGGCACATAGCGCCAGATGTAGAAAGCATTTTCCTTTTCACAAATGTCCCAATTCACAGAAACAGGCTGATTGCGACTGGAAAAATGCTTTTTCAAATGTACAGAATGCACACTGCGATTCTGTAACTTGTTACCGAATTGGAATTTGCATTTGCGATTCGGTATTTGGAAGGGGTGTGTTTTGGGCATCCTTTAAAACTATTTTTTTAAAAGCCATCACAGATATGGTGGTCTGCTGACCTCAGCAGGCCACCATCCCTGTTATGGCTGTGATACCTAATGGGTCGCAAATTGTGGCCTACCTCATTAATATTCATGAGGTCGGATGATTTGCGAACTACTAGGAATCGCTATTTGGGAAAAAAATTAATACATTAGCAATACCGATTTCCCAATTGCGATTCAGAGATAATTGCAATTCGGAGATCAGTATTCCTGATGTTCGTACATTTGGCCCTTAGTGTTTTTTTACACAATTTCTTACTACATTTTAAAAAATTCATATTTCCCATTCCTGTTATTGGATATTTGGAGGTTTGTTGGTATTTTCTTCATCAAATTACTCTCTATTTTTATAACTTGGAGGGATTTTTATTGTGTTATTTTTTAGATGTTTTACTCTTTTTGTATTAACTAAATGTTTTACACATTTTCTCGAAGTTAAGACTGCCTTCTCAGTGCCATGGCTACCAACGGTTGAGCTCAGGTTTAAATTATTGAAACCTTTTACTGGACCTATCATGATGGTGTCTTTATTATTTGTGGTGGACCTCAGTCTAACACTAACAAAACACTTTCTCACATGAGTTATCTAAACACCTGAGGTGCTTGAATCCTTTAGCGTCTTGGGGTGTACTGCAAGGTTTCTTTCTTGCCTGTGCAGGTGATGTTCAAAATGGAAGTTTTATATTAATTCTTAGAGGAACCTTCGGTGAGCGTTGAAAAGGATTAGTGGACAGGTAACCCTCAAGAACTCCTCCGTAGTGAAGTAATTGTCTATGGGGAAAGACTAAACTCATTTTCACTTCCTGTGGCTAGTTTGCGAGAAATAACTTAATGTCAGGGTAAGTCCTATGACGGCAATCCTGTCTCTTAGTCTAACACACGAAGGCGGTACTTACCATATAAAAGGTGGCCAAGAGGATGGACATGACTGGCTGGCAAAAATCCTCTTCTTCAGCAGAGAATTCCTGCAAAGAAGGAGCAAGACTTGTACTGAAACCTGACTTATAGTTGCCCCAGCAGGAAGAAGGTAATTCAAGAACAGACAGAAACTAGCTCAGAGATAAGCGAATGTCATTTTTCATAAAGTAATACACACTGCTTACTAAAAGTGTGTTTCAGGCAAATATTTTGTTTGACTTTCTTAAAGAGTTTATTTACAGTGAGTAAGAATTCTGAGACTAGCATTAGCTCAAGCGATCAGACATCAGTGCCTTGTAAATGTCCAGTGTTGAGAATGGTAGGAATGCTATTTTGATGGGACTATGAACCTTCTCAGTGTTCAATGGCCCAAAGGGAATTCAATTGAAAGTGAGTGGGTGTCAAGTGATGGATTCTTCTTGATGCTCTCTGTGATAGCTGAAAATTGTATCCCTAAAGGAGAGATGCAGGTTGTTGCAACATTCTTGTGAAGCTGGATTGTTGTGTTATGCGGCCTTTGGTTTTATGACTCTTCGGTAGATTTAAAAGAGGTCTGGTGCAGTTTTTTGCATTTGTATATATCCACTGTAGTAAAGTCTTGTTTTCATCCCAGTATGTCCCTTTTGGAAGGCATACAAGGATGGACTCAAACTGGGGTAGGTGGAGTGTCACATGTTGTTCAGAGTGATATTTTCTTATATACACACTGGTTTGGGAAAAAGAGCAGTCTTGTAATAGAAGCTTCCAGGATTTTACAAGGTGGGTCTACAAACCTTGCCTTTGAGGTAACAGCATGCCCAACCACACGAATCACAGTCACCAATCACCGGAAAAGAGGGTCGAGTCAGAGTACTTCTTGAATAATGGAAAAGGGACACTTTTGTGCCCCCCTACTTCCATCAGTAGCCTAGCCACTGCTGGGTTGATGACTGCAGAATATGGGTAGTTTCTCGGATTAGATTCTAATGGGTATGCCAAAACATGGTGGAATTGATGGAGGAAATGTGAGAAGCACAAAGAACAGGTGCATCAAACAGCTGCAGATTTCTGTCACTAATCTAATCCAGATGTCAGTGAATCATTACTTGGATGAAATCTGGACCGAATCCTCCATAATCTAGCACAGCTGCATGCGCAGAATAATTGGTTCTAACAATTAAATGACTAAATTTGATAAACACACGATGTGCTCTTTACACTGTTAAACCCTATCCTTATAACAATATGTTTCTCTAAAGGTCGCACTGCTTTCTGCCTAAAGTTTCATTTCACAGCTAGAACCAGAAGAAGCCTTCTCCTAATTTATTTTTCTGGTCTTCACGGTCTTTCTTCTTAAAATGGACCGTCATAATCTCAGTACCAAGAAGACTTTGAAATTTCATCTTTGACTAACCTATAGTTTGTGTCTCTCAGAGGTTTAGACAGGGGTTTAAGTAATTTAATTACATGTTGTGTGCTATTTTAGGATGGCTCCTAAGCACAGGTCTAAAGTTATAGGGTATTTTTTTAAGAAACACTTTTCTATTGCTATGTATTTGAGAAATGCATCCAAACTGAACCACAGACACAATCATTGACTACTCTACCAATATAGCCCACACAATAGTGTGACATAGACCCCAGAGTGAAGGGACAGGTTGGTACAGTTCATCTGCAGGGTCTCTTTTCCAAATAAGTAGCTTGCATAATGTCTATTCATCTATTAAGCCATATTTTAAAGTGAGTGTAAAATAACATTGCATTTTGCCCTCACAGTATTCATAGTTTTTGCTATAACCGTCATTTCCTGTTGCAGCAAGCGAGCTTTCTATCCAGTTGCACCTTATTGGTAAAGTAGGACTCCTAGTGAAAGGTATGCGTGCTCAAGTACAGCCCTGTTTCTGAAAGAACTGGACTAGACTCATTGACATGTCACTTTCTTCTGGGGTTAAAGTGATGGGTGTCAATGAGAAAGTGTCGGCGTCCACACTCTGTCTGTGGTCCATAGGGAAAATATCCTTCCCCTTGGCCAAGATAAAAAATCTGGGCTTCAAGATAGACTATACATTAACATTTTCCAGCAGGTATTGATCCCCCTTCTTATGTGATTGAATCAGATAACCACAGTAACAGCAACAATCTTCTTCATCAAGTAAGGTTTGTCCATTCGTAAAATTCCAGTAGTCAATAAACAGCACTTAAACACTTCGCTCCATTGCGCACCAAAGTGATCACCCCATTTCTTGAAGGCATGGCCACTTCAGGATGGAATGGTGGCAAGAAAGTAAAAGGGTGTGGTTTGCATGGGGCATTCCAATGTAAATTAAGCTAGTACTCTGTTGCTGCCAGTTACTAATTTTCAAGAAGCAGTATGTACTGGGTGGTGTAAAGACCTTTGTATTACCAATGTTTGTAAAACCTGTAATATTTTGTTAGAAGAAGATTTTTCGGATTTCACAGAAGGTTTAGCTATATTTTCTCTAGAGTTATCCAGTATTGGGGTATCTTTCATAGATTCACATGCCTGAATCATTCCCCTTCGCCGAGGCGGGAGTCTCACGGTAAATAAAATGGCAGTGCCAAAGGTAAATAACAGTAGTAGGCCCGAAGGAAAAGGCCTGAGGCCAAAATCCTAGTAGCCTATCTACATCATTATGCTAAAAAAAAACAAAGTCTTTGTCCCAACCAATCAGCTAGCAGCACCTTCTAGAACCCTCTCTGCAGATCCAGTTCTCCTCAGATTTTCACCGCACGTCGTGTGGAAGGGAGTCTCCCTGAGTGCTACTCAGTTTTTTTCTTCATGATGTCTGACAAGAAGGCCTTATTCAAACCTTGCAGGACATGCAACAAAAAGAGAGTCTATGTTGATGATCAACATAAGGACTGTATCTATTGCCTCTACCCCAAGAATGAGGCTAAAGATTGTAAGATATGCCGAACCTTCCCTTCAAAAACTCTAAGCGATAGGGAGGCAAGCGTCCTGTTGTGTTTCACGTCTTCTTCAACTGAAGAGGATGATAGAGATCCTACCTCCAGCATGAGAGCTAGATCTCAGGACAGTTCGTCAAGTGAGGGGAGGAAACATCTTAAATCCTCACACTCCATTTCTGGTCCTTCTCAGGATGCTTCAGCTCTCAAGGACTCTAAGAAACAATCTATCAAAACTGTTAGAAAAAGCTGTTATGTCTCTTCAGCTTTACCTTTGTCGACTATCTCTGTCACATCTTCAGCTCCATCGTCGACGGCGACAATTTCTACCACTTCTATTACATCTCCTATCCTGTCGACGAGGATTTCCATAGTCTCTAAGAAAACCGTCGTCGATGATCTGTCGACGAAAGCCTAATCGACTAAGCTGTCGAAGCACTCGTCGACGAAGTTACCGTCGACGAAGTTACCGCCGACGAAGCTTCAGTCGTCGCTGAGTGTATCTTCCTTACCCTCATCCTCGACCATACCATCTACATGAGTAGAACCCGTTTCTGCTAAGTCGTTAATGCCGGTGCACACTTTCTTAACGCCTATCTCTTGGAAAGGTTTCCAACTTATATCTTTCCAGAGACAAGACTGTTCGTATATCTCACCACTTACTCCATCTCACCTCCTCGACACATATGTCCAAGAGGAGGAGGATGACTATGAGCTCGTCATCCTTCAGAGCTGAACATTAAATGTCAAGAAGATGAGGAAGATGACAATTACACGGAACACTACTACCAGGAGGATATTGTTGTTCCTCACCACACAGGATACCAGAGGCATTATCGGTCTTCAGAGACCAGCCATCTGCCTCCTACCCTCATTCAGGACTTACAGGCCATGCTAGCTGATTATAGGCAGCGCTTCCCACCACAGCAAGTCATTCCACCACCCCAGACTGTGGTAGTGCCAGATCCTATACCTCAACCAGAGGCCCCGGCTCCGATGTCACCAGGTGCAGAACCTCCTCAACGGACTCAGCCTGTCCAGCCTGCTCGATCTCTGGACACTTCTTCGGATGAAGTTGAAGAGGGTGAGCTGCCGGTGAACCCTCACTTGGATCCGTGGGATTCTTATGTTATTTCCATGCCTCTCCACCAACTCCACAACCATCGGAGTCACCTTCAGAAGATATAGGTGGATTTCATAACCTCATGCAGCGAGCTGCTACTAGGTTTCAGCTTCCAGTGACTATGGAACAAACTGATTGTTACCTCCATGATTTCAAAGAGGAAGCCAGGAAAGTTACCAGGGCAATTCCAATAATAGATTACATCTGGACTGAGGGCATCAAAATTATGAAGAATCCTGCTTCCGTGCCTGCAGTGCTGCCAACAATTGATAAAAAGTATTGTGCTCCGATTGACAGCCCATCCTGCCTCATTGGTCACCCCAGACTGGATTCGGTCATCTCACAGGCCGCCCAACAAAGGTCTATAAATCTGGCCACACCTATCACTACACCGCCGGACAGAGAGGGACGTCGTCTTGACCTCATTGGTAAAAAGTTCTCAACCATGCCATCAGGGCAGCAAATTTGTTGGCGATCATAGGACGTTATGATCGCCAAATGTGGTCGGACATGGCTGGTCTGATTGACCTTATCCCAGAGGATAAGTGGCAGGAGGCTAGAAAGATCTTGTTGGAGGGAGGGCGCGCAGCCTCAGAAACCATCGACTGCGCCCTGGATATAGTCAATACAAATTTCAGGCAATTGGCTGGTGCTGCAGTTCTCAGGTGCCAAGGTTGGTTAAAGGTTACCACCTTCAGACCAGAAGTCCAAACCAAGATATTAGACATGGCCTACAATGGCGAATCTATGTTTGGCAAACATATTGATGAAGCCCTCCAAGCAATCAAGACAGATACTGATACTGCAAGATCTTTGGGTACCTTACAGTATAAACGGGGAACATTCAGAGGTGCTAGAGGGCGTGGATATTCCTCTAGAGGAGCTTACCATCAGCAAAGCAGACAATATCAGCCCCAATATCGGCAAAATTATCAGTCATCGTACTGCCAATCTAATATGGCTGGTTTCTCTCGCCAAGAAGGCCGAAAACGCTCCAACAATCAAGGGCGAGACTCTCATAGAAACAAGTCAGTGCAGGCGGGCTCCAATCACAGTTCCTTCCCTCCCTGTAGGTGAAAAAAGTTCTTTCTACCTAGATCAGTGGCAAAAAATGACCTCAGACCGCTGGGTGTTAGACCTTGTCAAGCATGGGCACACCCTAGAATTTGTCACCAAGCCACCAACAACTCCGCCCAAGGGACCCCCTCCCCATCGTCTTCACTTATTGTTCAAGGAAGCTTATTCAATGTTTCTCAAGAACACTATAGAAAAGGTCCCGGTTCTTCAGAAACTGCCAGGTTTCTACTCCCGTTTTTTCCTCATCAAAAAGAAATCAGGGGAATGGTGACCAATTCTGGACCTTCGCAACCTCAACAGGTTCCTCAAAAAACAGGGTTTTCGTATGGTCACCCTGTCAGAGATTCTGAACTGCCTGAACGAGGGAAATTTTATGGCTTCCCTAGACACGGAAGACGCATACTTCCACATCCCAATTCATCTAAAACATCGAAAGTATCTCTGATTCACTGTGGCTGGCGCCCATTATCAGTTCAAAGTGCTCCCATTTGGGCTCAAATCGGCTCCAAGAATATACACAAAGTGCCTGGCTCCAGTACACAAGCGAATGCCCTATCCATGCGATGGTCAGGGATCTGTGCTTGTGCTTTTCCCCCGATCCCATTGATTCCAAGGGTGCTGTGCTAGAAGAAATTGGAGGGCTGCCGTCTCATCATGATTGCTCCGTGGCGGCCGCGCCAGTACTGTTTCCAAGAACTTCTGTTGCTATCCAAGGACCGTCTTATTCCAACTCCAACAATGCTGTCGCGGAACAAGGGACTGATAATTCACCCAGACCCTCAATCTCTAAAATTGCACGCATGACTCCTGATTACTTAGAATTTCAAGACCTTCATATTCCTCAGGATTGCCGTGACATCTTGCAAAAATCAAGAGCACAAAGCACATTGAAGACTTATCGTCTTAACTGGAAGAGGTTTTGCTTTTGGTGTGACTCTAACGGTATACACCCGATAGAAGATCCTGCAGAGAAAATTCTTCCTTATCTACTGCATCTGGCTCGCTCTGGTCTCTCTTTTTCACCCATAAAAGTCCATCTAGCGGCTCTATCCAGGTTCAGGAAAGTGGCCAACAATTCCTCACTATGTTCGTCCTCTCTGATCAAACAGTTCATGAGAGGTCTTTTCCGAGCTTATCCTCCGGTTAGGCCTCCTCCACCGGAATGGGAACTCAATACGGTTCTCTCACAACTGATGAAACATCCATTCGAACCCATTCATAAAGCCGACATCAAGTATCTGACATGGAAGGGTGCCCTACTTCTAGCCTTAACGTCTTTTAGAAGAGTTTGTGAAATTCAGGCATTCACTATTAAAGAACCTTTCCTACATTTCTCTAAAGACTATGTCACTCTTTGAACTAATCCAACATTCATACCTAAAGTACCATCACAGCTCCATTCAAATGAACCGGTGAAGTTGAGAGCTTTCTTTCCAAATCCTACTACACCGCCGGAAAGAACACTGCATTCTTTGGACATCAAACGATGTTTGAAATTCTACCTGCAAAGGACAAAAACCTTCAGGAAATCTGATCAATTATTTGTGGCCTACGGTCAAACCACGCTTGGTGCAGCAGTCACAAAAGTCACAATTTCAAGGTGGATAGCTTCCGCAATCCATTTCTGCCATATCAAATCGAACAGACCACTACTGAGAAAGGTCAAGGCTCACTCAACAAGAGCTGTGGTAGCGTCTACAGCATTGTTTGCAGGAGTGACACTAGAAAATATCTGCTGTGCTGCGACATGGAAAAATGTCCACACGTTCACAAGACATTACTGCCTGCAATCAACAAGCCGAGTGGATGCAACAGTTGGTCAGGCTGTCTTACAACACCTATTTCTTTAAGAACGACTCCAGGTAACCTATGTTCTTTAATTTGGTATTTATACAGAGTTTTTTATATATATATTGATATAGAGATATGATGTAATTTAAGGTATATATATATATATATATATATATATATATATATATATATATATATATATATATATATATATATACATTTAGAAGTTTCAATTCTAACATATGGATGTACGTGATGTTAGATATCCATGTTTTTTGCTACTCTATGAATGTTCTTTTGAATTTCTGATCATGTTTTAATTCTGTGAAGTTCAGTTGCCTTACTCTAGTTGGTTGTTAATAATACTGTATCTGGAAGTTTATCAGTACAAGTCTCCCACCATATGTAAACGACTCCTACCTGGCATACTGCTTACTATTCTGATACAGGCATGTGAATCTATGAAATTTGATTTTTTTAATTTTTTGAAGTTATATGGCACAACAGCTACCCAGAGGTTTCCCGGCGCCCTGCATCTGAACTCAATCAGGAAGGGACAAAAGCTTAGATGTTGAATTAGAAAAAGCTTACTGATTTAATAACCATGTCTTAACGCCATTTCGGAATTTTATGTAGCTCGGTTCCAGCCGTAGTGGAAGAGGAAGCGAGTTCCATAAGGCAGGAGCCAGGTGCGCAAAAGAGCGGCCGCCCAATCGTGCTCGTCTGAATCTAGGGACTACAAATTTAGCCTGATTCATTGAGCGAAGGTTGCGAGTTGGAATGTATTTTTGGACCAGCTTACATAGGTAGCTGGGAGCCATCCCTGTGCTTATTCTAAACATGAACCAGAGTGCTTTGAATTTAGAGCGATTACAAATCTTGAGCCAGTCTAAATCGTGAAGATACTCAGAGATGTGAGTCCACCTGGAAAGGCAGTGAAGTAGCCTGGCTGAAGCATTTTGGATAACTTGCAGCCACTGAGTAATCTCTTTGTTGGTGCCTAGATATAAGATGTTCCCGTGATCCAGTCTTGAACTAATGAGGGCCTGGACTACTGTCTTTTTTGCCCCTTCTGGAAGCTGCCAAAGTATTTTCCTCAGCCATTTTAATATGGCAAAGCATATAGAGGCGGTTTTTGATACTTGTTGACGCATAGACAGTTTGCGTCGATCATGAAGCCCAGATTACGGACAGACTGCACTGGTTGAGGGGTATGACCCATTTCAGTAGGCCAATGTAAAGGACCCCAGTGCTCTTTTTGTTCCCCAAGGATAAGCAACTCTGTTTTATCACCGTTCAGCTTCAATTTGTTGGAATGCATCCAGTCTGCAATCCTTTGAAGCCCGATCTGAAGAGGGGACACCTCAGTCTTGTCTGCTGCTGATAAGGAGAAGACCAGCTGAGTGTCATCAGCATAGGAAAATATCGTAAGGCCTGCTTCCTCTGCTATTGTGGCCAGAGGACTTATGTAAATATTAAAAAGCAGCTGGCTTAAGATCGAACTCTGAGGCACTCCGTAAGGGGAAATCAGAGGGCTCGAGTTATTGCTCTTAGAAAAAATCTGAAACAACCTATTAAAAGAAACTCTCTAGCCATTTCAGGGCAGAGCCTCTAACCCCTTTAGTTTTCAGCGTCTGGACAAGGGTTTCATGGGAGATGGTGTCAAAGGCGGCACTCAGATCTAATAAAATGAGCGCCACCGTGCCACCCTCGTCCAGTCTCTGAAAGATTGTTTCAGTCACTTCCAGGAGTGTGGATTCTGTTAAATAGCCAGCTCTGAACCCGGATTGCGACGTGTGCAAAAGATTGTTGGTATTAACAAATTCCGACAATTGGTTGTTCACATGCTTTTCCATAATTTTGGAAAAGGCCGGTAGGAGTGAAACAGGGTGAAAGTTTGAGAAAACCTCTGGGTCCCCATTAGCTTTCTTTAGTAAAGGTAGGACCATGGCATGTTTTCAGATGTCCGGTACCACTGCTTCCTCCAATGAGGCATTGAGAAGTACCCTGATTTCATTTAAGATGCGTGGGTCTAGTTGTTTTAGGATATGAAAGATACCCCAATACTGGATAAGAAAACAAATTACTTACCTGTAACTTCAGTTATCCAGTATTGGTATCTTTCAAAGATTCACATGTACCCACCCTCCTCCCCGGAGAGTCAGTTCTCTATTTGGGATACTCATTTCCCACTTGTGCTAACGAAAATCTGAGGAGAACTGGCTCTGCAGAGAGGGTTCTAGAAGGTGCTGCTAGCTGATTGGTTGGGACAAAGACTTTGGTCTTTATAGCATAATGATGTAGATAGGCTACTAGGATTTGGGCCTCAGGCCTTTTCCTTAGGGCCTACCACTGTTATTTACCTTTGGCACTGCTATTTTATTTACCGTGGGACTCCCGCCTCGGCGACGGAGAATGATTCAGGCATGTGAATCTATGAAAGTACCAATACTGTATAACTGATGTTACAGGTAAGTAACTTGTTTTCTTATTTTTCACCTAAGCTATCTTCTAAATAGCTTTGTCTAGGGCTACATATCAGATTGTCTAATGTGTGAATTTCTTTCTGTGACAAATTCAAAAGTCATGCAAAAGGGCATACAGTTAATGGCATATGTTTACTAAATATTCTTTTTTTTTTACATTTGCTGGCAGTCTAATATCTCTTTATGAGGGCAGTCACACCACTTATGGGATCTTCAGCTGTTCTCGGTTCAGTAGAGGATGGCATTTTCTCTAAGAGCCGGATAATTTAGACTTATTTTGGTAGTCTCCAATGGCTGGCTGTCTGTGTCTGTGTTAGACCAACCTCTGAGTGATATACGAAATAGTCGGTCATAACATTCTGCTAAGCGAACTCTAGTAATGGATGGGAATATTGAGAATGGCCATTGAACCGATACACTCCTTTCTCCAGAGCCATAGTTAGTGTATAAAATGCAGGCACCCAAGTACATTTTTCATAAAGTCTCGAATGGTATATCATAGCAATCTTCTGGATATCACTTTCAAATAAATATCTACCTGTGTCAATCTACTTGTGTCCTATGCTGCGTGATCTAATTGCACATTTCAGATTTCAAATATTCTGGCTGACACTCAGCTCTATATATGTCACGAAGATAGGGCAAGGTATCAAGAAGAGATCACCAAAGGTTTGCATTACATTTATCTCTTGAATGCAGAAAATTATATCTGTCAATTCCCAAATAAGGTTGGAGCTGGACCCAGAAGTCACATGCAAGCTGAAAAAAATATTTTTTCCCACAAATCTTTTATACTCAAAGATTTGAGACGTAAAAAATTCAACTTTCAATGCTTTGAAAGATTTTATGATTCCTCCCACCCACTAGGCATAAACTAAATCTTAGGTGATGGTGTCCTGGTTGAACCAATGCAGCATTTTCTGTACCGGATTCAGAAATATCACTAATTAGCAGACTTTAACAAGTACAGACACATGCGGTAAGGTTGAGGTTAAACTATAAAATGGTATTGGTAAAATAACTTATTGTCAATAAATTAAAATCATTAAAACAAATACGCAATCAATCACAGTTTAAAAGCACCTGTCTCAGAGAGAACAAATGCATACCGGTTAAAATCACTCCAACATGTAAATTGCCAAATACATTCTCAGCCCAAGAAGCAAACATAGTTTCCACTGCAAGATTAAAATCTAAATACAGAATTGAGCAACTATTGAATAGAAGAAAAACATCTGCATATTATAGTGGTTGTTGTACAGATCCCGCTAGAGTGGAAAAGATTTCAGGAGCTTGAAAATGGCCTCCAAAAAGTTCACCCTCATATCCAGTGATTGCAATGTGAGATTCAACTCCAGTCGTAATTGACATTAAACAGTTGTAGGTGTAAGAGAAAATAATGGCATAGAAAGAGAGCAGTGGCCCAGATCTAGATCAGTAAAAGCAGAAACTTGTGGTGTTTTCATCGCATATACCAGAATGGATGCTTTACATTTCACGGCAGCTAGCTGTATATTATGCCCACCACATTGCTCGAATCATATGCCAAGTCAACTATAACACAGTGCCCTGTCAGTTTTTAAATTACTTAACTACCATTTACCTGCCTTACACAGGTTACAGCCAAAAGTGACAACGTATGTTTTGTCCATATTTAGAGTTAATCTATTTGCTCTATTATTGGCTTAAAAACATGAAGCGAGTGCTTAGAATCTTACAGCTCTAAGTGAGATTGTCATCTGCGTAAGAGATGCACCTATACAGAACGTAGCTTGTGTGCATGGGAATGGCCCAAGGTCTACAGTGCACAGGCTGAACCTTAGAAGATGCTCGACTGGATCCCCATAGGTAGAGACAAAGATCAGATTCAAGATCTAGCTAACTATGCATACTTAGTACTGCAAGAAACACTTGGTATGTCTTCAGAAACTAGCAAAGCACTATGTAACAGTCTGATCTCTTATATCAACAATCTCGCACAAGATCATCCAATCTAGTTTGGAATACCTAAAAGATGAAGGCAGAATTCTAGGAGTTCAAGGGTCAAAGATGTGTAACAACCTAAAGCCAACCTTAGAAGCCAAACGCAACCTGTATTGATTCAGGAACCGGCTGAAAATAACAGCATTTAGGTGGCCTTTCGAGTAAGGGAGTTTTACACAACAATGAAAAATTTCCATCACCCCATAATCTGTTAGCACCAACCAGCATCCCAGACTGAAAAAGATCACTAAATGTCAATTCATTCTGACCAAAAACTCCAGTAGCATCACTGGAACCAAGATACAGCAGGTGCCTAGAGACTTTGGCAGTATGTTGTTCTTAGTAAATTTGAAAAAGTACATAAAAATGAATAACACTCCATGATCAGGCATAGGCCCTATTAAAAAGGCCATGCCATAATAGCCATTTCAGTCAGTCACAACACCTCCCCATCTCCCCCAGCCTGGAACATTACCAACTCTGCCTCATATAATCCTGATCTCCTCCTGTGCCTTACAAGGTAGTGATGAAACCTTATTTAGGAAGCAATTATTGTACTCCTATGATGCCTACTCTAACAAAGGACCCACAATATATTTGCGTCCTTTGTAGTAACCAAAAGAAGATGGCATAACCTGAAATAAAACTCCCTAACTTAATAAATGAATCATATTAACTGACATTTGGGGACAGTGTCCAATAAGGTCACAGATTTTGACAACACTTTCATAGAAATCCTTCATATAATTCTGCAAAATCACAGTATCATTATATACAACAACGGTTATAACAATGGGTGTAGATCAGAAATGGGTGTCTCTCCACTCCTTTCCTTAAGAATCTAAAAATGGACAATAATATTCTGGATCTGTGCATGTAAAAGTGACACACACTCATTACATGACCCGGCACTCAACAAATTAAAACTGCTGCTGGCGACCAGTCTTAAAAAATTATATAGCAAACCTGCCAAGTTAGGAGAGAATCTGCATGCAGGTCTAACATATCAAAGCAGCAAAGGAAGAGTCAGCACAAGAAATATGAGTAAGCTCAGCTGGAGATGGCCATCAAGATAGATGGATTATTGTAGAATGCTGCAGAGAAATTAGACCACACAACTCATTTCACAACATCCAGAAATAAGCAGCACAAACAAAAAGCAGCAACAACAATGTCATTCTCTGAATCTCCTCCTACCTTTTTTTTTTTACGAAACTAGGTTGCTCACATGGTTACCTCCATGTCCCAAAAGATCCCTACCATCTGCAGAGTCCCCCAGGGTTATACTCTGTCTCCTGTCATCTTCAATCTGTATATGGAGCCCCTTGCTGATGTACTCACAGATAACAGCATCAAGATTCACCAATATGCAGATGATATGCACCTCTACTTGAAATTATCCTATGCTTCAGAATTTCAATGCCTCAAACACTGCCTGCACGTCATCCAGACCTAGATAGTCATCATCTATCTGGAGTTCAACTCAACTAAGACAGAGTTCCTCATATTTGCCAATAATATTAAACAAACAGTACAAACCTGGCTCAGTGACATGGAACTTGACAGCTTCGAACCCCAACTTTCTCTGTATGCCAAGTCACTTCGATTCGCCCTGGGTGCCAACTTCCACGTCAAGGAACAAATTCCCAACAAAAAAGACACAATGGTACCAGCTGTCTCTTGTAAAGAAAGTGAAATAGTTTCCTCCAGAAAGTGACTTCAAAGCTGCTTTTAAGTTCTTGTACTCATGCATGCGGATGGTGGTAACTTCCTGCTCCATGGCCTCCCAGACTCCACTGGCACCCCCTTAAGGGCATCCTACATGCCACAGCAGTTCTCACCCAGAGCATGAAGAAATATGATCACATCCCCCCCACCCCGATCATGATGGAACTCCATTAGCTCCCATTGCCAGCCACACCATCTTTAAAACCAGCTGCATCAAACCATCTCATCCACAGCTCCTGCTTATCTTGCAGACAAGCTCCCCATCTCTGGTGGGTCTTGGCATACAAGCCGCAAGGACACCATTAGACTGCACACTAAACAGTGTAAAAAAGAAAACACAAGGCAGCAGCTTTTTTCATCTATGCACCCAGGACCTGCAATTACATAACGCACCCATCAGGACCGCTCTAATGCTACTCCAATTTTGGGAAAATCCCACCTCTTTAAAGATCACTACTTCACAATGCATTAACTGTCCACAAGTCCGAGCCCTCTCTAACACTTGTTGAAGATGCTAGTCTTCCACCTTGAATAGCACTCCGCTGCCTTTTAGCTACGTTTGCGCTACAGAAATACCGCACATATACATACATATGGATGCTTGCCATGTACAAGGATGTTGACCACAAACTGAAGATTGACGTAGGTGACACCAAATGAAATGAAAACTAAGAGAAACATGAATATGTGTATCACGTGACACAAGAAAAATAAAACTGAGACACTTTCTCGCCTGCACTGTCCAGGGTGATTGAACAGAATTTGAATTGAGTTGAATTAAATTGCATGAAGAGGTGTTGGCAATCTAACATATTGCCGGTCAAACGTATTCCGGAAGGAAAAAACTTATAAACGCTCCTTCTCAGGAATGGCACCCAGGATCTGGAACTCACTCCCTCCTGAAACCCGGCTCATCTCCTCCATCACACAGAAGGAAGTAAAAGCTATCCTCATGGCTAAATACACTTGAACTATTAATGTGGATTTTTAAAGACTCTGCCCCGATCTGTATTATCTGTTCGATCCCTTCGATTATTTGTATTACTTATATTATTGACTTACTTGACTGTCTATGCTCACACTTATTTGTACTATTTGCATTATTGATGTACCTGTTTTACTATGCTCCCTCATGTACCTACCCCACCCCACTTATTACCTACAACTACGCTATGCCTAATGGCCTGTTATTCACTCTCCTGTCCCCACCCCACTTATTACCTACAACTACGCTATGCCTAATGGCCTGTTATTCACTCTCCTGTTTGTATCCCCTGCTTTGTAAAGCGCTCTGATATCTGCAAAGATCTTGTTTGCGCTATATAAAACTTTCAAAATAAAATAAAATAAATAAATAAATAAACTGTCGCGTGTTAGTGGACTTACTGTGGATGATGAAAAAAGCTTTCTCTTACCAACTGGATACCAAAATCGTGTTTGAAAACAGGACTGCAACATCAGCATCTAACACCCTCTCCATTCAAACACTGTTAAAAGCTGTTAGATAAATGGAGGAGTCAGTCAAGAAGTGGGGCTTATTGGTTAATTGGTGATTACATTATACGTAGTCTAATAAAACAATAGAAGTCCTCGTATAATTCACTGGATACGACTCAAAGGCTTGACGTATTGCTCTATACGTTTTCTGCTGTGGATTTGAACTTCCAAGGGCTAAACCAATATATGACATGGAGAGTAACCACGAAACAGAAAGCAAGTTACAGAGGCAGTACAACATTAGCAGAGACATGGAATAAAAACTTTTGAATAAGTAGATTTTGCGGGGATTTCCTTAACTCTGAGAAAGTGGTCTGCTGATGTAAATTAGCAGACAGATGGTTTCGTGAACCTTAATTGCTTCCTGATTTCCTAGGCTGGGTCTGTTTGACCCGGTTCTTTGAACCAGAATCGAGTTTCCCTTGACCTGAAAGCTCAGAGTTTAACCAAACTGGATCAGGCAGAACGAAGTCCAGATAGGAAGTGTCGTGACTGGCTCGCTGTGCCACCTACGATCACTGTGATGTCATTCTTACGTGAGGTAAGCACACGTGCTCTAGAATTAGTGACTCCATTTTATGACTGTAAAAAAAAGGTTGAGACAGTCTGCAAGTGAGGTACTGTTTGCAGATAAGGCAGACAAGAATCTGGCTGTTTATATCTGGATCAAGTAAACAGGGTAATTTGTAGTGCTTCGGGGCAGATTGCGGGAGATTTAAGGAACTGAACGGGAAGGCAGATAATGCTTTATCAATTCACGTGCACATGTGTAGATGTTACAGGCCTGTGGTTCCTGAGAGGAGTCCCATGGTGCCAATTAACCTAACTTATTCCAAAACAATTCTCTGTTTGGAAAGAATAATGTTCTTTGTGGGTGTTCCTTGAAATGGTATGCCTCATACCCTGTTATTACTGAAATGTGTGTAGTGCATTCAAGAGTGCCAGCTTCTTTTCCACGCACTGTGTGCGCTATGGCCGTATCCCACACACAGAGCGAGATAATCCCTGTTCTAATGTTGTTATGTGAACAAATCCCTTTTGAACATTTCGCTATTCGAAAAATGCTGAAAACCCATCTCTATATACCACATCAATATGTAAAACTATAATGCCAAAATGTACTATTTAATTTCCATTGGCCGGGCAGAGCTGCATAAAACGCAATTTGTAATATAAACGCTTCCCTTTAGCAGTGTCTGTTTTAACGCAGGTGAAATGCATAGCATAAATCGTCATTTGTTCAGCATTTCACACCATCTGTTTAAAGTTCGCAACTTCTAGGGGCTTTAAGAAAAGGAAATTCTACTAATTTAGGGGCATATTATCAAGGGGGTTTATCTCCGCTTTTTTGGCTTTAAAAGCCAAGAAAGCGGAGATAAAATTATCTCCCTATTCCCTAGCTGTCGCTAACACCAGTTAGCGACAGCTAGTAGGAGATAGCGACCATCTTGGGCCCCACTTTGCATGTCAGTGATATTTATCACTAATGACCTGCAAAGTGGGCGTGCCAAGATGTTAGCGACTGGAAACAGTCGCTAACATCGCTATCTCCTATTACCAACTTTTGGAGATATTCGCGCTAAGCGCGAATATCTCCAAATGCTAACACCTTCCGTGAGCAGTTCTTAGCCATGTTATCCAATGGGAGGTGGATAACATGGCTAAGAGCATTAGCTCGCTAATGCATGAATATCGCTGACTTTTCAGCGATATTCATGCATTGCGGCTGATTTTTATCGCATTTGCGATAAACCTTGGTAATACCAAGGTTTATCTGCGATTTTTGTCTCTAACCAAGCAATAGCGATAATTATCGCTATTGCTTGGTAATATGCCCCTTAGTTTTAAGTGCCTTGACGTTCGTTTCTATGGATATTGTATGCCTCCAGCTTAACCCGCAAGGGCCACATGTATCTGTGTGTGTTTTATGCCGCTCGCAGGGGCGTAGCCCTTGTGTGTGTGGGGGGAGTGTTTGGAGTGTTACACTTTCCTCCTCCCCCTAAATGTATTTTTTGGTAAATAGTTGGGTACAGGTGCTTTCAGTTAGGCATGGTGAGGTGTTTGTCGGATTTCAATTTTTACATACATACTAAAAAACACACACCCTTTCTCTGTTTTGAAAGTCTTCAAAAATGTTAGTAAGTTTACAAATATTGGGTTCTCCCTCAGTACCTCTACCAATCTGTATGCCTCTCCCTTTCCACTGCCCCTTAAGCCCCTCTCATGCTCCCTGCCTTAACAATGTATTTTTACTTCATTTGCCGGCTGATTGTTGGACAATGTGAAGCTCACCCACCACCCCCAATCTTACTGACCAAGCTGCACCCGTGGCCATTCGATACACACTTACAATGAATACAAATCAGTGGCAGCCAACACAATGAAGAGGCGGTGAAGCGAGTGGAGGTTGCGCGGGGGAGCGCAGGGGAGTTAATAATAACAAAAATGACACTTCCCTGAAGCTGCCGGCCACATTGCTCCTTGCGCCTCGGTGTTCTGCTGCTTCCTGGTCCCAGCAGACACTTGGAAAGCAGCAGAGGCTCCTTGTGCAATCTCTGCACTGCTGTCATGCTATGGGAGCAGCACAGGGATTGGCCTGAGCGGGCTGGTTTAATGCTCCGCTCAGTACAGGAAGTCTGTGCTATTTCTCAAACCCAGCTGTTCAATACAGCCGAGTTGGAGAAACCTAAGTGCGCATGTGTGTTTGGTCAGCCTAAGATGGCCGGCCAAACAAACATGCGCACTTAGAAGTGCACAAACCAGTCCTCCTCCCCCCTTAGCCAGCAGGTGAAAAATAACACAATGATAGAATATCATTTTATTTTTCACCTACTGGTTCTGAGCCAGTGGGGCGGCTTTCCTCCGCCATTGCGGAGGAGCCACCCCTGATACAAATGCTACATCTATATCATTCCTTCTGTGCACTGGGGAGCCAGTCCCCTAGTGCATTTGTTTTCATTAACTTAATAGAGTCACTGTGATTTAGGCATTTTTGTAGTATATCCTCAATTTTAAAGTAATCTAAGGTCGATCTTTTAACTATCTCTTTAAGTTCTTGTAACACTATTTTCCAATGCTTTTAACTGATACTATAGATGTTCCTATCCTCAACACAATGCCGTGCCGAATTTAGTGGTTGTATCATGTACTGTTTCCTTTTTGGCATGTTCCCTCAAAGCTTCTCCCTGGTGATCGTACTGGTACATTTCATGGCTTGATATGGATTGCCTCCAAACATGACTGTCTGGCTGTAATGAAGGCTACTATATTTGTGATTCCAAGTATAGGAAATCTCCAAAATGGCTGCACTCCATGAACAACATGGATCCTTCAGGCTAAAGGATCAAAAGTGACTTTTTACATGTGATTTTTTATATTTGATGGTAATATCCAATAGGATTCTTTTATGTAAAACTAAAAAAGGCTTGATTCTTCTATTATTTTAACAATAATACATTAAAAAGTAGTATGAAATACACTGTTGCTTTTTGAATTTCTATTGTGAGGACAATTATAGCTTTATTAAATAACTTTATCAAATAACCTTTGGGTAGTTTGCCCATTTTTGGTGCCGGGAACCCCATTCCAGAGGTCTGATGTATTTTTTTAGGGGAAGAGGAGCAACCCCCCCCCCTCCCTGGGTCGTTTGCGGAGCCCCCCTTTTGGGCCGCTATTGGCACCAGGTACCCCCATTCCCTGAGGCCTGATATTTTTTTTAGGACTAGAAGACACGTAGTCCTCCTCCCGGGGCCCCTTTTAGCCACAAAGACCCCATCCCCTGGGGCCCAACATATTTTTCTAAGGGGAGGGGACGCACGGCTTACCTGCCCAAGCCTCCAAAGGCCCCTGGGGACCCCATCTCCTGAAGTCACTAAACTGATTGAAAGGGAGGGCTTCATGTAAGATATCATCAGTGATGTCATACATGATGTCATAGAACACGTCATGTAATATGTGAGGTCATAAGCAGTGCATGGCGGGGGCACAAGTTATGAATAGCTCTGCTAACTATAACTGGTGAATTTCTGTGGTTTTGTTAGTTCAAAAAGTTAATGCCACTTACCTTCCGGCAGGATGTTCTCCTCCTAGCTCTGGTCTTCTCCAGGCAGTCAGACAGGCTCCAGGAAACTCCAGTACCCAGTCCTGGCACTGCTCTCATGCTACATTAGAGCAGTGTCAGGATTGGAGGGAGGGGCCTCTCGCGCCGCTCCAGAGGATACTGGAGCCCCACGCTGTCAAACACATCTGGGTTAGAGAAGTTTAAAATGTGTATGTCTGGCTGGCTGTCGCAAGACGGCTGGCCAAAAAGTTGGTGCACTTTAAACCTAAGTGCCCTGCCTATCACTGCTTTCTGCTGCTGCCTGACTGGCAGCAGCAGAAATCAGAAAGCCCACCCCTGTTCTGACGCTCGGCTTGGGACGGGTATAAAAAAATAAAATGGGAATAAATGAACTTTGTTACCATTTTCTTTTTCCATCTCTGGGGGCATTTTTTTAGTGGGATGACGCTCCTCTGCCTTAATGGAGGAGCCGCCCCTGGTCCTTCCAAATATCTTTAAAGTAAGTGAATAAATTCACATTTAAAGACACAAAGATACGATTTCTGATTTTAATTAGTATTTACATTAGCAAAATTGTGTACACATGGCAGATTATCACCACTGTAAGTTTAGGGTTAGGAATGCTGACAGCTACGTTTCAAAACCAGCCAAATCTTATTTACAGACATCGACCTGCTACCGTACACCGACACTTTCCACCAGACAAAGGTTGTCTCATATTTCGACACGTGCATACCTTTACAAAGCAAAATTACAGGCAAACTATGACAGTTTCCATGGCCTCCGCAGCATAAGTACTTACAATAGGTCTGCCAGAGGGTATAATTGTAAACAGCCCTTTGAAATGTAATGGACCTTGCAGAAGAGGCGCCCTGCACCATTTCAGCTGAGAATTATGTAAAAATATGCTGCATCCCACAATAAATCGGCATCCCAGTGCTATCGAGCAGACATGCCTCTTTGGTATTCATGTGGAGACTACTGCCAGGCCTTAGGCGTATGGACCACCTCTTTAATCATTAAACAGGCCGCAGCAGATTTTGTGGTATCATCTGGCAACGGGTTTCCGCTATTAATGGATGAGATCACCTAGGTCCGCGGGATGGGCAGGGCCACTTTTCCATATGGGCTTCCGTTAAAAGAGCCCATCTCTGCTCCTGGTAGACACACATGGAAACCTTCTTAAAGACTGATTATTCATTTGCTGGTCTTGCAATAAACGTTTTCCCGCAGACAACACTATGTTCCCCCCAATAACTGCAAAGATTTTGGAGGTTGCGTGTGGGACCTCCATCACAATCCTGTAGTGATAGCCATAGGCGACTAACATTAAGAGGCGCTACAAAAATCACTCCCTCGTGGACAGATGGTTTGATTTTCACCACCCACTACTTTTGAAGATAGGGTGGAAAAAGTAAGGGTGAGTAAACTCATACAACGCCCAGTCCCTTTACTCCCCACTCATGCACTCTTTTTAAAATATATATATTTTTTTCGGGCACAATATTTTGGGAATATATACATCCCAGTGTGTTCGTGCGTTTGACATCTGCATCATGCAATTTCTGGAAATAAAACGTTTTCAGATTTGTTGAGAGATTTATGCTGAGAAGTAAACCAGACTGTTTTTATGGCAACTTTTGAAGTGTGGCAAGAATTTCAGTGCTATTGTATAAATAGTGGGCAGCGGAGCTAAAAATGTGATGGCACAATGTGACAGACATCATCTACTTCAGGCCATGTTTGGGCAGGCTGAGGCACAGCCGAAGTCGTGTATGCTTTAACAATCTTTTTATTTACTTTTAAATTGTACAATAGTTTTTGTCTTTTGGCAGATTTCACTATTATCATTTCTGTCAAAAGAGTAGAGTGTGAATGCACGGGGGCACCTGCCATAGCAGTCTTTTATAAAAAAAAAATCAAAATAATGTGGAAATTGCGATGCATAGCAAAAAGCAGATGTAATTTGTACCCTTTTTACTATCAAATCATTGACGCAGTTGCCTCATTTCATTTGCTAAACACTGACGCAGAGGTCTCTGTAACTTTCAGGTCATCCTCATGAGCCTAATAGGGAAAAGTATGTTGGTGGTATGCGTATTCTTCACGAATGATAGGCAAAAAGAGAGTTGAATAGAAATAAATCAACATGCCTGTTATTGTTATGTTGTGTTGATTGATGTTGTATCTTGTAATGTTGCTTGGTGTGTATAGCACAATATTCACAAATATTCACCAATATTCAAGCTTTGTATATTCTTAGGTCTATGGTTCTGATTCATCGAGTCAGTTTCCTAAATTACCAGATTTCTGTCTGAATCATAGATTAATATCTGTAGCTGGTTTAGACTAGAGGATGTGAGACATCTTTATGAAGTGTAGGCTTTTCAACCTTTCCACCCGGTCCAAGTGAATGCAGAATGTGTAGTTGGTTGCCCCTACATGGTGGTTTGCTGTAGGGGTTTGGATATTGCAGCACAGTAGTGTTCACCTGTCGAGAGTTCCTATCTGACCTACCTTTTGCAGGTAGTGGGAGTTGTAATAACTTTATATTCTGTGTCATGGGTTATGATTAGGGCTCTGGGTTGTATGGTATTTTTTTTATTTCCATCTGTAGTTATCTAGATTTACTTATTGGTAATTTTGTATGTATTCACCCATATTTACTATATGCTTAGCTTAAAGAATGAAGCTGTAATGGATATATTTCCACGTTTATTTGACCAATAAATGATTGCTTGTTTGAATGTCCAATGAGTTTTATCCATGTACAGTACAATATAGTATTCAGAAATTATTTACATTGTAGTTCAGCATAAACAGCTGCAATTCTGCAGTTATTTAGGTTTTATTAGGATTTCTTTCTATTTTTTAACCCCCCTGTCTATCTGCAGAGAACTAGCCAGAAGAAAACCTATTGTCTGTATGTTTCCATATTTACAAATAAATACAGACAGGTAAATAGATCGTTTACAACTGTCTCTATTTATGTGTAAAAATTAATAAAAATGGAAAAACTTGGAGCCTTGGCTATGATCTAATGATTATTGATTTTATGATTTTTATGATTGAATGGTAGCTATTTCTATGCATGTTTGGGATACTGAGTGTCTGGTGGTACCTTACTAAGATTGGGACCTGTTGCTTTCCCCTTCTTCATGGTTCCTGTGAGTCAGTCTTTAGACATTTCTCATGGTGTGGCACCAGATGCTTTGGTTGGATTTCGAATTCCCAACTAAGGATATTTGTACTTTAAGATAATGAGATTGTTCTATATCAGGATTTCAGACCACAAGACGTTAACACCCACCATGGTAGTAGGTACTTTTCCAGTGAGACATAGGGTGGTGATTTGGCCAAATTTCATGATCGTAGTCTGTTGGTAGCAGTGGTGATTGTATCCCTGTTGAACATTATGGTCTGCTTGGCTTCACCGCCATTACAGGTTTTAGGTTAAACGTTTCTTAGGATGAGAGGTATTTTTTGTGCATTTTACTTATCTATAATGATCTGTGTCTGGGACAAAAATTGCTGAGCCTTGAGCTTATAGCTGGCGTTGTTTAAGCATTTGGTGTGTCAGTGTGTGTTTGTTCTGTCAGCTATATGTTCTATGTCTAATGAGATGTTCTGTGGAGGTGTTAAACTGTTTTGTTGTATAATGGGTTCACAACAGGGTTGTGCTTAGGATAGGCCTTCTAGTGTGGGGAAGTGAGGTTCGAGTAATTTTCATCATCGGAGGCAAGGAACAGAATTTTTCATCAGTAAATTACATGTGGAATTGTTTGTGTGTAGGCACGTGTGAGTGTGTGTGTGTTTGTGCCTATTTCCGTTTTCCAATGTGTGAGTCTGATGAGATGTCAGTGGAAGTTTTTAACTGTGTTGTTCATTATTGGGTTTGAATTATATTTGTGTTTAAGATGTGCTCAGGAGGTGTGGGGAAGTGGAGATCGAAGAGAATTGTGTATCTGAGGATTAAAGATTGGACTGTTTGTGTGTGTGTGTTCTCATGTGTGGGGCTTTGAGGAGATGTTTTGTAGTTGTATTTATCAATGCTGCATATTGGTTTACAAGTAGGGATGTGTTGGGGATATGCTGAAGTGGTGCAATGATCAAGCTGTGTGTTGAATTGGATATCATGTCTCAATAGTGTGGAGAGGAGAAATGGATTGTGTGGTTGTGTATGTGTTTGGGGTAAGCTTCGATTGTGTGAATGGTTTGTGGATGGCTGTTGTGAAGTATACTTCCAGAAGCCAATAAATGTTGTCATTGGTGGACTATACATTCATTGTCTTAAACCCTAATCTATCTCCACAAGTATAAATTATTGAGAAATATCACTACAGTACTAAACAGGCACCTTCAGAGTTGCACAAGAAAACACTGGATGGCCATTTCCATAAATTCTACTGGTTATTCGGTATTCAAACACATTTGGAGGTCAGTAGGTCGCTATGGAGAGAATTTGTGTTACTAGTTACTAATTCTAATGCAGCTTTGGCACTAATAACTCAAACATGCCCCTTGTATGTGTTTTCTGACAATACACTTGTATTCAGCACACTAAGCACTTGCATAGTTCAACTGTTACTCTGTTGTTAATTATGTCAAACGACATAACAGTGAGAACATGTTAAACAATCAAATGTAAGTTGTATTAAAGAATGTGTGAATGTTGACATTTCTAATAAAGTACAAAACATTTTCTGCCTTTAGGTACTTGAAAGGAACGATCTCTGACTGCCATCTTACTGGTTTCCTCTGCTTGCATGCTTGATAAAACATAGTGGGCTTACTTCACAAATCTTCTGTGGGTTGCTTCTCATATTTTTAATAGACTTCTGATTTCTTAGGCATTCCAAAGAAGGACAGCAAAACGACTGGAAATCCAGAATGACCATAAAGTTCCAGGAGTAATCGTGCTGGGCAAAATTTACGGATGCCAAGCCACGCAAACATTTGAATTTGCGCATGTATTATTTTTTTTCAGCAGGGATCAAACTTCTGCAGCACCCCTAAACAATATATGGTTGTTATTTCCCTTGCCCAACTATGGAAAAAGGGTTATTCATGTATTAACAAGAGTATGTTTTGTTCTGTTCCCAGGGGGCAGAAGCTTTCTGTAAAATGTCTGTGAATATTTCTAAATTGTTTGCGAATGCCCACAAAGGCATGTCTGTGTTCACAGTCGTTATAGCCACCCAAATATAAGGTCACCTTTTCCTTCCGTAGTCCTAATATACAATGGCAGAATTACATGCTGGTAGATTTTACTTAATTGTAAATTAAATTTGTGATTGTAAGATTTAGGATGTTGAGTGTATTTACACATACAAAAATTCCACCTAAGCCTGCAAACATTTGAATCATGCCTAAGGATAAAACATTTTAGTCATGAAAACAACTTGAACATCGTAGCTTGTGGTCGCCATGTTTTTAATCAAAAAGCAGTTTTTTATACTCACTTTGCTACTGACCCTGGACATGCCACCTATATGTCCTGAGTAACCTTGAGTTCAGAATCAAGAACACACATAATGTGATTATCACTCTCATTGCAAGTGATTAATTTGTTGGTAGAGTTAGTAGAAATATGGACGTAATTTAATTTGTTCCTTCTGATTTTTGTCTTTCTTTCTCCCTCCACTCCTTTGGCACAGTCTATGGCAGGAGTGGGTGAAACGTTCAGTTACACAAATCACACAATGGTTTGAAACAGAGGCACATTGTATTATATTGTCTTGCTTTGCAGCATTTACATGGCATTTATTACCCTGGTGTGGGCGGCTGAAGCCCTTACCCACACTGATGGTAAGCTACATCATACAGGGTGTATGGTTTCATGGGTGTTGTTTTCGTTTTGAGCTACTTGGGAAGTGTTTTCATGTCATGCATGATGAACGCTGAGATGCAGTTATCATGTTATGGGAAGTAGCACCTTAAGGTGTAATGAGTAATGGAGAGATATATGCACAGATGTGCGGGCAATAGTGATCAAGGGGTTGTATAGGACTGAGCGTGATCTGGTAGGTCAGACTCAGCTTCTCCTTTTTAGATCGAAGCCTACCATACAAGACAGTTGTCCGGTTCCCTAAAGACATTGTGGGGACATTTAGAAAACTTCTGTGGGAATGAATTTCACCCATTGCTTTGTGGTTTGTAGCTCACATGGGCTTGGTTTCTATTTACTAGCCTTATTTGTTTAGGCTGTCCGTATTTAATTCATCCCTTCCGTGGTCCATACAATATCCTTCCACAAATGTTCGATTTCTGTAAACAGGCCTTTAAATCTTGTTCTTATTTTGTCATACTTGATTTGTATTGAAAGGCAGTGGTCATCTGTCAGTCTCTGTCTTCAGAGAGAGCTTGGTGTTTACTTTTCTTTCTCTGACTTCAAAGTGTGAGGATTTATGTGACAATCATGCTGGCTACTAGGGCTGTGGTGGAGGAAGGCTGGAGGATATTTTTTCTAGCATGGATCAAAATGTAAATGTCGCGAAATCAACTGTGCTGCTATTTAAGAATCTATTATAATTCGGTAAAACACAAAGGAAGCACATTTTTGCTAATTCTGAAGTGTGGTGGAAAGAAAATATTTTTATATCATCAAAACAAATCAGTATACTAGCTGATAACATTTCCACACATTATCGATTGTGCAAAGTAAAACTGTATGTCTGTGCAAATCCCCTGTCCTAGGAATTGAACAATTTACTGTTCAGGGGGTCCTTGTTTGTCACATTTGTGCAAATGAAATGGGCATTTCAATTGAAGATGTGTTGTCTGTAATGTCAGTGCGTTACTACAGTATGCATACACCACTTTATCCCACCCCACTCTGCACCACTCCAAGCCACTGCACTCTACACTGTGCCACTCTTCTCTATGGCACGCCACCCTACACCACTCCACTCTGCGCCACTCTACTCTGTGCCAATTCATCCTACACCAAATTACTCTGCACCAGTGCACTCTGCGCCACTCCACTCTATGCCACTCCACTCTGCAACGCTGCACTTTATGCCACTGCACTCTAAACCAATGCTGTCTACTCTGCACCACTCCATCTAGGCTAATACACCCTATGTCAATCCACTCTATTCCGCTTTAATCTACTCTGCACAACCGCACTCTACACCACTTTACTCTACGCACCACTCATCTCTACGCTACTTCACTCTGCTCTGAAACAATCTACGCGATTGCACTCTACGTCACTCTACTCCACTCTGTGCCACTCAACTCTACGCCACTGTACTCTATTCCACCTCAATCTATGCTGCAGCACTCCACCCTACGCCACCCTACTTTGCTCTGAACCCCTCTACACTATGCCACTGCACTCTACACCACTCTACTCTACACCACTTTACTCAACCCAATGCAGTCTGTGCCACTGCACTTCACACCAGTCTACTCTGTACCACTGCACTCTACACCACTCAATTCTACTCTTCACCACTATACTCTACGCCACTGCTCCCTATGCCGCTGCTCCATATGCCACTCTGCTTAATACCACTTTACTCAACACAACTGCACTCTACAACACTCTACACTGCAACACTGCACTCTCTGCCACTAAATTCCACACCACTCTACTCTGCACCACACTCTATGCCACGGTACTCCACGCCACTGCACTGTACACCACTACACTCTATGCCACTGTGCTCTGCATCACTCCACTATACACCAATGCACTGTACACCACTGCACTCTATGCCACTGTAATCTGCATCACTCCACTATATGCCACTGCACTCTACAGCACTGCACTCTATGCCACTCCACTCTCAGACACTCTAATCTAGTCTTCACCACTGCGCTCTATGCCAATGCACTCTATGCTAAATGGCTGCACTCTAGGCCACTGCACTCAATTCCAATGCACTCTACACCACTGCACTCTATGCCAATCTACTCTGCACCACTGTACTCTACACCTCTTCTCTATAGATCATTTTATTCCACTTTATGACACTCCACTCTACAACATTACATGCCACGATACTACAGTCTATGACACTGTACTCCATTAAACTCTACTCCACTCTCCAACACCCTATGCCACTCCACTTTACAACTCAACTGCACTTTGCAATGCTCTATGCAACTCCCTCTATGCCACTCCATCGGACTATACTCCACTATATTCTACAACACACTACTCCACTCTACTCCACTCCACTACTACACTGTATGCCACTCTATGCAACTCCACTCTATAACATTCTATGCCATGACACCCCACAACACTCAGCTCCACTCTGCCATTCCAATCTGCTCCCCTACTCCACTCTATGACAATCTACTCCACTGTGTGCCACTCTACTCCACTCCATGCAACCCCTCTATGCTACTCCATGTTACTTTACTCCACTGTACACTACTCTACTCTGCTCTTTGGCACTCCACTCTTCAACACACTATTCCACTCCACTCTACACAACTCTATGCCACTCCATTCTACTGCTCTCTACCCCTTCCACGACACTCCACAGCACCCTGCGCGGCTCCACTACTCCATGCCACTCAATGCCACTCTCCTTTACATCACTAACTTTTAGCCATGCTGAACAGCAGCCACTCTGGTGTACAGCACGGCTAAGCACATTGGCAAACCAATAGTTCTTGCATAAGTGAGACCTATTGGCTTTGCCAGTGCTTGTTCCTGAGTTCTAGCAGAAAAAACGACCATTTGCTGTGTACAACATGTTTTCAGTTTATATTGCCTACTGATTGTTTCACTGAACATTCCACCTATGGCAGTTTTAAAGTTAAATTTAAATTAAGCCGATTTGCCAGTCATGCCATGTAAAGAACAATTTAAAAGCTCACTCTGCAGGAAACATATAATTGCAAATTCCACCAAAGTTTTCAAAAGATGCACTCTGCAACCGATATTTCCCCATAGAACTTTCCATATGACTTTCGGCTTTCATTTATCTTTCCTGAGGCGAGCTTATGTTGTGCATTAAGTCGATTGAAACTAATTGCCACACCAATTCTCCCTGTGTTTATACCTATTTTCCATTGCAGCTGATGTATATGGTAATTTTATATTTGCAAACCCAGTAAAACAATATATTTTCCCCTCGCTCAAAAATGGCAATATATTAGTACATTTGGCTATCTTTATAAATGAAGGTCATATGTTCACAATAATTTAAAGACACCATCATTCTAGACACATTGGTAATGTAGATATTTCTAAGTTTGAATGTTACCTGACACTTATATTTAATTTATATTACAGCAGACATCTTATGGTTAGCATCCATTCTCAGTGGTAGAGTTTTAATTTAGTGTGAACCTTTCAATTTTCATGGCAAGGGGGTGGGGGGAGGGGCAACACTGGTAGGGTGCATGTTTCAGTAAGAATATACATAATGGCACACAACAATATTAGACAGTTTCTGAAATGATCAATGTTTTAAAACTTCTTTCTTCTTACTTAGTTTTTACTGTACAACTAATAGTTGCAGGCTACAAAGTTCAATGAATAAAGCAATGAGGCAGAATGGATGAAAGGGGATATTCACAAATGGCCATTATGCTCTACGGCTACCGGTGTGCCTGTTCAGGCAACAAAACTTCAGTTTGGGTAGGGATCACAACTCCCAGTTTCATTTTAGGTTCCACCTCCACAGCGCTTGCGCTGTGTTTGAGAAATCTATTGGTTTTAATATAAACTTAGGAGGGACTTACATCCCGCCTCCTCTGTTTTCTGGCTTCTCATTGGTTACTGTGCGTGCCACTTACCTTTCCTCCATTTCTATTGACTGTAGCATATTTTCCTGCATTTACCAATGCTTTTTCTTGTCTGCTTCTCTAATTAGATTCCCGCTCCCGAAATACTGCTAACCTCCACTTTGGGGAACTATATTTTCATAAAGTTTTGCCTTTTACTCTGGCAACATATTTATATAACAATTTATCGTCTGTAGAGATTAAGTGATTTGCATAGAATCACAGGTTGTTGTGTGGCACCACCGAGACATAAACTGGGATCTTCAGCTCTCGAATCAGCAGCTCTGGCCACTGCACCACACATCCTCTCCACTGCTGTGTTATCTGTCAGGGAGCTCTTTCCTTCTGCTGTACAGTGATTGATGAAAACAGCTCTTTATTCATTATATAGGCGAAACTAATGCATTACCAAAGTTAGTTGTGCTTTGCTGTCTCCTACTTTGTGCCTGGTTTACTTGACTTATTTATTTTATTGAAGGGATTTGTAGAGTGCATGGCTGCCCAAGGATTTCCCAGCGCTAAAGGAAAATTCTACCAGTGAAGTGTTGAGCCATTGCATAATTAGCGGGGAAATAACCAAGTTTTCAGCTCTTTTCTGAAAGAGGTTTCGTTAAATACAGCTCGGATTTCAAGTGGGAGGGCATTCCACAACTTGGGTGTCGGATGGGCGAAAGATCTGCCGCCCCATCTAGCTCTTTTAATTCTGGTTGTCTTAAAGAGCTGTTGTTGGGAGGATCTGAGGTGACTAGTAGGGGTGTACCTAGATATCAGTTTCCTCAGCTTTTCCGGACAGTGGTATTAATGGCTCAGTGAGCTATGTAGAGGGTTTTAAACTTAACTCTGGCTTCCATAGGCAGCCCGTGCAGCTGTTTAAGTGGTTTCTTTGCAGAGACGCGATTGGGTATTTTCAACAGGAGTCTAGCTGCCACGTTTTGTACAACTTGGAGTCTCTTTAAAACATACTTTGGTGATCCCAGCTACAGCGAGTTGCCATTGTCCAGTCGTGAGATAAGGAGGGATTGAATCACAGTTTTCTTCAGGTGCACAGGAATCACATCAATGATTTTCCTTAGCATTTTAAGAAGGGCGAAGCAGGTCCCTGAAAGCTTCTTGGATTGGCAATCCAGTGTGAGGGTATCCTCCAGCCAGATTCCGAGGTTTTTTATGACTGGTTTGGGGATAGGTGGATCTCCCATACAGTTGGGCCAGTGTGTCAGGGGTGAGTGGATGTCCATGTTTCCCAGTAGCATGAGCTCTGTTTTCCCACCATTCAGCTTCAGACAGCTGTTGGACATCCAGTTGACCACTTTCTCCAGACAAGTGGGAAATTGATAATTGCTAGAGTTGGGGCCATTGGTAAAAGACACAACTAGCTGGGTGTCGTCAGCATAGAACACTACTGATATTTCAGATTCCTGCACCACCTCGGCCAGCTGTCGTACGTATATATTAAATAAGGTCGGAATAAGGGACGAACCCTGAGGGACACCACATGTGAAAGGGAGGTGGTCTGAGACACAGAACCGTTCCATCACCTGGAAAGTTCTGGTCTCCAGGAAGCAGGCAAGCAAATCCAAAGTTTTGCCCTGAATGCCAACTTCCCCTAATCTCCATTGTACAATGGGGTGATCTACAGTGTCAAAGGCGGCGCTGAGGTCCAGCAGGAGGATGGTGGCTGACCCACCCTCATCGAGTATCGACTTTAGGTCCTCAGTGACCGTCAGTAGTGCAAACTCAGTGCTCTGTGCAGCTCGAAAACCCATTTAGGTGGAATGGAGGATGCCATTTGTCTCCAAGAAATTGGTCAGTAAATGATTAACATGCTTCTCCAAACGTTTACCAAGGAACGGTAACAGGGAGATTGGACGGAGGTTATTATAAATGGTAGGGTGGAGATTGAATTTCTTTTGTAGAGGCTTAATGTTTGGGTGCTTCCACGATTTGGGGACTAAGGCAGAATCTAGGGAGAAAATAAGTAGTTCAGTCACCGATGGTAAAAGGATCTCCAGTGCATCCACTAGGAGACGAGGGGGTGCTGGGTCCATCGGAGAGCCCGATTTGGTAGTCATGATGACATTTCTGACATTTTATTCCTCCAATCTGGGGAAATACTACCTAAAATCATTTTCCAGAATGGAGGCCCACATCTTAGTATGTTGCTTTGAAGAGAGGAAGTTACTCAACTTGAAACATTACCATATTACAGCAAACTACGGAAAGCTGAAGAAATTGTCTGCAATGTTTATTAGACGTCGAATGTCCACATGTTAGAAATGGCACTATTCCCTCATTGAGTGCATAATGCCTCAGTGGATTATCATGGCTTTCTTGCTGTCAGTATGTTGCATTGCTATGGGCTTTGACACGGCAGGCTGAGCGCTGTACCCATGTTGTTTGTGTCCTATTGCAAACCTGCTGTACGTCTGCCCTGTGTTTATGAAAACACACCACCAGTTGTTTTTGCCCTTACACCTCACCATTGTGTTGAGGGAAATAATAGTATGTTAATAGCATGAGGTCTAAACGGTTAAAGAAAGAATCTGGGAATATATATTCAGCTGCTTTGTATAAAGTATTTGGGTATGTTTGACGTTTTATATTTAGCAAGTGATTACTCCATCACGCACTGGAAGTATGTGTTGTAAAACTGATACTTTTATTTGTTCTGAAAATTGTTTAATTCATCAATGCTGTAAATACTGCTTAATAGAAAGGATTCGTGTTTATCAGCAATACACATGGACCTGACAGTAAATTAAACTATTGCTTCTGTGTTAGAGATACCAAACAGAGAGAAATAACTTTTTAATATGTATTACAGTACAGTACTAGGTAGCAGTTGATCAGTAGAACGGACAATGTTGGCTACAGTAAAATAGGACATAAGGACTCTTCCATGTCATTTACTAAAGAGGAGGATGAGACTGTTTCCGACTGAGGAAAGCGTGTGACTGAATTGTCTGCATGGATAGAGTAGATCTGTTTGAAGCACGATGCTTACAAACTTTACATGATGATTGTCGGTTTGGGACAATACGATATCGTGGGATAAGAGATAGCTTAATTAAGAAACAAGTGTTTGCATGGAGAGCCATCTTACAGTTTCAGTCAATATGGAGTGTTAATTTATTTTTACAATTGCCAGGCTGATTACATTCACGCGGGTGTGCTATTGATTTTGAATCATTGATCCACGTATTCTGTCAGAGCAGCACTCCTTTAACGTTTCTTCCATAGAAAAACATTGTATTAAACTGGTAAAACATGTGGTAGCATCAAGCATACCTTTTGAAATAGTTTGGCAAGAAACTATTGTAAGTGTCCCAAACTGTAGCTTCACAAAAACACTAATCTTTGATGACAAACTCCCACTGCATCTGTCAAGATCATGTCAAATTATTATCAACTATTCCCTGCCATTTCATGTGTTCAAACAATACACCATGTGTTCAAAATCTAGTGCAATGCAAGCAAAGCGAGTCATACTGAAAAATGCAATTAGCCCCTGGTAGGTGCAAAAGGACACCAGTTGTTGCTGCATTTCAGATTATTGAAAACACATTATGTTTCTCTATTCATTGCTAACACTAAACAAAAGAGCTGATCATTGCATTACTAGACCTTTGAACTGTGCAAGGTGTTGCAAAGTAGTCATACATGCAATAGTGCCAAGTAATTCACATAGTAAATTAAATTGCTAAACGCTCTGGCCTTAGCAGCTCGTGAAGGATTATTGCACATTTCTTTGACACTAATTCAGAGAAAGGACGTTTGCTCAGTTTCCTTTGTGCAAATTTTGCAGTAATTGGTCTACCTCAGTAAAAACATGAAAGGAAAAATAGAGATGCTGAATAATCTTAACTATAACAAGTAGATGATTTTGGCCATGGTTAATACTATTCTCCTCTATTTAGTTTTAGTTTCCGGACTTGTGGTGATGAAAACACTGTGCCACTTGGGTAATTGGGCCTAGTGCACACAACAGGAATGGATCAAACCGAGGTCAATGTGAGTCCCCTCGCACGGGCTCCCATTGACTTTGATTTGATCCGTTCCTTTCAGGGGCACTAGGCCCAGCCACACAAGTGGTGAAGCATTTTAATCTGCAAATGTGGGGTAATGCTGGGTGGTAGGAATTTTGTAGATTCCTGTGGATTCCGGAAGTTTCCCTCAGAAAAAATATAAGGAAAATGTGTGATTTCAGCCAAAGTTCGAGGTTTGCACATTATTGTGGGTAAGAAAGCCTTGTATAATCCACACAAGGTAAACCACCCAGGAATACCCTGGTTGTCTAGTTTAAAAAATGTCTGTGGTTCATAGGTTTGCTTGGGCGGCGCCACAGCTCGACCCCAAATACTGAAGCTACTCTATTGCTATCTATCATCATAGACCTTCAGGGCCTTTTGTGTCATGGTTCTTATCTGGGGACATGTGGGAACTCAGGGTTGTAGAAACTTTGTGGCTTCCTACAGATTTCATAACTTCCTGTCACAGAAATAAGAGGAACTGTGTGTGTTTTTTACCAAAGTTTGACACTTACAAGGGCTTCTGGGTAACATTATCTAGTGAGAGACATCCAAGTCATGCCAACATGGACTACCCTAGTAGTCTAGGTTTTTAAAAATTGCAGGTTTGCTAGGTTTCCCTAGTTGTGATTGAGCTATAGCCCAAAATCCACAGCTACCCACTTTGCAAAAAAAGGGTCAGATTTGAGTGGAAACATGTGATGTGTCAATGTTACATTTTGGGCAATTTCCTGTCACTGGCACTATGCCCACCCACACAACTGAAGGACCATTTTTATATGGAGACATAGGAGAATGGTTGTTGGAAGGACGTTTATGGCTCTCTGCAGATTACAGAACTATCCGTCACAGAAATATGAGTACAATTTGTTTTTTTAGTCAGCATTTGAGGTTTGCAAGGGATTATGGGTAAAAAAAACATGGTGAGAGCCATGCAAGTCATTCCACCCTAAATTTCTCCAGGTGTCTAGTTTTCAAACATGTGCATGTTTGCTAATTTTTCCCTAGGTGCAGGTTGAGTGAGAGCCCAAAATCTACAGCTACCTACCCACTTGAAAAAAGGGTCAGTTTTGAGTGGAAATTATGATGTCTCCATGTTGCATTTTCGACCATTTTTCCACACAAGTGAGTTACCATTTTTATAAGAAGGCTTGTAGGGATACTGAGTGGAAGGAAGTTTGTGTCTTTCTGCAGATTCACAGAAATCTGAGGAAATCGTGTTTTTTTCAGTCAAGGTTTGAGGTTCGCAAAGGATTCTGGGTAGAAGAAAAAAAATAAGTGAGAGCCATGCAAATTACCCCACCCTGGATTCCCCCAGGTGTCTAGTTTAAAAAAATCTACAAGTTTGCTATGTTTCTCTAGGTTCCGGCTGAGCTAGGGCCCAAAAGTCACAGGTACCCACTTTGCAAAAAAAGGGTTTGTTTTGAGTGGAAACATTTGTTTGATGTATCCATGTTGCGTTTTGGGCCATTTCCTTTTGCAGAACCTAGGCCTACCCACACAATTGAGTTGCCATTTTGATCAAGAGACATGAGGAAGTGCTATGTGGGAGGATGTTTGAGGCTCCACACAGATTCCAGAACTTTCCATCACAGAAATTTGACAATAAATGTGTTTTTTTTAGTCAAAGTATAAGGTTTGCAGTGGATTCTGGCTCAAAACGCCTGGTGAGAATCATGCAAGTCACCCCACCATGGATACTCCCAGTTGTCTAGTTTTAAAAAATGTGCACGTTTGCTAGGTTTCCTTAGGTTTCCCTAGGTGCCAAAATCCACAGCTACCCACATTGAGAAAAAGGGTTGGTTTTCAGTTGCAATATGTGATGCATTACTGTTGTGTTTTGGCTCATTTCCTGTCACATGCACTAGGCTAACCCACACAAGTGAGGTATAATTTTCATCAGAAGTTATGTGGAAGTATAGAATAGTAGAACATTTGTCATTGACAATTGAATTTTGCTGCATTTATGCCTTCCAAATGTAAACCAATGTAAAAGAAAGAAGACATTTAAAAAAATTATCTATTAGTCATATGCTAGTACTCGTACTCACAAATTCAGAGATGTATAAATAACCACTGCTTCTAAACTTAATGTCTTATGTCCATTTTAGAAATACATAGGTTTGTTCCTTGATTCCCATTTTCACTCTACATATTTCACTATGTGAATTGGTCTATAATGGTGGTTCCAAACCTGTGGTCCAGGGACCCCCTGAGGTCTGAGACACCTACTCAGGTGGGCAGCAGCTGCTTAGAAAAGTAAATAATGTTCACAGACTGTTAAAGTGTACATAAATAGAGAAGTTCAATTGACAATTGAAAGATTTTAAATGTTCTATAAATGTGAAGGAATTTGAAATTGGAGGATAAAAATAAAGTTGTATTCCCAGATGAATTGTGGGAGCAATGCAAGTGTATTGAACAGAATATAGTATGGATGATGGATGATTTTTGTGTATTGTTTTGCCTTTTAAGTCATCAAAATTGCTTATGTGTGCTGTGGTCTTGAGATTCCAATAATGACTCAGTGGGGTACCCGGACTACAGTAATGATTAAGTGAGGAGTCACAAAAGTGAAAAGGTTAACAACTCGGTTGTTGATTCTGGCTGTCTTGGGTTCTTGGAGAACCTACAAACCCTATACATATCTGCAACCAGAAGGGTCTAGTGGATACAATGGTATGTTGCTTTTGTAAATTTGGGACAGAAAAGTTACAGACGAAAACTTTGTCACAAATTGCCATTTCTTCCGACTTAATTTCAATATTTATTTATTTCAACAGTTCAGTTCTTTGAAAAACCCTTAAGGGATCTACACATATGACCCTTGCTGAATTCAGAATTGTGTCTACTTTCCAGATATGTATAGCTTTCCTAGATCACCCATGGGTTTCACACTGGTTTCTGTCACAAACTAGAAGCAGGTTGAGAGCACAAAGAATAGAAAAAATGGGCTAACTTTCTGAAAAATCGCAAAGCTGTGGTAAAAAAATCGCTCTCTTTTTCAAATCTGTATGTTCATGAAAGCCGGGTAGATGGTGACTTTAGCATCCACAAACCCTGGGTACCTTAGGAATCCCCAGGATATAAGAAAAGAGGGCTCAAATTTGGCAAAGATACCTCATTTGGAAAAAAGTTATAGAACCAGTACTGCAAACTACCCCAAATACCTAAAAAGCACAAGTCTCAGCACTGGAGAGGTAAGGTCGAGCAGTTAAGGGTTTAAATATGACAACTATTGTACTTCATAATTAGACTTTGAAACTGTGGTGTGATTTGGACAATTCTAGTGAAATAGTCAAATGACTCCTTCTGACACCTTAAATTGACATGGTTTAAGTTCACTTGGTTTTGAAAACTTTGCTCTATTAACCTCCATCTATTCAGCATTCTTTCTTTTAAATATATTCACCTTCTTCTCTGCTTCTCTAGACCTTCAATTGGGAGAATACCATCTTGTCTTGAATTACTTTATCCAGAGTTGAGACTGTTAGTTAGCAATGGCTCTAAGTAGAAGACAGTATTGCTCTTAGAGTGTGTAGACGCCAAACATAGTGATTCTTCTTTTCTGATATGTTTTACCCTGGTGTCATTGGGTTCTTTCATCTATTTAGAAAATAGTGCGGTTCACTTCCCTTCTTTTTATGACTCATGGGTAAGACTGGTACATGAGTCTTCAATTCAGATATTTTTTCAATGCTTGAAATTGAACATGTTCTAAACGATTGTCAGACATGTCACAAAGTTTTCGTAGCCTACTTTTTTGTTATAACTAGAACAAGACATATTTATTTACATTCAAGATTTGTATTGCTTAAATCATTTCTGTCTTTGAAGAGGTTGAAGATGTTTACTTTGAAGAAAGTATTTGGTGCTTTGCCCTACTATGTATCATTTACTCATCAGCTAGTACAAATGCACATATTGCGAGTACAGTGGTTTTGAGTTTGGTATCACGTCACAGCTATGGTCTTTAACAAGATCATTGATGTAGTGTCTATCAATTATTATTGTTATAATTTTTGCATTTATAGAGTTCTTAGCTAGCCACAAGGCCAATGGAGTTTTCTGCATACAACATAAGACAGCTATATTAGAACACTGTAACATATGTGAATGATGGCAGACCCACAACAAGGTAGAGTTGAAGAGTGGTAGATCGCAGGGGGACAACAGAACGTGGAATTATTGAAGAAGGGAACTCCAGCTGAATGCTCAAAACATTATGTAAAATAGATGGTGGGTGAAACCGAAAATGTTGTACCTATTCGAGTGGGTTGAAAATAAAATTTTCACATATTTATGTGAAATTGTGGCAAAATTACGCAAAATATGTGTTATTATTATTACTCGAATTGCAAGTCTGACATTTCACAATATATTTTATCACAACATATGTAATCCCGTGAATTGTTGCCTCAAGGACGCATTACGCACTAAAAAAAATAGTACAAAAGTACTACAAACAATGGCCACTCACATTCTGTTTTTCCTTAGCATTCGCTGTAAAATTTACTATGAATGGCGCTTTTGCACTAATTTTTTACAACAGCTGGCACGTAATTACGCATTTTGGGAATAACGCCTAACAAGTGAAAGGTGAACATTTTGAGATTACTCAAATTATGCGACTTAATTTAAATGTTTTCTAGGCCAACTACCTAACATGTGAAGAGATTAGTTCAAGAAGAACAGACACAAACCAGATGTGCGAGGACATGTCAGATTAGGGATGTGCACAAGCCTCTTTGTGGGTTCAAAAACTTCATATTCTTTAATTGTACAACCTTTATTTGTGGATTTGAAAGGAGATTGCATAGGATGCACCCTTTATGCATTTATCAGTCATACCACTGTCTGCTCTCTCTCTCTGGATCCTCTGTGCATCATCATTGGTGCTGTACATCATCTACCAGTGGACTATTCCCCATTGATGTGATTCGGACGCGGAGCAGGAACCCCATATAGTCCAGAGATCTGCCAATAATGCAGGCACAGCCAGGACTACTCCACAGATCCTCCCGCAGCAGTATGTCATTGTTTATATAATTCCATCCACTGTCTGGGAAGTCACTTGCAGGAACCTTTCCCCTTCTGATCTAGCAGAACCGCTCGAGCTTTGCACCTCCGGGGCGCTGAAGAGGAGTCTGAATGATCTCCTTGGGCAACGCTGAGGAAGACCGCCAACTCCCAACAGACTGACAGCCATCCCAGATCTGCGTAGGTGAAGAAATGCTCTAGGTCGGTGCCCACCCGGGCCGGTGACTCCACTTTCAGTGGTAGTGGCCGTGCCTGTGGCGGGGAAGCCCTTGTCTGTCCTTTGGTGCGATCTCACCTTGCATCATGGTTTCCATCCAAGCCCAGACCTCAGATGGCTCTGTAAAGAGCAAGAAGTCGATATAGAAAAGCTTTATTTGGTTTTTGATAAACCATCATAGCATGCATAGAAAAAAAAATATAAAATAACATTGGGCCATGTACTATAAAGAGGTGTTTGTAGCATTGTTCTTGATTCATTTCTCAACATCACATATCGCATATCAGCCTAAACACATAATCACTAGTACAAAATTTAGTCGTACATGTCCTAAGGCCCTAATGCCCTGAAAATCATCGTAGGCAGAATTAATCTTTCACCTCTGCTCTAAAAGCACAACACAGGATTGTCAAAGTTGAATATCTAAAACATTACTGGACAGACAGCCCTGTTAAAAGCGTCAATAAAATACATAAACCGAGTGTGTCTTGGCGTACAAAATTGAACCCTATAACATAAAAGACGTATATCACAAGCTGTGATGATCTTTCATTCCTGCTCAATGTACACGAGGCTGTGCTATCGGGGTTGGGCATCTTCCACAGCCAAAATAGTATTGCACCTGTGCCAGACAGCCACCAGGTATCTGATAACAGCATACACAATTACATTGGAAGTATCACTTTTCAGAATCCTATAAGCAATCAAAAGTCAGTTGACACTGAGCTTTATACATACTGTGCGTATCCATTTACGTCTAAAAGGAGCATATAAGGAACAAAAGAACAAATTATGCTCCTTGGTTTCAGGAGCTAAGCCACAAACAGGGCATAGATTGGCCAAAACACAAAAGTACACATAAACTCTTGGCGAGTGGCGAGGGGACAAAACCCAAAAAAGGGCTTAATTTGCAGAGTCATTTTATGCAAAAAAAACTGGTTACAAAGGTGCACATTGGAGACACAGACAATGAAGCTTTCTCTCACATACAACCAATAATGAGATTTTAAATTATTGGCTGTGGCTTGCTAATGCTGGTAGAGTTGTTCCACCAACTTTGGAGCCAAATCTTCTGAAACCAGTTAAAGATGAATTTCAGCCAGGGAACTGTCAGTGCATATTTTTGTGCCAGTGGGTCCCTAAGGTAATCCCTATATTCTCTAAATTATGACGTATTCCAGAGCCAAACCCAATACACAAAAGTTTTCAACAAATCTGAAATCCGATTTACGCCTATATAAAAAGAAAAATTAGAATCAGAGGAGTAGTCACTAGGCATGCAAGTAGGGATCTACCAAACTGGTTTTCTACTAAAACGAATGGATAAACATTAGAATACCCCCACACCTCTGCTCCAAATGTTGCAGCACTTGGGCCTTTCCACAGTAAGCCTCCAGCGGTAGACACTATCCATTAACGTGTACCCTCACAGCAGATTGGCACTAATCTAGATGAAGCAATCTGTGCTTAGTCCATGCTCTACAGAAATAAAAAGTAGTGACACCTAGCAAGCACTGGCCAATTAGGAGGCAGCAAAGAAGAATTGACAATGAAGCCAACAAATGTATGCAATGTGGGGGGTTCAAGCCCTTTATTATAATCAATATCCCTCTCAGTGACAGATCATCCGCAGTTAGTAGGAGAGACCTAAAAAGGACCTGGCCTCCTACAAACATCCTAACCACCCTCACCACCATAATACCAACTTGCTCCATATTTTTCATAAACACTTGGCATTGTTCCAGCCTCTCTCACTATAATTGGAATCCTCTTTCCCAACCCTGTCCAAATATCAAAGAAAAAAATTCCTGCCATTCTGCCAGTATCCATTACAGCCCTCTGACCTTGTCTTATCCATTGTGACAGGCTCTCCACTTTCAACAATGGAGAGGGGAGAAGTTTTAATGCTGGCAGCGGCTTTGAGAAAGTAGTTGCCAGCACATCGAGCAATTTTCTGTCAATTAGAGGTCTGCAAAGAATAGTGACTGACAGGAAAGGATGGAGGATGGCAGCACCATAGAAACACCCGCTTTCTCCATACCTTCTCAGCGGAAGGAACATTGGGAGGGGGGTGGTGGGATGTGATTGACAGCCGTGAAAAACTATACTGCTGTAATGTAATTGCAGTGAAACAGCATATTTCTCATATTTGATTCACAGGAATGGCTTCCAAAAGAAGCCACCAAAACAGAGTATTGTTACTCAGTCTGTAGAACATTCAGAATTTGTATTAGTCAGTGAGCCAACATATCATTGAACAACAGACACAGAGTTCCATACTCATCCATGGACTTTCCTAAGTCCATGCATGCGTAGCTCACTGAACCCAGGTTTTTCTTTGCATTATGGGACTTGTAGTTCTGTTTTATTCCATTATAGATTCTGAACACCGGTGAATAAAGACATGGACTGGATTAACGATTAACACATGGACTTCAAAAACTTCAGATTTCAAACAGCTCCCTCTTTAATGTTGCATCAGTAAATAAAAAAAACAGGTTGCAGTGTTGTGAGTCATATGTCTTTCATCTGGAATGGGCAAGTGGGCACATATTATCTCCTGGGTGGTTGGGGTAGAACAGAAGCTTCAAACTGGGGATGAGGATTTGTTTGGGGTTATGCACCTTTATGCTAATTTCTTTAGCCCAATCATATTTTCCACAATCTTGTTAAGAATGTACAAATTCCATTGTTTGCATTCTCAGCACTAGATTATCATTAAAAAGAATTTGAATATTTTGTATTTTGCTGATTTAAAAAAAATTCAGTTTATCATAGCTTTTCATTGCAAACTGAATTTGCAGGATAATGTGCAAACATTAAAAAGATAATCTTTTACACCATATGCAGAAAATTCATCACCCTTATCTGAAATGATCTACTTTCCTGTTATTGGTTTACCTGTAGGATTGACCTCCATATTAAAAAAGAATTTACTCTAACCTCCGCAGGTCAGTTGAGACCGGTTAGCCCTGGGATGAAATCAATCTTGGTTGGCCTCGGCTGACACTTGTGATCATGAAGATATGTTCAGGATCGCACATGCAGCCAAAGTCTATGACACCCTCATTCATTCATGCATATCAAATGAGTTTCGAGCCGTGTTTTTGACCACACATCATCCTGGGAAGTGTTGAGCTGTAAGAGCTTGAGAGCTTTTTATGGAGGCAGAGTGTATTTTTGGTTTGTCACGCCCAAATTCTGAAAACCTCCAAAAGTATAACCCCTTAGTAGGCACTTTGCATAAAATAATTTTAAATGATTGGCAGCCCTGCATCCACAGAGGCGCGCACACTGCATGCACCATTAGTTTGAAATATACAGAGCTTCAACTGTCACTTCCAATTTGAATCAGTAACCGGAGAGAAAGGGATAATCCAAACGAGTACTTGGGTGAAGCTGTGAGTTTGTGTGTGGCCCGGGACTGTCAGTGCTCGTGGCATGCTCCGAATATGATGTTTGTGCCAAAGCAACAGGCCAAATGAAAGAAGCCCTTGTGGCAGGCAAGACAAAATAAGCACTTGAAGTGCCCTTTTCAATTTTAGGTGAAGTCTGAGCCCCATCAATCACCTGCCTGGAAGTTGCCCCCTCCCGGTCATGTTGGATTCTCCTCTGTGCCAATGAGCGGAGAGTTCCCCGTCTCCACTTCCAGATGTTTCTCGATTCCTAAGACCAAGCCAGCAGGGACCCCCCTTACAGGACAGCTGAAGGATTTATTTGCATAAATACGACATATAAGCCGTCGAAATACATATTGCAGGCCGTCTCCGTTTGGACGCCAGCTTATTTCCATTAAATGAAAGCCAAAATTAGGTTTCTTCTGCGTAAGGGGGCATAAATAAAAGTAAACAGATACGTGTCCAGCACTTAATCGGGTGACCGACGTGTTCACCTGACGGTTTTTTAAAAGGGTAATAAAAAAAATTTCTGAACTACTCACTGTCCTATTTGTCAGGGTTGTCCTAATTAATTTGTACTGTTTTTTCATGCAAGCACGGCTCAGCTTTAAAGGAAATGTGCTAATTTCACCCAGAAACTCTGATGTTTTTATTACTGTTTAATGAACATGAAACACCACTGAAGAAAGCAGAAGGTCTGAGCAATGGAAACCCTCTTGGATGATGTCGTATATTACAAATATTATTTGTACTTGCTATTTTTTGATGAGAAATGGGTGACATCATATGGCGATTGGGATTTTATTAGTTTTTCTTTCACTGTAAAGTTCTGGACCAAACGCAATTCAGGGAAAAAAGCGAACCCCTCAGTGCAGCAATAATCCATTTTATTGCACCTCTCTGATTTCTTTTCTGAGTTATATCTTTCAAACATACATGCAGTCACACCTGGCTTCCATCATGGTGTATGACTCACTTTCAATTAAATGAGTAATTTTGATAAAAATCTAACATCCATAGGTCATAAAAAGTTAAAAATGACATCTTACATTGTATTATTGAATAATGTTTGAATTAGCCTTCAAATTCTCAGAAAATAAAGGAAATACATGCTTTCTAATATCTCTTTCCACATTACTAAGCAGTTATTTGCTAACAATTAATTTGTGATGTACATTTATGTGCTCAGATAGTTCAGTAGTCTGATGCCATAGTGTGAGGTTGTGACCACGGGTACCCATATGAATGAGGCGGGGGGGGGGGGCATGAAAAAGACAATGAACCCACACACAGTCAGGAGATTTGAGGTAGTCACAAATTTTAAAATATTTTTCACACCCAATTTTCGCTCCTAAAGTTAGTTCCACTTATCTGGCACAGGAGTGCCAATTGGGTGTAAAAGAGACATCACTCTGATGACAGAAAGGGATTTTGGGGTTACGTAGCCTATGCTTTGCGAAACCACTGGCTTTGCAACTGAAAAACCCAATGTTGCAATAGCCTAAAGGTACTTAACGGATCAAAACGATGGAAAGCGTATCCTAGTCCACTCCACAGCCTTCTCTGATGACACTTTTCCTTCAAACAAGTAGTTGTGCCAAAGGGGAGCAGCACAGACCATATACTTGCTTATTGTGTGAAAAGGGGTGCTTTATTGAAGACAGGTGCACATCACAACAATAAAACCCTAGGCCTTCACAATACTAAACCTCACTATACAATAAGTTGCCTATTTTCACCTAACCCTAACCCTTAGACTTCTCCCTCCGCACTCCTAAGACTCCTGCCCCCTTTACATCTTTAACTTGCAACTGTGTGACCCCCCTGTTATTGAACTGTTGATCTTTGAATACCTTACCACTTTAACCTACAACTATTAACATTTAACATTCTAAGTATCATAAATCTTGACTTTAACTTTGTTGCACCCTCCAGGTGTAAATTTGTTCCCAACCCTTTTTTCCTGATTCACCTTTGTTCGCAACAATGATCTTAATCTAGAACCATGGCAACTGAACTGTCAATGGCCACTCAGAATAGGCCTCTCTCTGACTTTTCTGACTCCCTACCCCAGGAGCCTCTGTAACACCTGTTCACAATCAGTGTGCTCTCCAGCACTTCCCTTACTTGCATCAAATAGAGCTCTAGCCCGTAATGAGACAAATGAACCCCATTCCCCCTAAAAAAAATCTGGTGAATCGTATTTCAATTTCAGATGCTTTACCCAACCAAAAACATTGTCCCTACAAAAATCATGCATACCCCTGGCCTTACCAATGGTGGTGGGATTCGGCATCCCCCTCCTCTCTCTCCTCAGAATGAATTCTGTCCACAGGACGAAGGTTCGGCACCACTGTAATTTCCAGCATATCCCTCTTAATCTCTTTTAACAAAGCGAGTCCTTTGCGTACTCCCATGTCATTTTCACCCAATTGCAAGAATAGAACATCTGGACATCTATGCCTCTTCAATAACTTATTTAAGCATTGTAACAGCTCCCGCCATCTCATACCACCTTTTCCTTGCCAAGTAACTTTACACAAGCGTTCGTCAAGCCCAAGGTTATCGCCTTTGCCTTAATGAAGTGTGTGCCTTTCCACCAACTAAATAAAGGAATGTCCTACGATCAATATAAAGAGTTCAATTCCCTACGGCACAGCAACTGCACCTGAAAAGAACAACATATGTGAGATACAACCAAAATGTGTCATATCATAAACCTCCCCCTTATGCCAACCGCGAGTACTGGCGGAAGCACTCCGACGACCAACACCCCAACTGCTTGATCTTACCCCTGCCCCAGCCCTGCTGTGCAGCCTTTGTGGCCACAGCAATCCTGAAGGATTGGGTTCCATAATCCCCCGGGGCTTCCCCCCAGACTCAATAATGCTTTTCACAGCACTTACAACAGCTGGTAAGAGGTAATCTGCACCCCAATACCCTGGCTAAAAAACGCTCCCTGAGAGACCCTGCTAATCACTCTCAGCATTGTGCCCCAATGCACAGGGCATAATCCTGGAACTGGGAGGGCCTGTAACACCACTGTCTTCCCTGTGGCCCCTTGATCCCTCTTTGTTTGACATATGTGCAGCTCTATTCTGCCACTCATGCCCGTCAACATCCGCCCAGTCCAACTCAGGGACCCTTTTCCCCCCCAGTAATTTGGACTCCTGAACGCCCCAAAAAACATCCATGACATCAGGGTTGAAAACAAAACTATCTCCTCTTCCCTGGTGCATAATGTCGGCAGCACCTCCAAAGCTTTGCTGAACAAATGCCTTTCATAAAGGCCTCCTCACCCATGGCCGGCAATCCCTTTCCCTCACCTCCCCTTCTAGCAGTCTAATTCGCAGCTCTCTGGCCGATGGCACATAGCCCCAAAAGAGCTTGCCCTTTAAGGCAATTCCAACCAGTTTCCCTGCTATTGTGATTCTAAACCCTTGTCAATCAATGTAAAGATGAAACGGACTACGTGTTCTTCTCTCCTCCTAACTTCTGACCTACACCTGGCCCTACCGGATAGAAACTCCTGCCAGGGCTGCATATACGATTGCCTGGTGGATTCTGCCAAAGACTATACCACCAACTGAAGCATCCTTTCTCTCTTATGTATGCCGGCCCAGGTGTCTTGTCCTTGTCTGAAGAAGTGGCAACGAGACAGCGCATCCGCAATGCCATTGTCCACCCCCGACACATGTCTCACCTTGAACGCTACATCATGTCTCAAACAACCCATCATGAAGGCGTGCAGCAGCTTGAGCACCTGCTCATCCCTTGCAGGCTGGTTCTTCATCACATGCACTACTGCCATATTGTCGACTCTGATCAACACCTTCTTGTGTGCCAGCTCCAGCTCCCAGAGCATCACAGCTACCACCAGGGGAAGGACTGCTTCCACTTCGTGGGCCACTCCTATGCACACCACCTGCCCTGGCAATACAAACCGAAACCGAAGTCCCCAGCAGCATCAGAATATATCTGTACGTCCCACTAACAGTCCTTTTGGGTCTCCATTGGAATGTCATTGAAATCCTCCAAAACCCTGCACCACGTACGCAAGTCCTCTCTCGCGCCCAAGGGCAATCGCATGTGATGATGGGGCAGTAGCAGTCCGACTAAGGACATCCCCAGTCACCTAGAGAAAGTACTCCCTGTTCCTACCACCCGACAAGCAAAATTCAAGTGACCTAGTAGGACATGCCCTTCCCTGGGAGTCACCTTGGGCTTCTCCTATTTTGTGTCTAGCAACAGTTGTGTATGTAATTTCTTGTCTACCTAGAGGCGTGCCTTCATGGACACTGAGTCCAATTCAATACCCAAAAATGAGAACCCGGTTAACCCATAAAAAAGATGTTGTCAAGGTAGTGCAACACTATCATTTTCCCCAGATGCCACATGAAAACACACCTTAGGAAGGAGCTGAACTGCTCAAGCAGAGAACAAGAGATGGAACATGCCATGGGTAATGCTTTGTCAGCGCCCATCAAACTGTATACCCAGTAACTGAAAATCCTTCAGATGAAACTGCAGCAGCCAAAAAGCTGACTTAATGTTGAACTTTGCAAAATAAGTACTCTTTCTCACCTGTTTCACCAGGGTCATGGCCACCTCCACCAAGGAATAAGAGACCGATGTGTCCTCCTCCTGAATGAAATAATTGATGGAACTCCCTCCTGTCCATGACAAGTGCTGGATGAAGCAAAAATGACCTTTTTCTATTTTTGGTTCTACAGCAATGGGTGATATGATCAATTCGGGCATCAGCCATGTACCAAATGGCCCTGCTATGTGGCCTTCCTGAAATTCCTTTTTTATTTTTGCTCGCACCACCTGCTTATGTGACTGTGCTGACTTCAATTTTACTGCCACCTACATGCTCTCAAACTTTCATACACCAGCCTAAGCCCTTCCCGAAAACCTTTGATCAACAATTTTGCATCCCCCTTGTCATGAACATGTGGCAACCGAAATTCCAAGTGTTCCACATCAATTCACCATATTTCTATGAGTCCCATACCCTTCCCTGTTGCTTGTCACCGGATTACCCTGCTGCCCACCATATGACCCCTTGTGTTGGTTCCATTAGCCTTCCTGTCGCCCAGTCCCCTTGCCCTGCCCCAAAGAACCGCACAACAGCATGTCTAACGGTCCACTTGGATCGGATCATTTGTGCCAGAATTTACCGTACTCCCTTATACATAGGCCTTTGTTAAAATCCCAGCATGTACCAACCACTTCACCCTGCATCTTGGCCACAGTCCACTCCCTCGTTGGGTGGGGCAGGGCTGAAAAGGTTGGTATGCCAATGGAAGGCCACTTGCTGTAAATGTGCTTTTGCCAAACTTGTCCGAACCCATCGTCTGCTGATAGAGATCGATGTCAATTTCTCATTTTCCCTGAGGATCTCATGCTAGCCTCGCACATAACTCCTCGTCAAAATGTGCCCAGGCACACCCCTCTACTGGATCTGCAATATTCTGATCCCATCCATATATGTGAATAGCGACATGCACCATTCTGGGTATCGTTCACAGTATACATGTCAAAATTAAAAACGCCACCATCCAGTTTTCGACTGTCGAATGCACCTTAGGCTGTTTTGACAACTCAAATCTGCTCCTCCCTGGAACCTGCCTTCGCCTACGTTCTCTATTTAGGAGCTTTAGCATCCCTACATACTCCCCTTTCCATATCATTTCCTTGGTTGCCAACATTAAATGAGCACCAAGGGGCTTAGTCACCCCCATAAAAGGAACTTCTTAATCTTGAACCCCACCACCCCCTCTGGCAGTACTTGGCCGACCTTGGACTTTCCCTAAGAATACTGCACCTCTGTACATATCCCAGTATGCTTGACATACAAACCTTTCTTTAAATGTAGTCCTCGCTGTCCCCCTCTCTTCCCACATCCACCCTCATGGACACCTTCTTTGTGTCTACTTCTTTAGCCCTGTAACCTCTAGCACCCTTGCCTGGCATCAAGGTCTGCCTCTGCTGCGGATCCAGGCAACTTACCAGTTACAAAGGGGCCTCACCAACCACTGACTTTTGACGTGCTCCTCGATTGTCCTAACAATCATATTCTCTGAAACCCCACCTGCACCGCTTTGCCACCGCATAGCCCCTGGCGTAGCCCTCTGACATCCCTGAAAAATCTCTGCTTACCTGCAAATGTTAAACCAGGATGGCCTCTTGGTCCACTCACCTTCCTCTAACCATTGTGACCGCAATGCTCTAGGTGCCATCTCCAACCATCCCCCGTCAACAGCGACACTGGGGGACAGTGATGCGGAACCCGGCCATCGCTATCCCATCCCCTACCTCCCTGCTCCTCTCTATCCTGCACGTGCCCTGCCGACCCAACTGTGGCACCCTCCCCACTATTCCATCCGAGCCTGCAGATCTCCTCATCCACAGGGGCCTGCTGCACTTCCCTGGGTACCACCTGCTCCCTCTGTGCTTCCCTCCCCCCTGATTTACACTCTTGCATACAGCGACTACCCTGTTGCCCTAAACCCCCAGTGGCTTCCTGTGTCCCCCTTCCTCTGTATGAATGGCCCTGCCCCCCAAGGACTGCCCTTCTGACCGTGCCTGTGTCCCCCTCCCTCAGGATTAAAGGCCCTGGGCCCCAAGGAGAGCCCTTCTGAACACTCCCTTGCTGCACTGACCCTACTTGCTGCCACACCTGCCTTTCCTCCTGTTTTTCACCCTCCTACTTCATTTCCCCATTTCAATGCACTTCTCCTGTGCGACCGCTTGGCCCAGATGCCACTTCCCTAGCTGCCTCCTTTCCAACCGCCTGCAGGGCTTTGGCTGTGCCATTGCCCTGCCCCCTTCCCAACCATAAATTCAAGTGTGGGCCGTAGCGCTGTGCCTCACACAGCACACAAGCTTTGTGCACTACCAGGGGCCACAACCTCATTTCGAGCGGCCCTTTGTGCTTACCTTAGGCTGCACCTCCTCAGGTTATACGTGTTGGCGAGCAGGCCACACCACTTGCGGCATTCCACACCAGGCATGCTGCGACACGCACGCCCGGTGTGAGGAGATCCATGCGCCCTGCCTCTGCAATTAGGGCTTCTTTTGCCGGGCATGTTGTATCCTCTAAAGTTCACTAACGTACACAATTCACTCTAAAACAACTTGCTACATTGCACCCACCATATCATCTGGCAAAATGGTGCCCTTTTCATATAAAATGGGCGCATATATATTGGGCTGGCACCTCAAAAGTATATAGCCCAATTATAGCCCATATGTAACCTGGGCTGGCCCATTATCCCTATCTCCCCAGGGTGCACACCTCAAAAGGCTGTACCCAAAGCCCAGTGGCCCTATCAGAGGCCTACAGACCATTATTACTACAGAATTAGGAAGAATGGGATAGAAGTACTATGAGAGTTGAATCCAACCAATCCAGGAACCCCGGTGGCTCAAGGTGTTATCTTAGTAATCTTAGTATATTGATTATTGTAAACATGGTCAGAAAACTAAGAATATGTTAAAGGATGCCCAATAGGATTTGGTGGCTCTCCAACTACGTGGAAGCAATAAATGAATACAATTGTACATCTTGTCAATTAAGCCACAACCAGGTGTTGGCTGTTTTTTGTGGAGTACAGCAAAAGTTGTTAAAACAAGTAAAGGCTGTTCTAAACATCAAGGCAATATTTTTGGAACCATCATTATTGATGTCTATTTTTTAAATATTAGCTAATGATGTCAAATAATGGTGCTATTTGTAAATTGCCTGTTATGTGTATTTCTGTATATTTAATATTTAGATGTTTTTGTATGGTTCATTTTCATTTGGAATAAAAAGGTGGTATACTGAAAAAATGAGAGTTGTGATTTATGAATTTGATAACTTAATTATAAGGCTCCCTTCTATTAGAGAACCTTATTGGCCCAAGTGAATTTTTTAAAATAGGTTTGATAGTTTGGGTTGCCAATAGAGTAAGTTGTAGCTATTAGCAGGGCCACTTGAGAGGAATACATTCTGTTCTGCTGATCCTTTTATTTTCAACTCAGTCCGCTAATTGCCTTTTCTATGTACTGATCAAGACAGTGATCTGTTTATTTATTTAAGTATTTCATTTAGTGCTGCATGTTTCCTCGCAGATACTTCATAGTGCTATGCAGGTCAAATAAAATAACAGTGATTTAGCAGCGCAAGGATTCCAACAGTATTTGGGGAATGGTCCCTATACAGTATTCCTAACCCACTACCATAAGGTCTATCACTTAGTAAAGGCAAGTCTGAATAAAACAGGAGCTAATTTAGAGCTCACTGAGTAGCCCCCCGGCCATCAGGTCTTCGCTCCCATAGGAGCACCCAGCCACCATAATTAGCGATCCTTGCCTGAGGGATCTCTATGCATTCACCAATAAGGCAGATACACTGATGACAGAGGAGAATTCAATGTGAGCACAGGTTTGCTTATACCAAAGCGGCTTGTAGGAGACGCACACCAGTGTGAAGTGTAGTCAATGTCTATATAGATGGGTGGTGCCCGTGGAGTAACACCCCCTGTACTTGGGGTGAAACGATACTGAAAATCGCACTGTTTCCCTCGAGATCAGTGTCCCTCCAGGGCACTTGAAAAGATCGTTCATTAATTTATTTGAAAAAGATGATCAAGGTGCTCCTATGTGGTCGATTTCATTCTTTTTATTCTTGTTTTTGTTAATTCATCGCATTATTGCTTTCATAATGTTCAAGCAAGTGGCCCGGTGGCCCAATGCATTTCGGGCTTTGCCCTTCCTCAGGGGCCGTGTAGTTTTCTGAAAGTGACCAAGTACAATGTTAAATCAAATGTTCATTCAAAATGCATATGGTACATAAGTTAATCAAGTATAACGCATTTGTTATCATGCATAAGGGAAAGAGGGGGGATTCCAGTGTAATCAACGGGTGTAACACATTTATCGTCATGCATATCAAAAAGTGAAAGTGTTGCTGTGTGTCACACAGAGTAACGGAATACGTGAACTGGATGTGTCCACAAAGGTGCCATTCGTGAAACAATGGGGATTGTGAGACGGTACTATTTGGAAACACATGCTCCCGTTCTAACAGTGAATAACATGCAGTGGCTGTTGTATTACAAATCTAACCTGATCACAATAGTGTGAATCTAATTCTTTTGGCAGGTTACTGCGAGCCTGTAAAAAAAGGTAAGCCTGGTCAAGTTAGCGATTCAACGCGGTAGCGTGTTCGCTGTAATATGCAGATGGACTAGCGGTATCAATTTCACCAAGAGTAGCTTACCGGAAAGTAAAAGACTGTGGTGTTCGGCGCTCGTGAATTCAAAAGGTTCAGGATTCCGACGATGTTCGAACGCTAGATGCGGTGCTCTAAATGGATGTGCAAGATCATGTGATGCGGCAAATGTCTTCCATGCCGTGATTGGCTAAAAAATAGTCATGTGTGTTCGCGAGTGTTCTTAACAGGAATGGCTATCACGGTGTGTTTACTAAAAGCGATGGTAGGCACGAGATAGCGAAAGTGATAAGAAAAAATAAAACATAAAAAATAAAAAATGGGTAATAAAGTGCACCTTCTTTTGTGCTGTGAAAAAAGTGTCTCGCCCAAAATAGGCTGAACGGCTGATCACGTGATGCCGCGATAGTGTGAAAGTATTTGAAACTTTATGTGTACAAGGAAGTGGACAGTGTGGCAGGTGAAGGTAAAAGTTATGACGGACTATTATAACATTTATTTGTTAAAATCGCTAAAATTTTACCTATACATAAATTCTTCAGAATGCAGTTTTTACTGCTGTTATACCTTAGTATCTCTACCTTTATTCAGAGGTAAGGGCTGCACTATACATGTTCTTCTGCGCATTTGAGGAACAACTTAACTTTATTCATATATTTCCCCAACGCACAGGCTATATCTAAATTCTCCATATCCACAAAAAGAGTAGCAACTTGCATTCTGTGCGTAATCTTATATATTTTTTAAATCGGACATAAAAACTCCTTTCGAAAGTCTAAAAATCTCGTACAGTCTAATAAAATATGTAAAATATCACAGGTGGTTCCTAAAGTGCAAGTGCATTTCCCATTACATCCTATCATTAGGTTTCGAACCCCGTTATTCGCATAACCTGGGTTTATACCAATTCGCATTTTCAAGACTTCTCGCCTCAGACTATGGCTGAGTTTCCAAGAGATGTAATAAGAAAGACCTTCTAGAGAAAAGCGGCTTACTGTTTGAACTGACCAAAGATGGCTTTCAGAGTTCACAGTCCAGCCAGAAGAGTTGGTAATTTATTTTGGGTGCCTTTATGCTATAGGTAATATGGAGGAAGAGGGGTATACAGGCACAAGTGAGAAAACCTCATCTGGAAATGTTAAAGATGTTGTCATTTCTCTCGAAGAAACTCAAGTAGTCAATCGCTCCTGTATTCCAGCTAGAGCCTCTTGCCCTGATCAAATAACACATTACCTATACAGAGAGCATATAAAAGTCTGGGCCCCTTTTATTATTATGTTAGCTAATGCCATCCTGTTAGGTATGGAAATCCCTGCCTTTTGGAATATAGCTGAGATTATACCAATCTATAAAAAAGGTGATAGGGCTAATCCGGACAGTTATAGACCAATCAGTCCAATCGACTCCTTGCAGAATATTTTCTGCAAGCAAGTATTAGCTCGGATCCAGGATTGGATCTCAGAGTCTAATATCCTGACTGACCTTCAGGTGGGTTTTTGTGCCAACATTAGTACTCTGGATCAGGCATTCTGTTTCCTATGCATTTATTAGAGAGAGTTTGCCATTAAAGGGTGGAAGTTATATGTTGTCTTTCTCGACCTGCCTTTGATTTGGTCCCTCGAGCCAAATTATAGAGGGTGTTGGCGGAGATGGGTCTTCCACAAAACTTGCTTGATTTTTTAATCTGCCTGCATTCAGCAAAAAAAGCCCAAGTTAGGTTGGGGGAGGATAACCAACTAACCGAGCTATTCTCGATAAATCAGGGAGTAAGACAGGGATGTGTTTTAGCGCCCACCCTATTCTCACTCTTTATCAATGGTGTAGTAGGATTCTTCAGCAGGGATGGGTGTGATGCTCCCAAAGTTGGGGAGAGAAGAGTACCAGCACTTCTCTTCGCTGACGATACCCTACTAATATCAAAGCCCACAAGGCCTCCAACAGCTACTAAATGATTTTATTCTCTTTTGTATTGAGCGGGCCTGGAATTAAATGAGGCTAGAACACAAATATATGATCTTTTCCAAAGGGATTGCAAAGCCACCCAATAGCCACCCAATAGACGTATGAATGTAGGATTAGAATTCAAGAACAACTTTATATTTTTGACTACCTGGGCATTCGTTTAACACCAAACCTATGTTGGGCACCACATATTGAGTAAGATCAGTTGTCACTAATCCATCAGACCGCTCAAGTAAGATACACAAAAGCACTGTGTCCAGGAAAGTGGCCCCATAACTTCAGGCAGCAGGCAGCGCATGGCCATTACAGCAATGTTGTGCCATCATTGTGATTGGACCATGCCAGTTAGTGATAATCTGAGCTTGTAGGATTAATAAAGCTGTTACCAAATTAATGTACCACCAAGAGAGTACTGCAGTTATAGAGGAATAACAAGAATAAATGAATGTGCATCTCTGAGAAGCATGCAAAGTTCATCAACATTTAGGTAGGCTAAGATTCAGGCGAGGAAATCTACCCACAAATATGGCAATGGCAGGGAAGACAAATATCCATAACCCGGTAATTATACCATAGAACAAAGGTAAGATGTACTGTAAACAGAAACCCTCTTGCATTATATAGGTGTCAGTGGAGGTGGAATGGAACCGAGAAGAATATATTTCACCTTGTGTATGCCATGATACTGACAAAGGAGGGGTGTTATAAGCATCTAAGTTCATGGTGCATGCGAGTATTGCCAAATTCTGACAGCCGGACACTTACAAACCCAGTGTAATAATCACAAAAAAATTGGCTTGCATGAGATAATCATACATTAGAGCCCGCAACTTCAGAGATGCATTCAGTGTAAGTTCACAGTGCCAAGATGTCATTTCTGCGCAGTGCTAAATTTGTAGCAAAATAAGTGCCAAGGCCCTCGCCAGGAGGCCACTGAACTTGCACCACCTATTGCCCCTGACAGTGCTGCCAATGACAGTACCAACAAGTCAAGTCAAGTCAGAAATTTATATAGCGCGCTACATACCCAGAGGGTCTCAAGGCGCTTGAGAAAGGGATGGGAATTACTTGTCGAATATCCAGGTTTTAAGTTGTTTTCTGAATGTTAGGTGGTTCTGAGTGAGGCGTAGGTGAGTGGGGAGTGAGTTCCAGGTTTTAGCTGCGAGGTAGGAGAAGGATCTACCTCCCATGGTGGTTTTATTGATGCGAGGAATGGTAGCAAGGGCTTGGTTGGAAGATCGTAGCTGGCGAGGGGGGGTGTAGAAGGAAAGTCGTTTGTTGAGGCATTCGGGTCCAAGTTCGTAGAGTGCTTTGTGAGCGTGGGTTAGGAGGCGGAAAGTAATCCTCTTATTGATGGGGAGCCAGTTGGGGTTTTTCAGGTGGCTGGAGATATGGTCTTTGCGCGGGATGTCTAGTATGAGTCTGGCTGATGCGTTCTGGATGCGTTGGAGTTTTTTCTGGAGTTTTGCGGTGATACCGGCGTATAGGGTGTTTCCGTAGTCGAGGCGACTTGTGACCAGTGCATGGGTAACTGTTTTTCTGGTTTCGGTGGGGATCCAGCGAAATGTTTTTTTGAGCATGCGGAGGATGTTGAAGCATGAAGATGAGACTGCGTTGACTTGTCTGTTCATAGAGAGTGATGAGTCCAGGATGATGCCCAGGTTCCGTGCTTGGTCCGTCGGGATGGGTGCTTTTCCAAGGGCCTCTGGCCACCAAGAGTCGTCCCAGGCGGAGGGGGAGGTGCCTAAGATAAGGACTTCTGTTTTGTCTGAGTTCAGTTTCAGACGGCTGTGCTTCATCCACTCTGCTACTTCTTTCATACCTTCATGTAGGTTGGTTTTGGCGGTGTTGGGGTCTTTGGTGAGTGATAGGATCAGTTGGGTGTCATCTGTGTAGGAGATGATGTTGAGGTTGTGTTGGCGAGCGATGGTCGCGAGGGGGCTCATGTATACGTTGAAGAGGGTGGGGCTGAGTGAGGAACCTTGAGGTACGCCGCAGATGACTTCAGTGGCCTCGGACTTGAATGGTGGGAGGCGGACTCTCTGGGTTCTACCGGTGAGGAATGAGGTGATCCATTCCAGTGCTTTTCCCTGGATTCCGATGTTTTTGAGGCGCTGTAGAAGAGTTCTATGGCAGACTGTGTCAAAGGCTGCGGATAGGTCTAGGAGGATGAGGGCGACTGTGTCTCCATTGTCCAGTAGAGTTCGGATGTCGTCTGTTGCTGCGATGAGGGCGGTCTCCGTGCTGTGTTTGGCTCGGAAGCCGGATTGTGAGGAGTCGAGGGATTTGTTGCTTTCGAGGAAGGCGGCGAGCTGGTTATTGACGGCTTTCTCGATGACTTTGGCCGGGAATGGAAGGAGCGAGATGGGGCGGTAGTTTTTGAGTTCGGTGGGGTCCGCTGTGGGTTTTTTCAGAAGGGCGCTGAGTTTGGCGTGTTTCCAGCTTTCCGGGAAGGTGGCGGAGTTGAGGGAGCAGTTGATGACGTCTCGGAGGTGTGGTGCTATGATGGAGTCTGCTTTGTTGAAGATGTGGTGAGGGCATGGGTCTGTGGGGGATCCTGAGTGGATGGAGTTCATCAGGCGGATGGTGTCCTCGGTGGAGATTGGGTTCCAGTCGTTAAGGATGTTCGAGGGGGGTGAAGGTCCTGTAGAGGGTTGGGTGGGTTGGTCTCCGGTTCGGTTGTCGAAGCTGTTGTGGATGTCTGCGATTTTGTTGTGGAAGAAGGAAGCTAGGGAGTCGCAGAGGGCTTGGGAAGGGGTGATGTCGTTGGAGTTGGCTGATGGGTTGGTGAATTCTTTGACGATGTTGAATAGTTCCTTGCTGTTGTGGGCGTTGTTGTCTAGTCGGTCTTTGAATGCGGCTTTCTTGGCAGTCCTGATCAGTTGGTGGTGTGTGCGGGTGGCGTTTTTGAAGGCGTCCCTGGTGCTGGTGTTTGGGTCTTTTTTCCAGGCCTTCTCGAGGGAGCGGCAGAGTTTCTTTGATTTCTTAAGATCATCGTTGAACCAGGAGGCGTTTTTGCTGCCAAGTCTGATTTGACGTTTTTTCGGCGGTGCTAGGATGTCGGCGCTGTTGGATAGCCATTGGGTGAGGTTAATCGCTGCTTGGTCGGGTTTGGAGGAGTGGGCAGGGGGGTTTTGAAGGAGCGATGAGGAGATCTGGTCGATGGTGATTTTGTTCCAGTTTCTTCGTAGAGTAGGTTGGGGTTGGTTGCGAGTGGTGGTTTTATTGTAGAAAAAGTGTACGCAGCTGTGGTCCGTCCACTGGAGGGTAGTGGTGTGACTGAAGGAGACATGTTTGCTGGAGGTAAAGATGGGGTCAAGTGTGTGACCTGCGATGTGGGTGGGCGTAGAGACAAGTTGTTTGAGTCCGAGGTTGGCGAGATTGTCCCGAAGGGAGGTGGTGTTGCTGTCATTGCTCTTTTCCAAGTGAAAGTTGAGGTCTCCTAGTAGGATGTATTCCTCGGAGGGGAGAGCGTGTGGGGTGATGAACTCGGTGATAACGTCGCTGAATTTTGCACGGGGTCCTGGTGGCCTGTATAGGAGGGTGCCTCTGAGTGTGGTCTTGGGGTCGGTGTGGATCTGGAAGTGAAGGTGTTCGGCGCTAGCGAGGTTGACGTCTGAGCTGGTTGAGATGCGGATGGAGTTCATATGGACGATAGCGATGCCTCCTCCTGTTTGGTCGGTGCGATCCTTACGGATGATCTTGTATCCTTCCGGGATGGCAATGGTGATGTCAGGGGCTGATGAGGCGTTCATCCATGTTTCTGTCAGGAAGGCGACGTCGGGAGAGATGGTGTCTAGTAGATGCCAAAGTTCGATGGCGTGTCTGTGGACTGAGCGGGTGTTGAGCAGGATGCATTTTAGGTGGTTGGAGTCAGATATCTCATTTGTGTCCGTGGATGAGGAGTTGATGTTGCTGCCGTCGAACTTGCAGGATTTGCAGGAGAAGGGACCATGGGTGTGTCCAGGAGTGGCTTGGACGCAGTGGGGGAGTCGGCGGGGGTTAAGGGCTAGGAGGGTGGTGGCATCGTATGTAATGCGGGGGAGTTGGGTGGTGTGAGGAACAGGGGGTCTGGCGCTGGGCGCGGTCCAGGCGCGGACGGGAGTAGACGGGCTTACCTTTGGCGCACCTTCGGCGCGACTAGGGCGCGATCGCTGCGCGTGAACGCTGCGCGTTGGGACATCTGGCATACGTGGAGAGTGGAGGGGGGCAGAGCGTGGGAGGGGCAGCTAGGAGGCGGTAGCTGGGAGGGTAGGCGGGCCAAGGGGATCGTAATGGCAAGATGGTGGTCGGGATGGAAACCGAAAGTGAGGCGATGTAAACAAAGAGCAATGGCGAGTCCACAGAAATCACAGGAGCAAGCTGATACAATGATACAAAATCAAAAGGTGCGGCGCTGCAACTACTAACCATCACATTCCTATAAGTATGACAATTCAGACTATTTCTGGCCCCCAGAGCTATAAGAATGGATTGGGTGGCAGGCATTAATAATTTTTAATGTATAACTAATTATTAAACAACTGTTGTTCTATCTCTAAATTAGACTAACAGCGCCACCATGTGGTAGGCTGTCATAAGTGCTGGTGTTGTCAATTAAATGCCGGTGCTGAGCATCGGAAACCACCAGCTTAAATTAAGCACTGGTTCTGCAGCCCCTTTCCGTTATTCATTTTATCATTGCCACTTTCTCTCCCAATACATTGGGTTGTATTAAAATAAGGATCTAACTAAGACTTTGTCCTATTTTATATAAATCATTCAACATTAACCTCAGTTATCAAAGTGGAGTATTGAGCCTTCAGTTGAAGTTTGTTTTTCTGCACCTTGGGCAGAATTGAAACCTATTGCTCAATGGCACTTTATTATACTATATTTAAACTTTAAATCTCAATACCGCATAGTTTCACTTTTTTGGTACACGGATGCATGATGACAGCTTAGCTTTTTCAGAATGATTGCTGTCATTCTATACTTAATCAGTGGTTTATACGGATTACGTGTTAAATTGTTGTTTTAGTAAAGTACACCTCTAGATTGTTGACATATATGTTGCACAAATAGTACCTCTATAAATCACTTTTAAAAACTTGGCATGTATGTTTTTTTTGTTACATGTGACCTTAAGTCTCGGCAATCTGTTGGAAAACTCCACATGCAAAGTGAGATAATAGAAAACTTCGATTTGTTTCTAAATTTATGACTGTTCTTTGGTGGTCTGGAATTCGTAGCCCACGGTTTGAAGGGGGCAAATTAGAGCAGTGGTCTTGTTAAATTGTGTAATGTTTGCTCTAATTGTAGCTCACCATGCGTTCTCATTTAGATTTATGGCTGGAAATATGAAATATCAGATAACAATGAACACTGTCTCGTGCAGTCAAAGTTCTCAGTGCTAAGTTTCCTTATAATGAAGGGAAGAACACGCAGTTTGTTGCATGAGGGCCATATTAGCCACTGGCATGAAATGGCACCAGTCTTTACAGAAACAAGATTACTGCTTGATTACTAAAAGCGTGCCTATAGTTATTCAGCTTGATCTTTTGTTTCTGATGTATTAAATCACAGTCGCAGGCTCTCGGTATGCTTTCTTCAAAGATGAGAGGCCTGTTCAGCAAAAGAAAGATATTGAACAGACTCGGGCCACCGTGCCCACGGGACTGTGCCTCACCACACTAAACCTGCAGGCGAACAGGATGGAAAAGAATTGCAAATAAAGAGATGATGTCTATAGAAACATAGATTAAACACGCGAGATTTCCATAACGTGATAATTCTGTGTATACTCATTTCATTAAGATGCTGTCTTTAACTGACACAATTAATCACAGAGTTTCATGGTTTTAAGATGAGGCTGTAAATGATGCAATGCTCAAGAGATTTGTTACCAGAACAGTGTGTTTCCTCTAGGTTTACGCTGTGAGACACTAATGCTGAGGCTTCAGGCTGTATACATTTTTTAACCATGAAATTAGACTTTCTTGAACTCCTCTAGGAACTTTCGCTGTCGAACATGACCCCCAAAAAGTTTAGGTTTATTGAGTTCAGAGATGCCAGTACCCCGCCGAGGGCCAACTTCATAGCACACAGCACCTCTGGGCATAGTTAAGCAACACCCCACAGCGGAGAAAACACAAGCCAGCAGAGGGTAAAGTTGAGGAAACACCACTACTGTATATGAATTTAAAAATCGCCCAAGAGTCTCTTGTCAAATATGCATTAAAATGGCTTTCCAAAACGCACCCGCAGCTCCTGGGACAGAGAGTTCCAGGAGTCAATTTTTGTTCTAACAAGGTAGAGCCCCTATCAAGTCAAAAGTACAGAATATATCATTTCTCTGCGAGTACAATGCATGACTAAGTGTGATCCAGGCAGTGGCTTAGCGTGGAGGGGGGGGAGGAGCAGCAGAAGGGTGGTTGCCCCAGGCGCGAAATTCTTTGGGGGTGCAAAATTTTAAAAGAAGAAAAATCTTAATACTAATTTATTTTCTTTTAAAATTAGGAGCCAGGTCCATGAGTTTGGGGGCGCAATACTTGCCTTGCCCTGGGTGCGGCAACCCATGATACGCCGCTGGATCCAGGTATTGAGGCCTGTACTAGAACTACTGACTTTAGGAGGCATTCCTTTGCTTCACCTTCCCTGGAATAAGAAGCATACACATTTCTTTTGTGGTTCTCGCAATATGTGTCTGCCATTATAAGGCACGTGTCAGGCTCTTTTCGTCTGTAGTGCACAAGCTCCAGTATATGCAATGATTTCTAGGGCATGGCTAGATAGACCTATGCAAGTGGTCCTGCGATGTTTTGACCACTTCACTAATTGTGGGTCCACCACTGGTACCTGAGCAGGTGCAATTAACCATAGAAGCAGGATGCTTTGACCAACTACCCTTTAGGAAGCGCAGACTTCTTGTGCTCAGGCCTCCACCATGGCCATCTATGCCATAGTGCCTGAATTATCAACTGCTCCCTGGTGGAACGTAGCAAGATCTGGCTGTCACCACCAGACAGCACACACTTGACACCATTACTCTACTTTCTCTGTAGCCGAGGGCAAGCTATAGAGGTTAAGGAGATGACCCCCTTCACTGAACTTCAATCCTCTCCCAATCGTAACCACTGTCACCCTCAATGAATGAATTCGCGGCCCACTCAATGATGAGATCAAGCCAGCCAGTGGTCCCTAGTATCAAAGGAAATTGTGAAATCTAATAGAGCCACATATGTATTTTGGGCCTTTTCTAAGAAGGTTGGCAGCTGAGGAAAAATGTCCATCCGAGGAATTTTATCAGGGTAGTTGTATGACAGAGGATATAAGAAAGAGAACACTAGGGGAAGAAATATAATCCAGGAAAACGCGCATGTGCTTTGTCACATCTCTATTTCTCTCGCTCTTTCTCTCTCACCCATAAATATTTTTGAAACAACTCAAAATGAAGTGATAATTGAAGGGACCCTCAACATGTGAGGGATGTATGTGTGAGATTTCCATATGAAACAGCTTCCCTTTAACAAAAGTCGTATCATAAGTCAAGTGCTAGGAGAACTGTTGTTTGGGAACTTTGGGAATTGAATTAAATTGGCTGTTTTGCACGTTTACCTTTTCGTCTTGATCCTTCTCTTTGCTTCCCTTTTGTGAAATCCTTTAATGATGTGACAGACAATTGACATAAACGGTGAGCACTTTGAGTTCTGGCCCCACACCTAGAATTTAATGACCCACGCCTTCGGGCCATTCTTTAAACATGTCTAATGTGTTTGTACTGTAGATATTAAGTTATTTTGGGATGCCACTGGGGGTGTTTTTGCACAAAACATAACAGCACCATGAGTAACAACGTGTCGATAGACAAGAAGGCTTGGAAACGAAAAATGCAAGGGTGTAAAGGAAAAAAGAAAATGCATTAATGCTGGGTGTGTTTGTATCTGTTTATCATAATTGTTAATAAATTATTTTGGAAGTGCAGCTACTTTGAATGCAAAATAAATGTCTAGATTGAGTGGTGCCATTGTGCATTGCAATGGCTTTATAACTTTTGTACAGCTCTCTTATATGCTTCATGGCCACTTAATGCCCTTGGTAAAATGGTAAAACAAGCATCTGACATATTAGCAATTGAAGATTGCTTGCTCTTCATTGGTGCATTGCCTCACCCTAAGTCACCCTGAGGGTGTGGCTTGTAGAGCTCTGCCTGTAGGTGATGGTTGTGACTGTGCCAGTGACTTTCAAACATGGTCAGTATCACTGAGGTGATGGGACTTGTGATGGTAGACAGGAGCCCAACACCAGACCCAGGAGGAGGTTTAGTCTGACATGTGAATGAGACCCAAGTGCATTGTAGCACGAGTCAAACAATATAAGAGAATAGATGAGAACGTTAGTCTCTCAAAGATTGTAAACTGCTTTCTTGGTATGATTTATGCTCCAATATTATTTTTGGTGAGGAAGAGGCTTTTTTTGCTGAGAAGCTGCACCTGAACCTGTCAAAGGAGAGCAGAAACCTCAACAAATTGCCCCCACTTGTGGGAGACCATACTGATTATAAGAGCCACCATCATAGAGCCCTGTGGCAAGCAGGACCTACTGCGCCCAACCGAGGGGTTTGAGGCATTTTACTCCCCCTATGTCCTAGGGCCCGACCTACTATGGGTCCTGAGCAAATGGGCCGAAGTACCCCTTTGGCACTTGACTCTCAGTGGTAGCACGGTTCGAACAGTCCAAGGCTTCTCAGGGGAAGGTAGATACTGGGGGCTGAACACAGGCGCACAGCTCAAAGTACATTTAATAAAAGCAATAAATGATTTCCCAGTCAAATACTTTCTTTTATAACAAAACTAGTATTTATATACGAAAACAAAGTGAAATAAGTCTCACACAAACAATGCACACAGCCCCTTGAGGTCAGGGCTTTAGTTTTCAATAGGCAGGTTTCTGGATCCCATTTCCTTCTCACTAGCAGTGGTGGTTATTCTCCATTCACTATAGGTGACATTCAGGTTAGACCCCACTCGTAGTTCGAGTCTCAGGATTCCCACTCTGACTCTGATAAAGTAAAAGTATTCCAGCACCTGTAGTGCAATGTAGTAGAACAAATTCTCCTGGGGGGCATGCTGGCACTGAAATCGGTCTTCCCCACCCATCCGAAGATGGTGCAACCAGAGTCTTTGTGGGGCGCTGCACCGACTGTTGTCAGTAAGATGCAGCTCGGCCGGGACAGCTGCTGGGTGTCCACTGCACTACCTCCGATGAGATGGTAAATTCTTCTGATCCTTACAACAGGTGGTCCATAAGTTGGCCTGGTTCCGATCCTCAGTCGGGGCCTGGGCCTGCACGTGTCACCATGGCGGGCTCTCCTCACAATAACGGCTTGAACTAGGCAATGGTCCTCGTCCTTTCTGGTAGCCCCACCTAGCATATGGGGTCTGTGGCCTTATGCCGCACACGGGCAACAGCCTGATCGGCATGGCAGCAAACTTCAGGAGGCGCCACCTGGCATATGGGGTTCCTGTATTCCTCTGCAAATAGGCTATGCCCAGTCGGTACTGCAGTAATCTTCATGGTGGGCCTACCTAGCACAAAAATGGGCCAACTTCCTTTTAGGCACACCTGTAATCTTCATGGTTGCCCCACCTGGCTTACCGGATCACCAACTTCACTCCGCAAACGGGCTGCGGTCTGATCAGCATGGCAGTAATCTTCACAGTGGCCCCTCGTGGCATACGAGGTCACAAGCTTCACTCCACACAAGGGGCACGGCCTGATCAGCATGGCACCGCCTCTTGCATTCGGGGCCGCTGGCATGTAACCTGCACAAGGGTGTCAACCTGAGCATTGCAGCAGCCATCTCCTCACACCTTGCTACAGGGATCCACTCACCAGGATCCCCCACTGGACCTCACTCCCTCCAGCGCTCTCCTTTTCCTCTCAAGGCACACTGGAATTGGAAAGCAGACAGACACTGATGCTCCACACTACGGGGCAGGTGGTCTTAGATGTCCCTAGTTGATGTCCCCTCAACCAGCTAGAAGACTGGCAGGCATTTGCCTCCCGTCCTGGTCACAAGCAGAAGTGTTGCAAAGCTTCTCCTCCTCGCACAGCCCGACTGACTGCTTGACAGTTAACAATTATGGGGGCCTTAAGCTCCCATTCATGTAGTTAATTTCCAAACAACAAATGTGATTTAGGATATGAGTCTTTGAAGTTTGTGTTGAGGGTCTGCTTTCTTTTGAATTGCCCACTCTTCTGCCATGCCCTTCCTCCAGAAAGCAGTCTGTCACAGTAGGGGCAACTCCAAATCTGATAGCCCCAAAACAAAGGCCATGGGAGTGACTAAATGTTCACACCTGGATGTCAGTCACAGTGATACGTGCATCAAAAGATTACCCCAAAGCATCCAGCCCTATGTTTTTTGTTTGTCCTATCAGTCCCATCTTTTTCCCAAGGTGTGCTCATGCCTCTCTCCTTGAATCAAAAGAGCACCTTTTGAAGTGTACCGAAGAGCCTGGCTCTTATCACCAGTGTATGGATGTCCTCGAAGAAAGGATAAGTGCATGCCTGCCCTGCCCCAATGACCACCTCTCCTCTACCGATCTCACTACTCGGTACAACTCGAACCTGGAGACTATGCTGGACCAACTCGCTCCACCAAAACTGAAAAAAAACAGAGCCATTCCGTCCAGGTCTTGGTTCAACAAGGACTCTAATACCGAAAGGAGAAACCTAAGAGCCATAGAAAGAAGCCGGAGGAAGAACCCCTGTTCCTCTCTCTGCAAAGTACTCAAAACAGCCCATAGAGAATACAACAATCACATCAAAAACAAGAAATCCGCTTTTTTTTGCTCTGAGCTGGATAGCGCAAAAAATAGACCCAGAGAACTCTACAGCATCATTAGACAAAAAAAACTCCAAGCCGGTGGCCTCCTCAATTTAGGCATCCAGCGAACTTTGTGACAACTTCGCCAACTTCTTTAATGACAAGATCACTAAGATCGAACTCTCTCTGAACATCATTAACACCCATCCCACCAAGAACACCATGCCCAGGACGGTCGTTGTCGCTCCTGGCTCTGCCTCCAATTCTTGGCTAAGTTTCCGCCCCATCCAAAATCATGAGATAGTCACACTGATCTCCACTTCCAAACCCTCTTCCCATGTCCTGTACCTCATCCCACCCCTGCCAACCAAAAAACTGAAGTTCTCCCTAGCACCGCTTTGGTGCACAATAATAAACAGCTCCATGGAAAATGGAGTAGTTCCAGACTGCCTTAAAGTAGGTCAAGTTACACCCTTGCTGAAAAAACCTGGCCTTGACACGACAGATCTGAATAACTTTAGACAAGTATCTAATCTTCCCCTTCTATCCAAAATTCTAGAGAAATGCGTTCTCCAACAGCTTACCCAACACCTGGATAAAATACATTTCTTGGACTCCCACCAATCTGGCTTCAGAAAAGGCTGAAGCACTGAAACCGCGATCTTCAACATCATAGACGATATCTACCACTCACTTGACTCTGATCAATGCTGCCTCCTTATTCTCCTTGACCTATCGGCAGCATTTGACACAGTAGAACATAAACTCCTCATCAGGGCTCTCCAAGAAAGAGTGATCTTGGTGAAGTGGTCCTCCAATGGTTTTCCTCATTCCTACACAATCGCACTCAAAAAAAAAAATTCAAAAACTTTACTTCTGACTCTCACCCTATCAACAAAGGAGTCCCTCAAGGCTCAGTACTCTCCCTGCAACTCTTTAACATCTACATGGAGCCCCTCACCAAACTACTCAGAGCAGCCAACATCCGCTTCCATCTCTACGCAGACGATACTCAGATATATCTGGAAACCTCCTCCCTCAGTGACATTCAAAGACTCAATGACGTACTGAATGATGTCCAACACTGGCTGTCCTGGAATCATCTTAAACTAAACCCCGACAAAACCGAGATTCTTCTCATCTCGAACAAAGAGGAGAACCCTCAAATTGCAGAATGGCTCAAAGCCGTAGATGCGCTCAACGGGAATCTCACCCTTGCTGACTCTGTCAAATCACTCGGTATCACACTAGACCGGAAACTAAACATGTCCAGACACATCCAGAATTTGGCTAAGAGCGCCTTCCTTAACCTCAAACTTTTGAACAAAATAAAACCCTTCATCTCGCCTGGTGATCTCAAACAGGCCACCCAAACCCTGGTACTGTCAAGGCTGGACTACGGGAACGCAGTCCTCTCAGGAATTGCAAAGTCACACCTAGCTCCCATCAAAACAACTCTGAATACGGCAGCCAGAATGGTCATCGGAATCAAGAAATTTGACCACATCTCTCTGGCTCTCAGTGAACTTAAGTGGCTCCCAGTTGAAATGAGGATCAGCTTCAGAGTAGCGTGCCTCACTCATAAAGCCCTACATACCGGCAAACCCGAATACCTGGCGGCCAAACTCAAAAAAGCCAGGTCAGGCCAGGAACCTTAGAAGCTCTAACTCCCTCATTCTCATCCCGCCAAAAACTCGTAAAACAAAAACGGCGACTTGTTCCTTCGCTGGTAGCGTGCCTAAAATCTGGAACTCCATTCCCCCCCACATCAGAACCATCCCCTCCTTTGTAAAATTCAAAAGCCAACTCAAAATCCTGTTCCTCAACCGTGCCCCAGGGAGCCAATAGGAGCTCTCAGAGTGGAGGTACAGACTCTTATTTTCCGCTCCTTCACCATCTCGGGGAGAAATACAAAACAGATGTTCCCTCGAGTATGAAGCCGATACCCCAACATCGACATGCATTTTGTCACTTTCTTGTATATTTTGTTTTCTTCGCAATGTATCCTCATTAAAGCACTCTGATACCCTCGGGTCAGGCTAGCGCTATATAAAACTACTAAATAAAATAAATAAATAAATGTCCCAACCAGCCCAGAGGAATGTAGTAATGCCCAAATCTGTCTGGGGGATTCCTTTGCCCCCTCATTGTAGTGTTGTGTGTGTTAGAGATAGTGGGACCGCTCTGGTCTCTGACGAACTCTGTAAAATAGTGACATCAGAGGTTGGATGTGGTTAAGAAAATTCATGACATAGTACGTTCAGTTAATGGTTACACTCAGAAAAATAAAGATGTGTAAAACCGAGCACCCTGTGTGACGTGATCATTTACATATACCTGAGCTGGGGAGTACGCTATAACTGGCAACGGGATAGGGGATTATGTACACCCCACAACCAGAATAACTGAGTGTGCTCTCCCAGAGTATTTAGCGTAGTTCCGCAAACTGCATGTGTTTGCCCCAGTCAAAGTGAAAAATCGACAGCTGGCATATGCGGAGTCAAAGCATCACTTCAGCCCATACAAGGTCTGTGAAAAAAGTGAAGACTTTACAGAAAGTTGTTAGTCGTTGGCTAGAAATTTGCTGGTAAAGTCAAAACAAGATATACTGTGCCACAGCCTAACACAGAGCCATCATTCATACAGTACAACAACGCTAGAGGCAGTGTCAACCAGTTACAGAGAAGCACTAAAGGCAGTGATAGCCGAGGGCAAGAAAGCGCTAAAAGTGGAAACATTTCTGACTCAAAGTAATAATAAAGGCAGTAGAAACCAGGTACAACGCAAAAAGGTGAGTGGTAAAGATCCTGTGCAAGAAACAAAGCTGCTACTCACTTCCAAAGAAGAAGACAGCACCTCACAACCACAGAGTGGGCAAAACAACCCAAATGCTAGCACTCAGCTAATGCTAAAGAAGGTGCAGTCCAAGTGGACAGAAAACACTGCCAGAGTGGGCTACCACTCTTCGATACCACCACAAAGCTGAATATTGGTGACAGATGAACTGCCTGGATTGAATACCTTGATGATTTCATTGATGTGCTGGAAGAAGCAAATGACAAAAAGATCATTAAATATCTCAAGAATTGGGTAGGAAAGCAATAATAGAAATGATAAAGAAAAAACCACATAGTGATGTATCTGAAAATCAAAGAGGTGTTAAATACCAAGTTCAATCCAATGGCAAATGTTGACTACTAAAGGTATATTTTCAGTCAAGAAAGGCAGACTGCTGGGGAAATGATGGATGAGTTTGTAGAATGACTTGTTTCACTCATCAAGCAGTGCAAGTTCATTGATGAAGAAGCTACGTGTCTCAGAGTAATAGATGGTTGTCGCACGATTCCTTCAGATGATGAAGGCTGAAAGAAACACGCAGTTTGGAGCCAGTACTCTTGGCTGCTAGAGCAAAAAAAAGAGCTGACATACAAGTTGCTAACATGGAGGCCAGAATGGCCCAAAATGAATCAGTGCTCAGTGTGAAAGGTTAGCTGAAACACAAGGTAGAAGGCCACAAAGTAATGTCTCAAAAGAAAAGTTGTGCTTTCAAAGTCGATTTTCCTTTCCGCATGAAAATAAATGACCCGCCATTGGACAGATATGCAGAGGCTGCAGGAAAGAGAACCATTTTCTAACGGTTTGCAAAGCGAATGAAGGATGAAGTCATTCACATCGCGAAAACTAAATGGATGCCAGAAAGTTCCAGAGCTGTTCCAACCAAACCCACAAGGACAAGCTGCAATATCAGTTGAGGCAAGTAGAAACTGAACAATGTCGATTGATGTCAAATTCCTCGTCTTAAAGTTTGTCACCATCATTGTCAAGTGGCAGTGAGGAACATGGGAGTGCAATGCCAATGTTGACCACTGGACAACGTGCGCATGTAGGACTAGCTTCTTGCAAGGAAAAATGCCAGTCGAAGTGAGATCGACAAGTAAAAGTGTGAAATTCATTTGGAAGCTGTCCCAAAATCCTACACTGAAGGTGAATGGGTATTCCATACCATTTATCATATGATTTGACTTGATTTATCATAGACAGTGGTGTATCGATAAACATTATGCTAGTGGAAAAGTACAATGTCTCCGGTGCCCTATTTAACCCTGTTGAAAACCAAAGTGTGTATGTGGGTTGCTTCTACGCCACTGCAAAGTCAAGGTTCCTTTATAGCTACTGTGGAGCGTAAAAAGACATAAGTGCAACCACCAATTAATGTCCTGCAAGGCACATCATCGAGTGCATGCTTACTCAGTTTCAGCTCTGGGGATGACATGGGGCTGATTTCTGTACCCTACAATGTCCCTTACCTACCATGAGATAGCAAATCAGTTTGCATCCTTGTTTCATGGACTCGGAACACTTAAGACAATGAAAGTGAAACTTCTCATAAATGAGGACGTCCATCCTGTTGCTCAACGACATTGTCAAATTGTGTTTCATTTAAAAGAACCCACTGAGAAAGAAGTTGAGACACTATTGAAGCATGACATCATTTAGTGATCCAATGGTCCAACGCCATGGGTGTCACCCTCAGTGGCAGTGCCAAAGGATTGTGGAGTAGGTGTGTTCATCTATGTTAATATGCTTCTAGCTAACAAACCGATGGAAAGAGAACAACATCCAGGTCCCTATATTGGTGACATGATTGCTCAGCTGAATGGAGCAAAAGTCTTTTCCCGCCTTGATTTGAACAAAGGGTATCACCAGCTCGAGCTGGAAGAAAATTGAAGCTACATTACTACTATTTCGACTTATGTTGGTTTGTTTAGATATAAAAGACTGAGTTTCAGAGTGTCATCAGCTGCAGAACTCTTTCAGGATGTCATTCATTGCATGATACAGCCGGTCACAAATGCTTTCAATTACAGTGGTTACACTTTGGTTTCTGGGGCCACACATAAAAAATATGATAAAGCTCTTAGACAAGTGTGTCATATACCTGCTGATGCAGGTCTCACTTTAAATGCAACAAAGTGTGAGTTTCATAAATCAAAACTCAAGTTCTTTGGTCTTGTGTTTTTTGATGGAGGAATGACTCCAGATCGAAATAAAGTACAAGCTTTGCCATCCACTCCTCCCCCACAAGATGTAAAAAATGCTGTGATTCTTCCTTGTTAGGGCCAGTTACTGTTCAAGGTATATACCCGACTTTGCAACTGTAAGTGCCCCATTGAGAGATCTATCAAAAGGAAAGGTTCCATTTTGATGGTCACATGAATGTGAGCAAAGCTTTAAGAAAAACAAACATGCAATTTCATTTCAACTTTATTTTGACAAGAAAAATGTCATAAAAGTGTGCACTATAAAATTCATCATAAAACATTACAATTGTTAAAAAAATACAAAGGTACAGAAGCCATACAATTCATTCAATAAAACCATTTGTCTAAGAAAAACAAACATGCAATTGAGAATGACACTGAAATGGCATTCTTTGATCCGAAACTACCAATTGAGATTGTTGTTGATGCCAGCCCAGTAGGGTTAGGTGCCATACTTGCCCAACACAATGGGCATCCTAATGCACCAAGACACATTATGACTTATGCTAGCAGGAGTTTGTCACAGACGTAACATGCTTATTAACAACCTGAAAAAGAAAGCCTCGCTGTGGTGTGGGCTTGTGGGTTTTTTCATGTGTTCCTCTATGTAAAACACTTCATGGTTGTCACTGACCACCAAGCATTACTCACCTTTTTCGGAAATCCTAAAACCAATGCCCCCTTGCATTTAGAGGTGGGGGTTGCCACTGCAGGAGTATGATTATACGATTGTGCATCGTTTAGGAAAAGATCAAAACCCTGCTGACTACCTCTCAAGTGTACCAATACCATGTCATGACACCATTCCACACCATTCCTAAAGTGACTGATGCTTATGTTAACTCCATCATAAAATCCAGTGCCCCTGCTGCCATATCAGTGGAACAAAGCATTGCTACCATGAGCACTGACCGAGATTTGCTTATACTCACATACATTGTTACATATCAGTCTTGGAGGAAACATACTCGATCTCTTCACTTGCCCATATTCCCTACATCTACCGAAACAGAAGTGGAGGATGTTCCTTCTTCCACATCACAGCACAAACCAGGAACAGCCTCCCCATGCAACTCCGGACCATCACCTCACTTCCAGAATTCCGAATGGCCCTCAAAACCTGTCTTTACGAATAAGCCTCCGGCATCTGCAAGCACCTTGAAACCCTATTGGATGACTAACTACGCTTTATAAATCCTGATTGATTCATTGATTCATTCATTCATGATGACCTTGAATGCCAGAAATTAAAAAATGTACAGGAAGAACTTTGTTACCCCAAAAGGCATTGTATTACAAGGTTTGAAAATTATCATGTCTGAGACAACACATTATTGAACTGGCACATGAGGGACATCATGGAGTTGTTGCTACTAAGCGAGCAATGATATGCAGAGTGTGGTTCCCTTGTCTCGATGAAAGAGTTGAAAAGGAATTAAGGGCATATCATTTGTGTAAATGCTTGTCATCTAAATCAACCCTGTACCCATTAAACATGTCTGATCTTCCAAAGCATGCATGGGAGAAGATTGCAATTGATTTCTTGGACATCATCTACTACTAATTGTTGATGAATACTCCTGTTTTCCACTTGTAGACAATCTGTCTCTGGCCCCAGGAGAATGGTGTTGTTGAGCAATTTATGAGCACCCTCAAGAAGACCACTCAGTGTGCTGCACTGGAAAGGCTTGAACTCAAAAATCAGTTCTTCACTCTTCTATTCATGCATGCAGGTCATCTCCCCATTCTAACACAGGTGAAAGCCCTGCCACCTTAATTTATGGGAGAGCCATGGGAACCAAATTGCCACAATGGACCAATGAAATATCTATTGACATTGATAAACTTCGCACTACTGATCCATCTCACAAACACAAAATCAAGACCCATGCGAAAAGACACCACTGTCCTCGAAGTACTGTGTTCAAAAGAGGAGACCAAATCATTGTCAGGCAGAAACAGAAACACAAGTTTGATGCTCCTTTTGATGCTGACCCACTGAGGGTTGTGACTAGCAAAAGGTACATGGTGGCTTCTCACAGCCACGGCTCGTGGAGGGAGTTTCGGTGGGACGGAGAGGCGGGGCGGGGGAGGGGCAGGATGGGGGATGCTAAAAACTGGAGTATGGATAATTGAAGGTAAGTAAACAATTTAATAAATAAAACTAATTTCGTAGCGCACCCTGCATCGCAATTTGCGATGCAGGGCGTGCTACGAAATTCTTTTTAATAATTAAATTGTTTACTTACCTTCAATTATCCATACTCCAGTTTTTAGCACCCCCACCCCCGCCCCGCCTCTCCGCTCCACCAAAACTCCCTCCACGGGCCGTGGCTGACTTCTCATCATCCTGGAAAGTCCATCACAAGAGATTCTTCTCATTTCAAACACCAGCCTCGAGGCTCGTTGACTCCAGATGTTCAGAGTGAGACCCTTCCATGTGGAAGTTAGGAGAGCCCAAAGGGTGCACCTGTATGTGAATCACCTGTGCCTGCTGCGGGTGCCTCTCCTACGTCCCTATGTCTTCTCAACATCACACAATGAGATCTGGAAGAATGATTCGAGCAGCTTGACTACTAATTGAGGAGTTATGATGTATATATGCATTTTTTGTGTACTTTGTATTTCACGAGGGGGAATATGTAGTTTTGAGTGTGTTAGAGATAGCGGGACCTCTCTGGTCCCTGACAGACTCTGTAAAATAGTGACGTAGATAATTGGATCTAGTTAAGAAAATTCATGACGTAGTATGTTCGGTTAATGGTTACAGTCTGAAAAATAAAAACGTGTAATACAGAGTTCTTTGTGAGGCGTGATCATTTATATGTACTCAGGCAGGCTGGGGAGGATGCTTATGATCCTCCAGTCAGCCTTTTCCGATTTATTGTGCCATACACAGGCACACAAACACCCAGCACATGCATACAACACACACGTGCTAGACAGCGCTATATACTAACTTGATTTAGGCCAAGAGTGAGTTAAGCATATGGCAGCAGAACTTTACATGAGTGAGCCTGTACGCCTCACTCCAGTGACACAAGTAAAAAAGCCTGTTAACTTCTACTGATCACTACATGGTATTGTGCCAAAAACGTTCTTATAATAGTTAACTTCTGAAAAAGACAGAAGCCTGTCACCTCTATGAGGAAAGGGCTCTGGGCTGTCCTCCAGGTTCAACAAGGCCACAATCCATGAGACAGGCCTATGTCATGACGCACAAGCATAATCCATGTTCGCCCATGACAACAAAAATCACCACCATGAATCCAGACATAATTGCAGCTAGGGTACTCGGGGCAGGGGTTCACGTCTGTTCCCATGTGAGGGACTTTTCTGTCACTGATGATGGAGAGCCAAAATATATCACCCTGCCTCTGAGTGGGTCTGGAGTAGGTTTCTACACATGTACTTTCTTGGGATCTAGCCACCCTCCCTCCCAAGCATTCACTGCTCTTTTCATAGCACTCTGGACACTTGCTAGCAGGATTATTCTCGGAGTGCAGATGGTTTGTGATCACTTTCCCCTCCATCTCACTCGCGCGCGCCCCCTCGCTCTGACCACCATGGTTTGCACCGTTGAGGTCTCTGGGAAACTATAAAGTTGTTCGATGCAGAGGAAAAAAGCCTAGAAACTGCCTCAACTAGTAAATATTGTAAGTAATTTTTTTAAAAGCCTTCCTGTACCTACCACTTACAGAGATAATTATTTACCATATAACTCTGCTCTAATGCACCCTCTTGGCATTCTCCTGCCTGGCCTCGGCGCATCACTTTTATGAAAATTATGTCTTGTGTAGCAGACTGCAATAGGTTATTGCAGCGCTGTGGTGTGGAAACTGCATTCATCCATAGCAATCGAATGAAAAGCAGGCATGCACACTGCAGCCAACAATTATCCAAAGAGCTGTGTTATCAATATTTCCAAAATTCATCATCTTACACCCAATCCAAAATTAGGTGTTAGGTCTGTTCATGCAGCTAAGAGAGCAGAGTCTCGAAGATAAAGTCAACGATGTGTCGTTCGGCATTAAGATGAGTTATCTGACTTTGGTCCATCAGCTCTTGTATTTGGGTGGTCACACCCCACTATCAGTCAATCAATCAATCTATCTATCTATCTATCTATCTATCTATCTATCTATCTATCTATCTATCTATCTATCTATCTATCTATCTATCTATCTATCTATCTATCTATCTATCTATCTATCTATCTATCTATCTATCTATCTATCTATCTATCTATCTATCTATCTATCTATCTATCTGTCTGTCTGTCTGTCTGTCTGTCTGTCTATGTACATTGTATTGGTATACCTCAGTTTGCAGTACTTACTTGATGCAGTATTACCCACGTGTTCCAAGTTTCGCAGGTCTTAATGAGGCATACAATGCAGTAAGGATCAAAGTTGGTTCTGCTGATTACTGAATTCATTACCTCTGTGCGACCATTTTTGCGCAGACCATTTAAAAAAAGTTTTCTTGGTGAAACCTATCTGGTGAAAATTGCAGCTGTGCCTCAAAACTCAAAATCCTGATTGAGTTCAAAATCCCATTTCCGCCTTAGAATGGATTTGTGGACACTCAAAATGAAGACCTGTATGTATCTGTGTTGATATTTGCTCCTTGCCCGTGCCTGCATATACTGCATAGAGTGTTATGCGCGCGCACTGTTTTGGGTAGAAGTAACATCGTGCAGAGATTGTTGGGTTCTGTATTGTGCATGCATGTGCTTTTTAAACCCCCAGTGCACTTTCTGCGCAAAAATGGCGTGATTTCCAGGTTTTCGCGCGCAGTGCATCATGCATGGCGCAACTCGTCATCGTGGAACGCGTGGTATGGTTTCACTATATTCATAGCATTTACAGAAAATCATAAGGGAAAATATATCGACCACGTTCGGTAGCAGAGGGGATATTTGTCTGTCACGTGTGCACTTCTTCCACAGCGCCGCACAGCTCTCTGTAGCGCATCTCCTAAAGGCACACAGTTGTTTAAGATTTTTATTTTTACCCAAAAATAAAAGTCCTCCTCACTGAAGCGCCCAGAGTGCAAAGCAGGCCTTCTGTAAGGGGGCTGTGAGCCTGTAGCAGCATCCAGCCGCTTACTGCCGACCGTGCGCGCGCGGCATGACGACCGGACCACCGTGGTCGTGACAACTGATGTAGCAGCCTCCGGGGTAAAACAAAGGTTTACATATTACACAAGCAATTTAACTATTTTCTAAACATAATGCCAAGACAGTGGGAGCTGGCAGCGCGCGCTGTGTTTTAGGTTTCGGATCCTTGTATTAAAAGTGACTTGCTGATTACGGGCCTCTTTTATTTGTCTTCTGCGAACTGCAAGCAGCCTAGTAACCCGGGAAAGAATCCTTCACAGCACTTAAACTTGTCTTCATGGCTACCAAAAGATTACACACACAAATCACTGCACAAAGGTAGCGTAGTGGGGCTTGCGCATAGATAACCACACAAGACAATTGTCTTGTCCCAACTCTTAAACATTCCCCCAAAGGGAAATGTTTTATAATCCTTTTTGTGCGGTAGAAAGAAAAGAGTTTGGGCAAAGATTATCCACCGGGAAGAAAGAAAGCAACTTTTTTTTTTAGGGAGAGCTCCAGCTGTAGCACAATAAAGAACATAATTAACTTCACAATTCTTTGTATTTTTCATTTGACTGCAGGGAGGAGATGAAAGAGGCCTGCTAAGCCTCGCATTCCATCCCAATTACAAGAAAAATGGAAAGCTCTATGTGTCTTATACCACCAACCTAGAGCGGTGGGCCAGCGGGCCGCACGACCACATTCTTCGAGTCGTCGAATATACGGTGTCCAGGTACTTGTCACCCACAAGATATTTTTACCTTGAAATGAAATTCACAGTTGTTGGCTTTCTCTATTTATAACATTTAAGCAATTGAACTGTGTCAGTTTTCAATGGGATCACTGATTTTGATAAGACTTAAGGGGGGCATACAGTGCAATGAAAATAAAACTTGCATAAAGTGTAAAGAAAAAACTGAGCTGTCTTCACCCAGCCCTTCATCTCTTAAGAAGTACCAAGAATAAGCATTGTATAATATCATGTTGATGATGTCAGCTTGAGTTGAGCTGTATCATGACCTTATTCACCCAATGACCCCTTAAAAGGAGCTTGCCTGTGAATAATTTCACAGTTGCTCTTAAAATCCAAGAAAAGGTCATTAAGAACACAACTTTCTAGAATGTCTGTTGTTGCTGTCTGTTAGTAATGCAGAACTCGGTAGAGAGAACAGTGATTTTGTCTGTGTGACCCTTTAAGTTAGCTTTTATTGAAAAATTCTACATAAAAAATCCTGATTCTTTTTATCATTGTACTCCATTTTAAAGGGCTTTAGCTCCGTGCTATACATCTATTTAATTTCTCTTTGTGGATTTTAGAACTGAGTTAAACCTTCCTGTCCTCTTCCTTTGCCTGGCCCTGGATCCCTCTAAAGGAGAGGTACATCTTGACTGTGGTGTGCTTCTTGATATATTTGCCTTTGTTCATTGCAGGAAGAATGCCAATCAAGTGGACATGAGAACGGGGCGAGTGTTTCTCGAAGTAGCAGAACTGCACAGAAAGCACTTGGGGGGGCAGCTATTGTTCGGCCCCGTCGGCTACTTGTTCATCTTCCTTGGAGATGGGATGATCACTCTGGACGACATGGAAGAGATGGACGGTCTAAGGTACAAGCAATGACTGCTGCTTCTTTTCTCACCTCGGGGTGCTCTGTAGCAGTGGCCCCTCAGGTATGAGTGGTGGGGCGGTGGGCCCGGGTGGGAGGGCAATTTAGACAGACGACGAGGGAAAATTAAATAAATAGTACATTTTCCCTCATTGTCCTCTGTCGAAATCCCACCCACCCGGCCCCACCACCCCACCACTCTTACCTGCACGGGCCGCACCTGGTGCTCTGACTCACGCATTGGCCAGATGGTGGTATTAGAGTAACTCTACTACAGTGAAATACACAGCATTGTCTTACTTTGCAATTTACGCCCTACATGAATTGCTGCAGTGCAATAATTTTTATGGCCAAATTTGTTATTTCATTGGATATACGCGTGAAGACTAGCTCTGCGTCTTACATCATGGAAAAGATATAGATCCTGATATCAAAACGAAGTAAGCAAATCCAGTGCCCTTTGAGTGTACCTCACGGTGCACCCCAGCATTATTAAAGGCAAGGGGATGTTCCGGCTGTGTGGTGCCTCTGTGTACTAGCTTTTGCATCTGTAGAATTCACTGTGAAGATTTATTCGATGCATGGATGTGTGTGTACTGTAGCAATATGGGAGGTAGATTTTGTCACGCAAGCAGCACATATATAATACCCATAGATATCGTTATTACCTCTGAATCCCGCCAGAAAATACTAGTAGACTTGACTTTTTAATCAACATAAAACTTAAAGAAACATTTTCTATTTGCCTTATATTTGATGTGTGCTATCATAGCGATGGCAGATCATTAAATTGGAAAGGCAATCTGTTGAATGCCTTTAGCTGTCTAAACTTGAATTATGCCCAGAACTACTTTTCCATAGTTTCATTTAAAGGCAGATTTAAATGTATATGTTGTGAACAAGAAGGTCTTGTAAATAATATAATTTAAGATTGAGAATTACAATTAGGTAAACCGAAAATGACACCAGAGGGGCATATTTGAATAATTTTGTTTTCAATTTAGTTTGTAGGATTGTGGCAAATAGTGCCCCTCAAGCATAGATTCACACTTTTAGATCTTCCAAACCATCCTAAATCCATACTAACATTTAGACAATTAACAGATGTAGATACATGCAGTGAAAAGGAAACTATATAAAAAATGTATGCATACGCATTTAATGCTACCACAGACATGCCAAATATTCTCCCATACACAGACATGTGCCAGCCCAACTCTCAGACACTAGCCCACTAGACTATCGTATTGAAATGAAATGAAATGAAACGAGTCTTATCATGCGCTACTAAGCCCGGAGGCATCAAGGCGCCTAAGAAAAACAAATCTGAATAACCAGTTAACAAGCACTACGGATACGCCTTGGAGAATAGCCACGATTTTAGGGCTTTCCGAAAGTTCTGGACTGACGGCTGGGATTTAATTCCAAGTGGCAGGCTATTCCACAGTTTGGGGGCTACTGTTGAAAACGCCCTCCCACCCCATTTGGTTCTACGAGCGCGAGGAACCACCAACAAACTCTTGGTTGAGGAACGGAGAGCTCTCTCCGGAACGTATGGATGCAACAGTTTCCTCACGCCCTCAGCCCCATTACCAGTAAGCGCCCCATAAGTCATACAGAGAGTCTTAAAGGCAATCCTAGACTCAATAGGGAGCCAGTGTAAGGTTTTCCTGGCCGCCGTGGCGGAGGATAGTCTAGGAGCATCCAATACAAATTTGGCCGCCGCGTTCTGGACTGTCTGTAGGCGCTGCAACAGGTGGATGCGCCTCTCAGGTGTCCGTTAATTACAGTCACGCTTGCCAGAGGGTGCAAGTCTGAAACATATTTAAATGATCTGTTTCTGGTATGTTTGGAAGTTTGTTCCAGAGAGTAGGAATAGAGGCAGAGAAGGCTCGTCCTCCTTTACTGGAGTAGTTAAAGCGGGGGATTTTTAGGAGGCAGTCCGTGGAGGAACGGAGAGAGCGAGTGGGTTTATACCTCTGGAGGCGGTGTTTAATATACACAGGGGCTTGACCGTAAACAGCCTTGTGTGCTATACAGAGGCCTTTAAATTTAGCTCTCTGTTTAATCGGAAGCCAATGGAGGCGTTGAAGGAGGGGTGATGCTCGTGCGTGCCTCGCAACTTTAAAGATTAATCTGGCAGCGTCATTCATTACAATTTGTAATCTACTCGCTAAAGTATCTGGTAATCCAATGTACAATGAATTGGCGTAGTCTAGGCGAGCTAGGATCATGGCAGATACCACTGTTCTCATAGTTGAGAATGAAAGGATGGGGGGATAGTGTCCTTAGGAGTCTGAGTAGGCCGACACAACAGCCAACTACCGTGGAGACTTGGCTGGCCATAGTAAGTTTAGCATCAATTTTAATTCCCAGACTTTCAACAAGTGAGGCTGGTGCAGGGGTATTGCCTAGCTCCTTCGGCCAGAAATGGGAGTTCCAAGGGTTAAGGGCATCCGTTATGGCTACAACCTCTGTCTTGTCAGGGTTGACCTTCAAAGAATTGGAGGTCATCCAATTAATGGTAAAGCGGTTTATCTCTTGCGCACAGGAATGGGATAGAGTTGAGTTTACAATATGCAGGATGACCTGAGTGTCATCTGCATAATTGTAAACTTGACATTCCGTGTCTGCAAGGGCATGAATTAATGGACTAAGGTAGATGTTGAACAAAAGCGGTGAGAGAGCCGAACCTTGTGGAACTCCACATGGGATGGAACTGCTCTCCGAGACCCAGTCATTCATCTGAATTTTCTGTGTGCGATCAGTTAAAAAAGAAGTGATCCATTGTAGGGCTGAGCCCCCAAAACCAATAGATCGAATTCTACCCAGAAGTATGGCGTGGTTGACCATGTCGCACGCTGCCGACAGGTCAAGGAGGATCAGCACACAAGGTTTTTTGGTGTCCATGGTAAGCCTGATGTCGTCAAGTACTGACAGCATCACTAATTCCGTGCTATGATGAGCCCGGAAACCAGCCTGCCTGTCTCCTAGGAGATTGTGCTCCCCAGGCACCTAGAAAGATTTTGCAAGACATGTTGTTCTAGGATTTTAGCGAGAAAGGGGAGTAAGGAGATGGGCCTATAGTTCTTCATGTTCGAGGGGTCTGCACCGACTTTCTTCAATAGGGGGATAATTATGGCTTCCTTAAAAGGGGTAGGCACCTCTCCTTACTCTAATGAACTGTTCAGTAGGGTGAGAACTTCCTCCTCAATTTTCGGGAGAGCGAAGTTGAAAATGCTAGGAGGGTAAGGATCGGCCGGGGAGCCAGATTTGACCTTTTTGGCCAAGCAACGTAGGGATTCCCAATCCAAAGTTTGGAAGGATGAGAGAATTTCAGTTTCCCTATCTGTCGGGGCCTCCTCAGCATTGGCAGGTAGCTTGAATGGGGAATTGTCTATTTCTGTTAGAATGATCTGGATCTTGTTCAAAAAGTAAGTCAGAAAGAGGTCGCATTGTTCTTGATTAGGTGGTGCTGACGGTGACTGTTTTTGACTTAGTTCTTTCCGAACTTTGAAAGTTTCTTTTTGGACGTTAGTGGCAACCCGAATTCTATTCTCATAGTAATCAGCTTTCTTGCCAAGAAGCGCTTTTTTATACACGGCGATTTTGGCCCTGTATTCTGTTAGAGCCAGCGGATCATAGTTTTTCCGCCAGCGGCGCTCAAGATGACGCAGTGCGTGTTTAAGATAATGTTTGTTAAAAATGTCCTTCAATTTAATAGTGGGAAAACATTTACCATCTCATCTCTGAGAAATGTCTGGAGGGATGACTCTGGTCACAAAATGCTGATGCATTTGTCATTTCCTTCACACTTTCTGATTTGGATAATGTTCCTGTTGCTTTCCATGTTTTACCTGCTTTACTGTGGTTTAGGCGTGTTCAGTATGCTTTGATTCTAGTATTCATATATTGAATGGGTTCTTTGGCATTCTGGACTGCTCGCAGACAGTGTTTGTTATGTATTTTGCATAGCAGTGTCTCGTGCAGCAGTCTAATTATAACTGTCTCCCACACTGGAAAATGGACCATATCTGCCACGTTTAACGTGCTCTTTACTTTGATTGAGACTGTAATTATGCACTTTTGAGTAGAGTTTTATTGTAATTCGCAGTTTCATAGACAGATTGAACCTCCGATTGTATCACCAGCCGGAAGGTGTAGTCCTACAACATATACTATATAAACGAAAGCACCTCTGTTAATGACTTTATTAGTCTAATGAAGAATTTTCATTGGAAATGGATGCCCCTCCTTAAGTGGTATGTCGGCAGCCATTTTCTTTGGTGTGTGATATCACATTGAAGCAAAGGGACTTTCATGAGATGGTCAATAAAGGTTCTTGTTTGCACTAGAGCAGGGGTCTCCAAAACGGTCCTGGAGGGCCGGATCCATGCCAGATTTTTTGGATATCCCCATTGAGATACATGTAGTAATTTTAAAAATCTGGCATGGATCCGGCCCTCCAGGACCGGTTTGGAGACCCCTGCACTAGAGCATGGCGGGGATCTTATTGCTGTGGCTGTATATGGAAAGGGTCCGACAGTGGTCTAGGGATCAGATAAGTGGATTTTAAATTAGATGTAGAAATTATAGTTGTTCATTTTCCCTGGATGCGTAGCTTAGTCTGATGGTGGCCCATTGGCTCCCTATCTCCATGGATGCTTTTTTTGGATAAGCTGCTAATAGGCTATTAAATCTTAATTTGAAAACTTCCCCTAAATGTTATATATTAAGGGCCTAGCACATATTTGCAGCTGAAATATCTGTCAACCAACATAAACAAAACAGGCCTGAGCTTACTGTGACTATTAATGTAACTGATTATTAATATAAATTGCTGTGAACTGTGTGCAAAAGGACATCGCCTTACCTTCATCATAAGACAGGCACGTGCACTGGGAATATAAAACATAATGATCAATTAATAGCCTATGTTGTTATAATCCCATAAATCCATTGTGTTTTGTAGAAATACGCTGGAGGACATAAACGTGGTAACAAACACAAACTGATATAAGAAATCAGTCAATCATACTCAGTGATTGAGGTGAGAAAAATAACAAAGTCAGACACACGCCACAAAGGCGCTCTGAAAATTATTTTTTATGACATGTGTATACACTGACAGGGCAGCCAATGGGTAAAAGAGCGAGCCTTGAAGAAATTTACTACACCTTTTTTCTTAGTCTAGGGTATCAGAGTTACTATCATGAGTCCCGACGTCCATGTCCTGGTGTTATGAATCATGTCTACCAAAGAGCATGTATGCTAAATTAATCACAAAGCACATTATCTGTCATTTTTTAATCAATGCTATTATGAATTTCTTATTTCTTTTCAGTGATTTTACAGGTTCCGTCCTAAGAATCGACGTAGATACAGATTTGTGCATCGCGCCCTATTCCATTCCACGGACTAACCCACACTTCAACAGCACCAATCAGCCGCCTGAAATATTTGCTCATGGACTTCATAACCCCGGCAGGTAGGTATGTCAACTACTAACGGCAGTCCACTGATCTTATTTCGCTTTGCATGTGTCGCAGGCAGTACCCATGGGCCGTCATTTTCATATATATATATATATATATATATATATATATATATATATGTTAACTTATGGGCTGTCATTATAATATATAAATATTGTTGACTTAGGGTCAGTGTGCTTGGTCAAGGGACACAAAGAAATCATGGCACTTTGAAAAATGTTTTGGTAACTCAAAGAGGGATGTTTTTCCCTCAAAATCAATACTTTACTGGCGCCCGTAGGCGATATGTTGAAAGGCGTAGTAGGTGATCCTTTAGAGACCAAATTATAGCTTCCACACCTCTCCTCTCTTGCAACCGTAAACATTTTATTCCTGATATTCCAGCAAAATGTCTTAACATTGTTTACAACTAGATCATGTAGTGCAATTTGAACAGGCTTCAGTTATTTCTGACGTCTTCTTAGTCAGCAAAAAACAATGCATACAGTTTTAAATTAGAAAAGTGATATTCTTATTAAAGTTAATTCCCAACCAGAACACCATATGTATTTTTCTCAATTAGCATGCAGAAGCTTGAACCACACTTAACAGTGCAAAAACTACTACACATGCTATTACCAAGGAAAGTGCAGAGTAGTGACAGGGAAAGGAGCAAACTCCAGTGAATAAGGACCATTGGTATACCCTATACAATGGTGCCCCATCTCCCCTTCCCTCTTACAATGTTGAACATTTATGTATTCCCTGTATTTATTTGTGTTACTCTCTGGATGTAGCATGTTAAGGCGTGGTGCGAAGAGGAGTGAGAGAGTTTAAAATCTTGGTAGCATAACCAAGGAGAGACTCAGTTTTGTTTTATAAAAGCAGGGTTTCCACTTCTAGCCATTCACTGCTACAGAGTGATTGCTGACCGCTAGAGAGTTTCCACTTTTTGGTCAGATTAGGGTGGTGCCTGTAGATATGATTACTTGGTTACTGCAAGCAGTTTTATAACTGAATCTGGTTTTAATGGGAAGCCATTGGAAAGTCAGTAGGATGGGGTGATCTGAGCCTTTTTTGCTCCATGTTGTAAAGCACAGCTGTGGAAAGTGAGCTTCTGTTGCAGTACTCCCCCACATTTTGCCTGGCTTTTGATGCAACTTTGACTGTAGAGTACTGGGTCCATGCTGTCCAGGTTCCCAGTACCAGTGTTCTTTCCCTAAAAACGATTCCACGAATATCACCACTTTAGCCCCCCTGTGAGTCCCTAGTAGATGGTACCCCTGGTACCTAGGGCATTGGGACTGAGGAGTGTCCCCTCTGGACCCCTCACCAAGGCCACGCTAACTCCTACTGCAGCCTGCATGCCTTGGTGCAGCGAAAAATGGCAAGGTCAACATGGCACACTGCCTGTGTGCCATGCCAAGCAGCACTGCTTAAGGTATAGATAAGTCCCCCCTCAAGCATGCCTTAAGAGACCTGTGGCAGGGTGCACTATATCTCAGGTGTGGGTATATCTGCATGAGTAGATATGCCCCTACAATATTTAAGTCTATTCTTAATATTGTAAGTGCTAATTAAGCCATAGAGAGTACATGGGTTGGATACTCGACAACTTGAATTCCCCAGAACCATAAGGGCTTCACTGAACCCAGGAGTGTGTGGTATCAAACAACTCCTTTCAATAAACCCACACTGATGCCAGTGTTGGATTTCTTGAAAGACGTACCCAGAGGGCACCTCAGCGGTGACCCCTGAAAATCTACCAACCCTGGCGTGCTGTCTGACTGGCTTTAGGCAGTCTGCCACTACCAGACGTGTTTCTGGACGCCTGAGCTGAGAGTCACTGCTCTCTGAGGCCAGAAACAAAGCCCATCCTGGGCAGAGGTGTCACACCTTCTCCTCCAGGATGAGCACAGTGCACAAGAGGAAAGCTTCAAAGGCCTTGCCGCCTTTGTAATGTGACCCCATCCTCTGCTGCTAGCACATTTTTGAATGTCCAACATCTTGAACATGATGGGACTTATCCAATCAGGGCAAGGGCTATGCCCCCCTCCCAGAGGAGAGTGGCATAATAGTGGGTGTAGCCACCCACAGGTAAGAGACCTATTGATCCCTACCAGTCACTCCCCTGTAACTCCCCTAAATCTAGTATTTAGGTGGCACCCCGAGACCCTGAAATCAGAGTCCTGATGACCCAAGAAAATCCGGACACTGCAGCGTTGCTCCAGCAGAGTAGACTGCAGACTCCAACTGACTTGGCCCCAGCCCTACCGGCCTATCTGCAGCCCTCGCAGAACCTATGCCAAAAGATGACCCGTCCTGTAGTCCAGCGACCTCCAAAGCCTTGGGAGGATCGGCGGTCCCGGACAACTGATTTCATGGTCCCTTTCCTTAATGGGAGCTCATGATACGGTCGTAAAACAACCATAACACAAGCTCCCATTGAGGAAAGGAAGGTGCAGTTCATCCCTTACCCCGTGGCAGGGTGCAGGGATTAACAGGATGGCACCACAGGTGACCCTTCGGCCTCCAAGTGGAGGCTGTGCACCAAAGGAAGACCTGCTGGGGTCCCCCAAACATGCTTTCCAACATGGTTTCCATCTCGAACAGACGTCATGGAAACCATGTCAGAAACCGTGATCATAATCTCAAGGGTGGAAAGACCCACCCGCCAGCTTCTGACTGGCAGACGGGCTCTCCGAGCCAGTCGGAAGCCAGTCGAAATGACCAGCCGGTTTACTTTGCGACCGCCTCTAACATAATGAGGTGGTCGGAAAGTAAACTGACCGGCCATTATGATGCGGCCCTAAAGGCTCCAATCACAGGTCGGAGCCTTTCCAGGCCATATCGTAATTGACCCCTACGTTTTGAATTATGTGTACGAAGTGGAACCAAGATTGAGTTGATATCAGTTGAAGAGATCTTATTTAAGAAAACACAGGTTTTCGGTGTGCTTGAAGATGATCCCAAGAAGTTCAAGGTAATGATTCGCCATAACCGTGTTATCATGAGGTTCACCTTGCAGTTAGCTAACTGGGTTGGAAAGAAATTGCTGATTTGATGTGCTGAGAACGATTATTCAGCAGTGAAGCGATCCAATTAAGGACTACACCATTAATGATCGCACACACATTAGAAGTACTGATGAAAATTTAGAGATTGACTGTATCTATGGGTGCAGATAAGTCAATGAGCTCAAGTAATCATGCATCACCAGTGTCAAAAATCTTGTTTTTTTCTTTTTTTTCTCCATAGGCAAATATTTTTTTCACTGTGGGAAATTAATTTGGCTGCATCATCGGTAAAACAGAGGCATTAAAGGATATTTTGCACATCATGTTTAATTCTAACATTTTGGAGTAGTTTTAGACATGTACTAGGATGAGGAAATCCACAGAAAATATTCATGAGAACCAAAACAGCTACAGTGTTATTGTTTTGTACCACATTTGAATTGCCACCCCTTGGCTTCTCTTGAGAAATCCGATGTTCATGACACAGCGCTACAAATGGTGACAATGGGCTAGATGTTTCAAGCCGTTTGCGATTCGCAAAGGCGGGAATTCTCAGAATTCCGGCGTTTGCGAATCGCAAACGGTCTTTTTGCATGTTTTGGCATGTAACAAAAATTCACAAAATAAGGAATCGCAAAAATTTGCGATTCCTTATTTTGCTTAAGCATTTAAGGAATTGCAATATTGCGATTCCTCAAATGCTATGTATGTTGCATTTTGGAATTACGAATTTAGGTTAAGAAATCGCAAATTACCACCAACTTGTAGTTGGTGGTAATTTGCAAATTCTTTTAAAAATGCACAATTTGGCATTTGTGAAGGTGGCATGTGACGCACATACATGCCCATAGGGCATATATGTGCGCAATATGCGCAAACATGTCAATTTCAGGGGTGCAGCAGGGTGTCCTTGAGACACCCCTGCATCCTTGAAATTATTCTCAATTTGCGATTAGCAAATTTTGAATCGCAAATTGAGAATTATTTCACAATCATTCCTATGGGCCTCCTGGCCCATAGGAATGAATGGGAAATTATTCCTTAATTGCGAATTCGCAAATGTTAGTACTCGAGGAAATCTATGACTACTTCAGATATTCAGGAGTACTCAGAAAAAAAATTTGGTCAAATATAGTTGTAATCCTATGGAAGCAATTTTCTGACATTTTTACTGGGCTGTCTAGGAATTGGCCTCGGGTCATAATTGGAATGCATTACTATATCGATTATCACTCAGATTTTAAGGCCTCACATACAGTATTGTACAGTTTCAGTCAGACAAAGGGAACATTATTTTGATGTGTGTCTCAACATAAAACTGATAGTTACCATGGTTGAGCACTGTGTTTATACAGTGCATATATTCATAATGAGGCCCCAGAGCAGTGTAATGTAATCTAATGCAGCATGTTGATAGTTTATGTCAGTGGAATGACGTCTTTTTATGAACACTGCATCTATGGCGGAGGGGAGCTATCTGCCTGATGAAACTGAGTTCACGCACCGAACAGTTTTCGGGAGAGAATGTATTGTTCAAGACCACCTGAGTAGAAACACAGGCCAGAACCACCTTTGTTTTTACTGGAAAGTCTCACATTTTTTAAAAGATGAGTTATGCAACAAAAATATATACGGGAAACGTTATTTCTTTTACAAATGAGAAAGTAAATTAAGATCCTACTGTGTACTTTGTTTAAGGTCAATGAGGAGAAAGATGGCTTATATAAACAACGTTTATTTCAGAAATGAACCTCCTCTCCAGTGTTTATTTTGAAACTTTATCTGATTAGCAGAAAAAATGCAAAAAGGACACAGAAATCTATTCAGTATTGTAAAGTGTTGTAAGATGCCTGAGTTTTTCGTACAGTTTTAAAACAATATGTTATTAAAATGTGGTCACATTTCATCTTAATTCTCTGGAATGATGATGCATAGCTAATCAGTTACGAAAATCTTATCGCTGGCAACAGTGCTAAGGAATTATAACATCTTGGGAACGTAATGAATAAGAACTTGTCCAAATCACCATGAGATAAGGTGAAAGAATAATAAAATAGCAGACAAGCTGGCAAAGTAAGTTGTAGGAAACTCTGGCAAAGTCAATGAGTCTGGCTTAATGTGCCAATGTATGTCATAACAGCCATTCACAAATGCTGTTTACATGGATTGCATGCACGTATTCGCTATCAAATTAAAGCCTGCTCTAGTGGCTTTGCCAATGCTAAGGGAAAAGTAGCAAAAATCGAGGTGAATGCATACTAGAGATAAACAATTGAATGTCATAAACAGTGTGATAGTTTAGTGTACTTTTCAGGAGAAAAATAGCCCCTCGTGCATTCCAAGGGAACTACTCTATAGAAGGTGGATTGATATACCAAATAGTCAACAACATAAAGTGAGAGGGTGATTCTCTAGTTGAGCCAAACCCTTTCTATGTATATTTTAAAGAATTGGTAACAATCTACCTGCAACAATCTTGAAAGTAGATGCACTGTAAAGTCAGATCTAAAATCCCTTACCCCAGTCTCTGAAGAACAATTGATTAAACAAATAGTATATTTGCCCTTTTTAAACAATATTCTATAAATCTAAGCATTTTCTGAACTGCATATGCTATGTTTTCTCTTATGCAGATGTGCTGTTGATCTCCACCCCAGAGATGAAAATATAAACTTGACAATACTTTGTCCGGATCTAAATGCAAAAAACAGGTCCTCTGCAAGAATCATACAGATATTAAGGGGCAAAGACTATGGTAAGTTCTTTAAGTGTTGTTTATCACTTTTAGACTCAAGGGGCTCTTTAACAGAGTATGTTTCATGAGTAGTTGTGTTCTGCACGAGGCTTAGGTCTGACTTACTCTTCATTTTCCAGAGATAATGCATGTTTGTTGACTCACCAGATTAAAACGCTTTTATCCCATGACAAAGCATGTGTTGCTCCTGAAATACTAGACTTTGGGACACATATATCTGTACTGAGCCAGAACTATTCATAAGAAAATCTTTGTGAATGAGGTCTGGGTCTGAGTAGCAAAACATCTTTCCAGTGCACAGCAACTTTCTCCTGGATTTTCTGGATGCTCAATACTGCAATTAATTCCATGCAGGCAGAAACTCCTCTCTGAAACATGGACACTTATATATCACTTTAATATGCTATAGTGGTACTTTGTTGTACGTTTTTAAAAATAGACTTAGAGAGTCAATACTCCAGGTAAGTTCTATGCCTCTACTTTGCCTCTACCTTCTCTGTGCCTGGTGTATAAGATAACTGCACTTTCATATGCAATATTGTATCATACAATACTTACTAGACATTACTGTAGATTAAACAAATTGGGTCTGATTCCCAAACAAAGCTTTTTCTGTAAATAGTTGTCTTTCTCGTGTTTTATGCGTGGATTACTCCAAAGGATCACCATTCAATACTATTGTTCCATGGAGTGAGTCAAACAGTAATGCATCATTTTTAGTTTGTAAAGTTAATGATAGCTTGGCACAGCAGACCAGACAATGCAACCATACCTTATTATGCCTAGCTTGGACAATTTGTCCTTCTTATAGCACTCACAAAGTAGTCATAACGTTGTTATTCTATTTTGATGTTTATAACTCTAAAGTGAAATTGTGTTGACCTAATGCGGTGGTAGTTCCTTTTTAGAAAGTGAACCGTCGCTCTTCGAGTTCAAGCCGCAGAGCAGCAGTAACATGGTTGGCGGATTTTTATATAGAGGCTGCCAGTCAGAAAGGCTGTATGGAAGCTATGTATTTGGAGACCGGAATGGGTAGGTGTGAAAATAATGGTCATGTGTCAATTAATCAATTGGAACAATCCATTGAATTTTGAAATCCTTACTATACTTTCTTGCTATCTAAGATGTTACTGTTGCATAATAACATATATAAACTTTAAGACAGCAGAAACATATCACATCATTGATGTCTGAACTTTACATTTATTGTGTTACATAGTTAATAGCAGACACATCAATAATTTTTCCACAACAGAGAGCACCATTGATGTTCTTCGGCCAGCATTAATAAAATATAAAGTAATTTCTCTTACCAATGTAAAATTAATTGCATCCTTTTTAGAATATATGTTCATAGCTTGCCTTGCGCGTTTCGAATACAGATATAGTAATTGAATTAAATTGACAAAGCATTGGAAATTCACGTATTAGGTTTCACAACGGTGAGAAGTACAAGCTCTTATGGATAACAACACAATCAACACATTAAGAGGGGCTGCATAGGGAAACGTTTTCATTTGATTGTTGACAAGTATGGATGCAGACAAATATTAATGGATGTGTTTGTTCATTAACTACAAGTATACTACAATACAGTCTGCCATAATTTCTGCAATTGATGTGGAAAGCATGGCCCAGGCTATTACAACTGAGTGCAAGAAAGATTACTAGAAGAAAATTAAAAAAAACAGTAAATGTTTAAGCATATTTAGAGATCGTTCATGACGCATGATGCAAGAACAAATTTTGCAAAAACAACACAAGCTTTAAATTATATTAAAGTTGTCTCTTGAAGAACTGGCTCTTTAGAATCCAAATTATACAATTGCTCTGAGAAATCTGCAGGCACCACAAGTTAACTCAGAGCTTTGAAATTGCATGGATTATTCAGATGCGTTGATTCTTAGCAAACTTGAGCCATAGAGCGTAATATCCTGAGGTCTGAAACATGACCTGCTAGTGCACGTATTCAGGCCCTCATTCAATGCTAAATTTGTAAAATGATATGGGCCTGGCCCAAAGTTTAGGTCAGAAGCCGGAGGCTGGCGCTATTGATTGTCAGGGTTGAAGAATACCAAGAATGTGCTGGCTTGATTTCACCTCAAGCCTATTTCATCCACCACTAAAATACCCTCTGCCCCTTTACGTCATTCTTATAGGTTCTTTTTCATCCTTGCCTCTTTCTTTGTCACAGTTGTTTGGTCTCTCTCTTCCTCCTCCTTTCCCCCTTTTATGTTTTTCACTGTTTTGCTCTGGATCAAAGTCTGATGAGGAAAATTAAGTCCCTAAAAACTGAGTGCCAGTGGGCCCCACTTGCAACCATTGTCTCAAATTAAGCACTGTTTAACATACACTGCTTTGTAACTCTTAAACCTCGAATAAGATACAACTATTCGAAGAAAATGTTGTGTGATTCTTGCATGAAAATTCACAAATAATTAACACTTAAGACAGGACGACAACTCTTTGAAAAAAGCTCTGCGAATCAGGCACTTTATGTCTATCTGGAAGTCAGGCTAGAAAACAATTCTGCTGTGAAACTTCATTTTGTTTGTAAGGTAGGAGCTTAATTAGTTTAGTGATAGCATTGCCTACATAAGGAATGCTTAGGCAATCCAAAAGTAGAATATCTTCTAGTATTATGGTGGAGCAATATTTTGATTGCATGAAGTGTTATTTTCCTTTCAGCACATTGCTGCCTATTTTTACTTTTTGTTGATTTGTGTTTTTCAACCAGAATGTTTTATCCATATTTCCCCTTAAGTTTGTATAATGCCCTAAGATTGACGAATGCCGGAGCTTCTGTTTCTTAGTTAACGTTACTTCTTTTCCCTAGTTGGTCTTTGTTTCAAATTCTATTGCAGTGTAACAAACAGGCACATTTGTAAACTGGCTAACAGACAAGTACAAATGCAGGATTTTGGATCCCTACGCTTGCCATGGCACTGAAAAAGAAATAATTTAATATAAATTTGACATTTGAGAGCTCCTCTCTAAAATAATCACTTGCCTGAGATGCCGCAAAAGACTAAGCCCAATTGCTTAATCCTATGTGCATTTGTGGACTATGATCTTCATACCTAAGATATCGGCAATCTCATTTCCTCCTTCTTTAATGCATGTTATTGAAAATCTGTTAATAGTGTTCATTGGACCAATGTTATTTCTTAGATGTCAGACTCTTTGAAGCTTGAAAAGGCGAATGGTACGTTATTGGCAACATCTAATACCAAGGATATGCATTCTCATTGCTCTGAATTTACATCTTTCCACAATGTTTCGTAATATGCATCTATTTAAAAAATAATGAATGTCTTCTTTTATGTCAAGGGCAATGGTACCCTTGGCATTGCAAGCGTTTTGGTCTCTTTTGTAGCCATTTCTGTGACTTAACTCGCAACAAATACATCTTTCACATCTAAATCCGAAAAGAAATGCTTTATTTTTCATAGTCTCAGTTGTCTACTTGGTTATTAGACCAGTGCTCATTTAGAGAAGCTGAACTTTATCTTTGGAGGTGCTTTTAAGTCTATGAGTGTCCCGCCTGAATCCTTTCAAACAGTATCTGTAAACCTCCTGAATGGATCTATATTAGCTTTGTTCCAGTTTGAACCCATTTTATTAAATTAAACGTCCTGGCTTGTCTCGACTCCAGAGTAGTTAGTAAAGCTTGAGATTTCTTTCCGTGCATATGCCTAAGAGTTCTGGAAATCACTAAATCCAAGAGAGGAACTCGGCTTCACCTGTAGTACCTACCTCATGATTGTTTCCTCACAACACCTAAAGTACATCCAGCATACATTGATGGAACATCTTGCAGGCATTGAACTTTAGATAAACAACGAGTTCAAGCTATATGTGGTTTTAAAACAACATCTCTTAGGTCATGGAAGTTGTCTTTCTTAAAGAAAATCCATTAGGTTTTAAAGGACTCTCACCCACCAACATAGTTGGTGGCATGCTTCATAATTGGGTTCCCAGCTAGGGGGCCAATTGCTCCTCGGTGTGCTTCAAAACCTGATTACAGCATGGCAGGATTTTTTGGGGGGGATAGGTGAACATAGTGAGTGCGAACCTTAAAACTACCCCCAGGATACTAAATCAAATTGCAGGTGAATATATATATATATATATTTTTTTTTTTTTTAAACAATTTTTATTGACAACACATTAGGATATTATTTTGCATAAATTCGTAACATAAATCACAGTGAGTAATAGTAGCTGTCATCATTAAAGTACATTCAATAAATCCAAATAGATAAATATAATCACAATCAACATCTCGTATAATTGATCAGCAAAAATTCAACAGAAATAATTATAATACACCATGAGTAATCCTTCTTACTACAACCCATCGATCCTATATACACAAAAATCAAGTAATACATTTCTTTATATAAATTAATCTATATCGCGACAATAGGACCCCAAATGTTTTCAATCTTAACCATAGCTCCTAATCCCCTAGTCTTAGCCAGAGCAGTTTCAAAGCCATATGTTTCTTTAATTATAGACCACCAATCACAGATAGTTGGCGGTATTATTGAGAAAGACCGTGCAACAGCTGGTTTATCAGCTTTATAGCCTAGCATAATTTCTACATCCGCTAGCATAGGGCCCACGGCAAGCTTACTAAAAAGCACTTGACCAATCTTCTGCCCATAGGTCCGCAACTCAGAGCATTCTATAAACATGTGAATAAGATCTGCAGCTTGAGTCCCACATTTAGGGCACTTAGTATTCACACTTTCACTATTAGCTCCTGCCCATTTGGCAATCCTCTCTGTTGTATAATACAGCATGCCAACTGTGCGAAATTGTTGTAGTCGTAAACTAACAGAGTGAACAGAGTCACTTATATCACCCAGAGCCTGAGTGATCATAACAGATGTTATGACTGTATTCAACACTTTGCTTCACCGTGTCGCTAATTTTGCAGAACCATCGACCTTGAAACTGGCCAACTGTTTGTACAAATTGCCAATGAGAGATCTAGTTTTCTCCCCATATAAGAGATCCCAAATAGGAGCATTGGTAATCACACTTGGATTTAAATTCTTCCCCAGATAATTAATTATCTGAAGATATTTAAATAGAAAGGTAGAAGGTAATTTATATTGTGATTGTAAAGCTTCAAATGATTTGATTCTTTGGCCGCTAACAATTCCCCCAAACATAAGATCCCATATTTAGGCCATAATCTACAGCTATAATCTTGAAATACTTCAGGAAACATTGGATTACCCCATAGTGGAAGCTTAGTGTGTATTTACGACAAGTTGCTTCTAACAGTCATAGCCCACCATATAAAGACACTATCTCTGACTGTCTTGAATTTAACACGTTTAAAATAATTTGGGTCATTAATGCGGTATAAGAAAAATAAACTATCATCCCCTAGTATCAATTTATATAAAGTATTTTGCTGATCAACCCCCAGGAGGCTACGGAAGCGCCCGGCGAACGCTGCCCAGAAGTACGTTCTGAAGTCAGATAAGCCCAAGCCACCTTGTTTATAAGGTGACTTAACCCCCTGCCTGCTGGGGTTATTCCCCTGCTGTGCTGGGGGGCGGGGTGGGGAGGGGGGCACGCACAGCGCCTCGATGCTCATGACGAGCTGAGCTCGTCATGAGCCACGATGCTCCGGTGCTCATGATGAGCTGAGCTCGTCACGACCACGCCCGTTTAATGGAATGCTCAGCACAGCAGGGGAATTAGCCCAGCGTGTGAGCGTCTACGGGCCATGACGAGCTCAGCTCGTCATGAGCACCGGAGCACCGTGGCTCATGACGAGCTCAGCTCGTCATGAGCATGGGAGGGGTTAAGCAGATCAATGGCGCGTCGAGCCTTCTTGAAGCCCCAAATAAAACTACTCAGCACACCATCTAATTTTTTTAAACAAATGTTAGAAAGACGTAAAGGGGTAGATCTAAACAAATTTTAAAAAATTGGAAGTATGTTCATCTTTATTAGATTGAATCTGCCCAGAAGCCATGTAGGAAGTTTGATCCATGTTTAGGTCTCGCTTACAGCATTGCTTTAGCAATGCTTGTTTGGCGAGATTATAGTAAGGCTTTCAAAAGTCTACCCAAACTGCGGATTAGTTACAGTGCATGTGAGCCAGGCGTGTACACAACACCAGCCACATCGCACATCATTTGTCTGAGCCTTGGCATCAGACTTCAAAGGAATCCGCTCCCCTGCCCCGCATCAGACTTCAAAGGAATGCGCTCCCCCGCCCCGCCACAGCAATGCAGAGAGCTTGTTAAGTAAACATTCTCCTAAATGCATTGCACCTTTCTTCAAAGGTACTGCAGTGTTTTTAAATAAACGTTCTCCTAAATGCATTGCAGCTTTCTTCAAAAAACGTTCGCTCAAATGTATTGCAGCGTTCTTAAATAAACTTTCACAGGCATTGCAACATTTTAAATTAAATGTTTTCTCAAATCTATTTGCAGAGTTCCTAAATAAACTTTCTCTCAAATGTATTGCAGCGATTGCAGCGTTTTAAAATAAACTTTTTTCTGTTTACCTCTCTTGTTTCATTCTTCACTCCTTTTTTTCTTCTTTCATCCTTCCTGTTCTCCACTCACCTCATTTTCTCCCTCTTCTCTGTATCTTAGTCTCTGTCAGTCTCCCTTTCTCTCCATCTATAATTTTCCTTCCTCAAAAAAAGGAAGTGGGACAGATGGCAGAAGGGCACCAAAATGAGTGGACAGAAGGCAGAAGGGCACCAAAAACAAGGGGAAAAAACGAGTGGAACACAGGACAGAAAGGGACAAAACAAGTGGGACAGAGGGCAGAAGGGCACCAAAAACGAGTGGGACAGAGGGCAGAAGGGCACCAAAAATGAGTAGGACAGAGGGCAGAAGGGCACCAAAAACAAGGGAAAAGCGAGTGGAACACAGAAAGGAAAGGGACAAAACGAGTGGGACAAAGGGCAGAAGGGCACCAAAAACGAGTGGGACAGAGGGCAGAAGGGCACCAAAAACAAGGGAAAAACGAGTGGAACGTAGGACAGAAGGGGACAAAACGAGTGGGACAGAGGGCAGAAGGGCACCAAAAACGAGTGGGACAGAGGGCAGATAGGCAAAAAAACGAGCGGGACAGAGGGCACAAGGGCACCAAAAACGAGTGGGACAGATGGCAGAATGGCACGAAAAACGAGTGGGACAGAGTGCAGAAAGGCACAAGCAACGAGTGGGACAGAGGGCAGAAGGGCACCAAAAATGAGTGGGACAGAGGGCAGAAGGGCACCAAAACGAGTGGGACAGAGGGCAGAAAGGCAAAAAAACGAGTGGGACAGAGGGCAAAAGGTCACCAAAAACGAGTGGGAAAGAGGGCAGAATGGCACCAAAAACGAGTGGGACAGAGAGCAGAAAGGCACAAATAACGAGTGGAACAGAGGGCAGAAAGGCAAAAAAAACGAGCGGGACAGAGGGCAAAAGGGCACCAAAAACGAGTGGGACAGATGGCAGAATGGCACCAAAAACGAGTGGGACAGAGGGCAGAAGGGCACCAAAAATGAGTGGGACATAGGGCAGAAGGGCACCGAAAACAAGTGGGACAGAGGGCAGAAGGGCACCAAAACAAGTGGCACCGAAAACAAGTGGGACAGAGGGCAGAAGGGCACCAAAAACGAGTGGGACAGAGGGCAGAAAGGCAAAAAATCGAGTGGGACAGAGGGCAAAAGGGGACCAAAAACGAGTGGGACAGAGGGCAGAATGGCACCAAAAACGAGTGGGACAGAGAGCAGAAAGGCACAAATAACGAGTGGGACAGAGGGCAGAAAGGCAAAAAGACGAGTGGGACAGAGGGCAAAAGGGCACCAAAAACGAGTGGGACAGATGGCAGAATGGCACCAAAAAGGAGTGGGACAGAGGGCAGAAGGCCACCAAAAACGAGTGGGACAGAGGGCAGAAGGGCACAAAAAACGAGTGGGACAGAGGGCAGAAGGGCACCAAAAACAAGTGGCATTTGGCACCGCAGACTCGCGCGGTTTGGTACCTGGCACACATAGCCATGGTTGCAGTGCACAGAGACCCTCCTCTGCCGCACACAGAGGAGAAAAATTAGAGGGAACATTGTCCACCACCACGATGTCCACCACCACCACAAGGCCACTACCACGTCCACCACCACGTCTACCTCCACCACCACCACATCCACTACAACCACCCTGTCCATAACCACGTCCACCACCAAGTCCACCACCACATCCACCACTACATCCACCACCACTTAAAGAACCACCACCACGTCCACCACCACAACATCCACCACGTCCACGACCACCACGTCCACCAGCACCACGTCCACCACCACCGCGTCCACCACCATCACGTCCACACCACCATGTCCACCACCAACACCACACCATCCACCACCACACCCACAACCACCTCCACAACCACCACCACCACTATGTCCGCCACCACTACATCCACAACCACCATGTCCACCACCACCATGTCCACCACTACCACGTCCACCACGTCCACCACCACCACATCCACCACCACCACATCCACCACCACAGCCACCACCATGTCCACCCTGAGGCCACCTCACTCTATCTATCTATCGCCCTCACGCTATCTATCTTTCGGCCTCACTCTATCTATCTATCGCCCTCACTTCTATCTATCGCCCTCCCTCTATCTATCTATCGCCCTCCCTCTATCTATCTATAGCCCTCACTCTATCTATCTATCGCACACACTCTATCTATCTATCGGATCACCACATCATCACTCAGCACCACCACAGCATCACTCAGGGGCACCACAACATCACTATGCGGTACCACAGCATCACTGAATGCCACAGAATCACTCGTCGCCACCACAATATCACTCAGCGCCACCACAGCATCAATCTGTGCAACCATTCAACAACAACTGGTTCAAATATGTTCTCTCAATGTTTCAAGCTTTATTACAAATGTCACAAAAAGATGCAAGAGCAAGAGAGCCACCAGGTTCACCGACGAGCTGCAGACTTCCAAACGCGCCTCCCGGAAACTGGAGAAGATATGGCTCCACGAACGCACTCCGGACAACCACGCAGCCCACAAGGACGCCACTCGCAGACATCACCACCTCATCAGAATAGCCAAGTGATCCTCCTTCAAAGACCGCCTGGATAACAACGCACACAACAGCAAAGAGCTCTTCAGCATAGTAAAGGAACTCTCCAACCCCAGCGCCAACGCCAACGACATACCGCCCTCACAAGAACTGTGCAACTCACTAGCCATCTTCTTCCACTGCAAGATCGCTGACATCCATGACAGCTTCAACACCATGACCGCCCGACTACGCCAGACCCCACCTCCCCTGTTAACACCACCAGCGCCAACCGCCTGACCTCCTGGTCCAAGGTCAACGACGAGACAAGCAAGGTCATGAACTTCATCCACTCAGGATCTCCATCAGACCCATGCCCACACCACGTATTCAACAAAGCAGATGCTGCCATCGAACCCCAACTACGGAAGGTCATCAACATCTCCTTCGAAAACAGCGACAATCCCGGAAAGCTGGAAACACGCCAAAATCAACGCCCTCCTCATGAAGCCCAAGGCGGACCCCAAGGACCTCAAGAAGTTCCGGCCCATCTCTCTGCTCCCGTTCCCGGCGAAGGTCATCGAGAAAATCGTCAACATGCAACTGGCCCGCCACCTGGAAGACAACAACATCTTGGACCCGTCCCAGTCCGGGTTCAGATGAAACCACAGCAGCGAGACAGCCCACATCGCTGCCACAGACGACATCAGGCACCAACTAGACAATGGCGAAACATCAGCCCTCATCCTCCTGGACCTGTCAGCTGCCTTTGACACGGTCTGCCATCGCACTCCAAAGACACGCCTCCTAGAAGCCGGAATCCAAGAGAAGGCCCTTGACTGGACCACGTCCTTCCTCTCCGGCAGAACCCAGAGCGTCCGCCTCCCGCCTTCCGATCCGAGGTCACCAACATCATCTGTGGCATCCCCCAGGGCTCCTCCCTCAGCCCGACGCTGTTCAATGTCTACATGGCCCCCCTCGCACAAGTGGCCTGCCAACACGACCTCAACATCATCTCCTACGCCAACAACACCCAGCTCATCCTCTCCCTCACCAAGGACCCGCACACCGCCAAAACCAACCTCCACGAGAGAATGAAGGCCGTCGCCGACTGGATGAAGAACAGCCGTCTGAAGCTGAACTCAGACAAGACGGAGGTACTCATCCTCGGACCCACCCCCTCAGCCTGGAACGACTCCTGGTGGCCGACCACACTGGGAACAGCACCGACACCCACTGACCATGCACGTAACCTAGGATTCATACTCGACTCCTCCCTCTCCATGTCTAAACAGGTCAACACTGTCTCCTCCTCCTGCTACAATACCCTCCGTAGGATCTACAAGTGGATCCCGACCGAAACAAGAAGACTGGTGACACAGGCCCTCGTCAGCAGCAGACTGGACTACGGCAAAGCACTCTACGCAGGAATCCCAGCCAAACACCTACGACGACTACAACGCATCCAAAACGCCTCCAGCCGACTGATCGTCAATGTCCCCCGCCGCAGCCACATCACCCCCCACCTGCGAGACCTACACTGGCTCCCTGTCGACAAGAGGATCACCTGCAAGCTCCTCACCCACGCACACAAAGCACTCCACAACGCCGGACCAGCTTACCTGAACAGCAGATTCAGCTTCTACACCCCCACCCGCCAGCTCCGCTCCGCCAGCCTCGCCCTCGCCGCTGTCCCCCGCATCCAACGAACAACCTCCGACGGCAGATCCTTCTCCTACCTCGCTTCCAAGACCTGGAACACCCTCCCTACCCACCTACGGCAGACCCAAGACCTACTCGCCTTCAGAAGACTCCTCAAGACTGGCTCTTCGAGCAGTAGCGGCACCCCCTCCCTCCTCCGCGCCTTGAGACCCTCACGGGTAAGTAGCGCACTTTACAAGTACTCTGATTGATTGATTGATTGATTGATGTTAATATTTCACTTCTGTTCTTGTATTTTCGTCACAATAAAATACAGTGAACATAATCTTCACAAAAGTTATTTACAAAAGTTTAAGCTATTGCCATTATAAATTACAACAGCTTTTATTTAAGTATTAAGTATTACAAAAAAATAAAAGCCATTGTTATTTGTAATATCAATACATCTAAGTCACATAAATGCAACACATATTGCATTACAAATGCTATAGGTGTCACATTTACGAAAGTTAAAACTATTGACATTGTAAATGGCAAAGCTATTAATTTCGCTATTTTCAAAAACAACACATAAATAAAAAATGTGTCATTTACAATACCAATAGCTCAAACTTTCCTAATGCGAGACCTATTGCATTGCAAATGCTTGTTTTAGAATTGCCATAGTTTCCTCAAATAAAGGAGTGTAATTTAAGGATATTATTTGGTCCACTTTGGCAGAGATCTTAACCCCCAAATATGTAGCTGTTGAACATCTCCCCGGAATTAGACGGCTAGATTTAAAATAATAAGGACTTGGGTTTTACTAATATTTATTTTATACCCTGATACTAATCCAAATTTGGTTGCAGCTCTCTCAATAACTGGGACAGCTTCTCCAGGGTTAGTGGAAAAAATTGCCAAATCATCAGCGTATGCTGTTACCTTCAGCTCATTAAAGGTGGTCCTTAATGGTTTAATCTGCATATTAGTTTTTAAAGCACATATAAACGGCTCGATGTAGAGGGCAAATAATAACGGGGAGAAAGGGCACCCCTGCCTTGTCCCACAAGAAATGTCAAATGGGTTCGAATATGAACCAAAGTATGAAATCTTAGCTGTAGGTTTATAATATAGAGCACACACCCACTGCCTAAACTTATCGCCAAGGCCAAATGCACTTAGTGTAGCCCATAAAAATTCCCAACCTACTTTATCAAAGGCCTTTTCGGGATTTAAAAGGATCATCCCCAGACCCACCCCCTCTTTCTCCGCATAGTTGAATGCACCAATGACCACGTGGACTTGGGCTGTAGTGTTTCTAGCTGGTATAAAACCATGTTGGATGTCGGACACTAGCAGGAGAATATTTTATTAAAGAGTCCCGAGGGCAGGGTTGAAATCAATAGCATACATGAAAGAGGAAAAATGATTTCACACATCCCAAGGAAGTGAAGTGGTCTACAAGTTTCTGCCAAACAATCTAGTGTCAATTGGCTTTCTTCAGGACCAGTGGTACTTGGCCCTGAATGGACCCTGTTAAATGAGAACGCAATGGCTCCTGTGGAATGGTAAGGAATGTTTCTAATATAATTACGCACAATGGCTATGCAAAGGGTTGGAGGGATGTCAGAAAGAAAGCTAACTGCACACATGCAAGGTTTAGTCAATTAGTGAAATTATTTATATCGAAATCAAGTAAATAACACAATACATACATGAGTGTTTAGGTAGACAAATATGTCGTGGGGTCATCGTACCATCAGAGAGAAGGACGCTCCTCTGTTCCAAGGTCACCGGCGGAGCAAAAAGGTTTTATCAGCACGCAACCAGCGCATACTGCCTCAATTGAATACACAGAATCTTCAGCTGATTCATTATCATCACCACCTTCAAGCGACCCCGCGCTCCCCCGGCCGGGTCCCCTTTGAGTTTCTTTATTTAAACTATTTTTACGGTGCCACTGCGTCTCATCACCAGGAAGGATAGGCCCCCCTTCAGGTGTCCCTCCGCTGCCAGGTACTGAAGAGACCCAATATCCCACCTGGGTTGAAACGCCGTCGGCAGTTTAAAGAGACGAACCAAAAATCAGCCTTTTTTGATTGTTTAAAGAATTGAGGCTCACATGATTATAATTTCCATGGTTGCTGAAATGTTCTAAAATTGAAACCTTACTCATATGTCACTTTTAATGTCACTTTTTAGCTTAGGTTCAATTGTACTTTCACTGGGACACCAGACACCATTGTCTAATGTTTAGCCTTTGTACAAACATATTTGTCTACCTAAACACTCATGTGTGTATTGTGTTATTTACTTGATTTATTTACAAATAATTCCACTAATTGACTAAACCTTGCATGTGTGCAGTTAGCTTTCTTTCTGACATCCCTCCAACCCTTTGCCTAGCCATTGTGCATAATTCTATTAGAAATATTCCTTACCATTCCACAGGAGCCATTGTTTTCTCAAATAGCCTTCATACCCCGGCTCCCAGTGAATAGGGTCTCCTTGTTTCCTTTGTCCTGAATGGACACTGAGCAGGTATCATGTACACATACACCCTAAAGTGTGCATAAGTGCAAAGTGGCTTCGGAACTTACGATTTCCACCTACAACCGAATTTCTGCAAGAGAAAAGGAGACAAAACATACATGTAACCATGACTTGCATTGGACACTTGATGGTGGTTGCAGATTTTGGTATAGCTTGTGATTTGTCCTGCTCCCATAAAACAGTGCCATTTGTATAAAGGTCTGGTGATCGTGCATGCTGTGAATGCTGTCCTTTAGTGTAATCTGAGCACTCATACTATTCATGGCCCCCAATGGAAGGGGTTTTGTGTTAATGAATGTCACATCGCATTATTTCTAACTGCAAGCATTCAAATAGCTATGTAAAGATTACCACAAGCTTTGGGGTTCTTTATGCTCAAACTAATCACATATGAGTTCAGGTAACTGTGAGCTTTTCATCGTTGAGTTCTACATGCGATCATGAAGCCAAGCAGAAAACTGAGACTCCGGGCTAAAAAACACCCCCTGGATGTTCTGGGTTACGTGGTTACACTATATGTACATACTAGTGGATAAAACCTACTTTAGTTACGGTAATTTAGCGTAACATGGATCCTGACGGGAGGCGGTGCCTGTAGTCACGGGCTGACGGGAAAAAGGTGAACTTTAATCATCTAAATATAGTCAGTGGCACCAAAAAGGGCAGAAGTTTGTTTCATGTGGCAGATGCAGCAATAGGATCATGGTGCATCTCCATGCCCGAGCCATCGTGCTACTAACCATTCAATGCATATGAGACTTGATGAAAAATGGGATGTATTGGTATCAGAAGGTTCACATGTGCATGCTACCTTTGAATCCGATGATAACTTAGAAATATTTGTTGAATATGTTACTTCCACAAGAAAATGTTCTCCCCTTGCCTGTTTTTTCTCCTATATCAAGCTAGTAATAATTAATTTTCATATTTTTTGACGACAGGTATTTTTTCACATTTAATCAACATCCGGTGACAAAAGTATGGCAAGAGAAACCGCTAACTCTCGGAAGTAGTGGTTCGTGCAGAGGCTTCTTCTCAGGTCACGTATTGGGATTTGGCGAAGATGAATTAGGTATATCACAAACCATTTGCCATTAATATAACATTTGCTTTATATAATAATGTACCGCATGTGGTTCATAGTGCATCTACTGCAACATACAGATTTCTGAGCTGTTCTTTGTTCATTGCTCTTTCAAATTTCCAGCTCATGATGGAAAAGTTAGCAACACTAAAATTACGTGGACAAGAAGGCATATGATCTTTTGGCTTCTTGTACATGGAGCAATTATTGTTTACTCTTAAGTGTCCAATCTTAAAGATGAGCACTTAAATAGTTTGCAAAGCTGGGTACAGACCAACCAAATACATAAGGGATGACACAAGCCACGTAAATTACTTAAAACTGTAAATTTAATGTAAAGTGCCCAGGAAGCAAGTGAATGAGAAAGGCATAGGAGGCTAGACAGCCCACAGAAAATGAAAAGTTGTTTGGACGGTATAGAAGAAATATTGAGAAGTAAAATGGTAGCAACATCTAAAATAAGTGCAAGCATTGGCAAAGACAATAGGTCTCCCTTGCAATTTGAGTAACGACTAATCATTAAAAATTCCTGACACCAAATGGATTAATGTTAATAAACTACAGTCTCTTTGGAGAATCTGAATGTGCTACCCTTCAAACTGCTGAAAATCCTGTAAGCTCCCCATTAGATTCCAAGACCAGAGGAAATGGTCCTAGTTCTATCCTCTTAGTAACTCTATTGTCAATGATTTGTCCTTTCCCTCCATTTCCTATACTTTGTGCCCACCATTCAAAGTTTACAAAAAATTATGGACATGGTAAGAGTTATTTTAATATACTCCATTTGTTTATTTGTGAGAGGGATTCACAACTTCATTGAGATCAAAGTATTCTGTCCAGGGCCACACCGCTAAATGAGGTAATGACTTATTATTTGATTTTTACACTTTAGAAGGTAATTGCTCCAGTTTGTTGTTTACATAAACTCCATGTTGTCTACTCACCATAGACATATTTGTTTATTCTTAACAACAAAGTGGACATCACATTTTCATTCTAATGTAATTCAATCAGTCCACACAGACCAGGAAATATCTCAGTCTCGCTTATTTCAAAAAGATTATATACAGGTGAAACAACACCTTGGTCTCATGTTGGTGGACCGTTCATCCTACATATCAAAGCATAACTGCATAGCATGAATGCCAAGTGTGCTCTTAGGCTTTGCATCCCTTAGTCTAGTGATGTACACTGATGATTGCTGTATGTTACTCATTAAAAATAAAACATACATACCATGCCTGCTCCAAAGACCTCCATCTCTCTTTGGATTGCCTCATTTACTAGCACATCCAATGGACTCCCATTTCCTCTCGCGATGCTTAGTCATACCGTCCACGCAACAGCAGCACCTGTGATTCTTCAAAAACATTTTTCTAAACTATGTAGAGAAACTGTGTGACCCACAGCATAAGGTTGCTATAATTATTACCCTCTAGATGTCAGCTCAGTAGCATATACTTTAGTTGGCCAATTGATACTTTGTATTCAATTCACTTGATACAAATTTTCCCTGTAGTTTATGTATTTCTTTTCTTTTGTTATATTTTATAGTGTGACCTAGATCCACATAACAAGGTTGCCTGAGTGCCGACATAATGTAGGCAAATGCATTCTTTAGCATAAATAGTAAGATATTCGTTTTAAAATGTGCATCTGCCTGATACAGAAAGACTGGACCTTACATAAGGGGCACCCGGTGGTTGGGCCCTGGTTAATAGTTCGACATAGTATTTTATTTAGTTATTTATGCCTTGTGACAAAGCAGTGGAACTGATTGTTGTCATATGGTTCTCCTGGTTCTTACAGGGTTTATAGAGGAGTAGATTATTTTATATTTTGGTTCGGGGGGCATTTAGTATGACCCCTGGAAGATATTTAAGAAGGGAGCTTAGGGGGAATTGGACATTCAACATCCTCGATACATTTCCAAGGAAGCATTGTTTCAGCATCCATTTTTTTCAGGGAATTTCGTAGGGCATAGGAATATTTTACCTTTGAAAAGTCTATTTCCATCAGAGACTTTAAGTTTGTTGACTGGTTATTTTTTATATCAAGGGGTGAAGAGGTTTGTATAGAAAACAAATCTTATAGATGTTGTTAGACCTGGAATTCTTGGCGTGGTTTTCTCCCTAACGGTTTGCCTCCAATCCTCCTGTTTTGCTGACTTTAGAGCTCTGTGCACTTTACCACTGCGAACCAGTGTGAACATGCTTGTGCTCTCTCCTTAAAACATGGTAGAATTGGCTTATACCCAGTTAGCATATTTGATTCACTTTTAACTCCCTGGTTAAGTTGCACAATCTGTGCCCAGGGTCTATAAATTAAATGCTGCTACTGGGCCTGCACCATTGATTGTGCCACTCACTTAAGCAGCCCTTTAAACAAGTCTCAAGTCTGGCATTGCAGCCTGTTTGTGCAGTTTTAAACTGCTATTTCTACCTGGCAAAGTAAACCTTTTGCCAGGCCTAAGCCTTGCTTTTTGATACATTGATACATATAAGTCACCCCTAAGGTAGGCCCTGAACAGCCCAAATGGCAGGGTGCAGTGTATTAAAAAAGTGGGACAAACACTCTTTTAGTTTTACTCGTCCTGGTAGTGAAAAACTCTAATATTCGTTTTTTCTCTTCTGCAAGGGCTACATTTCCCACAGGTTAACATTTGAGTTACCTTGTGTACATCTAATAAGTGATTTTTTTCTAAAAGGAAGCAGGTGACTAGTTCATGTTTGGTGTCTTTGGAATTGTAGTGAAAAATCCTCTCTTATGGGTAAGTCAGATTTTAAGTAAAATGTGTTAGTGCCTGCAGCCTGTCTCTGGGTTACATGACTGGGTATAGCTGACAGTTGAGATTTGTGTATTCCTCCTAGACAGCCACAGACAATGGAGAGATTAGGTGTGCCTGGATGGGCCATCACTGGCATGATGGGAGGGTAGACCTGGGCACAGCCCTACTTACACTTAAATAGGCTCTGTCCTGCCTCCACACAAAGGGCTGCATATCCCCTGTTGTTAGTCTGGAGCCGGGACAAGGAAGGCTGGATGCCTGAGATTTCAACGGGAAACCTCTAGAACCTTCTCCCACTTCAAGATATAAATATTGGACACCAGACACCAAGTCCTTAGTGCACTTCTGTACATGTGGATTTTCTGTCATGAAGAAGGTCTGCTGAAAGGACTGCCACTCTGCTGATCTGCTACTCTTTATGACTGATGCCATGCTATGCTGACCTGCTGCCCTCTTGCCTGGTTGAGAAGTACTGAACCTGCATCTGTTGAACCCATTCCCACAGACTGACTTCAACGGCTAGTTCTCTGGCCTCCTGACTAGAGCTTCAGGGGCAGAAGGCTCCATCCACTTTCAACCCAGCACCTGGACTCCACCATATGTGAGTCCTACCCTGCCAAGTGGTGCCACCCCAATCTAGGACCTTTGGAAGTGGGCCTAAAGGTGCTCTGCCAGCTCATCCAGAAGGACCAATGCATTTTCTCTGCTCTGTGGAGCAATTCCGAAACAGAACTGACTCTGCTATGAGGGTTCTCCCAGTGCAAGCACTCTGCACCAACCTTTCAGGCCGCATCGGAACTGCCTCTGTGCGAAGCTTTACTGATGCAGGCCCTCGCATCTCAAATCTCACATCAATGGCTGCCATTGACAACGATGCACGTTCTCGCATTTCAGCTTTTCAGCTCTTTGGAACCGACGCATCACCTTGACCGTGCTCCGCATCCTCGACTCTGGAATTCGTATCGGAAGCCCTCTTTAACAAGATCCTTAATGATGATGCAGGACCTCACTTCGCAGCTCTTCAAAACCGACGCATCTTCTCGGCTGTATGATGCATCCTCTGTGCTGGTCCTTGCAACTCTCCACAACCAGAATTTGATGTACACTTGTCCGGCCAGTCTCACTGGGTCCCTGTAGCCATCACGCGCTCTATCGTAGTCAGCCTGAATTTATTAGTTTGTCCCGGTCCGTCACGACCAGATATCCACAGTTGGCAGTTTGTACTTTTTGGCACTATTTTCATTGAAATCTTTAAACTTGCATATATCTGGTTGTACTGATTGAATTTTTGTGATGTATTCTTGTTTTATGTATTACAAATTACTTTCTTTTTCTGAATTGGTATGGGATTTGCCTTGGGTTGTGTTTTCACTTTAATACTGTTTGAAGTGCTGCATAAAACCTTTACACATAGCCTCTAAGTTAAGACTGACTGTTCTGTGTCAAGCTAGCTAAGGGTTCAGCACAGGTTAATTTGGGGTTTGCCTGTGCCTCAACCTGACAAGGATTGTACTTGCAGCTTGAGTAGAGTTTAACCGTCCTAAACCTATAACCCAATTTCTCACAGATGCTACAAGGCTCAGAAGAAGCCATTTCATGGGGGTGAGAATCCAGGTGATAGGGTCATACCTTTTAGTGAAATACCAAAAACGATCCAATGAATAAAAAAAAATGCTTTTAGTTCTCAGAGGAAGATCCATTAATGGTGCATTTCCGCAATCAACTCATTAAATGACTAGTGAGCAGCAAGTGGCAGATCAATGACCTAATGTTTACTTGTAGTCTTAGCTGAAGTCTCTGATGAATCAGTAGATGGCCAATTAAAAGACCCCTCATAGTAGATGTGTGTAAATAATATTCTGCTATAGCTAACAAAATAGTTAGAAAAATTAAGACTTTTTAAAAACAATGAATAACATCACACAGTAGCCAAATGTTTTGCTGCCCCAGAAGAAAGCCAGTTTTGTATTGCATTTTCTTACCAAATGAACGTGTGAGTAGCTACTTTTGGATATTGCCAAATACATGCAGCCTTAATTAACAGTATGCCGAATAGCTTTAAGTCATAGCCACAGAAACTTCACATTCAGCAACACAGTAATTGTGGTTATGTAGTATTAACCGCTGCTCTGATTCACAAAGCATTTTGCAACTACATGTAATTTAGATGTGCAAAAAAAGCATTTTGCAAAACTAAATTCTGCATCCTCATTCATTGAATCATCTTAGTGAGGTTCCGATTAAATTACATCCAACTGATGTTGGGCTATCCAAGTAATGTCCACTCTGTAGGGGATTTGCCATTATGTCCTTTTGATAAATTGTCACCTCAAACAATTTTACATATCTTTTTCTTTTGTAGATGTTATCATGTCCAGAGGAAAAGATTCATTTTGCTCCTTTTGCGTAAATATAATTTTAGACAATGCCTGGTACCTCTGTATATTATTCAACAGTTAGCAGGTCCTTTTGTATGTTATTCCCTGGTATAATGGTAATGGTCCTCCCTGAAGAGTAGGAGAATACAACCTGACATATAAAACTTTGTTTGTTTATGAATTAGTGTCATAATGATTTTTACTGTGACAGAGTAATGTTATCTGAAATGTATTTTTTTATGTGGGAGGTTTTTTAAATTGTCATAATTTCTGATATGTTTTTAGCTTTGTTTTTATCTGTATTAACATTATTTGATGTTTATATTTGATGTACTTTATATGCTATAGAATTATAGCAAATTAAAGATTATTTGATTTGATTTGATTCATGATTGGTGGGATTTTGCACTTGTAATGTCCACTAATTAATGAGACAATCTGAAAGCATTGTGGATGGGCTGCATCAGCTATCTTAGGTATTCATATAAGTAGGATTGTGAGCATTCCTTGGGGGGCACTCAGCAGAGTAGGTTAACATCCACAAGCTTGTTGGCTTGTTGGTATTCTCAGACCTCTTGCAGGTAGTTTTCCACTCTGTAAACAACAATACATTTGATCCTGCCAAAGCTAGGCACGAGAGCTTTTACAAGGGGAAAACATTGATGGGATATTCTTATACCTAATGAGGATGTACAGGGAAGGGTTTTCTCTATAAGGAGAACCTAATCCTTTGGAGGAAATGAGTTAGATATGCTAATGTATATGCGTGTTTAATTTTTCCACCTGGCACAAGTTCTGCATATGTATGTTTTATTCACCATGCACCGCAGTACACGAGGTTAGCATACATTTCATGAACAATTGCTGGTATTTCTTGTAAATAATTTAAAAGTCACAATTCTGCTTCATATTCAGAAGGACTACAAATAATAAACCGTGACATGGAATGAACCCCACGCTTCTGAGTGTTATTCAAAATGGGAAAACAAACAGATTGAATAAAATGAATTGAATGAACGAAAACATGGTTAAAATGAAATGATATAAATTGAAGAAGATAAGATGATTGAAAATAAAACTTAATTCATTGGATTTAATCCAAACATTGGCTGTGCAACTTTTGTGGATCCGAAACTGGACCCATCGTACTTGCTCATATTCAGAAGTAACATTTATGGCGATGATTAGAGCTTAGTATAATGAGCGAATTAATTTAGCTTTTGCAAAAAATCGAGTTCCTAATGCCAGAATTGGACTACTAATATGATTTCTCCTTGTACGGATTATGCACAAATCTATGGCTTTGTCTTTGAAAGAATTTGAGAATATTAGTTTCTCTTGTAGGTTTTGTAAAACGAATTCGTATAATATTAAGCGTGAACAACAATTCCGTTTGTGACCCTATTTCTCTGCATTGGTCTTTTTCAACAGGTGAGGTCTATGTTTTAACAAGCAGTAAAAGCATGACACAGTCTCACAGTGGGAAGCTATACAAGATTATTGACCCAAAAAGGTAAATTTACCTGACCTCGTGCAGAGAACTGTACATATCCCTTTCTTTAAATACGGTAAATTAAGCAGATGTACAGTCGGAGCGTGAAATGTTTCTATGAGTGTGAAACATCTGCATTCTATTGTTCCAGTTTACAACTGTGCGCATGCCCCATCATGCAGTGTAGTCAATAATAAATGCTACTGTACAGCAATTAGTAATTCTCATTGAGGAAGGTACTGTTGATTGGTAAACACCTTGTCCATGAGGCCCAGCAGACATAGCACGTTTAAAGTTTATGGTGAAACTTTGTCAGCAGTTGACCAATTTGTTTCTCACTTCTTAACGATCGCTGTTTTATATACGTTAACATTATTTTCGTTTTTTTGTCGCCAAGTACGTTTTTTCTGTTTCTTGTGGGTATAAAGACAAAATAAGTATATCTTAAAAGGAGAAAACTGTGAGGAGCATGCGCGCGTTTCCGTAATGACCCGTACCACTTTCTTCCCCTCACCCTAAATGCCCGGTTCCACAAGAGAAGCATTTATAAGCAATGAAACTGGCAGGTCACACAAACATTGCTAGGGGACAGGGTGACCAAGGGGCAAAGGTCAGGAGGAGACATAGCACGGCGTCCCATACAATAACACCGCACTTCACATTTGCGGCCACGCTAGGCCCGCGCTGGACACGTCACCGTGCAAAGGCCTGACCTGGAGCCTCGCGCGCGGGATGCCTTGCGTTCCAAATTCGTAGAGGTGCAGCTGGATATATAAGCCTCCAGGGTTCTGCCATCTCCCCATGCAAAGCTGTGAAGTTAAGATAGATGCTTGTCACGCGGCTCTTTTATTCTTCTCTTGATGGAATAGCGCCTCCTGCCTAAGAGATTGAAATAACAGATATTGGGGGATATTTATCTTCTAGGAAAATATTCTTGTGTACAGTACCTGAATGTGTTCATTGATGTGGCGATGTCTGGTTGCCAGCTGATGTTTTTCTAGTAATAACAGATGACTTTAGATAGCTAAAGTCTGTTAGTAGTCTATGGGTGGTCTGGCCCACGCCTGATTTATACGTATTTTTTAGTTTTAAGTTTTTGGACGAAGCATTGACGAAGTGTACGTTCTTAGTACGTAGCACTACTTCATGTGTTAAGCATTTTGTGCTAATTTAATAAAGATCCTATTAAACAAACCTTGTGGTGATAGCCAGTGTCATGTGTAGGTACCATGTTAGCCAGACAGATAGACAGACGCGCAAGTACCATGTTAGCCAGACAGATAGATGCGCACGCAAACACACACACTCTTTCTGTCTCTTCCTCACCATCGTTTTCGCTCTCTCTCTATCTGCCAAAAACCCACTCACTTTAGAGTCTCTCATTTTCTGGTGTTAGTTGTTGAATGGCAACATTTAGCCCAAATGTGTCTGTTTCTCCTTTAAGCATTGCATGTATCTCACATGTAGATGCTATGATCCTTTGGTTTTTAAGTTAAACTTTTGACGGCTGGTGATTTAGGTCTGGCAAAAGGAAGCAGTACATGGTGCTTCCTCGTGATGAGTCTGTCAGAACTACCACCAGCCTGGGTGTCAATCACATCTGAGAGCATTGGATTGAGGCAAAAGGAACAAGCACTGGCAAAGCCAATAGGTTTTGCCTATGCAAGATCTATTGGCTCCGTCAATGCTGGTATTAATATCGTTTTGGAGTATTCAATGGAACAGTACATTTTGAGATTACAATGTTTTTTGCTAGTAAGGATTTGTTAAATCAAGAGAGAATGGGAGGAGGAGATAGTGGTTTAAAAGTAGTGGGGAGTTGTTAAAAACAATGACGGCAGGGAGTGGTGGGTCAACACAACTAACACATGTCGAAGTTGAGCTGCTGACCTTGGAACTGGGGAACCAGGTTGGAGTCTCGGCGTCCGCTCACCATCCTATGTTCCTGGGTATATCACTTAATTTCCCGGTGTTTAATAGAAAACAAAAATAAAAGTGTCAATGTAATGTAAATGGTACTCATGTAAAGCACCCCTATTCCTTCATGGACACAAGGGAGGAAGCAAGAGGTGGCTGAAACTTTTCTTAGAGCTGTAAATAATATGTACCACTGTTACACAATCTATGTTACTCGGGTTACCAATCTCCAGAAGATGGAAGGCTGAGGATGCCCTGCTGGGTTTGGGATTTGGGACCTTAATGTAACCCTATAAGTCAGCAGCTAAATTCAGCCCACTGAGCCGCCCAACACGTTTTTAAAGCGGTATGCCCTACACGCTACTCAGTTTACCAATCTCCAGAATATGGAAGGCTGAGCAATGCCTAATGGGATTGGGATTTGTGACCTTAACTTAACCCCATAATCAGCAGCGAAGTTCAGCTCACTGAGCCACCGAGCTTGTTTTGAAAGCGGGATGCCCTGCATACAATAGTCACCCACATATAGTGCCAGGCTAACAGGCCTCTCTCTTTCTCACCCGAAAGGCCATCACTGTGCTGAAACACTATGCACAAAAGTGGTCCCCGGTCCCAGTAATTACCAAAGCAGCAGCATCGCTTCCGTACCTTCACATTACCTATACAAACTTTCCCATGCATTGATCAGGCAGAAACGGGGAGCTGACAGCACCTAGTCAAGGAAAGTTACTTACAGGGGTTTAGCTTCCAGTGGGGGTGTTTGGGGTGTTACACCCCCCTGAGAAATGAATTTTATTTAAAATAGTTGGGTACAGGTGCTTTCAGTCGGGCGTGGTGAGGTGTCTGTCAGAATTCAACTGGAATTTTTACACACACTGACAAAAAAGCACACACATACTCTCTCTCTGTTTCAAAATACGTCGAAAATGTGGCTTATTTCACAAAATAATGTGTTTTCGCTCACTTAGTACCCTTACCAATCCACATTCCTTTCCCTTCCCACAGCCCCTTAAGCCCCTCTTGTGCACCCTGCTTGTCGCATAGTGTATTTTAGCTTTATGTGCCAACGTGATTGTTGGGAAATCTGCAGTTCACTCCCCAATTCTTACTGACCAAGCTATGCCCCTGTTCACTTACAAAATACTTTTACCCCTTCACTGAAGTGTTAACAATAAGCATTTAATTAATAAAGGTGGCTCCTCGCTCGTCTCCAGACAGAGCAAGGAAGCTTTAAACAGACATTGAGCACTAGCTCCCCTTCAAAGACCTCTACCGCACAGCCACATTATAACAAAACAAAGCAAAACAAAACAAAAAAACAGAAACAAAAGAAACAAGCTAGTGCAGCTTTGCAAACACAATGTACCAAGTTAATGCATTGTTATGTTTATGGGGAAGCACATGACATCCATATTCCTGTCTTTCAATAAATGCTTTCAAATAAAAATATCTACTGGCGTTAGTCTAGTTTAAACTCCAGGAAGTTGAGCATTACAAAAGGGGAGAGGTGGGGGCTTACCTGAAAAGAAGGGTTAGTTTGGAAGTGTGCTCTATTTTCCACAGCAGAGAGGCACATAAGTTAGAGCAAACATCCAGTGAGTGCAGTTAAGAAAGTTCTGTGGCTGACTTTCAACTACAAAATGCAATCATCTGAAATAAAATTCAGTTATTGAAAGAACACCAGCCACAACAAACATAAATGATGTCAAAAACAGAAAGCTCACCTGTTAACTGGCACTACGATAATATCACACTGGATGAAAGGGACATGCAGACTTGTTAACCTCGCAGAGTGTTATGTGACGGCTAGATGCAGTATTTCATATTTCACTCTTTCTTCATTATCACACCCCAGACAGCTGCCACCCCTGTCTGCTGTGAAAAGTCTTACAACAAATCATAAATATTAGACAGAGTTCCTACCTCAAGTATACCAGTCACTCCTACTCTGTTCAGATGGAGCATTTACAGACAAAGTGCAGAGTTTGCTTTAGGACACACTTAGACGAATATTGAAAATAGAGAGAAGGGGCATGACTGAGGATGTGGAGTAACGACCAGAACTGTCAACCTTGGAGCTGGGGAGCCGGGGTCAAGTCTCTGTGTCTGTTCACAAGCACGCATAAAATGCGTGCTAATACAAAAAATGTAAATAAAAGACATCAGAGAAAGCAGAGAAAAAACTGTCAGAAAGCACGCTTTAAATGCATGCATTCGTCAGACAAAGCAAATAAATGCTGTGCATCCTTAAGCAAATAAAAGAGGTTCCCATCAAAGATGGATGAAAACGAGTACTTGGGCCACGGGAGACTGATAGGAAGCAGACAAGGAGAAACAGGAAATAGAATACCTACAACCAATATAAACGAGGGAGAGTTAAGTGACAAGAACATAGACCACTAAGAAGTGAAGGCAGGATGTAAGCCCCTTTTAAGATATAATAAATGCAATAGATTTCACAAACACAGCCAAGCCTAGAGCAAGTACTGTGCAGGCGAAACCTAAAGATGGGATATGCAAAGTGACTGTAACCACTATCACTCAGTGCTGATGCTACCTGTACACTGATGTCATTCCTTGTGCTGTGACCATGCAGCAAGACTTATAATAATGCCTGCATACCTAACCAGAATATTAAGGTAAAAAAAGCAGGGCTATGTGCAAAAACTGGCAACTACATACACACCCTGCATCATTGCAGAGGACTGCCACTGCTTCTCCACCATCATCGGCAACCATGTAATTACATCAGAGTTGTAGGGAGAAGGGCGAGTGACACCTGCATCACTAGACTAGCCGCACCTTCTGACTGCTTCAATATATCAGTGCATTCATTTTGTGGGGATTTGGGTGTATTACATGATATGGCTGTCGGGCCATATTGTTTAAAACACTCGGAAAAAAAATTCTTGGATCCAGTCAGGCTTGTTTGTAATCCTTAAGCTCGAACCTGGGTAGCTGTAGCTTCTAGCAGCAAGGTTTGACAAACAAACTTTAGAGTCCTTGATCATCAAAATCCACCAGAGGGTACCAGAGATACAGATTTTAGAAGAAATAAATCCAACCACACACAAGTATTGGTCAATGAAAACTTTGCAAACTTTTGAATAGTTTGGATCAGTTTGACAACTCCAACCCAGCTTGGGTGACCAAATCTGACAGGGCGGAGGTCTAGGAGTCTAGTAGGGTTACCCTGAACAGATACCTAGCCAGCAGAGCCTTTTCCAGTCTAGTTCAAGCCTTTAAGAAACAACTGTAATAAATGACAATGGAGTAGTCCTGATGCTGGGATGCTAACAGAAAAGTTGCTCAATGATGCTCCTGGAGCTGTGCAGTTGACAGGGGTGGAGTGTGGTTGATTCCTCAGTCCACAGGTGGGTTGAGGCGACTTTGACCATGGCGCTTGCGGTCCCACGACGCCTTCTCTGCAACAGTAGAAGTCCTGCTGCAGCGGGCTCCCAATCTTGCGACACAGCGATCACAGCGAATATCCTTGGTGGAGGCTAATGTCCCTCTTGGGCACATGATCCTCTCTCAGCTAGCACACCTGGGTTCGGCAGACACTGGTGCGACTTTTGGCTATCTCAGATTTGTCTCTTGGCATTCCTGGCAACGGTCAGTGGCAATCCCTCAAGAGTGGGTACTGCTTTGTCGGTTTGGGCTTAATCAGCTTTGATGTCGCTGGTGCTGTTCCAGGGGGCCAGCCAACGGACCTTTGGAGTCAATGCTTTGATCTGGGGCTTGCAAACTACTTTTCCCCGAGCCAGGATTCACGGGCACACTCCAAAATCACTAGTCCAAAGCGCAGCAGGTGCAGTCCTTCCGATGGTGCAGCTTCAAAGGCACCAGGACACTCCTCTCTTAGTCCTCTCTCCACATCCATGGAGAGGTTCCTGGGGTGCCCATTATATCCTGGGAAAGTGCCCAGAAGGGACAATGTGGTCACTAGCCAATGGACTATTAGGATCCCTCCTCTTTGGTGACAACGTTTCAGTGATTTGTGGTATTTGGCAATGCCAGAGTGCTGTAATCTTGCCACTCTCAAGATGCCTGAACTGTTCCTCAACTGTGAGGTACCCCAGAGGTGTGGCTACCTAAGGGCTATATGCCCACAAGAAAAATGGTTTGGGGACGGGTCTTCCCTTTCTGGCCCTTTCTCCAGCTTGTCTACAGGAACAAAAGGCAGTCTGCTCGTGTGTGTTGTCAGAGGCAGACATTCAAAGGTGGCTTCCCCTTTGAAGCTCGCCTTTTGGGCTAACACCCCTTGCATTCTACCTAGGAGAGGAGGTCATACCTCACTCTGCGACAACTGCCTTTGTTCTTGAGGCTGGGAATTGTTCACACCTCTTCCCAGGCAGGCAAAAAGCTGTCTGTGTGTCAGGGCCTTTGTAAGGCCACTGTACCAACTGGGGCACAGAGTGGGAACTTTCTAAGAGTTGTTTAACTTTAAAAATTAGATAAATATCGACTTGGGCATGCAGTTGAATTTAATGCCACAATTAATTTGGTATCTGCTTAACAATTTACTGCTGCCTGCCATGGGGCTCTGAAGGCCCTCCTTAGGGGACTCTTACATATACGGATAAGGGAAGGGTGGCTTTGCCATCAGATTTAATGGCAAAGTCGAACTAGCAGTGCACACATTGCTCTTCTAGTCTGCAGTGGCAGGCTGGTAGCCAGTTTGTTGTTTATCACAATCAGAGTGGCACACACAGTTTTTCAGCCCTGGGTAGACACTCTGCCTTGCATGCCCTTGGTATCCTGTGTATCATACAACAAGGACTTATAAGTAAGTGAGCACTTGTCAATTGGGAATAGCCAACTCGACATAACTTTTGTAATGGATAAGAATACTGGCACTAGCGTCTGGTTAGCAGGCCTTAGTGCACTCTAAGAGTTAAAAAACCTGCAGCTAATATTCCAAATGGGACCAAAATTGTTGCGGGAAATCTGCAAAAAGGACTTTTTCCTTACACATTTGTTATGCATGTAAACTAGAACCCCTTGCAAAGCAGTAGATCCTACAGAGTCACTAAGTAGCAGTTTGCCATTGAAAGTATTTAAATCAAGTACTATATTTTTTGTTTAGTGTACATTTTCTAGTTATGTTTTGTGAAATTTGGGGTAGTGTATTCTAGTGTTTTTACATGATAACTAATAGCTACCTTCCTGGATATTAACTTCCACTGTTACATAACTTACCCTTTGGATCGAGGATTCCTATCTCCTTCCCCCAATTTGCACTGTACCAGTATGAAGTGATTTCACAAATTGTGCTATTCCATGATTCACTAAGAAAATGCATAACTTCAGGACAACTCAAATATAGAATATGTATACATGTTGGCAAGCTGTAGATGTTCTCATACTTTCGCTGGCAAGGTGAAGAAGTAGTTTGTGGAACCCTCATATGGACCTCTATCCAGTGAACCCACAAATATGTGCCCCTCACTTCTGTCAATCACTAAATATCTTTTCTATCAATTTCGCATTTTCAAGTCCAGGTCTCACATATGAGTTCAAACATGCTGGGGAAATTCTTCATGTGCTTTGTTCTTGCACTTCACTGGCTCGTGGCCCTTGTGCTGCACACTAGATGAAGGGGAAAGTAAGAACACCTGTTTTTATGGTAAGAGTTTAGAATTGTTTAAGGGTATTAATCGGCGAGTTATTAACCCAATTAGATTTATTTTGATCATGGGCCAGATGATGTTTAAGTCTTGTTTAAATCTAATGCTTTCTGTGAGGTGTTTTTAGCTTTACCAATACCAGTTTATCAGTCTATCCAGTGACTTTGTCTGGTACCTCCCTGGGCCTCCTACAGCTGATTGTGTGTGTGTACATTGGGAGTGTACTACTGGTGTTCAAGAAGCTGAACCAAATGACGTGAGTAAATTTTTAATGGCAGGAGTGGGACAACAGCACTGTGTAGGTAAACAGCCGCTACAACGATGCCTTTATCACGCAAGGATTTGTGCCTTTACCACACATGCCTTTACCATGCATAGTAAGAAGTGATATATATATATATAACAGGTTACATTTAGGGTTTAGGTGGGGTAGTTGTAAATAGTGGTAAGGGTAATTGTAGGATTTAGGGGTGAGGAGTGATAATAGGAGTTATGAGTACTTTTAAGATTTAGGGTTGGGATGTTGTAAAGGGAGGCAAGGGTAAATTTAGGGTTTAGGTGTGAGTAGCGGTAAAGGAAAGTTAGGAGTAAATTAAACAAGCATTGGCAATGCCATTGGGACTGGCTTTAAATAAATGTCCCATGATAATGTATGCAAACACAAAAAGATGATGGACGGAGTACTGAAACTTTTTAGACACTCACCACGTCACTATTAGATTGGGTTGAATCCATCATTGTTCTTTTACTCACTTTGCCACCCCAGTTCAGACCTAGCCATATGCAAATCAGTCTTGACCCTGTTCCTCATGGGTACAGTCCAGCCCGAACTGCCAAGCCAGGTCTTGCCTGGACCGGAAACAAGCAGCCTGGGACCGGTTTCGGGGAACCACTCCTCATCAGCCAGGCTAGCTTGAATCCAGTGGCAAAGTGAGCAAGGGACCCACGTCTGGGCATACCCTTCCAATTGAGGGCAAACAAGCAAAGACAAAAAGATTATGGGCGGACACTGAAACTTTTCAGACACTCATCCCCAGCCACTATTAGATCTGGTTTGAATCCATCATCATTCTTTTGCTCACTATGCCACCCCTGGTCAGACCCAGCCATATGCAAATCAGTCTTGACCCTGTTCCTCGTGGGAACGGTTTCGGGGTAACACCCCTCATCAGACGGACTAGCTTGAATCCTGTGCCAATGTGAGCAAGGGATCCACGTCTGAGTGGTTGAAAAGGTTTAGCACTCCGTCCATCATCTTGTTGTATTTGCTATGTTCACCCAAAGTGGCCAAGGGTATGCCCAGACGTGGATCCCTTGCTCGCAGTGTCAATGTATTCAAGCTAGCCTGGCTGATGAGGGGTGAAACCCTGAAACCGGTCCCAGGATGCTTGTTTCCAGTCCAGGAGAGACCTGGCCTGGCATTTCGGGCTGAACTGTTCCCATGAGGAACGGGGTCACAGCTGATTTGCATGTGGCTGGGTCCAAACTGGGGTGCTATACACGTAAAAAAGGGAAGGTTGTGGCCTGGCAATTTGGTGCACTTGCCAGGTCGACATGGCAGTTTAAAACTGCGCACGCAGACACTGCAGTGGCAGGACTGAGACACATTACAGGGTTACTCCTGGGGGTGTTACAATCAGTGCTGCAGTCCAATAGTAGCATTGGATTTACAGGTCCAGGGCACACACAGTGCACTGTACTAAGGACATTCCAGTAAATCAAATATAGCAATCATGGATAACCAATCATAATCATAATTTACACAGAGAGCATATGCAGTGGTAAAGTGCCCAAAGTAATAAAGCCAACAAAAACCGAGCAAGAAAAATAGACGGAAGAAGCAAAAGATTTGGGGACAGCCCTGCAAAAAGATCTATTTGCAACTAGGCCTGAACCTCAATTGATGGCGATGGAGGAGGTAATTCATTTCCACATAGTTTGCAATTGCTGTGTCATCTTGCTGTCCGAGATTTTGTTTGGATATCACAGGTTGGAAATTGGACTGTAATTGCCCAGTGTATTTGGATGTTGCCTAATTATGCCACACTTGAGTTGTCTCAAGAACGAACATATTAAGAGTGATTCATGAATTTTATCTGTGAGATCCAGTGTAGGGGCGTGATGAATGTTGTCAAGTAGGCAGCACAACATGGCTCCACTTATGAACTTGATGCTTTTACATTCAACACTAGCCTTACTACTTCATCCTCTTCCACTGATGTGTATGACAAAATGTGTTCTGTGAAATTGACGGGAGTGAGATGATAAAAGAGCGTTGGCCATTTGGTCTCTAGGATTTTAGTGATTTTTTTAGAAGGACAGAAGATGGTTGCTGTTTCCTTGGGAATGCCTTGCATTGAGGGCATTGTGTCTTGCACTGTACCTCATCTGAAATGCATACATATTTTGCTGTAGTCTTTCAAGTTAGTAGCTCCTCCTTTTAAATGTGGCTGCTAATCTGTTGAATCACTTGTTGACTACTTTTGTTCTGTAACACAATTAGCACAATCAGGTTGAGAGTCCAAAACGACTGTTGCTGGCTTACCCCTTATTAGCTCTCTGAACATAGCTCATTGTAAGCACATGAGGTAAGCAGAGGAGAAACTACATGAGGGAGCAGACTAAGAAGCGTAGGGGGAGGGGTGACAGCTCCTCTAGCTTTATGCACAAAAAGCATTTACATGAAGCAAGTCAATAATTAAGTGCTATTCCCTACCTCTTGCTGTTTTAACAGTGGTTAGCTCCTGCTGCTCTGTTTGTTAATGACCTCAGCTAAATGCGTTAATTACTGTTAATTGCCTACTTCTTCACTGTGGGTTCGAGCTGAGGATATAGTGCATAACAAGCGTAAGGGTAATTAAAACCTATAAACACCCACCAGCATGTGGACAATCAGCTGTAAGTGCTCATCTTATTAACTTCATGGAACAAGGGCAGCTAAACCTGGTCATTGTTTCCGAAGGTGTTCATGTAGCACGGCCTAAAAATATGAGAACTTACTTCCAGCATTCTGATTGTCTGATGCAATTAAAGCGCTGTATTCAGTGTTAAATTACATTTTTTATACATTACTCTGGAGAGCTGTTTGAGGGAATATGACTTTATTAATGTGGAGAACCTTTTCAATATACTTCTTTATTAATTTGGATAGCTGTTCAGAAGGTAAAGTTTCAGTAATGTAAAGAATTGTTTTGATCACTCTGGAGAGTTGCTTCAGGGTGTTTCATGACACATGGTGTGTTTTTTCAACAATTTTTAGAGCTGTTTTCGAGTGTACGTTTTGTGCAATGTTGGTAAGTGTTTTAAGAAGTACACTGAGCAGTTTGGGGCACTTTTAATTGATAACATTTTGATTAACATTGATTTGTACTCTGGGCAGGCACCGATAGTCTAGAAGTGATGGGGTAGACATTGTTCTCAGTATATCCTGATAAAATGGTTAAAGTAAATGTAGTTGTGGTCTCACAAGCCCCGCGCTGTTAATGATGGTATATTTTAAAACTTTCCAAGCCCAGCTGGAAATATAGGGGCATATTCTCAAAAAAGTGTTATAATTACCGCAAAATTAGCTTAACGGAACTCTTCACATTGCAGTCAATCGTGGAAAAATAACGCTGTGTTAACGCTGTATTCGCAACACGGCGGTATCATGCGATAGTCTCACGATAAAGAGTCAAATTATTGTATTAAAATCAACGCAACACCCCAAAAATGTAAAACGCAAAAAATGCGGCAATGTCCTAACCCGCGATACAAAACTCAGCAATAACCAGTGACAGGCCTGCAATACCCAAACGTCATGCAGCAAAATGCACCAGAAAAGCAGTAAAAAAAATGATGATATGACAATGTACGAGTACAACCCCACATCTGTGATGCAGAACAAATGTCCATTGTCCCGCATCAAATAGGCATCTCCTCACAAACAGTCACAATGTACAGTGACATGCAGTCTGCATGTAAACTGAACCAATGCGGAAACATACATGGAACTCACGGTGAAACCACATCCCCCCATCACATTGCAGAGGTACAATCAACACCTCCTGCACATAGACGTGTCATGTCCATGATCAATCAAGTATGAAAGCATAGACGAATGCAGGGGCAGTGACTCCCCCTTACGTACATGTAGCTCATGTTGTGGGACATGAAGCACAAGTTGCATCCTTGCATCATGGTGGCACATAATTGACGTTTCACTGCAATACGCCCTGAGTTCCTTAAAAACAAAACCAATAGGCCAACACCTCTTTGACAGTTACACAGAACACGACAACAGATTGTCTGACACCATTAATCAATATCAAGTGTCCACCTCATCAGTTTGGACAGATTCTGTGTAGACAAAATGTGAACGAACCGAATGACACCTCACGGAAACACCACCAACGGGGTAACTGGTATGCAATCTAAAGACAGGGCCCCTGCCTCAACATCGGTTGTCATCCGGTTCATAAAAGAAAAAGAAAACATGTGTCCAAAACAACAAACCAACACAGTGTGTGAAAAAGTGGAAGCAGAGAGAGTCAGCTAGTGACAATCAAAAAGTGCATTAAAAGCAACAAACACTTCTCTTCATAATTTTATTCGTAGAGAAATAGGTGTTTGCTGTTAGACTAAAAAGGCGGGTAGCTATTCATGCACACCATCACCTATTACCAACATGTTTCACTGCCATATCACTTTTGGCAGATTCATCAGGGCCGCACAGTTTGCTGCCACACCACTGTTGGACACTTGTTCAATGTTAACTATGAGCAGCCTGTTTGCTCATACAAGCTGCTAAGAAATCCAAAAAAGGGGATAAAAGGATACTCCCGCAGAGAGAATCCAGCATTTCATAGATTGTGTGTATCAACCGTTATGTGTCCCGACGAGCGCGTTGTCTCGTTCACCCCGAGACAACGCGCTCGTCGGGACACATAACGGTTGATATACACAATCTATGTAATGCTGGATTCTCACTGCGGCAGTATCCTTTTTTTGGATTTCTTAGCAGGTGGGTTACATTCCCATTTACGACGAAACACGTGTCGGCTGTGTGAGAGTTTCTAGTGAACAGGAATAAATTTGAAACTGAGTTACATGAACAAGAACTCATCTTTATATATTGTGACAATTGGTGGAAACACTGGCATATATAAGCAACATTGCATTTTACGTGTGCTAAGAGTTTTGTAGTTAAGAAAATATGTGCTTCATATTAATAAAACCGATGACACATCTATTGTCTCACTATTTATAACACTGGTCAATCGGCAGCACTTTAATGTACTACATACCTGCTGTTGTGTGTCTGCCAAAATCACTACGATGTTGCCACTTCCTAATTATGGAACTGGAGAGTTCTAAATACCTTTCCTGCAAGCAAGGGATAAAAATCAATACACTTTGCTGTTTGTGATTGTTGGTAAGCATTCCGGAAGAGAACCTCGCCCAGGGCTACGTGGTTTTTATTCACACCCCTTTGCTGGCCTGGCGTACGCCGGGCGAGCCCACTCCGCTCACGCTTACAGGGGAGAAGTAACAAGCTACATTTCTGCTATCTTCTCCACTGACTGAGGTGACATGGTTGTGTCCACTGTCTACTACACTCCAAACACCAGCAGTGTATGTCAACATGGATATGTCTGTGGTATGCATACTGTAGTCTGGCCAGAACTTCCACGCCACACTTGGCATTGTGTACCTTCTCATTCATGGGTCACTTGCCCCATTCCCACATGCCTGGTTCCCACGTCTCCCCACATTCTGCTATTGTGTGGCTGAGGTGCCATGCCATTGATGGCTCATGTACATGGCTAGCCCAGGTTACCACAGTAAGTTGTGCTATTGTGTATGGTAGTTGGGCATGTTGTTTGGCATGTTGTATGTAAGTGTATTCCCAGAGTTGTGAGTTGCAAGATTGTGAAGTTGGGGTGTGTGGTGTTTTCATTTGGTACTTACCAACGAGCAGAGCATTTCCGAAGGTGCCATCCTGGAAGCACTGGTTGATGATGGACTGTCGGAAGACGTAGGAATCATGTACACTGCCTGGGTAGTTGGCGACGACATTGGTGAAGAGTCCCTGGTGGTCCAATATTGCCTGCACATTGGTGGAATGTGTGTGCTTTCTGTTGTGGTAATTGTGTGCAGTGTCGGCAGGGGGTACAAGTAGGACATGTGTGCAGTTGATTGCCCCCAACACGTGCGGGAAGCCAGCTATGGCATAGAAGCCTTACTTTGTCTCCATCTGTTCCTGCACAGTGTAGGGTAAGTGAAGGTGCTGGGGTATCAAGCTGATGATGGCATCCAAGACAGTTATGAGGAACTTCGATAGGGCTGGCTGTGAGACTACTCTGACTCTGGCAGTTGTTGGTTGGAAGGTACCAGAGGCCAACAGATGCAGCACAGCCAGCAGCTTTGTCTGCGGTGGGATGTGGAAAGGATGTTGGTTGTAAGCTGTGTTGGTACCGTCAGCCTGTGGGCAATGATGTTCAGGATGTTCAGGATACGGAGGCTGGTTGTCCTTTCGACACTGAAAGTCACTGGTCACAAACTAGATCATAACGTTTACAGTCTATTTTATTAAAAATATATTTGTTAAAATTTCAGTAAGAATTCTGTTGGAATCTACTGAAAACATCAATGTAGAGACATCTCATAATATAAAAGAATTGTTTTTAAAAGGAAAACATAATACAATTTCATATGTATAACATATTAAAAATAAAAGACAATGCAAATATATAACACATTAAAAATGAAAAACAAAGTACATTTTTCTTAGTCCACAAGAGTAATCATACAGTATATCACAAATCAATAAAAAAGAACATACAACATAACCCCTTAATTTCAATAGAGCACTTAATGTTGCTACAGATTAGTCGATTCAATAACCTTTACATGAATACTTGGGGACTTCCAGTATTGTACAATAAAATATCTCTAGGATCCCCTAGGTTTGTTTGAATTCTGTGTGAAAAAGTGCGTCGACGCGTTTCGGTGTTGTAGCCCGTAGATGTGGTCACACCTTCATCAGGACAGTTTTTTGTTAGGGGTCATCAAGTTCAAACGACCGTTTCCTTTCTGTATATTAGAAAAGCATCAGTCAGTGCATGTTTATGGTTATATATCAACACCATGATATGACATACCAGTCCCTAATCTCACAGGCAATTGTATTTCTTCACATCAGTGATTCTTGTCTTCCGGTTATGTTCCTCTAGCATACCACTTGTATTTCTCTTGCATATTTGTTCTACTACATTTTATAAATTCATAGTATTCACAGCTTCCATCATCTCTGACATCTAGTCCCTCCATTATGTTGTAGTAAGTGACCAGCTTTAATACATCACTCGGGCCAAATGCGTTTATATGTACTGACCTCTTGAGTGTGTGGTATGGTTCCTTATGTTCAACAGGTCTTACATTTCATCATACGTGGTAGTCAAATGGTCCTGATTTAGGTGACATATTTAGTGCTTGTGGTGAGTGAATGTGATAAGAGTACGATATTCTGGCAGTAGTTCTCTTGTCTATAAATCTTTCCAGGGATAGCCCTTTGACTTTCAGTGTTACAAGTACCCTGTTCCCTGGAACTTGTGGGGTCCTCTCTCATATTTTTTTACTGGTTGTCCTTTTGAGCCCGTAGTGTGCAATGACATTCTCTGGTGTTAGGTCTGTGTGGCGGGTGTGTTTTCTGAAGGTCCGCTGTCTTGGTCTGCGCTGCCTCTGTGGTGGTCCGGGGGTGGGAGGTGCGGGGGTTACCCGGGGTAGGGCCCAGGAGGAGGAGGGGTCCTGGGTGTTGTGGCCCTCTTGGGGCTCCGAGCTGCATGGTCAGTGGCTCCATGGCATCTGTTGTTCTTCAGGTGTGATTCTGGGCTGGGCTCCCTTATCAAGTTGTCGTCCGACTTTACACCAGGTCAGAGCAGTTGTTAATTTCCTGTGGCTAACGCGACTTATCGCCTGTTTCGTGATTTTATTGCCGATCTGGATGGTCATTGAGAATGTTGCGGAGTAGTGCTTTCGCAGCTTTCTGCACGGGAACGTCTACTCTGCATCTCATTAGCGATAGTTGCCAGGGTTATCTGTGGCAATGTTTTTAGCGGCTGGTATCGCAGGTAAACTAGTGATGTGGGCTGTTAGCACCAGCTTGTGAATGGGGCTATAAATTTATCGCGACTTTGGCTGCGATAAAGTGCTGCTAACTCGGCGATAAGTCCATGAGAATTTGCCCCATGGAGTTCAACCAATCAGCATCTAGCTTTGCACGCCCGTAACTTGTTCATATTTACGTTTCCTTTGAACCTTAAGATTTATTTATTTGTAATATGTTTTTTTTTAATATTCTACAAAGTCTTTGGTGTATAACTTTTACTTGTTAGGCTGTTTAATTGAGTCTTCTACTGTTTTTCAATTTGTCTGCTTTTGTCTATGGTAGTGTGATGAATATTTGTAATTGTTGTTGCTACTTGCAATTCATGACTGATGTCTATTTTAGAGACCAAGAAAACACCCTCTATAGAACTAGCTCGAATCAGACAAAGAGTTTAGTTAGCAAATTTACGATAATACTCTAGAACGAATTTGGGGTAAGTCAGTCTCCTTCAGTAGTTGATGACAAAGTACGTTTAAAATAAAGGTAATGCTGCCCAGCAGGGAAACAGTTATTTGTTGAACAGATGTTATTGCAACCACTTAGCTGAATCTCTTAGCACTGTATTTATATTTTTGTGTTTTAAATCCTTTTCTTGCACAAACCGGGTACATTTCAGTCGGATTGTTTAGTCTATTTGGTGTATGCGTGTGAGTGAGTTTTACACCTTCTGCCCGTCGCTCGTATCCGATTACAAGTGTCTGTCTTAGCTGGCCTTTCGTTTGTCTTCGTGTTGCCTCAACATGTTAGGTGGTCTCGAAATGATATACCTGAAAGGGCAGACCTCCCATGGCTGCTTCTGGCTGAGATATGCTTTGCGTGTGGGCAAGGAAGAGCCGTGCAGTCTAGTCCAAGAGCGCGCGTCATATGGGTCACACACTGCCCGCGGAAGTACATTAAGGCGGAGGCGGAAGCAGATGGTGATGCAGTTACTTTTTTGCTTATTTCCTTACACATTACGGTTAAAACTCTTGCTGGTTCCCACTTAAGTTTGCTGGGCTTGTTATGATATATATGTCATCTAAAGTTGTTATTTTGGTAGAGAGCCCCCATTTGTTACTTTTACCATTTATTTCATCTCGAGCAGGCCAGCCAACAGATAGGACTGCACCAACGCTTTAGCGTGCCCAGTATCTCTTTCATGCCTTTGCTGGAATAAGTGCTAACCTGTCCCCTTTAAAGTGTCATATTGACAGGTGCTTTCCCCTGCGTAGATCTCAGGACAAAGGGACACTGAGTCCCGGGCCAAGGTGTGCAAATCCTCAGATTACATCACAGAGCAGCTCAGTGACCCGCATCGCGCGAGAAGGGCCCGGGTGTGAGCTCATTAGAAGCCTCTGGACATGGAGAAGCCCTTTGATAGTGGAAAGGTCAGGTCAGGTGTCTCACTTCAACGTTGGGAGCAACCCTGATATTAAACTGCTATCCTAACACTCATGAGAATTCTATGTCTTTTATCTATGTGTGTGCTTTACCCTGCAACCTCGGAAAAGTGGAATATTGCTTATAAAAATAAAAACAAGGGTTTCACCCTTGGTGAAGGCAGATAGAGAGACTCAAGTAGGTCATGTGAGATGAGAAAATAATTAACTTATTTATAACGTTCTACTGTTCTACCAAATAGTTCTTAATGAGATATTTCAGACAGTCACATTATCTACTTGCATACAAAAATTCTTCTTCAAGAGGCCTCATCTCTTGTGCTATATTAAGATTGTTTTTGGGGCGAGCTCTGCGTGGTTTGCATGGCCTCTAATGAATCCAGATTTCTCACATGGGTGGAACCCCCTCTTTTTTAAGGCTTTTTGCACACTAACTGTTATGTTATGTTGAACATATTTGTACGTCTGGCATTTGTTGTGGCCTCTCCATGCAGTCACTTGAATTCATAAAGATGAAATTACAGGGCTAATGGAAATCAGACACATGCATTTGCAACGTCAGTCGTTCAGACGTTTCTCAAACGTCACTAAGACGTAGGTACCAATGGGCATCACCAGTGCAACCTTAAAGTTACAGTCTAGACATCAGTAATGCAAGCTTCACTCACTAGTCGAGCATGTACAACATGGCCACCCGCAGTGCAAGTTACCTTCCTTCACAAATCCTGCACAGTACATCTTCAGCACAGCAGGCATATCTCATTTTTATAAAAGCTCAGCATGGCATCTTTATTTGAGGCTTCTCTCGCTCATAGAAACATAGCAGTCTGAGTAGGTTTCTTATGGACATCAGCAATGCAAGGTGTCATCCCTCACAGAAAAGTAGCTGCATGGCATCAGCAATGTATGTGTCCTCCCCTCACAAAACAGACACGCCATATGCAATAGCTGTTCAAGCTTGCCTCAAAGGAGAGAATCTACAAGTGCATCAGCTTTGCAAGATTCCCTACCCAACAGAAAAAAGCCTAGGGAAAGCTAATAGGTCTTGCCTATGGGCGAGCTATTGGATTTGTCAGTCGGTTTGAGGTGATGAACGGAAGGGTGGGTGGAGAGCAGGACGGTAAAAAAAAGCAGTATGAAGTGACCAGCGTTGACCGCGTTATAGTAATTTTTTTTTCTTTTGTCTGTTGGGAGGAGTGAGAGGAAATGGACAAGGGATTAGCTGAAACAGGGACTGAGTAGGTGGAGAAAAAACAGGTACAGGGGGAGAAGGAACAGGAACTTAAGCTAATATCAGTGCTTTGGCCACCTCACAAAACTGCCTAGTTTCCCCCACTGTCGTATCGAATACAATGGCCATTCCACTGTCCCTTGCACCAAGACCGGCAACAGAAATCCCACTCAAGAGCATCCGAATCCTGCCAACAAAGATTTTATTGCTATGGCAGTTATGACATGTGGAGAAGCTAGGGGTCTGTACTTTAACCACTAGGGGGGATGAATGTGTAATAGAAGTAGAGGCAGAAAAAGACAGAGCCAAGTGTTACACAAGACAAAGGATCCAGGCTGTGGCAGTTGCGGCTGTGACATCAGTGGCTGCAAGAGCTTTCACATGCGTGTTGAAGCGCAGCCAGAAAAAGCGAGGGTTGAAGACATGTAGGGGTTGCACACACTGTCAAGACAAATACAAGATCAGACGATGATGTAATCCATAACTGAAGCAAACCTCTTCTTCCCTGAGAAGCTCTTCCTTAAAGTACAGGGAATGCACTCGAACAAACGGTTGTGCACCACACAAAATCACGTCTAAGACAGGCATTACCTCATAATCAGAACTGGATAACATAACAAAAGACAGGGAACAATGTGTCATTCATAAGTCTACATCTGGCCACATACATGCTTCTCTGGATAGAAAGCACCAATGGCAATAAGAAGAATGTGGCACTATGGGCAGAGATGCTGACTTCCGAACTGCGGAACCAAGTTCATGTCTCAGCATTGCCTCAACATCCTGTCGTCCTGAGCAAATCACTTAATCTCCCCTGCTCTACAAATAAAATGAATGGAACTGGTGCTCATGTAAAGCACCCCAATATCTTCCAGTCGGGTCGACTTAGTGCTATTTAAAAATGCAAAAAAAGAAGAAATAGTGCCCCAATCACAGCGGACGGGCACTAATTAAGTTAAATCAACTGCACTTGGTCCAGGCTCCACACAAAGATAGGGAAGTGATGCTATACACATGCCGCTGAATTAAAAGGCAGCAAAGAAGAGTGATATTGATCCCAATGAGTGGTAATTTTTTTTTTAGATACAACAGATCGTAGCTAAGCGACCTCCAGACTCAACATTTTTGGAATCAGCAATACAACTTTGTTCCCCTCTCGAAGATATTAACAGTGAAAATGTTCCATGCAAACAAGACAGATATTGCATGAGCTGTTGAAAGAGACTGTGAAAGATTAAAACAGAAAAAGCCAAGCGGATAGCGATAAACGAAGTGGGCAAACTTAAAGATAGACCTCATCATCTAGACCAAGACTTTCCATTGCGGGGAGGACATATCCAAGAGTCAACATTAAAATCAGCATGCATACTGGATGAGAGGTCAAGGGCTATGGAGATGGAGGGCTATGATAAAACTCCTGAACTGTAAAATAACAAGGTTGGGGAGAACATTGGGGAATGCTTTCTGCTGCTGTAGGTTCACAGCTTATTAATTTTATTTTATCCTAGAGTTACCAGCTATTGTGTTGGGGAATTGGAGTCAAAGCCGGCACCCTGCATGATCATATGTACTGTTCAGGTCTGGACTAGCATAAGGGAGAAGCCCACCAAAGGGGAGTGCCTGGGTGGCAATGCATAACAGCCAATTTCCTACAATCTGTAGGAAATTGGAGGAGTCACTTAAGAAAATTTACTTCAGCATTAGGAGCTTGAGCAAATTCTCCAGAAAAAAAGAAGCTGGAAGTACTGAACTTTCTGAGATCCATGAGGAGAGATCTATTGAAAAAAGATTACCATAGAATAAACTCCAAACACTTTTCACAGCCGTTCTTTTGCCTCTTCTGGATCAAAATATACAGGAGTGGTACTTCTGTGCAGCAGCACAATCCAAGGGCAAATCCTGAAGACACATGCAGATAAGGCGCTTAGGAGGCTGGGAGTAGTGACCCAAACAAATGGTCAGATTTATATTGTTGTGCCACTTTAAGCACCCATCAATAAACTAGAACCTTTCCTTAAAAACTGCATCGCAGCTTTTTGAGCTAGCTAAGGGGGAAATACTATTTGGTGGGGAACTAAACATGGCACTAGACCCAGCAAAACACTGGTCCCAGCATAGACACAATGGTGAACGGATGACTTCTATAGAATGTGCAGATTGATTATCAGAAGTTGGGTTGGTGTGTGATTGATAGCACTAAGTTATGGATGAAATAGATTATACATTTTATTGAGCAGTACACAAAACGTACGCATGACTAGACTATTATTTATTGTCTAATAAATCATTACACAAGTAGAGGATATAAATATTGGTAATATAGCCATTGCTGACCACATACCAATTGGCATTCACCTGCAATACCCTGCCGCCCGGAATACCAATCGAAATAGGCGGTGGTTTAACAAATTCCTGCTACAAGACTTGGTCATTAGAGCAGACCTAGGCAAAAAAAATCAAAAAAGATAATGATTCCCTGGGTGTATCTAACCACTTCTCTGAGATACTATAATGGTGATTTTGAGGAGTCATATCATCCCAGCAGCATCCTCCATAAGGAAAAATATGAAACCGGTGAGGACAGCACTAGAAGGGCAACGGATGGAGCTAGAATGACAACACAAGATGACAGGATCAACAAAAGACAGGTGTTAGCAGTGCCTGCTCAAGTGAAAGCGCTTGACTTTATTATGGGTAATAAGCTTTACTGTGTATCAAACAAAGATATTAATGAACTGGCAAGAAAGCTGGGAGGCTGCAAGCCTCACATTTAAAGGCAAAGATCGCATATGAAAGGCCACACACAGTCAAAGATACTAGGGGGCACATGGTAGTTGAAGATAAGGATATAAACTGCACATTCAGAGAGTTCTATACAACCTTATATAGAAGAGAAGAGACGGTGTCACAAGATATTTTCAAAGGATCTATGACAGAATTTCGACTACAAAAATATCGACCTACAAGAATATCGAGTCAACAATATCGAGGGCAAAAATATCGACATCCTATCTACAACATGGTAAGTACAAAAATATCGAAAAAATAATATCGTTGTAAAAACTATCGATGTTAAAAATATCGATTTTTTTTAATATATATAAATGTAAAAGTAAGTATATAACACTAATAAATAAAATATACATATTTAAAGGTATCTAATAATGTTTAAAATTAATAAATAAAACATATATATTAATAATACATTAATTAAATATATACAGTAAAGATATAATATATATGTACTGAACAATAAGTATTAATAATTAATTTACTAATTTCTAAATTAATGAAATCTATTCTAATTTACTAATACATGTACAAACATAAAACAATAACATACATAAAATGTAAGTAATATAAAAAATAAAATAAACATGTGATATTTTAACAATTAATTATATAAAGCGTTTGATAGCATAGGGATAAAATTACTATTCCCACTCCAGAGAGTGCAACAGTCGAGAAAACTGACCCTGAACCCAAAAACCACCCCTTTACCCACGAACTGAAAACTGACCCTGAACCCTAAAAATACCCCTTTACCCAAAAACTGAAAACTGACCCTGAACCCTAAAAATACCCCTTTACCCAAAAACTGAAAACTGACCCTGAACCCTAAAAATACCCCTTTACCCAAGAACTGAAAACTGACCCTAAACCCTAAAAATACCCCTTTACCCAAAAACTGAAAACTGACCCTGAACCCTAAAAATACCCCTTTACCCAAAAACTGAAAACTGACCCTGAACCCTAAAAATACCCCTTTACCCAAGAACTGAAAACTGACCCTGAACCCTAAAAATACCCCTTTACCCAAAAACTGAAAACTGACCCTGAACCCTAAAAATACCCCTTTACCCATGAACTGAAAACTGACCCTGAACCCTAAAAATACCCCTTTCCCCATGAACTGAAAACTGACCCTGAACCCTAAAAATACCCCTTTACCCATGAACTGAAAACTGACCCTGAACCCTAAAAATACCCCTTTACCCATGAACTGAAAACTGACCCTGAACCCTAAAAATACCCCTTTACCCAAAAACTGAAAACTGACCCTGAACCCTAAAAATACCCCTTTACCCATGAACTGAAAACTGACCCTGAACCCTAAAAATACCCCTTTACCCATGAACTGAAATCTGACCCTGAACACTAAAAATACCCTCTTACCCATGAACTGAAAACTGACTCTGAACCCTAAAAATACCCCTTTACCCAAAAACAGAAAACTGACCCTGAACCCTAAAAATACCCCTTTACCCATGAACTGAAAACTGACCCTGAACACTAAAAATACCCCTTTACCCATGAACTGAAAACTGACCCTGAACCCTAAAAATACCCCTTTACCCAAAAACTGAAAACTGACCCTGAACCCTAAAAATACCCCTTTACCCAAAAACTGAAAACTGACCCTAAACACTCAAAATACCCCTTTACCCAAAAACCCAAAAATGACCCTGAACCCTAAAAATACTCCTTAACCCAAAGTTAAATAATATTATTTAATTAGCAATTAATAATTAATTAACAATAACAATAAAGTAAATATATTAGCACATAAGCTGTAATTAATATAATTTAATAATTAATATCATTTTTCCCCAATTAATTAATTAACAGTAACTAAAAATTATATATATAAATAAATTACTCTAATAATGTAATTAACTAACTAATATTATTTAATTACCAATTAATTACTAATTTAAAATATGTACCAAATTATATTAATTAATTAACTAATTAATATTAATTATTTGCCAATTAATTAGTTATAAATATTTAAAAACATATATTAATTAATTAATTATTATTAAATTACTCCCCACCCTATTCCCCTATAAACCCACATCCCGCTACAGAAAATATATATCAATTAATCAATTAATTGTTTCCCAATTAATCAATATTAATTAGCAAATAATTATAATTAATTAATTAATCCTACTAATTATTAATCAACTTACCATAATTAAATTACTTCCCACCCTATTCCCCTATAAACCCACAACCCGCTCCGGTACTAAAACATCAAATTTCCTTATAAATTTCTATATTATTATAGAAAATGTATACACATATAATAGTAATTATTTTAAATACTTAAATTAAACATATAACACATACATAATAAAAAACTATAAAATAATACAAATATCGATATTAGTGTCATCGAAATTATTGACATCGATATATATGCTATCGATATTACTAACTTCGATATTACTTACATCGATATTAAGTATTTCGATATTACTTACCTTGGGTCGATATTCTGTCCTACGATATTCTTGCCTTCGATATTATGCTCCTTCGATATTTCAGACTCGATATTATGGTAGGTCGATATTTCCAACTCGATATTTTGACTGTCTACCATTTTCAAATATCCCCAAGAACACCTGAAATATAAAATCCCAAATGACTGAAAGACATAAAGGATGAAGCCATACAAGAGTCAGAGTTAGTGAGCATAATTCATAGACTGAAGCATGGCATAGCACCAGACCCGTTGGCTACATAGCTGCCTTTTATAAAAGAATGCGTTCTTCATTAGCGCCTTTACTCATTAAAATGTATAATAGCTTTGGAGATAAAGGAGAGCTAACCAACTCGATGAAATACCTCACCATAGAGCGTATTCCCAAGCCACTGAAAGATTTGACACTTTGCACCTCATAGAGGCCAATATTGACATTAAAATCTTTACCAGTATTTTGTCAGCATGCCTGGGTACTACCATGCCAAAATTGGTAAATCCTGATCAATCAAGATTCATACCTGGCAGGCAATGTAGTGAAAACATCAAGAAATTGCTGGAAAATATATAAAATGACCTATGTTAATGCAAAAATATACTTCTCTCATTGGATGCCGGGAGCGCGTTCAACCAGGTTGTCTAGTCTTGGATGCAACGGGCTCTTCAGATGGTGGGCTTTGGGCAGCACTTTTTGATGTGGGCCCTAGCAGGTTACCATTCTCCAAAGGTACACGAGCATCTGCTTTTTTTAATATAGAAAAGGGCACCAGGCAAGACTGTCCACTTCCCCCTCAATCTTTGTGCTCACTCTGGAGCCCGATCCAATGCTGGTAGGAAAGGACCAGATATAATAGGGACCAAGATTGGGCAAAAGGAATTTAAATTAGCAACGTTTGCAGGTAGTATTGTGGTTATGATCCAGAATCCAGTGAAGACGGTAGAACTGCTGGTAGATAAACTGGAAAATTTTAGACTAGTATCAGGGTTAAAAAATAATGTGGAAAAATCAAAGGCCTTGCTCACACTTCCAAAAATAGGACAATTGATAGACGGAATGGTGAACAAAGTCAAACACTCACCCCCCCCTACAGAGATCTGGGCCTAAATCCATCGTTTTCTTGCTCTCCACACCCCAGTTTGGACCCAGCCTTACACAAATCAGTCCTGACCCTCATCCCCATGGAAACAGTCCAGCCTGACCTGCCAGGCCAGGTTCTCTTTGGACCGGAAACAAGGATCTTAGGACCAGTTTCTGGGTATTACCCCTCCTCAGCCAGGATACCTTGAATCCAGTTGCATGGCGAGCACAGGACCCACGTCTTGGAATTCCCATCCCCACTTGGAGTGGCAAATGCAAAAAGAAAAATTGATGACCGGAATGTTGAACAATGTCAAACACTCACCCCCCAGTACAGACATCTGGGCCATAATCAATTGTTTTTTAGCTCTCCATGCCACCCCAGTTTGGACCCAGTCATATGCAAATCAGTCTTGACCCCGCTCCACATGGGAACAGTCTAGCCCAAACTGCCAGGTCAGGTCCTCCTGGACCAAACGAGCATCCTTGAACCGGTTTTGGCGTATTACCCTGATCAGCCAGGATAGCTTGAATTCACTGGCATGGCGAGCAATGGACCCACGTCTGAGCATACCCATCCCACTCGGGATGACAAATGCAAAAAGAACAATTTTGTTGTGGTCTTTTTTTGCTATGGTTTTTGCAGAACTGTATTGTTGGGGAAGCTGCCAGGGCCTCGCCAACATAAAAAAATATTGAATAAAAGTCAACAAATATTTTTGTCTCCTAAAGCACACATACCCATAGTAGTCTCTGGCAGTGAAATAAATTACTTAATGTTTGGATGTGCTCATTGTGAAATGGTAGAATGTTTTCATTCACAGTGAAGTTAGCCAATGGCTGAGGTGGCTGGCCCACTGGCCAATGCTGTATACTTTAGTTGGTGGCTGAAAAATGTAAATGATACAATGATAGACCAACAGATGGAGCGGGCTAGCTGAAAGCCCTATAAATAAGTATAACATGCATATAATTTTATTTCAAACTAAAAGATAATGACAGACCTAAAAAGTTGGCCATTCTGAAATATTCTTTAAAACAAGGTAAAACAACACCATTGCCAAGGAATACTGTACGCAGATCTCAAGTCAAGGCTGAAGTTATCTTTTTAATGCTTCATGAGGGTGGTTAAGCTAGGTAAGTTGATTCCTTTGATACTATTTAAGGGTTATGTCCTGTTTTGCTGCTACTAATAGACGAATATATGGTTCGACCGTTCATTCACCTACTTTCAGGCCGCTGGCAAGGAAATGGCAGGAGAAGGGATTCCTCAAGAGTGCAACTTGGAAACCGTAAAGTTGATAACTCAACATGCATTACCTAGTTGCCGTCCACTCTGTAATACACATAGTGCGCCTGCCACATATTACAGCAGCAATTCTCTTTAAAGGGACAAACTAGTACATAATTGTCAATTATCCAGATGGATTTATTGTTAACATAGTCAACCAGCAGCAATATGGCTTCAATGTCCTGTTCTGTGCCGGTTGGCTGTGTGAGCATCTTACACATTCCCTTGTATGACACAGCGGATCTGTTTCTCTTATGCCAGTGTTTTGGGATCTGATAGCAGTCAGTCTCTGTTCCACACAAAACAAAGATGCATAAAGTAGAGCTGATCTGGTCTAATGAGACAGTTTCTCAATTCATCAGTAAGGCTTGTGTGCAAGCAGCCTCCAAAGTTGATAAATTCCCACACTGCTTATTGACTCAGCTGCCAAGTGCTTATGCAGCAGGTGTTGCTTTCACGACCACCCTGCCAGTAACACAAACTGTTTAGCGATTGCATTGACCTCGCACCTATTAACAGCTATACAGGCTTCCACCAGGGAATCGTTTTCAAACAGGACGACATCTATCAACCTTGGGGGTCAAGGACAGATGTCACACGTGAGAAGTATATACTGCTGAAACCTTAAATTGCTATCAATGTTCCAGTGTTGTGCTAAATGCTCTGGAAAAATTCCCCAAAACCAGAGTTTTGCATTTTACAATAAAGTAAATCTGACAAATACTAAGGTTAATATTTAGCAAATAGTTTTGTCTTTACATAATCAGTAAACTGTGTTTTCTTTTTCTACCTGTTGACTCGGATACTGATGCAAGTCAAATAACATGGGCCCATGTGGTCCAAATGTATAACTTTTAGAAAGGCCGCTGACAGCACAGTGCTTTGCACAGTGAGTAGCATCTAGAATCATTACCCTGATGCTCTCAGATAAATAAGGCAATTCAGAGAGGGTCTGCCCACCAATTCCCCTGTAAGTGGGGTGTACAACTACTCACATCCGTAAATGAAGACAAGGAGGTAAAGTGTCACAATACGAATTAAGAAGTCCTTGTTTGGTTCATCGTTGATCTATGGGTCCCTTTTGCATCATACTGAGTACTTGTATGTGTAATATGTCTTATACGCTGTTTGTTGTAAATTTGGACTTAAAGAGTGCCATTGCTTTTTTTTTACTCAGATCTTTAATGCCAGAGGAATGTAAAAGGCCAATTTATCCAGCCGAGCCCCTAACATCTGACTGCTTACGGCAGTGCCGAAATGGACACTGCACGCCTACAGGAAAGTGCTGCTGTAACCAAGGTTGGGAAGGAGAATTCTGCCGAACTGGTTAGTATTACCTGTTCTTACATTAGTATCAATCTGCTCAGTTCTCTCAAAATTATGTTCTTCATTAAACAGAATGTATTTGAATGCATTGCAGTCAGTTTCAGATCATTTTAACGCAGTAAAGATGTGCATGTATTCCAGCATGATGACACTCGCAACAAACACTCATTTAGTGCTGCTTTATTGGCACTAAGCACAATTCACATTAAAGCATACAGATGTGAGTAATCTAAAAACGACTTCATAGTGGTCTAATTATAACCAGTAACAAAGTAGAGCAACAAGCTACTCCTATAAATCTCTGTACCCCGGATGTCTCTTCGTGTCAGTAAAATAAATATCAATCTTGGCTCTATGAAATCTCTCAACAACCAAAACATTGCAACTAAAATGTCTACAAGCAGGCATGTTATGCCATTCCCACTTTGACTCAAAACACAGTGCTTTCACAAGAGAACAGATAATGGAAGAAAGCTTATGGAAGAGAACATATTGCAATGCCAAGCTGTATAGACGCATATAAAATTAAAAGAAGTATGTCCTTTGTACAGTATATTACAAAGAGGAGTCGGATCTTGGAAGAACCATTCAGGGCATTCACTGTATCTCAAGCACATGTACCCATACCAGCTTTTACGATTATCAACTAAATACATCCAGATAGGACCATACAACTAAAATACAATGCATACAAACCTTTTTAAATATCACAAACGTTTCATAATGTTTATAAACTAGTTTACATTTTTTCCTACATGCATTGGCAAAACTAAAAATCACTCTCAGCCAAAGCATGCTAGACAATGTTCTGCATCATAGAGTAGGGCCACATTACGTAAAATGTGCACTGCGTCCCAAAAAAACCAGAACATTTTTGTTTGCTTTTTGTTACTTATGTGCTAGGTAATTGAAGAAAAAATCGCCATACCCTTTCATCTTACATAAAGATGTTTGCACCAGAGTAAAAAAAGGGAGTACTAATTATGATATTTAAATCACATTGCACATTTACTACATAGAAATCATGTTATGTGTCTTACATAGTTTCTGGTATAGAAAACCTGCTCCAGAAAAAAGAAAAACCATCAATGAAAAAGAAAGTTAAGTCATTTTGCTCAACTTGTGTTGCTTATCTAATCTGAAATGGAAAATTTGACATTTTCTCAAACCTAGTTCCATCCTTTTAAATCTTAACAGCAGAGAAACATGAATTTGCTTCCCTTTTAAGGGGAGCAAAATGTAATAAGCTAATTCAATGTTTTGCTCCAGTGGAAACATTTAGAAAAGCAGCAAATGTTGTACAAAATGTACTTGTTCTGTTTTTTTGCATTGGTGAAAAACTTTACTTAATGCTGCTTACTCTTGACATTGGTTTTTCTGTTTCCTACTTTCCACCCATGTGTGTTATGGATTAGTCCTGACTTTTGCATATTTTTTTTATGTTTCTTGTCCACAATGGTTACTGTGCACAAGCACAGTAGTATGGGTCATATAGAAAAAAGCTGCAACCTTTCAGTGCCAATGCCACCCTCAAAGTAAATGATAGCCATCCTATAAATTGGATGTGGAAATACTTAGAAGTTAAATTGTGCTTGCTTAATTTGCTCATTTATTGTGCCTGCACCACCTGGTGTGATCACTGTCAAATCCTTATTAACTTACAACTTTAAATCTCCTAAAATCTTATTTTTCTTTCCTAGCGACTGTAGTGTTTATGATGAAGGGAAAGGAGTTTTTGAATTTGTAAACCATGTGCAGGGTTTTATTGGAATAGTTTCCACCTTCCTCCTGCAGCATTCATAGAGAGTTCGACATTTACACGTGTTCCCTTTGCACGGATCACAAAGCACATGGGCAAAACAGTAACTTACACTCGCGTTGTGAAAAACATGAAGGGGGGGCAGGGCGTGGGAAGTTGTAATGCAAAGAGTAAAAGAACTATCCTTTCCAGCACACTTGTGAACAGACCAAAAAGGAAGCAGTTGATTTTATAAGCTGTGCATCGAACTCTATGAGACACAAAATCATTGAAAGTTCTTTAAAAAATAGCATTTATTTTGGGTCACTTGTTAACATACTAGTCTTACTTGGAAACTTCCCATGACTTTTGAACATGGACATGTCAGGACTATTCACAAAAATAAATTCAGCTGTAAAATAAAGTTTATGAACGAATTTACCTCAATTACAGCTGCTCGAAATGCATAAATGTATTCCTGGCAGGCATAACGCCTTTTACCTATGCAGAGATCATCATCTCCGCACCAATAAATCCTACTCAAGTGCTGAAATTAAGGGTGTTCCAAGGCATGTGCAGCTTTGGAGGTTTGTAGATGCCCACATATTATTTCGTGAGCTTTCACTAACTCCTTACATTCCCCTTTGGAGCCTGGAAAGGGTGAGATACACTTTCCAGCTAAAGCTGGTATAAATGAATGCACAAGGAGGAAAGGGAAATAAGTCAACCTCTTTTTTTGGTGAGGATGTAGGAGAAAGGGGTTCTGCACAAAGATAAATATTTCTCAGCAGGAAAAAAAAATCCAAAATGGTCTACTTAGGGCCCGAATTGGAGTTTGGCAGATGGTCACTGCGTCACAAACGTGACTGACATCCAGTCCGCCTAAATGCTGGTATCATTGATATAATTCACTTTTAATAAGGCGGAATGAATATATATCGCGACCCAGTAACCTGTCTACCAAATTCTGAACCAGGCCTCTGGTGTAATCCATACTCAAATAAAAGTATTGTGTTAAGGAAGGAGTTTAAAACTGTTGATTCCAACATTAAGCTGGTTGTAGCAAAAACTAGTTCCCGTGTGTTTTTTTTACTCGAAATTACTTTTAAGCATGACAGCGTCACTGCTGCAGCACGAACATGTACAGTGCGTGCCAGCCTGGTGTCTGTGGTGCAGTGCTGTATGTAGTCCATGATGCATCTGCTTCTCTTCCAAAATCAGAGAAAGTTGGTAATTCCGAGCTCAACGACCAGCACATTTGCTGTTTCTAACAAGTTGCATATTTTAACTCGGGATCACGAGAAGATACGTGCACTCCTGCAGTCTCCCTTGAGGGGAAGACTTTTCCATCAGTCATCTGTTGACACCCAGGGTAAAGGGCCGTGCACTGTCAGATGCTGGCTCCTTTTAAACGACAGTGTGCTCGGATCGTCGTGCCTTCGAGGCACTTCTCTCAGTAACCCCCGATGGACACAACTCTGCGACCTCATTAAAGGCTCGGCTTTGTGGCGCTCTGCAGGCGCTCTCGTAGCCAGAAGCTTGCAGCAGGTCCGGTGGTGTGCATGGGTGAGCTGACAGGCCCAGACAGGCGCGGGTCAAAGTTCACGGCAGATCCTTATCCCTAATGGCAGAAACAATGGGAAAGATGACACCTTCAGCCTCCAGCACAGCCTTTAATCTGTTAGGCAGAAGCAGTCAGCACTTTGTTTGTCGGATACGCTCAGAATAAGCCCTGCTTTTGCTGTTGACTAGTCTTTCCGATGAATAACTTTTCAAAGTCAGCAGTCATTTTAGCATGCCCAGTTTGCCGCATGAATGTTGTGAGCGTCTTTGTGACAGTTCTAAACGAGCATGCATGGAGTCGGTGAGGATAAAAAGGTTTTTTTTGTGCTCATCTATAAAAGGCTCAGAGCAGCATGAGCATCACTCAGATGACCCTTTCATGGCCAGCCCCCCTGGATATAAATATTTCTACTGAATATGATCATATGCTGGGCGTGAGCCTCATCGTATCTGCTAATGTCCTTCCCATGCTGAGTTTAGGAGGTATTGGCCGTGATTTGTGGGAGTTTGATGATGTCCCATCAACAGTAACATGTGCCAGAGAACTGTAACACTGTTGAAGCTGAATAACAATATTTTGACTGTTTATAGAGGATTTCTCTAGATTTGTTGAGAGAAGCATACTTCATTTTCCATGATATCTCTCTTAAAGCTGAAAATGAAATATGTCCTTCCTTCTGTTTGGAGACAAGTGGTTCGATTTCTGGTTACTTGTGTTTGTTTCCCTGTGCCTGTGTGTTGTCTGGTTAACTGTGAATGTGAATACTTCCAGTTTGCCAATGTTGTTGTAGCCTCCTCTCCATTAGAGATGAGCAGTGGATCGGGTAACTTGTCTTCTTATTTTTATTTTGAGTGATTTCAGCTGTTGGTGGTGATTGGGAAACTCGAGAGGAAAGTCTGTAATCTGCAGATCACTAGTTATTCCTCTTCATACTCCTGCCCCCAGTTTCCAATAAGCTACATCACTCTTCTGAATGAGGATGGAAGATTAAGTGGATTGTTCTTGAGGCAATCTCTTCACAAAAAGCTAAAATCCTTTTGATCGCCTAGGGGTGGATTCCCTGGGTGTCTCTGGATCAGGAAGTGTTTCTTCCTCAGAGGGGAAGGAGGAGTGCATTACTAAAGACGTGCTTTCCTCTGTGTTATCTCATATAAGAGACAATTTGGGTTTTCCAAATCTTAATACCTCATGTAACGCTGCAGATATAATGTTGAGACTCCAGAGGGCTCCTCATTTGGGTCTTCCAGTTTGTCCTCATGTAGGGGATGTTGTTTCGCATGAAAGGAAAGACCCAGAAAGGACTGGTCTTCGCAGATGTATGCCAATACTCCACCCCCTTATCTAACAAGGAGTCTAAACTTCTGGATTCAGGGACTGTTAATTCTCTGGCAGGCAGTCTTGTCTGTCGCATATTGATGCATAAGAGGGCATTCTGAAGGATGCCACATATAAATATGTGGATTTAGCCTTTAGGAAAATATATTCAGGGACTCATTTAGCATTGAGGGCTGTGATTTATGGGGCATATTCAACTCAATCCTCTTTTCAACACTGTTAAGGAGGGAACCAGATGTCCTGCACTGTTGGAGGGATTAGTACATCAAATTAAGCTCCTTTCTCAATAACTTTTAATGTTGTTCAGGCTTCCAATATGTGAGGAGCAACTGCTGTGGCAGCAAGAGGAATCTGTTGAAGGACAATTGACATACACATTGCTTTGTGTATGCTTTCCCAAGGTGTTTGTCTCTTTGATTCAGAATCAGATGGTATGTTATGCCACCTCTTCAAGGGGAAAAACACTCATCCTTCTTCATGCATCAACAATCCTCATCTGGAGCAGTTTCTGGTAAATCCTGACTACACTAACTGTCTAGAAGAAAACAACATTCTCGCTCCCATAAAGAGAAAGGGAAGAACTTTGCCGGACAATCATCTAAAAAATAAAGATCTAGTTCACTGGGAAAACAACAAATCCTGCCTATACTCGGTCTGCCTCGCCTATCTGGTCAGAGGTCAAACCCATTACTTCACGGGAGAAATCAGCTTTTGGTGCATGGGTGCCTCGGATTGTTTGGGTGGGCTATTGTATTACATTTGCAATACACCACAGCCAAGATGCAGTTGCATACAGAAGCCTTCTCTATGGGCCGGCAGTCACTTCTGAACAAGAAAGTGACAACCCCAATCCCAAGAGAAGAGATTAGGCTACTGTATCATCTTCCTGGTGCCCAAGATGACAGGGGGTTAAAAGGTTGTAAAAGACTAAAATTAGGTAAACCCTTGGTTAAAAAATTCTCCTTTGAAGATGAAAGCACTTTAGTAGATAAATCCCTTGGTGTCAACAGCTCACAAAAGGATAGGTTGATCTGATGGATGCATATTTCCATGTGCTAGTGGCCCAGGAACATAAAAACATTTACATTTTACGTCCAAAAGCGATCCTGCATATGGATTACCCATGGTCAGATAGTGACATAGCTGCATCTCCAGGGTTGGCTAACATTCTCGCATCTTGCTAGTGCATAATTTGTGCCAACATTTGCCAGCGCCCAGCACCAGCATTTATTTATTAACGTAGTACATATTTCAGACAGCTTACCACATGGTGGTGCTGTTAGACCGGTCTCTTTCTAAAAGAACACAGAAGCAGATTGTTTAACAATCCCATATGTCAATACAATTAATAATAATGTCAAAATGTCTAGACCATTCTCATACCATGTCATCACCTGGTAGAGTCCAAAATGTCACATTTGTAGAAGTGTCATGGTTATTAGGTGGCATTAATTACTGGAATTTGGCAGCTTAATCTGAGCCTTCAAGTGGTGCAAGCTGCAGTGGCTTCCTGAGGAACATCTTTGGCCCCGGCGCTTACAAACTAAGCCATAAATGACTGGGTACTGCTTGGTTACTACATGTATCATAAATAGAGAAGACTCTAGAGCTGGAGGCAGTAAGATAATATGTTTCCCAGCACCGATTTCTACTCGACCTCCCAAAGTGTCAGCTAGTTCCCAGGCAGAATTTGATCTTTACTGGTCACAGTTCAGAACTGACCTGAATGTTGTGATCCTTCCAGAAACCAGAGCAATAGAAATCTGTTGGATTTGAAGAAGGTCCTTGTCAGAATGTGGCTTCAGGAGCAAGGTCATATGGCTCCATCAGTGTTCACAGTTCCATGCGCCCATATCCTATCAACTAGTACACCACCTTCTGGGTCTTCTCTTAGTCACTGCAGTTCTGACTGAATCCCACTGTATTTTCCAAGTATCTGCTGATGCCCTTGGAACCTCCCATAATTCTGACAACAAATGCCAGTTTGGCAGGCTTGGAGACCATGATGGGGATCTGCTCTACTCAGGTATGTTGGTCCCTCACATAGAGTCTATGATCCTTAAAGAGGAGAGAGTGAAATACAGTTTTTAGAGCTGTGCTTCTATATCAAAAGCAGATACAGATGTGTTATGTCCTGGTGAGATCAGGCAACATAGTCACTGTGGCATATGTGGATTTCCAAGAAGAAAATGGCTCCTGGTCTCTAGGCATGATTGCTCTTCATTTGAAGCAGAGAAACACATTTTGACCTCCACAGTGGTGTATATCAGAGGTCTGAACAATGTTCAGGCAGATCTGCTGTGCAATTTCTTACCCTTCTCCAAGGATCTTTCTCCGTTCAAGGATGTGTTCAAGGAGATATACAGGAGGTTTGGGACCCAATGTCTCAACCTATTTGCCTCAAAGCATTCCATAAGTGCTTTCCTTTTTCTACCACAGTCCAGTTTCAGATGCTTGAGGAATAGCTGCCTTGACAGTGAAATGACCCAAACCTATTTGTGCCTTCTCACCTATCCCACTTATTTCCACATTGTCAGCTCAAATCCCGAAAGTGGAAAGAGAAGTGATTGCTGTAGTTCTTATCTTGCCTCGCAGTATTTGGTTTCCCCTTCTCAAAAACCTACCAATTCTTCCTCTTTGGCCATTCTTCATATTCCCTTCTCTCTTTCTCCCTTGGAGTCTCATGACTAGGCCAGACTGTCCCTGTCGGAAAGGAAGTTGAGAGGAGAGATCTACAGAAGGAAGGGGAAACATCTCACGTAGCTGTGGCTATCCAGCAGTGTCATTTACCTTTGACTTTTACTCACTATTTTTCCATAATTGACTGTTCCTTTCCTTCTGTTCTCAAATTTTTGTGGGAAGGGTTTGGCCTTGATCTTTCTTTCTCAACATTAAGAGTGCAAGGGACAGCCATTAAAGCTCTTAGGAATTCCTAGAGTCATTTAAGGATGAGAAAGAGTTTACTTCCTATTTCTAAAAGGAACATTTCTCCAGCCCATCTTTCAGTAAGGACTCTGGCTCCCCCTTAGGATTTGCTTTGGCTTTTAAAATATCCATATGAACCTTTTTGCTCTACAGATATGAAGTTCCTGACTATGAAAGTAACCTTCCTGGTGGCTATAACCTCAGCAAGAAGGAGTTTGGGAATTGAGGGCCTTCTTGTGTCATGATTCACCCGTTTTTTTTGTTTACTAAAATTGCTTCTTCTTTCACAAAAAGAAGGAGGTGGTATCACCTGTATTTTTACCTCTTCTGCCTCTCAAGAAGTGGAATTGTTACACCTACCTGATGTTGACATGGAAAGATCATATCCTTTTTGTGAGTGTTATCTCTTGTTTGTCAAGTTAAGGGACGCAGGTCAGAGTAAGAAGACTTCCTCTTTGCCTAGAAGTATATAGATTAGATTCACTGTTGCTCTAGCTAACGTTTCTCTTCAGGAAGGTACTCAAACGAAATTAAACAGAGATAGAGGGCCTAGCCAAAATCTGTAGTTGTCCGATTCATATTACTAACTGTGCGGAACTCCAAGAGATGAATACGGATGCTAACGGTTCCTGATCAATGGCTGCTCACGCTGTTATGACTGAGCATAGTAAAAACTCCATATGACATTTTTCCATTGTTTCAATCTTGCTAAAGCATATCAAAAGATGAACCAGGACAAAGGACCAGAAAACAGAATCCACTGGACATGCTTTTTTCCATGATGATAGATGTGGCTCCACGATCACCACATCTGCAGACTCTGAGTATGGAGGGCCAGACAGAGTATCTGGTGGAGAGTAGTGTACAGGGCACTGAGTCAGTTGCTGGTTTAGAAAGACTTGAGAATACAGATGAGAAGATCCTTGCAATTTTGCAAGTTGTTTTGGGAGTAACTGTGCAAATGATACAGCATCAGATGGATATTGCAGTCTAGGTCAAGGAGCATTTACATAAGATGGATGATAAAATGACTCAGACGTTGGATATGGTTGAGGAAATTGAGCAATGTATCTTACACTGTGAAGATAAACTGCTTAAAGATAAGCATTGATAAGGACAAACATACTTTGAGAGTGCTCCAAAGTTCTTACAAAGACGCACAAAGAGTACCTTCACAGATTGTGTCTTGTGCTAAATATCCCAGAATAATTCTGGTTAATTTTTCTGATTATAGGGTCACAGAATTGATACTTTCCAAAGTAATTGGAGAAAATTGAAGTTCAAAAAGCTTATTCCTTTCTAATTTTCTCAGACATGACTGTGGAAACTGCCTGAAGTCGCAGGGAGTTTAAAAATATTTTATTGCAGTTTCGTAGAGTTGGTGTCAAAGCTTCCATAGTGAAACCAGCCAATTTAAAGGTTCTCCATAATGGGCAATTTTGTCGGTTCATATTGGTTTAAAAAGCATAGGCTTTTATGAATGACGTTAGTCACCCCTGTGTTTGATGATTATGTTACAAACGGACTCGAAGGCCTAAAGAATGAGGGAGAGGAGATAAACCGGGAACACAGGCAGAAAAGTTTTGAGTCATGCTGCACATTGATGCACAAGGATGTCCTGTTCTGGGGTTGGAGCAGGGACAACCTGTAATAACACACTGGGTGAGGGGTATAAGCATTTAAAAACAGGGTGATATAAGTTTCATGATGTTTTCTATATTGAGTTATTATAAGAGTTAGGCAAATCTGGATTTATCGCATGTGGTTGAGGCACTTATTATTTTTGTATTTTTGCACACTCAAACAATATGCATATTTGTACACTCACACTCTTATTCGATAATAACCATAACCTGATGTATGCAGACCAGTTTGTCTGGAGAAGTGCTTTCTTTGATGCACTTTATAAATTATTTAAGAGGCAAGCTCCTAGTACTGTATAACAATTGCTCTGATCTTAAGGCCTAGATGTAGGTAATAGCAATTTACCGAATGGTAAATACCGAATTTTACAGATTCGGTATTCACTATTCGGTAATTGCTATGTAGGTAAAGTAATCTGTAAAAATACCGAATCTGTATGAATCGGTAATTACCGATTCTGTAATTACAGAATCGGTATTTGCCATTGATTCCTATGGGCCTTGAAGCCCATAGGAATCAATGGCAAATACCGATTCTGTAATTACAGAATCAGTAAAATTACCGATTTTGCAAGGGTGACAGGGTGTCACTTTGACACCCTGTTGCACCCCTGTTTCTGGCTTGTGTGCCATTTGACACACAGACATGCCCTTAGGGCATGTCTGTGTGCCACATGGCACAGGTGCACATGCACAGATGTGCATGTACACTGGAATTCGTTATTTACCATGGAATAGTATTCCATGGTAAATAACGATTCGGTAAGGGCCTGTGGCACTGATTACAGTGCCACCTACATCTTGATTTACAGAATCGGTAAATTTACCGATTCGGTATTTTACCGATTCTGTATATTTACCGAATCGGTAAATATACCGATTCTGTAAATAAAATGCCCCCTACATCTCAAAAGCCAAATACCGGTCGGAAACGGCCGAAATCGGCCGTTTCCGACCGGTATTAAGGCTCCTACATCTGGCCCTAAATTACTTAGAGATCACCAACTGTTTTTGTGATGAGGTTTGAGATGAGGTTTGGAAGTACTTAGTAGCAATCTTTAGGTCTGCTTGCATTGAATGGTTAGAGTGTATTAGATAGTTGGGGAATGTAATTCTACAAATGGTAAAGGAAAGAAGAATGTAGCATTTTATAACAATGGACCATCATATTTCTATAAAGGATTATATCATTTTTGTGGCATTAGATAATTTATTAAAATTCTAATAGAAGATAAATGTGCTCAACAATAGAAATAAATTACAGGCTATTGAAATATGGGTTCTAAAACATAGCCTAGCTGTCATTCATTTACAGGTGACCCGATTTCCAAATGTAGACTTTTAAAGTTTGTTATGTTTAATAAATAGTCAAGTTTTGAAAGTTATTCTTCAAAGGGGATGGCCCATAGAGGGCTAGCCAAATGATAGGCAAAAGGTCTGCAGGCTGAAATACATAGTTGGCAAACTGATTAAGAAGGTCGATGGGCCTGGTCACTTGCACTATTGACTGTGAATTAATGACGTTGCTACTGTACACATCTCATAGAAGATAATCCGGACACATTAATATATCTTTACAATAACTTTTACCACTATGTGGCAAGATAATTCTTGGGGTGAGTTAAATTTTAAGCAGCAGCCAGATTTAGATTCTACAATGCCCTGTCGAAGGCAGAACAAAAAAGAGCAAAGGGTCTGGCTTTATATCAGAAGGGCTTAGATTTGATAGATCCATAGAGATCTAGGTTTTTGGATAAAAAGGAATATAAATGCCTCTCAGGAAGGCATAAATCAGCAACACGTATTGATGTTTAAAAAAAATATTATTGTTTTTTTTAATTTATGCAACTTTTGGGTTTTCTGAACAGCTTCCCAGATCACTCAGCATTAGAATTGACTATAGCAGACATTAAGAAGCCCCATTCCACTAAGAAATGGAAATTTTAATAACATGCATTTAGAAGAAAAGCTATTGGTCTCAGATCAGATCATTGAGTTGTTTTCTCAGAATAGACAGACAGCTAGAGGGTCATTATCATGGCGGACGGACCCCCGGGAAACGGGACCGCCCGCTGAGGGTGTGGCGGTCCCGCACTCCCAATTACTATGCGCCCGCCACACTGGCGGGTGCATGGCACATGTGTGACATTGCGACGGGAATAGCTAAAAGCATTGGCCGCCGCAATGCCACAAAGACAGGTAGTGCCTTTCAATGCACAACGTGACAAGCACTGCGCGGTGCCTGCCACACTGTACATTGAAATGCAGGGGGGGTACCATAGGTACCGCCATGTGCACCCCCAAACCCCCAGAGTCCCTGGGGGCCCACAACGGGCCCCCGCATGCAAACTCCGCATGCCTTTCCGTGGCGGCATTGAAATGCATGTTCTTGCTCACATTGTAATATGGCTGGCGGTGTCTAACTGACACCGCCACCATATTGAACCCTTTTCCGCCCGGTCGACATTGTAATATGGAAGGGGGGTCTTTGCAGCAAGGATGGCGGACGGATTGCCATCCTAATGGTGCCCCCAGTGTTGCTTTGGTCTTATATTACTTCAGTACAACGTTGAGAGCACAGATAATAGCTTGGAGCATTGCTGAAAGAGGAAGATACATTAAAAAAACTTGGGAAAACAGGTTAAACAAGCTTATGATGAATATCCAAATTATAAAAGATATTTAAATAGAGAAGACGAAACAAGACCATGTGAACATTATTACGGCGAAGTATTTTAAAGCATGCAACAAACTTAAAAAAAAAACTATGAAGAAAACAGGTTCTCAGGGAATGTTGTCACTTGGCAGACCTAAGAGAAATGCACACAAATAAATATTAAGATGTTATACTCTCCAGAAACAAAATCTAGGATCACAGATAGAGATGTAATAAAGAACAGTTTTTGGATTGTTGTAAAATCATTTATTATAGTTGTCAGAAAATGCATCTAGTAAATTGACTGACTAGTCCTGCAGGATATTAAAACATACTATTTTGTTACTTTTGTACGTATATCCTCAAGGTACAAAAATATGCTGCATAAAAAATTTAAAAACAATTTGATGGTTGTAATTCTTAAGGGAAATAAGAATGACAACATTATTAGGTTTGTAAAATCACTAAGGAGAGTTTGATAAAAGTTGTTGCAAAGTTTTTTTTTTAAAGAAAAGAACAGTTTTAAAAGTATATTGCTGCTACTCTATTTCAGGATATAAACACAAAAGATAAGTTACTCTTAGATAAAGTAACACTAGCTAGAGGGCAAATTAAAGTTTTTTATTATCAACTGTCAGAATTTTCAACTAATGGACAATGGAGATCTTGGTCAAGTCTATAATCATCGATAAATAAATTCAACAGATGGCTGTTGGTCTTGCAATATAATACATACTTTTTTTGTTCAGTATGGACCCTACTCTTATGAGTTTGAATTCAGATTTGATTAAGGATTTATTATAGAATTCAAATGTGAGATCTATTGGTCTTAGAAGATTTATTTGGTTGTTCTAAAAGAAACAGTTTTTTTTACTAGAGTCTCTGGAAAATGGGGGAGCAAGGAAAATGTTATAATGACACCTAATACACGAAATAAAGTTAATGGGCCCGATTCACAGAACTAATTTAAGACAAAATCCTAAACCTACAACTTTGGGTATTAACAGAAGGCATTTAGTAGTCTTAAATTAGGATTTTGTCTTAAATTAGGACTTTGTCTTAAATTAGGATTTTGTCCTAAATTAGGATTTTGTCTTAAATTAGGATTTTTTTCCTAAATTAGGATTTTGTCTTAAATTAGGATTTTGTCCTAAATTAGGATTGTGTCCTAAATTAGGATTTTGTCTCAAGTTAAGATTTTGTCCTAAATTAGGATTTTGTCTTAAGTTAAACTTAAGTTTAACTTAAGTTTATCTTAAATTTAATTTAAGACAAAATCCTAATTTAGGACAAAATCCTAATTTAAGACAAAATCCTAATTTAGGACAAAATCCTAATTTAGGACAAAATCCTAATTTAAGACAAAATACTAATTTAGGACAAAATCCTAACTTAAGACAAAATCCTAATTTAGGACAAAATCCTAATTTAAGACAAAATCCTAATTTAGGACAAAATTGTAATTTAAGAAAAAATCCAAATTTAAGACTACTAAATGCCTTCTGTGAATACCAAAAGAGGTAAGTTTAGGATTTTGTTGTTAGTTAGTTCTGTGAATCGGCCCCAACAAGATTAATTATCAGTTTTAAGGGGTGCCAACTATTGTGTGATGCAGATTTAAGCAAAATGGCTAATTTATCTTACTCCCATGTATTAAATCAGATTAACCCTGAACTTGGGATGCCCCTGGGTAAGCTACAAGCTTAACACATGCCTTTTCATTCATTCATTCAACTTTCAGCCAGTTGTTTTAGATGTGATTCAGTTGAAAAGGGAAATTGGTCCCCCACTATAGTGTGGTGTTCTAGGTTATACCTTTATTGGAAAGCAGACTTTAAATATTATGAAAATAAATTAGATATGAAATTATCGTGTGACCCTGGAATAATTTACTTGGGTATACATCTTCAGTGTGATTATTAAACAAGTGCAGTAAGGTGATAAATATCACTGTGCTAGTAGCCCAATCACTAATATTGTAAAAATGGAATCGTAATTTAATTCTAACATTTCAGGAATGCCCGCCAAAATGCAGTCAAACGCAGAGAACAGCTGTATGTGGCTCTATTAGGAGCAACACAAAAAGTTGTCAGGCTGTGGGAGAAATATATTTAAAAACCATTACAATAGGATGATTTTTTTTCTATTTATTAAGTATATCATTATATATATATATATATATATATATATATATATATATATATATATATATATATATATATATATATATATATATATATCTCGGAAACAAGAAACCACGCGGCACACATCTTGGCAGTAGTTATTTTCATTTATTTCAGGTCTAGCGCAAAACTCCTACGCGCTTTGAACAAACGTTCTTGATCACGGCAGTGTTCTACATTAGTCCCTTTTCAATTTCCACATGTTATACTCTTACTCTTTCCGTTTACAGAGTGGTGCATTTTGGGCCATGTAGTTTCATCAACATTATATTGTTACATCGCATTCTCATTTTATTTCGTTTTTAAAGGGAGTTGCAGTGGGGAAGCTTATCATGAAGTGATGCACTTTCTCACGTATTGTCCTTTAGTAGGATATTTATTACTTGTTTCACGGAAGAACATAAAGAAATCCCGTGAATGATACTATTAAGTACGAGTGCCTTTCACTGAATGATATCGCATTTGTTCCTCGGGCTGAGTGCCCTTTACCCCACTTTTTACCCTTATGCTATTCATTATTCTTGGCCATTGTTTCATTCTATACATTTCGCTACAATCTATGCAGGAGTTTCTGCCCAGTCCAAACAGCACATACTATATTGTCCTCTGAATTTCAATAAGATTATGCATTAATCACTGAGAGTTGACGCATTATGAGATTTTAAACTATAAAGACAACAAAAACAGAGATTGATTTATGGCACCAAAATACTGTACCAACATTGCAGTGATATAAGGCAGAATGATGGGGCTGCCCTCCAGAATGCGACAAAGGGCCCCTTATATGCCCATTTCTCACAGATAATCGTAGGTCTTGGGCTGAATAGGGTCATCCTCCAAACGTACTGGGTCCTAAATATTATTATAATAATATTTCCAATTTGTAAAGTGCGAAAATCTCACTCCCTTAAGGGTTTCAGGACACTGAGGGCCATCAGTGAGATTTAGTGAGCTATTGCCCAGAGTCACATTATGCTGAGCTGAGACTGAGGTTGAACCGTAAGCCCTGTGATTCCGGAGTCAGCCACTCAGGCCACTGCATCACACCTCTCCGACCATATTGTTTACATAAATATCACCCATTGAAGTTAATAACAGAACATCTACACCCAGCGGGACAATTTGTTTGCAAGTTATATATGGGATATAATATTTCTGTTAGACAATATGTTTACTAATGATAATTCTAATATAAAGCCTCCTTGGAGCGTCCAATTGCTGTACATCATAGGCATTGGTACTAGTCCTCCAAAGGGAATGGACCTCATTTTAACACTGGAAGAAGGATGAATGTTGAGTGATTATGCTGGGATCAGAATCTATGATTTGCAGGTTTCATGCAGCTGATAATTACTTTAAGGAGTTATGTCATAAGCGCACACAAAATAACAAGTGTGAGTTCCATAGCCAAGCAAAATCTTTTTTTACTTTTGGGCCAAACGCATGCTTATTGAGTTTCTAAGTAAATTATTTTGTTATAAAAAGTAAAGTTCCCTGAACTGAAAAGAGTAACTCCAATGTATTTTTCTTTCTCAGCCAAATGCGAACCAGTGTGCCGCCATGGAGGTGTCTGTGTCAGACCCAATAAATGTTTGTGTAAAAAAGGATATTTGGGCCAACAGTGTGAACAAGTGGACAGAAACATCAGGAGAGTGGCACGGGCAGGTATTCTTGATCAGATCATAGATGTAACATCCTACTTGCTGGATCTAACCACCTACATTGTATAGTTCTTGGAAACCTCATATTTGGATATACAGCATATTCAATGGGCATTTATTCTGAAACATCCCTTTTAAGACTTTATCTTTCTACAACTCCTGTGATTCCAGTTAACTTTATTAATTTAAATGTAGTTTCTAGGGAAATTATATATATATATATATATGTGCATACACACACTTACCACAAGTGTCTTTCACGGAATCATGCTAGATGTTATTTTTCTTATGGGTCACTTTGCAGTTTACGGCGAATCCAGTGTAAACGGCATCCTTGACGCAGGGCCGATGACATCATAAAGGATTATTTGCCATCAAGAATGCCGAATGGTTAAAACTGAGCCACAGCATTCACACACTCTCCTAAGACATTGCAGTATAATCTGCAGGATGGACAGACGACCCAGTTTCTTCTGAAGGAAAGCTTGGCCAGATCCTCAAACGTGTTCCAGAACTCTTATGTGCATTAAAAAAAAAAATAAGCTTCAATTTCTTAACATACAGTCGCAGAGATTGTTCCCGCCATCTCCTAGTGCACCAAGCTCACTTCCGATAAGGAGCTCATGGAGTCATACCATCTTAAGATGAAGAACTTCAGGACTTCTTGTTCAGGCACACTTCTGAAACTGTCATCATGGATTCTCCGTCCCCCAGGTGATGGCATATGGTTGTGGTTAAACAATAGGCACTGAGTTCATGCTACCTATTTATTTTGTGTTTTGTTTCTGTAACCTAGTCAAGTCTTGCTTTCTTTGACCCACAAAAGTGACATTTTCACCATCTAAATGGAGCAAAAGGAAAGTAATTGAGCTGTTTTATGTGCAGCTTATTAATTTCAAAATTTTATAATTTGATCTTGTTCAAGATGGCCTAAAGAGCAGAAAAGAGCAAAATGTTGTGAGACGCCCCTGTATGAAGTGTCATCCACTACCCAAGGACCGAGCCCGGCCTGTAAGCTTCAGTAGAAGACCTTTTGGATGTTACACTGCAGAAGAAACTATACTGAAAACACACCATTATTTCATGCCAGGCCAGCACTGTAAGACTTACAACGAACACAGCTGTATGAAACTTTAAACGTGCTTCTCTTTCAGATCTACAGGAACGTGGAGTATTTCTCATGAAGAAAGGTCTTCCATTTCTTGTGTAAGTGCCATGAGTTTCCTTTCATCACTAGGAATGCATTGCTTCTGCACGTCAGTCATAAAGCACCCGCCAGCCAGAGTGAAGCAGACGCGGCGGGCTCTCCACAGACACCAGCGGAGCTTTGTTTACAAGGCAGCCAATCAGGCCCATTTTAATGTACCCGCATTATGCGACCTGTACACAACACGGTGGGGATACCTGTTTGTTCAGTGTATGTCTGTCCTCCTCAGAACAAAGGCCTTTTTGAACTGATGCGTACTTCCCAAGAACCAAAAAGCGGGCTGTGAGCACAGTGTTGATTATGTTGCAAGGCCGTACTTACTGAAACAGGCTGGGTGGGGGTTGGGAACAATGCACTCGCTCTCTTCGAGTTAGTACTGGGGTTCAGCGTGACCTCATGCGAAATGGAAATAGGTTGAGAGATTTTTCTCCAGTCTTTGGCAAACAATGGTCTGCATTAAAAAAAAACTGCATGCATAATGCGGCACAATGTAGGTTCAATTGGCAGCCTATTCAAGAGCTTCGGGATTAAATGAGCATGGAGACCAAATTACCCTACACCCCAGAAAAAAAGGTGGTCCTTTCTAATCAGGGCAGGCCTTCATTGGCTGAGCAGTGTGACAAATCTAGCAGTGAACCGGCGGCAGTCCGCGCCTGTAGGTTACTGGCCACCTTTTGTCTCCATTGATTTCTGCCTTTAGTCTTTTTGCTGAATTCCAGCACAAAACGTTTTACAATTTAAAAAAAAATGCCCTGACAACCATTTTGTAAATTGACCCTAGAATCTAATCTTCACTTATTCAACGTGGGTGACACTAACGCAACGTGAGTTTCTTTTGAGCGAGCCAGATGTCTAAATCTGTCAGAGCAGGTTCACAATGTGCGAGGCCGCATATGGAGGGAATGCCATACGGCTGAAGTCTGCCTTGTTCGCGCTTTTTGTGAAATCATAATAACAATCACAGCTTGAAACTGGACTCTGCTGTCTTCTGCTATGGCTGAGAGTTTTCATGGCCGTGTTTCATTCATTTATCTAGGAGGCGAAACATCTATTTACGAGAGTGTTCATCTTATTATATGCGCGCCCGCCCTTGGCACTGTGTTATGCATGCCCGTCTGATAGATCACAAGCCCCTCTGATAGATCACAAGCCCCTCTGAGAGATCACAAGCCCTGGGTCATTTCTACATAGCCAAGGAGGTCAATATACTCTCAGTACATTCTGCAACAACAGTGGGAGGGCTGCAAAGTACTGAAACCAGCTTTCTGATCCCCACTCAACCATTAGAAATCCAATGCAATCATGCGAACTAGCCTGAACTAAAACATTCCATACCGTACTTTATTTACAGATATCACCAACACATATAGTGCTACAGTGCTTTATAGTTCAGTTAACATCAACAATTATAGATCCAAAAGTAAGTTATTAAAAACATTTCCCCTCCGCTATTATTCTGTATTGATTATATAGCTATGCTTGGTTAAGAGATGCAAAAACAAAAAAGCAAAGGTCAGATATAGGACGTTTTGGAATGATAATTCATTTTTTAGGATGCATTTATTTTCTCCAATATCCAGTTGAAGAGTTTAGAAATAGGATCAGAATTTACTTTAATATGTCCATTTGTTGTCAAAGTTTAAATCCAACGTATTGGCAAGCTTCTCAGTTCCACATGTATGTCCTAGGCCATATTATCTGGAGACCTTTGCATCGAAGATCTGTTCACAAATGACAGGCAGCAATAGGCTCACATATCAAGCACAGTGACCGCCTCTCCATCTGTGCTGGAAATGCCTTTAGCAATTGTGTTTGTATGTACAGTTTATCATTGATGTCTGGTTGGTATTGAGGCTGCATATAAATTCATTATTCTGCTCAAAACAGATATGTGGTGTAATCCATGCAAGCGTTGACCTGTCTATTCTGTGATCTTTGCATGTTATTCGTACCTACACGTTGGTTCTGCATGCAGGCAGATAGTAACTCAGCAACAATTGGACACCCCGTCAAACCTTGCATTTACTGTGGCAGTCCTCCGGATGCCCTTACAGTGAACTTTGCTATGTGAAAAGCAAAGCAAACCATAGCTTAAGTCCATTTGTTATTGTACCAATTTGATCTCTTTCTCACAAAGTACCTGGATTATTTTAACATACAGTGTGCAAAACGCAGTGTATTTATGTGCCTTTATTTCAATAACAACTATTGTTCTCATCAAAATTGCAATTATTTTGTATAACCCTTGCGGTCTTAAAGCTGTTAATTATGGAATCCTGCCCGCAATGTAATATTACTGGAATTAGGACTCTGACCTCTGAGCTACTCACTATACCTAGTGGATGGCTATCTATTTTTAACTACAAGCGGGAATTTGTCAAGAGATTTTCTATTGGAAAATTAGCCCACTTGCTCATTATGGATACAACGCCCATGCCTTTAACACTCCCCCACTACTTATATGCGGTAGTAAGGTTTAGCGGCCCTCCACCTCCAGCCACCAAGAAACTTGCTTGATTGTTCTTAACAGTGGGCCACAGATACATGTTGCTTTTAGACCTTTTTGGACTCTCGCCAGAGGTATCAGTAGACAAACCACATGCTAGCACCTTTTCCAATGGCGTAACCTGGTAACTTGTAACACTTGTAAATGTCAGTCTTAGGTTCATAAAACTGGATACAGCTGGAGAGATCCCATTGAACCTACAATATATACAAATCTGTGCAAATGTACACCTTGATTATGACCCTGACTATAGATTCTTTACTTGGGTTTAACTTTTGTGCAGTGCTTATATATCAGACATACTGCTAACAGGACCATGACACAGAGAATTTGCTTAATAACTCACCACTTTCTGAAATACTAAGGGTTATCACCAACTAAATTTCCTAACATTTAAAGTAAAGCATAGTCATGTAACCATAACAAGTCAGCAAACAGGGTTAGTTTTCTTGTCCGCAATGGCTCTTAAAACCGAAGACATATATAGAATTGCCTCCTTTAGGTGTGTACATTTGTCTGCCTATGCATATTTAAATATTGTTTATGTTCAATCGACAAACATTATAGAGTTAAAAAAGCAAACCAGGATAACATAAATTTGTTCACACCAGACTGCAATCTCCTGAGTTCAATATTCTTTCACATGCGTTCTTATGTTCATTCCTTGTGGTCAGTAACATAGCTAGTTAAAGCCCTGTGGGTGTGGCCTGAAAATTTCAAAGCGTATGCTACATCTAAACACCTTTCCCAGACTCTTTGATGCTCCTCCACCACCAAAACAGTTTAGCAAAGCAGAACACCACTACAACTCCCCACCCTGAAACTTGTGGAATGTACTCTGTAGTTAACAACGGGGCACAGGTTGAATTTAGCCAGTCTTGGATTGTCACTGGACCAAAATGATGTAAGGTGACATCAGGCAATATAAAACTATCAACATGACGCCAGCCTTTGATTTGAAATTTGACAACCATATTTTTTGGGTGTAATACAAAGCAGATTGAAATTTTGGTTCTTGGGGTTGCCAAACGTTGCATGTCCTTAGTAATCAAATTGAACCGTTTCATACTATTTCTCACTGAAGTAACACCTGTCTGATCAGAAGAAAATGAATGAAAGAAGGACAGCCTTTTCACCTGCACACCTTGGCAAAATAACTGCACATTCACTTTAAGGATACCAAAGGCCCACAATGCCTTTTCAGGTTATTTCCAATAAACAATACATTTTGGATGGTCAGCAATTTGTAGTGGCTTTATTCTCAAAAGATATTGTGTAAAGGATAAGTGATAAAAGTACAACTTTTTAATATAATTTTTTTAATGGAGCATTTTAACAACATGATTGTTGGTTCAATGAAGTAATCAGTCATTTCATTAGCAGCCTGGCAATGAGATAATAAGAACTTCACTACTTCTCATCGTTTAATGCTTCTCCCACATGCCTCCTGAAGGCACACTTGTTTCCAAAACAGTGTGCCATGCATTGCTAACAAAGCTGTACAATAAAATATGTAAGCTTTTATTAGACAATTGTGCATAAACGTTGTTTATCGCAAAATATTAGCCAGGCAGGCCTCGTGACAAAGTCTTCTATACTCAGTATCCTATGCATCAATAACACTTGTAAACCTCATGATTAAAAATTATTTTGAAACAGGAAAATATGTATTTCTATTTCTGCATTTAACGGAAATACATTTTGTAATATTGTTAAATGAATTCTGAATTAGTATTTGCATCTGCCTTTATCATATCCCTCTTTTTAGTTTGCTGTCCTATTTCTGTCTGGTATCTTAATTGCACTTTTTCATGCTGCTACTGGACTTTAAATGTAGATGCAGAGACCATGGCAACCCTGTCTAAGCTCTTGACTCAGCATCTTACTCAAATTAAAAGCATTTTCTCTTTTTGTCTGTTTTGACTTTCTTCTTAGCTCCTTTAGAGCTAACTCTAGAGTTACATGTTAAACTGTTCACTTTCTTAGAAACAACAACCATTTTCAAACTGCTTCCCACCATTAAAACACAAAATGTGAGGCAAATGTCAGATATTGAGGGGAGGAGGCATGTTATAAAAAAGTGAGAGGTGGAGTTGGAGAAAGAGAGTGAAAGCAGAATATAGGACATTGAGGCAGGAAATAGCTAAGAGCAGTGGATTCATGATAGGATAGACAATATGTTTACTTTACCACAGTGTTCTGTATCTCACAGGTGCAATCAACTTTAGAATCTGAATGGCTTAATTTAGAAAAGACAGCAGTGAAAAGGCATAATAAAATATCAGTTCAGGGCATGTAAATTAATGTTATGGGAGTAACAATTGGATACAAAAGTTATCCAGTGATCCGAAAATGTAAAATCTGTATTTGAAATTTTTCTGATCAATATTATATATTTTATATAGCAACAGTGGTTTGGAAAAATAATATCTCATGTGGTAGATGGTAAGATACCTGATAAAATGACTCCTGGACAACTATAAGGGATGGGAAGATAAACTTTATATTTTCTTCAAAAGTGCCCATAGAAATGAGAATGCCTTCAAATACTTTCAGCTAAATTCTTAAACAAGGATTTGACTTTGGCTGTGTATGTAACCACTTTTGCATAAGTGCACCTATGCCAACAAACACACTCTGTATGTAAGGGAGGATTTCTGTATAATGCATATGCATTGTAACGTATTTCTCTATGATGTGAAAAGCAGAATAAGTATATCATAATGAAGTTGTAAATGCATAGAATTGGATTTATTTTTATCTGTGGATTTTTTTATTCTTTCACAAAAAGACATTTAAGTGTATAGTTTCTTTTGTTTTCTTAATTTAATATATTTGTTGTGAAAGCATGGCTAAAGTTCTGGTTAAATCAGTGTTCTATGTCTCCTACACTGATATGGTCTATAAAACTGTTGTCTATGATTTAAACAAACTACTTTATGTGTGTAATTTTGAAAGATTGTTTTACTATTTTTTTAATTTCTTGCTATGACTCTGTGTCCAATGAACATTTTTCACTCTGGATCAGTAGCATAAAAACTTGTAAATTAAGGAAAATATGGAAGTAAATCCAAATAGTTATTTTAGATAGTAATGATTACAAAGAAGGATATCAAAAATGTTTGCTAAATTTAGAATGTATAATGTGTAATCTGTTGTTCTGTGAAATGTAATTCAAAGCTGCTAATGGTCTATGAGTTCACTATACATTTGTAAATAACCCTACTTGTTTAATTTTAAAAGTAAAATACAAACTGATAATGGGGTATTGAACACATAGTTACGTTACATTTTTGTTGAAAAGCAGTGAGCACTTCAAAATAATTTGTTGCATCTCAAACTCTTCAGATAGACATATCTGTCACCATCTTAATGTACAAACAAATCTTCAGAGACAATGTTTTAATTTTATAATGCACTGTCTTGGCAGATAATCTTTGCAGATATTTTCAGGGATTAAAGGGACATAGAAACGAAAGCATACTTTAACTTGCCTTTAAACTTTCTACCTCTTTCATTCTCTTGGTTTCTTCCTCTTTCTACAAATGTGCAAACAAATAGGAAATAAACTTATAATATATTCCTAAAGTAGACCCAAGCTCACAGAGCCACAGATGATGATGACGATGAGCCACTGAATAGTAAAATCCAGACAAAATTTCAATTTATCCTCAATAAATATTTATGGGACAAGTTATATGTCTGGACGTTAAGTGTGTATGATTTTCATGCTGGTTAACTGTTGAAAATGCAACAAAAGTTTAATCTTTGGCGGCTTGATGAGCCCAACCCTTTCCTAAAGTGCCCTTAAGGCATTTCAATGACACAGTGGTGTCAAATGACTTCTTTCTAGACGTCACAAGAACTCAAAAACTGCATGAAAGACTCTGTTACATCTTAAGTGCCTAATGTACTAAATTCTTTATCAGGGAATTGTATTTCTCATTTAAAGGAGTACTTTTGATACTGTAGTCGAAAAGAATAATACATGTATATAGCATTTATCCTTTATATTTTCAACTCTTCAACATACTGAAAAAACATAGGTTTTCAAATGCCTTCGTGCAGCAAATGTTGTTTTCATAAAAATAAGCAAAAGATTAGCAATTGTTTTCCCTTTTACATTTTGGAGTATTAGTGCTATTTTGATGAGAACATTTGGAGTGTAATAATGGGAACATTGTGTAGTGAAGAAGAGAAAGATCATTATAGAAGGATCATTATAGCACCCTGTACTGCTACGTGTTGTAAGGCTCACTCACGCGAGCCTGAACATTGTTTTATTAAAACTGCGCTGTCCATAAGCAGGGTTGCTGCAGCTCATGCATTGCCATTAGTTGTGAAAGCATACCTCAATGCTTCTTCTGACGCTATAAAATGAGGTGCACCCCATGTTCAGCACTGAATCCACTGAGCTATCAACAGCAGGAAAAGTAGAGGTATGTGTTTTCCTAGTGACTTCAAAGGTCATACTTTATGAGATTGACATCATACCCTTGTATAATACAACCTACTAAGCTGTTAAAATTTCAGAAAACATGGAATTGGCATGGGGCATTTAGGCTCCTTTAAATCAACATATTTATGTTAAACAGATAGTAGTGTAAAAATTAAAAGGATTTTCAAAGACAAATTTAAAAACGAAATTAACACTCATAATCCTATCTTTCCCTGTCAGGGCCCTGCACCATGCAAAAGAAGATACTATTGAGGCCATGTCCATAACCATTATGCCTAATTCCACAAAATACAATCATTACCTTGCGTTTCTGGAAATATTGAACACTAATGTGAAATAATCATTATGTGTTATTGTAAGATATGCTTGAAACAGACTTTCCGATTACCAGAAGCAGGTTCAGATCTATTAATGCAACCCTACAATCACAACAGTCCTGTGAAAAATAAATACGTCCAACAACAGTTATTCATCAGTACACACGCACACTGTTTAAAGTGTCTGAGCAGCATAATTTGTCAGAAATGTTATAGTAAAGACTAAATTTTTATGATAAAATTGAAAATGCACTACAAATGAAAATTTGGCCTTCCACATGTGTGTCAAAACTGAAATTACTACATTACCTTTGTGATCCTGAAAAACAGTTTCCTGTGTTATTGATTGCTTTGAAAATAATATTGGATTAAGAGGCCTTAGTGTATATCCCAAGCTCATGTACATATTTCTTGTTAGCCATATTATTTTGGAAGCATGCTATCCATAATGGCTTTGACTCTGCAGCGTAAGCAATAATATTTTATGGATAGCGGGCCTGTGCTCACTCTCAGTAAAGTGATGCTGCTCCCAGAGTATCTGCTGCTGTTAAAAAATTAAAAATGTTCAATTATCTTAATAGAACGTGTAAATTAATTCATCTGCTCTAAGAGCAATGTGTAAACACAAGTTTCCATCACATCTTACTTAATGGCATTTTGATTATTTTATGGAATTGAAGTCTAGAGAATAACTGGCAATCTCATCAATAATAGAATTCCTTTATTGTGAATGTGATTTGCTGTGATTAAATAATTGGGATATTGAAGAACTGTAGTGCTTTAACAGCAGTATTGAAGCCTATTCAAATATGACTATTAAAAAATCAGTCATATCAATCTCCAATGTAACCATATGTGAAACGTGTTTAAGAACGGGAGCACATAATACTTCGAGCATGACATAAAGCTGAGATATCGAGACACCACATTATTTCATCAATCCCAGTAAAGAATGAGAGGGTAATTATTATAAGACACTTTGACAGTAGACGTTGCATAGCTCACAAAGCTTTTTCATCTTTGATGAGTCGTCTATAAGTCATGACCAGCAGTGCTAAAAGAAAATATACCACCACCCTTCCTGAGCAAAGGTACATGGTTAGTAGTACATATTAATACATAATCTCTCTCTTTATCTGTCTCTCTTTTTCCTCCCTTGCATCTATGTCTCAGTACTAGAGATGACTGAAAAGACTGCCTAGGATGTCTTGGGACATTGTGCTCCTTTGTCGTTTATGTGGGGTCTATAGTTTCATGGAGCTTGCAGAAATCTTAGGCACATTTAGGACAACATAAGCACATTGACAGGACCAAATTTCATGTATTAGTATATTTTTTGTGTGCCCTTATAATCATATTGAGTTTGTCCTCTCTGATTACTCTTCCCCAAAATAAACCTTATCTCAATTACCTATTTTTAGAATACTCGGAGAGAGCATGTATTGCATGTGGGGTAGGAGTGGAGTAGTGGTTCTATGCAAGTCTTCTATAAATACTACACTCATGGATCCCAGTAAAAATAGCAGTATGGAAAAAGTGATACGGCATTGTTCCAGTATCTATTCTCTAAGCTCAGAGTTTAGCAATAATATATTGTAAGCGAAGTCAAGGTAAGGTGGATCCATGGCATATTGTCAAGATATATAGGGGCTGATTTACAGAACTAACCTAAGACAAAATCCTAAACTTACTACTTTTGATATTCACAGAAGTTAGGATTTTGTCTTAAGACAGACTTAAGACAGACTTAAGACAGAATCCTAACTTAAGTCTGTCTTAAGTCTGTCTTAAGTCTGTCGTAAGACAAAATCCTAGCTTCTGTGAATACCAAAAGTAGTAGGTTTAGGATTTTGTCTTAAGTTAGTTCTGTGAATCGGGCCCCCACAGAGGACAAATTTACATACAGGTGATATAAATAAAGTTAATTTACAAGAGGTTATCCTGAAAATCTGGCATGGGTGTTATTCTTGGCTCTTATTGTACCTCAACAAATGGCATGACACAACTTTCCAAGGAATATTGATACTACGTAGGAACCTGTATTAAAACTGTTATTTCCTTTCAAAGAACAAATGTATTGTCACAATACACAAGTTGACAGTGCCACTGTAGGAGTAGCCTGCAGTGAAAAATGGATATTCATTATTTTATCCTGCTCTGCAAATGATGATAGCTTTTTTGACCAGGTACAAGGGCAGTAATGAAAAAGGTGTGGTGTCTAGAATTAAAGCAATCCTTTTACCATCTAGTTTGTTAGCCATTGTGCACAATTTCCCCTACACCAACAGGTGTCTAGTATTCATCACAATCTAGTGCAGTAGGAATCCTTTACATAATGCACCACTGTAAAAGCACATATTTTCATTCATGAGTAAACCTCAGCACATCACCTAAAATGAGATGTTAATAGTCACATATTTGCCTTTGCTAATCCTGATGGAAATAGCGGTCCAAATAGTTTATGCTCATTTGCAGCTAAAGTAACTTCATGGCAGGAAATTTGGAAGGATTTTCATACAAAGATACACAGTTTGTAGATTAATTGAGTGAGGACATTAAATCAAAAAGCCTACCTCCAAAATAAGTGCCTTACATACGTGACTTAACTGAGGTTCACAATAAGCTTTCAGGTCAAAAAACACATAGAGCCTGGAATTATTGAAGTGCCTTCATTTACATAAAAAAGCAACTTGCTGGTATTGCAATGCACAGAAAGCCATAGTGATCAAATTCAGTTTTTAAAAGTTCACAAAATAACCATAACCGTAAAATGATATTCAAATATAGGGTCTCCTTTAAAAGTAACTCTTTGTGAGCTAGTACTATAATGGCATTATTTTGTGGCTGTATTTAAAAGATCACAAACTACCTTTTGTTCACTGAAGATTTCCTACATGAAAACAAAAGATACACACTTTAAACCAACGGCCAAAAGTAGGCGTTATATATATATAAATATATATATATATATATATATATATATATATATATATATATATATATATATATATAAACACACGCACACACACCTATATATATTATATATACTTATATATACATATATATATGTATGTATGTATATAAATATATAAGTATATATTTATACATATATGTATATATAACGCCTACTTTTGGTTATTACACAATGTTTTCAAAACCTCTACACCAGGGAAATGACATCATACCCATGAATTACATGAATTCCTGTGAATCTATTTGACACTGAATGTAGGAACATGTAGAACTTATAATATATGTAATATGGTCTCAATATTCCGATCTTGGAGTTCTGGTGACATTTACAAATGGCTCAGCCTCCACTTCCACAGCTTGTATTGTCACTATAATCTCTTATTGGCATTATAAGAGCATAATTTACTGTGTCCTAGGTTATCTTACTTACATATTTACACGAGTAAACTGTGTGAAATGATGTGAACAGAAACGTTTTGCACCGTTGTAAAATTATTGTCCCAATAACCTTTACCCTTTTCCATTGTCAAAGATGGCATCATGGGTACAACATATTATTAATCATAAATACATTGAATACATCTTTGTATCTGCTATTTATGTACTTAATTATCATTGTTCCTATGGGCCAGGATTTAAAAAACTTTTTTTCTACCACCCAGAATGGCTTGCCAAGATGGTTATTTTACTCCTTTTTATTTTTTAGCACAACTCTATCTATTGTTGCCAATTTTCATACAAACTAGAAAAATATTTTATCACAGAATTATACTGCCTTCAATGCCTTAAAATGAATGCAATGGCTAGAAATGTACACATATTTGATCCCAATGGTAATTGATCACGTTTGTTTTTGTTTACTGCCTTTTCAATGAACTGTAAAGTCTCTATTTTATCTTTGGCATATCTCATACTTTCCTATTTACATATGTAAAATAGTTTCAACTGTACATGTAAATTAAACTTTCTAGCCTTGTATTTATAAATGTGTAGCACTTACTGTGGATTTTTTAAATATTTGCAAGAAATATGTTTGTACGTATAGACTAAATATGTTTGGAACTGCTCAGCGTAAAATATTAAAAGCATTGTTTTTACCATGTTTCAGTCTTTCATCGTATTGTTTTGAACATAGGTGGCAACGTATTTGACTCGCTTCTAACACCCCCCAATAGGCTAAACTCCATTTAAAACCTAATCAATCACGCATGCAAATTGTAGCTGGAATGGATGCAAATCATAGCACTTCATGGCTGCCTCAGGGTTATGAAGTGCTATATGTGTATGCCCCTATACAACATTTTAGGAAAATAAATTGTATTTACAGATCCATCATTGCTCACTGATCTAACCCTCAAGCACAATGAAATTATTGTTTTTAATCATGAAAGTCCAATTCTAAACAGAAAAAGGGTTTTTTCAATGTCACCTAATACACAGTGACTTGACTAGTATTGTTATGTTATGGTACCATATTGTCTAACCAATATATCACTAGACAGAAATATTATGCCCTTGATATTATTTACACAAATATCCTCGAATTGGAGTTAATAGAAAAGGTACATTAAATGAGATTATATTTTTTGAGTTAACTGAATTCTTTTTTTTTGTGACCAAAGACATAGTATATCCTTCAACCATTTGGTCGCTGAAGGGCTTGTAAATACATATTACATCACTTGTTTATTGAACAAACTTTAGCGCTAACACTACTTGCTAGACCGGTCTGTATAGGATCTTGCTGTTGATGTGTAGTGGTTTATTTTGCCAGATATGTGTTTATCTGAGTTTGTATTTGCTTAATCGTCGTAGATGGGAGTGGGAGTGGGTGCATGATCATCTGGAATAGGTAGAGGATCTGGGCGCAAAATCCACATTTTAATCACTAATCATCCCAGCCAAGAAAATTGTTTGAATGCTACCGTAGGAAATCTTGCAGGAGGTCCTTTTGTAATGTGGAATAATTTAGTGTCACTGCTTGTGATGTAGTAAGAGCTAGTATAATGTCTAGGTATGTTATCAAAGCGTTAAACTTTCCTTAAATGATGGGCTAGGTATGGGGATGTATAGTACTGACTCTTGCCTTGGCATTGAGTTTAGTAATAGTGCCTCCGATTTAGTGAGATTGATTTTAAAATTAGATACTACTTAAATACTTTTTGGAATCTCTGGAGCTACTACACCACATGAGGCACCTTGATCAATGGATCTACTAGGGAGAGCATCTGCAAATATCGTACGTTTGAAATTGTATTTGCCAATTGTAACTCCCTTGATCACCTTCTTCCTTCTAATTGCATTAGCAAATTGGGTGAGAGTAAGGGCAAAGATGAGGCGTGAAAGAAAGCAATCCTGTCCAATCTCTGCAAGACTCTTATCATATATGTCCAATTGACTCTATCAAACACCTTTTCGGCATCAAGAGATAAGAGTAAGATGTTTTGTGTTTCCTTTGAGTGTTTTCGGTTATATGAAGTAACTTTTTTGTGGTGTCCCCACACTGGCACCTCAGAACAAAGTCTGCTTGATCTGAATCTATTATTTGCAGGGAGGAAGCACCCCAGCCTATTGGTCAGGATGTTGTTAAGGCACTTTAGGTCAATATTCAGAATGGAGATAGGTCTGTATGACGTGCATTGGGTTGGGTTATTTCCTGGTTTATGAATGACCATCACTGCCACCTTACACATCATTGTGGTAGAGCCGGGGCCTGTTTACGTAGAATAGCTCATTGAAGTTGGCAGTGTAGCTGTCCAGTCTCAGAGACTTCACAGCTTTAAGTTTTAAGATTGCTGTTACGACCTCCTCTTTCGAGGTGGGTTCGTATAAGGACTGATCTGTTGCCAGTCCTTGCAGATGGACCAAGTAACATGATCTTGGTATTGAGAGACTGAGTCTTGGAACATTGGCTTTTCGTAGTATAACTTCTGATTGAAGATTCAAGATGAATCTGCGGTGGTTATGTCATCTTGGACTGTGCCCCCTCGCTGTTAACAATTTTATGGATCCTCTCTGTATTGACTTTGCCCTCTAGTTGTCCAGCCAGGACCTTCATTACTTATTGGCTGAGGAATAGTACCTCTGCTACGTGCATAGTAAGTCATAATCCATCTTGTCCCAGTCCAGAGCTTTCAGTTGGGCTCCCTATAAATGTAGACTATGCACCACTATCGATAAAGTGGGGATTATTTGTGTTGGCCTACCACATGTGCAGGGCACGTTCTATTTCTCGCCTCTTGCCGAAGCACAGTTTTTTTTATCGAGCAGCTAGTGATATGAAGATACCCCAGATATTATATTTTGTAATGACATTTAGAACACAATATTTCATTAGAAATGTTTTGGTAACAATATTCAGACAGGTTTTAGAACTTTCTGACTGACATAAACACCTACCAGTGTCCTAGTTGACAGAAGACTTTGACAAGGCAAAATCAATAATATTTCAATGCAGTTTGTGAATAATTTAAACAAATTAATCATGCACACTGGTGTGGAAAAAATTAAGATAGTGCAGATGAAACGGTGTAATATTAGGTATAGCAGAATATTAAAAGTTTGTGTTGATATATTTTATAAAATCAGGTGCAAGCTAATACACAATGTCTAAAGCACAACACATAGGAATCTGTTCACAGTAAGACAAACACTCCAGGAACTGTATCATGAGAAGCTTGTCTGGCGCAGATCTGAGATCCTGTTTTATGTGCCTCCAGAGTGTCACGTGGATTAATTTAACAAGATATAACTTTGAGTTAGTGCTTTATTTTCAGATAGTACAGCACAGAAACAGTGGCCAAGGCTAGCCTCTTACTGTTTTTAAGCTGTGTTGTCTGAGAATGAAGCAGTAACTCATAGAAGTATCAGGTTAAATTAATCTACGTTATGCCCTCTACGCTCTGCGCCAGAAAAGCCCATCAGGAAGCTCTTTGCCTGGAGCAAGAAACATGTATGGCAGAGTCATACTGGCGACTTCCATTTTGAATGTTGAAAGAAATTCTTGGAAAGTGTGGGAAAAGAATGTTCACTACAAAAATAAGAACCCCTTGCCACTCAATGTTTCACTATGTTGTAGCTTTACTAAGCCCATCAAATTGAATTTCTTCATTTTTCCCTGCCAGATTCATACCACTCTCTTGACCCTACGATCAATCTTGCTTAGTGCTGAGAGTGGTTGGATATAAAGAGGTCCCAACAGTCATCCAATGAGGACCAGGAATTGGATAACTGAACTGTAAACTAGAAATCAGACTCATGTAAATTACCCTCAAAATAATACTATAGAGATAAAAGATTAGCACAGCAAGCCTAAATCTCCTCAAGAAACATGGGCAAGCAAAAAGCATACACACTAAGGGGCTCATTAGGATGGCGGTTGTAGGCACATCTGCGGTGCTGGCAGAAAATGTCCTTTTACACACTCCATCAGCGGTCCTCGCGTCCGGCATATTACAATGGGCAAAAATAGCCCATTTTCCGTCTGCTGAGGACTCTCGGGTCCACCAGAAATTTCCTTCCGCAACGGTGGCAGAGGGGCCCATAGAGAAACACTGCTGTGCGGAATGATGTTGCGAATGCCGGACAAATCACGCCTCCTCAAACAGCCTATCACAAGGCAGCGGAAAAACCAGCCACCCCGTAGACGGCAGAAGCACTACTGCAGAGAGTGAAATAAGAATCCCAATCACCTCCACGCGGTCCTGACCGCTATGGATCCAGCTCTTCAAGCCCTTCCGCGGCAGTACTTCATCCACTACCAGCAAATAAGACCTTACTGCGGTGAACACCGCAGGTATGTAAAAACACAACTCTGCATACAACCACAACACACAACTCCTGTGCTGAAATACGGTTCCTGTCCACATCATTCAGTCTGGTGGGGACAGGAACATATCCCCCAGGGTACTCACACATGTTCTGCCTGCTAGAAATCTACACCTCTGCTTCCGGGCCACCCATCAATCGCAAAATCACTGCATGGCCCAGGGCAAGTCACTGCGTCGGTGAAGACTCAGGACAACCTGCGCACAATGTAGTTGTCAGGGCCGGCGCCAGGCATGGGCATTCTGGGCAGCTTTTTAGGGCTCCACCTTCGCCCTACCAACAGTACGTTTTCCACACCCATTTGGGCACATGCTGGGCCCCTCCTGTGCCCCCCTGCACAATATATCACCCAGGTGTGGCTAGACCTCGCACCTCACACATCGAAGGGCAAGGTAGATTGACTGGGAAGGTGGGGGTGAAGATGAACACCCTGCACAGAAGGTCAGGGGCTGGACAACCCTCCTCCTCACACCTACCTTCCTCTCATGTGAATCAAACAGAGTATGCTTAAGAAATGAAGACTTACACTGCATATGAACAACCGCTGAATTGTCCCCACTGCTTGTCAAGTCCCTCAGAAATATCCCACACTGACACTCTGCCACATACACATACCATAGGTCAGCAGCAATGTAGGACAATAAATGGGCTAGCCCAAAGTGAAGTGCACAGTGCTGGAAAACCAGGGAGCAAGCCACTCTACCCGTAGGCCCTCAAATCAGACATGGGTGGCACAGTGAGTGAAATTAAACCACAGTGACCTCTGTGCAACAACTCACAGATACATCAATGCAAGCTATGCATAGGCACAGGAATGATAGGAAGTGTCAGAAGTCATACAGTGACCAGCCACACATCAGTGTCAACTTACTTGACATATGTATGCCACCAGCACAACATACATGGCTCATTGTCACACTCACTGACTGTCAAACCCAAGTAGGACCATCACACATACCCCATATCTAACCCTCTCACACCTGCAACACTCATCACCTGTGAGAAACACACATAAAGGTGCAAATAAGGTCCTGTGAGTTTACTGACAACCAATCACACACCTTGGGGTGCATCTACAAATGTCAGACACACTCAGGGATGTCTGAACCAATGCTGACCCAAAAACCCAGATCTTTTGACTGGGTGTGAGTGTTTGATTGATTCAGATGCTCCGTCCATCACCACCCCCTTTTGTACCAAAAACAATAGCCAAACACAAATCTCACAAACAACATCCACAGAAGTCCAACAAGCCCAGCCATGTGCAGCCAAACAGTGGAAAGGCAATGTGACCCTAGACAGCACAGGAATACACAACATTGTCACTCTCGACCAATGCACAGACACCACACCCCAACACAAACAAGAATTGCTATTCTTGGTAAAGGTCTTGGTAAAGATATGTGGCGAGGAGGCATTGTCTGGTGGGTACTCTTCCCACTCCAATCTAGTCCCCTCCGCTTGTGGGTATCCATTTTCATCTTGATGACAAACTTGGTTGAGGCGGAAAAGAAGTCCACCCTTTGATGGCCATCGTAAGGTGAACAAGAGTGCATACCAAGCATAGCAGGAACCATTATGGGAAAAAGGGAGAGGAATGAGAGGCATTCCTCCGTCCTTATGATGACCCGGTAACATTCCGCACACCCAACAGTTTGTAGTGTTCGTAGTATTGTGCGTATAATGTAGCATCTGAATGAAAGTGTTATTTACATAAGTTTGTCTGTGCATCTGTTCATGGTATGGGAGAGTAAAATGAAAGTGCTCAGGAGGAGCGAGAGTAGTGGCAAACAAGTATTCTCGTGCTGGGGCCACTCTTTCCGCAAACCAAGCTGTCGTTGCTATGACCATCATGGTAACAGCAAAACCTAACACACAAATTATCTTCTTTTCCTTCATGTTGACAGCAACATGAACAAGTTTGTCCAGCAAGCACTTAGCAAATGAGCGCTGAGCCCAAGGGGCAGTCGTTGATTTCTTCACCGAAGGTCAAGATGGGTGTTACTACACTAGGCAAAGCTTATTCCCCCCCCCCCTTGCCATTTCGGCATTCCGTTTTACTAACCCCAGGCGGTAGCTCAACCAGTCTTCTTCACAACAACTTATTTTCTTGGTCTCAGATGGTATCTCGATGTTCCAGGAGTAGTGTGGTCCGGTAAGACTTCCTCAGATTGATGGCTGGACTCCTCTCCATGTCCAAGATGTCTTGGTAGTCGGTCAACGTAGCAGGTTTCACTAAGTCGGGGGAAACACGGCGGCAGTGGGTGGTATGTATCCACCTTTTCAGGTTGGTCACTCGCACTGCTGTTCTTGTCGCGAGAAGGACTTCTTCCGGTTCACGACACCTCGGCTCTAGACTGCTCGACCTTTCAAATGACCGGATCATCACGTGGTCGCCAGGCCGAAGATCATGAGCCTCACCCGTAGATCTGTCTGTAAGAGCTTCTCGAACCTGCTGATGATTACAAAGCAAATTATCTGTTAAGCGTGCCAGATAGTCATTCATCAATATACAAGGTACATCGTGTATGGAGCGTCGCTTAGGGACTCCCCAAATATTCATAGGCCTCCCGAACACCACCTAATATGGCGTAAGACCAGATCGCAAGTGGGGTATCGATCTTATAGACAATAACGCCAGAGGCAGTGCATCCGGCCATTTCAAGGACGTGGAGGCCACAATTTTCGCTAGTTTAAGCTTCAGAGTAGCATTGTATCGTTCCACCAATCCTGCTGACTGCGGGTGAAACACAGCATGAAATTTTTGTTTTATTCCTAATCCTTTCAGGACATACTCCACAATTTTCACCACAAAATGAGGTCCATTGTCGCTCCACAAAAGTTTACAAACACCAAACCTTGGGAAGTACTCCTTCAATAACACTTTGGCTGTAGTCAGTGCTGTATTATCTTTCGTAGGGTAGGCTTCTATCCATTTACTGAAAGCACATACCACTACTAAGACATACTTCAAATTGTTACAGCGCTCAAGTTGAATGTAATCCATTTGTAGTACTTCAAACGGGCGGGCGGTGGAGCAAACCCTCCCGCAGGGGTGGGTGTCCCTTTTCTAGGATTATGCTGCAAGCATATCAAGAAGGACTGCACTACTCTCTTAGCTGTACTGGCAATCTCAGGATACTCCCGGACTCGTGCAAGCAATTTAGTAATTGCGAGAGCTCCAACATGTGCCAGTCCATGTGCCATTTGAACCATCGGTTGTAAATAGGCTGCAGGTAATTTCCATCTCTCCATATCCTTGCTGCGCCAACAACCTTCATCATCAAGTACCCCTTCTTTAGACCACTGCTCGAGTTCTGCTTCAGAAGCAGATTTCTGTATGTCTAACACTTCTTCTCTAGCATCATGCCATCGCTCAGCTTCAGATTTTACTACGTACATGGAGGTAACATTTTGTCGCCTCGCAGTTTCACGAGCTGTTTGGTCAGCAAGAGCATTACCTTGCCCTATTTTATCAGTCACCTTTTTATGTGCACTGCATTTCACAATTGCTATCTTCTTTGGATATGTTAATGCAGTTAAAAGGTTATGCACCAATTCTCCGTGCATTATTTGTTATGTTATGTTATGTTATGTTATGTTAATAAAAAATGTGTTAAGCGCACTAACACCAATTGGTTTCCTGGCGCTGATATAGACAGAGAACGTGTCCGGGGATCTGTATTGTAAGATTATTGATATGCTTGTCTGTAAAGCCAGGTTTTTAAGGCTTTCTGAAATGAGATAAGGTCCTGACAGGTCCGTATCTCAAGGGGAAAAGAGTTCCACAGACAAGGAGCCAGTGTAGCAAACCTGCGGCCGCCATAGCGCTTGCGTTTGAAGGAAGGTATCTGAAGGAGGCCAAGATGGGATGAGCGGAGGTTGCGAAACGGAACGTACTTTGTGATAAGTTTATCGATAAATTTAGGGCTTTTGCAGTTGTGGGACACCCCCGCGCCGCACGGCCACCAGCTGCTGCGTGTGCCCCTTGCCTGCCCTCTGCCTCGCTGCTGCCTCGTTTGCCGGTTGCCGGCTGCCGCCGCTGCGGTTGTTTTTGCCCTTTGTTTTGACGTTAATTTGTGCCTGCTTTGTTTTTCTCTCTTTTTGCCCTTGTTTTTTCGTTTATTTGTGCCTGTTTTGTTTTAATTTGTATTTTCCCCGTGTTCTTGCTTCCTTCCTTGTTGTCCGCCTACCTCGCCGCCCTCCGCCCTCCCTTCCCGCCACCGCCGCTTGTCCCCGCCCCTTTTTTCTCTTCTGTAACCCTCCCCGCTCCCGCCTCCCAGCTGCTCCGCCCACCCGCGCACTTCGCCTTAAATGGCGACCGTGCGAACGCGCAGCGGTCACGCGCAGCGGGCGTGCCGACTGTGCGCCGATGGCGCGCCAAAGGTAAGCCCGTCTGCGCCCGTCCGCGACCGGATCGCGACCATCGCCAGGACCCCTGGCCCACGAAGACCCCGACCGACCCGCCTGACGTACTCCGCCGCCACCCTCATCGCACTCAACACCGGCCGACGCCCAGAGTGCCACCAAGCCACTCCACGACGCACCCACGGCCCCTTCAGCTGCCACGCCTGCAAGTTCTCCTGCATCCGGACCTGCCTCGCACCAACACCCGCCAAGTCAAACACCAGCAGCACCCACCTCAAGTGCATCCTGCTCAACACCCGCTCCGTCCACAGACACGCCATCGAACTCTGGAACCTCCTAGACGCCACAGCCCCTGACGTTGCCTTCCTCACGGAGACCTGGATGAACGCCTCTTCAGCTCCCGACATCGCCATCGCTATCCCAGAGGGCTACAAGATCGTCCGGAGGGACCGAAACGCCAACCAGATGGGAGGAGGCATCGCCATCGTCCACAGGAGCACCATCCGTCTCACGACCAGCACCGACAACACCCTGACCAACGCCGAACACCTGCATTTCCAGATCCACACCAACCCGAACACCACCCTCAGAGGCACCCTGATCTACCGACCCCCTGGGCCACGCACGCAATTCAGCGAGGACATCGCCGACTTCGTCAGCCCGCATGCCCTCCCCTCCGCTGACTACATCCTCCTGGGAGACCTCAACTTCCATCTGGAGAACAACAACGACCGCAACACCAGCACCCTGCTCGACAACCTCGCCAACCTGGGACTCAAGCAACTGGTGTCCACCCCCACCCACCTCGCCGGACACACACTCGACGCCGTCTTCTCATCCAGCACAGACATCGACCTCAGCCACACCACAGAGCTTCAATGGACGGACCACAGCTGCGTCCACTTCACCTTCAAGAGAACGACGACCCACCATCACCAGCAACAGGCCGCCCGCAGAAGCTGGAACAAGATCACAGCAGACCAGCTCGCCACCTCCCTGAGCCAGCACCCTCCTGCCAGCTCAGCGAACCCCACCCAGGCCGCCGACAACCTCACGAAGTGGATCAGCAACTGCGCGGACGAACTCGCCCCGCTGAGGACCCCGCCTAGCAGACCCGGCAGCAAGAAGGCCCCATGGTTCACCGACGAACTCAAGAGCTCCAAGAAGAACTGCCGAGCCCTCGAGAAAGTCTGGAAAAGGGAACCGACACCGGACAACAGGACCTCCTACAAACTTGCCACCCGGAAACACCACCAGCTGATCCGCGCCGCCAAGAAAACAGCATTCAAGGACCGGTTGGACAACAATGCACACAACTGCAAGGAACTCTTCAACATCGTGAAAGAGCTTTCCAACCCCAGCGCAGGAAACAACGACGTCACCCCATCGCAAGACCTCTGCAACTCCCTCGCTTCATACTTCCACAACAAGATCACGGACATACACAGCAGCTTCAACAACCAACCAACGCACACCATGACCGAACAACCACCCCCCACCACCACCCTCCACGCCTGGACCCCGATCAGCACCGAAGACACCATCCGCACGATGAACTCCATCCACTCCGGATCACCGACCGACCCCTGCCCTCACCACGTCTTCAACAAGGCCGACGCTGTCATCGCACCCCACCTGCGAGACATCATCAACACATCCTTCGACACCACCATCTTCCCTGAGAGCTGGAAACACGCCGAACTCAGCGCTCTACTCAAGAAACCAACAGCGGACCCCACCGACCTCAAGAATTACCGCCCCATCTCGCTTCTCCCGTTTCCAGCCAAAGTCATCGAGAAGACCGTCAACAAGCAGATGGCCGCCTTCCTCGAGACGAACGGATCCCTCGACCCCTCACAGTCCGGCTTCCGAGCCAAACACAGCACCGAGACCGCCCTCATCGCCGCCACCGATGACATCCGAGCCCTGATGGACAATGGAGAAACAGCGGCCCTCATCCTCCTAGACCTCTCCGCGGCATTCGACACGGTCTGCCACCGCACCCTAGTACGGCGCCTCAGCAACATCGGAATCCAGGACAAGGCGCTGGAATGGATCATCTCCTTCCTCGACGGAAGAACACAGAGAGTCCGCCTACCACCGTACAAGTCAGAGGCCTCCGAAGTCATCTGCGGCGTCCCCCAAGGATCATCTCTGAGCCCCACCCTCTTCAACGTCTACATGAGCCCCCTCGCGGCCATCGTACGCAAACACAACCTCAGCATAATCTCCTACGCCGACGACACTCAGCTGATCCTCTCCCTGACCAACGACCCCGCCGCCACCAGAGCCAACCTGCACGAAGGGATGAAAGAGGTAGCCGAGTGGATGACGACCAGCCGCCTGAAACTGAACTCGGACAAGACGGAGGTCCTCATCCTGGGCTCCTCACCCACCGCCTGGGACGACTCCTGGTGGCCTCCCGCCCTGGGCACCGCACCCAAACCGACAGACCATGCACGAAACCTGGGCTTCATCCTAGACTCCTCCCTCTCCATGACCAGGCAAGTCAACAACGTCTCCTTGGCGTGCTTCAACATCCTACGCATGCTACGGAAGATCTTCTGGTGGATCCCCACAGAGACCAGGAAGACCGTCACCCAGGCCCTCGTCACCAGCCGACTGGACTACGGCAACGCCCTCTACGCCGGTACCACCGCCAAGCTCCAGAAGAGACTCCAGCGGATCCAAAACGCCTCAGCCAGACTCATCCTCGACATCCCACGAACCAGCCACATCTCCGGACATCTGAGAGACCTTCACTGGCTCCCCGTCAACAAGAGAATCACCTTCCGCCTCCTCACCCACGCACACAAAGCCCTACACGACCAAGGCCCGAGCTACCTCAACAGCCGAGTTCTACGCTCCCAAACGCCACCTCCGATCAGCCAACCACGCCCTCGCCGCCGTCCCCCGCATCCGAAGAGCGACTACAGGAGGAAGGTCCTTCTCCTACCTGGCCGCCAAGACCTGGAACTCCCTCCCGACCGACCTGCGCCTGACCCAAGACCACCTCTCCTTCAGGAAGAAGCTGAAGACCTGGCTGTTCGTGCAGTAGCGGCACCCCCCCCCCCCCCCCCCCCCAGCGCCTTGAGAACCTACGGGTATGTAGCGCGCTTTATAAGTGTCACTGATTGATTGATTGATTGATAGTGATTTGAAAATTGTGCAACCTGTTTTGAAGGTGCAACGCTGGATCACAGGAAGCCAATGAAGTTTCATAAGCAGAGGGGTAGCCGATTGCCATCTAGGTTGGTTCAGAATCAATCTGGCGGCATAATTCTGCACCATTTGGAGGCGTTTTAACAGATAGAGGGGAAGGCCTAGGTAAATGGAGTTTGCATAGTCCAGGTGGGACAACACGGTGGCGATCACAACCTGGGTGATTGCCTCCGGGGTGAGAAGGCGATGGAGGCCTTCTCACCCCGGCAAAAGCGGTGGTGGAGAACGATCTAATAATGAAAAATCATCAGGTAGATTATTAAAGACAGGGTAAAGAGGGCGTCGAACGGGGAATTGACCCTTAATCTGCAAATTATGCTCCCTCTTCTCCCTCTCTTGTTGCTCACTTATTTGTTTTTCCTGTAGCTGTAAAGCTTTGAAATGGGCAGCCTTCCATTGCTCTTTATCAGCTAAGGCATGCTCATGCTTCACTCGCTCACGCACCGCTTTCTCCCACATACGTACACAATCAAACATATCTTGTCTAGCCCGACGCTCAAACAAACACTGCTCCACATACTGAACCTTTCGTAAATCAAATGACCCGTGCATTGGCCAACGTAACTCAGGATCCTTTTTGGTATATCGATGCCATAACATACTATACATTATGGGGGGAAGTCCAAATTTGACATACATTTCCCTATTAGGTGTCCCCTCTGGGGGAGCCGGCTGTGATTCATTTAATCGTAAACTGGTATCACTACAAACACAACACATCTTTCGAAGTGTGCTAAGGACAGGCATGTCAAAAATATTGCAAAATATGCAACAATATACAAAGTAGCACTTAAAGTATTTCACGTACGTTGTGCCGTTCAAGTAAACATAAGATCGGAGAAATATCTCCACATTACCTGCCTATGTGAGGTGCACTCCACATATAATGCAAAACATAGATCCAAATGTTAGCTAACGCATACAAATTCAAAAAGCTACAGTAAGTGTCAGTAGACTACCTTACCAATCAAAAGCTTACCGATTATTTCAACCGCCCAGATTCCAACTGCCAAGTTCCCGAATCGACCAAACGGTCTCTGCCCGGCAACCCAACGATCAAGATCTCAGTCGAGGACCGGCGCCACCTTGAAGGCCAGATCGGAAAGAAGGGGAAAACGCCGCAGATGCCAAGACTCAGGTCTCTTCTGGCAGCGATCGCGTCTGGGGCGAGTTTCCAATCCTTCGTCTCGGCCGATCCTTCGGGCATCCGAGTCGCCGATGAGTTCCTATTCGGGCGCCAATTTGTTGTATCGGAATTCAGTGAGTTTGCATCTGCCGCAAGTAACTCTTTGACATAGAACAGAAGTTGGCACAGAAACTGGAATACAAAAGAAGTGTTTATTAAGACACCATGGGGTGGTGGTACATTCGAACAGCACCCTTCGGTAATGTAAGAAGTATCACCCCAAACGGAAGTTACGTGGTTCTTTTATACTCTCACACGAGTTAGAAAAATAGGCGGTACACACGTAAGACGAGTTTATGTACATATAAGGACATTTCTGGAACACATCCAACATGTGGGAGGAGTTTTAACAACTTGACCTGTTTGGAAAACATCTTTCAATGATGATCGATTAACAACAGATGTGGTTTGATGGCGCATGCGCGGATCTTGACCATTAGGCTAAATATAGCCTGTTGCTGGGCAGACCATGTGGTCAACTGGCGAAGAGGTTGGACAAAACACATGGTGACCACGAGGTAGTGCAGATACTCAAAATGGAGGCAGGGAATGTAAAATGGCCTCTGAAACCTGGTCAATATAACATTGAAATTGTGCGTAGCTTCAGCTGATGCTAACTTAATATCTGCTAATTTACGACAATTGGCCAGTACAAATTCAAAGTATGCACATGTGTGCATGAGAAACTGCACAGGGAATAGGCATCAAAAGTAACAAGCAGCAGGGCCATTGGCCAGCCCATAGTCCCAGTGCGCACATGTGTGCATGAGAAACTGCACAGGGAATGGGCATCCAAAGTGACAAACAGCAAGGCCATTGGCCAGTCCATTGTTCCATTCCCCACATGTGTGCATGCAAAACTGCACAGTGAATGGGCATTAATAGTAACAAACAGCAAGGCCATTGGCCAGTACAAATTCAAAGTATGCACATGTGTGCATGAGAAACTGCACAGGGAACGGGTTACACCGTCCACTGCCATGGGAATCACCCCAGCTCAGGGAATACAAATGGGCAGTCCAGGCATCGCTGTGGAAGAAATGGTGTGGGGAGAGGGACTTTGCCTCAACTTTGGCTTTTAGTTTGAACTGGGAGGTGGCTGATTGTCGGGGCCAGTTGGAGGACTGGACCTGGGAGAAAGAGGACCAGCTGAGGTAGAGGCATCAGTGGCTGTGGGAGCCTGAGGACTGCTTGGGTGGGTGGTGTGGTGGCACGGGGAGGTGGAGACATGCTGCCGGGAGACAATGTGTGAGGGTGAATATTGAGGGCTGGGTCTCAACTTCTTGGGGATTCAGTAGCCCACAAGTGTCTTGGCCAGAGTGGGAAGAGAGGTGGACACAACAGCCTCCCTCTCCACAGAAGGTGTATCAGGTGCAGGTGACTCTCCCTGTGGGAATTTGGCTAGACCTAGTGGTACGCTTGGGGTGGCCTTGCCCTTTCCCCTACATCCCCTGTTGTCCATAAAAACCCCCCTTTTCCTCTCCTGTCCCAGCTTCACAGGGGTGTGGGTTGGAGTTGATGTTGTGGGTGAATCTGCCTTCGAGAAGTGTTTGTGCTTGGTTGTTGCAGGCACCAGGTTCACAGCAGACAGGGCAACTGTTTGTTTGTCTATGGGAGCTGGTGTGGGGATGGGAGTGCCCTTGGACGGGGGTGATTTTTGTGAATGTGATGTTGATTGCTGCATCTTGGCCTGATGCCCATGAGTGTTACGTGATGGCTTTTGCTCTCCTGTGCTCCTATTTTGTGTTGTGGGGATGGTGTCTGTGGTCTGGTCCGCATAGAGTGCTGCTGTTGTGTGCTGTGTGTGGAGGACTTGGTGCCTGGGGGCTGTGGCGTGTGGGCACACACGTCAGGTGGTGCCACTGGCAGGGTGGTTGCTGAAGGGATAGGAGCTGGACTGGGAGTCTGTGACTGCTGAATGGCTGCCGTCACTGTGACGGACAAAGACTGGATCAGTTCGGTGTAGGCCACCCACGTCAGAATGAATCCCCTGCATGAAGGCAACTACCTGTGCCAACTTCTTGTCATGATCCTAGAAGGCATTCAGGAGAGCAGTTTGACCCACACACAACTGGCGCAAAAGGTCCACTGCCTCCACACTGAGGGCAGCAGGGAAGACAGGGACAGGGGCAGTGGTGCCTGGGAGGAAGGAGACTCTACCCTACCTAGGGTGTGGGCATGGACAGCACTTGTGGTTGCAACTGGGACGGTGGCCACTGGACAATGTGTGGTGGAAGAAGAGGCAGATTTCGAACTTCCTGTGCCCACCAACATTGAGGAGTCACCACTGGAGTCCGATGTGGAGGTTGGTGTTTCCAGGCGTGATTCATCCAGGGGACCTTTGTCCCCCTCTGAGGCGCTGGTCACATAAGAGTCAGTGAGCTCAAGTGTAGCAGTTGTACCAGAAGCTTCCCCACTTGTGTCTGTCCCCTGTCCTTCCGTGCCTTTGGTAGATGCTGCAAGAGAAAGAGACATTGGTTCAGTATAGTGCCATACTCACAAACATTATATGCAAGCAAAGCACACATTTTGAAAATGATACTCCTTTGTTGCCCTCCTCCATGTGCAGTCAGTATGTTCAACCTTTATGCAATCATCAGAAGATGCATGGAAACATGCATAGTTGATATTAACCCCTTCCATGCTGGGCCGATTTTTCTCGTGTGCTAGGCTTATTAAAGAATCAATGGCTTTATGACGGCCCCCAGCCGTCATGAGCACACGAGCACTGTAATGCATGACGGATGGGGGCCGTCATCAGCATGGAAGGGGTTAATGCCCCATGTGATGTTGATACAGCCAAATAGCTGGCATGTGCCTCATTGTAACCTAACACACTATTCTCTGTAAGCATACCTAAGTGCCTGTAGGTGAGATAGATATACATCTAATCATGTTGACTATGTCACATATGGACTCGCTTTAAGGGAACACCACAGATACAGACTCCCACATGTCTTTTTGCAATGGCCACAAGCTCCTGCTATCCACCATGTTGTGTTTTGAAGCACAATTACAATTGCACATTGGTGTCAGCTGTATAGTTGTCACACATTTTAAGTTGTGCACGGCACACATCTATAAATGCACACTAATCAATCAATCGATCAATCAATCATAGCATTTTGTAAAGCGCACTACATACCAGTGAGGGTCTCAAGGCACTGGGGGGTGGGGAGTGCTGCTACTGCTCGAAAAGCCAGGTCTTGAGGAATCTATTGAAAGTCAGTAGGTCTTGTGTCTGTTGTAGGTGGATGGGAAGGGTGTTCCAGGTCTTGGCGGCGAGGTGGGAGAACGATCTGCCATCGGAGGTCGCTCTTTGGATGCGGGGGACTGTGGTGAGGGCGAGGTTGGCGAAGTGGAGCTGGCGGGTGGGGGTGTGGAAGCTGAGTCGTCTGTTGGGGTACGCTGGTCCGGTGTTGTGAAGTTCCTTGTGTGCATGGGTGAGGAGCTTGAATGTTATCCTCTTGTTGACGGGGAGACAGTGCAGGTCTCTCAGGTGGGGTGTGATGTGGCTGCAGCGAGGGATGTCGAGGATCAGGCATGCAGAGGCGTTTTGGATGCGTTGAAGCTGTTTCAGGAGTTTGACCGAGGCTCCTGCATAGAGAGCGTTTCCGTATTCCAGCCTGCTGCTGACGAGGGCCTGGGTGACTCTTCTTCTCATTCCGGTGGGGATCCACTTGTAGATCTTGCAGAGCATGCGGAGGGTGTTGAAGCAGGAGAAAGAGACAGCGTTGACCTGCTTAGTCATGGAGAGGGTGGAGTCGAGGATGACCCCTAGGTTGCATGAGTGGTCGGTGGGTGTTTAAGCTGTTCCCAGTGCGGTCGGCCACCAGCAGTCATCCCAGGCTGAAGGAGTGGATCCGAGGATGAGTACCTCCATCTTGTCCGAGTTCAGCTTCAGTCAGCTGTTCCTCATCCGTTCGGTGACTGCCTTCATTCCTTCATGGAGGTTGGTTTTGGCAGTGTGGTGGTCCTTGGCGAGGGAGAGGATCAGCTGGGTGTCATCAGCGTAAGAGATGATATTAAGGTTGTGCAGTCGGGCGACTTGGGCGAGCGGCGCCATGTAGATGTCGAACAGCGTTGGGCTGAGAGATGAGCCCTGGGGTACACCGCAGATGATCTTGCTGGCTTCGGAGTGGAAGGGGGGGAGGTGGATGCTCTGTGCTCTGCCGGAGAGGAAGGAGATGGTCCTGTCCAAGGCCTTGACTTGGATCCCGGCGTCGTGGAGTTGTGTTCGTAATGAGCGGTGGAAGACAGCGGCGAAGGCGGCTGACACGTCCAAGAGGATGAGGGCCGCGGTTTCTCCATTGTCTAGCAGGGTCCTGATGTCATCGGTGGTGGCGATGAGGGCAGTTTCGGTGCTGTGGTTACTGCAGGACCCGGACTGGGACGGGTCCAGGATGCTGTTCTCCTCGAGGTAGCGGGTCAGTTGTTTGTTGACAGTCTTCTCGATGACCTTCGCCGGGAATGGGAGCAGGGAGATGGGTCGGAAGTTCTTGAGGTCCTTGGGGTCCGCCTTGGGTTTCTTGAGTAAGGCGTTGATCTTGGAGTGCTTCCAGCTCTCTGGGAAGGTTGGTGTCTCGAAGGAAATGTTTATGGCTTTCCGGATATGGGTGCGATGGCGGTGCTGGCTTTGTTGAAGATGTGGTGTGGGTATGGGTCTGACGGAGATCCGGAGTGGATGGTGTTCATGATCTTGATGGTGTCGTCATCGTTGGTGTTGGTCCAGGAGAGCAGGCAGTTGGTGTCGATTGTGGTGCTGGGGGCGGTGGTCTCAGTGGTGTTCGGGGCGGTCGTGGTGTTGAAGCTGTCGTGGATGTCAGTGATCTTGCGATGGAAGAAGGTGGCCAGAAAGTCGCCCAGGTCTTGCGAAGGTGGGACGTCGTTGGTGTTGGAGCTGGGGTTGGAGAGTTCCTTTATAATATTGAAGAGCTCTTTGCTGTTGTGTGCTTTGTTGTCTAGGCGATCTTTGAAGGAGGCCCTTTTGGCGGATCTGATGAGGTAATGGTGTCTGGGGATGGCGTTCTTGTGGGCTGCGTAGCTATCCGGTGACCGTTTACAGAGCCTGTTCTTCTCCAGATTTTGGCAGGTTTGCTTGGAGCCTGAAGGTCTTCAGTGAACCAGCTGGCTTTCTTGCTGGTGTGGCTGTTGGAGGGTTTCTTGAGCATGGTGAGGGTGTTGGCGCAGTCATCGATCCACTGTCTGAGGTTGCGGGCGGCAGTGTCAGGGTAGGTGGCGTAGGCGGGTGGGCTCTGGGCGAGGTTGGTGGTTAGTTGGTCTTCCGTGACTTTGCTCCAGCAGCGGCGAGGCATCTGTTGGGTGCAGTGGTGCGTGGTGGGTTTCCGGAAGGTGAAGTGGATGCAGCGATGGTCGGTACAAAAGGGGGTGGTGATGTTGTAAAAATGCATAACAGCTGATCTCAACACTGAGGCCACTTAGAAGCCATTGCATCACACTAGAGACATCACAGAGCTCCGCACTGGCTCAGAGTTGGGATTCATGCAGTCACTCACACCCAAAGTCACATTTCGCAGACATTAGAGAGTAGTGCAGTCCTTTCCCGTGGAATGGAGCCGGTGTTGTTTCTTGCGGTTGTGCACATGAAAGTCGAATTCACAAGCCTGGATAGAATATACTGAATGACCAGCAGTGGCAGCATTGTACAACAGATTTTCTTTGCATTGCCGGTTCTAAACAAAACAAAAAAAAGAAGCTGCCTTCAAGCGCACTGCATCATTTTACCACTTGACATGGTACTTTCATCTGGGACTGAGCTCAGCAAAGGGGCCACGCTCTCACTGCACCACCATACCTACGCCGTGAGGGCAACAGCCAGCATGCAGGAACCCGGTTTCTTCAGCCGTGAGGGGAACGGCTTACAGGAACTTTATATAATATAAAGTTCCTAATCCAGCACCCCCTGCCTTGACGCCCGGCACTGACATTCTGCAGCACGCCAGAAGGCGCCATATCTTCGCCCCAAGACTACCCCAGCATGGGACGTGTACCGCAGGTACTTTCAGATGGGGATGAGCGCAGCAAAGGGGCCACCCTCTCCCTGCACCACCATACCTACACTATGAGGGCAACGGCCAGCATTGCAGGAACCCGGTTTCTTCAGCGGTGAGGGAAACGGCTTACAGGAACTTCATATCCCAGCACCCAAGACCTCGTCGTCCGGCACTGATGTTATGCAGCATGCCAGGAGGCGCCATATTTTCGCCCCCAGCCTCCCACAGCATGGGACGTGCCCAGGCCAAGGGCGTGCCCTTCTTTGCCCGTCATTGTCAGGAAGAGGCAGAGCGATGCCACCCCTCTTTCGCCTCAGGCTTTGGGTTACCGTCTAGCACTCAGAGCTGGCTAGTAGGTACTGTGTGCTTTCTGATCTTGCCGCTTTCTATGTGTAGCAGTTGCCAGTAGCAAATTGTGCCCCATTGCTATAATGTACTAAGGACTATTGGTCAATAAATCAATCAATCAATCAGAGTACTTGTAAAGCGCGCTACTTACCCGTGAGGGTCCCAAGGCGCTGAGGGGAGGGGGCGTGCTGCTACTGCTCGAAGAGCCAGGTCTTGAGGAGTCTTCTGAAGGCGAGTAGGTCTTGGGTCTGCCGTATGTGGGTAGGGAGGGTGTTCCAGGTCTTGGTGGCGAGGTAGGAGAAGGATCTGCCGCCGGAGGTCGTTCGTTGGATGCAGGGGACAGCGGAGAAGCTGAGGCTGGCGGTGCGGAGCTGGAGGGTGGGGGTGTGGGTGTGGAAGCTGAGTCTGCTGTTCAGGTAGGCTGGTCCGGCACTGTGGAGTGCTTTGTGTGCGCGGGTGAGGAGCTTGAAGGTGATCCTCTTGTCAACGGGGAGCCAGTGTAGGTCTCTTAGGTGTGGGGTAATGTGGCTGCGGCGGGGGACGTTGATGATCAGTCGGGTGGAGGCGTTTTGGATTAGTTGTAGTCGTCGTAGGTGTTTGGCTGGGATTCCTGCGTAGAGTGCATTGCCGTAGTCCAGTCTGCTGCTGACGAGGGCCTGTGTCACCGTTCTTCATGTTTTGGTCGGGATCCACTTGTAGATCCTGCGGAGCATGCGGAGGGTGTTGTAGCAGGAGGAGGAGACAGCGTTGACCTGCTTAGACATGGAGAGGGAGGAGTCGAGGATGAATCCTAGATTGCGTGCATGGTCGGTGGGTGTTGGTGCTGTTCCCAGTGTAAGGGCGGCCATGTAGACATTGAACAGCGTTGGGCTGAGGGATGAGCCCTGGGGGATGCCACAGATGATGTCAGTGGCTTCGGATTGGAAGGGTGGGAGGCGGACGCTCTGGGTTCTGCCGGAGAGGAAAGAGGTGGACCAGTCAAGAGCCTTCTCTTGGATTCCGGCTTCTAGGAGGTGTCCCTTTAGAGTGCGATGGCAGACCGTGTCGAAGGCGGCTGACAGTTCCAGGAGGCTGAGGGCTGATTTTTCGCCGTTGTCTAGTTGGCGCCTGATGTTGTCTGTGGCAGCGATGAGGGCTGTCTCGGTGCTGTGGTTGTCTGAATCCTGACTGGGACGGGTCCAAGATGTTGTTGTCTTCGAGGTGGCGGGCCAGTTGCATGTTGACGATTTTCTCGATGACCTTTGCCGGGAACAGGAGCAGGGAGATGGGCTGGAAGTTCTTGAGGTCCTTGGGGTCCGCTTTGGGCTTGTTGAGGAGGGCGTTGATTTTGGCGTGCTTCCAGGTTTCCGGGAATGTCGCTGTTTAAAAGGAGATGTTGATGACCTTCCGTAATTCGGGTGCGATAGCTGCATCTGCTTTGTTGGATACGTGGTGTGGGCACGGGTCAGACGGAGATCCTGAGTGAATAGAGTTCATGACCTTGCATGTCTCGTCGTCGTTGATAGTGGACCAGGAAGTCAGGTGGTTGGCGCTGGAGGTGGAGTCTGGCGTAGTCGGGGCAGTCGTGGTGTTGGAGCTGTCGTGGATGTCAGCGATCTTGCGGTGGAAGAAGTTGGCTAGTGTGTCGCACAGTTCTTGTGAGGGCTGGATGTCGTTAGCATTGGTGCTGGGGTTGGAGAGTTCCTTTACAATGCTGAAGAGCTCTTTGCTGTTGTGTGCCTTGTTATCCAAGCAATCTTTGAAGGAGGATCTCTTGGCTAATCTGATGAGGTGGTGGTGTCTGCAGGTGGTGTCCTTGCGGGCTGCGTGGTTGTCCGGTGTGCGTTAGTGGAGCCATGTCTTCTCCAGTTTCCGGCATGTGCGTTTAGAGGTCTGGAGCTCGTTGGTGAACCAGGTGGCTCTCTTGTTGACGTGGCTGTTGGAGGGTTTCTTGAGCGGGGCGAGAGTGTTGGCGCAGTCATCGATCCACTGTCTGAGTTTTCGGATTGCGGTATCTGGGTTGGTGGGGTCGATGGGTGGGTTCTTGGCAAGGGAGGTGATCAGCTGATCTTCAGTGACCTTGCTCCAGCAGCGGCAAGGCAGCTGTTGGGTGCGGTGGTGCGTGGTTGGTTTCTTGAAGGTGAAATGGATGCAGCGGTGGTCGGTCCAGTGGAGTTCAGTGGTGTGGTCGAAGGTGACGTGGGAGCCTGTGGAGAGGACGGGATCCAGCGTGTGGCCGGCGGCGTGGGTGGGTTCGGTGACGAGTTGTCTGAGGCCCAGGTTGGCGAGGTTGTCGATCAGGGTGGCGGAATTGGCGTCGTTGTTGTTCTCGAGGTGGAAGTTCAGATCCCCGAGGAGGATGTAGTCCATGGAGGCGAGTGCGTGGGTGCTGGCGAGGTCGCTGATGGAGTCGCTGAACTGAGCCCGGGTTCCGGGGGGTCTGTAGATGAGTGTTCCTCTGAGGGTGTTGTTGGGGTCGGTGTGGATCCGGAAGTGCAGGTGTTCGGCGGTGTTGAGGGTGTCGTCTGCGTGGGTGGTGACCTTGAGGCTGGACTTGTGGACGATGGCTATTCCTCCTCCGATTCCATTGGCGTGATCCCTGCGGGTGATCTTGTAGCCGTCCGGGATGGCTATGGCGATGTTGGGCGCCGAGGAGTCGTTCCACCCGGTCTCGGTCAGGAAGGCCACTTCTGGTGCGGAGGTGTTGAGCAGATCTCAGAACTCGACGGCGTGTTTGCGTGTGGAGCGGGTGTTGAGGAGTATGCAGCAGAGGTGGTTGGGTCCAGTCCTTGGAGGTTTGGTGGTTCTGTCGCAGGTGAAGCTGCAGGTGTGGCAGGAGAAGTGTCCGTGGGTCAGTTTTGGGGCGGCCTGGAAGCAGGTGTGGTTTCGGCCGGCGTTGAGTGCGTGGAGGGTGCTGGTGTCGTAGTGGAATCTGGTGTTGTGGCGTTCACGGGGACCAGGAGTTCTGGCACTGGGCGTGGTCCAGGCACAGATGGGCACGGCGCGCCAGCGGAGCGCCTGCTACGCGGCTGCTTCTCTGCTGCTTCTCGGCCTGCATATAAGGTGGCTTGGGAGGGAGAAGCAGCTGGGAGGCAAGAGCGGGGAGGTGAATGGGTGTGTAGTGGGGGCAGGGCCGCAGGGATGCAGCGGCGGGAAAGGGTTGGACCGGGAGCGGCGGGGGTGGGGGAACTGGTGGTAAGGGCAGAGGGGAGGAAAAACCCAGGAAAAAAGGAGGCAGCAAGGAGGCAGGAACCAGGCAGTCAGGTGACGAGCAGCGGCCTGGGGGCGACCTGCCTGCAAGCAGGGTCAAATGTCACTTAAAAGCGCAGAAAGGTCACAAAAAACGGGGGGAAACGAGTGGCACAGAGGCACAAAGGTCACAAGAAAGGGCAGAAAAGGTCACAAAAACACGGGGAAACAAGTGGCACAGAGACAGAAAGGTCTCAAGAAAGGGCAGAAAGGTCACATAAAATGGGGGAAATGAGTGTTACAGAGGCAGAACGGTAACAAGAAAGGGCAAAAAAAGTCACAGAAAACGGAGGGAAACGAGTGGCACAGAGGCAGAAAGGTCACAAGAAAGGGCAGAAAGGTCACAAAAAATAGGGGGAAACGAGTGGCAAAGAGGCAGAAAGGTCACAAAAAGGGACAGAAAAGGTCACAAAAAACGGGGGAAAACAAGAGGCACAGAGGCACAAAGGTCCCAAGAAAGGGCAGAAAGGTCACAAAAACGGGGGGAAACGAGTGACCTAGAGGCACAAAGGGGATTAGAGGCAAGAAAAACGAGTACAATCAGGGGAGCAGAACGCAAGAAAAACGAGTGCAATCAGGGGAAGAGAAGGCACGAAAAACAGGTACCATCAGGGGAGCAGAGGCAAGAAAAGCGAGTGCAATCAGGGGAGCTGAAGGCAAGAAAAACGAGTACAATCAGGGGAGCAGAAGGCAAGAAAACGAGTGCAATCAGGGGAGCAGAAGGCAAGAAAAACGAGTGCAATCAGGGGAGCAGAAGGCAAGAAAACAGCACAATCAGGGGGAACAGAAGGAAAGAAAACGAGCACAAACAGGGGGAACAGAAGGCAAGAAAAACGAGTACAATCAGGGGGACGAAGCAAGAAAAACGAGCACAATCAGGGGAGCAGAAGGCAAGAAAAACGAGTGCAATCAGGGGAGCAGAAGGCAAGAAAACGAGCACAATCAGGGGGAACAGAAGGCAAGAAAACGAGCACAATCAGGGGAGCAGAAGGCAAGAAAAACGAGTACAATCAGGGGAGCGGAAGGCAAGAAAAACTAGTGCAATCAGGGGAGCAGAAGGCAAGAAAAACAAGTGCAATCCGGCAAGAAAACCGAGTCATATCAGGGGAGCAGAAGGCAAGAAACACGAGTGCAATTAGGGGAGCAGAAGGCAAGAAAACGAGCCCAATCAGGGGAGCAGAAGGCAAGAAAACAAGCACAATCAGGGAACAGAAGGCAAGAGAATGGGCACAGATAAGAATGCAGGCACAGTGGGAAGACAGGCAACAGCGGTCACAGACACCAGAAGACAGTATGGGCAGTACAGGGAAGACAGACAGACAGCGACAGTGATACAAACCTAAGGCCTACCACTGGCCACCAGGGATGAGGCGCAGGTGGTAGCCTGCGGGTGGAGGAGGGCCTCAACTTCTGCAGCAGCGGCAGCTTGGGCAGGGTCAGGACACACAGGCAGAGCTGTGTGGTGGGGAAGCGACCTACCAGCAAGGTCAAGGGTCTTGGGGTGTCTAATCTTTCCATTTTATTTTTATGACTTAATGGATGTTTAGGCTTAGCACTCCCTTTGAATTAGGGCCTTGTTTTTCACTCTGCACTTTAGTGACATTATTGTGTCCAAAACGCCGATAATATTTTTACTGCGTAAAATCTGTATGCACGTGGCACTTTCTCTGTTAATACAAGATTTTCTGATAGTTCTTTTTTGGCATTGTGTGGCCTATGCTCTAGTACTGTATCGCACTACACATATTGCACATAGTTACTGTTATTGCTGTTATAAACCTGTTTACACGCTGCACTTTAACTGATAATATAGGGCTGTTTGATAGCTCTAAATACCTGGTACTGTATGGTTAGTAATCTAGTACTGTATTGCATTTTGCACATTGTATACTACACCCTGTGTTGTCAGTTGTGAAGCACTTTAGCAGGGATTTGTCAACATATCTGTGCTATATACACGACAAACATGAGTAAGCGTAAGCCGAGTATAGGCAAAAGTGTGGTGGGAACTTTAGATGCCTTCTTATTGAAGGCAGAATCAGCCCTCATTAATGAGATTAAGCTAACTGAACGAATGTTATCTCTTGAGCCCCAACACCCGCAAGGTAGACTTTCTTTAACCCCTGTAATCCCCGAATCTCTGGTGGTTTCTAACCATGATGCATCCCCAACCCAGCTTAGCCAGTCGCATTATATTGTTTCTGACCCAGTGATAAACCTTGTTCCCTGCTCATTGTGTGACCAAGAATCCAGCCCTGTTAAGCTCAAAGTTACGACCAGAGGGCAGAAAGCCAAATTGAGGTCATCGCGTACTGTTGTTCCCTCCCCCCAAAAAAAGGAAGAGTCGAGGACTATTGAAAGCCAGCAAACCTGCCCAGAGAATAAATGGCAAGAAAAAGTCAACTGTCATTTCTGTAAATGTTACCAAAGAGGGTCCCAGCACCCCTATGGTTCAGTTAACAACAGGGCAGCCTGGTGACAGCTCTCAGGAGGGGAATTTCTGGGGCAGGCTGGAAACTATAATGACCACCTTATTGGATCACATTTTGCAAAAAATAAGTACAGTTGAAGCTAGATTATCAAAACTAGAGGGGATGGTTAGCTGCAATTCGCCGGTTACCCAGGCAGCTAGTCCTGATATCAGTAGAGACCATTTAGCTACCAAGAGAACAGGTATGGGGGCAGGTCCACATACAAGCTCTTCTGCAAATAGAGAGGGGACAGACAAGAGTAGCTCTAACAACTTTACGCCCAGTAGTATTGACAACCCATTTCGTACCCATCAGTCCCCTACAAGAGCAGGGCCTTCAGTACCCTCAAGAGCTGGGAGGACAGAAAGTAGGGATTTACGGTCAACGAGTCTCCCAGTCATTGATCTTCCACCGGAATCTACTCCCTATCTAATAGTCTTGGGGAATGCTCCTCCTCTTTCACAAGGCGAAAACTATGGGCAGCTGATAAACAAACTAACACATTGGTTTACACACAATACCACCCTGGGTGCCCGTATGGCGAAAAATATTCTTATGGCTCGCAGGGTGAGTTGGATTGGGAGCTCGCGAAAAACAGGTTTGGGGGACTGTGTCATAGTAAACTTTGACAACCCTCATATAGCGTGCAGGATCTTATCTAGGGACACTAGTTTTGCTCCTTCTTCTGGATCTGTAATCAGGGCTCTCCCTCTGGGTTTCTTTTATAACCCAGCACCATCTATGGATATGTCTGATAACATCCAGAGGGCCCTTCCCCGAAGAGGGTGGCCGAATAGATTAGCACCTAGGCAGCAGCTTATCTCTATGGCCCACTCATCTTTTGCAACAGATGGCCAGTTTGGTGTTGACCCCGCACTAGAACTAAATAATAGATTTGCAGTATTAACTGGGTTGGAGGAGTGCAACTGACTAGAAATTCCAACCTCTTCCGAGATTGAACCTGCTGTATTTACCCAGTCCCCACCAGAGGATGTTGAGAGGCCAACAGGTGAGAGATCCAACAACTTTCTATCTTGGAACATTGCAGGGCTGGCAAACAAGCTCCAAGACCCACTGTGGGTGCAATTTGTGAAGCAATTCTCAGTAATCAGCCTGCAAGAAACATGGGCAGTGGACTGCGACCTGCTATTGGAAGGGTAAAAGGCTTTTTTTGTCCCAGCCACTCCCTCTGCGAGTGGAAGACCCAAGGGTGGTCTAGCTGTATATATATCTGTGGCTGTTGACTGCCAGATCCAGGTTGTGCCAACCTCTAACCCAGGAATTCTTGCATTATCAGTACAAAGGGGAGACACTAGATGGGGCCTTATTAACTTCTATAATTCGGTGGCCTGCCCTCATGGTGTTTGTAACATCACCACCTTGGGAACATTCATAAGACAATCTTTGGGCTCTACCCTACACAATCTTCTGGTTTCTGGTTTCTGGTGATTTTAACATACATCCATGTGGTAACACAACACTATCCTGTATTTCTGAGGATGTCCCCGTATGAGGGGGTTTCATTTTGAACATCATGCTCATGGGGAATCACTGAATAACATGATAAATGAATTAGACATGGTGGCCCTGATGTCCTTAACTCCCCCGCAAACCAATTTTCCATGCCAACTTTGAAAGGGCGCGGTAAGGGGTCATTTATAGACTTTATTTTAATTTCCTCTTCTTTGCAATCTCTATTTCATTGTTTTATTATTATTGGAGAGTGAATTTAGTGACCACAATCCACTATGTGTTCATATGTTGGGCCCATTATCCGTACAAATCGGTGATATCTCACCGAGGGGTATATTAAGACCGACTGATGGTAAGCGAAGACTTAAATGTTATCAGATTTCTTCAGATATATTTTACAGTAAAGTAAAAGTATCCTGTGCTACTTAGTTAGCATGTTGTACAGCTGTAGGTTCCTCTCCTAATGAGATTATGGGTGCATACGAACTAATAGCACATAAAGCCGGTGAAATCTTAAGTGCCCCCGCTCGTAGAACTGCCACCCACGGCCCCAGATAGTTTGACTCTCACTGCTCTAAGGCAACTAAGAAGCTGAGGGAAGCTCTGTCAGCCAAACCAAGAAGCCAAACTAATGTAGCACTTGTCGCAAAGTATATAAGTTAACTCTGGTGACCTGAAGGAGGAGGCATGGAGGGAACTGATTGCCGTTAGTACTCTTATGAACAGCTCCAGATTCTGGAACGTTGTGAATGATCCATTCCACGGTCAGGAAGTGGAGAGTGGGGGCCTTAGATTCTTACATTACTGAGGAGGAGTGGGTGCTTCATTTTCAATCTATGTTTGACTACCCTATGGAGCACAGCTGCCCAGAGAGTCGGGTCGTAAATGACCTGGCAATAATCTTTGAAAAGGATGAGGTTGTAGCTGGTATTGAAGGGCTATCCATTTATAAAGCGCCGGCCCCAGATGGGATTCCACCGGACTTATTTAAGTCCAACCCCCGTTCTGTGCACCAATTCTGGAGGCTGTGTTTAATGCAGAGGTACAAAAGGGGGGGTGAATGACGGAGCATCTAAACCAATCAAATACTCACACCCAGTCAACAGATCAGGGTTTAATCCATCACCGTTCTTTAGCCCACTCTGCCACCCAGTTCAGACATGGCCATATGCAAATCAATCTGACCCTGTGCCTCAAGTACGATTGTTCAGTTTCGTCTTGATTTATGTACTGTTCTATGTATACTTGTAGTATTGGGAACACAGAATTGATGGCTATGTGTTTTCCTCTCTCTTCAGTACTCGAGAGCACGCTTGGACGGCTTTCTCAACCAATTGATTTTTCGCACATGGCACACCATTAAAGGGTGAGTGCCTATGGAGCACTGATATCCTTTTGACCTTCATGTTGTTGGTTTGAGATACTTAGCCCGAATATTTGTTTTCACAGGTGTCCGCCCACACTACTGGGGTTACATGAATTCAATGTAACTAAGCCCCCTCCCTTCACTACCCTACCCGTCCTGATGAAGACCCGTTCATGAGGATATCAACTGCCCTTCTTATCCTTGGGTCGAAACGTCGACAACCATTTCCCCCACCTGGAGCCTGCATCTTTTTTGTCCCTGTCCCTTCTCCCTTCGAAAATAAGCGCAACGGATGAATTGTCCACCGTAACATAGCAAGAAAGAATGACATTTTTTGCAGAATAAAAGTTGAGGGCAGGCTCCTCCAGAACCACTCTAAGGATTATTTAACCTTGGACTTACAAAATTAATTGGAACACATCTTTTCTAGACCCTCTTGGTCTTTTTCTGTCTCACACGAGCACCAAAACTTTCACTCTATTCTATGCATGTTACTTGTTGGTAACCCCTTTTTTGCTTCTCCAAATTTGTATATTTGTATATTGAATAATGATGAGGAATTTAAAAAAAAAAAATAGTGGAGTCTTTTCCTCTACTTTTAAGACATCCAAAATGTATTGTGTGTGTTGGACACTTGATTGTTTTTGGGCTATTGTTTTCTCTTTTGTTTCCAAAAATTTCTTCATTGCAGGATTTAATCGCATGTGGAATGAAAATTGAATTAAGTTGTGTAACAAAGTACCAATAATCGTATTCGGAGTTAACGTCTAGGACCACTTTATCTGTAACATCATGTAAACAGTCCAGCCCAAATTGCCAAGCCATGCCTTCCCTGGACCGGAAACAAGCTTTCCTTCCTAGGACCGGTTTCTGGCATTACAGCAGTCTTCAGCAAGGCTTGCTTGAATCCAGTGGCAAAGTGAGCGCCTCTATGCTCTAAACTCTAAATTGCCTAAATGCTTTCCTACTCTATTCTTGTATATCCTTGTCTATTGGTAAATTCCCTGTGATTCTCAATAACATTCTCCCTTCTAAGATGGCCGACACCATCCATATGTACTGCACGTCGTTGATCTTTATCACCAAGCACTCACTTGTCTAAAATGGCCGCCTCTCTTTTAATGTGCTTCACGTCGTCTATTTCCATTGTTAACAGACCCCCATGTGACCACCTTCACTCACTGTTAAAAGCTTCCCATTCACGTTGCAGTTCTAGCGATCCCCGCAGAACCACGCCAACCGGCGAAAACTTAGAGTATTATCTCCGTAAGTCAGCGTCTATACCTTCCCCTCACCTCAGACTCTCGCTCATGTAGAACTGGTCACTTAGTGCTGTTCCTTTTAATATTTTAGAAGTTGCCGAAATTAGCCATCCGCAACGGCTTCTCATTCAAAATTGAGTGTACCTTGAATCCCCGTTATTACTGGGTAAGCATAACCCCTGTTAGCTTATTGAACCACTGGGGCCTCATCCGTTCCCCATTTCTTAAGTTTCATTCCTTGTCCCAGATCACTGTCACGTCCCCTGTACTGATGTCGCCCGATACCGTAATGTGCTTTTGAGTCGCATCAAGTGTTCAGCCCACCGGTAATTCTCTACCTATTGAGTTTTAAAATCCACTTCACTGCGCGGTATATCTGCAACACGCTAGACCCTGCCTATCAACTGTTAATTTCCGAACCCGCTCACTGCGCCGTACCTCACTGTTCACACCACGCCTTACCCAACTTAAATAATTCTTGCCTAATTCCCTTGCCCCCAGACCACTATTAATTTCCGAACCCGTTCACTGCGCCGTACCCCACTGTTTGCACAACGCCTGACCCAAATAATTATCTGTCTGTCCTTAAAATCTTATGTCGCCTCACTGCGTCGCACATCTAAAATTTTATAATTGCAGTGCGTCGTACGCCGTCCAATCCTTCCGCCTTTCTAGTATAATCAAACAAGCATGGTTTTTCAGTACCGCATGGCACTGTCACTTCATCTGCCGTTTGCGGTTTGTCAATTGCTCTAGCACGCTCCTTGGAACACCAATTGAGTAGTTAATAGTGAGAAGTCTCACTCCTTCACTGGAAATCACACAATTTTGCCCCTAGTTACATAACTGAACCGAGCATCAGACCTTACTCGTGCTAGTGTCACTGACAAGTCACTGAACTTTGACCGGAACGGTCCATGCCTAGTAAATTGTCTAAAACCCCACTTTTTCTTTTTCCCAATTTCTCCCATTTAAATCTTTTTTGCTAAATTGTTTATGTTAAATGGTATGTATGTAAGAAAGGAAACTCTATAATTTCAAACAGACATGCTTTATATTAATGTCCTGAAGATGATGCCATATATCTAAGTTTGAGCATCGAAACGTCGACACCATTGTACCGTATGTCTCTTAATATACAGAATGCATTGCACAATGGTACCCTGATTGAATTAAGTCTGTCCACTGAATACTAAAAAACAGACCACTTCGTCCGCTTTTGCCTGTAAAATTGCTGTTTTGTCTTGTTTTATGTGGATCACAGGCTGTGCCCCCTTGACATTACTTTTCAACTTTTTGTTACTATTTATATGTGTAAAATAAAACTCTGTCCGGCTGGACAAAGAACATACTGGCTATTTAGCGTATGATGATTCAAACGTTCACTTTCCATGTTCTAGGGACTGCCAAGATGCGGGCAATTAGTGGTGTCATGCTCTTGCGCGCCAACCTGCTACTCCGAGGGAACACCCCCAGCGTCATCTCTGCCACGTTTTTACTCATCCGGCAGATGTCATCCCACCTAGTGTGACGGTGTGTGTGCAGTCGGTTGGAGACACCCAGAGCCCGCACTTTGCGTGCAATGGCAACCTATATGGCCTTATGCTGGTGGACCTTAATCTGCAGGCATGGGAGCCAAGAAGAGGAAGTTTTAGTGACACTGTGTTATGTACCACTGTGTTTTAGTACAGGAGCACGAGAACATAGCACACCAATACATAAATGTTGAGCAGAGGACATACAGCATGACATATAGTACACTTGCATCAAATAGTTTTAAAGAAATGTATACATGTATGATGAAGGACACAGTACCTGGCCATCTCATACACATGTAGAGTGCCAGCACAGAAACCAATGTGAAGAAGACCCTCATCTGTGATGCAGTATGTGAGTGAGCAATACACACAATACATTTGAAAGGATGTGTCGGGGCAGACTCACTGTGTCCAACACTGCACACCCCTCAGTGTCCTTGGCCAGTGAATGGCTACCTGTGTCATGGAGGTCATATTTAGGGCCATGATCTTACATTTCACACTCTTCTTACAATGTGTAGGCCTGTCTTGTGCAATCCTCAGGCCTAAGATAGCTCACTGAGAAATAGGGTGGTGGACAACACATATGTTTCACTCAGTCCATTTACTGATGGGTCCTTGAACATTGGGCAGTTTCTGTGCAGGCCAGGGGGACTCACACTGAGGTTAAACGTGGGCCATCAGAAAATTCACATGCATGTACAATATGAGAGGGCAAACAGTGCCTACACATGCGAGACAGAACACATAATGAAAACAATGGAAGGATGATATCTCCAAATTACATTTATCTGATGTGTCATAGGTGAATTACCACCAAGAGTGTTACACTCAGGCATTTTGCTCTTATGCATAATGCACACATACCCATGGGGGCAATATGAAAACTGTACACACATTCTTCAGTACCCTCTGGATGAAATACATTTGTAATGTCACAAATGAGCATGTGAAAACCTTATGGACTATGACATCACATAGCACAGGCAATGTATTTTCAAACTTCGACTGTCCAAACCATCAGTGTTACTGTATGGCTGCAAAAACACTACATATCCCTCCCATCCTTCAATGCAGCCATGGATCTATGGAAATAAGGCTACACACCCCATTGACATGAAGTCAGCAGGCTAGGCAGTGTATCACACATTTACATTACCCAGTCGCAGACCAACGTTTGTATTTTTTTTTGCTGTTGAAGGGCTGTAGAAATGTCCGTTTTGCCATCCACCCCAAATACTCAAGTGCAATTCTTACTGGGCCATGTATGGAGCATGGGTTATGAAAAATAAGGATACATGCACATTAAATTACACTCACATGCACATACTTCTGCAGAGCAACATCATGTGAGCACTCTGAGCACTCTCAAACTTTCACTCTGAAACACTTACCAGTACATCTGGCGCACCATATATCCTCCCATACTGTGAAAGGACCTTGTCTACCAGGACCTCTAGTTCTTCTGTGGTGAAGGGACGGGCCCTGATGTTCTCACTTCTCACCATCATTGGGTCCAAATGACAGGAACAGCAGCAGTTGGTGGTGAAGAATGGCAGACAGCAGTGTCTGGATGTAATTGAAATGTGTGGCTCTCTCACAGCATAATTAGCCTCCTGCGGTTGTTTCAGTGGTTCTCAGCTGCTACAATTGGTGTTCCTGGTCAGCATTTTTCAAACCAATAACCGGGACAGCGGTGGCGGTGCAAGCCTACTGTGAGTTTCAAATTTGTAATTTACTACCGCAATAGCAGTTCCCATTGGCTACAATGGTATTGGCACAGGCGGTGTCACACCGCGGGGTCCAGGCGGTCTCTACCGCAATCGTGCATCTTTCAATTGTACCAAATGACCGGGCCCTCAGTAGCCGAGCACGCCTACCGCGGGTTTCAAATGTGTAATTCACTACCGCTATCGCGGTTCCCATTGTCTGCTATGGTATGGGCATTGGCTGTGTCACACCACAGGAGCAAGGTGGTCGCTACCACAATCGTGCATCTTTCAATTGTACCCAATGACCAGGCCCACGGTAGCGGAGCGCGCCTACCGCGGGTTTCAAATGTTTAACTCACTACCCCCATCGCGGTTCCCATTGGCTGTAATGGCATGGGCATTGGCGGTGTCAGACAACGGGGGCCAGGCGGTCGCTCCTGCAATCATACATCTTTTAATTGTACCCCATCACCGGGCCCACTGTAGCAGAGCACGCCTTCTGCGGGTTTCAAATGTGTAATTCACTACCATGATCGCGGTTCCTATTGGCTGCAATGGCATGGGCATTGACGGTGGCACACCGTGGGGTCCAGGTGGTCGCTACTGCGATTTGGCATCTTTCAATTGTAACCAATGACAGGGCCTGCGGTAGCGGAGCACGCCTACCACAGGTTTCAAATGTGTAATTCACTACCGTGATCGCTGTTCTTATTGGCTGTAATGGCATGGGCATTGGCTGTGGCACACCGTAGGGTCCAGGTGATTTGGCATCTTTCAATTGTAACCAATGACTGGGCCCATGGTAGCAGAGCACGCCTATCGCGTGTTTCAAAATTGTATGGCACTACCGGGATCGTGGTTCCCATTGGCGGCAATGGCATGGGCATTGGCGATGGCCCGGCAGCCGCTACCATGATTTGGCATTTTTCAATTGTGGCCAATCACTGTGATTGCGGTGGCGAAGCACGCATACCGCACCTATGGACACATTATGCTCTAGCAATGGCAATGGCCAAATCTCATCATGGAACACTAGACACTTACAATGTATTATGCCACCTGATTGACAAATTCAATGCTAGTGTGACATTGAACTCACTGATGACTACACATGCCATGTCAGTGCACATGATTACATGCATTAGCATCTATTTCCTCACATGTCACATATGATATTTGCGTGCATGTACACAGATTTGGTGTGTTAATGGACTCTCATATTGGTGAACATGTCAATATGTGAGATGGCTAATCAACTCACAGTAATGATTGACTGACTACATAGTGTGCCTATTTCACTGTGTAGATTGATGAATTCATTTTGATAGTTGATCAGCTTACACACCAGTGCTCATCGTGTAGAAGAGATGTGCTCTCTGCAACTTAAGCAAGAAGGTGTGGCAGGTACATCAGCTCTGTAGAAGTCAGCATTGTTGCTGTTTCAAACATGTGCTGTGTCAACTACTCCCAGGTCTGGTGACACAAGATGTAGGAATGTACCATCTTCCATTCACATTGTCAGATTCTATTTTGGAGGACCACATGTACAACTACATGAGATCAAGGTGTCTCTGCATGTGACTTGTGCATTAAGCTGTTGTGTCAGTCCAATGATTGTTGCCTCTGTTTCAGTCAAGATGTAAGATGTTTGACACATCTCATAGGGCAATGAAATTGACATGTGTCCCCTTCCATTTTATGTAGGAGACGACCAAATGTGCATTGTCCATTCAAAGTGCTGGCAAACATGGAGGATGAGGACACCATAACAAAATTCCGTCTGGATCACCTTACCCTTCAAGACCTATGTGCTCAGTTTGAGCCCCATCTGAGGCCTCACAGCACCTATGTGACTGCTTTGACACCAAGAGTTAAGGTGATGGCGGCCCTGCATTAATTTTGTAACTGGTTTGTTCCAGTACACTGTGGCAATCGCTGGTGGGATGTCTCAAACGATGTTCAGCATGGTGCTACGTGATGTCCTGTCCGCAATGATGATATATAAGGACAGCATCCATTTTCCTAGGAGACCTGAATTGGCAGCTGTAAAGGGTGATTTTATGACCGTGGCCGCATCCCTAATGGTGTGGGCGCCATTGACTGAACACATGTTGGCCTGGTTACACCACAGGCACGTGAGCACATATACAGGAACAAGAAGCATTTCCATTCCATTAATGTGCAAGTGGTATGCCAAGTGGATATGATAATCTCCCATGTCTGTGCCAGATTTCCCGGATCAGCACATGAGCCCTACGGGAACCGTCGTTTACGATGCAACTTTTAGCACGCAGTGCTATTACAACGCAGACTTTAAAACACATTCCATTACATCGCATTACACTGGGGGGCGCTCTAGGATAGGGAATACTTTTAATTTACTATCCAACACCTTCCCTAGTGTCCACGGGGACTGGTGTTGGAATAGTAAATTAAAATATTCACTATCCAACACCCCTTAGTGTAATGCATTGTAAAGGAATGCGTTTTAAAACTTGCGTTGTTACAGCATGCGTGCTAAAAGCATGCGTTGTAACAACATACATCCGACCCCTACGTACTGCATAACAGCATCATACCACAACTGATGGCAAATCTGCATCCGGAGCGTGTGTGGCTTGTTGGTGAGTACACAGAGTCAAGTAGTGTGCTGTATGTGTGACATGCTGTTCTCAGCTCCTATTTATGTAATTAAATTGCTCCCTGTGTGTCACACCTAGGTGACTCTGCATATCCCAACCAGCCTTGGTTGCTGAGCACACTGAGGAATCCGAGGACCATGGGGGAAGTTTGCTATGATGATGCACATGGGAGGACACGTCGTGTGGCGGAGCATACTTTTGGGCTTCTGAAGTCTAGATCCTGTTGTCTAGACAAGAGCCTAGGTGCACAACTCTACTCTCCCCAAAAGGTGTGTCAGATCATAGTTGCATGCTGAATGCTCTACAACCTGGCCTTGTGCAAAGAGATCCCCCTGCTCCTGGATGATGATGAACAGCAGATGCCCCCCTTGCAAACCCACACATGCCCAGCGATGACGATAGTGGAGAAGAGGAAGGTGTTGAACTGCGTCAACAGTTCATCGACAACTACTTCCCTTGAATGTAAGTGACATTGTACAAAAGTGACATTGTCTGTTGTCTCTGATGGTAGTGGCAAGGCATAGTTGATTTTTTTTGACTGCTGCCTGTTGTTGGCTCTGTGCAAATGGCTGATGTGTGTGGTACAGGGTATATTTGTCCAGGTACCTCATGTTTATGTTGAAATAGATGCTCATTGTTATGTGTGCTGGTTTGTATATGTTGATGACTAGCGGTGTGTTCTAGCTGTGATAGCATCACCTGATAAATCTCATTCTCTTGTGTCATTCTAGGTCCCTTCACCCTCTCATTGCCTCGACACAGTCAGAGCTGGTGGTACATTGGAATTTGAGTTAACATTGTACATACTGTGATAAACATGGAGTTGACACAAAGACATAGGTGTGTAAAGAGTATTTATTTGCAATAATTATTTGTGACCGAGAAGTGATTATTTATGAAATTGTGGAAAGTGAATTTCTGAGTTGTCAGTGATGGCAAATGAGAACAATAGGATAGTCACCACATTGATGTAGTCACACAGTCCAACAGACGTCTGCCATCAACATGGCAAAGTGGGTAAGGATAGCCAACAAAGTCAATGACAAGGGGAACAGAGGTGCCAACATGGCTCGGCAACGAATGTTTGGATGGTGCATTGCCACGTGATCCTCCCCTGGTGTTTCTCAGACGGCCCCTTGTGCGTTTAGCAGGCGGGCTCTGCTGCGGGTTCAGCGGTGTCTGAGGAGTCATTTTGTTACAGCTCACCTCTCTCTGTGGCCGCAGTTGGGGTGGTGGGAGTATCAGCATGCGGGTCATAGGAGTGGGGTTGAGCTGTCATTTGGGCTGCATGTATTTCCCTCAGAACACCCACAAGCTGGCCCATGAGGTCCACAATTTGGCCCATATGCGTGTCCATGGACCTCAGCAGCAGGCAGAACTCACACACTTTTTCCACAACCTGGCCCATCTGTCCCTGGGTCTGCTGATATGCCCCAAGGACTCAGGCGATGGTGGCCAGGGCTTCGGTCCGAGAGTCCTCCTATATTTGTCCCCCAGTTGCCCTCCCACCTGCCCTGCTGACCCCGACCTGTGGCATGTTATGTTATGTTATGTTGTTATGTCAACTGTTTTTGTACCGCGCACAGCTGCCCCAGCAAAGGGGCGTCCTGGCGCCAAGAGAGGTATACACAACATCGCAATAAGCCGCAGAATCAGGGATTTTTATTAAAAAGAAAGGTTTTAATGGCACGTCTGAACTGGAATAAGTCTTCCAGTGCTCGAATTTCCGCAGGAAGAGAGTTCCACAGTTTTGCGGCTACTACTCGGAAGGAGCGGCCGCCAGTCCTACTCAGCAAAAAACGTGGGACAACAGACAGGTTCTGACCCATCGATCTCAGGGGTCGAGAAGGGACATAAGGGGTCAGTAGATTCATCAAAATAGGGGGGGGCCGTGCCTTTTAAAATTTTAAAAGCCAGGCAAAGCACCTTAAACTCGATCCTCCGAGCAACAGGTAGCCAATGGAGCGCCTGCAGTGCTCTTGAGACCGAACATCGCCTAGGCAGTCCTACCACCGCTCTTGCTGCGGCGTTCTGCACTCGCTGCAACCGCATGAGTTCCGCCTGGTTAATTCCAGCTAGCAGTGCACTGGCATAGTCTATCCTCGATAGTACTGAGGCCTGGACCACAAGCTGTCTAGTGGGGCACTCAACACATCCCCAAAGTCTCCCTCCACTCCTCTGATTGTGTGGTGGTGTTGGTAAACACTAAGGCAGGGAGAGTGTTGCAGGCAGCAGTGGTGGTGGTTGAGGCCGCACAGGTGGTTGCAGCAGGGGTCAGCGTTGTTGTTGTTGTTGCTGTGGTGGTGGTCGGGACAATGTGGGCCTGAGACGTTGTGCGCCCTGGCAAGTCGGATGGGCCAGGTTGTTGCTCCTCATCCGAGAAATGTCGGGAGTCTGCATCCAAGAGTTCATGTTCCGGAGGGGAGGGGGGGGGGTGACTGGCTCTGCAGGCAGTTGCTTGTGGATCTCCTGTTGAACAGAGGTGAAATGGCCATTGAAGTGCACTCCACAAGCTTGGTGTTAGATGTTTGGATGTTACATGTGATACACCACACACTTTACATTGCACTCACTTGGTATGGCTGCAGGATACTTCGCATCAGGACATGAGGTTGAGGTATATACATTACTTTTCCATGGTGTGACATGTGAAAGAGAAGCATGTGCCACATACTGATTGTGTGATTACAAGGACATGTTGTCATCTAACATCTTGCGGCACATGTGATGCGTCTTTTTGGTTTGCTCTGTAAGGAACCACTTTCGGCTCATCAAGAACTAGCCATTGTAATGTTATACATACCTTTTTCATATCATGTACTATTCTTTGTTTGTCTGATTGACCATGCATGGTTTGTGCTCATATGGGCCTTCATGTTCTTACACCATGGCAGTTACACATTGCATTTAGTGCTGTGCATGATTGGGCACTGAATTTCTTCCACATTAGACTTGGTGAGTTAAAGTTTAATTTCTGTGACAGTTATGTATGTTTAGTTGTCTGCACGCTGGATGTGGCTTTTGGATATGTGCCAAGTTGGATGACATGTGAGTGCTGGTGTGGTCATATGGCTCCATGCATTTTGAGGAGGATGGCAGGGTGCATTCACTGTCTACCTACCTGTTTGGTGACACAGTAGAGGGAAATAGCTACCACATGGTTCTGGGTGTGGGGAGTGTTCATTCCTGCTCAGCTTTGTGACAAGGGGGCCTGGTGGGAGTTGCAGTGATGGCTTCCATCCCCCAAACACCCCTTCCTGTAGAGATGGCTACCTACCTGTAAGTTTGAAGAGAGCAATGCAATGGATGCAACATGGTTCTGGGTGTGGGGAGTGTTCCATCCTGCTCAGCTGTGGGAGAGGGCCTGGGGGGAGTTGGACTGCTGGCTTCCCACACACAAACACCCCTCCCTATTGAGATGGCTACCTATCTGTAAGTTTGAAGAGAGCAATGCAATGGCTGCCAAATGGTTCTGGGTGTGGGGAGTGTTCCATCCTGCTCAGCTGAGGGACAAGGGGGCCTGGTGGGAAATCGAGTGCTGGCTTCCCACCCACAACCACCCCTCCCTATTGAGATGGCTACCTACCTGTAACTTTGAAGAGAGCATTGCAATGTCTTCCACATGGTTGTGGGTGTGGGGAGTGTTCCATCCTGCTCAGCTGTGTGACAAGGGGGCCTGGTGGGAGTTGGATTGCTGGCTGCCCGTCCACATGCCTCCATGGAAATATTGTTAGCTACCTTTGGGGTGATTCAGAGGAAGGAATTGTTAGATCTGTGAGACATGTGTTGGGAAGAGTGTGTTGTACGGAAGTGCATTTGGGTCTAGGAAGTGTAGCTTTGTAGTTGTGCAAGACAGTACATAGCAGTGTAATGGTAGGCATTTGTTGGTACTTACCAGCCTCCACTCCCCTGGGTATTCCTGTGAGACTCTCTGGATGCAGCGTGGCAAGCACCTTCTCCTCCCCTTAGGTGAATGTTAGTGGTGGAATGGGAGGGACACCGCCAGTCCTCTGGACAGCTCATGGTTCTTGTTGGCACGCTCTTTCACCCTGGTCTTGAGGTCATGCCACCTCCTCCTGATGTCCTTCAGGGTGCGCGGGGTGGTCCCTACTGCATTGAATTTGTTGACTATCCTTGCCCACATTTGATTTTTTGTGGCTACTGGTGTCTGTTGGACCATGATTCCAAACAAATGTGGTTCTAATCTGATTAGCTCATCTACCATCACTAACAACTCATTGTCAGTGACTTTGGGCATCTTCTTCTGTGACATGGTGTGTGATATGCAAGTGGGGGAAAAGTGCAGGTGTGAAGTTGGTGGTGGTGATGTGGGTGTTGTGTGTGTGTGGTGGTGATGGTGTGATGTGTGCTGATTTGCTTCTACTTTGTGCTGTGGGGGGGCCTTTAGTTCTGGAGTTGTGCAAAGGATTCTGGGCAGGGAAGGGGCTGGTTTTATACTCCGCTATGTGGGTGGGTCAAAATGGAGTATTCATGTCAGGTGTGTTGTGAGGGTTGACCTGGGATTTGTACTTTTTTGTTGCCATGGGGATGTGTCATTGGGGTGTGTTAGGTGTTTTTTGAGGCTGAGCCAGATTTATGGCCACACATGGTAGCCTTGTTGTGTGGTTGCTTTCAACCGCTATTACTCTTCTGGAGTGACCGCAGTGGTCGGAAAACAACAGCCCTTCCACCAGCTCTCCCATTCATCAATTGTTGCGATAGCGGTGGTCAACTGTTTGTTCCGCTGCCACTGCAATCGTATCCTAATTTCATGTGCAGTCAATCCGCTGGTCAAATGGTGGTTTTGGGTCTTTCCGCAGCAAATCCAAGCACCGCAGATGGATTTTCACCTGCTCCGGACGGTCCCGGCGGAGTTTTGTGGAATCCATCTGCCGAGGTCGGATTTTTCTGGCAGTTCATCCTAATCTGACCGCCGGTTTTCTCGCGGTACATGTGGACAGATATTTCGCTACCACGGCAGTCGGAATGGTTTTCCGACCACCATCCTAATCGATCCCTAAGAGTTCAGTCAAAGCTATACAGAATAACAGCATTAGTGTTTGATGTGCTGAAATCTCTCTAATATGATCTCCTCTAGTTATTAATCCCAAACTAGGAATGCACACTCAATTAAAGAAAGAAAATCATGATAGCTGAGTTGTTATGGTGATTTAGTAGAGTTTAGGATAAACAAGTGCTTCAATAAATCAGATATAAAGACAATTTAGTCAGATTCTAATAAGGCATTGAAATAGGATACCAAAGCTCAAGAGTTCAGGAAGGGATATGAAGCATTCCAGTTTAAGCAATCTCCCAGAAAGGGAGAGAGCACTCAACAAACACAGCATATGCGTCAGTTCTTAAAGGAAGCAAGGTGAGTCCACATCAGGCAAGTCAAGATTGCAGAGGAAAGTCCTGCACAAAATCCTTCACCATTAAGAGTGCTAACTCCAATCAGGCTGCAAGCAAAACAATGGCGCCTCTCTCTGCAGAATTAGGCAATATTATATTCTTGAAGTTACAGGGGTGACGCCTCCTGGAATCACCTCATCTGGTCAGACGACTCAGTCCATTGTCCTTAAGAAATCCAGTATGCGAATCATTAGAACAATGCTCCTTTAGCATAAAACACATGGGCAAGTTCAAGAGGACAGTTTCCCAGGCAGCTGGTTAGGATTGTAACAAATATTGTAGCAAAATATCTTGTACGGTACATGAGAACTAAGGAAAGAAAACACTGTTTCATACTGGTTTGGTTTATTATATTGAGGAATTCTCTCATGAGCATTAGATTCAGCAAGTCAAGGAAAAAGGCTTCGCTTTACAGTTAGGCCTACATTAAATCAAGCACATTTAACAAAGCATATTTATAGAATCATTAAGCATACATCCATAAAAAGTATAATATCTACATACCAATAATTAGTACTGGCATGCAAGCAGCAATTGTTAGAACAGGCCTTAAAATCTGTCCCACTAATACACTTCCCAGGTTAGCAATCCCTCTTTCCAATTGATTCCCAAGCACCATCAGCTTTTAATCCACTCAAATCTTTTTCTAGGTGCGTAATGTTAGTAATATATCCCTTCAGATCTTTTGTCTTGTCAGGGATTTAGGTACACCATTGTTGAACCTTGAGCATTCGATAGAGTTCACCTTCTTTTGTTAGGAGGACGTCTGATGCAAGTCGATTTTGTACCACCATAGATCTCATAGCAATTATTTCAGTATCTATGGCCAAAAACCCTCCGCAGTATCAGTTGACAGTGAATAAACTACAGTTGAGACTTTCTGAATTTGTGAGAATTTGGTATCACCCCAACAGATGGAATTTTTGTGCCAAATATTTCTCCTATGATTTCAGCAGCACTAGCACCCCTTTTTAGTCGAGTATGTTTTGCTTTATTGGTTTCATCAGATTGATCCACATGACAAATGTTTGGAAAAACTTTCCCATGTAACAACATCCATACCATTTTTAGGTAACCTTTAATAAGCCTTTTTCCCACAAATGTAGTAAATTCCTGTAAACACGGGGGCACATTTACAAGCCCCTTATGCCACTTTTGTGTCACTTTTAACATGGGGAAAGTGACACAAAAGTGGTGCAAGGGGATTGTAATTCTGCCCCAGGGCCTATACCTCCAAGATAGAGTCCCCAACCACATATAAGTTGGAAAGTGTGATCACATTCTCTGGAACCAACAAAGTTGTTACTATATTCAGTTCTACGCTGTAATATACATAGCTTTCCTCTATATTGCCAATCTAAAGCAATAGCAACTGATATTCCTGTGTGTTTAAGCTCAGGTTCTTTAAGAGTCCACAGTGGAATTTCCGTGTGATTTGCAACTTTACTCATGATATCTCCCCTTCTGTCCTCAATTGAGTCTAGGAATTCCTCTTCTACATTATGTAAGAGGCATGTTAGATTGTGTTGGTGTGCATATGCTCCTTTAGCAAAAAACACATTAGATGCATGCATAAGCAATATCTAGGTTTTGAATGGGTTTGATAAATCCCCCCATCATTTCGGCAGTCTGAGTGTCAGGCACAGGATTTAAATGTTTTCTAATAGGCACTTCAGAAAAGACTAAGTCATAATTAGAATAATAATATTGAAATTGTCCTTTACAATAAAACAAGCTAGTTAGTACACTGCCAGAAATTCCATATGTAGCAGGCAAGTGATATTAAGTCACTCCCTCTGAAACTGAAGTAAGTAACTGTAAGCATACATAAAAATTACTAGCATCCATGGTTTCTACCTATTCATATGAGTTTATTAAAAACGTTCAATGAGAAATCACGAGTAGATGATCTCTTCACTAACATGCTTAGTCCATTGTCACTGTTTACTAATGGAGATTTAGGAACTGAAGTAGGTTCAGTCTTTTCTAAATACCCATGATGAGGCAAATCTAAAATTATTAGAAATACAAGAATTATAGAAAATGCAGCAAGTATACATATAAATACACGTTTGCATTTCAACTATACCAGATTTGGATCCATGACTTCTAAAGAAGCAGACTTCACGACTTTGTTGAAATTTGGATTTGGATTAGAAGTAGAGTGCAGCAGAAATAAAACTTAGGAGCTTACTTCAGTTGCATTAATTCCTTTTAATCATAGCGCACATCTACCTTTAACTTTGCTATTTCAGTATCGTGCAGATGCTTGTACTCCCATCTCTTTTGTATTGGTTTCAATTTACTTTCCTTGTTGCAAAGTTCACTTTGAGCACAACAATCTCTCAGCTTGGATTGGGAAACAAAAAGGAGTGCTATGGTACTTCCCAAAAGTTCGATACTAAGTAAGTCCACTCTGGTACTATGTGTTTGTGACTTGGTATCTTTACTCTTTTGGACCTTCTCATTGACGGCCCCTCATCATCAATGTTGCTTTGTTCTGACTGGCTAGAGGCTTCTGTGATGGTGTGTGGTACATGGTGTTCAGTTAGAGTGCTTTTCAGTCTGTCTGTTCTTTTGGGCCAATGGTCTCCATTTACCACTCGAAATTCATCTGCACTGTTCCCTCAGCTTTCAACAATATCTCTCCTAGTCAGCTATTCTTCTTGTGACCCTTCTGTACCCACAAGTGCTAACTCCCTGGGACCTTTTTCAGAACAAGTGTTAGGAGTCCCAGTAGCTGGAGCCCCATCTACAGTGTTGCTAACCTGAGACAGCCGTCTCATTGTAACCACCAGCACATTCGAAACTGTCACCGTATCTTCAAGGGTGCATGGGATTAGGCGTGTGTGGACAGTGGGCACACAGTTTGGAAGACCACCACATTTGACAGCAGTTGTGCTTACCAGAATCGCTTGGAATGGCCCATGCCAATGAGGTTCTAGGCACGACTTAGGTACATACGTCTTCGCCAGGACACAGTCTCTAGGACTAAGGTTATGGCACTGCTCCTGTTGAGGTAAATTTGCAGCTTTCCCAACCTTCTGAAACACTGAATTTACCACGTCAGCCAGTCCGTTGCAATAATTGAGCACCAAATAATCTGTAATATTCACCAATCTAGTCACAGGTACAGCAGGCTGTCTCATGGCCCTCCCCATAATAATTTTGTGGGGGGACAGTTCCATCCTTCTGTCTGGAGTACTTCTCAAACTCATCAACACAAGAGGCAAAGCATCAGGACATTTCAGAGTTGTTGAAGCACACACCTTTGCCAACTTCGACTTTATTGTTCCATTCACTTGCTCTACTATGCCTGAGGCTTCTGGACAGTAAGTAGCTTCTGATCAATCTGTAATGCTGCACATAACATCTTTAGGACCTCATAAATAAAATGTGTCCCTCTCTTTGATTCCAAAGAATTCAGAAATACAAAATGAGGTATAAGTTCCCCTTAGCAGCAGTTTGGCCACTGTCAAGCTGTCATCCCTTCGTGTGGGATAAGCCTTCACTCACTGTGAGAAAATATACACAATTACAAGAATATATCTCAGACCATTTCAATCGAGTTGCATCCTATTAAATTATCCTACAGATCTTCTTACACGATTCATCACAACTGGTGTTCTTTTGCCTACATTCTGTTGTTGACATGCTATGCACCAATAACACAAAGCCTCTGCTACAGCTCGTAATAGGGGTTTGAACCATGTCTGTCGAAAAAGATGCATTATTGCATCCCTTCCAGCGTGTGCAGGACCATGATAGTGGTGTGACGTAGGTGGCAGTAGACTATCTAGCAGTCTTAGTCTTCAATGTGTAGATCCCCAAATCTCATCGTCTTGTCTCTTGGTAAAACCTGCTCTAAGCCATCCATGTCTTTTTTCTTATGGTACCTCATTCTGTAATTCCTTCACTTTCTCTCAGTTCTCTACTTTTGACAACAATAGGCTACACTCAGTGACATCAGAATTCTCTGGAAGGGGATCTCCATTGAAGGTGTAAGAATTTAGAGTGCAATAGGGCGCAGTCTCATCCGCATAGCAGTTGCCAACTGTGACATAATCCCTGCCGATGGGCAATGCTCTTCACCATGGGAATTTGGGCAGGTAGTTGCAATGAAAGCAGAAGGTTCTCACGCTTTACCCATTTCAGACAGGGGATCCTGACGAGGTCATGAACCCACTCTTTAACCATAATTGCCATAAGTCATGTACAACGCCAAATTCATACTGACTATAGGTGAAGATGAGAACTCTAAATTTGTCAGATAATTTGCATGCTTGCATCCAGGCAACCAATTCATCAACTTGTGCAGAGTATATACCCTGCCTCAATCACATCTGCAACCATGCATACAGCATACGTAGCTTTCAGATTAACCTCTGCATCACAAAAACAAGATCCATCCACAAATAGTACATGATCAGGGTTCCCTGATAGATTATCGATGACATAAATATTGATGCTCAAAATATCGAGAAAAAAATATAGAGTTAAAAAATATCGACTCCCATACCTATACAGGTAAGCATAAAAATATTGAATCAAAAATATTGATGTAAAAAATATAGGTGTAAAAAATATCGATTTAAATATATATATATAACATAAAATATTATATATTAAATATATTAAATATTAATATTAATTTTAGCAAAATAAATTAAATGTAATATACATTTAAACGAAATATAACAAATAAGCTTAATTAAAAAAGAGAAACATACAAGCATAATAATCTATACATATATATATATATTCACTTTAAAAGAATTAATAAACTATTATCTTTAAATTATTTTAAAACTTTAAAATTATATAAAAATAATATATATATATATCTATATATATATCAATAATTTAAAATATAAAAAATAACATTATATAATAAATTAAAACATGAAACTATTTAAAAATATTTAAACTTACATTTCCCAGTACAATTAGTGCAACAGTAGGGAAAGTGTTGGATAGCAAAATAATTACATTTACTATTCCAACTCCAGTGAGGGCAACAGTAGGGAAAGTGTTGGAAAGAGGAGGGGTAAAAATTACTATTCCCACTCCAGTGAGAGCAACAGTAGGGAAAGTGTTGGATAGCGGAGGGGAAAAATGACTATTCCCATTCCACTGAATACAACAGTAGAATAACTGTTAGATAGTGGATTGGTAATAATCTTTATTCCCACTCCAGTGAATGCAACAGTAGGGAAAGTGTTCAATAGCATAGGGGTAAAAATTACTATTCCCACCCCACTGATTGCAACAGTAGAATAACTGTTGGATAGCGGATTGGTATCTTTTTAAATTCCTACTCCAGTGAATACAACAGTAGGGAAAGTGTTCGATAGTGGAGAGGTAAAAATTACTATTTCCACTCCAGTAAGTGCAACAGTAGAGAAAGTGTTGGATAGCGGAGGGGTAAAAATTACTATTCCCACTCCAGTGAGTGCAACAGTAGAGAAAGTGTTGGATAGCGGAGGTATAAAAATTACTATTCAAACTCCAGTGAGTGCAACAGTAGGGAAAGTGTTGGATAGCGGAGGGGTAAAAATTACTATTCATACTCCAGTGTGGGCAAAGATAGAGAGAGTGTTGGATAGTGGAGGGGTAACCATTTCTATTCCAACTCCAGTGAGTGCAACAGAAGGGAAAGTGTTGGATAGCGGATGGGTAAAAATTACTACTCCCACTCCAGTGAGTGCAACAGTAGGGAAAATGTTGCATAGCGGAGGGGTAAAGATGACTACTCCCATTCTAGTGAGTGCAACAGTAAGGAAAGTGTTGGATAGTGGAGAGGTAAGAATAACTATGCACACTCAAACAGTTAAAAGAAAAAGAAAAAACATTACAAATTATAAACAAAAATGAAAATAAATAAGCAATATTTAGAAATGAAAAATCAAACATATTAAATAAATAAAAATAAAAAATATTATAATATTAATTACATATAAAACACCTACAAATAATATATAATATAACATAATAAATACATTTATAACAAAATATATTAAACTAGAAAATACAAACAAATAAATTAATATATAAATGTTATTATATTTCCTACCCTATAACACCACACCAATAACAAAACACTTTTAATTATTTTTTCTCCAAAATTAACATAATTAATAATCAATGTAAAAAATATTATTAATACAAAAAACTAATAAACACTAATTGACTACACATACTTTAACACTAGGATATCCACAACACACACCTAAATTAAAATCTAAAACAATAAAACACAATTAAAATGTATTTATGAATGAAACCCTATTACTATTAACAACTAATTATAAAGTAATTGAAATGTAGTTATTACCTACCCTTTACCCCTTTAAAAGTGAAAACAACAGACAAAAAATAAACAATTACCCAAAATACATATCAAATAATTAACATTCATTAACAACTATATATTGATTGATTAAATACAAATTACTCCCCAACCTTAACTCCTATAAACACCAGAAATTAATTACACAATTACCACAAATAATTCCCAATTAAATAATTAAAATTAATTAACATCTAATTATTAATTCATCAATTAAAAATACATTACTTACCACCCTTTACACCTATAAACACCACAACACAAACCTAAAATTAAATACACAATTACCAAAATTAATTACCATCGGAAGGTATCAATGCTCCGAAAATATCTCCAACAATTTCTGCAGCACTCGAACCCCTTTTATTCCGTGTTAGTCCTTTTTCATTGGTTCCATGTTTATCACCAACGAGATACATTTTTGAAAGACTATACCCATATAACAACACTCATACCAATGCGGTGGCATTCTTATCACACTCCAGGGAATACAGGATCAGTACCACCTCTTAATCCCAAACCGCCTGTTATAAGGAAAGTATGTTCACACTCACTGGAACCAACAAAATAATTGTTATAATCAGTCTTTTGCCCCAGTAAGCAAAGCTTTCCTCTAAGAGGCCAATCAAGAGTCATTGCAGCATAAATCTCACCCTGTTTGTAATCACCTTCTTTATATGCCCATGGTGGTTCTCTACTTTTCTGCTCTTTGTTTAAAACTTCTACGTCTATCTTCTACTATATTTATGAATTCTATTTCCACACTATATAATTTACAAATTATTTCGATGTGCATATATTGTGTCTATTGTTTTAGGAGAATGGAAAAACTCACCCATGTACTTTGCATTCCTAGCACTATACATTATGGGGCCGATTCACAGAACTAATCTGAGATAAAATCCTAAACTTACTACTTTTGGTATTCACAGAAGGCATTTAGTAGTAGTAAAGTTAGGACTCCTAACTTTACTACTACTAAACTGAGATAAAATCTTAAACTTACTACTTTTGGTATACAAAGAAGTCATTTAGTAGTAGTAAAGTTATGACTACTAACTTTACTACTACTAAATGCCTTTTGTGAATACCGAAAGTCGTAAAGTTAGGATTTTGTCTCAGTTTAGTAGTAGTAAATTTAGGAGTCCTAACTTTACTACTACTAAATGCCTTCTGTGAATACCAAAAGTAGTAAGTTTAGGATTTTATCTCAGATTAATTCTTTGAATTGGTCCCTAAATTCCTATTCTTTCTAATAGTAACTTCTGAAAAAACAAAACCCAAATTTGAAGAAAAATACTGAAACATCTCTTTACCATAAAACAAACTGGTTAGTACACTACACGAAATACCATATGTTAAGGGTAGGTGATGGTAGGTCACCCCTTCTGACACAGACGTAGGTAACTGCATACACACATAACAATGTCCCGCATCCATAGTATCCACATACTCGTAGAAGAGTTTAGTAAAGACATTTAGTGAGAAATCGTTAATTAATTTATATACATGTAAAACACTACCAGTTAATTCTTTAATATTAGTCTCTGGATCTTCTTTTAGATCTCTTTTAGCATTATTTGTTAAATGCACATTATTATTAGTAACATTCACTGCATTAATAAACATAAAATATGGTAATACAAATGTTAATACCAACCATACGAACATTGTTAACATAACACATGCAAGACAAACATTAAGACTTCTTGGCCTATACATGCCCTAATTTAGTTTAGAAGTCTCAGATTTAGTTCTATCTATTCTAAAAATCAATTTTTTTTTAAAAAAGTGTAAAAAAGGAATGTCATCAAAAGTTAATAAACTACATTTTGCTCGAATAGTTTTAGGTTGAGAACCCCACACCTTTTGGAGCCTTCAGCTCACTTTCAGCTTATCTTCTTTTGCTTCAGAATTTTTCAGAATTCATTTATTTCATAAATCACCTCTCTTTTTATGCAACCCTTTCAGAAAAACAGTTTATCTAGGGGCGATTGTAGGGGCAACTGCCTTTTAAACAGAATTCAAGAAATTATTTTTCCCAATCATTTGATGCCGTAGACACCACATATGTCCATTCAAGGGCTCTGTATTTCTTGTTTGGTTCTTTTATTATTTTTGTTCTTCTCACTTGCTCTTCTTCTTCTATTTCACTTTTTTCAGATTGGCTAGATATTTAAATCTGCTACCTTTTTATTCAGAGTATTTTAAACTTTTTACTCCTTTCGGCCACTTGTCTTCTTTCTTTGTTCTTTTTCCATTTTCATTTTCAATGTCATTTGCAATTGATTCAGTCTTTTCTTCTGATGAATCCCTTATTCTTTTTTGCTACTTATAGGGATTACTTCATTCTCAACAGTAACAATCGCAGCATCATTTTCTTCGTTCCCAGTAACTTGTGTCCACTCTACTTGATTCTTACTCACCTTGGAACATTTCTTTGTTCTCGTCATTCTTCTTCTGCAAGTTCTTCACTTTCAAGTGGACTTGGGACTCTTCTGGTGTGACTTACATGGATCCAATTTGGCAAGCTTCCACACTTAACAGCAGTCGTTGTTACCAGTATCGCTTGATAAGGACCATGCCATTGTGGTTCTAGGCCAGACTTCCTCACATGCTTTTTCACAAGCACTCCATCCCCAGGATACAGATCATGTCCTTGTTATTGCGTGTTGTTGTTGTAACTTCTGCAACCTGGTAAGACACAGAACGTACCACATCAGCCAATCCTTTGCAATACTCCAGTTCCAAATCATCAGTAATGTTCATTAATTGATTTGCTGGGACTGGTAAGACAAAGAATGTACCACATCAGCCAATCCTTTGCAAGAATCCAGTACAAATCATCAGTAATGTTCATTAGTTGATTTGCTGATACTGTCCGCTGTCTCAAAGTCCTGCCCATCACAATTTCATGAGGGGGCAATCCTGTTCTTTTGTCAGGGATACTTCGCAAGCTCATCAACACCAATGGCATTGCATCAGGCCATTTCATTGTTGTGGATGCACAAACCTTAGCCGTACAAAAGGGGGTGGTGATGGACGGAGCATCTGAACCAATCAAACACTCACACCCAGTCAACATATCTGGGTTTAATCCATCATTGTTCTTTAGCCCACTCTGCCACCCCAGTTCAGACATGGCCATATGCAAATCCGTCTGACCCTGTGCCTCATGGGAACAGTCCAGCACGAACTGCCAAGCCATGCCTTCTCTGGACCGGAAACATGCTTCCGAGGACCGGTTTCTGGCATTTCAGCCGTCTTCAGCCCGGCTTGCTTGAATCCAGTGGCAAAGTGAGCAAGGGACTCATGTCTGAGCATACCCTGCCAACTTATGGCGAACAAAGCGGTACAAAAGGGGGTGGTGATGGACGGAGCATCTGAACCAATCAAACACACCCAGTCAACAGATCTGTGTTTAATCCATCACCGTTCTTTAGCCCACTCTGCCACTCTGCAGTTCGGGCTGGACTGTTCCCATGAGGCACAGGGTCAGACTGATTTGCATATGGCCATGTCTGAACTGGGGTGGCAGAGTGGTCTAAAGAACGGTGATGGATTAAACCCAGATCTGTTGACTGAGTTTGAGTGTTTGATTGGTTCAGATGCTCCGTCCATCACCACCCCCTTTTGTACCGCTTTGTTCGCCATAAGTTGACAGGGTATGCTCAGACGTGAGTCCCTTGCTCACCTTGCCACTGGATTCAAGCAAGCCGGGCTGAAGACGGCTGAAATGCCAGAAACCGGTCCTCGGAAGCTTGTTTCCGGTCCAGGGAAGACATGGCTTGGCAGTTCGGGCTGGACTGTTCCCATGAGGCACAGGGTCAGACTGATTTGCATATGGCCATGTCTGAACTGGGGTGACAGAGTGGGCTAAAGAACAGTGATGGATTAAACCCAGATCTGTTGACTGGGTGTGAGTGTTTCATTGGTTCAGATGCTCCGTCCATCACCACCCCCTTTTGTACCGCTTTGCACAAACCTTAGTCAATCTGTTATTGTGCCATTCATCTGCTCAACAACACCTGATGCCTCAGGTATGTAGGCACAGGGCAACCTCTGCTCAATTTGTAATGTTGCACAAAGCATCCAAATTATTTCATTATTAAAATGGGTTCCTCTAGCTGATTCCAAATAGAGTAGAAAACTGGATCTAGGAATTATTCCTCTAAGAAGCAATTTAGCAACTGTTAGATTGTACCCAAAGAGAAAACAGACAAACAATCATAAGAACATATTTTAGTCCTTGGCAAGGAGGCATCTCAATAAAGTCAAGTTGCATTCTTATAAATGAACCTGCAGCTTTTACGATTCGTCCCATACTAACCACTGTTTTCCTCTCTGCATTCTGTTGCTGACATACTGCACATCTTTGACAGTGACTTTCTGCAATAACCCTGAATTTTGGATTAAACCATGCTTGATGAAACAATCGAATCATTGCATCTCTACCTATGTGTGGCGGACCATGGTAGATCCTTGCCATCTGTGAAAACAGACAATCTGACATTACTGGTACTCCGTCCGTATAATTCCACACTCATCTGATCTGCGTGTACATCCTGATTTGATGCACCCATTTTTCTCTGAATCACTTGCTTCTTCCTGTAATTCTCTCACCTCATCCCATGTTTCAACAGATGAGAACATCAACCTGCATTCTGTTAGGCCGATTTGATCAATTTGTTGGTCTATATTAATCGAATATGTACTCAAAGCACAAAATCGTGCAATTGTGTCAGCATATCTATTGCTTGGTGTAACATATTCACAACCAGAACATTGTGCTGAACATTTCACCACCCCAATTTGTGCCGGAAATTGTAGAGCCATCAGTAGATCTTTTACACACTCTCTGTTTCTGATTGAGTAACCCGAAGAGGTCAAATCACCATGTTGGGACAACAACTGCCCAAAATCATGGACCACCCCGAAGCCATACTAGCTAACTGTGTATATTGTTACTTTCATTTGTCTCGCTAAGCAACATGTTCTAGTGAGAGCCACTAGCTCAGCCACTTGTGCAGAACTCACTCCTTTCAACCATGATGCTTCAATCACATTTGCCACTGTGCAGATTGCATATGCAGCTCGCAAACTTCCTTCTGAATCTCTTAAACATGATCCATCCACAAACAATGTAACACAGATTCAGTCAATGGAGTGTCTTTGATATCAGGTCTTGGTTTGGTACACAATTCAGTCACATCCAGACAATCATGATCAACTACATCCATGTAAGCTTCAGAGCATAGTGTTGGTAACAATGTTGCTGGATTCAAAGCCGTACATCTTGCTATTGTCACATTCTCAGCTCCCAATATCACTTGCTCATATTTTGTTGACCGACTACTTGTAAGATGCTGTCTGTGAGTTCATGTTAACAAAATCTCAACTGAATGTGGCGCATACACTTTCAAGGCATGTCCCATTACAATCAACTCACTCTGCTCAAGACTCACACATGTTGCAGCAACTGCTTTTAGACATCCTGGTAATGCTGCAGCGACTGGATCCAGTGTGGCAGAAAAATATGCCACTGGTCTTCGTGCTGTTCCATGAGTTTGTGTTAGAACTGACAATGCGCAACCATCACGTTCATTGAAGAACAATTCAAACTCTTTGTTAAAATCTGGCATTCTTAATGCTGGTGCTCGACATAAATTGTCTCACAATTCCATAAACGTTTTCATGCCTTCCACATCCAGATGTATGGGATCTGTTACATCTTTGAGTGTCAATCTCTGTAATGGCTTGGCAATCAGTGAAAAATTCATAATCCACTGCCTGCAATATCCAACCATTCCCAAAAACATTCAAATTTCTTTCTGTGTTTTTGCGGATTCATTCACATAATAGTATTAATCTGATCTTGAGAAACATTCCGAATTCCCTTTTCAATGACATGGCCTAAATAAGGAACTTCTTTATTGCAGAATTGTAATTTTGCAGGTGATACTTTATGCCCACCTACTGCCAAATGGTTCAGTAGAGGAATTGCATCTGTCACACAGTCTTCTCTCGTTTTCGATGTATTGAACAATAACTCAGTCTTTAACCATTACCAATGACTCCAGATATTTCTTCATTGTCTGATTGAAGATTGAGGGGCTTTCTGTATACCCTTGAGGAAGTCGGCACCATGCCAAAACACGGTTTCCGAACCGGAAAGCAAATAAATATTGGCTATCTGGATGTAAGGGTATCGAAAAAAATGCTTGACACAGATGGATTACTGAAAACCACTCTGCATCACATGGGATCTGATATAGGATCACAGTTGGGTTTGGTACAATTAGACAACAAGGTATAACAATTTGGTTCACCTTTCTCAGGTCCTGTACAATCCTATATCTCCCATTCGGTTTGTGAATTCCCATTATTGGTGAATTGCATGGACTTCCAAGGATTTATTTTAGTATTCCTTGTTCAATCAACATATCAATCACAGGTGTCACTCCTGCAGTCGTCTCAGGACTCATTTTGTACTGTCGTATTCTTGGAAATAATGCATCTGGCTTTATTGTACTTTGAATCAGTGCAACTCCTTTCATCAATCCGATATCTTTCCCTGTAAAATCCCACACATCGGACAACACTGTATCTCTCAACTCAACATGTAAATCATTTGCTGTAAGCAATGGATGCAATTCATTCACTTCTGTTCCCTGCCTTGACATTTTGAAGATCACGTCTTCATCTTTTGTATGAAATGCTATTCCATCCGGGGTACAATGAATGGACTTCCTAGTAAAGTAACTGGACTTGTGTCACATACAAAAAATGTGTGTAATTCTTGAAAATTGATAATTTGGACTTTCATTGGTCTTGTTACTGGTATTTATTTGAGACTCCTACAACTTGGATACTTTCTCCTAAGAGGGGCAGGTTTGGAATTTCCACAGTTCTCACAGTGGAACGGGGAGCACTAGTATCCACTAGGAATTTAATGGCATTACCATCAACCCTGCAATCCATATAGGCACCTGGCTGATCTACCTCTAGAGATGTGCCAAGAATGCACTCTTCCTCCCCCCTCAGGCACCGTCATTGTGATGTCTCTGAATCATTCTCTTCAGTCTGCAATAAGTATTGTGAAGCCACCTGCACATTTTAATTCATTTGACCATTACTATGAGAACTCATATTCTCATTGTATCTTTGCATTTGACCATTCACATCCTGATTTGGCATAGTAGCTTGTGATATTTGTAAAACCTGTCCTCTATTTGTTACCTGCATTTGTGGACTTTGATTATTCATTCACTGTGCTCTATTCATCTGTGTCTGATTCGTCGGCACTTGATAATCCTGATTTTGCACCTGATAGTTCTGATTCTGCATTTGCATTTAGTCACCATTTCCTCCCTGACCTGTATTATTCAACAGACTTTTACATTCATGTCACCAATGTCCAAATTTTCCACAATTATAACAAGGAAACCACTTTTTCAATTCCTCTTTATCTTTGAAATTACCTCTACCTCTCCCTTGACCTATCGGGATCATTTGCGTCACAGTATTGCCATTTGAAAATACACCTTTCATTCTAGTAGTAATCTGACCATTATTCTGAAAATCGTCTGGTGAATCAACACTCAAGCATCCCCTTTCTTTGCCGCTTTCATATGAGCAACATTATTTCTCTTTTAATTTCTGGTGTCTCATTTCTATGTCATCTCCTCAATACTTCGCATAACGGAGTATTTCATCAACTGATTTACTCTTCCAACAAATCAAATGCTGCTGAATCATAGCACTTATCTCAGGTATCAATCCATACACAAACCTATACACAATATGTCCCATATGTTTCTCTGTGATATTCTCTATACCACTGTACTGTTTAAATACTTGAAGAAGCCTTTCATAATATGCATGCACAGATCCTTTTAATTCTTGAGTAGTTCTGTCTATTTTTACCCAATCTGTTTCTTTTGGAGAAATCTTCCCTTTCAAATACGTAATGACCTGATTGTGTTTTTTCATCACCTCTTCTGAAGGTGCTCCCGTTTTTGGATCTCTTGGATATTCTTTTTTCAGCCAGTCTACAATAATTTTACACTTCGTCCACAAATCTGCTGGAACTACAATATCAAAAAGACGTTCCAAATCAAACCACAAAACCTTTGAAACCTTCACAAATCTTTCTACTTCTCTGTACCACTCAACAAGATTTTCTCTCAACCTAGGGAAATCATTTGTAAATGATAATATGTCCTGTATTGACCAAGGAGCATGCACAAAACCACCTCCTGGACCTCTCTCATTGGGTATACTGTAACCACATCCTCTGGTACTGACTCTGTTCCTGCTTTTTGTTGACACACTAATTTCATCCTTCTTTTTTGCCGATCTTCCTTTCCATCTGTACAACTCTCCCCAACGTCTTAGTGTGGAAATCAACTCTTTAATCTGTAATTGTCTCCCTGATACATTCAGAATCTCCAAATCCTTGTCTGTGAAAACCAACCTGTATGTCTTTTGTAAAGCTTTAGACTTTTCAATATGAATTCCATACATCTGTGCAACTTCAGCAAACGTCTCATGCAAGCTTATCGCTTTTCTCGTAACATTCTTACACAAGAATAACAATTGATCTTCCTGATATTTACTCAATCTTTCTGGACTAATTGTACCTGCAATCATCTCTTCCAAGTCTCCTTTCAATTTATTCACATCTATTCATGCATTTTTATTTTGACCGCTACAACCAGGAGCCATCTCCCTAACCCAATCATCTAATTCTTCTGGAGATGGACCCAATGATCTCTGTACATTTTCACTCGTATCATTTCTTGACCTATTAGATGTCTGTGTATTCATTGTTCTCTCAACCTACATCAATCTCTTAGTCTCAAGATGTATAACTTGTTTTGGTGTCTCATGAAACATCAATCAATTGTTCCACTTGTCCTGTAACTTCACTCATGTTCCAACCAATATTTTCATTTGTTCTTATTACCTCACTATTATCTGCGTCCTGGGCGTAGTTCATGGAGTTTTGCTACTCGGAACTCCGTGAAGTTACAAAAAAACTCAGCGAAGTTCCGCGAGTGGCGGTGTGCAGTGCGAACTGCAGTTTGTGCTGGTATTCCTGCCACTCGAGTAGAAATTCTACTTGAGTGCCAGCTCATGCTCACAAACTTACCGTTTGCAATCGTAAACTTATCAGAGCGGGGAAAAAACTCTTCTGCACATCGCGAAGCAGAGTTTTCTGCACTTCGCGGAGCTCGCGGAGTGCAGAAAACTCTGCTTCGCGATGTGCAAAAGATCGCAAACTCAGTGAACGGAGCAAAGTTTACCGCCCAGGCCTAGATAATATTCATTACTCTTTCCTGGAACAGTTAAAGCATGTACTCAAGTAAGTCCTTGCTCATTATACATTGGAACTATAGGACCAATTGTCACTGGAACTAACAAAACATCTGGGTTCATTACTGATTTCATTTTCACTACTTCTTCTCTTTTTACATTTTGAATCTGACCTACAACTTGAGCTGATCTATTTATTGGCTCTTCAATCTGAGTTAAAGGAGCACTTGGTGAAATGATTGAAGCATTTGCAATCGCATTTATATCAAGCTGTTCTTCTTGATATGGTGGAGGTCTGTTCATTAATAAATCATTCAGAAAATCCTCATCAAACTCATCTGTACTATTATTTAAATTATCATCCTTCTCTTGTGGTTCAATGTTTTTCTTTTTCTCTTCATTCTTCTCTCCTTCGGTTGACTCAACTTCTCTAACTGGAAATATCCTAGTTCCTCTCACAGTATCTCTCCTCCACAATTTTTTTCGAGCATCCCAGTTCGCTTCAGAATACCTGCTCACTGTATTTTTGTATCTATTCTGTTGTCAGTCTCTTTCTCTTTTATATGCTTAATAATGCCACTCTTCAAGAGCTTTGTACTGAATCGGTCTTGGATTTGGACTCAAATTGTTCATTTGTCTCCTCAAGTTTTCTAAAATATTAGTATTAAAAGTACCATTTACTGGAAATGCCAAATTACCATCACGTTCTGTATATTTCATCCAATTTTCTAACCAAGTACAAATATGATATCCTTTTTCTAATGCTCTAAATGATGCAGGTGTATCTTCAGCAGCTACAGAAACTCCTTCTCTAAACACTATTGCCTGATCTTTGCTAAACAATGTTTTCAATAATGTAATTATCTTCATGTTCTCTTTTAAATCTGGAAAGTATGTATTAGTAAATAAATCTACAAACTTCATTCTGTGTTCTGTTTCTCCGCTTCCAATCAATGTTATTTACGCTGACTAATCTAAGCGCGACTCACACTAACTATCCTATAGCAGCGCTGCACTTTCGGTGACGTGTTCTCACCACTGTCCAATACAAGCGCAGCTTTTTGTTACGTCAGCATCACTCCTTCTATTGACCCTCCCTTTATAAAACCAGCGTCAATGTCGTTTCAAGTCTTTTTGACAAACAAAAACTAACTAAATAAACACAGCTTGTCTGCTCAACTAATACGAAAGTATTTTCATGCACTCTAAGAAATTTCTACACTCCAGCACAACCTCAACTAGCGCGATTATGCTCTCTTACAAATGGATAATTCTCAGGACTTCCCCCAGTTGCGCTTCTGAAGTGACCCAAATAAACCTACTTTTTTCAACAAGTTTCCCTTTGCAGTACTTTCAGTTCGACGACCGCTTAGTACCACATCAACAGCAGACAATGCACAGAAACCTTAGTTTATGACACACTAAGACAGCCCTTATGCTTATCCAGGGATCTCAGGCCAACGATGGACCCGTCAATTCCATTGAGATTCAACAAACCTCAAAGTAACATAAAGGTGCAAACTTACATATATCATAGGCTATTTAAATCTGTCCTGTCTCTAAATTTTGTTTCTTCATTACCCAGTATTTTAGTCTAAACTAAGCATCCGATGCAACTACCAAAAACTGATGCAGCGGAAGCGTTAGGGGATTTTTGTCAGTTTACCTATCCACACCAACCACTATACAATACTCAGAAGAGTTACTCTAATGATGGGAGCATAAGCATTATCACACAGTTAGCAATATCAAAGGTCCTCCGATTAATCTTTGGCAGCAGTGGCTCCACCATAGGGGCGTTTGGGCGTTGCCCCACTGCTTTCTCGCAGTGCGAGAAGCAGAAACATAAAATGGTAAAAACTACCATTTTATCTTTCTGCTTCTCGCACTGCGAGAAAGCAGAAGTGCCTGGTTGGGAGCGGGAGGGTGGGCGGTCGTGCTCGACGGCAGGGGGGAGTGGCTTACCCACTGTTGTGGGTACTGATTGTTTGGTCGGCCCCTGGAGCCGACCAAACAGCCAGCACCCACAACAGTGGGTAAGCCACTCCCCCGTGCCTTCAAGCACGACCGCCCACTCTCCCTTTTTTTCTATGTCAAAGAAAACGGCGAGGCTGGGGTGCTTTCCCCTGTTCCTCACCAATCACAACGCCGCCATTGCATCTTGGTGATTGGCGGAGGGAAGGGAGGCTGCCTGTGGTTGGCTTACTGGCTTTCCTGAGGAGAAGTGCAGGAAACGCAGGATGGCGGGAGCCAGGAGCTGAGGACGGCGCGGACGGTGAGTGCTGTTATTTTATTTCAAATTGTTGTGGTGAGCTTCGGTGGGAGAGCTTTAGGACAGAGGGGTATAACCCCAAACCATTCCCCCGCTCCCCATGTCTTTCTTCTCCAAATTTTCGGGTTGCTTAGGAGTGGAGTTAGTGGGTGGAATCATGTGCAGGCGGCTGTCTCTTTCCACCCCTGTTCACTGGCACTGAGTAGGTGCACCCTTGGCTGTGGGTCAGGGTGACGGCTGGTTTGTTGATACTTAAATGGGATCTGGCAGCAGGTCATAGCACGCATGACTGGAGTGGAGATGCAGGAAGGATAAACTCATTGTGTTCGGGGTAAGTGCCCTTAAACTTCTAAATATGTTAAATTAGTCCGAGTATTAGAGAGCGCCACAAGAAATGAACATTTTCTAAAATAGGTGATCACTTTTATGAACATGCTGAGTTCACTTTCACACAGCGCTCTGCATTCGTTTTATGCCACAACGAAAATCCAATGCAGCACGCTGTGTGAAAGAATCACATTTTTCTGTTTTATTTGGGAGGGGAGGGGGTGGGGAGGCACTCCGCTCACCACTGTTTTACAGCACAGTACTGCACGGTGCCTAAGCCTTGTGTTTGTCCTTCACTGTCTGCTGAAAGCCTGATCTCTAGCTGCCTAGAAACAAATATCTGTCTGGGTTATTTCCATTCGGTTTTGCTCTGAATAGTAAAATATAGTCGTCACTGGACCGCTAAATTATGACAAAGTCTCTGCATGTCGTGGGAATGTGTGTTTGAGCATATTTCGAATATTAAACTAAATAAAAGTGATTTCTACTTGGCTTCATTTTACGGAGTATTTGTACTACAAGTTGTCTGTGAGCTGTCTTCACAAGATATAAGAACCCCTCACTCCTTCCACTACTCACACTTTGCTGGACTCCATGTACTTTGTGGTGGAAGCAGATATCTTACTTGCTTCATCATTATATTGACTTGTATTGGGGTTGCATATTTCCTGCCTGTCTTAAATTGCTGTTTGGAGTGCCTATTTAGTGGAGTTTGTCAAGTTGGTGAGTTTGGGCAAACATGGGAGCAGCACACGAAAAGGAGCAGTTGGTGCAGCAGTGCTTTTGCACGTTCACCAGCTTGCACGCATTCAGAAGGCACACATGCTTGTTGGTTGTTCTGTCTGTACTGAATTGTGAGTGCGTAATCACACACAACATCATAGCCATCTTAGATCGTCGCATTTTAATAACATGAATCACTGAAATATAATTTGTGGTATTCCTTAGTTTCAGCACCTTAATTTAAATTACATTGCAGGGTACGTTGGTTGTCCTTCTTGGCACTGCAAAGGCTTGAGTTGTACTTTAGTTTGTATTTCTTAATGTATCCTTTTACTCGGGCCCTGCCTTCAGCTGCCACATCGGCACCTTCCTCTCCCTGCATGATGCATTGTGTGCTCCTGCTCACAGAACCTGCAAGAATAAAGTTTGATACCATTTGTACAGACGTGCCTGATGTGTATGCAGACGCCTGAAAAAATAAGCAATTCTGGGAAAAAAAGCCATTACTGATTAACCACGTTTGAATGCCTCGTTCAAAGGGTTAATGCGGCACCGATGTGCAACACTCGCACAAAAGGCTGATATTTCTGACAATGAAGATTTCAGACGAGCAGAAAGGTGGAGGGCATCTTTGTTGTTACTGTAAAGTAGAGAACACACTTTTATAGATTTCTTTGTTACTGATTGGGCAGAGTGGGTGGGTGCTATGTAGTTTGGGTTTAAAGCAAGCGCTTTAGCTAGCCTAAGACCTTGCAGCATGGCATCGCACTGTGTGTATTTCCCTGCGTAAACCCGCATTCCTGCCACTCCAGTCTGTTTCTGGTGTCCGCATGAGTGATAATTAAGGGATTTGGTTAAAAGTCTATCTTGTAACAACATAATGAGTTCTGTGTGTGTGCGAGCCATATGGGTGTCTTAGTGCCCATGGATGTAGGGCAAGCGTGAAGCTGCTCTAGTGTGTGTCAGACACCAGCTTATTGATAGAGAAGGGTTTCTGTGATAGATGTGTGCACCTTCTATTTGTTTATTTTAAATTGCAAACCCAACATTTGGTGCCACTGCTTATGGATTGGCTGCTATGCATTCTGTGCTTCGGTGGAATTTACTGAGCCCCGGCATCCACATAAGACTGTCTCTGCACGCCACTGGGCTGTGGTAGGGCTAGGCGTTGACTGTGAGGGCTTGTTTGGTGCTCCAAATAGTTTCTTGCTTTTGTTTAACCAGCCTTTCTTGGATTTGTTCTACATTGCCTTGTACATCGTTATTCGTGATATTGGGCATGTATTAAGAAGTGGGTACATATGAGGACTCATGTGAGTTGCTTTCATGAGTTGCTTTGTCTGACACTAGTATCTAGTGAGAAAGATTTAAGTGGGTACTTGGCCTCGCGTGGCTATTTTGTAGGATTAGGGGTGGCTGCTATTGACTGTAGGCATTTCCAACCAGTACAGAGGACAAAAGAGTGATCAGTCAGTTCAAACCGTGGACACAATACAAAATTGGTGACACTTATCCTGAACTTTTACGCCTCACTACTTTCAAATGTTACCAGCCGCCACTGATCTTTGGTAGAGCTAAAAGGGACTAAAAAATGAAAAACGGAATGCTATTTCTCCATGAGAACATACAATGAAGAAATACGCTAAACATTGGTTATTGTAAACATATCCAAATACCTCAGTAACTTGGTAATGAAGACAAACATTATTCTTTTCTATTAGTTTTTCTTATTATTACAGAAAGTGAATGGTCAGAAACAAAATATAAGTTATAATTTCATAATTTGGTTCACAATTACAGAATAGATTCACAATAATCACTACAGAACATTTACAAAAACATCAGAATTTAGGTATAGAGGAGTGAGAGAGAGAGAAAACATCAGTGAAACAACAATTCACTTACAGGATGAAAATACTAATGCACAGCGTGCAAATACTCTGAAAAGCTAACTCCACAGCCGTTAGAGTATAACAAAAGCAGCATCACCAGCCGATGATGTGCAAAGTCTCTAGGAGAGATCTCTCAGGTACAGCAGGATCTGTCAGATAGAGAATCAGGAATCAGCATGGCATGCAGCATAACACAAACGCAGGTCAGGTCACGAATCTTGTGAACGAGACGAGGAATACTTTCCCACAGGAATATTTATACTATGCTACTTCCTTTCTCTAGGTAAAATGTTGAACTCGCTCTCACCAGTAAGCCTCTATATTGGTTATTTGAGATGGTATGATCATCTACTGACAGTGACTTTTACTACTATTTCTCAACACTCTTTGTCTAAAAAATGTACAGCTTCCAGGAGAGGAAGAATGAAGAACCTAGATACATTTGTATACGAAATCTAGCAATTTCTCAAAGTCTTCACTACTTTCATGAAGAATAAATGCAGTTTCTTTTGTCGTTTATTTTCTACAGTTAGGAAGACAGAATAACATTCAGTTAGCATTGGTTTCATCATGTTGCCTAAGAAAATCAACTATTGTGCCTTGTGCACATTTTACTTATTGTTCACTCTTGTATTATATATTAGTAGTTCACACACATTTATTAAAAAGCATGCATGAGAGTGGATTTTATCAAGCAGATTTTATTTACAAAAATCCTGCTCCATCAGTTGCTAATGAGATGTTGCATTAGAGTTCAAGTTAGCAAGATCTTGACAGAATGAGGTACATGCACTTTCAACGGATGTCCCATCACAATGCTCTCACTTTGTTCCATGCTCACACAAGTCGCAGTAATAGGTTTAAGGCATCCAGGAAAAGCAGCAGCTATGAGATCAAGATTAGTTGAAAAATATACCACAGGTCTACGCGCAGTACCATGCATTTGAGCTAGCACTGACACTGCACAACTTTCGCACTCACTGCAAAACAGAGTAAAGCTTTTGCTGTAGTTGGGCATTCCCAAAGCTGGAGCTTTACAAAGACTCTCTCACAGTTCAGTAAAAGTATGCATGCATTCATCAGTCCAAGGTACTTGATCTGAAACATCTTTGTGGATAAGCCTTCGAAGCTTTGCTGTAAAAGAAAAGGCACTGGGAATCTATTGTCGTCAATAGCCAGCCATTCCCAAAAACATACAGTCTTCTTTTTGTTTACTCAGCAGATTCATTTTCAGAATCACAGGTATCCTGTTTTGCAACTCCTTTCTGGATCTTTATCAATGTGATGTCCTAGATATAGAACATCCCTCTTGCAGAACTACAATTTGATTGGTGACACTTTATGCCCATTCTCTGTCAAATGATTCAGTAGTGCAATGGTATCCTGTGTACTTGATGCTACCTGCAGGTTGTCAACGTACTAGACGAGGACAGAGTGATTAGGCATCTCTAATGACTCCAGATTCTTTTTGAAGATCTGGTTAAAGATTGAGGGGATTTCCATATACCCTTGAGGGACTCTACACCATGCCAAGACATGATTGCCAAACTGGAAAGTGAATATAAATTGGCTATCCTCATGCAGTGGAATAGAAAATAAGGTTTGACAGAAAACCATTCAACTTCGCATGGAATCTGGAAAAGAATCACAGCTGAATTTGGTACAACAGGATAGCATGGAACCACAATCAGGTTAATGCGACGCAAGTCCTGGACAATCCGATACTTTCAATTGAGTTTCTGCAAACCCATGATAGGAGAGTTACATGGACTTCCCATGAGTTCCTTTAGAATTCCCTACTGAATCAATGATTCAATTAGTGGTGTAATCCCTGAAATAATTTCTGGACTCAGGTTCTACCGAGGATAATGAGGAAATTCAACATTGGGCTTCTCAGTAATTCATACTGGGGCCACTCCTTTGATCAGACAAATGTCTTTTCCTGTACAATACCAAACTTCTGTGACACAGTATCTCTCCGTTCTAGGGGCAAATCATCACTTTTCAACAAAGGAATTAATCCTTCAGCTTCAGAACTTTGTTTAGCCAATTTAAAAACAATGTCTTCATCATTAGTATGGAATTCTATTCTCTTTGGTGTACAATAAATTGAGCAATTGAACTTGCACAGCAAGTCTCATTCCAACAAATTTACTGGACTTGAATCGCACACAACAAATTTATGCAAGTCTTCAAATGACCCCATTTGAACTGGTGAAGGTTTTGTTACCGGATTTCACATTAATCGATTTGAAACTCCTACAACTTGGGTTCTATCTCCCAAGAGGGGTAGGTTTGGAACTTCCGCTGATCTCACAGTGGAGCGGGTAGCACCAGCGTCAACAAGGGACTAGAGTAGACTCCCATTTACCTTGCCATCCACATAGGGACCACTCTTGTCTACCTCCAAGGGTACGCCAAGCTTGCATTCCTCCTCCCCCCATCAGGCACCCTCATTGTGACATGTATGAATATGTATCGTCAATCTGAATCAAAATATTTTTGGGCTACATTCTGATTTGAATCTGCTTGAGCATTTGTGGGAAATACTTTGTTTGAATTGTATTTTTGAGTTTGGCCATTTATTTGAGGATTTGGGGCTTCAGGCATATTTGGATTCTGATTTTGTTATCTCTGATTTTGCTGACCATGTTACCCCCTTGTTACTGTGCATTCCCAACCTGTTGACCCTGTCCATTCACCTGATTAAGAGGATGGCATCAACACTCACGCTTCCAATGCCCAAATCGGCTGCAAATGTGACATGTATTAGTCGTTTTCATTATTTCAATTGAAACACCTCTATCTTGTAGTTGCACACCCTGCTGCTGTCCACTGCCCACTCCTTGCATACCAGAACACTAATTGAAATCTGAATTAATTGCTCGGGATTTGTCTGACCTGATCTCGGACAGTCAATGTAGGAGCTGAACCACTTATCCTCGTAGGGACAGCAAAAGTATGTGTATTTTGTCCCCTACACCCAGATTGGTATAAAGGAAGCACATGACTTATTGTCAAAAGGACAGTCTGTTTATTTGTTTCAGGCTTTCCCACTGTCTCATTTACAAGCAGGAAAGGATTGTGCGAATTTGGGCTTATCTACATGGCAGGTGCAATTGGAGTGTTCCCACCATAGGGGTTTGCTTCACTCTAAGAATGTTCCACATTATAAGGCGATGGATGATTTAATAATAATTAATTTAAAAAGTTATTCCTCAATCTCATTCTGACTATCGTCAGTCTGTATCAGTGCATGTGAATCCTCAAGGTTTTTTTTCTTACACTTCTTCCTTTCTTTTTTCTCTGCAACTAACACAGGATACATATGAGTTCCCTCCGTTATGTCTGTTCTCCAAGCTTCCTGTTTGCATCTCAAATAGCCTCCACATATCAATTGTTGTTTCTTTTTCTGATGCACTAAGTGTTCCCATTCACTAAGGGCTTCGAATTGCATGGGTCTCAGAAGTGGTGTTAAATGTTCCATATTGTGGAAAGGCTAAAGATCTGTCTTTCTCAGTGTATTTCATCCAATTCTCAAGCCATGTGCATGTATGATATCCTCTCCATTGTGTCATGTATAAAGCTGGTGTGCCCTCGGGTGGTATCAGTACCCCTTCTCTCGTGAGCACAAGCACATCTCCTTGCATCAAACTCTTTACATTTTTCAAAATCTTCTTTTTTTCCTCAAATTTAATATTATCTTTTACTAATTATTTTGTTTTGTCAATTGCAATATTCACCTCCTTGTTTTAGGTTCAACCAACCAATACCAGCGCAACTCCTATATGATGTTGTCAACCTATCCCAGTGTGGCATTACAACAACAGACCAATACCAGCGCAGCACTCTGTGATGTCACCTCACTCCTAGCAACAACTATGCCTCCTTGACAATGCTCAGTGCGCATTCTCTTCTAAGCAATGTTCCCAAAAATGCAAACATTTTCACAAACTTCTGTCTGCTCCATTAAAAGAAAAGATAGGACCCACTCACTCATAAGGTTCAATAAATGCACTAATTTACTTATCTCTAACACCCACTACAAGTGAAGTCTTGACCAGCGCAACCTCACTCTAATAGTTACAATCATTCCCTGTGCACTGAGAACAATTGTAATGATCATGTTCCTTACTGTCCACGAAGTCTCACGCACAGCACGTTCAAAACCACAGTAGACCATTTTGCTCAGTATATGCCACACTGAGACCACCAGTAGGTGTATACCCTGGGTTCTTAGGCCACTTCGGACCCAAAAACAACTTCAACTTTACTGTACAAAGTGCTTCAAACATAACTTTAGACACTTCCCATGACCTCACACAAACATATTACCGCAATCTAAGCTTAAGCAATAGCCCTGCACAACTCTATTAATATACACCACACAGTTTCATTGCCTTCGTCGTACTCCTCCAATACTGCCACTTGGTCACCTTTGATAAACATAGAGCTTTGGATTTGGCCTCATGTTAGTTGAGGCCTCAATAGGGGTCTCAGTAGAAATCCCCCTTATATCTAGTAGTGAGCAGAGCTCGCAGAGTTGCACATTTTGGAATTCCACAGAGTTATCTAAAAACTCTGTGAAATTCAGCTGAGTTCCGCATGCAGTGGAATGCCGGTGCCACTGCCGCCACCCAGTCCTACATTGCAAGAAGGGATATACATTAGCAGAACTGAAATGGTACACAGAATGATGAAAGGAGCATGTTTAAAAGACACCACAAGTAACTTCCATCAAAGTTTTAATCTTCCAGGCTGGCCAATGCAATTGTTGAAGGACAGCTTTTAATAATCTCTCTAGTTGCTTCCATATTTTGATAATTATGGCTCCAACAGTAAACAATTTACACAAGATCGCACATTTTAGTGACATGCGTGATCTGCTGTGTCTCCTGGTTATATTGCACTCTGCACCCGAGTTACAGGTGTTGTGCTCTCGCCCCCCACTGACCAGCCTGGCTCCAGTCCAGACAACTCACCCAGTGTGGTAGCAGCAGGGGCAGCTTGCGAGGACACTGGTTTAATAATCTGTGCCTTTGGTCCCTCACCAGAGAATGGTCACCGGCAGTGCAGAGGCTGCCGAGGCCAAACTCGGGGAGCACAGAGGCAGGCTGGGGGCATGTCAAACGACACTGTGACAGTTGGCAGTCCTTTCCTTTATGCTCTCCTCCCCCCTTGTCATGTAGTTCCTACAAATCTATATAGGATCTGCGCGTTTCGACAACATAAACTAAGGGATTGGTGTCCAGACTGGTTCCAGCCATCCCCAAAGGATATGTTAGTCTGTGGAACCAGCTAGCTCACAGTTATGTTATGATATGTTATGTTATGTTACAGCGTTCTTTTATAGCGCACGGCTACTCGAAAAGAGTGTCCCGGCGCTTTCCACCTGCATCTCAGAATAAAAATAACACAACACAGCAAAAGAATGAGAAAAAGAACTGAAACTGAAGCAATAAGTGCCACCATAAGACCCACAACCTTACCAAGGAGCAAATAGTTTCTGACAACTGTCGAACATGACAACCCTGACCCCTCAGGGATCGTGGAAGCAGTACATTACTTTTTGCTCAGTCAATCATGCTCACTCGGTCTCAGAGAGATATAAAGAATAAACAGTGGGGACATTTTTCAATAAGCATTTATTGAACCAGCGTCATTCTAGTATAGAATACGTGTGCTGTAACAACCATTAGACAGGACAGATATATACAGTTATAAGCACCAACAGAGTAAATAAAAGGTAGAATTCTACCATGGTGCGGGAACAATTAATATATATCTCCAATCTCCCCCTCCTTGCCAAAATCCTTGGTAAGTATGTTCTTCTACAACTGACTCAGCACATGGACAGCATCAACCTTCTAGATCCCCACCAATCAGGATTCAGAAAAGGCTGTAGCACTCAGACCGCACAACTCACACCCCGTCAACAGAGGCGTCTCCCAAGGATCAGTGTTCTCCCCTCAACAGTTCAACATTTATATGGAACCCCTCACATCCCTACTCAAAAAAGCCAACATCACCTTCCACCCTTATGCAGATGACACTCAGATCTATCTGATAACCTCCTCCTTTGAAGATATTCAGAGACTAAATAACACTCTCAAAGAAGTCCTACATTGGCTATTCATAAACCACCTCAAACTTAACCAAGACAAAACCGAAATCCTCCTCATCTCCAACAAAGAAGAAACCCCCCAAATCATGGAATGTCTTAAAGCAATCGTTTCTCTCAACAGAAATCTCACTCCGGCCAACTCCATAAAATCATTAGGAATCACCCTTGACCCCACGCTTGACATGGGCAGACACATCAAGACCTCTATGAAGAGTCCCTTCCTCAATCTGAAGATTCTTAACAAAATAAAACCCTTCATCCCGCCCAAAGACCTCAAATAAGCCACCCAATCCCTGGTGATATCTAGACTCGACTATGGAAATGCTATCCTCACCGGTACAGCAAAATCCCACCTAGACCCCCTCAAAACACCTCTAAATGCAGCAGCCTGAATGGTCACCGGAGTCAGGAAATTTGAGCACATTGCAGCCGCACTCAAAGAACTAAAATGGCTCCCAGTTGAGATGCGTGCTAGCTTCAGAACTGCCTGCCTCATGCACAAAGCCCTCCCCACAGAGAAACCTGAATACCTGGCCTCCAAACTCAATAAAGCCGGCCATACAAGGAACCTCAGGAGCTCTAACTCCCTACTGCTCATCCCGATGAAAACACGCAAACAAAAAAACGCTGCACGATCCTTTACTGGAAACACACACAAAATCTGGAACTCCATCCCAGCAGCATTAGGACCATCCCGTCCTTTAAAAAATTTAAAAAACTCCTAAAAGACCTCTTCCTCAACTGTGCCTTCCCGAACAGTTACCTATCGCTGAAGGGCACATGCCTGCATTCCTCCGCACCATGACACTTTGTCACCAAAATCTACCTCCTTCAAGTGCCCCAACGCCCCTCCCACTTCCCCCTCCCAGAAAATGGTTCCACTCTAGACAACGTGCACTCTACGAGGTTCTCAGGACTTCCATGCCTCAATGTTGCACCACACGCCGGGACTTCCGAACCAACATGTATACCTAAGCCTTATTTTGGGATTCCTGCATTATAACTGTTGTAAAGCACTCCGATACCCTCGGGTCTGGCGAGCGCTATATAAAACTCCTTAATAAATAAATAATAAATATGCAGGCATAGAGATACATGGCAGTAATTATGAGTATTCCTAAGATGCAAACCCTAACTAGATGTACTATATGTATATAGGTGTAGAATCCAAGAATCCCCCTAGGAAAGAGCCAACCCCATTACCTGATGGGAGATAACGAAGGACCCCATCTTGATCTCGAGTTGGACACCCTCAAGGGATGTCAGGCCACTATGTGCTGGAGTGTCTGCAGGCAGGGACTTCAGTGTTTTGTTTCAGCATGGAAGTTCTTTTTCCCCTCTGGTTTGTTCAGTGGAGATGTGGTACTTATATACCCGAAAGGTACCCTCAGGGGTTCTACCTAGATGTGTCATGGTACTATGGGCTTGTCGGCCAAGGATCACAATAGTGGTGACTCTTGTACAGAGTTATCATGAAGAAGATGGTAATACTACTGTGAAACTAAGAATCCTCATGCATAATAATGAGGCTAGTTTTCGAAGAAAACCGCACAACATTTATTCGGTGCCTAACTAGGTAAAAGGTCAGCACCAGAGCATTTATGTAGAGCAAGGTAGCACAAATGTAGATAAAAGGCCGTGCAACTACCTAGGCCTATATTGGGGTACAATGGGGGTCATAACACCCTCCTCCAGATGTGTGTTAACTCACTCATCCTAATGGCCCCAGTATGGCCATCCTTTATCCACAGTTCCACACTCCACTCCTCTACCTGCCCCTCCTTTTCCATAGCTGCCTAACTTCTGCCTAAGATGGCTACGGGGAAGTTGGTGGTAGTAAGCAGTTCATACAATAGCCACCTCTTGGCTGCATGTTCCTTGTTGACAGATATCCCACCATGTAAAATCTAGAATAAAGTAGCACACGTGACTCTGCTTGATATCGAAAATGGTGGTGCAGTGACAGGAACATTTCAGCTTTAGAACAGCACCCCTTAATCATTCCGTGCCCCATTACAAAAATCTAAGCCAGTTTTGTATTTTGCAAAGATGTCAAAATAACAAACAAATATATCTCCAAGTTGCAAGGTCTCGAATGTTATATCTTCTCTAGGCTTGCTATATACATGGAATGCAATAACCTTGACTGCCACTTCAAACACATTTCATGTTGCGCACTGAACTTAGGCCATTTTGAAGCATGTGTTGAATGCAGCCATCCACACAGACTTTAAAACCAGCAGTGTTTGTGCTGTGTGCTTAGAACAGGTAGAAAGACTGCACAAACTCTGCTGAATGAATGCAAACACACCGACAGGCTGCATTTCTATATTGTGAAAGTGCAGCAGTCTCACCTCAAGTCTGACTCCACAAAAGACCACAGCTGCTTCTGCAGTGCACATGAAAAGAGGCCAGGAATCAATAAAGGAAGTTGCCCGATGTAACTCCAGTGGACGAAAAAGCCAACCTGTGAATAAAGTACCCCCGAACAACCCACACAAAACGGATGTTCAAAGGGGGACTTGGCGCCGGTAAAATCCATTATGTGGTGGTTGCCGGTTTTTGCTTAACTCCTCGCTCCAGTAAGAGTGCAGAACGGGTGAAACTCCGCAAACTCCACCGGCCGAGTGGAGTTTGCCGCCCACTCCTGTTTATACTTCATCGGACAGGAAACCATCTGACACGCTACCAGAATTTGTTGTAGCATTACTAGGTCCATCAAATTTTATAGATTTTTATTTTGACATTTTTGACTGCCAGATTCATACTACTCTCTCGGCCCTGTGATGAATCTTGCTTTAGTGCAGAGAGAGGTTGGATATAAAGGGGTCGCAACAGTCATCCAATGAGGACCAAGAATTGGATAACTAATCTATAAACTAGAAATCAGACTCATGTAAATTACCCTTAAAACAATTCTATAGAGATAAAAGATTATCACAGCAAGCCCAAATCTTTTGAAGAAACATAGGTGGGCAAAATCATACACACATGGGGGCTCATTAGGATGACGGGCGGACTTTGTCCGCCCGCCATCCTGTCGGAAAGTGGGACTGCCCGCCATTAGGGCGGGGGTCCCGTGGGGGGTATTAGGATGTGCCCGCCACAGTGGCAGGCACATCCTGCATTTTTAGCATTGTGGCGGGCGGTGCTCTCAGCACCGCCCACCACAATGCTAAAAATGCATTAAAGCATTTGCATAGACAAAGAGGCAGGCACCGCGCGCTGCCTGCTGCTTTGTCTATGCAAATAAAGGGGGGTACCTGTGGTACCCACCCGTGTGCACCCCCCACCACTCCTTCACTCTGGGGGCCCGCAGGGGGCCCCCAGAGTGAACACTGCATGCCTTTCCGTGGTGGCATCGCCGCCGCAGAAAGGCATCACAAAAAGCCCATTGTAATATGGCTGGCGGTGTCTTTCAGACACCGCCATCATATTAATCCTTTTCCGCCCCGGCCGCAAGGCGACCGGGGCGGAAAAGCGCCGGCGGTCTTTCCGTCCGCCGAGGTCCCCCCTGCCATACTAATATGGCAGGGGGGAATTTCAATGCGGATGTTGGGTGGATTGCCTCCGCAAGGCTGGCGGTAGCCACCGCCAACCTGGCGGGGGCAATCCACCCGACATCTTAATGGGCCCCTAAGAGTTCAGTTAAAGCTATACAGAAGAACAGCTTTAGTATTTGATGCTGTGATATCTCTCTATTATAATGTCCTCTAGTCATTGATCCCAAATTCGGAATGCACACTCAATTAAAGAGAGACGATCATGATAGCTGAGTCATTATGGTGATTTCGTTTAGTTTATCAGAATTTAAGGTAAAAAAGTGCATCAATAAATTAGATATAAAGACAATTTAGTAAGATTCCAATAAAGCATTGGAGTAGGATACTAATGCTCAACAGTTCAGGAAGTGACATGAAACATGCCAATTCAAGCAGTTTCTCAACAAGTAAAATATCACTCAAGGCACACAGCGTATGCTTCAGTTCGTAAAGGAAGCCAGGTGAGTCCGCTTCAGGCAAGTCAAGATTGCCAAGGAAAGTTGTACAAAGAATTTGTCACCATTAAGAGCGATAGCTCCAATCAGGCAGTAGGCGAAATAAAGTTCTGGGTGTGATACCGTCTGGAATCATCTTATCTTGTCAGACCACTCAGTCCATTGGTCAGTCCGTACAGGATGAGTTGTCAGGTGACATAAAGAAGACACAAAATGAGGAGAAATAGGTGGGGCAATTACTCAGTCCTTACGATATCTAGGCTGTGAATCGTTAGAACAATGCTTCTTTACAAAAAAAAGATAGGCGAGTTCAAGAGGACAGTTTATCAGGTAGCTGGGACAACACTCCAGGACCCACTACTGATACAGAAGGATTTTTTAGACTACTTTAAGACACTTTACACATCCAGGCTAGGACAGAACAACACTGGTCAAGAGTCGTACCTTTCAGAGATAGCACTGGTATACTTGGAGAAATATGTGCAAGATTTGTTAGCGGAGCCCATCACAGCGGACAGTATAAATGAAGCCATTACAGCCCTAAACCCATCCACAGCCCCTGGGTTGGATGGATTTACAGGTGAATTCTACAAAACCTATAAAGACCTTTTAATCCCTCGACTTCTAAATGTCTATGCTGAAGCTCTCAAAAAACAACAGCTTCCTCCTACCTTACGAGAGGCGGTTATTATCCTGCTCCCCAAACCAGGTAAGGACCTATTACACTGCAGTTCCTATAGACCCCTACCACTGTTAAACTTAGATTATAAAATCCTGGCCAAGGCACTAGCGTGCCGCCTCTTGATTCTTATGGAATTGGAAGAGTGTGATGCGCTGTCTGTAAACACGCTCATCCCGTCTCCAGATCCTCACTCCTGCTGCCTGTGGTCGTAGCTGCCTTGCAATGACATAGAAGGCCATCTTAGTGATCACACTGTTGCATTTTGGGACTGCTTATATGCACTGCAGCTGATTACCACCTGCTTTCAGTCAGTGTTAATTAAGACTCCTAAATACCGAATCTCATGAAATTCGGTATTACCGATTTTTCCTACATCTCTTTTCACGTTTTTACTGTTTTTTATTTCCCCATTCAGTATTTGGGTGTTTGGTAATTCCGAATCAGTAAATTCGAAATCGGTAATAAGGAATCGGTATTTACAGATTCCTTATTACCGATTCCTTCCCTACATCGTGTATGCCTATATACCGGTCGGTAACAATGAAATTTAATGATTTTCACCGTTCCCAACCGGTATTTGGGCCACCTACATATGGCCCTATGTTTTATAAAATATAGAAGGTCTCTTAGGCTTGAATAGGGGACCCCATACATCCAAGATCAGCAGAAGTGAATCACATCAGGATCTGCAAAAGCTCTTTCTCTCTGGGAATTGGATTTCCTCCAAGTGCCTGAAATCATGCCTACAGTGCAATATTAAAGGTGCCAGAAACTTGGATAGATGTAGCTGTCTGCATGTTATGTCTAAAACGTGAGCCGATCAGCCTGAACAACAGCTACATTGTTATGCTGACCGTGGAGGCTTTAGCACTCACTGTGAAGACTAGGGTCATGATGTAAGTCTAGGGATGTTGAAAACAAGCCATTCTCATGTGAAGACATTCCCGAAGCCTAACTTACAACAACAGTTATATACAGTGTTGTGTGCATAAGGATAAAATGGCGTTTAAACTTCTAATAAGCTTATGCTAATATAGCAATGTACGCATACAAGGCCCTGCCCTCACTACACCACCTTCGCAACTCCCTTGCCACCTTCTTCCATCGCAAGATCACAGACATCCATGACAGCTTCATCATCTCGTCCACCCCGACAGCCACTGAGACCTCCATCCCCACGACCACCACCAGCACCGAACCCCTGCTCTCCTGGACCAACATAAACGACAGCAACACCATAAAAATCATGAGCATCAGGGCCCTTCTGGACAACCGCGAGACTGCAGCCCTTATCCTCCTAGACCTGTCAGCTGCCTTCGACACTGTCTGCCACTGCACCCTACGCACACTCCTCCACGACGCTGGAATCCGGGACAAGGCGCTGGACTGGACCACCTCCTTCTTCTCCGACAGAACCCAGAGCGTCCGCCTCCCCTGTTCTGCTCCGAAGCCACCGAGATCATCTGCGGCGTACCCCAGGGCTCATCCCTCAGCCAGACACTGTTTAACATCTACATGGCACCGCTCGCCCATGTTGCCTGACTACATGACCTCAACATCATCTCATATCCGGCGACACCCAGCTGATCCTCTACCTCACCAAGGACAGCCCAAACCAACCTCCATGAAGGAATGAAAGCCGTCGTAGAGTGGATGAAGAACAGCCGCCTGAAGCTAAGCTCTGACAAGACAGAAGCCCTCATCCTCGCCTCCACCCCCTCAGCCTGGGACGACTCCTGGTGGCCAACCACATTGGAAACAGCACCGACACTAACCAACCACGCACGCAACCTGGGGTTCATCCTCAACTCCTCCCTCTCCATGACAAAGCAGGTCAACGCCATCTCATCCTCCTGCTTCAACACCCTCTGCATGCTCCCCAAGATCTACAGATGGATCCCCACCGGAACAAGTACAACGGTCACCCAGGCCCTTGTCAGCAACAGGTTGGATTACGGAAACACCCTCTATGCAGGAGGCCCGGCCAAACTCCTGAAAAGTCTACAATGCATTCAGAACGACTCCGCACGCCTGATCCTCGACATCCCTCGCGGCAGCCACATCACACCCCACCTGAAAGACCTGCACTGGCATCCTGCCAACAAGAGGGTCACCTTCAAGCCCCTTACCCACGCACACAAGGCACTCCACAATACCGGACCAGCATACCTCAACAGACGTCTCACCTTCTACACCCCCAACCGATAACTCCGATCCCCCGCTTCCGAAGAGCGACCTCCGACACCAGATCCTTCTCCCACCTCGCTGCCAAGACCTGGAACACTCTCCCCATCCTCCTACGGCAGACCCAAGACCTACTTACCTTCAGAAGACTACTCAATACCTGGCTATTCGAGCAGTAGCTAACACTGCCCCCCCCCCAACTCCCCCCCCAACACCTTGAGCCCCTCACGGCTAAGTAGTGCGCTCTACAAATACTGTGATTTATTGATTGATTGATTAATGAATGAGGCGTTAACGCCTCATCGACCAGTTCTGTGGCATAGCGTTCTTGAAGGTAATGGCCTTAATCAGCAAGAAGAAAACTGTTACAAATCCAATCCATAGGAACATAAACACCAAAGAAAGTGTTATCCAAACATATATCGAAGGAGGGACCAGATAAGTGGATTTCAGCCATGGAAAGAAAAAATCAAGCCTTTGTAGGTGGAGTGTCTAAAACAGAGGAATTGTCAAAAGAGTTAGAAGAAACATAATCTAATCCCATGTAATAACCAGAAGACGTTCGCTAAAAAACTGGTGCCACAGGTACAGGTAGAGAACCGGTAAAATCCAACAGAGGTGTATTTGTAAAATGACATCAGCTTCAGAAGACGCAGCTGGGGGGAAACAGCTTTGGTTGTGGTCACAAGCTTCATAGGAATTTCCTGTATGGTAGCGAGAGGTGTTAGGGAACTACCAAGGACTCCTTGTGGCCTACTGTTTTGAATATGCCACATGATGTAACTTGATGTGGTCCAAGGAGACAAAATGATTCTCTTTAGAACCAGCAGGTGGTGGCAGAATTACGGTTCTTCTATCTTGAATACCAACCAAGGACTGGCACTAGTGCACAATAAGATAGGCTAAACTCCTTTTTTACAGCAACTTTTTCACGAAGGAGAGCCCCAATCTTTGGAATCCAGCCAGAAGGTTCTGCTTTCTCCTTAATCCTGGCAGAGGCAGACATCTTCAACTGTTTGTTGGATTGCTTATCAAGGAAGTTTTGTAGATCCTGTAAGACAGACAACAATCATTTACGTCAAAGGCGTGGCTACTACCACAATGTCTGTACCGTCAAGGTCCAGAACGTACATTTTGACGCCTAAAGGACATCGTATGCGGTCCCGCCACCCAGAGCTCTTTTAGGGAGACTGTTAAGTGCTCGCTGTACCCCATATAGATGGTGGATCCAACTATGCCCTTTGCCTAATACTCAAGCTGTTAAGGACTGCTTTTAGTCACAGTTCATCCTCTCCACACCAGAATTGCCCTCAGTCTGATACAGAGAAGAATAATGCACCTCTACACCCAGTGAAGCCATAGTAGCATCCCTGTTAGCTTTGGAGGCAAAAGCAGGGCCTTGGTCCAAGTGGAATGTAGTGCATGTATATGTTCCAATAAAGTCTTGCAAATCTTTAATAACAGTGTAATCATCAGCAAACCCCTGTGGCCAAACCCAGAGGATCCTTGAGCAAGAATAAACTGCAACTAGGATAAATTTAAATGTAGTGTCCAAAATAAGAGGACCACAATGGTCCATATAAATTCAGCCCAAAGGTTTGTTAGAAATCAACAGGTATTTCTGAGGTGGGCGAGCCACGATGGAAATTTTAATGTGCTGACAAATATCACAACAAAGGACATATTTCAAGGCATATTGATATGAGCCATGCCACATATAAAGTTTCTGTAGCAACGAAATTGTGCCCGCCACACCTGCATGTGCAGAAGCAACAACTTCATGTGCATCAATCACTAAAACTAGTCTGAGGTTCTGGTTGGGAATAAAACTATTACCAATCCCTTGAATCATTACAAAGGGAACATTTTGTACACTTAAACGATGCATGTTTTTAGCAGGAAAGTCCTTAGATAAAGGGGTACCATATCTGTTAGCATTAATGGCAGCCAATATGTCATTATCTATTCTCGTTTAAGAACAAGAAACTGCAGCAACTGTTGCAGTCATAACCACATATCTGGCCTCTTTATAAGCCTGAGAATTCCCTACAACATGTGTTCACACATGCTGATGACTCAGCCAGAGACGGTTCAAGGCATGGGCAAAGTGGGCTCTGGCCCGGGGCCCTAGCCTTTCAGGGGCCCCCTAATAGAGCCAGCTACATTCTGCAGAGTCTTGCTCTGATGTCTTTGAATATTTCTTAAACAGATTCTTTTAAGTACCATTTTCCTTTCATCAATATTTAATGTGGGTGATGTGTGTGTCTGTTACAGACATTTTGCCAAGAAATGTTGCGTTTACGTTTCATGCAACATCCATAAAAAATATTCCTTTAGATCAAAACAGGACCTTACATAGGTAAAATGGGAGGGCGCAACAGTAATTATCTGCAGTAATATTAGTGAACTGCTGCTCTTACACTATTGAAAACACACCTCACTATCCCTGAATATTAGATGTACAAAACATAAAAAATTTGGACGAGAGTGCCTGTAAGACCTGAAATTAGACCAATAATTCAAAGCTGTTCTCAACAGGGCCCCCACAATATGTTTGGCCCAGGGCCTCCTAAATTCTTAAGATGTCCCTGGACTCAGTATATGAATAACGTGAGCCTGAGGCAAACTGTCCTAAAGGTCTGACCTTTTACCCAAAGCATTTTATGTTTGATTGAGTTGCTTTTAGAAATTTGTAATCCATTTTGGCGCCAATAATGTAGATTATCATTAAAGGACTGGAAATAGTACTACAAATCAAACACTATAAGTGTGGGGAATTCAGGAATCAAATGTTCTAGTGCAAGAAGTAAAGCTTTCAGTTCAGCCAACCGTGCATTGCTGTCCCCTAAGGACTGGGTGTGAGTTTTATGTGGTTGGAATTTACCTTCCACAATCACACCAAGAGCAGTAGGACACGCCGCAGAATATTGTTACTTTGTGCCTATAGCAGGCGGGCTGAACCATCAGTATAAATGACATTTATACTGATTTATACTGATCACGAGGTAAAACATTTCTGCGCATGAAATAAAAATGCTCATATTGTATAAATGATTGTCTTTAAAGATTGGTCAAAGACAAAGTCTACATCAACAGCTGATAAGAATGTTTCACACTGTATCCATTGAGGATGGAGGGCTTTATCATTAGAAATGCTAGCTTTTGTGACAGCCTCTAAGGTTGGCATGGGAGTAACACTAACATCAATAAATTGTTTCACTTGTGCAAATGGCTACACCCTAAGAATAGCCATCTACACAGCAGTCAGTATTTTTTCAGTGGATGCAAAACACATTTCCACACAGGAATATAAATGCGATTTATATGCAATTGACAATGTCTTACCTTTATTTAAAGGTGATTTAGATAAAACCAATAGTACCCACAATAACACAGATGACTAAGTTAGTGATATTTACATGTGTATGTAAGGGGTGGTTGCTAGTAAGTCAGATTGTAAAGATCTGAGTGTGTCTATATGTTCTGATGTCCAATGTGAACAGGAAAAATCAGGATGAATTAATTCATAGAGACATTTGATGAGTTGTGCATAATAAGGTATGCCAGTTCTGACAAATTTAAGGAAACCTAACAAGGATTGCAGTTTCTTCAGAGTGTTTGGAGGTTGCAACTGAGCCCACTCTTCTTAGAAGTGTGGTGCAAGGCTTTTCCCATCATGTCCTAAGAAAAATGAAGGTTGAACTTGTAGCAAGTTTGAGTAAATCCCAATATGATGTGATCCACTCTGGCTAAGTGTATGGTAAGTTCATCATCCAACAAGTAGATATCATCTAAATAGGACAATGTGTTACTTTCAATATCATATACAATTGACACTATAAGGGACTGTTCTTATAGCCCATAGGCAAATGGAAAAAACAACGCTGAAAGACGAGGCCTGAAAACGTAGTCCAATCTCTGCTTTCAGGTACTAGATTTTTGCAGAAAAAAACATTGGAAATATATAAGGTTGTTTTGTATTTTTTACAGACTATATTATTGTAAAGTACCGCACTGTGTGTTTTGTATCGCAAAAGAGCATGTATAACTGTTTAAATGTCTGTAGTCCAAGACTATGCAATATAAATGATCAGGTTCAATTACACCCTGGTCTCCAACTGGGGGAGTGTTTCTGTAACGGTTGACTTAGTATCCTGTTTTATGGGGTATTAATGTTCAACTTGTGGGCTGGACCTTATAGGTATTACGTGATAAGGAGAGTCCTTATCCCAGCCAAAATGATTGTGGTATATAGCCGGGACTTGTACAAGACCCCATTCTGCTGCATAGACTTGTTTGACCTCATCACAGACAAGCACAGAAAACAAAGGAATTATTACAACTACACTTGTGGGTATGTTTGGACAAACTGCTGGGGCCAATTGACCTCCGTTAAAATGATGACAATGTCATATTATACCAGAATATTACTCTAATGGTGCGCTGTTCGTCATACTCAATTTGCACATCTTAATGATATAATCTGCCTGGAGGCCCATAGGAATGAGTGAGAATTACCGATTCAGTAAATACTGAATCGGTAATAGGGGGTAGACTTACAAGGGTGGCAGGGTGTCACATTGACACCCTGTTGCACCCCTGTATACTGCATGGGTGCACATGTGGCACACATACATGTCCTAAGGGCATGTATGTCTGCCACATGGCACAGTTGAAAAAAGCACAAAATTTCCTTTTTTAAGGTTTTCGATATTTACCACCAACTTGTAGTTGGTGGTAAATAATGAATCCTTAAATGACAAATGCACTCTTTTGAGTGCTCCTTACATTAGGGATTCAGTAAATTACCGAATCGGTATTTAGGAATTCGATAATTTACTGATTCCTTAAATTACCGATTCAGTAAATTACTGAATCCTTCAATTTGGTCTCCTACATCTGAAAAGCCTAATACCGGTCGGTAACAGCCGAAATTCGGTAATTTCGGCTGTTACCGACTGGTATTAGGCTACCTACATCTGGCCCTAAGTTTCCTTACCAGATCAGTACCTATGGGCCCAAATCCGACTAGCTCACTGTGCCTCGTCTGCACTCCTGACCTTCCCAGAGTGAAAGGTGAATTGGCAACCTAGAACACAACACTTTAGTCCCCAAGGGAACTGTGGAAAAAGATTATCACCTTTCGTTTCTCACTCATGAATGTCCATAATAAACTAAAGAAAGGCACTAGGAATGTTTAGACTATTTATTGAAACTACCGTTGTCTATTATGAAGCAGTTCTGCTGCGATTAGAAAACATATACAACTAAGCAAAATAATTAACATTATGAACAAGCTGTATACAATATAAAGCCCTACCATGGGAAATGATATATCTATCTAAGCCTATCCTCACTGTGTGAGCACAGGGATATATATATGATCTCTGGGATTAGCACTGGACCTCATACATGGTATTTGTAGTTAGTGGGTCCAAATCATAGAAGTAAACTCAGTTTACGCAAGGCTGGTGCGTTCGTTCCAGGACCTTTCCCCTCTATAAGAATTCTCATCTCTGTTTTCCAAAGGGCAAATCTCATTTTGTATGATAGGAAGTGCAATGTTGGAAAACAGCAGCTGTGCCTCTGTGTTGTGTCTAAATGTTGGGAGCTGTGCTGCCTGAGCACAGAAAAACAAGGCACCATGTTGGTCTACCTTGTATGAAATGTTCATTCTGAATCCAAAGAAAAAGAACTGAATGACAATAACACGTGCAGCGTATTTCTAAAATAATATCCTGGCACAAAATAATTTGTTATGTGTTATCAAGCAAAGCAAAAGCAGACTAAAACATGGAGTTAGGCTAAAATAAGGGAGAACTAAGGGGCATATCATCAAGGGCTGACGATATAATTATCGCCGCTTTAGCGTCCGTTTCCAGGTGAAAATCTGCGATAATTATATTACATTTTTTGCAAGGACACACTAGTGGATGTTTCCTTGATTCAGCTCCGTTTTGTTAACGCCTCACTTTGTATCTCTAATGAGATGCAAAGGAGGCGTGCCTGACAAAACACCATGGGAAAATATCGCTATCCCAGCTTCGTGATATCATCAACGAGGGGTAGCGATATTTTAAATTCCGTTAACTACGCCTTAATGCAGGAATTTCACGTCTGTTAAATTCCTGACTAAGGCATAGCTAACATGGGAGGTGGATTATGGGGATACGGCCACAGGGTCGTATCACCAAGGCAATCTCAGTTTTGGGTGCAACATCGCTGGTATTCCAGCAATATTGACCCATTTCCCAGGATATCGCTGGAACATTATCGCCCTGGAGTAGCGCGTTGTTGATAGCGTGCTAACCGGACAATAAATTCCAGCGATAAATGGCAATAAATATAAAAGTGCTTAGCGCGATTTGCAATATTTATCGCCGTCTGTTGCCGATATGCCCCTATCGTGGGCAAAAAACGGGGCTTACTACAGAGCAGCAGGCCACTTGAAACTGATCTCAACAAACATCTGAGATGTTTTGTTTTCCAGAGTACTGTTAAACTATTCAACTTTCCAGAGGACTGTCTTTATACACTCCCAACTCAGAGCAGTATGCTGAACCAGGGGAAAAAACCTTGGAGTAGTCTGTTGGCTACAGTGATGGCATCAGTTCGGGCATAGAGGTACACTGAAATCAATTCTGAGAACATGGACACTAAAACCAGTACATATGTAAAATAATAGCATCAGGCCATTTGGATAAAGTAAATGTGCACATGAAAAAAGGAGGAGGTGCATGCGCAATAGGGTTGTTTTGGCACAGGTCTGCAACATTGTAGGCTTGGAATGTGGTACAGGTGTGACAATACTGTTGGGTAATCAAGGGGAAATTAGTCCAAACCATTAAGTATCTACGGCACAAATCATTCCATCTCTTCCTATGTGAGCAGCATTGTGATATAGGCAGGTTGGGAGCTATACCATAATGCACTCACTTTTCCAGTTTGTGTTGCCACAATTTATTGTTTTTTTTTTGCGACAGTCATACTTAACCCAAGTGTTCTTTTCATTGTCCAGGGCACGGTCTTGCAGTTCAGAAAGCTATTTCATGGTGAGCTTGAGGAGCTCTGCAATCAGAAACACATACAAAGTTACATTGGAGATAGGAGAGGAAGGAGTCGTTTTGGCAGTTTAATTAGTGAATGGGTTAATTGTGGACACTGCGTACTGGGGGGGCAAACAAAGTAATGGAAGAGCATCTAGCAAACTCTTGACATAGAACCCATTCTTTATGGGGACCCATTAATGGACTGGTCAGTGGAGCAAGCTCTAAAAGTGAAAGCAAAGCATTCATTTATAGATCGGTACCAAGGGGTGTTTATTGGTGAACATGTTGTGCACTGTAACAAAAACAAAAAGGTGTCTAGAGTGAGCTAGTTTGAGCTCAGAGTAATGAGGGAGATAGACCTTCAGATGGCACCAAACTATAAACATGTAAGGATGAGCATTCTAATCTTTCCTTCCTCGTCTCTGATGTGAAACAGCTGCCCAAAATGTCAAAGATGGGCACTTCCTTTGGACAGTGTCAGCATGAGCAAGAAAACATGATGGAAGCAAGTTACAATTCCACTAATGTAGATATACATTTTTCTACTCTTTCACACACCATTTTAATGAGCAACAAAGGAGGAAACTTAACAGACCTTCTCAGAATCCAGTCCGACAGCAATGGACTAATGTCAGAAATGCGGTTTCCAGTTGGCAGTGGTTGGCTCCCTAGCCAAGTAGGGACCCTCATTCTAGTAAGGATCAGTTACACACTAAGAATAACCCGTGCTCACCCCCTTGGTAGCTTGGCAAGAGCAGTCAGGCATATCCCCTTAGGCCATTTGTAAAGTATTTGCACATACACATACACACATACACACACGCACACGCACACACACACACTCACACAGTAAAACTGTGGAAACACCAAAAAAGTAACATAAGACCAAAATAACAAAAATCTAACATACATAAGTCAAGATTTGAATTTGTAAAGTTTAAGTATAATATAGCTCTTAGCAAACAATAGTTCCAACAGGGATATCTGGTCGTGCTTGAGGTCAACAACTCCACAAATTCAGTCTGACCTCGATGGACTGAGGGCCAGCGTCGGAAGTCATGCAGACCCCAGTACCGTACCTTGTAGGTGTCGGAAACCAAAGATGGTGCAAGACGTAGGGGATGTGATGCATCAAGAAAACAAGTGCAGCATCAGTTTCTTATTTCTAAGCAGGTCATTGGCACATCAGCACTCGAGGACAGCGCATTCCACTAAGGAAGTGGGCATCACTGAAGCAAGTGAGGTGTTGGTTCCTGGCGGCGGTGCAGAGTCATGGAGTCGCTGACACCCAGAGACATTGCTAGGCACTGGGGAGGTTATCCTGCGGTTCTTGATGTCACCCTTGGTCAAGCCGCAATACGTTGGTTTTGCATTGTCGTGGTCGAACCACTGGGACACAGTTGTGGTGTTGGAGCAGTGCATTATGGTTGTCAGTGGCGCTGTACCCAGGACTCCCACAGTGGCGGTTCTTCGGAGGCGCTGCATTGTCACCGGAGCTTGCATTGTAAATCGCTTCATTGATCGGGGATCACTACTTCATTGCAGGCAGTGGCACACCATCAAATGTGCAGAAAGGCACCAGTTCTGATGTTGCTTGGTGTCTGTTTCTTCCTGTAGCACTGGAACTCACTTCCAAGGGCCAGGAACTGGATTCGGCACCATTTGGCAAGTAGGTCTCTAAGAAGAGGAGCCCATGTGCTACAGGTGATGTCTTTCATTGCCCTGAGACTTCCTCAGGCGGCAAGCTCAACTCAAGCCCTTGGAGAAACTTTAGAAAGCTGGATGTAGAGAGCAAAGTCCAGTCCTTTCACTTCCAGGACAGAAGCAGCACGACAACATAGCAAAGCAATCACCAACGTGGCAGTCCCTTCAGGCAGCACAAGAGATCTTCTTCCTAGCAGAATGTCCTCAGTCCAGAAGTGTTCTTAGTATATGGTGTCAGAGGTCCAGTATTTAAATCCATTTTAGCCTAGTCATAAAAGGTGTGTCTGTGAATGTAAAAAAATTAATCTTTTAGGACAGAACCCCTCATCCACTCGAAAATGGCATGCTTCATCGTTGGGTCCCCTCCTCACACCAGGACCAAAGGTACCTGGTATGGGCTGCAGCTCTCTATAGGAGAGGTGTTTTATTTCTGGATGAGAGTCAGGTATGAGCGAGAGGCAGAGTGCTATATGTACAATTGTGGTGCATTAAAGCTATCTCTTGGTAGGCTAGGTATCAGTGTTATTCTGGAATTCCCAGTGAATATAGATGAAAAAAGTGAGGGGGAGTTTGGCAATTATCTTCCCCTTAAACGGTTGACATGTTTTTGCTCTATAGGTGACCCAACCAAGGGTTCAGGGGTATTCTTCAGGACCAGTTATTATAGTCACTCTGTGATAGAAAACAAATATTATAAAACCTGATGTTGGCTTAATGGTGGCATGCCAGCTGATATAGAATGTGGACCACAATCTCCTTGTTTGTGAGGGTCCACCGTTGTACTACATAATCAGTGTTGGAAAATGGCCCTCTCTGAAGGTTCACCCCAAACCTTTTGCCTTTCTCCTCCAATTTTCTGACCTTCCTTCTGTTGGCCTTAGGACTCCGAGCACCATTGCTGACCAGTGCTAAGGTGCATGTGTATCTCCCCTAAACATGGTAATGTTGGTATATACACAATTGGCTTATTTATTATACTTGTAAGTTCTTTGTAAAGTGGTATAGCCTATACCCAGGGCATGTAACCTAAATACTACTAGTGGGCTTGCAGTACTATGTGCCACCCACACCCGTAGCCTTTCAAATCTGTCTCCAGCCTGCCATTGTGGGGCATGTGTGTGCAGTTTACTGTCACTTCATCTTGGCATTTAAACCTACTTGCCAAGCCTTAAACTCAACGCAATGGCAGGCCGGAGACACGTTTGAAAGGCTATCAAAGATGTTATTCTGTGTTTGAATGTTTTTAACATTGTCCTTTTTTCCTTATTGTTATAACTGAGGTTTCTTATTGTCAGAGTATGCTCCCTGTACAAGCAGGAACCACTACTCTATTCAGGGTAAGCTAGATACACACTAATAGATAACCTATGCTCACCCTCTGGTAGCTTTGCACAGAGCAGTCAGGCTTATCTGAAGAAGCAATGTGCAAAGTATTTGAGCAACACACACAGTAACACAATTAAAACACCACAAAAATACTCCACAATGAGTTAGAATAATAGAAAATATTTTTACGAGTGAAACAAGACTAACACGACAAAAATCCAATGAGTAGAAACAGAGTTATGAATGTTTAAAGACTGGGTCAAATTGTAGTGCTTAGAAGCAAATAGAGCTTAGGATTACTTGAGATCTTGCTGGACTGGCGTTAACCCAAAGTTCAGGCTGCCTGCGATGGAGCGCAGGCTGACTACAGGACTCACAGAGGTCCCACTGAAATATACAGTGGATGGGGGAAGTGTTGACATTGTAGATTTGATGCGTCAGTTCTGATCTGTCAAGGAGATGAAGGCTTTGTCGACTAACCCTTTTACGAAGCAGGTGATGCATTGTCATCAAGCCCCGCTGTCCGTTGTCGTCAAGCCATGCAGTCTGTTGAAGAGGTGTTGTCGATCCGCTTCTGAGTCGCCATCAAAGGACAATGCGCCATAAAATGCCATGAGATTGATAACTCAAAGCCATTAAAAAAACATGGAGACTGATAAATGTAAACTCAAGTAAGGAAGAACTTGGAGCCATATGTACAAAATTTTTGCAAGTCAATAATCAGTCACACACTGGTTTCAGGTTGCAAAAAACCCCAATGTGCTATGTAGGAAATTAATTTGCAGCTGTAAATTTTGTGATGTGAATAAATTACAAATTGTTATTTTATCGATTCCAAAAAGTGAATAGGAATTGTTAATAATGAATTGTTATTCCTATGTTTATTACGTTCACAGTTAGTGCAATTGACCACTTGGCAGTTCGGGCTGGACTGTTACCATGAGGCACAGGGTCAAGGCTGATTTGCGTATGGCCATGTCTGAACTGGGGTGGTGTGGAGTGCAAAAAAAAAGATGGATTTAGGCCCAGATCTCTGTACTGGGGTGAATGTATGACATTGTTCTGCATTCTGTCCATCAACTGTTATTTTTGCAATTGTCACCCCGAGTGGGATGGGTATGCTCGGACGTGAGTGGCATGCTCTGCACACCACTGGAGTCAAGCTATCCTGGCTGAAGACAGCTGATAGCCAGAAACCGGTCCTGGGAAGCTTTATTACGGTCCAGGAAAGACATGGCTTGGCAGTTCGGGCTGGACTGTTCCCATGAGGCACAGGGTCAAGGCTGATTTGCATATGGCCATGTCGGAACTGGGGTGGTGTGGAGTGCAAAAAAAAAGATGGATTTAGGCCCAGATCTCTGTACTGGGGTGACTGTATGACATTGTTCTGCATTCTGTTCATCAACTGTTATTTTTATATATTTTCTTCCCCTTCCCTTTGTTCATCCCAGGAGTTGGTCTGCTCAGGGATGTCGTAGCAAAACCAATGATGAAGCATGCCACTATTACTGGGTGAGGGCATTTTAAACAAACTTTGTGTTTTGCCTGCATAACACTCCTTCTTGATTATTTTATGGCCTCCTTTTTCTTTTTGTGTGTTTAAGGTCAGTGATCTATGAGGGTAAATTAGGAGAGGCACTTCTTACTCCTTTGTTTTGTGTGTAAAAGTGTTCAGAACAGACAAATCATACTTAAAGCCTCAGCTAGACACAGTCTCGGAGGCCATGCACAAGTACAAATATTTTTATATAAAAAAATTGCTTTAGGTAGTAGTGTGTTAGAGTAAGTGGTGGGTTCGTAAAATGAACTAAGACCAATATCAGTAAGAATAACAACACGTAACTAGGGTACAAAATGAAGAATGCTATTGACTAGTGTATACATATTTCAGTAAAACCTCTAAATCTCACAATCGGACCCCTTGAAGTTATAAACTATGCAATGGACACAATCCATAATATTTGTAAATGAGTAAATCAATGACTACACATGATGTATTCTTGTTAAAATGTGATTTGTAATTGCCTTTCAAAAATCAGATTAATTACAGGTAATTATGTCATGCTTGCATTTGTATGGAAGAATCACTTCCCTAGAGTCCCACGAGCTACGCTCCTGAATCCCTTCAGCCAGGGATGATTGGGTTTCTGTAATATATGAACTTATGTGCAAGTGGCTCAGATACGCCCTGCACTGGAGTGGAATTATAATAGCACCCCTAAGGGATGTATACACGTCAAGATGAGCTTCTCAGAAATCCCCCTCCAAAACCTGCAAAGGCTTTCCCAAAGGTGAAAAAGCAGGCCCATTCTCACCCCACTTTCAATGAAAATTCTACTAGAATATTGGCAACAGGTTGTAAGGAGAAAGGGCTGAACGTCCTTTCCATTCCCAATGTTCTATAGTACACATAACCCAGATTTTCCAATGGGCCTTCAGGACCCTAGATATAAGGCATGGAAACTGATCATCTACATACACTGGGCGAAATATAGACAGAGGTGAGAATAGCCAATAGGGAAGAACTGATGGAGAACTGGAACCTTGACAGGCAAGACTATTACTGTGTAACACAGGGCTCCCAGGAGGGGGCTCCACTGGCAAGACTAGGATCATTTTGTCTCATAAAGTTCACATTTCTCCACTCTTCTTACCCACTGACTGGAAACACACTTGATCCCATAGTCACCGACTGGCGGTTAAAAGATCTCAGAGAAAGTGCCCTAGCCTAGGGCCCCTTAGGCATTGCAGTAACATCTAACAAGGAGCAAGCCCAATGATGAAGCATGCCACATTTGGGTGGGTGAGGGAACTCGTTCATATGAGTGCATGCTCCCAGTGACTACATACAGACTTCACTGCGAGTCTGCCATAGTCGGTGAGGAACAGTATACTCCCCGTTTTAGTGTTCAAGATTAGAGGAGACTGTATACTGAGAAAAGGGAATATATCCTGAGAAAATTCCACAATGAAAAATGCAGTTTGAAATAAGTGTAGACACAGATGTTCTTCTTTGTCTTCTTAATTTCTTTATAATGCTTCAAAACAGTCCTAGCCGCTAACACGTGTTTTGTCCTTTTGTGGTGTAAGCCACAGACTTCCTCAGGGCAAGTATCACGCAAAAATCCGGAATATAAGATAATGGCAAAAATTCAATGTTAGGACAGAATTTATTTATGCAATTCCAAGAGTAGTATTAACATCCTGATCAGCGAGACAGTAGTGAAGTCTATCCACAGTCTCCTGTTTAACAAGTATCCATAGTAAAGTAGAAACATGCTCCGAGTGTACTCCTGTGGGCGGTGTCTGTATACTGGACCATAAATCTCCTCGTTCTCTCATATATAGATGGAGACAACATACAACACAACCTATACACTTGTGGTGGAGTAAGATGTTGTCTATTTACGCCACGAAAATACTTTTGTCCATAATACATGATATACAGGCGAAATTTGATAAAGTCTGGAAAGCATTCAAGATCTACATGGCAAGGGACAGGGAGATGGATCCTCTAGCTGCTCGCCCACCCATATTTATTTGCATAGCAGGCCTCCACACAATCACGTCAGAGACTGTAGATTCGACGCACAGAGGTGACCCACAGATAGCCACACATGTGGAGTAAATGCCACTATGCAAAGAAAGAAAATAGCTTGAACATTATGCCTTAGCTGTGACATGGTTGCAAACAAATTACAGGATGATAGCCCTCATCGACGTGGAAGCCAAAATATACGCATCTAATCTCCTGAAAGCACTGGAACACTGGGTCACCTCGAATAAGATTCTCCCAATCACCCAGACAGGGTTCAGGCCCGGAACGAACACGTCATGTAATCTGCTTGCATTAAACCTCCTTGTCGACAGAGCTAAGGCAAAGTCAACAAAACTGTATACCTGTTTTGTCGACCTAAAAGCGGCATTCGACACAGTCCCAAGGGAGATCTTATGGCAAAAGATGGCCAATTGGGGGGACACCATCGAAGCTGCTAACGGCCATTATAAACTTATACACATCAACCTGGGTCAAAATAAAAATAGGCAATGGTGACAGAACAACAGCAAAAATCCCCACCCATGTGGGCCTGAAGCAGGGATGCGTACTGGCCCGACCCTTTTTAATATCTTTACTGCCGACCTTGATAAGTACATCTCCGAGACAGAAACAGATCCCCCGAAGTTGGCGCAATACAAAATAAGGAGTATACAGTACGCAGATGACATCGTACTTTGCAGCCAGACCCCAGTGTGTCTACAACGCTCCATCGTAACGCTGCATGAATACATCAGTGCGCACGGACTGTTATTTAACTACAACAAAACGAAGATCGTCTGCTTTGGATCTCGGTCAGGGCGGAAACCATTCAAATGGCACACAGCAGGTAACACCATACAGCAAAGCCTTTCCTAAAAGTACCTGGGAGTAGTCGTTGATTCAAGGTGGACATTAAAAGAACAACAACAGCACAGGAAAGCCCAGTCTAATAAACTTCGGTTCGCTTTAAACTTAATAAAAACAAACCTGAAATGTCCATCCAACTCACACCTACTGAAGGTCATCGCGGCAAAGTTTTTACCATCCCTTACGTATGGCTCCGAACTATATAGAGGCAAAGACGCAAACTTTCTGAACTTACGACAGTCAGAGCTGTTTAAATACATCTTTCAGATCCCGAGGTTTGCATCTCAAGCGCAAGTACGACTCGAATTTGGGTTACTAAATCAGCAACAAGTCAGACAAGCTGCCCTCCTGAAATTGAGTTGGAAACTAAGAGCAGCACAAGAGGATACGCTGATGGCTTTTTGCTGGTCCGAAATAAACCACCAAACAAATGCAAGAAAACCTTGGAAATTAGCACTTGAAGAAGCACTGATAAATCTCAATATGCGTGATGTATGGAACAGCAACCACACATTTGCGGCTTTTAAAAAAGTAGACAACAGTGCAGCAAAATTAAAATCCTGGATGACAGAAAAAGCCACCTTAGCAAAGAAAAAACATGGCTGATGGTGCTCGGTTTGTATGAGAAATGTGCACCGCAACCTTATTTAGTCACCCATATAACCCCAGCCGTTCAACAAACGCTCCTAAGAGTCCGGATGGGAACATACATTTCAAAAGATCAAACCCCTGCATGGAAGCAATCATGGCCGACATCACTCTGTAGACTCTGTGGCCAATCAGATGAAACATTGACTCATATACTGTGCATCTGTCCATCTTTGACCAACCTGAGACGTCATTACTTATTGTATATATTTCGTTTATCCCAAATCAGATCATGTCGGCCCGCAGTCATGTTAGCACTGAACAGTGACCAGTTGCAGACAGCTTGCAGGGCCACCAGATTTTTACAGAAGGTGACCGTTTTAATACAGAAAACCGAACAAATTGTGACCAATGGCACTAAACAGAAGGCATGAACCACAATTAACGGCCAAGAACACTGACTAAGCAATATTTGCTTCTTATCTTTTCTTTCTTTCCTTTTTCTTTCAAAGTTTAAGGACTTTACAGAATGTAACAGCACTTTTTATTTTAAAAACAGTTTGAACTCATTTTTAATACTTGCAATATTGTAAAGGTTTTGATTAACAATACACAATAAATTTGTTTACCTGGTTGCAAACGCTGCGATGGAAAGCCATGTAATATATGCTATGATAAGGTCACTAGAGTGTGTTGCATCTCACTTGTGCAGAACAAAATGTATGCATAAAGTGTTTAGAACAGTTAGGATTGTCACCATTCACTGGACAGCAAACAAAACATGAATGATGTCACTAACCACGCCACACCCTTAATTGGGCATTATAATAGAATAGTATTCCTCCCAGCACTTCCTGCCTGTTTTGTTTCCAGTTTTATGGGACGATGGCCAGGAGTGCTGAGGTGGTAGCCTGGCTCCAATCTCCACCATGTATCAAAGTATCTCACCCTGCCAGGTTAGGGAGAACTCTTATACCAAATAGATAGCAACTTTTTGTGGGAGCCTTGGAAATTTCCCATTAGCTATAAATGGGCAAATCTATCAGTTTCTTCAGGTGTGTCCTGCATGGTAAAGGCAAGATTGATAATGCTATAAGGTTATGCCTTGAATATATGCTGGGGGGTAGGTCATGATTTTATATATTCAATAGAAGTGCATTAAAGTTCTGAAGATCTTTCCCCTTTTTTTTTTTGCTCTTAGACCTTACGTATTAAAAGGATAAACAATTTACCTGGATTGCGGAACTGGTTAATCCCCATCAGACACATTTCATTAAGAGTCCATTCACTCATAGTGGAATTGTTTTTGTGTGCTTAGAAAGAAAAGATTTTTGTACATTCACTGACTATCAGATTGTATAATTCCTGGTTCACAAATATGTGTCAGAGTTTTTAAACACACTTCTGAGTTCCAGTATGGATGAAACAAGTAAGTTAATGTCATTAAGGTATGGTGCCTTTATTTGTGGAGGATTTATCCTGTCCTTTAACTACCTCTTAAAGATGGGGAAACATTCCCATAAGAGGAGACATTGCTCACCATCCTCTTCATCTGCAAGCAAATGTCCTTCTCATCCTCCTTAGAGAAGTACGGGAGGTAAGGAGAAATGTGAAATTATCAGAAAATGTATTCTGGAGACTTTAGCCTCCCCAAAAAGAAGATGCGAGATTCCTCAGAGGGGTTGGAATAGAGAGCATTTAATTAGATTTTTGGGCATAAGCGTTATCTGATCATTCCTCTTTCCTGCCTCTAGACCAGAAAGGGAAATTCCTTTCTAAGGATATTCTACTATTATTGAACCACATTGGATACAATATGGGTTTTCCTCTTGGCGTGGTGACTGGATCATTTAAAGATTCTGTCGTAAGACAATTCTAGTCTGCAAGTGTTGAAGTGCCTATTCATCTGTTTGTAATGGATGTCATTTTCAATAAATGGAGAGACCCGGACAAGATCAATTTACCCAGGTTATGGCAAAGCTATATAATTTAGAAGGAAGGAAGGAAAAATCACCTCACGCTATTCATGTCAGTTCTGTCATTGCAAGTCTGGTTGGCAGAGCAACATTGGCTCATCAAGGCTGTGGACAATGTGGAGGTGGATCACTTGAGCAAAATCTTTCTTTCCTCTCAAAACCTAACTCTGCTCAGAACAGTGTTTGGGAGCCAGTAAACAGATCACTTTGCATCCTGTATAAATTATCTTTTGCCTAGGTCTTTTTCTAGGTTTCCATAACAAAGGAGCATGGGGAGCCAATGCTCTGGCTTTGATATGGCAGAGGAATCTGGTGTTTGCCTCTCATCCATTCCTGTTGATTCAGTGGTTTGTGAGGAAGATTCGGCATGACAACATCCATATAGTGGTAGTTCTTCTCCTTTTGAGCCAGAAGAATCTGGTTACCACTTTTCAAGGATACGGCATATCAAACTCCTTGGGTTTTACCTCACTATCCTTTTCCTTTAAAGACGCACAGCCCTCAACCTCTTGGTTTGGCGGTTGAAAGGCTGAGTCTTGAGAAATAAGGGTTGGCTCCAAATATAATAGTTGTGGTAGAGGAATCTAGAAGATCTTTTTCTCTCAAATCTTACTCTAAACATTGGGGAATTTTTATGTCTTGGTGTTCTGCTCACAATCTTTCTTTAGTGTCTTCCTCTGTTTCAGATATTATTTAATCTCTTGCTAGATGGATTTAATAAAAAATATGTATTTTTCTACTGTGAAGTGCAGTGGTATGCTATTAAATCCTTCTGGGAGGCTGACAATATCATAAAAGATGTAAATGTGTTGGCATTGAGAATGTTTAAGAGTTTTTCCATCTCTCATCCTGTCTGTCATTCTTCAGTTCTGCACTGGAATTCAACTTTGGGTTTATGATCATTACAGTCTACTACTTTTGACCCTTTTTGACACTGAGACGTAAACGTTTTCACTCATAAGGTGCTATTTTTGGTAACAATCACTTCAGCCTAAAGAACTGTAAGAACTGTCTGCCTTATCGCCTCCTTTCCTGAGGTTACTGGATGTTGCAGTTTTCTTGAGGTTTGTTAGAAATGAGGGTCTCTAGTTGGCAGAGGTAGGTACCTTTGTCCAAGTAGGGACCCTTACTTCTAGTCAGGGTAAGGGGGATACACACTCTAGATAACCCCTGCTCAGCCCCTGGGTAGCTTGGCATGAGCAGACAGGCTTTTCCCAAAGGCAATGTGTAAAGTATTTGTACTCAAAACACTCAGTAATACAGTGATAACACCACAAATGGACACCACACCAATTTAGAAAAATAAAGTATCTTTAGCTACACTCAACAAGATGAAAACAACAAAAATGCAATGTACAGGAAAAAAGATATGACTTTTAGAACAGTTATTGCAAAAGTAAAGGTTGTAGAAAACAAATAGCTCCACATGGGGCTATTGTGAAGTCGTGACAGCAATAAATCTAAAGTACGGCGCTGACCGCGAGGAGCGCGGCATCGGGCATGGAGTCGCATGGACCCCCAAACAAACAGTATCTTGGAAGCAAAGTCTATGACGATGCATTGGGTCCTGGAGATGAGGCATTGGTGCTGAGGTCGAGGCCGGCTCCCTGGCTGCCATGGGGAGTCAAGATGTTGTGTTCGCGAGGAGGCGATGTGTTGTTACCAGGACAGAAAAAGACGGTTGCCTTGGCGATGAGGCGTCGGTTCTGTCGATGATGCAAAGTTGGCGAGTTTGTGGAGTTATCCTCAGCGGTTATCAGTGTCATGATATCAGAATGCAGGTGCTGGCACTGGCGTCGGGAAATGCCGATAACTGCAGGCGTTGGCAGGAGCTGAAGGGTGTCGGTGCTGCGGTGCAGCCCAAGTGGTGAGTCGTTCACTTAACGAGCGCTGACAACATCAAGACAGGTGTTCTTACTTTTCTTCAGTTTCTTCCATCTCTCAACAGCAGGAATAACCTCCAGAGGCCCAAAACTTGATAAGGTCCCTCCTGGCAGGTCAGAACTCTCAGCAATAAAGTTCAGGGGAGCTGGGGGTGAAGTATTTGTGTCCCTGAGACTTCAGAACAAGAAGTCAGCACTCTCAGGCCCTTGGAGGTTCTTCTTCAAGCAGGTTCACAGCAAATATCCAGTCTTTGTCCTCTCCTTGGTAGGAACAGTAACTGCAGGCCAACACCACACAGCACACAGCAAAGAGGCAGTACTCCTCCTCACAGCTCTTCTCCTTGGCAAAGGTTGCTCTTGAGTCCAGAAGTAATCTAGAATTATGGGGTTTAATGTCCACTACCTATACCCCATTTTGACTTTGTTCTTTTTGTGCATGGGCCCCTGAGCCCAGCCATACCATTTCTGTCCACAGTGGTACAGTATGGCCACAGAGGGTGTAGACAGCATTGTACAAGAGATATAGGCCCTATTCAGGTACAATGACATTTCCTCCCACTACTCTAAATGCAGCCAAGCCTTATTACGATCAGCTCTGAGACATCCAGGAAGGGCAAGGTACAACTCAACCCCCCCCCCCCCCCCCAGTGCATACCTGAAGTGAATGCACATCCCCAGCCCCTGCCATTCCAAAACCAGACAGTCAATCCACAAAGAGGCAGAGGCACACAGAATGGTTAAAAAGAAAATGCCTACTTTCTAAAAGTTGCAAATATGTGAAATATCTAGCTGACCATTTATAGGGCTGCCAGCTATTTGAGCAGACTGAGACCAAAATCACAAATAAGATGGTCCACGTCATTTAATTGAAAAATATATATATATATATATCTTTTATAAATTCACAAGACAGGTAGATATGATATGGACTGGTAGATATGGACTACACTTCAAAATGTATACAATGTCAAAACTGAACTGGAAAAATAAACATATCAAAACAAATTACAACACAATCAATTGGTGATTTCACAAGACAAATATGGACTGCACTACACAAATACACAATAACAAAAAAGTGAAAACATCAAAGCAATACATGAAAATCAATTGAAGTTATTACCAGTCAGAAAAAACTGTCAGGTAACCTCATATATCCATAAAAAACTGTTTAAATGGAACAGACGCGGGTTACCAACCAACGGGATGTTAACATTTCATGCAAAAGAGGATATACATTTTAAAGGGATTATTTCCCTCAGTTGCTATAGATAATTTTATACAGGCTGGTCCACTGTTGGTGATATGTGCCAACGCGTTTCGAACCCCAATTTATTTCAAGAGATTCTCTTCAGGGCAGTGACTTGAATCTTCGAAACCAAAAAGAAATTTCTTTTGTTTAAAAAATGTCTTTTGAAAAAAGGGATTTGCCCTCCTTTTTCCTATATTTGTGAAGCTCTTATACAAAAAACAGGAAAGTATGTACCTGTTTATACGTCTGGGAGTTCCTTTAAAATTGTAGAGAGCCCGATTTACTCACGTAGCTGACCAGGAGGTCTGAAACATGAACAGGCGATACAAAATTAGATGAAAAATAATTTGAAGAGGACTAATATGGCATTTAAGAACTAAGGGCCAGATGTAGGTAGGCATTTACCGGTCGGTAACGGCCGAATTCGGCCGTTACCGACCGGTAAATGCAATTTGAGATGTAGGGCCCTGTACTTTACAGAATCGGTAAATTTACCGATCGGTAAATTTACCGATTCTGTAAAATACCGAATCGGTATTTTTTCCAATTCGGTAAAATTGATATGTAGGTGGGACTCTTCTGAGTCCCACAAGCATTACAGAATCGGTATTTTACCATCAAATACTATTTGATGGTAAAATAACGATTCTGGTGTGCATGCACATGTGTGCATGCACACCTGTGCCATATGACAGGCAGACCTGCCCTTAGGGCAGGTATGCCTGCCACATGGCCCCCCGAACCTTTTTTGGGGGTCCTAGAGGGTGTCAAAGTGACACCCCCTGCACCCTTGTCAGAATCGGTATTTACCGATTCGGTAAATACCGACCGGTAATGCCCCATTCATTCCTATGGGCTTCAAAGCCCATAGGAATGAATGGGGCATTACCGGTCGGTATTTACCGAATCGGTAAATACCGATATTTACCGATTCGGTAAAAGGAACATCTGGATGTTCCTACATATCCACCCCTCAGATTTACCGATTTTTAATTACCGAATCGGTAAAATTCGGTAATTAAAAATCGGTAAATCTCATTTACCTACATCTGGCCCTAAGTCCTGACGTTCTTGTGGGTCTATTGGTGTAGACAAAGCTAGGAGGTTTTTGAGCACGGCAGGTTTTTTATTGTCTGCAAAAACAGAGACATTTAGGGGCAGATTTACGAGCCCTTTGCGCCTCTTTTACGCCACCGATACGTCACTTTTGTGACTCAGCGGCGGCGCAAAAGATGCACCATGGTTGCGGGGTATTTACAACGTGACACATCTGGGAAATGCGTCACGTTGTAAAGCCCTGCACCATAAGGAGGTGCTCCGGCGCAGGGGGGGGCGTTCCTGCACAGAAATGCCTCCTAAAAGTGGCTGAAATGTACAAGATTTCACTCAGTCACTTTTAGGCCAATGCTGCGCCAAAACCCTGCGCCTGCTTGAAGCAGGCGTAAGGCTTGTCGCAGCATTGGAAGAATAGGCCCCCCAGAGCCTTGCTGGAGCTGCGTCGCGCTTGCGACACAACACGAGCAATGCGCCGCCTTTACGGCACAGATGCGTGACGCATCTGTGCCGTTTTTGCCCCATGGTGCGCCACATTGTAAATGCGGCCCATCTTGGCTAGCGGAGCTGTGGCGCACAATTACTGGTGCATCCCTGCTAATTTGCAGGGATGCGCCAGTAATTGTAAATCTGACCCTCTATCAGTACCCTCTCATGTGCTTAGGGGAGAAGATACATTTACAATAAAATGGCACTTACTTGAAAAAAAGGGCAAAAAGTGCTGATTCCTCCGCTATAAGTTGTTCTTTTACAGGTGCTGCACTATTGAACATTTCTCTTTGCCAGCAGACACTTAAGCTTTTGTTTTATTCTGAAAGAGAAGGTCGAGTTACCAGAGATTTAACTCCATCTTGGGATATCATTTTTCGCATCACATTCGGGACTTACTTACTGCTTTTAAACAGCGGCTGTCGGCGCAGTGAATCCCACTCCCAGCGGCAGTATGTAATTGCTTAAACCAGGTAAGCAGAGTGTTTTTCAATCGTGGTTGACACGTACAAGTTCATTGCTGTAAAGATAACCGTGAAATTAGTCATACTTTTCTTTGCTTGTTTTTCGACAAGATTCATTATAACCAGCGTGGTGACCCACATTTATTTCTCAAACGGCAATCCTTCACTCTTTTCGGCTTCCGTCTGCCAAAAAGAAAGAGATCTGCAAGGCTTTGTTAATCTACACTATAGCGGACTTCCTGTTCTTGCCCACCATTCTGATTAGCAGTGGTAACGTGCCCAGCGTCCTATAGCCAACAACAACAGGGCAGGAAAAGAAATAGGAGGAAAAGGCAAAATGTTTGGGGATAACCCTGCAAAAAGGACCAAGTTCAACAAGGTTGGATTCTGCTTTTGACCAAAGGTAACGCAAGGTTGCAGACTGCTCAGGAACGTATTATTTTGTGTTTTATATCCTTCTCCTTCTTCTGAAGAGGAACAAGAGTAAAGTTTATTGGATGTTAGGCATGCCCTGTTTTTTTAATCTTAATGGACCCAGCGAATTCAGAAAGACAGACTCTGTGTTACTTTTGTAAGAAGGTTTCTAAGATAACTGTGAGTTGGTGGATAAAGTAAACAATTGCGTTGGCTCATTCGAATGTAGAGAAAGCAGGATTTTAAAGAGCTGCTTTGGATGAGATTTGCAGAGCAGTTACTTGGGCTTTGGTGCACACCTCTATAAGACATTATAGACTTCAAAATGTTCAGAACAAAATCTGGTTCAGGGTGCAGTCTGTAAAACCATAATGGGAATGATAAATCTGTTATAGTTCTTTTTGATCACTTCATTTTGAAATTAAATTATTAGGGTTTTCATTATTTGGTGGTCATGTTTTATAACTGATGTTGTCAAAAGCCTTATTGGTTTGGTATACCTCATTGTTAATGACTGGGTCAAGGATGAGAGATGTAGAGATAATGCACTGATTACATAATAATAATCTTCAGTACTTTAAGTTCTTCTCATCCTCCAGCGAGTCAGTAGGTCTCTACCCTTCCTAACGTTTAGGCCTTTGACAGAGCTTAGGTGATGAAATGCTATTCTATTTTAGTGCCTAACTTTGGATGGGTGGGATTAGTGAAAGCATTCCTGTTTTGTTACCTGTTCTGTGATTTGTGACATTCCTCATTGTTAGTGACTGGGTCAGGGACGAGTAAGACTAAGAGTAATGAAGATTACCAGCATGTAATAGGGCATTACTTACCTTGTGGATCTTGCCAGAGATATGCAATTAAGCCCACATCGGTGCCTGCCCACAGCTGTGCTGGTTAGTGCTATATGTAGTCTCATTTCTGATATAAACTATCTCACTCTTTCTACCCTGATACCACAGGAATACGTATAAATAAATAACAGACAATTATTGCACTCTTCAAACCAAACAAATGTTGAGCACAACATTTCAGGAATAGACCAAGCTCACGCAACCAACACATAAAAAAGCACTGCAGATCTGACTCACAAACTATAAAACATACACTTAACTGAGCAGGTTATCCTGTTATGAAGTTGGTACTATCATCACCTGTAAATTATGTCATGTTAGATGGGCACTAATCACATGTTTAATCTGAAATCACATGGATACACTAATGCATCTAAAGTGTGCAGGTCACAAGAGTACACCGCTATGTCTAAAGTGTGCAGGTTAAGGTTTTTGCTGGTAACCCAGGTAAAGTTGTCAAGAGGTTTCTTTATTATTAATGCTTTTGCTTATTAGCATTTCAAATGATACAATGCAGCACAATGTTAACACTGAATCAGTAACTCGAGTTTGCAATTTTTAGTCCACGCTGTACAAACTGTGGCAAGCGAACACCCACAAGGTATCGGGTTATGGCTGCACTTTCAGGAGGATTAGATGTCATGAGATAACAATAATACTCATTTAAGAAACAAACTATAACCATGTTCATGCATGCCTAAATCTTGTCACAGAATATGTGAAGAACATCATTTGTGGAGGAAGGGGGTCGAAGGGGACAAGGAAGAGCAACATATTCTGCCAACGGCAGCACCAGGACTGGCACACCTTAAGTCCTATCATGGTTTGGCTCATTTTCACAGCCAGGACTTGGCCCTACAATTTGCCCCTTCTCAGAGTCAAAGGCAGTCCCAGGGGATTCCTATTCATCAACCACTTTGCTCCAGAGCAGTTCAAATGGTCTGTGACAGACACCCCTTGCTTCCTCCCTCTGATTCGCCCTTTCCTCAGCCCATGTCCAGTGCATGACATCAGTTACCCATGTTTCCACACTAGGTTCCCTGGGCGATTTCCAGGCCAAGGCCACTCGTCGCTTGGCCCGAGCCAGGGCATAGTCTATGAATTTATTCCCCACCTTCTTGGGACCCGGCCTACAGAAGCGGTCCAATAGACAACCTGCAGGCATATTTGCAAGTGACCAAGACAGGGTCTTATTAAGACGCAAAATTAACTCCCCCCAGAACCTGTGAGCCCAGGGCAACCCCAAGTCATGTGATCGAAATCAGCATCCAGTGTTACACAGCGAGGGCAACCTTTAGTCTCCCTCAATAGATAGTCTGTATCCCATGAGGAGTAAGGTGCATCCTGTGAGTGTAATTGGATTTTATGTATTTAAGACGCGTATTGCATAAGACTTTCTGTGGCTATGCAAGCACCTTCCCCATTCAGCATCAGTCATGTCTCGGCCCACATTTGCATGCACAACCATGTTAGATTAGTTTCTCTGAAACTACTTTATTTACACATCCAGCTTCGCACAACATTATCACGATGCCCTTAACATCATGTACTAGACCTCTCTATGCACTAGGTACAAAAGTCGTCCTACCTCCATCTACAGGGTGACAGCGCTATCCTCATATCCATGTCATTACTGATCTAGTGCACACATCGGGAAGGCTGATTTTTATTATAAATAATAGGCATCCCAATAGATTGGTATAGGAGGCACTTCTGCTGATACTGAAGGTCCCTGCATGCTGAGAAATCATCACGTACTGGTCTGACATACCGTGAAGGGGTGTCCTACTCGAGACCATGTAATGGAGTTGAATCCTCCCTTGGGGGGATTCTTGGCTCTACACCAATACACACTCTAGGTACACTCAGGTCCTCATTGTAGAAGTACGTTAGATTACCATTTTGCGCATATGCCTGCATATATTCATTGCTTTAGCACCATGGTAGAAATGTATCTAATGTTTACTCTTGTGGTGCTTGAAATCTCCTTTATTTGCCTCTGTCTCCTAATCATTGCAGCGCATGTATTTTATACAAGAATTACGTTGGTTCAATAAATATATTGAAAACGTCCCACTGTGTATTGTGTACACTTCTCTGAGAATAAGTGAGCACGAGTGACTGAACAAAAGATTCTATACTGTTTTCACTATCCCTCAGTGATCAGGGTTGTCATATTCAGTGGTTGCCAGAAACTGTTCGCTCCTGGTAGACTAGGGGGGGCTTACAGTGACACTGTCAGCTAGCTGGTCTCTAGGCCAACATATCCTTTATCATTAAAAACGTATACGGGCAGGAGTGGGCGTTAGCTTTAGCACCTGCTCTATAATGCAATCATGTTTGGTGCGATGATGTGTCTCGTCATCATGAGATCCCGCTAAAACTGATCCCTCAACCTCAGATACAGTACCCGATTAAACATGAAGCAAAGAAACAAGTCAGGTAGATGTTGGATCAACTTGCGTACCAGGGTGTAATAGAGAATTGCACCTTATCTATGAACAATCCTTTGTTTTCCATAATAGAACCCACAATTCATATTTTTTAGTCTTAGATTACTGACATTTAAATGCATCCACACATACATTTGCAGTACAGAATGCCCACAGTGCCTCACTGATGAATAACATTGGGTGGAAGAAATACAAAACAACATCTCAATTTTTTTTTTTGCCAAAATATAGCACCTGGCAGTAGATATTGGACGCATTCTCTGCACTAGGGTCTCAGCTGCAATTTTGTAATTTCCCACAAGGGTAGAAGAATAGCCCTGATGAGGAGGCGGTCTCCTATGTAGATGATATTTATCTGACCGAAGACGAATTAATGGAACATTTGGCTAGAATGAACAACATAATTGTAGGGTTTGCTTACCTTGTCTACCAATTTAGTTTAAAAAAATCTAAAATTGCCCACCTCAGTGTCCTATTTTTGGTATATGAGTTATCAAATGAAGGAAAAAGCCTGGAGACACATTTTTGTGAAAAGTTTGCAATGCTCAAACCTTCAACAACTCAGAAAAGACTTCATTCCATTTTAGGAGTTTTTTCTTTTGGCAGACCTTCATTTTGGATGACGCAGAAAGGGTAAACACATTCGACAACTTAATTAGACCTGACTTTTCAGTGTAACACTGAACACAGATACACACTGATATTTTCTGTTCCGTACAAGCTGACATGCTAGCTTCCAGGCATTTACACACACATGTCAACACAACTAACCTAGTGATCTGTATAGTCGCTTGACCAACTGGCTACACCTATATCACTTTCAGTGAAGGTGATATGGTACCTATAGCAAACCACAATTGTACACTGAGAAAAATGTCCCAGCTGTACAGACTGCTTTAATGTAAGAAGGGAGCGCTGGCTCAGGGAAAACACATTATTGCCGTTACCCCAGTACTGACCCTAGAGGCCATTATGAAAGCAAGCATTCTGAATTCTAAGGCTCTACATCCAAAATGGGTTCAGTGGCTAACTCTCTCACTGCAACAGATGTAGACTATAAATATGATGCCACACTACAAACACAAGCATTCCTGCAGTACAAGCAAGAATATCCTCTGCCAAATGAAATTATGCCTCCGGATCGATATGAATGTATCATTTATACCAATGGATCTGCTCAACATGCCGTTGGATCGAAAAAGTTTCTTCCTGAAAAAAATACACACACAGTCCTAGGGTGATCATAGAGCGCAGCTGGCAGAACTGAAAGGCCTGATACTGGCACTACAAAATACGGTTTGTTAATTCCCCACACTTATTGTGTGTGATTTATTTTTACTGTGTCCAGTCTCACAATGAGCCGAAGTAGGTTTTGAGATTCCAAGGGTTGTACAATCCAGCACAAGATGCTTTGGGAACAAGTGGCAAAGCTGAAAGAAGGCCTGCCACGGGCTCATGTGATTTATACATTGAGTCATCAGCGTGTTGTTGTTCATGCTGAAGGGAATTTGACGGTGGATGAAGCCACCAAGGCAACAATTCGTACTGTTGCAGTTGCTGCAATCCCCTGTTTCTTGTACAAGGATAGATGGAACAACTAGGATAGCTGTCAAAGCCACGCACAACAGCTTAGCACTGCCGAAAGGCTTTCCACTCAAGTACTCATACCAATTAGATGCACAAAACTTTACGTATGCTCAGATTCTAGGAGTGGGGATAGAGTAATACCAAACACTGATCGTAGATTCTGATTGATACTAGCTGCACATGAGGGTCTGGGTACAGCTCATGCAGGGATTGCTACTACAGTTTCACTACTGAAGTGCCGCTATTGGTCGCCAGGTCCTCACTAAACAGACCAATGACTTTGTCCTCAAATGCGACATCTGCCAGCAAATGAAAGGCTCTATCATTGCACGTTCACCACAAACACCTTTATTGATCTCAGACAAACCTCTTGCATGTGTTTATTTGGATCACTGTGGGTCCTTACACTCTTACAGTGCTTACAAGTACATCTTCATGGCAGTGAATTCATGCTCTAGATTCCTATGGATTTGGCCCTAGCGCTCAGCTGATGCCTAAACTGTTAGAAAGGATTTGCCAGTCTTTATTGGGACATACCCCATTGGCACAATACATTCTGACCAGGGTCCGGCGTTTAGCTCTCACGCTTACAAAGAAGCCATGGGAAGTTTGGGTGTGGCCTTGCGGTACTCCTCCCCCTAACACCCCGAGGGAAATTTGGTGATTGAGAGGGAGAACCAAGACTTAAAGCAATCCTTAACAGCTAGGGTATTAGGCTTAGGTGGCAGTTGGGTCAATCACCTTTAAGGGGACCAGAGGGCACTTAATAACATGCCAAGAAAATCCCTGGGGGGCCGTACACCCTATGAGCTCCTGTTTGGGGTGAGAATTTGGGTAGCAGACCTCAATAGTGTCAGCACAGTGGCGGCCGAAACTCCATTTGACATCAATGATCATTGTGATGTTTTACAGGACTTAAAAGAATACAGAGCAACGACCAAGTGAAATGCATCGACACTGGGGAAGTGAAAGCAGTATCGGCAAGACCTGCATGGGTCCCAAAGATTATGAACCTGGTCAGAGAAAAAATAGTGGACAAGAAAGAATTTGAGCCACTGTACAGAGTGCCTGTGCCTGTCCTGCCTATTGAAGGTACCTGAGCTGTACTTCTTCCGTTTCTTCTGCTCAGCGAGACAAAAGATTTTTCTCAATCGATCTGATCAAACCACACTATGTAGCCAATTCTCAACAGTAGGCCCCGTGGGCTGCTTGGTAGCTGCCGATCTCCTCTCTCTACCGTACAGGAAGTTCAGACGGAAGCTTTAATATCAAATGAAGGCTCCACTTTCCAAAGAGAAGCAGTAAACAACAACTAAATGATACAAGTACAGAAATGTCAATTCGAAAAATTGATGACGTCTTTGTAAACATGCCACAGATTGAGTCATCTCCCAGTTCTACTAAACCTGCTGAGCTGCCAAAAATAGACTGGATGGCGTCTGGCTGCTTTTGCATTATGATGATTTTCATCGGATTCAAGTGAACCTGAACTGCCAACACTGCCGCTCCGTTTCAAGATACGATTTTATTCTCTCTACCATTGGCTAAAAAAGACATATTTGGTTGCTCCCTGGATACATCTCTGTGTTACGACTGGATTAATTTTCCTGGTACTCAGAATTGGTTTGGTGACTGTCTTTTTTCTACTTCTAAATGGACATTATCTCCCAGAATGCTCTGCAGTCCAACATGTGAACGTGGTACTAAAACCACATGCACCATTGCACCGTGAACTTAGGGACCTGTCCCCGGTGAACATTATAGCAGTTCCAGTTCCTGATAGAATAGTGTGGGACAGAGTATTGCATGATGATATGGTCCTACTGAACTTTTGCATATTCCATATTTGTTTGGAATTTCTTCAAATTATATTAACACCTTTAGTACGTTCTCTGATGATTGGGACCTTGAAACTGTGGACAATTTGCTTTCAGACCTAGAACAACCATCAGCATTTATTTTCTAATGGTGAATTGTGTAATGGCACAAGAAATTTTGGAGACCTGTTCTGTTACTAACATTAACGTCACCATTTTTTACGCAAAGCTAGTATCCCACATGCGGTTATCAGTTACACCCAATGGGAAAACTGCGCAACACCACCGAAAGGTAGTTCAAATACATTTGCAAGAAAATGTACACATTTTTCTGGTTTTGACACATCAGACCCAGCCTCCTGGGTCTGATGTGTCTACACTGGCAAAGAAGAATATGCTCACAAATACCAAGCTGATTTACTCTGCTTCCATTATTTTTCAACTGTCTATGTAAGGTTTCGACTTTTGGGAAAACCCAATAGACACATAATCTGTCTGCTGTCTGGGGAACAAGAGATTGACAGGTTCAGGGACAACAGGCTTTATTTAGAGCATGCCTCATACCACATCAAATGATTTTCCTGAATAAAACAGTGCAAAAGACTTCCTGTCTTGGTTTAGCTGCGGCAAAAGTTTTGAACTTACCTTGCATTCCCTTATTTGCACGCTTTGAACATTGGCAACAATACACAAAGTACAGTGAGGATACATTAGATGCCATGCTCCACAATGGATCATTAAATACATCAGATCCCGATCAGCACAGTTGGTTGGTTTGGCCTCTAGACACACATACATGTCAGTCATAGTCCTAGGTAACACAGGAGGGTCTAAGATCAACAGGCCTGAACTATGCTATGCACAAACAGAACATGCAGAAGTGATGACATATAGTGTTGGGAAGGTATGCCTAGATTTGCTAAATACCTCAACACTTTCCCAGGTAAAACATAGTTGTCCCTTCTTTCTGATGACCTGGATCTCAGGGATTTTTTATTAGGTCCCAGAAACCCACGTCAAAAGTGCTTCTTGCATGGAATAAACAACGAGCTATGGAATATTTCTCAGCAGGAAGCTGCAGAGAGATGGCGCAGGATCAACAGAGCAAATATGGAAAAGGCTTTGGCTGTGATTGATAACTGTATGACCACATTATCATCCAGAATGTATTCACTGGGCAACATTGTGTCTTCTGCAATTGACATAACTCAATAGGACATGTCTATTTTACAACATGGACAGTCACAATTACGTTCCGTCGTAATATTGAGCTGGACGTTACTGTCTCTTTTCTTAATATGATCTGACGGAAAGTCAGATAACTATGGCATGCAGAGTTGTGAAATACACCTTATTGCACACTGAAAATTTAGACCAATTACCTTTTACTTTGGCAGAGACACCATCCACAGATTGGATTATACATGGTTATATCACCCTACCTGTCATGACTTTCCAATTCCAAGATTGTCTCCAATACCTACAGGTAGGGACATACTAAGCACTAGGAGAAGATTATGTGCATGAGTATTGGGAGTTACCTTTCAAGTTTAAATGCAGGAAAGGAGACACAGAAGGTTTTCTGAGTGGTTCCTACTGTGAAGAACCTTAAGCGGGTCCTTCATTTGCAAAGACATTTCTCTTCACGGGGCATGCAATGCATCTATTGCAAACTTGTCCTGTTATCTGAAGGGTTTCCCAGCTGCCATGATACGTCCGGTTTTCAAACTGCTCTTAAAAGGGAGCTACTTGATGCTGAATGATCAAGGTTGCTGTAGAATGAAACTGGGCATCGCTTATCTGGTGATGATTGTTTCCTTAGTTACTTGTTGTACAAGCACTGTTTCCCCCTGCCCGTAAAATTAGGGAGGCCGCAGTGTAGCCTTCGATAAATGTTTCCACAAAACATTTTGATTCCTTTAGCAGACAGAATGCCATGTTTTTTAAATAGGATGAAGCCTTAACTTTGACCAGAAAGATGTTTGAGCTCCAGGTTGCAATTCCTCGTCTGAGATGCAGACACTACTCCACACTAACTTCCTGCTGAATTTTGGGGAGCTCGTCCATCGTATCTTTAACATTTCTGATACCAGAGGAGTAGTGCTTTTTTTAAATGTATCGGTTCTGGGCTGGTTAGCACCTTACAGACAATCTACGGAGTTATTCCATCATTCATACACTCCATGCCGGGAAGACAGCACTGCTTGCGCTAAGATGGCATGAGCACATGGTTCACATGTTTGACACACTTCGACTTCGAGAACTGGATGTTTGGCATAACTGCATACAACCTGTATTCTACCGCCTGCTTTGCGGCCACAAATGGGTATTAGACACACGCCTAGAATCACAACAGTTTGCGCCATTGGACAGATGATGTACTGCTGGACCCATTAAAGGTCTGTGGGTATTGTTATCCCCAGCATCTTCCATTGCTGATAAATGCATTTCTTGAGCCACCCTGGGATGCTTCAGCAATGAGTGACTAGGACAACGGCTCTACGATACACATACAGGATGCAGTCGCTCCCTCAGCGGCTGCTTTGGGAATTGAATGGAATAGCCTTTGCTCCATAAATGTGCTTCGAGGTGAGCCTCTGGGATCGTCATCTGCGGCTATGGACAACAGCAATGTTGTGTCTGTCACTTAGAACACATGAAACAATTGGCACTTTGCTGTGTGGGAACAATTCAGCTTGTTTTTATAAAAAAAAAATTGTCCAAAACAGTTTTGTTTTATTTTATTTTTCTAGGCACCATGGATTTTGAAGTGCTTAGGATTCCAAACAGTATAATTACTTTAAGGCTTTTATAAATATTTTAAAGGGAAGCTTGCCATTAGATGATGTTAAGAGTGATTTTTACTTTTTATGATATGCTGATATACTGGCTTATTAGATAGCCTTTATATATCGGCAGGCATGGGCATAGTTCACAGAGTTTTGCTATGCGAAACTCCGCAAAGTTACAAAAAAACTCTGCGGAGTTCCGCAAGTGGCAGAGTGCAGTATGAACTGCTGTTCGCGCTTGTCTTCCTACCACTCAGGTAGAAATTCTACCCGAGCGGCAGCTCGTGCTCATGAATTTGCAGTTCGCATCTGGGAGTTGGGAAAAAACTCTGCTGCCCTACGAGAAGCAGAGTTTTCTGCACTCCGTGAGCTCCATGGAGCGCAGAGTGCAGAAAACTCTGTAAACTCCATGTACAGACCTGATGTACAGGCTCAGGCCTACCCTTAGAATGTGGAGTGAGTATTATATTCCAGATTTAGGCCCATGTAGCAAGGGAGCTTATTCCTTACATTATTCTAGAAAATAACATTTCAGCTGTGAACTTTTGCACACATTTGCATGCACACCACTGTTGGATTAGTTTCTCTGAAACTACTTTGTTTGCACATTCAGCTTCTCACAACATTATCATGATGCCTTGAACATCATGTACTAGGCCTCTGTACTCAGTAGATAAAAAAATTGTACTATCTTCATCCACAGGTCGACAGCGCTATCTACATATCCATAACACCACTAATCTAGCACGCACATTGCGGAGACTGCATTTTATTATAAATAATAGGCATCTCAATAGATTGGTAGAGGAGGCACTTCTGCTGACACTGAAGGTCCCTGTAGGCTGATAAATCATGAGTATGATTAATAATGTCATCTAAGAGCCATATTATTAGCTAAGAAAACCACGATTCCTTTTAATAATTTTTGGTACAAGAAATTTAAACTAATATGTTTCCTGGATATGATTCTTTCCTACTGGAACTCTGTGAACCCACTACATCCTTTATCTTGAGTGCATTAGGCACTACATTGCCTAAGCATAGACTAATTAACATTACCTAAAACACTTAGCTCTATCCATTTCATTGCTAAATTTGAACTATTTTGTAACCAAGTATGATTGGTAATTGTAATTGTATTTGAGCTTGTATAGCGCACAGCTACCCGCAGTGGGTTTCCCGGCGCTTGCTTAGGGAACCCGTCCTGGTATTCCCCTGTGAGATAACCCCGGCAGGGTATCCACAAAGTGAAAGCCAGGCATCCCGCCGCGAGGGGCTGTTGTGGAGATTAAGCAAGCTATTGCCCAGAGTCGCAGAGTGTGAACTCGTGAGTCGAGAAGGCACCGGAGCGAGAATTATCGAGTCCATGGAATTTTTGAGCCCAAGACCCGCTGAGGCGGGGAATTGAACCCTGGTCCAGGGCCGATCTCAGATTCCTGGTCTGCCGCCTCTAACCCCTGAGCCACACTTCTAACCCCTGAGCCACACTTCTCCACGATTGTGTTTTTTAATATACTTCCAAAATAAATCATGAAACATTTTGGCAGAAAAAGATGATATATGTATAAGCTACTCTAAAACTAAATGTGTTGCAATCTACATGTATCGGTACCTTTTACTTATACAATCTTTAGCAGGGCCTGGGTTATGTCAACAGATGCACCGCACTCCAATGTTTTATTGATGGCACGCTAATAAGAGTACCCATTGACCGGTCTGATTGGGGTTGTATTCTCCTGACTTTCCAGGTCTATCCTTAGAAGATATTCTGAAAGTTTATGTAAATTATACAGGGCATGGTACATACAGACTTTATTTATCCATCCCTGTTAGAGTAGAATAAGGTCTTCTTGTTCCTGGCGAAATGCCATGATCCTCCAGGGACTGTAATAGACATGAAACATGTTGACCTTTTGAATGACACTTTCTGCAGCTACATAGACCACTTGAATCAAGGCATACATGGCTGATGAGCCCTATCTAGGGCCAAACTCATACTAGGTTGCTTGTGTTCTGGTTCAGGGAGGCCCTGACCTCCCATTGGAGCGCAATCAAGACTGATTTGCTTATGGCTGGGTCCGAGCTGAGGTGGCATGGTGTACAAAAAAACAATGGACTGGGATGCGGCCCCAAGTAATTACCATTTGCTGAGATTAATTAAAGCATTCCGTCCATCACTTTTTAGTTTGTCGCCCTAAGTGGGATGGGCATGCCCAGTCATGGGTCTCGTGTACACTGTCACTGGAACCAAGCTATAACGCACTAATGAGCCCTAACTAGGGCAAAACCGGTCCTAGGTTATTTGTATTCCAGTTCAGGGTGACCTGACCTGGCAGTTCGGGTTGGACTGGTCCCATTAGAGCAGGGTCAAGACTGATTTGCATATGGCTGGGCCCAAGCTGAGGTGGCATGGTTACTAGGAAGTGCTTTGTGAACTCCTAAAGTGCTGTCCTCTCTTAAGTGCATACGCACTAAGGACCCAGACCCATTATCTCCTGCTGCCACTGGAAGTTGCTATCCTTTACATTTTCTTGATTGTCCCCTGTCTGCCCTGCGAACATTACTTACCAGAATGGCACTGCTTCCCCCAGTATCCTTCCTCATCTCCATGCTCCTGTTCTTCATAGCAGCTTTATTATGAAGACCTGTCAATAATTGTCCCCAAGCATCCATAACATCTTCTTCAATTGCTAACTGGGTGTGGGAGAGGAACCCCAACCCCAAACCTCAAGACACCCCAATGTTTAGATCACTGGTGGTCTGCTTCTGCTCTAGGGGGATGAACTTGCACTAAAAGGGACCCTCCTCAACATTGGACCCAACATTAGTTAGCAGAGTTGCAAATAATAATGAGGACAATTCAATAACTGAGTTCGAGATAAGGAAAAGTTAAAGGGTTTTCTTACCAAATCTCAGAATCAGGCGGTACATAATAATTGCCACTAAGACTCAAATGCAAGTAAATATTCAGAAATATTCTAAGTTCCAAATGAGCAGCAGAATCATAAAGAATGTAAACAAATCTCTAGTGGGATGGAAAGTTATCTGGCCCACCCTCAAAAACAAGGTCTCTTGCATTGAAAATTAGCTAAACCACAGATTCAGAATGTGTCATTTCTTTTGACAAATCACTTTATATATTAGCACTTTCCCATTTTATAAGACAGAGTTGAGCCTCTTCAATGACACATTATCATTGGAAGTTCAACTAATATAGAACATTTCTAGACACTGCACTATACACCAGTGGAAGCATGCTAATCCCAGCAACCGAACAGCGGAAGGACCTTTAGAGGTTGCAACAGTTAGGAAAACTAGAAAGTTAATTCGCAATTTAGGCACATTAAGAATGTTGCTTTTACACCAGCAGGTCTTTACTCTGTGGCACTTGTGGGGAGAGAAGATACTCAGGGGGACAAGATAGGAGGGGGAAGAGCAATAGTGGAACGAGCAGCATCAAAACTGCATCCATTTTAACTATAACGGCGATTTTATGAAAATGTAGCACAACTAAGTAACAATAAACACACTGCGTTAAGTCCATTTAAACTTGTTTTAACCACAATCATATTAATTCAGTATTTTCAACTTGTATCTAACTTACAAATTATTATTAATTCACATAAATATATTGTCTAGAAAAATGCTGTAACATGGGCTACCTCTTCTTTCCTCATTTCACCCTCTCCCACATCCTCTGCTTTGTTGTCTCTAGCCAAGCAGTCTTTCAGGGACTGCACTATGTTTCTAGCTAAGCTCGCTGCGTGGAACTTGCCCCTGTCTTTCCTACATGGCACGTGGATGTGGCCTCCGCATTCCAAGCCTTGCTTAAGGCCCCATTGCCAATGTCATCAGTGACCCCTGTGGGAGTACGTCCAGTCCTGTCGGCCTCATTGCTCCAAAGAACCACATGCTGCATCTGTGGCTATCACACCTGCCTCTGCTGGTTCCTGTCTGACTTTTACCTGCCCAGCAGATTGCCCGACAGCTGCCACAGCAGAAATGGTAAGTCCTGCCTCCAATAGAGAGTTGCTCTTAGAGGATGTTCCCTGTGTAAAGGATTTAACACCCCCCCCCCCCCAGCACCCCCCACAAGGCCACTTACCCTCTTCAAATCTCTCTTACCAACTGCCCTCTTAACTGTATGGAAGGGTGGCGACCAAGTCAAAATGGCTGCAGTAATACCCTTGGCTAATTCCGTTTGACAGCCCATTCAATTCCAGATCACATCTTCAGATACAATTTTTATTACACTAATGAACTATTTTAAGATCACGAAAGATCCCTCACTGCTAGTGCCTCGATGACCCCCAATATCATCAAGGTGTAACGTTTCTATTTTAACACTGAAGCCTTGAAAACGCCCCAGGGCTGCACGCTATCAAGAGGCGGAACACATGTTGGCTGCCTGCTGCTCACCATGATGTTTCAAAATAGAGAAAAACCCCAATCAAAAGCACAAGCATTAAATGTTCATGTATATTAAACATTTTGTAGCATATCATTATGAGTAAACGTGGAAGTGATTTTCAAATATTCTGCTGAATATGAGCATGTATATTCAATCCTAAGGAAAGCATCTTTATTAGAACTCTTGGGAAACCATGCCTGATCTAGCACAGCCAGCGTTAATATTGGTCCTCCTGACCCACTTCCCTCAAAACAATCAATACCTCCACCACCATCTTAGCCTTACCAGCTGCCATTTTACCAATTGTCCATCTAAACATACTTGTGCTATTCTTTAATTTTCACCCCCAAGCAGGTACTCCTCCAGCACCACTACTCACCAGAAAGAGGAACAACTAAGCAAAACACCCACCAAGATGATCCCACCCCAAGTCCATCCCGAATTAGCATTCTCCAGACCTGTGCTTGTATGTCCTGAGCCACACCAACTCACTCAAAGAGTCAAGAGGGGAAGGTCCAACAAGCCCCTACTGGAAGCAGAAGAGAATTCTACAGCTCACGCCTCTCCGTTAATGGTGACCAGGCCAGGTCATGTAGCTAGATCATGGCACTAGATGCGGACAATGAATGCACGGTATGACAATAGTCAAAGTCTTCACCAGACAGATTAGGAAGTAAAGTTAAATTGTTACAGATTGCAGGGCGGGAATTAGGTCCAGAGTACTATTAGATGGGCATGTCATGACTCTCCACACACCTCTCCTGGTCACTTTATTCTTTTCTCCAGGTGCTGCTCTTTGTCTCTCTCTGCCATATAACCAGTCCTGGGAATTTTGTGCATGCCATTGGTCATGTACCCACATACATAATGTTTTTGCTTTGGAGTGTCTTGAAAACGCCCCAGGGCTGCACGCTATCAAGAGGCGGAACACATGTTGGCTGCCTGCTGCTCACCATGATGTTTCAAAATAGAGAAAAACCCCAATCAAAAGCACAAGCATTAAATGTTCATGTATATTAAACATTTTGTAGCATATCATTATGAGTAAACGTGGAAGTGATTTTCAAATATTCTGCTGAATATGAGCATGTATATTCAATCCTAAGGAAAGCATCTTTATTAGAACTCTTGGGAAACCATGCCTGATCTAGCACAGCCAGCGTTAATATTGGTCCTCCTGACCCACTTCCCTCAAAACAATCAATACCTCCACCACCATCTTAGCCTTACCAGCTGCCATTTTACCAATTGTCCATCTAAACATACTTGTGCTATTCTTTAATTTTCACCCCCAAGCAGGTACTCCTCCAGCACCACTACTCACCAGAAAGAGGAACAACTAAGCAAAACACCCACCAAGATGATCCCACCCCAAGTCCATCCCGAATTAGCATTCTCCAGACCTGTGCTTGTATGTCCTGAGCCACACCAACTCACTCAAAGAGTCAAGAGGGGAAGGTCCAACAAGCCCCTACTGGAAGCAGAAGAGAATTCTACAGCTCACGCCTCTCCGTTAATGGTGACCAGGCCAGGTCATGTAGCTAGATCATGGCACTAGATGCGGACAATGAATGCACGGTATGACAATAGTCAAAGTCTTCACCAGACAGATTAGGAAGTAAAGTTAAATTGTTACAGATTGCAGGGCGGGAATTAGGTCCAGAGTACTATTAGATGGGCATGTCATGACTCTCCACACACCTCTCCTGGTCACTTTATTCTTTTCTCCAGGTGCTGCTCTTTGTCTCTCTCTGCCATATAACCAGTCCTGGGAATTTTGTGCATGCCATTGGTCATGTACCCACATACATAATGTTTTTGCTTTGGAGTGTCTTGGAAATCTCTTCTCATAAACACATTTCTGACCTTCCATACTTGGAGAAGTGATCTTTTGGCAATGAGGATTCGCTGCTCTATAGCAACTCTCATCCATCACTTGCAGGGGCACCTGACTTTGCTTGAAAGTGGTGAGGTGTACATGCCCACCCCACCAAGTGAGTGATGCAGGAGAGAATTGCCAGTGGTGGGTGGGCTCTTCCTAGAAAATATAAACAAAATTAACATGCGTCACCTAAATCTGCCCAAAAAATCATAGATTGTAATGGGATAATCCGGAAGTGTTGCTGCAGGGTTCTTTCCAGCCTGAGACTCCCAAGTAGTATTGAAATATCACACGCCCAAGAAAATTTTGAAAAAATGGCATCAAAGTTGTGCATTTTCTAGCATAATTTCTCTCAAGATGATTGGAAAGCTATGGGTGATGAAGGCAGCTCACAAAAAGCAATTTCACATGGCCTGCGATTTTTCATAGCATCTACAATCTACAATTCTGCATTTCACTCCCTTTCATTTTTAGCCTGCACTTTCAAGTATATCCTCTCAATCATACATGAAATAATTGACAATCTCCTTAGTGAGGCAGGGTTTATAGTACAAAGTCTTACAATCTGAAATAGTACCCAGCAGAGCTAGAGAGACCATACAGTTTCACATAGCAGTGCTATCAATCAGGCTACGCAGAATTGAAAGTATCAGACAACCGACAGTTGTAGCAGTCTTACAGATTTTTGAGTTCCTGAAACACCAGCTTTCGTATATTGTTTGTTTTTTCGTGTATGTTGGGTGACAAAATATCTATTTGTTATTTTCAGTACATAGACACTAGTACCACTGACACACTTGATTGTATTGTCTTGCATGCTAATGTGTTACTATTCCATGCGAGGAATTATCAGCATTAGTCCAGGGCGAGCATTCTACCAGAAGTCAAATCAATACATGTCAGGTTCTCTAGGGGAATTCGGAAAACCGAGGATGTCTGTGATAAGTATGAGCGCAAAATCCTTTCCGCTCGCGAAATTTGCGAATTTTCGGCAATTTCGAAATTGCCAAAAATTCGCAAATTTGCTGGCGGGCGGATTTTTTTTTTTGCAGCAGCATCTTCGTGGATAATGCAGGCAGGATTCATTCTGGCACGATGCTCCTGTCACAAAAATTAAACCTCAACAGGAAGCACTTACAGAATGATATAAATAAAGCAGGTGCCCGAGTTGAAGCTCAAATTCAGTCACGCATTATAATCAGCCCTAACAACTAGTGAGTTCGGTTGAGGCTAGGCAGGTGTGCTTCCTCTCCATATCTCTACCGCCTACAATTAGATGTAATCCTTGATGGAGGTCTGCATCCACGAGTTTCTAGAGAGCAATCCCCTTGTACTTCCTGTGAACAGGAGGCTGCTTTCTCCTCATTTGGTGCTCTGATCGGTCTCTGACCCTTTACAAACAAGAGGCATGTGAAATCGCATAAAAGCCCCGCCACACACATACTAGTATATTCAACGTCTTTGCGCCTTTTCCTCACCATGATGGACAGCTCACTCGAGGGACCTCTGCGCCCAAACAACTAGTGAGCACGGTCGAGGCTAGGCAGGTGTGCTTCCTCCCCATATCTCTACCACCTATAATTAGATGTAATCCTTGATGGAGGTCTGCATCCACAAGTTTCTCGAGCGCAATCCCCTTGTACTTCCTGTGAACAGGAAGCTGCTTTCTCCTCATCTGGTGATCGGTCTCTGACCCTTTATAAGCAAGAGGCATGTGAATTTGCATAGAAGCCCCGCCACACACACACTAATGTATGCAACGTCTTCGCGCCCTTTCCTCACAATGATGGACAGCTCACTCGAGGAACCTCGGTGCCCAAACAACTAGTGAGCACAGTCGAGGCTAGGCCGGTGTGCTTCCTCCCCATATCTCTACTGCCTACAATTAGATGTAATCCTTGATGGAGGTCTGCATCCATGAGTTTCTCGAGCGCAATCCCGTTGTACTTCCTGTGAACAGGAGGCTGCTTTCTCCTCATCTGGTGATCGGTCTCTGACCCTTTATAAACAAGAGGCATGTGAACTCGCATAGAAACCCCGCCACACACACACTAGTGTATGCAACGTCTTCTCGCCCTTTCCTCACAATGATGGATAGCTCACTCGAGGGACCTCGGTGCCCAAACAACTAGTGAGCACGGTCGAGGCTAGGCAGGTGTGCTTCCTCCCCATATTTCTACCGCCTACAATTAGATGTAATCCTTGATGGAGGTCTGCATCCACAGGTTTCTCGAGCGCCATACCCTTGTACTTCCTGTGAACAGGAGGCTGCTTTCTCCTCATCTGGTGATCGGTCTCTGACCCTTTATAAACAAGAGGCACGTGAACTCGCATAGAAGCCACGCCACACACACACTAGTGTATGCAACGTCTTCGGGCCCTTTGCTCACAATGATGGACAGCTCACTCGAGGGACCTCGGCGCCCAAACAACTAGTGAGCACGGTCGAAGCTAGGCAGGTGTGCTTCCTCCCCATATCTCTACCGCCTACAATTAGATTTAATCCTTGATGGAGGTCTGCATCCATGAGTTTCTCGAGCGCAATCCCCTTGTACTTTCTGTGAACAGGAGACTGCTTTCTCCTCATCTGGTGCTCTGATTGGTCTCTGACCCTTTATAAACAAGAAGCATGTGAACTCGCATAGAAGCCCCGCCACACACACACTAGTGTATGCAACGTCTTCGTGCCCTTTCCCCACAATGATGGACAGCTCCCTCGAGGGACCTCGGCGCCCAAACAACTAGTGAGCACAGTCGAGGCTAGGCAGGTGTGCTTACTCCCCATATCTCTACCGCCTACAATTAGATGTAATCCTTGATGGAGGTCTGCATCCACGAGTTTATCGAGCGCAATCCCCTTGTATTTCCTGTGAACAGGAGGCTGCTTTCTCCTCATCTGGTGATCGGTCTCTGACCCTTTATAAACAAGAGGCATATGAACTCGCATAGAAGCAGCGCCACACACACACTAGGGTATGCGACGTCTTCCCGCCCTTTCCTCACTATGATGGACAGCTCACTCGAGGGACCTCGGCGCATTTCAGCGCGGTGGCACAGTTACAGACACACGTGTCACAAATGCCAAAAAAATCCACGAGTCCACAGGAAAATCCACGAATTCGTGGATTTTTTTGCCATTTCCCGTGAACTCGCGACCGCGAATTCGTAAAATTCGCCCATACTTAGTCTGTGATGGAGTCGCTGAACTGTGGCTGGGGCACAGGGGGTCTGTAGATGAGGCTTCCTCTGAGGGTGGTGTTGGGATTGATGTGGATCTGGAAGTGCAAGTGCTCGGCGCTGCTGAGAGTGTCATCGGTGTTGGTCGAGATTCTGAGGGTATTTCTGTGGACGATGGCTATTCCACCTCCCGGTCTATTGGTGCGGTCCCTCCGGGTGTTCTGGTAGCCATTCGGGATGGCTAGGGCAATGTCGGGTGCCGATGAGGGGTTCATCCAGGTCTCCGTCAGGAAAGCGACGTCCTGGGAGAATGAGTCGAGCAGGTCCCAGAGTCCGACAGCGTGCTTGTGGATGAAGCGGGTGTTGAGTAGTATGCATCTTAGATAGGGGTGGTCTGCCCTGGTGGGAGGGACAGGTCATGCTGATATTCGCTGTCTGGTGAAACTGCAGTTTCGGCAGGTGAAGGGTCCGTGGGTGTGCTTTGGGTGACCTGGATGCAGGTAGATGAACTGCCGGCGTTGAGTGCATGGAGGAGGTTGGCGTTGTAGCAGCGTCGGGTGTCATGGTGCTCTCGGGGGCCAGGGTGTTTGGTGCTGGGCGCGGTCCAGGCACAGACGGGTTTGCCTTAGGCGCACCTTTGGCGCACCAGCAGCGCACCCTCGGCGCACCAGCAGCGCACCCGCTGCACGCAGCCTCCATTTAAAGGGGAGGAAGGAGTGACTGGGAGGTGAGTGACAAAGGGTGTGTGAGCACATGGACTGCTTCAATCGCCTATCCAGCTCATCGGTGATGAGACAGCAGATGGCGCTGGTGTGAGTGTTTCCTCTCTCGGCCACCACGCCACTCGCAATTCGAAGCTGACCTGAACGGCTGGACTCTGTAATCGACTAACTGCCCTGACTAACAGTCCTGGCAATTCAACGTAGGACTCTCACCTGGCGGATGATCGCGTTGTCCTCGCTGCTTGCTGCACCCGAATCCCGGGCACCCCGAACCTCTGTCTACGCTTGGAGCGGACACAGAGATATTGGATCGCGTGCCTGGGTCTCTGTGACATTGTGTGCATGCTGCAGTGCTGGTTCTCCTGCAAACGGGGCCGAGTTGCTTCCATTCTCACTGACGGGATTCGAAAGTGCTTGAAGCTGCTGAGTGGCACTGGTGGAAGCAGCGGAAATTCGATTGGGAAGCGGTTGAAGGAAGAGCAGAGACTCTTGAAACCGAAGTAACGCAAGTAAAAGAACAATGCGTTACTCACGAGGCTTGCCTTACCGACATGATGACCAAGCTAGAGGAGCAGGAAAACAGGCTGCGGAGGAATAACCTGAGACTACTAGGGATACCGGAAGGTGCTGAGGGTGAAGACCCTAGAGGGTTCATCGTAAAACTACTCCGGGAAGCCTTTCCTTCACAATCTAATTGGAACTGGGATCAGGCGATCCAAAGAGCGCACCGCTTTTCTTTTAACTTGAAGTCAAAACGAGACGGTATTAGCTTCGGAAATGAGAAGCCTAGAGCATTTTTGGTTTTTTTGGGCAACTTTCTTTTAAGGCAAATAGTGTATGACCAGGCCAGGCCTAACTCTCCGAAAGAAGTAGATGGGATAAAGTTTTTTTCCAAACCAGATTTTAGTCATGCAACAGTTGAGTGGAGGTGGCGGCTCCGCCAAATGATAACTCCTCTACAACAACAAGGTGCTCAAGTTTACTTGATGAATCCGGCAAGACTAAAAGTAATATACGAAGGATCAACCCAGGTTTTCTTATGCGAGATTAAAGCTGGAGAATGCCTAAAAGAAATAACGGGGAGGAAGAAAACCTAAGCGATGAATTCTAAGACTCCGGCAAAGACTTTCTAAATTGTCACTTTCAGGTGTTGAGGAGACTCGACTGGCACTTCTCAGCCTTATATTCTGGTTTCTCTTTTGTTGCACATGAATTATATGTATTCTCTGCCTTCTCTCTTACCTTTCGGGATGCCAGGTTAGCCTAAGTTGGGTCATTAACCGACGAAACATCAAGCGGGGTGGTGGTCGGAACCTCACACATGCTCACTATCATTCAGGGTTTTCCTGACTGTCTATTTTTTTTGGGGGGGGGGGGGCATCGGGTCCGCATCGAACACAGTAGGGCTAAAGGTTAAAAGGCTGATGTTGACTTTATTTAAACCTTACATTTTTATATTACTGTAGTGTAGGAGAGCAGGATGTGTGCGTTTCTTGGCAAGGTGAAGGTGATTGGGGGTGGGGACGGGGACGGTGGGGGCGGATATCAGGGGAGTAGGTGGTTGAAGGGGAGGGTGCTGGGCGGAGAGGGTCTTGGCAGCTGTGAATCACACACAGTTCACCATTAGAACAAAACAATGAATCCATTAAATAAACTTAGGATTGTTTCGCTAAATATCTGTAGCCTGAACGACCCATTGAAGAGACAGAGAACTGCACAGACTTTACTCTTTATGGGGGCAGATATATTATGTCTCCAAGAAACCCACATTGAAGGGGGCCAGAAATCCCTGCTGAATTCTCTAGGGTTTAAAACTATTGGGGCAACCTCACAGGGGGCTAAGTTGAAGGGGGTTGGGATCTTGGCTCGGAAAACATTTTCGTTAGCAGTGAATCAATTTAAATCTGACACACTAGGAAGATGGGTTATGGCAAGGTGCTCTTTATCTTCTAAACTCACATTTACGATTTGCTCTGACTATGCCAGCAATCTAGATGACCCAGGGATAATAAACCATGTAAATAAAGAGCTTGTTCCCTGGCCACTTTGGGTAATTTTATGTGGGGATTTGAATTTAAACTTGCCTAGTACCTGGGAATCAGAAGGGTCGTGGACTTATCAAGGCAGGAACCCCAAAGTTTTCCAAGCGCTGCTTAACTTAATAAATACTCATGGCTTAAAAGATGTTTGGGCTCGCACGAAGCCTGATCAGAATGGCTTTACTTTTTTCTCCGCTCCTCATTTGTCATTAGCCAGAAGTGATTACTACTTTGTCTCGCCAGCTTTAATCCACGATTGCTCTATCAATGTAGCCCCCCGACTATTGTCGGATCACAACCCTCTTATGTTAAATCTAGAAGGCTGGGCTAGTCAGGAGCCAACCTCACATTGGACCTTTAAAGAGGCACTATTATATGATAATAGTTACCGAGAACATATGGCTGGGTGGATACAAGAATAAATACTGGGACGGCATCTACTATGGTTGTATGGGACACCCTCAAGGCGGATATAAGGGGTGAGACATTACGTTTCTCTATTAGGAGGAATAGAAAGGAGAAGATACAAATCAACTTGCTGCAAGATCAGATGATAGAAGCAGAGAAAAAATTAATACAGGCTGTTCAGGCAGGCTCCGGAGTAGAGGAGGCACAGCTAGCTGTCTCGGTCACCAAATCAGAGATGGGTGCAGTGCTGGCAGAAAAAATAGCTACTAAATGGGCAGTATCAAGAGAGAAATGTTACGAGCTGGGAGAACTTATTGGCCATCAGCTTGCCATTGCTACTAGGCAGCAGGCAACTGTTAATACCGTTACTGCAATCAATATAGACACTGAAGGAATAACCACGGATCCTAGAAAAATAGAGGAAGCATTCAGGAAATTTTATGAGAAGTTATATTTAGAAGAGATATAATGAACAAACAAAGATATAGAAACTAAGATTGGGGACTACCTAGCGACAATACCTGCAGCAAAACTCAATGTGGATATACATGCCTTAATAAAACTCTCTACAATGTAGGACAAGATTTTAACAGCGCTAACTAGCCTTCTGGATGGTAAAGCCGCCAGGATGGATAGTATTCCAGTTGAATTCTACAAAGTTTTTTCTCTGCAAATAAAAAATATGTTTACTAAGGTAGTAAGATCTATCTTTGAGGGGACTAAATCATCAGCCTAAGTAGTGATAGTCCAGCAAAGGATAAATCGCCTCTGGAAATGTCATCATATAGACCCATAACATTAATTAATACTGACTCTGAAATCTTCTCTAAAATTATCGCCACCAGACTCTCCGCCAACATTGAGCCATTAGTCTCTGTTGGCAACACGGATTCATACCAAAAAAAGGCATTACTGAGCACGTCCGTCGGACCATCACCCTATTTGACGCTGCAGAAGTGTCAGGAGACCCGATCTCACTAATCCTCCTAGATGCTGAAAAAGCATTTGATCGGGTCTCCAGGCAATTTCTTTGGGTTATCATGCGGAGGCTCGGTTTTGGACCAAGAATAGTTCAGGCGGTGCAGGCACTATACCAAGATCCTACTGCCAAAATATTAATTAACGGCCATCTGTCAGAGCAAATTAAGATCTCGAGAGGAAAGAGGCAGGGGTGCCCTTGTTCGCCCTTGCTCTTCGCTCTCTACATCGACCCTCTGATAAAAAAAATCGAACTAAAGTCCTCTATTTTGCCAGTGAGTAGGTTTGACATTGATACAAAGATCATGGCTTATGCCGATGATTTAGCCATAATAACCCCCGCACACGAGTCGGGGATATGCCCTAAACAAAACAAAAACGCAGATTGTTGTGAATGGAAAAATAAGCTGGACTGACAGCAGAATAACTGCAACGACGAAATATTTAGGAGTCAATATAGACTCAGATTTAGATACGCTTGTGTCAGAAAACGTGACTCCTCTCGCTACCGATATGGAGAAATCACTTCGGAAAATAGATAATTTACATTTAACTATCGTAGGAAGATGTAACGTCTTAAAGATGACATATTTTCCGAAGCTACTTTACTTTTTCCGGACAATTCCGCTCCTTTTTAACAATTGCAAACTTGCCGTTTTTAATCAAATCTTTTTGCGGTTTACTTGGGCCTATACGCAGCCAAGAAGAGCCTTTAATTTCCGTTATCTACCTAAGGAAAGGGGAGGCTGGGCTCTTCCCAATTTAAAATTATATTACAGGGCTGCTGCTCTACAACACTTCTGTGAACTATTATACAAGTATTGTGTTCAAAGCCCATCGGGATTGCCTTCTCCTTACCTTCTACTTTTGGGGGGAAATGTAAGGGTCTACCTCTGGCATCAACTGGAGTTCACCTACTACAAGTGAGTTTGATTTAAAACTATGATCAGTACTTACCGGGTCTTCTGTAATGTTTGTAAGGTATTCGGAATAGCCAAGCTAAACTGTTACACCCCTATTAGATATAATGATAACCTGCAATTGATATTTAAAAATACATATTTCCATCAATGGTATTCGTCAGGTATTCGTAGATTAGGGGATTTGTTCAATAATGGCTGCATCCGGTCATTTCTCGATCTGAAAACCTGTTATAAGCTGGACAATAACCAGACTTTTCAATATCATGCTATTACGAGCTATTTAATAAATAAAACTGGGGGGTCCGCGGGGTTCGCAGTGGTCGCCTTATAGACAAACTACTCAGCCCTAACCTGCCAAGGATAGGAAATATCTATTATATTCTAAATAAACAGCGGCCAGATGATATAAGCAAAATTGACGTCAAATGGCAGCTTAAACTAAACACTTCACCTAATGCTTTTTTCTCTGCTTTGGGCTTAGCGCAAACATATCTGCTATCTCCTAAATTGCAAGCGCAATTTTACAAGACTGTTGGAATATAGTGTGGATGCAGTACACACGTTTGCTGTATGCCATAAACTCAAGCCTTTACTAGTAGAGGTTCAATGATTTTTAAGCAGAATTCTTTCTTTAGATATTCATCTCACGCCAAGTACTATCATGTTAGGGCTGTATGATTGGATAGATCTGAAAGAAGGTGGGGCATTAATATTTGTCGCAATGACCCTCTTGCGGATATGTATAGCTACATACTGAAAAAATCTGAATCCCCCTCTTTTGGTCAATGGCAAGCAAGACTGTTCCCTACCTATAGGTTGGAAAGGGCAATCTACGCTAAAAAGTGCAGAAGGGCAAAAAAAAGGGCTTGGTAGTTTGGATCCTCTGACCAGTTGGCTCGAAACTATGAATACTTAGGATGTATAATGTACTGGCCTCTGTATACAACTTTTGTTTTTCTTTTTCCCCCTTGGATTTTGGCTCCCTCTTTCTGCTCCCCCATTCCCCTCCCCGGCCCCCTGTAGGCACCCAATCACACACCCCACGATCCATCTTCCATCTCCTTCCTCCCTTCATTTTCTTTTTCTTTGGTGGTACCACGCCTTCTTTCTAAGACATGATCTGTATTATGTTAATCTCTTGATTCAGTATTTATTGTCCAGTTAATGCTGAAACATTTATATGTTTGAAAAGACAAATTCTAGAGTTTGTAATTTTGACAAGTCTTAAATAGTATGTTTCATTTTTTACTCCCTTTTTCCAAGCCCGGGGTGGGGTGGACGCTGCTTGAAGATGTAATAATTGATTTTGTAAATTGTTGGTAAAAAATAAAAAATAACAATTTACCTCTGACGGTCTGTTCTAGGGGGATGATCTTGCACTAAAAGGAACCCTCCTCAACATTAAACCCAAAATTAGTTAGCAGAGCTGCAAATAATAATAATGAGGACCATTCAATAACTGAGTTTGAGATAAGGAAAAGTTAAAGGGTTTTCTTACCAAATCTCAGAATCAGGCGGTACAGAATAATTGCCACTAAGGCTCAAATGCAAGTAAATAATCAGAAATATTCTAAGTTCCAAATGAGCAGCAGAATCATAAAGAATTTAAACAAACCTCTAGTGGGATGGAAAGTCATCTGGCCCTCCCCCAAAAACAAGGTCTATTGCATAGAAAATTAGCTAAACCACAGATTCAGCATGTATCATTTCTTTTGACAAATCACTTTATATATTAGCACTATCCCATTTTATAAGACAGAGTTGAGCATCTTCAATGACACATTATCATTGGAAGTTCAACTAATATAGAACATTTCTAGACACTGCAATATACACCAGTGGAAGCATGCTAATCCCAGCAACCATACAGCGGAAGGAACTTGAGAGATTGCAAAAGTTAGGAACACAACAAAGTAACAATAAACGTACTGCTTTAAGTCCATTTAGATTTGTTTTAACCACAATCATATTAATTCACTATACTTGGATCTAACATACAAATCATTATTAATTCACACAAATCTATGTCTAGAAAAATGCTGTAACATGGGCTACCTCTTCTTTCCTCCTTTCCCCCTCTCCCACATCCTCTGCTTTGTTGTCTCTATCCAAGCAGTCTTGCAGGGGCTCCGCTATGTTTCTAGCCAAGCTCGCTGCATGGAACTTGCCTCTGTCTTTCCTACATGGCACGTGGATGTGGCCTCTGCATTCCAAGCCTTGCTTTAGGCCCCATTGACAATGTCATCAGTGACCCCTGTGGGAGTGTGTACAGTCCTGTCGACCACATTGCTCCAAAGTACCTCATGCTGCATCTTTGGCTATCACACCTGTCTCTGCTGGGTCCTGTCTGACTTTTGCCTGCCCTGCAGATTGCCCGATGCTTCCACAGCAGAAATGGTAAATCCTGCCTCCAATGGAGAGTTGCTCTCAGAGGATGTTCCCTGTGTAAAGGATCTGTCACCCCCCCCCCCTCCAAGGCCATTTACCCTCCTATAATCCCTCTCACCAACTGCCCTCTTAACTTTATGGCAGTGTGGCGAGCAAGTCAAAATGGCTGCAGTCATACCCTTTGGGAATATTGTTTGGTGACCCATTCAATTCCAGAACACATCTTCAGAAACAATTTTCATTACACTAATGAACTATTCTAAGATTACGAAAGATAGTCAGTCTCTTCCCTCACTGCTAGTGCCTCGATGACCCCCAATATCATCAAGGCGTAACGTTTCTGTTTCAACACTGAAGCCTTGAAAAAGCCCCAGGCCTGCGCGCTATCAAGAGGCAAAACACATGTTGGCTGTCTGCTGCTCTCCATGATGTTTCAACATAGAGAAAACACCCAATCAGAAGCACAAGCACTAAATGTTGATGTATATTAAACATTTTGTAGTATACCAGTATGAGTAAACGTGGAAGTGATTTTCAAATATTTTGCTGAATATGAGCATCTATATTGAATCCTACTGAAAGCATTATTATTAGTACTTTTGGGGAACCATGCCTGTTCTAGCACAGCCAGCGTTAATAGGTCCTCCTGACCAGCTCTCCTCAAAACAATCAATGTCTCCACCACCATCTTAGCCTTACCAGCTGCCATTTTACCAATTGCCCATCTAAACATACTTGGCCTAACCCTTAATTTTCACCTCCAAGCAGGTACTCCTCTAGCACCACTACTCACCAGAAAGAGGAACAACTAAATACAACACCCACCAAAATGATCCCACCCCAAGTCCACTCCCAATTAGCATTCTCCAGACCTGTGCTTGTATGCCCTGAGCCGCACCAACTCACTCAAAGAGTCAAGAGGGGAAGGCCCACTTGTCTCCTCCAACAAGCCCCTACTGGCAAGGTAATCATCATGCTAATAAGCAGAATATTGTTAACAATGCCACCTATTTGTAGGGAAGTTGATTTTTATGTAGTGAGGCTGATTGCCTTCACAGTGCAATACACTCACAATAACCCAAAATAGGTCCTTTGGATATACATTAATAAGTCCCTAGCTCAGTTCTGGTAGTGTGGCACAGAGAAGTCAGGCTTCACTAGAGGAACATGTGTTGAGCATTTGAGAGTACCAACATGGATGATAAGTTACTGACAGGACGCGAACGAAATTCGACACAAAATTATAAAAACAAAGCAGATTGTTATATTGATTTAGATACCAAAATGAAAACATTGAATGAGTATCACCAGAGTTATTGGTTTTAGAAGGAAAAATAAATCAGTGCAATTCACTACTGCAAAACTTTAACGCTGCAGTCAATGGAGAAACACACTAGTGACAATCGGTCAAATGCAGGTCGAGTCTAGTGGAAACCAGTGGGGGTTAAGGTGATGGGGGTCCCAGGAATAGGCCATGACAATCAGTTGAATTTTTCCTTGCTTGTAGGGCCAGGGCCAGAGTTGTCCTGGCTGTCCCTGGTGCCGAACGGTGCTTAATTTGCAAATAAATAAGTGCCAGAGCTCTCGTCATGCGGCCACTGCAGCTTGTACCACACATTGCCCCTGCATGCTGCCAATGATAGTAACAATACAAGTACTAACATTCACAGTCCTACAAGTGCAACAATTCAGATTATTTCAGGCCCCCAAAGCTATAAGAATAACTTGGGCGGCAGGTACAATACATTTCTAATGTATATTGAGTTAATAATTATCTATTGTTGTGGTCAACTCTAAATTAGCCAGACTGCCACAGGTCCTGGTGCTGACAACTAAGTTCTGGTGCCGAGTAGCAGAAAACAAATGAAGCACTAGTGCCGAAGCAGGAGCCTCGGGCTTGCTGGTTTTACTGCTCAGATGGTGCTGGTGAGGAAACAGATGCAAAAACTCGAAAATGGGGCCCCTGAGATGGTGGGTTGGAGGTACTGTGGGTGGTGGGTTGAAGGTGCTGTGGGGTTCCCTTGAGGCACAGCATCGAACATAGGTAGTGATAGCTGGACTGGCTACCAACAAGCCTCTGCAGTGGCAAGCTCAGCCTTGGGTTACTTCAATGTCCTGGAGTACAGGGGAAAACCGTAGAAATCTGAAACTTGCTGGAGGTCAAGACTACATGCCCTACAATGCACAGTGACTTTTGGGTGATCCCTCAGCAGGCCTGATTCCCAGCGATCCCTTTGTTGGTAGAGCGTGCTTTACCTGCTGGCTTCAGGGGACTAGTACCTCTCTTTCCAAGAGAGTTCTGGAGTTGCCTTTGGCTCTCAGAGGGGATCATCTTTCCTGGGGAACCAGACTCTGGTGGGATCAAGTTGCAGTTGTACACTTACAGGGTGGTTGTAAAAGGTATAGGTTATTGCCCCTTTGCTGTGTGCAGGTCCTGTCACGTAGACTCTAGGTCTCCTCCTTGTCCTTAGTTGCAAGTCTAATCAGAAGTGAGGTTCTGGTGCCAGGGGTGCCCCTTAAATCCTAGATTTAATGATGTTAGGGATGTTAGTGCAATTGGACAATGGGCTACTAGCCCCAGCAGCCAATCTGCCCTTGAGGTTACCATATGGTGTGTGTGTGTGTGTGTGCATCCTGTTTGACCCAGAACCCGCCATTCCGCCACTTTTAAAAATGGCAGAAGCCTTTCTTGGCTGTACAGACCAGGTATCCCACCCTAGGGGTGTGGTTAGCCTTTTGGGGGGTGTACACATGCAGACTACATAATTTTCCCACCTGCCAAGAGTAAATGTGCCTGGGGCAGGGGATTGGCTGTTTCCTCTTTTGTGAGGCATCCTGGTTGCATATCAGAGGTGGTGTAAGCTTTGAAGCTCACTGCTGTGATGTGCCACTTCACTAGTTATCCTGTCAGGGAGGGAGATGTCCCCTTCTTCCTAGGCAGGCCTTTGTTCCTTGTCCTAGGGAATGATAAGGCAACCAGGTGGGCAACCCTTAAGGTAGTCACCTGGGTGCATGTCACATCAATCCAACATGAGAATCATGTCAGGTTTGGTGAGACAAGTTGTTTGATACCAAACATAAAACTTTTCAGTGGGACTATAATGGAGTTAGCAACCTTGGGTTGCCCAGTTACCAGCCCATGTTATACTAGGGTTCCCTGATCACTTATAGTAGTCCTTAACAGAAAGAGACTACTATAGGGACACATAAGCGTGCACATATATATCCACACCTTTAATATAATGGACCCTGCCTCCTGGACTCAGGAGGCCTTCCTTAGGGGTGACTGACATATATTAAAAATAGTGTTGTGACCTTGCTATTCATGGTGAGGGCAAACTCGAGTTGGAGCAGTTGGCACTGCTCATTCAGTCTGCAATGGCAGGATTGCAGTCATCTGTTTACTTAGGTCCCTCAGGGTGGCACAATCAGTGTTTCAGGCCCTGATCACCCGTTTAACTGCAACACCTTGAGTACCCCTGGTCCCACTTACAGGGATTTATAAGAGAGTTAATGTCCTTCCCAATTGTGGTTACCAATTCACACAAACCATATATTTAAGGGGAGAGCACTGGCACTGGGGCCTGTTCAGCTGGTCAAGTGCACTTTCAGAGTCAAAAGCCAGCAGCTTGTAGTCCAAATGGGGGCACAAATTGGGGGAGGGAGGGGTGCAAATGACCTGTTTTCCTGTACAACCCCCACCCCCCAACTAACACGTCCAGGAAACTCAAGCCCACTCTAGGTGAGATTTCCTGACTTGTTCAGCGAGGAAGGGTGTAGGGAAAACTGGCTGACCTATTGCATCACATCCTTTCTGTCAGGGTCACTCCCTGTAGGCAGTTGACCCACCTCAATTGTGACAGGACCCAATTTAAACTGGACCTTAGCTGAAGCTGTGTTTTTACCATCCTCCTCTTATGCTTTGGGTAGTGAGGTACCCACCTATCCTAGCCCATCTTCAGCTGCCGCAGCCTCTAGCTGACCCAAAAAGGTCACCCAACATTTGAGCAACCCCACCATGACCAACAGGGTCAGGGGGCCTTATTTACCTCTTGTTGTTGGGTCTGCCTTCCATGCCAAGTACAGTGCTGCAATGAAGGCTAGCACCCAGATATAGGCTACTACAGTGGAAATCCTTTGAAAAAATAAGTGCTATGACTCTTGTCAGGAGGCAGCTTGCACCAGCCTAGAGCTCCCATTAGAGCCTCCTATAACATAACAAACTACTAACCATGAAACCCTACAAGTGAGGTGATCATGTGGCGTAATGACCAGAGCTGCCGGCTTTGGAGCTTGGTAACCAGGTTCGGGTCTTGGCATAGGCTCAAAATCCTGTGATTCTGGGCAAATCACTTAATCTCCCTGTGCCTACAAAAATGAATGTGTCTTTAACTGCTGCTCATGAAAAGTGCTGCAATACATTTGGGTCGAGTTTGCGCTATAAGCACCAGTGTTGACGAGTAAGTGCTGGTGCCGAGCACCGGAAACCACCGGCACAAATTTCGCACTGGGCTAATGACAACTGTCAGTGTTGAGCACAATCTGTGTTTCAGGCCCTGGTGACGCCTTTAACTCCCATGCCCTTGGGTAACACTTACCAGGTACTTCGAAACAGGTTAAAGTCCTTGCAAATTAGGGTTACAATGACACATACATCATATTTCGGGAGAGAGCACTAGCACTGGGGCCTGGTTAGTAGGTGCCAATGCGCTTTCAGAGTCGAAAACCAGCAGCTAATAGTTCAAATGGAGCCAAAAGTGTTGGGGGAGGTGGGGGGCGCCTGCAAAAAGCCTGTTTTCCTGTAGTATTCAATAAAGCTTCAATGGTGGTACAGAAAGACGAAAAGGAAAGAAAAACCCAGCACTACATCACTATTTTTTAACAAGAGAATCCCTCCCAAGACGAGACCTTTGGTCCAAAATTCACAAATAAAATATTCTTTTCCTCAGCACAGAACAGAATGATAGAAATCAGAAAGCTCGGTTTGCAGGTACATGGCAAACAAACCTAAAACACGCTGTGAGCGTTAAGTGATTGGCCAGAGCTTTCTCACCACCCAAATCAATCTCCCTCCCACTCATGAACTGTAAGAGAATAATGGTTCAAAGAAAGAACATAGCGAGGGGTGAAGCTGTCAACAAAGATGTGGAAACATGCCGATCGTTGCGCAGATATTACAAACAATGTAGAGATGCTCTGAGTATAGAGCAGCCATCAAAAAGAGAGTATGGTGACAAGCACGCCGTCCAAGATGGCGTCCTGCCCAGAGCTCCGAAGAGAAGATGAAATGTGCTGTGCGGGATCGAAGCTGGTCTAAAACACCTCTCAGGGAACCCAAGTCTTTCTTGTTAGGACCAGCAGAGAGCTTGCTATGTCCACGGTCTTCATAGGACTCGGTGCCTTGGATGATGGCTGTCCTCTTGCGACATATGCCATTCTCCCTTTGCACCGGAAGCAGAAGAGAATTCTACAGCGCACCCCTCTCCGTTAATGGTGACCAGGCCAGGTCATGTAGCTAGATCATGGCACTAGATGCGGACAATGGATGCACGGTATGACAATAGTCAAAGTCTTCACCAGACAGATGAGGAAGTAAAGTTAAATTGTTACAGATTGCAGGGCGGGAATTAGGTCCGAAGTAATATTAGTCCATGAAAAGCACCAAATTCAAGTCCTACTGTAGATGGTTTTTTAGTAATTACGGTCCAGACATCGATCAAAGTGAAAGAGTATTGTCGGCCTTTATATGTTTTATTATGGTTGATAATTTCAAATTGAACATGAGAATAAAACACTGTCCATGAATGCAGATAGAGGATTAGTGCTTGGCTGTATTATGGTAAATTCGATGGGCATGCCATGACTCTCCTCACACCTCTCCTGGTCACTGTATTCTTTTCTCTAGGTGCTGCTCTTTGTCTCTCTCTGCCATATAACCTGTCTTGAGAATTTTGTGCATGCCATTGGTCATGTACCCACATACACAATGTTTTTGCTTTGGAGTGTCTTGAAAGTCTCGTCTCAACACATTTCTGACATTCCATACTTGGAGAAGTGATCTTTTGGCAATGAAGATTTGCTGCTCTACAGCAACTCTTGTCCATCACTTGCAGGGGCACCTGACTTTGCTTGAAAGTGATGAGGTGTACATGCCCACCCCACCAAGTGAGTGATGCAGGCGAGAATTCCCTGTGGTGGGTGGGCTCTTCCTAGAAAATATAAACGATATTAACACGCGTCACCTAAATCTGCCAAAGAAATCCTAGATTGTAATGGGAGAATCCGGAAGTGTTGCTGCAGTGTTCCTTCCAGCCTGAGACTCCCAAGTAGTATTAAAATATCACATGCCCCAAAAATATTTGAGAAAATTGCAGCAAAGTTGGGCATTTTCTTGCATAATTTCTCTCAAGATGATTGGAAAGCTATGGGTGATGAAGGCAGCTCACAAAAAGCAATTTCAAATGGCCTGCGATTTCTCATAGCATCTACAATCTACACTTCTGCATTTCACTCCCTTTCATTTTTAGCCTGCACTTTCAAGTATATCCTTTCAATCATACATGAAATAATTGACAATCTCCTTAGTGAGGCAGGGTTTATAGAACAAAGTCTTACAATCTGAAATAGTACCCAGCAGAGCTAGAGAGATCATACAGTTTCACAAAGCAGTGCTATCATTCAGGCTACGAAGAATTGAAAGTATCAGACAACAGATAGTTGTAGCAGTTTTTCAGATTTGAGTTCCTGAAACACCAGCTTTCGTATATTGTTTGTTTGTTCGTGTGTGTTTGGTGACAAAACATCTATGTGTTATTTTCAGGACGTTGTCACTGGTACCATTGGCACACATGAATGCATTGTCTTGCATACCAATGTGTTACCATTCCATGCCAGGAATTACCAACATTCGTCCAGGGCGAGCATTCTACCAGAAGTCGATTCAATACAAGTCAGGCTCTCTGGGGAATTCGGAAAACTGAAAATCTGTTCATCATCTGTAATTAAAACAAGCATTGGCATAGCCAATAGGTCTCGCTTTTGGGACCTTATAAGTATTTAGTTATGCAGCACAATATCATTGGTGCACCAACATTAACTGTTGCACAGTTAAACATAAGATTCCAAAGGCGAGACCTATTGGCTATGCCAATGCTTGTTGCTCTTTCTTAGCCCAACAGCAGCAAATAGGAAGCGAAAAATGGTGGCACAAGGGATTAAACAGGTGATGTCACAAAGGTGGTATAAGGGTACATGATGTCACTTCCGCTACTACTGGCCTTCTGCTCAAATGACATACAGAGGAGCTCTTGCTGGTGACATTTCCCGAACTCCCAGACCAAATAAGTATGTCTTAGGACATGCACCGTGAAAACGTGCCCCAGATATGTGCAATCCAAAGCCTTTTCTTATAGCATGCACCCTGAAGACATGCCCCAGACATTTGCGCCCCAAAGACATGTCTTGAAACAAGTTCCCTAAAAACATACCCCGGACACCTAGACCCTGGAAACATGTCTTGGAACATGCACTCAAGACACATGCCACTGACACCCGTATCCCAAAGTTATTTCTTGGAGCATGCTTCCTGAAGACAGTCCCAGGATACAAGCACCCCAAAGACATGTCTTGGAACATGCACCATGAAGACATGTCTTGGAGACTCACAACCTAAAGACATACCTTGGAACAAATACCCATAAGGCATGCCCCGGACGTGTGTACCCCGAAGATCATATCCTGGAACATGCACCCTGAAGGCATAATTTCGACACGAGCACCCCAAAAACATCCTGAAGACATGTCTGAGATATGTACAGCCCACACAGTTGCACTCGAGGAGTTCAGCCATCATACTCAGCCTGGCCACGTGCACCCGTGGGAGGAAGGGAGCCCAGGACAGCTCCATGTTAGCCTAGAGTTCAGCCTTCTGCGTGACATTAAGAAGTGGAGACAGAGTGGTGAGTTCTGAAAAGAGGACGATGAAGCGACCCCCCGTCACTCGCTCCGGACCTCTCTCTGTTCCTCCGTGGCACTCTCCCATCGACCGCGGTCCTCTGTGCTCTCCAGCTCAGGTGCAGTCTCAGCTGCCTCAGCAGAGAGGAGCTGCAGCTGCCGCGGCTCCGGGAAAGTGGTGCGTGACAGAGGCTTGAGTCAGAGCAGAAACCGAGCCAGAGTCTGAGAAACGGACAGGGGTGGGGGAGGGCAGAGCATCTGAAAACATGTCCCCCAAGCAACCTCCCTTTAGCAGGGCCTGGACCGCTCATCAAGACAACACAACGATATTGTATCGAATGGTAGCACCTTTTTTGGGAGACAGAGAAGAAAATAGCAAGGAGAGCCGTAAACATAAAGGGAAGAAGAATAGGGAATGAAGGAAAGGGTTGAATGATGGAAGTGTCAGGACAAAAGGAGAGAGAAGACATAGAGAGAGAAGAAGGGCGAGTGCAGAAATGGACTGTCCGCAAAAGTGAAAGCATTTCTCTTGCGGGAGCGAGCAGCACCAGGAGCGATTATTGCTAACACATGGCGCCAAAGCTCGCACCGCAAGGGAATCGCCAAATGTGTATGCATTGCCATTGAAACCAATGCAACGCGTGCACGTTTTTAGGACGAAAAGTGAAGCAATTTCAAAAGGTCTTTTTCCTATGTAGCGCATGCGCGCTGTGTAGGCGAGACCTAAAAAAGAGGCAAAAGAGGCAGACCTCTTTCACGCTGCATGTAAGTGGCTATGAAGTGGGTTATGTATGGCTTTGTAGGAAGACCCAGTGCACGATTATAATATTTTTTTTTATATTGTAATCAAGAGCTTGTGCACTTTTGCTTTAAAATGAATGCATTGGTTCATGAATGTATATTTTAGAGTAACGTTTCTTTATGATAGGTGAAGAGGGATTTACCATTGGCACTGGTGAATGGTTAAGATAATTACTCCCAATCACTATCCTTTGTCAGATAGCGCTCAAACTCTCCTGAGTCCCACCGCCTCCAGGACTCAGTCCTCAAAAATCATCACAACTCTTGGAAAGGAGCGCTGTTGTGCTTCATATAATATGCAAAAGGTTTTTGCTTTCATTAAGAACCCAGTCCATAGGCAGGCTTGATTTGTGAAAAAAGTTCCTTTTATTTCTTCATGAACCAATATATTTCAATCACACTTGATCCATCATCAGCCTTCGTGTTTCGTCCATACTTGGACGTCACCAGGGCTCAAAGTAAGTTCTCATAGCTCTTTCTCTTGTACAACGTTCTTTGTAAACTCGATGTCATCAACTTCACAGTATCACAATAAATATCTCATAGTGAACTTCTATGTAATAATGTCCTTGTCACATCGATGTCTTCATCACCACAATTTGGAAATATTTATCTTAATGCTCTTTACACATATATGGACGAAATATAAAAAATGTATAAAAAACATATTCGTTTATGAAGAAATAAAAGGAACTTTTTTCACAAATCAAGCCTGCCTGTGCGTATTATATGAAGCACAACAGAGCTCCTTTCCAAGAGTTGTGGTATATTTTAGAATCTTTCTTCTGCATCCTGTTTAACTGTGAGTATTCTGCGTACCTGCTTCTTTTTTTAGGTTACAAAAACCTACTATGTTTTGCAGTTTTTTTATAGTGTAAACCTGACCCACTGGCGTTAGAGCACTTGACAACAGAACTAGACAAAATGGCACAAACATGTGGTAGGTAAGATACAGTCATGATCACCCCTTTGTTTGCGAGGTGATAAATAAACTGAAGCTTTTCCAGTGACTGCACACTTTTAGGCATGTCCCCATTAGGTTTACATGGTTCCAGTGCTAACGCGCGAGGAGTACAGAAGCATATATTTTATAAATCATGGTTTATTAGATCAGATATTTGTTTTAATTATTATCAAATAAAGTCGTTTTGGAAGTGCATCATTTAATGCATGCAAGTCTCCCGACATTTAGGAGAAATGTGACTTCGTCTTATTTACACTACCCAAAAATAACATTTTAGCGAAATACAGATGACATCCTGGCATAGTCATTCATGGCCAGCACTTGAAAATGAAAGAAAGGGCATGGGTTGTAGCACATACTAATTCAAACTTTGCCATTTGGTACAGAAATATATGTAGCAAGAAAGGTATGTAGACATCTTCCTTCATTAATGGAGTTTTAGTCCTGTAATGTGGGAGCGCCTGAGTTTGTGGGGTCTGTATATGGGTACTTTATGTTGTTTGTTTATATTCATGCCTGTAAGTATGTTGCATATGTCTACATGCCCTGAGTATCTGCGTGCGTGAATGGATGAATGTGCACACGTGTGCCCTATGCTGTCTCCCTTTAAGAACAAGCACTATGTGAAATAGCAAGCCTATTGGTTTTGATAATGCTTTTTTAAAACAGAAAAAGAACAGGTTCAGGGTATTTCAGGCAAAGTGTAACGCACTCAGTGAGAAAAAGGTTTGCTTCAGAAAAAGAAATGAAAAGGGACATTGACAGGCTGAGTTCTCCGCTGTGATATTTTCTGACGGACCACCAGTCAGGCTTCTGGAAGTGGCTTGCAAATAAGGCGGCTCAATTTTTGCAAAAGCAATTTATCCTTTATTTGACGAGGCCCACTGCCAGATAGTGTGGGGAAATGATGTGTCACACGGCAGCACCGGTGGCATTCTTAGTCATGGAAGGAGGATGTTGTAAGGAAAGCAAGGCTGCCATTTACTCGACATCTGTGCAGAGGCCCGAAAACGGTGAGTTCTTGGGAGGTCCCGGTATTGCACCATCATACATTAGTGAGCTGACTCACGCGAAGGAACACACGGCGCCACTGCACGCGGCCAGGTGAGGCGTCCCCGGGACTGAGAGCACTCTGTGCACTCTCTGTGCTCCACCCAGATAGCTGCCATCCTGTGCCATGTGTTTCCATGTGCACTGCTATTCACAATGTTAAACCGGGAGGCGTGACACGTGTTCTTCAAACTCTGTCAAGACAGAGTGCCCTCTGTGGACCACTGCCACCTGGTTATGGGGAGCTTGTCTAAGAATATTACCGTCTGACCAGATTTATGAAGGAATTCATGAATCCGCCATTTCCAAAATTGGGCAGTCCAAGTCTCCTAAAATGTGCACTGGTCTTATCAAAATAGGCACCTACACATTCTGTGGATGTAAAAGAGTGGGTCAGTGTATTCCATTTTTTCCATTGTACACCGCGCTTTGCCTATTTGGAAAGTGCCGGACTCACACCTCGCTTCTAAATGTTAAGGCACAGATTTATCAGTCTTTCGTGCAGCGCAACGCAGCACGCAACCCGGCTGCACTGCGTGAAAGGGCAGGAATGCTCCATATTTAACATTATTGGGCACATTCCTGTCCGTTCCTAGCGCTGGCACACTTTTGACTGCCTAGCGCCAACGAAGGCATCCTTGTGTCATGTTGCACGGGTGCCTGCTTTGTAGGTAGGATTGTTTTTGTGCAGAGAGGGACACCTTCCTACACAACAAGGTTGGAAATGCAAAAGGTCTTTCATTAGGAAAGTTTGAGCTATTGGTATTGTAAATGACACTTTTTTTATTTATGTGTTGGTTTTGAAAGTAGCAAAATTAATAGCTTTGTCAGTTACAATGTCAATAGTTTTAACTTTCGCAAATGTGACACCTATAGCATTTGTAATGCAATGTGTGTTGTATTTACGTGACTTAGATGTATTGATATTACAAATAACAATGGCTTTTAATTTTGTAAATAATTAATACTTAAATAAAAGTTATTGTAATTTATAATGGCAATAGCTTAAACGTTTGTAAATAACTTTTGTGAAGATTATGTTCAGTGTATTTTATTGTGACGAAAATCCAAGAACATTGCATTTGCACCTAAACACACACAGAGCCACACACATATAGATGTGGTGGTGGTGGATTTGGGGGATATGGTGGTGGTGGATGTGGTGGTGGTGATGGTGGATGTGGGGGTGGATGTGGTGGTGGATGTGGTGGATGTGGTGATGTGGTGGTGGTTGTGGATGTGGTGAAAGTGGTGGTGGATGTGGTGAAAGTGGTGGTGGATGTGGTGAAAGTGGTGGTGGATGTGGTGGTGGAAGTGATGGTGGTGGGTATGGTGGATGTGGTGGTGGTGGATGCGGTGGTGGATGAGGTGGTGAATGTGGTGGTGGAAGTGGTGGAAGTGGTGGAAGTGGTGGTGGTGGATGCGGTGGAAGTGGTGGATGCGGTGGAAGTGGTGGATGTGGATGCGGTGGTGGATGTGGTGGTGGATGCGGTGGTGGATGTGGTGGTGGATGCAGTGGATGTGGTGGATGTGGTGGTGGTGGATGCGATGGTGGTGGAAGTGGTGGTGGATGTGGTGGTGGTGGATGTGGTGGTGGTGGTGGTGGTGGATGTGGTTGTGGTGGTGGATGTGGCGGTGGTGGATGTGGTGGTGGTGGATGTGGTGGTGGTGGATGTGGTGGATGTGGTGGTGGATGTCATGGTGGATGTGGAGGCGATGGTGGATGTGGAGGTGGATGTGGTGGTGGTGGTGGATGTGATGGTGGACGTGGTGGTGATGGTGGATGTGGTGGTGGATGCGGTGGATGTGGTGGATGCGGAGGTGGTGGTGGATGCGGTAGTGGTGGTAGTGGTGGATGGGGTGGTGGTTGTATTGGATGTGGTGGTGGATGTAGTGGTGGTGGTGGTGGTGGATGCAGTGGTGGTGGATGTGGTGGTGGTGGATGTCATGGTGGATGTGAAGGTGATGGTGGATGTGGTGGTGGTGGTGGAGGTGATGGTGGATGTGGTGGTGGTGGATGTGATGGTGGATGTGGTGGTGATGGTGGATGTGGTGGTGGATGCGGTGGTGGTGGTGGATGCGGTGGATGTGGTGGTGGATGCGGTGGATGCAGTGGTGGATGCGGTGGTGGTGGATGGGGCGGTGGTGGTGGTGGAGGGGGTGGTGGTGGTGGTGGATGTGGTGGTGGTGGAAGTGGTGGTGGATGTGGTGGCGGTGGTGGATGTGGCGGTGGTGGATGTGATGGTGGTGGATGTGGTGAATGTGGTGGTGGATGTGGCAGTGGATGTCATGGTGGATGTGGAGGTGATGGTGGATGTGGTGGTGGATGTGGTGGTGGTGGTGGATGGGGTTGTGGTTGTGGTGGATGAGGTGGTGGATGTAGTGGTGGTGGGAGTGGTGGTGGTGGATGCGGTGGTGGTGATGGATGCGGTGGTGGTGATGGATGCGGTGGTGGTGGTAGTGGTGGATGGGGTGGTGGTTGTAGTGGATGTGGTGGTGGATGTAGTGGTGGTGGGTGTGGTGGCGGTGGTGAATGCGTTGGTGGTGGATGTGGTGGATATCATGGTGGATGTGGAGGTGGTGGTCGATGTGATGGTGGATGTGGTGGTGATGGTGGATGTGGTGGTAGATGTGGTGGTGGTGGATGCGGTGGATGTGGTGATGGTGGATGCGGTGGTGGTGGTGGATGGGGTGGTGGTGGTTGTGGTGGATGTGGTGGTGGATGTAGTGGTGGTGGGTGTGGTGGTTGTGGTGGATGTGGTGGTGATGGTGGATGTGGTGGTGGATGCGGTGGTGGTGGATGCGGTGGATGTGGTGATGGTGGATGTGGTGGTGGTGGATGGATGGGGTGGTGGTTGTGGTGGATGTAGTGGTGGTGGTGGTGGATGTGGTGGTGGTGGATGCGGTGTTGGTGGAAGTGGTGGTGGTGGATGCGGTGGTGGTGGAAGTGGTGGTGGATGTGGTGGTGGCGGTGGTGGATGTGATGGTGGTGGATGTGGTGGTGGATGTGGTGGTGGATGTGGCGGTGGATGTCATGGTGGATTTGGAGGTGATGGTGGATGTGGTGGTGGATGTGGTGGTGGATGTGGATGTGATGGTGGATGTGGTGGTGATGGTGGATGTGGTGGTGATGGTGGATGTGGTGGTGTATGCGGTGGATGTGGTGGTGGATGCAGTGGATGTGGTGGATGCGGTGGTAGTGGTGGATGGGGTGGTGGTGGTAGTGGGTGTGGTGGTGGATGTAGTGGTGGTGGGTGTGGTGGTGGTGGTGGTGGTGGATGCGGTGGTGGTGGATGCGGTGGTGGTGGATGTGGTGGTGGTGGATGTCATGGTGGATGTGGAGGTGATGGTGGATGTGGTGGTGGTGGATGTGGTGGTGGATGCGGTGGATGTGGAGGTGGTGGTGGATGCGGTGGTGGTGGTAGTGGTGGATGGGGTGGTGGTTGTATTGGATGTGGTGGTGGATGTAGTGGTGGTGGTGGATGCGGTGGTGGTGGATGCGATGGTGGTGGATGTGGTGGATGTGGTGGTGGTGGATGTCATGGTGGATGTGGTGGTGGTGGTGGAGGTGATGGTGAATGTGGTGGTGGTGGTGGATGTGGTGGTGATGGTTGATGTGGTGGTGGATGCGGTGGTGGTGGATGCGGTGGATGTGGTGGTGGATGCAGTGGTGGTGGTGGATGCGGTGGTGGTGGTGGATGGGGTGGTGGTTGTGGTGGTGGATGTAGTGGTGGTGGTGGATGCGGTGGTGGTGGAAGTGGTGGTGGATGTGGTGGTGGTGGTGGATGTGACGGTGGTGGATGTGATGGTGGTGGATGTGGTGAATGTGGTGGTGGATGTCATGGTGGATGTGGAGGTGATGGTGGATGTGGTGGTGGATGTGGTGGTGGTGGTGGATGGGGTGGTGGTTGTGGTGGATGTGGTGGTGGATGTAGTGGTGGTGGTGGATGCGGTGGTGGTGATGGATGCGGTGGTGGTGATGGATGCGGGGGTGGTGGTAGTGGTGGATAGGGTGGTGGTTGTAGTGGATGTGGTGGTGGATGTAGTGGTGGTGGGTGTGGTGGTTGTGGTGGATGCGGTGGTGGTGGATGTGGTGGATGTCATGGTGGATGTGGAGGTGATGGTAGATGTGATGGTGGATGTGGTGGTGGTGAATGTGATGGTGGATGTGGTGGTGATGGTGGATGTGGTGGTGATGGTGGATGTGGTGGTAGATGCGGTGGTGGTGGATGCGTTGGATGTGGTGATGGTGGATGCAGTAGTGGTGGTGGATGCGGTGTTGGATGGGGTGGTGGTTGTGGTGGATGTGGTGGTGGATGTAGTGGTGGTGGGTGTGGTGGTGGTGGTGATGGTGGATGTGGTGGTGGATGCGGTGGTGGATGCGGTGGATGTGGTGATGGTGGATGCAGTGGTGGTGGTGGATGCGGTGGTGGTGGTTGTGGTGAATGTGGTGGTGGATGTGGTGGATGTAGTGGATGTGGTGGTGGTGGATGCGGTGGTGGTGGAAGTGGTGGTGGTGGATGCGGTGGTGTTGGAAGTGGTGGTGGATGTGGTGGTGGATGTGGCGGTGGTGGATGTGGCGGTGGTGGATGTGATGGTGGTGGATGTGATGGTGGTGGATGTCATGGTGGATGTGGAGGTGATGGTGGATGTGGTGGTGGATGTGGTGGTGGTGGTGGATGTGATGGTGGTGGTGGTAGTGGTGGATGGGGTGGTGGTGGTAGTGGATGTGGTGGTGGATGTAGTGGTGGTGGAAGTGGTGGTGGTGGGTGTGGTGGTGGTGGGTGTGGTGGTGGTGGGTGTGGTGGTGGTGGTGGTGGTGGATGCGGGGGTGGTGGTAGTGGTGGATAGGGTGGTGGTTGTAGTGGATGTGGTGGTGGATGTAGTGGTGGTGGGTGTGGTGGTGGTGGTGCATGCGGTGGTGGTGGATGTGGTGGATGTCATGGTGGATGTGGAGGTGATGGTGGATGTGATGGTGGATGTGGTGGTGGTGGATGTGATGGTGGATGTGGTGGTGATGGTGGATGTGGTGGTATATGCGGTGGTGGTGGATGTGTTGGATGTGGTGATGGTGGATGCGGTAGTGGTGGTGGATGCGGTGGTGGATGCGGTGGTGGTTGTGGTGGATGTGGTGGTGGATGTAGTGGTGGTGGGTGTGGTGGTGGTGGTGGTGATGGTGGATGTGGTGGTGGATGCGGTGGATGTGGTGATGGTGGATGCGGTGGTGGTGGTGGATGCGGTGGTGGTGGTGGTGGTGGATGGGGTGGTGGTTGTGGTGGATGTGGTGGTGGATGTGGTGGATGTAGTGGATGTGGTGGTGGTGGATGCGGTGGTGGTGGAAGTGGTGGTGGTGGATGCGGTGGTGTTGGAAGTGGTGGTGGATGTGGTGGTGTATGTGGCGGTGGTGGATGTGGCGGTGGTGGATGTGATGGTGGTGGATGTCTTGGTGGTGGATGTCATGGTGGATGTGGAGGTGATGGTGGATGTGGTGGTGGATGTGGTGGTGGTGGTGGATGTGATGGTGGATGTGGTGGTGATGGTGGATGTGGTGGTGTATGCGGTGGATGTGGTGGTGGATGCGGTGGATGTGGTGGATGCGGTGGTGGTGGTAGTGGTGGATGGGGTGGTGGTGGTAGTGGATGTGGTGGTGGATGTAATGGTGGTGGGTGTGGTGGTGGTGGTGGTGGTGGATGCGGTGGTGGATGTGGTGGTGGTGGATGTGGTGGTGGTGGATGTCATGGTGGATGTGGAGGTGATGGTGGATGTGGTGGTGGTGGATGTGATGGTGGATGCGGTGGTGATGGTGGATGTGGTGGTGGTGGTTGTGGATGTGGTGATGGTGGATGCGGTGGTGGATGGGGTGGTTGTGTATATTGTCTAGAAGCCTTGTATCAGCAGAGCTGGGCATTATTGACATAACAGCAGTGGCACACAGGTGGGTAACATGCACGTGACCTGGTGACCCTGAAGGCGTGAGTGGTAGGACATTGTTACACCCCAACAGTGTGCGTCTGTGTGGTGTGTCCTGGTGCGTGTCTGTCCGTTTTCCCGTGCATTTGGAACAGGTTCAGGGAATCCCTTAGTATCTGCTGCTATTAGTGGAGCCCACAATATTTGTAATCAAGCCCTGTAACTTCCTAACTTGAACGTCTGGTAAGGAAATCCAATACTTAAATATGTTTACTCACAAGTTAAGTAATTTCACTCCATACCTTCTGGTGCTAGCACATACAATTACATTAAGAATATTACAGTGAGTGGATGGATTTTGTTACGGTAATTTTAGCAACATATCTCCTCTTCGAGCAGCGTTTTCACTAGACTTCAATGGAATTAACAATATTTGAGGATTCTGTCAATTATTCAATCGTTTTAAGGTCTGTTTCTTTCAGATGTAAACAACGAGAACACTAGCAAAGGAGTAAAACGTGATGTGTGTGAGTGATTAATTAATCAATGCTTGTACTTAACTGTAGAGTTATTGCAGACTGTTGCACAAAAGGAATTTTGTATGAGACAGACATGTCAAGCTTAAAATGATGTGTTCCACGGTTCTCTCACTTGCATTCCACGGGTGTATTTTGGGAAAATAGAGTTAGATATAATACAGACGCGGGGCTCCCGGACACTTGAGGGCATTGCTGTGGGGAGGGGGGAGGAGAAATGTGACACGGCGGGCAGGGGAGGGGGCGGAGCGCGGAGAGGGTGTGAAAGCAGCGGGGGCCTTTGAAGTGAAGCTAAGCTTCACTTCAAAGGTGTGGGAGGAGTGCGGCTGAGGGAACAGACGGCGATTTGGTGATGTGCACGCGCATTTTAGGTCAATGCGCTTGCGCATTGACCTAAAAGCCACGGGCACAGCACCAAATCGCCAGTAGTTAGTTAAAGTTTGTTTAAAGCCCTATAGTCTCGCTTCTCTATCAATGCGCATGCGCATTGATAGGTCACGAGACCTAAAAAAGAATCCTGAGAGGCATTTTCATCTTTGTATGTGTCCTGCAGAATGCATCACACATAGGAAGAGGAAATGCCTCAACTAGAGAGGCGTAACATTTTGACGCATTCCCAGGTCTACCACTAATGGTAGATCTGTGAATGCACCAAAATCCATGAGTGGAGGCGTAGGAATACCCATGCTCTTCCCATGGAAGGCCTCCCTGGGGCAGAGTAAACGCCCAAGCGCCGAGCACTCCATTTCGCGCAACTCTTCCAGAGCCAACATGTATATTGTTAGCAACCTCGATCGGACATCTGCGACCCGTGAGTCCTCTGCAGGTATGGGTGTGCAGTGGTGGTGAATCTTTTCGGCACTGCGGTGCGACGCTCCCAGGTTTTTCCGAACCATTCTGAGCCTGGGAGGTGCGCACTGGCTTCCTCGTCTGGATTCTTGACTTTGGTGACGTTTGTGCATCCCGCCAATTTTGGAGATGGTCTCCATCTATACCCATGACCCGGACCCGCCATTTTGTTTGACCTTTGTTCCGTTCTTTCTTCTCTCCCCACTCCTCCTGATGACCCTCGATCCTTTTTCTCTTTTTGCTGGACTGCCTTAAATATATATACATATATATATATCCTGGGGTTTCCGTTCAAACAAATGCCGGTAGCACACCCAAAGAACGGACACGGACCACAATTTCGTGCTTACTGGTGTTTATTCAGTGCTTGGACGCCATGAGGCGTTTCGGCCCCTCCCTCGAGCCTTGATCACATGACACAGTGTCCAGGTAGGCATTGGTTTAAATACATTTCATCAGTGCATGACGTTCCGTGTCTTAAAGTTATAATTATAGACATAGAAGAAATACCTCATCGCTTTTCATGTTAAAATACAAGCATATAAATTAACATATCCTATATTATTTTAAACCACCATTTTCCATCCTAAATTTAGATGAAAGACCAATGCCTACATTTAAAAAATGTTTAAGTAACAAAAAGTGATATGTGCAAAGTGTAAAGATGTTTTTTTAATTTTCATTTTGTGCAAAATTAACATATTTAGTTTATAATAAAAATAGCTCAAAGTAGGCTAGTACATCACTATGGGGATCCTATTATACAACAGCAGATCAACCTTAAATATATATATATATATATATATAAATATATATATATATATATAAAATTCACTGAAAAAACCATAGGTTATAGACCATATATAGTTAGGAATTCGCATTTACAAAACCTTATTTTACTCACACAAAACCATTGAAATTCCATATATAGTTAGTTGCACTAACTATATATCGCGCACCCGCAATCCACTGCTGATGATGTCACATATTACATCATTCATGACATGGTCAGTGACATCACTGATGACATCACTGATGACATCTCAAATGACATCACTGATGACATCTCAAATGACATCACTGATGACATCCCTGATGACATCTCATTTGACATTACTGATCACATCACTGATGATATCATTCATGTGATAATACGATGAACCTCTTCAGACTCTAATATAACCTTAGATACAATCAGTGTAAACAGACACTCACAGACTGTCACTCATCCATGGAGTTACTCACACACCTAGTCAGTCAATCAAAGAATCAATCACACCTCCATTTCCTCAACTATACAGTTATACAAACTTTACTTATTCAAACATATACTAACACATATTAACTCTCTTATACAATCCCTGATACAAGTTCACAATGATCCATACAGCCACTCACACATTCACTGGCTCTTATGCACAGTTATTTATATATGTCAACTCTCACATGTACTGTGTTTTACATATGTACTTACTTTGACATGTAGCACTGAGATATCCATTCACTCACCAATACACTCATGCACACAGTCAACCGCCCATACAGCTGTTTCCACATGCACTTTTGAAACCATACATCTAGTGAATCAACTGCTCACACATCTATGCACAGAGTCATACACCTCCAAGCCACCCACACACACACTCAGTCTCCCATACAAATACTTGGGCAACCAATCAATAACCCATATAGTTACTCATATAGCTACTTATCAACACATGCAACAGTTTACAGAACAACAGACATAATGATGCACAAATTAAGACAGTTTAGTCACTAACCCATGCACTCAGTGAGACACATTTAATCACTCACTCATACAGTCAGTCATGCACCTACTAAATCCTTCATCCAGACACTTATACATCCACTCATTCTTCAATATGTAAGACATATTTTAACTTTACAGAAACATACAGTCACTGGATGTTGTCATCAGTGATGTCATTTGAGATGTCATCAGTGATGTCATCAGTGATGTCACTGACCATGTCATGAATGATGTAATATGTGACATCATCAGCAGTGGATTGCGGGTGCGCGATATATAGTTAGTGCAACTAACTATATATGGAATTTCAATGGTTTTGTGTGAGTAAAATAAGGTTTTGTAAATGCGAATTCCTAACTATATATGGTCTATAACCTATGGTTTTTTCAGTGAATTTTCAAGGTTTTGTAAATGCTAATTCCTAACTATATATGGTCTATAACCTATGGTTTTTTCAGTGAATTTTCAAGGTTTTGTAAATGCTAATTCCTAACTATATATGGTCTATAGCCTATGGTTTTTTCAGTGAATATATATATATACATACATATATAAACATATATCATCTGTATATCTATATAAATACAAACATAAATGCATGCATACATATACTTATATGCATTTTAGGGTTGTTAGGGCGTTTTTGTGTGTATTATGTTGCTTTTTTAGGGCTTTTGGGTCAATTAAGTAGGGTTCCCGGAGCCTAGGGCTGAGGGGCCGGTTCAGTTTCGTGCGTATTGGTGTTGGCAAGGTTTTGAGGGATTTTGGCGGTTTTTGGTCGAGATTTGGCCGTTATATGGCTTTTTTTTGTGTTTGCGGGGGGCGCGTATTCGGGTTGAAATTCGTCCCCGTTCCAGTGGATGGATTGGGCTGAATTTTGGTGAGATGTTAGGGAATCGATGGAACTAGTGTCCAGCCAAGTTTGAAGCGGATCGGAGCAGTGGAAGTGCTTTAAAGAGCAATTTTTGTGCGGAGTAGCGAATTGTCATGTTATTCAATGGGAGTTTTTGGTGCGCATGGAGAAGGTGAATTTGGGGTGTTCCAGTTGCGCTAGAGGGACGGGGCTTGGGTGAGCTGTAGGGAGAGTGGATCGGCAGGTGTGCCGAATTTTTGGGATTTGTTGGCCGAAGGGAAGGGTGTGCTTGGGCAAAGTCGATTTGGTGAAAACGGTGCGTTATTTACATGAAAGTTGAAAAAACACTAATAAAAGCAAAGCTAAAAAGCCACCTCATTACAAACAGAATGGCTTTAACTTAAACGAGGGCGAGATCTATTGCATTTTCAATGCTTGTTTACTTTGGTTCCATCAAGAAGGCATTCAGATGTGTCACACATTTGCCATAAATTCTGAATGTTAGCACTCTAGTTGCACATTAGATCACTGTAGTAAAGCTACTGCTCACCAGGGACGTCTGCTGCTGGTATTCAAAGTGCATGTTTCAGTCTGCATGTCAGAATTTTTTTAATGAAATAGAAGAGGATTTGAGAAGTCACTCAAAATGATCCCTAATTTTTCTTTCTGAAGCACTAATCATACTTTCTATGGCAAAATTAACCCCCTCATGTTGTTCCTTTTTAAATTGAGTGTTTTCAGACTTACCACTTCATTCCAATCAAGATGGCTTCTGGTGTGCCATACTTTTGTCATAAGTAAGACTGTTAGCGCTCTAGTTGTTCTTTAGAACACTCTGGGACATTCTGTCATTGGGCTATACTTGGGGTACATCTGGGTGATATTTGGGCTACATTTAGGCTCTTTTGTCTCTGGTGGCCATCTTGCGAGACTATGTCAGAATTTTTTAATGAAATTGAAGAGGGTTTGAGAAGTCACTCAAAATGTGCCCTAATTTTTCTTTCTGCAGCACTAATCATAATTCATATGGCAAAATATACCCCCTCATTTTGTTCCTTTTTAAATTAAATGTTTTAAGAGTTACCACTTTATTCCAATCAAGATGGCTTCAGGTGTGCCATACCTTTGTAATAAGTAGGACTGTTAGCGCTCTAGTTGTTCTTTAGAACACTCTGGGACATTCTGTCATTGGGCTATACTTGGGCTACATCTGGGTGATATTTGGGCTACATTTGGGCTCTTTTGTCTCTGGTGGCCATTTTGGGAGACTGCATGTCAGAATTTTTTAATGAAATAGAAGAGGATTTGAAAAGTCACTCAAAATGTGCCCTAATTTTTCTTTCTGCAGCACTAATAATACCTTCTATTGCATAATATACCCCCTCATTTTGTTCCTTTTTAAATTAAATGTCTTAAGAGTTACCACTTTATTCCCATCACGATGGCTCCAGGTGTGCCATACCTTTGTAATAAGTAGGACTGTTAGCGCTCTAGTTGTTCTTTAGAACACTCTGGGACATTCTGTCATTGGGCTATACTTGGGCTACATCTGGGTGATATTTGGGCTACATTTGGGCTCGTTTGTCTCTGGTGGCCATTTTGGGAGACTGCATGTCAGAATGTTTTAATGAAATAGAAAAGGATTTGAGAAGTCACTCAAAATGTGCCCTAATTTTTCATTCTGCAGCACTAATCATACTTTCTATGGCAAAATATACCCCCTCATGTTGTTTCTTTTTAAATTAAATGTTTTAAGAGTTACCACTTTATTCCAATCAAGATGGCTTCAGGTGTGCCATACCTTTGTAATAAGTAGGACTGTTAGCGCTCTAGTTGTTCTTTAGAACACTCTGGGACATTCTGTCATTGGGCTATACTTGGGCTACATCTGGGTGATATTTGGGCTACATTTGGGCTCTTTTGTCTCTGGTGGCCATTTTGGGAGACTGCATGTCAGAATGTTTTAATGAAATAGAAAAGGATTTGAGAAGTCACTCAAAATGTGCCCTAATTTTTCATTCTGCAGCACTAATCATACTTTCTATGGCAAAATATACCCCCTCATGTTGTTTCTTTTTAAATTAAATGTTTTAAGAGTTACCACTTTATTCCAATCAAGATGGCTTCAGGTGTGCCATACCTTTGTAATAAGTAGGACTGTTAGCGCTCTAGTTGTTCTTTAGAACACTCTAGGAGGCTGCAGTAGAACACAAAGGAATCAACTGACAGTCTCTGTCCTTGTTGGATGTACATGTTTTACTGAGAATGTCAGACTTCATTTTCACATGACTGAGAAAGATAATGTGAATTTACAGAAAATATGCTTTCAGTTTAGCTTATAGATCCCCTTCCAAACCACTGTGGGAAAATCATGAGATATTAGTTTTCTTTCAAACAATATTCATGATATCACAGCAGAAGGTTTTTTCACATGGTAAAATCACCTTAGAACCCACCACAATTCCTAAAACGAGTATGGTACCATCAACAAATGATTTATAATGTAACTAAAGTCCTAAAACCCTCTATTAACTACAATGCTTTTTAATGAGGTGCTATCATGTATATTGGTCCCAAGATGGCTGCCAACACTTCTTGGATGAAGTGCTGACAGCCAATCAGATCAGATGTGTGGTTAGGCTCCGCCCAGATATATATATTTTTTTGAACCTAAATTACTCAAAATCCACTGGAGCACATATATTGAGACCTAGCAAAGGCACATCAGGCTAACAGTCCCTACAATTTTGCCAAGTTTCGTGCAAATCCATTCAGCCGTTCGAGCTAAAAGTGAGGCCAACCGCCCTATGGAAATTAACATGGGAAAAATGCGTTTTGGGACCCCCCTTTTTTCTCGGCCCCCCCTTGATGAAACCCCCCCAAATTGTCAGGGGCTGCTCAGAAACAAAATGTTCCATTTTCCTGAAAATTTCAGCCAATTCCGTCCACAAACGCCAAAGTTATTAGACATAGAATTTTCAAAAATCCCATAGAGAAAAAATCCTAACTATATATACCTACTGGCGACCGCCAGTAGGTAATATATATATATATATATATATATATATATATATATATATATATATATATATATATATATATATATATATATATATATATATATATATATATTCGTCCAAGGTTTCTCTGCTCCAGGAGAAAGTGGAGGAGCACACGCCACAGGTACGGGAAACACCTCGTTTATTTAAATGTATTCTACATCGGCTCCATTGTCCTTATGCATTTCGGCCGCATCGGCCTTCTTCGGAGGAGAGAGGGGAGCCTTTTGACATCTAATGGCCTCCCAGATACACACTGTGACCTTTAATATATATATATATATATATATATATATATATATATATATATATATATATATATATATATATATATATATATATATATATATATGTTTTTTTTTTTTTACATTTTTATTTTGAGTTTGAGTAGAGTAATAAACATGAGAAGGGCCCCTGAGGTGCCACACATTTCCCCACGCAGGGGGCACAAACAGAAAGCAGTAGCGTTGATATCACGTGGGAACAGAAGCACATCAAGTACAGGCTGATACAAACAAGGTCAGAACCTTAGCACAACATTTCCGGTTGGCTCGGTAATGGTATTGTACAAAGTAGAGCTAATTAGCAACCGTCAAGTCCAAGTTCCTTTATAACCAAATTGGAGGGCTGTGGGCCCTGCAATACCACCCCAGTGGGCCCAAGAACAGAAAAGCAAAAACAACCCCCCCCTCCCCACCCCCCTCCCTCCCCATGGTGGCGACGCCATACGACCCAACTCACATACAATCATCCATACTAGACTTGAAAGAGGTGTAGTGATCTTATGGATGCGGGACAGACAGCTGAGGGCAACCCTTTAGAGAGGAAGGCAACCAAAGGTCCCCACTGAAATTGAAAGTTCTTAAAGTTACCAAGGAAGATGTCCCCCATTCTTTCCATACTTAAAAGCTTCCATAGCCTTGCATGCCACAGGGAAATTGCCGGTGCCCCTTTCTGTTTCCAAGCAGCAGCCAGCGTAAGCTTGGCAGCTCCTAGGCAAAGCCACAAAATCTTCTTGTCCGCCCGTGTCTGATGTTCAAGACCGGGTTCACCCAAGCCCAACAGGACAGAGGCAATGGAGTTCTCGATGGGGTAGTGAAGAATATCCCTGATATGCGAGAGAATTTCCTCCCAGTAGGGACGAATCACTGGGCAGTCCCACCAAATGTGGCGGAATTCCCCGAGGAGCCCACAACCCCTCCAACATTTGTCGGATGTGGCCGGGTATATGCGATGGAGCCTAGTTGGGCATAGATACCATTGCATAAGCGTCTTAAGATGCGCTTCCCTCAAATGCAATGAATGATTAAACGCAGTCAGGTCCCGCCATAGTGCCGACCACTCATTGTCAGAGATATCTCTCCCCAACATTTCCTCCCATTGCTCCATATAACGAGGCCTAGGTGTTACCGCCGATTTAAGCAAGAGCAGGTACAAAAAGGAGATAGTACCCTTCATGGCAGACGTCCGCAGTAAGAAAGCCTCGAATGGCGATGGGGGTCTCGTAGCCGCCTCCAATGTTCCAGGCGACGTGACCCAGTGGAGCAACTGCACATGACCATACCGTTCAGACTGGGGAATCCCGTAGTCCCTCATACAGTTAGCAAAGGAGAGGGGATCTTGCCCATGAAACAGATGGGTCAAGGCCCTGCAACCTCCTTCCCTACAAGCATCAAAGGCTCCCTCACGAAGCGCCGGTGGAAAAGCCGGGTTGAAGTGTAAGGGCGTGAAGGGTGAAGGGAACGTAGTCCAATGCTCGTCAAAGGCCAGGGTGTCCCAGACCTTCAGTGTTGTACCCGTAGGGGTACTGATGTAAGCGTTTAGAGGGCGGTCTTTCTTTGGTTTCCACGCCAGGTCCCAAACCGATCTACCAGCTACGCTCCGGTCCATGTGGAGCCAGTGTTTTTCCGATGTTTGCTGCGACCACTCCACTAGTACCCTCAATTGTGCCGCTTTATAATAAAGCTGCAGGTCAGGGATACCCACTCCGCCCTTCGACTTTAGCCGACGTAAGACCGCAAAGGAAAAACGCGCCCGTCCCCCCTGCCATACAAATCGCAATATCTGAGTCCTGAGGCGTCGAAAAAAAACGTTGTCTAAAGGAATGGGCAGGGCCTGAAATAGATACAGGTATTTAGGAAGGAGAACCATCTTTATAGCATGGATTCTGCCCATCCAGGACAAGAATTTAGGTTTCCACCTGTCCAATTCAGCTCGGGTCTTCGCTAACCAGGGGGGGAAGTTGGCCGAGAACAGCTTGCCCACTGTCGGAGTCAAATGGACCCCCAAGTAGACTATCGAACCAGTGGCTCAGGCTAGGGGCGTCAAGGGTCGCACACGCTCCACCTCTGCCTGAGAAAGGGTGAGATTAAGGATATACGACTTGCTATAGTTGACCTTGAAGCCGGCCACTTCTTCATATTGCAACAAGACCTTCCTGATACAGGGCAGCGAATGTTCCGGGTCCGCAACCGAAAACAAAATGTCGTCCGCGAAGAGCGTGATTTTATGTTGCTCTCCCGTGAACGGTAAGCCCCGAATCCCCTCATGCTCTCGCACCGCCATTGCTAAGGGCTCAATGCTCAGTGTAAACAGGCGGGGGGAAAGTGGGCAACCCTGCCTGGTACCCCTGGAGTGCGGAAAGAACGCCGACAAATGGACATTCACCGCCACCCGTGACCTGGGACTGCAAAAATTGGCCCCCACCATGGTAATAAATTTGTCAGAAAAGCCGAAGGCCGACATTGTGTTAAATAGGAAGCCCCAATCCACACGATCGAAAGCCTTTTCGGCATCCAGCCCAACAAGGACCGCCAGGATGCGGAACTTATCTGCTTTTTCAATTAAATGCACCACCCTACGCGTGTTATCGTGAGTCTGACGCCCCTTGATAAATCCGGATTGGTCAGGATGTATAATTGCCGGCATCAAATCTTGTAACCTGCGTGCCAGAATCGTCGAGTAGAGTTTAGCGTCTATATTGAGTAGCGCTATGGGGTGGAATGAAGCACACTGGGCAAGATCCTTCCCAGGCTTTGGCAAAATCGTAATTACCGCCTCCGCCAGGGAACCGGCTGAGGAGCCAGACACGGCCATGTCATTAAAGAGGGACACTAAAAAGTCGCAAAGTTCTGTGGCGTATGATTTGTAAAAGACGGCTGTGTAGCCATCCGGCCCCGGCGCTTTGTGTAGTTTCAGATTTTTGATGGCCTCAAGTACCTCTTCCCTGGTAATCGGGGCCTCCAACAATTCATTCCACTCCTTCGATATCTGGGGGAGGGGCAGGCACCGTAGGTACTCTCTTTGGGCTCCCGTATCGAGTCTGTCCCCCGCGTAGAGGTCCGCATAGAAGCGGCCAAAGATGGCCGCTTTAATTTCGTCCCTATGTTGTAACACGCCGGCTTCATCCCGAATCCCGCCGATATATTCGCGTTCCCTCCTATCGCGCAGCTGACGCGCTAGGTGTCTACCCACCTTATTCCCAGAGGAGTAAGATTGTCGCCCCAGCCTCAACATCGTAAGTTCGGCCCTGTTATTGTAGTGGGCTCTCAGTTTCCCTCGAACCGCCGTTAGCGGTCGAAGGGTCGCTCTCGATGGATTGAGCTTGTGTGCCTGTTCGAGTCTAGCCACCTCGGCCTCCAGGTCTTCCCGATCTTTCCGTCGCAACCTATTAAGATTGGCATTAAGGCCTAGACATGTGCCCCTGATCGCCTTAAAGGCGTCCCAAGTATTAGCTACTGAGGTATCTGATGGGGGGTTAAGTTAAAAAAACTCCCGAATGGCTTCCTGTAGCGCCTTATTAGAGGTATCATCCCTGACCACCGAGGCTGGGAAGTACCATTTCCGCTGCCCGTTACCGGTCGATGACCAGCGGAGGCTGAGCACCAGCAAACTGTGGTCGGAGACTGAAAGCGGAAGAATGGTAGAGTCCAGAACATCTCCCCTAAGGGCCTGGCTGAGGAAAACATGATCTAATAGGAGTGGTGTACATGAGAGGAAAATGTGTAATCTCGGAGGTAGGATGGTAAAATCGCCAGCCATCAATCAGTCCCAACTCTCCCACCAACTGCTGTGTTGCGGCCGAAAACACACCTGTATCAACCCCACACCAAATTAAAATCCCCCAGTAGGAACAAATACCCATCAGCGAAGTCCCCCACCTTCTGCAGCAAATCCTGTGGAAACATATTTTGACCAGCATTAGGGAGATACAATACTACAAAGGTACACAGTCGACCCCGAACAACCCCTTTCACCATCAGCCAGCGACCATCCTTGTCATTGCACACCTCCACAGGTTGGAAGTGCAGCGCAGCGCGGAAGAGGAGAGCCACCCCTCTGTGTTTCGTAGATGCAGAGGACCTGTAAATAAGAGGATATGCCTTATGCCTAAGGTGCAACTCTTCTTTGCGTGCTAAATGAGTCTCCTGGAGCCCCACCACATCCAGCTGATGATCAATCACATATTTCCATACTTTCTGTCGTTTCTGCGGCGAATTAAGCCCTTTAACATTCCAAGTCCCTATACTAACAGGCATAACGTAATAGCCTCCCAGAACCCGCTAATGCCAACTCGTGGGTCCCCCTCCCGTAGACCTGAACCCACCCGCCAAAGGCAATGCCGAGGATCGACCCTCAACCCCCCCCCCGGGCGCCACCAGCCGGGTAGCAGGCCTTTCCTAACCCTGGATACACCCCCTCCGCCCCAACATACCGTACTGTCGTCACGCACCCCAACCACGCATTCCACGTAGCATCCTCGTCACCACCATGGACCCCCCAACCCCTTCCCCCCTGACCCCCCACAACAAAGGGAACCAGAAAAGATAACTCAAATCACTGAACCTGAACCAATCACCAGACAGTTCCAGTAGACCATAGTACGACAGGTCCCTTCTGGACTGGAAACGGGGCAGGGGTACCAACTCGGGGACCCCCAGGGCCACGGTCCGGGGCGTCTTCTCCAAAAGTACAACCAAAACCCCGGTACCTTAAGGCCAGAGCCCCTCCTGCGCCAGACCCCAATGAAACAAGAGTCAGGCCGCTCCAGAGCTTTGCTGAGAGTCTGCTAATGTCGCTGAGGCCACCGAGGCCACTGCATCTCCCCTTTCCTGCAAGCTAGCAGCGCGATCCGGCTGCCGACGTCCGGGAGACGAACCCACTCTATGCCATGAAGACGAGCGATGGCGCCTCCTTGATGGTGAAGCGGTCGCCCCCCTGGGAAGGTGCAATGTCATCCAGACCTAGAAGATCCTTCGCCACCTGGAGGGAGCGAATCTGCGCCAACCTGTTCTGCCAGCGAAAGATGATACGAAAAGGATGACCCCATGAGTAGGAGATGCCACGTTCCCGCAGGAAGGAGGTCACGGGGCAAAACTCCCGCCTCTTCTGAAGCGTTGAGGCAGCGAGATCCTGGTAGAGCTGCGGACGATGGTCCCTAAATTGCAGAGACGAGATGGCTCTGGCCTTCCGCAGGATGCGCCCCTTCACTTGAAAGTCGTGAACACACACGAGGCTGTCCGGAGGAGGCCCCCCCGCCTGGGCAGCCCCACTCTGTGCACTCTGTCCATTCTTACTTCCTGCACATCCTCCTCGTCCAAAATCTGCAAGAACAAGGCCTGCACATAGCCACGCAGGTCCCCCGCCTCCCCGTCCCAGTGCACCGCTCGGATGCGAATGTTGTTCCTTCGGGAACGGTTCTCTAAATCCTTGGTGTGGGTCTGCAAATCCAAATTCTGTTCTGTGAGGCGGATGATGTCTTGCTGTAGTTGGTGCACATCGTTCGTCACACTCAGGTCGTGATCCTCCAACGTCGCCACCCGCTCTCCAATGCCATCCACGTCTCTCCGCACCTCCCTCAGATCGGATGCCAATTGCGCACGCAGTTCAGAAATATCCTCTTTAATGGAGGCGAAGAGCTCGGTCATAAAAGCCTTGGTGGCAGGCGCCTCCTCATCCGATTGCTTCAACGAGCTACTGGCTCCCAGAGAGGCTGGCTGCTGCGAAGATTTAGGGGCCCGTCTTTCCCCGGCCTCCACCTTGCGTAGCGTGTTAGACATCGTGTAACTGCGGTCGTGGTACGAGGCAAGGAGATCCACACACTCCAGCTAAGGCCGGCAAGGGCGCGCAAAGGCAGCGCAGGCCCTCCCCGTCAGCCAACCCAGGCCCAAGATAAGCGACCAAACAGGACCAATCCTAGTTCTCTTGGCAATATTTACTTATTGATCTGCAAACATCAGTGGTAGAAAATTAGTCATCCCAGGGAATCCCTTTAATCTTGAGATAATCCCGATGTCTCAGTCTGTTGCCTCTATAAAAAATAACCTCTCTGATCTATACATTTAGAACAGCACAAGACTGACAATGACTTTGAAAGACAAAAAAATGTGGAAGAGCGAGATGGCACCTCACGGGCGCACCACCAATGGGACACCTGGCTGGTACTCACCAGGATGGCCTTGTTCTCATCATTGGTGCCATCAAGTTTTAACGTAAACGTGTCTCAAACCCAAAGTAAAAAAGAACAGTGATTGGTGCAGTGAACACAACTTATATGTGACAAAAACTCACAACATTAAACACTTAACATACAAGTTACTGTGCAACCAGGACAATAAACTTTACTCACGTTCCTTTCTTTGTTGCAAACAGTAAACACATAAACATTAAAAAGGAGAGTGTGAATACTACCTATCGATTCACACCCTGCTTACAGCCGACATGTTTCATTGCCTTGGTTTTTATCAGGCAATTTCCTCAGGGCAACTCAATTTAAATGCCACTGCAAGAGACACTGTATCTCGAGTGCTGTAATACAAACAAACATACATGAGGTTACCTGGTGTCCTCCCTTATATTCTGCACATAGATCTCCATGCACTGTCAACCAGCCATGCTGTATTTGGTAATTAATATTATTACCCTTCAAGCAGCCTTGCCTCTCATACCCGCCAGGAGGACTTTAAAATCAGGAACGCAGCCCCCATAGGTGGGAGTGGTCCTTTTCTCCCTTCAGCTCAATTACTAGAAGGAAATCCCAAACACAACAAGGTTATCTACTATTAGAACGGTCTTGTACCTTGCATGTTTTTTAAAAAAACGACCAAATAGGTCAATTAGGATGTTACCAGTGGAGAGTAATCGGTCGGCGTCCTCTCAGCACTCGAACGCCGACCGAGTGAAACACTGATCTTTTAGGTTCCCAAGTGCCGATTTTCGGGGGCTCTGATTGGCCGGGAAAGTCTGGTGACTACCGCGGCCATTTGTAAACGGTCCTCAGGCCATTGTGTGTATCTGTTTTAAGTGGCAATGTATGCCTACTGTGCAAGAAAAGTTGACTAGGCTGTTCCTCAAGGGGGCAAGGAAGTGGGGGGGGTGTTGTTTGGGGTTGGGTTGTACAGATATCCTGGTCAAGGAAGCAGTGGTGGTAAAAAGGTATTGACTACCCCTCTGACCGCCGAGATCGGGCTGTCAGAGGGGTAGGACACAAGTCTACCGCGCGGAGAAACATAGCCTCCTATGACAGAGGCATTTTTACGCGCTGTACAACCCGCCGAGTTTTGATGAGGCGGTTAATTCTTGACCTTTAGGCAAGGACAAATCACCAGTGAGGTAACATTTCTACCCATATGCTGATCAATAAGTAAACACTATTGATTTAGGTAATTCCTTTGGTAGACAACACATAATAGGTCCTGATGAATCGCAGTCACTGTACATAGCGAGAAACATGTCGACCAACCTCTCCAAACTCTAGCCTAGTCTAGAATAAAGAAACATCACTTTTCTAGCTATTCTAGTCTAGATCCACGTTTTTAACTGTAACAAGGGACCACCCGAATAAAATAGTCTCAGGTACCCACGCTACATTTTAACCACACACTTCTGTCTACTAAACCTACTGGCCCCATACCCACACTTCACCAATAGGCAGTTGGACTCAAAAGATCTCCGCTAAAGAGCCCCTCTATGAGGTGAGCCCGTTGGGAATTGCACCGCCTACCCGACGAGGAGCAACCGCCAATGATGAAGCATGACACCTGCGAGGGTGTGTGAGGCCAACATGTCCAACATTATGGATACCCAGTGGGAGGTCAATACCTTTTTACCACCACTGCTTCCTTGACCAGGATATCTGTACAACCCAACCCCAAACAACACCCCCCCCCCACTTCCTTGCCCCCTTGAGGAACAGCCTAGTCAACTTTTCTTGCACAACTTTGACTGAGGGCCTTGGCTTAGGCTGGACCTTCCACTCCATGTGAGTGGTAATCACGCCCTCCTTGATCAATTTGGATCACCTTCTCCCTTCTTTTGTAAACAACACAATGTATGCCTACTCCCACGATGTATTAGGGTTTGGCCATCTATACTACGAGGGTGTATTTTATGCAAATTGCATTCAAAAATCACGTCGATTCTCAAGATCGAAGAAATGCTACGGTGTTAATAATCGCGTGAGCATAAAAATTATTTTCAATATTAGTAGCGCATCCCGTTAATTATCTCGTGGCAATGCCTCCTAATAGTAGTGGCTATTTGTTCAGAGGCAGAAGTGTTATATCGATTGCGGCCATCTTAGGACAGTGTCTAATCAATGTGCGTCGCGGCCATATTAGAGCAGTGTGTAGGCTGTACAGAGGTAGGGTTAGCGCGCGACGGCCATATTAGAAAGGTGTGTAGGTAGTGTAGAAGATACTAATAATAGCACTCTACTGTAAAGGATCAGTACATGGGTGCATTAACTTATTCATCTCAGTTATTATTAGAGATCTATAAGAAACTGGACTCATATTATATTATTAACATGTTCCAGAAGTTTAACACTGTAACAGGGGCAGGCACCTGGCTATTACTAAGAGAGGAGTTTTCTTCATGATCCATAATAGAGTCAGTATGAATTTTTGGTATGAATTTTTGAAGTGCCCTCTGATTATTTATATGGAAAAACTCTTCAGATATAGTTATCTAATTATATCTAAGGTGGAGAGGTACCTAGTACTTGGGGGACAGTAGACTACTGCGCTCAACAACATATACGTGGATATTTCAACGTAGCTTGTTCCACTCCAAGAGTTCGTTCAGCCCCTTCTGTTTGCTTTGTTCTTGATATATCCAACGTGCTTCCTTAGTAATTAAGCGTCTTTCTGCAGTCTGAGCATCACCCATCACCCTCTCCAGCACCACCCACGTGAAGGTGTGTTTATTGCGATGGCAATGTTGCACTAGTTTGGTAGTAAGTTTCCCGATCCTTATTGTGCTGACATGTTCCTGAATGCGGAGTTTGATCTTCCGCGTGGTGAGTCCAATGTACTCCAACCCACATTCACATCTTAGTCTGCACACCACATTGGTAGTGTTGCAGTTACTGAAGTGATTCAGTGACCAGATTTTTCCAGATTGTAAAGTCACTGTTGCAGTTTTTTTCGTCAGAGGACAGACTGAGCAATTACCGCATGGAAAGTGTCCTTTAGGGATGGTGGTGTTCTCTGTTTCTGGTCGTCCGTTACTCCTGGTGTGAACCAATTTATCTTTCAGATTGTTAGCTCTTCGGAAAGCAAAACGAGGTGGAGGCATCTTGAAATCTGCTGTTGATAGTAGAGACCAGTGTTTTCTAATAGACTGGTGGATCTTTGTGGTCATGGGGTCAAAAGTCATGACCACAGGTAGGCAGTCTGTCTTCTCCTTTGTTTGCGACTCTAACAGAACCGATCTAGGTGTGTTCAGGGCTCTCTTTTGAGCTTGTTTGATTACTCTCCGTGGGTAGTTACGGGCTTCCATCGGGATTATCTCAAGATTAAAGGGATTCCCTGGGGTGACTAATTTTCTACCACTGATGTTTGCAGATCAATAAGTAAATATTGCCACGAGAACTAGGATTGGTGCTGTTTGATGACTTATAGAGTGGAGGGCGTCCTAGATCTGTCTTTCCCTCTAGACTCCTATTTTGTTGTGCCTTGTGTACGGCGGCTCAGCCGTGAGAGTATTCTTAAGCAACCCTATTTCTAAACTCTGATTTTTATTGAATGTCATATATGAGGTCAGTAAATCCTGGTTTATTCTCACCACTTACTGCACAGTCAAACCATCAGTAAGCTGTATTCTTAGAATGGACAAAAATTGTCTGGCTTTTACGGACGAACAGATCGCTGCTATTTTAGCAGGCCCGTCACTGTTTGAAGATAATCCCCTTTCCGCTAACAATAAAGTTAGGGAAGAATGGGAGAAATTGAGCAATTTAAAAAAGAAACACATAAGAATTGCCCTGCATGGGGCTCTAATGTTATGTTATGTTATGTTATGTTATGTTATTTAAAATTTGTAAAGTGCACATACGCCCAGGAGCTTCTTGGCGCTGAAGAGAAATAAAAAACATAACAAAGGATATACCAACAAGAGTCACTATTTCAAATAGGCCTGTGTGAAAAGGTGGGTCTTGAATGCCTTTCTAAAAGCAAGGAGATCATTGCTCTGTCTGAGGGTCAAAGGTAAAGAATTCCACAAGGTGGCTGCTAAAAAGTGAAAACAGCTGCCTCCCTGTCACTGTTTCTTGAACCATGGTACCTCAAGTAAATCTTTATGGGCTGATCTCAAGCTACGTGAGGGAATGTATCTTCCAATCAATTGCCTGATGAACAGGGGGCCCTTACCTTGCAATGGCTTGAAGATGATGCACCCGGCTTTGAATGCGGCTCTTTGAGCCACAGGTAGCCAGTGCAAATTCTCTAGGCCTGGTTTAATCGAGTCCCATTTGGGTACTTTACAGATCAGTCTAGCAGCTTGATTCTGCAGGTATTGCAGTCTTCTAAGTTGACCTACAGGTAGGCCAAGATAGAGGCTGTTTGAAAAATGAATGTGGGAAAGGACTAGAGCCATGACCACCTGAGTTAGGGCAGAGTGAGTAAGGAGGTGTGCAATTTTTCTAGTTTTTCTTAATTGAAAAAAACCAGAAGAAACTACTGTTCCGATCTGGGATTTTAAAGTAAGGTCTTCATTGATGGTCACTCCCAGACTTTTTACTGTTTGAGATTTTTTTGGGGGGAGACCCATATCAGAAGGCCAGAAATTAGGGCTCCAACTAATTTCACTCTTCCAGGGCAAAATCAGTTCGGTTTTCCCCTGGTTTAATTCGTGGCGATTTAAAGACATCCAGCTCTGAATTAAGGTCATAGTTGCCTGAAAGTCCTCCACAGCATTAGGTGAATTGAGTACAAAAACTAACTGCAAGTCATCTGCATAATTATATACAGTGACTTTGTGCTCTCTTAAAGAAAAAAGAAGGGGCCGCATATACAAATTAAATAATAAAGCAGACAAAGAAGAGCCTTGAGGGACCCCACAAAAAGAATTAATTTTAGGAGCTGAGAAAGACCCTAGACAGACAGACTGGGTGCGTTCAGATATGAACGATTTCAGCCAGGCCAAGGCAGAATCTCTAAGGCCGGCCTGTTCGACACGGTTGACCAGAATGGAATAGTCAACTGTGTTGAATGCTGCGGACAGATCAAGAAGCACCAGAGCTTGGTGTAGATTTTTGTCGGCGTTAGACCTCAAGGTGTTCTGAACGGCCAATATTACTGCCTCAGTACAATGACCAGGCCGGAATCCTGCTTGGTTAGGTTGTAAGTAGCCAGAGTCTTCCACAAAGTTTGAGAGGCTGTTGGTGACATGAGCCTCCAAAATCTTAGATAAATAGGGCAGAAGGGATATAGGCCGATAGTTAGTGAGGTCCAGAGGGTCAATGCCAGGTTTCTTAGTGAGGGGTATCAATAAGGCCTGCTTGAAACTGCTGGGGACTATCCCGGATGTAAGGGAGTTGTTAAGCAAAGATATCATGCTATTGGGGATGGCCCGGCCAATTTCCCTCATGATTTGAGGGGGACAAACATCCATAGGGGATCCTGATTTGACTCTGGTCAATAACTCTAAAAAAACTTTCAGATCAATGGGAGGAAAAGAATGTAATGTTAAAGGATTAAAAAAAATATCATCCACGGGGGCGCAAACTGGAAGTGTGGATATATTCTGTTTAATCAGTAGTATCTTTTCACTGAAAAAATCATTCAAGGAATTGCAGAGTGTTTGTGAGGGAACTACCGGAGGAGAGGTTCTGTCATCATTACATAATTCATTCACTATTCTAAACATTTCTTTCGACTTGTTGGTAGAATTCAACATTTTTGTTGAAAAATAAGCGGTCTTATGATTATGTAAAATTTTTTGGTATGCTTTCCTGGCTAGGCAGTAGGTAGCCTTAGCTTGAGGGCAATACTGAAATCGCCATGCTCTTTCCTGTTGCCTCACTTCCAATTTTATTTTTTTTAGCTCAGGTGTGAACCATTTGTGTGCGTCCGAGCTCCTGGAGCTACAAATACGCGTGGGAAGGGCATAGATATTGATGGCTGTAGTTAGCCATTCTTTAAACCTAAGGTCAGCTACCTCCACATTAGTACTCTGTAGGGGAAGGGAAGTGTTTAAAAAGTTTAAGAAAGCTGACATATCCATGGAAGTCCATTTCCGAGTGGTCTTACTGGTTTGCAGCTTAAATTGAATAGTTTTGTCTAAATGAAAAGAGAAACTTATACTATAGTGGTCAGACCAGCTACAAGGTTTTATAGCAATAGAAGATATTGGTAAGTTCGAGGACCAGATTTGATCGAGACTATGACCTTTCTGATGAGTCTCGGTATGAATGTGTTGTGTCAAATTAATGTCATTAAAAAGGTCCTTCATCTCTGCTGGTTGAGGGTCTAACAATGTGTTATCAAACCAAAAATTAAGGTCCCCGACCAAAAGTAGTTTGGAGTGGTTTGTAACCAGCAGAGCCAATTGCTCTGCTAGAGTTGAAGGAAATGTGGCCATAGTTTGAGGTGGACGATACAATAGCACCAATACAAGTGTTCCATTAGGAGTGTCTAATTTAGCAACTATATTTTCTGTGTTGGGCAGAGATAAAGATGTTAGTTGTCTAAGCTGGTGTTTTTTATTAACAATGATGGCCACTCCTCCCCCAGTTTTCCCTCCTGGACGTATTGCTGATAAAATATAATAGTCTGCTGGTAAGGCAGCTAAAATGTCCGGTAAGGAGTCCGGGGTGAGCCAAGTTTCGGACAGTAACAGCATATCAGGTTGTGTGTCAGTTAGTAGCAGAAAAATGTCCGTCTGATGTTTAATCATGGAGCGAGTGTTTAGATAAATGCACCTAAAGTTGTAGGTTGCGCTGGGTGTGGTTGTAAGCACCGCATACTTAGGAGCGGGGTCAGCAATAAGGTTGGCGGGATTGCTGATACCAAAGCGAGATATTCGTTTTATCGTATTAAGAGGAACGGGGGGACAAATCCTAAAAGTAGGTCATAACGCTTGTAAATCAGCGGATGTGTATGTATAGGAGCTAACAGTATCCTTAGCCCCTAGTCCCGGACGCTCGCGGACGAGCTCAGACGAGCTTAACTCTAGCGCGACTCCGGCGCGCCTCCGTCGCGCCCGCTGCGCTCCCTCCAACACATCACGTTTTATGGGAAGGAGCCTTGAGCAACTGGACCGCTGCCTCAGGTCCCAGTGCTCTCTGACTCCTCCCAATATGGCGCCCGCTCTCACCACCAGACCGGCACCAGGAGCCGCGGTAGGTGAGCCGCCCTCCACTCAATTGGCAGAGGAGCCGCGGTGGACCGGGGCAGAGGGGCTGCTGACTGAAGGTAGGAGAAAGGTGGCGCTAGTAATCAGCAGCGCTGCATGCCTTTAAACACAAAAATACTCCAACAGCATTCAAGAGAATCTCTAATTAAAAGTTACCGTTTTGGTCACAGTAAATCAATTAAACATAAAATAGTGCAGGTATACACAAGTGCGTGATTTAAAACGCGATTCTCTAAGGTTTGCCCTTATGCGATGTCTCTCTTCAAATGGCGCCGGGATGCTGCCACCAACCCGGAATCCACGAGGGAGAAAGCGTCTCCCTATCGTTTTATGGGAAGGAGCCTTGAGCAACTGCACCGCTGCCTCAGGTCCCAGTGCTCTCTGACTCCTCCCAATATGGCGCCCGCTCCCACCACCAGACCGGCACCAGGAGCCGCGGTAGGTGAGCCGCCCTCCACTCAATCGGCAGAGGAGCCGCGGTGGACCGGGGCAGAGGGGCTGCTGACTGAAGGTAGGAGAAAGGTGGCGCTAGTAATCAGCAGCGCTGCATGCCTTTAAACACAAAAATACTCCAACAGCATTCAAGAGAATCTCTAATTAAAAGTTACCGTTTTGGTCACAGTAAATCAATTAAACATAAAATAGTGCAGGTATACATAAGTGCGTTATTTAAAACGCGATTCTCTAAGGTTTGCCCTTATGCGATGTCTCTCTTCAAATGGCGCCGGGATGCTGCCACCAACCCGGAATCCACGAGGGAGAAAGTGTCTCCCTATCGTTTTATGAGAAGGAGCCTTGAGCAACTGGACCGCTGCCTCAGGTCCCAGTGCTCTCTGACTCCTCCCAATATGGCACCCGCTCTCACCACCAGACCGGCACCAGGAGCCGCGGTAGGTGAGCCGCCCTCCACTCAATCGGCAGAGGAGCCGCGGTGGACCGGGGCAGAGGGGCTGCTGACTGAAGGTAGGAGAAAGGTGGCGCTAGTAATCAGCAGCGCTGCATGCCTTTAAACACAAAAATACTCCAACAGCATTCAAGAGAATCTCTAATTAAAAGTTACCGTTTTGGTCACAGTAAATCAATTAAACATAAAATAGTGCAGGTATACACAAGTGCGTGATTTAAAACGCGATTCTCTAAGGTTTGCCCTTATGCGATGTCTCTCTTCAAATGGCGCCGGGATGCTGCCACCAACCTGGAATCCACCGATGTATGGCGAGTGTCGAATGTCTGAATACTATCAGTCTGGAGCCTCACCTGCAAGCCTAATAGTGAGGATCGAACCGCGGATCTTCCTTGATGATAAACAGTTCCGACGTGATTGGAGCTATATCGCAAATAAATGTACCAGAGATTGGTTAATTCTAATATTCAGTACAGCCCAGAGGTTGAGTGAAGAGGTGTTAAAAGAAATCGTGGAGCTTGAGGAGGCCATTAGTCGGGACAGTAGCTTTACTGACGCAAAAGAACATCTACAGAAAATCAAAGAAGACCTTGATGAGTATAAGCAATACATGATAACTCAGAAAATCAGGGGACTACAGCGTAATCTACAACGCTGCACACACGAGTGGGCTTTCCCCTACATTAACGACTCATACTACCAACCCGCCCAAGAAGAACAACAACAACAACAATTCGGAGGGGGGAGAAGAGGTAGAGGAGCCAGATTTCAGCAACAACGACGAACACCATCAAACTGGACATTTGATAACACGTCCAATGAAGAAGAACCTGAGCCAGGACAAAGCACCAGCGGAGTGAGATTTAACCAACCTGAAGCTTCCAACACTGATCTGAGTGCATTATTGCACAATTTTTTAGAACAGGGACAAGCAACCAACAAGGGCCCGGGACAACAAGGGAGAGGAAAAGGACGCGGCAATCGACTCCCGCAACAATGGCAAACATTCTCCCCACGACAGACACGGAGCAGGGGAAAGAGACTAGTCGGATGAGTATTGTGGTCAATTTATCCGACCAGCAAACACAAGACGGTGGAGGGGGACCTAGGGGAAATTTAAAGACCAGGCTCTGGGTACTATCCCCAAGAAAACCAATAAACAACAACGGTACCAGAGGGTCTCAGGTAAACGTGCCCAAAAACACAAGAAAACCAAGCAAGAACTCACCTCTACACCCAGGTTATGTCACAGAGAGCTCTCCGTGGATGAGGAAAAATACCCACCAGTCACCATTCGGATCCGCCCTTCATCATTTGGGATTTTATCCGTACCACCCGTCAGAGAATATTGAAACTCTCCTAGGAGGTCAACCCGGTGGTAGGGGGTATCCTCACTAGAGTTGAGAGATGACAGTGTGATATACCACTAGATGTGAGTGAGTGGTAAAAAAAGATGGGACTGGGGTGTGCAGTGCTATAGAAGGTGTAAAGAAAAGAAACCAGAATAAGTGGGTTTAAAATTGGTTAGGAATAAGCACCAAACAAGGATTTATTTCAATTGTGCTTACCATACCAATGTTAAAAACAGTGCGCCCGCTGACTGTCTAATTATGTGGACAGCCTCGGGACAAGAGATGGTCGACTAGTTTCAGCATATAGAAGACTGATTTTGTCAATGCTTTCTTCAGGACCAAAAAAAAATCTGAAATATAAAAGCTACTACACCACGTGAACAAAGTCTCGCCCTAGAAACACAAAACAAGTGCAAACAGTCACCTGTATGTTCTGGGTATCCTTACTGTCTGTGCAAGGCACTGTGGGAAGAAGGTGAGGAGAAGGTTTTAAAATGATATATGGGCTGAGAGGTCCAACCATCAAATATGATTTGGATTAAACTGATTACTAGAAAATGCACCATGTGGATGCAAACAAAAGTTAGGTACATTTGGATCAAAAGTTTATTATACCAAATGTTTGTGAAATCTTACCTTAACATGTAAGGTCAGATGGCCTCACCCCACCTGGCAGTGGCTCAGGGGAAAATGAAGCACCGCTCTAGAAAAACATGTAGGACACACATTAAAACATAAAATGCACGCAATATAAACAAGACTCCCAAGGCTAACAATAGCAGAGGGTGAATGGTCATCTAGACCAACTCGAATGACTGGGCGTAAAAGCAGGTTCGCCCAGCGTAGGTGGACAGCCCTGTTGTAAATATAACAGCAATGGCATGTGGATTCAACTCACCTAACCGTCGGTACTCCTGGCCGGCGTCCTGGCCATCTGGGGAGGTACCGACGAGTGGTGGGGAGATGTTAATAAACCCTGCCGTAATTGGAGAAAATGTCACATGTGGTACTCACTCGTGTCTGCTGAATTTGCCCAATCAGATGCAGACAAGGAGAAGGTGGAAACACACCCACGCCGCTATTGGGCGCGCGGCGGTGTGACGCGTCTGAATCGCGTGTTCCCATTGGACAAAGCCCCGTGTGAGGCGTGCTCCTATTGGATGACCAATGGGCGTCATACCGGTTGTTCGAGAATAGGACCGCCTCCGTCACCACAGCGACCAGGGCAATCAGTAACAGAAAAACACAAACAAGGCAGCGAAAACGTGCTAAAAATGCACGGAAATGTTTGTTATATTAAATGAAAAAGCAATGCGCTGGAAATGTCAATATAAACGCGCTATCTGCCTCAAAACACATTGGCACTAAATGCAATGCGCTGGTAAAGTCAAAACGCGCTATCAAATGGGCACTTAGTGGACAATAGCTTAACGAGTCCAGGAATACGTTGTTTAGTCCGCCTATACTAATTGTAGGCAACGAAGGACCTGACAAATAATAAGGGCATGATGTAAGTGACCCAAAAATCGACGCTAACAATCTAAAAGCACTGTGTACAAAAGACAGATAGAGTAATGTCTAAGCTGTAGGATGTCTAGTCAAAATGCTATAGTTACTGGGCAGATGTTGAAGCTACAGAACGTGTTTCAGTTGAAAGCATGGCACAGAACAAACTTGGCTCAAGAGTCACCCATCTGTACAGAGGCCTGGGGGCTTAGTGCACTATTCACAGAAAGGCCAGTGTAACTGTATCCATCTGCAAGCAGTACAGTGTTAAACCAAGCTCTGGCAAGGCAGTGTGGCAATCACAGAGAAGACCAAAGAATTTCGTCATTCAGTCCTTCTCTGTGTGTCTTCAGTTTGAGGACCCATCTCTGTTCTTTTCTGAGCAAATAACTAGCCACATCTGTAGTGTGCGCGGGAATGAACGGCTGTTCAAGGACAGTCCATTGAAATTCTGTGGCTTGATGTTTCGCCTCAAGGAAATGGGCAGTCAGTTTGGTGGCTTGTCTCGCACACCGGATGGTGCTCTTGTGCTCCGAGATACGTATGCGGACCTTCCTTGTTGTCATGCCCACGTACCTGTAACCGCACGGGCAGGTAATGAGATAAATTACGTGGTCACTATTGCAGTTGGTAAATTTAACTTGCTTCCACGGTCTATGGTTCCTATATCTATCTCCAGTGACTTCTTAGTCTGCGCGCAGACCTGGCAACTGCCACAGGGGTGGTGCCCCTGAACAGGGGGTAGATTCCACAGTGTGCCAACCGCTCTGGGCATTTCCTCACGTGGCCTGGTGTGAACCAGTCGGTCCCTTAGATTAGGGCCCCTCTTGAAAGAGACAAGTGGTCGGGGAAGCGTAAGGCGCCCGGAGTTCAATATAGGCCAATGCTTCTTCACCGCCTTCTGAATGCCATTTGAAAGGCTCCCAAATGTATGGACAAAAGTGAGCCGATCTAGGTCAGGTTTGGGAGGTCTCGGTTGCAGAAGGGCTTCCCGGTTGTTATTCTTTGCCCTTTTCATAGATTTCTTCACTAGTTTGGGTGGATAATTGCGAGCCACAAGTTGTTTTGTTAGATCTTCGGAGTGTTTCTCAAAAGCTGTCCTTGTAGAACAATTCCTCTGTAGCCGTAAAAATTGACTGAAAGGGAGGCTCTCCCTGAGTGCTCGTGGATGGTTACTATCGAACAATAACAGGGAGTTCCTTGCACTGGGCTTTCTGTACAACTCTGATTGTAGGCCATGTGATCCTGCTGTTATGAGGAGATCCAGAAATGCTAATCGTGTTTGGCCAATCTCGATGGTAAATCTGAGATGATTATTCCTGTTGTTTAGCCAGCCCAAAAATTCAAGGCAGCTCTCACTCGAACCTCGCCACACTACAAAAACGTCGTCAATGTACCTTCTCCAGGTTTTCAATTTATCAAGAAAAGGATTGGTCTGGTTGAGTACATGACTTTGTTCAAAGGAATGAACGTACAGATTCGCCAGACTGGGGGCGTAAACGCTCCCCATACTGGTCCCTGAGGTTTGAAGGTAAACCTGCTCCTCGAATTTGAAAAAGTTTTGCTTCATGGCCAGTGTGGCACAGGCCATTATGAATGAGACAGGAGTGATGCTGTTGAGCTCTCTGGATTCCAGAAGTTGGTGTATCACGTCCAAGGTCTCATCCTGTGGGATGGAGGTATAGAGTGCCTCAACATCGAATGAAACTAGAAGGTCTGTTTCTCTTTCAAACTCTATATTGGGTAACAATCTGAGAAGGTCGGTGGTATCCTTAAGGTAGGTGGGCATTTCCTGCACCATGGGTCTCAAGAAATAGTCCACAAAGGTGGAAAGGGGTTCAAGGGCTGACCCTATCCCGGAAATGATGGGACGTCCCGGGGGGGGGTCTTTGCTCCTTGTGAACCTTGGGTAAGGTGTAAAAGTAAGGCATTCTGGGTAGGTATGGGCGGAAAATCCGTTTCGCTCGCGGATTTTGCGGATTTTCGGGAAATCCGCAATCCGCGAGATTCGCGAATCTCCCGCAAAATCCGCAAATCCGCGAGCAGCGGATTTTGCTCGCACTGCTCGCACTGTTCGCGTGAGTTCGCGGCTTCCCAGTACAACTTCGCGCCCCGCGAATAAGTGCTAAATTGCAGAAATACGATCTTAGCAAAACTGAAACTACTTGCCAGGTTCAAAAGTTCAGGCTCATCATTAGTAGCCATTTCCTGTAGTGCTTCCTGAGGGGCCCCTCCAGAGTTCAGTTGCCAGTTGCAACTATTATGTGACCCTGCTCTGAACCTCAGAATAGTTACACATATGCCACAAAGGTCCTGAATTACAGCGAAGGGAGACAAGCAGGAGCCAGGCTGGAAGTTAAAATCCATTAATCAGCCCCTAATTCATTATTGTCAGTTGGGGCAGGGCAGGTGTTGTAACTAATTTTGCAACAATGAAAGCACTTAGCAAGTGCAAAAGATCACTAATCAGGGCGCACTAAGGAAGCAGGTGCCAGCTAAAAAAATATTCTGTGACACATTAATCAGCCCCAAATTAATTCAGGTCACTTGAGGCAGGGAAGGTGTGCTTTGCTTTGCCGAAAATAATGTACACTGGACAACCAGAGGGTGTGGTGATGAAACAGAGGGTGGCATGGGTGGGCCAGAGGGTGGCATGAGTAGTCAGAGAGTGGCAGTGGTGACAGAGAGTGGCAGTGATGAAGAAGAGTGTCCCAAACAGGCTGGACACGTAGAAACAACAAGTTCGCAAAACTTGCGACCCGACAGGTAAGTTCGCAAATTGCGAAATTGTAAAAACCCTCGCGAACTGGCAGAAACACGGGCGAACACAAAAAAAAAAAAATCCGCGGGAATTCGCGGATTTTGCGGATTGCGAGTTCGCAAATCCGCAAAATTCGCGAACGCGAGATCCTCAAAATTCGCCCATGCTTAATTCTGGGGTGCTCGTTGCAGAGGTATTTGGCTTCGGCTGGGGTGATCCAACCCTCTGTGGAGGCTTCTTCCACCATGGTTTTAATATTCATTATCAACTCATCAGTGGGATCATGATTGACTGGGGTGTAAGATTGTCTCATATTCAATTGTCTAAGGCACTCTGTTCTATACACTTGTGTGTCCATTATCACAATGGATCCACCCTTATCAGCTGGCTTTATTGTTAGATTTTCGTTGTCTGTCAAGGACTTCAGTGCTGTATGTAGAGTTTTAGGCAGGTTGTTAAAAACTCTATGATTGGTGCTGAAGAGGTCATCCATTTCTTTTTCTAGAGCTTGTTCATACGCCAGAACCTGGGGAGGCATCAGGTGGGTCGGAGGAGTGAAAGTAGACTTACACTTCAAGCCAGTGTTGGCATCTTCTTCACTCTGCATGTTCTCTTCCTTGTCCGCGAAGAAGAAGTGTAGTCTTATTTTTCTGAGAAACTTGGATAGTTCCAACCTGGTTTCAAACTCATCATTGTGATGAGTAGGCACAAAGCCTAAACCTTTATTTAGGGCCTCCTCCTCCTGTTGTGTCAGAACATGGCTGCTCAGATTGATGACTATACTGGCGCTGCACTGCTCTGTCCGGTCTCCTTGTTCTTGGAGGAGTTGCTCCTCAGCGTTCTCCCTTCTGTTGATGTTGATGGGGGGCTGAAATGTACTTGGGGCTGTGTGTTCCCTCTCTTCCTGCCTCGAGATCTGCCTCGGCCAAACCCTAAAAAAGGCTGCCCATTAAAGTTGTTTGCCTGAAAATTGCCGGGGAAGTTAGGCATATTAGGACCCATAGGCTGTGGGAACGGGCCCGGTTGTTGTGGTGGGAAGAAAGGGTGCATCCCTCCAAAGTGCCAAGGATGAGGTGACCACCACTGTTGTTGTTGGTTGCCCCTCCAATTGTTTCTGAAATTCCTCTTACCCTGGCCCCTGCCTCGTGGGTAGGAATTGTCACTACCGGTATCGCTGCCTGATGAATTATCGCCGGAGCTGGATGTACTATAGGATGAGCCTTTTCTGCGGGTGTTATTACCAAAGTCTGGGGGAGTGTAAGTGTCACTAGAATAGGGATAGATCCTCTCGAACTGAAATTTATCAAGATCTTTTTTGAATTTATCCATCTTGACCGAGAGGGTATGTTCCCTGAAGTCTCTGTTGTTTTTGTTTGTTTCATCTAGGTTTTTACCAAAGACCTTCGGAGCAATTGTGGTTTTAATCTTTGATTCTAGGACCTGGATTTCTACAAGCATAGTGTCAGCTATGCGTTTAGACGTTTGAATAATCAGAATCAACCAGTCTCTGGTGCACCTCCAAGCGATCAAAGCCCAGTTTTTAAGAAACTCTCTGTCATTCAGAAATAATCTAGGGGTGTTGGTCACTATGAGCCCTGTCGGTGCACAGTCATTCCGTAGGTATTGAGCCATAATTGTGCCATGCGTGGCTGTCCTTGTTTGTGATTTCTTCAGAATTAGTAGTTTACCCCAATCGTCTTCACTGGTAACGACTGTGGGCCCGGACGAATCTGTTAGATCAGGATGTTCAGCCAATGCTGCTTGAAGGTCAGCATCGGAAAAAGATAAACCATGATTCTCCGCCATGTCAGAAGGGATGTCTCATATAACGTGCAAAGAATGCTCAAGAGCGGTAAAAAAGGCTCAAATCACAAATGTGTGGTGAACCGACTCTACGATAAGAAAATTCGTAGAAAATACAAGGTCCGCAGTTGAAAAACTGCACTGAACAGCAAACACAAGACGGTGGAGGGGGACCTAGGGGAAATTTAAAGACCAGGCTCTGGGTACTATCCCCAAGAAAACCAATAAACAACAACGGTACCAGAGGGTCTCAGGTAAACGTGCCCAAAAACACAAGAAAACCAAGCAAGAACTCACCTCTACACCCAGGTTATGTCACAGAGAGCTCTCCGTGGATGAGGAAAAATACCCATCAGTCACCATTCGGATCCGCCCTTCATCATTTGGGATTTTATCCGTACCACCCGTCAGAGAATATTGAAACTCTCCTAGGAGGTCAACCCGGTGGTAGGGGGTATCCTCACTAGAGTTGAGAGATGACAGTGTGATATAGCACTAGATGTGAGTGAGTGGTAAAAAAAGATGGGACTGGGGTGTGCAGTGCTATAGAAGGTGTAAAGAAAAGAAACCAGAATAAGTGGGTTTAAAATTGGTTAAGAATAAGCACCAAACAAGGATTTAATTCAATTGTGCTTACCATACCAATGTTAAAAACAGTGCGCCCGCTGACTGTCTAATTATGTGGACAGCCTCGGGACAAGAGATGGTCGACTAGTTTCAGCATATAGAAGACTGGTTTTGTCAATGCTTTCTTCAGGACCAAAAAAAAATCTGAAATATAAAAGCTACTACACCACGTGAACAAAGTCTCGCCCTAGAAACACAAAACAAGTGCAAACAGTCACCTGTATGTTCTGGGTATCCTTACTGTCTGTGCAAGGCACTGTGGGAAGAAGGTGAGGAGAAGGTTTTAAAATGATATATGGGCTGAGAGGTCCAACCATCAAATATGATTTGGATTAAACTGATTACTAGAAAATGCACCATGTGGATGCAAACAAAAGTTAGGTACATTTGGATCAAAAGTTTATTATACCAAATGTTTGTGAAATCTTACCTTAACATGTAAGGTCAGATGGCCTCACCCCACCTGGCAGTGGCTCAGGGGAAAATGAAGCACCGCTCTAGAAAAACATGTAGGACACACATTAAAACATAAAATGCACGCAATATAAACAAGACTCCCAAGGCTAACAATAGCAGAGGGTAAATGGTCATCTAGACCAACTCGAATGACTGGGCGTAAAAGCAGGTTCGCCCAGCGTAGGTGGACAGCCCTGTTGTAAATATAACAGCAATGGCATGTGGATTCAACTCACCTAACCGTCGGTACTCCTGGCCGGCGTCCTGGCCATCTGGGGAGGTACCGACGAGTGGTGGGGAGATGTTAATAAACCCTGCCGTAATTGGAGAAAATGTCACATGTGGTACTCACTCGTGTCTGCTGATCGGCGTTTGTTCCCGGAGAAAAGGATGCAGCTGTGTGCTGCTGAATTTGCCCAATCAGATGCAGACAAGGAGAAGGTGGAAACACACCCACGCCGCTATTGGGCGCGCGGCCGTGTGACGCGTCTGAATCGCGTGTTCCCATTGGACAAAGCTTTTTCATTTAATATAACAAACATTTCCGTGCATTTTTAGCACGTTTTCGCTGCCTTGTTTGTGTTTTTCTGTTACTGTTTGCCCTGGTCGCTGTGGTGACGGAGGCGGTCCTATTCTCGAACAACCGGTATGACGCCCATTGGTCATCCAATAGGAGCACGCCTCACACGGGGCTTTGTCCAATGGGAACACGCGATTCAGACGCGTCACACCGCCGCGCGCCCAATAGCGGCGTGGGTGTGTTTCCACCTTCTCCTTGTCTGCATCTGATTGGGCAAATTCAGCAGCACACAGCTGCATCCTTTTCTCCGGGAACAAACGCCGATCAGCAGACACGAGTGAGTACCACATGTGACATTTTCTCCAATTACGGCAGGGTTTATTAACATCTCCCCACCACTCGTCGGTACCTCCCCAGATGGCCAGGACGCCGGCCAGGAGTACCGACGGTTAGGTGAGTTGAATCCACATGCCATTGCTGTTATATTTACAACAGGGCTGTCCACCTACGCTGGGCGAACCTGCTTTTACGCCCAGTCATTCGAGTTGGTCTAGATGACCATTTACCCTCTGCTATTGTTAGCCTTGGGAGTCTTGTTTATATTGCGTGCATTTTATGTTTTAATGTGTGTCCTACATGTTTTTCTAGAGCGGTGCTTCATTTTCCCCTGAGCCACTGCCAGGTGGGGTGAGGCCATCTGACCTTACATGTTAAGGTAAGATTTCACAAACATTTGGTATAATAAACTTTTGATCCAAATGTACCTAACTTTTGTTTGCATCCACATGGTGCATTTTCTAGTAATCAGTTTAATCCAAATCATATTTGATGGTTGGACCTCTCAGCCCATATATCATTTTAAAACCTTCTCCTCACCTTCTTCCCACAGTGCCTTGCACAGACAGTAAGGATACCCAGAACATACAGGTGACTGTTTGCACTTGTTTTGTGTTTCTAGGGCGAGACTTTGTTCACGTGGTGTAGTAGCTTTTATATTTCAGATTTTTTTTTGGTCCTGAAGAAAGCATTGACAAAACCAGTCTTCTATATGCTGAAACTAGTCGACCATCTCTTGTCCCGAGGCTGTCCACATAATTAGACAGTCAGCGGGCGCACTGTTTTTAACATTGGTATGGTAAGCACAATTGAATTAAATCCTTGTTTGGTGCTTATTCTTAACCAATTTTAAACCCACTTATTCTGGTTTCTTTTCTTTACACCTTCTATAGCACTGCACACCCCAGTCCCATCTTTTTTTACCACTCACTCACATCTAGTGCTATATCACACTGTCATCTCTCAACTCTAGTGAGGATACCCCCTACCACCGGGTTGACCTCCTAGGAGAGTTTCAATATTCTCTGACGGGTGGTACGGATAAAATCCCAAATGATGAAGGGCGGATCCGAATGGTGACTGATGGGTATTTTTCCTCATCCACGGAGAGCTCTCTGTGACATAACCTGGGTGTAGAGGTGAGTTCTTGCTTGGTTTTCTTGTGTTTTTGGGCACGTTTACCTGAGACCCTCTGGTACCGTTGTTGTTTATCAATTTATCCGACCACCAGCTAACTTTGGAGGAAGAGAGGGTACTCAATAAAGGGTTGGGATTTGTTCCCACTCCCACTCATGATGCTTTCAAGTGTCGCACTAAGTTTCATGAGACGATGCGAAAAATTAAGTTGAAGAAATTCTTCGCAAAACAACCATTTGAGGAGAACAAAGGTTTTAATACCAACCTAAAAAAACCCTCTACTTCCTGTCCCCCTATGGGGGCAATCGGCCCTGAAGTGGCAGTATTTGAGGCCAAAGTTCTAGAGGAAATTGGGAAAATAGAAAGTAACAATAAAACAAGTGGATTTAAAAATATGACGAAAGGAGATTGGGAGGCAATGAGATCCCTCCAGAATAATGACAATATAACAATAAAAAGCGCTGATAAAGGCGGAGCTGTCGTCATACTAAACACTTGTGATTACGAGGCCGAAGTACAATGACTACTTAATGTGAGAGCCAACTACCAACCCCTTAAAAAAGACCCCACTCCGGAACTGATGAAAATAATAACTGACCTCATTGGGAGTGCGAAAGAGAAGAAGTGGATAAGTGCGAAGGAGGCGGAGTTCCTTATTAACACCAATCCTAGGACCCCCGCCTTTTATATCCTTCCGAAGATACACAAACCGGCCCGGCCCCCGCCGGGCCGGCCAATTGTATCTGGAATCCAATCAATATTGGAGCCTTTATCCCAGTTCGCTGATTATTACCTTCGCGAATCGGTGATAACCCAGAAATCCTACGTTAAGGACACCACGGACATCTTAAATGTCCTTAACCATATGACATTTGATCCTGATAATGAATATATCGTGACTATTGACATCGAGTCTTTGTACTCCTGTATTCCTCAGGATGCCGCATTGGTGGCAACATCAAGAGCACTAGCCGCACAGGAGTGGTTTTATGATGCTCCCCAGAGATTTGTTTTACAGTGTGTGGAAATAGCACTCACAAGGAACTTTTTCAGCTATAAGGACGACCTGTTCCTGCAAGTGACGGGCACATCTATGGGGGCTACGATGGCACCTAGCCTGGCCTGTATTTATGTGGGCCAATTTGAGGAGCACGTCATTGAATCTGACACCAATCCCTTCAAAGGCCACATGCGCCTTTGGAGGCGTTATATTGATGATGTGCTCCTCCTATGGGCAGGAGAAGAATCATCCCTCCTCCAATTCTTACATTGGTTAAACACCCAAGACATGAGCCTTCGCTTCACCTGGAAATATCATCACACGAGCGCAGTTTACCTTGATCTAGACATCGAGGCAGCAGAAGGAGGCTTCCGAACAAGTGTTCATCAAAAGCCCACCAATAGAAATTCATTGCTATCGTATCAATCATACCACCCGAGAGCATTAAGAGACAACCTCCCTGTGGGGCAATTTCTGAGGTATAGGCGAAATTGTTCGTCTACTGAACTATACAAGGAACAAGCAGAGGTACTGAGTATGAAATTGGAAGCCCGTAACTACCCACGGAGAGTAATCAAACAAGCTCAAAAGAGAGCCCTGAACACACCCAGATCGGTTCTGTTAGAGTCGCAAACAAAGTAGAAGACAGACTGCCTACCTGTGGTCATGACTTTTGACCCTATGACCACAAAGATCCGCCAGTCTATTAGAAAACACTGGTCTCTACTATCTACAGCAGATTTCAAGATGCCTCCACCTCGTTTTGCTTTCCGAAGAGCTAACAATCTGAAAGATAAATTGGTTCACACCAGGAGTAACGGACGACCAGAAACAGAGAACACCACCATCCCTAAAGGACACTTTCCATGCGGTAATTGCTCAGTGTGTCCTCTGACGAAAAAAACTGCAACAGTGACTTTACAATCTGGAAAAATCTGGTCACTGAATCACTTCAGTAACTGCAACACTACCAATGTGGTGTACAGACTAAGATGTGAATGTGGGTTGGAGTACATTGGACTCACCACGCGGAAGATCAAACTCCGCATTCAGGAACATGTCAGCACAATAAGGATCGGGAAACTTACTACCAAACTAGTGCAACATTGCCATCGCAATAAACACACCTTCACGTGGGTGGTGCTGGAGAGGGTGATGGGTGATGCTCAGACTGCAGAAAGACGCTTAATTACTAAGGAAGCACGTTGGATATATCAAGAACAAAGCGAACAGAAGGGGCTGATCAAACTCTTGGAGTGGAACAAGCTACGTTGAAATATCCACGTATATGTTGTTGAGCGCAGTAGTCTACTGTCCCCCAAGTACTAGGTACCTTTCCACCTTAGATATAATTAGATAACTATATCTGAAGAGTTTTTCCATATAAATAATCAGAGGGCACTTCAAAAATTCATACCAAAAATTCATACTGACTCTATTATGGATCATGAAGAAAACTCCTCTCTTAGTAATAGCCAGGTGCCTGCCCCTGTTACAGTGTTAAACTTCTGGAACATGTTAATAATATAATATGAGTCCAGTTTCTTATAGATCTCTAATAATAACTGAGATGAATAAGTTAATGCACCCATGTACTGATCCTTTACAGTAGAGTGCTATTATAGTATCTTCTACACTACCTACACACCTTTCTAATATGGCCGTCGCGCGCTAACCCTACCTCTGTACAGCCTACACACTGCTTTAATATGGCCGCGACGCACATTGATTAGACACTGTCCTAAGATGGCCGCGATCGATATAACACTTCTGCCTCTGAACAAATAGCCACTACTATTAGGAGGCTTTGCCACGAGATAATTAACGGGATGCGCTGCTAATATTGAAAATAATTTTTAGGCACACGCGATTATTAACACAGTAGCATTTCTTCGAACTTGAGAATCAGCATGATTTTTAACGCAATTTGCATAAAATACACCCTCGTAGTATAGATGGCCAAACCCTAATACATTTTGGGAGTAGGCATACATTGCCACTTAAAACAGATACACACAATGGCCTGAGGACCGTTTACAAATGGCCGCAGTAGTCACCAGACTTTCCCGGCCAATCAGAGCCCCCGAAAATCGGCACTTGGGAACCTAAAAGATCAGTGTTTCACTCGGTCGGCGTTCGAGTGTTGAGAGGACGCCGACCGATTACTCTCCACTGGTAAGTTTTTTAAAAAAACATGCAAGGTACAAGACCGTTCTAATAGTAGATAACCTTGTTGTGTTTGGGATTTCCTTCTAGTAATTGAGCTGAAGGGAGAAAAGGACCACGCCCACCTATGGGGGCTGCGTTCCTGATTTTAAAGTCCTCCTGGCGGGTATGAGAGGCAAGGCTGCTTGAAGGGTAATAATATTAATTACCAAATACAGCATGGCTGTTTGACAGTGCATGGAGATCTATGTGCAGAATATAAGGGAGGACACCAGGTAACATCATGTATGTTTGTTTGTATTACAGCACTCGAGATACAGTGTCTCTTGCAGTGGCATTTAAATTGAGTTGCCCTGAGGAAATTGCCTGATAAAAACCAAGGCAATGAAACATGTCGGCTGTAAGCAGGGTATGAATCGATAGGTAGTATTCATACTCTCCTTTTTTATGTTTATGTGTTTACTGTTTGCAACAAAGAAAGGAACGTGAGTAAAGTTTATTGTCCTGGTTGCACAGTAACTTGTATGTTAAGTGTTTAATGTTGTGAGTTTTTGTCACATATAAGTTGTGTTCACTGTACCAATCACTGTTCTTTTTTACTTTGGGTTTGAGACACGTTTACGTTAAAGCTTGATGGCACCAATGATGAGAACAGGGCCATCCTGGTGAGTACCAGCCAGGGGTCCCATTGGTGGTGCGCCCGTGAGGTGCCATCTCGCTCTTCACAGATTTTTATGTCTTTCTAAATCATTGTCAGTCTTGAGCTGTTCTAAATGTATAGATCAGAGAGGTTGTTTTTTATAGAGGCAACAGACTGAGACATCGGGATTATCTCAAGATTAAAGGGATTCCCCGGGGTGACTAATTTTCTACCACTGATGTTTGCAGATCAATAAGTAAATATTGCCACGAGAACTAGGATTGGTGCTGTTTGATGACTTATAGAGTGGAGGGCGTCCTAGTTCTGTCTTTCCCTCTAGACTCCTATTTTGTTGTGCCAAGATAAGCGACACCAGCAGGTCGGCCGACAGGCCCAGCGAGCAGAGTCAGACCAAATAGCGCAGCGGGACCACCCCGCCAGAAAGAGCGCCGTTACTGGACAATACTGCACCCCTGCAAAGGCCAGTCTTACCCAGTCCAATCATGGGTTCCAGGAACCGTGCCGGTTCCCCAAGGTCCGTGACGCAGGTAGGTCGCTCCACACAGAGATAGCCTCCGCAGCCTCAATCCAAACGTCAATGTGCAGGGGTGAAGTCAGCACGAGGCATGCAAGGTCTGTGACCAACTGTCCCCTATGGCCCACTAAGCATGCAGGCTCCTCGAAGTCCGGCGCCCAGCCCACGGTCGTCCACTCGGTGCCACCTCACGTGCCACAGCGTCCAACACCAGTTCACCTACTAGCTCGCTGCTCTCGTTCCAGAGGGGGAGTAAGAACGGCCAAGCCCGTGCTAGGAATCACCACCACGCTGCCAATGGGGTCCCCTGGGGCCAGCCACCATGCCACGTGTTCTTTATGGCCCCCTCAAAGACTGCGACAGAGACCACGCTCTTCCGTGGCCCTCACCCGGTACCTCAGCTCGGGGAGCCAACCACCTGCGCCGTCCCGCGCTCCCGTGCCCGGCACCAGCAAGTCAAGGGGTCATCCAAGCCCATTCGAGTCCCCACCGAGGGCCGCCGCACTCACCGCTGCTCCCAGGCGTCTCGGTCCTCTGCGTGTGCCGATCTCACTGCCCCGAGGGCCGATCCCACTTTCGGGCGGGAGATTCGGGGCCACCTCCGACACTCTCCAAGCCAGGCCGCAGTCCCCGGCCTCCAGTAGCCAGCCGGCCGTGCTGCGGCGTCCAAAGCACCCGAGTGCCGGGCTCCACCTCCTCCCGGGATGCCGAGTCCGGGCAGCAATCCGACTCCACCCCAGGTCCAGCGGCCTCCGCAACACCAGATGCTACTCTCAGAGCGGGCCCGCCAGCCTCCGATCTCCCACCTCCATTGGCCTTGTGAAGCCGCGGACTTGCGTAGCGGCCCGTCCAGCCGCAAACACCGCCGTCAGCTTGAGTCGGCGCGGACAGGCTCCAACTCCGTCGGAAAGTTCCCTGCTGTTGGCCACAGCCTCTCAGGGTGCTCCGGAGCAGCCCGCAGCCCAAGGGGGATCCCCGGGGCCGATGCTATTCATAGCAGTGCAGGGCCTGGCGCCGGAGGGGACCAACAAAACGTCCTACTCCGCCGCCATCTTGGCCACGCCCCCCCATATATATAATTTATATAATTGTCCAAGCCTAATCGCTGTTAAAATGTAATCCTGTGTGAATTTAGTATTTGTATATAGAGAACTCTAACCACTAGTATATGTAGTAGACCTTTGTACTTACTACCAATCCTATGTGATTTTAGAGTGTATCTGTTTGTATCTTTCCTTGAGTGACTTTACAACTTGTACATGTGATTTATTTTTTCCTGTTTATATCTCTCATTTGAGTGACTTTACACCTTGTACATTTGCATTTTTTTCTCTGTTTGTATCTCTTATGTAACTCATGTAATCCAGAGTCCTTATGTATTGTAACTAATTCTTTTGTAAAGCACTCTGACACCTTTGGGTAATGTTCGCGCTATATAAAATCGCATTAAATAAATAAAAACGTAAATCAAGAGTAATGCAAAGTAGCGATTTAGGCTGCCTTGCATTACTCTAGATTTATCAAACCATGCAGCGCAATGCAAAGTGGCCTTGCATGACTTGATAAATCTCACTTAGGTTTTGTGCTGCCCTTGCACCCCCTTGCATGGTGCAAGGGCGAAACAAAACCTTGATACGTATGGGCCTAAGGGTCTGCCAGTAAAATGGGCTTTGGAGACCAACACTTAATGTAATCATCTTTTTATGCTGCCAAATTCATGAGGTTGGGATTTAAAGGTCTTTTTCGCCATATTTCTGCTTCTTCACTGCGCAATGAATAAGATGAGGCTTGGCCACCATACTAGTATACAGATTTTGTTTGATGAACAGGACCATAGAAATAGATATTGTAGTAGTTCAAACCTTTTTGTGTATTCTGAATGTTTCCTATGTTAATGACGAAGCGATATAAGTAAAATGTTAAATGCAGCCTTGTTTACAAGCACATTTTTTGTCAAAAAGTGAGCTTTATCTTTGGCTTTCGTCGAAGTTACCCCAATATGCAGTTTGTGCATTTGCCGTATAGTCTTTTACGGTTTTTCGACGAGCAGAGGTATATGCTAATGAGAAACCAGAGAAGATGAAGGGCCATTGAAGCCGATTTTTTGGATTGTGCAAACAACACATATTGAATTAGTCTCTAGGTTCCGTTGCAAGAAACTGGTTTGCCTGACAGAGTTCAGGGAACAAATATTGAGCTCAAACGGTCCCTTTTAATGCTTGGTGTGAAAAAATGTTGAAATGAGAGCTTCTCTGTTAGACTTGGCATCATTTGGCATGTTTCCCCAGACTTTTTGCTTTCTGACCTCCCGGTTTTGACTCTGTTTTTGCTGGTGTAATGATTCTGCGCACTTTCCTCACTGCTGTCCAGTGGTAAAGTGCAAGTGCCCCTGTATAAAATGTGTTATGGATTGGTGTTACCATGATTGGGACATATGATTTATGTGTCAATCCCTAGTAAAGTGCATTGCGAGTGCCAGGGCCTATAAATCAAATGCTGATGGTGGGCTGCAGCACTGGATTGTGCCACCCACGTAAACAGCCCATAAAGTGTAACTCTGGCCTGCCATCGCAGAGCCTGTGCGCAGCCTGGGGCTGCCATGTCGACTTGGCAAGTGCACACACTTGCAAGTCCGTAAACCTTCCCTTTGCTATATGTGATTCGCCCCTCTGGTAGGCCCAAGGTACCCCCATAGGCAGGGTACTTTGTACGAGTAAGGTAGGACATGCCCTGGTGTGTGTGGCATGTCCTGATAGGAAATTACAGCCTACATTGTTTTTCACTATTGCAAGGCTACCTTTTCTTTATAGGCCAGAATGGGCAGTTTGATCATTACATCCTATGATCCTAACTGACTCTGAGAACATGGTAGAAATTCGAGTTTAATATTCCTAAACTCAGAATGATAAAATACATCTTTTCGTGAAGTTGGTTTTAACATTCTGTGTTTGAAAATACCACTTTTAGAAAGTAGATATTTTCTGACCTAACCATCCAGCCCGCCTCTGCTAGCTTGTGTATTCACTGTCTGGTTTGTGAGTGACAGGGGCTGGGGGAGACAGGGTGAGTCAGCCGGGCTGAATAGGCACATCTACACATGGATGGGTGGGAGGATTAGAACCTAGGTCTGAATAGGGCTGAGCTCACCTTCCACAATGCTGGCTCCCCCTCCTGTGGTGCGTCTGAGGACCCTGGCCCACACTGACAAAGGAAGAAGGTGCACCCTGGCAGAATGCACCCCAAACTGGTTTGAACTAGATCCAGGCCCTCTCCCTTCAGAGGACAAAGGAATTGCCAGTATAAATATTGGGGCCCACACCCCAAGACTTTAGAACTCGCTTGAATCAAGGAACCTGCCAAGAAGAAGAGATGGAAGAGCTACCAGAAGGAGTACTGCCCCTTTGCTGTGTTGTTGCTTTGTTGGATTGACCTGCAGCTGCTGGTTCTGCCTTGGGTAGTGAAAGGACTAGACTGAAGTTGTCCTTGTGCTGAGTATCTCCAAGGGCTTGAGGTAGAGCTTGCCCCCTGTTCACGAAGTCTTAGGAACAGCAAAGACTTCAAGCCCGATGCCGTCTACAACCCCGCTGCCGCCACCGTGTCCTGAAGGCACCACAGAGAGCACCGCCGCAACGCCGCACCCCGACCCTGGCATCACCGACGACACCTGCTGACGCCGCCACCGAGCCGCTGCTCGCCCCGTGACCTGTGGGCACCGCACTCCTAACCGCCTCGCTTCACGACAACGTCTTGGTATCCCGCCGCCGCCGCTCCTCGCCGGACTCAACGCCACTGCTTGCACCGTGGCTCGGGGGCACCGCTCGTAAAGGTATTTGACGCACCGCCCTCATTCCGCACCGCAGCCTTTGCCTACGGACGCCGGTGCCATCGACTCCAGTTGTCAGCCGACGACAGCGCTTCAGCTACAGCAACGCCTCTGCTGCACCTTGACCTGCCAGCACCCTGATGAGCACCGCCTTCATCTCACACCGCGACCCTGATCTCACTGGCGACACCATCTGAAACCGCCACCGAGCCGCTGCTCGCACCGTGACCAGAGGGCACCGCACGCCTCACAGCCGCCCTTTGCACCTCAGCACCCGACGCCTGCCGACGCCAGCGCTCCTGATTCCATCAGAGAGGAGGTCGACCTGCAATGGGTGCGACATTGAAAGGTCATAGACGAACTGCATCTCTGAAAGGTACTGTTGGCGGGTCTTCCCGACTCTGCAGCTGACCCGCGATGCCGGGGTCAGCCAGAACTGTTTGGATTTGTTTGTTCACGACACCGTAATAGCCCGGACGGAGCTATCGACATCAAGGAAGTGTGTTTCAAGACATCTTGCAACGCATCTATTTTTAAAGTACTGTACTGTGGATTTTTATCGTATTTGGTCTTATTTAAGTATATAAAAATATTGGATATTTTTCTAAACTTGTGTGGTGTCCGTTTGTAGTGCTTACACTGTATTACTGTTGGTTATCTGCAAATGCTTTACACACTGCCTCTGAGATAAGCCTGACTGCTCATGCCAAGCTACCAAGGGGGTGAGCAGGTGTTACTTTAGGAGTGTAAGTCCCTTATCCTGACTAGAGTGGTGGTTTCTGCCTGCCTTTGGTGCAAACCATAGCCAACCAGAAATCCCATTTCTAACATTCTCCAAGCAGAAAGTATGTGGAAGACGCAGCTTTATTGCATGTGTTGACTTCAACAGATTGGCATTGCAGGGGACACGCTAACTGTAAGGAGCAAACACGGTTCAGTCAGCATTATAAGTGAAATCATTACTTTTACAATGAAAGGGAAGGATGAGGAGGCATCTTAAACATTAAGCCCAAGCAGAATGAAGACCCTCTTTTCCTTGATAGCCTCCATAGTAGCAGCAGTAGAGAAAGTCCAAGAAGGGTTGTCCACTTCTCATGTCAGGACTGCTGCCTTACAGACCATTTTGAAAACTTTCAGGCTTGAATTACTCCCTTGCCTTCCCATTCGGTTCCTGTGTCGGGCCTGAGAGAGTTCCAAGACCTCCTAACCTGTTTGACCTTTCTTTTTCCTCTGCTTACACCTTTGGAAGTGGGAGGGCAGGGCGTCAAACCCCGCTGATAGAGATCCATCCAGTCATGTCATGGTAGGACTTCCCCCTTTTCCGTCAGTTCCTTCAGAATGGTATGCCGGAGAAGCAAAGAAGTCCTGCCTTTTTTGACTCAAATACAGATGAACATTCTTTTCTGGCTCATAACCTTTCCTTCCGTACATTTACAAGTGAGCTTTCTGATATCCTGATTAACAGGGGACACTGATTCTTAGACGATTCCTTTTGTATATGCCAATGCCCCAATCCTGTATGATTGGCAAGCCTTGATGACCTAGTTTAGCACAAATTTTGTCCATTGCACAGTGATACAATTGGTCGATAATGAGTTCATGAATTTAAAGCAGGGAAACCGTGACATTGTATCCTATTCACACATTTTAATTGATTAGGTATGGAGTGAAATTGGCCAGAGGAAAAAGGCTTCAGTCTTTTACCGGGGTCTGCATGAGGATGCTCGTTCACATACTGAACCACAGCCGCAAATGTGTGTGGCTTTCGATTGATCTGGTTCTGAGATTAGATCATAGGCTAACTAAAAGTATGTTAGAGAAAAAGAAATGAGATTTGAAGTTCCCTAAAGTAAAACAGAACACAAGTTTGAGAAAAAGCGATGAAAATTGGAAGTGTAAAGGGCCTTTATCAAAGGAAGAGAAACATTGCAGGTGTAAAGAGATTGAGTGAGTCCTTCTGTTAGTTTGAAGTAATTTCGTATTCCAATGATAGCGTGTAATACAGTCTAATGAGTCTGTATACTGCTTCTTTTGTAGTTTTATTTTATTTTACATTAGATGTTTCCATCATGTTCATCTCAGTTTCACAGACTGATAGTTGTAGGAACAGTCTACACATGTTTCACCTTCTAGTGACTCATTGGCCTAGGGCTTTCTCAAGGCTATTCTATTAACTTATACATTAAAGTTGTCAATGTTGCAATACATATCTCTTGAGGGGTGTTAAACAGCAATAAAGGTGAGCTGGAGGTATTATTCTTCCCTACCTCTTACGTGCATGGCTTCGTCCTGATCTGTATGGGTGGCTGCAGGTGCCCTAGTGCTAGGGAAAATGCAGGGATGCAACGTATCATCCCTGCGTTTTCAGAATGGTGTGGCGTTAGCAATTTTTGCTTAATGCCATGCTTCGTCATTCCCTTGTAAATATGCCCCCTGTGTGTCAAGCATAACCTCACTACCACTATTTCTGCATGTGCCGGAGATCCACCCATGGACTGGGATAAGCAATTAAATGTGTCCCTGGCTTATTTTGAGGTGCTGGAAGGAGAATAATACATGTCCAAGAAGAAAACATCTTTATTACACAATTGTTTGATTCTTCATGTCTAGATGGAATTTAAAGCTCTTTCTACGTTGGTGAACCCAGGAAACATTGAAGTTTTTACATATGCTGTGAAGCAAACAGAGATAAGATGTAGGAAGATTTAGCTACTTTTCCATGATGTAACTTTAGGGTGAAAGTTTGGATAATTATGTCGCTACTTTCAGATCTGTAGCCAAACCATGTGATTTCAAAACATAAAAATTGTGATAAGTTATCTATGACCAAATTCTCGTGCAGACGAACAGTAAGAAAGTCCGAGTTCTCCTATGGGTGAATGCTGGTGAAACTTTAAATGCTGCTATTAATATTGCCCACATTTCGTTCAATAAATTAGGGGCAATGATGGTTCCAATTTAAATATTGTCATCTTTGTTACTGCTGTGATAACGGTTCACATATTGGAAACCTCAAAGGGTGTCCAGCTGAAGATAAATGTTGCTTAAAGTGTAAAAAAATCTGTGCTGTTTCAGTCTTCCCTCCAGCTCACCCCAATCTGTTAGTATCGTCACTGTCGAGCCACTCTGTTGTGCGTGCGTAATCCAGTGACCTGTGACCCTCAAATGATCGAGAGACGCGAGAGAGGCAAGACGTGAGAATCGGATCGCAAACCGGCCCGCGACCCCTGGCCCACCGGCCCCCCCTGGCCTGTGATAACCGGTGAGTGCGGACAGACGGCAAGAGGCAAGAGATGCGAGAGACTCGGTACTTGAGCCCCCACCCGGTCCCGCGAATTACGACCTCTCCGGCCTGTGACTTCCAGCGCCTGTGCCAAGCAGAGAGGAGGAGGGAGTCGCCTGAAGCTGGATTGTACCGGGGGAAGGCGTAAGGCATAAGGCGCAAGGGGTAAGGCACGAGACCCAGCATTGGTTGGCCTCGGGTCCCAGGATATTGGAGAAGACCCAGTAGACGCTCAACAGAGGAAACCTCTTGAGACTTTTCCATGAAATCCCTGAACTAAAAGGAATCTGTTCACGTGATTTAATTTCAGTGGAATTCAGGGAAACACCCCGAAGGGGGGTGGAGGAGTCCCTGACAACGTGGGCGTCCAAGGACCTGGTGGACAACATTATAGCAATGAGTGGAAGATTTGAGACCTGGGGAATCAGGCTTCAGGCAGTGCAACGCCCAAGGTACCCGCATCCCCTCTTAAACAATCCAAATGAAGAGCAAAGCCCACGAAGACATCAGCACACATGTCTACGTGGAGCACGTTCCAATTCACCAATGACATCCGTGCGAAACATTAGGCACCTCAAAAGCAACAGTATGGGTATGACTGAGGAAAGCCCACAGGACCTTGAGGATTGGGCCTGGATCGCAAAAACATCGAATGATAAGTATTCCTAACAAAGGAATACAAACACGGGAACCGGAAAGGGAAAACAAGGAATTAACCAACATCTCGCTCTGTTCATGGAATGTGCACGGCTTCAGGGACATGGGCCAAGACCAAGATACAGTATTTCCTAAATCAACAATAAATAATCATGCTTCAGGAAACATGGAACACTGGGGCAACCACAATACCTGGTTTCATTGAACACCACTGCCTGGCAGAAAGACACTCAAAGTATGGCCATCCAAAAGGGGGCTTATCAACCTTCATAACCCAAAAACTCAATTGGGAAACCGAAGAAATAGATACAGGGGCAAATTGGATCCAAGTGACTAAGGTAATCGGCAAGGAACAAACTATAATTCTCCTCCTAATATATGTTTACATCCACCCAGAGAGAAAGAAGCAAAATGGTAAATACATAATTCTAACAAATCTGCTAAAAGTATTGCAGAAAAGCCACACAAATGCTCAACTGGTGATTGCCGGCGATTTTAATACCAATCTTTTGGCGACCAATCGGGAAAGGAACCGTAAAGTACCGAACAGTGCGTTGGAACTTGTCCGCAAACTAGAAGCACTCGACTTAATAATCATGAACGGTAACGCCCCGTGGGACTCGCCTCCAGTGGCAACATACCTGAGTGGAAAAGTTGTTTCGACAATAGACTTTATTATTACTAGTACTAAACAGCTCTCAGAAATAAACAGTTTCAGAATAATCACACGACCTGAAAGCGATCATCTGCCTTTAATACTGAATCTGAAAAATAGAATAAACTCCACTCAGAGGAACAATGCCATTACGCAGTATCCAGAAACGTTCAACCTGCGCAAAGTAAAATGGTGAGGAGAGGCTCCTGAACTCATAGCGAACAAAATAAAGGCCTTTATTGAAATCCAAGGCTCAGTTCAAGAATGGGCGCACGTAAGCCACTGGGAGCAAATGGTCGAGTTTTTACTTCAAACCTTCCCGGTTACCAGGCCACAGAGGCCCTTTAAAACAGCTAAAAGGGACCCATGGTTCAATCACAATCTCAAAACGTGCAAAAGAGAGATTGCGAGAGAAGTGCGACGTCTATCCTGACAGGGAGAAAAGGAGCTAAAACAGGAAAAAATAAAGTTGCAGACCCCGAGGAGTGCTTATAGAAAGAAGTTGGAGAAAGTAAAATCAGATTATAAAGAATCAATCTGGCAGCAATTACTAAACGCTAGCAAAAAACCCAACACTAGCGATTTCTGGGGGATTATTAATTCGTTAACAATGGGCCCAACACTTCAGCAACAGGCAGGAATTGGTGCAGAAATCTGGACAGACCATGTAAAGACCTTGTTCAACCAGCGCAGGAAGGATCTAGAACAACAACACCAGGGGCAACATCACGACCAAAAGGAGGCACAAGCCGAACAGAGACATGCAATTCCAACAGCTAATTCAGCCCATTTAAACACCTCTTTTGAGGACCAAACTCCTCTGACAAACGAGAAAGAACTAAAAATCCTCATAATGAAATTAAAGTCTGAGGGAGCGGCAGGGCCAAACGGCATTCCAAACGCAATCTTCAGGAATAACCCAGAGTTATGGTCTGAAATCCTAACACCAGTCTTCAACGAGATCTATGTAAATTCTAACATCCCAGATTCCTGGAGGGGGACTGTCATACACCCCATACACAAAAAGGGAGACCATGGTAAGCCAGGGAACTACAGATTAATCTCCTTGATTGAGGTGGAAGCCAAACTATACACCTCGTGCCTATTGAACCATCTGCAACGTTGGATGGAGGAACAAAACATCATACCCAACTTCCAAACAGGATTCAGGCAAGGCATGGGCACTCAATCGAACCTTGCAACCTTAGTTCTATTGACGGAACAGGCGTAAAGAAGGAAAGTCCGCCTCTTAGCCAGTTTCGTGGACATCAAATCTGCTTTTGACAGAGTGAGCAGGAATCACTTATGGAATAAACTTAAAAGATGGGGTATACCACATGCACTCCTCACCGCTATTGTAACCTTGCATACTGACACCTGGACAAGAGTCAAGCTGGGAAACGGGTCGAGCACCACCGGAAATATTCCTACACAAAGTGGTCTGAAGCAAGGCTGTGTCTTGGCCCCAAGCCTTTTTAATCTGTATTTATTGGATATCGCCGACACTTTGATAACCCAGACTGCCACCCCCCGAAACTGGCCAACAAACCAGTCACAATCCTCCAATATGCAGACGACATTGTCTTGTTAAGCCAAACCCCAGTGGGACTACAAAGATCAATAAATAATCTGGCATCCTACCTGGACTCGGAACAGCTAGAGATAAACAAAGATAAAACAAAAATCGTTCGTCTGGTTGACAGCAGGAAATTAAAGCTCAAATGGAGGGTTAAGGGCGCCCATGTGGAAGAAAACATTTTGTATAAATTTCTGGGCGTAATAATCGAGCATGGCACAAGTCACAAAGAACACAAAATGTCCCTCAAGGCAAAGACTCAGTCCCTGATCTACGCTTATAGATCCTTGCGTAAATAATTGGACTGCCCTAACCATTCGCATTTGTCAAAAGTCATGGCTGCTCAAATCCAACCAAGCTTGTCATACGGCCTTGTCCCCTGGTGCGGCAAAGATTCGCATCTCCAGAACGAACTGCAGTCAAAAATTTATAAAGCAGTTTTTGATTTGCCAAAATGTGCTTCGCCTGCCCAGGTGTGACTGGAATTTGGGCTTCAGGATCTTAAATACAGGGCAATGAGTAACTTTATTAAATTCTGCCACACCCTCCGGCAATCCGAAGCGGAAACTCTAAATAGACTCTGCTGGGACGAAGTAAGGTCACAGAATGAGCAAGATACCCCAAATACTTGGGGGAGTTATTTGAGCTCATCTTTGGCCACTTTGGAACTCCAACCAGCTTGGGACAACAAGATGGATCGAGTGTCCTTTAATAAAACTGTGAATGTCGCAAGCAAAAAGAAATATTTATTGGAAGATTAATTTGCGCTCACAAAGAGACAGCACGGATGGACAGTCATGAATTCATACAGGTCTCTAAAGCCACAAGCCTACTTATCTGCCCATTTTAGTTCCTATTTAAAGATGTGCTTTTTAAAGTTCAGGATGGTGGTGTATGTCTCTAGGGATTTATCCCCCTCTTGGGTGACAGGTTTTAACTCAGAACGTTGTCGCTTATGTGGATTCCAAAAGGAAACCTTGGCCCATTTGTTGTGCGCCTGTCCAGCTATGTTGACCCAAAGGAGACAATACCTAAAGGCGATCTTTATCAATCTGAACATTCGCTCTAGCTGACAAGCAGTGATAAGCTGGCTGGAGGGCTCATCATGCATCTTGTCTTGCAGAGGAGTTAAGTTTATGAGATTAGTCAACAGCTGTCTATTGCAAGCGGATGATCTTTAACAATAATTGCATGTAACATATCCCCATACTTTTAATCTGGTTGGTATATAATTTTAACTTTTTGGCTGTAATCTGATCTAAACATAGTTTTAGAATGATTTTATATAAACAGAATTTTATACACTTGAAACGTATGAGAGAAAGAGTACGGATGTAAAATGAGCTCTTGCATAATGATATTTCTTGCTGTTCGAGTATATGAATCTCACTTATTTTATGTAGGGGGGGATTGTGATGATTTTAATTAATCAAGCAATAAACTTAAACTTGAAACTTGATATTGGAGAAGCAAAGAGAGACAAGGGCCTCCTAAGTGCAAGCAGAGAACGGCACGGGCACGGCGCAGGTACACGCACAAAGCACAACAGAGGTAAGTGGGGAAAGGGGAGTTTTCTCTCTTCCTCCCTTTTCTTTTTATCTCTTTTCTTTTTAATATTTTAACTGACCCCCCTGTCCTGAGGACTGTGTTTGGAAATAAGGGGTTGGGTCAGCTAGGGTTTAGAGAAGTTGCAACTTCTGAGTCAAAAAGCTCAATTGATGGCCCCAAGGAAGAATAAAAGCGCACGGGGACAGACAAAGATACCAAAAGACCCTCCAATAGATCAAAATGCTTCGGGAGGGAGCCCAGTGGGCCCTGGGTTAAAATCAAAATCCAAACGCATACAGAAGAAAAAAGAGAAAATACCCAAGGAGCCACAGCAAGTGGGACGAAAGGGGGTATAGCTTCAAACTCCCTGAAAGACTTTGTGGGAAAGCATTTCAAAAGGGTCTTCTCACCAATCAAGCCCCTTGCATCTGATCTTGAAATAGCCGGGGAGGAATCATGGAAGGGAGGCTCCTCTGTTATATTTGATGAACAAATGATGGACTCTGCAAATGTAATCAACCAATCCCTTCAGTCTTTAACTGTTCATAATGGACCAATAATGTCACCCCGACTATCTTCGTCTCCAAGGTTGTCCTTACTCCACGACCCTAAGGAAACAAATAGTGAAGACCAAGGCCAAGAGGAGGAAGATGGTTCTGCCTTGGACGGAAATTCGAAGGGACATGAAGCGTACGTTGAGCACACTACAGGGTCCAAGGACACTATGATTGTAATCAATCTTTACAGCTTAATTCGGAATCTTCTACAAACCCGGCCTCCTCAATGCTGGAATTGATGTTAATGTTGCAAAAAGCACTCCAGGGAGTCCTGGAAGTGACAATGTTAAATCATGACATTTTAAAAACATAGATCTCGCATCTTTCAAAAATCCTGGGGGAACTACAAGGAATTAGGGGCCAAATGCCTTTAATGTTAAGACCAGTTCCTGATCCCGAGCATATAACCCCAAATGTGGGGGGGAGGTTGGGAATGTAGAACCCCCATCTGCCAACCACGAAGTATACATCTCAAGATGGCCGATGTTGGTAAAAAGAAGGGGCGGTTATAATAGACATGCCCTGTTAAGACACGGGAGACCCATTAGGAAAGGCGCGCAAAGAAAGGGTATAGGCCGAGTAGTGGGAAAAGGGAGAGCGATGGAGGAACCATTAGGATTAGTGGAACAAGGGTTAAAATCAAAGACCCCTAAAGTCATGAGAGAGAGACTGAGTAGAATAAGAACAGGAAGCATTGAGAAACCAGCAAAGAATCAAGCGAAAAAGGGTATTGGTAGTAGTAAACAAAATTACGAGGAGAAGTTGACTAGATGCATAAAACAGGCACCATGCAATATAATTAGAAAACCTGCTACAACTGCTACCCTTAAAGAGTGGCATCATTTGAGCAATATATCAGAAGATGGGGTCAGAACTAATATATAACAGCCACATAGGGGGCCAACATCAAAAGGAATGGTGGTTAAAGGAAACCAGTGGCTGTATTTTGAACAAGTAAAAATGGGAAGGGGTGGGAAAAAAACGAAGAAGAGATCGTATCTAAATAGATCACTTCTCCTTAATTCATTTGCCCATTACCCCAACTTGAAATGAATCGGCACAAAAGACCTCCGACAGGTGGGCTTTCAACCAACCCGCGATGGAAAAGAGTTTACTAAGGTACAAGTCTACTCTGATCCGGTGAAAATTGCCATAGAGAGAGCAGAGAGTGAGATACTAAAAGCAGGGATCCGGCTAGTACCCATTGAAGAAGTAGGGGCAGAAGATAATGTTCAGCAAGAAAAAGCTTTTCTAAAGTACCATGCAGGGCTTGGAAAGAGAAAAGTAAGACTACTAGAAAGAGGTGCAGGTTTAGGCTTGGGAAACCTTAACATAGTAATAAATAACTCTGCTCCGGAGGACTCTTGGAAGAATTGGAGCCTTAGTACTACCCCCCCAGGGCCTTCTCAGCATTACATAGAGGAAACTAATGGGTATGGGCCCCTTAGTGACGTAGAATAGGTAATGGGGCAGACACATGGCCTAAAAGTGGTCTCCTGGAATATAAATGGGTTAGGAAATCAAATAAAGCTTGAACGGATAAAAGAATTGGCGAAAAACAACGAGATCATTTGTATCCAGGAGACCTTTCTATGTGGAAAGACCCCGGTATTGGATGGGTTCCGTCAAGTCTATCGCCCGTCAGTAAAATCTAGGTCCAGCCGCCCTGCAGGTGTCTTACTGACATTATTATCTACAAAACTAGTGAAAAATGTATCCCAGCTCACTGTAACATGCAAATGGTTGCTCTGCTGTAGAATAACCCTAATTGCTGCTGGTAATAAGAAAGAAAATGTGTTGATCTTAAATGTGTATATGCAATGGGGTGCTCAGGAGGAATATGGCGTTGAAATGGGATGTTTAAGCATGATTTGAACTTATTGTGTGAAAAGTACGATTCAGATTTGATTTTGTTGGTAGGAAATTTTTACCATAAACTTAACCATAAGCGGCATGACCTCATGTATTTAGAAATTTTGGAGTCCTATGATATAACTCAAGCAAAGTTTCCTGAAAGCCCTTGTTCAATGCATGATGCAAGTATGGGAAATTACCTAGTGACCAAAAATCTCTTCTGCTTGAACTGTAGGTTTCCACAGACTACCCGGCAAAGAAAACTTTTGAACAAGGGACACAAAACTGCCCCTTAGATTACGTTTTTATGACAGCATGGAACTTCAACTTAATAAAGGGCTTCAGGGTCAACCATATAGAAGACAGTGATCACAATATTCTAGAATTGGAGTTGGTATATTTCCATCAGATTGTTTCTGAGACAGTAATCATACAACAAATGGATTATCCAAGACGCATTTCAACACGGCTAACCGAAAAATATATAGAAAGGTTAACCAGGCTCCAACAAAATATCACTTTAGGAAGTGTAGATGGATTAAACCTGGCCTGGTACATTGAAAAAATAAATCAAGTGGTACAAAGTATCAAGTCGAACTTAGAATAGATGTAAAGGCCACCAAGAGTAAACAAAATACACAGGTTAGGCAAGGTAAGTGGTTTAATATAGACTGCTTAAATAAGAAAAGAGAACTAAGGAGAGAACAGCGTAGTTTGCATAAAAAAATCGATAAGTCTAGGGCAGAAAATTTGGTAAAACTAAAGAAAGAATACATCACGCTTCTTTATAGTACAAAAAGAGACCATAAGGAAGATTGCTGGGGGAAATTACTGGAGGCAATTAAATCAAAGAACATACAACTGTTCTGGAAGCTCGTTCAATCAGTAACAGAGTCCTTAGTTGCTTCAATGAATTGTGTGGTAGAAGAGGGCGCCTGGGAGGATTATCTGAAGTAATTGTATTCTCCCGGGAGAGATATCGAAGAGGAAGTACTAGAGGACTGGAGTGGTCTGGTAGATGATTTAAAACCAGACTTCTCAGTAGAAAATGTTCTCATTACGATAAAGGCCCTAAACTTAACAAGAGCTGCTGACCCAGATAACTTGCCATTCTCGATAATAAAGTCACGGACATCATGGTGGGCTGAATTTTTCTCCCTAATGTTTTCAGTAATCCTAGAAACAAGGATGATTCTGATTAATTGGAAGGGTGCGATAATTAGACTGATCCATAAAAAAGGGGATGTCTACGCAACTAGGAACTATAGACTAATTAACATACTTGATATTGGTGAAAAGATATTTGCTAAAATAATATTAGGTAGGTTAAAGACCTGGGCAGAAGAGGGATCAATTATCCCAGTTGAACAAGGTGGTTTCAAAGAAGGCCATTCCACAATAGACCACTCTTTTGCCCTATGGGCCCTGGACGGAAATCAATAGAACAAACTGGGAAGTTGCATTGCTGCTTTGTCGATTTTTGGGCAGCGTTTGACTCTGTGGACCATAATAAACTCTGGGAAGATATGTTAAAATATAGAATCCCGGCTGGTTTGTTGATGATCTTAAAAGAGTTACACAGAGGGAATTGGGCCCAGGTTATTAGAGACACGCAGGGGTCATTAACTCATAAGATAAATGTAGGGAATGGCCTTAGACAGGGGTGCGTTTTGGCACCCCTGTTATTTTCAATTTTCTTAGCAGATCTCCCCGCAGCATTAGAAGTTGAAAGAAGCGCAAGCCCAAGAATGAGTGGCCACAAAGTGCCTTGTCTCCTATATGCTGATGATCTAGTGATCCTTGATCAAACTGGTAAATAGGACTCCAAAGGAAATTAAATGCTTTCAAGCATTATTGACTGTAAATATGGAAAAAACCAAGGTTTGATGTTTTGGGAAGAGCCAGAAGAATTTTCATTGGTTCTTGGGCCATGACAAACTGGAGGCAGTTAAAGAATATAGATATCTAGGCCTCTGGTTTGACAGTTAGATAAAATGGCGCACCCATTTGGAGGCTCAAAAAGCAAAAGCTTTTTCGTCCATATGTGCGCTAAAAAAGTTTAATAAAGAATTTGGCGATATGTCACACAGACCAATGTGAAAGGCATTCGAAACAATTTTTGAACAGATTTTCAAAGATGTCAAAGGATTTGTGGCTGACAGGTGCCATGAAGGTACTCTTAGCACGTAGACCTCTAAGTTGGTCAATTTGATCACTGTTTTGTGGAGGTGAGATGTTTTCAAAGAAATGTCTCAAACGCAGATTGCGCATAACTTGAACAGACTGATCTCCAGCTCTAGTTCGTTAGTGTGACTAGTGGGGATGAACGAAGTGCCTTTTTGTAATACTGATTTTTCTTGGTCTGAAAGAGTATATGACGAGATGTTAATCACTAAGTTGGTTTCTTCTTTGGTTTCTCCACCCTCTTGTTGAGTGTTGTACTCCTGACGCCTTCACTATGGATCTCCTTGAACTTTCTGAGCACTTTAACGCCTTTCCTTCACCTTATACGTCTACGGGACACCTAGCTATGACCTAAAGAATAATGCACACTTGGGAACTATATAAAACATGGGACATCGCTTTGTTAGCATTCTTTTTTGATTCTAGTACATATGACTCAGCCTGATATTTGATATATTCAATTGTAACGTGCATTTAAATGTACAGTTTTTTTTCGGTGGATCATACATAGATTGCTTATTATTGTTTTACAGAATACCCCTGTTGAAGGACTGTTAGTCCGAAATGCATTGGGAGATGAGGTTATGATGCAAAATTATTTGTGACACCATAATTTGAATATGGAATGTACAAACTTAACCTCTTGATGAAGAAAAAAACTCATGAAATAAAGCATGAGAAAATCTCACGCAATTTTGGTTCAAACTTTATTGGCATCAAATACATTGGATAAAAACGATTTCTGTTTTCTTTGAGGTTGTGCTCAGAGAGTTGGCGCTTATCCTAGGTGCCACGGACAGTGCTTTGATTACCACACCCTCTAGTCGGGGGGTGATATCTTTGATGCACACCACAGTTTTTTCTACCTAACAAACAAAAGCGGAGTGCGTAACCCGTACCTTAAAGTTAAAAAGAAATGACATGTTGCACATATTGCTTGATTGCACATTTGTACTTGCCATACGGAAATAGTTTTTACGTCTTATATTTTTATCACATAAGATAAATTTGCGTGCCCAAGCAGTTTGTTTACTTACAGATATGCCCTCGTTAGAAATTGCAATAGGATTCGGAAAATTCCTGAAGGCCATAAAATAATTTGTAAGGAAGATACCGAAGGAGGGGCATTGATCTTAAATGTTTTTAGGTCTTTAATAAATGTGAATTTTTATTTTTATTTTTATTAGGAATCTAGAGTTTTCTGTAAATTGGGTTCAATAAATTTTATGTCGTTGAGGGTGTTACCTTCTTTTAGCATGTATTGAATTTTAATTATCTATTATGCAGTAGAATTTAGATTGTTTATACTATTTGGATCCTAATTGTGTTTGATATTGTTTAAAAGACTATGGTCTAAATAAACAAAGTTTCTCTCTCTCTCTCTCTCAGTATTGTATATAAGAGTAGTAAGAACGTAAATTATGTGTTGGAAGGGGGTAGAAGAGTCCCGTTTGATGAACCCTAGTATGGTGTTCACAATGTCTGACAAAGTGAACAGGAGGAAGAGTTTGCCTAAGGTTATTTCTAAAATGGGAAGAATGTTTCCCTAATAACTTATTCATGGACATGGTATACCATCTTAGGGAAGTCTCTGGTGGATGAGCTACATAAGGATCGGATATTGTATACGCTAGATGTGCACCTTGGAGTGTATATTGGCTACAGAATTATTCTGCTGGGTTACGTTTGGAGTGAAATAAACTTCCAAGGTATAAGTACTAGAGGAAAGATATATGTGGTGGATAAGGAAGTTTGCAGGTCACATTTGGAAGAGATGGGGAGAGGATTAGATCCAAGGTCTGATCCTCCAGTGTTTGTGGTCAAATTTAGACAGAGTGCTAACTCCTTGAAAGTGGAAGTACTTGATGTGTTTGAATTGCCCTAGGGAATAAGTTATGAGTTTTACGAAGTTCAGACGTGTTTTCAGTTATATCCTGGGTGAGAATATGGGATACAATTACTGCATCGTGCTGAAACAAAATGCTGTCTTTGTCAGACAAAAAGTGAAAATTGTACCCCTGCCTCTGAATAAGAGAGGAAAATGATTCCTGTAAAAGGAAGATTTTTTCAATGTGCTTTTTGTTCTGAGGTTATTTCTTAAAAGATTGTCTTTGACAATGGTTAACAATTATTTAGTGGAATTATTCAGGCATACCTGTTGGGCACAAGAGAAATATGGTTTACTAACTGAATCCAACAGACAGGTTGAAATGTTTTATAAAGTTATCAATGATTCGATTCAGCTTGCAGTCAGGGGAGGAATCAAGTAGATGAAGGCTCTCCATACATCGCTTTTTTCCTTCAGGACTTCTCCCATTAGGGGCGCAGATGTTTTGAGCTTCTAAGCTGGCACAAGCTGCACTGTAGGCTAGTTCCTTAGTGTTGAATAATCTGTCAATGTCAGAGAGATAAGAGAATCAGTTAGTGCATATAAATGTAGGATGGTGGAGTTTAATGAATAAAAAAAGCTGGAAAAGTAACAAAATGAATGTTTGTGCTGGAGATTTTGGTAAGTTAAATCGCCTGTTCAGTTGGGAAAAAGGGTCCTCACAATGGTCTGATCTGTTAGGTTTTACTGCTGTTTTTAGAAATGTTGTGAAATTGAAATGAGCAAAGTTGTACCATTTGTTCAGAGTGTCCGTTTTCAAAGGTGTGGTTGATTTATATGTCCAACATCATGCTTCCAAGGTATTTGGGGCCAACAATATTTACCTTAATATTGCATTGAAGGAAGTGAAATATGTACCTGATGTGATCTCTCATCCCTCTAGAGGATCAAATAAGTATGAATCAGGTGTGTCAGGAATTGATCGAATGCAATGTGAAGCTGTTTTTGAATCGGTTGGTGGAAGATCACTATTGGGACATGTGAACCATATCAAGCGTTTGCTTTAATGGTTGCATGATTTATTTTATGCAGTAAATTTAGTGTTGTGGTGTTTTCTCATTTTTCTCAATGGAATGTGTAGGTTAGAGAGGTGGAATGTTTGGTGAGGCTACTGTGGGTGCAGCTCTCCCCTAGTGTGCCTTACTTGTCCCCTGTCTTAAGGAAGACATTGATGTGAATGTATCTCATCAAGCCTTGTAACATTCTTTACCCACCCCTACAAAGATCCTTTAGTATAAGGACAAATCCACATTCTGCAAAGATATGGGCTGATAAAAACTATGAAATGAAATGCACAACTTTGGGTCATTCTATTCTTTCCTGAATATGAAGGCTTTCACCTTTCTTCATATTTCTGTCATAACTGTTTTTAAATCCGTGTTTCGTTAAGCTGTTCATCTTCTCCATAAGCTAATATTTCAATGTTTTTGTTGTTGTTTTTCTTTCCTCTTTTTCTACTAAGGCAGTGGAGTGATGAGGAATGAAACCTGACTGCGCAGGGGATATAATAAATTCCATAAGAAGCGAGAGGCGGCACGCTAGCGCCTTGGCCAGGATTTTATAATCTAAGTTTAACAATGATAGGGGTCTATAGGAACTGCAGTGTAATGGGTCCTTACCGGGTTTGGGGAGCAGAATAATAACCGCCTCTCGTAGGGTAGGAGGAAGCTGTTGTTTTTCGAGAGCTTCAGCATAGACACTTAGAAGTCAAGGGATTAAAAGGTCTTTATAGGTTTTGTAGAATTCACCTGTCAATCCATCCAATTGAGGGGCTGTGGATGGGTTTAGGGCTGTAATGGCTTCATTTATGCTGTCCGCTGTGATGGGCTACGCTAAAAAATCTTGCATATATTTCTCCAAGTGTACCAGTGCTATTTCTGAAAGGTACGACTCTTGACCAGTGTTGTCCTGTCCTAGCCTGGATGTGTAAAGTGTATTAAAGTAATCTAAAAATTCCTTCTGTATCAGTAGTGGGTCCTGGAGTGTAGTCCCTGATGCAGAGCAGAGTTCTGTGGCATACGCCTTCGCATAGGGAAGGCGGAGCATTTGTGCTAGAACTCGACCAGGGCGATCCCCTTCTCCATAAACTTTGGCGTTATGATATTTCCCCATGTAGAGTATTTCTCTGTCTGCTACCTCCTTGTATTCTAAGAGCAGTGCTGCTCGTTTCATGGTGTAGTTCAGGTCAGCAGTTACTGTTTGGGCAGTATCAAGTGTAGCCAGTTCCTTCTCTAAACTGGAAAGTGTGCCACGTATGTCGCGAAGCACCCCTGAACTTTTTGAGATACATATCCCCCTCATGTATGCCTTAAATCCCTCCCACAGCACCGCCTCAGAATTCACAGAACCAGTGTTCAATTCAAAATAGTCCTCTATGGCTACATAGAATTCCTGTTTATACGTTTCGTCATCTAGTGCACGGTTTGGGAATCTCCACTGCCTTTCAAAACCCTCAGGGCGAGGAATCAACAGTCTGAGTAATACTGGGGAGTGGTCCGAGTACGACCTGGGCAGTGTCTCTAGTTTGTGGAACCATTTAGATATTTCAGGGGAGGCCAGCCAATAGTCCAGCCGTGTCCAGGTGTTTCTAACACTGGTATAATGTGTAAATGTGGTGTGGGCCGGGTCAAGGATTCGTCCCAAATCTAGTAAGGTGAGGTGATCGCATATGGAATGCAGGGCTTTACGTGCTCTCGGCTTAGGATCTGGAGCTAAGGATGTACTATCAGATGCCGGGTGGAGCGTGACATTAAAATCACCCCCAAGAAGAATGGGTGTGGAGCCGAATTTGAGCAGTTTTGAGTGGAGGGCATGGAAAAAGTCAGGAGAGTCAGTGTTAGGACCATATATACATCCCAGCGCAATCCTATGATTGAATAGTGTGCCCTCCACAATCACATATCTGCCCGCATCATCATATACGGAGGAGTGGAATTTGAAGGGAAGTCGTTTTTGAGTAAGAATGGCTGTGCCCCTAGCGTAGTTGCTGTAGTAGCAGTGTGGGCCCCATAAGACTGCAAAACGGGACCGATCACCTGGGGGAAGATGCGTTTCTTGAAGAAAGGCTATGTCTACCTTGTGGCGGCCCAAATAGTGTAACATCTGTCTTCTTTTGCGGGTGTCGTTTAAACCGCGGACATTCCATGTGGCTAAAGTCACACCTGAGGGACCTGAGTTGTGACCATGATAATGTGTCCTGTAAATTATTGAGAGATAACTCAAATTTATACCCTGCAAAAGTAACTGTAATTGAGCATAACATGAACTCAGTGCAAAGCTTAAACTCTAATACCCCTTCCACCATCCCCACCCAGCCTTCCCGCCCATTCGGAGCGGCAAACCCCATTTTCCAAGTACATTGCATGGCACCGGGGAACCTTGAAAAGTTTTGAAAATCATACTTATGGGGTACATGTTATCGTAACCAAAAAATAAAATAGTTGATATACACCAAAGGTGGGGGCATGTGCTATCCAGCGGTCCTGTAACCAATGACAGATGATACTTTTTATTTCTACAGACAGTGCCCAACAATAAGTGTGAGCAAATATAAGTAGCGGCAGCCTATGCAAATCAAACCAATCAACCATGTCCCGAACTCAAGAACAAGTCTGCACTGGCATCCTATCCACTATGTGGTGGGGAGGAGGTTGCAGCCTCGGAGCTGCGTTTATTGTTAAGTTTATATATGTGGCAAATTCTTGCACCTCTGATGGGTTCTCGAATATTCGGGAGCGCCCATTGACTTCCACCCGTAGCCTGGCAGGGTATAACATGCCATATTTCAGGCCCAAGTTCCTGAGCGTGGCCTTAGCTCCCTGGAATTTCCTCCTAGCGTCTTGCACCATAGCAGTGAAGTCAGGATATAGGGACAGCTTGGAACCCTGCCATTGGAGGTCACCCTTTTCACGGGCCAGACGTAGCGCAGTGTCCCTGTCTCCAAAGTTCATTATCCTGGATATGATGGGTCTGGATGGAGGGCCGAGATTGGGCCTCGGACCAAGCGACCTATGTGCGCATTCTACCACAAATCCTGGTGTGAATGTCTCTTTACCAAAAAGGTCAGTCAGTATGGTTTCCACTAGGGTGTCCATCCGCCCAGTGGCCGTGGATTCCGGAACTCCTACGAGGCGGATGTTGTTGCACGACTCCTTGCTTCTAAATCTTCGTTTTTTATCGTGACTTCCATCAGTATGCGCTCCATGCGGTCCACCCTCTTCAAGGATTGGGCCATCCCGTCCTCGAGATTGGATGTTCGGGACTCCACCACGTCCAGTCGTCTGTCGTGCACCTGTATCTTTGCCCCCAGGTCAGCCATATGTTTGTCCAGAGTGTCGAAAGGAACATCTCGCGGCTTGAATCCTGCTCTCATTTCCAAGATCAAGGGGCCCAGCTGGGTGGCCTCCTCCGTCGGTGCATTTTGTGTCTGTTCACTTGTTGCCATGTCGCTAGGCAAGTCTCGATTGGGAGTTGGCGCTGCATCAGAGTTTTGTGGCCCATGCAGCGAGAGCCCCGGCGGACTTTATAGGGGGCGATTCTTGGAGTGTTCCAGTGAAGTGCCTGCAGTGGGGGAGCAGCCTTTTTATAATGACACCCTCATAGAGACACAAAGCGCAGTGACTGCGCGGACGAGGGCCCTTTGTTAATCTCCGCTCATGAAGATGCAGTGCATGCACAGAATCGCAATTATAATGGCTCTATGTGCAGAAGGCCACAAGATGGCGGAGGGAGCTCTATATTGAGCCGTCAAGGCAGGTCTTTGCAACAGAAGGATCACAGCTCAGAGGTCTCCTCGTTATCTGGAGGTTCGAGGGGGGGGAGACAAGACGGCTCAGTATATTCCTGGCCTCACGTTACAGCCGCCCAGTGCTCAGGTTCTTCAGGGCAGCTGGCCGCCAAGCCACTATGCTCTCAGCTCAGCCGGCGCCCGCGGGTACCACAGAGATGGCCTCCCCCCCCCCCCCGCTGTCACAGTGAGTCGCGGTAGCCTTCAGGGCGGATCTCGCGATGGAGGCCCGATGCCGATGCGGCGTTGCAGGGCTCCACCCGCCGATCAGGGCTCGGCTCCGGGTGCCCCAATCCCTTGCCTCCACTCACCGCCCCGTCCAGCGTCGGGAGTACGCCGCCTCACTTTTACTCCGTCGGGGGACGAGAGCTGCATTCCCAGTCAGGCCACTATCTTGTGCGACATGACTCTGCTCCGCTGTACCTCCATCGAGGATATCTCCGCAGCCGGGGTCGGGTGTCGGACCGTAGCTCGCTCTGCCGGTGTCCTACTGTTCCGCCAGCTTTCCGTCAGGTTTGGGCCGCATTAACTGCGGCGGGATGTCCGGATGGGCTACAGGTACCGGGAGAGCATTAGCCTAGCGCGGCCATTCCAGTCGACGGCTAAGCCATGCCCACCAGCTAATATTTAAATGTTTATAAGAATTAGATGGTAGTCCATCCACGGCTTTGGCTTTCACATTCATTGCTTCTCCTACTTCCTTTAGAATTGCTACTTTGCTAAAAATGCCGACTCTATGAGAAGAAGTAGGCCAGGTGTGCCTGATAGTGAGCCTTGTAATAGAGTGTCATGTCCACTCGATTCTGTGTCTGCTTGTACTTTGTTAAGTTTGAGACAATGTTTTTGTCCATCTCTGACGTAATCCTTGATCAATTTGTTTAGGTTAAAGCTACGTATTTTGGAAAGCTGGTGGGTATCAACCCAAACAAGTAACTGAAGTGTGGTACTTTTAACGTTTGTATTCATCCCCATGGCAAAAGTCACAACGGGGACCATTTGACAAAGTTAAACTTTGTTTTTGCTATCAAGCCTTACCTGTTTTTGATTGTGGATGAAGCTAGGTTGCTTCCGATATGGATACTCAAATATTTTATCGTAGTACTAGACCATTTCAGCGTGAGCTTTCTATGATAGAGGGAGGTGTTATGTTGTTCAGAGGCAAGGCTTTACTGTAACCTGAATTAACTTTATAGCCAGAGAAATAGCCGAAATAGTTAACAGTCTAAAGTACTTGAAACAATGAGGTTTCTATGTTATTGAGCAGCAATAGAATATCGTCTGCATAGAGGAGTAGTTTTACTTCTTCCACCAGCATGGGAATGCCTGTTATTGTTGTGAAAGGCCTGATTTTTGCCACCACGGGTTCTAACGCCAAAAGGGAGCGAAGCAGTGATAATGACCAGCCTTGTCGAGTTCCTCTTGACACTGTGAAACTCTCTAACTGGAAACCAGATCATTGTCACTGCAAGAGTACTGTAAAGCATCCGATTATTTGAACAAACCGGTCTTTGAAACCTGTTCTGCACATGTACCGAATAGATAGGGCTATTCAACTCTATCAAACACTTTCTCAGCATCTAGCAATACTATAACTTTTTTAAAAGTTTCTTTGGCCACTTGCCAGAATATGTGTGAAAGCAATCTCATATGATTAATGGATGACCTCTTCCGAAATTCCTTGCAGATATAAAGCACACTGACATGGACCAGTAACTATAGCTTCATGAAGTTTATCACTATTCTAAATGCCATTACAGGGTCATATTTGAACCAAGAATCCTGAATACAGAATGTACTACTGGTATTGTTCACCCTTGATTTTTTTCGATACTTATGTTTGTGTTATGAGTCCTAGTAATAACTTCTATATCATGAAATATAACATGCCATAGAACATAAAGTTGATTGATTATATGCTAGTGAAAAAATCAGTCCAGTGGTTGATGAACTCATGGGCAAATGAAGTTTGGTTTCCGTACTTGGATATATTGCCCAACCAAGGGTTAAGATACGAAATTTTAAGGACTCGAGTTGGGGTTAACCCTTGGAAGATAGACGGAAAAATAAAGACAGCACTGATTGGCCCAGATGGTAATTGTAACTGTGAGCTAGGATTAAGAAATGACATATTGCACCTAGGATAAGCGCCAACTTTCTGAGCACAACCTCAAAGAAAACAGAAATCGTTTTTATCCAATGTATTTGATGCCAATAAAGTTTGAACCAAAATTGCGTGAGATTTTCTCATGCTTTATTTCATGTTCTTTTCACATGAGTTTTTTTCTTCATCAAGAGGTTAAGTTTGTACATTCCATATTCAAATTATGGTGTCACAAATAATTTTGCATCATAACCTCATCTCCCAATGCATTTCGGACTAACAGTCCTTCAACAGGGGTATTCTGTAAAACAATAATAAGCAATCTATGTATGATCCACCGAAAAAAACTGTACATTTAAATGCATGTTACAATTGAATATATCAAATATCAGGCTGAGTTATATGTACTCGAATCAAAAAAGAATGCTAACAAAGCGATGTCCCATGTTTTATATAGTTCCCAAGTGTGCATTATTCTTTAGGTCATAGCTAGGTGTCCCGTTGACGTATAAGGTGAAGGAAAGGCGTTAAAGTGCTCAGAAAGTTCAAGGAGATCCATAGTGAAGGCGTCAGGAGTACAACACTCAACAATTGGTACTCAGGCTACCTCGCAGATCCTCCATCTCTGCAGCCCTCCGTTCGCTACACTGGCTGCCTCTCCATAAGAGAATTCTTTTTAAAATACTGATCATTGCCTTCCGTGCCTTCAACAAAACTGGCCCTAAGTACCTCTCCAGACGTTTTCCCCGCTACACCCCCAGCCGTTCTCTCCGCTCGTCTCTTGACAATCTCATTCTCCCTGCCAAATATAACCTAAAGACTAAGGGCGGCAAAACCCTAAGCTCTCTGGCCACTAAAGCATGGAACAGCCTGCCCAAAACTCTTCGACAACAGACGCTTGAAAAACCCTTTAGAAAGCTCTTAAAGACCTGGATTTTCAACCTCTCCGATGATTACGCCAAAGCGGCCATCTAAATTCTCAGGATTGACCACTCAGGATCTTTAGCGCCAAGATGCTCCCTACGGAGCGAACGTCGCGCTCTACAAATAACTTCACAAATATCACAAGAGGGTGGAGAAACCAAAGAAGAAACCAACTTAGTGATTAACATCTCGTCATATACTCTTTCAGACTAAGAAAAATCAGTATTACAAAAAGGCACTTCGTTCATCCCCACTAGTCACACTAACGAACTAGAGCTGGAGATCAGTCTGTTCAAGTTTATGTGCAATCTGCGTTTGAGACATTTCTTTGAAAACATCTCACCTCCACAAGACACTGATCAAATTGACCAACTTAGAGGTCTACGTGCTAAGAGTACCTTCATGGCACCTGTCAGCCACAAATCCTTTGACATCTTTGAAAATCTGGTTAAGAACGACATTAGTGGCTTCAATTACACCAGGAAGAAAAAACACACTAACTTGTCCAACAAAGAATATTCTATACTCAATAATTTGGCAAGAAAAGTGGAAATCACATATCAAACTGCGGACAAGGGGGGTGCTTTAGTCCTCATGGATACAACGTTCTATCGAGAGCACGTCCAAGAACACCTTTCAGACATGAACACTTACAGTCCTATCCACTTCAATCCGACCAGGCAGTAGATGGAAATATTGCTCAACATATTGTCTACTGCTGAAGACAATGGTATCATCAATCAGAAAACCAAACGGTATTTGACTCCAAGCAATCCAAAAACGCCCAGCATGTACATGCTGCCTAAAGTTCATAAAAACCTGACTCGACCTCCATTAAGACCAATTGTTTCAACCCGTGGTAGTATCATGAAGGAACTGGAAAACTCATTGACAGATATTTGCAACCATTAATCCAACGATCTTGCACCTATGTCAAGGACATCACAGACTTCTTACAACAGATAGGTGAGATCACATTTGAGGACAATGAAACAATTTGGCTTTGCTCTATAGATGTTAAATCACTCTACACCAGCATACCACATGACCTTGGTATGGAAGCAATTGAAAACATCTTATTGCATTCTGATCTAAACAATGACTTTCAGATTTTCATCATGCAACTCATGCACTTCACGCTATATCAAATTTATTTTTGTTGGGAGGATCAATGCTATGTACAGTGGTCCGGTACTTCCATGGGCAACTGTGCGGCACCGGTCTACGCGAATGCGTTTATGAAGTATTTTGAAGAGAACAATATCTTGAACCAAGCCCCTTGGAATACGAATCCCAAGATTTTTCTGAGATTCATGGACGACATCTTTGTATTATGGCAAGGGGATCAGGAATCTCTAACAATAGCACTCACACAACTCAATAGCATCAATGACCAAATTCAATTCACCTTTGAAATGAATCAACAGACCATCACGTTCTTGGATGTCAGTGTAACAAGAGTCAGGGATCATCTGGAAACCAACTTGTATAGAAAAGTAACTGACAAAAACAATACCCTTCATTACAGTTCTTTCCATCACAGGTCATTGAAGAATCATCTTCCATTCTCTCAGCTCCTCCGAGTCAAACGGATTGTATCTGACAAAACCAAATATGAGGGGCAGGTGGCCAACATGTTAAAACGTTTCGAACAAAGAGGTTACCCAAAAACCATCTTGACAGATGCCAAAGAACGTTGTGACAAATTGAAGCGCCAAGACGTGCTAACGACAAAGAAGAAAGACAGCGTCAAGAGACCAGTGGTCGTATCGAAATAGTCAGAGGCTTCAAAAGCATACAAAGCTTCCATATTAAGACACTGGCCCATCATTAGCACTGAACAAGATTTCAATGACATTTTTCGTGATCAACCTCTATTTGCGTATAAAAGGGGCAACAACTTGAAGGAAATTATAAAAAATCCTCAACACATTTCTTCCATCGCATACAAGGGCAACCAACCTTGTCTCAATTGTAAAAACCTCATCAAAGGACCGATCATCAAACACCCAATGAAGGGCACAAACATCAAGCTGAGATTCAATGCAACATGTGACACTGAGAACGTGATTTACATCATCAAATGCCCTTGTGGACTAGTATATACTGGAAAGACCTCTCGAAAATTGAAACTAAGAATAAATGAACACAAAAGTAACATAAGAACTGAGAACGTCAAATCTAATCTGGCAGCACACTTCAAAGACAATAGACATAATATCAGTCAACTTAGATTTGCTGCTGTGGAAGTTGTGGCCAAGCGAGATGACCGGGACAACAATAACTTTTTGTTACAACGTGAAAACCATTGGATAAAATATCTACAATCCTTGAAACCCTCTAGTCTTAATGACCGGATGGAATTTATATGTTATCTATAGTGAGCTGTATTAAGAACTTCATTTCCTGTTTTTCATTACTCGTCATCTATTTTTCATCATAAGGATGCTTCACAATCGTATGGCATATCGTACTAATTAGATCTGTTTTCATAAAATAATTCATGTAGTTCTCGTTACCCATCATTTATGAGTGTTTTCACTTGGGAATTCACATTCTTTCCGTTTTTCGGGCACCTTTACACTACTGTAATATGGCCGCTACTCAGGAGGTCCGCTTTCTATGTCTATGCTCAACTCATTTCACTTCCGCATATACGGCACACGCTGTTCACTTTCGCTAGCGAAGTGCGTACGAGTGGGACTCGCGGTTTCATTCACCTTTAACTGTAAGTCTGCACATGGATACTTCAAACTTGTTTTTAACCTGCGCACTTTTCTTTTAGATATAAGAACGCACTTGCGGGTTTACTTTGCATGATGGGACTCACACGAGCAGTCATTATTGTAATTTCCAGCACGTTGTTTTTCACTATGGATCTCCTTGAACTTTCTGAGCACTTTAACGCCTTTCCTTCACCTTATACGTCTACGGGACACCTAGCTATGACCTAAAGAATAATGCACACTTGGGAACTATATAAAACATGGGACATCGCTTTGTTAGCATTCTTTTTTGATTCGAGTACATATGACTCAGCCTGATATTTGATATATTCAATTGTAACATGCATTTAAATGTTCAGTTGTTTTCGGTGGATCATACATAGATTGCTTATTATTGTTTTACAGAATACCCCTGATGAAGGACTGATAGTCCGAAATGCATTGGGAGATGAGGTTATGATGCAAAATTATTTGTGACACCAGAATTTGAATATGGAATGTACAAACTTAACCTCTTGATGAAGAAAAAAACTCATGTGAAAAGAACATGAAATAAAGCATGAGAAAATCTCACGCAATTTTGGTTCAAACTTTATTGGCATCAAATACATTGGATAAAAACGATTTCTGTTTTCTTTGAGGTTGTGCTCAGAGAGTTGGCGCTTATCCTAGGTGCCACGGACAGTGCTTTGATTACCACACCCTCTAGTCGGGAGGTGATATCTTTGATGCACACCACAGTTTTTTCTACCTAACAAACAAACGCGGAGTGCGTAACCCGTACCTTAAAGTTAAAAAGAAATGACATGTTGCACATATTGCTTGATTGCACATTTGTACTTGCCATACGGAAATAGTTTTTACATCCTATATTTTTATCACATAAGATATATTTGCGTGCCCAAGCAGTTTGTTTACTTACAGATATGCCCTCGTTAGAAATTGCAATAGGATTCGGAAAATTCCTGAAGGCCATAAAATAATTTCTAAGGGAGATACCGAAGGAGGGGCATTGATCTTAAATGTTTTTAGGTCTTTCATAAATGTGAATTTTTATTTTTATTTTTATTAGGAATCTAGAGTTTTCTGTAAATTGGGTTCAATAAATTGTATGATGTTGAGGGTGTTACCTTCTTTTAGCATGTATTGAATTTTAATTATCTATTATGCAGTAGAATTTAGATTGTTTATACTATTTGGATCCTAATTGTGTTTGATATTGTTTAAAAGACTATGGTCTAAATAAACAAAGTTTCTCTCTCTCTCTCTCTCAGTATTGTATATAAGAGTAGTAAGAACGTAAATTCTGTGTTGGAAGGGGGTAGAAGAGTCCCATTTGATGAACCCTAGTATGGTTTTCACAATGTCTGAGAAAGTGAACAGGAGGAAGAGTTTGCCTAAGGTTATTTCTAAAATGGGAAGAATGTTTCCCTAATAACTTATTCATGGACATGGTATACCATCTTAGGGAAGTCTCTGGTGGATGAGCTACATAAGGATCGGATATTGTATACGCTAGATGTGCACCTTGGAGTGTATATTGGCTACAGAATTATTCTGCTGGGTTATGTTTGGGGTGAAATAAACCTCCAAGGTATAAGTACTAGAGGAAAGATATATGTGGTGGATAAGGAAGTTTGCAGGTCACATTAGGAAGAGATGGGGATAGGATTAGATCCAAGGTCTGATCCTCCGGTGTTTGTGGTCAAATTTAGTCAGAGGGCTAACTCCTTGAAAGTGGAAGTACTTGATGTGTTTGAATTGCCCTAGGGAATAAGTTATGAGTTTTACGAAGTTCAGACGTGTTTTCAGTTATATCCTGGGTGAGAATATGGGATACAATTACTGCATCGTGCTGAAACAAAATGCTGTCTTTGTCAGACAAAAAGTGAAAATTGTACCCCTGCCTCTGAATAAGAGAGGAAAATGATTTCTGTAAAAGGAAGATTTTTTCACTATGCTTTTTGTTCTGAGGTTATTTCTTAAAAGATTGTCTTTGACAATGGTAAACAGTTATTTAGTGGAATTATTCAGGCATACCTGTTGGGCACAAGAGAAATATGGTTTACTAACTGAATCCAACAGACAGGTTGAAAGGTTTTATAAAGTTATCAATGATTCGATTCAGCTTGCAGTCAGGGGTGGAATCAAGGAGATGAAGGCTCTCCATACATCGCTTTTTTCCTTCAGGACTTCTCCCATTAGGGGCGCAGATGTTTTGAGCTTCTAAGCGGGCACAAGCTGCACTGTAGGCTAGTTCCTTAGTGTTGAATAATCTGTCAATGTCAGAGAGATAAGAGAATCAGTTAGTGCATATAAATGTAGGATGGTGGAGTTTAATGAATAAAAAAAGCTGGAAAAGTAACAAAATGAATGTTTGTGCTGGAGATTTTGGTAAGGTAAATCGCCTGTTCAGTTGGGGAAAAGGGTACTCACAATGGTCTGATCTGGTTTTACTGCTGTTTTTAGAAATGTTGTGAAATTGAAATGAGCAAAGTTGTACCATTTGTTTAGAGTGTCCGTTTTCAAAGATGTGGTTGATTTATATGTCCAACATCATGCTTCCAAGGTATTTGGGGGCAACAATATTTACCTTAATATTGCATTGAAGGAAGTGAAATCTGTACCTGGTGTGATCTCTACTCCCTCTAGAGGATCAAATAAGTATGAATCAGGTGTGTCAGGAATGATCGAATGCAATGTGAAGCTGTTTTTGAATCGGATGGTGGAAGATCACTATTGGGACATGTGAACCATAGCAAGCGTTTGCTTTAATGGTTGCATGATTTATTTTATGCAGTAAATTTGTTGTGGTGTTCTCTCATTTTTCTCAATGGAATGTGTAGGTTAGAGAGGTGGAATGTTTGGTGAGGCTACTGTGGGTGCAGCTCTCCGCTAGTGTGCCTTACTAGTCCCCTGTCTTAAGGAATACATTGCTGTGAATGTATCTCATCAAGCCTTGTATCATTCTTTACCCACCCCTACAAAGATCCTTTAGTATAAGGACAAATCCACATTCTGCAAAGATATGGCTTGATAAAAACTATGAAATGAAATGCACATCTTTGGGTCATTCTATTCTTTCCTGAATATGAAGGCTTTCACCTTCCTCCATATTTCTGTCATGATAACTGTTTTTAAATCCGTGTTTCGTTAAGCTGTTCATCTTCTCCATAAGCTAATATTTCAATGTTTTTTTGTTGTTTTTTTTCTCTTTTTCTACTAAGGGAGTAGAGTGATGAGGAATGAAACCTTACTGCGCAGGGGATATAATAAATTCCATAAGAAGCAATAGGCGGCACGCTAGCGCCTTGGCCAGGATTTTATAATCTAAGTTTAACAATGATAGGGGTCTATAGGAACTGCAGTGTAATGGGTCCTTACCGGGTTTGGGGAGCAGAATATTAACCGCCTCTCATAGGATAGGAGGAAGCTGTTGTTTTTCGAGAGCTTCAGCATAGACGCTTAGAAGTCGAGGGATTAAAAGGTCTTTATAGGTTGTGTAGAATTCACCTGTCAATCCATCCAACTGAGGGGCTGTGGATGGGTTTAGGGCTGTATTGGCTTCATTTATGCTGTCCGCTGTGATGGGCTCCGCTAAAAAATCTTGCATATATTTCTCCAAGTGTACCAGTGCTATCTCTGAAAGGTACGACTCTTGACCGGTGCTGTCCTGTCCTAGCCTGGATGTGTAAAATGTCTTAAAGTAATCTAAAAATTCCTTCTGTATCAGTAGTGGGTCCTGGAGTGTAGTCCCTGATGCAGAGCAGAGTTCTGTGACATACGCCTTCGCATAGGGAAGGCGTAGCATTTGTGCTAGAACTCGACCAGGGCGATCCCCTTCTCCATAAACTTTGGCGTTATGATATTTCCCCATGTAGAGTATTTCTCTGTCTGCTACCTCCTTGTATTCTAAGAGCAATGCTGCTCGTTTCATGGTGTAGTTCAGGTCAGCAGTTACTGTTTGGGCAGTATCAAGTGTAGCCAGTTCCTTCTCTAAACAGGAAAGTGTGCTACGTATGACGCAAAGCACACCTGAACTTTTTGAGATACATATCCCCTGCATGTATGCCTTAAATCCCTCCCACAGCACCGCCTCAGAATCCACAGAACCAGTGTTCAATTCAAAATAGCCCTCTATGGCTACATAGAATTCCTGTTTATATGTTTCGTCATCTAGTGCACGGTTCGGGAATCTCCACTGCCTTTCAAAACCCTCACGGCGAGGAATCAACAGTCCGAGTAATACTAGGGAGTACGACTGGGCAGTGTCTCTAGTTTGTGGAACCATTTAGATATTTCAGGGGAGGCCAGCCAATAGTCCAGCCGTGTCCAGGTGTTTCTAACACTGGTATAATGTGTAAATGTGGTGTGGACCGGGTCAAGGATTCGTCCCAAATCTAATAAGGTGAGGTGATCGCATATGGAATGCAGGGCTCTACGTGCTCTCGGCTTAGGATCTGGAGCTAAGGATGTACTATCAGATGCCGGGTGGAGCCTGACATTAAAATCACCCCCAAGAAGAATGGGTGTGGAGCCGAATTTGAGCAGTTTTGAGTGGAGGGCATGGAAAAAGTCAGGAGAGTCAGTGTTAGGACCATATATACATCCCAGCACAATCCTATGATTGAATAGTGTGCCCTCCACAATCACATATCTGCCCGCATCATCATATACGGAGGAGTGGAATTTGAAGGGGAGTCGTTTATGAATAAGAATGGCCGTGCCCCTAGCGTAGTTGCTGTAGTAGCAGTGTGGGCCCCATAAGACTGCAAAACGGGACCCATCACCTGGGGGAAGATGCGTTTCTTGAAGAAAGGCTATGTCTACCTTGTGGCGGCCTAAATAGTGTAACCCCTGTCTTCTTTTGCGGGTGTCGTATAAACCGCGGACATTCCATGTGGCTAAAGTCACACCTGAGGGACCGGAGTTGTGACCATGATAATGTGTCCTGTAAATTATTGATAGATAACTCAAATTTGTACCCTGCAAAAGTAACTGTAATTGAGCATAACATGAACTCAGTGCAAAGCTTAAACTCTAATACCCCTCCCACCACCCCCACCCAGCCTTCCCGCCCATTCGGAGAGGCAAACCCCATTTTCCAAGTACATTGCATGGCACCCGTGAACATTGAAAAGTTTTGAAAATCATTCTTATGGGGTACATGTTATCGTAACCAAAAAATACAATAGTTGGTATACACCAAAGGTGGGGGCATATGCTATCCAGCGGTCCTGTAACCAATGACAGATGATACTTTTTATTTCTATAGACAGTGCCCAACAATAAGTGTGAGCAAATATAAGTAGTGGCAGCCTATGCAAATCAAACCAATCAACCATGTCCCGAACTCAAGAACAAGTCTGCACTGGCATCCGATCCACTATGTGGTGGGGAGGAGGTTGCAGCCTCGGAGCTGCGTTTATTGTTAAGTTTATATATGTGGCAAATTCTTGCACATCGATGGGTTCTCGAATATTCGGGAGCGCCCATTGACTTCCACCCGTAGCCTGGCAGGGTATAACATGCCATATTTCAGGCCCAAGTTCCTGAGCGTGGCCTTAGCTCCCTGGAATTTCCTCCTAGCGTCTTGCACCATAGCAGTGAAGTCAGGATATAGGGACAGCTTGGAACCCTGCCATTAGAGGTCACCCTTTTAACGGGCCAAACGTAGTGCAGTGTCCCTGTCTCCAAAGTTCATTATCCTGGATATGATGGGTCTGGGTGGAAGGCCAGGATTGGGCCTCGGACCAAGCGACCTATGTGCGCGTTCTACCACAAATCCTGGTGTGAATGCCTCTTTACCAAAAAGGTCAGTCAGTATGGTTTCCACTAGGGTGTCCATCCGCCCAGTGGCCGTGGATTCCGGAACTCCTACGAGGCGGATGTTGTTGCATCGACTCCTTGCTTCTAAATCTTCGTTTTTTATTGCGACTTCCTTCAGTATGCGCTCCATGCGGTCCACCCTTTTCAAGGATTGGGCCATCCCGTCCTCGAGATTGGACGTTCGGGACTCCACCACGTCCAGTCGCCTGTCGTGCACCTGTATCTTTGCCCCCAGGTCAGCCATATGTTTGTCCAGAGTGTCGAAGCGAACATCTCGCGGCTTGAATCCTGCCCTCATTTCCAAGAGCAAGGGGCCCAGCTGGGTGGCATCCCCCGCCGGTGCATTTTATGTCTGTTCACTTGTTGCCATGTTGCTAGGCAAGTCTCGATTGGCGTCTGAAATTTTTCCAAATGGGAGTTGGCGCTGCATCAGAGTTTTGTGGCCCATGCAGCGGGAGCCCCAGCGGACTTTATAGGGGGCGATTCTTGGAGTGTTCCAGTGAAGTGCCCGCAGTGGGGGAGCATCCTTTTTATAAGGACACCCTCATAGAGACACAAAGCGCAGTGACCGCACAGACGAGGGCCCTTTGTTAATCTCCGCTCATGAAGATGCAGTGCATGCAAAGAATCGCAATTATAATGGCTCTATGTGCAGAAGGACACAAGATGGCGGAGGGAGCTCTATATTGAGCCGTCAAGGCAGGTCTTTGCAACAGAAGGATCACAGCCCAGAGGCCTCCTCGTTATCCGGAGGTTCGAGGGGGGGGGAGACAAGAGGGCTCAGTATATTCCTGGCCTCACGTTACTGCCGCCCAGTGCACAGGTTCTTCAGGGCAGCTGGCCGCCAAGCCACTATGCTCTCAGCTCGGCCGGCGCCCGCGGGTGCCACGGCGATGGCCTCCCCCCCACTGTCACAGTGAGTCGCGGTAGCCTTCAGGGCGGATCTCGCGACGGAGGCCCGTTGCCGATGCGGGTTGCGGGGCACCACCCGCCAAACAGGGCTCGGCTCCGGGTGCCCCAATCCCTTGCCTCCACTCACCGCCTCGTCCAGCGTCGGGAGTACGCCGCCTCACTTTTACTCCGTCGGGGGACGAGAGCTGCATCCCCAGTCAGGCCACTATCTTGTGCGACATGACTCTGCTCCGCTGTACCTCCGTCGAGGATATCTCCGCAGCCGGGGTCGGGTGTCGTACCGTTGCTTGCTCAGCCGGTGTCCTACTGTTCCACCAGCTTTCCGTCAGGTTTGGGCCGCATTAACTGCCGGGGGATGTCCGGATGGGCTACAGGTACCGGGAGAGCATTAGCCTAGCGCGGCCATTCCAGTCGACGGCTAAGCCATGCCCACCAGCTAATATTTCAATGTTTATAAGAATTAGATGGTAGTCCATCCACGGCTTTGGCTTTTACATTCATTGCTTCTCCTACTGCCTTTAGAATTGCTACTTTGCTAAAAATGCAGACTCTATGAGAAGAAGTAGGCCAGGTGTGCCCGATAGTGAGCCTTGTAATAGAGTGTCATGTCCACTCGATTCTGTGTCTGCTTGTACTTTGCTAAGTTTGAGACAATGTTTTCGTCCATCTCTGACGTAATCCTTGATCAATTTGTTTAGGTTAAAGCCTACGTATTTTGGAAAGCTGGTGGGTATCACCCCAAACAAGTAACTGAAGTGTGGTACTTTTAACGTTTGTATTCATCCCCATGACAAAAGTCACAACAGGGACCATTTGACAAAGTCAAACTTTGTTTTTGCTATCAAGCCTTACCTGTTTTTGATTGTGGATGAAGCCAGGTTGCTTCCGATATGGATACTCAAATATTTTATCAAAGTACTAGACCAATTCAGCGTGAGCTTTCTATGATAGAGGGAGGTGTTATGTTGTTCAGAGGCAAGGCTTTACTGCAACCTGAATTAACTTTATAGCCAGAGAAATAGCCGTAATAGTTAACAGTCTAAAGTACTTGAAACAATGAGGTTTCTATGTTATCGAGCAGCAATAGAATATCGTCTGCATAGAGGAGTAGTTTTACTTCTTCCACCAGCATGGGAATGCCTGTTATTGTTGTGAAAGGTCTGATTTTTGCCACCACGTGTTCTAACGCCAAAAGGGAGCGAAGCAGTGATAATGACCAGCCGTGTCGAGTTCCTCTTGACACTGTGAAACACTCTAACTGGAAACCAGATCATTGTGACTGCAAGAGTACTGTAAAGCATCCGATTATTTGAACAAACCGGTCTTTGAAACCTGTTCGGCACATGTACCGAATAGATAGGGCTATTCAACTCTATCAAACACTTTCTCAGCATCTAGCAATACTGTAACTTTTTTTAAAGTTTCTTTGGCCACTTGCCAGAATATGTGTGAAAGCAATCTCATATGATTAATGGATGACCTCTTTCAAAATTCCTTGCAGATATAAAGCACACTGACATGGACCAGTAACTATAGATTCATGAAGTTTATCACTATTCTAAATGCCATTACAGGGTCATATTTGAACCAAGAATCCTGAATACACCGCAGGCCCCTCTGTTCGCTCCGGGGCCCCCAGAATGCATATGTTGTTTCTTCGCGCCCTTCCTTGATAATCATCTCGGATTTGGGCTACTTGCTGTTTGAGGAGGTCAGTGTCAGACATTAGTGTAACTATAGCGTCCTCCACATCTTTTACTCTGGCATCCACTTTGCGCAGGTCTGCTCTGATGAGTGAGATCTCGATTATGACGGTGTCAATTTGTGATTCTAGAGAAGTTCGAATTCCCGCTATGGCTTCCATGACATCCTGGAGGGTAGGGTCAGACTGAGGAGATTTGAGAGGAGGGTCGATTGCCCCACCCTTGGCTGTTGTGTCAGTGTCTACACCTGTTTTCCCCCATGAGAATTTAGCTAGCGTCTTTTGGGCCTGCATTTTAGGTCCCCTTCCACTGGCCATTGTGGGGTATGAGAGCTTACTGTGTAGTCCTTGTAGCGGTACTCGCGGCCGCCTGTCCAGGAAAGGGGGAATTACTATGTCCCTCCCTGTCTGCCTGTCGGTTTTCCCGGTCAAAGAGATGATGGTGTATCCCAGTAAGTGGGTGCTACTGAATTTTGCTCCTGGGACTTCCAAATGGCTGTTGATAACAAGGTTTGTTACCCTTTCTAGGTGAATGTAGGGGCCCCCTCGTCTTGTAGTTCTGTGGGTTTGGTTTAGGGTGGATTCCGGTGTCCCACGGCGACTTCCCCTTTCTTGCACCCCTGCTGGCCTGTGTTCTCGACTCCTAGGGGCCTCTCTCAGCTTGGGCTGTCAGCAACCGTTCAGGCTATCAGTGACACCGCAATAAAGCAGGTTGGTTATGTGGCTTAGGGCCCGATGTAGGTGGCTTATTACCGGTCGGTAAACCTGAAATTCGGTAAATTTCAGGCTTACCGACCGGTATTGAGCCATTTCCAATGTAGGTGATGATTCGGTAAATACAGAATCGGTATTTACCGATTCTGTATTTACCGAATCATTATTTACCGAATCATTTAAGAGTGCTTATGAGCTTTCAGGATTCGTTATTTACCATCCAACTACAAGTTGGTGGTAAATATCGAAAACCATTGGAAAAGCAATTTTGTGCTTTTTAAACAGTGCCATGTGGCAGACATAAATGCATGATTCAGGGGTGCAACAGGGTGTCAATGTGACACCCTGCCACCCTTGAATGTGTTCCTCCTATTACTGATTCGGTATTTACCGAATTGGTAATAGTGAATGGCTTCCCATTCATTACTATGGGCCTTCAGGCCCATAGGAATGAATGGGAATTACCGAATCGGTAAATACCGAATCGGTAATACCGAATATTACCGTATCCGTAATATTTACCAAATCTTTAGCTACATACCATTTACAGATTCTGAAATATCGAATCGGTAAAATTCGGTATTTTAGAATCGGTAAATAGTATTTACCTACATATGGCCCAAAGTGAGGTGATATCCTGGGCTTGTGGAGATCTTCGGTTGCCGGGGGCTCTTCGCACCTCTAGGCCTCAAGACGGGGCCTCAATTAGTAGGTAACCTGGGGGGGGGGGGAACGCACGCTGCCCTCCAGTTGCAAGCGTCACCCACCTTTGTCTAGATGATGTGTGCACGGCTCCCAGCAGGTCTCAGGTCAGTTATGGGCCGCTCCCGGGCCCTCTAGACGCTTCCTTTCCGCTATGTTCTGGCCCACTCACTGCTGCAGTCAGGAACACTGGAGCAGGCCATCATGATGTTTTCTGAAGTGTTCCAGGGCTGCAACCCAGCCACCTAGGCCCTCAGCAACGCCGTCATGCAGTAGGTCCTTTACACGACCCAGCAAGATGTTATTCGGGCTAGTGGAGATCCCGGGGCGGCAGGGGGTCCTTTTGCGCAACCAGGCCTCAAGCCGGGACCTTGATTAGCAGACAGGTCGGGGGGCGTGGGGGGACGCACGTCACCCTCCACTCGCAGGCGTCACACCCCTCCGTCCAGTCGATGTGTGCACGGCCCCCGGCAGGTCCCGGCTCCATGAGGGGTCGCCCTGAGCCCTCCAGTCGCTGCCTTACCCCGATGCTTTCGCCCTCTCTCCTCCGCAATGGAGGTCACGGAAGCGGCCCGCCATGCTGTTTTCGGCAGAGCCTCAGAGGTGTTGTTTTGCCTCCACTTTTGACTCTATCGTGGACTGGGCTGCGCAATTCATGCAGCGCCGATATCCACCGGATCCGCACCCCTTAGATCCAGGGGACCGGCTAGAGGGAGAAAAACAGCGAGGGTAGAGGAGCCGCTTCAGATTGCAGCCATTCCAGTCGGCTGCTAGCCACGCCCCCGCACTGGAGCACTCTTACAGGATTAAAAATGCATTTATTCTGCTAAGTCTTTAAAAAATGCATTTCTTTCACTAAGCATGATGTGTTTTGGCAACCAAGCCTTTCTCAAATGCTATAGGTGAGCGTCATTATCGTGTGTAGTGATCCAGAATCACGGTCAGCAGTCTAGTGCTCTGTAAGCCAGCACACTGAACACCCACCCACCACTGATGTCACTGGTCAGGTGACACAGCTTTAATAAAAGGGGCCGAGCGCACGTGCTCTGGGCCAGTTGCACTATGTAGTTGTTGGTGTCTGCGTCAGTCATTCTCTAGCATGAGGGCCCAGGGCCCCCAACATTACATTGGCGACGAGGGCGGACGCTAGCCACGTGTGCCGCAGCTGAGAAGCCCCGGAAAGAAGAAGGGAAGTGCCCATGTGCAGGGCATTCCCCGGGGGAAGAGGCGCCGGCCGCCGGGAGGCCTGCAGGGCGTAAGCCGAGCCCTGGGCCTGCCTGCAGACACGAAGGTGACCGGGAGCCTAGCCCACACCTTTGAGCCCAGCCTGCAAGGCCCCCCTGCGTGGGGTGATGAAGAGCGGACCGACCGGAGCCCACCCGCGTCGGCTGCGACTGCGCCCCTGCCTGGGGTGAAGAGAGAGAGCCGTGCAGAGCCCACCTGCATCGGCCGCCACCGCTCTGTGAAACCTCCGCTGAGCCCACCCGCGTGGAGGAGGAAGAGGCCGTCGGCCGAAGGTGAGCCCGTGACCAGCACCGAAAGCGGAGCCCACCCGCAACGGTCAGGACTGTCTAATGGCGGCTGCCTGTTAGCGCCGCCCGGGACATGCAAAGCGGAGCCCACCCGCTATAAACACCAAACTGTGCCGAGTGGTGCCAGACATTGCCCCTATAGTAGAGCAGGACTCGCGGAGCCCACCCGTGGCCTGCCTGCAGCGACCCCCACCCGCCACGCAGCGTGTAACTGTAGCTGCTGCGGCGGTGGGGAGAGTGAGCCCGCAGCGTGAGGTGAGCTGATGGGCGTCTAATAAATGAAGCGGAGCCCACCCGCGACAAGCCAAATCAGCGGAGCCCATCCGCAGTAAAGCACCAAATGCTCCCCACCCTGTGCCGCTTGTGATGTGCAAGACTGCGGTGGCAGGGTGGAGAAACGAGCAACCAGCGTCCGGCCCGCAGCCGGTAAAGGCGTAATCTGGACGCCCCCTGCGCAGCCGCCCTAATGGAAACTCACCGGGGAAAAAGAGAAGCGGTCCACCGGTGACCGCCTGCATCACCATTGAGAGGAACAGAGGCGGCAAGACAGAGTGACCGGAGAGCACCGCCGACACAACTTCCCCGCCGCGCAGCGTGAGGAAGGTTTAGGACATGGCAGTAAAGTGCAAGGACACAACAGCCACAACATTGCCTGCCTGCCTCTACGCTACGGCCGACCCCCGCTCCACCCGCGCAGCATGCTGACTGGTTAAAGCTGCTGCGGTGGGGAGAAGGAGCTGGTGAACAGAAGTGTGCCGACTGTAGGCACTGTGAGCTGCGCCGGCACAAACTCCCCGCGCCCCACGCGCACCTCGGGAGAGTGAAGACGAGATAGCGTGTTTGCCTATGGCTGTATTCAAATGCCCGTACAAGCGGCAAGGCATACAGAAACTGGGCGCATATTCTGCAAGAGACCGACGTCTCTCTCTGTCCCCTCCACGACACCGACACTAAAGGGCTCCACTTTAAATCAGCACAGCCCCAAGTCGTGCCTACTGCCCCCAAGTTTGAGAAAGGGACACTCACCGAGAGGAGAGGCTCTGCGACTCGGTGTCCAGAAACGCCGAGGCCCTGCACCGGCAATTAATCAGGAAAGCCTGCAATCAGGGTGAAACTGCCGGAGCCTGTTCCAAAGTGCTGCAACTGCCATCTAGTGGCCAACTGGCGGGACTACATCAGTTGTCGAAAATACACGGCAATAAGACTGGGACACCCCCCCAAGACTGCCCGAAACTGCACTAGCAAACTCTAAGACACTGTCAAAGCATCCTAAAGCAAACCTGCAGCAACGCAAGCCGAGGTCACTGCACAGTGATGTGAAGAATCACAGACCTTCGAGCACAGTCAAGACTACCAAGCAGGACAAACTGCCAAAGAACAAAAGTGGAAGTACAGCAGTGCGCAAAGAGAACAGAAGCACAAAGTAACCGCGCAACAACACAAGGAGCATTTATCCCAACACAAGAACACTGCCACGCCAGAAACGTAGGAACACGCCACGAAGCGCAAGAACGCCACAGGAGTGCCAGAACTCCACACCCGCATGACAGCACCGCGCAGCACTGCGCCGGAACGTGCCAAGAGCGCCAAGAATCAAGAGCGCCAGAGTGACGCTGCCCAGCGACACCCAACGCCACAGAACAACACTGCGCAGAACGCGCAAGGAGTGAAGGAACTCCACACCTCAGAACCAAACAGCATTGCGCAGGACCGCGCAAGGAGTGAAGGAACTCCACGCCACCACGACCGAATAACGCAGGGATCGCGTCCTCGGAAACCTGTCAGTAGGTCACAGCGAAGATGACTCGCCAGAAAGTCACCGCCAGATGCGGACCAGTCAGTTGGTCGCCGGAAGGAAAAGGAGAAGATGACCAGTCAGTTGGTCACCCGGAAAGAAAAGGAGAAGATGACCAGTCAGTTGGTCACCCGGAAAGGAAAGGAGAAGATGACCAGTCAGATGGTCACCCGGAAAAAGGAAGGAGAAGTTGGCAGTCAGAAGATCACGACTGCGATGACATGCCAGAAGATCAAAGGCATGGTAACTGAATAGATCAAGAAGAGGTCCATGGACGGGACCCAGAAGAGGTCTGATGATACCGACCCGAAGTAAAGAAGGAGCGACAGGAAGAAAGGTGCGATGCCTGGTTTGGCCATCGGAAGAAGAGAAGGCGTGTCCTAAGGGTAGAACGCAACCAGGGAGACATGTGTGGAGTGCACGCCACACGGAGATGGCCTGGGTGGTTGAAGAAAAGGAAAAGGACCAACCACGTCGTGAACGGAAAGGAGGAGAAGAAGGGAAGCGAGTGCCACGGTGCTACTAGAAGATCACCAGAAGAGAAGAGAGGTGACCAGCCAACTCACACAAACATCAGGAGAAGATGGCGACATGCACCAGAACACCGGAGTGCAGTGGAGAACAAGGCCTGGCAGAAACATCCGCGGCACAAGCCAAAGAGATCCACCTACAAGCCATCCATCAATGTGGCAATCGCAGAAGAGGGCAAGTTTGGACTGTTTGACAACAATCTACCTTTGGGGTTGAGCGGAAGATTGGATGGCGAGAGTGCTCACACATCCGGCTGAGGAACTGACCACTCCACACCAACCCGTGGCAGCCCAAGAAGCAAAGGCCTCAAAGGACTCTGGTGGCAGCAAGTCCCGCAAGAGAGACAGATCCACGACGGTGCGACTGCAAGACCCACTGAGACGAAAGCTTTGCGTGCAAGAAAAGAGTCAACAGCGTAACCTTCAGGTGGAACTAGGACACAACGGTGAAGATCGTGGAGCGCCCCGCTCACGGCCCGAAGGCTATGGTGGAGCAACATGACCGACAACACCAGTCCAGTGGAAGCCTGGCAAAGAGGTCCTCCCGGACATCTTGTGAGAGAGGAATACCGGCGAAGAGGGGCATCCTAGTGAGAGGGATGTATGCACCTACTCCTTTCATCTGCCCAGAAATACTTTGAAGCCTGCCCAGAGACATCACCAAGGACCAGGATTGAAGAGGAGAACCGAGCAGACAAACAACACTCGGATCACGTCACCCTTCTATCTAAACTACCAACTGTCACCAGTAGTGCCAAGCAAAGGCAAGACCGAGAACAATGTCCAAGCGGCGCAGATAGAAGATAGGACCCGCTGAACAACGGCAAACCATGCCACAGTGACTCATGAGCCCTGGATGCAGCAACTACACCATCTGCGATCTGCAATCCACCAAAGAGACTCACTTCAAAGTATAGAGTCCAGTGTTATTTTGTATGTACATTTTCCTTCCCACAGGTGGAACTTTGTCGTGTGGTTTTTGCGAACTACACCTTTCTCTCCCATAGGTTGGACTTTCTTTTGTTTTCAATTTTCCCCGAAGTTTGGGAGGGATGTAGTGATCTAGAATCACGGTCAGCAGTCTAGTGCTCTGTAAGCCAGCACACTGAACACCCACCCACCACTGATGTCACTGGTCAGGTGACACAGCTTTAATAAAAGGGGCCGAGCGCACGTGCTCTGGGCCAGTTGCACTATGTAGCTGTTGGTGTCTTCGTCAGTCATTCTCTAGCATGAGGGCCCAGGGCCCCCAACATTACATCGTGCAGGTGGTTATAGTCCACATTACTCTCCCTGCAGAGTAGCTAACAAGCAAGGACCACAATTTCGCTGTAGTACCTCCCTTTCATAGCACTGCCATCATTACATGTCTTTAGTGCAATCTTAAAGGCATTTCATCTCAGTGATGGTATTCCATTTTAGTATCCTTCCATGTTTTATTGCGTTGATGGCGCTTGCATCGTATCACTATGCGCTGTAACTTGGGAGTTGCTACATTGCACGTTGTCCCCCTCGTCAGCAGCTATCTACCCATTAAGACTTTTTGTACCTGAAGGTGCTGGTCTCAGTGACCTTGGCCTTGTCATGAAGTCCTGGCCAACTTCTTGTTAACAGGCAAACTTTCTTCTTTAGGCTGCAGTGGGTCTGGGAGGTTTAATATTCAAGATTCACCAATTGCCACTAAACCTGCCGAACTGTTTCTTGATGGGTGCCTCTGGCGTGCATGTGGCCTGCAAGAAATAATTCCATACCAATGTCCTTCCAGCAGGAACTTCACCAGAGCACTATTATGGGTTTAAAAATGCATTTATTGTGCATTTGTTTCACCCAGCATGAGCCGTTTCGGCAACCAAGCCTTTCTCAAATGCTATTGATAGCCCACTTTACTCCCCTTGCATAGTGGTCAACAAGAAAGGACTACGATTTCGCTGTAGTACCTTCGGTTCATAGCACCACCATCATTACACATCTTTAATGCAATCTTAATGACATTTCATCTCAGTGATGGTATTCTGTTTTAGTAACCTTCCATGTTTTAATGCGTTGTGCAACTATGAGCAAAAAGTAATACATACATATGGACAGCTACCTTGCAAAGTAAGTAAAACTTATAATTAAACTAAAACTTGCTTGTACATAAAACTAAAATTGTAAAATTGCAAATAATGAACAAAAAACACTGTCCAAACTCTATTTCTTTACATGTACTTACCAAAAGAAAATGCTACAACTTCAAAAAGTGCTAACCTGCAGAAAAATAACACCAGTCACAAACCAGAAAAAAGGCATAAAATGTAAGGAGCAGATTTACGAGGCAGTGCTGCAGCGTGGCAACGCAAGCCCTTTGGCTGCGCCATGCTGCCGCATTTCCAAAGCACAGGAATGCAACATATTTACAATAATATATCGCATTCCTGTGCTCTCCTCTGCGCTGGCGCACAAACAGCTGCCATGCGCCGGTGCAGGCACCGTTGCTCCATGATGCAAGGATGCCTGCGTCATGGGGAAATTGTTTTTGTGCAGGAAGGGGCACAATCACTACAGGCATTTTCCTCTTTCAATGAGTGCTGTAGAAAGCAGCACGCATTGAAAGAGGAAAAATGAGGAGAAATGAAAACATTTCTCCTCATTGCGTCTCCCTACACCTCCCCTGGGGAGGCATAGCATTCACACGCATTTCCAGATTTACGATTCCTCGTAAATCTGGAAATGTGTCTTGTTCCATGGGTGTTGCGTGTAAAGGGGCCATATTTATAAGGGCAGGAAAAGCCACGCAGGGTGGCTTTTCCTGTTCTTGTAAATATGGAGCAGTAAAATACGCCACCAGATGCAGGGGGCTTATAAATCTGCCCCTAAGTATATATGAATTAATAGAAAATCGAAACTCATCTCAAAAGTCATTAACCCCTTAGGTGCTAAGGATGTGCTAGACACGTCCTCAGCTCCGGTGCTCAGGTGCTAAGGACATGTCCAGGAAGTCCTAGCACCCACCCGCGGAGGAAGTCTCTCACTCCTCCAGAGGGCCCCTGCCAGATACCTCCAACCATGGATGGCAGTGGAAGTGCTTCTGATGCACTCTCAACCCCTTCCCCGCTGTTGTGATGACATCAGCGCGCGCACGGCATGCCAACGTCATCATTCGCCGAGGATATGCTTGAAGCCAGGGCCGGACTGGGAACTGAAAACAGCCTTGGCAAGTTTTGCCAGACCAGCCCCCCATGCGGCGTGTAGCGAGCGAGCGCAACGAGCAAGCCAACCCACTACTAGGGAATTTTGGAAAAAGACAGACCAAAATAGTGAATTGTACAGCACATTTTTCATTACATATTCAATTGTATCAACTTTCAAAGCACAGTAAATAGTAGATGATGACCTTAAAGAGTACCAGGTCTGAATAGTGATGAGGCTCCCTGCCCCCTCTCCCCAACCCCCAGGCGTATCCGCCGAGAGGTCTGAACACTCATGAAAAATAAATGAAGACGTCTGCATAATACATTCATTGGCAAAAAATATTATATAGAAACTCTGGGAGCATGGACAAGCACTGACTGTGGCAATAGGTTTGGCTATGTTTTTACTTTTGGATGAGAGAGGGGGGAGAGATAGAGGGAAGGAAAGGGGAGAGAGAGAGAGAGAGAGACAAACGAAGAGAAAGGGAAAAGAAAAGGGAGAAAAGAGGAAGAGAAAGATAGAGGAAGGAGAGGAATGATAGGAGGAAGGGGAGAGGGATGGAAAGAGAGAGGGAGGGAGAGAGAGGGGGAGAAAGAGAGGGATGGAGAAAGAGCGGAGGGAGAGAGAGGGGGAGAGAGTGAGAGAGCGGGAGAGGGAGAGATAAAGAGGGAGAGAGAGAGAGAGGGAGGGAGGGGGAGAGAGAGAGGGGAAAGATTGAGAGAGAGGGAGAGTGAGAGGGGGAAGAGAGAGAGGGAGGAAGAGAGAGAGGGAGAGAGAGAGAGAGATAGGGAGAGAGAGGGAGAGAGAGAGAGAGATAGAGAGAAAAGGATAGAGAGTGAAAGGGATAGAGAGTTAAAGGGATAGAGAGTGAGAGAGGAAGCGAGAGAGATATGGGGATAGAGAGAGAGAGGGGGATAGAGGGAGGGAGAGAGGTGGAGAGAGTGGGAGAGGGATAGGTATAGAGAGAGATTGAGAGGAAGAGAAGGATAAATAGAGAGCGAGTGAGAGGGAGCAAGCGAGAGACGGATAGAGAAATAGAGAGAGGGATCGAGAGAGAGAGAGAGAGAGAGAGAGGGAGGGAGGGAGGGAGGGGTGAGATAAAGAAAGAGGGGGAAAGAGAGAAGGGGGGGGAGAGAGAGGGGCGCAAAAGAGAAAGAGACAGAGAGAGAGAGTGGGAGAAGGAGAGAGGGATAGAGAAAGAGAAAGGGGCAGACAGGGATACAGAGAGAGAGGAGGGAGAGATGGAAGCAGAGTGGGAGAGAGAGAAGGAGAGAGAGGGAGAGAGAGAAGAGAGAGAGAGAGAGCGAAGGAGAGAGAGGTGTATGTATATATATATATATATATATATATATATATATATATATAGAGAGAGAGAGAGAGAGAGAGAGAGAGAGAGAGAGAGAGAGAGCGAGAAAGGGAAGAGATGGAAGGAGAGAGAGGTAGAGAGAGAAGGAGAGAGAGGTATATATATATATATAGAGAGAGAAGGAGACAGCGAGAAAGAGAGAGGTATATATAGTGAGAGAGAAAGGGGAGAGATGGAAGGAGAGAGAGAGAGGGAGAGCGAGAAGGAGAGAGAGTGGAGAGGTATAGAGAGAGAGAAAGGGGAGAGAGGGAGGGAGAGAGAGAGAGAGGGAGAGCGAGAAGGAGAGAGAGTGGAGAGGTATAGAGAGAGAGAAAGGGGAGAGAGGGAGGGAGAGAGAGAGAGATCTCCATCATTTCACTACAGAACATACCACTAATTTACTTGTAATTTTACCCTCACTACACCAAAGCGCCATCGTTGTTCCACATAATGCAATATTGTTTCACCACAGAATAAGGGAAAAGTTGAATTAGATAATATAGATCTTATTGTATAACAAAATTGGTATCAATGTACTGTATAACATGTCATTACGTTACGGCAGTATATGTTCATTAATGTAGTACAAAATGCCCCCTTGACTGTACTTCCAAATGTAGCCATCTTTGTACCGAATATGACGATCTATGTGCTTCTGTACTACAAAATATGCAATGATTGTAGTACAGAATAAGCAATAAGTGTATTATAGAATGTCATTGCTTCCCTTCCGAATGAGGCTATTGTACTATAGAATATGTCATAATTTCAGAATAAGGCTATTATTGCACTGTAGAATGGGCGTTAATGTAATGGTGTTTCATACTGTGGTATATGTTCAATATTGTACTACAGAATGGTCCCATGACTGTACTACAGAATATGATATAATTGTATTACTAATGCAATCACTCTCCTACTGGAATGAGTCCACAACTGTACTAGAGACTATGTCATCATTTCACTACAGAGAATGGTTATTATTGCCCTACAGAATAGGCATTAATGCACCCCAAAACATGCTGTTATCCTACTGTAGTAAATGTGCATTATTGTACAACAGAATATTCCCATGGCTGTACTGAAGAATGTGGCCATAGCTGTATAGAACATAATGATAGGCTAATACTATCAATCAAATATTCTCTATCTGTACTATCATCCCACTCAAATGTCCTTAAACAATCAGAGACGGCAGCACCAGACAGATACACAAAAATAACCACATGCGCGGAAAGAAAAACAAGAGGCAATCAGACATTAAATAACAAATGGAAACTCTGTCAGACACTGACACAGAGGCAGACACAGTCATGGTGCCACTTTAGCACACAATGTAGCTAGACACATAGATCCAGATGGATGCAACCACACAGAGACAGACAGTGTACACACTGTGACAGACACATATACACGTCACAGCCAGAAAAACAGTGATTCTGCTGTATCCCAAAAAATATATTAATATGTAAGTAAAATGTTAGCTACCCAAGAGAACTACTCTCCTCATGGCTATTAAGTAGTTTGGAAACTACTAAATTGTCTTTTTTGTATAGCTGTTTTTATATTAATGACGTAGTATGAAATGAATTTTTTTTTGTATAGTAATTTTAAAATTAATGATGCTGTAAAATGTTTCTTTTAGATTTGTATTTTTACGAGTATGTTTTTACTTGGTAAATGATCATAAATTGATCGAATAATTTACTTACTATTAACATGTATAAACAACACACACAATGGAACGGTGGTATACAAGTCAAACACATGCTGTCAATCAGACGGACATACAGCATGGAAACAAAGTGTCGCACAGCAAAGACACAGTGTCACACAATACATACACAATAACATAAAACACACACACAGTGACACTGCAGCATACAGCACAGATACTGTGAAACACAGATCAAAAGCACAATGACACATAGCACAAAAAACAGTCACACAACACACAGTACAGGCTCATAGTGATACAAAACACATATGTCATGACGCACAGCACGGACAGTGATGGACACCACACAGCACAGGGATGCAGCAGAGACCACATCACAGCAAAAAACACATCTGTGGCATGCTTGTTGCTGCCGAAGACACCACTGTCATAACATCTAACGTACCCAGACTTAACCTAGCCAGACACATACACACACACAGACTCATATATCAGACACAAGGCACAGTCACCACCACGACTAACACAACTGCATTTGCTATATCAAGACACACGTGTACCACTGCCACAACTTTACCACCAAAGCCAAGCCAAGAAAGGACCATGTGCCAAACTCAGAAGAGACTGTGGAGGTGGAGGTAAGGAATGTCCCCAAAGTTACCTTGAAAAGGTAGAACTGGTCCCAGAGAAGAACATCTTTCCACCAACCTAGTTTGCTACTCACCATGGAAGTTATCCACGTCACGAGAACACATGTTCTCAGCCTTGGCCTTTTGCTGCCTGTGGAAATGAAACTTCCTCTGGGAAAATTTATCCACATTGCCCCGGTCTGTGCCTGCCTGTGAAAATGATTCCTGTTCTGGAAACATCTATCCACGGTCCTGGCCTGGTCTTGTCTGTGGAAATGATTCATCCCGGTTCTGCGCTGCGCAGTGGAGTGAGAGAGAGTGAGTCTCTTGAGACGAGACCAACCGCACCAGAGCCTCCAGTTTGTGAGTGAGATGCTGGGGGTCCGCCCAAGCCCCAAATATTGGTTGCTCCATTTTTTTTTGCACCTACCATCAGATTAGGCCCCAATCTGATGGCATGTGCAAAAAAAATTAATTGGCCCTGTATTACTTTTGTTGGCCGCCCCAAGCAGCCCCAAGATTGAACAACTAAGAAACATATTGGAAGATCAAATAGGCTAAGAACAAAATAGAAAGTAAAAGAGGCATACAATGAAAAATGTATGATGATTGTTCAAATAGCCTCTTTTCCCACAGGTATTCAAGTCTTGTGGCACACATTTATCTTCTAGAAGAGAAGCAAATGCCTGAATGAATGCTGGCAGTCTATGTGTGCCCAAAATTCACTGAATATCCAGATATATCATCACCATTCATGCTAGTGGGCACAATATTACCAAAACAAAACGTAACTTCTTTCTATAAACATGCAACAGTGTGTGAGACATGGGCTTCCTCAGATCACACAACGTAAGAGAATCAATCAATCAATCAAAAAATTTGTATAGCGCACTACTCACCCGTAAGGGTCTCACTGCGCTGAGGGGGGGGAGTCGCTACTGCTCGAACAGCCAGCTCTTGAGTTGTTTCCTGAAGGAGAGATGGTCCTGGGTCAGCCGTAGGTGAGTGGGGAGGGAGTTCCATGTCTTGGCTGCCAGGTAGGAGAAGGATCTACCTCCGATGGTGGATTTCCGAATGCGTGGGACGGAGGCGAGGGCGAGGCTGGCGGAGAGGAGCTGGCGGGTGGGTGTGTAGAAGGTGAGACGGCTGTTGAGGTACTTCGGGCCCGTGTCGTAGAGGGCCTTGTGTGCGTGGGTGAGGAGTCTGAACGTGATCCTCTTGTTGACGGGGAGCCAGTGCAGGTTGGACAGATGAGCAGAGATGTGGCTGCGGTGAGGGATGTCCAGGATGAGTCGTGCCATGGCGTTCTGAATGCGCTGGAGTCTTTTCTGGAGTTTGGCTGTGGTTCTGGCGTAGAGGGTGTTCCCGTAGTCCAGACGGCTGGTGACGAGGGCCTGGGTGACCGTCTTCCTGGTTTCGGTGGGGATCCATTGGAAGATCTTTCGGAGCATGCGCAGGGTGTTGAAGCAGGCTAATGAGACAGCGTTCACTTGCTTGGTCATGGTGAGGGAGGTGTCCAGGATGAAACCCAGGTTGCGTGCGTGGTCCATTGGCTTGGGTGCGCTGCCCAGGGGAGGTGGCCGCCAGGAGTTGTCCCAGGCAGAGGGGGATGGTCCTAGGATGAGGACTTCCATCTTGTCTGAGTTGAGTTTCAGGAAGCTGATCTTCATCCATTCTGAGACGTCTTTCATTCCTTCCAGGAGGTTGGCTTTGGCGGTGGTGGGGTCGTTGGTGAGGGAGAGGATCAGCTGGGTGTCGTCGGCGTACGGAATGATGTTGAGGTTGTGTTGGTGAGCGATGGCTGCGAGGGGGCTCATGTAGACGTTGAAGAGGGTGGGGCTGAGAGAGGATCCTTGTGGTATGCCGCAGGTGACTTCGGTGGCTGTGGAGCGGAACGGGGGGAGGCGGACTCTCTGAGTTCTTCCGGTAAGGAACGAGGAGATCCAGTCCAGTGCCGCTCCTTGGATTCCGGTGTTGCTGAGGGGCTGTATCAGTGTGGGTTGACACACTATCAACAATAGGGATGATCCTTTTTAGCTTGTGTACAATCGCACTAATTATAACTCTGTTTATTCAGCTCTCAGCTGTGGCACCTGACTTTTACTATTACCCTAGAGGTTGCCTCCTACTTCGTGGGGTAACTAATGTATTCATGCGAAGCATGGTTGTAGCTGTCCGAGGGAATTATGGCAGCCGAGACACGTTATTGATCAAACAAAACTGTATAATATATCCTGCCGAGCCCTTGAGAGGTCTAGTAATCACAGTAGGCCGCAATTATAGTAGGAGTAATAGCATATTTCAGTGAGGCCCACTTTTTGCAGGGGGAGGCATCAATCCTGTGAAAAGAGTGGGTGGACGCCGTGTACCCCCGACTCGTGCCCTGTTCTACATACTCTCCCCAGATCAGTGGTCGAAGTGGGGAAAAAAGTAGGGGAACTGTAGGCGGAGACTCCAAGGGCGGGGTTAACCCAAGGATTGGATCATTGAGCAGAGTCAGAGGTGTGGCCAGAATGTGCCAAACATCCAATTTTTTTGTATTTGTTTGGCATTTGACTGACCAGTTACAGCTTATTGTGTTATTTAATTCAACCAATGGATATACTTGATTATTTAAGGTTTAATAGGAGTTTTTGGCATTTAAATACATTCACAAAGTGGATATATTTCCAATCACACAATGTCCCAAATACGCTTAAAAGCGGAATCACAAGCCATTTGTCTCCAAGCCATGCAGTTTCTCTCATTAGCACTTCTCCTCCCTTCTTCCAAAAGAGCAGTTCAAAAATGAATGGCAAAATATCCTAATTTGCAAATGTATTCTATATAATTATGGCTCTGCCATATTTGCCACATAATACATCATCCCCTGCATAATCTTACAGTTTTAACTAATCATTTTTTATAGCTCAAACGGATAAAAAGTTACTAAAAAACATGAATGATCACCTATGACTCTGACTCCCTCACTACCACCCTTTAACAGTCCCCCTCAAGTCTCCATAACCACACACTTTCTCAGATGCATTTAATTTGATTTACAGCGAGGCTCATATCAGTGTATGGTGTCAGAGCACTTTACATCACACACATTACACAGAGACAATCATTTATACATTTGTAAATCACAGTATAGGAAATGTTACATAAGACAAATGACTACAAGGTGTAGAAGCCACATGACAGCCATACTAGTAGGCAGTATAGTTTAATAGCTCACTGTTCTATGTTAGCATTTTAACTTATACACTGCAAGTAACAAAAGGATCTCTCTGACAGAAGCAGTAACCTACTAACCTAGTTAACATGATTTGCACTTTGTGATCTGCATGGTACATGTTCTTTGCAGCAGGCACATTAACCCTCCGTGATACCTTTCCAGGAGTCAACCATTCTACTAGACAAAACTCCGATCTCTCTCTAGGAAGAACATTAATCACCGAAGTTATTATGACATTTTTATAGTTGCTGAATATTGCTGGAGGCAAGGAAGAAGGTTGCAAGTTTTTTTTAAACCCTAATATACATGCAAACACTACACACCCACCCGAAATAGGTACCCAGTGCGGTCACACCGTTCGCACCGCCCTAACCTACTCAAGGTTCATGTGACCTTAGTGACAGTCACAGTGACTGCATCAGTGCTGCTCTAGGGTGTGCTGCTTCCTAGGCCTACTTGCAAGACTGGAGATGAACTTCAGTATGGATTGTGGTGGACAGGCCTTCAAGGTTAACCCGCAATTGACACCACTAGGGTACACCTACTTGTGCAAAGACATCAGGCCTTCCAAGGTCTAGTGGGGCCTTCTAAGGATTAGCATGGGAATATGTTCCCTCAGTAGCGTGGTCTGGTGGACTGGTGACGAAGGCTGAACCCAGTTCCCCAGTTCCAAATTCGACAGCTCTGGCCATAGTGCCACATCCTCTCCCCCACTGAACACCATACTGCCCCACTGAGAGAAACACGCACTGCCTTCAGCTGCAACCTAATTGTGCCTGCTATAAACACTTGGATGTGGCTCAATTCAAATTATGTACTTGATAAGAGAAATATGCTGACAAAAAAAAAAGTTAAAGCAAACACTCATAGGGCATGCAAGATTAAGTTAAGCATATGAAATGTAAGCAGAAACAACATGGTTACCTTAACGATCTATCACTTACTATTCAGAAATCAGCGAGTGGTTTTACCTGACAAGTTAAGGACATGACTACAGGGCCCTGAAGGGAACTGTTTCAATGTCCATTGCTTCTATCCTTACGAAACGTAAGCCGTATGGTTTAAAAAAACACATCCATAAACACAGAGCCATGGTACAGATTTTGTTTTCCAATCCACCCATCAACCAGGCATTGCAATACATCCAGGAATGGTGCACTTCCCCACCTGGGGACTACAATGCTGTTCAAACAAAGACGAGAAAACAAAAGTAGCGCTTCACTGCAAAGTCTGTAAAGTGAGGCTGATGTGTGTGGATGTGAATAAAACCAATCTGGATACTTTGCAACCACTATGTCTTGCTTTATTTAGTTATGTAATTATTTTTCATATTTAAAACCTTTTCTCTCCATTCTGAGGCTGCACTTCGGAATAGAAAATTGTCAGAAAAAGGGCATTTCCCACAAGAGTGTTTTTCTTTTTTGGATCCATTTCAAAGGGAAGCAACTAAATGAAAGAAGGAAAGAGAGGTTGTGAACCGTTTCTTCAAGTCACGTTTTTCAGTAACTGAGGAGCAAGACAGAGAGGGAATAATAGGAAGAAAGGGGGGGTAGGTTCAAGCACAGAAAAGAGAAAACATTGTCTGTGTCTTCTCCGGGCAGTAAGGAAGAGACAGAGTCCTTTTCCTTCTCTGCTCGTCTGCAAACGTCCACGAAAGCAACCCGAGCCTTATCTGAATGCCTTTGCTATTTCTGCCGTCCTGGGACACAGTTTTGAAACAAAAAAGTAGGGGAACTGAATCTTTTAATAAAAGAAGTAGGGGCACGCCGTGCCCTTCCGATCCCTCCCACTTCGCCCACTGCCCCAGAGCAATGTGTAACCATAATAATGAATATAATGCCTGCATCCCTCGCTACATGGGGTACAATCCCACCGTAGTGTGTAATGATACCCCATGTCCTGTGTTATAAAGTGTGTAACTGCAACACAAATATTTCAACTAGATTGCTTTTACCAAAACAAAAAGACAAAAAAGGTATATATGAACATGCAACTTGGCGGCTAGTGGCCACCAACAGACAACAGAAAAGCAGCCTCAGAGACTAATCCGGGTTCCCCACACCCATTCCAATTTATGAATGATCTTTCCCCTGCTCCGTCGTCAGTTCTTCCCGATAAATACTTCTCCCATGAAGTCTGGCGAACGAAGCAGCCAGCTGCCAGCCTGCATTAGCTTCTTGTCTTACTTTAATCGCGGCCCCGCCGCCCGCACCATGCGCGCCACCAAATCACAAATTTTGATTTTTTGCCTGCAGCCACTATGGCCAGGGACAGTCCTGTGAGCGCGCAAGTTACTCAGGCCACCTCGCTCCACACTGCCTCCATCCCTGCTCACAACACTCAAATTCACCACTGTGCGCGATGCCCGCCCAGTGCCACCACTGCCCACCATGAATGATCGTTAATTTCTGATGACTGGAGTGGACTGAAAAACTCACCTGCGCACGGTACCTCTGCCTCTCAGTCTCAGTCGTCTGGGATGCAGGCAGTCACGCGCACTTTTAATTGCACAAGGCCCACTGTGCATGCGGCATGACAGGACTACTGTCACGTCATGGACCGAAAATCGTCCCGAGCTACAAAACCGGCCCCCTGTCAGAAAACCGGCCCCCACCCCATCCAGCCTACCTGGGATTGCCCGGTGCCCGGAATTGCCAGTCCGGCCCTGCTTGAAGCCATTTTCTTTCAGTGCGTCAGGTGATGGGGACATTCTTCTAAGTTCTCTCGCTGGGGTGGGGGATCGGGCAGCAGGAGAGACACTATGCAAAGGAAAGAGTTTTTCCTTTCCCCCGGAGTCTCTCTTGAGTGCATGTCTGCAGAATCATGACTGGAACTGTGATCATGCAGCAGGAATGCACCCACTAGGTTTGTTTTTCTGTGATGGGGAGCAGTCCCTAAGGCAATGGTCGCTCCCTAATGCATGGCATCAATTGGGATTCTGTTTCCAATTTGACCTCCCCTGGGGTCAAATTGGCAATTTGTAGGCCGATCTGCTATTCCGGGTGGGGTGGAAACCCACTAGATGCCAGGGATGACTCGTTTGTCCATTGTTTCTGGGGAACAACCCCTTAGGCAAGATTCACTCTCCAAAAGGAGCAATTATCTTTTGTTTCCACCCTCCCTAGTGGCAGATCGGCCGTTGTTTGGGCCATTTTGCTTCACCGGGGTGGAAACTCACTAGACACCGGAGATGTCTATATTTTATTATATGTGGCAGGATAAGGACCCATGGGGCAAGTGTCGTTCCCCTAAAGGGGCAACTATCTTTTGTTTCTACCGACCATGGAGGAAATCAGACAGTTATTAGGCTGATCTGCTCCTCCTGTGGGTTTGGGGGGGGGGGGGGTGGAAACCCACTAGACACCAGGAATACCTATTTTTTACATTGTTTCTGTGGAGTATCTTTTGTTTCCACCTTCCCTGGGACAGATCAGTCAGTTTATGGGCTGGTTTGCTCCCTCGGATGGGTGGAAACCCACTAGACATTAGGGATGTCTATATTTTACATTATGTTTCTACTGTGTGACCACTTGGGCAAGGGTTGCTTCCAAAAAGGGGCAATTATCTTTTATTTCCAGTTCAAACATGAATGGCAAAATATCCTAGTTTGCAAATGTTTTCTATATAATTATGGCTCTGCCATATTTGCCACATAATACATCATCCCCTGCATAATCTTACAGTTTTAACTAATCCTTTTTGTAGCTCAAACGGATAAAAAGTTACTAAAAAACGTGAATGATCACCTATGCCTCTGACTCCCTCACTACCACCCTTTAACAGTCCCCCTCAAGTCTCCATAACCACACACTTTCTCAGATGCATTTAATTTGATTTACAGCGCGGCTCATATCAGTATGTGGTGTCAGAGCACTTTACATCACACACACTACACAGAGACAATCATTTATATATTTGTAAATCACTGTATAGGAAATGTTACATAAGACAAATGACCTCAAGGTGTAGAAGCCACATGACAACCATACTAGTAGGCAGTATAGTTTAATAGCTCACTGTTCTATGTTAGCATTTTAACTTATACACTGCAAGTAACAAAAGGATCTCTCTGACAAAAGCAGTAACCTACTAACTTAGTTAACATGATTTGCACTTTGTGATCTGCATCGTACATGTTCTTTGCAGCAGGCACATTAACCCTCTGTGCTACCTTTCCAGGAGTCAACCCTTCCACTAGACAAAACTCCGATCTCTCTCTAGGTAGAACATTAATCACCGAAGTTATTATGACATTTTTATTGTTGCTGAAAATTGCTGGAGGCCAGGAAGGAGGCTGCAAGTTTTTTTTAAACCGTAATATACATACAAACACTACGCACCCACCCGAAATAGGTACCCAGTGAGGTCAAACCGTTCGCACCGCCCTAACCACTCAAGGTTCATGTGACCTTAGTGACAGTCACAGTGACTGCATCAGTGATGCTCAAGGGTGTGCTGCTTCGTAGGCCTGCTCGCAAGATTGGAGATGAACTTCAGTATGGATTGTGGTGGACAGGCCTTCAAGGTTAACCCACAATTGACACCACTAGGGTACACCTGCTTGTGCAAAGACATCAGGCCTTCCAAGGTCTAGTGACGCCTTCTAAGGTTTAGCATGGGAATATGCTCCCTCAGTAGCGTGGTCTGGTGGACTGGTGACGAAGGCTGAACCCAGTTCCTCAGTTCCAAATTCAACAGCTCTGGCCATAGTGCCACATCCTCTCCCCAACTGAACACCATACTGCCCCACTGAGAGAAACTCGCACTTCCTTCAGCTACAACCTAATTGTGCCTGCTATAAACACTTGGATGTGGCTCAATTCAAATTATGTACTTGATAAGAGAAATATGCTGACAAAAAAAAAGTTAAAGCAAACACTCATAGGGCATGCAAGATTAAGTTAAGCATATGAAATATAAGCAGAAACGAAATGGTTACCTTAACGATCTCTCACTTACTATTCAGAAATCAGCGAGTGGTTTTACCTGACAAGTTAAGGAAATGACTACAGGGCCCTGAAGGTAACCGTTTCAATGTCCATTGCTTATATCCTTACGAAACGTAAGCCGTATGGTTTAAAAAAACACATCCATAAACACAGAGCCATGGTACAGATTTTGTTTTCCAATCCACCCATCAACCAGGCATTGCAATACATCCAGGAATGGTGCACTTCCCCACCTGGGGACAACAATGCTGTTCAAACAAAGACGAGAAAACAAAAGTAGCGCTTCACTGCAAAGTCTGTAAAGTGAGGCTGATGTGTGTGGATGTGAATAAAACCAATCTGGATACTTTGCAACCACTCTGTCTTGCTTTATTTAGTTATGTAATTATTTTTCATATTTAAAACCTTTTGTCTCCATCCCGAGGCTGCACTTTGGAATAGAAAATTGTCAGAAAAAGGGCATTTCCCGCAAGAGTGTTTTTCTTTTTTGGATCCATTTCAAAGGGAAGCAACTAAATGAAAGAAGGAAAGAGAGGTTGTGAACCGTTTCTTCAAGTCACGTTTTTCAGTAACTGAGGAGCAAGACAGAGAGGGAATAATAGGAAGAGAGGGGGGTAGCTGCAAGCACAGAAAAGAGAGGACATTGTCTGCGTCTTCTCTGGGCAGTAAGGAAGAGACAGAGTCCTTTTCCTTCTCTGCTCGTCTGCAAACATCCACGAAAGCAAGCCGAGCCTTATCTGAATGCCTTTGCTATTTCTGCCATCCTGGGACACAGTTTTGAAACAAAAAAGTAGGGGAACTGAATCTTTTAATAAAAGAAGTAGGGGTACGCTGTGCCCTTCCGATCCCTCCCACTTCGACCACTGCCCCAGAGCAATGTGTAACTATAATAATGAATATAATGCCTGCATCCCTCGCTACATGGGGTACAATCCCACCGTCATGTGTAATGATACCCCATGTCCTGTGTTATAAAGTGTGTAACTGCAACACAAATATTTCAACTAGATTGCTTTTACCAAAACAAAAAGACAAAAAAAGGTATATATGAACATGCAACTTGGCGGATAGTGGCCACCAACAGACAACAGTAAAGCAGCCTCCGAGACTAATACGGGTTCCCCACACCCATTCCATTTTATGAATGATCTTTCCCCTGCTCCGTCGTCAGTCCTTCCCGATAAATACTTCTCCTATTAAGTCTGGCGAACGGAGCAGCCAGCTGCCAGCCTGCATTAGCTTCCTGTCTTACTTTAATCACGGCCCGCCGCCCGCACCATGCGCGCCACCAAATCACAAATTTTGATTTATCTCCTGCAGCCACTATGGCCCGTGACGGTCCTGTGAGCGCGCAAGTTAATCAGGCCACCTCGCTCCACACTGCCTCCGCCCTGCTCACAACACTCAAATTCACCACTGTGCGCGATGCCCGCCCAGTGCCACCACTGCCCACCATGAATAATCATTAATTTCTGACGACTGGAGTGGACTGAAAAACTCACCTGCGCACGGTACCTCTGCCTCTCTGTCTCAGTCATCTGGGATGCAGGCAGTCACACGCACTTTTAATTGCGCGAGGCCCCCTGCGCATGCGGCATGACAGGACTACTGTCACGTCATGGACCGGAAATCGTCCCGAGCTACAAAACCGGCCCCCTGTCAGCAAACCGGCCCCCACCCCATCCAGCCTACCGGGGATTGCCTGGTGCCCGGAATTGCCAGTCCAGCCCTACTTGAAGCCATTTTCTTCCAGTGCGTCAGGTGAGGAGGACATTCTGCTAAGTTCTCTCGCTGGGGTGGGGGATCGGGCAGCAGGAGAGACACTATGCAAAGGAAAGAGTTTTTCCTTTCCCCCGGTGTCTCTCTTGAGTGCATGTCTGCAGAATCATGACTGGAACTGTGATCATGCAGCAGGAATGCACCCACTTTTTTTATTTTCTGTGATGGGGAGCAGCCCCTAAGGCAATGGTCGCTCCCTAATGCATGGCATCAATTGGGATTCTGTTTCCAATTTGACCTCCCCTGGGGTCAAATTGGCAATTTGTAGGCCGATCTGCTATTCCGGGTGGGGTGGAAACCCACTAGATGCCAGGGATGACTCATTTGTCCATTGTTTCTGGGGAACAACCCCTTAGGCAAGATTCACTCTCCAAAAGGAGCAATTATCTTTTGTTTCCACCCTCCCTAGTGGCAGATCGGCCGTTATTTGGGCCATTTTGCTTCACCAGGGTGGAAACTCACTAGACACCGGAGATGTCTATATTTTATTATATGTGGCAGGATAAGGACCCATGGGGCAAGGGTCGTTCCCCTAAAGGGGCAACTATCTTTTGTTTCTACCGACCATGGAGGAAATCAGACAGTTATTAGGCTGATCTTCTCCTCCTGTGGGTTTGCTGGGGGGTGGAAACCCACTAGACACCAGGAATACCTATTTTTTACATTGTTTCTGTGGAGTATCTTTTGTTTCCACCTTCCCTGGGACAGATCAGTCAGTTTATGGGCTGGTTTGCTCCCTCGGATGGGTGGAAACCCACTAGACATTAGGGATGTCTATATTTTACATTATGTTTCTACTGTGTGACCACTTGGGCAAGGGTTGCTTCCAAAAAGGGGCAATTATCTTTTATTTCCAGTTCAAACATGAATGGCAAAATATCCTAGTTTGCAAATGTTTTCTATATAATTATGGCTCTGCCATATTTGCCACATAATACATCATCCCCTGCATAATCTTACAGTTTTAACTAATCCTTTTTGTAGCTCAAACGGATAAAAAGTTACTAAAAAACGTGAATGATCACCTATGCCTCTGACTCCCTCACTACCACCCTTTAACAGTCCCCCTCAAGTCTCCATAACCACACACTTTCTCAGATGCATTTAATTTGATTTACAGCGCGGCTCATATCAGTGTGTGGTGTCAGAGCACTTTACATCACACACACTACACAGAGACAATCATTTATATATTTGTAAATCACTGTATAGGAAATGTTACATAAGACAAATGACCTCAAGGTGTAGAATCCACATGACAACCATACTAGTAGGAAGTATAGTTTAATAGCTCACTGCTCTATGTTAGCATTTTAACTTATACACTGCAAGTAACAAAAGGATCTCTCTGACAAAAGCAGTAACCTACTAACTTAGTTAACATGATTTGCACTTTGTGATCTGCATCGTACATGTTCTTTGCAGCAGGCACATTAACCCTCTGGGCTACCTTTCCAGGAGTCAACCCTTCCACTAGACAAAACTCTGATCTCTCTATAGGTAGAACATTAATCACCGAAGTTATTATGACATTTTTATTGTTGCTGGAAATTGCTGGAGGCCAGGAAGGAGGCTGCAAGTTTTTTTTAAACCGTAATATACATACAAACACTACGCACCCACCCGAAATAGGTACCCAGTGAGGTCAAACCGTTCGCACCGCCCTAACCACTCAAGGTTCATGTGACCTTAGTGACAGTCACAGTGACTGCATCAGTGATGCTCAAGGGTGTGCTGCTTCGTAGGCCTGCTCGCAAGATTGGAGATGAACTTCAGTATGGATTGTGGTGGACAGGCCTTCAAGGTTAACCCACAATTGACACCACTAGGGTACACCTGCTTGTGCAAAGACATCAGGCCTTCCAAGGTCTAGTGACGCCTTCTAAGGTTTAGCATGGGAATATGCTCCCTCAGTAGCGTGGTCTGGTGGACTGGTGACGAAGGCTGAACCCAGTTCCCCAGTTCCAAATTCAACAGCTCTGGCCATAGTGCCACATCCTCTCCCCAACTGAACACCATACTGCCCCACTGAGAGAAACTCGCACTGCCTTCAGCTACAACCTAATTGTGCCTGCTATAAACACTTGGATATGGCTCAATTAAAATTATGTACTTGATAAGAGAAATATGCTGACAAAAAAAAAGTTAAAGCAAACACTCATAGGGCATGCAAGATTAAGTTAAGCATATGAAATATAAGCAGAAACAAAATGGTTACCTTAACGATCTCTCACCTACTATTCAGAAATCAGCGAGTGGTTTTACCTGACAAGTTAAGGACATGACTACAGGGCCCTGAAGGTAACCGTTTCAATGTCCATTGCTTATATCCTTACGAAACGTAAGCCGTATGGTTTAAAAAAACACATCCATAAATACAGAGCCATGGTACAGATTTTGTTTTCCAATCCACCCATCAACCAGGCATTGTAATACATCCAGGAATGGTGCACTTCCCCACCTGGGGACAACAATGCTGTTCAAACAAAGACGAGAAAACAAAAGTAGCGCTTCACTGCAAAGTCTGTAAAGTGAGGCTGATGTGTGTGGATGTGAATAAAACCAATCTGGATACTTTGCAACCACTCTGTCTTGCTTTATTTAGTTATGTAATTATTTTTCATATTTAAAACCTTTTGTCTCCATCCCGAGGCTGCACTTTGGAATAGAAAATTGTCAAAAAAGGGCATTTCCCGCAAGAGTGTTTTTCTTTTTTGGATCCATTTCAAAGGGAAGCAACTAAATGAAAGAAGGAAAGAGAGGTTGTGAACCGTTTCTTCAAGTCACGTTTTTCAGTAACTGAGGATGAAGACAGAGAGGGAATAATAGGAAGAGAGGGGGGTAGCTGCAAGCACAGAAAAGAGAGGACATTGTCTGCGTCTTCTCTGGGCAGTAAGGAAGAGACAGAGTCCTTTTCCTTCTCTGCTCGTCTGCAAACGTCCACGAAAGCAAGCCGAGCCTTATCTGAATGCCTTTGCTATTTCTGCCGTCCTGGGACACAGTTTTGAAACAAAAAAGTAGGGGAACTGAATCTTTTAATAAAAGAAGTAGGGGTACGCTGTGCCCTTCCGATCCCTCCCACTTCGACCACTGCCCCAGAGCAATGTGTAACCATAATAATGAATATAATGCCTGCATCCCTCGCTACATGGGGTACAATCCCACCGTCATGTGTAATGATACCCCATGTCCTGTGTTATAAAGTGTATAACTGCAACACAAATATTTCAACTAGATTGCTTTTACCAAAACAAAAAGACAAAAAAAGGTATATATGAACATGCAACTTGGCGGATAGTGGCCACCAACAGACAACAGAAAAGCAGCCTCCGAGACTAATACGAGACTGCTCCGTCGTCAGTCCTTCCCGATAAATACTTCTCCTATTAAGTCTGGCGAACGGAGCAGCCAGCTGCCAGCCTGCATTAGCTTCCTGTCTTACTTTAATCACGGCCCGCCGCCCGCACCATGCGCGCCACCAAATCACAAATTTTGATTTATCGTCTGCAGCCACTATGGCCCGTGACGGTCCTGTGAGCGCGCAAGTTAATCAGGCCACCTCGCTCCACACTGCCTCCGCCCTGCTCACAACACTCAAATTCACCACTGTGCGCGATGCCCGCCCAGTGCCACCACTGCCCACCATGAATAATCATTAATTTCTGACGACTGGAGTGGACTGAAAAACTCACCTGCGCACGGTACCTCTGCCTCTCTGTCTCAGTCATCTGGGATGCAGGCAGTCACACGCACTTTTAATTGCACGAGGCCCCCTGCGCATGCGGCATGACAGGACTACTGTCACGTCATGGACCGGAAATCGTCCCGAGCTACAAAACCGGCCCCCTGTCAGCAAATCGGCCCCCACCCCATCCAGCCTACCGGGGATTGCCTGGTGCCCGGAATTGCCAGTCCAGCCCTGCTTGAAGCCATTTTCTTCCAGTGCGTCAGGTGAGGAGGACATTCTGCTAAGTTCTCTCGCTGGGGTGGGCGATCGGGCAGCAGGAGAGACACTATGCAAAGGAAAGAGTTTTTCCTTTCCCCCGGTGTCTCTCTTGAGTGCATGTCTGCAGAATCATGACTGGAACTGTGATCATGCAGCAGGAATGCACCCACTAGGCTTATTTTTCTGTGATGGGGAGCAGCCCCTAAGGCAAGGGTCGCTCCCTAATGCATGGCATCAATTGGGATTCTGTTTCCAATTTGACCTCCCCTGGGGTCAAATTGGCAATTTGTAGGCCGATCAGCTATCCCGGGTGGGGTGGAAACCCACTAGATGCCAGGGATGACTCATTTGTCCATTGTTTCTGGGGAACAACCCCTTAGGCAAGATTCACTCTCCAAAAGGAGCAATTATCTTTTGTTTCCACCCTCCCTAGTGGCAGATCGGCTATTTTTTGGGCCAATTTGCTTCACCGGGGTGGAAATTCACTAGACACCGGAGATGTCTATATTTTATTATATGTGGCAGGATAAGGACCCATTGGGCAAGGGTCGTTCCCCTAAAGGGGCAACTATCTTTTGTTTCTACCGACCATGGAGGCAATCGGACAGTTATTAGGCTGATCTGCTCCTCCTGTGGGTTGGGGGGGGGGGGGGGTGGAAACCCACTAGACACCAGGAATACCTATTTTTAAATTGTTTCTGTGGAGTATCTTTTGTTTCTACCTTCCCTGGGACAGATCAGTCAGTTTTTGGGCTGGTTTGCTCCCTGGGATGGGTGGAAACCCACTAGACATTAGGGACGTCTATATTTTACATTATGTTTCTGGTGTGTGACCCCCTTGTGCAAGCGTTGCTTCCAAAAAGGGGCAATTACCTTTTATTTCCAACCCCTTGGGTGCAGATGAGCCATTTTGTAGGCCAATCTAGCCCCTGTGGAAGGGTGGACACCCACTAGACTTGAGGGAATTTTTGCCTATATGTATTTCATGGGGAGTGATACCTTGGACAAGGGTCGCTCCCCTGAAGGGGGTGCTTTTGTTGTTTCCACTCTCCCTGGGGTGACATTGGCCATAGTTTAGGCTGATCTGCTCCAGGGGCTGGGATGGGGACACACACTAGACACCAGGTTAAAGTTTCTGTATGTGGGGAAAGCTGGTTCCATTCTAGGATGACAGTTATTTGACTCCACTTTGTGCCCCCTTTGAGTGTAGATCAGCCTTTTCTGATTCTGATGTGCCCCTCGGAGCAGACTTCATAGTATTTTATTACTTATCATGTTTATTTGTGACCTTAATGTTTTTTTTTATTGTAGTGCAAAGCGTTTTGCTCTTCTTTGTGGCGTATCCTACTTGCTGTTTCGGCATTGGTGCTTCAGTTTGTTGAGTTCTAATTTTACACTGTATTGTTTATAGTCTTCTGTTTTGTTTGTGATAGTTTTATTAGGAAGCATTAAGGCGGCTCACCCAGCAGGTTGCTGGATTGCTTTATGAATCTGCCTCTGCACATGGCTCCGAGACTGACCCTGCATCTGAGGCAGAGGACCAATTTCAAGATTCAGGCAGTGAATTTTCTGTCTGAGAGGAATCATCTGATGATGAACTCACTATTAGCGAAGATGAAGTGCCTATTTTTAGAGGAGGATATTGATGTGCCTGTAGTGCAGCATGAACAAGTTGGATTGCAGCCAGGAGCTGACAGGCTTCCATTAGAAGTTCTAAACCTTGGGTTGTTCATATCAAGGTATAGCCTATTTTGCCTGCCTTTAGTGGTATAGCAGGATGTAGAGTTATAAACAGAGAACTTTTTGCCTCTCAAGTTTTTTCCAGCTCTTTATTGATGACGTGTTTTTGGATGATGTTGTTGAGCAGACCAATTTGTATGCTGAACAGTATTTGTAAGACAACTGTGTCACATTTAATACCCACTCCAGAGCTACCCAGTGGACCCCTACATATCTCCATGAAATGAAGCACTTCTGCGGTTTACTTTTTTCATAGTGGGATTGCTAGGGAAGCCATCATTGTCTTTATATCGGTCTACTAGTCCCTACATGGCAAATGCTATTTTTTCATGAGTTGAGATCGATATTTGCTTCTGCAGCAGATGCTGCATTTTGTGGAAAATGCTGCAAAGTTGCTACAAGATCACCGTGATTGTGACCGTCCTTCAAGATTTGGCCTGTTCTTGACCATTTCGTTGATAAATTCTCAGAGATCAATGTTCCATGTCAAGATATATATGTGGATGAGTCCTGTTCAAGGACCATTTGGTTTTCAGACAATTTATACTCAGTAAGAGAGCACGTTATGATATTAAGCTGTATATGTTGTAAGTGGCACTGGGTATATCTATAATTTCATGGTATACACTGGTAGGGATTCTTCAATTAATCCCCCTGGTTGTCCTTCCACTTTTAGAGTCAGTGAAAACAATGTGTGAGACCTTGCCAGAGCCCTTTTCACAAAGGCCACCATTTATAAGTGGACACTTTCTACAAAGGTGTGCAATTATTAAAAAAATTGTTCAGAGTGGGGACTGTGGAATGTGGCACAATCAGCTCTAACCATTAAGGATACCCTAAAGAGCTTGGGTGTAAGAACTTCAGAGGGGACAGAGCAGTACCTTGTTTAGTAATGAACTACTCGAATTGAAATTTTCAGACAGGAAAGATGTCCACATACTCACAACTATTCATGACGAAAGTAGTGCGCCTCTGACTGTTTGGGGTCAAGTAGAAGTGTACAAACCTGTGTACATTCTAGACTACAACAAGCACATGGGAGGTGTCGAGAGAGTAGATCAAAGGTTGGAGCTTTACAATACTGTTAAAAAGTCAAATGGTACAAAAAGTTGGCTGTTCATCTATTTCATTTAGCATCCTTCAATGCTTACAGTGTTTTCAAATATTGTTCTCCAGATTCCATGATGAGTTTTGTACTGTTTCAGCAGTATGTGATAGGCAGCATTTTTGCAGTAGAGTAAGTAAGTGTTTCTAAAATTGGAGTGGTTGAGGATGTGTCTAGATTGAAAGACCGCTGCTTTCCTGAATGCAATCTTCCAACATTCAAAAAAGAGTTCCCTTGTTGGAGATGTAGATTCTGTGTATGGAGAGGAGTATGAAAGGAGAGTCATATATATTGTCTCGAGTGTCTTTCTAATCCTGGTCTATATGTGCCTACAAGGTTTTAAATTGTACCATACGCAACCCAAGTATTGGGTGCAACCATGAGAGTAAAGGGGAACTGACTGTGTTCTGTTTTGCCAGACACCTAGTTGGCAGTAGTTGGATGTGCAGAATAAGTTTGATGTGTAGAGTTTCACCTGTTGTGTATGCAGTCATAGTTGGCATTTCATCTGCTAGCAATAGGTTGTTTTTTCTATTTGAATTATTTATACTTTTATTAGCTGGATGTTTTATTACTTCCTGTCTTTGCTTTGTGTGTGTAATCTGTTCATTGTGGGAGTGTTTTAGAAATGAACATGTTGTGGTGATTCATGGTGATGTCTTAGTGGCATTTGGCTGGCGGTGTGTGTGTAAACTGGCATTTAGCCGGAAATGTATTTGGACTGGAAAATGGCCTGCAGTGTGTTTGTGGGCTAGCATTTGACTAGCATTTGGCTGGCAGTGTGTGTTACCTGGAGCTGACTGATGGTGTGTGTATGGGCAATTGGCTAGCAGTTTGTGTGTGTGTAGTAACTTGTTACTGGTCACTACACACATACTACCAGTGAAACGACAGTCCAAACAAACCACCACCCAAAATCCAGTCCACACATTATGCCAGCCTCCAGGTGGTGTGATTGGTGTGTCAGTTCTGTTGGTGTATGAACGTGATGGGCCCTTAAATGGCACTGTCTGTTGTAAGTGTTGTAATGTGTTGGGCCTGAATCTGGCAGTGTGAATGGTTTTGTGTGTGTAATACATGAAAGGTGTTTGAATGGCATGTAAAGCGTTTGGTGCCTCGCTGTGGCTTTACAGCTCAAGAGCTGAGTCACTGGTCCAGTATCTCAAAATTATAATTATCTTATTAACAGCAATTTCTACCTTTAATTTTCATGGAGTCTTTTGTTCTTGAAATGTACTTTTTTATCTTTTTACTCATCCTCATGCAAGTATGTGTGCGTACTTGAGTAGTAGATGGTTGTGCACTGATATTTATCTTATCTTTCTTTCTTAGCCAAGGTGTACATTGCCTCTAGGGAAAATCTACCAACCCCAGATATTTTCATAAACTAGACACCATAGGGACTCCAGGGTGATGTGTGTTTGGTGGATCCCAAGATGTTTTCTCACCCATATGCCCTTGCAATCCTCAAACATAGGCTAAAAACACACCTCCCTCAGAGTACTGGACTCTGCAGGAAGCCACATATTTCTTGCTACCCAGTATGCCCACAGGTCTCCGGAGGAAAATAATACCTCACCTGTGTAGGTGGGATTACCACCTGCAAAAGAGTACGGTTCAAGAAGCAATGTGGCAACATCAACAAAAGAAGCAGCTGCAGGTTTGGGCCAGGGCTTTTTGGCCACCCTTCAAACCTCAAAATTTGCCTAAAATTGCAAATCTTCCTTGCATTTCTGTGTCTTGTCCTTCAAGAATCAGAAGGATTCCACAACATTCCCACCACCCAGCATTCAAACACTTGTCCCAATACAGTTACTGCCCCATATGTGTGGCTGGGACTAGGTGCTGCTGTAGAAACGGATCAAACTAAGGTCAATGGGAGTCCTCACAAAGGGAAACTCACTGACCTTGGTTTGATATGTTCCTGTCATGGGCAATAGCCCTACCCACAGAAGTGAGGTACCATTTTTATCTGGAGACTTGGGAAAATGCTGGGTGGCAGACAATGAGTGACAACCCACAGATTCCAGATGTCTTCCTCAGGGAAATGTGGTTTTAGTCAATCTTTGAGGTTTGCAAGGACTTCACAAAAGTCACCCCACTCTGGATTTTTCTAGGTGTCAAGTTTTCAAAAATGTACAGGGTTGCTAGGTATCCCTAGGTGCTGGTTGAGCTATGGCCCAAAATCTACTGCTAACCACATTGCAATAATAGGACAGTTTTGAGTGGAAAAATAAGATGTGTCCATGCTGCTTTTGGGGTCTTCCCTATTATGGGCACTAGCCCTACCTACACAAGTGAGGTTCCATTTTTATCAGGAGACTTGGGGGAAATGTTAGGTAGTAGGAAACATGTGACTCCCCATAGATTCCAGAAGTTTTCCTTACAGAAAGTTGAGGACAATTGGGGTCTATAGTCAAACTTTGAGTTTTGCTTGGGCTTTAGGGTGGGAAACCCTTGTGGGGATCACCCAAGTCACCCCGCCCTGAATTCCCTCATGTGTCTAGTTTTCAAAAATGTATAGGTAAAAAAGTAGCTGCTGCTTCAATGTGTAAAGCTAGCACCCTCTAATTAAAGTTCTTTACAAGGAACCAAGTTAAAAAGACCCAAAAGTTAGCCTTAGACTGATCTCTATTACTGATTAGCACCATTCTACGTGCATCAATGATTTGTTCTGCAGAGTGCCACCTGGAATCCCCTGCGGTGGCAACATGCTGTTTTTATTTGCTTGGAGGTTTTTTTATCACAAATATCCAACTTTTTGGTCTTGAGGGACTGTGAACATTTACATACTTTAGAATAATTTTTCTCCAGTTCTCAAAATATGGCTACCTCACTTTAGAAGGGACTTTTTTCCAAGTGTATATTTTAATATATAAATGTTATATTTTTTGCCTGGGATAGGAACAACAAAGTGATTGCTGTTTCTTAAATAATAGGCCATCAGTGGTTGCCTTCAGTGAGCTCCATCTTAATTACAATAGCACTCTGAATAGGATGACTTTTTTTTTAAACCTCTACCGTATGCTAGGTGTTGGAGATCATGTTCTGCTTATTTGCACATGGGTCTTATTACTTTTTAATTTCAATCAACTTTTTAAAAGGTAGGTAGTGCTTTTTTCAGTTTTATTTAATACTTGTAATGTTAGCCTAGATCACATATATAAGGGAGAGACCCTGTATTGAGTAAGAGTGTTTGTACAAGGATTATACTTTTAGGTTAATTACTCTCTGCTCTCAGTCAATTTTGGCTAACGCGACTAGTAATTCGAATTTTATATAAAGTTTCTACCATGCAGCCATGTATAATTTCAAATATAACTATTTATTGTTGTTTTGTTATGTATTGTATGCTGCTTTTAAGATCCTGGTGATCAAATAAAGCGTATTCTAAACACACATACAGGTTTGCTAGGTTTCTCTATGTGGCGGCTGAGCTAGGGCCCAAAATTCACAGCAGGCCACATTGGAAAAAAGAGTCAGTTTTCAATGAAAAAAAGTGAGGTGCCCTTGGTGTGTTTTAGGCTCTTTCCTACTGAAGGCACTAGGGGGCCCATTAGGATGGCGGGCGGATTGCCTCCGCCAGGGTAGCGGTGGCCACCGGCACCCTGGCGGAGGCAATCCGCACGCCATCCTTCCCTGCATTCCCTCCCGCCATATTACGATGGCGGAGGAGACCGCAGCGGTGACAAACACCGCCCGCATGTTTTCCGCCCCGGTTGCCTTGCGGCCGGGGCGGAAAACCAGTAACATGGTGGCGGTGTCTGTTAGACACCGCCCGCCATATTACAATGGTCTGGCCTCAATGCCTTTCCGTGGCGGCAATGCCGCCACGGAAAGGCATGCGGTGTTCACTCTGGGAGCCCCCTATGGGCCCCCAGAGTGAAGTACAGGTGGGGGGTGCACATGGGGGGGTACCTATGGTACCCCCCTCCATTTGCATATACAAAGCGGCAGGCACCGCGCGGTGCCTGCCGCTTTATATATGCAAATGCTGACAAGCATTTCTAGCATTGTGGCGGGCGGTGCTGAGCGCTCCGCCAGCCACAATGCTAGAAATGCAGGATGTGCCCGCCACAGTGGCGGGCACATCCTAATGCCACCCCCGGGACCCCCGCCCTTATGGCGGGCGGTCCCATTCCCTGCTAGGATGACGGGCGGACTTTCTAATAGGCCCCTAGGCCTTTCCACACAAGTGAGGTACCACTTTTATTTACAGACATGTGGGAATACAAAATATGAGAATGTTTGTTATTACCCGTTGTATTTCTCTGCATTTGTGCTTTCCACATGTAAGCCTAGTGTGTAAGAAATAAGACAATTTGAAAAATTCCCTCTGAATCACAGGCTAGTATGGGTACCCACAAATTCAGAGGTGCACAAATAACCACTGCTCCGTACTCCATATCTGATGGGTATTTCAGAAATACACAGGTTTCCTAGAAATTCATTATTCGGTCTTTATATTTTCCCGTATAAATTGCTCTATACCAGGTACACAACAAAATCCTATTGTACGGTGCAGTTCATTTGTTGGCTCCGGGGACCTCGTGTTCTTGGAAAACGTACAAATCGTATATATCCTCACAACAAAAAGGGTCCAGCGGACATAATGATATATTGGTTTTGTAAAATGTCCATTGTGACAGTAAGTTACAAATAAAAACTCTGTTCCAAATGGACGTTTTGTCCTACTCATTTTCAATATTTTTTTGATTTCAACAATTAGTTTCTTTGGAAAAACCTTGAAGGATCTACAAAAATTGTCCCTTGCTGTACTAAGTATTCTATCTACTTATCACAAATCTACAGCTTTCTGTGTTTAACCATGCGTTTTCCCTCGGTTTCCACCACAAACTGGAATTAAGACGAAAGCAAAAATGTTAGTAAAAATGGCCTACCTCTTAGAAAAATGATAAAAACTGTCATAAAAATTTTTTTTCTGATTCAGCTCCACATGTTCCTGAAAGCTGGGAAGATGGTATCTTTAGCAAAGCAAACCTTTCATTAACGCAATTTTTAGAAAAAAAAACAGACCATTTTTTCGGAGCATATTTTTCCTATATATCCCCCCAAAAACTAATATAAGTTATATTTTGGCTAATTTCCCAGCCCCTTCTAGGGGAAGCCACAATCCCTGGGTACCTTTGGAATCCCTGGATATTGAAAGAATTGAATGCAAATTTGGTGTGGATATCTAATATGGAAAAAACGTTATGGAGGCCTAAGCGCGAACTTCCCCTAATAGCCAAAAAAGGGCTGCTCATTTTAGGGAGAAATGGGTTAGCAGCCAAGGGGTTAAAATAAATCAAAGACCTCAACCTTTACAAACTATCAACAAATACACATTTAAAGTGAAACTGATGCTCTTTTTTCTTTCAAGAGAAAAGAAAGCACATGCTCCACATTGCAACACCCCAACGAAAAATCTGCAAAAAAGTGTAAAACATCTAAGAACATAATTGTACGTATTTTTAGATTTAAATTATTTATACTATTACTCTACTTTTAGACACAATGACAGAAAGAACAAGGTACATAACATCCCAGAAATGAAAGCATTTGCTATGTCACATGGGCTACACCTACAGCCAAGAAAGCACATCCATGAAAAATGTTCATTGGAAATGTACCAGTTATTATTCTACTGCATGCTATAAGAGGGCTACTACAAAAAATGTATAAATAATGTAAGGCTACACAACCATGCCTCCCATAATGTAAAGAAGAAATAAAAGTAAGGGGGTATTGCAGGATACAAGAGAGGCAAGCACTAGCTCCCAGGATCCCGGGTTCAAAATCCTAAAAGATTAAGGGGGTGATATACTAACATTTTACACTGGCTTTGTGTCATAAAATTGATGCAAACCAGCACAAAACATTTCTTTCACTATTTACTTTTCAGCGTAAAACTTGTTTTGCAATGGAAATTAACTAAAAGCAATCCAAAGCAGCATGAAGCACTGCTTTGCATTACTTAGTGTCAAAGAGGCTATACATGGGCTTTCCCATGCAACTACCCACATATTGTACGCAAAACCCTATCTATCAAAAATGTGAGACAGGGTTTTGCTTCAAAATATAATGCCTTTTGAAACCGAGCGTTAAAAGGAGAAAGTATGTATTTTTTTCCTTTTTTTCTGACTTTGCATTTGTGCTGCACTGTACAGCACACATACAAAGTAGGAAAAGATTTAGAAGTTGTCTAGGCATAGTGTTTTGTACTGGAAGGGAATCCTTCCAGTACAAAAACCTATGCTAGACTCTTGCACACACCCTCGCATGGCTCACGGCCACAGAATTCTGTGCTGGTGGTAGGGAGAGGGGAAGAGAGCCATATCTCTGCAGATATAGAGCTCTCCTGCTCCCTCCCTGTCACGCAATGCAGCACAGCATTTTTGGCTGCTGTACTGTGTTGCATGACACTTTAGTAAATCCTGCCCACACTCCCTAAAGCCTTTGAACACACCACAGACCAAGTATCACTTATACCCACTTCAAAACATTTAATTGCATCAAATAAAAAAGCAATCAGCGATACTCCTCCTGCCGATAGAAGATACCAAGATATAGAAATATCTGAACACTTAAATATTGCACATAATGAGGAACTCTTCCTGTTATATGACAACCTAAACAATGATAGACAAACCCTTATGTTTTCTACAACAGATACCTTTCTAAAACTAAGCCACTGTCAAACTGGATGATGGATAAAACCTTCAAAATGTATCCCAAACCATTCACTCACCGATACACAATACACAGTGAATGGATCACTGACATAATATCGAGGGACAGAATATCGACCATCAAGAATATCGTTGAAAAAATATCGACAGACAAAATATTGAGTTTCTATCTACAAACAGGTAAGTACAAAAATATCGAGTTAAAAATATCGTTTACTAAAATATAGTTATTAAAAATATCGACTTTACTAAAAACAATGTTAAATTAAATTAATATTAAAAATTAATTACTAAAATATACTTAAAAATACTTACATTAACTTATAATAATTAAATAATTAATGAAAGTTAAAAAAAAATGTTTTAATTCATATTTGTTAAAACATATATATACTAGCAGCCCGTCCCGACCTTGTCCGGGAGCAACAGGCTTCCCCGAGCCCCGACATTGTCCAGCAGTCCGGGACCCCGCCCGGCCCGTCCCCCGCCTGCCCCGACCCCGGCCTGCCCCGACCCCCGCCTGCCCCGACATGGGTCCCCTTACGTCAGCCGCCGCTCCACCCGCCTGTCAGCTGCTGATATACTGCTTTAAATACGTCTGTTCTTCTTTGCAGAGGTGTACAGCTGACCAATCCGTTCTACAGAGTGTACATTATCTGGGAAAGCTTACATCGTATGGACTATATAGACTTTCCACCCACAAGTCCGGTTTGAACGGTAACATCCCGTGGAATACCGTGATGGGATAAGCACTTTCTCCTCTAATTATGTTAATTTTAGCAGAGCATGCTCTTACGAATCAGGAGGCTGCTCTTCACAATCAGCAGCCTATTTATGCGCGATATTTCCCTATTGAAATATCTAGCCAATATTGTTAGACCAGCCTCTGTGGTTTACCTGCCATTCTTTCCTTGACCACTCTGTTTAAATCCCATTTATCCAATTATTTTCTGATCATGGTAGGAGTCCGTGTGATATTAAAACCCTCTCCTCCCACAAAAAGATAAGTGGCTAGCATGATCCCTATGGTAACCAGACTACCGGGTATCTTGCTGTAGCCAATCCGCGTTCGGGCAGAAAGAACAGTTCCCTCCCCGTTAGCGCATCCTGATTGGCTTACGTAGAATCACGTGCCGAGGCCACGCCCAACCAGGAAATGCAAACGGGTTACTTTACCGATATCCCGCGGACAATCCGGTTATTCCACGGGGCACCTCCGGCAGTAACCAAGTAGGTTTACCGCTAGATGATCAGAAGTCGCAAGTAAGTGCAACCAGGCTGACCTACGTGTGGGACAACAACTCACCGCACGATCCCATTGGTTTTACTTTACTGTCCGACTTGGGCAGCTCGTAGCTCATACTTTGCCTCTGTTTTCTATACACTTACAGGTGACGGACACTTGCCGTCTTGGAAATGTTGGTGCCCATGAAGCGGTAGCTTACGCCTCTAGCGTAAGCTTAACAATGTCGCCATTGTGATCCACCATAGCAACATCACTACTGCACATAAACAAACCTACGTAGCCGCCCACAACGCAGCACGATAGAGATCACTCTCCCTTACTACGGCCCCCCATTTTACACTAGATCCCCAGTTGCCAAACCAGTCCGACACCTATCTTTGGCGCTGGCTCTGTACTTCAGGCACAGTCCGGTAAAAATCACTGAAGCACTTTATTCCTCATCGCAATAGATGGACCCTACTGTTTTAATCTAAACGCTGGCATGACTCCATCTATTGATCCTTCGATTGTGATTATGACCAGCGACATATGTGTTAAATGTAATTCATTGTTCTGTCCACCCTGGTATGTGATCCCAACCTTCTTTTGTTCCCCCGTTTGTCTTACAGGTTTTTTTCCCGAATAAGGAAAAACGCACCTTTTTACACAAGATCGCAATTTGCAGTCTCCAATTTGAACTAGGGCAGGACGCGCCTTAGCGTGAACGGACCACCCGGTTCAAAATTCACGGTCCTGACGAAAACCAAAGAATCACTTCAATGGTTGAAACATGTAGACCTAGTTATCAGTAGTTTTTGTAGAGTTTCACATCACATAGCACACTTCGCTATTTTTAACGCACTATACTTCTCAAGACACCAAAGCCTACCTAATTAGGCACAGGTGCCACACTGTTTTTATAAGGGTTCAAGCACTCAAGAATAAATACTTGAAGTGACTAGTTTTGACCCTTTTTAATACACTTTTTGATAGTTATGCACACATAAAAAAAAAACTGACCAGCTCCACTGTAGTCAGGTGTCGCAGCACATCCTGTGGGTATTCGGTCTTTGGGGTGGGACCCCGATGATGAAGCATGTCACCAGCCAGGTTGGTGAGTGAGGGTTCTTCTATAAGGATATGCATTATCCGACAATGGGTTGGGGCATATTGTGCTGACTCGAGCGCTTAACCCTAGACTCAGAGAAATTGTTCTCTGCCTTTTTGAGGGGATACTCCTCCTTTGTTTTTGTAAATTGTTCCGGGGACTGGGAGTTCCCACCTCACATAGTATATGTAAAATTTCCCTGACTCTCTACTTTGATATTTAAAGCTTACATCATAGCTAATCTTTTTGGCCTAGAGGTGTGTTAATGATTGCAGTTCCACCACAAAAACACGGGATCATTCTCTTTTCTCCTGCAGCCCGGGCCCCCGCCCAGCCCGTCCCCCGCCTGCCCCGACATGGGTCCCCTTACCTCAGCCGCCGCTCCTTCTGCCTGTCCGCTGCTCGCACCGCCACTGGCCTGTCCGCTGCTCCTCACGTCACCGCTCCTCCCCCGCGCCATGTCTGCCGCTCCTCGTCGCGCTCCTGGACGCCGCTCCTCTCCCGCGCTCCTGACGTGAGCACGCACGTCGCGGCCGGCGCTACTTCGGAGGGACTACTTTTTTTTTACTGTACATTTTTTAAATAACGTTTTTTTATTTTATTTATATAGCCTATAACCATCTGCACACCCTGACGATTCCAACGGTGTATCGGGTGTGTGGATTGGCGCTGTGGTTCCCGAGTTTACCCGCCTCAAAGGCTGAAAGTTCTTCCTTTATTATAGTAGTATAGATAGTAACAAAATATAATTAAATAATAGCCAATATTATTAACGTACAATAACAAAAGTGTAACAATTACTATTCCCACTCCAAAGAGAGCAAGCGTAGGGAAAGCGTTGGATAGCCTAGGGGTTAAAATTACTATTCCCACTCCAGTGGGTGCAACAGCAGGGAAAGCATTGGATAGCGTAGGGGTAAAAATTTATATTCCCACTCCAGTGGGTGCAACAGTAGGGAAAGCGTTGGATAGCGTAAGGGTAAAAATTACTATTCCCACTCCAAAGAGTGCAACAGTAGGGAAAGCGTTGGATAGCGTAACGGTAAAAATTACTATTCCCACTCCAAAGAGTGCAACAGTAGGGAAAGCGTTAGATAGCGTAGGGGTTAAAATTACTATTCCCACTCCAGTGAGTGCAACAGTAGAGAAAGCGTTGGATTGCGTAGGGGTTAAAATTACTATTCCCACTCCAGTGGGTGCAACAGTAGGGAAAACGTTGGATAGCGTAGAGGTAAAATGTACTATTCCTACTCCAGTGGGTGCAACAGTAGGGAAAGTGTTGGATAGCGTAGGAGTAAAAATTACTATTCCCACTCCAGTGGGTGCAACAGTAGGGAAAGCGTTGGATAGCGTAAGGGTAAAAATTACTATTCCCACTCGAAGAGTGCAACAGTAGGGAAAGCGTTGGATAGCGTAAGGGTAAAAATTACTATTCCCACTCCAAAGAGTGCAACAGTAGGGAAAGCATTGGATAGGGTAGGGGTAAAAATTACTATTCCCACTCCAGTGGGTGCAACAGTAGGGAAAGCGTTGGATAGCGTAGGGGTTGAAATTACTATTCCCACTCCAAAGAGTACAACAGTAGGGAAAGCATTGGATAGCGTAGGGGTTAAAATTACTATTCCCACTCCAGTGGGTGCAACAGTAGGGAAAGCGTTGGATAGCGTAGGGGTTAAAATTACTATTCCCACTCCAGTGGGTGCAACAGTAGGGAAAGCGTTGGATAGCGTAGGGGTTAAAATTACTATTCCCACTCCAAAGAGTGCAACAGTAGGGAAAGCGTTGGATAGCGTAGGGGTTAAAATTACTATTCCCACTCCAAAGAGTGCAACAGTAGGGAAAGCGTTGGATTGCGTAGGGGTTAAAATTACTATTCGCACTCCAGAGAATACATTAGGGAAAGTAAATACTTCATATATTATTTAAAAATGTAAAAACGAATATCTATTAATAATTGATTCAAAATAATTAAAAAATGTATATAATAAAATAATTAATATATTAAAATTACTAATTAACAATAATTATTTTTTTTTTTTTTTTTTTTTTTTTTTTTTGGGGGGTTCAAATCTGCTTTATTGAGAAAAAACAACATAGTCAGTGACACAGCTTTGTTTGCCTACAACCCGGAGGCCAGCAGCAGGAAAGTAGCATCGATACACAGCCTGATAGCCGGCATCCCAGGGGCCCGGCGGCATTTTACAGATTTACACGGCGTCAGGCCTGCATCCGTTGGAGGGAAACAAGTGAGGATGAGCAGCAGTCGAACAGGTTTTTTTGAGCGAGAGAAACATCTCACTACTGTTTTGTAGTTCATAAAACAAAGAACAAGAAATATCCCAACCAGGTTACAACTAAGAGGTGGTGCTTAAAACTGTGTAGTGATGGTGTGTGATAATAGCGTGTTGCGGCAGCCCTAGCAGGTGGCGGCGTGCGAGGAGATGAGTGTCCTGAGCTTACTATCTAGTGTTGTTAGTGTCTGCATAGTGCGAGCCCCAGAGGACGCAGGTTGTTAAGGACATCTTTTCCCAGCGGGACGAAATAGTGTCGCGGTGGCGAGGGAGGGTGTATGGGTGTCGAGAGGGGGAAAGGGAGGCAGAGCAGTCTAGGCAGGGTTGTTTACTTCCCCATGGGGTATGTGGAGGCAGAAAGGCAGCCATCCTGAGGGAAGGCCATAACTCCTATCCATGGCTATAGGGTGAGTGCTGGGGGAAACGTTATTGGCGCTGGGGAGTGTCAGGTCCGAGTCCTGACTGTGCATCGTCGCTTGAGCGTCTAAGCAGGTAGTGCACCAGGGGGTCCCATATGTCTCTGGGTCGGCATGAGAGAGGCAATAGTTCAGCAAAAGTGGTGTGCTGATCCTGGCAATGTGTCATGTCGGTGAGCCATTCCTTAAACTTGGGTGCTCTGCCTCTGCTCCAACGGCAAGCGATTCGCCGCTTGGCCAATAAAAATGCTGTGTCAACGAATTTTCTGCAGTTTCTAGGCAGCTGCAACGTGTAACCAAGGACAGCCACCAGGGGGTCCGCAGGAATCTCCTCATCCACCATTTCCGCAACGGCCTCGATAACTTGCCGCCAGTAATCAGCAATCTGGGGGCAAGACCACGCCAGGTGGAGAAAATCGGCGTGTTCAGCACGGCAGCGCTCACATTGATCATTATCAGCCAGTCCGAATCGATATTTCCGAACCGGCGTGTAATATATCCTCTGAAGGTATTTGAAATGGATAATTTTCAATCTGCAACTGGCAGAGATGCGGGAAGTCAATGCACAGCAGTGTGTCCATTGGTCGTCCGAGACATCCAGTCCAAGCTCCGCAGACCAGCGTAGCCGGGCAGCCGAAGTTTGTAATGGAGCCGCACCTCTGATCTGGCGGTAAAGTCCAGAGACCAGATGGGTCCCGTCTTGTGAACCCAGTAGGAAGTGCAGTGGTACCAGGATCGCGGGTTCAGCAGGGTAGTCGGGTAGAATGTCCCGCATCCCCGCGCGCAGTCGAATATAGTAAAAAAGTTCAAGGGGCGTATATTTATACGTTTTAAAAAACCGATCAGCAGATTTGAATTTATTGCCGTGAAACAAATCTCCCCAGCTGGTAATGAGAAGTTTGCCACAGAGTTGTTGAAATCCCAACTCCGATAGCAAAGAGAGCTGCGGATGGTAGGTGAGCGGTAGCTTGGGGGAGTAGGGTAGTGGGCACAGCAACCGTCGAGCGATTCGACGCCATGCGTCAAGTGTGCAAGAAACTGAGGTATTCGAAGTGGTAATGGATGTCTCGGGGCAATGTAGCAGGCCATTCAGCGGAAGTGGGTGTACTATCCAGTCTTCCACCGCTATGTGTGGCATGAAGGGAGTAGGAGCCATCCAATGATAGGCAAACTGCGCCTGTGCACTCTGATAGTATATTTCGAAATCGGGGATATCGAAACCTCCCTGGTCAAATGGAAGGATCAACGTTGACCACTTTAAGCGGGGAGATTTGCCCCCCCAGACAAGTCTGCGCAGCTCTGTGCTAAGTGTCTTGAAAAAAAAGGCGCCTGGGTAGTAGGGAATATTAAGAAAGAGGTACAGAAAGCGGGGTAATATCACCATTTTTATGAGGGAGGCTCTCCCAGCCATGGAAAGTGGTATTGTGATCCATCTATCGACAGAGGCAGTCAGCTTGGTTATGGCCACTCCGTAATTGGAACGGAGAGTTTCATCCTTGTCACGGGCGACACGGATCCCTAGATAGCGGAGATCATCACGGCACCACATCAGCGGGTAGTCAAGTGGGAAATCGTGTACCGAATCTGTGAGAGGAAAAAATTGCGACTTAGACCAGTTTATGTGAACACCCGACACTCCTCCAAAGAGGACAAATTCCCGAAGTAAGGGGTTGAGGTGCAGGTCTGGGTGTTTGACATATAGTGTGATGTGATCTGCATAGAGGGACACATCGATCTGCCGCTGCAGGCATTGTACCGCACCTGCTCTGTGTAATTGACGCAGGCGACAGGCTAGAGGTTCAACCGCAATGGCAAATAACAGGGGCGAGAGCGGACAACCCTGGCGGGTGCCTCTCGTGAGTGTGATGGGTTGCGACAACTTCCCATTTATCAGTACTTTTGCCGTAGGGTCCGTATATAAGAGGCGCACCCAAGCGAGGAACATTTTGGGGAAACCCATGTTGGCCAGGACCGAGAACAGGTACGGCCATTCGACAGAGTCGAACGCCTTGGTGGCATCTAGGAATACAGCCGCCACCGGAGTGGCAGGGTGAACCGTGCGGAGCAGGGAAAATAGGGTGCGCAGATTGTGGGATGTGGATCTCCCCGCAACGAAGCCAGACTGGTCAGGCAGGACAATTCTGGTCATCAGCAGGGAAAGCCGCGTGGCTAGTATCTTGGCGAGGATTTTGACGTCACAGTTTAGGAGGGAAAGTGGTCGATAAGAGTCACAGGATGAGGGATCTTTATCTGGTTTCAGGAGCGAGGTAATAACCACCTCCCGCATAGAGCAGGGCAGTATCCCATCAGCTAGGGACTCAGTAAAAACCTCTCTGAGCACGGGGGCCATGGTATCAATATAGGCTTTGTAGAATTCGGCTGGGATGCCATCCAGCCCCGGAGCTTTACCATTTTTAAGAGACATGATGGCCTCGCGAACCTCGTCTAGCTCGAAAGGCGCTGCAAGGAATTCCCTATCTCCATCGCTAAGCCAGCATAGAGCTACTTCATTCAGGTAATCAGTGTATGGTGCATCTGCCTCTGCTGTGGATGTGTAAAGCGCCGAGTAGTGTGATGTGAAGGCAGTTAGTATCGCATCCGAATCTCTAATGGTGGCACCGGAAGTGTCAGTAAGTTCCAGTATGGTGTTGTGCTCTCGGGATGGACGTGTGAGTGCAGCTAGTACTTTTCCAGGCCTATCCCCCTCACAGTATCTTCGGGCCACCCAGTGTTTACCCCGATATTTCGCCTCTCTAGCAGCTTCCTCTTCGTATTTGGACAGTGTCTCTCTAAAGGTCGCATGTAAGCATGGGTCAGTATCCGATGCCATACGGAGCTCCAAGTCCCTCAGATCCCCTTCCAGTGTGGTGATGGTGCGTAGGATGTCTCGCAATACTCCGTGGCTTTTGGAAATACAGAAGCCCCTGATTGTGACCTTGAAAGCCTCCCATATATGTTCCACTGATTCCACCGAGCCCTTGTTTCTAGGGAAGAAATCTCTGATCTCCTCGCCAAGCTCTGTGCGAAAGAGATCGTCAAGTAGCACATCGGGACCTAGTCTCCACTGTGGCCTCGGAGCGTCCCACCCAGGAGTCCGGAATTGCAGTCTCACAGGGCTGTGATCTGAATAGGTTCTGGGCAAGTGGGCCACCCCCAGCAGTCCCAAAGCGATGTCTCGGGTGATCAGAAAGTAGTCTAATCTGGCCCATGTTCCTGTGTGAGATGTAAAGTGCGTGCCCTCCTGACCCAGGGGATGTAGGTGTCTCCAGGCATCTAGCAGTCTCCCTTCCTCCACCACTCCCTCTAAAGCCTCTCTCGCACGGGGCTTGTAGTAGCTGACACCATCTGATCTATCAAGAGGGGGCGCTAGTGCCAGGTTGAAATCACCCCCCCAGATGACGTGTCGTGCCCCAATGGAAACAATTTTACCCCACAATGAGGAAAAAAAGGCAGGGGAGTCGATATTTGGTGCATACATTGAAACAAATAAGTAAACGTCGTGTCCCAGCCTGCCCCATAACAAAGCATAACGACCCTCCACGTCAACCTCCTCCCCAAAGCGGTGAAAAGGCACATTACGGGCAATGAGAATCGCCACACCTCTTGCGTAAGACGAGTAGGAGGAAAAGATGCGGGTACCAGCCCATTTTGATGCAAAAGATGTATCCTTCCGCTGGGGTGTATGTGTCTCTTGTAGCATGGCAACCTGTACATGATGTCTGTTAAGGTAGGCAAGAACATTCCTGCATTTTTTAGCATCGTTTAGCCCTCGGACGTTCCATGACATACATGTCAGTCGTGCAGTTGCATTCACATTAGCCATTGATATAGTAACATTGGAAGTGACAGCGCCCAAAGGGGCCACACCATGATCCCGCGGCCACCCCTGCAGTACCATACCACACACCTGATTGGCAAATATGCATATAGTCCAAGCAACATCAACCTCATTAAACCCAACCTCCCCCCTCCCACCCCAGCATCCCAATCATGCCAGTAGCCATGGATCCCCCCCATGTGAAACTCCCTCCCCACCCTCCCCCCCAACTTTAGTAAGGCAACTACCCAAGAATACAACAAGTCAGTGGGGAACACCCGATTGGGGTACATCAAAGAGAGCGCACTGCCACTACCCGGTCCATAGCTCCAGTTCTATACCGCCCTCGGTGGAGACTAGGGCCAAGGGAGTGGTCCTTGGCATACGTTACCACTGGGGTGCAGAGTTCAGTCGATCCGTCGCTCTCGTATCGCCCCGATTCTAAAGTCACGAGTCTCTGGCAGCCATAAACAAGCCAGGATAGTCTCCATATGGCTCAGAGTGTGTAGAGTCAATCAGTCTTCGGGACGCACCGGAGGTAGGTCAGCATCTTCCTGCTCATCCGCAGATGAAGGCACATCCTTGCGCGCTTTCCGAATCGCCTTCAGGAAATCCTCGGCTTTTTGCGGGTTAGTGAAAAAGCGTTGCTTGCCTTGGTGGGTAACTCTAAGCTTCGCCGGGTACAAAAGTGCATAGTCTATTTGGGCCTCACGCAGTTTCTTTTTCACTGGTAGGAACTTGCGTCTCTCGTCCTGAACCATTGGTGTGAAATCAGGATAGATGGAGAAGGTGATGCCGTCATATCGCAGTGATCTTTGTGTCCGGGCGGCTCTGAGGGCCGCATCACGGTCGCGGTAGTTCAGGAGGCGTGCGATTATAGGCCTCGGCGGCAGGCCGGGTTGAGGCATAGGCGCCAGGGAGCGATGGGCCCTCTCTACGATGAACTGGGACGAGAAGGCCTCTTCCCCGATTGAGCCTTTAAGTAGTTTCTCTACATACAGTTCCATCCTGCCTGTGGAGGTGGACTCCGGCACATTTGTAATGCGAATGTTGTTTCGGCGGCTCCGTGCTTCCAAGTCCTCATTCTTTGCCGCTATTATACGGAGGAGATTGTCCATCCTCGCTAACTGCGTCGTGTGGGCCGTGGTGGCGTCAGAATTGTCGGAGCTTCTCTGTTCCGCAGTCGTGATTCGTTCTTCATGACGATCCACCTTGTGGACCAACGCATCCAGTCGAGCCGTGACGCCATCCACCTTCTCCACAACGGTGGCGAAGCCCTGGCGCATCTCCTGTATCAGGTTGGTGAGATCTGCAGCGGGGGCAGGAGGTAGGTCAGGCTGCGGTGGCGGTCCGCTAGGCCCGGGGCTCATCTGCGACGTTGTGGCACTCTTGCGAGCGTTGTCGAAGTTGAGTTTGGGCTGGCGAGTCTCAGGGCGCCCCATGGCAGTGACCGGAGACAATGGTAAGGGCAAAGATGAGGGATAGTAGTGCAATACGGTGCAAGGTTATAGACTTCGAGCAGAGATGCAGCCAGTAGTAGAAAGCAGGATCCCAGGCCCGGTGCAATGCAGCAGATTGCGCTATAGGTGTTTCCAACAGGCGCCCTATGTAGTCTTTCAGGAGGTATCACCTGTATATCCAGACTACGGCGCGTGTTGCCAGCAATAATTACTGGCTGATCGGGAGCCGGGCAACAGTGAGGCCAGAGCACAGAAAGTTATGTCAGGCAGTAAGGCAGTCCGTGGGGACAGGTAGCGACTGGCAGCGGCTGGGTGTTGCAGCTTATCGGTCGGTGCGCCTTGGATCAGCAGCCTAGCAGCAAGTGCACAGTTCACAGCGCAGCCAGTGTTAGAGATGACTAAGCAACCTCCAGGCAGGCATGGCGGTAAGCAATGGGGTAATCCCAGCCTCTGGTCAGTGGGTCCGGTGGTGCACGCCGCTCAAGCCCGGGTCCTCGGTACTATGAGCGCCGGGCGCTGCAAACAGGAAAAGCGGCAGCCGTTTGTGTCGCCGGAGGATCGTCCCCTTCCCAGTGTTAGCAAAGGTTGAAACGGCGTTGGCTGGGGGGGGGGGGAGATCCCAGGCAGGATCTATGGCAGCCGCCTACCTTCGCCGCCACCTCCGCATGCCGTCCCGGTAGGATCGTGAGGGCGACGTCCCGGTGCGGCCTGGGGTCCTCGTGGCAGGCCTCGGGGTCGCGTAACTGCAGTGGCCCAGCGACCTCCTCGCACAGTCCCAGGTCTGGCGCCGGGCAATCTATAGCTGCCCGTATCTTCGGTTCCCGGGCTCGCAGCGACGCCAAACTTGAACCGAGTGTAAAGAGCTCCACTTGGAAACGGAGCCCGGTCTTGCGGGGGCGATATTGCACCCCCGTGGCACAGGATCAGGGCAGGATTAGTTGCCAAGGAGCGGGAGCTGCAGTACTAGGCAGCCATTCCACAAGCGCGCCCTCTAGCGCCCCAATTAACAATAATTATTTCAATTGATCACCTATTAATATAAATTAATTAAAAATTAACAATTAATTATTTAATAATTAAAAATTATTTAACAATTATTTCCAATTAAATAAATTTAAATACATTTAATTATTTAATTAATTATTAATACATTACTTCCCACCCTATTCCCATATAAACCCACAACCCGCTACAGAAAATAAATTATTAAAATTAACATAATTAACAATTAATCAATTAAATTAAATTAATTGGCAAATAAAATTTGTATAATTACCCATAAATACTTAATAATAATTAAATCTAAATAAATACCAGTAAATAATTTTACATATTTAATAAATTATAATTTTATTACTTCCCACCCAATTCCCCTGTAAACCCAAAACCCGTTACAGAAAATAAATTAGTAACATTTACATAATTACCAATTAATCAATTAATTAAAATTAATTACCAATTAAAACTTAATTAATTAACATATATAAATTAATTAACAATTAATTAAAAATTACTATCAATAAATACATTTATATATTTCATTAATTATAATTAAATTACTTCCCACCCTATTCCCCTATAAACCCACAACCCGCTACAGAATTAAATTACTCAATAATTATAAAAACAAAATTAATTAATTAAAATTAATTATAACAGAAATACACACTTTTCACACATATTATAACATAAAAATACACTATAAAAATGAGATATTATTAGAAAATCGATATTTTTAACTATCTATATTATATACTTCGATATTTTAACTTTCTTTATTTTTAACAGTCAATATTACATCACTTACCTTAAAAACGATATTTTGGTTATTTATATTCTGTCCTGTCGATATTTTGTCCAGTCTATATTTACAACTCGATATTATGTCCAATCGATATTTTGGACTCAATATCATGTCTGTGCACCACGGTGAATATCAAAAACACTAATATCTCTTTTATATATGACCTACTACCAAATAAACAAAATTTCACTTACTATGTACTCTTTTTTTTAATAAGTGTTTTTATTTATTATTTGCAATATAAACATGTAAATAAAAAAAATCATGAACACGTGCAATGACATGTGGTACAGAATAAACAATCCAGCACCGCACTCATGAAATGAGAACAAGAGATAAGACATCAATTTCAAAGATGAACATAGTTTGATAATCACATCAAGATTGTCTACATTGGTCGACATTGGGTCAGACTTCACAAATGTAAGGGCTCTTCTACTGTGTTCCCAATAATGGATCAACTCCCCTCCCCCCTCCTCTCCCAGTTCCAGACCATAGTACGCTATCCATGGGCTTACTATGTACTCTTTGACCACATTAAACATAAAACAAATGACTACTACACACAAAAAAATAATAATAGCTATGATTCCAAACATAAAAATGTACCCTCACACAGTCATACAACGCTGTTACTATCATTTCAATCAAAGCACATGGAGACATCCCAACAATCTGCACTATGTTAGAATATGCTACAAACAATCAATTTGCCTTTGAAAACAAATGATAGCACTAGCCTATGTCCTTGTCATTCAGGTAGCTAAACACTACAATTTACTAATAGAAAGCCCCATCAAAATTAACACAAACTAAGCCCCCTAATGGATTATTTCAGATATACTAGGGTTAGCAGACTATCTCACTCCGGACACAGACGCCAACCCAAATTCCAAATACCATGGCGGAATGTCTATGATAGCACCTTGGCACAGGAAGCCAAAACAAAGAAAGCAATAGGAAGATGGCACAGTGCTTCCCAATCCACACTATGCAAAAGAAAGAATTGATGGACGGAATGCTGGGCAATGCAAATATTCACCCCCAGTCACAAGGATCTGGGTTTAATCCATCATTCTTTTGCTCACCACACCACCCAGGTTTGGACCCAGCCATATGCAAATCAGTCTTGACCCTGTTCCTTATGGGAACAGTCCATCCCCGAACTGCCAAGTCAGGTCCTCCCTGGACCAGAAACAAGCACCCTGGGACTGGTTTCAGTGCATCACCCGTTATCAGCCAGGCTAGCTTGAATACAGTGGTGTGGTGAGCACGGGACCCACGTCTGGGCATACCCTTCCCACTTAGGGTGACATATGCAAAAGAAACAATTGATGGATGGAATGTTGGCTAATGCTACCATTCACCCCCGTCACAAGGATCCGGGTTTAATCCATTATTCTTTTGCTCACCACACCACCCCAGTTTGGGTCCAGGCATATGCAAATCAGTCTCAACCCTGTTCCTTATGGGTACCATTCAGCCGGAACTGCCAAGCCAGGTCCTCCCTGGACCGGAAACCAGCATTCTGGGACTGGTTTCATGGCATCACCCTTCATCAGCCAGGCTAGCTTGAATCCAGTGGTGTAGTGAGCATGGGACCTACGTCTGGGCATACCCTTCCCACTTAGGGCGACATATGCACAAGAAACAATTGATGGACGGAATATTAGACCTGTCAGCCCTAGGGTGGTATTACCCCGTTTCTTTTGCCCTTTCCCCTCATTTTTACCACCATCTTTTAGTTCGGCCTAGGTCTCTGGGTGCCTTACCACTGCTAAACAGTGCTGAGGTGCAGGTGCTTTCTCCCAATAACATGGCTGCCACAGGCCCATGCTACTGCGGAGTGGCCATTGAATACAAGCACTAGTAGTTAGGAGCAGGCTGGGACATCCTGATACTGTATCTCTACCGTTCTGCCTTTTTGTCTCATAGACCAACATGTGGAAGCTCCTGGAACCTTCCAGTCCTGGGAGGGGTTATGCTTTGCCCCATTTACAGGAGGTCACCTGAACTAGGGATATAAGAGAAAAGTAGGAAAACTGAACTAGTTAGTTAGTTGCGGCACCAATGGACCTGGGGGAACCTCTGCCGCAGTATAGACGATTGGGCCTAGGGGAGGAACCTACACTACTGGGACTGACTGAGCGGAGGGCCTGCTGTACCCAAGATAGAAGAGGGACTCTGCCAGCCTGCTGATCTTGCCAAGTGAAGGGGAAACCCAGGGGACCAACTCCAGTGCGCTGCAGGGAACCATCCTGCCTCTGATGCCTGCCAACTCAACACCCTTCTTCCCCCCCAAGAACCTGCAACTGAGACCTGCTGTGGTATAAATGTATTGCGTGTGCATTCTTGAGTCAGTGTGAGTGTGTGCTGCACCGCTGCTTTACACATTGCCTTCGGGTGCCTTCCTGCCTCGCGCCAAGCTACCGTGTCGGAATTGGTGACCCCAGTTCTAACATTGGTGTTCAGTGGCAGGATAAGGACCTGTGGTTGTGCAGCAACCCCAGTGATTCAGTGTGCGTCGCAATGGGATCCAAGTTGTAATGCAAGCCTAACAATTTGCCCTTCACTGTCTGATTGATTGTATAGGCTCCTGTGTTAGCCCTGTTGGCTACGACCTAGTGTTTCTTTCCCCAGGGGATGGGTTGTCCGTCAAGCGAGGCACCAGGAGAGAGGAGCTTCAGAAAGCCTTGAGGGCATGGGTAATGGCCCACCTGGAGGGGAGAGTGGATGAGGGACAGGGGGAGCTGGGCGCACAAAGGAAGCCGGGCACTCCAGGAGAATTTGACCTACTGCAGGTAGACATTAGTGGCAATTTGTTGCCAGGAAGACGTTTCAGGGCAGGCAGTACTGTGTGAGAGAGGAGTGCATCGCCGGAAGAGTACAAGGACAGGAGGGAGGAGAGGCAATTGAGATTAGAGCTAGCTAGAATGGAGAAGGAGAGAGAAGAAAAGAGGCTAGCTATGGAAGAGAAGAAGCTTGCGCATGAGCTTAGCCTGAAGGAATTGGAGCTACGAGCATTGTAAATAAGGGTGCAAGGCAACAGGAATGTTGACAGCATACCCACTGAGGTTCCACAAGAGCCTAAGTTTTACCTACCTAAGGATGTGGTGGCCAGTTTTAGTGTAGGGGATGACATTGATAAGTGGCTGGCGGCGTATGAGGTGCCCTTGGTAGCCCATGGGGTGCCCGAGAGTTACTGGGGGGGGTGGCCTGTATCGGTACAAACCTCCAGTGGTAAGGGACACACTCGACTTTAGAAAAAAAGAAGATCGATCAAATTACCCTGTCATGAAGGAGGCGCTACTTAGAAAATTTGGCCTCACTCCAGAGAAGTATCGCCAGAGGTTCTGCAAAAGCCATAAGGTTCGCACACAGAACTGAGTGGATTTTTTTGAATATGCACGTAATGCCTTAGAGGGTTGGGTGCGTGCGTGGCAGCGAAGTGAGCGACTATGAAGGGCTTTACAATTTGTTTTTAAGGGAGTACCGTCTCGATAAATTTTTCCAGAGCTGTCACAACACACCTGGTGGACTACAAGTTGACCGACTCTCTGGAGCTTGCGGAGGAGGAGGATACCTGGGTTAGCAGTTGGGTGTCCCACACGGGACCCAGGGGAGACACCCCGAAAGGTGGACAGGGTTTTCCCAGAGGGGAGAGATAAAAAGGAGTTCTTTAGAGGCCCACAAAATAGACCGCCTGGGAAAGGGGTAGGTTCCCCACCCCAATCTGGATTCCAGAAACCCACTTACCCTGACAAGAGTCAGCAGCCCACAAATATCCAGTGCTACGAGTGCAGGGAGGTTGGATACTACAAGGGGGATCCCCAGTGTCGCAAAAGGACCCAGCCCCCACAGGAGGTAAGAGCGCCGGGGCTGGGGGAAGAGTTGTCCCTAGATGAGAGGGGTGAGTGGACAGGCTTGACCCTGGTTTCATTGGGGAATAGAAAGATGGTCCCAGAGAAGCAGTTACCCTCAAATACTGCCAAGTACCGGCAGAGGGTACGGATTAACGGGCAGGAGGTGGAGGCTCTGAGGGACACGGGTGCCAGCATGACGATGGTACTGAGACAGCTGGTGTTCCCAGAGCAAGTGATCCTGACGTACTACACCCAGCTGTGTTGGCCGACGGCATTGTGGGTCACTACCCTGTGGCTCAGGTTCCCTTTGAGTGGGGAGGGGTCTCGGACCAGTTGAGAGTCGCGGCAAGCCCTGCCATGCCAGTTGAGTGTCTCTGCTCGGAAAGGATCTGGAGTATACCGCCTGGAAGGAGGTGGAGTTCCAAGCCCACACCGAAATGCTGGGATTACCAGGATGGACTTGCGTGGTCATGCGGTCCATGGCTGCCCGGCAAAGAACTCAACCCGGGTTGGAGCCTGGAACAATGGCCCAACCCAATGCTGGACAAGAGTATGTTGTGGAGGACACACCCCGCAAGATGAATGGGGAGCCCGCGGAGGTGACCCCGGAGTCTGCGGAGGTGGATGTTGTTCCCGTGGGAGACTTGCCCACCCCTGCAGAGTGGCAGGTGGAAGGAGGGCCTACCCGGGAGGAATTCTGTTGGGCGCAGAGAGAGTGCCCCACGCTTGAAGGCATGTGGCGGCAGGCCGAAGCCCAAGCAACTAACCAAGAGACCGGCAATTACCATATTTACTGGGAGGATGGCCTCCTCTACAGTGAGCCTAAGGCTCCAGTGCATGGGCCGTCAAGGGCCTTAGTGGTCCCCCAATGCTACTGAGCCTTCCTGCCGGAATTGGCACACAAGATACCACTAGCCGGACACCTGGGCCGGAACAAAACCTTTGCTCGGTTGGTCCCATATTTTTACTGGCCCAGAATGCGAGTTGCCTCTGACACCTTTTGCAAGACCTATAAGACTTGTCAAGCGAGTGGCAAGACTGGGACTAAGTTGAAGGTCCCTCTGTAACCTCTCCCAGTTGTCGGTACCCCTTTTGAGCGGGTCAGCATTGATATTGTTGGGCCAATGGACCCGCTTAATTCTTCGGGACACGATTCATCTTAGTGTTGGTGGACCAAGCCTCCCGGTACTCGGAGGCAATCCCTCTGAGGACCATCACTGCACCTGCGGTGGCGTGAGCTTTGATGGGGATTTTTACCCTAGTGGGATTCCCCAAGGTTGTGGTGTCAAATAGGGGCAGGAATTTCATGTCGGCCTACATGCAGGCCATGTGGAAGGAGTGTGGAGTGACCTACCAGTTCTCCACTCCTTACCACCCCCAGGCTAACAGGCTCGTACAACGCTTCAATCAGACCCTGAAGGGGATGATCCGGAGCCTGCCAGAGGACTTTAGACGGAAGTGGGACGTCCTCTTACCCTGTCTGCTATTTTCCTACTGAGAGTTGCCTCAGAAGGGAGTCAAGTTCAGCCTCTTTAAGCTGCTCTATGGCCACCCCGTTAGGGGGCCCCTCAGCCTTGTGAAGGAGGGCTGGGAGAAGACTTCTAAGAAACTCCCCCGTGACGTGGTCAGCTACATGCTGGTATTCCGCAGCCAGATGTCCAAGCTGTGGAAGGAAGCCTCAGACAATCTGGAGGCTAGTCAAGCCGTCATAGAGTGGTATGACCGGAACGCTCGGACGGTGGATTTGGATACTGGACAGAAGGTGTGGGTCATGCAGTCCAGAGAACTTAGCGCCCTCCTGGACCAGTGGACTGGACCATATGAGATCTTGGAAAAAAGAGGCCAGACCACTTACGTTGTAAACCTCAAGACCCCCCGACAACCCCATAGGGTGTTCCACATCAACCGCCTGAAGCCGCACCATGAGCGATCAGAGCTTTCTCTCCTAATGGTGACGGATGGGAGCGAAGAGAAAGAGAGCGAGCCTCTTCCACACCTTCTGGCGGCCCTTGAGAAGGATGAATCGGTGGAGGGAGTGGTCCTCTCCCCATCCTTGACCCCAGAGCAACAGAGGGACTGCCGCCAGGTATTGAAGCAGCACGCCTCGTTGTTCTCCCTCACTCCTGGGATCACGCATTTGTGTACCCATGACGTGGACCCAGGGGACAGCCCAACCATGAAAACCAAGTATTACAGGCTGTCCAACAAGATTAAGACCAGCATCCAGAGTGAGGTGGCCAAGACGTTGGAGCTGGGGGGGATTGAGCCTTTCATCAGCCCTTGGGCTAGTCCGGTGGTGTTGGTGCCGAAAGCAGCCCCACCGGGCACCACACCAGAACTTCGGTTCTGTGTGGACTACCGGGGTTTAAACTCCGTGACCAAGACGGATGCTCACCCGATAAGCTTATTGAAGGACTGGGAGCAGCTCGGTACTTGAGTACAATTGACCTGATATCAGGATATTGGGAGATTGCCATGGCCGACGGAGCAAAGGAGAAAATTGCGTTCTCCACCCCCGAGGGCCATTTTCAATTCCGTGTGATGCCCTTCGGGCTAAAGAATGCTCCGGTCACTTTCCAGCGGTTGGTCAACCAGGTGCTTTCTGGCCTAGAGGCCTTCTCAGCTGCCTACCTGGACAACATAGCTGTCTTCAGCAGCAGCTAGGAGGACCATCTGGAGCATCTCCAGGAAGTGCCACAGGCTCTACAGCGGGCTGGCAAGTGCCTGATTGGACAGGGATCTGTCGTCTAACTGGGACACCTGGTGGGCGGGGTAAGGTGCAACCCCTCCAGCCCAAAATCGAGACCATCTTGGCCTGGGACCCTCCCAAAACCCAAACGGAGGTCCGGGCTTTCCTCGGCCGCATGGGTTACTACCGCCGGTTTGTCAAGGGGTATGGAACCATCGTGGCCCCCTGACTGAATTGACTTCCAAGAAGCAACCACGCAAAGTCATCTGGACGACTGCCTGTCAATAAGCATTTGACACCCTTTAGCACGCGATGTGCACCGCTCCAGTGCTTAAAACTCCAGCCTTCAACAAGGAATTTATCATCCAGACAGACGTCTCTGAGCATGGCATAGGAGCTGTGCTCTCTCAACTGAACGAGGAAGGCCAAGACCAGCCAGTGGCCTCCATCCCCGAAGTCTACTCCCCAGGGAACAGTGGTGCAGTATGATAGAACGAAAAGCCTTTGCCATGGTTTGGGCCCTAAAGAAGCTGAGGCCATACCTTTTTGGCTCTCACCTCCTCATTCAGACCGACCACCGACCCCTTCGCTGGCTCATGCAAATGAGAGGTGAAAACCCCAAATTGTTGAGGTGGTCCATTTCCCTCCAGGGTATGGACTTTCAGGTGGAACATCGCCCAAGAGTAGACCACGCCAACGCTGACGGTCTCGCTCTGTTTTTCCGCCTTAGTGATGAGAACTCCCTAGAGGTTGGGTAGCTCTCCCCACTTTCGGCTGGAGGGGATGCATGTTAGACCTGTCAGCCCTAGGGTTGTCTTACCCCATTTTTTTGCCCTTTTGCCTCATTTTTGCCACCATCTTTTTGTTGGACCTAGGTCTCTGGGCGCCTTACCACTGCCAAATAGTGCTGAGGTGCAGGTTTTTTCTCCCAATAACATGGCTGCCACAGGCCCATGCTACTGCGGAGTGCCACTGAATGCACGCACTAGTAGTTAGGAGCAGGCTGGGACATCCTGATACTGTATCTCTGCCGTCCCGCCTTTTTGTCCCATAGACCAACATGTGGAAGCTCCTGGAACCGTCCAGCCCTGGGAGGGGTTATGCTTTGCCGCCTTTACAGGTGGGTCACCTGACCTAGGGGTATAAGAGGAAAGGAGGGAAACTGAACTAGTTAGTTGGGACACCACTGGACCTGGGGGATCCTCTGCCGGAGTATAGGCGGTTGGGCCTAGGGGAGGAACCTACACTACTGGGACTTACTGAGCTGAGGCCCTGCTGTACCCAAGTTAGATGAGGGACTATGCCAGCCTGCTGATCTTGTCCAGTGAAGGGGAAACCCAGGGGACCAACTCCAGTGTGCTGCAGGGAACCATCCTGCCTCTGATGCCTGCCAACTCAACATCCTTCTTCCCCCCCAAGAACCTGCAACTGAGACCTGCTGTGGTGTCAATTTCTTATGTGTGCATTCTTGAGTAAGTGTGAGTGTGTGCTGCACCACTGCTTTACACATTGCCTTCGGGTGCCTTCCTGCTTCGCGCCAAGCTACCGTGTCGGAATTGGTGACCCCAGTTCTAACATGGATAATGCAAACATACACCCTCAGTCACAAGGATCTGGGTTTAATCAATCATTCTTTTGCTCATTTCACCATCCCAGTTTGGACCCAGCCATATGCAAATCAGTCTTGACCTTGTTCCTTATGATAAAAGGTCCAGCCCGAACTACCAAGTCAGGTCCTTTCTGGACCGGAAACAAGCATCCTGGGACCAGTTTCAGGGCATCAACTTTCATCAGTCAGGCTAGCTTGAATCCAGTGATGTAGCGAGCATGGGACTCGCGTCTGGGCATACCCTTCCCACTTAGGCCAGCATATGCAAAAGAAGCAATTGATGGACGGAATGCTGGACAATGCAAACATTCACCCCAGTCACAAGGATCTGGGTTTAATCCATCATTCTTTTGCACACCACCCCACCCCAGTTTGACCCAGCCATATGCAAATTAGTCTTGACCCTGTTCCTTATGAGAACGGTCCAGCCCGAACTGCCAAGCCAGGTCCTCCCAGGACCGGAAACAAGCATCCTGGGACCAGTTTCAGGGCATCAACCTTCATCAGTCAGGCTAGCTTGAATCCAGTGGTGTAGTGAGCAGGGGACCAACTACTGGGAATACCCTTCCCACTTAGGCCAACATATGCAAAAAAGAAGCAATTGATGGGCGGAATGCTGGACAATGCAAACATTCACCCCAGTCACAAGGATCTGGGTTTAATCCATCATTCTTTTGCACACCACCCCACCCCAGTTTGACCCAGCCATATGCAAATCAGTTTTTACCCTGTTCCTTATGGAAACAGTCCAGCCCGAACTGCCAAGCCAGGTCCTCCCTGGACCGGAATCAAGCATCCTGGGACCGGTTTCAGGGCATCACCCATGACATGGTGAGCAAAATAATGATGGATTTAGGCCCAGATATTTGAACTGGGGTGAATGTATGACATTGTTCTGCAATCTGTCCATCAATTGATCTTTTTTGCATTTGTCACTCCGAGTGGGATGGGTATGCGAAGATGTGGGTCCTGTGCTTTCCATGCCACTGGAGTCAAGCTATCCTGGCTGATGAGGGGTGAAACCCCGAAACCGGTCCTAGGATGCATGTTTCCAGTCCAAGGATGACCTGGCCTGGCAGTTCGGGCTGGACTGTTCCCATTGGGTGCAGGGTCAAGACTGATTTGCATATGGCTAGGACCAAACTGGAATGGCATCGTGAGCAAAAAAACATGGATTTAGGCTCAGATCTTTGTACTGGGGTAAATGTATGACATTGTTCTGCATTCTGTCCATCAATTGATCTTTTTCCAATCCACACTAGGCAGAACCCAACCTACCAACCTGTAAATTTACAGAAGCTTAGCCAAAATACAGCTCCATTTTTTTATGGGAAAAATGTGCTATAGAAGAAAGTGTCTGTTTGTTTTCTGCAAATGGCATAAAGAAATGGTTTGTGGTATTAAAACAACCATCTTCTCAGCTGCCAGGGACAGGCCGACTTTTGTGAGAACACCAAACTTTTCTACACAGTTTTGGCACTATACTTGGACATAGCATATTTTTGCTATTTTTCGTGCTTTCAACCTCCTTCCAGTTAGTGGTAGAAATGGGTGTGAAAGCAATAATGGATCCCAGAAAGCTATAAATTTCTGGAAAGTAGACACATTTCTAAATTCAGCAAGGGGTCATTTGTTTAGATCCTTCAAGGTTTTTTTATAGAAACTAACAGTAGAAAATAAATAAATATTGAAATTCAGTTGAAAAAACAGACATTTGTACCAACGTTTTCACCTGTAACTTCTTCTAAGTAGGACAGATGATTTTTTAAAGCAATATACCATTACATTCACTGGACCCTTCTGGTGTGGGGATATTTAGGACTTGTAGGGTCACCAAGTATCCAAGAAACCCAGAGCCAATAACTGAGCTGATTCTTGCAATGGTTTTTCATTGTGTACCAGGTATATAGCAATTCATTTGGTAAAATATAAAGAGTGAAAAATAGGTACCAAGGAAATCTATTTATTTCTGAAATAGGAACACAATATAGAGTTTAGAAGCAGTGGTTATTTGCATATCCCCAGAATTGTGGGCACCTATACAAGCATGTGATTTAAAGGTCGTTTTTCCAAATGACCTATTTTTTTCTCAAATTGTCTTACATTTGAAGGGCCGCAATGCAAAGAAAGTCAATTGGTAATAGCACGTGTTCTACTATTTTGTGTTCCCCCTAAGTCTCCTGATAAAAATGCTACCTCACTTGAAAGGGTTGACCTAGTGCCTGCCAGAGGAAACGGCCCAAAACGCAACGTAGACACATCACAATTTTCCAGTGAAAACTGACCCGTTTTTTACAATGTGTCTAGCTGTGGATTTTAAACCCTAGCTCAGCCGGCACCTAGGGAAACCTAGCACCCATATACATTTTTGAAAACTAAACACACAGGGGAATCCAGGATGGGCTGACTTGTGTGGCTCTCACCAGGTACTGATACCCAGAATCCCTTGCAAACCTCAAACTTTGTTAAAATAAATACATTTTCCTCACATTTCTGTGATGGAAAGTTCTGGAATCTAGGTGGATCCACAAACTTCCACCCACCCCCATTCCCAAAAGTCTCCCGATAGAAATGGTACCTCACTTGTGTGGATAAGCATAGTGCCCACGAGAGGAAACAGTCCACAACGCAAAATGGACACATCACATTTTTCAGTGAAAACAGACCCTTTTATGCAAAGTGCTTGTGAGGCTCACCTGGGTTTTCCACAGGGGCGAAGTGGAAGGAACAGATGCTGCGTCCCAACTACTCTCACCCACCTGCTTCGCCCAATAAAGTCAAAGCAAAAGAGGAGAAGGTGGGTAGAGGGGAAAACAAAACAAGGAAAGGGTAAAGGAGTAGAATCCACTGGTCCGTCCTGTGTGTTGTCACATATGTTTTCTAATGGGAAAAGATACAATGTTAAGGATAAGTCTAGGACTACAAGACTGCTACACAGACCATGTGGTAAATATACTAGTATATCTGGTGAATGATCTGCTGGTGGTTTAAGGAGATATGAACAGCTAGCACTTGAGACCGACACAGTAATATCTAAAAAGTTAAAGTATACTTATTAAACATGCAGGGGCAGATTTACAAGAAAGTGCTGCAGCGCGGGAACGTAAGCCCTTTCGCTGCTCCACGCTGCGGCACTTTCAAAGCACAGTAATGCAACATATTTACAATAATATGTCACAGTCCTGTGCTCTCCCCTGCGCTGGCGCACAAACAGCTGCCATGCCCCGGCGCAGGCACCCTTGCACCATGGTGCAAGGATGCCTGCATCATGGGGAGATTGTTTTTGTGCAGGAAGGGGCACTTTTCTGCACAAAAACATTCACTGCAGGCATTTTCCTACTTCAATGTGTGCCATAGAATGCAGCACGCATTGAAAGAAGAAAAAAACTAGGAGAAATGAAAAAGTTCTCCTCGTTGTGCCTCGCTATGCCAGCCCTAGCGTGGCATAGCATTCTGACGCATTTCCAGGTTTACGATTCTTCGTAAATCTGGAAATGTGTCTGGTTCCATGGGTTTTGCGTGGGAACACCCACAGCAACACCCATGGAATGCCCCTTTCACGCAAAGTATTGCATGTAAAAGGGTCGTCTTTAAAAGATAGGAAAAGTCACGCTGGGTGGCTTTTCCCGTCCTTGTAAATATAGGGCAGTGAAATGCGACACCGGTGAGTCACGAAAAGTGGTACATTGGTGGCGCAAAGGGCTTGTAAATATGCCCCCAGGACTGCAGAATTTAAGACACAAACAATAATAAGTGTGAAACATACCAAACTTAACGGAGACTACCATTTGAATTCCTCAGACCCATAAAAATATACACATTCTGAAACACTAGGGAACAAAAAACGTATTTTCCTATTCAGGATACCAAGAAAAAATAAATAAATGTGGCACCAAAAGGTGTTGGGCCGGAATGGGAAAATTACGTAATTCAAGAATCATTAAATAATATCATTTTCTTCTTTTTTACAGCAAAAGAGGGCAAAAATGCATCAAAGCTGAAAATACACCACACAAAGCTGAAGGAGTGCAGAATCAGATAAGTATATCAATTTCAGGACAAAGAGTGGATATATTGAATCCTACCTTAACTAGGAACTATGACTCTTTAAATACTTCTGTAAATCTTTTGCAGGCAATGTGGTAGGAAAAACTGCTCGAAGAAAAGTAAAAAGGCTGGCTGGCGAGGGGGCGCCGCTGCAGCAACTATGCTCCGGAAGAAATGCGGCAACCCGGAAGCAAGAAATCACAAGACATCGGGAGTGGAACGCAAGAAACCGTCCTGCTCTATGACGGAGACATGATAATACAGGTAAGTGAGGCAGAAAAGATAGGGAGGCCTGGTGGGGGTCCGTGATGGAACGCGAAGTGCATTACCCTCATGGACCATCCCTTTTTGATGATCTTAAGCACCACCCAACGAGAGTCGGCAAGGAGGGGCGTGCATAGGAGGCCGCGGGCGGTGCTGAAAGCGCCGCTGCAGACAACACAGCATGACAGTGCCTAACTGTGGATTTTTAACCCTAGGTCAGACGGCACCTAGGGAAACCTAGCAAAACTATACATTTTTTACAACTAGACACCCAGGGAAATCCAGGATGGGGTGACTTGTGTGGTTCTCACCAGGTTCTGTTACCCAGAATCACTTATAAACCTCAAACTTTGTCAAAAAAACAAATTTTCCTCACATTTCTGTGATGTAGAGTTCTGCAATCTGTGTGGATCCACAAACTTCCACCAACCCCTTATTCCCCAAAGTCTCCCGGCAAAAATGGTATCTCGCTTGTGTGGGTAGGCTTAGTGCCCGCGACAGGAAACGGCCCAAAACGAAACGTGGACACATCACATTTTTCCAGTGAAAATGTACCCCTTTTTTGCAATGTGCCTAGCTGAGGATTTTGAGCCCTAGCTCAGACAGCAACTAAGGAAACCTAACAAACATTTAAATTTTTGAAAACAGACACCAAGAGCCATCCAGGATGGGGTAACCTGTTTGACTCTCACAAGGTTATGTTACCCAGAATCCCCTGCAAACCTCAAACTTTGTCCAAAAAACAAATTTTCCTGACATTTGTGTGATGGAAAGTTTTGGAATCTGTGTGGATCCGCAAACTTCCATCCACTCAGCATCCCCCAAAGTCTCTCGATAAAAATGAAACCTCACTTGTGTGGATGGGCCAAGTGCCCGCTGCAGGGAAGCACCCAGAACATATTGTGTGCGACATCTAAATTACTTATCACAAACCAATCTGGTTTTGCAAAGGGGGGTCACCTGGGTTCTTGGCCCCGGGCTCAGCGGCCGTCTAGGGAAACCTACCAAACCCAGACATTTATGAAAATTAGATACCCATGGGAGTTCAGCGAGTTATGGCTTGCATGGATCCTCCAACATTTTCCTACCAAGAATCCCCTGCGAACCTCAAGTTTAGCTGAAAAAATTACATTTTTCTCACTTTTCTGTGTGGGAAAATTGTGGGATCACCAGGCTGACAGAAATTTCCCACCACCCAGCATTCCCAAAGGTCTCCTGATAAAAATGGTATCTCACTTGTGTGGTTGAGTCAAGTGCCCGAGACAGGCAAGGGCCCAAAGCGCATTGTGGAGACATCAAAATTAACTATCACGAAATGGCCTGGTTTTGCAAGAGGGGTCGCCTGGATTATTGGCCCGGGGCTCGGTGGCCATCTAGGAAAACCTACCAAACTCAAACATTTCTGAAAACTAGCCACCCGGAGACGTCCAGGGAGGTATGGCTTGCGTGGATCCCCCTCCGTTTTCCTACCCAGAATCCCCTGCAAACCTCAATTTAAGCTGAAAAATTCACATTTTTCTCACGTTTCTGTGTGGAAAAGTAGTGGAATTAATGGACTGACACAAATTTCCCACCACCCAGCCTTCCCCAGGTCTTCTGATTAAAATGATACCTCACTTGTGAGGGTGGGCCAAGTGCCCACTACAGGCAAGGGCCCAAAACGTATTGTGGAGACATCAAAATTACCTATCAAAAAACAACCTGTTTTTTCAAGGGGTGTCACCTGGGTGCTTGGCTCCGGGCTCGGCGGCCACCTAGGGAAACTTATGGAAACCAGACATTTCTGAGAACTAGACACCCGGGGGGATCCAGGGAGGCAAGGCTTGCGGGTATTACACAACATTTTCCTGCCCAGAATCCCCTGCAAACCTCAAATTTATCTGAAAAAAATCACATTTTAATTTTTATAAAAAATCTAAACCTCACCAACCAAAAAGCTCAAATAAGAAACTCAATCCGTAACATAAAATAATTACAACACATAAAATGCACATTTCCAAATAACACTCACATAATAAGGACACAAGTAATAATAAATAACATTTCCAACCCAGAACAAATAAAATAAATTTGACTTACCGTTCTTTAGCTGCAGAGTATCCTCTATATCCACGTTGTCAAAAAGGTATAATACACCAAAATAGGAAAAAATATCTTCAAATAAGCCCCCGCACAAAAATGCAAAAATAAAACCATTCCATTAGAGATCCTTCTAAGTAATTCAATGTATATAGTACCCATAAAAAAACTTGAAAATGCTCAGTCCCGCCAAGCAGAGTAGGAGTTTCCTCTCTGCCAGGGTTTTCATTGCAGTTCCTCCTCCATGAAAACCCTGGCGGAGTGAAAACAAAGGGGTCCCTACAGGGCCCCCTTGTGCCTGCACAGAAGTTCCAGCATGGCATGGACTTCTCAGTCCATGCTAGAGCTGATTTTGAAGTTCCCATTGCAGTGCCTATTTTATAGGCACTGCCTTAGGAACCCCAAAGGAATCGCTCGCCAATAACTAATAAAAGTAATTATACGGTAGGCGTGCTCACGCTGATTTGGGGGTGCTGCAGATAGCCGCTACACAGTCAAACTCATCATTGGCTCCTAAGGGGCATATTTATGTAGCTTTCAACAGTGCAGCAAGCCACTGTTACGGGGTTACGGGTTTCAGCTCATACACAGAACTGTGCACAGAGACCCAGGACCACGGTGAGTTGTGGTGTACCAAACAACTCACCTCAGTACCTAGAACCCCTTACCGACTAGCATCAGTGTCACATTAGCTCTCCATCCTATAGCGAAGCTACCAATAATTAGACAACCCAGAACATGCGACTTAGATTACTCTCAGGAATGGTGGTAATCAAGAACATTCTTTTGTTTGTTATTCTCATACCAGTCCACAACTTGAGTATATAGAGACACGGTAAAGTTTAAAATGTTTATTTTAACGACGTGCTCTAAGATGCAGTTTTTTTTGCATAAGCAGTCATATGATTAAAAATAATACAATCAGCATTGTTACAATTCCATAAAACACAAAGGGAGAAATCATATTATAATGATAGTGGAAACAGGTCCTATAGTGCCTTGTATGCCACCCTCCCTAGCTAGGAACTAGGTTTTATAATAATAATAGATGGTCTTCTTGGCTTGAATGGGGAACCAGGAGTGAATCACATCAGGATCTGCAAAAGCGCTCTCTCTCTCTGGAAACAGATTTTCTCCAAGTGCCCTCATCATGCATGCAGTGCTATATTAAAGGCGCTAGAATTTCAGTTAGCTGCAGCTGTGGGCATGTTGTGTCTAAAGTGTGGGCTGATCAGCCCGAATAACAGCTAACATTGTTATGATAACCTTGTAGGCTTCTGCACACACTGTACAGACTGAGGTCGCGATGTAATTCTAGGGATGTTGAAAACAAGCCTTTCTCATGTGAAGATTTTCAAGCAGTCTAACTTACAACAACAGTTACATACAGTGTTGTGTGTAAAAGCTGCAAAATAGCAAAATAGCTATTAAACTTCTAATAAGCTTATGCTAACATAGAAATGTGTGCAGGCAGGGTCCTGCCTTCACTACAACCTCCCTTGACCGGAACACGTACAAGGAGGTGGGCAAATCCAGAACGCAGACTTCTGGTTCGAACGGGACAGAACCAAGTTCAAAAATGCGCCAAACTGTGTACTTGGAAGTAAATATTCCAAAGTAGAATGCATAAATTTAAAAATCAAAACGTGGTGGTATAATGGTCGACAATATAAGTTAAAATTATTAGAAAAACAAAAATTATTCAAGCCCAGTGCGCTGTGAAGCCAGAGATCTGCCAAAACAATCCAAAAGCGTATAGCCGCAGTACGTGGCAACTGCCTCCAATAGGACAATAGGAAGTCGTTCTCATCAGAAAACATTTCCGTCATCCAATTTAATAGTGGGAAGGAACAAACATGTTCTCTGACAGCCGGAGCCTCTAGCACCATCAGAGGACAACTCGGGTGTTCTTTGAGATAACTGCGTACCAGAAAGTCATGGGCTGCAGCCGATATGTTCAAATTGCCTAGGACTCCATGTGCCACCGCTCAGGCCATTATTCCGATACCAGAACAGTCTAACTCATGCACAACTAAGGGACTCATAAGTAGATCATAATCCAGGTTAGGAGACACGGTGTTGCAGAGACACAAATCCAGAGCCCATTCAAAACTGCAATCCAGACAATGGAAAACAGGTTGCACGTACATGAAGTAGAAAAAACGGAATGTAATCCATAGGCTGCACTTAAAGTGGCCAGAGGTAGCGCTCCATAGTATTCAAGTGTCTGATTGCGAAGCTCGAGCAGCCGGGACAAGTTGTCTTGTGACACAGACTGTGCAGCCATTTTTGAGCAAACAAAGTGACAGCAGTATAGCGGCAACCAAGGCGAGAATCAACGGCAAACCCCCGAAGACGCTGGAAAAAAATAGAATGAAAAAATGCCGGTATCACACCAAATATAGTTTGGAAGGAAATCACAAGGCCAGAGCATACTACTTTTAAAAAATTAGCCAACCCTGTGGTCGACGAGGCATTGAATATAGTGTAGATGAAAGCACCAAAATGTAGTGGGATATCAGTATTTAATAGTGCATGCACTTCAGTGCGGGTGTTTGCCACGTGAAGGACTAATGTTTCACGCGATGAAGTAAGGGCAAATTATTTTTGTGACAATAAAGCCCTTATTCGACTCATCTTGTTGAACTCTTCTTTCAAGGTCAGAATGGAAGGCCAGCTGGATACATCGATCTTCCCATGCGTGGACGGAAAAAGTACATTCTTACAGCAGACTACACGTTGGGAAACAGTCACAATGTATGGGATCCCTGCAAGCATACCACCGCAATCTTCATTATTCAAAAGCAAATAGCTACCGTTAGCTAGCAACGTGAAAGTTAGTGTTGTTGCGGGACAGGATTACCCTTCAAAATGCAAGCCAAGTTTGGCACTTGCGCATTACACTAGCCGTGCAATTGTATATTCCGACAAACTAGTGAGTGATCAGGTGTGGAAGTGCAATCTTCACCCTTTAAATAAACTTCTTTTCCCTCCCTCAGGCACCTATAGGTAAATGGAAGAGACCACACTTCATGATGATAGGCGCTCCCTATAGGTTCATATCTGCCTATGGCATAATGTTTCCTGCACAAACTGAATTTAAAAAGGGGAAAAGGCAGCGTTATTAACCTGTGAATGAGCCATACAGCTGAATTAACTTCGGCAACAGAAAAGGGTAAAGGTTCCAATTTTTCAATATGCAACAGAGAAAATGCAGCATCTTTCATAGACATAAATCGCTGTTTGTCAGTCGAATTAAAAGGTAAAAATAGAGAAGATGTATTCATGTAGTCCCAAGGCACTTTCCCAGCCTTTAAGATTTGTAAAGTCCAAGCAAACTGCATAATGGAACGTAATTTATTTTGACCACGGTACAAAACAGACACTTCATCCTGAACAATATCAACAACAGATGAAACAATATTATCTAATGTTTTTCAAAATTTGCTTGATCGATAGCTCGCAATCCAGAAGCAGCTTCAATTTGAGACAGTTTCCAAACTTCATTGTAAACAGCATTTACCCATCTTTTTGACCTGCCTACAACAGGGCCTTTAACAAAGTCATTCAAATCAACATCCTCAGACAATTTAGACAAATGAACTTTAACCGACGCCAAGGTGGAATGTTTAAGCCAGTTCTGACATAACTTGCCTACTGAATAGGTAGTAACAGAATGTGCGGTTTCAAAATGGGGATCCACCCTAACCTGTGTATAGCCAGGGGCCAGACCCAGAAAATGACGTTGGCATGAATCTGCACTTTTCTGCCATGGCAACCAGCTCTCGGGGTCCAAGCTGGAAATATTAAAGGATGAATTTGCTATCAGAGACTGCAAATTATCAATGGACATATCAGTGTGATTGTACCATGTGGGGTATTTTCCCAAATCAGGAATGGAAGGAGCATTTAATTTTTTAGACGTAGACAGTCCAAAGCAAGTGGTTTGTAAAACAGTAGAATTCAAAAACAATGTATGGTTCGGGATGAGGCATGCACGATGCAAAGCTTCAGTGCCCTGTACTTGCCAACTTCTAGAACCCCAAACAGATTTAAGATCAATAGTATCTTTCCACAGCTCATAGCCCCCTACAGCTAATTGATCAATAAAGGACTTAGAATGCAGTAATTTAGTGTGGCTGAGTCTAACTTCGGAAGAGGACTTAGCAGTCATCTTAAAATAAAAGGCATCAGGATTAGATTGATTAAAATCAGTAAAATAAGTAAACTTTTTCAAACGAGTTTTTGAGCTGCCTTCAATTGGCACTGGACAATGCTCCCATTGTGTATAATTACCACATTTCTAAATATGTTGGCCTTATGCAGAAAATGATTACCATAGTGTTGGTAGCAAAATAAGTCTGCATAGTTAGCCGAGTCCAAATACAGATCTTCAGCATCAAAGGCAGCATAATATTTCAAATCAGAAAAAAGAGCCTCTACGGCTTGGACATCCCAATCATCAGAGTGTATGTTTTGTTTCAAAACATCCCCCAATGAAACACGAAGTACATTGGGGACATTTATAACCTCTGTAGGGCTGTGGTTTTGAAATTTAACTGCATCCCACACAATCCCATCTAATACAGGTCAAGCTGTGATGTTAACAAAAGTCTGGTCCCTCTTCATTCTGTGCAAAGAGTGGGGTGCCAAAGTTTCATCAATTAACCGAATTGTAGATCTTTCTTTAACATAATGTCCATTAACAAGACTAAAACACATAATTACAAAACCAATTGACATAAACAAAACCAGCACCAGCCAAATGTAAGTCTAAGGGGGTATCAAAAAATATTTCTTACAACCAAACAGCAAAAATAGAAACTTTTGAAGGGGACTTTGATGTTGTAGAGGCAGTGTCAAATGAAAAGCGTGACTGATTAAAAGCACTTGTTTCCACATCAGCCAATGACACATCAGTGGGATATACTCAGTATCATCAAGGGGTTCACCAGCCAGTGGATTCAATAAAGGATTAGTAACCATAGGCATCTCGATGGCAACGTAAGGTCTGGTGTTACTTGCCGAAGCCAAAACAGAATTTCTCAGCATTGCTGGACAAGAGACCGCTGGAGTCATACTAAGAAGAATCGGCCACTCGCTGCAATTTGACATTATCAATGGAGATGTACCTGTTTTCCTTGACACTAGGAAGTGGAGGTAAAACAACTGTTCTTGTACCCTGCACGCCAAGCACAGGAACTTGGGCATGATATGAGGGGCCGAACTCCTTCTTGTTCTCCACCTTCTCACGGACCAGGTCACCGACTCGGGGTAGCCAGCCAACCACTGGAATCTGAAGAGCAGCATCAGATGTGGAGGGCAAATGTTCATTTGCAAGACTGTCTCTGGTCTTTTGTAGGTTCCGTAATACAGCAAAATGATCATCTACGTCAAAGGGTGCGGCAGACGCTGCCATGTCTAGACCCTCAAGGTCCGGAACAAACATTTTGATGCCAAAGAGCATTTCGTATGGGGTCCGCCCACCCAGTGACCTTCTATGGAGATTATTAAGTGCACGTTGAATGCTATACAGATGGGCCAGCCAGTTCCTGCCAGTACCTAAAACCCTCGCTTTCAAGGATTGCTTTAAGTCACGGTTCATTCGCTCCACAACTGAATTGCCCTCAGGCCTGTATAGAGACGAAGATTTGACCTGGACTCCCAATGAACCTGTGGCATCCTTGTACGCCTTAGAGGCGAACGCTGGACCCTGGTCCGAATGAAGGGTACCACATGCAAAAATCCCCACCAAGAGACGCAATCCCTGATGACAGTTCGGGCATGAGCACTCCTTTGTGGCCAGACCCAAATAAAGCGTGTGCACGAATCCACTGCAACTAAGATATACTTATACGCAGTATCTGAGGAGAAAGGACCACAGTGATATAGGTAAACACACCCAAGTGGTTTATTAGATATGTACAACTGTGTCTGGGGCAGGCGCGCAGCAGTTGAAGGCTTAATATGCTGGCAAATGTCACAATGAAGGACATAGTCACACATCTGTTTGTACAAACTGCACCAGTAACACTGTTGTAAGAGAGATACAGTAGCTGAAAAGCCGGCATGCCCCGAGGCCATGCCCTGGTGAGCTGCTGTTATCAAGGTCTGCCTGCGGTCCACGTTGGGAATCTATCTGTCACCAATGTTGTTAATTCTCACAAAGGGAACTTTATCAGGACTTAAATGATAAGAACATTTAGAAGGGAAACCTCTACTGGAATTACCTTCCTTCTCTGTTGCGGCAATAGCTGCCAAGATGTTATCATCAATCTTACTTTTAGAACGTTTTACTGCTGATACTACATATGGTGCCACTGCTGTCTTGGCTGCTTCATAAGCAAGACTTTTGCCAACAGTGTGTACTCCTACACGCTGATGACCAAGTGTATGAATTACAAACACGAGAGGCAGAAGTTATTTAAGTTCTGCGACTCAAACCCATAACATTTTGTGTTTGTTTGTGCTACCTTTGGACTCACAATATTCATTCTGAGTCCAAAAGAATACGTTTTCATTGTAAGACTGTACACAGTAGTAAGAGTCACTTACAACAAGAGTAGTCACACAAGGGTCAGCGTACTCCAATGCAAGCACCAGAGTGTGTAGCTCTGCCATTAGGCAGCACAGTTCCCTAATGTCTGTGTATACAAGACATTGGACTTGAATTCTCCATTTACCATCGTACCAACCACTATTGCGCAGGTCGCCGAATAAGCATGCTTTGACCCCGTCGCGGGTTGCGCCGAACCGTCAGTGTAAATGATACAATGGAACTCCTCAAGCAGGCGCAAGGACAAAGGAGCCGGATGAACAAATTCATACTGTAAGTACTCCTGAGTTTGCAAAGAGGAATCAAACACAAACGTGACATCCGGAAACGTCAAGGATGTGGCCCATTGTATCCAACGAGGATGCAAAGCTTTAGAATTTGATACACTGGCTCTCGTCACTGCCTCCAGGGCAGGATACGGTGTAACTACCAACATGCGTTTCCCCTGCGACAGCGCTCTCTCTTTTAGAATCACCATCTGCATTGCAATTAAAACTTTCTTGACAGTGGAAAATTGATTTCAGCCAAAGTGTACAAGTGTGACTTGTAAGCAATAGGGACTGTGTCACCCTCATTTAAAGTCAGGTACGTGAAAATCACCGTACCAGGCACAAATCTTATTACCAGGTTGGTGTGGTAGTCACGAGGCAGTAAGTATCTAGAAACAAGAAGATTAGACTGCAAAGATTGCAATATTGCAAAATGTTCCAGCAGCCAGCAAGATTTTGTGAAAGTATGTTGTACCAAGCCATAAAGCGGCTTGATACACTGGGTATAATCAGGAATGTAAGTACGCCCGAAGTTCAAAAAACCCAGTATAGATTGTAGTTTTTTCAGAGTTGTAGGAGTGCGCAACTGTGCTCATTTCTCCAAGAAGTGAGGTGCTAAACCTCGACCTTCATTGTTGAGCTCATAGCCCAGGAACAACACTGTAAACTCTGCAATGTGTGATTTTGAAAAGTTAAATTTGTAACCGAAGTACGCAAACATGCAAATGATGCGGTCAACGCGACACAAATGCGGCCATAATTCGTTGTCTGTGAGATAAATGTCATCAACATATGAGCACGCATCAGGGTCGAGTCCCTCCAAAACAGAGACTATGCGAGCGGCAAAGACACCTGGACTGTTTTTATAGCCCATGGCCAATCTTCTGAACTGTCTTTGTTTGCCGCCACAGGTGAACGCTGTCCATTGACTACTAAGTGAGGACAGGTTATGGCTAAAAAAGTCATTGGATATGTCTAGCGTGGTTTTAAACCGTTTACGCATGAGACTATCCACAAGGGCAGACCTGTGAGTATTCTGTACAGCGCAGGTTCGACAATGAGAGTTCAAATGCCGGTAATCCAATACAAAGCGGTATGAGCCATCAGGCTTGGTCACAGTAAAAAGAGGATTATTCATTGGTGACACACATGTTTCAATCACACCTTGATATTCTAATTGTTCAAGGATTTCTGCAACAGGAGCTTTTGCCTCCAGTCGCATGGGATATTGGGGTTGAGGCTGTGGCATAGACCGTAATGGAATCTCATGTCTGGGTGAAAGCTTGTCCTATCCACATTGAGTACGGTGCAAAGCAGGCGCAAGCACCTTAGCCCACTCTTCTGCAAAATTCAGCGCCTGCTCTTTGGGCACAGTATGCGCCAAACTAGGGAGGATTACCGCCTCCCCTCTCGGAGCAGCCAGAATGAAGGGTGGGGGCCAGTCTGCCTCTGCTAACAAAATGTCATAGGTAGAAGTTAGATTTTACCAAAAAATCTTTTTTTTTTTCGTTGTATGCCACCTTCAATTAAAAGGACTATTTTATAGAGTCTGTCAGGGGGAGCCACTCTAGTGTCAGCTGTCTCAAAAGCAAAGAACGTGTCAGTTGCTGTCGCCTTCAGATATGGATGCAATGCTTCCTGGCACTACTGTAATTTCCGCCGCGCTGTATGCAGCGTCGGTGCCCATGTCAGGTTCTGAAGCTGTGTTCTCACTATCCGTGGCATACCTCGCTGTTAAAGCAGCAACTTTTTTCTTCTGAAACTGGGTTCTCTGACGTGGAAAGTCGTCTTGCTTGCCTTTACCTTCCATCTTGCGGGGCTGCTCACGGCTTTGCTGGGCACCCCAACCTCTGCCCTGGTCTCCTCCATCGGTGGGTGAGAACGATGTATCCTGCAAAGAGTGAGGAGAACGTTGATCAGAAACCTGAAAACGATCAGGTGACTTAATATTAGCGCGTTCGAGCAAATTATATGTGCGCTCAGTAGACACAGGTATTGGCGAAGCAGGACGTGACCCATTTCTGTTTCTTTTTTCCCTGTTTTTTATTCTTATTCCAATTCTGCTTTGGAAAATTGAGGCGTTCATCTTTATTAGAATTCCCCACCTGTGTTTGTTTCTGTGCTGGTGTCTTAGCAAAAGGCTTAACTCCCAGACTATTGCGGCTGATGGTCCTATAAGCCTCCGCAATGATTTTCATTATCTACCGAGGTTTATCGGCATCAGGGACCTCACGTAAGGCATTAGACACCTGGAAGTTCGGTGCATCCCCCTTAACATTAGCAAGGACGAGATCGGAAACGACATCAAACACCCCAATGAGTCTAATTCCTAATTCAACAGCCGCCTCCGCACCGTGTTCATCCTGAACACGCGTAATTACGGAGGGCAGGACAGTCATGGACGGAGTGCCGAAACACTTAGTATAGATTGTCGCAAATATCTTACCCCATGTCTCACAATAAGGCACCTCTGGTATTAAGTCTTTCTGCAAACTTATGGTTAGAATCCTGTGTTTCTCAACAGGAATCATATCAGGAAATACTGCTTCCAGCTGGTCAAATTTCTCAGCAAGCCAAAAAGGCATATCATCCTTATCTTGGGGCCGCTTACCCATAACCGAATTAACCATGACGGGATTAATTTTCATCCCGGCTGGTCCCGCTGGTTGCGCCGCAGCTCCAGGTGGCCCCATCTGGACGTTGGAGGATACGTATTGCACTAGAGCCCAATGCACTCCAAAGAAGGAAGCATAGAGCACAAGTAACTCATCTATAGTAACTTGCAGGTAACTTGGATGTGGCGTGTAACCGGCCGGGCGGCCACAGAGCCCCAGGAATAGACAACGGACCTAACCGAACCACCATTGCCAATTGGGGAAGGGCGCCATCAAACCAAACTCGATGCTGCCAGGTTGTAATAGGAATCTCTAGAGTCCTATTAAGGGTGTAGTTTAGAGGCCCAGCCATGGGAGTATAAATGTGAAACACGTACCAGTACACGCACTGACCGCAGGAAAGGTAACCCATGAGTAGAAGAGTTCAAATGGGTATGCTGCTTCAGCACTCACCAAAAAAACAATCGCCATGCCCTCCAAGGTGACGCCAAACGCCTGCAAATGATTGCGGACGGCCACCCTACTATGCGGTGGGAAATCAACATCAGACATAAGGACACAGTAGAAAAAGGCACAACAACAATGAAATGTAGCACTAATGGGTAGTAATTCAAAAGAAAAACCTTTTTGAAATTTCAAGCTTGAATAAACCTATACATACACCATATAGGTATGGTAATCCGTCACCACTGTCAACCGGAAACAGTAGTGAGGGTGTCATGGACTGTTATAAGCAGTACTTGAGAGTCTCAAATATAAGACCACATCGTTAGTGGCGCCATGGTGCGGGGATTCTTCTCATACACAGAACTGTGCACAGAGACCCAGGACCTCAGTGAATTTTGGTGTACCAAAAAACTCACCTCAGTACCCAGAACCTGTAACCAATTAGCATCAGTGTCACATTAGCTCTCCGTCCTATAGCGAAGCTACCAATGATTAGACAACATAGAACATGCGACTTAGATTACTCTCAGGAATGGTGGGAATCAAAAACACTCTTTCGGTTGTTATTCTCATACCAGTCCACAACGCGAGTGAATAGAGACACGGTAAAGTTTAAAATGTTTATTTTAACGATGTGCTCTAAGATGCAGTATTTTTGCTAACATAAGCAGGCATATGATTAATAATAATACAATCAGCATTGTTACAATTCATTAAAAAAAGGGAGAAATCATATTACAATGATAGTAGAAACAGGTCCTATAGTGCCTTGTATGCCACCCTCCCTAGCTAGGAACTAGGTTTTATAATAATAATAGAAGGTCTCTTAGGCTTGAATGGGGAACCCCATACCTCCAAGATCAGCAGGCGTGAATCACATCAGGATCTGCAAAAGCTCTCTCTCTCTGTAAACAGATTTTCTCCAAGTGCCTTCATCATGCATTCAGTGCAATATTAAAGGCCCTAGAATTTCAGTTAGCTGCAGCTGTGGGCATGTTGTGTCTAAAGTGTGGGCCGATCAGCCCGAATAAAAGCTAACATTGTTATGTTAACCTTGAAGGCTTATGCACACACTGCACAGACTGAGGTCGCAATGTAAGACTAGGGATGTTGAAAACAAGCCTTTCTCATGTGAAGATTTTTAAGCAGTCTAACTTACAACAACAGTTACATGTAGTGGGGTGTGCAAAAGCTGCAAAATATTTATTTATTTATTTAATCCTTGTTTCGGCGCATTGTGGCCATAAAAGATACATACAGACTATTTTCAAAATAGCAAAATGGTGTTTAAACCTCTAATAAGCTTATGCTAACATAGCAATGTGTGCATGCAGGGCCCTGCCTTCACTACACCACATTGCTGTGCTGCTTTAAAGGGAATGCACCATATTTAACATAATACGATGCATTTCTGTCCTTTCCTTGTGCTGGTGCCCTTTTGGCTGCCCAGCGCCAACACATTCACCATTGCACCATGGTGTGAAGGTGCCTGTGTTATAAGCAAAATTGTTTTTGTGCAGGAACGGGCAACTTCCTGCACAAAAACAATCCCCTGAAGTATTTTCATTTTTTCTTTGTGTGCCCAAAAATGCAGCACACATAGAGGGACCGATTCACAGAACTAATCTGAGACAAAATCCTAAACTTACTACTTTTGGTATTCACCGAAGGCATTTAGTAGTAGTAAAGTTAAGACTACTAAGTTTACTAATACTAGCTAAAACAAAATTCTAAACGTACTACTTTTGGTATTCACAGAAGGCATTTAGTAGTAGTAAAGTTAGTAGTCCTAACTTTACTACTACTAAATGCCTTCTGTGAATACCAAAAGTAGAAAGTTTAGGATTTTGCCTCAGTTAGTAGTAGTAAAGTTAGTAGTCCTAACTTTACTACTACTAAATGCCTTCTGTGAATACCAAAAGTAGAAAGTTTAGGATTTTGCCTCAGTTAGTAGTAGTAAAGTTAGTAGTCCTAACTTTACTACTACTAAATGCCTTCTGTGAATACCAAAAGTAGAAAGTTTAGGATTTTGCCTCAGTTAGTAGTAGTAAAGTTAGTAGTCCTAACTTTACTACTACTAAATGCCTTCTGTGAATACCAAAAGTAGTAAGTTTAGGATTTTGTCTTAGATACGTTCTGTGAATCGGTCCCAGAAAGAGGAAGTAGAAAGGAAAAATAAAGATATTTCTCCTCTTTACGCCTCACATCAGGAGGCGTAGCATTTTGGTGCATTCCCAGGTTTATCATTGATAGTAAATCTGGGAATTCGCCAAAATCCATGGGTAGATGCTTGGGCACACCCACGCTCCACCCATTGAACGCCTCCCTGGGGCAGAGTAATGCAAGGCAGCAATTTGTGCTGTATGGCAGTACTCTGGATATATCAACCCACACAGGACAATGCAAGGTGGCCTTGCATGGCTTAATAAATCAAACGTAGGAGTTTCATCACTCTTGCGCCTCTTTGAGTGGTGCAAGGACGACGCAACTTGGGCTTAAATATGCAGCTCAAGGGGTGACCTTTACTATTACCACTCAAATCTAAAAGAATCCAATCTGGGGAAGGTGTTAGACACTAAATGGTTGACATTTACTATTCCACTGCATTCGAAAACAATTTGGGAAAGCTATTGGACACTAAAAGGGTGACATTTACCATTCCACTCCAATTAAAACCAATTTGAGGAAGGCATTGGACACTAAAAGAATGACAATTAGTATTCCCACTGCAACCTAAACCAATTTGGTTATGGTGTTGAACTCTAAAGGGGTGACATTTCTCATTCCCACTCCAATCTTAACCAATTTAGGGAAGGTGTTGAACACTAAAGCGGTGACATTTTCTATTCCTACTCCATCTAAACCAATTTACGAAAGGTGTTGGACACTAAAGGGGTGAAACTTACTATTCCTACTCCAATCTAAACCAACATGGGAACGGTGCTGGACAATAAAGGAGTGACATTTACCAATTACACTACAATCTACAATCATTTTATGCTAGGTGCGGGACAATAAAAAAGTTATATTCGCAATTAATTCTCCAAACTCACACATCATTTTTCGGCTATAAAATATAATAAAAATTACTTAAAAATTAAATAACCGAAACTAAAACCCTATATATTTATAATGAAACATTAAGCTTATAAAATAATGTTTATCGCTACTAATAATTATTATATTTTACTAATATTCCTGAACTGTGAAACATAACCTAAAACACTTCATTCTTCAGGAATAAAAATCATAAAACTAAAAAACAGATGACACTCTTTTTAAAATTAAGGGGCACACTACAATGCAGCTCATTAAGGCTCCGACATACCGTCAGAGCCTTTTCCGTCGCATCGTAATGGGCCGTTCGGTTCCTTTATGACCGCCTCCATTGATGGAGGTGGTCGGAAATTAAACCAGCAGATCATACCGGCTGGCTTCCGGTGGCTCAGCCCATCTGCCAGTCGGTATGCGGCCTGTATTCTCAAGGGTGTCTCTTTATGCCCTTGAGATTACAATAAACGGTTTCCGGCATGGTTTCCATACCAGCCTGCCCAACAAGGAAACCATGTCGGAAAGCGTGTTAGGAGGCCCCCAGCAGGGCCCCCTTTAGTGCATGGCCTCTGTTGATCCCTACACCTTGAAGCAAGCACCTTGAAGTGCCTTCCAAGGGGTGCAGGGATGAACTGCACCTCCCATTTTACTATGGGAGCATGCATTACGGCCGGTTTACAGTCAGAATACATGTTTCCATAGTAAAATATAGGAATGCAACCGAACAGTGTTCGGTCGCATCCTAATGGGGCGGTCGGGACTGCCGACCAGATGTCGGTTGGTCCCATGACCGATGCAATGTCGGGCAGAAGTGATTCCGCCCAATATCGTAATGACCCCCTAAATATTAAAAATGTGTGTTTACATTAAAATTAATACATTTTAACAAATATATTCCCAACAGAGGAACTTATTCCAAAAATAATACACATATTAAAATTGTCATTGTTAAAATGTTGTTAATTAAATGTTTCATAAACAAACTTACAAAATATAAATAAACAATAAAGTATAAATGTATACATCATAAATAATACTTATTTATTATATTTTCGTAATTTAATTTGACATTTCAAAAAATATTTTAATAAAATTAAACATTTTCCAACAGTTTATTTACAATGACATTATAATTTTCAACATTGAAAAAAATCCTGAAATATATTGTAAAATTAAAAACGAACAAAAAAATCAAATACATTTTTTAATAAAAATAAATTGACAATATTTGACATTACTACATTTATGTTTGATATATTTTAAATGTTACCAATTTTCCTATAATTGAAATAATTATGTTATTATATACACAAAAAAATGTTTTTACATTTAATAAAATATTTGTATAGATTCAAAATAATTCTGAACTGCTATTAAGAAAAATACATCATTGTAACAAAATTACCTTAAAAAGTTCACAATATTTATTTGCATACCATTTAAATAATTAACATTTAATTTAAATTAAAATATTAACTTTGTATAAATCTTTTCACTCTTATCTCCTAAAAACCCAACATCCTGCTACTAATTATTTATAAATTATACATATATTATTTGTACACATTAATACAATTAAAATGACAAATTTCAAAAATGTAATCATTAATAAATTATCTTACTAAACACACAAAAAATACTAAACATACAAATTCAAATGCACTAGAATAAAATACATATAAAATAATACTTACAAACAATATTACATACAACAATCTTTTCTATATTGATATTTTTTACAACAATCAATAAATCAACCAATCAGGGAATTGTAAGCGCGCTACTCACCTGTGAGGGTCTCAAGGCGCTGAGGGGGCGGGGGTACGTAGATCTGTTCAGCCGGAGAGGCGGGTCTTGAGGGTCTTCCTGAAGGTGTTCAGGTTGGAGGAGAGTCTGATCTCTGCCGGTAGCTCATTCCATGTTCTGGCTGCAATTTGGGAAAACGATTGTCTGCCTGCTCTGGCTCTGTGGATGTGGGGGGTTTCGGCCAGTGCGAGGTTGGCAGATCGAAGGTGTCTTTTGGGTACGTGGAAGTTTATTCTGTGGTTGAGGTATTTGGGTCCATTGTTCTGTAGGCATTTGTAGGCGTGAGTGAGGATTCGGAAGGTGATTCTCTTCTCCATGGGGAGCAAGTGGAGTCTCCACAGGTGTTGGCTGATGTGTTCGTTCCAGGGGATGCCGAGGACGAGTCCTGCTGCTGTGTTCTATATAGTCTGAAGTTTGCAGAGAAGGGATTTGTTGATGCCGGCGTAGAGAGAGTTTCTATAGTCCAGTCTGCGGGTGATGAGTGAGTGGGTTACTGTCTTCCTTGATTTCAAGGGGATCCATTTGAAGGTGTTTCGAAGGATTTGGAGGGTCTTGAAGCAGCTGTAGGAGACGGCATAGATGTGTCGGTTCATGGTGAGTTATGAGTCGAGTATGATGCCGAGTTTTTTGGCGTGGTCTGAGGTTGTAGGTGGGCTTCCGAGGATGGTGGGCCATCAGGTGTTGTCCCATGCTGAAGGGGTGGTTCCGAGGACGAGGACTTCTGTCTTCTCTGCGTTGAGTTTTAGGCAGCTGTTGGTCATCCAGATTGCGACGTCTTAAATCCCTTTCTGGAAATTCAGTTTTGTAGTGGTAGGGTCTCTGGTGAGGGAGAGGATGAGTTGGGAGTCGGCAGCCTAGGATACAATGTTGAGGTTGTGTTGTCAGACGATGGCTGCGAGGGGGGCCATGTAGATGTTGAAGAGGGTTGGGATCAGTGATGACCCCTGAGGGACTCCGCAGGTGATTTCCATTGGGGCAGAGAGAAAGGGTGGTACTCTGATCCTTTGGCTTCATTCAGTGAGGAACGATTGGATCCAGTCCAGGGCGGTTCCTTTCATGCCAGCTTCGTGTAGACTGGAGACTAGAGTGCGGTGAGAGACGGCATCGAAAGCTGCAGACAGGTCTAGGAGGATGAGGGCTGCTAAGTGGCCTTGGTCCAGGAGGGCATGATGTCATCTGTTGTGGCGAGTAGGGCAGTCTCAGTGCTGTGGTTGCTCCAGAATCTGGATTGGGATGGGTCGAGGACAGCGTTCTCTTCAGTGAACAGTGTCAGTTCCCTGTTGACTGCTTTCTCTGCTACTTTGGCTGCTAAGGGGAGGAGCGAGATGGGACGGTAGTTTTTGAGGTCGGTGGGATCGGCCGTGGGCTTCTTGAGCAGGGTCCTGACTTCTGCGAGCTTCCAGCTTTCTGGGAAAGTGCCTGTTGTGAAGGTGGTCTTGATGGTCCATTGTAGTTCAGGTGCAATGGTGGCCGCGGCTCTGTGGTAGATGTGCGAGTGGCATGGGTCGGTGGGGGCTTCCGAGTGGATGCCTTTCATGGTCGTGGCGGTGTCCCCGGTCGTGATTGGAGTCCAGTCGGTTATGGTGTGCTGGCTGGTGCCTCTGGGGGGCAGGGGGCTGACTGTGGCATCTCGCGGGAGGTTGACAAAGTTGTCGTAGAGTGTTCTGATCTTGAGGTGGTGGTAGGTCCCAAACTTGTCACAGAGGTCTTGGGACAGGGTGATGTCTGCGGCTTCCCTGCGTGGGTTGGTGAATTCCTGAATAACAGTGAAGAGTTCCTTGGAGTTGGTGGCGTTGGTGAGGACTTTGTTGTGGATGAAGTTCCTTTTGGTAGTTCTAATTTGGCTGTGGTAGTCCGTCATGGCATTCTTGAAGGCAGAGTAGTTGTCGGTTGCCTTGGTGTTCCTCCAGGTTTTCTGCAGGTGTCTGCAGGTGCGTCTTGCTCCTTGGAGATCAGTGGTGAATCAGACGGCCTTCCTCGGGCGTTGTTTGCCGGGGTTCCATAGCGGGGCGAGCTCGTCCGCACAGTTGGCGATCCAGGTGTGGACTCCTCTGGCTGCGGTGTTTGTGTCGGATGCCCGGGTGGGGTTGTCTCGGGTGAGAGTGGAGTTCAGTTGATCGTCGGTGACCTTGCTCCAGTTCCTTCGCGGTAGGCCGGGGGGTGGTTTCAGTGCCTTGTGTTTGTTGACGGAGAAGTGCATGCCGTGGTGGTTGGTCCATGGTGGTTGCGTTGTGTGGTTGAAGCGGATGCTGTTGCCTGCGGTGAAGATGGGGTCGAGGGTGTGTCCTGCTCTGTGCGTGGGTGTGGTGACGAGTTGGTTGAGTCCGATGTCTGCAAGGATGTTCCGGAGGGTGGTGGAGTTGGGGTCGCTGGGGTTGTCGAGGTGGAGGTTAAGGTCTCCGATGAGTATGTAGTTCATTGATGCGATGGTGTGGGATGCGATGAAGTCGCGATGGTGGTGGTGAAGGGTCTCCAGGGTCCGGGGGGTCTGTAGATGAGGGTTCCTCTGAGAGTGGTGTTAGGGCTATTCCGGATCTGGAAGTGAAGGTGTTCGGCGGTTGGGTATGTTTCATTGAAGGTGGTGAGGCGGAGGGTGCTCTTGTGGGCGATGGCGAGGCCCCCCCCCCCCGGGTGGTTGGAACGGCTCTTCCTCTGGAACTTGTATCCGTTCGGCATGGCGGTGTTGATGTCGGGGCGGAGGCGGCATTGGTCCAGGTCTCAGTGAAGAAGGCTATGTCGGGCGAGAGAGAGTCGAGTAGGTTACAGGTTTACGTGGCGTATTTGTGTATGACTCGTCAGACGCGGCCGCTCCACCTCAAGCTGCCTCCCCGACCCAAGTGCGGTATTGTAACCTGCTCTGAGCTGCACCCGATCGCTTTTATTCACTCCCACAGAGCCCGATCTCAGCTATTGACCTGCATAGCGGCCGATATTATTTAATTATTATTCCCTGCCTTAATTTGTCTTGAGCGCCCGATTCCATCTTAAATAATCATCCCCATAGCGCTCCAATACCTCAGTAGTTGCGCAGTTAGTTTCACAGCGTAGCGCTTGTCCCACTTGCACCAATTAGCATTATTACACAGCGCTAGCATCCTTACCGGGCTGAAACGCTGAGCACTGTCTGCATTGCCTTGTCTCTCAATATTTTGATTTGATTGTCTGTGCCCGAATTTGTTTGTTAGTTTGAGCGTGTCTTTAATACTTTGTGCCCCCATCTCTGCATTGGATTTGGCCGACTGCCATCTTGTTTAGTCTGTTGTTGTTGTTATTTAGACTTCCCTCCCCGGATATCCACCCCGCCTCCCGCCTCCCAGCTGCTCCGCCCTCCCACAGTTCACCAGGCTCGGTCTCTCCACGAGACCTCTGTGACCGCCCTGACTCGTCAGACGCGGCCGCTCCACCTCAAGCTGCCTCCCCGACCCAAGTGCGGTATTGTAACCTGCTCTGAGCTGCACCCGATCGCTTTTATTCACTCCCACAGAGCCCGATCTCAGCTATTGACCTGCATAGCGGCCGATATTATTTAATTATTATTCCCTGCCTTAATTTGTCGTGAGCGCCCGATTCCATCTTAAATAATCATCCCCATAGCGCTCCAATACCTCAGTAGTTGCGCAGTTAGTTTCACAGCGTAGCACTTGTCCCACTTGCACCAATTAGCATTATTACACAGCGCTAGCATCCTTACCGGGCTGAAACGCTGAGCACTGTCTGCATTGCCTTGTCTCTCAATAATTTGATTTGATTGTCTGTGCCCGAATTTGTTTGTTAGTTTGAGCGTGTCTTTAATACTTTGTGCCCCCATCTCTGCATTGGATTTGGCCGACTGCCATCTTGTTTAGTCTGTTGTTGTTGTTATTTAGACTTCCCTCCCCGGATATCCACCCCGCCTCCCGCCTCCCAGCTGCTCCGCCCTCCCACAGTTCACCAGGCTCGGTCTCTCCACGAGACCTCTGTGACCGCCCTGACTCGTCAGACGCGGCCGCTCCACCTCAAGCTGCCTCCCCGACCCAAGTGCGGTATTGTAACCTGCTCTGAGCTGCACCCGATCGCTTTTATTCACTCCCACAGAGCCCGATCTCAGCTATTGACCTGCATAGCGGCCGATATTATTTAATTATTATTCCCTGCCTTAATTTGTCGTGAGCGCCCGATTCCATCTTAAATAATCATCCCCATAGCGCTCCAATACCTCAGTAGTTGCGCAGTTAGTTTCACAGCGTAGCGCTTGTCCCACTTGCACCAATTAGCATTATTACACAGCGCTAGCATCCTTACCGGGCTGAAACGCTGAGCACTGTCTGCATTGCCTTGTCTCTCAATAATTTGATTTGATTGTCTGTGCCCGAATTTGTTTGTTAGTTTGAGCGTGTCTTTAATACTTTGTGCCCCCATCTCTGCATTGGATTTGGCCGACTGCCATCTTGTTTAGTCTGTTGTTGTTGTTATTTAGACTTCCCTCCCCGGATATCCACCCGCCTCCCGCCTCCCAGCTGCTCCGCCCTCGCCCCTCCCCCTCCACTATCCATATATGACCAAGATCCCCACGCGCAGCGTCCACGCGCAGCGACCGCGCCCAATCCGCGCCGAAGGTGCACCAAAGGTAAGCCCGTCTACACCCGTCCGCGCCTGGACCGCGCCCAGCGCCAGACCCCCTGTCCCTCGCGGTTCCCAGCCCTCCCGCATTACCTACGATGCCGCCTCCCTCCTAGCCCTTAACCCCGGTCGCGCCCCCAACTGCGTCCAAGCCGCTCCTGGACGCACCCATGGACCTTGCTCATGCTACTCCTGCAAATTCAGCGGCACCGACAACATCTCCACTAAGACCACACATCAGACTCCCGACCCCAACCACTTACAATGCATCCTTCTCAACACCCGATCGGTCCACAGGCACGCCATTGACCTATGGAATCTACTAGACACCATTTCTCCGGACATCGCCTTCCTTACGGAAACATGGATGAACGCTTCCTCCGCACCAGACATCACCATTGCCATCCCTGAAGACTATAAGATCACTCGCAAAGACCGCACCAGCCACACAGGAGGAGGAATCGCTATCGTCCATAAGAAATCAATCCGCATCTCAACAAGCTCTGACGCCAACCTCGCCAACTCCGAACACCTTCACTTCCAGATCCACATCGACCCCAAAACCACACTCAGAGGCACTCTCCTCTACAGACCACCAGGACCCCGCGCAAAATTCAGTGAAGACATCACGGACTTCATCACTCCACACGCGCTCCCCTCCAAAGAATACATCCTTCTGGGAGACCTCAACTTTCACCTTGAAAAGATCAACAACCGCAACACCGCCACCCTCGTGGACAACCTCGCCAACCTCGGACTTAAACAACTAGTCACTTCCCCCACCCACATCGCAGGTCACACACTCGACCCCATCTTCACATCCAGCAATCTTGTCTCCTTCAGCCACACCACGGACCTCCTCTGGACTGACCACAGCTGCGTTCACTTCACCTACAACAAACCAAAACCCAACATCCACCTCCAACCTACCCTGCAAAGAAACTGGAACAAAATCACCACGGACCAAATCTCCGCATCGCTCCTTCGAAACTCCCCAGCCCTCTCTTCTAACGCTAACGAAGCCGCCGCCAACCTCACCCTATGGTTATCCAACACCGCCGACACCCTAGCACCACTGAAAAAACGTCAAAGCAAACCTGGCAGCAAGAAGGCCTCATGGTTCAACGATGATCTCAAGAAGTCCAAGAAACTCTGCCGCTCCCTTGAAAAGGCCTGGAAAAAAGACCCAACCACCAGCACCAAGGACGCCTTCAAAAGCGCCACCCGCACTCACCACCAACTGATCCGAAAAGCCAAGAAAACAGCACTCAAGGATCGACTTGACAACAACGCCCACAACAGCAAGGAACTTTTCAACATCGTCAAGGAATTTTCCAATCCCTCAGCCAACTCCAACGACATCACCCCCTCTCAAACCCTCTGCGACTCCCTAGCATCATTTTTCCACAACAAGATTGCAGACATCCACAACAGCTTTGACAACCAACCCGGAAACCAACCCACCCTACCATCTGCTGATCATCTTCCCCCCGTGAACACCCTCAACGACTGGAACCCAATCTCCACTGAGGACACCATCCGCCTGATGAATTCCATCCACTCAGGATCCCCCACAGACCCATGCCCTCACCACATCTTCAACAAAGCAGACTCCGTCATAGCACCGCACCTCCGAGACGTCATCAACTGCTCCTTCAACTCCGCCACCTTCCCGGAAGACTGGAAACACGCTGAACTCACCGCCCTTCTGAAAAAACCAACAGCGGACCCCACGAACTCAAAAATTACCGCCCCATCTCGCTCCTCCCATTCCCGGCCAAAGTCATCGAGAAAGCTGTCAACAACCAGCTCGCCGCCTTCCTCGAAGCCAACAAATCCCTCGACCCCTCGCAATCTGGCTTCCGAGCAAAACACAGCACTGAAACCGCCCTCATCGCAGCAACAGACGACATTCGAACTCTACTAGACAATGGAGACACAGTCGCCCTCATCCTCCTCGACCTCTCTGCAGCCTTCGACACAGTCTGCCACAGCACCCTTTTACAACGCCTCAATAACATCGGAATCCAAGGAAAAGCACTTGAATGGATCACCTCGTTCCTCACCGGAAGAACCCAGAGAGTCCGCCTTCCTCCATTCAAATCCGAGGCCTCTGAAGTCATCTGCGGCGTACCACAAGGATCCTCACTCAGTCCCACCCTCTTCAACGTATACATGAGCCCCCTCGCGGCCATCGCACGCCAACACAACCTCAACATCATCTCTTACGCGGACGACACTCAACTGATCCTTTCTCTCACCAATGACCCCAGCACCGCCAAAACTAACCTACACGAAGGAATGAAAGAAGTTGCCGAATGGATGAAACAAAGCCGTCTGAAACTGAACTCAGACAAAACAGAAGTCCTCATCTTAGGTACATCCCCCTCTGCATGGGACGACTCCTGGTGGCCGGAAGCCCTCGGAAAAGCACCCATCCCGACAGACCACGCACGGAACCTAGGCGTCATCCTGGATTCTTCACTCTCAATGAACAGACAAGTCAGCGCCGTATCCTCTTCCTGCTTCAACATTCTTCGCATGCTCAGAAAAACATTTCGCTGGATCCCCTCCGATACAAGGAAAACAGTCACCCACGCTCTGGTCACGAGCCGACTGGACTACGGAAACACCCTCTACGCGGGTACTACCGCAAAACTCCAGAAGAAACTCCAACGAATCCAAAATGCCTCAGCCAGGCTCATATTAGACATCCCACGCAACGAACACATCTCTGGTCACCTTAAAGACCTCCACTGGCTACCCGTCAATAAGAGGATCACTTTCCGACTGCTTACCCACGCACACAAATCACTCTACGAGATCGGACCAGATTGCCTCAACTCACGACTGTCCTTCTACACCCCCTCCCGCCAACTACGTTCTTCCAGCCAAGCCCTCGCCACTGGACCTCGCATCAACAAGACCACCATGGGAGGCAGATCCTTTTCATACCTGGCTGCTAAAACATGGAACTCACTCCCCGCTTACCTCCGCCTTACCCAGAACCACCCAGCGTTCAGAAAGCAACTTAAAACGTGGATATTTGACAAGTAATCCTCCTCCCCTTCCTAAGCACCTTGAAACCCTCTGGGTATGTAGTGCGCTATACAAATTCTATGACTTGACTTGACTTGACTATGGAGCGCACGTTGAGGAGGATGCATCTTAGGGTGTCGTCGGCACTGGTGTCTGTGGTTGGAGAGGTCCGGGTGTGGAGGAAAGTCTGGCGGCAGTGGTGGCAGGAGAATTGGCAGAGGGTCGAGGTCGGTGAGGCCTGTAGGCAGTCTCTTAGTCTTCTGGGTTGAGTGTGAGGAGGGCGGTGTTGTCGTAGTGGCGGGCGGCCGTGGATCCAGGGTTCCTGGCACTGGTTGCTGTCGGGGCCGGACGGGAGCAGACAGGCTTGCCTTAGGTGGCCTGGAACGGAGGTCGAGGTATCACACGTGCTCCCCCGCAGTGGCCGCCATTAAGTAGGGGAGGAGGCGGGACTAGAGGTAGGGAGGCACGAGCAGGGTCTGTGTCAGGAGGGATGGGCCACAGTGGCAGCAGCAGCAGCAGCCAGAAACTAGCTCTAAGCAAAATTTAAGAAATTCAACAGAAATAAGAACTTTTAAAATTCCACGATAATTAAATAATTAAATGACTAAGGAGGAATGCGGGAGTTAAATAATAATAACCTTGAGGCTGGAGCGGGCTGCAGGCGCAAACCCTTCACAGGGGAGAGCTTGTGACTGTGGCGAAGGTGCAGAGCTGCTGGAAGAGTGTTGGCCTGGACCGGAGGTTGAGGTATCACACGCGCTCCCCTGCAGCAGCTGACATTAAGTAGGAGAGGGGGCGGGACTAGAGGTAGGGAGGCAGGAGCGGGGGCTGTGTCGGGGGAAGGGGCCACAGGGGCAGCAGCGTCGGGAAACTAGCTGTAAGCAAAATTTAAGAAATTCAACAAAAATAAGAACTTTTAAAATTCCATGAAAGTTAAATAATTAAATGACTCAGGAGGAATGCAGGGGTTAAATAATAATAACCTTGAGGCTGGAGCGGGCTGCCGGTGCGAAACCTTCACAGGCTTGTGACTGCAGGAAAGGTGCGGAGCTGATGGGCTTGGCTGGACAATGGGCTTGCCTGGACAATGTTAGAAACAACACTTAAAACGATATTTTTAACTTCGATATTCATGTCAATGGATTTTTTGACATACTGATATTCTTGACATTATATGGTTGAATCACAATATTTTGTATTTGATATTTAGTCCAAACACCGTATATTCTCCTGATACCACACCTTGTAGTCAATTTCACCAAACTAGGACACACTGCATCTAGGGAATATAACTTCCTTGGGGAAACCTTGTCCTTGAGTGACAAAGAAAATCAACCACTTTAGGAGCATGGTCATTAGACAGTACTCTAATTTGGATATTCAAACCACTGCGTGGCTAAGCATTTGGAACTTCCCCTCTAAAGGGAAGCTTACATCTGTCTTATCACAAATTTGTTTCTGGATTTTACACAATGTTTACTGGACTTTTACGAAGCTATATAAACTAGGACTTTAGGAAACAAATGTGTGTTGGAACTACAAACTTTCAATGGGAGATAATATACATATACTATGCGTCTACATTCATATTTAGCCATAATGGCAATGGAGTTAGGGTATGATACATCAGATTTTTGCCTGTAATTGGAACACGTATGCAAGTATTGCCATTTTTGGGATTTTTACATCTACCCAGGCAAACGTTATTGCTCCGACAGATTGCTTAATAACCGATCTGATGCTTGCTATAGGTACAAAACTGATTCTCTCTGAATGGGAGAGTTCTTCTAAGCTATCGTATCAGTCATGGTGGGAATGGCTATAGTTTCGATAGAAGCGCAGATGAAGAGTGCTTCCAAAAATCACATACTAAGAGCCTAATTATGATGTCGGCGGACTTAAGTCCGCCAACACCATCTCGGTCCTGGGACTGACTGACCTCCGGTAGGCGGTCTTGACCACCTAATTAGGTGCGACTGACACTGTTCGGTCGCATTCCTACATGCCCTTATAGAAGCATGCATTACGGCCATAAGCCGGACGTAATACATTACTCCATAGGGTAAAAGGGAGATGCTGTTCATCCCTGCACCCCATGGCAGGCACCTCAAGGTGCCTGCCATACGGTGCAGGGATCAACAGGGGGTTGGCCTCCAACGGAAGGACGCACACAGAAGAGGGCCCTGCTGGGGGCCCCCAAACACCCTTTCCGACATGGTTTCCATGTCGGACAGGGCGGCATGGAAAACATGCTGGAAACCATGCATCATAATTCAAGGCCCACCCTTTGGGATTGCGAGCTGGTTCTGACTAGCCGACAGGCTCCTTGAACCCATCGGAATCCAGCCAGAATTACCAGCCAGTTTCAATTCCAACTGGCTGATACATAATCAGCCTGTCAGAATTGAAACCGACAATGGGGGTCGAGAACCTCTATCATAATCAGCCCCTATATCTTCCTCCAGGAAAATATGGGATGCTTCGGATATCTACCTTCAGGAAAACTAACCTTATTCTTACTTCTGCCCATTCTACTTTTACTAGTACCTACAGCCTGTGGACTCCAAAGACAATTAATTTTCCTATTTTATATACATACAAGAATGTGCAGCAAATGTTTCTTTCCTTCCCCTCTCTCTTCGTCTTTCATTGCTATCCCTGTATACCTCCTGCTTTTATCTTACTATTGTCCTTTTTATTTTCCCTTTTTTATTCTGAATTGTTAGTAGAAGGCTTGGTATACAATTCTATTAACTATTTTGATCTGCTTAAGCTATCTCAGTTAAGACCAATTATGCTACAATATTATTGATAATATTTTGTATGTGTGCTTTACAGCCTATCAATATTTTCATAAATTCTCCTTTTTAACACCTTGGCTGCTAGAGAGAGTATCCTGGTGTGCTGGGCCGCTATGAAAATGGGTGTTGGCGTGACGGAACCATTCCGTCATCAGCACAGCCCAACCGTGACTGATGACGGAATGGTTCCGTCACAAGCATCGAAGGGGTTAATCTCAGTGAATTATGTCATTGATGTAAACTGGTGTATATCTTATAACTTTTAAGTTAGGAGTAAGTTTTCCTTCTATCAATGTATACCAAAGCATCTTACTGCTGTTCAGAAATACACTTAAGAACTTTTGGGCTGGAAAATTAAAACTGTGGTCGAGAACCTGTGGCTTAGACTAATTTCATTACTGAGGCCCTCATTACGATTTCGGGCAGACCACCACCGACAGGCTGTCAGTATCGGTCTGCCCGACATCTGCAATACTGGCAGTCGGAACGCAGCGGCCGGGGGGGAAAGACCGTCGCTTCTGACAGGCTGAAGGAGCCCATCATGGCAGCAGTCGGACAGTAACCCCTACAATGAAGGTTGTGTCTGTGCAGGCATCACCGTAGAAATTACGATGTCCATTTCCCACAACCTTTTCATGGCGGTCCCACTGCCATGGATAAGCTGTTGGAAAAGGACTTTTTCATTCCTTGTGAGCCACTGCTATGTGGCCAGGGAGGCACATGTGGTGCCCCCCAAACATCCATGCACGGTGCATGGATGTTCAAAAGCTTCCCTTTTTCTACTGCGGCTTGTGATGCAGCCCATTTCTGGCTTTTTAATATGGCGGGTGGAACCACCGACTACTTACTGGGTGGTCCCAATCCCACTGCGATGGTGGTTGGATGCTCATCCAACCGCCATCGTATTAAAGCCCTGAGTGCGTATTTGATGTGGGTCCTTGTGTCCTCAAAGATGAAGCTGTACAACCTGGGCTACGGCAGACAATGGGGGGGGTTAAAGCCCTTTCAGCCCAATGGGCTTTGCGCACCTGTCTACATCTTAGGATTAACCATTCAATCAGGGTTCTTACTAAGCGCAACTACTCACCCATAATGGTCTTAAGGTACTGGGTGTCTGGGGGGGGGGATTAGTAGTTCAGTCGAAGAGCCAGGTCTCAAGGCCCTTCCTGAATTGAGGTTAGTGGCGGTGATTGCCTGAAGTGCAGAGGTAGGGAGTTCGAGGTCTTTGCAGCGAGGTAGGACAAGGGTCTTCCTACAGCTGATGTTTTTCAGATCCCTGGGATAGTGGCAAAGCTAAATGGGCAGAGTGGAGGCTTCTGGTCGGTGTGTAGAAGGAAAGGCGGTGGTTGAGGTATTCGGGTTCAGAGTTGTGCAGGGCTTTGTAGGCATACATGAGGAGCTTGAAGGTGATTCTTTTGTTGACTGGAAGCCGGTGGAGGTCTATTAGGTGATTGAAGATGTGGTTTTGGCGAGGGATATCCATGATAAATCTGGCAGAGGGGATCTGGATGAACTGCAATGTCTTTTGGAGTTTTTGGGTCTTGCCGGCGTAGAGTGCATTGTCGTAGTCGAGCTTGCTGCTGACGAGCACCTGAGTGACCATTCTCCTGGACTTGGTGGGGATCCAATTGAAGATCTTTCAGAGCAGGTGAAGCATGTGGAAGCAGAAGGACGATACAGTGTTTATTTGGCCGTTCATAGAAAGTGAGGAGTCGAGGATGATGCTGAGGTGGCATATGTGGTCGGTGGATTGACGGCTATTCACTCAGTGAACCGGGGACCCGAGACACAGCGTACGGAGAGCTTTTATCGAATTGGTTTGTGCTGAGAGTTATCCACTCCAGTCGGACGAGGGGTTTCCTGGGTTCCTTGGAATAAAACTCAGTTTTAAGAGCGCCTATTCACCTCTAGTCGCCCTCAAACTACTATTCAACAGATTACTCATCCATTTTTCCGGAATTTAATAAGGACACATATAGACTGTGTTACGATTGTTACATTGTGAGTCTCTACTTAACCTTTATCAACCACAGATGGTCACGGGCCCCGCCGAGTCGGAAATATCACCGGTGGAGCGACCTATACCGGGTTCACGACACTAACGCAAGCCCTGAGGAGTCGCGAACGCTCTGTTCCTAACGCGACGAAACACGTGTCGACTGGTTGTGGAACGATTAAACTCTTGAAAATTTTTGTGTCGAAAGAACCTACGTACATTGTTGTCTTTGTCCTTACTAGTTTACATTGTGCATGTACCTACAGGAATGTTAACAACCAATGATTGTGTGTGCATAGGCAAATTTTGGCAATAGTTTTTTGTGTGTCTGTTGTTACAGACATACTTTTGAGCGGTCATAGGGTTTTCCCGCTCGCCAGTTGCACCATACAGATATCTTGGAATCACACACATTTTTGCGTACACTAAAGGCAGAGCGCCTAGTGACTTCTCTGAGAACTAAATAACCCTTTGTAGCTGAGTACATGTGCAGCAAGCCCACAGAAGCAGCATTTGATTTACAAGCCCTGGGCACACGCAGTGCACTGTACTAGGGTCTGACAAGTAAACCAAACCAGCCAATCATGGGGTCACTAATCCATACATCAATTTAACATAGAGAGCATATGCACTTTAGCTCTGATCAGCAGTGGTAAAGTGCCCAGAGTCATAAAACAGCCAACAGGTCAGAAAAAATACAGGAGGAAGACAAAAAGTTCAGGGATGACCCTGCAAAAAGGGCCAAGTCCAACAGTTTCCCAGTGTGGTTTTGTGTTTCTTTGTGGTACTGTATTCTCCTCTTTCAACAAACATGTAACTTTTCATGCAATGAAAAGGAAGGTTGTGTAATGTTCCTCTTGTGTAAGTATCACACTATTTAACATGTAGGTAGTAGTATAAAATGGAAATTAATCTTTGTTAGTAGAAATTGTCTTAGTAAATAAGTGTGTGCTTAAGAAGCTCTTAACTTCAGCAATGCCGGTTATGATATTGTATTCTGGATTAAGGTCATGTGACATCACTTCCTGGAAGGATTCAGTGCCAAAGATCATGTGATGTCACTTCCTGTGATGTCATTGGGTCAAAAGGTGATCTATACGATGTCATGGAAAATTCTTCGATTTGTGTAGGACGTGTTAAATCCAGATGAAAGTCCACAAGCTTACTTTACTCCACCATACTATTCCTATACTTGAAGAAACACTATCCATTTATCCTCCTCCACATTCTCCTCAAACCGGAGGATTTTCCATTAGCATCCAACCGTAGTCTGGGGTTGCTGTGCACACTCTAATGCTTTTGGAAATAACAACACAAGCTGTTAAGAAGGCTAATCCCTACGACATGATGTAATGTGGATGGTTGAACCTCTCTGCGTCTGAACGGCTATGGGTTCATTGTGTACAAATTAAGCATGTTTAAAAGAAGTAAGGCTACCCAAACACAGATCACAACTGACAGAGAACCTCCACGGCTCGCGACACGGTCTGCCAAGAGCGATCATGATGTAATGGGCGGAAAACCAGAGATTATAATGCACTCACCGAATATTTAATGTAAGATTTGGCATCCCAAAAGAAATAGGTCATATTTCTTTGTCCTTAAACAAACATGTAATACACTTTTTTTTCTGATGCGTATTACAATAATATTTTTAATGTATCCTCCCGCGGCCCAAGAAGCTTCCCTTAGGGGTGGGTCAGATTTAGAACCATGCCTGTGTTTATTCAGTAGTCTCGTTTCCATCAGCATGTCCAGCTGTGCTCCACCAAAACCCCACACACTCATCTCGAGGGATGAAGGCTGAAGATGTAGCCATACACTTGAAGACTGTTAAGCGGCCGTGAGCTTCCTCCAACCCTTGTGTGTTTTTTTCGTTGAAGGAATGGGAGTGCCGAGTGACTCTCTGGACCTTGGGCTTAGACTGGGCTCATGTCTCTCTCCCCACAGCTGAGAAATGCCTGGGGGGGGAGACACATGGGTCACCGGTCAAACCCGAGCCAAGTGGTGTTAAAGGGCGAGGAAGTCCCCGCTCCAGGCTGTGAAGGTCACCTACGGTAGAACAACATGAGGGAGCTCGGGCCCGAGTGTCTGCAGCTGCTGCCGTCTGAGAGGCGCATGCAGAAGTAATTACCACTGATAAGCTTGTGAGATTTTATTTAATGCTCCACTCCAAGCGTTATTAGGCACAGCCAAGTAGCTGCTCATATAGGGTTTTTCATATTTCATGTTACAAAAGAATAGCAAAAGAAACGTGTTTGTTTTTTCATAAAGCTGCAAACAAACTGTGGTGTTTTGGCTCCTCGAGGCCAGCGGTGCTTTATTAGAATGTTGAGATATGAACTGGCCTCGAGGTTCTAAACGGTCAGTTCGAGGCGGTAGGTGAGGCGTTTACCGTGTACATGGAACTAATCTATCTCCTGAAAAGAATTACCGTCAACTGTCGTCCGGTCTCCTGAAGTCAAGCTTTTCACACAAAAGGGCTTTTTGGCAGCATGCATTGCTTGTCACAAGTGGACAAGCTATTGACAGAGCCTCAACTTTTAATGTGTAGTCTTATTTTTTTTATAAGTGATGGTGGAAGACTACGTTGAAAACCGGCAGATGACAAGCAGGAGTTTTATGCTTATTGGTAGAAAGGAGGAAAGGGCAAATCTGCGATTTTAGGAAAGAGGATTCCACCTACTGGAGCGACTGTATTAGTCAACTTTGTGCAGAAAGTTGCTGAGGCAATGCGCAGTTTGCGAAGGTAATTGCAGGTGGGGCCCACCAGCACTGGTTTTTGGCGACTGGTACGTATTTTACCTTATCAGACTGTGACACAGAGCAAGAGAGAGAAAAACACACAAGAGGGAAAGAAGGAGGAACAGAAAGCTAGGGGAAAACCGTGGCAAAGGTAGAAAACAGGGATAAAAAAGAACCTGCAAGAGTGAGATAAAGAGGCAGGGAGTACCTGGTGGTGGATTAAAGAGGCATGAGTTGGAATAAAGACTACGCAGCTTTGGTACACGGTACACTGATACAGTACACGGTGCAAGCCTCTGCCCAAATGTGTGGACCCCAGCACTTATTCTTTTACAAATGAGGTACTGGGCTGAAGGGACCTCCTGAGGAAGCTGGTGCAATCCTCTTGGCACTCCACAGCTCACTGTATTGGATGAGAACCAGTCCTGAATGCCCTCATGGCTCACTTTCTGCCAGTGGAAAATGCACTGCACTAACTTTGACACTCTCAGATGAACTGATCTTCTGCGCCCCACCACCAGTACATTAATGCTAATCATGTTTATAAAAGTTTGTATCATCTACTGCTCATCTCTCCCATCCACCAGATCACACTGGTTTATGCAACTGCCTTGCATTTTGTTTTATGTACCAACATTGCCAACCACCTATTACGCAGCGTTTTTGTCAAAGTGCTCATTTAATTGTGGGAATTAATCCCGTTATGGATCCAAACTGAAGATTGTGATGAAAACAGAAACCCAATCTAGGTGCAAGTTGCGAATACCTAGGAACTGTGCATCCTAAGTTGTGCCAGCTAAAACCCAACACAAATCTTGTGAGCAAATAGTGCAGATGCCCCTTTTCGAGTTGTGCAACTTAGAATAATGGGCTAATTGCCTCTCTCCCAGATAATTAGCTCATCCAATACACCTGGTCACTTCTGTGTGTTCAAGTTGCGCTTGGAATAGCATGGACATTGCAATGAGGCTGTAGACTTGGTGGCAGCTAACAAGATGTTGTAAGTCAAATACGGGTGTCTGATAGGGTTGGAAGAATTCAGAGAGATGTACTGGGGTGCAGTTGTTGAGTACACTATACAACACAGTCCTAGATTTGCCAAACTTCCTTCAACATCCAAGAAGACAGCTATGTTGTGCAAAGTTACTGTTTCTACGTGGTGCAAAATTTATTGGGCGTAGCACGGCAATAATGACATTGTCTTGCCACATTACACAATATTTGCATCATTCTCATGATACACTGTACTGTACAACAGCGATTTGCCCAAATAACAGAAATTGCAAAAGTGCAGTAAAGCAGATTGAGAGTTGGGGAATGAATGCCTGGAGAAATTCAAGGGACCTGCCTCCTATTGTGAGCCAACAAAAACAGGGTAACCCAGAGACCTGGAGAATACTACTCGACATTCTCTCCCCTAGTGGTCCCCCGTCTGTCACGGATGTTCGGGGCGTCTCTTCATCTAGGGAGGTTACCCCAGTCACTGCGGGAATCCGTGATTGTCACCTTTCCCAAACCCCACAGAGATCCACTCCACATGGGGTCATATCGGCCCATCACGCTCCTGTCGGCTGACTGTAAGATCCTAGGGAAGATTCTGGCTGATCGATATGCACAGGTCATACGCCCATTAGTCCACCCCAACCAATGCGGCTTCGTTCCAGGGAGGAACACCTCCCAGAACCTCCGCCGAGTCTTCCATATTCAAGATCAAGTGCGTGACAGATTTCCCCGCGCCGCCTGCCTCATTATGGACCTGGAGAAGGCGTTTGACACCCTCACCTGGCCCTACCTGTTCTCAGTCCTGCGGCGCCTCAATATCGGCCCGACGCTCATGGCGTACACACGCCTCCTGTACACCGATCTAACCACCCGAGTTCGTATCGGGAGACGTATCTCACCGGCGTTTGGAGTTCGGCGAGGCACAAGACAAGGGTGCCCCATGTCGCCTCTCTTATTCGCGCTGGCGGTCGAGCCGCTGGTGGTTCGGCTGCGCCTGGAGGGTGTGGACTGGGGCATACCGCTTGCAGACGGCACCCATTGCGTATCCATGTACGCGGACGATCTTCTCATATATGTCCGAGACATTGAAACGGACCTAGCCCCCATTGGGGCAACGCTGGCGGAGTTTGCAGACGCCTCGGGACTACAGGTGAACTGGGACAAGTCCACAGTCTACCCCTTACACCCGGGCCTGCCCCCCCGGGAAGTCGAGCTCGGACCGCATAAACTCTCATGGTCCACGGAGGCTCCCCGGTACCTCGGTGTCCGCTTGTACCATTCTCCAGCAGACATTTTTGAGGGTAATCACTGCAGGGTACTCGCTAGTCTGCGCCCGACTGTCGCCTTCTGGAATAAACTCCCGCTGGCCCCAATAGGGCGGATAGCCCTAGCTAAAATGGTGATGCTCCCCCGACTCCTTTACCACTTCACAAATCTACCGGTGATACCACCCAGGTCCTTCTTCCGCGACGTTGACTCCCTCTTAGGGACCCTTATTTGGGGCGCAGGCCGACACAGGGTCGCCCTGAAGACCCTCCAGCTCCCCACGATGCAGGGGGGGCTCGGGGCTCCATCCTTCGAGTCATATTTCCTCGCGGCACAGCTCCAATGGCTATCCTACTGGACGGCGGACCGTTACCCTCAGGAGACTGTTACCTCGACCGGCAGAATCGCGACCCCGGAACTCACCCGTCTTCTCCTCCCGGGCACCAAGCCACGGCGCACATACCCCCTTCATGTGGCGATAGCGCGCCGGTGCATGATGCGGATCCACCGGTTGTCCCCCAGTAGACCCCCGTACTCCCCGCTGCTACCATTGATAGGCAGCCCCAGGCAGGACTCCTACTTCACGGCTCCACTGTTCACCGAATGGTCCCAATGTGGCATCACGGATCTGGAATCGCTCTTCGAGGAGGGTCAGTTGAAACCACTCGACCGCCTGGTCGCTGAATACGGGCTCCCCCGGGCCAATTCCTCAGATATAGGCAGCTGCTCGATGGATACCAGCCCCATTTTAATCTCCAAACAGGCGAGCCAGACACGCATCCAGTAATACATGCTATCCTGCATATGGGGGTGGGACGCCACCTAGTCACCTGGCTATATAAATCCATCCGGGAACTCTCACACGCTCCCCTGACGACCTTACGTGCTACATGGGAGGAGGACATAGGTCGCGCTCTACACGACTCAGAGTGGACTAAAGCACTTGAGGCCCCAAAACGCGTCTCTAGGAACGCCCGCTTCAAAAATATCCAATACTATATACTACACAGGGCATACCTCACTCCAGCGCGATTGCAGAAGTTCTATCCCTCCACACCATTCCTATGACCCAGATGCTGCTCCCCTGCCACAGATTTCCGTCACATGTTTTGGAGTTGTCCCAACCTTCATCCCTTTTGGCGGGCGGTACACGACACACTGTCGGAACTCACAGGTCTCACTACACTGGCCACCTGGGAGTCCAGCGCACTGGGCATCTTCCATGTCTCTAAGCAAGAACCGGTGCATAGACGTTTCGTGTCCTTAGCGCTCCTGTTGGCGAACAGATGCATAACCATGCGCTGGGGATCCCCGGAGGGCCCCCCTATAGCACAATGGAAGGGGGCGGTTGGTAAGTGGGCGGCGGCGGAGGAGGATGCTCTTAGAGAAGAAGAAGCCAGAGGCGCGCGTAAAATTCCCATATCCATGGAATGGGCCATGCTCCTCCACAGCTTCCGGCAGTCCACGCATGCAGGAGACCCACCTACTCCTCCCCCCCCCGCCCTAGAGGGCCAGTAGCCTCTACCTGGTGTAAGCCATCCCAGGATCGATTCCCGGTACCCCGTGCATCCTGCTCAAGTTCTCATATGTCATATCGCCCATCTCGTTACTCGCCTGCGCGGGGTGTATCCTCCCCCTGCCAATCCTCTCTTTCCCCCCCCCCACTTTGGAGCACAGACTGTATGGCTCCGTGGCCCCCCCCTCCCCCGACACCCATCGCCAGTATCCCCCTGCTTAGACCCTGCTAGCGCCCACATGCTTCCTTCCCACAGTTTTGTCCCCCCCTGTTCACTGGTAGCACCGTCATATGGACAGTACAGACCCTGATCCTACGCTATTGTGGCGGGAACTTGCATGCCTGTCATTATTCATCGTCCTCTTGGCGACGCAGGTCCATTGTTTCCCAGCCTGCAGACATATTTGCACGATCTGTACTGATTAACTGAGGAAGTGTATATTTGTACCAGTTATATAAAACAAGAAAACGTTGCACGCCTAGCTGTTCGTGGCTGAATGTTGAGGCCATGTCAGCGGATTATTTACACTGTACTGATATACTTTGATGCAACAATAAAAACAGATTTAAATAAAAAAAAAAACAGAGATCTGGAAGCCCAAATTGGTGGTTGAAGCAAGAGGAAGATAAAAATAGATACTAAGGTGGAAATCCTCATCAGGGAGTCCAACAGACATTTTGAAAAACTGTGTCTGTCATCAAAATCACAGCATCCATAAAAGCTGCCTTCTGATACAGCACTGTAGAGGAAATGAATGCCTTGGTCCCCACAAGAAGAAGCATAGGTGAGATAAAGTAATGCTGGCATGATATGATGTGCCACACAATAAAAAAAGTTGGCCCATAACAGGAAGAGAGCACAGGCAGCAGATGGATGACCAGACACCCAATGAACACCTTACTGCAGTGGGCAGGCGGTTGCTATTGCAGCATCAGAATTGGTCGACAAACTTCAAGGCTAGGACACAGCTGACCTTGAGGAAGAGCCACCTTAAGGTAAGCACATCAGCATATACCCATTTGTAGGTAGGATCCTGAATGGCCAATGTGTATGGATGATCTTCAGGCCATGTCCAATTGCATGCCCTCCCACATTTAGGACTTGTTCCCTCCACATGTAAAAACTGGACGCACATATCTAGAGAAATTGGGGAAGGGTAAGAGAGATACTAATCCCTTGATTACAGTGTGCATAGCCATGTGATATATCAGATACTGTGAGAGTAATGTGTCACAAAAGTGCAATTAATGTTGATTTCAATGTAAGGAATGTGCAGCAATACACAGTTGTAGAGTAAGTGCATGATGTGTTGCACATCACATTATCAAATGTTCCCTTTCTGGCCAGGTGGAAACACAACCTCTTCATGTTGCCATAACACAGACCACAACCGTGCAGGAATGATGAATTATATTGCTGGATGGCATTACTAATGCACCGTCGCAGCTAACAAAGATAGCATGGTTTATGGAAATATTATCTAAAGTACAGACACCTCTGTACTACCAAAAGATACAACCACCAAAATTAATGTGGTCATGTTTTCCCATATTCTTTTGAGATTTGCATTGATGGCTAGCAGATATTCATGCCAATTGCCAAGATATCGAAACAACGGTTCAGCACCCGAGTGCTATAAGTAAGCAGTCAAAGCTCAATAGCAGCTTCTTGTTGGGCACACACAACAAGAAGAGGCCCTTTTGGACAATCTTCCACACAGTGCCATCCTGAAGACTCCAAGTGAAATGTCTGCAATCAATCGGTCAATGATGCAAGTGAACTATCCAGTAAGGTACACAAGGGCACTTAGGTGGAACATTTGCTATTGGAAAAGGGTTAGTCACCTTTTTGCAAGATTGACAAAAACACTCTTTGAAGTCACCCCCACTTCAAAGGCATTTGTAGGTATAAGTGCTTGGTGTCTGACCCCTTAAAGTCAGACACTACTTGACTTGTAACTGAAGCTCTGCCAGAAGAACTGCCATGCTGCTTAAAAGACTCAACCGGACTGCTGATCTAGGAGGCCTGCTTTTCTGTTGTTGCCCTGCTGCTCTTTGCTGAAGAGAGCTGGACTCTGCCGTTTCTCCAAGTATGCTTCAAGGGCACATTAACCTGCCTCCTGTGCTTGAGACTCAGGGATATCAAAGTCTCTACCCCTGCTCCTGTGCCTGGTTCACTGTAAGTGGACTCAGATACTTGCGACACAGACATCAACTCATCTCCTGTCTGAATGAACAGAACCAGAGCATCTATCTGGTTGCAGGAGTAAAATCGTTGCTTCGCTCTCAGAACAAATGCATCTTCTCTAGAGTGCGGCACATGGGAACTGTGCCTTGTTGCTGCAGATGGTCGGAGAGATCAGCGCATCCCTCAACTACATGGAGAAACCTGGCGAATCACTCTACGGAACTAATGCATCTCAACCCGGCGTCTCGTCTTCAGAACCGACGTATCACCATCACTGCATGGAGAAGAATCAACGCATCCTTGATCTACGGGATTGACATCGACACATTTCCCGACGCATCTCTTATTTGTGACCCCAGCACTGGGGCCTGCATGTGTCCTATAGACAGTCGGCCCGAACTTTGACTTTGCCCCTGTCCAGCTTGACCACAAGTAACCCTTAAAGAACTATTTGCTTCCAAAATATATTTGTCACATATTCTTTCCATTTGGTCTTGTTTTGTTCAAAATATAATAATCTATTTTTAAAACTTGTGTGGAGTCTTTTTGTGGTGTATTCATTGTGTCATTGTGTGTGTATGTTGCACAAATACTTTACACATTGCCTCTTTAGATAAAGCCTGACTGCTTTGTGCCAAGCTACAAAAGGATGAGCACAGGCTATCTTTTAGTATGTAGTTAGCTTACTCTGACTAGAGTGGTGGTTCCTGCCTAGCCTGAGTGCATACCTCAGCTAACCAGGAATCCCAGTTCTAACATTGGTGATCAGGGGTGAGAATAGGACTTGTGTTTGTACAATACCATATACTAACTCATTGTTCACTACAACTCTATACTAAGACCAATTTGAGCCTTTTTTCAATTCTTCCTAAATTGACATCTTTAGGATTTTTCCCAAGTCTTTTTGCCCTAGTCCCATTTTTTTCTACAATGTCCTGGTAAAATGGAATTCAAGCTAGCTAATCTGGATACCTACACAATGGACCAACTCAAGGAGTTCTGCCAGGAGAATTGGCTGTTCATTAAAGAAAGTGTCAAGAAGTCTGAGCTTCAAAAAGCCTTATGAGCATGGGCTGCAGCCCAACAGGCTGGTTCACAGTATGAGGAGTAAGGGTCTGAGTCTGAAGACGGGTTGGAGCGGGACCTATCTGGGGGTTTTGTCATGCAGCCTACTGAGGTAGAGGATACTATCCTCCCAGGACTGCAAGTCCTCCCAAGATCAGGCAGTAGTGTGTCTTCAAGGTACCTACCCCGAGAGGAGCTGGAGGACACGAGAGAGTAGAAAAATTGAGAATTGAGCTTGCCAAGTTGGAATAGCAGCAGAAACTTGCTCATGCTGATAAGAAACAGGTTCTAGAGAAGAGACTAGTCATGAAGGAGAGCATGTTTTCCCATGAGCTCAGTCTCAGAGAGTTGGGCATTAGAGCCCTGCAGGTGGGGTCTAGCAACAGTAATGGTGGCAGCATACCTGCAGTGTCTGCTATTGAAACAATAGTCAGAATCCTAAACGATTTGACGCCCAGCTATGTGGTGGTGTTGTGAAGCTCCTACCAATCCGTAGGCTCTGTGCGTTGTTCAGACAACATAAACTAAGCGCTTGGTGTCAAGATTGATTCCAGACACCCCACAGGATATATTGGCCTATAAACCCGCAAGCTCACAGTGCCACCGTAAGCCCGCCTAATCTACTGATCCAACGGCGTACCAGCAACAGATACTCTAATACCATATAATCACCTGGGCCCATAAAAACACACGCACAATTTTAAGTAAACCGCTGAAGTCAAAGTTTATTCATTTTCATTACTTCAAGATTGATTATATATATTTTTACTCCTAACCAACCTTTCACTGATCAAAAGTTCTTTCCTCTGGTCGATGGGCCAATAGTTGAACTAGTTGATGGTGAAAAATTCTAACTTAATTCTAACCTTTATACTTTAGATTAAATAATCACAGACTCTGGAGAGTTTAAAATCTTTATCTAAATTATTTGCATGTGAACCACTTCAAAGTACAGTACATTCACCATCGCTCTTAGGAGAGATAATTCAATTAATCAAATCAGCAACACATACTTCAAATTTGCAACGTCTTATGCTCCGAAAGGAGAGGACAGAGGGAAAAGAACATCTGAAACTTGAGAAATTGATATTTACCTAGGATGGTGTGAAGACCAACCCCCGGGCCAAAGGGCTGGGAGGGGTCCCCCAAGATAGATCAAGGGACAAAGACTTCAGGACAGCATACAGGACAGGATAGATGACCTCTCTAACACCGACAATCATGCCCCTCGGCCCACAGCATCTCAGCATCGACGTCTCTATAACTAACTAAAAACGACCTCAATTATACCTTTTCTTTCCTCATGTACCACCCATTAATGTTTCAATATCGTAAAATACTAACTCTGATTTATTAGGCAGGGGGGGGGGGGAGATCATCACACCATGCTTACATATCACTCTTCTCAGTTAGCCCTTTGTTATTAAATCCTTCCTCTTAATTTTTATTCATACTTTATTTTCCCAACCCGCATTCACATTACATCCGATACAAATGTTTAACTTTAAAATGTGGTCTTATTCATTTGGGTCTTGTATTGCGGGTTCTCAGGCTTCAGGCAGGCTGTGGCCTTGCACTCTTCTTGAACCACACATCATTCTTCCAGACTAACTTCCACTTGTCATGCCTGAAAACCATGTGACACGGCTCGCTCCGAACATACTTAAGAGGCCCAAATGAGCGCTAGTAATACAGTCAGAAAGACAAATGTTATTTTCAAGAATAAATGGTTTCACTGTATACCACCCATCTCTACTCTAATTCCCTTTACTCATTATTACCTTCCCACATTAGCATTAGTAAAATAGCTCCATTTAGTTTCAAGCAAGCAGATGCAAAGCATGTGATTCTCCAAGAAGCCATTTTAGTACCTTCTGCTCATGCACAAGATTTTCCCTCCAAGCACAGCTCGTCATACTGCATAGATGCAGTTGACACATGTGCAATAAAGATTTCCTATTTGCAGCCAATTTAGAAAGCCACTTGAGTTATTCATGTTAACAAACACATATGCAAGCTTCACAAACCCTTGTTTTTATGGGGTGCATATTAGTTTTACACAATACGTAATTAGCAACATGTTAGGGAGTTAAATGAGAGGATTGTTTCCTATCAAGTCTCTTTTCTACGAGTCCTTGCTCCATCAGTCCCCTCTCTAATGGCATTTGAGCCATCACAAAATTACCCATCCCAATCAGATGCCAACTTTAGCATATCTCAGTTTCTTTTTCTCCCTTTAAGTTCTTAATCCCATCTTTAATCTTTTTATACAGTTTTTCCTTCATTTTCTCCATCTGAATCTCTTCATACTTCCATTTCTTCCCTTTTCATTCACTTAATATATATATCCCTTTCCTTTGTTTCTCCAACATTTTCACCATATCAATATTGTTAAAACTATTATTGCTATACCAAATAATGGAACAACTATTTGATCTAAAACACTTTTCCCTAATTCAGAACACCCAGTCCCTATTGAAGAAATACACTTTGTTAGTCTTTTCCATACACTGTCAACCTCCAGTGGTTTCAAGTCTTCATGAAGTTTCGTAATATCCTTGATATACCCTTTAATTTCCCTGCTTTTTATCAGGTATGTAAGTGCAACAATGTTGGACTTTCAACATTCTACAGACTCCGTCTTCTTTTGCCAATAAAATATCAAGAGCAAGTCAATTTTGTAAAACCATAGATCTAATTGCAACCATTTCTGTATTCATCATCAAGAAACCCCCAGCAGCATCCGCCATAAGACAATCAACCACTGTTGACAACTGACAAATTCTATGTGAATTTAGAATGCCTCCCACTGAAGGTATCAATGCACCAAAAATGTCACCTATTATTTCCGAAAACAGAGCTCTCTTTCTTTATGTTAGTTCATTAGTGCTTTCATTGCTTCCAGTGATTCTTTATACATGATATATTTTCGGAAATACTATGCCAAAGTAACAACTTCCGTACCACCGCGCAGACAGCTTATAGTAAGCATTATTCCCACACACATAGTAAACTCCAGGAAATACTGAATCAGTTCCCCCTTTTAGTCCCCGACCTCCCAGAATCAGGAAGTTTTGTTCAAGTCAAGTCAAGTCAAAGAAGTCTTTATTCGATATTGCATCATAAAAGACATACTACACAAATCAGTCATAAAAAACAATTCAATCAATAGGATGACCAGTTCAAGTGGGTACATTACCCTACAATACAAATACGCGAATGTCATTAAAAAGTATGCAATAATTTAAAACAATAATTTACTATACATTAGGAGCAAGCTAAAAATAGCATTAAATCACAATATACAAGACTTCATTTACAGTAAAAAGACCCGTGTAAAAAAACATCTATAATACAACATAATAATCCTAGGTACATCAGGCCTGTGCCCATCCTGGCATGTTGTTATAGGGCAGTTAAAAATGAATTAATCAGCCTTAAGCGTAGGATCCAGGCCCATCCGATACATTTTGCAACCCCAATAACCACCAATAAGGAGGTATCGGTTTTTAAAATTCAGCTAGCTGTCTTCGCTGAACGTGTACCCAGTGACCTACAGACTGGGCGTAGCCACTTATGTCTAGGAGCATGGTACAGAGGACAGACGAAGAGGAAGTGGTCAGCTGTTTCTTCCAACTCTGTACACAGTGGGCAGTATCCATTACCACTATTGGCCCATGACTTTGTTAGACCCCTGAGCGGTAGTGTCCCTACTCTAAGCTGATGGAATAGCGCTTACGATCTAGGGGCCTAGTAATAACGATCCAATAGTCTTCAAGGTGGCAGACGTCCTTCACCAACACAAAGGATGCTGTCAGTGAGCCGTCTATCAGTGAAGCATGTCTTCTGGAGATGGCCCATCCCCAGTACAGATCTCTAAACTGCTTTTTCGGGGGAAAAGTAGCTGTGTCCGGGTTAAACCAGAGTTCTCCCAACCCCATATCAAGCAATGTGATTCTTAGGTCTCTCAACCAGCCTATCCTGTGGGAGCCCTGTTTTGTTCACATTCACTGGAACCAATAAATACGTTTTTATAATCTGTCTTTGACCAATGGAGGCAGGTTTTCCCTTTCATCTCAAAGTCTAGGGACATTGCAGCATGAGTCTTGCCAGTTGCATAAATTCCTTCTTTCCCCGACCATGGAGGTACAGGGGCTTTCTGTTCAGCAGCCTTATTTTGGAAATCCTGTCTCCTTTCCTCAACTAAATTCAAAAACTGTTTCTCTTCTTCACGTAATATGCATGTTAGATTATTCGTGTGTGCCTTAACTAAATCGATTGACTTCATTGTTATGAAAAATTCACCCATAAACTGTGCATCTTGACTACAAGGTACTGGAATCATTTTCTTTCGAATAGGAAGTTCTGAAAATACTACATCTAAGTTTAAATAATAATACTGAAGTTTCCCTGTTCTATAGAACAAACTTGTTAATATACTACATGAAATACCATATGTTAAAGGTAAATGGCGGTAAGTGACACCTTCTGATACTGAAGCTGATAATTTCATACATACATATCAATCACTAATCTCCATTGTATCTATGTATTGGAATAACAAGTTTGTGAAAAAAATGTAATGATGTGTCATTATCTAACACTGTGTGGCGTACATTTATCTCATCTGCTGCCTCTAATTCTACCCTATCTCCTCTTATTGTAGCTATCTTTCCACTATTAACTGTATCATTCTTTCTGATAGCTATCATCAAATAAGGTACTGCTACTGTTAGAAATATCCATACTGTGATTACTAACAAAATGCAACATATACAAGCTCTACAACATCTTTGTGTGCAACTTTGTTTTGGTCGTTCAGTAACCGTGGTTTTAGCCATTTTTGTCTAAGAAGATTTCTCTTCTTTTCTTTTGCAAATTCAAACTCTGGGTTTTCAAGGAGGCCTCACTTTCCCTTCATCAATCTGTGCAGCATTTACATCTTCTTCTGTCTCTTAGCTCAAATCAAAATTTTCAAAGCCTTCTAATATTATGTAAGTCCACTCAGGACCCTTGAAGTTATTGTTCAAAATTCTCAGTCTTGGATTTCTTTGAGTGTTTCTCACAATCGACTGCTTAGACTGAGTTTGACTAGTAAACTCATTTACTTGCTCAGGTCTTTCATTTATTTTTCTCAGGTAGTATTTTAATCTTTTAACTCTACCTGGCCAGTTGTCACCTTTTCTAACCCTTTTAACTTGTACTGCACTTTCACCCTCTTTGTCTCTCTCTAGAGCTCTTTTATTTTAGTTACGTTTAGGCACAATCCGTTCTTCCTCTTCTTCAGAGTCACAATCTACCTGTTCCTCTTCAGGTCTTGGATTTGTTGTTTCATTCACCTGAACTTCTTCTTCTTCTATCTGGCCCTGTTCAGGTCTTATTTCAAATTGATCTTCTTCTGCCTGAACCTGTTCTTCTTCTCCTAATTGATCCTGTTCAGGTCTTACTACAATTGGCTTTTCTGTTGACTGAACATGTTCTTCTCGTCCTGTCTGTCCCTGCTCAGGACCCTTGGTATGTCTTTTCGCATGAGTATGTTCTTCTTTCCCTGTCTGGTCCTGCTCAGGGTCTCGAGTAACCTTGTTCATTTATTCCTGAGCGTGTTCTTCTATACCTATCTGGTCCTCACTACTTTCTTGTCAGTCTAATCTTGTTCTGCTTCTTGTTTGAATAATAACTTCTGGTATGTAAACCACCGGTATATAGGCCTCCTGTTTTGTGCTTGGTTGTTCCTCATCTATTGGTTCAGAATCTATTGCTCTAGATTCTTCGACGTCACAACCTTCAGCTATTTCAACTGGTTCATTCAGTTTTTGTGTCTTTTCAATGGGGCTTGGTACCCTTTTGGTGTGACTGGCACAAATCCAATTGGGTAAACCTGCACACTTCACTGCTCTAGTAGTGACCAGTATGACTTGTTGTGGTTCGTCCCACATGGGTGTTAAGCACGTTTTTCTGGCGGGTTTTTCCACTACTACCCAGTCTCCAGGATTCAAATCATGCGCTTGTGCTGGCTGCCTGGCAACTGCATCTTCTCCAACCTGGTGAGAGACAGAACACACTAGGTCAGCCAATTCTTTGCAATAATCCAATACCAGATCATCAGTTATATTCTTTAATTTGTGACCAGGAATAAGTACTTGTCTCATTCTCCTTCCCATGGGGATTTCATGGGGACTCAATCCTGTCTTTCTGTCAGGAATACTTTGGAGTCCCATTAACACAAGAGGCAATTCAGCTGGCCATTTCAGTGATATGGATGTACACACTTTACTTAACCTTGATTTGATTGTGCCATTTAATTGTTCAACCACTCCAGAAGCCTCTGGGCGGTATGCACAGTACAGTTTGTGCTCAATTTTAAATGCTTCTCAGATTAAATGAATTATTTCATTATTAAAATGAGGTCATCTATCTGATTCCAAAGTGACTGGAAAACCAAACCGAGGTATCAACTCCCTCAACAGTAGTTTGGCAACAGTGAGGCTGTAATTTCTCCTCGTGGGGTATGCTTCCACCCATCATGAAAACAAGCACACCATGACAATGCCATACTTAATTCCGTTGCTTGGAGGCAACTCTATGAAATCTAGCTATAATCTTGTGAATGGTCCTTCTGCCTTTCCAATTGTTACCCAACTGACCACTGTCTTCCTGCCTGGATTTTGCTGCTAACAAATTAAGCATCTCTGGCAAAGGCTCTCTGCAACTGCCCTAAACTTTGGATTGTTCCAGTTTTGCCTGAATAGTCTAATCATGGCATCCCTACCTACATGTGTGTCTCCATTATACATTCTTGTCACTTGAGAGAGTAAACAGTCTAGCATGACTGGTCTGCCATCAGTGTACACCCATACATAATCCCCAGTTCTCCTTTCACAACCTGATTTTATCCAGTTTTCCACTTCATCCTGCAACTGGTTCACCTCATCCCATGTTTCTAAGGCTGAGAAAAACATAAGTTGGCAGATGATTTCACTTGTTTAAATGTTTCTGTTTAGTGCCATGTTATTTCTTGCACAATATTGACCAATCTGGTCAGCATATCTGTTTCCTGCCGTCACATAGTATTTCCTGACTGGTGAGCAGCGCACTTGAACAATGCTATTTCTTTTGGCAATTGTATTGCTTTCAATAATTCTTTAACATTTTCACCATTTCTGGGGATCCTGAAGAAGTCCGAAATCCCCTCTGCGTTCACAACTGGCCAAAGCCATGCACAACCCCAAAACCATATTGACTGTCCGTAACTATGGTTATTTCCCAGTGTTTCCCAATTTTGCACTCCTTTGTTAAGGCCATCAATTCCGCTACTTGTGCAGACTTGACTCCTGGTAAACAAGATGCTTAAACCACCCCTGATACCTTGCATACAGCATACGCTGCACTGAGCCCTCCTCCCTCCATTCTCAGGCAAGAGTCATCTACAAATAATTCATGATCTAGGTCTTTTAGAGGTTCTTGTTTTATATCAGGATGGGGCTTGGTGCACATCTCAGTAACATCCAAGCAATCATGATCTGGGATCTGGTACGAGACACAGCTCGGTGTTCAAGCAGACGCGGTGTAACGATAAGCAACGGTAGTGTTTTGGAATCCATGGGGTAGAGTGACAACTACACCCCAGTTGGTCTGGTGTAGGCTGGTATGAAAGCCCTCTGCCGACACTGGCAAATTCGCATCATACAAAGTATTGTCTAGAGAGAAAAGTGATTGAACCCCTCGCCCTGACAAATTTGCCACAACATATGTAATTGGCAATGAAACATGTTGGCCTTCTTGGAAAAGGTTAGCAACATGCTGTGCTTTTAAGCCGAGTATGCTCACATTTTCAAATAAAGAGGGCGGCCTAACAGTGAGTCGTAACTCGATTGTAATTACATGGAACACGCAGTTCTTTGCATGTCACGGGGTTTATGTTTTGGGACAGTTAAAAAAAAAAATTCGCAGTTCGTTTTGTCTTTTCACTGGACACTATTTGAATCTGTTCTTCTTCTCCTAATTGATCCTGGTCAGGTCTTCCTACAATTGGCTTTTCTGTTGACTGAACATGTTCTCCTTCTCCTGTCTGTCCATGCTCAGGGCCCTTGGTATGTCTGTTCGCATGAGTATGTTCTTCTTTCCCTGTCTAGTACACTTTACAACGCTATTTGCCATGAGACTACAAAAACCAGTGGGTTTCACGCATCTAAGTTGGTGCATGGTAAAGCTGCTTAGCATTTTTTGAGTGTTATTACATCCGTTGATATAAAGAAATATTAGCGGGGTAATGTCAGGCTATCACAAAGGGTGTTTTTCTGATATTGTGTATTTTTACAGAAATGGTGGGTTGATTCTTGTCCCCTTGTTTTTTCTCTCTGTTTTTGCAGATGGAGTGATTCCACTAAAAATCTAAAACAAAGGAGCAGCTACCTGCCCTTTTCATAAATAGTACAGGGCTATGCCCTTGTCTCTGGGTGCAAAGGAATAGAGAAAAAGGCTCGGCATAAATCAATTTCTGTAAACCAGCCTGCATTCCAGGGTATCTGGTAAAGAATCACTGCTGGATTTGGCACTACAGGACAACAAGACACTACAATTTTATTAATTTTTCACAGATCCTGCACTATCCTGTATTTTCCGCTAGGCTTTTTAAGTCCCATTATAGGCGAATTACAAGGATTACTCATTATTTCCTTTAAAATTCCTTGTTTAATCATTCTGTCAGTTTCTGAAGTAACTCCTGCTTTCACTTCTGAACTAATTTTGTATTGTTGGGTGTTTTTCTTTGTAATGTGCTGTTAATTTTGTTGCTGTCACTGTACATCTTATTGTGCTTCTATGTTCGCTGATTCGAACCTTAACCTTATGGCTAGTCATGCCTGTATATGTAAGATTACATGGGCATTTGATGAGGTAAACCACTGACTCTGAATTACAGTTGGTGTGTGATCTTTGTTCCATGACCTAGGTCAAGGCTCTTGGTGTGTTCCGTAAAAGGGCACGCTTCGCACGATCCGCAGGGATAATGTCCAGTGACTGGTGGATTGTTCCATAGTGTCAACTGACTATTGGTTTTGGTTTTAAATGTGTCAGTGTTAACAAATGTGTCTCTCAAGCTTTTATTCTTCCTAAGTGGAAACATAGGTTTCTCATTGGGCAGTTGTGTTTGTTTATATCTTTTTAAGTGTGTAATCAAACTCACGAGCGATTGGAATGTAAGCAAGTATGTAACTTTGGCAGCACATGCATTGGGACACTCGGGTTCTAAGTACACTTTACAACGGCTATTTGCCATGAGACTAGCTAAACCAGTGGGTTTCAAGCATCTAAGTTGGTGCATGGGAAAGCTGTTTAGCATTTTTTGAGTGCTATTACATCTGTTGATATAAAGAAATATTAGCGGTGTAATGTCAGGCTATCACAAAGGGTGTTTTTCTGATATTGTGTATTTTTACAGCAATGGTGGGTTGATTTTTGTCCCCTTGTTTTCTCTCTCTGTTTTTGCAGATGGAGTGATTCAACTAAAAATCTAAAACAAAGGAGCAGCTACCTGCCCTTTTCATAAATAGTGTAGGGCAATACCTTTGTCACTTGCTTTCCGGGGGGGGCGTGGCCCTGAAGAAAGTCTGGCACCGATTACGATTGGGCATCCAAAGGACTGAAACATGTTGGCCTTAGGGTCTTAGGACCACAACATTCCAAACGACCCTATTGTCTTGTAATTTTAATATTCCTGTCAGACCCAAGTATAAAGGGATACTGGGGTCTGCCAGAGAATTTTTTATCTTTATCCCCTTGGCCAGATTTATCATTTAGGTGCTCCCTGAAATGTTGGTTGAGCCCACCACGACTGATAGGGGACGTGGTGTCCTGTTGAGGAAGCATGACACCACTAGGGTGTGTGAGGGAAAATAAAACAAAAAGAGGTCTTTTCCTCTACCACTGTTTAAGTGGATGCTTCCTTTAGGGACATTCCACCATTCCCTTCTTTAGATTATCATTTTTATAACCTATATTTACGGTAGGACTAGTAGTGGAGTACTTTAACGTGTATTGGTGATGGGAGATATGCCTGCAGGATAGTGACGGATGTTAGGCTTGGCTGGCAGAGCCCACTCAAGGTGCGGCCATTTTGCTGCATGCTAAGCCACACCCCCTAACACTAACATAGTTATTTTATGTATTGCAGAACTATCCATACACACTCCATTCCTCAAAATGGCACAATGCATCTTGACATCTCACCTATGGGGAGAGCTCCCCGAGGGTAACATTTAATAAATGAGCACTGTCACTGTATGATGGTGGGTTGGGAATAGCAGTTATTAAGCTCTATTACTTGCTGACCCAAATGATTCCTATCAACAAATGGCTATTTAGAGATTGGGATGGCCTGGCCATCAGAAAAGAATTGAAGCCTTTGGAGAAACAGGAACCTTCCTCTCAACTGTACAGCAGGAAACCTGCAAAGACTGCTCCTCATCACAAAGATACCCACAAAGTGCTGGTACAGTGTATTGAAATGGACGGTATGGGGGAGGAACTGACCAGGGAAACACTATTGTGGTCGAGCAGCTGGATCCCTGCAGTAACAAAGTTGGAAGAGTTCTGAACCTAGAATAGACATTTGCAAACTGAAATGCATGAAGTCTTGAAGCGAAAGAGGACTTAAGCAATGAATATGAACTCCATAAGTCCCATTTTTTTTAACAATGATGACATGATCTGGATGACTATAGAAAGAGACTGAACCCCATCCAGCGTTTATTTGCTAGAGCCTGACCTCGTTCTGGAACAAGTAGAAAAGATGGTATCTCTCAGCTATACCGAGGACCCCTCTTGGGACCCTCATGGACAGGTGAACCGGGGACCTGGGTGCAGTGGATGATAACAAATGGCTGGAAGCTAAATGGCTGCAAAAGTACTATCAATTTCGGCTAAATTGAGCCTTATTCAATTCGAATACTTTCACAGGGTGTACTACATACCAGACAGAATTCACTGGATAGGGTGCTCCTTTCTGCTTGAGGTGTCATACAGCGGTGGGCGAGCCTATGCAAATAATATGGTATTGCCCTATGATTCAGATAAACTGTACCCAGATCCACCACAAACTGCAGGAAGTTATTGGCATTCCAAATGTATAGAACCCCGAAAGAGCTAGCCTAGGTATACAAATAGACTGGAAAGGCTTCAGGGGGATACAATGCTGTTAACAATATGCGTCTTGAAGGCCAAAGGGACATTGATCAACTCTGGCACGCTGCTAATGCTACTACCATGTCTGGATAGCATAGAGATATGGACTCTTTCAGAAGAATCAATTTACAAACACCGGGACCATTCAGGGAAGCATAAAAGAATATGGGACAACTTGTGGAACAAGCTTTATTCTATATGACCCGCGTGGTGATTTATTTAATCTGTTGCAGCTTGCTGTCCCATACCTTGCCTAGCAGCGACCATTTTCCTTCCCACAACATGGATTCCTGGACACTACAGTCATTCCCATCCTTCCAAACTGAGGGGCTTTCTGCAGTCGAACCTGCTGTATAACAATCTAGTCCTGATTAGTAGAACCAAGGTTGGCCTGCAGCGCCTTCTGGATGCTACCTTAGCTTTTTCAACTAAGAATGGCCTGACAATCACTGGTGGTTCAAGGAAGAAGATCACAAAAACCAACATGGTTTCTGGACCAAGGAAAGTTAAGGTCAACTAAAAGATTTAAGTACCTTGGAGTCCACTTTAATGATAATGGGAGATATAGCGACCGATAAAATGAAATCAGGAAGAAAGGCATAGCCTTAGTTTTTGCCCTTAAATCTATTAATACAAAACGTAAAAGTCTTACACTTATGCTGATCCTCCAGGTAGCCCAAGCAAAGGTCCTCCTAACCCTAGCTTATGGAAGCGAGGCTCTTAAGGGACGGGACAGCGCAATACTTGATAAAATGCATCTTAAGATCTATGGAACAATTTTTAAGCTGCCCTCCCATTTATCTCCAGGACAGATAAGGCTGGAGTTTTGCACTGATAAGCAGACACTGACATGGAAGCGGCCTTTATGATATGTTGTCACAAACTCAGGCCAGCAAAAAAAGATTCACTGGGCCATCACCTTTGATCCGAACTGGAAAGAAAGCAAAGCTCCCGGGAAGTCTTACCTGTTTCAGGCCCAAAACACCTTGGACTAACGAGCGCTTGGGATCTATTCATTAGCCATCAAGAGTTCAAAAGGCTGGCAAAAATAAGCACACAAGAGCTCTCACTACTAGAGAGCAAGGCTTGTCTGTCTCAAAGCAAACATGGCTGAATGACTCTCCATACTTACATTAATGTAAAACAACAGTGCTATCTAAACGAACTTTATAAAGATAGGACCAAGGTACAGCTCATGGAACTCAGGAATGGGGATAATAAGAACCTCAATGTACTATCACACATGGAAAAGATATGAGGAACAGGTGAACTGTCGGCTATGAAACCAGGGTCAGGAAGATATTATTCATTTACTGTGTGTGTCCCACCCTTATGGAGGACCGGTGGGAGCTGCTACAAAGAAGGTAGAATGACGGCGCATAAGGTCTTGCAGGGAGGCAGTGTTGGCCTGCTTCGAACCATCCCTTGCACATGCATCTTCCAACGATAACAGCTTAAGCACCCTAACCACCCTGTGCACTGATGCAGTTATCTTTCCTTGTTTTAGGCACATTGTACTTTATTTGTCATGTATGTTCACCAGTCGGCTAAAGTCTTTAGACGCCTAGACACTTGCACATGCACTTTCTAACCACAACAGCTTAACCACATGGCTGCTGGGCGTTTCCCCCCCCATGTGCTGGAAAATGCCATTTTAGTGGCACCATGACGAGCTCAGCTCGTCATCAGCACACGACACCCGTGGGTGATGACGAGCTGAGCTCGTCATCAGCATCGAAAGGGTTAAGCACCTTAATCATCTGGTGCTTTGATGCAGTTTTCTTATCCATGGCACATTGCACTTTATCCGCCGCACTTTCACAGGTTCACTGACAACAATAGAATCCGTAACTCATTGGGTAGGAAGAGTACTCTTAGAAAACTGGCCACACTTTACTGTTGCGTTTAAAATGTTATACTCTTCCCCTGGTAGAAACAACTGGTACAAAATGGGTTGCAGGAAGTGAGTCACTTTAAAACCTTTCCATAAAACATTCATCCAGATGGGTTCTGACTTTTAAAGGTCAACTTTGATGGGATTACTTGTCTGTTTTATGTATTTCTTTTAATATATTTCGTTATGATTTTACTGTGTATTGTATTGCAATGGTTTTTAATAATCAAGCAACAAAGATTCCTTACTTACTTACAGCCAATGTTTGTATTAATCGTTTTTTTATCTTTATTTCTCAAGTGCCAACTTGAGTTTCAATAGTTTCTTTTTGCCTACAAATATCTCTGCATGGTCCTTGTTTTCCCTACTAGTAGATTAGTCATTGTGGTGCATGAGACATTGGGCTTGCTTCAATGGGTCTGCAAAACATCATCACACGACATAGGTGGCCTCTGCTCCCCTCTCTCTATGCTCTCCAGTCCAAACCACTGAATTTAACCACAATGATCTCCTGGGTAGCCAATCCGCTTACAAGCTTTAATAACACTCAGAACGCAAGCAGCTGCCAGCGCTTTCCCTCCAGCTTCCTGGACGGTTTGTATTTGTTGAATGATCCCATGCGGATCCTGTAACAGTAATAGCAGGAAATTATCTGTTATATTGCTGCTCTGCAGAAGTGAATTCCAGAGCACGAGGAGTGTCTGTCTAACCTCAGGACCTGCAAAACACTGTTCATGAGTCTGTGGGGAAGGGAGTTAATTGGAGTTGAACAGAACAATATGAAGGCAGAAGTGCACGGTGTTAGCCAGGCGCTTGCTAAATAAGCAGCTCTTCAGTGGCACATGTTGAAACCTCATGGCCAAGAGGCAGCTGTCTCTTCTTTAATCAAAAGGAGTGAATGGATAAGACAGCAGGCCTGGCTTGCCATGACACCACAGTGAAGCCAGCCTAGATCTTGGTCTGCGAGATGACCTCGTTCAGCTGAGCCTTGGGCAGGGTCCCAGATGCCTCTACGAGTCAGGCTTGCAGTTGTACTGTGAAAGAAGCGTGGATTCCTAAGAGCTAAGTGGAGTGAGTAATCTTGCATGCCGGCGTCCAGGCGCTGGATATTTCCAGGTTTCCAAGCCAAGTTTACAGAATTTCGTGTTGAGGATTAGATTAAAAAAAGATAATTATTCTATTGTCTGGTTTGAACATCTGGCAAAACAATGATATGGGTGGCTCGTGCAATCTCAGAATGAAAATCCAATTAACCTGAAAGACTGTCAATTGGAGTGAAGCCACTTGATTGGTGCCCAGGTTGTTGACTGTGGTATAAAAACACCAGCACTCTTCCCACTTAGGGGTCAGGGAGGGAGGGAAGAATCTCAATCAGTCTGCACACACTCTGGGCCATATTTATGACCTGGTTTGCATTCCGCGGTGCAAGGGCGACACAAACCGTAAGTCATATTTTTGAAGCCACGCAAAGCCACTTTCTGTTGCTTTGAGTGGCTCCAAAAAAATAGAGTAACGCAGCACAAATCAGTGCGTTGCGACCCTCTGCCTTGGGTAGGTCTTCCATGGGCGTTATGTGGGTGTTCCCACGCAACTCCTATGGATTTTGACGCATTCCCTGATTTAAAAGACCTTGTAAACCTGAGAATGGGCTAAAAAAATACAGCTTGCCAGGAGAGCTGTAACAAGGAGAAATATGTTTATTGCTCTTCGTTTTTTTCTCTTTCTCTGTGTGCTGCTTTCTGCAGCTCACATAGAAAGAGGAAAAAGACTCTCAGGATTGGTTTTGTGCAGGAAGGGGCCCTTTCCTGCACAAAACACAATCCTGCCTACAAAACAGGTGCCTGTGTTAGCACTAGGGCAAGGGAAAAGGACAGGAATGCGGTGCATTGGATAAATATGGTGCATTCCTTCCCTTTGCCTGTGATGCAGGGCAGACCAACAAGGTGACTTGCTGCGCTGTCCTGTGCCACAAAACTCATACATATGCCCCTAGCTTCCTAGTACCTCTTAAATGGACAAGTATACCGACACGGGGTATCACAACTCTGGGGTCACAGGCGGGACCTTCTAGGGGTATGGCTCTCCAGATATCACAGGTGAGGTCACCTTTGCAGCCTAGTGCACTTGATGTATCCAGCTCACTTATTACCAATACATCACCAGGCCTTAGCTTGAGTTTAGTCTTTATTGGCAGTAATGCTCCTACACTTTCTTCAACCTGGTACCTTATATGGCATGTCCGTATCAATATCAAATAAAAAAATCTGGAAAAGAAAGAGCTCCGATGTCTGCTAGAGACAGGGATCGAGAAGCAGTAAGCAAGGCTTAAGATAGTTGGGCAGGTGAGGTCGATTGTATAAAGTTAGAAAGAGAGGGCGTGAAGAAGTGAGCAAATGGTGAGGTAATTTGAGAGATCAAAAACGTAGTGAGAGATGTGACGGAGCGAGGGAGAGAATTTAGATGGAGAGGAGTGAGATAGAGAGAGGGTTGAGAGAGGTGACATAGTGAGATGGAGAAAAAGGTGAGGTAAAGAAAGGTGAGTTTCAGAGCTGTAAATGAATAGAGGGAAGATACAGAGGTGAGATGGAACTAGAGCACTGAGGTACAGTGAGCGGACGCAGAGATCTAGAGATAGACACAGAGAGGTAAAGAGAGATGGGGTTGTGATAGGCAAAGAGGTTTCAAGAGGATTATGGAGAGAGAGAAGTGGGGTAGGCATAGGAAAGGGGGAGGGAGGGGCGAGGCAAATAGGTGTATAAATATGCACAGCCAGCCGAGTAAAGAGAGTATTGGTTGACATCGAGAGGCGAGGTAAGGACAGAGAAAGACACTTTTTTTTATTTGATTGCTACCAACTACCAGAGTTTTTAAAGAAAACAAGGGGGACCCTAAAGGTGGCTGTGGACCAAGGGTATATGTTAATTAAGGAAAACAAAGGTCCAAAGCAGTCTCAAAATTAAGGAGCGATGATATATAGACCACGATAGGCTGCTATATATTTATCCGTGTCCAGCAGGACAGGGAGTTCATTTTAACAATAATCATGAGATTTTTAACAATACATGAACAACAGTACATAAACGTATTGTCTATTATTTTATGTGTGTACTACTCTGGCAAACACTTCTAACACTGATTTGAAAAGTGTCCAGATTGCTCACTCTTCTTTTGCCTGAAAATTCTCTTCTCTCTTACGAAACTATCCTTATTCTTCCACTGTGCTTCTGGTTCCGAGTACGGTACAGGATTGTCCCCTACGTGTATGTACTGTTGTTCATGTATTGTTAAAAATCTCATGATTATTGTTAAAATAAACTCCCTGTCCGGTTGGACACGGATAAATATATAGCAGCCTATCGTGGTCTATATATCATCGCTCCTTAATTTTGAGACTGCTTTGGACCTTTGTTTTCCTTAATTACCAAACTACCAGAGAGCACAATGATTAGTATTGGGAGGCCAGGCATGTTCAGCTGTCAAATTAAAAGTAATCTTTATTTTTATGTACACCCTTTGCACTTTGTCAGCTGGACAGTAGCGCCCAGAGCAATTTACCACTTTGCCCAACCATGTAAGGGCTATGTGTCCCTTACCCGAGCCTAGCTGAAAAAATGTAATATGAGTTCTTTCAGATGTCTGCTTCTTGCAATTCAAAAGTTTGTATTTACAGTAACCATATTCTCTGGTATTTCTGGCAGTCTTTAGGATATTGGCTTTGGTTGCAGGGGGACTCTGTAGCATCAGCAACAGACTCAAATGTGCAAACATGCAGTCTGTCTTTAAAACAGACAGAGAAGGTAAAGGGGCCTGGGTTTAGCTGACGTATGCCAGGGGTTCAAGGTTGCATAGTTAGCCTGGTTAGAGAATTGTTGCTGACCAGGACTCAAGGGCGTATGCCTAGTTGCTACTTCATGCTGAAGGGAGACCTATTACTTGTTCTCAATTCATCAAGGTATACCTAGTACTTTTAGAAAAATTGAGAGTCAGATTGGAGGGTTTCTCTTCTCACTCCTTCGCTTTAGCCGAATCCTGTTGCAGGGGTAACTATATATCCCTACAGCAGGATATGGGCTGAATCCAGATGAGATAAAGGCACTGGATGATGTAGTTCTAATTTCTTTGAATTCTATATGTGACCCCACCTGATCCAGAAGGTGGCTGGGAGGAGATACACCACTTTCTTTTTTCCTGCAATGTAGTCATCAAGAGCTACAATGAGGATGCATTGTGGTGGGCACTCCTTTATTCACATTGCATCTGAAAGATTTCAGCATTGTGGGTGGTAAATTTTGGTAATGAAATCAGGCCTTGCGCATCACTGGCTGAGAAAGATGCAATTGAAGATGGGGCAGCTAACTGGGTGGTGTTTGGCAAGGATGCTGGGAGGGGGGGAAGATCCTAGACTCTAACATCTTGGTCAAAGTGGAGGCAAGTATAACCCAACCCTGGAGAAGAGCTGATTCAAAGAAATTGTGGTGCATATTACCAAGCAATAGCGATAATTATCGCTATTGCTTGGTTAGAGACAAAAATTTACCGCAGCGCTGCGGCGCTTTTTACCGCAAATAAACCTTGGTATTACCAAGGTTTAACGCAAATGCGGTAAAAATCGCCGCAAAGCAAGAATATCGCTGAAAAGTCAGCGATATTCATGCATTAGCGAGCTAATGCTCTTAGCCATGTTATCCACCTCCCATTGGATAACATGGCTAAGAACTGCTCAGGGCAGGTGTTAGCTTTTGGAGATATTCCCGCTTAGCGCGAATATCTCCAAAAGTTGGTAATAGGAAATAGCGATGTTAGCGACTGTTTTCAGTCGCTAACATCTTGGCACGCCCACTTTGCATCTCATTAGTGATAAATATCACTGACATGCAAAGTGGGGCCTAAGATTGTCGCTATCTCCTACTAGCTGTTGCTAACTGGTGTTAGCAGCAGCTAAGTAATAGGGAGATAATTTTATCTCCGCTTTCTTGGCTTTTAAAGCCAAAAAAGCGGAGATAAACCCCTTTGATAATATGCCCCGTAATTTTTAAGTAGGATCCAGGCAAGCATTCCAAAGTCTGACAAGGAATCTCCAATAGCCCTTTACAAATCTCTCAATAAACGAGTTGCTTGCTGGAAAAGACGTTCCTTCGCTGTTCCGTCTTCAAAATATGTCATGGTCTTTTTCAATTGAAAGGCAACAATTGGTTCCACTAGATCGGGTCTGCATATTTGTTAAAGGCAATTTTGGCTGCAACATCAGAGATACTCTAAATAGCCAAGGCTGTTTTGTCATCAAAAGCCAAGGCTTTTGATGACAAAACAGACTAAGCAACATGTGTTGCAGTGTCGGGTTTGCCAGTTAATAGAACTGTCTTCCATTGTGACACATTTTCCTACCTCTCTCAGAGAGGCTTCCCTGCCTTTCGAGGTGGTGTACTCACATCATATTAGTCCACTTCCTCCTGCTAGTCATTGCAAGTACGTTTTGCTTGCTGTAGGTGCTTGTTCAAGATTTTTAATGGGTGTGACTATCGTACAATTTGATCCTCACTGCATTGCAAAAGATTTGCTGCCCTTCATAGCAATAGGCACTATTCATACATTTTATTCAGACAGGGCCAACGTTGGCTGGAAATACTTTAGTTGAAGCTTTGGCTGCCTTGGAGAGCAATTGTAATTCTCTGTCCCATCTGTCCTGAAACAAATGGAATTATAGAGAGCTCGAGCAAGGGTTGAAAACAAAACATGACATCGTGGGTGTTAAACATGGACATAACCCTATTTTTACCAGTGAAATAAAAACAAGAGTTCATTACTATCGCATTATTCGAACTAATCTCTGCTTAATCACATTATTGACTGAAGAAAGCTCTTGAAAACGTTAGTTAAATTAAAAAAAACAATTTCTATCAACATTTACTGTTACATCGAATGACATGAATATTTTCATCAAAAACATATATTCGGATTCTCATGTCTTCCATTCTCATTGTGATAACACTGCAGGTTCTTAAGTCAGAACCCGCACAAATATTGCAAAGATACACAATTCTCTAGCCATTATTCAAAGCTTCTGATGTGCACCATGTACATTTATAGCAAATCAGAGAGACATAGCTCAATGAGATGCTATTACCTTATTATCAGTACAGCAATTTTATTTTGAATCACAAATATCTGGTGAACTTCTCCAGATTGTAGAGCTTACACATGGTACCATATTGTTTTCTGTGTTTCTACTTGAATACATAGGTTGCTCTAAAAGGAAATTATTCCTGATACCTATCCACATCATCAGCTTTCCATGCACTGTTTGCTTGATAACATATATATTTTAATACAGCAGCGTGAGTAACCTCTGAGCCATACATCTTGTGGAGAAGTGTGGCTCAATGGTTAGAGCAGCAGACCCTGATGCAGAGACCTGGCCCGGACCATGGTTCAATTCCCGCCTCAGGCGGGTCTAGGGCTAATTTTCCCCGGACCTGACACTTCTCGCCTCGGTGTCTATTCTAATCATGGGTCCCACTCTGCAACTCTGGGCAATAGCTTGCTTAATCTCCACAACGGCCCCAAAAGCGCCTGAATGCCTGGCCTCACCTTGGGGGGCCCAGGAGTGGGCACTTCACATGGAAAGGCCAGGAGGGGTTCCAGAGCTGTATGTGTACAGCACCGTAATACCCCTTGGGGTGATTGTGCGCTATATAAGCACTACAATATATACATTAATTTGTGATGAGGTCACTGTTCGTTTTGACTGTCAGCTCAGCAAGCATGGGGGGCAATGCCAGTGAAGGCAACCTCCCATTCACTGATTCAGCAAAGCTCCTTTCTCATACCAAATGGTTCCTATCTTCTCCCTGTGAAAAAAATCTTGTGGTAACCTTAATATTACAATATAATAAATGATATCTATGTTGCAGCCTTTACGTGCTGCGGATTTCACGTGCAACCACCCCAGAAAAAAATATTGTTCTGTTCCCAATAGGAATCAAAGTAATTTAGCACCTACATTCTGGGATGTACTCATGCAAAATGTGACATTGTAACCTGAAAGAGATCTTTCTCTTAAGTTGTCTGCCTCCATAGGATGTTCATTGCCTTTAAAATCAATTGTCACTGAAACTTTACATTTAAGATGTTTTTAGTGTCATTGTTTCCATATTCGGAATTTTGCCTTAGTTTATTTAAGTATTTAAGGATGTTCAACTAATTGCAAGTGCAGTGCTTGTTGTGCTTAAGTTTAGAAAATGTGTTCTTTATACTCAAAGCTCAGGTACTGCCAGCTGATCAGGTGTGCAACAAGAGAAACATTTCGGGAGGGGGGGCAGTGGGGGCTAATATTTCCAGCAATGTAGAGCCAAATTTTGGGGCGGGGGGGCTAATACTTCCAGCAATGTGCCTTGTATAATGTAACTGGTGTTCATACAAAAGTGCCTCAATAACTTTGGGTGGAATTCCAGCTGTATAAAACTGCAAAAAAACAAAGCCTTAGGTTACTTTTCAGGAAATGCACTCCCACATAGTGGCAGAAAAAGTAATTTTCAAATTTAAGGAATATGCATAGTGGAGATGCAGGGGCTCTAGGAACGGGTGAAAAAACAACAAAGCCTCGTTATCAAGTAAATGATCTTTTAAAGAACCGTTAAATACCCGGGTGCAGCTTCGATAAGATGCCAGACTAACCAGTCCACAGCAGCTCAAGAACTGTGTGTGTGTGAGGAAGCTGTCTCAGCCCAGGCTGACACACATGACAGGGGGGTGGCTGAAGCCCTTTGAGCCCCATTGGCGTTGCATGCCTGCAGCTGATGGATGGCTGTCGTAATGGAGATGATTTAATGATAGATACGATATTCTGGCCTTTTGGAAACTCCAACTGTCTCAATGTGCTGAACCTAGCTTCCTCTCTCTCCCTTGTCTGGTGCATAATCTGCATTATTTATATCCCTAGAAGGGTCTGTGAAGTTCTACCAGTTCACCAGCATCTGCTTGCGGCACCCCTAGTCGTATAGAAATTGTCACTTTAACAGATTCATTGCTGTCTAAGCCATAAAATGGTTTTTCAATAGCATATTCTACAATGGCTCCCTTTGTTATATGTGAATCCTAATGTCACTGATCAGGGGACTGTATGACAATTTCCAAAAACATCACTCTATTCTGACTCTACTTACTGAAGGCAACCTGGAATCAATGTACAAATGTCATTGCTGGTTACAGCTTCAATAATGGCAAAGGTGTATGCTCCACAACTTTATCTTTGTCTTCATGTGTGTCCCCTTTTCCATGTTGTCAGAGTTCCTCCTTCAATCCAGTGGATTGATCCTTTGAATTTTTTGCAAACTCTGGCAAGACTGTAGAGTGATCATTCCATAACCCTATTTGGTCCCCACCGATTTTTATTTAGCTGCAGCACATTTGTTTATGCAGTTTTTGTTTTTAATTGTTCTTATTGATTATACGCAAATTCAATTGTACATCTTTATGAGGGCATATAAAAGTGCATTATATGTTTCAATATTCTCTATACAGTTTGAAACAGTTATGTTTGGGGCATTGTGATACTGCTACATTAGTTTTATTTTTTTCATCCAGTTCCAAAGCTTTATTATAGTAAATCTTTCATCTTACAGATCCTTGAGGGGGGAGTTGTGGGCTTGATTTTAGACCCCAGGTTTCCGGCCTGTGATGTTTGTCCCCCGTTTTTGACTAGGTAAACATAACGTAGATTTTATTGTATAATTACTTTACACTATGAAAGCTTGTATGATCATGATGTTTTTAGAATGCTTCAATAGTCTTATGCATTCTTTCTTCTGGTTGTTGATGTTTATGCTTAGCAAAAGTATGCATATGCATTGTGGAAAGGAGAACTGCCTTTCCTTCATTTTTTTTAGACTTGCAAAATCTTTATGCCTAATTCTCACAAATTTATTGGGAAACATACATTTTCTGATCACACTTTTTTTTTTACTTCTACTGGCAATTTTTTAGTTAGTACAATGCAGTTTAAAATGTAAATGTTTTTGCTTTAATCTAGGCAGGCAAATCACTACGCCCAGAGACAGTCGTAGTGATGTCAAGCAGCAATGCATCCCACAAGAGGTATCTGACATTCATGCCACTTGCACAGGGTTTGCACATTTGACTGAGTTGTCAGGTTGCATTGCAGAACAGGTCACTATCCAATGAAGGTTGTGACCTACATGTAACTGGGGAAGCATGGACTGACTCTCCCTAGCATCCGCTCCGCCACCACTTAGGTATAAGTATACACAGCGGTGTCAGCATCCGCTCACAAACTCACTTAGAGACTCACTCTCTCACTGAGGGGAGCTTCTAAGAAAGAGGCGCATTTGCAGTGATAATAATGATTTTATAAAGGGGAGAAATAACATCATAGAGAGGATCTCACAAAGAGGTTACCCCTCCAAGATCCTCAAGGAAGCCCAGAATAAATCAAAGATGTCAGGCAGCAGAAAGTCCTCTTTAGAGAAAGAGTCCACATGAAAGGCCTAGAGACCACGAATAACACCCAGGTTCATTCCCACCTAAAATAAACGTACCTACAAAGTCAGAGATCACCTAAAGCAGCATTGGAACATATTAACCCCTTCAGCGCGGCACGAATTTTCGCGCTGTGCTGAAGGTTCTAATGAACCTATCAGCTCATGATGGAACGGTTCCGTCATGAGCACAGCTCAACCGACGCTCATGACGGAACCGTTCCGTCATGAGCATGGAAGGGGTTAAAAGCTGATTTGAACTTGACAAACGCCACTGGGTAGCTGAAACACATCATAGTTTTTCGTGCTAAAAGACTGGTGCAGGGATTTGGTGTGCTGCTTCATTTATCACTAGATGGGACTAGTGAAAAACTTCTACAAATGTTTATATATATATATATATATATATATATATATATATATATATATATATATTACCTACTGGCGGTCGCCAGTAGGTATATATAGTTAGGATTTTTTCTCTATGGGACTTTTGAAAATTCTATGTCTAATAACTTTGGCGTTTGTGCACGGAATCGGCTGAAATTTTCAGGAAAATGGCACATTTTGTTTCCAAGCAGCCCCTGAAAATATGGGGGGGTTTCGTCAAGGGGGGGCCGAGAAAAAAGGGGGGTCCCAAAACGCGTTTTTCCCATTCATTTTTCCATAGGGCGTTTGGCCTCACTTTTAGCTCGAACGGCTGAATGGATCTGCACGAAACTTGGCAAAATTGTAGGGACTGTTAGCCCGATGTGCCTTTGCTGGGTCTCAATATATGTGCTCCAGTGGATTTTGAGAAATTAACGTTTTAAAAAACAGATATATCTGTGACAGCGTCCCGGGTAGCGCTCCGGTTCGCGTACTTTTCGCGTTACGGAACTTTGCGAAGCGAAGCTGATTGGCTCTCCGGTGTCTGTCAACATTCTAAACAGTACGGAACGGCCGCCATGTTGTCTCTCGGTAGGATCGAGAGACAAGAGGAGGAGAAAAACGAAGGGGGAATTTAATGAAAGGGGGCAAGGTAGACCCCTCTTGACCCCCTAGGAATGATGTTGGGGTTATTAAAGGGTCCCGTGGTCAAATAAAAAAAATTTGATTTTTCGTGGTAGAAGCGCTTCCCGGTTCGCGAACCGGGTCGCGAAACTGGAATTCGCCATTTTGTGTTTCGTTTTAATTAAATTACAAGATGGAGGAAAAACAATGTGAGAAATGGGTATAATGGGGTACGGGAGACGTATCCTGACCCCCTATGTTTTCTGAGGGTGGCTGAGGATGCTCATATATGTTGATACATGTCTTCCAGCGGCTGCGCGTGAGCGGATTTTTATTTTTTTGCTGCGTGACGTCTGTTAACGTTCGATTCGAAGGAAATCAGGAAGTGTTGACCGCCATTTTGTCACTGCGAGTAAATATATTGTTAAAAATAATTGTTATAAATTAATCCGTATTGATAAACATTGTCTGCGCCATCTTGCCTTTTTTCCAATGCCACATTTTTGTCGTGCACGGCAGCCATTTTAGATGCCTTGACCAGACCCACTCTCTGCACGCCTCAGATCCTTAGCATGGCTCCCCACCCTCGCAAGCATCTCCCCCACGCACTGGTCACCCCCGCTCTCTCTCTCATGCATTATTATTATTATTATAATTACAATTGTTAAGCGCGCAGCTACCCGGAGGTTTCCCGGCGCTAAGGCAAACAGAACGGTATACAGGGTGAGAGGAACATCATGCATGGGCCATAAACCTCCCCCCATCTGCGCAGCTCTTCCCTGAGAATCACACCCTGTGCCCGCCCGACACCTCCCTTTCACCCTATTCACTACCGCACCCTTTGGGGGTACGGGAGACGTATCCTGACCCCCTATGTTTTCTGAGGGTGGCTGAGGATGCTCATATATGTTGATACATGTCTTCCAGCGGCAGCGCGTGAGCGGATTTTTTATTTTTTGCTGCGTGACTTCTGTTAACGTTCGATTCGAAGGAAATCAGGAAGTGTTGACCGCCATTATGTCACTGCGAGTAAATATATTGTTAAAAATAATTGTTATAAATTAATCCGTATTGATAAACATTGTCTGCGCCATCTTGCCTTTTTTCCAATGCCACACTTTTGTCGTGCACAGCAGCCATTTTAGATGCCTTGACCAGACCCACTCTCTGCACGTCGCCGATCCTCAGCATGGCTCCCCACCCTCGCAAGCATCTCCCCCACGCACTGGTCACCTCCGTTCTCTCTCTCATGCATGGGCCATAAACCTCCCCCCATCTGCGCTGCTATTCCCTGAGAATCACACCCTGTGCCCGCCCGACACCTCCCTTTCACCCTATTCACTACCGTACCCTCTGACACTCCTCTTCCTCTGTGTCTGATTGTCCAGGCCGGTCCCAGGCTATCACTTAGCCCTGCGGATGTAGTTTATGGCCCCAACTGTAAAGAATCACCCCTCTTCAAAGGAGTTACAGTAGATCAAGGCCCCCACCCCATGAGATCCCTCACCCTCGCAAGCATCTCCCCCACGCACTGGTCACCCCCGCTCTCTCTCTCATGCATGGGACAATAACCTCCCCCCATTTGCGCAGCTCTTCCCTGAGAATCACACCCTGTGCCCGCCCGACACCTCCCTTTCACCCTATTCACTACCGCACCCTTTGGGGGTACGGGAGACGTATCCTGACCCCCTATGTTTTCTGAGGGTGGCTGAGGATGCTCATATATGTTGATACATGTCTTCCAGCGGCTGCGCGTGAGCGGATTTTACATTTTTTGCTGCGTGACTTCTGTTAACGTTCGATTCAAAGGATATCAGGAAGTGTTGACCGCCATTTTGTCACTGCGAGTAAATATATTATTAAAAATAATTGTTATAAATTAATCCGTATTGATAAACATTGTCTGCGCCATCTTGCCTTTTTTCCAATGCCACACTTTTGTCGTGCACGGCAGCCATTTTAGATGCCTTGACCAGACCCACTCTCTGCACGCCGCCGATCCTCAGCATGGCTCCCCACCCTCGCAAGCATCTCCCCCATGCACTGGTCACCTCCGTTCTCTCTCTCATGCATGGGCCATAAACCTCCCCCCATCTGCGCTGCTATTCCCTGAGAATCACACCCTGTGCCCGCCCGACACCTCCCTTTCACCCTATTCACTACCGTACCCTCTGACACTCCTCTTCCTCTGTGTCTGATTGTCCAGGCCGGTCCCAGGCTATCACTTAGCCCTGCGGATGTAGTTTATGGCCCAACTGTAAAGAATCACCCCTCTTCAAAGGAGTTACAGTAGATCAAGGCCTCCACCCCATGAGATCCGTCACACCACACGCATTCCTACTATCTGATAACGATCCTGTATTGTGATTGGGGAGGGGATTCTCACTTTGAGGGTGTGTGGGTTCGAGCTTGAAGCGGAAGATTCCAGGGATGTCTTTTTGTACATTAAAGTCTTCACAATTATGTGTCACATTAAATATATATAGCACTCCAACAAAGTAGTATGATTATAACATTTTAATAACTTATAAATCTATACAAAGCTCCAACAAAGTAAACACGTTAAAAAAAAACATTTTAAACAAAGCAACAATGGGCTGCTGTGAGTTGGCGTCAGTAGCGGTCCTTTGTGCGAATAGGCCGAAGGCAGCACAACGCGCCGAGATTCGGACGGCACCCAGGTGATGTCCAGTAAGTTGTCGCACTGGTCATGGCATCCTACAATGCTGCGCCGAAAAACGACGTGGGGCGCCCCGGGGGGGGGGGGAGGCGGAACGAACGGGCCTCCCCCGCTGGAGGCTCCTCTGCTGCAGTGGGACGCCCCTTTACCGTTTCAGTCGCCATTCTGCTGTTTACCGCCCGCTTTTGCTGCACTGTGCCTCATCCGCCATTCAGCTGAGTTGCGCCCGCTCTTGCGGCTACAGCGTCTCGCCCACCATCCAGCTGAATTGCGGCCACTCTTGCGGTGCAGCGATAGGCAGCTGCAACAGGACTCTTAAAATGGCGGCCGGCTATTTGGATTTGGGCCTGGTCCACTAAAATGGCCCTGGGACACCTTGGAACTCGGACGCTTGCCTGCTAGGGCATGGGCCCCATTCACGAAAGCGTCCCCTCTTTTGACTGATTGTTCTTGTTGCCTATCTCTTCTGTTGTCATTTAACGGAACCTTTTTGGACTGCCGAAAGGGGTTCTGGTCCGACCGCTGGTTGGTGGAGACATTTTGACTATATCCTGGACCTGCCCGGCCTTGCCCAAAATGGCGCCGGTATAAATGTCATCAGTGATGTCATTTGAGATGTCATCAGTGATGTCATCAGTGATGTCACTGACCATGTCATGAATGATGTAATATGTGACATCATCAGCAGTGGATTGCGGGTGCGCGATATATAGTTAGTGCAACTAACTATATATGCGAATTTCAATGGTTTTGTGCGAGTAAATTAAGGTTTTGTAAATGCTAATCCCTAACTATATATGGTCTAAAACCTATGGTTTTTTCAGTGAATTTTCAAGGTTTTGTAAATGCTAATTCCTAACTATATATGGTCTATAACCTATGGTTTTTTCAGTGAATATATATATATATATATATATATATACATACATATTACCTACTGGCGGTTGCCAGTAGGTAGTTATAGTTAGGACCTATTATCCATAGGAAAATCGCATCATTCTATTCCTAATAACTTTAGCACCGATTAACGAATCTTCATGACATTTTCAAAACTTTCGGGGTGATTCGTCAAGCGGGGGCCGAGAAAAAAGGGGGGTCCCAAAACGTGTTTTCCCCATGCAATTTTCCATAGGAAACTTTAGCCGCGGCTACAGCCCGAACTGCTGAACGGAATTACACAAAATTTGTCAAAAAGGTAGTCCTTGGTTCAGAAAGAACTCTTTTTGTTAAATGCTGTGAATCCGTTCAGTTGTTGCTGAGAAATAAAAAATAAAAAAATAGTGATGTCTATGGCCAGCCAAGATCCGCGCACCCTCCTGATTACAAGCTTTATGCTAATTGGCTGTCAACACTCAGAAAAAAACAAATGTGCAAAACACAAAAAGGGGGCAGGGTAGAAACACCCTGACCCCCTAGGCCTGCTTAGGAGTCTCACAAGGACCCCCAGGGCCCAAAAATATATATATATTTTTAAATCCAGATCCGGCTGCGAAGAAAAAAAAAGCGTGGGCTCCCGCGCTTCGTTACTATTTAGCCCCCGGGTGGGCCAAATCCTGGGAGCAATGTTTTATTGTAATGGGGGCCCCAAAGGGGCCTGGTGGGCTAGTTGCTCCCCAGGCACCATCAGGATTCAAGGGGAGTTAATCCCCCAGCTTAAAACATGCCACGGGGCGCGTTTGCACAGTGGTGAAGGGAGGGGGCGGGGCTTGAGATGACATGTGTACAAACACGCCCTGTGGCGTGTTTTAAGTTGGGGAATTAATTCCTCTTCAATCCTAAGGGTCCCTGGGGCCAACTAGTCCACCAGGTACCTTCTGTAAGCGCCATGGAGCTGCATTGCAGAGAGTAAAAAGGGGCATGGCATCTGAACACCTCTCTGCAACGCAGCTCTCTGGTGCATACAGGAGGTACCTGGTTGGCTAGTTGTTCCCAATGGACCCTCAGGATTGAAGAGGAATTAATTCCCCAACTTAAAATACACCACAGGGCTTGGGGTGTGATTTTTGCAGCAGTCTATACTAGGTGCCTTGGAACCCCGCCAATGACTGTTCTGCCCTCTCTGATCAAGCGTGTTCAGGATGAGCACAGACCAGAGGGGGCTGTGGAGTTGGGAATGCGACTCGTGGGAGCGTTTGATATGGTACGCGATTTCGTCCTTGCTAATGTCAAGGGGGATGAGGTAAGTTTCCAGGTCTCTAATGCTCTGCGCGATGTCCCCGATGCTGACAAACCTCGTCAGTTACCGAAAATTATTACGGAGGCTTATAAGACCGTTGGCCGTAATAGTTTGGGTGTTAAGCCTTTCTCTAAGAAGGAAAAACAGCAGCAAACTCAACAAGCGTCATCTTATAAAGATGATCGGCCAAAAGTTCAGAAACAAAGTTGGAGTAAGAACAAAAAACAGGGGAAGCAGCAGCAGAAACAGGTGTCCCATCCAGCTTCACCTACACCTGCCCCTGCTGAGCGTACATATGATTTGCGCGACCGCGGTACTATTAAGTCACCTGATAGATTTCAGGTTCCTGAACAACGTTCTCCTCGGTCTTTGCAGGACACATCGGTAACAGCCACCAGTGGAGGAGGAGGCAGCAGAGGTCGAGGTGCCCAACAGAGCCGTGAGCTGACGGAAAAGGCAAGCAGGCCCCAGTTTCAAAAGAAGAAAGTGGCTGCAGTAACGGAGAGATATGACACAGATAGTGAGAACGCAGCTTCGGAATCAGACATGGGCGCTGACGCTGCTGGACAGTGCGGCGGAGATTACCATCATTCGAGGGTGACAGCGACAATCGCCTTCGTTGTAGTTGAGACAGCGGATACTAGAGTGGCTCCCCTTGACAGGCTTTTTGAAGTTGTGCTTGTAATTGAAGGTGATATAGAACATACCATAAAGGGTTTTTGGGGGAAAATCTAACAACTACCTATAATATTTTGTTGGCGGAGGTCGATTGGCCCCCACCCTCTATATTAGCTGCTCCGCAAGGGGAGGAGGTGCACTTTCGCGCACACAGTGCCGAAGGAGCAGGATCTGCAATTTGCAGAAGATTGGGCTAAGGCGCTCGCGCCGGCATTGTACCGTACTCACTGTGGATGGGACAAATTTTCCCCTCGACATGAGATTCCTTTGCGGTCGATGCCACAGCCTCAACCCCAATACCCCATGCGACGTGAAGCTAAAGCGTTTGTTGCGGAGATCCTTGAACAATTGGGGAATATTAAGGTGTAATTGAAAAGTCTGTGTCTCTGTTGAATAACCCACTTTTTACTGTGACCAAGCCAGATGGCTCGTACCGTTTGGTATTGGATTACCGGCACTTACACTTGCATTGTCGTACATGCGCTATGCAGAATACTCACAGTTCTGCTCTTGTAGATAGTCTCATGCGTAAATGTTTCAAAACCACACTTGACATATCCAATGTTTTTTTTGCCCACAATCTGTCCCCTCTTAGTAGTCAATGGACGGCTTTTACAAGTGGTGCCAAACAACGCCAATTCCTTTGTTTGGCTATGGGCTACAAGAATAGTCCAGGCGTCTTTGCCACCCGCATTGTCTCTCTCCTGGAGAGGCTCGATGCAGATGTATGTTCGTATGTGGATGACATTTATCTCACAGACGACGAATTATGGCCGCATCTGTGCCATGTTGACTGCATAATTTGCTGTTTTGCGGACGTAGGCTATAAATTCAACTTTGCAAAATCACACATTGCAGAGTATACAGTGTTGTTCCTGGGCTACGAGCTCAACAATGAAGGCTGAGGGTTAGCTCCTCACTTCTTGGAGAAATGTGCACTTTTGCGAGCTCCCACAATGCTGAAAAAGCTACAATCGCTACTGGGCTTTTTACATTTCGGTCATACCTCCATTCCGGAATATGCCCAGCTTTATGCGTTGATACAACCTACTTTTTCCAAATCGTGCTGGCTGCCAGAACACTCAGCCATCTTGCAATCTTTGCAGGCTGATCTTCTTGAATCTAAATTCTTGTCGACTCGTGATAACTACACCAACCTGGTGATACAAATCGTGCCAGAGGCGGTGGGTTTCACGTACCTCACTTTTAATGAGGGTAACACAGTCTCTATTGCTTACAAGTCACACTTGTACACTTCGGCTAAGTGCACTGTCATAGGGAAAACGCATTTGAGTTGTTACTCCAGATCCTGCCTTAGAGGCAGTGACGAAAGCCAGTGTATCGAATTCGAAAGCTTTGCACCCTCGGTGGATATAGTGGGCTTCATCCTTGATGTCACGTTTATTTTTGATTCCTCCCTGCAGACTCAGGAGTACTTGCAGTATGAATTTGTTCATCCTGCTCCTCTGACTATGCGCCCACTCGAGGATTTCCGCTGTATCATTTATATTGATAGTAGTGCGCAAGCTGCTACAGGTTCAAAACACTCATATTGTTCGGCCTGCGCAATTGTGGTTGGTACTATGGTGGATGGTGCATTCAAGTCCGATGTCGTGCATACACAGACATTAGGGGACTGTACCACCCAGTTGGCAGGACTTCGAGCTCTGATGCTTGCATTGGAGTACGCCGATCCCAGTGTGACTACTCTTATTGTGAGTGACTCTTACTACTGTGTTCAGTCTTACAATGACAATCTGCCCTTTTGGACTCAAAATTATTATCGTGACTCCAGGGGTCGCACAATAAAACATAAAATGATCTGGGTTCGAGTGGCTGAGCTCAAAGAATGAATCCCACTCGTTTTTGTAATTCATTATCTTGGTCATCAGCGCGTTGGGGTTCACGCTGTTGGCAACTGTCTCGTGGCTGAGGCTGCGAAGACAGCAGTAGTAACATTTGCAGTGGCAGCGGTTACACGTTCCAAAAGTAAGATTGGCAGCTATTGCCGCAACTGAGAAGGGAGGTAATTACCCTAAGTGTTTCCCTTCTAAATACTCTCATCATTTAAAACCTGATAAAGTTCCTTATGTGAGAATCAACGACGTTGGTGACAGGTTAATACCCAACGCGGACCACAGACAGGCTTTGATTACAGCAGCCCAGGCCAGGATGGCTTTGGCGCATGCCGGCGTGTCAGCGGCTGTAGCTCTACTCCAGCAACGGTATTGGTGGCGGGGTTTGTACAAACAGACACGTGATTTTGTCCTACAATGTGGCATTTGTCAGCAAATTAAACCTTTCTCTGCTGCACACCTGCCCCAAACTCAGTTGTATATATCTAATAAACCACTTGCGTGTGTTTATTTAGATCACTGCGGGCCTTTCTCCTCTGATATTGCGTATAAGTACATCTTTGTAGCAGTTGACTCTTGCACACGGTTTGTCTGGGTGTGGTCTCAAAGGAGCACTGATTCTAGAACTGTCGTAAAGGATTTGCGTGTCTTTGTGGGAATTTTTGCGTGTGGTACCTTTCATTCGGACCAGGGTCCAGCGTTCGCCTCTAAGGTGCACAAGGATGCCATGGCTTCATTGGGGGTCCAGGTCACATTTTTGTCTCCATACCGGCCTGAGGGTAATAGTGTTGTGGAGCGGATGAACCGTGACTTAAAGCAATCCTTGACAGCGAAAATTTTAGGTGCTGGCAGAGACTGGCTAACCCATCTCAATAGCGTACAACGTGCACTAAATAATCTCCCTAGAAGGTCTCTGGGTGAGCGGACCCTATACGAAATGCTCTTTGGCATCAAGATGTTTGTTCCAGACCTTGATGGTCTAGACATGGCGGCGGGAGCTGCATCCTTTGACGTAGATGAACATTCTAATGTTTTGCATAACCTACAAAAGACCAGTGACAGTCTTGTAAAGGAACACTTGCCCTCCACGTCTGAAGCTGCGTTGCACATTCCGGTAGTCGGCTGGCTACCCCAAGTTAGATAACTGGTCCGAGAAAAGATTGACAACAAGAAAGAATTTGGTCCTTCCTATCGAGCTCCAGTTGCCGTGCTTCGTGTGCAGGGTACAAGAACAGTCATTTTACCTCCTCTTCATGGACGAAAGGGGAACAGGTACATTTCAATTGACAATGTCAAACCACACAGGGTATCCGATTCTCCATAGTATGGCGCCTGAGGTTTCGTGTCCAGCAATGGCGCAACACTCTGTTTTGGCCCTGGGACCTTTCGTCGGTCCTGATGTTGCAGTTGAAATGAGTCCACTTATGAATCCTTTATTGAATCAACCTGCTGGTGATCCTCTTAATAACACTGAATATACTTACCCCACTGACTTGTCTATACCTGATTTGGAGACTCATGTGGCTAATCAATCCCGTTTTTCATTTAACACTGGCTCTTCCACATCCAAGTCCCCTTCAAAAGTTTCGATTTTTTCTACCTGGTTTAAAAAACATTTAGTGATTCCTCCTTGGACTTACGATTGGCTGGTGCGTATTGTAATTTTTTAATTCATGTCCATAGGATTGTTGTGTATTTTTTCAGTTTTATTAATGGACACTACGTTGAAGAAAGAACTTCAATTAGAATGATTGATGGAACTTCGGCTCCCCACTCCTCTTCGCACATCATGAAGAGGGACCAGACATTTGTAAATATAACTGCTTGGCCCGTTTTAGATGGAATTGTATGGGATGCTGTAAAGTTCCAGATCCATGGTCCCACAGATGTTATTAATGTTCCCAATGTACTACGTGTTTCTATGGGGGATGTGGTTAAACAGAATATTCGCTCTGATGATTGAGACGTTAAAGCTGTAGAAGCTTTGTTATCCGATTTGAAATATTATGCTGCTTTCGATGCTGAAGATTTATATTTGGAATCTGCGAATTATGGTGATTTGTACTGTTACCAGCATTTTGAGAATCACTTTCTGACAAATTCATTTAGAAATGTGGAAAACTACACAGAATGGGAGCACTGTCCTGCACCAGTGGAAGGCAGCTCGAAAACATTTTACTGATTTTGATCAATCAAACCCTAATGCATTTTATTTTAAGTTGACTGAGAAGTCCTCTTCCAAGGTTAGACTTACCCACACTAAATTACTGTATTCAAAGTCCTTTATTGACCAGTTGGCTGTTGGGGGCTATGATCTGTTGAAAGATACTATTGATCTTAAATCTGTTTGGGGTTCTAAAAGTTGGCAAATGCAAGGCACTGAGGCTTTGCATCGTGCATGTCTCATCCCAAACCATATGTTGTTTCTGAATGACAGTATTTCACAAACCACCTGCTTTGGATTGGCTCCTTCTAAAAAAATAAATGTTCCTTCATTTCCTGATTTGGGTGAGTTTCCCGATTGGAATAATTATACCAGTACATCCCTTAGTGACTTACAGGCCCTGTTAAGAAACTCCTCTTTTAATGTTTCGAGCATTAATCCCGAAGGCTGGTTACTATGGCAAAAAAGTGCAGACTCCACCCAAGCACCTTTTTCTAGGTCTGACCCCTGGCTATACAGAGGTTAGAGTTGATCCCCATTCCAAAAACACCATTCGGTCACTACCTATTCTGTAGGCAAATTGTGCCAGAGTTGGCTCAGACATTCATCCTTGGTGTCTGTTAAACTTCATTTATTCAAGCTCACTGACACTGTCGATTTAAATGATTCTGTTAAAGGTCCTGCCGCAGGCAGATCAAAAAGTGGATATATGCTGCATACAATGAGGTTTAGAAACTGTCACAAATTGAAGCTGTGTCTAGGCTTAGAGCTATTGATCAGGCCAATTTAGAAAAAGTTCTTTCCATTGTAGATAATAACAATAACACGCTTTCTTCCGGAATTTACACACTAGACAATATTGTGTCATCTGTAGTTGATATTGTACAGGAGGAGGTTGCCGTGATGTATCATTGGCAAAATCAATTGCGTTCTGCTATACAGTTTGCATGAACCCTGCAAACTTTGAAAAATGGTCGAATTCCATGGGATTACATGAACACGAGTTTATTATTTCTGCCTTTCAATTTGACTTTTAAACAGCAATTTATATCAATGAAGGATGCCACGTTTTCAGTGTTGCATTTTGAAAAGTTAGAGCCTTTGCCCTTTTCAGTAGGAAATCCAATTCGGCAGTTTGGCTCATCCATGGGTTGATAACTCTACCTTTTCCCATTTTCAAATTTGAGTCCTGCATGAAACACTATGCGATAGGCAGGTTTGAGCCCCTGGGTGGAGCTTATCTTCATGAGGTCTGGAATCTCTAGTTCACATATAGGTGTTTGAGAGATTTAAAGGAAGTTTATTTAAATGGCAAAGATTGCACCACGAGTCCAGATCATTCATTAACATGCAGAAATATTCAATTGCATGGTTCTTGTAATCTGCTTGCACCGAATTTAGGCTGCATTCTAAAGAGTACTCGAGTTCTGGCTATTACACCAACATTCACATTGCTTGCAAACGGTGTTGTGGGATGAATGCAGGAATTCCTTATATCGTTACGGTTTCCCAGCGTGTAATTTGCTGCAAGAATGTGTTGTTTCCCCCTCCACATGGCAGGCTCGATGTTTCAATCTGGCCCTCTATTCCAACCTTGAAAGCAGAGTTCAACAAGATGAGTCGAATAAGAGCTCTTTTGTCCTAGAAGGAAGTCCCCCTTACATCTGGGCCAGAGACAGTCGTCCTTCACGTTGCACATACTCGTACTGAGGTGAATGCCTTGTTAAACACTGACCTGCCCCTGCATTTCAGTGCTTTGATACACACAATCCTAAATGCCTCGTCGACCCCTGGCCTGGCACATTTTTTTAAAGTAGTATGTTCTGGCCTCATGACCTTATTTCAAACTATATTTGGTGTGATCCTCGCATTTTTTCATTCAATCTATTCGAGTGTCTTTGGCGGTTTACCCTTGCTCCTGGCTTTTGGTGTGGGCATACTGCTGTCAATTTGTTTGCTACAAAATGGATGCACAGTTTGTGCCCCACGATGATATGTCCCGGCTGCTCCACCTTCGTAACCGGATGCTAGAATACTATGGATCGCGGCCTCTGGCGACTCCGAGTGTGGCGTATGGTTTATCTTTCCGGTTTTCATTCTTCACTTGCGTGCAGCCTGTTTTCCTTTGCCTGGATGGTGGATTTGAATGGGCCCTGGATTCGTGTTTTTGCAACACGGTGTCTCCTGATTAGGATTTTAATCTACTAATGAGTCCCTTAATTTCTCATGAACTAGATTGTTCTAGTGCCGGGATTATGGCCTGCACAGCGGCTCATGGGGTTCTAGGCAATTGGAACATTTGACTGCTGCCAATGACTTTCTGGCGTGCAGGTATTTTGAAGTAAGCCAGAGTTGTCCTCTGATGGTGCTAGAGGCTCCGGCAATCGAGGAACAAGAGTGTTCTTTCCCTTTACTTAATTGGATGGCTGAAATGTTCATGGATGATAACAACGACTTCCTATTGGAGGCAGTTGCAACATATGGTGCTTATACGATGTTGGATTGTAGTACGCAATTTTTTTTCTGCTTCATGAACATGTACTGAATGGGTGAATTTTTTTCTTTTAATGCCTTAATTATTCCTTACATGTTTGCTGTCTTTTTTCGCACCATGGCCGCCCATGATTGGGCTCACTGACTTGGTTATTTTAATTCAGCTTTTTACTCCCAATTCACAAGTTTGGTAAAATTCCTGACCTTGGTTTTGTCTCATTCGAACTTAAACTCTGCGTTCTAAGAAGCTTGCCCCAGTTATAGTGCGTTCCCGAACAAGGGAGGGTGTAGTGTGATTTATGGGCCTCTTTTTGCGTGCATGTTAAGCTAGCATGGCTTATTAGAAGTTCAAACACAATTTTACCTTTCGCTGCTTTTTGCACACGACACTGCTTAGCTGTTTTTGCAAGTTAGCTTTCACGAAGGTCTATACATGAGAAAAGGTTTATTTTTCGACATCTCTAGACATACATCGTGTCTCCAGTCTGTACAGTGAGTGCTGAGCCATCAAGGTTATCATAACATGTGAGCCTGTATATCGACATGTCCGTGTAACACATTCTAGACACAACATTTTGGCCGCTGCGAGCAGAGCAGGATTCTGGCGCCTTTATCATAGCACACTTGCCATGATTTCAGACACTTGGAAGATTCCAGGGATGCTGAGAGACTAGCTGATCCAGATGTAATTTACACTTACTGAGTGGACAGGTAATGGGGTCCCCCAAAACAAGTTCAAGAGACCTTCTATAGTTTTATAATAAATAGATCCTATATAAGGAGGGTGTTTAAACTAGGGGCTGTTTCACCTGTTTGCACTATCATTGTAATATGATTCCTCCTTTTGTATTTTATGGAGTTGTAACCATGCTGACCATATTATTTTTAATCATATGTCTGCTTAAGTTGACTAAAATACTGCGCTTGAGATCACGTTGTTAAAGTAAATATTTTAACATTACTGTGTCTCTTTTTTACTCCTGTTGTGGACTGGTATGAGAGTATAACAAAAGAGTGTTCTCAAATCCCACCATTCCTGAGATGGTCCTAAGTCGCATGTTCTAGGTTGTCTGATCATTGGTTACTTTGCTGTAGGACAAAGAGCTAATGAGACACTGATTGCTAGCTGGTTGGGGTTTCTAGGTACTGAGGTGAGTTTCTGGTACACCACAATTCACTAATGTCCTAGGTCTCTGTGCACAGTTCTGTGTATGAGCAGAAATACCTGCAACAAAACCTTAGAAACTCACTGCAAAAACCATAGGTTTAAGGGGCGTTATAGTTAGCTGGACATTTCACTCATCCAAAACCCTAGAAATTCCCTTGTTATAGTTAGTTCAGTGCACTGTTGATGACGTCACATATTACATCACTCATGGCATGGTCAGTGACATCACTGATGACATCACTGATGACATCTCAAATGAAAATATTTTATTACGCGCTCTGCTACTACAGAGTATCCTGGTGTATATATATATATATATATATATATATATATATATATATATATATATACACACACACGGTTATATATACATATTGGAAAAGGAAAATCACGCTTTCATCGCAGCACGATTGACAAGCCCATCCAGTAGAGAGGGAAGTAAACTTGATATTATTTTAGCAGGCAGCCCAAAAAAATGATAGCATTACGTGTTTCAACCCACAAAGGGCCTTAATCATATGCAACTGTGAGGATCAGTTTCCATCAAATTCAAATACACTTCGCTAGTAACCAATGAAACAAGCATTTGCAATGCAATAGGTCCCACATTTACGTGAGTTTCAGCTATGGGCATTGTAAATGACAATGCCTTTTATTTATGTTTTGGTTTTTAAAAAATAAATAAAAGGCATCGTCATTTACAATGCCAATAGCTTAAACTGGCGTAAGTGTGAGACCTATTGCATTGCAAATGCTAGTTCTAACTTGCGAAATCTCCAGTAGATGAAACCTAGGGATTTACCTCAAGTTCCCTTGACAAAAAGAAGTGAGTTAAGCAGAGGCAGCCATAACCTTGTTTCTATGCCAAATTTCCATTTACAGAGATAGAGAGATTCCTGCACCATTGAGCAGTAGCTAGACCACCTTTCCCAACAATGTCCAAGTCTTTAGTTTGTTTCTAATCTTACATGGGACTAAAGAAGGTGCTTTATGCAACTTTTTCCTTTAAAAATATGTTTACAGTGACAATAGTAAACATTTGCTTTGTTCCTATATAAGCAAAACGCCAATATTTTATAGCATATCAGTTAGAGCACCCGAACCACCGAATAGCACCTCTTAATGTGTCACTGAAATGTCCTACTTCTCTGATGTTTGCAGTTGCATGCCCTGTTAAGATCCTCACTCCATTGTAAGTGCCTTCCTTTGAGAAGTGTATTCTACTATCCTGGGTCCTAAAGTCTGTCATAAATAAAGTCTGTAGCAGAATCTTCGCCATCACCAGTGTCTCCTTCAACCAAGGAGTTTTCCATTGTCACAGAACACAGGCAGGACCTTTATCCCTCCTCTTTAACCCAGTACTTGGTCCAAATGACGTCATAAATTACAGCCTCCTCAGATGCCACCCCCAATTCTTGGGAAGATCCCCAAAGAGGCAGTAGCCATTTAGCTATTGCCTCACATTGAAAAACAATACGTCTTCAGTCCGTCCAGTCGGACTTTAAGCCTCTCTGCGTCATCGAGACAGTCGTCAAAAAGTAGGGGTGATTCCGGAGGCATTCCTGATCTTATTGTGCCACATGTTCGTGTAATATTAGATAAGACAAAAACTACTAAAACACAAGAGAGCTAAGCGTAGTCGCAAGGTTTACGTATGCTTTTCTGGTATTCCCTGAAACTGAAGATCAAACAGTGAGGTGACATGCCTGTCTGTAGCCATGCTGCACTATGCATGTGTCTCTTAGCTGCAGGAGGAATCTGCAAGGACTCCAATACCTCTAATGATCTAATTGCCAATGTTAAGTCCAATCAGGCGAGTGGGTTAACATAACACGAGTTGGGAATGCCAGTCGGGCTCACCTATTTTTGCATACCATTCGCTATATTATTTAGATGCTGAATCCTGTGATGGCTCACCCCGGTTCTCTTTGCACTTGCTGACCTTTGATTTCAGTGCATAGGATATCGCTTTTGGGTGCACCTTACACACTGAGAGACGGGTGCAATGTTGACTTGGTCACACTTTGGCACACATTGCCCTTAAAACAAGTGTTATACTGAACAGGAAAACTGAGCGTTTAGGTATTTTTGCTTGGGAAGGAAGCTGTCACAGTAAGGTAATGGCGTGGAGTAACTCTGGTAGAGAAAATGAGAGGGGTCGTAGAGTTTGTTTTCACAGAAATCGCTAGTTGTGAAGAAAAGGGGAGGGCAGCCGAGCCTACGAAGGAGTAACTGCGTTAGTACAGCACGCCCACGACAAGCGGTGCATACAAGGGAAAAACAAGTAGGGGGGATCGGCTGAAAGCAGGCAGCGTTTCACTTGCGGGAGCGTGCAACCATATAGTGCCACAATATGACGCTGCGCGCTCCCGCAAGGAAATCGGCAAACGTACACGCGTTGCCATTGTAGCAATGCAACACGTGCACATTTTTGCCAGAAAAGCAATGCCGATGGCTAAAGGTCTCCTTCATACGAAGCGCATGCGCGCTGCGAAGGCGAGCCCTAAAAAGGACGCTGTATGCATATGCCTGGTTTTAAGAGCGTCAGTCACTTGTATTTGCTTTTTAGTAATTGTAATCTGGAACCAAAAGTATTTTTATAAACAGTACTCTTATCAATTTCATTGGTAGTGCATTGTTTAAAAGCAATGTCCGAGTTTGTTCAATTTCAGTCCCAGTAACCCTCATGTGTAAACTACAGTGACCAAAATGCACCTCAACTGTACATCAAAATACAGCATATTGTCCTTTTTTATTTATATTTAACCTGATTTCTGCCATGTTCAAAATGTATAGAAAATTGTAGTATGCCCACCTTATCATGCCTTAAATGAGTACATTCCATGTTGTGCAGGGGGCAGATATGTTTTTTTCTTCCATTAATTCCACAAATTTATATATATCCTACTGCCGGTTGACAGTAGGTAGTTATAGTTAGGACCTAGTTTCCATAGGAAAAGCGTTTTCTTATTTGCAAATATCTTTGACATCACTCAACGAATCTCTGCAAAATGTTCTAAATTAATGGTACGATCAGGTCAGCTGCTGTGTTTAAAGTTTCAGGGTGAATTATCAAGCGGGCGTGAGAAAAAGGGGTGTCCTAAAGCGCTTTTTCTCCATGTTATTTTCCATAGGAAACTGTTGACGCAGATACATCCCGAACTGCTGAACGGAACTACACCAAATTTAGCAGAAAGGTAGCTCTTGATCCAGAGTGTACTCTTTTTGTTAAATGGTGCAAATCCGTTCAGTAGTTCCTGATAAATTTAAATATTTCTCAGATATACAAATATGGCCGCTGAGAATCCGCAAACACTTCTAATCTCGAGCCTGCGATCTGATTGGCTGCCAACAGTTCCATCAGGAAGCATTGGCAGCCGTCTTGTGGCTAAACCGAGTCGCAAGGAAAAAGGTAAATAAAGTTAAAAATGAAGACAAATGGGCAGGGTAGAAACACCCTAACCCCCTAGACCTGCTCAGTGGTGCCCAAAAATGCATTCATTTTTTTATGTGTACAGGATTCGCGTTGGATCTGCGTATCCATTAGAATTTTTTTTTTCAACGGAGCGTGGGCTCCCACACTTTGTTTAATTAGACCCCCGGGTGGGCCAGATCCTGGGGCAATGATCTAAATACTTGCGGGGGCCGCCTTAATATTTGAATAAAGGTGTGGGGTGCTCCTGCCCCCCTGCAGCCCCAGGGACCGCCACCTCCCCAGTGCTACATTGAAAAGAAGCATGGCATGGGGTGCACCAGCCCCCTAATGAACCCTGGGGACTGCCACCTCCGCGGGCCTATAATGGAAAATCAACTGTGAGGGGGCTCGAGCTCCCCACATAGCCCTGGGGACCAACACCTCCCCGGGGCTTTAATATTGTTGGAGGGGGACCATGCGGGCCCCCTGCGTGGAGCCATAAATGACCCTAGGGACCACGACCTACCATGGCCAGCTCCAGCAATGTCCTGGGTGCCCACCCTGGGACATTGCAGATTGCTATGGGATGGCTGGAACACTACTCCACCCATCCCGTAGCAAACAAATGCTCCACTTTGAACAAGTGAGAGCACTTTGCTCTTTTAACACCAACACAGCAGGATTGCTAAGAACTGATTGGAGACCCAGCCCCCTTTCTCCACTACTCTGCTAATGCGACTACTTCGTAAAAAAACTAAGAAATTCACTGAAAAAAACACAGTTTTCAGGGACATTATAGTTAGAAATTAACATTTAAAAAACCTTTCAAATACACGGAAAAAAATCAAAGGTATAGGGACGTTATAGTTAGGCTGACATTTCACTCATACAAAACCAGAGAAATTCATCTGTTAAGTTAGCTGAGCAAACTATAACTCGCGCCCCCACAATACACTGCTTATGATCTCACATATTACATCACTCATGACATGGTCAGTGGCATGACATCAGTTATGAAATCAGCCACATCATTTCTGGGGCACCCACTCACACCCCTACAGAATATTTTAAGCCTCCAATGCCACTTGTAAAAATAACTATTCACAAACCCATTCACAGGACCTTACACACCCACTCACTGAGTAATTGCATAACACGCACATACACTCGCTCACCTATGCTGCCACTCATAGACACATTTACTAACTAATACAGCCATTGGCATATCCACTTATACAAACATACAGGTACTCATACACTGAGTGAGTCACCCACAGAACTACTCACACACCTAGACACTCATCCATAGTCAATCATATAGCCACTTATTCACCCAAACAGTTACATACCCACCCACTAACTTACTCATACAAATAGTAACACATACTCACCCGGGTATACAGTCACTGATAGAAGCATGCACTTATCCATATAGACACTCTTACATTCACTCACTCTCTCATACAGTCACTCATATACCCCGTAACTCACATACACTGCCTTTTGCATACTCAGTTACTCACCAATACAGTGCAATTGCACTCAATCATACACTCACTCACCCATACAGCTTCTCACACATTCAACAGTACCCCATAAAGCCACTGATTCACCCACTCACTGATCCATACAGGCACACACCTCCTCACTCACAAACACAGACACCCAGACAAACAGACGTAGTCAGACAACCAATCGACAATATAGCCAGTCACTCCCTCATACATTCACTGAGACACCTAATCACTCACTTACACAGTCCACTGTACAACCCACTGAGTCATCCAGTCACTCATACATCCACTGATTCAACAATACACCTTGATATATATATATATATATATATATATATATATATATATATATATATATATATATATATATATATATATATATATATATATCCAAGTTTACCGCAACTGGACTCAGAATGCTTTCAAAACACCTCGCGGACACGGAACAGTTAAGTGCAGAATTATTCATTCAGCAGAGTAATCGCATGACGTTTCAGCTCCGTGGAGCCTTGCTCACATGACAGCGTTCCCAATGCAGAAGCTCATTCTTTAAAGTGAAAGTGCAAGTGACCAATCAAAATAACACCACGTGATTATGCATGGTCATAGAAGAAAGATCTGCTAAACATTTCCGTGTTCCCTTAAAATACAGGTTATTAAAATCAACACAGAGGAATATAAGTAGCATTTAAATTTAAAACACTCATGATAAAACTTTGTTATATCGGTAAAATACCTATATTGTTTGCTGAACAAATACATGTAACCAATATGACCCGCATTACTGCTCAGAAGGATCAATGCTAAATGTGCAAAATCTGCTGTAAGGTGCAAATATGCAATGTAAACAAAACACCAATAGACCACAAAACCTAAAATAGGGTCTGCTAATGTTCTAATAAAGTGCATATGTATGAATTCATGTGCAAAATCGCAATATGTGCAAAATAGCCATTGGTACAATTCAACAATATGTGCAAAACTCGCAATATGTAAACATTCATTATAAATCTTGCGGATCCAAACATATCACTATTGAAATAACGAAATGGAGACCTGGTACATCAGTGCAGGGTTCAATTGTAAATAATCAATCAGCTGTCAATAATAAGTACAAAAATATTTCCAGAGTGCTAAAATCGTAACTGTTCCAGATCCTCTCACATTCTAAAACAGAAATGAACTAGTATGACTACACAACAAATCTTCCCTGTGACCAAAGAAATAGTGATGAAATTGAATAATAAAAAATATAATAACCAAAAACTGATGTGGCCAAACATAAGTCACTGTGTTAATAAAATCATATTATACATTAATTGTATCAAAATATTATACTCTTTTTTGGTTCCTAATAATAGCAGCAGTTGCACATGAATCTAACGAAAGAATATATTCATATAACAGGTAATTGATTCTTCCTGACTCGATAATATATGTAAAAGAAATAAATGTACTTTGTCTTATCTTAACTGGTACATAGTGTGCATTGCCAACGGTTAGGAATAGATCTTACTTATGGAGTTGATCTAAGTCCCCTGTTGTTATGGTAGACGGGTGTACATGTCTTCAGTTATGTTAAGACCCCCCGGTACCATAGTGTCTAATAGTAGGATGTACCGGGTCTCCAGTCTCCGCAGTTTGGTTTCCCTGTCACCACCCCGTCTACTGGCTTTGATGGAGTCAATGACATAATATTTTAAGCTGGTGTTGTCGCTATGATGTTGCTCACGGAAATTCCGTGCCACCGGGTATGTATTGTCCTGATTGCTGATTGCTCTTAGATGTTGGAGTATGCGTTTATGTACCGCTAACTTAGTACTCCCAACATACCTCAGGGAACAGGGGCATTCTAAAACATGTATGGCAAATTCCGTTTTGCATCTCAAGACCTGGGTGATAGGGTGCTCACATCCACTGAAGCCATCCCTAAATGACTTCCTGTTGATCCCGTGTGTGCAGGATTTACAGGTTTTGCACCTGAAGAAGCCGCTGTTGTTATGCAGCCAAGTCGTTCTCTCCAAGGTTTCGGGGCAAGTATCAACCAACTTATCTCTAAGCGAGGGTGCCCTGCTGAATGTTAACGAAGCTCTATTGGGCAGGGTTGGCCCAATTGTAGGATCATTGATCAAGATAGGCCAATTTTTACTGATAATATTAAAAATTGCATTATGTTGTTTGCTATAACCTGTGATTATTCTAAAGCTCTTACTATAACTGATTTTAGATTCCCTTTTCTTATTCAACACATTGTCCATGGGCTTATAGCCTGGGCATAGTTGGCTTGGAGATCCTGTCTATTAAGTCTCATTGATCTAACTCGGGCCGTCTCAATTCGTTTTTTCAGAGTATCCTCGTTGTAAGAATCTGGTTTTCCTGGCTAGTTGGGCTGCCTCTAAATCAGAAGAGTTGCTGCAAATCCTTCTCAGGCACAGCATCTCCCCATACGGGATACTAGCAATCAGATGGGACGGATGGGCACTGCTGGCGTGGAGGATACTGTTGCCTGCAGTGCTCTTGCGATAGAGTTTGGTCTCAAGTTTACCATCCCTGACATATACCTCAGTGTCAAGAATGGTGATAGATTCTTGGCTGAGAATGGCTGTGAATGTTAGGTTAAGATCATTGATGTTTATCTCACTGATGAAATTTGTAGCTTCTCACTCACTGCCTCTCCAGATAACAAACAAGTCATCAATGAATCGAAACCAACCAATCACATTGGCTTCAAAGACCTCACTGTGTGTGGTTTGAGGACCACTTCCTCCCATGCATAAACACGCGAAGCTCGGAGAGAAACTGGCCCCCATTGCCACACCCTGCAATTGCCGATAGAAGAGGTTGTTATACATAAAAACATTATTATGCAAACAAAATTCCAACATCTGTAACAACAAATCACTGTGGTCTCTAAACAACTCAGTACTTCGGGGCAGGTAATATTTGACAGCCGACAAACCGTCCATATGCTTAATACTGGTGTAGAGAGCTGTGACGTCCAGTGCCATCAGCCAATCACCCTCTACCCATTGGATGTGTTGAATCTTTTGTAAAAAGTCTCCTGTATCCTGCACAAAAGAGTCAAGGGAGCGAACATAACCTTGGAGAAAAAAATCAATATACATCGAAGTGCGTTCCAATAGGCCAGCCTTGGCAGAGATGATGGGCCTTCCAGGGGGTTCTTAGGGTCCTTATGTATCTTAGGGATAAAATAAATAAGGGGGGTTACTGGATTCTCAATTTTCAGATAATTGTATTCAGTGTCCGATATCATTTTACTGCTTTTCCATCTCAGCAATTTGCGATGGAATTCATTTTTAACACCTTGGCTGCTAGGTGTTTTCCCCTCCTATGCTGGCTTTTCGTCATTTCCATCATTTCATGACGAGCTCAGCTCGTCATGAGCACAGCTCAACCGTGCATCATGACGAGCTGAGCTCGTCATGAGCATCGAAAGGGTTAATGCTGTTGAGTGCCAGAATATTGATTCGCTCTTAGCACTGTCTATCATTGAGTTGGAGGTACGCCTCCTTGTCATATTTGGCTCTAGTCATCAAAACAATGTTTCCCCCTTTGTCGCTGCCACGTATAACAATGTTTTTATCCTTAGAGAGCCGAGAAACAAGTGATGTATATTGTTGTGTCTGTTTATCATATTTCATTTTAAGCGAACAGGTATTCTTGTATAGATCCTTTAGTTGTTTGACTGTATTTTCCCGAAAAATGTCAATCGCGTCGCGTGGCATAATAGGGTTGAATACCGATGGTGGTTTGAAAGGAGTTTGACAGGATATACGATACCCCTCATGGTCAATCATTCCAATGGTGCTAAATTTGTTTTGATGTGGGTCATAGCCTGCCCCTTCCGTATCCCATAATGTCCTCTGGAATAAGGGCACTAGAATTGTCCGTCAAAGTGGCCAAATTTGGTTGCTGTACTAGGCCTTTTGATTTGGGTTTAAGGGCATAGAATTTACGTAGTTTCAGTTTTCGAATCGCCTTGTAAAGATCACATCTTGTAGCCGGATAGTCAAAATTACAAGGAGGCGCATAAGTAAGTCCCAAATTGAGGATATTTTTTCATTTATTGTAAGGCTGAGAGGAGTCAAATTAACTATTGTTCGATTGTGTGAACCATTTATTGTTGGTGTTTCAATGCTCCTTGGCCCCTGCCCCTCCTGGGGCAGGGGCCAAGGAGGGGCATTTTTTAAAAACACTCACAGTCCCAGGATGATTTCATCACTGATGTCATTTGAGATGTCATCAGTGATGTCAATGACCATTTCATGAGTGATGTAATACGTGAGGTCATAAGCAGTGCATTGTGGGGACCTGAGTGGATGAATTTCTCTAGTTTTGTACGAGTGAAATGTCAGCCTAACTAAAATGTCCCTGTAACCTTTGCTTTTTCTGTGAATATATATGTACACTTTTACACTTACCTGATATATACTTACCATTTCGTTATAAAGGCATGCATGATAAAGGCATATGCATGGGAAAGATCTGTGTGGTATGGGCAATGTGTGGTAAAGGTATTGCATGTGAAAAAATGCATGGTAAAGGCATTGTTTGGTTAATTTTGCTGTAAGAGGGATAGGCGGATGTGTCAACAAGGAGGCATCTGTTTAGTCTCAATGATGGTTTATTAGAGAACCCAATTTGTAAAGAAAATGATGAATATGTTTTTCATGAGTAATAGTTGTAAAATATGGTATGGTGTTGATTTTCTGACTCTCTCCTTGTCCTGTCTTCTTCCTTCCAGGAACTCCTGCAAGATGGTATGGCGCCAGAAGTCTCGGAGAAAAGAGAAACAGTAGCAGTAAGTATTTTATTTATTTTCTGGGTTTACTTAGGTTACCCATTACCTCACCCTCGGTTGTGTAATATAATCACTAGATAGAAGAGTGGGTCTATTCCGCCATTCTGAGGAGTTTCCTATCCTCTAGGAATCTTCCTCCAAATAACATGCATTTCTGCTTCCTGGTTTTTATAGAGAACTGGTCGAAATAACATGAAGAAAGAAAAAAAGGACCTTATATAATAGAAAGGCAGGAGCATATATCCTTTGGACGTCTTATGTTCTCTTTTCTTTTTATGTCAAAAATAGTTCAGGGGTTGGTCTGCTTTTTACACTAGTTTTGGACTTTGGTGTACGTGAAAACACGAAGAAAGTGATTCAGAATCAGAATATACTTTATTCGATTTAATACATTAAAATCATAAAAGCATCAAGATAAAACATTTGTCACAAGTAAGAATCCAAATTTAACATTTTCAGAAACACGCATTCTCCATTCAAACAATTGATCAATCAATCAGTCAATCAATCAGTAATTTGTTAAGCGCACTACATACCCGCGAGGGTCTCAAGGCGCTAGAGGGAGAGGTGGGGGCCGCTACTGATCGAACAGCCATGTCTTTAGTATCCTCCTGAAGGTCGGCAGGTCTTGGGTCTGTCATAGGCTCAGTGGGAGGGTGTTCCATGTCTTGGCAGCGAGGTGGGAGAAGGATCTCCCGCCGGCGGTTGTTCTTCGGATACGCGGGACATTGGCGAGTGGGAGGTCGGCAGAGCATAGCTGGCGGTTTGGGGTGTAGAAGGAGAGCCGTCTGTTGAGGTAGGCTGGGCTGGTCTTGTGGAGTGCCTTGTGTGCGTGGATGAGGAGCTTGAAGGATCTCCTCTTGTTGACGGGGAGCCAGTGCAGGTTTCTCAGGTGGGGGGTGATGTGGCCGAGTCGTGGTATATCGAGGATCAGTCGTGCCGAGGCATTTTGGATCCGTTGTAGTCGATTGATGAGCTTGTTCGGGGCTCCCGCGTAGAGGGTGTTTCCGTAGTCAAGTCTGCTGCTGACGAGGGCCTGGGTGACTGTCTTTCTTCTATCTGTCGAGATCCATCTGTAGATCTTGTGGAGCATGCGGAGGGTGTTCAAGCAGGAGGAGGAGATGGCGTTGACTTGCTTGGTCATTGAGAGCGTTGATTCGAGTATGATTCCTAGGTTGCATGCGTGGTCGGTGGGGGTCGGGGCTGCCCCCAGTGCCATTGGCCACCAGGAGTCGTCCCAGGCTGACGAGTTGGAGCCGAGGATGAGGACCTCCGTCTTGTCCGATTTCCGCTTTAGACGCTGATCTTCATCCAGTCGGCGACGGCCTTCATTCCTTCATGGAGGTTGGCATTGGTGGTGATGGGGTCCTTGGTGAAGGAGAGGATCAGTTGAGTGTCATCGGCGTAGGAGATTATGTTGAGATCATGTTGTCGGGCAACGTGTGCGAGCGGGGCCATGTAAATGTTGAACAGTGTCGGGCTGAGGGAGGATCCCTGGGGTACGCCGCAGATGATCTTGAAGGCTTTGAAACGGAACGGGGGGTGGCGGACGCTCTGAGTTCTGCCAGAGAGGAAGGAGGTGGTCCATTCCAGTGCCTCGGATCCCTGCGGCTTGGAGGCGTGCGTGTATTGTGCGGTGGCAGACGGTGTCGAAGGCGGCTGAGACGTCTAGGAGGATGAGTGCTGCAGTCTCCCCATTGTCTAGCAGGGTCCTGGCGTCGTCAGTGGCTGCGATGAGGGTGGTCTCTGTGCTGTGGTTGCTGCGGAACCCTGACTGGGAAAGGTCCAGGATTCTGTTCTCCTTGAGGTATCGGGTTAGCTGTCTGTTAATGATTTTCTCGATGACCTTGGCCGGGAAGGGGAGCCGAGAGATGGGTCGGAAGTTCTTGAGGTTCTTTGAGTAGGGCGTTGATCTCTCCGTGTTTCCAGCTCTCTGGGAAGGTCGCGGTCTCAAGGGAGAGATTGATGACTTTGCGTAGGTGGGGTGCGATGGAGCTGCCTGCTTTGTTGAAGATGTGGTGCGGGAATGGGTCTGACGGAGAGCCGGAGTGGATTGTGCTCATGATCTTGATAGTGTCATCGACGCTCACACTGGTCCAGGCTAGCAAGGGTACGTGGTCTATGGTGTGCGGTGGGTCTGTTGTGTTGCTGTCTGTTAAGGTTGTCTGGGTGTTGAAGCTGTTGTGGATGTCTGCTATCTGGCGGTGGAAGAAGGTGGCGAGTGAGTCGCACAGGGCTTGTGACTGCGGGATGTCGTTGGTTTCCGAGCTGGGGTTGGAGAGTTCCTTCACGATGTTGAAGAGCTCCTTGCGGTCGTGTGCATTGTTGTCGAGGCGGTCTTCGAAGGAGGTCTTCTTGGCAGCCCTGATGAGGTGGTGGTGGTGGTTGCGGACGACATCCTTGTGTGCTGCGTGGCTGTTCGGAGTTTGTTCACTGTGCCATTTCTTCTCTAGTTTCCCGCAGGCTTGCTTGGAATCTAGGAGTTCTGGAGTGAACCAGCTGGCCCTCTTGCTGGTGTCTCTCGGGGGGGGGGGGTTTCTTCAGCGGGGCGAGGGTGTTGGCGCAGTCCTTGATTCAGCGTCTGAGGCTGTGGGCAGCGTTGTCGGTGTTGGAGGGTTCGGAGGGTCGGCTGATAGTGAGGTTTGCTTGTAGTTGGTCTTCGGTGATTTTGCTCCAGTGGCGGCGGGGGATCTGTTGGGTGCAGTGGTGTATGGTGGGTTTCTGAAAGGTGAAGTGGATGCAGCGGTGGTCGGTCAAGAGGAGTTCGGTGGTGTGGCTGACGGAGACATGCAGGCTTGAGGAGAAGACGGGGTTGAGCGTGTGGCCGGCCGAGTGGGTGGGCGTTGTGACAAGTTGTCTTAGTCCGAGGTTGGTGAGGTTAACGATCAGGGTTGTGGAGTCGCACCTGCGTACCGGTTCGGCATCGAGGCCTGTGACGGTTGCTTGGGGGCCTTCTTTTCCACCCCAACTATGTTCTCTACTGATGAGGGAAGATATCCCGAAACCCGGGCCATGTCTCGGGTCTAGAGATCTTCACAACAACAAGTACTTACTTGCACCTACTGAGGTGAACCAATCACAAACCTTATGTACCAGAATCCTTAGGGGTGATCTGGAGGAGGGGCTAGCGGTGTGCGGTCCATTGCGGTTTTTTCTACAAATGGGCTCCCTTGAGCCTTTAAGCTGACGAGCTTCTGGATGACGCACCTGCGTGGTTGGGCATTGAGGCCTGTGACGGTTGCTTGGCGGCCTTCTTTTCCTCCCAAACTACGTTCTCTACTGATGAGGGAAGATATCCCGAAACCCGGGCCATGTCTCGGGTCTAGAGATCTTCACAACAACAAGTACTTACTTGCACCTACTGAGGTGAACCACTTACGAACCTTATGTACCAGAATCCTTAGGGGCGATCGGAGGAGGGGCTAGCGGTGTGCGGTCCATTGCGGTTGTTTCTACAAATGGGCCCCCTTGAGCCTTTAAGCTGACGAGCTTCTGGACGTCGCACCTGCATGCCGGTTGGGCATCGAGGCCTGTGATGGTTGCTTGGCGGCCTTCTTTTCCACCCAAACTACGTTCTCTACTGATGAGGGAAGATATCCCGAAACCCGGGCCATGTCTCGGGTCTAGAGATCTTCACAACAACAATTACTTACTTGCACCTACTGAGGTGAACCACTTACGAACCTTATGTACCAGAATCCTTAGGGGCGATCCGGAGGAGGGGCTAGCGGTGTGCGGCCCATTGGGGTTGTTTCTACAAAAGGGTTGTGGAGTCGTTGTTGTTCTCAAGGTGAAGGTTCAGGTCTCCGAGGAGGATGTAGTCCGTGGAGGTCAGGGCGTGCATGCTGATGAAGTCGGCGATGGAGTCGCTGAACTGGGGGTGGGGTCCAGGGGGGTGGCAGGCGAGGGTGCTCCTGAGGGTGGAGTTAGGGTCTGTGTGGATCTGGAAATGCATGTGTTTGGCGGTGCCGAGCGCCTTGTCGGTGCTAGTCGAGACCCTGATGCTGTTCTTGTGAACGATGGCGATTCCTCCTCAGACTCCGTTGGTGCGGTCTCTGCGGGTGATCTTGTAGCCGTCTGGGATGGCTATGGCGATGTCGGGTGCGGAGGAGTTGCTCAACCAGGTCTCTGTCAGGAAGGCGACGTCTTGGGAGATTGTGTTGAGCAGGTCCCAGAGCTCGACGGCGTGTTTGTGTGCGGAGCGGTTGTTCAGTAGTATGCATCGGAGGTGGGTGAGGTCTTTCTTGGTGGGTGGTTCATTGGCTCTGTGGCTGGTGTAGCTGCAGTTCCGGCAGGTGGAGGGACCGTGTGTGCGTTTCAGGGCAGCCTTGAAGCAGTTGTGTGTCCGTCCGTGGTTGAGAGCATGCAGAGTGCTGGCGTCGTAGTGGCGGCTGTTGTTGTGGCGGGGGCCAGGGGTTCTGGTGCTGGGCACGGTCCAGGCTCGGTGGGTGCAGACGGGCTTGCCGCGCCCCAGCGTCGCAACCGCGCTGCGGCCGGCATGTGTGGGGAGGTGGGAGCGAGGAGCAGCTGGGAGGCGGGAGGTAGGGGCAGCGAATGGGCAGTCAGGGGGCGGAGCCGCTAGGGACGCAGCGGCGGGAGCGGTGAGGCGCGACGAAGGAAACAGAAGGCAAAAGGGCACAACAATTGAAATAGAATTCCCACTGTTACATAAATTATAAGACACATTTATTCACAGAGTAGTAGTGCGGTGGAGAAGCATTATCATTATTGATATTAACTAGTTATACTTTTTCTTACTTGCAATATATTTTTCAGAAAACCAGACATAACCCCCACACAATAAACATTCTCTAGTAATTGCAAATAAAGAAAAGCCGGACGGCATTGCCTCTATCTCCCTGACTTTAACAAGGGCATTATCCATCTCGCCCTTTCCTCTTTATAGAATTTACAGAAGAGGATAGTGTGAATAGTAGATTGTGGTGATACATTATCACAAGGGCAATTGCAAAGATCTCTGGACCAATCATTAATGGCTGGGTGGCTGACCAAGCGATGGAAACTTCCAAACCTGAATCTTGTTAGCACGTTTCTATCATATCCCAAGGTACACCAGTCTAGATATGGTTGAATACGAAATGTTGCCAAAGTCATTTGATGCTGAGCCACCAATTTTTTCTTCATTTCAAAGGCCACTCATAACATTTCTAGATGGGCCATGCATCATTTTTTCAACTCCTTCCTTGAAATGGAACTCATGGGTTCCGGGGAGGTATAGAAATCAGATCGTCATAGATCCTTCAGAAATTTATTCACATAATTCAACCAAGTGATCTTGCAAGCATGGTCACTATTCATAGAATCCATAATAATGTCTCTGTTCAGACCTGTGCTACTGGAGGTTCAGACTTGATGGCATAATTAAACTGGTTGCACTTTAATAATGTCAGTAATGTTATAAATCCCTAGCTCGCTAAGGCAATTAAAAACTGGGGAACTCGGTGGCACTGCTAAAATAAAGCTTAAAAAAGTGTTTTCCACTAGTTGAATTGATGATACATCATTAAAACCCCATAGCCCGCCCCATACATTGCTATACTTATGCACTTGGCTTGATAGATTTTAAGAAGAATTGCCGCGGACCTTTTGCCCATTTATTTTGCAAAATTGACAAGAGCCGCTGTTGACCTCATAAAAAGGAGTTGCCTGGTCTTTACTGCAGGTACCCAGGAACATGTATGCTAAAATAGGACACCCAGGTAAGAGAACGTACTGGTGGACTCAATCCTATTTTCGCATACTGGTATACTACTGTATTTGCGTCTCCCCCTCCCACAAGACATTACATTTTAGGCTTCGGACATCCATAAAATCAATAGATGAGGCAAGCGCTCTTTGTAAGCCCAGCTGAGTTCGGGCCATGAGCACTGTATCATCCACGTAGAGGCGAGAAACAATTGGCTTTTTATTGATATAAGGTGGATCTCTCGCCCTTTCTTCTAGTTCCTTTTCTAGTGCATTAGAATATAAAGAGAAGAGGAACGGGACCAAGACACATCCTTTTCTCATGCACCTCTCTACGCAGAATGGCGCAGTGCATTCTCCTTTTAATCCATACCGCACCGTAGCTGATGCTCTGGACTATAATTGCCTTAAAAATTGCACCAATTTCGGGTTCATATTTAAATCCATTAAAATATCCCACTATTTGTTGTGCATAACACAATCAAAAGCGGTGGATAAATCAACAAATGCTATATAAAATGTCCCTGCCTTTGCCCGGGTATATTTCTCAATTAAAATATTAAGATTTAAAACCTGTTCACATGCCCCCAAGAAGAAAGTGAAAATAAAGGTGAGGCACAGTGAAAGGGGTTCTTTTGTAAGAACCGACCACGTGTTACACCCAAGTGCTCGTCCAGTGAGATCTCCCTCCCTCCTCCCTGCAAAAACCATTCAACCCCCGGTAATCTGGACTCACCCACTACGCCGCAACTCTACTGAGTTGCGGTGGGCCTCTCGACATCCTCCGGGGGATAGCCACTAATCTTCGGTCCACTCGTCGGTGTTGGCTTTCAAATCAGTGGCATCAATCAAGTTTACGCCATCTTCATCTGTTCCGGTGTCTTCTCCACCTTCCGAGGTCCTCCTCCAGGTACACCTGCATCTTCTTTCTTTCGGTCTCCTGCTTCCGGACATGCGCGCTGAATTACCCCTGATGGGGTCTTTTTTTACTCCTCTCGATGACAACCATTGGCTCTCTTCCAGGCAGGAATCGTGTCCTGTTAATTGAGGCAGGACTCCTTTGCATACACATGCGTCTTTGGGGTTTTGTAGAGGAGCGTGTAGGGATTGGTTTTGATCCGCCTCACATCTGCGTTGTAAAGGCAGTTTCCCACCTAACCTCTGCTTGTAGTATGGCTTCTCATGTTGTCAAATAGCTGTGGTTTAGTGTGGACGCTAGGGACTGTTGTAACTTTGCAGCTATTGAGAAACACATACAGAGGAATCCAATTTCCCTACAAATATGGTAGGATAGTATGGTAACATTATTGCTACACAATACATAAATACCCAGAGTTCTTTCAAGGATCATAGCCACAGGGCTAAAGTTGTCACTGACATCACATGAGAGAGTGGTAGTTAATAGGATAGCGGACATGTGACTCAATTAGTGTCTGTAATCAGGATATAAGTAAAGAGCCATCTGTGCCTGGCTAGGGGCTGTTCCCCTCATGTTGCGCACCATCTCAATGAACCTCACTGGGCCCAGGTCCCGGTCCCAGTCCCAGTCAGGTTGGCATCTCTATGTTCCACTGGCCACCTGAGCTCTATCCTCACCACCCAGTGCAGCATCTGTTGTGGTCCCTCATGTTGGGGCACCTGTGGCAACAAAAGTGCACCAGGTGGGCCCAGTGCTGTGCCGTCAGGCCGCCGCCACCATTGGGACAGAGAAGGCTGACCTCCATGGCCTCTGGGTGGAGGGTAGAACCCCAAAAGTAGGGCCCCTACTCAGGAGAGGCTGGGCAGTGAGGTCCCACGGGCCACTTACAGAGGCTGTACTATGAGCCAACACCCCCAGCAGCGCTCGGGGTCCACAGGATCGTGCCAGGCCTTGGCACCAAGATGGATGAGGGCCTCTCCACATCCACAGTGCCACACACCACTCCTGACTTGTACCTATACTCTGTCGCTGGTCCAGACTGTGGTGGAACCCCTCAGGAAAAAGTTTGGGGCATCTGATGCTGCAAGATGGTGTCGTGCAGGTGAAGTTCACAGAGCTCCCTCACCGCACTTCCAGCCTGTTAGCCATCTTGGCCATGCCCCCTTCACTGACAACTCCTACTTATAGTCATAGTGCCACCCTGCACTTAATAGTACCTATGAAAGCTGTCAAGTGTCCCCTTAAGAGAATCCAAGTTTGGAGAAAAATGCTGCAAAGGCAAAAACCTCTGTGGCAATCTTTTAACTCTTAACTAAAGATGAATATTTTGTGTAAAAACATGTAGATAACCACCAAACTCACCCTGACAGCAGAGAATAGAGCCATGTTAGGACATCCAGTAGAAGATTCAACAGGAATTCTGAATTCAAGGAGCACGAATTGCACCAAAGAGTTAAGGAATTGATGGGAAAAAAAGGAACCAATGTGTTACGACACATTCATCAGAAATGCCTCCTTTACATGTGGATATATTGAGTAGACACTGGAACCCAATATTCAGTGTGGGAACTGAGTTTATGTATGAACAGGACATTGCTTCACCTGGACACTATCTAATTTTGTAAATCATATTTTCAAGTCTCTGTGTTGGAAAATGCAGAGATCCATACATTAAAAGGGCAGAAGGCTTGTGCTGTTGAATAATTATCGATCCTTCTTTTTCTAACACAATTAATTAAAAAAAAGTTCATTTAAGCAATGACGGAGGCAAAAAATAAGTGCAAAGGTATAATTGGCATAGCAAAGCCATGGATTGTGAGAATATAGGAGTTAAGATGACAAAGAAGATGCATTTCTCTCATGACCACCAGTATGAATAGTAATAAATTATTATATTCACAGTCTGGTGGCCACTTCAACCCTAAAATATCAAAATAAGAGAGGGTCATCATCAGGACGAGGTCAATTGGACTGGCCATCAGTTGCAACAGGTCTGCAATTTTCAAGGTTATTTCAGCATAAGGTGTGAACACAGACAACTTAATTATCTACACAACTGCACTATGCAGAAATGAATCTGCCGGAAGGACCTTTATAAATGGCTGACATAGAATTGACATGACAGCAAAATATTTAGCGTAATCTTGGGTTGGAAAATTCAGACACTATCCGCTGGATGGACCACCATCTAGGAACATGAATTTCATAAGGCTTGGTCATGTCCCATTCTTCCACTTATGGTGTTGACGAGGTTTGTGAAGAATTGCATCTGGTTTGACATATTTTATCTACTGCTGAACTTCACAAATCTGCTGCAGCTCTTCCTGCCCAACACTCCTCGCAAATCATGGAACATCCCTACATGAACCAAACTACACCCGATTGAGGAGTCCCAATCAGGGCAAAACTAATCTTGGGTTGCTTGTGTTCTGGTTCATAGAGGACCTGGCTTGGCAGTTCAGGCTGGATGCTCCTATTGGCACAGGACCAAAACTGAATTGATTATGGCTGGGTCTAGTCTGAGGTGGTATGGTAAGGAAAAGAACAATGGTTTGGAATGCTACCCTGAGCAATTGCCAGTGGTTAGACTTATTGCAAGCATTCCTACAATCGATTCGAAAGACTTTATTCGGTTATATTACATAAATAACCATAAAAGTTCATATAATCACAACATATATAACATCCATTGTAATTGCACAATTAATACAGGTAAAAACAACCAAATAAGCATCATCGGCTCAATACAGGTAAAAATTTAAATAATTATGGATTTCCGTGAATAAAAAACATTATTAAGAAAAGCAGAAACAGACGCCACAGAAAATATATCGTCAAGCTTCTGAATTGCTAAGAAGGCAGGTCGACACTGTGTTAGGTTCAAACACCTTAATATGGGGATAATCCACCTTTTCCTTGGTATTGAATACAATTTACAAAGGAATAAAATATGTATATCAGATTGGGTGGACAAATCATCACAGGGGCATTTGCTAATACCACTTGACCAGTCATTAGTAACGGGAAAGCTTAATAGCCTAAATAAGATCCCGAATCTAAATCGAATTAGTAGGAACCTTACATGATCTTTCATCTGCAGGGTTAGATAGGGTTGAATAATCTGCGGTGTTAGTATCAATTTATGAGAGATCACAGATTTTTTGGTGAATTCAATTTTTTCCCTGCAGTTCTCTAAATAAGTTATGCATAGCTTTTTCAGCACTTTTCTTGGGATCTGAGTCATTAATAGGGGGTCGTCATAATAGTCAAGGTGATCGATGTTAACAAGAAATGACTTAATATATCTCAGCCACTTCACCCGATGAACACAATCCAATTTCAGGGCATCCCCCAAAATGAGATGGTTCAAATGGCATTCATCAGTTGTCCATACCCTATGGCACAAAAGAACCGGCTGTACCTTGATGATGTCTTCTAAATAGGACAAACCGAGTTCCGTGTGACAATAATGGGTGGACATACTTTCAGGAATAGATAGAAGGTATCTCAGAAATCCATTTTCGGTTAGCTGTAAGGTTGAGACATTAGCATGTCCCCAAATTCCCGCCCCATAGGTTGCAACCGCAACACAGCTAGCTTTATATAAGCACAAGAGCTCCTTGACTGGTTTCTTCCCCATCTTTTTACTAAATAATTTAAGGGCCATTATTGACTTGGCAAATAGCAAGTTTCTACTTTTGACTGCACTGCCCCACTGGCTTGTACTATCAAACAATATTCTCAAATAAGGGAAAGGTGAAGTATGCTCTAATGGCTTGGAGCCAATAAACATAGTTCTTTTTTTCTGATTTGCTCCTCTACCGCAGTTCATACAAAACGTTTTAGCACTATTAACCTTCAGGTCCAAGTTAGTCATAAAAGTGGTAAATGATGAAATCATAGTTTGCATAGCTACGGGGGTCCTTGCCATCAGGACAGCATCGTCTGCATAGATAAGTGCAGGGATTTGACGATTTGATGCCGTAGGCATGTCTTGGCAGTCCTGCAGCAAGGTTTTCTCCAAATCATTGATATAGATGTTAAATAAGAAAGGGGCAAGGACACATCCTTGCCTCACTCCCCTCGCAATGTTAAACATTCTACTACATTCCCCTCTTTTGCTGAATCTAATCATGGCCCTGGCACCATTGTACAACTCTCTAAGGAATTGAATAATGTTGTCCTCAACACCCAGCCGAACTAAAATTAGCCATGGTTTACTATGGGTGACACAATCAAAGGCGGATGTCAGACCCACAAAGGTTAAAAACATCCTGCCTCTCTTGTCCTTAGTATATTTTTCAAGGAGAATAAAAAGGTTGAGGCATTGATCTATGGTCCCAACTCCTTCTCTGAAGCTGTATTGTAGGTCGGTAATAATCTTGTGCTCCTCTGCCCATAAGTGCAACCTATTTAGGAGAACCCTACCAATGATTTTAATTGTCGAATCAAGCAAAGATATTGGGCGGTAGCACACACAACTAGTCCTGTCGCCCTTTTTAAAAATGGGTACAATGATCGACTCGTACCAAGTACTGACAAGTCCCACCGAGCTGGCAGCGTTAAAAGTTCTTGTAAGCAGTGGCGCCCATAAAGATATGTTATTTTTAAAAATGTCCACTGGGACGCCATCCGGACCGGGTGCCTTGCCCCCCTGGGATAAATTAATGCCCTTGATTACTTCTTCCAGGGTAAAGTTCAGCCCCTCTTTGCTCTTGGTCAAGTTAATCATATCCATCCCAATCAGCTCACTCGGTGATTCTACAATAGATACCGGGGTGCTATAAAGAGTTTCAAATAGGCTCACCCATTCATCTTCAGAGATGGCGATCTCCAACCGTGCCTTGGTGTTGTCCTTAGAATATGGTGCATTAACTGCCTTCCAAAAGGCTGTCATGTCTTTCAGTTGGGAAGCTTCAATTAATGCCTCCCATGCTTCCTTCTTCAACATGTCCCTCCTCTTTTTTAGCGCAGTTTTATACACTTTACGAAGCTCCCTGATCTGTTTCTGCTCTCTAGCGTGACTACTCAAAGCCCGTTTTAGTTGGAGTATGCCTTGGTGCACACTAAGTCAAACCAGCCCCTATTTTAACTTTTTGGGTTCTTTACTTCGACCCATAGGCTATTCTTTATACATGTTGTTATTTGCCTAAAACTATTAATTGTTTCAGTGTTATCAGCACCCATATCCAAGCAAATACTGAAACACGTTTTGCAGGCCTTAATTAAATTACACAGGAACTCTTCAGGTACAACCTTGGTCCACTTTAAAGCGTATCTATTCTGTCTTGAGATATCAATATCTCTCGAGTTTAACCTGGATATATCGTCAGTAATAGGGACAGCGCATGGGTCTAGTATTTCCACCCTAATGGGGAAATGATCACTCAGGGAGGTTTCCAACGTGCTTTAATTGGAAACACTATCACCATAACACGAGGAGATCAAAATATAGTCAATTGTCGAGGATGCCCCTCTACCCATAAAAGTGGCAGAAAAGGGTACCTCTGGCTGACATAGTTTGTTAGCAAAACCCAAGTCATTCATAAACAAAATTTCGTTTAGAACATCTCCCGTTACCGAGTGTTCAAAGTGTGCTAGTGTAGACTCCCTGTCCACCATTAGGCCGCAGTTCCCCTTTTTATCTCTGTTGCAAAGGGCACAATTAAAGTCACCCCCCATATAACAGCAAATTCTTTACTTTCGTTACAGGTTAGACTGTTAAGTTCAGATCTCAGGGCTTTAAAAACTGCAAGAATATCTACTGGTGGAATATTATTATATAGGTTTACAATCAGGATACAGAAAGTTTTATTCATATGAAGACCAACTATATGATAAAAACAATTATTATAAAAAATCTCCATACTTTTACATTTAAAACAATTTGAAACATAAGTTCAGAGCCCCCTTTGCTCTGCCGTGTGTTGAGCCTATAGCTGGGGTAAATATTGTTTTAAAACCATTTAGATGATACACTTCCTTGGCTCATGTTTCTTGTAAACATATGACATCGTGTACATTAATTAGTTAAACCCAGAGTAGATTATCTAGTTTAGATCTAAGTCCGGCGATGTTCCAGAAGATAATCAACCATTTGTCCTTTTTCTTGCTATTAATATCATCAGGGGAATTCACTACCTTTTCCAAATCACTACCCACTATCTCCCTCACTCAAACTTAAGTCCCTCATGATTATCTTGCTAGTCATATCAATATGTATGGACTCCTTGCTAGCATTGGTTAAACATGATTGGTCAGGGGGATCTGAGTTAACCTGGTTAACCATTAATAAAGGGTACGAGGAGTTTTCAGTACTATTAAGGGTTACCTTCTCCCTTATTGATCAATCCACCCCGACAAGCCCTGACAGGGGTTCAAAACAGTTACTAATTGGGACATTGAATTGATCCCCTGCCGGAAGATAGTTGCCACCCTGATGTGAATTGTTGGGCAAGAAGCCTCTATTCGTAATTGGAGCCAGAGGGGCATTGAGTCGGTTTCCTAATAGGAGGTTATTACTTCCATGATGTAAATTGAAAGGCACACATACACGGAGCTGCTGAAGGGTATGGAATAAAGCCAGATTAGGCATGCGGTCACTAACCAGTCAACTAATCACCCTAAGACGCAGGCTCATGAGGCCCTATCACCACGCTTCAAATAGACCATAATAGGTCATTTTTCATGATAATGCCTCACTAAGGGCCAACTCAAGCCCCGAGGCTAAACCTAGCAGCCGATTTTTGCTGTTAAGTTTTAGGACCATAGGCAATTAACATTTAGTTTAGAATTGAGTATTTTTGTAGGGATCAACAGAGGTCCTGATGAGTAGGCAGGAGGGGTCTGCCTGTGAAACATGTCATGTTGACAAAGTAGACCACACTTGTAATTCTACTTACTAACCCCCTTTTTAATGTTCCCAGCTTGCGAAGCCATTAAAGTTAATTTTTTCGACTAGCCAGGGAATTTATACCCTTTTTTTACACTACCATTCACGTAAATAGGTCCCTACACTCCCTAACACATATCACTATCCTCATCACATCACATAGCCTATTGTCATAAATATAAGTGCTCCCGCGTCACTCGTAGGTTGAAGCACGCCCCGCCCCATAGAGGGACGGGAAGACCCCAATGATGGGAGAATGACACTATGGGATTCATAGTGTGTGAGGAGTATTTTAAAAACACACAGTGCCCTCATTCTGCCACTCGCAGAGAGGCCTGATTTTCAAATTGCAGTGTATCCACAAGTTTAGAGAATATACAATATCATATAAAATTAGTCACCACTCACATTGATAGAATCCCATTGTTTACAAGTAAATTGAAAGGCCTCTGGCCACCAAAAGCGACAGAAGCCGATGGGTACAAGTAGCTTAAATCAAAGGAGAAGATACCACCGGAATTATCATAATTTGGAAATTCACTTATGAACTGTACCACTCCAGGATCTCTAAAATTTACTATGATACAGTCTCCTTCAATATCCTTTGCTTGGTAACCCAACCAACTTACTCTCCTTACATTTAAAATTTCCCCTTGCAAGTCTGGTCTAAGAGGTCAGTTTCTTCCTAACCAGAACATGACTTTATTTTTTAGATCATGAAAGCTTTCAACCCTATCATGCTTTCACTCAGGGACACCAGCCAACACAATGACATATGGGTATGAATCCGGGGGGAGGTCGACCCTCGTCCTATTTCCCTTATTTCTAGTTAACACAGCTTTATATGCTTCCACTATAATTTCTGCTTTCTCCAGCCTCTTTATTGATCTATCTTTTTGGCCTTCGGCTTGACCTCCGCTTACCACACGTCTAACTACCTGGGGGGCCCTACCTGTTGTCTTACCACTAGCTGATTTTGGTAGTTCTTTCCCTCCTTGTCCCGGCTTCTCTCTAGGTAATGAGAACTGTTTGTCTATGAGTGATGTGGTGGTGCTATTTTGTGATTTTTTAGTATCCATCAACTTCTTTAACAGTACAGAGTTAGCCTGGGTAATTTTCTCAAGTGCTCCCAGCTATTCACTTCCTTCTGGTTCGCTCCACTAAGGGCAAAATTAGGGATTTAACCAGGTGTTCGATATTTTCTAGCGAGCACTCTTTACTCCTGTCGTCATTATGTTGTATTTCTACTATATCATCAAATGGGCTATGGCGTTTAAGACCAGTATTCTCAGCCTGCGTGGATCTGTTAATCCTGTCCTCGATCACCTTGTCCCTACATTTAGGTGAAGCGACTTTTGTCTTCTTAGTGCGTCCGCCTATCTGTTGGTTTCCGCCACGCTTGTGCTTTAGATTAAGAACAGAATCCAGCGCACGTTCTGATGGAATTTGTTCAATCGTTGACTTATTCACCAATTGCAGGCTGTTACTAGGGCCAGGAACCACTCTGGGATAAACCATAATAGAATCAATACTAGGGTCCACCCCGCTAATATCTAGTATAATTGAAAGATCTTGCTGATGCTGGGGTATGGTTTCATGTTGAGAACTGATGGTAGGTGGTCGGTCGGGAGACACTGCTAATGCTATCCTCCCGAGTGATGATATTCTCCGAAATGTAGGATCAAGGGAAAAGTGACGTTGAGTTAAGGCTATCTCCTTCTCCAATGCAGAAGCTGCCCTTGTAATGAATGCGTCTAAAATGCCAGTTAAACCCCCCCCCCCTCCCCCCCCTTATTCCCCAGCGTATTCCCTTTCTGGTTTTTTTATGTGTCATTGGCCGATCACTAATGCTTATGCTTGTAACGGGATTCTAAAATACAACAGTAATGAAAAACGATTATTTAAGGATAATAAAAATACAATTAAACACGTTTCAAAAAGTCTTACTAATACGGGAAAATCAAAGGGGGTTGCCCAGTCCAGTCTCTTTCTGTCTCTGACGGACTCGGACGGGCCCGCCCTTGGCCCTGGCTTCGCCCGGCTCGTCCCGCGATGCGCCGTAATGATGCTGGATTTAAACCACCTGTGGAGGGCGTGGCGGGAAGGTGTCTCCTTGCCCAGGTGACTTGTGGGCTATGCAGTTCTGCCTCCCTCACGGCCGCTCAGTGCCCCCAAAAGCGAGTGTTTCCCGCGAAGCGGGAAACGCGAGAAGTAATACAAAGTAATACAAAGATGCCGTTGATGCCTCTGTAGAGTCAGGGAGCGTGGTCCTCCACCGTGTCGTGGCCCCGCAGTTTTAAAAAGGTGATCCGCTCAACTCTGCTGCTGTTTCCTAAATCACTTTTGTGTGTTTAATGCACGTCTACAGGTATCATGCTCCCGAAAACATCAGTGCAGTCTAGGCGACACTCGTCAAGTCATGTGCCATATGCAGAGTCCTGTGATGCGCTGCGTGGCCACAAATAAACACACAGTCTTTCTGTGCAAACTCGTCAACTCAGTTAAGCAGCCGGCATAGATATAAATGTTTCCCTAGAGCCCAATGTCTATGAAGAATGTGCATAAAGCAAACCCCCTGGCTCTCTGCTGCATATGCAATATAAATCTCAATAATTATTTCATTTTTAAGATCCTAAGAAAGTGTAGATGTTCCTTTTTAATGGTTGCTTCAAGTAAAAACTATCTTGTGATTACTAAACAGGTGTTTTGCATCCAGAGATAGGTTCAATTCAGTATGCTATCTGTGTTTTGATTTCAGATTAGTAGTTTAGTTTGAAAAAATAGGGATATGAACAACATATAACCCGAATTTAAAGTGATAGTGCAGATCAAATTGGCCCTACGGTGAACATTCTGTTTCTAAAGTCAGTCAGGAATGTTTCCAGAGGTCAGGCCAGGGGTGAAGGCATTTTGGAGAAGGCTTGGAGAAGAGATGGTTGAGGATTCCATTTTTAAGTGCTCAGATGGCTCGCCAGTCCCTTTACAATCCACTTCATTTGTCTGAGAAGTACTTGAAATATCAAGAATGCAGCTTTTTTTCATCACTGAGCCACACAAGACGGTCCTAGTTATGATGCGTCCACAGTCACACCAGATATGGCTTTTGTCATTGTGGACCACATTCTGAGTCCCCCGAGCCTGCATCCTTCCTCTTATACCGAGCACCTGCTCGTTGTAAAAAATACGTGGAAAAAAATGTGTGGTAAAGGCATACGTGTCCTTACCTGCGTTGTACCGTCGAACAACCCTCCACACTGGCAGTTCATGTTACTTCCTACATTTCTACAGAAAGAGATTAGAAAGTGACTGTATAATATAGCTCTGAAAAGACAGGGAGAGATTTTTTGAGGCGAATTGTACATTACAAAAATAATTCCATGATTGCCTTTGAATTTGCATTACTGAATGAAGGGCACTGTTTATCAAGTAGTTGTGTTCCACTTGCACCACGCAATAGGGTGCATGTGTGATGCAACTACTAAATGTGATATATCAAGCCGTATAAGTCCAGCCCTGCGTGGCCCCAGAGATGCTTGATAAACCTGGAGTAACAACACAGCACAAATTGCTTTGCTGCGTTATTCTGCGCCAGGGAGGAGTTCCATGGGTGGTGTGTGGGTGTTCCCACAAAACACTCATGGATTTTGACGCATTCCAAGATTAACCATACGTGTTAGACCCGGGAATGAGCCAAAACTGCTACACCTCCACAGGTGATGCGCAACGAGGGGAAATATGTTTATTTCGCCTTGTTTTTACCTCTTTCTATGTGTGCTGCATTCTGCAGCACATATTGAAAGAGGAAAATGCCTCAGGGGATTGTTTTTGTGCAGGAAGGTGCCAGCATTAGTGCTAGGCAGGACATTGTGTATCAGCGCTGGGAAATAACAGGAATACAACGAATATTGTTAAGTACAGCACATTCCTGCCCTTTCCCTGTTAAGCAGCACAGCAAGGTGACTGGCACCATATATAAGAAGACTGAGTTGTGGGTCCCCATTCGTACTAGAGTAAATATTATACAAGGCTCTGAAAATGATATAGTTGCTCTTGATGGTGGCGAGGAGTCACTGTTATTTTAAATATTATAATGCATGCACTTCGTTTTTCCGCTGATGAAACCTTTCCAGCTGAATTTCTAGCCATCATCCTTTTTTAATCTTCCATGGTATGTATCAAATTATTGCTTTTGTTATAGACCACCCAGTCCATTATCTAATTCTGTAGAAATCCTTTCTCACTTCTTAATAAGTTATATAATGGCGGCTGATAAAACCACCCTCCTTGGAGATCACACTGTGTGGTTTGATATCCCAGAGATTCCAAAATCTTACTTTTTACAAATGCACTTGTTTCTCTTGGCTTTGAGAGTTATGTCAATTTTCCCACACACTGTAATGTCCTTTTGACTAAGGTTCTTTCTGTTGCGCTTTCCTCACTTCATATTCGGCACTGTGCTGCGTTCTTATTCCTTATCCGATGCCTGAAACTGTTGATTATCTTATAAACCTGATGATGCCCTATCATTCTATAATATGTTTTGCTACCAATGACACAGCTTATGGTTAAATATCTTGGCTTCTCTGCCTTTGTTGTTAAAGAAAAGAAAGAAGAAAAGAAATATATATATATATGTGTGTGTGTGTATATATATATATATATTCACTGAAAAAAACCATAAGGTTTCAGGGACTTTATAGTTAGTTGGATATTTCACTCAGACAAAACAATAGAAATTCCCCCGTTATAGTTAGTTCAGCTAACTATAACTCGCGCCCCTGCAATGCACTGCTGATGACGTCACATATTACATCATTCATGACATGGTCAGTGACATCACTGATGACATCTCAAATTACATCACTGATGACATCATTCAGTAACTGTGCGTTTCTGTAAAGTTTAAATATGTTTTATATATATGCCAAGGTGTATTGAGGAAAGAGTGGGTGTATAAGGGTCTGCAGGAAGGATTTAGTAGGTGCGTGGCTGGCTGTATATGTGAGTGATTATATACTGAATGCATGGGTTAGTGACTGACCTGTCTGAATGTGTGTATCAGTATGTCTGTTGTTGTGTAAGCTGCTGCATGTGTTGGTCAGTAGCTACATGAGTATCTATATGGGTTACTGATTGGTTGCCTGAGTATTTATGTGTGTGTGGGTGGGAGGTGTGTGACTCTGTGCATAGATGTGTGAGTGGTTGATTCACTGGGTGTATGGGTTTAAGAATGCATTTGGAAACAGCTGTATGGGCGGGTGAGTGCATGTATGGGTGTGTTGGTGAGAGATTGGATGTCTCAGTGCTACATGTCCAAGCAACTATATATGTAAAAGGCAGTGTATGTGAGAGTTGGAGTATATAAATGACTATACATTAGGCCTGGGCGTAGCAGGCGTAGTGGGGCTACGCGGAGCTACGCGAAGTGGGCAGAAAACTACGCCCACCCGAGCACTCCGCGTAGCCCCACTACGCGCCGCCCGCCTCCCTCCCGCCCTCTCCTAAATACCAGCATAAAGCACTCACCCGGTCTCCTGCGGGTCTCTCCCTGTGGCCGTCACCGGGTCCTGCGAGTGTCGAGGCTCCAGTCTCCTCCCTGGGTGCCTCCTTTTCCGGGCTGCAGGCTCGGCTACCTGTGGGGCTCTCTTCAGCTCACGAGAGCCCCGTGCCGCAACAGACCACCTCCAAGCCTCACCTCCCTTCACAGCACGGGTGAGGAGCGAGGCAGCCCCTCCCGCTCCCAGGTGCAACCCCTCCCGCTCCCGGGTGCATCTCCTTACTTTCGCCTGGCTTCCTCTCCTTCGCTATTGGTTCTCCTTTCCCTCAGGCACCAATCACAGCGCATCTGTCCCCGACGTCACGGGGGAAGCCCTCGCTGTCCTTTTCGCTGCTCCCGGGCTTGCGGCGGTGAATCTCCTCTTGGGTGCCACAAGGGGTAGGCTCCCTCCTTATTAAAGTATAGTGCAGGGTAGGCACCTGTGAGCAGCGAACATAAAGAGGGGCAATAACCAGGATGCAAATGGGCCAGCTACGCCCCGTCTGCGGAGCATGCGTAGTGCTGTATACTACGCATGCTACGCAAAATGCGTAGTAGACGGCACTACGCACGCTCCGTGCACGGAGCGTAGCTGCCCGCCCACCCCTACTATACATGAGAGTCAGTGATTGTGAGAGTGGCTGTATGGATGAGTATGCACTTGTATGAGTGATTGTATAAAAGAGTAAGTATTTGTTAGTATACGTTTGAATAAGTGAGGAGGTGTGTGTATAACTGTATAGGTGAGGAAATGGGAGTGTGATTGATTCTTTGCATGACTGACTAGGTGTGTGAGTACCATCATGGATGAGTGGTGATGTGTGTGTGTCTGTATAGGTGTATGAGTGCATATGATAGTGGTCTATTGATGAGGAATTGTATGGGTGAATGAGTGGATGTGATGTGTGTGTAGACCTAGGAATCAGTGAGTGCGTATGTAGTAATTGGTATTGGTGTGTCGATCGTTTAGAAAATGCTAGTCTCTATTTTACAGTGGGTGTATCAAAGATTATATTAGAGTGTGGGGAGGTGCATGAGATTTCGACGTGGATAATGTCATCAGTGATGTCATCAGTGATGTCACTGACCATGTCATGAATGATGAAATATGTGACGTCATCAGCAGTGCATTGCGGGGGCGCGAGTTATAGTTAGCTGAACTAACTATAACAGGGGAATTTCTATGGTTTTGTCCGAGTGAAATGTCCAACTAACTATAACGCCCCTGAAACCTGTGGTTTTTTCAGTGAATTTCTAAGGTTTTTTAAATGCTAATTTCTAACTATAACGTGCCTGAAACCTATGTTTTTCTCAGTGAATTTCAAAGGTTTTTTAAATTCTAATTTCTAACTATGCTACAAATTAGGACATGTGAAGAAAGAGAAAGAAAAGCGCAGAAAGATGTAAGACAAATGCAGAAAAAGGCAACAGAAGTCCAGTAAGAGGAAGAAAAGTGCAGGAAAAAGCAAGAGATGTTCAGAAAGAACTAAAAGAGGAGCAGAAAGTCCTCCTGTGCCCCCAACTTTTTACTGACGGGTACTGGTGGTAACTGACTCTGAATAACCAGGACCGGAGCCAGTGCTATGTTAAAAGACACTTAGAATACAGTGAAAACACTTACATACACTAGGGAACACTGTGCGTTGGGGTACCCCTGTAATTAGCATGACCTCTTCTGTATTTGCCATGACTTAGTGCCTGGATAATTGCATGAGTACATGAGTAGTGACTGGATGATTAGAGTACTGCAAGGACAGTGCATGGTCAATTTATACGTGCCTGGGTTTTGTCAGAGTGATTGGATAAGTACATGGTGCTGGCTGGGTGATTTAAAGAGTGCATGGGTACGGACAGGCTGACGGCTGGACTGCAATGGTAGGGCTCAGAGGATTGTAGCAGTGCATGTGTTACATTGCATAAGTACATGGGTACTGATTGGATGATTAGAGTACTGCAAGGACAGTGCATGGTGAATTTATACGTGCCTGGGTTTTGGCGGAGTGATTGGGTAAGTACATGGTGCTCGCTGGGTGATTGGAGGAGTGCATGGGTAGTGACATGGCGATGCCTGGACTGCATGGGTACTGCTCAGGGAATTGTAGCAGTGCATGAGTTGTGACTGGATGATAAGAGCGCTGCAAGGAGAGTGCATGGTGAATTTATAAGTGCTTGGGTTTTGGCGGAGTGATTGCATAAGTACATATATGTTACATCAGGCCCACCCCCTCCCTTCACCACTGTGCAAACGTGCCTGTGGTGGGTTTTATTTTGAGGCTCTGTGGTGCTTACTGGAGGTACCTGGTGGGCTAGTTTGCCCTCAGGGACCCTCAGGACTCCCCCAATTTACAACGAGCCAGGGGACGCGTTTGCACAGTGGTGCAGGGAGGGGCTCGGAGCCTGACATAGCAAGTGTGCAAGCGCACCCCCTGGCACATTGTAAATTGGGGGATTAAGTCCCCTTTAATCCTGAGGATCCCTGGGGGTGAACTAGCCCACCAGGTACCTCCAGTATGCCCCAGGGAGCTGTGTTGCAGAGGCCACCCCCTTTTTACACAAGTACACACTTATCCATACAGTCACTCTCACAATCACTGACTCTCACGTATAGTCATTTATATACTCCAACTCTCACATGCCCTGTGTTTACATATATACTTACTTAGACATGTAGCGCTGAGATATCCATTCACTCACCAAAACACCCATACACACACTCACCTACCCATACAGCTGTTTTCACATGCACTTTTGAACCCATACATCCAGTGAATGAAGCACTCACACATTTACGCACAAAGTCATAAAACTACAACCCACCCACCCACACACAGACTCAGGCACCCATACAAATACTCAGGCAACCAATCAATAACCCATATAGACACTCATGCAGCTACTCACCAACCAATGCAGCAGCTTACACAGCAATAGACAGACTGATATAGACATTAACACAGCTTAGTCACTAACCCATGTATTCAGTAAGACACATTTAATCACTCACTTAAACTGTGAGTCACACACATACTAAATCCTCCATCCAGAAACTTATACATCCACTCATTCTTCAATACAGCTTGTTATTTATATAATACATATTTTAATTGGAAAAAACCATTCACTGGATGATGTCATCAGTGATGTCATTTGAGATGTCATCAGTGATGTCATCAGTGATGTTACATACCATGTCATGAATGATGTAATATGCGATGTCATCGGCAATGCATTGCAGGGTCCCGAGTTATAGTTAGCTCAACTAACTATAACGGCGGAATTTCTATCATTTTGTATGAGTGAAATGTCCAACTAACTATAACGTCCCTGAAACCTATAGTTTTTTCAGTGAATTTCAAAGGTTTTTTAAATGCTAATTTCTAATTCTTTTCTTCTTTAAACCTATATTTTTTTCAGTGATTTTAAATTATCACTTCATTGTCAAACTAGTGAAAACAGCCAATATCTCAAGCTTTCCAGCAATAGCTTCCACGAAAAATTTATGTCACAAATGAGAACAACACCTAACAGTAATAATATACAGAGTGCAAAAATTAACACAAAAGCACCAGTTCCCAATATTTTCAACGAGCAGACAAATCTGGGGTGCGATCTAAAAACAGGGAATAAGCCACGTTTGCAGTAGGAATCTAACATCTGCATTTTACTGGTGTAAACCAGGAGGACTACCTACAATGTGAAAGGGATCGTAGCCCAGAATCACATCTGAAGCGCAACATAGGTCATAGAGTTACTGATTACGAATCTCAAACACCCATGAAGGCCACAACACGCACAGCCACCAGCCTCAGGATGTCCCCCCTGGACCAACCCTCTCCCTACTACCACAGAGGCAGCGCAGAACAGGACAGCTGACTTTCCAAAAACGGCACGGTCCCTCAGCCACACAATACTTGAATGTTACCAGATATGGCAAGCAAGTATGTGTGAAGGACGCAACTCATCCATCAATAGTAATAATGCACACAATACCAAGTGTAGCAGTGATGTGCGGGACAGACCTCACTATACAGATCATAAACCTCTCCATCTGTACATATACTGCTTGTGCTGGTACTGTTGTGCACAATAGACGCAACCATGTGACCTCAGGCAGTGGGGAAGATCTCAGACATGTAGCTGTGTTGTCCTCCCCTGGAAACGGCTGGTCCAACGTACGCCACTCCAGCGTAGGAGTATGAATAAATAAGCCGGGGCTCTGGAAGTGGTTCACTTTTGAACTGTGAAGTCCAACAAGTCTGCCAGAGTGGTGGGCATCACCCTGCCACATGGCTGTCGCCATGACCGCGGGTCTCCTCGACACAGGACCCCTGCCAACCCAATGGCACAGCACCACAGACTTAGGTCTGTACAGACTATTGCCTTCGATCTACACTGCTGACAACAGGCATCACAATTCAGATAGAGTAGCGATTGCAGACGACGCAGTCCAGTACGCAAGATACATTGCTCCCAGTGCGGCCCTCTCGGACCACGCATCATCGCAGGGTGCACACAAGCTGAGTGCTTCAGGTGCCACTAACTTAGTGCACCACAAGTCATCGCAACGTGGCTTATTAAGGCAGAACTCAAAAGACATTGGTCCGAGTGCGGCCCTCGGACCACGCATCATCGCAGAATACGTACACTCTGAGCGCCAAAGATAATACTAACGCAGTGCACCATAAGTCATCGCCACGTGGCCTTATTTGGGCAGAATTCAATAGACAAAAGACATTGCTCCAGTGCAGCTCCCTGGACCACGCATCATCGCAGGGTATGTACACACTGAGCGACCAAAGGTACTACTAACTCAGTGCACCTAAGTCATCCCCACGTGGCCTTATTAAGGCAGAATTCAATAGGCAAAAGACATTTTTCCAAGTGCGGCCCCCCTGGACCAGGCATCAACACAGGATACGTACACGCTCAGTGCCAAAGGTACTAATAACCCAGTGCACCATAAGTCGCCACATGGCCTTATTGAGGCAAAATTCAATAGACAAAAGACATTGCTCCGAGTGCGGCCCCCACAGACCACGCATCATCGCAGGGTACGCACACTCTGAGCGCCAAAGGTACAACTAACTCAGTGCACCATAAGTCATCGCCAGAAAGAATGAGTAAACGTTTTAAGTCAGCAGTGAGGCATACTATCACTCGAAAATCATCCAAAAATACTTATAATATAAAAAGAACAGAACAATCAAAGTACATTAATGATTACAATCCAGTGATTTTGAAGATGTGGAATGCAAACATGGACATACAATATGTTGCAGATAACTCAATTGCTGTTTCTCGCTATGTCATGTCATATATTACCAAGTCTGAGAAGACAGAATTGAAAGAAATGTGGGAAGAAATTTCACAGGAGAAGACACTTAGCAAAATATTGTACAGCTTCAGCTTGAAGATGCTTTCACATCGAGAAATTAGATCCTACGAATGTTCGGATCGATAGACATCTGTAAGTTTATATTCAAAGTCAAGAGGAATCATTTGGATAAGTCTAGGTCTTGCTGCGGCACGAAATCAAGTTTTAATATAAATGATATAAAACAATTTTGTGATGATATAGAGTTACGTTTCTTTGCTAGTCAAGAGAAGTGTACAGAAAATAACACTTTGATAAGTGTACGTGTCGAAGACGAGATGGAAGATAATAGTAATGTGAAGTTTCAAAAAGTAGTTTCTGGTGAAAATCCAAACTGAGTATAACGTCCCTCAAATCTACATAGTATCCTTGCTTCAAGATTTTGTTTAATATCAGTTATAGCTTTACTACAATGACCAAATTGATATTGTAAGTTCAAACGAACACTGAATGGCAGTCTACACTGCGGACAGCAGAGCTCACAATTTGAAGTATAACGTCCCTGAAACCTACATATTTTGATATTGTATTTCATACATTTTTAATCTTTTGTTCCATCCACCTACACTATGGACAGCAGGGCTCACAATTCACATCAAGTCGCAAGAGCAGATGACGCAGTGCAATAGGCAAGAGACATTGCTCCTAGTGAGGCCCCCCGGACCACCAATCATCGCAGGCTGCGCAGCTGAATGCTTCTGATGCCCCTACCTCAGTGCAGCACAACTCATAAACCCTTTCCGATACAATATTTTGTGTATAATTTCACATCTGCTGTCCTACCTCAGTGTATCACAAGTCATAAACCCTTTACAATAGAATTTTTTCTGTATGATTTCATATCTGGTACCCGTACCTTAGTGCAGCACAAATCATTGACCCTTTATGATTTAATCTCTGTGTCTGATCCAATGATTACTGTTGTACTTGTTGCCACCACCAACCATTCCCGGAGGGTTGGCTTACAACCACCCCACACGCATCCACCACAGACGCCACTGGACATGTGACCCTGTTAATAAAAAGGAGTTGAGCGCACGTGCCTGTACCCAGTTCCACTATCTATCTGTGTCCGTGCGTTCGTTTTTTATGCAACATGCTGCCCCTAGGCCCTACCACATTACATAGTGCTCTGGACACCGTATGCAACCATCTTATCTTTGACAGTGGGGGAAAACTTAAGTTATGTAACTTTGTCTCGTTCATTGTACAAGTACGTACGTAGAAACTGCATCATTAGAGTCCTGCAAGGAGAGTGTAAAGTGAATTTATAAGTATGTGAGGATTGCCGGAGGGATTGCATAAGTACATATGTTGGGGCAACCTAACTCCGACAATGAGCTTGTCTCTAATTGGCTGCCCTCCATGTGCCAAAAACTGAAACTTCAACTTCAACTTTCCATGGCCCTGTATTGCTACAGCTGCAACACTCCACTGAATGTACAATAAACATTCATATCCACACAGATATCTCATTTCCACCATCTTTCTTGTGTGGAACTATGGATGAATATAGGGTCAGTAATTCCCCGTACCTTCCATGTTGGCCATATTGTGGGACTTGGCTCACAGAGTGACACTTTGGCTTTTGTAACACGGGTGACGGTAGCACTCCAACACGGACACCTGCATCCAGTGTTGTCAGATTTTTATAGCTTTCTATAGCCCAAAACCAACCAAAAAGAAGTCTAGACTAGTCCAATATTGCTACTTTAGGAAAGGAGGGGCAGGGACAGCGTCAACCAGGCGGTGAATGCATTGGAATTGATGTTGCAGCAAGCAGCAGTATGCCAAGTAAATATTTGTCTAATAAAGCGCTTTAACATACTACTTTGCTGGAGCGCTGTATATATATTTATAATCTGGCAACTAGCACAAACCAACATTTTACCACACAACTGGCAAAATAGAGCCCAATTGTGCGTGATCTAGCCCAATCTGGCAACACTGATGCCACAACCACTCCCTCACGGCTGGTATACACACACATCACACCCATCCAGCACAGGCATCACAGGACACGTGACCCTGCTAATATAAAAGACTGAGCGCACGTGCTCTACGCCATTTTAGAGTTGCTCGCAACCCATGCACTACAGTCGGCACAGTCACACCGCCACGGTGATGGCCCATCCCGGTCATCCGTACACTTGATGTTTTGTGTGCTCTGCTGCACCGCAGTGTAGGCCTGAGCCCAACAGCGTGGGTCCTACCCCCACGTGCGTGGCCTCACTTGTCTCCGAGTTAGTAGCACTGCAAGCACTGAGCGGGTGTACAACCTGCAATGATGATAGGTGCACTAGTATGACCTCTGCCATGGCGATATCAAGACTCAGTACCAAATGTGAGACCTATTACCTTGCTGAACGGAGTTGCATGATGTGGAGGGTGCTGGGGAAAGGTGAGCAGTGAGGCCTTGGTGCACAGCGTCGGGCAGATACGTCTGGGTGGCGGGAGTGGATGGGGTACAGCAGCCTGAATGCAGAAAGATGGCAGAGCGATTTAGGCGTACGCACTCGTATCTACTCTGCCACAGCGTCGGATTGGTAACGCGGGCACTGGTGCCATGCCCCAGGGGCCAGTGCTGAGTTCCAACTGTGGGCTGCTTTTTGGAACAGTCTGCGGGGCAGATTTGGGCGGTGTCGCTGTTTGGATACAGCCAGCAGCCCAGTGGGTGTCTGAATGACCTTTCTGGAGGCAGATGTGCGTCATTACCTCATGTTTAGCAACATGCAGAGGTGTCACTTTCTTTCTCTCGCAGGGCCACCCACTAATGTATGCATACCTAGCAGGGCAGGGGGCCTGAGCAGAAGTGGCCTCACTTGTTTTTAAGTCACCAGTTTAAACGAATCAGTGCATTTTTTGTACCTCCCCCACCCCCCTTTTTTAAATAAAATTTCGTTAAGCAGTGTTTTGATGAAAGGCACTATGCAAATGTGGGTCACTTTTTTTTTTTAGCATACCTGGGCCGATTTTGAATTCTAATCCACCCTTTTCTGAACTACACAGTTCCTTGCATGATTTCCTCTGAGTTATTCATGCAGCGTTGTCACCCATTTTTTCTTGTAAAAAGGGAACCTCTCCTCAATTGTGCGTTCTGTATTTTCCCCCCAAATCTTCCTCCCCAGACGTAAAAGGCTCTTACAATAATAGGTATGCATTCCATGTCCTGATGATGATCCACTTACCCCCCTTGCTGGATCGAAACACCATCTACACTATAAAACACCTCATACATGGAAAAACTTAGTTCATTGAAACTGTAAAGGTGTACTTTGTGATTTGTTTTTTCATTTTGTCACTGTGTATTCCCTATGTGTAACAAAACGTAAAGCTTTGCCTGAGCCCCCTGTGCTGTTTTCTTTCTCCCCTGTTTTGTCATTGTTAAGTAGGACACAGGCTTGTGCCCCATTTTATGTACTGTTTTGTTGAAATCCCTTGTTTATTCTTTATTAAGTAAATATTAGACCTCGGTCTGGCTGGATATGTCCTTTGAGTATAGTAACAACGAAGTCTATATTTATTGATTGCATATTCCCCATTCCGGGGACCGCTATTGTTTAAAAGAATTGATTCCCAGGGTCCCTGGTCGACTTTTTTGGGTTCCCTTGTTGCCTCAAAATATGGACTGGCTTTTAAAGGCATACCTGCAAAGTGGTGATGTTGGGCACAGGGAGCGTGAAAGGGTTATCTTCCTACTAGTGTCCTGGAGTGGAAGTCGTGCTGCCTGGCGCTCACCTGTTTCTCCTTTATTGTTAATAAATCTTAAACCTTCACTGTGTCCAAATCATCATTAAACAGAGCTCCGCTATATTAAATTGCCCCCGGAACCTTTCTTTTATATTTTCACTTGATGTGAGGCACACGATTGCTGCTAACAATTCTTGGTTTGAAGTGTTAGCAGCCAATCAGAGGCAAGCTCGTGCTTGGCCGTTAGGCACTGACCAGAAACATATAATTTTTTCCCTTTAATATCTCAAAAACTACTACTGAACTGATTTACACCATTTCTACATAACCACACTTTCTCGACCAAGATCATTCTCACTGCCAATTTTGGCGTAATTCCGTTCAGCAGTTTGACCTGTAGCCTTGTCTAAAGTTTCCTATGGAAAATCCATTGCGAAAACACGTTTTAACACCCCCCTTTTTTCTCAGCCCCCCCTTGACCAATCACCGCTAAACTTTCAAGATAGGAGCTTATAGAAAAAGAGAAACTTTTTGGAAAAGTTCGTAAAGAATCGTCAAACGACGCCAAAGTTATAAGCAGATGGAGAGCTCCAGGAGAGGGGCCGCGCAACCCACCTCCCAACATGAGTGAAGCCCCGAGACTGCGGGAACACCAGCGGGCACCCACAGCCCCTGCTATTTTTTGTAAAGATATGCCACTGGGAGCTAGCTCCTCTCGGGGTCTCATTAAAATAAAACACGGGAACCCGCGACCCCAGCGCAAATTACGCTGATTTTTATTTATTTTTTTGGGTACTTCTGGGACCCCCTGAGCAGGCCTAGGGGGTCAGGGTGTTTCTATCCTGCCCCCTTCTCTTGTTTTCTACCTTTGTTTCTCTGTTTTCTAGCGACTCGCTTCTACCAAGCCACAAGATGGCTGCCAACACTTCCTAGTTTGGAGTGTTGGCAGCCAATCACAGTGAAGCTCATGCACAGGACTAAGGCTCCGCCCAGATATCGAAGCTTTTATTTTTCCAATTCCTCAGCAACTACTTAACGGATTTACACCATTTAAAAAAAGGTAGCTTTTTGACCCACGCACTACCTTTGTGCCAAATTTAGGGTAATTCCGTTCAGTAGTTTCAGCTGTAGCCTTGCACAAAGTTTCCTATGGGAAATTGATCTTTTGACTCTTATTGTTTTTAATTTCTCAAAAACTACTGAACAGATCTACACCATTTAAAAAAAGGTCGCTTTATGAACCAAGCTCTACCTTTGTGCCAAATGTGGGGTAATTCCGTTCAGCAGTTCGGGCTGTAGCTCGTTGCAAAATTTCCTATGGAAATGAACCTCGGGAAAAGGCGTTTTGGGACCCCCATTTTTTCTCAGGCCCCCCTTGATGAATCAACCCCCAACTTTTAGGACAGGAGCTGACCTGGATAGACTTTTTGGGGGAAGAATTTCACAAAGATTTGTCAAACGACGCCAAAGTTATTATCAGAAAATGCTTTTCCTATGGAAACTAGGTTGTAACTATAACTACCTACTGGTGACCGCCAGTAGGTAATGATTCTTACAGTGCTAAATGGGACAAATCCATTTCTTCAATGGCTAAAAGAAACAGAGACTCTTAATCTAGTTTTCATTAAAGCCCAGGGTGAGTTTGAACTCTTAGCCCCTGCAGGACATATATTAGGATATTAGAGCTAATTCACCAATCAGAATATTTTTTGTTAGGTCAAATTATTACACCAAGTGGGTTGCAGGTTTACAATGGGTATTTTATAATGAAACAGGCCAATGTAAGCAACCCGCCCCTAAGAAGGCACAGAATAAATGTGCAGAATTCAAACATAGCGAAACATACACAGATCCTGACCCACACACAGGCATAACCTCACACTCACCATAGAAAGGCTTAGAAGAAATGTGCACACAAGGGGTTTGTGTGCGAAGAGGTGTGCATGATCCCTGTTCTCTCCTCACCCACATGTACTGCCAGATCCAGATATTCAGAAATTATTAACAATCAAGTAATGTAACAACAAATCCTCTTCTGTTAACGTACTGGTTAGACCTTCAGGTTATCAATTTCTTCTGTACATACAGATCTACAAACCCAAAGATCACCTATGGTCAGATACAGAAACACAACCACAATTTTCTATGCACCACATATCTACATTTCAAACAAATACATACACTAACAGAGATTCACATGTGCTCAGGTCACTGTAGGTGACTTGAAAAGAGATGGTTGATCCAGTAAATGACGGAAGAACGACAAGAAAACAAATATCTCCCAGTGTCCTGTATAAACAGATTTCACTGAATTGAAGCCTGACTGCCAAGATGACACCAACCACTTTTGGAGGAAGATCAAAAGCCATCATTTGTCACCGCCCAACCTACATGCATGGAGGTGTAAGTTGATCAGGCTCTGATGCAGGACTCCGCCTTGCACCACGTCTGAGTGCTACCTCGGCTGGTAGATCCTCCCAAAGGATTAGCTCGATCGGAGGACAAAAGCTCATGTTCAGAAGTTCCAGGTACCACACTTTCCTAACCCAGTCGGAAGGTATTAGGAAGACTTGGGTCCGGTCTCCATTGATCTTTTTTGGGGCTCTGGGCAATAGAGGGAAGGACGTATAGGTGCACAGGGGTCCCAACACCTAATGCTAGAAGAAAGGTCTCAGAGGGAGGACTGCTTTGGGCCAACAATAAGAAAAAGTTTTAACTGTGCATGTTCTTTAGGGTGGCACATAAATTGAGCCAGGGTTCTCCCCAGGGAAGATGCCCTGCACTACCTCTGAGTGTAACAGCCATTCATGATCTGCTACACAATGTTGGCAGAGTTTGTTTGTCCTGTCATTAAAAGATCCAGCCAGTTGCTGGGCAATCAGGGAGATTCCCTAGCATTCAGTCACTTTCAAAGATGTAAGGCACATATCTTGGCACAGAAGTCACAACCTCACGCTGCCCTGTTTGTTGTAATTCCACATGGCGGTTGTGTTGTCCGTGAGAATCTGAATGCATTCCTTTTTGATGACGGGGGAACACCTTTAGTACCAAATGAATCACCTGAAACTCCAACAAATTGTTGTGAAGGCAAGTCTCTGCCGGTGCCCAGAGTCCTCTGATCCCCACCTGTGCCAGATGACCTCCACAACCTAGCAATAATGCATCCATCATGACCTTTAGTTCTGGGTGGGAGGGGGGCTGCTGCCAGGTTTCGGACGTTGCTCCAAGGCTGAAGCCAGAGGTGCCATGCTCAGGGAAGGGCCGACCAAGGTTGGAGGTCGAGTGATGCAGCCAATGTTCGGGAGGGATCTGCTGGTGGGGTCTAGACTAGCAACCAGTGGCGGCTCCTCCACTATGGTGGAAGAGCATCGCTCTACTGCTTTTGAGCAGTGCAAAGTAAAGGAAATATAAAATGATAATAACTTGGAGTTATTATCATTTTATGTTTCCTTTGTGGGTGGGCGGGGCTGCTCGCTCTCGGAGCAGGGCAAGGGAGGAGTGGTTTGCCCACTCCTAAGTGCACAATGACTGTTTGGTCGTCCCTCTCAGGGAGCCCAAAACAGTCATGCACACTTTTCCTGTTCTCTATGCAGGCTGCATTACAGACTGCATGGAGAACATGCCCTTGTTGAGTGTCGAACCAGGACACTCCAAACCAATCACAAAAAAAGGACTTCCTGTTCCTTGTCCTTGTTCAGGCAGATTATTATGCAAGGGGTGCTGGTTCTTGTAACACTTCTATAACATAAAGGTGATATCACTGCCATTTACCCATAGTTCTCCACTATATGAATGCTTTTAAGCTTTTCATGCATGCTTCCTTGTGATTCGTCTGCATTTATCGAACGTTGGCATATTGCCCAAGCTTTATTACGTTTAAGAGAACTTCCTGTTCCTTAGTCAGTCGGAATATTATGCAAAGAATGCTGGTTCTTAAAGTACATCTATATGACATATAGACGCTTTCCATCCCTGGCTATTGGCAGACGCTTGTAAGCAGTGATTTAGAAACGTATTTGAATTCAGTTAATTTTATGTTCTTGATATTTCAGACATTTCATTCAACCCAGATATAGCACTATTAAACTTGTGGATAAGATACGCTTTTTTTTGTAATACAATTCCTTCTGTATCTCCGCATCTTGGCAGCTGTTTTACCACCCAGAGGACTGTCCATTTAAAATCTTTTTCACTATGTTTAGCTTGTATAAAGGGGCTAACGATGGGGGCATTTGTCACTTTTGTGCAAAATCTAGATCTATGTTGAACGATTCGCAGTCGAATCTCTTGATTAGTCTTTCCGATATACAGTTTGCCACAAGGGCATGTAATCCCGTAGATAACATTCTTCATTTTACAATTTGAAAACGGCTTATGGGTCCATTTGATGGTATTGTGCTCAAATACAAATCCTTCGCAGGTTGTTTCACATGATACACAGTTATCACACTTGTGGTGGCCTGCGATTGGTTTTAGGTTCCAGAGGGAACGTAGGTCCTGTCTTTTTTGTTGTAGAGGTGCAATCCGCTCGTACCATCTGTTGGCCAATACTCGTTTCTTTCCTCATGGTGAAGAGGGGTCTTTCAAACGAGCATTCCAGATTTTGAAGCATATGCCAATTTTTTAAAAATGATTGGAGGAATTGATTTGTGTCAGGACGAAAGGTAGAGACACACACCATTTTGATCATGGGCTCTTTGATATTTTTGATAAAGACATTCTCTAGGTGTGTACCAAGCCCTCCTTTTAGCATACTTGAGCCATTTTTTGGGGTAGACTCTTTCTGTAGAGGGGAAGAGTTTCAAAAGATATTTGTGTAGCGACCATGTGACATTGAATGTTTAAAAATGTATATCCTCTGTTGCTAGAAATGTTTTTCCCCGTTGGTTGGTAACCTCAGTGTCAGAAGCCAAACACACCCATGCACTAACCTGATGTATCTAGGCCCAGCAGGAGCGATGAAAATGACAGTCCGACCACTCCCAATGCCGTTCTCAATGGAGAACAGTAAATGGCCATATGAGGCACAGGGTCAAAACTAATTTGCATATGGCCATGTCTGAACTGGTGTGGCTTGGTGAGCAAAATAATGATGGAAACCCAGATCTGTGACTAGGGGTGAATGTTTTGCCATTGTGCAACATTCCGTCCATCATCTTGTGTGTTTTGCTGTTCACCCTATGTGGGAAGGGTATGCCCAGACGTGGGTCCCTTGCTGACTACGCCACTGGAGTCAAGCTATCCTGGCTGATGACAGCTGATAGCCAGAAACCGGTCCTAGGATGCTTGGTTCCGGTCCAGGGAGGACATGGCTTGGCAGTTCGGTCTGGACTGTTCCCATGAGGCACAGGGTCAAGACTGATTTGCATATGGCCATGTCTGAACTGGGGTGGCTTGGTGAGCAACATAACGATGGATTAAACCCAGATCTGTGACTGGGGGTGAATGTTTTGCCATTGTGCAACATTCCGTCCATCATGTGTATTTTGCTGTTCACCCTATGTGGTAAGGTTATGCCTAGACGTGGGTCCCGTGCTCACTAAGCCACTGGAGTCAAGCTATCCTGGCTGATGAAGGCTGATAGCCAGAAACCGGTACTAGGATGCTTGATTCCGGTCCAGGGAAGACGTGGCTTGGCAGTTCGGTCTGGACTGGTCCCATAAGGCACAGGGTCAAGACTGATTTGCATATGGCCATGTCTGAACTGGGGTGGCTTGGTGAGCAAAATATTGATAGATTAAACCCAGATCTGTGACTGGGGGTGAATGTTTTGCCATTGTGCAACATTCCGTCCATCATCTTGTGTGTGTTGCTGATCATTGAGAGAGACAGGTGCTCTGGATAGGGCTTCGGCTTTCCCGTTCAGTTATTCAGGGCAATATTTAATGACAAAGTCATGGTCGGAAAATAAATAGGGACCACCGTAACTGGCGAGCAGCGAGTGTCATGAAGAACAGATTTGGATGGTCAGAATACATTTCTACCACACGACGAGCCCCCATTAGGTAGTGGCGCTATTCTTCAATTGCTCGTTTGATGGCAACAGTTTCTTGTCCGTAATTTCATAATTTAGCTCACAGGGAGTGAATTTCCGAGAATAAAATTCTACAGGGTGTAGTTGACCGGTGTACGGGTGCCTCTGGGATAGCACTCCTCCCATGGCATTATGTGATGGATCAGCTTCCAGTATAAACGGGAGTGTAATGTCTGGATGTCTTAGAATGGGGGCTTGTGTGAAATGTTTTTTTAATGTCTGGAAGGCTTGTTCTGCCTCTGAAGACCATGTAAAAGCTACACATTTTCGCAAAAGTCGAGTGATGGGGTGAATGATGTCAGAAAAGCCTTTAATAAAGCGCTGATAAAAATTGGCAAAGCAGAGGAAGCTTTGTAAGGCCTTGACGCTGGTCAGGGAGGTCCATAGTGTAACTACCGCCACCTCTCATCCATTTGAATACCCTGGGGCTGATGACATAGCCCAGAAATTCCACGACTATTGTATAGAACAAGCACTTCTCCAGTTTAGCAAACAGGTGATTTTGTTGTAATCGCTCCAGTACCACCTTTACATGTTTTACGTGTGCCTGAATGGTTTCGGAGTATATCAAGATGTCATCTATATATACTGTACAGGAGATGTCCAGATACCCCCGTAAGACATCGTCCATGAAGTACTGAAACGCTGCCGTGGCATTGCATAGGCCGAAAGGCATCACCCGATATTCAAACAGGCGGAACTTGGTCGGGAAGGCCGTCTTCCTTTCATAACCTTGCAGAACACGGACTAGGTGATACGCCCCATGAAGGTCCAGTTTGGTGAATACTGTGGCCCCTCTTAGTTGGTTAGTTGGTCAAGAAGTACTGGTATCAATTGAAGCAGGTACCTGTTCTTTATAGTCACTCGGTTGACTGCTCTAAAGTCAATGCAGGCACGAATCTCACCTCCCCTTCTTAGGTACGAAAAAAAGAGGCTATGCAACTGGGGATTGCGATGGTCGTATGAATCCAGAGGCAAGATGTTCGTCTAGATAAGTACATAGGTGTTTTGTCTCTGGCTCCATCAAGCCATAGATGCGACTACATGGAATGGGATCTCCGGGAAGCAGATCGATGTGACAGGCGTACTCTCGATGTGGTGGGAGATGGCTAGCTCGTTGCTCTTCGAACACCTTTTGAAAGTCATGATATATGTCTGATAGGGTTACCACACAGCAAGCCTGCAGTGCGTCGCTGCCAAAGGTGAGTAATTTTGCAGGATTCTCTATAGTAGCTAGTATCAATACCTGATTCTTGGTACAATGGTTTAGGCCAAACTGAGAATTCATAGTTACGGACCGAGCGGCCCAATGGACCAGGGGATCGTGCAAAGTGAGCCAAGGCATACCCAAGATCAATTTAAATTCGGGAGCATCAATGAGATCGAACTGTATATGCTCAAAATGTTGTCCGAATTGCATGATCAGCGGGACAGTGTGATATCTTACTGGTCCGGAAGTGAGTGCCGTTCCGGCCACAGCCTTTACAGGTTAAGGCGTCTTTTTCCTTATACATGGAACATGTAACCTCTGTGCATAGTTGCGATTGATGACATTGCCCGTTGCCCCAGAATCTAGTAGGGCAGATGCTTCTACCTGATTATCCTCTGCATCCACAAGGTCACCTGCATATTTAGGTGTGTGACGGAGCTTTGCAGTGTTTGCTAAATATGAGATTGTTTGTGTTTCTTGTCCCAACAAGAGTCCTCAGCCTTCCTTGGGAATTTCAGTTTTCCGTTGTTACATCTTCCTCCTCGTTTTGTTGGACCACTGCTTGAGTTTTCTTAGGTGTTGGGCTTTTACACTCAGAGGTTTTGTTCCGGGCTTCGCACTCTTTGACAAAGTAACCGCTTTTCCCATAATACATGCAGAGTTTGACATTCTCTTCTCTTTTCCCTTTCTTCAGAGGACAGTGGCCCCCGTATACCATTCACCTGCATGGGTTCTGTTCCATTAAAATGTTTGGGTCCATCGTCATGTGTGTTTCTGGGACGTACCACCAAATATTTCGCTTCCCCCGATTGCGGTCTCCCTTCCCTTCTTGAAGCCTATGGTCTAGCTGGACCATGAGGTCTGTGAGATTGTCATAGGAGGTAGGAAGATTAACCGCTTGGGCCAGGACGTCGTTGAGTTCAATACGGAGACCTTGGTAGAACAAAGAAGCCCTCATTTCCACTGGCCATTCTGTTTCCACCACCAAATGGTTGAAGGTGGTTAAATAAGTTAACAAATCTTGTGAACCCTGTCTTAGGGTAATCAACTCTCGGTCTAGTGAAAGGAGATGTGTCTTTCGGTCAAACAGTTTCCTCATTTCCATGCAGAACCCAGGGAAATCATACAATAATGGGGTCATTAAGTTCGATCAATGGAACTGACCAGCTAGCAGCATTACCGCCCAACTAATAAAGTACAAATGCAGTTTTGGTTTGATGATCAGGAAAGGCGGTTGCCTTGCAAAAGAAATGTAGTCTACGTTGATGTAGAAAAAAGCTAAATTTGTTAGGGTCACCATATAACAGTTCTGGGGCTGCAAGAGGAATCTGTGGAGCATGGATTACCTGGATAGGTTGTGTCTGTGTGTGTGTTACACCTGTTTGAACATTATTAGCTGGAGAAAAAAAGGCGCTTTCCCAGGCAGCTATGATTAGTAGTGAAAGTCCCTGACGTGGCACCAGATGGGAGCAAGGTCCAAAGTTTTAAATGGATTTTTCCACCCTCGGGTTTTCCTTTCCTAGCCAACTCAGCTACCTCTCTACGAACTGACCCCAACTCTTGGCTTTCTGCCCGAGATGCTTTTACTTCTACCTGGAGACTGGTAATGGTTTCTATAACTGTCGTGAGGATCCGGTTAGCATCCATCGGTCGGGCTAGGTAAGTACGTGGGCTAGGCAATCTTTCAGAAGCCAAACACACACGTGCACTAACCTGATGTATCTAGGCCCAGCAGGAGTGAAGAAGACAACAGTCCGACCACTCCCAATTCCGTTCTTCACGAAGATCAGTAAATTGCTCCCTGAGAAGCACGTCAAGGGGAATGGGGGATGGGACAAAATAATAAACGACACACAGCTTGCACGGGTAGCGGACCTCCTTCACCGGTTACTCTTCCTGGAGCTGGTGAATGCAGGGACTGGAAGACCCAGGGAGCGACTAACAACTGTGTGAGAGAAGAACAAGAGAGTATCAGCACGCTTAGCCTCTACCATCCACTCAACAAAAATACAGGAAGTTAGGTGTGGATTAGGTTACACTCATACTTGCATACTTCAGCTGATACGAATAAACCACTTACATAAAAGCTACAAACTGGGTGTTTTGTTAAACAACATGGATGAATAGGAAACGCAGTGAAACTTAAGTCCATAGAGATGAAAGCCTCTCTATTGAAAGTTCCTTCCTGCTTTCCTAGAGCTGCGTCAGATGCAGGTCTATAAACGTGTTAGTAGGTTATAATGCCTTCTCAAGGTTGCATTACCTGTGGTTTGCAAAGGGTTAAGAGTTCGTAAACCAGCTGCGTAACATACGGTTTCAACAATGTTAATAGGTCCTTAACACGTGCTGGCACAGAAACGACTAAAGAGTATTAGCCCTTAAATAACTAGCGTCCCTCAATGGCAGGATTGGAGGTCCGATGGGTGTCCCTCGACAACAGGAGTCCGGTCGGGGAAGTCTTCCTGCAGGTGCTGGATCCGGACGTCAGAAGCGGAGAATGTCTTTCGCTGATAGGCGGATTGCCTAGCAAAGGGTGTGATAGGTGGGAGTGGTTAAATAACCTCCAAAGACCAATGCCGACAAGAACGTAAGCGCGGAGCATGGCCGGATGGGAGATGAAGTTCCCAATCAGTAATGCTAAGTATTGTGACAACGAATAGTGCCGCTTTACCCTAATGTCTGATTGCAGTGTTTGTTTATTCAGAATGTGGCCGACTGTAACTTTTACTCGTACATACAGGGCAATGACGAGCATACTCTTGCTTTAAGACATACATATATACTCAGGTACTATGACCATCAGCAATAAATGCCTGAATATACACTGAACCCTCGATATCCTCCCAGTCATGATCAAGCAGGGATAACCTTAATGACTAAGTGTAATTTCTCCTGCACCAGCTCTGGGAGCGAACAACCCAATGGAACCCTGTGGGTAGAAGGGTGCTTTTCTGTACATGAGTTGTCTGAGCCAGAACTTGGGTACCCATGACCCTCAGCTAGTTCCTTTGAAAATTGTTTTCGTGGGTTACCTGTTGTTTTTTTAATGGAAATAATCCAAATTGTGTGTTAATTGTGATTTGGTTTTATTGTTTAAAAATGTTCTTTATATGTCATGTCTACTGTGTAAATTGTAAAGGGTATTCAATATCTGTCAAGTGAATCTAAGAAATGAAATGAAAAAAGAAAAAAGTGAATAATTAAATTATATAGACCATCTTATTGGTGAGTTTGGTTTCAAGGCTGCTTAAATCGGTGGCAGCCTTTTAAATGGTCAGCTAGATGTTTTGATTATTTTTGCATTTATTGGCCCTATCTAAATGTGTGACTAAGGGCCCCCCCCTTGTATAACTAATCTTTCCAAAAGTGGCATTTTTAAAATGATAATGATAAATTCGACTTTGCAATTAAATAAGTGTGATCATTAGAATTCTAAAGTTACTAAACATGACAGATCTACCTCATTCCAATTGGGAATCACAGCTTATCAGATGTAATAAGAAATCCTTAATGTTAACCTATAGGAGGAGTAGGCCTCATAGTACGGAAAAACAAATTTGGGAGTGTTTTACTGCAAGGACATGTAAAAGTTTCATGTACATGTTCAACCTTTTAATTACACAGCAACCTGCCCTCTGGGAAGTCAAGGGTGACATATCTGTATTAAAAAGAAAGGTTTGGGCATGGAAAAATGTTTATCTTGACAGGTCAAAATTGCAGTTTTAAAACTGCAGACACAGGCTACAATGGCAGGTCTGAGACATGCTTAAAGGGCTACTTAAGTGGGTGGCAATATAAGTTCTGCAGGTCTATTATGTGTAGTATTTAATTTACAGGCACTGTGTTCGGGTGGTACTACTTTACTATGGACTTACAAATACATTGAATAAGCAAAATGGTGATAAGCCAATGTTTGCGTGTAACAAGAGGGAGAGAGAGGACTAGTTAGCTAGTCCGAGTCCCCGAGGGTTTATATGTGATTAAACAAAGTCAGTGTCTTTCTGGTCAGTGCCTGCCTTGTACCTGTTGTCCTGCCGTCGTCCTCCGGTAGACTGGCCATCCCCTTACCGCTTCCCTCCAGGAAGCCTTGGCTAATAATCCAAAGCGTATGCATGAGAAGGGAATCCCCCTCTCACATATAGAAAAACACCTTAGTGAGTGTATCACATAGTCTGTACCACAACACTAAGTCTGTTTTATCACACCACACCTTTTTAAAAAACGGTCCTGAGGAAAGCCAGAATACTCTAAGGCACTGGCTGAAACATGTCGACCATCTGAAGGACGCAGGGGGCAGTAACTCGCCACCCTCACGCGTCCTGTAGCCTTACTTTAACCGCTGGTGACGGCCCAGTTATTAAAATTTAATTTACCCTCAGGTACTGGGACTTCCACCAAGCCGTTTTAAATCACAACTCACCCAACCTCACTGTACTCTCAGCAATATACCAGCTCCGCTGTAATCAGGCATCGTAGCACACCCGGGACATACTAGGTGTCACTGGGTGGACCCGTTGATGAAGCATGCCACCAACTAGGTTTGTGGGTGAGGGCTTCATGAATACACCAACAAGGTGCCCGTGACAGAACTAATTTGAGTACTGTAACACTTTGGTCAACTTAAGATAAGCCAATGTTACCATGTTCTAAGCAGATGCACTTTAGCACTGGTTAGCAGTGGTAAAATGCGCAGAGTCCTGAAAGCCAACAAATAGAGGTTCATAAAACAGGTGGGTGAAGGCAAAAATTCTGGAGATGACCTTGCAGAGGGGGCTAAGTCGAACACAAATTCTCCTTGCTCAGTCCAGAGCCATTAGGATGACGTGGGCCCAGTTGTCCTCAAACGTCTTCAGAACTCAGAGCAGGGGAGGCAGCGGAAGAAAAGGCATTCAAGAGTCCCATGCCCCACTCTATATGGAACACATCTCAGAGAGGAAACTCCAGGGCACAAACGTTTTGATATTGTGGGTTCCTGGTGGCGGCCAAAAGTTATAGTGAGGGTTTTACACAAGGTTCTCCACATTGCTGGAAGATGTCCTATGGCATCTTGTTGAGTAACTGCCATTCGTAATCCCCCACGCCCCATAGGCTGAGCTCGTCCACTCTTGTGTTCTAAATGTATAACCTGGTGGTTTACAACCAGGAAAATGCCTTGGAAACTCTAGCCAGCTCTAGAGGCGAAGTGCCTCCGTACAGGACCCAGGATCCTACCATGCCCCGCTTGTTGCAATTCCTCATGGCAGTGGTGCTGTGTAAACCTTAACCAGCCTCTGTTTGATGGATGGTAGGATCATTTTCAGCACCAGGAGAATTGCTCATCACCCAAACAGGGACCTCTGATCGCCACCTCTCCCAGATGACCTATTCATCTCAGCAGTGAAGTATATGTCCCCACTGTCCGCTCTGGGTAGGGCAGGGATAGGAATCTGTTGCAGTTACAATTGTGGTTGAGCTAAAACTGCAGGTATTTTGCAGTCTTCTGCAGAATCTAGATGGAATCCAACTGTTTCTCCTGGTGCTGGGCTCACAGAAGCTTCAGGTTCCACTGTAGAACGTGCATATGCCATCTGGTATATTTGATGAGCAGGATGCAGGGTGTCAACGGGTCCAGAAGTCGCAGACCTACCCTCATAAAGACCTGGGACTGAAGCCTTAATATAGGGATCATAGTCCAGATGTCCTGGGCTCATTGTGGTGGAAGGAAAGCATTAAACTGCACCGTAATCAAGATGGCTCCAATAAAAGGGATCCTCAGCTAAGTTAGATGAGACTTTGGCACATTGATAGTGAACCCCACCAATGCCATCATCTGAAGGTAGTCTATGACTAACTGTGGCGAGCTCGCTTTCGATAGCCAGTTATAGAGGTAGGGAAAAACTGGAATCCCCAACCTCCGAAGATGTGCTGCACCACCACCATCACTTTTGTAAACATCCAATGAGCACCAGTGAAACTGATGGGAAGCATGGCAAATTAAAAATGCTGCTGACCCACCTTGAACAGCTAGTAGCGTCTGTGGGACTGCATGATAGGTAGATAGAAGGAGGCGTCATGCAGGTCTTTTCTCAACAAGGCGTTCAGAGGGAGGAGACCTATAATGGGACGAGGACCTCTGTCCCCCTTCAGCACGAGCAAATAGCGAGTAAAAGCTGGTTCCTTTTTCTTAGGCCAGGACCCTTTCCATGGCTCCTTTGGCAAAAAGAGCTTGCACAAGATGAAGTGCTGCTACTTTAAAAGATGCTATGATGTAAATGGAGGGTGTGGCAGGTCAAAATTAAATGGTTAGGCGCAGCCTCGATGAACGGTCTGAAGGACCCACTAGTTGGATGTTATATTTTGCCTCACTTGGAGGAAATGTCTGATTCTGCCCCCCAACAGGTTGGTGGTGTGCCACTAAGGGAAAACTAAATCATGTTGGAGCTTGAGACATAGGGGTGGGGAACTGGGAAGCTCACTGCCCCGGAACCTACCTGTTGTCTTCTTGATTCCCAGTTCTGACCTAGGGCTGGGGGCCTGTGCTGTAGGAGCAGTGGGCCCCGACGCTGCCCATATGCCAACCCTCTGGAGAAACCCAGAAAAAGTAAAAACTGTTGAGACAATGTGAGGGCGTGGAATGGCCCAAGGAACACGCTGGGGCTCAGCTCTCCTTAAATCACTTCAGACCAGAAGCAGCTTTCTCGACAAACGGGCCAGAGCCATCAAATTGCATATCTGTAAGGGATGTCTGGAAATCTCCTGTGTAGCCCACAGACCTCAAACAAGAATGTTAATGGAGCAAGATGCTAGTGCTGTGTGCCTGGCCCAAGTAATCAGTAGTGTCAAATCCAGACTGTATAATGTATTTGGCCTCATCCTGGCCATCTAGCATAGTTTGAGCCGGAGAGGCCTGTAAGACATCAGAGACTGCCACAAGATCTTGCCGAACATGTCTCAAAGGGTATATGTGCAATGACCAAGCAAACAATAGGTGTTGGCCGACCTCAAGGTAAGGGTGGTCGTCAAGAACATATGTTTTCCAAATGGCTTAATCCTCTTTGATTCTCTGTCTGGTTGAGTCAGAATCAGAATTCTCTTTATTCTGGTAATTTCATCAGAAAAGCATTTGGGTTCACTTTGCTGGTGGAGGCCTGGACCATGAGACTCTTGAGAGTAGGATTTTGCTTCAGAAATATTGGGCTCCCTGCCGTCTATCTATAGTGTCTAGCAACCTGCATGTTCACTGGAGGACAAGAAAATGGTTTTGCCCACGTGCCCAGTAGCACATCCAGGATGGCTTCATTCAAAGGTAAAAGAGGTTCAGAGGAAGCCTGCATAGTCTTTGTGAGAACATTAGTTTTGAATTCCATGGAGGGGAGCTGTAGATCAAGGACATTAGCTGCATGCCTTGTCACAACAGCAAAGGATGTACTCTCTTCTGTAGGTGAACCAGGGGGACTAGAGGGGTTACCAAATGTCCAACCAATTGGCCCCTTGTAGGTGCATGTACAAATTGTTGTCATTACAATAGAAAGGGGAAAGTCAGCCCGATCATCTCCACTGTCATTTCCAAAAGGCTGACTGATAGCCAAAAAGTTAAAGGAGTACCTAGGAGTGGCTCTGTGGTAAAGGCAATGTTTTATCAAAGTCAGACTGAATGTGGAGAGGGGCATTAAAGTGGTTTCATGACACAGCCTCAGACAAGGTCGGGATGAGTTTGGTTCAGAATCTGGTACCACTTTAGGTGGAAAATCCTCCTCCGACTAGGGTTGCATCAGGACCGGCATCAATATCGAAGGGACTGGTGCAGATTTTGGTATCGGAATATATGTATGTATATTGTATTTTAATACTGGGAACTTAGCCAAAAGGCAGAAGAGACCTCTACATAATAAAAGGCAAGCTTAAAGTCAGTGAGAAATAAAAGAGGAAGCTCAGATGCCTGTGGTTAATACATTGTTGAGTAGTGTTCTTTGAAGAGGTGAGTTTTCAACTCTTTTCTAAATTGGAGCCGATTTGGAGCTGTCCTGATGGCTGTATGAATATTTTTCCAGATCAGGTGTGCATTAAAGGAAAAGTTATGCTGTCTTGATTGTTTATTTTTACTATTCTTAGTCTGCAGTCTGATGGTGCTCTGTCTGAGGGTGTGCCAATAACCACTAGAGATGATGAACTTGCCTGCAAAATAAGTGGGGGCCCTGGTTCTGATGGCTTTGTAAATGAAGCAGATGGTTTCGAAAATGGTGTTGGCTGGCAAAGGGTACCAATGGAGCTCCATCTGGGTGGGGTCATGTGATATTTTACCACGTACTGCAGCATGTAGAATGCACGTTATGGGCTCCAGTGTTGAGTCTGAGAAGCCATGGAGTAGGGCATTGCCAGTATCCAGATCAAAGAGTACAAGGGCTTGAACAACTCAAAAGCCCCTTTCTGGGAAAAAAATAGTTTGACTTTCTTTAGAAGTGAGAGCTGGTACTAGGGCATCTTAGTTTTTAAGGTAATATGTTCCTTTGGGGAGAGGTTGGTGGCAAGGGTGAATCCAAGTTATTGGGTTTGTGAGGAGCACTCCGTTGTACTCAAAGTTGTGTCGTTAATCAACTGGTGCTTGTGATTATTAAGGATAGTCACTCCTTAGTTTTATGGTTAGTTATGATGGGTATACTGACCCATCTAATCACGCACTGTTCACACGATGCTCCGCACCTTAAGTTGGTTTATTCACTTGTGATTTCACATTCAGTATTCAATTTGTTATTAACCTTTTTTCAATATATTCGAAATTCAAACAATAGTCATCATCAAAAGTTACATTTGAACCGAAAACATTATTTTCAATAATTCATTGATATCTCAATACATCATTATTACATTATTACATAATCACAAGGTTTGTTTCAAGCCCAATGCATTTCGGCACCTGATTAGTGCCTTCATCAGGGGCGAACCTGAAAAAAATAAAATTGCAAGAGAATAAATGTCTGTGTCTGTTTTCGTCCATGGGAGCATGTGTGTGCATTTAGTGATTGTTTCATACCTGATTATGTTGACCTGTATGCAAAATATAACCTCGTATGTACCACGAAAGCAGCTATTTATCTGTTGACAAAAATATAAAGAAACACTCTTGTAACTGTCAATTATAACGCGTAACAACTAATCGTTATCATTATGCTCACAAAAAGAAACACCTTGTCAAAGCCTACCTTACTCCAATTCAAAAGTCAAACCACTGTAAAAACAAGATAAACGTTTTTAGAGAACGTTGCTACGTTGATGTATTAATCTTAACACATCATTAAATAAATGGCATACCTTGTTCGTTTGTTGTCTCTCTAAACTGAAAAAATGCAGAGAAAAGTCGTATCAATGTATTGGAATCTCGATACGAGAAATCATCAACAAAATACAACTAACTGCTAATCGTACATCTTATGCACGTTCGTTGCGCGTTGTAAGAAAAACCGCTGTCCCGACTCAAACGCTACCGGTCTTTATCCTGGGCCGCCATGCGTTTGTGTTTTAAACACCCGTCATGGTGTTTTGGAAAATAAACAAAGGTCTCTATACACAAGGACTATTCCTTTACTAAGGATTCAGAAAAGGGGGTGGTGATGAACAGAGTGTCTGAATTAAGCAGACCACTCTTACCCAGTCCAAAGATCAGGGCTTGATCCATCACCGTTATTTAGCTCACTGCACCATCCCAGCTCAGAACCTGGCTATATGCAAATCAGTCTGTTCCTGGCCCAGTGCATCATGGGAACAGGGCAGACTAAACTACCAAGCCAATTCTTCACCAGAAAGGAGACAAGCTTCCGGGGACCGGTTTCTGGCATTTCAGCCGTCGTCGGCCCGGCTTGCTTGAATCCCGATGGTGCAGTGAGCAAGAGACTCATGTCTGAGTATACCCTGCCACACCTATAGTGGCCAAAAACGATTCAGAAAAGGGGGTGGTGATGAACAGAGTGTCTGAATTAAGCAGACCACTCTTACCCAGTCCAAAGATCAGGGCTTGATCCATCACCATTATTTAGCTCACTGCACCATCCCAGCTCAGAACCTGGCTATATGCAAATCAGTCTGTCCCTGGCCCAGTGCATCATGGGAACAGGGCAGACTAAACTACCAAGCCAATTCTTCACCAGAAAGGAGACAAGCTTCCGGGGACCGGTTTCTGGCATTTCAGCCGTTGTCGCCCCGGCTTGCTTGAATCCTGATGGTGCAGTGAGCAAGGGACTCATGTCTGAGTATACCCTGCCACACCTATAGTGGCCAAAAACGATTCAGAAAAGGGGGTGGTGATGAACAGAGTGTCTGAATTAAGCAGACCACTCTTACCCAGTCCAAGAGTTTAGAGAACGTTGCTACGTTGATGTATTAATCTTAACACATCATTAAATAAATGGCATACCTTGTTCGCTTGTTGTCTCTCTAACCCGAAAAAATGCAGAGAAAAGTCGTATCAATGTATTGGAATCTCGATACGAGAAATCATCAACAAAATACAACTAACTGCTAATCGTACCTCTTATGCACGTTCGTTGCGCGTTGTAAGAAAAACCGCTGTCCCGACTCAAACGCTACCGGTCTTTAACCTGGGCCGCCATGCGTTCGTGTTTTAAACACCCGTCATGGTGTTTTGGAAAATAAACAAAGGACTCTATACACAAGGACTATTCCTTTACTAAGGTCACCATCTTTGCATGGTGAAATCATGTAAACAATGCCGTATTATTGCTTCGGTTGCGTGTTATGAACTCGAAGCTATATATAATAAGTTGCTAGTTTCTTGCGATGAACTAATAACAGTACCTGACTACGCCGGTTGTCCATCAAATCTATCCTACTGTTTTAACACCCGTCATGGTGTTTTGAAAAATAACCAAAGAACTCAATACACAAAGAATATTCCTTTACTAAAAGGAGCCATCTTTGCATGGCGAAATCTTATAAACAATACTATAATTCTGCTTCGGTTGCTTATCTTAATTACTCAAAGCTGTATATCGTAAGTTACTAGTTACTTGCGTTATACTAATAACAATGCCATACTGCACCGGTCGTCCATCAAATCAATCCTACTGTTCTTACTAGTTGCACGTGACTAGAGATAACCATGTCTCGGATATAATAGCTATTCAAAACAGTCCTCATGAGGTGATTTCGTGACATGCTGGCTGTGTTGTGATACATGTGTTATACCAAATTGGTCATCTGAGGGACACCCGACCATAACCTGCTAGATACACAATTTTTAATACTGCCATTGTATACATAGTTTATGATGATGAACTTAAATATCACTCATGTTAATTGTGGCTGTCCTAATGTTTTGCCGTGTAAGTTGTTAAACGCGCTGTTGCTTTGATTATTCTTACTAATCTACTACAAGAAACATGATAAATCATATTTATCATTGAGCCCGATTGGAGACATCGTGTTAAGGTACTTGATCCAATATATTTCCCGTTGCAGCAATCTTTGGTGATTGTCAATGCCTGACTTAATTGGTAGTTGTTCAATAACGAAGAACTGTAGTTGGGAAATAGTGTGTTTTGCTTCTCTCCAATGATAAGCCAGTGGTGAGGTTAAATTCTCACTCGTATCCTGCTCTTGTGCTCCGTAATTCTTGTTTTTACCTTCCGTTGCGTCTTTCCAACGTACATTCTGCCACCAGTGAATCCAAGTCATTTGGCATTCAGGCATTCAGTGACAGTTGGGGTTTGAAGCCATCAAGGCTCATGTCATTGATGCAGATTTCTACTGTCCCTTGTTGGGGCTTCTTGGCAAATAATTGGAATTCTGTCTTGGTTGGAATGACCTTTAGGCCCGGATGATGTGCAAGCGGTGTTTTGGGCATAGATGTCCGAAGTAGAGGAGACTTTCAAACAAAGTTGATATCATCAGCATATTAGTGAATCTTAATGCAGTTATCTGTGAGTAGAGCACCAAGCACTCCATGTTAAGGTTGAAGATGACAGAAAAGAGTATGGAGCCTTGGGGACTGCACATGTGATAGGGATCTTTTCTGACCTGGAGATGCACATGTGAAAAGCTAGGCGGAGAACCAGTGGACATTGCCAGTGAATTCTATTTTCGACTCGAGGGTGTATATTAGGGTAGGAGGGTCGAATATGCTGAAAGTAGCTGAGAGGTCCAGCAATAACAGGAGGCTGGGGTCACCTTCATTTGTGGTCAAGAAGGCATCATCTACGATGTCTATGCTCACCCCTATGCTTCCAGAACGTGATGGTAACCCACACTGCCGACAGTGCACGCTGGACTGATGTGGCCGGTGTGACATTTGATTGTGTCTGGCTCCTCTAATTCCAATTTTAAGAGCTGAAGTGTTCCTCCACGCACTTCACAGAGAGCTCGGATGGTTAACCTCTCATCCGAGTGAACAATTTGTTTTCCCTTTTTTATTCATTCTTCCCATTGTGGTGTCATCCGTGAGTGACTGCTTCTCTGGAGACCATTATAGACCTCTAGAACTCGGGTCCCAACTACATCCACATTGTCCTGAAGATAACGCCACATTTCAAACTAGTTCAAAGATAGTCGACCACACAGCACACTAAAAGTTACAGGCTGAAATGAATTGCCATTTAAACATTTCACTTTATGTGTGATTCAAGAAACACATACTCGAAAGATGTTGGTTGTATAAATATGAACTGATCATTTGTATGTGTTTTTTCCACACCGGGACACTGAGCACTCTTGTTCTTTGCATTTTGACCACATTATGTATCTCTGTACTTGCCAATTGTAAATAGATCTTGTACAGTGATGTGATATGACAGCGTACACAGTGAAAATTTTTAAATCACTTATAGAGCTGAAGTGGTTAGTCTCTTAAATTGTTTCTTTATCTTTTTCACATTGAATGGCTGCTCAGAATATTATTTTGCGGATTTAAAAAAAACTACTTGTATGAAAACCAGTTTTAGGTTTATGACTGTGCTGCAGCGTGATCTGAAACCACACTGGTAGTCATGCAGGAGTTGAACAAAGTCTGCTTTTTAAATGATCTTGGTGATGGAACAGTAGGTGAGTGAAGGGTTGATAGTTGGGTCATATGGGTCTAGTGCAGGTTTCTGTAGGAGTAGGAGAAGCTTACCAGTCTTAAGAGATTTTGGGAAGATGCCTTGAGTGAGGGAGGTATTGACAGTGGGAAGTGGGAATAAGAGAGCATACTCCGAGAGAACTTTGTTGAAGGAATATATGACATCATCTTCATAAGAAGTGGCTTTGATGGGCATGAGTATGTCCACAAGATCTGGGAGAGGTAAGGCTTTGATGGCTGACCTTTGCAGGATTCTACAGGAAGGGCTGGGTGTGAAACACGAAGTAGGCTTTGTATCGTCACTGTGCAGTCTGACTTTTGAATTTTTTCACTGAAGAAGCCAATGGCATTACACTATTCTGTGGAGTGAGTAATAGGTGGGTCTGGCAGGAAGTTGCTGCACTGCTTGATTGTCTTGAACAGCATTCCGCTTCTGTTGGTGGCTTCATGGATGGTGGCTGTTAGACCTGTCAGCCTTAGTGTGGTCTTTCCCTAAACGTTTTGCTAACTTACCTCCTCATTTTGCTGATTCTTTTTGTTGGCCTTTGGACTCTGCGCACTTTACCACTGCTGACCAGTGCTAAAGTGCATGTGCTTCTCCCCTAAACATTGGGGCATTGGTGTATTCAAAATTGGCAAATTTAATTTACTTGTAAGTGCCTTATAAAGTGATACACCATACACCCAGGGCATGTACATTAAATGCTATTAGTGGTCCTGTAGCACTGATTGTGCCACCCACACAAGCAGTTTTACAGCCACTTCAACTTACATTTAAAGTCCTTTGCCAAGCCTTAAACTCCCTTTTTATTATATGTAAGTCCCCCCTAAGGTAGGCCCTGGGTAGCCCATGAGGCAGGATGCTGTATAAGTAAAAAGTATGACATGCACTTTTAAATGTTGCATTTCCTGGTAGGGAAAAACAACTACATGTGTTTTTCATTACTGTGAGGCCTACTCGGCTCATAGGTTAACATTGGAAAATCCTCAATACCCTATTAAGCTGTAATTCCTGATTAGAAAGGAGTAGTTCTATCATGTTGAATAGTTTTGTAATGTAATGATAAATTCTCTTTACTGGTAAAGCTGAATTTACCATTACTATTTTAGAAATGCCACATTTAGAAAGTGGGCATTACTCTGCTCTTACAGCTCCGTGTGCCTGCAGCCTGTCTCCAATTCACGTCTTGGGTGGGTGACAGCTACACTTTGTGAATTCCTTCTAGACATCCACAAACACTGAAAGGTTAGGTGTGTCTAAATACTCTTCTACATTCTGATGGTTCTTCCTGGGCAGGAAGGGAGGGGCTGATACACCTGAATAGGCAGTGCCCTGTCCCAACATGAAGGGTGTATTACCCCCTACTGATAGTCTGGAGCCAGGGCTGGGAAGAAATGACCTTTGTGCACTTCAGAGACCCATTGTTGAAGTCACCACCAATTCAAAGGCACAACTGGATACAAGTACAAGGTCTCTGAACCCACCAAATCAGACACTACTGGACCCTTGAAGAACTCTGTCAAGAGGAAGGACTGCTGTGATGCTACAAAGACTGCCACTCTGGAAGACCTGTTTGTATGCTCTGTTGTGCTGCCCTGCTAACCATTGCCCAGCTGAGGAAAAGGAACAAACCCATCTCACTTGAACCCAGAGTGACTCCAAGGGCATGCTGGCTATGCGCCTGTTTTGAAATCTCAGGGACATCAAAGACTTCCTACAGTCCTGCAATAGCACCTGGACTCTGCCATCTATGAGTCCTGCCCTGCCAAGTGCTGCCAATCCAGTCCTGGGCCCTAGGAAATGAGGTCTTCTCTGCTGCAAATCTCGCCACCAGCGCATCATTGCCGTTGCACTGATTGACCCTGCTCATTCTAACGAACGACTATGTATCACTTGTCTTTAGCGCTGCTCAATGCGGAATATTACCTGAGTGTACAGCTCAACGACGACGTATTGCCCATCTCCAGTGCTGCTCGACTACGAGGCTTTCCCCAAGTGCGTAGCTGGATGACGATGCATCACCTACGAATCCCATGAATCCACGGCAATACATTGCCTCACTACTCCTCACATCTCGTCCTCTGCGTTGACGCAGCCCCATCCAAAGGTACTGTTTTCAGCGGGCCAAGGCTGGTCCCTTTATCTAGCCCGCGCTCCACGGCCTGTACTTTTGGATTCATCCCTGTCAAGTGGGACCAGATATCTTCGGTTGGCGCTTTAAGACTAAGATATATATTTTCAAAATAGTCTAGAAATTACTAACTCTGGTTCTACTTATTGAATTTTTGTTGTTTTAGTCTTGTTTTATTCATAAAATTGTCTTTTTTCTAACCTAGTGTGGAGTCTTTTTGTGGTGTTTTTGTTGTGTTACTGTGTGAGTTGCACAAATGCTTTATACATTGCCTCTTAAGAGAAGCCTATTTGCTCTGTGCCAAGCTATCAGAGGGTGGGCACAGGTTTTCTTTTAGTATGTATATAGCTTACCCTGCTTAGAGTTGTGATTCCAATTTGGACAGGATGCATACCTATGCCAACTAGAAACCCAATTTCTAACAGTGATGGTAGAGTACTTTGCTTTGGCTGATGTGATGAGCTGTCTGCGTGTTGCGCAAAGGATCCTCTGTATTACTCCGAAGTTCTGTTGCCCTTCCATTTACTTTCCTGTCTGTGAATGAATAATTTATTGTCAGCAAGGTCTTTAGAATACCATGCTGCTGGAGGTAATAGCGTGTTCTTGCATGCTGTAATTGGGCAGAGAAAAGAACACAAGGAGCTCAAAGGACTAACATTAAATAAGTGACACCATATTTGGAAAGAAGAATGCATTTCTGAAGCACCAACCCTGGAAACACAAGACGATGGAAGGAATGCTGAACATTTTCAACCACTCACCCCAAGTCAAGAGATCTGGGTTTAATGCCTTGTACTTTTGTTCATTATTCCACCGCAGTCTGGCCCCAGCCATATGCAAATCAGTCTTGACCCTGCTCTTCATGGAAAAGTCAAGCCAAACTGCCAAGTAAGGTCCTCCATGGACGGGATACAAGAGTCCTGGGACTGGTTTCGGGGTATCACCCCTTGTCAGCCAGGCTACCTTGAATCCATAGGCACAGTGAACAAGGGACCCACATCTGAACATACCCTTTGCATTCCGTCCATCATCTGTTCTTTTTGCTTGAAGCACCAACCCGTTAGGGTAAAAGTGGGCTTGACGGCATGCCTGTAGTTCACAGGTGCAACACACACACACGTTATGACAAGAGAAATACAGTCTTCAATCAATCAATCAATTAGTATTTGTAGAGCGCAGTTAGTCCCATGCGAGGGTATGTAGGTGGTAAGTTCTCGCTGGGATCAGTTGAAGAGCCAGGTCTTGAGGTCGCTTCTGAATTCTGGGAGAGACGATCATGTTCGGAGGTGCGGGGGGAGGTCGTTCCAGTACTTGGTGATGAGGGAGTAGAAAGATCGTCTTCCTCTGTAAATCAGTGGATGTGTTGAATGTGTGAGAGTGCGAGTGAGGCGGAGCGTAGGTGTCACGATAGTTTAGACAGTGGTTGACATACGCAGGTCCTTAGTCTTGGAGGGCCTTGTAGGCATGTATCAGCATCTTGAATTGCCATCTTTTCTGGATAGGGAGCCTGTGGAGGTTCCAGAGGTGGGGGTGATGTGAGTTCAGTTGGGGAGGTCGAGGAGGAGTGTGGCAGCTGAGTTCTGTATCGTCTGGTGTCACTTCAGGAGTTAGGTGGTGATTCCTGCGTAGAGCGCGTTGCCGTAGTCCAGCCAGTTAGTGACTAGGGCTTGAGTGACAGTTTTCCTGGTGCTGACAGGGAGCCATTTGAAGATCTTTGGGAGCATGCCGAGGGTGTGAAAGCAGGAGGAGGACACTGCGCTGATGTGGTATTTCTTGGTGAGTTTGCTGTCCAGGATGATGCCAAGGTTTCGGGCACGTTCTGTCGGTGTGTGGCCCAATTTGGAGGGCCACCAGCTGTTGTTTCACAGGAGGTGTCGATCCCAAAAATCAGCACTTCCGTCTTGTCCATGTTGAACTTCAGGCAGTCGTCAACACTAGTCATGCAGCTGTGGAAGTTGGTCCTAGTGGTGGAGGGGGTCTGCTGATAGCTAGAGAATGAGTTGGGAGTCGTCTGCGTAGGATACGATGTTGCGGCCATGGGTTCTGATGATGTCGGTCATGTAAGTGTTGAACAAGGTGGGACTGAGGGATGAACCTTCAGAGACAGTGCTGGTAGTGCTCTTGAATTGCTTAGTGAAGGGTGGTATGCAGATTTTGAGGGTTCGTCCTGTGAGATAGGATGCGATCAATTTGAGGGCGTCTCTCTGGATCCCAATGTGGTAGAGTCTCTTGATGAGTGTGTGGTGGGATACTGTATCGAACACTGCTGAGAGGTCGAAGAGGATCAGGCCCGCTGTTTCACCCTGGTGGGTTTCTGATGTCATCTGTGGCAGCAATCCGTGTGCTCTCGGTGCTCTGGTTGGTGTGGAAACCAGATTGGGAGGTGTCCAGCAGGTTTTTTCTCTCTAGGTGTTCAGTGAGTTGGAGGTTGGTGGCCTTCTCAAAGACTTTGGTGGGGAAGGGGATCAGAGAGAAGCGATGGATGTTATTGGGTTTGCTAGGGTCTGCTGAGGTTTTCTTGAGGAGCAGTCCGACATCTGCATGTTTCCATCCGTTGGGGAAGGTGGCTGTGGTGATGGATGCATTGACAATGAAGATTAGTTTGCAACTGATTTTCTTGCTTCTGAGGTTGAAGCAGTGGTGGGGACAGAGGTCTGGATGCTCCAGAGTGGATGCAGTTCTTGATGGCTGTGATTCTCTGTGTGGTGATCTGTTCCTATGCAGTGAGCGGGTGGTTGTGGCTGGAATTGGTTTGTGTGAGGAGGTTGTAGAGGTCGGTGGGTTGGGGTTTGAAAGTCACTGTAGATGGTGGATATCTAGTTGTGGAAATAGACCGCCAAGGTGTTGCAGAGTTCCTGGGAAGGGGAGATAGTGTTCTGGTGGCTGGCAGGTAGGAGAACTCTGTTGGTGCTGAAACGTTCCTTTGCTATGGTTGGAGCTTGCTTTGATATGGTCTGCTAGGGCACTTCATTTTGTGTCTTTTGGGGGGTTTCTAAATGACATGAAAAGAGACAGGGTCGGAGGCATCTCTGTTGGTACGCTATCTTCCTTCTAACTGTTCGCAGTTGCATTTCTTTGTACTGAGTTCTGGTGTATACCAACTGGCTTCTTTGGTGGATGTGCTGACTCTTAGCTGGCTTGATGGAGGTGACTCTGCCGCCATATTTGGTGATCCAGGCAGAAAAATTCTGGATGGCCTGTTCAAAGTTGGTTGCGGAGTGGTGCTGGGTGTTGAGGGCGTCCTTCCATTGAGACCCTGTCACTTTCTTCCAGCTACGGTGTGATGAGCTGGGGGGCCAGGGGGTAGGGCACAGGGATCCTGCAATGGTGAAGTGGACGATGGTGTGGTCGGTTCAATTGAGTTAGGTGACATTACTGTACTTTACTCTTTCTCTGGCAGTGAAGATCGGGTCGCACATGTGTCCTGCGCTACGTGTGGGGTTGATGACCAGTTGGGTGAGGATGAAGTTGCTCATGCTTTCCAGGAGGTTGGTGCAGTCTGCATCTTTGGGGTCGTCGAGGTGGAAGTTGAAGTCAACGAGGAAGATTTAGTGCTTGAAGTGAATGGCGATCAATTGGGAGATGGCATTGCAAAAGCCGGGCGTGGTCCTACGGGTCTGTAGGCGAGGGTGCCTCTGTTGGTAGTTTTGCGATCGGATTAGGAAGTTGAGATGCTCCATGACCAGTGTGGTGTCATCTTCGGTGGTGGTGCAACTGAAGATTTCCTTGTGGATGACGGTGATGCTTCGTCCGTGTTTGCTGGTATGGTCGCAGTGTACCATATTGTAGCCAATGGAGGTTGCAGTGGCTATGTCGGGTGGAGGAAAGGTTGAGCCAGGTCTCTGTGAAGAACATAAAGTCACGGGTCAAAGTAGTGATGGTGTCCCAGACTTCTGTGGCGTGGTTGCGGAGTGATCGGATGTTTAGCAGGAAGCAGTGTAATAGTTACGGGGGTCGTAGTCGGTGAGATGGGTGTGATGAGAGTTTCCATGAGGTCTGGAGATCCTGAGTTGCAGGCGAAGAGGCAGCAGTGGCAAGTAAACAGTCCGGTTGTAAGTTGAGAAGATGCGATGCGGCAATTGTTGTGGTGTCTGGGGTACAGGGCTCGGAGCTCTGTCGCGTTGTATCTATGCATCTGAGTTATACAGGAAAAGCCCACAACATCTTTTAACCAATGTAGCTTCTATTCCCCACGTTATTATTTTACCAATCATTTTTCAACATTCCTACCCTCTAAGGTACAAATATAATAATTTGCATCTTATCTGTGCCTCAAAACATGCTCTCACTATTCCATTAGCCTAATTTCGAATACATGTGTTATAATCTTCTTCAGTTACACCCTGTTTGTAACTAACTTATTAGCACTCCTCGCTTCCAGAGTTGTGATTCTCTTATGTGCCTTCAAGGCAGATCATCTAGAGTTGGAGCAGCAGCCTTCCGTGCCATCTCATAACTATGGTATAAACTCCAGAAGTTCTTATGGCGACTCAGGGGGAGAGCAGTTCGCTCTATAACTCGGTTTGTGTATTGCAGTACATCAGATCATTTTCCCAGTTAGCCATTTTGGGAGTCGAGCCCCTTGACCAATTAATCGCCACTCGGCGCTTCGCCAGTAGTAGCCCCATATCCACCAGCCTTCTTACCTCCTTGAGTAGTCGCTTTGAGTTCCCTAAAAATGCCAGCATGGGATCCAAGGTCAGCTCCATATTGATTACAGCACCTATTTTCCAAAATATTTGTTCCCAGATTCCGCAATCCCCGGGCATAACCAGGCTAAATGCATAAACACCGCTGGTGACATTCCACATTGGTCACAGCTCGCTGTGTCTCTTAAGCCATAAAGGTGCAACCATTCTGGAGTATAATATACTTTATTTAGAAATTTGAACTGAATTAATCTGTGTCTCCCATTTAATAATATTCGCTTCATGTTTTCACAACTGTATTTCCACATATCGTCTATTTGCAAACCCAGGTCACCCTACCTCTCCAATCTGGCTTTGGTGTAGAAGTTTTTCTGATATCCTATTGTGATGTGATGTATATTTTTGAGATCATCTTAGCTTGGGAGTCTGAGCGCAGTACATATGTTAGGGCAGCAACTTCCAGCGGCTCCAGTAATTCATCCCCTACCTGTTCTTGCCGCGCATGTCGTACCCTATGATGGTGATATTCCACCAGCCGTGTGCCTGCGTGCCCCTGTGCTCCAATCTCTGACCATTTACTTAGTCTTCCATCTATAAACAAGTCTCCCATCTCCTGAATGCCTACCGATCTGAGGGCATTTACCACTGCTGGATCCTCTAGATATTGTGATAGGGGCAGTCACTACGTCTCCAAATCTCACTCTGACAGAAGGCCTATTATATAGGACACCCACTAGTTGCAAAAAGATTTCCCTGAGGCCCATTCTGCATAACACTAGAGTCATAAAGGCCCACTCTACCGAATCAAATACCTTCTCTATATCTAAAAAGACAGCGACCGCCTTGGTTTCTGGTCTAGAATGTTGTATGACTCTGAATACCGTCCTTAAATAATACGTCAGATTTCTACCTGGCACAAAGCAAGCCTGTTCTGGTTTCACCAACAGCGATACAAAAGGGGCCATGCGGTTAGCTGGTATCTTGGCATACAGTTTTGTAACTACATTGAGTAGGGAGAGTGGCCTGTATGAAGCACAGTCGTCAGGGGTCTTACCGGTTTTAAAATTGCTATAATCAATGCCTCTCTCATTGACTGGGGCATCTGACCCCTCCTCGCTCATCTCTTCAAAGAGCATCTTTAAATGCCAAATAAGCTGCTATGCGAACGTCTTGCAAAACGTAACTGTCAGTCCATCCTGCCCTGAGGCACTACCTGCTCTTGTCCATGTAAGCGCCGCCAGTATCTTGTCTGTATCTAAGGGTCTCATTAAATACTCCCTATGTGCATCTTCTAGCCATGGAATCTTTATGTATTTTAAATATTTAAGTATTTCTTCTTCTCCAGTGTGTGTTCTAGAACTATATAGCTGTGAGTAGTACTGGCTGAATCCGTTAGCTACTTCAGTCGGATCACTCAGTTTTACCCCTTCCTCTGTGATTATCCCCATCACTCCTGTCAAATCACACCTACTCTTTAGTAGTGATGCCAGTAACGCGCCTGGCCAGTCACTCTCGCCATAAATCCGCGCTCTAGCATATTTCCCCATATGTTTCACTTCGTCATCTGCTGCTTCGTGATATTCGTTCAGTGCAGTCCTCAGTTCCTCGCGGGTGTCCTCCACCTCGCCCTCTAATATCCTTCCTTCTAACTCTTCCAAGTGGCATTCTAGGGTACCCAGGCAACCTCTAATTGCTCTGAGCACTTCCAAGTGCTTAGCCATTGTCATCCCTCGTATATACACCTTAAAGGTTTCTCATAGTGTTGAGAACTTATCCACTGAGCCAATATTTATTTCAAAGAAATCGTATATGGCCTCTGCCAATTCAGCCTTAAATTCGGTGTCAAGTAATGAATACGGCGGGACTCTCCAAGTGCATGGTGCAACTCTCTTCTGGGGGCCTTCTATGGTCAAACTTATCATAGAGTGATTCGAGTACGAACGTGGGTGTACTTCGCAAGTACGGATCCAAGTATGTATTGCCCTAGAGGCAAACCAGTAATCAATCCTGGTATGCAGGTCATGGGGGGCTGAGTAATGCATTAAATGTCCTTGTTTGGGAAAACAAAGCCACCATATATCTACTAGGTCTAGTCGCAGCAGCCCTTCGTGTATGGCTCTAGCTGCTGCAGTAAGTCAACACGACGGGCCGCCTGAACTGTCCCGCACTGGGTCCATTATGCAATTAATATCTCCACCCCAGGGAAGTGGCAGTGAACTAGATTTACTCCCATAGATTCTGATAAAACTGTGGGTTATCATAGTTTGGTCTATAAACATTAACAATTACAATATCCAGTCCTCGACCCCTGCATCTAGTGATCATGTACCAACCTTCCTGATCGGAGTCCAATTTGCCTAGCTGAATTCCTGACTTCCACCCCACCCACGCTAGTACCCCCTAGCATGTGTGGTGAATCCTGCTGCATGGTAAGAGCCTTGCATCCTCCCATTCGTAAGCATACTACTGTTATTAAGCAAATGTGTTTCCTGTAGCAACGCTATATCTATATCATGCCTAGCTACGTATGACAACACTTTCCTTAATTTCCTGAAGTTTTAGACCATGCAAATTCCTTGTCAGTAGTTTTATATTATCCTAGTGTCTCTGCGTCATTCCTACTTGCACATTGGTAATTTACCATTAATTCTGTTACTGATTCTAATTGTTTCTACATTGTCAGCATATACTACACATTGCCTCTCGAGATTTGTCCTATCAAATATCGTATTATAATTCAAACAATCCCCCTCCCTCACCCCTCCCTCCCAGGCCATGCCCCCCACAACTTGGCATAGTCTAATGGCTTATCCCAACCTCCCCCCCCCCTCCCAGGCCATGCCCCCCACAACTTGGCATAGTCTAATGGCTTATCCCAACCTCCCCCCTCCCCCCCCATCCCAACATTCTGAAATCAACATGTTTGAGCGATTCTTGCTCAACTTATGAACCTAATTTGTCTGCCTTTCTTACAGTGGTCAAAACACGTGGGCAGCTTTTGCCTGCACACTCGCACCAGATCAGCTAAGTGACTGGATTCGGTTACTGTTGCTACTACTAAGAAAATAAAAGCCATGAAAATAGATAGCATCCGTTTTCTTCACTATTGTTCTAACATGTTATTGCGTTATAGTCATTAACTTCTAAGTACACGACTGTGCTATTAACTAATGCGAATTGCTAGTGTACCCTCTACTGCTTTATTCAGCACTCTTCAACCTAAATAAGTCTTCTTTGGGACTGCCATTTTATCTTCACAAACCTTATGAACCTGTAACAAATCATACACTGTGTATAGCTAAGTATCTGTTCAATTATTCTTGTCTCTGCCTACTCTGGATCTTCTTGTTCCTCTTCTAGTTGCAGCTCTGCATTCAGGTTTCGTTTTTCTGCTTTTATATATTCCTTGAGAGCTTTTTGCAATACTTAGGGGTCAGGAAAGAGTGTAGATTACCCTTGAATATTAACTCACAGTCTAGCAGGGTATAACATAGCGTATTCCAGATGGGGCTCCATTTGCGGTCTCTACAGCGGGGCAAATTGTCTCCTCGCATCTGGCACTCACATGGTAAAATCTGGCAAGAGGGAGATTGTTGATCCTCCATGGTCAAGTCGCCTTTATCTCTTGCTGCCTTTGGCGCTGCATCCCTGTCCCTATAGTTCAGTCGTTTCGCTATTATGGGACGCGGAGGAGCACCCAGTGGGGGACCTTGACCCAATGATCAGTGGGCGCGATCCAAAACGAACATCTCTGAAAAGATTTCTCTACCTAAGAGGGACACCAGCAGTTTTTTCGTGTAGATCTCCATGTTGCCCATTGGGGTGAAATCCGGCAGTCCAATGACGCAGAGGTTGCTCCTCCTAGATCTCGCCTCCAAATCCTCTGCCTTATCTTGCAAAACATCTCCTACCTCTGTCGCCCTTCTATCTGTCATATCCAATCGTTCATCGTGTTTATCCAATCTTTCAGTCACACGATACATTCTGTATGCCAGGGATTCTATCTTGCTATCTATCGCTGTTAGACTTTTTTGTAGCTCTGCAAACATCTATCTAACATCTTCTTCATTACTCGTCTCCTTCTTTTGATGGATCTGAGTCTTCTTCACCTTCCGTCTCTTTCCCTAGTGTCTTGCGCTGCTTGAAGTTTATCTTGGGTTACGTTTTGTCAACTTTCCCCATGTTTACTATCCTCTGAGCTTTCAAGTATCCAATGGTAGTACTGCTGCAGCGCACGTGTATGACTTCACAGGGAAACACTTTTTGGGTAGCTGTTGCGCCTTACAAATTTAATAATAATAATAATATGACTTTGCGTGTGTTTCTGGAAAACTCCTCACTCTCTCAACAGCACTCTTTCTCACGCCCCCCTCCTGACAGTGTTATGGACTTTCAGTGCTTCGCCACTCAGATCAATCAGCAAACCTGCATAGCTGCCATCTCACGATGCCTTGTGTAGTAAGTGGCGTGCATCCAAAGCTGCTGCCTATTACTCCCACCAAGTGTTGCTCTGTGCGCGCTTTGTCAGTGTGCTACGCAGGCCCTTCGGGTTGCGCTACCTTGACTCGGATGGACGTGGTGGTCCTTAGTGCCCCTCTACCGCTCTTTGCTTCATTCGCCACATGGCGCGTGTGGGCATTAGGAAGTCCGCACTATTAACTCCTTATGGGGCAATAAAGTTTATTAGCCTGGCAATTTGCACACTCATCTGCACCTTTCAGTGTATCTATGGCTCCCCTCTGCCTACACTTGCTTAACAGCACAACCAATCTCCATTTGGTAAGGTAGTTCACTTGCCCCTCAATTTGATCCAGCCCTGGTCACGCCTGCCCCTTAGTGTGTCGCAATTAGCTTACTGTAATCCGACGTGCCATGCAATGCTTTGCTCAAGCTCGGCTATTGTGGCAGTCCGCTAATCTCCAACAGGAATACGCCCTCAATCCACTCCCGGCGCTCCGTGTTGAGGCGCCGCTCCCACCAGTCTCTCGCTGCTGGATTGTACTACTTCAAGACCCTCCGTTAGAGGCTTCCCAGCAGTTTGTAGCAGCCGCCACCTTGCCGCTGCGTTGTCGCTAGTTACCGGCCGTACCTGAAGTACCAATACAGGCCGTCCTCCACCCACTGCTGCCTCCGTCCACGCTTCCACTGCATACACTCTGCTGCCCTGTCTCCGTGCTGTGGATCTTTGGGCCTCAGAGTCGGGCAATAATGGATTGTCGTGGCAGCATGCGGACTCGCAGCCTGGTTCAACGCTACGTGCACTGCCTCCGATCTGCACTATGAGGCAGGGGTTCCGGCGATACAATGCCATCAGCACGTTGCTCTGCTCACCGAGTATGGGCGGCCCTTTTCGGCCTCAGTCCGTCTCCGTCTCACAGATTAACTTTCCTCTTTGTTAACACGGTACTGGAAGGTGAGCAAAGACTCAACAGCTTGCGCACAGCGCTTTCTTGTCCTGCTGATTTGGGTTGATTCACTTACAATGGGTGCAGAATTCCTAACAGATTGTTTGATTGCTCAACTGAGCCCTCTCAGAATGCGTCCATCTTGAGCTCAGGCAAGCTCCACCTCCAGCAATGAAAATCTTATATAAAGCTGCAGTTTCACTGGTCAATACTAGGTGCCCCTCACAAGTTAAATACATTGGTATTCTTTCATTAAGGTGTAGTTTCCCAAGTTGTTACTAGGTGTACCACAAAAGTACAATGCAAGAGATCTGACATGCTTTTATGAAGCTGCAGTTCCACTATTCGTTACTAGGGGTCTCACAAGTCAAATGCAAATGCATTGATACTCTTTTGTGAAAGTGCAGTTCCACTAGTAATTGCTTGGTGTCCCTCACAAGTCAACAGCAAAAGCATTGAAATATTTTCATGAAGCTGCAGTTCCACTTGTTGGTAATAGAGGTCCGGCTCAGTTAGAAGTAGCAGCTTCAAATGACCTGTTCCAAGCTGGGGAGGGGGGTATGCATCTTTAATATCTACATTTGAATACATGCTTTTGCTATTTCATTTGTGCTAGGTTGTCATAGAATTCATTAAATGCCAATCTTGATTTTTAAACGTTTGTGATCACACTTTACTATTTATAGGAACATTAATTTACTGGTAAATCAAGCAAAATTAGAAAGCTAATTTCACTGTATTATTTGGTGGGTGTCAGCATGGGCCTTGAGTTGGGAGGAGTTTATCTGCATACTAACAGTGCTTCTACAGTACTTCTATAGCGTAGATGCAGTCCTACAAGAAGATATTAGAGGGCTCTCCAAAATCAGATGCAAGAGGTTAAAACGTTAATTACAATACGGGGGGTCTACCTAAAATTCTTCATATACACAAGAACGAACATTAGAATTTCCAATAAATGTCTTGCGAGTTATGAAAATAGTTGATGTAATCCTATTATACATAAGGATTTTGCCATTTTTTAAATGTAAGAGTGCATGTGCAGAGGTATAATGCAGTCACTTAAAATGAAGCATCCATTGGCTCGAGTGGGCTTGTCTTTTGATGTATACTTTCTGCTAGCGACCGGTGTGTTTACAGAGTGGTGAGGAGGTTCAGAGAGCCGAGACAAAATTACAAACAAATTACAGTAACACTTACCTGCTGCATCACCGCCCCTCTATTCTACAGGCACAGGGTCCCAGAGTGCACTGCGGCCAATCCTGGCACTGCTTTCATGCTGCTGAAAGCAACATCAGGCTTGGCCTGAGCGCCAATGATTTGCGCTCCCAGTTAGATTGGGAGCCTGTGCCTGCTCTAACCAACCCGGCAATGCAGCTGGGGTTGGAGAGCTTCAGTGCGCATGACTGTTTTGCCGGCCTAGACAGCCAGCCAGACCATCATGTGCACTGAATAGAAGTGTCCAACACTCCGCCTCAAGCCAGTCATCACTTTGGCCCAGCCCCCAAGCCTCGGCTCTAAGAGAAATACTTAAACAATAATAAACAAAGGTTTATTATCGTTTTTCGGCTGCTGACAGGTTGGGCGATGCTCCTCCTTCTTAGCGGAGGAGCGGCCTCTGGGACACAGAAATGCAGGGTGCGGTGATACCTGAGAACGCCTCGTTTCTCCTAAAAGAAAAGTGATGACAACTCTTAAAAACAATAAATTAAATACTTAGCTTTACAGCAAAAAGGTAAAGTCTAGTGTTGAGTTAGTGCTCAACCGACTCCAAACCAGTCTTTACATAAATACTTTGACAAGTGGCATCATACATATTGCTTCCTAGAACCATTCAGCACGTGTCTGAAGCCGATATGTAGTTGGGAGATGATTTATATTCTACATTTAGCTCATATGCGAAACTGAAACGTGTTGTTGCGAGAGTGAGATGTAAATTGAGATGCTCTTTTGCACATCACAAACATAATCGGTTCAGAGGGAAAAGGGTGATGCAGTTTATGCTAAATATAGGCTAAGTGTATTCAACCTGAGGTCTTCTCAATGAAAGTCGCTAGTGTTTTAATTAAATTGGCACATTTTGGGGGGGGGAGGGGGAGGAGCCACGCGCCGGTCCAAGATGGCCGCGTAAGTCCTCGGCTCCCGGGTGCCCGTCCCCCAGCCTTACGATCCTGTGACATATCCTAGCATTGAAGCACACTATCTGATGGCATAATGACGGCGGACCCCTTGGCGGCGTTTCCAGCCCCTCTGTGACACCGGGGGCCGGAGATACGGGCATGACTTCCTGTGGCCTTGTGTGCGCCTGAAGCCTGGGTCTAGAGTGCGTGCGGCGGCAGGGACAGAGCTGAACAACACTGGGGTCACGGACCGGAAGTCACTGGTCACGCCCCGTCCCCCTGAACTCATTGAGGGCGGCTGTGGGGGACCTTGGAGTACCTCGGCGGAGGTGGAGCACTGCGGCGAACTGCTAGGAAGGGGGGAAAAGCTGCACACCTGACAACAGCTCCGACCCCCTTTTTGGCACCGGGGGCCGGAGTTACGGTCCCTGCTTCAGCGGCCTCTGGCGTGCCTGGGGCGGTTCCCGCTCATCCCCCGCAGCTCCCTGGGTGAAATTGTAGCAGCATTGGCGGCGGAGGAGACACTTGAGGTGCCTTTGCGGGAGATCTGCAGAGCGGCTGGTGAGGGGGCAGGGCTACAGAGGCCCGCAAAGATATTCATAGGGGTGGTTGGTGGTGTTGGGGGGCTGCTGTTTACTGCTAGGGGACTTACCCCTTCTTCCTGACATCGAGGAGAGGTTTCGCTGCGCGTCCCGGAGAATGGAACTTCGAGCCTGAGAGATCAGCCGCCTGCACTGGGAGTGATTGCTTGGCCCCTGTGATGTTGTAACGCCAGGGGGTCGGGGATTGAATGCAACTTCCCTGGGGGCCCCCCATGAAGTTAGGCAAGTAGTAGAGCTGAATTGGAGCACCGAAGGGGAGCATGTCCGACAGCCCAGAACTTGTTATCTAAGACCTGCCGTGTAAGCCTCTGACGGAGCGACGGTGGTACGGTAGTCCCGCCACGAACAACCCAGGCAAGAGCCCGGACAACACATCCCACCTCGGAGCCGGTGCCGGTGTGACCTGGTGTAGCGACCGGATTTTCAGACCAAGTTATCAGCTTATCGATTATAACACACTCAGCCGCCACGTCCACCACCCTTCCCAGTACCTACAAGCACTATATCTAAATTACTCACCTGGGAATGGGGAATCCGCACTATATCCTATAATTACCACATAGAACTGGCCATATTTCCGATTCTGCAATTGCTGTAACGTCTCATTAACGCCCGACCCCAGACGATCTCACTAACGTCCGACCCCGATCTCTCTAATGTCCAACCCCAGACGATCTCATTAACGCCCATCATGGACGATCTCATTCATGCCCAATCATGGACGATCTCTTGGACATCTACTATTTGAGTATCTGATAAGAGTACATTTCCCTATTGCATAGAATAGGGGCCTAATCCTCCCAGACAGAAACTATCAGTGCCAATCAAACTCACTGGAAGTTATTTCCCATCTAAAGTTAACATCTTTCACCCGTCATCAGTTACCTTTAAGAAGGGAATCGCCCATCCTTCTATACGTCAGCACTTGGCTAAAAGGAAAGGTTAATCCTGTGATAGAAAACAACATTCAAGTGCAACTTCTAATCATTGGGGTCTCTTTATTAAATAGTGATAGAATGACAAGACAAAGAAAACATTATAACAATAATATATGTATAAGCAATACAGTAGGAAATTGTTATTGCAAGTGGGGACCTAAACATAACCTAGGAAGCAAAAAGGAGTGAATAATTATAAAATGCAAGCTATCTAGGAACGCCTCACCATAGTCTCACGCATTCCGGTCTCAGCAGCTGAGCTGGTCCCTCTTTCTCTCTCTCTCTGTTCTTTCAGGACTCTGCTCTGCACTCACTGGTACACGCCTGCACCGCTATGCCTTGTCAAAGCTGCTACACCTTCCGGCTGCTTGAACCCTCTTCAGTCTCTTCATCTGCATCAGTCTAGGATGACACCCTGACAGCCACCACTGCGGACTTCAATCTCTGAATGGAGCAAGTAACTTCGAACTGCTCCCAAGTCTGGCTGTTTAACATTCTTCCATCTTGGAGACCAACTGACTAACTGACTTCTCCAACTAGCCTTTTCAACTGACCAGCGGACCAACTGACACCTCTGCTTCACTGCTCTTTGATAATATGGGAGGCCCTCTACTCATGGAAATTTCCAGCAAGCACCCTGCCTCCCACCGAATTCCTGTACCAAGCCCCGCGCTCCCTGCGCTCCCACAGTGGCCATCTGCAGTTGCGTCTAGAGCCCGGGAAGTAAGCACATTCCTTCGATAAGAGCCGTTCCTCACCGGTTTCCAACTAGTGAATAACAGGCTGAGACTAAAACATTACCCTTAACCTACAAGCGCCTCAGACAACTGAGGCAGGAAAACAAGATGGCTGCTCTCTAGTTTCGGCCTCTAGGCCCGAAAAGAGGTTAAAGAGACATAAAATCATACCAAAGCCAATAGGTAAACCTCGCAAATAGGTGAGATAAAGTCAGAAATAAAGAACCAATCATCATATACTGAGATGGCGGTGGACAATGGTCACCACCAGCCCAAATAGCACAAACTACCCTGTCGGTACACCTGGCTACGGACTTTCAGATGGCGACTAAGCCGGAGGGAGACAGGCACAGCCGAGAACAACTAAAGGGGTGAGGCAGGTGCAGACTAATAAGTTGGATTGGTACACAATACTCAAGGGATCCCCTACAGATTCAAGACTTGCTCAGTTGTCTGGGGGTGACTCCTCATGCTCTTCGTCTAAATTGATGCTGCATGACATCATGGCAGCAATAGACGGGGTCAAGTCGTCAAAGGGACAGAAAAGGGAGTCTCTTCAGAATAAGCTAGACACGGTTACCATTGAGGTCAATCTTATCCGTGCAGACCTTACTAAAGTTAATGAGAAGGTTAAATCGCTGGACATCAAGACCACCAGCCTGACCGATGATGTGGCGCTGCTCCAGCAGGATATGCGGGAGCTCAAAACCTCTCGCGACTTGACTGAGTGCAAACGAAGGACGCGCTCGGCGCAACAATGTACATATCTTGGGGGTGCCTGAGAGATCTGAAGGCCCGCACCAGACTTGTTTGTTGCGGAGACCTTATTCTCACGCACCTCAAGCCCAAAGGTTTGAGTAACTTCTTCACCATCGAGCAGGCCCACAGGGTCCCGGGTGGGTGCCCCAAGCCTGGTGCACCCCGCGTCCGATGATTGACAGGGTGCTGAATTTCCGAGATAGGGGTGCCATCCTGCAGGCGGCACACCTGGGCCCTGCGCTATGATACGAGAACTCTACTCTCACTTTCTTCCCTGACTTCACGCAGATGGTCCAGAAACAGCGCAGGAATTTCCTTGCAGTTAAGAAAAAGCTTAGAGACAAAGGATTGAAATATGCTATGATGTTTACGGCACGCTTGATAGTCGAGGTCGAAGGGAAAGCATGGTTTTTCGATAATCCAGAGGTGGCGTCGGACTGGATTGATACTAGTTTCCCTGGTGGCAAATGTGACCGTGAGAGGGCGGTGAGAACGCATCACAGGAACAGGAATGAGAGCGGAGGAGCAGCACACGGGACTGATGTACTTTGTCAGAACCTCTACCTTAGAACTGTAACCTCTGGATATGAAAGTCATGTACCCGGCGGCCCAACCTGCAGAATGTCATCTGATCGGCTCATTAGTTCGTTCCTCAAATCCTTTGAACCGAATACCTCGTCGATATGGCTGGGAATTGAACATACGGAGATCGCGACAGGACCGGAGAGGACCCATCACTGGAGCAGGGACGTGAGCGGCGACACAGTACAAGGGACTTATGTACATTTTCAGGTATTGGGGGCTTGACCTGAACGGGGGCCCATCCAGCTGTGGGGAATGCCACGATTGACTAGGCGAAGCTGGCTTCAGAGTGATTATTTGATCCGGGTTGGGGGGGGAGACGGAACACTGGCCCTCCTTTATTTTCCTACCTTTAGTTAATCAGTAGTTTGGTGTTTGGGGCGACAGGCACTCTGCCACTTGGGGATGGGCATACGCCATGAGCAGGGGTGCAGGGTGGAATTGGTGGTGATCATTGTTTTAAGGGTCGCATTGTTAGTGGGATTGTTTGTGGGTTTTTCTTTTAAAACATCAGGAGATAGTTGTGTGTTAGCGACATTTCCAAACCAGCTTAATGTCAAACTGTAGACGGGGATCGGGAATAAGTGTGCTTAGCTGGAACGTGAACGGGCTTGGCGGCAGAAGAAAGAGGGGGATGGTTAACCAGTTTATTAGAAGACACTTCCCAGACATTGTGCTCTTGCAGGAGACACATCTTGTGGTGCATGGCCCTACATAAAAGGGGTTACAAACTGGTAGCACATGCAGGGTTCACTACAGGGATGAGGGGCGCCGGCATAATGGTAAAAAACTCATTTCCCCTGACCATCCAGGCCACGTGGTCAGACCAGAGAGGCAGGTATGTTGGTATATCGTGTCAGTGGGAAGGGAAGACAGCTACCTTTGTCTCCATTTATGTTCCGCCTGGTCTACAGTCCGATACTTTTCATGATCTGGGTCTATTTTCCAAACCTTGCCCTTGGGGCTCCTGGTTTTGGGGTGCGACTTCAACTCGGTAGTTGACGGCGAATTAGATCGACATCCCGCCCGGAAGCTGAGACCGGCGCAGAGGTGATTCCCCGAAAATTTGGACATGATGGGGCTGGTGGATGGCTTGCAGGGGCGTAACCCAGGTAGCACGCAGTATACACACGTATCCTGCGCACACAATAGTCTGGCCAGGATAGACTACGTACTGGTCCCGGCTGGGCAGGCGCATGCCCTTCGGGAGGTGCAACACCTTGGTAGGGGCATTTCAGATCACTCTCCAATTTAGCTCCGAATAGAATTTGGCCAGATCGACGCAGGCAGGATAGCCCTTAATAATCCATGGCACTTGAAAAATCAGGGCACAGTAGACTCGGCGCAGACCCTGTGGGAGGCATATAAAACTGTAATTCGGGGGGAGGCGGTATCTCCGATTGCAGGTAAAGAGAAGGAAAGGCAGGCTGCCTTGGAAAAAGCTGAAGAGGAAGTGATAAAGCTAGAAAGGGAGGTATCTCTAGCGGTGACCCTCGAGGGTCTTCACCAACTAAAGCTACAGCAAGATGAGTTTGATGGCCTCACCAGGGATAGAGCTAGGGTGCAGAACAGAGAGATTCAGAGCAAAATCTACAAGCATGGCGACAAGGCGGGAAAATTGATTGCATGGCTCGAAAGGAGGCTGTGGGCGTCAAGGATGGTGTCAGAGTTGCACAAGTTACTACTTGTGTAACGATATATCTGTAAGAGACATTAGTTAGTGATAGATTCCTTACCTTAGAATATCCCCAGGCGTCAGACTGGATCCGGAAAGTTTTGCGTAGCAGTACCCTTGCGCGTCGGTAGGCGTCGTCTGCGGCTCCGCGTCCGTCGTCGGCATCGTGGGCGCCGTGATGACGTCGTCGGAGTACTTAGACGCCGCCTCCGCGTGCTGACGTCAGTTCTTAGCCACAGCTTTTCCGCGCCAGAAGCGCAGAGCCATGACAAAAACCGACACTGGTGCTAAAAAGACTAGGGCCCTGAAAGGGGATGACCTTAACCCTAGATATCGGTTCGCAGAACGGGGAGGATGGGTGGGTCGGTAAGGAATCTATCACTAACTAATGTCTCTTACAGATATATCGTTACACAAGTAGTAACTTGTGCATCTGAAAGAGACACGTTAGTGATAGATTCCGTACCTTAGAATAGATACCCCAGCAATACCATACCCGTGGTGGTGGGTCTGCGAACCAATAATCACACCAGAAAGTCCTGGAGAACGGAACGGCCGAAGTAGCCATCCCTCCGGACTTGACTGTCCAGACAGTAGTGCCTCGCAAACGTGTGCAACGAAGCCCACGTAGCAGCCTGGCAAATGTCCTGCAAGGGCACACCTCGGCCCAAGGCAGTTGTAGTGGCCGTGGCTCGAGTGGAATGAGCCCGCAGCCCAACAGGTGGTTCCTTCTTAGCCAAGGAGTAACACGCCTGGATGCACATGATAATCCATCGAGAAATGGTCCTCTTGTGCACCGCTTTCCCTTTCTTAGCGCCCGCGTACCCAACAAAGAGTTGATCATCCACCCGGAACTGGCGTGTGCGATCCAGATAGAACGAGAGCGCACGTTTTGGGTCCAGACGGTGGAGCCTCTCCTCCTCTCTCGAGGGGTGCAGAGGCGGAAAGAAGGTGGGCAATGTGATGGACTGCCCCATGTGGAAGGCCGTGACCACCTTAGGCAAGAAGGAGGGCCTAGTCCTCAAAACAACCTTGTCCGGATGGACTGAAAGGAAAGGAGGCTTACAAGAGAGGGCCTGGAGCTCACTCACTCTCCTGGCAGAGGTGATGGCTACCAGGAAGGCAGTCTTCAAAGAAAGAAGGCGAAGTGGACAGTTATGAAGTGGCTCAAAGGGAGCGCACATCAGAAATGTTAGAACCAGGTTCAAGTCCCACTGAGGCATCACGAAAGGAACAGGAGGAAAGGTATGAGTGATGCCTTTCAGAAATCTGTTTACTATAGGGGACTTGAACAAAGAAGGTTGGTCAGGCAGCCTCAGAAAGGCTGAAAGAGCCGAAAGATAGCCCTTGATAGTGCCCAGAGCAGAGCCCTGCTGGGCAAGAGAAAGAAGGAAGAGAAGAATCTCAGAGAGAGGGGCATTGAGAGGATCCACAGCCTTTGCTGTGCACCATGCCACAAATCTGTTCCACCTGCAGGCGTATACCGTCTTTGTGGAGGGACGCCTGGCTGCCAGAATGATGTTGCAAACTTCAGGAGGCAAGTCAAATGGCCTCAACTGTCGCCGCTCAATCTCCATGCATGGAGGTGGAGACTGGACAGGTTCGGGTGGAGGACCGTCCCCTGCTGCTGCGACAGAAGGTCCTCCTGAAGAGGCAGACGAACCGGGGGATCGACTGACATACTGAGTAGCTCGGGATACCAGTACCTTCGTGCCCAGTCCGGAGCCACAAGGATGACTTGTGCCCGGTCGCGCTTGATCTTCTTCAGCACTCTGGGCAGAAGAGGTATAGGCGGAAAGGCGTACAACAGACCGCAGCTCCACTCGCGACGAAAAGCGTCTCCGAGCGAGTGCCGCCTTGGAAATTCCAACGCGCAGAACCGATGACATTGCGCGTTCTCTTCGGTGGCGAATAGATCTAACCAAGGCTCTCCCCATCGCAGAAAGAAGCCTTGCGCCACTTCCGAGTTCAGACGCCATTCGTGATCCATCGAGCACCGACGGCTGAGTTCGTCCGCCCTGGCGTTCAGAGAACCTGCCAGGTGTTGAACCACCAGAGTCACGCCCTGATGTTCCAGCCATTGCCAGAGGCGCAGAGCCTCCTGGCATAGGGTCCACGACCCCACCCCGCCCTGTTTGTGGCAGTACCACATGGCGGTGGTGTTGTCCGTGAACACCTGCACTGCACTCCCTCGGACAGACGGGAGGAATGCTTTCAGTGCCAGACGAATCGCCCGCAGCTCCAACAGATTGATATGGAGCCGGGACTCCGCCGGAGACCAGAGTCCTCTGATCTCCGCCTCTCCCAAGTGGCCACCCCAGCCCTGGAGGACGCGTCCGTCACAACTACGTGCTCCGGTTGGGGAAGGGAGAGGGATCTGCCGTTGACCCAATCGCGGTCCGTGAGCCACCACTGCAGCTGTCTCGCAGTGCCCTCCGAGATCAGGACATGGTCGGACAGGTTGCCCCGGTGCTGGGCCCACTGAAACTTCAGGTCCCACTGCAGAGCCCGCATCCGCCACCGTGCGTGATGCACCAGAAGGATGCAGGAGGCCATCAGCCCCAGAAGCCGCAGCGTCAACCTGACCGAAACCCGGGATAACGGCCCGAAGATCGGAATCAGGGCCTGTATATCCCGAACCCGCTGTTCGGGCGGATAAACCCGAAACTGCGCCGAGTCGAGAACTGCTCCGATGAAAAGGAGCTTCTGAGAGGGGCACAGGTGTGACTTCGGCACATTGATGGAAAATCCCAGCCGGTGCAGGAGATCCGCCGTAGTCTGGAGGTGGTTGACGACTGCCTGGGGCGAGCCCGTCTTCAACAACCAGTCGTCTAGGTAGGGGAAGACTGAAACCCCTAAATTGCGCAGGTGAGCTGCGACCACCGCCATCACCTTCGTGAACACCCGTGGGGCGCTGGTAAGGCCGAAGGGGAGCACGGTAAACAAAGTGCTCGAGGCCTACCGTGAACCGCAGGTAACGCCGGTGGGCCGGCAGGACGGGGATGTGGAAATACGCATCCTGCAAGTCCAACGCTACCATCCAGTCTCCTGGGTCTAGGGCAGCCAAGACCTGAGCCAGTGTCAGCATTTTGAACTTCTCCTTCCGGAGGAAGCCGCTGACGTTCCTCAGATCCAAGATAGGGCGTAGGCCCCCTTTGCCCTTCTTGGGTACCAGGAAGTAGTGGGAGTAGCAACCACGACCTACTTCTGGCCCAGGAACGCGCTCGATGGCCCCCTTGGCCAAGAGGGCCGAAACTTCCTCCTGCAGGAGCCGCAAATGATCCCCCGATACGCGGTGGTGTTGCGGTGGCATGGCTTGAGGGGTCGTCTCGAAGGGGCCCCTTCGGACGATCTGCAGCACCCACCTGTCCGAAGTGACTGTGCGCCAGTGAGAGTGGTGATGGCGAACCCTGCCCCCCACTGGCGTCACATGGGCCGAAAAGCACGGACTAGGAGGGTTTAGAGGCGGATGCTGCGGGGGCAGGTGTGGACTGGCTCCGCTTGCCTCCCCGACCGCCTCCACGGCGGTTTCGACGGCCGCCGCCGCGCTGGACGATAGTTTGCGGCGAGTGGCTGGCGGCACGCGTGGGGACGCCCCTTCCTTGGCCACGAAAGGAGCGAAAGGCACCCACTTGCTGGCGCGGGGCCGAGAGGCCCAAGGACTTGGCCGTAGCCCTGGAGTCCTTAAAGCGCTCAAGCGCGTGGTCTGCCTTGTCGCCAAAGAGGCGACGGCCATCGAACGGCATGTCCATGAGGGTATTCTGGACATCAGCCGAGAAGTTGGCGGATCTGAGCCAGGCGTGGCGTCGAATCGCCACCGTCGTAGCCATCGCTCTGCCCAGCGAGTCAGTTGTATCCAGTCCGCACCTGATCGAGTACTTCGCTGCGTCCCGGCCCTCCACTAGGGCTTGGCCGAGTTTGGCCCGTACCTCCAACGGACACTCTGGCAGCAATTACGCCACCGTTTCCCATATAGAATGGGTGTAAAGGCCCAAGAGGCATGCGGTGTTGGAAGACCGCAGTCCTAAGCTAAGGGACGAGAATACCTTTTTGCCAAAGGCCTCGTACCTCTTGGATTCCCGGTCAGGGGGAGCTGACGGGAAGGCGGTCTGGGAGTTAGAGGCCTGGATAACCAGACTCTCGGGGGTGGGGTGGGTGGACAGGAAACAAGGGTCGCCCGGAGCCGGGCGGTGGCGTCTGGCCACGTTCCTATCTAAAGGCGAACCTGTAGCGGGCCTGGACCAAGTGCCCAAAAGAACGCCCGACAAGGCCTCATTAAACGGCAGCATAGGCTCCATGGAGCATGACTGCGGCTTAAGGACCTCAGTGAGGAGGTTAGTCCTCACGGCCGCGACGGGGAGCTCAAGGCCCAACGCCTTAGCAGCCCTCATCAACACCACACTATATGTCGCGCCCTCCTCCGAAGCCACGGAAGGAGGAGAGACGAATCCAGGGTCTGGAGAGGTGTCCAGGCCACTGGCCTCCCCAAGTCCATGTTAGACTGACATTCCCTTGCCAGAGGGTCCTCAGACCCCTCCCAATCCTCCTCTTCCCCCATCTCCTGAGACTCAGGGTCGTAAGTGAATGAGAATGGGTTAATGGGGATGGAATTCCCCGACCGGCGTCGAGATCGGCGCCGATAGGCCCCGTCCCGACGCCGGAACCCATAGAGAGGAAGCATTGGGGACGGCGTCTGCCGAGGCCGACGCCGGAGGGGACACCACACGGACCGACCCCGGGGGGGTCGTAAGGTCCACCGGGGACGTTCCAGTGCCCGACGAGGGCCGAACGGCACCCTGCGGCGTCGGGCCCGAAGGCACCGACGACGCCGGGACCGCTGAACCCTGCGGCGCCGAGCCCAAGGGCAGCGGCGGCGTCGGGATCGTGGGGCCCTGCGGCGCCGGCGGCGTCGAGGCCGAAGCACCCGACGGCGTCGGGTCGCAGCCCCCGACCCACTAGGGCCCCTAGACGGGTTCGCTGGGCCCGAAGGCGCCGTGGAACCCGTCGGAGAAAAAAGGTACCTCATGGCCATGAGGAAGCGCTCTATCTCCTCCGGCGTCGCGTTCAGCCCAGGGACCGGGAGGTATGGGGCCGAACGCGGCGCCCGCGACTCCAGAGGAGCCGCGTGGGCGGTGTCACCCGAACCCCCGGCCGCATCGCGCGAGCGTCGGGGGGAGTCGGAAGAGCGATGATGCCTCTTCGACTTCTTATGCTTCTTACCTGACGACTTGGACCCGGAGGAGTGGCGCCGACTCCCGGAGCTGTGACGGCTCCGCCCCGCGACCTGTCCCTCGACCTCCCGTGGGACCGGGACCTCACACGGCGCGGGGCCGACTGGCGGATCTCGAGGCGCCTGCGGGACCGCTCCCGCCTGGCCTTCCTCGAGAGGGCCCGACAGTCGGAGCAGGCCTCGTCGTCATGGTCGACGCCCAAACACGTCAGGCACAGGCGGTGCGGATCCGTAATCGACATGAGGCGTTCGCACTCGTCGCAGTGCTTGAAGCCGGGCATCCCTAACGGCACCGTCGGAGTCGTGAAGACTTCGAAATAGATCAAAAAGATCCAAAAAGTTAGTCAAAAAATGACTAGGGAACTGCTTTTTCCAGATCTGCGCTGGCTGGCGCGGAAAAAAGAAGAACTGACGTCAGCACGCGGAGGCGGCGTCTAAGTACTCCGACGACATCATCACGGCGCCCACGACGCCGACGACGGACGCGGAGCCGCAGACGACGCCTACCGACGCGCAAGGGTACTGCTACGCAAAACTTTCCGGATCCAGTCTGACGCCTGGGGATATTCTAAGGTAAGGAATCTATCACTAACGCGTCTCTTTCAGATACAGGGGAATAACGCCAGCATTATTGTCGACCCACAGGCCATCGCCAACGATTTTGCGGACTACTATTGTGGAGTGTATAGTTAGATGGGCGTGTATACCGAAGAGGACAACAGGGAGATGATCAGGGATATTCAACTATCTATGCTATCAGGTGACAATTTGGAATATCTGGAATCCCCGCTCACGGATGACGAAGTGGCACAAGCTATTAGAGGAATGCATTCCGGGAAGGCCTCGGGACCGAATGGCATTCCCATACAGCTTTACAAATTAAGGTCAAATAGAATTTGCTCCATTTCCTCGCACTATGTTTGAAGAAAGCAAAGACCAGAGGCAACTTTCATATGACCAGCGGGTGGCTAATATTGTGGTCATCCACAAGGAGGGCAAGCCTAAGACTTGCTGCTCGTCCTATAGGCCCATCTCATTGCTAAACGTGGAGCCCAAGGTCCTGGCAAAGTTGCTGGCAACGAGGTTGGCCAAAGTCATTACTACCTTGATACAACCAGATCAGTTGGGCTTTATGCAGCATCGTAACACGGCCCTCAATCTAGGTCGGCTGCATAGGGTTCTTGGCAGGACCCAGACGATCCAGGAGCCAGCGGTGTTAGTGTCACTGGACGCCACTGTGGCATTCGACAGAGTTGAGGGGCCTTATCTTTTAGCAGTATTGGACAAACTGGGTTTCTGCCCTGAATTCACGAGTTGGGTACGCCTCTGTATTCTGCTCCGTTGGCCAGGGTGGTAGTGAACAACTGCAGATCTCCTGACTTTCAGTTGGGCAGGGGCACCAGACAGGGATGTCCCCTGTCCCATCTCCTCTTCGACCTGGCCCTGGAGCCGTTGGCAGCTTGGGTCCGATGGGACCGCTCGATACGTGGAATGCGATGGACAATGGAGTGGGAAGATAAAATTAACTATACGCAGACTATATTCTACTCTAGCTTACAAACCCGAGGGGATCACGGATTTGTTTTTTGGATGTATTGGCCACTTTTGGGAGATACTCAGGCTTCGCGATCAACTGGTCCAAATCGGTGCTCTATGTCCTTAGGGGAGACCCGCCAGTCATTCCGGACACTTGTCCAACACAAGTTGCCCCAGAGGGATTCAGGTACCTCGGTATTTATATCACACTGGACCCGAAGCTTTTATATGCCAATAACCTGAGCCCCCTCTGACGCGACTTAGAGGTCATGTGGCGAGCTGGAAGGCTCTCCCGCTCTCCTTTCTGGGTAGTGCAGCGCTTTTCAAAATGATGGCTCTTCCCCGGTTTCTATACGTGCTTCAGAATACGATGGATCAGGTTCCCGCGTCCCACTTTAGGGAAATAGAGACCCTCCAGAGGCAGCTACTCTGCGACGGTAAACCCCGTATAGCATTCTCCAAACGTACCCTTCCCTGCTATGACGGGGGATTAGGATTGCCGGACCTGAGGAAATACTACTGGGCCTCCCAATTGGCAGCGGTGAATCACGGGATATACGGACCCTCAGATGACCCTGGGTATGCAATGGACCGTTGGCAACTTCTGGGGGGTGACTATATGAGAGCGCTGTACGCCGGTCCCCGCAGGTTTCCACTCACAGGACCCACAGCACATGTCATCCAGGTGTGGCACGCGGCCAACAGACACCTCAAATGGGAAGGGACATTCACACTCGCTACCCCGCTTTGGAATTCAGAGAGGTTGGGAAGTTTATGGAAGTCCAAGGGGTTTGACAAGTGGGACCTTATAGGAATCACACACATAAAAGATGTTTGGGGGGAGGGTACAATACTCACATTTGATTGCCTCAAACAGCAGTATCAATTCGATGACCGTGAGTATTTCCGCTACCTCCAGGTCAGGCATGCGTTACTCACACATATTCCCAGGGGCAAGACACTCCCTGATGCTTCTCCCTCGAGGATAGAGTTTTGGATGTGCATCTTCCCGAGAAAACCATCTCTCTGATATATAGGACACTCATAAATAATATGGAAGACCCATTAGTTACATTAAGAAGACATTGGAATGAAGATGGTTTGGAGCTGGATGATGAAGAATGGCAGGAGGCTATTTCCTCCCCGCGAGTGGTGGCAATCCAGATGAGGCTTAGACTGGTGCAACTAAAGATATTACACCGGTCATATGTCACTGGGCCCTGTCTGGTCCGAATGGGCCGTGTGGATAGCGGAGACTGCAAGAGGGGATGTGGGGAATTGGGGACGTTGATGCATATATTGTGGCACTGTCGTAGTGTACAAGCATTTTGGGGAGAGGTACACCGTACATTGCGGGAGGTCCTGGGGATGGAACTGTGGCCTGAGGCCCGCAGATGTATTCTGAATGTCTGGGAACCCATGGACCCAAAGACATACAAACAGAAATGGGCAACATTGGCATTCATGACAGCAAAGCGTAATATCGCCCAATTGTGGGGAGCTAGCCAGCCGCCCCAGATTGAGAAATGGAGGGAGGATTTAGACAGGTGTATGTTTAGGGAGAGGTCATTCTATTCAGCCAGGGGATTCTCGAGGAAGTGGGGTAAGGTCTGGGAGGCTTGGACGATCAGGGTCGATGTCTGTACCGCACCGGCATGCCATGAGGATGTAGAGCCGCATGAGTCCCCTTGATTCACTAACTGTCATAACGGTGTTATATCTTGACTGTATGGAATGTCATTGAGAATCCCAGGAAAATTATGTGTAGGTCACCTGATGTTGATTTTTGTTTAATAAAAAGAAATTTGGAAAAATAAATTGGCGCATTTGTTAGTTCATGTGATGAGGGTTCGGATCCTTCCTTTAAAAGTGGGAAAATATTAAGTAAGGTAAGTATGAAGCTGAATGTATATTGTGAATTATAAATATGATCCGCTGTTGCTGTAATTTATAAAAGCTTGAAGAGCAATTCTACCATTTCCGATCAATATGACGTGCCTTTTCTGGAGAATGCATTCATACAGACCAAGTAAGTTAGTACCAAAGTTTAAATATGTCCCCCAAGGAGGCGTGGCTTGCGCGCCATTGAGGGAGGACGGCTTATCCGTGTGCTCCGCTATGGACTCAATCCGCGTATGCCGTGAGAGCTTTTTTCGCCGTTTTTCAAAACGGCTGTTTGGGATATAGTGTCGGTGGAAGGCGCAGGGAATACGAAGACACCGCTGAGAGATGTATCCATGCAGCGCAACGCCTTCTCTGAGCTGCGGTAATTTGTCTCTCTCCTGAGACGCGGGCGGCCGCCATTTTGGCCGCTGAGCCCTCTTCTGTGTTTGCTACGTCGCATCTCAGGAAATGCCTATTAACTCTGATAGATGGATCGTGTTGCCATATTATTGACCCTGTGGCAGAAACATCTATATTTTTTCGCTGGTTGCATGATGCTACTAAGTCTCGGCGTTATTCCCCAATTCTGTGTGAGGGTTAACGGCCGCCATTTTAGGAATGCCTGACTTGAAGAGACAGTGTTTTTCTACTATGTCATCTTAATTGCAATGACTTTCAAAGCGAGTTTTGCCATGCTATCTAGCAATTCATATGTGCTGGCTCATGAAGGTGCTTCCTATTGAGATTTCGGATTCCTCTCAGTGCACTGCTGCAACGTGTATTAAGGGTCTCTCAACATAGTAATTAGACAGTCACTCCAGTTCTTTGTGGACATTTACCCAAGCTTATACTGGTTAATCTGTTCAATTTGTGTACACATATTGCTGTTTGCTAGCCTATGACTCTGTGAGGTTACGTCTGACATATAGGTGCTTGCAGTTCTGAGTGCTGTACACCCCATTCTGCTCCCTTTTGCAACGCATTCAGGCACACCTCAGTGTTTTCATCATGGCCAATGACTCACCTCATCCAAAAATGTCTCACACTGGTACTAAACCTAAGAGACCTAAGAATGACCCGCCTTCTCCTATCCAGTCTTCCTCAAACCCTGTCCTGGATTCCATTCTTGAGGAGGTTCGTGGTCTTCAACCGTTCATGACCGCCACCAATGAAAAGCTTAAACAGATTGAGGAGCGCTGGGTAATTATGGAGGGAAAGGCTTTGAATTTGGAGCAACTTGTGAGCGATATTCAGGATGCCTCAGCTAAACTCCCGCTACTGGAGCAAGAGATCCACAAACTCAAACTGCATACTGAGGACCTTGAAAATCGTAATCGTAGGAACAATCTACGCGTTTATGGTATTCCGGAGAATGTGGAGGGGCCAGACATGGTGTCTTTTATACGAAAATTCCTACAGGAACTTTCGGATCTTCAACCTGCGTCGCACCCCCTCAATATACAGAGAGCCCACTGTTTAGGACATCTAAACTCCAACTCTACCAAGCCACGTGGCATTATTATGCTTTTTCTAGAGTTCACAGCGTTAATGTCTGTCCTGAAGGCCGCTAGGCTTAAACGACGTCTACAATGGTCTGGTCATAACATCTTTATCTCTCAAGAACTCTCGACTGCTACGAATGCCCGACGCAAGGAATTCTTGAATCTCCGTCCTCTAATGAGACAACTGAACATTCAATATGGGATTCTACATCCGTGCTTCTGCAAGATCACGCATAATGGCCGTACCCGATCTTTTGATAATCCACAAAAGCTTCACTCTTACTTACAGAGTGTCTCTCCTTCCACTATGGACACTGCTAACTAATGTTTCTCCACTTATGGATTTCACTGTAGTTCTTCTCGTCTTCATCCTGGCTTCTTTTGATCTTTCATTCTAGTTTATGTTCCTTTTCTTGAGGTTCCGCTTTTACATTCTTGTCTTTTTTCTATGTATATGTCCTTTTTTTGGCGGCTCGTGGGGATGTGTCCCCTCTCTGGTGTTTCCTCGCCCCTGATGTCTTGGTTATTTTACTTTTCTCTGATCTGGCTCTTATGCCTTGATCTGTATACTCTTTTACTTCCTTTTTTTATTTTGTTTCCTCCTTCCTCTTCTATCTTTTTTCCTTCCTTTACTTGGCTTTTTTGCTTGTTCTCTTTTTTTCAATGTTATTTTTTTCCTGAACGGTCTCTACTTCTATTGTTGTTCTTTAGGTTGTTATTCTTCTGGATTCCAGATGTATTTTACTTCAATAATATGAGTGTGTTGGGAGTTCCCTTTTCATGTAACTTATGTGTTTGCTGTTTCCATTTTTATAGTTATCTTCATGCCATGTGCCTACTCCGTGTGTTGCCCATCCTTCCTTCCTACCATCATGTGTAATTTTGTTTCGTGGAACGTACGAGGTCTTGGCCATCCTGTCATGCGTCAAAAGGTATTGTCTCACTTATCTAAACTTAATTCACAGGTTCTTCTCCTCCAAGAAACGCATTGTTCTGATGTTGAATCTATTAAGCTGAAAAGGCAGTGGGTGGGTAGAGTTGTGTTTTCTCCTGCTGTTAATAAAAAAGGGGGGTTGCTATTTTATTTCATAAAGCTTTAAATGTACAAATTGTTTCCTCTCAGAATGACGATGAAGGATGTTGGGCATTGGCCAAGGTTGTCATCCAAAATAAGACAATGGTATTACTAAATTTTTACGGCCCGGAACGCCCTGATCCCAAATTTTGGAAAGATATTAAAGTCCTAATTTCGTCCATCGACTGTCCTGACTTTGTCATTGCAGGTAACTTTAACCAATGGTTAGACCCTTTTTCAGATAGATTATCCTCCAGTAAATTTCAACCGGACAAATCTCATAAGAGCTTTCAATCTGCCATTGCCTCTCGTACTTTATATGATTCATGGAAATTGTTTAATCCTGATTTGCTAGAATATACATTTTTTTTTAATGTGCATCACACCCGCTCTAGAATTGATTACATTATGGTTAGTAAATCTTTACTCCCTTCCGTGCAAAAATCTGTAATTGGTTCCATATTTATTTCCGACCATGCTCCTGTTTACACTACACTTGACCTTTCCCTAATTTCCTCCATATTCAGCGGTTGGAAATTTAATTGTCCGATACTATTTTTAAGAAAGAAAGTGTGGGGTTCTTTAACAAATTTTTCTCCTTTAATAATCCTTCCGACACCTCTGTTCCTAATAATTGGGACACTTTTAAGGCTGCTTTCCGAGCATTTACTATATCTTACGTCTCTAAGAAAAAGAAACTTAACATGAAGAAATATGAAGACCAACTTCAGAAAATTAAACGGCTTGAACATTCTTACTTTTCCTCTAAGTCCTTCTCTGCCCTCCAGGAATTAATCCTAGCCAAAACTAATGAAGCTTGTAATACCCTATTTAAAATCAAATCTAAATTCCATGGCGGCCAACATAAAGCGGGAAAAATGTTGGCAAATTATTTAAAAATCAAATCAGAACGTAAAAATGTAGGTCTTATCTTTAACGATTCTATTAATAAACTGGTTTCGACGGATGAAGATATTGCTGAAGTGTTTCATAATTATTAGCAATCCTTGTACACTGACGGCACGCACCCCTCTGATGTAAACTTAACGTCCTTTTTTGAAGGCCTTCCCTCTCCCCCACCCCTTACGGCTGACTTCGCTCAATTGGAAAAGGAAATTACTCTCCAGGAAGTCACTCGGGCCATTAATTCTCTTAAAAAATCAAAGGCTCCTGGCCCGGATGGCTTGCCTGTTGACTTATATTCTTCATTTCATACCTTTTTTGCACCTAAACTCCTACAACTGTATAACTCCTTTATTTCAGATGCTAAGGCTTCTGGATCCTTTTTGGATGCGCTGATTATCATAATCCCCAAACCCGACAAAGATCATTCACAATGTAAAAATTATTGCGCTATATCTTTAATTAATTATGACTGTAAAATTTTTGCTAAAATCCTGGCTTCGCGTCTTGACTCCATTATTCCCCGTCTAATTAAAACCGACCAAGTGGGGTTTGTGAAAGGTAGACTTGCTGCTGACAATGCTCGTATGTTTTCCAATGTTACTGCACATAGTAAAAATCTTAAAGTTCCATTGGCAGCTTTGTCCTTAGACGTGGAAAAAGCTTTTGACCAAATAAACTGGCAGTTTATGTTTCGCACTCTCCTATGGTTTGGATTTGGCCCCTCTTTTATTTCCTTGGTTAAACTCCTTTATTCCTCTCCCCGGGCCAGTATTTTTGGTAATAATCAATTTTCCAAGTTTTTTACTTTATCTAGAGGCATCCGACAAGGATGCCCCCTCTCACCCTTATTATTTATTCTGTGTCTTGAGCCTTTTTTAGAACGAATTCGGTCCAATCCTAGGATTATTGGCTTTAAACTCTCCTCTACTGAAACTAAATTATCTGCTTACGCGGATGATGTACTGGTATATATGTCTGACCCTGCGTCATCCCTTCCACACTTTATGGATGAGGTTCGGTTTTACTCATCTATATCGGGATATAAACTCAATCTATCCAAAACGGAAGTTCTGCCCCTAAATTCGATCTGTTATCAACACATGTTTAATAATACTGAATTTGCATGGTGTCCTTCCAAAATAAATACCTTGGTATATGATTCTCATCATCCTTAATTGATACCCTCAAATTTACTTTTGATTCCCTTTTAAAGAAAATCCACTCCCTCCTTCAAATCTGGTCCCCCTTATTTCTTTCCTGGTGGGGTAGATCAGACATGATTAAAATGATGATTACTCCCCATATTCTTTATACTGTTTCCATGCTCCCTTTTAAAGTTCCCAATTCATATTTTTCCTGCATAAACTCTATTTGTACTAAATTCCTATGGACTGACAAACATCCTCGAATAGCTTTGCATAAATTGATTCGTCCTAAAAATGAAGGTGGAGTTCGTTTCCCCAATTTTAAAACATACCACTCCGCCTTCTTGATTAAACAATCCTTTTCTTTGGCTTATGACTTTACGGATAACCCCGTACTTAAATGGGTTCTCCTAGAACGCTCTCTCTTAAAAGATTTTTCATTTCAACATACTGTTTTTATGTCAAATTGTTCTTTTTTAACTAAATACCCCATTTTAAAATACTCCCAAACAGTGTTACACAATGTTTTCTCTTCTACTCTTTCTCCTCTTCAATGTTTTTTATCCTCTGTTGTGTGGTACAACAAATTCCTTAGATATAAAGGCAAATCGTTTTACTTTAAATACTGGAAGGAAAAGGATATTATGTTTGTTCATCAGTTTTTTGAGAATGGCTCTATCATTCCGTTTCCTGTAATGCAAAATTTATTTCATTTGCCTTCATCGTCTATAACTGAATACACCATTATAACTTCTGCCCTTCAGTCACACTTATCTTCTTTCTAATTACCTGATGTCTTTCCCTCTTTTCACCCCTACCACTCAACTATACCCTTTATTTTCCACTCGACAACCTAAGGCTGCTCTCGTTTATTCAATTTTGTTATCTAATGTTAAGGACCACCCTAAATCAAACGTAGAGACTGCTTGGGAAACTGATATTGATGTTTCCCTCTCCGTCTCGTTATGGGATCGTTTATGGTCCAAATTGGAATGAGGTATGGGATATTTGCATGCCAATGTTTTGTTGCTCTGCCTCATTATCACTATTGAATGTTTTTCTAGGATCTTTATCCACGGATATTGATATTGTATCATCTTCTGCTAGATTATTGGACCTGTTTATTGCTCTTGCATTTAAAGTTATTTTATCGTGTTGGAGGGATGACTCTAACCTGTCTGTCCATACTTGGTGGAATTTTATTTGTGATGAACACAGGATCGCTATTGCTTCATCCTATTCTGTTCCCCTAAAAATCAAATCCGACCTCCTCTGGCTCCCCTTTACCACTTATCTTTCTTCCAAATCTCCTAGTTGATTGTTTTATTTTATTCCCACATGTTCCCTCTTGTTTTTTTTTCTCTTTCCTTTGTTCTTCTATCTTTTCTCTTCTCCCTATATCTCCCTATTCCCTTTTTCTTTCCCCTTCTTAATATTTATCTCTTGCATGTTACATATGTTTTATACTCCTTATTAATTATGTACTTTTCTCCAATATTGATGACATGTGTATTGTTTTATATTTCAAAAATGATTAATAAAAATTTCTTAAACAAACAAAAAATATGTCCCCCAAAATATTTTGATAAAAGGCAAAAGATTTCTGAAAATAAATCTGTATTAATATGTTAAAAAAAAAGAGGAGGACATCTATTGTGGTAATATGCTTTGCATTTATTCAAAGAAACAAACCATATTTCCATATTAAAACAGATCTAATAATGCAGTAAGATATTAGAATCTCAAACATTCTTTTGAAATACTTCACCTAATAGATCGATACATCATAAAATCAATGGTTGTGCATCTGGGGAATTTGCCAATCGAGCTCTCCTCTACTGGAGTGTACACTTTAATTTGTCTCATGTGAGTGTCTCTTCCATTCTGGTGATTGGCCAAAACTGCAATCTGAATCATAAATGTGCGGATGGGCTTCTTATTAGAGTCTGTTAAAGGCACATGAATCCAACCACTCGGTTCCACCAGCTCGAGTTGCTGCAAAAATATATTAAAATGTTAACATATATTTAAAAATATTTTATCAATCATTCAGTCAAAAACAACAATATAACCCTCTCTCCTCCCTCCAAGGGCTTTACCCCTTACGTAATGGCAAGAACACATCCTTTGACAGGTCAAGTAGCAACTATGGGACTTGGATGTGTTTGATTACACAACAATATCGATTTGCTACTGATAACGGCAAGGCCTCTTGCCTTCTGCTACTCAGGCTCGACCCATACTAGAGACAGGCATGAATTTTTCCTAAAATAAATTATTTCGTACCACTAGCCATGACACTTAAGCTATCAGTTAAGTAAATAATCAGTTAACATTTTCTATATCTGTTGCGCGCAGTGAACGTACAACGATGATGATATTGTGACCAACACTGCCTAGAATAAGATAGTAACTCCCCCCCCACCACCCCTTCCAACCCAAAATGTTATATTACCCAATAGGCATGGCCATTATGGTAGCATGCAGTATTAAAGCAGCATGAAGAACCTTTGGGTGTCCATTTACAGTGCTACAATAAACTTTGCGGGTATTTCTTCAGAATGAACCTTCCCTCCCTCATGTCTCTGCACTGACTGAAGCCAATCTACCCGCAAGCAATTCAACTGGTTTCCGTGGCAACTGGGAGTTCCACCATTCAAGGAACCACTACTTAAACACAATCATACAGAGCAAAGTAGGACAAAAATAAATAATAGCATGATCGAATAACTTAACCTGGAGGTAAAAGTGACTGCCGCAGAGCTTGGATGAGGCCAAACACTGCTGAAGAAAGCAACAACAACACAGCTGTGGGTGACTGTACGTTGCTGTTCCCTACAAAATAGAAGATCTGCATGTGGCTACAGCAGGCCATATTTGCTCGATGTGCAAATAATGGCCATGCCACCTGGTGATAATTCTCTACAAAAGTCCAAGATCCCAATGTAAAGAACCAAAGCCATAGAAAAGTATTCGCAGGGTAGACTGGAATAATCTAGATAAGTAGAATTTCTCCAATACTAATGTAGGTGGCTATTTTGTAGCACCCAGTGTAACCTCTTGCAAAACATCCTAAGCTCAGTTTTACCACACCTACTGCTAAACTTGCTGAACGACTATCACCCATACTGTAGCATCTCATATCAGGGTAGCTGGGAAGGGGGAAAACACTGATGGGCTTGGGAAAGTACTCGCCGGAATAAAAAATGTAAACATGAAATGACCAACTAGGTTAGATTGCATGTTTGCTGGACATAGGGGAGAATGCTAACTGTTACTAGTTGGAAGAGGTACCGAGATGTACTGTTACCCAACCCACAGACTACGCATATACTTGGTTAGACAATAAAGATAAAGGTGAAATTGTTATTGTACTAGCTGGCAGAACTGCAATTCAAACACCCATTCCGACTGGCAATTGGATCTCAAATATCCAAGAATTTTCACCATCATTGGTCCAAGCAAAACTTTGGTGGTACAGGTTATTTAGTAACTGTCAGTGTATAGCAAGAGGTCCCATTAGGAACTGCATACTGTATAGAAACCTTGATCATGAAAGGCTAAACAGGGTATTTTATTATTTGAGGGATTTGTCCAGAGTACATTACAACAAAAAGTTATTAAACTCTGAAAAAGGACACCTATGAATAGATAGTCAAGACCCCTGTGAAAAGGCTTCAATTGAAATTGGTTTGGAACACAGACTAACCCTTTTTATAGAATGTTTTTCTCTCCTGTCCTTGTCCAACACTTGTTTTAATTCACTTGCTTTGCCATTATCAATTGACAACGCCACATATCATCAATAACTGCTTTAGGGACACCATTACAGAATGGCTTAATGCCAGGGAGAGACGCTACGGGAACTACCAAATTTGCAGTACTACTGATGGGCTGGGCAGGGATAGGGCGACACCTAATATCTTTTATAGCTTTAGATGCTGTGAAAGTATCTGACTGGGTGGAGATGTAATTTCTTTGGGCAGCTATGCAGCACTTTGCGTTTCCACCAAAAGTAACTAAATGGATATGAGCTAGACATCGGGCTATGTGAGCAGTTGTTACAGTTTATAGCCACTCATCAGCCACATTTAAAACTGCCAGCTATTCTTGGAACTGGTGTCCATTTTCTTCCTATCAATATGCTCTGTATATGGAACCCTTTTTGCCACTTCACCATAGTCAGCCAACTAGCCCATGAGTACTATTTCCTAGAGCAGAAATCAAGGTCTTTCACTGTACCGACAACGTTTTGATATTCACTTCTGACCCACGGAGGAGCCATGTTACCCATTGAGTTAAACAACTTTGATCCATTTCGGGCTATAAATTAAATAAGGAAAACCCCCAGATTCTGAACTGCAGCCAATTGTACCCATATGAAATCTGTGTAGTACAAAACCTGAAATATCTGGATATTTGGCTAACCACTAAATATGATAATTTGAGATCAGCAAACTGTACATATGCACTCAAGGAAACTACCTGACTATTTAACAACTGGAAGCACAATCCTCTATTAATATTTCCTAATTTGATAAAGAAGGTATCGCTGCCAAAATATTGTTTTGAGCCATCCCAGTATATTTAATGTTATTATTTTCCAAAAATTAGATGTACCCATCTTTTTCTATATAGGGGCATAAAAGATCTAGGTGTAAACTGCATGCGACACCCACGGGGCGGTTTGGAGGACACTCCTGAATTTCCAATTTTACTACTGGTTGGTATCAGGCATGGGATTAATCAAACCAGTACAGGATGTATCTACTAACCTCATTTTTTGGGGGAGGGGGTTTATTTAGTCACAGCCCCTTCATTATTCTTAATTCAGATCCTCAACCCCAAGTGACACCAGAGCCATGTGAAAAATCAAGGTTATTTTGGTATTATGCAAACTATAGCATGATATCTGTATTAAGCCCGGGTGGAGCTGGCGTAGTACATCTATGCAGAATTCCATGGAGTTGGAAAAAAACTCTGTTGAACTCCACTCCTCCCACTCCCTAATTAATTATAATTTTTTTAAAAAGGCACATACCTGCAGTGGCTGACTCCACCTCGCCCTGGCCACTCTCCTTTCTCGTCCTTGCCGTCCTGGTCTATTGGAAACCCCTACATTGTACGTCTTACACGTGCCACGGAGTCACAGTTTTGCCTAAACTCTGCTTTCGCAACGGAGTAGGCAAAACTCTGTAAACTCCTCTGGCAGAGCGGAGTTTCCCACCCGGGGTTAATCTGTATCTGTCTTCAGGTTCTGCCAAAACTATATGGTAATCTACTCTTATGGCATAACCCGCATTTTCCGTGGAGAGCTTTCAGTTCAATAATTCCTCTTTGTGAGTCAATGTAAAATCCTCATGCCAGCGATATTTCCCTGATACCTTAAAATCCTTCTCAGAATTAGGTAGAGTTTGGTATCCCTTATCGACAATTCTTCAAAAACCTAAAAATCAGAGAACTCTTAATTTGATTAGGACAGAAATAGCTCTAGCATTTCTGTCTAAATGCGTGCAATTTTATTAAATGATCTCACACTGAACATAACCACAGTTTATCAGACATTGCTGGTCATCTTGGCTAGAAGTGATTAGCCAAGAGATGTTTACTGATTATATGTCCGGGCCGGAGGTGAGAAACATGCTTTATTTTGTTTGCTTTTATTACATTATTTCAAAACAGCAGCCATTTTAGTATCCAACAAAAATAAACTAATGTTCCCAGAAACACTTGTGAACCCCATCATTAACAGCCAATCATAATTCAATTGTCCCTATAAAGTCCTTTGTCAGTGTTGAAGGTCCCTTTTTCTTCGCTGCTCAGCAGCCTCAGATAAGTTATGCTTCATGCTCTCTCTTTGTTTTATAGTTTAATGGTTGTGATACTGGTGTAATTGGTGCCCATTGTGCTGTGCATGTTTTTATTTGCTTATATGTCGCGGGACTGCTATTGTGCTCCTTATGTATAGGTTAATTTCCCTCAGTTTATGGATGGCGTATAGCGGTCCTCCACCCGCTAGCGCAAGTCAGTGGCTCTGTGACACGCATGTCTCACATTTCACGAAGTGGTTGTTCAGATGCATGCTGTGACAGCTTAATGAGCCTTGTCCTAGCCTGGCGACTGACGCCCCACATTAGGGTCTGTCAAATCATTCCCCCACTTGCTTTGATGCCCCTCTGAGGTCGGTATTGCTGAAGGTTCTACGACGCCCTGCGGGGTCCGCATAATTGAGCACGGCTATGAAGGCCTTTCGTGGGGAAACAGTCCCAGGGATCCCCAGGTAAACAAATTGGGCGAGTGTCCCCGGGGCTATGCCCCTTAAAATTGTGATTTTTAATGTAAACAAGGGAACCCAAAAGATACCTTTGGACCATGGGTAATATGCTATTAACACCTTGGCTGCTAGGGGTTTTTCCCCTCCTGTGCTGATCCTTGATGAACCCCATTGTTCATGACAAGGTCAAATCGTCAAACGCACAGCGCAGGTAACTCCCATGAGGAGCTGACCTTGTCATGAGCATGGTAGGGGTTAAAGAGAACAAGGGTCCTCAGGGAATTCAATAAACAAACAAATAAACTTATAGGCCACAATCAGTACTATAATTCAGCTTCCTAGCCCAGCCGGGCGAGGAATGTTTAATTTAGACTTAGAAGAAATTGGTTGACCTAAAGAGGGTCACATACAAACATTTAGATAGGGCACAATCCTGTACCTATATCAAGAATTAGAAAGACCATAGGGTAAAGAAAGTGAGTGAATCAGAAGGAAATTTTCTTACAGGCAAAAGAAAGTTTTGGAGCCAACTGTTGCTTGCAAATTTCCTTCTGATTCACTCACTTTCTTTACCCTATGGTCTTTCTAATTCTTGGGATAGGTACAGGATTGTGCCCTATCTAAATGTTTGTATGTGACCCTCTTTAGGTCAACCAATTTCTTCTAAGTCTAAATTAAACATTCCTCGCCCGGCTGGGCTAGGAAGCTGAACTATAGTACTGATTGTGGCCTATAAGTTTATTTGTTTGTTTATTGAATTCCCTGAGGACCCTTGTTCTCTTTAATACCTTAAAATTGTGAGGCCATTGGTCCCTCCATACAAATCCACTGGGTCCCCCAGTACCAAAGATAGCACACATAGCCTCCGGGTGTCACCAGGTCTTAGATCCTTAAAACATTTGAGGTCCTTAGCCCCCATACTCACTGGGACTACCAGTTCCACAAAATGCAGCGCTGCGCCTGGTGGCTTAGGTCTAGGGGAAGTGCCATTCAGGTGTCCCAGGGCACTTATGCGGAGGACGTCACCCAGTCCTTTCTCCTGTGGGATGCGAAATTTTACAAGGCGTTGGATGCCTCAATTTACTGGGCAGTCTCTGAGGCTATAGAACATCTCGAACAATGCCTCTCAAAAACAGACTGAGCATGAATGCGCAAAGATGCCCAGACCAGACCGACTAGCCCAGCCCCTCATCAAGGCCCCCAGAGACCAGACACCCCCAGGCAAAAGAGGAAACGTGACACAGGGGTGGACCATGAAGCATTTGCATGCCTAAAGAGGGCCTTCCTGGCCCAGGCTGCATCCCCAGAAAGGCCCCCTGAGCCTTTTTATTGCTTATCCAGGGATTTCACAGCCATGCTCACTGGATAAACGAAGGGGGATGGGAGCACACTGCTTCACGTCCTAGTGCAGTTCAACCCTAAGCATTATGGTAAATGCAGTTCACGTTATGCTTACTTGAATTTTGCTGAAGTGTTTTGCCAAAGTCGGTGCAGGTTAGGACTGTGAATCTTTAGACACGTGTTTCTGGATATTATCTGTTATCCCCCCACCCCAAAAGAGAAAACGTGACACAGGGGTGGACCACCTAAGCATTTGCATGCCTAAAGAGTGTCGTCCTGATCCTGGCTGCATTCCCAGAAAGCCCCCCTGAGACTTCTGTCGATTATCCAGGGATTTCACAACCCGGCTCACTGGATAACATGGAGGGGATTCCCATGCTGATTCAGACGATCAGGCTGGCCCTTCCAAGCATTGGTGGCTTGCGCCTGATGTTGTCCCCTCCCTGGGACATTCCTCCTTGGTTCCTGTGTCAGTCATGTTAGATCCTAACAACTTCATACACCCTAGGTCCGCAGACTGGGCCTCAGCAGATAAGGTTGTGAAGTATGTGACAAGGTGCTTGCGTAAGCCCCTAGAAAAAGAAACTTGCAGCCATCTCCGGGTAGAGTGCCCTCGCCCCTCTTTGGAGGGAAAGGTTGCCCTTACCCAAGACATTTATCCCAGGATGGCCACCTTCCTGGCAAATATTTATGAAGGACCCCATGAAGGGCATCAATAGGTATTGGCGCTTCTGTCAAGACAAGCTTCTAGATGCTGTAGGCTCCATTGCCAAGATCTTAGACATGGCAAAGGAAGCTACCGGTCCCCAATTTCTCCTCTCCGGATGGGCGCAACGTGTGGTTGTCTTTTTAGGTAATGCTATCTTCGTGCTATCTACGACCGCCGCCGCTCACTACTTTTTAAAGTAGACCCTGAGCTAAGAAATATCACCTCATTTGAGGCAGGGGCGGTGGGCCCTGAGTGGTCTGTTTGGCGACCACTTCATTAAGGACTTAGGGAAGTTTGTGGAACTGTTCACATCCTTGGACAATGTCCAATCTTACATTAAGCGGATTTTCCAAGAGGCCGGTGGCCTCCAGGAGATAAGGCTCTAGGTCTGGCAAATGACAGGACAGCACTCACTTCATGCCATTCTACCCCACCAGAGGCCAGTGGTTCCGCGGCAGAGGTGGCTTCAAGGGACAAACCTGCCCCACCCCCACCAATGGTGAGTGTTAACCCTTCCTCCCGACAAAGAGTAGGGGGCCGACTGGAATTGCTTTTCCAGTCCTGGGTCTCTATCACAACAAAAGCATGGGTCCTACAAATGGTATGGAATTTTCAGCTCAAGTTCTATGTTTCTCCCCACCAACAGTCCCATCCACATCTGATTAGCTTCTGCAGGCAAGAGGCCAGAATCGCTCAACAAGGAAGTCAAAGCCTTCTTAGCCAAAGGAGCCATTTGCCTGTCAGTGACGCATCCCAATGGGTTTATCAGTAACCTGTTCTTAGTTGACAAAAGCCACAGCGGCTAGAGATCTCGGGAAGTTCAACAAGTGGCTGGTTTACCGCCGTTTCGAAATGGAGGCAAAAAGAACAAATGATGGATTGAATGCGGAACAAATCAAACATTCACCCCCAGTCACAGATCTGGCTTTAATCCATCTTTTTTTGCTCCGCAAGCAACCCCAGTTTGGACTCAGCCATATGCAAAACAGTCTTAACCCTGCTCCCCATGGGAACAGAACAGACCTAACTGCCAGGCCAGGTTCTCCTTTGACCAGAAACAAGCATCCTGAGAAGGATATTGGTGTATCACTCCTCATCAGTGAGGCTAGCCTGAATCCAGTGGCACAGTGAGCACGGGACATGCATGGGTATACCCTTCACACTGGCAAAAGCAAAAAGAACACATTTTGGACGGAATGCTGAGCAAATCAAACATTCACTCAAAGTCACATATCTGGGTTTGATCCATTGTTTTCTTGCTCACCACACCACCTCAGTTCGGACCCAGCCATAAGCAAATCAGTCTGGCACCTGCTCCCCATGGAACAGTCCAGCCCAAACTGCCAGGACAGGTTCTCCCTGGACTGGAAATATTCATCATGGGACCGGTTTAAGGGTATCACTTCTCATCAGCCAGGCAAGTTTGAAGCCAATGGAACTGTGAGCATGGGACCCACGTCTGGGCATACCCTTCCCATTGAGGGAAACAAAAGCAAAAAAGAACAAATGATGGATGGAATGCTGAAGAATGACGAGGAAGTCGAAGCCCTCTTGGCAAAAGGGGCCACTTGCCCATTAGTGATCCAACCAACCGGTTTATCAGCAACCTGATCTTGGTCAACAAAAGCGGCGGTGACCAGAGATTGGTTATCAACCTCAGGAAGTTCATTGAGTGGCTGGTTTACCGCCACTTCAAAATGGAGTGCATTCTTCTCTTTCGTGTTGTCTTGCAACCAATCGATTGGATGGTGCATCTGGATCAAAAAGACACATTCCTAACAATGCCTCTCTTCTCTCCTCAACATCGGTTTCTCCAGCTTGTGTGTTCGAATTCTACAGTATGCCATTTGGACTCTCGTCAGCTCTCTTGTGCTTCACGAAGACTCTCAAGCCAGTGGTGGAACACCTGTGTGTGCAGGGAATGCAGCTCATTGACTATTTGGATGACATTCTGTTACTGGGCCAATCCCATGAAAACTGTCCCTTCAACTGCAGACAGAGGTGAACCTCCTAGAAGGTTTGGGTTTCGTGATCAACGAGACGAATTCACTTCTGACACCCTCCCATAGAACAACCTTTCTGGGGTTCGTGATAGATTCTACCACAGCCTCCTTCAGCCTTCCAACCCAGAAGATGGCGAAGACCTGGCACGAAATGCAGAAAACGCTATCCAAACAGCACACTTCTCTCAGGCAGATTGCTCATCTAGTAGGCTTACTGTCATCCTCTATCCAAGCGATCTTCCTGGGCCCTCTACATTATCAGGCGCTACAGCACCTCAAGAAACACCACTTGCAGAAGGGCCTAACTTACTCTCAGTCTGTGCAATTATCGGAAGAGGTCAAAGCAAATAGTCTTTCCCACATGGAGGCCTGGACCGGGAGAGCAATCTTTGGATCCACCCGACCTTGTCATAGAGTCAGAGGCCAGCAGCTCAGGCAGGGGCGCAAGATGATGGAACTTCTCCACAGGAGGAAGTTAGCAAAGACAAGAACATAGGTTACATATCAACTGTTTGGAACTCCTTGCCGGCTCTTTCACGGTTCGCTGATGGACCACAGACCATGTTCAATACTGTGTCCTCCTCAAGATGAGCAATGTATTGGTGGTGCGCTACATCAACCATATGGGAAGAACGACATCCAAGCCACTTTCAGATCTGGCGAAGAACTTTTGGCAGATCTGCCTGGAACATCACATATAGGTCACAGCAGAGTATCTTCCTAGCCAAGCGAACCAGGTGGTGGATTGACATTCTCGCCACTTCCAGGACTCGAGCCTGTGGAAACTGGACCCTCAGGTTTTCTCCATGCTCTCGGTCAAGTGGGGTCTGTTCTCCATATACCTGTTTGCCTCCTGACAGGACCACCAGGTAGTCTGGTTCTTCGGTTGGAGACACGATTCACAGGCAGTGGCGGCTGATGCACATCTCTACGACTGTAGTCAGAAAAAGGGCAGATTTAGTGCAGTGCTAAATTTCTTGTGCAGCCTGGCTTCGGATGGGCTTGCCTATCAGTCTGTTAATGCTTTTCGTTCTGCTATTTCGGAAGGTCATGCTCCAATTGATAGTTCCCTGATAGGAAAGCATCCTTTTGTCTTCAGATTGCTCAGAGGAATCAGTCTCTCGCTTCCAGTGGAACCTCGCTACACAGTCCTTTGGGATGTTAATCAGGTTCTTAATCAATTCCAGTCTTGGCAGCCTAATAGATTGCAGTCACTAAAGGATGTTTCAGCCAAATTGGTGATGCTTCCAAGTCTGGTGTCCTGCAGATGGGTCTCGGATGTAAGAGCCCTTGACCTGACAGGTAGGGCGTTTTCCCGGACGGGGTCTCTTACCCAGCATTCCTGGATGTCCCAAAGCTGTGTGTGGAACAGTGCTGCAAAGCTTAAGAGGAATGACTGAGGATATGTTGTATGCGCACAGCCCACGACAGGGTCATGGAGACTGGAAACCTCTTTGTCCCCTTCTGATCTGATTGTGTATGTGCTTGCGGGTTGATTGTTAGTTTGAATGCTGCCCCAAGTGTTTATCAAACATGTACATGTTTTCCAAATGAACTGACCTTGTGAGTGTAGGCTGGTGCCAGTCGCATTGTCTGGAGGCTGTCTACCCGAGTTGAATACTTGAATACTTATCCCACAAGAAATTCCAGTCTTTGTTATGATGTGTGGCACTGGCAGGGCTTTTTTCTCGGCACATCGGCTATGCAGGATATACTTTATGCTCATTTGCTAGTCAATGTTTGGCCATGATGCAACCCGTCTCTCGACATCGGCTGCGCAGAATTTACTTTATGGTAATTTTCTAGACAATAATTGGCCATGGATGTGGAGTAATGAGCTAAGGGAGACATGAGCCTCAATTCAAGGGAGGTCTTCTACTTTTAAAGTACTCCCTCTCCTAAATGCTTTATGTGCTTTATGACGTTGTATGCTGTGCATAGAAACACTTTCAGAGGCTGCAGTGCTCAATTGCTGAGAAAGTTCAAGGACCTACAGGGAAACCACGAAAAAATAATTAGGATGAACTGGATTTAACCTACACAGCATAAGGCGCACATATTGTAAGTGTGTTTCTAATAATTACATGATGTCAGTTCATGAAGCATGCTATAAGGGGAATACATGATACATGTGGGCAGGCTTGCGAGTTTGAAAGAATTGAACACGTGCCCCGTTGCTAGAGTGATAAATGCGAAATGGCACAAAACGGGTGTAAATTTGTTTTCAATAGACCTGATAAACAACTGTTTTTAAGTAAGAGAGAACCTAGGCAAAAATGTGTGCGATTTCATTGCCGGTAATAGTTTGATTCCAAGCATGCTGGATTTAAATTGCATCTCTGTGCAGCTAACTGGAGACATGATTTCACTGATTGAGCCTGTTGGGGATTTAAAAGTTCTTGCAGTGGATACATCTTTGGAAAAAACATACAAGAAGGCTTTTCGGTTTCTGATGGGTCAGCCCGCAGCCAATCACAACTTAACAGTTCAAAGTAAATATTTCTGCTTACCAGTGGCGCTAGCATTACAAGATACTGAAAAAATAAGAACACCCAAGAAGAAATGAAACAGTCTGCAAGCAATTATTTAATTTTGTATGTTTGACTTTGCTGGCCTGTCACTGTACCACTTTACATTTTTAGCCACATTCGGTAAAAAAAAGCTAAATAAGTCTGTAAAGTTGGAAAACAGATCCACTTTTCTTTTTTTAAAAGCAAAGCCAGACAGTAAGCTTCATGATAAAACCTGTCACACAGTATAAGAAAAGTTCTTTATGTGTGGTTCCTATCAAGAATGTAGCATAACAAAAGGTGCCATGGGCCCTAAAGCAGAGAAACAAAATGCCTAACCAACCCTAGGTTTGGAAATTTAAAAAAAACAACCATTATTGGGCTGCAGCTACCCAACTGGGCAACTTGGTCCTGGTGCCTATGCACCTGCTAGACTATTGATAGCTGCAACCATAGACCCAGAATCTGCCCCGTTTTACTTTATGTCTTGGAACATCTCGGTCTTAAATTATGTGTATGCAATGATGCTCTTTTTCTATATATTTATTCCAAGCGCTTGTGTGTTATATTCTAGAACACGCATTACCTAAGTAACAATATTTTGCAAATGTTTAAATCCTTCTTGAAAGCACTAGGACTTTCACTCTATTTCGTTTTGTGAGGAGTTTTCCCTGAACTGCAATATGAGGTGTGATTTTGCAGAAATACTCGTACATTTATTACTTCCCCGGGTAAAAGGCTTTGTATTTATAGTTTTTCAAAGTGATTGTTATGTTATGTTATGTTATCAACATTTATTTTGCGCACAGATGCTCCAGCTAAGGAGCGTCCTGGCGCAAGGAAAAGGTGGACATAACACAACGCAAGAAAACAAAAGAAGTGGGGGTCAACATAAATTCACATCTAAGAATTACTTGGGTGCACAAAAGGTTTTGGGAATTTGCTTCGTAAAGTTCCCATGCCTGTGTAGTCAATAACAACTCCTCCTTTATCATCCCAGCTAAGCCTTTTTGTACCCACATCATTCTGCCACTACTTGGAACAGTGTGTGTGTAGGTTACTGTAGTATTTATATTGTCGGCAAACTTAACTCCCTGCTGAATATGCAGTGCATGACAGTTTCTTTCAATAACTGCTGGGCAGTTGGTGCTACCCAGAACCAGCGGCTGGTATCACAGTAGTAGTGAACACGGTACAAAACCATATAAAATACAGCCATCCATAATTTTAGCGCAATAGTAATACATCTTTCATATACAATCCAAGAATGTGCCATCTACTGACCAGAGGTAGTTGTAAATGCATTAGTGGTTAAAAGGCTCGTGATTCAGTCGTTGTTAAGGAGTCGTGGTTCAGGCCCTTCGTTGCGAATGAGTCGTTGTAAAGGTTGTTTTCTACCAAGGAAAAAGGTATCTCTTGACAGTGTTGTTGACCAAGGTGAAGGACCTTCCAGGCTTATTCTGGTAGGCCCTTGTAGTCACGCGGCAGTTGATTCACAATCTCAGCCAATGATATTGACATAAAGTCACAACAATTCGATCTTATACTGGGTCCTAGTTAAGGATTGAGTGAAAACCACCCGAAATTCCACCCGAAATTCCAGGTTCTTGTAGGATGACCTAGATGCCGAAAGGCCAGTTTCCCAGGAACCGAATACTCAAGCTATGTCATGGTAAGGAATGGTGCGGCGTTCCCTCCAGCAAAGCAGTGGGACTATTATCTCTGCACTCTTCCTGTGGGCCGGACCAGCTGACCATCCTAAAAGGAGAAGCCTCCCTACTGCCTACAGAGGATTATGGGTTGCTGATGAGGCAGTGGCAGCCTGGGTGGAGGAGGAAGGGGAAGCTGTGGCACACAGTCACTCTAACACTGACAAGACTCATGAATTTTTTGTTATTTCTACTAGAGGGAAAGACATCAAATGCAGCAGTGGCTTTAAGTTCAGCTAATCCACTGAAAAGTCATTGTAACTTTTGGCCTTGGCAGAGGCTGGAGGTAGCGGTTTATTCTTCTGATGGAATAGATTCCTTTTCTCTTGCCTGCTTCCTTAGGAAGTAGTGGCTGTAGCTGTAGCATTGCGTTCAAGGGACTACTAAGCCTTGCAAGACTGGAGGGCCTTCATCAGCTGAAATAGAGGCCATCTGACAGATACCACAAGGATGGCACTGAGCAATTTGGCACTGGCAATCCAAGTCTGGTACTGCTGGATGATCTTATCCATCATGGGATTAAACAAGTTCTTTTCCATGGAAGGGGAGGTTGAGGGCTTTCTCCTGTGACTTCAGCTTCTGGTACAAGGTCTTGAACCAAAATTGCTGCTGCATGTCCAGACTGATGTTTACGGTTCTCATGGTTGGGACACTTAGGCCTAAACCTATACATCAACAGTTTCTACTAGGGTAAGCATAAACCATTTTTCTTATTGGGTGTAGTCAATGAACAAAGGAGCATAGTGATCAAACTCATATTGGAGGGAGGAAACTCTGCTAGCATTGGCTTGGCACAGGGACATCACAGGACTGGTACACCTTTCCATTTGTCTCCAGAAACGTTGAGCATGCTGAAGGATATTGCTTTGCCATTTACAAAGCTATATCACTACCAAGAGAGAGCTGAGGAACTCCTAGATAAAAATAAAAAAAGAACTTTCCTTGTTGACTTCGTCCTTGATGTCCCAATGCTTTAATATGAAATGATCACAGAAAAGCTTTTTTACAGCAATTCCATTGTCAGTGCGGTTATTGGTGGAGAAATGTTGTGGCTGCCAAGGAACTGGTGGGGATTCTAATCGCATATCAATTATCTGTAGGATGGGTTAATTCAAGAGCACGGTGATAATCACTCCTTTTAGCGGGTCAGAGATGTAGGAAATCTGCCTTTTTTTAATGGTTACCTCATATTTATCACCTTTTTCTGGACCCAACATTTTTGTTGGGGTTAGAACTCTGTGCACCTTAATCCAGCTAACCAGTGGTAAAGTGCATGTGTTCCCCTTTAAAAACTGTTGAATTGGAATATTCCTAATTGTTATATTTAACTTGCTTATACGTCACTAGTATACGGTACAAAATGTACCCAGGGGTTGGAAGTTAAATCCCACAAGTGGACTGCAGCCCCTTTGTGCCATCCACTGTAGTGGCGGTGCAAACACTGCTTCAGGGCAACCATTGTAGCCTGATTGTAGTAGTGTAAAAAGGCCAATTCGACCTGTCAAAAATCCAACCAGGGATTATTATTTTAATGTGTGTTAAAAGTTGTGAAATGCTTACCAGTAGCAAACTACAGGCTGACATGACTGGGCAGAGATGACTCCTCTGACCCTCCCAGAATATGCAGTGGCAAATCCTCCTTAAAAGGTCTACTTGGTTTACATATGACATGGGGCGCACTTGACAGGACTGCAACAGGATGGCAAAACAACTCTTATTTGGCCACTGTCTTGTTGCTGGAAACCCCTACTTTTGTTGTACCAGACTTCTGTTTCTTGGTTTATTGTGGGTGCAGTGGCTGCCCCAGGCTGGATTTTAGGTTAGATGTGGAAGGACAATGGGATTACCGCAGTCTAATATCCAAAAACACCGCCAGCCCTCACAGCCCAAGTGGAGTGTGGCTGAAGACTTTTGCCATCTTGAAAATTCCAAAAGAGAGCATGGTTGGCACTGGGAACTTTTAACCCATTGGTCAGGGAGTGCCCAGGAGTCATTCTCGCCCACTAGCTCATGCCAGGCATAAATGTAGCATCTCCAGAAACTCATTTAGAAAACTCCTAGACCTGAAACCCATTTAGAAAACTCCTAGACATGAAGAAAAACAGAAGAGGACTGGACCTGCTGTCTGTGACTTGAGAAGTGCCCTGAAGGTCGCCTGCTCCCTCTTGTACCCATAACAAAGAAGTGTTTTCCAAAGGTCATAAGGCAGATCTGTTCAAGCTGCAGGGATACAACATGTTCAAAAGGCCATTCTTGCAACTCTCCCGCTGACCAGTGGCAACTGGACCCTGCTGTTGGCCTCTGCCGACAGCCTGTGAGTTTCTAAGTGCCTCCCCTGAGATCCTGGGGTTAAGAAGTGTACTCCTCTGGTGGATTGGGACTGGACTAAGGGGTTGAGCATGAGTTTGTCGGGCCGATGGACCGCCAAACCTGAAGTGGTGGTGTGGCGGTCTGACCGAGGTGTTCAGAGTTGGGCAGTCGGATCGCCAGGAAACCATGATCCCTGGTGGTCTTACAGCGGTCTGAGGCCCATAATATGCTTGGAGATAATGCTGCAGGACCACAATGAACATTACGAGTTTCCTTACTGCCACAGGTTTCATGCTGGTGAGCCCGCCATAAAAAATGTGGCGGTGAGGAAACTAAGGGGGCCGTACAGAGCAAGAGGATGCATGCAGGGGGGGGGGGGCACATGTTGGGCCCCTCTGCATGCATGCACCTCCAGTTCCTGCACGGCATGGACTTTACAGTCCCTGACGTGTAGGAGCGTGCTGTGGTGCTCCCATTGCAGGTGGTGTGGTGTGGCGGTTTGGCAGTCTTGGAGAGGGGTGCTTGCATGGTATCCCGCTCCAAGACCGCCAAACACGCAATCAGGCCCTAAGTCAAAAGGTAAAACCTTTGTCCAGGAGAAACTGGCTGGTGTATCTCACCTGCGCTCCATCGCGGTCAGTGCCATTTTGACTTCATTAAACTTTTGGTATTGCATAAGTGCTTTCACGTTGCCCTTATTTAAGCCTGTCTGCTCTGTGCCACAGCTACCTAGGGTCTGAGATTTCGTTAATTTAGTGACGTTGAGGGTTCACCCTAACAAGGATTATGATTATTCCTGGAGGTGGGTAGTCACCCACCTCAAATAATAGTTCAATTTATTTTCAAGAAGCTTCACCCTTAACGAAGAACACCTTTAAGATGTATTCTGGGTCAAGCACTAGAACGAAACCACCAATGGTGGAAAACCTCTACAGGATTGATGAAAGCTTTTATATTGCCAGGCAATTGTACCAATTTGTTCACTTCTATTTTCTTAAATATGTTTAGAATCAGCTGTAGGCGTGTTGCAATATTAAGAGGCTGGGAGTGATCAGAGATGTTGAAAACCTTCTCCTGAAATGTCAATATTTGAAAATCCGGAAGACAATAGATACTAATGTAGTAGGGCTCCTCGAGACAATATTTAGGACAGGCCACTCTTAAGAAATTGCTCAATATTTCACTTTTGCCGTGCTACATGATATACTCTCCTACCTACTCTGCAGCATTTCTGCCTGTCTTGTTGTAGGACCACTGTCATAGAAAGGTGCTTTCGAATTTGGCCTGTTTTTAGACTTGCAAGTACGATCTTGTAATTTATTGGATGCTCGGTTTCCTTCTTTTGGCTTTTTTTTGTAGAGAATAAACTTTTTGTTTTGATGAAACTTTTTAGAGGATGTCTAGTGGCTGCCTGCAGACGAGGTTTCTCTTATGAGACCTCTCAAGAATGTATTTGAGAGGATTGCTAAGGATAAGGCCAGTTTGGAAGGATCGTTCAGCCATGGGTAAGAGCACATTTGTAAATGCTTCCTATGGATAGGAGTCCACTCAGTATTGCTTCCTAGGGATACGTATCCACTTGGAAGTATTTACCCACTAATGCAAGTACACCAAGTATTTCTGTGCCCACACAAGCGTTTCCAATAGGGCATAAGGAGGCATATGCAACAGAAACTGAGAAATGAATATCACTGGTATGTATATCTTCTTTCGATTCTACCTTTTTGAAGGAGTTTACAAAAGTAGTATAATTCATTCTAATTGTTGTCACCCATAAAGGTCATGGAAGAACAATACATGTACACCAATCGACTTCCATATTTACGTATGGGCCAGAGATTAACAATAGTATCCAACCGCTACATTAATCTTAACAAAGAAATAATTAAAAGTTAAATGAAAAAAGGATCGACAGAAAATATCAATTTTTTTTAGAAAGTGAACATGTCACCAACGGACAAAACACTGAGTATGAGACGAAATAGTGTACGTAATTAAGAGTGAAGTATAACGTTTTAAGTGGCATCCTGGCTTCTTCACAGTCAATTTATTATGCACTGGTTAAATGTATCATTCTCAATTTCAAGGCTGACGAACTGACATCCTTCTGCTATAAACGTGCTCAAGAAGACATTGAATCTAATTTTAATGCTAACCGACCCCACAGTACGTTTACTGCAGCAGAGCTGAACCCCAGAGAGCTCTGCCACTACCTGCTAGAGACTTAATCTGGATTCCAGCCAACTCCATGGTTTCTAAAGGAAGGAAAGCTAATTTACACAAATTATGTACCATTTCCAGCAAACTCTATAAGAAGTGAGGTTGCTCCAAAATAAACTTCAAAGTGCCCAAGCAGTTAAAAGGAAGGCCACCACAAGAGGACCTTTAAATAGAATGAGAAAAACAAGCCAAAACAAAAAAAGCAAAAACCCTAATAGGTGGTTGCCGAAAGTTAGTTCGTCCAGCCCATTAAACAGTAATATGTCATTTATACAAACATTGAAGGAGATGACTACATACGTGGTCAATTATGTATAGTAGACGGTCAAATCTGGCTGCTCCTTGAACCAACACAAGAGGTGAATGAATGTCTAGATCACTAACACATTCTTGTTATAGCCCTAGATAACTTTTGTAACGTTGACAGAACTATGTATATCAACCTAGCCAAATATTAGTAAAAGCTATCCCTTAGTAACCGGTTATGTACACATACTCCAATATACTCCAGTAGGCACCCGCCTATGCTCAAGTGAGGAGGGGAGTAAAAGGATGGGAGAACGAAAGAAAGGAGGGCAGAACTGGGGTCATTAGGATTAATCGAGTGGCACAAGTAATGTAGATATATGTGCAACCTACTATCTTGCAATATCAATCCATTACCTTTTGGCTAGGTTCGAGCTATAGAAATTGCATATACATCTATACATATACATCGCCGCATGAAAATACACATTAACAAAGTAAAGGAGGCATTGTAATTTGTGCAAAAATATTAACTGATGTTAAAAGAAGACACCTAAAATCTAAGAATGAGAAGATGTACAGCAGGTGGGCACAAAATGACCGATCGGACCAGAGGAAATACTCCAGAAGCAGCAGGAGGAACTCAACTCACAGCTGAGGGTGCATACACGGTGTGGGGAGCAGAATGAGAGGCTTGGGGAGGAGCAGATGAAGGAACACTTCTGCCAATTCCACCAGTTGCCCGTTTGCCAGAACAGTTGTGGAAAAATGAAAACACCCCATCGAAGAAAAACAGGTTCTGCTAAGAACCCATAAAAAAACAAAAAAAGCGTGCGGGTGGAACTGACCGCGTGGTGCAGGGGTGGGGTCCCGCAGTTCCAGGGTCCCCCTCCAGCACTGTGCAAGGGCCCCTGGCTTGAGAGCTCCTGACTGGGTCCAGAGTGTGTGGGGCCCCTCATGTACTTTGCTGGTGGGGCTCAAGTTTTGTTACGCCACTGCTGCGCACTATTAAAAGCTGTGTGCTATGGGGAATGGACACCCACCCAGCATGTGGATTGGGAATAAAGTGCATCTTAAAAAACATAAACAGACATAAATACAAATAAAAAACACAGAAATTGAGGTTTGGTTCAACACAGAAAAACACTGAAATTCACCAATTACGATTAGCAAAGCACACAATGAACCCAATAACTCACATTGTCGGTCATGCACAAAAAACATTTGCAGAAATGTCTCTCTAGTAACAGAAAAACCTGGCAGGTGATGAAGTGAAGGTGTTCATTGTGTGCGTTGCATACCATAATTGCCGAACTTCAGTGGAATTGAGCGTTTGAGCCAGAGCCTAACTAATGAATGTCTAAAAACAATTCATGCGAAATTAAACGATCTAATACTATGGAAAATCTTTGTTTGTAAAATAATTTTATTTAAAAATTGTGAATCCACAACACTGGGGTGCACCGGCAGGAGCTAGTAATATTGGACAGGTACTAGATAGCATCTTGTACAGAACATGCTATTTTTACATATGAACAAATGAGTAATTTGAGGTACAGCAAGATAAAGTGTTTTGCGCAGAGGATTAAATCACCTTTATGATCACTCTGTTAACGTTCTTTCGTAGGCTCTTCCTCACTGGTAACTTGTGGGTAACTCTGTCACCTAGTAGATGGACCGAACCTGCCTCTATTGCGTTGTAGTCTGAGCACGGGTGTGCTCCAATCCATATGTAACCTAGACAGTTCCCTTCCTTAAAACAAGCATTTTCAAAGTCAATCGGTCTGGCCTAAAATGTTAGTGCAGTGGTATTTTTTTAGGTCTCGTCTGGCGTTAGCAGAGCACATGCGTTGCTTTCGCCATGTGAGGGCCTTTTGGAATCAATACGGATTCCAGATGGGCACGCGGACGGACAGAAGATGTGCACGTAGGGGCTGGATGCTTTACTCACGGCGTGAGACGGACGCACTATATTTTTGACACTGGCGACAGCTTGTTAACTTAGAGTACCCCTCCCACCTCCCAACTCAGCATGGTGAAGTGCCTTTATTTACATTGCTGGCGCTTTCAGATCCCTCCCGCCTCCCAACACACCATGACAAAGCGCCCTCATTTATTTATCATCACTGGTGCTTTCAGGCCCCTCCCAACACACCCTGGGAAAGCGCCTTTATTTATCATCACAGGTGCTTTCAGACCCCTCCCGCCTCCCAACACAGCTTTGCGAAGCGCCTTTATTTATTTAATATCACTGTTGCTTTCACTTTGGGCTCTGATGCTGAGAGAAGCTAGATCTAAAGTCTAAGGTACATTTCAGAAAGTTGACGTGTTTCTTGTGGGTTATGTAATGGCAGGCTATTATGTTCAACTGTTTGCTGGCGGACTGTACGGAGGTCTTGTGGAGGGCTACTTGATTATTTTGGGCTAGTCTTTAACTTATTTCAAACCATGAGTTGCCCACTTTCGTTCATTAGATTTGTGCTCTTCTTTATGTATTCTACTGTAATCATCAACATAACTATTTTTATATATCTTTTCATTTTGAACTTCTGTTTCTGTGCGCTGCAAATATGTGTTTTATATTACCGAATTTTGTTCTCCATTTTCCCGACCTCTTACGGTCATAAGGCTAAACCTGGCTCTAGACTGAAATATCATACTAAACTGCCCCCTATCTGGGAAACAGCTGCAACCCACACACTGAAGAACCTCCAGCTATTAATGTTTGCTAAGCCTCCTGTTGTCTCTGCCATGAAAGTTCCAGTAAAATAGCTCAGTGGATTAATATGCCTACTGCAGATTTGCACGGGCCAAACTACAGCTTATTAAGGTACGTAATAAAGCTAGTTTTATTGAAGCACAGTAAATAAATAGCAATCGTGTAATTAAGTCATCCTGCCTCTCTGATATAACTTGCTTTCAGGTCTTTTCACGTGTGTTAATGCCTTATGTATTATGACCAAACAGAGCATTCACGTGGAAAATGATGCAAGGCACTCGCAAACTCTTTGCTCAAAAAGTGTCATTTTGTGAAATATATTTCGAATTTCTTGAAAAATATTAAGCAGTTTCGCACACTCCCAGGGAATAGTAAAAAAACATTTTTTCTCTTTAACCCTGGCAAGTTTTGCCCATAAAACTGCAGATACTCTGCTGGATTGTATGGGTGCTTGGACAAGTGAAGTTTGTGACCAGTAGTCCTAATTTCAAGGTCTTTAATTCAAAATGTTTGAGGTCCTGGTCGAAGCCCAGGAACCTCTGTGAAATATTTCAAACCTGATGCAAACAGATCCGTTGAGTTCCACCTTCACCTAGAACCCAATGGTTTCTTATTTAATGTACAATCTCACTACATAAAAACCACTGGTTTCTCCTGTTACCACTCGTGTTTTGAATATGCCCACTGTCATGATGAGGGCGGCCAGGCCATTAATTTTTTTTTCTGGGACTATTGTTTTTTTTTACTTTTCATGCTATTAGTGTGGCCAGCAAGTCCCAGCATGTGCTCTTGGCATAGCTCTTCAATCCCTGGGGCACAGCACCCAGGACAATGTGCTACATGGCTACTCACATATAAGGTCCCAAATGTGAGACCTATTGGCTATGCCAGTGCTTGTTTTGTAATTGCGAGCATGTCACAAACATAAATGGAATAAAACATGCAGCCAACTAAATGTGGACACCATAGATGCACAATAAAAATCTTAAGATTGAAAAATATTCACTAATATTACTGTGTTCCCAGTGATTTAAAAAAAAAAAGAAAAAACCTTTTAGTGGCACTCTGCATTGTATTATTATTTGTGAAGATAACAGTATATAACCACTTAACCAAGAATCTAAATCGCAAGGAGCCATGTTACAATTTCACGTAAACACTTTAGAACAGCGACTTAAAAAAGAAGAAAGAAAATAAATCCCCATCTGAATGGAAACCCAAAGTGTAGGCAAAATGAATGACTGGAATTTAAAGTTAATATACATAAATGAAATAAAACACTCTTTGTGCTCTGTCTTAGAAAATCAGTAGTACATGTCAGTACTGACTCTAGTGTGTAGGGAAAACACAAAAAGTGTTGAGTACTTGGGGCGGAAACGTAGTTTACGGACGAAGGCCCTTGCCCACCCCATGGGAGGCATGCTTAATCATTGGGCCCCTCCTGGCACCTACCCTATGAGTCTTTGGGTGCATGCTACTACCAATTTACTATCATGGGAAGTTTAGGGGGCTATGTTGATTAATATGTTGCTATGCCATTCATGTTGCCTCTCAAAAAGTCATGGCTGTGTGCAGATGGGATTAGAAAACTGAGTTTTAAAACATCCTACTGGGTGGAGTAAATAATTGTGTTAAGTCCCCTAGTAGTAGCCCTTACTTTTTGAGAGACCTGGGGAGGGAGAGAAACTAATGTCAGTAGAAGGGTTTGTTATGTAGTTAATAGAGTTCTGGCAGGGAAGGGGTGGAAAGAGATAGGAGCTGGGGAAAGGGAGTGAAGACACAAAGTATATTACATACAACTAGAAAGGAGGTAGAATGTTAACAGAGGAACTGGAGACTACAGACCTCCTTGCAAATGAGATGTTAATACATCAGGTATATGACCAGATCTCTTTAAAGTACTTCACTGAACTGAAGGACTAACTGCACCACAGAAGAGAATAATTACACAACAATGTTTAAAACAACTCAATGGGAACATGCGTTTTATAGAGGACACACCTACTATACAAAGACATACGGAGACTCTGCTCACAATCCTTCCTATTGCAACACTCGGCAAAGACAAAACAAAGCCAATGTAGGAATCTTAGTGGCCCAACATGTTGGTCTCCCAGTCACAGACATCTATAAAGATGAGTGTGGTAGATGGCTACTGTTGGACGACTGGTTCAGAAGGAAGCCTCTGTTTATAACATAGTCCAAAGAAAAGAAGCCATCCTCAGGCATACCCTGGAAAAAATTTCAACATTAGGTAAATTGAGATTGAACTAAGAGGGGACTGGACTCTAGTGCTGGAAATGGGCACAGACAATCCAGGCAATTGTTTAGTGGAGCAATAGTAATATCTCAAAAAGGGAAAGATTGGTTATGAGATTCAGGCCTACTGGACGCATGGTGAAAACATACCTGCACCCAAGTAAGTTATTTCCATTGTTCTCCTGTCCACACAACTTATGCAAGAATACACAAGATATTAGTGGCTCACAAGCTTAAGCATAAAATAAAGGATGTCTAACAAGGCAGCATTACATTATCAGACAATGCTCTAGTATTGTGCCATGCCATGTTAACTGAGAGGGCCTAATAACTCAGAAAACCAACCCTGGCAACTTAATGATAGCATATAGGGGGGTCTGAGATAAGTAATCAAAGTAATCAATGACATCTCAGACTTTTTTCACAATAAAATTCTTGACATCCATACCTCATTAGATGTACAACGTCATTCTCTGGACGAGAATATCCCTCCTGTTACAAGTACTTTGGATTCTTTGGATGCAGCTCCTTCCAGTTCATTCATGGAATTTCCATCTCTGTCTCTTGAAGGACTGAACCTTCTACTTGACAGGACGAAATCCTCCTCCCCTATGGACCCTCTACCTCTTAAAAAACTGAAAGAGTGTAGAAGCAGTCTTCTTCCCTCCATGTTGGAGGTGATGAATAAGGCGATTGCCCAGGGTTCCTTTCCATCGGTATGGAAGAAGGCTATTGTGAAGCCTCTCCTCAAAAAACCATCACTTGACCCCAGCCTCCTTAAAAATTTTAGGACTATTTCCCTACTCCCTGCACCTGCAAAAATACTAGAAGCACATCTCAACCTCCATCTGTCTTCCTTTCAGGATGCCTCCCAGTACCTTGACAACACCCAACACGGATTTAGAAAATATCACAGCACAGAATCTGCTCTCACTCTTGTGGTCGATAACATCTGACGCAAAGTGGAGGCTGGTCAAACTACAGTTCTAGTGCTTCTGGACCTCACGGCTGCGTTCAATACCCTGTCTCCCGCCATCCTAACATCTCGGCTTAGGGAGGCAGGTGTTACTGGGTCGGCCCTGAGTCTCCTCAACTCTTTTCTCCTTGATAGGGAACAGAGAGTGATGCTCGGAAACCACCTCTCCCCTGCCAAGTCTCTGCCATGTGGGGTGCCACAGGGGTCGGCATTAAGCCCGACCCCGTTTAACATCTACGTGGCCCCCCTTGCTAGGCTGGTAAGATCGCAGGGGATGGAGGTGGTATCATACGCCGATGACACCCAGATCATGGTGTCACTCACTCATTCCTCTGTCACTACATCTGCCTTCAGCTTCAGGTCATGCATGCAGCATGTGGCAGACTGGATGATCATCAACTCCCTGAAGCTGAATGGCGACAAGACAGAGGTACTGGTCTTTGGGAAGGACCAAGATGTCTGGTCGAGTGAGTGGTGGCCTTCCTCTCTTGGCATCTGCCCCACCCCCTCTCAATCTGCCAGAAATCTCGGCGTGGTCTTTGATACTTCACTCTCGATGTCTCTACAAGTGAATCGGACCGTGGCCACTTGTTGGGGTGAGATCAGGATACTCAACAGAATCCGTAGCTATCTCTCCCTTCAGGCACGCAAGCAGATTGCAGTCGCCCTTGTTGGCTCCAGGTTAGATTACTGTAATTCCTTATACATGGAGTCCAACAAGGGCCTCATACATCGACTGCAAATCGTGCAGAATGCTGCAGCGCGTTTTGTCTTAGCCCTTCCTAAGACATCATCTCCCACCACCGCGAGGAGGGATCTCCACTGGCTTCCCGTCCAGCACAGAATTTACTTTAAAAAATTTTGCTTGACGTATAGAGCACTCGAGGATGGCTCTAAGGGTGCTACTAGCTCTCTACTTACCCGCTATCATCCAACAAGGTGCCTCCGTTCTGCGGGATTATTTCAACTTGTTGTTGCTCGATTCAGGCTGACCAGATGGGGAGCTAGGGCTTTTTCCGTCGTTGCCCCTCAGCTCTGGAACGCCGTTCCAATTGAGATTAAAACCCTACCCTCAATGGACCTGTTCAAAAAGGCCTTAAAACGTGGTGCTTCTCAAGAGCCTATTAATGATGGACTGCTACGCCATGGATATGAGCTGGTATTTTGAAGTAGGCGCCTTGACGCCCATTGGGCTAAGTCCGCGCAGGATAAGACGCCTTTCATTCATTCATTATTGACATGGTCCAGAGACTGAAAAGAGCAACTGTACTGCTACCCCTATATGTTGAAAAAGTGTTTGATGGGATGGGATGGGAGTACCTTTGAAAGACCGTGCAAGCCTGGGGATCCCTATAAAATTTAAGATCTATGCTGATGACATGTTGGTACCAGTAACCAACCCTATCGACTCTATCCTGCCATTATGAGAAGCGCTGAGATTTTTTAGAAAAATGTCAGGGTATTTGATTATTTTAGAACAAACATACGCAGTTAACCTTATCTGAAACTGAGGAAATAGAAATTTACGTGTCCAGTGTGTACCCTACATGCACCCTATGTATGTACCTTATGCCCCATGTATGTCCATGTTATCGTGTAATTCCCTTCCCGTGCCTGTCATGATAATGCCCCTGCATTTCCGTCTAACGTTAGCATGTCAGTTATTAGGCCTTCCATGAATGAAACGTTAATTCTGTACTGAGGCCTACGTTGCCAATGCATTTACATGGTACACGTTTTTGTGGCCCAGCCGAGCCAGGCCCTGAATTCAGGCTCCGAGCCTCTTCTGACTCTGAAAGCTACAGTTTAGGTATGCATCCCTGACCTCTACCTTACTTCCTCTTCAGCCGAGAGGTCCCCGGCCTGACCTGCCTGCCAAGACGGTATTTTGCCTACAGTTATCTGCTCAGCCTCCGCAAAAACACATTCCAGTCTAGTGAAATAGGTAAACATCTTCCGCCTGCAGAGCATAGGGCCTAGCCTTCCTGTCTCCATATAAGTGATTTACTGAACCCGTTACCATAGAAGCCCATGGCCCCCACGCAATGCACGTAGAAATATATGCACACACTAGCATTTAATGATGTACGGCCTCTGTTCAAGAGACCTTTACTTCAGACAATACACCCTCCAAACACAAGATATCAGATATGCCAAAGGTGCAGGTCGCTCTGACATCCCAGACTCCTCTACTAGTGCTAAAGTCAACCCCCAGCTCTCCCCAGTTACACGTCAATTCCACGTCATGAACAGTTGCTCGCACATACAGGGTAAAAGTTTCTGCTGACCCTGCAGACCTCTTCTATGCATCCACCCACCTATGACACTCCTATGACTCATCAAGTGAACATCCACTGTACGCCTCCTTACACGCCTTTTTTCTACGCCCATGTGTTCTTATCTCTCTTTCTTCACTTGCTCTGCCTGGAGTGTTCCGCCTACTGTATTCATTGCAATTATGTGGTTTTACTATATATAATGTGTGATGTTAATAAAACATTAGATATCCCTTCCTGAACCTTAGTGGTGATGGAACCCGATTCTCCCCTGGCTCGAGCCATTGCAATAAAGCCCTTTTGACTCAGATACCACGGACTCTGCCTCTCATTTTATGAGCTATCCTCATTGTTATTAATGTATAGAAAAATAGTCCGGGTAATTTTATTTACCACATAATTCTGGCGCCCGAATAGGGACTAGTCCCCTTCCCCACGCGCCGGCGATGTAAGCGCAGCCCCCTGACCCCTTCTACAGCCGTGACGGACCCATTCTGTGCACATCCGCGGGTTTTCCTGCTAACTCCCTCAGGCCCACGGAGGAGACGGAGACTGCGACCAGGCATCCACACGAGGCGGTGAGGATTGCGGACTGTCCCGACCAGAGCCCAAGCCGAGAGAGCAAGGTCCGAGGTATCCGGAGGCCCACCTGTTCCAAGGCGCATGCGTAGCAGCAAGAAGCCGTAGCAGTCCAGTCCAGTATCGAGTTTCCGAGGCCTTCAGTTTTGCTTCCCGGTGAGTACCGTTGTTGGGAACGCATATAGATGGGTTCATTTATTTGAGCCCGGTCAAGACGGGTCTAGGTACACAGATCCGGTAAAGACGTGTCCATTTAGGTGGATGCGGTAGGACGTGTCTCTTTATGAGACCGGTATGACTGTGCTGTTCTAGCAGTGCATCCAGTATAGTATTGTATTTTGGAATTTTTTAGAATTGTGTTATTCTATGTACCCGGTAGTATCTGTAATGTTTTAATGTCGTGGTATGAATGAGTGTTTGCACTCTATTATTGTGCTTACTGTGTTTTCGTTCAAGCTAGTTCAAACATGCCGCTGTTTTCGAAATTACGTCAGATAGGAACCAGGAAAGGGATACTCGAAGAGGCAGTTCCCGTCCCGCCTAGGGACACTCCTGGACATTTTATGTACCACAAGCATGGCCTAGATGCCATACTGTACTTAGATTTATGGGTCGATTACACGAGGGATCTGGAAGAGTAATATAGATGGCCTGTCTCAGGGACATGGGATGCTGATTGCATCATGAGAGTAGAGGAAGCACTATGGAAAAAGAAAGCTAGACAATCCCAGAAAGATGCCATAGAGTTGTGGCGTAAAGAAGCGCATAGAAGAACAGAGAAAGAAATCCAGAAAGCAGAAAGAAGTAGAGAAGCATCAGAGAAAGCCAAAGAAAAAGAACTATTAGAAGAAGGTGAACGGGTTAAGGCAGAACAATTAGAGAGACAAAGAAATGCCCTTATTAAAGGTATGTATCCCCTCCTCGCCGAGGGCCTATCTAAAGAGACCCCGGAAGTACCCAGTAACTTGCCGCCACCACTGATCCCGACTAAACTCCGTAGTCATAAACAGACCGCAGCGGACATTTTCCTTTCCTCCTATTTAGATGACGCTGCTCCAGAATATGTAAATGTACCTCCTCCCAACCCTATTGTTCCTAATCCTCCTACTAATCCTCCTGCCACCGACCCTACAAATCATTTTCACACAGCACCCGTAGTACAAGATCAACCCGCATTACCAGCGACAGCGTTGGCAGTAAAAGCTGATTCAAGCCAAGGCGATTCCAGTCTAGGAGCAGCAGGAGGGGGTCCCTCCACCCCACCTCCATTAAAACGATCATCACTACGAGATTTAGCACTACAACACACGCCTAAACCAGCTACATACCAATCCCTTATACAGTTCCTTACTGATTGTATATATGATCCAGTACCAGGGGAGGGTCCAATGCTTATATACTCAATACGATTAAGACGCGTTGCAGATTATTTGATTATTCTACCAGGCATGAAGGACCATCTAGACAAAATATATCACTTCATTAGAAAGGGGGAGGGACCAGAAAGTATTAACGAGGCCATGGCACATAGAAAAGTGGAGCTTCAACGTATGCTCTTACAGTTTTTGATTAATTGTTTGATCAGGGAACAAGACCAGCCAAATAAAGAAGTAACTAAAGTCATGACAAACTGGAGTGACAACATAGCTACTGGTAAACACGATAAACAGAGTTGTGTAGACGCAATGTACAGAAAAATTCGTAAAGAAATTCTTGAAATACACAAGAAAGAACGGGCCGAGAAAGAAGCCGAGAAAGAGGATGATGAAGTCTCAGAGGATGATGATGCAGTAACAGGGGAAATGAATAAAATGAATTACGTAGGTAGGGCAAGATCGTTTGATAGACCCATACGCCTAGAATACAAGAAACGTTCTCTTTCTCCCATACCAGAACAATATTCCCTTGAACACATATTCCAAGCTACTGACCAAGCATTGAAAAAACGAGTAGGGAGTAGCGAACTTAGTACTATGCATGAACAGGAACAGGGTCAGCAGTTCAATGGGCTGGCAATTCTAACATATATAAGGATGACATAGTAGCGCAAACATTTTTGAGTCTTCCTCCGGAAGAACAGCGTTTAGCTGGTATTTACATGATTCAACATCTCATCACACTGTACGAGAGTCAGCATTCCGATCCGGGTCCCCTGTTTAAATTATTGGACGATTTACTCCTAGCAAGATGGAGAGGTCTAGGCACCGAATTAATTAACGTCATTCTAGATCAACGACATAAATACATGACATTCCTGACCCCACACTTGATTTCTGTTCCACACCGAGAAAGAAAGACCTTTCACATAGACAGACAGAATCCCCTACGAGAAGTCCATCCCGTTAGAACTGACGCGGGTGTGCTTCAACGAGTATACGTTTACACACCGTTAACGAAAATGGAATTATTGGAAATGAAAAAATTACTGCCCTGTCATGATAAAGACCCAGCAGGGTTCCACCGAGAATTAAAAGACATGCTCCGCATGGGGGAGAATATACATATGCTGATACGATTAAAATGTTGAAATTCCTGTTACCAGCAGGCATTTACGAAAAACTGAAAGAAAAAGAGTGGGAGGTGGGAGAGAAAAAGATTAACTGGGCAGAATTAGAAGACGAGGATAATACACGAACCCCTGCTACTGGTCTCGGGGATGAAGCTAAAGAATTACCCGAGCTATTGATACAGGTTTTGCCGAGATTATTGACTACTAAAAAGGAAGATTGGGATGCTATTTCAGCCTGCAAACAGAAACAAGATGAAGACACTAGTGATTTTTATTCTAGATTTGAAAAATGTTTTCTTATTAATAGCGGCCTGAAGACAAGTAGTGAATCGTACCCACATCTGTTTGTGACCAAATTAGTAGAGAATTCCTTACCCCAGATTAAAAATAGAATACTGAAGGTTGAAAGTACCTGGCAAGCTAATAGCCCTTCCCAAATGTTACAAAATGTTACAGTATCACCAGAACCGAATTAGAGAAGAACAAGAACACGAAAAGAGACGCATGAAAGACACGAAAATGAAAGTACTAGTTGAGAAATCAGTTCCAGCCGTCGATGGCCAGAGAAAGGGCGCGGCACCTGTCAAAGGGAACTGTAACTACTGCAAACAGCCAGGTCACTATATAAACGAATGTGCTGTCCTGAAACACAATATAGCTACAGGCAAGACGAAAGAAAGACCGCGTCCTCCTAGACAGGAACACATCCCGCAGAACACGCAACCTCCACAGAACGCACAACAGACAGTAGCTGTACCCCAACCCATAGCTGCCACGCAACATGTCACGCAACAAATGTACCAGTACGTCAGATTACCCAGATTATCAACAGTATTCATGAAACGGCCTAGAGAGGGAGGTTGGCTTGCCCCTTATCGAGGTTCCTGTAGATCAAGAGGGTCCCTATGTGCATAGTCATGTATTGGGGAAAGACAGAAAATTTCTGATTGACACAGGGGCGAGCAGAACTACCATCAGTCATGACGAGGTCCCAGGGGCACCCCTCTCAGGCTCACGGAATATTTCCCTGGGATTTTCAGGAAAGCCTATTGTTAACGAAGTGTCAAAGCCAGTTTCCCTAGAAGTTGGTCCATTGTCCCGCACTACAGACTTGTTGCTTACGAAATCTTGTCCAGAAAACTTGCTTGGTATAAAAACGTTGAAAGAACTAGGAGCAGTGATTTGTTGTTCTCCGGAAGGAGTGAGATTGTTTTTACGCGATTTTAAAGGTCATTATGTGTTGAGAGATTTTGGCCCCAGACTTCAGAATGTACCACAGCATTTATGGGCAAAAGGTCCGACTGATGTAGGTTACATGCACATTACACCATACCGTGTCACACTCAAGCAAGGAGTTGTACTGCCTCAAATCCGACAATACAAGTTACCACCTGAGGCTATAGTAGCCTTACTGAAAATTGTTGACGAACTCATTTCACAAGGAGTGGTTGTAGAAACTGACTCCAATGTATGTAATTCCCCTATCATTCCGATTCTTAAACGAACTGACCCGAATGCACCACCGGTTTACAGATTAGTGATTGACCTCCGAGAATTGAACAAATGCATAATACCCCAGTACCCAGTGGTCCCAGACATTTCTTCACTATTGACTGCAATTGATTCTGAAGCGACGTTCTTTACTGTAATTGATCTCAAGAACGCCTTCTTTAGTGTCCCAATCCATCCGGAAAGCCAATACCTTTTCGGATTCTGTTTAAATGGCCGAAGCTTCAAATTTGCGAGGGCTCCTCAAGGGTTCACAGAAAGCCCTAGTATTTACAGTCAAGCACTGAAACGACAACTAGACAGTATTCACATGTCTACTGACACTGCACTGCTCCAATACGTTGATGATCTATTGATCACAGCGCGGACAGAACGAGACTGCGAACGTGCATCACTGACAGTCTTATACTTCCTGGCAGAAAAGGGGCACAAGTGTCCCCTTCAAAGCTACAATTCTGTGTCCAGCAAGTTGTGTACCTTGGTCACTTACTGTCCAAGTGGGGTAGACAGTTGACCCCTGACCGTATTCAGTTAATTGCACATCTTCCACAGCCCAAGACACAAAAGGAAGTACGGGCCTTCATTGGCCTCACTTCTTACTGTAGACAATGGATTCCCCAGTACGCATATCTAGCCAAACCACTCATACAGTTGACAACACAGGAGGCAGCGACTTCGACTGTTCTCCCTTGGACTCAGGAACATACACTTGCTTTTGATGAACTGAAGAAAGCTCTATGTCAAGCACCAGTTTTAGCGACACCATGTTACAGCAAACCTTTTACACTTTTTGTCACTGAACGCGATGGCACAGCATTATCTGTTCTCACACAGGATCAAGCAGGAAAACACAAGCCTTGTGCCTACTTTTCTAGTACATTGGATCCAGTGGCCCAGGCTCTGCCTGCGTGCCTAAAATCCGTTGCAGCAACAGCTCTAGCAATCAGACAAAGCGACCCCATAGTGTTAGGACACCCCCTGACGGTACAGGTTCCACACTCAGTGGAAGTTCTTTTAAACCGGATACAGACACAACACCTGACTATAGCAAGACTAACAGGATATGAACTGACACTGTTCCAGCCACACATAGAGATCAGACGTTGCAATATTTTAAACCCTGCTACACTTTTACCCTCAATCACAGCAGACCCTACACCACATGACTGTGTGGAAGTCATTAACACAGTGACGAAGCCAAGACAAGACTTGACAGACATTGCATTGCCCGATCCAGACCTGACACTTTATGTGGATGGTTCATGTATGAGAACAAGCACAGGAGAGTTAGTGGCCGCGTATGCAGTGACCACTGATACTGAAGTCATAGAAACACAACGAATTGACACTTTGTCTGCCCAAGCAGCAGAGCTCATCGCTCTGACCCAAGCCTGCATACGAGCCAAGAACCTGAAAGTAAACATATACACAGATTCACAGTACGCCTTCGGAGTCGTTCACGACTTCGGTGTCCTCTGGCAAGAGAGAGGTTTTCTGACCTCCCATGGAGCCAAAATACAGCATGGTCCCCTCATTCAAGCTCTGTTAGATGCAATACACTTGCCAACAGCAATAGCCATCATGAAGTGCAAAGCACATACGAAACTCACTGACACTATTTCCCAGGGTAACGACCTGGCAGATCGAACAGCCAAACTTACAGCGCAGACTCATAAAGACATTCCAGCTGACACGACAAAGACTGATGTATCATCACTGACGAATTGCATGACAGTCAGGGATCCCTCACAAGATGTACTCGACATACAGACACATGCCACTCCAGACGAAATCAAGAAATGGACTGAACAAGGAGGGGTCCAAACCGATCAGGGATGGATGACAAAAGGCAAAGGCACATAGTTTCTCCCCGATTCCATGGTTCAAGCTATCATTAATACAGCACATAGTCCAGCACACTTAGGAGAAAAAGCCATGTTAGACAGTATACAGAACATCTGGTTCAACAAGCATTTACGTGCAGCAGCGAAACAGAAAGTGCGTACCTGCATGATCTGTTGTCAGTTCAATCCAGGCAAAGGCATTCCCGTGGAACAAGGTGGATTTCATCCTCCTGACCACCCTTTTGAAGTCCTCCAGATGGATTATATTCAGATGGACAGATGTCGATGATTCAAGTATGTCCTTGTAGTTGTATGTGCCCTATCTAGATGGACAGAAGCGTACCCAGTCCCAGATTACACTGCTGTGACCACTGCCAAGCAGTTGGTCCGTGAATTCTTCCCGCGATACGGCTTGCCCAGTGTCGTGTACTCAGATAATGGACAGCCATTCTCTTCTGCATTAATGAAACAAGTATCTCTCCTGTTAGGGTACCAGTGGAAATTCCATTGCGTACGACACCCAGAGGCAGCAGGCCTCGTAGAAAGACACAATCAGACTCTAAAAACACGACTAGCGAAGGTCTGTAAAGAAAAAGGCGTGGATTGGATGGTAGCCTTGTCGGTTGCCCTCTTTTACATGCGTATGGTAGCTCATTCCAGAACCGGACTATCCCCGCACGAGGTGGTTTTTGGTAGACCGCCAAATATGTGGGGTACGCCTATGCCACGAAAAATTACCGATGTTGACAGTAATATGCTGACAGATTACCAGGCTTCCTTGATGTCTGCACTACTTTCTTGTCGTTCACAGGTTGCCGCTGCCTTCCCGACAACACCCAGGTGAAAAGCCACGAAATCGTTCCAGGAGATCTGGTTTGCATCCGTAACTTCGACCGTTCAAGCCCTCTGGAGCCCCGTTGGCGTGAGCCGAAGTTAGTGTTATTGACCACGAGGACCGCCGTCAAGGTTGAGGGCCGCAAGGGATGGCTCCACGCCCATCATGTTAAACGATTCCATGGACTTGGCTCGGTAAAGGATTCTAAGGACTGTTTCGCGAAGGTTCCTGAGAACTGTTTTGATACTGACACTAAACTCCCTTTGCTAGAAAAGACTCCGCAACAAGAATATAGCCAAAAGTTACGGTCTAGTAAGTCAGACAGCGTTTAATTGTTTAAGTCCCCCTCGGGTGAAGCGGTTAGACAGGTTCCTGACATGTATAAGACCGTAGACCCAAATAGTGAGAGAGATAGGCGGACAAACATGAAAGAAAAATACTGCAAGAACCTACGCAGTAGATGCATAGTAACTCTGATCATTATGTTTTTTTTGAGTGTATCGATTATATGTATAAGCTTGACGCTACATGTTTTCTTTCCTCCTCTTGGTTCACATATACATTCTTCCTTCAATGACACTGTACAGCACACATTCAGTGACCTGCCACCTCACGAATTGTCATATCGACTAGCACTGCGCAACAACACTTTTATTCGTATGTTACACCATACTCATCAGACCAGCAATATAACGAATTGCTGGGTATGCGGCCGACTCCCACCTTATCAGAAAATGAAGGAAGTTCTGCCCCTCTTTCCTTATCCGTTTTCGCACAATGGTTCGTGCGGAGCATGGTTTGCTTTAATGTCATCACTGGACCGTAAGTCCACAGTTTCCCAGGGCGATTGGATATGGGGAGACCTGAATACAGTTATGAATAAAGCATGCTTTCCAGACGAAGACGGTCTTCCCCAACGGAAAGGGACCGATCTAGAAAATGAAGTGTACGAAATAGGGAATGTTTCCCTTAGCCTCATATCTGAACGTCCAGTCCGAGACCAATACAGGTTCACCGTTTATAACAGTCTTACCAGTAAAAGGTGAATTATGCGTTAGAAAGAATGGTTCAGTGCATCTAGGACACAGTGATTGTAATACTGTGGTCGAATTCAATGATAAAGGAAAGTCTACTTTCAAAGCTTCCCGCCATTCCTATTTCATTTGTGGTCAGACAGCTTATGTACGTCTGCCCTTGGACTGGGGTGGAACGTGTTATATTGCGTTCCTACTGCCACCTGTTTTTCTAGCCCCATCCCATTATCATCGTGATTCCCAACTCGTACATATAAGACACAAGAGGGAGATCGAGTCCCCAATTGTCGATCAGACTGAGACAACTCTGGAACAATATACAGATTTCAATAAAGGATTCTTTTTCTTCATAGGTCCCATTCAAAATAGTAAATTAATACGCAGGTTAACAAGAACTTTGGAAGCAGTAGTGAATGAGACTACTTCTGCCTTAGGAAACTTAACCGAGGAACAGTCTGCTATGAGACTTGTTGTTCTTCAGAACCGCCTTGTTCTTGACGTCATCCTGGCCGATAGGGGCGGAGCTTGTAGAGTGATCGGCTCCAGTTGTTGTGTGTTTATTCCTAATAACGCACCATCAGTGTGTTCAGCAATAACAAGACTCCATAAGATAGCTCACCAGATTCACCAGAATCCAGGCACCTGGACTTGGTCCGGTTGGCTCTGGAGTGTGATATCAGCCTGGGGATGGAAAGTATTGTCATTCCTGGGAATAATACTGCTCATAGTATTCAGTTGTTGTCTCTGTCTGCAATGTGGCCCAGCGATTTGCGGCTTGTGTGCCACTGCTTGTATTCCCCGTCCACGTTCCCGTTCCTGTGCTCGAATGAATAAAGACGAGCAAATGATGCTATATTAACAGATAGATGGTCTCATGAAAATAGATGTATCCTGAAGGGCACAGTAGGGAACAAGGAGGGAATGAGGAAATAGGAATTTACGTGTCCAGTGTGTACCCTACATGCACCCTATGTATGTACCTTAGGCCCCATGTATGTCCATGTTATCGTGTAATTTCCTTCCCGTGCCTGTCATGATAATGCCCCTGCATTTCCGTCTAACGTTAGCATGTCAGTTATTAGGCCTTCCATGAATGAAACGTTAATTCTGTACTGAGGCCTACGTTGCCAATGCATTTACATGGTACACGTTTTTGTGGCCCAGCCGAGCCAGGCCCTGAATTCAGGCTCCGAGCCTCTTCTGACTCTGAAAGCTACAGTTTAGGTATGCATCCCTGACCTCTACCTTACTTCCTCTTCAGCCGAGAGGTCCCCGGCCTGACCTGCCTGCCAAGACGGTATTTTGCCTACAGTTATCTGCTCAGCCTCCGCAAAAACACATTCCAGTCTAGTAAAATAGGTAAACATCTTCCGCCTGCAGAGCACAGGGCCTAGCCTTCCTGTCTCCATATAAGTGATTTACTGAACCCGTTACCATAGAAGCCCATGGCCCCCACGCAATGCACGTAGAAATATATGCACACACTAGCATTTAATGATGAACGGCCTCTGTTCGAGAGACCTTTACTTCAGACAATACACCCTCCAAACACAAGATATCAGATATGCCAAAGGTGCAGGTCACTCTGACATCCCAGACTCCAGACTCCTCTACTAGTGCTAAAGTCAACCCCCAGCTCTCCCCAGTTACACGTCAATTCCACGTCATGAACAGTTGCTCGCACATACAGGGTAAAAGTTTCTGCTGACCCTGCAGACCTCTTCTATGCATCCACCCACCTATGACACTCCTATGACTCATCAAGTGAACATCCACGTGTACGCCTCCTTACACGCCTTTTTTCTACACCCATGTGTTCTTATCTCTCTTTCTTCACTTGCTCCGCCTGGAGTGTTCCGCCTACTGTATTCATTGCAATTATGTGGTTTTACTATATATAATGTGTGATGTTAATAAAACGTTAGATATCCCTTCCTGAACCTTAGTGGTGATGGAACCCGATTCTCCCCTGGCTCGAGCCATTGCAATAAAGCCCTTTTGACTCAGATACCACGGACTCTGCCTCTCATTTTATGAGCTATCCTCATTGTTATTAATGTATAGAAAAATAGTGCGGGTAATTTTATTTACTACAAGACCCAGCACTCTACAGAAACTATAAAGAAATACATCTTTCATGAGGGCAAATAAATCAAAGTATTTCAGAGTTATCAAACCTGCTTGAAAGGACATCTTCTGAGGTGACTACATTCAACTGCTCCACACTACCAAAAATTAACTCCAAACGCTGGCACATCCCCCTTCCAAGGTTAAGAGCTATAGTGTCAATTAAGAAGACGATTTTACTGAGGTCCTGGATTTTGTTTTAAGCTCCACAAATTCTAGCATTCCAAAAGAGCCATCCACAACTATATTGAGGGAGTTCGGAAAATGGGAGTAGGAAACAAACAAGCCTAAAACTTCTGAGCAGCGGAAGACTGAATATACCTGATTTTCTGTCTTATCATCAAGCATCACAATTACGCTTTGGGTGGGAATGGGTCAAGGGAATCCACAGAAAAAATACTAGTGTACGCTAGACCATGCACAGATGGAAAATAGATAATTAAAAACACAGTGGTTTTGACCACCACTCTAGAAGTCGATGACACAGTACAGTAAAGAGTAATCTTCTCTAGTTATCCTTCACAAGCTACTCATCTACCCTTCTATACTTGAATCCAGATTTTGGGCCAGAACTGAACAGGGGAGCTTACAAAATGAGCAATGCCAAAGCCAATAAGTCTCGCTGTTGAGACCTATTGCCTTTGCAAAGTGTTCTACACATGCTGAAAAATCAGTCATTGTGTAGGTGACCACACCAATCATGCGTGCACCTGCGAAATTACGCAAACAATTGTTTTTCGTTTCGCTTATTGAATGGATAGTGAGCAGGGATGAACAACATGGTTGGGGGAAATGCAGTTCGGATTCATGGAGCGTTCGGGTGGGAAGCAACAAGAGGGCAGTGGGGAAGTAAATCAGTAGATAGGCAGAAGCAAAACGGGGGCACAAGTGGGAAAAGCAACATGGAGGGTGTGGGGAAGAAAGCAAAGAAAGAGAGGAATGTGAACTGGGAGAAATCAAATAGATGATAAGACAGAACGTAAAATGGAGCTGGCAGACAGAGCAAACTGGCAAGAAAGCAATGCGTGGTGGAAGCGCACTAGGGCAAATGCATTTTAGAGTAGGGATGAGGGGAAGCACACGGGCAGAGAAAGAGCAACACAAGTGTGGAGGATCATGGAGGTACATGAGGGATACAGCTAGAAAACACAGACAATTTCATGGAGTGCTTAAGCAAAAAGAAAAAATAGCGCCTGAAAAGTAAGCAGTGGAAAGACACAAGCAATGCATCTATGCACCAGGAGAAGGACAAACTCGCAAACAGGTACTAAAGCCCAGGTAAGCTAATATATAAGAAGCAAGCAAATGAGCGTGACAATGAACCCAACCAATGGTAATAAGTGGTCGACTCTAATCACACTGTAAACTGACAATACATCTCCCAACAGACCTGTACGAGTGGGCTTACCTAAAAGGGTCATTTGAACAGTTGAAAAAGACTTTGGGTTGGGCGAAGAGGAACATTATTCAAATTCAGAATTTTTATTTGTTTCAGACGCCATCTGAGGACAGCAGATACAAGTGCATAATTTTTAAAAGTTGTATTTATACTTTTAAATCTTTCTTCAATTCACGTTATAAACATGGTAAATAAAAATTGGCGAATACGGATACATCGTTTGTGGTTATTAAATGTATATAATTTTTTTTAAACAACTTAAAAAAACTCCTTAAGAACTTAAACAAGTTATAGCAAATAAATTAATTTAGAGGAGACTTGCACAATGTAATTAAGTCTTGAGATAAAATAACGTTATATCTAAGACAAATGGGTTTTATGAAACTTAGTCTGGCTTCTACCAGGATTGAATATGGGCAAATTAAAAGTATGTGGCGAGGTTTTGTACTCCACTGTTACACAAATCACAGATACCTGAAGAATATTCAGGGGAATTCTATCTAGAAAAGTAAACTTTTAAAGGAAGAATTACTAGTCGCAGGAGAAGAATACAGCACCTTACTCTTTGTTCAAGCTGAAACTTTAAATTGTGCTCAGTAGTTTTATATACTATACTATCAGCGATTTTTTTGTAATGCGTTAATTGAGTACAATACTCCTTGCCTGAATCAAAACTTATTCTCTGCGTCATGTGTTTTAAAAAGAGCTTCAGATGTGTTAGAGCCAAGCCTGCAAAAGTACTAGAGTGCATTATGATGCCTCAAGGGCTACTTTAAGATTCCTATTAAAAGTATGCGGTGCAGATTCTTCTCTAAATGTCTCTGATTTTAATATGTCTCAGAGAACCGGGAGCCGCATGTAAAAGATTAAAAGCCTACTGTATAAAATTAGATGGCTCGAGCAGAGGAATGATATCGACAAACCCAAGTGTTACACTGGATATTGCATATAACAATAAAACCTAGGGCATCTGGAAACCAAACTGCCTTTGAAAAGCTACAACAGATATCGTCTTACAACTCACGCACTGTGCTGAAAATTCTATCAGCTTCTTCACAATCAAACAGTAACATAAGCTTTGTTTACCAGATTAAAAGGGAATGGGTATAGTGCTCACAAACAAGAACTGGGTCCACATAACAAAACAGATAAACAGAGAAATATGAAATGTCGAGGAAATAAAAGCTTGAAGAATGATACTACACAGATGACAGTATACACCCACATAACCCCACCTGATCAACTTGAGATACCTAGAAACTTGTTAGGGACAATATGGGGAGAAAGACACTTTATCACACATCATGTGGTCATCCTGGGGTGTGGGAGGATGGTTAGGGCATTAGGTTATACGTTTTTATTCGGGGAGGGAAGGCTAAGAATACCCTGAATAATTCACATAACAATATTATGGTACGTACACAACACAATGGGAGATTTGATCAGTGGCGGGGGAAAAGATGCATGTTTGAAATCTACACAGGCAATGGCCACTTTTGTTGTATGTTACAAATCAACAGAAACTATTGAAAAAAAGAAAGGCTCTAAAGTAGGGGTGGGTGAAGAATTCTGCTCAACCGGCGGAGTTCGTGGAGTTTTGCCCAATCTGTGTGAGTTCCGTTAAACTTTGTGAAGTGACGTGGAGTGGAGTTTTTTCTCCGGTGAGACTCGTCAACTTTAAAAAGGCGAGCATGAAAAATTGCATGCTAGACCTCCTCTGGGCAAAACACACAAGATAATGGACGGAATGTTGCACAATGGCAAAACATTCACCCCCAGTCACAGATCTGGGTTTAATCCATTGTTATTTTGCTCACCAAGCCACCCCAGTTCAGACATGGCCATATTCAAATCAGTCTTGACCCTGTGCCTCGGGAACAGTCCAGACCGAACTGCCAAGCCAAGTCTTCCCTGGACAGAAATCAAGCATCCTAGGACCGGTTTCTGGCTATCAGCCGTCTTCAGCCAGGATAGCTTGACTCCAGTGGCCTAGTGAACAAGCGACCCACGTCTGGGCATACCCTTGCCTCATAGGGTGAACAGCAAAACACACAAGATGATGGCCGGAATGTTGCACAATGGCAAAACATTCACCCCCAGTCACAGATCTGGGTTTAATCCATCGTTATTTTGCTCACCAAGCCACCCCAGTTCAGACATGGCCATATGCAAATCAGTCTTGACCCTGTGCCTCATGGGAACAGTCCAGACCGAACTGCCAAGCCATGTCTTCCATGGACAGGAATCAAGCATCCTAGGACCGGTTTCTGGATATGACGGATTAAACCCAGATCTGTGACTGGGGGTGAATGTTTTGCCATTGTGCAACATTCCGTCCATCATCTTGTTTTTTTGTTCACCCTATGTGGGAAGGGTATGCCCAGATGTGGGTCCCTTGTTCACTAGGCCACTGGAGTCAAGCTATCCTGGCTGAAGACGGCTGATAGCCAGAATCCGGTCCTAGGATGCTTGCTTCCTGTCCAGGGAAGACATGGCTTGGCAGTTCGGTCTGTCACAGACACTTAACTTAGTGATGTGCAAATGATTAATATTGTCTGGAACCGGATTTCCACACATTATCATTTGTGTGCTATTTAGTTTTACCAGTAAAACTGTATGCCTATGCCAATTTAGTGACCAATTCAACGGAAATGTGCTGCCTGTAAATGACAGTGCACTAACACACCAGTGCTCCAAAATGCACCACCAACTACATACCCCTTACCACTCTTCTGCTGAATGGGCAGGGCACATTTACTACACTTATTTTTTGTGTGATGCTTGGATTTTTCAGAGCCCCGTTGACTTCAGGGATACAACATTGATGGCAGCCCTCCCACTCTGAAAATTGTTCCAGCACTACTGGGAAGGAGGCTGAGATGGGTGAAGACCCTTGGACAATAAAGCTTTATAAGTAATCGGCTCATTTTGGGGTTGAGGGCCCAAGGTGATCTTCTCGGTTTCTCATATGCCATACCTCTTCCGGTTTTTCCGGTTACTGTGCCTCATCAGTTTCCATTGGGTGAATAAAGCATGCAATACACTTTCAATTATTTTTCTCTGCACTACTTTTCTCTTCACACCCAGTTCTTTTCTTCTTTCACTGGAAATTAATTTACATTTTCTTCGTTTTTTCTTCTCGCGGCACAATTTCTTTTAGCTATTTTGCCTCTTATTTTATTCCACTTTTCTGCGGGGCCCTCTTCCGCCTCGGAAGAGGGCCCCGCAGAATCCTGGGCGGCGGATCTTGCGTGTTTCTTCACAGGCAAGATCAAACTCATCCAGGACTCCTTTCTATCGAGTGGACCGTTCACTTTGCCGATGCCCGAGGCGGGTACGCTTCCCCCAGTTATGCAGGGCGCCATATTGGCTGAGTTTCCATCTCTGCCAGCCTCCGCTTCCCTAGCGCTTATGAGCAATTTAAAATCTGGGTCTCCGCTTGACCCCTGCCCAGCTAAGCTCCTGGGTAAATTGGCGGAGGTGGTTAATCCCCTGGCTCACCCTCTTCTCAACCTTTCGTTGAGTTTGGGAGAGGTGCCGCCAGCATGGAAGCAGGCAATGGTCATCCCGTTGCTTAAAAAGCCGGGACTTGACCCGAAAGCCCCAGCCAATTACAGGCCTATTTCGCTGCTGCCGGCTCTTGTAAAAATTTTGGAGAAGCACGTTCAGTCGGTGCTCTCCAATTTTTTGGAGTCCCATGAGATCTTACATGACTCCCAGTCGGGCTTCCGTTCAAATCGCAGCACCGAGACCGCGCTCCTGGAGGTTTCGGAAACCATTAAAGGGGTGCTGGATACCGGGGGCAAAGTCATGCTGGTGTTGTTGGACTTGTCGGCGGCTTTTGACACCGTCCCCCATGAGGGCCTGCTCGCAAGACTCTTTGAGATTGGCCTGCGGGGGACGGTGCTCAAATGGTTTTCTTCCTTCTTGGCCGGCCAACGATCTGGACATCATCTGACACCGCTGTAATGCCGCCTCTGGGAGTCGGGGTCCCTCAGGGCTCTATATTGAGCCCGACCCTTTTTAATATCTATATGACCCCTTTGGCGGCGGTGGCGGAGTCATTTGGTGCCCGGATCGTGTCGTATGCCGACGACACCCAGCTCCTCTTCTCTTGTGAGAGGGGGGCTGACTTTGACGGGGAGAGTATCCAGAATTGCCTTGGGGCTGTGTTCGCATGGTTCCAACTGCACAGCCTCAAGTGCAATTCCGACAAATCGGAGGTACTCTTCTTCTGGTGCGATACGGAGCCCAGCTGGCAGGCCTGGTGGCCCATCGACATGTTCCCTCCGTCCGGCTCTTCTCCCATGGCTAAAAACTTGGGGGTTAAGATGGACAAGGGGCTGACGATGAAAGCCCAGATCCTGGGGGTAACCGGCACCTGCTTCGGCCTTTTAAAAATGTTGCAGAAGTTTCTGCCTCTCTTGTCCGAGGAGCACAAGAGGCTGACGGTGCAGGCCCTGATAGGCTCCAGGTTGGATTATGCCAACATTCTTTACCTGGGCCTGCCAGAGTATCTGCTGCAGAGGCTTCAAGTTGCACAGAACGCGGCGGCCAGGGCCATCTTTGGCCTAAGTAGACGCACCAGCGTCTCTGGGTTGTTGGTGACGCTACACTGGCTACCCATCCGCAAACGGATTGCCTTTAAGGCTTTGACCTTGGCCTATAAAGCGCTCCATGCTGTGGGAGCTAAACATCTCCAAAAGAGACTGACCTTTTACCACCCCACCCGCTCGTTGAGGTCGGAATCTCTACTTTTGGCGGCTGTTCCGCGCGTGAAGAGGGCTCGCCTAGGGGGCCGCTCTTTCAGTCTTCTGGCTCCACAGATGTGGAATTCATTACCGCTCCCTTTGCGGGGGGCGACTACCCTCCTTGATTTTAGAAGAGGTCTCAAAACCTGGCTGTTTTCTCAATAGGTCTGCCAGTAGCTCCGTTTTTTTTCTGTTGACTCCTTAACCTCTTTTATCTGTGTTGTGTTATTCTGAAATCTGTCCGCCTTACCTAAAGCGCCGGGACACTCTTTTTGAGTAACCGTTGCGCTATACAAAAAAATAAATAACATAACATAACTTTACTGGTGTATCTGAGGTGCCCCTGCAGGAAGTTGACATCATTGTCAATGTGTGCGCTCTCTATTTGGCATGGGAACGGTTCTTGAAACATGGGGAGGGGATTTATGAAAAGGTTTTCTCTGTTGTGTTTGTGCCAGGGGAGGCAAGTCGTCCTCGCTCCGCTCTCTCCCCTTTCCAATTACAGTGTGCAGTAGTGCACCATAGCCATAGTGTGTGGTGGTCTCCTCCCTAAGGACTTTGTGAACAAAAGTAACACTTGCTGCATGTATCTGCTACCAAAGCATAACTAGATACCGATGGATGGACAGCAGAGTAGTCACACTGAGCAAACTACGGATGGTTCACGTTTGCAATGTAGTTTTAAAATACATTTTTTATCAGGTTTAGAAATATCTGTGTGTATAATGGAGTATTCATGTTGAAGACAATTTATTAGTTCGTGAGGCATGTCTGGTGACTACTGCTTGAAAGGAGTACAGCCTACACTCTAATTCATCCTTGAGAAAGACCTGCTTATTTTACGCCTGGCTGACGTTTAAATCAGGCATTACACAAGGGTTTAGTTCAGTCCTAACTGAGGACGTGACAGAGCCAGGGGGTGGAGTTAGTAGAGGAAATGGGAATAGCCAATAAAAAAAGTGGGTGACAGAATCCTAAGAAATATTTGGGACACCTGCACTTTTATTAATTTATTTTTACAAATTTAGCACCTTTGTAGATATAGGCGAAAATGGAAAAACAAAAGACAGGAAAGTGTTGTGTAGAACACCAATTTTTTTCACTGTGCTCCTGCAAGGGACAGATTCTGAAATGTACATAAAAGAGACAACTACTAGTTAAATTATAGAAGGGAATTCTCCAAGGCCTTAAAACACAGTGATGAACAACACCACTGCCACTGCAGGCCACAAACACATGCCCCTTTATTCCAGAGGGAACTTGGGTAAAAAATGATGTGTGAACAGCAGGCGCTGATGTTAACACCACCACACTGCGTAGACCCCGGCAGGCGAGATTTCTGTTTTTTTGGGATTTTGCTCTGGAGGTGTTGGCACAATGGGATCCCCATTCCATAATTGCTTATATTTGTACATGCCAGCCCCTGAAATAGCCGGAGGGGGATATAAAAAGCCTATTGCTCTAAATTATGCCCATCGCGAAATAAAATGTTTTTAATTCTTCAACCCCAAGGGAAGCTATTTATAATCGCGACTTGGGCTGGGGAGAAGTACAAAAGGAGGCAAAATACAGAAATTACGCTGCGTTCCAACGGTTCATTTTACAAGGACCTCACACACGGGTCTCTTTTTTTATGCAACTCTTACTCGAAACAGTATTATTTGCGAAAAAAGCAGTAGCTGCCAAAAGCTATGGTCCATCTAAAGGAAACACGTTTAAGATGGAAATAGAGTGTTAATGGAGGCAGAGGGCAGGATTGAGCACACAAGCTGCCCTTTTTCGTTTAAAAACTGCTGAAAGCGCTTCATGACTGCGTTTTCGGTTTCCCTTCTTTTAACATCTTTCTGGCTGAAGCTTTGAATGTTTACAGATGCAGGGGGTGGCACCGCTCGGAAAATAAATTTTCACTACAACACAAATAAATAACAAAGCAATCACATTTCGAACTTTTTAATTAGACCTTTCTGTTTGGGTCGGTTATTGGGAATTCAACGCTGTCCGTGGTTCACATGAAAGAACAATGGGAACATTTTCCGAGTGGCTGCACACGAACCCTGACAAGTGCGCAGAGCCAACTACAATACATTATATGGTAGCATAACCTGCCACCCACGTCGCTGAGAGCCCAGCTTTCAAACACATGCACTGATCTGCAAAACCGCAAATCCCTTATTACACATTGTCTTTCTAATGTTAGGTGAAATACACCATCTTTATTTTTTTCCATTACAGTTCTCGGTAAATGTTATCGTTCTTTAACTCTATTTAAAATTACAATGTGCCCTTTCCACGGAGCTGTAGCGGGTCCGAAGTTGCACGGTTCTTTTTGTGGAGAAAAATATATTTAAAAAAAAAAAAACATGTCAAGATGGCAATGAGGGTTTACGTTTGTAGTCAAGTTTCATCTATTATGCTCATTTGCCTGTTGGCTTGTAACTTCCGCGTGCCATGGCCTGAAGAGCACACAAGTAAACCGCTTGATTTAAAAGCATTGTCTAATAAAATATGCAATCACCCTGATATCTAATTTATAGCAGGAAGTTAGTAATCAGTACAGATCTCCTATGCAAGGTGCAACGCTCTGAAATTTTAGTATGCTTCCCTGTTATGCACAATGCATGCTTACTGTTTGGTAACATTTTTACCCAAACGTCAGCGTTCAGCAAGATAAAAAATGGCACACAAACTTGTGACTCATGTCAACAAAACTGTTTAATGTGTGCCCCACACCTATAATTGTATCTCTCTACTAATCTATCTATCTATAAAATACATTACTTAAATGCATGCTCGTAATTATGGAACCAAATTGTCCGTCTGTGACCCCCGTGGCACTGTTTAGCGTGCTCGCGGTAGCACGAGGGCAGAAGGTGAACAATGATGCTATGTGGCCAATGAGGGGCTTCACAGGAAATATAACAAGTGGCGATAGGACGAGGGGTGTTCGTCTGTCTGATGTTTCTCAAAGGGATATTTAGTACTGCATGAAAAGACCTGCCTGATCTTCCTCATTTTCTGGAGGTATGCTCACATTCTTGGTAAGGTATACCATAACAACACTCCTGTATCCATAGTCCAAGTGTCCACCACCAAGACCCACTACATTTTCAACCACATACAAGGTATCTGCAAGCCATTATACATAGTTTTATATTCAGAAGAACAAGTTACTTATCTTTGGTAACGCTTTCTCGTGGACACTCTACCTGCAGATTCACCCCCTTGCAAAGATTACCCCAGACGTCAGACTGGATCGGGAATCTCAAAAGTAGTACTCCTGCGTGTCTGTAGGTGGTGTTGTGCCGCTACATACTGTCATTGTTCCACTCTGCAAGTGATGAGCGGGGCAGTGCATAAGTGCCACCCAGTTGTGCTGACGTCAGTTGCTTTTTAAGGCTTGTCTGCGACCTCAGACGAAGAGCCCATTGTCAAATTTGCATGATCAGTATACAGATCTCTATTTTGGGACCTTTAGAAGGTAAGGAGTCCATTAAACATAACGAAGACATGGGAGGGTCTGTGATTGTACATAGTATCCATCAGAAAGAGCTTTACCGAAGGTAATCAAACTGTTTTTCTGATGGATACTTCTAACTACAGATTCCTTACCTTGTGAATAGATACTGAAGCAGTACCTCCCTATGTGGTGGATCTAGGGAATGGTTCAGACCCACAAAGTTCTGCAGAACCAAATAGGCAGAATGCCCATCCCAACAGACCTGATTATCACAGTACAAGTGCTTTATGATTGTGTGCACGGATATCCACGTAGCAGCCTGACAGATATTCAGGACAGGCACTCTGCATGCTAACGTAGCAGCAGCAGCATTGGCTCAAGTGAAATGAGCCCTTAATCCTTCAGGTGGCTGCTTCTTAGCTAGGGCATAACAGAGTTTAATGCAGAGGACTATCGTAGTCTGGAAATGGGTGAAGACTGCCTGGGGCAAGCCTGCATTCAACAGCCAGTCGTTGAGGTAGAAGAAGACTGGGATCCCCGACCTCGGAAAGTGTGCTGCACATGAACACCCGAGGTGTACTGGTGAGGCCAAAGGGAAGGACAGCAAACTGGAAAGGCTCTTGGCGTACTGTGTACTGCAGGTAACCCATGTGGACCTACAGGACGAGAATGAGGAAATAAAAGATTTGAAGTTCCATGGCTACTATCCAGTCTTTGGGGCACAGGGCAGACAGAACCCAAGTCAAGGTGAGTATCTTTAATTTCTGTTTCTGTAGAAAGACGTTAAGAGCGCAACTATCTAATATAGGACACAGGGCTCAGTTCTTTTTCAGCACCAGAAAATAGCAGGAATAACAACCACCCCCTACTTCTGATGCTGGCGCCAGCTCAATGGCTGCCTTGGTAAGCAGAGCCTGCACTTCCTGAAGAAGCAAAAAGAGATGGTCCTCCATCAGCCGTTCTGCGAACGGTGACAAGGTAGGCGGGATTCCTGAAAAGGAAGGGCATAACCCTGCTGCACAATTTGGAGAACCAACTTGTTGGAGGCTAACCCCTGCCACTGGGGCAGGTGATGCTTGACCCTGCGGCAAATGGGATGGTTGTGCTGTGTTGAGGACCTACAAAATTGGACTGGAGGCTGTGACAGCCAGAGCGGACAGGGCATGGACAGTATGCTGGGTGTGGGTCCCCATCCTCTGTGGGAACCTCGTCCCTGGCCAGGAAAGGACTGAGAAGCCTCCTGGTCTGGAGGCTAAGGGTGGAATTGTGGACGCACACGGGAGTCCTGCCTGCGGCCACGGAAGGGGCAAAAAGAAGACTGCTGTTGTTGTCGGGTATCCAGTGGTAGGCCTACGTATCATCTCCTTAAAGCGCTTGAGCGCTCTGTCTGCCTTATCGTAGATTAGGCAGGAGCCAACAAAAGGCATGTCTATGAGGGAAACTCTGTTAACCTTAGCCAGTTAGGGTGGCAGAGCGCCACCCTTGAGGCCATGGCCCAGCCTAGTGAGTCGATATTGTCTAGTCCCCACCGAATGGTGAACTTTGTTGTGCCCCAGCCACCTTCTATTTCCCGGTTCAAGACGGCCCGGCCCTCTCAGGGAAGCATGGGCAACAGCTGCGCAACCAAGTCCACAATGCATGGGTATATCGGTCCAATAGGTATGCAGTGTTCAAAGACCGCAATGCCAGGCTGGTGGAAGAGAAAATTCTCTCCCAGAAGGTGTCTGGCCTGTGTCATTCCCGACTAGGAGGAGAGGTACGGCATGCGTTCAGGTTAAGTTTCGTTGTTGAGGCCTGCACCACCAGACTCTCAGGAGAGGGATGATGGTTGAGGAAGGCTGGGTCTCCGGGGGCAGGGCGGTGGAGATGGGCAATCTTCCTCTGCTCTACACAAATGACAATAACACATTGTGATATTATAACCAGCTAATATCTGCACAACAATCTTTGCTAGTTTGATGCTCATGCTTGAGTTGAGATATTGCATGGAATGAAATGGGGTGTTTGTGGGGTTAACTGAGTAATTGTTTTGTTGAAATTAGAAAGGGTTAATATTGTTCACTGGTAGAGATGACTTTGGCAAACTCTCCTGCTGAGTTTGAGTAAATAGAGTACTATTTACGATAATACAGATATATTTGGCATAATCTATTTGAAAGTGCACCATCAGCAATACAAATACCTTTCACATCAGGAAACACCCACAATATGAGGAAATTCACAATACCAAATTAACTAAAAATCAGTTACAATTCCAGTGATGGAAGTGTGCTTACATTCATCCGCCTCATTACTAACTGTTTGGGAATCTTGTCTGACAAGGAAAGGCTACAAAACCTTTGGCACACTTCAAGGATGCTTTACACCAGTGGTTCTTAACCTGTGGTCCAGGGCCTCTTGGGACCCCCAGAGCGGGGGTAACCCCTAGTCTGGGGATCAATGACTGATTAGAAAATTATCAAAAATAACTAAGAATTAGCTAGCTGCTATAAGGCCCTATAGTCATGAATCTCATTCACTTATGTTCCAGGGGAGCCATTAGGTTATTTAAAACTTGTTCTGCAGTTCCAATTATCAAAATTGGCTAGGCTAGAGTCTCCGGATGCCAATAATGACTCAGTTGGGGTCACGCAGGCCCTCATCACTAGTAGACTGGACTACAGGAACACACTCTACGAAGGAATCACTGCACGCCTCCTGAAGAGACTACAGATAATACAAAACTCAGCAGCAAGACTCATCCTCATCCTCCCCAGATGGACCCTCATCACACCGCACCTCAAGCATCTACACTGGCTCCTGATTCAGAAGAGATGCCAGTTCAAGATGTTAACCCACGCATGCAAAGCCCTGCACAATGAAGGTCCAGCATACTTCAACAAATGCATGACCTTCCACCGACTGACCAGACACCTCTGATCCGCCTCCCTCTTCCTCGTAGACACCCTCTTGTTCCATTGAGACAACTGCGGAGGACGCTCTTTTTTTTACATCTGGCGGCCAAAGCTTGAAATGACCTCCCCCTACACCTCAGGACTGCCTCATCGCTCCGGGAATTCAGCATAGGATGCATAAGACCTGTTTTTTTTAAATAAACAGATCACCTCGACACAACTAGCTACTCCTGTACCTTGAGAACCCCATGAGTGATTTGCCACACTTTATCATGAAGAATGATAAGGAAGGGGTATAGGGAGGGCTGCAGCCAACTTGAAAGCCTTTCAAGCTGGTTGATAGATAACCCACTAGCTGAGATGCCAGTTTAGGAGGAGGTCCTTTAGTTGTCTCTAGAAGCTCAAGAAGGAAGAGTCCATTCTGGTAAGTATTGGGATGGAGTTTCAGATTGTAGGGGCATTGCTCGAGAAAGAGTGTGCCAGAGTTTTTTGTTTGTGGGCTTTAGGCGGAATAAGAAGTAGGGTATTTGAACTTCTTAGGTTTCTCGTGTAACCTGACTTTTTTAGTTTTGAGCTGATGTAAGCTGGTTTCCCAGTGTGAAAGGCTTTGTGAGTAAGACGAGCAGTTCTGAAGTTGCAGCGAGCTTCGATGGGGAGCCACTTCAGTTCTTTAAGGGCGAGGGTTATATGGTCATATTTTTTTATTCCTGTGACCATTCTGTCAGCTGCATTGAGAGTGGTTCTAAGGGGTGCAAGGAGGGATTTAGCCATACCAGTTAGGGTGACATTACTGTAGTCCAATCTAGATAGCACTATCGCTTGAGTGGCAGATTTAAGAATCTTTGGAGGAAAATAGGGTTTGATTTTGTTCATAAGTTTCAGGTTGTAGAAGGCATTCTTGGGACTATTCTTTATAAGATCTTTCATGATCAGTTTAGGGTCCAGTGTGATTTCTAGAGATTTGACGGAGTCAGCTATGGTTAGATTGCAGGTCAGAGCATCTATGGCATGTATCCATTCTTGCATCTGGGGGGATTGTTCTGTCTTTGATATGAGGAGAATTTCTGTCTTGTCTTGGTTGAATTTAAGGTGGTTGCAAGATAGCCAATGCTGGACTTCTTTGAAGGTGGTATTTAACTGGTGTATGTTGTCTAGTGAGGTGAGTTCCATGTAGAGCTAGGTGTCATCTGCGTATAGGTGGAAGGGGATGTTTGCTAGGCTGAGGATGATATTGAGGGGTTCCATGTAGATATTGAACAGTATGGGCGAGAGGACAGAGTCTTGAGATACACCCTGGGTTATTATCTTTGCATTAGAAGTTTGATTGCTTATTTTAATTTGTTGAGAGCGGTTTTGTAGTAAGTATATGAACCAGCGCAGAACATCCCAGTCTGCACCAATCCTTTATTGGAGAAAATACAGGAGAAACTTGTGGTTGAAGGCCACTGATAGGTCTAGAAGTATGAGCAAGCAACAGCTGTCTGTATCCAAGTATTTGTGTAGGTCATCTACTATGTTCAAGATAGCGGTTTCTGTGCCGCATCCTTTTCTGAAGCCCGATTGGGGCAGGTTCAGGAGATTGTTGGAGGTTTTATTTACCAAGAAGGCTGAACGGGGGTCTACACGGTAGATGGAGTGTGGAGCAGGGCAGATATGTTCATCTTCGAGAGTGGGATGAACACTTTCCAGCTTCTAGGAGATATGTGGGTCCCTTAGATTCAATAGCACCCGTTGATGTCCTGTGACGTGACCACTGCTGGGGTGGCTGTGGAGAGAGAGGGTAGGTCGCTATCTTCATTTATGGAAAGGAGGGTTCTCATTGGAGGACTAGTTATGCTCATCAAGGGAGAGCTTGTTTTGTAAGGCTGGCTAAGAGGTTTGTTGCTTGATGATGTTGAAGAGCTCTCTGGGGTGTTTTTGGTCTTTTCAAGAGCATTGCGGAAGAATGAGGTTTTTTCATTATTGATGTGTTTTTTATATTCCCTGCGTTCATTCCGTAGCTGTTCGAGGTGGGTTGTGGATGGGTTTGATCGCCAGAGTCATTCAACTGCTATAAGCGGGTTTTTTTCAGTGATAAGGTCTTCGTTTAACAAGGATCTTGAGTATGTGTTTTCTCACCTTTTTTTGTTTCAGGGGAGCTACTTGATTGATCCAGGATGAAGTACATTGTTGAGTTGTAGAGAATGGTAAGTTTAGTTGTTGAGAGGTCTCTGATGAAGGGGGCAGTAGTGACAGCATTTTTTCTTCAAGGGCTATTGAGGGACTTGCTTTAAGTTTCTCATCCATTGGAAGGTTTTTTAAGTGGGAGTTGGGTGGGGGAAGAACTTTCTTACTGTGAAACAGAAAACTATCTGGAGTTTCAACATCAATTGCTCCCTCTGAAGAGGAGTGTAATGTCTTGTCCCAAATCTTTATGCAAAAAGAGGCCAAAATATACTAGTCTTTTTCTGATGAAGCTAGAGATACCCCATGCCTGAGCTCGTGGTTCAACGGCCCAGAAAAAATATCTAAGCTATTGAATGTCTGGTCTATTGAGCTTGAGGAGCTGCCCCTGCTTTGTGCTGCGGTGAAATCAGGGTCGCTGTTGGACCCAGCATGTTCATCCACTCCAGAAAGAGGGGTGGAAGTAATTCTACCTGTGGTAAGCAAATTGATGAATGGATCCCTGGCCACTGGCCAGGTTCCTGGGCGATGGAAGCATGCTGTGCTGGTCTTGCTACTAAAACAAAAGCTGCTAGATCGCGCTAAGCCGGAGAATTTCCGTCCAATTTCACAACTACCTTTTTTCGCTAAAATTACGGAGAAGTTTGTTAACAGACAGCTCTCGGCCTTCATAGGAAGAAGTAACTTATTACAAGTGAGGCAATCAGGCTTTCACCCATCCCGTAAGATTTTGGACGCAGGTGATTCAGCAGCATTGCTTTTATTAGATCTTTGCGCCGCGTTCGATACTGTGTCCCATAACACCCTGCTGGAGAGACTCTGGAACTGTGGAGTGGGCAACAAAGCTTTGAGCTGGGTCACCTCCTTTTTGCAGGGGTGCACTTCTCAGGTAGCACAAAAGCTGTACCAATCAAAAGTGTTTTCTGTGAACCAAGGAGTGCAGCAGGGCTCGTCTTTGATTCCTACGTGGTTTAATGTGTACATGCAACCATATGCAGAGGTCATCGAATGCTATGGGTTTACCATCATCTCATATGCTGATGACACACAGCTTATCATCAAGCTGCCACAAAACCCTTCCAACATGTCCTCGTCCTTGTGTCTCTGCCTTGCAGAAGTTGCAGGGTGGATGGACTGGAACTGTCTTAAGCTGCATGCTGGAAAGACCTAGGTCCTGACTGTAGACATGCAAGCAAACATCTGGTGTACGGCTTGAAGGCCTGTGGAGCTTGGTCTGCTACATGAACCTTGTGGGGAACGGGGACGGGAGAATGAGAATCGTTACGAGTTGAAGCAGGTCTGTAACTCTTTTTATTCGGTTTAACAACACCGAGATAAGTTCAAGGTTTGAAAGTACAGTCTCCTGGGAAACAAACAATGCACGAGGGTCCTCTCCTTTGGGGAAGGGTCCGGGTCTTCGGTTCCAGTCTTGAGGAAGCGGAAGTTGACCACAGGGCTGGAGATCACTCGGAGAAAAGGAAAGAAAAACAGCCACGTTAGGGGCTGGGCTCGACATATACAAATGTGGGAGGAGGGTAGGGTAGTGAGGGTTCACCAGGTTACTAACACCAAACCTATCAGTCAGGGAGTGTAGGCGGCCGACAAGATACGACGGTAGTGACCACCCTCAGACTACCCCGTCCCACCCCGTGATTTGAACAACCCTTGAAAACGCTCCCGTACCTTGTGGAGCCACACTTCTCCCCTGGAAGTGTGGCGGGGCGGCTCGTGGTATCGTTGGCCTCCTGGCTTGTCGTCACTCAGTTTCAGGGGTCCCAGCAGCGGTTCCACGACAGCGGCTCCGTCTTCCTCCGTGGCGTCCTCCTCGTGTTCCAACTGGCGTTCCGAAGGTTTCGCGCCGGCAATCCAGAACGGAGCTTCCTTAAACGCCCCCGCCTCCTCCGGTTGGTCAGTATCGGGTGACGTCGTCTGACCTGATTGGGCGAGTGCAGGTGGACATGCCCCTAGCGTCACAGGGTCTGGATACAGAGGTACACGTCCCTGAGGCAGAGCCGGGGAGATCCAGGAAACGTCCAAAGGATCCTGCGGACGGGGTGGAAAGGAAGAAGCATTAGCAAGGACACCCCGTCCGTCCGAGTCAGGGAGTTCATCTAAGTCAGGAAGCTCCGCTTCGTGACACATCCCACCCCCAGGATTGACCCGATCGGGGGAAATCGGATAGCGGGACAGAAAGTCAACATTCCCCTGCAAAGTACCCTTTCGATGACGGACCTCGATCTGGAAGGGCTGCAGGGCCAAGAACCAACGCAAAATGCGATCATTGTTCCCCCTATTACGCTGAAGCCAAGTTAAAGGAGCATGGTCCGTGTACAACACAAATGGCCTCCCCTCAAGATAGTACCTCAGTTTTTCAACACCCCAACGAACAGCCAAACACTCCTTCTCAATCGTTGAATATGCCTGTTCTCTCGGAAACAGCTTGCGGCTGATAAAGAGCACGGGCCGTTCAGCCCCAGTCTCATCCTCCTGGGAAAGGACCGCACCAATGCCAACCCCCGAAGCGTCAGTCTGTAGGACGAAGGGTTTAAGGAAGTCAGGGGAAATGAGGACAGACGAGGAAGTCAAAGCGTCCTTCAAGGCTTGGAAAGCCGAAGACTGTGCTAGAGAGGGTGCAGGAAGTGCAGCAGATTTGGTATTCTTCCCAAGGAGGTCGGTGAGAGGAGCGGCCAGGCTAGCAAACTGAGCAATGAACCGGCGGTAATAGCCCACCAGTCCCAAGAAGGCCCTGAGTTCTTTCTTTGAAGTCGGGTAAGGCAGAGCTTTAATTGCTTCCAATTTCTCCATCTGGGGCTTAATTTGTCCATCGCCCAAAAGATACCCAAGGTATTTTACCTGCTGGAAAGCAAACCGGGACTTCTTCGCATTGATGTGGAGACTGGCCTCCCCAAGACTGGACAGTATTTTTTTGAGGTGAGACAAATGGTCCTCCCAGGTTTTACTAAACACTACAATATCGTCCAGGTAAGCAGACGCATATTGTAGGTGAGGTGCCAGCAGCGTGTCCATAACTCTTTGAAATGTAGCTGGCGCCCCATGTAAACCAAAGGGGAGTACTGTAAAATGGTAATGACCAGATGGCGTTGAAAATGCTGTTTTTTCCATGTCTTTGGGAGCAAGGGGAATCTGCCAGTATCCCTTGGTGAGATCTATGGTGGTGATGTACCGAGCCTCCCCAAGGCGTTCCAATAACTCATCGACTCTGGGTAGAGGGTACGCATCCTGTTTGGATACCCGGTTAACGGCCCTAAAGTCGATGCAAAAACGGATGCTACCGTCAGGTTTCGGTACTAACACCACCGGCGAGCACCAGTTGCTATGGGAAGGAACTATGATCCCAGCCTTCAGCATGCCGTCTACTTCGGCTTGGAAAGCCGAGCGTCTGGCCTCAGGAATACGATAGGGCTTCTGTTTCACCACTGTATTTGGGAGAGTAGGTATGCTGTGTTCCGCTAAGTGAGTACGACCCGGTTGATCAGAGAAAACTGCTGAATGTGACAAAAGTAGTTTTCTGACTTCTTCCTGTTGGGTCGACGATAAGTCAGGATTCACAGGGGCAGCATCAACAGTATGCTCAGTATGAAGTACAGGGGAGACCACATTGACTGACTGTGGGGGTGGACCTAACCATTTCTTTAGAATGTTAATATGATACATTTGGGTTTTGCCTCTTCCTAACTGTACCAGATACGTGGTACATCCTATTTTCTTCAGGATTTTATAAGGCCCCTGCCACTCCTTCCTCATTTTGTGCGTAGAAGAGGGTAACAGAATCAGAACCCAATCGTCTACATCCAACACTCTCCACTTAGTACCACGGTCATACAGGGTTTTCTGTTTAGTCTGTGCTACCGCTAAGTGTTCGTGAGCTAGGGTTCTGAGTTTATGTAGCCTACTCTGGAGTTGTCTAGTATAATCCAACAGGGTTTCAGCTTCTTGTGCTCCTTCTGTTTCCCAGCTATCCTTTGTGATCTCGAGGAGCGTTCTAGGTGGTCTCCCAAACAACAACTCGAATGGGGACGTCCCTAAGCTGGATTGTTTCTGACTACGTAGTACAAAGAGGGCCAAGGGTAGTAACTGATCCCAGTTCTTTCCATCACCCGATAACAGTTTCTTTAGTGTCAACTTAAGGGAGCCGTTGTAACGCTCAACCAAACCATCTGTTTGGGGGTGATATACAGAGGTTTTGATGTGTTTGATATTGAGCTGTTTGCACACTTGCTGCATCAAACGGGACACAAAAGGGGTGCCCTGATCTGTAACAATCTCTTTTGGGAAGCCCATGCGTGAGAAGACTTCAACAAGCCTCTGGGCTATTGCTACTGACGTGGCTGACTTGAGAGGAAAGGCCTCGGGATACCGCGTAGCATAATCAACCAAAACCAAGGCATACTGATGCCCGCGGGATGATTTGGGTAAAGGCCCAATGAGGTCCATTCCGATACGGTCAAACGGAACCCCTATGATAGGCATGGGCACCAATGGGGCAGGAGGTGGAGTGTATGGATTCCGTTTCTGACATATTCTACACTCCTGACAGTATTTCTGAACCTGGGCATAAATACCAGGCCAAAAAAAATGTTGTAGTATAGACTGGCTCGTTTTTTCTACCCCGGAATGGCCAGCTAGCAAATGGGCATGACCAAAGAACAGTATCTGCTCTCGAAAGTCAATTGGGACCAGCAACTGGGGTTCAGCGTCAGCCTTGGCAAGCCTATACAATAAACCGTTTTTTTCTAAAAACGTGGGATAAGTTCTAGTGGTTGGATCCTGCCCACTTCGTGCCACCTGCCATGCGTTGGCGAGACTTGCGTCATTCAATTGGGCAGTCCTGAAGTGAGTATCCCGGGCCCAAGGTTCTGCGGCCAACAAGGTGTCATGGGGCAGAGATAGATGTTGTAAGGTTTCCAACAGCAAAGTACTAAAGGAAGGATTATCAGTCCCTATGATTATGGGCTCAGGTAAACCCGCCATAACTCCCACTACGACTTCCATATTCTTTCCTGAAGGTGTATGAAGGGTGATTTTAGCTACGGGATATTCCTTGACGTCCCCATGGACACAACGGATACTAACCCGTTTCCCTGGAATGTGAGAGTGGCGGTCTACTAGCTCTTCCCTTACTACTGAATGTTTGCACCCGGAATCTAGCAAGGCTCGTATACTAGTACCGTTTAAAATGACACGTACATAGAAGGTGGTTCCGGTTTCTTGTGCATACAGGATAGACCTGGGAGCATAGCTCACATCCATAGGTTCGTCTTCTCTGTCTTTTTTCTTTCGACAAAATCGAGCAATATGTCCCCATTCTCCACAGTCATAACATTGAGGCCCTGAATTGGGAAGTTCAGGTCGTTGGAACCGGATTTTCGGGGGTTCAGGAGTGGGTTTTTGAAACCGTTTCTCAGTTTTGACAGGTGAAATGATTTTAGTATTTCTTTCGGGCTCCTTCATGTACGGCTTACCCTGAGCCCGGGCATAACAAGTAGCCATTTCGATAGCATGCTCCAAGGTTAACCCCGCATGTTGTTTGAGCCACCTTTGGGTACTATAGGGAAGGGACTCGATAAACTGTTCGAGATATATTTTATTCATAATGGCGTCGAGGTTCCCTTCATTTGGCTTTAACCACAAGTCGGCAGACTCCTTTAGTTTAAAGAACAGGGTTTTGGGTAGATCCCCTGGTGACCCCTTCTCTTGCCGAAACCTTAATCGATGGGTTTCTTCGTCTACCCCCAACCTATCGAGGATGTATTGTTTCACAACCGCATATGCAGTTGTTCCATCCCGGTTTACTGTCTGATATGCTGCCTGGGCCTCACCAGTCAGCAACGGCGCCAAATAGAAGGGCCACCTATCACCTGGCCAGGAACTAGCTCTCGCCGCTCTTTCAAAGTTCAAAAAGAAAGCAAGGGGGTCTTCACCTGTGCTAAATTTCTGTAATGGAACGACAGTACCTGGAGGTGGGGCTGTAGCCCTTCCCTGTCCTATGACATTCATCAACTGTGTTGTCCTTCCGCCAATTTTAGGATATTATCGGACTGAGTTTGAATGGCTTGGGAAAACGCAGTCCGGTCTGCTTCCATTTGGGACAAAAGATTCTCCATCTTGTATCGGATGGCGTGGTTCACTGGATGATCCGGGTCACGGCACCACTTGTGGGGAACGGGGACGGGAGAATGAGAATCGTTACGAGTTGAAGCAGGTCTGTAACTCTTTTTATTCGGTTTAACAACACCGAGATAAGTTCAAGGTTTGAAAGTACAGTCTCCTGGGAAACAAACAATGCACGAGGGTCCTCTCCTTTGGGGAAGGGTCCGGGTCTTCGGTTCCAGTCTTGAGGAAGCGGAAGTTGACCACAGGGCTGGAGATCACTCGGAGAAAAGGAAAGAAAAACAGCCACGTTAGGGGCTGGGCTCGACATATACAAATGTGGGAGGAGGGTAGGGTAGTGAGGGTTCACCAGGTTACTAACACCAAACCTATCAGTCAGGGAGTGTAGGCGGCCGACAAGATACGACGGTAGTGACCACCCTCAGACTACCCCGTCCCACCCCGTGATTTGAACAACCCTTGAAAACGCCCCCGTACCTTGTGGAGCCACACTTCTCCCCTGGAAGTGTGGCGGGGCGGCTCGTGGTATCGTTGGCCTCCTGGCTTGTCGTCACTCAGTTTCAGGGGTCCCAGCAGCGGTTCCACGACAGCGGCTCTGTCTTCCTCCGTGGCGTCCTCCTCGTGTTCCAACTGGCGTTCCGAAGGTTTCGCGCCGGCAATCCAGAACGGAGCTTCCTTAAACGCCCCCGCCTCCTCCGGTTGGTCAGTATCGGGTGACGTCGTCTGACCTGATTGGGCGAGTGCAGGTGGACATGCCCCTAGCGTCACAGGGTCTGGATACAGAGGTACACGTCCCTGAGGCAGAGCCGGGGAGATCCAGGAAACGTCCAAAGGATCCTGCGGACGGGGTGGAAAGGAAGAAGCATTAGCAAGGACACCCCGTCCGTCCGAGTCAGGGAGTTCATCTAAGTCAGGAAGCTCCGCTTCGTGACAAACCTAAAGCTACGGTTAAGAACCTAAGCATCTGGTAGACCGCAAGCTGTCTTTTGACAGCCAAATTACTGGAGTGGCGGGGAATGTTTTGGAATTCTTAAGATGCTAAGAACGATTCTTTGACTCCTGCCAGAGCCACCTAGAAAAACAGGCTTCGATTGTGTTAAGGCATGATTACTGCAACGTGCTGGCCTTGGAGGTCACACGGGGTCTGATCCAGAGGCTCTAAAGAGTGCAAAAAGTTGCTGTTAGTCTTCTTTCGAAACCTTCCTAGGTGTGCGTTGATGGGAGCGCACTCAAACTAAACTGAATGCTAGTTGAGCACAGGTCCTCTTTTAAAGCCTTGGGTTACTGTCACAGGGCACTCAGAAAAAAGGACCACAGTACCTTCAATCTATGATCAGACATATATACCTGCTAGAAATCTAAGATCGGCTGGGGAAAGGCTGTTCTTAACATTAAAAGAGCACGCTCAGGTGGAAGCTCATGTGGCTATCTGGCACAAAAACTATGGAACTCTCTGCCTCTGAATATTCGTCAGGCCCAGTCAAAGTCTTTTTTAGGCAACTGGGTACACCTGTACCTAACACTGTGACACCCCACAAAGTACACTACGTGCTTTATAAAATGAGTTACAAAATAAATATATAAATAAATTGATTGATTGGCTGAAATCCAATAATGATTCAGTGGTGGTTCCCGGATATCAGTAATAATTATGTTGCGGTCCACAGAAGGTAAAAATTTCAGAACCACTGCTCCACACCACACATTCACTGCCCCTTCTGCTAGTCTATCTCTTTTCTAATGGCAATGTCTACACGAGAAAAAAGTAGTTGATGTAAGCTAGAGATGGCTGGAAAACGTAAGCAATCATACAGAGGACACAGATCATATCTTCTTGCCTACGACTACTTTTGGGATGTGATTAACAGTGAAATGTTGCTCTCCAAAACAAAGAACACAATTCTATCCAAGCTACAAAAGAACAAATGCAAGCAATATTCAGACCTGGTCCTCTTACCCCAAAATAAATCCAGATGTCTTTCCCTTTATGTCAGACAGCACAGGTCCAACCTGCTTATTCTAGCACCCGACTCAGCGAGTACAGAAATCCTGTAGGTCTTGCATGTATCTTGGGACAAGTCTATGGATCTTTACTGATAATTTCATAGTCTTGATGTATTTCAGTTGGCCAGGAAATATAAGAATGGGCACGATGAAAGAAATAACACGAGACACTAGTGTACATTCCGTTAGATTCTCCAGGCATTAGAGATACATGATTTGTATAGGGTAGCCACTATACACTCCCATCTCAAATAGGAACGGGAAAAAAACAGAATCGTTTGGCATTTTTAATCTGGTCACTTATGCAAGTAAGAGACCTTTTTTAATTCAGAAAGCTGAACTAATGGGAAGGTTCGCAATTAATCCTAACCTAGAAGATAACGGCTGAAGTGAGATCTCTCAAACTGCCTTTGGATACTTGTCTAATCTTCAAATATAATGCCTTATATAAAAGGTATTATATTTACTGAAAGGCAGAGAGTATTGGGAATGTTAACAGCATGCTCCATTTTATTCAAATGTCCAGAATGAAAAAATAAGATTTTCCTACTGGGTCCTAACATAAGGACATTTTCTTTTAGCTCATCTGAGACTGAAAACACACACATGGTGATGATCCTTCAGAAATATGTGGCATGAAATGTAACATTCTGTAGATTTTAACAGGTTGTGGAACTTGCTGTTTTTGAGAATGGGCATAATGGCTGCTTGCATGAACAGTAATTATATTTTATTTTTGATCAAAGCAGCTCATTACTTAAGCAAAATATTTACAGTGTTCTGACACCTATATGATCACTAAAAGGATTAACAAAACCAATAAAGGTAAATAAACGCCTTTAAGAGAATGTTTAAACATTTGGAAGGGATCACTAACTCAAATTCGAGTTACTGGTAAGGACTACATCAAGGTGAGGGTGATTCGGCCCATTCACTGCAGTGGTGATACAGAAGGTGACTAAAGTGGATATATGCAAGAAAGGCGTGTTAAACGATGGCTCTTTAGTGCACGCCTGAAGGCTGGACAGTTCTTCATGGAGGTCAAGGGCAGGTAATGTATTTAAAATGACTGACTTATGGACAGGTCGAGTCTGGTTTGCACATAATGCATGTGACATACAGACTGACTAGTACCTTGCCAAGGGACATCCTAAGGATTTTAGGACCCTGTGCAAAACATATTTTGGTGGCCCCCATTTGGAACACCTTTGAATTTATGATCCGATTTCAGCTCTTTCATGCCCTCTTTGTGCATAGGCAGACTCGTCCACATTCTAAATGTGTTTAATATTCAGGTACAGCGATATGTATTTTCAATATTGTAACACAGCAGCATCTCACTAATATTACAGCAAATAATGTCTGTGACACCCTTCAGATTCGGTTGTGATCTAAAAGAAGCCTTTTTTAATGGATGGGTGGATGAAACAAACAAACAAGATTTCTCTACAAAATGTCTGTAATAGGCTCTCACACATCACCACATAAAAAATAAATTAAATGGAAATGGCATTTAAAACAATATGTTTAAAAAGTATTCATGGCCATCAGTGAAAGACTCTACACAATAGAGCTGGCTCTATCAGGGGGCCCTGAATGCTGGAGCCATGGGCCAGCACCCACTTTGCCCAGGTCTATTCCAGGAGACAATACACCCAGATAACAATACCTAAATATGTTTCTGGACATGGATTAGCAGGCCTTCAGGATGTGGGCAACAGAAAAATAAAGGGAAATGCTGCATATAATGCTTGAGTGTGATTGTGCAGTAGCAGTGGGTATCACGTCATGTAGAGGGATGGTGAAAGTTTTTCTTCCGCTAGTGTTTAACGTTGGTCAGAGAGACTGGATAAATTACGGTTTTAAACAGAATTAAATACATAGAGAAATCTCTGATAACTGAGAATTAAAAGTATCTAGTGTGCCTAATTTACCTGTGGTTGGGGTGGATCTGAGGAGTAATAATCTTACTTCATTTTAATGGAAAACAGCACAAGCGAGCTGTGGAAATAAATTAAATTACAGAAACAGATTCAACAAAAAGAAATAAGTTGGAAAAATATTTTAAGAATTGACAGACTTGCATATCTAAACTGCCACTTTTCTGGGGGTAGACAAGAAGAACTTTTGTCTCCTGCAAGAAAGAGTGCACAACAGCCTATTCTATTACTGTGGGGCATTTTGTTTGTTGTATGAAGTTATAAGTGGAGGACCAATGTGTTAGTGATAACCTTCCCATCACCACTTTCCCCTCTCAATTGGCCCAGGTATCACCTATAAGTCAGAGCGAACAGCCAATAGTTTAACAAAAGGAGTAAACCTCACTTGAATTTGGCCACTCTGGATGACTTACCAAAAGTACTGTTACATATGCTGCCAGTTACTGATATCGAATACTCATCAGATGTGTTTACAGGTTATGATGGCATCAAGAGAAGGCTAACTTAGTTATATGGGGGCTTACAGGTCTTAAGGCTGGAAGAAAAATCTCAGACGAGTAGGGTTGGTTTGAGCACAGGTGTCAAGCACTGAAAGCCCCTTTAAAGAAAGGGTTAAACACTGCAAACAAATAATGTATTTATTGTAGCAAACTTAGCAGAAGATTCAGGCTAATTATGAGAGGAATGAGAATTTCACAATACGGTAAGAATTAATTGGTCAAACTAAGAGTGCTAGTGCCTAGAAAGAAGAATAGGGGGTTTCAACTGGAGAGAATTGCAGTGTTATTTGATCTACAAGCCCTGTTTGAAGCAAGCTAGCAGGTGTTAAACGAGTCCCCTGGCCCAATAGATCTTGGCCTGAATGGCTTCCCCATTCCCTGTTCCTATGGATTTTATAGAACAGGTGTGTTCCAAGTAATTTTTATACGGGGGGGGGGGGCTTACTCACATCTATAAAAGGCATTAAGGGCGATGTTTCATTCTAGAGGTTGATATACTCAACAGCACATCAAAATATATTCCTAATTGGTGATGATGCGACAAAAAAGCCAGATTGTTGAAAAAACAGTTAACCAAAGCACAAGGAAGGTTCTGTCCTGGCTTAGAAAGCATGTGTCAGTGCTTCATGCTAATTATCGTCTCAAGAAATCAACGAATACAACCGAGCATCTCTTCAGTAGTTTTGTTGACTTTGAGCTAGCTGACTGAGTTTAATTGCAGAATAAGCTCAGGAGGCTGGATATCCGTACGCGCTTGCTTGATATCACCAGACTCAATGGCAGTAGCACTTGGGTTTAGGTTCAAATAGGTGTGAAGGGAAATCTACCAATAGTATTGCAATTAACAACGGTTTAAAAGAAGGTTGGTTCCTAGGTGCTAGTGATTATATGTGGGTTTAAAGAAGCACTGTTTCATGGAACGCCAGTTTATATGGCGCTGTAGCATCATAAATACGAGCCAATCTTCACAGTCAGTCTCATAAGGACATTTCATTTTCTGATCTTAAACAACCTTGATGTAATGTTGGCCAAATAAAAGTTTAAAAGAACGGAACTGAGCACTTACCTCTACAGGGCGGCCTAAGCACATTAATCTTTTTTTTTTCCAATCCATTCGTCATACTTGAAATCCGAGCCCGCATATTTGTACGAAAATTATGAGAATGACTGAGCAGTCCATGTTCCATCCAGCAGGCTACACCCTATTTCCTTCATGTAACCCTATTTAAAGGGGTTAAAACTGATGTCCCCTGAAGCAGCAAAAGAGAGAATGATTTTGCCTCTGCACTTCATCTTAAATGCACTAGAGTCAGACTGTGAAATGAATACTCGCATTCGTAAAGCGATGCCGTTTTACCTGATATTTTCTCAGGAATATTAAACAAATGCTGCAGGATTCCCGAATAAGCCTTTGGGAGAATGGGGCTATAGATTTATATCAAGGCAGGATGATTAGGTCATGTACATAGTCTCAAATTATTAACTTTACAGATTACAATGAATTTTCTCCCCTTTATGTCTTGATAATATTCTGGTTTACTGTGTGTGTTCTGAGAGACCCGATCTCATGCCCGATTGTTTTTGAAATAAGATCTCACTATGTGTTTATATTTTTGACTTTTCTGAATAAACTTGTACAAACTCAAGTCATATTGTAAATTACCATTTTTCAAACCACTTCGTTTGTTCTTAACAAACCTCTGAACATAGCTGCCAAGTTCTCAGTGTGTTTACGAATGACATTTACAGATTTTCAGTTCGCTTATGTGTGACATTTTATGAAATGTGTGATACTTCTTAGTAGCAAAACAAAGTAGGGATATCTGAAAAGTACCCATTATTTTGCTATGTCAAGGTTTTATCACTGCTGTAACCCCCTTTTAAGTGTTTTGAACTACCTGTTACGTCTACGACTTATGACTTTCCTCCCTGCTTGTCACATGGAATAATGGGTGACAGACCAACAAGGCTACATTCTTTCCCCAAAGAGTTCTATTCCTTTTAAATTCTGGTGGGAACCAGAAGCCAAACAACATAGTGTGCTCCTGCAAACTCGAAATGAACTGGGTTTTTCTAGTCACGGTTCCCATTTAATCTTTACCTCCCTCCCTTACTCTTTAAAAAGTACATACCCCACTTAAAGCTAAAAGGCACGTGTGGAAAGAAATATCGTTAAGAGAAAAGCCTGAGGAGAAGAGTAATTTTTTTCCAGAATAAACATAAACAGGCTTATGAACAAACTCCATTGCATATAAGTATGTCTATCTCCAAGCGACATTCATGCATTTCAGAACGAAGCGGACAAATTATGAAAGTTAATCATTAGAGCGTTTTGTTTGAGCATTTTCTTTTAAAGACATTGACAACTGGAGCAGTAAGTAAAGGTGCACTTCTTACTGGCTATTCTTATTGGTTGCTTGCCTAGTGTTCTGTCCCTGGGCTTTCAGCTGAAGTTACCTGAGACTGTAAATGTACCCGAGAGAACTCTGGAGCCGGACAAGAAAGCAGCTGTAGACGCCCAGGACAGGGACTTCCAACATTCCTGGTCTTGTAGCCATGGGTCGCACACTTGAGCATCCTGCTGTTGGGACAGGCCTGCTGTGCTCTATATGTGGTCTAATGCTTCTGGGGCTCACTGCTGCCATTGTGCAGGTTCTAGGCAGGCAGAAGCTCTTGAAGGCTCAGTGCACTGCTGCTACAAGTCTGTTGAACGGACCAGTCTTCTGGCAGAGATTAATTCGGATGCAATGTCTTCCTGGGGCTGTTGAGGTGGGCCAGACCGGCTTGGCTTGCAGAACAATCCTACCTCAGTGTGGTGGCGTAAAAGTGTCAACTGCAAACCCCACGGAGCGGGGGAGGGTCAAACTCCATGGGCCTTCTCAGCACAATACCCTGACCAGAGAGCTTCTGATTGACTCCAGAGGGGGCCCCTTCATTTACCTTGCCCGAGGGCCCTCTCAAGTTTCATTACGCCACTGCCTCAGGGCTAGTTAGTGCGGCTTCTCCATGGTCGCACATTGATAAGGCGCCTCTCTGGAAAAACAAAGCTGCCAGCCCTGCACTTCAGTGTCGGCCTTTGGGTGCCATCACACAAGGCATGGTCAGTGGGGCAGGTACCTTGCCACCTCTGGATCTAAGTGAGGGACTGCCTGATAATGTTTATCAAGAGAATGTGCTGACCAAGGACCCCTCACAGCTGGCTGACTGAAGGTGATTTCCAGGTTCGTGCAACACCTAACTGGAGAGTTGATTAGGTGTAATGTGAATAATAAATAAGTAAACAAGACAGAGAGAAGCCAGTTTATTAGAGCATTCTTTCCAAGCAGCTCAGACCACTCAACTTCCAGCGAGGTCGCTGCTTAAATGCAGCTCGTGTGGCGCACGGTTCCAGTGAGTTACAATAAGTGACTAATGCATTATAGTGCGGTGATGCTGACACCAGCACCAAAATGCATTAGTCTAACACCTGATGCGTGGTAAATTGCAGGGTATCCTGCATACCAGAATCAAATCACTGTGACTGCTCTAAAAGTTAAACCTTACAAAGGGTAGACGTCATTTTGTACATCTCCTCAGGAGCTGTAGTGTCTAGCATATATTTACATTTTCTTCAAAATAATGCTACAGCTTAAACCTTTTAGTGCAGGTGTCACATACAACTCCCCCCCCCCCCCAACCTCAGTGTGTCCTTTGGCCATTGGCTGACACTGGCAAAGGCTGAAAATGATCCTCCACCCTCCCCCGCCTCTTGTACATGAGATTATGGCAGTGGCGTGACACAAAGTAAAGGTGTGCTTTTACTGAGTATTCAATTTACCTCTACGGGACCGTCTAACTAACCAGGCAGCCTTTTTTGCATTGTTGGCATTGTCTAGGAATATTCTTGTATGTGTAGGTGCGACCACTTTCTCCACACAATGCAACGGTGTACTACTCCTGAATAATTTGTTTACCCCACCGGAACTGTCTGACTAATTGAGTGGCCAGGTATAAATTGTAGACCGTTTTTTATGCATTCATGCACTTCTTGCTTACAGGATACCTTTTTGAAGGTCTAAAGTTTCCACTGTTTCTAGGGAACTTTAGTCAGGCGACTTGTCTTGATGAGATCCGAAAAGTAACTATGGGTCGAAACACTGACTTTCCCTCCCTAAGTTGCTTTCAAAACATATTGTGATTCGCAAGAAGATATCATATATGAACAGACAGGATTTCCACCTACGTTTGTTTGATATGAAATCATATACAACCTTAGGATATATTCAGTGTCTTATTTGATCTTGTTATATCTATATTTGTTCACAGTATAAGTATACATCTGCACTAATTTTGATACATAAGAAATGTATATTGTTCTAATACTAAAAATGTGAAAAGCATCATCATGCAAGATATTGTGTTCTGTACCCTTTTTCAATAACATTGATTATGATACAAGTAACTAATTGAGTTCTCACACTTCCAAAGCAAACGTTGTAATGTCGATGAAGAAGTCCCACGGGCCATTTGTTTGGCTTATTACTTTAGGCAACTTAAGCAGTATTTGAAGCATGCTTGCCTTAGTTTCAAAGGTAGATATGCTTACCCTGTACAATGAATGTAAGCCTTGGAAGGCATTCTCGGACACCACCAACTTGCATCCACAAACTGGAAAGAGTTGGATTTAGCACAGTGAGTGCACTGAAGGCGCATGAAAGACATGTTTTCTTGAGCTTCAAGTAACTAGCCATGAAAGGCGTTAGTATAGGTTTACTTGGCAAATATACGGTATTAGTCAGGACTTTGTGACGACAGAAACATGAACAGGTAAGAAAAGCTTAGGCTAGGTGTGCTTTCACAGGGATATCACATAGGTTGAAGGCAGTTAGGGTAGTACTGATACATATGCCATCACTTCATCTTCAGCTACGGACTGAAACCCAGTGGTGCCACACTCACCCATATACTGAATTACTTCCTCATTCAACTAAGCAGATGACTCCAAACCATTCAGAATGCTGCAGGCAGCCTCCTCGCTCAACATCCCAACACACACATTCCTCCACCTCAAACAGCTTCAATGAATCCTCATCCACTGATCTATTCAAAATCCTGACACATATATTTAAAGCCTTACACAGCCCTGGCTCAGCATATCTCAATACCGCCTCAGATTTCAGAAACCTTCCAGACACGTTTAGTCAACAGGACTCATACTCGCACACATTCCATGCGTACGAAGCACCAGAACAAGGAGAAGTGACTTGATCTAATTGGCTCAAAAGGCGCAGAATGACCTTCCCCCTACGCATAAGTGTTGTCTCTACAATTATTGCTTTCCGCACAAAGCAAACACTTGGCTCTTCGACTCCGTTAATCCATGGATCAGCCCTGACTGCTCCTGTGTCAGCAATAGGCTACCCTCCCGGGTGATAGTGCGCTTTACAAAATAAATGTTATCATTACAGAGAACTCTGCACCCAATGGTACACGTATTGGTAAAACGTTTGTCCTGCTTGGCATGTTTATTCTCTGTAAGAACTTAGTAGATTTTTAGTTTGCTGTAGGACAAGTGCATTATAGTCACAGCACTGCACATAACCGTGAACATGACATCTTTTACGTTCACAGACTACAGTGTGTGCCAAAACTAAAGTTCTTTCTAGTTTTTGATGTGCTTTTTAGGGAACTGAAACAGAATTCCCCAGCATGTTTGCCTTAGTTTCAAAGTTAGATATGCTCACTCAGTTTAAGGAATGTATGCCTTAGAAGGAATTCTTGGACAACCCCAACTTGCATTCACAAACTGGAAGGAGTTGAATTTAGCACAGTGAGTGTGCTAAAGACGTATGCAAGACATGTCTTCCTGAGCCTCACCTGGCTGTCATGGGACCTATTAGTGAAGGTTGACTAGTGACTAGGCATGCGTTCAGTAATATTCAGAATGGAGGAAGGTTCTTGACAAGTGGTAAAAATGTACTATAACTTTTTATTCATTTGTGAAGGTTGTGGATGCGCCAACCATCAACATGGATGGACATATGGGTTTATAGAGGTTTGATTGCGGTGTATTAATGTGCAATGTGGTAGATGAGAGATTGACTTGAATGGGGATTCTGCCCTGTGGCGTATGAATGTGTTGGGCCCTTGAATGGTGACAGTATGCGGATATGAGTTTACTGATCTGCTGGATTGGGCCAGTGACCGGTGGTATGAAAGTCTTGTGTGTGATGCTTGAATGGCATTGACATCGCTTTATGGCTCACCTTCAATAGTCTTGGTTTCAATATTCAGATATTGTGACAAGTATTTGTGCTTTGAAGTTAGCATTTCTGGAGGTGCTAAAACCAACCATTGTAAGTGGTGGATTAACTTAAAAAATGTAGTACCAGATTTATATCTGTAGCGGTAAGGATAGCCTGTCACAATGCGACAGAGTATCCTTACCATGAATATATAATGGTGCCGGCCCAATATATACGCAGACGTACCATTGGTGTAACTCTTGGGAAGACTACTCCATCTCTGACATGGTTGCACCCCCTCCCACATCACAACTGAGTAAGGGCCATCTGCGGCTGACCTCTACGTTTCCCCACCAAATTTAGATGTGCGGACTTATAGGTCAGTTTTCATTGCCACCTGGAAAACCATGGTGTTAAGAGGCAGTGACAACTGTTTCATGCCCTCCTTGCCATGGGTCATAAGTTCCATGGTGAGGGGAATTTTATTTTTGAAAATTAAAAAATAAAATTGTTGGACGGCTCCGTCATGTTGATGGAGCAACGTGTCAAACGTAGAAAGGCATTGACAGGAACCCTTGTGACGGCGGCTCCTTACAATGTGTTCGAGTTAACCACCAGATTGGCAGTCATTTCCATATTTGGTGGGTGAAGAAGTCTCAGCATGGCAGACGTTTAGTCCTCCTCCAATGGAGTTTTCTCTGCCAGCCAAAACGTATATCTGGCCATTACTAAGAACTATTCTTTTTTTTTTTTTTAAATCTCATCAACCGGAGCTGTCCGGCGTGGCAAAACTTCCATTGGTTCTGTTCACTTTCCCAAAATGCCGTACAACACTTGTAAGTACATACATGGCCAAGATTACTCATTTATTTAAATTTTTTGAGTTGGAAATTTCTGTAATCTGTTCAGATTCACAAATTGACAAAAATTTAAAAAACAGTGATGAGACATGTCTCTACATAAAAGCTGCATCCAATTTTTGTGGGCGGCCCTAGCATCCACATTTGGAAAAATGCTAATAAAGCGACACAGACGCATCACATTTATGCAGTGAAAACACACATTTGTTTTGCAATGCAAGTAGCAGTGAATTCTGGGCCCTAGTTAGGCCGGAACATAGGCAAACCCAGCAAACTTGAGCATTTTTGAAAACTAGACAACCAGGGGAGACACGGGGTGCATGACTAGTGAGGTAATTTTACTCAGAAGCCCTTGTCAATGTCAAACTTTGGTAAGAAACACACATTTTCCTCACATTTCTGTGATGGAAAATTATGGAATCTGCAGGGGGCCACACATTTCCTACCACCTGGAGTTCCCACACATCTCCTGATAAGAACTGACTGCACTTTGGTGGGTGTGCCAAGAGACCACAACACAAATGGCCCTAAAGCTCTACATCAGAGGTCTTAAATCTGTTGGGCGTGACCCACAGGGCAGTCGTGGATTAATGAGAAGGGGGGCACGCATTCACCAGACTCACTTCTGCCTCGAACCTGGAAAAGACAACTGTTTCCGAAGTCAGTCAGACAGCTAAACAAAGTTTTCTGCCAGGGTGCCTGCTTGCCTAAAAGAAATGCAAAGAGTTAATCTGCAAATGTAAGGGGTAATGAGCAAGAAACAGAGAAAGCTGGGGCAGGCAGGCTGGAAAACAAATTGTGGTCAAATGTGTTTTAAGAATAAGAGTGTTTTATTTATAAAAGTTTGGGGGTTTGATGTTAAAGAAAGGAGGGAAGCTTCACTGTCGGGGAGTGAAATATTAGGCATGGGGATGGGTTAGAGGCAAGTGTTAGTACAATTGTAAAGAATCTTTATATGCGGCCTTACCGAAAGTTCTTGTTACCTCTGCAAGCTTCCAAATAACACAACCTTTTCCACAAAACTTAATCAAGAGTGAAGAGCGAGTCATTTCCTAAGGTGGTAAATTTGTTTTCTGAATTAACACATTAAGAGTTTCAAAGGAAGGAACATGGGAGTATAAGAGACACAAAAACATAACGAGAGAAGGGCTCAAACATCTGGTAATATGTATTACAGATTGCTGCTGTAAACTGTAACTTATCTAACAGGCACATTACAAATTCCTGCTCTGAGTTTCCTGTATTTGGCTGTTTTTCAACTGATTAGTAGCCCTGATGCGTTTTATGGGAGCTGACAATTAGTTAAATGCTGGGGAACTTCTGTTTCATATTCAAATTAATTTTCACAAAAAGTATCAATGTACTGAAAGACCCTACTAGAAAAGGTGTTTCTGAATGGACAACTGAGCTCTGAAGTGGGTGCTTTTAATTGTGACTGTATTTACATATCTCTTACTATCCCTTAGGAGGTTTTGAAGAGACAATCATAAAAAAAATTGCATTATGCCCGGTCTGGCCATTACTAAAATTTATATTTTGGAAGCATTTTTTATCGTAAAACTTGTTGCGCATTTTGTATAAGTTCATCTTCTACTAGGGGGCTAGAGGGCGGGCTCAAAGATGGCTGCACTGTAGTGAGGCTCCGGCCGCCCTGGAAGAAATATCCATAATTATTCTTAGTCTGGCGTGGTGACCTCACCCAAACTTGAGAGCACGAGGTGGCGGAAGGTCGGGAGCGACGGCGCAGCCAGTGAGCCGGAGGCAGCGGCGGACGAATTCGATACCGCGATCAGCAGCGGCCTGGGAAACGTGGCGCGAGCGGCCGGGCTGAGAGAGATGTGAGCCAGTCGTTGTTCGCTGCACAGCCAAGACGGTGCTGCTGAAAAGGTGCTGGCGCCCTCAAGACGAGGGTCTGTGCCCCAAGTGCCGCACAAACAAGTAAGGAGGAAACGCTGCAGGACAGTGGGGTGGGGAGGCCGCACCCGCGCCTGCTTATCACGTGGAGCCCTGAGGCGGCCCAGGCATGTACCAGAATTACGCAAGGCCGGGGACTGAGGCCTACCGCGCACTCAGCCGGAGTTGTGCAGGTGTCCGGCTGGGAGAAGAAAAACGAGTTACGCCTGGCCAGCATGTCGGCCGGGCGCCCCACGGAGCAGTCAGGTTGAAGGGATGTCCTACTGTAAGTCGCAATTGACCATAGATCCAGCAGGCCTGCTCACGACCCTCAGATAACGCACACTAGGCGGCCGCAGCGGAGACTGCCTACTATCAACGCTGCGATCCCCGCGCCTCACACTCTCCGCTGACTGCCAGGGTGCGGGAGCAGTGCGCGGACCCAGCTCGGAGCCCGGGGCTGCTTGCCGTCCTGCAGGCACCTGGCGCAGCCTGAGTCTCACTCAGTAAAAGTCAGAACATTGCCGCAGCGGGAGTGGAGGTGCCATCTTCCCCATCAAGGAGGGGAAAGATGCTACTATGTGGGCACCAATAACAGATCACAGGGGCGCCTTCCTTGCCACACAGGGAGGGCGCCCAGAGTGAACAGCCGCTTCCAGCGCTGTGGGAGTGCTACCCCGCTTACACTGCAGGGAGCACGAGGACACCAGAAGCGAGACCATGCACATGTCATAACCCCATGGGAGCACAGCCTCTCTTCGCGGCTGAGAAGCCATGATACAATGCGCTGCAGGCTGCGGAGCACACCCATGACCACCACACGCTTACCTGGAAACGTGGCAAGAAGGGTGGACTAGAGTATTAACTGCACAGAGCACTCCAGGGGCAAAAGCCTGGCAATGACAGGGCTACATATTTAGTGATCACCTTAACGTAGTGAACAACCTACGGCCATTTTGAAACACCCTCGCAGCCGGAAAGTACAATCGACGCAGTGAAGCTATTCAGAGGGTGCTGTCAGCAAGCATCCATTCAACACACTAGAAGTTCTCTTTGTATGTGACAGGAAATAAATGCATTGTAGCCAGTGGGGACAGAGCAAACCGCAAGATTAGCCATGACATGCACTGAAAAGCAAAGCGGTGGTGCACGGGCCCCTATCAAGCGGCTGTAGTTGCAACACAGTCAGGAAAGACAGCACCCTAGAAGCAGGTGGCCCGTACTTTGAGCGACGCCTGGACACCTCACCTGTCACAAGCATCTGGTAAGGGAAAGTCCACCATGAGGAAGGTGGACGGGAAGCAGCCCAAACTGACATTCGACGCCTGCAGGACACCCAGAGGACAGCCGCCAGACGTGCAGCAAGATGGGACGGGCTAGGCGGGACAGGGTCTTGACGACGTCGATATGAAAACGCTCCTGCTCACGATGAAGAACAGCCTACCATCTATTGAAGGGAAAATGGACTGCATGTGCGCCAAACTGGATCAAATTACACAGAAGCTAGAGAAACAAGACAGCAAAATTGAGGAAGCCGAAACAAGAATCTCAAACCTGCAAGACGATCAAGCACAATCGACGGGGCAAATAACAGACATGGACAAACTGCTCAAGGAGATAGCGGCCATAAATGAAGACCTTGAAACCCGATCACAGTGCAATAACATACGAATCACAGGCATTCCAGAAACCACTAATACAGGAAGGTTGGAAGACTACGTGGAAAGATTTCTAACAACCTGGTTTGGCCCGGAAGCATTCTCCAAAATGCTAATTGCGGAATGGACGCACAGAATGCTGCCGCTGAGACCCCCACCAGGTGCGCCACCCAGCCCATCGTCACAAGATTGCTATATTATCGGGACCGTCATGCGGCTCTCCGTAGGGCGAGGGAACTGAAGACAGTAGTCTATGAGAGTAATGTTATATCACTATTTCCCGATTTTACGCCTAATGTCCAGGAAGCGCAGAAAAAATACCTAACGATCAAGAAAAAACTGCAGCAAGAAGGAGTGGAGTATGACATGCTCTATCCTGCATAGTTAAGGTCCAATCATGCCGGCAAATACCATGTCTGCAAGAGTCCGCAACAGGTGGCTGACTTATTCAAGAAAATAGTGAAGTCTTCAAAAAGAGCAGGGTTCTCCTCCTCGGGTAGCGGGGAGGAGATGTTGCAGCACGACGAGGAGCAATGAGAGCGGCCCATGCTTGCTGTGACACTCGAACTGGCTCAGACTACCGGCTTTCCCTGCAACTAGTCCTAGTGTGCAACGTTCAGGCGAAGGTTTATAACATAGGCATAGCCTACAGCCACATAACAGCACTCAACAGAGAGAGTGGCGCACTGCTGGACTAGGAATCGCAATCCAGGGCCCCCTCCTGTACAGCACAGGAGTGCAGGAGGTGATGCCACGCCCCCTAGGGCGCACACACCCAAGGGAGATCCCCTTTCCTCCACTTACGGGGACTGTTATTAAGGTTTAGTGTGTTTACTTTCATTTTGTGGGAATGTTGAACCTATTTTTAACCAGCCTATTCTCTCCCCATGCACACTTAGACCTCCACATTGAGAGCGGAACTGTAACCGTTCGCTACTTTAATTACATGACGATCGCATGCTCTAGGCATGTAGCACAAAACATGCAACAGCGGCACAGGCCAGTCGCGAAGATGGCAAAATTGACTCGCATAGTTTTACTGGGAGGGTTAAGGGGGGGGGGAATTATGCACGGCAAGTTGGGAAACCCGCTGTGGGGGAGAACACTCGGGTAACACTGCAGGCATCAGTAGACATGCAACGAACGAAGGCAGCACATGCAATGTCACCACACGGACACAGGTACATATGGGCAGGGCACATTCACTTCTCATCATTAGGTAATGGCATACGGGAAGAAGCATGACCAACAGACCGTGAAAATAGGCTTACTGACCTGGAACATTAGAGGACTGGGTGACCCTAGAAAGAAGAGGCATCTGTTAGCCTACTTAGATAGACACCACGTAAGCATAGCTAAGCTACAAGAAATGCACACCCTCCCCTCTATGGGAACACAGTTTGCGGTGCGGTGGGCCTCCCATAGATATTTCTCCTCTTACACAGCCTACTCGAGAGGCACTGCAATACTCATTAAAAAATCAATACCTTATATAGAGGAAGGCTCCACATCTGACCCGCAAGGGAGATACTGTATGACGTGGGGCAGGCTGGCGACAGAATCCATAACCTTAGTGAACAGCTACAGCCTCAATGTCGATGATGAAGAGCATTTCATTCACCTGTGGGCACAAATAGTGAGCATAGGCTTGACCCACCTCGTTTGGGGAGGGGACTTTAACTTAACGCTCCACCCGCTCACATCCATTGCCGCGCCACTAAACTAAAGCACAGCATCAACCCCAACAAATAATAGAAGAATACCTGCTAGTAGACGTCTGGCAACATCACCACCCTAAGCACAAGGAGGGGAGGTTCTACTCAGGAGTTCACAACAACTGGTCTAGGTTAGACACGTGGCTCGCTTCTAGGGATATAGCGATGCACACAATTTCCACCTGCCATTTAGGGCGCACTTACTCTGACCATTCCCCAGTATGTATGCTGCTGTATCCCCGGGCATGCTCCCCCAACCCAAGGTGTGGAGATTGCAACACACAGCGCTCTTAGACACGGCGTTCAGGGCAGAACTAGGGGAAGCACTCTCGGAATTCCTACAGCTTAACACATATTCTGTATCCTCTATAGCCACTGTTTGGGAGGCATTGAAGCTTACTCTCAGGGGACTGCATTGCTAAAGTGGGGGCATCCTCAAAGCTATCAGGGTGACCCTTACTTGCTTAGAACTCCAACTGAAAGATGAGGAAGCGAAAACACGCACATGCGCATGAAGGCCCTGCCCTAGCCCATATACGTGAACTGCTGAAGGTGAGGCGGAGCACTTTGCCGGTGCCTGGCGCTCTCATGGCTGCTGAGTGGGCCCTGCAGGAGACGTGCTGCCCCGCCGAGACACGGAGACGGACCCTGGTGCGGCCCCCAGATACCGCTGAGGAAGGATCGAGTTGCCCCTGCTAGCTGTGGTGAGTGGGGTAACGGCTTTGCCTGGGCCTGCAGCTGCAGAGGCGAGTGTAGGTCTTAGTGCCTGATAGTGACCTGCAAGTTGCTGCTGGTGGGACGGCTGGGGAAGCAATGGGGCCCGTGTATGCCGGCCGCGGGACTGGATCGGATTCCTGCATGGTGCAGACGCCGGGCGGCGGAGGGACACCCTCTCCTTCCTATCCTGCCCTGAACGTGCAGAGGCCTCACCGCCTGTGAGACACTCAGGCATGGAGGCCTTCATCTCCGGCTGGCCTGACGAGTGACTGCCATTGTGATGCTGCGGGGAGTTGGCAGGCGCTGGGAGGCCTGGATTATGCAGCCTCTTTGAGACATTGTTTTGCGTGCTCCTGCAATACGACTTAAACGATGGACTCAGCTCAGTCAGCCAGTCAGCGGCTACTGAACACTGCATTTGTGGAGGTGCAGTCTCTATAGGCCCATCATCAGAGACACAGCATTCAGCCTGGACCCATCTGCACTAATTATATGCAATTGGACGGCGTTTATGATCTTGATCAGCCGTGCCTCTTCTTGTGGAGCAGATTGAGGGGAGAGGTGCTGCCTATATCTCAGTACTTGTCTGGTCATGAGGCTGCTGCTCTTCCTGATTGCCGGAGATGTGTGTGGAATCGGGGGTAGAGTGCCTGGTGCCCGTGCACGCCGATCACCACTGCGGGGCCCACTGGTACCTTAATCCTCGCTGAGACGGACTCTAGGACAGTCCTTTTTCCTGGGATTCCCTGTCGCATTCCAATCTGCACAGCGGAGTTCCATACGATATGTTGTATCCTGAGCGTCTGTGTGTGGGATCGGAGGGGAATTTCAGAATCTTCACAACCCCAAAGGCGGTGTGTGATGGTGGTGACATGTACTCAGGTATTTTTGTACTAGAGCATGTGATTCTAAATGTGCTCATGTTGGTGCGTGCAGATATTTCTGTATGTATGCTTATGTCTGTGCCTGTGATGGTGTGTGCATGTACTTGAGTGTTTTTGTACTATAGCATGGGATTGTATATGTGCTTGTGCGTGTGGATGCTTCTGTATGAGTGCTTGTGTGCGCCCTCTGTTCGCGTATGAGTGTGCGCGCACATTTGTGTGTGCTTGTGCATTGCTGTGTGTGTGATGGTGGGTTGTGCATGTACCTGTGTGTACGTCCTTGGGTATTTTTGTTCTGGGCTTGTGATTGTATGTGTGCTTGTGTTTTTAGTAGTTTCTGTATGTGTGCGTGTGTGTGTGTGTGCGTCTGTGTGTGTATGCGAGTGTGAGCGCATTTGTGTGTGCTTGTGCATGTCTGTGCATGTGATGGTGTTTGCGTGTGCATGTACTTGCGTGTTTTTGTACTAGAGCATGGGATTTTATTTGTACTAATGTTTTTGGATGTCTCTGTCTATGTGCTTGTGTGTGTGCGTATGTGCGCATATGAGAGTGTGTGCCCACATGTGTATGTGCTTGTGCATATCTGTGCGTGTGATGGTGTGTGCACGCTGGATTTGTTTCTCTCTGGCAGCCACTGTCCTGGAAATTGACTCTAACTGCCAGATGCCAGAACTTAGGATGGCCACCTGTGTACATTACAGTCTCCTGCCTGACCCCAAGATGGCTTCCATAGTGGTCCCCTCCACGTTGTTTTACTTCCCTGGGACAACAATTGGACATTGATCAGACCTTGAACCCATCCCCTAACCTGCTTACACATCAGGACTTGGAACCTGTGGAACTTACCCCAGACTGTAGAGACCAAGTGATTTGGCTGATTCCTGGTGGAGCTACCATATAGTTAAAGAGGAGATGGGTTGTGGACTCCCCCCTTGCCATCACCTAACCAGCCGGACTTTGGGCAGATATTCCCCTTGTCTCTATGTCCTATCTTCCTCCTACCCCTTTACCCTATCCCCTTACCCTTCCTTGCGCCATTCACCTTTGACCCTATGTTCTTTAAATGCTTTTCAGGGCACTTAAGTAATTTTTAACTGATGTAAATTGCAACATTATTGTTCCTCATGTAAAGTGCTCAGTTTCCTTCGGGTCTAGCCAGCGCTATATAATAACTCATTACTTAAAATTTGTTCCCATTTAGTACTCTTTCTCTCTTTGTCTACTTACCTAGCTCCTATCCCCTCTCCCCTGAATCTCTCACCTTGCCTGCTAGTCTGCCTATCCCCCTGCCCTTTGTGCCCTTCGACTAAGCACTCCTTTTCCCCTTGTTGGAGAAAGATCCAATATTTATACTCTGGAGTCTCAGCAAACCCGCTGAGAGAGTCCACTGCGCCAAGGGAGCCACTCACAGCTGAGGTATGGTATGGCACCCCTTGCCAAAGCACTCCCTCTCCCCGTTTTGGGGAAGGATCCAGTATGTAGGCCTTGGAGTCTCAGAGACCCCTCAGAGAGTCCACTGCGTAAAGGGAACCTCCCACAACAGAGATAGGGAAGTGATACCACTTCCCATGGGATGACACCTTACTGGACTTTGAACGCTGCTTTGACTCGTCTACCGGTTTATGTCCCCGTCGACCTTCCCCTCCTCTTTCCATGCTCTGTCCGTCACCCTCCTCTTCTCTTTCCCCCCTCATTACTCCTCCCTGAATCTTTCCCCTTGCCTGCTTTTCCCTTTATGTATCTGTGCTTATTATTTTATCTCGTCCTTACAAGTAACTATGTTGCCATGCTCTAATAACTGTGTAACTTTTGTAACGATGTAACCTGTAACTATGATCTGATGCACATGTAAAGCGCTCTGATACCTCCGGGTCTAGCCAGCTCTATATAAAACCTTTAAAATAAATAAATAAATAAATTAAATAAATATCGAGCCAAAGCAGAGTGGGAGTGCCTCTTTCGCTGCATGTATCATACTTTGAGGAGATATGGGGAAGAGAAAACATCTGAGCAAAGCGCTAGCAGAGACCATCAGACCCCCTAAAGCAGCAAACTATGTGCTGACAATACGTGACAGGGAAGGTGAGACGCACAGGGATACCCCGGCCATAGTGGAGGCTTTTACCACACATTATAAAGCATTATATTCAACTTGCGCAGCAAAGCAATACCTGAAACAAAAAGAACTCGCCTGGCTCAGTAACAGGCAATGGGAATTTCTTGCAGCTGATATTGAGGTGAAGAAATACAAGCTGCAATCATGAAAATAGGGAACAAGAAGGCTCCGGACCGGATGGCCTCACAATCGAGTTCTACAAAGCCTACATGGACATACTTGCACCATTTCTAAAACTGGTGTATGAAGATGAGGGCCAAACGGGGAGGCTTCCACCAACCATGAGAGAGGTCATGATAGTTTCGCTGTTAAAGCCGGGTAAACCTCCAGACTCTACTGATTCATATAGTCCTTTGTCCTTGATAAATTGTGATGTCAAAATATTGGCCAAAGTGTTGGCCAATAGACTTATGCTCTTGATGGGCAATCGGATTAGACAGGATCAAACGGACTTTATACCCGGGAGATCCATTTCCCATAATTTGGGTATACTATTCCCCATCATGCACAACATTGACCAGGATGAGCAGGCTGTGGCGGTCTTCCTCGATGCTACCAAAGTGTTCGATTCTTTGGAATGGGAATATCTATTTACAGTCTTAGTGCTTATGGGGTTCCCGCCCGGTTATTTAATGTGGATAAAGCTACTGTATCACAACCCATGTGCCACGTTGCTTCTGAATGGAGAGCACACCCCGGCATTCAGCATATCCAGAGGTACACGGCAGGGGTGACCCCTTTCACCCCTGCTGTTTGCGATAGCAATGGAGCCGCTGGGTGGTATGCTCCGGTAGCATCATAAGAGGTATGCGCTAGACTATCCTACGAGGCCAGTATTGATTTCGCTCTATGCAGATGATATCACGCTCTATGTGAGGGACTGCGAAGCTGGGCTGAACAGCATGATCCGCAAAATAACAAAATTTGGAGCTTACTCTGGGATCACCATAAACTGGGAAATTTCTCACATTCTACCACTCACCCGAAGCACTGTCCCCTTCCCAATGGATTTCCCATTACAATGGTGTGAATCAGAGGTCCGCTACTTGGACATTAACATTGTCAAGGATAAGGAGGAATTAATGAGGGCAAACTATGGGACGGTTCTTAATAAAATAGAGAAATCAATAACCAGATGGATTACCCTACCACTCTATCTGGCTGGCCGAGTCGCCTTAATGAAAATGGTCATCATGCCCAAATTCTTATATCTATTTACAAATATTCCCTACTTCCCCGGCTGGAAGTTTTTTACGTGGCTCAAGAGTCAGTTAATAAGGTTGACATGGGGTGGGAAACAGCCTCAGATTAAGTGGAGTACCCGCACACTGCCGTTCGCACAAGGAGGGTTTGAAGAGCCAGATCCCGAACCCTACTATCTTAGCACCAAAGCACATTATGCTGCACATTGGTTTGAGCCCCGCCCTTTATGACGCACTTGGCGGTGGAGCGGGGTATATGGCACCTATCCCCCTGACAGGGTTCCCGGGAACTGATGAAAAGACGGCTAGAGGGAGAAGGTCAACGGTAGCATGCGCCAGCACTGTGTGGCGTGCTCTTGCACAATGATCACAGGCTCCACTGCTATACCCCCGCTACTTCCCCTCTGAGACGCACATAGGTTTTGTGTGTTGCAAACCCTGACGTACTTCAGTTGTTTTGCACATTTGAGCCAAAAACCGTAACTTAGGGCCTGATTACGATGGCGGTGGGAAGGCCACCATCAGGCCGTCGATGGCGGTCCCACCGCCATCCAGCTTATTGATCCGACTGCCACATTAGGATGCAGGTGATCGGAGCTCGGCTGCTGGGGGGAAAGTCCGCCATGTCTGACAGGATCAAGGATCCCGTCAGGGTGGCGGTCGGACTCCTATTCCCTGCAAAGAGGGCAGTGCCTGCTCAGGCACCACCATAGGGATTAGGATGTGCCAATCCGCCTGCCCTGAAAAGGCAGGTGGAAAGTGACTTTGGGGGCCCTTAGCTGGGCCCCCTGGCCCTCCGCTATGGGGCCTGGGGGGCACCCATGGTGCCCCCTAAAACATCCCTGCAGGGATGTTTTAAATGTGTACATTTTGTATTGCCGCAATGCAAAATATACACATTGCGACCACCTTGAAGGCAGTTGCATCGTAATGCGTTCAGAGGGCCCACAGACTTCTAGTCGGGCGGTCCTCCTTCCACCACAGTGCCGGTCGGACGAGAGTCTGACTGGCATTGTAATCAGGGCTTCAGTTCTTAGCTGTTTATTAAGTGAATTTCTAGGGTTGTTTTCTTTTTTTTTTTATTATTTTTTTTCAATTTGCTTAGATAATTTGTGATTTTAATAATCTACACCCCATAATGATGCCTTTTTCCTGTTCACAATATTGTGAATTTCATTTAAATTGCAATTTTATTGAAGTGAACACCTTTTCTTTTTTGAGACTTTTTCACGTCTCTGGGTGGTCCCCCACGACTCCTCTCGGGCCTGGCACCTCTTATGGCCCCTCTTACACTGGGCGTAAAAATCATTGTTTTATTAATTGTGATTTTCAAGCTGGTCATTTGCCAATCAGATTTGATACAAAATGTAAAAGTTACTTACAAGATTCACGATTATCTGAATAGCGATTATAGAGGACACATGTCTACGAATGTATGAAGCCTTTAAATCCTGCTTTGCAACCTGTTTAAAAATCCTTTATCTCAAAAACTCCTGAACAAATCTAAACCAAACCAACCAATGCACGCTTTCGGAGTAATGTTCTGCTTTCATGGCAAGTTTACTGTAAATCTGTTAAGTGTTTTTAGCTCTAGGCGTAAGCAAAGTTTCTTCCGGGAGCTAAAACTGTTTTGAGACCTCCTCTTAACTGTTATTTCCCTGCGAGGATCTTCAGAAAAAAGATGCATTCCGAACCCCAGCGTCCCAGTTTGGTGCAAATCCATACATAGGCTGAAACGTTACATGAAAATCTAAAAGGCCTTTTCAATGCAAAGTGCGTCTGAACTAAGACTCCAGACTGGAGACCACCACTGAGTAATAGGAGCCTCCATTGGTGATAAAAAAAAAAGGTTCAAACGCCGCTTAAAGGATGCACTTGCAGTAACAGATACTAGTGGTTTGCATGCAAAATCCGCACGGGCCACAACAAAGGCCGCCAGGCGTTTTAAAAACGCCAACTTAGTGGCGGCAGGAACTGCGTTCAACTGCCACAAGGCAACTTGTTTTTCGTGATGTGGTGTGAAGTAAACGAAATTAGGCGTGTGCGGAGCCTTTGTACACACACATTGCTCCACCCTCGACTAACAACGAATAAATAGCATGTACCCCAACCAAAAATTAGACTATTCAACAAATGAATCTTCTCTTTGAGTAAATACTACCAAGTATAAATGGCATAGGAATTCAGAATAGTAACATCCATATTAACGGTGTCACTAATTTTACAAAAATTGAATTTCTATTTTAATGCAAGGCAAGTAATCCCTTTCGGTGGGTTTAATTCTATTCAGCGATTATATCAAAGCCAGGAGTCTAACTGCACAGGCCTGGCTCCCAATAAATACAACACAAACATTTCCAAATCAACACAGTTACTCAATCCTGCTTTACAAAGGACCAACATGGCAACGTTCATGATGGTAGGCGCTTCATGGCTCTCATCAGCTCCACAGGTAGTAAAAAAAGCAAACCTACAATGAGGTAATTAATCATTCATACATAAGCTTGCATCGGAAAAGTATTTGAGATCTTGGGTTACAAAGCAATATACTCAAAACCAAATAGAATTATTTACCATTTGAAAACGGATCAGAGCGACAGCGAACACATTTTATTCTGCGAGGCAATGCCGACATCTAGTGGATAGTTCTTAAAACAACATTAGCATATTTGGTATGTGCAATACATTTTCTTACGGTATGGTATGATTATACTTCTTAATTCTACCGCATGATGCAAAATCTAAACAAAAAGGAATATGTCGGTCGATTGTATACGCATGTTTTTAGCATTGGCTCACGGTTCAATTTAAGCAGATACAATAACTAGATTTTATGTGTGCTCAATGCATAGGGTTGCCCTTTCTACGGACAACAAATATCAGTTGTCGTTATTACTCAATTTAACAAACTTACCAGGATGAAAGGCCACGTGTCCGAAAAGCTTAGTGACAAGCCGATCTCATCGCTTCGCGTGTGGCACGCGCTTAACTCAGAATCCTCTTGTATTCATATTTACTAGAATGAACTGTGTTACTTACCTAGCATGTGTGAAACGTGCAAGGCCCTCAAGAGTCATAAACAATGTAAAGTTTGTAATTTTTATAACATTTTTCCTTAAAAAATATATTTTATATTTATAGGATGACAAGAATTTAAATTCCCGAAAAACGGGACATTTCACTAAAATAGAAGAAGGACTACAAAGTTTCTTCAACAGAGCACACAGAATGGCGGTGCTCCTCAGCAGAGAATTACAGTAAGAACATACATAAAAATTAAGTTTTACAACCAGTAGCATGCCTGTTAATGAAATTGCTTTCTTATAACAGTAGCTAACCATCCCTGCTTTGGCAAACATATAAAGGCACCTCCTACCGTTTTCAGTTGACGCTCTCTAAAAACCGGGACATGAGCTAAATTCCCAAAAATCTGCTGGGACAGTCCCGGCAGATTTCAGGGAATCCGGGACGTCTGGTAACTACACCTACAAACACCCACCTACACACACTCACACATATATTCCCTGCACACATCTTGAAGATGGAATGATTGCTGCTCTTCAACACTTCAACACACTTTTAGAAAAGCCTACCTCCGGTCCCAATGGTTCAAAGTTAGAAATTTGCTTTCAGGAAGGTGTGTAGCAACTAGCAAGTGCATTCTAACATGTTTGTAAATTCTCCTAAAAGTCACGACTTTGTAAGGATTAAAGAGGATAATGGTAATGTATGCATGAACACATTACTACTTCATTCATGTGCACTTTTGCTTTCAGCCAGCCAAAATCTTCGTGAATCAGAATACTCAATAATAAACTAGGGTGATGTATTATGTTATATTGGGGGCAAATAACCTAGCTTTCCAAGTGTCTTCCCAATTTGTATTCCATACAAATGTTTTGTTACACTAAAACTTGTTGCACTTTCTAGAACATGTCCAGAAGGACAGGAAAGCCTCATTATGGGCAGGTTTCGGTTTCATGTGGAGGTCACTGGCACTTCACACTTTGCTTTCTCTTTGAATAATTTAATCAGTTCCAGATTGCAGTAGCCTGCCATAAAAATAAACCTGATGATCCAGGGTGAGTATTGGTACTTAGCACGAAGCAGGTTGAAACTAACCATATTGATGTGTAGTGAAGTGCCCCTTTTACTGCACGGTTGCCCCAAAGATATATTTCTGGACCCCTGGGTTAAGAGCCTCCCGCCCCCGGGGTCCTGAAAGAGAGCAATTCCTGAGCAGAGGAGCCCAGCCTCCGTCCTCAGGATGGGAAGGGTCCACGAAGAGGAAGCTTCAAAGGCTTGCCGTCTTTGTGAGCTGCCACAGCCATTTGTTGGCCCCAGCAACTCTTCCCCACCAGTTCTGACCCCCACTTTGGGTGGGAGAATAGACAGGATAACCAAGATAGGAGGAGAAGTGTGTCCATTTTTGCCCACCCCACCCCTCAGGAGGGGGAGGCGAGGCAAAGCACAACCTGGGATCCGGCAATCCTGACCTGGGATCTGGTGATCCCTGACCTGCCCCGAGTCTCCTAACGACCCCCGCAGCCCTTTTCAGGAGAATCCCCCCCAACCGGAGCTAGTAAGAAGAATCTGACGCCGAAGACACCCCTGCACCAGACGCCCCGCGGCCTTGGGTGGCCCAACCAACCGTGTCACGGCATCCCACAACATCCCAACCTACCTCTCCAACCGGTGGTCGCCTCCAGAAGCTCTTCGTGCCCAAGCCTGCAGTGTATGTTCAAACCGGAGAATCCTGATTGAAAGTAACAGGGCACCCAACACCAAAACAGCACCCTGCAACCGGCCGCCTCAGTGCCGCTGTGGGTGTAAATTGGGTGCTAAGTTGAACTCCCCTTTGCCCTGAGCTCAAGTTCAGGAGCTTTTCTCCCTCAAACATGTGGCCTGCTCGTGAGCAGACACCAACGGGAGGCCCCATACCACCATTGGATAACATTGGGCCTCAGCACTCTGCACCCGCTCGCCCTAGTGTTGCGGAGGGTGCTTTGAGAGTGCATCCTTGACCCAGGGGGAAACCTTGTTCTAACCACAGAAACTCACCCTTCAAGACCGTTTACTTACCTGCAAAACGATAACCCTATTTTCCTCAATAGGATTGCATGGACTGTTTTCCTCTGAAAAACTTCTAAGTTTTATGGGAACCTAAGAAATTGTGTTTTGATAAAAACTGTTTACTTACCTTTTATGTAGGAAATATCCCAGTGTGATATCTAGGCATGTCACACTGAGTAAGCAAAGTCATCTGAAAAGCAATCTAAACCGTAATCATACAGTACCTGCAAAGTAACTGAAAAGTAATCTCAACTGTTTCTAAACAATGGACCTACCTGTATACAAAACAAGTACATACAACTGCATTCAACTGTATTCAGTCAGTCAAAATACACTTTATTCATTTTTTTTTTTAAATCATAAAAGGCAAACACGGTACAACAAATTTAAAATGCAAAATATGTATAATTACATCTCATAGTCAATAAAATATTAACAATGCATTAAAAATATGTTAACATTTAGGTAAAAAGTATAAACAGGTTAAAAGGGGACAGTTTGCAGGACCCTCTTACACCTTGATCTAAAAGCAGCGGTTAGATAACTTGCAACACTGAACATTATAAAAGTGTTAGGCAGTGTTTGCAAAAAAATTAATGCTGGTCCGACTTGGGTAAAACTGGTATCCTTCAAGATCGGGATTAAATATTTTTGCCTCTCAACAGTATAATGCCCACAAAAAAACATAAAATGGAGTGTCCTGGTTTGAAAACTTATCACAGCTACAGGGTACGGCATCTTCAGGTTTAGCCCACGAATGAAAACAGCCAAGCGAATAATGGATTAAATTCATTCTAAATTTTGTTAGCAGGGATCTGTGGAGTGGGCTCGTGACAATTTTTAAATAAGGTTCCAGAGAAGGAGTGGTAGATAAAATCAAATAGGTTCTTACGAGAGGTTTTCTTAATTCCACCTCCTCTCTCTGTAAACAAGCCCTCGCCAGAAATTCCTGCTTAATCCATTTAACATCCTCCTTCCTAATATTATGTGGATTTAAAAATAGCTCCGGTCTCCCTAGTGACGTGAAAGAGGATTTAATATATCTCAACCATCAATCAATCAATCAATCAATGACACTTATAAAGCGCGCTACATACCCGTAGGGTCTCAAGGCGCTGGGGGGGGGGGGGAGGGGCCGCTACTGCTCGAACAGCCAGGTCTTCAGCTTCTTCCTGAAGGAGAGGTGGTCTTGGGTCAGGCGCAGGTCGGGAGGGAGGGAGTTCCAGGTCTTGGCGGCCAGGGAGGAGAAGGACCTTCCTCCTGTAGTCGCTCTTCGGATGCGGGGGACGGCGGCGAGGGCGTGGTTGGCTGATCGGAGGTGGCGTTTGGGAGCGTAGAAGTTGACTCGGCTGTTGAGGTAGCTCGGGCCTTGGTCGTGTAGGGCTTTGTGTGCGTGGGTGAGGAGGCGGAAGGTGATTCTTTTGTTGACGGGGAGCCAGTGAAGGTCTCTCAGATGTCCGGAGATGTGGCTGGTTCGTGGGATGTCGAGGATGAGTCTGGCTGAGGCGTTCTGGATCCGCTGGAGTCTCTTCTGGAGCTTGGCGGTGGTACCGGCGTAGAGGGCGTTGCCGTAGTCCAGTCGGCTGGTGACGAGGGCCTGGGTGACGGTCTTCCTGGTCTCGGTGGGGATCCACCAGAAGATCTTCCGTAGCATGCGTAGGATGTTGAAGCACGCCGAGGAGACGTTGTTGACTTGCCTGGTCATGGAGAGGGAGGAGTCCAGGATGAAGCCCAGGTTGCGTGCATGGTCTGTCGGTTTGGGTGCGGTGCCCAGGGCGGGAGGCCACCAGGAGTCGTCCCAGGCGGAGGGTGAGGGGCCCAGGATGAGGACCTCCGTCTTGTCCGAGTTCAGTTTCAGGCGGCTGGTCGTCATCCACTCGGCTACCTCTTTCATCCCTTCGTGCAGGTTGGCTCTGGCGGCGGTGGGGTCGTTGGTCAGGGAGAGGATCAGCTGGGTGTCGTCGGCGTAGGAGATTATGCTGAGGTTGTGTTTGCGTACGATGGCCGCGAGGGGGCTCATGTAGACGTTGAAGAGGGTGGGGCTCAGAGATGATCCTTGAGGGACGCCGCAGATGACTTCGGAGGCCTCTGACTTGTACGGTGGTAGGCGGACTCTCTGTGTTCTTCCGTCGAGGAAGGAGATGATCCATTCCAGCGCCTTGTCCTGGATTCCGATGTTGCTGAGGCGCCGTACTAGGGTGCGGTGGCAGACCGTGTCGAATGCCGCGGAGAGGTCTAGGAGGATGAGGGCCGCTGTTTCTCCATTGTCCATCAGGGCTCGGATGTCATCAGTGGCGGCGATGAGGGCGGTCTCGGTGCTGTGATTGGCTCGGAAGCCAGACTGTGAGGGGTCGAGGGATCCGTTCGTCTCGAGGAAGGCGGCCATCTGCTTGTTGACGGTCTTCTCGATGACTTTGGCTGGAAACGGGAGGAGCGAGATGGGGCGGTAGTTCTTGAGGTCGGTGGGGTCCGCTGTTGGTTTCTTGAATAGAGCGCTGAGTTCGGCGTGTTTCCAGCTCTCAGGGAGGATGGTGGTGTCGAAGGATGTGTTGATGATGTCTCGCAGGTGGGGTGCGATGACAGCGTCGGCCTTGTTGAAGACGTGGTGAGGGCAGGGGTCCGTCGGTGATCCGGAGTGGATGGAGTTCATCGTGCGGATGGTGTCTTCGGTGCTGATCGGGGTCCAGGCGTGGAGGGTGGTGGTGGGGGATGGTTGTTCGGTCATGGTGTGCGTTGGTTGGTTGTAGAAGCTGTTGTGTATGTCCGCGATCTTGTTGTGGAAGTATGAAGCGAGGGAGTTGCAGAGGTCTTGCGATGGGGTGATGTCGTTGTTTCCTGCGCTGGGGTTGGAAAGCTCTTTCACGATGTTGAAGAGTTCCTTGCAGTTGTGTGCGTTGTTGTCCAACCGGTCCTTGAATGCTGTTTTCTTGGCGGCGCGGATCAGCTGGTGGTGTTTCCGGGTGGCAAGTTTGAAGGAGGTCCTGTTGTCCGGTGTCGGTTCCTTTCTCCAGACTTTCTCGAGGGCTCGGCAGTTCTTCTTGGAGCTCTTGAGTTCGTCGGTGAACCATGGAGCCTTCTTGCTGCCGGGTCTGCTAGGCGGGGTCCTCAGTGGGGCGAGTTCGTCCGCGCAGTTGCTGATCCACTTCGTGAGGTTGTCGGCGGCCTGGCTGGGGTTCGCTGAGCTGGCAGGAGGGTGCTGGCTCAGGGAGGTGGCGAGCTGGTCTGCTGTGATCTTGTTCCAGCTTCTGCGGGCGGCCTGTTGCTGGTGGTGGTGGGTCGTCGTTCTCTTGAAGGTGAAGTGGACACAGCTGTGGTCCGTCCATTGAAGCTCTGTGGCGTGGCTGAAGTCGATGTCTGTGCTGGAAGAGAAGACTGAGTCGAGTGTGTGTCCGGCGAGGTGGGCGGGGGTGGACACCAGTTGCTTGAGTCCCAGGTTGGCGAGGTTGTCGAGCAGGGTGCTGGTGTTGCGGTCGTTGTTGTTCTCTAGATGGAAGTTGAGGTCTCCCAGGAGGATGTAGTCAGCGGAGGGGAGGGCGTGCGGGCTGACGAAGTCGGCGATGTCCTCGCTGAATTGTGTGCGTGGTCCAGGGGGTCGGTAGATCAGGGTGCCTCGGAGGGTGGTGTTCGGGTTGGTGTGGATCTGGAAATGCAGGTGTTCGGCGCTGGTCAGGGTGTTGTCGGTGCTGGTCGTGAGCCGGATGGTGTTCCTGTGGATGATGGCGATGCCTCCTCCCATCTGGTTGGCGTTTCGGTCCCTCGGGACGATCTTGTAGCCCTCTGGGATAGCGATGGCGATGTCGGGAGCTGAAGAGGCGTTCATCCAGGTCTCCGTGAGGAAGGCAACGTCAGGGGCTGTGGCGTCTAGAAGGTTCCAGAGTTCGATGGCATGTCTGTGGACGGAGCGGGTGTTGAGCAGGATGCACTTGAGGTGGGTGCTGCTGGTGTTCGACTTGGCGGGTGCTGGTGCGAGGCTGGTCCATGGAATTTTCATAGCCTGGTCCCGTGAGATCACATCCTCCAGAATGCTGTGGTTGAGTGTCAGTTCAGGGTTCATCCATGTTTTAGCCCAAAAAATTAATGGAGCCAGCTTAAGCCTATCCGCTATATAGGGCAGACCAACTTCCTCATGGATGGGGAGGGTCGGAGTGGACTTCGGGACAGATAAACGTTGTTTAATAAGCCCATTTTCCAATCTCTGGATTTTATCCTGGTTGACATACCCCCACAAGGCAGACCCATACAAAGCAATTGGAATGCACTTGCTGTTATAAACCTTTAACACTGCCTCCATAGGCTTGGCATTCAACTGTATTGTTTTTGCAAAGTATTATTTTACTTACCTGCATCAGGCCTGGTTTGGTTCTTGAAATAAAATGCAACTCAATAATATTTTTATACAAAACAAATTGGTCAGAGTTCAGTCTTTAAGTGTGTGAAATAATTTCTTGCCTGAATGTGTACAATAAATGCTTAACACTACCCTCTGATAAAGCTGTACTGCTCGCCCTCACTACCACAAATAGAGAGTAAGGTATTATCTACTTTAGCCTCTGCCTACCCATGGGGATCCACTGGACTCTATATAGACTGTACCTTACTTTGATATAGTATATACAGAGCCAGCTTCCTACATCTTGCTAATCATTTATTGCCTGCTTACTTCACCTTAGCTTCTTGTCGGAACGTCTTTAAAAAGTAAAATCATTTGGCAGGTGGGGACAGACCTAGCTCCAATAAGCTACTGGCAAAAAGGTTGTGAATTTGGTATCATCTGTAACATGGCCCATGCAACATGGATCTCAGAATAAAAGGGAAGGTTAGGTAGCTGCCTTAGAAATGTATGGAGGGTATAGGACCTTTGAATCACCTAGTGTACTTTGATGCCATCATGAAAGTTAGTTCTTGAATGAGAGATCAAGAGATAGAAAGAATTATACAGTGGGCACCCTGCTTGGTTATAGAAGGTTCAAAGGAGGGGACAAAAGCACTGTAACTAGTGAGCTTGTTCTCATGCGGTAAATGTAGAAGCGCAAAGCCCTCTAGAAGTTAAAATTGATAGGCGGTTGCTGAAAAGTTTATGAGACTACAAAAGCACAACAAACACTCAATTGAGGGAAAAGTCAGTAATTCAAAATGGACGCCTAAAGACTACTCTGGAAAAGAAATCGCAAAGTTCACAGATTTCTGCTGGACCATTTTCACGTGAGGAACTGCACTTTTAAAACGATACATATTTAAACTGGAACTTTCCGAACATTGCACAAACAATATTGAAATCCCAACTTTAGGCCAGGAGTTGCTAGATAGTACAACTGCTCTGTCGTGGTTTTCCATCAGAAAATGGTTGCAACTTACAGATTCTTCTGTGAGATTGGCAAACATGCACAGATGTAGCATCTATCTGGAACACAAACTCCCAGTAAACCCTGCCTCATGCCCCTATATTCAGAAAGAACAGCAGGATAGATTTCTGGGCAGCCTTTCAGGGTGAAATGTTTGGGATAAAAGACAAAAGTTACATTTCTTCTTTCTCGGACTGAGGTCCTCATTAAGATGGCGGGCGGACTGCCACCTACAGGCTGTCAGTGGTGGCCTGCCCGACATCCAGGCCATCATTCCGACCGCCACAATACCGGCGGTCGGAGCGCAGTGGTCAGGGGGGAAAAGAACTCCGACAGGATCCAGGTTTTCGTCAAGCCAGCGGTTGGACTCCTATCTCTAAAATGGAGCTGGTGCCTGTGCAGGCACTGCTGTAGGGATTAGGCTATCCCCTTCCGACTGCCTTTTCATGGCCGCCCCACCGCCATGAAAAGGCAGATAGTAATTGACTTTGGGGGCCTCAGGCATGGCCCGTCCCCTGAGGCCCAAGAGGCCTGGTGGGGGGGGGTGGGGGGACATGTAGTGCCCACCCCCCACACAGCCATACCTCCATGGATGGGATGGATGGCATAGATGTGAACAAAGTGCCCTTTTTCTACTGCGGCTTGTGCTGCAGCACCTTAACTGGGCCACAGCACAAGCCGCAGCGGAAAAAGCATTTTACGACAGCCTGCATGGCAGTCTTATCATAATCGGGCAGGTGGAACCGCCGACTTTAGGTTGGACTGTCACCTGCCCAATACGATAGAGGTCTGACTAACCATCATTGTAACAAGGGCCAGAGTTTGGAAAATAAAATCACTAGTCGCATAATGACTGAGACCATCCTCAGGAGTTAGGTACACATTTAAAACAGGTAAGACCTTTTTGTGTTCAGCATTAATGTCCTTGCCTCTTATCAGGGCACCGTCCTTTAGAGATAATCTGTGAGAGGTTTTGGATTTCCGAATACTAGTTTAGTGCAAATGGGATGCAAACCTGTATATTAACATATGAATAATATATTCACAAATCAAGATGAAGAATTAGCAGATAAAAAAGGAAGTTATGAAAAGGGAAGTGCACCATTTTAACACAAAAATTACCAGACAGGTAAAGTTAACCCACATGCCAACTTGAAAAATACTTTTTGGTTTTAGAGGTGTACTGCAAGGTTTTCACAATAACGCAGATGACAACATGGAACTGAAAATCACCGCAATTTTGTTAAGTGTGCAATACTGTCTTTCATTGTTTCAAACTAAATGGTACAGGGGCATTTCAATTAAAATATGAGATGACACCACATTTAATTCTCTTATCTTCAACCATAGCAGACCCCCTCAATGATTGCGCAAGTATGGGATGGACACAACTCTCCCCCTAGCGTTGCTTAAAATGAATACCCAGGCCTCTCCAAAAGTACAGCAGTGTGCTCTGTGCAGTGCAGGCTCCAAAAGGATTCATAGCAGGTGTAATATGTGTGTAGGCCACTGACAGGGGGACAGGGGAACAGGGGAAACAAACAACCAGGAAGGCAACCCTGTATAGCTAGGAACAAGGGTAAATTCCAAATATTAACAACAAATAGGTTCCTTCGGATGCATTTGTATCCCAAAAATAGTTTACAGGGGCCTGGTTACACACTAGGGAATCCCAGCATGTTAATTAATCAAAAAGCAAAAGCAATTCAAACATACAGACATATACTTAGGGCAAGAAAAAAACTCAAAGCGAAACCACATTTATTAATAAGTGTTCCTGGTGAAGGCACCGTGCAAGTGACACAATGACAAAGTGATAGTTGCACATAGTACAAATGGAATGGTCACAGGTATAGTTCTTTTAAACTCTGACATTCATCAAAGTTCAGGAGTATATTCTAAAAAGATTTCATTTGTGATCAAGTAAACAACCATTGACGTTTCAATAGTGAATCAATAAAGAAATGAGACACAACGTAAATTGAAAAGAAAGTCTTCCGTTTGAAATACTCAAGTTGTATAAATCCTTATCAGTGCCAACCCAGGCGTCTCCACTGGGATATTGACACTATTAAACAAGAGAAACAGGATCTTTGTTACAAGCGACACTACAGAGAATCACTATAGTAATGTATGGTTTTCTGTGCTCCAAAAATATTTTTCCATTTGTTATTTCCCTTGCTTTGATAGTTTATTAACAATAGCGTCTGTTAATACTGAAAAGCAAAAAAAACATTGTTGTAAATTCATCAATTGCTCAAAAGGCAATTGAACAGAAATGCCTTTTAACTTTACAAAGAACTCGCCCACTGTACAATTTTTATGTGAGAATTTCCACCAAATCAAAAACAGAAATACGTACTCAATTTAAATTATGAAAAGAGTTAATGGGTTTAATTAGAAACATAAGTTAAATATTACAGGGACTTGCCAGAAACTGAACAAAAGCTTAGCAATGTCAAAAGTTAATATCACCTTGAAAAAAAGGTGCATTATGCCTCATTTAAAAATATTTTAGGATTTTAGAAGAATAGAATATAAACTTTATTCGGATTATTACGATCCATAAAAGCATTACAGTTTAAAATCTTCAATGAGATCTGATTTACCAATTAATTTAAAAACAGCAAAAAGGAATTACAGTACTATTATAATTTAAAGGTTTTTCCGATGTCTGTATATACATTTTAGAAAATTCAGGACATGGTAACATGTGGCTTCGGTGTCCAAAAGCTGCAAACTCAACATGGCTGCTCTGCATTGTCTAAGACCCCAAGATTTTAGAAGGGTCAGTAGCCAGAGTTTGCGGTGGTCCTGATAAAATTTACAGAACAGAACTGTATGAATGGTGGATTGACCTGATATCCCATCACATGGACATGGAGGTAAATTTGAATCCCAAACATTTGGTGTTGGGAAGACCACCAGTTTATGAAATATGTTCAGTCTGAATCTTATCAGGAGAAATCGTTCAAAGGTGCCAATGTCAAGATTTAGATAGGGCTGCATTGAAAGGGTAGATTGGACCAGCATAGCATGCTGCACCGACTGTTTTCCGGCTTCTGTCTGAAGTCTCAAATTTGTCAAATGATCCAACGCTCGCTTTTTTAAGTTGTCATTTGCGAGTTCTCCAATTTTTTCGGGATTAAGATAATATTTTTCCATTCCAAGATCGCTAAGAAAGGTCCGGATATAGGCCAGCCATTTGATTTTTAAAGCGTAGTCCAGAGACATTGCATCCGCCAATATTGTTTTTGTGAGGTCGTTTTTATCTGACACCCAAATACGTCGCCAAAGTAGAAGTGGTTGGATTTTGGCAAGATCTTCAATATATGGTGCCCCTAATTCTAAGTGGCAGGCGTAAACGGAGGAAGTTTTGGGGGCAGATAGGATGAATCTAAAAAACTTATTTTCTGCGATTTGCAGAGAGGTGACGTCCGTGTGTCCCCATAGTCCTGCTCCATATAAGGCTGTAGATTGGCACTTGGCTTTATATATGGTTAACAGTTCCCTGGGTGGACGTTTTCCTAATTTTTGAGAGAACGACACCAATGCGGCTAGTGCTCTTTTAAAACAATGTTTTCTGGCTTCTACTGCTGGTTTCCAGGAGAGTTTATTGTCTATCATGACCCCCAAATAACAGTATTCATTTGTTGAGTCAATTTTTTGACTGTCGAGGTAGATGGATTTTTGCTGTTTTTTCCCGACCCCAGCCTTCATTACGAAAGTCTTTTTCACATTTATATGGAGGTCAAGAGTTCTCATAAACTGGGAATATCTGTTAAAGGACCTTTGGAGTTCACGGGGAGTTTGTGCGAGGAGGACGGCGTCATCCGCATACAGCAGAGCGGGGATCGGGCGGTGTTTGGCCAATGGGAGGTCACGGGCACCCTTTAGTAGCTCGACCTCCAAGTTGTTGGTATAGAGGGAGAAAAGGAAGGGTGCCAGGACGCAGCCCTGTCTAACCCCACGCTCTACTGTGAAGGACGCCGTCAGTTCTCCCTTTGTCCCGTAGCGAACTCTTGCGGATGGGTTGGAATAGAGTTCCCTTAGAAAGTTCAGGAGTGGTTGGTCTACCCCCATCTGTGCTAAAAGGGACCACAATTTTGTGTGGGAGACGCAGTCGAAAGCCGCGGACAGATCTACATAGGTCATGTAAAGTTTTGCTTTCTTTGCATGCACATATTTTCCGAAGATTATTGATAAATTTAGGGCTTGTTCCACGGTACCTAATCCTTTTCTGAATCCGAATTGAAGATCGGATAGGATACCTCTTTCTTCCGCCCAGTCCTGAAGTCTTTCTAGTATCACTCTTCCTGCTATTTTCCCCAGTGAGTCCAGCAGGGAAATTGGGCGATAGCAGGCGGGGTCCATACGATTACCTTTTTTAAAAATCGGCACCATGATGGACCTAGTCCAAGACTCTAGAATTCCTATTTTTGCCGTAGCGCTGCAGACCCTTGTTAAAATTGGTGCCCAAAGTTCTGTTTGGTATTTAAAAAGGTCTGCCGGGACACCATCCGGCCCTGGAGCTTTCCCTTTTTTGGTAGAGTTCAATGCCACAAGAATTTCAGGAATTTCGAAATTTATATCTATCGGGTATGGTGGGAATGTTTTTTCCTCTTCTTCCAGCTCTTGGTCATAGATTGGTTTTTGGAAGATACTGGTAAAATGTGATACCCACGTTGCAGCATCTATGGCGGCTTCGATTTTTGGGGAAGTGTCATCCGCCAAAAAGGGAGATCTTATAATTCTCCAGAAGGCTGTAGAGTTTTTTTCCTGGGCACTAGTGTGGAGTTCGTGCCACAGCGCTTGCTTCAGTTCCTCTTTCCTCTTTTTCCTTGTTTTTTGATATTCACTTCTGAGAGTGGCTATTGTTCTGGGATCTCTTTCGTTTTTATTTAAGGCTAACTTTAGTTTTGTATGTGCCTTAGTGCACTCTTGATTGAACCAGCCAATAGCCCGGGATGAGTCAGATTTTTGTTTTCTTGTAAGTAACACCTTAATTTTTTCCATAATTTGGGCGAAGTTAGTTAAAAGCTCCGTGTCATTAGTAGCTATATCCAAACAGATTTCAATTTGGGGATAGACTGATCTTATTAGCTCTTTGGTGAGTTCCTCTGGATTTATCCTCTCCCACTTTATAGTATACCCATTTACTTTATCCACGTTGATATTTTCCTGAGTCAATGCGTTGGCTATTATTACTGGAGAACATTTTTGATAAGTTAGTGAGACTTCCAGAGTTAGTATTGCATGGTCACTTTGGGAATTTGGTGATACTTCAAAGTTCTTTACTCTTGATTGTAAGGAAGCTGATATAATTATAAAGTCCACCGTAGTTTGGTAACCTCTTCCTATATAGGTAGGTGCAAGTGAGTTTTCCCCATAGTCCAAGGTGTTTACTATCTGGAGATCCAGGTCGGATAGGAGATCATTCATTTGCCTTCCCATTTTGTTGTGCGAGAAATGGGTAAGTAAGAGGCCGTCTTCTGTCACCATGCCAGGGCATTTTCTTTTTAGTTGGGTACAGGCGTGAAGATTGAAGTCGCCTGCCCATACCATTGTTGCCGGGCCTCCTTCTCCTTGCTGCATTATGAGGGTGATTAGTTTTTCGTGGAGGTGGGCCAAAACTCTCTCAAAGTCCAATTCATCCAGATTGTTATAAAAATTGATAATAATCATCGACTCTCTTTTCTGGAAGTAAAGACCAATGATCTGCAAATTTGATGCCAGTTCAATGACCTTTATTTTAACGTTTTGGATAGTGTTCGCTATGTAAGTGCACAGACCTCCCTTTGGTCTGCCTGTATGTCCCGACTGCGCGAGGGACGAGTACGTCTTGTACCCCTGCAGGTGATATTCTTTTAGTGACCATGTCTCCTGTATACACAGTACTTGATGGTTAAGCATGTGGTACAGGATTGTCCCATCCTCTATTTTTGTCCTTAATCCAGCGATGTTCCACGAGATCAAACTCAGGATTGTTAAGCTATCCCTTGAGCTTTTTGTTCTTTTTAATTCATTTAGTTTCTCGGGAACAGGTGGAATCTCTAGGTCTGGAGGGACTGATGGGGGTTCAGGGGGTTCTAAACGGTCTGTATGATTTTGGGAGTATTCCTGAGGTTGTGGTAGTCAATCAACGCACTCCAGGGGACTATATCTGTTTGCTAATTGGAGGCCATTCCAACTATCCCAACGTATGGGGTCGTTGTGCTTTGTCCGATGATCCTGTCCACTCCATTCGTTCCTATCTCTGCCTTGATGGTTTGGGCCTAGTGGATTGAATGGGGGAAACCATCCTTGCCGTGGCTGTTGCCATAAGTGGGTGTTATAGTGCGTATATTGCTGAGGTTGCCACCATTGTTGGGTGGTATGATATGGATGTTGAGGTGGGTTTACAGGAGGTTGGGTAACAAGGTGTGTGGGTTGGGGAAATAAGGCAGGTGGTTGCCACTGGAAAGCTGGATGCTGTAAATTTTGCAAGGAACTTGGCCTATCTGGGTAGCGTTGGGGATGATACATGTTGTATTCGGAGGGATTTATAGGGCCGGTGTTTGGTGGGTGTACATACGAGGGAAAATTTTGCCTCGAGGAAAGGGGTAGGAAGTAAGACAAGGGAAGGGGGTTTATTTGTGTGGCAGGTCCTCTGTTGGGCGAATTGCAAATGTAGTTTGATGCCCCTATCTCCCTAAATTTGATACTGATGACGTCCCCCGCTATTGCCTTCGTGCTTCTACCAACCCAATCTCCTCTACGTGCGGAGAAGATGTCGCCCCTAATATGGGCAGGTAGTGGTCTATGGAGTTGGAGCCACTGGGCACATTTGTTCCTCAGCTCTGCGAAAGTTTCTCTTGCGCCCTCCTTCAGTGGGGGAACTGCTGTTAACACCACCACGAAGGGAGAAGCTTCCGGGGGTAAGTTAATTATTTTGGGCCGAGGTTGCTTAGTCTTCAGATCTGATGGTTTTTCTTGGGAGGGGGTCTCTGCTGGAATGGTGGAGTTTCCTTTCGTTTGTCTATTATTTGTTTTTGATTGACCTTCTGGGCCTGTTTGTATGGCAGAGGAAGGATCTACCGCCTCCGGGGTGTTTTGGGGGGCATCCAGATTGCTCCCTTTTTTGGCTAACGAATGTGTTACTGCCGCTTTTTTGGTTAGTGAGATGTTAGACTTGTCTATGATGCCTGTTATTTGTTTAGTGCTGGATGGTTTTTTTTGGGGTATTTCCTTTGCTCCCTGCATTGGGGCGGGACCATTCCTGCTTGATTTACAACTGCATTTGGTGTTGATTAATGACGTGAGTCTGTCCAACTTTGATATGAGTGGTTTAATCTGCGCTGTGATTTTGGCCTCATGGTCGGATTTTAAATCCATAACCATGTTTTCCACCCAACAGGGGATGCCTGCCGAGGAATTTGGGGTAGGTGTGATCAAATTGTGGTTCTTTATTTTTGTCTTTGGTTTTTCCTTGATGATTGGCATTGCCTTGGGGTGGGTGGAAATATTTTCCCTTATTTTTGTTGTTTCTAGGGTCATTTCTGGGTCAGGTGGTAAAGGATTACTGATGGCACTCTGATCTAATTTCTCAACCGGTGATTGGCAGGCTTCTAAGTCTGGGGTTGCGTCGAGATCGACGTATGATTGATCAGAGTCCGATTGGGTTACGGATAAATCTACGGAGTTTGGAACAGTGAACGTAGGAGCGATGGTTAATGGCAATGGCAAGGAGCAGTTATTAGCCACCTGGTGAACGGGGGAATTTGCGGTGGCAAGTGAACCGAGCGAAGATCGTTTTGCCTGCATGAGGTCCAGAGAGACTCTTTTCTCCAGTAGGATGATGCTTTTGTCAATGGTGTCATTGACCCTGGATATGAAAAGGTCTATAGGGCCGGTCACTTGCGTCACCAGAGTCGCTTTCTTAGACGCACTTCTTGTTTTGGGACGCGTCCTGAGTCCCAGTAATGTGCGTTAGATTTCGTGGGGGGCTGGGGGATCGACGTGGAGTTCAGGGTGACAGGGCCGTGGCCGTCCTCTGCCGTCCTCGAACGGCCTCAAACGGCCCTGTCTTTGCCCTGTCTTCGCCCGAGCTGCGTCCCGCGCTGCGGGAGAGAGGTGTTGTTAAGTAGGAGGCGTAAAGGGCGGGGGGTGGGCCAGCAGGGAGAGCGGACCGGAAGCTCTTCCTTGGTCTTGCAGGGACTTCTGGGAAATGAAGTCCCCGCACGCTCGCAGCCCCGCTGGTCCCTCGCGCCCCTTACCGCCTTGCTGTCTTGCTGCCGGTGTCCTCGCCTCAGTTCTTCAGGAAGCTGCCTCTACCAGCACCCACCAGCGAAGCGGCACCCGCGGAGCGGGTGCGGCGAGAGGTGGGCTGGGAGGCTGATGCGCTGTTTGGCTGGTGCGTGACCACTAGAGTGAAGCCTTCCGCTTGGATTGCAGAGTAGGTAGGTGTCCCACAAGGTGGAGGGAGAGGGGCGCTTTTAGCGGACTTGGATGGGCGGGGGGCGGGCCAGCAGGGAGAGCGGACCGGAAGCTCTTCCTTGGTCTTGCAGGGACTTCTGGGAAATGAAGTCCCCGCACGCTCGCAGCCCCGCTGGTCCCTCGCGCCCCTTACCGCCTTGCTGTCTTGCTGCCGGTGTCCTCGCCTCAGTTCTTCAGGAAGCTGCCTCTACCAGCACCCACCAGCGAAGCGGCACCCGCGGAGCGGGTGCGGCGAGAGGTGGGCTGGGAGGCTGATGCGCTGTTTGGCTGGTGCGTGACCACTAGAGTGAAGCCTTCCGCTTGGATTGCAGAGTAGGTAGGTGTCCCACAAGGTGGAGGGAGAGGGGCGCTTTTAGCGGACTTGGATGGGCGGGGGGCGGGCCAGCAGGGAGAGCGGACCGGAAGCTCTTCCTTGGTCTTGCAGGGACTTCTGGGAAATGAAGTCCCCGCACGCTCGCAGCCCCGCTGGTCCCTCGCGCCCCTTACCGCCTTGCTGTCTTGCTGCCGGTGTCCTCGCCTCAGTTCTTCAGGAAGCTGCCTCTACCAGCACCCACCAGCGAAGCGGCACCCGCGGAGCGGGTGCGGCGAGAGGTGGGCTGGGAGGCTGATGCGCTGTTTGGCTGGTGCGTGACCACTAGAGTGAAGCCTTCCGCTTGGATTGCAGAGTAGGTAGGTGTCCCACAAGGTGGAGGGAGAGGGGCGCTTTTAGCGGACTTGGATGGGCGGGGGGCGGGCCAGCAGGGAGAGCGGACCGGAAGCTCTTCCTTGGTCTTGCAGGGACTTCTGGGAAATGAAGTCCCCGCACGCTCGCAGCCCCGCTGGTCCCTCGCGCCCCTTACCGCCTTGCTGTCTTGCTGCCGGTGTCCTCGCCTCAGTTCTTCAGGAAGCTGCCTCTACCAGCACCCACCAGCGAAGCGGCACCCGCGGAGCGGGTGCGGCGAGAGGTGGGCTGGGAGGCTGATGCGCTGTTTGGCTGGTGCGTGACCACTAGAGTGAAGCCTTCCGCTTGGATTGCAGAGTAGGTAGGTGTCCCACAAGGTGGAGGGAGAGGGGCGCTTTTAGCGGACTTGGATGGGCGGGGGGCGGGCCAGCAGGGAGAGCGGACCGGAAGCTCTTCCTTGGTCTTGCAGGGACTTCTGGGAAATGAAGTCCCCGCACGCTCGCAGCCCCGCTGGTCCCTCGCGCCCCTTACCGCCTTGCTGTCTTGCTGCCGGTGTCCTCGCCTCAGTTCTTCAGGAAGCTGCCTCTACCAGCACCCACCAGCGAAGCGGCACCCGCGGAGCGGGTGCGGCGAGAGGTGGGCTGGGAGGCTGATGCGCTGTTTGGCTGGTGCGTGACCACTAAAGTGAAGCCTTCCGCTTGGATTGCAGAGTAGGTAGGTGTCCCACAAGGTGGAGGGAGAGGGGCGCTTTTAGCGGACTTGGATGGGCGGGGGGCGGGCCAGCAGGGAGAGCGGACCGGAAGCTCTTCCTTGGTCTTGCAGGGACTTCTGGGAAATGAAGTCCCCGCACGCTCGCAGCCCCGCTGGTCCCTCGCGCCCCTTACCGCCTTGCTGTCTTGCTGCCGGTGTCCTCGCCTCAGTTCTTCAGGAAGCTGCCTCTACCAGCACCCACCAGCGAAGCGGCACCCGCGGAGCGGGTGCGGCGAGAGGTGGGCTGGGAGGCTGATGCGCTGTTTGGCTGGTGCGTGACCACTAGAGTGAAGCCTTCCGCTTGGATTGCGGAGTAGGTAGGTGTCCCTTAGGATTTGTGCTAGAAAACTACACAACCAAATCTGCAGAGTACCTTGATTCCGGACAACATGAATGGCAGCCGCAAAGGGTTTTGGCTAACGAAAGTACAGCGGGACCATGCAAATGGTAGAATGAGCTACATAAATGTACATAACAGAACACTAGTATAACCAGCTTTAAAAAGCATTGTAGTGTTTATTTAAAATTTTCATACCAATAGATGCAAATTGATGGCCTTCATATTGTATTGGCATTCAAGCTCATAATTACTATTTCTGTAAGTAATTTTATCTCAGAGTTCCATAAACGTACCAATCTTTAACTTGAAAAATTAGCCACTTCATTATAATCTTCGATAAAGAAGTTGACATCATCTGCAAAGTGGCAGAAATGACATTTTACCCATCTCAAATTACACCCATCTCGCGTACAAACGGGCGGGTTCCACACTATTCTAAATAGTTTAAAAACTGAAGTGTGTTTACAACAGGTTAAAGTTCAAGGAAGGATCATCACGCGACTCTGTAACAAGGTGCTAATTATGCCATTGCCATCTATACAAAGCTGTAATGAGATCTAACGTGTAGTAAAACACTCACACACAGTTATCTCTGGGTTTAAACTCCACAATAATAAATATATAGCTTAGAATAGAAGAAGTCATACCAAAATTTGGCCTCCGACAAATTGTTGTCTAAGAAGCCCAAACCCTTCCTTCCAAAAAACCAAAACCTAACACTGCGAGACGTTGTGCCTACAAAAACGTCACCATCATTTATTATTGCGAAACGCCACAGCCTGCAGGTGAGACACAGCCAATAGCGCTAGAGAGAACCAGTTATTGCCTGAGCGCCCTAAAATATTGACAATTGCTTACTTTATTCAGATTCAATATTAAAGCCAGCTGGGGGTTCTCATGTGTGGATCGCTCGAAAGATAAACGAAAATGTACATTAACGGGATACGAATCCATCCGAGTTGTGATGAAAAGAAAACTATAAACTATATTGGTGTAACCTATTGTCACATTTAATAAATACAAAGCATACTTGTGACCCAATGTTGTGTAAAAACAATCCTAAAACTAGAAGAACAAGCAGTTCATACATAGAGTGCTAGCTCTTTTGGCCACGCCAAAATAAGGACGACAACGGATGCCCGTGGACATTCTGTGAGCGCGTGTCTGAGAGGGCTCACAACAGTCATGGCGCACATATTCGGCTCTCGTGGGATAATCAGGAATTGAGGCTTAACCTCGATGAACATTAGTGTTACTGAAACCCGATTAAAAGCAAAAGTGGGGCTGGCAGGTTGTTTCCAGAATGAGGCATAACATAGTGCAATTAAACAATGGCCATTGGCACTTTTTACAAGGTTCCATGATACCACTGCCCAGAATGTACACAGCATTGAAGAAACAGTATTTATTTTTTCATCACTAGCTTTAAAACCAGGGGCAATTCCAGGGCCACTCGTTTACTCAAGTCTACATCCACAATTATCTCCAGCAGACACACAACACTCATAAAACACCAAGCGTAAACTTTTAGTTCATCGCCTGCTAAATATGTATTGACACGTCATAAACTTGCATCTGCGTGAACCTGAACGAAAGCAAAACACTATCTGTTGGGGCAGCTGCTGGACAGAAGGCAGCACTTATGTTCTACTGACTACAGGGGGCGCCAGCCCATCACAGAACTCCTTGTAGATCGACTGGGGCTGAACAAAACTCACTAGAACAAGTGCAGTGCTCGGATTACAGATATGATTGGTACCTCTGCACCCAGCTCCCACAAAGTACGCTTAAAACAGTTTGTAAAGGGAGGATACACCAAAAAAACCTTCACAAAAAATTGCAGTTCTTTTAGGATTAACGGTACCACGGAGAGTCGTTCATTCACATTAGTGGTGAACGGTCTGTGAAGGTTTGAAGTGCCCTCTCATATTCTTCGAATGCAAACCAAGCATTTCAACTTCATATACTAGGCTTGCACATAAAAATAAGAATAGAATAGACAGATTGTTACCAGTAGGAGCTGTGGGGAAAGGTCACAATTAACTTCACAATTAATCATCACCTTTTAGTAAGTATATGTAGAAGCACTTACTGGGCAGATCGCGGTCATGTCACAAAACTGTATCCAATCCCATGCCTGGACCATGCATGGTGCTCTCATTACAGAGTGGTCGCTTAATGAGAGCAAAATGACGAACGAGCTACCTTGTAGCTACGAAAAGAAGATAATATGCCTCCGTGTTCTACAGAAGACAGAGGCATCATGGACCCTGGGGGACAAACAGCTGGCCTGAGACTTGAAAACAAGGACCATTACGTGGAATTGTATAAAATATCTACTTCTAGGGGACTAGATGCTTCCGAATGAACGTGTCCTGTAAAGAAAACCCACTTGTCCCATGGCTGGATGGTCCTACATACATACAACAAATTAAAACCCCAGTTCTACCTGGAAATGGGATTAAAAATTAACATCAAGGAAAAATTCCTAAGACTCCGACTGGGGGTTGGTCCCTTTAAACAATTTCTGCCGCCTTGGGAAAAAAAGGATGGAGCTCAACAGTGTCGTTTATGCGGCAGCGGTGTTGAGGATGCAATTCATGTTATATGCATCTGCATTAGGTTAAAAGACATAAGGGTCACCCTATTAAAACCAGCATTCAATCAATACGGAGCCAGAACATGTAGACAAGCGCTAATGTTGTGCTTTAACCCGGATCTGATGCAGCTAAACTGCCGGCTAATGAAATTCCTCGATTTAACCGCAAAAAGAATAAAATGTGGGAAAGAGCAGCAAAAAGACTAATCTGCATATGAACTGAATGGATCGTAACAAGAATAACCATACTCAAAATAATATTAGTAATAAGCAAAGCTAATGTATAGAATGTTTTAATAATTTGTACTATTTTAATATGATGTTAAACTTTTTATTATAGATCAATTTTATCACAAGAATTTTTTTTATCTTTTGTATGCAACGATTTTAATTAATTGAGCATAATAAAATAAACTAAACTAAAACACTTGTCCCATTTGATGCCATGCAATGAGGCGACACATATATCAGACCTTTGATAACATCCTCTCTGATTATGCTAGGGCTCGCATAAGGTCAGTGTTTAGATTCTAGCAAAGCTCCGATTATTCACTTTACCCAAAAGACCCAGTTATTTGAAATCTTTAAATAATCCCATGCTCTGCTTTTGCATAGGCTCTGTTTACGAATTGATTGAGTTTAGTCTAGTTTTCTTACCACAGTAGGGCTCTGAATAGGTTAGTGTTTGTGTTATGTTACAGTCCTGATTACGGCACAGTTCAGGATACCCCACTGTTCTCTTTCCTACTTTAGTTTCCGAGGAAACATCTGTGGATTGCTTTGGCAGATTTACCTTTAAGCGTTTGCATACCAAGTGCTATTTCAATGAGTGGATATTTTAACTTTAAACTCCTGAATGTCCTGTCAAAGTGTTATGGGCTATCAACACAAGTAAGCTCGTCTTACACTTGCAAATATTGGTGTTTCACACATAAAAGGATTTAGTAGCATGAACATTTCCTTGTGAGGCAAACTACTCATAGGTGCTGGAAGTAGATGGGAAGTGGTTGTGCCAAGGTTGAAGTGTCCTCTAAATGTGTGCAAACTCACACACCTACAGGGCCAACTCCTCTCCAATCCCTTCCCTCCTAGGCAAGGAATTTACTTCTGACGAGGCCAGGAGTAAAACGTTATCAAGTATTAGAACGAAATGCCTCCATGGGGGGAGTGGGGTGTGCTAATTCCTCCATAGAAAAAATAAATACAAATTTGAACATGAAAATTAGCATATGGTCAGCAGAGTTTTGAAGAAGCAAATATACACATGTTTTGCTCATGCGAAAATGGCGTCAAACAGATGTTTACTAGGAGTATGTTTTGAAACATGCAACTTTGGTTTGCCTCCTCTGTAAACTCATGCACATTTTTAAAATTCTAAGTTGTACACGTCCCATATTGATTTACACAAATGTACAATTATTATTATTTTAATATTGTCATGCATCAAACATGCTTAATTAAACGATATTTTAGAGAAATAGTATTTAAAGTGGTCATGAAAGAAATCACAACAGTTTAGCAAATCTGTCTGCCACCTTTGTCCTCCCCCTCCACGTCCCCCCACCCGATTACAAGTCCATTTGGGTATACGGTTTGCTTTAAAAATAAAATCACCAATCTTGCTTCCATTCTACTGCATACATTTCTAAAAAATAAAGGAGCATTCTGGGAGCATTATAGTGTACACATTTGAATGTTGGGAACACTGTTATTAACGCAAGCTGAGCTTACAGTTCCCCGTGTTACTCTAGAGCGCTCAACTACACAGTAAAGGTGTTGCGTTAAAGAACATCTAAGACATATGTATGCATATCTTGCCCTTAGCAGCTGACAATCTTCTTTCCCACAACCATACAGTAGCACTGCAAACTAGATGCCAAAGGGTTTTTGGTGCATGGGGTTGAGCATAAGCATCCAGTGGACAACATAAACATAAAGACTATGTGTCCTTGTCCCCAAATAATGTTTCCTGGGTGTGGGAAGGATAAAAAATCCACGCCCCTGTGTTCTAATCTATTAACCTACTGAAAAAAATCTAGAGTGTCCCTATGGCATATATCTAGTGGACAGCTGATCTAGTCCAGAAGAATCTATGCATCCAAGGTCGGAATTGAGAAAAACCCTATTCTTTGGGTCAACCTAACAACCACAAATACCGTGAACTTACTCATATGTAGGTAAAATAACAAAATAGTACGTAAATCAATAACGTTGGCAATTTATAAACACAATTTGACAGAACACAAGGTGTGCAAGTGAACAAAGACGTCTTGGCAAGATTGTTATAAAACATACATACATATGTTTATTCTGCTTCATGCAGTTATATTTGAAGTCAATGACAATTACATACATACATAAAAATCAATACATCATAATATTCATCAAGAAAATATTAAACATGAATGTGTAAACCTTTTTTTAAAATATTTTCTTGATGAATATTATGATGTATTGATTTGTATGTATGTATGTAATTGTCAGAGTACGAATATAACTGCATGAAGCAGAACATATATGTTTTATATTTTTTAACTACAATCTTGCGAAGACGTCTTTGTTCACTTGCACACCTTGTGTTCTGTCAAATTGTGTTTATAAATTGCCAACATTATTGATTTACGTACTCTATTGTTATTTTACCTACATATGAGTAAATTCACGGTATTTGTGGTTGTTAGGTTGACCCAAAGAATAGGGTTTTTCTCAATTCCGACCCTGGATGCATAGATTCTTCTGGACTAGATCAGCTGTCCACTAGATATATGCCACAGGGACACTCTAGATTTTTTTCAGTATCTTTTCCGCTGGTCCCATAATTGCTACCTAAGGCGGCCTCCTGCTTTTTCTCTAATCTATTAACAAAGCCAGCCCCTCGACTCCCCGGGTGCTCTGCTACCCAGATTAAGGATCACCAGCCAAAGTTTAGATGTAAATTTAGAGATGGTGGAAAGCCGCAAGCGATATTTGCAACATTCTGTGCCTAAGCATGAATAATCTATGCCAGTAAATGCTTTGAACTCAGTGCAAGCACTTTGATTAACCCCTTCACTGCGGCGGCTATTCCGCCGCAGTGCTGAGGGGGCGGGGCGGAAGAGCGGCGGGCGCATACTGGTGACGGAATCGCTCAGTCACCAGCCGCGGTTGCGCTGTGCTCATGTCACGGCACCGCCCGCTCAATAGAACGTTCAGCGCAGGCGCGGAATCCGTGCAGCGCAGGCGTTCCTAGTGGGCCGTGACGGAACCGCTCCGTCATCAGCACAGCGCAACCGCGGCTGATGACTGAGTGGTTCCGTCACCAGCAGGGGAGGGGTTAAAATACTTCATTTCAGAGGAAACCAGTATGCATTGTGTAGGACTGCTCTGAGTGATCATCAGGTTTGAACTTGCATAGGTCCGTTTCAATTCAAAAAGCATTGCAATAAAAACGATGCCTCATTGCGTGCCATGTGTGAAGTGAATCTCTGAGCTCTGTTCAGTTACTTCAGCTAAATCTGCTTTTGGACATTTCAGGGAAGGACCCAAAAACCTTATTCTCAGGCTCAAAACAGCTTCCAAAAGGGTGCATTTAAAGCACAGATATATGGCAAATGACCAGGAGAGGAAAACCACAAACCTCTAAAGTGCCACCTCCCAAGATTTCCAGTGTTGGAATGGAAATGTCCCTTACATGGTAAACATGTGTATTCTCTTGCCCTGAGTGCTCAACTGTAGGCGAATCGGACTTACTTTTGGCCCTGTTGTCACACTAATCTCGCATGAACAGAGGTCTAAGCGTCTTACTGACAATGCAAGGTCTAGGATCTGTCCTGTGACCTCAAGGGGCACATTAAGCATCCACTACAATTAAACAGTGGACTACTGTCCCTGTCCTGTGTGCCACAAATAGCTTGGTGGTGGTAGCAAAACGTTTTTATGTGATTCTGTACTGTGACCATTTCTTTTTAACTGTTTCAGTGAGTGTGACCTACTGACTAACATGTAACGTTTCACTATTATGTGACACCCAGTGCCTTGCTCCGATATCTTGTTCGCAAGTGGTTTTACACGGACTGTGACCTATATTGGAGTGGGATGGGGGGGTTATATATCACATATATGTATTTTTTTTTACCAACTTGAGGAGCGGAGGGTCTGTCTAAAAGCATAGAGCCGCCCTGTGTCCTGAGAAAGGGAAGAAGTGCGTCAGATCCTGCAGGAAGTGAGACTATCCAGGAGGAGGGGCCAGCGTTTTCCCAGCAAGGAGAACTACAGAGAAAGAGGATGACCCGAGAGTGTGTTGCCAGATGAGGGCTGTGAAAATGTCCACGGCCTCTGCGCAGTTAATTAAGCTGTACCAAGTTGCATCAGAAATTGGTCAACTGGAGATAGCTGCGGGTTTGATCGACTGGTAATGCCACCGCCGACGAGAAGCAAAGGCCAGTGTCACTGCTGGGCGGGTAGCTGGATCTGCCCTGGGGTACCCCTGCCAAAGAATGCTTGAAAAGCAAGGTCACCACAATCTCGGTCAAAATCTACACGGAATATAAAATCCTAACAGGCAAACTATTGCTGGTAGTGGCTCCTAGACCACACTGAACCATATGCACTAAATGAAATAAGGTGGAAAAAGAATCCAAAAATACCGTTTTCATTGGCCGGTCCTAATATCATGGATAATGCTTCAAAAATGTGACTACAGACATCGATCAAAATATTAAAATATGAAGTGGTCATCGACATAAATTCAATATAAACATGCCATAATATTACACTTCTATAATGTAACAATAATCCCCCTTTCGAGGGGAGGAGCTTCGCGGGGAACCAAGATGGCCGCGTAAGCTCGGAGCTCCGCGGACCCTCCGATCCTCCGCAAATATCCTGACCGAAATCCTGATCCATGTTGGTGGATTCTACTTGTTGACGGGTCACTGAGGCGGGAGCCGCTTTCCGCCTCCAAATTGGTGGTTCCTACGCTGAGCTACGTCGAGTGGAACTCCGTGCCAGGGATGTGCCATTGTCTCCCCGATCTCCGTCACTCCGCACGACTGGAATGCGTAGTGGCTGCTTGAGGTCCCTGCTGGCGAAGTGCTTGTGGCTGAGGGGCTCACTATCATCGGCCTGGCCTAAATATCTGGCATCGACCCCTTTTCTTGGTTCGCTTGGCCCTGGCTTAGGCGGTGTGCCCCTTTGTTCTCATCGGACCCATCATGGCGGGCAGAGGGGACCCCGACAAGACGTCGAACAAAGGCGTTCGCGGCAAGACCCAGACACAACTGAACAGGATTGAGCGGTATGTTCAGCCGCGGACGCCACCTGCTGCGGTGGCCTCCGCTAAAGACCTTCCTTCGGCGGACTCGCTCGATGGGTCCGAGCCTACCCTCAGCGACATTATGGGGGCCATCGCGGGCATACGGTCCGAACTGCAGAAACAGCATGAGGTCTTGACTCACAAGGTGGACACTTTGGCAGTTGATCTCACCCTTATCAGGGCCGACCTGGGTAAGACTAATGACCGTGTGAAGTCGTTGGATATCAAAACCTCTAGCCTAACCACCGATGTCTCGGACCTGCAGACTGAGGTCCGGACTTTGCGGTTGACTGCTGATCACTTCTCCAGGAGGCTGGAGGATTTTGAGGGACGTGCCAGGCGGCAGAATGTCCGAATCATTGGTGTTCCAGAAGGCTCAGAGGAAGCGGCAGTGGACCTTTTTGTGGAGGAACTGGTACAGACACATCTAGCGCCTTCTGGCCTGAGTAATTTCTTCTCAGTGGTGCGCGCTCACCGTGTGCCGGGCGGCCCGCCGAAGTCGGGCATGGCGCCCAGACCCATCATTGCACGGCTCCTTAATTTTTGAGACCGGGATGCGATCCTACAGGCGTCCAGAAGGCATGGACCGCTTAAGTTCCAAAATTCTGAAGTGCATTTCTATCCTGATTTCACCAGGGCTGTTCAGAGACAGCGACAGAACTATGCGGGAGTGAAACGGCGACTGAGAGACATGGGCTTTAAGTACTCGATGTTGTTCCCTGCCAAGCTTCGGATTGAACATGATGGTCATGCCCTGTTCTTTGACGTCCCGGAAAATGTGAGCGACTGGCTGGACACTCTGCCGCAACGCCAGGAAGACCACGGCGAACACACTGGAGGCGCGACTGGTGGTTCTGATCAATGAGACTTGTCTCTACTGCAAGGACTTTGGCGGTTGGTGGCCCTGCTATATGTGACTGTCGATACTATTATTGCGTTGACTTTGCCAATTCTCCTGTCGTTTACAGGGAGGGTGGCGGGAGGTGTTCGTGGGGATTCCTTACTCCTCTGGGGGCTTCTCGTAGACTAGTTAATGGGGCGACAGGCACACTGCTGGTTGGGGGGGCTCTTTAGTCTGATGCAGGGGTGCAGGGTGGGGGGTGGGACTGGGCAAGTTTATTCGTTTGATTGTTCTTTCTTTCTTCCTTTTCTTAGGCAATGGGTCATGTACACTGCTGAGTTTCACTTGCTGTTGAGGATTGTTGGGGTTGGGTGGGGCGGGCGGCACGATGATGGGGGGTAGGAAACTACGAGTACTCAGTTGGAATGTTAATGGGCTGGGTGACCGTATCAAGAGAGGGGTTGTGATTCAACTGCTTAAACGCCACATGCCTGATGTTGTCCTTCTACAGGAGACGCACTTAGTTGGGAACACGTGCAAAGCACTCAACCGTAAAGGGTATAAGATGGTGGCCCACTCCGGGTTCTCTTCGGGCTTTCGGGGGCGGGTGTCCTTGTACGTACGTCCCTTCCGCTTGAGATAGATGTCACCATGATTGATGAGAGAGGGCGTTACGCTGCAGTGGCGGGGAGATGGGAAGGGCGTGCCCTGACGTTACTTTCGGTTTACGTTCCCCCAGGCCTACAGTCTAGTACTTTCCAAGACCTTGGTGACGCCATTTTAACTTTGCCTGCTGGTTTGTTGGTTGTGGGGGGTGATTTCAACTCAGTTTGTTCTGGCTCCTTGGACCGACATCCGCCTAGAGACCTCCGGAGTTCCCAATTGTCGTTGCCATCCTTCCTCGAGTCCATGGGCTTAGTGGATAGCTGGCGGCTCTTACACCCTACGCTCCGCCATTTCTCCTTCCTTTCCGGTGCACATGGTAGTCTTTCTCGTATAGACTATGTTCTCACCCTAGCAGCACACGCGCCTGCCGTGTCTGAGGCCCGATTTTTGGCGCGGGGCATTTCCGACCACTCCCCGTTATGGGTTTCATTTGATTTTGACATCGTCCTGTCGGACCGACCGGTGGTGGTTAACCCGTGGGATTTCCGCAATCCCAAAACTCGCACTCTCCTAGCCAAGGCTATCGACCTTTACTTTTCTGAAAATGAGGGATCGGTTGGCTCGGCCGCGACTCTGTGGGAGGCATTTAAGACTGTTTTGAGGGGCGAGGCTTTCGCTCTTATAGCGGAGGCCCGTAGAGTCAGAGATGCCGACTTGGTACGTATCGAGGAGGAGGTTATGAGCCTTGACTCCCAGTTGGGGCCCGAACCCGACCCCGCCCTCCTACATGCCCTTTCCCTCAAACAGTCTGAATACCACGATCTTGCCACGAATGCTGCCCTGGCCTTGGCTAAGGAACAGCAAGGTCGTATCTACGACGTGGGTGACAAGGCTGGGAAGTTGCTGGCCTGGTTGGACAGGAGGGAGGTGGCCGGCCGCGTCGTGCCCGAGATTTTGGGCGATGACGGGGTTGCTGTCTCTGACCCCAGTGCCATTGCCGAGTCTTTTGCTGATTACTTTCGGGGTGTCTACACCTCTACTTCGGACCGTTCCGAGGTTGACTCGACAACGCTTCTCTCGGCCGTTGACCTTCCCTGTCTCTCTGAGGAAGACCGTGACGACTTGGATAGAGACATATCTGCCGACGAGATTGCTCTTGCGATCCATTCGTTGCGGTCGGGTAAGGCACCTAGTCCCAACGGCATCCCGGTCGAATTGTATAAGATTCGGCCAGACGTGGTTTCCCCGCACTTGCGTACTATGTTTTTGGAAGCGCGAGACGCTGGCCTTCTTCCCCTTGACCAGAGGTTGGCCACCATTGTGGTCATCCATAAGGAAGGGAAGCCGAGAGACATGTGTCGCTCTTATCGTCCCATCTCTCTCCTGAATGTCGAGCCTAAGATCCTTGCCAAGCTACTCGCCAATCGACTGATTGGAGTTATTGGCGACTTAGTGCATCCGGACCAGTCGGGCTTTATTCCTCACCGCAACACTGCCCTCAACTTGCGTCGACTCCACGGCGCCCTGGCTAGGGCCCATACCCTAGAGGAACCGGCGGTCCTCGCTTCTCTTGACGCCACAATGGCCTTTGACTCTCTTGAGTGGAGTTACCTCTGGGCAGTGTTGACGAAGCTCGGTTTTGGCCCGGTGTTCGTGAGTTGGGTGAAACTTCTTTACGCTAGTCCACTGGCTAATGTCACTGTCAATGGCCGTCTATCGGCGCCTTTTGCCCTTCACAGAGGAACCAGACAGGGTTGCCCCTTGTCGCCTCTTTTGTTTGCCCTTGCTCTTGAGCCGCTCGCGGCCATGTTGCGCACGCACCCTGATCTGCACGGCATAACCTGGGCCCCCGGCTTCGAGGACAGGGTTTCCCTCTATGCCGACGATATTCTGCTCTACTTAACCTCCCCCTGCAAGTCACTCATCGTGGCATACGACGTACTCAGACTCTTTGGACGGTACTCTGGCCTAGTTATTAACTGGGCCAAGTCCTCCCTGTACGTCTTAAAAGGGGACACGCCGCGCCTCCCCAGAGGCTGCAACATCCAGGTGGCCGGACAGGGTTTCAAGTACTTAGGGATTTACATCTCCAGGAGTTCGAAGGCGCGATATGACCATAACTTGCTCCCTCCTCTCCAGCGTCTCCGGCGTGATGTGGAGAGTTGGCGCAAGCTTCCGCTCTCCCTGCTTGGCCGTGCGGCATTATTTAAGATGATGTCTTTGCCCAGGTTCCTTTATGCTTTGCAGAACACCCAAGATCCGATTCCGGCCCGCTACTTTAGGGAGATTGAGAGCCTTCAACGTGCCTTGCTCTGGGACGGTCGCCCCCGCGTTGCTGTCACGAAGCTCACGCTTCCGTGGTACGACGGGGGCATAGCACTGCCGGACGTGCGTAGGTATTACTGGGCCTCCCAACTGGCGGCTATTAACCACGGTCTCTACGGTCCGGTGAACAGCCCCGGCTACGCCATGGATAGATGGCTCCTGGGCGGTGGTAATTATTACCGGGCCCTATACTCGAGGTCTTTGGATGGGCGGATGTCGGGTCCAACGAAGACAGCGGTCCACATCTGGCGGGCGATCACCAAGGCGCAGGGCTGGCAGGGCAGGCTGACCAGATTCACCCCTCTGTATGACTCTGATATTTTGGGCAGGATGTGGCACACCAAGGGCTTCGATAAATGGGACCTCATAGGCATCTCCAGGGTGGACGATATGATCTCTAAGGGCGAAATCAAGACCTTTCTTCAGTTGCAGGCTGAATACCAGTTGGGCAGCTCGGAGTCCTTCCGCTACGCCCAGCTGCGGCACGCGCTGCTCTCTGCCAAACCGACGGAGGGGGCGATTCCAGAGAGCTCCCCCTTGGAAGACCGGGTGTTGGATGGCCATATGCCTGATAGTGCTATCTCATTGTCATATAAAAAATTAATCAATGTCCGCACCGACCTTCTCCTTGGAGTGCGTGATCAGTGGGTGAGTGATGGCCTAGAGATCGACGATGAGGATTGGCAGAGCGCAGTGTCCTCCCCTAAAGAGGTCGCCATCTCCTCTCGTCTTAGGCTGGTGCAATTCAAGATCCTGCACAGAGTGTATGTGACTGGCCCCCGGCTTGTGCGTATGGGATACTCGCCCGACGGACTTTGTTGTCGAGGCTGTGGTGCCCTTGCTACCTTCCTGCACATTCTATGGGAATGCCCCGTCATAGCCTCCTACTGGAGGAGGGTGCACCGGATTATGAGTGAGGTGACTGGGGTGGTGGCGAATGCAGAAGCTCGGAGGTGTCTCCTCAACGTCTGGGAACCATCTGATCACAACACGGCGCAGACCCAGTGGGTGACCCTGGGTAACATGGTGGCCAAGCGGGACATCGCGCAAAAGTGGGGTGCTGCCACGGCTCCCCTTGTGGTACAGTGGAAAGCCAACATGGATTGGTGTATGTTCCGGGAAAAGACGGTCTATGTTGTCAGGGGTAGGCCCCAGAAATGGACTAAAGTGTGGGGAGCCTGGAACGCTTACCGGGGTGATGTATGCCTGCCGCCTGAGCCTGTTTCTCTGGATGAACATATGTCACCATAGCCTGTGACACCAACTGTGACACATTGAACTGTTTGATCCTGTTTCTCCTCCTCCCTTCTAATATCCTGTTTCGCTCTCCTGTATTAGTGACTCAATGCTTGCTCTCCCCTGCCCGCTACCAATACCTTGACAGATTTCTCTACTCCATTGCCACTCTTTAGCGCCGCTTGGCGTTTCTATTTTCTTCGTTTCTGTTCTCTTCTAATATAAAATATAAAAACAACCTCCATTGTTGTGTTGCGAATGTTTTTGCACTATTGCGCTCCTGATTCACCATGCTGCTTGCCTCCGGGATGTTAGGCTGAATAGCTGTGTGCTCTTTCAAATAAAGGTTTTAAAATTTTTTTAAAAAAATTATAATAATCCCCCTTTCCTGCTTCAAAGCACAAAGTAGCATAAGCAGGCAAAGCCTTTGTGTAGTGTCCCTCACAATAGGTTAGTCTCCAGCCTAGAGCACCCACAACAGAGGCATAAAGAGCTGTGAGGTTTCTGCACTAAAAGTGTGATCAAGAAAGACAAAACACTTGGCATCACCTACAGAGCCACGTCAACCTACACAATAGGTTCTTTTGAGTCAACCTGCAACATAGAATCTGCAGTTCCTCTCCTCGCCCCTACAATCGACCAAAGGCGGTGCTTCGGGAAGTCTAATCAGCAGCCCTTTGCTAACAAAGTCTTCAATGAACTGGTAAAAGGAGTCCTGTCGTCATCCTCTTCACACCAGTGTCTGCATCCCTACCCTTCAGCCACTAGAATGCACTTCCACTGTCTTGGAAGTTGTCCTCGCTCTCCATCTTGTACATTATTTGCTCCTGTATTTTCTCACATTGCTAGGATCTTGAGACTATTTCCTTTGAGTGCAGCCTAAAGCATGATATTTCTTGAAATATACTTCTAGTCATTACTTTTTTCGCTTCCAGTCCTTATGCTGATCAACTGACCTGGCTGGAGTGGCTGTCTAGCAGGAGCCAAGCATAGGACAGACAGCTCTGCTAGCCTAATTCAAGTGCTAATCAAAAATATCTAATATAGCTCAATCTTCGCATGTTGATACTGTTGTTCTACAGTTCTCAAACTGCATGCTAACACAAAAATGTCATCTATATTTCTATAATCCGACAGGAAAAACTGACATTTAATGAAAACTCTCCCTTCTCTTTTATCCTCTGATTGCCTCCTCTCTCTCAGCACAACCTCATCTGACACATGCATGTTTTCCTTAATTTCTATTACTGAATTTCTGCAAATAGTCACGTCTCATTTACAAGATCACTACCTCTCCTCCTCTGAAAGTCATATCCCAGCAACCTAAAAATACCAACCTCTCTTCAACTTCATCTATTTATCCCACCAACGGTGAGCATGATCTCATGTACCCCTCCTCCCCCATGATTACAACTAACTTCTGTTATTTCATCCACCACGAAGAAACGTACACAAATGCATGGAATAGTTTGCTTAGGCACACACGACTAATCCCAGTAGCCAACAATACCCAATAATACTAGAATAACCACCAACAGTGGTTCTGAAGCGCTGGTCAGCGTAAAGCACTGGAACGTCTCGCTAGGGGTAGTAAGCACTATGTAGGTGCAGTTACAATTACAACAACAAATAATAAAACTTAAGAATAAGATGCAGGCAAGTCTAACCTACCCGAATCTCCTGAAGGTTGTGGAAATTGTTTCCCACTCTGACAGAGATTTTGCTGGGAGTGTAGCTTTCATCCGATTTATAGTCTGCATAAATACACAGGGTCTTTACAGTGGTCTTCCTTCTGAAAATCAAAAACAAGATTAGTATTCTTAGGAAGCAGGATTTTGTCCAAGGCTCATTCTGTATATGGGATATAACACCCAATGGATTAATTTAGATATAGACTATATTTATCAGTTAATGTTATTTGATTACTAAAAATAGATTACTGATTAGCAGTGACCTGCACCTAGAGCCATTTTAAAAAAGGTCTTTGAGAATAACTTATTTGAACAGTATAATCAGATTGATCGGAAAACAACTTTTTATAAACCCTAACCTTCAGTAAAAAATATGGAAGAATTACAAAACAAAATGAAAGGATTTTTAAGATATAAAACGTTTTACAAACCCTTTTTTCTTTATGGCAGTTACATGATGTTTTCATGGAGGAATTGAACATGGAGCCTCCCTGCTTCCCCAGTACTTATGAACTGAGTGATCTTTTGGTCATGTCATGCTAGCTCCTTTAGACTTTATCCAAAGTCGATCTTTGGCTGTAAATAGGAACATGGCCTCTGTTTTGACTATCAAAACAGCAATGCGGGTCCCACCTCCTGGAAGCCCCCCAAAGAAACGCCACAAAATCTGAAAGACCAGTTTTACATCAATAGGTCCCAACAACCAATTGAGGTAGAGGTAAAAATCATCAAGCCCTCCTCAAACGTTATACAACATGCAAATCAATACGAGGCCTTAAGTGCAGTGGCCCCCAAAACACAAAGAGCAACTGATACAGCATCGTCACAGAGCACAAAAAACATTGTAATGGAGAGGGAGCTGAAGCCTATGACAGGCTGATTCAGATCCCGGAACCTACACTTCCAAACAGCAAAGATAACATACTAACTTACTCGACTCAGTTGATAGCTGAAAGTGTAACCTTTCTTAATAACTCTCCAGCAAGGGTTAACCACGGCCAAAATACTGAGACCACACACTCAGAAGAAATTACAGATGCAGGATCAATATGGGACATCTTCTTAAAACATCTCAACTCGCACTAGAAGCATTGAATTACCAATCAAATAATATGGACGTCCAAGTGGACCTGTTAAATATTATGGCAACAACAATATCATGGATCGACCTAAAATTAGCTAACTTGAATAAGCTGATAACACGAGCCCAAGAATATACAAATTCCTTTAAAACAGACTGCGCTTGTGGGGCAACAATTGATAAACTAGTATCCATCCCAGAAATGCTCACCACTCTAATTGAAGATTTAAAATTACAAACAGCTCAAACAGTAAGCAATAGAATAAATGGGACAAATAAACAATGCATCAAAGAATAGATTACAAAAACAGTTTGTACAAATTTAATTCCAAATATAAATTCGGACCTAACAACTACCAACCAAAAAATTGAAATTACTGGAACCCTTGACAAGGAAAAGAACCAAGAAAACATTACAAAAACAGTCTGCACTAATTTAATTTCGAATATAAATTCGGACCCAACAAACACAAATCAAACAATTGAAACTACTGGAACCCCTGATAAGGAAAGGAAACAGGAGATTTGAACTAGTAATACAGAGTCAAAGCTCTCACGACGTATGAAGAAAAAATTTAAAAAACAAAAGTCCAGACAAAACACAAGGAACAGGGGTCAGTTCACGCATGTCCCTACAAAGGTTACAAACAATTCTCCTCAAACACAGGAAAGGCTAACATCAATCACATTTTATCTGATATTTACTAAAACCCAAAAACAAAATAAATCCTTGAATGAAGACTAGCACATAGATAAGGTTACATCAAGTCCACCAAAGCTGCAGGTCTTAACACGCACCGAAAATGGTAGTACAACAAAAGAAATCGTACAAATAATAAATTAACGGGTTAAAGATAAATCTGACTATGGGTCACCTAAGGAAATAATAGGATTAGGAACTAAAAATCAAAGAATCAGGCTTATTAACTCGGACCATGCAACAGAGGAGACACAGTTAAAAGATACAACATACACCGACACTCTGTCTAGAAGAACACCAACTCCCCTCTATGTTAGAAATAGGGTTAAAACAATTCTTCAACCGCAGTACAAATCAAAGGGGAGACATAATATTTTAAACAGGGGAAACTTACTACGGCTCCATCAACACATACCCGCATTGTCTCACACAAAATGTGAGGACATGGTCCGCATCCAATTTGAATCAAAAAAGGATGATACAGTGGGAGGAGGGTGGGAATGGAGGGGTTGTTTTTTCTTTCTTCTGTTCTTTCTGTTCATTCTTGCTTCAATATCAGCTCCATTTACACCTACATAGCAATCCTTAAGACGCGGCCGGCCCAGTTGGGTTGTAGGCGGCTTGCTGTGTTAACTTTAGCGGTCGATGCTCCCGATAGTCATGTATACACATTGGCACGGTCTTTGACCGACTTGTACTCGGGCTGGTGCAGATGGCTGTATGAGGTGCAATGCTCTTTTTTGTTGCTCAATAATAAAGATTTAATACTAAAAAAGGATGATACCAATAAAGAAGATGCCATAGTTACCTGGTTAAACCAACACAAGGCGGAAGCTGTGCTCAGAGAAAAAGACATCTTAAAAAACTGGGGCTTTGGGGTGAGTGCACCAGAACAAGAAAAGTACCCATCAATTCTTCAGGAGCCAGCAAATACAACAACAATGAATAGGAAAGAGTACTCACAAGGGATACTCTGAGGCACATCAAAAATACATGTAGACAATAACTACAAGAAATTAATCATATCAGTCAGGAGACAGGAGGACACAACTACAAGTAGGAGTGTAAAAGATGAAGGGTCACCAAGAATTCAAATGAACGATCAATTTAATAGGATAAGCCGAGAGCCACAAAGAAGCACTCAATATTCCTGATGTCCAAGGGGGCACACTAGATACCTTATGGTGTCAACAAGGGTCTCCAATTGTAAAACCTGTAACACCTGAATTGTTTAGTTTATTCCACATCAACTACAAATCGTTCTCCAATCTCAAAATGTGGAATGTGGCCGGAGTACGCAAAGCACTTAAACATGAAACTGTCACAAAAATTCTCCAGGAAGGAGACATTGTATGCCTACAAGAGACCTGAGCCACAGATTATGTACACCTTGAAGGCTATGCTGGCTTTCACGAACTAGCAACCAAAAACAATCGGTTTGGTAGACCCTCGGGGGCATTTTGATCTATGAAAACAGATGACAGTAAAGAGAGTAAAAGTAGAGTCTGATGCATTGCAAGCGATCATAATAGAGGGTGACAGGGTCAGAAAAGACAGTGCCCCTATCCTAGTTATAAACCTATATCTAAATACACAGGGTCCGAAAAAAATGGACGCCACTAAACACATCATAACACTAATAAAGGAAATCTTATACTCTAATGCGCTTTTGGCCAAAGTATTCGTAGGAGGTTTTAATCTGCATCACCTGGGAACAAATCAGAATGACAGGCTGGGTCTAACCAGCTCTGAAAGGGTTTTTAACTCCTTCCTAAAAAACAAAGACCTAAAAACAACGAATGAAATCCAGAAAAATCCAGATTCCAAGCCTTCGGGTATGGCCACATTTAAGAACGGTTCCACAATAGACTACATCTTTCTATGCAATCTGCTATCCCAGAAAATTGTCAACTTTGAAGCAAAAGCACATGAAACTAGTGACCACAAATTATTGCAGGTGGACCTAAACTTCGGCTTGTTATAGAGGGAACAAGCAGCCGCAGTATCGCAATCAACAGGGACTGAAGAACACATACTAGTTAAAAGGCTAAAATGGAACAAGCAAAGCGGTTCAATGTTTGGAAAAAAAACAAGAGTGCAAAGATAAGAGTCCGGGAAATCAACCTAGTATGGAAAACTGGACAAAGTGGATTGGAACCCTAAAAGCCATATTGGTTAATAACCTAAATGTCAGTGCATCGGGTAACACAACGCATACCCCATGATTTAGATACAACAACATAAAACTAACCACAATAACACGTAAATTAAAAAGGGCAAAAAGACTACACAAAATCGGAGGAACCCAGGAAACAAGGGAGAGGTGTAAAGACTTATCTAAGATGCAGAGACATTTGTTATGGTAGCTTAAACAAGAAAAATTAGAGAAAGATTGGGTAACCATACAAGAGCTTTCAAAACCACCAACAAACAACGACAGCTTTGGCAAAACATTGCAAACTTGGAGAAAGGTAAAGTGGACAGGCGCAACTCAGTACACGCAGATGCTTGGCTGAGGCACGTCGCTTCAATCTATACTGAGAAAGTAGTTTCCATAGACCCTGAAAACTACGAGGTCCATCCCGAATATAGTGAAGACCTAGACACAGAGGCCCCTTGTGGAATCACTGGGAAACTATCAAGACAGTTAAACAAGTAATAAAACTGATTAGAAAAAATGGGGCAACCGGGCCTAATGGCCTCCCCTGGTCCATCTTTAGAGAAGATCCAGTTTACTGGGGTAAAATTCTCTCTAAACTGTTCATCGAATGTAGACTAAAAGCAAAAGTATCAGACTCGTAGCGAGGGTCTTTCTTGCATCTAATCTTTAAGAGAGGGGACAATACAGATCCAAAAAATTATAGACTAATTGCCCTCCTGGACATTAAAGGGAAAGCCTATGCTAGCACCTTACTGAAGGAACTAAATGGATGGATTAAAGAGAATGAAATCCTCCCCTACTATCAGACTGGAATCTGTAAGGGCTGCTCTACAATTGATAACATCGTGGTTATGTCATATCTGACTACAATGGTAGCAGGGGGTGCACTGCTGATGGTTACACTGATGTCTTAGCAGTAAAGTCTGTGGTATTTTCAAATGATTGGGTGCTCTCTCAGGTAGCGTCTCCGTCCAGGTGGCGCATATGTAATACTGATAAGTGGTGCACGCTTAGAGTGCGAATGCATCCCTGTTGTAGAGGCACTCCATTGAGGTTCATTAAAAAATCCAAAGTTAGTTGTAGGTTTCTTTTTATTATTTATAAAGTTATTCTTGATTCATGATATTAAAGACATATCACAAAATTGGATCGTTTCAAAATTCAAATCATGATGGATTCCAAATACTTGAACTCCAATGCATTTCGGGCTACTCCAGCCCTTTGTCAAGGAGTACTGAAAAGCGAAGAAGATATGACAGGCAATCAGTTGGATAAAGTTGAACAGATAAGGTTAAGACAGTGTGAATCGTGCTCGTGGTGAAAAGAACGCTAGTTAAAAAACCAAACGTGACCAAACTGTAATGTGAGGGGAAGTGCATTGATAGTGGGTTAGGTTGTGATTCGGCTTTGTTGAGGGTTCTAAATAGTGTGAGTGTGGGGGTGTGGTATAAACCATAACTTACGAAACGCGGAACTCCGCTGGGGGCTTTGCAATCTAAGAAGCGTAAAAAGTTGAAGGAATCATTTAGTTCTAAGTTCGTAAAAAAACGGGTGTCAGCATATGTCAAAAGCGGTGGTAAAGAACTTACTTAGTAGCGCGAATGCTGTTGCAGGTAAACGCTGCCGGTGTGCTCTCGGGGTGGAGTTACATGAAGGAGTGTGATAGGGTATGTAACATGTGACTATGGTTGGCGCGTCCAGTGAGTGAGGCTAAAAACAAAAAACGGACTAACGTAAGAACTATGCTGAATGGGTGGAAGGAGGTTTTCTACTGGGAACGTAAACACACTGAGTGAGCGAAACTAGAAATAAATGATGGGCTAGAGTGGAGACCATGCTGGGTGGGGGAGAAAAGTGATAGAACAAGAAGCGAATGTGAATAAAAGGTATAAGAATGATTGTACAAAAGGACACAATGTGGAACAATACATATATCATATTTACAGGTAACAGCTAAATTCTGTGCGGTCATTAAGTCCGAACGGTTTCAGTGTTTGAAGACGATAGATCCATTCCATTTCCCATTGTAGAAGGAATTTACGGTTGTCTCTTCCTTCAATTTTTGTGATGGTTTCTAAGATGATGAAATTCAGTTGGGCGATGGTGTGTTTGGATTAAAAAAAATGAATGGCCACATTAGATTTGTCGTTCTTGGTACGAATATTCGACTTATGTTCATTAATGCGCACTTTGATTTTTCTTTCTGTTTTTCCTACATAGAGTTTTCCGCAAGGACATTTAATGGCATAGATTAAGTTTGAGGTATCGCAAGTGGCGCTGACATTGAGTTTGATAGTGTGGCCTTTCATGGGATGCGTAATGTTATTGCCTCTGATGATGCAGTTACAGTTGCTGCAATTCATGCATGGGCGGGTTCCTTTATTTTCTTTGACGGTTTTGAGGTTTTTTTGCCAATATTTCCTTAATATTGTTGCTGCGACTGTAGGCGAATAGAGGTTCTGGTCCAGTTCTGGCGACAGGCGTAGCATTCCACCCTTCTAGAGGGAGAAGACATGTTACTTTGCTTAAACGCGGTTAAATCTAACCAGAACCCCAGCATCCCAAAATGGATGCTGCTGCCACAGACACAAGTCTGGCCTCCTGCTGCTGACCGAAACTCCGGCAGGGGAGGCCTGGAACAATGATATCCTGTCACAGGGAGGTGTTACACCACCCCAGACAGGAGATAGTGGATTGTAGAAGGTTGAATGAAACTAGACACTGCCTGGGGCGCACAAGGCGTCCCATGCATAGCCCAGTTCAAACCGGTGCTGGGGCACTTCCGCCCCAGCTCTGGCGGGAAACTGGACAAAGGGAAAGGGGTGTAACCACCCCTTCCTGGGTCCCACCCATAGGAGGGACCTAGAAGGTGATCCAGCCCCTTGATTTGGAATAAAGGTAGGAGCAGTGCTAATTCAATTTAGATCATCCTGACTGAAACTTTGAAACGAACCTCTGGACCCTTCGACATCCTACTCAACATAGAAGACTGAAGAATCTCCCTTGTGGTCAAGGAGTGGCCACCCTGTGCAAGCAGGCACCATCAGCGCGACACAACTTTCTTTGCCGTTGCTTCCGCCGGAGCTCGAACAACAGAGACCGACAAGACCTGGACTCTCAGACTTCCAACAGCCCGATCCACAGTCCTAGCAAAGCTTAGACCCATGGAGGCGACGAGAGACGTGGGACAGGCCATCTTGAAAAGTCGACGAAGTCTTCCTGTGTAGCTCCCGAGGTTCCCTCGACGCTGTGCTTTGGGGTTTGAGAAGCACCAGCCCCGAGCAGCCTGTGCTCCAAAGATAACCTCTCCACACTCTCTGAGTGCTGCGTGGGGCCCTTTTGCACTTTTCCTGCTCGACGCGTTGTCCGGTCGCTTGCCCGTTGGCTAGTGGCCTCTGTGACAACGAAACATCGAAGCTACACTGCTGGTCTGGTTGCTCCAGACTGGCCCCAGGTGCCCTGAAAAGGAGCCATCGATCTGACCTTCCCGGTCCGATAAAGAAGACATCGTCGAATCCTGCGTGGGTTGCCTTTGCCAAGGCTTGGTGACTCGGAATCGAGTACCGACACCGACGACAGCAAGAGCCTTCGTGGGACAGCTCGTGTTCACCAGCTGGTCATCCTTGATCCTTCCTGGTCCACGTGGCAGCGGAGAAAAACACCTCAGCATCACCTGATTGCAACCCGACATCGCCTGGTTCCTTGCTGGTCACTGGCTAGTGACCTGAACTCTGTCTCCTCTGCTTTCAGGTACTCTACATCTTCGATCCACCCTTGGATCCAACCGGACTCTTCTCCCCTGGCAGCCTGCAGCATCTTCATCTCCAGGCTCCATAGAACTTCACGACGAAACCCGACACACTTTGGCACCTATGCACCCGCTTCCTGTGGGTGAGGTAACGATCTAACTCCGGTGCTCCTATAGTGGATTACACCTCTAGTGTCCTAGTTTTAAGTGGCTAAGTTCTAGTCCAGTCGGAAGTCTCCAAAACCTATAACTTTCTGATTTTTACGCACCATTGACTTGTATGGTAAACGCGGTTGCCTATAGACTCTGCACCCGTATCCTGTGGGCCTCTCCCGACCCAACCTTAGTTAGTCCAGTGTAGGCCCAGCGATTCCCAAGGCCCTAGGCCTGTTCATTGTCGTGACCTGGTACTTATACCACTTTCTTAATATATGGTTTGAGTGGCCACCCGGCCTATCCATAATTGTGCAGCTTATTGTATGTTATACTGTGTTCTTTGTTTAACGCGTGTGCTCCTGTGCTCATAAAGAGTTAAGGGGATTATTCTAGAAATAAATACATATATTTTGTAAAATATAACTTGTGTGGTGTCCTTTCATTTGGTATTAAAAGGGATTGCATATGGTAAAACTGCTGGCTTCACATGCCCTCTTGAGTTTAGCCTAAGACTGCTTTGTCCACGCTACCATTAGGATAGCTAGTCTATAAGGTTGACTTACAACCAATCACCATAAGGGTCGTTTGGACTGGTGCAAGGTGCTCACTAGAATAGGGAACACCATATACCAGGCCAACTTATCACACCGCCCTCACACGAGGTCCTGCAATATCAGATACCCACCGAAACACAGCGCTTCCCCTCCTGGAGTCTGTTAGCCCAAAATCACTACTGCCCCTGGTGCAGAAGGAAACATATCACATATAGTGATGGGGCAGCAATGGGAAGGAGGCTCTCAATCAGTGGGGCGTCCAGATGCCAGGACCACTCAACAGTTCGAACAGACTTCACCACTAGAAGAACCCCCCACACCCCCAGTGGACGCTTATCTAGAAAACATTCCCGCTGCCATAGCCGAAATCAGGAAAGACTTACAAAATAGGGTTTACACAGTGGGAGTATAAGTGGGACTACTGCATGATGACCAAATAAAACTTGCCGCCCGCATCTCGCAAAGCAGAGAGCACACTAGCCGAGCTTTGCCCACAGTGTCCGACCTTGAAGTGTAAATACGGTTTCAAACGACAAAGGTCCATGGGCTAGAGAACTGAGTGGAGGACTCCAAAACCGGCCCGCACCAGCAATCTTCTAATCATGAATGTCTCAGAGGGGCAAAAGTGATGGACCGGATGTTATTCTTTGAGACAAGGCTGGCGCAAGCAGTGGCGCCTGAGAAACGGTCAGCTCATTACCTAGTGGGACGTACACATTGAGTATTAGCAAAACGCTCCCTCCACCCCCCCATCCGCAGGCGAGTGGTGGCTAGACTAATGAACTACAGAGACAAAGAGGCCATCCTTTGTGTGGCTTAGACCACAGAGCCGATTCTGTATGAAAACACAAGGATATTTCTATTCCCAGACTACACTCTGGCAGTGCAACGCTGGAGAGCATCCTTCCTGGGAGTGGAGAAACAACTGCGACATGCAGGTTTGACCTACTAGCTACTATACCCAGAAAAGTTGAAGGTCATGGTAAATCAAATCCAGCTATTTCTTTACCAAACCAGCGGATGCCTGGGATTGGGTGGAGCAGCACCGATAAGAGTCTTTGGCTCCATTGACACCAATCCCAGATGGACAGGACCCACGGTAAACGCCGGAACCGTGGAAATGGAGATTCCAGAGTTAATGGCGCCTCCACCCCTTGCAGCCCCGGGAAGATCTGGTCAAGGCACTGCCAATGACAACCACCTTGTGGGCAGAATGTCGCTCCCCACCTCCCCAGGTTCCAGAGGACATGCTCTCCTAGACAGGCTCGAGTGCCTCCATGGGAAGCGCCACATAAGTAATCCTGCCAGGCGCAACTCCACAGACTGCAGATACTTTTCTTTGAGGGGACTGCAGTAAGACAAGTAGGGCGATGATTGAGGATTGCCCTAAATGGCCCTGTGATTGATTAGGGGTGGATGCCTGCCTGCGTCCTCACAGAGATACTGTCAATTTGGCCGCCATTCAATATCCGCAACTTATGGGTGCAAGGCTAGTACTGGTGCCAAACTTCAACGGGACCAACTTCAGATTTCTCTTATTCCTGACTTTTACTAAGACGAAATGGGTTGACTAGCCCACTCTTGGGTTATACATGGCCAATGCACTTTATAACCAACTTGGCCCTGGCCACAGTATACTAGCCAGCCCCCAGACACTCTCCTTGGAAGATGTCTTGTATACTAATACACGACCTAGAAAATCCCACCTATGGGACTGTTCACTGTTTGTTTGGGCAGTTGGAGGTTGCTTGGGTTGGGAGCTGGGGATGGGAGGTGGGGGGTCCTGATTTTCTTGTTTGTAATGTCATACAGTATGACATTGCTTGCCCCTCGTGTTACCTGCATTACATGCCAAAACACCACTGGGAAATATAATGGAGACCCCCTGTTGCCCTTACCAGATGGGTGCATATTCTCTGGATCATTGGGAAATATTTTAATTGTGCCTTATATCCACAACTAGATCGTTCGTATCCTCTATCCCAGTGGCTCCCACAATGGTCCCTGTTGGATTGCTGATGTGCCCTGAATCCAGTTGTCAGAGTACTCCTATAATTCACCCATTCACGATCTTCGCATACACCTGGACTGAATACTCCGTCATCTGGCCACTCAGCAACAAGCCATAAACGCCAAATATTTAGGGAAAACATTCTCAGACCACAACCCATTAAAACTACATCTTGAATGGAGAGCACAGTGCCCACTGTTCCCTAAATGGAGATTTCAGCTGACCAGGCTGGAAGACCCCATATTTAGGGACGCAACCCATGAGGAACTATCCCATTACCTGACAGAGAACTGGGGCATAGCTCCCTCCAGATTAGTAAAGTGGGAAGCAGTGAAGGTGCTGCTCTGAGGTCAGTGCATCCATACTGTTGTGGGTGCAAGGGCTGACTTTCATATGGACCTGGTGCAGACAGAGACATCTTTAGTAGCCCGAGAAGTGGCAGTGCATACATATACCCATAGCACGACCAGTTCCACAGACAGCCACGGAGTGTAATGCCCATCTGATTGAGCAGCTGCAATGCTTGTTGACATGGCAAATGAGGAGCGCGGTACCGGTCATCCCCATCACTATAATTAGAAAAATTCTGACTCACCTGGTCTCTAGCTAAGCAGACATACATGCAGCGTTTACAACTCACTATCAAGCCCTTCATGATCCTCCCTCCCTGTAGACTGCCAGGCCCCCAGCCGATATTTTCTTGACAGGGTTACAATGCCCATCTTCGATCACTTAGACAAGAGGAGCTTAATGCGTCCATCACAGTACAAGAAATCTGGAGAGCCATCAGAGATACTGCCATGTGTAAGACTTAGGGGAAAGAAAGTCTGCCAGTTGAGTTCTATAAGGTCTAAGAAGACCACCTGGTTCCTAAATACTGGAAATATATCAGGCTGCATTAACAGAAGGTCAGCTTGCAAAATCATTGTGGTACAACTACTCAAGCACCTTCTCCATCTGGTTTGACGGACCAGAATAGCTTAATCCGGAGCAGATCCACTACTCCAATGTCCATAGGCTCCACAGCATGATGGGGTTGACCCATATCACTGGCTGCACAAGGCATGTATAGTTTTAGACCTGGAGAAAGAGTTTGATACAGTAGACTGGGGATTTATGTACTCAATGATAACATCCATGGGAATAACTGGCAGGCTCAAAAGGCTTACCAGACTCGTCTACAAAGAGCCTACTGCTCAAGTGAAGATGGAGCAATGTATTTCTGCCCGATTCTTGGTGAGCAGAGGAACATGCCAGGGGTGCTCTCAGTCTCCGCTCCTCTTTGCCTTAGTGATGGAGCCTCTGGCACAACGGCTCAGACAACAAGGTCAAGCGTGGGGCCTACCATTAAAAGGAGAGACACATATTGTCTCCCAATACGCAGAGGACATATTGATCTACATTTGCGACATCCAAAACGGTATTTCAGAGATCACAGACATCCCGATGGAGTTACAGGCAGATTCAGGCTTGGGAGTGAGCTGATCGACCTTGGAATGCCCACTGCAGCATTTAATGGTGGACACGCACCTTCTGATATTTGGGCATTAATATTTATAATACCACACAAGATCTCTTTGATGGCAACCTTACTAGGGCCACTGCCTCCATTCGCCCTGAAATGACGTTCTGGAGCACACTCCCTCTCACTGTCCAAGGTAGCCTATCACTGCCTCAAATGGTGATGCTCCCATGTCTGCTATAGGTCTTCCACAATCTCCCAGTGAACATACCCTAAAGCATGTTTCGCGCCCTACAGGTTATGTTAGGGGGAGTTTCCTCTGGAATAAAGGCAGGGGTCGAGTCGCCCAGCACAAGCTGCAGCCACCAGTTGGGAAAGGGGGCCTCAGGCCCCTAACTTTGAACATTATCTAGGGCTACTGGAAGAACTGGGACTGCCCTCTACCGAGAGCGCACATCACTTGGTGCGGTAGGCCTTGTTGCCATATGCGGGGATTTCCTGCAAGACCAACAATTTGCTGCATGTAGCACATAATAACTTATGCAGGATCCTGCATCTAATGCAGACTAGATCACAATATTACTCCTGAGATCTGCATCAGTTCCATTAGACCTTTTTGGGCCAAGGTTGCGAGAGCGGGACTGACGACATGAGAGACAGCCAGTGTTGGCACCCCAACTGCTCTGTTCCACCACGGCATACTCATACCCTTCGAGCAATCACAGACGGACTGTGAATGACTGGTGGGCCGTTTCTTGGACTATGGCTGATTGTTGGCAGATTGCTGACAGAGAGCCAGAGCAGCACCCACAGATTCACACACTGCACACTAAAGGCGGGCCGCAGGCTCATCACTTGACCCTCACAAGCCCTGGCATATACATCAAAGGACCCCTTGCTACTAACCCATAGGTGTTGAGAGTGAAACACAGGTCGAGAATTGACACAAAAGAATGGGACAGGGTTCTGTTACATACGTGCAAACTTTCCCATAATGTCAAGCTTCAATACATTCAACATAACATTTTCCACACAGCCTATCTCACCCCAGCGAGGTTACACAGGTTATTTGGGTCTACCTCAAATTGCCCTCAGTGGTAAGTACCAGACGCTGATATGGCTTACATGTTCTGAGACTGTCCAGTGGCAGCAAATCTGTGGCAGGGGGTCATGGACGCACTGACTAATATCATGGGTGTGAAGACCTATACAACCTGGTTAGTGGAGTCCTGGATTGTTTAAAAGTAAGAAAGCAGGGGGTGCCGCAAACCATTTCATAATCTGGTATTGCTTATAATCCATAGGTCCATCGCCACGCATTGGAAGCCCAACGTGTTACCTGGGTTAAAACACAGGTGTGCAGCGACACTTAAATGGGGCAATGCTGAATCAGTAGCGCTTAGGCGGGAGGAAAACAGGGGACTGTGTAGGATCCCCAGAGCTGTGGTTTGGGACAATTGGTTGCCCAAGTTGCAAGAGCTTAAAGAGGATCTTCCCGACTAAGGAGAGATAGTGCCCAGATACTGATTGACACAGAGCGCCTGGGGCCTCACGATTCTCCCTTACCCTGAGCGCCAAAAGAATGAAAGAAACACTGTACATGGACGCTGTGGAGTTGTGTTATATTGCATGTATATAAAATTATCCCTATGTACAGAGGTGTGGATACGTGGGGGAAGGACACTCGAGAGGGCGACACCAGTATTGCTTTTGAATCTCTGTTTTAGAAAATGTATCTGTTATGACACAAGGAGGAGTATGTTTAGTTGTTCATATTTTGAACCAATGACTCCTGTTGGACCAGATATATTGCAATTCAGGTAGTACTCAACATGGATATGTATGGATATGTATGGATATATATATATATATATAATATATATATATATAGATATATATATATATATATATATATATATATATATATATATATATTCGGGTTACTGTTACTTGAACTGGGGAGTTCCAGAGTTAAGGACTTGTAAAAGCAAGTTGTTGCTTCGTGTCGCCTCATCCCCAACCCACTTGGGCAACACTGAACATTACCTTCGCCTGCAGCACTCACTGGAGAAACTACAAGGACCAGCGGCACTTGCTGTGCCGACGCCCCTCGGGCGGGGCTCAAGCTGTGATGCGAACACTTAATAACACAGGCTTGCAGGTGAACGGACAATGGAGCCTTTGAAAAAGAACGATTGCCGTTCGAAACGCGTCAGGCTTTCTCGTGGTGAGAGGAGGCACTTGCAACCAACCAGCGATTCTTAATAAAGAAAGGTGAAAGCTCCCCAGCGTGTTTGGCGTCTTCACAAGGGTAACTTTGTAATGTGTGGATTTTAGCGGCCAGCCCGGTCGCGAAGACGCCCCACTGCCAAGGCGGTTCTAGCAGTGACTTTCACGGGTTACTGTTACTTGAACTGGGGAGTTCCAGAGTTAAGGACTTGTAAAAGCAAGTTGTTGCTTCGTGTCGCCTCATCCCCAACCCACTTGGGCAACACTGAACATTACCTTCGCCTGCAGCACTCACTGGAGAAACTACAAGGACCAGCGGCACTTGCTGTGCCGACGCCCCTCGGGGCGGGGCTCAAGCTGTGATGCGAACACTTAATAACACAGGCTTGCAGGTGAACGGACAATGGAGCCTTTGAAAAAGAACGATTGCCGTTCGAAACGCGTCAGGCTTTCTCGTGGTGAGAGGAGGCACTTGCAACCAACCAGCGATCCTTAATAAAGAAAGGTGAAAGCTCCCCAGCGTGTTTGGCGTCTTCACAAGGGTAACTTTGTAATGTGTGGATTTTAGCGGCCAGCCCGGTCGCGAAGACGCCCCACTGCCAAGGCGGTTCTAGCAGTGACTTTCACGGGTTACTGTTACTTGAACTGGGGAGTTCCAGAGTTAAGGACTTGTAAAAGCAAGTTGTTGCTTCGTGTCGCCTCATCCCCAACCCATTTGGGCAACACTGAACATTACCTTCGCCTGCAGCACTCACTGGAGAAACTACAAGGACCAGCGGCACTTGCTGTGCCGACGCCCCTCGGGGCGGGGCTCAAGCTGTGATGCGAACACTTAATAACACAGGCTTGCAGGTGAACGGACAATGGAGCCTTTGAAAAAGAACGATTGCCGTTCGAAACGCGTCAGGTTTTCTCGTGGAGAGAGGAGGCACTTGCAACCAACCAGCGATCCTTAATAAAGAAAGGTGAAAGCTCCCCAGCGTGTTTGGCGTCTTCACAAGGGTAACTTTGTAATGTGTGGATATATGGATATAGATATATATATATATATATATATATATAGATAGATATATATATAGATAGATATATATATAGATAGATATATATATATATATAGATATATATCTCCACACGGGTTCTCACCAAACAGCGCCGAAGTATCGTATCACACCAACGCCATCAGAAAACAGCAGACCCAAAGGTTTCCGTGAGTAAGTTTAGTTTATTCTGCAACACACGGACAGCATAACGTTTCGGCCTCCCAGAGGCCTTGGTCACATGGCATTCCAGAGGGGAATAGCAGAAATTTAAAGTGCAAGTGCATATGGCGTTAGCCAATCAACGTAGAGATATGTACAACGCTGTGATAAAGATGGTAAACATACTACGTGTTAACTTAATGTTGAAATTAACCATACACCGCGACTTTCCAAAATACAAGTATTGGGATAAATCCTTAAAATATATATAGCCAGTAATTACATTAAACACAGACAAATAGATGGGCACCATGCCTGTCTAACTGTAGTGATGTAAATGCAGCAAGAAGTACAATGAATGGATAAATCCATTTATAAACCACCCTTCTCAAGATTATTTAAGCACATATATACATGTTGATCAATATATACATATAAATACATGATCCGATCACATACCATGTAAACCATAAATTATTAAATCCATAATTATAATTATGCATTTAGAAACATGTCAATGCTTTTAACCAACTTGCATTTGCATTAGAAACCCATATGTATGCCGAAATAGTTCATACCGTGAGAATAATTAAGGACGAATGAAAAATCATTAATACCCAACAAATAAACTCTTCGGCAAAATATGTGCAATTGTAGCTAATCTGGCTAATATTGGAAAAGTCAAATCACTACGTTGTATAATGAATAAGTGTGAAATAAAGTACTGGGTGATATATAACTTAAAAAGACAAAAAACCTGATGTTGTCATTAAATACATGTACAGGAAACCAGACCAAAACTCACCCTTACAACCAGGTAGTGACACAGAGAGCTCTCCGTGGATGAGGACATATACCCATCAGTCACCATTCGGATCCGCCCTTCATCATTTGGGATTTTATCCGTACCACCCGTCAGAGATAATCAGTACTCTCCTAGGAGGTCAACCCGGTGGTAGGGGGTAGCCTCACCCGAGTAAGGGGACGACAGTGTGGTGTACCACTCGATGTAGGTGAGTGGTAAACAAGATGGGACTGGGGTGTGCAGTACAAAAGAAAATGTGAAAGAACAAAAAACCAAAAAGAGTGGATTTAAAATTGGTTAAGGCTAAGCACCCAACAATGATTTATTCCAATTGTGCTTACCGTACCAATATTAAAAACAATACGCCTGCTGACTGACCAGTTACGTGGGCAGCCTCAGGACAATGTGGTCGACTAGTTTCAGCAATTCAGCGACTTATTTTGTCATTGCTTTCTTCAGGACCAATACAAATAAAAGCTACTACACCATGTGAAACAAAGGCAACACCCAGAGAACACTCCACAAGTGCAAACAGTCACCTGAACGTTCTGGGTGTCCTTACAGTCTGTGCAGAACACTAAACATGTAAGGTGAGAGCGGTGCTTCATTCTTCCCCTGAGCCTCAGCCAGGTGGGGTGAGGCCATCTTACCTTACATGTTACATGTCGTCCCCTTACTCGGGTGAGGCTACCCCCTACCACCGGGTTGACCTCCTAGGAGAGTACTGATTATCTCTGACGGGTGGTACGGATAAAATCCCAAATGATGAAGGGCGGATCCGAATGGTGACTGATGGGTATATGTCCTCATCCACGGAGAGCTCTCTGTGTCACTACCTGGTTGTAAGGGTGAGTTTTGGTCTGGTTTCCTGTATATGGGCACACTTACCTGAGACCCTCTGGTACCTTTGTTGTATTTTGGTTCTGTTGGGGATAGTACCCAGAGCTTGGTCTTTAAATCTCCCCTAGGTCCCCCTCTACCGTGTTGTGTTTGTCATTAAATACATCACAGATGTTAAACTGACTGTAACCAAGTCTGTCTATCGGAGTGGCAGGATATCTGAACATTATATTAAACACTATGACATCACACAAGAAAAAGTCGCAAACGCCCCGGCCAAGCTGGAATTACATACAAATAGCCGTCTGATGCTTTTTTTTTAATTGACTTTAGTGTGGTGTCATTAAAGAACAACAATACAGCAGAAGGAAAATGTAGGAATGATCTAAAGACAGGTGTAAAAGTCTTCCGATGCATTAAGCCCATTGGGTGCCTTGCTATCTAACATGAGGATGTACCTGGTTTCCAATCTCCGTAGTGCGGTTTCCCTGTTGCCACCCCTTCTCATTGGTGCGATGGAATCAATGGCATAGTACTTCAGTAATGCACTATTACTATTGTGTTTTTCCCTGAAGTGCCTAGCCACAGGATACACTGGGTCATTGGTCTTTATGGCCCTTAGATGTTGTAAGACCCTTTTGTGTACCTGCAATTTGGAACTACCCACGTATCTTAACCCACACAGGCATTCCAGCACGTATACTGAGAAGTCGCTTTTACATGTGATTTTTTTATTGATCTTACATGGGACATCGGAAAAAGGGGTACAGTATTCGGTCTTGTTTACCCCATGTATGCAAGCTTTGCAAGAAGCACACCTCCTGAAGCCTTTACTGCCTGCCAGCCAATCTTTTCTTATTTCTAATTCAGGACTAGATATATATATATATATATATCTAGGGCTTTATGACGAAGTTTACGTGCGACACTCCCACACATGGAAAGGGCCATGTCATGCCCCCAGTGATTTGTGGGAGTTGAAGTCCTTAATGTTCCTTTATGGATGCACTTTCTTTGCTGCCACTCTGTATGAGCCCAAAGCTCTGATGAGCCCCCACTCGCGCCGCAGTTTTCATCCAACTCAGCTGTAACCACAAATGAGGCAGGTGACATCCCAACTCGTGGCCCTCGTGTTAAACAGGGTGGTTCTCCTTCGCGGCTAGGCTGACGCTAATATGTACTGCTCCAGGGTCTGCCACACTAGTGAAAGAGCACTCAAACAGCTGAAAAGGTTTTGACCCGTAACCTTTATTTTCAGTATGAACTGCACTCATTCGTAGGCTGGATTTGCAGAAACTCCGTCTCGCCTGACGCTTTTCGTCATAAAGCCTCTGAGGAAGAAAGTATCAAAACGCGCCAGGCGAGACGGAGTTACTGCAAATCCAGCCTACGAACGTGTGCAGTTCATACTGAAAATAAAGGTTACGGGTAAAAACCTTCTCAGTTGTTCGAGTGCTCTTTCAATAGTGTGGCAGACCCTGGAGTATGTATGTGTGTGTATATATATATATATATATATATATATATATATATATATATATATATATATATGTGTGTGTCACTTATCTAAATAAGTAATACAGCTTTGAAGCAGTTATATTTTTCTTGAAGGCATCCATGTCCAACACCATCAATTATCTTGTAAAATTGCATTTTAGCCAAACTCTGGTCACAGCACACACATCATTTTTTTTTTTTCGAAGGGGGGAGGGGAGTTTTAAATTGCGGGAACAAGAACTGAAGGTATCAGAGTGCTTTACATGAGCATCCGTCACGTTACAGACAGACACATTCATTTTTGTTAGGCACCAAGAGATTAAGTGATTTGCCCAGAATCAAAGGATGTTGCTGTTCCCGAGCTCGGAGGTCGACCACCCTAACCGTTAGGCCCCATTCTCTCTATTTTCATTAGTAAAAATTATTAATTAGGATTTTTTGCAGGAAATAAGACTGGAGATAAAAAGTCAGACGTTTATAGTAGTTGGCAAAAACAACTGAAAATAGATGCGGTTATGTGCTGTAAAGCCTCATATATTGGTTTTCAGAAAATGCAATGTGTAAAAAATATTTTTTTACCTATGAAACTAAAATACTGATAAACTTATGCGAACTGTAGCCCTCAATCAGAAGTGTTTTCCTTTATTAAGTTCATCCAATAATGAGGCACTGTAAAATACATAATTTCAGTTGATCAACACACCTAGTTTAGATGTGTTAACTGAATTAATATTTACTGAAAAAGAATATTATTTGGAGGATGTTTTATGATATTCACAATCTGTATACTTCACGTGTTTTCTTTAGGATTATGAGATCTGAGTCAAGATAATTCAATAAGAACTTCGTCGAAATTTAGAAATACATTTTATGTTTGCCATTATAAAGTGTTTAAAAAGGAGGATTTCTTCTGTGCGAGTATAGGAGAATGACTGCATGGTCTAATGCTGCTCTCAAAGCATGTTAAAGTGGGGTGATTTTGATTACAGCAATCACAAATTGAGCAGTTCTGGGCACAGATTTAGAAATCAAATGTAACTACACAACATATTAACCATTTTGTGGCTTCGACTACATTTCAACAGCGCATCCTTAAAAAACAAGGAGAATGTGTGAGTGGCGTTGCCTGTGCGAGTGGCGTTGCGTGGGTGAGTGGCGTTGCGTGGGTGAGTGGCGTTGCGTGGGTGAGTGGCGTTGCGTGGGTGAGTGGCGTTGCGTGGGTGAGTGGCGTTGCTTGGGTGAGTGGTGTTGCGTGTGTGAGTGGCGTTGCGTGTGTGAGTGGCGTTGCGTGTGTGAGTGGCGTTGCGTGTGTGAGTGGCGTTGCATGTGTGAGTGGTGTTGCATGTGTGAGTGGCGTTGCGTGGATGAGTGGCGTTGCGTGGATGAGTGGCGTTGCGTGGATGAGTGGCGTTGCGTGGATGAGTGGCGTTGAGTGGATGAGTGGGGTTGCGTGGGTGAGTTGTGTTGCGTGTGTGAGTGGTGTTGCTTTGGTGAGTGGCGTTGCTTGGGTGAGTGTGGCATTGCGTGGGTGATAGTGGGCTTGCGTGGGTGTGAGTGGCGTTGCGTGTCTGAAAGTGGTGCTGTGTGGTGAAAGTGGCACTACGTGAGTGAGTGGCGTTGCGTGGGTGAGTGGCGTTACATGTGTGAGTGGTGTTGTGTGGGTGAGTGGTGTTGCGTGGGTGAGTGGTGTTGCGTGGGTGAGTGGCGTTGCGTGGGTGAGTGGCGTTGCGTGGGTGAGTGGCGTTGCGTGGGTGAGTGGCGTTGCGTGGGCGAGTGGCGTTGCGTGGGTGAGTGGCGTTGCGTGGGTGAGTGGCGTTGCGTGGGTGAGTCGCGTTGCGTGGGTGAGTCGCGTTGCGTGGATGAGTGGGGTTGCGTGGATGAGTGGGGTTGCGTGGATGAGTGGGGTTGCGTGGATGAGTTGCGTTGCGTGTGTGAGTGGCGTTGCATGTGTGAGTGGCGTTGCGTGGATGAGTGGCGTTGCGTGGATGAGTGGCGTTGCGTGGATGAGTGGTGTTGCGTGGATGAGTGGCGTTGCGTGGATGAGTGGCGTTGTGTGGTTGCGTGGGTGAGTTGTGTTGCGTGTGTGAGTGGTGGTGCTTGGGTGAGTGGCGTTGCGTGGGTGTGTGTGGTGTTGCGTGGATGATAGTGGGCTTGCGTGGGTGTGAGTGGTGTTGAGTGTCTGTAAGTGTTGCTGTGTGGGTGAAAGTGGCACAGAGCCTTTGATGTGGCCTGGCGCAGGAGAAATGCTGCTGCTGCTAATTAAATATAACAAGCGAGACCTATTGTCTATGCCAATGCTGGTTATTGTTGACTTCCCTGATGTTAAAACAATAACAGCCTGTAGAAAGCTCAAATCCATGCAGTCTTCTATACCCTGAAAAATCATGTGTACTGCGTGTCGTTATGAGTTCAAACCTGCAACAAGTTCGAAATATGGGCCGTTTTTTTTATCTATCTAATTACACATGGGGGGCGCATTTATTTTGATGTCCGGGGCCGTAATCTTTCCCAGTCCGACAATGCCTTCTAACAAGCGGGCCGAGCTCTCAGGCACTTTGTGCTGGCCAATAACCAAGTGAGTGCAATATGCTTGGATGTGTGTGTGTCCTGCTCCGGAACTCAACCTGCAGATAAATCACACCAGGCAAACAACTTCAAGGCAGTGGAGGAGACAAGAAAGCAAGCTGCCACACTCCATCTCTCAAGACTTTATAAACATCAACTGAACACAAGTGGAAATTATATAAATCACAGGAACCAGTTAGCCTGAAGCTCCATCTGAGTCAGAATCACGTGGATTATAGATAGAAGGCCGAGCTGCTCTAAAAGGCACAAAGGGACAATGGGAAGTACTAGGTGTTACCATGGACTCACGGGCAGAAAGAGCAAATGGCAGAGACATGCAGACATCTGCCATGCCCCCGAGGCACGCGCTGTCCCTGCACAGCTTATAGCTGGGCAGATGCACTCAGAATCACCGAGCTGGGGCGTTCGGAGGCGTGCGATGTACAGGAACTGAATGCGCCCCAGCGGGGGCCATGGCGAGCTGCAAAAGACACGGGGACATAGCGCCAACATGATACTGCTGCTGTAAACCCACCGCTGCGCGATCAATCAATGTGTAGAAATTGTCCATGATTTGGTAGTTAGAATGAACTCTAAATGGCGAAGAAGGGAAGCATACATCATATCTATTTTGAAGGAAGTTTTAAAAAAAAGAGAAAAAGGGACTGGAAGGCATGGTGGAGCAACAGGAGAATGGGCGAGGGAGGTGGGGGCACGCAACTGGACGGGAAAGCACAAAATAAATAGAAACACGAAACAAAACAAACAAGCTCCCCAGTATGAGCAGAGCTGCTCAATTGAGCCAGGGGTTCAAGGAAAACAAGGCAGTGCTGGGAGGGGCGCCTGAGGGGAGATCAGAGAGAAGAGAAGGCAGGGAACAGATGGCCTGGCAGTGAAGCAGGGGGCGGGGCAGCGCTGGGGAAGCCTGTGGGAGGGTGACTGATGACTTTGATGTGGGGAGGGAGGAGAGCCTTTTGCGAGCCTGCAGGAGAAATGCTGCCGATGCGCGTGCATGTTTAATCACGTGATTCACGTGAACTGCATGAAAACCGCGGGGCTGAAAGCCCTTGGTTTAACGATGATTTTCGCCACTTGAATTCTCGTTCCCTCAATGCGCTTGCGCGCATTGTAGGTCACGAGACCTAAAAAACACAACGGGCATTGTAACTAATTGGGAAAGCATGGAATGAAAAGAAAAAAAAGGAAACGTCAAATGTTTACTGAATTTGGAAAAGGTTGGCTAAAATTACAAATTCATTTTTGAGAGCGGTTTGATACATTCTCAGCTTATATTGTCTGGCGTGATAATGTCTCATACCTTATTTTCACTCATGGCTCAAGAAATATGTTCAACTTCAAATAAGGGTAGAAAATACACCAACAACTGCACATTTTTTCGAGTCACGGACAACAAATGTCTACACGAGAAGAAAAAACTAAGTAGGACCAAAGAAAAAAAATTACACAATTATGCAGCGATTACAGAAATGTTTATGACAATTTTCAATTAAGTAAGAATAGAAATAAATACCTGAATTGAATGTTCACTAGATGTGGTTGAGACCCATCTGACTGCCAATAGGTTTCTAGATTATCATCTCGCAATTGGTCCACACCAAATCCTAGGGACAAAAATGTTAGAGTAATTGTAGAATCCACATCCAACTGCACCTAAATATGGAACATTGGTTTTATTTACTTTTTCATATTCTAGAGCTCGCTTTTATTGCACGGCATATTAGGCTTATAAACACACATTTCAGATATTTAATTTACAGCACTAATAGGGCGGTGCTATACTTTGGAAACCTGTAGCACACTGGAAATGATGGCTGCAAATCACTAATCATTACGTTATCAACACATTGATTTTGAGACACAGATGCAACTAAAAAGTCTATATATATGTTTATTTATTTATAAAGTTTTATATAGCGCGAACTTGACCCAAGAGGGTATCAGAGCGCTTTACATTTAGGATTGTTGCGTTACAAGTTACATCAGATACAAAAGCATAGTAATGAACAGTACACATAAACAATGTTACAGTAATTCGAAGGAGGGAGGGGAGGAAGTAGTAATAGCGGGGAGACGAGGAGGAACAATGCCCAATGTCCGTCTGGGTAGGTGACGGTCAAGGAGGAAAACTAGGGCCAGACTCATCATTAGCTGTCAAGCAGCTCCACTGGTCATCAGCCAGGTTGCTCAGGTCTCAGTGTTCAGGAAAAGCCAATCTTTTGTTTATATGATATGTGAAGGTTATATGGCGCTATCTAGACCCGGAGGTATCAAAGCGCATAACCAGGGGAACGTTGCATTATAAGGTACATCAAAAGGATTATAAAGCGCTGGCTAGATCCGTAGGTAACAGAGCGCTATAGCGGAGGAAGATTAAGTTACAAATTACATCAGTTACAATAGCGTAGTAGGTACAGTAAACAAACAACGGGAGGAAGGAATAAAAGCGGGGAGACGAGGAGGAACACTGCCCGATGTCCGGCTGGGTAGGTGACGGTCAAGGGGGAAAACCATTCTAGATATTGCAATTACTTATTTAAAGCCTTAGCAAAAACAGGAAATCACTTATGCGGGGCCAAATGATTAATAAAACAAGCATTGGCAAAGTCTATTGGCTTTGCCATAGCATCAGCAAAAATCAATTGCCTTTTGCAAATACTGTGCAGCTTCAGCAAGAAAAGTAAAGGAGATATAAAAGCTCAATAACACAGCTGCTACTGTTAAATATCCCTAGACTCCAGAATGGATCCAGAATCTTTTCATAGCTCTACTACTCAGGCAGTGGGTGCTGGTTTGTTGCCAATGTCAGAAACAGTGCAGGAAGTGACATCACAGGCGCCGTTTAGCACCCATTGCAGCAAACTAACATCAGTTTGCAGTCCATTTTTTTCAGTGTCCTTAGAGGCAGAGAGGAGGAAGGATCAGGTCAATAGTGACAGTGAAGTGTAACAATGAGGATGGAAACCTGTATAATGGTACCTTATCCTTCAGAATGGGAGGAGGGCAAATTTGGTAACGAATTTGCATGTAGATAATAGTATTCACGAGAACCCTACCTACAGATTGCTCACCTGACATGCTGGAGCACAGAACATGGAAAATAGCCACTCCTTCTCACTTCTGAATCCAAGCAAAAATGCTTAGTGAAGGTTTGAAAAGATGCCCAACTCGCCACATGACAAATTTCTGCCACTGGTCAGCGCTGACGTGGAAGACTTTGCTCTGATGGAGTGAACATGTATTTCCTCAAGACGTTCTTCTTGGCAAATGCAATGCACATTTTTATGCAGGTAATGTCCCAATACGATGATATCTTCTGGACTACCTTGCCCTTTCTGCAGCATACATACCTCACAAGGAGTTGGTCATCAAACCGGATTCCCCTTTGTGCTGTAAATATAGTAACCCTCCACTGTTTGTGTCAAGTTGATGACATTGCTTCCTCCTCCGTAAAAGAAGGAGTTAGAAGGTAAAAGGTAGAGAGTTTAACAGTCTGCTCATACAAAAAGGAGTAAACAGATTAGGAACAAAAGCCTCTTTTGTCCTCAGGATACGTTTGTCGGGATAGAAGCATATGAACAGCACATGGACATACTGCGCTTGCACATCTTACTGAGGTAATGGCCACAAGAAAAACAATCTTAAATGTAAGTAAACAGAGCTGACAACTGTGATGACACCCATAACGGCCTCCCTGTCAAAAATGTCACAACAAAGTTCTAAACCCATTGAGGCATGACAAATGGTGCACGTGGAAACATGGGGCAAGTCCCCCTCATGAACTTGATTAGAATCAGGGATGTGAATAAAGAGGACTGATTAGGAAGGCAGATCAATGTTGACAGAATGCAATGCAATTTATCTTTTGACGGTGGCCACCACATGACATTAGTGGGCTAGAGACAGAGCGAAAAGGAGAACGTCTGAAATATGTTTCTTTCAAAGGGTCTCCATCCTGTCCTGCACACCACTGAATGATGCTATTCCACTTTCCAATTCCAGTTCTTCGGGCTTCATAGTAGGACTACACTTGCTCCGGGCGGCACAGTACCTGGAGATTAAATACCTTGGAGCCTATAGGAGCAGTGTCAATAGCACTCTAGTTCTCAAGGGTGTTCTTGACAGCACCTTTAAGCATTGCACTATTTTGATTGTGCAGTTACCTCTAGTTTCTCAAAAAAAAAAAAAGAACTGCCTCCCAGAGCCTGGGAAAAAACACCCTGTGTGGTGTACAAGATTAGCTAAACTGTGCCCCGAGGTTCTTTAGCAGTGCTGTTGGACTGGAATTGGGAAGGGGAAAGGTACCAGTTTTGTCACACCATATTTTACCCGAACTCAGATTTTCTGTTTAATTGCATATAAGTGGGAGAAAGATCACTAACTCTTAACTTCGATTGCAAGTTACCTGGTTTGCAGGATGACAAGGACCAAACAGCCTGTGACCCTATTTCCCGAACAGTACCAGTTCTTTCTAATTGCTTGGGGTCAGCACCGGGTGGAGTTTTACTGGGTGTTGTCATGTCTCACTAGAAAGAAAGGTAAAACAAAACATGATGTCAGTACTTGTGATATTTTCCATATTTTATTTATTGGTTTTGAAACATGATACAGAGTAAGCAGTATCTCAGCATTGCAAACCCCATTATAGCAGTATAAAACAAAATACATAACAGATCGAATGTGACACAAAGTTGCAGATCGTCATATGTACAGTTGTAGCTGTTTGAATTCTCACACATTGGTCCCAGGAACATCCCTTTCAGCTACAGCCCTGTACAACTTTATAAATGCACATTCTGTATACGATTCATGTCATCGTCTCCATCCCCAGATGGCATAGAAGGGTTGGGCTGACACAATCCCGACACATGTAGAGTGATAAACATCTCTCTGTTTTCTTGTAGTTTTAGTTAAAATATGGAAGGGAACGTAGTTCCCCACTCCATACCTTAGACCACCACATGCTCAGGGTTGAGAGTTTGGTGTGTGCTATTGTACGACGAGCTGTTAGCAGCAAATGGGTGAGCAGTTTTCCTGCGTGGTTAGTCAAAGGATATTCAAGATCCTCACCGAGTTCCCTAAGAGTAGCATTAGAAGGTTCATGGTTAAGTCCAAGGAAATAATTAATTGGATTTGATCTATAGGCTCTTTCAAAATACTTGTACTTTATTAAAATGCCACAGTGTGTGCCATTGTGTCTCTCCCTCTTCCGATCTTCCAACATAAAACCAATGAACCACACACAACCTGCATTCTGAAGGGCATAAGGTACTAATAGCATTACAATTTTGTAGCTATTCTCCTAATGTTTTTGCACACCCTAAGTCTTTGCTGCCTGCAACCTTATTTGTGCCAGGACTTTTGTGAGATGTATCGTCCAAGGTTGGCTTGCCAAGGGGCCATATAAGGGGAAACCACTACTCTTCATCTGGAATCAAGAGGCTGATTTACATTTTGCCGGATGGGTCACTCTGATACAAAGTTGATGGATATCCTGTCTGCTGAAATATAAATCCCATTATATCCTACGGGATTTAAATTTCGGCGGGCGAAATATCAGTCACCCGTTTGACAGAGTAACCCGTCCGTCGAGATCTAAATCAGGGCCCAAGTATTTTATAAATTTTGTACAAATCTGAGATATCCCTTTTAGTGCAGACCCTTTTAATATAAAATTCTATTGGGGGGTGTTCTTGGCCAAGCAAGATGGCCGATAACATGCTGTAAGCCGGAGCCCCCAGAACCTCATCAGAACCTTACACAATCATGGACACAGTTCGGGTGACAAATGTACTTAGTGGCTATCCCTGACCCGTGACATGGAGGAGCAGCAACTGAACTTGTTCTGGTGGCACTGACGACGGAGGGTTGGGATGGCCGTGAGTGGGGTGCAGCTCGATGTTGTGGAAAAAATGGCAGTTGTGGCCTTGAACCCTGCATGATGCCGTAAGAGACAAGATAACTGGAGCTCAGCTGAGCCACTGACTTAGGCTGTCAGCTGTGGAGCACGGGTTGCCTGGCCCTATGGAGGCAGTGAGTATCCTGTGAGAGAATGCCTGAGTCTGCAGTGGTGAGGAGAGAGGTGCCGCAGCCAGTGGGGAGCTGGCTGCGCGCAGCAGGAGGGACTAGTCCTCATGGAGATTTCGTCTTGCACAGCACTTAGACCAACTGTGGATCTGACTTAAGGTGAGGGTGGTGCCCCCCCCCTCCCCAGCCTCCCTATGGGCAAGGACACCAACCTTAAACTAGCTACGACTCACCATGTGAGAGGAAATTAGCTGTAAGTACTGCATAGACTGAGAAAGGGAAAATGCTGGTGGGGGTCACCCCTTTCCCCTCAGCTTTCTTCTGCTATTGCCATTGTATTCAATTGACAGTACAGCCTTCCGAGAAACATAAAAGTGCATTTATGAACTGTGTGAGACCCCTAGGGCACCTGACCCACATGGAGATTGAGAACATTACAGAGCCAAGAATATCCTTCCATTCCCATTAATTGAATTGGTGACACGGCTTATAAGTATTGATTTTTTCAAGTGACACAATTTAATACGGCTATCATGGGACAGGAAAGACCATTGAGTTCTTTGCAACAGACAAAAATTGGACCCTCGCCAAAACACTGGGTAGACGGAGGCATCCAATGACAGTGGAGCGCTCCCGGATGTGTCAAGTGGGTCGAGGGTGGATGCGACTGATTCCTTGAGGAGCACGACGGTGGACCCTTTCACATATTCGGGCCACATTCTTGTCTTTCTGGATCCTTGACGGGCCAGTATAAAGTTTTATTTTTGAAATTTTGTTTGAGAGCAGATTTAACAGAATGATTGTAACTACTGAAGGTCCTGATTAATGCCCTGGAACCCCGCGAGGGATCCGTAATTAGACAGAAACATGTTGATCATGACCACCAAGGGTGTTGAATTTGTTATAAAACCCTAGTCCTCTTTTTTAACCTACTCCTCTGGACCTACTTAATAAAAACATATTGGCCCCTAGGAAGTAGTAATATCCCACACAACTCATCACAATCTCTAAAATGCACCCTGTCCGTCACTGACTCTATATCCATTGCTCATCTGAAAACACCTCTGCTCCTCCCATTTTGGTAGTCGTAGCCCACACCACAGACCTCGCAGTCCGGGTGTGAGGAGGGGACCCAATGATGAAGCATGTCACCCTTGGGTGAGTGAGGGTTCTTGTCCTAAAAAGGACTCCTTCCAAATACATTACTTTATCACCTCACACACCAACCTAAGAGCTCTGAAGGGATATACCTGGAAGTAAGATACTAGCTTTCAGCCCTTAGCATTCCACCATACCGGATGTACTTAAATGTGAATTCAGTCAAAATTGGGATCAGTACGTAACCGGATAATCTGATCTCCGCGATCCCCAGTGCGTATATTATAAATTGGACCAATACACTGAAGGACACCACCTTGGTGGAGGAGGCAAGAGAATAGGAGGTCATGGAGCTGCTGACTCCAGTTCACTGAAGCACACACATTTGATGCGACAGAGGGGTCTCGGCACGCACTGGAAAATAAAATGTATACCCTTGCAATTTAGGTCAAAAGTAAGTGAGAGAAGGTTGACCAAAGAAAAGAAAGTGAACATGTTGGAGACAGGAGACATGTGACAGGTGTGAAAAAAGTAGCCTGCATGCCGTCAGAATGGAATCACTCCTTGGAAAATAGACTTGAATATTTGGAGGGGATCTTGCCGCAATACTGGAGATTAATAGGCTTCCCAGAGCAGGTCTAGGGAAATGTACCAGAGCAATCCATTGAAAAATGGATCAGGGTAACCTTACACCATAGCAGACTATTAATGGTATTTGTGGTCGAAAGGGACCACAGGGCCTTGGAACAGATGTATTACCCCAGTTTACAGGCAAGAGCACTAATTGAGAGGATTTTTAACTGTAAAGACAGAGGGCCTAATTATGAGTTTGGCCATCCGATGGACGGCCAAATCAAGGAGTGGTGATGCTGATACTGCCGCACTGGCGGTCCTACTGCCGCATTAGGACTTTGGCGGTCGGACCGCCATGAGACCGCTGCTACTGCCAGGGATCACTGATCCCTCAGCGGTCTTGCAGCAGTCTGAGGCCGCAATATGCTGGAGGTGCCCTGCGGCACCGCCAAGTATTACCAGTTTTCTCACCACAGTTTTGATTGTGGTGAGCCTACCATGAAAAGTGTGGCAGTGAGGAAATTAAGGTGGCCCTACAGGGACCCCTGATACCTCTGGGCATGTGGGTGCACACGGTGTGCCCCCCGTCTGTATGCACCTCCTGTTCCTGCACAGAATTAAATTCACAACATTGTGCATTTCGGCCCATGCAGGAACAGGCTTCGGTGCTTCCACAGCGGTGCCATTCTAAGGCACCACAGTGGGAACGCCCCTACAGGACCTCCTGACCTGTATTCCAGTCAGAATACGGCGGGCAGGCGGACTACGGGTTTGGCGGGCTTGGAGCGGGCCGCTGTCATGGCAGCCCGTTCCATGACCGCCAAACTCAGAATCAGGCCTAGAGATTTTGTTGTCCAACATGTCAGATGCCAAGGAGATCTGACGTTTGAAGACTGACATTCTGTATCTTCCTAGATTATACACAAAGAGGTAAATAATGAGAAGGTCCATCTTTGAGGTAAAACAAAAGCTTAGAGCAATGAAAGTGCAATATGTGCTCCTCTTCCTTGCCATAGAGCAACTGATCTCCAATGGAAAGTCGTACTTGTTCACGGACACCTGGGAGTTCTGGTATTGACAGGACTAACGAACATTGCCTGGGACAGCTCCTGCGCCAACGACAGTTACTGGAAGTTTGAGCATATCTTATAGAGCAGATTCCAGTGGACAGACCAGAGTTTAAAGATCTCAATGCAATGGCGAAAGAATTGTGGTTCAGGACAATCGAACATTGGAAAAGAAAGGTCATAATATTCTAACAGTGGACAACTTGATTGTGGAACAAGAACGTCATGAGTACAGCAGCACAGTGTGTGCGGAGTGACGGGAGAAGGAAGAGAGCGGGGGAGAGGGAGAGAGAATAAGTGAATACTGCATTATGAATAGTTGTGCCAGCATGAGTAACAGATTTGGTAACGGAGGTCATATGAGATGGGGTGGCTGGAGTGATACTCGCATCAAGGCGTTGGATAATAACACTGGTAGACACCCTTGTTTATATATGGTGCCCCCAAGTTGGAGAATACTTGCTTTCTAGAACTATTTAGGTTAGAGTGGATGGAAGCCGAGTTAGGTTGTAAATGCTCTCACCCTCAACTGAGGGCAATAAACTGGACGAGAGTCTGCTACAACACGTCCACTTTGCGACCAGCAGCATCCCTGAGACACGAAAAGAACATAAAAAGACTAGACTTTTAGAACATAGTTTGCAACCTTTGCAGATTTGCTGCAAATCATAATGAGGGTTTCAGTCTGAACCACACAGCCTGAAAATAGAGACAGCTATATAAGGAGGGTGGGGAGGGCTTACGTGTGTCCTTTACATGTATATAAAGCTGTTTGTGCACACTAAGAGAGAACTTTGCAATCTGTAACAGTGATGCTCTCATTAACCTGATCTGGATACTCTGAACCTCTGAGTAAGTTTGTCTTTATTCGGGAAGGTGTGTCTGCTGTGCTTCATATTATCGTAAAATGCTACACAAACAATTGATGGACGGAATGCTGAATAAATCATACATTCACCACCAGTCAAGAGATCTGGGTTAAATCCATCATTCTTTTTCTCACCATGCCACTCCAGTGAAGACCCTGCCATATGCAAATCAGTCTTGACCCTGTGCCTCATGGGAACAGTTCAGACCGAACTGTCAAGCCAGGTTCTCCCTGGACCGGAAAGAAGCATCCTGGGACCGGTTTCTGGGTTTTACCCTTCATCCACCAGGCTAGCTTAAATCTGGAGGCAGAGCAAGCAAAGGACCCACGTCTGAGCATACCCATCCCACTAAGGGTGAAAAGTGTTATGCTAACAAATGATGGACGGAATGCTGAATAAATCATACATTCGCTCCCAGTCAAGAGATCTGGCTGATGAGGGGTGTTGCCCTGAAACTGGTCTAATACAGCCAGACAACTGGCCAACGCTCTATTGATCGAGATACAGCAAAGTGAGAGCCGGCTTAAAGCATCAGTACATGTTCAAAAAGAAATTAGAAGAAATCAATAAAGACCAAATGGAATACCAAGAGTACCTAACTCAATCGAAAATCCCTAAACTGAAAAAAGATATCCAGAAATTCAGCCGGGAAACAGTTTACCCGTATATCCTAGATGAATATTATGAAAGACCACCACAACCACAGACAGGCAAGAAACAACAACGTTACAGACCAACTCCACAAAATTGGACCTTTAGCTCTGGAGAAGAGAGAAGCGCAAGCAACAGCAGTAGCGACGAAAGCACTGGAGGCCAATACGGCAGACAACAACAGAACATCTGTCAATCCATGATGCATCCACAAGTGCCACAATATGGATTCTGGCAACAACCATACTACCCTCCTGGCTTTGGCTTCCCACAAGGTCCACAGCCTTTTTAAGTCTTGCCTGGCATTGCAGCACAAAGCACTGCTCGCTGGGCAAGAGATATTCTGAGAGAGCAGATTTCAGAACAGGACTTGAAGCCCCGCCCATCATTTTCATTGGGTCGCGTCAGTGTTTATGCTAAACGATGGCTTCCCATTGAAAATTATGCTTTTTGGCCACTGCCCTTTCTCCCTTTCGTCCGGCCCATCCCGACTGGCTCGTCTGCTTCACAGCTGTTGTGAAGCACTTTCTTATCTTTAGGGGTGGGGCATTTGGTTCTAATTAGCATGGCCTTAGTGCGACCATGCTAATTAGAAACAGATGCCCCCCCCCCCCCTAAAGATAAGAAAGTCTGCAGGCACTACCCTGCACACTGAGGTCTCCTCGCTTCAGCATCCTGTCCCTCCGTCCCTCCCCCCCTTCCCCCCTCCCTCGGAGCACACGTCCGCTCAGGGAGCCTCTCCTCGCTTTCGGCCCCCCCTTCACTGCCCACACTGGCTTGTCTTTGTAAATGTTCTTTAAATGACTGTGTATTGAGCTCTCGGGGAACTGACTAGCTGTACATTTTGTCATTCTCCCAAAAATGACCCCTAATGCGTGCTTTCAGCCTCGTGCTTATTTTTTGGGGAGTGAGCGGACGTGGGAGTAACCTGCCAATGTTATTTTCATGACAGTAAAGTGCCTTCCATGCCGTTAGCACCCTGCCAGCAGCAGGAAAGCGCTCCGTGCGGGCCGTGTGGTGTGCCGAATGCAGGGTCACACTGCATGGCTGTCCCATGGGGACAAATGGCGCAGTAGTATGTCAAAGGCAGTGTGACTGGAAGCCAGATGTGATTTGGTTCCAGTATGAATGGAGATGGTCCACAAAAGCCCATTGTCCAGGGAAAATTTGTAGAAAGAATTTTCTGGAGTTGCTTTTTGCTTGTGGTTGTCTGCCTTTCGTTTTGTGTATACCGCGTCCTTGCACTCGGCGCTATACAGGCAATAAAACATTTTGACAAGTACATGGATAAAAGCAAAAAAAACACCCTGGGTATGGAGGGACTTGCTGCAGGTGGGGGAGGGGAGTAAGCGTGTGGCGGAAGAGGGTTGAATACGCCTGTTGGTGTAAGGTTATCAGTCGAGGTGGGTGAGTCTGTCCTCCCAGTTTCACCCCAGCTAGGGATAGCGCCACAAGAGGGGTGGGAGTTATCCAACAGAAGGCGCTTTTGGTAGTGACCCACTTCTCAATTTTATGTGTACACACCTGTAGGTCAAAGGCCAAGATAACAGGCACAGATAATGTTGTTTCTTTTTTTGCCCCTGCTCTGACCTCACGCTCATGCGCAGGATCACAGTTTGCATGGTTCATTTCAAAGCTTGTGCAACTTTTTTCTCTGCGAATATGAATATAAAACGCGTGCTGACACAGTAAACGCACCTCTCTGCCCGGTGCTGAGAGGTGGGTTCCTTCCCTTCTAATGTTGTTGTAGGTCTGTAGATACCTAACATGTGTTGCATAAGTGCGCCTCTGTGTAGTGCTAGGAAGAATGGCGCTTGCTTGCCATAGTCATCTTGTGACCATAGATGTGCCTTTCTATGCAGTGTGGGCTGTTCGCCTAATCAGTATTGCCAAAGTAAGCATGGAATGCATATATTACGGCACGCCCTTCCACCTGTGGTTGTGTTAGTGTGCGCACCAAGCCACAGGCTATGTTTTGCATCTTTTGCTAAACTTCATGGACATGTTGCATTGTGTCAACCTTTAGAAACAGGAGCACGTTGACTCTTCATTGAGAGCTCCCATTGGAAGAGAACATAGCAAAGAAATTAGTCACAATTTAATATTTAATAAAATACATACATTACATTGAAAATAAATAAAACCATTGTATATTCAGTAGCAAATATTGACAATATCAGTCTTACACAACATCAGATATGTTGTCGTAAGGCTTTCATTCCTTTCCTTGGCAGAGAAATAACATATGGATCATAATCTGCAATCCTCTGCCATCAGAATCACAGGAATATCAATATTTTGCCAGGAATTTGCTTCAATCACTTCTTCACCTCCTTTAAAATAAAATCTTCTGACATGCTGTGATTTTCGTAGGAGAGACAGACACAAGGAGAGAGACACCTACCTGGAGAAGGGCCGGATGCATAGGATTGCATTGTGTGGTACAGCCGGAGGGAGGATGGATGGAGCGCACGAAGACGGAAATATACCACGCAAGGAGATAGGCAGCGCACAAAGACGGTGGAGGACTAAGGGTTCGGACGGAGACACGTACAATATGTGCCATTGCAGGGGGTGAATAGAAACACACAACTTCGTTTATTCTGGAAGGTGTGAATTACCTGGGCAGTGGCATGGACAGGGTGAGGCACGCAAGCTGACAGGGACATATGAAACAAAGTCAGACAGCTGTGGCCACTGAGACAGCAAGGGTGTTGTAGTGAAGAGAACGGGAGGCAGGTAAGGCTAAAGGAAGAAGGGCAGACATACAGAGAGACACTAACAGAGAGGAGAGGCAGATAGACAACGGGGAGATGGACAGTGAAGGGAGAATATGACGAGGAGCGGAGAGAGACAAAAATGGTCAGAGACAGTAAGAGAGACCATGCTTATGGAGATAGCGACACAGTTTGAATCAAGCATTGAAAATGCAATAGGTCTCGCCCTCGTTTAAGTTAAAGCAATTCTGTTTGTAATTAGGTAGCTTTTTTTTAAAAACTTGTTTTTATTGGCATTTCGTTATCTGAACAGTACAGACAATGTAAGTAATCACATAAGCTAGAAAACGCAGGATAAAATTCAAGGAGAAAGGAAAACAAGCGCAAGCATGTGAGTCACCATCATGGGGATCATTGGATTGGGTCTGCAGAGTCCGTACAGCGGTGTTGCCAAGTAACTGGGGGGATAGAACTCGGGGAGGGAGCATCTGGGCGTTTGCACGGGCATATCAAGAAGAGATGAGGGTCGGGCGTTAGAGGGGTCAATGACTCGCGTGGACAGTGTGGCAGAGCTGCCAAAGGGCGGGAGTGTCATGTCCGATTGGGCATCGGGCCAGTCGCCCTCGAAGCTAGGTATTAGTGTGGGACTGTGAATCGCCAAAGTATGGCACTAGTCGTTGGTCAGGGGCTGCAGGCTCGAGGAGGTGGGGGGGATCGGTCGGGGTGGGTGCAGTTGTAGGTGTGGGTGTGGCCAGGTCATCATTGCGCGTTAACTGTCGGAAAAGATGCAGTAGCATGGCCCATTCCATAGAGAAGGGGTGTTTACGGGCACCTTTAGCCTCCTCCTCCCACAGGGCGTCTTCTTCCGCCGCTGCCCATTTACAAACTGCCCCTGTCCATGCTGCTGTAGGGGGGCCCTCTAATGATCGCCAGTGCATAGCTATACATCTTTTGGCTAGCAGTAACACTAGGGATACAAAACGCCTGTGTGCCGGGAGCTGTTTCGGAATGTGGAAAATGCCCAACGCGCTGGATTCCCAGGTGGCTAGGGTTGTGAGGCCCGTGAGGTCTTTCAGTGTGTTGTGCACCGTCTGCCAAAGGGGGTGGTGGTCCGGGCAGCTCCAGAACATGTGACGGAAATCTGCATCTGGGGAGTGACATCTGGGGCAGAGGAATTGTGTAGTGGGTTAAAATATATGCAGCCGCGCCGGCGTCAGATACGCCCTGTGTAATATTGGATGTTTTTAAAACGGGCGTTCCTAGATGTACGTTTTGGGGCTTCAAGCGCCTTTATCCATTCAGAGTCGTGTAATGGGCGCCCGATGTCCTCTTCCATGTGGTGCGCAGGGACACTAGGGGAGTACACAAGAGTTCTCGTATCGCCTTGTATAACCAAGTTACAAAATAGCGTCCTACACCCATGCGCAGGATTGAGTGTATAACTGGATGCGTGTCTGGTTCGCCGGCCTGGAGGTTGTGGTAAGGACGGAAACTTTCGAGGAGGTGGCGATATCGGAGGAATTGACCGGGGGGGGTGGGGGGGGGGGGGGGGTGGAGGGGGGAGATCGAATTCGGCGATTAGTCGATCGAATGATTTAATCCGACCCTCCTCAAGGAGCGACTCCATGTCCGTAATACCGCACTGTGACCACTCAGCGAGCATGGGGGCTGGGAAGTAGGAATCTAACCTGGGCCAGCTGACCAACGGGAGCAACGGGGAATATGGGGTTGTCCCGGGAGACATCCGGTGGACCCGGAGCATACATTGACGCGCCACCGTGACTTGTAGAGGATATGTGCGCCGCGGTTTAGTGCCCGGAGAAGAAGACGGGTGAGCTCCGGCGTCGTACTCCTACCCGTTGAGGTACTGGCCTCTTGTGTATGTCGGTCCGCTGTCCAGTACGACAACCATTGGAGCTGGGCCGCTAGAAAGTAGGACTCAAAGGATGGGGCTCCGAGGCCTCCCTGGGTGGTGGGAAGCTGAAGGGTTTTCATGGCTACCCTGTGCCGGCCCGATCCCCAAATTAGGGCACCTAGGAGGGAATCGAGGTCCTGGCAGAAGGACCTGGGTGGGACCACCGGCAAGTTGGTAGAATGATACAGGAGCCGGGGAAGCATTATCATTTTAGCTAGGGCAATTCGTCCTATCGGGGCCAGTGGGAGTCTGGTCCAGAAAGCAACCGTCGGTCGAAGGCTCGCGAGCGCCCTGCAGTAATTGCCCCCGAAGATGTCAGCGGGAGAATGGTAAAGTCGAACCCCTAGGTATCGGGGAGCTTCCGTGGATCATGAGATCCTTTGCGTCCCCAGCCAGGTATCGCGGGGTGGTAGGTCCGGGTGGAAGGGGTATACCGTGGATTTGTCCCAATTCACTCGGAGGCCCGAGGCGTCCGCGAATTCAGTAAGTGCCGTCCATATGGGGGTGAGGTCAGCCGTAATATCCTGGACATTGATGAGGAGGTCATCCGCGTACATAGAGACGGAGTGCGTGACTCCCGCGAGTGGTATGCCCCAGTTCAGACCCCCCCTGGCGTAACCTGATCGCTAGTGGTTCGACTGCAAGGGTGAAGAGGAGAGGCGACACCCCTGCCTCGTGCTTCGCCGGACCTCGAACGCCGCCGAGATGTGTCTCCCAATCCGGACCCGTGTAGACAGGTCTGTATATAGGAGACGTATGTAAGCCATGAGTACATGGTGGATGTTGAGGCGGCGTAGGACCGAGAAGAGGTATGGCCATGTGAGAGTGTCAAACGCCTTCTCCAGGTCCAGGATGAGACAGGCGGAGCGAGGATACCTGTCCCGTGTCTGGTCCTGAACATGGAAGACGCGGCGGATGTTCTGTGAGGTGTTCCCCCCTTGGACAAAGCCGCACTGGTCCGGGTGGACCAGCGGGCATATGATCTGGGCGTTTCTGTCAGCCAATACCTTCCCGAGGAGTTTACAGTCTGCAGACAGTAGTGTGATGGTGCGATACAAGCCCATAAGATGTGGGTCCCGGTGTGGTTTTAAAAAGGTCACGATTACAGATTCCCGTAGTGAGCGGGGTAACACTCCCTGATCGAGGGCCGTCGCGAACACCTGTGCCAGGCGTGGGACCACTAGAGGGGAGAACGTCGAATAGTATTCTAGCGGGAAGCCGTCGAGACCTGGGGCTTTATTGCGAGACAGGGCCCGTAGAGCCTGAGTGATTTCTGAAGGCACTATTTTGGCGCCGAGTGCGAGTTTGTCGTCATCCGAGATCGTGGGTAGTGACAGCGGATCGAGGAAATGGGTGACAGACGACGGAGAAAGCGAGATCGGGGCGCCGTACACTACGGCGTAATAGCACTGGAACGCCAGAAGGATCTCCGCCTGGTAGCGCACAAGCTCACCTTCCGGGTTGACGATGTCAGTGATCGGTCTGGTTTCGGTGTCTTGTCGCGCCAGCCATGCGAGCATCGCACCCGTTTTGTCCCTGTCTCTAACGACTCTGGAGGCATAGACCCTGAAATTATATTTCCGGAGATCAGCGCAGGCTGCCTGGTAGGCTGACTTTGCTTCAGCTGTGAGCGCAGCGTGCTCCTCTGAGGGATCAGCTTGTTTAGTGAGTGTGGCTCTCGAGGCCGGGTCACCCCTTTGCCCCCTCACCTGCTCGCCTGCTGATCCTGCCTGCCGACTCCGTCGCCCCCCAGCACCCCGAGCGGCCCAGCCACAGCTGAGCCGGCCGCTCGCCACTTTTTCCCGCCGCTCGCCACTTTTTCCCGCCGCTGGCCCCCTACGGCCCCGCCCACCACCGGCCCATTGGCCTAGCCGCTCGCCTAGCCCAGCAGACCCGCCCTCCCGTCCCCCTTCTTATGACGCCCCCTGAGCGACCGCGCAGCGGACGCGCGCAGCAGGAGCGCCGACTGAGCGCCGAAGGTGCGCCAAAGGTAAGCCCGTCTGCGCCCGTCCGCGCCTGGACCGCGCCCAGTGCCAGGACCCCTGGCCCCCGAGGACCCCAGCCCACACGCCGGACGTACGACGCCGCCACCCTCAGCGCACTCAACACCGGCCGAATCCCGGGATGCTACCGAGCCACCCCGAGACGAACCCACGGACCCTTCAGCTGTCACGCCTGCAAGTTCTCCTGCATCCGGACCTGCCCCGCACCAGCACCCGCCAAGCCGATCACCAGCAGCAACCACCTCAAGTGCATCCTACTCAACACCCGCTCCGTCCACAGACACATCATCGAACTCTGGAACCTCCTCGACACCACAGATCCTGACGTCGCCTTCCTCACGGAAACCTGGATGAACGACTCCTCAGCGCCCGACATCGCCATCGCCATACCAGAGGGCTACAAGATCACCCGAAGAGATCGAGGCAACCTGACGGGAGGAGGCATCGCCATCATCTACAGGGACACCATCCGCATCACGACCAACACCGACGACACCCTGACAACCCCCGAACACCTGCACTTCCAGATCCACACGGACCCCAGAACCACCCTCAGAGGCACCCTCATCTACCGACCCCCGGGACCACGCACACAATTCAGCGAAGACATCGCCGACTTCATCAGCCCGCACGCCCTCCCATCCGCCGACTACATCCTCCTGGGGGACATCAACTTCCACCTGGAGAACAACAACGATCGCAACACCACCACCCTGCTTGACAACCTCGCCAACCTCGGACTCAAGCAGCTGGTGACCACCCACACCCACCTCGCCGGACACACACTCGACGCTGTCTTCTCATCCAGCAAGGACATCGTCTTCAGCCACGCCACCGGACTCCACTGGACGGACCACAGCTGCGTCCACTTCACTTTCAGAAGATCCACGATCCACCACCAACAGCAACAGGTTGCTCGAAGAAACTGGAACAAGATCACAGCAGACCAGCTCGCCGCTTCCCTGAGCCAGCACCCTCCCGCCAGCTCAGCGAACCCCAGCCAGGCCGCCGACAACCTCACAAAGTGGATCAGCAACTGCGCAGACGTTCTCGCCCCACTGAGGACCCCGCCTAGCAGACACGGCAGCAAGAAGGCCCCATGGTTCACCGACGAACTCAAGAGCTCCAAGAAGAACTGCCGAGCCCTCGAGAAAGCCTGGAGAAGGGAGCCAACACCGGACAACATGGACCACCCTCAAGCTCGCCACCCGGAAGCACCATCAACTGATCCGCACCACCAAGAAAACATCATTCAAGGACCGGCTGGACAACAACGCACACAACTGCAAGGAACTTTTAGCTCTCCAACCCCAACGCCGGAAACAACGACATCACCCCGTCGCAAGACCTCTGCAACTCCCTCGCCTCCTACTTCCACAACAAGATCGCGGACATACACAACAGCTTCAGCCCACAAACAACGCTCCCAACGACCGCACCAACGCCCCCCACCACCACCCTCAGCGCCTGGACCCAGATCAGCACAGAAGACAACATTCGCACGATGAACTCTATCCACTCCGGATCCCCGACCGACCCGTGCCCCCACCACATCTTCAACAAGGCCGACGCTGTCATCGCACCCCACCTGCGGGACATCATCAACTCCTCCTTCGACACCGCCACCTTCCCTGAGAGCTGGAAGCACGCCGAACTCAGCGCTCTACTAAAGAAACCAACAGCGGACCCCACCGAACTCAAGAATTACCGCCCCATCTCGCTCCTCCCATTCCCAGCCAAAGTCATCGAGAAGACCGTCAACAAGCAGCTGGCCGCCTTCCTCGAGACGAATGGATCCCTCGACCCCTCACAGTCTGGCTTCCGAGCCAACCACAGCACCGAGACCGCCCTCATCGCTGCCACCGATGACATCCGAGCCCTGCTGGACAACGGTGAAACAGCGGCCCTCATCCTCCTAGACCTCTCCGCGGCGTTCGACACTGTCTGCCACCGCACCCTAGTGCAGCGCCTCAGCAACACCGGAATCCAGGAGAAGGCACTGGAGTGGATCATCTCCTTCCTCGCTGGAAGGACACAGAGAGTCTGCCTACCACCGTTCAGATCTGCAGCCACGGAAGTCATCTGCGGCGTTCCTCAGGGCTCCTCGCTCAGCCCCACCCTCTTCAACGTCTACATGAGCCCCCTTGCGGCCATCGCACGCCAACACAACCTCAACATCATCTCCTACGCCGACGACACCCAGCTGATACTCTCCCTGACCAACGACCCCGCCGCCGCCAGAACCAACCTCCACGAAGGGATGAAAGACGTAGCCGAGTGGATGACGACCAGCCGCCTGAAACTGAACTCAGACAAGACGGAAGTCCTCATCCTGGGCTCCTCGCCCTCCGCCTGGGACGACTCCTGGTGGCCCCCCGCCCTGGGCACCGCACCCAAACCGACAGACCACGCACGCAACCTGGGCTTCATCCTGGACTCCTCCCTCTCCATGACCAGACAAGTCAACGCCGTCTCCTCGTCGTGCTTCAACATCCTGCGCATGCTACGGAAGATCTTCTGGTGGATCCTCACCGAGATCAGGAAGACGGTCACCCAGGCCCTCGTCACCAGCCGACTGGACTACGGCAACGCCCTCTACGCCGGAATCACCGCCAAGCTCCAGAAGAGACTCCAGCGGATCCAGAACGCCTCAGCCAGACTCATCCTCGACATCCCCCGGAGCAGCCACATCTCCGGACATCTGAGAGACCTGCACTGGCTCCCCGTCAACAAGAGAATCACCTTCCGTCTCCTCACCCACGCACACAAAGCCCTGCACGACCAAGGCCCGAGCTACCTCAACAACCGCCTCAACTTCTACGCTCCCAAACGCCACCTCCGATCGACCAACCACGCCCTCGCCGCCGTCCCCCGCATCCGAAGAGAGACAACAGGAGGAAGGTCCTTCTCCTACCTGGCCGCCAAGACCTGGAACACCCTCCCTCACGACCTTCGCCTGACCCCACCCCCCCCCCCCCCCAAGCGCCTTGAGACCCTCCGGGTAAGTAGTGCGCTCTATAAATGCCTAGATTGATTGATTGATTGGCTAGGCGCTGTTCCGTGGTTGTAAGTGCCTGTTCCAACGTGCGTCGGACCCCTGTGATTTGTTTAATGCACTCCCCCGTGCCACCACCTTGAACGCATCCCACTCTATCAATGCCGAAGAAGCTGTGTTCGTGGTGTGTGTGAAGTAGTCCTGTATGCTGCGTGTGTGCGAGTCTCGGAACACCTGATCAGTCAGACATTCCCTAGGAGGTGGCCAGGTAGGGACAAGTGGGTGTGGGGGACGCCAGGTGAGCCGCCGTATGTGAGCGTCATGATCTGAGAGGACCCGTCCCAGGTAGTCCGCAGAGACGATCGTAGGGAGGATCTGCGCTGAGCATAGAAACCTGTCAAGGCGGACCCGGAGGTTGCGAGGGATAGAGTGGAACGAATAAAGACGGGCATGAGGATGTAAGTGTCGCCAAGCATCGGTGAGCGCCAAGTGCGTGGCCCAAGCTCGGAACAACTCTGATTGTCGGGGGCCGGGGAGCGCGGAGGGGGAGGGTGCAATCGGTCCAGGGAAGGGTCAAGCGTGCAGTTGTAATCACCTCCCAAGACCCAGGTAATAGCAGTGAATTGGGCCAAGACTCCCGTAAGGTGATCCCAGAACTTGTCCTGCTCAGTATTAGGGGCGTATATGCTGCCTAAGAGGATCCCCTGGCCGTCTAAGAGCCCCTCCAGTAGAGCCTACCTGCCCTCCCTGTCCACCACCCGCTTGAGTTCCAGGAAGGGGGTACCTGGCCTAACCCAGATTAAGGCGCCGCGTGCAAAAGCCAAGTATGTCGTGGCACAGAACGTCCAGCGCCATTTAGCCTGCAGCCTGCCCAATTCGGTGCCGTTAATATGCGTCTCCTGTAGGAGAGCAATTCCAGCCGTCTTGCGCTTGATGTATGAGTAAATAGAATAGCGCTTACTAGAAGTGTGGAGGCCCCGTACATTGAGTGTGAGGACATTAACGTCCGATCGTGGAACTGCCGTCAGTCAGAGTCCGTGCAAACAACTGAGAGCACCCAGGAGACCCGGGGGAATGTGAGGTTGTATATCGTGTACATGCCGTGCACACCTTGCTGCAGAGGGGAAGGGACAGGAACTGACAGGAGGGAAAACTGTTGTAACAGGGGGTGGGAAACAGTCCCAATGCAGGGGATACATCACTGGGGGCGGTATATCCAAACTAGTGTCCCGCTAGGGGAAGAATACAACAAGAAACTGCTGGGGTGGCAGCGCGTGTGTATGCGAGGCTGGGCGCTGATCGGGCTTTTGCAGGAGTGATGTATGTTGCGTGTGAGCCTACATAGGTAGAGCGCTTAAGCAGATTCAGAGCGCATTCGGTAAGTAAGGTGTTCATAAAGAGGATACAATCCAGTCACATATTACTCAGAGGTGCCTGGTCGTCCATCCAGGATAGCGTCCATCGTTTGCGTGATGACCAGGAGGGAAGAGGCCAGACCTATTCCCGACATCGTGCCATCACTGTCATGGTCTTTCTCCAGAGTGAAGAGGTGTGGTTGGCGTTTCAGGTCTGGTGCTAGGGGTGACGAGTGCAGTTCAACCACCGCTCTCAGAGCATCCCGTCACTCTCGCATGATCTGCGTTAAATCAGGTGATCTCGAGGGGGAGGATCCTTGGCTCTTGGAGGGGCCCGCCTGGTGGCGCTTCAGGCCACGACTCCTGGATCTCCGCGAGTGACTGTTCTGGTTTCGCTGGACTCCCGCCTTGGGTAGTAATGGGCAGTGGAGCTCAGCCCAATCTCGCGCCTCCTCGGCAGCAACAAAGAAGATGGCCATACCCTTGTGTAAGACCTTGAGGTGGGCTGGGAACAGCAAGGACTACTGGACATGGTTTGCACAGAGGCGTCTTTTGACCTCGAGAAATGCGGACCTCTGCTGCTGAACCTCTCGAGCATAGTCCGGGAACAACATGATCTGCTGGTCCTCCACCTGCAAGGGCCCCGCTGCCCGGGCTGCGCGAAGCACCGCGTCACGGTCACGGAAATGTAGGAACTTGGCTAACATAGGTCTTGGAGGGAAGCCTGGTCTTGGTTTCCGGGCGGGGACCCTGTGAGCTCGTTCAATGGAGAAGAACGCCGAGCGTTCCGCCTCGAGGGTGAAAGACCTGGTCCATGACTCCATATAGTTCAGGGGGTCTGAGTTCTCAATTCCCTCCGGAAGGCCCAGGACACGTATATTGCAGCGTCTCGACCGCCCCTCCAAATCGACTGTGCGCTCTTCAAGGGCCGCCACGCGACGCAGGACCCCCTGCAGATCTGTCCCTTGCGCCTTCACGGCGGGTTGCAGGTCGGTCAAAATCTTCACCCCCTCCTTCACTCTGTCCGCCAGTTTGCGGTGGTCGTCGTGGACCAGGCTGATGTCCGTCGAGAGGGTGCCCAAACGTTCCTCCATTGATAGTCGGGACATCTCTATGGCCGCCAGCACCTGGTCCAGTTTCGCCGATAAGGTGGGGTCCGTTTGTGGCACGTGGGTTTGCGACCAGGTCCGGGTGTGTGGCATGTTCTCGGGGGCCGTTTCAGGGACGGCGGTCACCTGTGTGCCCTTAGGTTTCCCCATGCCGACAGCAGGCGGGGCGCTGTGAGTCAGTGAGGGCAGGGAGAGGCGGGCCCCTCGAGGAGAGGTCACTCGAGCAGACCATAGTTAGGGGAGAATGCGTGGCCACAACAGCTGCAGGGTGGCCAAGGGCTAGCCCGCCAGGTCCTGGGCTCCCGAGAGGTGATGTGCTCACACTTGAAGGGAGAAGCAGGGGCGTAGAATGCGGGGTCTCCCCACTGGCTGTCCTCGTCATGGGTGTCGGCAGTCCCGACCTGGTGGTCCCTGCAACGGGGGTGGGGGGAGAGGGGCAAGCCTCTGGACGCTTCGGCGGGGCCAGGTGGCTGTAGCGATCGTTTGGCAGGGAAAAAAGGCCAGTCCAAACCTCCCGGGAGCAGGTAGCAGGAGCGTGTGGGTGGCGCGCGGCGATCAGGGGCTCCAGAAGTGCAGCCGGGAGCATGGGCGCCATGTTGAGGACAGGCACCTCTGGGGAGCAGGCGTCGGATGGCAGCGGAGGGCTCCCCAGTCATGCAGTGGGTCTCTGCCCCGTGCCTACCTCCAGCGATGGGTGCAGCGATGACGGCAAGCTCCGCGGACTGCTCGGTGCGGCCACCAGGAACCAGGACGCAGCAGGGGTGAGCCCTCAGAGTGTCGGGACGGCTCCTGTAGCCGGAGGGGTGTCGCAGCAGCGGGGCACAGCAGCGCTCAACTCCCGCTGGTCTCGCCGCCTGATCTGGGCAATCCACTGGCAGTCACCTCACCGCTGTGCTTAGGGGGTCCCGTGGAGAGCAGTGTCACCGGGCCGTGGCCGCCATCTTGGGTCTCGGCGCGCAGCTCCGGTGGAAGCATTCACGAAGTAAATTCGCCCCTTCCAGCGCCGGCAGAGGCACAGTGGTCGACGCTCCGGTGTGCCGGGACATTCCGGTCTGCAGTTTTGCGTTGTGGGGCTCACGGCGATCCTCGGGTCTGGGTAGAGTGCTAGCCCGATCGCGGAGCCTCAGCAAAACACGGCCGCCAACACCCCTTGTAATTAGGTCGCTTTTTAGCTTTGCTTTTATTAGTGTTATTCAAACTTTCATGTACCTAATGTATGCATATATGTATGCATGCATTTATATGTGTATTCATCTAGATATGCAGATGTGTATATATATATATATATATATATATATATATATATATTACACACACACACATATATAAATTCATATGCATATATATATATACCTATATGTATATATGTGCATCTGTGTGTGCGTAGAGAGGTAGAGAGTGAGTTGTAGAGAGTGAGTAGTAGTAGAGTGAGTAGTAGTAAAGTGAGTAGGAGTGAGTAGTAGAGAGTAGTAGAGTGAATAGTAGAGTGAGTAGAGTGAGTAGAGAGTGAGAAGTAGAGAGTGAGTAGTAGAGTACTAGAGAGTAGTAGAGTGAGTAGCAGAGAGTAGTAGAGTGAGTAGTAGAGAGTAGCAGAGAGAGAGTTGTAGAGTAATAAAGAGAGTAGTAGAGAGTGAGTAGTAGAGAGTAGTAGAGTAGTAGTAGAGAGTGGGTAGTAGAGTAGTAAAGTAGTAGTAGAGAGTGAGTAGTAGTAGAGTGAGTAGTAGAGAGTAGTAAAGAGTGAGTAGTAGAGAGTAGTAGAGTGAGTAGTTGAGTAGAGTAGTAGAGAGTAGAAGAGTGAGTAGTAGAGTAGTAGTAGAGAGTAGCAGAGAGTGAGTAGTAGAGAGTGAGTAGAGAGTTTAGATGTTTATCATAGTGATTTTGAAAAAAATCATCAAAAGTTGTCCAGTACTTCCATGTTTATCACTTCTTGGGAGATGCTGAATATTTAGTTTCATTGTGTTCTTTGCCATGAAATTATGTTTAGCAAGCAAGCTTTTCTTGTAAATTTAACTGTCTTGCAATATCCCCATTTCTGATCCCTGAAGGTGGCTTGCCTGCTTCTGACACACAGGCAGACCTATATTATCAAACTTCTTTTTCATTTGATCTAGATCAGTTTTTCCTAAAATGTGGGTCGCAGCTGATTTTTGGAGAGTCGCAAAAGTCCAAGCAATAACTAAAGATACCTTTACATTCTGTATTCCTCTTATCACATATGCTATGCTTCAAACACAGAGGTGGAATACTAATCCTATGTCGTTATGTTTTCTAGAAAATTGCTGCTTATGTTTTTAACCTGGGGACTCGTGTTTACAAAACAAAATGGAATCCATAGGACTATGAAAGGGTGCGAAGCATCTACCTCTAGAGACAAATATAGAGGCTATCACAACTCACTATGATGTTGAGTGTACAATAAAACAAAGAGAGCAAAGGAAAGGCAAAGAGATAGTACTCAGAATCACCTCAGGATAATAAGTATCCCATCAATACACAACCATGTGCTCAATGTCATCATCTGGGGTCCCAAACAACCCTCTTCTACCTCTCTTAGTTATCAGAGGGAACATAGAGAGAGTTGTATCCTTCTGTGAGATTCTTACAAAAGGAAAAAGCAGATGGGATTGTGTTTAGAAAATGGGTGATTTGAGGTAATCTCTAACATGCAGTGCAAACAAAGCTGTGAAAGAAAGTGTTTAAAAAGGATAAACCATTGAGATGGTATACTACCCTTAATAATGCTAATCCTAGCAATCGCTCATGTGTTATCCTATTAAAATCAGTGTGAAAGTGAGAAAAAGATACAAAACAGTTAGGAATTAATCACTGTTCCCATGGTCGACATGTTTCAGCCACAAGGAAAATTCTCCCTGGCTTTCTTCAGGACCTACAATTATGTTTGTCACTGCAATCACAATAGAGCAACAAGCATTTACAATGCAATGGTCTTGGCATTATTAAAGGTAGAGCTATTGGCATTGCTGATGACATTATTTTTCATTTTTTTTAAACATAATTAAATGGTATTGTCATTTACAATGGCAATAGGTGAGCATTAGAGAGTAGTAGAGAGTATTTGCAGACACAGAGCCACACACAGAGAGCAACACACACAGAGAGCCACACACACACAGAGCTGTCACCACATGTATAAGTGTAGGGGCACAGCCAGTCCAAGAAGTGTTGAATCACTTGTTTAGGTAGGTGCTCCTACACAACAAAATACTCACCTTTAGCGGCCACATACTAAGCAAAAGGTCACCATAGGCTTCTCAGCAGTTTGGTGCTCTCACACTCTGCTTATCGGGGTTCACATGGTACACCAGACTATCAGACCATGTGTGCTGAGGCTTTTCCTGGGAGTGCTGAACCGACAGAGCCTCGCTCTCACAGTCCCACATTCCAGTGATACTCCTTACCATTATATATGAGCAATACCAGCCTCGGTGGCCGGTTGGGCGTCCCCATCAACCGGCACCAGGCTCTGCCTCTATCTGGACCCCGTCATCCTCTCCCTTCAGTTGGCACCACTCTGCTTGTTTGAAAAATGTGCCGTATATTTAAGAGGCTGCCTGGTCACATGACCGTTTTGGGTTATGAATAGCAGATTGTGAAGATTTCTTCATGAAAGTGAGAGAGAGAGAGAGAGAGAGAGAGAGAGGGGGGGGCATAGAGGGTGAGAGACACACCACGCACAGTAAGAGACAAGCATACATTCCCCACTCACTAAGAGACACACACACTTCGCCCTGACAACACCAGCTTCAGAAAGAGACCCACTGACTCACAAACATCAGAGAGAATCATGCAGATGGATTGCTAACATGGAAGAACACGCAAACAACACAGAGGCAGACATACAAGTACCGTTCGCACGCAGGGAACACACACACACATACACGTCACCCTGAGGAGGGCAGACAGACACATCACCCGTTCGCGGGCACTGACACACACAAACACACCTCAGTTAGAAAGAGAAACACACGCCACTCTCAGACAGGAAAACACATGCACAACACAGAGGTACGCCACTCATAGCGGGAAAGGCGTAACATATTTTATAGGCTGAAGCATACTTCACTCGAGGGCAGGCACGCATCTCATTTACAGCGAGACAAGCACACATTCAAAAGCAGGCAGACAGGCAGGCACACACCTCATTAGAGCGAGGGAGGCAGGCACCCGCCTCACACGGCGAGACGGAGCGGGCGCTTCTCGGCGGAACACTTTGGCAGCTCAGGAGTGAGTTGGGGTCTGGTTGGACTCACCACGTCCTGTCCCAGGTGAGTGCACGTCCCGTCCCTTCGCCTGCTGTGCTTGGTGTGCCCGGTGAGAGTATGTGCTTGTGGCCGTCCAGGATCGTGAGGTCAGCCCCTGGGGTCACCCTGTATGCGCCCGTAGGACCGAGGCCACGAGCATGAGCCCCGGACCTCGGCTCTCTCTCCCCTCTTTGAACTGGCTGCGAGCAGTGCACTGGTCCCCGGAGGACCACTCTTCCTCCCTCCCTCTTCTTCCTTCGGACCTGCAGATTGGTAGCCTACGATGTGGGGGCGACGAGTGGACGAGCAGGAAGATCTCACGCTCAATCTACCACAAGTCCTTCCGGAGTCCGCCACTGGGCAAGCCAGCACAGCAACCCACTGCCGCCGAGGGTCGGCGGTGGCTTCACCTGCGGCGACCGTCGCTCTCCTGAGCATCGTCAAGCCCCTCTCTCGCAGACCTCAAGCCGCTCGAAGCGAAGCCCCTTCGGCATGTCAGAGTTCATTTTTTATAGTTAAAGCCTCAGCCCAAGGGCTGCATTGAGTTTCAACCCAGTCTCTGCTTTTTAAACAGCATGCTTTTGTAGTCTGCAGGAAAAAAAGAGAACATTTTTTATGGGTAACTGGCAGCCCTGGAAACTTTCTCTCTCGCTCTCCCTCTTTATGTTTTGGAGTTTAAAAGCCTGCCATGAATCAGGGAGCCCTGTGCAAGGGAGGAAAGACAACGGCGAGGTGACTGAAGAGGCGACCTCACAGGGGACGGGTTGGTGCAGGCTAGACGGTGGGAAAAATGGCGGACTCAAGTTTCGGATATTTTTCGGATTTGGGGGCGTGGTTTTGCTGTCCTGAGTGACGGACTACGTCACGAGCTAAAGAACAGCAAAAATGACGCCCCCAAATCCGAAAAAGACGGAGCCTATTTGGAGTTAAGGCTCTCTCCTCCAATGGCTGGCCTCCGTTTAGGAAGCCAGCCAATGGGAGAGAGCCAAAATTAGAGGCGGGATGAAGAGCCCCTCTAAGAAACATAAGATCTCGCTACTTCCGGTTCTGACGAACCGGATAGTACAGAGACCTAAAAAGAATTCATACATACAGTATTACTGCTGTTGTATTCGTGTTCTAACCCTTGATGTAAGCATGATGATTGTACTGCATCTAGGGATAAAAATAAATAAACATAACATCTCTCTGTGTACCATTGCTTTCTAATCTTATTATACCTCAATACGACTCACATTGAATACTTTAACCCCTTCGATGCTGGTGACGGAACCATTCCGTCATCAGTCACAGTTGAGCTGTGCTGATGACGGAATGGTTCCGTCACGACCACACCCATTATCATTGGGGCCCAGCACAGGAGGAAAATATCATCCGCAGCGATGAGGTTAATAATAACTTTGACACATGCTTACCATTGCTTCTCAAGGGGTAAGCCTCACCTCACTCGGTACCAGCTCAAGTTGTGTTAGAGGCCCCGCACTAAAAGGAAGAATCCAACAACACTTGTTTGTGGAAACAATATTGATATTCCCTGATTATCAATTAGTATTAATATAACCATAGCAAAACCGAGCAAGCTGTTAAAAAATCCCGTTACCATCACGAGTTTGGTATAGATTGAGTTATCGCGTACCTGGCACGTACTGGTGGTGCTTATCATTAAAGTTCTATTCAGCCTATCCTGGATGCGAAGGAACAAACATAACCTTCGATGAGTATTTTTCATTGTATTTTCATCAAATGTCCTTTCATGCATTTGCTGACTAGTATTAGCCTCTAAAAGTAAAGGCCTATACGTACAAAACTGATTATATATATATTCACTGAAAAAACCATAGGTTTCACACCAGTTATAGTTAGGAATTAGCATTTAAAAAACCTATTAAATTCACTGACAAAACCATAGATTTCACACCATTTATAGTTAGCTGGAAATTTTACTGACATAAAACCATTGAAATTCCCACGTTATAGTTAGTTGGACTCACTATAACTTGCGCGCCTGTAATGCACTGCTGATGACGTCACATATTACATCACTCATGACATGGTCAGTGACATCACTCATGACATCACTGATGACACCATCCAGTGAATGTGTGTCTTTCTGAAAAATAAATTTGTTTTATATATGTATTTGTAAAGGTCGATGGAAGAATAAATGTTTAAATAAGTGTGTAAATGGATGTTTTTTTTAAAAAAAATTGGTTGGGTAACTGGCTTATTACGTGTATCTTAGTGAATACATATATTAGCGAGTATTGTTTAAATATTTAAATGTTTGTATCAGTGTTTCTCTTTGTGTATAAGTGGCTGCAGGGGTTGGTGACTGACTCACTGTTTGTATGTGTTTTGAAGACAGCATATGTGCAGGACTGTATGGGTGGATGAGTGTGTATATGTGTGTGTTAGTGAGTGAATGACTGTCTCACTAGTGTCTTCATTAGTAACGACATATGTTTTAATCTAGTATATGTGAGTATTGATGTATATAAGTGAGTATAGTATATATAGTGAGAGATTGTAGGAGTTCCTGTTTAAATAAGTATGTGTTTCTATAAGTGATTGTTTAAGAGAGTAAGTATGGGTAAGTTTCCTTAGAAGTAAGGTGGTAGTGTGTGTATAAATGTATATGCAAATAAATGGATGTTCAATAGTTTATTTGCATGTGGGAGTATGTGTGTGAGTAACTTTTGGATGACTGCTGATGTGTAACAGGATGTATAGGTGTATCACTACATATGATGAGTGAGTATATATATAAGTGACTATATAGAACTGTTGGTGAATGAGTGGATGTGTATATAGATGGTGGAATTACTGAATTGGTTGTTGTTACTGGTTTGGGTATCTCCATTTTTTTGAAAATGTTTGTTTCTATTTTTGAATATGTGTTTCAAGCGTTACATTACACTGAAATTAGGTCTGTCACTCTGTCACAAGGATGGTGTCATCAGTGATGTCATGAGTGATGTCACTGACCATGTCATGAGTGATGTAATATGTGACGTCATCAGCAGTGCATTACAGGCGCGCAAGTTATAGTGAGTCCAACTAACTATAACGTGGGAATTTCAATGGTTTTATGTCAGTAAAATTTCCAGCTAACTATAAATGGTGTGAAATCTATGGTTTTGTCAGTGAATTTAATAGGTTTTTTAAATGCTAATTCCTAAATATAACTGGTGTGAAACCTATGGTTTTTTCAGTGAATTTCAAAGGTTTTTTAAATGCTAATTCCTAACTATAACTGGTGTGAAACCTATGGTTTTTTCAGTGAATTTCAAAGGTTTTTTTTAATGCTAATTCCTAACTATATAAGACCTGAAAGCCCACCAGGAATCTCCAGTATGCGCCAGGGGACTGCATTGCAGAGAGGTGTAATGAAGCCACAACCCTTTTTACACCTCTCTGCAACGCAGCCCCCGTGCATGTTTGAAGAGGGGGAACTAATTCCCCTTGCATACTGGGGGCCCCTGGGGGCCAATTAGCCCACCTGGAACCTCCAGTATGCGCCAGGGGCTGCATTGCAGAGGTGTAATGAGACTATGCCCCTTGTTACACCTCTCTGCAACGCAGCCCACTGCCGCGTTTGCAGAGGGGGAACTAATTCCCCTTGCATACTGGGAGTCCCTGGGGTCAACTGGTCCACCAGGAGCCTCCAGTATGCGCGAGGGAGCTGCATTGCAGAGAAGTGTAATGAGGCCACACCCTTGTTACACCTCTCTGCAATGCAGGCCACTGGCACGTTTGTAGAGGGGGGACTAATTCCCCTTGCATACTGGGGGTCCCTGGATCATATCTGCCCAAACACCGATATTCCGAACGATTGTAAATTACTTTTCTTGAGAAACATTTGGATTTGGATTATCATGTCCTATACTTTGGAATTTTTGAAAGACTGACTTTGAGGATGCTATAAATTACTCAAGTCTGCCCGAATTGTGTGGGTAAAATTGATACCTAGTCACTTTGAATAAGAATATACTTATGTCTCGTCTAACATTTGGAAGAAATATCTAGTTATATGACAACTGGATACCGACATAACTTGAAGGAAATAAGAACGCCCTGAAGAAGTTCTGTTGTACAGAACGAAACCTTTCGGCTGGCTGTGGTACATAAACTTAAGGAAAATAAAAGCATTTGAATATACACCAAGATTCAGCGCTTCAATAAGGACTCTAAGTGATATGATTTGATTGGACTCATTGTGAAAGTGGTGCTGTGCCAAACTTTGGAATATTCTCCACTACTCTCTACTACTTACTCTCTCCTACTCCACTACTCTCAAATACTCACTGTCTACTACTCATTCTCTACTACTCTACTACTCTCTACTACTCTCTCTCTACTACTCACTCCCTACTACTCGCTACTCACTACTCCCTACTACTCACTATCTACTACTCTCTACTACTCACTCTCTACTACTCTCTCTCTACTACTCACTCTTTACTACTCACTACTACTCTCTACTACTCACTCTCTACTTCTCACTCTCTACTACTGTCTACTACTCACTCTCTACTACTCTCTCTCTACTAGTCTCTACTACTCACTCTACTACTCACTCTCTACTACTCACTACTATTCTCTCTGCTACTCATTCTCTACTACTCTCTACTACTCACTCTCTACTACTCACTCTCTACTACTCTCTACTACTCACTTTCTACTGCTCTCTACTACTCACTCTACTACTTACTCTCTACTACTGTCTACTACTCACTCTCTACTACTCACTCTCTACTACTCTCTACTACTCACTCTACTATTCACTCTACTACTTTCTACTACTCACTCTCTGCTACTCTCTCTACTGCTCTCTACTACTCTCTACTACTCACTCTCTACTCTCTATTACTCACTCTCTACTCTCTACCTCTCTACCTCTCTCTTCTTCTCTCTCTACTAATCTCTACCTCTCTACCGCTACCTCTCTACCTCTCTACCTCTACACCTCTACCTCTCTACCTCTCTCTACACGCACACATATACACATATATGCATATATATATATGCATATGCATTTATATATATATGTATGTGTATGTATAAAAAAAAACAACAAAACATTTTTTTTTAAACAGCTACTTTTAAAACTGTCATTCTTTTTCCCCATGGTACGCTCCCCGGTACGCTTACCGGTGCGCGTACCGGTGCGCGTACCGGGCGCTCACCCCGCGAAAATCAAAAAAAATTTTTATTTTTTTTTTGCTCCGCGGGGCCCTTTTATGGCCCCCACATCAAACCTAGGGGGTCAAGGGGGGGTCTACTCTGCCCCCTTATGGTCATTTCCCTCTTTGTTTTGGCCACCTCTCGTGTCTCGATCCTACCGAGACACAAGATGGCGGCCGCTCCGGACTGTTTAGAATGTTTACAGACACCCCAGAGCCAATCAGCTTTCTGCGCGCAAGTCGCGGTAAGCGCCCGGTGCGCGTACCGGTGCGCGTACCGGAGCGCGGCTATAGATATATATATTTTTTTGAACCTTAATTACTCAAAATCCACTGGAGCACATATCTTGAGACATAGCAAAGGCACATCGGGCTACCAGTCCCTACAATTTTGCCAAGTTTGGTGGAAATCCATTCAGCCGTTCGGGCTAAAAGTGAAATCGACCGCCCTATGGAAATTAACATGGGGAAAACGCGTTTTGGGACCCCCCTTTTATCTCGGCCCCCGCTTGACGAATCCCCCCCAAACTTTCAGGGAAGGACCGGAACGCCGCGAGGCCATTTTGAGGAAATTTTCAGGCAGATTCGTCAACCGGCGCCAAAGTTATTCCAAATAGAATTTTCAGATTTAACATTGAAAAAAATCCTAACTATAACTACCTACTGGCGACCGCCAGTAGGTAATATATGTATATATATATATATATATATATATATATAGTCCAGAACCTGTGATGATTGATACACTTATGTGTCATCGTTTGTACCCAATGCAGTTCCTTTCTAAGCCATATGTCGTAAAACATAAAGTATTGATCTTTCTATAGTGCATGTAAAAAACTATGTGCACAAGAGGCAAACTTCCAATTAAGACATAGTATAAGATTTACATGCGCTCTTCTACCTGTTGGAAAATTTATTGAAGTAAGACTTCATAGCTACGTTACGTATGCCGGTAACTGTGTATTGCAAGCAGGGAAGATAAACTCAATTGGTGTTTCAGGGAGACTTCTCTTCGCGATTAAAAAGCCCACTGCTGCTATAATGGCTGCTGTAATACGAGCTCACTCCTGTTTCGAAACGCCATAGCATATCCAACAAATAAGTCCAACAAATAAGTCCCTGAAACTAATAGAGTCTCACTACCTTACGGGGACAATTCTTATAGACTACGAACAGCTTACAAAGACAGGCAAATATCTTGCGCCTACCTTTCAGTCGGTACCCCCAGTCGGGAACTTCACTGGAGTGGAGGTATCTGGGCGGTCGACGAACCGCAATTATATCGTGGATTCTAAGGATGTGTCTCGTTAGCGTGCATTGGGCTTGTCCTGATGACTTCATCGTAAGAACTACTCTGCTGTTGTTATGCCGATGGAAGTAGTATTTCTTACTGGGTTTGATAATTTTATACAAACAAAGCGGATATAGCGAAAATGTTCACTTTAAAAGCCAACGTTAGTGGAATCTCAAACATACATCCCTCTTCATTTCGTAATCAGTGAATGAAGGGTGTGTATGAGTCGGTCATTGTTATTTATAAAAAGTCTCAATGGGGTTTAAACCTGACTTCTTGGATTATGGTAATCTTTTTCATTCAGACACATACTTTCATAATGATTTTATTATGTGCTTGATATCGTAATCACTTATGTAAATAGGCACCTGCTTGTGACATTGCCGACCTTGTGGCTATCGATTTCGAGAAAAGCTAAAAAAAAAACACCAAATTAGTGCAGGATCAAAAGACCACATACTCAAGTAATTGTAACTGTTGTGTTTCATTTTAAATGTCATTAGTAATATGTAGTTGAGAACGTTGTAACTCTCACATCAAATGTATAAGATAGATATTAACAACCAACGGATGTAAGATGCCTCCATCATCATAGGATTGCTTAGGGGGGGGGGCGTGGCTAGGGCGCCGATGGTGGAGGTCGCCTGAGCGCTCGGCTCCGCGATCGAGCCGCTATTAATCCTGTTTCCCGGGCGTCAGGGGCTCCCCAACCCTCCGATCATTGAGTGAGGTGGGCGTTGAGCCGGGGGGCGACATTGGAGAGACGCAGCGAGGCACGGTTGAGGAGAAAGAGAGCCGAACGAGTGCCTCCGGACCGAGCGGCGCCAAGCTCAAAATCTTTTTGCTCCAAGGAAGTGTGCTGCCGTCCCCTGCTCCACCCCCTGATACCGCGCTCTGACAAAGGGACGATTCGAGAGAGCCCGCGCCACGTGGTGTCTACAGCGGGCGCCATTGTTGCCTGATCCGAACAACCTCGGTGAATCTGCAACGACCCACCAACAGATATCACTGAACTCTGATATTCACTACGAGCGGAGAGACCCGAGTGGGCGAGCTACTGGTTCCATGCTCCTGGACCGCGAGCGGTTGTGACCCACTCAGTTGCCACACCGGGGACTGGCCGTCGGGCCGCGCCGATACAAGGGCTGAGACGGGAGCTGACGGCACCTCGATTGACGCGCCTTGTCTGGGCGATTGTCAGATTCACCGCCGGATACCACGGCCACCATGGTGAAGCCGAAGGGCACTAAAGGTGGTACGCAGGCCACCTCGGATGCGGAGACGCCGGACAAGGGAGACCAGCTGGACCCGGAGACGTCGAGGGACCCACACCTCCAGCAACAACTGGACAAGATTCTGGCGGCGATAACAGATACGAGATCGGCACTCCAACAAGACATTGCCCAGGTCGCGACTAGCCTGGACTTGCTCAGAGCTGACCATGGCAAGCTCTCGGACAGAGTTAAGGAGGTGGAGAGCTCGGTTGGAACCCTGGAGCCGGCGCAAAAAACATAAGCCGCCGCCATGAAGGACGCCCTGACTCGGATAGATGCACTGGAGAGGAGGGCGGAGGACGCGGAAGGGCGCAATAGAAGGAACAATATCCTATAGTAGGCCTACCAAAAAAAATTGAAGATGGGGACATGGTGGCCTACCTAGAGGACTGGCTCAGGGCGGTGGTGGCAGCTGAGGGGCTCTCCTCTTTTTACACCCTGGAACAGGTGGCACACGGTTCCGTACAGGCAACCGCAACAAGGCCTGGATGGAACCCTGTGCACGGTTGCTGCACTTCCGAGACAGAGACCTGCTCCTCAATAATGCCAGAATGAATGGACCCTTTCAGGTGGAGAACAGTAAAGTGAATATCTTTCCGGACTACACCTATGAGACCCAAAAAATTAAAGCAGAAAAAAAAAACATTTTGCTAAACTACTGTAAAACTTACAGCATCATTTAGTAACATGTTGATGCATGCTAGTATTTCCCAAAAATATTAATAAACGAAAATCAGTGTAACCAGTTTCAATAAAATTATGGGAAACAAACAAAAAACAAGCATTGGCAAAGCCAATGGGTCTGTAATTGATGGTCAGCTTTTTATTTTTGTCAATGTGTTACTTGTTTTAGCATGGTCATTATAACAAACATTGGTAAAATCAAATATTCTTTTTAGGTCTCAAAAAGCACACAATGTCACAGTAGTTACTGGCACTGAACAAAACTACTTTGTGTGCCGATATGCTCCTAGTGAAAAAGCAAAATGCGGTCACTCACAGTGAAGCCAGCTAATACAGAGAGAGAGAGAGAAAGAATTTTAATAAATACAAAAGGTCTTGGTCAACGCTAGATCAAATTAGGGGTCCAATTATTAAAGAAAGTCTCAAAAGTGCACCCATGGTACAAGTCCTTGCATTAAGTGCAGCTACACAGCTTCCATGAATTCCCAAGAATTTACAGAAGTAGGACAAGAAATAGTACTCCTAGAAAATATTTGTGAATTGCATTTTAGCATGAGCAAATGTGCATGTGTAGGTGTAGAATTTGCTCATACGACATTCTGAGTGTTTGCAAGTTTACTTTCCCTCCAACCACTTTTTTCCCAAGTCTGGAAGAAGGTTTACGTCTGCCATTGTCAAGAGTAAATTTCCAACATTTCTAAGTATGGGAAAAGAATTGAGAAGAGTTGTTGAAAACCCTTAAAACATTCATGTTAGAAGGTTTGCACAGACTCAAAAGGGCATTCTAATCCTGGAATTATTGCCGACTACCACCTTCAGTCCCAGTATGTAAATCTTCAGAAATGTGGCAACATAAGGGGATTGCAAGCAATCAAACACTACTATGGTATGAGCCCTGGCATAATCAGAGAGGCTATATCAGAGTTCTTATGTAATGAGATTGCTGCCATAATTTGTCGCTGCACTACAGGACACCAAAGGGGCAAGTAGATTTTGTTACAGGACAAGTAGATTCATGAAACAACCTGCCCCACAGACATGTAGATATTTTATTACATTTCACACCCCTGGTTTTGGTTTGTAAGTCTTAGTCCATAAAAATTCCTTTTCCAAAAACGTCCTCTGGCATCACGGGTAATCCAGAAATCAGAGTAGCAAAAATGACGCTGTATGCCAAAATTGGAATTGTTAGGGACATTTAAAAATGCTTAGATATTATTCACCCACAATTTGCATTCATTAAAGTTTTCAATATCAAAACGGCGCATGGTAAGTACACAGTGAAGAATGCTTTTAATCATAGATTGGTTGTTGTCTCCAAGTATCTAAGGCTTTTAAACGAACTACAAACATGATACTGCCTGCAACGGGAACAATCTAACAAGTGTAGCAGTAGTTTTGTTGTGGCTCAGCTACGTGTGAAAAAGGAAACAGGTTTAAACTTCCAACATTTTTCCCACAATTTTCTTTTGTCTAGCTGATTACTTTTTTGGAAAACCTTTAGTATCTTGGATAAAGCTACATACAAGCGTAAAACAAAATTTTCACTTTCCATAACGTCTGTGACATACATTTGAATATCTGTGATGAACATGACCACTTTTGCTTTGTTTTAATGTGCTTCTCCCTCTGGTGAATAGTTTTTCCTCCATAAAATATTTAGCATTTTTGTGTCCTACCAAGCTTCTTGTGGCTTAGGCCAAGGTTCTCCTCACATAAGAGGGAAAATAAACTGCCTTCTTCCAAGGGACACAACTCATTCTAGAGGGATGAAAAGTTGTGTGTTCTATAAGCAACAAATTCCTTACCTTCAAATGGAAGTGGCGGTGAATACACAAATGTTTCACAACTACGCCATAACATATGTAGCACGGGGACAATGTCTTGCTTTTCTTTACTCAGTTTCTGAAACGCATAAATAGGAAAGCAAAGGAGAATAAAATGGTAAACATTTTTTAAAACAACAATTCAAAATTCAGACATTAGGATCCAAAATGTATCTGCAATACTTCACACAGAATACAAATAGTAATGTGAGCATTTAACACGAGTTAATATTCGTATTTTAGGCACCTTTATTAACTAGAGATACTCCAACGTTCTCACAGCACATTGAAATAACAGTTACCATCCTTTGTTGAATGTACAGATTGTCTCCGCCAATCAGAATGTCTGCACCAACTACTTTTGTTTGCCTGTATTATAGGTTTAGTGGCAGGGACATGAAGCATCTTAAATACAAAGAGAGGGGCCCCTCAACCCAAAGGGTCAGGGCACCAAAGTGACTGAAATGTCAAATATATATTTCCCTTTGGAACCACTCACAGAGTAAATTCAGCTGCCACTAGCATACACATATATATCACCCAGGCAGTACAGTTACACCGGATGTGGGAACACTTATGTTCACTTTAATAAAAAAAATCAAACGTTTTTAGTAAAAAACTTTGATAACATACATCTTAGTACACATTCAAAATTCATAAAATATATACACAATATCATGAAAACCAGAAAAGACTCTAAAAGACAATCACATTTGTCATCGGGATGTTAATTTGAAAAAATCCATAGACAACACACAGCAGAGTATAAATTCTCCATCAAAGTTTAGTTCTACATACCACAAATTTAAACCAAAACAGCGTCAAAGCATTTCGGTTCCTTTGTTGAATGTATCGATTGTCTCCGCCAATCAGAATGTCTGCACCAATTACTTTTGTTTGCCTGTATTATAGGTTCAGTGGCAGGGACATGAAGCAGACAGTGGGTATATACATTTGCCAGTAGTTGGTGATATTGTGGAGTACTAGCAGCTTTAAGGATCACCTTATTTTGCCCAGTAACAGTGCTTCATTGCCCTTTGGCTGCAACTCATAATTTCCAGGCATAGTACGCACCGGATAACGACCTGAGCAGAGTACAATAATGCTTACCGATATAAAACAGATCTTGATAACAGATCTAATGGTCCATGCACCGAAGCAGCTCTATTCTCACAACAGCAGCTCTTTTCCAGTCCTGGTGAGGTTTTAGAAGCACTTTTAAAGTGCTACAGTGCAGACCTCAGTTTCAGTGATGACCCTTCTCTACGGTCATGTAACCAGCTTAAAAAGTCAATAGATCGTGGAACACAGTGCAAGCACTAAAGGACGTTCCTGGTGCTTGTCTACCCTTTCTTAACGTATAATGCCACTGTCTAATACTTTGTTTTTATTGGAATTTTTGGTGTTTCAGCACGTTCTTTAGAAGGTCCCTGCAACCCCATAGATATTTTACTATAACATCTTGCAATGAACAAACACTATTCAATTGCTTTCTACCATGTAAGAAGTGTGGTGTTTCTCAATTGGAGGTCCAAATCATCTCACCTGCAAAAGTAACAAGCATTTCCAGCAGCTTTCACATATAGCAAGTAACATCTGAATCCAGCTGACAACATCCACTCGTGCTATGCCAGTAGAATGCTGAGTGCACTTTCCTTCAAGAAGCAACTCAAGTCACTTTAAACCTCTACTAATAGCTACAATAATCATACCATTATAATCCTTTTCCTGGTGAACAGCCATGACAACGCGGGGATTACCCCGCACTGCCATTGCAACGCAGGAATTACAATGAAAGAGGGCGCTCTTGGATAGGGAATAGTTTAATTTTCTATCCAACTCCTTCCCTACTGCCAACGTGGGCTGGAGTTGGAATAGAAAATTAACCCCTCCCATGCTCGTGACGGAACGGTTCCGTCACGAGCCTCGGGTGGGCTGTGCGGGTGACGAAACGGTTCCGTCACAGCCTTCTCGCCGCGCCTGCGCGGAGCGAATTCCGCGCCTGCGGTAACGTTCTGTAGCGCGGGCAGGGCCGCGACGGAACCGTTCCGTCACAAGCACAGCTCACCCGCGTGCCGTGACAGAGCGGTTCCTTCACGAGCACGGGACCGCCGCGCGGCCCCCCACCCCCTTAGCACTGCGGCGGAATAGCCGCCGCAGTGAAGGGGTTAAACTATTCCACTATCCAGCGCCCTTCAGCGACAGGATGAGCCCTGTGCCCCAGGAAAAGGGTTATATGACATGACAACGCGTGGTATTACCAAGCGTGCCATTACAACGCAGGAATTACAACGAAAGTTGCAACGACTTTTGTTGTAATTCCTGCGTTGTAATGGCACGCTTGGTAATACCACGCGTTGTCATGTCATACAACCCTTTTCCTGGGGCACAGGGCTCATCCTGTCATAGTTACATTCTCCTAATGCAGCACTGGGCTCATTATCTTGATGTTAGATTGTTCTGGCTAGTGCTAATATCTTGTAACTTTTAGCAAGGGCACATTGTCAAAATCTCTAGCTGTAGCAGTCCCTTACGTGAAATAACTAGACATTTGGCACATCTTCTAATAGTCAGATTCTCCTGTGGGTAAGATACGGAGGTCACCTCCTTCGCTAAGGTACTGGGCTCACCATCTCGCTGGCACAAGCTCAGGGAGAAATGTGCTTAACTCTTTTTGTAACATTCTAATAGGGGCATTTGGCTCACACATGTGATCAGCGAGGGGGCACCTGGCTCACTGTCACCTTGTCATGCTCACCACGGGCCAGTGACCGACCTGTTCCAATGCCATACTTTTGCAGGAGTTGCCAAGCTCAAAGTTTCCCAAATCCAAGGGGGCGGAGACACTCTAGCCTCAGTAAATTTGACAATCTCCCTTGCAGTACTGCAGTCACTCTCTCACCATCACACTTACCTGGGGACAGTGAGCTTACCATTTAGCTGCCACATGGTTCTCTGTCACATTAATTGGTGACATATGTGTGGTTCAGTGAATGAGCAAACACAAGAGTCAGGCAAATGATGGATGAAAGAAGATGAGAGTGACTGGGTGTACTACCCCCTCATTCTTACATTAGCCCTATGTTACTCATCCTTCCTGGTCAGTGTCACTGCTCTCCTCCCAAGCAGCTCCACCGCTAAGGGTCTACCCTTGAGACCGAGCTCCTTGCCAGGTAGGTTTTCGAGGCCCTCCTACACCCGCACGCTCCTGTATGCGCCTCATTCCTGGTGGTCTAATGGAAGAGCACCCTGCTCTGTACTGTGTCGCCTCTTCTCGTTTGCCTCTTTTCTCTCCTCTCTCTCTCTTTTGCCTCTTATTTCTCTTTTGCCCTTTTGACTCTTTTCTCTTTTTTGCCTCTTTTTCTCTTTGCCTCGGTTTTCTCCCTCTTCCCGCGCTCCCCACTGCTGCTGCCCCATGGCCCCTCCGACCCAGCATGTTGCTCCCAGCTGATCGCCCTCCTCCTGACCCCTACTTAATGGCAGCCATTGATGCGCCAAAGGCAAGCCGTTCTGTGCCCATCCACGACCTGACCAGCACTAAGCGTGGGCGCAAAATCCGTTCTGCTCGTGGATTTTGCAGATTTTCAGCAATTTCGCGAATCTCGCGAAATTGACGAAAAATTTGCGAATCCGCGAGCGGGCGGATTTTGGGCAGTTGAGCACAAACCGATGGCGTATTCTTGGATAAATATGAAGGGCAGGGTTTTGGCACGATGCTCCTGTCACAAAAATTAAATCTCAACAGGAAGCACTTACAGATATAAATAAAGCAGGTGCCCGAGTTGAAGCTCAAATTCAGTAACGCATTCATCAGCCCAAAAACAATCGTGAGCTTTGTCTAGGCAGGGCAGGTGTTCTTTCTCCTCATATCTACCGTCGAAAATTAGCTGTAATGCTGGATAGAGGCCTTTGCATCCTTCACTTTCACGAGCGCAATCCCCTTGCAGTTCCTGTGACCAGGAGCTTCTTTCTCCCCATCTGCTGCTCTGATCGGTCTCTGACCAATTATACACACAAGAGGCATGTGAAATCGCATAGAAAGCCCGCCCGTTTGGTCCCGCCCACACACTTGCGGTGTGCACCGTCTTCCCGCCATTTAGCCACTATGATGGACAGCTCACTCAAGGGACCCCTGCGCCTTTTGGCGCGATGGCATAGTAACATACACATGGTCACTGGAGACAACTCTTCTGGCAGGAAAAGCACTATACATTTACCAAACGAGGTAGCACTTACTGATTAGCCAGTAGAAAGTACTCCAGTTGAGTAGAGGGATCGCACAAAACGATGGCGCATTCTTGGATAAATTAAATATGAAGGGCAGGGTTCATTCTGGCACCATGCTCCTGTAACAAAACTTAAACCTCAAAAGGAAGCACTTACAGATAGGTGCCCGAGTTGAAGTTCAAATTCAGTAACGCATTCATCAGCCCAAAAACAATTGCGATCTTTGTCGAGGCTAGGCAGGTGTGCTTTCTCCCCGTATCTACAGTCGAAAATTAGCTGTGATGCTGGATAGAGGCCTTTGCATCCTTCACTTTCACGAGTGCAATCCCTGTGCAGTTCCTGTGGCCAGGAACTTCTTTCTCCTCATCTGCTGCTCTGATCGGTCTCTGACCATTTATACACACAAGAGGCATGTGAACTCGCATAGAAGCCCACCTGTTTGGCCCCACCCACACATTAGCTGTGTGCACCATCTTCCCGCCATTTACCCACTATGATGGACAGCTCACTCCAGGGACCCCTGCGCCCTTCGGCACGATGGTATAGTAACACACACATGGTCACTGGAGACAACTCTTCTGGTACTTTCAGCATCTGTAGTGTAGGAAAAGCACTATACATTTACCCAACGAGGTAGCACTTACTGACTAGCCAGTAGAAGTACAGAGAGTACTTCCACTGGCTAATCAGTAAGTGCTATTTGTGCAAAACTGCAAATCCGCGAGTTCGCACATTTTTTTGTGAACTTGTGGATTTTTTTGCAATTTCTCGCGAATTCGCGGACCGCGAATTCGCAAATTTCGCCCATACTAAACCAGCACCCGAAACCCTGGCCCTCCAACCCCCCACCATTACGACCACAGCACCCTCCTCGCGCTCAAATCTGGACGCAACAAAAACTGCCAGCTCTCGACGCCGAGCAACACCCAAGGACTGATCTCCTCCCGATACTGCCACTGCACCTTTACCCATGTCCAGACCCCAGCAGTTGGCCCCAACCCACTGGATGCCAGTGCACATAAACCACTGAAGGACATCCTCCTTAACGTATGCTCCCTGCACAGACATGAAATAGAAATCTGGGACCTCCTCAACACTCACAAGACAGACGTCGCCTCCCTCACATAGACCTGGACCAATGCCAGCCCTGCACCTGACATCACAACCGCATCCATGACGAATACAAGAGCCTGAGAAAAAGACCGGCCCACCCGCCCCGGAGGAGGCCACACCATCATCCACGAAAGCTCCCTCCGTTCGACAACCACCAACTCGGATGACGCCTCGCCCCCACGGAACACATACACTTCTAGATCCAGACTAACCCCAGAACGACGCTCAGCAGAACTCTCACCTACAGACTGCCTGTCTCCCGTGCCTCAATCACCAACGTCATCGCCGGCGTCATCGCTCCTCACGCCCTTGTCTCCACAGACTACATACTAATCTGAGACCAAAACTTCAACCTGGACAACCACAACGACCTCAACACCACAACCCTCCTAAAGAACCTCACCAACATAGGACTGAAGCAACTTGTCTCCGCCCCTAATCACACAGCAGGGCACACAATTAACACCGTCTTCACAGGAGGAAACAGCATCTTCTTCAGCCACACCACAGAACTGCTCTGGACCGGCCACAACTGCATCCACTTCTCTTTTAGAAAATCCACCGTTCACAAGCACGCGCCCCACCTCCCAAGCAGAATCAGAAAAATGGGTTCACATGTTTTACTAAACTATTATGCAATTCCTTGAAGCATCATTGAGTAAAATGTGTTTGATGAATGCCAATATCATAATGCAGAATCAGCGATTAACTAATTTCAGCAAGATTATGGGAAAAAAGCAAATAAACAGGCACTCAACAAGTCAATGTCATGCAGATTGACAGTCTTTTGGCTTTATCAATGCCGCATTTATTTTGACATGGTCCTTGTAAAACTTTTTTGTTGAGGAAGATAATGGACTATGACCAACATTAAAATAAAACATGGGGGAAAAAGTAAAAGCAAAACTGTTATTTTTGGGTCTCAATATACACACATTGCCATAGAGGTTGCTGGCACCTATAGGAATGACTGTGGGTGGATGTGCTCCATGTGAAAGAGCAGAACGTGGCCTCTCAAGGTGAAGCTCTTCAGTTGTTAATGTGGACTGACCCATTGTCCCATGCTGTAGTAGGTAGAAAGAAAATGTGAATGACAACAACAAAGCAGAGGATGGCGAGGGAGATATATATATATATATATATATATATTTAATTTTCTGATCAATTGTCATCTCATGATGTCTTTCAAATATGAGGTTTTAGTAGAATAAGTTTTAGACTGTATTTATTGGATATTTATATATTTATTCAGCAATTTGTATATTTCTATGTACTTTTTATACAAACCGTTTTTATGCAAATTTACATAAGCTAAATTTTATCTATTATAGATGTAATTTGTAAGCTTATAATTTGCACTAATTTGGTTGTATGATATTTTGTGTACATTGATTGCTTCTAAAGACAAACAACTTTTGTCTTTACGACTAATATATATATACATATACATACACACACACACGTGTCTAGAAAATGAAATATAAACCTGAGAAAACATCTCTCTCACTCTGTTAAACCTCCAAAAAAACTGTGACATGTTAGCTGGGTATTTAAATAGATATTTTCCTTCTATATCTTGGATTCCCACACACTAACTCTGTTTTAGCACATAGCACTTTATTTGTGACTAACAACATCGAAAGTCAGGTAGATTACTGGGGCTCCAGTAACAATGCAGGAACTGAATGTACCTCAACAATGACTCAAATGTATTCATACAGTTATATCTAAATGAGTTGCATAATATAAATGAAAGGAGGGTTACTTGTACATATGTACAGATATAACAATATATATGTTGATTTTCGCATTCGCAATGATACTCCCATGTTGAGACACTAGCTTATTGTGAGCTAGTTAAAAATAATTTGCACACAATAATTTGCGAAATACACATACTCTGTTTGCACTTTGCACATAGCACTATTCTGCACTTAAACACTTTATATTTGAGCATTGGCTCCTTTATATTTAGGACGTAATTCTGTGTCATTTTGTAATATACGGCGTTTTAATGTGATTTTATGTGCCTGTATTTATTATAAATTTTGACAAAATAGGATGGAGCAATTGCATCTAATTTTGTCTTATTCAATTAAGCACAGAGATTCTGAGTGTTGATCTTTTCTCTTTTTTATATATAAAGTAACAATCTGTAATGCATAAAAAAACTCTTATGTCTATGAATGTAATGCTTGGAAAGTCAACGTCATGAACATACCAAATGTGTTTAAGCCAATGCATACCTCTGCACTGTGTCATGTGAACAAGGCCCGAGGAAGGGGCCGAATCGCGTCAAGGCGTCCACGGGCACTGAATAAACACTAAGAAGCACTGAAGTGTGGTCCGTGTCCGTTCTTGGAGTGTGTTACCCTACATTCAAGCGAACGGAATTCTTTGATATAGATATATATATATATATATATCACACACATATAGAAGGTAGTTATAGTTAGAATCATGCTTCCATAGGAGTATAGTTTCCATGAGTATGACTTCTTCAGCACTGAATTAATTGAACTTTGTGTTTGATGAGCGTATCAAGTCTTCCCACAATTTTGTTGATTGTTTCACCAGCTTTCTGTGGTTTGTCACTGAAAATATATCTTTCATATTCGACATTGGCTTGAATTAAATATTTAATGCCTCTTTGAGTAGTCAGTATGAGACTTCATCAGCATGTGGTACTTTCTTCATTACATCCTTTACTCCTTCACCAGCAAGATTTTTTAGAAATGTGATCATCTTTTTCTTATCTGTTTCTTCCAGTGCATCAGTGAATTTATCAAATGTTTCTATCCAGACAATACATTGGTCACTAATATTTAGCTTTTTGGCAGTACCAAATGGAGGTGGTTTCAGAAAAGCAACGTCTGTGTATTTCGCGCCTCTTGCTACCTTTGTGGAAAATATGTGCTGTTAGGGCAGTGCTTGATGTGCACTTGACTCCAACACTTCCAAAAGTACAAGCCCAGTACTTGAACTGGGGTCTTCTGGCCCACTCATCGGACACGCTGCGTCGTCTTCCTCCTTTAGGGTAAGGGCTGATTTTGTTTCATGTACCTGTTCTTCATCGTCTTCACCCTTCAGCATTGCACTTGGTTTTTCTACTGCCTTTGGCGGTTCTCTGTTTCAGGCTAGTTATCTTCTAGCACTACCTTGCACATAGCTATCACTGTCTTTAGCACTTCTTTGCACTTAGCTATCGCTGCCTTTAGCGTTTTTCTGTACCTGGTTGTCGCAACCTTTAGCGTTATTGTTCTGTATAACTTATAGGTCAGTGTTGCGTTGTAGCACAGTACCTCTTTCACAGCCATACCATCAAGCAGGCTGTCCAACGATGAGTAAACTTCTCTGGGAGGCTTTCGTTTTGTTTGATAGCTTCACAATGGCTGGAGTGGTGATTTGACTCCACACATGCCTCAAAGGGTAGCAGAAAGACCTGCACCTCCAAGCCAGACGCATTTTCACACTTTAAATGTTATGTTCGAGTTGGCCGGTCTGTGACTATATAGTTTGCAGTAATGGGTCTAGTTAGATAGGTATAATTGTGGTAGACATATATAATTTGAATTGTTAGAATGTTCTAGGTAATTATATCAGGATGTAGAATGTTGACAGCAGATAGTGCTGTGCTTGTATTTACCTCTTCACCAAGCTGTACAAGGTTGTCTAATAAAGAAGGGTTGTGAACAGATTACCTGACTCAGCGCCCTCATTACAGCCATCATCAAATGGGAAAAGCCATAGGAGGACAACACCTAAACTCACAACAGGGTTTCACAACGTGAAATCTCACACATAAGCATACTGAAAACCTTGTAACTATAAAACCGTGAAACTAGCACAAGCTCTCGAATGCAGAATCACCTGGTGAGAGTCTGTAAGTTATAAATATTGATTCACGTTACCCATCAGATATTTTTTCTCACCTGTAAATTATTCCTGGCACTTGCAGGCAAATCTTTACAACCGGGAAATTGGCAAAACAGCAGCCTTTCTAAATCATCATCTAAAACTCGCGGGCAGGGTCAGCCGCAGGAGGCGCTCTGACTGTGCGTCACAGGACGCAGCAGCTGATCGACCAGCGAAACAAACGAAGGACATCGCATAACGACAACTTCAGCAGAAGTGGACCATCGTGAACAAATAATGACGAGAAACTCCTTCAAGTGGCGCCATCGCTGAAGAAAATCAACAAACATTGTATTTTTCAGTATTGTTTTTTATTGCGACTTCAGAAAAATAATGAATAGCTCAGTTTACATTTCATATTCGAAGTATACTGCAGACGAAAAAAGTAAAGAATTTCTACTCGTATTATAAAATATGTATATTTTTCCTTAAAATATTATTATTTTAACTCACTGTTCATTTGAAGTTATGTCTATATCAAAATATAACCACTTCAATATGGTCGTTCCGCTAATAGTATACCCCATGGTCTTTTGTTAAGTCTATTGGCGAGTTGGCGACGTCACACCTGCCGCTTCGTCCAGCCCTTACACGCATGCGCATGTCTCTATGGCGTGCTGTCGGGCTGTGGTAAGGCCATATTGGCCGGTACCCCGCGAGTAAGGCTGTAAAAACAGCGTGGATTTTTACCACTGGTTGGGAAACATCGGGCTTCGTGAGCCCCAAGCAGACGGGAGGCCGCCCACACCCGGGTAAGTGCAAGTTAAAAGACGGACAGTACCTATATGCAGGATATTGGCGGAAGCGAGTGTTAGTAGTGTTTAATGAGCGTAGTTATCCCCATCTCCCTCCACATGTAGTAAGGCGCCCATGAAATAGAAAACGGGACCTATACCCAAGTCTGTAGTTCATTCGGACCTCTTCTTTTCAACCTCTTCCTGCACCTCAGTGATGTCAGCAGCTTGGAGTTCCCATCCGTCACTTTCGGAGTTTGCGTTCTTATCCTGTTGTGACTTCAAATAATCTGCTGCAGACCATTCAACAACAAGTTTAATTTAGACTTGAGCGTCGCTGCCCTAGTATCCTCGCTGCTTATGACAGAGTTATACTCTTTGAATGGTATGTCAAGCGCCGGCCTCTAGCACAGTTACCAGCTGTGGCATAGGTGCTTGCACAAACTGCCAGAACTTTGCTTCCCATTGCTCCTCTTTTTACGATGGGTCCATCCGCTTGTATCTAGCAGTTTGAGTCTTTCTTTAGGTACGATGGTATACTGTTGCGCTTATTTATGTTTCTGAGAGAGGTTATTTCAGTGAAAACATGTATATTCCACTGAAAAATGTGGTTAAAAAAAGCCTGCAGTTCCATTTCAAGCTTATTGAGAAGCCAATAATTGTTGCAAAGGATGACAGCCAACTTAACAATTATACATTTTCCTTCTGGTTTAAAAAAAAAAAAAATCAATGTTAGGAAAGGTAAAATGTGAAATTAATTTAAGGGCTTTTCTATGTAATTTCTAGGAAATGTGCCGAGATGAAAATTCTTGCATCCATGAGATATAGCTCTTTTACTAGTGTGCACGATCATAAGAGTGGTATAGAGCTGCAGTTTAGAGCTTGCCCAGCATTCCAGATTATCCAATGGGCGCCTCTTTTCAAAGTATGTGGACATGTTTTAGGATTTGGATAAAGTTGTAGATCTCATTGCCAGTTTAATGCATGAAGAATAAAAAGGGCAGTCTGCACATTGATGCAAGCAATTCAGCTGTGTGTGGTCATCAGGAGACTGCTCCCTCTGACAACCCACTCCAACACCACTTGAAAAGTGTCACACACGTGCGTCTTCGTATGTAGCGTACCATGGGTTCTTAGTCCAATTATGCTGCTTGTATGTCAGGCCTTAATTGCAGCGATAGAAAAAACAAGATTTTGAAGAACATATAAGAGTATACTGATATTTAGTGATTTTTATCACGAAAGGCAGTGGTGGTCATTTTTCATAGGTTAATTATACCAGGTACAGCCGTACAGAAGAAATAAGCCAACAGATGTTTCATCCGAGGTACTTTGTCCATGCTCTGTGTAGATCAGTAGTTGGAACCTCTCTGACGTATAACGATGATTAGTTCAAAAGGGATGGCAATAGCGTCCATTGCATTATGTCCATGCATATGTATGTTGCTCATATTGTCTAATTGGGCGCGTGTAACACTTTCAGATGGCTATGTGTATCAGGATTATGAGTAGAAGTACGTAACGTTGTCTTCAAATATAGTAAAGTGACAAGGCTATTATAGGGCCTTAGAACTTCAAAAGACTGTTTACTGAATGTTCCTCATCTTGTTAGTCGGAGAAGTCAGTACAGCAGTTTTTGCCTACTGGCACCATTGTAATAGACTTTATTGCAGGGATGTTGGTATGCAAGATATCCTTCACTAAGCAGACATCAATTTTCTGAGATCATACTTCAACCTTGAATTTATTCTAGTGTTAGTGCGTGCATATCATAGTAGTTGGCTCTGTTTGTGCAGTTAAGACTTCCTTATCGCATTCTTTCAAAGTATTTTTGGGCTTACGACAAGGCAATATTAGAAGAGAAACTAGTAAAATACAAAAAATTGGGTGCAGCTTGTCAATTAAAGTGTCAATTATGACCCTGATGCCAGCGTTGCTTACTACAAAATGTCACTTTGTCTGGAACTCACAATATTTGATATTGCCCAGTCATATTGATTCTATCTCTAGCACACTCCACAGCTGTTCATTAAACAGTTACTTGCACACATGTTCATAGTGTAAAGGAATAAAACATTAAATAGCAAAAAAAAATGCTAGACCGTATCCTATTTACCCTTCACTAATCTTCTACAAAAGCCAGACCCATTGGCTTTGACAAAAATAGTTTTGTCCAATACAGTTAAATATCGTTTGGACTGGTGTCTCATAAAGCACACCACAAGTTTCCTAAAATAGTCGTGGAAAATACTTTGCACCAAGGAAGTCGTATTCATAGTGTTTGACTTGACATTAAGTATATTGTTGATTGCTAATGAAGTATTTAATTGCCCTCGAGCAACTGCATTTGCAGCTTGAGCCATGAAAATACACATTTGTTTTCTCATAATTAGTGAAAAGTCTGATTTTATGAATAAGCAGCATGTCGTATTGGGGCTGTCAAGTATGAATATGTAGGTGTCTTGGTGGTGATCCGTCCAGGAGTATAGGGGACTTGTGGTGAATGTTGTAGGGATGCAGACGGGTGAGGTCCAGTGAGTTGGCTTGGTGATGTTTTCTTTTCTAGGGCGTTAAGGGATGAGTTGGGTGCTTACTTAATGGTTTTGCTGCTTGAGCCAGGAAAGGTAGGGTCGGATTGTTGTATGGAGGCAATCTGTAGAAGTAATGATATGAGGCTGATTTGCAGACGGAGAGGAAAGTGGCAGAGAAGAGCTCAAAAGACGTAGGCGTGGCCATGTACGATATGGTGCCGGACCACGTTGACTTGTGTATGACTGCAGGTCCCCCTTTAGTTTTGCATGTGTGCTCTCTGTTGGATTCTGTACCCAAAGGGGAAGGAAACATCAGCAGTGGCGGCTGGTACCCTAAATATTTTGTGGGGTAACCACCGACAAGCAATGCCTTTAAAGTCAACACCAATGCTGTGAGAAGTTGGCCTGATATGTGATGGGCACCCTGTATCATTCCAAACAACCCTTATGGTGATGGTTGTAAAGCAGGTGTCTCCAACCAGTAGCTCGCCGATACCCTGTGAGTAGCTTGAGGCACCAACATCTATTTTAATGCCTTTTGATGAACTGCATTAAATGTAGTCAAAACCTGTCTTTATTAGTGTCTTAATTTCAGGCCTCATGCAGTGTTTGCCCACCCTCACCTAAACCAGCTGCTCACATAGACTAAAATGAATTTGGCTGGGGCAGGGCAGAGCAGGTGACGTGGTTGCCAAAATCGGACATGAGCAGTATTGGAGTGCCCACCAGGTGCTACACCACGGCCCTTCAGCTGCCTGACACAGCACTTCAGGCCTGCATGTACAGTGTAGCAGGTGTGGCAGCCTTGACACCGGAGCCTTATTTTAAAGCCCAGGCCTTCGGTTAGCTTTGTTGTAGCTGCAATCCACAGTTTTCAGCACCGTGGGTTGAAGAGAACAAGGCCGGGGACTGGCATAAGGTTCCTGACTCGAGTTTATGGCCTACTTGCAAGAGGTACTTTAAAAAAAAAAAGAAATCTATGTGAAATGCTGTTTTATTGTTTCAATGTTGGAATGATGGGTGAAATGCGAGCATTACTTTGTTTATTTACAACAACAAAAATAAAGTATCCCTGTGAAATGCTACTTTAATTACAGCTTGCATCTTCTGGCTGTTAGAGTTCAGCACTTTTAAGGCGGATGCACTAAGCTTTCTCTCTGGCCTTCCTAGGAAGCTGCAGCTTCTACCCTCTGATTGACACTGCCATTGAGAGCCACCCTAAACACCCTGGTCTTGACCAGATCGTGTTCTAAAACATGGACTTATTCTTTCGTGCCACCCATTCTGAAAACGTAGTAAATGCTAGGACAAAAAGCTTTCAGGATGCATGTAGTTAAATGGCCATTCATTTGGACGACTCAATGAACAGACCACCTCAAGGCACTTGAATGCAGAAGTTATGGTTACAGGACAAAACATGTTATGGACCTTTTAAAGATGGCAGGCAAAGTAGGCCATGCTGGAATTAAAACCTGTTCCTGTAGATCTTGGGGCGGAACCTCCGCCAATTGAAGTGTCCTACTAGGCTACTAGAGCCCTCTACATGACACAGCATTATTTGAAACAGGAATGTTTTAAAAGTGCGTGCGTTTTATACACTTTAAGGTGCGTGTGGAGGAGTGCTGTCCAACAGAGAAAGGAGACGTGACATTTGAACAGTACTGTACAGGAGCCTGCCAAATGATTTTCGCATAATTAAATTGCAATGTGCACCTGCAGGTTACATAAATTTACATTTGAATGAATATGAAAGTACTGGAATTTGTCCAGAATCTACCAATTATTGATTACATGTAAAGCTGCGATTCAAACTATGGTTTACAATTTGCAAAATTAGATTTGAGACACCAGGCCACTTTTCTTGGTATTGGGAAATGTATCCATAGAAAGTGTTCATGTGACTGATGTATCAGCACTTGACTGTTTTCCATCACACTTGAACGAGGGCACCACAAGTGCTCAGAGAGCCCACCATTTGTAAGTGTGCCTCTCCCCCACAAATTACCGTCACACCTAATCTAAAGAGCATGAAACACATTTTTCATATTTATCTGTAGATCGAGATTTAAAATCTAAGGAAATGCTAACATGCACACATCATATCAATTGAAAGTGCCTTTCAAAAATTGTGCTAGCTGTGTGCATGAACAATGAATGCTTTGGACACTTCTATATGTAACAGTACAATAGAATGGGAGGTCTTTTGGCAGGATGCCAGCAATTGTACCCTGAGGCCTGTGTTTGGCCGAAGCTTCTTTACTTGCATAAATAGTGTGTACCTAGGGATATCCTCTACCAGCAAGTGGCCCAGTTAATCATTTCCTTAAAAAATGGTTATGTTCTTAAAACAGGTTTCATGAGTTTCAATCCTCGAACAATGTGATCATGACTGTCTTTTCAGAATAAACAAGTGATTCATTCTCATTTAGAGCCACTCGTACCAGATTTTAAGCTCATTGCACTAATAATCTGACTTGGGTCAAACCATAGCATAACTGGAGACTGGGGCAATAGGCATGTTAAAAGGCGGGAGAGTGATAGCAAAGCCATAGTCCTTTTATTTATTATAGCAAGTGGAAATGGAGGAAACATGATCAACGAATGCTTGCCCCAATCATTACGATGGACAGCATGAGAGGGTTAGCAACAAGATGGACAGCTGGAGGAGTGCAGGAGGGACAAGCAACAAGGCAGACAGTGGGTAGGGACAAGCAACAACAGAGGGGCAAGCAACAACATGGAGAGTACAGGGATGGTCAGGCAACAACATGGACAGCGAATAGAAGCAAGCAACAACCCTTTAGGGATAAGCAACAATATGGAGAGGGTAGGGGCAAACAAAAACACAGGCAGCAGGCGTGGGAAGCAAGAACATGGACAAATGGAAGGGGCAAGCAACAACATAAACAGCAGTAGAGGGCAACCAACAACATAGAGGGGGACTAAAGTACAAGGGTAAGAGAAAACAACACCGAAGGGGAGAAAACCACATGCGGGAGAAGGCCTGAAAAGACACACACTCTTATGGAAAACTTCAAAAAAGATAAATCTCTAGATAGCGTATAGAGGATGAAGAGTACCTGAAAGCAGAGGGGACAGAGTCGGGGGTCACTAGCCAGTGACCAGGAATGAACCAGGCGATGTCGTGAAGCAATCAGGTGATGTCGTGAAGCTTGCCTCTGCAGCCACGTGGACCAGGAGGTGTCGACGACGACCAGGAGCTGGGCACGGACTGTCCCACGAAGGATCTCTCTGTCGGCGTTGTCGGCTTCCGGATTGGAGTCAACAAGCCTTGGCAAAGGCAACCCACGCAGGAATTGAAGATGACTTCTGTTGCAGACCAGCAAGGTCTGGGGGGGCTTCTCCTTTTCAGGGAAGCAAGGGCCGGCCTGGAGCAACCAGGCCAGCGGTGTAGATTCGAAGGTTCGTCGTCACAGAGGCCACTAGCCAACGGGCAAGTGACCGGACAGACGCGTCGAGCACAAAAACACTAGCAGGCCCCACGCGGCACTCGTGGAGGGCTGTGCATCGGTGTAGAAGGTGCTTGGGGCTGGGGCTTCTCAGTCCCCAATGCACAACTTCGAGGGTGCCTCGGAAGCTGCACAAGTAGCAAGGTGCCGGTTTTTCAAGATGGCCGGTCCCAAGTCACCTCCACGGGTCTCAACTTTGCCGTGGCAGTGGATCGGGCTCAAGGGAGTCTGGTTCTTGTCAGGCTCTGTGCGCGGGCGGGAGTGTTGACAAGACAAACCGCAGATCGCTGGATGGTGCTTGTTTGCACAGGGTGGTCACTCCTTTACCACAAGGGAGATTCTTCAGTCTTATAGTTGCAAGAGAATGTCAAAGGTCCAGAGTTTCGTTTCAAGTTTCAGTTCAGGATTAATCTAAAGTCTCTTGACTCAGCTCCTACCTTTATACCAATCAAAGGGGCTAAATTACCTGCTAGGTCCCTCCTATGGGTGAGACAAGGGAAGGGGGTGGTTACACCCCTTTCCCTTTGTCCAGTTTCGCGCCAGAGCTGGGGCTGGAGTGCCCCAGCAACTGGTTTCAACCGGACTATGCATGGAGCACCTTGTGTGCCCCAGACAGTGTCTCATTTCATTCAGCCCTCCCTGCCCCAATACACTATGGCCTGTCTGGGGGGGGTGCTAGCACCTCCCAAGACCGGAAACCTATTGTTCAAGCCTCCCTCGATGGAAGGACTCCCAGCAGCAGGAGGTCAGACTTCTGTCTGTGGCAGCAGCATCCATTTTGTGATGCTGAGGCTCTGGTTAACTTTAACCTGGATTTACAGGAATAACATGTCTTCTCCCTCTAGAAGGGTGGGATGCTACCCCCGTCGCCAGAACTGGCGAGGGGGTAGTATTCCAAAGCGTATGCCAACTTACACGACCTGTTTTGATAAAGCCAAACCAAAGTTGGCATTCAACCGCGAGGATGATACAGAGTATATGGGATGGCTATATCATAGAACAGCTATAAGGACATGGTTCCGAAAGCTGCAGACAGGCTCAGCTCATGCTAGAGCACCATCTCACATAAAACCAAGCACTCTGCCTCCAGGATTGTTAAGGCCTGCCATAGGAGTGACTTGTAGGTGTATATGTGTCTATATATAAGGTTAGATATAGGTATACTATATCTAAAGCAAAGGGTGATTACACCACCTTGCCCTGATCAGCCAGTTGTGTCAATTTGGATGGCCAGCCAGGGGTGGTATAATACATGCTGCAGCCCCTGGTAGGCCTTGGATGCAGCTATGCCCTGGGTACCTGTGGTACACTATACAGGGGCTCATAAGGTGACCCATTTTCCAGTTGGAGATGTACCTAAAGTATATGGAGTCCATTTTACAGTGAGAGCAGATAGCCTGGGGCCCTGATTAGCAGGGTCCCAGGCTAACTAAGTCGAAAACCAGCTAAATACTAGGCAAAAAATCTGGAGTAACCATAGTCGGGTATCCACCTTCCTACAAATGCTGTCAGTCATGGCTCGTTATAAACTGTTTTCATAATGAACCATGACTGAGAGCCCCCGCTGTTGAGGCTGAAGCCAGTGCAAGTCTCTTACAGTGCTTCTCAGAGGGTGATCAAACTCACTGTATGCGCTGGTTCACCTCCTCCGGTTCTCGCTATTTAGTCCCTCTGCACTGATCTGCAGGAATTCTCCACACCAATCCAGGCGCTGCTGATAAAGTTAAGCAGCATGAGATTAGCGCCAGGATTGGCTGGAGCAGGCTGTCTCGATGCTCCCACAGGCACTGGGCGGCCTGTGCCTGCTCTCCACCCAACTGTCTAAGACAGTTTGGTAAAGAGGTCTAAAGTATGCATGTCAGACTGACCGTCTCAAGACACCCTGCCAAAGTGCCATGCACGCTCTAAACTGGTGGAGTGAGCTCCACTCCCCTGCTGCCAACCAACAGCAGGGCCCATCCCCCAAACACAACTCGGACTGGAGAAAGTGAAAAAATTACTTTGGAGCTGTGGCGGGAGGGGAGGGGACGTGGTGCTCCGCCACCCTAATTGAGGGGCTGCCGCTGACAGGAATGTGTGCCAAGCTTCTGTGATGGAGTGTCTACAACACATTTCCAATTTAGATTTTTATTTTTTTGGTGGTACTCCCACAGTAACGCCACACAAGCGCCTCTTCCAAGGTACCACATGACAATGCAATGTAACTTTTTAGGGGCTTTTAGCTCTCTCTCTTGATCCATTGGTTTGTTGTGCCATTCCCATTTTTTTCCACCAATGACCTCATTGGGCCTTCCCAATTTAGCCATTGGCTAACTGCAGTGTGTGACCGCATTCTGCTCCTTCACAAAGAGAGCATTCACACAAAGTAGTTCTCTTCAATGGCAAGGACTACACCAAGGCAGTGAGTGTTTACGCCGGTTAGAAGAGGCACCACCTAGAAACAGGCTGCAGATGGGGAGGGGTCTCTGGGCTCCAAACATGGGTCTCGGGTCATCAAGTCCCTGGGAACAAGGGGCCACAGTTGGTTCATCAGTGCCCAGCTGGGGCACTCGGGTGCATAGTGAAATGGTCGACTAGGCTCTGCCCGTACTAGGGCCTTGCGGTTGTCGGTCTCGCCAGTTCAGTGGGTCTCTACAGTGCTGACTTCCCTCAACAGCTGCTCGGTGTCGTTGCAGTCCAGACTGGACTCTACTGGTCTTTTTGTGCTGCAAGTGGTCAGGTACCTCTGGTATTGGTCCTGGTGTCCTCTCACTTTTTGGGGGGACAGATCTGACATTCAGAGCTCAGGTACCTCTTACTGGGGGGGCTGCAGCATCTGGCTGAGCGGCAACTCTGAGAACCAGACTTTGCTCTTCGGAGACTGTGGACTGCATGCAGAGCAGCTCCTCTACGACAAGGGAGAATTATTGCAAATTTGCGAAGGGCTGGCAGTCTCCCTGGTTTCTTGGAAGCTGGTCAGCTGCAGGACAAGGGGCTGGTTGTGATTGTCGAGACTTGGTTCGGGTAGGGTTTGGCGGTAAAGTCCACAGTTGGCCTTGTGTTCACGCTTTTCTTGCGGCTCTTTGTCCTCTCTCTTCCATCCATCAAATCTAAGTGCCTAGTGTTGAGGGTGCCACCTAATTACTTAATTAACCTACTGGAAATCTCCAGACCATCTAGGAGAGGAGGAGGGTGGCACTCCTTCCATTGATACTGTATTATCAAACGACACACGACACGTCCGCTGGTCCAAAGTTTCAATAAACCAAGAGAAGGTTGATTTTATATCTAGCAAGCTTGCCCAAGCAACACATGAGTTAGAGGTATTACTTAAAGAGGATATATTGCACTCATCAATAGAGGAGGGAACCAGGATCCATGAGGCCTTTTTTGGTGATTTGAAAAGTTTGTTTGTTAGGCCTTGTGAGCAAAACGGTTCCCGCACACCTCAACCACCACATTGGTACTCGGGGGGGGGGGGGGGGGGGAGGGGGGGATGCAGTGTTGAGGGTGCCACCTAATTACTTAATTAACCTACTGGAAATCTCCAGACCATCTAGGAGAGGAGGAGGGTGGCACTCCTTCCATTGATACTGTATTATCAAACGACACGTCCGCTGGTCCAAAGTTTCGATAAACCAAGAGAAGGTTGATTTTATATCTAGCAAGCTTGCCCAAGCAACACATGAGTTAGAGGTATTACTTAAAGAGGATATATTGCACTCATCAATAGAGGAGGGAACCAGGATCCATGAGGCCTTTTTTGGTGATTTGAAAAGTTTGTTTGTTAGGCCTTGTGAGCAAAACGGTTCCCGCACACCTCAACCACCACATTGGTACTGGGGGGGGGGGGGGAGGGGGGGATGCAGGCAGGCAGGCCTGCTTGGATCTGGGCAGAGCAATCAAAACGGGTCAAGCCAGAACATTTGGTTGGCCAGGGTGACGTATAAAAATGCTGTCTCAAAAGCTAAACGCGATTGGGACGAGCGTAGGTGGAAAGATCTAAAGGAGGCAGGATCCCATAAAGATTCAAGTAGGTTCTGGAATGTCTACAAGTGAGATGTGGAAGGCAATCCAGACAAACTGCAGAATTGGGTTCCCCAGGAAAAATGGGAATCCTATTTCAAGCCACAATACGCGAAGGGTGATGTCACAAACCTATCCATAGAGCTACCATTTACACCTTTCGAGGAAGATGCATTTACTTTAAAAGATGTGAATTGTGCTTTAGACCTAGTGGTCCCTGGTAGAGCGCCAGGTATTGATGGCATACCTGCAGATTTATTTTTGCAGGATAGAGATTCTTGGGGCCCTGATCGATACCTCCCAAAAAAAATTCTTTGGCAGGCTGATCCTTAATAAAGTACTGGTGTGGGAACGGGACCATAACATCTTGTCCCATTTGCAGGCAGGTTTCAGAACCTCCATCAGCACAGTCGACCAGGTATTGCATTTTACTATGCTGTACTTGAAGACTGTGGTAACAGGGACGTGGCAGCTTATATGCTGCGTTTATAGACTTATGAGCGGCATTCGATCTGGTCCCTCGCTCTATCCTGTGGAATGTCCTCAAAGATATGAGTCTGCCCGGGCCCCTCCTCTCGCTAGTCAAAAAACTTCATGAGCAGAATTATGCTCAGATCAGGTGGGGAAGCCCTGGTAATGTCACTACCCAGTTTCCAGTTGAAACCGGGGTGCGCCAGGGCTTTGTTCTGGCGCCAACTTTATTTTCTTTTTATATTAATGATGTGGCCAGAATATTAATTGACTCCAATGTTGACGCACCTATCCTTGCAGGAGCCAAAGTCCCCATTTTAATGTTTGTCGACGACTGTCTTATAGTAGCGAAACCCCCAAGCGGGTTGCAGAAGACTTTGCTGCTTTTTGACGAATTCTGCTCCGCTCGTGGTTTAGAAGTTAATGTACTTAAATCAAAGTTTGTCTTTTAATGCTTCAAAAACTTTTAATAAGTGTCCCCTGGAGAGGGTCCAGGCTTTTAGTTATTTGGGGGTCTGTATCCAGCATGATCTATGCTGGAACCAGCAGATCGAGCTGGCTACTCTGAAACACCGGCAGCTTACAGGAGCCCTGAGTCTGCAACACTCCAGGTCCCTTACCAAGCCGATAGCTCCCGTACTAACGGTTTACAATGGTAAAGTGGTTAGTTACTCCCTTTATGGAGTGGAAATTTGGGGATCTGAGAACCTCAGGGGGATGTCAGTTTCAGAAAATTCGTTTTTGGAATTTAATTAAATTACCCCGGAGCACTCCCCTGAATCCCCTTTTTCTTGATTTGGGATTGTCCCCAATAGCTCTTATTGCATCCCTACGCCAGTTATATAATGGAGGCGGATCTGGACTACGCCTGAATTGGAAACATACACCAGGGGATTGCTGAACATAATTAGAAACGACACTTCTCATAAAATCAAGTGGTTAGCGCACATCCGGGGTGTTCTGAGTGAGCTGGGCTTAAGGGAACTGTGGGAGGACCCGGCAAATGGCAGGTTTCCCCCAAAGAAAACTCTCAAGGACCTGTATTGGAAGTCTGTGGCTTCTAAAACATTTAAGAAAACTGCTCCGTGCTCTTTGACTGGCATGTTTATGGACATCAAAGAGGGGCCAAACTTGGAAGTTTTCTGGGATGTCATCGCAAAACACCTAGATCGCAAACTTTACTTCCAACTGAGAATTGGGAGTCTACCTCTAAGGGCATTTACTAATAGATGGTCTAGGGGGGGCCAAAGCCGGCTGTCCAGCCTGCCCGGCAGTTTTGGAATCCATTGACCACTTATTGTTCGAATGCCCTGTGTATGAGGCTCCTCGCCGGATCTGGCTACGCCCAATGTGTAGGCCATTGTGCACCAGCAGTGGATTGGCTGCAGTCAGAATAATTTGTACCTGTACAAATATGACTGTGTATGTAGCTGTGGCAAAATTCCTGGGGTGGGCATGGATTATTAGAAGTAGACTTATCAGATTAATTTTTATACTATGGGTGATAAAATTTCCCTGTCTAAATAATGTGTAATAGTACCCTTGATCGTATACTAGTAGTGGTTTTATGAATTTTTATGATTATGCAATTTTAAGAGAATTTATTCATTTTATGTATATATTTCATATGTACTGTACGCTTTTATGACAATCGTCAATTAAAGCTTACTTGACCACTTAATTTAAGGGCCTTACGAGGAGTGACATGTTGTAGCCAGTGGGCTACTTACCTTTAGGGTGTCTACACTGTCTCTAAGACCTCTTCCTGTGGGCAGTGGGCATAACCCTGACCCAGGGAGCCTAAGTCTGCCTAAACTAAGATGGTGGAATTGTGATAGCGGTGTTCACTTCCGGTAGCCTCCCATTAGGGCGGTACTAGCCAGAGAGGGGATAATGCCACCATCTCAAATGCCTCTGAGGGCTGCAGCTCTTATTGTGCCTCGCATGGCAGCCCTGTACCTTTACACTCACACACTGCCATTACAGGCTGCGTGTTTGGTGCAGAACAAAGTGAAGATCGACATGGCACACATACCTGTGTGCCATGCCTACAATGCACTGCCCTGGCATAGAAAAGCCACTTTCTAGCTGGGTGCGCTATACCAGTGCTGAGGGTACAGATGCATGAGCCCTGTACCCCTACAGTGTCTAAGTCCATTCTTAGACATTGTAAGTGCAGTATTTCCATAAAGAGTATATGGTCTGGGAGTTTGTCATTACGAATGCCACAGCACCATAATGGCTTTACTGGAAACTGGGAAGTTTGGTATCAAACTTCTCAGCATATTTAACTCGCACTGATGCCAGTGTGGGATTTAATAAAAAAAGCGCTCTGAGGGCATCTTAGAGATGCCCCCTGAAAAATGACTTCACTGTAGTTTCCTGCCTGAAAAGCTGCTCACCAGATGCCACCACCAGGCACGTTTCTGGACACCTGCGTCGAGAGCCTGCTGCTTTTGGGGTCTTGTAATAAAGCACCCCCTGAGACAAAGTGCCAAATCTTCTTCTTTTTAAAAAAAAAAAAAATTATTGGCATTTCTTAGAAGTTACATACAATAGAACAGCGTTACTTTGCTGGTGGACCATGCTGTCAGTTAATCCGGCTTATCAGCATAGAGGATACATTACAGGTTATTCAGCTCAAGACTGAAAGCAGAATGTTCTCTTATTTCGCTCCTTATACCGTTTGCAGATGTTAAAATACCAATAGGGGCCACGTTTCCCACGTTCCAGAACATTACAAACCGCTCTACATTTCTAAAGAAGATAACCCGTCACGTACTCGTGATAAGAACGGGAACTTTAGAAATTTGGACAACGTCAGCACAAGTACGTGTGAGTTTAACAGGCATATCCGAGTTTGTACCATTATACATTATCGCTTTTTTGGACGCTATAGATTATAACTAGGAAGATTATGTTATTGCCTTCTAGAAAATATATAACTACTATATACATTTACCGACGAACCTGGAGACTACTAAACTAATTTATCAATTATTTACGATTTTGGAGACAATTCCTCTTACAGTGAGGTGAGCCACTATTTACTGTTTAATATATCTTTTTTACTCAACCGGGGGTTTACTTGCTGTTTACTTTTGTTTTTAGCTAAACCAGGTTTTATTGTATAAAAGGGCTACATATTACTGTTTTGCTCAACTAGGTTTTAATGTATAACAGTGCTGCATACTCTCGTTTTGCACATATATAATAATGTTATTGACTTTTGGTTTGATACAAGTGGTTTCTGTGTATACAAGCGGAACTTTATTGTGAAGCATGACTAACTGGATAGTCTTCATGAATATAAGGACATCATTGATAAATAACGGTATACTTAAGATAAAGAGGAATATGAGAAGGAAATGAGGAGTGTCCTCTCTCGTTCTAGGGTGTAATTCCTGGCTATACCTTTGGAGGTCTGAACCACAGGAAGGATATTATTTTCTTTGGTAAAGAGAATTTTATACTAATATATCTGTCACTCTTGGGACTTTTGGGTCTCTACTTCTGACTATTTCTTCACACCAGGGCAAGCACTTTCATATGTAGGTGAATTTCTAATTGACATAACATGAGTCACAATGGTAACTCTAATGGTGACTTCATATATGGTTTTATCTTTCCCGCCACTATAACTTCACTTTGAATATTGTTTTATATGTTAGAGATATTAAGTAATTTCATCTTCTTGGCTTGCAGCCCTGAAGAAGTCGTATGGCATGACATTAATACCCGACGAAACACGTGTTGGCTGTGGCTTTGCTTTTGTTTGAAAAAAACGAACTGAAATAAATTACAATGATGCTTTGACAACAGACCCTGGTGTGGTTAATCTGAAGAACACACCGCTTTGGACACAACGCAGGACAATTACTAGTCTACCAGTGATATATGTATTTTCTAACACAAATATTGGACTTGAACATTGATTAATAGGACTTGAACATTGATTAACATCTGCTCAGCTAAGAATTTTGATCATGTTTTAACTGGGGGGGATCCCTGGTGTTTGTAAGGAAGTAAGGTGACCTTCCTTTACTTAGCTTTGTAGCAGAAAGCCTGTACAGAAAATATTTTACAGAAGCCATAATTTTTGTTGAGCGCCTGACTATTACCTGGTCATCGTATCATTTGTGACCAGGGGCATCCTTGTCTGGTGCCCCTTGGACCTAACCACTGAAGGGGTAGAAACAGAAACCCCTACTCTAGGGAGTCTAATCCCTTAGTGGAATCCAGCAGAGCTGCTACCATGGGGACATGTGGGGCGAGGTAGTGTATTAATGCTAACAACTTCCTGAGGTTGTGGGAGGTGGACCTCCCTGGTATGAAACTCGATTGCAATGGTTGGAGTCGGGTGGATAAAAGTTTGGCAAATATGTTTGCATCCAGGTTTATCAGTGAAGGTGGGAGGTGCGAGTTGCATGCAAGGGGTCCTTGTCAGGTTTCAAAATGGAGATAATAGCCTCACGCATCGAGCCGGGTAACACTCCAGACAATGCAGCCTCCTGATAGACAGCCAGTACCCGCAGTGCCAGTAACTCAAGAGTATTCTTTATAAAATGTGGCTGTTAGACCATCCGCTCGAGTGACTTGGTCTCGCGCTCTGCCTCCTCCTGATATTCCGTCAGTTTGGTGCACATCTCTGCTAAGGTCGCGGGAGATGGGGAGCTACAGTACTGTGTTTCAAGGTCTTTCAGCTCGCTCCCCAATCTACTCAGACTGCCTCGAATGTCACAGAGAACCCCAGACTGCCCAGCAATACAGCCCCCCCCCCTTTATCACCACCTTAAAGTCATTCCACAGTGATCCCACCGTGTCTACAGACCCCGTTGTATGCTCAAAGTACTCTTGTATATGTGTTCAGATAGTTTCCTGAAAGTCCGTATCTAGTAGTGCATTAGGGGGGAGTCGTCACGCCAATGTTTGCTCGTAAGGTTTATGCACTGAAAAAGACCGCATCACCGGAGCATGATCCAAAGTGTGCATGTATGTGCGGCCTCTTGAACCCATTTGTGTAAATCTCTGGTCAATAGCCAAAATTCGAGTCTGGACCATGCATTGTGGTGTTGTGTGATACACATGCCCATGCGGTCAGTGGGGTGAAGTGCGCACCACGAGTATCAGGCAATGATCAATCATACTGTGCAGAGTGGCCGTGGCCTGAGGGTGGTGTGTGCGTGACGTGCCTTACTTATCCAATGACTGTGGCAGTACAATGTTAAAGTCCCCTCCCCAAAGTATTGCAGCATCCCCCATGGAGTGTATCTTTTGCCAGAGTTTTGAGAAGAATGTGGGGTCGTCCACATTTGGACCATATGTGTTTACAACAATTATTGGCTTATGAAACAGTGTTCCCTTTAGTATTATGTAGCGGCCGTCTGGGTCTGAGAGCGTCTATTGTGTCTGCCAGGGCACTCATCTCCATATCAGTATTGCTACCCCCTGGGAGTAATTACAGTAGCTGGCCGTGTATATGTCACTCCATCTATTGTTGGTCAATCGAGAGTGAGCTGTTTCTCTAAGGTGGGCCTCCTACCACATGTCGAGCTAGGTATGATTGTACCAGGCGTACTTTACGGTGGTCATTAAGACCTCGCACATTTCAGTTCAGGCAGGTGATCCTGGACATCTAGAGGTCTGCAAGGTCAGTCGGGTGAGTGTGCAAGGGAATTTAGTTCCAGAGCCTCCTGCTGAGCCTTCTATATTTCCATATCCCCAGTTATGAGCTGCCTTAGTGTGTGCTGATGGGTTTTAGGTGATGTGATATGCTGTCCTCGAGGTCCAGTAGGATTCTTTGGTTTCACTAGTACTGCATGAAACAAAAATAAACAGTAACATCTCCTTCCCTCCCACACCAACCTCCCAATCAGGTTGTGCATCCCACAATGAACTTCTCACTGCAAACAAAGACCCTCCGAACTCAGGGCTAAAGGGAATTATCCCTGTGGGGCGCGGGTTTGCCTGCAAACTGCCCTGTCATGTGGAACAGGGTAGCTGAGCGGTGGGGGCAGTGACTACCAATGTATAAGGAGCTAAATCGCCTTCTGGGTGCAAACCCGTAGAGAAGGCACATTTTATATAAGTGACTGCTAGTTACAGAGCACGCATACTGCGTGCAAGACCACACAACTGTTTTTAGGTCTTGTGCCTAGCGTTGCAGTGCACAGCGAGACTTCATGTATGGGCTTCAGGGGTTTTCTAAAAGCTGACCACACGCTTGTGCGTGTGCTTTTTCTTTTCATCTGCTGCAATTGGCATTGCTCCGCCCATGGCCTATTGGTGTCTGTTACCCACAGCAGCTGCATCTGGTTTTAAAGCGCGCGTTCGCTTTGCTGCCGCGGTCCCTTGCCCCCGCTCCTCTGTGGTGCGCGCGCACCACTGGTTTCGATTCTGTTCTTGTTACTAAGCAGTGCTGATACAAAGTACAATCGCCACCCGTTCCCACCCGAACGCTTTATCACACGGGCATCTACGACATGAGACTGGTTACCACATAGAACTTTTTACCACTCGGCATGTCACCTTATCCTACACATGCATTTGCCTTATTTTAGCACCTGAAGATCTGCCTCAGAGCGGAGTGCTGCCGGCGTAAAGTGCTACAACGCCTCGTCAGGGGTAGTAAGTGCTATATAAACGCAATTACAATTTTAGCATACGGGATACTGAACCCAAGACAACAAGTGCCAGCTTCATTCTAGAAATAAAATCTGACCACGCTTCACATTTACCACATGAGCTTCAACCGTCATTTGTCAAATTTTTACAGTGACACCTTAACCCACTGGGAGTTTAACCACACTAACATTTCCCACATTTTACGACATGGAAAGTTTTACACACAAATGTGCTTTAACTAGGTAGCTGTAACATGAGAGTATTTATCATCTGACCTTAAAACGCTGGCACCTACCTCACAAGTCCCTTTTCCTGCGCTGGGGTTTGCCAAATATATATACTGTATGTGTCCTTTAAAAACACACGTTTGCTAAAGACATTTCCCTCTTCTTAACTTTTACCGCTGAGACTTTCACCACTTGCAAACTTTTTCTGAAACGGTAAGGAAACAGCCCTTCGAAGGAAGTATTTAATTAACGCAGACATCTTGCATGCAATAAGACACCTGTGGTACTGAAAATCCGGACTCTGCTGTTCCACCGGTATCGAGGTCCAACACTCGTATCACAAAATATCATCGTACCATGACGAATTTGCTATCTACGGACCGGTAATGATTAGGACATTATCCCTATGCATTTGCGTCATGATTGAGTGATGCTAACACCCTTAAATCGTGGTTTCCGTCCCGAACCCTCAGACTCCATTTTGTAAACGGCATCCATCTTATGACTTGCCCTCATATAGTCAATTGATTAAGACCGAGTTTGATCTGAAAGGACACGTCCACCGTAGCTGACTTCCCCATGACCTGGCCGAGCTGACTCCACTGCCTCCAGCCAAGCCTGTTAGGGCAGCTCCTCGCCCAGTGGCCGAGTAAGATATCATCAAGGCACAACAAGCCATAAACCATTCACTACATACAGACCATGTTTTCCATACACATACACCTGTCCATGATTCTTGTTTATGACCAGTTTTACGACGGGAGGGTGCCCGACCTTATTGGTGTTTCATCGATATCTGATGGGAATTCTGGGCCTGGCTGGGTAATCCATCACAAACTGGACATCTAAAATATGTGCTGACCAACATGACCTCGCTCTTTGTATTATTGTAGAAATATGTGTATAACCATATCATAAACTCAAGAATTCTTGCCCGCAGCTGTTATTTATGTATATAAGGAGAAGGCTGGTTCTGTAAAAACGAACAGTCTCCTGAGAACTTACAGCCCGTGCTGTTGTAATTCTAGGACACATGTTACTTGGTTGCAACCAATAAAACTCGATCTCTGACTTAGACTAGAAGACTCTGTGTTTCTGTAGTCCAGAACAGGGAGAACCCAGAGGTCTTCGGGTGTGGTCCCCTGGCACCACCGGGTCTCTAAAAACCCGGCACCTCACACCTGTCACCCCATATGACCATAACCATTCACCACATGTGGGCTTTCACATTCTATCATTTCCGTCTTCATATTACCCCACAGACCTTTAGCTAGAATTTACCCTCATGCTCCCTAAGGTGCCAGTCCTGGAGGGGGTACTGGCACTTCTGCACCACCGCAGACTGGGTGTATTTAAAGTGAGACAGAGCTCCAGAGCAGCGACTCTCATGTGGATGTTAGGAGCGCCTACCTCTGCACCCTCAATCTTCACTCGCTGTACTGTCATCCCTCTAGTCCTTCCCTCGTCTTTTATTGCTCACTCTTACTTTCTCCTTCTTCCCTGTGCCTTGCCAAGTTATTCTCTGACTGAATGCTGCGGAGTCGGTAAACTGCGATATGGGCGCCGCTCGAGTCAGTCCCATCCACAGCTCACTGCTGCCCTCCTGTCCATCTAAGAGCTGCGCAGGGCTATGAAAAGGCGGGAAGATCACGAGCGGGCTGCCTGGAGCCCTGATTCTCAGTCTGCGCGCACCACAGCTTCCAGGCTCGTGTGACGTCACGTGATCACCACAGGACACACGCCAAGACACATACGAGATAACATCTATGTGCACAGCTTCACCACTCCAGGGCTCCCTGACTGACAGACTCCCTCATGCAGTTTAGAGGTATATTTCTGTACTTACTGGCACATACATGAACCTCAAATCTCGTTGGACTCTCCTTTATGCATACACTTCAACGGAGTCTTTCATTCATACACTTCAAGGGAGTCTCACTCATTCACACTTCATACACTTCAACAGTCTCACTCATTCATACACTTCAACAGTCTCTCTCATTCACACTTCATATGCTTCAACAGTCAGTCAATCACACTCCAACTGAGTCTCACTCGTTCACCCACTCCAACGGAGTCTCACTCGTTCACCCACTCCAACGGAGTCTCACTCGTTCACCCACTCCAACGGAGTCTCACTCGTTCACCCACTCCAACGGAGTCTCACTCGTTCACCCACTCCAACGGAGTCTCACTCGTTCACCCACTCCAACGGAGTCTCACTCGTTCACCCACTCCAACGGAGTCTCACTCGTTCACCCACTCCAACGGAGTCTCACTCGTTCACCCACTCCAACGGAGTCTCACTCGTTCACCCACTCCAACGGAGTCTCACTCGTTCACCCACTCCAACGGAGTCTCACTCGTTCACCCACTCCAACGGAGTCTCACTCGTTCACCCACTCCAACGGAGTCTCACTCGTTCACCCACTCCAACGGAGTCTCACTCGTTCACCCACTCCAACGGAGTCTCACTCGTTCACCCACTCCAACGCAGTCTCACTCGTTCACCCACTCCAACGCAGTCTCACTCGTTCACCCACTCCAACGCAGTCTCACTCGTTCACCCACTCCAACGCAGTCTCACTCGTTCACCCACTCCAACGCAGTCTCACTCGTTCACCCACTCCAACGCAGTCTCACTCGTTCACCCACTCCAACGCAGTCTCACTCGTTCACCCACTCCAACGCAGTCTCACTCGTTCACCCACTCCAACGCAGTCTCACTCGTTCACCCACTCCAACGGAGTCTCACTCGTTCACCTACTCCAACGGAGTCTCACTCAATTCTCACCCGTTGACCTCAGAGGACTGTAACAAAAAGAATGAGCACTTTTTCTTGTATGAAAATGGGTGCAGAGAGGTGCCCTTAACTGACCAACACGTTTGAGGACAAATCTATATCAACCTTTGGGTTAAATTATTTTCTGATTTTTATATCTGTCAAAAAACTTAAATGTGCACATTCAACTTTTCTCAAAGCACATCTAAGCTTTTGTGGATTGGGAACAAATTCCCAGAGGTTCGTATTCATGTGTTTCGGAATTCGGATGACCACCACACTCAGACCAGCCACATTTTCAGTATATCTGTGCAAGTTAAGTTTACATCTAGTAGATACCATTTATATCAGTTGTTATGCTGAACATCTGTTAAGGCACAGCCCTCCTCGTCCTACATTCACCACCAGTGGTATACATTGTGCAATGGGAGCTCAAACTCACACAGTGCCCTGGGGTATCACAAGAAAGGCCAGAAGCTAAAAAGCATTGCCCCTGATGACATGGAGTTGAGGCGGTCACCTATTTTGAATGTGCCATCAAGTCAATGATATAATAATATTTCTTAAGGGCTAAGCTGGCATCCTAAAATAACAAAACCCATCATTGCTGACTGTTCGCTAATGCAGATCTGGTCAAAACACATCCATTATACTGGAACGCCCTTCTGCTGCCCTGGGGGTTGTTAATTGGCTCAGTTGAGGTTAGTCCGGGTGGTCATGAAGTTGCATGTCTGTATCTAGTCTCAATAACACAGACTCAAACCCTTCAAGCCTTTTCTCCATGACTTGGGCAGATGCAGAGAACTCTGAAGTTTCAGAGATGGGATTGCCATTAATTGTCACTATCACTAATTGTAAAAGTTGGCCAAGACTCCCTTAGTCTCTTTGGTTCCCCAGCACTAGCCATGGCCAAGCATTCTAGGCTTTTCTAGGACAGGTGCCAAACATAGGTCCATAAAGTGTGTTTCCAGGCTGGACTGGATTACCACTCACTATGTAGATAAACTCCATTTAGCTTCACTGCATATAAATATATTTTATGGGCACACCCTCAAACTCTGGCCTGAACATGGTCCTCTTGGACATATGTGGGACACCCCTGCCCTAGGAGGTATTAATGCCTTTCCTCCCGGCCTGATGGAAATACCAGATGGCACTAGTTTGGTAATAACATTATCCTCACTGTCCCAGGACCCTAGACATTGGCACCTTTTATAATTTAACAAAGATGTGGATTGTTTCATAGACTCTAGGGGGCTGCCATGCCCTTCCTTCAGGTCCTGAGGCAGGCAGCGACTCGTGGGCAGCAACATTTTGTATCTTGGAGTTTTCAGCCCATACATACAATGTTAAACAAGCATTCGCAATGCAATAGGTCTTGCATTTACACAAGTTTAAGCTACTGGCATTGTAAATGACCATGCCTATTTTTGTTTTTCAAAGCCTAAATAAAAGACATTGTTATTTACAATGCCAATAGCTTAAACTCTTGTTAATGTGAGACCTATTGCATTGCAAATGCTTGTTTGTCATTGTCACTTAGCTGACTACTTGGGGAGTCCTTGGCTGCGGCAGCTCGGCTGTGACGCTTCTTCGCATTTTCCTTGGCAAATTTCAGCACGGAACTCGCTTCAATAAAAATTCAAGGTTTGCTCCCGGTTTGCACTCTGAGCTTCGCCGGGTAGAGCATCGTGTATGTTGTGCCAGTCTTCTGGAGCAGTTTTTTTAGCTGGGAGATACTGCGTGCTGCCTGCACAGCCTGGGTAAAGTCCGGGTAAAATGAGATGCTATTTCCTTGATGTTGGATGTCTTCTTTCTCTTTAGCCATCCGGAGAATAGCCTTCCTGTCCCTATAGTTTAATAGTCAGGCCAGAATCGTACGTGGTGGGGCAGAAGGGGGCGGTCTCTTGTCCCCGGGTGCGGTGGGCGCTCTCCACTAGGAATATTGGCGACCGCTCCGCCCCGAAAAGGTCTTTCAGGAGTCCTTCTGCAAAGTGTTCCATGTTAGTTATATTTGTGGACTCCGGCACTCCAGTTATGCAGATGTTATTTCTTCGTGACCTTGCTTCGAGGTCTTCGTTCCTCTTCTTGATGACTCCTAGTATCTTGTCCATGCGCAGTAAGATTCCTGCGTCTCCACCTGGCGGTCATCTGAATGCGATACCCTGGTTTCTAAGGTCTTTACATGAACACACACAAGAGGGCGGATTTGCTATATGTGTCTGCACATCACACTTAGTCTCTTTTTATGTATCCAAACAATGTAATATATCATCCAACTATTGAGTGCAAACTTGGTGTGGAATGCTTCTCCACCTAAAGCATTGACAATTAGACAATCTGCCCACCATTGGTGTTACAGAATATCGCATCCATAAAATACAAAAGACACCAGTGCATATCAAATCACTTTTATCCTAGTGCCTTGTGCACAAATCTTCAATGCAAATTCTTTTCTCAATCCAAGGGAATCGCGTAGTGTAGACAAAATATTTTATTTCTTTAAAATCAAGTGCTTCACAGCCGAAGCGCATTTCGTCCTTTACGGGCTTCCTCAAGGCAGGTTTCCAATAATCTTAGCACTATGTGTTTCTTAACGTTTGTCACAAGAAACCACTCTAAAAGTTAGCTTCGTCTAATTATTAAATCCAACGTTTCCAGTAAAATAGATAGTAGATGTAGTCCTTCCAAAATGCCATGGTAAGTTCCATCAGCAGACGCCGTGAACTCCACCGACACACGTGTACAACACCAGGAGTTCTAAGGTGTCGAGTCTGGTTTCGTGCCTATCCACTTTCAGGGAAACCTGGTCCATTCAAGTCTATTTTGGAGTCTATTTGCCGCACGCTTCCTTTGACCTCTCTCATCATGGTTCGAATGTCTAGTTCTGAGTTCAGCTGCGTTTCAGGCACCAACGTCGCCTGTGTCGCGTCAGTCTTGCAGGCGGGTAGTGCATTTCTCAAAGATGTGTTTCCCTTGTTAATTATCGGTTTTACCCATGGTGTCTTGCCACTGGCACCTCCGCACTCCAGCACGCTTCCATGGTGATTCAGTGCTCGCAGGGCTGCTTCCGGGTGTCTCAGGGGAAGGCGCTACGTTTAGGTGTTGGCCACAGGCCAGTGTTGCTATAGTTCCCGGCCCTGCGTAGTCTATGGCAAGCCTTCATTTTGGTAATATCTACAGCAGGTGTTTTGCTCCTCCAGCTGTCTGCCGCGGGGGTCACGCAGTCTACTAATTATTTGCCCCTGCAGCAACTGTTCGGTGCAGCTTATTCTAGACCTCCATTTAATGACAAATGTGGTGCGTTCCAGTTATTTCTTAGCAGCTGCCTCTGTGGGGGTTGCAAGCTGTTGGGGCCATCTTTAATGATAACTGTTTTCTCCCATAGGACTGCATAGACTGCTTTTCTGAAAAAAATCTTTTGTGGAGTTAGTATGAAAACCCTAAGCAACTGCATTTGTGTAAAACCTGAATTACTTACCTTTTTTTCTATGAAATGTCCCAGTGTGATATCTAGGCATGTCACACTGAATAGCAAGATTAACTTAAAAAGTCATCCAAGAAGTAACATACACTTTTGACTTACCTGTAAATCAACTGACTGCTTTTAACCTGCATTCAACTGTAATTGAATTCATAAGTCTTGCAAAGTATTATTATACTTACCTGTACCAGGCCTGGCTTAGTTCTAGAAAATACAATCTAACTAAATATTTTTTTCTTTGAGTGTGTGAAATCATTTCTTGCATGAGTGTGTAGAATAAATGCTTAACAGTACCCTTTGATAAAGCCTTACTGCTTGCCCACTCTACCACAAATCGAGAATAAGGTGGTATTTACTTTTACCTCTGCTTACCTTTTGGGGTTCCGTTGGACTCTGTGTATACTATACCAAAGTAAGGTATAGTGTGCACAGAACCAGCTTCCTACAATTGTCTTCCACAAAGTGCCTCACAGCCACAGAGCATCAGAAATCCTCATCTTCCCAAGCAGTCTTTCTTAGAAAGTGCAATTTTTCAGAATTTAACAGTGGACCTTTCATTTCTGAGAGCGACATGTACATCTCCCCTTCCTAATATCACCATCGAGGGTATTTTAGTCATTGTCAATTCAAAAGACCGAGACAGGATATTAGTTGGATTTGTTTTTTTCCCAAATGTACTTTTTTTACCAACTGGGCAGTACATTCAGTTATTAAGCCTCTAGAATGGTGTTTGAATTCAGATGTGCTTATATCTCAAACACAGTATTGAATCTGTCAAGACTCACCATATTGCAGACCCTCTCCAAATGGCAGTGCTCTGATTTGAGAGGCTTCTTGTGGTTTTAGTTGGCATTATGTCCATTGTCTTACTGTTAACCAACAGAATAACTGCCAGTACTGCCACTATTTAAATTCTACTTTTCTTAGGGGGGACACATTGACCTCAAGCACTATGTCACATAGACTTCTCTTTCTGTCTGAAATTAATCAATTTCTTATATATTCTTTTTTATACATTTATAAACACCTGATTGACATTTGCACCTTTATAACATCCTAAAAACACATTTTATACTTTTACTATTTCAGCTTCTCATACATTCATACATCCACCTTGCAACCTATTAACACACTCCTTTTCAAAATCCAAAGAAATATACATTTTGCTTATATTATTTACAAACAACAGCCATGGGATATCTTAAACAATTTTTTAGAAGTTTGTGTCTCTTGAAAAAACTCCTACGGCTGAATGAAGAACTGGTCTATGCGTTTCGAACTCCCTAAGTTATAGGGAGTTCTCTTCAGGACCACGTAGCTGGAAAACAAAATAATGATGATATTGTGTAAACTGGGGGATGCCCTCGACCTCTTCTCTATAGTTGTAGGCAGACTGTGCAAGCTTCTTACCTTATTACTGTTGTATTCAACGGCTTTCACCTGAAAGACTATAATAGAAACAAAATACAAACTCAACTTGAGCCTCCAGAGACCGTCTTTACTCCTAAATCAATGTGTGAGACACTGATAACCCGTTGCTTAACATATTCCAACAAGCCTTATATTACTTACAGGGGTATTTTTTAAAGGTGCCCTTATGTTTTTTTGAGGAGTGGTAACTGTTGGTCCTACAACAGAGACTGGGTATGTGTAATCTTAATGCGGCACAGATATTATAAGCACTCTGTTGTTGGTTCGCGATTTATGAAACTTACTTCAAAGCGATGACGACTCAGCGTCTTACTAGTTGTAAGGGGCTTAGTCCATTTCGAGTGAGCGGTCTTGCTGTGCCCAAGAATCAAATTCGGGCATATTCGACCAAACTCTGTGCGTTTCAGAGATCTATCATTTTGAATAAAACGAAGATTGTCAGTCCGATCGTTACCTTAATATTCCGCTCAGTGCGCGATGATTCTCACTTCCGCGTATGTGTGGAATTAGCTTCGTCTCGCGGTATTGCCGGCGCTAGGCTTCCTTGGACATATCGTTCCGCCCGTTCTCTCTGGATACAGATCGCATCTTCTTGGGGTAAACATCAGAAGGGAACAAAGCATTGGGAACCCCTTATAATTGTAATTCTTAATTTTTGCTGAATTGATGGCGATGAAAGCCCACCATTGACCCTCAATTGCACCACATTGGTTGTCTTATATGAAATCACGCTACCTACCGTAATGATTGGAAATGAGGTACACTAATGTTGGCGATCTGTCGCTCTATAGGTCTGATGTTACGTGCTTTATTACTAAATGCACGATGTTCTTGGAGGTCGCACGACCGTTGGTTATAATGAATAGTCATAAGCTTGCTGATTTTGATTGCGTTGACTAAAGGGACTCTGGGGTCACAAATATAAGTTGAGATCTGTGGTAGTAGGATCAATTATCGACATTTCTGTAAGGAGGTCCAATTCTGCTAGTATTTGGAGGATAGTTTATGTTGACGCTGGAGTTTCTGTAGTCTATAGATTTCTGAAATTTCATTTAGACCATCAACTGCAGTGTTGAACTTCACGTTGAGCATTGCCTCTCTTCTTAAAAGTTTTTCTTCAATATCACCTCCTTCGATCATGTTCAACTTTTTAGATGACCGTCCATTGTCGTACTGTTGGCGCCCTGGGTAGGAGTTGGGAAGCGAGATATAGGTCTGACCTGAAAGAAATCCATTTGCTGAATAGTGAGGAGATTATGTGAACTTCTTACAAATGGTCACAGACTCAATTAGACAAAGAAAGGGTGGTTGTTCATCCTTTTTTTTAAATCTTTTTTTTTAAATCTTTTTTTTTTAAATCTTTTTATTTTGTATCATACTGTTTCAAGAAGGATGAGAAAGACATGCAGAAAGGCTGGAGTTTTGATATTAATTATTTTGTTAGTGAATTTTAAACCTGTACAATTTGGTCCATTAAACCCTTCTCGGTGATTGCAGTTTAAAACATTTGTTCCATTGACGTAAAGCTGTGTACCAGTGATTACACTTCAGTTGTATAAGCGATTTTAAAATGGGTCATTAGATTGCTACTGCTTGATTTAGTTCTGGCTCGAATGTGAAGCTGTCTGCAGGGCATATTGTTAACATTTGTTTAAAATGTACAAAATGGGGTTGGCTTTGCCCAGAGGGGTATTACTCTTGCATCATACTTTTGGCAACTTGGTGTATCATTCCATCTACAAAGAAGGGCTTCCATTTGAATGCAAGAGACTGTTTTACTTCTGGAAAATATGCTCTACCACTTTGTTTTCCTATATGCATTCTTTGCTTTCCTATATGCATTCTATACAGAAAATAGTGTATTTTTTGCTACTTGTTTACCAGAATTGGTAAAGTCAGTAGGGCATGCTTCTAAGTGATAGATAGTATGTGTAAATGCGTGTGTTGGCACTTTAAAGGCACTATTGGCTTTGAAAATGTTTGATTTATATATACACATTAGCGTTGAAATGTTGCACAGTGTGCCTCACATTCCTTGTCTCTTGTCTGTTATTTGTGGTGAGGTAATGACATTTTTTTAGATGAAAGTGCAAGCTGTTACAAAATCCAATTTCCTCTCAAAGCACTTAAAATACTGCCCCAAAGACAGCACACTACAACTGCCTTCATGGAAGTAACCACTTGGGCTAAAATGTGGGCTCCTACGTGGCAGAAGAGGGACCTGCTTGTATGCTGCTGGGCCTGGCCTTTTGTGAATTGTTCTATTTTTCACACCCAGAACATATGCCTGTTTTTTCTTTCACACCCACAGCTTTGTTGAAACCTTCCTGTGCAGCGTGCAAGTTCCACTGTAGCAGGATGGCAGACAAGCTCACAAGAATTGCTATCGTCAGCCATGACAAGTGCAAGCCAAAGAAATGCCGTCAAGAATGCAAAAAGAGCTGTCCTGTTGTTCGAATGGGTGAGCGGATGTGTTGAATTAGAAATGCTTTATTGTCCTTTCTATTCATTTATCAATGCTTAAGATCTTTCTTGTTCATATTTAGTGTGACCCTTTGACTACACTTGAATTTCACACTGGGAGAGGGTATTTTGAGCAGTGCTTGAAAATAATGGAACAGACCTTAAACTTGTGGTTTAAGCTGCAGTCACAACTACCAGAAGTATGTAGCAATTTATAGTTATACTATGTAGTGAGTTTGAAAAATCTGTGGCTGGACCGAAGTAGAGTATTATAGTCACTTTCTTGCTTTATTTTAAGAGCAGCCAATCGTATTACATTCACAAAAATAAAACTACTTTTCCCAGCGTCATACTACAAACCCATGTTACTTTTGTGGGCACAGGAAATTTGAGCCAATAATTAAACTGCCTAAAACTGTTCCTATGCCAGCCCCCTAAAATATTACCATAACTACACACCCCCTAGTTCAATGAACCGGAGGTTGGGATAAACCTAAATTTCATGTGGCAGTATGTCCTCTAGATAAGGCACCTTACAGCATATCACAAATATAGTTAATTAACTAAGAACCGGCTCGGGGCGTGGCCCCCTGCGCAGCAGAATGGTCGCTCTTTGAGTGCGCTCCATCGGCCGGGGCCAAATCCTGAATAAATCCAGCAAATCTGATCGAGGCTGTACTGCCCTGTACCACTTCACGCATGGCTGATTAAGTGGGGTCCCTGCTGAGGACGATTCAAAAGCCCGCTTGAGCGCTGGTGCCGTGATAAGCAGGTGGAGACACGGGCGCTGGAGAGCTGTGCGGTCCCGGTGGCACAGCCAATGGGGAGCTGCGAAAACTGAGCCTGTGGCTGCTGGTGAGCCGGAGGCCACATACTGCTGGAGAGGCGGCTGCCTGGTCCCTGCAGGCCGCGCTCAGATCTGGGACGCAACGCTTTATGAGCGAGCGGTGAAAAGCTGCTGAGAGCCTGAGTTCCTCTGTGAGGAGGTAGGAGCTGATCGGGGGTGCATTCCCGTCTGAGCGCTGCACGCGAGCCTCTGTTTGTGGCCCTGGGGAGCTGCGTCAATTGAGCCTGCGGCTGCTGGCAGGCCGCGGGCCGTAATCAGCTGAAGAGGTGGCTGTAAAAGTCCCTGCCCTTAAGGCCTGGTTCAGGGACGCGGTGATCCTGTGACGTGCCTCGGGGGGCTGAAGTCACAAGTGTACCCCTGGGTTGAGCAGGTGCTACATAGGAGGAAGAAACTCGGCGGCGCCCTGTGCGTGAACCACCTGACCGCCATTTTGTGGCGTATATTGACACTGATTGAGGGTGCTGTTCCCACAGGGGGCCCGATGCGAATACTGCCTAGGCTATTGGGATGGTGACACGCCAACAGTGTGTGCTGGACACTGTTTGAGATACTGTGGAACCCACGAGTGGCCTCTCACTTGGCGACCACCATTTTGCGTGCACTTGAAGCTGTGCATCAATGCATTTTGGAGCTGAAGCCCGATTTGAAGGTGCAGGTGTGAGTAATCCTGCCTGAGGAGGGCTAGGGGTGAGTCATATACAGTGTGAATTGTTGCTGGAAGCCCTGCTGAGGAGTCCTGGGATGGTGCCATTTTACCTGATGTAAACTGGATGAGACCCCGGTGATTTATGTGTGCAAGATATCTACGTTAACCTGCACTTAAACGGGGATGGAGCTTGCCACGCTGCGAGATGGCAGTGTCTTAGACGAGCTCCTCGCAAATGCCCGAAAATAAACCTCATTATCCTACAGAATAGAAACCAAATTACGACTGGGTGAGGATTGCCAATGCTGACCATCTGGAACCTGTGACTGGTCAAATCGAGCCGATCCGGGCTTTGAAATAGCTTGAATTTAGATTGAGTTCCACATGGCCTAGCAGAGAAAAATTGAAAGTACAGCCAGGACCTGTAGTTCACGGTGAGGCTGAGACTCAGGGCACGGACGGCGGACCCCGACAGGGCTTGAGGTCCGCTACGACCGGAGATCCGCAGATTGACGGTGCAGCGGGAGAACCAGGAAACACGCTGTGTGGCGGAGGAGAGAAGAGCTGGGGTAAGGCTACATATGCTGTGACCAGCGCGACCTTGCAAAACCGAAGTTTGAAGGAGGCACTGCCTGGAGCGCAAGACTGAAATGTTTGCCGAGGTGGCGTGGGTCTCTGGTGGCCTCCTGGGGATACGGCTGTGGCTCCGAGACTCAGGGCTGTGGGGGGAGGCTGAAGCGGGTTCCCGCGCTGGGTGCGGAAGAGTCAGCGGCGAAAGTTGGGCTGGTCCCCCCACCACCCTCCCATGTAGCGCTGTGCTGGGCGTCTGCTGTGTCCTACCCCCATAAAAATTAGACGCGCAATGTGGGCCCCGTGGGACGATGCTGGCTCGGGGGGGTTACTGATTGCCTCTTGGCTCCGGGGCTGTGGCACGAGACCTGAGCGGCTCCAGGCGTGGAGTGGCCTCCGCGGCGGCTGCGACACGTGCCCACCTGGTTTTCCATTGAAGACCCAAACTGAAGCGGGGGCAACAACGAAGTGGTGGACGGGATAACTAACGAATGTCTTGGGACCGCTCTACGGGGTATCGGTGGAAAGCGAAGTGGTGAGGACACCCCTCCTGACAGGAGAAAAGAAAGAGCAGAAGCGGACTCTTGCCTGTATTACCAGGCAGACTCGGAGAGAGGGAAAACCGTGCTGATAATTGCGAAAACAGGCAGAACCCCCCCCACGACAATAGTTCCGCAGAGCGGAGGAGGCAAACCCTGGTTATACTACTCCGCTCTACAGCCGCTATACTCCACACCAAGTTCAATGATGGGCAAACTGGACAGGCACCAACCGAAAATCACCTTTGAGAATAATAAAAAAAACTCCGACCAGAGCACTGAAGAACAACCATCACTGGTGTCGACGGGTGCGACAAGTGGAATCTCAAATGGCGACGTGCAGGCACTGTTCACCACGATACAGGCAGCATTGACCAATATCGATGGTAAAATTGACTCGCTCACGTACCGTGTCAACAGGATGTCGGAGCGCTTAGACAGAGAGGCTGAATATGGCCGAACGCCGCATATCCGAAGCAGAAGATGCGCATGTCCAGATGTACACAAAACAGGTGAGAATGGATAAACAGATGGCTGACCTCGCCTCTAAGGCTAAAGATTTGGAAGCGCGGTCACGCAGGAACAATGTCTGCCTGATGGGTATTTCAGAGACAACGAACACGGGGCCTATGGAAAGGTATGTCGAACAGCTGCTCATCTCATTACTCGGACGGGAGATGTTCTCCGAGGTTTTCATATTGGAAAGAGCGCATAGGTCTCTGGCGCCAAAGCCTTCAACCGGCTCGAGACCAAGGCCGATCATAGCGCGAATACTGAATTTTAGAGATAGAGACGCAGCTCTCAGAAAAGCTCAAGAATTGGGGAAGCTGACCCACCAAGGTATGGACATATCCATATACCAGCACTTTACGATGGCGGTCCAAGAGGCCAGAATTTGTTTTATATAAGGCAAAACAAAAACTGAGAGATATGAATATACAATGCGCTATGCTTTACCTGGCATGGTTCAAAATTATAGACAAAGAGATCTTCAATGAGCCCAAGGACGTGTTGAAATTCATTCAACAAAGAAACAGCCGAGGCCCGAGACGGAAATCCCCGAGGGGAGACCAGGATGACCAAGCCACAACGTCTGATACAGCAGAGTAGAAGTTGAAGGAGCACGCGGCGGACTTCACTGGATTACCCACTGCATATAAGACTAGGTAACTAGGCACAGTAAACTGTGATCTCAGCTAAAGAGCATTTGGACTAAGAACCTGCTGGAAGAGTGGGGTTGGCTTGAACTGTGGAGCTCTCTACCTCATATGAACAATCTTTCCTCAATCGCCTCATGGAAGGAGATATCTGAGGCAGGTTGTGAGCTGCGGACCCCTGCTGCTGTCCACAGATAAGTTATAATATGTGCACGAACTGGTTGCCAAACTAAATCACTGGCAGGGAGTCAATGACTGTAAAGTTTTATGATATAGCTATTACTGAAGTTTACTACAATTATTATAATCAATCACCCGAAATTACTAAAAATATGGTACGGGAAGAAAGGTTTCTAGATATACTGGGTTTAGTAGGGCATCCGCCCATGTGGAATAGCTCCACAGGAAATGGGCTTGCAGTTACTGTCCCTCGGTGTGCACCACACATGTTTTTGTCTTCTGTTTTTGAAAAGGTTGTTTTTGATCTTTGCCGGGAAGGGGGGAGGTGGGGCATTCGGGGAGTTGAACTATGGGGCTGGCTCTGCCAAAGGGCACATGACGGACTGTGTGGGGGAGGGGGCGGGTTGGGGAATACAAAAAATGTCCAGTTGACAAGAGTAGACACTGGTACATTCACCTTCAACGTTTGCAGGGCGGTGGCTGTCTTTGATGGAAACAGGTGAGCATGGCTAACACTAATAGGTCAACTAGAAAAATAACATTTGTAACATGGAATGTACGAGGGCTACACAACCCACAGAAAATACGTAAGATATTCACATACTTAGAACTGATAATAACTTTGTACGGCCGTAACACAGATGACCCTGGCTTCTATGTAGACCTATGGACTAAACTTAGAGATTTCCACAGTGCGCCTATATTATGGGGAGGGGATTTCAACACCTGTCTAGACCCGGCCCTTGACAGATCTACGGGTAACAAGCGTTACGGAAAGCAAGCAGCCAAGGCCCTAAAAGAAGGCATGAAGTTATGGGGAATGACAGACATTTGGAGAATGAGAAGCATGGACAGAAGGGAGGGCACGTGCATGTCAACAACATATAATACAAGTCACAAATAGACTGCTGGTTACTCACAGCAGAAGCAAGTACCTGGATGACATCAATCAGACATGTACCCAAAACCTTGTCAGACCACTCCCCGGTATACATTACCTTGGAGATCCCCACACATATATCCCCAAACAATTTGCGTGGAGGTTACAGGGAAGTGCCCTGCTGGACCAAGTGTTCCACACAGAGCTGCAACGGGCAATAACAGACTATTTCGATTTAAATGCTGGGTCAGTGTCAAGTGCAGGTACATTGTGGGAGGCATTCAAAGTTTCGATCCGGGCCATTGCATTAGTAAGCATGCTGGGATCCTGAAGGACATCAGGCAGCAATTGAACATCATAGAAAGAGATATTGGCACACTGGAAGCAGAACATACACAAACAGGCGACCCCTCTCTACTGGGTAGGATAAGGGAAATGATGGACGACTATTCTACATACGCTAAAGATGAGATAAAATACAAATCAAGAAGATATACAGTACGGAACTATGGCGAGGGAGGAAGGCCGGGGCGGGCTTTGTCCAGCAAGATCAAACCCTCATATACGGCATCATACATAACACAAATCCAGGAAGAACAGGGTCATACACTGTATGATACACCATTTTAAATCGTTTTATGGAGTACTGCTCGCAACTATATGACACACGATCGTGCACTGCCGCGGAAGACATTGGCCTTTACTTGCAGGATGTGGCACTGGCTTGGCTATCTGACACCCATAGGAAGTTTTTAAGCCACCACTTTACTAAGGACGAAATTAGTGATGCAGTCAATTCCCAACCAAACAACAAAGCCCCAGGGGTTAATGGGCTCCCAGGCGAGTTCTACAAAATTTATAAAGACCTGCTGCTCCCACACTTAGCAGCAATGTATGAGAAGTCATATGAGATGGGTATACTCCCTTATTCACTTAGGGAGGCACTGTTAATAGCGCTCCCCAAACCCGATAGGGACTCAACTAAGTGTGACTCTTATCGCACCCTGTACCTAATTAATATAGATGTACAAATCTTGGCAAAGGTAATAGCCATTAGGATACAGCTACTCCAAGAAAAATTGATACTGCCTGATCAAGCAGAATTTGTCCCAAACAGATCCACTACCCAAAACATAAGAACCATTTTTGCCCTTTACCACCATCTGGATCCAGAGCTGCCGGCAGCTGCGGCATTGCTAGATGCTGCGACGGCTTTCGATTTGGTGGAATGGAGGTGCATGTTCGTAGTCCTGCGCAGGATGGGCTTCCCGTAGTGCTTTGGAGATGGATAGACATCTTGTATACCGATCCGACTGCTAGAATCAGAATAAAGGGACAAACATCTGCCCCTTTACACATAGGAAGAGGGACGAGACAGGGATGTCCACTATCACCGATACTGTTCACACTGATCTTAGAGCCCCTATCCTGCAAGATCCGCCAGCACCACTCGGAGGCTGCCCTACAGCTAGGCCTGCGTCCTCTCAATTATTCCTTATACGCGGACGACATGGTACTGTTCATTCGTAATCCAAACACACACCTAAATGACCGGATTAGGGAGTATATCCGCTTCGATCGATATGCTGGACTGCGAATAAACTGGGACAAATCGGTGTTAATTCCTCTAACGCTGGGCACGACTCAGCCAACACTGAATTATCCCCAACACTGAATTATCCCCTAATATGGCAACCTGACCCGGTCAAGAATCTGGGAGTATGGATATATAGGGACCCCGATCAAGTAATAAGGGAAAACTATGGCAAGGCGCTAACTAAACTTGATGAGCAAATAACCAGGTGGACACAGCTACCCTGATGAGTAGCAGATAGGATTGCGTTGCAGAAGATGATAGTTCTCCCCAAATTTTTATATTTATTTATCAATATCCCAATTTTGTTGACGCAGGTGTTTTTCTCCAAACTGTGAACCTTGTTACAGAGACTCACATGGGCGGGCAAACAAGCCAGAGTACGCTGGAAAGTATTAACTAAGCCATACCACCAGGGAGGTATTGGAGCACCAGACATGCAGTTATATTTTTGCTGCCCGCCCATCGCAGCACGCGCACTATTGGACGACACATCATGCGTACATTGCACACGTAGCGGTAGAAACGGGCAGCATACACCTGACTCCACTGATGGCTTTTATATCTAACCCTGCGACCTATACACATACAGACACGATCCACCCTGTTGTTGTACCTCAAGAGCATGGCATACACTGGCGAGCAGAGCGGACAAACTTCCAATTTATGCCCTGGCACTCTCCATAGCTAACCACCTGAGACTGTCGGTGACACAAGAAAAGAAAATCAAGCAAACTAGGGGATTGGCATAGGAGGAATGAATATCTGAAAAAATTAATTAACCAATAGGGGACTACTAATTCTACTATATAGGTGGCACTGGTCCACAAAAGCCTACTACTTCATAAATGAACATACCATCACAAATAATGGAGAACGTGATTATACAATTTAATTTATCATAATCGCATAGAAACATTCTTCAGCAGTTTTAGTCAAGAAAAGAAAATGACACGGTTACTAGAGGACATGAAGATGTATGCAATGAAGGATATTTTCCCACATGGCAGATTCATACAGCGAGGCGACCCATCGCTAAGCATACACAACACCCCAATGAAGATGTTCGCCCATATGCGCCTACAAGTGGCGATCGAGGACATGTACGCAACCTATCCGGAGGAACCGCCGACAATTCTCGCACTACAAACCTTATTAAAAGCATCAACACGGCAGAAATTAATAACCCGCCTATACACTGCTTCACAGTAAAAGATTGGGAATATAGTTGTACGCAGCTACAGTTACAAATTGTAATTTACGTATCATACACTTCAAATTTCTGCATAAATTGTATTATTCCCCGACTCAATTACACAGTTACAGACTCAGAACGCATGACAAATGCCACAGATGCGACGCTGAGCACGACGGTTTTCTGCACGTAGCATGGGCATGCCCGCAGATACACAAGTATATCCCCCCCCCCCCCCCCCCCCCCCCCCCCCCCCCAGGTTTAAAGACTGGCTCGTTGACATGTCCTATTGTAGGGAAACTATGGAGGCATATGCGGAAGAACTACCGCAGGCATCAAAACCAAAGGATTTCTGGCAACAGGTGAAACAATCTCTTAAATATGCAGAGTGATGATTAAGATGGGATAAAAGATTTAAAAGTGATTATAAGGGGTTGGCTGGGATTTATGCCTTCATGGGAGGAGAACAGTATGAATATGCGATGGCCCTTTGTCCATGTGTTTATAGACGTGATAAGTTTCAGTATGTAATGGGAGGCGTATGCAACAAAGAGGGCCCTAAAGTACATTAATGACTGTTACTGCATCAACTTATGTGTCTACTGATGATGATCTGATGAAGTTGTACGAATTCAATTCTATTACTGTACCTTATGACATAAAACATTTACAATGTCATTGTGAAATCACTTGTCAAACCGGACGAAATAAATAAAGTTAAAAAAAACTGCACTTAAACGCTGACACTGAAGAGATCGCTGTTTTGTCTAGTGTGCTTGATTGCCCAACTGCTTCTACTGTCATCTGGGGGTGGAGATTGGCTCCACTTTGTATGTTTCACCGGTGCCACGTGTTCAACGCTGCAAGGATCTGTCTGCACACTGCAAGCCTTGGCCGCAAGCTAACTGCACTAGCAGCTCCGTGTATCACACTGTAACTAGGGGAGGCTGGGGACATTAGTGGCATAATCCCGGCTTGGATAATTTGGCGACTGCGCGTAATGCCAGAGACGGCTGTTGGGCATGTGAGGTGGAGGCAATGTTAAGCAGAATACTCTATGCGTTTGTGGCAAGGAAGGCAGAGGCGCCGCATTCTCACACGGGCTTGCCGGCGCGGCCCCCCAAGCTCTATGCTCCCCCATTGCGCCACCGGAGCCTGTCTAACCAGGGGCAAGCAGGATGCCAAGCTACCGAAGCTGTCATTCAAAAATAAACGTGCTACGCGACATGCGGAGCCGCAGCATAAGGTGCAGACGGATGGCCAGCAGGACCCGCAGGCGGAGTATCAAGGGGAAGATCTGCGGAATCTTTGTTAGAGATGCGTTCTAGCCTACGCAACATAGACACGAAATTGGATACCCTGACATCGCATATGGATAAACTGCTGGGGATCATCGGAGCTAAAAATTATGATTTGGAGGCGAGATCGCGACATAACAATCTTTGCATTACTGGAATTCCTGAGATGACTGCCATATCAAAAATGGAAACATTCATCACAGACCTGCTCCACGAACTGTTCGATCCACACCTCTCCTCGGTATTTGTGGTGGAGTGAGCCCACTGATCGCTGGGGCAGAAGCCCCCTGTTGGTGCGCCACCTAGGCCTATCACTGAAAGCTCTTGAACTACCAAGACCGGGTAGTTCAAGAGCTGGCTGGCTAGAGAAAAGGGTCAGCTGCAACACAAGGGGAACACCATTTAATTTTACCCAGACGGCACTCTGGCAGTACAGGCGGCACGGCAGGAGTTCCTCCAGGCTAAGAGAATCCTTTTGCAGGCACAGATCCTCCACGAAGGATTGAAGGCAGTTGCCGACTGGATGAAGATCAGCCGACTGAAGCTGAACTCGGACAAAATGGAGGTCCTCATCCTCTGCTCCAACCCATCAGCCTGGGACGACTCCTAGTGGCCGGCAGCACTGGGAGCAACCCCTACACCCACCGACCACGCATGCAACCTGGGAATCATCCTCGACTCCACGCTCTTCATGATCAAGCAAGTCGACGCCGTCTCCTCCTCCTGCTTCAACACCCTCCGTATGCTCCAAGATCTACAGGTGGAACCTGGCAGATACAAGAACAGTCGCCCAGGCCCTCGTCAGCAGCAGACTCGACTACGGAAACTCCCTCTACGCAGGAGCCCCGACCAAGCTCCTCAAACAACTTTAACATATCCAAAACGCCTCGGCACGACTGATCCTCGATGTCCCACGCCACGGCCACATCACCCCCCACATAAGAAACCTGCATGGCTGCCCGTCAACAAGAGGATATACTTCAAGCTCCTCATCCACGCACACAAGGCACTCCACGAGACCGGCCCAGCCTACCTCAACAGACTACTTTCCTTCTACATCCCTAACCGCCAGCTCCGCTCCGCCGACCTCTCACTCGCCACCGTCCCGTGCATCCGAAGAACAACCACTGGCAGGAGATCCTTCTCCCACCTCGCCGCCAAGACCTGGAATACCCTCCCACTGAGCCTACGACAGACCCAAGACCTTCTGACCATCAGGAGACTTCTCAAGACCTGGCTGTTCGATCAGTAGAGGCGCCCCCTCCCCTCCCCAGCGCCTTGAGACCCCCACGGGTATGTAGCGCGCTCTACAAATGGTTGATTGATTGATCTTGGTGAAAACCCTTGCCTGTTTCTATTGCGTTTCAGTTATCTGTCACGCATCCTCCAATGAATTGCTGTCATGCATTATCAGCGGTTAAAAGAAGTGTGCTTTAATATCCGACTTTAAATGCAACCTTTTTGAGAATTAATAATAAACTCTTAAATAATTGCTGCTTAAAAAGCACTAATTTGGGTCGGCTGTCAAATACTCTTTTACTGTGACAAAGAATAAATCATTCTCCTTCCATTTTGAAATAGATTTATTTTATACTTGTTTTCTGCTGTATTCACCATCCATCCATTATGGACCTTAACATTATCTGAGAAGAAATGTGCAAATTGTTAGTGCCTGATCCCCACATTCAACAGGTAAATGTTGACTACCTGTTGAGAAGTAGCAATATCGAAATTGTGTTCCATAGGCAGCCATTTTACTAATTTTGGGTTCGTTAGAACAAGGAACATGTTTTTTTAGGTCGAGTTATACTCTAACCTATTACTACTGAACCAAAGTATCTTAAAGCAGCCGGATTTCGTACAATGCCTGTTAATTGTTCATCCGTGACTTCTCAAACGCACGCTTGGCACGTTCCCTCCCACTCGCTGGTATCCCGGCCCCCCACCAGGCTCACGCTTCTCCAGCATGCTGAGAGCTTCACTTCAAAGGGATCCGCTCCCCTGCCCCCTGCTTCACACTTCAAAGGAATGCGCCCTCCGCAATGCCGAGAGCATTTCCAGGCTGCTTTTCACCTTTAGTTTCAGAGCCTTTAAATGCATCGCCAAGAAAACGCCACCGGCCGCATTACAGAAACGTTATACAGGGGTAGAAATTAAGGAAAACTCTACTTGTACCTTTTTTGCTGCTTGCGCAATTAGAATGTAGCCAAATATATTTGCACCATAAACTTACAAACCAATTCACACGCTTTTTGCCCTGTTTTCATACAACCATGTGGCGAAAATGCCATTCCCAATTTTTCAAATGTGCTGGACAGGTTTTTGTTTGAGACAAAATCATTTAGAAGACGCCACCTCAGCAGCGCTCAGTACCCCACCACAGCATCACTCAGCACCACCAGAGCATCACTCAGCAGCTCCACCTCAGCACCACCATAGCATCACTCAGCACCACCATAGCACCACCACAGCACCACTCAGCACCACCCCAGCACCACTCAGTACCACCCCAGCACCACTCAGTACCACCCCAGCACCCCCACTCAGCACCCCCACTCAGCACCCCCACTCAGCATCCCCACTCAGCACCCCCACTCAGCACCCCCACTCAGCACCCCCACTCAGCACCCCCACAGCAGCACCCCCACAGCAGCACCCCCACAGCAGCACCCCCACAGCAGCACCCCCACAGCAGCACCCCCACAGCAGCACCCCCACAGCAGCACCCCCACAGCAGCACCCCCACAGCAGCACCCCCACAGCGCACCCCCACAGCAGCACCCCCACAGCGGACCACCACCCCAGCATCACTCAGGGGCGCCACCCCAGCATCACTCAGGGGCGCCACCCCAGCATCACTCAGGGGCGCCACCCCAGCATCACTCAGGGGCGCCACCCCAGCATCACTCAGGGGCGCCACCCCAGCATCACTCAGGGGCGCCACCCCAGCATCACTCAGGGGCGCCACCCCAGCATCACTCAGGGGCGCCACCCCAGCATCACTCAGGGGCGCCACCCCAGCATCACTCAGGGGCGCCACCCCAGCATCACTCAGGGGCGCCACCCCAGCATCACTCAGGGGCGCCACCCCAGCATCACTCAGGGGCGCCACCCCAGCATCACTCAGGGGCGCCACCCCAGCATCACTCAGGGGCGCCACCCCAGCATCACTCAGGGGCGCCACCCCAGCATCACTCGATTCAGAAAAGGGGGTGGTGATGGACAGAGTATCTGAATTAAACAGAACACTCATACCCAGTCAACAGATCAGGGCTTGATCCATCACCGTTTTTTAGCTCACTGCACCATCCCAGCTCAGAACCTGGCTACATGCAAATTAGTCTGTCCCTGGCCCAGTGCATCATGGGAACAGGGCAGACTAAACTACCAAGCCAATTCTTATACTGGGAAGGAAACAAGCTTCCGGGGACCGGTTTCTGGCATCACAGCCGTCTTCGGCCCGGCTTGCTTGAATCCTGATGGTGCAATGAGCATCACTCGGCGCCACCCACAAGGAGTAGGGACTTCCACCCACTCAGCTGGTCACACGTTGGATGGGGTCTTCACCAACGATTCCAGACTTGAAATTGGCTCCCCTTTTCCCCTGTCCTGGTCGGACCATCTGGCCATTCCCCTCGAATTCGCATCTTCCCACCTTGATATGTCTACGTTAGATCATAATAATTGGGAATTGAGGAGGAACTTCAGGGGGCTGAATAATGAAACTCTTGCTCCCCTGATGGCTAACCTTAAGCCTCCCCTCTGGAGAGATACCGACGCAGCTGCCCTTGACCTGTCTAACACTCTGGAAAGTGCTGTGGATATTCTTGCGCCGGTCAAACGACACTATTCTGCCAGGATCGGCCTTTGGCCCCCTGGTTTTGACTCCCTCAGATTGCTTAGACAGGGGTGCAGGAAACAAAGACTCTGGAGGTCTCATCTGGACCCTAAAGAGAGGGAGAAACTTAAATGCTTACTTAAAGGATACAAAATCGCGGTGCTAGCAGGCAAGAAAGCGTACTTTGCCAAATTGACCGCCTCTCTTAGCTCCCCCAGGGAACTGTTTAAAATTGTCGACTCCCTGTCTCTTCTTCAGTCACCCGACCCCATAGTACCTTCCCAAGAACTGTGTGATCAGATCTCCGCCTTTTTCCATACAAAGATTATGGATATCCACACAGCCCTGGAAGTCCTCAACTTTGACTTAGAGAGTCCCCCCCCCCCCCCATGGAATCTTGAAAAGCTTCCGCCCCATCTCCCTTCTTTCTGCTCCCGCTGAGATGCTAGAGGCCCACCTTAACCACCACTTGAGTGCCTTCCTGGATAGCGTCAGCTCTCTGGACTTTTCCCAGCATGGCTTCCGGAGGGCACATAGCACTGAGTCGGCTCTCACAGTGGTTGTCAATAACATCCGCACCAAGGTCAACAGTGGCCAGACTACTTTGCTGGTACTGCTCGACCTTACAGCCGCATTTGACACCCTGTCCCCTTCCATTCTGGCTACTCGCCTCAGAGAGACTGGAGTCGACGGACCAGCGCTTAGCCTTCTTAAATCTTTTCTTGACCAACGGAATCAAAGGGTCAAGTTGGGTGACTTCCTTTCGCCAGTCAAGCCTGTGCAGTGTGGGGTTCGCCAGGGCTCATCCTTGAACCCCACACTTTTTAATATCTACGTGGCCCCACTCGCCAGGCTTATAAGATCGTTTGGCCTGGAAGTTCTTTCCTATGCCGGCGACACCCAGATCATGGTCTGTCACAATCCGTTAACATAACTGCCCTAAATTTTAGGAACTGTATGGAGGCAGTCGCAGGCTGGATGATTAAGAACTTCCTAAAAAAAAATGGGGAGAAAACTGAGGTCCTTATTTTCGGAGGCAAACAGGAGATCTGGTGGATGGACTGGTGGTCCTCTGCTCTCGGCACCTGCCCCACGCCCTCAACTTCGGCACGCAACCTGGGTGTGATCTTGGACACCACCCTCTCTTTTGACAAACAAGCAGGACAGTCTCTACCTGTTGTGGTGCCCTAAGGATCTTGAGAAAGATCACCCATTATCTTTCCTTTGAAGCCCGAAAACAGGTTACGGTGGCTCTTATATCTTCCAGGCTGGACTACTGCAATGCACTTTACCTTGGCACTAATAAAGGTCTTGTCCAGCGCCTTCAGATAGTGCAAAATGCAGCAGCCTGGTTTGTGGTAGACGCCTGAAGCGCTCCTCAGGCTCCGCCATTAGGAAGGACCTGCACTGACTCCCCATGCAGGCCAGGATCAACCTCTGCCTTACGCACTGTGCCTTGTCTGGGACTGGACCCGAAAATATCCCGTCCCTTGTTTTCTATTATGTGCCCGGCAGGGCCCTCCTCTGCACTGCCAACAAAAAACTGCTAGCCGTCCCCCGATTCTCTAAGGCCAGACTGGGAGGAAGGGCCTTCCGCTCTCTTGCGCCCAGACTGTGGAACTCTCTTCCAGATCTTAAGGGCCTGGCTTCTCATGCGCTCTTCCGTAAAGCACTCAAGACCTGGCTCTTCCGGGAAGCCTACCTGTAATCTACTCTCCTTTTCCTTCTGTTCAAACAGCCGTACCATCTGTTAGCGCCCTGATGCCTTTGGGTTTAGTTGCGCTGTACAAATCCTCAATTCATTCATTCATTCATTCATTCACTCACTCTGCGCAACGCCAGCATCACTCTGCGCAACGCCAGCATCACTCTGCGCAACGCCAGCATCACTCTGCGCAACGCCAGCATCACTCTGCGCAACGCCAGCATCACTCTGCGCAACGCCAGCATCACTCTGCGCAACGCCAGCATCACTCTGCGCAACGCCAGCATCACTCTGCGCAACGCCAGCATCACTCGGCGCAACCATTCAACAACTGGTTCAAATATGTTCTCCCAATGTTTCAAGCTTTATTACAAATGTCACATAAAGATGTTAATATTTCACTTCTGTTCTTGGATTTTCATCACTAGAAAATACACTGAACATAATCTTCATAAAAGTTATTTACAAAAGTTTAAGTTATTGCCATTATAAATTACAATAACTTTTATTTAAGTATTAATTATCAAAAATAAATAAAAGCCATTATTTGTAATATTAATACATCTAAGTCACGTAAATCCAAAACATGTTGCATTACAAATGCTATAGGTGTCACATTTGCAAAAGTTATAACTAATGGCATTGTAAATGACAAAGCTATTAATTTAGCTATTTTCAAAACCACCATATAATAAAAAAAATTGACATTTACAAGACCAATAGCTCAAACTTTCATAATGCGAGACCTATTGCATTGCAAACGTTTGTTTAATATGCAGGTAATGCATATAGTTGTCTATTATGGAGCAGATCCATAGTTAAGTAGCAAAAGCTGCAGAAATGCATAATTACAGTGGTAGCATAGAACTTCTAAAAGCACTTTGTTGTACTTGGCAAATAGATTTTATTATTTTGTGTAGTATTGAATTCATCTAAATTGTCTCCTAAAGTTTTGAATGATTAAAAATGGAAAATAAAGCCTAAATATATGGTACAATTGGGGAAAGATGTGTGTAACGATTCTCTTAAATGGCGGGGGTTAATGGGCATTGATGCATCATGTTAAACTAGTAGCCCGTCTGCTTTGTGAGTAGATAAAAGGTTTGCAAGCTTTGGTTATAACGTCTCGGGGTTTCAGTTTTGTCAATCTTGCGTTGTTTGTTTCTTTGTTCCTTCTTTTCTTCCCACAGTCTGAACTAATAAGTAATTTTGCAAAAGTCTACCTCCGCAAAAGAATCTACTGTATACTCCTGGCACGCAAAAAGAAAATGCGTCCGCCTGAAAATGCGAAACACTGAAAATTCGAATTTGGTACTCTGATCAATAGCAGATCAAACATGACCCCCCTCAACTTGAAATCTTCTGCAAGCTCGATCACCACAGTCCTGTTATCACATGCTACATTTCTTTGTTAATCCTTCCTACCTTTGCGTCATTGTATATCTTTTTTCATTGTATATCTTTTTTTCTTCAATTAAAACGGATTTATTTTTGAACACAGTAATAAATAGTCATTAAGGCCCTTGGAACATAAACTGTCCTATTCGAGCCACAGTTTAGTGATCCTTTTGATATATGATTTTGCTCCCTCATATATATACTGCCACAAGTAGTCATACTGAAGCAGCATTGTGTGCTCTTGCACCTCGAAGAAGAGTCCCTTTATTTGCATGATCCCAACCCCCCACCCCCCAGGAGTTCACAACATCCAGACTGTTGTGAGGGAATAGTTGATCTCCCTGCTAGGTCTCTTCCCTTGATAATAGGGTTGTAAACTAGATAAACACCAAAACCAAAACCCACAAATGCTAAAAACGTATGTTTTATATAGTGTTTCTGCCCGGAATTTGAGCATGCCTGCGGATTGCATTTCCATCCATGTGTAGTCTGTAGGACCAAGGCAGGAGTCCTCTCACCCAAGACCCCCACCTGTGTGTGATGTCTTGAGGGTATGCAAATATGTATACAAACCAGCTATTGCTCTCTTCTTACAGAATCTTCATCTATAAAAGATTTTTTAGTGCTGAATGAGTGTTAAAGATACAGGTGTTAAAGATACAGGCACTTATAATTAACACATTTCTGCTCTTATTTACAGGAAAGTTGTGCATAGAGGTCACACCACAGAGCAAGATTGTATGGATTTCAGAAACTCTTTGCATTGGTTGTGGTATTTGCATTAAGGTAATACATGTATTCCTATTTATTGGATCAGCTGTTGCATCTATATAATGCTTTAAGTTTAAACATTTTGTTTCAATTTCCAGTGATTGCGTATGACAGATTTAATAAGTACATTTTCCCCTTTCTTAAGTGTATCAGAAACTTGAACTAAGTTTCTTACAGGCAATAAAGATAAAGAAGGTACCCCCTATTATTGTTTTCAGGTCCAAGAGAGAGGGGAAGGGAACAGGCAAAGACTATACAGAGTCCTCTAGCTGACCTATATTTCCTTAAAAAGTAGCCTATGGCTTACAAGTGCCCCACGAGTAGTTTCTAGCAAGTTTTTTTATAACAGCCCTCTTGTATAAAAGTTGTAAAAAAAAATTGCATGGTTAAAAATGGAGAGCTTTTAAAGAAAACTAAATGAGAAAACCAGTCTTTGCGAGTACACATTTTAGCTTCTGTTAAAATGAAATGTTGAGCAGCATTTAAATATACTCCAAAGAAACAAGTAAAATTCCAGCAATAGTACATGTATCTGTTTTGAAACTTGGCAGCTTCACCATCTCTGTTCCTCTGTTTTTGGACGTTGGACCAGTGAGGTCTGCTGACCGTCAAACATAGCTATCTATGCCCTACCTTTTCTGGATGTTCATCTCCACACGGTCATTAGGGTAGCCCTAGATCCAACTAAGGTGTAGGGCTTTCAAACCCTGCAACAACTCCTGAATATGCAGGCTTTGATTCCGATGTGTACGGCATTAGCAGTACTTCAGCCTTGGTGGATTTTAGGCTGTTTGTCCTGATGGACTCCTGCATTTTACTGGTACCCTTTACTGTATGGCAGATTCATCCCCCACTATGGATCCTAGTACTCGGTGGGTAAATAGCTGAAAACGTTCTAGGAGCAGTCTGACACCGTGAGATAAGCAATCTGTAGAAACATGGAGCCTTACCAAACTTTAAGTAGCATATTCATCAGGCACCTCTTCAAGGAGGACGTATAGCAGAACCACGTATGACCAGTCTGCACTTCCTAGATCTATATGAAAGGTGCTGCGGTAGACTAGCTTCAGTTGCCTAAGGGTGTATGACATACACATTCTTCTGTCCCCACTGGACATGATTGAGTTGGACTCTTCATTTGGTATTTTGGTACCCTGTTGGTTTAGAATTGGAATGTTGAGAAAGTGTTTTATTCCAGATAATTCTTTAAGAGTTCTTTATTGTACAAATCAGCCTTTTCTTTGAGATTGTTGGCTTGGTGCTGTACTGTACATATGTAATCTGAATTAGTAGCTGGCTCCTCGAAATCCTATTACTTTAACCAGCAGAGTGTGTGTATCTGAATGCTGCAAATTCATCCTGCTGTTGTAGTGTAGTAGATTGTGGGAGCAACATTTTTAAATGTCCCACAGCATTTGTGGACCTGCATCTGTGCCTATAATATACATTCTCGAACTGTGCCTAAAATGTACATTCTCTGATCTGAACACTTGGTTGGGATTTAATTTGACTTGCTGGAAAGCATCAGAATTCACAAAGATATTCTGTACACTGTGTGATGAAACATTTGCCTGTTATTTCCATGATCAGACCGATTTGTTTTGAAGGCTTTGATCTGTGTAGACTTTTACCTATAAGGATCCTGTTCACCTGAAAGTGCCCCTCTTTAATATAAAGCAAGTGTTTATGGATTTCTTTTTAGCATGCTCTGTTCATCCTTAAACACACAGGTATGTTTTTGACACGTGAGAATCATATTCGCATCTGTAGATGACAATATAATTTATTTTTGTAGTTCTTGATCATTGTAACATTTTGTTTCAGAAATGTCCATTTGGAGCCTTGTCTATCGTAAACTTGCCAAGCAACTTGGCAAAAGAAACCACGCACCGATACTGTGCCAATGCCTTTAAACTTCACAGGTATGTACTTTTTTTTATTCGTACCTCTTTGACTCAGTGGTATCGAGCTGACTTTAAGTTGGAAATTATACCTTTCCTAGTGGAATAGTGACATAGCCCTCCTGCGTTTTGTAGGTCTCCTGCACTGCAGCTACTCATTTGTGAATATTGTCTATCATTTTAAAAAGAAGGATTTCAGTAAATTAAATCACCTGCTTTAATGATTTCCTTTTGAAATTTGTTTGCAGAATATTAGTAAGAATGTTTATATGGTGAAAGTAAGAACCAATGTTTTCTTTATAGGCACAAAGCTTCAAGGTGGCGGATGCCATTGTATTGCTATTGCATTTATATAGCGCTTAATACCCTGGTGAAACGCAAAAGTGAACTGATAACAAACTCCACCTTGAGTGATTGCTTGATTGAAAGAGTGCTGAATTGCATTATAGCATGTGTGATCAATGCTTTGTTGTGTCTGGGTGGCTCATGTTGTGCTCTAATTGTCTTATGCCACAGCTCCTTGGCATGTGATGGTAGGAAATGTACAAGGTACACAAGACTTGCAAATTACATTAGTTTCCCCTGAGTATGTCTGTGCCTGATTTGAAAGGGTCTCTATGGAATCCACTCACAAGTTTAAGAGCAGGAAGTTGTCTATGGCATGTCCTGCAAAAGGCAATAATGGTAGATTCTTTATATATTCCCCTAGAGATACAGATGAGCAATTCAAGCTATGCACTCAATAAGGCTTGCCATGCTAAGTGATCTCACTTCATCGCTGAGCAGCAAAGAGTAATCCACAGACATAGTAATGCTCTTTAGAAGCTTCTCAGAAGTGACCGAGTGGCCTACTAGAGTGCACTGACTCCAGAAAGGCTAGTTTAAACCTTCTATGGGGTCCGTTCAGGAGTGACAGAGGAGTAGCCCCTTGTAGACACTAGTTATAGGCACATATTTTAAGAAATAAGACCTCCGTCATTTACTTAATAGCAGGCATTATAAATGTGTACCTATGAGAACACCCCTTATTGCTCTGACATCCTCTCTGCACGTGATATAGATCCTGTAGGCCTGAAAAATCATCATTTTTGCTCACTAGTGATGACTGGTTTCACTTGAAGAGTCATCTCATCATTGATTCTCTTTGTTGTATACAAGGCCATAATGCTGTTCTCACGTCTGGCTTTCATTGTTTTCTCTGCCTGACCAGGTTTTAGTGCTGCACTGTCATGTCATATAGCAGAAATTAAAGATTTTGAGACAAATTGGTCTTCCTACTTGTTGTTCCTGTGGGGTAACCCTTTTACAGCAAGGAAATAATTCAGGGATTCAATGATTATATAATTCTAATGCCAAGACCGTACAATAAACATTCTCCCCATAGTGTCCATCAAGGAGCAGTGGGGGCAAGACCTGAGAAAGTGCCATAGTGCAACAAGAACAATGGGTCTATGGAGTCTACTCGTCTGCAGAGGAGAAACGACCCAAGGATTACTTTTGGTCTGTGAAATTCCCCCAGAAGCATTGAAGACACAACTCAAAGAATCTCAAATTCCTTAGTAGAGGGACCACTGTTTACTGCACAGAAGAGGTTACTGCATAACCAAAGGAAGTCAGACACAACCTCCTGATTATCACATTAACCCCAGTAGATGGTCTTTGTTGTCCACCCATAAGTCGTGCAGGCGCAGCCAAACTAATTCAGGGCACTTAAGTAGAGGCCCTGTGGCGTACTACTGAAAAAGGTATAGGTGCAACAAAGGAAATGCGGACAATGCTGAAGATGATTATCTGTGTACTACCTACAAGGGGTCCAACTACTTAACTACTGCATCACTCTTCTCTCCTGAGTTTAAGATCCATTTGCTGATTTATCAGATATTCTTATGGTACTTTGCTCTTCATTGGGAAGTGCTCTTTATTAAACTTTTGCTGCCTCTGACATATTTTCTAAAATATGTATGAGTAGAAACCGAGGGAGAAGAGTGCTCCATTAAAGGGTGTCAATGTTAATTTACATTCTAAGCATAACTGCCTGTGTTCTATTTTTTAAGATGGAAACTGGAGTTGGTCTGTACCTAGGTGTTTTGCTGTCTAGTTCGTGGCCTAAATGCCATCCTTGTAAGAAAGTAACTTTTTTGCAAACCCATTCCCTCCCTGTAGGACCATGTACTTTGTTACGGTCTGTGAGCTGCATGTTTGGTCTTTCTTGAGTAGTAAAAGTAACTTGTCCACTTAAGAGAAAACAGGGTTGTTGTGACAGCAAAACCTAAAGAGAGCAGCAAAAATGTAAGAAAATAAAGTCTGTATGATGTCTGATTTAATTTGACCACTTGGATCCTACCTTACTAGAAGCCCTCATAGGTGTGTAATTTAATGAAATGTCTACTTGTCCATGGGGCAGGTTGCTTCATAAATCAACTTGTCCTGTAACAAAATCCACTTGTCCCTTTTGTGCCATTTAATGCGGCAACAAATCATGGCAGCAATCTCCTTGTATAAGAGCACTGATATTGCCTCTCTGATGCCAGGGTTCATACCATAGTAGGGTTTGAATACTAGCCCTTCCCTTATGTTGCAACGTTCTCGCACATCTACATACATACATAGCGTTAAGAAATAGGTACATGGTTGGAATGCCCTATTGAGTCTGTGCAAACCTACTACCTTGCATGTTTTAAGGGTTTTCACCAACTCTCCTCTAATCTTTTCCCTTACCGAGAAAGGTTGGAACTTTACTCCTGACAGTGGCAAATGTGAACCTTCTTCCAGGGTTGGGAAAGAGCGGTTGGAGGATAAGTTGCAAACACTCAGTTTTGCACATGAGCAAATCTACACACGTATATTTGCTAATACTAAAATGCAGTTCACAAATATTTTCTAAGAGTACTATTTCTTGGCCTACTTCTGTAAATTCTTGTGAATTCACAAAAGTTGTATATCTCCACTTAACGCGAGGACATGTACTGTGGATGCCCTTTTTAGACTTTCTTTATTAATTAGGCCCCTAATTAGGTCTGGCGTTAACCATGGTCTTTTGTGTTTATTAAAATTGTCTCTCTCCCTATCAGCTGACTTAACTGTGAGTGGCCGCATTCTGCTCTTTCACAAGGAGCATATCATCGCACAAAGTAGTTTTGTTCAGTGCCAGGAACTACTGGGGCAATATGTGCTTGTTGAGACCATAAACAATTTTTATTTTGCCAATGTTTGTTATAATGGTGCAGACCCAGCAGCTCCCACACCAATAGAGTTTTACTAAAACCATGCCAAAACAAGTCACACATTGACAAAACCAAAACGATGACCACCAATTTCAGACCTGCCTGGTTTGAAAAGGCTTGTTTATTTTTGTATCCCATAATCTTACTGAAACTAGTTACACTGATTTTCCATTTTGAATATCTTTGGAAAATACTAGCATACACCAACACGTTTAACAAATGATGCTGTAAATAAATGATACCCACAATTTTACAGTAGTTTAGCTAAATTTTATTTTCTCCTACTTGCATTTCTTTGTGAACATTTTCTTTTGAAAGCAAAGACTCATTCTTTCAAGCTTCTGCAAATGTTTGCATCTAATCAGAGAGCATTCTTGGAGCATTGTACATAGCCTCATTTTGCTAAACTTTCAAAGCGTGTGTACACATTTTTATACTGGTACCACTGTCCGTAGTGCAGTCCGGGCTTACATTTACTTAGAGCGCTCAGCCTAATGATAAAGGCTTAGCATTAATGAACCAGAAATATAAGTTTGAACAGTATTAACACATGGGCACAAATATTACCGTAACTGCAGATAGTGACCGTCCCTGATCCATAACGTGTTAATGTAATTCAGCCAAAGGGTTTGTGCTGTTGTGGGTTGGGCCTACTTGTCCCAAATACAAAAGCCACGTTAAAACTTGTCGCCCGCCCTTTACCTCAAACAATATCCTCGACGTCCTGCTATATGAATGCATTATCCCTGAGTCCTGACCTTACTAGAAGGCCAGAGTTTTGGCTGAAGTCTTCATTAACTTCTCCATCTCTTGACTTGCATGCTAATCATAGCAGTTGCATAGAAAGAAAATGTTTTAACTGTATTGTAAACCTGTTTTATTGGGCTTTATCCAGGTTGCCTATCCCCCGTCCTGGTGAAGTGTTGGGTTTGGTTGGCACCAACGGTATTGGCAAATCAACCGCTTTGAAAATTTTAGCAGGAAAGCAGAAGCCAAACCTTGGGAAGTATGATGTAAGTTGATAAAACATATTTAATTGTAAGTGCAGTTATGTATTGTTTTGCTAGTGCCATTTAGTTGGGTTTATTGGATTCAGTGTTTGTAAAACATAATTGGGCTGCAGATACCTACGTTTTTCTATTGCTTTTCCACCTTCTGCCAATATCTACACTTAGAAACCCGTGTGGGTGCCCTGTTTTTGCATGAACCGGGCTACACCAGTGTACCTGGTGATCCGTCATAAATATTTTTCCATGAAAAACCACACTTAAATCCACAGCTATGTTCTTCAGATAAGTCTTTCATTCGTAAGTATTTTGAAAATGTTTAGAATTAAGATTACGAAACTCACAAATCACACATGCTGTTAAAAGATGCTATTTGAAAAATGAGCAGAATGTTAATTCTGAAAGTGATGTTTTCTAACCTCCTGTAGGATCCACCAGATTGGCAGGAAATTTTGACCTATTTTAGAGGATCGGAGTTGCAGAATTATTTCACCAAAATCTTGGAGGATGACCTAAAAGCAATCATAAAGCCCCAGTATGTGGACCAGATCCCAAAGGCTGCAAAGGTTGGTGCAATGGTGCAAATGAAAATTAATTGAACAGTTGCTTCATATAAGTGTGGAGTCTGTTATCACTGGTTAGTTGTTTTGCCTTTGTCTTTGATGTTTTACGGTGCTGGTAGCTGGAAGTCCTCTCAAAGTCTTTGATGCCCATGTTTTTCTGACTAGCCCTATTTATTTTCTCCCAATAATTATGCAGGTCTACGATCAGTTCTCTTATCTTTTATTATGTCATTAGAGCTGTGCGTTGATGAAGGGTACATTTTAGGGTCTAACCCCCCCTCCTGGGTGTAGCTGCCCCTTTTCTCCAGTTATGTGGTGACTGGTGTCCATGGTTGTCTTTTTGCCACTATCCCAATTTGGAGAATTCATATGTACTCTTCCCAGTTAATGGTGCGTCTAGGCCTCACAGCTGGGTTCCATGTTCTTCTGTTTGCGTGTTGTGTTCACATGTTCTTGCTGATGGGAGCTCCTTTTATTTATTTTTTTGCAGTCTGCCAGTGTCTGGGATTGCCATGCCAGCCTATGCATACTTCTGCTTTGCGCTCCCTCCTTGAAACCTGGTCTGCCTGGTGGGATGACTCTGGCAGGTTTTCCCTTTGTTTATTGCAGATTTCTTTTTCTACCCCTTTTCCTGTGTTGCTACTGCTCACCAAGGAAACTGTAGCATGTGCTGGTCTCAAACACTGAGTCTACACACTCCCCTTCCCTTTTCTTCTGGACTGACCTCCGATTCCTCCTTTAACCTGGAAAACGTGGGCAACCGAGAGAATGTGCTCCCCACCTCAGCCGCCAAAAGTGGAATAAATGCATATTCCCTTTCGAAGCTTACATGGTACTTCTTTGGATATTTTGGAGGCTCTGCCACCAATGCAGAGCACGTGTTGCCACGAACTGAACTTCTGTTGCTTTACTCCCTCCAGACTGGATCTAAGCCTGGATTCCGGGGGGATATTAATGTCTGCCTTCATAAAAAGCTTGCCTACATCTACCAGGAGGGGAAGTTCTCTGATCTCACAAAGACCTGCACAAGGTCCAGCTGACTGGAGAGTGACTCCGAGTAACAAGACACTCTAGTCTAACTGGCAAGACGAAAGAAAAGGACCAAAACAGACATTATCACGATTGTGGAATTGCAGTGTTGCCTACATTTATCCAGTAAGAAAAAACAATGGTCCAAGACCCTAATTCTTTTCAGCCTGATTCAATCAGTGTATATTCATACAATGGGAATGTTCCTGGGCGTTCCAACAAGATCCGCTCCAAATCAATTATTTCACATAGTCAAACAATTATATATATATATATATATATATATATATATATATATATATATATATATATATATATATATATATGCCACTACAACAGCAATTCAGAGTACAATATTAATTTATTGTCTCTACACAAGTGGATGGGAATATACAAAAATATTTTTTGCTTTTTTGAAGTAAGAAGGTTGCCCTAAAAGGCGTGCACAAAGAAGTGATCAAAAGAGTGTACGGTGAATAAGGAAAAGAAAAATCAAAGTAATAGGATAAAAGTGTTCACATTTTAATTCTATATTCACGGTCTCACAATTTTCCATGTCAAAGCCTGGTGCACAAAATAATGTTGAATACCAAATGGTGTCAGTATAAATCAAACTCAGACAACCAAGTCAATTATTTGTGGACTTTTTGGCAAGTGTGGATCCTAGGTTAAAAAAGTATTGTCGACGTTTCGACTCGACTTATGGTCAGCCGGTAAGTTAAACCTGGACCGTGCAAGTCTTCCTCAGGACAACTGGTTGGGCAACCAAGGGTTAAAGATGACCCTATAAAGAATAAAAAGGGGTGGGGGGATTACCCTGTTGTAGTGATATAAACTAAAACTAAATAGAAACTCCCCTTCGGGCAGTATGCTTACCCAAGGGAGCAGAAGCCGAACCCAGTGTATCTTCGGATCAGCCAAGTAGGAATAATTCCTGCAATACATAATGATGTAAACTAAGGACTGCTCATCATAGAGACCTATATGCGCCAATTAATCGCATGGGTCTGTCCATAAGATTACCTTATTTGAGTAGGGAGATTCAAACATCCATCAACATGTCGTCCAATCTTACGTTGCAGAAATGAATTCCAATTGGATGTAGTGAGAACTCAATCCCTGTCCCCAATGGTCGTAGAGCTGTTTAAAAGACAGAGGGGGATTTATGTAATAGAAATTCGCCAAAAGCAATGTTTTGGCATTTATTAATTGCGCTGTTTCGACACTTGATAATTGCAAAACATAGGTTAAGTTACCTTAAACTCAACACTTCAATCGGGAGAGGCTCCTGTTGTGCACCGATCAGGAAGCTGTATGACAAAAAAGGGGGAGGGGGAGGAGTGATAACTGATTACAAGAGGGGTTTTATTATCGTCAAGTTGACTGAACATTTCACCCCCTAGCATCAACACACGTTGGGAGAGACTGGTCCTTACCCATATTTGCGCGGTTCCTGTTTTCCATTGGTGATCTCGAGTGAGGATTCCCAAACGCTTCCGCATCAAGCGGTGCCTCAGTCTCTCTGTGATTAAGTAGTGAAAATGGACGACAGACTATGCGTCCAGATGATATGCATTGAATGAGTGAAATTGGGTTTTTTTATTATGCGGGCAGATTCCTGATCCTACTAATTCTAACTTGTGAGCACACCACCGAAAAACGGGGGGGCACACAGTTATGAGAAAATAGCGATCAAATCGCTAGGAATTTGCGCGCCATTTTGGATAGGGAGGCTACAGATACAGTAGTTGAGTAATGAAAAAGGACGACAGACTATGCGTCCAGGAGATATACATTTATCAAATAAAATTAGGTTAATTACTTTGAATTTAGATTATGAGGGCCGGAGCCGGAACCTCCTAATTTCAACGTGTGAGCACACCACCGAAAAGAACGGGGGGCCCCACAAATATTATGAAAAAATATCGATCACATCGCTAGGAACCTACGCGCCATATTGGAATGTCTCGAAGGTACAGTGGGGCCCGACATTTCGTGGAACCTAATGTGTCATTCTAAAGGAGTGATAGGTTGATCCAGTATGGTCAATTTTGCTGTATCATGTGATTGGTAACATTCCTATACCCTGCGATAAAAACATTAGCATAAGTATAATATACAATAAACCATTAGTGATGCTTGCATTGGGCTATTACAGGATCAACCTATCACTCCTTTAGAATGACACATTAGGTTCCACGAAATGTCGGGACCCACTGTACCTTCGAGACATTCCAATATGGCGCGTAAGTTCCTAGCGATTTGATTGCTATTTTTTCATAATATTTGTGGGGCCCCCCGTTCTTTTCGGTGGTGTGCTCACACGTTGAAATTAGGAGGTTCCGGCTCCGGCCCTCATAACCTAAATTCAAAGTAATGAACCTAATTTTATTTGATAAATGCATACTCCTGGACGCATAGTCTGTCGTCCTTTTTCATTACTCAACTACTGTATTTGTAGCCTCCCTATCCAAAATGGCGCGCAAGTTCCTAGCGATGTGATCGCTATTTTCTCATAACTGTGTGGCCCCCCGCTTTTCGGTGGTGTGCTCACAAGTTGGAATTAGTAGGATCCGGAATCAGCCCGCATAATAAAAAAAAAACAAAAAAAGAGGCACTGCCCGAGGTGACTTGTAAGGGGCACTTCTTTAAGAAACATGTCATCCAGGATGATGCTCTCCCTTGACGGCCTAGGTTATCCAACTTCTCCAAGAGAACTCTAAAAAGAGTTTTGGGACCGGTATGGGCTGATGTAATTTGCTCAGAGTATAAAGTGGCTTGAGCAGCTCTGCATAGACAGTTATAGTTTCTCAATTCTGTTTTATATTTGAGCTTACTCTCCTCATCATAAAAGAGCCCCTAGGACCTCTTCAGGCACTTGCATCTTGTTTACTCCACCCATTGTTCCTTGGTGACCCAAGGGGCTGGATCTGACTGGATAATTGAGTTTAGCTGGCAGGACTGTGTCCAGTCGTTGTGGGAAACTGGGCTTTTGTTGCAGTAGTCCCCCCACTTGAAACCCCCCCCCCTTCAAGCTCCTAGATGCTGATTTTCGACTGACAGTGCACAGTCCTGTAACCCAGACCTCCGTGCCAGTGCTCCTTCCTTAAAACAAAGTGATGTATGATAACAAAGTGATGTATGATAATTTGACAAATGGCTAAGGACTTTAGCAGCCCTGTAAGTCCTTATTAAATGGTAACCCTGGTACATTAGGCAGGTGTGCTACAGAGGATTCCTGAGGGCTGCAGCATATCTTATGGCACCCAAAGGGACCCACACACATTCCACACAGACTGCTATTGCAGACTGCGTGACCTGGTGTAGGGAACTTTTTTTGTTTGTTATTGTTGCAGTACTCCCACCCGCACACACACACACACACTTTTTGACTGGTAATTGATGTAACTTTGACTGAAGTGCACAGGGTTCCTCCTAACCAGGTCCCCAGTGGAAGTCTCCCTTCATGGTCCCCCTTCCCTCCCCCCCCCCCCCCCCTCTCCCTGCCAGAACTTTACAATTGTTGTCCCCCCCCCCCCCCCCCCCCCCCCCCCCCCCCCCCCCAATTGACAAAACCTTTAGTGCCCTTGGAAAGTCCTTAGTAAATAATACCCCTGTTGCCTAAGGCCCGAGTTACTGAAGAAGGTCCCTAAGGGCAGCAGCACAAATTATACCACTTAGCACTTGCAAGGCTGCATGTCCTGGAGCTGACAAGTGAGAACTCTGCATGTCGCAGATCTTTGTGCCATGTCTCCTTAAACTGTGTGCAATATTTGTAGGTCACCCCTAAAGCTGGCCTCACAGCACCAAGGCAGGGTGCTGAAGTTTGCATGCATGAAGAGATATGTCTGTGTGCTGGTCAATCCTATTACTGCCATTAAAAGTGACCAGCACAGCCATTTTTAAAATATGTTATGGACACTGAAGAAAACGGGTTCCCCAGCTACATGATGGCTTCACTGAAGTTAGGGATGTTTGATATCAAACATCTCATATTGATGAATCCACACTGATTCCAGTGATGGATTTACCAATAGGTGCATTCAAAGGGCACCTTAGAGGTGCATCTTGAACACCTACGGGCCACTGGTGTACTTGCTGATTGGTTTCTGCCAGCCGAGACACTGTTCTGAACTCCTAGGGTGAGACCCTTTTGCTGTCAGGAGACCCAGAACAAAAACCTGTCCGGAAAGAGGGTGTAAATTCCCCCCCCCCCCCCCCCCCCCCGGGGTTCCCCACCATCACACACACACCCAGGATAACCTGCTGATTAGCCTACCTGGGGCGGCAAACGTTAAAGAGCTGCCGCCTTTGGAATGCGAAGCTGGCTCACGGGAGAGAAAAACGAAAGGGTATGATGGACGGAGTGTTGAACAATGCAAGCGCTCACCCGCAGTCAACTGATCTGGGTTTAATCCATCATCATTTTTTAGCTCACTCCGCCATCCCAGTTCAGACATGGCCATATGTAAATCAGTCTGACCCTGTGCCTCATGGGAACTGTCCAGCCCAAACTGCCAAGCCACCCCTCCTTGTCTAGACCCTCCTAGGCACTTGGGCAGGAGGGAAGATTAGCTAGTCAGGCTACTACAACCTCTAAGGTGGGCTAAACTGAGGTGAATTCGATTTTTCCGAAGTAGTCGTCATTGTGAAGGCATATTTAGGAGTTCTGGGATGGGGTATGCCCACTTCAAACAGGAAGTGGTCATACAGGGGGAGTAGTGACCACAAGGGTCAGTAGCCCGTTGGCTCCTACCCTAAACTCCTCACACCCCTAAATTCAGTATTTAGGTAAGCCTCTGGCACGAGAAGAGTAGATCCTGACGACTTAAGAAGAGAGGACACAAGATTTGCAGAGGGGAGATAAGAAGCAGCTGACCTTGTACCAACCCTTCCGGCATGTCTGTATCCCTTGTCAAAAACTGCGCCAATGTCGACTTGACCTGCAGCTGTGAACTACAGAAACGTAGGAGACCCATCTGTCTTTGAAAAAGACCAAGACCTTCTGTGAAAAGCGGACCTGTCTCCTGCATCTTTCAGAAACTCTGAAGCAAAGACTGAGACCTCAGGAATCCCCAAAACCTGACACCGAAGCCACCACTTCACCAGTCGCCGCCAGCTTGAGTTGAAGTTGGCCAGCGGTATCAACTAGGTCCCCCACCCCTCCAGAGCTGGGGTCCATTGTGGTTTTGACCCTCGTAAACAGTCTGATTGTCGCCTTAAGCCTCTACTCACAGGCTCCTGCTACCACAACTGCTACCTGTAAGAAAAACACCTAAACCACCTCTGCATCTGTTAGCCCCCGGGACATGGAGAAGAGTATCAACGGTGTACCTACGTCCCCAAGCATCATTACGCCAGAGCCTGTTGTTCAACTCGACTGGTCTTCCAGCGAGGGCCTGCAGCTTCCTTTTGCCATGACCGATCTCCATAGAAAACCACTGGGCTCAGTACACTGTTTGGCACCCTGCACCCAGCTGCCCTTGTGGATGGTGGTGGTGTACTGTTGGTGCTGCATTGGACGTTGCCAACCACTCTGCTTAACTCCTGAAGATTGGTCTTGTAAGTTGCTGTGCTATACCTGTTGGCAGAACTTGTTCTTTCTTCCGTAGAATAACATGGCAGAGGTGTCACACCTGGGATCCGGTAATCCCCGACCAACCGCATCCAGAGGACCCCTGTAGCCTCTATCTGAGGGGTGTCCCACCGCCCAGAGCCAGTAAGGAAAATCTTACACCTCAAGACACTCCCACAGCCTTGGGTGGCCCTTCCTCTGGTATCCAGGCAACTCCCAGCTTCCCATCTTACTTCTCCAACTGGCGGTCACCTCCAGAAGATCTTCGTGCCCGAGCCTGCAGTGTTTTTGTGACTGGAGATTCCCAGTTGAAACCAACACAACACTTATCTAGCACCCTGCACCCGGCCGCCGCTGTGGGGGCCCTTTGTCTGCTAACTCAGATCCCCCTTTGCCCTGAGCTAAATTCTAGGAGCTTTCCTCCCACATCCATGTGGCATAGCCATGAGCAGCCAACCAACCGCCAACCCCCCACCCCCCCCCCCCGGATAACATTGGGCCTCAGCACTCGGCACCCGGCTGCTCTAGTACCGCTGAGGGTGCTCATTTGAGTGCATCCTTGACCCTGGGAGAACCCTGGTTCTAACCCTGGAAACTCCACTCCCAAGACTGATCACTCCTCTTTAAACCAATAACTAGATTTTCTCCCATAGAACTGCATTGACTGTTTTTCTGTGGAAAACGTTCTAAGTGTGGAGTTGGAAAGTGTATGAACATCTAGGAAACGTTTTTGAGATTAACTGTTTTACTTACCTTTTGTCCAGGAACTGTCCCAGTGTGATATCATGGCATAATACACTGGGTAGAAAAACTAATCCTGAAAAGTAATCCGAAAGTAATTACAGATGTATTTGTACATATTTACAAAACTGTAAGAAGAAATCATCCAGCTTGCTTTTTAACACTGTCTTCAAAAGTACTATCATATATAAGTCCTGCTTGGTTCTATAAATAAAAATACAACAAAGACATATATTTTTGATACAAACAATTAGTCTGAGTTCAGTCTTTGAGTGTGTGACATCATTTCTTTCCTGAGTTTGTACAATAAAATGCTTAACACCACCCTCTGATAAAGCCTTGCTGCTCGCCCACACTACCACAAATGGAGAGTAAGGTATTATCAACTCTTACCTCTGTAAGCCTTTGTGGATCTACTGGACTCCGTGCACACTATACCTTACTTTGGTATAGTATATACACAGCCAGCTTCCTACACTTGCCGACCTTTGGTCCTGAAGACTGGATTTGTAAGTGTGTTACATACCTGTTTAACCGCAATATTGTTTTACCCATAGGATAAAATTGATCTGGTCTGAAAAATTTCTAAGTGTCGATTTTTCAAAGTGAAGAGTATTATTATCTAAACTTATTTACCTTATTGCGAAGAACTTGGCATTAAGATAAAATACAAAGTATATCTTTTTTCTAAAATTGTTGTGGATCTCCTTTAGTCGTGTGTGCATTTTTGGTTAGGGTTGTGCAATAAATGTCTTGCACTCCTCTGTGTTAGGCCTAAGGCTGCTCGCCCACACTTCCACCAATAGAGCACTTTGGGTTTTACATTGAGCCCCGTCCATTTTTGGGGAACCCCTGAACACTCTGCACAGTATAACTACCTGATGGCTTACTATATATAGAGCCAGCTCTCTAAACCACTCTCCTCTGCGCCAGTTCACTGTACGCTGCGCCTCACTATACATGTGTTGCATTCTTATTTGTAAATATTTCCCTTTTTAATATTATTTTCTATCCATCTGCATATTTCCCTTTTAATAGAATGTATCTTTGTTGTTGCACATGGTGTCAGCTCCTACACTTAAGCCATTTTGTTTGAACAAACTATGTGTTTTGACAGTAGATGCCAGTCTTTATGGTCTAGGGGGTGTGCTTTCGCAACGTTCGGGTAAAGAAGAATGGAATGTTGCATTCGCTTCTAGGTCTTTAAATCTTACTGAAAGACGGTACGCGGTGATCGAAAAGGAATTGTTAGGGTGTGTGTGGACGGTTGAGCACTTCCGGAATTATATTTGGGGTGCAAGTTTTTTGATACGTACTGATCACAAACCTTTGGTGGGTATTCTTTCACCAGGTGGAGGTTTAAAGGCAACCGCTCGGATTGCTAGATTGATGTCGCGTTTGCAGGAATACAATTTTGACATAGAATATGTGCCGGGTAAACTTGATGTGACTGCGGATTGTTTGTCAAGGCTACCGTGTCCCAGTGTCGATGGTGATGGAGATGAGGAAGTAGTGGTTAGTATAACTGAAAGGTTGTCTGAGAAGTACAGTGTTATTTCGGAAGAATTGTGGATGAAAAGCATGAGTGAGGATGCTGTCTTATGTAAAGTGAGAGAATTTGTCAATTTGGGTTGGCCTTCTAAGGATCTTATTCCTGCTGATGTTATGCCTTTTTTCAATGTTGCTGATGAATTGGCCATTGAGGGAGATTTGCTGTTCAGAGCTGGAACATGTATTCCACCTTTCTCTGTAAGGAATGTTATTTTGCAAATGAATGCCACATGGGAATGTCGTCAATGAGAAGATTAATTAGGTCAAATGTTTGGTGGCCTGGAGAAGTTTGTAGATAGGTTTGTTAGAGAATGTCCTGTGTGTATTGAAAGTGATAAGATGTGCAAGTGTGATCCGGCACCTTTGACTCCTGTGAAGTGGCCAGATCATCCGTGGCAGAAATTAGGAATTGATATTGCTGGTCCATTTACTTTTTTGCCGCAGGAGTGTAGATTTGCGATTGTTGCTGTCGATTATCACTCCAAATGGCCCGAGGTCAAACTTGTACCTCATCCCAACACTGAAAGTGTTATTCTCTTTTTGAGAGAGATTTTTCCAAGAGAAGGTTTCCCAGAAATTGTTGTATCTGATAACGGGGTACAGTTTAAATCTTTGAAAATGTCAGAATTCCTGCGTTCATATGGAATAAAATATTGTACTACTGCTTTGTATGAACCGCAAGGAAATGTACAAGTTGAGAGATACAACAGGGTTCTCAAACAAGATATCTTATGGGCACGGAAGTTTGGGGGAATGTGGAAAGAAAAATTGAGGGAAAAGTTGTGGTTGTACCGAATAACGCCTCATGCCACGACGGAGGTTTCACCTTTCCGTTTGTTAAAGGGTAGAGATCCTGTGTCAAATTTGTGTCCTTTGTGGTTCAAGGAGAGTGTTGGTTATCGCATGGTTGATGTGAATGTCAAGGATGTTGCTGAGAAAGTGGAGTTTAAACAAAGCAAATGCAAATGTGATTATGATTCTCGAATGAAAGTCAAACAACCTTCATTTATGGTGGGTGACGTTGTAAGGATTCGTAAACCTGGTTATGTTACCAAGGGTGAGACAAAGTTTGGCAAACCTATGAAGGTTGTGAAGGTTTATCGCAATAGCATTGTTACACAATTTGGTAAGAGGCGGAATGTTAGAAGGGTATCTAAATGTGTATCTTGGTGCTCCGATAGTGGATCTAAATAATGTTGAGCAATATTTTATTGTGTTCAATTGTGTATTCTTTTGTGTAATTTATGTTTTAGATAATTTGAGTTGTTACTTATTTTCTCTTAGGGGGAAAATGTGTTGCATTCTTATTTGTAAATATTTCCCTTTTAATATTATTTTCTATCCATCTGCATATTTCCCTTTTAATAGAATGTATCTTTGTTGTTGCACATGCACACTGTGGAGTAATTCCATTTGGAATGGTGTTGATATGAAATGTACTGGCGTTAGAAAACTGGATGGAACCTGGAGACTGGAGTACTGTGGTGCAACTCAATAAACCTTGGATTTTCTACCTGGATTTATTTCATATTTATTACAAAGTCTCTAATCTAGGCCGCTGTAAACCACTGCACTCCACGCCAGTGCACTCTATACCACTTTACTCAAAAGCCATGCACTCCACTCCAACTACTCTGCACAACTGCACTCTACGCAGCTATACTGTACTGACACACTCTGCCAGAGAATGCTACGCCACTCTATTCTACTCAGCGCCACTGTACTCCGCAAGACTGCCCTCTGAACCACTCTACAGGCCTGCACTCAGCACCACTATACTCTGCAAGATCGCACTCTGCGCTACTCTACTCTGCACCACTACACGCTACGCAACTCTATACCATTGCACTCTGACACTCTACTCCGCAAGACTGCACCCTGTGTCACGGAATTCAAAGCCATTCTACTTTGCCCCATTGAACTCTACTGCACTCTATGCCAGTTCACTCTATTGCACCATAATCCACTCTGCACCACTGCACTCCTTGTCACTTTACCTGCTCCATTCCCTTTTTCCCTGCTCCACTCCGGATTTTCACTCTACTCTGAAACAATCTACGCCACTGCAATGTACTCTGCGCCACTGTACTCTACACCAGTCTGGTCTACCCCACCGTACTCTATGCGAGTGCATTCTACACAGTTTTTCTTTAAACCAATGTACTCTTCGCCACCTCGCTGTACGCCAATCTTCTCTGCACCATTGTACTTAACACCACTTCACTCTGCAACATTACACTCTACGATACTCCATTCTGATTCTCTACTCCACTGAATCTTTACTCCACTCTGACACTCTACTCAACTTTCTGCCACTCTACAACACTGCTCCACTCATAAACGCTCTACGCAACTCCCTCTGTTCCACTCCATGCCCATTTACTCAACTCTGTTCTACAACACACTACTCTACTCTGCCAGTCCACACCACTCTGCAACCCTCTGCTCCAGTCTATGCCCTTCCACTCTACTACACTACTCGACTCTGACAATCCACGCCACTCTGCGCACACTCTCCACACCACTCTGCACATCCTGTATGCCACTGCACTCTACAATCCTCTACTCTACAACACAGTAGGCCCTTCCACTCTACTCACTCCATGACACACCACAACACTCTACACCACTATCCCAATCCACTTGCACAACACTCCATGTCACTCCTTTACCCCACTAACTTTTAGCCGTGTTGACCTGCAGCCATGCTGGTGTACAACATGGCTAAAACATATTGTCAAACCCATTACCTCTTACATAGTCGAGACCTATTGGCTATGCCAATGCTTGTTTTGGTTTAACCTGTGTCACTTCTGGAGAGCTGCTTTCATCCATTATGTAGTCCTAAGCTCTGTCAATATGGTAATTCATCTTTTGGGTTTGTTCTGGCAGGGAAGTGTGGGGAGCATCCTAGACAGAAAAGATGAGACAAAGACCCAGACTACGGTGTGCGCCCAGCTTGGTGAGTATTTTCAGAAACCATTTTAGGGTTTCGGGGGTGCTTCATTTTGCGACATCCTTTTCTAAAAGTACTCAGCAGGCTGCATGTTCTGATCTGTTTAATTTAACCATGGAGACCTACATGACAAATATAACCAGATGAAAGAAAGTCCTTGTGTCTGTTTCCCTACCTTCAGTAAACCCAGCCCTGTATGGACTACACAATTGCCCTTCTTTACCCCAGCCGTTTTCCCCCTCGAACCTCTATAAATTATTTACTGCTTTTCTGTCTTCCAATGCTACTGGAAGGTTGTCCATGCAATCACTGCTCTTTCCACAAACACTTGTGGTCTTACTCCTTTGTTCACATATTGTGATCTGTGGTTCTGTGAATATTCAGATCTTAAAAGTGCTTACGTATTTCTATTATGTTTATTTTCATATTTCTATTATGTTTATTTTCGTATCAATGTGACACTTCTATCAATACAACTTTCACTAATTCCCTCAAGTATAAGAGTTTCAATTCTTGAGCCTTTTCACATAGAATCTGAAGTTTAAACAGTTCACCTTTTTAAGATCCAGTATCTGCACTTTAATCTGTTATGGATGTTCATACCAGGTCCTGTGCCATTAAACTAGAAACCTCCTCTCTCATCCTGTGTACCGGATTCATATAACTTTCATATACACATAGCTATGAAAGCACAAACCACATCATTCTATTTATCCTGCTGCATCAACACTAATGTACCTGTGTGTCGAACAATAAAACACAGAAAAGGTGTTAAATCACTGATAATCGCTCATGGTAGCATTCAACCCCATGTACACAATGGCACCTCTGATTAGACCAAGCCATATGTAAATCATTATTGGTCTTACTCCAATAGGAGCAGCCCAACCGCAACTGCCAAGCCAGACCCTCTGTCTGAACCGAACCACCACCAACCCAAGCCCATTTTTGGCCTGATTGGGATCCTTCAGTCTGGTGCAGCTTGGTTCTAGTGGCACAGTGAGCATGAGACCCGCGTCCGCATTCCCTTGCCCACTCAGGGCAGACTTCACTTACCTGTACAATCGAGTTACTTTACAGAGGTCAAATTCAAGTGCCAGTGTTTTCAAACTAGTAAAATAAAGACCTAGCAATAAAACATGTCACAATGACCTAAAATATCACAAAGCAAATTAAACAAAACGATCCCAAAGTGAAATGCAGTGAAAAACATGTTGCTAAATCTGATAATCCCCCAGTTTCCTTTGTAGAAAAACCACAAGTGTCGAGAAGAAAAACATTAATATATGCAGTTAACCAGAAAAAAAAGCGATGGCAAAATCAAAGTAGTGGAAAACATGACAGACGAGGAAGACGTGTGAAGATGGTCTAAAAGGTGTCAGTCAGAAAAGCTAAAACTACTATTCGTGATCAACCACGAGTAATAAAAGGAATGAAAAGGTGGTGGTTTCTTACACACACAAAGAAAATATATATATATATATATACCACTGAGATGCAGTAAATAATGGTGTTCTTCAACACGAGTAGTAGAGGTGAGGAACATAGCGGCCGCCAGTTGAACGGCCGTTGCTCGGCTGACACATTTCCCCCCCCCCCCCCCCAAGAGATTATTTATTTTTTTATAGTTTGTCATGATGTTCCTGCTAGCTTTCAAATCGGAATCATGATCTAATCCCCCCTATAATCTTTCATACCACCCCATACTCCTTCCTCCACTCTGGCGGATATTCTTTTGGCAATGAAGGACGAAATAACCTGTAGATTTACAGTCTCAGAAAATTATCAAGTCGAGATGACTAGCAGATTCCTAACCACAGAGGCGAACCAGGCAGCAATTCAAACCTCCGGCGAAATACTAACAAAAAAATTAGATGAAGTCACATTAATAACGGAGGCCATGGAGAAAGAAATCCTGATGATGAAGGACTCTATGCGATCGACCGAAGTGGAGGTAGCTAAATTGTCCGCTCAGACCAGCGAATTGAAAGAGGACATTGAACTCTTAGAAAATCATTCACGGTGGAACAACTTAAGGCTTTTAAACGTTCCTGAAGCTTTGGAGGGGTATGATCTTAAGGGGTTTGTGATTTCATTGCTAAAGGGAACGGTCCTGAAAGGAGCGCAAGAAGTGGACCTAGCACACGAAATTCAAAGGGTGCATCGTGATCCCTTTAGAAGGAACCCAGCTAAGCAAAATCCAAGGAAGATTTTGGTTAACTTTTTAACATATTCAGTTAAGGAGCAGATCCTGTCCTTCGCCCTAAAAGAAGGGTCCATTTCTTTTAATAGTTCTAATCCCTTCTCCTTTCAAATCAGACCAGACATTTCTCAGGCACACTGGTGGGGAGCATTGGGTAAAAAATAAAAAACAATCTCATCTCACCTCAGTTTGTAATGCATCATGCCGAGTTGAGGAGTTAGCCATACAGGCCATTCAGGTGGATTGGGAAGATGGCAGGAAACCAAGGTTTAAGGGATAGAAGGAAGATCTTTCTCTTGAACTGTAAGGTGCCCTCGTAGGCAAAGGCTAATCCTTAAATATCTGGAATTATCCCCTGCCCACGTCTGCTTATTGCAAGAGACACATTTGAGTGCAAGAGACACATTTGAGTTCAACAGAAAGCTGTTCAATTTTTTCTAAAGTCCCCTGGATAAAATGTTTCAGTGTGTCTCACCAGACGTCCCTTAGTAGAGGCATAGCAAAATTGGTGAAACATGGCGCTTTATCCTCCATTAAAAGAACTCAAACAGACTCCTCTGGGAGATGGTTAGTTGCCCAAATTACATTAAATGACACGGACGTAGTGTGCCTCGTTTTATGGTCCTAATATTGATGACTCGACCTACTTAAGTTGTAATCAATATTGACACTGGAGTCCCCTCCCTATATATGAAGATTTTAATGTCCTATTGGACCCCATAAAAGATAGGTCTAATCTGAGTCATTATAAAGGCGCCCCAAAGATATTTTATGCATTATTAAACCTGATCCAAGATTTAGATCTTACTGATGTGTGGAGAGTTATGAAGGGTAATCAACAGAGCTTCACGTTCTATAGTAAGAAATACAGTCACTCCTCTAGGATAGATTGTTTTTATAGATAGACAGTTCTTGAATGACCTAGAGGGGATTACCGTTATGCCAAGCCACCTTTCAGACCATGCACCATTGCAGTTTACACTTCAGAGGAAAGGGTTGCAGGTACAGTCTAGATGAACGTTAAAGAGGGCCATGCTTCTTGACCCTGAAGTTATTGAGACTATGAAGTCTTTCTCTTTAGAATTTTTTCAGTTGAATATCGGTTCTTCAACTATGGATTTTATTTGGGATGCATACAAGGCATGCTTAAGGGGGAGATTACATGGTATCATATGCTCTAAGAATAGGGCAGAGGCCTCGGCACTGAAAAATATTGAGGGAAGAATAAGTCAGTTAGAGAAGGACAGAAATGGCTTAAATAATGGGGACTCGGAGCATCTCTTGCAAGTTTTGCAGGACCTTGTCGAGGCTCAACAGGAATAGAGGGAAGCTGGATGCAAGGTGTAGAGCGCAATGGGACACTAGAAATATGCAAAATTTTGAATGAAGAAAAAGGAACCTTACTGGCATGGAAAGCCAGAGTTGACCGTACCAAAAACGATAATAAAGAACTGATTGTTAATGGTAACGGGGAGACATCAAGTAAAAATGAGGATATGCAAACCTGCCTTCTTTCGCTGTTCTCAGACCTCTATAAAGAGGACCTGGCTCCATCCCCTTGTTCCATTCGCTCATGGCTGAGTAATAAACTATTGCCCATCTTGTCTGAGGAGGGTAGGAACAGTTTAGATGCTCCTATCACGGAGGAAATCACAGAGCAGATTAATAAATCAAAGAACAAAAAAGCTGCCGGCTCGGACTCACTTCCAAGTGAAGTATATAAGCATCTTGCAGAAGAGCTGTCTCCTGTTCTGGGCACTATTTTTAACTCCATATATTGCCCAGCTGGTAGAGTACCTAACTCGTGGAAGGAGGCAATAATTGATCTTAAAGACAGGCAAGAACCCCTTAAGGGCAGACTCATATCGGCTAATCTCCCTGCTAAATGCCGATTACAAGATCTTTATGGGCGTTTTGGCGGGGAGATTGGCAACACTGGTACCCAAGCTGATACATACAGACCAGAAGGGGTTTGTGGCTGGAAGGCACATCCGGGAGCAGACACATCTATTGATAGGCAATATAAATCTAGCCATTCAACGATCTGATCCCTTGGCCGTATTCCCATTAGATGCGGCCAAGGCGTTCGATGGAGTCTGCTTGGACCTATTGGAGGTTTTGGAGGTAATGGGGTTTGGTCCCATTTTCATCCAAACCCTACGGAATTGCTATCAGGGAGCCTCGACGCAGTTTCTCTTAAATGGTCTATTAACACCAAGTCTTAAAATCTAGCGAGGAACTAGGCAGGGGTGCCCCATCTCCCCTCTATTTAATATTTACATAGAACCCTTGGCGTAAGATATACGGTTAAACAAATCAATCTCCCCTTATAGGTCTGAACTCTATAGCTCCAAATTAGCCCTTTATGCAGATGACCTGATATTATACACAAGTGACCCGGAGGTGGTGATTCCTCGGGTTGAGGAGTTATTGGTCGAATTTGGATCCATGTCAGGCTACGCGGTGAATAGATCAAAAACAGATTATGTGCAGGAATCTGGAGCAGTGAAGGGGACCAGTGAGCACAGAGTTTAGATATCTGGGGATCTATATTGTGAAAGATCTGGAAAAAATTCCTCAGATTAACCTAAACAGAGTGACTAAAGAAAGAGACAGTATTTTCCGTAGTTAGAGAAATCTCCTTTAACCATTTACGGAAAAATCAATTTGGTAAAGATGGTATTCTCCCTAAGCTTTCTTATTTATTTTCCACTATACCTCTAACCTTTTCGAAAGAGAGCATTAGTAAGGTACAGAGCAAGATTGGGAGCTTTGTCTTGGGAGACAAGGGGGTCCGACTGACTTGGAAAAAACTCAGACGCAGACTAATTAAAGGAGGGATGGCTCTTCCCGACATCAGCCTGTATGCAGTAGCATACAGGCTGGTTTAAGAGCATAGGATGTTAATTGTGAAACCCGATGAGTCTGCTTGGGGCAGATTGCTGGGAGAGATGATGAGAGCTGAAGGAAGAGGAGGCGAGGCTTTTCTGTACAAGTTTGGGTCCCCCAGATTCTTTAAGCGGGTATGTCTGAAGATCTTGAGGCAGCTCTGGAGTTGTGGCACAGGGCAAGACTTAGTTGGGTTATAGGCTACTATTCAGACCTGGCACCATTCTGGGAATCGCCCGGAGTGCCTGAAAGACTGTCTAGCGTTGCCAATAAAGAGGGCAGGAATTAACACCTGGATGGAGCTGGTGGACACCGAAGGAGTACATCCTTGGGAATATCTGAGAGTTATGAAAGGCACAGGACTATCTAGATTCAAATATTTACAGCTAGTGTCCTGGTATGATGCGGAGAGGGAGGAGGTAAGGGGAAATTGAGAGGTTGTGTCAATCCGCTCTACCAATCAAAAAGGAAATCTCGATATGGAATTATCATTTACTAGGAGCTGAAGATCTAGCAATTCCTTCCCCAGAGGCGGTATGGAACCGAACCCCCATAGTATCCTCAGTAGAGTCACTTTTTGAGCCATCATTGACACTATATATAAGTTCATAAAACCTGCTTGTCTGAAAAAGAATAAATTTTTTGTCATTAATAGTCTCTATTCCCCTGCTAAGATAGCAAAGTTCGCTGCAGTACCTCCACCCAAATGTCCAAGATGCCACACACTTCTAGCTAATGACCTTCACATCTTTTTTGAGTGCTCACAATTGGAATCCTTTTGGAAAGAGGTGGATGACTCACTTCGGGACATCTTTAAAACCAGGGTTGATGTGAATCTCTCCTTAGTCTTATTTGGAGATGATGGTTTCTTTTGTCAGATAGCCTCACAGCGAGACAGAGGTCTCTTTTGTCAGATAGCCTCACAGCGAGACAGATGTCTCTTATTGTGTATGATTCTGTTGGCGCGGAGAGAGATTTGTAAGAAATGGAAAGATCCCCTCCCATTAATAAGAGAGGACTGGCTCAAAGCCTCGTTTGCCATGGCCCGGCTAGAACATGAAGGTGTAGAGGATAAGTTGATAAACATCTGGCATCCTCTTATGAGTTGGGGCAAGTCCTCTGACTGATCTAGCTGGTCGTATGATTACACCAAGTCCCATACAAAAGGGGATGGGTCAGGCGACCCAAGCGTGTGCGGTAAGCCGAGAGGTCCCCGGTTACACAAAATGGCTTCACAAGATCCGCAGAGGCTTAAAAGGTGAGATAAGGACATACGAAAAAAACATGAGTAGTAGACCGTGTAGCCATCTGAAAATATCCGAAATCAAAAGATGTTAAGTCATTTATATGATCCTGCTGACAAAATCATAAATTCAGCCTAGAGTAGATCAATTAACCTCAAGGGCCAAAATTAAATGCCGATCAAATCTAAATTCCTGTACGTCAAATATGGTTCATCTGTAGACCAGATATTAAACTGTCACCAGATAGTCGTCTGGATTTTTTAACACTGCTTCCAAAAGATGACCTACCACAATTCTTATGGTGTGGGTCAAATCTATATTAGAAAGAAGTGCAAGTGATTAGCCTGCTGTCTACGATTATACTTCCATTTTTAAGCCGGTTAATTAATAAGCCCGTTTTGTGCATTCTACTCCGTTGACACCAGTCTAAGCCTAATACTGTCAAGCTTAGTGCATAAAATACTTGACTAGAAAGCAGATGTTGCTTACTAGCAGCTAGGGCCACAACCACCCAAGAGAAAGATTTGAAAGATTACCTCTTCGATGTATTCTTCTAGTAGTAATTTGCAGAAGATGTGATCTACAAACATAGCTACAGGAAACCTAAATTCAGGACACCTTACCGTCCTGAAAGGGCTGAAATCGAATCAACAAAGCCTTTGGGACCTTATAAGTGTTTAATAATGCACATTTCAGCATAAGTAAATAAATACATACAAAAGATACGCAGATCTGACCTTGTGTAATGTAATAGGGAGGGAGAAAGCAGAGATAGAGAGGCAATAGAAAATGAAGGAGAGACATAACGAGGAGGAAGAGTGCAGGAGACCCACTGCACATGTCTGGAGCTGCAGTAAGACCACTCTGGCATTGACACTGATGCTGATCCCTGGGAGTGAAAGGGGGGTACAGCGGGAGACACGAGGAAGGGAGAGATTGAAATAAAGATATGGAGAGAGAGAGCGCAACTGAAAGTGGTCCCACAATCCGTGTCCTGGTACATGCAGGGTTAGGCTAGACAGCAGAACAGAGAGAAAGGGCTGCGGAAAGAAGAGCAGTGAGAGGATAGGGTGTCCTGGTTTTTGGCTCTGGTTACCCTAACCTGACGGCCAACCCACTGAGCTACCTTACAAATGACAGGACTGAAAGACCCGACAAAGACCGAAATTGATTCTCTTATGTAGCAGCATTTTATCTTAAATCTAAATAAGAAATCCCCCATTTTTCGTCATGAGTGCCACTCAAAACAACACCCAAGGCGCATGACTGTTGGCAGTCTGTTCCCTGTGTGCGTGCGCTGCATTGGCACAAAGCAGGCATGTCGGCGCTATAGAAAAGTGGGGTATTCTTACCCAAGCAATAGTTATCAATTAGCTGTAAAAAGGATCACAAACTAAGAGGCACTTTAATATTATACACAGTAAAACTCTTGCTCCAAAATCCCCTACGATGCCCCTCCCACCGCAAATCCCTCCCCTGCGATGTCCCCGATGGCGCTAGGGTTCCCTTGTTGATAACTGTTCTAGGTTGTAAGCACTCTGCGCCTTCTGAAGTTTTTGGACGTACTGAGTGTGATGTTTGGGTACTGCAGGTGGAAGAGAAGGACAGGGTGTATGTGGGGTCCCTAACACAAATGTCAACCCGTGAATCACATTATCTGAACCTTCTATCGCTGTCCAGTTGAATAGTTGCCACTGAGTTGCTCAAGGCCTTGAAGGAACCTCATCTTTTAAAAATAGATCACAAAGAGTGTTTGAAGCTTTCTCGATGCCCACAATCTACCACTGGTCTGGTATCGCTGCACTTTTGAATAGTAGGGCCGATAATTCCTGTGATATCACCAGAAGCAACATAAAACTGTATGGGCACAAAACACTGCGTGGTCACAACAAATGTGGAGGTGCATCACGTATGTTTCGTTGCGATGTATGCTTAAATCGGGAGATCCGTGATAAAATATTGAGGTGACAAAGCCTATGAGGACTTCCAAGCGCTAGGTCTTGCATGAGAAAACCGTGACACACATTGGATCCTGGACCTGAAGTGTCATAAATATTACAATGTTATATTTTACTTTTATTGTACACTATATTTGAATTACAGTAGATCTATAAATGCACAGTAGAAATGATACAGTTGAATTGTAAGACATCTACCATATGTACATATCTGTGTTGGAAATGTTCTGTGTACATGCGGAACCTTGCACATCTGCTGTTTTCTCCAAGCAAAGTTTGTTAAAGTACATTTTCACCATGCAAAAATCCAAGACAACGTCACAGACTTTGTCAGAACTGGTTTTGGAATGCCTTAAATGAAGCAATCGTGAAACATGCAATATGCTTAAAGGAAGCTACGTGCTCTTCTCGTCAGCACGAGCCCTTTCGCCCCAAAAAATTACCACTCTCAAAGCCTTGGTACAAAAGGCTGTGACATGAAGGAGGGCTGGTAGAAAAAGGTGACTAATTAGCTGCAATAACTAGTTTAATTACACTATAAATGGAGGTATCAGGAACGAAACACTGGAAAATCTGGCTACTAAAGGAACAGTTACAATAGGTTTGAAAAAAATTAATGTACAGAGTAAAGTGGGTGCAGAATAAAGTGGGGTTTGCGAAACTGAGATGTGCAGAGTAAAGTGGGGTATGAGAAACTTTATTTATTTTATTTATTTATTTTATTAAACTTATATTGCGCACAGCTACCCTCAATGGGTTTCCCGGCGCCAGAAATAGATAAAATAAAGAAACAAGCAAAAGGCTCAAACAGAACTGGGAGTTTACTAAAAAAACTTTACTACTGTATAGAGTGAAGGGGAGCTTGCAAGCCATGTAACAATGTTCAATATGGCAGTCGATTGATGCGCTCACACTTTTATCTATGCCTGAAATACAGCAGCAGGGAATCGGAGTCCTGTTACAATGAGCTTTCCCTGGCAACACAACAAGCGGCAGCTTGACGTCACACATACAATAACACTTAAGAGTAAACCCAGAATGAAGCAAACGCAGAATAATGAAGGAATAAATCAGCCCTGCCCGACTGCAATATGTTGCCTACAATTTGCACGTACACCTCATCGGAGCACGCCCATACACAACCAGTGGTGCGCGTGCACCACAGAGAGCAGGGCCGGGAATCGAAAGTAGAGGTGCGCGCGCACCACAGAGGAGCAGGGGGGAGAGCGCGGCAGAGTGACGAACGCGCGCTGATGCGCGTGCTAGCCACCGTCCTGAATGGGCGTTACAAAAGCAATACATGCGCCCGCTTTTGCCCCAAACGCGTGCCTTTTCTAAAAAAAAATTTTTAGAAAACACACGGAAGCCAATGCCTGGCGGCGAAAGCCTGATCACACGCACAAGCTTTTTGTCCGCTTTCAAAACCCTATACAAAAGGGCTCTTGCTGCGCATGCTGTGCTAGGTACTGCAACGCAGGCTCAAGCCCTAAAAAGGACATAAAAACATGGCAAAAAAAGAAAAACTAAATTTGTTTTGTTTTTAAACAGAGACTCCATCTTATTTCCTTGTGATCTTTATAGTAGAACAGCAAGAGTATCGGGGTCCACTACTATGCAAAATGTAAACAAAACATTTTTTATATGTAAAAATCATCCTGAAAACACATCCACTGAGTCTAGAGCCTTTACGCTTTATCTATCAAAAAAATATCTTCGTTAAGAAATAAGTCATTATCTCAAGGTGCAACATCAGTCCAAAATATACCATACCGAGTCATATTTCTCTTTAAACATAAGTTGTTACTAGACCCCACATATATTAAGAATTCATAACCTTGTGGGCTATTCCCCCACATGAATCCCCTTTCAAACATTCCCCAGCAAGAATCAAAAAGCAGAAAAAACCATTGCACATATTGTCACTCCTTACCTGTGTGCGGCACCATCTGTCTGTTTAGTATACGGAAATGTGATAAAGTCGGACACGCTATGCTTGATATTTTAAATATATTCACATCCCCACCTACTAGTCCTATGTGGGTCATTATCCGCACGTTGTTCACAGCAACTAGAATGTCAACCGAGCAAAGTGCATCGCGACGGCAACAACGAAGCAAGACTAGTCCAACCAAGAAGTAATTAATGAAGGTAGCCCCTAATACAGCAAGCCAGATGAAATATCACCGGGATGTCTGACGTGTCAAAGCAAGTTGGGGATCAATGTAGATACATTAACGTTGTTCATACGACATATAACGACTGCACATCTATAAAAAAAGTAAAGGTCCATTACACATAAATCGTAAAGATCAGACTGTGGTAATTTGGGACAGAGTAGTTCCAGTAAAAGTAAGCAATTGCTTATTGCATGGATTATTGTATGATTTATTTTAACGTCTAGTTACGTTTTACAACAAATGAAAAGCAGTTAGCCACTAAAACATCAATTTTTTGTGTGTGCACCGACTGTAACTAATAAATAAGATTAGCCCAGCCTAGTAATACTTAATAAGGATAACCCCTAATACAACACATTGAATAAGAGGGATGGTGACCAAGGAGGGACAGTGACGGGAGAGGCATGTGAGGTAGCTAGTGGCATGAAATTAAATGAAAATGAAATACAAGCATTTGTAAAGCGCACAGCTACCTCCAGAGATGTATCCCGGTGCTGGGGGGTGTCGGGAAGATTAAGCGACTCTCCAGATTCACATGGTGTTGGGCTAACCTGCCGCTGGGTATCGAACCGTGCAACGGAGTCAGGTACCCTGGCCGCTTCGCCACACCTCTTCCACAGGATTGTCTGATACGGATTGGAGGGGCAGTAATAGGAGAGAGGTGGATGCTAATTAAAGAGGGGCAAGTCGTGGGAGATGTGGAGAGTAATTTGAGATCTGAACAATGATGGGCAATGTTTATAATGGTGTATGGATAGGATACTTGAGTTAGAAGTTAAGTGAAAGGGCTGTGAGGGATACGTGGGCACCGATCTAAGCAGTGACAGGAAAGGTATGCTATGAATCGTGAGGGTGCTGTGACTGGAGAAGGGGCTATGAATGCCATAAACAAGAGAGCAAGTGCACAATGAAAAAGGAAGAGACAAATGAGGGGAGAGCTAACTCTTGTATCCCTGTAAATTTCAAATTGGCCGGCATTTTAATACTTTTATAATTGCATCACCATCAACCCTATCAGTCCTCCAAAGTTGGTGGGACATCTCAACACACTTTCTGTAGAGAAATGTGTGGGGGAACTCTGTCTTACGAATTGTGAAGACCACTGCTGTAGGGCCATCAATAAATGGCATCTAAATCTTTGGTCAGAAGTAAAGCTTCACATTTGATTGTCGTGTGCATTTTGACACAGATTCTTCACTTTCGAATGATTCCCAGGTGCCAGACTGGATCAGAAAACTTTCAAGCCCGGCTGTGCTTCCAAGGGCAGCTAAGAAGTGCCATTGCTGCATGCTGATGCAATTTCCTTTATTTCTGCGTGTTTCAAGCCAACTCGAAGCTCTGCTCCAAATCTTGTCCATCCTCAAAAGACTTTTAAACTAATTCCAGTGTGCTGAGGAACAATGTCCCCACCCAAAGATACAGGTTTCCTGCCAAGACTGCAGGAAACCGATGTCGGTCGCAGACCTGCATGTGGTGCCTTCTGATGTCTGGGCTCGAGCCATACTCCAAATCCTCCCATAAATGTGTCCTCATGAAGGCGATCCTGTGCTCGGAGGTGAAGCCATAGGTTAGCGAACACAAGAAGAAATTGCAGCCTAGCAGAGTTCTGCTACTGCTTAAAGTCTTGAGTGCATATTCTGTCCTGCTTCTGAGGCAGTTTCCCTAAGTGGTATTGAAACTAGCATGGTGTACTGGGGCCTGAGCTCCTGTGCTGGCAGTCCTCCTGTGCTGGGAGTCTATGTGCCTCTGGGGTTGGTTGGAGCACAAAGTACGTTCCCTGATCATGAACCACCTATTGGGGTCCTGCCAGAGCAGACAGGATGACCACGTGGCGCCTGGCATACCATAAATGGTTTCTACATCCTGAGGTGGCGACCTGGCGACCTGGCTAGGTAGTTTTGCCATGTCAAACATGCAGTGTTGAAAGTTGCGAGTGTTGGAGTTTCTGCAACAATAGACCTTAGGAGATGCATACTGGGTGGAATGGGCCATTGGACTTCTGTATACCTTCTTGTCTGTCTCTCCTGCTTGGAGTTCTGAAAAAGATCAAGACTACCAGTCCAAAGTCATCCTAGTGGCTCCGAATTGGGAGAGTAGTGGGGTACCCGGGACCTCTGGGTATGAGCATCTGTCCTCTGATTAGGGCATCACTTTGGGTGAATCTTCTGTCGTACCAACAGAACTGGGTCCTCCACCCGAATGTGCAGTCTGCATTATTTTTTGGGAGAATGAGCAACTCACTGCATTTAATCAGCCACCTGAAGTGGTAGAAATCTTCCTTGTAGTAAAATGGCCTTCAACAAAATCCATTCATGCAGTGTTCTGAGACTGATTTGTGGCCGTGTATGGCATACGTTAGACTGATCCTTTGAAAGCAAAGCTGGTGGCCGTTCTTTTGTTTTATCTTTGGCCCAGCAAGGGAAGGCAGTGGGCACTATTTGTGGGCCCTTTCTAGGTTTACCGGACCAACCATCCTTGGTTAAATCACATGTTGTGATGCGGTTTATTAAAAGTTTGACACTTGTTCCCTCCCTAGCTGTTTGTGATGCCACAGTGGTACTTAAACTTGGTCTTGACACTTCTCATGTGTATGCCCCTAGAGTCAACTCATCATACTCGACTCGTCACTTACCATAATCCAACAGATCAACGCCTTCGCCTTCACCTGCTTCAACACCCTCTGCATCATTCGCAAGACCTTCAAATGGATCCCCACCGAATCAAGAAAGACGTCGCCCACTCACTCATGACCAGCAGACTGGACTATGGAAATTCCTTCTACACCGGGATCAACAAACCTCTGCTCCACAAGCTCCAGACCATACAGAACACCGCAGCCAGACTCGTCCTAGTCATCCCCTGACACGTATGCATCACCCAACACCTACGAGACCTCCACTGGCTCCCGATCGAGAAGAGAGTAACCTTCAAGATACTCACCCACGCCTACAAATGCCTCCACAGCACCAGACTCTAATATCTCAATGAAAGAATCTTCATTCACATACCCAAGAGAAACCTCGGATCTGAAACCCTCACCGAAAACATCCGCAGAGCCAGAACTGGTGGAAGAGCCTTCTCCTAAATCGCAGCAAAGACCTGGCACAAGCACCCGGTCAACATCAGACGCACCCCTACTCTGCACATTTCAGGAGGACCCTCAAGACCTGGAGCTGCTCCAACCCCCCGCCCACCCTGTGCCCCCCTCATGAGTGAGTAGCGCACTTCACAATTCCCTGATTGATTGAATTCATAGTTGCTCGCTGCATTGCCTGACTTCAAAGACTGTCTTCCTTATTGCAATTACACCAGCTTGCTTTTTGTGAGGTTTTCCAGGACATAGAAACATCAGGCTGTACAGAAAAGGAACCCAGACAAGGTGTCTGCAAACAGATTGGCTACACAACCCCCAGAATGTCTGATCGCCCATTCTTTCGCTGCTGCGACTGCTACCACTGCATTTGTTTGTGGGGTCCTGTCCATGACATCTGCCAAGCTGCGATGTGTACATCACTACATACATTCATGAAGCTCTACTGCCTTGACCGCTAGGTCCTAAGGAACGTTTTGGTCCGAGTCCACTCCATAGGCCCTCCGGCAAGGGAAATACTGCTTTGGTATCTATTTTAAGGGTAGGATTCTGCAGTTACACGCTTTCATCAGAAGAACTTGTTTATTATCTTTGGTAAAGCTCTTTCTGGCGGATACTTGTCTAACCCCAGATTCCTTACTGGCCTCCTTCCTCATTCAGATGAGTCACCTCTTTTTAAGATCTAAAATAGTTCAAAGTTTGGCGCACTTGGTCCCAACATTTATTCATGTTCTGTAGATGAGGTCAAAGAAGTGAAAAATTGGAACTGATGTCCGTTCACAGTGGTAGTACTTGTATGCAGCTCTGCACTGTCACTTCCGGAGTGCTACAGAGCAAATGGGAAGCTGTGCATCACACAATAGTACTGCTGACAAAGTTTCTAGATCCAGTACGTCACCTGGGGAGTATAATAAGGTAAGTATTCTGCTGTTAAATAGAGAATCCACCAGAAAAAGCATTAACAAGGGTAAATAGCTTGTTCTCCAGTGCATATTATGTATGACATTGTAATTTTTATTTTTTTGGTTTGCAGATTTGACCCATCTTAGAGACCGAAATGTGGAGGACCTCTCTGGAGGAGAGCTTCAGCGATTTGCCTGTGCTGTTGTATGCATCCAGAAAGCAGATATGTACGGCAAATGACTCAATGTGCTAAGATGTTAATGCATGCATTGAAACTTTAAAGTCTTTTTCAATGTCTAGAATTTTATAGTGAATATATATTTATGGGTTGGCGCTTTGTGTTTCTTCTCTGCAATGTTAATTACCGGAGAGTGGCTGTGGTATGAGTTTGGCCATTTGTGTGCCTATTTTGAGTCATCCATAAGGTGGGTGTCATTTAAGCTTAATGCTTGACTCCTAAGAAGGATGCCCTATGAATCTGGTGGCATCACTTTTAGCCTATGAGGTCTGTGGGTACTTTACTGGGGAGGTAGGTGATTTTCTTTGCCTGTTAGTAGGGGAGTACATCTAAAGTGCAAACCTTGTGTCTGTTCAAATGTTGCTGTTCAAGCAATAGGAGTTCAACATTGCCTTTACAGCACCACCTATGGTTCATCATTTATAACTTCTACTTTAGATGAAAATGTCAGGCAGTACATTTAACTCTAGATCACATGTTTTGCACTGGTATGCAGCCTTCCTACCACGCAGTGTTCAGCGCATGACATTTAGGTTCACTCTACCACATCAACATACACCATGTGGCAGTTGCAGGTTCAAAAATGCATCACATCGCTGCTGATGTAACCAAAATAAATTTGAGGAAACTGGCAGTGGCATATTTAAGAGAAAAATCTTAGATGGTACATGTAGAGCTGTATAATAATTCTTCTAGGGTTGGGTTCGGAAATTTCTAACTTGTTTTTCTTCAAATAAGTGCTTTTGAGGTGACTCACTCGTGATTCTTCCCCTGAAATGTGGATATTTCTTTCTCTGAAAAAAGTGCATTCTAGTAATTTTCTGATCTTGTTTCTTTAGTTTCATGTTTGATGAGCCATCAAGTTACCTGGATGTAAAGCAGCGTCTAAAGGCTGCCATCACTATTCGCTCTCTCATTGACCCTGATAGGTAAGGAGTGTGGACAGTTAAATGTTGTTTTTAATATATTTGTAAATAATGCTTTATTTGTAGCTTTACATTTCTTTATAATCTCATCTTGTCCCTCTTCCTTGGTTAATTGCAAACCCCAAAGGCCCTTCCCTCCTTCATGGGTGTAAATGTACTCCGCTTTGATCAGAACTTATTTCCCTGTGAATCTGGCACTTTGCTACACGGAGGTATACCTTTCTGTACTTCTCACATCGGTCTACGTAACAGACTGGCTGGGTCAAAGGGTATACATTTTTCAATTCTCTATAAAATGTAATATCCAGTGCTGAATTGTAGCCACCCTGCTAGCATAGACTTATTTTCCCATTTGTTTCCTTTTATTTCTCTTACTAGTAGTTCTTGTTTTTTCTCCAGGAATTACACTTCACATCTGCCAATTATTAATTGCCCTTCTATTTCTAATGTTTTGGGCCCCGCTTTGGGGGGTTTCATGGTAATTCATGTTCAGCCGCCTTTCATATTTTGCTCTTACTGCCAAGTTTGTCAAAATCATACGTTTCGCCTCATTTAGTTTCTGTTTAGCTGACTCCTACCCCCCCCGCCCCCTTTATGGAAGTATAAGCGATAAGAATTTTATTGAATGGACTTTTAGTTTTTAACACAGATGGACTATTAAAACAGAGTTTGTCTATAATTTCTTGGGGGTTATTTTCAGATGATAGATTTAATCAATAGGAAGAGAATTTCCAGAAAAGTATCAGTTGGTGTGCTGCATTTAACATATCTACTGTGACACATAATTTAAAGATTAAAAACTTAATGTTTTAGATTTGGCCAACCAAGAGGGCCTTCAGGACGGGACTCTAGGGAGCATCGCTTCCCCATCACCTAATCCTGCGGCATCCTGAGATGAGGATCAGATATCTTGCCATGTAGGTGCAGGGCTTGCTTTCCCTTCTCCGGGGGAGGGGTGGAGGGACTTTGGGCTGCATGATGGCGCTGCGAGTGGCTGGGAAGATGCCATACACACCTAGAGTAGCAGCGGCCTATGGGTGCCGTGTCACTCACATCCTTAACTGTGGCAGAGATCCCAGGGCAAGAATAGCTATTAGTGGGGGCACCGGATGGACCTGCAGAACATGCAGGGCACACCGGCTGCCTGCACCGCTGAGGAGAGTTGATGCCCAGGTGGGGCTTCCTCCGGTGCACAAGGAATCAGACGGTCCCACTGGTCACCTGGGGCTTGCTGCAGTACCGGGCAGAGAGGATTGGAAGTGCCCTGCCAGCCACCTTGCCCCGCTGCGGAGGTTGATGGTTGGAGGGGAGCCTTAACCGTGGTGCTCGGGTCCCGGCGGCCTTCTTGTGTGGGTGACTGCGAGTGAGGCGAGGCGATGCAGAACATCGCAGGTTTGCTGGGCTGGCCCCTAGGAGACCTCGTACGGTACTGTTTGACGGTTTACGGCCCGCCTAGGCTCCTGGGACTAGAGGTGTAGCCAGACGGTGAGGACTAGAAGTGCTGATTGCCAGCAGTGTGAACTGTGGCATTGCGATCATCCCTGAGGGAGGACGGGGGTGGATCTTGCACTGAACCGAAGATGCTGCTTATGGCTCCGCCAGGTCTCTAAAGCAAGGTGGTGGAGTTGTGCGGTGAGGCCTGGAAGTACCTGTTTGGCAACGTTGTGTCCTGCGGCTTCGTAGTCGTCCCTCTGGGAGTTCCTCCCGTAGCAGTGGTGGTAGCTGGCAGCCTTGTGGCTCTTGTGACCCTGGGGGTGTTGACGATTGGCTAGACTGAGATGACTAGGTGGAACATGCCCTCTCCGGGCATATAGTGACACGTGTGGACTGCTGGTGGCCCTGCCCGGGCTCTTGGACTTCTTTTGGAAACTGGACGGTGAGGAATAAGCTGTGCAGATGTTGGGGCTGGGCATGCTTATCCCATTTGGTACTCGTTGGCTTGTGTGGGTCTTGACTCATTGTCGTGAAATGGGGCCTGCTTGGTGATGGCGTACTGTGCGACAGGGGCTGGGAGCGTAGTGCTCACTGTTCGGGGTGGACTGGTGGGGATTCCAGCAATCCCCCCCTCCCCCAGCCTGCTGGTCCTGGATGAGGGGAGGGGGGGTGGCTTGGTAACCTGTATACGTCTGGCCTTTTCTTCCAGTGAGACTTAGGCTCCTGTCTCAGAGTTTCTGTTCAGTCCCTTTTGGGGAGGACTGAGGTCATGGACCGCTAGAAGTAGCTGGAACATTATTGCACCTAGACTACTACTAGCTTCGGGGGGTAGAACCCCAGTTATTTGAAGGGCACTGAATTGTAGTGACCCCTGTGACATTTGTGAGAAAGTATCCTAGTAGATCCAAGTTCTGCATTCCTTCGTGAAGAGCTCACATGTGTGGAGGTCTTCACATGTACTCTGGAGTAAGGCTGTAGCTGGCATTTTCATTAGCTCACGCTCTCCATGGGGAAGGGCTGGCCTCCGAGGCAATTACAGGGTAACACCATCACACAGTACACTACCCCGTGCCAGACTTCTCAGAGAATAAACAGGAAGGTACTCTGGCTATGCCGAAGTGCATGATGGATCACGAATGGCGTCTGAACTCGGGTGTGGCGCAAGGCCTCTTTCTGCAGTGGGGAGAGCCTTAGTGAGATCTATTCGCCACCGAAGAGAACGCGCAATGTCATCAGTTCTGCGCGTTGGAATTTCCACGGTGGCACTTGCTCGGACGCTTTTCGTCGCGAGTGGAGTTGCGGTCTGTTGTACGCCTTTCTGCCTATACCACTTCTGCCCAGGGTGCTGAAGAAAATCAAGCGCGACCGGGCCCAAGTCATCCTTGTGGCTCCGGACTGGGCGCGAAGGTACTGGTATCCCGAGCTACTCAGTATGTCAGTCGATCCCCCGATTCTTCTGCCTCTTCAGGAGGACCTTCTGTCGCAGCAGCAGGGGACGGTCCTCCACCTGAACCTGTCCAGTCTCCACCTCCATGCTTGGAGATTGAGCCCATTTGACTTGCCTCCTGAAGTCTGTACTGTGATTGTGGCAGCCAGGCGTCCCTCCACAAAGTCAGTATACGCCTGCAGGTGGAACAGGTTTGTGGCATGCTGCACAGCAAAGGCTGTGTATCCTCTCAAAATCCCTCTTTCTGAGGTTCTCCCCTTCTTTCTGTTGCCCAGCAGGGCTCTGCTCTGGGCACTATCAAGGGCTACCTTTCCGCCCTTTCAACCTTCTTAAGGCTACCTGATCAGCCTTCTTTGTTCAAGTCCAACATTGTAAATAGGTTCTTGAAGGGCATCACTCATATTTTCCCCCCTGTTCCTTTCGTGATGCCTCAGTGGGACTTGAACCTTGTACTAACTTATCTGATGTGCGCTCCCTTTGAGCCATTTTACAACTGTCATAGCCGTCTTCTTACCCTTAAGACTGCTTTCCTGGTTGCCATCACCTCTGCCAGGAGAGTGAGTGAACTCCAGGCTCTTTCTTCCAAACCTCCTTTCCACTCTGTCCATCCGGACAAGGTTGTGTTGCGGACAAGACCCTCTTTCCTGCCCAAGGTAGTTACAGCCTTCCATATTGGGCAGTCTATCACCTTGCCCACCTTCTTTCTGCCTCCGCATTCCTCTAAAGAGTAAGAGCGGCTCCACCGTCTGGACCCAAAACATGCGCTTTCCTTCTATCTGCCGGCGACGTCATTCCGGTGCTAACGACGCTGGCGACGGACGCAGAGCCGCGGACGACGCCTACCGACGTGCAGGGGTATTGCTACGCAAAAGTTTCCGGATCCAGTTTGACGCCTGGGGATATTCTAAGGTAAGGAATCTAATACTAACTACTGTTTCTTATAGATATATCGTTACCGAAGGTAAGTAACTTGTTCACCTTTGCCAGGCTTGCTTGGTTCTAAGAAATAAATGTAACTAAACAATATTTTTATACAAAGCAAATTGGTCTGAGTTCAGTCTTTGAAGCATTTGTTGTTCACACTCAATCAGCAAATGATTGCACACACTCATACTACCTTCTGATAAAGCCTTACTGCTCGCCCACACTACCACAAATGGAGAGTAAGGTGCTATTTACTTTTACCTCTGAATAACTTTTGGGTTCCACTGGACTCTGTGCACACTATACCTCCCTCTGGTATAGTATATACAGAGCCAACTTCCTACACCATGCCCTTGGTACCATAGTTACCCCTTACAAAAGACAGTTAGAGAGAACACCGGCCCTGGGAACCTGGTTTGCAAGGACCCAGGGCACACTCAAAGTGCATCAGAAATCTGGGGGGTGGGGTTTACTGAAATAGAAACCCACTTTCCTATAAAAACCCTTTTGTAAGACTTAACATTTTTTTGTATCTTTCTCTAAACCACATGCACCTTCTAAAGCAGGTGTAGCACACCGGCTTGTTTGGTGCATCCAGAGTAGTTATGCCAAAGCCAAAAAAAAACCCTGCCTGTCCCTCCCATACTCTACTCCATTCGTAAGAAAGGGGCCTCAATAGCTTTTTATATAACATTTGTTTAGCTGATATCTGCAAAGTAGCTACATGGTCTTCCCCTCACACATTTACTAAACATTGCTTCGTGGGCGTCCTGACCTGGCCTGCCAGTAAGCAAATGTTGGCCAGGCTGTCCTGCAAGCATTTTTCCAATCTTCTGCAACATCCTTGGGCTAAATTACTACTTTTGGGAGGCCTGCTCTACAGTTAATGCACAGCACATACATCTACAGCTACACGTGCCACGAACGGAAAATGTTACCCTGTAAGCATCTGTTCATGGCGTGTAGTCCTGTGGGTTTGCATGCTTCATTCTCCTCCCTGATTGACTGTGGTTTGTTGCAGAAAAATTCCTATTTTCACACTTCGCTTTGCATGGTCCTCTCTTTATCTTATGCTCAATCTACATCCTCGCCCTCTGTGCGGAAAAACTAAGCTAACAATGGAGCTGATTCCTAACCCGCAGTACCAGAGATAGGTGGAGTCACGATACCTTGTGACTTGAAAAGACATATTTGAGCAATAACAAGTTGTACACGTCCGACCCAAACACTAGATGGCAGGAGAATCATGCAGCATGTGAATCTTTAGCTCTACATGTGGAGAAGTGTGGCTCACAGGTTAGAGGAGGCAGACCCAGAAGCAGAGGTCGGCCCGAGACCAGGGTTCAATTCCCGACGCGGCAGGGTTTGGAGCCCAAATGTCCACGGACCTGATAATTCTCGCTTCGGTGCCTACTTGAATCAGGGGTTCACGCTCTGCAACTCTGGGCAATAGCTTGCTCAATCTCCACTACGGCCCCCGCGGCGGGATGCCTGGCTTTCACCTTGGGGGTGCCCAGCTGGGCTATCCCACAGGGAAAAACCAGGACGGGTTCCCAAAGCAAGCGCCTAGATACCCTTTGTGGTGATACGTGCGCTATATAAGAAACTACATTACATGCTACAAACAGATACTTACAGGGTAAGTAACATTTTCCTTTTTCTTGTTGGTAAAATGTTGTTCAACTATAAACATACTGCTATGTAATCACTCACGTGCGCAGTCCTGTGACGAAAGCTTTGTGTTCTATTTTTAGGTACATCATTGTTGTGGAGCATGATTTGAGTGTTTTGGACTATCTCTCTGACTTTATCTGCTGCCTTTATGGTGTACCAAGTGCCTATGGTGTTGTTACGATGCCTTTTAGTGTACGAGAAGGTAAGCTTCTGCATTCACACCAGCTCCTTAAGTGATGCATTCCCTGGTGGAATATTAAGAACTATTTTACAATTGTAGTGTTATCTTGATAGCATAAGCATAATATATTTGAGATTCCAAATTACATTATCACAGCTATGCCTTTTTTAGGTTTCGCCTGGCGAACAGCTGCGCAGCAGCGTTTCGCGCAGGCGAAATCTTTTGAGAACAGTCTGGGGCTTTGTTCCGCCTCTGTTCCATTGGCTAGCTCCATGAATGGAGGCTAGCCATTGGAAGAGAGGCGTCCGTCATTTTCCGAGGCGATTCGTGGGCGTTCTGTAGAATTTTTCTTTTTGCCCACGTCATGCGGCGGTGGGCAGGGTTGTTTTTTTTTTTCTTCGGCATCCTTTGTCACACCAGCCGGACAGCTCTCCCTGTGAGGACGCAGACCAGACCAGCTCCCTACTTAGAGCCGACTCCCGGAGGTAAGTTTTTTAATTATGCGACAATCGCTGCGGCTGCATAGTCAGTCAACCTGCCTATTACTCGTGGTCGTTGCTGTTTTTATATTCCCACAAGTTACGCGGTCTCTGGCAGTTCCACCCTGTCTGTTGGCTGATTTTTTTTGAGTGGGTGCTCGGATGTTGTCCACAGCGTGGCGAGGGCGGCGGTTTCTCCTCCGGCCGGTGCCACGCCTCCCTCCCAGTCCCCAGACCTGACCGCCCAGTTACTCCGGCTGTGGCTTCCTAGTTTTGTTGTCGCTTCTGTTGTTGCCGTCCATGGGAGGGGGGAGGGGCCGAGGTGGGAGGCGCACAGGCAGGAGGGGAGGGCCTGTGTAATAAGATACAGAGAGCTCTCGCACAGGCAGCCCTGGACACAGCATTATCGGCTGCCTGCGTCCTTCTGGGAGCAGCGGGAACTTTTTAGAGGTCGCATATTCTGTTTTTTGCGGCCCGGTTCCCTCCTGATCCGGTGTTTGGGGCGCAGGAGTCATGGCCGGGCAGCCGATCAATCGCCCTCCCAGCTCGTCCTGGTACTACACCTTTAAAAGAGAGATGCTCCTGGAGAGATTTGATTGGCTGAACGGGCTGTCTGAGCAGGAGAGGAAGGGGCACCTGTACAAGAAGCTCTGCTGTGTGGGTAGGTGATGGGGGCGGAAGGGTGGTCATGCGTAGACTGCCCCCCAGGTTTTGTAGGAGTGCGTTGGCTGTGTTTACTTTGTAACTTTGACAGCATAACCTACTGGCAACCAGATGTCGTGGTCACGCCCCCCGAGACAGGACAACTTGTTGCGCATGCGTGCTATTATTGCACAGGTGTGCAGATGTGTTTGGGTATTACTTGTGAGATTGCACTGTCAGCTTATTGAAGACATGTGGCTATACTGCACCGGCGTGCAACCAAACTTTACTACAGGTGTGCGTGTGATGGCTGTGTAGTTGTGGGACTACACTGTGTATCTGTGAGAGATTCAAGTTGAGACTGCGCCATGCTCTTCTTTGACCTGGTAATGCAGGCACATGATGGTGTGTTTCACTGTTTCTTCAGTAGTGTGACATCCGGTGTGTGACTACAGGTGTGTGCCTGCGATGCACATTCAAGTGACTTGCTGTGCAACTACAACGTGTAGGTGTGAAACTATACCATTCACAGGGTTGTGCATGGTTCGACTAAAAAACACAGGAATGTACCCGTCATGCACACGTATGCTGCGACAAGATGTAGAGTGACACCATTGTGCCGGCTTGTGTCTCCCTTGTCCAGAATGCCCCCTTCATGTGTCTGAAGGTATGGAGTGCTTGGTTGCCTGGACGCTGAGGCAAGCGGTGGGATTCACAGTTTACTCTGCAGGGATGTGAGGGTGCTGGTCACGTGACCCAGGGTGCTCTGCTCTTATAGAATGGTGAGAGAAGGTTGGTCCCTGTATTGTGTGTCATTTCTGTGTGTCTCTGGTTGCTTTGCAGGTGTTTGCGAGTGGGTGTCCTGGAAGGGGTTGAGTAAGTGTTTAGTAAGTGGGCGCTTCCTAGGCCTAAGAGTGGTCGCCATGGGCATGTGTGAGAGTAGTTCTCTGGGTTCGCGAGAGCAGCTTTCCTACAGGTATGCAAGGGTGGGTGCCCTGCGAATCTGCAGGGATGCAGCTCACGTGGCCCCCAGGATGCTCTGTGTGTACGGGAGGATGGGACGTTGCAGATTTGTGAGGGTAAGGATAGTGTGACTCGAGGTGTGTGAAGGGGGATGATCTGCAGGCGTGTGTTAGGTGCTCTGTAGGTGTGTGTTTGCATACTCCCTAGGTGTATTGGTATATGTACTTTGCAGATGCAAGAAGGGTGCATGGCAGGTGCTATGCCCGTGATAGTGGCTGGGCACTCTCTAGGTGGGCATTTCATCCTGTGACTCCCAGGTCGTTCTGCAGGTGTGTGAGTGGGTGTTGTTTTCAATAATGGTTCTTCACAGGGTTTGAGAGTGGCTCTTTCAGTGTGTGAGGTTGGGGAGTACAGTTGCTATGCAGGTGATTGTGGGCGGTACTCTCCAGGCAGTGAGCTGGTCTTGTCTCTGGGTCGTTCTGTGTGTGTGTGTGTGGTTCTTCACAGGGTTTGAGAGTGGCTCTTTCAGGGTGCTAGGTTGGTGAGTAGAGTTGCTGTGCAGGTGCGCACACACACACACCTACAAAACACACACCATCACTCAGGGAGCTCCTAATTGTCAGCAAGCTCTTTAATGACTGCAACTTAAGGCAGGGTTTTTGGTCCTTTGATAAGAAGGTTAGTTATTATTAATCATTTTTACTGTTTGCGAGAGATTAAGCTATTGGCATTGTAAATTGCAATGCCATTTATTTCTCGGTTTTCAAAACCAACACATAAATAAAAAATTTGTCATTTACAATGCCAATAGCTCTAACTTTTACAAAGGCGAAACCGTTGCATTGTAAATGCTTGTTTGGAAATTGTGTACTGCGATTCTGGTTCTTCTTCCTTCGTAACCAACCTATAATCCTCTTTCAGGCATCAACATTTTCTTGGATGGCTATGTTCCAACCGAAAATCTACGGTTTCGAGAAACTTCACTGGTTTTTAAAGTGGCAGAGACAGCAAATGAAGAAGAAATCAAGAAGATGTGCATGTATAAATACCCTTCTATGAAAAAAAAGCTTGGGGAGTTTGAGTTGGAGATCGTAAATGGAGAATTCACAGATTCCGAAATCATGGTGATGTTGGGAGAAAATGGTGAGGCTCTTTCCGTGCATAATAAAGATATGTTGATAGCAGATCAAAGGACAAAAAAATCCTCTTACCGCCCCCGTTTTCACCCAAATGAGTCCAACAAAATGTATCAACCATTCTTTTCATCATGCTTCCTCAGCTGAGATGTTACTGAACATAATAGTTAGGGGAGCTCTTCATTTTTATTTGGACAGAATCCTGTATCTGGATCCAGGCTACCACAGCCACATGAATTACCTCCTGTAAAGTTCATTGTTACTCCTTACAGGGGGGCTCCTCCACTAGAAGGTGTGGTATTTTCCAAGAGTCATTGCAACTGTATTCAGCTATATGCTTCAGCTGTTCCTGATCTCTCCCATTAGGAGGAAGGGTACCCATAGATTGGTAGGAAGACCGTATCGAGTTACTGCAATTCACCATAAAGGCAATTTGATCCTTCAGGACTATGAGCCATTTAATCTCTTGTAAATTGTAAAAATGTAAATTGATACTTGTATAGCGCACTACTCGCCCGCAAGGGTCTGAAGGCACTTGTACGAATACCGCTGTGGAACCCATCCTGGCTTTCCCTGTGAGGCGTCCACTCCTGGGCATCCCCAAGGTGGAGGCCAGGCATCCTTAGCGTTGTGGAGATTAAGCAAGCTATTGCCTAGAGTTGCAGAGTGGGACTCCATGATTGGAATAGGCACCGAGGCGAGAATTATCAGGTCCGTGGAATTTTGAGCCCAAGACCCGCCGAGGCGGGGAATTGAACCCTGGTCCCGGGCTAGACCTCTGCATCAGGGTCTGCCGCTCTAATCATTGAGCCACACCTCTCCACTGAGCCACACTTCTCCACTTGAACTGCTTCTGTGCAATAATATAAAACAGTCCCACAAATTCAGTGATGAAAACCCAAAAATTAATTCACAAGCAATCAAAGTATTGAAATTGGGTGTCAGGGTGACACTGAGGGGTCGTGAGGCCATTATCTGTATAATCATCATCCCATAATAGACCTATATGAAGCATTATTTTCCAAATTCAGGATATTGCCGTAACTTATTTCACACACACATCCGTACAACTTGTGCCTGATAATTGCTGTTTTAACATGAAATAATTGTGTAGCCAGTCCCTTTGTTGTTTTTCCTCCATTTCTTTTTCTTTTTTGAACCCTTGTTGCTAATGCAACATTTGTGGTATTATACAAGGGTTGCTTTTCCCTTTAGTTGCGGAGTGAGTCTCTGACTTCAGAATTGTTAGTACATCCTTTTGAATCCAGATTTTCTGATGGCGGGATCACCTACAGGATTGCACCCAGGATACTGAATCTAAGGCTTTGCCTATTTCAGCTCCTAACTGGCTTTTGGAGGGGGGGGTCCAGTGTGATTTTAAGATGGGGGTATGTCCATAGCCCGTAGTACTAAAACTAAGGTTCAAAATGTTTTTGGAATCTGGATGATCAACACCGAGCATCTGAAAACAACATCAATGAGAGTTGTGTGAGAAAAAGAACTCTGCCTTGTACTGAAGTGGAGGAGATGGGCAAATAGCGGCATAAGAAGTGTTGAGTTAAGTGCTTGCTGACCAGTGATGATTAAGGAAAGTGTCTTTGCAACTCCACAGATTAGCCAATATTTGGGATTTTTATTGCTTTATTTTCAGGCATCCTAGAATGCAGAAAAATTGTGGCTCTAAGGCTATTTTGGTGCCCTGAGTTGTCCTTCGCTCACATTACCAAAACAGCTGACCTGTGCCGATCATGCAGGTGGTGCCATTAGTCTGCTCTTCTCGTGGGACAAAACTGGTTCTCTTTTACAAATCTGGTCACAGCAACAGGCTTCAGAAATGTAGGCTTGGCCCAAGCCCTGAGGAAAAATATTCACCAGCAATGTTTCTGTCCCTACTGAATACCTGTTCTGCACAGATTTGCCTAGTCTCCTCCATTCCAACATTTTTAGGAGCCCATGTGGCTCAGGAAATCTGCAACCATCAGAAGTCCCAAATATCTTTTTCCTTTACATGCGGGCTTTTGCCCAGCACACAGTATGGAATCTCTGAAACCTTCAGTAATGAATGTTCTGATGTGATGATGAGAGGATTGTCTCTGCATTAGTACTATTGGATCTGTCTGCTGCTTTCGACACAGTCTGCCATACTATTTTGGTCTACTGTGTTGAGGGCGCGCACGCCATCAAGGAACCCCTTTGAACTGGTTTAAATCTTTCTTGGAAGATTAAGCTCAGACAATTCTACTTACTTTCGCCATTCCTGTCTACAAGAGGCTGCAGATGATTTCCATCTAAAATTAAATTAAGATAAAACAGAGATTGTAATATTAAAAAACAGAGTAATTCTCGTGAACAAATTGTATTGGCCTCCAGAGTGCCTAGGACATAAGCTAATAGTCTTGGGGCCATTGTGGAAAGTAAACCTTTTCGTGAAACCGAAGAGGACGACCGTGATTTCTAAATGTATATATTTGCTGAAAACGATTTAGAATGCTTGTTCCCTTTATCCCTATGGAAGCCCTGGTAATAGTAATTATAGCCTTTATTTCATCAAGGCTTAATTTTGCTCCTAACATTTATTTGGGCCTCCCTAAAATAATTAGGTTCACAGGCTACAAGTAGTACGAAATGAGTCTGCTCCTTTAGTATGCAAGCTCTTGTGACACCACTCTTGAAACAACTTAATTGGCTGTCTATGAAACATAGAATCTGTAGGAAAGTGGGTTTCTGTTGCAGTATCCCTCCCACTTTTTGCCAGACTACTGATGCACTTTCACCTGATGTGCCCTGGGTGCCTGCCAATCAGGTTCCCAGGGCCTCTGTTCTTTTCCCAAAACTAACCCAATTGGCATCTCTAATCTCTGGCCACTGGTCAGCCCTGGTAAATGGTACCACAGGTACCCAGGGCACTGTGACCAGGGAAGACCTCTAAGGGCTGCAGCACTTATTGTTCCACCCTTAGAGGACCTGTACCTTTACACACACACACTGCCTTTGCAGGCTGCGTGTTTTGGTGCAGAACAAAGTGAAGTCGATATGGCACACATCCCTGTGTGCCATTCCTACAAATTACTGCGATGGCATAGACCCTTTAGTTGGGTGCCCTATGCCAGTGGTGAGGGTACAGGTGCATGAGCCCTGTACCCCTACAGTGTTTAAGTCCATTTTTAGACATTGTAAGTGCAGTGCTGCCATTAAGAGTATATGGTGCATCAAGACACCCCTGAATCCTGCCGGCCTTGGCCCTGGAGAAAAGAACCAGAGGTGCAACTACGTCCCAGAGCCCTCCAACTTACCTGCCTAGCTGTTGGTTCTTCCCGGAAGTCTTCCTGGACCAAGCCTGCTGCTAAAAACCAACACTAATATCCCCATTAAAAACAAAAGGGCCCCAACGCCAAAACAGCCATCTGTACCTGGCCTCCCCAGCGCCGCCGAGGGTGCACCTTTTGTGCTGGCTTGTTTTCCCCATTTGCCCTGAGCTAAAGTCCAGGAGCTTTGTTCCCACAGCCAAGTTGCCTGCTCGTCAGCCGCCACCAACCGGAGGCCCCCTATCCCCCATTGGATAACATTGGACCTCAACACTCTGCACCCAGCCGCCCTAGTGCCACTGAGGGTGTAACGAGAGTGCATCACTGACCCTAGAGGACCCCTGAGTCTACCCCCAGAACCTAAACTTCCACTACCAAATACTTACCTCAAAACTAATAACAATATTTTCCATCATAGGATAACATTGACTGTTTTTCTGTGAAAAGTTTCAAAGTGTGGAGTTTGAAAACCGAAAGAAATTCTTTAAAATTACACTAACAAAAACGATTTAACTTACCTGTTTGCAGGAAATATCCCAGACTAGTACCCGGGCATACTACTCTAAGAAAAGTAATCCAAAAAGTGACTTTCCTGGTATTTTAGTGAAAATCCTATTCAAGTCTATGTACTGTGTTTACAAATAATTGCATTTCTCTGAAACAATACTATGTCATATCAAAGTATATTTACTATTACAATCCAAACTGTTTACAAACTGCATTACTACTGTAAGGTATTTATTGCTTAACTGTGCCAGGATTGCTTGGTTCTAGAAAATAAAAAAACTGAACGAATATTTTTATACAAAAGCAATTGGTCTGAAGTTCAGTCTTTGAGTGTGTGAATTCATTTGCTGACTTGAGTGTGTACATTGAATCCTTAACACTGTCCTCGGATACTGCCTGACTGCACGACCACACTACCACAATTAGAGAGTAAGGTTCTTTCTAACTTTGCCTCTGCCTACCTTTGGGGTTCCACTCGATTCTGTGCACACTATATCTCACTTTGGTATAGTATATACAGAGCCAGCTTCCTACAGAATCTACTTTAACCCCTTGAGTGCTTATGACGGAACCACACCGTCATGAGTCACAGGCGGTGTGTGCTAATGACGGCGTGGTTCCGTCATGCTGCTACCGCTCCGCCCACACGGCACCATCATGAGCACAAGCTGCCCGTGACTCATGACGGCAAGGAGCCATCATGAGCACTGAAGCGCCGCGCTCACCCCCTAGCCCCCCACTCCGTGTCAGGAATTGCACCGCGGCGAAGGGGTTAAAACCTGATGCTTCACCTTGAAGGCCCTTAAGGGACTGGTTCCTCGCTTTCTGGCTGAGGATCAAGCAGTATACTCCCCTATACTACTTAAGGTCCTCTTATTCCTATTTGACCATAAATACTTTAAAATAAAAAAAGTATGGGTGGTTGCAACTATTCAGTGCAGGCACAATTACTGTGCAAGTCACTCCTGGAGCATATGCGCCATGACATGGAATTTAGGCTGTTTAGGAAAAGCGTTGAAAACGTGGCTACTAGTAGGATATTTTCTGTGACTAACTTTGGTATAGTTCTACTTGATGACTACTAGTGCCAAGAAACCTTTAATGAATGTGTTTGACCTGGTCATGGGTAGCATGTATTATGGATTCAAACGGTTGCAGTGCAAGGGGTCACATTTCTAAGCAGCAGTCATTAAAACAGAAAGGGGGTTGGGGGCATTTTAGTGAGCACATAAACCTACGTTTTTGTGGAAGTCTGAAAACAAAAATGCCAGCCATCAATACCTCAGGTTTTGTGGAGGGTGTAGGAAGCTGGCTCTGTATATACCATACCAAATTGAGGTATAGTGTACACAGAGTCCAGTGGCACCCCAAAGGTAGGCAGAGGTGAAAGTAGATAGTCCCTACTTATTTGTGGTAGTGTCTGCGAGCAGTAAGGTTGTTTCAGAGGGTAGCGTTAAGCATTTCTTGTACACATTCAATCAGCAAATGATGTCACACACGCAAAAACTGAACTCAAACCAATTTTGTTTGTAAAAACCATATTGTTTAGTTATTTTATTTCTAAAACCAAGCAAAGCCTTGCACAGGTTAAGTTAAATGATTTGCAATACATTATGCAGTGTTTACAAGTAATGCAAGTTCAAATGCAGTTTTGTTACCTGTAGTAGGACATGGTACTGAAATTACTGTACAGATTACGTTTTAGTTACTTTTTAGATCACTTTCTAGATTACTTTTTCTACTCAGTGTGATATTCCTGGATATCACACTGGGACAGTCCCTAGAGAAAAGCGAAGTAAAACCAGTTTTGCACAATTGTAAGTTACAGGTTTCCATACAAATCAACTCCACACTTTCATAGAAAAACAGTCATTAGGTTCCTATGGAGAGAAATGAAGTTAATGGTTACCAGATAAGTACTTTGTCTTTGGGGAGGAGTTTCAGGGTTAGAACTAGGATTCACCCAGGGTCCAGGATGCACTCGTGTTAGACCATCAACGGCACTAAGGCGGCCGGGTGCAGAGTGCTGAGGCCCAATATTATCCAATGGGGAATTTTGCCAGAGCTGGAGTCTGCTGGTGAACAAATCCGGTGTTCACGGGCGTCAGTCTTTTCTTTGGTAGGCAGGGCAGGTCCTCGGGGTTCTTGAGGTAGCTGGCTTCAGGATATACCATAGTTTCGCTTCTGCAGGTTCGAAGTGGGGACTGGCCGGTAGGGCTGGCGCCAAGTCAGTGGGCGTCCTCTTCGGCACTGCTGTTTGATCCTTCTTCTTTTGTTCTTGATCTTTGCTTGTCTAAGAAGGAAAGGTTCAGGGGTGCCTCTAAATACTAGATTTAGGGGTGTTACAGGGAAGCAAAAGGTTGGGATCAATGGGTCCCTTACTTGTGGTGGGTACACCCCTTATTATGCCTCACTCTGGTTGGCTGGGTCCCTCCCATCTGCAAGATTGGCGGGGACTGAGTTGTACTTCACAAAGGCGGCAAGCCTTTGAAGCTTCCCCTTCGTGGGCCCTGCCCATCCTGAGGGATGAAGCTTGGCACCTCGTCCCAGGATGTGCATTGTTTTAGGCCCCTCAACCCAGGGATCCAGAAACATGTCTGATGGTGGCAGCTGAGGAGCCACCACTCAGCCTGGTTAGGTCCTTTTTCAGGGGGCATCTCTAAGGTGCCCTCTGTGTGCATTTGTCATTATATCCCACACTGACATCAGTGTGGGTTTAGTGTGCTGAGAAGTTTGATCCCAAACTTCAGTTTTCAGTAAAGCATTATGGTGCTTTGGAGGTCGTAATGACAACCTCCCCGCACAATATACGCTTAATGCCAGCACTGCACTCACAATGTCTAAGAATGGACTTAGACACTGTAGGGGTACAGGGCTCATGCCCTGTTCCTTCACCACTAGTATAGGGCACTCAGCTAGAGGGGTGACTGATTTATGCCGGCGCAGTGGGTTGTAAGCACGGCACAGCGGGATGTGCCATGCGGACTCTTCACTTTGTTCTGCACCAAAACACGCAGCCTTCAAAGGCACTGTGTGAGTGTAAAGGTACAGGACCCCTCTAAGGGTGGCACAATAAGTGCTGTAGCCCTTAGAGGCCTTCCCTGGTCACAGTGACCTGGGTACTTGTGGTACCATTTATCAGGGGCTGACCTGTGGCCAGAGATGCCAATTAGGTTTGGTCTTCAATGCAGTTTTGGGGAAAGAACATAGGCCCTGGGTACCTGATTGACAGGAGCCCAGGGCACACAAAGTACATCAGCAGTTCAGCAACCATGCAGAAAGAGGGCACCCACTCACAGAGGGGTCGGATCATAAGCTTTTTGCTGTTCAGATTGTCTTCTGCAGTGGGCTGATGAGGCTGTGCTACACATGCTCAAATCATCTGCCCTTTGCCAAAACATAATGTGTATTTTAAAATGTTAATTCTGTCCATGGACTTCAAACCTTGGGAATCCAGGATGTCTGCATTCCTCAAGTACTGTTCAATGCATGTCTCATGTTACGGATAACCTAACCGGGTTCTGGACTGGACCTCTCATTCCCCATGTGTTCTGTTATGCCCTTTTCTCTTTAATCCAGACTTCTACAATATCCTGGCTGTGCTCATAGACACCTCTGTTTTTTTTTTTTGTTCTTTTTTCTGATATGGGTCACCTTTTATTGTACAGTAGACATGCATAATCCTTTGTCCCTAGTAATTTTTCCATTCTCTTTGCGTGTGTTCAGCCCATTCACCTAAGTATGTTTGACGCTAACCTTCAAAATCTAAATCTGGAAAAGATCCTCTTAATTAATAAACGCACATGTAACTTTTGTCATATGAAAAACAGTCTCCTTTTGCTGCAGTTATTAACTATAAGATGTTGTTTCTTTAGGTACTGGCAAGACCACATTCATCCGAATGCTTGCTGGGAGACTGAAACCCGATGAAGGAGGTAATGATTGGACTTAATTCAGGATTTGTCTAACACCTCTTTAACCACTTATCTGTAGGAGTCTGCTATACTTGTAATGCTTTTGCGTTGCACCATTTTAAGTATTCTCGTTTTACCTGGTATGTTATTACCCAGCGTCTTTATCATCTTTGATCTCAATGTTTTGTTTAATAGGTGACGTGCCAGTTCTTAATGTTAGCTACAAACCACAGAAGATCAGTCCCAAGTCTACAGTAGGTTTTTATATATTTACATTACTGTGTACTTAAAGCAGATACTGTGAGTTCAAACTTCCAAAAACATGATTGTGTTGTATGTAGTTTATTGAGTCGGACTTTATCTACGATGACACATTTTCCATGATCTCCTTTAGGCAGTGTGCTCTCTTAAACTTGATAATTGGTCCTATTTGTATCATCTGTTTCTTCTTGAGGATATTCTTTACTTCAGTAGGAATTCTTCTCTAGATCCACATTTTAAATGTTCTCTCCTTGAAAGAGGCTCACCTCTCACAATTGCTGTGCCTTGGCCAACTAATGTGGGCACAGCCCAATCTATTTTGATCTGAATTTCATTGTGATCTGCTTCATAGATGGGCTGGCCTACATTTTCTTGCATACACTGGCGATTTTGACTACGCTAGGAAATACGATCAACACCTTCATGCTATGGAACAAGGACCGCATTATACACTGCATAGTGCTGAAATAAATTAATTCCTATCGGCTCAACAAAAATAGCCATCTAGATTTCACTCAAAGGCACTCATTTCTGCAATGCTTTCTCTAGCAGCGTAACTGTCACTGAGCCTATGCTTGGTTATGCCTTGTTGTTCGCCTTGCAATCCTTGGTACGTAAATCCATGTTCCTGTTTTTAAGGTGACTGAACTGGATTTATTTTCTTAGATGCCACCCTTGGTGGTTCACGAAACTTGTTTGAATCGGAACGTAATGGATGCTTCCATTGATCCCATTAGGTACCAGTGGTTTTTACTGGCTAGTATTGATGGAATAACTTTACTCTGTCCCATACCTCAAACAAGCAGTCTGCTTATGGTTTTCCTGCTTGAAAGTTTACCTAGCAGCTTACGGTTTATAAGGAATATCCGTTTTGTATCTCATTTTCACCTTAAATGTTGTTAGAGGTCTTAAAAAGCAGATCCATCCGTGAGATGCCCATTTCTGTTGTAGATAATTAAGTTAGCACTGGTAGACCCTCCATTTGAAACCAGGTAAAATACTACTTCAGGAATTTTCTCGATTACGGTTTCCTGCTTTTTGAAGAACAAGTAGGATCTCTCAAAAAAGTTGTGTATTAACATAAATGATATTGAAATTGTCTGAATGGCAATTTAGAAAATTGTTTTGAAAAATGTACTATTTTTGAAATAAACCCTGTCTAATGTCTATCAGTTCAGTGAAGATATGAATGATGTGGGACTGGTAATGCAAGTAGATAACTTTAAGTTGCAAGGAATTTAAACCTAATAATTAGACCTAAAAGATACCTCTGATACTGAAGTAGCATTTTTGCAATTGTTAACATCAGAGTAGTTTTAACTCCTTCGGTGTCTATTTCTCATGTTTCTGAGGGTACAGAAAAGTGCTATTAAAATGTTTCCATTGGTGGTGTGACTGTGTCCTTTTGTGCACCTATTGCTTGATTTTTTAAGTACCTACATCAGTGTTCTACTTTTAACAGGGAAGTGTACGTCAGCTACTACATGAGAAGATCCGAGATGCATATACTCATCCACAGTTTGTAACTGATGTCATGAAGCCTATGCAGATAGAGAACATTATTGACCAAGAGGTAATAAATCTGCTTTCCCAAGATTATTTTAATTGTATAATTTCATATGATCTGCATACTCTGGTCATCTAGTGCTGGACTCGTATGTTGCAAGTTGTTGTAGTTCAAAGAAGTGTTTCAAGTCACAGAATGATGTGACGCCTCGCTCAGTTCGTAATGTGCATGAGCACCAATTCCATTGTTGGATTGTATTTCTCCACAGTCTGGGTTGGATGTATATTGACAGGGCTCTATGAACCGACGTGTTCAATGTTCTTTTTTTTGGGCCCCATGTGGTTTCATCTTCGTTGGGAAGGACTGCTCTCCAGCTACAATTACTTTTCTTTTCGACTTTAGCACATGTGGGAGACATTTGAGGGAGACCCAATCCACGAATGTCTTCGCTCCTGCACACTTCTGGTTGACCGTGCTCCTGCTCCAGAGAATATGAAGGTGATAGAATTGATACCTTTCTTGAAATGCCCTCGAAGCCACACTAAGTTTGCTTGGACTGATCAACCCATAGTCTTCAAACTTGCATCTCTGCAGTCTACAACAATGGAAACTTGTCTTGCCTTCCGTTGTAAAAAAGACCATATTGAAGAAACGGGCCCTGGGCCCACATCAAACTACAGCAATAGTCTACGGAAGACACCCCAGACATTTTTGGGGCGTTTAGAGAGGAAGAGGATATCGATTCACCTGGCATCCCACCTCACCAGAGAAGGAAGAGACTCCATCCACTTAAGCACAGAAAAAAACTTCCATGGCAAAACTCCCCATAAGCCTCCTAAGAGGCCGCACACTGTGGCAGAGCACAGATCTCTGGAGTCAAGCACTCTACTCCCCTTAACAGCCTTTAAGTTCGTAAAGACCTGGCTTTGAAATATATCAACCCTCTTCCAAGCCTAACGCATCGTCTGCACCAAGACAGCCATTGGTGCCTCAGCAGTCTCTTACATTTTGAAAGGTCAATCCTGGAAAAGGTATAGAAGGAGTTAGACAAGAGACAAAACTAATGTTTATTCATCCTACTACAGGAAAGTTTTCCTCCAAGATGTATTTACCAAAATGTGCAGAACCTTTGCCAAGTAAAAGGAGACTTTCTTTAAACAGGAGGGCATCATGATTGCCATGCACTAAACAGAAATGTGGCAGCATATATGTTCTCAACAGCTGTCAGGACTGGCACAGCAAATTGCATGGTTACCCCCCACTTTTTGCCCGAAATCTGATGCACTATGACTGAATGTGCATTTGGTCTCTGCTAATCATGTTCCCAGTAACTGTGCTATTTCCCAAAACTGTACCTGTGTTTCCAAAATTGACACATCTCTGGCCCACATATAAGTCCATTGTAAAAAAGTACCACACCCTTGTGATCCGAAAGGGTCTCTAACGGCTGCAGCATGCATTGTGCCAACCTCTGAGACCCCTCCCCTAACACATACACACTGTCATTGCAGACTGTTTTGGTGCAGGTAAAACTTGAGACGACATGGCCCACACCAGTGTGCCTTGCCTACAAACGCTGCCTGTGGCATAGGTAAGTCACCCCTGTAGCAGGCCTCACACCCCTAAGGCAGGGAGCACTATACCATAGGTGAGGACATGGCTGCATGATCAATATGCCTCTGCAGTTTCTATGTCCATCCTTAAACATTGTAAGTGCATTAAAGCCATATTGAGTATATGGTTTGGGAGTTGTCATTACGAACTCCATAGCTCCATGATGGCTTTACTGAATGCTAGGACATTTTGTATCACACTTTTCTGCATATTAAACCAACACTGATGCCACTGCTGGATTTATTACAAAATGCACTCTTAAAGCATCTTTAAGATGCCCTCTTTAAAAATGTCCAACTCCCTCATGTCCAACTGACCAATCTGCACTAGCCTGACATGTTGCTGACCCCCTGAGTTGGGAGCCTGTGTTCTCTTGTGGGTCTGGACCAAACTCTGTTTAGGTGAGGAGGTGCTTTTCATGTACTCCTCCTGACTCAGTCATTGTATCAGCAGCACGGAAGAACCAGACAGGGGCAGCACCATCTGCGGTACCTCCAGATAAAGATAGCAAGGCCATGGGCTCCATCAGCAAGAGGATGTGTAATGCATCAGCACCGTATATGAAAGTGGCCAGCGCCTCTGCTTTACTGGGCCGTTACGACCGTTCTGTCACGCTTCACAGAGAAGCTCTCGAAGGAAGACCGACAGGACTTCAGTAGATCCTTCAGGAAGGGGGGGTGTCTGGTGGCCAGTCAGGTCAAAAAGTGATGCAGCGGATGCCTCTGATCTCGCTGCCCACGGATATTCACATGTGATCTGTGCCCGCCGCTCTTCCTGGCTGAGACTGACCGGTTTGAAGCCAGAGGCTCAACATCAGATCTTAAATCTCCCTTTCAGTGGGACATCGCTCTTCAGCGCTCACGCTGACGACGAAATGTCTAGAATGAAGACCGAACTAGACACTGTGAAGGCGGTTGGTCTGAAAAAAAGGAAAGACTTCAGACACGCTATAATCCCTATGACCGACGACAATACCACCAGAGGGTTCAAACCCCTCATTGGTATTCTCAACAAAATCAGGGAAGATCCCAGGCAAACCAGCGTTGTCCTAGTAGAGGACGAGGAGGAATCTCCAGACAATCCACACCTGCTGCCAAGCAACAACAGAAGCAGTTAGTGCTTACTTCCCCTATCTCCGTTACCCACTCCGGTGGGGGGGGAAGTATCAGTCTTTATTTGGAAGAGTGGACCAAAATCACACTATACAAGTAGGTGCTCAATGTTGTGAGGAATGGGTACTCCATCAGGTTCAAGTCCCCTCCACCTTCTATTCCTCCTCGAAAAAAACTGTCATTCATCGCATAAATCTTCTGAGAGAAGAGGTTTCCTCTCTACTCCTAAAGGATGTCATTGAGCATCAACGTAGACAGGGAATCTAGTCCCGATACTTCTTGCTCCCAAAGAAAGGTCCAAACAAGGAGATCAGGCCTATATTAGATCTAAGGCTTCTCAACAAGTTCGTCCTGAGAGAGTTCAGAATGCTGGCGTTACAGCAAAAAATCCCGCTCTTGCATCAAGGGGATTGAATGTGCTCTATAGATCTTGAAGATGCCCATTTCCGCATCCCAGTCTCTCGAAGGCGTCGGAAGTTTCTAAGGTTCCAGATTCAATCAGACCACTTCCAGTTCACGGTCCTGCCTTTCCGGCTGAAGTCTGCCCGTGCACATTGTCGAAGTACATGGCAGTAGTAGCTGCGTTCTTAAGGAGGAAATTAATCTTTGTCTACCCTTACCTAGAAGATTGTATTCTTTAGAGTGCGTCTCCAACTCTTCCGCATAAACACCTTTCTTGATGCATTAATTTTCTGCATCAGTTAGGTCTGCGTGTCAATTAAAAAAAATCCATCCTTAACCCAACTCAGAGGATACATTCCCTGGGTGCAACTTTGGATACAGTAAACGCAAGAGCGTATCCTTCGGAGGAGAGACTATCATCCCTTCTCCACATGTCAGACCCTCCTGAAGATACCTCATCCCACGTCCAGGCAGGTTTCATCTCTACTGGGTTCGATGACCTCGTGCTTTTTTCTAGTCTCAATCGCCAAACTTCACATGAGACCTCTACAGCAGACTCTAGAGGATCAATGGTCTAAAATGGGAGGACAGTATAGCCCTGCCTCTGTCTGGCTCTCCATCAGATGAAGGATGTGAAGGACTGATCTTCTGTTTGGAGTCCCCTTTCAGGAGGAACTGTCAAAGCAGACTCTGGTGACGGATGCGTCCCTTAACCGCATATAGAAAATTTGCCACTCAGGCTTCTTACTTTCAGATGCCAGTGGTTAAGGACTTCCTGGAGGGTCTAAAAAGTCTACCTACCAGTTAGTTCTCCATCTTGTTCCTGGTAGCTTAATGTGGTCCCCGGTAAGTTAATGGGTCCCCCATTCGAACCTATACACAAAGCCTCCCTGCAACTTCTTTTGTGGAAGACTGCATTTCCCGTGGCAATCACATCTGCTCGCAGGGTGAGCGAGATACAAGCCTTGTGCTCTTCAGAGCCTTATCTCGTTTTTCATGTGAACAGAGTGGTGCTTAGAACTCACCAGAGGTTCCTTCCTAAGATGGTCTCGGAGTTTCAAGTCAACCAGTCAACTCTTCCTATTTTCTTTGCAAACCCTGTCACTCCTGCTGAAAAAGCTTTGCACTCTCTAGATCTGAAAAGTGTTAACATTTTATCTAGATAAAACAAAGTGTACGAAAGGCGGGCACGCTGTTTGTTAATTATGGTGTATTGAACACTGGTGTTCCTGCCTCTAAAATGTCCATTGCTAGATGCATAGTGTCATGTATCATGTTATCCTATCACCTGGCACACAAACAGCTCCCGGGCAAGCTGAGAACTCATTATACAACAGGAAAAGCTGCTTTGATAGCGATGCTTAGTAATGTACCTATTCAGGAAATATGTAAAGCGGCCACACTGCGTTCGGTGCACACTTTTGCACGTCATTATTGCCTTGCTTCTGACACTCAAGCTGATGCTAGGTTTGGCAAGCATCCTTGAGAAACTTGTTTGGGTAATATGTGTTTTGTTAGCAAGTTATGATATGCTGGTATTCGTCCTCAGGGTATGGGGATGGGCTTGCTACTCTATTCAGTGCTTATGACTATTGATGAGTATCCCCTGGAAGAGAAGGAGAAGTTTCACAGAGTGAATCTTTATGGATTCACTATGCTGTTCATTATTCCACCATCTAGTGGTTGGGTCCGGAATTGTAGGTTTTTTTTCTCTTTTTATTTTTTTTATTATTTTTTTTCGTGGCCCAGGTGGGTGTCGATATACCACCATTTGGTGTCCTTCGTGACGTTGACGTGCTTCCTCTGGAAGCTCCCTCCTTAGATCGCTATCTTCAGATTATTTTTTTCGCCGTTGGGTCTGGATCGTTACCGAAGAGTTCCAGAGTTTTGGAGAAAGAATCAACGGAAATTTGGAAAATCGACATAACCAGTTTTTCATCACACCCGACTACAGGTCAGGTAACTGGGACTACGAAGGAGAAGAATTTCTTACGAGATCTCGACATTCACCCGAGAATTCGCACACAGGGGGCTCCCTGAGCACAGGAATGGACAAAACGCCTTTCAAGTTTACGCCCAGAAGGACCAGCATCCAGTCTGCAACCTCTGCCTGCCGCTCGACCACAACAGCAAGGACAGCAACGCGTGCCCTGTGTTCACATCCAAGACCTTCAGAGTAAGAGATAGGCAGAGAAGGGCGAACTACACCATGCAGGGGCAGGGGGTACCTCCATCGCTCCGAGAACTGGGCCTCTCCAGTGGAGAGGCGGGCAACATCGCCAAAGGACCGGAGGACTGCACTGTCTAACTACAAAAGAAAACGTCAAAGGAGGTAAGAGTCGACGACCCCAGACACTCAACCGACAATCGTCCGAGTGAAACAAAGTCCTCAAAGGGAGCATTGCCGTCGAAGCACTCGACGAAAGCAACAGCACCCATGGATAAACAGCCCAGCGGATCCTTCGAAAAGGACTCCCAGACGACAAAGACACATGAAAAATCTAGGTCGTCAAAGGAAGCCCCGAAAAGGACTTCTCAACGCCGAGAAAAGAAGGGTCAACAACGAAGTCTACCTCAAAGCGAAGCGCCCAAACTCTCGGCGCCAAACAAGCTGGAGAAGAGGCTCAAGGACGAAATGGCGAGCATCCTGCAGCTGAAAAAGGACTTCGACAAAAAGATGAGCCAGTACACCATCCCGCCGAAGGCAGAGGTCGAAAGGGGCAACGAAGACCCTGAACCGCCGAAAACGCCTGAACCGGTCTAAGAATAGGGGGAAGAGGCCCTGTATTACTTTAAGGGAGAAGGTGAGGAGGAACAGCAAACCTACCAGGGCTCGACTTCCTCTGAGGCGCAAGACGTAGTGGCATGACCTCGGCGCCGAAATACCGGAAGGAGGAGTAGACACATGCCCTTCGAGGCCTTTACCACCAGACGATATAGGGATCTATAATATGGTGGTCAAGAATGCTGCAGAGACATATGGAGTGTAATTAGAGGAGGAGAAGCCCAAGCTTGTTTTCTCCTGGAGATTTTACCGACACACAGGAGCCAATTCCTGCCCATGCTCCCTAGTGTGCTGGACCAGGGCAGAGAGGCTTTCAGGGAGCCAGCTGTTTGTAAATCAGTGACCCCGAGAACAGAAAAACACTTCTCAAAGGACCCTGCGTACATTCAAGGATCAGTGTCAGCTGATTCAATAATTACTGCAACAGGGCCAATGTGCCCACAAATGCCGGACCACCTCCTAAGCAATATGGACCTCATGTTGAGGATTGTAGAACGGAGTGCGGCAATTCAATGGCGCACCGCCACCTCAAACTCCCTAATCAACAGACGCGCATACTAGCACTGGGAGGAAGTGGGGCAACTCCTGAAGCACCTACCTGATCAATACCAGCAAAGGGCAACCCACCTGGTAGAAGGGAAAAACATGGTGAACACATGTTTAAAGTCTGCCTTGGACGCAGCAGAGACATCCAACAGGCAGATGATGATTGGGGTGACAGAGAGAAGGCACGCATGACAGGATTTCAGGCTTCAAGCCTGAGGTACAGAACAACATACTGAACCACACCCTTCAACAGAGAGCAACTTTTTGGGACACCAGTTGACGAAAAGTTAACCCAACTCAAAAAAGACTGAAAGATCCCTGGGAGCACTGCTGTTCATAGGGATTTAGAAGGAGTACACCCTCAAGAAGGCCAAATGGTAGTGGAGGCAACCAACCGAGTACCTCGCACCAAACCTTCCAACAAGGTTATCAGGGAAACGGCCATGGACAGCAGCAGCAGAAGCAGAACTGGCAGTACCAGCCACGAAGCCAGTCCTTTCGAGGTCGCTCAAACGGGCGAGGACAGGCACCGGGAGGAAGGAAACTTCCCACCTCCAAGTGATTTCACCGAAAGGCAAACGCCCAACCAGATAACACCTCTAGGGGAGCATCAAAAGAGAAGAAAAGTCCAGAAGCAGATTTCACAAAATAAACAGTTCCCCGAACATATAACACCAATAGGAGGCAGAATAAGGAACTTCCTCCAGGAGTGGAAGACAATTGGATACTAAACATACAATATGACTTCTGTATAAAGCTAAAAAAAAAAAACTCCAAACAAGAGGCCAAACAACAAGGCACACTCGACAAAAGAGCATTCACTCTTGCTACTAGAGGCACAGGAACGGCTCAACAAGGAGGAATAAAGAGAGTACCGTACAAGGAAAGAAACCAGGGGGTTTATTCCAACCACTTCCTCATACGAAAAGTGGATGAAACACTAAGGCCTATTCTGGATCTAAGGTTCTTAAACAAGTTCATAAGGACACAAAGATTTAAAATGACATCTCTGCAAGAAGTAATACCCCAGGTACAGGAAGGGGATTACATGGCAACTATAAACTTAAAGGACGCGTACTTACACAAAGGACACAAAACGCCTACTAAGATTTGTGATCAACAAGACTCACTACCAGTTTACAGCGCTCTCATTCGGACTTAAATCAGATCCAAGGGCGTTTTCAAAATGCCTAGCAGCGGTAGCAGCACACCTGAGGAGGCAGGGAATACATGTATACCCTTACCTCGACGACTGGCTCGTAAAAGCAAGCTCCTACAGCCAGTGCAAACAACACATCCAGCAGGTGATACAAACAGTAATCCAACTGGGTTTTCCAATCCATTGGGGGAAGTCTTCAATAGAACCGGAATAGGTGAAGATATTCTTAGGGGCAGAGATCAACACCATACAGGGCAAGGTGTTCCTCAACACAAAGAACTTTGGCAATACTGAAGGAGACTCATCTTTACCGCAAAGGGCAAGCTCTGACAGTGAGGAAGCTAATGGGAATGATGGCGTCATGCATACACCTGCTCCCAAATATTCGCCTACACATGGGACCGTTCCAGGAATGGATACAGCTGCAATGGTCGCAGGCAACAGGGAGTTTGGAAGATCTAGTGGTTATCACTCACGCAGTGCATCAGGAAATAGGGTGGTGAAACAAGAAAAACACATCACAGGGGGAAACCATTCACATAGCCAACTCCAACAGTGACCATCACAACAGACACCTCCCAGCTGGGGTGGGGCACGCACATGAACAAACTCAAGGTGACTGGGTTATAGTCTCAGCAGGATGGGGTCGGACACATCAACTACCTAGAGCTAAAAACAGTGTTCCTAGCCTTAAAAGCCTTTCAAAAGGAGCTATATGGAAACAGGGTGTTAATCCAAACAGACAACACATCCACCATGTTCTACATCAACAAACAAGGAGGAAGAAAATCTGTGGCACTATCCGGGCTAGCACAGGAAATATGGACATGGGCCATTCCACTAAGAATAGACCTGCTTGCAATAAATCTCCCAGGGAAGGACTATGTGGAAGCAGACAGACTTAGCAGGCAAACGTCAGCATCCCACGAATGGTAGGTCAACCAACAGGAAATAGAGAAACTATTTTGGAAATGGGGCACTCCGCAAATAGACCTATTTGCAACACACCAAAATGCGAACACTTCGCATCCAGACAACCAGACCATCGGTCCCAAGGGCATGCTCTATGGATAAGTTGGTCAAAGACCTTTGCATACGCTTTTTCCCCCCGATACCACTGATACACAGGGTACTCCACAAAAGCAGGATGAGCAACAAGACTCTAATACTAATAGCACCTTAGTGGGCCATACAGTCCTGGTTCTCGCAAATAGTAGAAATGGTGCAAGTACCAGCACACAGATTCCCAAAGAGAAGGGACCTGTTAACAATGCAGAACGGAAGGGTGCTGCACCCAGAGCCAGAGAGCCTCAGCCTAGCAGCATGGCTCCTGACGACCTAGAATTTGCACACTATAAACTACCAGCAAGCACAATGGCGGTGCTCAGGGAGGCAAGGAGACCTACCACAAGAAAGTGCTACTTAGCAAAATGTTAAAGATTCTCCGAATGGTGCATTAGGGAGAAACTTCAAAGAAAAATTACAAAGGAATCAACAGTACTAAAATACTTAACGCATCTACTACAAAGTAAACTAAGCTACACATCTCTACGGGTGCACTTAGCGGCAATTGTGGCTTACACAAGAGGAGAAACGGGAATGAGTTTCTTCACCTCTCAAGTAGTAAAAAGATTCCTAGAAGGGGCAAAGAGAATCGCAACCCAAACAGAATGCCCGCACCAGCATGGAACCTAAACGTACTGCTAGCTCAATTGATGAAGGCACCATTTGAGCCTATTCACAAAGCTATGCTGCACATGCTCACACTAAAGACTGCCTTCCTAGTGGCTGTCACATCACATAATGCAGCCAAGGCCACACTGTCCAGTACTTCAACTAGATATTCCACCAAATTTAACATCAGCACAGCTTGCCAAGTTTCTCACGCAGAAAAAACTTCCCCTTTTTATCAAGAAAGCCTCTGGAATGATAGAGAGGAAGGGGTGGACAGACAAGCCCCATAGGCTGCCATTATGTGGCTCAAAAAGGAATACTGGGCCTTTAAGGAAACTTTCTAGAACTCTCAGTATCCCAGAATGCACAGCAGGTCCCCTCCACTTTCAGTTCTTTTTTCCGGCTCCTGCTAGCAGGACCCTGGGGCATTGAGCTCTCCCTTTTTAGAGTTTATTTCAATTTTTTGCAAGTGTGAGTGTGTTCACTCGACGTGTTTTTGTGCCTTCTGTTATTACTGGGGTTTTTCTAGTAATTCTGAGCCCTCATTTATCAAATATGCCTGCCTTATTTGATAAATGCACTGAGTGCTCAAGGAAGAAGGCCAAATCGGATCCACACAGGGTGTATATCCTATGTCTTCCTTCTAGTCATGTTCCTGAGGAGTGTGAGATCTGCCAAACTTTCTCCTCCAGGACCCTGAGGGACAGGCAGAAGATCAGGCTCCAAGGACTGGAGCAAAGGAAGCAGCAAGGTGGGTCTGGGCATGCTGGAACTACTTCATCTGCCCGTGCTGAGGCCTCTGGGGGGCTCCCCAGTGAAAAGAAGGCCACAAAACGCAACCCGTCTCCGTCGACGTCGATAGCCTCAACGTCGGCGTCGAGAGGGATGAATACGGTCTGGTCCCCGTCTCCCCAGGGCTCTAGGTCGAAGCGTCGACGTCTCTGACGTCGAAACCTCCGTCGACGTCTAGGACAGTGTCCTCATCATCGTCGTCGAGCCATCGACGTCGAGAGAGACGGCGCCGGCGCTTGCCGTCGAGGCGACACCGCCGTTCGCCTTCGTCATCGGCTTGGCGTTCGACGTCAAGAAAGTAGACGTCGAAAAGATCATCGACGTCGAGAAAAAGGCGAAGAACTTAGACGGCGATCGGCGACGTCGAGGAGAAGGACTTCGACGTCGAGACATAGATCATTGACGCCAAGACTCCGTTGAAGAGGCGTTCGGAGCCTAAGAGGAAGGCATTGTCCTCCAGGAGGCGTTCTGGCGCTAGAAGCTCCTCCAGATCATCGGGGGCACGACGGCGACGTCGCTCACCAACAGGGGGCACGGCCTCTCGGTCTCCCCAGTCAGGTCAGGCGAGGAAGAAGGTAAAGTCTCCGGGCTCGGTGTACTCTGTGGTATACTCTCCACCCAATCAGAGGTCGCTTTCACCACCGCCTCAGTTGCCGAAGGATCCGCCCCCTCGAATTCCGCCGCCACCTCCTCCTTATCATCCTCCGCCTCCTCCACCTCATGGGCTGCCTCAGACTCCGCCTCCACCGCCTCATGGGCCCTCACCTGCACCACCGAAGTCGGTCTCGCTGCCGCACTTCCCGGCTCCGCCTACAGGGCTGCCTCTTCCGAGGATCCCGGTCAGGCCGCCGCAAAGACCTGCGGAACGCCCAAAACCTAGGAGGTCTCGATCTCGCTCCGGACGGACAAGGGTGTCGCCTGTGGACGATATCATATCCTTTCAGGATGTGCTGCTGAGGGGCGAACAAGCTGGGCATTACGCTGACGGTGCCCACGCCTACGACCTCAGTCATCTTTGAGATGCTTCACAAAGGACAATTGTCTTGGCCTCTGTTACCGTTAGTGCCGCGATTGGTGGAGCCCGCCATGGAACTGTTCCTCACTCCGGCGACTACCAAATCAGCAACCTTCTGGGTACAAAAGAAATACAGAGCTCCTGACTCAGACCTGGCATTTCTGAGGGTGGATCCTGCACCGGATTCAGTGATAGTGACGGTGGCACGAAAACATGCCACCACCCCGTCATCTACAGTGCCTCCAGACAAGGAGAGCTGCTGGATGGACTCTGCAGGCAGGAATGTCTGCGGGACGGCCGCCACCTCTATGAAGGCCGCAAGTGCTTCGGCGTTGTTGGGGAGGTACGATCGAGCGCTCTGGGAGTCCCTCCAACAGTTCGCTGACCTCCTTCCCAAGGAGAAGGAGGATTTCATGGAAATCTTGAATGAGGGGCTGCTGGTCTCTAACCAACTGATCAGCGCAGCAGCGGATTCTTCACTCCTGGCAGCCCACGGGTACTGTCATGGAGTTAACCAGAGACATCATGCCTGGCTGAGGCTTACGTCGTTGAAGCTCAACAGAGGGTGGCCAACTTACCATTTTCTGGCGAGGCCCTCTTTGGTAAACACGCCGACTATGATATGGCCCGGATGAAAGCTGAGGCTGAAACCCTGATGGCTGTCGGGTTGGAGAAGCCCAAGGACCAGAAAAAGACCTACCGCCTGTTCTAGAGACAGTACGGGGCGCAGGGAAGAGGGCGAGGCCAGCAAACTGGACAGCAACAGCAGCAGCAGCAGTTCCAGAGGAGGCCCTTCCAAAAACGTCAGAGGGGCCGGGGTGGACAACAATCTGCCACCGCGACCAAAGGCCCGGCCGGGTCTAGGCCCTGAGATGTTACTTCCCAGTCATCCGTTACCCACTCCGGTGGGGGGAAGCGTCCAATACTACCTGGCAGAGTGGAGAAAAATTACTCGGGACAAGTGGGTGCTGAATATTGTTTGCAATGGATTCAGTCTTCGGTTCATCAGTCCGCCTCCAGCAATTCCACCGGTTTGCTCGCAGTTTCAGCTGCGCGAGCTCCAAGCGGAGGCCGATACCCTGTTAAGAAAAAGGGCAATAGAAGACGTCCATCTGTCTCAAAGGGGAAGAGGTCTGTACTCGGGGTTCTTTCTGGTACGAAAGAAAGACAAGAACAAGTTCAGACCCATTCTGGACTTGCGACAGGCAAACAAATGGATTCGCAGGGAAAAATTTTGCATGCTGTCTTTGCACCAGATTTACCCTCAACTGCAGAGGGGAGACTGGCTGTGCGCGATAGACCTACAGGATGCATACTTCCATGTTCCCATTGCACAGAAACACCGGAAGTTCCTGCGATTCCAAGTCGGCGCCAATCACTTATCAATACACAGTATTACCGTTCGGGCTAAAGTCTGCGCCCAGGACATTTTCCAAATGCACGGCAGTGGTAGCGGCACACCTGAGAAAGAACAAGGTGTTTGTCTACCCGTACCTGGACGTTTGGTTGATCAAGGCATCCTCCTTCTCGGAAGCTCAAGCGCACTTCCAGAAGAAGTCCGTTCTCTTGAACAAGCTGGGGTTGCACATCAACATGTCCAAGTCTGTCCCGATTCCGGTCCAATGCCTACAGTACTTGGGAGCCTCCATCAATACGCTGTCAGCAAGCGTGTCTCCTTCAGAGGACAGACGTTTATCACTCCTTCGGAAGGCTCAGGTTCTTATGACCGCTCCATCTACAACAGTGAGGACAGTGTCTTCTCTACTGGGGTCGATGGCCTCTTGTATCTTCCTCACGCCACACGCACAGCTGCACATGAGACCGCTGCAGGAGTGTCTGGAGGATCAGTGGGACCAGAGGCGAGGGAACTGGGACGACAAGATACGGCTGTCTCTGCATGCTCTACAATCTCTGAAATGGTGATGTTCAGCGGAGAATCTCCTCAAGGGGGTTCCCTTCCACAAGGACATTCCGACTCAGACTATCGTGACGGATGCTTCTCTCCACGGCTGGGGAGCGCATTCCGGAGAGTTACAGATACAAGGAACGTGGTCCCTGACGGAGTCCACCTATCATATCAATTTACTGGAACTCTGAGCTGTTCACTTGGTGTTGAAGGCCTTTCGTCCGTCCTTTCAGATCAACTCTCTGCTTGTACAGACTGACAATAAGACCACGATGTATTACCTCAAGCTGGGGGGCTCGAGATCGCGCACTCTGTCACAGGAGGCGCAGGCGATCTTGCACTGGCTTCTAGCCAGGGGACTGACGATAACGGCTACCCATCTACCAGGTGTGCAGAATGTTCAGGCGGACGCACTGAGCAGACTGATTCAGGAAAACCACGATTGGGTGATAAACGCCGAAGTACTCGGAGACGTCTTCCCCAGGTGGGGCACTCCAGACGTGAATCTATTCGCCACCACCGAAAACAGCAAATGCCGAGACTTTGCATCCAGGTACTACCAGCAAGGGATGCTGGGGAATGCGCTATGGATCAACTGGTCGAACAGATTTCTGTATGCTTTTCCACCGATTCCGGCGGTGCTCATCAAGCTTTCCCAGTCCAGGGCACGGATGATCCTTATTGCCTCGGAATGGCCCAGACAGTGGTGGTTCACAGACCTGCTTCACCGGTCTCTTCTTCCTCACGTACGGCTGCCGTGCAGGCCGGACCTTCTCACAAAGTTCGGGGGGCAGATGGTACACCCCAACCTCTCGTCTTTTAGTTTGGCGGCATGACTCCTGAGAGAGTGCAATATGGCCATTTGAATCTCCCTGCAGATTGTATGGCCATACTGAAGGAAGCCAAGAGACCTTCCACTAGGACTTCTTATGCTTACAAGTGAAAGAGATTCTGTATCTGGTGCAAGTCCAAGAGCTATGATCCGACGACATGTAAGAAAGATGTCATCCTTCCATACCTTTTGCATTTGGCGCAGTCTGGCTTTAACTTTCAGTCCTTTAAGGTTCATCTAGCTGCTCTGACTGCCTACAGGAAATGCCCTTCACAGACTTCCTTTTTCCAGATTCCAGTGATAAAGGATTTTTTGGAATGCTTGAAGAAAGTGTTTCCTCCTGTTCGTCTTCCTTCACCTTCATGGGAATTTAATGTGGTGCTGTCCAGACTGAAGAAGGAACCTTTTGAACCTATTCATAAGGCTTCGCTAGAGCACCTGTCCTGGAAGGTGGCGTTCCTCGTGGCCATTACATCGGCCCGCAGGGTGAGTGAAATTCAGGCGTTGTGTTGCCAAGAACCTTACACTGTATTTCAAGCTGCTACTGGTGTGATGCGTACTCACCCTAAATTTCTACCTAAGGTTATTTCTGATTTCCATGTTAACCAGACTATAACGTTGCCTACGTTTTTTCAGAATCCTTCCACTCCAGCGGAGAGATCTCTTCATTCCCTGGATGTCAGGACGGTGTTGAAATTCTATCTGGATAAAACCAAAGATATTCGTAGGTCAGTCCAATTGTTTATCAATTATGGATCAGTCAGGACTGGTCTTGCTACCTCTAAACAGTCCATCTCGAGGTGGATTGTGTCCTGTATACAATTGTTACCAAAAGGCTAATAAGACCTTAGGGGGTAAGCCTAAGGCTCATTCCACCAGGGGCAAAGCGGCCACGACAGCTTTGCTCTGTAATGTTTCGATTGCAGAAATCTGCAGGGCTGCCACTTGGAAGTCCATCCATACCTTTGCGAAGCATAACTGTCTGGACCCTAATGCCAAGGCAGATGCTCAGGTTGGGCAGGCTTCGCTGCAAAATCTGTTCGCACAGTAGTGGTGTTGTGTTGTTTCTTCTTCTCCACCGCCGCTTTGGTGTGGGGATGGGCTTGCCATTCTATTCACTAGATTATGACTATACACAGAGATCCCCTACTACAGAAGGAGTAGTTTCTTACCTGTAACTCCAGTTCTGTAGTAGGGGTATCTCCTGTTACAGTCATAAGCGCCCGCCCTCCTCCCCGGTGGAGAAAGATGTTTATGTACTGAATGCTACAGGTCTAGCTGTATCCGCCTCCAAAAAGAACTGAAAGTGGAGGGGACCTGCTGTGCATTCTGGGATACTGAGAGTTCTAGAAAGTTTCCTTAAAGGCACAGTATTCCTTTTTGAGCCACATAATGGCAGCCTATGGGGTTTGTCTGTCCACCTCTTCCTCTCTATCATTCCAAACTCGTTCTTGGTAAAAGGGGAAGTTTTTTCTGTGTAAGAAACTTGGCAGGCTGTGCTGATGTTACATTTGATTGAATATCTAGTTGAAGTACTGGACAGTGTAGCTTTGGCTGCATTATCTGTCTTTAAATTCTCTCTTAAGTGTCTATGCAGGACTGCACAAAAAGACAGCTTAAGAGATTATTTTTGATTGCTCCGGGGTCCCCACACATGGGCGGGACTATTCACTAGATTATGACTATAACCGAGATACCCCTACCACAGAACTGGATTTACAGGTAAGAAACTACTCCTTTCTTACCTGTCGGTGTAGTTTTGCAGCTTGAAGACTTTCTGGATTCACTAGGGATCCCACCCTCCTCCACCATAAACATGAGACAGGAGGAAGAGGAGGATAACCGGGAAAAAGAATTTAAAGACTAAAGGTAGAGAAAGAGTAACACGAGACAAGAATAAAGATTCCAAAGGTGGGAGCTTCCGGAGGAAGCACGCCGTCACGAAGGACACCAAATGGTGGTATGTCAAAGCCCACCTGGACCATGAAATAAAAAGAAATGGAGAAAAAAAGACTACAATTCCGGACCCAACCACTAGATGGCGGAATAATGCACAGCATAGTCAATCCAGACAGTCTTCAAGGTGCAAAACTACACCTTCAGGTATAAAAATATATTACTTATCTGTAATGTTAGTTCTCTTCCGGGGTATACTCATCAAAGTCATATGGAACCCACCCTCCTTCCCTGACGAATACCATGTGTTAGAAAGTGGCTCTGTATATACTGGACCAAAGTAAGGTACAGTGTGTACAGAGTCTACAATCCCCAGAGGTTTGGCATAGGCTAACGTTAGATATAACCTTACTCTCTAAAGTGGTAGCTTGGTCGAGCAGTAAGGCAGTATCAAAGCACAGTGCAAAGTATTTGTTGTACACACTCAGTCAGCAAATGGTCTCACACACTCAAGAACTGAACTCTAGGCCAATTGTTTTGTATCAAAATATATAGTTTTATTTTAGAACCAACAAGGTATTAAAATATACTTTCTCAGAATGAGTTACTTTAGTTAAATACCTTTCAAATAGGCAATAGAGTTTTTGATTACAATAGTTAGTTGTTGCAATAGCCAACACAATTTCAAACACAATGCAACATTGAGCTCAATGGGAATTTCTAGTTAAATGCAATTAGTTACTTTGTAGATTACTTTTCTAACCACAGGACTGGATCCTAGATTCAGTCTTGGATAATTTCCTGTAAAAAGTTAAGTTAAAGCGTTTTGGTTACAGTAGTCATTTTTAAGGAATAGTCTAGTATTTTAAAAGTTGACACTTAGAACCTTTTTCACATAGAATCACCAATTTTATCCTAAGGGAGGAAATTCACTTAGCAGGTAAGTCGTGTTATTGTTACTTTTTCTCACTCCGTGTTAGATCCTGGATCCAGCACTGGTGCATCTCCTGTAAACAGTTGAAATAATGCGTTTAAGTTATACAGATGATTTTTAAGGAATATTTGTAGTTTGTGAAAATTGACACCTAGAAACTTTTCTTTTGAAAAGCAGACAATAGATTCCTATGGAAGGAAATTCAAGTTACTGTTAAGTATGGTTAAAATTACTTTTCAGGGTCGGTGCTAGGCTAAAAGATGCAGCACTGGGTTCTCTCCTGATAACAGGTGAGTAATCGGAATTTGTTGTTCAGCTGATTTTAGTTGAATTTTTTAAAGTTTCAAAACTCCACACAGAAAAGAATTTTCAAGTGAAACCAGTTACTCTATGGAAAAAAAGTGAGTTATCAGCTTTTGGAAAAGTACTCGACTGGCAGAGTTAAGGTTCTGGGCATAGACTCGGGGGTCTCCCAGGGTCAGGTTGGTACACCCTCAGCGGCACAGGGGCAGCCGGGTGCAGAGGTAGCTAGGCCCAATGTTATCCAATGAGAGGCAGGGGCCTTCGGTTGGTGGCTCCTGGCAAGTAGGCCACGCGGCTGTGGGAGCTGGGCTCCTGGTCACTTGCTCAAGGCATATGGGGAAGTAGGTTAGGACCAAGGTTGCACTGCCAGGGGCACTCAGGCGGCTGAGTGCAAGGTGCTTTTGAGCCGTCGGGCGCTCCAGTTTTATTCAGTGGAGAACTTGTAAGGTGAACAAAGGCTGCAGGCTCAGGGACGGAGATCCTTCAGGAGCGACTGACACTTTGAGGGGTAATTTGGGATCTTGGAGGATAGGTAGACACCCAGGAGTAGGGCACAGGGGGCCGTGGGGTGCCGGGTGCAGGGGTGTCTTTTGACGTCGGGAAATCGTACCCTCTGCTGGTCGTGGTTGGAGGGGTCCCTTGCCGTCAGTCTGCAGGTGTCGTCTGCGTCGGCGGAGGGGCCTTGGGCACTGGATTCCAGGTCACAATCGCCGGGGCGACGTCCTCAGGGTCTTTGTCCACTCAGGCACAGGCCAGGCTCGGCGAGTGCAGAGTGTGCTAGATTCGCGGTTCCTGGCTTGCACCAGGGGTATTGCTGTGAGCAGAACCACTGCACATGGGAGTCCCAGTCTCCAAGAGGGTCAAGGCAGGCAGGTCCTCAGAGGTTTTCAAGGTTGCTGTCAGCAGGAGATGCCGAGATTTAGCAGGAGCAGGTTCAAGGATCAACAGGCCTGTAGGGCTGGGGCCAAGTAGTTGGTGTCGGCCTCTTGTTAGCAGCTGCACGGCATGTCTTCTTCTTGGTCTTCTTTCTTGTTTCAAAATCGTGATCTGCGGAAGGAAGGTTCAGGGTGCCCCTAAATACTAATTTTAGGGGCGTTACAGGTAGGGGAAGGGTAGGGACCAATAGGTCCCTGTCCTGGGGTGAGTACACCCCCTATCCTGCTCCTCTCCTGTGGGAGGGGGGCAGGAGCCTATCCCTGATTGGGCAAGGCTTTCCCATCTTCAAGATGGCCGGGCCCGGAGTTGTGCTTCACCTTGCCTCTCCCACCTGAGGGGTGGGGTTGGCACAGGCTGGCACACCCCCCTTCCTGTCGTAGGATTTCCCGCCAGTCTTCCTGCCAGAGGGGGGGTCAGAACTGGTGGGGGGTCAGAACTGGTGGGGGGTCAGAACTGGTGGGGGTCAGTTGCGGAGTACAGCAACTGGTCTGGAGAAGCTCACAAAGGCGGCATGCCTTTGAAGCTTCCCCCTGCCCATCCTGGGGGAGGATACCTAGCACCTCGCCTAGGATGTGCATTGTTGCATGCTCAGGAGAGCAGGGGGCTCTCCACCCAGGGGTCCAGCAACATGTCTGCTGTGTGGCAGCCTAGACAGCCTCTCAGACCAGACATGGATTGTAGGTTAGGTTTCAGGGGGCATCTCTAAGATGCCTTCTGTAGTGCATTTTACATTAAATCCCACAATGGCATCAGTGTGGGTTTATTGTGCTGAGAAGTTTGATATCAAACTTGTCAGTCTTCAGTGTGGCCATTATGGTGCTGTGGAGTTCATAATGACAACCTCCCAGCACCATATACCCTTAATCGCATCACTGCACTTGCAGTGCCCAGGAATGGTCCTGGGTACTGTAGTGGCACAGGGCTCATGTACCTGTGCCCACACCACTGGCATAGGGCACCCAGCTAGAGGGGTGACAAGTATGCCCGGGCAGTGGGTTGGTGGGCATGGCACACAGGGATGTGTGCCATGTCGACTCTATGTTTAGGTCTGCACCAGGACACTCAGTCTGCAAAGGCAGGGTGTGGGTGTCAGGGTGCAGAGCCCCTAAGGGTGGCACAATAAGTGCTGCAGCCCTTAGGGGTCTTATCTGGTCACAATGCCCTGGGTACCTAGGGTACAATTTACCAGGGGCTGACATGTGGCCAGAGATGCCAATTGGGTTTTAGCTTCAATGCAGTTTTAGGGAAGGAACACAGGCCCTGGGCATCTGATTGGCAGGAGCCCAGGGCACACTCAGTCAAAGCACATTCAGCAATTCAGCAAAAAGTGGGGGGCATACCATGCAAGAAAGATGGCGCTTTCTCACAGCCGCCCAAAAAAAACTGACAACTGTCACCTGTGGTGCATGATGGGAGCATGGGGGTTCCTGGAGGTCTTAAAGGCACGGCGCCAGTGTTTTTCCAACTGTTCTAAATGCAGCCTCTCTAGGCTAATCTGCCTCTATGATCTTGCCTTTTTACCTTTGAATTTAAAGGCTGTTTTTCAAAGCAAACAAAGCGGTGTTGAAAGCATATGAGCTGCAGAACACACACTTTGCATAGATCGCCATCTGGTGTTGGACCCGGATGTTTGCACTTTGTTGTTGTCCTGGATAAGTCTTTGGAAGTCACGAGATAGGTGACTCTTCCTTTGGACTATAGTGCGCATGGGCATCGGCTCCATCCTCAGATTGTTTTTTTCCCCCCATCGGGCTCGGATGTGTTCTCGTGCTCCAGTTAGGAACGTCACAGATTCCACTTTCGACGCGCTATCCTTCACCCTTTCTATGGTATTGTTTCTGATCGCGATCCCTAGTCGTCGCGTATCTCCAACTTTGATGTCCTCTAGTTCCGATCGTCGACGAGGGCCTTCGGGCCTACTTGAGCCTTGGCATCTGGCTCATGAAAAGGACTCCATTCAAAAAGTGTCCTCAATGTGGGTCGAAGTTTCCCCACACCGATCTGCATGAGGTGTGTAACCTCTGTCTCTCACTGGAGCACAAGGCCAGAGACTGTGCAGCTTGTGCCTTTCAGCTTTTTGGAATCGTAAAGCTCAAAGGAAAATGGCTCGCTCGTCGACATCCATTCCCGATGACCTCTTCCAAGAGGGCGTCTATGTAACTGAACAGGTACCGTGTCCAAGAACTCCTCGGCAGCTGCTCCGAACAGAGGACTCTGATGTCGAAGCACTCCGATGTCGTAAGTAAAGACGCCGACCCTCACCCCCTCCATACACCATCGAAAAAGGCTTCGGTCACACCTTCACCTTCGGGCCCAGGTGCACACCGAGAGACTGCTTCCCATGCCCTGCCCTCGGACTCTAGAAAGAAGCCTATTAAGCCTTCAGGCAACTCTGGCTCGAATCAGTCTGCCACCGGTACCGAACCCCGGTCACCGGCACCGAAAAAGAAACCGTCCTCCTCTGTGCCGATTGCTGCCTCAACATCCAAGTCTTTAAGTTTTGCCTTGACGCCCTTGGGCTTAGATTGCGCTGTACAAGTCCAATACTTACTTACTTACACTTGACACCTAAATCTACAAGCACCGACCCATCAACTTTGAAAAAACACTCTGAGCCGAGCAAAAAGCCGGTCCCTAAAAGTTAGAATCCGCACCCTTCGGAGCCGAAAAAATCCTCGTAACCAAAGAAACAACCGGTTCCACAGACAGCCACAGAGACTGTAAACCATCACGGTTCGAAGCCAAAAGACCAAAAAACCATTCCGGAGTCGGTGCGCATAAGTCTACCGAACCGAAAAAGTTGGTGCCAAAAGAGCAGCCTCCACCATAAGTGGTTTTTACACCAGACCCTAAACAAAAAACTCTTCTAAAAGACCCTGAAACTGGTCAGCTCACCCTAAGTTCGAAGAAGAGACCATTGGATATGCCTTCACCGGCTCCACCACCTAAAAAGAGGGACATTGCCACATCTCACCTCAGGGTCCCTTCTCCACCTCCTCCACCACTTTCTCCCTGACCACACAATTCTCCTACACCATCTCCTTCACAATGGAATGATGATGACACCTCTGACGAGGGGGGTGGGGGGGGGGGGGGGGGGTGCAGTGAGGAGCCACTAGGCGACCATAGTCCACCTTCTTCCCCTGATCCTTGGGATGACTACAACATGCAATGTTCCACAGGAGGACATCTACCCATCTAGGCCTTGCCCTCCACAGGACACAACGGGTTTTAATCAGCTACTTCACAGAGCTGCCCAATACCATGGGGTTAGCTTACAGGCAGAACCAGTGGAAGAGGATTTCCTAATGGAAACTTTTGATACCTCACAAAGGTCCACTTCTATTTTACCCATGCTAAAGGGGGTCATTACGCATGCACCTGAAGTGTTTAAAGATCATGTGAGGGCGAGGGTCATTAACCCAAGGATCGAGAACAAGTATAAAGCTGCCCCCGGGGACTCAACCTATATTAAAGGCCCAGTGCCTTTTAGATTCACTAGTAGTTTCCAATGCTAGAAACGGGGCCAACACTCAGACATCAGGGGACGCTCCACACCCGATAAATATTCCAAACTATTAGACGCCTCTGGCAAAAGAACAGCGTCACAAGCAGGTAACATATGGCGTATCGCCAGCACTCAAGCTTTGTTAGCCAGGTATGATAGGGCACATTACGATGAACTAGACACCCTATTGCAGCACCTACCAGACAAATATAAAAACCGGGCCAATGACCTCATACAGGAGGGAAAGATCATCACTAACACCTCCATTCATTGCGCTCTGGACACAGCAGATACCGCCTTCAGAGCCGCAAACACAATAAACACACTCAAGAATGATAACCAAATTGAAATAAAACCAGCCGACAAAGGCGGAAACATCGTGGTGATGGATGAGCAACATTATATGGAAGAAGCAATGTGCCAATTGAGCGAAGAGAAGAACTAAAGTCCTGAAGAAGAACCCAATGAATGAATTGATGGCGGATCTTAAAAACAAACTGGAATTATGGCAAAGCAAAAGATTGATAACCGAGGATGAAAGAAGCTTTCTAATGTTGGACAATCATCTGGTTCCCACCATGTACTTTCTTCCGAAAGTTAACAAAGGGCGTCCAATCATCTAGAGTTGTGGCAGTCTATACGAGAATATATCTACATATGTAGACTTCCTTTTGGCACCGATCGTTCCAACATGGAGTTCCTATATCAAGAATACTGGGGACTTTCTTCTAATATTAATGGACACCCCCAATGGCAACCTAACTGTCTGCTTGTAACAATTGACGTGTCATTATACACCTCAATAAACCACGACATAGGAATCAACGCAATCATGTGCTTCTTGAAGCAAAGACCTATCGGTGAACTACAACACACAAATATGCTGGTTGACATGATAACCCTGTGCCTAAACAATAATGTTTTCCTCTTCAACAAAAAGATCTATTCTCAGAGTTGTGGTACCGCCATGGGAGTTTCCTTCTCTCCAAGCTATGCGAATCTCGTGATGGGATGTTGGGAGAGGAACATAGCTCGGAGAGAAGACAACGACCACCACATGATTAACATAGCCCTTTGGCTTCGATTCATTGATGACTTATTCCTCTTTGGAAAGGGACAGAAACAGAAATTCTGAACTACCAGCGGTTCTCAATACAAATGAGGTGGGACTCAAATTTACACACAACCTAAAATCAAAAGAAATCGAGTTCTTGGACACCAAGTTTTACATCAAGGCAAATCAAATGCACACTACAGTGCTTAGAAAACAGACTGCGATGAACAACTTACTTCATACACTCAGCTTCCATCCTCAATCACTGAATAAAAGTATACCCTACGGGGAGTTCTTACGAATGAAAAGATTGTTCAGAACATAAAGAAATGACAAGCAAGTTTGATGAAACCAAAACTCTCTTTCTAGAAAGAGGATACAAACATGCAGATATCAAGCGAGGGAAAGAAATAGCGAAGAACAAAATAAGAGCAGAAACCTTGGTGAACAAAAAGAAAAAACAAAAGGATGAAGAGAAGAAAAAGACAGAATCTAATGAGGGTCCACCACGTCTAATATTGACATACAGCAAGGAAAGTTACAAGATTCAGCAGACATTAGTCAAATACTGGAATGTCTTGAGGAAAGATTCAGACATAGGCAACCAGATTGGAGAACGACCAATGGTGTCCTACAGAAGAGCACCCACCTTATCAGACTCTCTAGTAAGGAGCCACTTTGAAGACAAAAAAACAGAATCATAGCTTCAATCGATAGCAAAAAGATTCATAAAATGCACTACATGCAAAGCCTGTAGGATTGGAAAGAACTTGAAATCCGTGAAGGACCCTAGAGGCAAAGTCTTTGAAATAAAAGAAACTATCACTTGCGTGTCAACTTATGCAGTATATGTGTTAGAATGCGTAATGAAATGCATAGGAAGTACCATCTGTCCTCTAAATTAGAGCACATATTAGAGCATATTAGAGCACGTTCGAGCAGTACAAAACTCGGACCACGCATATGCTATTGCGAAACACATTGGTACTCGTAAGGAAAAAACATGGCTGGATATAAAATATTCAGGACTTGCGACAAACCCCCTGCATGAACGGGGAGGGAATAAAACTCAGAAACTTAGACGATTGGAATTCAGGTTGATAATAAGATTCAAAACCAAGATGCCTCTGGGGCTGAATGGGGACGAAGAAATGTACGTGCACTTATGAGACTGTGAAACCATGATCTAATAACGTTATTGAGAAACCGTGAACAACATAAATTCCCTTTTTAAGTAGAATGTGATTGTAAAACTGAAAGTGAGAAAGAAGAAAAACACTCACTCCTTCAACGATATCTTTCCCCGTTCTTCCCTCTCTCCCCTCAATTCCTCATTGATTTATTTATTTCTTTCGTTCCCCCTCCCCCTTTTTTATCCTCCCCTCTCCTCCTTGATTATGGATGTTTTGGTTTTGATGATTATGTTTAGGAAGATGTAAATAACAGCATAATATAACTGACTGAGGAACTCAATATAGAATTGATTACTGTTACCGTGGTGGTTATGCCGTTTCGTGATTGATCTCTAGGTCGCATCGACCGATAAGGGCACTTAGCCGTAACTAACTAGGACACTCAGTCCACCAATGAGCATTTGAGATGGCCGAAAAAACAGACATTCAATGCCGGGAATCGGACAATCGAATGCTTGTCACCAGAAGCGCTATGTGTACGTGCATGATTTAATACAGGGCGCTAACTTAAAATGCTCAAATTAAAGTTTCAGTTCTATGGGCACTGAGATCAAGAATCGGGTAGGCATAACAAGGCAATGAAGTTTCATTCAAAAACTGCCATACCCAGAATGCTTCATGTTAAGCTTTAATGTGTAAGAGTATAAAAAGGAGAAATGGAAAAAGGACTCTGTTAATACTACCGTGATCAGGAACCAAGTGTTCGAAACTCGTAGGAGAGTTACGATCTGTTTGAACATTTTCTAAAGCCGAGAGGAGTGCTGTGTTATTTATCTTTGCGGATAATACTAAAAGCGAGAAATTGTCCTGGTCACGCCGCAAGCACCGACTATCAAAGAGCCCCCTCATAAAGGACTATTTGAGTTTTGCTTCGGGGTCCCCGCACGTGGGCGGGACTATTCAGTGCTTATGACTTTGATGAGTATACCCCTGGAAGAGAACTAGGATTACAGGTAAGTAACTTATCCTTACACCCCCACTTTGGGCAGGAAAGCCAGCTGGAAACCTTAGCAAGTCTAGGAGGTGGAGGAGGCTAAATTGAGCACAATTTTCAGTCCCCTCCATCTTGAAGATGAGGGGACTCCACCAGTCAGGGCTAGTACTATAACCCCTACCAGAGGAGGGTGGCACAATAAAGGTCCATTGTCTCTACCTGTTACTCCCTTAAAACGACCCCCTAAATCTAGTATTTAGTAGGCTTCCTCAGACCTTGAAACTAGTTACATGCGAACTAAGAAGGATGAATAAGACGCAGCGCAGCTTAACCTGAAAAAGACTACTGATTTGGCCCCAGCCCTACCTGCCTGTCTTCAGCTCCCAAGACCCTGCATGAAGACTATGCCTGTTCTGCTGCCAGTGACTTCCAGAAACCTAAGGAAGGCTGCCTCTACTTTGAAAAAGACCAGAACTTCTGAGGACAGGGGTTCTGTCCCAAATAAATTAGCACCAAGGACTGCTGTGCCCTCAGGAACCATGAGTCCTGCCCACCCTGCACCAGATGCCCCCCTGCCAGTGTCCAAGTGGACAACCATCCCAGAACACGTTTCCTAGCGATCCTGACCTGTAGCTTTGGCTGACCCCCTCCTGGACTCCACGACGACGCCTGCTGACTGAATCCAGTGGCTCCCAATGACTGCGACCGGCTCTGGTAAGAAGACGCCAACGTCTAAAGTCACACCTGCACCTGAAGCCCTTGGGCCTTGGTAAGCGGAATTGAAGGTGCCCCTACAATCTCCTACATCTCTACTTACCTCTGCTGTCATTGATCTCCCTCCTGCAAGATCCGATTGGTCGCCTGCAGCCTGTTTGTTGAAAACAAAGTCTCAGTTGAGAATCTTTGGGCGCCCGATGCTGAAATCGCACCCTTCATCTGGCCGCCCTTCTGGTGGTGTATATTTGGTGCTCTTATGTGGCTCCCCCTGTGGTTAATCTAACCCCCAAAGCTTGGCCCCTGTCCAATTTACCTACCTGCAAGCAGTGTGGCTCTGAGCACCCCTAGTCTCCATTGAAACCATTGGACCGAACTCCCGATTTTTTTTGGACCGAACTTCGATTTTGACTTCTACACCCGGCCGCACTGGTGCCGCTTATAATAAAATCTGCTTTTCACAAAAAGGACAGATTTTCAACCTAATTCTCTCCTGGGCCAAGGTATAACCAACACTCCCCTAGGGCACAAGAAAATTATCAAATTACCAAACTTATGGAGTATATCTTTTACACAGCGCTTCCTAAAGCGGGCAAACTCTCAACCCCCAAAGGCAAGGCACGAGAACAAATTCAGATGCATGGAAAAACACATATGCCTTTGCTTTATACACTACTGTAACAAAAGGGCTGGCCTAATACATTAATCATTGCAGACTCTCAACTAAAAAAATGACAATTGAAATAAACAATCAGAATAAAATACAATATGTACAAGGAGAATAAATGAAAAGAATCCAAAATAACCAGGAAAGAAAAGAATTAGCAAAGAATTAAGAATAAAATCAAGAGTTAGTAGGAACACCTCGCCAATCGGTACACATCATCTTGCCTCACTTTGCTAAGGGGAGTCCGGTACTTAGCCAGGCCAAGAGCTCGATTGAGACCCAAAGTTCCCAACAATGCCTAGCCAGTGGAGGCCCCTTGCTCTAATACTGATTCAAACATAGCAAAACTTCTAGCAAGCCTTGCTCCTTATTCTAATGAGAGATTGTACCAGTCTGCACCAAGGTCACTCCATCGGTTGATCAGGCCTCTGCTATGACTTTGAGACGGACCATGTTCATTCCTCTGATAAGAACCAGTTCTCTCTAGTCGGTAAAATGTGAACAGCAAAACATGCCCTCCTCACCTTGTGAAGCTCCGAAAATGGGGACAGCCAAGAAAATGGAGTTGGTTCTGCAAGCACGTGAAGAAGCTAAAGCAGAGTTAAATTAGTATGCAAGGTAACATGAGATCATGTCCGAGCAAGAACTGCCGTAAAGCAGGACAGAATGGAAAAGCAAGAGTGACTAGAAGTATGTCAGTCAATAATAAATCCTACTGCCCTACCTCTTACTAGGCAGGCAAATGTAACAGTTCTATATTGTATATGAACTCATAATATAAATGTCATGTCAAAGACAATAGTAAGAACTCCTAATTCTCATAATATAAATGTATTGTTCTACACCGTGACAGCTCCCATTAAAAGACAGCAAGATTACAGGACAGAAGAGAAGCAGGCAAATGCAGGACCATCCTACATTAAGGCTAGGGTAAAATAACACACTAAAGTCAGTTAAAATGGTGGTAGTTGGAGGTCGTCATAGGGTGTCAGACCACAAAAGAGGCTCATTTATTACACCGCTGCAGGTGCAGTTTTTGTGCTCACCAGACCCTTGCCAACCTTTGGTCCCAAAGACGGAAACTGGAAGTTGCGTAATTACCCATTTAACTGCATTTTTGCTTTCCTCCATAGGATAACATTGAACTGCTCAGAAGTGTTGACTTTTGAAACTGAAAAGTATTTTTAGTTAAAAACTTCCTTCCCTTATTGCGAAGATCTTGGTCTTAAAATAAAACACAAACCAAGCATTTTTTTTTTAAATAAAATTGATGTGGATCTCCTTTTTGAGTTGCATGTCCATTGTTGGTCAATGTTGTGCAACAAAACCTTACACTCCTCTGTGTTAGGCCTAAGGCTGCTCACCCACACCACCACTAATAGAGCACTTTGGGTTTACATTAAGCCCTGTACACTTCTGGGGAACCCCTAGACCTGTGCATGGTATAACTACCTAGTGTTATACCATATACAGAGACAACTTCCTACAGCATGTATATACATGTATGTGTTTGCATGTGTACATATTAATTATACTCACATTCACTGGTAAAGGAATTACATTATAAAGACTGCATTGTGAAGGATGTTTCCCTGGAGTGTGTTGTATAGCGGTGTGTTCAGGTGTTTTTGAGCTTGCCCAAATTTCTAGTCGATCTTCAGTATTTCTGTAGTATCTCTTGTGTTGCTTTGCCCAAACTATTTTGAAAGGCCCCCCTGAAAGATCACGTACAGCAGCTACAGTTTTCTATTAGATTCTATTAATGGACATCTGAATTTATGTGCTACTCTTCCCCTTTTCTTCTACAAAATGTTGCTTGGATTTAACACTGGTTAGTTTGGTAGTGCATCCCAGCAGGATTATTTTCACCTTTGCACCTTCCATGTTGCTTTATATTACTTCCCCCCAGTACAGAATCCAACAGTGTCAGTATATGGATATTTAAATGGCACTGGCTTGTAATTTGGTGTCTGTGGTCTCCAGCTTTTTATATGGCCTTTTCTAGAAGCTCATGCATGTCAGCGTGCACGTAGAACTTTGCAAATCAGCTGTCTAATGGGGAAATATTGTGTTTTCAAATATGCGCTTTATAGTTCGGAATCAGATGTGTGGTGGATTCTGTGCAATCAAATGATCCTAATACAGCCATAAACTTCATGTTTTTTCTCGTCTCCTGTCCCATGACATTGGAATGATCCAGGATGGTGGAAGGCAAGGAGGGTATGGAACTCTTGTCTAATTTCAGGTTGAGCTAATTTATTCTCATCTTATAGACCATGGTGGTAGACATACATGTACTTGCTTGAACATGTCTCTTTAAATACGGCTCCTGTTCATGGTCCAATGCATTAATTTGCCTACAGGTGCAGACATTGTCTGGTGGTGAGCTGCAGCGTGTGGCATTGGCTCTTTGTCTGGGTAAACCTGCTGATGTCTACTTAATTGATGAGCCCTCTGCCTATTTGGACTCTGAACAGCGTCTTATGGCTGCAAGGGTTGTTAAACGGTAACTTGCCTTTTTTGCTTTCTAATACGTAACGTTCAGCTTGACTGATTTAATTTCCAGTCCAAATGCTAAGTTTTTATGTACTTCTCTTTTATTTAGTTTCATTCTTCACGCCAAAAAGACAGCCTTTGTTGTAGAACATGACTTCATCATGGCCACATATTTAGCAGATCGTGTAATCGTTTTTGATGGTAATCCATCCAAGGACACTCGTGCAAACCGGTAAGACTGAAATTCTAGAATTAAAGTTATAATAGGAGATACATTACCGAGTTATTACTTAACACTTTTCTTACTCCACTTGGGTGGTAGAATTAAGTGTGATCCTTTCAATGCAGACCATAAAAAACGATGTGGGGTTAATTGTAGATTGTATTGTATTGTAATTGCATTTATATAGCGCTTACTACCCCTGACAAGGCGTCAAAGCGCTTTTTCGGCGGGTAGCACGCTACTCCAGGACCCACAGAGGATTAGTGTTGCATTAGTATAGTGAAACATGCAAGTACATTTTAAGTGGTGGATAGGTTAATCAGTTATTTGGATTTGGAATGATAGCAGAAGGATAGAGTAGGACAAAGTTTTGTATTTATTTATAGCTCGCTTGTTGACGCATGCTATTCAGGGAGCCTATAGAGGATTAGTGGTGAATTAATATAGTGAAATATGAGGTAATTTCAGTGGTGGATATTAGTCTGTTAATTGGAGTGAGAAGGATAACGGATGGATAAAAGGGGAAGAAAGATTTGCATTCATATAGCACTTGTTACCCCTGATGGGCGTTGAAGCGCTTTTCTGGCGAGTAGCACGCCACTCCGGAACCCATAAAGGATTAGTGTTGCAAATTAGTATAGTATAAATATGAAGTAATTTTAGTAGTAGATATGTTATTCAGTTATTTGGGCAGTATATTAGTATAGTTGAATATGGAATATGGAATTTGAGAAGTGAAACATGTTAGTCTGTTAATTTTTATTGAAAAAGGATAGTGGAGGGATAAAAGAGTGAAGGATTTTTTTTTAAGTCTTAGCAGTAGGAAGAGGCTTTTGGATGAGTAAAAATGAGTTTTGAAGGGAAGGAGTCGGAGGGGAGAGTTTAGAAATGTTTGTTTTTAGGGGATCGGTGTAGTAAAAAGAGGTGTCAGATGATGCAAGGAGGGGTAGAGCAGGAGAGAGTCTAGAAAAGGTTATTTTGGCGATCATAGTAGTGGTATGGGGTTTGGGATAAATGAGAGAGTGGATGTATTGATAGATCTATAGGATGAGAGATAGGGTAGTGCATTAGAAGGAGTAGTAGAAAGAAGTTTGAGAGGAGTCAGAAGGTTGGGCTAGAAGATATATTGAGTGAAGTATAGGCTGAGAAATAGGCTAGTGCATTGGAAATGCTAAATTAGAAGAGAGATAAGTATATAGATCCATAAGTACATTAAAAGTATATAGATACATAAAGTAAGTATATTTAGAATAAATATATTGATAGAGGCACAGGATGAGAGATAGGGTAGTGCATTGGATATGCTTTTTCAGGAGAAAAGTAACAGACACACTGATCCAAGTACATGGACGGTACATAGATGTACAATGGAAGTATGTACATGTAGACCAAAAATTATTTTTATTTATTGATTATTATTTTATTTTCTTAACAACATAATTGTTTGACATGTTTTATAAAGTAATACACAAAGATAGGTACATATCTATAGTGAAAACAAATGCTTATATACAGAGGGATATGCTGTAAATTTCTATTTCCGTATGGTGCTTATGTGGGGAAGAGCCAGATCTTGAGTAGTTTTCTGAAGATAAGGTGGTTGTCGGTGGAGCTTATGTTGGGGGTAAAGAGTTCCATAGTTTGGCTGCTTGAACAGAGAAGGATGTGCCACCCATTGTTTTTTTCTTGTATGGTGGGATTTAGAGGCGAGATGCTCCTTTAGAGCGTAGGTTCCTTTGTTCAATGTGTTTGGTGATTTTATTCCTGATGAAGAGTGGTCCTATTCCATGTATTGCTTTGTGGGTAATACAAAGCAGCTTGAACGTGGATCTTCTGGCAACCGGTAACCAATGCAGGGCTTTCAAGGCAGGGGAGATGTGGTTTCGTGGTTTGATATGCAAGAGTAGTCTGGCAGCCGAGTTCTGAATCCGTTATAGTCTTTTCATGGTCGTTAAAGGTGATCCGTGGTAGAGGCTATTGGTGTAATCGAGTTTGGATAGAACAAGGGAGATGGTTGCTTGGACCTTGTGTGGAAATCCCAAATGAGGGAAAATTTGTCGCAGAGTTTTTATAGTAGCAAAGCTTGATCTTGCTAGTTTATTTACTTGGACATTCATCGACCGCTTGAAGTCCATGGTCATTCCGAGGTTTCTTACTTCCTTCGATACTTTAGGCAGTGATCCCAGTTCATCAGGCCATGCGGTTGTAATTTTTCCAATCGCCATACGTGAGTATTTCAGTTTTTGAAGCATTCAATTTGAGATGGCTCCAAGTCATCCACTGATCCACGGCTCTGAGACAGCTGAAAATTGGTGATTTTCCAATGTCTTTGGGGCATTCTAGTTGAAGGAGTATTTGCGTGTCATCTGCATAGTTGTATCACGGGAGGTGAAATTTATTGATCAGTACTGGTAAAGACTTCATGTAGATGTTGAAAAGCATGGGCGAGATGATAGAACCTTGAGGGACCCCTGCTTTTGTGGAGTACAGTTTGGACGAGAAAGGTGGGGTGTGGATGACATTAGTTCTGTTTCAAAGGTAGTATGCGATCCAGTCTAGAGCAGTTCCCTCTATGCCGGCTTCATAAAGTCTTTGTTTCAGAGTGTCATGCATAGACAGTAAACACAAAGTGAAAATCGTTTTTTAAACAACTTTTTGTCTTGGGAAGAGACTGCACTAGTCTGTCTCCTTACCACTTCCTGGACTCTGCTCACTGCAATCTGGGACACAGGGAGGCTGCAACTCACAAGATGGAGGAGAATCTGAGTGTAGACAATGCTCTTATATGGCTTCAGAATTATTGCCTGCATTGATTGTAGGAAGGCAATTAGCTTCATCCAGCTTGCCCTTTCTAAAAACTGAGGTCGCATTATACAAAGTGCCCGGGGATGCGTTAGGGGACAGGGTACAATTGGAGTGTGCACCTGTTTTCACCTGCAGGGTTCTTTGTGTTACAGAAGGGGCTGCTGACACGTGTGCTACTTATTCTGTAATATGGCTCACATCATTGCAAAATGTGGATCAGCGAAATCACAAGGGAGTGTTCCAACAGTTGTATAAAGGCATGGCCCCATGCAAATGACAAGGTAGCGCATTGCTGCTCTAGCGCTTCACGCCTTATTGCTGAAACTGCATTTTAAAATCCTTTTTAATATTTGATTTCTTCTTGGGTTAGTATTCCCTGTTTTTAATTCCCCCCCTTACTTGCACTATTATCGGTACAGCACCGCCGCTTGAGCGGGTCCGGTTCTTGGGGTGGGATCCATTTTCGCCGCCATCTTGGAGTGGTGTGGGTGTTCGTTTAGGCGCCACTATCTGCGTGCGCTTTAGTGCGCAGCAGCCAGCGAGGGACACCTATTTAAAGCTCCTCCCCTAGCGCAGCGGGATCGCGCAGCGGGCGTGCCTTCGCGTGGCCGGAGTCGTGCCAGAGTCCTGCCCGTCTGCGCCCGTCCGCGCTAGGACGCGTTGGACGCGGCAGGACCCTTGCCCCCACCGCTGGTTGCTACGGGGATCATAATGCTGTGCTATTCAAGGGACACATTACTTGCCATTGGGCAATGTAACAGGAGCTGTGATGCTCCGCGGGTAGGGCCGCTGTGTGGTCCTTACTCATGTGTCTGCGGGATGTTGGACCTTTCCGCCCCCACTACATGCTTGAGCTACGTTTCTGTTGCTGCTGTAAACAGCTCCCACCCATTTTTCAGCATATGGAACCTGAATGTCAGGTCGATGGTTAAACATCACCAAGATATCTTCGACCTGATAGGTAAGGAGTCGCCGGATGATTTCTGTGTGACGGAGACCTGGTTACAGGAGACCGACACGGCCTCTAGAGGAGGGGGAATAGCGCTTGCGGTCAAGTCCTGCTACCCGTGCGACTGGCAAGGGCAAATAATCACTGGCTGTGAAAGCGCGCTGTTTAAGATTTCAATTACGCCCAATTTTGTTTTCTCGGGCCTTTTGATTTATCGTCCCCCTGGTAGCGATGTGGCTTTCAGGGAGGTCCTCCCAGATGCTATCAGCACGTTGGCAGCAGACTGCTCCAATTTTTCCATTCTTGGCGACTTAAACCTCCACTACGACAACCTGTCTATACCTGCGGTACACAGCTCTGTTGCCGATCTCGAGGCTCTTCAGCTAGCTCAGTTGGTGTTGCAGCCCACCCATGTAGGCGGTCATACCTTAGACCCCTTCTTTACTAATCTAGCAGAAGCCAGTACCTCCACTCCCTCTCCTCTGGCCTGGACTGACCACTATTTGGTGCGTATCCAGTGTCCACTGTATGAGCCGCACCGCAAACCCACGGTTCGCTCTATCCCTAGACGGCGTTGGAATAAATTAAAACTTGATGATTTTTTCCATCTTCTGTCCACTGACCCGCTAGGCTCAGTTGAAACCGTGGATGTGGGCTACGACCGCTTCTGTGAGTGGGTTACTAGGGCCCTTGACTCCCTCATTCCGATAGTCTCGTGTAAATGTGGGTCAAGGGACCCGAGTCCTTGGTAAGATGATTCGCTGCGGGCGCTTAAAAGCACCTGTAGGCGTGCTGAGCGGGATTGGCGCAAAACTTATGACAGCGATAAAGTTTTGTATTTGGCCGCTGTAAAACTTTACCACCGAGCAGTTTGCAGAACCCGCGCGGCTTATTGCGCCCTGCAATTTCGTACCAGTACTAACCCCTCCAAAACTATTTTTAAGGCCCTGAAAGACCTTATAGCTAAAAAGGTGGTTGTGACTCATCAGGGTTCCATTTCACACTGTGAAACCTTGGCGGCTTTCTTTTTGGAAAAGGTTCATGCCATCTATAGAGCCTTTCCCACGGTCGTACCCTCTGTCGGTAGACCTCTTAAGCCCCTAACTCCGGATGCTTTACATTCTTTCCCGAGCAGGTCAAGTCAGGGTCTCCGGCTGACCCTCTGCGGCCAGCTCTGTTCAGAGACCTAACATCTCACGGTCTCTCGCCGGTTTGCTCTTTGATCAACACCTCATTAGCATCCGGCGTGGTTCCAGTGAAGTGGAAACAGGCGGTAGTCATGCCCATCCTCAAGAAACCAACTTTGGATGCTGGTAAACCCGAGAACTACCGCCCAATCTCACTTCTCCCGTGGCCTGCCAAAGTTGCGGAAGCGCATGTCAACTCTGTCCTCTCGGACCATCTTCTACAGGCTAACATCTTAGACAGCACGCAGAATGGATTCCGTGCAGGGCATAGCACGGAGACAGCTCTACTTTATATGGTGGAGCATTTGCGCTCCGTGCTTGATGCGGGTCAAACGGCGGCGCTGGTGCTATTAGATCTGAGCGCCACCTTTGACACCGTGTCCCACCCGATCCTTCTGCTACGCCTGGAGGAAGCTGGCGTTACCGGCCCTGCACTCCAGTGGTTCCGTTCTTTCCTTGCCAACCGTTCTTTTTGCGTGGCCGTCCCGCCCCATCAGTCCAAATTCCATCCTCTGGATCTGGGGGTCCCCCAGGGCTCCTCACTGAGTCCCACGTTATTCAACCTATACGTGAGACCGCTGGCTGAGGTTGTCAGGCATTGGGGTATGACCATGGTGTCATATGCCGACGACACTCAGTTAGCGGTTACGATTAGCGGGGATGCGGATGTGGATGCCCCTAGATTCCAGAATGGACTTCGGGCGGTCGCCAGCTGGATGACCTCCAACTGTCTCAAGCTGAACGCAAGTAAGACGGAGATTATGATCTTTGGCAAGCATACGGAACTCTGGGGAGAAAGGTGGTGGCCATCGGATTTGGGTCCTACGCCAACTCCGGTCGCTGAGTTAAAAAACCTCGGGGTGTGGCTCGACCCAACTCTCACCTTTGACTGCCATACTAAGCGCACGGCGGCCTGCTGCTTTGGCATCCTGCGTGGATTACGGCCCGTATTAAAATTCTTTGATGCTACCACCAGGCAACTTGTGATTCAGGCAACAGTGATTTCTCGGCTCGATTATGCCAGCTCCCTTTTAGTGGGAATAAATCAAGCCGAAATCACCCGCCTGCAGCGCATACAGAATGCAGCGGCGAGAGCTGTTGTGGGCCTACCTAGATTCTGTCCTACAACTAACACCTTGCGCACGCTGCATTGGCTACCGATTGCGCGAATGATCCCGTTCAAGGTCCTCTGTGTAGCTTACAAGATCCTCAAGGGATCCCCTGCTTTGATTCTTTCCAACCTTTTGTCTCGCTATGTCCCGGGCCGTGCCTTAAGATCCTCGGACCTAGAACTTGCTGTCGTCCCCCGTTTCAAGCGCTGCCGGGCTGGCGGCCGCTCATTTCAAGTACGCGCCGCAGTGTTGTGGAATTCCCTTCCCCTTGAGATTCGTGCTCTCAGGGATTTGCTCTCTTTTCGTCGAGCTGTAAAAACTTTCTTGTTTCCTTAGTTCCTTCCTTTGTTCCGCTCTGTCCTGTTGTGTTGTGTTGCTACCTTGTCGGGCGCCAGGACGCTCCTTCGCTGGAGCATCTGTGCGCATAATAAATGAGTTTAACATAACATAACATAACATTGTGCCTTCAAAAATTTCAAAAGTGGTAGCAATACATTTATCCAGTATTGGGGTATGTTTCATAGATTCACATGCCGGAATCATTCCCCGTCGGCGAGGCGGGAGTCCCACGGTATATAAAAAAGCAGTGCCAAAAGTAAATTACAGTGGTAGGCCCTATGAGAAGGCCTGAGGCCTAAATTGTAGTAGCCTATCTACCTCATTATGCTAAAAAGACCAAAGTCTTTCTACCAACCAATCAGCTCACAGCACCCTCTAGAACCCTCTCTGCAGAGCCAGTTCTCCTCAGATTTTCACTGCAGGTCGTGTGGAAGGGAGTCTCCCCGAGTCTTGACTCAGTTTCTTCACCAAAGCTTCAGGATGTCTGACAAGAAGGCCTTGTTTAGACCTTGTAGAACATGCGAGAAGAAAATAGGGTCCATGTTGATGACCAACATAAGGACTGCATTTATTGCCTTTATCCAAAACATGAGGCAAAAAATTGCAAGATCTGCCGTACCTTCCATTCTAAAACTTTAAGGGATAGGGAGGCCAGAGTACTTTTGTGGCTAAAATCCTCTTCTACGGATGATGAAGACAGAGCCTCTACCTCCAGTAAGAGAGCGAGATCTCAAGAGGATAATTCAAGTGAGGGGAGAAAACAGGTTAAAAACCCCCACTCCACTTCAGGCTCTTCACAGAGATCTCCATCTAATATCTCTGGAGCCTCAGCCACCAAGGAATCTTCAAAGAAAACGGTGAGTAAGAGCTCTTCTGTCTCCGTACCTGTGACTACCATTTCTACTTCTACTTCATCTACGGCTATGATCTCCACTACAGCCATCACTTCTCCTATCCTGTCTACAAGAATCTGTATTGTGGCTAAAAGAACCCTCGTCGACGAAGAACCCTCCGTCGACGAAGAAGCCCCCGTCGACTAAGTCATCTACAGTACCGTCGAAAACCGTCTCGTCGACGAAGAAGCAAGGTCCATCGACGATGAGCCTATCGACGACTAGTCCGTCGACGGCGATCCAGTCGACGTCGAGCCAGTCGACGAAGGCCACGTTGACTCCGTTAACGGTGGTCCCGTCGAGTCAGTCGACGTCGAGTCCGTCGATTACGACTAATCCGTGATCGACGATGAACATTTAGACGACGATTTACCACCAGGCCTCATCCAAGATTTACAGGCTATGCTGGCAGATTACAAACAACGTTTTCCACCTCAACAGGTTGTACCTCCAGCCCAACCTACTGTTCCAGTTCCTCAACCTGATGTTCCACCGCCCAGGTCTTCTGTCACAGGAACTCCACAACCTGCATTACCTGCGCAGACCCCGGACACTTCTTTGGATGAAGTAGAGGAAGGTGAATTACCTAATAATCCACCTTTGGATCCATGGGAAGACTACGTTATTCCCATGCCGTCTCCACCAACTCCACAACCTTCAGACTCACCACCTGAAGACATGAGTGTTTTTCATAATCTCATGCAGCAAGCTGCATCTAGATTTCAGTTGCTGGTGACAGTGGAGCAGTCAGAATGTTTCCTCCATCATTTTAAAGAAGAAACTAGGAAGGTGTCAAGAGCCATTCCTATTATAGATTATATCTAGAAGGAAAGTGTCACTAGTCCTGCATGCCTCATTCGACACCCGCGGCCGGATTTGGTCATATCACAGGCCGCGCAGCAAAGATAAAAAAAAAACATCCACCCCTATCACTACACCACCGGATAAGGAGGGTTGTCGTTTGGACCTTATTGGTAAGAAATTTTCCACCATGGCTGCTGCCTCGATCAGAGCTGCAAATTCTTTAGCGATTATAGGGCGCTATGATCGCCAAATGTGTTCCTAGATGGCTGGTTTCATTAATCTAATCCCAGAGGATAAAAGACAGGAGGCACGCAAGATCTTATTGGAGGGGGAACGTGCAGCGGCAGAAACAATCGACTGCGCCTTGGATATTGCTAATACGATCTTTAGACAGCTGGCAGGAGCTGCACTTCTCAGACGACAGGGCTGGCTAAAGGCTACCACCTTTAGGCCCGAAGTCCAACTTAAGATCCTGGACATGGCTTATGATGGAGAGTCTCTATTTGGGAAACACATTGACGAGGCAATCAAGACGGATACTGACTCTGCAAGATCCCTAGGTTCATTGCAGTACAAAAGAGGATCTTTTAGAGGTGCTAGAGGACTTGGATACTCCTCTAGAGGAAACTGCTACCAACAAGGCAGACAATATCAGCCTCAGTACCGGCAAGGTTATCAGTCGTCTTATCGACAGTCTGGAACAGCTAGTTTCTCTCGCCAAGGTGGACGAAAGCGCACAAACAATCAAGGGCGAGACACTCTCAGATAACAGTGAGATCAGCCGGGCGCCAATCTTATTTCCTTCCCTCCCTGTGGGCGCGAAGATATCTGCTTTTCAAGAACAGTGGCAGGGGATTACATCCGACTAGTAGGTGCTGGACTTAGTACAACATGGTCACACCCTGGAGTTTGTCACCAAACCACCAATAACTCCGCCCAGGGGTCCCCCCCTCCCCCTCGTCTTCACTTATTGTTCAAGGAAGTTCATTCAATGCTCCTCAAGAACGCTATAGAAAAGGTTCCAGTACATCAGAGGCACACAGGCTTCTATTCCCGTTTTTTCCTCATAAAAAAGAATTCAGGGGAATGGCGACCGATTCTAGACCTGTGCAAGCTCAACAAATATCTCAAGGAGCAGGGCTTCCGCATGTTGACTTTCGGAAATTCTAAATTGCCTCAACGAGGGAGATTTTATGGCTTCCTTGGACATGGAAGACACATACTTCCACATCCCAATCCACCCCAAACATCGGAAGTATCTCCGTTTCACTGTGGCTGGCGGCCATTATCAGTTCAAAGTTCTCCCATTTGGCCTCAAGTCGGTGCCAAGGATGTTTACAAAGTGCCTGGCCCCAGTAGCGGCAGCACTACGCTCATCAGGGATCCAGGTCTTCCCGTACTTGGACGACTGGCTAGTCAAAGGTCCATCAAAAATGCAGGGTGCAGAGCGACATAAGTGTGCCACAATCTCTAGGTCTCACTGTCAACGAAAAGAAGTCTTAATTGGTTCCAAAAAGAATCCTACTTTTCCTAGGAGCTTATCTGGACACGATACAATGCAAAAGCATTCTTGTCTCGAGAAAGGCAGTTCCGACTACAGGCGTTGGCCATAAAGCTTTCCAAAAGAGTCACTTTCTGTTCACCTCTTTGCTTCACTTCTGGGAATGTGTTCCTCAGCCATAAATGAAATGAGAACTGAACCTTCTTGCACACAAAGATTTGTTAAATTGAAGGTGAAGAGATACGCGCAAGTGATTAGGTGCTGCCTGGGTACCTCCTTCTGAGTCTTGGAGGTGGAATAGAAGCTTATGATAGCGCCATTCCAGTCGGGAATGGCGGCCCCCGACGCACACTATGTAGAAAAAATTCCTTTGAACTTGTAATTTTCTTTCGAAATAAAGTTTTATTTGTATCGTTGAATGTTGTAATCATTAGTCTTTCACATATTTCATGAATCAAATTTATAATTGGCCCAATGCATTTCGGGCAATGCTGCCCTTCTTCAGGGGCATTGATGTTCTTCAAGTACAGTGTTCACCAGTTGAAGAACACTGTACTTGAAGAACATCAATGCCCCTGAAGAAGGGCAGCATTGCCCGAAATGCATTGGGCCAATTATAAATTTGATTCATGAAATATGTGAAAGACTAATGATTACAACATTCAACGTTACAAATAAAACTTTATTTCGAAAGAAAATTACAAGTTCAAAGGAATTTTTTCTACATAGTGTGCGTCGGGGGCCGCCATTCCCGACTGGAATGGCGCTATCATAAGCCTCAGCCATAAATCTCATTCCGTTGGCACGTCTCAAAATGCGGCCTCTACAGGAGGAGCTACATCTTCAATGGAAGCAAGCGACTGGCTCATTCGAGGACATTATCGAAGTCACCCCACGTATAGTGGATGCACTGCAATGGTGGACACAACTTCACAATCTAAAACAAGGACTCACGTTCTTATAAACTCCTCCAGACTTCGTCCTGACGACTGATGTGTCCATGGAGGGCTGGGGAGGCCATCTCTAAGACTTGCAGGTCCAAGGCAAATGGTCTCAAACACAAGAAATGCCACATCAACAGTCTAGAGTTGAGAGCCATCTTCCTATCTCTACAAGCGTTCCTCCCCAGAATCGCGGGGTCTTCGGTCATGGTCCGAACGGACAATACCACCAGTATATTTTACGTAAACAAGCATGGAGGGACAAGGTCAACATCAAAAGAGGCTCAAGAGTTATGAGAATGGCTAACGCTGCACGATATAACTCTCAAGCCGGAACATGTCAAAGGTCTGCACAATACCCTGGCAGACAAGCTGAGCAGATCCTTGTCGGATTGCCAAGAGTGGGAGCTGGTCAACACGCAGTTAAACAAGGTGTTTCAGGCTTGGGGCAAACCAATGTTGGATTTATTTGCGACCAACCAGAAAAAGAAATGCCGGTACTACGCCAGCAGATACCCTCAACAGGGGTTAAGAGGGAATGCCCTGTCCATGCGATGGTCAGGGATCTGTGCTTACGCCTTTCCTCCGATCCCTCTGATTCCACGAGTGTTGCGCAAAATGAAATTGGAGAGCTGCCATCTCCTAATTGCTCCCAGATGGCCTTGTCAATATTGGTTTCAGGAGCTCATGTTGCTGTCGCCGGAGCCTCCAATCAAACTTCAACCGGCTCCAACACTACTGTCCCGCAACGGGGTCAGATTCTTCACCCAGACCCTCAATCTCTGAAATTGCACGCGAGGCTCCTAACTTCTTAGAATTTCAACACCTACAAATTCCTCAAGACTGCCGGGATATCTTGAAGAAAGCACGAGCCCAGAGCACGTTGAAGACCTATCGTTTCAAATGGAAGCGTTTCTGTTTCTCATGTACTTCAAACGCTTTACACCCTATCGAAGTTCAAACGGAGAAAATTCTGCCCTATCTTTTACATTTCGCTCGTTCTGGTCTTTCATTCTCGTCCATAAAAGTCCGTTTAGCGGTTTTATCCAGGTTCAGGAAAGTGGCTGGCACTCCATCACTATGATCTTCGTCACTGATAAAACAATTCATGAGGGGTCTTTTTCGTACTTATCCTCCAATTAAACCTGCACCAGCGGAATGGGAACTCAACACGGTCCTCTCACAGCTGATGAAGCACCCGTTCGAACCGATCCACAAAGCTGACCTCAAATTCTTGACATGGAAGGTCGCCCTGCTTTTAGCCCTAACTTCTGCTAGGAGAATAGGAGAAATTCAGGCTTTCACTGTCAAAGAACCTTTCTTACATTTCTCTCAAGAGTATGTCACTCTCCGAACAAATCCAACTTTCATACCCAAAGTGCCTTCTCAGTTCCAACTGAATGAACCAGTGAAGTTGTGGGTTTTCTTTCCAAATCCTACAACCCCGGCGGAAAGAACACTACATTCTTTAGACATTAAACGATGTTTAGTTTTATCTTCAAAGAACAAAACTTCAGAAAGTCAGATCAGCTATTCGTGGCTTATGGATAGTCTCTGCGATCAATTTCTGCCATGTTAAAGCTAACCGACCACTACAAAGAACTGTAAGGTCTCACTCTATACGAGCTGTAGCAGCATCAACAGCATTGTTTGCAGGAGTGACGCTAGAGAACATTTGCCGTGCTGCGACATGGAAGAATGTCCACACGTTTACAAGACATTACTGCCTGCAATCAGAAAATCAAGAGGATGCGGCAGTTGACCATGCGGTTTTACGTCACCTGTTTCCATAAGAACCTACTCAGGTAACACTGTTTGGTTCATTTTAAGATGTGTGTATACTATTTAGTATTTTTGTTGATATAAAAGGACATGTTTCACAGATTGCTTGTTTATGTTACGCTAATGTTCCTTTCCTGTGGAATACTAGATGACTGCTATTTTGAATCTAGACATGCTTTTATTAGTAGACCATTTACTTTGCAATTGTTGGTTGTCAAACATAAGTTTATGGGGGTGCACCACAATAAGTCTCCCACTATCCGCAACCGACTTTTGCCTGGCTTACTGCTTGCTATTCGGATTCAGGCATGTGAATCTATGAAAGATACCCCAATACTGGATAAGAAAACAAGTTTACTTACCTGTAACTACAGTTATCCAGTATTCTTATCTTTCATAAATTCCCATGCACCCACCCTCCTCCCCGGAGAGTCAGTTCTCTAAGTTTGGGATACTCATTCCCACTTGTGCTAACGAAACTCTCAGGGGAACTGGCTCTGCAGAGAGGGTTCTAGAGGGTGCTGTGAGCTGATTGGTTGGTAGAAAGACTTTGGTCTTTTTAGCATAATGAGGTAGATTGGCTACTACAATTAAGGCCTCAGGCCTTCTCATAGGGCCTACTACTGTAATTTACTTTTGGCACTGCTTTTTTATATACTGTGGGACTCCCGCGACGGGGAATGATTTGGGCATGTGAATCTATGAAAGATACCAATACTGGATAACTGAAGTTACAGGTAAGTAACTTGTTTTCATACGTTTTCAGGAGGTGCACTGATTTTGTGCCATATAGAAGGTGGTGCACATTAGGTGCACCTCTTGAGGGCGCCTCTGTGAAGGTGGGGGAAGAAAAGAGTTCCAGGGCATGCCTTGAAAAATCTACCCACCCACTCTCTATGCTGAATCAGATTTTATCAGGGCAAGCTATTTTTTAAGGCCTACAATTCTGGTGAGAGAGCTCCAACTGGCAAAGAACAGGTGTTCTGTTCATTCTGAAAGGGAATTGGCAGTAAAGATGCCATTAAATATTGTTTTTATCTTGGAGCTTTTGCTGTGTGTTAACTCATTCTGTGCTCATGGCTGAATGGTTCCGTCATGAGCACAAGTGTGCTCATGACGGAACCATTCCATCATGAGCACAATTGTAAGAAAAATCCCTCTGCTGTAAACAGCAGAGGGATTTTACATTTTTTTTTTGGCTTGGGAGGTTTGGGAAGCTCTTCTCCTCCCAAGGCATAGTTTTAGTTTTCCTTGTAATGAGGATTGTGCACAAGGCGCACTGTCGTAATTACAACGAAAAAGAGACAAACTCAGTTTACTCCAGTATTGGAGCTTTCATAGATTCACATACCTGAATAATTTCCCCGTTGTCGAGACGGTGAGTCTCCGGTATATAAAAAAGCAATAGTTAGCAGTATAGCAAACTGAAAAAAGGCCTTAGACCCGTTCCCTTTTGCAACCCATAACTTTGTTATGTAAAAAAGGACCAAACTTTTCCCATAGCCAATCCGAGTCACTCAGCTCTAGAACACTCCTGAGAGAACCTTCTGCCCCTCAGATTTTCTACCGGCACGTTGTGCTAGGGAGTCTCCTTTGAGCTCTGCTCAAACTCTGGATTTCCAACTTTGTAGAAGTTTAATTTTCATTCTATTTGTTGTGGATTTGAGAATTTTATAATCTATTTCTCATCTCCATCCTTGAGAATGTCTGGAAAGGAGAAAAAGGGTATTTTTAGAGCCTGTGCCACCTGCTCTAAAAAGAGACTACACTGATGACCCACATGAAGACTGCATTTACTGCCTTTATCCGGACCACCAAACAAAGGATTGCAAGGTATGTCGCACTTTCTCTAGCAAGACCCTTGGAGATCGTGAGGGACGTCTTTTGATTTGGCTTCAGAAGATCAAGGCCAGAAAGGCGGTGGTTTCTAGTTATAGTGACCAGGAATCCTCTTCGTCAAGGAGATCTAAAAAAAGATCAAGATCTCCTCAGGCTCAGTCCTCAGGGGACCATCCTGAGAAGGCCCTAAAAAGACCACTCAAAGGTCTTCAGGGTATAGTCCTTCAAAATCTCCTCAACCAAAACCAAAAGAGAGCAAAGGACACACTTTGAGAGAAAAAGAATCCAAAAGAGCCTCTACTGAGTCTGCATCAACGGGAATGTCGACGCCAGTAACATCGACGACGACGGTGGTGATGACGACGGTAATGTCGACGACTGGATCGTCGACGACGGTAACTGGATCGTTGACGGGAATGTCGACGACTTACTATGTCGACGGTGGGGAGTGGTTCTTCAGCACTGTCGACAACAGCTTCATCGACGGTAGTATCGGCGACTATCTCGTCGACTGGCTCATCGAGACAAACTCCAGAAAAGCAGAAGAAGAAAATCACTCCAGCAGTGACTTCCCCGAGCAAGATTACTCCTCTGGTCCCGTCGCACCTTTGTGGAGGAGGAAGAGCCGGATGAGGATGAGGTTGATGGACCCTTCGGGTATGCCACAAGTCCATCGGAACTCCACATAAAATGTCAAGAAGATGACGATGAAGAGGGTTATGAGGAATACCACGGCCTCTCACACCATCGCTACCAACAAGAACCTCAGGAGCAGATGGTCACAATGCCATCGTCAATGATGATGGATTTGCAATTCATGTTGGCGGATTATTAGAAGAGGTTTCCTCCATCAGGGGTACCTCAGGATGTTCCACCTTCACGTCCTCGTTCTATCCCTGCCACTCCAGTCCGCAGTAGGGAAAGCCTACTAGACTCTTCTCCGCAGACATCTCAGGTCCAACAGCAGCAGGTTCCTGTGACAACAGATGATGATGACCACGAAGAAGGGGAGCTAACGGAGCCCACAGAGAATAGAATGACTATCGAATTACCTCTCCACCATCACCCACCCAAGTACCAGCGGATTCTCCACCAGTGGATATTGGTGGATTCCACAACTTAATGGAGAGAGCTGCAAAGAGATTTCAGCTACCAATGAAAACCACTCAGTGTTTTCTTTATGACTTTAAAGAGCCCTATCAAAAGTCAATCGGGTCCATACCAATCATTGACCACGTATGGAAGGAAGGGTTACAAGTAATGACGACTCCAGCGACAGTTACACTGATACGAGCAAGGCTGGACAAGAAATATAAGGCGCCTGCGGACCCTCCAGTGTGTTTATTGGGCCATCCTAAACCAGATTTTGCAGGCAGCGCAACAAAAGTAAAAAAAATCCATCCGCACCTCCGTATAGAGAGGGACGGCGTTTAGACCACGCACGTTAAGGCGCGCCTAAGGCAAGCCCGTCTGCGCCCGTCCGCGACCGCACGGGACCAGGGGCCACAACCCCTGGCCAAAATGAGACTCTGACATGTTGGAGCGCCCAAAAACTCCATGACCTATGTCCTGAGTATGCCAAAGCCTGTCTCCACAGCCTGAACGTGGAAGATACCATCAGCTGTAAGGTGTGTCAGTATAACTGGCAAACTAAACCTCCTGCCAGGACTGAACATACTAAGCTTACGTGTGGGCTACTTAACACCAGATCCATGAGGAAACATTGTCTTGATATTTGATCTGCTCTCTGACATGAAACTCGATCTACTATTTCTTACGGAGACGTGGCTTGATTCCAATTCAGAGCCAGACATAGTCGCCTCTCTTCCTGCTGGTTATACTCTGGTTAATCTGAACAGACCGCTAGGTAGAGGTGGGGGGATAGGGATAATATCTAAACAGCCATTGAGCTGTCAAATAGAACCTCACTGACAGCGAGATAGGAGCTTTCTCCATTAAGGTTAACACGGGGAACACTGTGAATGGCTTACTGATATATCGTCCACCTGGCCCCTCCACCCAGTTTATCTCCAGCCTGACTGAAGGCATTACGGAGACAGCCCTCCCTAGGGATAAGTTTCTGCTCTTGGGTGATCTTAACATCCATCTGGACAATCTAACAGACAAAGGTATTACTGATTTCTACCAGCAACTTCAATCCCTCCAATAATCGATTGTATCAAAAGCCCCTACCCATCTTAAAGGTCATTTGCTGGATCCCATCTTTGCCAATTGGGCAGGTGTAGAAGCCCAGGCTCCAGTACCTCTCCCCTGGTCTGACCACTTTTTAGTACCCTTTACAATAACCATTCCTGCCAGCAATGCCCAAAAGTTTTCCAACACTAAATATCTGAGTCGCAAATGGACTGCGTTCTCTAAATCTGGGTTTTATTCCGCCCTCACCAACGGTGGCAGCCCAGGAGGGGAGGATGTTGCTACAGCATCCGATAGACTTGATGAGCGCATTACCAACGCCTTAGATAGCATAGCCCCTCTGTGCTATAAGAAACCCGGGAGTAGACCTCTCAAATCTGCCCCTTGGTTTAATGCTGAACTTCACCTAGCCAAAACTGAATGTAAGCAATTAGAAAGGCAATGGAGGATGGCCTACCTCGACCAAGCTAAATTGAGATATATAGGCAAACGCAGGGAATACCACAATCTAATTAGGCGCGCCAAAACTAACTATTTCTCAGGTAGGATTGGAGAAGCTCATAACTCCACTAAGGAGCTTTTTAAAATCTATAAAGAAATTTCTTTATGCAGCTCATCTGTTGATCCCTCCTTGGTTTCAGTGGAATCCTGTAACCGCATTGCCACCTACTTCTTTGACACAGTTGCCACTATCTATTCCGCCTTCACAGGGGGGAAGGAGAAGGCAATAGAGTTCAGTGAAAACTCATCATTAGATGAGGGCGTAAATAGGCTAGGCAAATTTTGTCGCTCCACCATCTAATGAGCTTCAGCAAATCTGCCGCTCGATTAAGTCAGGTTCCCCCCGTGATCCGGCCTCATCGAAACTCCTTGGTGGGAGTATGGAAGCTCTGGAGCCCTACATCAGAGATATTCTGGATCTTTCTTTTAAAACCGGCACCGTACCCAAAAAGTGGAAGCAAGCGATTGGGCTCCTGGTCCAAAAAAAATCTAATCTCAGTTGGGATAGGCTAGACAATCTTCGGCCTATTTCCCTTCTTCCCTACATGGCCAAAGTGGCAGAGAAGGTGGCCAATCTCCAACTTAAGACTTGTGGAAGAAGCCAACCTTCTCCATCCGACTCAGTTTGGATTTCGCGCACGTCACTCAACGGAGCCTGCGATGCTTCTGGCAACCGAGACCATTAGGCAAGGAGTAGATGAGGGGCATACCATGGCTCTCATCTTACTCGACCTAAGTGCCGCATTCGACACTGTAGCACACTCCACCTTGCTACAGTGTCTTAACAATGGCGGAGTAAATGGGGTGGCACTCAGTTGGATGCAGTCCTTCCTGACTGAGAGGGGCTTTCAGGTCAGACAGGGAGAACACTACTCCTGTGTGTTCAATCTCGATCAAGGGGTTCCCCAGGGCTCTGCCCTCAGCCCCACCCTGTTTAACCTTTACGCCTCCCCTGTTGCCACCATTGTAGAAAGGTATGGTATCCAAAAGGTATCGGACGCTGACGACACACCGCTGGTCATCTCTCTGTCACGGGCACCCGATACCGCGGCGCTCAACTTCAGTGCGTACATGCAGGAGCTTGCCTCCTGGATGTCTAACAACTCCATGAAGTTGAATGGGTCCAAAACGGAAGTGCTCGTGATGGGTGGGGGTGGGGGGGGTGGGGGGGGGGGGGGCGCGTCTGTGTGGTCCTCAGCATGGTGGTCTGATTGTCTAGGCTCAACCCCCGTGCCGGATCAACAGGCGAAAAATCTTGGGGCTCTATTCGACTCTAATCTGTCTTTCGCTCCCCAGGTAAATCGGGTGGTTGGTATGTGTTTCGGGATACTTAGGAGCCTACGAAAGGTCCTTGACCTATTGCCGGTCGGTGCTAGACAAACTCTTGTGCATGCCCTGGCTACATCGAGACTTGATTATGCCAACCTATTATATCTGGGTTTTACGGCTAAAAGTCTCAACCGTCTCCAAGTACTGCAAAACGCCACAGCCCGGCTGGTGCTGAGGCTTCCTAGGAGAGCACCCTCTAAAGCCGCCTTGAGGTCCCTTCACTGGCTTACGATCCGTGAAAGGATTACCTTCAAAGCTTTATGCATGTGCCATCGCATCTTTGGAGGTAGAGCACCCGGCCATTTGAACAGCCTCATCACCCCCTATAGACCAGAGCGGATGCTTAGATCCTCTGGCATGGGTCTGGCTGTTGTCCCCAGAATCCGTAAAGCTCGGGTGGGGGGCAGATCTTTCAGGCTCCTTGCAGCCAAGCATTGGAACCTGCTCCCAGCTGAATTGCGCCTCGAACCCTCTGAGACCAAATTTCGTAAAGCCCTCAAAACCCACCTTTTCTGCCTAGCACTGCTGTAACTTCCTATCCCTCTCTCAGGCTCTCTCTCAGCGCGGGGACACGCCGGAGCACGTAACCATGCGCTTTACAAAATTCCAAAATAAATAAATAAAACAGGTAAACTATTCTCCGCGATGTCAGCTCTCCTGGTCAGAGCAGTTAATGCCCTTGCCATCCTGGGCAGATATGACAGACAGCAGTGGTGCGATATAGCTCCATATGTCGACCTCCTTCCAGAAGACCGCAAGCAGGAGGCGAAGAAAGTTCTGCAGGAAGGGGAGAGAACTTCAGCTGAAGTTATTGAGTGTGCTATGGACATAGCTACCATAGCCTTTCGTTCCCTAGGAGGAGCAGCAGATTAAAGGCGCCAGGGTTGGCTGAGGGCCACCGCCTTTAGACCGGAGGTCCAAAATAAGATTTTGGACCTACCTTTTGATGGGGAAGATCTGTTTGGACGTCTAGTGGATGAGACCCTTAAAAGTATTGAGGATACGGATACGGCGAAAGCCTCGGGTACGTTACAGTACAGAAAGGTGCCCTTTCGAGGCGCCCGTGGAAGAGGACAACCTTCGTATAGAGGTGGCTACCAGCAAGGAATATACACATCCCATTCTTCCACTTCAGAGCCCTACCAGCAGCAATATGACCAAAAGCATTCTAGGGGCTACTCTAAGTCCACACCCAGAGGTCAAGGAGGTCATTCTTTGAAGGATAACAATAAAAGACAATGACAACCTACACGTTCCTCCTACCCTGTCAAATGTCCCCTTGGTGGAAGAGTAACTTATTATTTACAGCAGTGGCAGAAAATAACATCGGACAAATGGGTCCTCCACATAATAAAATTCAGACATACTCTGGAATTCCTCCACTCCCCCCCCGCCCCCACGCCACCTACATATCAAAAAGTAAAACAACTGTCTCAGATGCGTCAGGAGAATCTGGCCATGCTCTGGAAGGGAGCAATAGAACCGGTGCCGAACTCCCAAAAAGGACGAGGATTTTATTCCTGTTAGACCTGGGGTCTCCAAGTCACATAGGGTAGCTTGGCACTAAGTAGGAAGGCTTAACTCAAAAAGGTACATGTGTTGAGTTTGCGTCTCACCCACTCAGTAACTCAGTTTCCATCCATTCAAAAATGACGCTACAACATTTCTTTTTAGGAAAATATGAGCTGTTTATAAAAATATTATTTTCTCTTATTGTTCCTGTCTGGCAACTTGGTCATTGCTCAAATCAAATACTTTTCCATTTGCACTTTTACATGAGTTAATTCCCCAGCAATCATTTCACAGAATATCATTACTGGACTCTCTGGGGACACCCCGGCCTCCTAACTGGTCTGGTACATTGGTAAACAGAGCTTCACGCTTTTCAAGGCACAGGTGAGTAACCACAAGGCTTCAACTGAAGGTTTACATATTACATTCAGCTTAATCAGATTATTTCAGAGGTTTGCCAGAAGACATGCCGTAGTTTCCTTCCCCAACCACCCCTGAAAGGAAAAGGTTAAACAACAATCCCCGTCTTGTTCAGCATGAAGAGAGTTCAGTCACTCTCCTTTACTTTACTTATTTCTCCTCCTCACTAGTCCTGGTGACTTCTTAGACTCCGACTTCCCAGTCTCTTCAGACCGGTACAACCAATTTTATTCGCTGGGGTAAAGAAAGATCTCCCTCCTGGGACCTGGTTTCAACAACCCCCGGCCCCACAACAGCCCCCAGTTTCCACCTTACTTGAGGCCAGCCGAGCGCCGCCCTGTTGCCGCTAACCGGCACTCGCCAACAGTCGTCTTCGACTAGCAGCGCCTCCCTCGTGGGCCAGGCCAAGCAGAGCCCAAGCCGGCACTGAGGGGGAGGCCTCACTGAGCTTACGGCGGTGCGGGTTCCGCCAGACTGCTCCTCTGACCTTCCGACTTCGCGCCACTGGGCAGGCGCGAGAGAGCAGTGGCTCAGCTTGTTGCCGCCCCTCTTCTTCCCTCAGATGATCGGTAACTCCTCTTCGGGTCTGTGCGCCAGCGGACACTTCTCCGTTGACGCTCCGCCCTTCTTCCTTCAAGCAGGCAGATCTTCAGAACAGGCCTGCGTGGAATCGCGCCACCTCCTCCGACGCTTCTCTCCTCACCCGGATCTCTCGCAGCAGACCTGCGCAGTATCGCGCCACCCCCGCAGACACTTCTCACCCAGCCAGGGTCTTTCAGGGCTGGGAAAGGCACTCCGCTCCTCTTCCTCTGGCTGAAGGAGCACCACAGCAAGCCTGCGCCGTATCGCCCCACCTCCTCAGACACTTCACTCTCTTCCGGGTTCACCCAGCGCCAAGAGGGACACCTCCAGATGCGCTTCTAAGTGCCGGTAAGGGGGGAAATTGTAGAGGGCCAGTTACAGACAGCAGGTATTGTCTTGAAGAGGAGAAGGGGGAAAGCAATCCAATGCCGCTTCTTCCAGGAATCTCTTTAAGAGCTTTGGCGATCAAAGTCCATAGACCAATAACAGGGCTCGGTCAAAGGCAAAGGGGGCAACGTCCTCAAGCAGTGATTGTCCACTTGTAACAGGAACTAACCACTTCTAGCGCGCCCACCTCCCCAAGCCACTGCCTCACTCCTCAACTCTCTGGTCATCACAAAATGGCTGACCTCCCTCTGGCCTTTATATAGGCAGGCCCCCAGCTTCTGGAACCAGCTAGAAGGTTCTAGATCACCCCTATTCTATCCTATGGGCCCCTTGTCTAGTGTAGCAGTTATGGCAGTTGCTGACCACCATTTTGTGTCTAGGCTTTCCCTCAGAAAAGGAGGGATTTCTGGATCTGTGAGGGACCATGGGGTCAAGGAGCACCTAACCCCAAAGTCAACACTTGAAAAATTCAGTGGACATAAAAAAAGTAAAAAGATTGAGGGGCAAAAAGAGGACAAAATAAATAAATAATTAGAAGGGACCCTCAAAAGGCTGACTGGTCTAACAATTCCAGATTCTTCTTGATCAGAAAGGATACTCTCCAATCTTGGACCTACGGTCCCTAAATTCCCATCTCAAGAAACAGTCATTCAGAATGGTGACCCTCCAAGATATTCTATTGCTCTTAAACCCAGGAGATCAGATGACCTCCCTAGATTTACAGGATGCATATTTTCATATCTCCATCCATCCGTCCCACAGAAAGTTCCTTCGTTTTACAGTGTCCAAAGACCATTACCAATTCAAAGTGCTGCCATTCGGCTGCACCGAGAATATTTACAAAATGTCTGGCGCCCGTGGCAGCCTATCTAAGAAGACAAAAACATCAAATATTCCCATACCTGGACAACTGGTTGGTAAAGACACCATCGCAGGAGGCCGATCACGCTTCGACCTCGGCTTGCATGGAGTTGTTTGCAAATCTGGGCCTGACCTTAAATGTGGAAAAATCATCTCTGCAGCCATCCAGAACGATCAAGTTTCTAGGTGCGATCCTAGATACATCTCAAAACAAGGCATTCCCATCCATAGAGAGGCAATTGGGACTAGTATCTCTAGCCAAAGAATTCAGCAGAAGAAAGTCTCTAAGTCCGAAAATACAAATTGCTTCTGGGGACAATGTCTTCATGCATTCCACTCATTCCCCTATGTCGTTTGAGAATGCGGTCGTTACAAGAGGAGTTAGACCTTCAGTGGTGCCAAGGAAAGGGATTCTTCGAGGACAAAATCAAAGTCACGCAACCAATGTTGCAGGCGGTAAAGTGGTGGACTCGCAGGAACAATATCTCGGTGGGTCTCTCCTTCCTGGCCCAACCAGCTCCGTTAGTAGTTACCACTGACGCTTCTCTTGAAGGATGGCAGCAGTCCTACAGGAGTTACAAGTCAGCAGACGATGGAACAAACAAGAACAACACCTTCACATAAACCTATTGGAATTAAGGACAATAGGATTGGCATTGTTGGCCTTCCTGCAAAGAATAGAAAGGAGATCAGTGCTAGTGCGAACGGACAATACAACTGCAATGCACTACATAAACAAACAGGGGGGCACAAGATCTCTCTCTCTCTCTCTCTCTGTCAAAGAAAGCTCAAACAATTTGGAAATGGGCGATAGATCACAGAGTGACTCTGACGGCCATACATCTTCCAGGAGACCAAAACACGACAGCGGACACCCTCAGCAGGCATAAAACAACCTGTCAAGAGAGAGCTGGATAAGGGATCGCTGGGGACCATATTTGCCAAGTGGGGGGATCTGTTTGCCACAGTCCAGAACAAGAAATGCCAGTTCTTTGCAATGCGTTTTCCATGGCATGGTCAGGCATCTTTGCCTACGCCTTTCTGCCGATTCCCCTCCTGCCACGAGTGCTCACGAAGATGAAAAAGGTACTGTGCAGGATGATACTAATAGCCTCTTGGTGGCCCAGGCAGCATTGGTTCACAGAGCTGCTCCTTTTGTCAGAGACCGAGCCAATACGTCTACAGCCAATACCAGCACTATTGACCATGAAGAAGGGACAAGTGCGGCATCCAGACCGACATCACTGCAATTAGAGACCTGGCTCTGGACTACAGAGAATTTCATAGCTTAAACATTCCGGCAGAATGCAGAGAAATCCTGGCAAGAGCTGAAAGCACTAATAGGACGTACAGGATGAAATGGAAACGTTTCTGCTTCTGGTGTCAGGGGAATGCATTGCATCCTCCTGCGAGCAGAGGCGCTTCAAATCATCCCATATTTACTAAAGCTGACAATCTGGATTAGCCCATGCCTCAATTAAAGTGCATTTGGCGGCGATCTCTAGATACAGGAGAAGCTCAGTAGGTCCATCTCTGTGGTCGGAAAGAATTGTGAAACAATTCATGAAGGGGTTGTTTCGAGTTTATCCACCCATTAGGCCTCCACCGCCTCTATGGCAACTGAACATTGTCTTATCACAACTGATGAAACTACAATTTGAGCCAATTCACAAAACTGATCTAAAATTCATATCCTGGAAGGTGGCTCTATTAATAGCTCTAACGTCAGCCAGAAGGGTGGGAGAAATACAAGCCCTTACGACGCAAGAACCTTTTCTGCAATTCATGGACGACAGATTGGTGCTCAGAACGAATCCCAAGTTTATTCCAAAAGTACCAACGGATTTCCACTTAACTGAAGCCATTAATCCTGAAAAAGATTCTTTCTTCAACCATCTACGGCGGAGGAGAGGACTCTCCACACTCTGGATGTCCAGCGTTGCCTGAAATTATATTTGCAAAGGACAAGACCTTTCAGAAAATCTACACAATTGTTTGTGGCTTTTAGTGCCCCCAGGAAAAGTTTCCCGTTATCAAAAAGGGGAATTGCATGATGGATCTCAAATGCCATTCAATTCTGTCATCAGGCGGCGGGAAGCCATTACCAGCATGTTATTCGTGGACATTCCACTAGAGCGGTATCCACTTACACTGCTCTATTTTCAGGCGTCCCTATTCAGGACATCTGAAGAGCAGCTACCTGGAGGAGTATGCATACCTTCACCAGGCATTACTGCCTGGATGCACATGCAAGAAGCGATGTAGCAGGTGCTGAGGAACCTTTTCCAATAACGGTGAGCCTCCTTTCTCATCCCTCCTTCCTTTGGTTGGTAAGAAAAGCACATTTTATTGTTGTATGATATTGGATATGTCATTTATGGGCGATATGTATGTGTATTTTGGTGCAGTTACTACTATGTACAAGTATCATGTGTTGCTTCTTTGTGAGAAGCAGGTGATAAAACAAAATGTGCTATAATTTACTGCTCGCTATTCTGATTCAGGTATGTGAATCTATGAAAGCTCCAATACTGGAGTAAGAAAACAAGTTACTTACCTGTAACTGTAGTTATCCAGTATTGGAAGCTTTCATAGATTCACATACGCACACCCTCCTTCCCTGAGAGGCTCATCTCGGATTTGGCACAAAAGGTATTATAGCACAAGTGCCCGAAAATCTGAGGGGCAGAAGGTTCTCTCAGAAGGGTTTTAGAGGGTGAGTGACACTGATTGGCTCAGGCAGAGGTCTTCAAACTTTTGTAGGTTGAGCCCCCCAGCTGATTTTTTTTAGATGTTGCGATTATGGTACGATTACGGTTGCCAGCTAATTATTTTGATGTCACAGATGGTATAAAAATAAGCAGTCACCTAAAGCTGTATTTTCAGCACTTGTTTGTGCATACTTTGAACAGCAAATATAAATAGAAAGAACTTTTAATTGTTTTCTAGAGCTGCATGAATGATCCATGACTGATAATAAAAGGGAACAAAGATGGAAAAGTCACATTCCAAATGAATCAACAAAAAGAAGGGGGGGACCGAGAGCTTGTTAACATTACAAATGAATACATCTTATTTATAACCATATTTAGCAATTTGCAAGCTGTTTAAACAACACATGGCTGGCTGGCATTTTGCGCGCCTGCCTGTGAATTTTAAAAGAAACTTTCAGGGACGTTTTAAGGATTTTCGGTCCTGTGGGCCAAATGTATTTTTGGGGCCCCAGTTCGGACCAGCTTTGATTTTATGATCTGGTCTCAGCTCGTTCATGCCTTCTTTGGTCAAATACTAAATGTGTGTACATCGGATATTCAGGTATAGTGATGTGTGTTTTCAGTATGTAATACAACAGCAGTGCACTAATATTACTGTAAATAATCTGTCACGCCCTTCTATTTCTCATATGTGAGGTCATGTATTGATCTAAAATAAACTATTTATATGGATGTCACGTGACGCATAAACACATTTTGTCTGCAAAATGTCTGCAATAGACTTTTACACATTAAAAATGAATGATTGAAAAACGCTATTTACAACATTGTGTTTTAAAATCATTCAAGGTCATGAGGGCAAGACTGCAGAATAGAGCTGGCTCTTTCAAAGACCCCTTCCCCCACCCCCAACTCCCACCCCCTTTGAAAGGCTGGGTCCCTGCGCCAGAGCCCACTTTGCCCGTGCCTTAAACTTCCCTGGAAACTTTGTCTCCGTTCTAGGAAGAGCCATAGCTGCCAAGGTTTTAGATTTCTATGTGTGACATTTCCCTAATTTCAGTGTAATTATGAGTGACATTCAACAACTATGAGTGACTCTTTCTTGTGAGCAAAATAAAAGCACTGAAACATCTTCGAACTGCTCTAGATCACTGAAATGGAAACTTAAGATACAGATACCAATGAGACATCCGTTCAGGGCACCAACATCACATGGCAGCAGTCAGAAACGTAATATTAATAGTGCTGAATGTTTGCAAAGGGCTGCAGAGTGTGCATGGGGATGCTTGCCTATAGGATTAGGGCTGCAGTGTGCATGGGGATGCTTGCCTATAGGATTAGGGCTGCAGTGTGCATGGGGATGCTTGTCTATAGGATTAGGGCTGCAGAGTGTGCATGGGGATGCTTGTCTATAGGATTAAACTGTGCAGACAGCTGTCGGTTACCGCGTCTACCCTTGACTCGAGGCCTGGGGCCTAATGGCTAACTCTCCATTTCGATTCCCCTCCTGCTTATGACACACAATACCCACCAGTTAAAAGAGGAGTGTTAACAGCAGACCTACCCTGTGCTTCAGGCGAGTTCTACCTTTGCGGGTCTCAGTATGTGTCAACACAGCCAGTAGGGCTGGATGGGGGTCCGTACCTGACCTGGCTGTATTTTCGGTTTCCTGCTCTTATTGTTCTGTAAAATGAAAGGAGGCCAAACAAAACCGTGTCTTCCCTCTTCTTCCTCTGGATTCACGGATTGGCCTCTTTTCATTTTACTGAAACAATCCGAGGAGGAAACCGAAAATACTGCCAGGTCAGTTTCATTACATTGCTTCGTCTTCCGTCTCTGTGGTCCTGGGATAATTAATGACGAAACTCGAGATGATCGGGAGCTTAATTCACAGAGCTAACAGCTTCAGGTGCAGTGGGAGGCCAGGGGTCTCCTCTGCTAAAACCGAAAGAGTGTCTGTTTGTTTGCTTTTGGTTTTAGCAGAGGAGACTCCTTGCCTCCCAATGCAGCTGAAGCTGTCAGCTCTGCGAATTAACCCCCTCCTGGGAGCATTAACAGGAAAAAAGAACAGCACCTCCTGCCCCATTGATCTCCCCTCCCTCCCCCTTCCACATACAAGAAGACTTGCACGGAGGGCACAGGGAACAAAGGTCGGATTGAAGTGGAGTGCGCGCCCCCCCTGGGAAGGTGTTGCGCCCCCCCAGGGTGGCGCGCCCCATAGATTGAAGAACACTGGGCTAAGGGAAAAGTTTGATCCTTTTTTACATACCAAAGGTTATGGGTTGCAACCAGAGATACCCCTACTAGTGAACTGGAGTTACAGGTATGAAACTACTCCTTCTGCTCTATTCCACTCCACAACACACTATTCCTATCCACAACATACTCCACTACGACACTTAATACCACTCAGAACTACGACGCACTACTCCCTCCACAACACTATGCCACTCCATGACACTCCACTCAACTTTACAACCACTCCATGACTCTCGACACTGCTCCACAACACTTTACAACACTCCACGCCACTCTCCATTACTCCACTAACCTTTAACCATGCGGAACAGCTGCACAGCTGGTGTACAACATGGCTAAAACATTTTGGCACAACCAATAGCTCTTGCGTAGATGAGACCTATTGACTTTGCCAGTGCTTGTATAGCTTTATTACCTTGGTCGTTATGTAAGATGTCATCAGAGGTGTGCATCTGTTCTTTTAATGCCAGTTCCTGAGTTTAAAGTATACCTCTTGTGCTTCACTGAAAATGTTGCTAGACCCGTCGCAGTTAGTGTATGAAAATAACTATGGAGTTTTGTGGTCTGCTTCTCAATGGAAATAAAATATTTAATTTTGTCCCCCAAAAAATCCAAATGTAATCGTTTTTACATATTTAAATTTGAATATGAGTCTTTAGTTTGACTATTCATAATCGGTGTTCATCCTGAAATGAACTCCTGGAATCATTTTCTGTTTTATGATAGCGGCTTGCATTGTACCTAACATGTTTGCAAGGAATCTAACCTACGATTATTTCACTCCTAGTCCACAAACCCTATTGGCTGGAATGAATAAATTTTTGTCGCAGCTTGAAATCACCTTTAGAAGAGATCCAAACAACTACAGACCCCGAATAAACAAGCTAAATTCAATGAAGGTAAGCAAAATGTAGCCATTTAACTAATTATTTCTGTACCTCTGCTTTGAGTATGATTTGAGTACCAGTAACTTGTATTTTGTAGTGCTTAGACATTGGAGACGTGGGTTAGGGAGAATTTAGAAAAAATTGATAGATTAACCTGAAATCCCCTCCCCTCCATTTGGAGTTGGGCATATGTAAACAGGGTATTGCTGATTCCAACTTTAAAAACAACATAGTCCATCATGGTCCTAGTTTATTTTTCCATATTTTACAGTGAGTAGGTGCATTTCCTATGGAACTTAAAAATCCTACAAAATAGCTGTCCTTAAAAGATGTGATGTGGTTAGGGTTAACCCCTTCGCTGCTAGGCCTCCCCCACCCCGTGCTAAGACTTTTATTTGAGCTGTTTGGGGTAGTTTGCTCTTAGGCCCATGTAACTTATTGACTACATAAGGTATCCACGCCAAAGTTGCGTCCTTTTTTCCATCATGGGGATTCTAAGGGTACCTAGGGTTTGTATATTCCCTTGGAGGGGACCCAGAAATTAGCCAAAATACAGTAACATTTTTTTTGTTGGAAAAATCGGAAAAAAAGGCTCCAGAAGAAAGCGTCTGGTTTTTTCCCCCTGCAAATGGTATCACAAAAGGGTTTGTGGTGCTGAAATCTCCATTTTCCCAGCTTTCAGGGACAAGCAGACTTTTTTCAGAAAACAGACCTCTTTTACACAGTTTTGGCATAGCCTATTTTTGCTATTTTTTTGTGCTTTCTTCCTCCTTCCAGTTAACTGTAGAAATGGGCATGCTAGCAATAATGGATCCTGGAAAGCTATTCATTTTAGAAAAGTAGACAAAATTCTAAATTCAGCAAGGGGTAATTTGAGTAGATCCTTCAAGGTTTCTTCATAGAAACTAACAGTTAAATATAGGAAACATTGAAAATTAGTTGAAAAAAACAGCCATTTGTGTCAACTTTTTCACGTGTAACTTCTTTTAATTATGACCGCTGTTTGAAAGCAATATACCGTTACATTCGCTGGACCTTTCTAGTTGTGGGGATATATAGGACTTGTAGGTTCATCAAAGAACCCGACGAACCCAAAGCCAATAACTGAGCAGCGTCTTGCAATGGTTTTTAATTATGTACCTGGTATATAGCAATTATTTTTGGAAAATGTATACATGGAAAAATTGGTATGAAAGACACCTATGTATTTCTGAAATGGGAACAATATATAGAGTTTAGAAATAGTAGATGTTTCCACATTTCCGAAATTGAGAGTACCCATACTAGCATGAGAATTATAGGTCATTTTTCAAAATGATGATTTCTTTGTTTTACACATTGTCTTTCATTTAGAAGGCAGAAATGCATCGAAAGTCAATAGGTAATAACAGTTGTTCTACAATTCTGCGTTACCCTAAGTCTCCCGATAAAAATGGTACCTCACTTGTGTGGGTAGGCCTTGTGCCCAAAACGCAAGGTGGACACACCACAGTTGAAAGGGACCCTTTTTTTGCAAAGTGCCTAGCTGTAGTTTTTTAACCCTAGCTCTGCCTGCACCTAAGGAAATCTAGCAAACCTATACATTTGTGAAATCTAGACATCCAGGGGAATCCAGGATGGGGTGACTTGACGGGCTCTCACCAGGTTCTGTTACCCAAAATCCCTTGCAAACAAACAATTGTCAATCAAACACATTTTCCTCGCATTTCTGTGCTGGAAAGTTCTGGAATCTGCGTGGATCCACAAAATTCCACCAACTTCGCGTTTCCCAAAGTCTTCCGAGAAAAATGGTACCTCACTTGTGTGGATAGGCCTAGTGCCCACAACAGGAAACAGCCCAAAACGCAAGGTGGACACACCACATTTTCACAGCGAAAAATTACCCTTTTTTTGCAAAGTGCCTACCTGTAGTTTGGGAACTCTTGCTCTGCTGGCACCAAGGGAAACCTAGCAAACCTATTCATTTTTGAAAACTAGACACCCGGGGGATTCTAGGAAGATATGGCTTGAGTGGATCCCCAATGTTTTCTTACCCAGAATCCCCTGCAAAACTCAAATTTAGCTGAAAAAAATCTCTTTCCACACATATAAGAAAGTGAGTTTCTGTTGCAGTACCACCCCCTCCACCCCCACCCCCCCCCCCCACACTTTTTGCCTGATACCTGATGCACTTTTTCCTTGTTGCGCCCTGGGTTCCTGCCAATCAGGTACCCAGGGCCTGTGTTCCTTACCTAAAACTGTGTTAAAACTTAAACCCGATTGGCATCTCTGGCCACCTGTCAGCCCCTAGAAAATGGTACCCAGGGAATGGTGACCAGAGAAGACCACTTATTGTGCCACCCTTAGGGGCCCTGTACCCTGGCACCCACACACTGCCTTTGCAGGCTGAGTGTCTAAGTTCAGAACTAAACAAAGTCGACACATCCCGGTTCGCCATGCCCACAAACCCACTGCCCTGGCATACATCAGTCCCCCCTCTAGCTGGGTGCCCAATGCCAGTGGTGTGGGCACAGGTGCATGAGCCCTGTGCCCCTACAGTACCCAGGGCCATTCCTGGGCACTGTAAGTGCAGTGATGCCATTAAGAGTATATGGTGCTGGGAGGTCGACATTACGAACTCCACAACACCATAATGGCTACACTGAAGACTGATAAGTTTGGTATCAAACTTCTCAGCACATTAAATCCACACTGATGCCAGTGTGGGATTTAATGAAAAATGCACCACAGAGGGCATCTTAGAGATGCCCCTTGAAACCTAACCACAATCCACATCTGGACTGAGAGGCTGCCTAGGCTGCCACACAGCAGACCTGTTGCTGGACCTTGGGTGGAGAGCCCCCCGCTCTCCTGGGCCTGCAACAATGCACATCCTGGGCGAGGTGCTAGGTCTCCTCCCCCAGGATGGGCAGGGGGAAGCTTCAAAGGCCTGCCGCCTCTGTGAGCTTCTCCAGACCATTTGCTGTACCCAGCAACTGGCCCCCACAAGTCCTGACCCCCACTCACGTGGGAATACTGGCGGGAAAAGATATGTCAGGAAGGGGGGGGGTGCCAGCCTGTGCCAACCCCACCCCTCAGGTGGGGTAGTCTAGGTGAAGCACGACCCCGGGCTCTGGCCATCTTGAAGATGGGGAGCCCTGCCCAATCATAGCTAGGCTCCTGCCCCCCTCCCACAGGAGAGGAGCAGGCTAGGGGGTGTACCCACCCCAGGACAGGGACCCGTTAGTCCCTGCCCTTGCCCTATCTGTAACGCCCCTAAATTTAGTATTTAGGGGCACCCTGAACCTTTTTCCACAGATCCAGATTCCGAAAAAAGAAAGAAGAACAAGGAACACTAAGACCTGCCGTGCAGCTGCTAAAAAGAGGAAGACACCAACTGACTTGGCCCCAGCCCTACCGGCCTGTCGACCCTCAAACCTGCTCCTGCTAAACCCCGGCGTCTCCTGTGGTTAGCAACCTCAAAAAACCCAGGGGACCAGACTGCCTTGTGACTCTGACTACCTGGGTCTCCCACGAGCAGAGGTACTGCTCAAAGCAAGTAACCAGCCCTGGCAACAGCCCGGAACTGCGAACCCTGCACACACTGCACCAGCCAAATCTGGCCTGTGCTGGAGTGAATCAAGACCCTGAGGACGTCCCCCCGGCGATTCTGACCTGGAATCCAGTGCCCAAGGACCCTCTTCGCCGACTCCAACGACGCCTGCAGCCTCAGGACAAAGGACCCCTCTGACTGTGACCAGCAGGGGGTAAGATTTCCCAACCTCATAAGACACCCCGGCGCCCCACGGCCCCCTGTGCCCAGCTCCTGGGTGTCTACCTATCCTCCAAGATCCCAACTTACCCTTCGAAGTGTTGGTCGTTCAAGAAGATCCACCGTCCCCGAGCCTGCAGCCTTTGTTCCCTTTTCAGATCCTCATTGAATAACATTGAGCGCCCGACGGCTCAAAAGCACTCTGCACCCAGCCACCCGAGTGCCCCTGGGAGTGCAACCTTTGTCCTATCCTACTTCCCCATTTGCCCTGAGCAAGTGACCAGGAGCCCAGCTCCCACAGCCGCCAGGTCTGCTAGTCAGCAGCCCCAACCGAAGGCCCCCTGCCTCTCATTGGATAACATTAGGTCTAACAATTGTAGATTCGGCTTTTTGGATACCCCTCCCCCTCTAGGAGAGTCAAAGCCAGCAGTGCAGGGTACACCTAGAATCTACGGGTTCTTCTTGCTTAAATCATACATTACCAAAGAGACCAGGACGACCAGCCGTGAAGGGAAGTAAGTTATTTATTAGCTCGAGCTAAGGACAGGGTCCCATAATGGTACAAAGACAATTCTACGGAGACTGCTGCTTAAATCAGCAGTGCACACATACTTAGAGTACTAGCCACGCCCATTTGCACAATACATGGATAAAAAGACCCATGATTGTTCTCATATTCATTCTTTTCTGCTCAATCTTTATCCATGTTTGGCCACTCCGCAGCCTTGATGTGGAATGCTTGTCTGCTGCTGATCTTTGCCAGGGATCGTGTGGATGTGTCACCTGAATAGAATGCATCAAAGAACACAGTGTACCAGCCGTAGGCCGAACCAGCTCGAGAGAAAGGAGCAGGAATCCGGGACATTCCGGTGCTTGCAGTATGGGGCAGCAACCCACATACCCAACAGTTTGTTGTGTTCACCGCAATCTGGTGCTGGTGTAACATTTGAATGAAAGTGTTGTTAAAGAAACCTGTCCTTCTGTTCTTCTCATGGGTGGGTAATGACACATGTTGATAAGGCGATTCTGTAGAGGTAGGAGGCTCAGGTGCTGCAAGGGCAGCATGTATTACCCATCCGAGGCAGGCCAGTCCCAGTGAAATAGTCATTAGTACGATTAGACAGATCGAGTACCGGCCACATATTTTCTTTATGTACTCTTTTTTTTCTTAATTTCTTTGCTCTTTAAGCTTTCAGTGTTCATTTTGTTCGTCTGCTTTACATGGTCATCCCTAGTTGCTGCCTGTGATTGATGGTTGCTTCACCAATCAGTGATTCCGGCGGTCCTATTGGCACGTTCTGGTCTGCTGTACCGGCTCCATTAAAAAAAAAAAAATAAATGCGCCGGTGTAGCACAGCCTTGCAGCGAATTGTCGGACCATGTCAAGCAGAGGGCAGAGACCTTTGTCTCTTCAGTCCTTTTTTCTGGGTCGGAGGTTGTACCGGGTGGACCTGGGCGTTGTTTGATCAGGAAACAAACAACGCCCAGGTCCAACCCCAGATGCGAAGAAACGGCAGATTGCAGGATGTCGTCGTTCAGATGAAGCCCAGGCAATGTTGGCGGCACTGAAGGGTACAAAGCGCGGGACTTTCTCCCATTTGTCGTCTCCCAGGCCTTCCTTGACCCACCAGTCGTATGGTAGTGGTAGAGGCACTTTCTTGCAGTGCACTCTATGAACCCAGTTTTTTCTTCCTGCCACCTTCACTGCAGACCTGGTAGCCAGCAACACTTGCTGGGGCGGCTTCCACCTCGGCTCAAAGTTCTTTGTTCTCTGGAAATTGCGGATGCAGACCCAGTCGCCTGGCTGGATGGTGTGACCAGGGCCCTCTGGTTTGGGTGGCAGGATATCTTGTACCTGACGATGAATGAGACGTAGGTTAGTGGTCAATTCATGTAAATAATCAGTCAACAATGGGTATTCAATATCGGAATATTTGTTTCGGCGGGGTACTTCCCAAACATTTGCTGCACAACCAAACACTATCTCAAACGAGGATCATCTGGTACGGGAATGTGCCGTGGCTCTAGTTGATAGGAGGGCAAGGGGCAGGGCGTCCGGCCAGGACAGTCCTGTGTCAGCCTGGATCTTTGCCATTTTTAATTTCAGTGTTCCATTGTGGCGCTCAACCAAACCTGCTGACTGGGGGTGAACGGCGGCATGAAATTTCTGTCTTATCCCCCTCCCTACACACACTTTCTTCATTATTTCCCCTGTAAAGTGGCTTCCGTTGTCGCTCCAGATAATTCTGGGCATCCCAAATCTGGGAAAAAATTCCTTCAATAGAATTTTGGCAGTGCTTTTAGCCGTTTTGTCCTTAAGGGGGTAGGCTTCTTTCCACTTACTAAAGGCACACACAACTACCAGGACATATCGGAGATTATTGCATCTTTCCATCTGTATGTAATCTATTTAAGATGGGGGTGCAAAATTCCCAGCAGGTGTTGGTGTGCCTTTTTCCGGGGTATGCATCAAACAAATCATGCAATTCCTGACTAACTTCTCAGCATATTTTGGGTTGTTAGACAAGGCACAGGCTTAGTTAGCACACCAACTAATGTTTAATATAATGTAACCTCTAGGTAAGCCTAGATTTCTCTTTAGAAACGATAGAATCCAACAATCATCTAATAAATGTTTAGCAGTCAGATATGAACAATGTCCAGTTCTTGTATTATATCAACGGATTCAGAGATCCAAACCAGGTACTGTTTCTTCACATTCTTTATTAAAAGTTCATGTAAAAATAAGACTTCTCAGCTCACACCGCCGACACGTGTTTTGTCTCTTGCAGATGCTCATCTATCCAGTGCTCCTTCCCTATAATCAAACTCCCAATTGGTACTTCTGCCCTCTGTAAGTCCCTAGTAACTTGTACTCTGGGGCCTGAGAGCTGAAAAGGATCCCTTGGGACCCCACTCACTGCGACCGTGCCACAGCCCTTGCAGCCTGCATGCCCCTGCTAGGGAGAAAAAGAAAACTTTGACAGGGCACCCGGTCTGGGTGCCTTGCCAGCTAACACTGCCTGGCAGCATAGGTAAGGCACTCCTCTATTAGGCCTCACAGTCCGAAGGCAGGGTGCACTGTACTACAGGTGAGGGCATATCTGCATGAGCAGATCTGCCCCAACAATGACCAGGCTGAAACCAGATCATCGGCCAACAACACAAGGCCCTCACCCAACTGGAGTTGGCTTGCAAAGTCTTTAAATGCAAAAGAGGTAAGCCTATGACAAACAAAAACAGCCAACACCACCAACATCCTTAGCATATGCTCATGAAATATTAACGGCATAGGAGAAGTTCACAGACACTGACCTAGACAGCTACCTGAAAAAATTTACCATCATTTCTTTACAAGAAGCCTGGTCCGAATCACCTCCTGCACTGTCTGGGTATACCTTGAACTTCCTACCTCAGAGCTCTCTGTTCGGCCACAAGAAAGGTGGCCTCCCCATATACAGCGCGCTTACAGTTATATCAAAGGCAGTCCAATTAGACTATAACATAGCTGCCCCAAATGCAATACAAGCACTACGACTGTCACTTCGCGCCAAAGACCCAAACGAGGACCTCATTCTGATAAATCTCTACCTGCACCCCAGGGAGAAAAAGAAGGGAGAACAGCAACTGAAGGAAGAACTCATGAAACTAGTGAAATTTGAGTCCACAAATAATTTAATCATCACAGGGGACTTTAACCTAAATATGCTCAACCACACGAACACGGATACTAATTACGACGAGGATCCATTCGCCTGGGAATTCAATCGCCAAGACCGCACTTGGGGAAGTAGAAGCACAAAAATCCCAAGGACCCTGTTGGTCAAATTAGAGGAGCTGGGCCTCAGGGCACTCAACTGAAGATTCTCAGGAGACCGACCACTGTCAGCAACATATCACAGCACTCAGGCAAGCTCCACGATTGCCTTTTGACTGTCGCAGTCTTTTCTACAGAGTCAAAGACTTCCGTATCGGCTCAATGGACTACAGCGACCACCTGCCCTAGGAAACGACGATGAACATCTCGGGAACACCAAACCCACCTAGATGTAACAACTTAGGAACAGACTTTACATTAAACGAAAGAAGGGTAAAATGCAAAGTCTCCAACCTACAAAACCTTCTAGAGTTAGCGAAACGCTCTCTTACTGAAGCGCAATCTACGACACAAAATCCTATAATAAGCTGGAAAGCGTTCACACAAAAAAATGACTCAGCCAAAAGAAAAGAGCACGTAAAACGATCTTGGAAAAATTGCAACACGACACAGAAGAGGCACCACAACTTCCGTAATAGCAGGCTAAAAACATTGAAGACGCTGATTAACCAGACCCTACGAAGAGTAAAAACAGATCCCTCTTCCTACCAAACTCTCAGACCACTAAAAGGCGAACGTAGGAAATTAATATGGCAGCTAAAAAAGGACGCAGAAGAGGCATTTTGGGCAAATCTCCTATACAACGCCAAAACAAACCGCAGCGCACAGTTCTGGCAAAAGATCAATGGCATGATCAATGATCAAAATCAATGGATTGAATCACACGTGACAGAAGAGGACTGGATAACCCACTTTAGCACTCACTTCAGTCCCCCCAACGAAACAAGAAAAGAAACAGGCGAAGCTAATGCAAAGATCAAGGAATACCCGTCCCCACATCAAGAACTTTCAACCGCTAATGAAGCAGTATTAATTACGACCGCACAAATAATTAACAGGATCACGAAAGGGAGAAGAGATGGAGCACCCGGTCCAAATGGAATACCTCCAATATTATTCAAACAGGAGCCAAAATACTGGGCGACCACTCTTAAAACTATTTTTGAAAAAAGTTGTCAAACTTTGACAATCCCACAGTCCTGGAGGGGGGCAATAATATCACCAATATACAAAAAAGGCGATAGAGCAGACCCAAGAAGCTATCGGCTAATACCCCTACTAGACAACGAGGCCAAGTACTTTGCGGGCCTCCTACTTCAGGAACTGACACTGTGGGCAGAAGAAACTTCAGTAATCCTGTTTAATCAAACTGGCTTCAGAAAAAATATGGGGACGTCCACCAACATCCTAGCGTTGTCACTATTGATCGACTCGGCGCTAGAGGGAAATTATCCCGTGTATCTGTGTTTCATAGACTACAGCGCCGCATTCGAGCATGTAAATAGAAAATTGCTGTGGCAAAAACTGAAGAGAATAAAAATTCCAGCAGCTCTATTGAATCAACTTATCCTCCTGCATACCGACACGTGGGTCCAGGTCAAATTAGGCTCTGGAGATTTCCTAACCATGAAAATTCCGACCAGCACAGGAGTAAAACAAGGGTGCGTGTTAGCACCAACTTTATTCAATCTTTTTATGGCCGAACTATCAACTACATTTAATGACAATAACTCACATGCTCCAAAACTAGGGGGCACTCAGCTGTCCAACCTATTTTACGCCGATGATCTGGTGCTAATCAGTCGGACTCAGATCGGCCTACAGCGGCTTCTCGACATCACCGTGGATTACTCAAAAGCAAACAAATTGAGCATCAATTACAGCAAAACAAAAGTTATGCGTCTCAATCATCGCAAGAAGAATCCATCATTCAGTTGGTACTTGGACACAAACAAACTGGAAATCACAAATAAATACTGTTACTTGGGAGTGAATATTGACGATAGAGGTAGCTTTAAATCACAAGCAGAGGAAATAAGAGGAGAGGCCTAATGATAGCAGTATCTCTAAGGAACCTTAAAAATAAGATCACTGGCCCAAACTTCATCCCACTCCTCCAAGTGATCCCAAGCAAAACTGATTCCATCTGTTACATACGGAAGTGAAGCAATGAGAGGCAGGGACATTGGAACTCTGAACGGAGTAGTCACTAGAGCAATGCGGATAATGTTCAGTCTTCCGAAATACTTCTCCGGCGCAGATCCGACTTGAACTTGGGTTGGTCAAGGAAGAGCTTGCACGCAAGGGAGCATACCTCTAGACCTGGTACAAAATAAGCAGAGGAGCGGCAAACACTCTTAATGCACTCCTGGAAAGATCTACAAAGTAAAAACGTCAGTCCAGCAAGACTTTCTGGAGGACGCCATCAACCAACTGGGGGCAAGGAAGCTATGGGAACTGCAAAGGAACCTGGCAGGTTTTAAAAAAACTGTAAATAAAATTGTTAAGAAAGAATCCCTTCTTCAAGACAAAGCTTCATTAGCTAAGCGAACACATGGCTGGCTGACCGTACAAACTTACTCCACAGGTGTATTTGTCAACCAGTTTTTCCTAAACAACAAAAGAATCATTTCTAAAACTACGACTGGGAGTACTACCTTCAGCGGACCACTTGGCCCCGTGGCTGCGTCCCCCAAAATCAGCATTATGCAGTCTGTGCGGCACGCAGGAGGAAAACATCACACACCTCATTACCATCTGCAAAGAGCTGCTGCAAGTCCGGCTGAACTTACTGAGACCCCTATTTATAAAAAATGGAAACAGGACCTGCAGAGAAGCAATACTGGCCTGCTTTAGAGGCGATGACGTGCAAATGGCCTGCCGATTGGTAAAATATCTCGGAGTGGTAGAATCCAGGCTCAAAACATCGAAAGAACAAGCACATACCGACACCACTCCCCCAACACCGTCAGCCTTCAATCATCAGGACGGCCTAGAGACTTAAACTAATCCGGAACACTGAAGCACCAGCGCAATGAGGTACGATTCCTTAGGGAGAGGGCCACCCCGTCCCCCACAAGAAACCAATAGGGGAAAGGAGCTGATAGAACGTATCGTCCGTTCGGAATAAGATCTAGGATAGACAAACAAAATCCTCTTTGAAGAAACACGTGTATCTAGTGGTGGACGGACACTCCTCCAATTACTTTTATATTTGATTTTTCTTTTTTACTAATTGTTTTTAACTGTCTTTTATAATCTGCTTTCTTTTATTGCCGATGGCTATTTGTAAAGGTTTTTATTAACTGCACAATAAAGCACTACTACTGCCCCAACAATGTATGGCACCATTTTCCAATAAGTGCCAGTGAAGCCATAGAGAGTACATACGCTGGGACTTCGACAACTCGAGTTCCACAGCACCATGGTTGGCTTTATATAGGAGTGTTTGGTACCAAACTACTCCTTTCAATAAATCCACACTGATTTCATTGTGGGATATATTGTGCCATGTGCCCAGAGGGCACTTCAGAGGTGTCCCCTGAATCCCTACCAACCCCGGAGTGGTTTCTGACAGGTTGTAGGCAGCCAGCCAGCCACCATCAGGCCTGTTTCTGGACCGCTGGATCGGACCAGAAACAATGCACATCCTGGGCATGCCTCCTCCCCCAGGATTGGGGAGTGAGAAGCTTCAAAGCATGCCGCCTTTGTAATGCGACCCCCAGGTACTGCTGCTAGCAGCAGCCTGCTCCTGGTTTACACCCCCACTTTGGGTGGGAAAACTGGCAGGAAAATTCTAATAGATGGATGGTTTGTGATCAAAAAGATAGGAGCTGTGAAGTCCAGGCCCAACAGTAGATGGCAGGAGTATGTATTGCATATGAATCTACAGCACTACACGCTGTGCAAAGATGCTTACAGGGTAAGTAACATAATCCTTCTCTTCCAGGGGACACTCCTTAATAGTCATAAGCACCGAATAATCTCCGCCCATGAGCGGGAACCCGGAACACATAACAAAAATACATATATATGTGTAAATATATAAAATTAGTACTTAGTACTAAACAAATTATACACATATACACATATACATGTATAAACCAATAATATGCAGCCCAACATAACCCATAGGCTAATAAAGCACTCACTACATACCTTCTGCAGTATGAAAATACACTATATAAACAATGCAATAAACAGGCATGAGCCTAAAATGCATTCCATAAACGGGGAAAAAACCTTTTATTTTCATTAAAGAATCTGTAGTAAAAGGCAATTAGCCTAAAAAGGCTGCATATGAAATAATGTCTGAGTACAGAAAATCAGACTGGCACCTCGCCTTTAAGGCCTCTGAGAATCTGAACACTTTGCTTTAAGGCCTCCAGGAGAACTCTGTTCCCATCATGCCCCACATGTGACAGTTAGGTCAGTTCTTTTTTCCGGCTTGTTCTGTGAGGAACCTAGAACTTGAGCTCTGCTGATTTTGACTGTTTTCAGTCAGAATTTGGTTTTTTCCTGTCTTTTTTGACAGTATTGGCTTTTGGTGGTGTTTTTCTACCTTTTCTGACTAAATCTTTAAGAAGCATTTTAGTCAGTTATGCCACCTTTATTCTAGAAGTGTCCTTCCTGTGGGAAGATGTCCAAAACAGATCCTCATTCTGCTTGTGTGGTTTGTCTACCTTCCACACATGTGGAAAAATGTTACCATTGCCTCAAGCTTTCTAGCAGAACTTTGAAAGAGAGAAAAGGTTCGGCTTTTGGGGCTTATGGAGCGAGAAGGACATCGTGAAAAGGGGGCAAGGAGTGTTTTGTCATCTGGAAGGTCCCCTTCTCACTCAAAACGTCAAAGATCTGCTTCTCCTGAAGGTAAAAGCAAGAAAAAACGGCATCAGGAGGCGTCGACGTCGAAGAAAGTGAGTTTGGCGTCGAAATCCAGATCGCCTTCAGATTTGTCGACGTCGAGGCAAGAAAGAACTACATCGACGTCGAAGACTTCGCCGGTGAGGCGCAAGTCGGCGTTGAAGCAGTCGCCGTCAAACTTAACGACGTCGAGACATCTGGTGTCTGTTGCTGTGAAGACGACGTCAAGGGTAAGGCATTCGACGTCGAGGGAGAGACGGCGGTCGACGTCGAAGGAAAGAAAGAAGTCGACGTCGAAGGAAAGAGGTTGACGTCGAGAGGCAAAATGGGGTCGACGTCGAGAGATGAAGGTATGACGTCAAGACCTGAGAAAAGGAGAAGGTCAAGATCGCCGTCGAAACGTGGTTCGACGTCTAGGCATGCCTCGGGCTCGAGGCATGAGAAGACCAGGTCTACGTCGCGACATGGTATTTCGACGTCGAAGTCTCCGCCACCGGTCTCACGGTCGGCGTCGAGGCATTCTAGATCAGCCTCTCGGACCTCTCATATGTCTTCGTCGAGGTCTGAATCGGCTCCAAGGCCATTGGATGACCAGCTGAGGTCTACGTCACAAGACCAGCAGTCCAGAGCATCTGTGGACAGGTCTGCAGTGATCCAAGACTCTTCGCACCAGGATTCTTCTTTGGTGGCGCATTCTGGCTCGACGTCAAGGAAGTCGGTGTCAGAGGAGAGACAGCTGGTTCCCAGAGAGCAGACTCCATCTGGTTCACCGCAATCTAGACTGAGTTCTTCCTCATCAGCTTCTTCTTCACAGGGGATACAAATTGTGCAGGTTTCGCCGAAGGGCTCTCCAGTGCTTACAGCACCACCTGTCAATATGTCGCCAAGATGGCTGGAAAGCCTGCGGCATTGGAAAATGCAACCAGATCCTAATCAGAGACCGTTGGTTATGGAGGCTGCGAGACCACCGGCTGGTGGTTCCCCAAGATGATCAAGATTTAGGTATCCAGTAAGAAGGCAATCAAGGTCTAAAGAGCGTAGTAGGTATCAGTCTACTACTCCTGAGAGGAGACATAGATCCCCTTCTTCTTCACCGTCTTCACCTTCAGTGAGGTCTTCATATAAGGACTACTCTCCCACGATTTCATCGACTCCACCCTCAAGGGTTTCTCCTGTGGACGATTTAGGTACATTCAATGACGTATTGTGTCGTGGGGCTAGGAAGTTCAAAATTGCAATGGCAGTCCCCCAGGTGCAATCTTCTGTTATTTTCAAGACTTTACATCACAAGTCCTCTGCTAGACCTCTTCTGCCATTAGTGCCTGGATTGTTGGAGCCGGCAATGAAAACATTCTTGACTCCAGCTAAAGTGGGTTCAGGACCTTCGAGGATTGCGAAAAAATATAAAGCACCTGATCAGGATCCTTTATTCTTACGCAAAGACCCCCCACCAGACTCCCTCATAGTGGCAGCAGCCAGGAAGGCACATTCTGCGACATCTGTCTCCTCTGCTCCACTGGAAAAGGACAGTAAGAGCATGGACTCCTTAGGTCGGAGGATGTGTAACACAGCTGGGTCTGTTATGAGAGTGGCCAGGTCTGCAGCCTTACTGGGCCGTTATGATCGCCTAATATGGGACTCTTTGGCGAGATTTGCAGACAAGCTTCCGAAGGAAGATCAGAAAGACTTCCTGGAAATTGTTGAGGAAGGTGGATTGGTGGCTAATCAGAGTATTAGTGCAGCTGCTGATTCGGCGGACCTTGCAGCACATGGCTATGCCCACAGCAAATGTTTGAGACGGTCTGCTTGGCTACGTCTTACAGGACTTAAACCAGATGCCCAAAGAAAGATAGTTAACCTGCCTTTCAATGGGTCGACATTTTTTGGATCTCATACAGATGATGAGATGGCCAAAATGAAGTCCGAACTGGACACTCTAAAGGCAGTGGGCCTGGAGAAAAAGAAAGAGTTCAAACGTCGTGGTAATTTTCGTTCCTACGACAAAAGGGCTTTTCAGCAACGTGGGCAACAGTCTAATTGGTCCTCGCAAAACCAAGGCCAAAACAAACAGAGGTCGCAATTTCAACAGCGTAGACTTGGGCGAGGCAGAGTAGGTAATAGACAACAGTCCTCTGCTGCAAAACAGCCGCAAAAGAAATGAAAGGAAACTTCCTCCGCAGCTGTGGTCCACTCCGGTAGGAGGAAGCATTGCGTCATACGTGGACGAGTGGAGAAGATTGACGAAGGACAGATGGGTCATCGGCATTATCTAAAATGGTTACCATCTCAGATTCAAAAGACCTCCTCCTGTTATAAGTCCAAAGAAAATGTTCCATCGAGACTTGAAGCTCTTGCAAAAGGAAGCAAACATCCTTCTAAGCAAAAGAGCCGTAGAAAAAGTTCCTCTTCCACAGAGAAATCAGGGCCTTTACTCTCGTTTTTTCCTCTTAAGAAAGAAAGGTCCCAATGCAGAATTCAGACCCATACTAGATCTGAGATTGCTGAACAGGTTCATTCGGAAGGAGAAATTTCGAATGTTAGCGCTCCATCAAATTTTTCCCCAGTTACATCAGGTGGACTGGATCTGTTCCATCGACCTGAAGGATGCATATTTTCATGTTCCAATCTCACGAAAGCATCGCAAATTCCTCAGGTTTCAAGTACCTGTTCATCACTACCAGTATGCAGTACTTCCATTCGGCCTGAAGTCAGCTCCCCGAACATTTTCCAAATGTATGGCGGTGGTTGCTGCTTTTCTTCGAAAACAAAAGATTTTCATATATCCTTACTTGGACGACTGGCTCCTGAAACATTCGTCCCCATCTCTGTTGAAAGATCATCTGTCAATGTGCCTCCATCTCCTGCACAAGTTGGGTCTTCAGGTCAATTTCAAGAAATCGATTATGAACCCGACCCAGCAGATCCACTACCTGGGAGCTCTTCTGGACACAGAGAGAAAACGTGTGTCCTTCGGAAGAGAGGTGGTTATCTATCAGGTCAAAATGTCATCTTCTGCTTCATTCCACTTACCAGACAGTTCGTCAAGTATCCTCTCTTCTGGAATCCATGGCGTCGTGCATCTTCATTGTTCCAAACGCAAGGTTGCACATGCGCCCTCTGCAACAGTGCCTAGAGGATCAGTGGAGACAGAGGAGGGGTTGCTGGGAGGATCGGATTCTCCTTCAACAGTCGGCCAAAGATTCCATCCGGTGGTGGATGAAGAGGTCCCACTTAATGCAAGGAGTGCCAATTCATCAAGATCCTCCGACTCAAACTCTGATCACAGACGCCTCTCTCCAGGGTTGGGGTGCTCATATGGGCCCTCTGCAAGTACAAGGGCTATGGTCAGATTTCGAGAAGGGATATCACATCAACCTGCTCGAACTCAGGGCAGTTCATCTTGCCCTCAAGTCCCGGTTTCCATCGCTCCAGTCTCGGTCCCTCCTGGTGCAAACAGACAATACAAATGCAATGTATTACTTAAACAAGCAGCGGGGTACCCGGTCCAGGACTCTGTCCATAGAAGCCCAGACCATCTGGAATTGGTTGCTAGCGAGAGGCTTGTCAATAACAGCTGTACACTTGCCAGGGAACCTCAACTCGCAGGCGGACTTTCTCAGCAGAGACTTCATCGAAGCTCACGATTGGCTTCTCAACGAAGAGGGAGCAAACAGTATTTTTCAGTCATGGGGAACACCAGATATCGATCTGTTCGCCGACGCGGCAAACACAAAATGCCACGTCTTCGCGTCCAGGTTTCCCCAGAAAGGGTCTCAATGGAATGCCCTTTTGATAGACTGGTATCAGAACTTACTGTACGCTTTTCCGCTGATCCCTTTGATACCAACAGTAATCAACAGGATGTACAAGACCGACTCCAGGATGATTCTGATTGCCCCCGAGTGGTCACGCCAATGGTGGTTCCCAGATCTCCTTCAATTGTCGGAAGTGCCACACAGGAGGTTGCCGTCTCGCCCGGACCTTCTGTCCAAGCAGAAGGGAAAAGTGTACCATCCCAATCTGTCATCTCTACGCCTGGCAGCATGGCTCCTGAAGTCATTCAATATAGGCACTTGCAGCTGAATCCTGATTGTATGCACATTATTAAGGAGGCAAAGAGACCTTCTACAAGAAAATCCTATGGATTCAAATGGAAACTGTTTTTTCTGTGGTGTGAGAGCAATGGTCTTGACCCTATTCATGGTCAGGAACAGGTGATTTTGCCTTATCTGTTATACCTGGCAAGATCCGGTCTGCAGTTTAACTCCATTAAAGTCCACCTTGCTGCAATCACAGCCTACAGAAAATCACCCACTCAGACCTCCTTTTTTAGGATGCCTGTGGTGAAGGATTTTCTGGAAGGTTTAAGAAAGGTGTATCTCCCAGTTAGGTCTCCTTCTCCACCTTGGGAGCTTAATGTGGTGTTAACCAAGTTAATGGGTGCTCCTTTTGAACCTATACATAAGGTTTCTTTGCAACACTTAACTTGGAAGGTAGCGTTCCTGGTAGCCATTACTTCTGCTCGTAGAGTGAGCCAAATCCAGGCTCTGTGTTGCAAAGAACCTTTCATGGTGTTCCATGCGAATAGAGTGGTACTTGGAACGCACCCTGCTTTTCTACCTAAGGTTGTGTCAGATTTTCACATTAATCAGGCCAAAACCTTGCCTACCTTTTTTCCGAATCCTTCTAGTCCGGCTGAAAGGGCTCTTCATTCTTTAGATCTGAAGAGGGTCCTTAAGTTTTACTTAGACAGGACAAAGGCGTTGAGACAGACCGTCTGTTTATCAATTATAGTCCTACTAATACTGGCTCTGCAGGGTCTAAGAGGTCCATCTCTAGATGGATTGTTTCTTGTATTCTTCTAGCTTACCAGTTGTCAAATAGGTCTTTGTCACGTAGACCAAAGGCACACTCTACAAGAGGTAAAGCTTCCACCACAGCTCTGCTTAGAAATGTTTCTATGGCAGAGATATGTAGGGCAGCTACTTGGCGTTCAGTGCACACTTTTACACGCCATTGTCTTGATTCAGACACACAGGCAGATGCGCAGGTTGGACAGGCATCACTCAGAAATGTATTTGCTAGCTCTAGCTGAAAGCTGTGTGTTATAACGGTTGCTATTCGTTTCTCTGTTCTCCTGCGTCTTGTGGGTATGAGCTTGCTACTCTATTCAGTGCTTATGACTATTAATGAGTATCCCCTGGAAGAGCAGGATTAGTTACTTACCTGTAATCCTAGTTCTCTTCCAGGGGTATACTCATTAAAGTCATAAGCACCCTCCCGCCTCCCCGGGCGAACAGTAGCATTAAGGTTTTATAATATGCTATTATTGTAAAGTTTTTAAATGCAGATTCCTGCTAAGTTTACTGTACCGTACAAAAGAACTGGCCTAACTGTCACCTGTGGGGCATGATGGGAACAGAGTTCTCCTGGAGGCCTTAAAGGGAAAGTGTTCAGATTCTCTGAGGCCTTAAAGGCGAGGTGCCAGTCTGATTTTTCTGTACACGGACATTATTTCATATGCAGCCTTTTTAGGCTAATTGCCTTTTACTACATATTCTTTGGTGAAAATAAAAGGTTTTTCCTGTTTATGGAATGCATTTTAGGCTCATGCCTGTTTATTGCATTGTTTATATAGTGTATTTTCATACTGCAGAAGGTATGTAGTGAGTACTTTATTAGCCTATGGGTTATGTTGGGCTGCATATTATTGGTTTATACATGTATATGTGTATAATTTGTTTAGTACTATGTACTAGTTTTATATATTTACACATATATATGTATTTTTGTTATGTGTTCCGGGTTCCCGCTCTTGGGCGGAGATTATTCAGTGCTTATGACTTTAATGAGTATACCCCTGGAAGAGAACTAGGATTACAGGTAAGTAACTAATCCTTACCCATCTTCCTGACTACAGTTCTTGTACCTATGTCAGCCTGCTTTCTTTCAGCAGGTCACCTGTTTCTCCACCCAGTTTGCAGACAATTGCTGACTGCATATAATTGTAATTACCAGAGTTTGGGTTAAAATTTCCTTTTAAGTCCTCCATTAGGTCATCTTGTTGGATTCTCTCAACTGTTTTTCTAAACACATTTAACCGATGGTATTAATGCCTGAACCTACTTGCATTTTTCTTGTAGGATGTGGATCAAAAGAAGAGTGGAAACTACTTTTTCCTGGATGATTGAGCAAAATCAGACCAAGACTACAACAGTTGTACAATTCACTTAAGCAAAGATTTCTGTTGTATCAAATTTTATCAGGTGACCAGCAACTTCCTTCTAGTTTGAAAATGTAATGTTATTTCCCTGTAACCTGGGGGAGAAATGCCATTGTACATTGTGGTACAAGCACAAGGAGCTTCTTGTTTTTGTGTAGTCATCAACTGGAAAACATTTTCAGTACTGCGTTCCAAAACTATACACTTAAAGCCAACAAGTCATTTGGGTTAACGGACCAGAACATTTCCCAGGTTTTTGAATTTTAGACACTTTGAAAACCATTTTCTATGCAAGATGGTTTACAGAGAATGCTGCTTAAAGAATCTCCTGCCTATTTTAAAGCTAACTCATGCCTCTCTAGCGGTGTGATGAATAAATGTCCAATAAATAACAATCTGAAACCTATTTGGCCTTTGGTGTATTTTTTTTAACATGTTACAACTTTTCACAAATGTCTAACTGCAGAATGCAGAAAGTGTAAGGGTGAATGCAGTAACTTGAATTCAAAAGTTGACAATTGAAAAAATGTGATCTTCATGCAGAAGATATCATGCAACTACTATTAAAACCTTTTACTTCATTTTATGCAGTTCCACTTGTTTACTGTTTTGAGGACTAGCGTGGGTCTGAATTCATTCTTTGGCCCTTTTGTCTTCACTAGAGAGTAACAGGAATAAATTCCTGTTCCTTTGTTAGAAGTAGAGACCTTCTCCACAGCCTCTTTTCTCAAGAGTATGGCTATTGTTCCCGATGCAAAGGGGATGATTTATTTGGAATTGATGGCAGAGGGTACTTAAATCTGCAACAGGGTCCAGTAGTTTTCCACGTTTCCAGGTAAGATCATATGCTTCCCCCTAACAGGAGAAGGGGAAGTGGAATTCGGTGCTTGCAAGTGGTATATTTAGTGGCAGGGCAGATTGCTGCTGTTCCTCTGCATCTGGATTGACATCTCTCCTGATACCTCTGCTCCTGTTGCTATTGGCTTTGTGGCATTAGAGGGGTTTTCAACGCTCCGAAGGTAATAAAGGTCATCTGGACTGTAGGAATGTTTTCTATGTTACTTTCTTTTCTCTAATCCGACTGGTAGCAGTGTAGAATACCACTTTCATGCGTGATATCTCATTACCCCTAAGTGAGCCAAGTGCTTTTCCTGAGAAGGTTTAATATCTTGTTCTGTGCTCTAGGTTGGAGTCCTGTGAGTCCTCAAAGTTGGTCCTGGAGGGCCGGATCCATGGCAGATTTTTAATGACTACATTTATCTAAATGGGGATATGCTTAAAATCTAGCATTGATCCGGCCTTCCAGCACTGACTTTGGCGAACCCGATCTAGGACGATCAGAGCCACATAAGGCCAGGCCAGGAGAGTAACCATGGGTTGGGAGAACAGATATATTAATCACAGCACTGATAATCAGATTCAAGAATTTCATTTGTTGAAGTCCCCAAGTCTGTCTCCTGGACAGTTGTCCATGAACTGTTGCATTGAGTTCCAGAGCTATCAGTCATACCTTCCTAGGAGTGCGGAAGTGCTAGCTGTCTTCATAGTGGTGGCAGATATGTCCAATGCTTTCCTTGCTACCAAATCCAGTTTGTTACTCTCCTTGTCTGTACTGTAGCGGAACAGGCCATAGCATGAAGTTGGTGAGCAACTGAGCCAATGACTGAAATCGGACCCCGGGTCTAAGTGGCGAACAATGGATACTGGTCTAGAGTCTTGTACTTTTTTTGAAGACTTGAAGGCACTGCCTTGACAGGGCCTGGAGTGAAAAAGCGTCCCAGTGCTGGCTCAATGACCTGGAACAATAATGGTAGAGGTCTGCAGACAAAACGTTACTGTAAAGTTTCAATCTGTTTGCCCCCTCTTAGAAAGACCTGAAAGAATATACTGTCACCCACTGGAGATATACTTTCTGGAGGAGAGTATGTAGGGGAGTGTTTATTCCTGTAGATATAGATGTGTGGTAAGTCAGATTGTAGTGCACAGGGTCCTTGCTAAGCAGGTCCCGTGTGCCAGTGCTTCTTCCTTAAAGCTGTTCCCAAATTGGACCTCAGGCTCTCTGTAAGCCCCTAGTAAAATGGTACCGGAGTACCTAAGGCATTGGAACTAAGGGAGGGACCCCTGAGCTAGGTCATGCAGACTGCCACTGCAGCATGCATGGCCTTGTGCAGGCAAAATGACAGTCGACATGGCACACTGCCTGTGTGCCATTCCAACTAGCACTGCCGAAGGTATAGGTAAGTCGCCCCTCTAGCAGGCCTTACAGCTATAAGGCAGGGTGTGTCCATATCACAGGTGTGGGCATATCTGCATGGGCAGATGTGCCCCTACAATATTTAAGTTTATTCCTAAATGTAATGAGTGCTAGAGAAGCCATAGAGAGTACATGGGCTGGAAACTCAAACTAGAGTTGCACAGCACCAAGCAAGATGGCTTCTCTGAACTCAGGAGTGTTTGGTACCAGACTGCTCCTCTCTAACCCACACTGATGCCAGTGTTGAATATATTCAACATGTAAACAGAAGGCCCCTCAAAGGTGCCCCCTGAAAACCTTCCAACCCTGGTGTGGTCAAAGATTGGCTTTAGGCAGCTGCCAACACCAGACATGTTTTTGGACTCCTGGGTCAAGAGACACCGCTCTCTGGGACCAGAAACAAAGCACATTCTAGGTGGTGTCCCCCAGGATGGGCACAGTGCTAGTGAGGGACGCTTCATAGGCAGCTGCCTTTGTAATGCAACCCCCAACCTCTGCTGCTAGCAGCAGATGGCAGTCCCTTGGTTTAGACACCCACTTTGGGTGGGAAAACTAGGAAGAATAGGTGTGCCCACAGCTGCCATCTCCAACCCTAAGGTGCAGCCATCTCTACTCCTAAGGTGCTGGAGGGGAGGTATAGCACATCTTTCAGTCCCCAATTTCTTAAAGATGGCCTGTCTCCTCCAATCAGGGCTATCACTATGCCCCTCCCACAGGAGGGTGGCATAATTAAGGCTGTAGAAACCCCAGCAGCTCTTTTCACAAGAAAGCAGCACAAAACAAAGACTCTGGTCCAGCCGGATTTGCGATCCCTACACACTGCACCCGACACCTCTGGCCTGTGTCCATTCCTCCTTAACTCCACGACGACGCCTGCAGTGTGAATCCAAAAGCTCCCACTGACAGTGATCAGCTCCGGTAAGAGAAACCAGACGTCAAAGGACACCCCTGCACCCAAAGCCTCTGCGCCTTGTGGGGCACGACTGATGGTTTCCCTACGACCTACAGTAGCCCATATACCTCTGCTGTCACTGGATTTTCTTTGTGCAGCCTGCAGTTCGTCACTTGAAGCCGGTTTTCTTAACGGAGTTTCTTCATTGAATTAAAATGGGCACCTGACACAGTGTTTGCACACTGCACCAAGCCGCCCCTATACCGCTTATGTGTGTTTGGTGCTGCCTTGTGCCCCCCCCCCCTTCCTGTGCTTGCCTAAACCCCAAAGATTGACCCCTGCAGCCGCTTTACTTATCTGCTAGTAGTGTCTTCAAGCACCCCAAGTCTCCATCCTGATCTTCAACTTTGACCTCTGCATCCGGGCAGCCCCTGTGTTGCTTGTGGTGCAGTGTTGGTGCGTACCTGAACCTTGCCCTCTGCTGACCCTGCAACTCGAAGACTGGATTTATACTTTGGTTTCTTATACTGTTAAGCCACATTCTTGTTTTCCTCCCTAGGTTAACATTGCAAAGACAGAAAATTGCACTAAGAGTCCAATTTTAAATCTAAAAAGAATGTTCGAGGCATATGAGCTGCAGATTATACACTGCATTAGATCGCCATCTGGTGTTGGGCTCGGATGCTTGCACCTTGTTGTTGTCTTGGGAGAAGTCTTTTGTAGTCACGAGATAGGAGACTCCTCCCTTGGACGATAGTCCACATTGGCATCGACTCCACCCTTAGATTGTTTTTTTCCACCATTGGGTTCGGTTGTAACTTCAGCCCTCCGGTTCGAAACTTTGTATTTCAAGTTTTTTCGACGCGCAAACTCTCTAAATCGCTCCAGTATTGTTTTTGATCGCGTGATCTTCGACGCGCATCTCAACAACTCTATTTCAGTTGTCGACGCGGGCCGCTGGCCTTATAAACGCCGTCGGGCCTACAGCTCATGGAAAGGACTCCATTCAAAAAATGCCCCCAGTGTGGAGAAAAATTCTCACAGTGACCATCACAAGGTCTGTAATCTGTGTCTCTCGCCAGACCACGACGAGAACAATTGCCAGGCCTGCGCCTCTTTTCGATTGAAAAAGACCATCCGTGATCGCTGGGCCCAATGACACATCATGGCGCAGAAAGCAGCTCCGGCACCAACGGACATCTTCGATGAAGGCCCAGATGTCCCAGAGGAAGATTCCGAAGATCTGGAAATCGTGTTCGAAGCAGACAACTCAGATAACCACATCACTGCTGGTCAACGAATGCGTACAGCAGCCCCTACCCCCATTCCACCTGAGGGAAAAAAGGCCCTGGTCAAGACTTTGCCTGCTGTCCCCAGTCGCGACCCAAAACATACTTCAGAAGCCCCGCCCTCGGGGTCGGCTCCGAAGATAAAGGACAAGCCTTCCGGTAGCTCAGGACTGAGCAAACCGCACATCCCTATCCCCAAGGCGCCTTCGGCACCGAAGAAAGGAGACCAACCTACTCCCAAAAAGAAATAGGCTTCGAGCACTTCCACGCCGAAACAAAAACCTTTAGATCTGAAACCAAACCCATCAGAACCGAAAAAGGTTTCATTCTACATAGCCAAGCCAAAGGCCTCTAAAACACCTCCTAAGTCCTCGGAGCACAAATCTCAATCATGCTCGAACCCAAAAAAGTTGGCGCCAAAAGCGGTTATCGAGGAGGAAGAAATGTTTTCGACTGGATCCTGTCGATCCCAAACAGAAAAAACTTCATATTGACTCCAAAACAGGACATGTGGCCGTAGTGCCACACAAGAAGAAGCTGGACACAACATATACTCCTGCAGTGCCTCTGAAGAAAAAAACTGTGCCACTTCACCTATAAGACCCTCTTCTCCTGTTATTCCTACTCCTGCTCTTCCTCCTACCTCTGTCACCTCCACAGCCTATAACACTTATACCACCACCACAGTATAACTATGATGATGGCGTGGTGGCAACAATGACCCTTTCCCTAACCCTGATAATGATATAGACACACCACAAGATGATTGGGACGATTATAATGACCCAATAGATCCCCCAGACCTCCTAGATCCCCAGCCATATCCAACACAACCATCTCTCCCAGATAATAGTATTGGATTTGGGCAACTTGTTAATGGAGCTGCTATTTACCATGGCGTTTGCATGTATTCACACCCTGCAAATGAGGAGTTCCTCCTAGACACTTTTGAACAGTCGCAGAAATCTGTTCAAATACTGCCAATGCTTAAAGAGGTCATTAAACATGCCCCAGGCATATTCAAAGACTCAGAGAGCTAGAATTCTCAATCCCAGAATTAATAAGAAATACAAACTAGCCCCCGATTATCCCGCTTACATCAAAGGGCAGCTACCTCTGGACTCAGTAGTGTTTAACGCTAGAAAACGGGCCAATTCTCAAACCTCCGGTGACACACCACCTCCGGATAAGGAATCTAAGTTACTAGATGCCTCTGGCAAGCGAGTTGCTGCCCAAGCAGCCAACCACTGGTGCATAGCTAACACCCAAGCATTATTTGGTAGTTATGATAGAGCTCACTATGACCAAGTAGAAACCCTATTACAGCATTTACCTGATCAGTACAAGACTCAGGCGAATGACTTAATTCAGGAAGGCAAATTAATAACTAACCCCTCAATCAAGTGTGCCCTTGACGCAGCCGACACAGCCTCTATGTCCATTAACACTAGTGTGCTACTCAGACGACATGCCTGGCTACACATTTCGGGTACAAACCACCATCCTTAACCAGCCGTTCAATCAGGAACAGCTTTTTGGACCGGCTGTAGACACCACTCTGGAAAAAATGAAAAAGGACATGAACACTGCTAAATTTATGGGAGCCTTAGTCTCCACCTCACGTGGTTCCTTTTGTCGCTTCTTTTGTAGAGGAGCATCCAAAAACATGGGAACAGACACTACCTCCTCTTCTTACAAAAACACAACACAAACATCCCTCCACAGAAGATATTTTAGAGGAGGATACAGGGGAAATAACAAAGGGAGAGGTTGAGGTAACAACACTCGCACCTCCCCTGCTAATAAACCGTGTCTTCCCTCCACTCCCCCCAGACTATTCCACTCCTGTTGGAGGAAGACTGGTTCCTACCTGTCTTGGATTCCTTCACAACAGACAAGTGGGAAAGACAAATTATCCAGTATGGTTACTGCCTCGAACTCCCAGCAACCCCGCCCAACATTCCACCCAAACAGCATCTAATGTCCACAGAACACCTTAACCTCTTAAAACAAGAGGTTCTCGCACTCCTTCAAAAGCATGCAATAGAACCACTTCCCTTACTGCATCAAGGAACAGGGGTTTACTCGCACTATTTCCTAATCCTCAAAATGTACAGGACCCTAAGGCCAATACTCTACCTCAGACCCCTCAATCTCTATATACAGTCCGATCATTTTCATATGATCACTTGTCAACAGGTTCTCCCAGTGCTACAAAAAGGTGACTTCCTTACCACACTAGATCTCAAGGACACCTACTTCCACATTCCCATGCACCCTGCTCACAGGAGGTATCCAAGGTTCTAACTTGACGGACAACATTATCAGTTCAAAGTCCTTCCATTCGGGGTGATCACCGCTCCCAGAGTGTGCACAAAGTGCCTTGCGGTTGTGGGAGCACCCTTGAAGACAACAAATCCATATCTTTCCATAGCTCGACGACTGGCTGATGAAAGCCAAGTCATTCAACCAGTGTGTTCATCACACTCATCAAACTATCCAGCTGCTACACGACTTGGGATTCACAGTAAATTACCCCCAAGTCCCAACTCCAGTCCTCCCACATACATCAGTATCTAGGGGCCACCGTAGACCCCTCCAAAGCTCTAGCATATCCAGTCCAGCAAGAATAGTCAGTATACAAGCCCTGAGCAGCAAATTTCAACCGCAGCACTCCCTCCCAGCAAGGGTATTCATACAACTCATAGGGATGATGGCCTCTCGCACCTTTGTCAGATAAATATAGCAGGAAGACCTGCTAGTACCATGCACTGTTCACTTGTTTTTTTCCCCAAAACCCTTATTTAAAATAAAAATAAACAAAGCTAAACGAATAAATGAACTGTCATTGTATTCCGTTAGTATAAAAATACATCAGTGCAGGACAAATAATAACATTCATAATACAGAACAATGTTTCTGTGCTTAATGATGCATTACATTAATCATTCTTAATGATGCAAACAATTCAGTTGACAGTCTTAAATAGTTTAAAAAAATTATTTATTCAATTCTTCATCCGTATTTAGCGTATGGCCCAATGCATTTCGGGACAGAAGAGTCCCTTTCTCGGGGGCAAACCATGGTATGTAATACAGACGTAGTCAAAGGGCTCTTAAAAGAGTAAAGCAGAAACACTTGAAGTAAACAGAGTAAAAACGTGTTGCATAAAGTGCTCGGAATCCTTGGTTTGCGTGAATAGTCATGGGAACCGGAGAAAGGCTCAATATATGCAAAATAATCCTTGTTGCACACAAACTCTCTGAAAAACACAGATACAGCAATACAGCACCTCTCTTCTAACCGCCTCTCATCCATTGGACAATTTAGAACATTACGACATGACCCACATGCTGCACCACCTCCCCTGACTCATACACCTTCCTCCTTAAACACACGCAAAAAATATGAGCAACATGCCACACCTCACAACCTTGCTTCCCCAAGTCTACCTCACAACAATGTTACACCACAAAAGCAACACAGCACTCTCAAACACCATCTCCAACACATACACATGCAGACCCATCAAAATGTCTTAGCATGCTGGATGAGGAACACACTACAGAACAGCTACATGATTGCTATAGCTAATACCAGCACTAAAAACAAACCTGCTACAAACCTGCTACACACCCACACAATACCGATCACTCTTCTACAAAACAAAGTCCCACTATCACCAAAGGACACTTGCTACACTGTCTACTAATAAATGCTCGATCCCTCTCTAAAAACAAGCATCACATCTACGACCTTCTCACCGATGCAAAACCAGACATACTATTCATAACCGAATCATGGTTGGGAGAGGATATGGCTCCAGTCCTGCATGAAGCCTTTCCTCTAGGCTATCAAATAATCACCCAAAATCGTATAGCCAAAAAAGGAGATGGTCTAGCTGTTGTATTCAGGCAAACAATACATATCACTAAAGTTGACAACATCTCCATAAAGAATTGTGAGGCTCAACAAGATGCAATCCTACACAGTCTTCCACCTGTAACTTCCTGCTCCTTTACAGACCTCCACCTAGCAAGGCAACATTCCCAGACGCACTTATAGACACTTTCAAACCTGATAACAATACACTCCAATGTATGCGTTCTGGGTGACCTTAACATTTGGTTTGATAAAACCAATATGTCCCATCCAAAACCAATCACCGGTCTAGACGCATTGAACCTGCATCAGATTGTCCACAATCCGACACACACCGCTGGACATATCCTACATGTCATTTTTGCTAATACTGAACTAGTTACCGTTCAAACTATAACTCCAGTCACATGGTCAGGCCACCACTTGCTTGCTTTTCAACATAAAACACTAAGCGACGCACCTAAAACTACCTTGCATCCATCCACCTATCGGCTGTGGAACAAACTCAATTTGGAACACTTGGAAACACAACTAACATCCAGTATAAATCTGGAAACCATAAATTCTGTTCAGAATCTATGAGTGGCTACAGGAAGCTTTTGACATCCTGATACCACTCAAAACCAGACAACAGAACAAAAGAAAAAAAGTGCCTAGAAGAAACATAGAAATAAGACCTAAAACAACAAATTGGAAAGCTGCAACGTACCTGGCTCAAAACAGACGCCAAACCAGACAAACTTAGCCGACTTCTATAATCTGTAAATTTTCTGTAGGTGATCAAAAAAGCTAAGAAAAGGTACTATTCAGACAGAATTCAAAACGCTAAATGTACAAATAAAGAATTCTATAAAATACTCAATGAATTTTGAAAACCAAATTGCCTAGAAGGAACTCATCCTGTTACTCAAGATTTCACAGACAAACTGGCAAATCATTACACGGACAAAGCAGACACGTTGGACTCTTAGTTAAAACAGAAACAAAGCACCAGCACTAACCCTTGTACAAAACAACTATCCAAGAATGCTCTAATCAAGCCTCTCTGTTCCTTCCAAAACATCTCACACGATGAATTTATGGGCCTGGTCAAAGCAAGCAGGCCTGCCGGCAGCCCTTCTGGCCCCTGTCCGCCCCAAACTTTCAAGACAATTCTTTTAACAACCTCTGCTGTCATTCCAGTAAGAAGAATCATCAACGATTCCTTAACTACTGGAATATTTCCAGAAGAACTCAGTCATACATACGCCCTTTACTGCTGAAAGCAAACTTGGACCCGCTGAACCCTGACAACTACAGACCCATTACAAATGGACCTTTCCTGGGCAAACTGATAGAAAGAGCAGCGTTCGCCCAGATGTCACAAGTCTTTGAAAAAAATGACATACTTTTAGATTTCCAAACCGGATTCTATCCGGGAAGAGGCACTGAATCTGCCCTCCTTGCCATCTGGAATGACCTAAATAATAGAGTTGACCGCAAAGGGGTTTCTGCGCTACTACTCTTGGACCTCTCAGCTGCCTTTGACACGGTTGACCATGACCATAACATGAAACAAAGACTTTATGAAGCCGGCATAGAGGGAACTGCTTTAGACTGGATCGCGTCCTACCTTCGAAACAGAACTAATGTCATCCATACCCCACCTTTCGTGTCCAAACAGTACTCCAGAAAAGCAGGGATCCCTCAAGGTTCTATCATCTCGCCCATGCTTTTCAACATCTACATGAAGTCTTTACCAGTACTGATCAATAAATTTCACCTCACGTGCTGCAACTATGCAGATGACCCGCAAATACTCCTTCAACTGGAATGCCCCAAAGACATTGGAAAATCACCAATTTTCAGCTGTCTGAGCCGTGGATCAGTGGATGACTTGGAGCCATCTCAAATTGAATGCTTCAAAAACTGAAATACTCTTGTGTGGCGATTAGAAAAATTACAACCCGCTTGCGGCATGGTCTGATGAACTGGGATCACTGCCTAAAGTATCGAAGGAAGTAAGAAACCTCGGAATGACCATGGATTCCAAGTTGTTGATGAATGCCCAAGTGGATAAACTAGCTAGATCAAGCTTTGCTACTATAAAAACGCTGCGACAAATTTTCCGTCATTTGGGATTTCCACACAAGGTACAAGCTACCATCTCCCTTGTTCTATCCGAACTAGATTACGCCAATAGCCTCTACCACGGATCACCTTTAACGACCATGAAAAGACTACAGCAGATTTAGAACACGGCTGCCAGACTACTCTTGCATATCAAACCGCGAGACCACATCTCCCCTGCCTTGAAAGCCCTGCATTGGTTACCGGTTGCCAGAAGATCCACGTTCAAGCTGCTTTGTATTACCCACAAAGCAATACATGGAATAGGACCACTCTTCATCAGGAATAAAATCACCAAACACATTCAACAAAGGAACCTCCGCTCTAAAGGAGCATCTCGCCTCAAAATCCCACCATACAAGAAAAAAACCATGGGTGGCACATCCTTCTCTGTTCAAGCAGCCAAACTATGGAACTCTTTACCCCCAACATAAGATCCACCGACAACCACCTTATCTTCAGAAAACTACTCGAGATTTGGCTCTTCCCCACATAAGCACCATATGGAAACAGAAATTTACAGCATATCCCTCTGTATATAAGCATTTGTTTTCACTATAGATATGTACCTATCTTTGTGTATTACTTTATAAAACATGTAAAATAATTGTTAGGAGAAAAGAAAAAAAAATATTAATCAATAAATAAAAATCATCTTTGGTCTACCTGTACATACTTCCATTGTGCATCTATGTACCTTCCATGTACTTGGATCTGTGTGTCTGTTACTTTTCTCCTGAAAAAGCATATCCAATGCACTACCCTATGTCTAATCCGGTGCCTCTATCAATATATTTAATCTAAATATACTTACTTCCTTTATGTATCTATATACTTCCAATTTACTTATGGATCTATATATTTATCACTCCCTTCTAATTTAGCATTTCCAATGCACTAGCCTATTTCTCAGCCTATACTTCGCTCAATATATCTTCTAGCCCAACCTGACTCATCTCAAACTTCTTTCTACTACTCCTTCCAATGCACTACCCTATCTCTCATCCTATACATCTATCAATATATCCGCTACATCCACTCTCTCATTTATCCCAAACCCCATACCACTACTATGATCGCCAAAATATCCCTTTCTAGACTCTCCCCTGCTCTACCCCTCCTTGCATCATCTGACACCTCTTTTTACTACACCGATCCCCTAAAACAAACCTTTCTAAACTCTGCCCTCTGACTCCTCTCCTCAAACTCCTTTTTTCTCAGCCAAAAGCCTCTTCCCACTGCTAAAACCTAATAAAAAATCATTTACTCTTTTATCCCTCCACTATCCTTTTCATTCAAAATTAAAAGACTAACCTGTTCACTTCTCAAATTCCATATTCAACTATACTAATATACTGCCCATGGACCATCTCTCGGTGGGTCGTTCTGTGCATCAAAGCATGTTTCTCGTTGGCTAAGAAGGAGCCTCCTATGAGGCTGCATGCCCATTCTACCAGGGCGACGGCCGCCACTACTGCCTTGGGATGCAGCATTCCCTTGCAGGACATTTGTCAGGCAGCTACATGGGCCTCGTTGCACACATTTACCAATCATTAATCCCTTGATAGTCCAGTCCGGAGAGACGGCTTCTTTGGCTGTTCTGTTCTCCTTGACTTTCTGGTGTCCTCTTGTTCGCAGACCCGCCACCGGGGTTGGTATTGCTGGGGTATCTATTCTAAGGTAAGGAATCTATCACTAACGTGTCTCTTTCAGATGCAGAAGTTACTACTTCTGTAACGATATATCTGTAAGATACATTAGTAAGTGATGGATTCCTTACCGCCCCACCCATCCTCCCCGTTCTGCGAACTGATTTCTAGGGTTAAGTTCATCACTTTCAGGCCCCTAGTTTCATGGCACCGTGGTCTGTTTCTTGCATGGCTCTGCGTTCCTGGCACGGAAAGTCGTGTACAGAACTGACGTAAGCGCGCATGGGTGGCGCCTAAGTAGTCTCCGTGACATCATCTCAGTGCTTACGACGCCAGCAACTGACGCAGAGCCACACAACGCCGTCTACCGACACGCAGGGGTACTGCGGACAAAAAACTTTCTGGATCCAGTCTGACGCCTGGGGATATTCTATTCTAAGGTAAGGAATCTATCACTAACTAATGTCTCTTACAGATATATTGTTACACAAGTAGTAACTTGTGCGTTAATGGAACTAGAATACAGGCTTTGAGAGATACTGGTGCTAGTGTCACCATGTTGACCCAGCAACTGGTTCTCAGATCAGTACCAAGGATTGCCTTGGTGCGGTGTTTGAGTGGTTTAGATGTCATGGCTTAAAATGCAACTCAGACAAGTCAGAGCTTCTCTTTTTCGGTTGCGCCCCTGAACCCGATTGGAAATCTTGGTGGCCACAAGATATGTTTCCTCCTGACAAGGTCTCTTTTAAGGCCAAGAATTTGGGAGTGATAGTAGATTGTGAACTATCCTTTAGACCTCACATCCTGTCTCTTGTTGGGAAATGCTTCGGCATTTTACGGATGTTGAGGAAATTTCTTCCTCTACTTTCACTTAACCACAGGAAAACAGTTGTTCAGGCATTGATCGGTTCACGACTGGACTACGCAAACGCTCTCTTCTTGGGTCTTCCAAAATATCTTATGACCCGTTTGCAAGTTGTCCAGAACTCGGCAGCCCGTACCATCTTTGGACTCCCGAAGAGAGCTGGTGCCACTGCCTTACTGAACACTCTACATTGGCTACCCATCTTCAAGCGAATTACTTTCAAATGCCTGACTGTGGCCTTTAAGGCCCTTCATGGTATTGGCCCCAAGTATATTGGGAAACGTCTTTCCCGGTATGCACCGAGCAGGACTCTCAGGTCATCTGGTCTGTCTATGATGACTGTTCCTGTAATTCGTCGCGCACGATTGGGAGGTCGGTCTTTCCGCTATTTAACACCTAAAGTTTGGAACAACCTACCACTGTCCTTGAGACAGGCTCCCTGTCTTCTTGCCTTTAGAAAGGACCTGAAAACATGGCTTTTTATGAAATAGACCCTTTTCATTCTCTGCTTTTTTCTGTTGTGTGACTGCCGTTTTTATGCTGTTATTCTTTGCTAAAGCGCCGGGATGCTCCCTGGAGTAGCCGTGCGCTATAAAAGAAATAAAGTAACATAACATAACATAACCTGATTGGAAGGGCCTATCCAGTCACCAATGCTAGCAATGTCACAAAGATCCATCCCATAGCTATAGAATCTTTTTACTGGGGGGAGTAGTTTGACAGAAGGAAAGTCATGTCCCCAACCATCCCTGTAGACTGCCTGCTTAAAAATGATTTGAAGACTTCCCCTTGAGCTGGAGTCGAACTGAGGACCCATGCACAGATGCGAGGGCTCCCAGAATGGAGTTTTGTGAAAACCAGAGCTCAGAGCGGAGCAGGGAGTGAAAAAAAGGTGCTGGACCAGCCCCCCAAAGAGAAAACGCAAGCAGATTGGGGGACCAGCTTCTAATCTAAACAATTTCCAAGTCAGAACCCATCTTCTCAGGAAGAGGACTTCTTATCTTCAGAGGGAACTGAGGTAGAGGATCTTCTGCCTTACATGGCAGAGCTCTTGGGCCTATGGGGACCCTCTAAGATGGCTCTGTACCAGGGACAAGAAACCTGTCCCACTCCCGAGAGCCTGAGGCAGCAAGCTCTCTGCATAGGAAAGATGTGAGATCAGTGGCACCCACATGGTCTATTGGGAGGATGGACTCCTGTACACGGAGGCCAGAGACCCCACACCTGGTACAACCAGGAGAGTGGCAGTACCTCAGAAGTTTCGAGTTTCTCCTCACTTTGGCCCATGATATCCTCCTAGCTGGGCACCTTGGTCCGGATATAACATATAGTAGATTAGTCAATAATTTCTACTTTCTAGGGAGGCCTCGACTCCAGCTCATGGAAAGGACGCCATTTAAAAAGTGTCCTCAATGTGGGTCTAAGTTACCCCACACCAACCTTCATGAAGCGTGTAACCTTTGCCTCTCCCCGGGGCACGAGGCCAGAGACTGTTCATCTTGTGCCTCTTTTCGCCTCCAAAAAGACTATGGGTCTGAAGAGCTAGGAGAACAATGGCTCGATCTTCAGCTCCGATTCCGGACGACTTCTTTAAAGAAGCCGTTGAAGTCCCAGAACAACACAACATCGACAGCAACTCCGAGGCAGAAGATTCAGACATCCGGGACATCACTCCAGCACAGCGGGTCGTAAGTAAGACCGTCGACCCCGACCCTTCCTCAACACATCCAAAGAAGGCCCCGGTCACACCCTCTTGCTCGGGTGCACACTGACACACTGCTTCTACTGCCCCACCTTCGGGCCCGGCTAAGAAGCTAACTAAGACTTCAGGTGACTCGGGCTCGAGTTGGCCTTCCCACGGTGCTGGCACTGAAAAGGACCACATCCGTCGACATCCAAACCACCGGCGCCAAAGCCTACCGCTACTCCTTCGGCAGCGAAACCAAAGTCGGAACCAAGCAAACCCGCTTCGGATTCAAAAAGACCACCGGAATCGAAAAAAACATTGGATCCAAAAAATATACTGGAGCCGAAAAAATCATCGGAGCTGAAAAAATCTTCGGAGCCGAAAAAGACTCCTGTTTCTCCGGTTAAGGACTTTGCCAAAAAACCAAAAGAAACCGCTTCGGTGCCGAAGCCTCCCTCCGCACCAAAAGATCGGCCTCCAGCAGAGGACTTATTTCATCCAGACCCTGCACAAGACTCTAGCTAAAGACCCAATCACTGGACAGCTAACTTTAGCTTCAAAAAAGCAACCACTGAATACACCAGCGCCAGCTCCTCATTCAAAGAAATAAGACATGGCTACCTCGCCTTTAAGACTTTCTTCCCCTCCTCCACATATACCAACACCACCTGCTCCCCTACCACAACATTCCCCTGCATCCTCTATCATACCAGACGATGACAATAGGGATGGTAGCTCTTATGATATAAGGGCTAACCTAGATGATCCATCTATTCCTCCAGTCTCACCTGACCGTGGGATGATTATAACACCCCAGATGTCCCAAATGTCCCTAAAGATGACATATACCCCTCAAGGCCTTCCCCATCAGAAGACACTATGGGTTTTAATCAGTTGATACACAGAGCCGCGCAATATCATGGAGTAGATATGCATACAGACCCTGTAGATAAAGACTTTCTAATGGATACCTTTGATAATGCACAAAGGTCCTCATCCATTTTACCAATGAGTGATTACTATAATGTTATATGTTCCTGCACTCCTATGTTATTTAATGTTTTCCTATTTTAACTCAAGGTTATTGATTTTCAAATAAATGTGCGTGCATCTGTCTTATTGAGAGACGAGGCCCCCCTCTCTCCGTTTATAACAAACGTCCATGGGGTGAATTGGAGTGATTAGGCATGCTCCTGAAGGCACCAAGGACCCAGTCAGAACTTGGGTCATTAACCCTCGAATAGAGAAAGTATAAAGCTGCCCCTTCAGACCCAGCATATATTAAAGGTCCAGTACCACTAGGCTCACTTGTAGTTTCCAACGCACGCAAGAGAGCAAACTCACAAACATCAGGTGAAGCTGCACCACCAGATAAAGAGTCCAAGCTAGTTGACGCATCAGGGAAAAGAACTGTGTCTCAAGCAGCAAACATGTGGCATATTGCCAATTCACAAGCATTATTGGCCAGATATGTCAGGGTCCATTATGACGAATTAGAATCACTAATGCAACACCTCCCTGATAAATACAAAGATGGAGCAAATGAGCTTATTGAAGAAGGGAAAAATATTACAAACACCTCTATTCGGTGTGCACTTGATGCAGCGGACACCACCTTCAGGGCAGTTAACACCAGTGTTTTATCACGTAGACATGCCTGGCTACGCATATCGGAGTGCAAACCTGAAGTCCAAAGTGTTATACTTAATCAACCCTTCGATGAGCAACACTTATTCAGACCCAATGTAGATGTATCACTTGAAAAAAGGAAACGGATACAGACTAATCTATGGGAGCCCAGACGTTCATTTCGCCGCTCATCTTATCGAGGCGCCACCAGGGGATACTCCTCAGACACACCTTCTACCTCATACAAAGCCCCTACACAATCCACATATAGTAAGGGCTACTAAAGGGGAGGTTACAGGGGTAACAATAACAAAGGCAGAGGTAAAAACAACAACTCTCGCTCTGGCTCTACCCCTGCCCAATGACTCCCCTTCCCCCGTCCCATTCCACTCCTGTCGGGGGAAGACTACAACAATACGTACCAGCCTGGGAAAACATCACATCAGACAGGTGGGTGCTTCAAATAATTCAATCAGGTTACTGTCTAGAGCTAACATCCACCCTCCCCCCCTCCCCCCCCCCCCCCCCCAAACATACCACCCAAGCAGCTTCCAATGTCACAAGAACATTTAACACTGCTCAGACAGGAAGTAATATCCCTCCTGCACAAAAATGCAATAGAAATAGTCCCAAAGCATCAGCAAAACAAAGGAGTATACTCCCTATATTTTCTAATCCCAAAGAAGGACGGATCTCTAAGACCTATCCTAGACCTCAGACCTCTAAACATTTACATACAGTCGGATCATTTTCATATGGTCACACTCCAACAAGTCCTTCCACAAGACGACTTCCTTGTCACTCTAGATCTCAAGGACGCCTACTTCCACTTTCCCATCCACACAGCGCACAGAAAATATCTCAGATTTGTGCTAGATGGTCAGCACTACCAATTCAAAGTGCTCCCATTCGGAGTCACAACCGCGCCAAGGACCACTCGGACTCCGCGTTCACCAACTTCCGCCAGTGTCCTGTCAGCATCAGTGTCTGGATGACTAACAACCATCTAAGACTTAATGCAGATAAGACAGAGGTGCTGTTTTTTAACCAGAAAAATCCCATCCCTTCCTCACGGTGGTGGCCCACGGCACTTGATCCCGCTCCCTCTCCCGTTCACTCTGCTCGCAATCTGGGATTTCAGTTCGACGACTCTCTCTCATGCAAAACTCAGGTTAATAAAGTTACATCTGCCTGCTTCCTGAAGCTGCGCATGATCAAAAAGATACTTCCCTATCTCCCCCTGGACTCCCGCCGAACAGTAACCCATGCTCTCATTACGTCTCACCTGGACTATGCCAACAGCCTCTATGCTGGTGCCCCTCAATATTTGATCGACCGGCTTCAGATTGTCCAGAACGCGGCTGCCAGACTGATTGGAAACATCCCCTACCGTCAGTCAGTCACCGCCTATCGCAAAGAGCTTCACTGGCTTCCCGTTGCCAGCCGCATCCAGTTCAAGATCCTTACCCTTGTTTACCGAGCTGTCAATGACCTCGGACCCAATTACCTGAAAAAACGAGTATCAATATCTCACTCCATCAGATCCCTGAGATCCAACGACCTCCGCCTTCTGACCTCTCCCCGCTTTAGACTCACCAGAATGGGCGGCAGAGGGTTCAGCGTTATCGCTGCCAAACTGTGGAACGCTCTACCAATCGATCTCAGATTCTGCCCTTCTGAATCCATCTTTCGGGCTAGACTCAAAACTTGGCTATTTTCTGGACTTTGATACTCACACTACTGACGTCCTCCCTTCTTTTTCCCCCTGAGGTTCAGGTTCTAGCGCCGGGACACCCCCTCGGGGGTAGCTGCGCGCTCTACAAACTACATAAATAAATAAATAAATAAAAATAAGGGTGTTTACCAAATGCCTAGCAGTAGTAGCAGCACACTTAAGAAGACAACATATTCACGTCTTCCCATACCTAGATGATTGGCTCATAAAAGCCAGTTCATACAGCCAGTGTGTACAACACACTCTGGCTACTATTCAACTGCTTCACAACTTGGGATTCACAGTAAATCACACCAAGTCACATCTGCAACCTTCACACATGCAACAATATCTCGGCGCTACAATAAACACCCAACTAACACTAGCCTATCCCTCTTCAAACAGGATAACAAGTGTACAAACTCTCCTAACAAAATTCAAACTGCAACACTCGCTTCCAGCTCGAGTGTTCATGCAGCTCATAGGAATGATCCACAAGGGAAAACAAGGGAACCCTACCCACTAAGGAACCAGGGTCAGTACTATATATTGGAAAACAATGGTTCCAGTGGCACAATAAATGTATGACTAATAATCAATACAATCTATGTTAATTAATAACAATTAGAGGGTTAAATGAGGGTGTCCGACAGAGAAACAACTCTACACAGAAGATTTCATATCATCATTGAATTTTGTTTCTTTGTTTCATTTTTTCATTCTTTTTCAACAAACAATAAATATTTGTAGTGTTACAAAATCAAGTGCAAAGTGACCCAAGGTGTGAAGTGAGAACCAAGGAATTACAACAATTATACAAAACAAATACGAACAGGAGTGAGTATAAGGTTTCTAAAAGGAATAATATTACAAGAAAACGACCAACAATTGATAATAAAGACAATAATTTCTAGAAAGGACTATCAAAAATCATAGGCACTGTTCATAGAGTTCGTTTTCTGGGGGTGTCGACGGCGTTTCGACCCACATAGTTTAGGGGGGTCTCGTCAGGACTAAGCAATGTGGGACACTGTGAATAAGGAGTGAAAAAAGTATAAGTGTAAGAACACTACTTTTAGAGAAGATATTTAGTAGTTATTGGGAGGCAAGTGGGCTGATTACCTAGACGTGTGAATTGCACGTAACCTCGATACTGGCTAGACGGGTGACCACCAAGTGTGAATAGAAAATTAAAATGCACTTACAGTGAACCCGGCCGGGTACTGTTGTATGATGTTCTCTGTCGGACACCCTCTTTTAACCCTCTAATTGTTATTAATTAACATAGATTGTATTGATTATTAGTCATACATTTATTGTGCCACTGGAACCATTGTTTTCCGATATATAGCTCATAGGAATGATGGCATCTTGCATATTTATAGTACCTCACGCAAGATTGCAAATGCGTCCACTTCAAGAGTGCCTAGCACGCCAATGGAACCAGGCTTGTGGTCAATTAACAGACCTAGTGTTGGTAGACAGTCGGACTCATCGCTCTCTGCAATGGTGGAGCACCAGAAACCTTTCAAAGGGCCGACCGTTCCGAGAGCCAGTTCCTCAGATAATCCTGACAGCGGACAAATCGCTCTCCGGCTGGGGAGCTCACCTACTGCATCACACCATGCAAGGCAGGTGGACATTGCAACAAAAGTTACTCCACATCAACCACTTGGAGTTACTAGCCATTTTCCTTTCCCTAAAAGCATTCCAGAAACAAGTATCAGGCAAAGCTGTCTTAGTCCGCACAGACAATATGACAGCCATGTACTACATAAACAAACAAGGGGGAACACACTCTGCAGCTCTCTCAGTTTGTTCAGCAGATATGGAGATGGGCTATACCACTAAAAATGTTCCTCTTAGACCAACACGTTGCAGGAGTACAAAACACCATGGCAGATCTGCTAAGTTGACAGACACAGCAGATCCACGATTGGGAACTTCATCCACAAGTTCTTCAACCGTTCTTTCAAATGTGGGGACAACCTCAGACCTCTTCGCAACCCACGAAAACGCAAAATGCCCAAACTTCGCCGCCAGATATCCACATCCGCTGTCCAAAGGCAATGCGATATGGATGAACTGGTCCGGAAAATTTGTGTACGCTTTTCCTCCTCTCCCACTACTTCCTTTAGTGATACGCAAGCTACAGCAACATTCCCTAATACTCATTCTAGTAGCGCCAACCTGGGCCAGACAACTGCGGTACAACACACTGCTGCAACTATCGGCGGTACCACACCAAAAGCTAAGCCTATCTCCACGTCTCTTAACACAGAACCAAGGAGAGATCAGACCCAGCTCAGCTCAACCTAGCGATCTGGCTCCTGAAGTCATAGTTTGGTTACCTCAACCTTCCTCCAGAATGCATGAACGTTATTAAAGAAGCCAGACGTCCCACTACGAGAGCATATTATGCTGCTAAGTGGAAACAGTTTGTATTATACTGTCAAAACAACCACATAAAGCCTTTAGATGTGGCTATTCAACACATCATAGGATACCTATTACACCTTCAAAAGTCGTCAATCGGACTACACCTTGCTGCCATTACAGCATATTTACAAAATAGACCACATCTATGTTTAAAGTACCTGCTATAAAAGCTTACATGGAATGACTCAAAAGAATAATCCCTCCCAGAACACCACCTTCACCAGTGTGGAACTTAAACATTATTCTTACACGGTTAATGGGACCTCCCTTTGAACCGTTACATAAATGCGAATTACAATTCCTAACTTGGAAAGTAGCTTTCTTAGTAGCTATTACTTCTCTCTGAAGAGTCAGTGAACTACAAGCATTTACCATTCAAGAACCCTTTTTGCAAATGCATCATAACAAAGTGGTTCTACGATCTAATCCTAAATTCCCTCCAAAAGTCATTTCACCATTTCATCTAAATCAATCTGTTGAACTGCCCGTTTTTTTCGCACAGCCACAAACAGTCGCAGAAAGAGCTCTACACACCTTTAGACGTCAAAAGAGCATTACTGTACTACATCGAAAGTACACAAACTTTTCGTAAAACTAAACAACTTTTTGTGTCTTTTTCACCACCACATAAAGGCAACCCCATATCAAAATCGGGGATAGCTAGGTAGATTGTTAAATGCATACAAATATGTTACCAGAAAGCCAAACGTACGTTAACAATTCCTCCAAAAGCCCATTCTACAAGGAAAATGTGGGCTTCAATGGCATTCTTAGGGAACATTCCTCTAGATGATATATGCAAAGCAGCTACATGGTCTACACCGCACACATTCACAAAACATTATTCTGTAGATGTGCAAACTAAACAAGCCACTGTGGGCCAGGCTGTACTAAAAACTCTGTTTCAAACTACTGCAACGGATACTGGTGGTCGCCGCTAGGTGTGGGTACTGCTATACAATCTTTGCACAGTGTGTAATCTGCAGCTCATATGCCTCGAACGGAAAATGCTACTTACCAGTATGCCTCTGTTCTTGGCATGTAGAGCTGCAGAGTTACACGCGCCCACCCGCCTCCCCCGCTACCTGTATCTGTTCCAGTATTATCTTAATTAGATACAAATCACATGAACATCACCACTACTTGTACAGCTCCATCACTTCCCTAATGGCGAAAAACAATCTGGGGATGGAGCCAATGCCCATGCGCATTATCATCCATAGGAGGAGTCACCTATCCCATGACTTCCAAAGACTTTTCTACAACAAAACAAACTGCAAACATCCAGGCCCAACACTAGGTGGCCATCTATGCACAGTGTGTAACTCTGCAGCTCTACATACTAAGAACAGATGCATACTGGTAAGTAGCATTTTCCTTACAGGCCGTCTGATCATGTTAGAGAGAGAGCATTCAATCTGAAGTAATCAATATACTGGAATTGGGTGTCATTGAATCCTCAGAGTCCCTGGGCCAGCCCAGTTGTCTTAGTCCCCAAACCTCACTCCCAGGATGAAAAGAAAGAAATTAGGTTTTGTGTGGACAATAGGGGTCTTGATGCTGTGACAAAGACTGATGCACATCCAGTTCCTAGAGCAGATGAATTGAATGACAGGTTAGAGGCAGCCAAGTATCTGAGTTCCTTTGATCTCACAGGGTACTGGAAGAAAGGTCTAACCTCTGGATCCTCCACTCCAAGTGGGCACTTACAGTTTACTGCGATGCCCTTCCGATTAAAGAATGCCCCTACCACCTTCCAGAGGTTAATGAATAAAGTACTTTCTGGATTGGAATTGTTTAGTGCAGCTTATCTAGATGATATTGCATTCTATAGTGCCACCTAGCAGGACTACCTGACTACCTTGGAAAGATCATTGGGGTTCTGCGAAGGTCAAGCCTCACTATCAATGCCAGATAGGGAAGGGGGGGTTGTATACTTGGGCCACCTGGTAGGTGGAGGCCAAGTTCAGCCAGTTCAACCCAAGATCCGTACAATTCTGTACTGGGAAGCTCCAAAAACCCAAAACAGAGTCAGGGCATTCCTTGACTCGACTGGGTATTGCAGGAGGTTTGTCAAGGATTTCGGGGCCATGGTGGCCCCCCCTCACAGAACTCGCCTCCAATAAAGTGAACTGGACAGTGAGCTGTCTAAAGGCTTTTGACACTCTAAATGATGCAATGTGCTTTGCCCCATACCTGAAAGCTCCAGATTATTCCTAACAGTTCATTGAGCAGACAGATGCCTCTGAGTATGGGATAGGTGCAGTTCTAGCCCAAACAAATGTTGAACATCAATCATCAATCATGTGTATTTGTATAGCGCGCTACTCACCCGGAGGGTCTCAAGGCGCTTGGGGAGGGGGGTCCGCTACTGCTCGAACAGCCAGGTCTTGAGTTGCTTCCTGAAGGCGAGGTGGTCTTGGGTCAGGCGGAGGTGGGTGGGGAGGGAGTTCCACGTCTTGGCGGCCAGGTAGGAGAAGGATCTTCCTCCCGTTGTGGCTCTTCTGATGCGGGGAACGGCGGCGAGGGCGTAGTTGGTCGATCGAAGCTGGCGGGTGGGAGTGTAGAAGTTAAGGCGGTCGTTGAGGTATCTTGGGCCTTGGTTGTGGAGAGCTTTGTGTGCATGGGTGAGGAGTCTGAACGTGATTCTCTTGTTGACGGGGAGCCAGTGCAGGTTTTGTAGGTGTGCGGAGATGTGGCTGTGTCGGGGGATGTCCAGGATGAGTCGTGCTGAGGCGTTCTGAATCCGCTGGAGTCTTTTCTGGAGTTTCGCAGTGGTTTCGGCGTAGAGGGAGTTGCCGTAGTCCAGTCGGCTGGTGACAAGGGCTTGGGTGACCGTCTTCCTGGTTTCGGTGGGGATCCACCGGAAGATCTTCCGTAGCATGCGTAGGATGTTGAAGCATGACGAGGAGACGGCGTTGACTTGTCTGGTCATGGAGAGGGTGGAGTCCAGGATGAAGCCCAGGTTGCGTGCGTGGTCTGTTGGTTTTGGTGCGCTGCCCAGGGCAGGGGGCCACCAGGAGTCGTCCCAGGCGGATAGCGACGATCCCAGGATGAGGACTTCCGTCTTATCTGAGTTCAGTTTCAGGCGGCTGTTCGTCATCCACTCGGCTACGTCTTTCATCCCTTCGTGTAGGTTGGATCTGGCGGTGGCGGTGGCGGGGTCGTTGGTGAGGGAGAGGATCAGCTGTGTGTCGTCGGCGTAGGAGATGATGTTGAGGTTGTGTTGGCGTGCGATGGCCGCAAGGGGGCTCATGTAAATGTTGAACAGCGTGAGGCTGAGTGATGATCCTTGTGGTACGCTGCAGATGAGTTCGGTGGCTTCTGATCTGAACGGGGGGAGGCGGACTCTGTGTCCTTCCGGTGAGGAAGGAGATGATCCATTCCAGTGCCTTCTCTTGGACTCCGACGTTGCTGAGGCGCTGGACTAGGGTGCGGTGGCAGACGGTGTCGAACGCCGCGGAGAGGTCCAGGAGGATGAGGGCCGCAGTATACAACGTTTACCACGCATTTTTTACCACGCACTACACTTACAACGCAGGCATTACCACGCATACCATTACAACGCATTTCGCTGGGGGGCGCTCTAGGATAGGGAATAAGTTTAATTTTATATCCAACACCTTCCCTAGTATCCACGGGGACTGGAGTTGGAATATAAAATTATACTTACCACTATCCAGCACCTCAAAGCGCTATGCGTTGTAACGGTATGCGTTTTAAATACCGCGTTGTAATGGTATGCGTGGTAATAGTATGCGTGGTAACGTCATACACCCGAGGGCCGCTGTTTCACCGTTGTCGAGCAGGGCTCGGATGTCGTCAGTGGCTGCGATGAGGGAGGTCTCGGTACTGTGGTTGGCCCGGAAGCCGGACTGTGAGCGGTCGAGGGATCCATTAGTCTCGAGGAAGGCGGCCAGCTGTCTGTTGACGGTCTTCTCGATGACTTCGGCAGGAAACGGGAGGAGCGAGATGGGGCGGTAGTTTTTGAGGTCGGTGGGGTCGGCTGATGGTTTCTTCAGGAGGGCGCTGAGTTCGGCATGCTTCCAGCTCTCCGGGAAGGTTGCGGTGTCTAAGGAGGCGTTGATGATGTCCCGGAGGTGGGGTGCGATGACGGAGTCGGCCTTGTTGATGACGTGGTGATGGCAGGGGTCGGTTGGAGACCGGGAGTGGATCGAGTTCATCGTGCGTATTGTCTCTTCGGTGTTGATCGGGGTCCAGGTATGGAGGGTGGTGTCGGGGGGGCGCTGGTGCGGTCGTGGGGTGCGTCGGCTGTGTGCTGAAGCTGTTGTGTATGTCTGCGATCTTGATGTGGAAGTACGAGGCGAGTGAGTTGCAGAGGTCTTGCGATGGGGTGAGGTCGTTGTTTCCGGCGCTGGGGTTGGAGAGCTCTTTGACGATGTTGAAGAGTTCCTTGCTGTTGTGGGAGTGGTTGTCCAGTTGTTCCTTGAATGCTGTTTTCTTGGTGGTGTGGATCAGTTGGTGGTGTTTTCGAGTGGCGAGCTTGAGGGTGGACATGTTGTCTGAACGTGACCATCCTGTTGTTTTTATAAGCAGGAGACTACTCCCCAGAGATCAGCGTTGGAGTGCCATAAAGAGGTAAGCCTTTGCTGTCATCTGGGCCCTGAAGAACTTGAGGCCATACCTGTTTGGCACTCACTTCCTAGTTCAGACAGACCACAGGCCTCTGGTGGTTACAACAGATAAAAGGTGAAAACCTCAAACTGCTAAGGTGGTCCATCACCTTACAGGAAAGGGACTTTACAGTGGAAAATAGACCTGGGAATGCCCATGCCCATGCCAATGGCCATTCCAGGTTCTTCCATGTAGAAGATGACTCCAGGGAAAGGTTAGTTTCATTGTCTTTCATTCGGGGACTTGTGTGAGAAAGTGCCTCTTCTGACACTGTTAGCCCCCCCACTTTTTGCCTGGAAAATGATGTGGTTTTGATTGTAGTGCACAGGGCCCCTGCCAACCAGGTCCTCCGTGCCAGTGCTTCTTCCCTAGAACTGTTCCACAATTGGCCCTTCAGGCCTCTGGTGAGTCCCTAGTAAATGGTACCTGAGTATCTAGGGCATTGGAACTGAAGAGGGACCCCTTAGCTAGGCCATTCAGTCTGCCACTGCAACATGCATGACCTGGTGCATGCAAAATGACAGTCGACCTGGCACACGCCTGTGTGCCATGCCAACTAACACTGCAACAGGTATAGGTAAGTCACCCCTCTAGCAGGCCTCACAACCCAAAGGCAGCGTGCATTATATCACAGTTGTCGGCATATCTGCATGAGCAGATATGCCCCTACAATATTTAAGTCTATTCTTAGATATTGTGCCAGGGAAGCCATAGAGAGTACATGGGCTGGAAACTCAACAACTCATGTTCCTCTGAACGCAGAATGTGGGGTACCAAACTACTCCTCTCAATAAACCAACAGTGATGCCAGTGTGGGATTTATTGAAACATTTACTCGGAGGGTACCTCAGAGGTTCCCCCTGAAAGACTACCAACCCTGGTGTGGTCACAGATTTGCTTTAGGCAACCTACCACCACCAGACATGTTTCTAGAGCTCTGGGTTGAGAGACCTCACTTTCTCGGGCTAGAAACAAAGCACATGCTGGCGGAGGTGTCACACCTCTTCCCCCAGAATGGGCACAGTGCTTGAGAGGGAAGTGTCAAAGGCCTGCCACCTTTGTAATGCGACCCGCAGCCTCTGCTGCTTGGAGAAAATGGCAGTCCCCAGGTTAGACCTTCACTTTCGGTTAGAAAAACTAGGAAAAATAAGAGGTGTGCTCACCTCTGCCAACTCCAATCTTAAGGTGCAGGAGCCGAGGTGTAGCACATCTTTCAGACTCTGCCATCTTGAAGATGGTGGTACTCCTCCAATCAAGGCTAGGACTGTGCCCCATCTTACAGGAGGGTGATATAATTGAGGGTGTAAACGCCCATAGGCCCTACCTGGTACTCCCTTGAAACGCCCCTAAATCTAGTATTTAGGTGGCTCCTCTGAAACTAGTTCCTGCTGATCTTAGAAGAAAAAGGACAAAGACACCGTGCAGAGAAGACTGTCTATGCCCACTGACTTGGCCCCAGCCCTACTGGCCTGTCTACAGCACTCAAAGATCCTGAGAAAAAAGGTTTGTCCTGCAGTCAGCGACCTCCACAACCCCTAGGAGGACTGCCTCCTTTTGAAGAAGACCCGATCTCCTGAGGACAGCGGCTCTGTCCACAAGAAAGCAACACTAAAAACTCTGCAATCCCTGGCCACTCTTCACCCAACGCCTCGTGGCTGTGTCCCAAGTGGCCAACTGATACAGAAAAGGTTCCCCATTAATCCTATATCCAGGTCCAGCATTGGCCGACCCCTCCCGGACTCCACAACGGTGCCTGCAGCATGAATCCAAATTTCCCTCCGACCGTGATCTGCTCTGTTAAGGAAAACCTGATCTGAAAGGACACACTTGCACCTGAAGCCCCTGGGCCTTGGGGGTCACGACTGCCTGTGTCCTTATAACCAAAAGCATCACAACTTACCTTTGCTGTCGGCTTCCTTTGTGCAGCCTCCAGTTCGTTGCCTACAACCTGTTTTCCAAACAAAGTTTCTCCATTAAATTGCATTGCCAGACACGCGTTTGCACCATGCGCCTGACTGCTCCTGTGCCACTGTTTGGTGCTGCTTTGTGTCCCCCCCCCCCCCCCCCCCAAAACCCCCTTTGCGTGTCTAAACATCCAAAGCCTGAGCCCTGCAGCTGCTTTAACTACCTGCAAGCAGTGTGTTTTCAAGCAACTCCAGTCTCCATTGGATACTATTGAGCCTGATCTTCCCCCGTGATCTCTGCACCCGGCCGCCCCTGTGCCGCTGGTGGTGTAGTGTTTGTGCTTACACGAACCTTGCCTTCTTCTGACCCTGCAACCCGAAGACTCTATTTGTGAATTGGTTACTTACCTGTAAAAACACTTTGTTTTCCTCCATTGGTTAAGATTTCTAAGACCCATAATTGCACTGTATTCACTTTTGAAACCAAAAATCATTTTTATTTAAAAACATACTTACCTTTTTGCAAAGATCTTGTTCTTAAAATAAATCTTAGCTAAGCTTATTTTTAGGTCAAACCTGGACAGCGCATGCGCTGGCATGCGGCCTCTGTATTGGAGTATGGAATAGAAAACCCGCCCACTTTACGCCCATTTCTGTCATTAGCTTGTGTCATTGTCCTTTGTAAATGCTGGCTTCTGATTCATTAATAGGCTTGTTAGACCCTCATTTGTACCCTCCCATGAAGACTGACCCTTTTACTTTGGTTGTTACACGGTGCATCTTTTTTTACTCTATAAGCACCATTTTCTTTAATGAGTTTCTCCTACTGCAGGCACGACATGCTTTCCTGCAACATTCAGCGCGCTATGCGTGCTTTCACTTTCCGAGCAGCCCAGGACAATGACGGCCACTTCTTTGAGTAGGTCTGGTATTTAAGAGTTTGAGCTATTGGCATTGTCCTTTTATTGTGTCAATTAGCAAAACCGATAAATAAAAGGAGTAATTTACAATGCCAATAGCTTAAACTCTCGTAAATGCGACACCTATTGCATTGCAAAATGCTTGTGATAATGGCTCCTGATGCATCCTGGTGGCGCACATTCTGATATTCGTTTCCCACATGGCTGGTTTTCGTACGCAGATACTGGTGCACGCTCGTCTCAGCATGCTCACATCCAGGCACTAGTTCGCTTACTGCCTTTGCTCGTACAGGGATCCTGGTGCACGCTGGTGGCTCACTGCACACATTCTGGTGCTGGCTTCCTATGTGGCATGTTTTTGTATCGGGATTCTGGTGCACGCTCATGTCGCACGCTGCACAGTACACTCTAATGCTGCTTTTCACAGGGGTATTTTTCATGCACTTATCCTGGTGCATGCTTGTGTACCGCGCAGCACTGTACACATATTGATGCTGGTTTTCATACATGTATCATGGCGCTTGGTTGTGTCTCACGTTTCACATCGCATTCTAATGCTGGTTTCCCACACGGCTGGCTCTCACACACGGATACTATGTCTCACGTTGCACAGCATACACTAATGCTGGTTTTCTGTAGGGCTGTTTTTAATGCACGGGTCCTGGTGCACAATTGTGTCTCACACTGCACAGCACACTCTAATATTGGAGTCCCTCACAGCTGGTTTTCGTGCGCAGATCCTGGTACACGCTCATGCCTCACACTACACAGCACATTCTAATGCTGGTTTTAAAATGAGTTTCTTCTACTGCAGGCATGACATGCTTTCCTGCAACATTCAGCGCGCCATGCGCGCTTTCACTTTCCATGCAGCCAGGGACAATAGCGACCGCATCTTTGCAAGGAAATAGGTCTTGTATTTACAAGAGTTTGAGCTATTGGCATTGTACATGACTACCTTTTATTTATGTGTTAAATAGCAAAACAAATAAAAGGCATTGTCATTTACAATGCTAATAGCTTAAACTCTCAAATTCGAGACTTATTACATTGTAAATGCTTGTTATAAAATTGGTGTGGATCTCTTTTTTTTGAGTTGTCATTTATTGGTCATTGTGTGCACAACAAATGTCTCCTCTGTTACGCCTAAGTCTTCTCACCCACACTACCACAGAAAGAGCACTATGGGTTTGCATTGAGCCCTGTACACATCTGGGGGAATCTGGACACAGTGCACTGTATAACCACCTAGTGGTATACCCTATACAGTGTCCGCTTCCTACATCCCCCTGCACAGTCTGCTTTCATAACCGTTTTTGTGAAAGTTTATCCATCTCTCCCGAAAGTAGTATCTGTCACCAACCTCACTTCTTTTAAAAGAAATGGCTGTTTCTGAGATTTATTGTTAAGCATGTTTGGCGTTCACTATATGAACTCGCATACTAATTTGTTTTACACACAGTGAAATATGACTCAACAGAGCAGTTTTGTATCTCATTTTGCATAAAAATGGAAAGCATGTCTATCTGAGAGCCCTCCATTTTTGCAATTACTGCTATAAATACTTTCCATTATGTATCAATTAGAAAAAACAAGTTACCTTTTTTGGTAGCAGTACTTCTGCTGAATACTGCATTTTTTTACAGATTCTCCTTCAATCCTAATCTTTAGAGGACAAGTTAGTTCTTAGATAATGCTTTTCAAGTTTATCTCCTTAGGTTGTGATTGTCTTTTTTTTTAATTAAGTTTTTTTACTTGTCTGCATGTAAAGGCAATTATTAGGCAGAACTGATGCATGAGGAGGAGGGCGTGCTAATCTATGACCAGTGCCACCTACACCCTTTGGTGTCAATCACAAAAAAAAGAATGGATTTAGCCTTCTACCTGGAGATCCTTCAAGATGAGAAATCTGCAGGAAGAAACTAGGGGAACTAAGTGATTAAGTGTTTCCCAAAATAGCTTAATCCTGTGAGGTGATAGTTTTCTTGCTTTCCAGCATGTAGAGAACTGAGTTGTAGATCTTTGGGTGAGGGAGAGGCAACAGTCTTGGTGGGAGATGTAACTGAGCTCCCACAAGGCCATAAAGTTCAGACCTGCAAAGGCAAACTGTATTCTTAGAGGAATTTATCTTCTCAACTTGGTAGATGTCCCAAGCACCTTCCTCGGTTAAAAAGCATGTGGTACTGGTGAAGTAACACGTCAAATCAGCAAATAATTAAGAGAACCTGAAGGTCAAAAACTAAATTATAAAACCAAATTCAGGAAGTAAAAAGCAACAAAAATAGAGAAAATAAGATTTAGGGATCAAAGTTTACACTAAAACCAAAACCGAATATTTACCAACTGGTGAATACAGCTTCAGGCAGTGAATTCATATAATTACTTTCTGAAAAAGGAATGTGTTTGGGAAACAGGGGTGTAGGGGGAACAGCAGTGCATTTGTAGTTGACATTGAACTAAATCAATAAGCCCCTCACACACCTCATTTGACAATAACCTAACAATAGAAAGTGTTGGCAAAGCAAATCAGACTTCCTTTGACAATACTCGTTGTTTGCCACTCTTGTCTTGCCATTGCTTATTAAATTGAGCTGGCATTGGCCAAGTCATTAGCTGCAGCCGGCCATCTTTGAAGTGTAGTTTCTGAACTTCAAAGGTGGTCTTCACATTGCATATTGATGCAATGTGGAGGCCATTTTGAAAGTATAGAAAATAACTTTTGGGCCAATAATATGCATATATTTCTAATATACACACGTATATAAATATGCAGCCTAAAAAATAGTGTTAGGCTCAGATATGCCAAAATTGCATTGTAATTTTCATCCGAAATCTATAAATGATATAAAATTCACATTTCCATGACACACAGAAATGTACCTCCAACTCGTTTTTGAACACAGCCTTTATTTTCAAAGAAAAAAGGCAAGGTGAAAGCAGGCAGATTAGCCTAGAAAGGCTCCATATAGGACACTCAGAGAAAACTGGCACCGTGCTTTTAAGACCTCCAGGCTTCCATCATGCCCCAAAGGTGACAGGGCAGTTCTTTTTGTCCTGCTTCTTCTGTGAGGATCCTGTAGCATTGAGCTCGTCAATTAGTGTTTTTTCGCCACTAATTCACTTTTCAAGTGAGATTTTGTCTTCACTCGACTTTTTAGTACTTTTGGTACTATTTCCATAATTTTTTCTGACTTCCCAGCTATATTTCCTGCCAGAATGCTAGCCTTATTTAATAAGTGCCCTTCCTGTGGGAAGAAAATGGCTAAGTCAGATGCGCACTTGGTCTGTATTGTGTGCTTACCATCTACACACAGGCCTGATAAGTGCTATTACTGCCAGCATTTTTTGAGAAGAATACTTCGTGAAAGGGAGTAGATCAAGCTGCATGCCATGCAGGAGAGAGGAAAGGAATCCATAATTGGCACGGAAGGACATCCCTCTAAAGAGCCCTCCTCTCAAAGAAGATCAGAGCACAACAAAAAAGGAGAAAAATAAAGACCTGTTGAATTTACCGTTGAGGGAGAGGTCGACGTCGAAAATACCCTTGTGCTCTTCAGCTTCGAAATCTCCAGTGCCGAGATCGGCATCGAAGACTATATCGCTGTCGAAGCAGGCGACTCCAGATACGGTTAAGGCTTCTCACTGGCCAACGTTGACACCCTTTCGCTCGCCTATCATGGTGGAGGACAGACGCTTGACGTCCGAGACATCGCCGTCAGGTGCAGTCGCCGGCAAGGGCCTCGGCGCCGATGTCGAGAACACCACCGATGTCGAAAGTACCTAGAACATAGATGCCAAGCCTAACACAAAAGACTCAGACGTCGGTAAGCATGGTTCACGGCCGATCGACTGCTTTGTCGCCGACGGCAGGGCATACATCACCATCGAGAAAATCGCAGTCAAGAAAGTCACATTCGGCGTCGAGAAGGTCATCTTCAACATCGAGGTCACCGGCGAGGTCGCCCTCAAGGAGGTCGGCATCGAGGAGGTCGACATAGAGACTTAGTTCCACCCACAGATCTCGACCGGCTAAGGGACTGAACAGAGTGCTCACCAGTGTCGACGTCGAGTGATCCATCGACTTTGAGGGAAATCCACAATTTGACTGTTAAAGGTCTGACGTCGAGGAGTGCTTCATCCTCTCCTGAACTACAAATTGTTCAAGTCACCCCGGAAGGCTCTCCGGCTCCAGAACACTACACGCCACCGACTAACCTCTCCCCAAGAAGGTTGGAGAGTATAAAGGACTGGAGGATGTGTAAAATTACCCCTGGCTCAGAATACTCTCAAGTATACTCGCCTTCTCATACTCCTGATATGCTAGTGCGACATTCCATACCTCAAAAGTCCACACCCTTGAGGAGACAGATCAAGATCTCTTCTTAGTCGCTCTAGGTCTCTTTCATGGTTCTCTGAATCCACATCATCGAAGGCCGACTACACTCAAACTCTGTCATCCACTCTACCACCTAGAGGATCGCCAGTGGATGACATTGTCTGTTTAGTGAGGTGCTGTGTAGAGGGGCTACAAAGCTCAACATTGAAATGCCTACATCTGTCCCCTCGACATCTGTAATATTTCAGACGGTGCACCACAGGTCCTCCACTAGACCTTCTTCCTTTGGTGCCTGGGTTACTAGAACTAGCTTGTCATACCTTTCTGATGCTGGCTTCAGTGGGAGTAGCTCAATTGCGGATACTGAAGAAGTGCAGAGCTCCAGAACAGGACCCTCTTTTTCTGAGATCTGTCCCACCACCAGACTCTGTCATTGTGTCAGCAGCCAGGAAGGGTCACATGGGGGCCTCCTCATCTGCTTTTGCCCCTTACAAAGACAGCAAAGCCATGGACTCCATTGGTAGGAGAATGTGCAACACCTCTGCCTCTTACATGAAGGTGGCCAGTGCCTCCGCTCTTCTGGGTCGATATGACCATTCGTTATGAGACTCTCCCATTTTACGGAAAAATTGCAAAAAGATCAACATTTTCAGAAGATCCTGCATGAAGGAGGGCTTGTGGCAAAACAGGTCATCGGTGTGGCAGCAGATGCCTCAGACCTTACTGCCCATGGTATCTGTGCTAGGAGATCCTCATGGCTGAGAATCATGGGCTTGAAACCAGAGACCCAACACTGGATTCTCAACCTTCCCTTCAATGGCACATCTCTCTTTGGCTATCATGCAGATGATAGGTCAAGGATGAAATCCGAACTGAACACATTGGAGGCTGTTGGTTTGGAAAAGAGGAAGGGCTTCCAAAGTCGCTACCGACCCTATGATCCCCATCAATACCAGCAGAGGGTTTAAAACCTTCATTGGTCCTAGCAGCAACACCATGCGAGATCACATTTCTACCAGCGACGACCTGGTAGAGGAAGATGGACTCTAGGAAACCCCCCTACGGCAAAACAGCCTAAGCAGTGAGTTCTTGCTTCCCCCAACTCCACACAACACTAGCCGACAGCCAGCCTGCTACCAAGCCAGCCCGAAACGCACCCACGGAGCCTTCACCTGCCATGCCTGCAAATTCACCTGCACTCGGTCCGGCTCCGCGCCCGCCAGAACAGACGCCAACAACAACCACCTCAAATGCATCTTGCTCAACACCCGCTCCGTCCACAAGCACGCTGTCGAACTCTGGAACCTTTTCTACACTACAGCACCGGACATCGCCTTCCTCACGGAAACCTGGATGAACGCCTCCTCAGCCGCCGACATCACCATAGCCATCCCAGACGGCTACAAGATCATTTGGAAGGACCGCGTCAACCAAACCGGAGGTGGCATCGCCATTGCTCACAGAAACACCATCCGCATCACGACCAACACTGACGACAACCTCACCGCCGCAGAGCACCTCCACTTCCAGATACACACCGACCCCAAGACCACCCTGAGAGGTACCCTCATCTACAGACCCCCGGGGCCACGCTCACAGTTCAGCGAAGCCATCGTAGACTTAATCAGCCCGCTCGCTCTCGCCTCCTCCGACTACGTCCTCCTAGGGGGCCTCAACTTCCACCTGGAGAACAACAAGGACAACCACACCACCTCCCTGCTAGACAACCTCGCCAACCTCGGACTCAAGCAACTGGTCAACACCCCCACCCACCGAGCCGGCCACACGCTCGACTCAGTCTTCTCCTCCAGCAACCACATCTCCTTCAGCCACGCCACCGAACTTCACTGGACCGATAACAGCTGCGTCCACTTCAACTTCAGGAAAGCAAAGACCCACCACCGCCCGCAACAAGCCCCCCGAAGATGCTGGAGCAAGATCACCGACAAGCTCACCACCTCCTTGAGCTAAAACCCTCCCACCTACACTACGTACCCTGAGGAAGCAGCCCGCAACCTCACACAGTGGATCACAGACTGCGCCGATGCCCTTGCTCCACTGAAGAATCCTCCAAGCAACTCTGACAGCGAGAAAGTCGCGTGGTTCTCCAACCACCTCAAAGACTCCAAGAAAACCTGCCGGGCCCTCGAGAAAGCCTGGCGCCACAACCAGTCAACAGGAAACATGACAGCCCTCAAGAACGCCATCCGCAAACACTACCAGCTGATCCGCTCCACCAAAAAGTCATCTTTCAGAGAACGTCTGGACAACAACACCCACAACAGCAAGGAACTCTTCAGCATCTTGAAAGAACTCTCCAACCCCAACGCCAGCAACAACGACGTCGCACCTTCACAAGACCTCTGCAACTCCCTCGCCACTTTCTTCCACCGCAAGATCGCCGACATCCACGACAGCTTTGGCGTTCAGAACGCATACCCTGCCACCGAACCAACACCCCCCACCACCACCACCACCACCACCACCCTAGGTGCCTGGACACCGGTCAGCATGGAAGACACTACCCACACGATGAACACCATCCACTCTGGCTCCCCAGCCGACCCCTGCCCAGACCACATCTTCAACAAAGCCGACTCCATCATCGCACCCCAACTCCGGGACATCATCAACAACTCCTTCGCAGCCGCCACCTTCCCGAAGTGCTGGAAACATGCGGAGATCAGCGCCCTCCTGAAGAAACCCACAGCTGACCCCACAGACCTCAAGAACTTACGCCCCATCTCGCTCCTCCCCTTCCCCGCAAAAGTCATCGAGAAAACCGTCAACAAACAGCTGACCGCCTTCCTCGATACTAACGGCTCCCTCGACCCATCGCAGTCCGGATTCCGAGCAAACCACAGCACCGAAACTGCCCTCATCGCAGCCACTGATGACATCAGGAACCTGCTGGACAACGGGGAAACTGCCGCACTCATCCTCCTCGACCTATCAGCTGCATTCGACACAGTCTGCCACCCTACCCTGACAACCCGCCTCCACCACGCCGGGATCCAAGGAAAGGCCCTGGAATGGATCACCTCCTTCCTCTCCGACAGAACCCAAAGAGTCCGTCTCCCGCCCTTCCGCTCAGAAGCCACCAAGATCATCTGTGGCGTACCCCAAGGCTCTTCGCTCAGCCCCACCCTCTTCAATGTCTACATGAGCCCCCTTGCAGCCATCGCACGCAAGCACAACCTCAACATAATCTCCTACGCCGACAACATCCAACTAATCCTCTCCCTCACCAACGACCCGCCACCGCCAAAGCTAGCTTCCAGGATGGAATGAAGGACGTTAAGGATTGGATGAAGCTCAGCCGGCTGAAACTATACTCAGACAAGACGGAAGTCCTCATCCTCGGCCCATGCAGCTCCGCCTGGGACGACTCCTGGTGGCCCCCGGCTCTGGGCACCCCCTTTCCAAGCCCACGGACCACGCACGCAACCTGGGCTTCATCCTTGATTCCTCCCTCATGATGACCAGGCAAGCCAACGCCGTTACATCCTCCTGCTTCAACACCCTCTGCATGCTCCGTAAGATCTTTCGCTGGATCCCCACTGGAACCAGGAAGACTGTCACCCAGGCCCTCGTCACCAGCCGTCTGGACTACGGGAACGCCCTCTATGCTGGGACCACTGCCAAGCTACAGAAAAGACTCCAGCGCATACAGAACACATCTGCACGACTCGTCCTGGACATCCCCCGGCACAGCCACATCTCCGCCCACCTGAATGACCTGCACTGGCTCCCCGTCAGCAAGAGGATCACGTTCAGACTCCTCACCCACGTTCACAAAGCTCTCCACGACCTGGGCCCCGACTACCTCAACAACCGCCTCACATTCTACACGCCTACCCGCCAGCTCCGCTCCGCCAGCCTCGCCCTTGCCACCGTCCCACGGATCCGCAGGACCAACACCGGAGGAAGATCCTACACCTACCTAGCGGCCAAGACATGGAACACCCTCCCCATCCACCTACGACTAACCCAGGACAACCTCTCCTTCAGGAAGCACCTCAAGACCTGGCTTTTTGAGCAGTAATCGGCCCCGCTCCCCCCGCGCCTTGAGACCCTTGCGGGTGAGTAGCGCGCTCTATAAATGTTCTGATTGATTGATTGAACTCTGTTACCCACGCCGGTGGGAGGAGGTATAAGCTTTCACTTGGAAGAGTGGGTAAAAATAACGCAGGACAACTGGGTACTCAATATTGTGCGCAATGGGTACTCAATCAGATTCAAATTTCCACCACCATCTGTACTGCCTCAGAGAACCCCAGTCAATCATCTAGATCTGCTGCTAAAGAAGTTATCCATCCTGCTACAAAAACATGCCATCGAAAAGGTTCCCTGGCAACAACATCGACAGCGGATCTATTCCCTGCTACTTCTTGGTTCCAAAGAAAGGTCCAAACAAGGAGTTCAGGCCCATACTAGATCTCAGACTCAAACAAATTCGTCCTCAAAGAGACATTCAGGATGTTGGCATTACACCAGATCGTTCCCCACAATCATCAAGGGGACTGGATGTGCTCCATACGCCTTCAGGAAGCTTACTTTCACATCCCAATTTCTCAGAAGCACCAGACGTTTCTACGATTCAGGATAGTCAGACCACTTTCAGTTCAAAGTCCTTCCTTTCGGACTCAAGTCTGCTCCTCGCACCTTTTGAAAATGCATGGCAGTGATGGCCGCCTTCCTGAGAAACAAAAAATCTTTGTCTATCCTTACCTAGACGACTTGTTAAGAGTGCCACTCCCAGTCTCTTGCAGGAACACCTGAATTATTGCATTAAAATCTTGAACCAATTGGACCTGTGTGTAAACTTCAAAACTCTATCCTCAACCCTACTCAAAGGATTCACTACTTGGGTGCTGTGCTAGATGCTGCAAACGCAAGTGTTTCTTTTGGAGGAGAGACTATTATCAATACTCCACAAAGGTCTTACTCTTCTGAGAACACCTCATCCCACAGCCAGGCTGGTGTCCTCTCTGCTGGTCTAGATGGTGTCATGCATATTCATTGTTCCAAATGCCAGGTTACAGATGAGATCCTTACTACAAGCTCTAGATTACCCATGGTCTCAAGTTTCCAACTGCTGGAGGACACCTTAATTCTTCCTCACACAGTCCAAATCTCAATAAGATGGTGGATGCAACAATCTAATCTTCTGAAAGGAGTTATTTTCCACCAGGAGATTCCCAAACAATCTATCATCACAGATGCGTCTCTTCAGGGCTGGGGTGATCATATGGGATCTCTTCAAGTCCAGGGGATGTGGTCAGAAAAGGAGAAAACTTACCACATCAACATGTTAGAACGCAGAGGTGTTCATCTGGCTCGCAAAGCGCTCTTTCCCTCCATAGAGTCACGCTCCCTGGTGGTTCAGACGGACAACACCACAACAATGTACTACCTGAACAAACAGGGAGGGCCCAGATCCAGACCCCTGTCTTTGGAGGCTCAAGCTATTTGGAAATGGCTACTGGCGAGAAACATGTCCATATCTGCAGTTCACCTTGCAGGTGCCCTCAATGCACAGGCGGACAACCGAAGCCAAAGCTTCGTCGACGCACACGACTGGGTGCTAAAGGACTAGATGGCATAAGACATTTTTCTGAGATGGGGTTCTCCAGACATCGACTTATTCGCAGACATGGCAAACACAAAATGCTGGGCCTTCGCGTCCAGGTACCCTCAACCAGGCTCCAGCGTGCATGCACTGTTGATCGACTGGTCAGAGAAATTACTTTACGCCTTTTGACCAGTCCTTTTCATACCACTGGTAATCAGCAAGCTCTACAAATCCAGGACAGAGATGATCCTGATTGCACCAGCGTGGCGTCGCCAGTGGTGGTACACAGACCTACTACACCTCTCCAAGACACCGCAGAGGAGATTGCCATGCCATCCGGATCTGTTAACCAAGTCTGGAGGGAAGGAATTTCATCCCAACCTCCTGTCATTGAGATTGACCGCATGGCTCCTGAGTGCCTACAATATGGTCGCAGGACTGTATGCAGATCTTAAAAGAAGCGACAAGGCCTTCAACGAGAAAGTAGTATTCTGCCAAGTGGAATCGGTTTTATCTATGGTGTACAGCAAATGGTCATAACCCTATCATGGGTCAAAAACAGGTTATTTTGCCATACCTTTTGTACTTAGCTAATGCCGGCTTCAAGTTCTCTTCTATCAGAATATATCTGGCAATATATCTGGCAGCAATTACAGTTTATGGAAAGTCTCCCACTCAGGCTTCGTTCATTTTAAATGTCAGTTGTTAAAGACTTCCTGGAAGGGCTAAAAAAGGTCTACCCACCAGTTTGGTTACCTTCCCCTTCCTGGGATCTTAATTTGGTCCTTTCTAAATTAATGCCTCCCCCTTTTGAAACGATTCACAAAGCTTCTCTGCAGCACCTATCTTGGAAGGCTGCTTTTCTAGTGGCAATTACCTCTGCTCGCAGGGTAAGCGAGGTTCAGGCCTTATGTTCTACAGAGCCTTATCTTGTTTTCCATGCTAATCGAGTGGTTATGAGAACTCACCCGAGTTTCTTATCTAAAGTGATCTCAGACTGTCATAATAATCAGTCTGTCACTTTACCCACATTCTGTCCAAATCCCACCACACCTCCATTCACTTAATCTAAAAAGGGTGTTAAAATTTTGTCTATATAGAACGAAAGATATAAAAAAGTTGGACCGTCTGTTTGTTAACTATGGCCCAATGCACACTAGTTTTCCCTCTTCTAAAAGGTCCATTGCTTGATGGATAGTATCTTACATCACATTAGCTTATCAGCTAGCTCACAAGGAGCTCCCTAGCAAACCAAGGGCTCACTCTACAAGAGGTAAAGCTGCTTCTACGGCTATGCTTAAAATGTACCTATTCTCAGATATGTAAAGCAGCGGTCGTTCCACACCTTTGCCTGCCATTACTGTTTAGATTCTGATACTCAAGCGGATGCTCAGTTTGGTCAAGCATCCTTGAGGAATTTATTTGGATAATCGTATAATTCAGAATATGTTTAATAAGCAGGTATTCTTCCGACGGGGTCCAGGGATGGGCTTGCTACTCTTTTCAGTGCTTATGATGATTGATGGGTATTCCCTGTAAGAGAAGGATAAGTTACTTACCTGTAATCCTAGTTCTCTTCCAGGGGAATACTCATCAAAGGAATAAGCAAATCTCCCTCCTCCCCGGACGAATGCCATGCCTATTACAGAATGTTGTTTCCTCATGCTATTTATACAATATTATATGCCATCAAAAAAGACCTGACCTAACTGTCACCTGTGGGGCATGCTGGGAGCCTGGAGGTCTTAAAGGCACAGCACCAATTTCTCTGTGTGTTCTATAAGCAGCCTTTCTTGGCTAATTTGCCTGCTATCACCTTGCCTTTTTCCTTTGAAAATAAAGGCTATGTTCAAAAACAAGTTTGTGGTACAGTTCTCTGTGTCATGGAAATGATATTTTTATATGATGTATATATTTCAAATGAAAAATACAATGCAATATTGGTATATTTGAGCCTAAAACTATTTTCTGGGCTGCATATTTATATACATGTGTGTATATTAGAAATATATGCATAATATATTTTCTGTTAATGCTCCGGGGTCCCCGCATGTGGGTGAGACTATTCAGTGCTTATGACTTTGATGAGTATACCCCGGGAAGAGAACTAGGATTACAGGTAAGTTTTATCCTTTTTATTCATCTAAGATGGCACCTACATTACATCATACAACATGGTGGCCAATTTGGAACTATAAAATATATACTTCCTAAAAGGTAGGCTTTTGCAAAGCTGTGCATTTTTAAATGCATCATATACTGGCAAAACCAACAGTGATGAGTGATGCAGAGTGAGAGAAAGGCGGTAAGGGGACTGAGCCACAGCAGTCCTCATTGTCAGAGGAGGGGATAATTAAAGAAAGAAGGGGGTGAGAGGCGCAGCAAGTTGAGTAGCAAAGGAAAGAGAATAATTGCACGCAACTGAGCGAGAAATGGGTAGGACATCACAAAAGATGGTGGAAAAATAGTTTTTACTTCAGCAGTGGTAGAATACACAACTAATCGAACACTCTGAAATCTGGGACAAACACAAAATTGAGAAACAAAGCCATTGAATCAGAAGCCACAAACGGAAACATACAGGCCATCCAATCACAAGCTAACATGAAGCCCTCTCTAAAAAGTATATATTACAAACAACACTGTCTTCATCAGACTGTTAAAATGGTTTGAATTGAGACCGCAAAAAGTTATTGTCTTGAGTACTAGAAATGTTCTTGTAGTTCTAACCTAGGGCTCATTTTCCCTCCCCATTCTGGCCTGATTTACATTTATACTGTCAGATTGTGGACCAGGCTGAACAAGAGAGGCAAGCCAGGGGGCGTGGCCAAGCGGCGCAGAGAGATGGCAACATAATCCAAGAGCTCCGTCCTCGCTCCCTCCCATACATCTATCTGCCACATCAATCCGATACCCAACCTCAGATTTACGAATTGGAAGGGGTGTGGACTCCACCCCTCCTCCTGGAACTCCGGTGTTGTTTGGGAGTCCGGGGTTGAAGTTACGACTCCCACTGCAGTGAGGCCTGCGTGTCCATGTGAGCCGGGGCATGGGATGCTGACTGCGGCTGGTGTTGGGGCGAGAAGAAGCGGCTGGTGACGCAAATCTGAGGCCTTGTGCGGCCCTTCCAACAAAAGACCCCGCCACCTGGAGCTGACTGACGGAGGCCCCATGCCTCTCAAGAGGGGTGCCCACTGCCTTAAGAACCTTCTGCTAAGGCTAAGTGGCAAACCGAGTGCCCGGAGACCAACGCGGCCATTCCCTGACCGGAGATGCGATGATGGAGGGGTGAGGAGGTCCCTGTGGGTGGCGATGGAGATCGGGGGTTTTACCTGGTGCCAGTGCCTTGCCTGACTCCCCCGTCCCCCCTTCCCGGAGCTGAGCAATCGTGTGCTTGTGGTTATGCCTCCCTCCCACCCCTCTAAACCGTAACGACAGACCTGGAAAGCAGGCAATAATAGCCCTCACTATGCTGGACCCTGGTAAGGGCTGAACTAATGCCCAGCTTGCCCCTCCTTCAGTGAATAACTTCAGTTTGGACTGTTGTTTCCATCCCAGTGAGACTCACCAGCCCGGCCATATGGGACTGCTCCCTTGGCTGAATCTCTGGGCGGGAGAAGAATAAAACCTGCTGCTATTCTGTGCAGTACCCTTCAGTACACGCGGGCTGGGGTGAAAGAAGAGGGAAAAAGCCCTCTTTGACCCGGCCCTCATTTGCAAAATGGCAACCTCTGAAAAGCCGAAAATAACTGGCCCAAGGGGCCAGAAAACAGTCCAATCCAATAAGCTGGACTGCTACACAGTCCCCAGACTCACCTCCAGACTCGCGTCCCGGTACTCGAATGATGTGTGAATCTGGAGGAGAAAGCCAGGAACTGACGCTGAAAGATGTCATGGAAGCTATAGCTAGAATCAGAACCTCCTTGGAGCTCAAAATGGACATGCTCTCAATCGAAGTGAAACTCATTCGGGCAGATCTGACCAAAGCACTGAGAAGGTCAAACAGGACCAAATTACAGCGGCGAGTCTTGTAGAAGATGTAGTGCACCTTCAAGAAAATGTACATGATCTACGTGCATTCCGCAAACTTACAGAACACAAGCTGGATGACTACGAAGGGCGCCTTAGAAGAAACAACGTATGAATACTAGGGGTCCCTGAGAAAGCGGAGGGAGAGACGCCGGACCTCTTCTTAGAAGAACTTATCCTAAAACACCTACAGCCTAAAGGACTCAGCGAATTCTTTGTTGTAGAGTGGGTGCTCAGGGTGCCGGGAGGCCGTCCGAGACCCGTGGCCCATCCACGTCCCCTGCTAGCGCGGGTTTTGAACTTTACAGACAGACATGTCATCCTAAAAAAAGCCAGAACGACCGCCCCTCTCTGCTACTAGAATGCCGACATAACTTTCTTTCCAGACTTTACAGAGACAGAGAGGATTCAAATATGCCATGCTTTTTACCGCAAAACTCAGAGTAGAGGCAGGGAGACTAACTTGGTTTTTCGATCGGATACAGCCTCGGAGTGGCTGGACAGCCAAGTAGACCGTGACTCTGGACAGACCAACCGTGGAGACCGCTCTGCTGACTGGCAAGGTGACTGACACTGACTTTGCAATCTGGCGATTACACCTGCAGCGTGGCCGGATCCTCGTCAAGGCCCTGCATCTACATGGGGCTGGAGGGGACCTCTCTTGAACTGGAGCCCATCCCGACTGATAGACCACGATGCCAGTAGGCAGTGACTCGTTTGGGTTTTCCATAAATGTACGGGTGCTATACCCAATCTTTTTCTTCCTTTAGTTTACCAGTTGGGGCAACAGGCACTCTGCAGGTTTGAATGGGCAGTTGGGCGCCCAGAGTGCAGGGAAGCAGGGTGGGTTTTTTTTAATTTTATTTATTTAATGCGATTTTATATAGTGCAAACTTTACCCGAAGGTGTCGGAGCGCTTTACATAAGAACCAGTTGCAAAACATAAGGACTTAGGATTACATGCGTTACATAAACGATACACACAGAAATAAATTGCAAATGTACAAGATGTAAAGTCACACAAAGAAGAGACTGGTGATTATAGTTATGTCTATATACATAGGGAAGGGATATGAATGGATATACTCGAAGAGTCGCATATGAATGGTAGAGAGTACAATGGTCTACTGCAAATACTAGTGATTAGAGTTATCTCTATATACATAGGGAAGGGATATGAATGGATATACTCTAAGAGTCACATAGGAATAGTAGAGTACAAAGGTCTACTGCATATACTAGTGATTAGAGTTATCTCTCTATATACAGAAAAGAAGAGTTCCATTAAGTGGGGTCGGAGGGGGATGCAGTCACAGCACCAAGGGAGGGACAGGGAAGGGCAGGAAAGTGAGACAAACGAGAGAGAGAAGCAGATAGTAATGAGTAAGACAGTGAGGAGTGTGTCAGAGGCAACTGGGGAGACAATAGACAGGTCGCTAGGACAGAGGGGGAGGTAAGAGATCGCTAAAATGGCGGAGGAGAAAGGTAGAAGAAGAAGAAGAAGAAGAGAGGCATAACAAAAAAATGGTGGGGAGCACAAAGGTCCAAGTCCGAAAGTCCATGAAGAGGGCTGACATAGCTAGCAAGTCCAGGGGGAGAAAGGCAGTCCGCAGCAAAGTCACAGCCTCATCGTTCATGAGGAGCTGGGGCAGAGGAGTTCAATCCGGAGACCAGGGGGTCAGGGAAGAAAGACCACAGGCGCCAAGGCAGAACGTGAGGCAGCAAAGTCTAAAACAAAGTTTGAAGGGAAGGAGGGGCCTCTCACCAGAGCCCAGTTAACTCCTTCCATGCTCATGACAAGGTCAACTCGTCATGGGTTTTACCTGCGCTGTGCTTATGACGAGTTGACCTTGTCATGAATAATGGGAATTACACATGCTCAGCGCAGGAGGGGAAAACCCCTTAGCAGCCAAGGTGTTAAACACGATGTGGGTGGTGGCGTTGTGCGTGGGGGGTGAAGGCCGTGTTGACGCTGTTGGTGCGGTCGCGCTGGCATGGCTCCTGGTGCAGCCGGTGGGTTGTGTGTGTGTTCATCCGCCCTGGTAGTTGTGTGGGAGTCAGCGGCGGGCCGGCAGGGGGGCAAGCGGGCAGCAGACATATGGCAGCAATATATGGACGCAGAAGGCACAGAGTGACCAAATGAAGTTCTTCACCGCAGGAACCGCCTGGAGAACGGGCGCCTCAGATGTTGAGTCCTGAAAAGACCGCTGTGTGGGCAGCGGCAGCCGCCATTTTAGAGTCAGGCACCGGTGGAGGCTGCAGCAGAGATGCGGCGCTTGGTGCAGATCATACCATCACTAGCGCTTCTTGCCTGTTTGGCAGTCGGGCGAGGTGGGCGATCTCTGGCGGCAAGTCCTCCCCCAGCTGTCTCAGCGGGAGCCAGCAATAACGCTGCTGCTCCGATGTTGTGCCACAATGTTGGGAAGCTGGTGAGCGCTCTCCTCGGCAATCTGGGTAAAAAATCACCCCGGCCCCGCGACTCCAAGATCTCCAAAACACCTCCGCTAATGCCTCACAACCTCCCACGCCGGGGACACGAAAGACGGTGGCCCCAGCTGGTTGTGACCGCACAAATCTTCGCACAGAGCTCGCGTGAGCCGATCGGCTCCCGGCTCAGCTCCTGGCCTCCTGAGTTGTTGGGTTGGAGTTTGTTTGGGGTGTCGGGTTATTATTCGGTTGATTGGTTTCCTTTTTTTTCATTGACAGTGCAGGCCGAATGGATTGTAAAAAACATAGAAAAACGCTCAAGCTTTAATGTGTGCGCAGTGGGACAGAAATGTTAAGATCTTAAGTTGGAATGTTAATGGGCTGGGGGACAAGGTAAAACGTAGCAATATGCTCCAGCACATCAAAAGACATATACCCGATGTTGTCATGCTCCAAGAAATGCACCTGGTTGGGAACTCGTGCATGGCCATGCATCGATATGGCTACACCATGATAGCCCACGCTGGCTTCACGTCTAGTTCATGCGGAGTGGGCATTCTGTTCAGGAAATCATTTCTTCTCACAGTAACATCCACCTGGATTGACGATCGGGGGCGCTACATTGGGGTCACGGGTACTTGGGAGGGTCAAACCATTACACTCATGTCAGTTTATGTTCCACCAAGTCTACAGGCCACCACGTTCAGGGACCTAAGCGCCATCCTTCTGGCTTTACCGGAGGAGCTAGGGGCGACTTCAATTCAGTACTTTCAGGCACATTGGGTCACCATCCCCCGTGTGCTTTGACAGTCATCCCGTTGGTTACCTTACTTTCTCGAAGCAATGATGCTGGTAGGCGGTTAAAGGGCTTACAACCAGGACAAAATACAACACACGTTCCACTCCGGCACGCATGCTAGCCTCTCAAGACTTGACTACATCATAGTCCCTGAATCACACATAGTATATATTCACAAAATCAGACACTTAGCTAGGGGAATTTCCGACCACTCTCCATTTTGGGTACACTAAGTGTTCAGTTACACATGGGTGGGAAGGATGGTCCTAAGCAACCCATGGTATCTCCGTGACCCCAAAATTCGTAAAGAACTGCTCAAAGCCAGTCAGTCAGTCAGTCAATCACTTTTATTCGATTAATAAACATGAGAAAAAGACACTGATACAAATAGTTACAATTAATACAATACAACAATGCATATGGTCACAATCAATTACAATGATAAAAGGTAAAGACATATCAAATTTAAAATGAACATATCTCATGTGTTCAATAAAACATTTTAAAAAGTATAAAATATTCCATTTAAAAATCAGCTTCAGAGTTTAAAAAGGCACCAAGGCTACTAATATCAATTGATTGCAATAGATCTGAATCGTAAATTAGAGCACTTCTTATTAATTCGAACACCTGCCACTAAGAAGCTTGCCACATGATATGTTATGCACCCACTAGATAAAAGTTGTAAAAACAGGAGTGCTGGCCTGACCTGTTAAAAGCCAGCCTCCCGTAAAATAGGTAACAAATATTTTTTCCTAATCAGTGCATAGTGTTCGCAGAACATGGTAAAATGGAGTGTGTCCTGTATAGAAAAGTGATCGCAATCGCATGGATTAGCATCAAAGCCATTGTCGACTATTTCGGGGAGAATGAGGGAACAGTGGACTCCCCTCAAACACTGTGGGAGGCCTTTAAGGCAGTGATCCGCGGGCAGGCCCTGTCTCTGATCTCCGGTGACAAAAAGGACAAGCGCAAAGATATCTCGGATGCAGAGGCAGAGATCTCCCGGCTAGAACAAGACCTGGTAGATGACCTCACACCTGAGGCGCTACATACGCTTCGCCTTAAAAAGGACAGCTATAGAGACTTAGTGACTGAAAAAGCCAAGGCACTTGGGGGAGACCAGCTGGGTAGAATCTACGACCTGGGTGACTAGGCGGGAACATGAATTGCATGGCTTGACAAAAAGTATTGGCCAGCAGGCTGGTCCCTGAGATCCGTAGAGCCGATATGCCCTCCCATGACCTACCCGCAAAATATAGTTAATCAATTTGCTGATCATTTCCATACCATTTATACCTCGATACCACCATACAATGAAAGCGACGAAGCCGAACTCCTCCAAGACATCTCTCTCCCCACTCTCTCAGTAGAGGACCATGAATTTCTCAACAGTGCTCTGACCGAAGATGAGATAGCACTTGCAATACGCACGTTACACCCAGGCAAGGCGTTGGGTCCCAACGGTATTCCGATTGAAAGGTACAAATTAAGGCCGGACAAACTGTCCCAATACTTGAAAGCTATGTACATGGACAGTTTAGAGCAGGGACTATTGCCGTTGGACCAGAGAATAGCTTCTATTGTCCCTATCCACAAGGAGGGTAAACCCAAGACGGAGTGTGCATCATACCGCCCTATCGCCCTTCTGAATGCTGAACCCAAAATTTAGCCCAAATTGTTGGCTAATCGATTGGTCAAAGTTATCGGAGGCCTAGTCCACCCGGACCAATCTGGATTTATGCCGCATAAGAACACGGCGCTGAATTTACGCAGGGGCCATGGTGTCTTCGGTAGAGCGTCCGCCATACAAGAAAAGGCAATAATTGTCTCACTAGACGCCACTATTGTGTTTGATACCCTACAATGATCATATCTCTTCGCCACACTCACTAAGCTGGGGTTTGGATCGAGTTTTATACAATGATCTGCCTACTTTATTGTGAACCCTTAGCACAAGTGGTAGTTAACAACAAAAAATCAGATCCAGTTCTCTACGGATTGCGTTGGTCCCTGGGCTGGGAAGACCGAATTTCCCTCTATGCTGATGATATTCTTTTATACCTTGCCACCCCCAAGAAACCTTTGATTGTGATTTTTGACATCCTGAATATATTTGGTAGATATTCCGGTTTCAGCGTAAACTGGTAAAAATCCCTTCTCTATGTCCTCAGGGGTGACCCACCCTAAGCACCGCGAGGCTGCCCCCTTCAAATCGCATCGGAAGGGTTTAGATACCTAGGGATCTTTGTTTCCCTGGACCGGACACTCCACTACACCCGCAATCTAGTCCCGCCGCTGCAAAGACTCAAACAAGACATAGCAAGCTAGAAGGCGCTCTCTCTCTCACTATTGGGCAAAGCAGCTCTTTTCAAAATGATGTCCCTACCCTGGTTCTTATACGCTTTGCAGAACTCACTTGATCCTGTCCCCAACACATACTTTAGGGAAATTGAGGGGCTTCAAAGAAATCTCCTGTGGGACGGTAAACTGCAAATCGCTTTGCAGAAGTTAACACTCAACTGGTATAAGGGTGGAATTAGCCTACCTGACTTTAAAAAATATTATTGGGCGGCGCACCTCGCAGCCATAAACCATGGTATCTATGGTCGCCCAGATGACCTGGGCTACTCTATGGACAGATGGCTCCTCTCTGGGGGAAACCTTCAATCGGGTGCTATATTCTAAGCCAGGTAGATATCCCCTTATGGGTCTTACTAAACACTGTACTGCGGTATGGCAAGCTGCTAATAGGTCACTGGGATGGGGGACGAAACTTACACTGGCCACCCCGTTGTGGGACTCCCAAAGGCTGGGGGACCTATGGAAATCGAAGGGTTTTGACAAATGGGAACTTATTGGGATTTCGCAGGTCCAAGACCTCTGGGATAAGAACGAGATAAAATTGTTTATCACGCTGCAGCACCAATATGAACTAGCGGACTTGGAATGCTTTCTCTACACACCGGTGCGCCAGCCACTTCGATCGCTCCCTCCTGCAGGGCCCCCCCCCCTCCCTTAGAGGACAGACTACTCGATGGCCATTTGCCAAAGAAGACCATCTTGCTAATGTACAAAAAATTAATAAATAACATGGAGAACCACCTCCATGTACTATGAGAAAAATGGGTGAATGATGGTATGATAATTGACGACGAGGAGTGGCAGGGGCAGTGTCCTCCCCGAGAATAGAGTAGCAATCTCTGCGTGCCGGCGACTGATACAGCTTCAAATCCTCCATAGAGTCTATGTGACCAGGCCCCAACTACTAGGCATGGGAGTGGCTGGGGGAAGGGGGGACTGTATGAGGGGCTGTACTCAACTAGGCACATTCATTCACATCATCTGTGACTGCACTTATATACAAGCCTATTGGCAAAAAATACATGAGGTAATCAGAGAGGTTCTCGCAGTTTCTCTCTGCCCAGAGGCACGTAGATGCCTTCTTAACATCTGGGAGCCCACGGACTTAAAAAGTCATCAAACACTCTGGGTCACCCTGGGGCTTACAATAGCGAAAAAGAACATAGCACAGCTTTGGGGAGCTGCTCACGCACCTACGCTTTCAGACTGGAAAAAAGACCTTGATTGGTGCATGTTCAGGGAGAAAACAGTCTATATTGCTCAGGCTGCCCCCGAAAATGGTCCAAAAATCTGGGACCAATGGAATACCTATAGGGGGAATGTGAGTAGCCCACCCCGTGGAACTGACCCTGATACTGTCTCTTCCCCATAGCTTCCAATAGGAAATACTGTTTTGTCAATGCTTGCTGTTGGTCACCACTGTAAGCACACTCACCTACTCCTTCGTACTGTATGTAAATGTCAATGACTGTTAATAAAAAGAATTATATAAAAAAAGAGATGTAAGCCAAGTGACTGCTCTAACCAAGAATGTATACTGCTGTTGGAATCACTAAATCAAAGCTCAGGAAGCATATATCGCAAATACTAAAAGCGTATTTGGTACAGTGAATTACTTCATTAATGGCCTTTCCGGATCAGTTTACTTATGTGCTTTAAATTTGTTTTGGTAGTGATTATAGTTAAAAAAATAGAAATTTACTGCACTTTTAGCAACTGAAGGCTTCTGCAGCAGTGCTGGAGGTAAAACATGCAATTCTAAAATGACTGGTCAATTTTAAGGTGCAAATTAATTTAAACACAAATGTCAATTGTTTAGCAATTTAAAGAGTTTGTGGAATTTATGGACATAAAACACACTAGGACTTCTCTTTATCACCCTAGGAGCATTGACCTTGTGGAGAGTGAGGTTCAACAGGGTGATCATGGAGAATGTATAACTGTCAAATTCCAGTGGTTTAAATTGTAAGCAAGAACTAAAGAAACTGCTGTAGGCAGTGCGCACTACTGTCAAAAGTTTCACTGAGGTTTCTCCATTCATCTTGTTGAAAGGACGTATTCCCTCTTCCAACATGTTGAGGAAGTGGATTTTAAAATGCCCAAAGAAAAAATAAAGGAGGCAGACAGTAAGAGGGTTGAAGCTCAGAACAAGTATGTTCAACCAAGAAGCAGAGAGCTAAGAATATTTGTTGGTGATCAAGTGAGGAATATGAAACTTTACAATGCACGCGTTACAACGCATGTCATTGCTACAAATGTTTTACATCGCAAAATCCATTACAACGCATGTCGTTACAATGTATAATCCATTACAACGCAATTACTATTCTAACTCCGCTGGGGTGTTACTTTGGGGAATGCGTTGTAATGGATTATGCGGTGTAATGACACGTTGTAATGGATTTCACATTGTAAAACATTCGTTGTAATGACACGCATTGTAACACGTGCACTGTAAACAATTTTCCCCTCAAGTGAGGGTAAAATCTCCTGGGATTCTACCTAAGGGTGGAAGTACATTTTCTGAATGTAAGACTGTACTGAGAATAAGAGTGCAGTGAAATTGAGGATGGCAGATGGTGGAATAAAAGTCAAATCACGGTGCCTAGGTCACATCAAGGTCATGTGTCTGGGGAAGATGGATCTCAAGCCGTTCACACACAGGTGCACTATGAGACCAGTGCCTGTGTACTTTCTTCTAGGATTTCTAGGTTGCCATCCTAATTTCAGGAGTATATTATGCATTAATTTATACTCTATTATGCCAAGTTTAAGTGCTTTGTCATGTATTCATTCAACAAATGTTAGTGTGTTTTATATTATTTCTAATAATCTCCATTTAGTTCAAGGATTTAAATATGTATTTATCCAACATTTGTGAACTATCGGTTCTGTATCCATGTTTATTTGTTATTGTATCAGAGGAAAATATGTTGGGTTACGGTTGCGTGCTGGGTCTCAGGTGGAATGTGGTTGATGGGTTCTGGAATGTAGGAGTTGGGAGGTGATGTTGTTTTATGAAGAGGTGGCTGCGATGTTCCTGCTGGCTTCAATAAAGATACTTTCATCTTACATTTGAAGCTTCTTCCTTTCACTAGGCCATAGGGTACACTCCTATGTGCATAAAAGCTAACATATGTAGTTAGAAGCTTCAGTGAGCAACATGCACACTTACAGACCAATAGGCTCAGTTATACATCCAGCCTTTTACCCTGATTTGAATCTTATGTAAGCAAATACAAAAGGGTAGAGCCACCAATACACCCCCTCAGGCAATGTCACAATCAACTAAACATTCACTCTCACACACAGACACAACTCTTATGTACCTAGCACTAATGGAGGCTGCAGCATACTCCGTTAAATAACCCAATTGTAACTAACATCCAGGAGGCAATCCAAACTGCCCCTACATATAGATTTACAAACCCATACTCACAAAGAGAGCCAGTGATGTCCCACCAAACTTACATATGGAAACACACCCCCCACATAGGCACTGAGACTCTCATTTCGATATCTACTAAAGAACTGACACTACGAAGTCACCCATCCAGAGACGTAGTCCTTTAAACATGTCTCAGCCCTGGTACACTTGAGGCTGTGCATCCAGTTCTACTGCTAGGCTGACCTGGCATTTAAAACCCCTTGACAAATCCTTAACCTGCTGTTCTACCACATATAACTCACCCCTAGGGTAGCCTGTCCCTAGTCCATAGGGTACTCTACTGTTTGCATAAAAGTGTGCACATTTAGTTAGAAGTTTCAATGAGCTACATGCACACTTAAAGGCCAGTATTCTCATCTATACATCTAGTCTTTCACCCGGATTTAAATCTCGTATAAGCACATTCCAACGGTGAGAGGGATGAATACACCCCCTTAGACAGTGTAAGAAGGACCTAAACATTCAATCACATGCTCACATACAACTCTTATGTATCTAGCACTAAAGGAGCTGGTGGCACACTCATTTAAATAATCCTATAGTAATTAGTCATCCATCCAGAAAGGTTTTACTGCTTGGCAGACTTGATGTTTACAATTCTTTGTAAATCTAAAGTTTTTTTATCAAGCACATAAAAAAGACTAGTAAGATAGTCTGTAGGTAGGCCATATGACACACTGCTGTGTACTTGGGTCCGGAATGGTATAAAATATATCTACAATTTTAGATGATTTAATTATAAAACGACAAATTTGTATTCTATGTTGTTTTTCGATATTTGCTTGAGTTCAAAGAGAAGAATTTAAGATGACAAGAAATGAACAGAGCAGAAAAGCAACAAAAAAAAGTTCTGCTTTGAAAAAACTCAGAACAAAAAAGCGGATGGACAAAATGTTCTGCAAAAAAAATGGGGGTCAGAGAAATGAGCAGTTTCTTAAAACAGTGGTTAGAAAAAAATATGGAAAATGATATCAACAAAAAGAAAAAACTTTACCAATAACTACGAAACGAAAAGCAGTAAGTCATATTCAAAGTGGAAACTGTTCTAAAAAGAAGTAATCTAATAGCAAGGCAGAAACAGTACTACAAAGAGATAAGAAGAAGAATGTTTAGTAATAGGTTAATACAAATTTTAGTAAGAAATAGAAAACAGTATAACAGAAGATCAGCATCTTATAAGCAAAAACAACACATAGAAACTGTAGTAGATAAATCTTTGCCTTGAAGTGAAAACTGTTTATATTAATATTAAACAGAATGAAAACAATGGCCAAAACAGTGTTGAGTATGAAGAGAAAAAGATGTGAATAAAAATAGAGGTGAATGGAAGCCTACATCTAGCAATAAGCCTTTCTTTAACAAAGAAAGCTGCACTACAACTGAACACATTAGTGCATGAAGTTGAAACAACTGGAAAATGTTATGAGGTGAAGGGTGGTATTCCTGTAGCAAAAGAAGAAATGGTTCCTAGGAATGTTGAGGAAGTGATAGCTGAAGAGGTACAGGGAAGGCGTAGACAGGCCCCCCTATAAAAGTGGAGTTTTGGGCAAGAATCTATTGATCTGAGATATTTTCTACGTGAGTTTTCATGCAGAAGTTTGAAACTGAAAATTGCAATTTTACAAGTACATTCACTAGTGTGTCTATCAAAGAAAGTGTGCTGAAGCATCTTTCATCATTTCAGAATGTTATCTGTGGAACTTCTCTGAAATGTGGAAGTTAGTTAGGAGACGTTACTATGCTAAAACTCCTGAACTATGTTTAGGAGAAAGGAATACAACTCTTTTGCACGGTACAGTAGCAGAGGTAGAAAAAGTTTGTGATAATGTTCAGTTTCGTTTCTTTGGTCCTGAAGAGGAGTGTAGGGAAAACGAAGATTACCCATTTGCAGGTATGGGAAACAGGAGACAGGGAATAGTATTGATAACTTTGTAGAAGAGATTACATATTTTAACACTGTTTCCTCTGAAAAACCAAACTGTGTTTGTATTTGTTGTCGACACACTCACTATAAAAGTTAAACTCAGAATATTGATTTGTAGTAAAAAGTAAAAAAGAGAACAATGATAAGTGGCAACAATTTGCTGTTTGTTTATTTGTAGAGGAGTGGTTTGACTTGTCCACTTGTCAAGTTATATTTAATGTAAGTACTGCTACAATAAGTTAGAAGAAAACAAAATGCGAACTAGAGACATAACTAACTTAGAATTGATATCTATGCCTCAAGAACTTTATTTTATTTATTTTTATTTTAGCTGTTTTATATCGCGCTCAAATACTACCAGAGTGTCCTGGCGCGTAAGAAGAAACAAGCATGTGGCCAGAGGGAGAAAAGAGAACAGAAATTAATAAGCCATTCTGAAAAGATATGTTTTAAGTGCCTTTTTAAATGTCACAAAATTTTCAGTTAATCTCAGGGAGAGAGGGAGGATATTCCAAGTCCTGGCCGCGGTGACAGCAAGTGATTGGCCTCCCAAACGAACTCGCTGAAATCGGGGTACTCTTAAGAAATTACAATCTGCAGAACGCAGAGCCCTAGTAGGGACATAGCGGGAAAATCTGTCTCTCAAATAAGAAGGACCAAGGTCATGAACTGCTTTAAAAGCTATAGTAAGAATTTTAAAGGTAATCCTCTGTGCTACTGGCAGCCAATGTAGTTCCTTCATATGAGCCCGAGGACTTTCTCTATATGGCACATTGCACAGTAGGCGAACAGTCGCATTTTGGATGATCTGGAGCTTTGAGACCAAAAAAGCCGGAGAGCCACACAACAGAGAGTTGGCATAATCGAGTCGTGATAGAATAAGGGCTCTTGCGACCGACTCTCTTGCTGAAGAAGGTAGATAAGGAAAAATCTTCCTCATGGCTTTTAGGGACCCGAAGCACACCCCAGTGAGTTTTTTTATGTGTGCCTCGAATCGCAAATCCTCCCCAAACCAGACTCCCAAGTTTTTAGCAGGGATATTGACAGCGCCTGGCTGGGGAAAATCAGAAGGCCATAGAGTTTCTCTGAAATTGGACGGAAACTGGCCATATAGCAGGATTTCTGTTTTATCTTCATTGCACTTCAGCTGTGCTGCTGCTAACCAGTTAAACACAGCGGAAAGGCATGAACGCACTACCTCAGTGTCAGTGTTCGCATCTGGCCACGTGAACAGGAGCTGCGTATCATCCGCATATGCTAATATTTTCGCTCCCATTTCTTCAGCTAAAAAAATAAGAGGGGTGAGATATACATTAAAAAGGAGGGGGCTCAAAGTAGAGCCCTGGGGAACTCCTGTAGCAAGGGATTTAATCGAGGATGAATAAGGAGGAATCCAGACCTGCTGAGATCTTTCTGTAAGAAAGGATTTCACCCAATCCAGAGCAGAACTCACTATGCCGATATCGGCCAGTCGTGCCAAGAGAAGTGTGTGTGGGACAGTGTCAAACGCAGCAGAGAGGTCCAATAAAATTAGGACCGCTCTGCCGCCACTGTCCAGGCACCCTCTAATCGCCTCTGTAACCTCCACCAGCGCTGTCTCCGTGCTATAGGCTGCACGAAAGCCAGATTGGGCAGGATGTAACGCCCCTGAAGTTTCCACAAAGGCATTAAGCTGGGAGAATGCCAGCTTCTCACCAACTTTAGCCATAGCTGGTAAAAGAGAAATAGGTCGATAGTTATTCGGCACAGCTGGATCCGCGCCTGTTTTCTTAAGCAGTGGCAAAAGCTTAGCCTGTTTCCATATTTTCGGAACAGTTGCAGTGGAAAAAGATAGCCCTATTATTTGGGAGACTTCGGAAGCCACAACTTCGGCTACTTCGGCCAACACCCGAGCCGGACAGACATCCCCGGGAGCACCAGATTTTAAAGATTTAATTGCTGTCAGGGTGTCCTCGACCGAAGGAGGAATAAATCTCTCCATGATGATGGTGGGAGGAACCTTAGTTTCGTTGTTGCCTATCATTTTGTCGCCTCCTCCAACTGTTCTCAAACTGTGTTGAATATTAACAATTTTCGATAGGAAGAAGGAGGAGAGCCTTTCACACCATTCAGTAGAAGGACTTATGGATACCTGCTCAGCACAGGGAGAGAGAAAGCTCTTCACTATCGAGAAAATTTCCCGACTATTGTTACTAGCTCTCTCAATTCTTTTAGAAAAAAACTCTGTTTTTGCATGTTTAATGCTATTATAGTAATCTCGCTGGGCTGCACGAAACACTGTTTTAGCCTGTGGACAATAAGCTAATCTCCATGCTCGCTCCAGTTTTTTGCAAGCAAGTTTCAGAGTACGGAGGTGGGGCGAATACCAAGGTTGAGATGGCATCATCCTATTTCTGCCTGGATCGGCCTTCTTCGAAGAAGAAGTCACCGCTGCATTCATCCATCTGTCGTAAACCTGTAGCGCAGAATCCATATCTGCCCCTAGGATGGGTCTGTTCAAATTAAGATGGGTCATCAAATTACCCACATTGATTTTTGGGGGGCCCATAAGAACTAGCAGGTTTAAATGTCCATTTTCATATAATGTGTGAACACATTCCTTCCTTCGTATGGAGTTAAGGAAGCTGCCACCAACTGGCTTACAAGGAAGAGTTGTGTACTTATCTTTAGAATTTAACACCTTCAGCGCTGATGACAAAGCCAGCTCGTCATGGGCGTTACCTGCGCTACGCGCATGACGAGCTGGTTTTGTCACGTATCGCGCGATTTTCGAATTTTCAGCGCACAGCAGGAAAACCGCTAGCTCGCATGCGGTTAAACAGAGTATTACAACTGTTGTTGTAGACAGAGAGGCTCAATGACCACTTGTCATTCTAGTAAATGGTGTGTCTATAAAGAATACAAAACATGGCAAGAGTTAGTAGATATTAGTAAAGTTAAAAAGCAACATGAAAGATGCAAGCACACTCCTGGTGTCAGACGACGATATTTACTCCATTTAACAACGTTCGAAATTCTTGGCGTGCATCTCAATGCGGTCTGTCCTGAGACCACGTGGGTGAATACTTAACAAGGAATTGAAGCGGGTAAGCCTCGAACTTGAGTGCACTGCAATTGCCTAAATGGCGTATTTCAAAAATCCACAAATGTAATCAAAATTCAATCCTTTTATTAGAACTGTATCCTACTCGTTCCTCAGTTGTACTGGTTACATGGTAAACGATTGAAAAGTATGAATGCTTCTACACGGCAGCTGTGTATCAACCTCTTGCTGTCGTATGTCCATACTTTTAAACAAATCTTTCAGTGAATCTTCTTATTCCCAATGCATTTCGAGCTTTTACTGTAGCTCTTCTTCAGGGGGATCACTATAAGTTTAAACAAACATAGCCGTTAAAGTTTAACAGGGACCAACCATATATTTCACATAACATAGCTGTTTTTAAAGAGTTTTTATCTGATTAACATTTTCCCGCTATGCGCCATACTATGGCGCTACGAATTTACACATGAAACAAAACGGACATCATTGTGCATTTCCCTACGTGTAAATGGCTACTTTATACTCGATGTTACATAATTAAGAACCAATGTCCACTATGGATCAAGTTAACACACGTAATCCTCTTATCCCTACCCAATGGCCATTTACATCACTATGATTCATGATGCCAAAGCTACTGGCAAATTGGTACACAGCGTGAAATTGGAAGCAGAGCAAATGGAACAAAAGGTGCCAAGCAGGCTTTCGATTGGTATCATGCAAAATATTTAGGAATATATATATTATAACCTCTTTTTCATGCACTAATGATGTGGGAGATTTTCCACTCTCTAATATATTCCACGGGGTAGTAAAATGCAAAACGTACATGGGTTTCCTTACAATCTTGGCTTTCCTAGGGGGTCAAGGAACATGCCATAGTTTTATTGTGATAATTTTGCCATATGGTGATTTAGAACCACTACGAAAATGCAGTTTTTAAATGGGTAAAAATAAGTGCAGGTACTCATTAAAAAAGAGGTGTGGCTAGGGGCGGGGCTAAGGGCAAAATACGATCATACATAATTACTTCTGTACCAGTTGCAGCACATATTAAAACACACGAGGAGTGTGTTTCTGTAAAAAAAAAAAACAGATTAACTCCTTACACAAGATAAAAGTCATGATAGCACATTCACCCGAATGGTCGCTGGCACCTGATTCACAGTGCAGGGTCTGCCCTGGAGGAGAAACCTAACCTGAGCCTGCTGTGCTGTCCATCAGAGTACCGGTACTCTCCCTGGCTCCAGAGAAGTGCTGGTACTGACGGCAAAAAAATTCGGAAGTGCGGGTACTCAGTACCGGCGAGTACCGGCCCATTTAAAGCCCTGCGAAAACGTACACATCTGGTCTTGCCAAATTTAAAAGATTTAGTTTAACATAACCGAGGATAGCATTTAAAGATTTATAGTAGCACATTAAAAAAAAAAAACAAGAAATTATTAAACACTTAAAGGAAGACCAATCTAAACTTGTACCAATAAAAACAGTTTGAATGATTTTATAGCAATATTTTTTTAACATATTGTAAAGATGACCACAGATATATTTTGTATATCTTTCAACTGTACTCACACACGCTCTGGAAAGACATCTTGATTCCTGCCTTTAGGGAAAGAAATAAAAGACGGACATAGAGACACTGCTTCTTATTTTGCCCATTTTTCTCCTTTCCTGCCCCGCCTTCTCCAAACCGTGAGTTAGTATGAGACACAATAGAGGGGCAGTAGACTTAGCATTTGCACGTCACATAACGTTCCAGCGGGACAGCGGTGCAGGCTGCGCACAAAGGGTGATAGCGAAGGACAAGTACGAGGAGTTCTGTTCTGACGTCATACTTTATACTTTACTGGGTTAGGTTACACTCACCTGTTCTTGCTTCTAGGATAATAACATACTCAGTCTATATATAAGTGCCAGACTTCTGTAAACATGGTGTCTGCTTCATCTAACACTAATATCAGAGTTTTAGGCCCTGCAGGTGGGTTCTTACAAAGGCATTTTGCACGTGCGCCATCCACAAGGATAGGTGTATTTTCCAGAGCTCGGTAAAGGGTTCTGTGTTTTCCATGGCAGGCTTGGAGTTTCCGGGCCTCTGGTGGCCTCTTCTGCAGGGATGATTCCGGGAACGGGGTAAGGCCAATGAAACCACAGTGTTTCACCCAAGGGAGTTCCATAAATCAAGTACGCCACCCATGCAATGACTGTCTGGCGTAGGTACTTGTTCTGCTGATATCCGACAACGGGGCCCAAGCTGGGCCAAAAGAGCAGCCGCACGAGTGTGAAGCTCACCAAGAAAAAGTCTCCAGTAAGATGATTGGGGGCAATAGGAGGCAGCTGCTGACTGAGACATGTGCAGGGAGATGGAAGGATGGGGTGTTTCTCCCCTGAGGAAGCTGGATAAAGTACTTCCCTACTGCCACCAGCCTGAAGGAACTCTACAGTCCCCTCAGTCACGTCGACGGAAGTGAGGAACCTGGGAGTGAGCATGGACACCAATCTGTCTGTTGCTCTACAAGTAAATCAAGTGCCTCTCAGTTCCTTTCATGCCAAGCAAATTCTAGGTCATACATTCCTACATCTAGGATTCCCTCATCTCGTTCAGGCCATTGGCATCTTGGACTGTCATACTTAGATTATGCTGGTTGACTGCACCTTGATGCCCTGCTCTACGAACTGCTAAGGCTCCTGAGAATACAGAATGTGGCCACCTGGCAGCTCCTACATCTATGCAAGCATGGTTACATGTCTCCAGCCTTGTAAGCATCTCCGCTGGCTGTGCATGATGAAGATGCTGCTCATACAAGGCTTTCTCCTTTGACCACCCACAGCCTGAGCCCTACCTTTCTTCAAGCATGACTATCGCTAATTCTACAGAAGAACGCTGCTTTCCAGGCCAACACCAATTCTGACATTCTCTTCCTTCAGAAAAGTATTTATTGATGGTACTTTTTTCTTTGTATAGACAGCCACGCTCTGGAATTTACATGCAGCAAGACCAGGAGTATCTATGACAATGCTGGATTCAGGTGGTTGGTAAATCTTTGGTTGTTCCCAAACAGATGATTTGATCCATTATGTATCAGATCAGAAGATGAGTGTACACATCCTTAAGACAGATCCTCCCTTTATTTTGCGCTTGCAGGAAAGTTGATAATGTGGTGTGGGTATGAGACCTCACAATTTAATAATGTCACAATGTCTAGCAGGTCCAGTAATGCTTGTTTAACAAAGCCTTTAACTCATTCCTGGGTAGCTTTGGCACAGAGAAGTCAGACTTAGTCAAAAAACAAGGGTAAAGCTATATAAGTACCAAAACAACAGCTAAGGAATAAATACAATACAATAATAATTCAACACCAATTTATTAAAATGGAGTGTATTTAATCCTAAATTAGATCCGAAAATGACAAAAATCTATCAAGGGGAACTGGAGATATGATTTTATTAAAGGTAAGTACATTTTTTAATTTCCAATAAATCTTTGAAATCGGTGTTGGGTTACTGAGCCAATGGGCTAGCACTACTGCAAAGCCTCTCTTGAGCTGTCCACAACAGTTTGGGAGCCAGTCACAAGGAAGTTACCTGTCGGTTCCAGCAGTCTCAGAGTCCTCACAGAAGATTTTGCCACAACTGTGGTTCCAGCCAAGAAGTGGTCCTAATGCTGGGGATTCAGGATGCTGAGAAGGTGTGAAGGATGCTGAAGATACTGGAGCTATGTGAGAGACGCGATGAGTGTTACTACGACCACCCCGGGTCCACATACTTCAAATATCATTGATGGAGCAGGGGAGATACAACATTTTTTGTACCCCTTCAAAGTTAACTACCTCATAACTTTAATAATATTAATTGTGTACGGCATGTAAACTAAGCAACAAATGCACCTTTTTATTTAGACACTACACGTGGGAAACTAACTGCTATTTGTGAAAATCTAATTTGTTCATGAAATGTGAGTCGAACTAACATAGGTTAGTGATCATGTAGAAATAAAGAGTAAATTGCATGTATTTGTGTATGCAGTAGAATTATATTGTGGCAATAAAATGCAGATGGTAAGTAAAATGGCTTCAAATGTCGCTTTTGCTAGGTAATACCTAACACGGGTAATTAGAATGGTGGGCGGTAAGCAAAAGGGCTTATTTTCTATATCTAATTTCTGTTATGTTTACTTTCGTATTAGTTCCCATTTTGGCCTAATCGGCCTTGTCTGAAAGTGGCTGATGTTAAACGTGATGGTGAACAGAAATTAAACATGGCCCCCACGCATGAGCAGAAATGGACGTTCAGTCACGAGTATATGGCCTATGCCCGGAGTGAGAGATGTCAAAGTCAGCCTGGCCTGCAACAGGAGTTGGGCCAAAGAGACTATTCTAAAAGCATGGGAATGGATGAAGGATCTGAGTTCCTGAGGATGAGAAAACATATGAATGTAAGAGAATGATACTAATAGTGTAATCAAGTATAAATGTGAACATTTAATAAAGTCATGTGAACCCCTAGGATGAGTAAGGACTTTTGCTAACTGGTTTGAGCGAGGAGGACATGAGGTGATCATCACCACCCCTCCAATGGACCTATCAGAAATGGATTTAGCCCCTAAATGTGTCAATATTGGGTATAGAAAGTTAGTGAAAGGGTATAAAGAGTGCTTGTGCTTATGATGAAGAGAGACTTCTTTTCCGCACCTTTACTCAGCACGACATGCTGTTAGTTGAGATGATTTTTCTTTATGGTGCAAGAGACTTTGAAAATTTTGGACTTTGAACTTTGATGGGGAAACGAACAAGACCATCACTGAAATTCTATCTCAGGAGGGAGATGTCCGAGTAGGTTAGAGGGACAGACAGCTTGGGGTCCTATCCTGTGATCTGCGGTTCATGGTCTGGTGAACCATTTTCTTCATTGCCCTACGGCCAAGGGGTATTGAGTATTTTCCGTTTTCTAATTTCCTGTGCTAAATGTATTGAAATAATGCTTAAAATGTATTTGTCAAATAAAATGTATAAAATGTAAAATTCTCTTTAAATTAGTTTAGATAAAATCTTATGAAATATAAACTTGAGTCTGTGGTAATTAGAATAAAGTCATGGCAAATAAACGTTGAAGATTTTAAACTGTGATTGAGCTGGACTTAATCACCATCATCTGATTCCTACTAGTTGGTCTATCGACCAAATAGCGGAGTATCTTGATGCTTTTAGAACTGACAGCTATCTAAGTTAAATGTATATAATGTATATAGTTATTGTATAAGGTTAATAAGGTACCCCGCAAGTCTTGCAGCTCGTCTACTCATCACCGATTCAGGGAATGTGTGAATGTGTGTATGGGGTGTTATGGGCCCCGCCGATGAATAAATGGTAAGAGTTTTCCTGGATCTAGTGACACAGGGAAGGGTTTATGTTAGACCCGCTGCATCATCATCTCTGTTGTCTGGACTCTATCTCCAACAATGCACCAGTGAAGTCCAGTGCAGGTCCAGTTGCAACTGGTCGACTTGTCTCCTGTCACAGCTGTCTTCAAAGGGTTGTCCACAGGTGAGTGTCTCTTCCTTGAAGGAGGACAAGAGTTCACTTCAATGAAGACACGGCTCCCGCAGACTGGGGATACCTCGGGCAGGTCGGACTCAGTCTCCCAGCAGGCAATTTGACATCCAGCTGCAGGCAGGTGGTCGTGAGAAGCTGGGCTCCCACAAGTGCAGGCTTCCTTCAGCTTTTGTGGCATTGTAGCTGCAACAGGAAGTGAGTCAACTGACTCTTGGAGTCACTCTTCTGCTCAGGCACACATGGGCAACTTTTCCATGAGTGAGCACCACAGGCTCATTCCTCTCTGCATGGTCCTTACGATCAGCAGGTACAGTCGGTCTTTAATGCAGCTTTTCTTTGCTATGTCAAAGGAGCAGCAGGGCAGTCCTTCATCCGCCATCTTTCCAGTCCATAGTGATCTGATGACTGTGGGTCTGTGGTGCCACTGTTATGCCATCTTCTCATTTGTGCGAGGGAGGACTCACTAGCTAAATGAGGCTACCCAATCTATTTTAAGTCACTTTCTGTGTGTTTGGCCCTCAAACAACAACCCCAGCACCAGATGTTGTAACAGCTGCTGGAGGAACAGCAAACTTCAATGGTGTGGTCTGCGATGGGCCTCCAGGTGGTTCTTGCATTTATGCCTCCTACTCTTCCCATCCAATGGAAACCATGGGCCTGCAAAATTAGTGTGAAATGCTGCTGTCACTCCTCAGAATATACCATTCAAGTGTTGCTCTTTAATATATATAATACTTCAGCCAATGTAAATCCCAGAATTTTCTTTACCTTGCCAAAAACTCGGAAAATGTATTACTAGTCATTTCTAGACCACAGGCTCGGATATGATTCCTCCCAATAGGTGCATTTTTAAAAGTTTCTCTTCATGTGGAGGGCACTCCCCAAAACGCATTCTGATCCAGCCCACTCCTGAACCAACAATTTTTAGAAAATTATGACTCAACAAGGGTCCACAAATTTCATAGGATTCAAACCAGATACTGACACCACAAACCATGGCTGGGTAGCCCAAAAGAGGTCCACAGGTTTCATAGTTTGCTACCCCAGTACTGAGTCAACAAAATACTGCCAGAGACCAAACATGGGTCTACGATTTTCATAGATCGTAGCCACTGTATTGAGTTCACAAACTTGGAAACATGGTGGCGACCATCTGTGTCTCTCAGGATTTCAGAACACTGTATAAGTTTGTGGAACCAATGCAATTAACTTTTTTTTAACCTTATGGGGTGCCCTTCGGTAGTTGCCTTCACCTACGCCTGAGCATCAGGGTGTGCCCACCCTGCCTCCTTATACGTTTTTTACATTTATTTTTCATGATGGAGAGACCATGATCCTCTGATGAAGGTCCTCAAGAGGAAATGTCATCTTATGGCAGCCAATCAGAAAACTCCACCTCAGGAAACATTCTCTCGTCCAGTAGGGAGGTTTACTATTTAGATTTGGGTCAGTGAACTGCCCTCGACCCGGGAACTAATGATCCAGATCGCTCTATAGTGTAACCCTTTCAAACCCGCTGATACGCACATTTGTGACACTTATTTCTGAACGGGTTTACAGCTAACAGATGTCAGCTTGGTTTACTTATAACGTAAGCACAGTTTGTCTAATCTGACTGAATTGTACTCACCATCACGGCGAAACTGGCTAAGATTTAGCATGCCAAGTGTCATACAGAAGTGTGAATTAAAAAAAAAAAACATAAGTGGCCGGGGTTTAAAAAAAGATGCCTAATTTAGCTACTGTAGAAAATGTTGGTCTCTGCTACAGTAAAAAATGCTGACGGATTTACATCACACTTGATGTGCGAGCTGGAAACTCAGGACTTCTCTCAATCACATTTGAATTGTTCATAACATTTGATTTGGTGATGAAGGGCTGAGATATTATTAATTTTTTTGTTATCATGCAATTCACCAGTTTTCCAAACTCGTCCGTTTTGTTCTGAGGAAAAAAAATTACAAAGGAAAGGGAAATTACGATAAACAGTTCTAGGCTGCCTAATGGGGCTGAATAGGTACCAGAGGAATGGAAAGCATTTTTAAGAAAGGAGAAGAAAGGATTCGGAGGATGGCAAACTGGCGAATTCCAAACTATCAATGGCCATTTTCGTGAGCTCTATTGTTTCAGTGGTTATGATTTTCCCCATACACAGTAAATGGCTCCACATATAAGGAGCCACTGTAAGAAACATTAAGGACAGAAAGAGTGGGGTGGATGAAGAAAGACAAAGCTCAGTCAATGTGGTACAACAAAAACACAGCACAAACTCACAAGTAAATACCAATTTGAGTGCTTGGAATGGATAGTTTCATGGATCTAAAAACAAGCATCAAGACTGTAGTTGGGTGCAGGTCGTCTTTAGCGGCACTTTGGCATTTGAGGGTTTTAATTGTATTTGCATCGCTGTGATTAGCATGATACTAATAATTGCTTGGTTATCTTTCAGTTTGGGCAGGGCCATGTCATTAAATAAAATGCATTATGCTTATATTCTTCCAAATTAATGTGAAGGGTAAGAAGAAGCATTTTGCATAGGTGACACCTCAGGCAGGTGGATGTGTACTGGCACACATCGTCATTGCCTGTGTCATCTTTGCAGACTAATGTTGTAAAAGAAGGTGTGCCAATGGGCATCCTGATTAGTTCTATGTTCATAAAAGAAGTAGTGCATTTTTCATTTATTTTGGCATGCTCAGTTGTGCTGATGTAGTTGCAAGCACACTGACCTGGCGCTTCTCTCCAAGTCCTTGATGTTGTTTGCCTACAGAGCACTAATGGAAGCCAACTCCATGAAGGAGCCTCTTCCAGCAGCAACACTCTGGAGACTGTCCCTGGCCATGCCTCACGCGTGTGATAAGGAGGCCATCGCATTATTCCAAGTATTCTAGAAACGTTTCTTACAAGGTTACAGTTTTCCTTTTTGGGGAATGCAATATTGAGCATCTAGAGTTTTGGGGAATGTAAAATAATGTTTCAAGGCTGGCGCATAGCCAGACTCTCCTGCTGTAAAGATTTAGAGGTTCCTGGATATGAATTGTTGACATGGAAATGTTGTCAGTATGTGAAAATGTCTTGAGTGAAATATGTAATCACTTTAGCTGGGGAGTAGCAAACTTCATGCATCTGCCAAACTGTGGGGCATATTATCAAGGGGGTTTATCTCCGCTTTTTTGGCTTTAAAAGCCAAGAAAGCGGAGATAAAATTATCTCCCTATTACCTAGCTGTCGCTAACACCAGTTAGCGACAGCTAGTAGGAGATAGCGACCATCTTGGGCCCCGCTTTGCATGTCAGTGATATTTATCACTAATGACATGCAAAGTGGGCGTGCCAAGATGTTAGCGACTGAAAACAGTCACTAACATCGCTATCTCCTATTACCAACTTTTGGAGATAATCGCGCTAAGCGCGAATATCTCCAACAGCTAACACCTGCCCCTGAGCAGTTCTTAGCCATGTTATCGAATGGTAGGTGGATAACATGGCTAAGAGCATTAGCTCGGTAATGCATGAATATCGCTGACTTTTCAGCAATATTCATGCATTTCGGCCGATTTTTATCGCTTAGGAGATAAACCTTGATAATAGCAAGGTTCCTAAGCGATAAAAATCGCCGCAGCTCGGCGATAAAAATATCGCCGCTAAACCAACATAGCGATAATTATTGCTAGTTGTTGGTAATATGCCCCTGTGTTCCCACACCAGATGCAGCAAGAAGGCCCTGCCAGAATGAGTACATTGCTAGATACCTTAAAAAATAAATTTTCAATCCAGTCTCCCCATTTTCTTTGTTTAGAATCCAGAAGTGGGAAATCAAGGAGCCACTATTGTGTGGGATAAAATGGATTAGAAGTGGGACAATAAGGTGGGAGAATTTATCTATTTTGCACCTCGAGTGAAGGTCTATTTTTGGTGTTACTAGTCTTACAAACCTTCATGGCCTGCTTAGCCTTTGGGACAATCTTGTTTCTTGGTCATGATGACCAGTTGCCATCTCTTTCGTCATAAGGTGTAGATAGCAACCCATTGTAGCCAATGATTTGGTTGAAAGTTGAGGCTAGCAGTCAGTGCCAGATCAATGGCCATTTAGGTCTTTGTTAGTCAAGACCTTTTGAGTTTATGAAAACTATGTATCGCATAGTTGATTTTAGCGTTTTTAAGCCACATTTTATCCATTAGTCTATGATTGTATCATTCACAATTTTCTTCACCACACACCAGTGTGTATCAAGGGGCAATGTTAGCCCAATTCAGTCCTTGACTGCCTTCACTATGAGCTACGGCATGCTGCCTGTTCACAAGGAACACATCAACACATGCAGATGTACCATGGTAATGTCTGCTTTTTTGAGACCAGAAACACACTTTTGCTGTTAGCCATTTTTTTCAGATGTAATGAGGGCCAGGCAGCTTCCCGAACAATAACGTTGTGCAAAAACTATAATAAAACAAAACAAGCATTGCCAAAAAGCTAGCGACCAGCACCACACCTATTGGCTCTGCCAATGTTTGTTTTGTGATTGTGGGGAGTCTGATGTTAGTACTTTCCAGCAGTCCTCCACTAAATATTTTGTGGTGGTTGAACTCCATTCGACCACATTAAGCATCGCTGCCATCTTGCTTTGTGGATTTGGAGGCGTTATTCAGAAGTCTACTCTCAAAAGGACATTTTGTATTGCTTAGGGGACACAGAGTAGAGATTTAAAGAGCTTGATTGTCACTCTACATAGTTGGTGGCATGAGTGGTGCCGGCCTCCTCCTTCGGCCTTGTAAAGTAGAGTACTTTCTATTTTGGATCTATCAATCTCGGTGTTATATATCAGTCATCTACTGCTATATAGTTTGGCAAATCTGGCTTCGCCTGGAGGCTCGCCTTGCTGTGCTTTGCATACCGATGTTCCAACTGAACAGTGCTGCTCGCATCACTCCAAGATAGGTGAAACACTTCACTTTTTTCAATGACCTTTCCCACCAGGGTGATCTTCCTTCTCGTTTGATTTGGCTGATAGGTGTCTCCAATCCATACTTTTTGTTGTTCTTATATTCATTTTGATGTTGTGTTTATTTTTAAATTTCTCTGTCACTTTGGCTTGCTTGAATATGGTAGTTGGTGTTCTTGACCAGAAGGATTGAGTCAACTGTGCATAGGAGGAGTGGAGCTTTTCTAATGCCTTTCATTGGGGCGTTGGCTGCAATGAGTTTTTCTCCCATCCTGTTGATATAAAGTATGAAGGTAAGGGGCACCAACAGCTAGTCTATTTTCACCCTGCATACTGTTGTGAATTGTTCAGTAAGACTTCTGTTGGTGCCTCACTGTCTCGAGGACTTGCCAGGACCAGATTCATTGATAACTACCATCAATCTCTGTAAAATCACACAAAAAACAGTTTGACGTGTTTCAGCACTATCATCTAAGAGAAGGCATTGTAAGGAGATGTTAGATAACTTTTTGTGTTGCATTTTTGTTGTTAATACTTCATAGTATAACTAGACAGTTCATTACAATTGCAAAGAGAATTTGGTGTTTTGAAATTGTTGTGTCTCACAGGGCAAGGGTGAGTTATTTTATATTTTTTTTGCTCGACTAGCCTGGTGGAAGAATATCAGTGAAAGTCTGATGCTAAGGGTGTGTTTTAATGGTAATACTGAAGCAGGCCCTGGTATCAGAAAAAAAATCTGAAAAGTTTTTCGAATTTCAATGCACTTTATAAAAAGCGCACCATAAACATCTTTTATTAAATATGTTTTTTAAACAAGACGTTGGTGGTTGGCAATATCCTGTAGCTGCTATCCTGTTGGCAAGGATTTTGAAACGTTACTTTTTATGCCTGTGGTTTCTTTGTGATTGGGTGAAGAGACTGTCAGGAAGTGAGACGCTTGAGATAGTGGTTAAATGTTGCTGCAGAACTGAGCCGCTCTTCAGCCACTACTGCAAGCTAGGTGAAACAGCAGGCTGCTCTTTTACATACTGTGTCGGAAGTGAAAACGTGGGCAAGATCTAACGATGGATCAAAAATCGGTGTACGCTTTATTGTACTTTTCCGGTGAGTAAGACCTCTTCAGGATTTTCATGGGCATGTGGAATGTTGAGTTCAATCATTTTTGGGGGATTGCAAAATGTGTATTATGTTTTAAATATTATAACATGAAAAGGTCCATATTTGTGAGTGGAATGTAGATGGCCACATCCTGAAAAAAAAAAAAAAAAAGGGCTCGATTCTGAAACTGATTGAGCCTCTAAATTGGTGGAGGTGCGAACGCGCAGCTAGCGTTGGTGCAGCAGGTGCAGTGGCACCGGGGCACAGAAGACCTGAGGGGCCTATTGAACCCTGATAATTGCAGTATTTTGCTACCCCAACAGCAGTCAAAGGACCCATTTTCCTTTCTGTGCCAGTGCCCTGGCAGCTTTGCTACGCTGCTGTCGAGGTGTGGTGAGAGTGAAGGATTTAGGGAAGATGTTTTCTCCTGTGAAGAAACAAAATAGTTTCAAAGTGCAAAGTCGCTTCGAAGTTTCCTTTGTGCATGGTGATAAGTAGTCTGCAGCAATTAAGTGTGTGAAAACGTTTATATATGCAGGCCCCTCTCAGAGTATGTGAAAGTCGCAGGCACTTGGGTACCCCAGTCATTCTTTACGATTTACAGTACAGTCAGAGAAAAAGAAATCACAAACATGCACCAGTAAGTGTAAATGTCTGTGGTCTAACGCCCAACCGGGAAACATTGAATCCAGAAATATTGGATTTTTGGGTTCTTGTTGATGTCTGCAACATATTTAAGGTCAATGCGATTGCAAGATTATAATTTTAGATACTGTCTAGTGTTCTGTTGTATCATTTTTCATATCCACGTTATACCTAGGTAGCACATGTGTTGTAGCTGAGAGTCTTAATGCTTCTGTTGAAGAAATCTGTCTGAAAGCGCCAGGGGACCCATATGCAAAGCCATTTGTGCACCTAAATTAGTGTAAGGTTTGCTTATGGCCTGTTTTAGTGTTCACGTTTTGTATTAAAAAACGAAAACTTAAATTGTAAATCGATATTTTCACTTGTAAAATTACACCATAATGGAGCAGCTCTCCGCCAAGGAGCACCAAATGCGTGTTTCAAAGAAAGAATTAATTAGAAAGTGGGTCAGTCACGACCTCGAGAGTTAGTAGGTATTCACTCATTTTAGTAATACCCATTTCCACCTTGGAAAAGGTCGTGTATTTAGGTCTGTCCAGGGCAAAAACTGACCAGCGCAGGGATGGGGAACAAACACCAGTCCAGCTGGAAATCTATTTGTGAGGGTCGAGGGGGCTCGGAGTAAGGCAAGGCCTTCCAGCTCACATGGTGCCACTGTGTGTCACATGATATCCGGTCACCGAGTGAGGAGCCGATATCACATAGTGGCAGGGAAACGAGCTGGAAAGGACTGCATGAGTGGCTTTCCACTCCAGCTCATGTTTTGACACTGAACAGCGAATCTACATTAAGCGGTGTGAAAACACCACAGGACATCAGTACTTCCCTCACCAAGCTTTTAAAACAAATTATTTTGTGTAAGGGGGGGTTTAGTGTGCGGACGGAGCAAAAGTGCCTCCTGGGTACTGCCCGAGGCCCCACCCTATCCAAGGCCCCCCTCCCTTTCAACACTTAGTGACAGTTTCAAGCCAATTCTGGCTCAGGCCACCTAAAGTTAATTTTTACAAACTTAATTTTCTGCTTAGATGATCAAACACCCTATCCAAAGCACCCCGCCCCCTTCCTCATGCGTGACATTTTTTGTAGTTTGCTGGTCCGGGGACAGGATGGACGTTAGCCAAGTAGCATTATTTACCCATTGTTCTAAGTGCTCCTCGGACCAGTAGGAACAGTTTTAAGCTGCTGCACTTACATGTAAATGTATTTATATAGTGCAAATCGCCCACATCGCAGGCATCTATGCGCTTGCTTAGGGAACCCGTCCTGGTATTCCCCTGTGATATACCCCGGAAGGGTGTCCACAAGGTGAAAGCCAGGCATCCCCCGCGAGGGGCCGTTGTGGAGATTAAGCAAGCTATTGCCCAGAGTCGCAGAGTGTGAACCCGTGAGTCGAGTAGGCACCGGAGCGAGAATTATCGAGTCCATGGAATTATTGAGCCCATCCCCCGTCGAGGCGGGGAATTGAACCCTGGTCCAGGGCCGATCTCAGCTTCCGGGTCTGCCGCCTCTAACCCCTGAGCCACACTTCTCCACCTAGGCTCCATTGTTTCCAAATAATGTATGCAGGCATGCAAACCATCGGGGTTTGCAGCGCTGCTAGCCTCTGCCCCTAAGTAATGTGCTTTAAACACCACAGATTAGTTTTCAAATTAAGTATAGGTGGCAAGCAGGAAATCTATCACTTCATCTTGGGGTATCAATGCCAATCCTGTTTTCAGAGGTCCTGCATACTAAAAAGCTATTCTCCCAGTTTATTTTATTCTAGATAACAGTCTTTGCACTGTCATTTTTAGGTCTCGCCTTTACCATTCCGCAGGAATGGGAAATGGGGAGAATTCAAGTCGGCTATTTTCTCTTCAAACCAAAGGGCTTTCAGCCGCGGTTTTCTTGCAGTTCACGTGAATCACGTGATCAAACATGCACGAGCATTCACGTCCAGGGCTTCTCCTCCCCTAGCAGCACTCCTCCCACACCAGCAACTCTCCCCTCCCACACCAGCACCTCCCCTCTCTCTCCCCGCAAACACAGCCTTGCCCTAGCAGCACTCCTCCCACACCAGCAACTTCCCCCTCCCACACCAGCACCTCCCCTCTCTTTCCCCCGCAAACACAGCCTTGCCCTAGCAGCACTCCTCCCACACCAGCAACTTCCCCCTCCCACACCAGCACCTCCCCTCTCTCTCTCCGCAAACACAGCCTTGCCCTAGCAGCACTCCTCCCACACCGGCAACTCCCCCCTCCCACAACAGCACCTCCCCTCTCTCTCCGCGACTTCCCCCTCCCACATCAGCACCTCCTCTCTTTCTCCCCGTCAACACAGCCTTGCCGTATCAGCACTCCTGCCACACCAGCACCTCCCAGTAAAAAAAAATGGCGGCCGCGCATCTAGTTTGTTTACATCTCTGCCATACCCCACTCCTTGCCTTTCCACGTCCCAGCGCTCTTTTCTCCCCCTTTCTTCACCCAGCTTGCTTTCTTTGCCTTCCCTTCCTCCTGCTCGGTGTACCCTCTCCCCATGCGTCTTCAATCTCCCTTGCACACACTGTTTCAGAGACACGCTTTCCGTTCGTGCAGCACGTGCAGTGGAACCGGACGCAGAAAATACATAAAATCAAATAATTTACATTTGTCCAAAGACTCCATAGCCTATCCTTCCTACTACGCTCTTCCATCCTTTCTTTTTACATAGAACTCACAACACTTTCAAAGTTTTAAGTGACGTATTTTCCGACAATAAATAAATATTTATAACATGCGTCTTCAATACTATATACTAACTACAGCTGTATGTGTTCTTAAATAGCACACCCTTCGTCACTGCTCTCCCCTCTCCCTTGCACAAACTCTTTCAGAGACACGCATTCCGTTCGTGCAGCAGGTGCAGTGACACCGGCCTCAGCAATCCATACTATCAAATTAATTTCCACTATTTCAATGGATGGGACACATACACGAAAAACATCTCTGTTCGTGTCTCTTTGTTATCACGGCCGCCAACATGCACAAACAGACAACAGACTTTCTCTTTTCCATTCACGCACAGAAACACGTACACGTTGACCACATTTACACGTGCTTCTTGCAAACAAACACCCCCTTCCTTGTGTCTCATTCATTCATCTACACGTTTCTGCCTTTCCTATTCAGACGTGCACTTTTTTTTCATTTTAAGCATAACACCCTGTCTTTTTTTTTCATTTTAAGCATAACACCCTGTCTTTCAATTGCTGAAACAATAACACCAAAACATCTCTCTGTTCCATTCAGCACGCAAGGCAACATGCACAAACAGTCCACCAAAATCAGCTTTCTGGTCGTGGCTCTTGCTTATTCTATCTTAATCAGGCCCGTCCACACGCACGACAGTAACACACAGCCCTCACACTCTATCTCTTTTCCATTCATCCACGGAAACATGCACCCGTTCACAACATTTACACGTGCATCTTGCAAGCATACCCACCCTGCCTTAGCTTATCCCCCCCTGTCTTAACTTCAGTCTTATTCATTCATCTGCACCTTTCGGCCTTTTACTCGCGCAAATACGCACTAAAAGAACAAACAGTCTAGACTCTTTCACTTTCATGCACGACAACTTTTTTTTCTTCTTTCTTTTCCCCTCTGTAAGGTGGGGAGGGGGCCAGAGTCAAACGTCTGGGGCCTAACCACCCCAGGAGACTGAATTGCTTTCATCAGAGTCGTAAAGATTGTAATCTGTTGTCGGCCATCCGCGGGGAAATGCAAATGTTAACTAAAGAGACCGAAAGGCGCCTTTTTTTTCCGCCAAACCATAAAGCAAGGGAAGCAACTTTAGAAACAATGTGTCAAGCGGCACGTTCTTTTACACTGTCTATGACATGCACGTACAATGGTCTTATTGTTGTTCATTATTTTTTTTTTATAGTTACGTTTCATAGTGCAAAGTTACACACAAAACATGCTTAGCAACATCCCTAAGGGCCTGCTTACGCCATTCACCCACAACAAAACGACGATCATGAGACGACATTTTACGTGTGCGGACAAAGTTAAACATTCAGTATGAGCCTACAAAAAATTTGTAGGATTACAAAAAACACTTCTGTTTTTGGTGGTGACTTGTGCTGTCACCGACAACGCACTAAGCACAGCTCAACATGTGTCTCCACTCTCCCTTGCACACACTCTATCACAGACACACTTTCCTTTCGTGCAGCAGGTGCATTGGAACCGGCCTCATAAATCAAGAAAAACAAATAATTTGCCTGTCTTTCAATTGCTGGAACACATACACGAAAAAAACGTCTCGGTTCGTCTCTCTTTGTTATCCTATCCCAATCACGCCCGCAAACATGCACAACAACCAGCTCACAGACTTTCTCTCTTTTCCATTGACGCACGGAAATACGTACACGTTGACCACATGTAAACGTGCATCTTGCAAGCAAACCCCCCTGCCTTCTGTCTCATTCATTCATCTACACATTTCTCCATTTCCTATTCAGGCGTGCAGTTATTTTGGTCCTTTTAAGCATAACACCCTGACTTTCAATTGCTGAAACAATTACACCAAATCATCTCTCACTTCCATTCAGCACGCAAGGCAGCATGCACAAACAGTCCACCAAAATCAGCTTTCTGGTCGTGGCTCTTGCTTATTCTATCCCTATCAGGCCCGCCCACATGCACGACAGTAACACACAGCCCTCAGACTCTATCTCTTTGCCATTCATCCACGGAAACACGCACACGTTCACGTTCACAACATTTACACGTGCATCTTGCAAGCATACCCACCCTTCCTTACCTTATTCCACCCTGTCTTAACTTCAGTCTCATTCACAACACACATTCGTCACATAAATGCACACCCTCGAAAAACAACACTGCTGCTCACTCAGTTTGCACAGGCAGATCACACCACTTCGCCACATCTTGAAAATTATTTTGAGTGAAAATTAACAGAAAATATTAGACGGCATTTTAGACACATTTGTCCCATGACTCCATAGGCCATCCTTCCTACTACGCTATTCCATCCTTTCTTTTTACATAGAACTCACAACACTTTAAATAAGTGACGCATTTGACGACAAACAAATTATTTATAACATGCATCTTCAATACTATATACCAACTACAGCTGTACGTGCTCTTAAATAGCACACCCTTCGTCACTACCTTTTATCCACACAGTATATTGAGCCAATTCTGCTGCTCCCTCCTAATGCACGCACAGATCACAACACTGCGACACATATATAAAAGTCTGTGTCATCGGAATTGACAATGTTTGACAAACAATACACAACTTGGCCACACATCACACTAAATGTACACTACTTATCAACACACATTAGTGACATGCATGTACACAATCGTGATCCTATTCGGCTACTCACTCATTAGGCACAGGGAGCTCATACCACTTTGCCACATCTCTTGAAGGATTTAACCTGCAAATACGAAACGAAAGTGCCTATGCTTTGTACATATAATAAGGCCATGCCTGCACACACTAGCTTTCAGACTCCGCAGCTCACTCCTTTTGCAAACACACAGGGCACACTAATTCTAAACATATCACTAACGCATTGCCATCAAAAGAAAACTGTAAGCAAGTGCGTTACTCAGTGCAAGCACCTCTCAGTCACTGATCACAGCACTTACTCACACTGCACACAGGCCTCACTCAAACTGCACACAGCCCTCACTAAGACTTTACACAGACTTCAGAAAACACACTGCATACAGTACGCTATCAGTGCGTACTGCACACACTTACTGCACACAGACAGAACTTACAGTGCACCCAGCACTCACTCAAAAGAACGACACACGTCTTCAATACTAAATACTAACTACAGCTGTATGTGTTCTTAAATAGCACACCCTTCATCACTACCTTTTATCTACACAGTATATTGATCCAATTCTGCAGCTCCCTCCTAATGCACGCACAGATCACAACACGCCGACACATATATAAAAGTCTGTAGCATCGACATTTACACGTGCATCTTGTAACCAAAATCCCCCTGCTACTGTCTCTTCCGAACCACACCTCTACCTCCAGCACATTTCTGACACATCTTTGTCTTTATTTTCACAGTAAATAATGTTGGACGCGCATTTCTTTTGAATATATATCTTGTGGTGACTTGGCCTGTCACCTACAACGCCCTACAGGGTCCTTCTGAGTAAACACCAAGCACAGGTCACCATGCCTCTCCCCTCTCCCTTGCACACACTCTTTCAGAGACACGCTTTCCGTTCGTGCAGCAGGTGCAGTGACACCGGCATCAGCAATCCATACTATCAAATTATTTTACACTATTTCAATGGCTGGGACACATACACGAAAAAAACATCTCTGTTCGTGTCTCTTTGTTATCCTATCCCAATCACGGCCGCCAACATGCACAAACAGACAACAGACTTTCTCTTTTCCATTCACGCACAGAAACACGTACACGTTGACCACATTTACACGTGCTTCTTGCAAACAAACACCCCCTTCCTTGTGTCTCATTCATTCATCTACACGTTTCTGCCTTTCCTATTCAGACGTGCACTTTTTTTTCATTTTAAGCATAACACCCTGTCTTTCAATTGCTGAAACAATAACATCAAAACATCTCTCTGTTCCATTCAGCACGCAAGGCAACATGCACAAACAGTCCACCAAAATCAGCTTTCTGGTCGTGCCTCTTGCTTATTCTATCCCAATCAGGCCCGTCCACACGCACGACAGTAACACACAGCCCTCACACTCTATCTCACACATGCACCGCCAATCACACATGCAACGCCAAACACACATGCAACGCCACACACACATGCACAAATACACACATCTTGCACTCACACACCCATGAACTCCTCACACCCATCACAACACTCTCACACTCACTATACATCACACACTCTCAGCCACAAACCACCTCACTCACCCTCACCCTCACACACCCTCACCCACAGTCACACACTCAACATTCAAACTCGCACACCCTCACTCACCTTCACATCCTCATCCAAGCAACACCACTCCCACATCAACGCAACTCATCCACGCAACGCAACTCATCCACGCAACCCCAGTCATCCACGCAACACCACTCATCCACGCAACGCCACTCATCCACGCAACGCCACTCATCCACGCAACGCCACTCATCCACGCAACGCCACTCATCCACGCAATGCCACTCATCCACGCAACGCCACTCATCCACGCAACCCCACTCACCAACGCAACGCCACTCATCCAAGAAACACCACTCCCACATCAACGCAACTCATCCACGCAACGCAACTCATCCACGCAACCCCACTCATCCACGCAACCCCACTCATCCACGCAACGCCACTCATCCACGCAACGCCACTCATCCACGCAATGCCACTCATCCACACAACGCCACTCACCCACGCAACGCCACTCACCCACGCAACCCCACTCACCCACGCAACGCCACTCACCCACGCAACGCCACTCACCCACAAAACGCCACTCACCCACGCAACGCCACTCACCACGCAACGCTACTCACACATGCAACGCAACTCACCCACGCAACCCCACTCACCCACGCAACGCCACTCACCCACGCAACGCCACTCACCCACGCAACCCCACTCACCCACGCAAAGCCACTCACGCATGCAACGCCACTCATGCATGCTACGTCACTCACGCATGCAACTCCACTCACACACCCCCTCACCCTCAAACAACTTACACTCACACACCCACGATCTCCTCACACCCATCACAACACTCTCACACTCACTATACATCACACACTCTCAGCCACAAACCACCTCACTCACCCTCACCCTCACACACCCTCACCCTCACCCACAGTCACACACTCAACATTCAAACTCCCACACCCTCACTCACCTTCACACCCTCACAACACTCACCCTCACTCACGCTCAAACTCTCACCTTCACTCACCCACACCTATTCATCTTCACACACCCTCATCCCATCACCCACACTCATACTCACACCGTCACCCTCACTCACCCTCACACACCATCACACACCCTCACACCCCCTGAACATCACATCCAATCACCCTCACACCTTCAAAGTCCACCCTCACAACCCTCACTCATGCTCACACCGTCACCCTCACTCACACTCACACACCATCACACACCCTGAACTTCACATCCAATAACCATCACACTCACACCGTCCAAGGCCACCCTCCTAATCCACCCTACAACACCACCCTACAACTCCACCCTCCAAAATGACTGCGCATCTATGTTAATGCAAGCAAAGCTTTTGCAGTGCGGCTTGATGTGTACCTTACCAAAACAAATAATGAAAAAAATTTACATGTATAATATAAAAACAATTACTGATGTCTTTGATTTTGGATTCAGCGCTAACAACAGCATCAATAAACATTACATAGGTCTCTTAGCTTCAGAAACAACGCTTCACAACATTAATACATTTGAAGTGTACAATATTCACGGCGAAAGTATAAACACTTATAGCCATCATCACAACAACTCTCACCCACACCCACTCACACCCTCACACACAGCCTCACACACCATCACTCATCCTCAAACTCCCTCACAACCTCAAACACCATCACTCAACAACACACCCTCACCCTCAACAACCTCACCCTCACCCTCACACACCCTCACTCACCCTCCCCCACTCACCCTCACACACCATCACTCTACATCCCCCCTCACCCTCACACCTCCTCACACACCCTCACCCTCAACAACCTCACCCTCACACCTCCTCACACACCCTCACCCACCCTCACCCACAGTCACACACTCAACCTTAAAACTTGCACACCCTCACTCACCTTCACACACTCACACCCTCATAACACTCGCCCTCACTCACCCACACCTAGCATCACACACACTCACACCCCATTACCCTCACCCCCTCATCTTCAGACACCCTCACCCCCTCACCTTCAGACACCCTCACCCCCCTCACCCTCACAACTCTCACACCCTCACTCATACTCACACAGTCACCCTCACTCGCCCTTACACACCATCACACACCCTCACACCCCCTGACCCTCACATCCACTCACCCTCAAACTCACACCGTCCAAGTCCACCCTCCAACTCCACCCTACAACACCACCCTACAACTCCACCCTACAACTACTAATCCACCCTCCAACTACTAATGCACCCTCCAACTACTAATCCACCCTCCAACTCCAAAAGTAAATAGCATTAGGCAACATTTAATTCAATAACAAAACATCAGATTACACACTTGTAGGTATTCAAAAATGAAAACTTAATGCATCGCAAGGACAGTGCACAAATTAATACATAAAAACGCAGTAAACGATTGTTAAATATAACATTTTTTCAAGAAAAAAAAAATCCGAAGAAAAAAAGGGAAACATCTGAATACACAGCGAGTAATACACCAATTTAAAAGGGGACAAAGACCTCTAAAGGACAAAAATTCACAACATAAAGCAGTCACTAAAGTGAGGGGAAGTAAATAAACCATTAAACAATGGTGGAAATAATCCACAAAACAAAGAAAGTGCGTAATCACAAGAGCACTAGACCTCACATCCTACTTGCAATTCACTAATAAGTACAAGAAAGAATTTCACTCAAACTAAACAACAACAACAATACAATTTTTAAAGGTGGCTTCATACTTATACTTTGCCACAATTAATGCACATCTGTAGTCGGAAATTTATAAGGAGGTAAACATTGTCTCGAATAAGCAAACACAGACAAAATCAATGCGCATCTATGTTAATGCAAGCCAAGCTTTTGCAGTGCAAATTGATGTGTACCGTACAAAAAAATGATTACTTTTGACATGCATTATATAAAAAACGTTACTGATGTGTTTGTTTTTTGATTCAGCGTTAACAACAGCATCAATCAACATTACATAGGGCAGGATTAGCTTTCTCAAAAAACGCTTCACAACATTAATACATTTGAAGTGTACAATATTCACAAGGAAAAAATGATCACTTATAGGCATCATCACTATGAATCACACCCTCACCCACCCTCACCCTCAGCCGAACACACCCTCACTCATCCTCACCCTACATCACACTCTCACACTCTCACAACCTCACACCCTCAATCACACTCATACCCTCACACACCATCACTCACCAACACACGCTCAGCCTCACTCACAACAGCAAATGCCCAGACACTCACATCCACTCACACTCACACTCACACCGTCCAAATCCACCCTCCAACTACACCGTAAAACACATAAATAGCGTTAGGCAACATTTACCCTCACCCCCTCATCCTCACACACACAATATTATGCTTCACTTTCATTCATAATGTCAAAGACGTAATCTATTGTGTCTTTTATCACCTAAGCTTACTTTGGGGACTCTTGCAAATTCTTGTTCTCCCACACAAGGGCACCCTGCTCCTGCGGTGAACACTCCTAGACTGGATTAACACATTACTATCACACACAACTTGTTCATCATCAAACAACCAAGCTACAGGTAGCACCCTTTACACCACATGCTCAGACTGTGGATCGTTGCTTCGTCCACAAGGCACTACACAGGAGTCCCCCAGGTCACGGATTCAGAACCTTCTGAAAATGTCCGCCTACCCACAAATAGGAAACATCAAAAAGGTTTCTGGCAACTTATCAACCTAACAATAATGCTATGCTGAAAGAAGATGCCTTCACTCTGAAGGGTACATTGTCTGGAACTATCTTCACCTCCAATTAACACCTACAGACAACTTCCGCCGTTTAAAAAATTCACATCATTATTAAACTAGCATGCTCTTTTTATTCGAGTACTATACAGCAAGTTTTTTACACACTATTATTAACGTTTCACATCAACTACTTTAAAAAAAATAATCTACGCTATCCTTTTGAGACCTAGACAAACAACTACAAAACTAAGGCCAAACAACAAAACGAAAATGCAAAAAAAAAAAAAAAATATCAAAAAAATGCACAAGATCTGTTACGCACCAAGTAAATAAAAACGACACTAGCTAACAATCACATAACTAACTCATAATACCTACATTATTAACACCTTTAGGTAACACTCACAAAACTAAAAATTTAAAAGCGAAACAATCAACACAGATAAAAGAAGGAATAATGGAAATAACGTCAACATACATTTGCAAATTAAAACACAAAGAAACATCCACATTTGCAGTTGCCTTACATTATTCGCATATTTCGTTAATAAAGATTAAAAACATAACTAACATTCGCAAAAGTATACATTTACACACCTTCAATTAAACACTGTGCCTCCGAAACATTTACAAACATTGTCATTGTAAAAATAAACAATTTAAATCATTAAAACTTATCACATCCAGTTATTACATAAATACAAAGTACATACTTCTTCTAAGTTAAAATACAGATCATGTACGTAAAAATACAAATACAACCAATAAATACATTAAAATTGACACAAACAGACATTATATATCAACTTTATAAACAGTTAATTATCTATATTTTAAGTAAATAACAAAAAAGTCATATAGTCGCGAACAAAAGATTTACATTTTTATACAAAAAATAATATTCTTTACTTTATACATACTATCAATACTACATTCGAATACATAAATAAAACAGTTAGAAATAAAGTCTTACCTGTCTAACGACGCAACAACAGCACAGGAACAAGAACACGCCTTCTGCGCCCCGCGAATCTCGATCTTCTGGGGAATTCCACCGTTGACGCACGCCAATCGAAACGCAACGTCAAAAACGTAGCGCTCCGATTGGCTGAAATAAAACGTCAATCAAAAATTGTACACTTCCAAAAGGAAAGCAAAAAAAAACTAGACCGATGACCTACTAAACGTAGGTTGCGTGAAGGGGACGCATTGCGTCCGCCATTTTTTATTTAAAATACATACATAAGCATCAACAAAGGCAGTCAACATATTACTAAACACAAAAAAATACAAAAAAGTTACATACACATTCCATTTATTACATAATGCTAAAAAATACTTACACAACATCACATCTACAAATATACACATCACACTATAAACATAGCAACACTAAAATACACTCATACAGCACCAACAAAGCATCAATAAATAACACCACCACACAACTAAACAACTACGCAACGCTCACACATGCAACGCCACTCACACATGCAACGCCACTCACACATGCAACGCCACTCAACCACGCAACGCCACTCAACTACGCACACGCAACGCCACTCAACTACGCAATGCCACTCAACTACCCAACGCCACTCAACTACGCAACGCCACTCAACTACGCAACGTCACTACTCAACGCCACGCAACTACACGCAACTACGCAACGCCACTCAACTACGCAACACCACTCAACTACGCAACGCCACTCAACTACGCAACGCCACTCAACTACGCAACGCCACTCATCTACGCAACGCCACTCAACTACGCAACGCCACTCAACTACGCAACGCCACTCAACTACGCAACGCCACTCTACGCAACGCCACTCACACATGCAACGCCACTCACACATGCAACGCCACTCACACATGCAACGCCACTCACACATGCAACGCCACTCACACATGCAACGCCACTCAACTACGCAACACCACTCAACTACGCAACGCAACGCAACTACGCAACGCAACTACTCAACGCAACTACGCAACGCCACGCAACTACGCAACGCCACTCAACTACGCAACACCACTCAACTACGCAACGCCACTCAACTACGCAACGCCACTCAACTACGCAACGGCACTCAAATACGCAACGCGACTCAACTACGCAACGCTGCCCACTCAACTACGCAACGCCACTCAACTACGCAACGCCACTCACCTACGCAACACCACTCACCTACGCAACGCCACTCAACTACGCAACGCCACTCAACTACGCAACGCCACTCAACTACGCAACGCCACTCATCTACGCAACGCCACTCAACTACGCAACGCCACTCAACTACGCAACGCCACTCAACTACGCAACGCCACTCTACGCAACGCCACTCACACATGCAACGCCACTCACACATGCAACGCCACTCACACATGCAACGCCACTCACACATGCAACGCCACTCACACATGCAACGCCACTCAACTACGCAACACCACTCAACTACGCAACGCAACGCAACTACGCAACGCAACTACTCAACGCAACTACGCAACGCCACGCAACTACGCAACGCCACTCAACTACGCAACACCACTCAACTACGCAACGCCACTCAACTACGCAACGCCACTCAACTACGCAACGGCACTCAAATACGCAACGCGACTCAACTACGCAACGCTGCCCACTCAACTACGCAACGCCACTCAACTACGCAACGCCACTCACCTACGCAACGCCACTCACCTACGCAACGCCACTTACCTACGCAACGCCACTCATCTACGCAACGCCACTCATCTACGCAACGCCACTCAACTACGCAACGCCACTCAACTACGCAACGCCACTCAACTACGCAACGCCACTCAACTACGCAACGCCACTCACACATGCAACGCCACTCACACATGCAACGCCACTCACACATCCAACGCCACTCAACCACGCAACGCCACTCAACTACGCAACGCCACTCAACTACGCACACATGCAACGCCACTCACACATGCAACGCCACTCACACATGCAACGCCACTCACACAGCCAACGCCACTCACACAGCCAACGCCACTCACACAGGCAACGCCACTCACACAGGCAACACCACTCACACAGGCAACGCCTCTCACACAGGCAACACCTCTCACACAGGCAACGCCACTCACACACGCAACGCCACTCACACACGCAACGCCACTCACACACGCAACGCCACTCACACACGCAACGCCACTCACACACGCAACGCCACTCACACACACAACGCCACTCACACACGAAAAAACACTCACGTTGCCAATAGATCTCGCAGTACGACAGTTGGAGCCATTACAATTGCAAATAACAATGCCTTTCACTTTGGTTATCATTTTTAATACATAAAGGGCTTTGTCATTTACACAACCAATAGCTCCAACTTTCCTACTGCGAGACCTATTGGCAACGCCAGTGCTTGTTAACCTTGCGTTTTGCTCACCCATTGGATGTTTTTTCTGCTCTACATGCGTGAATACTAGAACTCGGTTGAAATAGTTCACATGAACTAAAAGATTTTCTTTTCCCTAAAACGATTTTTATTCAATTTTCATTAGCCAGAAAATGCTACCAACAATCGTGAGATGCACTTTGAGAGCACAGTGGTCATCTATATTTTCTCAAAGTCACATTATCATTTAACATTAAATGTTTCACATCTTCCATTCCCCAAAAATTAAACTCACCTATCCTTCCACCAAGTTCAATTTCCTTACTTCACACATCACTGACAGACAAGGGAATCACATCAGTTATCGGCATCAGCCCAATTGTATAACCGTTGCCCACCCCAACTATAGCCCCTACCCAGGGATTCTGTGCACATTTTCATCCTTTGAATAAATTAGCCCTAGGCTCTAAACCCAGGAGGGCATGCCCAGTTTGATTTGTCTACAGACATATAATGTCAGAAATGCGATATTAATTTCAGAGGAAAGGCGACCCGCTAACTCAACAAACCCACTCTAGTTGGTACAAAACAGTTCTGAGAGAATCATTGTTCAATCCCTTATAGCTATGGCACAAGCAGGAGGCAAACCCCAGAGACGCCTGAGCTATGTGCACGCATTACCAAAGCATTTTAAAATACAGAAGTAACATTAATGAACATTTTGACACCATGATCAATGAATTAGGATACGTGGAACCAGAGATATGATTTGTTACATTTGAACACCAAAAAGTGTATTAATAAAGTCAAGCGCTATGGAAAAGCTGCAGTTTGCCGGCTAACAGAGATGGAGTGGAACTTTGGAACATGAAACGGGTTGTCCTGGTCCATGTCTTTACCTTCAGACTTCAGGCCTGAGTCTAGCAGATGGGTACTCCATCACAAACGTGACAGATATCCCATGCGCCTTATTACAAGTGCCATAAGATATAGCCCACTTATAATAAGGCAACCAGGATATCCATCCCATGTGTGATAGAGAAACCTGTCTGCCAGGTCTCTCTCCAGCCAGGGATCCTGGTAGGTCCAGTTCTCTTTAGTCAGCTGAGCCCTCTTGGAGTCGTGACTCCTGCTTTTGTCTATTCACAGCAGGTTAACAGGAGGTCAGCCACTTGACCTTCGAAGAACAATTTCAATCCCTGGGTGCCAGTAGGCTTCATGAGTCTTCAAGTCCTTCTATGGGTTCCTTTATTCCAGCAGGAGTCAGAAGTCAAGATCATTATTCCAACAGGGCCTTCCACCTCAAATTATATCTTCCCAAGTCCAGTAATCTTCTGAGGAGGTGGTGGCTCAGGTGGCAGATTTATCCTGTACGCTAGCAAGTAATTGGATAAAATCAACCACCCAACTTTCTTGCAGTCCCCCACCTCCATGTGTAGCACTTTCTCTTTTTCTTACTGTAAATTGCCCCAATTACCCAGGATCGTCTGCTTCAACTGGACAAGACCCACATGCCAACTGATAGTCAAGTCTGCAGTTTCTTGGCCACTCCCCTACCTGACAGGGTCAAAACTCGTTTCCCCTTCTATCAGGGATAAAGCCTAACTGTCTGTGTGGGCCCTGGGAATGAACAGGAAAAACCCTCTCTGATTTCCAAGTCACAATAGGCAGTGTTACATTTTTCCTTTGGTCTGCCAACTGTTCCTGCCCACTCCCGGATAGGTAATTCCTTCTAACTAGACAGTAGTTAAAACCAATTAGCCTTTCCTGGGCTAGAAGGCCATTTTTTGGTGAGCCAGGAATGTCCCAGGCAAAGATGTGCATACCAACTCTGGAGGTGTGATGAGTGGCAGAACCAATTATGGCTCAGGCAGCAGAAAGTTAATTTTTACAAACTTATTTTTCTGCTTAGATGATCAAAATCTGATTTCATAATTAGGTTAGTTTTAAAAACGAACCAGTGGCATTGCCAGTATGCCATGGGCCCTAATGCAAGAAATGATATGGGTCACCTGGACACTATTTGAACTATGAAAATACTACAGAAATCAGGGTTCAATGGTGCCTCAGGCCTCTTGGCTCTGGTGTCACTACCGCTACTGCACATACAGAAGCTATACCGCTGAAACTAAGTAGAAATAACTTTCAAGCATTTTCTAGCCCTTTACTCAGCTGAGGTGGAAATAAAAGTTTTGAAACCCACTTGGGCATATTTGGGAACTAGCTTAGCCAGGCCTACAATATGAAGTAAACTTAAGCATTTTATTTCACTGTGAGGGCACGGTACGCCCAATATGCAGTGTGTCCTATTGTTATATATTAGCACCCGCACTGTGAGCTTACAAGGCACACTTCAGGGTTGACATGAATATTCAAAAGCAGGCTTGCCATACACAGCAAATCCACTTTTCTTTGCCATGTATTCACTGCAATGCATTTAAGCTACAGCCCAGCCAGAACTCGGTGGTGCTCCTGGCAAACACTTTTTTCAAATCTGTGGGTGGTGTAAATATACATTGGAGCCCACATATGACTTGTTAACTTTCCATGAATAGGCTCCACATGTACAATGCAACATTTACAATGGACTTCTAGGGATGCTTTACACGTCTAAAAGGGAGTTCTAGCATTAGTGCCTACACTACCTCAAACTTTATATATTAACATTAATATTGTTAATTATTTTTTCCTTTGCGAATATCTTCCTTACATCCCAAGTTACTATGCTATAGTGGGTGTTTTTCTTTTTTTTCCATGTAACACAACCACCAGTTTGGCTCCCCCTCAGACATTAATAAAATAATGCTCAATCAGCTTTCAGAATTCCAACTCAATCTGAGGGGCACAGCCCCAAGATAAATACTCAGAAGTAATTTAGGGTATTCCCATATTTCATGCAGATTATATTATAAATGTTTTGTGTAATATAGATGAGGTGTAGGACCAAGCATAAATACATTTGTACTTCCTGTACCAAATGTGCAAGGAACGACTGTGGACTGAAATATCTCTCCACAATATCTTGCATATCTTAGATGAGATATCTCTCCACATGCTCCCATTTCATGAAATAGGCAGACTGCAATGTTCTTACGATGGAGTACAGCTTCAAGATCGTGCCTTTAAATGTGGATGAGTTGAATTTCTCAAACCAGTTTTTTGGCGGGTGGTCACCTACTTCATCGAGGGGTATAGTGCCCATTGCCTAAGGTGACCATAGAGTATCTTTTTGTTTTCCTCACTCTAGAAGTTCTACTTGCATTGGAGAAACGATTTAATTTTACCCTTACTATGCATATCTGAGATAAGTCTAGAATCTTCCTTGTGCCATTTGTCAAAAGGACCTGCCTGCAGTGCTGGGGCAAAGTCCACATTGAAGTGTCTTGGGGTCTATGGTGATGGCAAGGAGGTCAGATCAAGCCTAGTTGCCAATGAGTCTCAGATTTTTAGAACCATATTTACTGGGGTGCTTTTCTAAGCATTCTGCAGTCTCCCCTCCTTTAGCAGCCAGATAATATCCCAGTATTATGTCATCAAGACTGGTGTTTCCCTGTGGGTAGATAGCTTGTATTTTTCTGCCTTAGATGATTCCAGACAAACGTGCAATTGAGAGGCATAGTAATGTACCCTAAAATCTGGTATGGCCAAGCCACCCTGTTGCTGAAGGCATTGCGATAGACAGAAGGACATCCTGGTCAGGAGCCTTTCAAAATAAAATTATTAACTGCATGCCGGAGACCTCATAAAACCTGCAGCCTCCTTAACTGGGAGTGTTTGAAATAGATATAATTCCCTTATAAGATTGCTCATTTTAATGGCAGCATATCCCTCGATCCACAAATGGAAGAAGAGTGATGATCACCTCAACTCCCTATATATTTAGTCAAAGTATTATTGGGTAGTTTCTTTTAAATAGGTGGATTACCTATGGCGTAATCTTAACTCCCACATATTTATCATGGGTAAAATCCTACCTGCAGGAATATTTGTTTTGGATACATATCATAACAGCACTTAGGAGTCTAAAGTTTAGATTTTCAATTTACTCATATTAATTTTATATCCAGATACCCTTTCAAAGTTTCGCAGTTCTTGCACAAAGTCTTCCAAAAATGCTCCAGATCACTCAGGGTTAGAATAATAACATCCTCAAAGACGGATATTTTATGTGTGTTTGAACCAAATGGTGTGCTGCTGAAATCTCTAGCCAATCTTATACTTGATACCAGTGGTTTTATACTAAGAGCAAAAAGAAGAGGGGCTAATAGATACTCCTGATGCGTCATACCCGTGTACAGTCGAACCTTGTCAGAGGCCCAGCACTTGTGTGTTATTTTTGTGGTTGGAGTCTTATATTTAGTCATAATCATGGCATGACGTTTAGGGTCTAAGCCCATGGCACTCAAAATGTGCCATAGACCGTATCAGTTCACGTGGTCAAATGCTTCTCAAAGGTGAGCAAAACCAATATTGCTTGGACTTTCTTTTTCTGGACATTCTCAACCAGGTGAACTATCTTGCTTGCATTTTTATGCAGCCACTGCTCTGTAACAAAACCTAACGGATCAGGGTGAATTAGTCCCGAAAGAAGGGCCTCGCTTAGAGTATTTTTGGGTATAATTTAGCAACAATATTTAGCATTGCCACGGGTCTATAGGAAGAATAGTGCGCGTGACATGCCCCAGTTTCAAAATCACTGTGAGATTAGCTTCTGACATGGATGGTATGATTTTAACTGTGTCTGCCAGGTGATTGTATAGTTTCAATATTTTAGGGATCAATTTCATGCCAAGGGTCTTACAGAATCCATCTATAAACTCATCCAGACAAGGTGATTTATTCGCTCTGTGTTCTCGGAACTTGTGTTAGAAATGGGGGTCTCTAGCTGGCAGAGGGTTACACCATGTCCAAGTAGGGACCCTTATTCTAGTCAAAGTAAGGGAGTCACACAGCTAAGATTACCCCTGCTCACCCCAATGGTAGCTTACCACGAGCAGTCAGGCTTATCTCAGAGGCAAAGTGTAAAGCATGTGTACATACACACACAGTAACACAGTGAAAACACTAAAAAAGGAATTCACTCCAGTTTTGAAAAATAACCAATATTTATCTGAATACAACAAGACCAAAACGATAAAAATTCAACATACACAAATAAAGATATTAATTTTTGCCTATGAAGTAGACAAAGAACATAGGAAAGTCTTTGTAGACACACTACAGGGGGGTAGAGACCTCTTTGTGAGAGGACAGGCACAGCCCTATTCAGGTGCCAGTGACAACTCCTCCCACCACTCTAGCTCAGGAAGGCCCATCAGCCTGTTGATGGGCCATCAAGATTTCCTATAGTTGTAGTCGGTGTGGTTTATATGCGGCAGACGCACTTCATTGTCCTAAATTGTTATTTATTCTGATATTTTGTAGACTTTTTTTGTGTGTACTGTGTCCTATCTGTTTGCTGATGTAAAACTTAATAAATAAAATTTTAAAAAAGGATTTCCAGGGCACCCCTCAACTTCCTTCGTGTGTCTGTCTAGAGGGAATGCAAAAAAAAGCCCAACTGTCACCCTCCCTCAGACGTGGATTCCACAGGCAGGCAGAGGCATAGAATGGTGAAGCAAGAAAATGCCTACTTTCTAAAAGTGGTGTTTTCAAACACGCAATTTGCAAACCAACTCCATCAAAAGATGTATTTTTAAATTGTGAGTTCAGGGACCCCAAACTCCAAATCTCATACCGCCTGATTCATCAAGCTTTTTTGCGCTCGCAAAGGGCCAGATTCTGAGAATCTGGCCCTTTGCGAGAGCGATTTTTGCAATTGGGATTCAGCATCCCAAATGTAAAAATCGCTAATTGCGATCTCGCAATTTTGCGAGGAATTACATTTAAGGAATCTCTATTTGAGATTCCTTAAATGCAATTCATCATCCTATTTTTTTTGCGAATTCGCAATTTCTAGGTGCAATTTACCGCGAGGTCAGACCTCGTGGTAAATTGCGAAAACTCAGAAAAATGCATTTAAATGCATTTTTCTGAGTTGCATGTTACACACACACATGTCCTTTGGACATGTGTGTGTGCAACACCTGTGTAAAATTTCATTTGAGGGGTGCTACAGGGTGTCCTGTGGACACCCCTGGCACCCTTCAAATCGCTATCTTATTTGCGATTAGCAAATTGCTAATCGCAAATAAGGAATACTCCCCATTCATTCCTATGGGCCTTTTGGCCCATAGGAATGAATGGGGAGTTATTCCTTATTTGCAATTAGCAATTAGCTAATCGCAAATAAGGAATTGTAAGGAATCGCATTTTTTTTGCATATTCCTACATGAATCCCGTTTTGCGAGTCCTTAATAGCGAATCGCTATGAATCGCTATTAGGGGCTCGCAAAACGGGAGTATGATGAATCAGGCTGTATCTCTTCCCAATTATAAGTTAAGCTTGTAAGAGATTATATGGCACCTCCAATGATAATCTATGGGAGATACAGTCCTTGCAATAGTGAAAAACTACATTTTGCAGTATTTCACTATCAGGACATGTAAAACACACACCAGTACATGTCCTACCTTTCAAATACACTGTAGCTTGCCCATGGGACTACTTTAGGCCTACCTTAAGGGGTGCCTTACATGTAGTAAAAGGGAAGGTTTGGGCCTTGCAAGTTGTTGAACTTGCCAGGTCGACATGGCAGTTTAGAACTGCTCACACAGACACTGCAGTTGCAGGTTTGACACATTTACAGGGTGTTAGCCCCGACATCATTGGCGTGAGTCTTTCTTCCATTTTTGATGGATTGCCTCCTCTGTTTTGATATGTTTTTGCTGGATTTATGCTTTGGGCAGTCTGCCACTGCTAATCAGTGCCACAGTGCAAGTGCTCCCCATGTTAAATTGATATACTGATTGGATTCCATGATTGGGTTATTTGATTTATCTGTCAGCCCCTAGTACAGTGCACCATGTGTGCCCAGGGCTTGTAAATAAAATGCTGCTGGTGGGCTTTCAGCACTGGTTGTGCCACGCACAGAAGCAGCTTGTAAAGTGTGTCTCAGCCCTGCCATTGTGAGGCCTGTGTGCAGTCTAGCACTGCCATATCGGTTTGGCCAAGTGCACCCACTTGCCAGTCCCTAAACCTTCCCTTTGCTTCATATTAGACACCCCTATGGTAGGCCCAAGGGCAGGGTGCATTGTAAGTATAAGGTAGGACATGCTCTGATGTGTGTACAGCATGTTCTAATAGTAAATTACAGCCATTTTCGTTTTCCACTATTGAAGGCTACCTGTTCCCATAGGTTAGCATGGGCAGTTAGATTATTACATTCTTATTATCCTAACTGACTCTGGGAACATGGTAGAAATTCGAATGTAGTATGACTGAACTCAGAATAATAAAGTACATCTTTTAGTAAAGTTTATTTTAATATTCTGTGTTTGCAAATACCACTTTTAGAAAGTATTTGCTTGCCTAACCATTTGAGCCTGCCTCTGCTGGGTTGTGTATTCCTTGTCTGGGTTTGTATGTGACAGGGCTGGGGAATTCCAGGAGACAGGCTGGGGCAGCCCAGTGGTGAATAGAGAGATGTGCATATATATGGGAGGGAGGAGTTGCACCTGGGACCTGAATAGGGCTGGGCCTTCCCTCTACAATGCTGGCTTCACCCCCTGTGGCTTGTCTGATGTCGCTGCCCTGCACAGTGAAAGGAAGAAGAGAGTCATGTAAACAAAGTGCTCAGGAACTGGTTTGGACTAGGCAGAGGCCTCTCTGCATTCAGAGAACAAAGAATTTTGGGGTACAAATATTGGGACCCTGATCCCCAGAAATTAGATCACTTCTGGAACAAGAAACCTTTCTGCCAAGGAGAAGAACCAAGGAAGCTGCAGGAGTTTGGACTGCCCCTCTGCCAGTGTGCTGTTTGCTGGATTGGCCTGCAGTGGTTGCTTCATTGCCAAGGGAAAGGAGAAGGAACTTTGTAAGGACTTTTATCTACAGAATATTCTCCAAGGGCTTGAACTGTGCTTGCCTCCTGCTGAAATCTCAGGGACAAAAGACTTCACCTCCAGCTCCCTCCTGAATTTCCTTGCTGGGAATTCTGACACTAGTCACTTGCGTGCCGCTGGGAGCCGGAAGTGCGACGCATCAAGAAGAAGCGTGTCGCTGCCGCAGCTGAAATCATCGCAACGCCGGAGAAGCGAGCCTCCGCCGCATCTCCCTGGAAGGGTGTGTTCATCAAAGCTGCCTGCTGTCGCATCACCGGAGAAGCGTGACGCCATCGAGAGAGCCGCCATTGCATCACCGGAGAAGCGCGTGACAGGGCCTGTCGCGGCTCCAAAGTATGGAGTCGTCACAAGGCTGCCAGGGCGTCATCGCATCGCCACATCAAGGGCGCCATCTTATTTCATCGCAACCGGATCATCGCATCGCATCAAGGCGCCATCTTCCGCACCCCAACGGGCCCGCAGGCCGAGAATCTACGCATCACCTCCGCATCGGTAAGGCTCACGACGAGTCCCCTACACTGCGCAAGCATTGAGGAAGGACGCAACCGTTCCCCCGGGTCACGGAACCGACGCATCTCCCCTTTTGCAAGCCTTTTGTTCACTTTGCGTTGCGCATCTAGGTACTTTGTTGAGAACTTTGTCGCATTTACCAACAACTTGAACTAAGAGACTTTAATCACCTTTTAAGTAATCTTAAGTGTAGTATTGTTGATTTTTATCGTTTGTGGTCTTGTGTCTAAGTCTATATAAAGAATACTTATTTTTATAAAACCTGTGTTGTGTCCATCTGTAGTGTTATCACTGTATTACTGTGTATATTCACAAATGCTTAACACACTGCCTCTGAAATAAGCCTGTCTGCTCGTGCCAAGCTACCAAGGGGGGTGAGCAGGGGTTATTAAGAAGTGTAATCCCCTTATCCTGACTTAGAAGTAGGGGTCCCTATTTGGACAAAGGTGATAAACATTGCCAACTAGAGACCCCCAGATCTAGCACAGGGCTACTCATGTGGGTGGCAAAAATTAGTGCTGCAGGCCTACTAGTAGCATTTGATGTACAGTCCCTGGACATATCTGGTGATCTTTACTAGGGACTGGATAAACCAACTATAAATTCAATTTAGACAGAGAGCATTTGCACTTTAGCGCGGTTAGCAGTGTTAAAGTGTCCAGAGTCATAAAACCAACAAAAATAGGCCATAAAAAATAGGAGGAAGAAGGCAAAAAGTGTGGGGCTAACCCTGCAAAAAGGGCCAGATCCAATAGCTAGTGTAACAGAAATGGGTGCCTCCAATTGTTCTGCCCAACCGAGGGAAAACTAAACATATTTAGATTTTGGATATACGGTAATTGCTTATTCTCTGGCTAAGTGTGAGCAGTGTATAGCGAAGTATAACGTTTTGTAAATGTATTCTCCACTTTCTCATAGCGGTGGCATAGTGGTTGGCATCCTAGATCCCCCCATCCTAAATTATTGACTTTGTGCAGTTCACATATAATATGCAACATATTTATTTTAAGGTAATTGACCAAAATGCATGCAAGTTGACATCTATTGCTCTCATTTTTCTTAAAACAGGCTGAAAGATTGTAGACGTATATAACTGAGTCATTTCTTTCAATTCTGCTTCTAGATTTTTCCTTTTCAGCCTTCTCAATCTTTTCAGGTTAGCCTTCATGCTGATTAATTTGCTACATATTACTACCTTTAAAGCATCCCATAGGCCTTAAAGTGGACATTATTATTTCTTTCAAGTTAAAATATTCTGCATTGTCTACTTCCATTTCTGTTTTAAGAATTGGATGTGAGAGACAGGTGAAGTCAAAAGTTGACCCTCTTACCTCTCGGGCCCATATCGGTGTTCATCGAGGCAGGGCATGACCTGAGACAGTTACTAACCCTGTTCTTGCTTACACATTTAGGGAGGCCAAAGCAAGTAGTACTTACCAATAAATAATTATTCTTGAATACTTTCTATCGACATGTGAAAATACGTGTATTCCATCTCTTCTGTGTTGTGTTATCGCCATATGTCTCAGCCCAATAGAGGTTAAGGCTCCATATGCTTGTTAGAGAAGACATTTGTCTCCTTCCCGCCTCCAGATCTTTCAATTTCCCTCCTGTAACTGTATTTTATCCCCTGGCAAAGCTACTGGCCTGTGCTGCAATTGAGGAGCACACTATTACTAGTGTAACATAGGACCGATAAGAGAGCACCACATCATCAGAATCTTCACTCTCTTTGGAGGAGTGAGCCTTTGTGAATACAATTAGCCACTCCAATATGCTTGGTGTTTGCTGCAGTATAAATCACAGTAGCGTAACGTTGGTGTTTAATTCTATGCTGATCCATTGTAGCCAGGTTTGTCTCCTACATGCACATTACTTCCGGTTGCTCCTCCAGGACCAACTTCCATTTTGCTACTATTTTTGTGGTCAAGTTTAGGCTCTTCACATTCAGTGATATTACACTGAACATTGATTTTAGGTTCTGTGTTTATACGTATCAGGTGGGCGTAATCAGGTAAACTGAAATAAGCGGCATGTTGTGAGCATAAGGGGACACAATACCCCTTCTATGTATGAAGAACATAATAATGCCTACTGCTGAGAGCAACTACCCACCCTACCTGCCCTACCTTTTCACCCCCTTCAAACCCCAAAATACTATCCATAGTGTCTATATTCCAAAAAATCAAGTAAGTTTATAGCACAAATGGATCAACTGATTCATCAACCTCCAACAAGAAGGCCAATCAATGGGGAATGAACACAACCTCTTCCGCCCCATCCCAAAAATAGATCAACCAAAGTAAAATACATGAACAGCGATATGGTATGACCCCTTGTATATGTGTTTAGCAGGCCATATGGCTTCAGAAATAGCTTCCTAATGAGTTGTTCACGACTTGGAGTTAGATGCATGTAATCAGTATATTCGAGTATATGTCAGGCACTTTATAATAAAATGCATTTCCTCGCTGTCCAGCCTTGAAATATCTGAGTCAATTTTTCCCTTGCTTCACTTCTCTTCTGCATGGTTTGTAATTCAGTCGCTGACAGTCCAGTAGCTGAAGATGTAAGGGGGTCCACCTCTCCATGGTGCCCATGGTTCTCTACTTCCTGCAGGGAAATTATCAAAAAAACAGCAACATCTGTGCTATACAAAGTAGATTTACTTTTTTCGAACGTGATACTAAAAGCTAACATCAAGCTATATTTGATGCCTTCCTTTCTTAGTGTTTTCATTATACGTCCTAAACAGACTGTGTCAACTGTAGAGTGTTCATTGACATGTCTTGGAAGAGGGAGCACTTGTATCCTTGGTCTACTATATCTGTGCCACTTTTAAAGACCCTTCATTTTCAGAAAGGTAATGAAGCTTTGCTAGAACATGTCTCGGTTTCTGAATCTATTGTTGATGTTTTGGTCCCACCCTTTCAACCCTGTCCCGTCGCAACCCTGGATGATCATCTCCCAGGAAGGAGTAGTGCAGGACTACCACAATGGCGCCCAGATCAAGGCCTTTGGCTTGGTCATCCAGCCCCTGGATGTGCCCCCTTTGAGAGGGATTTTCCAGTTCTTCACACTTTGACAGTGCAAGATCTGGTTTTGCCCGTGTCAATCTAAGCGTGCAAGACCTGGTTTTGCTTGTGTCAATTTAAGCACCTGAGTCATGTCCTTTCTGGTGGGCTCTGCCTGTTAAAGTCTATTCTCCAGTTCTAACATTCATTTGCCCACATTCTCACTTCTTTTCAAAGGCCTTCCGGTTTGATACTGAGGTCTGCCCTTGGTTCTTTGATACATTTGTTTAGGTCTTCTTTAAGCCTCAATATAGTGTGTGCTTGAGTTTTCACACACTCAGGGATTGATCATTGATAAATGTGTTATAGATCAAAGGACTCATCAATAAGTGAAAGTGATTTTGCTCGTGTTTGTCTTTGTGCTTGAGCTGTATCTCTCATCGAGGTCTCCAGGGGGACCAATAATTCTCTTCCATTGTGGCAGCATGCATAGGTTTTTACAGCCCATTTTTACTTTCCTCAAATAGTAGTATTAATATGCCTCCAGGCATGCTTATGCCCAGGGCGGCCAGATGGTTTCTCCACAGCACTGCAAGGGTCGGAGATCCGCTGAACAAAGCATTGTATGCACTATGCTCTTTTGTTCCCAGAGGTATGTGTGATTTAGCATTGATTGGTCATGATTCCCCATTTAGCCTTAGGATCCCCATTCACCAGTCAAGCTCTCATTACCCCTGATTCGGCAGAGATGCCCCCATCGTGCAAAATGGGACACAGAGCTGCAGCCTCTAAAAAGGTCAGACCTGCCTGCAAGAATCTGCCTCATGATGCACATGCTTGATGCTTAAAGTTGGTGCAATCTTGAGTAGATCTCCAGCCAAGCGAGGAACCACTGTCTGGAGCCGTTCTTCCCTCCGAAGGACCTTGTTGAGCTGAGTCAAATTTGTGTAATTTCTTGCTCTGTTCTCTTCCCACCTGAGCGTATGTGACCCTGGACATGTAAACTGCCAATGCATCATTGGACTTGAGTGGAATGGACAGGAGAAATGTCCTCCCAGCATGGTGACAAGCCCCACTCTAAAGACTTTTGTAAGCATTTCGACATATTTTACAGTTTTTTTAAAAACGTAAATGTGTTAGACCTGGAACGATTGGCGTGGGTCTCCCCTGCATTTTTTGCCTTTGCCTCCTGTGGTTTTGCTGTGTGTTGGACTCTATTTTGCTGGTCTAGATGCTTTGGGCACTTTGCCACTGCTGTTCAGTGCCAAAGTGCAAGTGCTCCCGTTGTAAATTGGAGTTATGGATTAGTACTTCCATCATTGGCATATTTGAATTACTAGTCAGACCCTAGTACAGTGCACTGTGTGTGACCAGGGCCAATAAATCTAATGCTGTTAGTGGGCTGCAGCACTGATTGTGCCACCCACAGAAGCAGCCTGTAAAATGTAACTCTAGCCTGCCATAGCAGAGCATGTGTGCAGTCTGGGACTGCCATGTCAACTTGGCAAGTGCACACACTTGCCAGTCCCTAACCTTCCCTTTTCTTGCATGTTAGTCACCCCTAAGGTAGGCCCAAGGTACCCCTATGGGCAGGGTTAATTGTATGTGAAAGGTAGGCCATGCTCTGATGTGTGTGGCATGTCCTGATAGGGAATTACTGCCAATTTCTTTTTTCACTATTGCAAGGCTACGCGTTCTCATAAGACAGAAAGGGGAGTTTGTTTATAACATCTTATAAACATAACTACCCTGGGGAACAAGGTAGGAAAATAAAGTGTAGTATGCCTGAACTCAGAATGTTCAAATGCATCTTTTAGTGAGGGTGATTTTTACATTCTGTGTTTGAAAATACCACTTTTAGAAAGTAGGTATTTTCTTGCCTAACCATCCAGTGTGCCTCTGCTTGGTTTGTGTATTTCATGTCTGGCTTTTGGATGACAGGGGCTGGAGAGGGGCAGTGGCTCCAGAAGTCTGATGAGCCCGGGCTGTGCTGAATAGACCTGGGCTGCATTTAGAGTAGGGGGAGGAGATTTCCTTTCCCCAGAATGGTCCTGGTCTTGCTTCAACAATGCCGTCTCCACCTCCTGCCAGGAAGCTGCACTAGTGAGGACAGAACTGGTTTTGGCTGGGTACAGACACTCTCTGCCTTCAGAGAACAAATGATTTGTGTGTATAAAAAGAGGGGCCAAGACCCCAGACTTTTAGATCACTACTGGGAAATCAAGAGGAACCTATGCCAAGGAGAAGAGAAGCTGAGGAGGAATACTGCCCCTGTTTGCTGTCTGGGATTGGCCTGCAGTGGCTAATTGCTGCCAATGAAAGGAGAAAAGGACTTTGCTGCTTGCTTTGTCCCCTGCTTAAGCCAGCTCGTCATGGGTGTTACTTGCGCTGTGCTTATGACGAGCTGGCTTTGTCATGAATAAAGGGATTCATGGAATGTCAGCACAGGAGGGGAAAACCCCATAGCACCCAAGGTGTTAAAGAAAAGATCTCCAAGGGCTTGAACTGAATTTCCCCCCTGTTCTAGAGGTCTCAGGAACAGCAATGTCCTCACTGTGTCTATGGGCACGGTCTCTGAACGTCCCCGCAGAAGAAAAAGGGATAACCGACTCTGTCATCAAGTCTGTCGCAGGATTCCGTGTCCTGAAAGCACCGCCGAGAGCAACGCCTCGATTCGCAATGCAACCCTGGTCTCAAGGACTTCGTCAATGAGCTGCTGCTTGCACCGCGTCCTGTGGGCACCACCCTCCGCAACGCTGCTCTACACGCTGCAAGGACGTCACCGACTCAGTCGCCGCACGGTGACCTGCCAGCACTGCAGCAAGCATCATCTCACCCTTCAACACAAGCCCTGGTCTCACCGACTCTGTCAACAAGCCGCTGCCTGCACTGCAATGCTCCGTTTCACAATGCGACTGCGACGTTTGCTCCAACCGACTCACACCAACATGTTGGCCACAACAAGAAAGAAAGGTTGTGTGTCCTAGTCTGTTGATGCTTTAGCTGGCCCTCATCGACACAGTCGGCTGGAATTGTTAGACTCTGTCGTATTCAGTATCACTGTAGGCCCAGGATTAGTAATTGAATCAGAAGAACTGCGTGTTGTTGATTTACCTGCAATTTAAAGGTTATTTTGTACAAGTACTATTTTTCAAGAGTGTTGTATGTTAGATTTTTATCGTATTTGGTCTTATTGGTTTAGATAAAGATTTACTATATTTCTAAACTGATGTATTTTCCATTTGTAGTGCTTTCACTGCACACATTCTTTAAACACTGCCTCTGAGATAAGCCTGTCAAAAACATTTTGATGGCATGACCATGAAGCCTGGCGTTGGCTCAGCTCTAGTCGGAACCTTGAGCCCATAATAAACCGGGGCTTTCATGTTGCTTCTGCCTTCCACCCTTCCCCTACCCAGGCTGTGATGTTACGGCCAGTGATTCTGACTTTTGAACTAGGGAACCAGATTCAATTCTCAGTGTCAACTAAACATCCTGTGATTCTGGGCAAATCACTTAATCTTCTCGTGCCTATAAAAAATGAATGCGACCTCGTGCAATGCAACTGGTACTTATGATAATCGCTCCAATGCCTTTGGGTCGAGTTCACGCTATATATAAAATTTGCAGAAAAATGCACAAAGAGGTCAAAGCACCACGTTAAACATGAAAATGGAAAGACAAATATATACCCACTCAGTGGCTGATTTGTACAGCGTAAACTCTAGCCTGCCATAAATAAATCACACCTTTCCTGCTTAAATCGGTTGATTTTAAGCTAATATTTAATTTAATCAAAACTCACTATCGCACATGAAAGCATTTTCAAACATGTGAGTTCAGAACACCAGTTGTACAAAACCAACCCTGAATGATTTAATAGACAATAACGTTTCTAAGTAATAATCTGGGCTACTTACAGTATTTACATGACAACTATCTTGCCTTCTTAGTTCACTAATATTTAATGTTTAAAAACTCACTTTTAATATGTACTTCTCAGAGCAGTGCTATAATGTGACGGATTTGCCTCAAAGCTTCCACCTGTTAAAGAAATACACTTTTTTGAAGTTTGAAGAGATGTTATCATATTTTCGGTGGTGCCTGTTGTATGATTTACATACGGGCGAGACAATCTAGACCCTTGGCTCGGCTCTCTGTTAATTTGTTGGTTCGTCCACCTCTATACATCTGTACACAAGAAAGGACGATCTCCCCTAAGCTCCGTTTCAGAACGTTCGACACATTCCATTTACACAAATACAAATTATAAAACATTAAAACAAAATGGTATATGTCAGCGCATAGCTCGAGAGCTCCTTCAGATATGCTAGAGCCTAAATACCCACCCTCAACATGAAGACATTCTAGGGAAGTGCCCTTTTCTCAGGCAGCTGAAGGCGGAGCAAATGACGTAATTGTTCCAGAAGTCTCTACGTAGCTGTCAGCAACAATACTGCGTACTTCACACTCCCAAACAAAGGCATGTTATAGCTGGGTTGCTCATCTCCACACCAAGAGAGAGGCGGAGATCCTACACTGCCTGTCTGTGGAAAGGCATGCTGAACACCAAACATCTGTTTGGGGGCACCATCTTTATCACTACTCCACAGCCGTCATCTGCGACTCCTTCTTATCCTCGGAGCACAGCAGGTACACTCCACCCTCCCTCTGAGACTGAAGGCCTCTTTCAACCAAAGTGTTATTGGACACAGTACATGGAAAGCTGGTTTTCAGAATTTACTCGCATTTGTCGTCTGAGTTTTTGGCAGTCTACTCTAGAATAATAATGTAATTAGAATTTCTTTTCTTATTTGTCATACTTCCAAATACCTATAGTTCGTTTAGATTGCCTGGTGCACTATGCTAATATGTTGGGACGGCCACTATAGCACATACAATGGCAGGCAAAGCACGAAGTTAATACATTACACTGTGTAGCATTTATGCAGCACAACATCTGGCGTCTTCAGAGTCTTGGCAGTGACGACTGCATCGGTTAGGAGACTGCACAGTCAGGCTCAAACTGCAAACGACTCTTCTGTGTACGTGGCTTTCACACACGGACATTTAAGTCAGATAAAAAATTACCCAGTTATGGATACCTTCTTCCCCATGGATGAGACTGCACAACATTTCAATGGTAACGCAATCTATGTGGGAATGAAGGCCATTTCCAGAAACACTGTCGGATCCAGTTGCCCTGTGCACAAGAGACATCGAGAAGAGATGAAACATCACAAAAGTCACAACTCTTGCGGGGCGGGGCTTAAAGTGCATACTCTCCAATACAGCATGCCTCGCAGAGCAGCTCATGCGCTGCCCTGGCTCGACCTAAAAACAGTGTCGGCTGCACATGCATGAAAACGTCAAATCAGTGCCTCAAGACTTACCACTTAACATTCAGAAACAAACTGAAATGAACAACCTCGTATACAACACTAATGTATATGTGACATACATCCTTGATTCCTAAAAAACTATCTCGGGTCCTGAAGCACATCTATGTAGACATGCATCATTCAAACCTTGTGATTCAAAAGTGAGAGACTCAGCTTTGAGGATTCAGGACATGATTCACTTAGGGTAGAATGTGAACTTTCCAGATGGGACCATCTTTCCCAGCATGCACCAATCTTTGCATGCACTCGGCATAGCCCAAAGAGGGGCCGTCAACTAATGGAAAAACATACAGAGCACTAATGAACAAATGGAAAGCCTCCGTGTGACCCATGAACAGCCTATGAATAAGAGGCAAGTCCGCCTTGAAACGCGTCAGGCAATGTAAATATAAGAGGAAACACGAAGCGTACCGTCACTTAAAAAGCCGGATGGCAGGCCGAACGTCGAGTGCTCCTTTGTAGCTGAGAGGTACTTTGTTGAATAAAATTACACACAACCGCCTTTGCCGTGGAAGGAGCACCATCCCCTGAAGAAGAGAGGCTGTGGGTTGGAACAAGTTTCAACCCAGTCAGCGCGTGAAGCCAGTGTTAATTATGATCGCCTCAGTGGTTCCTCATCCTACTTAAGGAAGAAAGTTTGTTCTAAAGAAATGGTGTGCCACGGAACCCACTTAGGGTAGAATGTGAACTTTCCAGATGGGACCATCTTTCAGGATAAATTGGAAGATTTTCACTCATGGTTAAATCAGAGTGATGTGAATTAGCAGTTTTCGTTGGAAAGCAGTCCTGATGTTGTCAATTTCTTGGATTTGAAGATCACGCATGATGAAGGGGTTCTTGCCATGAATCTTTATACCAAACCCACGGCAAGGAACACGCTTTTAAAATACAATAGCCACCACCCCCGAAATCTACGTGATAATCTCCCTTTTGGTCAGTTTCTCCGCATCCGGAGGAACTGTACCAAAAGGGAGGATTATTTTAGAGAGGCTAAGATACTACAAGAAAAGCTTGTCATGAGGTCGTACCCATACAGACTAGTTAAACATGCCATGAAGCGTGCATGGTTTTATGACCGGCAAGCTCTACTACAAAAAACGAAATTTGACAACATGACCATTGACAGTACACAACCCATTACATGTGTCATGACGTATGGCACGGAGTCAACACAAATCAGTAAAATCATCAGACGTAATTGGCATCTGATTAGAAAGTTTGAGCCGCAATTAGCTATCCCGCGTTTTGCATTTAAGAGGGGCAGAAATCTGCGTGACCATCTTGTAAAAGCCTATGTCGAGCCTAGGACCAGTACCTTAACCAACCTTTGGGGCTTAGCACCCGTTGTGGGACACTTTCCTTGTGGTGGTTGTACAGCATGTGCTACTACTCAGGTTACAAAGACTTGTTGCCTTAATGGGAGGCAAATAACGTTAAAACATCACTCAAATTGTATGACTAAAAACGTAGTCTACTGTATACAGTGTCCCTGTGCCTTAAACTACATCGGTAAAACAACGCAAGAAATAAAGAAACGCATCACACAACACCAATCACGCATTCGATGCAATGTAACTACTGCTCCGTTGGTTGAACATTACAACAGCATGTCATATGAGCCATCTGACAAGGAGTGGTTTGTCATTGAAGTTGTAAAAGGTACAAGGAGAAGACAGAATGTGGATGAGTTGCTCACAAAAAAAGAGAACAAATGGATTTGGTTGTGTAATACTGTGGAAAATGGTTTGAATGCTTTTATTGAATGGCATACATTGGCCACGATGAGATAATTTAAGCTTCATGAGTGCTTCTTGTTATAATGGCAGCAAGACTAGAAGCTGTTTGGTGTCGGTATTTTCAACTGCCTTATACGTGGATGGTTTCTTAACCTGTTTTGTAAATAGTTTCCCGACTCTGGTTGGTTTAATAGTACTGCCGGACACACGGCTGTGTGCCCCATTTCTATGTGTGCAGTCATGTAACCTTACGATTGTGGTCTATATTTGGATCTAGCTTGATTTGATTTATCTGTGGATGAGTGTTTATTTACCACTGACTACATACATCCGAATACTACCTATCTGGTTCCTGGAATCAGCCACACATATAGATAGGTTTGTAGCATACTGGGCTCCACTCCAAGATGGCCGCCACATTAGCAGACTGTGTGACGTCATTGGGAAACGGCGTCTTAACCACGGTGTGCGTTTCGGGACAGTGATTCCCAGATTTTGACCAGGAGTATTGTGGATCGAGTACGGCCGGTTATTTTGCCGCTCAAGTGAGTACGCACTGTATTATGTGATTATTCGTACTTGGTTTTGCTTCCGGAAATGCCATTTAATATTAGTTTGTCATTTTTAATACCCGCAGGTTATATGGGGGCTTTCGGATATGTAAGTTACAAACTTCACTTCTGGTGTTTCGTTAATTGTGGTGTTTTGTCTGAAGGCACAGCGTGCTAACTGGGTTTTTTCTGTTGTAATTTTTGTTGCCATTTATAGCGACAAGTCTGGCGTGTTCTGAACGTGAGTAGCACCTGAATAATGACTAGGCGCGTATATTTTAACAACTTAGCACCTTGGGCTGATTATTGTTATATTATCTTTCTCACCAGATTATTAGTTGGTCCAATTAAAGGGACATGTGAGTATTTTACTTTTACACACTCTTGGAACAAGGTATTTGGCTAAGTCACGCTATTGGTGAACTGACTAATGATGTATTCACTTGGTGAGGGTCTTTTGGTCTCTGATTCTTGCTTTTGGAATTCGGATTCCATACTAATTTAACCCTTGGCATGAAATTGGTCATGCTCATTTGGTTGTCTTTTCGTGTTGGGCTGACTACATAATTCTCCTTGTACCTTAGGGTATGTTTTATGCTTCTGTTATTATGTTTGTATTAGATATCCCTGTGCAACTATTCTGTCCTGAAGATGGTCCGAAGGATCGGTTTGACCAACGAGGACCAAAACGTCGACGCACAACGCCTTTTTTGCTAAAAAATTGCAAATGCACTTTAATGTAATTTGTGTATTTCTTTGTGTTAAGTCACTTGAATGTGGTTCTAGTGTTGGTCCACACTATATGCGAAAGGTGTTCCTTGTACTACCACAGTACCTTTTGTGATTATTTTGGTAGTATTTTTGTTGCCAGACTTTTATCTCCAAAAAAGCTACTCACTCACTGAAAAAAGAAAAAAGAAAATAATGTATATTTTTGATACAATTGGAGTATTGTTAGTGAATCCCTAAGGCTACTACAACTAAGTGTTCGCGTTTGTGACACATACAACATTGAAATTAGATTGTAAAGATTCCTTCCTGGACATTTTGCTTCTACTATCTTTCCCAGCATGCACCAATCTTTGCATGCACTCGGCATAGCCCCAAGGGGGGCCGTCAACGAATGGAAAAACATACCGAGCACTAATGGACAAATGGAAAGCCTCCGTGTGACCCATGAACAGCCTATGAATAAGAGGCAAGTACGCCTTGAAACGCGTCAGGCACTGTAAATATAAGAGGAAACATGAAGTGTACCGTCACTTAAAAAGCCGGATGGCAGGCCGAACGTCGAGTGCTCCTTTGAAGCTGAGAGGCACTTTGTTGAATAAAATGACACCCGGCCGCCTTTACCGTGGAAGGAGCACCATCCCCTGAAGAGGAGAGGCTGTGGGTTGGAACGAGTTTCAACCCAGTCAGCGCGTGAAGCCAGTGTTAATTATGATCGCCTCAGTGGTTCCTCATCCTACTTAAGGAAGAAAGTTTGTTCTAGAGAAATGGTGTGCCACGGAACCCACTTAGGGTAGAATGTGAACTTTCCAGATAGGACCATCTTTCCCAGCATGCACCAATCTTTGCATGCACTCGGCATAGCCCCAAGGGGGGCCGTAAACGAATGGAAAAACATACCGAGCACTAATGGACAAATGGAAAGCCTCCGTGTGACCCATGAACAGCCTATGAATAAGAGGCAAGTCCGCCTTGAAACGCGTCAGGCACTGTAAATATAAGAGGAAACACGAAGCGTACCGTCACTTAAAAAGCCGGATGGCAGGCCGAACGTCAAGTGCTCCTTTGAAGCTGAGAGGCACTTTGTTGAATAAAATTACACACAGCCGCCTTTTCCGTTGAAGGAGCACCATCCCCTGAAGAGGAGAGGCTGTGGGTTGGAACAAGTTTCAACCCAGTCAGCGCGTGAAGCCAGTGTTAATTATGATTGCATCAATGATTCCCCATCCTACTTAAGGAAGAAAGTTTTTTCTAAAGAAATGGTGTGCCACGGAACCCACTTAGGGTAGAATGTGAACTTTCCAGATGGGACCATCTTTCCCAGCATGCACCAATCTTTGCATGCACTCAGCATAGCCCCAAGGGGGGCCCTCAACGAATGGAAAAACATACCGAGCACTAATGGACAAATGAAAAGCCTCCGTGTGACCCATGAACAGCCTATGTTTGTGAAGATGTGCAGTGAAAATGAACCACGAACAACACATATAGTGTCAAAACAACATATAAACCACAAACAACATGGATCTTTACTTTTATTCTGTCTCTTTCGTGTTGGTTGTGGGCTCTAAAAAAGTGAGTATGGCTACTGCTTATCCAACCATACTCTACTTGCAAGTAGAGTGTGTGTTGTTCGTGGTTCATTTTCACTGCACATCTTCACAAACACAATTTTTGTTTGTTATTGGACACATCTTTCCTTTGAGCTTGATGGTGCAAATGATGAGATCAGGGCAATCCTGGTGAGTACCTGCCAGATTCCCGTTGGTGGTGCGCCCGCGAGGCGCCATCTCGCTCACACACACTTTTTTCTGTTTGTCTGAGTTTGGCACATAGGTGTGCGTTATTCGTTGTCTCACAACTGTTGTTTTACACAAAGGGATTGGGCGATTTTTAAATGTGGCACAATGTGGATGTACCTCCTACCTCACTAATTAAAATAGAGGAGTTTGTTGCGAAAGTTCTGCAACGTATGGTACAACATCAACATAAGTAATTCATAGGTGCCTTTGTGGTCTAGGTCATTTTTGTGAAAGTATACATTGAGTGGAGGGCGACCTATGACATCATTTTCCCTCTAAGCTCCTTGTTGTTAGTCCTCATGACTGAGCACCTGGAACCTATGGAGTCTCATGTAAAGACCTGGCTACGTTTCATAGACGATTTATTCGTTATATGGAACAGGAATTTAGAGTCAGCAGAAAGATTTGTGCAAGACATCAATAGGAATAATCTTAACCTGCAATTTACTGCCACCATCAGTAAGACATCAATCACTTTTCTGGACACAGAGGTATTTATTGAACAAAACAAAATTGAGACTAGACTCCATCGTAAACTAACTGCTGGGAATTCCACCTTACATGTTAAAGACCTCATCAATAGCATCCCATACGGGGAGATGTTGAGGTTAAAACGTATCCACAGCAGGGAGAATGATCTGATGCAAGCCCAGAATGCTAGCAAAGTAAGATTCATAGAGAGGGGCTATTCAGAGAAAATAATTGATGCTGCCATCTCCAAATCGATGCAGAAAAGCAGGCTGGAACTTCTAATGGGAGGGTCAAATGCAACAACAGTAGGGGCGGACACCGTAGAAACCATACCCGAGTTCAGGATCACTGTTCAATACAGCACCCAACACAAACAAATTGAAACCATTATCAATAGAAATTGGCCCTTGGTTTTAAGTGACCCAATATTAGTGAAAGATCTTCCCAAAAGACCCTCTATAACCTATGGAAGAGGCCAATCCATGAAGGATGAGCTCGTTAAAACCAGTCCAGAGGTTTTGGAATCTACTAATTGGCTTCAGACGCATGCAGGCTTTTTCAACTGTAAAGTATGCAAAGCCTGTCTACAAGCGGTGAACAAAACTAGTTATCTTTCACCATTTGATTTGAAGGAGCACAAGATCAACAAGTTACTCACGTGCAAAACGGAGTACGCAGTCTATGTCTTGTCCTGTCCATGCAATTTGCTCTATGTGGGGAGCACTAAGCTCCCTGTTCAAAAAAGTATCCGACAACACCTTAGAGCAATTTGCAACCAAGATAATACTTACCCAGTGGCAAGACACTTCAAAGCCAAACACGATTCCAAAAGCAGTGAGCTAAAATACTTTGTAATGGACTGTGTCCCTGAGAGTAGACGGGGCGGCAACAGAGAGAAGTTACGCCGCCTCGAGACCCGCTATATATTAGAGTTAAACACAAAACATCCTTCGGGTCTTAATATTACAGAGGATCTGTTTACATGTCTTTAAGAGCACAACCCTATGGGTCATACACTGATGGAATATTAATTTTAGGGAGATGTAGATATATTCAATTTAATAACTTTTTATGGGTTTTAAATATGTATTAATAAATATTTATTTAAAGTTTACACTTTGTAACAGAACTTCTCATATATATATATTTTTTTTTACAAATCTGATATAATGATAATGAATTCATTTTAGCCAATATTTAACCATTTTAAGGTTTTTATATATATTTTGGCGTATTTATGAATTATTGACAGTGTATTTATGATAAATAGAATGGTGAGCTATATAAGAGAAGATCTATCAGGCCCATTTCACAAGCAACAGTGTAGATCTCACATACATCCCTAACCTAACATCCATCTACTTTGATTTAGTGGGTATTTATACCGATATGAGACCTTTAGAGACTACACCCAACCAGTGGTTGCAAAAGCACGATGCACTTTACCTATATCAAGGTGGCAAAAGTAACATTGGGGCTCCGATGTTACTCAATGGGTTTATTTTGCTCTTGTTAATCAACAAATGACAAGAAAAAGCTTCTAGAACTCTTAAAAATTGAAAAAATAAATGAACACAAAAACAGAAACATTGTAACTTGTAAAGCTGCTTTTCAGGATAATAAGAAACAATCGATTTTAAACACTTGGTTTTGCACTATTATACACGTGTTCTTTCAGGATCATTGGTTTTACATTAAAAGTATTTTGAATATTATATGTATTAGCCGGAATGTCAATAATGTGTTAATGTAATTTTCAACACAAGTAACTGTTTGTAGTTTTTAACTGCAAAACTTTTCAACTTCCATACAAGTTGTAGGCTGAAACATGTGACTATCTAATGTGCTTATTTAAACCAATGTCCTGAGTACTGACTGTGTCATGCGATCAAGCGCTCTGGGCAGCGCGAAACGCGTCATGGCGATCTGAAGCCCAAACAATAAAACTTCACTTGCACCTACTTTGGGTCCGTATCCGTTTCTGCAGCTTTTGTGATTCTGTGAAGAGATCGGACAATCCTTGGAATATGTATATATATATATATATTTTCCAAAACTGCTGGTCTCGACCCCAATCTTGGCCTATTGAAGCAGGCACGGACCACAATTATGTGCAATATTTTTCTTTATTCCTTTAGTCGGCCATGATGCGTTTCGGTCCTTCCTGGACCTTGATCACATGACAGCGCTCTTTGGCTTCATCCACCATTTAATAATGCTTAAAGTGACAGTGCCTAGTGCAGGAGGCAAAAGAATCACAGTAACCCCATAGACAGTGAAAACATACTCTACATAGAAAAAATATTTGCGTGTTCCTTTTAAAACATTTGCTAATTGGTTTTTAAATATGTAAAAATGGTTAATTGGAATTTAAGACCCTTTTGACCATATCATGAATAAATATAATAAATAAATAATTTAAGTAAAAAAATAATACATAAAATATGAATGTTAGAACTGGGATTTTTGTTTGGCTAAGGCTTACGCCAAAGCCAGGCAGAAACCACCATTCTAGTCAGGGCAAGGGAGTCACACGCCAAGATAACCCATGCTCACCCCCTTGGTAGCTTGGCACGAGCAGACAGGCTTATCCCGGAGGCAATGTGTAAAGCATTAGCGCACGCACACAACAGCAACAACATCTTAGGCACACCACAAAAGGAACTCCACACATGGTTATATAAAAATAACTTTTGTATTGTCAAAACACATTAGATAGTAATCACACAATATACATTGTGCCAACTGGCATGGGCAATTTTCACAAGGGATTATTTACACCAGGACAGGGCCAGGTGGGCCACTGTCAGAATCAGCACTTAGTAGAACTAGCACTTAGAATAACTGTCACACCAAATAACAATTATAGATCACAACCAGTAACCACTGGTAACAGGTAGGTACACACTACGCAATACTAATAACCATAGGCCTAGATCACGCAGGGACACAAGCTCACTAGTATAACATACTAGGCAAAGCAAACTTCTGAGCATGAGCACCTTTAGAAGTAAAACACAAGCATAAAGGCAAAGCACATTACGCAGCAACTGATGTCCCTAGCCTGGCCAGTGAAAGGGAGTTCCCCATAACCAGTTGTAGCTGGTTCTTACATTGCCTACACCCTGCTAGACAATGGGATTTTTGTGTATAAAAAGAGGCTGCGACCTCTTGTAAAATGTTCTTGTTTCTGACTGGAACCAACCAGGGGCGTGCTGCTGCTGGGGCCCAGGGGAAGGCTTGACTCCCTGGGCCCTGCCCAGCCCCTGGATGACTGTTGGGCTTTCCCTGGGAACCTTTGCCTGTGTTCCCCTGCTTGGAGATTTCTACAATCAAGAGGAACCTCTGCCGGAAGGAGAACAGCTGAAGAAACTAAGGAAGACTGCTCTTGCTGTGTGCTCTGGGGCTGACCTGTTTTGCTGCTCAACTAAAAGAGAGAAGAAGGGGACTTTGCTGTGTGCTGTGACCCCTGCCTGCTTGACAAGACTTTGCTGTGTGCTGTGTCTGTAAGAATCTCCAAGGGCCTGAGAAGAGCTGGCCTCCTGTCCTGGAACCCAGGGTAAAAGGTTCCCAAGAAACTCCAAGACACCGTGAAAATCGTCCTGTGTTCAACCTCGGTGCGTGATTGCAACTGCTGGCCGTGTGGTAGGATTGGTGTGCTCATCGACACATAATTGCAGGTGACCGGAGGATCGTTGTGCCTCCTTGCGTAAGGAATCACCCCAAAAGATCTTGTGGCCTCGTGGGTGATCCGCCAACATCTTGCGCCCTGAATTTGCCTGTGCTGCTAATCACCGCCGCTGCCCGGGGCCTGGAATTGCCAGAAAATCTTGCGACCCCCGCCGGGGCCGCGGAGAAGAAACCGGCGGAGCCGCGCTGGGATTGGTCCCCATGCCGTTGCGTCATCAGCAGGCACGTGCTGTGATTGGTTCCCGCAGCTTCGCGTCATTGCTGGCTCATGCTCTGATTGGTTTCTGCTGTGCGAGCCTCCCAGAGAACCGGAGGCTTGTGGCCGTGTCACAGCGCTGGGGAACGATTAAATGAAATGTCCCGAGGGGCTTGATTGAGAGAGGAGGTCGGGAGCTCACCCCGCCTCCTCGAGTCCCAGAAAGAAGAAGAAAAGTCCTCCTGCGGCCCGGGGCTCCTGTGAAGTGGAGAAAGACCTGGGGCCGCCAGCGAAGAGGGAGAAACGCTGTCACCGGTTGGCGGGGCTCCTGGGTGGAAGAGAGAGCCCCGCCTTTCGCCCGCAGGCCTGCTCCATGACCGGGGGAAGGAATGCAGCTTTTCGCCAGCGAAGGGGGCACAAGGCTCATCGTCGGTTCCTGCCCCTCCGCGCTGCTCCAGTGAAGTCCTGCCCGGTGAGCCTTAGTGGCTGGGGGTGGGGCTCGGGCCGTCCCTGTTTACTCTTTGAGCGGCCCCACATGATAGCGGGCCGCTCCAACGGTTGGGCAGTCTCTTTCACGAAGATGGCCCCCATGGGGGACCCCAAGCCCCGTGTTGTCCATGATGGGCCTGGTGTCACCCCCATTATTTCTAGGAGCCTGTGTGCTCCCCCGAGGGGAGGGGGCAAGTTCCTCATTTGGGGGCACATTGTTTGTTTAAGGGGACTTGGTGGCTCCTAAAGTGCACCAGTTATCCTAGAGCCAAATGGCTCCAACCGCCATGTTGTGCCTCATTATGTTTAGAGCTTGAGGGGCTCCCACGCTGTGGCCATTGATTTTGAGGGCCTGTGTCCTGTCCCCAGTGTTTGAGGGGACCTGTTTATTTTCAGAGCCAGATGGCTCCATCAGTTGGTGCAGTCTTGCCATGAGGGGCTAGTGAGAGCCCCTGTCGCAGTTCTTGATTCTCAGCTGCCCAGCAAGTAGTGGGCAGCTGCACCGTTTAGGCGCCAATGGGGAGCGAGTCCCTGGGAGGGACAGAGGTGGCACAGAGGTGCCAGGCCTTCTACATCTGCGCAGCACTTAGTGCCAGCTGCAACGTTTAGGCCCTGTTACTGTTCCCAGCTGCCCAGCAAGTAGTGAGCAGCTGCAATGTTTAGGTTTGCGCCAGTGGCGCACCCCTGACTGGCGCTGCGTTGGCAGCGCACCCTGACATTCTGGACACAGGGCATTTGAGCCCCTTCTTGATGGCCAGTTGGCCTAGGGGACTGGTAGAGGTATAGGGTGCAAGGCCCTAATGTGATTTTTGCGCAATGTGATTACTAGGCTTGTGATGATGATTACCTAATGTGATTCATGTGCTTTAAATGTGGTGCTAGGAAAGGTAATGCATTTAGTATGTTTTACGCACCCTGTATTGATATCTCTAGAGATGGTTTTACCTATGGAGGTTTATGTTAGTGAGATTATGTTTCACTGTGAGTTACGCCCCTAAATGTGATTTATTCTTAGGAGGCAGAGTCTAATGTGTTTAGACTAGTGAAAGATTGCCTACTGTAGTTATACTGTTATACTGTTTAGGCCTAAAGCAAGGGCAGTCTTCCTTAGTTTCTTCAGCTGTTCTCCTTCCGGCAGAGATTCCTCTTGATTGTAGAAATATCCAAGCAGGGGAACCAGGCAAAGGTTCCCAGGGAAAATACATCAGTCATCCAGGGGCTGGGCAGGGCCCAGGGAGGCAAGCCTTCCCCTGTGCCCCAGTTCACAGCCTCTTTTTATACTCAAAAATCCCTTTGTCTAGCAGGGTGCAGGCAATGTAAGAACCAGCTACAACTGGTTATGGGGAACTCCCTTTCACTGGCCAGGCTAGGGAAATCAGACGCACCACAGGGGGTGGAGCCAGCATTGTGGAGGGAAAACCCAGCCCTATTCAGGTCCCAGGTGTACCCCTCCCTCACATCAGCATGCTAATCTCTCCATTCACCACCGGGACAGACCCATCCTGACTCCTGGAGCCAGGCTCACCAGCCAGCTCCAGCCAGACACAAATTACACAAACATGCCAACTTCTAGAATTGGCACTTCCACACTAGACACAATCATGCCGCATACATCATTGCGCAGCATTCAATCTCACGAGTTCGCACATACCAAACTCGACCCTGCAGTCCCCACACATCAGGAACTACCATGGTCACACATATTCCCCATGCATTCCTATGGGAGGGCAAGTCACTCTCACCACACACACAGAGAGCGCACGTACTTTACACTGGACCACAGTGAAAAAATGCGCAGAGACCTAAAATCATCAACACCAGGTTACAGAAACAGGCTAGGCAAAAGAAAAAGGTTTCGGGGTGAACCTGCCAAAAGGGCCGGGTCCAACAATGTACATATCTACTATGATAATAAAACATGATAAAATATCCTGTATATTATTCAGCGTTAAAATTCATTGAATGATAATAAAATTACCATTTGGTTGATACTTGCATAAATGCAGATAGTAATAGTTGTATGTTTATCTTGGTTAATACCACTCCCGTCTTTGATCATTGTTGCAATCTGTATTGGTGCTATTTTATGCTTTATGTTTAGAGTTTTGTAATTTATTTGCCTCCTATCTTAGTGCAAACCTGGTGATTGCTTATTAAATTAAAACCCTAAATTAGGTTAAGCCCTATTTAATGACCCCACATTTTTGCAAATCCGCTAAAAATGAAATTAATATAGAATAAATAAATACCTAAATTCTACCCATAAGTGTGGGGGTGATAAGAGATTGTGAATTAAAAAAAACATAGTTGTTTTGGTTAAGGTCTGGCGGCAGTCTGTGGTTACTTCCTTGTCTCAACACATTTATTATATTTGTTATCTGGCAGCTAGTGTATCTGGTTATCCTTGGAAGGAATCAGCTTCAAAAAGTAGTATCTAACCCTGTATTACCCATTAATATGGAACCTATTTTTCTCTGATAGGTGGAGAAGAGAAAGAGAATAGTTCTAGATACATGTGTAAAGGTCTTCTGTGGTGTTAAGACCTCCGGGTATCTTGCTATCGAGATCAATGATGTATCTAGTCTCCAATTTGCACAGGGTACCCTCCCTAACTCCTCCTCTTCTATTTTTTGGTACCGAATACCGAATCTATGAGGTAATAGGTTAAAAATTGTAAGTCACTATTTTGCTTCTCTTGAAAATGTCTAGCGACTAGGTAGGTAGGGTCTTTGTTAGTTATTGCTCTGAGGTGCTGCAAAATGCCCTTATTGGCAGGGAGTTTTGTGCTACCCACATGTCTTAGATTGCAGGTGCATTCAAGAATGTAGATGGCGTAATCTGTTTTGCAATGCAATGCCCGGCTTATTTTCACCTCCCTGTCACTGAAGATTGTCTTGTATGTTTTCCTGTTTACTCCATATTGGCAGGCTTTACAGTTTTTACATTTTACAAACCCCTTTCTTTGTGTCAGCCAATTGTGGGATCCCACCACTTCAGGGCTACTTGTAACTAAGCTGCTGCTCATAGAAGGTGCCTTCTTGTATGTTACCCCCAAGGTTTTTGGTAATAGTTCCCCTATCACCGGGTCATCTAGCACTATTGGCCAATTGCGCTGGACTATATTTCTGATTGTTTTATGTTGTTGATTGTAGGTAGTGATTAAGCGCAATTGGTGTGCTACCTTGTCCTTTTCTACTTTATTTGACACCTTTCTTAACAAACACTCCGGGCCCGATTCACAGAATGAACTTAAGACTCAATCCTAAACTTACTACTGTTTTGGTATTCACAGATTGCACTTACTACTTTTGGTATTCACAGAATGAACGTACTACTTTTGGCATTCACAGAATGCACTTACTACTTTTGGTATTCACAGAATGAACTTACTAATTTCGGTATTCACAGAAGTTAGGACTCCTAACTTTAGGACTCCTAAATGCCTTCTGTGAATACCGAAAGTCTTAAAATTAGAATTTTTCTCAATTTAGTAGTAGTAAAGTTAGGACTCCTAACTTTAGGACTCCTAAATGCCTTCTGTGAATACCGAAAGTTTTAAAATTAGTATTTTTCTCAATTTAGTAGTAGTAAAGTTAGGAGTCCTAATTGCTGATTTTATAGCAATCTCTATCGTTGAGTTGCGATATCGCCTCCGTCATGTATTGTTTTCTATCCCACACAACACAATGTTGCCTCCTTTGTCGGCATTTCTGACAATCACGTTCTTGTTGCTTTGTAATTTATTCATTAGCTTTTTGTATTGTCTACGCTTGGGGTGCCATTTTCGTTTACTTTGCAATACTTTATAGTTGAGTTTTTTTATTTCGTTGGTTATTTGATTATTAAAGATATTAATGCTGTCTCTGGTCATTATGGGACTTAAAGGTTGATTTTTTTTGAAAGGGGTATTTTTTCTTTCAGATATGTCTTCTGTTGTAGGCGAAAGTATTGTCTGTGTTGCTTCACTATTGTTATGAAGATCAAGTTGAATGTTCGTGTTATCAAGTGATTCTGTAGAGTTTGTGTTGTGTAGTTCCATAAGAGTTTCTAATAAGGTAGAATCTATCGTCAGAGACATTGCTCTTCGGTAATTTCCGGGACTGTTAGTTTCCACCGTCTCTGTTTCTTTTGTGTTCTTTTTTTCTTTTGCTAACGTATGGTATTTATTCAGCTTTAAGTTCCTTATGCGACCCCTGACCCTCCTGGTAGGTCGCTCCCCCTCCACGCAGCTTCGCCTGTGTGCCCCTGCCCATGCTGCTGCTGCTAAAGACTCGCTGTGCCCATACATTTTCTTTTCTTTCTTTGTCACTCGTTTTTCCCCTCCATTGTGCCCCGTTTTTCTTTCTGCGCCACTCGTTTTTCTCCCTCCTTTGTGGCCCGTTTTTCTGCTCTGTGCCACTGTTTCCCCCTCTTTTCTGCCCCGTTTCTCTTCTGTGTCACTCGTTTTTCCCCCTCCTTTGTGCCCCATTTTCTCTGCTCTGTGCCACTGTTTCCCCCTCTTTTCTGCCCCGTTTTTCTTTCTGTGCCACTGCATGCAAACACGCCGTCGAGCTCTGGGACTTGCTCGACACCTCCACCCTAGATGTTGCCTTCTTGACCGAGACCTGGTGGAAAGACTACTCGCCGCCCGACATCGCCATAGCCATCCCGGACGGCTACAAAATCACCCGCAGGGATTCCGCCAACGGAATCGGAGGAGGAATAGCCATTGTCCACAAGTCCACCCTCAAGGTCGCCACCCACGCAGACGTCACCCTCAACACCGCCGAACACCTGCCCTTCCGGATCCACACCGACCCCAACACCTCCCTCAGAGGAACACTCATCTACAGACCCCCCGGACCCCGGGCTCAGTTCAGTGACTCCATCGCCGACCTCGCCAGCACCCACGCACTCGCCTCCATGGACTACATCCTCCTCGGGGACCTGAACTTCCACCTCGAGAACAACAACGAAGCCAACTCTGCCACGCTGATCGCCAACCTCTGGCTCAGACAACTCGTCGCCGCACCCACCCACGCCGCCAGCCCCACGCTGGACCCCATCTTCTCCACAGGCACCCACGTCGCCTTCGACCACATCACCGAACTCCACTGGACCGACCACCGGTGCATCTATTTCACCTTCAAGAAACCAACCACGCACCACCACACCCAGCAGCTGCTGCGCCACTGCTGGAGCAAAGTCACCGAAGACCAGCTGATCACCACCCCCACCCAGAACCCATCCGCCGACCTCACCAACCCAGACGCCACAGTCCGCAACCTCAGACATTGGATCAACGACTGCGCCATCACCCTCGCCCTGCTCAAGAGACCCTCCAACAGCCACACCAGCAAGAGAGCCACCTGGTTCACCGACGAACTCCAGACCTCCAAACGTGCATGCCGGAGACTGGAGAAGATATGGCTCTGCAAACGCACACCGGACAACCACGTAGCCCACAAGGACGCCACCCGCAGACATCACCACCTCATCAGATTAGCAAAGAGTTCCTCCTTCAAAGATCGCCTGGATAACACAACAGCAAAGAGCTCTTCAGCATCGTAAAGGAACTCTCCAACCCCAGCGCCAACACCAATGACATCCCGCCCTCACAAGAACTGTGCGACTCACTAGCCATCTTCTTCCACCGCAAGATTGCTGACATCCACAACAGCTTCAACACAATGACCAACCCGACTACGCCAGACTCCACCTCCCCTGTGAACACCACCAGCGCCAACCGCCTGACCGCCTGGTCCAACGTCAACGACGACGAGACACGCAAGGTCATGAACTCCATCCACTCAGGATCACCGTCAGACCCGTGCCCACACCACGTATTCAACAAAGCAGATGCAGTCATCGCACCCCAACTACGGAAGGTCATCAACATCTCCTTCGAAACAGTGACATTCCCGGAAAACTGGAAGCACGCCGAAATCAACGCCCTCCTCAAGAAGCCCAAGGCGGACCCCAAGGACCTCAAGAACTTCCAGCCCATCTCCCTGCTCCCGTTCCCGGCGAAGGTCATCGAGAAAATCGTCAAACTGCAATTGGCCCGCCACCTCGAAGACAACAACATCTTGGACCCGTCCCAGTCCGGATTCAGACATAACCACAGCCCCGAGACAGCCCTCATCACCGCCACAGACGACATCAGGCACCAACTAGACAATGGCGAAACATCAGCCCTCATCCTCCTGGACCTGTCAGCCGCCTTCGGCACGGTCTGCCATCACACTCTAAAGACACGCCTCCTAGAAGCTGGAATCCAAGAGAAGGCCCTTGACTGGACCACGTCTTTCCTCTCCGGCAGAACCCAGAGCGTCCACCTCCCACCCTTCTGATCCGAAGCCTCCGACATCATCTGCGGCGTCCCCCAGGGCTCATCCCTCAGCCTGACACTGTTCAACATCTACATGGCCCCCCTCGCACAAGTGACCCGCCATCACGACCTCAACATCATCTCCTACGCTGACGACACCCAGCTCATCCTCGCCCTCACAAAGGACCCACACACTGCCAAAACCAACCTCCACGAGGGAATGAAGGCCGTCGCCGACTGGATGAGGAGCAGCCATCTGAAGCTGAACTCGGGCAAGACAGAGGTCCTCATCCTCGGACCCACCCCCTCAGCCTGGGACGACTCCTGGTGGCCGACCACACTGGGAACAGCACCGACACCCACCGACCATGCACGCAACCTAGGATTCATCCCCGACTCCTCCCTCTCCATGTCTAAGCAGGTCAACGCCGTCTCCTCCTCCTGCTACAACACCCTCCGCATGCTCCGCAGGATCTACCAGTGGATCCCTACCGAAACAAGAAGAACGGTGACACAGGCCCTCGTCAGCAGCAGACTGGACTACGGCAACGCACTCTACGCAGGAATCCCAGCCAAACACCCATGACGATTACAACGCATCCAAAACGCCTCCCCGACTAATCGTCAACGTCCCCCGCCACAGCCACATCACCCCCCACCTGAGAGACCTACACTGGCTCCCCGTCGACAAGAGGATTACCTTCAAGCTACTCACCCATGCACACAAAGCACTCCACAATGCCGGACCAGCCTACCTGAACAGCAGACTCAGCTTCTTCACCCCCACCCACCAGCTCCGCTCCGCCAGCCTCGCCGCTGTCCCCCACATCCAACGAAAGACCTGTGCCAGCAGATCCTTCTCCTACCTCGCCGCCAAGACCTGGAACACCCTCCCTACCCACCTACTGCAGACCCAAGACCTACTCGCCTTCAGAAGACTCCTCAAGACCTGGCTCTTTGAGCAGTAGCGGCACCCCCCTCCCCTCTGAGCCTTGAGACCCTCATGGGTAAGTAGCACGCTTTACAAGTACTCTGATTGATTGATTGATTATGAACCTGTATATGTCCATTCTGGTGTTAGCGTAATTGAATTTTAACTCTGGACAGAATGAAAGACCTAGTGACAGAATTTGTTCTTCCGCTTTAGTTAAAGTTGTTTCCGAGAGGTTGATAATTGTTTTAGCTGGGCTTTTCTCTACTTGTGATTCCACCAGCCTCTCCCCCTTCCTCGTGTCTTTTTGAAGGATGGCTGCTCGGTTTGCTTTCCTACTCTGTCTTCGCTTGTGGTTGCGCCTCTTTCTCTGGCGTTCTGTTGAGTCCTTGGGCGTAAAGTCGCCCTCCTTTCTTCCACTAAAAAATTTATTTATTTCCTTGGAGACAGATTTGGTAATTTTGTTCTTTGAACTGATGATTGCCCCTCTAATTCTGCCTCACTCTCCAGACTGGAACTTAAGTCTGAATTTGATACTGTTTCATATGTCTCTTTACTAGTAGATGCATTTGTGTCCATTTGATTTTTCTTTTTCATTTTATTTGTTTTCATCACATCATATCTTTTAGAAAAAGTGAAAATCCGGCCAGTTTCATAATCTACTCTGTCTCGGTGAAATTTAAAAGCTTTACGTTATTCAATCTTATCTTCCTCTCTTTTGAGGCGCCCCATCATTTCCTCTCTTAATTTTTTCTCTTCCTCTCCTTTATTCATTTGCTTGATTTCCTCATTTAAGGTGTCAATTTTTTCCTGTAGAGCTAGCCTGTCTATTTCGGCATATTGTACTAGTATTTCCGCCAGTCTCCTGGATGCTTCTAAATTGCTTTGAGCCCAGTCTCTCATCATGTTTGGATTAGGTTGATCATAGCTGGGGGCTATTAATATTCTCAATCCCCTCGGGATTCTGTCCACATCCAGGTAGCGCTGCAGAGATTTGTGCTCCCACCATTTGCCTTGCTCTGATTTAGACAGTTTCTCCAATTGCCTGAATTTATCTTTGATGTTTGCTTTAACTGGATTTGTCGCCTCTTGCAGTGTTGTCAGAGTGTTTTGAAATGTGTTGCCAAACAATTCAGAGGCTGCGGCCTCTCGGTCCCTGAGCGTGTCTGCCGACATCCCGGAATTATATTAAATATTCGTACCGCTAGGATAGCAAGCGTTTGCTGTAATCAGTCCCGCTATCAGTAACGTATGCACTCCACTCTCCCTACAATGCCCTATGCCCGCCTACCTTTGATGTTCAATCCTCGACCAGCGCGTCCTCCGACACAGCTCTCCAAGGAGATCACTTCAGGTTTGGGTTTCTTTGGATGTGGGGTGGGGGGAGGGGGGCGACGATCCGTATCCTTCCCGGGAAAAACAGTCCAAATACTTCCGGCTAATAGCGCCTAAGCGTCAGCTTCCTGAATGTCGTCGCCTGTTCGTGAGTGGGGGTCCGTGCTGGGCTGTCAGAAGCATTTACAGCCGAAATATTTTCCAAAACTGCTTGTCTGGACCCCAATCTAGGCGTATTGAAGCAGGCACAGACCACAATTATGTGCAATATTTTTCTTTATTCCTTTACTCGGTTATGACGCGTGACAGTGCTTAGTGCAGGAGGCAACAGAATCACAGTAAATCCATAGACAGTGAAAACATACTCTACATAGAAAAAAGATTTGCGTGTTCCTTTTAGAACATTTGCAAATTGTTTTTTAAATATGTAAAAATAGTTAACTGGAATTTAAGACGCTTTTGACCATATAAATATCAGGAATAAATAAATATTTAAGTAAAAAAATAATAAATACATAAAATATGTATATATCTACTTTGATAATAAAACATGATAAAATATCCTGTATATTATTCAGCGTTAAAATTCATTGTATGATAAAAAATTACCATTTGTTTGATACTTGTATATATATCCATCCTCTACCACTTCCGGTCTCCAATACCTTAGACAGTGGATTTACAACAACCTGTGGAGAGTGGCGATGTAATCAAACAGGACACATGCTACAATATACAACATAGGCACATGCAGATGCAAGTAAATGATACAGCTATTGAGTAAAGTAATCAATTGACCCCACTTCTCCATCCCGTTTAGTCCATGCTTCACATATTTCACCTTTTCCATACATTTGCATTCATTTAGAGCCAAAGTTACAGCAAAATTCTTACCATGTGAGTGTGGTAATATTACTTCAATAATTTGCCATTGTGTGTCCTTGAATGTGCGTAAAGGGTCCCGCACTTGATTCTTCTGCTGTCTGGGAGCATACCGTTCTTAACCTTTTAGATGATTTGTCCTATGTAAATCATGGAATAAGGGCACCAAATGGCATAAATCACCCCAAAGGTGTTTTTCAATTAGTTACATTTTTCAATGAATGCTTGACATTCACATGTTCAAAGGTTTCAGTTTCTATACAGTATTTGCAAGCAACAGAACCTCTGGATTTTGTAATGAACTTGAAAGTGAAGCCAAATATAATATGCTTTATATCTTGCTTTAAAGTTGAGGTAATATTAAAATCAAAAACCCTTTAACTTAAGGAATGAGTTACTTGATGAAGGTAGTGGGAAATACATCAAAATATGTGCAGATATGGTAACTCTGCTAGGATAAGAACTATTGTCACTTCAGAGGAGTGTTAATCAGTACTTACTAAAAAATAAACAAAAAAAGGAGAAAAATGAACAAATAAAAAAGGATATTTAAAAATAGTATGGGAACGATTGATAAGCATACACTACTAGAAAAATTCACAATCAAAATTCACAATAAAATGGCACACATGTTGGATCAATGGGAATAGAAAGCAAAATGAAGGAACAAAAAAGCAAATATGGTACAGCAAAAAACTTTGCAGAGAAAAAATGCAAATTTTACGAGAAAGCAGAATTCTAATGAAATAGCTTAAGCAAGGGAAAATAAGTGATAAAAACAGACAATGTGAACTGAAAACTCAGTATAAAAAAACTGCTGGGAACTAAAAATAAGATATCAAACGGATCTGTGGAATAAATTGCTCCTAGCAAGCTGACAATGGAATAGTAAACAATTTTGGCAATTGATAAATGGCCTGTCTGTAGGGCACACACAACACCAAAACGCAGGTATAAACGCTGCTACGTGGGAAAAACACATAGGGGAAAAACACATAGGGGAAATATATACCGAAATAGAGGAAAAAGGAATGCAAGACAGAAATAGGAGTATATGCCAAACATCGACAAGCTTGGTGACATCACCAAATTGTAAAAGGGACAAAAAGAATATAACAAGCAGCTTGGAAAATTTCACACCAGCCATGGAAATCAACCAACTAGAATAAATTATAAAGAATGTAAAATCAGAGGGTACAGCTCGGCCGAATGGTATACCTAACGCTCTTTCCAAAGAAAATCTGTCTTATTGGACAGAATACTTTACCCCATTATTTAATGAGCTATATATTACGAACTCTGTCCCAGATTCCTTGAAAGGCAGCATTTTCCAGACCATATATGAAATAGAAATCCTTGATTAACAACAAGCTATAGACTCATAGCATTAACGGATGTGGAGGCAAAGCTATATGCAGCCTGTCTTCTGCAGCACCTGAAATCGTGGTTAGAAATAAACAAGGAGATGATGGATGGAGCACTGAAACCTTCCAGGCACTCACCCACAGTCACAGATCTGGGTTGAATCCATCATCATTCTTTAGCTCACTTTGCCATCCCAGTTCATACACAGCTACATCCAAATCAGCCATGACCCTGTGCCTCATGGGAACAGTCCAGCCCGAACTTCCAAGCCATGTCTTCCCTGGACCGGAAGCAAGCATCCTGGGACCCGTTTCGGGCTAACAGCTCTCATCAGCCCGACTAGCATGAATTCAGTGACAAAGTGTGCAAGGGACCCACGTCTGGGCATACCCTGCAAACGTAGGGCGAACAAAGCAAACACAAGGAGATGATGGACGGAGTGGTGAAACTTTTCAGACACACCCCCCCAATCTCAGATCTTGGCTGAATCCATCATCGTTCTTTAGCTCCCTTCGCCACCCCTGTTCAGATACAGCTATATGCAAATCAGCCATTACCCTGGAAGCCCAAAACTGGTCCTAGGATGCTTGTTTCCAGTCGAGGGAGGACATGGCCTGGCAGTTTGGCCTGGATTGTTCCCATAGGGTGCAGGGTCAAGACTGATTTGCATATGGCTGGGTCCAAACTGGAATGGCATGGTGAGAAAAAAAACGATGGATTAAGGTCCAGATTTCTGTACTGGGGTGAATGTATGACATTGTTCTTGTAGTGAAGGCAGACCTCTGCTTGCGCACACTGCTATGTTAGCATACGCTTATTAGAAATGTAAATGGCAATAGGCCCTTTTGCCAATTTTGCACACGACACTGCAGGAAGCTGTGGTTATAAGTTTGACTGCATGAATATCTTCACATCTCTAGACTTACACCGCAACCTTAGTCTGCACAGTGTGTGCTAAAGCCTCCAAGGTTATCATAACAATGTTAGCTGTTATTCGGGCTGATCGGCTCGCGCTTAGACACAACATACACGCAGCTGCAGTTACCTGAAATTCTGGTGCCTTCAATATTGCACTGCATACATGATTTGAGGCACTTGGAAGAATTCCGTTTCCATAGAGACAGAGAGCTTTTGCAGATCCTGATGTGATTCACTCCTGCTGATCTTAGAGGTATGGGGTCCCCCATTCAAGCCGAAGAGACCTTCTATATTTGATAAAACATAGTTCCTAGCTAGGGTGGGTGGCATACAAGGCACTATAGGACCTGTTTCCACCATCATTATAATATGATTTCTCATTTTGTGTTTTATGGAATTGTAACAATGCTGATCGTATTATTTTTAATCATATGCCTGCTTATGTTAGCAAAAATACTGCATCTTAGAGCACGTAGTTAAAATAAACATTTTAAACTTTACAGTGTCTCTTTTTTACCCATTTTGTGGACTGGTATGAGAATAACAAACGAAAGAGTGTTCTTGATTTCCACCATTCCTGAGAGTAACCTAAGTCGCATGTTCTGGGTTGTCTAATCATTGGTTACTTTGCTATAGGACAAAGAGCTAATGTGACACTGATGCTAGTCGGTTAGGGGTTCTAGGTACTGAGGTGAGTTTTTGGTCTACCACAATTCACTGATGTCCTGGGTCTCTGTGCACAGTTCTGTGTATGAGCAGAATCCCTGCAACATTCTGCATTCGGTCCATCAATTGTTCTTTTTGCCTTTGTCACCCCAAGTGGGACGGGTATACCCAGAAGTGGGTCCCATGCTCTCCATGCCAATGGAGTCAGGCTATCCTGGCTGAGGAGGGCTGAAATCCTGAAACCAGTCCTAGGATGCTTGTTTACAGTTCAGGGAGGACCTGCCTGGCAGTTCGGGCTGGACTGTTCCGAGTGGGCGCAGGGTCAAGACTGATTTGCATATGGCTGGATACAAACCGGAATGGCATGGTGAGCAAAAACACGATGGATTTAGTCCCAGATCTCTGTACTGGGGTGGAAGTATGACATTGTTCTGCATTCTGTCTGTCAATTGTTCTTTTTTCATTAGAAGTAAACATCTTGCCCCGACCACAAACAGGGTTGAGGGCAGGATTGGGGACCTTAACAAATGTAACAGCTCTGACACTGTTGGCAGAAAAGGCTTAAACAAGAAAAATGCAGCTATATGCCTGCTTTGTAGATCTGAAGTCTGTAATGAGTGCTAGGTTAATGCCAACAGTGACTTATGGTATGGAGACATTGAAAGGATGCGCAGAAGGCATTTTAAATAAAATCCAGACAAGAGTATACAAATCTGTCTACAGCATCACGATAACTGCACAGGTGCGTTTAGAGTTTGGGCTGCTGAATCAAAAATACCAATGCAAAGGAGCCTTTATAAAACTATGTTGGAGATTAAGCACGTCAGAAAGAGGGTCAATCAACCAAATGGGCCGGAAGGAAATAGAGGAGCAATTACAACAAAAGAAAAAAGATTCTTGGGGGCTATATATAAAGCAGGCTATTGAAGAACTCGGAATAGAAGATGCCTCGAGGAGTGCAGGTATTGGGAAACAGGCTTTTTATAAAGTGATAAAAGCTACTAACAACTAACAAGCATCTTTCATACTTATCAGATAAGACAAGCATTGCACTCAGATGTCATGCCGGACAGTGGTTAAATCCTACCAAAAACTACGACACCAGGATTATCCTACAGCACACTTTTCATTAAAAATAAAACTCCAGTTTATGCAGTACCGTTTTGGAAAATGGGAAATAAAAGACCTGATGCCATCCTGGAAGGATCAGACATCGAATAAAGAATTTCATTTATGTAAATATAAGGAAGAAACTCTTGCACAGATAGTCTGTGTTTGACTGAGTTACCTGACAGAAAGAAGGACAATGCTGAAAAGAATCTTTAGAGAACTAGAAATAAGAACATGCAGGCAAGCGGTAACCCATTGGTTGGGTGGCTCCTCTATACCACTTATATGCCAGGGAGTAAAATGTATAAACATAAACATGAAAGCATTAGAGCAATCAATTTAGGGCATCAGCATCTTGACAAAGAACGATAACTGGGAAGCATATTGTATCTGCACTTTAACAAGGGGTTTATGTAACATACAAGGAAAGAACAGTAATTTCGTTGAGCTAAAGAACTGAAGGTCAAATTTACAGAAATGTGAGTTAAAAGAGCGATTAAAACAAAAGAATAAAGACAACACACTTTAAAACCTGTGATAACGTGAAAGAAGACATTTGAATTAAAATGCACCTCTGGATAATAGCACTTTAAAAACTAACTCTTGTATATTCAATAATGGGATCGCATAAAGCCCTGAGAAAAATTGTCATGTACAGAGTAGCTAGTTTTTCAAATTGGGGCAATATAAGAACTGTATTAATGAATTTTTCATACTTATTTTTAAAATGGAAGTACAAGTTTGTTTTAAAAGATTTGTCAGAAACATGAGTTTATAATCAAATTTTATGAAATGTAATTAATGAATGAATGTGTAACAGCTTTTATTGAATAAAAACATAAATAAATAAAATACTGAAAAAATACAGTACTTACTCCTCCATGTCTGACACAATTTCCACCAATAAACCGTGATGAAGGTGCCAAATAAAGCTGAATATGAAAACACAATATCTAGAAAGGAAATGCATCATGATAAACTGTGAAGATCTGTGGCATGAAAAGAGAAGATAAATGGTAAAAAAATGTGAACATAAGAACCCTTTCGGGAACCCCACAGCTTGTCAGTAGGGCAGGAATCGCAGGCAGAGACAATGTCCCTCCTCATTAGTGGGACATTTCTAATGACTACACATATGGGTAAAAATTATTTTTTTCTGAATCTTTTCTTGTGAATTCCATGCTATGCTCCAGTGCTGGAAAAACCAGGGCCGGAGTGGGCAACCAAACCATCCCTGGCAAACATACTCAAACCAGCTCTGCGCCCTCTATCTCTCTTTTCATCAATTCATTTTCTATCCCCTCTCTCCTGTCTCTCTTCTCCAGCTCGGATTTCTTTCTCTCCACCTCTCTCCTTCCCTCTCTCTCTTGAAGTCTCCTTTTGCCTGCTGCAGTTAACCTCAGTGGAAGTGATAGAGCACCAGCAGTGGCCCTGGGAATTACAAATCGGACTCCCATGGCTCCATCCAACTGGAGAAATATCCTATGGACTAAAAGACAAGTCTGACCCTTCTGGAGAACTCTAAATTGGAAATATTTTCCATAGCTAGACAAGCAGGGTGTCAATACGTTGATGAGAACTGTATTCCCACCAAGTGCACAATAATATTCTAGTTTCCCACTCATGATCAACTTTGCATCAACCTAAAGGCAAACCAACTTGCTTTTAAAGTTCACATTTTTCTTTTAAATTTGAGTGCTGCTCATTCCACTCATGCACTGTTCAATTTGTGTCTTTAAATGCCCAGGTTGTAGCCTTCCCTGTGGGCTGTTTTAAGATGCTGCATTTTCATATGTGAGATTTTCATCTTGTAGCCTTGACTGAAATTCTGCTTTCTATGCTCTGTGCTGGCTCCCGATAAAACAGAGGATTCATAATAAAGTTCTATGCTTTATTGAGTGAACTTTATACCCTACTGCTCCTAGGTTCCTGCCTGGTCTGATATCTCCCAGTGCTCCTCCAAGAGTTCTCAGACCTGACACTTAGTTTCTATTTAAGATTCCTTGCTTCAGGGAAAGCCCTTTGTGGACCAGATCCTTAAGGGTCCTTGGATGTAAAATGGGAAGGCCCTGACCCCCCAGCTTTGTCAGACTTGTGACTGGCTGTATGAAGTACAAGAATATCATGAAAGTAAATATATATTGTTAAATCTTCTTTTAACTCCGTAGTAGTGTACTATGAATAATATATATAGAGTCTAAAATAACAGCTCTAAATGAAGACACCGGCACAATTAAAAAACTTAGAAGCGATATGGAAAAAAACCTAGACAACCACGAAGAGGATGTACAAAACCGCAAACAACGCAAATTTTGTAGAGACCAAGATGACTACAAATATGGCACCATTCTAACCTTTGCGAGAAAATACGACATTTACAAACAACAATGGGCAACGGGAACATTGACACCCGGCGAACAAACAAGCGGTTCCGAATCTGACTTCAGCGAAGGCGAACAAAGACGCCCTGGTCTACGTAAAATGTCTTTTTTAGACGAAATTCAGCTGCTCTACCATGTGCAGCAAACACTACAAAGCAGCAGCAGAGGCAGAGGACAATACCGAAATCGATCCAGAGGGAGAAGAACACAAGCTCCAGGAAACGCAAGCGCAAAACAAGACGCGGCAAACGCGGATGGAAGCAGATACAACCTCAGAGCCCGCACGATCAAGAGGAAGTAGAACAACAATCAAAAGACACCCCCAACCTAGTAATAAATCTCTCGAAATACAATCCAACAGTAACAGAAACTAAATTACTAAACAAGGGGCTTTCCTTTTGTCCTGAAACTCATCATGACCCAACGGAAACCAAAATAGACCTGTATAAATATACAAGAAAGCTGAAACTGAAAAAATTCTTCGCTAAAAGAACATATAACAAAACCAATGTGCCGGAAGACAACATTCCGAGTGAGACAAATCTAGAATATCGAACGTCGGAAGTTCCACAACTAAGAGTGGCCTATGCACTGGCTAATGAAATAGAACAAATTGAAATCACAGACACCCAAGTACTAGATGAAATGAACATCCAATCCAACAAAAGACAACCAACGGATTTCAAACCCAAATCAAAATTTTGTCCGATCCTGTATCCCGGCAATAAGATTGATACTTTCTATGAACTAGTTACAAATGAGATTGAAGAAATGCCCAAGAATTTTAACAAAAGAAAAGAAAATCTAACCATTGGCGAACGCCAAGCAATCTCAAGCCTAAAAAACAACGTCCAAATAGAAATAAAACCTGCGGACAAAGGCGGGAACATAGTGATCATGGATAAAGAACATTATGTAGAGGAAGCAATGCGACAGTTGAATAACATCAAAAACTATATAGTACTAAAGAAAAACCCAACCGAAGATATGAAACATGAACTACAAATGAAGTTGAATGGCTGGTTCTCAAATGGTCTCATCACAGACACAGAAAGAAAATTCTTAATGGTTGAGAATCCAATCCTCCCAACCATCTACTTTTTGCCAAAAGTACACAAGACCCTTAACAAGCCCCCTGGGAGGCCCATAATATCCAGTTGCGGGGGTTTGTATGAGAACGTATCCAGCTATGTGGATTACTTTATAGCCCCACTGGTACCAACCCTCAGCTCCTACATAAAAGACACGGGCGATTTTCTTCGCACCTTAATGGAAACTGAATGGCAACCAGACTACCAGCTAGTGACCATCGACGTGGTGTCACTGTACACGTCAATAGACCATGACATCGGCTTAACAGCGATAAAATACTTCCTGGACCAACAACCTATAACCCGGAGGGAACATTCAAAGATGATCATGGAAATGATCACGCTGTGTCTACATAACAACATCTTTCTCTTCAACAAAACCATCTACAAACAATGCTGTGGCACAGCTATGGGAGTTTCTTTTTCTCCAAGCTACGCGAATCTCACCATGGGTTGGTGGGAGAAGAGCGTGGCTTGGGGAGAGGAAAATGACCACCACATGGCCAAGGTAGCCCTTTGGCTACGCTTTATAGACGATTTGTTCCTCCTGTGGAAAGGCACTGAAAATGAATTTCTTGTATTCTTCAATATCCTCAATCAGAATTCAGTGGGACTGAAGTTCACATACACCATCAATCCCAAAGAAATCGTATTTCTAGATACAAAAGTGTATATAGCTGATGGCAAAATCCAAACAACTGTTCATAGAAAAGAGACAGCGACAAACAGTATTCTGCATGGGTTGAGCTTCCACCCACAGAAATTGATAAAAAGCATTCCGTATGGAGAGCTCCTACGGATGAGAAGAAACTGTTCCGAGGATAAAGAGATGGAATTGAAGTTCAAAGAAACAAGAGAACGTTTCAAACAGAGAGGATACAAACAAGCAGATCTGTATGAATGCGAAACAAGGGCAAGACGTAAATCAAGAGCAGATACCCTGATCAGCAAGAAAAACCCCACTGCCACACAAGAAGTTGAAGACAAAACATCAGACCAACCCAGGATGATAATGACTTTCAGTAAAGAAAGTTATAAAATTCAAAAAGCGATGAAGAAGTACTGGCATGTACTACGCAAAGACCCAGATATTGGAACAACGATAGGAGACCATCCTCTTGTCTCCTACAGAAGGGCACGTAACCTAGCGGATGAACTAACTCAGAGTCATTTTGAATTCAAGAAAACAGCATCCTGGCTTGATATTAGAAAACAAGGATTTAACAAATGCGCTATCTGCAAAGCGTGCAAAATAGGACGCAATATGAAAAGTCTAAAAGATGCGGCTGGAAAAAACTTCACAATCAAAAGTAACATCAATTGCGAATCGTCCTTTGTGGTGTACATGATCCAATGTTACTGTGGCAAATCCTACATCGGCAGCACCACGTGTTCTATAACAACACGGATACTCCAACATATTCGAGCCATCCAGAATCATGACAACTCGTATGCCATTGCGAAACATCTTGCCAACCATGAGAACAAAACGTGGCAGGATGTGAGATACTTTGGACTCGCTATGATATCCCAACATGAAAGAGGTGGCAACCGGATTCAAAGATTAAGAAGGCTTGAATCAAAACTAATCATGAGGTTTAAAACCAAACAGCCCGCTGGCCTCAATGGCGATGAGGAACTTTATGTACACCTATGAGAAGAACTGCACAAACTGAACTTGCACCCAGCATAACATCAGCATCCTAGAACCCTCTTTTGACAACGAAAGACTCTCATATATTACTCCTATAATGTACCAAATGAGACTCTTATTGCTCATCACTGTCATTGTAACTGAGTTGTATATTACTACCTTTTTCGACAAGTTAATATTGCCAGTTAATTTAAGTTAACACAAAAATGTCACGGGTGGCTGAAAGCATTGGGGACGTAGGGCACTCAGCCCTTTATTGTCTAATGGAGTTAATCTCCATATCAGTTACGCATTATAATCAACTCCCAGGTAAATAGAGAGTTGGTTACACACGCGCGTGTGCTCACGTGCGTCACAAAGCGCCATTGTCCTAGTTAACTGGGGACACGCTTTTAAATGCAGTAACCTCAAACCGCGCCCTGATGCTGCATAAACCCACGACATTTATATAAAAGGGATGGCAATAACACTAGTGATAACTACATGTCCCAGCATGCCTCAAAAAAACGGGGCGTGCTCAACAGGCCCAATTGTATAGAAATAATGAAGGGACCACACACACAAGCTACCGTGAACACGAACTACGGTTCGAAACGCGTAGGTGTTTGTCACGTTTTGAAAATAAAGAAACTGCAACTAAATCAAGGCGAGTGCGGCGAGTTATTGGTACTTTATGCAAATTGGGACACTGCCCTGGTCCCGTCGCTGGCACCGGCTGAGAAGTGCTCCCGCTGCGACAGGACAACTCGTATGCGATATATATATATATATATATATATATATGTATATATATATATATGTATGTATGTATGTATCTATATATATATATATATATATATATATATATATATATATATATATATATATATATATATATATATATATATATATTTTTTTTTTCACTCCCCAAATGCCGGTAAACAAGTTAGGCTGTCGAAGGGCGGTCCCGCCAGGCCACCGGCAGGCATGAAATATGTCTCCAAAGTCTTTCTCCGTAAATCTGGAAAAAATGCAGGACACCCAGAGCTTTAGTGAAGGTATTTTATTCCAAGCAGACGGAAAAGACCTTTTCCGTCTGCTTGGAATAAAATACCTTCACTAAAGCTCTGGGTGTCCTGCATTTTTTCCAGAATTACGGAGAAAGACTTTGGAGACATATATATATATATATATATATATATATATATATATATATATATAAATATATATATATATATATATATATATATATATATATATATATACATATATGCAGCAAAGTCCAATTTTTTAATTGGTAATGAAAACGCACTCACTCGTGTTTCATTTCAGAGTTTCCAGCGACTTTATTTACCAAGTTTTTAGCCAAAGCCCAACGCGTTTCACCTTATCCAAAGGCTTGACATTCAGCCTTCTTTTATTTTTAGTGCACAGTGATATCCTGTTTTACATACTAGTGCATTCTGGTTAATGTAGTTTGTTATCACAGTTTAACCATTCATAAACAAAATTACAAGTGCTCAATGTGCAAGCAAACAAATTAAAAATTATTAGTGCAATATTGCGGATATTTGTTATGGAACTGTTAATTTCTCAGTCTCTCAGGTGATGATTTTGTGTTTCAATACAGTCTCTCTAGTGAGTGTTTGTATTCAAGTTTTTTCTCATTGTTCGTGTCACCATTATTTTTCTTTGTTGGGATCTCAAACACATGTAAGATGTAAGCATCCAGTAAAAGATGGTGAATTATTTTTACTCTCTAGTGAGTTTAAGTTGTTGTTCTTCAGTGAAGTTGCATCCCATCTCCTTTTTTTTTCTTTTCACAAATGGACATATAATTCTTCATTCTGGTTTAGCCCTCTAGAGTCTAAGGTCCTGAAGGAGATGATGTGTTTTGATTCCTTTTGTCTGAGGGTCTTTATTCGGTTGCCTCCTCTTTCAGACACTGGTACTTGTTCAATGGCACAATATCGCAAAGTCTCCCAATTGTTATCATGATGTTTCTCCATGTGTTTGGCGATGGCGTTTGTTCGATCTTTATGGGTAGTGGCTCATGCATGTTCCAAAATCTTATTTTTCACATCGAATATGGTGCTGCCAATATATCTTTTATGACAAGGGCATTCAACCATATAGATCACGAATGTACTTTTGCACGTGAGATATTGGCGTATCGTCCATTTTTTGCCTTTGTTGATCTCAATCTCCCTAGTTGGGGAGGCTATTTTGCAGACTTTGCAATGCTTGCATGGCCAAAACCCATCTCTCTGCAACCAAGTGGTGTTTGATGATTCTCTGAAGTGACTATTAACTAGCCGATGGCCTATGTTTTTGGCCCTTCGATAAGTTATACTTGGATGGTCACCAATGAACTTTGCCATTGTCTGATCTGATTTTAGGATTCCCCAATGTTTACGAATTATCTTTGTTAGTTGTTTGTTTTCTGCACTGTAAGTGGTGATTAGTCTGATTGTATTATCCTTTGTTTTGTCCTCTCTTTTTTTGTGCAGAATTTCTTTGCAGTCTGGATCCATTACTTTGTCAAGACATTTTTCAACAACATTGGTGGGATATTTTCTTGTGAGGAATCTGTCTGTGGCTTTCTTGCTGTGCTTTTGAAATTCTTGTTCATTAGAGCAGTTTCTTTTTAGTAAAAATAAACTCCCCATATGGGATGCTCCACTTGAGTTTTTCATTATGGAAACTTTCCCCATGTAGGGTTGCATTCGTCGCGGTTTCTTTTCTATGCAGTGTTGTCTCTGAAGAGTTTTTGTCGATGTAAATTTCCGTGTCAAGGAACACTACCCTTTCAGAGCTGATTTCAAAAGTAAATTTTAGTTTTGTCGAGCTGTTGTTCAATTTCTCAAAACATTGTTCAAATTCTGCTGTGGTGCAATTCCAAATAATTAATAAATCCTCTATGAACCTCAGCCATAGTATGATTTTTTGTTTCCATTCATAGTTTTCTGTGTTCCATGCCTGATTTTGTTTTAACCATCTTATTGTAAGGTTGCTAATTGGGGGAGAAAGAAAATCCCATTGCGCATCCTCGAATTTGTTTGTAAATCCGCTTGTTAAATAGGAAGATATTGTTGTTCAAGCACAATGAGATCATTTTGTTTAGCATTTTATTGTGTTCTCTGTATTGATGTTTCTTTTCCCCAGATAGTATTTGCAAGCATTGATGCCAATCTGGTGTTCAATGTTTGTATATAGCGAAATCACGTCCATGGTTATCAATTTGTAGGTTGGTTGCCAAACAACATTTTCAAGCTCTTTTAAGAGGTCAGTTGTATCTTTCAAGTAAGATGTGAGGTCTTTTACTAATGGAGCAAGGAATTGGTCAATATAATTTGATATTGGTTCTAACAATGAATTGTTTGCAGACACAATAGGCCTGCCTGGGGGTTTGTCCCGGCTCTTATGGACCTTTGGAAGACAGTAAAAGGTCGGTAAAGTTGGATGTTTGTGGTCCAAATATTTGTATTCATCATCATTTATCAAACCTTGTTGATACCATTCCATGAGATGATTTGTCATTCTTGTTTGTAAATCTTTTGTTGGATCTTTGCTTAATAGTTGGTAACAGTTTTTATTCATTAGTTGGCGCTCAGTCTCTGCTACATAATCTATTTTGTTTACAATGAATATGTTACCGCCTTTGTCTGCCGGTTTTATTTCTATTGTCTTATCATCTTCTAGATTTTTTAGGATTTCTCCTTCCTTATTAGTTAAATTGTTGTGTCCTTTCTTTGGTGTAATTTTGTATAGTTCCTCCACTATTAACTCGTGGAACATATCTATCTTGTTCCCTGGTGGTAGATTCGGATAGAATTTTGACTTTGGCTTCAAGCCACTTTCACTTGCTCCTTCCATTTGTAATGTTTCCTCCATTTTCATCAATGCTTTTTCTTCTTGGGACAGAGATGTTGTGCCCATTGGCAATAGTGCGGTTAGACGCGTTATATCTTCCCCATTGAGCATGCTCATTGATTTTTTGCTTGCATCCTTGCCCAGAGATGGTTTTTCGGCATATATTTTTGCTAGTTTTAGCTTTCTTGTGTACTTATATAAATCGATGCGTGTTTCTGCAATGTTCAAGTGGGATGTGGAACAAAAATTAAGGCCTTTTTTTGAAGTATTTCATTTTCTGTTAATGTCAAGGTTCTTGTTGAAAGATTTATTATATTCAGTTCTTGTGACCCTTGATCTTGATCAATACGGGTCAAACTTTGTTTGGATTGAAATGAGACGAGAGGCAGCTGTGGCCATAAAATGGATACTATGTAGCTGTTCAAGAAAGATGTGAAATGGAGAAATTAAATCTGTGAAGCTGCACACGCTCTGAAAACCGGCACAATCGAAGACAGCACACGACAAAGGAATCTCACCGGAGGGTTGGAAACCGCGCCGTGTCACTGATCCCGGTAAGAGCGTAACAAGCTGCAGTGTTAACTCTTAAGGCTTTGTTTGAATAAACGCTGCACGAAGTACAATAATTGCGACTATAAGCGCCCCAGGAATAATATTGTATTTACGATATTTGCTAGTCAAGCTATGCCTGAAAAATTGTGCCTAACTAAATGAATTTCCTTAAAGAATCAGTACAATCATCCAAGTCGTATTTACAAGTTGGAACTGGGCAATTCTTGAACTAAGGGACTCGAGTTAAAAAAACAGCGCCTTATTATAGATTGACAAATTAACCACAAAATAGTTTTTGGCCATGGAAGAAAGAGAGGCAAAACGGATAGCGGAAATCAATGATTTGTTCACAGTCACCGTCACATCACGATCAGAGAGGGGTCAAATTGTAACACCTGCAAATACAAACAAAGAAAAATTAAGATATTGGGAAAGACTCTCGAAAAAATAAATAAATACATGGTGGGAGTTATTAACCTTACAGAAGTATGTTGAAGTCAAAAGGATCCCAAGAGGCCTTCGCCTTACATTGATACCAAGCCACCAGGATACGAGTGGGGAAATACTCCAGGAATGGGGGAACACCTGTTAGAATCCTCCACAGGATTAATGATTATTCTCATCAAACACATTGATAAGGCTCTAAAGGAAATTAAAAAATGAATTAAAAAATGTGGAAGAAGAAATAATCAAACTAACCCTAACTGAGGAACAACAAAAACTCAAATCTGATATCTTAAAAAACTTGGAAAAACATGAGGCAAGAGTAAAACAATGCAAACAATTTAAATTCCAGAGGGATAAAGCAGATTTTGAAGAAGGACGAATCTTCACATTCGGAAAACAATATGAGATGAGAAAGAATAAAGTACAATAAAAAAAAACTCACGTTTTGAATCCATATCCAGTACGGATATAAGTGAAACGGAGGATAATCCCCAACAAACACCAGAACTGACAAAAAAATCACATTTTTTAATGGAAATGCGGTTGGCCTTGGAGCAACAAAACAAAGGAAACCAACCAAAGAGAGGCAGAGGCAGGGGACGTGGCAGAGGAGGAATAAGAAAACGAGATGAGGTCAGAGAGGCCAGGGTAGAACCAATGGAGGACACATGGTCGAGAGACAGATTGAGACAACCTCAGAAGTACCCTCACAATATCAAGAGTCACAAGAACTGAATATAATAAATCTTTCAACAAGAACCTTGACATTAACAGAAGAGAAAATATTTAAAAAAGGCCTCAATTTTTTTCCCACATCCCACTTGAACATTGCAGAAACACGCATCGATTTATATAAGTACACAAAAAAGCTAAAACTAGCAAAAATATATGCCGAAAAACCATCTCTGGGCAAAGATGCAAGCAAAAAATCAACGAGCATGCTCAATGTGGAAGATATAACGTTTCGGCACATGATGGCCTTGCTCACAGGTGGGAATCATTTTGCAAAGTGCTGAATAAACCGTCATTTCCAGTAGTGAGCCTCAAATTTTGTTTTGGTGTTAAAGGACGGGCTGCTTGGTGCCGGTTGTCATTGAGGCTACCCTGAAGGGTCGGGGGCTCCGGAAATGGATGGTTGCATATCCAGTTCTGTGAGTACCCCAAGCATGTTGATGCTTCTTGATCTGGAAAGCAGTTCTGCAAAAAACATTCAGTTGGTTTTGGTTGGCTGGCTGAATATATTTCAAAACGAAGTCTATAACCAACAAGTCCTCGCCCCAGCTTTTAAAAAAATAATAATAATTTGCCATGTATTAATTCTAAAGCAAAGTATACATTTATATCAAAGTTTAAAATACCCAACAATTGTAATCTATCAGTAGTACAGGCAAAATGACAAGTGCCTACTCAACCATTTTGGTGAATCATCAACATACTAAACATTTGCAGAATTCAACTTTACATTTGAAATACTGTAATCGTTTGTAAAACTTTACAAATAAGTAAAAAAAATAGAGATGCACAATGTTAGTGTTATTGCAAAACCAATTCACAAGAATAAAATCTTATTACTAAAAAAAGTATTCACAAAAATAAATGTTAGTCTTCTAATACAATCACTTGAACGAAAAATCAAACTGGGGAACAGCTTAGTTTCACTTTTTTAAAACCGAAATATAGCCAGGACAGACTTTTAGGTCTTACCTAAAGACAGCTTTTGATTGTATGTTGTTGAATATCTATTGTGTACAATACCAATACTGACAGTATACTTTGGGTCACCCCATGGCTTATCAATGGTTGGATTTCTTGTCAATTTCATATTCTTGATGCTTGGTCAATTGTCTCACCCCTTCTTGTGTTTGTTCCTCCCCTTCTTTACCATTCTTTTGATTGGATGACTTATATCCTGGAATTGTTTACATCCAAGGGACTAATATTTTAATGTACTTTCAGCACTACATCATGGGCGGCTCTAGGCTCATGGTGGCCCTGGGCAGGAAGCGTAGGTAGGGGGCCCCAGAAGAGGGCGTCTGGGCGGGGTGGAGCATGGAGGCCAGTGAAGTTGGGGGGAGTTGGGGGGTCAGGGTGTTTGAAAGTGGAACAGAGCCGGAGGCCGCCAAATCCCTGCCAGGGGCCACCATGCAAATATGTATCCATCCTCCGAGGAATATTATATTAAGGATATATATTGGCTTGGTGGCCCCTGGGGTTTGGTGGCCCTGTGCAGGTTCACAGCTTGCACATGCCTAAGGCCGCCCCTGACTACATGGGAGTTCCTGCATTTTATTGCTCTTGCCTCCTCTTCACTGTGAGCTACTTCCCCTACACTCTCTCCATGTTGCTCTCCAAACCCCCCAGATTGTGTCTTGCTTCCTCCACCCCTTGCTGTCCTGTTGAGCTATTTTTTAGTACAGCCCTCCTCCTGGTCTCTTTGGCAATAATGTTCACTTCCTAGCCACACACCCTGCTCCGTTTTGCTCCCCAACTGCTTACCATTTTCTAAAATAATTTTTGTTCCCTGCCAAGTACATCTATATGCACACACGCACATGCCCTCACACACACACCCACACCCACCCCCTTTTTGATGTCTCCATTTAGACAGAGAGAACCATAGGAAATGTAAGGCCCTCACCTACATCAAAATGTGGATTGTTGTATCACTAGGCGTTCCACACCCTGGATCTGGTTGAGTCCAAAGTGGGCTCTACCACTCTGTGTAGGAGCAAGCGTTTTTTTTTATATTGAAACATAAATTCTATTCTAAAATGAAGTAGCTAGAGTAAATAAACTGTTAGAACTATTTAGGGCTATCCAAAAATAACTTTACTACCGAAAGTCCTGATCGGGTTAAAAAACTAAAAGTGGATGACATCATAGGGTTATGACTCTCCCTGTTACCTTTTATTCATGTCAACTTCTCAAAGTCTCTGCCTTCTAACTATCAAGCGAAATTGTTACCTAACAGTGTCATGATGTGGGAGGTGACATGCAACCAGGAGTTGAATAGAAATATAACGGATCACCCCAACTATACCCTGTAAGAGACTATCTATTTAGGATGTCTACTCATTTTACAATTATGTTCTCCTTAGACCATTGCTCTGTAAAGGACAAAAAAGACAGAAGGAGACAGTTAAATAAAGCCAAACGTAATAAAATGTACTTAAAGCATGGTCCAAAGGTGGCAATCATGTTATGTTGTAGTTTTAATTGGAAATCACAGCTGGAACCATTCATGCATGGTAATGTCTGTTTGATAGAGGTATAATCATAGGATACCCCACATGGCCACACCAGATACTCAATCAAATTGACCCATCATGTGATTCGTGGACTGATTATCATGCTCATCTTGAACTCAATTAGGCCTTACCCAGATGTTGAGGAAGTTCTTGTTACCTGGGTACATGCTTGTTAGAACAACAATCTATACAGAGAGGAATACAGGCAGAAAAGGAACGGTGGTGAGAAGGACAGGGAGGCATTTTCTGTTATTACCACTCTCAATAGAGAAAACCCAAGTACCTTAAAGCAAAAAGTTGAATAAAGTAAATGAGAAGTAGAAGTGCATAAAGTAGCCGAGGACTGCGATTCCCAAACTTTATTGAACCACAACCCAATTTTTTTAGTATGACAGACTTTCGTGACCCACCTACCTTTATTGGGCATGAGATGGGGCAATTTTTGAATGTAACTAAAGCATTGTGTGATAGAGCATTCTCATTTATGGAGAGCCCATTTTCGTTTTGCTAATAAAACTATATAGCACACAATGATAATGCGTAGAAGTCGGGTTTCTGTGTTTACAGCACACTTCAGAATTACAATTATGTATTCTTCATTTTTGCTTTCCTAACTGCTGAAATCACAGTCGCAGTCGGTGAAGGGAGTACCTGCCGGGCGGTGATGTAGGGAGGGGGAGGGGCAGGGTGGAGGGTAGTAATCGATGGATAAATAAATCAAATTGTGTTGCATGCACTGCATCCAGGCCCGGACTGACCGTTGCGGGCACCGGGCAATCCCCCGGTGCGTCGCTAGGGTGGTGGCCGGTTTTGGGCCCCTGGGGGCCGTTTTTGTTACAGGGCTGTTTATGCAGCATAGCTGCAAAATCGGCCCTGTACAAAATCGGCCGAAAAACCGGCCCCGGCAAAGAGCTCGGTCGCACCCCCATCCTCCCCCAGGGGGCCGGCTGAGCAGTTTGCCGGGCCGGTTTTGGTTTCCAGTCCGGCCCTGACTGCATCCCCAAATTAGATGCAGTGCGCACAACAAAATGTATTTGATTTATTTATATGTTTACTTACCTGTAAACCTCCGTAATCCATAGATTACTACGCCCCTCCCCCTCCCCACATCACCGCCCGGCAGGTACTCTCACTAACGACCACGGCTGTAAATGCATAAAATTAATTTACAGGAATTTACATGTGTTTCCATAAACAAAATCCTACAGCCTTTCCTTTCACACTCGCTATACTCCAGCAAGATTGTCACACAATTCACTTTAAACACTCCTCTCTCTTTGCAGTCAGGAAAAGAAAAGTAGACACCAATCCCGAAGTTTAAAGAATAAGCTGCAATGTGTCAGAAGACATAGCCTGACATTTGACCTCTGACTTTGAAGCACAATCTAATGCGACAATATAAACAAAGTGTGCCTCATTTATAAGAAATTGACACATTGCTATGTTAAAGCAGCGATGCATCCGTTCTTTTCTGCCTGCTGAAGAAACCTTTCCGCCACCATGGATGCACCGTATTAACACAATGGTGCACCACGGCGCAGGTTTGTTTTGCACATTGCTGAAGTTGGTGTGAAAACCGACGGAAATCCAGCAATGCGTCTAAATACAGAGGCGATGCATCAGTTTTCAGTGTCCTATCATCTACTGTATGAGGACCAAAATAATAAAGCGTGAAAAGGTGGAAAACTCACTTTGCGCTCAATTACATAGGTCCTGTATGTCACGCATACAAGTGGTCAGAGTGTACTTATATGCGTAGCACTATGCCCACTTCTGTGCTTGACATAAGACAATAATGTTGCAAAATGTGACATTTACTGTCTTACCTAACTTATGTATGCGCTTACATGTTGGGGGACGTCATATCCATCATAGGAACTCAACAGCCAATGTGTCATTCCTATGCATGGGTTTGGCAGGCATAGGGATTGGGACACATTGGCAGCGCAACAGCAGGCTGCGTGATAAAAAAAAGTGTTAAATACCATGTGTCAGTTTCAAGGTAAGGTGTTTCCAATGGAACACCTACCTTGCATAGATTTAAATCTGAGGCATCGTAGGTGATTTTCACGCAGGTGAAAACTGGTGCAGCCTGTAAAAAAGGGACGCATCTGCATCCATGTAAAAACGGAGCAGATGCAGCGCCGCCGATGCGACAGAAAAAGTGACGCAATGACGGCAGAAGGCGAAGCAAGGGGCTTGTAAATAAGCCCCAGAATTTAAAGGCATTTCTATTTATTGCTCGAGCTTTCGCGACCCACCAAATATCGGTTCGAGACCCACTGTTTGGTAAACCCTGGCCTTGAGAAATCTGAGGGAGGCCCTGCATCCCATCAGAACCCAGCACTCCTACCAACAATATGCACCAAAGGGCTATCAGCACTGCAGAAATCCCTGCTAGAAAAGACAGTGTACAGAGTGATTATTCAAAGAGAGAAGGCCTCTCACTTTAATCCGAACTAAAGAGACAAAAACTGTGGAGAATTAGATGGTTAGAGCCAAGACAGCTATTTGAGACACGCTTGAGCATCCATTCAAAGCAAAGTGTCTACAAAGCATCATAAGCCGTAAGGAAAATGCAAATACACCAGCTAGTCCAGCCAAATTGTTTGAATATTCCTTTGTCCTCTCTGTCCTACACCAAGGAAGTCAGACACAGGTACTTGAAGCGAATCCACTCGACCAGTACACTTTCACAAAGTTTGTGTTTAAAAAGCAGGGCTCTGCATGGAGGAGTGTGTAAAGACCACGACACCAGGCGGTCCCAGAAAACATGAATTTGAATACTATCAAAAGAGGAATCCTCTGGTTAAAATCACACATGCTCCTGCTCACATACAAGAACATTCAGGTACAAAATTAATTCAGCATTAGACAATTCCCGAACCTAAGTCTGCATTGCTACATTGCATTGAAGACTGATTTCAAAAATGTCTCCTTAGGCACAGCAAATGTTTTTCAATAAAAGAAAAAGCTCTTATGTGATTGAGCAAACGACAGAAAGGGGCAGATATTTCCGGAGTCCTATTTTGGGAAATGTTTTAATTGCTAAATCTTGAAATAAAAACCTGTAAGCATCCTAATTGTTTGCTGAAATCGTAGCTTTTCAACGTTAAGAGAAATAATTCTGTGCTTTACTTCCAGGTTAATAGTATGCATATCACTTTTTTCTGCTCAGGTATGATTTGCACCGTGGCGTGTCTTACTACTACTGCACCGCCTCTAATCACAGACCTGACGAATGGTTCTGACATAAGCAGCACAGCAGTGACAACAATGCCTCAAGTTTCCCAGGATTATGAATCCTCCATGACAACTGCAAACATGACGAAACTAAGCAATAGTGACGACAACAATGCAGCAGAACCACAGAATACAACACAGAACCTGCTCTCTCTTTCTTCATTTGACACCGAAAACATGACTGATATCATGACTACTCGTGGATCCAGTGCAGCATCTTCAATGAAGACGGTGTCTGTAACAGTACAAACAGGTAATGGGTTCTCTTAAAGATTTTCTGTCTGCCTTATCTGCTTGTCTTATCGTTTGTGTGGTTATCCATCCATGTAAGTGCCCTTTGTGGCCGATATATAGTCAATTAATTTTCTAGCAACACCTAAAGGGTGAGAGAGTTTAGATGATACCATAGAGTTTACATAAAATTATTATCAATGCTAAAACAACCTTTGGGAACATTTCCAGCTGTGAAAGAGCTGGTAGTAATGTGCTTTTCAGTTCCCTCTAAGGGGATCATACATTGACAACACATGCCTTGACACTTGTATTTGCTGACTTTTCATGACCCTTTTGCAAATCTTAAATACTCTCATAGGTTTGAGGTGAATACTCTATGATTGAGGAATGGCACATTCTGTGGAACATTTGGTGAGAAATCATTTGCTTAAAGTTCGCGCTGCATGAAGTAGATACCACGGTTGCTCTCTAAATATCCAAACCCAGATTTATGAAGCCTTTGCACCAACACTAGCAAGAGACAAAGAAATATAAAGTACTGTATGCTATTTGCAAAAGTGTTTTTTGTTCTGTAAACAGAGACTCTTTACAGCTCAAAACAGCTTTTTTGTCTTTTTGTGTCAAGGGAGTTTTACTGGTGCCGAACACCCAATGGTTTTGACGCAAAGGCTGATCTACTAAGATAGCCAGATTGTGCCACAAACTCATGCCTACTTGGTGCAAGTGTAAACATGCATTTACAATGAAATAGGTCTCTCATTTACGAAAGTTTGAACTATTGGCATTGTAAATGACAATGCCTTTTTACAACAGCACCCATTCCTTTCTGAGGCAGTGCACAATGTTCAGCCTCTTCATTTCTTATGTGCGCAGTCTGTGATAACTGAAACGTTTTGAGATTGATCATGTGTAACATTTCAATAGTTTCAATGTACTTATGAGTGAGTCACATTCAGCTACTAAATGTGTGACACTGAGGGTGGCTCTTTCTGCATTTAAAAAATGATAGAATGAAGTGCATTGGAAGACATAAATATCAGATATTACTATATTTTTGATGGGGGCATGGCCAGGAGCATGGCGGACTAGACACGCTCGACCGGAGCTCGCTGGCCGATCAATGATCCTGTGAAAATTTTGCCATAATACCGAGATCCGGGACCACAAAACCATGGATCAGATGTCTGACCCTGGGCTGAACGTTCCGGTCCACAATACGAGGAGCGCAACCGACTGGGACGCCTGCAGAAAGTGGAAGTTTACCGGGCTGAAAGAGAGACAAAATGGCGGCCCAATGCACGTCGACCTCTCTGTCCCGAGGGAGCCTGTGAAGGGAGCGCCGGAGGAAGAGGGCGCCTTTGCGGTGTCCGTAGAGGTGGCCGACGGCAGAGGAGGCGACGATGCCCGAAAAGCAGGGGAACGGACTTCACCTCCTGCCGATACAGGCTCCGGGCTGCCTGACTGCTGGCTGCACTGTGAGCTGGCCCCGGACACAAGCGGGGCTGGGGGCTGAGTTGCGAAGGTCCGGGAGGGCACCTGCCCCCCCCCCTCCAGGAGTGCGAATAGCAACGCGGGGCTGCGGGGACAACCGCGCCTGCCCCAGGCACCAACCGGACCTCGAGAGGGAGAGTGCAGCGGCGCCGGTGCTAACTGGGAGGCCGGCCTGTGCGGCAGAAACACCCGCACATCCAGGAATCGTGGAGGAGCAGAACCGGCGCAGCAGGAGGTAAGGGGTCCCCCTAGGAGAGCGGAACAGTGCTCTGGTGCCAAGTGGGGGGGGCCCTCACCGCCCTCTTCCTGACGGGCGGAATCAATGGGCACAGTAGGAAGTCTGTACGCCCATCAAAGGGACCTCGCACTTTTCCCCTCGTCCACTAATCGCTGGCTGGTTGGGGAAGCAGCCTGGCGCCAGGGACCTGTTGCCAGCCGCACGTACTGGTCCTTACCAGGACCACTGGACCTTTTTCTGGCCTTTGCTCAGCAACGGGAGCTCTCGTGCTCTGGTAGGTGGCATGCCGAGGGTCCCGCGCCTCCTGGTTCGATGCTGGAGACACAGTGTATTCCTGGATTGACACCCAGGGGTGGTCCTGAGCACCAGGACACCTAGTGCGACATTGTGGCACAGAGAGGACACACATGCTCAGCTGGCGCGACTGGATACGACCCTTTGCAGCCCAGCCGGCAGTGCGAGGTCTACGCTGTGTGGTGACCATGGGCCTAGTTGGCACAGAATGAGGAGGGCTGTAGAACACTGATTGCACCCACCGGCACAACAGGTCACACATCAGACGGCGTGGGCGAGGTGAGACTTGGATATTTGGTGCCCCCCTGGCCAGTCCGGGACGAGGCTCTAGTGTTGTGTGGTGGCTTTGTGCAGTGATTAGCCTCCACTCCACGATCTGTGGGTACAAATGCGGGACTGGGGTACAACTCACACGTTGCACCTAACAAATCGCGCTGGCAAAAAGGGGGAAGAAGACGCAAGACACGGCCACGTTGAACGCCCGAGGTCCTGCAGTGCTCAGCTGGTTGTCCCAATTGGGGGCTGACCATCGATGGCGAGGGACAAGGACACCAAGACTCAAAAGCAGGGAAAGCTGGAAAAATTCACGAAACCGATGCCGGCACCCAACCCCGCCGGGATGACCCTGGCAGACCCACCAGACAGCATGGTGCTCCTCCAAGCGATTTAGTCCTCCAGGGAGGTGCTCAAGGGCAAGATCGACGAGGTTAAGATTGATGTTAACCTACTCCGTCAAGATCTTCGCAATGTCTCTGAAAAAGTCACACAAGCTGAACAGAGCATCTGTGAAGTCGAAGATGTGACTCACGCAATGCGGGGTGAGGTCTCAGCCCTGAAGTCAACTCTGAAGGATGTCCTCTGAAAACCGAGCACGGAGAAACAACCTGCGCTTTTTTTGATTTCTGGAGGCACTCGAAGGGGCAGACGCAAGTACCTACCTGCACAAGTAGTTGCTGGATACCTTCCCGGGGGTTCGTTTCTCACCATGTTTTGTCATTGAGAGAGCCCACAGAATACCTGAAGCCAGACCTCAGCCCTGGGCGCCCCCCCGGCCACTGAGTGCTCGGTTTCTCAACTACCAGGATAGAGATACTATTCTCCGGTTATTCCGACAAAAGTGTGGGTTTCGAGTGGGCAATGCACGGATCAGGGTGTTCCCGGATTATTCTAGGGAGGTCCAGAAGCATCGTAAAATATTTGACTCTGTCAAAGATAAATTGCGACAAATGCAAATCCAATACATGCTCCTCTTCACTGCCAAACTTAAAGTGATCTTTCAAAGTAAAACCTTCTTCTTTGGCATCCCAGAGGAAGCTTGGCACTGGCTGGAGGTGCGTCCCTTGCCGAGAGTACCTCCTGATGAGCCACAGCGATCCAGAGGGGCCCCCTCGCTAAACACTACTTTGAGGCCACACAAGCGGACACGGAAGGAAAAGAATGTTGCCCCAAACATGGCGCTAAGATCGACACCATATCGGAGCAGGAGGTTGACAGGAACTGAGACAGGGGCGCGACATCCTGAGGGCACCATGCAGCGAGGCAGCATGTAGAGTCAGGCAATACCCAAAAACTTTGTTGTGCACCGCTCAGAAGATTGCACAGATCAGGACATTACCACGGAGTCCGAAGGCGAGCACCCTCTGCTGCAGAATGTCAACCTGCTGGAACGCACAGGATAAGCCACCAGCGAATAGGACAGGACATCCAGGCACCATTTGTGGTCAACGATGCTATAGAGTAAAGACTGGCCTGAAGGTGTTCCAGGTGCAATGGGCTCGGAACACGCATTACACGACATCCCGTCTATTCTACCCCAACTCTCTTTGCAGTTGTTCTCATTTTCCCTTCTTCCCTCTTTGTTTTTTTCCCTCCCCCTTGTTGGTTAGCATTTGTTTGAGTTTTTTCTCTCCCGCTCGTTCCCGCCCCACTTTTTTCCCCTCCCGCCTGTTCCTCCCCTCCCCCCCTTGTTTGTTGTATTTTTCATTCATTGTGTTCTTTCTTTGATGGACCCTGCAGCTGATGGTTTGAGGTTTGACCTCCGAGACTGCATAATTGGGATTTGTATGTTTCTGTGAGAGGCAAGGGGGGCTGAACAAAAGTTGAGTTATGGGGCTGGGAGGTGGGCGATAGACCTCGCCAATATGATCACGACACAGTTGGTCCAGTTGACCCTTGGGGTAGTCGGATGGATGTTGGGGGGTTTGGAGGGGAGATGGGGGCATGAGGAGTTGGGGGTTTGTTGAGACAGAATGGCATAAAGGTACACAAGAATACATTTGCGGATCACAGGGGCTGCAGCAGAGGAGAGGGGGAAACAGGTTAGACAACAGGCTGACTATGACACACCATACCAACGACTATACCTAATCAAGGACAATATTCCGTCCTTTCCTGGAATGTGAATGGGATGGGAAATAAGATTAAGAGAGGACTGGTGGCTGCCTACTTTAAACGGTTGAAACCGGATGTTATCCTTCTACAGGAGACTCACCTAAAGGGGACTCAATGTGGTTTCGTAGGTAGAGGTGCGTACAAAACACTGGCACATGCGGGGTTCTCCACCGAAGCACGAGGCGTAGCAATATTAATTAGGAAAAGCCCTTCCTTCCACCTAGAACGCACCTGGACAGACCGCAATGGCACCTATGTAGTGGTCAAGGGGGTGTGGAACAGATGACATGTCACTTTTGTTAGTGTTTATGCACCACCCAAACTCCAATGTCAAACACTAGACAAACTTGCTAACATTTTGTTGGAGGCTGGTTCTGACACGCACATTATTAGGAATGACTTTAACGATGTGATGGACTTGGAAGCTAACCGCACATCCACCCAGTCTAGAGACCCCAGAGAGACATCGTTGAAGCAAATCACGGACACCCCAGCACTAACGGATCTATGGCGCAGGCAACACCCACAAGTCAGGGCTTATTCCTTTTACTCGGGGGCCCATGCAGTCTTTTCCAGAATAGACTACATATTTGCTCCGGCAGGAGATCTGAGGGAGGGATACGAGGTGGAACTCTTGGCCAGGGGACTCTCGGATCACTCACCTATTCGACTCTCAGTAGGCACCAGCACACATGACAGTCACAGTGAATGGAAGCTTAATGCATGGGACCTGAAAGATGCACAGATCGCACAAGAACTTATGATGGATACCAAACTTTATTTTAAACAAAATGTTGAGACGGTAGACTCGGCGGTTACACTATGGGAAGCATATAAAGCAGTATTCCGGGACCGGGCACAGAATATCATAGCGCAAAAACGACAAAAAGATGATGAGGAGATTACTGAGATTGAGTCCCGACTCCTGCAGCTCGAAACAAGGGCTCCTACGGGAGACGATCCCTCCTTACTACGTAGGCTACAACTTCTTCTGCAAGATTATCTCGCATTGGCCAGGAAAGACACACAACATGCCATTCAAGCAATGCACAGGAGGTTATACAACACGGGGGATAAGACGGGTAGGCTGCTTGCCTGGCTTAGCAGAAACGAAATAGACAGCAGGTGGGTAACGCAGATACAGGACGAGGGAGGGCAGGTCCACATCACTCCAGTTGCACTAGCCAATGCTTTCGCAGACTAATACGAGGCCTTTTATGCATAGTGCCCCTTAGCTGAAACTGTGCAAATACAAGAATATTTACAGGCTATACTGCTCCCCAGGTTAGAGGAAGAAGACCGACAATCCCTAGACAGTAAGATTACAAACTAGGAGATCATGACGGCCATTGGCCAGTTGAAAACTGGGAAGGCTCCCGGACCGAATGGGCTCCCCCTGGAGTTCTTTAAGCAACACTCTACACTATTTTGTCTGCATCTCCTCCAGCTTTATTTGGAGACACATGATGTAGGGAGCCTCCCCAGGGACTTGAGGGCAGCCACGATAGCGGTAATCCCTAAGAAAGACCGACCTCCAGATCATTGCAGCTCATATCGTCCCATCTCCCTGAATAATCTAGAGACCAAAATACTTGCCAGGGTGTTAGCGAACAGACTCATGCGGTCATCTTTGGCCTTATCCACAGAGATCAGTTGGACTTTGTTAGACCTGTCTGCCCTTTGGAAAGTCCCTCCTATTAATTATTTATTTTGTCCCCTTTTTGCCCCGCTGTCCCTGCTGTTTTGATGCTATCCCTCATCTACTGATCTGATCCTGCCAGGACGTGGACTCGAGAAATCCCTGCCGCAGGAGTAACCTGTGGGAATCCTATGTGGAATTCATGAGGCGAGGACAGTAAGACACCGCCAGGTGAGGGCGATCGAGGCTGACCCCTAGATTAATGCAAGGCCTGAGTGGTGGGGGAAGGAAGTAAATCCCTACACTTGCTGTTCACCGGTGATCTGTCAGACTGAACTCGTGGCTTTCCCGAAGTGACCCGCCTAAATCGGCACTTCGCGATAGAGATTCCTAAACTTTACTTGCCCCCAGAATCGAATTACCTTCTGGTGAGGCGCCGCATCCCCCTGCCGGGAGTAGTGTCTTGAACGCTGCGCAGGCCAAGTGTGGAGCGGGGCAGTGCCATAGAGGAGGTGCGCCGTCTCAAGGCCCGCGCAGGCTTGGTGAAGGTCTGGGCGGCTCCTGAAGCGCGGAAGTGTCCTGTGCGCCGCGCAGGCTCAGAAGAGGGCTGGAAGATTTCTCGGCCTGGTAGTGGAGCGGAGCTGAGAGGTCCATCGGCCGGGCAGGCCGTGTGAAGGGGACGAGCGAAAGAGGAGGAGCGCCGAAATCTCGGTGTGCTTTCAACAGGGTCCGATCGTTGAATAAGTAAGCGTCTAGTTTTGGTAAAGCATCCAGAGCTGGACTTGTTTCCTAAGCTTCTGCAGGGTCTTTGGGCAGTAGTGAAGGGGAGACACGGAAGCTCAAACTAGGCAGCTTGGTGATTTCTAGACTTCCTGTTTCCCGATTGGGACAAGACAAGCCTTAACTGAATTGGAAAAGTACTGAACTCCTTTTACCAACGCTGGGGGGACCTGCCTCATTTCAATGCCCGTATGTTCTCCTCTATATCTGTAAAAGTTGGGAAAGGTTTCTGGCACTGTCCATGAGGCAAATCTTGCTTTATTAATTAATAATCACCAACTGACAGAAGGAGTAGGTAGTACCTTGTTCCTAGTCAAGTGTTGATTTGCCCTGTTACATTACATGAAAGTCTAATGCTTCCTATTGAATTTCTGTATTAGGATAAAGGTTTGAAACACTGTAATTTGCTTATGATAAATAACTTGAGTTTCCAGGAGTAAGGTACCACTAAAAGTTACTGCATTGAGAAGTGAGATCTTTTCGTGGTTACAACTGAAACTGTGATATAATTTCTGTTGCTAGAAGGGGTGGTTGTGAACTCCTTTCAAGGGAGGTGGAGACTGAACTGCTGAAATTGGTGCCCCAGAGTTACGTACACCAGAGTGAAGCTATTTTTGTATAATGAACCACGAACTGCTGAATAACAGAGAGATTTTATAAAACAGCTCGTATTTTTTAAAGACTGGTGTAGTGTCTTAATTTTTGAGTGGATGGACGTTGTGTTATTAAGGGGTGTGACGCAAACTTTACACATGTTCCTTTGAGTTAGGCCTTCCTACTTAGTGCCAAGCTACCCTATGTGACTTGGAAGACCCAGGTCCAACAGGCTTCATGCTCAAAAGGTCAACGAGGCTCAATCTGAGACGGCTACACAATTGACTAGAAGTGGTGAGCAAGAGACGTGACCCACATTTCATCTTGTCCCTTGACGCCAAGAAGGCATTTGATACAGTCCATTGGCCCATTCTCATGTCCGCATCAGAGATATTTGGCTTTGGACTGGTGTTCTGACAATGGATCACCGTCTTATACGACAGTCCAGTTGCGAAAGTCAAGGTTAATGCGGTATTATCGAGGGAATTCTGTATAGGCAGGGGCACTCGCCAGGTCTGTCCTCTATCCCTGCTGCTCTTCGCCCTGGTACTGGAGCCACTCGCGTGCCTAATTCGACAACACCCTGACATAACAGGTTTTCAGATGAATGGGGTGACAGAGTCCGATGAGCGCATATCCTTATATGTGGATGACATATTATTGTATGTGACTAACCCAGACACCACAATCCCAAGTATTATGGGGTGCTGTGAATTCTACGGCACACAGGCGGGTTATAAGATTAACTGGGGGAAATCCTGTCTGTACCAGATGGGTGAGCGTTACGGAGGCCCCAGCCAGCTCTAAGTGACACAAGAGGGCGTTACCTACTAAGGTATTTACGTAACGACAAACACGACAATGGTGCTGGAGCACAGTTTGTACAGGCTGCTACGAGACTTTCACGAGGACATGGGGAGGTGGAGGTCCCTGCCTTTGACCCTCCTAGGCAGGGCAGCACTATACAAAATGATAGTGCTCCTCAAATTCCTTTATGTGTTACAAAACACCGACCAGTTCATATCAGTGGAGGTGTTTAAAAGAATTGATGATGTATTATGGACTTTCCTTTGGGACGGACAGCTGCCAGGGATCGCATTGGCGACACTGCAGCGTAACCAGTATAATGGTGACATCTCCCTGCCAGACCTCCGGGTGTATTACTGGGCAGCCCATTTAATAGTTGTGAATGAATGGGGACATATCGAGAGGGATCACCCCACATACGCTTTGGAGCTTGCACAATTCACTAACCTCCCATACACACACTACATATATGGGGGGAGGGGAGCTACCCAGCTACTCACGGCAATGCGGATCGTATTGGCTGCATGGAAACAAGCGGAGAAACAGAAAAAGTGGGGTGGACGGATTACGAGGGAAACCCTGCTATTGGTGGGAAATCGCCTGCCAGAAATTAGAAAACTGAAAGGCTTTAAGAAATGGCACCTGTTTGGTATTTCGCAACTTAAAGATATGATGTACTGCAAAGAGCTAGTAATTTTTTCTCGTCTACAGGCAGTATATAACATGAATATAGTATTTACAGTTGCAACATGCCTGACAGGCGCAGGGCCTAGTCACTGCCGGTCTCCCCGAATACGCACCTTTTAAAGGGCGACTCTTGATGGAGAGATAGCTGAAAAAGCGGTCTCTTGGACGTATAAGACGATCATAAACAATATGCCTGACACACTACAGAAACTGCGCATAAAATGGGAATCGGAGTTGGGGGAGAGGGATGATTTGGACTGAGAGATGGCTTTGATGCATCCTTGCGAGGTAGCCATCAGATTGCGCCTCAGGCTTATCCAATATAAATACTTACACAGGACATACTACGATAGAGCACGACTTTACCGCATTGGGAGGGCCGAAACACCTACATGCCTGCGCTGTTTAGGGGCGGAAGGCACATTTTACCACACGGTGTGGGAGTGCTCCACGATTCAAAGGTACTGGATGACCCTGATGGGGCAGATGGAAAAGGTCCAGAGGGTGGAGATTCCAATTATCCCCTTGTTTGTCCTACTGGGGATATCCACAGATATTGACCTCCCCAAACCTGGGTTGGTTTTGTTACAATTGGGGATGGTGGTCACAAAACGAAATATAGCCAAGACATGGGGGGCCACAGAGGGATCATCTCTTGTCGAGTGGAGGAAAAGCATGGACATGTATATGCTGGGGGAGAGACAACGTACAAAACACGGGGCTGCCCTAAAAAGTTTTGGAAAATATGATAACCTTGGCTACGACACTACAGACTCATGCTCTCTGACTCGCAATGATAGTGCAAGGTTGGGTATATGGTCGATGGGAAAGATGGGGCCCACCACACTGCACCAACCAATCACAACATTTTTGACTCTTCTGTGCAGCTGATTAGATATGCTGCCGCTGTTTATTGTGAATGCCTATGTATCTCACTGATGACCACTGTTTCTGTGTTATAATGAGAAAAAATGTCCCCATTCACCAGAGATCCCTTTTCAAGATGGTCTTCATGGCCCGCGCCCGCACCGCCCCGGTTTTCTTAAACTCCCTGATCAGTCTCTACGTCCCTAGCCGCTCCCATCGTTCCTCCAGCCAGGGTCTTCTTAATGTCCCTCGGTCCCGCAAGACTCGTGTCGGTGGGACTAGGTTTTCTGTTGTTGCCCCCCGCTTCTGGAACAGTCTTCTCTTGTCCCTCAGGTCTATTACAGTTTACACTCAGTTTAGTAAAGCGCTTAAGACCCTTCTGTTCTCCCAAGCATATTCCTGCTAACCTCCCCTAGGCTTCATCTGTTGTACTTTGTCAAAACTCCAGCGCCAGAAGCCGCTTGGTCACAGTGCGCTTAACTAAGAACCTTCAACTTACTCGAGGACCAACACTGTGCAGCAGGCAAAAAGGAATTTTTAGAGGCCAGTATGTCAAAAAATGTACTGAGATTAAGAAGAGCATGCCTCTGGTTCTTAGTACAATATGGCTAAAAAAATTTAATGTGGCGTAGTAGGTTAATGTAGGTTGAACAGCTGCAGACGGGCTAGTTCTGAGCTGTCAGAGCTCACTTGTGTCTGCCAGCCAGACTGGAAAAGAAACAACCCCCACCCAGGGCAGGACTGTTACAGAAAATGAATCCTGGCAGCTGACTAAAAGTGCCCCTCATTTAGCTAATCAGACAATTAAAATTGGCCCACATTTCAAATGAAAGCAGTTTTGAACTTCTCAAGACACACTCTATAGTGTTTCACAATGTATAGAAGACTGCATGCATCTAGGCGTGCTGCAGTTAATCTTTGATATATTATCAGAGAAATCACCAATAAAACCTGGGACACTAACCCAAAAACAGCCAAAAGTCATCAGCCCTCACACTGACTATTCACATGATCTAACCTTCGGGCCTGGCGAATGGAGCCTTGGACAAGGTTTGGTAATTGTTAGACCTGTCAGCCCTAGGGTGGTCTTTCCCTGTGATTTTTTGCCCTTGCCTCATTTTTCCCACCTTCTTTTTGTTGGCCCATAGGTCTTCGGGCACCTTTTCATAGCTAATCTGTGTAAGGGTGCAGGTGCTCTTTACTTCAAACATGGCTGCCACTGGCCCCTGCTACTGCAGCGTGGTCTTTTAGTGTAGCACCCTTGCTGCCAGGAGCAGGCTGGATCCCCATACAATGTTGCAATACCAGCCACCCAGCCCCTGTCCATAGGTAGAGTGGGGAAGCTCCTGGAACCTTCCAGAAGAAAGGCGGAGTTAGGTTTTCCCGCCTTAGAGAGTGGTCACCTGACCTGGGCATACTTAAGCAAGGGAGGGAACTTTTTCTAGTCAGTTGAAGCATCACTGACGTGGGGAACCCACGCAGGAGTTTTAGGCGGGAGGGCCTAGTTGGGAACCTATGCTACTGGGAGTGACAGGATTTAGGTGCTGCCTCTTAAGCTGGGTAAGGTGTCCTAAGCTAGCCCCCTGATCTGGCCCAGTGGTAGGGAACCCCAGGGTCCATCTGCAGTGACTGAGGAAAAACTCATCAAGCCTTCAACTCAAACCCCCCCCCCTCTCAGCAACTTCAAGTAACTAACATCCAAGGGCGCAGAACCATCGAAGCGCCAAAAAAACTGCTTTCCTGTGACCAGGGACTGCTAGGGGATCGACCAGGTACTGGACTGTGCTGCCCTGCGCAACCCCCTGTCTGCAGTGGGCCCTTCTGGCCCTACCGGTCTCCCCCTGACTGAACTGTGTGAGAAACACTAAAGCCTCCTTCTCCCCCTGCCGAGCGCTGTGCCAGAGACTGCCCAGACTGAAAGTCGCTATTGCCCTGAGCCCTGCAGTGCCCCCCACATCGAGTGCCTCAAGCGCTCTCGGCGCTGTGCTGTCCCCCACGCATCAGTGTCTGCGTGTTTGCCCCCGTAGCACTCAGGGAATCAAGAGCGCTGCCCCGGTTGACTCACCGCCACGACCCGGAGCTGTCTGCGTCGAGGAATCTCCTCAGAGGTCGCGTGGAATCCCCCTCGGCGGCCCCCGTATGCCAGGAGAGGGCCGCCGGAATCCTCGATAGGCCACGCTGGGCCGGAAATCACCCTCCGCCTGGAGCCACGGCGCCCGGGTGGAGCACTGCCTCGTCCTGTCACTCTCGGCGGCCCTCGTATGCCGGAAAAGGGCCGCCGCATCGCGCACGATAGGCCGCGTTAGTCCTGAAGCCTCTGAGGCCTGTGTCACGTGACGGGAGCGCCTCCGCGTCACCGGCCGCGCCCCCGCCACAGCCGCGCAGTCATTGGCTGCCTGCCCGGGCCTCCCTTGCCGAGCCCCGGCACCCGGGGAAGCCCCATCTCGTTGCGGAGGGGGTTGTGGAGCCAGGAAGCCCCCCGCCGTTCAGCGCCGCATGCGGCCCCTGCCTCGTCCCCAGCGCCGGTGCCCTGAAGCTGCGCCTGCACCGCGCTGGGTCGAGTGAGGCCTTGAGAGGGTCGGAACCCCCTCCCCTCCCTGAGAGCAATGCAAGGGCTCCGGAGGGCCGAAGAAGAAAGGTAACCCCCTGGGGAGGAGGGCGGTAGGCCGAGCCAGGCCCGATGTCACCCCTCCCCCGGGGTGAACTAAGACTGGGCCCCGTTGGCCCCCCACCTATTGTGCCTCGAGTGTTTGGGAGGCTTGGGGATAGACTCTTGCCCTCCTGCATGGTTCTGCCCTCCAGGAGTTCTAGGCCTGGAGCCTGCCAACTGAACTGTGGGTTGATAGTTCACAATCGGATAATCCACTTCAGTGACTGGTGGTGTTTAGTGGCCGACTTAGGGGGCCTATAAGTTCATGTTTACTGAGATGTTTTCTTGCCTGCTATAAGATGATGACCTTTTCCCTGTACTGAATTTCTTGCAGGGGTGGGCTTCTACAGTTCCTGAGGGGATCGAACTGTGATACTTATTGATTCATTCTAATGGTATTCTGATGATCTGATTCTGGGTCGCAAGACTATCAGTATTCACAAGAAGAAATGCTTGTGGTTGTTTCCTACAGGTTAATCTAGGATCTATGAAATTACCTTTTTTGCCTGCTGAGTAGCATACCGTGACAGGCTGTGTTCTTTGAAGTTTTCTGTTGCACTGAAAGTACTTAATGAAATGTTTTGTCCCTTTCCAGAAAGTGCAATTTGGAAGGCGTTCATGAGAGGTTTTAATGTGGTACTTTAATGCCATGCTAATGATTTGCTACTGCATGATTTGATCTAATCTAAAATCTATATAAATGATCTTGATTTACAAATACAACTAATGGTGTGCTCTCCATTATTGCGCCCACTTCATGTCACATTGGATGAGTGTGTTAAGTAGCTGCTTTACACACAAGCCCCTGGCTGCCTTCCTGCTCGAGCCATGCTACCCCCCGGAGAGCTGGTGGTCCCAGTTCTTACATTGGTGACGAGCGGTGGGATCCAGGACCTGTAGCTACCTAACACCCTCCAGTGGGACAGAGTGCGCTGCAATTAATTGGACACCTATGGTGCTGCAAGCAAACCCAATTGCCCACCACTGTCTAAGTCTGCAAAGTGTGTAGGAACCGGTGTTGACCCAGCATTGTTACCTACGTCCTAGAATTTTTCTTTCAGGTTATCTGGGTCCCCACCTGACAAAATGGAGTTCCAGCTGGCTGACCTTGATAGGTACACTGTAGTGCAGTTAAGGGAGTTTTGTCAGGGGATGGGGGTGCCTGTGGGGATGAGAGCTGTCAAAGAAGAGCTCCGTACCACCTTGAGGGCATGGGTAAGGGCAAACCCAGGGGAGAGAGAGGATGAGGAACAGGTCACACACGGGGAGGCGGACACTCAGGAAGATCCAGGCCTACTCAACATTGACATGTCCGACAATGTGCTGCCAGGAAGAGGGTCCGGGGCGGGGAGTAGTGTATCCAGGGGGAGTGCATTGTCGCAGGAGTATGAGGACAGGAAGGAGGAGAGGCGATTGAGGTGGGAGCTTGCCAAGTTAGAGCACAAGAGGGAGAGAGAGAGGGAAGATAAGCAGTTTGCTATGGAGGAAAGGAAGCTGGCACACAAGCTTCAGCTCAAAGAAATGGAGCTGAGAGCATTACAGTTGGGTGCGCCAGGGATTCCTAATGGTGGCAGCGTACCAGAGGCTCAGCAGGAGCCCAGGTTCTGGTTACCCAAGGAGGTGATAGCGAGTTACACCAAGGGGGATGACATTTCCAGGTGGTTGGAGGCGTATGAAGTGGCCTTGACTGCCCATGGGGTGCCCGAGAAACATTGGGGAGGTGGTTTGTAACGGTATATACCTCCTGACGTCAGGGATACCCTCCTGTATTTGGAAAAGGCAGACCAGTTTAGGGGTACCCCCATGAAGGAGGCGCTTATCAAACATTTTGGCCTCAACCCCGAAAGGTATCGCCAGAGGTTTCGTGGCAGCCATAAGCTGTCCACGCAGAATTGGGTGGATTTTTTTGAGTATGCCCGTAAGGCTCTGGATGGTTGGGTGCGTGGCAGCGAGGTGCGTGATTTTGAGGGTCTGTATAATCTTTTTTTGAGAGAGCACCTCTTGGATAAGTGTTTACCGGAGCTGCGCCAAAATCTGGTGGACCGCAAGCTTACTGATCCCCGTGAGCTTGCGAAGGCGGCAGATACTTGGGTTAGCACCCGGGTGTCACACAAGGGCCCCGGGGGAGATGGTTCAAAAGGCGGACAGGGCGCCCCTCAGAAGAAAGAGGGTGGAGATAAAAGACCGGAGTTCTCACGAGGCCCACAAACTAGACAGTTTGGGAAGGGAGTAGGTACCCCACCTCAGAACCGTTCCCCAAAACCCACTTACCCTGATAAGAGTCAGCAGCCAAAAGTGGTCCGGTGCTATGAATGCGGAGAGGTCGGACACTACAAGGGAGATGCCCAGTGTCGCAAACGACCCCCAGCCCCCACTGGTGGCAAGAGTCCCGGGGTGGCTAGTGTAGCGCTTGGGTTGGAGCTGCCCCTAGATAAGGAAGGGGAGTGGACAGGCCTGACCCTGGTTTCACTTGGGGATAGAGAGATGGTCCCAGTGACGCCCTTACCATCGAATACTGCTAAGTACCAGCAGAGGGTGAAGGTCAATGGGGAGGAGGTGGACGCTCTGAGGGACACAGGAGCCAGCATGACCACCGTAGTGAGGCGGCTGGTGTTCCCTGAGCAGGTTGTTCCTTTTTTTTATTTATTTATTTTTTTCTTCACCAAAATGAGCACAGTTAAACTTACACTTAGTACATTTTATCAATTACAATATTTTTCTTGAATTCTAGTATATAAGTTCCATCCTTGACGAGTGCCAAACCGATAATAATTTCAACCAAATTAAATTTAACACCTTGTTTTAAACAATAGGGGAATCTGACACAAACAATAACGATGAATAACGGAATCTTCTCAACCCCACCCCTAATTATCCTTTCTTTGCAACTCTTTTCATTTACTTAATGGCTCCCATATTCTTCTCCCCAGGCGTCTTCCTCTCCTCCCTTTTCGAGCATATATTTTTTCCTCTATATTATATGCATACAGTGTATTTGCCAACCAACTTTGCAGTTTTGGAGGATTTTTATCTAGCCAAGCCCTAGCTATTGTCAGTCTGTAAACAGCCATTATTACAAACAAAAATTCAGCATACTGATCCTGCTCCCGTTCAGTCACACCTAACATAATCCAAGCTGGAGTAAGAGAAATCACAATACCCAAAGACCTTGCTAAAAACCCCTCTATCTCATTAATCAATGTTTGTAATTGGGGACATGTTGCAAAAATGTGTATGCTATCTGCTTCCAGCGCATTGCAGCGGGGGCAATTAATTCCTGTATTCCCACCCCATTTTGCTATCCTTGCAGGCGTAAAATACATAAAATATAATGTTTTGTAATGCTGAGACTGCAGCGGGGCTGCACTTAATATTGTACATCCTAGATTCAAAGAATCGTAAAACAGGTTGCTTTCAACTCCCAATTTGTCCGCCCATTTCTTACTGAATATGTCTAAGTCGTCCTGCTTTTCTTTCAACAGAGTTGCGTAAAAGGACTTAATTGTGCAATCCCCCATCAGCTTTATTTTCTCCATTATTTCTATTTTGTTAAAGCCTGCTGGACCTCCCACTTTGTTTTTAAAAAAACTTCTAATCTGCAAGTACTTGAAAAAACCCCTGTTATGTATACCATATATGTCTCTTAGATCTGAGAATTGCTTAAAACCATCCTGAGAGAATAGATCGCCTATTTGCGTGATCCCACTTAAAGCCCACTCTGCCATTGTATGATCGGCAAATATTTCCGCTGGGAGTGAACTGTTGTTAATCAGAGAGACATACCTATTATACCTCCCCATCTTGACTTTCTTTAAAAAAGCATTCCATACCGTAACTGCCGCCTTAACAGTTTTAAACCTGGTTCTCTTAAAGTAACTATAATCTGTACATTTTAAAAAACAATTATAAGCATTTGCCCCTAATGCAACAGTGTAAACCTCAGTAGACATATTATGCATTCTTACATCATCAACGTTACCCCCAATAAGTCCTTGTATATATTGCAAAACAGTAGCCATATAATATAAACGGAAATCTGGTGCACCCCAACCTCCTTTTTCCCTAGGTAGTGTCATATATCTATAGGCCCTCCGGGTCTTACCGTGTGCCCAGATAAACCTATTACATATAGCCTCTATACCATTGAACCAGCTGGCTTCAAACAACAAAGGTATAGCCCTAAAAACGTACAAAAATTTAGGTAAAATCATCATCTTGATAATGTTTGTGCAGCCTACCAATGACAAGTGCAAATTGTTCATTTTTTCCAGATCCCTTTTAACTTGAGCTATCAAAGGATCCATATTCTTTTTAACAATCTTATCTATTTCTGCTGTAATTTGTACCCCTAAGTAAGTTGCCATACCCGTCACTCTTTCATCATTACATATTACCCACTGGTTTTTGACAATCAGAGTTTTAGTAATGTTCAAACTGTATCCTGAAATCTGACCAAATCATTCAGCTTCATCTTCAATTGCCCTAATGGCAACTGTAGGTTCTGCGGTCAGGATGGCGACGTCGTCCGCGTAAGCTAACGACTTAAATGTACAACCATTTAGAACTAACGGTGGAATCTGATCATTGCTTTCCAACTTTCGTATATAGGGGTCGAGATATAAAGCGAAGAGCAGAGGAGAAGAAGGACAGCCCTGCCTTGTGCCTCTCTGGATATTAACTGCTGATGAATAACCTCTATTGACTCTTATCTTGGCCATCGGGTTTATATATAAGGTCTGCAGGGCCTTTATGAATCCTGGGCCTATACCGTGCCAACTCAGAACTTCCCACAGGTACCTCCAGGAGACCCTGTCAAACGCTTTTTCGGCGTCAAGAAACACCGCTGCCATTGGGTCTTCTAGAATGCTTGCTACATCAAATGCCGTAATTACTTGTCTGGTATGCTGAGTTGTTCCCTTACCTGGAATAAATCCATGTTGAGAAGAAATAACCAATGATTCGATTACCCTGGATAACCTTTTTGCCAGAATTTTGGAGAACCCCTTAACATCTGCGTTCATTAGAGTAATGGGACGGTAGGAACCCGGGGCGTCTGTGGGTTTGCCCTTTTTTGGTATAACAATAATGTCTGCCCCACCCCAAGATTCTGGAGCAGACTCACCCTTTTGTGCTAGCAACATCACATTAAACAGTTCTTTTAGGAGAGAGGGTTGAAAGACTTTGTAGAATTCTATCGGAATCTGGTCCGGACCAGCAGCCTTCCCAGATGGTAAATCCCTCAAAGCCTCAATCAGTTCATCCACCTGAAATATCTCTTCCAACCCTTTTCTGTCTGCCTCTGCTAACCCTGAGGGCTCTATCTCACTCAAATACGTCCTTATATCCTCCTCTCTTTCGTTACCGTCTAATGTATAAAGCTCCGTGTAGAATTGTTTAAAAACCTCTCTGATCTGTTCTGCATCCTTAACCTTAGTTCCCTGAAAATTTTTGATCTCCTTGATATCAGTCATCCCATCCCTTTGCCTAGCTCGTACAGCCAGTATGTGACCGACTCTTTCGCTAAGCTCATATACCTTTTCTTTATTTGCTGTGTATTTCTCAAAAGTCTTTTTTGCCATCCCATCCATAACTTCGGCTTTAAGAGCTACTATCTTCAATAATATCTGCTCAATTGGAGATTGTGTATGTATAGCTATCATAAGTTCTTCCTCTGCTTCTGTAATTAGTTTATTATCTTGCTCCGCTTTTGCCTTCAACATTCTTTGAGCCTTAATAACATAGCTCAGGGTTTCTCCTCTTATTCCGGCTTTAAAAGCATCCCACACTATCCCTGGTGATGATGTACCTCTATTAATCTCCCAGAATTCCTTAATCCACTTACTCATTCTTTCCCTATAGCACTGATCCTGGAGTAACGTTCTATCAAAAGTCCATTGTCTTAGCTCTTTATTTCTCCTTTGCCCAACTATTACGGTTAAAACTAACGGGCTGTGATCTGAGATGATCCTCGGTTCCCTATCTATTCTTGCTCTATCTATCAGTCCTCTCGTAATTAAAAAATAATCCAACCTGACCAATGTCTGGTGAGGGGCTGAGAAAAAAGTACTCCCATCTAGATTTGGATGACAATTTAACCATGGATCTTCCAGCGAGTTATTCCTTACCATATCTGCTAAGGCTCTATAAGTCCTCTTTTTCCTCCCTGTATATTTCCTACCAGGATCTAAAAAAATACTATCTGCGTCATGGATATTCAGATCACCGCAGAATATAATGGGCTCCGGCCATTGCGCCAGTTCTGCGTCTAAAAATTGGAAGATATCTGGATCATCTCCTGTAGATCCATAGACCGAAACAAGCGTGATAGTTTCCCCCCTGAAGATTAGTTCTGCTATAACCCATCTGCCCCACTGATCCTCCATCTTCCTCTTAACCAGTGTATCCTGTCTCTTACCCCGAATCGCCACCCCTCTCGTCTTTGTGTTCTGATTAGTTTTTGTTAAAACATTAAAGCCAAGCTGATCCAGTAAATAAGCCTTAGTACCTTCAATGTGTGTTTCCTGAAGGCACACTAGGTCGGGTTTTAGCGATTTTAGCAGGGAAGCAGTTTTTAGCCTCTTATTTCGCTCATTAAGTCCACAAATATTAATTGAAACTATTCTACAAGTCATTATATTTCATAGTTTCTCCTACTTTCTGTATATACCTATACCGGCAACATTCAATGGACTTCATTATTTCCTTTCCCATATTTTTTATTACTACTCTATTGTACAGCTTACCCCACACATCTTCTTTTACTCTCCTACATGTACTGTGCTTGTGCCCACCACCTACGTGCTTGTTCCCCCCCACCTCCCCCCCGCCCCCCACTGCCCCCCTCCCTTTAAGAGCCCCCCCCCCTTGCTACAGGCAAATAGGCCAATCCTGGCCTATGTGTAGCCCCTGTAGTCTGCAGAGTCGCTACTCTCTCCTATCCTGTTTTCTCCTCTGTCGAACATATCTGTATATACTTTTGTTTGATGTTACCACCTATGGGGTCTTTATTGGGCTGCTTGAAGGGGTTCTTGGTGGAGTTCTGGTTCTACTCTCCTTTCCTTTGTCTAATTCCGTGATTTCTGCTAGATACTCCGCTGCTTTTATCTCAGACGTAAACATCTTAGTGTACCCTTTCCTAATTACTTTCAGCCTTGATGGGAACAACAAATAAGCCTCTGCGCCTTGCTTTTGGAAGGGACCTATCATCTGCCTTAACTTCCACCTTCTTTCCACGGTAACATGGCAAAAATCGGGCCTAGAAAAAAATGTATTTCCGTCAGCTGTCTTTCTGGAATCAGGTCTAGCCTTATCAATTATTTCTTGTCTTGCTAAGAAATTCCCTAGGAAGACCAGCATTGCTCTTGGTAGCGCATTCTCTTGCCCCCCCCCCGGTTTTTCTTAACGAACAGAGGATATCTATGGGCTCTTTGAACTTCAATATCCCAGTGCCATTTTGACTCTGGAAAGGCTTCTTCTAATATTTTGACCACATATCCTCTGGGATCCTGCCCCTCCCGTCCTTCCTCCAGTCCCAAAAGTCTTACATTGTTTCGCCTTTGGCGATTTTCAAAACTTTCTAGCTTCCATTGTAGGTCTTCCACCACCTTTCCTTGTTCCGTTTTAAAAGTCTGCCATTCTGTTACCTCATCTTCCACTCTGCTAGTCCTTTCCTCAACTTGAGTTACTCTCCCCTTGACCTCTTCCTGCTTTCTATTTACTCTTCTTAGCGAAGCTTGAAGTTTTTTGGTGTCTCTTTTTGCTCTTCGGCTTTCCGCTCTTGCCTCGGACTGCATCTGTTTCAAAGTTCCAAACAACATTTCAAGAGTTACATTTTGAGGTTTTGGCCTCCCGTCCTTTTCTCCCTCCTCCTGGTCATTTTCCTGATAGGTCTCTGATGTAGCAGAATAGTCCCATGACAATTTCTTGCTCATACTATTTCTAGACCCTCTTCCGTCTCTTTTGCCTCCAACTCTCTTTTTCTTTTTAGTCTCTAGATCCCTGGAGCCTTTACTTGTATCAGAATCGGAAGTCTGATCTGTGCAGCTCCCCTCTTCCTCGGTTTCAGGTTCACTAATATCTGTTGTATCCGACCCCTCATTGACTGAAAAGAATTCTGGGGAACCTCCCCTCGTGCTTCTATCTTCTCTTCCACTTTTGCCATTGTCCCGGTCATACTGGAGCACTTGCTGATCTCTTAGGCTCTGGGTGCTTCCCCAGCTCGGATCGGAGCGCTGCAGAGATTTATTGTGTGGCCCTATCTCCACGCTTAACAGCGCGTCTAGCATCTGCATATTGTTGTGCCTTTCTATCTGATCTATCGCATTACCCTCGTAGCCGGCATTCTTTACTCCCCCTTCGCTCACCTTCATCGCTCCTGTGCTCTGCGCCGCTTGATTTGTGCAGTCTCCCGCAGTATTGAGTGGTTGCCCAGCAACCGAGACTTCGACGCTTGCGTCCTCGCGGTCTGTTGCTGCCTCGGGTTCCGCGTTCAGCCCGCTTGTGTCCCGCTGAGCTCCTGATTCCGTCTGAGATATAGCGGTTTTTCCGCTCACCGTTCCAAATTGATGAGGGTCGATCAGCTGGAGCTGTATCAGCGGCACCACCGGGGACGCTTTAGGGGTGAAAGATTCCGGTAAGGTCGCCTGCCGCATCTGCTCCTTTGCGGTCACCATATGCACGCGATGGGTCTTTCCTTCTGGGTCCAGTGCTGACTCCTTTGCAGCCTTGATCGCTGCTGAACGGGTCTCTGGTTTCACTTCGTTTTTTTTTTCCTATCTTTCAGTTTTCTTAAGCAAGGCGCTCTTAGAAGATCGGATAGAATGCTCCGTTTGTTTCTTTGTAGCAGTGGTTGGCACTTTTGGAACTGCACCCTCTCTTACTGCTGCTGCTGAGCCTTTAATCGACCCTGCTGCCACTGGCTTATCTTTTTCCTTGTCTTTATCCTTCTCTTTGTCCAGCTTAGTTCTTTGGGACATCTTAAAGGGTACTTTGGCGCCGTTCAATACACTTCTCCAACAGCTAAGGCAGACTTCCCCCGTCCTTGTTGAAAATCTCCTCAACCAGCCTGGGTTGAATACTCCTGCCGCGCCACGAGATATTAGGTTAGCCAAAACCCACATCCCCGTATTCACAAGTCCTTTCGCATCCTAGGATAGGAGAGAGGAGAAAGCGACTTTCCTCTACAGAGCTACGGCGGCCATCTTGCCTCCAACCCGAAAAGCAGGTTGTTCCTGATGTGTACCATCCGGCCGTGTTGGCTGACGGCAGTCTGAGCTACTATCCGGTGGCTCAAGTTCCCTTTGAGTGGGGAGGAGTGTCAGGCCCGTTGAGAGTTGCGATTAGCCCTGCCTTGCCTGTGGACTGTCTGCTCGGTAATGACCTCGAACATACCGCCTGGAAGGAAGTGGAGTTTAAAGCCCACACTGAGATGCTGGGATTACCAGGGTGGACTTGCGTAGCCAAGCGGTCCATGGCTGCCCGGCAAGAAGCTCAACCCGGGTTGGAGCCTGAAACTACTGCCCAACTCAATGCCGGTCCAGAGGAGAGTGTTGTGGAGGACACACCCCGTATGATGGATGGGGAACCTGTGGAGGTAACCCCGGAGTCCGTGGAGGTGGATGTCGTTCCCGTGGGGGACCTGCCGACCCTTGCCGAGTGGCATGTGGAAGGAGGGCCTACCCGGGAGGAAATCCGTCGGGCACAGAAAGTGGGCCCCACGCTTGAAGGCATGCGGCGACAGGCCGAAGCCCAAGCGGTCAACCAAGAGACCGGCAGTTACCACGTCTATTGGGAGGATGGCCTCCTGTACAGTGAGCCAAGGGTTCCGGTGCATGGATCATCAAGGGCCTTAGTGGTCCCCCAGTGTTACCGGGCCTTTTTAATGGAACTGGCGCATGAGATACCCTTAGCTGGACACCTGGGCCAGGACAAGACCTTTGCAAGGCTCGTCCCACATTTTTATTGGCCTAGGATGAGGGTTGCCTCTGACACCTACTACAAGACCTGCAAGACTTGCCAGGCCAGTGGCAAGACGAGGACCAAAGCAAAGGCCCCATTGGAACCACTCCCGGTGGTTGGGACCCCTTTCGAGCGGGCCGGAACAGACATCGTTGGGCCGTTGGACCCTCCGACCTCTGCGGGACATCGGTTCATCTTGGTATTGGTGGACCACGCCACTCGGTACCCGGAGGCATCCCTCTGAGGACTGTTACTGCACCTGTGGTGGCACGGGCCCTGATGGGGATATTCACCCGAGTGGGATTCCCAAAGGTCGTGGTGTCGGACAGAGGCACAAATTTCATGTCGGCCTACATGCAGGCCATGTGGAAGGAGTGCGGAGTGACCTATCGGTTCTCCGCTCCTTACCACCCCCAGACTAACGGGCTTGTAGAGCGCTTCAACAAGACCTTGAAGGGGATGATCCGGAGTCTGCCAGAAGACCTGAGGCGGAAATTGGACATCCTCCTTCCTTGCCTGCTGCTTTCATACCACGAGGTACCACAAAAGGGAGTCAGGTTCAGCACCTTCGAATTGCTCTATTGCCATCCTGTTAGGGGACCCCTCAGTCTGGTCGAAGAGGGGTGGGAGAAGACTTCGAAGAAGCTTCCCCATGATGTTGTCAGCTACATGCTGGCATTCCGCAGCCAGATGGCTAAGCTGTGGAAGGAAGCCTCAGACAACTTAGAGGCTAGCCAAGCCGTCATGAAGGAGTGGTATGACCGCAACGCTCGGGCGGTAGAGTTGGACGCTGGAGAGAAGGTGTCGGTCATGGAGCCTGGGGAGCCTGGGGAGCTTAGTGCCTTCCAGGACCGGTAGACTGGTCCGAACGAGATTGTGGAGCGTCGAGGCCAAACCACCTACCTAGTTGACTTCAAGACCCCCCGTCAGCCCCATCGGGTGCTCCACGTCAACCGTCTGAAGCCTCACCATGAGCGATCGGAGCTTGCTCTCCTCATGGTGACGGATAGGAGCGAGGAGGAGGAAAGTGAGCCTCTTCCTGACCTTCTAGCGGCTCAGGAAAAGGATGTTCAATGGAGGGAGTTGTCCTCTCCCCATTCTTGACCCCAGAACAACAGAGGGACTGCCGCCAGGTATTGGCGCAGCACGCCTCGTTGTTCTCCCTCACGCCTGGAATTACCCATCTGTGTACCCATGATGTGGACACAGGGGACAGTCCGCCAGTAAAAACCAAGTCTTACCAGCTGTCCGATAAAGTGAAGAACAGCATCCAGGGTGAGGTGTCCAAGATGCTGGAGCTGGGAGTGATCGAACCCTCCAGCAGCCCGTGGGCCAGTCCGTTCACTTAAAAAAAAACCCCAGCTAGACCCAGCAGACATGTCTAATTACCGACCAATATCACTCCTCCCGGGTATCAGCAAAGTAGCAGAGAAACTGGTAAATGTACAATTATCTCAGTTCTTTGAAACCAACAAAATACTTAGGCAATCCCAAACTGGATTTCATCCGGGCCATGGCACAGACACCGCACTCCTTGCCGTCATTGAAGAAGCAAGGCGCATACTAGATTCAGGAGGATCAGTGGCAGTGATCCTCCTGGATCTAAGCGCAGCCTTTGACACAGTCAACCATCGTGTCCTTCTTCATAGACTGGCTGATGCAGGACTCACCGGGACGGCACTCAGTTGGATTGAATCCTTTCTTAAAGGGCGCACGTTCCAAGTGTGGGACAACAATCACCACTCATCCACCCTTCCACTCACAAGCGGGGTTCCTCAGGGCTCCTCCCTGAGCCCGACGCTCTTTACCGCATATATGGCCCCCCTTGAAGACGTGGTGACACCATTTAATATAAAAATGGTAAGTTATGCTGACGACACTCAGCTGGTCGTCTCCCTGGCCCAACTGATCGACCACCCAGAAAACCTGACCAATTGTCTTATACAAATTCACAATTGGATGAACAATTCATCATTAAAACTTAATGGGGCAAAAACGGAGGTGATGCTCCTAGGGAAACAATGGACGACCATCCCTCCAGCACTCTGGCCCGACGTATTCGGGGAAATCCCTCCCCCGAAGCGTGAAATTAAGACACTCGGTGTGTGGCTCGAACCAGAGCTGTCTATGAAGACACAAGCAGCTAAAACTTTGGGCACCTGCTTCGGACTTCTACGAACAACCCGGAAGATCCTTCCCCTACTGCCTCCTATCTCAAGGAAACTGCTCATCCAGGGACTGGTACTGTCTCGCCTGGACTACAGTAATTTGGTCTACCTAGGAGCCCCTGAGGCCACCCTGACAAAGCTCCAGCGGACACAGAACGCGGCGGCGCGCCTTCTCACCAACCTCCCCTCCAGAATGTCCGCCAAGCTGGCCCTCAAAACTCTGCACTGGCTCCCGGTGCGCCAAAGGGTGCAATTCAAAGCGATGTGCACGACACATAAGCTGATCAACGGATCTGGCCCGCCGATCCTCAGCAAAATGATCACCCCCTACGCAGCAACCAGATCCCTCCGATCCCAGAATGAGAACCTGGCCAACATACCTAGATTTAAAAGTACTCGCACAGGAGGACGACAATTCTCCGTTCAAGCAGCGGCCGGATGGAACGCTCTTCCACGTTCCCTCAGACTTGAACCTAACTACCTGACTTTTCGCAAGAAATTAAAGACACACCTATTCCCTAAATAGAGTTCCTCTATAGGTATCTCTCCTCCCCCCCTCCCCCTCAACAGGATCACAAATTTTATAGCGCGGGGATGCCCTTGGGTCACCAGGCGCTTTAGAAATCGTTATTAAATTAAAATTAAAAAATTACCGCAGGTTCGTCAAGGGTTATGGCACCATCGTGGCCCCCTTGACCGAGTTGACATCCAAAAAGCAGCCACGCAAGGTCATCTGGACGGCTGCTTGCCAGGAGGCATTTGAAACACTGAAGCGCGCGATGTGCACCGCTCCGGTGCTGGCCACTCCGGACTTCCAAAAAGAATTCATCGTGCAGACAGATGCCTCAGAGCATGGCGTAGGCGCCGTGCTATCGCAACTCAACGATGATGGCCAAGACCAACCTGTGGCCTTCATCTCCAGAAGACTCCTCCCTCGGGAACGGCGATGGAGTACCATCGAGCGAGAAGCCTTCGCTGTGATCTGGGCTTTGAAGAAGTTGAGGCCATACCTTTTTGGCTCTCACTTCCTAGTTCAAACCGACCACCGTCCCCTTCGCTGGCTCATGCAGATGAGAGGCGAAAACCCTAAGTTGCTAAGGTGGTCCATTTCCCTACAGGGGATGGACTTTAGGGTGGAACATCGGCCCGGAGCTGACCACGCCAATGCTGACGGTCTCTCCCGGTTTTTCCGCCTTAGTGACGAGAACTCCCTAGAGGTTGGGTAGCTATCCCCACTTTCAGCTGGGGGGGACGCATGTTAGACCTGTCAGCCCTAGGGTGGTCTTTCCCTGTGATTTTTTGCCCTTGCCTTATTTTTCCCACCTTCTTTTTGTTGGCCCATAGGTCTTCGGGCACCTTTTCATAGCTAATCTGTGTAAGGGTGCAGGTGCTCTCTACTTCAAACATGGCTGCCACTGGCCCCTGCTACTGCAGCGTGGTCTTTTAGTGTAGCACCCTAGCTGTCAGGAGCAGGCTGGATCCCCATACAATGTTGCAATACCAGCCACCCAGCCCCTGTCCATAGGTAGAGTGGGGAAGCTCCTGGAACCTTCCAGAAGAAAGGCGGAGTTAGGTTTTCCCGCCTTAGAGAGTGGTCACCTGACCTGGGCATACTTAAGCAGGGGAGGGAACTTTTTCTAGTCAGTTGGGGCATCACTGACCTGGGGAACCCATGCAGGAGTTTTAGGTGGGACGGCCTAGTTGGGAACCTATGCTACTGGGAGTGACAGGATTTAGGAGCTGCCTCTTAAGCTGGGTGAGGTGTCCTAAGCTAGTCCCCTGATCTGGCCCAGTGGTAGGGAACCCCAGGGTCCATCTGCAGTGACTGAGGAAAAACTCATCAAGCCTTCAACTCAAACCCCCCCCGCCCCTCTCAGCAACTTCAAGTAACCAACATCCAAGGGCGCAGAACCATCCAAGCGCCAAGAAAACTGCTTTCCTGTGACCAGGGACTGCTAGGGAGATCGACCAGGTACTGGACTGTGCTGCCCTGCACACCCCCCCTGGCTGCAGTGGGCCCTTCTGGCCCTACCGGTCTCCCCCTGACTGAACTGTGTGAGAAACGCTAAAGCCTCCTTCTCCCCCTGCCCAGCGCTGTGCCAGAGACTGCCCAGACTGAAAGTTGCTATTGCCCTGAGCCCTGCAGTGCCCCAGAGAGTGCCCCCCACATCGAGTGCCTCAAGCGCTCTCGGCCCTGTGCTGTCCCCCACGCTTCAGTGTCTGCGTGTTTGCCCTCGTAGCACTCAGGAAATCAAGAGCGCTGGCCCGGTTGACTCACCGCCACGGCCCGGAGCCGTCTGCGCCCTCCTGAGGCGTCGAAGAATCTCCTCAGGGGTCACGTGGAACCCCCCTCGACGGCACCCGTATGCCAGGAGAGGGCCGCCGGAATCCTCGATAGGCCACGCTGGGCCGGAAATCACCCTCCGCCTGGAGCCCCGGGCGCCCGGGTGGAGCACTGCCTCGTCCTGTCACCCTCGGCGGCCCTCGTATGCCGGAAAAGGGCTGCCGCATCGCGCACGATAGGCTGCGTTAGGCCTGAAGCCTCTGAGGCCTGTGTCACGTGACGGGAGCGCCGCCGCGTAACCGGCCGCGCCCCCGCCACAGCCGCGCAGTCATTGGCTGCCTGCCCGGGCCTCCCTTGCCGAGCCCCGGCACCCGGGGAAGCCCCATCTCGTTTCGGAGGGGGTTGTGGAGCCAGGAAGCCCCCCTCCATTCAGCGCCGCATGCGGCCTCTGCCTCGTCCCCAGCGCCGGTGCCCTGAAGCTGCGCCTGCACCGCACTGGGTCGAGTGAGGCCTCAAGAGGGTCGGAACCCCCTCCCCTCCCCTGAGAGCAATGCAAGGGCCCCGGAGGGCTGAAGAAAAAAGGTAACCCCCTGGGGAGAAGGGCGGTAGGCCGAGCCAGACCCGAGGTCTCCCCTCCCCCGGGGTGAACTAAGACTGGGCCCTGTTGGCTCCCCACCTATTGTGCCTCGAGTGTTTGAGAGGCTTGGTGATAGACTCATGGCCTCCTGCATGGTTCTGCCTGCCAGGAGTTCTAGGCCTGGAGCCTGCCAACTGAACTGTGGGTTGATAGTTCACAATCGGATAATCCACTTCAGTGACTGGTGGTGTTTAGTGGCCGACTTAGGGGGCCTATAAGTTCATGTTTACTGAGATGTTTTCATGCCTGCTATAAGATGATGACCTTTTCCCTGTACTGAATTTCTTGCAGGGGTGGGCTTCTACAGTTCCTGAGGGGATCGAACTGTGATACTTATTGATTCATTCTAATGGTATTCTGATGATCTGATTCTGGGTCGCAAGACTATCAGTATTCACAAGAAGAAATGCTTGTGGTTGTTTCCTACAGGTTAATCTAGGATCTATGAAATTACCTTTTTGCCTGCTGAGTAGCATACCGTGACAGGCTGTGTTCTTTGAAGTTTTCTGTTGTACTGAAAGTACTTAATGAAATATTTTGTCCCTTTCCAGAAAGTGCAATTTGGAAGGCGTTCATGAGAGGTTTTACTGTGGTACTTTAATGCCATGCTAATGATTTGCTACTGCATGATTTGCTCTAATCTAAAATCTATATAAATGATATTGATTTACAAATACAACTAATGGTGTGCTCTCCATTATTGCGCCCACTTCATGTCACATTGGATGAGTGTGTTAAGTAGCTGCTTTACACGCAAGCCCCTGGCTGCCTTCCTGCTCGAGCCATGCTACCCCCCCCGGAGAGCTGGTGGTCCCAGTTCTTACAGTAATTATATGAGGGAAATAAACAGTAAAACCTGGCACTGCAAACCAGAACTAACAGGTCTTGAAACAGCCAAAGAAAAGACCTGTGACAGTGACATCAATACTTTGGGAAAGCACTGCACTTGCAACAGGCTCAGCTGAAAAAAGCCTACAATATAAAATCTTCCTTACCAAGGAAACCTCTCCTCCCCTCTTTTAATCGTGTGTGACCTCGTGAGAGCATGTGAATCAGTGTACTGAATTTAGACTTAGTTCTGTGCACCCACAAGATGGCCCAGATAGTCTGAATCAATTTTGCAAATGTGCGCTCTATACAATTATACAAATCTCAATTGGTGCAGAAAAGAATAATGCTTCATTTCAACCGTGCTATTCTAAAACACAGACTGTTAATATTTCCTCTGCAAGCTACGTAATAATTCCCTGCCCGTCAATTGTCAAGGTACGTAATTGTGCCTAACATGAGGCTTTACCAAAAATGACAGTCATTGCCATGAAGTAAATAATAAGTGAGGAATTTTTGCACATACGTGATTGGGTGGTCTGTGGGATTCCTGATGCTTTAAATCACAGACAGGCAAAGTTAGGTTATGCAATTGGTTTCTACGAATGGGGGGAGGGTGTCGAAAGCACCTCTGCTGTGTGTATAAGTAGCTTAGTAAGTGAGGAGGAGGTGTGCTGGCTGCCAAGGGTAGCAGTGTTTAAACAGCAAACAATAGGTAACATATCCCAATACTTTTTTTTAACTACACTTTCTTTTTGATTTTCAAGGTACCATATGGGCAAGCCCAGAGAGCATCAAAGCATGTATGAAAACAATATACGCTAGCAAGGCACCATATAACATCCCCAATGAAGTCTGCAGAACTGCAGACTGAAAACCCCATCCCCAACCACGCACCATTCATCATTAATACAATATTATGCAAACGTATAGCAGCCTTGCCCCTTTTACCTCTGCACGACATCATTATCTTATATCGGTGAATTGCTCACAACCAACCTATCTATTGGATCATGGGGGTCACTGACCCCAGCAGTGACAGGTCGATGCCACGATACTCACAGACCCACTCAAATACCCATGCACCCACTTACAGACGCACCCAGAGAGTCATGCACCCATGTATATACCTACTCAGACACTCACGCACCCACTTACAAACCCACTCACACACTCACATATGTACTCACAGATCTACTGAGACACTCACACACTCACTGACAGACCCAGTGAAACACTTATACACCCAGTAACAGATTCACTCAGGCACTCATATGCACACACAAGCACCAATACAGTCACTCACACACTCAGTCACATACCCTCTTAGAGACGAATGCACTCTATCACTCACTCATACATTCAGAGACTCACAGACCCACTCACAGACTCACTCAGATATACATACACCCACCCACCCACTCACTCAAACACTCAAGCATACACTCACAGACCCCCCAGACCCTCACCCTCCCAGTCACAGACCCACTCAGACACTAATGCATGTACCCATTCACTCACCCACTCTGAGACTTATGCTCCCACTCACATACTCATTGAGATACTCATATACCCACTCACAGATCCAGACACGCATACACCCACTCCCAGACCCACTGAGACACTCATACACCCATACAGTCACTCACACACCCACTCACAAACCCTTGCAGAGACTCATGTCATGCACCCACTCACAGAACCACTCAGAACTCAGACACTCACGCTCCCAGTACTGTTACAGAAAGTAATTTTTTGAAACTGTTGTTTTTTACAAATGCGTTGTTAAAAGAAAGGGAAACCAATATGTTACCAAACAGCTAGACCCAAACTTTATGTAAAATATGTCTCTATATGTGTTTTACACTTTGTCATTTGTATTCACAACTAATGACGTCATTGCGACCTCCGGTGTTGCTGCGAACAAGGTAAATGCATTTTAGATGTTGTTTTTTGACAAATAAATACAAAGAAGAAAGTTAAATTAATATTTTACTAAACAGCTAGATTTAAACTTTATGTAAAATATCTCTAAATATGTGTTTTCACTTTGTAAAAAATATGCACTATTCGCTCTGTTTCCTCGGCAATTGTGAGGTGGTTGTGAAAACCAAAAATATCTTGAAATAAAATGATTAATGTACTTTTTAAATAAGTAGATGAGAAATACAACAATAAGTGGTGCACCATGCATATGTAATGTTCAATATTTAATTATAGAAGAAAAGACAAGAACATTATATTTTTGAAATAAAATAAAATAAAAAAACCTTTAGAAATGAAAAAAAAAACAAAGGTTAAAGGGACTTTGTAGTTAGGACTTAACAGGATGCGCCCGCCAGTGTGGCGGGCGCATCCTAATTTGAATGGCGGTGCTGCTGCAATATCGGCGGTCGGTGGCGTGCTCTGATGCGGTGGCGGGTGGACATAGTCCGCCCGCCATCGTAATAGGCCCCTTAGTAGGAAAATAGGCTTGTATGAGCCGCAGTCTGTCGGCAGCTTCCCCTTTTTATGTTTAACCACTATCATCTCTGTGAGTTAGTCTTCTGTCAGGTAGCCATCACCGCATGCCACCCAAAACATTTCGAGCAAGGGTTGGGCAACCTTATCTGCCAGTACCTTAAATAACTCTTTGGGAAGGCTGTTGGGCCCCACAGCCTTTCCAGACTGATGATCACGGATGGTTAGTGTCAGCTCTTGTGCAATAAGGTCTGCCTCTAGGGACTCGCTCACATCTTCAGTTAAGGGTGGACAGGGGAAATTGTTGAGGAACTCAAAACAGTCTGTGTCAGTTCTGACACTCATAGGGGTGTAGAGATCCTAGTAGTAATTTGCGAATGCTTCTGGTATAGTTGCATTGGTATTATTTAGTTGTGTTGAATGACGTTTTAGAAACCAAATGGATTTTGCCGATTCATGCCGTTATATAGGTAAAATTCACGTTGCCCTTATATAGGCATAGAAATCAAGACCTTATTTAGGCATAGCCCATGCTACCCAAATACAGGCATGGCTACTTCTATCTGTTGACCAAACGTCACATCGATTTCTTGGAAAACCAGCTTAAGCCGTTAGGTACTTCCCCTTGCTTGAATATTGATTTCTCCAAGAACTCAGTTTTATAATGAACATATATTGTCCTAGAAGTTCATTCATGACGTTCATATGCCCGACTTTACGTCAAACATGGCATTCCTAAACACCTTCAAGGTATAAATATAACTTAACTTGCTATAGCAAAGCACAGTGCTTTGGAGCAGTTCGATGACCTACATGCTCGATGCAGCTCGCTACAGCAAGTGCCGAAGGAAGCCGACTCTCCAGCTGATGCACTGACCAGGAAGCTGTCCTCCTCTGCTGAGAAATCCAGCTCCAGTGTTTCTGACTCCCCTTGCGGGGTGTTGGGAAATCGAGTCCCGAAACAGAGATACCAGACCTCCTTCATTATAAAGCTAAGGAGCTGATTAGAACCTAGAGAAACATTTGGTAGATTCTTGGCAAATACTAAACCTATACTAAAGACCATATTTACTTCTTCCCACGTACTAGACCTAGGTTAGGTACATTGTGGTAGGCGTATTTTAGAAGCACCAGTTGAGTATTTTAGTCTATGTTATTTATGTATGTATTTTTATATGGCTTAGAAACCATACAATGCTAATACAGTATTATTTTATAATACTATTCTCGCTGTACCCATTATACTCATTATACTTTGCATTCTGTCTAACGATTGTAGCAGTTCACCTCTTTGGCATGAAAAAGAAGACTGTTCAATAAACCTTTTATTGAAAATGCCTTCTCATTATTTCTCTGCAACTCTGTAGAAACGAAGCATGCACAATTGACTGAGTAACATAGTTATCTATTGTTTCCACGACTCTGAGAGATATGTTCTTATTCTTGGGGAAACAAAGTTGTCATGTTTATGCGGTTGTCAGAAACTAATCCCTTCTTGTGTATTCGAGAAAGTTTCTAGTGACCTCTGAGCTAGCTGGCACTCACTATTAAGTTTAGTAAATTCGATAGAGACCTATTGACTTAAGTCTTACGTCAAATCTATAGGATATATTATTCCAATGCGCAGAGCCTATTGGGAATATAGGAACTACACTAAACGGCACCCAACGTTTGGTAAGGCACTAATTTAACGCTAGATACTAAAGTAACTGAGTTGTGATTTTCTCAGAGACCCCTTTTTCCGTAATACTCCAAAAGACGTCTGGAGTAGGTAAAAGGATAATATCCGCCATAGCTGAATAGGACGAAAAATCCTATGTATTAGCTTTTTGGTTTGTTCAACGTTGAAGGATACTGTGTTACAAAATATTGGGCACTTTATCTTTGTTTCCTTGAAACTTGCTTTGCAAACTTTCAGTCAACAAAAATGTCCCTAAACAGGGATAACAACACCGAAACAGGTGGAGCTGTGACTGATCCAACCGATGCAGCTTTTAATATTTCAGGTTTTAACGAAACCGGTGAGGATGCCATAAGCATACCTCTAAATGTAAGGAAAACCATCACTATAAATTAGTAGTTTTTGTGATAGAGGCACATGAATATCATCAGACAGAGGTATTCTACTCATGGATAATCTTCCCCGAAGCAAATCCAGTAACACAGGTGTTTCACTTCTAACTAAGAAGATGAACCACCACGGAATACATTCCTTTCGAAGATATTGAAATTCCACTAACTTACCAGGAGCATGCGCTCTGGTTCAAAGGCGCCCTAAAACATCTAAATCACATTACCAGGCTTGGTCCACTAGGTAGACCAGGAGCAACATGGCCGGTGTTAGCCAGCAATACTCCACCTTCTGAAATTAATGAAATGACAGATATGGAACTACGTGCTCAACTCAAAGAGCTAATTAAAATCTATAGACAATTGGTACAATATGTCATGCAGACTTTCACAGTCCAACCAGCAATACTGGTTCCAAAACATCCCCCCCACCAGGGGAACACAAATAAAATTACACCACAGACTTTACATTCAGTCTTTGGTAAATTACCCGCGAAACGGTAACAAATTCCATTCAGGATAGCTCAAAAAATTACTCAAATCGAGGCTGTATTTTCTAACACTACCCCTCATGAGAAACACAGAATTTTAACAATCTGTTTACCAATGGGGATCACACCACATCTGGTGGACTGCGACACTTGGGGTACAGTCTTTGCTGCTATTTACACTAAAACACACGGTGTTCCGTCTACAGGGGTAATACCAGATGTCCTGAAACAGATTCAAAATGAATACGGGGCAGAGCCTGCTTTAAATCTAGGTATATAATTATTGAAAGATTTCAAACAGGTCTCAACAATAACATTAGCTAATATTAAGGGTGAAGCAGCATCCGTGGCGATCCGCCAAAAGGTAAGGGAATTTGATGTAACTGAGCAACCACAAGAACTGCAAAAACAACATTTGATGGCCAGAATGCAGAACAATGTCATACATTTACCCCAGTACAGAGGTCTGGGCCTAAATCCATCGTTTTTTTGCACTCCACACCACCCCAGTTCAGACATGGCCATATGCAAATCATCCTTGACCCTGTGGGAACAGTCCAGCCCGAACTGCCAACCACAAGAACTGGCCATAATAATTGAAAAATCCTATAAAGAATTAGGCAGAGACAGTTTGGGTGGGGAAATAGTTAAACCTCAACTGTCTGAAAGTTCTGAAAAGGTCTTTACTAAAAACACTCCTACTCCTATTAAAAAAGAAGTGGGAAAACACTAAACAAACTTCTAAAGAGAAGCGTTCTCAATCCCGGAGTAGGACTCCTCAAAAGGAGCCCTCTGAAAGGAGGTATAACCTCAGGAACAGGGATAATTTGAGAAAACCTGATAGATATCAAGATACTGATACATGTTCCTCTCGTACCTTTCAGACTTCGTCACAGAAATCCGAAAGAAGAGGACGATCAAAAAACAAGGAAGAACGCATGAAGTCCACAGACGAAAAAGAAAGTAGCAGGTCTAAGAAGCAGACATGTTGAGGTTCTTGAGGACGCAACTCAAGAATGGGGAATGGGCTCAGACAATGTTGGACAGCGCAGCAGAAGCCACCATAGCTTGCAAGAACTTGAAGGATCATCTGGAGACAGTGGACTTGAATTATTTCATTCAAGTTGAAAATGCAGATACCAGGGTTAGTTGTCCACATAAGTTATATGAAATAACACTCCGGATGGAGGGGGACATACCAAGAAAAGTGAGAGCACTCTTTTGGGAGCGACTTTCTAAGGGTTATGACATTCTTCTATCTGAACAAGACTGGCCACCGGAATTTATCAGGGAGTGCCCACATGCCAAATACATCTCCAACCACATTCCAAGTCATTCAAAATATACCTATGCCAGGAAATGAGCAGTCGCCCAAGCTCCTATATTATATGAAAATCATGTAGGATGGGATGAGGACTCGCCTCGCCATAAAAACCAGTTGAAAAATCAACCAACTGCACAAAGGAGCAAGAAGCAAGAAGCTAAAATACAGATCAGGGAAATCATAGATCAACTTGAATACCAAAGGGTGATTGAAACATGCACCTCGTCAATGAACAATCCTTTGTTGCCTGTATCCAAACCAGACAATTCGTATTGTCTAATATTGGGTTACAGACACTTAAAAACTTTTGCAGTAGAAAATGCACACAGTGCAGCATTAACGAATAACATTGTGCGTAAAAAGTTTAAAACCACATTATATATTTCTAATGTTTTTTTCTGTCAAAACATTGGTCCAGAAAGTAGGTATTTAACCGCTTTCTCAATTATGGGGACACAGCATCACTTCTGTCGTCTCCCACAGGGATTCAAGACTAGTCCTAGGTTATTTTCAGCGAGAGTAACAGAGTTACTACAGACTTATAATGATGAAGCAATGTCATATGTCGATGACATCTATCTAACAGACGATGACTTGGATAGGCATTTGAATAGTGTGAATACAATTATATTGGGATTTGCCTCTGAAGGGTACAAATTCAATTTCAAGAAATTTGGAATTGCCCATGTAAACGTCCTCTTTCTAGGATATGAACTTTCAAGTGAAGGCAAAAGCCTGGCAGCCAAATTTCTAGAGAATGTGTGCTGCTCCAACCTAAAAAAACACTGAAAAACTTACAGTCAATTCTAGGTTTCCTAAATTTCGGAAGAACATACATTCTAAATTAGGCAGAAAGGGTTAAACCTCTCTATGAATTAATCAAACCTGATTTCAAAACAGTTAATTGGACACAAAAGCACACAGACATTTTGCATTCACTCCAAACAGACATGGTAGCAACAAAACATTTGCAAACACGCGTAAACGTATGCAACTTAGTGATCCAAATCATTCCAGGACAATGCAGATTCACGTACTTAACTTTTAACGAAGGTGAAAAAGCACCAATTTCTTACAAATCACACTTATACACACAAGCAGAAATTAAGTTTACTTCAACAGAAAAAATTCTGACAAGCGGTTCAAACTGCAATAGCAAAAGAGAGAGACCTCGCACAGGGTAAGCGCATTATGATTGTAACACCTATACCTGCCTTAGAGGCAGTGACAAAAGCAAGCATTTCAAATGCTAAAGCTTTACATCCAAGAGGGATACCATGGGTTACTTCTCTTGCTGCAACAGACGTTGAATATGTTTTTGACCCATATTTGAAAACACAAGCATTTCTACAATACGAACAAGAATCCTCTGCCTACTGAAATTCTGCCTCTAGACAGTATGAATGTATAATTTGTACTGACGGATCAGCTCCACCCGCTACTGAGGGTAAACAAACCTATAGTGCGGCGTGCGCGATCGTTAAAGGTCGTTGGTGCAATGGCAAATTCCGACCAATGGTCACTAAAACACAATCTCTAGGAGATTGTACAGCTCAGCGAGCTGAACTACAAGTGTTCAAGATGGTGCTTGAGAATACGGACCGCGAATTCCCCACACTTATAGTGTGAGATTCGTATTATTGTATCCAATCTTACAATGGATACTTGCAAAACTGGATTCAAAACGGTTACAAAGATGCAAAAGGTGGCATAAGCAAGCATAAATTGCTTTGGGAACAAGTAGTTCAGTTACGACAAGGACTAAAAAACACTCACGTGATACATACGTTGAGTCATCAACATGATGGCGTTCACGTTGAAGGAAATTCATTGGCTGATGAAGCCACGAAGGCAGCTGTGCAAACGGCTTCCGTAGCTGCAATCACTCGTTCAAAAACCGAAATAGACGGCAAAATATTGCTAGCTGTCAATGCTACAAGCAAAGACAGTGATAAAACATTACTGAAAGGCTTTCCATTCAAATACTAGTATATAACTGATGCGAACAATGTTCTGTTTGATTGAATCCCTGGAGTGGGGGATAGAGTAATTCCAAACGTGGAACATAGATTAGGACTACTTTTAGCAGCTCATGAAGGGCTCGCCTCTGCACACGCACGTGTTTCCACCACAGTGTCATTATTAAAACAGAGATACTGGTGGCTGCACATGAGGAAACAGACCAGAAACTATATTTTGGAATGTGAAATCTGCCAAAAGATGAAAGTCTCTACAGTGAAACGTCCTGCGCCCCTGTTAATTTCAGATTAACCATTAGCTTGCACTTACCTGGACCACTGCGATCCTTTACAGAGGGATGGTACCTATAAATATATCATGGTTGCAGTGGATTCGTGTTAAAGATTAATTTGGATGTGGCTTCAGTGCTCAGCTGACGCTCGAACTGTTATAAAAGATTTGCGAGTCTTTATCGGCACATACGCTGTCGCCACGCTACATTCTGACCAGGGTCCTGCTTTTAGCTCTCGGGCTTACAAGGTGGCCATGGCCAAATTGGGCGTTTCATTGCGGTAGTCTAGTCCATTCCATCCTGAGGGAAATTAGGTAGTGGAGAGAAAAAAACGGGACATAAAGCAATCTATAACAGCTATGGTAATAGGCTCGGGTGACGGGTGGGCCAAACATTTAATAAGTGTCCAACGTAGTCTTAACAATCTGCCAAGAAGTTCTCTAGGGGGTATCACTCCATATGAAGTCATTTTTGGGATCAGAATGTTAATATCGGATCTTGATTATCAGACTTCAGTGGTACACCAGAAACCCTTTGATATCAAAGACCATTTGGTTGTTTTACAGGACTTAAATGAACTAAGAATGAAACAAAGTAACATGTTCCTAAAGCCAACAACCACTGAAGAAAAAAACGATCATCCCAGCATGGGCTGTCTGGATTCCTAAGCTTGGGGATCTAGTCAGAAAGAAGATCGTGGACAAGAAGGAATTTGGGGGCATATTACCAACAACTAGCGATAATTTTTGTCTCTAACTTGTTTAGAGACAAAAATGATCGCCGCACATCGGCGATTTTTATCGCAGATAAACCTTGCTATTAGCAAGGTTTATCGCAAATGCGATAAAAAACGGCCGCAATGCATGAATATCGCTGAAAAGTCAGCGATATTCATGCATTATCGAGCAAATGCTCTTAGCCATGTTATCCACCTCCCATTGGATAACATGGCTAAGAACTGCTCAGGGCAGGTGTTAGCTTTTGGAGATATTCGCGCTTAGCGCGAATATCTCCAAAAGTTGGTAATAGGAGATAGCGATGTTAGGGACTGTTTCCAGTCGCTAACATCTTGGCACGCCCACTTTGCATGTCATTAGTGATAAATATCACTGACATGCAAAGCGGGGCCCAAGATGGTCGCTATCTCCTATTAGCTGTCACTAACTGGTGTTAGCGACAGCTTGGTAATAGGGAGATAATTTTATCTCCGCTTTCTTGGCTTTTAAAGCCAAAAAAGCGGAGATAAACCCCCTTGATAATATGCCCCTTGGGCCTTCTTACAAGCAACCAGTACCTGTCCTAGCAATCCACGGAACAAGAACAGTATTACTGCTGCCCCTTGCTGGTAAAAAGGAGAACAAATTCATGTCCATCGACCTGGTCAAACCACATCATGTGGCTGATCATAAGCAGTAGGCCAAGTGGACTCCGCCAATGTAGCAGACGCCCTAATCTGGCTACTATCCAAGAGGTTCAAAATGAGCAACTCATCACCTTTGAAGAATCTACAGTGCGAAAAGACGGACTATGCAATAAAGCTATGGAACTTGTACCTCTTGAAACCCAAATAACAGTTCGTCAAGAAACACCTACAATACAGTAACAAGTGATCGTGAGGTTCCAGTGATTTCAACGAATCCTGATGCAATCCCAACAATTGACAGAATTGCCTCTGGCTATTTCATTAACGTTTATACGTTTTCTGAGGAGCCCAGTGAGCCTGAAACATCGCCAGTAAAAAGAACTTTGAAAGAACAAGCAGCAAACCTTTTTTGTCACTTGGAAAAGACTTATCGGGTTTTACCATGGATTGAATTTTGGATTGTGTTGAGTGTACTTTTTCTTCTACTTTGGTTGACTCTGGTAATAACTTTGGGAATGCTGATAAATGGAAGATTTGTTAAAAAGGACACAGCAAGTAAGAACATCAATTACTACTCCAGCCACACAAGTCATCTTATCGTGAACAAAGAGACTTGTCATCAGTGAACATCACAGCCGTTCCTATACCTGGTGGTATAGGTTGGGACAGAACTTACTTTGACATTTTTGGCCCGTCGGAGCTGTTGAAGATTCCTCACCAGTTCAAGATTTCTTTTAATGACTTTGTTTCATCCAGAACCTTTTCTGATGATTGGGACTTCAAGACTGTTAATAACATGATGTCAGACTTAGAAATGTCTGCTGTATTTACAAATCATGAATACTTAGAAGGTTCATCAGATTATGAACAAATTTATTGTTATAATCACTATGGCCATCATTTCTTGCACAAATCTGCAAACCCTAGAAATGTATTGATGTATAACCAATGGTAACATTGTCCTACGCACCAAAGGGTAGTTCAAAAACATTTTCTGGAAAATGTTCATACTTTTCAGGTTTTAATGTTTCTAATCCAGAATCATTAAAACTGTTAATAAGACAGGAATAAAAAGTATGTTGACAAATACCAAGGACATTTATTCTGCAGCGTTTTTTATGCTCAGCTGTCTTCTCTAGGTTTCTACTTTTGAAAAGACAACATTGAGACAAAAACTGTAAGGGGCACAAAAGATTGGCAATGCAGGGGATAGAAGCTTTATTTAGAGCCTGCATCATCTCAGAGCAAATTATGTTTTTGAATGACACCGTCCAACAGACATCTTGTCTTGGGTTAGCCAAGATAAAAGACCTAAACAATCGGTCCATACCTACACCTTCACCTGATAGCAATAACACTTCCGAGGGGGAGGTCGATGTACATACTATTGTGCATCACAACAGAACAGATCCTGATTGGAAAAATCGTTAATCTGGCCCACAGACACAAACACCCGTCAAGATAGATTCCTGAATAAAACACAGGGGTTCGCATTCACTAGGCCAGATTCAAGATATGTTCAGAGACAGCATCCAGGAATAGTAACAACATACAGTGTAGGGAAGCTGCGCCTTGAATGGCTACATAGATCTACACTAAAAGATGTAAAGCAATACTTATCTTTACGTAAAGATGGCGCTGATCTTAGGGAGTTCTTGGTGGGACCAGGAAAACCACGCCAGAAACGTTTTATATATGCCTGTATCTATGCTGTGATAATGAAGCATGGAAGATTACTCAAGCAGAGATTGTAGAAAGAATAGGAGAAATTGATCATATCAACTTAGAGAAAACTCTCTCTGTAGTTGACAATGGGTTAATGACTCTGTCGTCCAGGATATATTCTTTGGTCAGCATAGTATTCTCTGCCATAAACATCATGGAACAGGACTTGGTCATGTTGCAACATGGTCAATCTCAATTTTGTTCTATCATGCTATTAGGCTGGATGTCACAAAACCTTCATTCAGGCTATGTGCCTTGGCGTTTAATCAATACTACGTCACTGTTTTCAGAATTCAATCTCACTGATAAACAGATCAAACTGGCACAGAGGGGAGCAGACTATACGGTGCTGAGCATTGAAAAACTGGAAAGATTGCCATTTACTGTCGCTGAAAAGCAATCCACAGAGTGGATTATACACGGAACAATCACTCTGCCTGTTACAATTTTCCATTTTCAATATTGCCTAAAACACATTCTAGCAGGCACATATGAAAGGTTGGGTAAATAAGGGTGGGCGTAGTTCTCAGAATCTGGCCCTTTGCAAGCGCAATTTTGTTTGATGAATCGGTTGGATTGTTTTGTCAATATTTTTGTACTTACCTGTTTAAGTATAGAAGTCAATATTTTTGTCTATATTTTATAATCGATATTTTTAGCATCAATATTTTTTAGATCGATGTTTTTTCAGTGAAGCTTTTTCTGAACATCCTATTAGTCTCTGTTTTCTGCTGTTTTCGATTTTGAGGTTACAATTCCTTATGTAATACTCCCCTGAATCAAAATGTATTGAGGCATTTTGATTCCCAGAATGAGCCTTAGCTTTCCATTATGAGTCCATGCAGTGCTACAGTTTTGCTAGGGCAGACTCCTTCAAAAGAGTCTTTATCAAAATGTTGCCACCTTCTACGGTTAGCTATTTTGTTAAATTCTACGATACAGCATTAGACCATGAGACATTTTAGCTCTTAATAGCCGCTGCGATTTTCTATTTGCCATGAAAGTTGGTATCTCAATAACTGATATGTAAAGTGTACCAATTGATCAGCATGGCCACTCTCGATTCTTGCAACGATTTCAAAAGCAGTAAAGAAATTAAAAAGCTCTGCAGTCACAAAGGTGAAGCCTAATGCAGCATTGTAATGGTTTGAGAGGTATGTACACTTCATAGTCCTGTTGACTGGGAGCCTGCTATTCAAGTAGTTTAAATTAAAGGAATGTAATATCCTCAGCAGGTTGTAACCCATTAAGTCCCAACACTGCTGTGGAATGGAGGCTGCTGGAATGCCCCATGTTGAGTCTGCAAACACATGAGGATGGCTTATCTGTTAAATTATAGACCAGATTAAGATTAAAGTCACCAGTTAATGCAGTAGAAACATTCCTGTTGCTCTCAAGGAGCAAGTTCAGTGTGGCATTATGGCGTTGAATGTTACTTGACTCAAGCTTATTAGCAGGGTGAAGATTAATCTTCATTAAAAGGGGTTGAACGAAAAAGATTATCTGTGCCTTTCACAAGAGCTGCAATGACTGCAGGTGATCACGAATCAAATCAATGGGGTTTATTGCAGAACCAACCATATTTGACATGCAAATGCACAGATCACCCCTAGCTCTACCCTACCCTTGACTCTGATAGCTGCAGAGGCCCAGAACAGGAAATGGTTCTCAACACCAGGACTACTGTATGCAGAATATATGTTTGCAAAAGAGAAGGGAGGAATAGTTTCATCTCAGAAGAGTCGAGCCAAGATGTATCACTGGTTAGTGTTGTAGCAAGCCAACCCAAATCTTCCCTGTGCCTGATTTTCTGATTATATTTTTGTCTTATATATACCCGTCTCCCAGATTTTGGGTTCCTTTGGAAATGATTTAGGGCTGGTTAAGGCAGATGTGTCTGAGGCTACATTGATAAATTATTCGGGGTATCCCAACATTTTTGGTTTTGACAAAATATCATAATGATAATATAAAAATGCAATTACCCATGTAGCAACAGGAGCCTCATGTCTCTATGCCGGAGGTGGCTACTTCCGAGTTATCCCAGGTTAATTTGGGAGGGCTCCTTTCTAGGAGTAATGGCTGTCAAGGACCTCGTCCCTCCGATGCTCTGTGTACCCATGGCTTTCAGATCTTGATGTGATTGGAATACCTTCAGTATAGTCCCTCTGTTTGATATATTGTACTGACTGCTAGAATTGTATTCTGGTGTCAAAAAGAATAAACACGAGTGATTGTCTGTTCTTACGTTCCTTCCGTCTGAAAGGTCTTGTTAGATGATGTTAGCCATGAGCTTATTAATGGCTCAGAGGACGTCTGCCCCAGTCTACTGAAACAGATTAGGGCCAGAATTATTCAAGTTAAATGTCATTAAAGAATATTCTAAATGTTTAAAGTGCAGAGTTATGGGCTAATGTTAAGATGGTGTTTTAAGCTGCTTGCTGCATTAGTTATCCATGCGCTGGTGAGTTCCACTTTTTTAAAGTCTGGTATGTGACATAAAGGTTGGTGGATCAGGCTCACTTATTCTGATTGGAGATCAGTTGTAAGATGCAAAAGGGGAGGTACTATCATGGAACCAGAGAGTCCTCGGCAGACCTTGGTGTATTGAGGGATGTGGTGTGGGTTGGGTCTTCATCAAGGGGATGGGTTTTGTCGGTGGTAGGGCTAGTGCTTTTATATGCTGCAGGTAACTCATTTAGTGTGCGAGATTAATTGCATTAGTTAACCCCTTCTCAACTCCATGGAATTCATAGCGTGGTAAACTGGTCTTGCCATGCCTTGAGAATATTGAATACATCTTTGTGATCAGGTTGCTTGTATGGTGCTATTAACTAAGGTGTTTTTTCTACAGGAATTAGATTTACAGAGCTTCTTCTTTTGTTGCCTGTCAGTGTTGTTATTTCATCTGAGGTGAGTCCAATAGAACTGCCAATGTTTGGAGGTGTTCCATCAGACCCAGGGAGTGCCCTTCATCTATAGAGGAAGGGCTTCTATGGCTCAATGGGTCCCGAGCTGGGTCTGGCTCTCCTGAGGTTGCCTGGCCGTTGATTACTTAAGTTTCAGTTTGGATTCCATCAGCACTTACTAATGACTGGCTGTAAAGGGGTTTGAGGATTCATAAATCTTTAAGAGACTCTCCAAGTGAGGTCATTATAATAGGAAGGTTTGCCAGCTTCCTTATTATGGAGCAACAATTACAGGATGGCTGAGCCATTTTGGTCTCTTTTCTGATGGAAGTGAAACTAGAACTTAGATTAGTAAACCTTGTATTGATTGACGTAACAGAGGTGGCTAATGTCTGAAGCAGCTCTGTTTACCAATTTATGTTGTCCTATTCACAATTTAGGGCTAAAGTAGTTGCTTCCAAAGCATGACATTGGATGGATAGGGCTTTTTCATTTATATTTCTGTGGCTATTCTGACATAGGGTATTGAAATCTATGACATGGGTGGGGCAATTATATTGTATGGAGGGGGAATAGCTGGTTGGAAAGCAGGAAAGCTACATTGAGCCTCCATGTTGATAGAGGCGTTCTCCTTATTGACTTTGGTGATCTTTGATGGTGAAGGCTTTTGGTGGTCTTCGATGGTGTGTTAGCTCATCTGTCTAGTTAATCTTTTTCTGTGTGTTTTCCTGGAATTTGGTCTGCTATTGACAACTTGTTCCAAAGAGACATAGTGCCAAAAAAATGCAGATTGTGAAAAGTATTTCATTGCACTAATGTAGTGCTATAAAACATCCTACAAAAGTGCAGGTTCTTCTTCTTTCGCATTGGAGTAATACTCTTTATCCGATGCTACAGAGAGGAGCAGAGAGGTCCATCAAAAGCGCACAGGCTGCATCCATTTTTCTATGTGAACTGCAAAATATGCACCTTATGCTGCTCAGATTCTCTTTAAAAATGTTCATCTCCTGTATGATTGCCTCTAGGAACAGAAGGACCATGCAAGAGAATATGGAGCTTCTTTCCTAGTTTTTCATGGACATTGCCTTCAATTCACTGTGGTCTTTAGCTACAGGTTCAGGGGCTTCAATAGCGACCAGACACCTTCTGTGGCTGAAGATGTGGAAGCTTGAACAATTGCAGAGGGCTGTAGTCCTACATCTACCTGTTCCTGGGGATAGGCTGTTTTTCCTTTAGCTGGATGACTTGGTGCAAAAGGCAGCTGAGGAAAAGAAGATACTACAAGCTGGGCCCGAGTGGAACCAAGTAGGTGCACGAGCGGTTAGGTACCCTTGAAGATGATCTGACTACCGGGCCAAACCTCCCTCTGCCCCCCAGAGGTGCCTGAAAAATACCTGCACATGGGTACCATTGATCCAGCGAGTACAATAATCCCGTTGTATGCCATATTTCTATGTGCATGCCATAGTGAAAAGGCATTCACAGGACGTCACTGGGGTAGTGTTAGCAAAATGAACCTGTCCTGACAAATTCCCTGGACCATTTATTTGGCAATTAGAGTAGAGCAGAAACATGTTGATGCTATGAGGGTCATAGGACCATGACATTGTTCATTGTCCTCCATTATTAATTCTTTTATACTGCACCCATCCACCCCACTAACAGAGGGATACCTGGGGCGTGGATGTGATATTTCTATTACATGTAGCTTCCCCCAGACACCATAATATTCTAACAGCTCCCTGGAATACAGTTGAGTCCATGTCGAGATGAGTCCCGATGATGAAGCATGCCACTATTAGAGTGGGTGAGGGATATACATACAAAAGGATTATTTTTCCTTTTCCCATCTCATGCAGATGTGGTGTCTGCACGTGAAGCACACTTTAGCCTTTTCGATGAGGCAAAGGGATACTCTTATTGGTTGTGTAACTTTAGTTTCGGGAGAAAATATCCTTTTTATTCCTTTGTGTAACAGTAAGGTCTCCCTTTTCCACTGGTAGGTTGGTCCCCTGGCTTCCCATACCATTGTTTTGAGGATAAGCTGTTTTCCCCTTAGCTGAATGAGTTGGTGCAAAAGGCAGCTGAGGAAAAGAAGATACTACAACCTTCATGCATTTTATGCAGAACAAAATGTTTATGCAGAAAAAGGCAGCTCAATGGTTTTAGGATAAATGTCAATTTCAAGGCCGGGCTCATGGTCAGGGTGCTAAACAGGGACAATCAATATCTTATGGTGGGAGAAACATTAAAACCGAATCATGGACAAATGGGTGTTAAATATTGTACCGTGGGGATATATGACAGACTTTCAGATTCCTTCTCCTGAAACTCATTTTCAACAAACCTCTCTGCCACAAGACACATTGAATAGGCACGCCATGATTCAATGGATCCAGGCCCTGTTACAATAAGTAGTGTTGTTTCCTGTCCAGAGAGACCAAGGAAAAGGATTTAACTTGATTCTCTTTCTGGTGCACAGGTCAGACAGTACATTCTGCCCTGCTTTGGACCTAAAAAGATTGCAAATGATTTAGCTACAGAATGTAATCCCTCTGATCATGGAGGGAGAAATTCTTGTAACTCCGAATTTGGGGACAGGATATGGCCTTACGGCTAAAGCAGTCGACCTCGAACCTGGGATACCGGGTTCGAGTCTCGGCAGGGACACTTAACATCCTGGGATTCTGGGCAAATCACTTAATATCCCAGTGCCTAACAAAAAATGAATGTGTCCTTCTGTAATGCAACAGTGTTCATGTAAAGGGCTCTGATACATTCAAGTCATGTTCACGCTATATAAAACTCCCCCTCCCACCCCCAAAAAAAGGATGCATACTTACATGTGTCCATAAATATGGTTTCTCAGAAGTTCCTGTTTCACAGTCGGGAGCTGCCACTACTGCTTCACAGTGCTTCCCCTTCAGTCTTTTACCATCTCCGAGGATCTTCACCAATGTACTTGCTCCAATAGTGGCTTATCTCCATCTTCTTAGTGTACAATTACATACTTATTTGGATGACTGGCTAACTGTTGCGCCTTCTTTTTTCAAGGAAGAAGATCATTCGAAGATGGTTTGTGCAACACTAGAATCATTGGGCTTCCTTCTCAACAGAGAAAATTCAGTTTCTCTGCACACAACAGAATAACTTCATAGATGCTTTGTTTGATACACTCAAAGTGAAAGCCTTTCTCACGGAATGGAGATAATTGAAACTGCAAACTTTACTTATGCAGTTGCTCCAGTCACATTCTGCTTTGGAACTTCAGTGGCTGAGTGTGTAGGGTCTCATTGCCTCCTGAACAGCTATGGTTCCGTGTCCTGCCATCATCTGAAACCTGTTGTATTTCACTGTCAGCACACTGGGGAACTTCATCTGAGAATTATCAGATCCAGATTACAGTCTCCTGAACTATTATTCAAAACCTGCAGTTGGGGTTGCTTCCAGAGAATATTCAAAGAGGAGTTTCCATGTTGGAACCCCTGCCTCAGATTCTCGCTACAGATGCGAGTCAATAGGTTTGAGGAGCAACTTTGGGAGACCACGAAGTTCAATTCAAGGGATCACTGACAAAGAGCCAGAATTCATCAAACTGGTGCGAGTTGGTGACAATTGGCAGATGTCTTCATGCCTTTGATGACTCCAAAGAAAACGCCTTTGTAGTTATAAAGACAGACAACCAGGTCATAAAATATTATGAGAACAGCCATCGGTGGGAACAAGGGGACCATATCTAGCCAGCTTCTGCAATTAGATTGTTTCCTGGGCAGAAGAGATGCTCTTGTCTTTGAGGGTGATGTGCATTCTGAGTAAACACAGCCAGGAGGCAGACAGTCTCAGCCAGAATCTACACTCTTCTTCCATGCTTCTTCTCAGAAGTAGCATGCAGGGAATTCTGGTGGGTAGATGCTTTGACGACTCCTTGGTCTCAGGAACTCCTGTGCATCTTCCCTTCTATCCCCCTCTTCTAGAGGCTGCTTCAGAGGATTTGAAGGGAGAAGGCTGTGGTAATCCTAATAGCACCTTTCTGGCAAAGGTTCCATGGATCCCTCTCTTTACTCAGTTGGCAACAGTTTACCATCTCCTTCAGTTTCCATTTCTGACAACAAACAATTTTGTCACTTGTGAGTGATGGCCTGGAAGTTGAGAAAGTTGGATTGCAACTACTAGGTTGTTCAAGGGAAGTAGCATGCAATATCCAATCACATAAAACATTTTCTATTCTTCAATACTATGCTAAACACTGGGCCAATTTATTTTTCCTGGTAGTTTGCGAAGTTACGTCATGACCTGATTACAGCAGATCCAATTACAAATTTGGATTTGAGAGAAGTTTTTCTACGGGCTTAGCTCCCTCAGCCATAGCACCTCAGTGAGAATTGATAAGATAGTGTAGGAGTTATTCAGGAAATTTTTCATATATTCTTCCCTTAGCTTATAAGGTCCTCAAATTCTTTAGACATAGGAAACAGAGGGTGATAATTCTATTTCCTTTTGGGATCTGACTTTAATATTTGAGGGTTTTCAAAAAGGGCCTTTTGAACCCATAGATCAGGGAGACTTTTCCTATGTTTACTATAAAGTGGCTCTTTTAATTGTCATTACATCTGCTAGAAAATTAAGAGAGTTCACTTCTTTCTTGATCACCTATCCTTATTATTAGATTTCTCCCTCATAGGGTAGTACTCAGATCTGCTTGATTCTACTCCTCTCAGGAAATAATTATTCTCTTGTATCAAACCTCAGATAACGTTTCTTCGACTCGTAATGTGAACAGAGCTCTTCTGATATACTTGGAGATATCTAAGAATTTCAGAAAATCTCATGCCCTCTTTATCTCTTTTGGGACAGGGAACAGGGAGAAACAAGCATTGGAAATGCAATAGGGCTCGCATTAGGAAAGTTTGAGCTATTGGTCTTATAAATGAATTTTTTTTTATTTATGTGTTATTTTTTAAAATAGCTAAGTTATTAGCTTTGTCATTTACAATGCCAATAGTTATAACTTTCGCAAATGTGACAACTATAGCATTTGTAATGCAACATGTTTTGTATTTACGTGACTTAGATGTATTGATATTACAAATAACAATGGCTTTTAATTTTTTTAAATAATTAATACTTAAATAATGTATTTAATGTGTAATGGCAATAGCTTAAACTTTTGTAAATAACTTTTGTGAAGATTATGTTCAGTGTTTTTTATTGTGACGAAAATCCAAGAACAGAAGTGAAATATTAACATGTTTTTGTGATTTGTAATAAAGTGTGAAAGCTTGAAAACAGCTTGAAACAGTGATGCTGTGGTTGCGCTGAGTGATGTTGTGGTTCCGCTGAGTGATGCTGTGGTTGCGCTGAGTGATGCTGTGGTGGTGCTGAGTGATGCTGTGGTGGTGCTGAGTGGTGCTGAGTGATGCTGTGGTGGTGCTGAGTGATACTGGGGTGGTGCTGAGTGATGCTGGGGTGGTGCTGAGTGGTGCTGTGGTGGTGCTGAGTGATGCTGTGGTGGTGCTGAGTGATGCTGTGGTTGCGCTGAGTGATGCTGTGGTGGTGCTGAGTGATGCTGTGGTGATGCTTTGGTGGTGCTGAGGGATACTGGGGTGGTGCTGAGTGATGCTGGGGTGGTGATGAGTGGTGCTGTGGTGGTGCTGAGTGATGCTGTGGTGATGCTGAGTGATGCTGTGGTGGTGCTGAGTGATGCTGTGGTTGCGCTGAGTGATGCTGGGGTTGCGCTGAGTGATGCTGTGGTTGCGCTGAGTGATGCTGTGGTTGCGCTGAGTGATGCTGTGGTTGCGCTGAGTGATGCTGTGGTTGCACTGAGTGATGCTGGGGTGGCACTGAGTGATGCTGGGGTGGCGCTGAGTGATAATGTGGTGGCGCTGAGTGATAATGTGGTGTTGCTGAGTGATACTGGGGTAGCACTAAGTGATGATGAGTGGTGCTGTGGTGGTGCTGAGTGATGCTGGGGTGATGCTGAGTGATGATGTGGTGATGGTGAGTGGTGCTGAGTGATGCTGGGGTGGTGCTGAGTGATGCTGTGGTGGCGATGAGTAATGCTGTGGCGTTCAGTGATGCTGTAGTGGCGCATAGTGCATTGAAAACGTCGTCATGGTATTTGTTGAGGTTTAGGGCTGACTATTATCACAGTTTTGAGTTTTTAAAAACTATTTAGACTGGGTAATGTTACCCTGCTTGTGCAGGGCCTGGGTATTGCTTGCACAAGCTGCCCCATGGACGTGTTTACTTACGGTTTGTAATGATTAGATGTCTGGCCGTCCAGTTAAATGCTACTGTTTCAGTTTTATGACACAGCCAGAAGACTCGCATTAAGCAGTGGTGTAATCGTGAGTGTTGGTGCCGGTCTCTGATGACGCATTTTTCCTTCTCCGCAGCTTACTTTGGTGTTGTACGAAGATATCCTCTTGAGGCAATGTTTGCATCCCTTTTTGATAAGACTGTTTGGGACACCGGTTGGATTAACGAGCATCTAACAGTCTTCCGTAGAAAGAAGCAAATGTGACTAGACAGGGATGCCAATCAACATAATGTAATTAACTTGGATTATTGCCCCATAAATTAAAACATTTAATTCACATGACACCGCATTAGCATATGCAACGGAACAATCCAATTAAAACCTCATGATAAATTTGTAAGAAGCTACAACAAAAGGATTTTCTTGCAAATGTCGCCCACTGTGCATGAAAAATTAGGCTGAAGGCTATCATAACTAACTATTATACAGTGCATACATCTCAACGTGTGGCATAAAAATACGCAAAGCTAACTGAGGCAAAAATTTGCATGTACGTTACTTTTATTACCCAAGAAAAAGAAAATGACCGCCACGTCACACTGCAGCTTTATGATGCCTCAAGGCACACAGCACCGCTGTAAGTTTAATTCCGCCATTTGGCTTTCGCTCAACTCCACAACTTTTAAAAAAAGCTGCAGGCTCAATGATAATCAACACTAGTCTCTCCCGACCCAGTATTCACCTTTCAGTAGAAGCTGAGGCTGTGGGGTTTAATACAAGAGAAACCTAGGTAGAGTAGAGCGTCATACAGCGGCCAATCTGTTCTGAACGTTTTTTTGACATAGGCAACGGTCACCCACCAAAGAATCACATTTTTTCCATATGAGTGCTTTACGAAGCAAGAGTGCCTGTTTTGCGTTATAAGTAAAGTAGCGTCGCTCAACAGCATGGTAGCGGTTACTAGCAAAATTAAAAGCAAAGGTAACACACTTTTGTTACCAAAGAATCGCATTTTTTCCATATGAATGCTTTACGAAGCAAGAGTGTCTGTTTTGCGTTATAAGTAAAGTAGCGTCGCTCAACAGCATGGTAGCGGTTATTAGCAAAATTAAAAGCAAAGGTAACACACTTTTGTTAGGGTTAAATTTATGTAGGGAGCACAACACAGTGTGCACCAACCATGCCTTCAGGGAGATCGGGGAGTCGTTGTCGGGAAGGTTCTCTTGACGTGGGGTAAGAAAACAGTGCGCAGGACCTGCAACAGCTATTGCAAGCTGGGCCGAAGAAAACTAAGGCGCTCCGCAGGAAACGCCATAAAGTAAACACTGCATCGGCAATAGAACAAGCCACAGGGAGGGTATCGATTGTGTACGGAGGGGAACAATGGTGCATGCAGAGAATGTCTGCTTGGGTGGGGGGAGGCGGGTTTCGGAGCATATTTAAGTTATAGCACGATGTCCATAAAGCGGGCGCCATGCTGAGTCTGAAAACAAGCCCTCGGCATTGCTGTGGTGGGGAGGGGGGCGGGGAGAGGCAAGAAGGGAAGAATAGGGGAGAGTAAGGGTGACGAGACGCACAGGGAGCAGCAGCCTTTGATGTGCCGGCCGGCCATGGGCAGTGAATAATTAGGGGAGGAGCGCACGCTGGGGGAAGCTTGTGGGAGGGAGGCTAGTGGCTTTGTGCACGTGCTTTTTTTCACGGGCACAGCATCAAATCGCCCGTTTGGTTAAGCTCTGGTTAAGCCCCAATATGTCTCGACATCTGCAATCCTTGCGCATTGGCAGAGGTCGAGCCCTAAAAAACAGCTTTGGCTACAATTAGCAGATGAGGGAGCAAGTTCCATCCAAGATCCACTCGAGCCTTAGCCACATCTTGGGCTTGAATGGGAGTGGTAACTCTGGACGGAAAGATACAGGCAGCCACGGAAGCCACTGACGAAGGAGGAAGCACTGAGGTGTGGGGGTTGATTGGACCCTCTATACCCTTCGCCCAGCTTGGCTCATGGGGCATTGTCTCCTCATTCAATAAGCTTACATCATCAGTATTACTGATCGAGCTTTTTTCACGTGTATTTAAATTATTTATACACATTGATCAAACACAACACTCTCTATCTGTGGGAGCGCATTAGTGAGTGACAGGGGGATCTATACAACCCGGTCCTGACGAAGGGGCATGCCGCCCCGAAACATGTTGACCCACACAGGAGAGCAAGACTAGTAACCCGATCTTGCCCTCCGCCTCACCCTTTTAACGATACCAGCCAGTGCCTATTAAATAATTTTTTCTAAACACCAGGCCAGGTATCTTTTAATTTCACTGTCTATCACTCCTGACCTCACTGACACTCACTCCATCATCACTCACATAGTACTCACAATTAAAAGGTGCTCCGGCGTAGCCGCTTGTCGCAGCACTGCCCCGTCCCGCAGCGGGGGCGGGAAGACCCCGATGATGAAGCATGACACCAAGGGCCCTTTTGGTGTGTGAGGGGTATTTTAACACACTGAGTGTATTCCAACAACATCGGAATATGTATTGTATATTTGTTTCAGGTGGTCTCTGTTGATTATTTAAGCGTTCATAAGAGGAGGATTAGCCCACCGCGGTGCCTTGTTGCACCACCTCTTCACTCCCTTTTTTGATATTTTTGAGTATTCCAAATATGAGCCCTTTGTTTTTTCAGTGATGACTTTTAAGCATATAGGCAAAATTGGTCAAAAGAGCGCAATCCTATAATGCAAGTATGTACAAGACTAATGCAATGTAAAGTCTAGACAACAATTAATCCAGATAAAGTCAGCAAATTCTCATAATGTACAGGACAAATAGATGGATAGAGTTCATGTTTTATATCATCTTTTCCTTTTATTGATTCTTAAAAGTGGTTTTCCCAATGATAAAACGACAGCCGACACGTGTTTCGTCTGTACTATGAATTAGTACAAGGACTTTTTCAAGGCTGTAAAGACATGGTAGGAAAATATATACATGAGAATAGAAAATTTAAAATTTAATAATACAATGTGAGGAAATTTTAGAAAGGGCCTAAGAAAAAGAAACTTAAGTGATCATAAGGTACTGAGTGTACAAAATATACAACCCAATAAGTGAAGTGAAAGATAAGATCAGGAGAAAAAGTCTATTGTGATCAAATGGTGAATAAATAAGATTAGAAAGAGAGAAAAGGAATTTTCTTTTATAGTAAGATATCTAAATGATTAAAAAGTGAGGCAACAAGAATGAGACTCCAGAAATATGAGTATAGAAAAAACTCCCCAACGATTCCAAAATGTGAAACTCATTTGAGAGAGAAAAAAATTCGTAAGCTGAAGAGAGATGATAACGACTACAAAAATGTTTGCATCTTCACCTTCGCCAAAAAATATGACGATGTTAAACCTAGAGCAGGAGTCAAAGGTTTACAAAGTAAGAAAACACCAGAACAGAACACAATAAGTGATTCAGATGCATCTAGCATCACTAGTGAAGTCAGTGTAACCAGTAGCATTACCCTCTCTACCTCAATCCAAGAAAATACCAATTCCCACAACAATTCAGCTTTTTATCAGAACTGGAGCGCTTCAGGAAGGGCACGAGATTAGGATTCAATCAAAGAACTTTGCCAAGAAAAGAAACAGGAGGGGAGGGATCAAGCACAGATCAAGAGGGTGACAAAAGAGGAACCAGATCAGTGTCCAAGAACCAGAGGGAGTGAATAAAGGTACTATCTCATCCAGTGTTATGAATGATATTGGCAATACCAATGATAATGTTTCAATTAATAATCTGTCTGGACAAGTACTTGATGAACATGAAACATGTGTCTTGAAAAGAGGTTTGAGTTTCTGTCCTCTCTCAGACCCAGATTTTGTACAAATTCATGCAGACTTGTTCAGGTTTGTTCGCGGATTGAAATTTAAAAAAAAGTTTTTGCAAACAAAACCAATGATTGTTCTATACCTATATATAATACTGCCAGATGTGGTCAAACTATTGAGGACATTGAAATTACTAGATTGCTAATGTCATTGGATGATAGCACGGATGGGTTACCAAGTATGCATGATGTTCTGACTGATCTTAACATTGTCACAGATGCTCAAGTTAACAGTTGGCTCAAAAACAAATCAAGCTTCACTCCCATCCTGACTCCTGGTAACATGATTGATTGCTTTTACAAGGCGGTTACATCTGATCTCTACAAATTGGAGGACAGATTTCAAAAAAAGCCTTGGAAATTCAAGGATAATCTAGAGACGGATGCTTTACAAAAATTAAGAGGTTACACACATTTGACCATCCGCGAGGCAGATAAGGGAGGTAATATTGACCTGATGGACAATGACCTCTACTTTGATGAAATAGAGAGACAACTATCTGATTCTAAGTCCTACACATTGATACTACATGATCCCATGATTGTTGCCATTCCAGTCATTGAAAGAACTCTTTGTTACTGGCTTAGCAATGGATTATTAACTGACATGGAATTCAAATACTTATTCAATCCTACGCCCAGGGCAGCATATATGTATATACTGCCCAAGGTCCATAAGAACATGACTCGCCCTCCGGGTAGACCGATTATTTCGGGCATAGGGGGACTTACAGAACATATTTCTGAATATATAGATATATTTCTAAAACCCCTCGTGTTTCAACTTCCTGCTTACATTCAGGATACGAAAGATCTTTTAAACAAATTGGAACAATTTTCTTGGTCTGATGAATACACACTAGTTACTCTTGATGTTAACCCATTATATACGAGTATACCGCTAGATAAAGGCATGGAGGCACTTAGATTTTTTCTATCTAAAAGAGATGCTTCTCTATATGACCATACCAGAATGCTCCTTGAGCTCACGGAATTGACATTAAACAACAATTACTTCCAACATAGATCTGTTTGGTTCAAACAACACTCAGGTGTGGCAATGGGGGCAAGATTTTCCCCTTCATTTGCCAACCTGTATATGGGTTTCTTTGAACAACAGCACATTTGGAAAGACGGCCCCCATCATTTAACTAATAACATCATTTACTGGGGTCGTTTCATCGACGATGTCCTACTCATATGGAGTGGTGACACGGATTCTCTCATCCAGTTTGTAGAACATCTTACAAACAAAGAGTACAACTTAACATTTACTTACAGCCATAACAAAAAGGAAATTGGTTTCCTTGATGTAACATATGTTAAAGATGGAACTCTACAGACGAAACTTTTTCGTAAAACTACAGCGTGCAATTCTGTCTTGCACGCAAGCAGTGCCCACCCTACTAGTCAGATCAATGCCATTCCCTTTGGCGAGATGACCCGAATAAAAAGGAATTGCAGTACTGATGACGATTTTCAGATTGAGCTGGACAGACTGACTAAACGCTTTGCCCAAAGAGGATATGGTTCTGAGATTTTGAAAAAAGCCTCTACTAGGATTAAACAATGCAGACAAAGTGATCTATTGAAAAACAACAAAAAAAGAAAGAATAATACCAAAAACCAGGGACGGTTAGCGTTCATTACTCAATATCATTGCCATAGTAATGAGATTTATAACACACTATGCAAACACTGGCACCTGCTCCAATTGGATCGGGATATTGATCCATATATTAAGAACAAACCTCTCATGACATACAGAAGGGGTAAGACTCTACGCAATTTGTTGGGATCAACTAGTTGCAACACCAAGACCGTGACATCAAAAAATTGGCTCCCCTCTAAACCTAAGGGCTTTTATAGCTGCACTATGTGCAATGTCTGTCAATTTGCTTGCAACAAAACAACGGCTTTCTGTTACAATACTAATAAGACCTATCACATTCATGGATTCATTATTTGTAATTTGAAATTTGTTGTTTATTGCATTATATGCCAATCCAAACGAATCTATATAGGGAGCACCATTCGTCCTCTTAAGGAACAAATACAAGAACACATTAGGGCCATCCGCAATAACACCTCCAATTATCCACTTGCAGCACACTATAATTCAGAACATAGATCGTCTGAACTAATTAACATTGGATTTCATGGAATTGCCATCCTCAAACATGACTCTCGAGGTGGTAATAAAGTAGCTGCCCTTAGAAAACTGGAAACACAATGGCTCATTAAATTGAGAGCGGCAGATCAGGGATTGAATGTAGACAGAGAAATGCATGTCTTTGTATGATAACCTGATCATATACGTCTACAAGCTCATGACATTTAGATTGTCGCTCATTTCTGCTTCTTATCTGGTTGTTATACCACTGGAACATTTAAATTTATTCTCTCATGCATATATTTAACCAATTTTCCTTTCTGGTTTTTTCATACTCCAATAATATATGGTTATAATATGAGAGACCACTTTATTGATATCATAGTGGACCGGTGTTTTTACAATCTGATACTAATTCTGCTTTTTGGTCCTGATGTAATCAATGTATATCTAGAGACTTCCTGCTCTGAACTGTTCCAAACTGTATACATATTTTTGTGTGGTATGTGCTTTACAAACATGAACTGTTATACAGTTACTGTTTACGTGAGTTCAGTACAAATTGTATTAGGTTTTAATGATTTAATCTGACATGACAACATATACTGATGACAAACATTTCAATCTATTTGCATATTGTCTCTGATGAGATTGGTTTTACTGTTACATCGTTATGGATGCATAATATGACATTTTATTGATTTATGGATTCTACTAATCACTATGACCCTTTACACTTGGGCTTTAATATATCTACCTTTATCACTTTACCTGTTTCTATTATTATAATAATGGCCTTTTCAACTTATGCCAATCCTGATTCTAATGAGAATTATTATTTACTGGGGAGAATAACAATTTTTCGTTCATACGACATGACGTTTTCTCTCTTAATTTTAGAGATATACACCTAGCATGAGGATTATTTTAAGATGTTGAAATCGATGTGCAATATTCTTGTTTTTCAACTTTCCTTACCGGCTGTTGAGCATACCCGCTAACCTAATTTAATTTTTAGCACTTTTATGGGTCTCATCAGGCTCTTCACATTCAGCCTTTTGTATTCTAAGATGGCAGGTAGATTTTGATATGGCGGTTTTACACATTTCATGACTTGCTGACTGCTGTTATGCATACCGGTTTATTACTCGAACATCGGCTTTATACTGGGTCTGTCTGGGCTGTCTAGAATGACTCTTGCCCGCTTAAAGATGGCAGACAGATTTCTCCAGCCAATGAGAACTTACTTTATGACCAGTGTAACTTCAGTCTCCTTTCGGTTTCTATTATCCTGCTGGGTGAGCTCCAGTTTTCTCAATGGCGCCCGATCCGACGTTCGTATATATTTGGTGGTTCAGCGGGAAACAACCGCTTACAAAGTGCCAGTATCAAGTGATGGCAGACCCTAGAACACGGTAAGCGGGGCTTTGCAGGGGACGTGAGTGGTGATAAGGACTCAGTTAGGTTATATGTTCTTTAAATTCATTTAAGACAGTACTTTATTTACGTCTTTGTTCCTTTACAGCCTCACGCATTTCCGAGGTGTCTCTCTAGGTAAGACAGCGGTGCTAGCTTGTAGGTTTTGTACTTTGTCTGTCATTTCAGAATCTTGCAGTTAACTTTTATAATATGCCACTTATTTATTTGATATTTCAGCATGTTGGTGTTACAATACACCTCACAGACATTAGTGTGACTTATGACTGGTGCTACCACTACGTTTTGAAATTATTTGACCAGGACGTCTGCGGTATGAGAACTTTTATTTTATGGTGTTCTAGTCAATTCGTGTGTAGTCTTAGATTTGAGTTCTGCGCTGCTATTTGATTGGTATGATACACTGGGCATTTATACTTTTTGAAAATCACTGTGCAGGTATAGACCTGGGCACCACGAGGTGACCATGACTTGAGGATATATTGGGCAGACATGCTTGTTTATATTAAGGATTGAACTTAACTTATCAATTAAGCATAATCATCTAATAATCCTGTAATAGTAATTTTATGCTCCTTTACAATACATGATTTACTTACCTTGTGTTCACCTTTCACTATATACACGGTGTTTTAACATTGTCCATTTCTCTTATACAGGCAGTTCACCTTGTTCCATTTCATACTCCTCTTGCCCGATTGTGGAAATAACTTAGCTTTTCATTGGTGAGTGTCTGCTTTCAGCGGACTCTTTGCCGTTTTGATTATATGGTCGTTTCATTGCTGATATTACCCTAATTTTGTGTTACAGAGTCTCTTTAAATCAACCTCAACTATTTTTGTGGTGTCAGTTACGTGGGTTTCATCAGGCCAAGTCCATAACACTTATATTCTAGGTGAGATTCCTCATCTTCTTTTGAGGCCCCTCACTGAATTGTTGAGTGATCTCATCAAGTGATCACTTTCAGGTTTATAAATCTAACACTCGCACTTACTACTTTGGTATCTATACAAACAGTATACTTATTTTTCAACTTTTTCCATAGAACCAATGGTGAGAAACCCCTTCTGATATTCCTCCAGCTGTGTACTTTCGTTCTACCCTTTCGGGTGACTTGGACAGTGGTTTTGTCCGGTGAGAAGCCTTTATTGATACAGCATTCTCTCGGTCTTCAGTAGATTAACTTTAGATCCTTATGTCTTCCTGATTGTATTGATTCTGATCAGGAATGGATATACTATCCTATCGTTGACTACTGTTTTTTTCGAACGCTACATGATCTTATCTGTTGTTATGTACACGCCTCGGTATGATTTACTATATGTTTTCTAGACAATCCCACATTTTCATACAATATAATTCTTTCCCCTTTTACTCAGGAGCTTCAATCTTGCAGCATCTTCCACGTGATTCGGCAAAATATATGCTGCAAGAATTTTACCTCATTAGGTTAGTTTTTGATTTTGGATATATTTCTCCTCTTGGTGGTTGGCACTAACATATCACTTCACATTTTGGAATCATTGGGGAGTTTTTTCTATACTCATATTTCTGGAGTCTCATTCTTGTTGCCTCACTTTTTAATCATTTAGATATCTTACTATAAAAGAAAATTCATTTTCTCTCTTTCTAATCTTATTTATTCACCATTTGATCACAATAGACTTTTTCTCCTGATCTTATCTTTCACTTCACTTATTGGGTTGTATATTTTGTACACTCAGTACCTTATGATGACTTAAGTTTCTTTTTCTTATGCCCTTTCTAAAATTTCCTCACATTGTATTATTAAATTTTAAATTTTGTATTCTCATGTATATATTTTCCTATCATGTCTTTACAGCCTTGAAAAAGTCCTTGTTCTAATTCATAGTACGGACGAAACACGTGTCGGCTGTCGTTTTATCATTGGGAAAACCACTTTTAAGAATCAATAAAAGGAAAAGATGATGTAAAACATGAACTCTATCCATCTATTTGTCCTGTACATTATGAGAATTTGCTGACTTTATCTGGATTAATTGTTGTCTAGACTTTACATTGCATTAGTCTTGTACATACTTGCATTATACGATTGTGCTCTTTTGACCAATTTTGCCTATATGTTTATTTGTCAATCATGTGGCTTGATAAATTGTGTTCCTTCCTGGTAGTGGGGGATATTGGTCCATGTAGCACTCCGTCTTTGATATTGAGAAAGATCCTATTGACTGTCCAGTACTATTTCTGACTTTACTGGTATTAGTGCATGTGCGGTTTTTCCAATTTTTTGGAAACACCACTACCGTTCTCTGTATACATGAGTTTTAAGCAGTTGGCTTACATCCAGTTTGTGACCTCAACATGCAGCTCATTGGGTGTTCAAGGTGTCTTCTGAGAGGGAGAGGATGAGCTCGGTGTCAGTGGCATAAGAGATGATGCTAAGCCTGTGAGTGCGCTGATGTTTTGAGTGGGATCATATAGATATTGAAAAGCACAGGCTAAGCAAGGTGCCTTGAGGGATGCCTTGGATCAGGTTGCACTATTACAAAGTTGGAGGCATGTATGAATGCAGGGATAAGCTGTTTGGGAGCTTCCTGGAAGGAAGAAGCTGGCCCATTGCTGTTATGGTCCATGGATTCTGGTTTTGTGGAGGCATTGAATGAGGATGGGGTGGGAGACGGTGTCGAAAGCAGTCAAGAGGTGAAGTAGGATTAGAGCCACTGTGAGCCCTGTGTCCATGTTGAGGTGGATGTTGTCTGTGCCAGAGATTAGGGCTGTAGTTAGTTCTGAATCCAGATTGAAAGGGCTCCAGGAGGTGTTTGGCATTTAGTTGATTGGCTAGTCTGAGGTTGATGACCTTTTCTAGCACTTTGACCGGGTAGGGGAAGAGAGATGGATCTGCAGTGTGCCAGTGTTTGGGTAAAGGGTAAGATGGTGATGTGTTTCTAAGATCACAGGAAGGTGACGGTGGTGAGAGAGTCATTGAGAATTGGTTTGAGGGTAGTGCTGATGGGGTTGGTCCTTGGGTTATGAAGTGAGGACATGGATAAGAAGGGGCTCTAGAGTGGGTGGAGTGCATGGTGTTTGCGGTTTTCCGTGGGATGATCACTGGCCAACAAGCCAGGGAGGTATCCAGGGTGGTGTTGTCATCGTGGTGAAGTATGGAAAGGGTGGTAAGGTCAGGTTGTGGGATGAAGTTGTCGTAGATGGTGTTGATTCTTTTGGTGAAACAGTGGGTACAGCACTCTTGTGAGGGGTGACAATTGTGGCGCTGGCAGCAGAGGTTCTGAATTGCTTCACTATGGTGAAGATTTCTTTTGAGGTGTTGAAACTGTTTTGGATCTATTTGATGAGTGCTGCATGATTGGTGGTTCTTAGCTGCTGGAATTATATCTGGAGGATGATCTATATGTATCTTTGTCCTTGTTGTCGGTTGTGGTGCCAATGGCGTTCTAACTGTTTTCAGTGGTGATTGTTGAGTCAGAGGTTTTCTGTCTACCAGCTTATTTGTGGCTTGGAGCGTGATGTGGAGGTAGTTTTAGAGGAGCAAGGAAGTCAGTGCAGGAGGTGATCCAAGTGTTGAAGTTCATGAAGGAGCATGTAAGGTCGTGGTGGTATTTGGGTGTCCTGACTGAGCTTCAACATTTTTCATTGATTTTATTCCAGTTGCACCTGTAGGTCTTGGTATGCTTGGTTATGTTCTGGTTGGGCATATGTAGGCCTAAACAAATAAGGGAGTGGACAATCCAGGTGAGTAGGTTGGGCTTGTCCATCGTGATGTTGGAGAAGATGGTGAATACGGGGAGATGTCCGGCTACCTAGGTGGGATTGTTCTCTTGTTGGGAGACTTCTGATATTCTCAGGTCATCTGAGAGGTTGCTGGCATTGGAGGCCATTGTGGTCTTCTAGGTGAGGGTTGAGGTTGCTGAGTAGAATGAAAGAGTTGAAGGTGCGCGCCAGTGGGCCGATGAGGTTGGCAAGAGTGGTGCAGACGCTGGATCTTGGTTCAGGCGGCCTGTAGAGTAGGTCCTTTGCCGGGATGGTGGTGCTCAAGGTGCAGAGTTTGATGGTCATGTGTTCTAGGCAGTTGCTGGTGTTCGCTTCAGTCATTCAGCTGTTGATTTTTTTCTTTGTAGATGATGACTAGTCCTCCGGTTTTCTAGTTTTTTCCTGTCTAGTGGTATTGTGATGGAGAAGGGTGAGCGGACATTGCGATGTCTGGAGCAGATTATGGTTCAGCCAAGTCTGGGTGAGGAAGAGAAGGTTTGGAGAGAGGTCCCAATTGTGTATGGTGTATTTGGTGAGCGTTGGTTGTGCATGTGCATCGTGGAGAGACTAGAGGAGGTGGGCTGCATCCTGAACTATGCACAGTAAATATAAACCTCACTCCTTCAGGGAAAGATATAAATATTTGTACATTTCAAACACTCAAGCCTTAAGGGTGTACACTCTAATTTGGAAGGTATTTCTAGGGATGTCCTTCCTTCACCAAGGACACCTCTACTCTTCCTGGTGGAAACTACATAGAAGGGTCTAACACTCAATCCCAAGACAGCATTACAATCAGTAGTGCAGTAGCACAGGAACATGTGAAATGATTTCAGATAGACCATTATGAGTTAGTCTGAAAATAAAGTCTCTGCTTGGAGATCCTAGCTAAGACCACTGGTGATGGTGACCTTATCAGTTATGTGCAATGTGTCACCCACTTAAAGCTTACACTGGAATCTAATGGTCCAAATTCTGAAGTACCATTTGCATTAGTTACATCTTGAACATCTTGAGGGTGGTCTTTGACGTGTGGCCCTGCAGAATCCGGTCACCAGTGGGCTTGACAAGCTAGTGGGTCACCAAGAGAACAATCCAGGGTTCTCCAGGGTCCGGTCCATCCATTAAGAGGGGTTCTCCCAGTGGAAGGTCTTTCGTTCACCGTAACCTCATGCTGGACTGTACAGGGCCATGGCCCCACTGTGTGACTTCAGTCCTTGGGTTTCCAAAGGTCCACTCCATCCTTCAATTGGCCAGGACCCCACAGGAGACAGCCGGGTTATGTGTCTATGAGCTCATTGCGCTCAGTTCATCAAAAGCATGTAACTTTCTGGAAACATCAAAGACTATATGAACTTCTCACAATATCCACTCCCCTGTGGCTATATAAACTTCTCACAATATCCACTCTCCTGTGGAAACCAATTGCACATTCAGGACTCAAACCCAGACATACCCGATTATTGCATTCTTCCTTACTGACAGGAGATTAAATAATGTGCTAATAGTGGCTTTCACAGAAGCCCTCATAAGTGTGCTCCTGCAGCAATCACACTCTGAAATGTGTACACACTGTACTTAATCCGTGGAGAAGACACACTTGCATTGAAAGATCAGAACGGTTCATCTTGATTAAGTTTAATGTATAATATGGCCCTTATCATGTATCAGTTCTGTGACAAATTTTGTCCCCTTCCTTTGCTTAACTGTGTTTCAATATTTTGCATTAACAGGTACTACGGACAAGGAAAAAAAGAATGCAAGTAAGCCAATTCTTTAGACTGATTTTTTGGAATCTATCAAAAGACTTTTTAAATATTTTGAAATCAAATAGCCATGTTGAAATTGCACTCTTTTGATGTTTCTAGTTTTTGCATTTATAAATATGATGGGCACTTGAAAACAATATTCCTTTCATACATAAAACTCCAAAAGGAATATGGAGATGATCATGATGTTTGAGTTGATAAAAGAAATGTTGTCCTGGGTGAAAAAGGTCAATAAGGAGCCTTTGTTTCCAGAAAACATGGAATGGGAGAAGCAATGACGTGAACTATGCCAATCCCATTTAGAAATTTACATTGATTGCTTGTGACGTTTGTTTATTATGTATTGTTCTCAGTTTGGACAGATGAGTCATTTTTGTATAGTACAGTCTGGATATAACGAAAAGGGATATTACCTGATAATGGGGAAATTCAACGCATGCAAAGAAGAAGCACCAGTTTAGGACCACTGGCTTTTGCATGGCTTCAGAAAGGTTAAATACAATAGTAGGGGGCCCTCATACATACTCTACTGACTATAGGAGGGCACACTGTATTATAATGCAGCACATCCCAAACCCATCTCTAAAATAAACATTGTCTTCAACATTAGATGTTCACTCAATAATGAGAAGTTTGGTGAAGTTTTAAAAATGTATTTTCTCTCTAAAGGATTAGACTGTATTTTTTGTCTTTTTATTCAGATTAGTCAAAGAAATCCATTTACAGACAATATTGAGAACATTTGGTGAGAACAAGCATACAGAATTACAGCGCACGTCCCTATCCTAATCTAAAGGACCCGACCTATACTAGCAAGAACCCATAAAGAGTTCCTCTTAGAAAATAGCAAGTAAAATGTTTAGAGCAAAAGGCTGATGACTATAAAAAGGTTGAACGCCCCATAAAGAGTAGTTCTGGAAATTCAGCAAAGTTCCCAAACAGTTGCAGTAGCAACTTTTAAAACAAGTAAAATGAATTAATCATAGCAGTAGCTATGATCAGCATAAGATAGAAATTCTCCTCACAAACCGTAAGGAAAACAAAGAAATCACTGTTAGCAATAGCTTATGGCAATTCTGTTTAGCACAACAAAGTGCTAAGGGACATGGTAGGGTAGGGGTGCATAGAATGCCGTAACCCTCTAGCTTAGGAACACGTACTATATAGAAAGTCCAAAACATGTTGCAAAACCAGGTGGTTATGTCATCTATAACCAATGAGGAAGGATCCTTCGATGGTCCGTCACCTTCTCCCTAGATTCCCACGGTAAATGTCCATATCGACATGTAGAGATTTGAATATGGCCACAGCGTATTACATAAAAGATACATCTAGGAAGGTTCTCATGAGAACCTTTGCAAGCCTACTCTGTTAGCTGTCCAGTGTCCCATTGTGTAACAATGGTCCGCTCTATGAAATAAAACATTAATATCTAGGATGTCCTGGTTACATCATGGGATTTAAACCTACAACAAGCATTTCTTTCATTGATATACTTATTCAATATAAGCATATAGCAGAGGAAACAATTGAAAATAAATGAAGCCATACAGTGTGAGGAAGAAAGAAATACATTTTGCAACACCGCGCATTTCACAAAGGGGTCATGTTCTACAGTTCAGTTATAACGATAAATCATCATTTTACAAAAAGGCATTTTTTTTTCTTCATGGGATAGGAACTAATCGAGAAAATATTGAAACCTAGCATGTTAGAACAATAGAAACAGGAACTTTCTGCATAAATAAGCAGCATTTTCTCTTTTTGCACGTTTAATAAAAGCACATTTTCAAACCACTATTTTGATATGCATTTTCTATGTTAATGTTAAAGCACATTTCTATATTATTATGAGGTTACATTTCCGTAAAAATGTTCAACTTCCACAATCCCTCATCTGATGATTTTATTAATCATCACATATCTATATTTTGCATGTGAGTCCATTTCAGAGTGCACTTTCATTGTCAGTTGAGTCTCATCATTTTTTTTCAAATCCCTAAATTTCAATGAGTTCATGTAGTCGTTATTCATAATACCTCTCAAACCCAAATCATTCTCATCCCATTTCTTTTCCAATCTTTCCTTTCTCTTGCAAAATCTGTATCTACAGCCCAAGAATAGTGCGTAAAGAAATATTAGACAAAACCCAACTATTACTATTGGTATTAGAATAACTTTCAATATACTCTTCCCTGCTGTTGAAAACCAATTTCTAATTGTAGCAATTCCCTTTCCAAAATTTTCAAACTAAATTGGTGTTTCCGAATCACGTTATTCAGGTTCTAAACCTGAAATGTTCCTTGCAAAGCCTTCTATTTATCTATTCTCATCAGGTATGTATGTACAGCAATGAGTTAATTTAAATATTTTGGAGACTCTGCCCTTTTCTGTGAGTAAAATATCTAAGGGATGTTGGTCTTGTAAAACCATTGACCATAGACCAATTAGTTCTGTATTAATTATAAGCAAAGCACTAGATGTGCTAGTTGCCATTTTGTGGACAACTACTGATAACTTTCTAATCTGCTCACCATTTAAGATGACACCTACAGGTGGAATGACAGCTCTAAAAATATCTATTACTAGTGCTGTTCCTTTTGATATGGTGCGTTTCTGTCTGTGTGCGAGTGTTAGTGTTAATGAGCCTGTGTGTACAGTCTTTAACTGATATTTCAACTTGACAAGTCTCTTGCCAGGCCCAAACCTGAATTTTGAACATATATAGGTCAGACCTAAGGTAGGCCCTACACAATCCAGAGGGATTGGTATGGTGTATTTAAAAAGCTAGACATGCACTTTTATGTTGTACATGTCCTGGTAGTGAAAAACTCCTAAATTTGTTTTTCCCTACTGTGAGACCTATCTGTCCCATATGATAACATTGGGTTCCCTTATTACATAGTGGTAACTTTCAATTGGGAGCGGATAGGAATTTCGAGTTTGGCGTTTAAAGAATTGTAAATTAAAACCTCTTTAGTAGAAGGGTCGGATTTCTTCTTTTTTTTTTTTTTTAAACCTTTATTACATTGTTCAGCAAAATTACAGACATGGACCTACAACCACAGGGGCCGGTCACTACAAAAGGCTAATATCCACCGTATTATCCAATGACACAGCTCTTCATCCGACAACCCTGAGGTCCGGTAGCGGTTAAGGATAAACATAGCATTAAGCACAATACAAATTGCATGATATGTCAAGGTTTCGTTTTATGTTTAACCCCCCCTACCCCCCCCCCCATGACTAAAGGAAAAGAAAAAGAAACAGAAGTATCCAGTGCCACACAGTCGAACAGTATGATAAAGTGGGTAGGTACAAAAAGGAGTAATCGCAGACCAATTAAAAAAAGGAACAGTCAAGACGCATGCGCTAGCAAGTGCAATTAAGGATGAGAAACAAAGTAATCTATCTCCCATCGCAGTTCCCCACCCTCAGACCCCACCCACTCGTATAATTCAGGATGAAATAGAAAGTACGGTCTCCGGGCACTGAAAGAAGAGAAAAGGGCCATAGAACAAAACAAGGCAAAATAAGAAACACCCGCCTAACCCCCCACCCTGCACCCCTGCAATGGCTACGGCCTAACCCACTAGCAGCGTGCCTGTCGCCCAGAAACGTACCCTAAAAGAAGAAAGAAGATAAGGAAAGAAAAAAGGGGCCATAGAACAAAACAAAGGCAAAATAACAAACCCCTCCTTACCCCCACCCTGCACCCCTGCAATGGCTATGGCCTACCCCACTAGCAGCGTGCCTGTCACCCAGAAACTAACTCTAAAAGAAGGAAAGAAGCGGAGGAGGAGAGTAAAAACACACTCCCGGACTCCCTTACCCCCGCCAGAGGCGACCACCCTGAAACACAATCAAGACAATATGCAGCAGAGTATATAGTCAATCTGGGGAAGTAGAGTAAATACCACCCGACTCCCGTACTTTATAGGTCACAATTCCGGCATCAAATCAAAATATTATATTGAGCCCTAAAAAATCAGATTAACCCTGGCCAGTGCGGTTCTTCACGAGAGCTCCTGTAACCCAGACCACAACAACAATGGAAGAAGCAGAGCGTTCACAAAAGTTCAAGTCAATGCGAAAAAAATCGGAAAAAGGATAAAAGTTCACGATATCCAATCCAAGCGAGGAAAGGCGCGGGAGGATAACGAGTCTCTCCGATAGTCACTGAAGAACTTGTTGAGGCACTCAAGACTGTCCATGTCGATGTTTGGCGGGATAGGGCTCAAGCAAGGGAAGCTGACAATGATCACAGGCGTGCAATCTGTTATGTGGGGATCAGCAACGCACATGAATTCCGGCTTCTGCACGGGGTCCTCAAACTCAAGCATGCAATGTTCCACGGGCACCACAGCTGGCTGATAGCATGCCAAAAAGTCGTCGTCCGGTCTCTGGTAGATATTGTCCACTGTTACAGACAGTTTCTGGTATGTGACGATGATCTGCGAGTGGAGCGCCCCAATGGCGGCCATTACGGTATGCAGCGATGGTGTGCCTTCCGTCCCCTCCATCCCCTCTCGCGAAGTGATAGAGCAGAACATGAGCCCCGGAGGTCGACTACTCCGGGGTAACAGGCACACACGGAGCCGATGACAACAATGGGCGCCCTCACCTCGCAATATCAACACCTTCGCCGCTAGTGAGGGCCAAGGTCCGTCCCCCCGGGAGGCTTACAGAGTCTCCGGGCATCGGTTCCGGGACCACAGCAACCGGTGAGTCACGCTGCAGCGTCTGCGGTGTAGACATGTCACGAAATCGCCATTCGAAACAATCAAATTGTGTCTCAGTTCGGGAGACCGGACGAAGCCCAAGTTCCGCTGCCGATGTTGTTCAACTCCAACCCGGGTGGGTTAGAAATCGAGGCCCTGGCTTCCACACTGAGTTAGGCCGAGAATGAAACACGGCGTATCTTCGTCACCCGATAAGTTAGACATTTCAGGATTGCACCTTCGGTGTCAGGAAAACCTCATGTGCACGGGAGTCTGGTGTAAGTTCAGGATAAATTGCAGGATATACGAGCTGCTGGCGGAGGTCGGCGGAGCCAGGAGCTTATGCGGCCATCTTGCTTGCTGGCGTAGCTCCTCCCCCAAGGTCGGATTTCTAGTCACAATTTGGAAAATGCCACTTTTAGAAAGTTGGCATTTTCTTGTCCTACCCATTTGGTGCCTGCATCCTGTATCCTGGGTTACATGACTAGGTGTAACTGGCAGTTAGTCACTGTGTATTGCTCCCAGGCAGTGAGGCAAAGGGGAAATAGGCGTTGGCAGGATGGGCCATCTCTAACTTGATAGGTGTCCCCAGACAAGCTGAGGCCAGGGCAGGGAGGCAGGAAATTCCAAGCACCTTTGGGGGTGGAAACCTCTAGAAACTTCTCCTACTTCAAAGTGGGCACCAGGCATAAATAGTGGACCGTCAGACCCAACTCTTCAGATCACTTCTAGATCTGTGGACTCTGCCATGAAGAAGGACTGTCCAGCTGTGAAGTCAGCTCTGCTGCCTTACTTACTGACTAAGGACTGCTTTTCTACTCAAGGCCTGCTGTTGCTGCTCCAGTACTGTTCTGCTGCTGCGAACCGCAATGCTGAATCCACCCTGCCTATGTGGATCCAGAACTTAAGTAAACCTCCAAGGTTCAGTTGGCTGGCCCCCTGTTCTAAGCCACAGGGACATAACAGGCTTCTTCAACATCAACACATCTCTCCGCCACTCGATGCACTGTGGCACAGCTCGTCATCATCTCTAATCCAGCGTGACACAGCTCATACTCTACTCCAACGTATCTCCTCATGAGTTCTCTCAAGTTCCGGCGGCTTCCTCTATGCAGCACAGGACATTGCATCTCTTATTCGATGGCTCATCGACCTGTCATTGCACAATGCATCTCCTCGACAACGGCTCATTGACTTGCTGCTGAACGGCACAGCTCAACGCCAGATTGCACATTGCAGCTCCTTGTCGATGACTACTTGACGCTAGTCCACACAGTGCATGCATTTGGAATTACTTTTACTTGCTTCTACCAAATCCTCCTGGAATTCCTCTTCTGAATCAGGATAAATTCATTTTGATCCATATTCTAACATCCCCTTGCAGTTTGAGGAACTCATCATCTTCAGTATCGTGCTGTATATCTTTTGTGCCACTACGGGCTCCGTTCCTCTGCGTGCTGCAAAGGATACCTCCTCTGTTTGTGGAATTTGCACCACCCAGCCTGGACACTGTGTAACAAATACCAAACTTCCTTTTTTCTGAATTTGTGACTTTCCTCACACATTTAATACTCTGATCTATAGGCAATACCAATGGCTGTGCTTTTCTCGCAGATGAAAACAGTGAACTATGCATATTGACTAGTTTTATCTTTATATTGTTAGGAAGAGATAAAACTGAAAAGGATAATTACCCATCACTGTTGACACTTTAATGCTAAAATGCTGAAAGCAAGAACTTGAATAACATGAAGAAAAAGGACAGATGGGCCAATGGGAAGAGCCCACATGGGGAAAAAGACGCAGATAGAGTTGGGACATAGTAGCCAGGAGCAAGAAGAAGAAATGTTACAGTAATATTTCCATAGGATGTACTGAAGTGGTGTACCGTTCAGGATAAGCATGTTTAGTTTCCCCTTAACATCACCTCAGGAAGACCAACTGATGGACTACACAAATCATTTTGACAAAACTTGTCACACAAGTTAGCGCAGGAAATATAGTCACTCCCATTCGAAAAGGCCAAGAGGCTGGTTGGACAAGTAGTAAACCTACCTGGCTTTGTATGGTGGATACAAGATCATAACTAATTAGTCAGTTTCTCATAAAAACTCATGGGGTTCAGTCATTCTTCTCACAACTTAGTGTCCTCACCCCTAGGGAGAGATGGTTGAAACCCAGTGCCAGCATCAGAGCATTTTATCCATTTCACACACAGAGGATCAAGGCTTCATGGGAGTCAAAGGGAGGGGAAAAGGATTTTGGGACAGATCCATGATGGAGAGAGCTCGTTTGTACAGCAATGGGCAGACTGGTAGAATTTAAAATTTCTATTGCTACCCAAACCAGGGATGTGCACTGTGTGAGCAAATGTTTTAAAATCAAAGGGGCAGATTTACAAGAGTTGGCCCATCCTTTGCATATAAGCAGAGATGTGTCAGCGAAATTGCGTGACGGAGAAAAAACCTTGCACCACCATGGTTGCGTCGCATTTACAATGTGGTGCACTGTGGTGCAAGGATAGACAGATCCGTGACGCATCTTTTGGCGGGAAGGCAGCGCATTGCTGGAATCATGTCATAAGCATGACACAACTCCAGCAATGGTCAGGAATGCCTATTCCCATCATGCTGCATCACTCCTTACGCCTGCTTCAAGTAGGCGCATAGTTTTGACGCAGTGGTGTCGTAAAAGTGACTCAGTGAAATTTTGTAGATTTCACTGTGTTACTTTTACGAGACTTACTTGCAACGGAACGCTCACCCTGCATACATTATACCTGACGCAGGTAAAATGTAGCGTAGGGCTTTACAACATGACACATCTCCCTAGATGTGTCACGTGGTAAATATGTTGCATCGTGGTGCATTGTTTACGACGCTGCTGCATCACTGAAGTGACTCAACTCAATATTTAGACATCTATTTGCATTGATTATAACTACTGGTGATTTTAAAAGGCATACCCAGCAAAACGCTTTGGACGAACACTTTCTGAAAAGAAAGCTGTCTCTCTCTCGCTCCTTCTCCTACTTATTTGAAGAATTGATGACATGAGGTCTACAGACAATACTGCCTGTAGCCAGACTTAACTAGTTATATATTTTTTACATCAAAATGTACTTATTTATATCATGTTTCCTTGGAACTCATATATTTCAGTAAGTGCCTTTTCACTATCTACAATGTGTACTGTCTGATGACATAGGTTTGAATGGTTTTCTATAAAGATTCAAACAATTTCATGTTTCAAAATACCCCAGATGAGGAGGCATCTTTAAGGAAGAAAATTCCAAGAAGCTGTAGACTATGAACAATAATGAGGGCTATGGGGTTTACTGAACGATCTAACCATAATATTACGTTATGTTATGTTATAAAATCTTATAGAGCGCACAGCTGCCCCAGCAAAGGGACGTCCCGGCGCTGAATCCAATAGAAAGAAACAAAAACTGGGATCAACAAGGTAGGCAACAGAAAAATAAGTTATTTCAAAGGAAATAAGTATGTTTTAATGGCTTTCCTGAATTCACACAGACCTTCCAGTTCCCGAATGTGGACTGGTAGAGCGTTCCAAAGTTTTGCTGCTAGAACGCGGAAGGAGCGTATTACTATTAGTACATTCCTCCCATTGAGTGCAGAAAATTCCTAAATAAAACAAAGAGATACAGAAAGACAAACCATGGAATGTTGGACCTGAGGTTCCTCACTAACCATTGTTACCCCTCTACAATTACATTATCTTAAATGAAGGTCCAACCTTCCAATATTTTCGTAGAAAATAATTTGGTGGGCGATTGGAGGACAAATAATACTAAAGCTGTCCCAGATGTTATGTTATGAAAATGTATTCAGCGCACAGCTGCTCCAGCGAAGGAGCGTCCCGGCGCTTGACAAGGTAGCCAACACAACACAACTAAGAAGATAATGAACTAGAAGGGAACGGACTCAGGAAAATAAAAAAGTCTTGATGGCCCTAAGAAATAAAAAGAGATTATCAGACGCACGTATCTTTAAAGGAAGGGAGTTCCACAGGGCAGCAGCCCGTACTCGGAATCAGCGGCCTCCAGCTCGGCTAAGTTTAAACCGAGGGACCGCTGCTAGATCCTGACCTAGAGATCTCAACGAACGGGCAGGAACACAAGGCGTCAAGAGATTCGTGAGAATCGGGGCCGAGGAGCCCTTAAGAATTTTGTAGGACAGGCAAAGTACTTTAAATTGAATCCTCTGCTTGACTGGAAGCCAGTGGAGAGAACGTAGAGTATTGGCAGCGGAGCAAAACCTGGGCAGACCCACCACAGCTCTGGCTGCCGCATTCTGGACACGCTGCAGACGTGCAATTTCGGCTTGATTCACCCCTATCAAGAGAGAGCTGGCGTAGTCAAGCTGAGAGATCACCGTCGCCTGCAGCACCAGCTGCCTGGTAGAAGCATCAAAAAATTTCAATGCTGGTCTTAGTCTTCGCAAGATGCCAAAACAACTGGCGGCAGTTCTCTTGGTATGGGAGGCAAAACTAAGGGCGGGATCTAGCCACACTCCAAGATTTTTTGTCTCAATAACCAGAGTCGGGGTTGGCCCCAGTTCCGGTGGCCCCACAGTTTCGATTTCTTGCCGATGATCATTATCTCAGTTTTTTTGCATTCAGCTGGAGATGGTTTGAATTAATCCAGCTGGCAAGCGTCCTCAGCCCATTCTGGAACCTAGGGGCATCCAGGTCAGAGTCCCCGCTGAGCGTGACCACCAGCTGAGTGTCGTCAGCGTATGAGACCATGGTCAAGCCCCACTGCTTGACGACATCAGCCAGCGGCCTCACGTACAGACTGAATAACGTGGGGCTCAGCGAGGATCCCTGCGGGACCCCCTGGTCCAGCGGATGGAATTTGGACTGATGGGGTGGGATAGCTACGCAAAAGGATCGATCGGCAAGAAAAGAGCGGAACCATTGGAGGGCAGTCCCCGAGATACCCGCCTCTTCCATGCGCTGGAGAAGGATTTTGTGAGAGACGGTGTCAAAGGCGGCGCTAAGATCTAATAAAACAAGCGCCGCCGTTTGACCCGAATCTAACACCAAGCGGAGATGTTCCACCATGAATAGAAGGGCTGTCTCCGTGCTGTGGTCAGCACGGAACCCATTCTGCGTAGGATCAAGAATATTTGCCCGCAAAAGATGGTCAGAGAGGACTCTATTCACGTGTGCTTCCGCTATTGTCATCGGCCACGGGAGAAGCGATATCTCTGGCTTAAGAGAATCTAGACCAGGCTTTTTCAGAATAGGCGTAACCACCGCATGCTTCCAACTGGCAGGAACCATAGCAGTAGAGAGCGAGAGGTTAATCAGAGAGCGCACCGGCAGAAGGTCAAAGGACGACGGGTCCCTGAAAAGTGCCGGTCTCAATGGATCAGCCGGAAAACCGGACTTAATATGTTGGGCCAAATGAGTAAAACCCTCAGGCGAATTCACTTAAAATCTACTTTACTTGTAATTTCCTTGCTTTGATTATGCCTCCTCTTTTGGATTATTCAGTACATTTAAATGGCTTGCTTCTTTCATGAAAATCCTCAAACATTTGTCATCAAACCGTGGACACTTGAGACATCGAAAAGACACCAAAGGAAATATGTAAGTCTACAGGAAATATGATATGAAAAATGTATAACTATTTAAGGCTGGCTACAAACAGCATTAGATGTCTGGAGACCTCAAGTCATACATTTTTCTAAGAAGTACACCAAGAAGAAGTACAGAAAGAGAGACAGATTGATTGTCTAATGGAGAAGTCAATAAAAGTGAGATACACTAGGAGAAACAGTGTAAGATCAGTTTACCAGGGAGCCCCTTAGAAGATGGTGGCCCTGGGCAATTACCCACTTTGCCCATGCCTTAAAATGATATCTGAATACAAACAATCATATAGTAACCATGTTGCGTAAATGCATGTAGGTGTTTTAGAATGTAATCAGACTTGCCAGTTAGACAGAAAGTGTTAGTCGCCTAATGAAAATCATTCTCATAAACCAAAAAGGACGGATTTCAGGAAACACGACCTTTTTACATAGAAAAAGCGTACCTTCAGTACGGGTGGTATTTTTGTCATCAAGGCGCTATACCCAGGCAAAGGGGAAATATGCAAAGTTCAACTGAAGGGAGCAGTGTGGTGCACCCGTCCCCAGCATGAAGAGCGCTGATCCAGAGGTTGGACAGGGTACCATCCTACGCCTGTTCTCGCGTGGCCAACTTGACGTGGTAAAAGAAGCAAAACTAGGGATCCTTTACAAGTGGCATGGCCAATCTAATTAAGAGCATGACTTAAAATGTGTAAACTAAAGTCCTTTTCTTCACACATTGTGTCACCTGACCAATATTTGGTGCCCATCTGTATATTTTCTGCTGTTGCTTCTGACACAGTAACAAACATGCATACCTAAAACAAGCCAGGCTTATTGACTTTTTCAATGCTTGATGGATGTATCACATAAATGAATAACTATTTTGATTTTGTTAAGAATAATAAGAAATGAAAATGTTTGAATTCGGAAAATGTGAGACTGTGAATGAAACACCACTAACGTCTGTGGAATGTTTAGATGTTTTGGACACTCCTTTTGTCACCTCCACTCCACTTTACTCTGCAGTATCTCACTCTTTTAGACACAACTGACCTCTTTCTCAACACATCTTTCTGAAATCCTCCATTTGTATGTTTCTCAATGTCCTACAATTACCATTGGCACCTATGCAGCTATTGTTTTGTGCTCACTATAGTGAGGCCAAGCACAGGATGTGCATGCAGTCTGCACACCTCTATGATGCACTGATGGGCACTATGAGAAATTCACAGTGCCTTCTGGCTCCTCTTCAGACACCTAGAGGCAATTCAGCTCAAAGTATGTACAGTACAAGAGTCATAGGTTTAGTGACAAAAACTACAGACACACAAAACCTTGAAAAAAGCAAATATCCCTAGGTAATGCACTATAAAGTAAACGTGAAAATTAAATATGGATTAAATCACTGTTAAGCAGCACTTTAAAGGTTTTTACAATCCTTGGTGAGAAATTGATCAGTTTTTTGCCATAAAGTTAAGGACATAAATATTGAGCCAGAGAGGGATCCGTTTCAAACTTGTTTTTTAATTACTGCTGAGTCTGTGATTGTAGGATAGCAAGGATGCCAGGGGCCCTTGTGCAAATAACTAGATAGTCCCCTCAGATATCTGTCGGGGTAGTAAAATATAGCATTCTGAGAGTTCAATGGGCCCCGGTGCCGCTGTGCCTGCTGTAGCAATGGTAGCTATGCCCCTGGTCTGCTACCCGGCAAGACGGGCCCACTTAAAGCCTTGATTATAGAACAATTGGAGCTGAACTGTGGATGAGTTTAAACATTCTATGCTGTCATGTTACTGAGCACTGCCGGCATCAGTGAGGGTAAAGGGCAGGGTATTGATTGTGTGATGTGAAGGCAGAATAAACATTCTCCAAGGTTTACCCATTGGAGAATCTGTATCCTTTTAAAGACATGGAGGGTGGCATCATGCTAGAAATTTAAAAGAACCAAATGTCTTAGTGAATCTAGAACATAAAACACAACATAAGCGGACATAACAGAGCACATCAACATTCTTTCTGTTCTGGAGCCTTAAATCACAAAGTCCAAATTATTTTCATCTCCTTTCAATCTTCTTCATTCTCCAGTAGACTGATGTCCTCTTATTCCTTCCACTTTATTGGTTTTCTGTTAAAAACAAAAAACATATTTTAATCCTCATCCTCCTTGATATCTTTAGCTAATGTTTTAGAACCCTAAATCATTCAATGCATTTTAACAACATAACTAAAGATGCAGAGGGAGTGATAATGCTGGTCCCCTTGTCTTTAATAAAATCTGCATTCTCCTATCAGCAACCCTTTTAAAATCTACATTTTCTGGCAAGATAGGAAGCTATCATTTGCTTGTTCAAAAAACATAAAAACTGTAATTGGCCGACGCAACACCAGTTTCAGTTAATAACTTATGAAAACTGGCTATTCTGACAGATTTCAGAAAACATGAACTTTATTCCGCTTTCAAAATGTATTCCAAACTACCATCAATAGCAAAAACCTTACTGGACTTTGCTCCATGGACAGAATGAGCTTTAAACCTATTCACATTAATCCCACACCCGTGCATATTTCATCTATTGTCACCACACTAATGACTTTGGTCCATCAATCAAATAACTCGTGTTAAAGCACGCAGCTGCTGCGACAGAAGTGTCCTGGTGTAAGCTGGGCCGATGTAACAGGTGAGGCTAAATAGAGCCACATACCCAGGTTTTGAGTTGCTTATTGAAGGATGTTAAAGACTCATGATAAGAAATCGAAAATTGACTTATGTCAACTGGTCTAAACTCTAGCATTGTACTCTAATATTTAAACAACTCAGCACACAAAGTCTAGGTATTCTGTCTGTACGGTAGTAAAAATACTTTCACTCATAGTCTTAGTATACTGCAGAAATTAAAAGATACTCTGTAGTGATCAGAAAACGTCCTGGCTACCTCAAGAGCTTGAGTATCCAACTTTTTCTAAATGAAATAACAGATAGAAGGTACATGTAGTTCAACTTAATTGCCTCAAAGATAAATACTAATTACAAGGTACATGGCCTTGGCAGTGTATTCACACATACCTTTCATCACCCTGAAAGCAAAGTATTCTTATGATTGGATTTTCTCACAAAAAGAATGACCAGCTGTCTTAGCCGAGCAATAACAATTAACAGTTCTGTATCTTAAACCGTTACTGAAGACCTCTCAAAAGAAGTTCACAGCCATCACCTCAGATGCCTCTAAACCCCTTTCCATGCACCACACTAATCAAACCTGCCACACTCCTCTATATCTCTTGATTCTTACTGGAGCCCATGACTCTTGAAGCAGTTCATTAACCTCCTCTGAAAGGCCTTCAAATTCCATAATTATCCTGATAGACTCCAAACAAGAAGGTTTGGAACCTATTCCCTATTAAAAAATGTTCTTCTCCTCCTGATCCAAACAATCAACCTTTTGATGCCCAGATTATACAGGATTCCTTACCTGCTTAATCAACGTTTCCTGGAAAACATAGTTGTGTCTCCCAAAATAGCATCACCAACACAAGCTGACACCTCTGCTTCCTCATTGTTAACAATACTCTCTGAATCATGAACGGAGAAAATGCATGACCTAAACTCGTCCTTCAATTCTGCTGGAAAGCATTGACTTCTGCAACTCCCTGACCTTGGCTCTACCTGTGGTATCGTTTTAAACTGATATAAAGTCTAAGGTCAGACTCCATCTTGAGCAGGCCAAGACTTCATTTTCTCTATTCTGCCTAATCATCAACATGTCTGCCTTTGAAGCAGATACCATTTTTCCTTGTATTCCACAGGAACCTTGAAAGTGTCAATTCATTCAGACAATGACATTGATAAGACACCTGATGCGACATCAGTCTGGGAGAAGTGTCTTGGTATCTCTATTTCAAGGTCAGATGATAATAACAATGAAGTCTGAATTGACATGTTTTTATCATATTTGTTTATAATAATGCATCTAAGACTAGTATAATGATGCACACATGTTAAGTCAGGCGTTTGACATTTTTTTTTTTTTTTAATTTTATTTTAAGTTTTTTTTCCCCCTTTTATCCCGTGGTGGTGGGAAGAGGTAGACCATAAAAGCATACATCAAACAAGATACAGCATAGAAAAGGAAATTATATAAGCATAACAAATATGATAAGAAAATAGTAATAAAGATGTATTAATTAGTTTGCAACCCATTTTTCTAATGGTGCCCAGTTCTTAGACGCGATTAAGCGTCTCTTTCCTCTAAAGGGCTGAACTGAAGTCTCGAGTTTATACCAAGCCAGCATCCTGGCTTTCCAATGGCAAAAAGTAGGAGGTTCGGGATTTATCCAGAGCGACATAACACAAAGTCTAATCATGGCCATAGATATAAAAAGAAAAGCTTGTGAATGTCTTGTTTTTTCCAAAGCCGTAGAGTATTCATAGCCGGTAATTACCATTTCATCAGATAAATTTGAGTAATCTGCATGAGAAAAGTTTCAATTTGATTAAATAAAAAGGGATAACTCCGGACAACTGTAAAACATATGTACAGAATCTGCAGAAGGAAATTTACATCTTGCACAAAATGACCCTTTACCCCCACAGACCGCTCCCCATTTAACAAGTTTTGCCGGTGTATAATACAGATTGAACATAGACATATAGCTTTGAGATCGAAGGGTACCTGATACCAAAACCGACCTAGCTAATACAAGTGGATATTTTAGATCGATAATAGGTACTCCAAATTTTGTCGCCCATTTGTTATTCTGATAATTAAGGTCATCAGGAAGTTGATAGAAAAGTTTGATATAGGTTACCAATTTTCGTTTTCCTTCTGATAGATTCAACTATGACAAGTTTTTGAAACATTGTTGGGTGTTGAGGAAGCTTTTTGTCTAGAAAACTTCTCAATTGAAGATATTTAAAAAAGTGATTAGAATGGAGATAAAATTTCTCCTTTAAAAACAAAAAAGAAGCTATTTGCCCTGAGTCGGTTAAATCACCTATCTCCCTTAAGCCAAGAGCTATCCAAATATTTGCCACCCCCTCTTGAAAGATCATTGGGAGTAGTCGAGAAGCTGTTAGTGGGGTATAGTACGTAATCTTAGAGATGTGAAAATGTCGTCAGACTTTTTGCCATATTGAAAATAATCAATAATGCCCATAATACACCTTAAATTTAGTTTTTTTTAAATAACTAGGTTCGAGTATATGAGTAAGTACCCCTTTTATAGGGTCTCCCACAGATATTGAGTATATTGAAGGTGAAAGATGAACTGGAAGTTCAACAGCATCTCCTAAAAGAGGGACAGCAAAATGTTGGACCATGGCTGCCCAGTAGTAAAATTTTAAATTTGGAACTGTCCACCCCCGCGGTCCTGTGGGAGACAAGTCCATTTAGCTGCTCGTCTTGGTTTACGATATGACCATAAAAATCGTTGGCATATTCTTTCCGCTTTCTTCAAAATTAAAGATGGTATTAAAAATGGGATAGATCTAAAAAAAATAAATATAAAAATTTAGGAAGAACAAACATTTTGAGGATATTAGACCGGCCGAACAGCGAGAGAGTAGGTGATCAAGCCGTTCCAATTTGTTATGAAGAGAATCAATAGTGGAGGAATAATTCAAATCTAAAATCTGTTCTACATCGGGTGAGATTTGAACTCCAAGATATGTTGCAACGGCGGTGATAGGAACTTGCGAAATCGGCATAGCCGTGGATTGTAAAATTTGGGTTTTTGCGATATTTCATTTGTAACCCGAGATTATACCAAATTGAGCTGCCAAAATCTCCAGTGCAGGAAAAGATTGGGGGACATTATCAGTTAAAACTACAATATCAGCATATGCCAATTACTTGTATTTAGTTCCATGCACTGTGACAGGGGTAATGAGCTGGGAGCTTTCTATTAAACATAAAAACGGGTCAATGAATAACTCAAAAAGAAGGGGAGAACAGGGGCAGCCTTGCCTGGTGCCCCTGCTAATAGAAAAATAGTGTGATTCATTACCTGAGATATGGATTTTAGTCATTGGAGATATATACAGAGCTTGTAGAGCTTGAATGAATTCGGGTGTATAACCCTTCCAGGACATAACGGACCACAAATACCCCCAGGAGACCCTGTCAAACGCCTTCTCGGCATCCAACAGGATCACCCCGAGGGCAGAATTTGTGGTCCTTGCCCAATCCAGGAGTGCCACTACTCGCCTAATGTGATCTGTCGTATCCCGACCGGGAATTGACATGTTGTTATCGTATTTGTTTATAATAATGCATCTAAGACTAGTATAATGATGCACACATGTTAAGTCAGGCGTTTGACATATCAAATAAGTCAAATTATAAAAGGCAATCAAGTGACCACTTGGCAGGAGAGGTCCTTCGCCCCAGATTATCATGCAATATACTGTCAAAAGATCCACATCCATAGTTTATGTAACCACTCGATGCAAAATGGTCATGCTGCATAGAACCCCAATAACTCTGAAGCTTCCTGCAATACTGTGGGGGCTAGCATCTATTTGCTGGAGTCACTCGCATACCTCGTGTTCCAATCTGCCACCACGTATTCCTGAGCTGCAAGGTATTCTGCCATGTAATCTATTTTGGGTTCCAAACAGAAATTCCAAATTTCCTTTGCTAACTGTCAAATTCCTTGATCTGCTTCCACCCATTTTGTTTTTACTTTACTGCTGGTGCATTGTCCATCCTTAACAAAAAAGAACAGCTCCTCAAACCTCATTTGAAACTCTCATTTCCAAGCAATTTATGTTCTGAGCTCCCTCCTGTAATGACTAATTTTCCTGGGACGATTTCACCGCGTCCCGGGACTAGACGATACCTGCATTTCTGCACGTAAAAAGGTTTGCCGTATCTGGAAACCAGGATGTTGGGCGCTATTCAAACGGCGACACACAGCAGGGGATATAAGTTTGCAGTTTCCCGCATGCTCGACAGTTCAATATTGTGAGACTGCACACGTCTTCTTTATATTTATTCAGACTGGCTGTATATAAAATAAGATGAAAGTTTGAACCCAAACAACAGGGCTACTACCGCTGTGGAGGGGCGTTCTTAGTTGGAGGACAAACACCCAATCTATGGGATGTACCGATCTAGGAAGTGTTTTTATAAGTGCTGCATTAGATTACAAACAGAAGGACATGGTGTAGCCATCTGGAAGGATCATATGCAATATTTGGCCCTAGAGGTGAAACCTAGGAGATATAATTGAATTTTTTTTAATGTTGTGAGAGAAAAAAGACAATCAACTACGCTGGTCTTGAAAAAGGTGGTGCACATCAGGCAGCACACCGAAACGCGTCGATGCCATTGTTTCTTTATTAAATTCCAGGGACTATTGGGTTGGGAATTTCTGATACCAGTCTGACGTCGCTCATAGATTCTAACGAATTAATAATCTGGGATGTTTTCTACATGATTCACCTAATTATGGCTCTTTTTTGCAACGTGTTTTTATAATTTTATAATTGTTTTGGGATCATAAATGTGATTTTCATAGTCATGTTTTTAACGCTTTTTATTGATTACAAAATAAATTTGAATATTTTCTTATAATTGGGAGTTTCAATTGTAATGTGTTTATACTTATAACTGTGGGGGTCTCTTATTTTGGAACTGGTGTGGGTGTAATGTTGATTGGAAGAGATTAACAGTGATTGTTAGTGACTTTGGTTTCACACTGTTTGTGTTGGTACCCTGTCCCTTGGATGGTTGGGCCACTCCCTCTATTATTTCAAGATGACTAATTTTCCTCCAGTCTCCTCATGTTAAAACTAGCGTCTGAATCCACACCAAAATCTGGACCCAACCATTCCCAGCTTCTAAATTCTCCAGCCACCAAAGTATCTCCATACTCACCTCCTCTGTCAAAAACACATTATCCATATCATAAGCTTTTTGCCAATGCTCTCAATTACATACTAGACAGAGCTCTGGAGTGTAATGGACCGGGCAACACAATTGGAATCAATGAAAAAAGAAACAACAAAATAATTGCAAACAATGCAACAGTAACTCTTTCTTTAAAACTGACTCTTTGTGACTTTATCAAATTCACCTTCCTGACTGGCAAATCCCACCAGTGAAAGTATAGTGCTCACATTTCCTCAATGGAACAAAAATCTACTTTTCTAGATTGATTAACCAGAAAACTCAAAGGTGCACCTTACTAACATTAAATTAACTTTCAAGTGTTTACTAATTCCTGCCTATCCGAAGATATTATCAAAATATCATCCTAGGATATTTTCATTCTTCCTTCTCTCTCTCTCTCTCTCATGTTTGCTACAACTGATCAAAACATGTTTGAAAAACTCCATGGTGCAGCGGAAAGGTCAATGGGCAAACTTACAAGCTGATAATGGGCAAACTTACAAGCTGATAGCAAAGACCTCATCATCTGAAATGAAGATACTTCTGACTCCTTTGCTATTAGAATTGCACAATGCACACCCTTCAATCTCCATTTCCAGCAACTAATCCTGTTCCTGCATGATGTTTCTCCAAATACGAACTCCATCTTGAAATGCCTGTAAAACATATGTGTTTGAATTGTGTAAAGTTATCATCGACATCCAGCCCGTGTACTTCTTCACAAGAAAAAGTTTACTTGCAAAAAATTCCACAAATGCACCCTTCCAGCAGCATTCATCTACTAATTTACCTAGTTTTTTCTCTAAACACAGTTCTCGTGGCATTATTGAATGAACCGGTTAGCGTACAAACTCTCCCTAGTATCTGAATAAAGTCTCTAGCAGCTACTGGTCTGTTATCCTTTCCCGCTCTTTGATAAATTCCTTCAATCTGATATTCATAGCCACCTTGGGCCTCCCCTTGTAATTGTCCTCAGCCTTTTGAACCTCTATTTCTGACACCGTGGCCACTTTGAGAGGGGTTGTAAGCCTCTGATTGAACATCTCTGGAAATTGACCTTTGTACCTTTGCAATTGTTCCCTACTACTGCCAAAAACACCATTTGCTACAAATACTCTTTAAGAAGTACTTCACTGATCCAAAGCTGCAAATGTATGAACATATTTTCAATGATTTTAACTAGACCCTCCTCAAAAAGAAGCTATTTTGTACCAGTGGTAGTCTTGTTCAACAGACCACCCTAGTTTGCGCTAATTTTCATCAGCACAGCTTTCCACCTCTTTAAACCCAGGGGCAAATTGGTATTGCCCAAATACAGATTGAACACTGACACCATCCTCTTAATAAAACTAAAACCACTTAAACACCTTTTGTCTGTGCCTCTTCTACAATATCAAAAAGGTGAGCCTAAGGACCTGACAGTATAGCAGATGGTCTAGACTGCGTTAATGACATCTCCAGGTCAGTCTAAGAGTCCCTCCCTAGCCCAAGCAAGAACATGATTAACTCAGAGTCTATATTAGGGGCAATGAAGACTTCTCGTCAATAATAGCCCTAGAACACTCTGGCTTCATGGTATTCTATTTTTTTAAGTACTTTTTTAAATTAATTTTTGAATAGCTAAGAAACCAACAAATGCCAAAACAAGGGGTCAAAATAAATTACTTATCCAGCAAATAAGATTAGAGCAAATTTAGTGGCAAAGCTTAACTAACAACATTGGTGGTAAGGAGACAAATCAACTATGAATACAATACACAGCCGTGCATAGGTGGAGGAGAGCACAGTGGAGGAAGAATGAAAAGGGGAGCTAGGCGTACAAGTCCTGTGAGGCAGCGGCACCAGCCAACCAACCCTTAAGGGGGTCCCAAATCCGGCCCAGCTTTTTCCTCTGAGGATTGTTCTTGATTAGCGCCATGTCCAACCTACTTCTGGTAAAAAATTCCCGCCACCAGATCCACGGATCAGGAGGCTCACTAGAAAGCCAGAAATGCGTCAAAACCAGTCTTGCCAGCGAGATAGAAAATATATATAAGCCAGATAGGACAACAACGAACATCTTGACAATGGGCCTGTTAATTGCCAAAACCAACAAAATGCCAATCCACCTGTGCTTTATCGACTATAAGGCAGCCTTCGACCATATTATTCGGATTCTCCTGTGGTCCAAATTGAATAAATCGGGGATCCCGAGGCCCTTGCTAGACCTACTGATTAACCTGCATAGTGACACATGGATACAGGAGAAGCTGGGTGATGGATCTCATCTGTCCTGACGCATCCCAACTAACAAGGCCCTAAAATAGGGATGTGTTTTGGCCCCAACCCTTTTTAAACTTGTTCTTAGGAGATCTACCCCGATTTTAAACAATTGTAATTCCAATGCACCGAAATTAGGAGGCCAAATACTACCATCATTACTATATGCGGATGACATAGTGCTAATCAGTCACACAAAAATAGGGCTGCAAAATCTTCGATGCAACTTGGTTGTACTCGGATGGTAATCAACTGACGATAAATCTACAGAAGACACAAACTATGTCAATTAACAAAAAGGGAACACAAATTATGGCTGGTTCTGGAACAACAACCGTATTTAAGACACAACAGTGTACAAGTACCTGGGAGTCAAAAACGGCAACAGCGGCCAGTTTACAATTCAGAAAGCAAGCATTAGAGGAAAAGGCATTGCGATATCTATTTCACTAAAAAAACTAAATGGCAAACTCATTAATCCATCTCTTCTGCCCCTGGCACAAGTTATAAGAGCTAAGCTGCTGCCTACAATTACTTATGGGAGTGAAGTACAGAGAGGAAGGGATGTGGCGACTCTAGAAAGAACTGTGGCAGCAGCATATAGAACCATATTCAGCTTTCCAAAACAAACCACTCCGGCCCAACTTAAGCTGGAATTTGAAGGACAGAAGCAGTCTCTGGCAAGACAAGGCGCATACATAATTACTTGGGATAAAGTTCGGCAGGCAAACAAAGGAACCCTAAATAGCTACTTATGGTCAGAATTAGAACGGAATCCGTCATCGCCGGCCGCCAGATATTTGAAAAACAGCCTAGTGAATCTGGGGTTACAGGAGCTGTGGAACACCCCTACTAATCATACTACGATCAAAAGATTAGTAAAGAAAACAATAAAACACCTCTCATGGATCGAAGACAAAGCCTGTGTTGCAATGAGGTCACATGGGTGGATTATCCTAAACTCCTATTCTAAACAAGGCCAACAGAGTTATCTTGACCTCGGGTACTCACGTTATATAAAACTGAAGTTCCTCAAATATAGACTGGGCATTTTACCTTGCACACGCCATCTCCCGCAGTGGCTGAGGGTCAATGGGGGTACCCTCTGTCGTTTATGCGGCAAGGCGCCGGAAGATATGGAACATCTGCTGTGCTCCTGTGAGAAGTTGTTGGTGGAACGGAAACGGTTATTGAAACATCACTTTAACCAGCGTGTAATACGCTCACGAAGACAGGCAGTTCTTGCCTGCTTTGCACCCAGCGACCCACAGTTGAACAGTAGCCTGGTGAAGTACTTGGAGGTAGAAACAAAGATGCAAAAAACTGACCCTCCGTCATGTTTTTAGAGGTTATTAAACAAAGCAGAATCCCTTACCGGCAGCCTATAAAGTTTCACATTAAGGATGATGGAAGTAAAGTGAACACTGGAACTCGTCCCCTCGCCATAACTTACAGAGGACATTTCGAACAACATGATTACTATTTTTATTTTCACTAACATATATTAAATTTTATGAATTTTTGTTAGGATTTTTAAATTTAGAGTATATATTTTACGGGACTGTAATTTTATTCAAGTTATGAAAAATGTATTGTGCGCATCTTAGTGTTTTAAGGATGAATTGCAATGGTTTTAGTTAACTATGCTAATAAACTTACTTAAAAAAATAAAAAATAAATAAATATATAAGCCATGTAGGTAGGAGGGAATAACCAGTGAATGTCTCAGCATAATCAGCTAGTATTGAATCAGCTATGACAGCAAGGTTAGAGAAGCCATACAACTTGCCGAAACAAATTCCCAATAAAAACGCAAATTAGCACAAGTTGCAAAGACATAAACCGCATTAGCTCCCACTAGCCCACAGTGGTCCTCCGGCTGTAGCTTCATGATGAAGAGATAATACCAGATGTTGATACATTTGAGATGATGTACCTTAATACGTGACATGTTTAAAGCTGAGTGACTCTAAACAAATGTAAGCAAGGCTTACATGCAGGATGCACTGTTCCTAATGAGAATAATTCTCACAATTTCATACTAATTGCGTATCTTAAATAATGTGTAATCAAAGTACATTTTTTTCATTGCAAAAACAAATTTATTTGCAATGGAATATATTCTCAAGTCATACCATTGTCTTCAATAATTTGATTAAATAACAGAAGTTTTAGTATCTATATTTCACTATACATTACATTTCTCAATCCGTGCGACAACTCATAATGTTCCTGTGTATATCAATATAAGCACCTGTTGCCCGATTTCATGTCTCAATAACCAAACTTGTGAAGAAGCATCGCCCTATGCATTTCGGGAAGCCCTGTTCCCCTCTTCAGGGGCGAGTACCTATAAAGAAACATAACAAATGCATGATATAATAATCTTGATTACATATGGTATATTTATTTGATATACATAGGAGGGATGCTAGCTTAATGAATTAACAGTACAACACGCTACAAACCCTTCATTTAAGTGTTGTCAACCTGATTCTGGACAGCATTACAATTTCACTAATGTGATGTGTTGTTGCTAGGCAATGTTATGTTATGTTAAAGGGGTTGCTTATATAGCGCACGGCTACTCCGAGGAGTGTCCCGGCGCTTTCTAACCCGCAACTGAAAAGGAGAAACAGAACATAACATCTTACTGATTATAAAGCCATGTTTTCAAAGCTTTTCTGAAGGCAAAAAGATTGGAAGTACGACGTAGATCAACAGGAAGGGAGTTCCAAAGTTTAGGGGCAAGATGTTTAAAGAAGCGTTTATAATTTAGGAATAGCTCAACTCACCTACTCGAAATAATGCCGCAGGTTGAAAAAACATGATCGTGTGTACGAAAGCCTAAAAATTGACAGAAACACTGACCTTCTTACACTAGGACTCATTGTTAAAAGAACGCATTGCACTTGTGTAGAATTCTAAGAGACGTTATTAATGATGATGCTGGACATACATCCCTGTGACCAGCTCACTTCACGTGAAACCTAGTAAGTTGATTCCAACCAGAAATTCTAAAGTTATAAAACAAACGACACTCACTGTGTTTAACATCATCTACACTTGGTGACATAATATCTGATGATGTTGCATACCTTCGAACCCGATCCTGCAGGCTTTGTTTACGCTGCGTTCGTCAAATCTGTTATAAAAACGAAGTTCACGGGTAAATGGGACAGAAGTGATCCTGTGGGTGAAAAAAGGCTCATTAGCGGTCTATCCTTGACGAAAATCTAATTACATGGCATGACGGTACTGCCACACATCTCCTAGCTCTTCTAAGAGTTAAAATAATGTTATTTTGCCTACTTTATATATGCGTAATTACATCATGATGGCAATACATAAGCGATTACTGCAGAGATAATACTGTGGGAGACACTCTAATCACTCCGCTACTTAGTAGAACAACATCTATTATCTATACATACGGAACTGCTCTAACAGGTACACGAAAATTAACCAAAATCTAATGCAAATATACAAACACTATTTGAAGATTGCGCATTTGCGAAGATTAAGGAAACCTCAAGTCAGCCGAAAACCGCGAGTGATTACCTGGTGACTCAGCACTAGAGCCAAATTGTTCAAAGTGTTCATTAATAACAGCAACGGTAGGAGGGGAAATTCTAAAATAAAATAAACATAAATGTGATAAACCAATATATTAATCTAGTCTGTAATTAACTGTGGTACACTGGGAGTACCATTCATGCATACCTAGATACTTCTTATATCGAACAGGATTGACTCTGCGCTGTTCATTCTGTAGAAAATCCTCTTGTCAGCGGCCGATTTCTGCAAATACAATATATGAATAAAATAAACACAAAAAACGGGATTCTATTCTAACACGCACTTGGAAACCGTAAAGCACTTTCTTACCGATTTGTAATCTGTAGCTGCTATATCAGAGCCCGCCGACGAACCGCGGAAGGATACCATACGACTTTTAAATAGTGCCTGTCTGAGTGGGATACTCTGTGACTTCACATGGAATTATGGGACTTGTGGTGCATAAAGCTCAAGTGTCCTTGAGATTCGTAACCAAGATCATTCCTTTAATTGAAATAAAATATGCCGGACGCTAATTTAGGAGAGCACCTCAGTTATGCTTATCACAAAACCGCAATGTCCCGGCGACAAAAGAGTACGGCGCAAAACATTCAACGAACTGATTGGCAAGATGCCCAACCATGTGTACGTATAGACCACTCTGGTTAACAATGTTGATAACGAAACTCGAGTCATTACTCCTAGTTACAAACCATACAAGTCTCATAAATTAAACTATAACATACGACTGAAGGAAACTGCTACATCTAGAAATATTGTGTTCTATTTACAGATCATCGTCTTATTGACAACATATTAATTATGTCTGACATCATTACATATTCAATTGAAAACTGAATATTACTCTCTACATAAAGTAGTCACAATCTAATAATCGCAATCTTAAAAGCAGTAAATATCAAGTTGAATTGAATTCTGAGATCAATTATAATGTTAAATGTGTGCAATAGAACCAGATATTAGTATTCATCAAACAGTACCTTATTCCTGGTTATGTATGATAACATATTCATAGATATGCATGATATTCTGCCTTGCACAAAACCTCAACAGTTCTAACATTGTATTAACATGACTTAGGTTACACAAAAGTTTTCAATTTTCAGTTATCCGGTGCAATGTGCCCTCTACCTGCGGTAGTAACAAACTCATAAACCAGGTATATAACATCAAATATGTAAAGTATCAATGCCTTTTATAATAGTTGTCATGTCTATTTTCATTACTGTTAGATGATCTATTCTATCGGGACCTAAATGAATCACATTAGTACTTGTCCATTCACAGAAAGATGAAAAATAAACCTTACATTATGGTGTTGTGTGTTACCATATGTTAGATGTTATAATTACTTAATGTGTAAATATTCCTACTGTGTAAAAGGATTACAGAAAGCAACTATAATCAATTCTGTCATTAAGGCCACGTGGAATAAGAGTACCCAAATGTTCAATCCAAAATAACTCTCTTTGGAGAAGCTTAGCATGATTATCCTGACCTTCTCTTTTGCTGACCACTTCAATAATTTGAGCTCTCAGTTGCGCAATATTATGTTTTTCTTCCACCCAATGATTGGCTACAGACGTGGTTCTGTTTTTGGTCCTAAAATTACTTTTATGCTCAGTGAGCCTGACTTTGAATTTGCGTTCTGTTTTCCTATATACAGTTTGCCACACGGGCACTTCAGACAGTAGATAATATTGGTGGTGTTGCAATCTCCAGTAAAACATACTGTATTTTGTTACCTGTCATAGGGTGTACTAAAGTGTTACCTATAATGATGTTATTGCAATGTATACAATTCAAACAGCGTGTAGTACCTTTGTGTAAGTCAGTCATGTCCTTTTGATTAGAAGTTCGCATGATGTCTAGCAGGTTCTTACCCCTAGTGTAAGCGAAAATGGGTTTCTCCATGAAGATGCCCTTAAAGTCAGTTTCATTTTGTAGTAATTCCCATCTGTTGAGAATAACTCTTTTGATTTTACTTGAAGCCGTAGAGTATTTAGATACAAATGTAATTCCTTTCTTTTGTGGCTTAGACATGGGGTTAAGCAACGTTCGCCTGTCCACAATCGCCAATCTGTCAACAGCTTGATCCAGAATCTCAGGTGGATACCCTCTTTGCTGAGTGCCACAATGCTTTGCGCTGCCGGAGTTTAACATTCTTTACTTCTGTATTGAGCAGATTGCTCCACTTATTTGCCCTCAGCTGGAACGGATCATTCAAATGATCCTGAGAAGATAGATATATTAACTTGTAGACCATCCCAATGTTTCTCTTTAAAAGAGCTTTCTCTATAAGGTCCAGACCGGGGTTATCAGAACAACTCAAATCTTCTTCCTTAAGACTTAAGTTAAAATGCTGCAGCTGAAGATATCTATAAAAGACTGTATAAGGAAGAGAGAACTGTTGCTGTATATTCCCAAATGAAGATAGAACATCTCCATCAAATAGTTGACCTAAATCGAGAGGCTAACCCTTACCCTGGTCTCCCTGAAAGCATCATGAATACAATTAGGAAGATTAGGGTTATAGCTCAAATGCATGAGCTGATTTAAAAGGGTGATACCAGAAAATATTGACTTAAAGAAACCCCAGATAAGATGAAAAACGTTTGGCGTCTTAAAGCAAGTTCGCTTAAAGTTTAATGTGTCCACGATACACACACCAGGGACTATTGATTCGCTAAGTGGCAGGAACTCTGTGAACATACACCCCATTGGCCACATCCCCCAACCTAAAACCAACCAAAGTCATGATGCCAAATAATGAAACATCAGAACCGGAAGTGAGACCCCACTATATTCCTTAGGCTTTTGTAAGAACTGAATCTTACAGAGAGACTTCCAGTGACACCAAATAAACTTCTGCCATAATGCCTCCACTTTAGTGAGGATGCAACAAAAAATGTAACGATACAGAGAGAGGATAATCATTTAAATAAGATTGCAGTGGCCAATTAGGCCCAAATGAAAACAATTACATTTAGAAAAACTTCTACGAAATGTTGGTACAACTTCCCATAATTATTCTCCAGAATCCTCGAGATGTTAATAGTTAGGGTGACCCCAAAATACACCAAGGACTGTCCCCGGCTCTTATCCAGACCAAGAGGAGCCACGTTGGATAAGATCTGAGTCTTATCTGAATTCAACTTCCAACCAGCGACTTCTCCAAATGATTGGGCTACTACAACTACTGCGTGTAGACCTCTGATAGGAGCAGGTGTCAAGATGGCAACGTAATCCACGTAGGCCAGGATTTTAACTTCATAGTGATGCAGTCTCAGAGACTGTATCTCTTCCAACCATTTAAGAGATTGAATAAACAGTTCTAAATATAACTCAAATGGCTGAGGGGATAGAGGAGACCCAATCGAAGGCCTTCTCAGCGTCCAAACAAATCATACAAACAGGTCCCCCAGCCAGAAGAGGCCGCCTCCCAGACTGTGATTGCCATATTGATATGCGATGCTGTATCCTGGCCTGGGATGAAGCTGTGCTGGTTTTGATCGACCAATTCCAAGATAACTGACAGCCGCTTCATGATAACACACATATAGATCTTAGAATCTGCTTTATTTAAAGAAATTGGGCGGTATTATCCGCAGAGTGTGGGGATCTTTCCCATTTTTGGAAAAATTACGATGTTAATCTCCCATCAAGACTCGGGGACACTGTCAGACAAATCATAGAAAGTAAACATATCCCTTAACACCAGAGCCAGAGTCTGCGAGAAGATAGCATAAAACTCTATCGATATCTGGTCGGGACCCAAAGCCTCCCACTAGCAAGGGAGCAGTGGCATTTTGGACCTCCAGAAGGGTTATGGGTGCCTCTAATTTGGAGCACTGGATAGGAGTCACCTTATGATCATAATGTTACCCAATTAATCAAAAAATGTCCTTGTGGGAGAGAAATAGTCCTCACTATAGAGGTCCTAAAAGAACCAACGAAAGATGTCACAAATCACAACTGGATAGCTCAAAAGATTACTGTTTTCATCCCTGATCTGCTGGATGGTAATAAAACTAGAACTGTGTCTAACTCTAAAGGAAAGAATTTGCCCCATTTCTTCGCTGTTTTCAAAATAAGCAATCTGCCTGGCCCTTCTATTTTTGACCACCCTGTCCCAAACTTGTTTTCTGAAGGAGGCTGTGAGGTCGATAGACTGCTCCAAGAGCCGGTCAGCCCAAGGCCCATCCTTCACCATAATCTGTATCCCAGATCGGATTCCAAGGACCTAATAGTCCATTGGGCCTCAATTTTCTCCGTCAATGCCATCCTCTGTTGACGGGAGGCGATTTGAAGAGTTTGTTGTGGCACGAAGCATTCAGGGCATCCCAGACCACCAGGAGTGGTGCTGAGCCAATGTTAAATTCAAGAAGCTCTCCTAGGTGGGCATTCATAGAGTGAACATAGCCACCTTCCAATAGTGATCTACGTTCGAATGTCCAACTTTGAGGACCTGATACCTGAGTGAGCTCCCCAATTTGAATAAAGAGCTGTGGTCCGGCAAAACCCTTTGTCTAAGTACCATCTTTGAAGAAGAGACCAGAGTATTACTAACCAGGAGCAGATCTAACCTTGACATAGCTTTATTAGGAGCAGAATAAAACATGAATCCCGATACATTAGGGCACTTAAAGCACCAAAGATATATGAGCAGATTAGCTGATACAAAGCACCCCGGACCCGATGCTTGCCCCGGCGGACCGAGTCATCATAAAGCTGATTGGGAGATGCAAACTGGGATGCCGAGTCTCTATCAGGACATATCATTACATTGAAGTCATCACAAACTATATAGGGTGGAGCCAGAAATGCAACTCAGACAAAATAAAATTCCAAACCTTCGGTTCATCAATATTTGGCTCATACACAACACAGATGGTAAAGAGCGCCCTATCCTTCTAAATGGTTGCCACCAGCCAGTGCCCCCCAAGTCTGTCTTCTGCCACACAACCCTCTACCTACTGTCAAGCACCAGGAGTGGGAACCCCTCTGGGCTTAGGGAAAAAAAGAAATGAAGAGAGCCTGGTAGTCTAGTTCTTTTAATAGTAAGCCCTCGGTCTGAGACAGATACATCTCCTGGATTTAGAGGATTTGTGGCTTAAGCACATTCAGTTCTTCCCATCCCAGTTTCCCCTTATTTGGTGACTTGACGAGATTAGTATTCCATGATAGAATGTGGAGCTGCTGGGCTGGACTGCTGCCGTTACTGACTAACCACAGAATCCACCCCACCATACAAATTGGTATGCATCACATCCGTAAATGTACTTCCTAACAAAAATATACATACTTCTTTTGCCACAAACAGAATTCCTCAAAATCACATTGGCAGAAATAGCACTGCAAATGCTCTGTATTGCAAACCAACAGTCCCAATCCACCACCCCTCTGACCCAAATCCCACCCCAGACCACTCCTCTGGTTCCCATATGGGTGAACTGACCGACACCCCCCAAGCTATGCCCTCTAGAGTCAAGGGCCAATACACCCGCCATTGGGGTTTAGAATTCATTAGGGCCCATTGCTGAAATCAGCAAGCGGCCCGGTTCCCCACATACTCCAAATTCTGTGAAAGATACTGCCAACTCAAAGTAATACACTCCTAAAAAAGGATAGAAAAGAAGATCAGGAAGTATGGAAAAAAAGAGAAAAAGTGCGTTGAATGACAGCAATAAGAAGGAGAGAACAAGAAAAAGTAAGGGAGGGAGAGGCAAGCTACCCCACAACCCTACACATAGTAGAGGCCCTAATCTTCATAAAATCACGCAGAGCCAATCCTCCCCAACCAGAAACCAAAACCAGTATCTCCCAACCCAGATTGAAAACCAATATGTGCTAAAGAGTAGGTGTCCTCTTTGCCCAGACAAAAACACAAATCATTAAAGAGAGCAACATCAGCCACCCGGTTGCCACTGAGTTAGCAGCTTCTGAACTTTTTGACCATCACAGCAGTAGAAAGTCTGGCCATCCTTTCAAATCCGCAAGGTTGCAGACTCCATTAGGGAGACAGACAAAAGCACCTAGCTTCTGGAGTGCAGGGAAATGCTCCCGAAGCAACTAGTGTCTCACCACAGTTTGGTGGAAAAATCTGACTGAACAAAGAACTAAGGGGCACGTGCATCAAAGGTAGGAATTGCGAGTCCTTAATAGCGATTATTAAGGAATCGCTATTAAGGAGTCGCAATTACCTATGCATGTAGATTTCTCAAATGAAAATTGTGATTCCTACATATTCCTTAATAGCGAATCTCAAATTGCGATTCGGTATTAAGGAATGCCTTCCCATTCATTCCTATGGGCCTGGAGGCCCATAGGAATGAATGGGATTGCATTCGCAATTTGCGAGTCCCAAATAGGTACTCGCAAATTGCACATGCAATTTCAAGGGTGCAAAGGGGGCAAAAGGCACCCTGATTCACCCCCAAAAAAGGTAAGTAGGCACATGTGGTGCACACACATGCACTATGGACATGTGTATGCACCACTATGCACTTTGAAAATTGCATTTTATTTTGCATTTTTCAAAGGAATTGCTAATTGCCTTCAACTTGAAGTTAATGTTAATTTGCGATTCCAAATTTTGAAAATGCAATTTGCGAATGCATAATGCATCACATTTAGGGAATTGTAATTTGCGATTCCCTAACTGTATTCACAAAATAGGTAATCACAAAATTTGCAATTACCTATCTTGCAAATTGCTTTTGGGTTGATGCATCTCAAATGGCAAAGTACCAGTCGCAAAGGGGCCAATTCTGCGAATCGGCCTGTTTGCGACCCTTATTTTGCTTGATGCATGTAGCCCTAAGTGCCACATGCTTTAACCGATAACTTTGGAGTTGCAGCTGATAAGATATCTGGCCGGAGGGTGTTGTTTAGTTCCTATATATCCTAAACAGAATCTGCACATTCGCATTAACATAAACAGTGGGTTTGGTGGCAGACTGGTTCCGAGCAATCCTACTGAGAATGTTAACCTGTTTGCATTAGCCAACTCACAGTGCCACTAGAATCTCCTCTTATCGGGGAGAGAATAGTTTCTGGCAACCTTAGAACATGAGAACTCTGTTTCCTCAGAATCGTGGAAACTATGTACTACCTTTCGCTCAGTCACTCGGGCTCACTTATTAGGTCTCAGAGAGTTACACAAAAGAAACAGTTGGACGTGTTAGAATAAGAATTTATTGCACAGTTGTTCTTCTAGTATAAAATAGATGTGTTGCAACAACAGTTAGACAGTAGCAGATATATATGTTTCGCAGTACAGTGAATATTAAAGGATAGTACAGTTCTACCATCTTGCAATAGTACATGAATAGAAAATGCATGAGAAAAAGAAAGCGCGTACTCCTATGATGCCGCTCTAGATGTACCTAAGTGTACCTTAGCTTGTGAGTAGGTGTGAAGCCAAGAATCGCTCTAGGTTTTAGTCTAACCCCATTTCCTGAAGTGAGAGAGTGTGGGACCCCGTCCTGGTCTCGAGTTGGACACCCCGCAAGAGATGTATTAGACCACTGACAGCTGGAGCATCGGTATGCAGGAGCCTCAGCGTCTCTGGTCAGTGTGTTGGCTGGAAGTCTCAGTCTCCTCCAGCTAACACTAGTAAGATGTGCTGTATTTATACAGAAAGTATCCAGGGATCCTTTGTCACTTGTTTCTTGTATTAGCCATTGTTGGATTTGAGGATGACGTATGGGATGAACCTTGTACGTAGATATTATGCAGGTGGTGTAGCCACTGCCTGGATTCCAAGAATCCTTATGAATATTCATTCATACTGTGTGAGTCTATTGATGAAGTTATAGGATGCTATTGTTCAGGGAAATCCCACCTTCTGCGCCCAGGACTAGAACTAGGTAAAGGTTCAATCCTAAAAGGCTTGTTACTATATAGTGTAGGGGAGATAATGTAGGTGAAGGTGTATGATATTACCTGGGCCTATATTAGGGTACCTATTTGGAACATAACAAGGGTAAAGTTCCCAATGTAGTTAAGTATAGCCCAGGGGTACTGAGAAGGCTTACTAGAAGATCTGAATGGAAAACGATGAGCACGCTTGATCATACAATCCATGTCCCAGTCGCTCAAAGCAGGGAGGACCTCTTGGAGCAGGCGCACAACAAAGCACCTCCCAGGATGCCTAGGACCCACAGGTTATTCCGACGTAACCTGTTCTCCAGCTCTTCCACCCTTGATAACAGGGTAGTGAAATTCTTCACCTCAGATAAATACAAAAATATGAATCCTTCTCATACTGGCTACCTGATACCCTGGTGGAACCAGAATATGAACGGTGTCTCCAGCATGAAGCAATATCCCTCGTATTCTGGAACAAGGATATGTGAAACCTTTTAAAACAAACATAACATATCACGTGTATTTGTAAAGCGCATGTTCACCCCAGAAACGGGGCATCTTGGTGCTGAAATAACACATGTATATTGTTACCCAACTCAATGGTACTCATTTTATCAACCTCAAATGGATGAAAGGCTTAGTGGACCCGCCGGGATTTGAACCTGTGACCATGAGGTCAAACACAGGCCCCTGCAGTGGATGCATTAGTCCACTGAGCCACCACACACCTAGTCTTGGCTTTTATTCATATGTCGATATTTGCCATTTATAAAGCATTGTTTTCTTTCTTGACTATTGCGCTAATGATATTCCCTGTTGGGGCACATCTTGATGAGGTCATGTGAATCAATCCACAGATTAACAACTCATCATCATTTTGCAACAGGCATAAGAAATATCCCATGTCCAGGCTTGTGTCAATTTCTCCATCTCATTCTTAATGTGTGAGTTTCCTTTAAAAATAGGATGCCCGGAGGAACTCCACGCACCACAGAAAAAAATAGGTTGAGCTGCTCTTTGTGCAATCTCTTGTTCTTTATCACCAACACTTCCCCCACCCATTTATGTGTCCAATGACCTGGGTGTCTGACTTTTACATTAGAGGGCCCACGTAAGCCTGGGGTTGTAGTGCATATGTGGCATTTAAGGAGTACTTACAAACAGTGCAAAACCAATAAAACAAGCCATATTTATAAATACATCTATGCTCCACCAGTTTTTTTTAGTATATTTATTTGGGAGGTTTTTGTAAAGTGTTACGTGGAGCCATTAGGTTACTTCTGAGCACCAGAGATAGGTCTACAACCTTTCCTGTAGTGAGAGCTAATTCTGATCAGTGAAAACCTTCATGAGTTACTTAAGGCCAAGCAACTCATGCATTGTTACCAGACACCCCCATGCCCAGTTTCATTGACTTGAAGCCTAATATCCATAGATCCAGATACTATGTTTTGAACAAAATACTTTGATTAGTGGTGATATGACAAGGCTGCTGTGTGTGTCAGTGAGAGTGTGGTCTGTATGGACATGTGTGTGTATGAATGGGAAGTATGTGTATGGGTGACTGTGAACCTGAATCATATGTACTTGTGGCACAGGAGATGCCTTTTGCTATAGGTGGCACCATTATATGTATAACACAAACATTTGTTTAATGGGAGAAATTTAAAACGCAGAAACATGTTCTGCAAAATATTTCATAATATGAAACATTTTTCTGCACTTCAAATTTTTCCCATTTAAAAAATGGCTGTATTTTTCTATTATAAATATGGCACCATGTCTATCAGCCACTGTCAGTAAGATACCTGCTGTGTGTAAATGCAACAGTTAGAAATGTGGGAAAAGTAAACTGAAGAGTTAACTTTATGTTTATATGTATTGCATAAAACTCATTTTAAATTTCTCCCATTTCAAAGAGACGCTTTTACAAACATCAGGCATCTTGCTACAAAGTCACCTGTAGACACAGTGCTATATTTATAACAGACAAATAGAGCCATTTGTTTAAATAGGGATAATTTACATGGATGAAACATTCTTCATAAAACATTAGGACATAATTGGCTTAATTGAAAGTGTAAAAAATATTAAGGCTTATTGTATCATAGAAAAACCTTTCTTTGATTTAAATGTCTACCAGTTTTAAAAAAGGACCATATTTTTCAGTTATAAATATGGCACCATGTCTACTGACCACTGGGAGTAAGATGTCTGTGGTTTGTAAATTTAGACACTTTTAATATTGATTAAGTTAACTTTTCATTTTAATTTTCTCACATTGAAAAGCATTCTGTAACATCATTTTGTTCTCACACTCCAGTATTGAGTTGACGTGGACTTTTATTTAAGATCTAAATATCACAGTGCTTCAGTTCTTCATTTCTGCGGCCCTCCCTAGGTCAGAAATATGAGCCAAGTTGATCATTATCAGGCCCTGCTATCTGCAGCCTGATGATATTAATGGAAAAATGAACACAACCGTCCCTTAACTTTAAAACGAAAATGCCATACTTATTTATTGACCTGGTGCTTATTTAAGAGCAAGCTCAAGGCTACGAGCTACTCTGAAGGTGTCTCTGAAAGTGTCTGCTAGTATGCGATCAACTAGTTGGAGACACTGGTTATAGAGGCAAAACAATATATGGGAAATTGGAGTATTGTGGTTCCATCTTTTGAGTTGTAGCCGAGTGCAATATTCTTCTATTATGGTCCTCAAGACCCATGGGTCTGGCCAGTGGTCAGTTGAGGGTAAACTGAAATGATTTGATTTTCAATCGTTTGCTGACACAGTATGGTAACCTGTTGTGGTTAGCAATTGAAATTCAAAATTCTAACAGCTTGCCAATTGCTGTGGATACAGACTCTAAGCTCTATCCATCATGGGTACTTCCCCCAACCCCTTTAACCACCCCTATCCCCCAGGAGCTGGCATCCTCTCTATTTGAAAGAGATGAAGTACCCTGATGTTGGCACTGGGTTTCAACTAGGGGTGTAAAGCAGGCCCCTGCAGCAAAGTGAGGCTCCACAAACCTACAGGGGGCACAAACACTACAAAGCCCCCACACCCTTAGGGGCCCCTTATTCAGCTTGAGGCTAGTACTTCTTTGTAAGATATGGGAGACTCATCACATTCAGCAAGGGGCCTCATCATTTCATGTTGCATCACTAGTTTTAAACATTTCCTCATAGTGGTGAGGACACTAAGGGCCTTATTACGAGTTTGGCAATCTGCGGACCGCCCTCCATGTGGTGGCGGTCCAACTGTGGTGAGCTTCGGCGGTCTGACCGCTGCATTACAAGTTGGGTGGATTGTGTTTCTGAAGACCGTCGTTGAACCGCTAGACCACCAGCAGACCGCCGGGTCCGCAGTCGGGGAAATGCAGTCATAATAGGGCGGTACAGAGGAGTTGCACTGCTGTCCGTATTACGAGTTGCCTGTTCCACGAGCGGACCGCATCGGTCCGACCGCCTGTTTCAAGGTGGTGGACATGAAGGATTCGGGATGTGTGCTCACCCCTTTCTTATTTTTCCAGGCAGAGTTTGGCATGGATTCCCTTTCTCCATTTCCCCCCTGCATAGCAGTATTTTCACCTCAGGATTACTATCATGTTTGCGGCGATCTACAGGTAAGTTACTTTCGTAACATATACCCATTGCCGGGACTGCCCATATATGGGTTAGATCCCGGCAATGGATAGATGGTATGTTTCACATATATCATGCATATATGTGCATCCGACACTTATACAGTCGAAATGCACACACACACACATCAATATATTAGGTAAAAGTAATCTCCACCACCGCAAGATCGCTGCATCTGCACTGCCGGCACTGTGGTCAACTCATAATATGGTGGTCTTAAGACCGCCAGCCCTGTGGTCTACTGGCAGGTGCGAACGCGATTCTCGGGCTGTCGGACTGCGGAACTCATAATAAGGCCATAAGTTCTGAGAAGAATGACTGCAGTCCGTGAGGTTTTTGGAGAAACTGATCCTCCATTGTTTTATGATGTGATACCAAACATTATGGCATGCCTCTAAAAGATTTGTCCCATCATCGGACCAACAAATCAGCCCACACAATGGCCTTGTGAAGCTGGTCCATCTGCCAGTGCCAGCCTGCCTAAAAAGTCAGTCTAGCACTGCAGCCACATTCACAGACCAACTGGGAGAGGAGATAGCCATCTGAAGCTTGGTAACTGTGGCAGCCTGATCAAAGCATCATCACTTCTTGAAGCTTGATCTAGCCATTCCCTAATAGGTCATGGTCTTATATGTACCATACAAAGCCCTGCTCACTATTTGTCCAACCGACCTCTTACACTGGGAGTGACTATGTTGCTGCACTAATTTGTATAACAAGTGTTATCAAAATGGACTTGTGTAGTCCAGAAGATGGTAAGGTGATGTTCAGGGGAAGATAAATATGTTTATCCTGAACTGTACACTTCCTTGGTACCTCTTATGGAAACATTCCTGTTACATTTATTCACCTTGCCCACAGCTTCTCTGTCCTAACCCTATCCATTCCTTCTTCTCCCTGTAAGTTGTTCCCTTTCTCTATCCGTCCTGTTTCTTCCTGAAACATGTCTCCTTTGCGAGCACAGCCTTTGGATTGCTTATAGAGCAGAGTAAGAAATGTATGAGAAAATTTAAGAATTTAGAAAAGAGGAAGTCTGGTAATTGTTACAGAGTGTCCAGGAAGGGTGGTACAAATACAACAAAGAAGGAAGGTATGCATTGCAGCACAGGAAGGTGAATGGAGGGGCACAAAAGAAATACAGCAAGACGCTGATGATGAGTTCCTTAATAAGGATTTAGAACATCATTTTGGAATAAGGATCAAAATTCATTTATTCTATTTCAGAAGAAGAATGCCAAGAGGTTTTTTCGGAAGTAAGTGAAACTAAAGGGATTCTGAAGAATCCACAGGTCAAAGATATGTGTTGGTCTAATGCCGTTAGGCATCACAGGAGTACAGATTGGTGGCCCTTGGGTCATGTAAGTGATTACAGCAAAGAGCGGATATCTCAATATAGATATGGAGCATATCATGAAGGTCGCTCATCTTAAGACCTAAGTTGTTCTCCATAAGCTGTCTAAAGACAGGGACATTGTTCAATTGCGACTGGGAGTGGTGGAAGCTTCCCAGTTGGCTCTCCAAAAGGTCATAGAAGCACCAAGCTTAGGGATCACTCTGCATAAGCTGCAGCTCACTACCTGTCATCAAGGGTGGAAGACCTGGAGAACAGGTTACGTTGGAGCAATCTGTGGGTCCTCGGCATCCCGGAAGGTGCGGAAGGTGATGATAGTACCATATTGATGCATACGGACATAGGCAAGAGAGTGGTAACATAGAAAAGTGGTTGAGATGATTTGTGAAGAATTAAGCTAAAAATAGCCACATGGGACCTGTACAGGTTATATATTTACAGTGCTTACTTGGGTGTAAAGCAGGGAAAGTCCTTATATGAAGAGTCACCTATCTGGGCCTTTGAGATTAATGAGGTGGGCTTAGACATAAAACTAGGCTGCAGGAGAGGAGGTTTGGGTCTAGAGTTTGGTGTCCATGATAAACTAGTAGGAGGGTCCCAATAGTTTAAAGGACTTGAACCTGAATTGGGTGCAGGGTGGTTTGAGAACAGATAGGTGATTGAGGTTAACTGTTTATATGAATTGTCATGACACATATCTGGAGATGTTTGGAAGAGTTAGACTTGAGGTGTAATGTACTGCCTTGGATACTGAGGGAGGGAAGTCAATTAAAAACTGTCTTGTGTTTTGTTCACAGTCATGTGGCTGGTGGTGTGAATGAAAGGTTGGTATCCATTATGAACCTCTAATTAAATTAATTTGGAGTCAGTGTCTGAAGTCATACACTGCGACTACTCAAGGCCTGGATTTATTGAAAGCAAAAGCAAGAATGGGCAAACCCAATAGGTTCAGCTTGCTTTTAGGGGAGGGGTTTGTTAATATCTGCTTTTGAGATTGATCGACGTGTGCACAGCTTTTGTTAGCTTGAATCTTAGAAAGTTGCTGAGTTTAAGCAGGTGCTCCTAAGGTGTCGTCTTCTACCCTAAAGACGAGTACTTAATATCACTGGTAGTGCTGTCAATTGAAAATTGATGGCATCCCTTAGGGCACACTCATGTTCGGGGTAATTATCCTCCGTGTATCATTAAAGGAATATTTACTCTTGTAGGATTTGACAAAAAACTTTTATTTACTTTTTGTCCTTTGATGAATGTTTCGTCACATAAATCAATAAAGTTTTTTCATTTTCAACTTTTGTATTCTCCAGCTCCAATGCATTTCGGGTCAATGCCCTTCGTCTGGGAGCATCTACAAAGAACGACATGTATGACATGTATAATGTCTGTATCATATTACAAAAATCAAGATAATACATAACGTGCTAAAATAGTGTTCTGGTGAACTGTGTTAAGTGAATAAGTAAGCGTAATAGCGGTCAACCGGTGGTGGGGGCATGTTGTAAAGTAAGTGAAATGGGGGTTCAATGTCTGACGGTTTAAATTTGTGCAGGAGGTGAATCATTGGTGATATGGTAAAGACATGCAAGTAAAACGAAGACCGGTGTGAATTAAATATACACAACGTGAGTTGCTCGGCTTTGACTGATGTTAATATCTGGACATCTATGTGTGGTGATTCTAGCTGTTCCAAGTGTATGTGGTGATTTTAAAAGGCATATGCAGCAAAACGCTGCATAGGAGATACTTTTGACATAAAGACAGTATTTCTGTTGCATTTTTTATGAAACCCCATGTGGCCGAACACCCTTACTTTCTGAACAAAAAAGCTGTAAATCCAACATACTATCATGAAAGCAGAGTAAAACAAACAAATGCACAGGGGTGATTAGTGATCAGCATTGTGTCTTTATGGCAGGCTAAAAAAAAATTAAAAAAATGACCAGTCATTAAAATGTTGTGGTGTCATCCAAGGAAATACATCAAAAACACAATCCTTTTTTGTTGTAAATCTTTTTATTAAACAGACTCGACATAAGGCACAAAATCACAGAATCAATTAAGGGTTGCAGTGGAATCAGGTTTCATACAATACAGTAGCATATTCATTGAAGTCTACAGGGATCATGGTCATTAGCATCACAGGCGGGCCAAATATCACCCCAGTATGCGTTCCAGGGTGCCCAAAGCTTGGACCATTTGCGGGGGCAACCCCTGGCCACATATTCTGTTTTCTCTCTTGGCATACACCCGTTCAGATCTCGCTCCCAAGCTAGGACCGTGGGCAGGTGCGGGGCTCCCCAGAGCTGTGCAATATTTCTCTTGGCGATCATGCAGCCAAGCGTGAGCCACTTCGTAGCATAATTGTTGAGGTCAGAAGGTTCCCAGATATTGAGGAGGCACCTAGGCGCTTCCGGTCTTAATTCCACCCCCAACACTTCACTCATGACCGTGTGGATGTTGCGCCAATATTCCTGAATTTGTTCACAGTGCCATAGGATGTGTATGAACATGCCCAATTGTGTGCATCCCCTCCTACAGAAACCTTTAATTGCACCAGTCTAAGTCGAGCTGGGATAGTGACCGTCTTAGGAGAGGAGACCGCTTCCTGCCAAGTTTCATCATCTAGTTCTGTTCCGTCCTCTGTCCATTTGTCTCACAGTTTCAATAGGGGGTTGTCAATATTGTTAATGAGTTTCCGGTATGTTAGGGAGATGGCCTTGTCAGGTATATGACCGTCCAGCAGTCTGTCCTCCAGTGGGGAGGTATCCGGTGGAGTCGAGTCAGAGGGAATTGCTGTTTGCGGCGAGTGCCTGATTTGTAGGTATCGATGATATTCTGAATCCGCCAGGGCAAACTGAGTTTGTAGAGCATTGAAGGGTTTCACCCCCCCAGCGTGCCAAAGGTCTTTGACATGCGAAATGCCTATTAAGTCCCATTTGTCAAATCCCTTAGAGTTTCCCATATACCCAGGTTTTTGCGAGTCCCACAGAGGTGTGTCCAGAGTCAGTTTGTTGTGCCAACCGAGTGCTTGGTGGCAGTGTGCCAAATTTTAACTGTGTGGTCAGTGGGGCAGGTGAGTGGATACTTGCTTGGTGCGGAATATAATGCCCTGGTAAAGGTCCCGTTGGGTAAAAGCCAACAATCCATAATGAACCCCGGATTGTCAGGGCGGCCATAAGTGTAATGGTTGATAGCTTTTAAATGCGTAGCCCAATAATATTTTTTAATATCAGACAGTCGGATTCCTCCACCATACCAGCTAAGCAGCAGCTTTTTCGTAGCGATACGTGGTCTCCCCCTCCATAGGAGGTCCCTCAGGAGCCCTTCCAGATCTTTAAAGTACGAGTTTGGGACGAGGTCGGCTGAATTCTGAAGCGCATACAGGAAGCAGGGCAAAGACATAATTTTAAATAATGCGGCTTTGACCAAAAGCGAGAGCGGGAGTGACTTCCAATGCATTATGTCGCTCTTGGCCGCTGCAGCGGTGAGAGCAGATTGCGGGTGTATCGTATTGATGGGTCGAAGGAAATAAAGATACCTAAGTATTTGAAGCCTTCTGTGACTACTGGAATCAGACAATTTCGGGGCAGAGGGGGGAGAGGTCCCCCAAAGGACATATAGGAGTGATTTTTGCCAATTAACGCGAAACCCAGAATACCTGCCGAATATATCCAAAATGTCAAAAGCAGCTATTAGGGATCTCTTAGGAGACATGAGATAAAGGAGGATGTCATCCGCATAAATGGATATCCGGTCCTCACAATCAGCCAACCAACGCATACCACGGATCATTACATCTTTGCGGATCCACGCTGCTAGTGGCTCAAGGGCCAAAGCAAACAGTAAGGAAGAAAGGGGACATCCCTGACGGGTCCCTCGGCTGAGTATAAAGGGCTCAGACTTCCTGTTGTTCACCACTATTTGAGCCATCGGATTACTGTACAACAGTCGTACCCAGCAACAGAAATTTGGCCCAAATCCTAGTTTTATTAGCACTGCAAAAAGATAAGGCCATTCCAGTGTGTCAAAATACATCGTGGCATCTAAGGAGACTATTATGGCATCCTCACGTATTGTTGGAACTCTGCCCAAGTCTCCATGCAATCTATGCAGGTTGAGAGCAGTATTTCTTTTGGGCATGAACCCTGATTGGTCTGGGTAGACTAAGTCACCTATCACCTTAGTCAGTCTAGTGGCAAGTACTTTAGCTAGAATTTTGGGTTCTGCATTCAGCAGTGAAATAGGTCGGTAGGAGGTGCACTCCGCTTTGGGTTTACCTTCTTTATGGATTATGACTATAGAGGCAATCCTCTGATCATATGGCAATGTGCCCTGTTTAAGGCTGTCCTCAAACATGGATTTAAGATAGGGGGCCAATTTGTCCGGTCGAAGTTTGTAAAGCTCGATTGGGATGTTGTTTGGGCCAAAGCCTTCCCGGAGTGCAATGTTCTTATTGCTGTCGCAATTCTGTCCGCAGTCAGTGCGCTGCCCATGAATGTGTGAACGGAGTCTGATAACGTCGGGAGAGAGATGTCTTTAATAAAATCAGTAAAGTCTGATTCAGGGTATGGTGCCACCGAGCTATATACAGTTTGGAAGTGGACTGCAAAGTGGTTAACTATGTCCTGGGGTTCTGTGACAGGGGATCCATCAGTACTTTTGAGTTCCGGCACAAGTCTGCTAGCTTGCTCCCTCTTGTCCAACCATGCGAGCAATTTGCAAGCCTTGTCACCCCAGTCATATATCCGTCCCAGCCTTTCCTGTCCCATCACTTTGGCACGGTCAGTGACCAACGCCTGGTATTCATCCCGTCGCAGCCGGAGGAAGTGAAGGGCTTCAGGTGTGGCGCCTAAAGCAACTTCCTGCTCCAGGCGGTAAAGCTCCTGTTCTATGTCGGAGACTTCTTTCACCCTATCCCTTTTGGAGCCCGCTACCAAGGAAAGGGCCTCCCCACGGACCACCGCTTTGAAAGCTTCCCACAATATTTGGGGGGACTCAACTGTGTGTTCATTCTCTGAAAAGTATGCATCAATAGTTTTGCTGAGCCCTTTTCGTATGTTGGGGTTTTTGAGGTACCAGGGGTTTATTGGGGAATTCCGTCCCACCTGTGTATGATCTAGAACAATATGAACCCACAGAGGGGAGTGATCGGAAATGCCCCTGGCCAGAGGGTGGATTTCATGAATATCAGTAATTTGTGGAGCCAGGACCAGTATGTAATCAAGGCGGGATAGGCTGTTGTGTGCTCCAGAGTGGAAGGTGTGCTGAATCTTATCGGGATTGTACGTTCTCCAGCCATCCACGAGACCCATCACTTCTAAGAAGTTGGAAAACACATGTGCAGGCTGGGGAGTAGTGAGAGAGGGTGTCTATCCAGAGTGCCCGACACTATTGAATTAAAGTCGCCTCCGAGTACTAGGTGTCCGTCGGGTAATGTCAAGAGTACCGCACTTATGTCTGTAAATGTTATGCTCTGCATCCCCGGGATCACGTATATGGCCATAAAGGTGACCGCCCTGCCCTCCCAAGAGCCCGTAATTCCAACATATCTGCCCCGGTCGTCTACGTATGTGGAGGTGAGGGACAGTGGGAACGACTTTTTTAGCATACTTCTAACACCCCTGGAACTAGTGGTAAAGCCTGCATGTGCAACCATTGAATACCCCCATCTGTGCATTGCTCTGCATGTGTTGCCAATGAGGTGCATTTCCTGAACTAACACAATGTCCGGCAAATGTCTCTTAATATATTGCAACACCACACTTCCATTGATCTTGTCCCCCAATCCGTTAACATTCCAACTTAAGATTTTGATTTCCCTGTTACACTGCATTCCCATTGATGATCAAGTAGGCCCCCACTAATGGGGTAACGTGCACACATCGTACCATTGAGATAATACAAAGAAACAACTAATACATCAATCCCTCCCAACAGCCCACACCCCGCTGCCCTGCTCTCTGGGCTCAAAACTGCCCATGAAAAACTTGCATAGTGCCTGTCGCCCTAATAAAGCTCAAAAGAGAAAAGAAAAATATCGGAGGGGGGAGACAACGTCAGCCCCTTCCCAGCCCAACACAGCTAATGTACACCCATCAAAATCCAATAATTAAAGTCCCTGTAAGTTCACTCACCAGAAAGCAACGGTTCCGGAAGCCCCCCACCCAACCCCCCCACTCGCCACACCCCGCATAAATCCAAAATCCGACCACTGGACAGGCCTCCTCTCAGGCCGGTTGACTGCCGTCTGCGGCACCTCCACCCCCGCCGGCTGGACCTCTCGCACTCCTGCTCTCAATCCAGTCCATCGCTGCCTCAGGCTGATCGAAAAACCACACTCTCCCATCCGCCTCAATCCGGAGCCGGGCAGGGAATAACATAGAGTACTTCATTGCCAGATCTCTAAGGACGCGTTTGACCGACATAAAAGAACGCCTCTGCAGTTGAACACGCTGGGTAAAGTCCAGAAAGAAGGATATGTCTGAGTTTTCGTATCGCTGGGGTGCTCCGGATCTGGAGTTTTGAAGGATAACATCCCTGTCGCGAAAATTCAGGACCCGCGCCAACATGGGCCGAGGGGGAGCACCCGGTTTGGGACGGCCGCCCGGGATCCTCTGGGCACGCTCGACCACAAAGAACTTACTGAGGCCTTTGGGTTGCTGATGATTAAGGATGAGAGCCTCCACAAAAAGGTGCGACGCCTGCCCCTCCGATTTCTCGGGAACCCCAAGGATGCATATTTTGTTTCGACGCAGGCAGCCATCATAATCGTCCAGCTTGAGATCAGCAAAGGTGCGGAGGTCCTGTAGTTCCCTGATCGCCCCCTGGAGTTGTGAGACATCATCAACAAGGCTGGCCGTAGTGAGTTCCACCTGCTTGACCTTTTCATTTAGCTTGCCCATATCACCCCTAATGAGATTGACATCTATAGCCACTGTGTCAAGAGAAGCTTTCACTCCGGTAATGGCGGCCATGACGTCTTTAAGTGAGATCTCCTGCTTCTCCTCGCCCAGTCCTCCAGGTCCGGAGTCCCTGGGCGCTCGGACCTGCTGCGCATCCTTAGCGACTGCATATCATTCTAGTTTGTTTGTCTGGGTATTCTTGGGCCCACAGGACCCCGTAGACTTGACGTGCTCCATCGTAATCTGCTCCAGCGCACCCTGGCTGGAATATTACAGAAGACAGCAAGCTTTGCCGGATCAGCCGCAGAGGACCTGAAACAGATGGACACCAACGGCAGGTCTAGGAGGGGCGAGGGAACACTGTGACTCCTGGGGAAGGGCCTCCGCCATGGACCAACAGGCATTCGGCCGCCCAGCCAGCGTTCAGTTGTGCGCCTCTCTTCACCTCCAGCACGATCCTGTTGGCCCCAGCCACCACCGCCCCCTCCAACTCTAGAAATCACCACAGGCGCTCCAAGTCGCCACTCCTCGAGTACTCCCGCCGGTGTGGTCACCAAGACAAGATTATTCACTGCACCGGATACAGGCGCAGCCCCATGTCAGGGTGAGACAATGGCAAGGATCACAGACCTCCCTGAAGGATCCAGGCGCCCTCCAGGCTTCCAGGATAAGGGGGGTGAGTGGGAAAAAATAAAAGAGGGGGCCCCCCCAATATAAGTCTGACTCTTCCCCCTGATCACTGCTTCCCACAATCGGGCCTTCAGACATGTGCCCTCACTCAGGCAGCCTTACTGTCCTCACCAGCACTGTGGGTCCGGCTCCTTCCACAAGGCTTCATCCGCATTGCCACCCTCCCCACTCAGCAAATGCAGGCCCGCGCAGGCCAGAGCAGGGGAGGCTCGGGCAACTCCTGCAGAGCAATTACGTTCGGGTGGCACGCCCCCGCCGGTTCTTCGCTGCTTACTAGCGGGTGGAAACGGGACCCCTGTGGTGCGCTGATTTAATTAGCTGCCGTCGCCAAGGAGGGTCCCCACATCAGGCGTCTTATTGAGAGGGGAGCAGTCAATATGGGGCACAGGATTGGACACATTGCCCCGGAGGGGGACAGTTCAAATCTTATTGACGTCAGGTGCAATGAGAAGCCTTCAGGACATAGGACGCGCCGCCGCCATCTTGCGCTCCGCGGCTGGCACGCCCCACATCGCTGCAATCTAGTTGAAGCGCCGCCTCATTCGAGCTTCAGCACGGCTCCACAATGTGCTCCGCCGCCGCACACGAGCACCAGGTCAGTCCCCCCTCACCTTGCCGTGTATCAGGACGTTAGTGACTGGCCCCGCTCTGCCACACCACCACCGGGTTGCACAAGACCGGAGAGAGTGTTGTCGCCGGCTGGGGTAGCAACTGTGGGTCCCGGCTTCGGCCTCGGCATAGGTAAAGACTTCAGGGGTCGATCTCTTCATCCCTCGGCACACCACGGGCACCGGAACAAGTGGGATGGGCTCCGCTAACGTTACGATTTTAGGCGTTGGGTATTACAGATGTGTAGACAGGATAGACTTGGGCTGGGTCGGCTGGCGGAGCTCCCTCACAGCACGGCCATCTTCAGTCCGTGCTTAGCCACGCCCTTCCCATACCACATTCTTGTTCCCAAATACAAGCCCATCTGGAATTGAAAAAAGAGCCACTTGCTGCCCCTTACTAGAACATAATTGGAACACAAATGGGAAAATGTAACTATCTTCAAAATGCCATAGCTGGCCTTTATGGGCATTTCAACTAAGAAATGGCAAACTATGAAAAACAGATGAAAGCCAGTGGCTGAAGAGGGTGATCCCAATGTCCTTTTTTCTCTCTTTCACCCTCTCCCTCTCTGTACTACTTTTCAAAATTGATGACATGGGGTCTTTAGACATCAAGGGCCAGATGTAGGAAGGCAAATACCGGTCGGTAACAGCCGATTTCGCCGTTCCCGACCGGTATTTGAAGATGGAAATGTAGGGGCATGTAAAAATACAGATTCGGTAATTTTACCGAATCGGTAATTTTACCGATTCTGTGAAATACTGAATCGGTAAAATTACCTATTCTGTATTTTAACATGTAGGTAGCACTGCAATCAGTGCTACAGGGGTCTAAGAATTCGTTATTTACCACCAACTAGAACTTGGTGGTAAATAATGAAAACCCTTTAAAAAGCATTTTTTTTGCTTTTTAAACAGTGCCATGTTGCAGACATACATGCCCTAAGGGCATGTATGTCTGCAACATGTGAACCCATGCACAATTGAGGGGTACAACAGGGAGTCAAAGTGACACCCTGCCACCCTTCAATGTTTCCCCCAATTACCGAATCGGTATTTACCACTACAGGCCCATAGGAATGAATGGCAATTACCGAATCGGTAAATACTGATTCGGTAATTACCGAATCAAACCGATTCGGTAATGAAATCGGTAAAATTACCTAAATCCCGATTGCCAGTTCTTAAATACCGAATCGGTATGATTCAGTATTTAAGAATCGGTAATCTGGGATTACCTACATCTGGCCCCAAATGCTGTTTGTGGCCAGACTTAACTAGTTATACATTTTTACATCAAAATGTTCTTTTTTTTATATCACGTTTTCTGTAGACTCATATATTTCCCTTGGTGCCTTTTTATTGTCTCAGGTGTGTACCGTCTGATAACATGGGCTTGATGGTTTCCATTAAAGAGGCAAGACATTTAACTTGAGGCATAATTAAAGGAATGAACTTCCAAGAAAAGGGGATGTAAAGTGAATTCCAGGACATGTTTTCTTTTATTTGTCCTCCAAATTATTGATTGTTAAATTATTGGAATGTTATAGTTTCATTTAAGATAATCTAGTAGTGAATGGTTAGTAAAGAACCTCAGGTTCAACATTCTACTGTTTGTCTTTCTGTTTCTCTCTGTTTTATTTACAGACTTTCTGCACTTAGTGGGTGGAATATTTTATTTGCAATACAGCCTTCTGCCTATGGTTATATCGTTTAGTAAACCCCTCTCCCTCATTATCAGTAATCATCTGCAGCTTGAAACGAGCGACCTGGGCGAAACAAAGGGACACAGATCTCAGAGGTCGAGATGGAACATAAAAGGAGAAGCGTTTCTGCAAGTATGAAGGGCCACCGCCATGAAGTGTATGGTGGGCCTGAACCAGCGATTTTAATTTTACTCTGTCAATCACAGGGAGCCAGTGCAGCAAGTGCAAGTGATGGCGAACTCTATTCCTGGCGGAAATGTCAAGAAGAATTCTGGCTGCCATATTTTGGACCACCTGGAGCTTTCTCAACAGATAGCCCGGGATGCCAATGTACAGGGCATTGGCATAGCCCAGCCGAGACAAAGTCAGTGCACAAGAAACCATTTCCCTTGCCGCCTGGGGTAGGAGAGGAAAGAATTTCCTTAGCATTTTGAGAAGACAGAAACAATTGCCGGCCAGCTTCTTGATATGCGTCGAAAAGGAAAGACTCTCATTAAACCATGAGTGGGCGAGGGGAACTCAGGTGGCCAGAGAGAATCCTGGAAGCTGGGAGGAAATTTCCCAAAGAGGAGAATCTCGGACTTCTCTTTATTGCACTTGGGTTGTGCAGCCGCCAACCATTTAAAAATAGAAGAGAGACAATGTTGGACTGAGGGAACAGAGTCCGCATTTTTGTCTCAGGTGAAAAGCAGCTGGGTATCATCGGCATAAGCCATCACCTTGACCCCCAAACCCTCGGCCAGATATATTAGAGGTGTGAGATAAATATTAAAAAGAAGGGGCTTTTCAGTGTGGCTCATTGTGTCTGATGACATATGGGGAAAAATAAAATAGATTGAATGAGGCCCCTGAGGGTTCAGGTCCCCTGTACCGAAGGGACTTCAGGGGTACGTATGTGGTACACCCCTGACTTTCGTCTACTATGAAAGTGCAGTATGATGCAGAGCTGAGGTCGACAATAAAGAAAGAAATATTTAATGTGAATGCATCGCAGCATTGAACCCACATCCTGTGAAAATGTGGCATGCTGCTAATATATTTAGGTTGCTAAATGCATGCCACCAGTGGAATTCTGATTCAGCTGTGCGAGGGACCGGATGTTGTAAAACCACACTTCCGTCAACTTTTTTTTATAGCAGTGTTTCCTGTTTATGGTGTATGAAGTGCACACTGTGAGCTATTTAATTAAATGTCAAACTACATTTTCAGCCTACATTCTCGGCTGACAGCCTTTTTCTCCCAGAAACAAATGAATGAAAACAATGTTAATTATGTCTCAAGCTCAGGGGTCTCCAATCTTTTCTGTAACAAGAGCTACTTATTATGTTCAGTGTGCATCCTCCTGAGCTACTACTATTATTAATGTTGTACTAGTGACCAAACCAGACACAATTACCTTTGTGGCCACCATATGCAATATTACTAGCAGTGATCACCTTAGTACATAAGGAAGGATTGCCAACAGTAACGTAAAAAAGGTAATTATCAATTTCGAATGTCTCAATATGGGTATTACATAGCAGCGACAGCTGAAATGCCCCTGGCACCAAGGTTTATGATGTTAATAATAAGTCTTCCCAAAGCCAAACGATTTATCACTCAAATATCAGCTTTAAATATGTTTTGAAAATTGAGCCATTTTTCTAAAAACAGCAGCTAATAAGTTCTGAAAACACACCCATTTTCATCTCCAATGTGCACACTCAATTTTGGGACACATGTTAATGCAATCAAGTAAAGGCGCCTAATTTTTTAGGCTAAGCTGCACACAGGAGAGCTACTCACATGTAGGTGAAGAGCCTACCCTAGCTAGACCGAATAAGATAATATTTCAAGGTGTGTATTTAGGTGAAATTAAGAAAAATATGGTAAAGCAGATTTTAATTTCTTTTTCAAATTGAAACTGTACTAGGAGTTTGAGTCATATCAAATCAAGTTTTAAGCGTGTGTCCTTCCTTGCTATTCCAGTACAGGCATTTTGCTGGTACCTTGAGCTTTCTTTTTCTTTTTTTCTATAATCATACAAAGGAAAAAAGTCACGTAGTAGAAATGTAATAGATTACCTTTTCAAGCTGTTCTAGCTGTTACAAGTATCTTTTTCATCTTCATTGCTGACATAAGGGACGCAAAAATAGAAAATGACGCATGTATCTTGATTGTTGCTGCCGGCACCGGACTGGCACCCAAAAGCAGCCCTGGAAAAGATTCAAGCCAGCCAGCCCGGCTGTCTTCTTCTCTGTTTCCTTTCATTCTCTTTCCTTTTCTGTCTCCTCATGCCACCACTGAGCATATTGCAATAAACGCTAGGGACCTGGAGAGAAAGTCACAGGAGGCAGCTACCGCCGACCTCCAAAATTGGCCTCCCACAAATCCAGTCCCCAGGAAAATGCCTGATGGGATAAATGTAACCCTGGGCGTAGTTTGCATAGTAGCACTACGCGAAGCTACGCGAAGTGCACTTCGCACTATGTGAGCTACGCGTAGCTACGTGAACTGCATAGTGCACTGTGCAAAATGCTGTTTGCACTGATTGCACTGTGCCGGATGCTTGTCCGCACTGTGCAATCAGTGCAAACCGCATCTAGATTTCTACTCGAGCGGCAGGTTTCTCAACGTGGACTGGTAGTTTTTCATCGCGAGCATACGCAACCACGCCATGAGAAACCTGACCTCCCCGTGGAGAATCTCGCCGGGAGGTTTATTTTCCACGCTCGCGATCGTCAACTTGATGTTGCTGATCACGAAAGAGGAAAAAGTCTCGCCGGAATGTCATTTTGCTCGCTCGCGGTCACCAACTTGCCGTTGAGGACCGCGAGCAAGCAAAAAATGACCGCTGCACTATGCTACGCGTGTTTGCACTGTGCTATATGCAATTCGCGTAGTGCGAAGTAGCGCAAACTACGCAAGCGTAGCGTAGTGCTTCGCCCAGGGTTAGATAAATGGACTGTCTCTACCTGGTAACTGCCACAAATGTAGATTTTATTGTCTGTCTCTTTTTCCTTCCTAATGATTACTATCAGTGGTAGGTTGCAGAACCTGGCAATGGAAAACCTTCTCGTTTCTTCTCCTGTCCTCAGATATGAACCTACAGTTGAATTACATAAATAACATCCAGCTATGATATGCCCACAGAGAGCTCAGTTTTTCTTCAGTTCAAGTACCTTGGTTTGAGTGCATGCTCCTTGACATATGTCAGTATCAGGGTTCTGGAAGATTTGTTGAGGTATCTATGACCTACAGAAGATGTCTGTTGTCTTAATATAAGTGATGGCAATTTCCTTAGACACCACACAGCATTAGTGCGACAGTAAAACCTAGCCTGATTTTATCGAAACCTTGGGTATCACTAATTCTGGGTTGCAGTATTAACACAAGATTATAAATAATACCCGTAGATCCCTATGGAATCAAAATTAAAATGCTTTAATCGTTGTTAAGAAACCAGATTTCCATTATAATTTCATAATATGGGTCTCTTAATGGAGACAAATCTCTTCTGCTTTGGCCTGAAGGATTTGTCATTGGAAACAAATGTGATATTCCCATGTACAGTAATCCTGCATGTAGTTTCATATCGATTTGGGCAGACACATTAATAACAACGGTGTTTGCTTGATTAAAAGGTAAGGGCTGTAGGACCTGCTTCCCCTACCATGCATGTAAGTATGACTGCAGTATGCTGAGGGTAATTGAAGGAGATGTTCTATTCTGTTAAACCATGGATAAGCATGTGAAATCTATAAAGCAGACCCTCAGTGCATTCTCTACTCAGGAAGGAAGGATAAGTTAAGCAGTGGTGCCTGAGTCTTGCGTTCGGGATGATACTCAGGAATTGCTGAGGTCTGATTGGTGTTTGGTGAAGGAGGATGATTTTTTGTGTAATTTTCTTTTTTCTACAATGTGTTTATTGAAAGTTTGATAAAGGAACATCAACAAGGTAAAAACCTCAGGAAAGGGTAGGGAGGGGTGGGGAGGGAAGTCATGATGTAAAGAAAGGCAAGAAAACACCATATCAGAGGGAATGTCCAAATCAATCAGATATGCAGCCCTCAGATGTCTCATGGCTGGTTGATTCCACTGAGGATGCATGGGGTCCAAGCGATCGATGTGTAGGTCACCTCAGCAGGTGATGAGGGGGTTTATCTCTGCATCTAGTAGGGCCCCCTACATGTCTGGCTCTCTTTGTCCCAAGTAGGTCGTCAAAGCGGTTCCCAAATGTCCTTTGGATGTGACCTCAGGGGCATGAGCGCCAAGTAAGTTGAGAGCTGCTTCTGGCAGTCCGCACCATCTTGCAGCCAGTCCACAAACTTAGGCTCAGGCCGCCTGCCCCAATGGATGGGCAAACGTCTTTAGGCCAGAAGTAGTAGCATTGTTATTGTTATTGGTATTTTATTTTTATATAGCGCAAATCACCACTGGTCTCTAAGCGCTTCAGAGAAGGAGCAGGGCACTGCATGGCTGCAGGGCGGAAGATTAAACAGATGTCAGTGTTTCTCTAAACAGGTGGGTTTTTAACAGCTTTCTAAAGGGGAGCAGGGCTGATTCCTTGCGCAAGGTCTCTGGTAGATGCAGTGATGCTTCGAGGGGTACAACTTTGATGTAACCCAGGAGTCCCACAAGTGGGTCTGTGGCGGCAAGTGACTAGTGATCTCGCCTAGGTCTCTGTTAATGGCAGTCCAGTAGCTAGCTATGCGTGGGCACGCCCATGTGAGAGGGAAGACGGGGGCCTTAGGGGCGGATATCTCAGACTCCTTGAGTAGGCACATACGATACAGTTGCACCGGTGTGTGGTATAATCTGTGCAGGAACTTAAAGTGAATGAGCCGAAGACTGCAATTGGGTGACAGGGACGTGGTCTGTCTGCAGCAATATGTCCATTGTGCTTCAGAGACTGGTGTCAAGCTCCCATGCTGAGCGAGCCTTAGGGGCACTCCCCGGGGCACCTTTTCCTGCATCACAGCATACAATCGAGTGACCAATTTGTGGGTGGAGGAGTTCGTTAGCAGGTGTTCCAGCTCATGCAATGTGGGAAGTGGCGCAGGAAACATCTTATGCAGCGTGTGGCATGTATTGCAGATGTGGTGGCAGAGGAGGGTATTTAGCACACAAGCAGGAACACTCACCAGCCTCAATTGGGGACAGATACTGATCGTCTGGGTAGATGTCATCCTATGTACAGAGTCTTTGCCGGTTGGCTTGCGTCTAGATCTCTCATCCTGCAGCAGTGGGAGCATGGGATTGCGCACAAATGGGATAAAGGGAGCGTATATACATGAAAGCTGATCACTTAGCTGCAGGCCATCCCACGCCCAGTGAACGCATGCCACTGTGTCAATCTCCACACGTGGTATTTTGTAAGGCTGGTATAGCGCATTAGCAAGGGGACCAGGAGCTCCCTGTTCCGCTTCCATTGCTGCATGAGGCGGAAACCGAGTGGGAAATAGCCAGAAATGTATGTATTGGGCTTGTGCGCAGATTGCGTATAGTTTCATATCTGGTGCACTGGAAAGGCATGGTGAGTGTCTCTCACACGATCCGCGGTTGTTTGCCTGCTCAGACTAGGGAAATCAAATTTGAGCGCAGTATTTCAGAAATTGTGTGGTAAGCAGGAGGTTGATGAAGAGGAAAAGGAATTTAATCAAGACAATCATTTTAGCTTTGGGTATCCTCCTTGCCATGGAGAGGGGCAGCCAGATCTAGGTCGTTATTCCCTCCTCTAACCAGGCCATAGTCCTACCATACTTCGCCCGCCAGAGATTGTCCGTGTCTGGGCTGAGCCATATACCCAGGTAATGGACCGTGTCAGTGGCCCACTGCACAGTGAATTCAAATTTGAACAGTTGTGTTCCTGAGGTGAGATGGAAGAGGGTGGATTCAGCCCAATTACTACTTTGCGTATAATATGGGCAGGTTTGTTTGAGGTTCTCGTACATATAGAGTGACGTCATCCGCGTACATGGACACTAATATCCTCCTAGCAGTGAAGTTGAGGCCCCTTTAGGCATGGTGCAGTTGCAGCCGAGCAGCTAGTGGCTCCATTGCTATAGCAAATAGGTACAGGGGATCTCCTTCCTAGTCCCACTGGTAACGAAGAATGGAGCAGAAACCACTCCACTGAGACAGAGGCCTAATGCCGGGGAAGTATATAAAAGACCAATCAGGCGCAGAAACAGAGGCCTGAGCCCGAGCCACAGGAGAAGAGGGAATTACGCCCTTGTCAGGGAATCAAATGCCTTAGTGCCATCATGTAAGGCAGCAAATGCTGCCATCTGGAAATCAATTGCATGTATGAGAGCAAACATAGTGCAGAGGTTATGGGCCATTGAGTAGCCTGGCATGAATACCGACTGGTCCTGATAGACAATATCTGGCAGTAAAGGGAGTAGCCGATTGGCAAAGAGTTTAGCAAATATCATGCCAATACAATCAATGATTACACATCAAATGTGTGTTCAGTTAAAACGCATCAGTGACCTGGGGCAGTTCATCCCCGGGGGACGCATGTTCTACTTCTATTTACATGCATAAGAGCTTATTGATTGTGGTCCGTACTTGGAAGCGGTAGCAGATGTGCTTTACCAGTTGACCTGAACACACATTTGATGTGTAATCATTGATTGTATCGGCATGGATAGCAACCAATTATTCAACATTGGCCAGATTGGTCTCGTACCTTTGTTTCATAACAGTGGAGGCATGCATGGAATTGTTGGTCAAGAGATAATAGATTGATCCTATAGAGATTCATACAGACTTCCTTGATTTATGGTTTATGGAGGCGTATCCCTGAGGTCGACGATACGTTCGTAAAATACTCCTCATTTGTTCTGACTCAGATAACTTAGTCCTAAAGAGACCCTTTTGCTCACACAGAGTCTCAATGTAAAATGTTTTCCCCCTTGGTTCCCAGATTAAGAGTGATCTACAGTATTGTGCAATTCTCCATGCACATGCATATGGAAAATCACGTATTAAACCAAGGACCTTGTACAGTGTCTTATGTATATATGCTTTATGTACTTATGCACTCACTTGAGCCCTGTGTCATCTGCAATTTTTTATATAATTTCATACTAAATAATGCATATAATTTGGAGAATATATATATAAGCAAAATGAACCCGTTATTTCTGTTTGTTTTTTCTTTATATGCGATTCAATTAAAAATATATCACTGGATTGTCAAATGAATACAATGATTGGAGGACTCCCTGGATTCCTGAAGGAGATTCTGATTTGGTAAATGAGACCAATGACACTTTGTGTATATCTAGGTGTGCTAATGAAGCACATGAGAAATTTGAAGTATTAGCCCATGAGTAAAAAATGGACATTAGCAAAATGAAAAATGTAAAACAAAACTATGAAATGGATTTAACACATTATGAAATTAGAGAAATAGGCCTGATCAGTTTAAGGGCTAATATTACAAATTTAATTGAGAAAACACGAGACTAGTGTGACTTGCATAAATATTGAGAGAGATGGAAGAAGGGAATAGCAAATAAGAGAATGAAAGGGATTGCGGGAAAGGCAAAAAATGTCTCAGGAAATTCAGAGGTATGGACAAACTCAGGTTTCGAGGTTCCTTTAAGGAAAGTTTGTGGAGGGAATTTTGTACATGTCCCATGGATAACAGGTGATTTGTATGCCTTTACGCATAATTTCCCAAAGTTGCAAGAGGACCCAGTAAAGTGTCAAGATGAAATACATAAATTGACGCACATTTCCCTAATGGTATGGACTATGTAAGAAATTGGGTTGCTGGTCAACTGGGTTGTGAGCCCTGGTCAAGCAGCTACCACAATCCTTGTCAGGGTGAGGCACAAACCAACCCTAAATTAACCTGTGCTCAACCCCCTGTGAGCTTCGCACAGAGCAGTCAGGCTTAATTTAGAGGGAATGGGTACATTATTTGTGCAACACTTCAGACAGTAACACATTGAAAACACACCACAAAAGGATCCCACAGCAGATGTAGAAAAATAGATACATTTTTAATGGATAAATAAAACAAGACCAAAAAGGTATAAATCCAATGAGTAGTACTGGAGGTATGCCAAGATTTCAGTAAAAATAGCACCACAAAGCACCAACTGTGGCTATCTGATAGCACTAGACTGGGACAAAGTCACAAATTCAGGCAGACCGTAATGGAGCTTGGGCTGGCGGCAGGGACCCAGGTAGTCCCTCTGAACAAAGTATCTTAAGTCCTGGTTTGCGGTGAGTTGCCAGGATCTATGTCAGAGATGCGTTGTGCAGCCGAGGTGATACATTGGTCCTGAGGTGCAGTGAGGCTGCGATGCCAGGTCCAGTGCCATCATTGTTGAGGATCCTGTTGATGAGGGCTTGTGATGCAAACTCAGGTGTCGAGGATGCGCAGCAGTTTCGAGGAGCTGCGATGTGGAGTACAACATCATATTTGAGACTGCCACCGATGAGGGATGTCAGGGCTCTGTAAAGGATGACATAAAAAGTAACAACCAAGGCACTTAAACCACAGACTATTTCTGTTTCAGTAAAATAAACATAAGGAAAAGAAAGGATGTGAGTAGGTCTAAATTCGATTTTTATTGCTTACCAAGTAAAAGAATCAAAGACAAATACATAATTCAAATCGTTAAATTTAAAAAGAAGATATTTCTCATTGCATAATCAATAAAAATTCTACAAAAAACATTCAATACATAATTTAAAACAATATTTTATATAGAATCATATTTAAAAGGTGGCATCAACAAATTAATTCTCTATGCGCGTTTCGGCGACCAGCGCCTTCTTCTGGAGTAGCCACGTGTATCACAATTTACAAAGGCACCAAGAAGTAGAGTAATCACCAATGGAGTCGTGTCTTGTGTTTAACGATGAGGAGATCTGGATAAAGAACTAATGTTTCGAAAAGCCCATATGGCCGTAATTCATTACTCCAAGTTTACAACAGTGGTGCTTTTATTAATTATCAAGAACCATCCAGAACGTATCATGTGTTCTTGTTAGGGAGATGACATTTAGACTTCATCTGAAGGATATATTTTAATATAGAGTCAGTCTGATTTGGTTTGTTGTGTATAAGCACTCGCTCATCAAATCGTTTTTAAGAATCTCGTGAAGTTTGGATTTTTTCACGAAGGATAATCGAGTGGGAAGCCTTCCTGATATGAAGATCTTCCTTCTAGCAGTACAATGCTGCAGCGGGAAACCCTGTTTAAAAACTCTGACGATTTGAAGAGTGAGGCTCGGGGTTCTGTGGCTTCTTGGGATGTTTGTGTAAAGGATGAGCCATGCAGTGACAGTTAAGAAGAGGCCGTGGGCTGTGAAGGCAATGCAGTTCTTTGCAGTGGGTAGGAGCCACGTAGCATCAGTGATGCGTCAATTTTGTGAGGAAGTTCGTCGGTTCTGCTGGGTCTTCAGTCACTGACAGAGCACTTTAGGCCCACTGACAAGGGTCCAGGACTGGGGTGGCATCAATAGGCAGGGTAGACTCACAGATGGAAGAGTCCAGAGGCTGGGTTCATGGTTGTTGGAGTCTTTTGCCCCTGAGGCTCAAGTCTGGAGACCAGTCAACTAGCCCTTTGAGTCACTCTCGGGACCTTGGCTCAACAGATATGCTGGTCCAGTCCTTCTTACCCAGGCAAGAGGGCAGCAGGGCAGCAGTCCTTCAGAGCAGTAGCCCTGCAGAATCACAGTCCTTTCGCAACACTAGCAGTCCTTCTTCCTGGCAGGTGATCCACAGGCCCAGACGTGTACTGAAGAAGTGGTGTCTGAGCTCCAATATATATACCAGTCCGGGTGTGGTTGCTTAGTGGACTAATGTGTCCACTGTAGGGGCCTGTGTTTGACCTCCTGGTCATAGGTTCAAATCCCAATGGTCCACTCAGGCTTTCATGCTTCTAAGGTCTATAAAATGAGTACCATTGAGTTGTGGAACAATAAACATCTGTTATTCAAGATACCCTTCTGAATAAACGTGCACTTTGCAAATTCACATGTAATGTTATGTTATATCTAGTGTCCTTCCTCTGGAAGGTGGGGGAAGCTTCTAGAAATTCCCTTCAAAGTCCTCAGGACTCCTGACTTCCCTGTCCTGGTGCCAGGCTCACAGTAGGGGGTATGCATCATTTTGTGCAGAGGCAGCTAATATTGTACCAGCTACAGAAATAGCAGAGAAATTCAAGGCTGTGATTGAGTTTTTGAAAAAAGGAATTCCTGAAAAGGATATAAATTGGCGTAAGATTTTGAAATAAGGAATTCCTGAAAAGGATATAAATTGGCGTAAGATTTTGAGGACTACACAGGAACCCAAGGAATCAGTGCATTTCTTTTATGAGAGGTTGATGCATATTTACAAGAAATACAGCCAAGTTGAAAATCTTGAGAAAGACCCAGCGGTTTTGCTGCTGCTTTTGTGAATGGATTGACATTAGAAATCAGTAATCATATTCAAGTGAGTGAATTATGTTGGTGGACTAAGGGCACAGATGAGATCTTGATGTTGGCAAAGCCTAATAGGGATTATTTTGAGGCAAAGCAAAAGAAGTTAAAGGAGAAGATGATGATTGCTAAGACAAGACAATTTGAGAAAAGTGTCACAGTATCAAATGTGTTCAAATATGAATTTTGTGCAGAATGGAGTACATGGAATGAATGAATCAGGTAATGCAAGGTGGTAAATAAGAAGGTACAGATGTGAATGTTTATATGTTGAAAAAGAATACAGCCTGCCAATTTTATGGAAAGATCAGACACTGGAAGATGGAGTGTAGACAAAATCCTAATAACATTCAGGTACATTCTGAACAAATTCCACAAACACAGAAGGGTAACATGATGTCAGACATACAGAATACAGAATAATTTCGAATACCCATGCCAACAGCCCCAGTAATTGCACAGAACATGGAAAATAAAGAGCCATATAATGCAGGATACCAAGAAGATACAATGATTTTTAATAAAGAGATGGCAGGGCGTAGTTCACATTGACGGTGCCTAAAAGGAGTGAGGAGGATTGCTTGTTTGGGGCAGTCCTAGAGGTAGACCAAAGTGGCCCTCATATTGAAGGAAACGTCAATTGGCATCTTGTTTCATTTCTGATGGATACGGGGGCTCTCATTCTATAGTTCATTCTGTGGAAGGTCCAAAGCTGGACATGCTATCGGGAAGAGAAGTCCACGTTGTTGGGATAAGCAATAAACACATTGTTAACTAGGTTACAGCAGATGTTCCAGTTAAAATCGGTCAGATGGAAAATAAGCATCTGTTTGTAATGTGATTCGAGTCTTGTGAATTTAATTGGAAAGGATCTCCTCTTTAAAATGATTTGCATAATATATTGTGCACTGGATGGTGTTGCAATTAAAACACAAGATAATGACTCAGTTTTTGAACATAGTTCAGAAGATTCAAGAGCTAATTTGTACCCCAGTTTAAAAAAAAGATCTCCAATTGGATTTAATACATACTGTCACGGAGAGGTATGAGATTACGCTGTTGAAGAGATTAGATTGATTAAAAGAGCAGAGCCAATGAACATGAAGATTAAAGTAGATGCAATGTTTCCTAGAAGGAGGTAGTACAAGCTTACAAAAAAGGTAGAGGAAGGAGTGATACCAGTAATTGAGAAAATGGTTGAGCAGGGAAGCGCTTGGTAGTTTTTTCAATTCTTTCGTAATGGGAATTAAAAAGCCGAATTGCAAATAGGAAATCTAACAAGATCTCTGAAGAATAAATAAAACTGAAGCAGAATGGCATGCAGTCATCGACTTACACCAAGTGTTCTTTTCAATACCTTTTCATGAGGAATCGTAATTCCTTTTTGTGTTTTAATTTTTGAATAAAGTTCTCATGTGGTGTAGAATTCCACAGGGGTATACTGAGAGTCCCTCAATTTTCTCACAAATACTGAAGAAAGATTTAGAGAGTTTAAAGATGCAATCTAATTTAGTCATAGTGCAGTTTATTGATGATTTACCTATCGCATCCAAAGTGAATGAGGACTGTAAACTGAATACAGTTGGTTCGATTCCCGGCGCGGCAGGTTTCTGGACCAGGGTCAGCGGACTCGATAATTCTCTCACCTCGGTGCCCACTCTGATCAGCGATCACACTCGGCAACTATGGGCATTAGCTTGCCTCATCTTCACTAACGGCCCCACCAGACCGCCGGGGATGCCTGGTCTCACCCTGGAGATACCCATTAAGGGACCATCTCTCAGGGAAGCCAGGAAGGGTTTCGCCGCGGTCGAAGCGCCTTGGGACCCTACGGGTAAGTAGTGCGCTATATAAATGCCAATACATTACATTACATTACATTACATTACATTATGCTGAACCATTTAGCTGAGAAAGTACATAAAGTCTCCATGACTAAAATGGAGTATAGCAAAAGAGAAGTTGTGAGGAGAGTATCTAAAGAACGTATTTCTACAATTCTGAAATTGAGTCTGCCAACCACCCAGAGGGAGGTTCGGATGATTCTTGGAATTGTTATGTACTATCATCAGTGGATTTCAAACTTTTTTCTTGATTGCAAAAAAGTTGATAAGGGTATTGTGTAGTGATATGCAGGACCTGGTACCATTTGATGATGAGTTTCTTGATGCATTCAAGAAGTTGAAAGAGAGTGAGGGACATATTCACAAGAACATTTTGGAGCGCGGAGCTGCGCCAAATTTGGCAGCTCCACACTGTGACATTTTTTAAACGCAGGGATGCGCCGTATGCACAAGAATATGGCATACCCCTGTGTTTCCCCTAGCACTGGTGCAAAAAAAGCTGCCTAGTGCCAGTGCAGGCACCCTAGCTGTCATGTCTCAAGGGTGCCTGTTTTGCAGGGATGTGTCCCTTCCTGCATATAAACAATCAATAATGGTAATTTGCACCTTCTATATGTGCAGACAGCCTTGCTGCCATGTCTCAAGGGCGCCTGTTTTGCAGGGATGATTATCATGTTTATATGCAGGAAGGGACACCATCCTGCATATACACAATCAATAATAGTGATTTGCACATTCTATATGCGCTGCAGAATGCAGCACACATGGAAAGAGCAAAAACGAGGTGAAATTAATAATTTCTCCTCGTTGTGCTATTCTAACGCCTGATATTCCATGGTGGTGCCTCAGCCTTGTAAATCTGGGGCAGCGTCAAAATACAATGGGTATTGTGGCTGAACGCCCACAGCAACACACATTGCACGCCCCTTTTCCCGCCGAAGACTGTGGATGAAAGAGGCATATTTACAAGGTGGCGTTGAGCCACACAAAGTGGCATAGCGCTGCTTTGTAAAAATGAAAAATGGTGCTGCCTCACCGGAACATAAACAATAGTGACGCTCCGGTGGCGCGGAGGGCTTGTATTATGCCCCTTTGTGTCATGTGCCGGCACTCTGGATGCCACAATATGATTTTTTTTCATATCCTGCCATGAGAAAGATGGATGTGCACTCTCAATTCTCAGTCAAAAGCATGGAGGACAAATGTCCTGAGGGGCATATCTTTTTGCTGGATGGGATCCATTTGCTGTTAGTTGTCCAAATTGCAACTGTTTGTTTGGAAATTGAACAAGGTGAAGGGGTTGTAATGGGGAAAACTTTAATTTTATGTCAGTACATGGAGGCTAACAGTATGCAAATCTCCTTTTATTGCCCGCGCACAGCAGCAACAATAGAAACAATTTAGAACTTTTAAAACATTCCAGCAAAGTATATAGTCCATCAACATGCAGCCATCTTCCTTCTTTTGTTGCTGCTGCTCAATAAAAGGAAAATGGCTTCGGATGTAGTTTTGGCTGGGTGGTTGTGTGTTTTAACAGTACCCTCCTTATGGGGGGAGGGGACATATATATTACTCCATATTTGCCTTGCTGGCATCTCTACCTGTGGCTTTTCATCCATGTTTTTATTTTAATGTTGTGGTCTGAATTTTTGTCATATTTATGTGTTTTTTTTAGATTCTCTTATGTACATCCCTATTATGTTAATTACATTACTTTGTACCTTATTGCAATTTTTCCAAGTCTCCCTTTGTGGCTTCAGTGGTCTGGCAGTTGAGGGACATCTTTTAACTTTCCCAGCCAGGCTGGGATCACCTGGCGCTCCCTGCATCTCTGTTTGTAGGCCTCAGGCAAGCATGGCTCCTGCAGCCACATGCACCCTTGCTTCTGCAAGACTGCCTGGGCTACTTCGGGCCCGATGTGACGCACTTATTCCAAGCACCCGCTTGTGTGTCCGCAACTTAATCGGCACAACCTCCGTGTGGCATAAGCATACCTGACAGCTGCATCAAGTGATTGAATCCTCCTTGGCTCAACTTTGGTGCAGCGCGCTCTCCCTACACGCCTACACCAAACACATGACGGCACTCCTAAGACAACGGGAGAACAGAAGTAGATACATTAGCGGCTGACGATACACCGAGGGTGCGCGTCAGCTGCCATTTTATGTTTATGTTTATGTTTATGTTTATTGGTTTGTATAGCGCTGAATCACCCATGAGGGTATCTCGGCGCTTGGACTAGACAGCATAACAGAACCATGAGCTAGAAGAGATACTTTTTTATCATCTTTCTGAATTGTGTCAAACTGGGACAGGCCCGAAGATGAAAAGGCAGGTTATTCCAGAACATCGGAGCCAAGTAGGAGAATGCTTTGCCTCCACTGCGCGCCTTTTTGATCCTAGGAATGGTGATCAAAAGCTCTGAACTGGATCTAAGTGAGCGTGTGGGGGAGTAGGGGGTCAATTTACAGGTCAGATACATAGGTCCTTGTCCTCTGAGAGCTTTATGGATGATACATCCTAATTTGAATTGTATTCTTTTTTGTATGGGAAGCCAGTGCAGTTGATTCAGAAGAGGTTCTGAGGGTGTTCTGGCTGGGGCGTCAACCGTGAGGCGGGCGGCAGTGTTCTGGACTACCTGTAGTCTCTTTTTGGAGACACTGTTAGCTGAAAACATGAGAGCGTTACAGTAGTCTAGTCTACTAAGAACTAAGGCCTGCATAAGCGTTTTCTTGGTGGAGGTGGGAAGAAGGGGGAAAATCCTGCGCAGAAGGCCAAGTATGTAAAAGCAGGATCCTGCCGTGGTGTTAGCATACGTTTCAAGAGTCAATTTGCGGTCAATTCTGACACCCAGATTTTTTGACGGCTTCTTTAGGGGTGGGGGCAGTGCCTAGTTCGTCCGGCCACCATATGGGTGTCCAGCAGGTTTAAGCTCCTCCAAACAACATGATTTCTGAGTTGCCCGCGTTACATTGCAAGAAGTTGGCCTGCAACCAGGTGGCAATGGATTTCATACCTTCAGAGAATCTGAGTTTGGTGTCGAGATTGTTTTTGTCAAAAGTCAGGAGGAGCTGAGTATCATCTGCATACGAAATCGGGATAAATCCTAAGGATCTCATCAGTCTGGCCAAAGGGGAGACATAAATATTAAAAAGTGTTGGACTGAGGCAGGAGCCCTGCGGGACCCCCTTGCTGACTTTTGTCGTGGCAGATTTAAAAGTACCCATAGTGACTGTCTGTGTCCTATCCATCAGGAAGCTGGTGAGCCATTGCAGGGCCAGCCCTCCAACACCTATCTCCTGGAGTCTCTCAAGTAGAATCTGATGAGAGATAGTATTGAATGCCGCAGATAGGTCAAGCAGCACAAGAAATGCTGCTTGACCTTTATCCATGGCCATCCGAATGTTATCCGTTACTTCAATAAGGGCGGATTCAGTGCTATGTTTGACTCTGAACCACGATTGGGAGGAATCAAGCTGTTGTGAAGTTTCCAGGAACTCTGAGAGGTGTTTATTGATATGCTTTTCAATTAGCTTGGTCTGCAGGGGAAGAAGAGATATTGGACAGTAGTTGTTGAGGTCTGTGATAGGATCCTTGGGGTTGTTACGTAGGGGTATGATTTGCGCATCTTTCCAAGTAGGTGGGATGTAGTCACTTTTGAGGGAGTTATTGAGAATGGAACAGATAAGGGGGCGAGATGTGACGCGAACTTGGTTGCAATCTTAGCCGGTAATATATCCATGGGAGAACTTGATTTGGTGTTTTTATAAAAAAGGGATATGACTTCCAAGGGACAAAGAAGGGGGAAGGAAAGTAGGAGATGAGGGGTGTCCAGTGTATTGGCTAAGTTGGTCATCGTGGCGGGGGAGATGGAGTTGGCCATAATTATTTTTTGGTAAATGGACTCTATTTTCTGGGTGAGATAGGTCGCATCGTTGTTACACAGCGCCTGAGAAGGGGATTCCACCGTCTCACATGCCTTGCGAGTAGCGTAGGATTTGACTATGTTAAATAAAGTCCTGGAGTTGGAGCCAGCTTGCTCCAATAGAAGGGAAATGTGGATTTTCGCGCTTTCTTGATGTTATTATGATATGCTTCTAGAGTGTATTTATATCTGTCTCTATCAATGTCCTTATGGTGAGAACGCCAAGTGCGTTCTAATTTCTTGGATTCCTTTATTTCGGCGCGAAGGGCTGGTGAATACCAGTCCGAGGATGCGCATGTGTGGGCATGAGTAGCTGGCTTAAGTGGAGCGTTTTCATCCAAGATGTTAGAGATGATGTTGTTAAAGTGCATAAGTTGTTGGTCAACATTGAGATGGCAAGTGTCTATGTCCCAGGTCATAAAGAGGGATATAAAAAGATCGGTATTAATTGTATGCCACGGTCGGTACCATCTGTCTATAACGGGCGTGGGCCTGGATGTGGTAGAGGGGCTACTCAGTTGAAAGGTCAATAGGGAATGGTCAGACCAGGTCAGCGGGAGAGTATCCTCATATAAAATGTGTTGAGAATTGGAAAAGATGAGGTCTAGTGTGTGTCCAGCAGTGTGGGTAGGGGCATTGTTAACTTTAAGGAGACCTACAGAGGCCAATTCCTCCAGGCAAGTCACAGCATCATGGTTGTGGAGGTCCTCGCTGTGGATGTTAAAATTCCCTAATAATAAACAATTACGTGTAGCAATGATGTGAGGAGATATAAATTCTAAAAGACGGCAATTAAAATCTTGTAATGGGCCGGGCGGCCTATAGACTAGAGCCCCTTTCCAGCTCTGTTGGGGATGTATGTCACATTTAAAAATGAGACATTCAAATAAATCATTGCTAAGTTGGTCAAGGATCGTGACCAATAGATTGTCTTTATGGACAATTGCAATCCCCCTCCAGCTCTTACTACCCTATCCAATCTTTGGATGCGAAAGTCTGGTGGGAGAGCCAGGGCGATAGCAGGTGTGGCTGAGGGTTTAATCCAGGTTTCGGTGAAGAAACTAATATCCGGGTTTTTGTCATTCAGAAGATCCCATATTGCAGTGGCATGTTTGGGGAGGGACCTAACATTAGCCAGAAGACAGTGCATTTTTTTCTGGTTATGAGTATTAACATGAAGTTTAGAAGGAAGGGCTGGATCAGGATGGGGATGTGCATCACTCAGAATATGGCTATGAGGTTTGATGGTGATGTGTGCTGCACAAGCCTGATACTTGCAACTATAGCAGGAAAAGGGTCCTTCTGGTACGAAGCCCATATCTTGACCTGGACTGCATAGGGTCTCTCTAAGCTCAAGGAGGGTATCCCTAGAGTAGGTAAGCCTACGTCGTGATTCCATGGGGGTGTCTGAGTTAAAACTAAAACTGACAGGAGTCCTGGCTCCCGGCGACGTACTGGCGCGGACGGGCGCAGACTGGCTTGCCTTTGGCGCGCCTTCGGCGCGCCCTCTGCGCGTCGTGCCAGGTATGGGAATAAGTAGTATAGGAGGCTGCTAGAACGCCACCCTCCTTTCCGGTCTGATCCGGAAGTGACCTGGAGTAACCCGTGACTGCCCGTAAGCGTTCCCGTAAGCACAGCCTCTCTCCACACAACGGGCGGACCCGAGTTGGACCAAAGGGGAGTGCTTGGGAGACGGCGTGGGGTGAGTGCGGGGCAAGAAGATTAAAAACAATATGGGCACAGGGTAATATTCAAACCGTAAGGCCGTAGGCGGCAGTAAGCAGTGACATCAAATATTTACAACAGAGAGGCCAAAGTCAGCATTTTAAAATCATGCAGAAGTAGTTGGTCCGTAATTTCTCAGGAGGTCAAAGCTGGTGCCTGTCATTCAGCGCGTCCGCAGCGCAACTGCCAGGCCCAGGATTAAGTAGTGTAGGAGGCTGCTAGAGCGCCACCCTCCTTTCCGGTCTGATCCGGAAGTGACCTGGAGTAACCCGTGACTGCCCGTAAGCGTTCCCGTAAGCACAACCTCTCTCCACACAACGGGCGGACCCGAGTTGGACCGAAGAGGAGTGCTTGGGAGACGGCGTGGGGTGAGTGCGGGGCAAGAAGATTAAAAACAATATGGGCACAGGGTAATATTCAAACCGTGAGGCCGTAGGCGGCAGTAAGCAGTGACATAAAATATTTACAACAGAGAGGCCAAAGTCAGCATTTTAAAATCATGCAGAAGTGGTTGGTCTGTAATTTCTCAGGAGGTCGAAGCTGGTACCTGTCATTCAGCGCGTCCGCAGCGCATCTGCAAGGCCCAGGATTAAGTAGTGTAGGAGGCTGCTAGAGCACCACCCTCCTTTCCAGTCTGATCCAGAAGTGACCTGTGTTAGGTGTTTGGGCTATGATTAATGACACTCAATAGGAGCCGATACAAAGAGGTATGCAGTTCCTAACTGGTTCATGGGGACAAGAGGGCTCAGTGGTCATAAGTCCTCACTGGTTACAGAGAGAACGGGGAATTCCTCCTGTTTGAATCAGGGCTCTCACACAGCTGGCTGGGTGTCATGCTTCATCATAGGTCAGCGCTGCAATACCTGACGGGCTCGCAATGAGGGCACTTTAGCGGAGATCTTTTATTCCAAATTGCTGTTTGGTGCCGTGGGGGTTAGGGGCCTATGTGTCTAGATGGAAGGAGTGCAAGTGAATGAACCAAGTGGAAGTTAAAACAGGAATTTGGAAGTGCCAGAGAGAACAATTTCAATCAACAGGGCTTCCAACCTGATTAAAAACAGGGTGGCACACTTCTGAAATGATGTTTCAGGATTGGTGCTCTGTCAAGTGGTCAACATGTTTCTTGCCTAATGGTCCTCAGATCTAGGGGCGATTTGTCAGGACCGGTATTTACAAATCAAAGCTATCTACACCCCAGGTGGCTGTCTGGTGATGTATCCCTGATAAACCAACCTAAAACCTATATTGTGGTACCTGTAATTGGATGACCAACCCTAATAGGGTCGGTAATTTTCATCTTTGACGCCCGGCAGGATTGACACTAGGAATAACCTAGTGTTGTTTGCTCGGTGGCAAAAATGTCAGCAGACCTACCCACTCACTGCCGGGGACTGGAAGGCGTCGGTGATGAAAATTACCGACCCTGATAAGGTTGGTCATCCAAATAAAGGTACCACACTATAGGTTTAAGGTTGGAGGCCATATCCCCAAGCTTGGGAAGTAGATTATTTTCTACTAGGCTGGAGGGGTTTGGCCACCTACGCTTTCATTCCGTTTGCCATGCTGCCAAGAATCCTTCTGCAAGTACGCAGATGCAGGGAAACTGTAGTTGTGATAAGCCTACTTTGGAGGTCACAGGCTTAGTTTCCATTCATGGTAGAAATGGCAATAAACTTTCCTATCCTAGTACTGATGTTCAGGGATGTAATCCTAGGACCAGAGGGATAATTTCATTCGCTAGTGGAACAATGTCCACTGGTTCTGATAGCTTGGAGGACTTTAGGAGACAGTGGGAAATCGCAGGGCTTTCGGCAGATGCTTTCCGACTCATATCAGAGTTGTGGCCATTTGGAACGAAGAAGGTATATTGACTGGCTTAGAACAAATGAGTTTGTTGGTGTGTTTGACAGGATTTTGATCCGGTTTTAAATGATTTAGTTCATGTAGTTAACTACCTAACTGAGTTGTTTGATTCAGGTTTGTCCTACCGAACAGTGAATGTCTACAAATGAGCTAGAGTATCCGGACACTGTCTGGTAGCTAGCGTATCTGTTGGCCAGAACTTACTGACCAAGCCCACCTACAGCAAAGTACATTTCCTTGTGTGATGTCAGGGATGATTTCCAGGTTTTAGCGAATTGGGGTGAGATCTCTACTTTCTTGTTGAAACATAATTTTTACAAACTGACTGTTTTACTCTGTCTGGTGTCATGTAGGCAGACTTCAGATGTGAGGGTTCTGGATGTCACCAGCAAGTCCTATTTGGCTGAGGGAGTTTGTTTTTATATTAAAAGAAGAACTAAGACATTGCCTACCATTATTTTGTATCCTTACACTGAGGCAAATGAGGGGCTTTGTGTGATTAAATATATGAAAGAGTATGAAAATAGAACAGAAGGTTTGAGGAATGGTATTGGGCAATTGTTGGTTTCACAAAATTGGCCTCATAGGGCTGTGTCCTCCCCATCTTGGCAAGATGGGTAAATAATTTGATGAGAAAGGCTGATGTGGATGTCTCTAGATTTGGGGCTCATTCCCTTAGGGGTCTGTTAGCATCAAAAGCTTTTTTTGTCTTGGCGGGTTGCTTGAAATACATCCTGCAGATTGGTCCAATTAGTGTATGTTTAAATGTTGCTTTTTTAGACCTGTTGGAAATGCAATTGATAATGTGTTAACAGCACTTTAAACTTGCATATTAGCCTCCATGACCTGAAAAAAATGTAGATTTTATGCAGCATAGTGGGCAGAAAATCTAGATTTTATTAATGACACAGAGGCTAAGATTATCCCACCAAATAAATACCCACCCCGATGGAGTTAAAGCATCTTATTTGTATTTTCTTTCCGATTAAGAAGAGTTTAAAAAATCATATTTTTTATATACTCTGGGGAACATTCGCCTTATGAGTTTAGTTCTATATTTGGATTTATCTTCTTCGAAGAGTTGGGAGCAGGAAGATTGATGCATGTTGATGGACTATATACTTTGCTGGAATGTTGAAAGTTCTACATTCTTTCTATTATTGCTACAATAAGCAGGCAATAAAAGGAGAATTGCATGATTTTAGGGTCCATGACATTAATAAAATCCAGATTTTCTGCCCACCAGGCTGTGAAAAATGTACATTGTCTATGCCCCTCTCTCAGCTGAGATCCTCTTAACAAGGATTCAGCATATACTGAATAGTAGATTAACTCGTTATAAGCAAACAATACATGCAGCAGAGAATATTTCCATTTGAAGATAAGATCCTAAATCCAGCAACACTGTTTCCAATTTTAGACAATAATTGTGAAGACAGTGAGGCTGAAAATGATAACGAATTGGATCATGTTTGTCTAGAAGTGACCAACTATGCACAAAACCAAGACCAATCATAAAATGAGTTTCTTTGGAAATGGCTGAACTGACATTATTTGTTGATGCTTCTTTTGTGAGAGACCAGTTTGGAGGACTGAAAGCTGCATATATAGTATGCTCGGTGGCATCAGCACAAGTGGTAGAATTGATTGCCCTAATGAGAGCTTGCTGCTTATCTGAAAACTTGAATGTGAAAATATAAACCGATAGCCAGTATGGTTTTGGTGTTTTTCATGATTGAGGCCAGCTATGGTCACAAAGGGGATATATGACATACTCAGGAGCTCCAATCAAAAACAGTATGTATATATTTGATTTATTAGAAACAATTCAGAAATCAAAAGAGATAGCTGTTGTTCAGTGCACCGCCCATAAGGCTGACCAAGATATGGTCACACTGGGAAACAGATATGCGAACCAGATGGCAAGACACTGTGCCCTACAAGATGAGTCATTTGATTCCATTAGGGCAGCAACATTTTCAAGTTTAACCCCTGTGGCTCTTAAACATAATTCCTTGATTTATGATTGGAAGACCAATACTAGATTTTCTTGCATCATATGCCATAGGCAAGCAAAAGGTTGTTTGGCCCACAATTGGATGAAATGGTACAGGTGGCCTTTGAAAACCACGGTTATGCTTTTCCTTTTCAGTCAAAATTCAAACAAGAAAAAAAGTGCACTGATCAGGATGAACATTCTGGTTTATCTTCAGTCTTGGAATTTAAGCAACCACAGTATTTTAAATTATGATCAAACCCTTGTGCTGGCATAATCAAATGTAGCTTTAACCTTCAAGTGGTTGGAAACCTCAGTCATCTTGACTGGGGGTCTCTTCTGCTCTGAAAAAGTGGTGGATATGTTCTTCTTTGCTATGTAGTTTGACAACACATGGTCTGATAGTGATGAGTGCAAAAGATTGTTTGAGAGGGGTATCATTTGTGTTTTATTTCGACCCCCTCCAGTTTCCAGAGTCAAAGTTGCACTGGGCAAAAGAGTGAACTATCATAAGAAATCAAGGAGCTGTTGTCCAAAGAGCAATTATACTGTCTGCATGGGAAGAGAAATGAGTTGGATTTTATTCCATTGTTTTTCTGGTTCCAAAGAGCAATGAGGGTGTAGGTTGTTGATTGACAGTAAATGCTTGAACCAATTGATTTTTCTTCAGCCATTCATAATGATCTCTTTGTAGCAAGTTATTCCACGTATTCTGAAAGGACATTTTGTGTAATGGATGATCTCCTTTCAAGAGCTGGGTGTTCAGTTACCCTTTTCGGTGTAAAGGTCCTTTATTTGAAGATGGGGGGATCCTCTGTGGAAGCCTTCTTGCTAGCCACTTATATTGATCACGAGGCTGAAATGCACCCTCTAAAGAAACAATCCAAGAGGAAAAAGTATAGGGGGAAATACCTGCAGAGGACTGCATAACAAGAACCACACAGGGTGAAGGAATAAACAAGCTATGGCTAGCAAGGACACGAAAAGGAGCAGGACAAACACCAGGAATATTGCTACACACAAAGTCATGTTTCAGCAGTCCTATATAGCAGAATATGACCTGGAAGGGGAATTAGAGCTCACAAGAAGCATTTTCTGCATTATGGTTTGGGCTAGCTGTATTCTTGCCTGAGAATCTTCAGCCATGATGGATTGGGAAAACGTACTAGCAAGTCCCACCTCATCATGACGCTGCAACTTCATGCCTCTGTTCCACTGTCATTCATGAAACAGATGATGACCCCAAGGACCACCACTCTACCGGTCGTGTGCTGCCCTGAAAACATACCTTAGAGGTTCAAGAAAACACCCATGATGCTGCCTATCTGCTGGCAGCAAGAGACACATTCCACAGACCTGTTCATAGATGATGCAACTCACAGACACTTGTGACACCTCCACTTTGTCTAATTCCATGTTCATCTTCACCCAAACTGTTGGGAATATCTCTGGTTCATAACTCACTACAACCATTTTCAGTTTATTGTACTTTTCTGCTGGTTAGAATTGCCCCAAGGATTTTTACAAACATACTGGTTCCAGTAGTTACTAGCCTTCATTGAGGGGGGTTATATCTCTCCCCATCTCTTGATAATTCTTTCATTTGTGCCTCCTCTGCCTCTCCAAATCAGCTGGCAGCAGAGAATCTTTGCAAGACTTTATCTCAACATAGTCTGTTGATCAATGTAAAGAATTCTCAGTTAGATCCAATACAAACCCTGGAGTTTATTGGAACACCTTTCAAGACAATGATGGGAACCATTGATTATAGGCTAACAAAGAGTCTTCTGAATCTTCATCATTGCCTTCTCTAGAACAGCTGAATGCCAGTCAGAGATGGTTAAATGTATTGGGTCTTATGACTGCAACATTATTCCTAGTACCTTGGGATTCTGGCCCTTTGGGACTAGACTCAAAGCTGCATGATCAGCCACTTACAGTTATTCCTCACCTTAGTCTGCAATTAAGTCTTATTAAATCATGTTTCTCCTCCGATCGTAATAAAGGATGTGAGTGCAATGAGTTGGGGAGCCTAGAGGAACTCTCAAGAAGTACAAGGAAGATGGTCCAAAGGAGAGTCTCTCTGTTTTTCCAGGTGGATGGAACAAAAGGCTATTTAGATTAGTCTTTTAGTTTTTTCTTAATTCTTCTTTTAAGGGAAGTCTTAATTCAGAGAGACAACATGACTGAGAGGCCCTATGTCAACAAACAAGTGGAAGAAGGTCAATAGTACTGACATTACTGGCAGCAAAGATTTTCAAGTGGGTGGGGGCCCATCTCACCTTGCTAACAACAATGCACAGCAATGAAGAAAATAATTTGAGAGCAGACTATCCTAGTTTAGTCAAATGGCCCCGGAGTCCTTTTTATGGTATTTCTACTGTTCTCTCTGTTTGTCAAAGTTCTATAAATTATATTTATTTGATTAACTGATCTTGATAACTGTAGTCACCACTTCTCTTAAAATGGTGGCAGGATTACTTTAGATGTTACCTCTAGTATCATCTCCCTTGCAGTCTCCAGCAGTTGTCAGGACTAAACTTTGTGGTCTGGCAACTGAAAGATAAGGCTTTAAGAGGACAGAAATATCATCTGAAGTAGCTGAGGCAGATCCATCTTCCAGAAGACTGTCAATGCATAGTTCATATTTTTATTTTATTGATTTATTTGAGGTTTTATAGATTGTGAACGTGATCTGTTTGGGTAACAGAGTTCTTTACAGGGATAAGACATTGCGTACAGGTTAGGCAAGGGCAACACACATGGATAAGGATAAGGGAATTGATTACATTAGGACAAAAAGCAGGGTTATATACAATATTCAATACAATACAATAATCAGCGGAGCCACATGTCAGCGATATACAGCGAAAACCAGCAAGGGGAGATATGACAGTAAAAGGCAGAGAGAACCAGCAAAGCATTTGAAGGAGTAAAATCAGTACAAGGAAAGGGCAACCAAGCAGAATAGGAAATTATGCAAAGTAACAGAAGCAATGGCACAAGGCGGTATGCGCGACAAAAGAGAGTTATGAGAGGAATTTGCTCATTAGGAAGGTTTGGCTTCCTTTTTAAAGATTGACAGAGAGGGTATTCTTCTGATGGAGGATGGTAGCGAGTTCCATATTCTTTTTGCTGCCCCAGAGAAGGCACAGTTATAAGTTTTTTCCTTACAGAAACAGAGCTACTGGAGCATACGGTCTCTGGCGGACCAGGAGTTCCTGAATCCCCCAGATACCAAGATTTTCTGGGCAAGATATGCTGGGGAGTTTGTGTATAGTGCTTTGTGTGTGATACAGACAAGTTTGAGCTGGATTCTGGCTTTGAAAGGAAGCCAGTTGAAGGCCTTCGGATGTGGTGAGATGTGGTCAAATCTTTTAGAGCCTGATAAAAGTCTAGCTGCTGCTTTGAGGCAAGCTTTTAGAGGGGCCGTGGATGTCTTTGGGAGGCCAGATAGGGATGAGCAGTCGTATTCAATTCTGGAGATAGCTAACGCCTGAACTGCGTTTTTTAGAGGCCCAGCTTCAGAGAAGGGTTTTTGTTCTCTCAAACATCTCAGGTGGAACTTTGCGGTTTTGGCCATCGAGTGGATATGTCCACGCATATTCAGGTTGCTGTCCAAGGTTATACCGATTTGACAAAATCCTCTATGGTCAGTGTGCTGTTAAGTGCTGTGATCAAATTAGTCCATTCCAGGATTTCATTGGTGTTTTTAGGAGGGGAGATGAGAAGGAACTACGTTTTCTGGGCATTCAATTTGAGCTGGTTGTTGGCGAGCCATTAAACAGTCAGTTTCAGGGCACCATTCGGATAGTAGTCTACCCTAGAGATGAGATTTTGATGTAAATCTGAGTATCATCGGCTTACATATGGAAGTAGATGTTGGCAGTGTGGAGTATTTCAGCTAACGGTTCAAGGTAGGATTGAAAAGGGTAGAGGACAGAGTGGAGCTTTGAGTGACACTGATTGTAATCGGGGAAGGAGCAGATAGGCTACTGTTGACTAAGAATCTGTGGGAGCGGTTCCAGGGAAAGAAACCAAACCATTTGATGATGGTACCTCCTAGACCCATCCTGTGTTTGAGGCGTTCAAGTAGTTTTTTGTGTTGACTGTGTTGTATGCCGAAGATAGATCCAGTAGGATCAAGAGACAGATTGTGCCTTGGTCAAAAGCTTGGAGAGCGTAATCTACAATGTGAAGAATAGTGGTTTCAGTGCTATGTCCAGGCCTGAAACCAGATTGGAATTCATCAAGAAAGTTGAATTTAGCGATATGTTGGCTCAGTTGAAGCTGCACACATTTCTCCAGCATTTTTGAAAGAAGAGGAATATTGGAAATTGGTCTGAAGCTGTCTGGAATTGCAGGAATCAGAGTGGGATTTTTTAGGATGGGGATGACTTGCCCAGTTTTCAGAGAGTCAGGTATGGACCCTTGAAGAAGGGAGGCGGTGATAATTGTAGTCCAAATAGGAATGATGAATGGGGATGTCGATGCCAAACAGTTGGAGGGGAGAGGGTCGTTGAAGTGGGTATTTGGTTTTAAGGAGGATAGAATTTTTTAGATGGAGTGGTCATCATATAGTTTGAAGTTGGACCAGTGAGCTTGATTTTTGGGTGTTGCCTTGGAGGAAAGAGAGGAGAGATGGGTCCCAGTAAGAGGAGGTGGTAAGTTAGAGGAGGAATTAAGTTTGTTTCCTAGAGAGTTAATTTTGTTTGAAAAGAAGTAGGAGAAACTCCTCACAGGTTATTAGGGATTTTGTAGTTTCTTTGGATGACTTAGCTAGTTTGTTTGATTGGAGTTTGACTATTTCAAATAGCTTGTGGGGTCTGTTCTTGGAGTTTTCCAGTTCTGATCTGAAGAACTCTTTTTTTGGATTTGAGGATGTTCCTGTTGAAAGTATTTCTGGACTGATGGAGAAGTTTCAGTTGGGAGGCTGAGGGGTGCTGTCTCCAGTTTCTTTTTGTAAGTCAGAGAGCTGGACCCACCCCACCACATGAAGCTCGGGACCAGGATGCACTTGCAGCCTGGAGACATTGACATGACGGGTTAACCCCTAACTCAACTTAGACAGTCATTCTATTCTGCTTGTATTTCCTTGAGGTGGCCTTTCTCCCTTTCAAAGTGGCATGTATATTTGTATCATGACTTCTTTTTGTTCCTAAATATTGTTTGCTTCATGTTTCTTTTCTATGTTTTGTTAAAAAACTATAAAAACATATATTTTTTAAATACATCACTCAAAAATATGTGAACACAAATGGGGCACCGTCTGCCCCAAACCTCTGAACTTAATTTACACAAGTAAACAAACAGGGCACTATAAATATGGGGTACCCAAGGGACCAAGCATAAGCTGCCAATTTAAGCATTCATGGGGGCTACATTTCAAGAATGTGTGAAGGTAAAAACTATTTTGGATCTCCATTTCTGGGCATACCAAAATGGTGGTCCTGAGGAGAACCAGTTTGCAGTTGGGCTGTTCACTCAGGCTCAGAAGTTCCAGAAACTGTTGCAAGAGCAAAAAATACAGAGGAATTTTCAGGGACAAAGAAAATGGTTAAGATGTTCAGCTGCATAGTGTTTTGTGGACCTTAGACTTTATTTGTCAAACAGTTATTATGTCTAAGTCCTTTTCTGTTAAATGCAGGAAAACTCCACCATAGGGCCCCAGAATTAGTGAGTTGTCAGGACTAGGTGCACCACTACAGGAAACAAACGTGCATATTGGTAATATATTGAAGCAGGGTGCATTAAGTGCAACGTAATATATGGTTGTGCGTATCTTTGTAGAAAATCAGATAATACTACTAAAGAAAGTTCTAATGAGTTGATGGGTGTAAGGGAAAATATCAAACAAATAAGAGTGCGAGTATAGGTGGTTTGCTGGTATTTCATTATAAATCTACCCTTTATGTTCAGTCAGTGTAAACCATCCTTAAGTAAGATTCATAAGGAGATACAATCAGGAGAAATGGCCTTTTTAGGTCTCGCTTGGCCAGACCTTAAGTAAGAAGGGCTTAAAAAAATGCTACCGCCGGCTACAGCTTGCAGTGCATGTGAGCGGGCGCGCGCTTGAGCAGAGGCACCATATGGCGTGATTACTGCTGCACGCGCACCACTCGTGTGCTTCCCCCGCAATCACTTTCGCTTCCTGACTCACGGCCGCTGCGTTTCAGTGTAATCAAGCAGGCTCGGAGCTTGTGCCCAGAAGGAAGAGTGCGATGCGGCGATGGCGGGGTTGAGGTAAGTTTTTTTTTTGTCCCCGATTTCCCTCCCCCACCTCCTTCCTCCGGCCCGCCCACCACTTTGGCAGGGTACGGGCGGCTACTAGTAGGTGACCGTCTACTGACTGATTGTCCCTGTCAACGATCCTTCTGGTGTGTTTTCTGTTCCACTTTCTGTTAGTGCATGTGAGAGGCACAGAGGAAGTGCAAACTGATTATGCTTTGTCAGACTGTGCTCCGGAGAATAGAATAAGCCCTTGGAAGTGTAATTTGTTTTCTGATTGTTTAGAAATTACAAAAACATAGCTGTTTTTTGTTATTACTAGAAATTGCAATTTTTTTCTTGTAGTTTATACATATGTATACATAGCGAATCAGAACTTTCCTATCACATTCACCAGCACTAGTTCTCTGACATTGAATTTTTTTATATTGGTAATTCAGGAATAAAGGAATATACATCTAAAGAGAATTAGGGATTGCTATATTTCTTTTTGGGATTGAAGTTACAGAGTGAAACTATATTTCAGCAACTTTAAATGTTGACATTCCATATTACCGAGTAAAAATACTTTCACCTATTTTGTCAGTGAAATAATTTTATTTGAAGAATAAAGTTAAAATATATATAATGAAATGATATGCGATTGTTGTGTTAAGTGATGGACGGAAATGAATGTTAACATATTTCTCTACAAAACAATTCTTGGAAAAATACCAGTAATAAGTAAAATACCATCATTAAGAAGAAGTTGGTCTAATCTTTCCAAATAACTGTTTGGAAGCAATTTTTTTCCCTGTTCATCTGTGACTCTACTATAAATCCAGCCTGGCTCGGGCTCGTTAGGCTCGGGCTACATAGTCTCTGTGCAGGTTGGTACAACACAAATAGGAAGTGGGGGTTGTGGGCCTGGAGAAGCTGAGCTCACGACCTTTCCCAGAGGATGTCTGTTTTACCCATTCCATTTTACAGAGCAGTTGATTATATTAAGGAATGTGCGAGCAGGTTTGCAGAAAGGCCCACCAAAACTAGCAATGACTAATCCTAGCTGTCTGCAGCGTCTATAATACATGATAAGCAATATGGCCTAATGATGTAAACAGAACAGTTTACAGCAACATAATTAAACCTTGTGGGAGCTTCCACCTTATGTTATCAAATAAACTCAAAGGCATTTTTTAGATAACCACAGAAAATGCTTTGTTCATATGTTAATTATGATCTTTGAAGGGCAAATGAAAGGTTATGCTAAATAACCACAGCTTAGCACGTATATTAGTGCGGATGACCCTGCCATATACACCACTGGGAAATGTTGCGGATAAACAGGGCCGGTACTCTATTCTCTTGGGTAGGATAGCTAATCAGACCTTCACCCTTGTGTCGTGTTATTGGCCCAACACGGATGATCCGGAGTTCTTCCGGGTGCTCTGGGGAAAGATACTGGAGATTGGGTCTATGCATCTTTTATGGGGGGATCTCAATGTGACGGTCAATCCTAGCCTGGACCGCTCACACCCGCAACCACACCATTACTCTCGATCACAAGCCACTCTTAAAGCACTACTTGAGGACCATGAACTGGTTGATGTTTGGTGGCATATGCACCCGACAAGGCAGGAGGGCACCTGCTACACCGCGGCCCGGGCCTCTTGGTCGAGAATAGATGCATGCATCATTACTAGGGGCCTTGCCCCATGGATGACACATTCCTCCCATCTCCCCCGACCTACTCAGATCACTCCCCGTTGCTGGTCACTGTGCCCCTCCCACAGACTGACTCTCCTTTTCAGTTTTGGCGCTTCAATCCATTCTCCCTATTAGATCCAGTATTCAAGCAGGAACTAGAGCAGGAGATCACCGATTTCTTTCCTAGGAACGAGGGCTCGGTGGAGCACTATTCCACTCTGTGGGACGCTTTCAATGTTACTGTGAGGGGCGTATGCATTGCGAAGAGTGGTGGAGTCCTGAGAGACATCCGGTCCACCTTACGTCGCTTGGAGACGGAGCTTGGGCATATCGAGGCGGAATTGAGGCAGAGTCCCACTCCTGAACTGCAGGCTAAGCTACGCAGCGTCCTTAGTGATCATCAAGAGACAGCAGAGAGAGAATGTAAATACAGAGGGAAATATAATGGGGTACGTCAATAAACCCAGTAAGATGCTTGCGGCCCTGGTTCGGCCTCCACGGTTCTCGAATATGGTGCTTGAGATTGAGGGGGGGGGATGGACAAATGCATTGCGACGCGACTGAGATTGTGGAGATCCTTAGGGAGTTTTACAGAGGGCTGTACAAAACTCACAGAGCTCAGCCAGTAGACTTCACCCCGTTCTTTGAGAATAAGGTGATAGCCTGGCTGGGAGATGGACAGAGGGAATTTCTTTTGAGGCACCGTGAGGATGAAGAAATTATAACAGCCATAATGCAGTTACAGTCCGGGAAGGCCCAGGGCCCGGATGGCCTCCCGGCCGAATTTTACAAAAACCTTCCATCATCTACTTATCCCAGTGCTGAGGCATGTGTTTGAAGAGGCTGGAGAGAGTGGTATACTCCCCCCCTCCATGCGGGAGGCACGTATTATATCCATACCTAAGCCGGGCCAATCGCCTACCTCATGTGACGCGTATAGACCTCTCTCTTTAATAAATGTCGACGCAAAAATCCTGGCCAAACTAATTGCTAATCGCATTAGTCCCCTGATGACGGCACTGGTACTCCCGGATCAGTCAGGTTTTGTGCCCACTCGAGGCACATCCCACAACTTGTGGACACTATTTGCACTTCTCCAGGACATTGACCCTGACGCCAACGCTGCAGCAGTATTTCTCGACGCCACTAAGGCGTTCGACTCCCTGGAGTGGAACTATCTCGCATTCGTCCTTCAGCTCATGGGTTTTCCGATCCCTTTTCTGGAGTGGATTAACTTGCTCTACTCGGGGGTGCGAGCTGGAGTGGTGGTGAATGACATTCAGTCGGCGCCCTTCTCGATCACACGGGGCATCCAGCAGGGATGCCCCTTGTCACCGCTGCTCTTCATTACAGCTATTGAACCTCTTGCGGCGAAGGTTAGACAACACTATCGAGATTAATCACTGATATACCCTGAGAGGCAAATTTTAAACTCCTTATATGCAGATGATATAACGCTATACCTTCGGGAACCTGCGATTAGCCTTAACCCCATTCTCTGGCTGCTCATCCTATTTGGCCAGCTATCTGGAATAAATGTGAACTGGGGGAAATCCCAAATATTCCCCCTTAGCACAACTACGGTACCTAGGCATTTAGCGGCCACAACTGTGCAATGCACGACTAGCGCATGGCATGACGTAGCAAGTACACTTAAATGGCCCCTTCTTTACTCACAGTTAGTGCCCCTACAGGGGTGACAGGATATACCAGTCACTACGGAGGGAGGGTGCGTCGTATGCTGCGAAAAAAGTCCAGTCTTACTTGGGGCCAATTATACAAAAACTGGAAGTTTAAAAATAGTGAGGAGTTTTTTGGTCCCAATACCCCCACTACCCTAGAACGTTTTTATTATGTGAGGCTCAGGCAGGACATGCGGTCTCTGACTCAATGTTTCCCGTTGGAGCCCCCTGTCATGGTTCCTCTACATAATCTTTTGCAACAAACTCCCCCCGGGCATGTGGTGTCGCGATTATATCGCTCCACTCAAAATGAATGGGACAGGAGCCTGGCTCCAGCTAAGGGGAAGTGGGAGGCGGAGTTGGGTACTCCCATCATGGATGAACAATGGGCCTATTGCTGTCGTCAAATAGGGGGCATCTCTGCCAACAGCAGACTACGCCTGATACATTATAAATACATCCATCGATTATACTACATGCCTGCCCGGCTACACCGGCTCCATTTGCGGGACACTGACTGCTGCGACAGATGCGGGGCGAGGGACGCTGACTTTGGACACTTGGCCTGGGACTGCCCGCTTCTCCGGGAATACTGGAGGGAGGTTCTGCAAGCGCTAGATGCCATGACGGAAGTACACATGCCTGACGATCCCCTTACCGTCCTTGTAGGCTACACGGAACAAATCCCTGCTAAGGTGCGGAAGTTCGCCTACCTGGTCCTCTTGATGGTGAAACAGCGTATAGCCTGCCGCTGGGGGAGTAGCCGAGCCCCTAAATTTAAGGATTGGTTTAACGACCTCATTCACTGCCAGGAACAGCTGCACACTTACGCTGAACTTATGCCTCCTTCCTCACGCCTTAAGGATATCTGGGGCCCTCTTCGGGCATATCTCTTGGCACATACTGACAGTGAGGAGCCAGAGCCGAGCCTGGAGTGGGTGGGGATTGTGGAGCGAGATGGGGAGGGTCCTGCAGAGACGGATTTTCCCGGATGTGGGTTCACACACACGCTTTGGGGAGTAGTAGGGTATGGGACAAACACGTGGGACAGTAACCCTTAGCTGTGTATGATTGAGTGGGACCTGAATGGCAACTGGAGGGAGTCTATTAGGCTATAGATGTGGCTTTATTGTGACTAATAGATCCTGTTGGGGTTTTGTTTTGGGGGGATAAAGTTTTTTGGAGACCTGAGTTGACCATTGCCTAATCTGATTGCCTACCTGGCGCGGCTGGCCCCATGGCTTGTAGACAGCTTGCTGTGTTTGCACCCCCGCTGCCCCTTGCATTGAATGTCGAGTATTGCTGTGCCGGCCTAAGGGGATGTAGGCACCGGCTGAGTTACATTTACTGAGGTCAATAAAGGTCGGTTTAAAATAAAAATAAAAAAAATAAACAACAGCTTAGTACACATAGTGGTTACATATTTTTACAATTTTGTACATTGCCGTTTTTACAATCCAAACCGGTGTATGAACAAGAGCTGCTACTGACCAAATGTAGTCGATGCAGATCACACTGGCAGCTGGAATTTAGTGTTCGTGTTTCACAAGAGACTTACTGGAGTCATTTTTATTTTTGGGGTGTTTGTGGTCAGTCACTCTGAAAAGCCACTTTGGGTGAGCGTCACATTTTGAATTCAGCATGAGAGCATAGGTGGTTTATGTTCCGCTGTCTTCATCGGTTTGCTATGTTAATATTGCTTGAATGCAAGGTCTTTGTGCTCCCAGAGAGCTTAGGGTTCTCCAAAGTCGGTCCTGGAGGGCCGGATCCATGACAGATTTTTAAGATAACTACATGTATCTAAATGAGGATATGCTAAAAATCTGGCATGGATGCGAATGAGGATATGCTAAAAATCTGGCATGGATGCGGTTCTCCAGGACTGGCTTTGGAGAACCCTGGTTCAACTTTAGTGTTTTGTTCTTTTAGGTTCTGAACAACCTATCAGCATCCATTACAGCAGACTGCTGCTCCTACTGTCTTGTGGCCCAGTTCCAAAATGCCTCAGTTAGAAAGTCTCAAATCTGGTACTGTGGCATTACTTCATGTTTAGGGCAGGTTTCTGGTTATTCAAGATTGACAAAATGTAATACTACCATTGTTTGGACTTGGTGGATGCCAGGGGTTTCTTCATTATCATTTAGTTGTGTGGAGTCAGGGCACAGAAATCCAGTAAAAAAACAGTTGGCTGGTGCTGTAAATCCCAAAATAGGAAAGGGCCTGTTGATCCTAAATCTCAATAGGGCCAAGAGAAAAAAGCCTTTTGCCACAGACTACTCTTAAGGTACTTCTTGATTCTTAGCAAATTGCCTTCAGTATGTAGACACAGAGAGAAAACTATTTTTAGAGGGAGGAGCCTAGACTATGGAAAGATCTGCCACCAAGAGTTTTTAACTTACTGGGTGTATAACATGATAATGTAGATTGCTCGGTGTATGGCAAGATTTTATTGGACAACCATCCAATGGCATCTGGTTGACCAATATGGTAGCAAAAGTTTAGAGGGCTGTGATCAAGCTTGATAATATAGGCTTGTGTGCACATGGTCTTAAAATACATCTTCTGCTTAATGAGGAGCCAATAAAGCTACAATGTAGTCATTGTACGTCACACTGAGTATACGACCAGCAGTACGGATTTCGACTCTTTATTTAGCGATTGAGTTGGCAGGAAGCTCTGCAAATATTCATTTCCAATAGTCTTCTCTGGAGAACACTTTTACAAGCACCAGGTATATCCTTTTGAGGCAAAAGCAATAGGTTTAGGAGTAGTCCAAGCATGGCTCGGGAGAGGATGTGGCATTACGACTAGAGCGATCGACTTCAACATTGGGGAACCAGGTTCGAGTCTCTGCAGGGATGCTCAATATCTTGTGATTCTGTACAAATCACGTATTCTCCCAGTGCCTAACAACAATTAAAAATGAATATGTCTGTCTGTAACGCAACTGGTGCTCATGTAAAGTTCTGTGATACCTTTTGGTCAAGTTTGCGCTATATAAAACTCCATTTAAAACAAGCATTGGCATAGCTAGTAGGTCTCACTTTTGGGACCTTATAAGTATTTAGTTATGCAGCACAATATCCTTGGTGCAACAATATCAACTGTTGCATGGCTAAACACTTATAAGGTCCAAAAGCGAGACCTATTGGCTATGCCAATGCTTGTTTTAAAAAGCTTCTAGATGAAGGTAACCTGGAGCTAGAAACTAAGAATCAATTTGGTGAGTTTGTTTTCATTGTTGAAAAATACAAAGAAATTGGATCATTTATACTGAATGATAACACACAATCATTAATCAAAGCTTTAAGTGAATTTGAAGTACAGGTCAACTGGAAGGGATATCATTGATAGGGTTTGGTGATTTTAATCCACTCCCCCAGAGACTAAAACAATGTTTCAAATAACGGGATCTTACAGATTTTTGAGTAAAACAAATATGCCATGATTATGAGTGGATTTTGCACGGAGCTTTAATTCCATATGGAATTCAACTAATAGTAATGATTTCAGGCTCAGAGCCATGAAACCCATCTAAATGCTCCAAGAGCACACTGCCCCTACTGGCCAGAGCAGCAGCACAAGAGGACATGCAATGCTGCCCCAAAGAGGCTCAAACATGCCATGAACTTTACCACCCATTCCCCTATGATCTTCCCGCTGACACATTCCACCTGCTCAGAGTAAGTGGAAAGTGCCTGCTGAATTTCACATGGAATCAGAAAAAACACATGGAAAAGGACCTTATATCTCCTGGTCGCTGTGGTTATTCCCCTCCCCGGGGAGAAAGATTGTAATCACTGGGGTAACCTTAGGGGTGACAGTGCTGCCCTTTACAAGTCCTGGTTTATTGGTCCATTTATTGTTTTTGTTCTAAAAAAATCACAATTAAGGCCTAAGTGCCCTGATTGTAGATGTGTTATTAAACTATGTGGATAATATATATGGGAATCAATTGATAAGTGTGAATAACAAGCATTTACAATGCAACGGTTTCGCCTTTGCAAAAGTTAGAGCTATTAGCATTGTAAATGACAAAATTGTCATTTATGTGCTGGTTTTTAAAACGGATAAATAAATGGCATTGTCATTTACAATGCCAATAGCTTAATCTCTCGCAAATGCCACAGACAGACCCACACCTACACACACACAGACCGACACCTACACACACAGAGCCTGCCCCCCCACACACAGAGCCACACTTATGTCAAATAAAAATGTGATACCAGATCACTGAACTGCAAGTGTACAGTCCAAATTGGTTGAAATGTTTTGGGATCGAACTCGGGAGGGCCCAGTGAGAAATAAAGAAATGTAGTTCGGTTTTAATTTCTATGGCAGTAGTTAGGGTTGCGGAAAGATGAACATTCATTAACTCAATTGGAAGCTTAAAACACAAAGCCGACAAAAAGATGTCAAGCACAGACTAGAAGTCACAGACAGCAGGCAGGAACCGGCCACCCACTGCCTGTGTCTGAAGGGTACCAAGAGAGTGGGATCATTTCAGTCCAAGCTTCAGAGGGGGCCATCGCCTCCATAAAACCCAGAAGCGTCATCTGATCACTCGTCAGCAATTTACCTTGCATCCCTCCTAGTCGGTAGCTACCACCATGCTGGTAATCAATAAAGTGCAGACTTAAGCAAGGCACAGGACTGGTGCTACTCAAAGACAACAAACTGATCATACCGCCTCCTCCAATAATGGGGCAACAGCAGCTCCGGCTGGGGCACTTCCACGTCCCCGCCTGAAGGGCACATAATACATGGAGCTCTAGGGAAGCCTAGTGGCGGGACCTGTTCTCCTAGACACAAGAGGGAAAGCGCGCTTCTAGAGGATTGGGTTGTTCTCACAAGCTAGAAGTGGCGGTAGAACATTTGTCAAGAAGAATTAAGTAAAATCAAGAAACGATCCAAAACTAATGTACTATATGCCAAATAAAGCAAAGAAGACATATAGGCAATTACTGTATGAAACAAGGGGAAAATGTAAGATTACATAGAATCCATCTCACATGGAAACTACACTTTCTGAAGACTTGGCTCTGGAGTAATCAACGCAGAATTTAAAGACAAAGATTCAGAAAAGTAAATGTTATTTAATAAATGGGGACCACTCGCATCCATTCTGCTCGTGTTTCAGTGTGGCCTTATTTATTAGCCTTTACAGTTTGGTAAAGCACGTATTAACTTCTCTAACCACAAGATAAGGAAGAAAATCGCATTTTTTCATTTAAACTAGCTTCTCATTTGAACTTGGAACACGAATGATGACCCAGCGGTAGGAAACCTCAAGGAGAGCCATTTCAGTGTCTTCCTAAATCAATCCTAGAGGTGTAAACATTCTTCTACAGTGAGGGATTTAAAGGACAGATCTAGGAACTAAGGTTATCAGAGAAAAGAGAAAAAAGTAAACTGTGTTGGAAGCTCTCCGGTTTCTATGTTTTACCCTCCCTAAAGCAGCTCTGAGGTCAGACAGGGCCAGGGTGTGCAGGGAGGATTCTGGGTGGGTGCGGACAAACCAGGCGCACACTCCTTTGGGAAAAGCGCACGCCCAAGGAAAGGGGGGTTTGTATTATTTATACCTGGCATTGTCTCCTCTGCACAGAGAGGCGTCGCACCCATGTGCTTTGGGCGGAAGGTGTAACAGGTGACGTGGGTGAGCGCACACACAGGAGATATACAGCAGGACGCCCCTCGGAGCTCAGCCATGCAGCCAGCGGGAGATCCCACAAGTGTGGGCTGGGAAGGCTCATCCAGCTCTCCATGACACTAGCACGGCAACCTTCGGCGCTGTGTCTAAATAAATAACATATTATGTAACTCACAAGGGCTCCAGCAGCGGCTCAGCGGACACTATCATCCCAAACACTATGGGAACGAAGAGTAAAACACAGAGCCACCCTGAAAACAAAGAATATTTTGCACCAGAACAGGCAGGGGAAAATTTGCAAAATGCAGTCAGACTTAAGAGTGGAAAAGTGTGGAACCTTAAGCATGTGGCTTTAGGTTAAATGGATCAGTGAAAGTACTAATGGTAATCCTCGAAGCGGAAGTAGGAATTCCCTTTGGTTGAAAGACATGCAGAGTAACAGTTTATGGCACAGGTGGGGCTGTGGGGGCAGGCACGTCCAGTGCAGTTTCAATGGAGCGTACTAAGGGTGGCAATGTAGAATGTGAGGATACACTGAAACCTACAGTGACTGTGTCAAACTGCGAGAGAAGGAAGCGGGAATTACCTGGATGGTTGTAGGATTATGTTGTGGGTTAAGTTTACCATTGTTATATTGTTCTGGTGATAATGGAGTATTGTATTTCTGACTTTTTGTGTGTATTTTCTTCCGCTTCTCCAATTCTTCAAGGTGTTATATTCCTTGATGTATTGTAATTATGTTTTAAGTGAAATATGGGGGGAGGGGGGGTTATGGTTGTATACTTATAAAGTGGGAGAATGTAGGACATGTTGTGACAAGGATAGGTCCCATGGTTGAGCATTCAGTAAAAGACAGTTGCTGTGGCAGAGGAGCTTATCAGACATGTTTCCTGTATGTCCAGGGCGTATCTAGTATAGAGCAAGCTATGTGTTCCTGAAACCTGCTTCGAGTTTGTGTGTGCATACGAGGGAAACAAACACACTTCACACGTCTTCGGGTATAATTGAGGCGGACAATTCTGGCGGTCAAGTGACTTCAACGAGAAAATATCTGCACCACACAAAACTGTGATTGCGCGTTTTCTTCAAGTTAATATCTCTGCGTAGTAATGGCAGATGCCTTGCTGGTACATACAGGGGCCCCTTTGTTGTTATCCTGCGGTTGGAGCATGAATGCTCCTAACACGAAGAGGCTAGCATCACTGACAGTTCGGTAGGCTTCCTATGATCATAGAACTTAATAGAGGTTTCAGCGCACGGGGCGTTTTCGGTCCTTGTGGATACTAATTCCGAGCCATCTACCCTCGCACGGGCAGTTTCAGATGTCAAGCGGTCTCATCACGTTGATGGCTAAGCAGACGGGGCAAAACAGTTGGCCGCCCAACAAATGGGGGCACCCACCACCGTATATCGTCTACAAAATAAGGCTAAATCGTCTGTTCATCAAGAAAGATCCACAAGTGGTGAAACAAAGTAATTTAACAAGCACAGGAATATACTACACAGTCTCGTATTTCCCCCATCGTCATAATGAACCCTGCAGGCCTCTCTCATTCACCACTTCGTAATAATTTTAAATTTCTGAGTTAAATACTAACGAGCAACGCAAGATCCAGTGGTGCATCTCTAAAAGGAAAAGTGGCCCAACGCCGACCACAGTGCATGTTTCCCTTCACTGCTGGCAGCCTGAAATGTGTATTGGTGGGCATCAAGAAAGAAGTCTAACAAGAACATCCACTTACGTCTCTCGGATACCACTTCCGGACAGTCTCAGTCCAGGCTCGCATCCGCCCTCAATCTTCCTTAGGCCGGTGCGGCCCCGCCTTCGGGTGCTTGTCGAAGCAGCCAGAAGCAGTGAGGTCGGAAGGTCCGGTTGGACCTGCAGACTCTATTAACAGCTGCCCGAGCCGGCGTATTTAGCCCCGTCCCATTCCTGGGGCTCATACCACAGCTCCAGCTTCTTACTAAACATGGATGACTGCTTCCTGTAACGAAAGTAGGGATTGGGCGGTGCCTCATTCAACGTAGTCACGTAGCACGTTAGAGACGGTAAAGCTACCGGAAGTTGTAGTTCAGCACAACTTCCCGCCCCTAACCTAAAATTCGTGTTCATTTTCGTTCGCATTACTGAGGAACTACTGTACCGCTTATCTTTTTACGGGATTTATGTATATTGTATCCCCATTTCAACGCTTTGCAGCGCTAATCTACTAGACGGAATAATTATTTATTGAGGAGTTTTCTGAAAAGTTACGTAATAGTAATAATGTAAATGTATTTATAGAGCGCTTAAGACCATGGACAAGGCATTGAAGCTGTTTTCAGCCTATAGCATGTAATCTGTCGGCTACAGTACATTACAAGATGAAAAACAAGTCAGGTCCCGGGCCGCGCTGTGATTGGCTGACGTCACGGGGGTGTCCCGGGCCGGCAGCCAATCACAGCGCGGCCCGGGAATGACGTCACGGGGGTGTCCCGGGCCGGCAGCCAATCGCAGCGCGGCCCGGGACAAAGGGGCGGGGCTTAAAAAAAGCACCAGAAACGCCCCCGAATCGCGTTTTCTGGAGAAAGCGCGATTGACAGCCTCTGCCTCCCAATGGCTATCCTCCATTTATGGAGCTAGCCAATGAGAGGCAGAGGCGGGGCCGACATCCCTACTGAAGACAATAGTTTTCAAACTGGGAGGGGCACTTCGTGCCCCTCGCCAGGTTCGAAACCTAAAAAAAACCTGATATGTAATACATACATAAATTTGCTAAATAATTCTAAATTGGTTCAGGTATTGCAGAAGGGATGATTTAATTTCAGGAGTTATAACAAGCTTATTGTTCGACCAAAAATCAGACCTGATCTGCAGTCATTCCTAATGATATACCTAATAACACCTCTAAGGCCTGCTCTGTGGAATACTTGTGCATAGTGAGGCTAAATCCAGAGTCACTAGTAATTGATTTGGTGGAATGAATGGCTGATTCTCAACAATCTTGATGACCTCCATGGTGTCTCCTATGTAGGACGTAGTTGTTGCACTCAGCTTCAAAAATAGGTTGATGTATTTACAAAGAGGTTCTAAGACAGGAAAACAACCCAACACTATTGGCCTTCCATGGGGATTTTTCCAAAGCATTCTGTATTTTAGGGAGTCGTTAAATTGTGGGCATCCTTGGTATTTCATGTTGAGAAAATCAAATTCCAGTTCACTAAGATTACCTTCAGTTAACCCTTCCTGTGTCACTTGTTGGATCAATGTAACAACTTGATGTGTGGGATCCCTTTGTATGTTAATATGTTATGTTAATAACTTTTATTAGGCGCACAGCTGCCCCAGCGAAGGGGCGTCCTGGCGCCTGATCAAGTACCACAACACAACAAATCGATGCTGAGAAGAGAGGGAATCAGTCAGCAGGAGCGAACAAATGCTGAGAAGAGGGAATCAATCAGCAATAGCGAACAGATGGGTTTTTATGGCGCGTCTAAAAAGAGTAAGGCTGTTCAGGGCACGAATATGGGCAGGGAGAGAGTTCCATAATGCAGCCGCCAGAACTCGAAAAGAAAGACCTCCCATCCTACTCAGCCTGAACATGGTCTTAGTCGCCAGATGAAGAGATTCCGACCTGAGAGCCCGCGTGGGAACATAGGGGGAAACAAGACCCGCAAGGGCTGGAGGAGAGGAGAGTTTCAAGATCTTAAAAGTAAGACAAAGAGCCTTGAATTTAATTCTCTGTCTGACCGGCAGCCAGTGAAGGGAGGTCAAGACAGCAGAGACAGAACAGCGTCCTGGAAGGCCAACAATGGCCCGCGCCGCAGCATTCTGCACCCTTTGCAGCCTAGCAGCCTCTGCCTGATTCACTCCAAGCAGCAGTGCACTCCCATAGTCCAGCCGAGAGAGGATAGAGGCTTGGACCACCATTTGCCGAGTAGGGGGGTCGAAGAATTTGAGGATTGGTCTCAGTCCTCGCAGAATACCATAGCAGGTAGCTGCAGTCTTCTTTGTGTGGCTGGTAAAGGAGAGAGTAGGATCCAGCCAAACCCCCAAGTTCTTAACTTCGGCAGCTGGGATGGGGGTCACTCCCAATTCTGGAGGCCACCATTGATCTCCCCAGAGTTCCGCTTGCTTCCCTAGAATAAGGACCTCGGTTTTTTTGGCATTTAACTGTAAACAGTTAATGCGCATCCAGTTGGCCACGGCTATGAGTCCTGCGCGGAATCTGGGAGCAGTCACCTCAGGGTCCCCACTGAGTGTCACCGCCAGCTGCGTGTCGTCGGCATACGATAGTAACATTCTTGCACACTCAATGATGTCAGTACTTCAGTGCAGTAATCCTCCACTTGCTGTACCACTGTATGTTATGTCATGTTATGTTAGTTCGACTTGTATAGCGCAACAGCTGCCTCAGCAAAGAGGTGTCCCAGCGCTTACTACAGGCAGACAGCTAGAAACTAGAGCCTAAACTGAAGGGAAGAGATGAGTTTTTATTGCCTTCCTAAACGTCAAGTAGTTATCCAGACTGCGAATGTGAAGGGGGAGAGAATTCTAAAGCTTGGCCGCTAGATAGTGGAAAGATCATCCCCTGGCACGTAGATGTTTTACTCACAGGACCAGAGCTAAGCATGACCCCATAGAACGCAGATGGCGCAAGGGTGTGTAAGATACCAACACGTTGGACAGAATACAAATGGAGAAGATGATTTCTAACCCAAAGGGAGGGGACACATTAAGTGTATTGAATATGAGGGGATGTAAATGGATACATGTGCTTGATACTTTTAATGAAGGACTGAATTGATTTGAGGACATTTCCAGACAGGTGTCACTATTGAATAATGGCTAGATATGTAACACACTAGCTATATCCATGCACATTGTACTTCTATCAATTGCATCAACTTTTGTCGGATTTTAAATGTACAATCCACTGTGAAGTTTTGGAAAATGGTGAATGTGTGAAGTTGGCGTATAACTTGCTGAAATGATCTGATGTTAATACAGCAAAATATCGGTTTAGACTGTTACTTCATAATTTCTTTCAATTGCACCGCCTTTTGTCAAATCATCAGATTGGTAATGTACAATCTTTTGTGAATTGTGTATAGCTCACAGAAACGTTTTTACGCCAACTTCACATATAATATATAATAATGGTTGTCAACTGACACTGTGTGTATCTATCTCCTTGTCCCGAACATTATGTCACAAATGTGTGCTACATGTATAAAAAAGTTTTACTTTACGCCCTGCAGGCACACATGAACAGAGTTTTACACCTGAGCAAGTTTGTTTCCTTATCAAGTCTAGAACAGGACACAATATTGTACACTATAAATACTATGCATATTCTTAAAGAGGGATCCCTCTCATGAGATAATGAAGCGGTGTCACTGTTATCTGGGGTGACTCTTCTGCCGCATCTCACTACTCACTATCACTGAGAAGAGTCAGGAGACTATTTGATCGTCCATTCTAAATAGGAGGTAAGAGCCAGGCTGTCTCGCCTATTTTATGTGGCCTACGATCTCTTCAGAAGACACTTGACTGAGGTATATAAATAAATATATGGACATATATATTTTTAGGGAAGATTTTCCAGTGTTGAAAAACACAGGGACAAGTGCATTTACTGCCCTGTGGGGACCTATTGGGCCAACTATTTTTCTATTTCTATTTAGGGGGTTTTATAGAGCACTTGGTGACGCACAGCGGCGTGTCCCCGCGCTAAGGAGCTAATACCTGCTGGAACTAACAAGTGCGGAAAGAACTACTGTGTAAATAAAGCAGTCTCCAGCTTGGCTCTAAAGATTGGTTCTGAAGGTTCTAATCGCAGGGCCATAGGTAGTTTGTTCCATCTTGATGCTGCGAGGAACCTAAAAGATCTTCCACCCATCTGGGCTCTAGACACCTTAGGAATTGCCAGGAGTCCTGAGCCGGAAGATCTCAAGGATCGAGATGGCTCATAGGGTGTCAGCAATCCTTTCAAAGGGAGCGGAGATCTCCCGTTGATGATCCGGTGGCACGTGCACAGGGCTTTAAATACCACCCTGCTTCGGATCGGGAGCCAGTGCAAAGACCGGAGGGCCGCTGTGGATCCTGCTCTTCTGGGTAGTCTAAGCACTAGTCTGGCAGCAGCATTCTGGAGAACCTGTAGACGGCTCAGATTCTTCTCCAGAGTTCCTAAGTAGAGAAGATTGCCGTAATCCATCTTTGACGTGACTAGTGCATGTACCAGGGTTTGACGGGCTCTGATAGGTAAGAATTTTAATACCTTCCTGAGACTTTTGAGGTTCCCGAAGCATGATCCAACCACCTGATTGATCTGGGGGCCAAAGGTAAGGTCAGAGTCAAACCAGATACCCAAGTTCTTTGCTTTCTGGCAAGGGGTGGGTGCTGGACCTAAACACGGCGGCCACCACGCCGACGTCCACGCCGATCGGTCTCCCCCCACCACCAGCACCTCGGTTTTGCCTCCGTTGAGCTTGAGGCAGTTGGCGGACATCCAGGCCGCTAGGTCTTGCATGCACGCTCTGAAGATGTCCGCCGAGGGGCCGGGCGCACGTGACAGGGAGATGACCAACTGCGTGTCGTCGGCATATGACACCATTCGAAGGCCGTAACTCTCTACTAAGGTAGCGATCGGGGCAACATAAAGATTAAAAAGGGTTGGGCTCAGGGATGAGCCCTGCGGCACCCCTTGATCCAAAGAGATGCGCTCAACACTGCCTTTCTACGACCTCTTCCCGGTTGGGAGGTGAGTGGTTTTGAAAGCTTGTTTAATTGTCTCACTGCTTTTGTTAGACAGCAATTAATAATCACATATTTTCACAAAGGAGTTACCCTGTAAGGGGGACTTCCCCCATTTTCAGCCCCTTAACTGTGCATCTAAGAGAATGCAGTGACTCAGTAGATACATTTATGGTTGACTCCAGTCATGATCAATATAAAATGTTTCAATTATTAATATACGCTATATCAACACATATGGTCTCACACGTTTTTGTAGTCTATTACACAGGCTGCATTAGATTTTAGTCCTGATGAAGACCGGCATAGATGTTTTTATGAAAACACACCTAATAAGGGTCAAAACATCAATGATCTAAGTATCATGCCCATGCTAGATCTGAAGTCCGGTGAAAAGCAGAAAAGAAAAGGTTATATAGCCAAAACGGGCGATGCATTGATAAAATTGAATTTTGTCATATCAAACCCTGAAAACAATACTCCATATTTATCCATTAAGTCACCTGTAGTCAGCAATTGCACTGCACACGCACATTTCCCACATCACTTCTTGAAGCAGCCTTTTTGAATGTCTGTTTCATGTAACTTCGAAATATAAAAAGTGAACATACGAATAAAACGTGAAACCCCACCCATGTGTGTTTGTAATAATTTATTGTTGTAGAGAAATTAATAGAGAGATGTGTTTCCTTCAATTGTAGTGAAGAAATGAACATATAGCATTAGCTTTTTTTCTCAAACGAAACCAGATGTTCACAAATACTATTACATACCCAGGTTCCGACGAATATAGGGTCACCCATTGTATTAATGGTACACACTATTTTTGTCATCTATTTTCTGACCTATATCCAATCAAGTTAGTGATGGTATCCTTACTAACCTGTGTGGCTAATATTCTTGCATGGTTGCAATCTGGTTTTGTGAGTAGTGTAATAAGCTCCTAATGATTTGGGTTTGAAGAGTATAGCTGCAGTGTTGATGCTGCAAGAAAGCACTGTACAGTGTAATTCCTAATACAGAGTGGTAGAGGAGATGATGATGTTCCACCATTTCAGTGCTTTGTTAGTTGATGGGGGTCTCTGCCCAGACATTGAAGTGGGTCAAGAGCATGATCCTGTTTGTTACCACTTGGTTACATGGGGATAAGTCTATATAAAATATCTTTCAGATGTTAACCAGGAATGCTATTAAATGCAGTTGGATATCCACATTAGCAGTGCTCCAAGATCAAGGAATCCCCTTTCCAAGCTTTTGTATCAATGCTTCTGTATATTCCGAAGCTGTATTATTCTTTACAATACACAAGAAAGTTTTTTATAAAATCTCATTTCCAAACCATGCTCTACAGAATCATCTCTCCCACTTGGTCTCACTCCTGACCCTCATTGTACTCAACATATGGTGCTAAACAAATCATGAGGATTCAAATGTCAAAATGCCCAAACAACAATGATTGATTTTATTACTGTCCATCGCAAATGGTTTATTTATAAGTACATGGACCCTTAGCTAATTTTTTATATACATAGGATGGTACTAATCCAGCGGGTTCCAGCCTCAGATACTCAAACACCATATACTCACCTGGGCCCATAAAGACACACACATTCACATATGCTAATAAATACCGCTGGGGTCAATTTTTATGAATACTTTCTGAGATTAGTTACCTGTCAGCATTTAACTAATCTTTCCTCTGGTCAATGGACCTATTAGTTGGAACTAGTTAATGGTGAAATGACTTATGTGAATTATTTCTCTTCTATTTTGAAATAACCACAGACTCTGGAAAAGTTGAAGTGTTTTATCTAGTTAAATTCATGTGAGCCAAAACCAAAATACAGTACGAACTCCTTTTCTCCATGGAAGGAAAGTCAATTATTTCAATAATCAGTCACCTATATTAGAGCGAAATTTCACAATGACAGTACTCTGGAAAAGAGAGGATAGAGAGAGCAGTACAATGACATACTACACAGAAGTATATTTCCCTAGAACGGTGTGGAAACCAACACCTTGGCCAAGGAGTTGGAAAGGTCCCCTGGGAAAGATCAGGTGACAGAAGACTTCAGGACAGGTTTCAGGGCAGGATATGTGACCTCTTCTAGATCTGACACCTGCGTCGCATCCCTCTCTGACACTATCTTCCTCCTTGATTCTTCCGCGATCTTCTTCTAATTAAGTACCTCCTCGATTCTTCTGCGATCTTCTTCTAATTATTTGGCTTAACTTCAAAGTCTGCAGATCGATTCTTCTTCAGCATTTGTTCAGCTCTCAGACAGCATCTCACTCTCTCAGCATCACAGCATCACTTTGTATCTTCTAACTAACTAAATTACCTCCATTATACCTTTCATTGCTCATGTGCCACCCATTAATGTTTCAACTTTATGAAACTCCTAATTCTGACTGGACAGGGAAGGGGGGATGATCATCACGCCATACTAAGTTTCAATATTTTTTTTTGGTTCTTTGTTTAATGTTCCCACCCCATAATTCTTATTCCCAAGCTTATTTCCTACCTGTGTTCACATCTTTATCAAACAAAAGTATACATATGACATTCATTTCTTTTCAACATTTAGGATGTCCAGCAGGTTCCCAGGACATGTAACAATGATGGCCTTGGACAGGTTTCAGAAACTACATCATGGCTTCCCGGCTTGTTATTACTGCGCCTGCGTGAAAGTCACATGTGGCATGGGCTTCTGTTTCACTCGGAGGCCCAAATACGAACTAATAAAGAGGTCAAAAAGAAACATTAAATGACTTCACTGTATACCACCTATCCCTACTCTACTCCCATTTGTTTATAAAAGCTCTTCCTGCATTAGCAATTAGTAAATAGCTTGTTTTAGTTTCAGCAAAGCAGATGCTTAGCATGTGAGGTTTCAAGCGGCCATTTTAAAGCAACTGCGCAGGTGCAGACATTTCCCTCCAAGCGAAAGAACGTCATTCTGCTTAGATGCAGGTGACGAATGCACAGTACCGCTTCCCGCGTTAGCAACCATTTTAAGTTTCACTCGGGTTACTTGTCAGTAACACACATAAGCAAGCTTCATCTTTACTGAAAAATGTATAGTGTGGTGCATATTAATTTACACAATACTTTATTAGTACAATGTCACGGGTTATATGAGAGGATTGCATCCGAACAAGTCTCTTTTATACGAGTCCTTGCTCCATTAATCCCCTCTCTGATGGCATTTGTGCCATCACAAAATCATCCATCATCAAACCAGACTCAATTCTCTTTCTGGTCTTTTTAGGTCCTTCTTCACTTCTATCTTTTAAATTTTTCATCTTTTTATATAGTTCGCCTTTCATTTCTTCTAACTGAATTTTTTCATACTTTCTTTTCTTTCCCTTTTCATTTACTTCATATCTCTTTCTCTTTCTACAACATTTGCACCATGTCATTATTGCTAAGACTAATATTATTAATTTCAAATATGGGTAGTATTATTAGGCCTTCAAAACCTTTGTCTATATTAGTAAACCAAGTCCCTATTGAGGTAATGCTATTTGTTAATTTCTTCCGTACACTATCAACTTCCAGTGGTTTCAAATCTTCTTCCAATTTTGAAATATTTTTAATGTATCCTCCAATTTCTACACTTTTATCTGGAATATAAGTGCAACATTATTGCGCTTTCAGCATTTTTCAGACTCTGCCCTCTTTTGTCAATAATATTTCAAGAGCAAGTCGATTTTGTAAAACCATTGATCTAATTGCAACCATTTCTGTGTTGATCATTAAGAACCCTCCAGCAGTATCAGTCGATAGACGACCAACTACTGTGGAAAACTGACACATTTTCCGTGAATTCAGAATGACTCCCACTGATGGTATCAATGTACTAAATATATCGCCTGCTATTTCTGAGAAACTAGCTCTTTTCCTATGGGTTAGTTTGTTTGTGTTTTCATTGCTTCCAGTGATTCTTTTCACATGATAGACTTTAGGGAATACTATTCCAAAATAGCAACTCCCATACCAACGTGCATGCAATCTAAAATAAGCTTTATTCTTGCACACATAATAAACTCCAGAACAAACTGGATCTGTTCCCCCTTTTAGTCCCCATCCTCCAATTATCAAAAAGTTATGTTCACATTCACTGGAACCAATAAATACATTGTTATAGTAAGTCTTTAATCTATGGAGGCAGATACTCCCTTTCTTTTCAAAATCTAGGGACATCGTAGCATGAGTCTTGCCAGTTGTATACATTTCCTCTTTCTCAGCTCATTGAAGAATCTGAGGTTTCAGAAACCTTTCTTTGTAAGCCCTGTCGCCTTTCCTCAACTAAATTCAGAAATACCTTTTCTTCTTCGTGTAATGAACATGTTAGATTTTTTTGTGTGCGTCTGCTATATCTATTGTTTTCATATTAAAGAAATATTCACCCATAAACTGTGCATCTTTAGTACTAAGAACTGGATTCATACTCTGACGAATAGGAACCTCTGAAAATATCACATCTACGTTTGAATAATAATACTGTAATTTTCCCATTCTATAAAATAAACTAGTTAATATACATGAAATACCATATGTTAATGGTAAATGGTGATAAGTAACAGCTTCTGCTATTGAAGCTGGTAATTGCATACATACATAATAATCACTAATCTCCATGGTGTCTATGTACTGCACTAATAACTTTTTGAAGACATTTAAAGCAGTGTTATTATTTGTCACAGTGTGATGTAAATCTGTCTCATCTTGTACTTCGGATTCTACTCTATTTCCTTTCAGGTTAGCCTCCCTTTCATTAATATCTGTGTTATTTTACTTTTCTGTCACCATCAAATAAGGGATCGCTATGGTTAATACTAACCAGAATACTAAAAATATGCTACTTATACATATTCTACAACACTTCTTTGTACAATTTTGTTTTGGTCTTCCAGCAACCCTATCATCAGCCATTTTAATTTAAGAAGATTCCTCTTTTTTCTTTACCCTATGTTTATAAATGTTATTTATTTGATCTTCAAGGGGGTCTCACCTTTCCTTCGTCAATCTGTTTAACAATTATTTCTTTGTCACTTTCTTCATTCAAATCTAAATTCTCAAATTCTTCAAGAATCACATAGGTCCATTCAGGACCTTTGAACTTATTGTTCAAAATTCGCAGTCTTTGACTCCTTCGCCTGGGTTTTTTAGTCAATTCCCCAGACTGACTTGAAACTTCATTTACTTGCTCAAGTTCTTCACTTATTGTATATGATAATTTAATCTTTTAACACCACCTGACCAATTATCACCTTTTTGGTTTGTACTGCAATTTCACTTTCCTCGTCTCTTTCAAGTATTCTTATATTTTCGTTATGTTGTGGCACAATTTGATTATCTTCATTTTCAGAGTTCCTCTCTATCTGTCCTTGTTCAGGGCTTATTGTTGTGATTTCATAGGCCTGAACGTGTTCTTCTTCCCCTATCTGGTCCTGTTCAGGTCTTATTTCATCTTGTTCTTCTTCTTCCTGAACTTATTCTTTTTTTCGTGACTGGCCCTGCTCAGGTCTTACTGCACTTTGCTTTTCTGCAACCTGAACATGTTCTTCTAATACTTTCTGTCCCTCCTCAGATCCGTGAATATGTTGGTTCACCTCGGTCTGAGTATATTTTTCTCTCCCTGTCTGATCCTGCTCAGGGTCTCCAACAGTTTTATTCACCCTTTACTGAGCTTTTTCTTTTACACCTGTCTAGTTTCTTGCTTTTCTAATTTGGTTCTACTTCTTGTTTTAATAATCACCTCAGGTATGTCAACTACTGGTATCCAGTCTTCCTAACTTGCGCTCGGTTGTTCTTGGTCAGCTACTACAAAATCTGTTATTCTAAAATCTTCAGCTGTACAACCTGCAGCGACCTCAACTGCTTGTGTCAGTTGTGGTTCCCTTTCCTAAGGAGCTGCTACCCTTTTGGTATGACTGGCATGGAGCCAGTTAGGCAAACCTGCACATTTCACTGCTGTTGTTGTAACTAGTGTGAGCTGTTGCGGTTCATCCCACCTGGGGGCTAGATACGACTCTCTGGTGTGATTCTTCACTACCACCCATTCTCCGGGATTTAAATCATGTGCCTGATCTGGCTGCCTGGCAACTGCATCTTCTCCAACCTGGTGAGAGACAGAACGCACTAGGTCAGCCAATCCTTTACAATAATCTAGTACCAGATCATCATATACTTAACAGTTTGTGTCCTGGTATGAATGCTAGTCTCATTGCTCTTCCCATGAGAATTTCATGGGGACTCAATCCTGTGTTTCTATCAGGAATATTTCTGAGTCCCATCAGAACAAGAGGTAATTCATCTGGCCAATACAGTCATGTGGATGCACACACCTTTACCAATCTTGATTTGATTGTGCCATTCATTTGTTTTACCACTCCAGAAGCCTCTGGACGATATGCACAGCGTAGTTTGTGTTAAATTTTAATTGATTCACAAGTTTAACCAAATTATTTCATAATTAAAGTGAGTTCCTCTATCTGATTCCACAGTTACTGGAAAACCAAACCGTGGAATTAGCTCCCTCAACAGCAGTCTGGCAACTGTTATGTTGCCATTTCTTTTAGTAGGGTATGCTTCCACCCACGGTGAGAATAAACACACTATGACAAGGATGTACTTCAATCCCCTGCATGGTATTAATTGGATAAAATCTATCTGTAGCCTCACAAATGGTCCTTTCTCTTTTCCAATTCTTCCCAAACAGACCACTATTTTCCTGCCTGAGTTTATTTGTTGACAAGTTAAGCATCACTGGAAAAGACTCTCTGCGACAGCCCTAAATCTCGGATTATACCAATCCTGTCAAAAGAGCCTGATCATGGCATCTCTGCCTACGTGTGTGTCTCCATGATGCATTCAGGCCCTTTGAGAGCGTAAACAGTTCGGCATCACTAATCTGCCATCTTGGTAAATTCACACGTCATCCTCTGTTTTCCTTTGACACCCTGTTTTTATCCACTCCTCCTTCTCACTCACTTCCACCTCACCCTTTAACTGTCTCACCTCATCCCATGTATTTAGTGCTGAGAGTAGCATAAGTTGGCATCTAATTCCACTTGTTTCAATTTTCCTGTTTAGTGCCATTTTATTTTTGGCACAGTACTGGGCAACCTGGTCAGCATATCGATTACCAGCTACCACATAGTTATTTCCTGACTGATGTGCAGCACACTTGACCACTGCCACCTCGTTTGGCAATTTTATTGCTTCCAACAGTTCTTAAACACATTTTTCATTTTTAATAGGGGATCCTGAAGAAGTCATGAAATTCCTCTGCATCCAGAGCTGGCCATATTCATGCACAGCCCCGTAACAATACTGGCTATCAGTGTAAATGGTTACTTTCCAGTTCTTCCCAATTTTGCAAGCTTTAATTAAATCTATCAATTCAACGACTTGTGTAGACTTGACTCCTGGTAAATAGGATGCTTCGACTATCCCAGCAATTGTGCATACAGCATAAACTGCACTTAATCCTCCTTCCTCATGTCTCATACCGGAGCCATCTACAAATAGCTCATGTTCTGATTCTTTCAGGGGCACTTCCTGTATGTCTGGACGGGGCTTGGTACATGACTCTGTAACATCCAGACAGTCATGCTCAACTTCATCTCTTACTTCTTCCCCGTGTACATCTGGTAATAAAGTAGCAGGATTAAGTACAGTACACCTGACCACGGTCCCGTTTTCTGCTCCCAAAATAAGTCTTTCGTACTTTGTCATCCGACTAGGGGTAAGGTACTGTGTTTGTGTTCTAGTCAAAAGAATTTCCACTGAATTTGGAACAAATACTTTCACAGGATGTCCCATCACAATGGGCTTACTTCGTTCCAGACTCATGCAAGTAACAGCTACTGCTTTTGAACAACTAGGTAATGCTGACGCTACAGGGTCCAAAGTAGCAGAAAAGTGTGCTACTGGACGTCTCATCAAACCATGTAATTGGGTTAACACTGAAAGGGCATAATTTTCTCTTTCGCAACAAAATAGTGCAAGTTCTTTTGTATAGTTGGGCATACCTAGGGCTGGAGCTTCACATAAACAATATTGTAATTTCACAAAAGCTTCCATGCTTTCATTATCCCAGACTACTGGGTCCTTTGACCGTTTCCCTGTCATCTGTATTAGTGGTTTAGCTAACAAAGAAAAACCCACAATCCACTGTCTACAATACCCCACTACCCCGAGAAACATTCAGATTTCTCTCTGGGTTTGTGGTAACTGCATTTGTTTTATTATCTTTATTCTTTCAGGGGTCACTTTTCTCATTCCTCTTTCTATTTGGTGTCCTAAATATTTGACTCCTGTTCGACAAAATTGTATTTTCTCTGGAGACACTTTGTGTCCACCATCAGCCAAATAATTCAGCAAGGCAATTGAATCAGTAACACACTCATCTCGCGACTTTGATGCAATGAGCAAGCCGTCGATATAATGGACTAGGACTGAGTTTTTATGCATCACTAGTGTTACTAGTCACTTTTTCAAAATGTTATTGAAAATCTAGGGACTCTCTGTATACCCTTGAGGAACTCAATTCCATACTAAAATATTGTCCTCAAACTTAAATGGCAAAAGATGCTGGCTGTCTCGGTGTAAAGGACTGGAGAAAAATGCTTGGCATAAATTATTTACAGTAACCCATCCTGCGTTCCATGGTATTTGATACAGAATTACTGCTAGATTTGGCACTATTGGGCAACAAGGCACAACAATCTTATTAATCTTTCTTAAATTCTGAACTATCTGGTATTTTCCGCTAGGCTTCTTAATGCCAATTGTAGGTGAAATCCAAGGACTGCTCTTTATTTCTTTTAAAATGCCTTGCTTAACCATTCGATCAATTTCTGCTGCAACACCTGCTTTAACTTCAGGGCTCATTTTGTATTGCCTAGTATTTGGGTAGACTGCACCTTCTTTTACACTCACCTTTACGGGGTCTACATTAGTCATTAACCTACTTCTTTTCCAGTGAAATATTAGTGTGGTTCCTATATTCCCAAAAGGGTCTCTGCATTGGAATAATATATCCTATATATTAGACGTAGGACTGAGGTCTACTTGGTCTCTATCAAATATACTAAACTTAATAGTGAGTGCCATCTAGCTCAGAGGTCACTAGAAACTTTCTCAAATTCACAAGAAGGATTAGTTTCTGACAAACACATAAACATGACAAATTTGTTTCCCAAGAATAAGAAATATATCTAGAGTCATGGAAACAATAGATAAGTATTTCACTCAGTCAATCGTGCATGCTTCATTTCAACAGATCTTGTAGAGAAATAGAGAGACGGGCGGTTTCAATATAAAGGTTTATTGAACAGTCTTCTTTCTCATACAAGAGAAGTGAACTGCTGCATTAGTTAATTATACTGCAAAGTATAATGCGTACAGCGAGAATAGTATTATAAAATAATACTGTAAAAGCATTGTATGGTTTCTAAGCCATATACAAATACATACATAAATAACATTGACTAAAGAGACTTATCTGGTGCTTCTAAATACACCTACTCCAATGTACCTAACCTAAGTCTAGTACGTGGGAAGAAGTAAGTATTGTGTAGCATAAGTTTAGTTGTTTTTGCCAAGAATCTGCCAAAGGATTCTCTAGGTTCTAATCAGCTCCATACCTTGGTTTAGAATGAAGGAGGTCTGGTATCTCTGTCTCAGGACTCGATTTCTCAACACCCCGCAAGGGTAGTTTGGAAACACCAGAGCTGGTTTCTCGGTGAGAGAAAAACAGCCTCTTGATCAGTGCGTCAGCTGGAGGGTCGGCTTCCTTCGGCACTTGCTGTAGCGATCTGCGTCGGGCAAGTAGATAGTCGAACTGCTCCGAACCACCGTAGTTTGCCATAGCAAGTGAAGGTATATTTATACCTTGAAGGTGTTTAGGGATGCCATAGATTGACGTAAAGTCGGGCATAATAACGTCAGGAAAGAACCCCTAGGGAATAGTTGTTCTTTGCAAAGTACATGATTTATTGGACAAATCATTATTCAAGCAAGGGGAAGTTCCCTAGCTGCTTAAGCCGATTTTCCAAGAAATCGTTGTGACGTTTGGTACGGGTGGAAGTAGCCATGCCTGTATTTGGTCTACATGGGCTACGTCTAAATAAGGGATTGGTTTCTATGGCTATATAAGGGCAATGTGAATTGTACCTATATAAGAGCATGAATCGGGAACATTCACTCGGAGCTCTAAATGCCACACAACAAAATCCCACACCTCTGGATTCACAGTAATTTTTAATTAATCTGGTAAAACATATTTTGTCATCATTGAATACATCTCGTCTACTTCTGTGCCTTGTTTTGCCAGAATTATTTTATAAACACCGTCTTCATCAGGAATCTGAATCACAACACCATCTGGTGTGCAATAAATTGTGCAGTTCATTTTGAACAATAAGTCTCTTAAATAGAAAGTTTACTGGACTAGAGTTGCACACCACAAATTTGTGCATTTCTCAGAAATTGCCAATGTGCACCTACATGGGTTCTGTTATTAGGGTTCTAATCTGTTTGTTTGAAATGCCTACTACTTGGATGGCTTCTGCCGAGAGGGGTAGATTTAGGATGTCTGCTGTTCTCACAGTAGAACGGTTAGCACCAGTGTCCAATAAAAAGGTAATATCTTTTCCTTCTACCTTCTCATTAATATATAGACCTGACTGATCTACCGGTAAGGATGCGCCAAGTACGCACTCCTCTTTCTCCCCCCTCAGGCACTGTCATTGACCTTCCTCATGAAGGTAACTGTTCTGCAAAAGAAACTGTGAAGTTACAGAATGTTTCATACCACTTTCTCCTAGACCTCCGGTGTCCGCACTGTACTTTGTTCTGTTCACAAAATTTGGCATAGAGGCAGGTGGCAACTGACTCTGCTATCCTACTGCTATTGACTCATTATCACCTCATTTTGCGTCTGTGGATTTAAATTTGATTTGGGGCATTATTACTGAATAATTTTACACTAGTTTTTCAATGTCCCAATTTTCCGCACCCATGACAAGGAAATTTCTTCATTGCTTCCTCTCTGTTCATTCGTCCTCTTGGTTTTACCACATTTTTATCATTTTGACCCCGTCCTTTCACTTGATCATCAGCCTGACTGTTTAATTTAAGCTCTTGATGTTCTGCCAATTTCACTTGTGCCCACATCACTTTTTCCTCCAACTTTTTAGGTCTATTTTCAATATCATCTAAACAATACTTGCCACTCTTTAGAATCTCACCAAAAAGTTTTCCCTGTCAGCACAACATATGCTGCTGAATCATTTTGGAAATTTTTGGTCTTAAACCAGACACAAATCGATATACAAAATTACCCATATCTTTATCTCCGATGTTCTAAAATCTGCTATACTGTTGGAATACCTATAATAGGCGTTCATAATAAGCATGTACAGACTCATTTATTTCTTGGGTTGTTCTATCTATTTTTACCCAATCTGTTTCCTTTGGTGGAATTTTCCCTTTTAAGATCTCTCCTCCCCCTCGGACTCCCTCCCTAAGTTCTGCTCCACCTTAGTTTTTATTTCTGAATGGATGAGCGCCAATCATTTGAAGCTTAAACCGGACAAAACAGAGCTTGTCCTCACGGGTGGCCCTTCAAATCCTTGGTCCCCGGCTCACTGGCCCCCTTCCTTCGGTTTCCCCCCCTCTCCGATTCCCTCTGTTCGGACCCTGGGCATCAAGGTCAGCCATGATCTGACCATGCATGCCCAAGTCCGCTCCGTCGTATCCTCTTGTTTTCTGTCTCTTCGCCTCATTCGGAAGATTTCCCGGTATTTCTCAGCGGACGCCCTCAAATCCATAGTCATGGCTCTCATCACCTCCCGCCTTGATTATGGGAATGGCCTGTACGTGGGCATACCCGCCCATGAAACCCGACGTCTTCAGGCCATCCAAAATCAGGCAACCCGCCTCATTCTTCGTCTCCCTAAATCCTCCCGTATCACCCCAGCACTTAAGTCCCTCCATTGGCTCCCTGTGCACTTTAGATCTTTTTTCAAATTAGCCTGTCTGGTCTTCCGGGCGCACACCCACTCATCTCCTCTTTTTATCAGTTCCATGATAACTCCTTACGTCCCCAGCCGCACTTTCCGTTCCTCTTCTCACTCTCTTTTGCGCGTTCCCCGCTTCCGTAAATTCAGAACGGGGGGCACCCGTTTCTTGGTTTTGGCCCCCCGGTTCTGGAACAGTCTCCCTCTCTCCATTCGCTCCATCCCTACCTTCACTCACTTTCGTAAAGCCCTGAAAACATTTCTGTTTTCTCAGGCATTCCCCTGCTAGCCCCCCCGGATTCCTCCGTTGAGTCAGGTCCAGTCCCCAGCGCCAGGAAGCCGCTTGGCCGCAGTGCGCTTTATGCGCTTTATTAAGTTTCTTTTTCATTTCACTTCATTTCATTTCAAGAAAGTGATCACCTGGTGATATTTCTTCATTACCTACGCTGAAGGGGCACCTGTTTTTTCATCTCTTGGGTACATATCATTAGGTCAATCAACTGTGATTTTACATTCTTTCCACAAATCAGCAGGCACCACTATGTCAAACAGAACATCCACATTTTTCAACAAAACTTTAGAAACCTTCACAAACCTTTCAACCTGCCTGTACCATTCAACTGGTTTTTCTCTTAAATTTGGAAAATCATTAGTAAATGACAAAATCTCTTGTCGAGAGCATGAGACATGTACATATTCCCCTCCTGGAACTTCTCTCATTAGCCGCAATCACTCTGTTTTTCCTGATTCTTTCAACAAGAACAGATATTGTTCGACTTGCCTCTGCTTCCTCCTTTTTCCTCATCCACCTAGCTTTCCATTTGTCTAATCCTCCCCATTTTTGTAGGATGGTCATTAACTCCTTAATCTGCAATTTTTTTCCCGACACATTCATATTTTCCAAAACCTTCTCAGTAAATTCTGCTCTATACGGTTTCTGTAATACTTTTGATCTCCCTATTTCAATTCCCATTTCAAAGGCAAGATCTGTTGGGGTGGGCGGCAAATTCCGTTCCGCTTGCAGAACTTGCAAAATTTTGGCATTTCCGCGTTCCGCGCAGAATGTGGAAATGTCGAAACTTCAGCGATCCATGGCGGAACGGAATTTGGGGGCACCAGGAAGCACTTACAGAGGCCTAGTGTGTGTTTACCTTGTCCATCGTTCTGTTAACCAATGCTGTGATCCTGCCCCAGTGTATATCCAACCATACCCCATTAATGGTCCATAATGGTCACCGCATTTTCAGGACTCTGTCCTATGTGGTGCCTTAATGCGTAGTATTTGACTGCTCAAGATTACTTCGCACACATGAATAATGAACTCCAAACCTATTTCAGAAAAAATCAGGGCACAGGCCAGTCGCCCTGCACCCTCTGTATGGCTAATTTAGCAAAGGGCTGCCAAGTAGGTACAGAGAAGACATCATTACACCTTGGGTGGATGGCAGGAATTGTAAATAGGAGCAGATTTGCAGTTGTAGCTGGGTGGTTGCCATTAGCAAGCTGATCGCATGCTAGCGAGAGGTATTTGAGCTGGTGGCTTGCTGACAAAAGGTTCTTTGGGCCCTAGTGTTCTAGTGAGAAGTCTTCGGTCCCAGGTGTGCTAGAGAGAAATCTTTGTGCCCTAATATGCTAGCAAGAGGTCTTTGGGCTCAAATGTTCTCTTTTTGCCTTGCTCTTATATAATTGATTGGTGCTTATCGATGAAGTGGTAAATAAATCCACACCATTGAATATATATGGCGTTGGTATTAGCGTTGCTTATCAATTTCCATTAGAAAAGCTAATCTATAACCTCATGCGTAATTTCTTTGATTCCAAAATAGCACAGGAATTTCCAGCAGAGAAGAACAGAGTGAGAAATAAATAGGAGAATAAGCGGCAGACACGGGAAGAGCAGAGAGCAGGCGATAGCTCAGCACACACGAGGGATAAGTTACTCTAGATTAATAAACTTCTAAGCTCCTTTTTATGAGCTGAGATATATGAGCTGTTCCTTTTTAAGCAAACACCAGTCTTCTTCAGGCTGCCCTGATGGGCCCCAGGAAGCCCGTTGCTCCCAAGTTCCCATCAACCTCCTGCGGGTCAACACATTTCCATGCTGACCTCAGCAGCCCCAATATTGGTTTCTGAGATGGATAGCACTTTAGCCAAGGCCAGCATGACTCTGGGGCGCACGCAATGCTTTTCTTATTAATGGCGGTGTGGGTCGTACTTGATCCGTATTCCCCGATGGGCACGAGCAACAGGTCTGGGGCCGGCACAATGAGACTCATTAAGGAAGCGGAGGTGGGGTAGCAGCCATTAGCACTACATTAGCCACTTGGGCAGAGTCTCTGGGGCTCTTTAACGCGTGGTGGGCCTGGAAACCATGCAGCTGTACTTACACTCATTCCTCGGTGGCCTACCTCACTAGGTACTGTATTGATTTTGTTTATGTGAGCATGCGTCTGTATGTCTTAGAGTGAGACCCTGCATAACGGCACAACAAGAAATCTCTGCGAGCATGCAAAATTCCACGCGCTCGTTGAGATGTCTTGCCGTTTTGCAGATTTTTGTGGAGGGCAACTCCGCAAATTGCGCCCACACCTCCCTAAAGATCCGTAAATTTTTCATGAAATATTTTTGCATTTCTAGTGATGCTTCTACAAATGAACAATAACTCTTCTTCACTGTAAGTATTTAACCTATCTAATCCCACGTTTCCAGCTATCATTTCTTCCAATTGCACTTTCAATTTGTAAATACCTAAAATCTTTGGTTGTTGGTTCGGTTTGTCTATTCCCTGTGCCCATCTCTCTAATTCTTCCGGAGATACTATTGCGGCACTTTTGGTTCCCGTAGATGTTTCTAAACGTATTTCTTTTGAACAGCTAGGTGTAACTCTTTTCAGGGTTTCATTTATCTGTCCTCTTATCGGCAAATCCATTAATGAAATTACCGAATCTCATTCACCAGCTTCATCCTCAATTATTATATTGTCTTTTCTAGGTTCCTTTATGGGAGTTGCCATAACTGGTGGTTTGGTACAATTCACCTTATCCCCATACAATGGAACAACAGGACCTATAGTCACTGGTATAGTCAATGCTTCAGGGTGTGTATTCAATTGGGTTATTTTCTGTATCAATTCTCTCTATTTTTATTTATTGCTTCTCTTTCTTTTTCCTGGAGTACCCTTTCATTTATTGAATCATATGTAACCCGTGGAACCAAAGGCGTTCCCAAGACGGGGGCACTTGGAGTAGTTCTACTAGGTCCTTCCTGATTAGGTGGAGGATTTTTCATTAGGCTGTCTTCCATAAATTCATCTTCTGATTCCCCACAACCTGTCATTGTTAAATGCTTAGTTTTCTCTGTACACCTGCTCCCCAACTGTTCCTCAGCCATTATTACAGGATACAGTCCCTCCGTAATCATTGCTTGTCTCCATTGTTTCATCTGATTTTCTCATGAATCACACATCTGTTTAGGGAAAAATCCTCTATAACTCCTACTACTTCTAGATCTGGTGCCCTCAAATGACTCGGATTCCCATTCTTCTAATTCCTCATACTGTGTCAATCTAGGTCTGGGTTCTAATTCATTCATTTGCATTCTTAAATTATGAAGGATTCTAGCATTGAACATACCATTTTCTGGAAAAGCTAACCCTTCATCATTTTTAGTATATTCTATCCAATTTTCGAACCACACACAGGTATGATAACCTCTCTCCATCATCATAATAGAGGCAGGTGTCTTTGATGGTGGGATAAGTATTCCCTCTCTAGTCTTCATGGGTTTATCTTTCTTAAAGTAATTTTTGATTTTCTGTGTAAACAACATTTTTCTCTTATCTCTGTACATTTTAGGGGATGATCTTTTTATATATTCGTCTCTTGCAAATCCTACATACCTTCGGTCTGGGCGATTCCCTATTAGTGTTGGATCGTATTTCCACATACAAACTCCACTGTCCAATACTAGTACAGCTTCTATTTTTGACAACCAATTAGATTCTTGTTCACACTCGGGTTTACACCAATCCTAGTACAGCTTCTATTCTTTTTTCCAATCCACAAGTCGTTTAGCCAATACTAGCGCGGTCTTTTGTGACGTCAGTATCACTCTTTACTACTGACCCCTCCTTTACAAATTTGTGTCAGTCACACACCCACTGTTTCATCCAATCCCAGCATGGTTCTCTGTGACATCAGTGCAACTCCGGCACCTAACCCTCCCTTCACAAGGTAACCGGAAAACTTATTTTCTTTCAACTTTGCATTGAATTTCCATTAATAACAATGAAAAAACTTTTGCTACTCTGTCTGTTCAACTAAATCCAAAGAACAGTTTTATTTCTGTTACTGCAAGTAAGGCCTTCCGCTTACTCTTCATACAATGCGAGTAAAACTTCCCGCTTACCCTTCACTCAAGCTCAGGCAAACCTGTTACTTCCTCGGTGTTACCTTTTCTAGGTGATATAACACCAAAGGTTAACTAGCAAACTCTTAGCTATCAATCACTCTCACTCTTACATAGAAATAGTCCCTAATTTAACACCGCCAGCCCTACCTAGCTCCTCAGTGTGATTCCAACAGATGAGTAACCTCACTGCAGTGTGGCTTCCATTTACCACCCGCTATTCACTTCCTGGGAATTTCCAGACAGCATAAAGCAATGCAAACTGGTTTGTTAAAACATAGATCAATAATCTATAATCACCAAACTAGTCAATAATAACCATAGCTCTGCTACCAGAATACTGATCCAGCGGGTTACCAGGCTCAGATACTCAAACACCATATACTCACGTGGGCCCATAAACACGCTGGGCCCGATTCACAGAACTAACTTAAGACAAAATACGAAACTTACTACCATTTTGGTATTCACAGAAGGCACTTACTCATTTTGGTATTCACAGAAGTTAGGAGCCCTAACTTTAGGACTCCTAAATGCCTTCTGTGAATGTACCACCCATTAATGTTTCATCTTTAGGAAACTCCTAATTCTGATTGGACAGCCAAGGGGGGATGATCATCACACCATACCATAAGTTTTAATAATTTTCTTTGGTTCTTTGTTTAATGTTCCCGACCCTTAATTCTTATTACCAAGCTTTATTTCCCACCTATGTTCACGTCTTTATCAAACTAAAGTATACATATGACATTCATTTCTATTCAACATTCAGGATGTCCAGCAGGTTCCCAGGACATGTAACAATGATGGCCTTGGACTGGTTTAAAAAACAACATCAGCTTGTTATTATTGCGTCTGCGTGAAAGTCACGTGTGGCATGGACTTCTGTCTCACTCTGAGGCCCAAATACGAACTTATAAAGAGGTCAAAAAGAAATGTATTATTTTCAAAATAATATGATTTCACTGTATACCACCTATCCCTACTCTACTCCCATTTATTTATAAAAGCTCTTCCTACATTAGCAATTAGTAAATAGCTTGTTTTAGTTTCAGCAAAGCAGATGCTTAGCATGTGAGCCTTCAAGCGGCCATTTTAGAGCGACTGTGCTGGTGCAGAAATTTCCCTCCAAGCCAAAGAACATCATTCGGCGTAGATGCAGGTGATGCATGCGCAGTACAGTTTCCCGCATTAGCAGCCATTTTAAGTTTCACTCAGGTTTCTTCATAGTAAAACACATAAGCAAGCATCATCTTTACTAAAAAATGTGTAGTGTGGTGCATATTAATTTACACAATACTATATTAGTATGATGTCACAGGTTATATGAGAGGATTGCATCCGAGCAAGTTTCTTTTATACGAGTCCTTGCTCCATCAGTACAACGGGTATTGTTTAAACTGTCAGTGACAAATATTGTTTTTATGCTTCAGATTGACATTTCAGGTTAATAAACAAATGCTTAATGTTCTCTCTTAGATTCTCTTAAGACTGCACTCATCATTCTCTTCGTATTCATTGCCCTCATCCTTATCCTCGCACTCTATTGTTGGCTTCAGCATAGGAAGAGAGAAGTAAGTCACTCAGATACTTTCCCATTTCTTTGTTATCATTTTGTCAAAGGGTATGCTTAAATGAAAACTGCAAATGTCATTTACTGTTAATACATTTCAGTGCATTTCATTTGTTTACTTTGTATCGGAAATCAGGCTGACTAGCCGAAGGGCCTGACACAGAATTGGATGTGTTGGAAAGTGCTAAAATATCTGATGCCACACTTTGTCTACGATAAAGTCAATTCAGTCAATGTATTCTCCTTTGTATTCAGTACTTCTTCAAAGAAAATTGGGAAATTTCTGTTACCAGTGTGGGAGCAGAACTCCAAAACTCAAAATCTGTGACAACCCAAATTTCAAAACACCTAAATTTGCCTCATGCAGTTCTGCTTCGGGCTGATCTTATCTTAAACGTCACCCTTCCCAACATCAAACCCATCATTAATTAATTTATAACACTATCCACTTGTAAGAAAACAGTACAGCATTTTCTGTGCGAATGGATCACTGAAATAATATTGAGTCCAAAAATATAGACATACAAAAATATTGAGGATAAAATATCGACTACAAAAATATCGAATTCCTATCTACAAACAGGTAAGTACAAAAATATCGAATCAAAAATATCGTTTAGAAATAATATAGTTAGTCAAAATATCGAATTTTTGTAAATGTCTTATAAGTAATTTAAAATAAATGAAATATTAAAAATAATTAACTATGAAATACTTAAAAATACTTAAATAACCTTAAAATTATAAAATAATTAATTTATGCTAAAAAAATACTATTTTATTTTTTAAATATATATATATATATATATATATATATATATATATATATATATATATATATATATATATATATATATTCACATGATATTAATAAAAAACACAATATTTTTACCATAGGATAGCGGGAGGGTAACATTTGCTATTACCACTCCAGCGAGTGCAACAGTAGGGAAAGCGTTGGATAGGCTGTAGCTCCTGTGTGTTTTTTTACTCTCAACTGAACTCAATAAAGAACTCTAAAAGAACACAAGTAACAAACTAATGTGATTATTGCTGTTAATCTCATCAAAAGTTATCAGTGTCTACAAATCCTAAAGTGGTGCACCTTGACCTTGTTTAAAGTATACAATAGTTCATGTCTTGAACCAACATTGTAACGGTGGGTGTTTTAGAAGTGTGCACACAGATTTTCCCATATATGATAGTGTGGGTTTAAGCTAATATTGTGAGAATATTTGACCAGGTGCTGTTCGGTTGGGAATCCTCCACCGTTGTCTTTTTTCTGAAAGCGTTGGATAGTGTAGGGGTAAAAATTACTATTCCCACTCCAGTGAGTGCAACAGTAGGGAATGTGTTGGATAGCGTAGGGGTAAAAATTACTATTCTCAGTCCAGTGAGTGCAACAGTAGGGAAAGCGTTGGATAGCGTAGGGGTAAAAATTACTATTCCCACTTTAGAGATTGCAACAGTTGGATAGCATAGGGGTAAAAATTACTATTCCCACTCCAGAGAATGCAACAGTAGGGAAAGCGTTGGATAGCGTAGGGTTAAAAATTACTATTCCCACTCTAGTGAGCTTAACAGTAGGGAAAGTAAATATTTAATATATTAATAAAAATAAATTAAATATCAATACCAATCAAAAATTAAATAAAAGTAAATACCAATTTAATATAATATAATATTGAATCAATTAAAAAAATATATATATTAAAAAGAAATAACTACTAATACAAATTATTTACCAATTTAAAATTAATTAATTAACAAATACAATTTAATTACCAATTAATTAAAAATAAATACCAATAAATAAATAAAAATATTTAATAATTACAATTAAGTAACTTCCCACCCTATTCCCCTATAAACCCACAACCCGCTAAGGAAAATAAATTAATAAAATTCACATAGTTATCAATTAATCAATTAATAAAAATTAAATACCAATTAAAAATTAATTAATTACCAATTAAAAATAATTAACAATTTATTCAAAATAAATACCAATATATAAATTAAAATATTTAATTAAATATAATTAAATTACTTCCCACCCTATTCCCCTATAAACCCACAACCCACTATAGAAAACAAATTAATAAGATTCAAATAATTATCAATTAATCAATTAATAAAAATGAATTAATAAATTAAAAATTAATTAATTGGCAATTAAAAATTAATGAACGGAGGAGCTACGATTGCGTCCAAGACGGCCGCGTGAGTCTTGGGCTCCCGAGACCCCCGCCGCCCCGGGCTCAGGCCGTGGGCTTGAATAGCGGCTGTGAAGCGGTACTGGGCGCTTCAATCGGCGTTCCGATCGGCCGTGGGGTGAGGAAGAGTGAGGCCATTGAAGACTGCAGCCTAATAAATTGGAAGCCGGGGCCTCGAGTGAAAGTTAAGCCCCGGCTGTAGTTGATCAACAACGGGGCCAAACCCGGAAGTCTCCGACTCGGCCCCGTGAAAGGATACAGCCTCGCCCCAGGTGCCCCCTGGACTGTTATCTGATGCGGCCTCCCCTGGAGGGGACGGAGAACGGGTGCGGAGCCAGTGGTGGACTTGCGCAGTAGCGCGCTTTGGTTGAGGCAGCCCCTCCCCCTTTTTTTGTGTGATGTGATCATTGCTGCACTGCAACTGGGGGAAAATAGACACACCAAGGACTTGGCTGATTTTAACTTTGGCGCACCGGGACCTGGCGATCCTGGTCCTGATATCTGCTGCAGCCGGCTTGTATAGACTCTCGCCTCTCCCGTGAGACTGGGAGTTGCTGCTGTACTGTGTGAGCCGGCCGGGCAGAATCTTTTGCCCCCCACTAAAATTTGCCGAGGTTGTAATTACATTGAGCGCCTGGAGTTTAATGGTGCCCGTGTCTCCTGTTCTGGCTGCTGCGGCGAGACCCGGTAGGGGGCAATGATTAGGCATGTGGCATAACCTGAATGGTTATTGGTGACACCGCGCATTTTCCTGGACCTCTCTACTGATATTTGTCCGATCAGTTTCGGCTCCCGCAAGACTCGGACTGGCGCCGGCGAGGGCCTGGTCATCCTTGGGTGTGCCGCGCACTGGATTGGGCTCAGGATTGGGTACATTTCCCCAGGATTAGGAAATCGATGAGGACTGAGTGATCGTTGCCATCCTGAGTCATTGAATCATTGGCTACCCAGGTGTGAATACCGTGTGGCTCTCCCGAGATTACGATTTCTGTGGTGGGAGCGTTGTGGATGCTTGGATCACTTTCAGCGGGTTACAGAGTGGCGACAAAACTCGATACGGAAAAACAGCAATCAAAGGTGCCCAGGGGTACTAGGTATACCCAAGCCAAAAAGTTGGACCGTTATACGCAGCCTAGGGGATCGCCATCTGGGTCTGGGAAGTCTCAAGGTGGAGGTGCAGAGATGTCGACCGCCACAGCGGAGCTCACGCTGCAGAACGTGATAGCCGCAATTGAGGGGGTGCGAACCTCACTAGGTAAGAAGATGGAGTCCTTGGATCATAAGCTTGACACAGTCACGATAGAGGTTAACTTAATCCGTGCGGACCTCACCAAAACCAGCGAAAAGGTGAAATCCCTGGACATCAAAACGACCAGTCTTACAGATGATGTGGCCTGGCTGCAGCAAGAGGTCCGTGATTTCAAAACCGCCAGTGATGTCGCCAGTCACAAGTTGGACGAATATGAAGGGAGGGCCCGTAGAAACAATGTGCGTATTATTGGTGTGCCTGAAAAGGCTGAGAGACAGGCCGCTGACCTTTTTGTTGAGGATATCATTCTCAATCATTTGAAGCCCAGAGGCCTTGGACATTTTTTCATGGTGGAAAGAGCACACAGGGTTCCGGGAGGGAGACTGCGCCCTGGGGCCCCACCGAGGCCGATGATCGCGAGGCCGCTTAACTTTAGGGACAGAGACGCTATCCTGCAGGCATCCAGGAATGGAGGTCCTCTCCATATGAAAACTCTGCTCTCAGTTTGTTCCCGGACTTTACGCAGGCAGTACAAAAACAACGGCAAACTTTCATGGGCATCAAGAGGAGACTCCGGGAGAAAATTATTGAAGTATGCCATGATGCATCCTGCCAAGGCTTTCTTCTTTGACATTCCCGAGGTTGCAGCGGACTGGTTGGACATGGTTTATCCTCGGTACGAGCGACAGCGACGGAGCGGAGATGAAGAGGAAGGAACTCAAGAAAAAGAATAAGGACTACTATTGCTGCAGGTGTGGTCGGTATGGGTGGGGGATGGGTGCGTGCTGGTGAGAGTAGTAATTAGCCGATTGGTTAACCTGTTTAGATGGGCCTGATGGTATTGTAGGGGCTGGGCGGGAAATTGGGGGCCGTACTCCTTCTCAGACTTACTCTCCGATAGTTTAGTAGATAGATTATGGGGCGACAGGCACACTGCGAGTTGGGGGCGGATGGACTGCGTGAGCAGGGGTGCAGGGTGGGGGGTGGTGAACGGGGTTTGTTTTGGGGTGAATTTGTTTGTTATCTTTTAGTATTGTTTATTGTAGGCATTGGATTTCAAGGCTTCATTCAGAATTGTAGCATGTTCAAGGTGCAGGAACTGGAGAGGAGACTTACCCATTTCATGTTTTATGATGGAGGGTAGGGGGCTGAAGGTGCTGAGTTGGAATGTGAATGGGTTGGGGGACAAAATTAAACGTAGAGTGGTTCTTCAGTTTCTTAGACGTCATGCCCCGGATGTGGTCCTACTTCAGGAGACGCATTTAGTGGGTAACTCACGCAGGGCAATGCACAGAATGGGGTACTGATTGGTTGCACACACAGGATTCACTTCAGGGTCCATGGGGGTGGGGATTCTGATTAAGAAAAGGCTCCCAATGGTAATTGATTCCGTTACTGAAGATGATATGGGCAGATATATAGGAGTGTCAGGCCGTTGGGAGGGACACATCCTCTCCTTGATGTCAGTGTACGTCCCCCCAGGTATGCAGGCAACCACATTTGTAGATTTAGGGATAGCCCTTCTAGACATCCCGAGGGGTCTTTTGATTTTGGGAGGTGACTTTAATGCGGTGATCTCCGGCACTTTGGACAGATATCCCCCTTGGAGACTGCTTCTTCCGGATCAGCAACAGTTAACCTTCCACTCCGGTGCACGCAGTAGTCTTTCACGTATAGATTATTGTTTAGTGCCGGCGGCTCAGGCATGTTGCATTACCGAGGCTACACACCTAGCTAGAGGCATATCAGATCCTTCGCCAATCGACATCAATTTGGAATCGGGCGGCAGGATTGCCCCCATTAATCCCTGGTACATGCGCAATCCTAAAATCCGTAAGGGCTTGCTAAAGGCGTTAGACATTATTTTCAGGAGAATGTGGGATCAGTATCGTCTCCGCTTTCGCTGTGGGAGGCTTTTAAGGTGGTCATGAGGGGCCAGGCTTTGTCATTAATCGCAGGGGCAAAGAAGGATCGTAATGAAGAAGTGGTGAAAATAGAATCTGAAATCACTAGGATTGAGGCACACTTGGAGCAGGAGGTGACCCGGGCTATCCTACATGTCCTGCATCTCAAGCAACTTAAGTATAAAGCGTTAGTCACCGATAATGCCAGAGCCTTAAGTAGAGAGCAGCAGGGCCGGCTATACGATGTTGGGGATAAGGCCAGGAAGCTTATCGCATGGTCGGATAAGAAAGGCAGGGCTGATCGGGTGGTTCCGGAACTGGAGACGGCAGAGGGAGCGAGAATAACAGACCCCCGGTGTATAGTGGACAACTTTGCAGACCATTTTCGTACAGTGTACACCTCGGTCGCGGGGAGGCCAGATGAGGACTTTTGCATGCTATTGCGAGATATTCAACTCCCGGGCCTGACTAAGGATGATCGTGACTTTATGGACAGTGCCCTCACTGCTGATGAAGTGGCCCTGGCAGTGCGCTCCTTGAACTCTGGTAAGGCGATATTCCCTAACGGACTCCCGATTGAGTTATATAAGCTTAGACCCAATAGGATTGCGCCTTATCTTAGAGATATGTTGTAGCAGCGCGAAAACAGGGGGTATTGCCATATGATCAGAGAGTGGCGTCTATAGTAGTTATTCATTAGGAAGGGAAGCCAAGGACTGAGTGTGCCTCTTATAGGCCTATTTCTTTATTAAACGTGAAACCCAAGATTCTTGCTAAATTATTGTCTAATAGGCTTGTCAAGGTTATCAGTGGTCTGATACACGCTGATCAATCTGGTTTTATTCCTCATAGAAATATGGCATTGAATCTTCGTAGGTTACACGGAGTGTTGGACAGAGCTCATACCCTGAGTGAACCGGCTATAATAGCGTCGCTTGACGCGACGATGGCCTTTGATACAATAGAATGGCCTTATTTATGGGCGGTTTTGGCTAAGTTTTGATTTGGACCGGAGTTCATTAGTTGGGTAAGACTGTTATATACTGAACCTCTTACGCAAGTGGTAGTCAATAACCGAGTTTCTGCAACATTTTGTTTGGGAAGAGGCACCCGACAGGAGTGTCTACTCTCCCCCCTTTTATTCTCGCTGGCACTTGAGCCTTTGGCAGCCTGGATCCGCTGGGAACCTTCCATTCGGTGTATTCGATGGTCCCCTCAGATAGAGGTCCGGATCTCTCTATATGCAGATGACATTTTGATCTATTTAACATCACCCAGAAAGTCCTTAATTGTCGTCTGTGATGTTTTGGCTTCCTACGGTAGGAACTCGGGGCTCACTATAAATTGGAGGAAGTCCTATTTGTATGTTCTGAGCGGTGACACCCCGATTCCCCCACGAAATTGCTACTGATGGATTTTAGTATCTGGGGATTTTTATTTCACTGGATCCCAAACTTCGATACGAGAGGAACCTTCTTCCCCTTTAGTTAGATTAAAAAGTGATGGGAGGGTAGACCACGTATCGCTTTGGCTAAATTGATGTTACCATGGTATGACTGTGGCATCGCCCTTCCGGACATCAGGAGATATTATTGGGCTTCTCAATTGGCGGCTATAAACCGGAGTATGTATGGGCCTGGTTCAGACCCTGGATACGCAATGGATAGGTGGCTGCTCCCGGGTGGTAATTACAATAGAGCTTTATATACCAAGTCGTCAGGAAAAAGTTTGACAGGACTGACCAGTGTGGCACGACGCCACCAGCTCTTTGGGGTGGAAAGGCCGCCTCACGCTGGCCACTCCACTATTTGATTCGGGAAGACTGGGCAAGCTTTGGAACACGAAGGGTTTTGATAAGTGGGATCTAATAGGGATTGCTAGGATTGGCGATATTTGGGTCAAGGATAGGATTAAGACATTGCTGAACTACAAACCGAGTTTGAGTTGAATGGGGCAGAATATTTCCGCTATGCGCCGGTCCGACATGCGCTGCGATCGGCGGTACCGGGGGAGGAGGACATATCTGAGGCCTCGCCATTGGAGGATAGAATATTGGACGGGCATTTGCCGGAGAAAACTATTTTCCTCATTTATAGGAAGTTGATCAACCACAGAGCAGATCTCCGGTTAGAGTTGAGAGATAAATGGATGAGGGACGGTATTGAAGTAGATAACGAGGATTGGCAATCGGCTGTGTCCTCCCCGAAGGAGGTTGCGATTCCAGCACGTTTGCGACTAGCCCAGTTGAAAATACTACATAGGGTGTATGTCACAGGTCCACGTTTGGTCCGAATGGGGCTATCTGAAGATGGTTTGTTCAGGCGAGGATGTGAGCAGGTGGGCACGTTCCTCCATATCCTCTGGGAATGTCACCATATGGTGGATTATTGGAGCTTGATACATGATGTTATGCAAGTGGTATTGGGGGTAACGGTGCCTCAGAGGCGAGGAGATGCCTCCTTAATATTTGGGAACTTACAGATCTGAACACAGCGCAGAGCAGGTGGGCCACCCTAGGGGCAATGATAGCAAAACGTAATATAGCGCAGCAGTGGGGATCCAGGAGGCCACCCAAGCTTGAGGAGGGGAGGGAAAGCATGGACTGGTGTATGTTCCGGGAGAAGACCGTCTATTTGGCCAGAGGACGACCTCATAAATGGACGACTGTTTGGGGACTATGGAATGGATATAGGGGGGAGATTTGCGTACCCCCAGTTAACTCAATGCCGGACATACTTGCATCCCCGTGACCCTTGTATGTAAAAGTATTTTGCCCCCCCCCTTCTTTTTATTTTCCCCAAAGTATTATTGAAATGTGTAATGATGTATGGGAATGTTTAATCTCTGTTCTGTGCACTTATTGAAATGCCTTGTATTATTAAAAAGAAATATAAAAAATAAAAAAAATTAATTAACAATTTATAAAAAAAAATACCAATAAAAAAAGTAAAATATTTAATTAATTACAATTAAATTACTTCCCACCCTATCCTCTATAAACCCACAACCCGCTACATAACTAAAACGCAAAATTAAATTAAAAATAAATAATTATTTAAAAAAATTAATATTTTATTTAATATAATTAAATTACTTACCACCCTATTCCCCTATAAACCCACAACCCGCTACAGAATTAAATCACGCAAAAATTAAATAACATAAAATTCATTACTTAAAATAAATTACAAAATTCGATATATTTTAAGAACCTATATTATATACTTCGATATTTTGACTTTCTATATTTATAAAAATCGATATGACATTACGTACCTTAAATTCGATATTTTTGCTGACTATATTCTGTCCATTTGATATTTTGTCCATTCTATATTTTGAAGTCGATATTTATGTAATTCGATATGTTTTACTCGATATTTTGTCTGTATACCGTCCAAAATAATATGAAACATCCCAAAAATGAGTCTTTACGCAAACAAGTAAGCTAAGCCTAGCAACGTTGCTACTCCAGAAGGATTTTGAAACATGTTGCAGTTTATGAACACTCGAAAGTTCATTCACAATACATGCACACCAGGAGCATTCTTCAATCAAATACATCATCTTGTCTTCGCTCTACGGAACCTGTGGGGAGAGAAGATGCGCAAGGCAATGAGATGGGAGTGGGAAGAGCAGAGTGAATGAGCACCATCAGAACAACATCCATGTTGACTAATATGGTGTTTTGTGAAAATGTGGCACGATTAAATTACCACATTAAACTCTTGTGTAAGCATATTAAACTTATTTCAGCTTCAATATTATTAATTCAGTATTTGTGTATTGGATCCATCATAAAAATCATTATTTATCCTCAATATTTATTGATCAAAATGTAAAGGGCTCCACTTGATTTAGTAAGGTAAACTTGCAGTGGTAACTTGCACTGGAAATTACAAATACCGGGGGCATCATTTCAGGATGCGATTTTCCCATCACATTTTAGGCAGATCATTGATTGTTACATGACAAATGAGTAATTACCATAAAAACTGGGAAAACCACACAGGATCCCATTGTAATGGACAATTTTGGTCTGAATATTTATATTAAGATTTTAGATAGCGAAATGTCTGGGGAGGGGGTTGGAGGTTGCAGGGTAATACTGGAAATTTAATGTTACACCATTCCTTGTAATTTTTTATTTGGCCAGAAACTGTTTTCTGGTCGAATCAGGGATTGCACACAAATTGAATGAAACCCAAAGAGAATTAGAATTTGGTAGTCATGCTGCCACATCACAGGGTTGTCAAGTTTAAAATTCTCCACCATATAGGCAGATATTTCACCTCTGAAATGGCTTGCGAGAACATGGCGGGAGTCATTTGGTGAAACGTTGTTTAGTGGCTGCTGTTGCTCTTTGTTACGCCATGGTGGATCTGTCATTCTGCATATTGTTGCTCCAATTAGACCCCAAAGTAAGGTCCAACTTTAGAAATAGAATAACTAATGTCCACATATGTTGGGGACAATCTAGTGTTTCTCCTGTCTGAGACCACTGTGGTTTACGTGGCGGTCTCTGAATAGTGCCAAAAAGTTACCCAGCATAAATCAGTTGTTCTTAAAGGTGATAAGTTCAATGCCAATTTAAGTACAGATTGTCAGTGTTTTTGTTTGTTTCCACAACAATATTTCATGGTAAATCTGAAATGACAGAGAGAAAGGCCTATTACATGATACTTTTTCTTTGTAAACATACCCATCACCTCCATGAGCATTTATTTAAGATAGAAAACAACAAGAAAAAGATAAGGGACTAGAGGTAAAAAGAGGTGGTTAAACCAGCACAAGGCAGAGCATTTCAGTTGTGCAACCCAAGGCTGAGCATTCAATTGAAGTAGTTGATTTGCTTAATATACCCTTCAGGTCTTGGCCATTACCTTTATTGTCAAAATCCACTTGAGTATAAATCTTTGGTACACATAGGAAGAAAGGAGGAAAACTGCTTTTTTACTGTATCTTCTCTGCAAATAATAAAACATATCTTCACCAATGTTATTTCTAGGAAAATGTATTGTCCCTGTCGGCCCCTATTTACTTGATATGTGAAGGGCAATCCTGCTTGAGGAAATACATTAACAATGTGAGAGAAAAGCTGAAGACAGTCAGGGTGCATCTATGTGCATCTAGTTGTTAATGTTAGTAAGTGTCTTTTATTTGATAATGTGATTAATTAAATCATATGTTAGTAGCAAAAGACCATGCAGTGCCCTCACCTATCCTGGGGGTTGCTTTTTTATTTGCTTGATGCTATTGATCAGTGCATAGAATGGATAGTATTCCTTGACACAATTATTGATATTACTTGTAGTCGAATTGACACTAGGAAGTGAGAAATCTGGAGAATAGGTAATTTTTTCACTCTATGCAAAGAGAAGGCCCTGCGGAGGAGTTTACTAGCAGGTAAAAACGCTAGAAAAGGTCGGGAACCAGGGTATTTGAGGTGGGATCCTACATAAATGCTGAACCCCGAGTACTTAGGTACATATGTGCACAAACGTGGCATTCTTTCATTATTTTCTTAGATATACCCACAATGTGGTGGAGTAAGGAACTCCACCACTTGCGGTCCAGCTAGTCACTCAGGGAAAGTGTACATTGGGATACCCTTGTAGTGAAGAAACTTACATGCTGTGGTAACCTGAAATGCATTTTCTTTTTACAGTTGTCTTTTAATGTAAGCAAGATTGTGGCCATAATTCTCTGCCTAAATTTAAATACCAACATTGCCCTTTTTCAAAAGTAAAAAGAGTACCTTTTGCTATTTCATTACACCTCCTTCTGTCACTTCCTATTTCTAGATAACCATCACATTAAATAAGGGAAGTTGTGTGCTACTTTATAAAGGACCCTTGGATCGTCAGGTGGTATAAGAAGGAGGCCTCAATCTTAATGAACACTCATGTTAATCCCATTCTTGATGTGCGTTGTGCAAGATTCATAAGCATGCAAAGGAAAAGGATTGGGCAACTGACCCACGACACTGTGGGGCATATTTACAAGGGAATTTCGCCATCTGGACGTCACTTTTAAAGCAACGTTAAGCCGCCTTGTAATTAAGGCCCCTTTTGAAGCTTCACTTAGTGTGAAAGTGGCGCGCAATGGGTGTTGCAGTGGGCCTTCTGCTGCAACACCCATTGCTTTTTGACGCTCCCCAATACTTACAAGGGTGGGGCAGCGCCAAAAACAAAGTCCTGGTTAAACCTGGTCTTAAACTGGCGATACGCAGAGAAATTAGTAATTTCTCCTCGTATTTGGTCTTTCTATGTATATTGCATTCTGCAGCACACATAGAAACAGCAAATCACCTTTAAAGATGGTTTATGTGCGGAAGCTGTTCCTTCCTGCACATAGACAATTGCCCCTGCAGCACAGGCACCCTTGCAACATGACGCAAGGGTACCTGCACTGGCTAAGCAGCTTTATTAATGCCAGCTCTAGGGGAATCGTAGAGGTGTGCCTTATTTTTAAAAAATACGGCGCACCCCTGCATTTAAAAAATGTTGGGCACTGCATTACCAATTTTGGAGTAACACTGAGATCTGACATTTTATTGTAGCTATCTCCCGAGTGCCTCTGACCACCACAATGCTTTTAACCATGTTTCCTTAAGGTCAATTTTGAGGAACTACCTGAAATTTAAAGTTTTCACTGGCAGGTTTATGATTTGTCCAAAAAGTATAGCTAATAGGGTTTGGCATCAGGATTAAAAGAATGAAAGCATTCAGAGTATACTTGTACATGGCCCACAGTACTTCCTTTTTATTCAACTAGCATTATGCCAAACCCAGACCTTTGCACAATTGGAAGTTTGGTTTGTCAATTCTACCTGTCTCAACTCCTTTTGCTCGCTTCCCCTTCAAAAACGTCTGTCACACCCAATGCCGGCAAAGAAAAATTTCAAATTTGTAACCAGGCCCGGCTCCAGAAATTTTTATTTGGGTGGGCCAAAGTGTGCGTTTGGGTGGGCCACTGCGGGCTCGATTTGTTGCATATATGTCTGGGCAGGCCTGCTTCAGGGCCCTCCTTTATCTCTCATTAGTCTTACAAGGCCCAGTAAAACGCACTCTTTTCCAAATCTATTTCTAAATATTATCACTCTCGAAAAGTGTTTTTTCCATCTTATGTTCCTTTGATGAGAAGAGGAGGTTTCTGAAGTGGGAGTATCAGGCAAGTGACACTTCACGGGTTCTCTCAGTGCGAGCCTTCAGGGAGAATCCCTCTTCATTACTACCCCCACCTGACCCTGGACTCTTCAATGCTCTCCCTTACAGACTTGATTATCGACTACTCCTCTCCAGTGCCCCTTTTTGCACAGCTGACCTTGGGCCCCAGCCCCATATTAGGCACCATCGGGCTGCACGTTCATTTTTCCCAGTAAAAACATTAGTAAAATCACCTTCAAACTTGAAACATTGAATATAGCAGTAAATATAATTAACACACACTTTAAAGTATGTTCCACAGAAGCCCTTATGACCCGACTGCTAATTAAATAAACAAAAACAGAAAGGCCATGACAGGGCTGGCTTTAGCGCGAAAGTCCTTTTTGGCGCCACATCAATAACCTCTTTCTCTATAAATACCTTTACTACCACCTTCCAACAGTGCCCCTCATCCCTTCATGGGCCCCCCTAATGACCTCCTCCTCGGATTCCCTCACTGCCACCCTCCACTGGTGCCCCTCATCTCTCTGTAGCCCCCCCCCTCATGACCTCCTCCTCAGACTCCCTCACTTCCACCATCCAGCAGTGCCCCTCATCTCTCCCTAGCTCCCCCTCCAACCCCATGACCTCTTCCTCGGATTCCCTCACTGTCACCCTCCACCAGTGCCCCTCCTCGCTCCATAGCCCCTCCCACTACCTCCTTCTCAGATTCCCCCACTGCCACCCTCCAACAGTGCCCCTCATCTTTATGTAGCCCCTCTCTTATATTCATTTCCTTTGTTGTATAGCGCTACTCATATCAGTGTAGTGTGTGTCAGTACTTTACACCACGCACACATTATACAGAGACAATGAATCATACAAGTATGTAAATCAGTCTACTGGCAATGTCACATAAGCCAATGAGGGCTACAAGGTGTAGGAGTCACGTGTCATCCATACTGGTGGACAGTATATTTTAAGAAGGTTTCGTCTGGGGAAACCCAACCTTAGGATTTAAGAGTATTCCATGGGGTCAGCTTTACTGATAAAAATGTATATCTGCCCAAACATACTCATTTTACCAATATTAGAATAATGAAAGACTGACAAAGTTCTAACTATATCACAAAACAAAAAAAGCAAAGTTCTAACTATACCATTAATGTTTGTATGTAGCTCTTTGGTGACAGTTCATTGGTCACTGTCCTATGTTAGGATTGTAACTTCTGTACTGCAAGTAACACAAAGATCTCTATGACAAAGGCAGTAACCCACTGAGCTTCCACAAAAAATACAGTTCATCTGCATTTAAAAACTACTAACAGATAAATGTTTGCTCTCCAGCAAGATCATTAATCACCAGCGTTCACTGGGCATTTTGTATTGTCTTATTGTTGTCCTGCATCAGCTATGATAATGATAAAAACTGTTTAAACGAAGTGCGCAAAGTATGGGCTCCATTAGGATGTCTGGCGGATCGCCACCGCCATGGTGGCAGTGGCGATCCGCCCAACAGAAATGCCCGCCCACCACCCTTTCCCCCCCGCCACATTACAATGGCGGGGGAAACGCAACGGAGGGAAACACCGCCCGCCACTTTTCAGCCCCGGTCGCCTTGCGGCCGGGGCGGAAAAAGAATAATATGGTGGCGGTGTCTAATAGACACAGCCAGACATATTATGATGGTTGGTGTGAAGTGCCTTTCTGCGGCGGCGATGCCGCCGCGGAAAAGGCATGCGGTCTTCGCTCTGGGGACCACCCTGCGGGCCCCCAGAGTGAAGTACAGGTGGGGGGTGCACATGCCTGCCGCTTTGCACATGGCAATGTTAAAGTGCATTTTCAGCATTGTGGCGGGTGGTGCAGAGAGCACCGCCGGCACAATGCTGAAAATACAGTCCTGGGGTCCCACAGTGGCGGGCACATCCCAATGGCACCCCCGGGACCCCCGCCCTTATGGCGGGCGGTCCCGATTTACGATGGGATGACGGTCGGGCACAGTCCGCCAGTCATCCTAATGGAGCCCTATGTGTTCTGCTGGGCCTGTGCAGATTTTAAAAATCAAAACAAATAGTAACACATTCTCTAACCTAATACTCCATTAGTCAAACTTTGTGTCACAACCTGATGTGATAAGCGGCTGCAGGGCTCAGGAAAGGTGATTAGGAATAAACAAACTTCTTTTCTCCTGCACTGCATAGAAAAAGAAATTTCCACGCAGCAGAACAATAGGCAAAGGTTATCGTTAACAAAGAAAGGATTTGTCGCCTTTGCTATGTGGAGATGAAGAGATGAAAAATAAACAAAGCCTTGTTAGGTAATTGTCTTTTAAAGCCCTGGGTGCTCGGATGCGGCTGAGATAATCTCTAAAACTGTCTGTGTGTGTGTGCTCGCCCAGGAAGCTGTCTCAGCCGGTGCACAGTCAAAATATCGATTCCCTATTATCGACCTACAGTAATATTGAGTCCAAAATATCGAGGTCAAGAATGTCGTTGGACTGTATATTGACCCTAAGGTAAGTAATATCGATTTTTTTCATATTGATGTAAGTAATATCGAAGTTAGTAATATCGATATCAAATATATCGATGTCACTAATTTCTATGTTACTAATATTGATATTTGTTTTTGTTAAGTATTTTATTTGTTTTAAATTATATGTGTACTATTTTTTATATATTAAAAATGTTATTTTAAATGTAATTTTATGTTTTAGTACTGGAGTGGGTTGTGGGTTTATAGGGGAATTGGGTGGGAAGTAATTTAATTGTAATTAAGTAATTATTAATTTTTTATTGGTATTGATAATTATTATTTATCTAATTAATTATTATTTGGTAATAAATTATTTTCATTGGTAATTAATTTTTTTAATTGGTCATTAAGGTTTGTAATTGGTAATTAAATTCTTTATTTGGCAATTAATTGGCAATTACATTTTTTAATTGGTAATTCATTTTTCTAATTGGTAATTAAGGTTTGTGATTGGTAATTACATTTTTTATTTGGCAATTACGGTTTGTAATTGGCAATTCAATTTTTTAATTGGTAATTAATTTTTTTAATTGGTAATTACATTTTTTAAAATTGATAATTGATATTTTTAATTGTTAAATATTTGGTAATTTATATCTATTAATTAATATTTATGGGTATTTATTGTTATTTTATTGTTAATTAATTATTCAATTGTAATTATGTTTTTAGTCATTATTAATGGGTATTTGCAAATGATGTAGAGTTATTTAAAAAATATTTTTTTAATTATTTCATTTACAACAATTATTTATAAGTATGTTATAGTTAACTTCTACACTATCCAATGCTTTCCCTACTGTTGCACTCTCTGGAGTGGGAATAGTAATTTTTATCCCTACACTATCCAAAGCTTTCACTACTGTTGCACTCTCTGGAGTGGGAATAGTAATTTTTACCCCAACGCTATCCAACACTTTCCTTACTGTTGCACTCTCTAGAGTGGGAATGATGATTTTTACCCCTATGCTATCCCACGCTTTCCCTACTGTTGCACTCTTTGGAGTTGGAAAAGTAATTTTTACCCCTATGCTATCCAACGCTTTCCCTACTGTTGCACTGTTTGGAGTGGGAATTGTAATTTTTACCCCTACGCTGTCCAACGTTTTCTCTACTGTTGCACTCTCCGGAGTTGGGATAGTAATTTTTACCCCTACGCTATCCAACGCTTGCCCTACGGTTGCACTCTCTGGAGTTGGAATAGTAATTTTTACCCCTTCACTATCCAACGCTTTCCTTACTGTTGCACTCTCTGGAGTGGGAATAGTAATGTTTACCCTTACGCTATCCAACGCTTTCCCTACTGTTCCACTCTCTGGAGTGGAAATAGTAATTTTTACCCCTATGCTATCCAACGCTTTCCCTACTGTTGCACTCTCTGGAGTTGGAATAGTAATTTTTACCCCTCCGCTATCCAACGGTTTCTCTACTGTTGCGCTCTGTGGAGTGGGAATGGTAATTTTAAGTTCTATGCTATCCAACATTTGTATTACTGTATTTTTTTTAATGATGGATTTTGAAAAATATTTTTATTTATTTAGCTATTAATTTTTTTGTAATAATTTAGATAATGTAGTATATAATTAACTTTAAAATATTAAAAGTATATTTAATTTTTTTAAACATGATTCTTTATTTTTTATTTATGTTTTTGTTTTATGTTTGTAAATTTATTTGTTTTTTATAATATTTTTTATCAATTTATAAATTACTAAAATAATTATTACAATTTATTGTTAAGTATGTATATATTATATATTTTCTGTATATGTTTAATTAATGTATTATTATTATATATGTATTATTTATTAATTTTAATCATTATTAGATATTTTTAACTATGTTTATTTTATTTACTTTATTTTACAATTATATTTTTATAGAAAAAAACAATATTTTTAACATCGATATTTTTAACATCTATATTTTTTTCCGATATTCTTGTACTTACCATGTTGTAGATAGGATGTCGATATTCTTGCCTTCGATATTTCTGCATCGATATTCCTGTAGGTTGATATTTTCTTGGTTGATATTTTGTCAGTGATCCGTCTCAGCCCGGGCGCACACACACATACAGCCCTTTGAACCCAATGCCGTTGCACGCCTGCCTTCAAACCCTCACTGAGAGGGCCAAGGCTCCTGTTTGGGTGGGCCAGGCTCATGTTTGGGTGCGCCTGGCCCACCTTGCCCACCTGCTAGAACCGGGCCTGTTTGTAACTCTCAAGAAGAGTTGTGTTGTGCCCCTCTTAAAACACCTGAGCGTGAGTTAACTGACTGTTACTAGGACATTCCCCCCGGCATACATTTAGGGCTGGAAGAAAAGGCACGTTATGCCATCTGTCAGTCGAACATCCTTAGCGGGAATAAAACAAAAGTGGTAAGTCATTAGTCAATAGATTTGCGACACTTTCAGGAAATATATGCCAGTAAAGAATTTTCTATGAATGTGTTGGCCCTTGACTTAAACTACCACAGCATTCAGTGTCTGTATATTTTGCCCTCAGAAGCGCAAATTTATTTGTTAAATGTTTATACCACTGAACTAGCAGGAGGTTCCACTCAGGGATTTGTCTTTCCAATATGGGTATATTATCTTACAGACTTACAGCAGGCTCCCCCTGATAGGTAAAACAGGAATGAGCATACTGCTGAGTATGGGGAGTACCTGTAATGTGTGCTGCAAATATTGCCTCCAGCAGAGGTGATCCTAACATCAACACATCAATGTAATTCTGGGAGCTAAATATCCCATTTTTTTTATTCATTTTTGTTATTTTTTTAGATTTTCACCTCCCCAGTGCCATAACGCCTGAACAGCAATTCAAAACAAAGTACATAGATTTTTAAAGGAATAGAACTAAGCTACAATTCGTGCCAAGTATGTACATTCCATCACAATTCCACACAGTACCTTTCCTCACCTAGCCAACAGGGTGCTCCAATTCAACAATTGCTAAAGCTGGCATTTTAAGGGCAGTCTATGTTGTCATACATCACGCTCTTGGCTGCAGTCTGTGTTTCCACATAGAAACATGTTTCCAGTTCACTTCTGTGAAATGTCATTGGAAGCCAATCCCAGCCTCTATTTTACCATGAGCATTTTCTATCTAGGTAAATCCTGAACTCTCACCCTCATAGCCCTAACAGGGCTTCTTCCATCTGGAATGCATAGTTGTTTGTTTTGCAAACAAAAGCCGAGGTCCCACCGGCACCCACTTTCTTTTATACCCCATCTGGCATAAGGCTGTGCCAGCCTGCCACATCTGTTAGCTTGCCTGTTGTGTTCTTTGTCTTATAAGGATTCGGACGCATCCGGAGAAAGTGGGCCTTGGCATCATTGTCAACCACAGCTCAATATTCCTCTTTCAGCACCAAATTCACTCAAGAGAGGCCTGTGCAGGTAAGAGCGGTGAGGCGGGGGCGGGAGAACTTGACAGATATCAACAAGGGAAAAATAATTATTTATTTAATTCTCTCCTCTTCATCGTCTATCGAGTTATCTCCCACCCTGCACCACTGTTCTTACCTGCATGGGCCGTTCCTGATTTCACTTTTAACAGCAGCAGTATCCTATCTTAATTGCTGACTGGCGAGACCAAGTAAATGAGAAAGATGATTATATCAACTTGATCAGCAGAGTTTGTATATTGATACTCTTCAACATATGGACATTCCCTTTGTGGCCGATCCCAATCTCAAATGGGAAACATTTGATCAGAGAACTGATAGAAGGACTGCCTGCCAACCTGTAGAAAACTCACCTGGAGAGCAAGATTTCATGTTGACCTTCCTGCCATTTGCCAGAGGCCTTGAACTTTTCTTGAGCGATGGCCAACAGATGGTGGGGTAACAAGCCAAGAAGTCCAATACTGCTTCAACAGTGATCAAGAAAAGTGTAGAACAGCCACCAAACAAAAATGATCTTGCTGGTTCCGCCTGCACTTATGTGTACTAAAATAGAACCTATACGCACTGTAGCACTCTCAACCCTCTAGCACAGCACTCTAGCTCTTGCCTGTACCCACTGAAATATCTGCATAGTCCACTGTTGAATTTCACCTTTTTTTTCTCATAGAAACAATGATGAATAATAATTTTAAAGTCTTCTATCAAACGTACATCGGAAAGATTATAGGGAGTAAAGGGGAAAAAACTGAAGTGATAACTGACCTATGATAGATGAACTAGTTGGACAGTGTTGCAGGTTCCATCTCCTACCTTGCAGATTAGACAGATTACCCAAATAGACCCTGTTGCTCCCTTGATCCTAAGCCTTAGGAGTTATGGGTCTCTTTTGTTTGCTCCAAGTTCACTTGCCCGTGAAGGCCAGGGGCCCGTTAGAAAAATAACCCCATGTTTGTAGGGACTCACACACATTCCTGAGATATTGAGCTTTTCATTTCCATCATCAGACCTACAATCGCCAATTGTCTTTCTAGGATCTCCAGACTCCTATGATTCAAATGAGACTGTTGTGTGTAGTCTGAGATATCAGCCCATAAAGCCAAGTAACCTGGGGTGCCAATAACATAACTCTTACCATGAATACCCTTTTTAAAGGTATTGGCTGCTGAACTTTCCCAGTAACCCATTCAATTCATTCGACAAGTAAAAAAGAAGTAAAGCTCACTTTTTAGAAGCCATAAAGAAATGCCCAACAGACTAATTTTGTTTTGGTCCTTGTACAAAGCATGCTCACAGAGGAATTTTAATCCTGAACTTTTCATAACTAGTGATCTGATGAGGCATGAAGTAGGAATGCAGTTGCCTGTATTTTATGATGCATCTGAATGACTGATCAATTGTCCGCCCTGCAGATTGTGGTCTTGTGAAAAAATGTCTTCCCCCAAACTGGTAACAGTGAAAATATGTATGCCTACATTTGAGACTCTCTCTCTTTCCCCTACCAATATGGTGTTAAAGTCACTCAAAATATTCATCCCATACCTGGACTCTTCATTGGTGGCCAAAGGGACCCTAGTGTAGTGGATTCAATGCTTACTGTGTGCTCTATTTGCCAGTAGGTAGCATATGACAGCAGTTCTAAATGTGTGAACTTTGGCAATTGACATGCTAAACTCATATTTATCGGTGCCAAGCTCTGTCCCCGGAATGGCAATTGTGTTGTATGCCGATCATGTTTTTCTGGAGCTATTAACACTAATAGTTTACATAAAAGGATGTGTAATGTTTGTGTCTATTATAGTCACTGAAAAAAGCCAGTCTCACCAGCAAATAGGAAATCATCTTGGTAATGTGTGTTCCCAACCAATATGTTCTCTTTCATACATTTCCATAAAGGTAATTAATTAGACACTTGAATACTCACTGAATCCACTAGCACTCACTTGTCCTAAAACATGACTATTTAATATCTACACAGAGTCCTTTAAACCACTATTTCTTGTCAGCCAACCAAAAGGTGTATAGAAGACAGAGCATTCCTTCAGTTTCAGATACTGGTTCACTTAGTTGTCTTCAGGAATAAGCCGATGGGGGTATGATTCTGAATCAATTTGTACAAGGAGGGGTACCCCTAATAACGTTTCCTATATCAGGGTCTACATAACATATGTGAAATGCCATATAGGAAGCATAGTAAGTAGTGTACTATCTAGTTACCATAAACAATTATATAACCACCCAAAGATAATTTAATGTCAAAAAAACTTTTTAATTTATTAAAATTTTTATTTATTCATAATTTGTTTATATGAAAATATTTTTCTTTCTTTTTTTCTCTTATATTTTCCTTATGTTTTATAAAAACACAATTGGCATAGATACATGCATTACATTAAAACAAATATTGTTCTGTGCATTTCCAACCAGTTATTACAAATGCACTAGTTTGTCTATAAATGCTGGTCTCGTAGATTTAGTGACTCTTCCATCTGAATTAGTGCACATATGTAATCAATCAAATGGGATCATGTAACACTTGAATCAATAATTTGAGTATACTATATACATTATTCAGGGCAAACCATGTCGCTTTTTATTCCTTCTACACTATATATATTATTCAGTGAAAACCATGTCACTTTTTTTCTTTTAAATTTGAGTTAAAAAAATACATAGATACAAATACAGACAATCATATGTCATGGCTAAGGGTGTAATCCTACGCGTGTTTCAGCCTTGTGCCTTCATCAGGTAGCCATATGTAATATGAAACCTTAGATAAGGTTTATGGGTTCACTGATTTTATAACCATTCATTATTATAGTTTACTTTGGTCTAGCAACTCCAATTCTGAATCTTCAGGAGTTACAGATGAACCGAAAACCTTAGGAATATGGATTGATATTTTCTCTTTGCCATTACCATCCCTCTCTCAGTTACGAAATACAGTTTATTAAAGGAAATAAGGAATCTCCAATGTTAACCTCTGAGGGAAGGTAGGCCTTGCAGTACTGATAAATGAGTTTGGGAGTTTTTCACTACCAGGACATGCACAACTTAAAAGTACATGCCCTACCTTTTGATTACATAGTACCCTGCCCCATGTGCTGTCTATCGCCTACTTTAGGGGTGACTTAGGTGTTATAAAAGGGGAGTTCAAGGCTTGGCAAGGGGGTTGATACCAAGTCGATATGGCAGTGTAAACTGCACACACAGGTTCTGCAGTTGCAGACATGTTTAAGGGATACTTGAGTGGGTAGCACATGCAGTGTTGCAGTCCCACTAGTAGCATTTAATTTACAGGCCCTGGGCACATTTAATGCACTGTCCTAGGGACTTACAGGTAAATTAAATGTGCCAATTGTGGATAAGTCAGTTAAGCCATGTTTTAGGGGAGAAGCACATGCACTTTAGCACTGGTTGGCAGTGGTAAAGTGCTCAGAGTGCTAAAGCCAACAAAAAGAATCAGCAAAAATATGAGGCAAGCAGGTAAAACGTTTGGGGGGAGACTATGGTAAGGCATTGTTTATTTTTTTTGCATGCTACAGTTCAATACAAGAGAGAAAGGATATCTCTGGACGGTACTACTCATTCTGAGCTGCAGCCTTTTTATTTAAACCTGACTTACACTAAACTGACTCTAATGTGTTTTTACAACAAATTGCTAACCACTTTGTGTGTGTGTAATACTGCACTGCAGATTCTGTGTTTTTTTCAATGTCTTTTATATGTAGGAGCAAGGCTCCAAGAGCTAAACTTTATGAAAGAAGGGTGGTGGAGTGATCATGTACTATAAGGAGTAAAATAACCTCTGCTGTAAAAGGAGATTGCAAATCACCTCAGAGTGACATGACCTTATAAAGGAACTCAGCATCGTTTTTTTCTAATTTGGTCTTGGAAAACCTCAGTGACTTTCAATATCTGTATAGTGTACGGCAGGGGGTACTTTATTCCACCTATAATCTATCGTTCACCACTAAGAGACTCAGATGCAACCCATTTCAAACAGATCGGGACTTGTTTTACCAGGATCAACTGAAATATGAACATTCATGTACCTTGGTCTCATTTACAGGCATGTGATAGAACCTCTAATATTACTTATTACTCACCTCAAGTTTTCTTTCTCTGACTGCCTTTAGCATGTATGGTAATATTTAGGTACCTGCAGAAGCCATCTTCTGTACCCCAGCCTCAGGAAACTCAAAAATATATGTAAGCCATCCGTGTTTTCTACTACACATTTTCAGCAGTCTACAGGCTCACCTGCTTCTCGTTTCTATAGGTTTCCTTTAACCAAAATTATCAGGTTAATATGAAAAAATGAATCTATTGAGGTAAGCATTTTACCAGCATTTTTAGAAATTGTATGGATATTTGGCATCAATTCAACGACTCCACAAATGGGAGGAATGTCTGCTGTGCTTTCCACACTATGCCCACACCCATCTACCTTTCTTCTGATTCCAATTCCATGAAGAGTGGATATATCCTTGCTCTTTTTTCTACTGGGTTGGACTAATCATTAATAACCATTGTAAACCTCATATCTCACGAGTTCTAGAGTTTGGAGCTGCTAATTCATGACAGCATTTCCAAATATTTGAAACACAATTGTTTATGCCCAGACCTGATTGTAATGACATGTAAACCTAGAAGGCCACTAAGTAATAGAATTCTTGCCTCCCTTAGAGGTTTACTCAAGGTCTTCTCCGGCATACCTAAAAACTCCCATGGTGGTTGGGGATATGAATAATAAAGGAGGTGATATATATGATAAATTTCATAATGGAAAGTACATTCTTATTCATATTAGATGGACAAATCTTAAAGTACACATTTGAGCAGAAAAATCTTTGTCTTTCTGTACACAGAATCATAGCATCACAGATGTCATAGATCCTCGTGTTTTTCTCATGGTAAACATAGAGCTACCTTATACTATACAGGTAGCTGACAAAAACAATTGATGATCCAAAATAGAAGTACCCAATAAAATTTTAGTGGGGATCTTCTAGTTTTTTCAGGCCATCCTTTCCCACTTGATTTCCCAGGTAGAGGATGTTATCAAGGAATGTACCACCAAATTATATCTATTGTTTGCATATGAAGAAATAAACTCAAGCAAGCATGCATGTTTTGGGGTGAATAACCATGTTTGAATGTTAATTTCATGACACTAATTCTATATATTATTTTAAGGTGGAAGTAGTTCAAGGAAGTCAGATTTATTTTTTACATATGCCTACACCTTTGTCTCCACCAGTTAATCCCCTTCTCCCATAATAAGTATGCCTTAGTATATAATATTTGCTTCATCTTGCAGAAAAGGGTATTCTGAATCTAAAACCATTATCTCTAGAGTTTCCTAATTTATTTAGCATCGCAAAAAATGCTTAAACTCCTCTACTCCTAGTGTGGAGCAAGGAGTGAAAAGTATAGGTCTGAGGTATAGACAGGTGTCATTGGCATAAAATCTTTAGGTCTGGCCTATGGCCATTTTAGCTTTCTATAAAGCCTTATGTCTTAATAATGAATAAATATATATATATATATATATATATATATATATATATATATATGTTCAAAAGTGCTCTGCTGCAAGAACGCACTCCACAGCAGGTAGGAAAAACCTCATTTATTAAGCAATCCAAAGTGGCATTTCTTCCGTAATTATTTCCCTCCGCCGACGCGTTTCAAAGCTGTCTGCTTTTTCTTCTGGGCGTGGAGGCTTTGCAGATGCTGTCCCACGTGTGTTTAATTCACTTAAATGGCATTTAGTGTGCACATAACTACTAAAAACGGGATTATTTGTGGGGCGAATATCTCTTAGTTAAGTTGCTAAAAATACCCCGGATATAATAGTACTACAGCAATACTACAGGGTATATTAACCACGGTGCTTGCCATAGTAAAGCTATTACCAATCAAAATATGGAATGTTTCTTATAGCTTGGATCTCGATAGCAAGGGCATATTTATATGGTGATGAGGAGTGAATACACTGACGATGGTAGCACTATATGTATAAACTAGCAGCCCGTCCCGACCTTGTCCGGGAGCAACAGGCGTCCCCGACCCCCGCCCGCCCCGACATTGTCCAGCAGCCCGGGCCCCCGCCCGGCCTGTCCCCCGCCTGCCCAAACATGGGTCCCCTTACCTCAGCCGCCGCTCCTACCGCCTGTCCGCTGCTTGCAACGCCGCTGGCCTGTCCGCTGCTCCTCACATCACCGCACCTCCCCTGCGCCATGTCCGCCGCTCCCTTACCTCAGCCACCGCTCCTCCAGCCTGTCCAGTGCTCGCACCGCCGCTGGCCTGTCTGCGGCTCCTCACGTCACCGCTCCTCCCCTGCGCCATGTCCGCCGCTCCTCCTCGCGCTCCTGGACGCCGCTCCTCATCGCGCTCCTGACGTTAGCATGCACGTTTCGGCCGGCGCTACTTCGGAGGGACTACTTTTTTTTACTGTAAATTTTTTAAATAACGTTTTGTTTTTTAATTTATATAGCCTATAACCATCTACACACCCTGATGATTCCAACGGTGTATCGGGTGTGTGGATTGGCACTGTGGTTCCCGAGTTTACCCGCCTCAAAGGCTGAAAGTTCTTCCTTTATTATAGTAGAATAGATATATGCCAAATTAAAAAATGCAAAAAATGCATTCGTGATAGCCGTTTATGCTGAGCTTCATTAATGAATGAGAGAAGGTGGCATAATACATAGAGGTATATGTCACGTGAAAATTACACTTTTGTTTTTTCACTAGTTTTGGGCTTTAATTGGTAAACATTCCTTTTATCTAATGGGTCACGGTGTTTGGGTCTTGTTTAATTGATGAATTCATTATCTGCCAGTTTATTATAGCCCTGGTATGTTCTAGGACTCTCTTTTTTGTCTCGTGGATAGTGCTTCCAATATATTGGAGTTCACAAGGGCAGGCCAGACAGTACACTGTATACGGTGTGCTGCATGTCAAAAACGTTTTGATCTTTCTCGGTTTTTCAATCCCTGGTACCCTGTATGAAGAGACTTTTTTGCTGCTCGAGCACACCTTGCACTTGCCGCAGGGAAAGAATCCCTGCAAGTTAGTAGATAACTGAATTGACAGGTTTTTACCTTGATAACTACTCGTAAGTATATCTCTCAGCGATCTTGCTTTTCTAAAGGTGAGTAGGGTTGGAACGGAATGTCCATTCCTATTACTGGGTCTAACTTTAAGAGGTCCCAATTTTTCTTAAAGATTTTTTTCAAGTCCCCTGCCTCTTCAGAAAAGGTTGTGATCATTCTGAATTTGCCACTTTCAGTTCTCTTGTTTTTTCCTTTAAATAATTGCTCTCTTGGTGTGTTTTTTAACCCTACTGAAAGCTTCTTTCAAGGTGCGTTCTTCATAGCCTCGTGCTCTAAATCTATCCATGCATTCTTGTGCGTGTCTCAGGAAGTCTACCTCTTTAGTGTCATTCCTTTTTATCCGCAGGAGTTCCCCAAACGGAATGCTTCTTATTAGTCTGGGGGGATGACTACTCTGCGCATGCAATATTGAATTGCCTGCTGTAGGCTTTCGAAACAATTTAGTGTGGATATTACCGTCTGTAATGCATATCTCCAGATCGAGGAAGTGTACTGAGGAGGCACTGATCTTAGCAGTGAATTGTAAATTCACCGAGTTATGGTTTATTCTATCTATGTATTCCAAGGCTGTTTCTGTGGATCCTCTCCAGATCACGAAGAGATTGTTTATATAACGATGCCAGGTGACTATATTCTTGGTCCAGTTATGGTTAATCTCCGCCCAGGCCACCTGCTCCTGGGCGGAGATTAACCATAACTGGACCAAGAATATATGCTGTCAGATGAGTTTAGATGTAGAAAGGGGTTTGTAGAATTCAGGGGCATGCTGTTTAGGGTGACGAGGTCTGATGAGTCATGGATGACTGGGGTTTAAGGCCGTTGAGGTTTTTTTAGGGTTCAGAAATGGATAGAGTTTGGATGTGCTGAGGGGTGTGTGATGGGTGGAGTTTAGGCATAGAAACATGTTTTTAAGGTTCTGGAATCAGTGGAGATAGGGGTAATGAGTAATTTTAGGGTTCAAGGGTGGTGTAATTTTGAGGTAGAAAGGGTTTTTAGGTTTCAGGAATGAGTGTAGTTTATGTGTGGTGAGAGGTTTTGGGGGGCAGGGATTTATGGTGTTTTATGGGTAGTGAGTGGTCAGTCATGGATGGTGTTTACAGGTGGTGATAGGTCAGCAAATTAAAAGCTTTTAAGTAAATGTTTGATATTGTAAACGATATAAAATAGAAATAATGTCCCATGAAGTAAAGCATTGAAATAAATATCTCCGACAAAACTGTTTCTGAAAGTAAGCACTTAAAAAATAAGCATTCAAAAGCCAATTTCTACCAAAAAGACATTCTTTGAATTGATTTCCACGAAAAGGCAAATGCCATTAATTCTGAAAAATTCAATTAAACAGTTTAGATGAAATGGTTTCTCAGTAATGGTATTCCATGAAATAATTACCAAATACCAAGGCTGTGTTGCCTTAATCCCACATGATGCCTCTTGAATCTGCTACCAGACACTCCCTGCCCCTATTTCTCACCCTTCCGGGCTCCTGCTTTCCCCCCGGGCTTTCCTTTGTTGTCTTCGTCCATCTTGTGTTTTTCCTTTTCTTGTTCTCAATAAATGTCCAATCTAGTAAAATAAATACCAGACCTCAAAAATTAGTGCTGGTGTCCTCCATCAACTAACATCGACTCAAATAAGAACTGAGAGGGGATTGCAATTTCAATTGCTATGGAGTCCTTAAATCTCTTAGATATGAGCTTCAGACTCTAGAGGCCCAGCTAGCTGATACACAGCAACATTACAAATCTTCTAGGAAGATGGACTCAATGGCAGCCCTTCATGGACGTTTGGCCTAGTTTAAGGAGACTCCAGATTGTCAAGTAGCATACCTGTTTAAGCATGTACGACCATGCGTGTATGGGGTGTTAGGATTACGGCCTGGTTTCTCCGGGACTTATAGCCCAAAGCAATAGTGTCCCTATTGCAGGATCCAAAAAATCCTGCACACATTCCAGGTGCACTACAAAGACCTATATACCTCCAGACTATTGCTCCATGATGATCAAATTAATTCAATTTAGATGATATTCCTCTGGCCTCGGTAGAGGGGGGTGCACAAATGTATGTTAACACCAACCATACTGATTGAAATACAGCAGGCCACAGTGGCTTTCTCGGTGCTAAAGCACCTGGAACTGATGGCCTAGCTATAGAACTATAGAATTTTAAAAGGAATTTTGATTTCTATTAAGCCACTTGCTTCTTGCCGAATAACACACCACTTGCACAAAGGCCCGAGATTCCCTACTTGGAGATACCTACTTTCTTTTTATGCTGACAATATATAGCAAAAGTTCTCTTTCACACTCTTGAGCAATTCTGGCCATTAGAAGATATTTCCATACTTGACCTCTTTGCTTAGTTTAGATGGCACCATGCTGCCTCAACACAATAATTTTTTTGTGCAGATTTATATAGCGCAAACTCGATCCGAAGGTATTTGAGCTCTTTACATGGGCACCAGTTACGTTACACAAGAACACATTCATTTTGTTTGTAGGCATGGGGAGATTAAGTGATTTACTCAGAATCACAGGATGTGGACTTGACCCGAGGCTCTTACCTTGGTTTCCCAGCTCCAAAGTCGGCAGTCTAGCCGTGAGACCACATCCTTTCCCCTATAATACACTGCACTGTATACTACAATAGCCTGACTCCCGTGAGTACCATTAGAATTTACCCCCTCGAGCAGATATATTGTTCTACTAAAAAAGGGACTAGGTCTCTCTCTTGTAATAGATGATGAATGAATGAATGAATGATTACACATTTCTATAGCGCATGGTTACCCTAAGGCATCCCAGCGCTTATGTGGTCATCTCCATTAACTTTAGCAGAATAGGATTCTACTCCCCTCCACCACAAATGACCTTAACTCCTCCCATGCTCGTGACAGAACCGTTCCGTCATGAGCCTCGGGTGGGCTGTGCTGGTGACGGAACGGTTCCGTCACAGCCTGCTCGACGCGCCTCACGGGGCGAATTCCGCGCCTGCGCTAACGTTCTGAAGAGCGGGCGGGGCCGTGACGGAACCGTTCCGTCACAAGCACAGCTCACCCGCGGGCTGTGACAGAGCGATTCCGTCACGAGCACGGGACCGCCGCACGGCCCCGCCTCCCCCTTAGCGCTGTGGCGGAATAGCTGCCGCAGCGAAAGGGTTAAAGAACACTGGTAAATTCACTTGGTGACTCCCCTTTTCAATAAGATTCAGGGTCACTGCTGTGAACAGATTAAAGCCGTCTCCATCAACCATAGGTTTAAACCTTCATTTTTATTTTATTGATGCATAATACACCTCGCATCATCTACACCAGACAGACCCGTCACAAGCCTCTGAATGTGTCCGATGTTACACTGACCCTGGATTTGCCCTCTAATTCGGCCCTTTTGATCTTAAGTTGCCAGCACCATTGGTGAAATCAAGAAAATTTCACTACCATATTCACCGCTTCCCATGATCCTTGGCTACGTTCGGGATATCTCTTGTTCCAAGAGATGACTGGTTGCCATACTGCTGGTCCTTACCCGATGCCGGGTGGCCAAGTTGTGGTTCAAAGGCCCCTATACGCAAACACTGAGATTGGCTACGGGATGTCACATTTTGAAACAATTAGGTAGAAATATAATCATCAATGCATGACCCAAGAGCAAGACCTAGGGATATTTGGGGTCCATACAATGAATATATAGGCTAGCCCAGACTGATGAGTTGCCCATGGGTCCGGTCCTGAGCCTGTCACCTCTACCTGAATAGAGGCCTAATTTGGGGATTGTTTGAAAGCATATGATTGGCCCATGACAAATGGGTTATGATGGACTATTGCTCACTGAATCTGGTAATGTGTTTTTTTTTGCTTACAGATGCCAAATTCTTTTATCTTTAACAATGACAGGTCAACTTCACACCCAAATGCTTTTTATGTACATCTGTCCTTATAAGTATTGTTTTAACAAACTCAACAAAAAAATATTTTACAATTAAATTACTTAAACACAATCCCTCTAAATCTTAGGTCTTACTTACACCATAGGGAACTGAACAGTGAAAAAGTAGAGCAATCATGGACCCACGCCCTTCAATGTAAGAGATTTACGCATCTTTTTAATTCCTTCCATCCTTGGATTTTCTCACAATGAAGGTGGTCAAGGGCTACTTTATGATCACAAAATCTTGAAAAGAGTTCTTGCTTTTTAGAAATCTCATCTTCATGTTTTAATCACAAGTTCACAACTGCTTAGAAAAATATATAATATTGACAGATTAATAAAATGTATATAAATAAAGAAGCAAAACGTAAAATAAAAAGGTAAAACATTGTATAAATATGAAAGAGTTTGAAACTGGAGGCTAAAACTAAAGTTGATATCCTCAGATTGATTCGTGGAAACAGTGCAGGTGCATTAAAAAGAATACAGTATCTATGATGAGCCTTCAATTGAATTTTAAAAGGTTCCATGCTTTCCCTAAAAATCAATACTTCGTTTTTTTATATTTAATTGTGAATTAATAAAATAGTTCATCATTTGTGTATAGGTTTGATGAATGCGTGTTTCTATATTTTTGTGCATTGTTTTGAGATTGAAATCTTTCAAATTTCTCAGTCTAGTAATGACTGGGGCGTCCCTTGATTTCAATAACGATTCCGTGGAGGTCCATGGATTCCCGTAATGAATAAGTAGGGTCCACAGAAGTCAAAAGATTAAGAACCACTGCTTTAGGATACAAACATCTTGGGGACCTATGTTTGTGAGGAGGCACTTTTGTGCATAGCCCAGTCTGACTGGGGCATATTACAGGCCAGTGCGACCACTGTGCTGCAGTGGGGGCAAACTTCCAGGGGGCCCCAACCCTTCAAGAAGAGCCCCATTTAGCCCAAGTCCAATGAATATATGTTTGATATGGAAGACTCGGGCTCATTATCACAATCAGCAAGGGGGCCCTATCATTTTGAATTACGCCACTGCAGTATGGTGACAAAAAGATGAAGAGTGTGGAACCAGTACCATCTACCCATCACATTAGGTTGCTTTTTTTCCAAAATGTCAAAGGTGCTCAGCACTCGCTCCAATAAATATTTTCACATTTTGAACATCAGGAACAAAACTTGTTACAAGAATTAAACATAGGTCTGCTAATGTACTGATAATATTGCCTCAACAGAGACAGAATCCAAATACAGGTAAAGGACGGATTAACATTTTTCATTAAAAAACAAGATGTTTTGTCATTGCAATAATGTTTTTGTAACTTTGATGTTTCCTTTTCATGAGATTGGATAAGTACTGGAGTTTATTACTCATGTTAATATATATATATATTTTTGCTACAGAGAAATTCCTTCAACCTGTACCAAGCTTCTCCTGACAATGCTGATATTCCTCTAAGTTCTGATGCAGTGGAAAAGAAAACAGCAGAGAATCTGAGTAAGTTCCCCATTTGTCTTACAGTTGTTTTTATGTTTATCTATGTGCAGTGTTTGAGGAATGTGCATGAGGCATAACAATACTGGAGGTGATACTGAATACATTTGAGTGAAGGGAGCGCTTATTGCAGCCATTCCATTGTATATTGTACAGTGATAGGACACATTAAAATGCAAATTATTTAGCTAAACAGCTAAAAATAGGAAATGACAATGTAAAATGCAAAGATGAAACGACACACATTTAAAATGTGCAATCTGTAATAGGCAGTCATAGCTATGTGTACAGGTCGAAGAAGTATTAAGAAGCAACCTTCCTTTCAACTAGAAGTATACTTAATTTTGCTAAACTGTGCACAAATAATTTAGAAGTTTGACCTTAACGTGACCTGCTGAGAAATGTTCATCATAACTGTAGAATGTTCCGGCTTTAATCAAATGCATTATTTTACTAAGCAACATATTGTTTTTGTGATACAAATTTCAAATTCTCACTCTCACATAATGCCTGAACACAATAAATGCACATTCAAAACAACATTTCTTGTTTGTATTAATTAAATGCATTACTAAACAGTATTATTGCAAGGATAATGTTTCTTTGATTTACCATAGTTCATTGTGTATGCAGTGAAAGAAATTCATTTAGAATAACAAACTACGCTCAATGCTCATGGGACCCGAGGTTTATGCTACTAGAACTTAATTATGTAAGGATGTCTGAAGCTAACTTGTGATAAGGCTTTGCAATCCACATGTTTTTTTCGTGGGAAAGGTAGAACAGAATCTGCTCACAGAGGGGAGCTGCTATTGATCGGTCCAGAGGAGAAGAAAGCAAATTCAATGACTGCAACATGCAGTCATGTCTTTTTATATTTGTGTTTGTTCCTTATTATTATGAATGCCTCTGCAGTGCTTCTCTGGATGTTACTCTGACCCATTCTTTTGTACAGGGCTGGCGTTTGTGGCTTCTACTGCTTCTGTTCATCTTCATTTTGAGGTTTTATTTTTTTTCAGATTGCTACTACGATTGTTTGATCATCTACTTGATTGATTGAGCCTCGACTGAGTTTCTTGAACTGGCCTTAATGGGGAGTTCTGCTGCTTAAAATTGACTTTGAGCCTCATACTGTTTTAATCTCACTCTTTTCCTTTGAACTTGAACTCTTCATGGGTTCTTCTAACTCTGAAATCCAGATTGCAACTTTAGAATAGGGTATTTTCCTTTACGGAATGTGCTTTATGCATTATCTGTTTGAGTGATTCTAACTAAACCTTTTTATGACATTTCTTTAAACTTAAAGATGTATTGACTAATATGAATAAGGAAAAAGAAATAAAAGAATCTTACTAATCTCTTAATGAGAATAAAGCATTTGAAATTTATCTTAAACTCTCATCATTGACTAAAATTGGGAATTGTGTTTAAAATAACTCTTTGAGTCATAATACAGTGACTAAAATCCATCACCTCGAGGATGAGAGAACGGCACGTGCTGGGGCTTGATCCTGTAAGTGATGGTATTAGAAACGGTGAACCACATTATTATTTAATTTTGCCCCAAACCATGCTATCAATAGCTATCTAAGTAGCTTGTATATTTAATAGGGGCAGAGCCAACCTAAAGTCCTGGGTTTTCTTCAATTGTACTTTTTCATCAAGAATCTTATAATGTGCAAGATTCAATTGTCCCACAACATTTTGGAATTATGATCATAAATACCCAAATATCTGCATGTTGCCAATCAAGGTATTGCTAAAGGATTCTGGGTTGGTCTGGTTTCAGCCCAATATTCTTTCCCTCCAGAATTACAGCTACTGGGGGCATTGGTAACTCCAAGGGAATATTATGAGGGAATCCGTGATTCTGCACCAATTCCCACACATTTATCTCTTATGTTTAACCTCTGGTGTTTAAGCAGCTGATATTCCCAGGTAAAACACCACATTTTGTGGGCCAAGAACATTGGTATTACCAGGGATAATCAGTATGGGGCATTTAGTACACCCCAATGGCATGCCCCTAGAACTGACTTACCCCCACCAAGGTACTGCAAATACCTGACCCCTCTTATGGGCAGTACTAAAGTGGGAACCAACACGAAGGAACCACATTTGGGTACCGTTCCGGCTGCACAGCCAAATTCAGAACTGTATAAATACAATAAATCAAGTTCACCAATTAATCTTCTTGTTAATCCTTATTTCATTTCATATTCTTCACCATGTTTCACTCTATGTTCGTCGATTTATTTTACTCATGCATCTGCCATACGTGGTTGTTAACACAAACTCAGGAGAATTACATGTTTCCGCATGTCACGACTTTTATTTTACCCAATGCATTTCGGGATTGGTTCCCTTCTTCAGGGGTATCTACAATTGAAAAAATGACCACCATCAATACGTATATTGCATTTTCAACTTGCTTTGAACTGCTTATACTACAGTGGTTGATTAATATGAAATTTTATGCAGACATTGAAACATCGTTTAAAAACATCTTCAATTGCCCTCCCATTATTGATTAAAGCCAAACTTCAGACCTCGGCCCTTTCATCACTCCCAAACTTCTTTCTTTCCTTACGACCCCCATATTACACATTGCCAAGAAGCCATAACTCCCTCAATCATTACCATCTTACCTGTCTATTACCCCTTCGCCTCCTCAATCATCCCCTCCTTGCCATCAGTCTTCACTAAGCTTACCGTGACATGTATAAATGAAAGCTCAGCCACCCAGATGGTGGTAATTTTTTCAATTGTAGATACCCCTGAAGAAGGGAACCAATCCCGAAATGCATGAATGGTGAACTTGATTTATTGGATTCATACAGTTCTGAATTTGGCTGTGCAGCCGGAACGGTACCCAAATGTGGTTCCTTCATGTTGGTTCTCATTGAAAGCGCAATGGGGCAGGGCGCGCCGCGCTTGCACGCCTTCGTGAGTTTCTAGTGGTTGAAACATTGAGTACAACGAGCAATGAAAAGTATGGATTACACAGGTGTGCATCTTTCCACTTACTATGTTTATTGCAGTACTAAAGTGGGCCATAGTGGTTATGCTTTTCTGACCTAACTAATGGCAGAGAAATCTACAAATGGAGAATTAGCACAGAAATGTCTGCCACAAATGAGTAAGTTAGACTCTCTTAAGTATGCCAGTCAGTCACTGTCTATAGAGCTCAGCTCTCTATGGGGAGCCTATTATCTAAACGTTGATGTTAAGAACAATAGTTCAGATGAATTAAGATTCTGCTGTTAATGCACCATATTCAAAATCAGCTGCATCATCTGTAATGCCATCATGACCAGCATCCCTGCCTACTTGGTTAATAAGCTGTCCTTCCCTAGTGGCTGAGGCACCCTCACAGCCAGGCCCCCATCAGACTGGAGACAAATAACTGCAAGTAAGAAAAACCAAGGCAACAGACAACCTCGATCCAAACACCCAGGCCTTTTAACAAAATACCTGTACATATTGTGACTGACCGAGCACTGTTCTAATTTAGGAAATAACTGAAGTAACCCCTCTTTAAAGAACACTGCAGCACAACAAAGTAACATTCCACCTCTACTCTCAGAACCTAACTTCCAATCCCATCCCCTTTTGACTGTATCATTTCCTTTAACTCATTACATTATTCCACCGATTTTTTGCAAGCCTGAAAATGACCCATTCCTGCCCTAGTTGAGTAGCAAAAAACAGCCACAGCTAGGGGGCAATATGTACCTCACAGCCTTGGGCTGCTACACCAATTGCACTATTGCTAGTTAGGGCCCTTGATATATGGGAATTTAATAGAGCTCCATCAAGTAAAAAGGGGTATTTAGATAGTTGCTAGTGACATTTGAGGCCCCTTTGTAAATATGCTCCCAGTTACTATGCTTATCTGCAGAGCAATCCATTCTACATTGGAGGGCCACAGCATGTGTGCTCTGCTTGAAGATGGGAACAATAATACAGAGAATGAGTGACTACTATGCATCACACACACTATTAAAATAAATATCATCCACTTCTGTAGGTTTCTATAGGTACAATATATGACAATATAAGGCTGGGTATGGTACCTTCGTGGACTAATAAATCCACTAAGGAATCCGAATTCGATCTCATGGTCCCAGGTTCAAATCCTGGTGGGCCCACAAACTCTTTTATCCTTCTGAAGGCAATTTATGAATACTGCTGAGCTGGATAACAATAAACCTCTGTTTTTTACCACTGAAAAGCACCTCAGGTGAATGCATGCTTTACAAATACACATCTTATCGTATTATCTAGTTCAGTGTGAATAATATAGTATGGCGAGTTACATTCCTCACTACCAATCTGCGGTCTATGTTTTCATACTTCTTCATGGGTCTTGCACACCTACAATAGGTTGTGTTTGAATCATTTCTTTGTTTTACAATTAGAAAGTTAAATAAGCACCATGCACTTTGATTCACCAAAATTCCAGGTGTAGCATCACATAACCATTGCTTCCCACAGTCATCACAGCCTCCCGTTTAGTGCTGGAAGAAAGACAATGAGTAAAAACTACTCCCTGTTGCTGGAGATGCTTCTGTAACCTTTGAAGCGAGTGTTAAATGGCGTAGTGTCAAGACTACCCAGCAACAAAGTCATGAAAGGAATGCTTGAATTATTATCAGCCACTGGTAATCTCTGGGGTTGCATTCCAGTCCAATTTGTTGCTACCACTACCCTTCTCTAAGCAGAAAAAAGTCAAAACGCAAAATCAGCCTAGAGTCTGTTCCACTTGACACACTTAGGCTCAAACTGGCAGGTCAGGTCATCTTTTTCTAGAGTGCCGGTGAGAGTGAAAAATGATGGCCTGAAAAACAGACATGAGTGATCATCAGTTACTGAGATTCGTTCAGTCATTCTGTCCATGACTTTGTTAATTATTGCAGTAAACACCCAAGTGGGATAGTCATGGCCAGACATGGGTCCCATGCTCACCGTGTCACAGAACTCAACTTAGACCATTTTGATTAAGCGTAAGTAGCTCAATAACGGGTCTGGGGTTGCTTATGTACCTGTCTGAGGGGTGTGTAGCCTGGCAGTTGAGGCAAACTGTTGCTATTGGAGCAGGATCAAGATTTGTGTGCACAAGCCTAGCCTCTGCCTAGAGTGGCATAATGGGTGAAAAACAAGTAACTGGAAGGCAACCTGAGTGATTACTAAAGTCTGAGATCAATTTAGGCATTCATTCTGCTATTGGATTGTGAGGGACTTGCAGAATATGAGGAAAAATTAAGGGAGCTGGGGCAACTAAGAATGACATAATATTTCTGCAGAAATAATGTCATCTGGAGCCTTAGCTGTTCCTGCAATTTGAAAAATCTGCAGCACCAGCCCTGCCATCTCAGTGTGGTGGTCGCCCTAGTGTGGGGGGGATTCAATTCAAATACAAACTGATCTGGCACGAATGTCTTCCATAATCTGGGCAGGAAAAGGGGACGCCATAATCATAAAAAAATGACCAACTTAAAAATTAAAATAATAGAGGGAACTCTCCCTTAATGATCAGAAATACCTACCTCCACCCGACACTCACGTGGAAGCAGGTGTCTGTGATCTCATTGCTGGATTGTTTCGAGAATCTCAGGGCTGAATATCATGCAGCTCCTCTGCTGATTGGAGGGGATTTTAATTCAAACTTACTCGGAAATAACAACCACTAGGAATAGAAAAAAAAGAGGGAGGATGAATATGGGGGCATTCTGCAAGCGATCACTCAGGACCAGAAGCAGGACGAATTTGATGCATACCTGTCAAATGTCCTAGATGTGAAGAAGCTGGGATCCTCATCTACTGATTTCATACCATTATCCAGAATCCCAGAGCAGGTCGACTGGACCTTTTTACCTGTCTTGGAACGTGGAGGGAAAATCTCTCATTAATCTAATCAAATTAATTTTACAACTCAATTAATTTTCGTACTGAAAGGATCACTGACTACTGGATAAAAGTTAAAAGATTTATTACAAAGCCAAAAACGATTGGTTGTACAGACATCTCACTAAAAGGTTCAAAAGATAGACTGGCACTAATACAAACATAATTCTACGCAAGAGCCTCAGACGACTCAAGATTAAGATTAACACTAACTCAAGAACCATCAGGCAAGCGATGATAGTTCCCACATGGATTTTAGAATGCATTTACAGAAAGAAAAAGATTCTTTGGTTAGCCTGTCCCTACACTAACTCTAAGGTGACATCCCTACTTAACATTTCACCTAAGCAAAATAAAGGTGTCAGCAGTGGTGTCTTCCAAAGAAGTACACTCACTTTTCTTAAGCAGCTTCAGCTACCGAGCTTGTTCTAAGATGCTCCTTTCTACACATAACTCTGCCTCAAGTTCACAAACTACCTACATCTTGTCTTTCCCAAGACCCCACTCTCTGACTCTGACCTACTCTTCAGGCTGGCTAAGCCCGTCTGCCTCTCCTCCCTCGGGTGCCCACCCTAATACAAAACCCCAAGAACAGTTGACACGCCTTCAGGTAAGCCCCGTTGGCAGGTGCGGATCTCCGGATTTTTCCAGCATGGCACCTCTCCACCAACGTCCGTTGTAGTGTCCTTGGGTCCCAGACACCTTCGCCGCTAAATGTTGCACTCCCAAATTCCTTGGCTGTCCTCTGCGCTCGCACCTACCATCGTAACTCCTTACACAATGGCTCTTTCTACCTAACAAGCTACTCGACCTTGCACCCGCAAAGGAAATGCATGAGAACAGCTCCAAGCACATTCAAAGTTACATTTCAATATTTGCTGAAGACAGCCTTTCCCCAAGAGAAATCATTTTTTCTTCGACTAAAGCTAACTAAAATAAATTCAACTAGGCCTCTACTGGCTTCAGCATGTAACAGGCCCCTGCACGTTTAAATGCATTACCAACATAACGTGAGCATTAAATTTCATCATTTAAACACTATTTATAATGCAAGCAATACATTTTCCATACTAAAAGCCTATGTTAGTTCACTCATTAATAAACGCATCTTTATTTCAATGAAGCATATCTCTATTAATGCGACATTTCACATGGAATTGCATTTCTATGTTAAACAGCATCATGATTTCTTTAAAGCACTACCTTGTCAGCAATTAATGAACACCTTACTACATGTTACACTAATTCTTAGCCTTAATGTTACATTTCTAAACTAAATTAGTGTGTCCTCTAAATATGCGGGTGCTGACTACTCGTAAATATGGTGAACCCCTACACTATTTCAAGTGACATGGCGCTCTCTCAGATGCCCTTGGAATGCATTGCATTAATGGTAGAGTAACATCAGATTGCCTAGCGGCATACACTCCTTTAGATCTGAAACCCAGGGTTACCTATGGTCCTCATTTGTACATTTCCATAATATAGATAGATTCCAGATAACTCTGATAATCACAAGCAATCATGCAGTAATTGCATGCAAGATCATCACACCTCTGGAAAGGCACCGAGCAATAAAGATGATGGGCTGCCAAGAAGATTGTACCCCATTACAAAGAATAAACTGGTCGATAGAGCAGTCCCAAATAAATAAAATAAAATAAAGCATAAACACAATAGAAAGGCCTCACGAAAAAAGAGGGAAAAGGAAGTAATAACATGTTAGGTCACTTGGATCACACTACAAGACAACCTAGCAGAATGCCCCAAAAGAAGATATGGAATGGAACACAACGGAGTGCCTTAAAAGAAAACGTTTAAGATAGGAGTTAAATAAAGCCCTCCACTGCCTCAAGTGCAAAAAACTGGTTGTAAAGGGCATGCAAGAAAAAAATGAAAATATTAAGGCATGCATACAGAAGACTGCTAAGGGAGGATAAACGGAAGGCTGAGGAAATGACTTGGGTCAAACTTCACGCTGCCCTCAAGAAAAAAAGACTCAAAGAAATTCTGGGGGCTAGTTAACAAGCCACCCAAACCCCAAATGTCTGTAACATCTTGGCGAAGCAACTGTAGGACCATATAAAGAAGCTTTATTGTTTGACAGCTGATTTAAACTGCAGGTTCTACAAGCAAGAAGCATGGCCTGCAGAACATGACAGCCTATTCATCGAGACCACCACGGGATACCAATTGGGGATACAAAGCTCCGACAAACTTGATATTTTGGATGGTCTATCTGGGTAGGGGGGAAAGTCCATCTCAAGGATATCCCTTAATATCATTCCATGGACGCCCACAAGAAAGGTTGAAACAGCCCTAAGGAAAATGAGAACCACTGGGACACCAGGCTCCAATGGCCTCCTGGTAGCCCTACACAAATCTGATCTGTGCCTTTGGAAGCCCATCCTAATCCTGCTCTTTTCAAAACTATATTTTATGGCTACAATTCCCGAAAGTTGTAGGGTCTCAAATCTGGTACCCATATATATAACAAGCATTTACAATGCAATGGTTTTGCCGTTGTTAAAGTTAGAGCTATTGGCATTACTCTTGACATTTTTTTTATTTATGTTTTTTTTAACATAAATAAATGGCATTGTCATTTACAATAGCAGGGCAGGGCACAGGGAAGGGGGGCGAGGAGAGACGAAGGAGAGCTGCGGGCTCTTGTTGTAATGCTTGCATGGATGAGTTGGTGGATGCATGCATGGGTGCATGCATGAATGGGGGTATGGATGGGTGTATGGATAGATGCATGGATGGGTGGATGGATAGATGCATATATACAGCCAATCCCTCAACAATTTATGCAATCCACCAACCCATCCAACCAACAACCCATCCATGCATCCACCCATACATCCATACATCATGCATACATCCATTCATCATGCATCCATCCACCCACTGTGTCTCACTCCGACCCCTCTAAATATAACTTATTTCTTCGGTATATAGAGATGACTGTATTCACTAGTATATGCAGTAGTGTGTGGTGGACTTAGTTGGAGTGTTTGCTTCCTGCACACTCACACACTGCCCCTACACATTCACACACTGCTCACCCTGCACACTCACACTGTTCACCCTGCACACTCACAAAATGTGCACCCTGCACACTCACACACTGCAGTCACTGTCACTCTGCAGTCACTGTTACTCTGCAGTCACACTCACTCTGCAGTCAGTCTGCACTCACTGTCACTCTGCACTCACTGTCACTCTGCACTCTCACTGTCACTCTCGCACTTACTCTGCACTCACTGTCACTCTCGCACTCACTCTGCACTCACTGTCACTCTCGCACTCACTCTGCACACACTCATTCTGCACTCAGTCTGCACTCACAGGCACTCGCACTCACTCTGCACTCACTGTCACTCTGCACTCACTCTGCACTCACTGTCACTGCACTCACTGTCATTCTGCACTCACTCTGCACACACTCACTCTGCATCCAGTCTGCACTCACACTCACTCTGCACTCACTGTCACTCGCACTCACTCTGCACTCACTGTCACTCTGCACTCACTCTGCACTCACTGTCACTCTGCACTCACTGTCACTCTGCACTCACTTTGCACTCACTATCACTCTGCACTCACTCTGCACTCACTGTCACTCTGCACTCTCACTGTCACTCTCGCACTCACTCTGCACTCACTGTCACTCTGCACTCTGCACTCACTTTCACTCTGCACTCACTCTGCACTCACTGTCACTCTGCACTCACTGTCACTCTGCACTCACCGTCACTCTCACTCTGCACTCACTGTCACTCTGCACTCACTTTGCACTCACTGTCACTCTGAACTCACTCTGCACTCACTGTCACTCTGAACTCACTCTGCACTCACTGTCACTCTGCACTCTCACTGTCACTCTCGAACTCACTCTGCACTCACTGTCACTCTCGCACTCACTCTCCACTCACTGTCGCTCTCACACTCACTCTCCACTCACTGTCGCTCTCGCACTCACTCTACATACACTCACTCCGCACTCACTCTGCACTCACTGTCGCTCTCGCACCCCCTCGGGTTAGGCTGTTCCCCCTCTTCTCTCTGGGGTCACCTGCGGGGAGCCCTCGGTTCCATCTGATCCTCCTCAGCTTCCATTCAGTGCGAGTGGGCGCGCGCTGAGTAGCCATGAGACTTCCTGTATCGAGCGCTTGTTCAGCTGGCCCGGTGGCCTAATGGATAAGGCATCAGCCTCCGGAGCTGGGGATTGTGAGTTCAAGTCCCACCTGGGTCGCATCGGGATATTTTTATATCCTGGAGAAAATAAGAAACTAGCAAGATCACAATATTAAAAAACATAATGTTCAACGTCTCCGAGTGTCCGTCTTTGATATATGAACGTCGTGATTTTTTAATTCCGTGTAAAGGGGCTGCCTAGTGGCACCTACCACAGACTGGATGGGCGCGTGTGTGTCTAACTGGCGACCTGCTGAAATGGACAGAAGACATAGTGTCAATATCGGCCCACTCACTCGCCCGCTCCCAGCAACATGCATGTCGCAGAAATAAACAGACAGTACAACTTGTTGTTGGGAAAAAGTAGCTGCAGGTTTATTAGCATATACACATGCCAACAAGGTGGGTTATCTTACAGACGATCCAAAGGCAAGCCGCCCCTCGCGACCTACCACCTGATGGGCCAGTTTGCAACGTGACCTTAGCCAAACGTTGCTTAGCGGTTATGGGAGGAGATAGCCCCTCCCATTATCCGGTGAACCATTGGTCCACCCTCTTGCTCACCCCCCCCCCCACGAGGGGCGAAGCGTTCAAGCAACCCCCGATTGTACAGTTTTCCAACCGCCCGTAGGATAGCGGGGCGCCATCGCACCCCCAGGGTCCACCGCACAGACTACCTGGGGATATTAGGCCTCAGCATCCTTTGTGCTCCTGAAGAGGGTACTCCCGGGTACCTTTCCGCCTCTGGATCGCCCTGTAACTCCGCCTGCAACACAAATGAGACAAGATTAGAAAACATTACCCCCCCACCCTGAGAATGCCAGGTATGCGGTAGGGAGGGAAACGGCGTCAGGGTGAGGGGATGGCGGCCAGAGAGGCTGCTAGGTGGGCGGGGGAGGAATATATACTCTCCCCCGCCCCCAACGGCCGGATGTGACGCTCGGGACCCTCCTAGCCTAAAAGAGCTGGGCTGCCCCCGTGTGCCATCCTGTGACACTTATGTGTGTCCCCTGCGGGGACGTGTCGGACGGCCCGTCTAGTGTCAATATCGGCCCACTCACTCGTCCACTCCCAACAACATGCATGTCGCAGAAATAAACAGACAAGACAACTTGTTGTTGGGAAAAAGTAGCTGCAGGTTTATTAGCATATACACATGTCAACAAGGTGGGTTATCTTACAGACGATCCAAAGGCAAGCCGCCCCTCGCGACCTACCACCTGATGGGCCAGTTTGCAACGTGACCTTAGCCAAACGTTGCTTAGCGGTTATGGGAGGAGATAGCCCCTCCCATTATCCGGTGAACCATTGGTCCACCCTCTTGCTCACGCCCCCCCCCCTACGAGGGGCGGAGCGTTCAAGCAACCCCCGGTTGTACAGGTTTCCAACCGCCCGTAGGATAGCGGGGCACCGTCGCACCCCCAGGGTCCACCGCACAGACTACCTGGGGATATTAGGCCTCAGCATCCTTTGTGCTCCTGAAGAGGGTACTCCCGGGTACCTTTCCGCCTCTGGATCGCCCTGTAACTCCGCCACAGCCCTGGGTGTGGCGACCGTCGCAGCCAGGGCCCCCCACCAAGGCCGGCATTCCTCCTAGCTGTTCCTACTTGCTTACTAGGGTCTCTTCCCACTTCCGGACCGCTGACATCAAAAGTCCAGCCACACCAAGTGAGTTTGGCTTGTAGCAAACATGTAAAAGGCCAAACCTCTGCTCAAAATATTTCCGCATGGTGCAGCAAACCTCGTGTGGCCAAATTCCCCTTGTGTTCCTCCTCTAAGGTGCATGCTAGCCCCAGAGCCCAGACAAATAAACAATACTTCTCCAAAGCTCTCCGGCGACCCAGCATGGTGTCACAGCAAGGTGGAGTGAAAGAGTGTGTTCCCTGTGGATAGGTACTGAAAACCTCCATGAAGGGCCGACTGGTGCAGTCTACCCTGCTTGCTGACCCAGTGACCGGACACAGAAACCCGGTCCCTGCTAACAACCCGTGTGAGCCTTGATACTTCCACCAGGCCGGTGTCGGGCTATCAGGTTTTGTGACACCTGCTTTGCTGAGATCCCTTTGGGGGATCCGCTGTGACCCATATGTGTCCTTGCAAGTACTGCGTCATGCACTAGGCCCCTAATGCACATCTCCGTCCCACAAGGACATCTGAGAGCCTGATGCCCCTTCGCATCTTAGGTTAATGGCATAGGGCCCCGCACCCCCAGTCAGTGTGTGTGACCTGCATTACTAGAAAGTGACCAGAAAATGTGAGTGGCTGGTCCTGTCCTGTCGAGGCTTGTAACTGGCCGTTCCCACCTAGTAGTGACTGTCGTGCCATGGGAAGAGAGACATGAGCACGGGTGTCCCAGAGTACCGGCCGATAGGAGGGTGAACTACCAGAATGCAACTTGACCCATCATCGGCAGTGGGAACGCCAACGAGTCAAACTGACTGACTTGGCAGATCTCGAGGATCAACTCCTTGTCCATTCCTGCCCCCATCACATAATACATTAGTTGGGCAGCCCACCGCTGGTCGCAAGCTTCTCCATCCAGCGTATGAGGCCAGTGAGAGATTTGCACAGGCAACCTCCCTTATAACACTGTGTAGGGATCTCCTCATGTTAGACACTTGTGCAAGTCGCCCCCCTGTGCCTGGCCTGCGTTGTACCATAGGAAGCTTAAACAAGCAGCCTATACAACTGTCTGTGCATCCTGTGGCACTATGGAACTAAAACATCCTCATCTTACTACCTGGTAAGTGACACTGCCAAAGGAAACCAGCCTATCTTCCCTGAAAACAACTAAATAGATACTGTCTGGGTGAAAAGCTTACCCAAGCACCTAGCCAAGGGCCCTCCACTGCGAGTCAACCCCCGATGAGGAACGTATACTGAGGAAATTCCTGTCCCTTGCGGACCCTACACCAAAAGACAGCTAAAGCGATCGCCTACATGGGCTACCCAGCTTGCACATGCGCAGGTGCTGAGAAGTGCTTGGTGATAGGCCACTAAGACAAAGCCTCCCTATTCTTACTTAGAAAAGGAGCGCTACCAAACCACAAGTCCAACTCAGTGTATAGTCTATGCTTCAAAGTGCATGAGAAAACTAAGCCACAGTAATAGCTATCTTGCATAGCCAAAACAAGAAAAGGCCGCCCCCCCATCCATATCTACCAAGGTGTCAACTGCTAAGTGTGACATTCCCATCAATACAGTGCACTATGAGTGACAAAAAAGGACCAGAATAACACTGTTGTGCCAGCAATTGAACCATGGAGCTGAGTAAGCCCCAAATCAGGTATAGGTATGAAGAGAGACGCCTCGACTTTGAGCACGCCAACCCAGTGTAATATCAGAAAGACGCCGACCAAGCCTAAGTCTCTTGGAGGAGTTTGGAAGAGTCACCGAAAATATCCATGACTCTATAGTGAGTTGCTGCGAAATGTGTAGCAAACATGTATCCATCCCCGGATAATGTACGGAAACACATTCTGAAAGAATGAGTAAGCCCGGGCACTGTCAGTAACTCTTCCCATAGAGGGCGTGCAAGCGCCGGACTGTATCAAATACAAAGCTTATCCAACAGGGGCCCCCAACTTGTATTCTAACCAGGACACCGATCATACAACCGCGTGTGTGTTGTGTAGCGCTTGCACTCCTGACCTGGATAGGGAAATAAAAGAAACGAGTCCACTGAGGCACCACCGCCCCCTATGCGATGTGGGTAAAGATGCCGTTCACCCTGCCTGACCCTGGTGACTGCAGCCCCTAGATGCCCTTGCCTGCCAGACACAGCAGTTAGCATTTCCATCAGCCTTGCAGAGGCTCCAGATCGAGTAAAACGTGCATCACTGTTCTGGCAGGCACCCGGACACCCTTCCCCTTCTGTACAAGTGGTAAGGAGATCTGTCGCTTGTTCCTTAAAAAGTGCATACGCATAATCCGCTGTATAATGATATCAGGGAGGCAGTTACTCAAAGATAAATTGCCACTTGTATACATGTAATTAACCCTTAGTACAAGTCAAAAGGTACTATACCCCCAACGTTGTGAGGCTCCCTGGTGCCCTTGGGCCAAAATTGTGTGCTATCCGGTGGCTGTAACTAAAAAGTCTGATTCAAGTAACAGGATGCCCGGATAGAGACTTGTGTTTCCACTTTGTAGCACAGCAGCAGCTCATAATATACTGTAAATAAATCCTCGTTACTTCACTACCTAAGTTTTGCATGGACAACAGCTGAAAAGAATCTCAGCAATTTGAAAACCCGATTGGTTGGCCATCAACACGTCACCCCTTAGCCTATTTGTAAACATTCACGAATACCTAAAGAAGGCCACACCAGGAGCTAAGCAAGCTGGGGGAGTATATCGGGACCGCCTGAAGAAGTACACCGGCTGGTTATTCTGTTCCTAGCGGTGCACCAGAAAACCAACCAGCCCACTGAGCCAAAGTGTCTGCTGGAAAGCAGTAGTGGGACATTAAGCCCTATATTCATTATCCTGGGCAACTTAACCGCCTAGAGGTATGAACCCGACAGTACATATAAGGCCTGGAGTTAATCTGCCCTAGTGCAACCTAGTGACTGGCTCCCTGCTGGCATCCCCAAGTTACAGGTAGAAGAGCCCTGCTGTCTGTGCGAACCTTCTATGGTGCAGTATAACCCCTTTCTCTGTGTTTGGCACTGTCACATGCACACGTCACCTTTTTCTTGTAACAGTTTGCTACCTCTTACATGGTTTTTCCTTTCATTACTTGCACAAGCTCCAGCATTGCCTACATAGCGTATGTTCCTGAGTTTGAGAGTCTGCCTTGGATTGCAGTACGTTACTTCTACTTTATCCGCGGTCGCGGTTAGCGCGCTACGTGTGGACCAAGAACAGTTAAATGATGTGATATGTGTAATTGTAAAATTGCATTCTCCATATGAGCTGCTCCCCAAAGCGTCACCCCAGCACTCTCCTCGCCGACACGAGCACAGGACAGTGATGGTGCGGCAGCTTGCAACACCCTTAAAACCATGGGAGATAAGGATGTGTCCCGGAACACCGATGCCCAATGTGGGAACTGTTATGCAAGTGTATTAGAGAAAGACTATGCACAAAATTCGCTGGAAAGTGTTATCCAGGAGGCACATACTCCCAGAAAGTTCCCGTTGACCAAAAGTGAAATGCTTGGTCTGAATAAGGAAGAGAAAAACATAGTAAAATCTCCCCCCTGTAAATACAAAATCATGTTGCAAACAAAGTTGCAAAGGCCAAGGAAGCCGTCCCAGTGAGCTCCTGTTGTAGGCAGTCTGTTATTTACTAATAAATACCCTTCTACCTGCGATGGTGCTCAAAGTGCACGTGCCCATCGCTGTACTCTTGGCCTGCCTGACCCTGCCGATAGCGTACCTCCAGCGCCTGATGCAGAAGTGTAGTGTCTGAAACTACGGCAATTAATCACAAGCTTAGTCTGACAATGACCATTGCCCTTGGATTGTGTGGAAAAGTGTCACTTAACTTTTCCTTTACCATACTTCCCAGTAACACTTCCTCCTCCCAGGCCTCGAAACTGACCTCACCGTACTCCTCTTACAGAGGAACCTCCTAATATAATTCATGTCCTCTATTATCTGACGGCAGGTCTGTGAAATATAACATTCTATTCTACTTGCTATGGAAGTGTCCTCCCGGAGAGTTCTTGTGCCAGTTATGAAGTATTATCCTTCTCTCTGTGATTGGTACCCACAAGTAGCAAGCACAACTCACTTCTCTCTTGTACCACACTATTACTACATCCTACATTGTGCTTGGTACTGGTACCTGCACAACTGCCACCATTGCCTCCATTTATTGCAGAGTTCTACCTCTACTTGTACATAGTACGCATTTGAAGCTTGCACACATGACGCCTCTCCGCTTGTAATGCACCGTTTGCTACCTCTTGAAATGTTTGAACAGAGACGAAAATGTCCACGGGGCCCGTCCATGGGCGAACAAATAACTCTGCAACTCACTCAAAGAAGGAAAAGCTCCATATCATCGCCGTAGTTGGTCACTAAATCCCCCCCCCCCCAAGCTCACTCCCCGTGCTGTGATTACAAATATTGCCTATTCCTGGAGGTGGCTTTGACATCAACACCCTTAGAAGCACGGGTACTAACAGGTTGGGACCCTGTTGGGAGGTGGATCTGTGGTGTGAGGTCCCACCTGGGCCCCCATTAGTGGATACGGAATGGACAAAACATCCTGTCCGGTGACCTGCCATTAGAAAGTACTTGTAATAAGTGGGCACCTGACGTATGTGTAACTTTCCCATGCCTTAAATGTCGTCAAAAGGAAGTTAAACCATCTCAATTATGGACCATTGGGGTATTCACGTGGTATGCTCGCAATGGACCCTCATGCCCCACCGTGATTACCCAACACACAGGATACCTTACTAAGCCCACCACGGTGATAATTGGAGTACCCCGACGTGACCAACTCAGACGGAGGAGTGATCGCTGCATCAAGAGATGCATGACACTTGCCTGCAACACAAAGGAACCTAGAGACAATCACTACCTTCCGTGCACGTGGCGACCACTCTTCGATCCCCGCTCGGTGTCAGTGGCTACCAACCAAAGCCCCGCTGGCGCTGCATGTGCGCTGCTGGGGAAGCAGCATCGACGCGCGTCTCACCAGCAGATCAGCACTCCCCCACACACGCAACAATGGGCAGGGCAGTGGGAACACGGGAGATGCATCTAGCCACGCCACTCAACCACCCTCTCTACAAAAGGCTAGCCTCGCCCCGCGATGGCCAAACTCCGATCACACTGGATCGGTTAAAATGCCTAAAACAGTAGTCAGAGAATAGAGGGGAGCGGGACACAAATGACTAGACCCCATCGACAGCTGAGCAGAGAAGGCCAGCGGGGGGAACCCTCGCAGGCCTGGCAGTCGATGGAATGAGACGGTACCGCTGGCCGCGCGCATCCTCCGTAGGTGCGGTGCGGACCCTGTCGCCCCCTGGACCTGGCACGAACCCCAACTAAGCGTGTCGAAAGATGATATGAACCACTTTTCTGATCCACGCGGAGAAGGTTCAAAATTGACCGCAACACCCCTATAAAATCATTCGCCCGTGAGGAAATCAACAATAGCAGAACAATGGGCCGCCGTGTTGCCAGTTATAGCTACACAGCGCGGAAAAACCGAACTCACACCGGCAAAGAGCCTGCTGCTTGCTCTGTGTAGGGCGCCGATCAGGGCCGCATAGATATGCAAGCTCCCCCACCGCTCAGAATCCGCGCCCATGGAGTTGAGGGAACCGACAGGATGAGAGAGCTTCCCTGGCGCTCGGTGTACATGAGAGCCCGAGTGGGGGAGGTGGGACGCTGGGGGTGAGCGGGGGGGGGGGGACTGCCCTGGAACCTGTTCGAATTCACAGATATAATCGGGGAAGATTAAAGTACCTACAAATGTTTGGCCAATTGGATCGCATATAAGAACCATACCCAGCGACATGATGAATACAATGGTCAATCAAAGAAAGTTGTAATAATAAAATCATCGCTGCCCGTGCTACACGCCAGAACACCATCGGGCCGTGCCCGGAGCGCGCGAGTTTGTTTAAAGAAGCGAACAATCTCCTGGATGTGTATGAAAGCCGAGAAGCGGCTGCCTAGTGCCCATGCCGCCATTGGCCTCTCTGCTGAGAGCCGCACGAAACGGCTCATACTGATAGCAGGATAAGGGGATGTCAGTGAAACCGACATTTACGCATTACAGCATGCGAAATATACCCATACCGGCCCACACTCTAGCCGCCCTAATCAATATTAGTCGCAATGATTGATTCGAACCACACCAATGTAGTCCTCAACTCTTGACACAACGCGCAATACAAACTTCGCTTTCACAGCCCCAAGAGGCCAGTGAAGCAATCATTCCATCCATGAAGTTCCCGCGCACGGTCATCAGGCCGAAAGTCTACAAGTCTGCCAAACGCTGCAGACATTAGTAACTAAAATTGATGACCCTAAAACGTGACGTCTGAAAGCAGTAATAACTACACAGACAGTTCCTTAAAAAACTAAACGACACCACCCCGTCAGGAGGGATAGGAGTAGGCTGGGCTCGGCGGAGGACCGGCTGGATCGCGCTAGCTTAAGAAAGCGTATAAGAAAATAAGTAATTACTCGCCAGGGAGGTCGTAGGAAAAATGTGACCAACGCGGTAACACTACAGATGGACCGACGTTAATTCTTCACAGAGGTCGTGCATCGTGAGGCTGTTGTGGGGGTACCTTGGCCACGCACGTGCTGGGCCCATCACACAGGCCCTCCCCCCACCGCCAGACCGCATGGTCCAGCAAGCGGCCGAGCTGAGACCCCTGAACCGCCTATCGTGAACCGAAGTGATGGCCGCCCACCACCTCCTGTAGTTACTCTCGGACTCACCACACTTGTGAGCCTGCACAAGATCCGGGGAACTCCTAAACCCCCCCTCTTAGGCATCACCAACTCAGCGATGGCCGGACATCGCCCTCCCACACGTCCAAGGCCTCTACGCGGAATCCAGCATCAGTGCACACATTAATCCATACGCGGGCCCACACAAACGACCCCACATGCCCCCGCAATTGCCGAGGCCGTGCACCGTAAGGCATCAGCCTCCGGAGCTGGGGATTGTGAGTTCAAGTCCCACCTGGGTCGCATCGGGATATTTTTATATCCTGGAGAAAATAAGAAACTAGCAAGATCACAATATTAAAAAACATAATGTTCAACGAAATGTCTCCTAGTGTCCGTCTTTGATATATGAACGTCGTGATTTTTTAATTCTGTGTAAAGGGGCTGCCTAGTGGCACCTACCACAGACTGGATGGGCGTGTGTGTGTCTAACTGGCGACCTGCTGAAATGGACAGAAGACATTATTTCCCAGCAGAAGACCCAGCCGCGGCGAAAAAAGAGTGGGTTCCGCACCCACTGCTCTTCCTCTCTACTGCTTGCGGGCTCCATCACTCTTTTCTAGATCTTTATTTTCCGTGCTCTTTTGTTTGAACTCCTGAAGATGAAAGGAAGAGGCAAGAGCCAGCCAGGCTGTGATGCTAATCTGAGTACGCCACTCGGCCCCGCACGGCTCGGTTGTCTACATGGGGGCATAACGGATAACGTCATTACTATGTGGGTTCTGCACACAGAATCAAACCCTTACTTCCTTATCAGACCCGACGACAGACTCTTTCAACTTACTTTCGTTACATGGGGGCATAACGGATAACGTCATTACTATGTGGGTTCTGCACACAGAATCAAACCCTTACTTCCTTATCAGACCCGATGACAGACTCTTTCAACTTACTTTCGTTCCGTTTTAGCAACACGGCTTGGTTTTCAAATTATACTGGGGCAGGGTCAAGACAGCACGAGAAGCGGAAACCACGACCTCCCGGCCTGTTTCCAATCCCGGACCAGATTCGGGGGCTTTGACGAGAAGAGGCTTTCGGCTGACGTAGCCAAAAGCCAAAAATTCTCGGGAACGCCCCCGAATCTGGTCCGAGATTGATGGACAGAGCCCTCTCCCAATGGCTAGCCTCCATTTATGGAGCTAGCCAATGGGAGGAGGGGGCGGATACCCGACCCCACACAGATCATAACGTTTTTTGGCGCATGCGCTCTACGTGTGCATCGCCAGTCAAAACCTAAAAAGGAAAGTAGAGCTTCACCCCCAAGCCACAGAATGATTGCACTATGGGATGTGGAAGGAAAGGGCTATGCAAGGTTACTGTATGAAGAACTGAAAACCAGGCCCAAAGAGAAGAAACTGATCCCATAGCTTGAGACTGGTTTCCAAAGGCACAGTCACTTTGAGGATAATCTTCTGACTTTAACCTGTCTAATTGACACAGCAATGCGTTCCAAGACTTAACCACTAAATGTGGCATTTTTTGACTTTTCAAATGCTTTCGATAACATCCCAAGAGGCAAGCTATGGGAAAACTAAAGAAGTGGCAGATACCATTGCACCTCCTGATGCAACAGAATCGCTATATAGTAACACGTGGGTAAGAGTCACATTATCAACTAACTGAACAACTTCAGAGAAAATCTACGCTATTAAAGGACTAAAACAGGGCTGCATCCTCGCCTCCTTGCTCGTTTATCTGCATGAGGCAGAATTGGAAAGTCATCTAGTAGTCCCAAGGATCTGCCCGCCCTACCTGATGGAGCAGAAAATACACATTTTGGAATATGCAGATGACATGGTGGGTCTTGGCAACACCCAAATTGGCCTTCGGAGATCGCTGGATGCACTCGACCAATACTGTGCAACAAACAATATTACCATCAGCCTCAAAAAGTCTAAAACAGTGGTCTTTGGTAGTCAACTGATAAAAAAGGCACCTGGTTCTTCGGCGGGTCAAGACTAGAAAGAGTAACAGGTTTCAAATACTTGTTATGCTTACGGAAGAGGGGGCAAAAAAGCCCAGCGAGGCTCTTTGAAATGTGTAGCAAAACATCTGACATGCAGGATGGGCCAACTCAAGAGAAACATTGCATGCCAAAACACAAACTCCATATTAATGGCAGTTGCAAACAAGTGTATGCCTACACTAACATATGGTGCAATGGTGTTTAAGGCTCACTTCTATGAGTGGTTAGATAAACAGCAATGTATCGGCTATTGTTGCCTATTTGCACTCCCAGACTGCACTAGCCAATCACAAATAAGACTAAAATATGAAACATCAGAGCAGGATTTGGTTCTGCGGGCTAAATTTGTCTCTTTTTGCCAAACTTTGAAAATGGCCCTAATTGGCTATTTAAAACATCTGCTGGGGGAGAAATTCCAAGAAACCGGCTCTATATGGGGCCAGGTCTTGTCAATCTCTATTAAGGCCTTGAGTGTGGAAGACCTAATAAATAACCCCACACCACAGAGAACAACAGCAAAATTAAGATAGCAAAGATAATCTCATGGGATTAGGAAATCAGGTAACGAGGATGAAGGAGGGTGAAGTTTATGTATGATGCAGATAGTGGGGTACAGCAGAAGAGTCCCTATTACATGTGATCTGCATTTGTGAAGTTCTTAAACCTTTGAAGTGCTACTGGCTCCGGACAATATTTCATATTTTCAATGTGAGGACATGTTGGGCAGCTGCCCAAACTTGTATTCAAGGAGAATCATGCCAGCTATCCAGATGCTTCTTAAAGTTCTTGAAAGCAGCAACTGGCAACTCAAAATGTTCATGATGACCTTACCCTTGCAAGCACGGAGCACTTTTGACCCTTCGGGACAGCACCTTACAGGGCCGCACTTTACCAGCACAGACGTAGGAAGCACTTTCAACTTTAAGCACTTTAGCACTGAATGCTGTATGGGGTTTCGATGGCTAAAGCCTGCATGAGGCGAACATTTAGAACTGTGTGTGGTCTTGTGGTTCCCATGAGCAAGGTATTGTTAGGGGTAAGTATATGTGCTATGTCCGCTAACTGGGAATGGGGCGCCTAAGGCCCCACAAGGGGATCAGAAACTTGACATTTTCTTCTTTTGGAAAATATTTTTTCATTATGTCTTATCATATTTTATACTTGCTACTTATGCTTAGATGCTATGATTTTAACTAATTGAACATCAATAAACCATTCTTCTTCTTTTTAAGCCTTTCTTCCATCACCTTGTTTGTTATCAGGACAGACCCAATTTTCCAAGGACTGTTTTAACGTCTGGAAAAGTTTCCTAAAAGGAATGTCTCTGCTTTTAGAGGTTTACGATGAGTGAGCATGCACTTTAATTAAAGAGTTGTTCACGCTCACGTTTTCGCTTGCACACATGCCACCTTGGGCAGAAGTTGAACCTTGTTAAAGAGCGACTTCCAGTGCTGTGTGGACTCATTTGTGCGACACCTCATGTTTTAAGGTGGGGTGACACAGCATTTGAGAAACCTATCAGCCAAGGCCCAGGGTCACCAGCCTGCCCTATTCATTGTAAAATGGGGGGAGGGAGTCTTTTATCTAACGGGTTTCTTCTAACAGAGGTGTGCATGATTCTATACATCATATATAAAATATCTATATTCTATAAATCAACTCGGAAAAGGAGCCATGTTTTATTTTAATTTTTGATTCCCAGAGCGGAATGTTAAAATGTTCCATCATGGGCCTTTCTTCACCACCTTCCACTCCCTTTTGAGGAAACAAACATTGCAACTTAACCTGTCCTCTGTTTTTCATTTGCTTCCTGGAAATTGTAGTCCTGTTTTAGCATTATGAATACAGAACTATAAGTTCAAGCAAGAATACTGTACTGACTGACTGGTCATGTGTGATGTGAGACAACAATCTCTGTCCCCTTTCTTTTGCTAGTCAAAATTTCAGAATTGAAACCCATGGCACAGCCTCTGAAATCCTGGTGCTTTGGTCTTTCTGATGGGTAGTCTTTTTTATGTTTGTGGGATGGGCCAGCGTAGTTCTTCTGCGTTGTGGGTACTGTATTGAAGTTCTTCGGCACCAACAATGGTCAGTGCAAACATATAGTCCTATAATGATGTCGGTGGATCTTGGTACTTAAATTCTCTTCACCCTAACCAGAGGGCAAGCCAGCGATGGCAGCTACATCTAACTGACGTCAAGAGTTTGAGGTTATCATGAATAAATCTTTACTTAAAGTGATAACATTGCAAGATATGCAGTTTTGATATTTCAAATGTCCTACAATGGGGGCAACGCCAAGCATGAGTGATAGTGGCGGGCATCCAAGGTAAGGCTTATGAGTGGATCAAATCCTTCCTTACTGGAAGAACACAGGCAGTTTGCATGGGTCCTTACACTGCTAACAAGACCCTCACTTCCTGTGGTGTCCCCCAGGGCTCTTCCCTTTCCCCGCTCCTCTTCAACTTGTACCTTCGGCCACTGATCCAATCCCTTCTGAAATGGGATATCACAGTTTTTAACTACGCAGACGACTTGCAACTCATCTTCCCCCTCAACTCTCCTCATGCCATCAAAGCATTTCACAAGGTTATGATTCACATCCAGCTCTGGATGAACCAGAATCAATTAAAACTAAACCCCGGCAAGACTGAGCTCCTCCTCCCGGGACTCAGCCATACCTTTTGGGGCCCTCAGTACTGGCCTCCAGAGCTCGGCTCTCCCCCTATCCCAGCTAAAGTTGTAAAAAGCCAGGGCATAATCATTGACGCCGAACTTTCCCTCAAAACCCAAGTTGGAGCTGTAGTATCCTCCTGCATTTACCAACTCCGGAGGATTCGCAAAGTCCGTCATCTTCTCCCCCCCAAAGCACTCACTCAAACTGTTATTTCACTCGTGCTTTCCCGTCTGGATTTTTCCAACGCAATTTATCACGGTCTCCCTCTATTCTTGACACACCGCCTCCAAGTCGTCCAGAATCAAGCGGCTCGCCTGATTCACGGATTCCCTACATGGTTATCAGCCAAGCCTCTGCTCCGCAGCCTCCATTGGCTCCCGGTGGACCAGAGGTCCACTTTCAAGGTGGCCTGTCTCACCTTCAAAGCTCTTCACTGCCCCAGCCCCGGGTTCCTCAAATCCCTTATTCATCCTCACTGTCCGACACGCAACCTCCGATCAGCCCATTGTGATCTGCTAGTCACCCCCAAAAGCAAAACAAAAAAATTTGGCGGTCGCCGCTTTTCCTATCTGGCTCCTGCACTTTGGAACCTCCTCCCCCTCTCAATCAAATCCTCTACATCCCTTCTTAAATTCAGGAAACTGCTAAAAACGCACCTCCCCCCCCCCCCCCCCCCTCAGTTAGGCTTCCCGCATCCTGTACGTCTTCCTCACTCAGTCTGTCTCTAGCGCCAGGAAGCTACGGCAACAGTGCGCTTTACAAATGGCACTTAAGATAAGATAAGATAAGATAAGATAGAGTTTTATATAATCTGGTGGGTATATTCTTTCTCGTTTGTCTCTGTGCATTTATTTTGCCCACTTATTGTTCATGCCACAACATTTGATAAACATCTCTCGTTTAGGGGTTGATGAACTGTACATGTTCTTTATCCTTCAGGGGAAGATAAGGTCGACATCCATCACATTGAGCCACCGTCAGAAACCTCAGCCGCAGGAGGTTCTCCAAAACAAGAGCAATCCAGCCATACCGCAGGCAAGTGAAAAGAGTTGAACCTTGCAACTGGTTAAATACTGCTCACAAGTGCACCATTGAATATGAGTCAAGTTCTGAATCATCTGGCGAGAAATCACTGTATGGGTGTTCAGGGTGGGAGATTTTATTTGCACGAATAATACACCAATATTCACGATAGTCACAGCTTTCCCTTGGCTGAATACAATGTCTAGACTTTTAGGATGCGTTTCCTAGGAAGACTCTCCCTGAAAACTTCTTTCCGCCTGCAAAGTGGTAGAATGGTGTATGGAAAAACATAAATCACATTTGCTGAAGTTCTAAATGAGTGTCCTCCTTTCAGCTTCTGTTATGCACAGTACTGTTTTGCCTATATAAAGTCGTCTTAACCAAATGCATGACCAGAGTGGCGAATCAGTAATTTTAAATATTTCTGCTTTCCTGTTTTATCATCCTTTACCGCTGTGCCTAAAATGGAAAGATGGGCCTAGTTTACCAAGGTTTTTTCTTTGACATAAGATTGTCAGGCCTTGACAGACAGTTTTAGGGTGGTCTTCAGCAAAGAAATTCTTTTATGAATCATGTCTTAAGCCAAGGCCAGTTCATACCTTTTAAAATCAAACCTACCTTTCCTGACCTAGAGCACATTTAACACCGTCTTAAGACTAGAAAAATCTTTATTAAATCGGGTTTAAGGACAAATTGAAACAATTTGAAGAACTATTTATTCCATGCAGCATTCCTAAAGGTTATGTTGAGATGCAATGCTAGAGAAAACGGCGAGTGCTTTGTTTATTCATTTGTCAATTTAGAAGATAAAAACATGAAAAATAAATGCGTGCCTAATGGGGTTCGAGCGAATTTTGACTTTTGTTACTAATTTGTAAAGAATTGGGTAAATTAAGAATAAATGATCACATAGGTAAAAAGGCTACTAAATAAAACAGCAGTTAGCTTGAGATGGATCTGTGCTGTTGCAGCGAATGAACAATAATCACTGTTTTGTTTATCTAAATCTTCGACTTTTTCTACCGTGTTGCCTTGCTGCTCCTTTGTATGACCCAAGAATGTTGCAGTACTTTCACTTTTAGATATGACTATATAGGACTGCTTTTAAATACCCCGCATACTTACAAATAACATTTAGTAATTCCAGAATTGGCATCCTCACAATTTTAGATTTCAAGTATTCTAAAGTACATAGTTCCTGTCTTTGCATTTTCGAAATTCACTCAATTTTTGTGGCGTAATTTACACATTTTTCATATATTAATGTCTAGCACTCTCTTTTGAAAAGTTATTTCTATTTTATACTTGTGGAGGAAGTGCTGGGTTTGACACCTGCTGTGTTACTGCCACGGAGATTAGGCCCTAAAATTCTTTTTTTTTTTCTCTCCAGTCCTCCCCATAAATTACGTTCCTAACAGGCACCTGTTTCAGCCCTCACACCTTAACACACACAAGTCACGTTCTCTTCTAGGAATATGCCTTGTGGCACCACCTTCATCCCAGAGTTCCATACACCTAACATTCATGATGGTGACATCTATTCTCAGCTTTGTAAAGATATCATCTGCCTCTGAACACCGCCCATGTACTTGTCATTTAATCAATGTAACTTCCAAATGTACCTCATTCCACTAGACAACATTTGTCTTAGGCCTGCCTAGGAAAAGAGCAATTATAAACACTCATGCTCTGCATTCTGACAGGAGAAGTATGTTCACAGACTCTGTTCAGAAACAACTATGTCTCTGTCAGGCCCGCTTCCAACTACTCTCTCCCTTCCTGTGTTTTGTCTAAGATCCTTTTAAAGGGGCCACTGGAGAGGAAAGTAGTTATCAAATGTCAAGTGAGGATGGTTCTAGACAGAAATGCTTTTGTCATTTGAATACATTACAGCTCAGTACGAGCAAAATATATATCTGATAGTTTCCCTTAGAGTACAGAGTAACAGACATTTAACTTCATTTGTGGCATTTTCAGACTAGGCCATCTGCAAACTTGATACTCTCTACATTATACTATTAAAAGTCGCACATTAATTGGGAGCGTGGCCTGCATCCGTGTAAGATGGCGGCTCCTTCTTGAGCTCCAGAGGGCCTGCTATGCCACTCTGCTTTCAACACAGCCATCAGCGATCATTCGAGTGACAGGAGTCGCGGACCAAAACAAAGGACTCCCCGCGGTGACAAAACACAGAGATAAACAATTGCATGCACCCAGTAAGTCCTGGGAGTGTCCCTGTTGCATCGAGAGAGGCGCCACATGGGTAACAAGATGGCAGCGCACCATGAGGCGAGTGAGCTGACAACCTGTTGTTATCTCTGAAGACACGCTGTTAAGAAATATTGCTGTGCCGCTCACCACTTCCAGGTACCCTGCCTACACTTCAATCTCTGGGCCAGACTGAATGCATTCTCAAGGTCTTTCTCCCACACCATTGAGGCCTACTGACTCCCTCAAGGTGACAGTTCCTGGGTGCGCTGGCGATCTGTAATAGTGTGAACGGCCTCGGGAAGGGGAAGAACTGTATACCTCTTTGCCATTATTTTACCCACATCTACACTTCCTCCTCCCCATCGCATCACCATAGGTGAGGATTCGCCAAGGCCCCGAACCGCGCCATATGGTTTCCCTTAACCATCACTGCACCATCTGACCACTATGTTGGCCCCAGGCTACATTCACACTCCCACTGACACCGGGATTGCCTCTGTCGCAGTTGTACACATAGCCGCTGTTTGCATGACCTTTTCCTGATCCATTGGAAGGTGAGCAAATACTAGTGTTGCTTTGTGCTTTACGTTGCCGATCCCCACATCATCTTGTGCCAGCAGGTGGGATTGCCTTGTGTGCTAGCTAGCAATAAAGTGGTCTTCCACCTCTAACTACCACCTACTACCAACTGAGATGAGTAGTTGAGTTATGCAGCTCTACAACTATCCATCCTCACTCTGGTGCACGTCCTGGACTGCCTTTGCCGTCCCCCACAATACTACCTTCTCATCATTACCTGCCATCAACAGTGACAGTTGTGTCCAACAAGACTGGCGGAGCTTAAAGATCATAACAAGAATGAGGGGAAGGGCAGCTCAAAAATATCAAAACAGGAACCTCTGCTCCCCAAATCGCCAATTAAAGACAAGCAAGAGAATCCAACTGTATTAAAAACGATTCTCAAAAAACTGAACGATATCCACAACAGCGCAGAGCACAAACACAAATACGGATTTTCTGCAAGCAGTAGTCTCTGAGATCAGGAGAGACCTTAAAGCGTTGAATCTTCATGTGGCAAACACCAAGGGAAGAATCAGCATGATGGAACATTGCATAGCGGCCCAATCCCCTTACCTACCTAAAAATGACTCCATAGTGACATCCCTCAGGCATAAAATCACTGAGCTGGAGAACCATGACAGGAGAGGCAATCTCATAATTTATTGTCCACCGTAGGGGTCACAAGGACAAGGTCCCTGTTGATTGCCTTTCTGGAATCCTGGATTCTGATGACTCTGGGAATCTCGTTCAACAGCGACTTTGAGCTTGAAGGGGCACATCGGGTCTCGAGCTTCAAACTGAGAATGCCACCTCTCAATGTGCACGGATCTTTAAACCACTTCGCTACCAACACTCTGAACTTATTCTGGCACCCATGAGAAAAATGAAATCACTCTCTTGGCAAGGTGCTAGGATTGATTTCCATCTCCCTGGATTTTGCCAGAGACACTGTATCTAGAAGGAAGGTCTGCTTTGTACGCAGGAAAATGCTGTCCGAGCGTGCAATCCAGCACTCCTTTGCTGGCCCATCTAAATTTAAAATCGTTTACAAAGATCAAATCCATGTTTTCTTGGACTCCACGGATCTGGTGACTTTCTTGGAAAAAACCTTTGAATCACAAATTTATGACTTACACAGTAATCCTTGCTAACCCTCTGCAGGGCTTCTAGCCTACTTAGGGTTTGTACCCACATCTGATCCTGTTTCTTCCTATTATCCCATTGTTCTAAATTGCTAACAATGCTAACTTCAAATATCGAAACCTGTGCATCTCCTGTTTCAACTGTTTTACTATTGCCAATGTGGTTGGTTGTCCCTTGTGGATTTGTCTTCCTTGTGGATTTGATGAGATTGATTGGTTTGAGTAGTTTCTTATGCGGTGGATACAGAGGCCTCATGCATTACGGCTGCTTATTCAATGTCTTGTTGCTTTGCAACTTCCATATATCGGAGTATGTTATTTATGTTGGTTAGATGTTCATGTTGTTAACCTTGCTCCATTTTATCTGCAATTATTATATGCACTAGTTGGGGCACCGAACCAGAACTGTTACGCTTGTGTGTTGTTCTCAACACCTATTTTTTTTATGGATATCTCTGAGTATCTACAATAGCGAATTGTCTATATTGTGATATGGTCTCACAGCTTCTAATATGGTTTTCTCTGTGGGATTATATACTTACTGCCTCAGCAAACATTTCTAGCTGCGACATATGTTATCCAATGTTCCCAACCAACTTAATAACCCTTCCGTTAACCATTTGATCTCTGACCCTTGCACAAATGTAGGTTTGGTTTACTCACTATTAACAAACGTATCGGTCCATCATATTCTTGATATTTTGTGATTATGCATGGTGTTTCGACTCCATCTGTTATGATTTTCATTTATAATATATACTTTAGTTGTGTTTTTACGTATCACTTATAATGTTCGGTGCTGAGTGCCCTTGCTCTCCTTCTTGTATGTGATACCAATCCCCCTGTTTTCCATACTTTGTCTCTTACAGGCTTCCCCCTTTCCCTAAGGGATATTTGAGTTTCAATATGTTATGACTTTTTTTATCCTTATTCCTTCCCCTCCACTTTGTTACTCGCCTTTCCTCTGAGCCATGTGAATTTGACAACATACACCTTGACTCGCCATCCGCTGTGCCTCCACCTCACATCACACATACAATAGTCACCATCCGCCCGATGACTGATCAACACATGCCTTTTGTTCAAAGGTGTTTCTCCCAACACTAAAGGCCTTAACCATCCAGTGAAACTTCGGAAGTTCACTGATTACTGCCACTCACTTAGGAGAGACCTGGTCTTCATCCAGGAAACCAAGTTTGGCTACAAAGAAGTGCTCTCCATGCGTACAGGCTGGGTTTCCGACCCTGCCAGTTCTGCAGCTGCCTCTAAGAAGAATGGTGTGATCACCTAGATTTAAAAAAAATTGATACTCTCAATCATTATTTCTGAACAAGGCGATTATGGTTGATGAATAATCATGGGACTTCATAGCGGTGCAACAGAAATATACACAGTAAGCATATATGCCCCCAATATAGATGACCCACAATTCTGGGACGAATTATCTGTGAAACTCACACTTCTGACCCCTAAAGCCTGGATTGTTCTAGGTGGTGAGTTCCTTCTTCCAATGGATATCACCTTAGATAGGAACTCTGCCTTCAGATATCAGAGTACCCAAGGCTCATAAAGCAATGCACTCTCTTTGTACCGCACATGGACTGGTCGATGTCTGGAGACTGCATAATCCCACAGGTAATGACTTCACCTTCTTTTCTCCACCTCACAATAGCTTTTCAATAATCAACTATATTCTGGTCGACTCCTCCCTCTTCCACAATATGTCTTTCTTGTCCTCTGAGCCTATCATGATTTTGGACCACGCTGCCATTTTGATCTCCTTACAGATACTACCCATCCAAACTAAAGTTCGCACATTGCGTATCAACACTGAAGTTCTGGATGATGAAGGAGTTATGCTTGAACTCCATAAAGAGCTCGCCTAGTATATATAGGAGAACAGAGCTTCTGCCTCCTTTCCCTTATATTCTGAAACACACTGAAGTGTTTTGTCAGTGGCCAGGTGATAAGCAGCATGTCTAGGAAAAACAAACCAATGAAATGTTCCCTGGATAAACTAACTGCTGAGATTAAAGCTACGGAATTGCTTTATATGCATTTACATGACCCTTTAGTCATGGCTGCACTCAAACTCAGTAAACATACTCGACTATGGGTGCCCAAAAAGTCAAGAAACTGTTCTACTTAAATAAGGCGTACCTGAAATTCAAAAGTAACTCTGCTTTAAATTCAGTCTAGTAAAGACCACTGAGGTAGATTGCAGCCAACAACCTAGGACATTCTTAAGGCCTTCCAGATATTCTACACTAAGCTTTACACTCCTAAAGAGGCATGCTTAAAATTCCTTCAGTCTCCCAATAAAATGGATCCCTACCGCCAATCAACTTCCTTCAAACAGACCGATCGATAGGGAAGAGATTATGTTAACAATAAAGTCTATCCAAAATAGTAAAGCCCAAGGTCCGGATGTTCTCCCCATTAACTTCTACAATACCTTTGCTCCCATGATTTTGGACTTCTAAGAGTCTGTCCTAAATAATTTTGCCATCTCGTGTAAAGTGTCTGAAACTGCTTCTGAGGCCAATATTGTGGTCCTGCCACACCCCCTTGCCTTACAACAGGGTACTTACCAAGGCTACCCACTATCCCCCTTACTATTTCTTCTAGTCATCGATTCCTCCTATTATTGTTAAATGAATCCACAGTAATTGGAGGCATACATTTTGGTGATGTGATTGACAAAACCATGTGTATTCAGACAACATATTAATATAATATTTGCGGAATCCTTGGATATAGCAATCCTGAATGTAATTAGCCAGTTCTCCAGTTTCTCTTGATCCTCTTGAAGCAAAGATAAAATGAAAGTCCTACCCTAAAACGTCACACTTCCTGTGTCTGCAATTCCAACTTACAATGGAAGTCTTAAATCATCTAATATCTAGGCATCTGGTTTTGTACTGACTTCTTGGAATTAGTAGCTCAGAATGAATAAAAAACAATCGAAAAAACAGAGAGACTTTCTGACGCTTGGACCCCTAACCATATCTCTTGGTGGGGTAGGCTAGAAACTACCAAAATGATGGTGTCCCCACTAATCAACTTCTTGGATAGCACGCTCCCCGTTTGGCTGGCCCAGGATTTTTTTCTCAAATATTGATAACATTTTCTCAGAATTTCTTGTGAGCAAAACTAACAGGCTTATTAATAAGCACCTCCAGTGTGTCACATTTAACTTGGGAAAAAGTGGCGTTCCAGCTGCACAAGGGGCTTGTAAATAAGCCCCTAAGAGTTCACTCCAAGGATGGTGGATGCAACTTCCCAAACTGGGTCAATTACCAAGCAGCATTCCTGGCAGCACAAAGGGTGCTGTAGTTTGAAGTTAAAACCATGAAAAAAAACCTGCGTGGCTTAATGTTGAACAAACCATCAGCCACCCCTTCCCATTAGAAGCAAACTTAACTATTCCCCCTACTCTTATCCACACTCTAACAAGATGTCTTAGAGACTCAATCTCAGCTTTATTATCAGTAGATAAAGCCCTTTCGTCCAAAATACACAAATTCTACTCCACATCACTATCAATCAATAGGAGACTGCAGATTTCCCCACTCATCAAGCCGAAATGGGCTAGCAAGGGGATTTCTTTCATAGCAGATCTATATATAGACTTCAAACCATTATGTTTTGCGCTTTCGAAAAGAAACATGGACTCTCTAACTTGGATTTCTAAGATGTCTTACAACTCAAAACAAAAGTCTTCAAGTTAGATCGACTTCGATAATCAACTCTGCTCCCCACTATTCAACTCCAAGCAGGGAGTCATATTGCATCCAAGTTTTACAAATTACTTAATAAAGCCATCCGCCAACTAAGCCCCGGAGTACAAACCAAATTGTCTTCATACAGCTCCTTTTAAGGTTCACCTCACCTTGCTGCAGAAACTTGGTCGAAAATTTGTCGGCTGCTTCCAGACAAACTAATCCCCCTCGCTGATACAAACAAAGGTCTTTGCATCTCACTCCCCCAATTGGACCCCTACTAAACTCTTTAACCTAACTCGGACACTTATTGGTCCTGTAAATCATCACCTGGAAATATTGAACATATGTTCTTCTCATGCCCCTGCCTATTATCCTTTTGGGTGGACATCACTTCTCAATTGGATAACATTTTCAAAACATCCATCTCATTGAACTTCCTAATGGTAATGGCAAGCACCCAGCTGTGCCACCTATCGAGCTTCCAGACTCAGACCTCGCTCCACTTGATTTGCTGCTCACTATTCCTCTTAAGGTTATACTGATAGACTGGACATTCTTTAACAATGTCTCTTACCATACATGGTGGGTGTGGGTAACTTACTTTAGTATTGAACAAAAAGGAGGACTATGGGCAATATTTATCCAGGTCCAGCATGCATGCCCATGAGTAATTATAAGCAGAAAGGTATGCAGTTTCTCCTGCCTTCAAGTGTGTGACCCACCACACACCCACTTCACATCGACCTACAGTGTTCACTAGGAACTTCATACCTTTCTGCTCATAATAACTTACTTTAGTAGCACACATATAACCCAATTGCATGATAGGGGCAACCCTATGCCATCTCTATCTCAATTTTTTGTGTTGATCATGTCATAGAGAGTACACCAACTGTTGTTTTTCTCTGAATGATGTTAGTCTCAGACTTCATTCACAGTAATCAATCTTGCACCGAAAGATTTTATCTCAGCTTCCTAGATTAACGATGCCCGGAAGATGTACTTTGATATCACCTCTCTCGATAAGGTTGATCCTTAACCTCATAGATGCTAGTAAACATCCCTCCCCAGTGCTGCGCTGTCCATTGGAACTAGTGCTGAATGGACGTCCAATGGTCGTGCGCAGCACTGGGGAGGTAGTGCTGCTGTCGGCCAATGCACCGACGCAGCACTTAAGGGGTTAAGCTCTTCACAATTCCATGTATTGACATGTTGTGTTATGTTTTTCTTCATTTACCTAAAACGTCAAAAAAATATTAAGAATACAAAAAACGGCACATTAAATTTTATAGAGTAAAAGATATGTTATTGAAATATAGGCTTCCGGTAAAATATGCAGTCTAAACCAGACAGCAACCTTATTTTAGTTAATGTGTCCTTCACTATCACTTCCCTTAACTGTACACTTGGCAGGTGTACAAGGAAATGACTTGCTTGAGTGGCATGTATGCAGTAAAAAACGTTGAGTTAATAAATTCATAATAATAAAATCACCCCAAAAAACACGAAAACTTATCAATACAAATAATGTTACATGTCAGAAAAAAAGCCGAAAATATAGCTAATGTTTTAAAAATGGAGCATTTTAAGAAATAAAGGAAAGGGATAAAGAAGATAAAAAGCCAAAGTATATTCCGAAATGGCTGCTGCTGACTAGGTGAGGGGCATTTTTAGAGGTGTGTGGCAGCCAGTTAACAGAAAAGTGATACATGGTGCAGAAAAAGTGCAATACAAGGAGGGTCAGGAATAGGACATGACTGTTGTGGGAACACAGAATAGAGTTACAAAGAAGGTGACGAGCGAGGATTGAGGTTGTAAGGATGGAGAAAATACAGGGGATCACCCTGCGAATAAGAGAAGCACTGGCAAAGCTCTAGGTCTGAGTTTAATGTATTCATGCAAGGAAGCCCATGTCAGCACAGTAAAGCCAGTCAAATGTAAGAAAAGCTGGGATATAATGAAAGCACCCTTGTCTTCAATATAGTCCTTTTTTTGATCCATTGTGAAATGGATGTTGGATAATAAAGAGGTTTTTATTATAGTCCTTCTTTCACTCCAATGACTGAAAGAAATAAAATACTGTAGTGAAGCGTCCATTGCCTTCTTAACTGCATTTTACCTTTTAACAAAAAAAGGTTTGTAATGAAGTCAAGGGAGCCTTCAGTAAAGAAAGCTTTCTTTTCTATCAAAATCTGTGGATGAATGGAAGGGAATGGGGCAGAAGAAATGAGGATCGACACACTGAAAATAGTCCCTTGTGCACGCCAACCCATGCACTCATGCAGATTTCCCCCATCATCAAGCCGAAATGGGCTAGCACAGGGATCTCTTTCATGTCAGATCTTTATAGAGACTCTTAACCATTATGTCTATACACCCAACAGCTACTATTAGTATGAGTTGAAAGAGAAATACTTCTCTGGGCTGAGATAAAATGTGATTAACAAAGTCTGAACTAAGGGCTACAAGAGGCTAACCTAAAAAAAACACTGATTAAAAGGAACAGCCGAACCCCATTCTCAGTGTAGTCGAAACAACAGGTATGTTTGACTGCAGTGGAGGCAAACCCCAGATCTACAGACAACCAGATGTAGGTTGCAGAGCAGAAAGGGGTAAAGAGGGAAACAATGGGGTGAACAACAGAGGCGGGGACCACAGAAGGGGAAGAAAATAGTGGTGGTGCAGGTAACTCCCTCACAAATATATTTCCCCTTGTGAAAGGGTGAATCCAGACCAGTGCAGCCGCTGGTTAATTAGAGGACTAGTGGAGCAGGCAGGCGCACTCACTTCCACCCGTCAAAGCACATGCACTCACACTCAACCACATATGGACGCCCATCCTCACACCCACTGAAATACAATCACACACGCACACCCAATAAAAAACACTTACCAGGTCAAGGTGGAGAAGGCAGGGCCAGAAGGTAGAAGGGGGAAGAAGCAGGATGGCCCAGGAAGTAGCTGGAGGCATCCTGGAGGGAAGGCATAACAGATCCCTCTTGTTCTCAGGGGAAGGCTCCTAACAGGGCTTTGCCCAGCTGATGATGTCACTGCCCTCAGGCTGCCCTCAGCCTCAGATCACCAGCCCAGCAAATCTTGACTTAGATTGCCGGGTGCTTGCGCATTAGTACATCCAAAGTGGCTATCTGCCTGACCCCAACGTGATTAGTGTCCCCCAGGATGACATTTGCTCAGCCTGATAGACACTCATTCTTTAGGAAAAGGGGGTGGAGCCCCAGCACCCATATTGATGGGGTGATATTGAAGGAAATTACAAATGAAAAAAAACTAATTTATATTGTTCACTATGCCATGCTATGAAAAACAATGAAACAGACAATTATTTTGCCTCAAGTTTTTTAATCTGTTTTTTTTGTGCACAGCCATTTTGTTTAATAATTTTTCATACACAATTGAGTGACAGTTATGGTAATTAGAGAATTAATAGTGTCCCTTTTTGAAACAGAGGCTTGGTGTCTGGATTTCATCAATAGACTGCAGCCACAACAGTTGCCAAAATACCAGATGTCCTGACCAAACAAATACAGGCTGAACAATCGATTTTCTCATGTTTAGAAACTAAAAATTGAGCCAACCTTACACTTTAATACAATTCTTGCCTATAGAGAGAATGTTCTCCAATCATTGCCCTAACAAAATGGAGCTCATGGCATATCCAACTGAAGGAGAAAACCTGAATCCGAACTTTAAGGCAAGGCTGTAAACTGGGGTCGTTGTAGCATAGAGTTTACCTTTTTAGTTATTCCTTGCCTCCGGCACAGTTATTGCTGTCACAATAGTCCAGAAAGAGTTATAGGCACCCTGCAGTAATGTTTATTTGGAATATATCTCGTTGACGTGATAAGCAGCGTTTTGAAATAGATACTCAGTGGACGCATATATAAAGGAGTTAAGGGCCAGATGTAGGTGAAATAGATTTACCGATTTTTAATTACCGAATTTTACCGATTCGGTAATTAAAAATCGGTAAATCTATGGGGTGGACATGTAGGTATTCCAGATGTGCTGGAATACCGAATCGGATGATTTCGGTATTTACCGATTTTCACAAGGGTGCAGGGGGTGTCACTTTGACACCCTCTGGCACCCCCAAAACAGGCTCGGGTGCCATGTGGCAGGCATACATGCCCTAAGGGCAGGTCTGCCTGTCACATGGCATAGGAGTGCATGCACAGCACACCGGAATCGGTAAGGCCTCTGGGACTCTGAAGAGTCCCACCTACATATGGGTGGCTCACATTCGGTAAATTTACCGATTTTTTATTTTACCGACTCGGTAAAATTACCGAATCGGTAATTTTACCGATTCGGTAAAATAATGCCCCCTACATACCTATCACCTATTTACCGATCGGTAACGGCCGAAAATACCGATTTTCGACCGTTACCGACCGACCTACATCTGGCCCCTAGACATTTACACTATACCTTTATACGTTTGCTGTTAGATAAGATGACATGTTGTCCTCTTAAGAGCAGCAGTCTCCACTGACAAGTATTTCATTGTAGAGTGGTGCACCCCCAAGGTGTAACTTCATAACAAACAGTGCCAAACAGCATAGAGTCTAGGGGGTTGGGTAACGTGGATGTACTTCTAAAACACCGAAATGCACCTCATATAAACAAATGGGTTATTCCCAAGGGTAAACAAAATGTTTGATTTGTGCCTGTAAAAATTTATTCCACCAATGTGTGGAAACGAATTGTGCTGCATATAGGTAATTTATGCATTCTTAAATTGCTCTTGGGTGGAAAGAGAAGACAGAGAATGTGTTAGGATTGGAAAATGTCATATGTTTAAATACAAGATCCAATAACAAGCCAAAATAAATCAGGTTTACAACTACAAAGAAGCAAACACTACACATAACTTTTTAGGTCGAACCTAGTGCAGCGCACATGCGCTGCTCTATGGGGAGGCTTCTTGTAAGCACTCTAAACTTCCCAGAGACTTCTCTGTGTGGGTCGGACTCCTCCCACACATTCCATTGGCCTTTGCTTGTGGCTTTCAATAATGAAAGCACGCAAATGGCCAAAGACGGGTGCATGTCCCGCCTTTCCTCTAAACGTTCACTCCCATGGCATTTGGGTCTCAGGAGCGAGCAGCAGCATGCAGGGTGACACCTGGTTGTGGATCACGTTACTAATTTAACATAGCGCGGTTGCTTTCACTTTTGTAGCTGCGCTTGTTTTGTTCTTGTTTCTGGGACATTTTTTTTCACTCTGACATCCTACACATCATGCACCACGTGGTATAAGCACTGGTGGTTTTATTGTACAAGTTTGCTGCGCCAATGTTCTAAGTGCGAGCGCAAGTGATGAAAGGCTTGCACTGACGTCACCGGTCATCCATGAAAATTGTTTACCAACAGCACTGTTCTCTGAAATCTCCTGTGTAGTCTCGCCAGGCCACGACTGACGCTCTGCACACCCCCAGTCAGATAGCTCATTCACCAGGGCTTCCCAGCAGGGTCGGGTTACTGCGCCCATGGAAAACATTCCCCATGCTGACAGCCGAACATCACTCTATACTCCTCGGCCCTCTTGAAGCGCGGTGGATTGAAGCTGATACTGACCCCCCTCCCCTCAGATGGCCCAAAACAGAAACGGAACATCGAACATGAGCCGCTCTTTGGTCCACATTGCCCTACAAATTTCGGAAAATACGTGCAGCAAATAATATTCCCTCATTGCCAGCTCTAACGCAGAGGAAAACAGCCTTAACCTGCTATCAGATCCGGTCTAGCTGTTTACATGTCGGTTGATGCCTCGATCGTGATGCTTGTAGAGAACGCTTTAATTCACAATAAAATAATCGGCCCCATTCAAAGGGCAAAGGTTTGGCAGGAGTGTAGTGTCGTCAGTTTGATCTCTGAATCCACGGCATTGTATTAGCGCACACCTTACTGGCTATTTTTTATAGTCACTGCTGCTCACCGAGCTCTGATGTAACGGTGATGACAGACGAGGTAGGAATTGTTGTGTTGATTGAGACCCAACACGTTTCTAATAGACGTGGAAAAACACTGATTAAAAGGAAGATTCCATCTCATCACATTGTTAACTACAAGCATTGGCAAAGCCAATAGGTGTCGCCTATGCCAGATCTTTTGGCTTCGTCAATGTGTTTTATAGTATATATACCATTAGACCCGATCGAAGCGGGAGACTCACGATTTTAAGGCAAAAAATTGCTTTATTTTGGCCGTCTCCCATCTGAAAATATCTCTCCTTCAATAGAAGTCAATGGGGTAAAACATTCTCCCGATTATTTTTTATAAATCTCCCTCTTTTAAAATGTTGGCAATATAGCCATATTGTACAGCAGGGCTGACTTCAGTGCAGCATGGCTGGAAATAATAAAATAAAAAACGCTATGATGCGGTCAACTCTGGCTGTGTCATACATTTTTCTTTTATTCACTTTTAGCCATGTTGCAACATGGCAAAGAAACATTGGCAAAGCCAATAGAGCTTAAATAGGCGAGACCTATTGACTTTGCCAATGCTTGTTTTTATTTGTGACCGGGCGGCTGTTTTATTTCCTTTTACTCTGCTTGAAACTGGCCCTGTTCCAACTTGACATAGTCACGAACGTATTGAAGCAAATAGAAAGAAGACAGGTTTTTTTTCTTAGAAATATCTCGTAATAGAAGACAACTTCTTATACTTCCGTTGTGAGCATTTATAAATGCAGGGATAAATGCAATTCTTTTCTCAAGGCATCTGGTTATGAGTTATACGTTTCCTACGACTGTGCATGTAGGAAAAATATGCATTTTCTGTGAATTGCATTTATTTTCAGGTGACAACATGCTTCACACAGTTGTAAATATTTGTGAGCTAACCTCACATGCTCTTTCAGCCAATCACGCTAATATGTCTATGTATTTGGCGCATTTTACCCTGAAAAATAATTAGTGAATTGGTGAAAGGTAGGCGTGGAAATATAAACCGCATTCTGATTCCAAAATGATTGTACATTTTTAACAGATTTATAATGTGAATTATATTTTTAAATATTTATACAGTTTCTTACAGTGCGTCTCCCTTATTTGGAAGGTATGTTTTTAAACGGTGAATAAAGCTATTGTAATCCAACACATGTATTTATCTGCTCCACCCACCTTGTCAGCCCCGTTGTAAATCATTTGTTTGAAGTCTGGTCATTCACACAGAGGGAAACATATAATCTTAAAAATACATTCATGCATTAAAATGGAATTATGTCATGGGTGATAAAAGGGAGTCATCCAGCTAGCCAAGCTGGATACATTTTAATCAGATGTTTTAAGATGTGCTGATAGCAAGGACATCAGGGTTGACTTTCCTACAGTGGTGCTCGGCTATCGAGTGTCATCACCGTCAGATCTCTCTGCTGACAGACGCATCGATGGCCCATCGGGGAGATGTTTTAGACAGTGCGGATGTTATGTTTTAACAATGGCTTCATTTACAGAGCTGCAGACGTGTGCACGTTTGCCTTGCGCCGAATGCCCTCCAAGCATTAAGCATTCTGTCATGTTTCATTTGAAGAAGAAAGGTCCCACTATGAAGATGAATGTGTCTGTGGCCTGCAGAATATCTTTCAAAGCAACAGCAGCATGAAGCAGCCCTGGACAGGGCATAGGCAGTGTGTCACCTTATGGTTCTGAAAGTGCCGTGGCCTTGCGAAATGAATATGTTATTTTTAATTCTGTGAAAATAACGTCACAAATTTCTGTGACCATACTAAAAAACAGATGCAAAAATAGAAGTCCTTAAGGGGAAAAAACGAGCCGGTTTAATTTCTGCTTACTTTTTAGTCATCAAAGTTAGTGAGATACCAGTAGTGTTTTTAAAGTTATTTTATATGAAACTATCGTAACCAAGTTTTCTTTTTGCTTCATGAATTGGAGAATCTCTGAACGGGAGTTAATGGACAAATCAAAAATGATTGTTTGCTAATTACTGGTGTGCCAAATAATTGATTTAGAAAAAATATATTTTCATACATCCTTCCTTTACTGATAGATTGGTAGACACCTCAGTTGGACAGATAGTCTCAGGAAGATCAACGCTAGAAGATAACTCTGTGCATTACATAAAGTGCTTATCCCTGGATACCAGGAGTGGCATTTTAATTCAGTGCAAATTTCTCAGACTGCTCATAACAGCTGGTGATTGGATCTGTAGAACCTCCTGATCCCCTTTGGAGCGAATTGTTTCCTAGGGCTCGGTATTGCTTGTGATGCAGATCATTATCTGCATTGACCCAAAAGAGCGCATCCTTTCTCTATGAAGCAAGTTCTTGCAGCAAAAGACAACAGTTATTGTACAGTGGATCAGGGCAACAAGTGACACAAAAAACATTTTGTTGGCGAACATGTATGAGCCTGGGATCCTCCTTTTATAAGCCCATCAATATAATATAGTGTTGCGGGTGTCCCCTTCTATGAGCACCAGCTTTTCTTAAAAAGGCTGCACTTACCTGGAAGCATGAGAGGAGCATCCCTCCCGCAAGCGAACAAAAGGAATATTTATCCAATTCAGCTAAGGAACCATACGAATATATCATCATAACTTACTTAACGTATTTTGTAACCTCACCGGAATATGGTGGTGGGTTCACTACTAATATTGCATTGTGAGTGTTCATGGTGCTGAGGTTCTTTTTCTTCTTCAACTTTTGTTACAGCCCTTTGTATAAGAGTGGAATATGCGCACTAGTTTTTATTATGTTTCTAAAACTGAGTCTCGCAGATTAGAGGCCAATGCTTAACTTGGCTATCTTTTGTGTCTACGTCAGCAGGTAAAATATACCACAAGCACTCAGGGTGACATCTTGAGAGTTGAGGGGGGGCGTATGAGGAGGTAGCCGGAATACTTCTAATTTGGAGCTCGTCGTATGGCTGCAAAGCTTACATTTGGCCCTGCCCTTGTTAAACACCCATCTTAGAAGGGGTATATATTGTGTATAATAGTAAAATTATTATTGTGGAGTACTGCATTCTTCCCTAAGGGTTATCCACATGCTTATGAAATACTAAAGATAATGAGGGATACTCCATTTTTTATATATAGTTGAAAGACAATTTGATGTTTTAATATTATGACCTAGTTAAAAGTAGGGCGTGTTTGCTCTTTCTGGCTTCTCAAAATTGTGATCAATAGGCTTGACTTCTGGAGTTCTGTCGAGCTTTTACCCCCTTCATGATATGGTAACACATCCTGAGACTCCTAGCTTCTAGAAACACTAATATTATATGGTTATTCAGGTCATTTGTGAATATACGATTCCAGTGGAAGATAGAGATAATCTAATAATACTGAACTTAGCCTTTGTTAAGTAGATATCAGGAATGTCTATGAAACCAAGGAAAAGACCCTGGACTCATGGAACAAGCTTCCCCTGATTTCCAGGTCAACCAGAATGCTGCAGTTTGTAGTGGAACACAAAAGGCACCAGTAGGAACCACCAGCCAATTGGCATATTGGTTCATTAACATAGTCAAACTTTACATATCTGAATCATTTGCATTCTACTTCGATGGGCATGCCAGAGCCTTATACTACACCTATGATCAATTTCTACAGGCACGATGGTTGCTGTATGAAATCTCTACAACATAACCTAATATAAGGTTACATAAGCCCACCCCCTATTTAACCTAATCGCCAGATAGCCCCATGGCGGGATGTTTTATTGTGGTTCTTATGTATCTGTTTTTAGCGCACATTTTATAGATTTTAGAATTTGGGTACTATGTGATGCTGTATGTATATAAGGATTGGTGGGTTCCTGTCTTTTATCTTTTTAATGTACTGTATAAATTGTATACTTTTATGATGAAATTTGTATCGAATAAAGTACATCGGGTTACATAATGTGACATGACATATCAGACAATTAGACGGATGCAAACAAGTGAAATGAGAAATTAGAAGGTGCTATTTTATAAAGTTTCCCAGGCACAACCCTATGCTTTTTCTTAGGTAAGCTCTGTCAATGGACTCAGACCACCTGATTGGTCAGGTAAAGCATCGCACAGGTATGTTGAGTACCCCTGTGTGAGCCTGGTGAAGACAAGGAAGCCAGAGACACACCTTGATGAGATGTCAGATTTTATCTCCACATAATCCTTTGATCTTTGAAATGAAAAGAGAGAATTCTTGCAGATCACAGACACCTGATACGAGACAAATTTGGCGGCGCCATTGTGGCATCAAGTTTGTCTCATCTGAGCCTTCACTGACCACAGCCAATCCGGTGTAGCATCTCTCCATGTCCACCTTACACAGATGTAACACTTTATTTACCTTTGAAGATTGCTTATGAAAAAGAAAGGGAGTTCAGTTATCTTGGATAAATACCATAATTAGGCTGTGGCTGTTAAAATATTATGCTAACATCTGTCTCTAGTGATTACCAGGGGCTGTACCACGAACAATGTGTGTCTGTGCAAAAAAAAATGATTTGTGCAAGTGTTTGCATCTCTGTATGCACGTTTGCTGCTACCTTTTCTATGATACATGTGCCAAATCATCAGTTTGCCCTCTTTTGACAACACTGCATGTATACGTCTCATCAGCTGGAGATCATTGTACAGTGTTGTTCCTAACTGAGGCCACGATAAGCAAAGTTTTAAAGTCATGTAAAGTAGTGATTTTCAATTAGTTAAAATTAAAAATGTTTACATTCAGGATGATTTTTAACGAGCAAAATAAATAGCTGTTATGCTACTCGACTGTATAAATGCTCCAGGGTATTTTAACATTGATGCGTTTTTCTGAATGAAAAGTACTGCTTTAAATTAGTGTTCTCAGTTGGGAGCAGCTTTATAAAATGTGCTGGAAATGCAAAAAAATTGTGAGAATGGTCTATGAATATGCCCCATGTTCAATCTCAGAAATGATGTTACTTAATATAACTTTCGATGTTACTTAGTGTTACTTGATGTAAATTAATTCAGTGTACACAGATAAAGCCGTAAAACGTGTAACTGGTGGATCTAGGTATTTCATATGGGATGCTCTCTGTGAGAGACTTGCAGAATTCCCTCTGTACCTTTCTTAGCTTTGTTCTTTACTGGGTATATTTTTGGCATTCTCTCTCAATAATTATGTAGTGTGTGTTTCTCTAAAGGGGAGGAAGTGGCTACTACGGTAAGGGATCCCAGTGGGGCGATAGGACCTATATAAAGGCTGTCGCTCACAAATATAGATTTTAATTGTGCACTCTAGTCAACAGAGATATAGTGGTGACACAGCACATGCACTTTATTCATTTGGTAAACACAGATCGTTCTCCTCAGTTTAGAAATTGTCTTGTGGAAACTGTGGATTTCTTTGTATGGCATTTTCTCTGCTTTGGGGCAGCCCTAACTCACCTTCTACTGAGGTCACTTCAGTTGGCTGTGGACTACCTTGGGTGGCTTTTTCATGACATAAGTGTGACCCCACACACGTCTACTGAGATGTCTGTCGATATCCTTTGGTGCTACTTTAACAGCTTCATGATGAACACCATATTTCTGTGACTGGCACGTTCGCTGCTTCATGATGGACCCTACAGACACTCTATAGAGGTATCTTGTCGGTGTTATGGATTTTTTTACTTTACGCTTTCACTGCTTTGGGAAGGACCCCAAAGATCCTCTTCTGAGACGCCTTGTGGTAATTTCGGATTATCTTGTGCACTTGCCCTTTAATATATAATTTATTTTTTTCAAAACAGCTGAATAATATATTACAATGTCCTACAATGGGTAAGACACCTACATCTAACCGGTCAGCAGACACATATGGAACTTTAACACTATGGGGGTCTTTAGGATGGTGGGCGGACTTAGTCCGCCCGCCATTCTATCGGTCATTGGGACCGCCCGCCAAAAGGGCGAGGGTCCCGTGGGGGGTATTAGGATGCGCCCGTCACTGTGGCGGGCGCATCCTGCATTTTTAGCATTGTGGCGGCCAGTGCCCACCACAATGCTAAAAATGCACGCATGCATTTGCATAAACAAAGCAGCAGGCCCCGCGCGGTGCCTGCCGCTTTGTTTATGCAAATGCAGGGGGGTACCACAGGTACCCCCCGTGTGCACCCCCCACCTCTCCTTCACCCCGTGGTCCACAGGGGGCACCAAAAGTGAAGGCTGCATGCCCTTCCGTGGCGGCTTACAGTACGACAGGCATGTAGGAATGTACCAGGAAGGTCCCTTAGATCCTGTGGGACCCGGCTGCTGGTAATTACTAAGATAAAGAAGGCGAGAATGGATGGTCGCTCTTTTCGCTTTCTAGCAGCACAGAACTGGAACAAACTTCCTTTATCTCTCAGGCTAGAAAGGTCGGAACCTAATTTTAGGAAACTACTTAAAACACACCTGTTCTCTGCCTAGTTTCGATTAGATCTGCTGGATTTTCGCTCCACTGCTCTTCCTCTCACCCAGCGCGGGGACACGCCGAGATGGCGTAACCAAGCACTTTATAAATTTCCTTTATTTATTTATATAGGAAGAGCCTTGGATGTAGCAAAAGGCTTCCCCCCCCCCCCCGAGCTCTTCGAGAACAGTATGTTAACACAGAGCATTACAGTGGTGCACATTTCGTTTCGTGCAATGAGAGGAAATTTGAAAACACACCTCATGGCTACAATAGGATTCGAGATGTGCTTTACTAAACTAGGCCTAAACACCAAGAAAATACAGTTTTTCAAGGGGCAGTGTTTTCATTTTAGTGCAAAAATGGTCATAAAATTAAGCAAATACATTTTAATAAATACAAATCAGCTCCCTCACTGGTGTTGCATTTCATTTATTTCTTTATCAATGTTCACTAGTTATTTGCGGTACAAAAGGGGGTGGTGATGGACGGAGCATCTGAATCAATCAAACACTCACACCCAGTCAAAAGATCTGGGTTTAATCCATCACCGTTCTTTAGCCCAATCTGCCACCCCAGTTCAGACATGGCTATATGAAAATCAGCCTGACCCTGTGCCTCATGGGAACAGTCCAGCCCGAACTGCCAAGCCATGTCTTCCCTGGACCGGAAGCAAGCTTCCGAGGACCGGTTTCTGGCATTCCAGCCGTCTTCAGCCCGGCTTGCTTGAATCCAGTGGCAAAGTGAGCAAGGGACTCACGTCTGAGCATACCCTGCCACACATATGGCGGCCAAAAGCGGTACAAAAGGGGGTGGTGATGGACGGAGCATCTGAATCAATCAAACACTCACACCCAGTCAAAAGATCTGGGTTTAATCAATCACCGTTCTTTAGCCCACTCTGCCACCCCAGTTCAGACATGGCTATATGCAAATCAGTCTGACCCTGTGCCTCATTTGAACAGTCCAGCCCGAACTGCCAAGCCATGTCTTCCCTAGACCGGAAATAAGCTTCAGAGGACCGGTTTCTGGCATTCCAGACGTCTTCAGCCCGGCTTGCTTGAATCCAGTGGCAAAGTGAGCAATGGACTCACGTCTGAGCATACCCTGCCACACTTATGGCGGCCAAAAGCGGTACAAAAGGGGGTGGTGATGGACGGAGCATCTGAATCAATCAAACACTCACACCCAGTCAAAAGATCTGTTTTTAATCCATCACCGTTCTTTAGCCCACTCTGTCACCCCAGTTCAGACATGGCTATATGCAAATCAGTCTGACCCTGTGCCTCATGGGAACAGTCCAGCTCGAACTGCCAAGCCATGTCTTCCCTGGACCGGAAACAAGCTACCGAGGACCGGTTTCTGGCATTCCAGCCGTCTTCAGCCCGGCTTGCTTGAATCCAGTGGCAAAGTGAGCAAGGGACTCACGTCTGAGCATGCCCTGCCACACTTATGGCGGCCAAAAGCGGTACAAAAGGGGGTGGTGATGGACGGAGCATCTGAATCAATCAAACACTCACACCCAGTCAAAAGATCTGGGTTTAATCAATCACCGTTCTTTAGCCCACTCTGCCACCCCAGTTCAGACATGGCTATATGCAAATCAGTCTGACCCTGTGCCTCATGGGAACAGTCCAGCCCAAACTGCCAAGCCATGTCTTCCCTGGACCGGAAACAAGCTTCCGAGGACCGGTTTCTGGCATTCCAGCCGTCTTCAGCCCGGCTTGCTTGAATCCAGTGGCAAAGTGAGCAAGGGACTCACGTCTGAGCATACCCTGCCACACTTATGGCGGCCAAAAGTGGTACAAAAGGGGGTGGTGATGGACGGAGCATCTGAATCAATCAAACACTCACACCCAGTCAAAAGATCTGGGTTTAATCCATCACCGTTCTTTATCCCACTCTGCCACCCCAGTTCAGACATGGCTATATGCAAATCAGTCTGACCCTGTGCCTCATGGGAACAGTCCGATTCAGAAAAGGGGGTGGTGAAGGACAGAGTATCTGAATTAAACAGAACACTCATCCCCAGTCAACAGATCAGGGCTTGATCCATCACCGTTTTTTAGCTCACTGCACCATCCCAGCTCAGAACCTGGCTATATGCAAATTAGTCTGTCCCTGGCCCAGTGCATCATGGGAACAGGGCAGACCAAACTACCAAGCCAATTCTTATACTGGGAAGGAAACAAGCTTCCGGGGACCGGTTTCTGGCATTACAGCCGTCTTCGGCCCGGCTTGCTTGAATCCTGATGGTGCAATGAGCAAGGGACTCACATCTGAGTATACCCTTCCACGCTTATGGTGGACAAAACGATTCAGAAAAGGGGGTGGTGATGGACAGAGTATCTGAATTAAACAGAACACTCATACCCAGTCAACAGATCAGGGCTTGATCCATCACCGTTTTTTAGCTCACTGCACCATCCCAGCTCAGAACCTGGCTATATGCAAATTAGTCTGTCCCTGGCCCAGTGCATCATGGGAACAGGGCAGACCAAACTACCAAGCCAATTCTTATACTGGGAAGGAAACAAGCTTCCGGGGACCGGTTTCTGGCATTACAGCCGTCTTCGGCCCGGCTTGCTTGAATCCTGATGGTGCAATGAGCAAGGGACTCACATCTGAGTATACCCTTCCACGCTTATGGTGGACAAAACGATTCAGAAAAGGGGGTGGTGATGGACAGAGTATATGAATTAAACAGAACACTCATACCCAGTCAACAGATCAGGGCTTGATCTATCACCGTTTTTTAGCTCACTGCACCATCCCAGCTCAGAACCTCCCTGAGTTTGAGTTTGAGTTTGAAAGTTCTTGTAAAGCGCAACGTATACCAGCGGTTTCTTGGCGCTATAGCTAACGGGGACTGAAGTTAGAGGCAAGGAAGGAGGAGGGAGCAATTATTCGAAGCATTTGGTGAATAAGTGGGTTTTAAGGCATTTACGGAATTGTGAGTAGAGGGGGATGGAGCGAAGATCAAGGGGAAGGGAGTTCCAGAGGGTGGGGGCAAGGAAAGCAAATTTGGATCCGCCCCACTTCTTTCTCCGGAAACGTGGGATGGAGAGGAGGGACTGGGAGGAGGAACGTAGGGCCCTGGTGGGGGCGTAAGAGACGATCTCAGAGGAGATGAAGGACGGCGCCAGACCTGATCGGGCCAGGAAGGTGATGGATGCGAGCTTGAATTGAATTCTAGCTCGCACGGGGAGCCAATGAAGAGATTTCAGAAGTGGGGTAGAGTGGTGGAACTTGGGGAGATTGAAGGCCAGGCGGGCCGCTTGGTTTTGGATTTGCTGTAGGCGACGCAGGCTGTATGCAGGAATACCAGCATACAGGGCGTTCCCATAGTCCAGGCGGGACACCACCATGGCCAAGATGATAAGTTTGAGGGCAGAAAAAGTGAAGAAGCGGGACCCCCTACGTATAGTACGCAGTGAGAGGAAAGAGGAAGACACCACAGAACTAACCTGGGAGTGAAGGGTGAGTTGAGAATTAAGTTTTATGCCCAAGGTTTTAACTGAGGAAGAGGGAACAGGAGAAGAAGCAAGAGAGGGGGGCCAGAAAAGAGGGGACCAGGGACTGGATGAACCACCCGTCAACACCAACTCTGTTTTATCAGGGTTGAGTTTAAGGTGGTTGTGGTTCATCCAGTCCCTGATGTGAAGTATGACAGTTTGAAAGTTGAGGACAGCCGAAGGAGAGGAAAGATTGAAGACCAGCTGGAGGTCATCCGCATAATTAAATACGGCGACCTCCATCTGTTGAAGAGAGAAAATCAGGGGGGCAATGTACAGATTAAACAGGAGGGGAGAGAGAGAGGAACCTTGGGGGACCCCGCACTGAACTTTCCGGGTGTCCGCTGTGAAGTCACCCAGGCGAACAGCCTGGGTGCGGTCGCTCAGGAAGGAGGATAACCAGACCAGGGCACTCCCCCCGATCCCCGCCGCCCCGACACGGGAGAGTAGGATGTTGTGATCTACCGTATCAAAGGCGGCTGAGAGATCGAGGAGCACGAGGGCCTGGTACTGATTGGTATCCATACCCTCCCTGAGGGTGTCTAGGACCGACATGACAACGGACTCCGTAGAGTGTGCGGGGCGGAAACCGGCTTGGCGGGGGGCAAGAGCTCCGTGCTTCTCCACAAAGGAGCTCAGAGCGCAGGTGACATGGCGCTCGAGCACCTTAGCCAGAAATGGCAAAAGGGAGATGGGGCGGAAGTTGGCCGGGACAGAGGGATCTGCCCCAGGTTTCTTCAAGATGGGCACTATGACCGCGGATTTCAAGGAGTTGGGAACTATGCCTTGTGAGAGGGAGCTGTTAAGAAGGTGGAGGGGAGGATCTGGGCAAGAAGTAAAAACGTGCCGGAGGATGTGGGCAGGGCAGGGATCGAGCGGGGAACCAGATTTGATCAAAGGCACCAAAGAGGTCAGACTTTCCCTAGTAAAAGAGGGAAAGGTGGTCAGTGTGCCTTTGGGGGGAGGACATTGAGGATCAACAAAGGATGGGGAGGGTGGGGGGATGTTAGCCTTGATAGTGGCAATTTTTTGAATAAAATAGTTATTAAGAGAGAAGCAGAGATCTTCGGACGGGGCTGGTTTTAGAGTAGTTCTGTCCGAGAAGGCCAGGTTGTGGACGATGGTAAAAATCTCTTTGGACTGGTTCTCTGCTGCTAAGACTTTGGAGGAGAAATAGGATGTTTTAGCCTCCAAGATGGCTTTTTTGTACTGGCTTAAGATGTTGATGTATTCCAGTTTCAGAGTGGGGCAGTAATTTCTCCTCCAAGCCCGCTCCGCGCGGCGGACTATTAGTTTGGTGGTTTTAAGCTCGTTGGTAAACCACCGATTGGCGTCTTTGTCGCGTTTGGAGGTAATGCGCTTGAGCGGGGCAACGGAGTCGCAGCTATGGGAAAGCCACTGATTTATGGCATCAGCCTGGGAGGCGGTGGTAAGGCCCTGAAGAGAAGGAAGAGAGCCAGTAAGGAGAGAGGAGAGATGCTCGAGGTTGACACGGCTCCATGATCGGACCCAGGTGTTCTTGGGCCGAAGGGGCTTAGCTGGGGGGAGAATGGGAAGGTGAAAAGAAATCAGGTGGTGGTCAGACCACGGGCAGGGAGAAATAGAGAGTGATTCCACAGGGCAGTTCAGTTCAGATTTGGTCGAGCCGATGACCTTTAATGTGGGTTGGGGAGTGAACATGAGAGGTAAAGTTGAGGGAGTGAAGGGTATCGGAGAATTCCTTAGATGATGAGCATTCGGCAGGATCAGAGGGCCAGAAATTAAAATCGCCAAGAAGCAAGATGGAAGAGTTGTTGACTGTGATGGTGGCCAGGACCTCCAAAAAGTCGGGGAGAAACTGTAAGGGGGACTGAGGGGGACGGTAAGTGAGGAAGCAGGTTAGGGGGGGAGAGGTGGAAACTGTGCGAATCACCAGGAATTCAGTAGTGGCGATGGTCGGTAGGGGTAAAATTTGAAAGGGGAGAGTGGTACGTGCGACGACCGCCACGCCGCCCCCGGCTCTACCTGAAGAACGATCCGCCCTGAGGGCATAGTAGGAGGCCGGTAAGGTGGATAGGAGGGCAGGGAGGGAGTCGTCGCAGAACCAAGTCTCAGTTAAAAAGAGAAGATCGGGAGCATGGAGGTCCAGCAGGACCGACAGTTCGTGCGCATGGGCAACAGCAGATCTAGTGTTAAGGTAAAAGGCTGTAAGATTATTAGGGATTGGCAGAGGAACAGACCCGCACCTCGTGGAGGAAAAATCGACTGTGGGAATAGGATAGAAGGGGGGAGTGAGGGGAGCTATGCCAAGAGCAGCGATGCGAGAGCTTGTTGTAGCCGAGATGGGCCAGGGGCCCTGGTAGGTGCGTAGTAGGTCCGGGGTGTAGGTGATAAGTGGGGCAGAGTGAGGCGCCCCTAGTCCCTATATGCAAATTAGTCTGTCCCTGGCCCAGTGCATCATGGGAACAGGGCAGACCAAACTACCAAGCCAATTCTTATACTGGGAAGGACACAAGCTTCCGGGGACCGGTTTCTGGCATTACAGCCGTCTTCGGCCCGGCTTGCTTGAATCCTGATGGTGCAATGAGCAAGGGACTCACATCTGAGTATACCCTTCCACGCTTATGGTGGACAAAACGATTCAGAAAAGGGGGTGGTGATGGACAGAGTATCTGAATTAAACAGAACACTCATACCCAGTCAACAGATCAGGGCTTGATCCATCACCGTTTTTTAGCTCACTGCACCATCCCAGCTCAGAACCTGGCTATATGCAAATTAGTCTGTCCCTGGCCCAGTGCATCATGGGAACAGGGCAGACCAAACTACCAAGCCAATTCTTATACTGGGAAGGAAACAAGCTTCCGGGGACCGGTTTCTGGCATTACAGCCGTCTTCGGCCCGGCTTGCTTGAATCCTGATGGTGCAATGAGCAAGGGACTCACATCTGAGTATACCCTTCCACGCTTATGGTGGACAAACGATTCAGAAAAGGGGGTGGTGATGGACAGAGTATCTGAATTAAACAGAACACTCATACCCAGTCAACAGATCAGGGCTTGATCAATCACCGTTCTTTAGCCCACTCTGCCACACCAGTTCAGACATGGCTATATGCAAATCAGTCTGACCCTGTGCCTCATGGGAACAGTCCAGCCCGAACTGCCAAGCCATGTCTTCCCTGGACCGGAAACAAGCTTCCGAGGACCGGTTCCTGGCATTCCAGCCGTCTTCAGCCCGGCTTGCTTGAATCCAGTGGCAAAGTGAGCAAGGGACTCACGTCTGAGCATACCCTGCCACACTTATGGCGACCAAAAGCGGTACAAAAGGGGGTGGTGATGGACGGAGCATCTGAATATTTGCAGCTGTATATCCAAAAACAATGATGCATGATCTTTACATATGTGTGCTCTTATATGACTAACTGTATTACTGAGGGGAGCCTGCAGCCAAGACCTGTAGGAACCTGATAGACGGTCTAATAATTTGACACATATGTGCATATGTTTACAGAAGGGCACATCTATACAAGCATGTCCTTTGCAGGACCACTTCAATGATCATAAACACTAGCGCTGGCTTTACCACAGGTCTGACTGACCACATCGCCACTAACCCTGGGCGGAGCTGGTGGAGTTGCTCTACACGGAGTTTCACGGAGTTGGGCAAAAACTCAGCGGAACTCCGCTCCACGCCTACACCAACCCTAATTAAACATATAATTTTTTTACAATAAATAAGATATAAATAAATACACTTACCTTATACGATGCGTCTCTGGGCTGCCCTTTTCCTCCAGGCCTTGTTTTGAAAGGAAACCCCTTCATCATTTGTAAGTCATGGTAGGACTGCGCCAGATGGTGACATATGTGGTAGTAGACATTAGTGGAGGGACAGAAAACTGAGAGAACTAAGTCTGATTAGGGAAATAGCTGCAGGTGTATTTGATATGGCGGGGATATCAAGTGCATCATCAATTAGAAAGTACTGAAGAAAGATGACAAGTTCTGTGTGTAACACCAGTCCCAGATGGTGGTATACGTGGCGGTAAATATATGTGGAGAAACAGAAAACGGACGCATGGCAAAAACCAAGTATGAAAATCTTTATTTGATTGCACTTTGGAGAAGCTAAACAATTTAGCCATGCTCCCCAAAATGTGTTTTATATTAAACAGCAATGAGTCATTCCAATTTTAAAAGAAAATGACACACTTGTATGAAGAACATGATGATGAGCTGAAAAAAAGAATTTAGAGGTAATATATGATGAAAATTTAGAGGCATATTTACAAGAAAGTGGCGGAGCTCCAAAATTGCCAACGCAGTGCTCCATCACTTAATACACCACTTCCCTGCATTTCTCCCTGCGCTGGTGCTACATTCAGCTGCCTAGTGCCAATGCAGGCACCCTTGCACCATAGTTCAAGGGTGCCTGCATTGAGGGAATGATTGTTTATGTGCAGGAAGGTGTCCCTTCCTGCGTATAACCCATCCAGAATGGTGATTTGCAACTCCTATGTGTGCTGCATTGTACAGGACACATAGAAGTGGCCAATCGTCATTTTTTAAATTATTGTTTATTTGCAGGAAGGGACACCTTCTGGCACATAAACAATAATCCATTGCAATTTGCTGTTTCTATTTGTGCTGCACAATGCAGCACACACAGAAACAGTAAAAACGAGGAGAAATAAAGCATTTCTCCTTGTTTCGCCATGATAAGACCAGGTATTTCCTGGTCTTAATTTGGGCGCTGCCTCCTATTTACGCTGCCCTTATAAATAGGGGGCAGCGTCAAAATCAATCGGTGTTGCAGCGGAACGCCGACTGCAACATCTATTGCCCACCCTTATTTACAAGGCGGTGTTAAGCCATGTAAGTGGTATAAAGCTGCCTTGTAAATAAGGTGAAGCCCCAAGTGCCTTAGGAACATCTTTAAAAGTGACGTTCCTGTGGCGATAGAGGCTTCCAGTTTTTTGTTACAGCCCAGAAGTGCTGCGCAAAATGAATTTAAAACATGGTATCTACAAGAATGTTGCATACAGCAGGACCGTGAAAGGCTCAAAAACAGCAGAGTCTGGCACCAGATTCTATACAGGAAAGCAGCTAACCACCAAGGAGAACAAACCACCAACGGAACTTCAAACTGCTGAATTTAGAAGAGCTCTAACTGAAGGAAGTATGAGCAAAAAGTAGGTTAAAATACACACTGGCCTACCAACAGATTCTCAGAACAAGTTCTCTTTAACTATCGAAAGAGCATTCCACATTCAGGTTGCATTGATAGGAGGTTCTCAAAGAGTTTCGTTTTACAATGGCTAAAGCAGGATTATCTTTTTTTTTGCTAAGTTCTGCTGTGAAACACTTTTTTTCAAAGGCTTAAATATTTGTTAACTTTAGTAAATTGGGTGGGGGGTCAAGGGAGAAAGCAGGAAAGCATTCAAGATATTCGGGATAAGTATGAATGCCCTAACCTGGAGCTGTTACTATTGCTTGATTGCATACCATCTTTGCAAACTTTTCACTCTCTCCAGTGTAAAAGCAGAGTGAGTGGAAGCATTGTGTGAGGGCAAGAGAAAGCAAATTTAGGGTTATTGCCTGTCGCAGTAAGATCAATTGATTGAGTCTGCCAGGGACATAGGATTTTATGCATGGTGGGTCACTTGGCTACATCTGGTTGTATTCCCTTATTTTGTATTGTTAATTTTAAATGTTTTATATAGCACTGTATAATAACACCCCATGACATGCGAGCCCTTGCAAATTATAAATTGGCATTTTGCCCCATACCCAGGTCAGACGACCGATTTGCAAATAAGCACCACTACAGACCTCCACCAGAGTTTTCTCTGGCTACACCATGCTCAGGCATAGCTCACCATCTTAGGGTTCTATTGTCCATGCTCATGCTCATGCTCCACTTGACTGACAGAGTGGGCAAGATGTGCCCAGGTGTGCCTGCTGTGAGTTCAGGGTAGGATCCATTCTCAGTTGGTGCTTGCTAGCGCTCATGTACTTTGAGCAACAGGGTTTTGATTGGCTCTCTGGCTCGTGCATGTGTTAGACTCCTTGCCCCATGTTTCAAGATGGGTGAAGTGGGTAACTGACATTGCCGCATGACTTTGGTGCCTGACAGTGAGGTGAATTTCAGCCAATGAGTGACACCGCAGAGTTAATTTTCTGAACACCACATTCCATGGCCAGGTGAGGGTGTGGCACTGGGCTCTTTCTTCTTCCCTCATCATTACTGAGGGAATCCTGAATGATATGCTTAAATTCATCGGGCTATTGCTTCTGATCTGAGGTCGTAGTTGGATGCTGAAGTATGGGGAAATCAGACCATTCACTGGGTTGCAGAGGGAGATGGGGGTTCATAGCATCACACCCTTTCCTGGATTGGAGAATGAAGCCCATGAGGGCCACCATCAAAAAAAGCACCTGCAGGGATGCAGGGGGCCTTTCCAGCCCCGGCCTCAGAAATATGCATCTGAGTTGATGCCATAGACAGCTGTGAGACAAAACACACAGCCATGCTAGGCACGTGGCCAGGCATCCTGGGTTGTTTCCATGCCTGTCACTTGCCTGCCCCACCAAAATTGGGGAAGGCTGGGCATACCAGCAGCTTACATCCGAGCCATGACCAGATCTACCTCCGATAGGCGTTAGGGGCCCGCCATTGGGGGGAAGAAGGGATCAGAGCCCCCTGTGACTTCCCAGCCATGCCCTAGTAAAGCCACAGGGTGAATGGCATTCAAGAAAACCACATGTAGGCGTAGCCTATGGAGGAATCTGGGATCACAAGGTGCATTGGAAGTGTTAAAGATCAATGTGTTCTGCAATTTTCACTAATGCTCACAGTGAGCTTCGTTTTTAGCAGATGTACGAGCCAAGTGATCCACCACCAAGAGTCACAGGCATCTTTCCAAATGTTCGCCCACCTGTGGGTGCAGGGGTTGTGGGAGAAAGGCAGTGCTGCCCGTCCACCACCTGCTTGGCAAGATGTACCAGCACCCCATCAGGTTCCCTTCTGGGAGTCAGCATCCATGAATCAAAGAGTGTTTCCAGCCATTCGTCCAAGAAGTCTCACCCCGCTACGACAGCAGATGGGTGAGCAAGAAGCTCTCACAGCACCAAAGGCAGGCAGCTCTGCAGCAGCACTCCAGGACTCCTGGGCAGGGCTGCACAAGTCTTTAAACTCCAGCCTGCCCACACTGGAGCAGGAAACTAGGTGCCTGGTAATGTGGGAGAGTTGCTCAATGCCCATCGGCCCTCCACCACCCAGTGTGAGCTAGAGCTTGACCCCAGTGCTTCAACAGCCATCGGCTGAGGTGTCAGTCCATTGAGTGACCATGGGCCCGATTCACAGAATGAACTTAAGACTCAATCCTAAACTTACTACTGTTTTGGTATTCACAGATTGCACTTACTACTTTTGGTATTCACAGAATGAACTTACTACTTTTGGCATTCACAGAATGCACTTACTACTTTTGGTATTCACAGAATGAACTTACTCATTTCGGTATTCACAGAAGTTAGGACTCCTAACTTTAGGACTCCTAAATGCCTTCTGTGAATACCGAAAGTCCTAAAATTAAGATTGTTCTCAATTTAGTAGTAGTAAAGTTAGGACTACTAACTTTAGGACTCCTAAATGCCTTCTGTGAATACCGAAAGTCTTAAAATTAGGATTTTTCTCAATTTAGTAGTAGTAAAGTTAGGACTCCTAACTTTACTATTACTAAATTGAGAAAAATCATACTTTTAAGACTTTTGGTATTCACAGAAGGCATTTTGGCATCCTAAAGTCAGTAGTCCTAACTTTACTACTACTAAATTGAGAAAAATCTTAATTTTAGGACTTTCGGTATTCACAGAAGGCATTTAGGAGTCCTAAAGTTAGGAGTCCTAACTTCTGTGAATACCGAAATGAGTAAGTTCATTCTGTGAATACCAAAAGTAGTAAGTGCATTCTGTGAATACCAAAAGTAGTAAGTGCAATCTGTGAATACCAAAACAGTAGTAAGTTTAGGATTGAGTCTTAAGTTCGTCCTGTGAATCGGGCCCAGAGAGTGGGACATCCAAGCTTATGTACCTGAACTCCTGAAGCCCTGAATAGACTTTAAGAGTCAAATGAGTCCTCATCACGACTTCTAGGGCAGCTACGCTACTTGGTCGTGCTATGCATTCCTAAGCAACTAGATGGCCAGGCTTGAATGTAGTTCATCTGGTTGCTCTGTGTCTTTTCAATCAGATGTTGGTCACCTTTGGTGGGGCCAGTGGCTTCCTGGGCTTGGTTCTCAGACCCTAAGCTGGGCCTCAGGGAGGATTCACGGAGCTCTGACCTGGGGCACAGTCACAGCTAAGCAGGAGAGCCATGTCCGGTCCAGGCGGACCCCATCCTGGGCACTCAGTGAGAGGATGGGCCAGGGAAGGTTGCCCAGGGCTGGGGTCTTCTACCTGTGGCCATCTGGAGCTGTGACACAGGGCACCCTAATATCTTGTCCATGCTAACTCGGAGGAAGGCCATTTTCCTTTCTTCTAATCCAAAAGAAACAATTGATGGACGGAATGCTGAACAATGTAAATATACACCCCCAGTCACAAGGAGCTGGGTCCAAACTGGGGTGGCATAGTGGGCAAAAGAACAATGGATTTAACACAGATATTTTGACTGGTGGAGAATGATTCCATTGTCAGCATTCCGTCCATCATTTGATTGCTGTAACACTTTTCGCCCTAAGTGGGATGGGTATGCCCACACGTGGGTCCTTTGCTCACTGTGCCACTGGATTCAAGCTAGCCTGGCTTATGAAGGGTGACATACCCTGAAACCGGTCCCAGGATGCTTGTTCCTGGTCCTGGGAGGACCTGGCCTGGCAGTTTAGTCTGGACTGTTCCCATGGGGCACAGGCTCAAGGCTGATTTGGATATGGCTAGGTCCAAACTGGGGTGGGGTCGTGGGCAAAAGAACAATGGATTTAACTCAGATCTTTTGACTGGTGGAGAATGTTTGCATCGTCAGCATTTCGTCCATCATTTGTTTCCTTGTATACATTTTTTCGAATCCAAGCACATTGAGTGACAGAAGGGGGGCATTCAAGCAAATGTATACGACCTCCAAGATAACTGGCTGAGCTTAAAGAGACAAATAAGCCATCATCTGGACTTCCAGGGTAGCCCAGCCATCTGGGCAGGCCATGCAGTCCTATGACATGTGCGCCCAATGGCCGGGCTTGAATGACAGCCATCTAAGTGCCACATGTCTTATAAATTAGATTCCTCTCACCCTTGGAGGGGCCAGAGACTCCCAAGGTTCTTGGAGCCCGAGCTGGGCCACAGCCACTTGGCAGTTCAGGAAGGCCCTGTGGGCCTGCTCAGAACTTTTTTACCTGGCCATGAAGAGGAGCCCACCCTGACTGGTGCCTGCTGGACCCATCTTGGGCACTTTGTGAGACAGCAGGCTATGAAAGGACCAAGATGTCCCAACTCAGGGCAGTCGGAGCTTTGACTTGAGGCCAAGTCAAAGCTTTTTTCCCCAGCCAAATCGGGTAGTCCTGCTAGGCCCGCGGAACCCCATCCTGGGCTCAAAGTGACACAGCAGGCTAGGAGAAGGAGCCTGGGGCCGGAGGATTCCAGCCAAAACCCAGCCAGCACTTTGACTCAGGGCAGAGCAGAGCTTTTTCATCCAGCCAAGCCGGCGAGTCTTCCCCCAGCTTGAGGTACCCCATTCCATGGCACTTTGTGGAGTGAGCTAAAGAATGATTATGGATTAAACCCAGATCAGTTGACAGGGGGTGAGTGCTTGCAATGTTCAACACTCCGTCCATCATCCCCTTTGGTTTTGCTTTGTTCGCCCTAAGTTGGCAGGGTATGCCCAGACGTGGGTCCCTTGCTCACTTTGCCACTGGATTCAAGCTAGCCTGGCTGATGACGGCTGATTAGCCAGAAACCGGTCCCATTATGCTTGTTCCCGGTCCAGGGAAGACATGGCTTGGCAGTTTGGGCTGGACTGTTCCCATGAGGCACAGGGTCAGACTGATTTGCATATGGCCATGTCTGAACTGGGGTGGTGGAGTGAGCTAAAGAATGATGATGGATTAAACCCAGATCAGTTGACTGGGGGTGAGTGCTTGCAATGTTCAACACTCTGTCCATCATCCCCTTTGGTTTTGCTTTGTTCACCCTAAGTTGGCAGGGTATGCCCAGACGTGGGTCCCTTGCTCACTTTGCCACTAGATTCAAGCTAGCCTGGCTGATGACGGTTGATTAGCTAGAAACCGGTCCCAGGATGCTTGTTTCCGGTCCAGGGAAGGCATGGCTTGGCATTTCGGGCTGGACTGTTCCCATGAGGCACAGGGTCAGACTGATTTGCATATGGCCAGTCCGAACTGGGGTGGTGGAGTGAGCTAAAGAATGATGATGGATTAAACACAGATTGGTGGAGTGAGCCAAAGAATGATGATGGATTAAACCCAGATCAGTTGACAGGGGATGAGTGCTTGTAATGTTAAAAACTCTGTCCATCATCCCCTTCGATTTAGCTTTGTTTGCCCTAAGTTGGCAGGGATGCCCAGACGTGGGTCCCTTGCTCCCTTTGTCACTGGATTTAAGCTAGCCTGGCTGATGACGGGTGATTAGACAGAAACCGGTCCCAGGATGCTTGTTTCCAGTCCAGGGAAGACTTGGATTGGCAGTTCGGGCTGGACTGTTCCCATGAGGCACAGGGTCAGACTGATTTGCATATGGCCATGTCTGAACTGGGGTGGTGGAGTGAACTAAAGAATGATGATGGATTAAACCCAGATCAGTTGACAGGGGGTGAGTGCTTGTAATGTTCAACACTTCGTCCATCATCACCTTTGGTTTTGCTTTGTTCACCGTAAGTTGGCAGGGTATGCCCAGACGTGGGCCCCTTGCTGACTTTGTCACTGGATTCAAGCTAGCCTGGCTGATGACGACTGATTAGCCAGAAAACGATTCTAGGATTCTTGTTTCCGGTCAAGGCAAGACATGGCTTGCCAGTTTGGGCTGGACTGTTCCCATGGGGCACAGGATCAGACTGATTTGCATATGGCCATGTTTGAACTGGGGTGGTGGAGTGAGCTAAAGAATAATGATGGATTAAACCCAGATCAGTTGACTGAGGGTGAGTGCTTGTAATGTTCAACACTCCGTCCACCATCCCCTTTGGTTTTACTTTGTGACCCAGCGACATGGAAGTCATTTAGCGCTCACCAGGGGTAGCGGCTGTGACCCCTGGCATGCCTCTTTGGACCTCAGTGCCACTGCCTTTGCGACCACAAGATTTCAGAGGAGGCAACATTAATGACAGGAACACAGTCAGCTTGTACTTGTGGATGTCGGTTGGGTTTGACTCTGTTTTTTGTCAAAAAATGTTATTACACTAATAGTGAATCAAGTTACATTTTTCACCTCAAGTATAATAACAATAGAATACAATTAGCTAGAATTTGACACTCTGGCAGCAGTGGTGAATACAAAATGTTTTTTAAATGTATGCTGTGTGCATGCTTGTGGGTGAAAGTGTGCTTACATGACTGAGTGTGTGAATGTGTGTTTATATGTAAACATGTGTGTGTGTGAGTGAAAGTGAAGGTCAAAGAGTGTATGATGTCGCTTTCACTTCCCGTGGTATTTTGGTGAATAGACGTCCATGCACAACGGGTCGTAAAAGGGATCCCAAGGACAGAGCCTTTTACCCACAAGCCAGCTGCATCTCTAACCTGGGGCCTGGTCAGAGCTTCTTAACCAAGTCAAGCAGGGGAGCCCGGGGACTTGCACCCTAGGGCCAGCCACACCGGTGACCCAGAGCCTGGGCACAGCTTTTTCACTCAGCCAACAAGGGGAATGCTCCCAGTGCGTGCGGGACCCTGTACTGGGCACTTTGCGAAATGGCAGCATTGTGCACGGACTCCAAGTCCTGACGTCATCACCTGAGGCCCGCTGGAGCACTCCCCATCCTTGAAAATCCATGAACACTGATTGATAGAGGGGGGCATACAGAAGACTTTTAAACAATGTATCTGGCTTCATGACGCCTCACCGGGCTTAAAGTGTCAAATGGGTCCTGACTGGTACTCACTGGGACTTCCAGGACAGCTGGGCTTCGAAACACTGAGCCACATGAAGGAAATTAAGAGTTTTGTTTATTTATTTTAAGTAAAAAATGCCACAAGTGACAATGCAACACCCCATGTAGGTATGGTAAATGTCTCCGGCGTCTATTTGACGCACTTCTCATTCAAATTTTGCACAGCCCTGGAGAATACAGACTGCAAAACAACATATTTGCAAAACCACAGACTCCAAAACCTAGACTACCAATACCTCCACCTTACATTGTTATCTCCGTAGACAATTGTTGACTTGCACTTCTGGGTGGGTTCAATAATTAAACGTGCGTGTACATTTTTGGGGAAAATATTTACGTCAAGTGGACATTTTTGAAAATCGGCATTTTGGAGATCAGCCAGACCTAATTCACCTGTCTGTGGCCAGGTGCGCACTGACAATAAAAAGGGGCCAGGACCCACCAAGCCTAGTAAGAGACATTGATGAGAATAGCATCACCTCCCTAGAAAGTTTACTCACTACATCTGCTCTAGCTCTATGTACTGGGGAGGATGGGCAGTTAACAACACTCCATCCCTCATGAATGTCCAAGTATCAGTCGGTTTGTGATAATCTAGATGGAAAGAGACACAATTCAAGCATAATGCCTCAGCCCCAGGAGGTGTAGGAATTAATTGTACCCTCTTGCATCTAATGAAGTCCTATATGGGGACGTAAGGCATTGTAGTATACGACTGCATAACTACCTACCCTAACCCAAGAGGTGCTACCATGATCAGTATGTTCTCCGAAAGAGCAACACAAACTAGTATTTTGGGATACTTAGCCCTGTCATATGCAGTGTATCGTCATCACATCTTGTCCCCATCTTGTGATGCACTTTATCTGTGAGTTTATAAGTTGGCCTAATGGCTAGGGCAGTCGACCTTGAATCTGGGGAACCGGGTTTGAGTCTCGGCAATGACGCCGAACATCCTGTGATTCTGGGCAAATCACTTAATCTTCCCGTGCCAAAGTAAAAAAATGAATGTGTCCTCGTGTAACATAACTGGTGCTATGTAGAGCGCTCTGATACCCGATACTGGGTTAAGTATAAAATTCTGTTAAAAAAAAAAATCTTTAGTTGAGATTTCCCACCTCATGGCTGCAACATGCATTTGCGCAGGCACTACCCCATTGTTGCAGTTTGGCAAACTATGGTTGTGTTTCAATTCTCTCCATAGGACACCCCTTCACTTTTAATGTGTGGGGGGTTTGCATTATGACAGTGCTATAGATACACCTTCACATATGGTTCTGTTGATATGACCTTAGCTACAGATTGCGCTCACACCCTGTATTGTGTGTTTGCTGTTGTTTCACGTCACTTGTATATCTTGGTTTTGGTTTGCTACATATCCAGTATTTTTGTTGTTATTGGTGCAGAAGGGTGTGACATACCTGGTCACCTAAACGTTTGTGCAATTAAGATATGCTAATTACTACAGGGCAGATAACATTTGTGCCTGGCTAGTCTGTGTTTTTAGCACCTTTTTACAAGTAAATGTGAAATGTGGAATAACACGTCCAAAGACTAATTGCACATGTTTTGTATGTAGTGTTACCATTTGCACACTCTTTAGCTTGAAGGATGTAATTTGTGCTCAACTCCTGATAGCAGTTTTGCTGGAAGTGGGTCAATTTCAGCTTGACCCCGTTTTTAGCACTGACTCTAGGGTGACCAACCATCCGTAAATTTCACGGACAGTCTGGAATTTGGACCTCACGTCCGTTGTCTGTGAGGATCCTTTTTACGGACGCCTTCTGTCCATAATTTTGGGCCTTTCGGGGGAACAGAGCTGTTCCACTGCGAGTGGCCTCAGCTCCCTGAAGGGGCCGCCTCACACTCATCATGGAAGCATAGGAGCGGCCCCACCCCGCCCATTGTCATTCTGTCTGCGGCTGATTGCTACAGAATGGCAATGGGCCAGTTTAGGCTCTTACAGCATGTGGTGGCCTCCTCCTGCTGTGGTCTAGGGCGGGGCATTCTGTTAGGGTTTAGATGGAAGAAATGTACAAAACAAACATACAAAGTTCAAAAGAAGAGGTTATAGTTCTTACACAGTCTCATCATTTCAGAGCTGAAGCATTTTTATTATTATATAAAACGAAGACATAGTTGCTCCTTTTTTATTTATTTTATGCAACTAACATCCATTGACAAAGCCAATAGTTCTGGCTTGTTGTAGGTCTAATGTTACTGGATGCAATGATACAAAAAGCAAAATAGCAGTCAGGCGGCACAATATGCTCATCATAGATTTTGCGGTGGGGTGATTTAAGCCTTGCCCTTAATTACATCAGACACGCCCCTTGGAGAGACCCCCAGATTTTTCATCCCACGTAAAGCCATGGAAACAACACCATGTCCCAGTCCCCTCGTGTCCTGGCACGGTGTATCATGCATGACTTATGGCTTCCAAGTTTTCAAATTGCCTATGTGCAGAGGCATAGTGAACCCTCCCCCACCCTTTGCTTTAGGAACTACAGCGTGAGTGAAGTTATAGATGGGCCTCTTCTCTCTGCAACTGGATGGGTGAAGAATGGGTGGCTAAGTGAAAGGGGAATGGAGAGAGAAAGGGAGGATGGATAGATGAATGATAGCATGGTTGAATGATTGACAGAATGGATGGGCGAATGGTTACATGGATGAATGAAAAGAAGAATGTAAAGATGCATGAGTGAAAGAATGCATACATGTGTGAACGGGAGGGTGGAGAGCTGGAAGAAAGAAAGGATGGATGGATGGATGAGTGAAAGGTGAATGGGTGGACAGGTGAGTGGCTGGGTGCATGGATGAGTAAGTGAAAGGATGGCTGGATGGATGAAAGGGTAAATGATTGGATGGATGACTGGATGGATGGGTGGAAGAGTGGATGGATAAGTGAAAGTATGGCTTGAGTGAAAGGGTAAATGGTTGGATGGATGAGTGAATGAATGGATGGGTGGAAGAGTGGATGGATGAGTGAAAGGATAGATTGGGTGAAAGGGTGGATTGATGGATGAGTGAAATGATAGCTGGAAGGTTAGATGATGTATAGGTGTGCAAATGGTTGAAAAGCTTTGGATACAGATAGGCACACAGATGGAAGGACAGAATGAATGGTGAAAGACTGAATGATGGATGAAAGAATTAATAGATGACATTTTGAGTGACACCCAACTGCTACTTGAATGTTACGCGAGTAATTGTAAATGTTTGCATGTTGTGTTTTAGGTGTAAGATTTTAGGGAGAGTCTCATAGTGCCATGAGCTGTGCTTGAGATGTATATTGTGTTTGTAGCAATAGGCAAGGTGCCAAAAATTAACTATGTAATAATGTATTGACTGTGCATTCTTTAAGAGAGCTGCAGGGAAAAGCACCTTTGTGACTTCCATCAGCTTGTGCAACTCTCTGCGAAGCCCCATAAGCAAACTCAGATTCCATATTTTAAGTTCCTCTTGCTTAAATACCCATAATGTGTTCTCTATAGTGGGTTCATCACAGCAATCCTCCCTTTAGTTCACCTATGCGTGCCACTTTACATCTCACAATGGCACTCAGATATGAAAGGCTAGTAACAAAGTCTATCCGAGCAGATCTTCCTGACCACTTCTCTCACCAAACATGCCTGCTCAGGACCATGCAGTACAGTAACAAAATGGTCAGGTAGTATACAATAGATTGAATACACACAGTAAATCACATCCACAATACCAAGTTATTCAGAGTCCAATAGATCAGAACTCTAATGTATTATATTGTTCTTGTTTGTAGCAATGCAGTTGCTCAATGCTCATAACCTGGTACTAGTATTTACAGATATTTACATATTTGGTGTCCAGAGTAGGGTAATATGAGAAGGAGAAGTTGTGAATATTGTGGAGTTGTGAGGGTAGTGGACATGGAAAGGGTAGTGTGACATCCATCCGTCACATTTGCATGGTGATACTGATCAGACCTAAAACATAGGTCAGTTGTTCCATATATATTACATAGCTTTACATGGACACCGTTGATAATTTGCAAATGTCCTCGCTTGTAATCAGATAGGTAGTTGTCGACATTTCAACCCCTGTATATTGAACTAGGTGAATCCAGCCTTAGGATGGGGTCTTCATCAGGACTGTGATAGAGGACCTAATTGGACTGCCAGCATGTGCCTTGTTCCTGGGGAATTAGAAGAAGATGTGGGCTCGAAAGAGCTCTCAAAGGATTGAGTGCACGGCCTTCCGTGCGCCTACATGGTAAGTGGCAGGTCAAAAGATCGTTGTCATCATGCAGATGAATCTGATAAACGATCTAACCGTCTCCAGAGCCGGCAGCAGAGTTGTAAGATTTTAGGGAGAGTCTCATAGTGCCATGAGCTGTGCTTGAGATGTATATTGTGTTGGTAGCAATAGGCAAGGCATCAAAAATAAACTATGTAATAGTGTATTGACAGTGCATTCTTTAAGAGAGCTACAGGGAAAAGCACCTTGTATTACTTCCATCAGCTAGTGCAACTCTCTGCGAAGCCCCATAAGCAAACTCAGATTCCATATTTTAAGTTCCACTTGCTTAAATACCCATAATGCGTTCTCTATAGTCGGTTCATCACAGCAATCCTACCTTTAGTTCACCTATGCGTGCCCTTTTACATCTCACAATGGCACTCAGATATGAGATGCTAGCAACAAAGTCTATCCGAGCAGCTCTTCCTGAGCACTTCTCTCACCAAACATGCCTGCTCAGCATCATGAGTTGTACCCAAAATTTCAGACTGGACAACCCAGTGCAGTAACCATATAAATAGATTTTTATCATACGAAATACCACAAAAAGACCTGCACAGTTGCTCAAAGCTGCACCATACCGAAAAATCGTGAAGTGCACAATTGTCTCAACTTAATATAAAACTTATTTTGGCTTGCACTTAATTGGTTGTCTGTTTACGTACTTTTATACTATGGCGCAACTTCCTCTGATGTGTCTGTAAAACTAACCTTTTGTCCCGAAGTTTTGTCCTGAATTTTGACCCGCTGTCCTGAATTTGTACACTTACTATCCTGTATTTGCACCCATGCCAGTTGGTCACCCTAGAATGGGCCCATGAGTGCCTGAGGCTTTGAGGTTAAAGCGCATGTGCAGCCTGTAAATCAGGGTCAGACTGGTCTGTGCTCCTCCCCAGCCGCTACGTCACACTCTCCATCCACACTCTCCGCTCATACATTGCAGGTACATTTCAGCACTGGTGTTCACCGAAGCAAAAGACCCAGAAAGTGGTGCCGCCGAAAACAACTAATCATTCTTTAACTGCACTGACCAGATAGCGCTCTTTGATTTACTTCATAACAATCATAGCTCTCTGATGATCCAGCTGGACCTTTCCCGTAACTCCAAAAAGGGCGCTACATGCGATTCGAATGCTCATTGGATGTTTATTTCTTATATTTCATTAAACAGCAACACCCAACATGGAAAGGCAACACAATTCAGCTTATTCCTTCAACCGGACAACCCTTTGACCAACAACCACTGTGTTTAAAAAAGAGAGAAAGACTGTCACATCCTCTTTGCTCACTTGTTGTCTGGAGCATCTAGACCACCTACTTCCTCATCATGTCTCACAGCTTCAGCCACAGATGGATTGCTTTTGATTGCATGTTGGGACATGATCCCCATAATTAGAACACATTTTCAAATATAATTTTCTAAATAATTTTAAATCCTTATTGAAATAGAGTTTTACAAGCACCATTGCCAGATTTGAAATTCTTCATCTGAGGATTCATTATTTGTTAATAATGCACATCAAATTAAATACCTGCCATATATACATCGAATATCAACTGTTTATGCATAGCACATTTTTTATAGCATCACGTTTCTCCATAAAGCATTAAAGCACATATGTTGTTATAAAAATACATTTGTTGAATTGCACATGCCTGCATATCATTTTCTATATTTTTATTCCTTAAATTTTAATATTGTATGTTTTTGATGTGGACGTCCAATGCATGCACATAAAGTGCAGCCAATATATTGCATTTCTACTTGGGTTCATCTACAATTATAGCTGCATCCCAATATTATTGCACAAACCTCATAAGGTGCAAATGCATATTTCTGGTCAGTTTCCCACTGGGACCGTTATCCCTCCAACTAAAGTGCAAGTGCTTCTCAAATCCTCAAATGTAAATATTTTAGAGGTTTGCAGATAGGAACTTCTCACTCGCTGTACATTTATATAAACTGCAAATGCATAAGAACCCAACCCTCTTTGGTGGTCATATGAGGATCCAATACTCCTTCTTTATGCCTCTGCATGCAACCTAACATTGTGGCTGAACCACTTGTGTCTAAAGTAATGTTACAGGATGCTGTGCCACAGGCTACTACATGTCCCTTTCAACATTATCTAAAGTGCAAGTGCTGTGGAGTACTACACATCAAAATATACAAATAAAAACCATTTCCTATTTAGCATAAATCTCACAGTTCTCAGAATAAAGAAGATCAGACAATATAATCTCAATAAAACTCAGGCTTGAAAATAAAAAACTATTCATAAATGGACATGCAGCTCAGCATCAAGGTTGTGTCCCCGCGGTTTCTCAGTGCCCAGGAGAATAATCATCCTCGATTCGCATTGACATAGTTACAAATCCCTGTTGCCTCTACGTGGTTGGGCCTTAATATGTTTTATGTCATAATATTGCAAAGATGTTAAATTGCCTTGCTGCAATTCCCAAAAATGCTTAGCCACGGGGAACGCTTGGTCTTGATGCTTTAGAGTCCTGATATCCTGCAACATCTTTAGTCTCAGCCAATTAATGGTGCTGCCAACATAACGCACTCCACAACCACATCCCAATGCTTAAACCACAAACTTCGCCTCACATGTGACCTTTTCTCTGATCTTGCATAACCTGCCTTCAAATGTCTTATAATCTGTGCAGTTAGTTCCAAATTTGCAAGCCTTGCAGGTGGCACATCTTTCAAATACATAGTTCCTACTGGTCAGCCAATCTGGCTCTTGATAGAACATAAATCTTATCAACATATCAACCAAAGATGGTGTCTTACGATATGTAATCTTGGGAAACTGGCCTATAACATCTTTCAAATGTTCATCATGTTTTAAAATGTGTCAATTACCTTGATCAGTGAACTATTGGACCCATATTCCATGTTGTAGCCCATAAAGAAACGTATCTCCTCACTCATGACCCCTGGTGTGGTTGTGGATTCAGCCTGAGTGTTCATGAACAACACTTGCTCCCTATTTTTCATCAGAACCCTCTGTTTGGCTTCTCTGAGAACTCGTGCTGGATATACCCTCTCAGAGAACCGTGCAATCATCAACCTGCACCCTTAACAGTTGACTATAAGGAATACTCCATTTTAAAGAGTGCAGATGACCACTATTGCCATGCAGAAAAGAATTGCAGGCAGTCTTTTTCCAAAAAAGGTTGGCCTAGATGGAGTCCCCTACCAATTATAATTTTACATCCAGAAAGTCCATTTCACACATGCTCCATTTTACAGTCAACTGTATATTGTAGAAATTGGTATTTCAAATTGGAATATATTCACTCAACAATGCCTCATCTCCATCCCACAGGATAAACAGATCGTCAATGAAGCGCACCCACATTGCGATCTTACTAGTGTAGTGTGCATTACACTCTGCCCTTGTAACTTCTGTCTACCACAAGCCCATGTAGATTTTAGCATACATGGGGGTAAATGCGTTTCCCCATCTGCATGCCTTGCTTCTGGAGATATATGTTTTTTTCAAATAGAGAAAGATTTGTGTGTTAGGCAAAAAGAGCATTTTGAGGGGCATCATAGTGTGTTGCAGAAGTGTCAGGGAACTGGATCTTAAAAATCAGCAGCAAGCCTCTATACCACAGTCATGGGGGAAAGATATATAGAGAGAACAAATATCCATTGTTACCATTATGTAACCACTCCACCAAGGGACGTTATTAAATTTGCATTAAAAAAATGGTGTCCTATGTATATGATGCAAGACTGGTGACATATCAATCAATCAATTAGGGAATTGTAAGCACACTACCCACCCCTGTGGGTCTGAAGGCGCTGAGGGGGGTCATCAGATCTGCTTAACCGAAGAGCCAGGTCTTGAGAGTCTTCCTGGAGGTGTTCAGGGAGGGGGCATGTCTGACGTCTCCCGGGAGCTTGTTCCAGGTCTTGGCCGCAATGTGAGAGAAGGATCTTCTGCCAGTTCTGGCTCTGTGGATGCGTGGGGTATCGGTCACTGCGAGGATGGAAGATCAGAGGTTTCTTTTGGGTAAGTGGAAGTTGATTCTGTCATTGAGGTATTTGGGTCCGGTGTTATGTAGGTGCTTGTAGGCGTTGGTGAGGATTTTAAAAGGTGACTCTTCTCATCGGGGAGCCAGTGGAGCCTTCGCAGGTGTGGGCTGATGTGTTCATGCCGGGGGATGCCGAACACGAGTCTGGCAGGGGTGTTCTTTATCGTCTGGAGTTTGCGGAGTACTGCCTTGTTTATGCTGGTGTAGAGAGCGTTGCCGTAGTCCAGTCTGCTGGTGATGAGTGCGTGGGTGACTGTCTTCCTTGACTTATGGGGGGATCCACTTGAAAGACTTGCGGAGGATGCGGAGGGTGTTGAAGCAGCTGGAGGTGATGGTGTTGGCCTGTTGGTTCATGGTGAGGGAGTAGTTGATTACTATGCCGAGGTTTTTGGCGTGGTCCGAGGGGGTTTGTGGGCTTCCAAGGGCAGCCGGCCACCAGGTGTTATCCCATGCTGAAGGGGTGGTTCCAAGGATGTGGGCATAAAAACAAATCTAAAAGCCTGGAGCAGTTCTTTAATAAAGAGCTCATCATACTGACAATCAGCCTCCCTGGAGGTTTTGAAGATCCTTGTGCACCTATAGGGAGACAGTAGATGACCAGTTTCTCGGGGTGATCAGTCTTTAAATACAGATGTTCCTCAGGTGACAGTAGCTCCTACATGCCTACATGTATATGAGTTGATGGGTGAGTGCTTGTATGGATGTGTGAATGGGTATCTAAGTGATTGTGTGGGTGTGTGAGTGCTTGTATGGATGAGTGAGTGGCTGGGTTGAGAGGCTGTATGAGTAAGTAAGTGGGTTTGTGAGTAACTGTGCAGGTGAATAAGTGGGTGTGTGAGTAGCTGAATGGCTGAGTGTGTGGCTGTGGCTGTATGAGTGGCTGTATGAATGAGTGGGTGTGTGAGTGGCTCTATGGAGGAGTTAGTGGATGTGTGAGCTCTGGTATGGGTCTGTGAATGGGTATGTGAGTGGTTGTGTGGGTAAGCGGGCAAATGCGGTTGTATGGTGTATGAGTGGGTGTGTGAGTAGTTCTGTGGATAGGCTCCAGGTTGGATTACACCAACAGTCTGTACTTGGGCCTGCCAGAGTATTTGCTGCAGAGGCTTCAAGTTGTACAGAACGCGGCGGCCAGGGCCATCTTTGGCCTAAGTAGACGCACCAGCGCCTCTGGGTTGTTGGTGACGCTACACTGGCTACCCATCCGCAAACGGATTGCCTTTAAGGCTCTGACCTTGGCCTACAAAGCTCTCCATGCTGTGGGAGCTAAACATCTTCAAAAGAGACTTACTTTTTACCACCCTACTCGCTCGTTGAGGTCGGAATCTTTACTTCTTGCGGCTGTTCCGCGCGTGAAGAGGGCTCGCCTAGGCGGCCGCTCCTTTAGTCTGCTGGCTCCACAGATGTGGAATTCATTACCGCTCCCTTTGCGGGGGGCGATTACTCTTCTTGATTTTAGAAGAGGCCTCAAAACCTGGCTGTTTTCTCAATAGGTCTGCCAGTAGCTCCGTTTTTTCTGTTGACTTCTTTACTGTTTTTATCTGTGTTGTGTTATTCTGAATGTGTTATTCTTGAAACCTGCTCACCTTACCTAAAGCGCCGGGACACTCTTTTTGAGTAACCGTTGCGCTATACAAGAAAATAAATAACATAACATAATAACATAACAATGTCATCCGTGATGTCATTTGAGATGTCATCAGTGATGTCACTGACCATGTCATGAGTGATGTATTATGTGAGGTCATAAGCAATGCATTGCTGGGGTGTAAGTTATAGTTAGCTCAGGTAACTCTAACTGCTGCATTTCAAAGGTTACAGGAATGTTATAGTTATGAATTAGCATTACAAAAAACCATTAGAAATTCACAGAAAAAAACAAAGGTTATAGGGATATTATAGTTAGGAAACTGAATTTTTTTTTAACTTAGAAAGTCACTGAAAAAAGCAAAGGTTACAGAGACGTTATAGTTAGGCTCAGGTTTCATTCATACAAAACCAGAGAAACTCAGCAGTTATAGTTAGCATAGCCCCTGTAATGCACTGCTTATGACCGCACATATTACATCACTCATGACATATATATCTTTTAAAAGTCAAAATAATCTAATTATTCTGACATTATTTGCCATGGGTTTCTTATATTAAGCCCCTACCTCTATTATTTTCAGTGGAAGTGTGTTGTAGCACCTGTGATTAGCTATATCCAATGTTTAACTTACTCAAAGGCTCGGCTGGAGTATATTTACTACTATGTTTGTGATCTTTTGGGCTATAGTAACTTTAGAAGTGTAATTTGTGATAAGCAACGGTATTGCTATTTTGCAAGTGGCCCTTTTTATTAGTATGTCCCTGCTTCAACCCCCTCATCCTTCTATAAGTTTACCTCTACCCCTCCCATTTATTGGTAAGTATTCCCATTTTCTGGCCACCTTCCCTGGTCCCTCCCACATTTACTACAAAATACTTACATACATGAAGACCTCCGCCATCTTGGCGGAGATCTCCGCACAGAATAGATAGGAAAGATGGCCTTCTGCCCCTGTAGGTTTCTTAATGGCATTTTGCAGTGCCGGAGCAGCACTGTTGTAGTATTACTCCGTGTCCTATAAAATGCAGTTTGTGAATAGGCGCCAGAGAGTGAAAATATCATTGGTAGCCAAGAATAAATAATATTTGCGTGGGGCTCTTGCACGCCCCTGTGAATGGCCCCGAAAGTATGTGACTGTTTGACTTTGGCCCATAAATTCCTAATTGTGGTCTAAATTATGCAGGTAAATGTTTTGAACATAGTGGCAGGCATTTCACAGCCGAGAGCAGGGCTTTCCAAATAAGAATGAACCCCCGCTGATATTCCACCATCACTGCCCAACGTTAAGCATGCCACATCTCCCCGTCTCCAGTTTTTGTTATACTGCTTTCCAAATAAAGTAGACAACCTGTGCCATAAAAGGTACACGTGCGCATGTCTGTGTGTCTGTCTGTGCATCTGCATGTCTATGTGCACTGACGTGTGTTAGAGGCGAGCCGGAACGAGCGGCTCACCTTGGGCATTACCTTCTCTTTGACCTTTAAAATATAAAAAAAAACACAAAAGAACTAACACAAGTCAACATCCTGTTTGCAATGACTTCCTCGTTGTCTCCGAGAAAGCCCTTGTGTAACCTTCACAGCTCATTGCAGTAACTATTGGTAGGAAACACATTGTTTTGAAACGGGCTTGCTGTGTGCTTGTGTAACACTGAACACACATATCAAGGCCTGTTTATCAAGCCACGTTCTGTAGACACGCAAAATAAGGATGCATATTGGTTTCTGTAGCTCGGTTTATTGGTTCTTAATTAGCATCTGTAAGATAAATACCGCACAAAGCTTAAAATAAATTTGATAAATAATACAATTACCAGATTGGGTGACTTCATAGAAAATATATTGTTAGGGCTGGTATTTGTTAAAGGAAGCATCTTTAGAGTTGCCCTGCCTTGTCGTTTATGGTCTTGTGTTAAAATCTATAAAAGAAAACTTATTTTTAATATACAACTGTGTGGTGTCCATCTGTTGTGTTGTCACTGGGTTACTGTATGTTGTCACAAATGCTTTACACACTGCCTCTGAGATAAGCCTGTCTGCTCGTGCAAAGCTACCAAGGGGGTGAGCAGGGGTTATTTTAGGAGTGTACCCCCTTACCCTGACTAGAGGCAAGGGTCCCTATTTGTCACAAGTACCTACCTGTGCCAACTAGAGACCCCCAAATCTAACAAGGTGCGTTTTAGGTTGACAAAGGACAAATGAGAATATATTGGTATTAATCAAAAAAAAGGTGGGCTTTCCATCTACAGGGACTCCAATTGCACAGGGAAGGGGTAAATACATCTAGTACAGTCATGACTGGTAAAGGGTACAAATGATTCAGTTATTGGTGAGAGAGACAAACCTACTAAGCTGCCATGTAAAGGTGAGGCGGGTGCCAATAATTCACATGTTCATGACACTCAAAAGGGCCGTACTCAGTACTTTGAGTGTGACACATCTGCTCGAAATAGCCTGTACATGAAGGAGGGAAGGTACCATTCACTCAAAAGGTGGATGCATAGCGGTTCAGTCAATCAGATGGTCAGCAAGGGGGATGGAAGAGCACCACTCATTCAAAATGCTCAGTGTGTGGGGGATATGGGAGCATTAAGCATCAAATATCCGATTCCATGTATTGAATCAACTATTTAAATGCTTTAAACTTTGTAAATATCTATGTGTAAGAAGAATACTTCTAAGCCATCGTTGCTAAATGTCTGCTGAAACCTTTACAGATCCACAGTTTATCAAACCTCATCTTAAAAGTGTGGGAATGCCCTTAGAATGTAACCATTCACACTTGTGATCAATTCAGCAGCTGTGGCCTTCGCTTTTAATTAGTAAGGGATTATCTTTAGCACACATATCCTGACAGCTAAACATACAGCTCTGTGAAAAGCAGACCACAATATGCAAATATTCTCGAACTTGCTTTTCGTGCAGTGTTTATTCATAAAATGAAAAATCTCATCTCCTGTCGTTTGAAGAAAGTGGTGAATTTAGGTCTGATGCACAATGTCGGGAAGTTCCCACTTGCCAATATGTAAAGTTTTATATTTATAGATCTGGCGGCCCATATTTATACACCACCTGTGTGTCTGCTCTAAGGCTCCGACTAGGAGTGCTGTTATAGTCACAAGGGGAGGTATCAGAGCACAATCTGAAAACCATATTTTTCACAGCAAGGCTTCTGAACACTGCAACCACTCATGAGGCCCAGTGGTGCATTGAGAAGAAGATATATTAGAGTCTTGTGAGAATGTTTATGTGGAACTGTGGACTGTGGTCATCGTGGCAAATATAGATTGAGCGATGTGCTATAAAGCACATTTATGAGAAGTCTCCACCAAGGGTTGCAATGCTTTTAATGTACAATGTGATGCAAGTGTTCTGTAGTTGACAGATAGGAACATGGCGGCATTGGAAACACCTGAAGGCACGTGCAGGTAGCCCAAGGAAAAACCAAACAAAAGACCGAAGCCTGGACTTCATCTACTCGTTTGACTTAAAACGTCAACTTCGAAAAGCAACAAACTAAAACTGTAGTTTACTAGATGCTCTCCTAAAATAAGATTAATTTACTAGTAATTGACATAGGCAAACTACCAGTCCCAGGGATTAAACTTCGAAAGTGGGGCTAAAAAAGAGACTGCACCTCAATCAATATATAGTGGTATGTAGGTTTTGATCCAACGTATCCATACATATATATTGTCATAGAAAATGCAAGTTGAGTACAATATTTGTTTTTAATGGGACATGCAAAACTAAAATAATCTGAGAGAACACCAAGAACAAGAGTAAACGAGGATATATAATTTGTCCAAAAAATGCCTCTGTCAGCAATAAACCAATATAAACCACCGTGTTGGTGGTTGTTTGTCAGAATATTGAACACGAAAATATTGTGCAAAATTATATCGCTACCAAAATATTGTAAAGCTAAGTATACATAGGTCAATACAGATTACTCAAGTAAATGAAACAGATTTTTTTCTTTTCACTGCTGAGCTAACTGCATAGGTCATGGGATAAGACCCATTTGGGAATTCGAGCTTGTATTGTAACTCACTAGAACATGCAGTGGGGCTTGGAGGCACGATCCGGCACGGTGAGCCTTGGTACCGATGAACTTAGTACTAGACGCGACCCTGTGGATTGCCATATGGTTGGATCCTGAATCAATTCTCTTTGATCCCACTAAAATGCATAATTTATGGTGACTCGTTCTTCAGAAGACTAGTCCTGATGAGATCCTGCTAAGGACTGAAGGGTCGAAACATCGAAATTAGATCCCTGGTCATTGATTGTTTGAACTGATGTTCAATAGGACTGTGGTTTAAAACAGGATTCCATCAGTTTATGTAGAAGCAACCGGGACCATTTTCTAATGTTGCTTTCTGGTTTTAATTGTACATAATCACGTGCGCATTTCACTTTCAGTGCATCACCTGCACTTTGCGACTTTTTATGATAAATGTATGTCCTTCACCTATATGATGTTTGAAATATACATAAAGACTACAAACTGGATTAGGAAGTCCTTAGGAAGTCCTGCCTGTTGTATTCATTTTAAAACATTGAATGGTTTGCTTCAATCAGGGTACCTCGAATTGAGTTTGTGCAGGCACTCATATCCGAAGAGTCCTGCATGATCATTGTGATTATTATTATTGTAAGTATATCCAGGTCCCTGTGAGCTTATTAGGTTGGTGTTTGCAACTATATTTACTTGACATTGTGATGGACCAGGTGTGAGAGATAGGTGTGCAATGGGGAATTAGGACTAAAAGATGTGGCAGCTCCACAGCAGCAGCCTAAGCAGAAGGGCAAGAGGTGTAGACTAATGTGAGTGTGTTCACAGAAAAGGGGGGTAATCAGTGAAGGTCCAGTGATCCACACAACAACAAGTACAAGACAGAGATTCAAATGAGTAAAATGAGGCCAAATGGGCAGGAAAGGAGGTTGCTGAGATTATCCATAGCCATGCTCATTTTCAAGGGCAGAAATGCTGTCTATTACTGTTTTTCACCATAAAAGCTCCTTTCACTGATTATTTTCGCTGATCGGAATCAATTGCTTACCTTCACATGCTTCTGCTTGTAATTAGCAAGAAAAATGCTTGGTGTAGGGATGGGCGGAACTCACTGAGTTTCACTCTGCAGAATTCTGCAGAGTTACAGAAAAACTCCATGAAATTTCACTGAATTCCACCAACGTGCGGAAAATATGCACCTTGCGCTGCAATTTTGTGGTGGTAGCACAAGTAGCGCTGAAAATCATCACAAACAGCCCCATGTGTTGCGCAAACGCAGCAAGGTAGATTGCTGTGGTGTAGTGTGTGAGACAATGAGCATTACATCACATTTTCACCACGTAAAGTGGTACGTGGGCCGTAAGACTCTGAGTCAGATTTATGAAGCCACGCAAAGCCACGTTGCATGGCTTCGCTGGCTTCACAAATATGGAGTAATGCATCACAACGCAAATCGCAACATTGGCTTACTCTAAACAAAGGGAGACATACCATGGGTGTTGTCATGCAATTCCCAGGGTTTTTGATACATCCCAGATTTACAAGGACTTGGAACCCTGGGAGTGTATCAAAATCTTACGCCTCCCGAGGTGAGGCGTAACGAGGAGAAATATCCTTATTTTTCCTTGTTTTTTCTTCTTTGTATGGGTGCTACACACATATAAAGAGGAAAACACCTCTCTGGATTGTTTTTGTGCAGGAAGGTCACCCTTCTTGCACAAAACCAAACCTGCTGACAATACACCGTTGGCGCTAGGCGGACGAAATTGCACCAGCTCAAGGGGAATGGAATCAAATGCACTGTATTGGATAAATAAAGTGCCCTTTCACTTTTGCATAGGGCAACGCAGCAAGGTGACTTTCTGTGCTGCCCTATGCCAAATTCCCATAAATTAGGGTCTTAGGCAAGTAAAAGGGCAGAAAGGCCCTGTCCTTTCTCCCTTCGCTGGTGCTGTTTCTGCACCCTAGTGCCAACTCAGGCACCCTTGCACCATGCTTGCACCATGGCGCAGAATGCAGCACCCATAGAAAGAAGAAAAAACAGGGAGAATAGAGATATTTCTCCTCGTTATGCTTCACCTCAGGGGGAATAAGATTTTGATGTATTCCTAGGTTTACAAGTCCTTGTAAATTTGGGAAAGCATCAAAAACCACAGCAGTTGCATGGGAACACCCACCGCAACGCCCTTGGAACGTTTTCCTTGCGAAGAGTATGGTGGGGGTCAGCGATTTGCGCTGCGTTACCTTACTCAAGATTTATGAGGACACTCACAGCCATACAAAGTGACTTTATGTGGCTTCATAAATCTGACTCAGAGCCTTGTCCTTTACGTGGAGTAAACATGACGCAAGGCTCTCATAAATATGCCCCTTAGTCAGGCACGTCCTGTGCGTTATACTGGGGCGGTGACGTCAGGCAGGGGAGGGTCAGAGTGGGGGGTTGTAAAATGCGGGATATGGACCATTAGAGGTAAGTACTGGAAAAAAACAAACAAATTTCGTTGCCCACGCTGCATCACATTTGACGATGCAGCGTGAGCAACGAAATTCGTTTTTTTTTCCGGTACTTACCTCTAATGGTCCATATTCCGCATTTTACAACCACCCACCCTAACCCTCCCCTGCCTCACGTCACCGCCCCAGTATAACGCCCGGCACGGGCCGTGCCTGCCCTTAGGGCCTTATTTATGAAGGCCTTGCGCTGCCGGTGCGTCACTTTTAACATGGGAAAAAGTGACGCATCGGCAGCGCAAGGCCTTCATAAATAAGGCCCTTAGTGTTTATAGACAGGCAACGACTTGATCACATCTTTGTGCTTGCCAAGGTGGCTGGTAATTAACACAAACCAAAAATGTCTAAAAAACACCAGTATTGAAGGTTCGTCCTTGGAGGAAACGACCAAACGATGAAGGCAGGAACAGGATGGAAGTCATACACAGGATAAGGTTTCTGACAGGTGGGTACATACCGCCAACAAGAAACATGATGCTTTTATTACATCCTGTTACACGTACTTGTAAAACTGGACCCATTAATATCCATAGCATGTAAGGTGAGGACTTTTACAAGCAAGCAGAGGGCCAAGACTGAATGAAGAAAGGCTCTGACACTTTCCAACAAGTTTGTCCCGGGGTGAGTGCCTCCAACTAGGTTTGTTTCAGCATCAGTGAAACTCACTCTTAAGCCGAAGCTCGCCTGCATGATGTTCTTCACTCCTAGACATCCAGTCCCATTAACCTCTCCATGTCCAGTGCACATTTTGTATTTCTGTGACTACTGTGTATGTGGGCTTTCCTTTTGGCTTCTGATTTTGGGACCATCAACATTGACGATGGACTACCGCCACAGCCGGGTTCTTATATATGTTAAGGTTTTTACCATTGTTCGCACTAGTGTGGGTGGGGAGGGGGAGGGGGGGGATTTACCATATAGATCAGAATGCACATCTCTCGCCTGCTGTGAACCACCTGCATAGACAACACTAGATATCAGGGTATGAACTGTAGGGTTCCATTTTGAGGGCGTATTACCAGGGACCTCAATCACACCATCCAAAACCGGCACCGCTGGATCAATCAGAGGGTTCCCCCCACTGCTCTTGTGGTTGGTACAGCCATCAGACACTCTGCTATCGGACTGGATAACTGTAAACTTTAAATATGCCAGTAAAAAATCTCTGATCTTTAAATATACCAAAAATGTACATGGCGTGTAGTTCGAAGGTTGAATTTTCTTATTTTCCTCTTTCGCCAAGGCAGGGAGAAAATAAATCCGCCATTCAGAAAATATACTAGGCCCTTGTGTTTTGAACAAAATATTTCAATATTAAAATACTTCAACCTTACGTGTTCAGTATTCGTGTTTATGGTGTTTACATTTTGTTTATTGTGGTTCTGCACCATTTGGAATGCTTACTTAGAGATTGCATTCCTCAGACGTCAATCGCTTTGGAAAGAATGCATTTTAAAATAGTTTCAACATCAAAACTACATTGCCATACGTATTGTTTTTTAAAATGCGACAGCCAAAAGATACGTTGTACGGACGGACGGTACATCTGATCTGCATTATTTTTGCTCTGTATCGATTTGATAGATAGATGGTTGAATTTGCACGTTCCGATCTAAACTGAACCTCGCACATAATCCACAAGAGGGCGATGTGCACTTAGTTACTAGAGTACATATACGCTCAAAAAGAGACGAAGTCTTACAATACGTGATAATAAACTGCGTTTTGCAAAGAATTCCGTGAATTCACTTTTAAAGTAAATGTAATTATTTGCGTAAGTACATACTTAAAAATTGTTCTAGAAAAGATCAATCGGCACAGTGTCTTCTAAATGTATTTCCCTTTTCAAGTACAATTGTATTGTAGGGTTCTTCCAATTTAAATATCAGTTTTTGTGTGTTTACTCATTTTGCATGTTACTCCATATTAGGATTTCGAAACAAAGTAGTAAATGTGTTTGACTCTTAAGAGCAGGTCTCGGAGAGTGACGAGGGACACTCCGAATGTTGTTTATGTAATTGGAGGTGTATCAGAGAGAGAGGAGGCTGTAATGTGGACTCATTAGAAGTTGATTCGTTTTAATAGGACGGCATGGATAAAAAAATATTCATTGCTCCACCTGCATTCCATTCCACCATTTTAGCGCTCCCGACCTATTAAAAGGGGCACTAACATTGTGCAGCTCATTCCTGGCCCCACATTCACTCCAGGCGACGCCCTCCGAACCAGGACAGAGGCTATCCCCGAAGCCTCGCGGACTTGTCATAGCTCATTGATTCGAGTCCCTTTGGCACAACGAGCTCGGAAACAAAGCGTGTGCATGCCCACGCCTCTTATAAAGAACTATCTGCCAGATTAATCAAAGACCCGTTTTGCGAGTCTGTACTAGCGATTCATAAGGAATCGCTATTACAGACTCGCAAAACGGGATTCATGTAGGAATCGCAAAATAAATTGCGACTTCTACACATTCCTTATTTGCGATTAGCAAATTGCTAATCGCAAATAAGGAATAACTCCCCATTCATTCCTATGGGCCTAAGGCCCTTAGGAATGATTGGGGAGTTATTCCTTATTTGCGATTAGCAATTTGCTAATCGCAAATAAGGATGCGATTTCAAGGGTGCTAGGGGTGTCCAAAGGACACCCTGTAGGACCCCTGAAAGGTAATCTACATTGGTGTTGCGCACACACATGTCCAAATTAGCGAATTCGCTATTACCGATTTTTGCATTTGGGATGATGAATCCCAAATGCAAAAATTGCGCTCGCAAAGGGCCAGATTCTCAGAATCTGGCCCTTTGCGAGCGCAATTAAGCTTCATGAATCTGGCCCTATGTAGCACAACATTTATAGAAAATGTTGATACATTTTATTCTATCTGATTTACATCTATTCTTAACCTAACCATTGTACAGCTATTTTACAGCGCAATGTGAGCTTGTCCAGGATAATCGGGCCAGTGCTTTAAATGGGGGAAAGTAGTGCAGGTACTCATTTAAATATGGCGAGTGAGCGGGGCTTGGGACGGGGCTTAGGCCAAGACATGCGGATACTTATTGACGTTGATACTATTTGCAGCACATACGAAAACACATAAGAAATGTCTTTCAATAAACGAAGCAGGTTTGTTTGCTCATTACAGAACGAAAGCCAAACGCCACGATATTTTAAGATTTCCTTGTTTTGTAATATATGCAACATCAATACTGTTAATTGCTGTTGCATGGCATAATTTTATATACTCTCCAGTGACACAGAAAGAAACAAGCAGACATGCACACACAAAGCATTCCATACATTTCCTTTAATATAACTTCCAAGAGTGTCTCTATTCTTTCCCCCTTTCTCTCGTTTTTGTCTCACACAAAAACAATCACAGGCAAGCACACAGGCAAGCAGACAAACTTAGACAGTGGTAGCCGGACCGCAAGTCTAGTTTAGAGAACCAGCTGGCTCCGGCCATTTCCCCTATTAGGTCGTCAATGGTGGGCGTTATGTGGCGTTCTCGCTTGATAGCGGCATTGGGAAGTCACATGTCGACGCAGATCCGCACTGCTCCCGGCTGCTTAGGTTTTCTTGTGACCACAATGGGGGACACCCATGGGGTGGGGCCTGTCACCTTTTCAATTATTCCAGCCGCCTCCAGCTTCTTGAGTTCTTCTTCGACGGAGGGCCTCAGGTGGAACGCAATTCAACGGTGTCTCAGGGCCACCGGTTGAATAGTCGGATCAATGTGTAGATGTACTTGCTTTCCTGTGAACCTCCCGATTCCTTTGAACACGTCAGCAAACTCCATTATCAGTTGTTCAATGGACTCTTGGTGCACCCCGAAGGCGAATGTGACCACGCCCAGGTCCTCTGCTGCTCGGCACCCTAGCAGCATGCCTTGCCCATCTTCCGAGACAAAGACGTTGGTGGTGATGGACTTGTCCCCATGCGAGATTGATGTTTTGAACATTCCTCGAATCTTGAGAGGTGTGTCCTGTCCATATGCAAACACTGTGATGGCAGAGGGGGCTAAGTAATAGCGGTGGATCCAGTGCTTGGTGCAGGGTGGAGGCTATGAGGTTGATGGTTGCTCCCATGTCCACTATGGCCATGACTTCTTGTGCACCTACCCGGATGCCACACTGGGGCAGCCGCCTGGCTCTTCGAATGGCGGTACCAATCATTTGCACCCTGTGCACCGTCCTCTCCTCCTCCTCATCATCAGCCATGTCACTCTTGCCGGTGTCCCCGTCTGGCACGGTGTTCACCACCTGCCTGGGTTTTCGAAACTTCTTGGAGCAACAGACCTTCTCGAAATGGTTGATGCGCCCACACCCCGAGCACCGCTTTCCTCTGGCAGGGCATTCCGTCGGAGTAGCATGGGGTTGCCCCCCGCAGTATCCGCATGTCTTTGGCGTGGTTCCCCCAGTGGCTCCGGCACTCTTCTTGTTCCATTTAGTCGGGGATCTCACCGTCAGCTTGTTGACCGGTTCAGCTTTGACCGGCGCCTGGAGTGCCGCTTCCATATGAGCTACTCGGGCCTTCGAGAGCTCTTTGGTGCGTCCTAGGGTCAAAATGTCCGCCAATGGCTTGCCCGATTCTTCCAGAATGTGTTCCCTGAGTTTGGCGGAGGCACAGCCCTGGATGATTTGACCACGTACTTCTTATGTGTTGTCCGCGAATCCGCAGGTCAACGCTAAGTTCTTTAGCCTGGCGTGATATGTGTCTAGCCACTCCTCTGGTAGTTGTCTGGCCTGTCGGAATATGAATCTCTCATAGTCCTGGTTGGCCATGGGTTCAAAGTACGCATTCAGGGCATTGATAAGCGAGATGTGATTTTTAGGGGGTACCTCCACCAAAGTTTTGGCTATGTTGTGGACATCTTTTCCTCGTAGATGAAGGACCATGGCGCGTTTTTGATCTTTGTGCACTTTGGTCGCCTCGAAGAATATGAGGAGGCTGTCCACCTAGTCCTTCCATTTCGGGGCTAGTGATGAAGGTGATCCTTCCACGAGGAACGGCTCGACTGGGGGTATGGTGGCCATATCCTGGCCTTGTATTCCGATGGGCGTAGCTGTGACCTTGGGAGGTGCTATCTGCTCCCTTGGCTAGCCTGCGAGTTGGTTGTTGATGAGCGATGGCTTGTGATCTTGGTGCGAGCCTCCAGTATTCCCCTTGCCCAGCAATGGGTGTCTCCACTTGGCCCCGTGTTTCTAGGGCCTGGGGACGGGCGCCTGCCAGTCTCAGACGTCTATTCTCCCCCTTCGCGGTACACGCGATGGAAAGAGGGCGTGGCTGTGGAGAGGAAGGTAGCGTGGCTAGGTGCACGATCGGGGCTTGTCCTTGCGCTCGGCCCAAACCATGTAGGCCCGCCCGTCTTCTGCTCGCGTGCGGGCTCAAAATGTCCCTCGCAGCACGAGGCTCTGCACGCGTGAATGCGTGTGTGCAGACGGGGCCTGTGAGGTCGCGTGACAGAGCGGCTCACCTCCGAGTGACGCTGCCGCCGAGGCGGGTTTCCAGCTGGGCACACCTGTGCGCAGTCGCTCAGTGAGCGGATCCTTGGGGCACGAGCACCGCGAGTTGGTGGTCCAACTCGTGGCCGCCCCGACGAGGAACGGTGCAACACACAGCGAGGGCACGCCCACCCTCGTCACCAGCTGTTGTGTCATGGGGGTGCAGCGGACCACTGGACAGATAGGCTGATCACTGGGGGCAGCGTTTACTATGGGCCTAAATCACGGCAGCATGCACTACAAGCAATAATGACACGGACACCAGATGAGTACTTTACTGGTCCCCCCGCCGCCGCCAACTGGCGTACGTGCGTGGCTGGACCCTATTTATTAACAGGGGTCACGTGGAGCCACGCTATGCGTAGGCGGCGCCGATGGCGTCAAACACTAGAACACAACAGGGTCGTCATACAGTGCCGGGCTGCCTGTCCTGCTCTCGGAGCGAAAGAGTCCAAGCACTGACAATAAGGATTTTAAAACTAGATGTTTATTCTGTATGGTGACAAATTGTAAACGTTTACTTATGGATTTGAATCAATAAGGGGCTGAACCCCAGCACCCTAATGGAGAAGTTGCCCCTGAATCCCCCCACCCCACTCTAGGACACTCCATGCCACTAACTTATAGTCATGTTGAACAGCAGCCACATTAGTGTACAACATGATAAAAACCACATTGCCAAAGCCAATTACTCTTGTATAGCAAATACCTATTGGCTTTGTCAATGCTTGTTTTCCCAAGTGCTGTCTGATGTGATAACATAACAGGACACTTTTGAAATAAGCACAGGGCACATTACCACTTTGTCAGGTCCTGCCTACTGCCAATGCTGTTGTAAATTACTTTTGTAGTGACGTTTTTGTGACTGCTGCCATTTCACAGCCTATCATAATGTGTTCCTAGGCTCAGTTTAACCAATAGTTTTTTTATACACTTTGCCAGGAGCACAACAAACGTTATTGTATTTTCCAGGGCTGGTGTTAGGCATTGGCAGTGTGGGCAGCTGCCAGTATTCAACTCTCAGCAAAGGAACACAGGGCCCCACACCAGTTTGTCACAGCCAGGCCATGGCACACTGACATTCCCCTGACCCCTGCTCATCTAATTTGAGAAAAAGGTAGCTCCTTGCAACTGTGCCTACGCGAGGGGCCCCTCCCTTGGGCCTCACAACCATAGTATAGTAAGGCTAGACCAAGCAGAGTGGGGCCCTCCTGTTGGCCCAGTTGTAAGGCGACAACTTTCGCAGGTTTGTCCTGCAATCGGGATTCCTGTCCTGCTGCCCATTCAGAGGCCCCATAGGACGCCCTTTGTCCTGCACCAATGTTAACCTTTCTCTTGAAAAGCAACTCTCACCCATTCAGCCCATGTTGAGCTGCTAAGAGGTGCTTGGGGTGGGTGAGAGGGAGGGGTTGCAACCCAGGAGGGGTCTGTACGAAAAAGCCTCAGGACCAGGGCAATCTACTAAAATGCAAACAGCTCCGAATTTGTAAAGTCTAATGCAAATTAGAGGTGCCTCACACATTGCGTTTCTGCCCAGGGCACCCAAAATCCTATAACCGACCCTGGTATTTTCGTATTAAATTTGCAGCACACTGGTAACACTTTTATTTAAACATAGGTAGGGTGTAATTTGGAATTTCATAGCCAATATTTTAACTATGAAACCCTCTGTTCTTCCTTCTTTTCATATTCTTTCTTTTCTTCTTTTTTCTTTCTTTCCTTTTTTCTTTCCTTGTTCCCTTCTTTCTTTCTTTTGGGGTTTTTATATCCTTCTTTGGAATTTGCCTTTTCTTTCTTTCCTTCTGTTATATTTTCTTTTTTAGCCATCTTTCCCTTTTCTTTCATTCCATCCTTCTTGCACTCTTCCTTTCTTCGTTCTTTTTATCTTTAGTTCTTTCTTTCTTTCCTTCATTCCTTGTTTATTTCTTTTTTGCCTTCTTTCATTTTTTCTTTTCTTTTCTTTCATTTTAGTTTTTCCCTTCTTTTTTTCTTTCTTTTTGCCTTCATTTCTTTCTTTAGTTCCTTCCTTCTTCCTTTCTTTTTGCCTTCTTTTTTCCTTTTTGCTCTATTTAATTCCTTGTTCCTTTGTTTTTTGCCTTTCCTCTTTTTCTTCTTTTTGCTTTTTTTCGGCCCCTCTATCTTTCTTTTGGGCTTTTTAAATTCATTCTGTTTTATCTTCTTTCCTTTGTCCTTTCTTTCCTTCTTCCAATCATTCTTTCTTTTTTGCCTTCTTTACCTTTTCTTTCCTCCTTCCCTTTTTCTTTCCTTGTCTTCCCTTCTTTCTTTTTTGCATTCTTTCCTTTTTTTTGCTTTCGCTCCTTCTTTTATGCCTTCTTTCTTTCATTCCTGTCTTTCTTTTTTTGCCTTCTTTCTGGCTTTATTTTTTCATCTTCTTTCTTTCTTACTTTGCCCTCATTCTTTGTTTCGTTTTTGCCTTATTTTGTGCATCTTTCCTTCTTTTTTTCTTTCTTCTTTGCCTTCTTTTGTTCTTTCCTCCTTTCCTTTATTGTTTTTGCATTCTTTCCTTCCTTCTATGTTTGCCTTCTTTCCTTCCTTCTTTCTTCCTGCTTTCCTGCTTTCCCTCCCATTTTTCTTACCTCTGTTCTTTCTTTTTTTGCTTTTTCTTTCTTTCCTTCTTTCTTTTCTCATTCCTTTATTTGCCTTCCTTCCTCTTTTTTCTGACTTCCTACATTCCCTTTGGACCGTTTTTTTTTCCTTCCTTTCTTGACATTTTTTTCTTCTTTTTTTGCCTTCTTTCTCAAAAGCCAGCGGCTGGCAGCCAACACCAGACCAATTTTCTAGCCAATTTGCTAGCCAAGACCTTTTGATTTTACTATAAGTATGTATAGCATAGTTCAGCGACGGCTCGTGGAGGGAGTTACGGTGGGGCAGGAGGGTGGGGAGGGGCAGGGTGGAGGTTGCTAAAAACCGGCATATGGATAATTGCAGGTAAGTAAACAATTTAATTAATAAAACGAATTTCGTAGTGCGCCTTGCATCGCAAAATGCAATGCAGTGCGAGCTACGAAATTCGTTTTATTAATTAAATTGTTTACTTACCTGCAATTATCCATATGCCGGTTTTTAGCAACCTCCACCCTGCCCCTCCCCCTCCCCACCCTCCTGCCCCACCGTAACTCCCTCCAAGAGCCGTCGCTGGCATAGTTGCTTATAGGGGTTTACAGTCAGACTCATACAATAGTCCTTGGTTGTGCCATTCACTTTTTCTCCACCCACTTCAGGATGCATCAAGGGGCAACGTGTCACCCACTACAGCAATTGACTGATTCTACTATGAGTTACGGCATACAGTCCTTTCACAAGGAGCACATCTGTACACAAAATAGTTTCCTTTAGTGCTAGGGAACACTACGATAATGCATACTGTTTTTGTAGACCCACATATTTTTTCAATCGATCCATCAGGCAGTACTTATATAGTGCGGCTTATCACCCGGGAGGGTATTTAGCTGCTGTGCTGCAGGTATCTGTCGAAGAGCCAGGTCTTTAGTCCCTTCATGAAGTGAGTCAAAAGGGGTGCCTTACGGAGGAAGATGGAAAGCGTGTTCCAGGACTTGGTGGTGAGGTGGGCGAAGGAGCGTCCTCTGGTGCGGCTGCAGTGGATTTGTGGTTTCAAAGCAAGGACAAGGTGAGAGGAGCTGGTGTTCCTGGGAGGTAGGTGGATATTCTGGTGGTGGTTCATGTAGGCGGGTCCTTGTTCGTGGAAGGCTTTGTAGGCGTTGATCAGGAGCTTTTTTGTCTTCTAGATTTGATACGGGCCCAGCAACTTACTGAACAATAAAGTTTTGCAAAAACAGGCATTGCCAAAAGGCTTGCGGCCATCTTCATACCTATTGGCTTTGCCAATGCTTGTTTCTTCTTGAAGAACAGCACTCTTCTCCAAATTTTGGTATGTTCCATGCTTATTCCCACCCTGGGTAGGCGTTTACGCCTCCCAATTAACATTTGTGACACTTTCAAGTTTGCCGGTGTACCCATACTTTTCAAGACCTTCCTAACACTCTTTTTCAGACCCTGAGAGACAGAACACCTTCTTGGTATAAAATGACTATGATTAAATAGACTTAGGATCGTAAGGTCAGCTTTTGTGACTACCTTGCACTCCTAAATTAGGCCATTTGCATAGGCAAGTTTAACTGGCACGTGTTTGAGAATTCATTCATTCATGGCTGGAAAATGCCCACACTTAAGGCGTCAAACACAAAGCGAAAAGTGCAGTCAAAACCCAGTGCGGTAACGTGAGCTGCACTGATATAAATACAAGCAAACTACATGAATAACTTCCCCTCGATTTAGCCGCCTAGATTTGCGTAAGCAGGGACACTCAAGATGTCGGACACACATTTCGCCTCCGATGGCATCGTGTAACCTGCCAACGCGTAGATCGGGTTGCTCCAAGCAGAAGGCTTCTGTGTAAACAGGGCACCTTTGCTGTTGGTCTTCAAATAAACTCTTTTTAGGAAAACACCTGTCCTAACAAATGACAACTGTCTTTCCCTCGTTTGTCGCGAGCTCTCTCGGGAAGCAGGCCTCGAGGGGAGTCCTCCTCTGCTACGGTGGCTAACGATGGTCAGTCCACATGCGCTGCCCAGTGCTGGTGTCACGCAAATAGCGCTTACTTTACTGAAGGAGTCTACCTCGTGGTGAAAACTGTAGCGCGAGTCTCGTGTGAAATGTGAGCTCCCCCCCCCCCCCCCCCCCCACCACGCAGAGCGCTGCAGCTACTAATAATGCATCGGGAATCAGCAAGCTAGGAACCTCATTTAGACTGAAGTGCAAAATCAGGGGCCATAATGCAGAGAGGAAAATACCTAACGCGTTAAACGTGTGGGAATGTAGGCATATTACCAACAACTAGCGATCATTTTTGTCTCTAACTTGTTTAGAGACAAAAATTATCACCGCACATCGGCGATTTTTATCGCAGATAAACCTTGCTATTAGCAAGGTTTATCGCAAATGCGATAAAAAACGGCCGAAATGCATGAATATCGCTGAAAAGTCAGCGATATTCATGCATTACCGAGCTAATGCTCTTAGCCATGTTATCCACCTCCCATTGGATAACATGGCTAAGAACTGCTCAGGGCAGGTGTTAGCTTTTGGAGATATTCCCGCTTAGCGCGAATATCTCCAAAAGTTGATAATAGGAGATAGCGATGTTAGAGACTGTTTTCAGTCACTAACATCTTGGCACGCCCACTTTGCATCTCATTAGTGATAAATATCACTGACATGCAAAGTGGGGCCCAAGATGGTCGCTATCTCCTACTAGCTGTCGCTAACTGGTGTTAGCGGCAGCTAGGTAATAGGGAGATAATTTTATCTCCGCCTTCTTGGCTTTTAAAGCCAAAAAAGCGGAGATAAACCCCCTTGATAATATGCCCCGTAGTTTATGCACATTTAACGTCTTTAGGACACTCAATATGCCCTTAGCCAGCGCCGGCTTTAGCACTGGTGGTGTCCTGAGCGACAATGTTTGTAGGCGCCCCCCCAATGACCACCTCTGCTGAGGATTGCCTCACTACCACTATTTAACAGTGCCTCTCAAGTCTCCAAAACATCTCTCTCAAATTCATACCGTTTTATAGCGCCACTCATACCAGTGTAAGGTGTCAGAGCACTTTACTTCACACACACTGCACAGAGACAGTCATAGTATGTAAATCAGTGTATTGAGGAAATGTTACATAAGACAGAGGACTACAAGGTGTAGGAATCACATGTCATCCATACTGTGGTAGGCAATATAGATTAAGAGTCCTTGGTCTGGAAAAGCACAAATTCAGAATGTAAAATGTAAAAACCATTGTTAGGGGTTCTGTTTAGGAATAAGCATTGATTATTACCAAAATGAATCCTTTTTTACAAGATTGGGATAATGAAAGATGGGGCAAAATATATATAGTTCTGATATAGACCTTGCCGTTTGCATGCAGCTCTTTGATGACAGTTAATAGCTCACTGTTCTATATTAAGATTTTAACTTGTAAACTGAAAATAAGAAAAGGATTTCTATGACAAAAGCAGTAACTCACGTATCTATTAACATTATATGCACTTTGTGATCTGCATGGCACACCTCCTTTGCAGCAGGCATATTAACCCACTGCACAACCTTACCATGAGTTAAAACTTCCACTAGCCATAACTCTGGTCTCTCTCCAGGAAGAACATTAATCACCAGAGTCATCTTGACATTTTTATTGATGTCTAAAAATTGCTGGCAGCAAGGAACGCAGCCGGCGCTTTTGAAGCAATAATATGCTTACACACATGGTGCCTCCAACTGAAGTTAGCACCCAGTGCACGGGTGCGGAGGCACCGGTCGCACCGCCCAAGAACTGGCCCTTCCAGAAATATAGCTATTTTATACCCAATGTGATTCATTTCTGTTGAGGGGCTGTTTGCTGCAAATAACCAGTGAATAACCAGTTTCAACCATGTCCTACAGATGAACAGTACTTTTTCTAGGTGGGTTTTCACGAAAAGGCTGTTCATAGTCCTGTGCTTTGGCAGTAGAATGGTTGGCACTTATTTCTACTCTGTATGAGGAATGAGGTATGCAGTACTACAGTGTTGTAGATCCAAGCTCTATGCCCTTTCCATCAGTTTCGTGCCAGGGTCGGGTGAACGGCTTTGGCTAAAGGATTTTTGGGCGATGAGGGAAAACCATTCAAGTCTATGGAAGGTCTCTATGTAGTTAAGGGTGGAGTTATGCATTGGGGTTTGTGATTCTTGATGGCTAATATAAATGTTTGGAGGACTCTCTTTAAGGGAACTCATTTTTGTTTCAATGATCTTGTGTAAAGAATAGATTATAGTTATGGATCCAGTTAGCAGGGCTAGGATAACTGAATCATAATTTGGAGGCCGGGTGTTTGGTTCATATTGGGAAGCCGCCAGGGTTGATAATTTGCTGCTTTCACAACTTGAGACGATAAACAGAGTAAGTTGCGTGAGATGTATCCTCGAACTGTATCTCAAAATGCAATAAGCAGTATCGATTGTTCTCTAGATCCTTGCAGTTAATTTCACAGATGGAAATGTCTGAATTAACAGAGGTTATCTGGTTAGCTTGGATGTCTGTAAAAATGCAGTGAGTTTTTGAGAAAGGGTCCTGAGATTACTGAAAGCTAAGGGCCCAATTACAAGTTAGGCAGGATTTAGGACTACCAAACTCGTGGTCCGACCACCGACACACTGTGAGACTGCCTGCCGTATTATGACTGCGGTGGTCAGACCGCCACGAGACTGCCGGAACCGCCGGGATTAAGGATCCCGCTGGGCCAGGTGTCTTTCATCGGCAGGAATATGAAGGCAGTGCCGCAGTGGGTGGAGCCTAGCATATTCCAAGTTGCCATTTCACTGCCCTTTTCATGGCAGGTTCACTGCCATGAGAAGGGTGGCGGAAAGGCAACAGGTGCCCTGACGGATTTGATCCTGGGGGTTCATGCAGGGGGGTACATATAGTTCCCTCCTGGATTTGCACCCCACCCCTTCTTGCACGGTGTGGCATATAGGCAGTCGGCTCTCTGACTGCCGCAGTCTGCATTATAGGGTCTTCTATGAGCTTAGCAGACCGTTGAATTCAGACCATCGGAGGACGCCCGCCAGACTGAGATTTAACTTCTATTCTGGCGGCGGTCACACACAGATGGACTGCACTGTTAGAAGAGTGTGAAGAAATCTACGCACTATAAGGGACAACAAAAGTGATGAAAACTACGATTCCTATGTGCTGTCCCTAGCGGCAGCCGGCACAGGTAAACACGGTGAGGCGGGGTGCGGTGCGGTGCGAGAGGGGGAAGTCAACATACAACGGAATAGGTATATTTAAATAAATAAATAATACCTATTCCATTGTCCTTCGGCTCCCCCACTGCTGCTTCCTGCCCAGCCTCACCACGCTTACCTGAGCCGGCCGCCACTGGCTGACCCTACTGGAAAAGATGATGGCTAACCAGGCTGGTGTCAGCCCGTTAATTTCCATTTTGAAAGTCAATATATATATGTAGGAGCGTATTGTAGCCAATTAAATCTAAGGTGTGGGGGCACAAGGTGGCAGGGTGCTGGCCTGGTATGGGTGGATCTGCGGATGACCGTAGGTTTTGTTTCTAGGTAAACAAAATGTGATCTGTCAGAGCTCCATTACAACCTGCCAGTACTAGCAAATCACCACAGTGATGTAAGATCTCCAACTTGGAGCAGAAACTCAAATCTTTTGTTATGTCGTGCTAATCAGCTCTATTCATATGTAATAAGCATAGCACACATTCCAGGTCTTTCATGCTGAATAAACACACTCGCCAAGGATGAAAATGGGCTCTTGCAATAAACAGTACAAGAAAATCGTATTTATACAGCAGAGAACCAGAAAACTCTGCTGCTTTCTGCTGCATTCACATACAATTTCAAAATGCCCAAGGCAGGAAATTGCTCAAGGTGGAGGGTCGTTGAGTTTGTTTAAAAGCTCTTCCTTTGTCAGCATGCTGCAGTGTGTTCATATTTCGTTTTTATGTAGCACGGCATGCAAACAGTGGGGCACACTGATGCCCTTATATCATTTTGTAAAAGAGGTGCCCTAGCCTTTCCTTTGCACTCATGAGTTAATATTAACATTGGTTTTCCCTTTTCTGCGCATAAAGAATCTCTTCTGCATTCTTTAGGCATCCACAGCTTCTTTTAGAAAACTTGAAAACGTATTTGTTACTTTTGGTTAATCCGGCCAAGATTTGCATCCACCCACTGCAACACTCAGCACCTGGATTAGGCTAGCAACAGCCTTCATTGGCTTAAAGAAAATTCGGGGTGATGTGCCTGAGAGATTCAAGCTTTTTCCTCTTGTGGCTGTCTCAGTCAGCAGAGTTTTTGCTCATAGTTATGAGTGCCAGGCAAAGGGGAGGAGGTGTCACTGGTAGATTTGCACAACATCCTTCAATGCCCATGCGTTGCTGGCCCATGCCCATGCGAACTACTAAGTACATGATGACGCTCATGTACTTAGTAGTTTTCGATTTCCCTATGGTGTATGTGGCCCATGATTGTGGTGTGGCTTGTGACCCTCCCCGTCCACATGATATGTATTGCCAGTGAGTCAAGTGTGTGCAGGTATGGGTGTCCTTACAGTGGATGGAGTCCTGCAAAACGTTTGCGTTTGCACCATATCTTTACACCTGAATAAATGTAGAATTTGGGCCAGGTGCACTGAGATGTATATGTAGTGTGTATGCGTGGTATGCTATATAACGTTATTCTGTGTAGTGCAATGTCAGCCATTTGCATGAAATGTTGACACCGAAGTCTGTCTCACGTGACCAATGCCCGTCTGTGTGCCTCCCTGTCTCAGTGCCATTGCTTGCGCCTTCCCACTGGATTTTTAGTGCTTGTTTATGCCTGTCCCATTGTTAGTGTTTTGTCTCCTTAAAGTGTGGTTTTTGAGGCCGATGTCAGCCACGTTAAGACTTTGTCAATATTTGTGTCTGAAGCTCCCAGTGTGAGTGAATGTGTCTCCCAGTCAAATGTCTGAGTTTGTGGGCCTCGGTGCCAATAATAATGTGTGTGTGTCCCTGTTGCAGTGTCTATGTCAATACTGCCACCCCACTCTGAGAGGCTGTGTTTACAGCGCCAGTCATTGGTTCTCCCTCTTCCATGTCAGAATCTCCCTTAATGTTAGCGTCTTCTTACTCCGGTGTCCCTGTTTGTATCCCCTGGCCGAGAATTTGTGTCTCCCTGTCAGATACACCCTCTTTCACAGTCAGTCTCAGCCTGTTGTGGTGTCAGCCAGCACTGGCGCCGTTGACGTGATCTTGTCCATCCTCAGTTTCTATAAAATTGAGCCTTATAAGGAAATTCAATAGCTTGTTTGTACGACAGATAAGACCAAATAATGTTGACCAAATGACATATCCAGTAGGATTTCAATACTTCCAGTGCCCGAGTACCACCACTGTGGATGATAGATTGTTAATATGCATTTTTTTCATTATCATTCCTGTACAGTTGGCATGGAAAATCCTGGTGTTGACTGATGTCCGGTGGTTCTAAAGGTTGCATGTATATATTAATAAATTGGCATGGGGGACCCTGGCATGCCTCACAGGGTGTTCCTTGGCTGGGTGAGATGTTCTCTATTTTTATGATCTGCTGAGAGAAGTCAGGGTGGAATCAAAAGTTCTAGGTGAGCACTTCATCTAAGATGCCTCCAGACTTTTAATGTGTATTAGAACACTGGAATGTTGAGTGCTCCATTGAAAATAATGGGGTGCTCCGGGCTTCTAATGGCTGGTAGAAGCCCGGAGCGCCAACATTCCAATGTATTTTTCATTTCACAGTTGTTGCTGTGAATGAAGGCCTCTCGAGCTAAGGGATTTAAACCTTTTGGGCTACGAGAGGCCTTTGTTTTTACAAATTAGAACATTCTGCCCTGTAGGGGAAGAATGTTCTAATATCCCTAGAGCCCTCTGTAGTGGGCTATAACGGCCATTAAAGACCCGCTCCCTTGTTAAAGGCCTTCACTAAACGCTGGAGCGGGCATTTAATGGCCAGTAGAGCCTGCTACCTAGAGCTTTAAAGCTGTAATGGTGGTCCTTAGGCCTTGATTTCTAGTTCTTGAAATATCACGCCCGTTATATGGGCTATAGTTTCAGCAGTATATATCAGCAGAATATATTGAAGCACCTAAAAGATGCCAAAGTTTGCAAACATAGTCAGCAGAAAACACACCGAGGCTGAAGCCACTGTGTCAGTGGTGTCACTAGGGAGGTGCGGGGGTGCGGACCTCACCGGGTGACACACAAGGGGTGACGCTGGCGTGTGGGTGTTTTGTGCCAAGGCAGACTTTGTACACCACTCACTAGTGCCAGCTTATCTCGCGGGCCCCCGTGAAAGTTTATTGCACTGTTCTCAGTGCCAGCTTATTCCACTGTCCTCAGTGTTGACTTCTGTCGCACTGCCAGTTTACCGCACTGTCCCCAATACCAGTTTCTCGCATTGTCCTGAGTGGCAGCTGCCTCCATTGACTAACAGTGCTAGCTTCACACTGCTCAGCACTCCACATACAACCTGAAAATGGGGGTAATGTGGGAGTTAACACTATACCCATCAAATCCTTGGCTTCTCTGTAGAGACTAGTAGCACAGAGTGCCACTTTTGTTTTAAGAGTGGGGGAAGCGCTTAGCTGGGAACCAAATGCGACTACGAGGAGCCCCTCACGGTCTCACCAACAAAAAACAGGCAGTGCTGGAGAGACCCGTGTTTGGGGGCGCGTGAGCAATTGAAGTATTGAGTGTGTGTGTGTGTGAGTAACCGTGAAGAACATCGCATCTGATTGGCCGCCGGCAGAGGCCACTTCAGGACAACGGCTCTGGGTCACTTGGGTCACCTGCGGGCAGGCTACCGATGTTTGGGTCATGGGGTAAATGGAACATTTACTCTCTTTTTTTGTTGTTGTCTTTTTGGTGGTATTTATAGAAGCTGAACCTAGCTAAAGTGTAAAGTCCCACTCCCAGCACCATACAGGTACCTTTAAAACAAAGAGGGCACAAAGTGTGCAACAGATCGGAAACATCGTCACAGAAGGGTGAAGGGGAGGGAGGGGAGAGATACAGTCTTGGAGGGTAGCCAGTTTGTGAGAGCGGACACATTTCCTAAATTTCAACAATACTGGCCCTAGTCTGCAAACGGATGTCGTGCCTCTTATAATTAATCACCAGGTCTGGCGGACTCGGAGGAGGTCCATCAAGGGGTAAGTCGTGAGGGGGTGACACCATGAGTTACGGCACTGGGTGACACCAACCCTAGTGACGCAGCTGCACTGTGTCTCTTATAGATAAAGCTAATTATATGCAAATGATACTCAGAAGTCCTATTCACAATGTGGTGCCAAATTGGGAGTCTCTTTGCATTAGACTATCTGTACAAAACCAGTGCAATAGGACATTCTAGAGGTAGATGTTATGCAGTAAACTTGGTGCCTGTATATTTACATGCCTTCGTTTTGAGGAATTGCCGACACAAGAGAGAACACTTCAATCAGAAAAGTGTTATATGCGGGCTGACATTGTACGTTAAGTATCTAAAGGAGGCAGATTTCATAAGGTGCTCGTATTACGGTTAAAACCCACACAACACCTCGGGTCTACAAAGGAAGGTGAAAAATGAGAAAAGGTAAGGATAAGCATATGTCACAAACAAAAAAATACAGAGCTGCTGCTAATTATCGAAAAGTGAAAAACTATACAGTGATGAATGTCAAATGAAACATTTCATATACTACACCGGTAATGTCCAACTAGGCAGACGTGGAAGAAATTACCGGTTACCCATATCAATTAGGTGTCAACCTCACCTCTACCTGGACACTATTCAGGGAAGGGGGCCCCGCTCTCTCCGTCTGTACCCCAGGACGGTCATTATTTATTTGACATTCATCACTGTATAGTTTTTCACTTTTCGATAATTAGCAGCAGCTCTGTATTTTTTGTTTGTCTGGTCCTGAAGAATGGTTTGATATTAGTAGATCCTTGTGAGGGCAGAAACATGTCGACCTAATTTCTCTGCTTAACAGTTGATAATCTCAAATGTTAGCATACTGCTTTTTAAACATGACAAGGGTACTCTTGGAATAAAATTGGTATGGAGCTCCTTTAGTCATTTTTAGCACACTTTTTTGTATTATTTAGCGCTGCACGTTTTTTCTTCTTTTGTTGGAAACCCTTTTCACAAAGCATGACTATATACCTTTGGGTTCTATGTTGTACTCTGTGGAGTCATCAGCCATTCTCTAGTTCTTAAATCAGCTAAGGGTACCCCAGTCAATTCTTGAGACTGAGTTCCCTGGTGAGAGGAGACCAGACCCAAATGATGAAACCTCACAATCTGTGAATGATGGGTTTTGGCAAAAGAGGTTCTCCTCTCGAATAGAGGAGGTTGGTGTCTTAACTTTTTGACATATGCTTATCCTTACCTTTTCTCATTTTTCACCTTCCTTTGTAGACCCGAGGTGTTGTGTGGTATTTAAACGTTATATAGGGGAAATACACCTTACAGGTCTTTAAAATTTCCCTGAGACCTTCCTTAATGTTTTGTTTGCTCGTATTACGGTGCCACATTTCAAGTAAAATTCTTCAAAATTACTTACTTGATACACAAGAGATTCATGCTTCCAAAAATAAATAGAGAGTAGAACTGATTCCTTTCCCAAAATGGTCTCGGGCCAGATGTACAAAGCCATTGTGTGGTCATAAAGCATGTGATTCACAAAATCACAGGATTTGCAACTGAACATTTGCTTTTTGTTATGTGCAAACTCCAAGCTTTTGAAATTTGTCGCGAGATCGGGTAAAAATAACAACAGCAGGGTTGATAGACTACGTTTCCCGGCATACCACGTCGCATATCAGTGACGTCACACACGCGTCACGGTGGCGGCGCACGCACGCGTCACGATGGCGACTACCGAAAACAAACAAATAACGAGTACTCCTTCCTCCCAGCACCTCCCCGAGCAGCACAGACGGCTGCCGAGTGTACCGACGGGCAGGTAAGCCCTTTAGTCTATACCCTTTTTGCTTAATAGTGAGCAGTGTTCATCCGAGCACGATTAGCGTGTGGTAACAAACTTAAACCACCTGTGTTTGAACCTGCTATGTTAACACAGAATCTCGCTTCACGCTCCTGACAACGAGCAGGGTGAGCCTGGGGTTCCTAAGCCAAAGCCTACGGCAATACTAGATGCCCTGTCACTAGAGTTTTTAACAACAGGTCTTGACATATGCTTGATAGGGAGTACCGGCTGACAGTACCCAACAGCCCGGAAACAAGTGATATCTTCCGTGTGGGATGCAAACTTAGCCCATCTCTGTCTAGACCCATCCCTTTAACAAGTTACGCTTCTTGCTCCCGATAACGAGCAAGGATACCTAGCCCAACCCGGTCTAGCGAATACATAGTACTACTAGATACCCTGCCCCTCAGAGCGATTTTCATCACGGGGCAAGGTCTGGTCACATATTATCTGGGGTATCTTGCTCTCAATATTAATCACCCAGTAAGAGAGCGATACAGTCTGATATTTAATCCATCTTGATGCCCTCCAATTTTAATGTTACACGCGCATTACCCGTGTGACACACCACTGAGTATGAAAAATTGATGAGTTATATGAGGTCTTTCACCCCTATGTTCCAACGACGATTTGGTGACAAACCTCATGCCAAGGATGCTAAGATTAAGAGAACAATTGATATATCTCAATTCACTGTGGCGCCCACATGTCGGGCACTCGCGGGTGTCTTTCTTTTTTGACTTTACATCCCATTTCCTCTACATTTTAGAGCAGTGTACTATCTTCCTGAGCTGTAGCCAGGCGAGGAGTGGCACGTTCCTCTTACCCTAAAGGTGAGCGAGAGGACTCTCAGTTGATGAGTGATTGGTAACTGACATAACAGGAATGCCATATCATGAATCAATAATGCAAAATGACTTATACTAATTTGTTAATGTCGTTTCTATTTTTGTATGTGTCTTTTTTATCTGTGTTGTCTGTGTCTTGATGACGCCTTCCCTGGACCTCCTTTACACTCTCAGGAGGACCACCAGGTTTGATCAGGTGATATCTGTATCTGTATCAAATAATGTAATTTTTTTCGCACACTGAGCAGTAGCATATACCTTAGGTCCTGATAAAGCGGGTGATACTTAGTTATCTATAGACCGCAGAAACATGTCGACCATTATGACAACCCAGTGACTATTAGGGTTACTCACTGGTTATATTGCACTGATTGTTTTTTAACCTTGGAAATGAACGGCACCAGAATAAAGTTCTTCAGCGTTCATTATCCAATTTTAATATAGAGCACCTCTTTCTCCTCTTTCTCCTCTTTTCTTTTTGATTTTCATAAATTTTCTTCTGCACTGCTCCTCAGTTATCGAGTAACTACCATTCACTTTACCGCACACTTCCCTTTCCTTGTTGAAGTGGCAACAACTCAGCTTCCACACCCTGGGAAGGGTTCAAATGATGACAGGGCGGCAAAGGACGATAAACTGATGGATATCTTCCCCCTTAGTGCGATACTCTGTTGTGTGCTGTTCTAACAAATTTCTTAACACACACATAGTCACCATTGCACACTCTAGAAAAGACACATTCCTCCTGACCCACAGTTATTTTTGTATTTTTGTGTATTCAAACTCCAAGCTGCCATTTGGTTATGGGTTGCCAAATCAAAATTGGTTTAGAAATGCATAACAAATCTATATTTGAAAGAGGTGTGATCAGGGTGTCCTTTCCAAATTGTTGTTTGCTATGGAATGTATCAATCTTTAGTGGCTGTAATCCAGATCCAAAACACCGAAAAGGTATTGACTCTTGCATTGAAGTGGTAACTCATTTGCAAAAGAGACGGAGGCCCCAAAACCCTTCCCCTTTGTTATTGTGAAACAAGCATTGGCATAGCCAATAGGTCTCGCCTTTGGGGCTTTATAAGTGTTTAGCTCGAGCTATTGGTTTTGCCAATGTTTGTTACCTAAGTTGGCGTGTTCAAACCTCACAGAATATAGCATGCCTCGCAGAGCAGCACATGCTCTCTGACTCTAGACGCCTCCATTTTTTCATCCCACTTAAAGTCTGTCAGTTTAATTACAAACACGGACAGGCCATGTATCAACTTAAAACTAAACGTATAGTCCTGCCACTTCAGAAAACTCCAATACTGTATGATCAGGGAGGGGTGCTTTCATACCTTAGTTGACATGCGGGAGGGTCGCTTTTTGAAAGAAAGACAAAGCGAACATCCAGGGACGGCATCGAAAACCAATCTGAAAGTGGTCCCCATTTTCTGCTAAAAGGAAACAAATGCTGCAGTAGATAGAACTATCCGCCCATGATCACCCTGCTGAGTAGGAAAGCTGGGATTATGAAAATAGAGGCCCCTCGGTTTAGACAGTGCAGGTTGGCCAATAAATGACACAACCTCTGAGTATACACCAACCCTGTCTGTTTGATGGCAGGAGCAAGGGCAGGTATGTGTGTCCCCTTTTGTGGCTGGCAGCCACGGACTGAGCGCAACCCTCCCTCCCCCGTCCTCCTCCTGGTTCCAGCGCGCCGGTTCCCGGAACTAGGCCAGATATCAGCTCAAACTGGTTTTAAATAGATTTGTAAGTTATCCGAGATGGAGTGCCAGTGTTGTGTTTGTATAGCGTGGGTTCCATGCAAGGAAACTGGGTTGGTGTTAAAGGTACACATAGCACTCGAAACCTAAAAACCCTGGGGCATATTACCAAGCAATAGCGATAATTATCGCTATTGCTTGGTTAGAGACAAAATTTACCGCTGAGCTGCGGCGATTTTTACCGCAAATAAACCTTGGTATTACCAAGGTTTATCGCAAATGCGATAAGAATCGCCGCAATGCATGAATATCGCTGAAAAGTCAGTGATATTCATGCATTACCGAGCTAATGCTCTTAGCCATGTTATCCACCTCCCATTGGATAACATGGCTAGGAACTGCTCAGGGCAGGTGTTAGCTTTTGGAGATATTCGCGCTTAGCGCGAATATCTCCAAAGTTGGTAATAGGAGATAGCGGTGTTAGCAACTGTTTTCAGTCGCTAACATCTTGGCACGCCCACTTTGCATGTCATTAGTGATAAATATCACTGACATGCAAAGCAGGGCCCAAGATGGTCGCTATCTCCTACTAGCTGTCGCTAACTGGTGTTAGCGACAGCTAGGTAATAGGGAGATCATTTTATCTCCGTTTTCTTGGCTTTTAAAGGCAAAAAAGCGGAGATAAACCCCCTTGATAATATGCACCCCTGTCTTGTGTTTAGTTTACACAAGGATTAGGGAGATTTCATTAAGAAAGGGGTTCGGACTCCCAATTTGCACGTTTTCTTTGGCACAAACAGACTCATTGTCATATATGAAACTGTTACACTGTTGTCGAATCAGTGCTTTCATGTTCTTTCCACTGGAATAAATGTAAGTAAAGCATTCGTCAGTTGCTACAATCAAAATATCCTTGAAACACACCACTTGAAATGCACTTGGATTTGCATGTGTTGTCTGCACAAATGATTGTAGAAATACACACCAGTGGACTGTGCGCACGTAGCAGCGGTTGACAGTATAAAGAACAGCCAGCGTGAGGAAAAGTGTGAGTGTTCAAGGAAAGCGCATGCACGAGTAGACATCGGTGTGCATGCCCGTGGGAAATGCTTGAAATTGAAAAATAGAACTGCTGTACCAGAGTACCTGCTTGTTTTGAAAAGTGCAGGTACTCTCCAATTAAAACTATTACATTTTTCTTGAGAAATGCAGGTACTCTTGTTCGCAAAATAAATAAATTGCCAGTTAAAGCATTCTTAACTTGCATATGTTATTTTGTTTGTTTGAAGTGTTGTGTGTATAAAAAAAGAGTGGAAGGAACAGGAAAGTGAAAGCGACCACAAGACAGGCAAGAAAGTAAAATCGACCGGAGAGAATAGGAAAGTGAAAGTGGTCACAAGACAGGCTAGAAAGTGAAAGAGACCGCGAGACAGGCAAATGTAAACAGGCGCGTGCACCCACGCTAATTAGAAATAGATTTCCCCTGCGCGTCGCTGCTCGCTCCCACAAGGTGGATGGCGCCACATGCACAAGTGTTACAAAAGTACAGACTGATTCCAAAAGGTCATCTCCTAGAGCAGGGCAGGCGCGCCACTCTAGGCTCGACCTAAAAAAGTTACAGGGCATTAGAGTGTTTCAGTAAACATGACTTTATCCATGCTTGTTAGGTGAAACATGCTGTAATGGTAGAAGATTTAAATTCTGATTTAGCGATAGCTCTGGACTGCCCAATTCCCCAAACAAAACATAGTTTAATCCAGTGGTGGCAATCCGCCCCTGGTACACAGCCGAGCTAAAAATGGACAAATCCGAGTGCAAGACTCTGGAGAGACAATTGAGATGTAGCAAGAAGCTTTTCGATAGACAAGCCTACAAACTAGCTCTATCCTGCTACCATCAGAATATAAAAATGGCCAGGAGTACTTACATCATGAATCAAATTGACCAGTCTAGTAATTCTTCCGAAGCCCTTTCCAATATAGTTAACCCTCAGCATGTAGACAAACCCCGGCCGAATCACAGGAACTCTGTGATGCATTAGCTAGCTACTTTCAGGAAAACAATCACGCTAATTTATACGAATTTACCAACTACTAAATCTCAGAAGTCGGCTCTTTTAATGGGATAAGATGAACTGGAATCACTATCAGTCAATTCTTTTGACCAGTTCGAAATAACCACGCTTGACGAAATTTCTAACTTACTATCGTCGGCTAAATCTGGCTCGCCTGGCGACCTATGTCCTTCCAAAACTATGGCCCTTCTATCGCCCAGTTGTGCCCCGGAACTTCACAACATTTTTAATTGTTCGATCCAATCTGGCATTATTCCTACTGCTTGGAAAGAGGCGTATGTACGACTTATCCTGAAGAAACCTACAGCTGACCCTCAGGTGCTTAGCAATTACTGACCAATATCTCTTCTACCCCTGTTGGGTAAGCAACTGGAAATTATAATAAATAGGCAGCTAAGCACATATCTCGAGTCCAACAAAATCCTAGACCCCTCTCAATCTGGATTTTGTCCATGTTTCAGTACTGAGACTGCCATTTTAGCAGTAACTGACTCTGTGAGGGAGGTAGTGGACGCTGGGGGATCAGTGGTTCTGACCCTCCTAGATATCTCCACGGCATCTGATACCATCTCGCATTCTTTGCTCGTGGAAAGACTATATTTATGTGGTATCCGAGGCACAGCCCAGAAATCTTGTTTGGACAAATGCGTCCCCCAGAGTTCTTGCCTAAGTCCTACATTATTTAATATTTACATGGCCTCCCTTGCAAAAATTGTCGAACCGTTTGGGTTCGAGATAATCTCCTACGCTGACAATACTCAGCTGTTGTTCCCAATCGGTTCCAATTTGGAAGATGAGAAAATTCGATTTGCAAAAGGTATACTCGCAATTTCAAATTGGATGACGGAGAACTGCCTCCAGCTGAATCCCAGCAAAACCGAGATTATGCTTATGGGTAAAGATTCAACCATCTGGACACAAAATTGGTGGCCCGGTCAGCTGGGAATGGCTACCATTCCAACCCAATCCGTGAAAAATCTTAGATTAAAATTGGACCTTACACTAACTATGAAGTTGTTGCGACCACTATTAGCTCCTACTACTACAGCTTACGCCTTTTAAGCAAGATACTTCATTATTTGCCTATCAAACATCGGAGAACCTTGATCCGGCCATGGTGATAAGCCGTCCAGACTACGGGACTGCGTTGCTGGCGGAAGTGGGAGAGACGTTGCTTGCCAAACTGCAGGTGATTCAAAACACCGCGGCAAGGATGATTTTAAATCGTCCTCCAAGCTCCTCCTCGCTGAGAAAGCTCCACTGGCTACCGATTAAAAAGCGATCCTTTTTTAAGATCTTTTGTCTTACTTTTAATGCCGTGAATGGTAAAGGTCCCCTTTACCTTCAGAAGAAATTGACAAAGCAGGTTTCGGGTTGCAACCTAAGATCTAACTCGTTGGCTCTTTTAAAGGTTCCCCGAATACGTCTGAGCCGCACAGGAGGGAGAGTCTTTTCGTACCTTGCCCAGCGGTACTGGAATCAGCTCCCAATTGCCCTGCGAAAATGTACTTCTTACATCGCTTTTAGGAAACAACTAAAAACCTTTCTGTTTTAATATACTCATTTAATGCTACCGCCCCCCCCCCCTCACTTTGATAGGTAAGTGCGAGATGCCCCCGGGTGAGTCGCACGCTATAGAAATACAACTAACATAGCAAACAGACAAAGTTCCAGTGAGTTTTGAAATGTCCTAAAACACACTCCCATTGGAGGATTATGCATAGAGAGGGGACTAATCCATCCTAGTACCAAATACACAATTCCTTGGCTGTCAGGCACATGTGACTTCACCATATATTTCAAATAGTAGTACTGCTATTTACTAATTACAGTTCAGCTTTAAGCATATTACGTACATGTCTAAGGACAGAATTACACACACCTGGTTGTAATGCTTCGTCCCCCCAACAATCATACCTTGTATGGGCTGCCGTTCATTTCCCTCAGGGACAGGACAATCCAAAGTCCATCCATAAAAGTGCCTGATCAAGTAAACACAGGATGTAAACATATTAAATGTGCAAATACGCAATACCAGTTTGTGTTGTTGATGACACTCAAAATATTTTCTAGTTGGACATACATAAATGCACATATATCTTTCAGGTGAAGTCTACAGATATCAAACTCAATGGGAGAGACCACCCAAAGAGGCCCAAACGCCTTATCAAAATTATAAAAAGATGCTAAGATGCTATTGATTTATGATAACTTTTCACAATAAGAGCAATGTAAATGGTCACCAATAAAAAAGGCACTTATCATGCAAATATGCAAATATTAATGTTAGAGATACAAAAACACCCTAGTTATATGGGGTTATAACGGAAAAGTGCAAAAGCGTGAAAGTGCAGTACCCTAGTGAGTAACAGTGATGATGAAAAGAACCTGATAAAAATATATACATTTATAAAGCGATCAGAAATATAGTGGTCCGCTGACACCAGCAGGCAAGTTAGAGTGTGACCCACTCGGAATGGTATTTTTGCGAAGCAACTATTTAGTATCAAAGTTGGTTTGTCAAATTGTATTCCATTCACAAAAAATTGGTGCACAATTTCAGACCACTTTTTGGAAAACGAATTTTCGTACTTCTGGCAAGAGTTGTCCATAAGTGGATAGATACTTCTCACCTGGAAGACACCCACCTTTTCAAATAAAATAATTCCCATTCCTCTCCTTTACAGAAGGTACTGGAAGCAGGACAAGGACTCGTGATTTACCACTGTAATGCCACATACAGGTGTCCAGTTTGATTATGATCTTAAGTGTTTTCGTGAGGGCAGGATATGTGGGAGACACCGCCTGCATTCCTGTTCAGGCTGCGATATCACGACCATTTCCCGACCATCCTCAGGTGAGGTTGGCTCTCTTTCCCGGAGGGTTACTTAGATCGTCTTTGAAGGATTCTCAAACGTCAAAGTGAATCAGTTATTTTCCAACGCCAAACACAACAACCCTCAGGTCTCGTGGCTTGCGGCGTTCAAATACCACCTAGAATTGAAGCAAACAGCTGTTGAAAACGTATCTATATGTGCCGGAGGCAGCCCTGAGTCGCGGAAAGCCCACTTAAGTCATTCATCATGGAGCCTCTATACCCAGCTGACAAATGCGCCTCGCCCAACCACTTGTTTTTAAAGAAATACAGACATATTTCGGAAAATATTTGTCAAACCAATTGGCTGTTCATTTCACTCATTTCTGAGACACGTGCCTAAACTAATTAAACAGGGTGTTGTAAAACTGGGTAATAGCAAATATAACTTGTAGATTAAGAAAGAATCGAAAAGGAATAGATTCATCTTGCACGCGGTGAACTTTGGTTTCTACCCATGCAAACGCCGAGCTGCAAATTGCTTGGATGAGCACCTTTAATATGGCAGGGCATTGGGTATTTTATATATACAAAAGAACCGATCACTCTCTGAAGTAACCGCCACAGGTATAGGAATGAGTCTAAACCTATAAAAACCAAAATGTGAAATCTTAAAAATCATAGTGACGGCTAAAAGAGCCATTTTCACGTTTATATATTTATACACCTTCTGAATGTTCTTTTTTTTATTATTTATTAATTTAATAGGTTCTGTTCAGACAGGCTTAGGTGCCCGTAGGCACAGCTGTTGTTGCCAATATATAACATCCACTTAGAGTGGGCATTTGATCAGCCCCTTGTTCATAATTAAATGGACTTTGCTGCCTATCAGGTGACTGTTCTTGATTTGAGAGCTTTCCATGTTTGGACAGTAAATCAAAAATAACAAAATGGTGATGGTGTGCCATGGAGCAGCCACACACATGCATCATGACATATGTTAGCGCTTTTCTTTGTGCATATTTCGGGGACCATAAGGCGCCATCGGATGGATAGAAATTCACAACTGTGGCTGGTCAACAGACCATTGCATTCAAGGAACCTGAAGCACATTAGGCTCCACGAAGAAGACAGAGAATGATTAAGTTGCAATTCAGGAAAGTTTATTAAAGGCTAATGAGTTACAGAAGGCAAAAATCATTAAGGTCATATCTATTAATAAACAAAATATGAATGCATCAATTAATATGAAGTTCATACCAAATAGAAGTCTTTTAAGTAAAAGGAGGAAACAGTATGAGGTCACCTCAAAGAAAAAAGACCAAGGAAAGGGAGTTCTCTTATTAAGAGAGTACTGTAGATCTCCCTCCCTGCTCTGCTTTATGCTAAGTTTGCATTGTAAAGCATTCTTACTGACTCTGATTCTAATCTACATTGCACTAGCCTAAATCACACAATTCTAACAATTGATACACCTAAACACAGTTTTCATGAGATGGTCCAATCAGGTTTAAGCAAGATGATACAATTATATAAGTGTTATGTTCTCAGGACCCCCTACAATACTGCTTCTCTCTGGGTCCTTCAAGCTTACACTATGTAAAGCAAGATGAGATACGGGGACCAGCCTGTACTCTGCAGGTGCCTTCGTGAATGCGCTACTTATTAAAACATTCCAAGATTATCACAAAGAAAAGAACACATTTCACATGCGAAGGAAAGGAAATGAACATTGCATTCGATAATTAGTACTCCAGCTTCACCTGGAAATAAAATGTTCACATGTTACAAAACAAGATGGCAACCAACGCCAGCCATTTTAAAATGTAGACCTACATCAACTATGGTCAATCTAAAAAGTGAATTAAACATGGTTAATAACATTTGTTTGTGTGTGTGTTAATGCCATTTCAATGCAAAACATGTATTTAAGAATTGAAAGAAGCATTGGCAATGCCAATAGCTTGACCTTTTAGGGCAAGGACCTATTGTTTATTTTTATTGTCATCATTGTTGTTATTCTTGATATTTGACGTTTATCTTGTTCCTTTTTTTGTTACTGTAGCCAGTGTAGTGTGAATACTACTACTAATAGTAATAATAATCATCATCATCAGGTCTGCTTATACAGTGCCAATCTGCTCAACATAAGGACACAGAGGGGGATGCTGTGGTAAAGTGGATTGAGTTGAGAAAGGAAGTCTGATTATTTTGACAGACTCGTCTTAAAAGTGATATTGTCCACCATTTGGAGTGCTTCAGCTAAATGTATTTTCTATTTGCAGAGCTGAAGTTAAGGTATCACAACAGAAGGTCTCCTTGATTCGAAATTTAGTATTTTTTTTCAACATGACCTCCTTTGTTAGTGGTGACCAGCAAACATAGCTTGCTGTGGCATTTTGCTTTGCTTCCTTAACTTGATATATCTGGCTAATGCAATAAGGCGACTTGCATGTGTTGATGTGTGTTGGACCTGGCCCTTTTGGCAGGTTCACCCCGAAACTTTTTTGCTTTTTCCTAGCCTATTTTCTGTAACCTGGTGTTTGTGATTTTAGGCCTCTGCGCACTTTTTCACTGTGGTCCAGTTTAAAGTGTGTGCGTTCTCTGTGTGTGTGGTCAGTGACTTGCCCTCCCATAGGAATGCATGGGGAATATGTGTGACCATGGTAGTTCCTGATGTGTGGGGAGTGCAGGGTCGAGTTTGGTATGTGCGAACTCGTGAGATTGAATGCTGTGCAATGATGTATGCAGCATGATTTTGTCTAGTGGGGAAGTGTCACTTCTAGAAGTTGGCATGTTTGTGTAATTAGTGTCTGGCGTGTGCTTGGCTGGAGCTGGCTGGTGAGCCTGGCTCCAGGAGTCAGGATGGGTCTGCCCCGGTGGTGAATGGAGAGATTAGCATGCTGATGTGAGGGAGGGGTACACCTGGGACATGAATAGGGCTGGGTTTTCCCTCCACAATGCTGGCTCCACCCCCTGTGGTGCGTCTGATATCCCTGCCTGGCCAGTGAAAGGAGTTCCCAATAACCAGTTGTAGCTTGTTCTCACATTGCCTGCACCCTGCTAGACAAAGGATTTTGTGTATAAAAAGAGGCTGTGACCTCTTGTAAAATGTTCTTGTTTCTGACTGGAATCAACCAGGAGCGTGCTGCTGCTGGGGCCCAGGGGAAGGCTTGCCTCCCTGGGCCCTGCCCAGCTCCTGGACACCTGATGGACTTTCCTTTTCTGGGAGCTGCTGTGCTCCACCTTTTATTCTGGACCTCTGGGACCCAATTTGTCCTTTTTGGAAGTTGCCAAGGCTTGTTGTAGCCTTCCTGCTTCTACTTTGGGTGTTTGTGATCCTCCGGCGCCTGGGAGCGCTTTATTTTGCTTCTAGCGCCTGGGAGCACTTTATTTTGCCCTAGCGCTTGGGAGCGCTTTCTGTTCGTAGCTGGTGCCCACCCGGCATTTTTCCTGCAAGATCAGCCCCAGGGGAAGTCAACGTACTTCCCCCGGGGCTCCCAAGAGGAGGGAGAGCCCCGTAGTGCAGAAGCAGAGATGCGGCCACCAGCGAGGCTCCAGTCTGGAAGGGAGAGCCCCGCCCATGGCCAGTGAAGAGACACGCTGCTCTCTTCCAAACCATAGATGCCGCCGACAGAGCCCAGAGCAAGGCCGGGAGAGTCCCGTAGCACCAGAGGAGGAGCCCCGCCACAGGTCCGGATGAGTGGGGGCCCGTGGTCTTCAGAAGGGGAGAGAGGGGGGCGTCTGGGCACATTGCCGGTCCCCCCCCCCCCCCCCCCCCCACAGTGGGGCTACCTCAGTCCTGGGCAGTGTGGCAGCAGAAGAGCCCACGGGGCCAGTCTGTGATCAAGAGCCCTGAAAGGGCTCCTGGGGCATATTTGTTTTAGGAGCCTGAGAGGCTCAGGGGCATATTTGTTTTACGAGCCTGAGAGGCTCCAAAAGGCAGCATTTTCGTTGTTAGAGCCTGCGAGGCTCTGGGGGCAGTTATTAGATTTCGAGTCCCCAGGAGGGGGACTTCAACGGTGGGGCCATTTTGTGTTTAGAGCCCACGAGGGCTCAGGGGGCACATTTGTATTTCAGAGCCCCGAGGCTCCCAGCCCACATTGTTGGTTGAGCCCACAGGAGAGCCAGGAGGCACGCTGGTGCCAGGCTTGAGTTCCCAGCTGCCCAGCACTTAGTGGGCAGCTGCTCCGTTTAGCCCCCCCTGACATTTGGGACTGCCACAGGTTATGGCTTACGTAATGTCTGCGTATTAGTTTGTGCTGCACCTCTGAATGTGTTTTGATGCATCATGTGCCTTGTTCTTACACCGCTGAATGTATGTTTATGCATCATGTGTTTTCCTGTGCTGCACCTCTGAATGTGTTTTGATGCGTCATGTGCCTTGTTCTTACACCGCTGAATGTATGTTTATGCATCATGTGTTTTCCTTCCCTACACCTCTGAATGTTGTGATGCATCATGTGTAATGTGTTCTTGCTTATGCCCCTAAATGTGATTTATTCTTAGGAGGCAGAGCCTAATGTGTTTAGTCTAGTGAGAGACTGCTTACTGTAGCTATACTGTTTAGGCCTAAATGTGATAATGCGTAATGTGATTTGCCCTTATGCTTGTGTTATACTTCTAAAAGTGCTCATGCTTAGAAGTTTGCTTTGCCTAGTATGTTATACGAGAGAGGTTATGTGTCCATGCATGATCTAGGCCTATGGTTATTAGTATTGCGTAGTGTGTACCTACCTGTTACCTGTGGTTACTGGTTGTGACCTCTAATTGTTATTTGGTGTGACAGTTATTCTAAGTGCTAGTTCCACTAAGTGCTGATTCTGACAGTGGCCCATGTGGCCCTGTCCTGGTGTAAATAATCCCTTGTGAATATTGCCCGTGCCAGTTGGCACAATGTATATTGTGTGATTCTATCTGATGTGTTTTGACAATACAAAAGTTATTTTTATATAACCTTGTGTGGAGTTCCTTTTGTGGTGTGCCTAGGATGTTGTTGCTGTTGTGTGCATGCGCAAATGCTTTACACATTGCCTCCGGGATAAGCCTGTTTGCTCGTGCCAAGCTACCAAAGGGGTGATAGGGGTTATCTTGGTGTGTGACTCCCTTGCCCTGACTAGAATGATGGTTTCTGCCTGGCTTTGGCATAAGCCTTAGCCAACCAGAAATCCCAGTTCTAACAGTGTTGTTTCAAGTTACAAATCTGCTGAGTAGTTTAGTTTAGAGTGAACTGCAGTTTCTTGAAGTTTCTTTGTTAAGGCCAGAATATGGGGCATACAAAAGCCTAATCTGCTTTGTATACATCCTCCTTTAAGGTCCCTCTTCTATTGAAGGTGGGAGAAGGGGACAGGGTCATGTTTGGATGAATTTACTACTATGTTCCCCATCAAAATTAAACGGACATTGTAAAGAAGTTTAGGCTCAGTTCTATCAAGACTTCTAGATTTCTGATCCTACCAGTTGTTTTTCTGAATATGAACACTGTATCAGGTATCAGTGCTCCTTATATGAGCACCAGTTGTGTTACATAAGGACACATTACATTTTTTTGTTAGGAACGGGGAGATTAAGTGATTTGCCCAGAATCAGAGGATATTGAACGGCGTTGCCGAGACACGAACCCGGTTCCCCAAATTTGAGGTCGAACACCCTAGCCGTTAGGCCACATCCTATGTTTGGGTAGAAATATATTCTCATTAGTAAAGTTAACTCTAACCACTGTGTTACGTTCTGTATCCTGGGTTGTAGTTCCCCAGAACAAGCACTCTTAAAAAATGCCTAGCTGTATGGATGACATGTGAATCCTACACCCTGTAGTTCCCTTTGTCTTATGTAATATTTTCTATACACTGATTGACAACGTATGATTCATTGACTCAGTATATGTGTGTGATGTCAAAAGCTCTTACACCTGGCACTGGTGTGAGAGGCACTATAAAACAAATGAAATATATGTGACATAGGGGCTATGTAGAGATGAGGGGCACTTTTGGAGGGTGATAGTGAGGGAATCATTGAAGTGCCCTAATAAAGATTGCTGTATCCTGGTGCACTGTAAGGTCATCATTTACTATGCTTTCAAAACGAATGCAATTGAATATATAATGAAAAATGTGTTGTAGAATGCCCCATCCATTTCCCCCCAGAATTTCTTGAGGGGTTCCTTTCAATGTACTGTAGATTTGGTGGAGAGCCGCTGTCTGTTTTGATGACTCACCACGAAAATTTTACCTTTTTTTGTTTTTTAAAAACACAGTCTCAAAGCTGGAGTATGTGTTTGAAAAAGTGATGACCCCCACACCCTGGTATTTTTCCCCAGGGTGTGGATGGACATTATAGTTTTTTTTCTGTCCCTCACTTTAAGGTTTTCCCTGGTGGTTACGGACAGGAACAAAATACATTACACTGTCCAAACTAAATAGGGCAGTGTTATGATATCATTTGACACCCCCTACTCCACTGGGACATCAAAGAAAGTATTCAGTTGACAGAGCCAAAGGGTGCTCCATTGGAAGACTAGACGGAGGTTTGCCAGTCGCTAAATCAGACAGGGCAGACTGAGGTTTTGCAATTCAGGGTTATCTGCTACATTTGTACTAGAGTACCCTGTCAGCCAAATTCTAAATCCTAAGAGATAGATTTACAAGAAGGGGGCGCAGCGTGGCACGCAAGCCCTTTGGCTGCGCCACACTGCCGCACTTTCAAAGCACAGGAATGCAACATATTTACAAAAATATGTTGCATTCCTGTGCTCTCCCCTTCCTGCACAAAAACAATCACTACAGGCATTTTCCTCTTTCAATGCGTGCTGTAGAATGCAGCACGCATTGAAAGAGGAAAAAACGACGAGAAATTAAAACATTTCTCCTCATTGTGCCGCGCTACGCCACCCCTAGGGTGGCGTAGCATTCTAACGCATTTCCAGGTGCACGATTCCTCGTAAATCTGGAAATGTGTCAGGCTCCATGGGTCTTGCGTGGGAACAGCAACATCCATGGAAGGCCCCTTTCACGCAAAGTGTAGCGTGTAAAGGGGCCGTATTTACAAAGACAGGGAAAGTCACGAAGGGTGGCTTTTCCTGTCCTTGTAAATATGGAGCCGTGAAATGCGCCGCCGCTGTGTCACGAATAGTGACACATTGGTGGCGCAAAGGGTTTGTAAATCTGCCCCTAACTCTTTAGGGTGTGTCTTTTTAAAATTAGATTGCACCGCAGAACGCAAAAGACAAATCAGGAATGATGTTTCAGCAGCTCAGGTGTCTCGCATTTTTGCAGAATATCGTTGCAGAACCCCACCCTCTTCATAACTTTCATGATTTCAAATGTAACGTTTTCCTTTCCTGAAGAACCAGAAAGGAAAATCAGCCTATAAGCCTTGGATTTAACTATCATCACAGTTTTTTCTCTGTGCTGCTATGTAGGTGTCTATCACCCGGCTGATGTAGTGTGGTAGAATGCCAATCACAACTGCTCAATTTATAACGTTACATCTTCAATATTTCAAGACAAATTGTACAAGGAAACGTGGCAGGCGTGGAACAATGCCCCTAACGTTTCTATAGAGTTCAGTCCAATCTACTTCCTGCTCATAAATCATTATTTAACCAACCAATCATTTTGTAGAACAGTGACAGCGCGCTCTGCGTCGTCATGAACGCACGTGCTTCCCCTCTCGGGGCCGGGTGACTCTCATTTCTTTATTATTCCTAATGATAGTGTGCTGAACGGGAAACGGTTCAAACGAGGAGCTGAGCACTAGGAAATTGGAGGGTTGAGCCGCCGTCTCTGGGGGTGCAGACAGGTAAATTGCTGCCTCCAGGTGGGTGCCGGTTCTTGTGACTCATGTTAGTTCGGAGTCTCTGTGGGGAGAAAGCTGGCCAGTAGCCTTGCAGTCTCCAGCGGTCGCACTCTTCGGTTTAATAGGTATGCGCTCTCGGTTCCCAAAGGTAACACCTGTTCGCAGGTACAGATTACACCGCAGGTTAAAAAGAGGTGTCTCCGCCATGCAAAGGCATAATAATCATGAGGTGGTCGAGTGGCTCTCACGAAAAAAGGGAAATAGTAATTCTCCAGTTCCCAGACCGTGCGGTCCTTCAGGGGTGCGGAGTGTATTCTTTTCCTCAGGTATGGACATGTCGTGACCACGAACATGCTCCGAGGCGGGCAACATCTGCTTTACCGAAGTGCAAGTCCGAGGATAAGGAATCTTAACAGCTGTACGTTCACCAGTCTTTCCATGTGCGCGGTTGAAGTGCAAAGAAATAAAAAGCGTGGTGTACGTTTTTTGCACATTGAGACACGCATCAAGAAGTTCCATCCATTTAAAATGAAAAAGATAAACGTTTTAGGGCTTAAATCACAAAGGTGGTTGCTCATATAAAAGCAATGTACATGTGCACAAATCCAATCTTTGGACAAAAATTCCGATAAGGTAGTTTGTACTTAGGAGAGTAGGATATTAATAGAAATTTTAGTGAAAGTGACAGAAAGTAAGCCTGAAAAAAAGACGTGGAAGTGTCTTTCCAGGATGAGTAGGGAAAAAGGCTTTCTCCAAAGGAAAAATGCTCTCTGCAGAGTTCCACTATGAGTAATCCTGTGGATTGTCCTCCATGTGTAAAATCGACTGGAAATGCCCCCATGCAAAGGAGGTAAATCCTACTTTAGATTATGTGTGGTGTGAAAAACACAGATCAAAAGCAAGTTTGCACTGGTTTGAATGCCAGGCACTCTAGCTGTAATGGGCTTCAAGTGTGCATAGCAGTAGGCTGCGGGAAAAGAGAAGCAGCTGGAATTATGTTCACCATGATGCCCACAAACAAGGAAGAACATGTTCCCCATTCTAAGAGGTAACACATTCATGAAATCTAAAGAAATGTTTGTATCAAGTCATCTTTTATGGTGTAGGTCCTTTAAATAGACTTGTTCTTCAGATCTGTTCGATTAGGCCATCAAATCAAGTTTTGCACTGGGCCGGAAAGGAGCTTTTCTTTTCTTAACTTCATATATAGTTACCTCGATGATATGTTGGAAGTCGATATTGAGGGGGTGAAGTAGTTTAACACGTGCATGGTGCTTACTTGTCTGCCGTTCTAAATTAAATCCAGTGCCCTGAATGGAAATGTTTATGAACATTATTTGCATAGGTTTGTAAACCTAAGTCACACTCATTGTATAGTTCTTTGAAACCCACGTGGGTTAAATCTGTATGATATAAAACAAATACAAATAACACAAAAGGTGGAAGGGGCCTGCCAGAAGAGAATGAGTGCAGCCCATACCCCTTTTTCATTTCTCTCCTGATGTTTGGTCGACAGGGCTTGTGTATGAGGAATACCCATGATTTTTCACCAGACCAGACTCCGAGAGGTTGTACCTAGCCAGCAGCATGTAGACAAGCTCGTCACAATGCATTCTGGGAAGAAGACAAGTTATGCCCTTTCCAGAAGTGAAACTCTTTCCCAGTCTGGTTGGTTGGATTTATAAACTGAGAATGATCTGCCTTTCATTGGCAATGGGCTGCTGTCCTACTTCCAGGAACTGGACATATTCACTGGAGCTACACTCCAACACGAGGAGCCTTTTCTTCAAGACAGTCCTACGTGTCCCATGCATGGTGCTTTTAGAATATGGAGCTAAGTGAGGTCCATTTCCATGAAGTAAGAAACACGCGTGAAGGGCCCTGTGAAGTTCTGGTGGGCTGCCATATTGCTGCAGCAGATCCTGCCTGCTAGAAACATCTAACCAGCCTAAGGAGTCCAGAAAAGTGGACACAGCCCCTAGAAGCCCTCTCTGTCCCTCAACACAAACCTGGGGTGACTGCTTTGAGAGCCACTGCTACAATGGCTGGTGTGCTGAGTGGTGATGCTGCGTGCTAAGCAACCTTCCACCTTTCTCTTGCTTTTATTGCTTTTGCAATCACAGGTCATTCTGTTTGTGTGCGGAGAGCCAGCACCAAGTTGCCCCACATGTCAGGTTGATCAAGTGTTCCCACTGTGTGCATCATGTTGGGCAACTAGCTTTAAATAAACAGTCTGGTTTAGTGAAACTGAGATAAAGCAAGCAAGTTTTGTGAGGAGATTTGTGATTGGCCATTTTACTGAATGGTGTTCTCAGTTGAAGAGTGATCATGAAAATCGCAAGATTTCAAACATCCAGCCATTTTATAGTTCTTGCTTTATTTTTAGGAGTGTTCTGGTGCTTGTGATAATCTTGTTACCATGGACCATATATATTTTGCTTATATCCAGGTACATGATGTATCACTTTTTTGTCATAATATTACATTTTGAACGTTTCCAATACATTTTAGTTGTGTAGTTGATGAATTCAAATTAGAAAGATCCCAGCCAACTGGTCTAAACATCTAAACAATCTCTTTTTACTTATTGTGTTCAAATCAAGTGTGTTCAAAGCCATTCACCACCCTGTTCATCTGTCCAATCACGTTTGTTGTCTGGTTCTTTATTAACACTAGGCTAGTTGGTGTCGTCTAGTGAGTACTCGGCATACTTGTTACTTGTGTACACCTCTTCCGATGACACGTGAGTGCCGTTAGAACCGGATCCAGCGCAATTTCTTCCATTGCCTCCTTCAACTACAGTGCTTTAGGAAGTGTGTGACAGGGTGGAGGCAGGTTTGAGTGAGTGTGTCAGGTTTAGAGACTGAGAGAAGGATGCACTGCCTGTTAATTTGCTTCACTGCATGCCATAAATGCTTTGGCAACAAACTAGGCGGATGTCCATACATGCGCTCCAAACTGAGGCGCTGAAGTAAGAGTTGGCTTGGAAATGCACCAGCTCGTTTCGATCTGTAAGTATTTAGTAAGTTGAACATTAGGAAAATGCTACACTGGACTAAAGTTAGAAGTGATGACAGGACATGAGAAGAACAAAGAAGATGCCCGAACCCTCTAGTCTTAATATGGAACTTAATCGATAGAGACCAAGTACAACTTTATGAAAGCCAGGTTTCATAAAGTTGTACTTGGTCTCTATCGATTAAGTTCCATATTAAGACTAGAGGGTTCGGGCATCTTCTTTGTTTTTGACAGTTTATATGGTCCAGCCCCCTCCCTCAGTCCCGCCAAGGACCTAACTCCTTTGTCTTCCACAGGAAATGAGAAGAAGCATAAATAGAGATCATACGATTTCTTAAAATGAAACCAAGAAACCATTTTTTCATGATCAAACTATGTAGATTTCCAGTTTATATAAACAAAAAAGCATGCAAAGTTAGTTGTTGGGGCACACAGTTGCAGGGGAACCAATATTCTAAAAGTGTAAACACTGAGGGTATCAAAGCGACCTGGTTACTACATCTACAGCTTGAGGTCGGCCTCAGTAGGCCTTTTTGACTCTCCTACTTGACTTGGAATTACAGTCAGGGCCCAGTTCAAGTGAGGTGATGAATGGTGGATCTGGGTACAGCATATTTTTTTGCAACTGTTTCAATAAAGATCTAAATGTCCAGCCATAGTAAAAGTTTTTATAACAGAAACAGTAGGTTCCAAAACACAACATGGAACACAATACTCAATGAATACCCTTATGCAAATGTCGAACTTGGCTGTACATTCTATGTGAGGTGTGAAAATGTTAGGGTTATCAAAGCTCTAATGTTTATTCAGGGCCTCATTATGAGTATGGCATTCCATGGACTCTATACTCGCAGTGGCGTTCTGACCACCGCCACCACTGTGGCTCTGCCTGCTGCATTATGAGTGTGACTGTTGGATCACCTCAGGATTGCCCACTCCGCAAGATCAAGGATCCCACTGTGCCGGCGGTCTTCACCCACCCTCAATATGCTGGTGGTGCTGATGTTGGCAGTGATGCGCATATTGCAACCTGGAAATCCACAGCCCTTTTCATGGCAGTGAGCCCGCCTTGAAAAGGGTGGCGGACAAGCAGGAAAGGGGGCCATAACGGGGCCCCCACTTGATTGTGGGACTGGGGGTGCATGCAGGGGTGCACATGTGGTGCCCCTTGGAAATCCACCCTTGATCCTGCCTGATGTGGCATGTGCAAAATGGTGCATGCCACACCGCGCAGGAACTTGCAGCAGGTGGTCTGCTGGTAATGCTCTCCTTTGAGCCTAAACGACAACTGCCTTGAGACCCCCACAGCACCGCCCACCCACCGTGGATTATCTTCATAATCCGGTGGGCAGGTGCACTTCGGGCTTGACGGTCCTCTTGTCAGCGCGGAAGTGGCGGGCCAACAGGAGGACTGTCAAACTAGTAATCAGGCCCAAAGTTCTTATATTTGTAATCAAAGTACCTGCAGCAGAAAGAGAAAGAATCATAGGAAATCAGTGCTGAAAATACTAACAGTTACAAACATGTTCACATATGTTAATGTTTGCAAACAATGTTTGAAACACACAGGATTCTGTAGCAAAGGAGAGAACACAAACATCCCATCAACATAGTTAACGTATAGCATTCAGTAAAATGAATGTCTGCATCCATAAAGATTTGTAAACATCTATTAGAGTACATAAACAAGCAAAAGCACTAACATTAGAATTAAAATGAGGCTACAAAGTAAGGAAACAGAGTCTCTGCATTAATGTTGGCATTCGAAGAAAAATGAAACATGGAGGATGACACATTCAGGTTTCGAACAATCAGACCCACAGAATCACATGGGTCACAACAGACCATGAGGGTCTCATTGGATTCCGCTAGCGGTTTGCCAACCAGATGTTGAACCATTCCATACAGCAGGATCAAAGTACAGCAAAACCAGGAAATGTCATTACAGGAGTTTGTCTACCAAACAGAGCTACCACCTCCTCTCACCTGCATTCTCTTATAGCAAATCTCTTAGCAACCCGTCACCATCAATGGTGAAGCATTGGATGAGTTGCAACAGATGTTTGTGAGCGTCTGTAGTCATCACAGTTATTCCAAGGGTGGTAACAGATCCTAAATTGGAATATACACAGATTCCAAAAGATAGTCTGGAAAAAGCACTTTCCTAGTATTGGATTACAGATAATGTAAAACAGTTTCTCCTACAAGCATTGTCCAGCAAGAACCACTTGGACAGTACGCAAAAAAAAAATATTCAGAAGATTGTGAAAGCCACACAGACATCTGTGCAAGAAACTACACACTTCCCTAACAAACTCAGTTACATTGTGATCAGAAATATGGATAACATCTGGTTGTGCATGATGGATGTAACATTCTTATACATCTCATCAAAATAGATTGGCTGCTATGGAAAGTTCAGGTCGACTGCAATGAAGGGCAGGCTGGCTCCAGGACTCACACATGTCCCGCTGACAAAACACCTAGAATGGAGCAAGCGGCGATGAAGAAAGACTCAATTCCGTGAGTCAGAGAATTCTGCATCATTGTCGATCCCCTGGATGGAGGCAAAGCGTTGGTGCCGATCTGCACAGTCAATGAAGGCTTCAGCGTCAAACCCCGTTACGGTGCAGGTGCTTTGTTGTCATTGAGAAGCACTGTCCTTCATCGTTGTGCCCCGTAATCCACTGAGGCAATGCGTGGGTTCTGATAGGTGCAAAATTGTCACTGTGTAGATTTTGATATTTCTGGACAGCATAAATCACCTTTAGGGTCCCAGGACTGGATTGGCACCATTGGCAGGCAGGAATCACAGATGGCGGAGTCCCAGTGCTGTTGAAAAGTTGAAGGAAGTCTTTGATGGCGCTGAGACTTCAGAACAGGGGGGCAAGCCAGCAAGATCTTGGAGTCACTTTGGATTCAAGTGAGATGGGTCCAGTCCTTGTCCTCAGCAGGGCAGAGATCAGCAGGCAGTAGGGCAGCTCAGCAAAACAGAAATCAGTTCCTTAAGAGCAGCAGTCAGGTAAAATAGTAATCCTTGTAGCACAGTCGTCTTGATTCCTGGCAGAGTTCTTCACATGTCCAGTAGTGTACTGTCTTGGTAGGGTCACAACCCCACTACTTATACCCAAATATGCCTTTGAAGTCAGGGTGACTTCAAAGCAGGACCTTGAAGTGCACAGGTCCCCTTTTATCCCAGCTCTATCTGCCAGGGTCTTTGTGGTTTGGGACCAAGGACACTGCCTATTTAGTTGTAAGTGTGAGCTCCCTCTCCCTTTTCCTGACCAGGAAAAGCTAAAAGTGGCTTTTGTAAACAGTAATGTTAAATCCAACTTCACCAGTAAAGAAGATTTATCATTACCTTTCCAAAGATATGAAACATGATGCAGAAACTCCTTTCTAGTCAGGAATTACAGCTTAAAAGTGTATTACTGAATTCCCAATGCTAGCCTACGAGAGGAGTAGGCCTCACAGCAGTGAAAAACACATGTAGGTGTTTTTCACTACCAGGACATGCAAAACCTAAAAGTACATGTCCTACCTTTTAGTTACACAGCACCAGCGACGGCTCGTGGAGGGAGTTACGGTGGGGCAGGAGGGTGGGGAGGGGGAGGGGCAGGGTGGAGGTTGCTAAAAACCGGCATATGGATAATTGCAGGTAAGTAAACAATTTACTTAATAAAACGAATTTCGTAGCTTGCACTGCATTGCATTTTGCGATGCAAGGCGCACTACGAAATTCGTTTTATTAAGTAAATTGTTTACTTACCTGCAATTATCCATATGCCGGTTTTTAGCAACCTCCACCCTGCCCCTCCCCCTCCCCACCCTCCTGCCCCACCGTAACTCCCTCCACGAGCCGTCGCTGCACAGCACCCTGTCCTTAGTGCTACCTAGGACCTTCCTAATGGTTACGTTATGTGTAATAAATGGAGAGTTTAAGGCACGGCAAGCATTCCAAGTCGAAGTGGCAGTAAAATGCACACACAGGCACTGCAATGGCATGCCTGACACAGGTTTGAAAGGCTACTTGTGCAGGTGGCACAAACAGAGCTGCAGGCCCTCTAGTATTTAGATTATAGGACCTAGATGTATGGTATACCCCTTTACAATGGACTTACAAGTAAACTAAATATGTCAATTGTATATACACCAATGTTACCATGTTTAGGGGAGAAGTACATGCACTTTAGCACTGGTCAGCAGTGGTAACGTGCTCAGAGTCTTAAGGCCAACAAAAAGGTCATAAAATAGGAGAAGGGAGGCAACAAGTTTGGGGTGACCATTTTCCAACACTGGTCTAGGAAGATCCTCTGAACTCAATGTAACAAGGGGAGCTGCGCTTTCATGCCGAAGCCCAGGTACACACTCCATAGGGTTACTTTGGCAGATACATGTGCGTGTATGCTTCATACAGGATTAGAAATGAAAGAATAGCAGAGAAAGAAGAAGTGAGGGATGGGGTTGACCTCTGGGAACACCATTTAACCTCTGTTTTGCAAATACAAATCTAGCACAAATGTAAATGTTCATGGGGAGCTACACTTAACCCTAATATTTGTTAATAATTCATGTATCTCACACTGTTTTATTATTTCACTCTGATATGTTAGCATCCTTTGAGAAAGATCATGCTATGAGGGGCCAATAAGGCTGAAACACCAGCATTCATCAGTGAATTTTTGCTCTGCTACTTATTATTCTTGTGACTTGAATATGTGGAGGACATCCACGATGAATGACCTAAGGAAGTTATTGAGGCATTTTCTAGTACAAGATTTATCTATCCATAGGTTTCATATTCTTTTCCATGGACTTTGCTACAGTATATGTTTTGCCACTTTAAGAAAGATAGAGGCTTTCTGGACATTTCATTCATATTTATTTTATTCTATTAGATGCACATGAAGGTGACTTGAACAGTACAGCCAGCACAGTTCCCAAGGATGATGAGCCTGATAGATTGAGCCTGGACTCCTCTCAAGCATCTTTGCTTCCACCTGGGACTGGAAACCTAAAGACACAAGAGACAGACCAGGCTGAGGATAGTAGTCATAGTCCATCCTCTGGATCATCTGTGGAGAACCCCAGTAGACCACCAAATGAGAACAACAACAATAGCAACAAGTGGACCATTCATCAGCTGAAGAATGACGAGAGAGAGACATTTATGAGGGGTGATGTAAAATAGCACATATTTTATAGTAACTTTACACAAAAAGCATAATCTTGTTATGACCTAGTTCATGATAGGCTTTTCTATGTTCTTTGTTGTACAAATCCTTATATAATGGTTATTTGGAATTATGTGAAGCCACATTGCAATCATTTGAGCAAGGTCTATCTCTTTATCATGTGACTTTCATCATTTCATTAAAAATGAAAGCAGGTATCGGCAATGAATTTTGTTGCCCTTTTGGCTTTTCTTCACTATGTATCACTGGTATCAAAATCAAGCGGTTGATCTAAAAGCTAATGAAATATTTTCTCCATTTATTGACATTAATGTGGTATTTGCAAAAAATATTGAGTTGTGAATATCAGGAGCCAGAAGTATTGAAAAAAATATTGTGATGCAAAAATGTGATGCAGAAATATCGTTGTCAATAATAATTTTCTCAGATAATTAAAATAGTTGTTAAGAATATCATAGTTGTAAATATTGTTTTCAATAATATGGTTGTAAAGATTATTGTTTTTTAATTATTTTAACGTGTTTTAGTTTATATATTAATTTTGTATAATGGTTATAATTTTTTTATATAATTTGTAATTTTAAGCGAGTTAGAATTTTTAATTGTTAATAGTCATTTGTAGCAATGTATCAAGTTGGTGGGTGTGTAGGGAAACAGGTTGGGAAGTCAATTAATTAATAATTAATTATTAAGCATTTCATATTTTTTAAGTAAGTTCATTATGTTTATTATGTAATATTAATTTTTTTATACTGATATTTTAGGTGTGGGTTATTAAGTTAGTCGAGATAAAGGGAGGGATGTTTATTAGATATTAAATAACAATTAATGCATAATTTATTATTAATTACTTAATGTATTATTAATTATGTAAATTGTGTAATGGTCATATATTTTGGGTATATTTTTTGTGCGGGCTGCTAGGTTTGTTGGGGTATAGGGTGGAAGGTAATTAAGTAATAATTAATAATTGATTACTAATGTATTATTAATTATTGCATTGATTATTAATTATGTACATTATGTAGCATTGATTTATTTTAGTTATCTTTTAGTTGTGGGTTGTTTGGTTTGTAGGAGTATATGGTGGGAAGTTATTTAAATCATAATTAAAAAATAATAATTAGTAATGTATTATTAAATATTTAATTGATTACATAATTATGTACATTGTGTACTAATGCTATGATGTATTTATATTTGAAGTGTGGGCTGCTGGGTTTGTAAGCTTGTGAGGTGGGAAATAAATTAAGTAATAATTAACAATTAATTATACATAGTTAGGTAATTATGTAATTGTTTTTCAATTATGTAAATTGTGTTATTTATTTTCATTATATTTTAGCTGTTGGTTGCTAGGTTTGTAGGGGTATAGGATGGAAAATTACTTAAGTAATAATTAAATAAGCAGTATTTTTTAATTGAAAATTAATTATGTAAATGTTTATGAATTTTGTAGATTGAATAATTGTTATTTATTTTTGTAATTCATATGTATTTTATGTTAAAGAACAATATTTATATTTAGAGTTTTATATTCTTTCTAAATTAATAGGGGTATTCAAGTATATAATGTGTTTGGAGTGAATTAGTTTACCTACTATTGCTTAGATTGGAGTACGAATAATAAATCTTACCCGTCCGAAGTCCAATGGCTTCCCTACTCTTGCACAGACTGGAGTGGGAATAGGAAATGTAACCCCTCTGAAGTCCAATGCTTTCCCTACTGTTCCACAGACTGTACTGGGAATAGTAAATGTTATCCCTTCGAAGTCCAATGCTTTCCAAATCGTCATAGATCCCGTTGATAGAGGCAAAGAGTAAGCGGCAATCTGCGCAGTCGGTGAAGGGCTTCGGCAGCGAACATCTTTACGATGAAGGAGCTGCGTCATCGTTGAGCCACGCTGTCCATCATCCTTGAGCCTGCGCAGTCCATCGAGGTGATGTCTTTGATTGGCTCCTTTGTCGGCATCAAAAGGCAATGTTTGGGTTTTGATAGGTGCAAAGTCGTCCCTGCGTACATTTTGATGATTCTGGACAGCAGATATCACCTTTCAGGGGCTCAGAACTGGATTGGCACCTCTTGGCAGGACAGGACTCACAGATGGCAGAGTCCCAGTGCTGTTGAAGAGTTGAAAGAAGTCTTTGATGGCCTTCACAGACTGGAGCGGGAATAGTAAATCTGACCCTTCTGAGGTCTATTGCTTTTCCTACTGTTGTACTGACTGGAGTGGGAATAGTAAATTTAACCCCTCCAAAGTCCTACGCTTTTCATATTGTTGCACAGACTGGATTGTTTATAGTAAATGTAAACCTTACTAAGTTTAATGCTTTCTCTACTGTTGCACAGACTGGAGTGTGAATAGTAAATCTTATCCTCCGAAGTCTAACACTTTCCCTACTGTTGCATAGACTGGAGTGTAAATAGTAAATTTAACCCATACGAAGTCCAACGCTTTCCCCAATGTTGCACAGATTTGTATGGGAATAGTAAATCTTACCCTTCGGAAGGCCAAAGCTTTCCCTCCTGTTGCACAGACTGGAGTGGGAATTGTAGATTTAAATAATTTGAAGTCAGGTGCTATCCATGCTGTTGCTTATGCTGGAGTAGCAATAGTAAATGTAACTCCTCTAAAGTCCAACACTTTCCCTACTGTTGCACAGACTGAAGAGGGAATAGTAAATCCTACCCCTCTGATGTCCAGTGCTTTCCCTACTGTTACAAAGACTGGATAGGGAATAGGAAATCTTATCCCTCTGAAGTTCAATGCTTTCCCTACTGTTTCACAGTCTGGAGTAGGAATATTAAATGTAACCCCTCCGAAGTCTAACACTTTCCCTAGTGTTGCACAGACTGTAGTGGGAATAGTAAAATTAACCCCTTCGAAGTTCAGTGCATTCCCTACTGTTGCACAGATTGGATTTGGAATAGTAAATTTAACCCCTCTGAAGTCCAACCTTTCCCAATTGTTGTGCTGCTTAGAGTGGTAGTAATATATTTAGCCACTCTAAAGCCCTACAATTTTTCTACTGTTGTATAAAATGGAGTGGGAATAGTAAATCTATCATTCCTAGACTCCAATACATTTCCTAATATTTGTCAAATATATACTTTTAAATATTTGTTTATAATTTTAATTTTTATAGCATTTGTTTATGGTTTTAATTCCCTCCTTCAACATATAACCAAAACACGCCAGGACAATATGCTTTAAAGCAAGCTGCCACTTAGTTATGTAATTTTATTAAAATGCTCATCTATATTGACACACCCATTATATACCCTTGATCAAGGTCTTAGCTAGACCGAAACGAGTAGGGATCTGTTGGTCTCTGTAAGATGAAATAAAGGAAACTATTTACCTGACCCGTGAGTGCAATCCGGCTTCTTTCAGAAGGTTGTGGTTGATGTGAATACAGCGGACCGGCACCGCCATAGAAGCGCCATTGTTACCCAGTGAAAAAAAGGGAGCCACTTTGTGTTGGATATATATATATATATATATGCAAGCTCCGTTCTACCAGAAATCTCGGGGCACTCGTCGGAGGGTGCTGTGGCGCGCTGGTATCCGCGCATCAAATGGCAGCTCAGTAATCGATTTCCCTTCGTGAAAAGGATCAAAGCACTCCGGGTAAGTGGCAACGTTTTTATTTCGCCAGCAACAGCAGCAGTGATACAGACAACAAACGCGTTTCAGACAGCAAGTCCTTCCTCAGTGTCAATTTGCATGCTGCGCGCGGCTCTTTTTGTGTGCGTCTTCACGAAAGCATTGAGTGAAGACGGACCAAATTTTAGATGCGTCCTTAGTGCATATTAGAGCGCTGGTAAAACGTGGCAGCCATTATTATACAATGTAAGATACATGAAAATGTGGTATTGTGTATATGGTTCGATCCCTATTAAAACACACCCCCACAGTTGGCTGATTACCACTGCCAGTCAAATCTACGATCTCGCCGTGTATCGGCATATCACTGCCATAAATTACCACAAAAGCGCTCAAGAACACCCAACATGTCTATAGTGCATAATATAACATTCTAAAATGGGGAGTGCAATTGAACCAGGCGGCCGGCTCGCGTGTACATTTCGCATTACGCACAATCAGAATTCAAAAAGATATGCAAGTGTGTAAGTAATACATGAGACAACCACCATTACGGGTGTCATGCCAAATCTAGCCGTGTATCGGCATATCACCGGTTTAGTTCAAAAGGTGCTCATCAGAAATATATATCATCCATATCCAAAAATATATCGAAAACCTCCTATAACTGTGACAGTAATAGGATACATCCATTCTACATTCAAACCAGAGAGAAAACAGGAGATAACAATCTTACAGTAGCAATAAAACTATACTGGCAATTCAGTGCAGAAATCGGAAAGTGATAATCACTAGACTCATACAATGACATGATCAAACAGTGAAATGATTAAAAAATCTCTTAAGGAAAAATCTCAAAGAGGAAATGAATTCATGGCAATTTAGGAAGACATAATGAATCGCATTTACCACGTTATTCCCATTAACAGGATTTTCATTAACCAAATATTGCGTATTCAACATATTGCAGGTAACATAGGATGACTTTCTCTGGAGATTCATTTACCTAGATGGACTGTCAGTTCCTCCCCAGTATTCATCCCTAAGGGGCTCTTTGTCTGTAGGTCGATGATATAGCGAGATTCTAATCTCCGGAGACTTAACAATCTGTCCCCTCCTCTAGGGTTTAGCGGTACGTGATCAATACCAAAGTATTGTAACAGCTCCCTGTTACTTTCATGCACTTTGGCAAAATGTCGAGCCACAGGATAAGTTATATCCTTATTGACAATAGCTCGTTGATGTTCCAATATCCGCAGTTTTGCATTGTTGATGGTGCTCCCAATGTATTTGAATCTGCATGGACCATTAAGCAATATACTACATAGGGTGTCGTACACGTGATGAATTTACTAATGGTTTTGGGTTTCACTAGACCTGGGATTTTATATGTTAGTATACGTCTGCTGTTTTCGCATGCTCGACATTTACCACAAGGAAAAAACCCCCTCATATCTTTCAGGGTACCGCTAGTCTTGGGTTTTATAGGCGTTAGATGACTCTGGACAAGACTGTCTTTGATGGATTTAAGCTTCCTGAATGTAATCAGAGGTTTTGCTGGGACGTCGTTTCCTATTACAGGATTGGTGCGCAATATATGCCAGTTTTTAGTGAGCGTTTTCTGAGTACATTCGCCTCATCTGAATAGGTGGTAATCATGCGAAATTTATTAGTTAACTCAGATTGCCCACTTCTTTTGGGAGCTTGCTCAAGGAGATGTTTTCTGGGGATTCTCAATACCTTTTTGAGGGTGTTATCTAAAAGTGATTGTTCATAACCCCTGATCAAAAACCTGGCAATACAGTCTTTAGCTGCTAGAGTAAAATCTGCTTCTAAAGAACAGTTGCGTCTCAGTCTCAACAATTCACCATAAGGAATACTGCGGATCAGACTTGGGGGATGGCTACTTCCTGCATGTAGAATGCTATTGCCGGCTGTCGGCTTCCTATAGAGAGCAGTTTACATATAATTGGAAACGTACCTTCTGGGGAATACATATGGATAACGATTCTCAGTTGCCCAACGTGTTTGTTCAAAATATGTTTTGGGTGTATTGTTGTTTACTATTGAAAAAAAATGCCCCAGTCTTTTTCATAGTTATTCAGCACACACTATAAATACCAGATCCATGTAGCAGGACACCTGCTGCTGTCCATCAAGGACAGCACAGCCAGGTGGAGAAATACTAAGTGTGCATGAGGGTTTGGACGGCCTAAGACAGCCGGCCAAACCGTCATGCACACTTAGTAGTGCCACCACTCTTTCTCCTAAAGCTCAAGAATTTGGCCCGGCCCTGCCCTGCCCCGTGACTTATTTTATTATCATTTTCTTTTTCAGTGTTGCCTCTGCTAGGTAGCAGCAGTGGGGCGACGCTCCTCTGCCATAGATGAGGAACCGCCCCTGCAAGTGTTCCTCAGAGACAAAGAATTGTCATGCTATGCTATCGTAATTACTAAAAGCCATATGTACTCAACTATTTTGCTGCTGCAAAGCCTACGATTCACAAAATCACAGGTTTTATAACTGCAAATGTGTAATTAGCTTTACAGACACATCACTCTGTGAGTTGTAAAAGTCTTTCCAACTTTCAAGTAACTTTCTAAATCAGAATAGTTGGTGGCATGAAAGGGGCATCTCCCTCCTATTGGAGATTCAACATACAATGCATCAATGATTTGTGAATGAGTTTGTGGTCACCAGCCATTGGCTAGATAACAACTCCTGACTTGAGGAGGTATCTTATTCACAAAGGGGAAGCTGAGAGCAATCAAAGGGACCACTGCATGCTCTCCTCGAAGTCTTCCCTACCAGGAAACTTTGGGCCAGATTACAATGTCACCATGGCGGATTGGAACCGCCCGACCATAGGTCGGTGGTCCCAACAGCACAATTAGGATGCGACCGCCCTATGGGCAGTCTTAAACATTCATTTTTCTAGGGCAGCTTGTGGTGCGGGCAGAAAAGGCCCACAGTACAAGCTGCCATTGATAAATGGATGTTTTTAAACATCCCTGCACCGTGTGGCAGGCACCATCTGGTGCCTGCCACACGGTGCAAGGATGGTGCCCCTCAGGTGTCATAGCGGAGGCCAAGTCTCTTTCCCACATCCTTTCCATGTTGGACAGGCCGACATGGAGAGGCTGTCAGAAAATGAAATCATAATCCCGACGGCGGAGCGGAGGCTGACTCTGCTATCATTATGGGATTGTGTGTCTGTTCGACTCTCTGACAGACTCCTTGAGCCTTTCAGAACTACAGTGGACGGTCCTTCCACCCGATGCCTCCACCCAGCGCATCGGCGGGTGCACCACAGGGGCAGATGTTCGGCGGGCCGCAACCGAAGTTTGGTATGTTGCAGTCCACCTGACATCGTAATCGGGCCCATTGCTTTTTAAATGAAGCAACTGTTCCTTTAAGGGACACAGATTTTAATAAACAAATATCCAGGCATGGAATCAGAACAAAGAGAGGGAGGTGCACTTTCCCTTGCAGGCATCCATCCCTTGGATTGCAGAGGAATCTGAAAGAGGTTGCAAATTTCCTATTGCCTCATTAGTGTTCATGAGGTAGGAGGTGTTCTGACCTCTTAGAAATAAGCATTTTGTGAAGCAACTGATTAGTACATCAGTTGAATTACATACCATAGCTCTGTTGAAAGCCAGGTCAAAAATAGGCCAGGCAATAGTCCAGTCTGGAAAGGTGTAGCAAATCTCTCACCCTGGCCCTAGTTGAAACCCGAGGTATCGTTTTAATATTTATTTTCCTTGTTTTGTGACTGGGACTAATTTTTTGCTCCTTAGTGGCACCCTAGGAGTGTCCCGTACCTTCTCTATGGATTGAAAACAATAAGCAATCAAGATGAAATGGAACATATGCCCTGATGTGAAGGCTTTTGCTCCAGCAGCCTTAAATGACGCCATCAAGACAGGTATACCAGGCGTCCCTGGCTGGCAGACCACTGGTTATTTCGTTTGGTGACAGACAAGTGATAAGCAGAGTCACCAACTGGATAAACTAGTGAGATCTTATCCTGTGCCTATTTTACCGGCCATGGTTGATAGCCCTAGCAAGTGTCAATCTGCAAAGCATTCACTACTTACTGCCACACAAATGTTAATGGGTCTGGGCCCCACTCCAATTGAACTTCATTTTCTGCACCTACATGCCCCATGAAGGTGGTTGTGAAACACGATGACCCAAGGGAATCTGCCTCCTAGTCAAAATTCAGCCCTTCATTCTAGGTAGTTCAATCCGTCCTACAAGAGATATCCACAAATGACTGGACTCTGTGCAATTTCCATCCTATCCCACACATTCAAGATGTGATAAGGCTCCCATATTCATGACTCAAGACAAAACACGCCCATCTATCTCACATTCAGATGATCTCCAGCTGACCCTCATCCAAACATACAGGCACGGTTTCTCCAGATCCAACACAGACATAACTAATTGCCTTTTCCTTTCTTCCTGGCAAAATGAATTCCTCGAACCTCCTAGTCACACTAGCTGTAGCATACCTAGAAAGAGCCTGCAAGTGCAAACTTGCAAAGCATTAGACCTCGTGCCTGATTTCGAGTGGGCCATTATATTCTGATCCATGGGTAAATCCCTGTTTACGCATGAGTCGTAATAATGAGTTGGTAGGTATTTAAGACATCTGATAACTAATCAGATGTGTTAAATACCTCAACCTTAGTTAAATATTTGCAGCTTGACCCTGCCTAAATTTAAACCTGTGAAAGGCATGCAGTATTTACCGAATCATGTGACTTTTATTGCTTGAAAAATATAATCTGCATGTTATTTCCTTCCACTCACAACAGGTGCTATTTAAGGTACCTGATAACTACTTCATGGTACTTCGCGGTATCATTATTTATCAGGTGCGATGAATAGCACCTCAGCTCGTAATCAGGGCCTTAGTCTCCATTCATTTTCTTTGCAGATTCTCTTGTAAAAAAGAAGAGATTTCTTTTAATGTATTCATCTCTTCATCACTCAAATGCTACTCTTCAACATGAACAATGCCCATCGAGTAAAGGAATAAATTACAATTAAGGTGAATATGATCTTTAGCAGTATTGAAAGGCAGAATTAATGTTTTAATCAGAAGATGAACCAAAGTTTAGTTGGCGGAGTCGAAGAACTCTGAGACTATAGCAGTTCATATGGCTGTTTTGGGAGGCAGTTAAAATATGGAGAAGGGATTCATTCCATGTAGTCCTGGCTATTCTTGGAAGAATCTCTCAAAATCAAATATCTCAAACATTGAAATTGACCGTTATGTTAGTCAAGACCATATAAGCATCTGGTGAGGCTCAGTGGTGTGTTTTGTTAAGCTAAACAGGGGCAAAACTGAAGCACATTCACATAGCACCTTAGCAGGCTCCAATGCTACAACTGATCTAAAGGTGTATTTCTAATATTTATAACATGTAGTGTAAATCAAGAAAGGCAGAACTACGTGCCATTAGCATTTCTGTCACCCTGAACTCCTGTGGTATCTTTATAACTGACATTACATTGCTAACGTGTACACCACATATTGCAAAGAAGACCCCCTTTCAGATAAAGGTTACCTCCAGAACATACTGAGCCAGTGGTGGTTCGTAATTAAATATTACAGAGGAGTAGATGTAATCTATTGGTTTCTGGACTGGTTCAGAGAAAATTCCTAACTTTATGATTTACAGCCACACACTCAAGGTTTTAGTACAACATCCCAAAATCTTTATATATAAACCTACAAATAGTTTTCTGCTTATGTCTAAGCTTAAACTGGCTTATTTTCTGCTGTACAGTTAGGCTTAAGATATAACTTTCGTTGTTTTCACCTGTACCTGATTTTTTTCCAGGTGGAGAAATCTCTTTTCCTGCACCCACATAAAAATGCCTGTTTTAATTGTTTTTCATATCCAATTTGAAAACCCATCATCTCGTTTTTGGCACTAAGTAACAAATCCGATAAATTAATATTTAACTATACAGTTAGATTGAGATGTTGCCTTTGTTGTCAGTACGTAATAAATCAGATAAATAAATACCCAATATACAGCTGATTGAGATGTTGCAAATTCTTTATGCAGTATACTAGAAGCTGTGACATCTTCAGTGTCTCAATCAACTGTTTCTTTTTTTTGATTTGTATGACTTGTTCAAAATGTGCATGTCATTCTATTAATGCACAAGTACGCGTGAAAATACCATATATTACAAAATCAAAGTCTATCAGCCAGTTCCTGCAGCACCTAGGATCCATTCAAAAATGCAAGCCAATGTGCAGGCATTAAACACGTGGATGGGTTTTGCAATGGGCAGATCAGGATGCGCTTCACTTCTTAAGTGTATGAACACCTACAAACACTTCTGTAAGTGAGCATTCGCAGACTATTCTCTGACCCTTTCTTGCTTTGGGATGATCATAGATTTAAACCAGTCAAGGACTGGAGTAAATCCCAATCCAGGATGGAGCTGGAAAGGAACATTCACAAACTTCATTGGGATGTATGGGAAGTGGTTTCTCTGCTTGGCAAAAGCACTTCTCTGTGAAGGAAATAAAAAAAGGAAAATGCTATTACACAGTTGCACTTTTTCGCCAAGTAGAATTGTACTGTGCATACAACTTTGCATTGTATAAGAGCTACTGCAATAAAAGTGACATGACTTTCCCAGAACTTTAGTTTATGGTTGTGCACTGCCTCTTAAACTTATCCAAATATTGAGTCTTTACCATGCTCCAAGGTATCGCTTCCCGCCTGGAGCGTAGTCAATGATTGGTAAGTAGCAGTTACACACACAAGTGTAACTGTCCCCTTGGGCACTGGTGTTTGGCTGACCAAGAAATTCAGCTCTTTCATAAATTATATAATTTCATTCAGTTGATTGTTAACATTCAATTTTATTTCATTGAATTTATAAGTCTCTACTTGTTCATATCAATGTTATTCAAATTTCATCCAAGCAAAAATAATATGTATCCAATGCATTTCGGTGGGGAAAAACCTTCATCAGGGATCCATCTACAAATAACAAACATTACATTCTGAGCATACATTTATCAATGCATAATTATCAGTCTTATTTAAATGTTTTCAACACTTCATACTGTGACCCGGCTATGTTCTCAATCAACTCACTATGTCCCATGTTAAGTGGTCAAAACATGTCAATGCTAACACATTTCGTTATTGAAAACTATGCTTTCCACAATGAACCGATCATTAAAAAACACGCTTATGTTTTTATACACTATGCTGTAAAAATACCATTATAAAAAAATGTGCTTCTTACAACTTATGAGCCCTTTACGATCAAGTTATACGCGCCTGGCAGTTATGCAATGTAGTTAACCAAGACCCCCTTTATATTAACCGTTATTGCTTCTGTACAACCCTTAGCGGGTTTTCGTTCTTAAATTTCCATACGTTCCTACGTTAGCTCTCTGTTTTGTTACCTGCACTGGCCTCGTTCGCATTTCTTAGAAGCTGCCGCGGGTTCGCGCTGCTGGCATTTCCGGGATGTTAATAGTGAAGGAATTTCATGCACATACGTATGTTTGCGTGTGACGTATGAAAGTTACGCGCTGATCGTTTTTTTAAGGCTAGACTGGCTGTTAACTTTATAGACTAGCGTGCTGGTTGACAAGGAAATTCAATGCTTTAGTCTTTCGGGTATAGCACTATCTGAATCGTCACGCTTATAGAAGTGTATGTAACCACCTGCCGCTACACGGACAATCCATGGATATAAACGCCAGAGAGGCTGTTGTGAATATAGTGTTGTGACTTAAAGCATATACGTATAACATAAATACAGTTAGATTGAGATGTTACCTTTGTTGTCACTACGTAATAAATCAGATAAATAAATACCCAATATACAACTGATTGAGATGTTGCAAATTCTTTATGCAGTATACTAGAAGCTGTGACATCTTCAGTGTCTTAATCAACTGTTTCTTTTTTTTGATTTGTATGACTTGTTCAAAATGTGCATGTCATTCTATTAATGCACAAGTACGCGTGAAAATACCATATATTACAAAATCAAAGTCTATCAGCCAGTTCCTGCAGCACCTAGGATCCATTCAAAAATGCAAGCCAATGTGCAGGCATTAAACACGTGGATGGGTTTTGCAATGGGCAGATCAGGATGCGCTTCACTTCTTAAGTGTATGAACACCTACAAACACTTCTGTAAGTGAGCATTCGCAGACTATTCTCTGACCCTTTCTTGCCTTGGGATGATCATAGATTTAAACCAGTCAAGGACTGGAGTAAATCCCAATCCAGGATGGAGCTGGAAAGGAACATTCACAAACTTCATTGGGATGTATGGGAAGTGGTTTCTCTGCTTGGCAAAAGCACTTCTCTATGAAGGAAAAAAAAAGGAAAATGCTATTACACAGTTGCACTTTTTCGCCAAGTAGAATTGTACTGTGCATACAATTTTGCATTGTAGAAGAGCTACTGCAATAAAAGTGACATGACTTTCCCAGAACTTTCTCATCACTACGTGATGCAACCACAGCCTTTATGAATTCTATTGGGCTGGTTGTGACCGGTAAAATGCATTTTCCTATGTACTAACCTTATTTTGCGAGTCAGTAACCTATCACCAACTCGCAAAATAGGGTTTGAGAGCCGCTATTAGGAAGCAGTGTGTAAAGGGCGTCCCTTCCTAATAGCGAGTTGCACTGGTGTGTATGAATGTTTTGCGGCTGGGAATGCAGTCGCAAAACATGCGCAGATTACCACCAATTCCAAATTGGTGGTAGGCCATTCTCAAATGGGATGGAACCACAATAGACCCCTTTCCCTTTGTGAATAGCGGTGTCAACGTATTTTCAGAGCAGGTAGTGGTTATTACAATAATTGTAAAATATGTCTTTTGTCAATATTGGGGCAAGACTATTCTACTTTTAATTGAGAAGTTAGGAATAACCTCAACAGGGAAACCTTTCTGAGAGTGAAAGGAGGGGGTGCTTCGCAAAAAAATTCGACAGTTTTATAAACTTAAAAATTATCCTAAATACAGGTTTCAACAGCATCTTACAGAAAATATCACACATTCATGATTGTCCTTACTACCAATGCAAAAGAGATCAAAGTATCAATAACATAAAAGCAGCTTCATGTCCAGGTCTATCAAATGTTTGGCAAAAGACATCTAAACTGGTATTTGAACTACAAATGGATATTCATACAGAATACCGGTGTATAACAAAAAGTTTTCAGTCATCTTAAATTAAATGTACATTATTTAGATTATCTGAAGTCTAATTGTTAGGAGAAACATACTTAAGATGCGTACAAAAGATGTGCATTTATGTTTTCTATTTCTGGAAGGTACTAAAGTGATTCCTTATATGGTACAACATTTTACATATTATAAATCACTCATGAAAAAGTTGATCCCCAAACCCATTATCACAAAAAAACACAATGCAATGTCTAACAATAAGAACAGGAAGGTTAAACTAAATGCAAATCCTGAAAATAAAAAAGACACAAAAAGGAGTAGTCGGGCGGCCAAATTAGAGCTCTAATATGACACCATGACACTGTGCATGTTCCTTGTTTTTAACTGTACACATTGAACCATTATTTCATTGGAGTTGGGTACTTCTGGTCTTACACCTATTTCCTCAGTGTCGGGTAATAAAGTGTCAGGATTTTAAATTTACCTCATATGTAGAGCCTTCTTCATGCCAAAGGGCACTGAGGTGACGAGGATACAATTAACATCTTCCCATACTTGTGATATGATTACAGTATATACTGAAAACATCAAAAGTAGGCTATATGACTTTATTCAAAACCTGGAGGAGCAGCCTTCAATAATTAAAATATGCTATAGACATAACAAAATATAAAGAATAATTTGTATACTGTCAGAGAGCTGCTAGATTAAAATGCTTTAAAGAAAGGGAAGAATGGGGGCGTGGCTTAGCCGCAGAATGCAATGGGCCACCAACTAAGCTAGCTCTGTAACTCACCCGACCGCCTTCTATAAATCTGCATAATAATCTGTCACCCATGCAGTGGAAGGGCTACCTGAACCATCACTGAGGCTGGAGCACCAAAAAACAACCTTGTACAGCCACGGGTAAGCTGTGGCTTTCGCGAGACCGGAGGCCGGGAGCTGCAGCATTGGAGAGCTGGGCGTGGCGCTTTGTTTGGTCCGACCACTCATGAGCGCGAGGCTACAGGTGTACCAGCTGTCGTAACCATGGCAGAAGAAGAGGAGTCCGGGTCCCAAAATCCTGACACAAGTGCTCGTGGCCCGATCACCCGCGATTGAATGGGAGGGTGCTCCCACTGTGATCGCGCGATCTAAGCCTGCGGAGGGGGCTGTAGTGAGGTGTGCCGGCTGGAACACCTGCTGGAGTTGCCAGTCCTGTGATATCCTGGGCATTAGTGTTCTGACCGACAAGCCGCTGGGAAGGTGAGACACTGCATGTTGCTAGGCGCTGAGCGGCATAGAGATGGCAGCATGGATGTCGGTGCTGTTGTGCACTTGATCCGGCCCTGGCGAGTTGGGGCACTGCCTGAGGGAGAGAGCTGACCAAGCCTTCTCAAATGCTGAGGAGGCCTAAGACTGGCTGAGTGGCCCAGTGTAATCGACGAACACAGAGTCTATACTTCACCTGCTGTTGTCGTGGTGGAGAAGGAAAAGAGTACGCATTAGTCCCCACCAACTGGCAACAAGTACCTGCAGCGACCTGGTGCGTGAAGGTCCCCCTGCCGGTACTGGTGATAGAGAAACCGCACAAGTGGACAGCAAGGCATGGCTGGATGTTGCGGGTGGAGGTGGTTACTGCGGAGGAGTGGGAGACCTGGAGTCTACATGAGGGCGGATCCTAGTGGCGGCAGTGCGAAAATGTTGATTGCCAAGGGTGCAAAAGTGAAGCAACAGACTAAATTAGACAACTATGCGCTGCCAAAGCAGGCTGACCCCGAGCTCAGCGACAAGGGATAACAGATGATTGGATCTGAAGGGGAGTTTCTGGACCCGACGTTAAAAGAGGTCATGGATGCCTTCTCAGGTGTACGCTCCTACCTTGAACAGAGGATGGACACCATCATTTCTGATGTGATGCTGATCCGAGCTGACCTAACTTAAACAGGAGAGAAAGTGAAACAGATGGAAATCGTCACTGCTAGCCTCATGGGAGATGTGACGCAAATGCAGCAAGATATCAAAGAGCTGCGGGCCTTTCATAAATTTGCAGAAGATAAGTTGGACGACTATGAAGGACGCACCAGAAGAAATAAAGTGAGGATTATAGGTCTGCAAGAGAGGGCGGAGGGCCCTACCGCTGACTTATTCAAGGAGGAACTCATACTTAAGCATCTTCAGCCTAAGAGGTTGTCCAAATTCTTTGTGATAGAAAGGGTGCCTCTCCGCCCTATGTTGGCGAGACTTTAAATTTCAGGAACAGAGATGTCATATTGCAGACTTCGCGTATGGGCCCCCCCTTGAAGTACGAGAATTTGGAAATCTCCTTTTTTCCAGGCATCACCTTTAATGTACAGAGACAACGACGATCCTTTTTGAGGTGCAGAAGAGACTTAGAGACAAAGGACTTAAGTATGCCATGTTATTTCCGGCCCAACTCCGCGTCATAGGAGATGGCAGAGTCTGGTTCTTTGATGCCACTGAGGCAGCTGTGGACTGGCTTGAAGTTTGGAGAGCCGCAAGAGACCATACGGCCCGCTGAGTGGCAGACCGGGCAGGTTCATCTAGTGGCTTAGTCTGATGAGAGTGTAATGCTGGGGGATGCTTTTGGCGCCTCACCCGATAGTGCCTACGAACTGATGCAGTAGCTGAACTTATGTGCCAGACAGTGGATTGACAGCATTGATTGATAGTCCTATATATCGGTTTTGGTGTTGGGTGGGCCCCTCTAGCAGGGCACATTGCTTTTATGACCTTAAGGAGGTATTGGGGTGGTGGAGCTTACACCCCCTATTATATTCTACTTTTAGTTCTAAGTTTGGGTGACAGGCACTCTGCAAAGTTGAAACATGGGCAGTTCTAGGCCCAGAGTGCAGGGGAGCAGGGTTGTTGGGGTGGAAAAGGGTTGTATTGTTTTCTGTTAGAGAAAGCGACATTGGACACTGCTAAAAGAGAGATGGGACACGCAATCTCTGAACCTACACATGGGGACGCACTTGGAAAAGACCTTTAAGCTCTTAAGCTGGAATGTAAACGGGCTCGGGGACAAAGTTAAGCATAGTATTGTACTGCAGTATATCAAGCGTCATGCTCCGGAGGTGGTGCTTCTCCAAGAGACACACCTGGTACGTAACTCCTGCAAGGCCATGAGCAGATGGGGCTACCGGCTGGTGGCCCCTGCTGGCTTTATCACAGGTACCAGGAGAGTGGGTATCCTGATCAGAAATTCCTTTCCGATGTCAATACAACACACATGAACTGATGGGATGGGTAGATATGCAGCAATTTCCAGACAATGGGAGGGTAAGACACTCACGCTAGTATCAGTGTACATCCCGCCGGGGCTACAGTGCCAATCCTTCAGTGACCCGGGTAAAATTATGTTGTCTTTCCCACACAGCTATCTGGTTGAAGTAGTGGTGTCAGGCTCTCTGGACCGCTGTCCCTCGTACCATCAGCCCCTGGCAGAGTTGGCTCCCAGACTTCCTTGAAACCATCGACCTTGTGGATGCGAGGAGAATGTTCCAACCAGAACACATCCAACACACTTTCCATTCCTGGGCTCACAATAGCTTATCCCATATAGACTACCTTCTTACTTCAGCACCCCAAGCGGGGAACATTAGGGAAACCAGACACCTCACCCAGGGTATATCTGTCCACTTCTCATTGTGGGCAGAAGTGGTCATTGATGAGAGGAGAGTGGGACGGGGGGCGACTATTAACCTGTGGTACCTCAGAAATCCAGTGGTTAAAGACAAGGTAGTAACAGCTATAGAAAACTACTTTCTAGAGAATAAGGAATCAGTGAGCTCATCCCAAACCCTATGGGAAGCCTTCAAAACCGTAGTGCGTGACCAGGTACTCCTGCTAATAGCAGGGTGTGGAAAGAAAAGTCAAAGGAACTAACTCGCTTGGAAGATGAAATCCTCCTCATGGAAGAAGATGGTGGGGAACCATTGACGCACAACAGACTTCATGCCCTGAAACTTAAACAAACAGAATATAAATCTGTAGCAACTGACATGGCCAAGTCAATGGGTAGAGACAGAGAGGGTAGGCTCTATGATCTGGGAGACAAAGCTGGAAAGCTACTGGCATGGCTGGATAAAAAAGAACAGGCGAGCAGACTGGTTCCGGAACTGCTGAAGGAATCAGGGGAAGTTATAACGGACCCGCAAGACATCGCTAATGAGTTTGCGGATCACTATCGCTCCATATATAGCGTAAGCACTTTCTTTACAGAAGAGGACTGGCAAGCTCTGATCAGAGACATAAAACTGCCCTCCCTAGACATTGATGACAGAGACCGGCTAGACAGCGATTTTACAAACGACGAGGTTGCCCAAGCGATTAGAAGCCTCCGATCTGGTAAGGCTCTGGGCCCTAACAGCCTGCCTATTGAGCTCTACAAGTTGAAGCCGGATTTACTCACCTCCTACATGCAAGCCATGTTTGAAGAAAGCTGAGATATGTGGCTGCCCCCTCTGGATCAATGGGTTGCCCCACTGGTCACCATACATAAGACTGGCAAGCCCAGAGGTGCATGCTGTTCTTACAGACCCATCTCAGTATTAAATGCTGAGCCTAAAATACTCTAAAAAATAATAGCCAAACGTCTGGTCCAGGTAATAGGCAAACTAGTACACCCCAACCAGTCGGGCTTTATGCCCCACCGTAATACAGCTTTAAACCTAAGGAGACTGCATGGTGTGTTGAGGCGCCGAGACACAATTCAGGAAGCTGCGATCGTGGTTTCGCTTGATGCTGCGATGGCCTTCGATACAATAGAGTGGCCATATTTGTTTGCAGTCTCGGCCAAGATGGGATTTGGGCTCAATTTTATCAGCTGGGTACACCTTTTGTGTGCAGAGACCTTGGCACAAGTGGTCGTTAATAATAAGACATCAGGGGTATTCGAACTAAGCCGAGGGACACAACAGGGGTGTCCGCTGTCTCCCCTACTCTTTGCTCTTGCCCCGGAGCCACTGGTGGCGTGGATTCATGGGGATCCAGTAATCCGGGGACTGAAGTGGGCTGACACGTTGGAAGATCGCATTTCTCTGTATGTGGACTACATCCTACTTTCTCTCGCATCCCCCAGCCATCACTCTACAGAGTACTGGATATATTCACCACCTTTGGGAGGTACTCTGGGTACACGATCAACTGGAGCAAATCCCTGATGTATGTCCTTTGTGGTGAGCCACCTCCACTGCCTAGAATGTGTCCCATGCAGGAAGCGAAAGAGGGCTTCTAATATTTGGGAATCTTTATCACCTCAGATCCTAAAACTAGCTACGATCTAAACCTATCCTCCCGCTGCAGAGATTAAAGCAAGATCTGGCCAATTGGAAGACCCTACCACTTTCCTTATTGGGTAGGGTGGCGCTATTCAAAAGGAGGTCTCTGCCGCGTTTTCTATATGCACTCCAGAACTTCCCAGGTCTGGTCCTGCCGAAGTATTTTAAAGAGGTGGAAAGTCTCCAGAGGAAGCTGCTTTGGGATGGTCGTCCCCGCATAGCCATTCCCAAACTATTTTTAAGTTGGTATGACGGAAGGATAGGGCTACCAGACATTAGGAAGTATTACTGGGCAGCCCACCTAGCAGCTATAAATCAATGTATGTACCGTCAGTGGGATGACCCAGGTTACAGAATGGATAAATGTGTATTGCCGGGGGGTAACTATAATATGGCCCTCTACTCTAGGTCCAAGAGATTTTCATTAATGGAACCAAACAGGCATTCAGTTCATGTCTGGCCCACAGTAAATAGAAGCCTAGGGTGGGAACAAAAGCTCATGATGGCTTCTCCTTTGTGGGACTTGGAACAGTTAGGCACTCTGAGAGGTTCTAAGGGGTTTGATAAGTGGGACCTGACAGGGATCATGAAAATAGGACACTTATGTCAAAAGGGAGAAATGATCACCTTCGCCGCTTTGCAGCAAGAATACAAACTGACCAGCACAGAATACTTCAGGTATTTACAGGTGAGACATTCACTAACGTCACACTTGCAGAAGGGAATATCCCCCTGATGCCTCTCTGCTGGAAGACAGGTTTCTCAATGGGTGTCTACAAATGAAAGCAGTGCCCTTGACATATAAGTAGTTGATCAATAATGCGCCGGACCCTCTCAAAGTGATCCAGGAGCACTGGGGGAACGATGGGTTGGAACTTGATGACGAGGAATGGCAAGAGGCAGTTGTCTCCCCGTGGGATGTTGCAATCTCCCCCAGGCTACGTCTGGTTCAATTGAAAATCCTCTATAGAGTCTATGTCACGGGGTCTCAGCTCGTCAGAATGGGAAGGGCGGATGAGGGCATGTGCAGAAGGCAATGTGGTCAGGAGGGCACATTTATGCATATCTTGTGGGAATGTGTGTATATATACAGAAATATTGGAAGGGGATACACGCCTGTCTAGGTGAGATTCTTGGACTTGTGGTGGGGATCAAGGCTAAGAGATGCCTTTTAAATGCACGGGAGCCCAAAGATTTAGGCAGGAAAGACCAAATATGGGTCACTTTGGGATTGATGGTCGCTAAAAGGAGTCTGGCAAGACTGTGGGTAGCTGGGACATCGCCCAAAGTTGAAGAGTGGAAAGTAGACATGGATTGGTGTATGCTACTCTAAAAAACTGTGTATGTTTCTAGGGGATGTCCCAAAAAGTGGTTCGACATACGGAGCAAATGGAATAGCTGCCTTGATAATATATGTGTGCCCCAATTGTTCTCCCTCTGGAAGATCCTGTGATGCCATAGAGATTGCTACAACCCTGTTTTGTATGCTATATTGTATGACAGTGCCAAGTATGATTATAACCTTGTAGCATGACTTATCTCATCAAATTGTGAATGGAAATGTCGTCTTTTTGTTGTTTAATAACAAAATTTATAAAAAGGAAAAAAGAAAGGGAAGAATAATTTTAGGGAACATGAAAATAATATTTTAACCAGGTAAGCATCTCTCATTTAAAGGTTATCAAGTGTAGGCAAATGACCAGGGGCATGGACAGTATTGTGAGGATTGCGAGAACAATGATTTAGAGAGATCTATATTAACATTTGTATGTCATAACATTTGTATGTTAGACAATCATATAAAAATATCTTAACTTTAGAGATTTTATCTACAGGGGCTTTAACTAACGTACCATTTGTTACGGCTATGGCAAGATGCTCAATATAAACCGTAAAATGGGTACAGTTTTGGAATTCAACAGATTTTGAAAGACACTTAGGGGAACCCTGATCTTTCTTGAAGTATGTACTTGCTTGAACTCCTCAAATTCCCAAGTAATTTATATTTTCCTTCTTGTTACTGTGTTTACCTATCATATTTTGGCATAGATTATGTAATTAAGGGCTTGATTTATATCTTGGTGGACGGGATATCCATAACCTTTGTGACGGAGTAACTCATCCGCCAAAATCTAAATCAGGCCCTAAGTGATTGGTTGTAGAACTATAATAAAGTGATGCTGTGTGATCAGGAAAGATTTCAAGAGCATGTAGCAAAACTCAAAGGCATGTAGCTAATTTGGCATATTATGATGCCAAAAGGAATATTCCAGTTCCACTGCTGATTGATATTTGGATGACAGGAGAGGAAAATAGTCAGGAACTGAAAGAAAATAATTACAAAGCCTTTACTAGGAAAATTGCCAAGTAGGCAATGGGTTCTCGTCAATCTGTGATCCACTATATGTTTATTAGTACTGTACATTTCCATTCAAATGTGTGTGAATAGCGAAATTACCCCTCAAGCCTTAATTATGCAATCCATATATTTAAAAGATGATGCAAGCAGGGGCATTAGCAATATAATTTCGAAAGCACGCTTTCCTTTTAGTTGGTCTTCTCAGATGTTCGCACAATTTGAGAAAAATGTCAAATGTGAGAAGTTGCTTGGTAATATAAACCAATATATCAGGGGGGAATATGATAGCCTCGTCCTAGGATGACTGTGGTAGGGGATCAATACTGAAGAGCCATTTCCATGGAGAAAATTCCCAATCTGGCTGGATGCTAAAGCCCATCTGAAAAGGAAAATGACCTGTAATCTTTGAACTAACTCCAGGAAGTTAAGACTGAGAAAAGTAATATGATGTACTCAGTTCTACAAGTGTTTTGTATCTGAAAAGGATGCTTTTTGATAATATCCAACTCAGGGATGGGAAGAAGGGACAAAAAACAACTTCAGGCAACATTATACACTGAAAAAATATGGCTGTGGCGGTGCCCCCTTTAATACGGAGGAGTGTCACCCCACTTCTTTTCGCAGTGTAAAAAAGGAAAAATAAAATGATAACTTGACATTATTATAATTTTTTTTGTTCCTGCTGCGGCCTCTTGTAGTGTCACGGCGGATCTGCTGTGCTCTCAGAGCAGGGGAGAGAAGTGGTGGACACACTGTGAGTGCGCAATGACTGATTGGCCGGCCCTCAGGGGCCGGCCACACAGACATGCATGTTCTCTTCCCAGGCTGGATTACAGCCTTGGTGTAGAACATGCCCCGGCCCCCATTCCCTGGCTGAGCGCCAAACTACAGCGATCAGACCCATCACAATGCTGCATTGCAGTATTGGAATAGGCTATTGGGAGCCCGGGTGCTTCCTGCTTCCTGTTTGTACAGAAGAAGCCAGGAAGAGGACTGAAGGAGGGGCGGTGGCCGACCAGCCTGCCGTCTGGTAGGTAAGCAAATTATTTTTTTAACCCCCTCCATTCCAAAACCCGCCCCACTGCTGCTTCCCGGGAGCAGCCGCCAGTGAAATGTAGGAGGAATATATAGCCAACCTCTCTGCTGTACTGATTCAAATGGTTCCCTTGTGCATTATGGCACCAAGGCCTCTCCTGCAGAAATGTATCAGTACATAGGTCTGGTGGAAATTATTAACTGCTATTGTGTTTCACCCAGGATGCCAATCTAGGCAAAAACCATCATATGCAAACAGTCTTGGCCCTGCTTCAATAGACATCAATATCAAGAAACCCCTGTACCCTGGACGTTGGCTAGCACTCCTCTAGTAAATGTAAAACTTCTATAGCCTGGAACAGTACAATATCTGAATCCAGTTTTACATCCCCTCAATATGTAGCCGGGTATGCTATATCTATGTCTATACCGTCCAAATCAAAGCATTGTTTGCATGTAAAAGGGGAGATTCCAGACGGAATTCAACTCGATAAATCCATTACGAATAAACTGATGTCTGCTCCACTGAAACAGTACATCCACCCACACTTGATATATAAGTGAAAGAACGCAAAAAATGTGTGGCGAAAAAGGATGATACCTCACGGACGAACAACCCGCGGGGCAATTGGCAGATGTTGACGATTTATAGCCCCTTTCTCATCATCGGTTGTCATTCACAGAAACAGTCAAGCTCAAGCTTGCAGGCTTGCTCCCCAGACGGGAACACAAGCATCTCCAGATAGGTTTCAGACAATTTAACCCTTGACATTGAGGAGGAGCTTGAGTCCTGAAGAACAGTGGGCAAAGGATCAACAAATGGGTTCACCCATTGCACTACCTTCATATACTGCAGGAAGGAATGCTTGAATTAATCTCAGCTCATGGCAATCGCTCGAGCTACATGCAAGTCCATCTTTTTTCAACCATTATGCCACTTTTCAACCCAAAACCGGGTACAAACAAATAGGTCAATAGATGTAGAACTGTATCTATGTTACTGTACTTCTGTGAGAGTTCTCCACATATGGGTGACAGAAGGTTAAATCAAGTTGTTTTCTGGGATATTAAAAAGTGTGAAACCCATAAAACCTTTATTGGCTCTTACTTCATCCCAAAACATAAAAATGGTTTGGGAATGCATCCTTGAAATTATTAACTGTTGTAGAGTCCTTCTGAAGTTCTGATATTTTTTTGTCGTCATATGCTTCTTTGTTCCTACTGAGACCTCTGAGACTTCCTGTTTATTCAAGTAGCCCTCTCCTCCCCAGATAGGTAGAGATGGAAATAACAGCATACAGGTCAAAGCAAGGGGTTTATTGACTGCCACACCAATCCCCTATGTGGCTGCAATCATCGGACTCCAGTAGAATTACCAGCGCTTTCCAGCCAGCATTTCACAGGGGACCATAGCTGAGACACCTTTTTGTATGCTGTTCTATTTATCTCTGTCTCATATACATAGAGAACTGAAACTAATAATTCTTCCTTAGATGGAAATGTCGCGTAAATCTAATGTTTGCAAATCAGCCTCCTTTCCAATATTATTAGATAAAAGGTCAGGTTATTGCCAAGATCCAATTTATCTCCTGTCTCTGGCGGCAACCTAAAGATAATTGGTTCAAAGCTTACCTCCGTTTGTATGTGTAGGAGATCTGTCACAAACTTACATACCTCACTCCAAAAGGACTGAATGGAGGGGCAGCTGACAAACATGAGCCAACACTTCTTACAATACATCTCCTTTGTTCCCTTCAGTTTCACTGGCATTCTCAGCATCCAGACAGCTCTATGAAGAGTAAATACAGGATTTTGCTTTAGATAAGCTGGTTTAACTAATTTATATAGTAACTGAAAAGATACTTGCCACAGATGTTCAGCGTTTATTGGCGGAATTACTCCACCACAAAGCTGAGTTGGTATACTATCCCCTTCATCTTGAATGTCCATGATCAGCTCATACCAAGTTGCCACCACCTTCTTTGGTTGCTTGTTTTTAATTAGGTGCTTTTCCAGATCATTAGTTAATTAGGTGCTTTTCCAGATCATTAGTTCCACCTTTATACTCTCCCGCTGACTGGGCCCAGTTCTGTGTTTGTATTTTTTTCCCACTTGTACCCCATCATCTCAGTGATTTGTTGAAATAGGTCCCAAGAACAATATTGCCCCTCTTGAAAGATCTTGCCCCACTCGGTGATTCCAGCGTCTCACTGCCAACCTATCTTCCAGAAATCCTGGAGAGCCCGTAGAGTCCCAGGTTGGGGCATACTTGCTGTAATATGGCAACTTTGTTATGCGTCTTTTCTGTGCCCATAATTGTGCTGCCACCTGCAACACCTTTAAGTTGATCTTTTTAAAATATTTCTGGTGTCCAAACTTAAACATAAATGTAGGCCCACCATTTCCCACCTCATTAAGCAGGGTCTCTCAAAGCTTTGCACTACCTGCCCCACCTTTGTCTGAAAGGAGAAATCTAACAAAATGTAACTGGCAAGCCCAGGCATATAATTGGAAGTCTGGTAGCACAATACTGCCTTTGTCATACTTTTTCCATAGCTTCCTCCTTCAATTTTAATTCCCTTACCTGTTCACAAAAAGAATCTACCCTACTATGAAGTTGTTGAAACCATTCATTCTTAAAATGTAAGGGTATCATATTAAATGAAAAAGGGAATTTGGGGAGAATTGACATTTTAACTATGTTACTTCTCCCAAAGATTGTTAGCGGTAGATGTGACCAGCCACCTATCAACCTATTAATTTCTGCCATTGTTTTCTTAAAATGTAAATGCTCTAATTTTCCTAATGAATGGCCCACTTTTAATCCTACATATTTTATATTGTCTTTAATCAGATTGTACTTCTTCTCCATGTTCCATACCATTACCTCTGTGTTGGATGAGTTTGCCTCATACCCTGCAACCTCCCAAAACTCCACCACCAATCGATCTATACTCTCCAGGGTTGGCACTAGATTTTGTGTATAGACCATTACGTCATCCAAGTACAAAGAGATTTTTTTACACCAAGTGACAAACTAAAAGGAAGTGATTTGTTGTTCCATCCTGATTTTTTCAGCAAAAGGTTCATTATAGATTGAATAGGAGCGGAGAAAGGGGACAACCCAAATGTTCCCCCTAGTTATTTTAAAACTTGAATTAGGTTCCCATTTACCAAAACCTTTGCCTCGGGGGCATTATATATTGCCCGTATGGCCCTGCAAAATTTGTCACCCATATTATAATGGTTCAGCTTAGTATACTGGAATTGCCAGTTCACCCTGTCAAAGGCTTTAGGGCTATATGCATCATAGTTCCATTTTGCGATTCCTAAATAGCGATTTTTAAGGAATCGCTATTTAGGAATCGCAAAATGGTATGTATGAAGAAATTCGCTTTTAATTAGCGATTCCTTAATCTTCCTTAATTGCGAATTCGCATTTTGCAAATTCGCAATTAAGGAATAATTTCCAATGCATTCCTATGGGCCAGGAGGCCCATAGGAATGATTTCCAAATAATTCTCAAATTGCGAATTCGCAATTTGCTAATCGCAATTTGAGAATTATTGCAAGGGTGCAGGGGTGTCTCAAGGACACCCTGCTCCACCCCTGTAAATTACATGTGTATGCATATGGCGCACATACATGCCCTATGGGCATGTATGTGCGTCACATGCCACAATCAAAAATACAAATTAGTGTATTTTAAACAGAAATCGCAATTTACCACCAACTAGAAGTTGGTGATAAATTGCGATTCCTTAAGCTGAATTCGCAACAGTAAAATGCTTCATACATAGCATTTAAGGAATCGCAAAAATGCGATTCCTTAAATGCTATGGCAAATTAAGGAATCGCAAGTATTTGCGATTTCTTAAGATGCGATTGTTTGATACATTTCGAATCATGCTAATTAGCCTTTTGCGATTCGCAAAGGCCGAAATTCGGCGAATTTCGGCCTTTGCGAATCAAAAAAGACTTGATACATATGGCCCTTAGTAGCGTCAAGAGTAACAACAGCAAGGGGTAAATATTTCTCCAAGGCCAAATCGATGGCGCCTATAAGCTTGTGACTTCGTTGATGCATATATCTTCCTTTCATGTACCCCTTCTGATCTTCTACTATTAATCTCCCAATCACCTTACTCAATCGATTGGCGAGGATGCCTACAAAACATTCATAATCGCAATTCAAGAGAGGGGGACCCAAAAACCTGCTAGGCTTCTAGACCAATAGTTATATAAGCCTAGCAGGTTTCTGGGTCCTTCCCCTGTTTTAAAATTATAGTAACTACTGCTTCCTTCCAAGATTTTTGTAAAGGAGCTCCATCCGCCCAAATACATGCAAAACGTTCAATCAATATTGGACCAATGGTATTGCTTAGCTTTAAATACCATTCATTTGGAAGCCCATATGGACCATCTACTTTATTCTTTCTCCCTTTTTTATCACTACGGAGAGCTCATTCTGTTTTATATCTTCTTCTAGAGATTCCTTTCCGTCCCTTGAAAGTTTTTTCACTATCTGACTCTCAAGCCACCTGTTAACCTGAACCTCTGAGGTACGCAGGCCCTCTGTGTATAACTTCCCATAAAATTCCACAAAAGCTTGCTTGATCTCCTGTCTCTCCTTCACATTCTTCCCTACATATTATCTCATCTAGGTCATTTTTTTATTGTATCCGTTTTCATTTTCCAGGCCAGGCGTTTCCTGGCACTCTTGCAGTATTCAAAATGTGCTTGTTTACTGGCTTCCCAGCGTGCACAAACCCTACCATCTCGTGTGGCAAAAAGAGCATGTTTATGCTCAGAAATTTCCTCCTGCCACTTCTCAATAAGCTCTTCATCCACTAGTAATTCTCTACACCTCAGCTCAAGTGCCATTTTCTTTTGCTCCAAATCTGTGATCTTATCCTATATTCCTTCCTCTTTTGAGCTGAGATACTTATTATAATCCCTCTTATAAATGCCTTAAATGTATCCCATATGACATCTTTGAGTGCCGATGTATTATTCATTTTAAAAACCTCGATTGTCTTTTCCTTTAACTTATCTATTATAGCCTGATCATTCGATAGAGATCGATCTAGTGTCCATCTTCTATCTCGTCTTCCCATTCCCACCTTTATCTCTAGTACAACTGCTGCATGATCAGACAAATGAGCGGGAAGATGTCTAACACTTCTAACATCCACTCTTAAGGATTTGTCTATCATAAATAGTCAATTCTTGAGTAATGTTTATGTTTTTGATTATGGAAAGTAAACTGTTGCTCATCCTTATGTCTATCTCGCCAAATGCCGCACTGTCCAAGCTGTCTCTTCAAAAATTTAATATAAGATTGCATTTTGGGATTGAATCTTGATCGACTTTTGTTAGATCTGTCCTGACGGTAATCCATTATTACATAAAAATCGTCATACCATATGATAGAAAATTGGAACTGAATGAGTTCTGAAGCCAAAGATTGTAGGGGCTCTATATCATCGATATTTGGGCCATAATTCCCTACCAATAAATGACGCATATCAAATATTTTCAGGACCACAATGACCCACCTCCTCATCTTATCCACTTTCCACTCCACAATTGTTATTTCTGTTTGCTTTTTTGTCAATATGATAACTCCCTTTGTGTGGCTATTTTGTTCACTACAGACCAGCCGCCCAACCCACCTCAGCTTTTTACATATCTCTAAGAATTTTGCTTGGGCAGGTGCGACTCTTATAAGATTATTATTTGGGCTGGGGCATCCTTCAAGTATTGGAAAACTTTCCTTCTCCTACTTTCGACCCGTAATCTGTTTATATTCCAGGACAGGATCTGTATATTACTGTTACGTTTTGTATTTTATCCTTTGGCCTATATAAAACTTCCTACCTTTTATATCATATTCAGCAATGGGACATTTGTTTTGCATTTTCTATTGATGCTCCCCACCCCGTGTTCCCTTCGCCCCCCCCCCCCCTTCGCTGGAGAACCCTACCCCCTTTTTTCTTAGCTAGTCTAGCCATTTTAGTCCTGTCAGGGAGGGAGGTTTAAATAATATCACCTATATAGAAGAAAAACTAAGGGAGAAAAAGAAAGATGCAAAAGAGAAAAGGAACAAGATAAAAAAGAAAAAAGAGAAAAAAAAAGTAACGACCAGCATTGTCGGATTCTTGACAGAAATGACTCACTTCTATATGTAACTAAGAAACCTGAATTCAAAACCAGGGGGGAAAGAAATATAAACGCACCCCTAAGCCTTTTTTACAAAATCTTACAGTGTCTTAGGTCATCTTGAGTTTCTCCATCAGTGCATCAGCTCCTTCAGGGTCCTTCAGGTTATATATCTCATTGTTAATCATAGCTCACAGAGTGGCCGGAAACTTCAACTGAACAGTTCCTCTGATCCTCCTGAAGTTGTCCATTCTTTTCCCAAGCTCCAACAGCCTGTTCAAGGTCAAGGAGACGTATGATCTGATGTTAAAGGACAATCCCTCTCCAGATAAAGCCCCTGCTGTTAGAGTTGTATTCAAAAGTTTGTCTTTGATGGAAAATGCAGGAAAATTCACAGAAAATCTGCGTGGCTTTGTCTTGCCTGTATCTTTCTTAAAAGGATACCTATGTATCCTTTGGATATCCTACAGTAGGATCTTGACAGGCCCTTCCCAAACCCACTAGATTTCAGCAGGTTGGCTATGAATGTTTTTATATCCCCCTCTCACTTCCTTCAGGCATGTTTAGAATTCTGATATTATTACGCCTTAAGGTATTATTGAGAACTTCCAATTTATCTTGGCTCTCCTTGAGTTTAACCTTTAAAACGGACAGATCGTTCCTATGCTTTGTTGCGCGTTCCTGTAATTCCACAACTGATAATTCTAATGCCTGCGGTCTGTGAGATAGGGATTCCAATTTTTCTGCTTTTCCTTCTGAAACATCCTGGATCTCCTTCTGATTTCTTTGGGACGTAGCAAGCCCGCTTCTAAGTTCCTCTGCAAGTAATTTTATTAATTGTTCCAGGGAACTCAAATGTAGAGGGAGATTGCGCTGTTACTCCTAATTGACCTTTCACTTTCATAAGATTATTATTTGGGCTGGGGCATCCTTCAAGTATTGGAAAATTTTCCTTCTCCTACTTTCGACCCGTAATCTGTGTATATTCCAGGACAGGATCTGTATATTACTGTTACGTTTTGTATTTTATACTTTGGCCTACATAAAACTTCCTACCTTTTATATCATATTCAGCAATGGGACATTTGTTTTGTGTTTTCTATTGATGCTCCTCACCCTGTGTTCTCTTCGCCCCCCCCCCCTTCGCTGGAGAACCCTACCCCCTTTTTTCTTAGCTAGTCTAGCCATTTTAGTCCTGTCATGGAGGGAGGTTTAAATAATATCACTTATCTAGAAGAAAAGCTAAGGGAGAAAAAGAAAGAGATGCAAAAGAGAAAAGGAACAAGATAAAAAGAAAAAAGAGAAAAAAAGAAAAAAAGTAACGACCAGCATTGTGGGATTCGTGACAGAAATGACTCACTTCTATATGTAACTAAGAAACCTGAATTCTAAACCAGGGGGGAAAGAAATATAAACGCACCCCTAAGCCTTATTTACAAAATCTTACAGTGTCTTAGTTCATCTTGAGTTTCTCCAGCAGTGCATCAGTTCCTTCAGGGTCCTTCAGGTTTTACATCTCATTATTAATCGTCACTTACAGAGTGGCCGTAAACTTCAATTGAACAGTTCCTCCGTTCCTCCTGAAGTTGTCCATTCTTTTCCCAAGCTCCAACGGCCTGTTCAAGGTCAAGCAGACATATGATCTGATGTTGAAGGACAATCCCTCTCCAGATAAAGCTCCTGCTTTTAGAGTTGTATTCAAAAGTTTGTCTCTGATGGAAAATGTAAGAAAATTCACTGAAATTCTGCGTGGCTTTGTCTTGCCTGTATCTTTCTTAAAAGGATCCCCATGTATCCTTTGGATATTCTGCAGTAGGATCTCGACAGGCCCTTCCCAAACCCACTAGATTTCAGGAGGTTGGCTATGAATGTTTTTATATCCCCCTCTCACTTCCTTCAGGCATGTTTAGAATTCTGATATTATTACGCCTTAAGGTATTATTGAGAACTTCCAATTTATCTTGGCTCTCCTTGAGTTTAACCTTTAAAACAAACAGATTGTTCCTATCCTTTGTTGCGCCTTCCTGTAATTCCACAAATGATGATTCTAATGCCTACGTTCTGTGAGATAGGGATTCCAATTTTTCTGCTTTTCCTTCTGAAATATCCTGGATCTCCTTCTGATTTCTTTGGGAAGTAGCAAGCCCGCTTCTATGTTCCTCTGCGAGTAATTTCATTAATTGTTCCAGGGAATTCAAATGTAGAGGGAGATTGCGCTGTTACTCCTAATTGACCTTTCTCTTTCATGTGGGGCATATAAACTCGAGTACGACTTACTTCAGATGGTTCCATCAGTGCCCCCCAATCTTTTCCCCTACAAAGCTTAGTTCTCGTTCGTTCATGCCATCTCCGGCTAGACTTTGGTGTCTATTTGGGTTCACAGGGATTTGAGCTATCTCTGTCACCCTTCCCCCCCATTCTGGTCTTACAACATCATTTCATATCTGACTTCTTTATCTATGGTGTGAGTCACTCCAGGTGCCGACATGGGTCTTGAGGAGCCTAAACGGGAGGTATGGACAATAGCTGCTGGTTGGCTTATCTCTGGCCCTTTTCCTGTAACTTAAAATAAGATCTAAGAGAGGGGGGTGACCTTTAACTCCTTGGTTTGGGAAGTAGGGCCCCTCGCTCTCTCTTTTTGTATGGGGAGACCGAGATAATGTTAGTACCTCTTTTTTTGGGGTGTATTCCCAGCTTCCCCCTGGAGCGCCACAAGAGTATCCTTTTTTAGGTTAGATTCTTTCGCTTTTGTTAGAGGTATCTCATCTCCTTTCCTGAAGAGGTAGTTTCTCTCTCCCCCTTCAAAAACCCCTGCACTCCTGAGCATGCATCTGTTAGGCTTCTGAGCCTTCTATCCCTTCCCCCGCATTGACCACACCCCTGTCTCATCCCTACCTGGGAAGCAGCATGCCAGAAGAGCACTTTTCACCTTTTTGATGGCAACTGCAGCCGGTAGACAGACCTCTGTTGTTCCACTCTCCTTGGTCTTGGGTCTAGATTTAGCCTGTTCAAAACCAACACTCACCCTTTGCACTGGTTGCTCGAGCAGGTCTGCTGGATATTCCGCTCTGTGAAATTCCGCTCTGCACAGGGTGCTGTGACTCCAGCCTCTCCCAGTGATCCTAGAGGTTAAGTCACAAATTCATCTTGTCTCCTGCACTGCCCGCCTCCAGAACCCAGCACTCTCCAGGACCCGGGGCGGCGCGGAACCGCCCATCAGCTGAGGCATCCTCCTGTCACACCCAGCACCTTCACTCCGCTCTAAGAACCACTCGTCCGAACAGCGGCCAAAACACAGTACAGGTATCTGCTTTGCCCGAAAAAGGCCTTAAATTCATATAAAGTTTACCGAAGCTGGGTCATTCTGATCCCGAAACCCATTAGTTTAATTTGCTCTACTTCCTCCTCCCTCTCGTTGACTCTGATAACCTCCCTGCCTCAAGATGTGTGCGTGGGCAGCCGCTAGCTGTCCGCCATGTTCTCCTGCAATTCTGATATATCCTGCAACTGGGAACTGTTGCTGGATTGGACTGAAAGAGCTAGAATTATCTTAATACATCAAATGGATTTAAAACTGCAGTGGTAACAATGCACATGTAACTTGCCACAGCCAGTGCATCACACATTGATCAACCTCTCCTCTTCATTTGTCAGGGTCGAAAGAAGGATCCTTTGGAGTAAAATAATCTTCCAGAGTGAGCCTACGTGGCTCAACGAGATTATAAGCAAACTATATAAATTAGATAGAAACACATTCTGTGTAAAAACTTTATTACGTCACGAGAAGAAACAAGTATAGAATTGATATTGGTATGAATGAAGCAGAGGTAACAACCAAATAGAAATATCGAGTGGTAGTTTCTGTTGAAAATTATCCTGCCTTCCATTTCTGAAGGCTATCATTATCTTGGCAAAATCTTTCATGAATGATTTTAAGCAACATAATGGCAAATACGAAGAGATTTCAGCCCCAGCTCTGGTAGAAGCTCCCAATACAAAACAGATGTTCACCTGCTGTGTTGCTCCCAAAGGACATGGTGATTTATGATTAAGAAGTAATCTTGTCTGAAGGGAAATATTATGTTATGTAAGGCCAATCATATTGAAGTTCTCAGAACTGAGGTGAAATTGCTATCAAACTGGGGTCTCAGCTACTTGGGGCATTGATGTTTTGTATAACTTGCTATAGGTGCCAAATAGCAACCTGTTATCATTGGTTAAGGCGGAAGCTCAGGGCAGGTCACTTGGATCAAAGTAGACTACTTGCTCATTTTTTGGGTTGATATCAAGGCCTAGATATGGGTTTCTAAATCACAAAGAGGGATATTTAAAAGGACACAGAAACGGGGTGTAGTGCAGGTATACTAAGTTTGCTTATCTCACTAGAATATAATGTATACGATCTGTTGTGAAATGTATAGTTCCTCCTGGCACATGAAACCATATGTATATCTACCTCTAAAACGTAATTGTAGGTTAACATTTTGTTTCTCCGGCCAGGTACTCACTGGATATGACAAAAGCCTAGACGGTGGTGCCAAAATAATATTGGCTGTTCAGACTTTCCATAGAGGAGATAGAATAAACAATTCAGGTTTTATTTTACTGACCAGTCCTCAACACTCTGTAAACATAATATAATTGACCTATTTTGGCTGATATATGTAAGGAAAGTCATGATGATTAAATGAGCAGACTGAAATTTTAAATGAATGTAAATGGATAGAATGGATAGATAGATGTATAACATATTATGATTTTTCAAAGATATTAACATAGAGAGTATGCAAAGTACAAAGATGGTAATCTCTACTAATTAAAGCAAAGGATCAGTGAAAAATATAATTTTAGGGGTCTCTTCACCAATAAAGTTGGAAAACTATGGGTGAAGATTACTGCCTCCGCCAGCCAGCATTTTTCAAACTTTATGGTATTCACAGAATTCACATGGAAAAGCTTTGCTAGGCACAGGCTTCCAGGCTTACTCTTGGGAAGCACACATGACCTTCGATGCATAGTCTTGTTCTCCCTATATGGAGTTCTACATAGTGGAAAACTATGCACAGGGGTAACAGAATCGCATCTGCTAATACACCCCTTTCCCTACACCCCCAGCAGATATGATTGTGATCCATTTCCCTTCCCCCTCTGGAAAGAAACTTTACGTCAACCTTTTACCAAAGAAATAATCCAACCATTTCCAGTGTGGGATAATGGAATAAGACGAGTTTGTGAATGTCTAGAGGCATACTTTTTTGTGAGCATTCAGAAACTTCTAAGGCTAACCGAGCATTTGGACACCCATCCACCCACCCCTCCCCAGATTTGGGTTTTGGTGGTACGAAAAACTGCACAATTGTCCCCACAAGTAAATGGGCTTATCCCTGACATCAACCTCTTCTGAATTCCTGGCAGGCGGTAAAAAAGGGAAATTTTGTTCTAAAATGTAGATTTTTGTATTGGGCAGCTCATTTGTTACACAGATAAAGAATGCTTCTTTAAGACTTCCTATTTAGGAAGATTTTGTAAACGTTGGTATTAGGAATTGTATACATTGTACTGTATATATAAATTGAGGTAACAACGCCTTTCAAAGTATCTTTCTTTGCCTCATTCTCTTTGTTTACGGAAAATCACAGGAGCAACTGAGGACTTGTTCCACCATTTTTCCCCTTCTACACAAACAGTAGATTTGGAAACTGCAATTATCCTTTTGGGATTGCTAAATGTTAAATGACTGTTCCAAATGAATCTGGGAATTTTGATTCTAATAGTGTCACCAACTTGATAGTCATAAAATTGAACTCTATTCAATCAATTGTATCTTGAACACATTTGTATTTGTTTACATTTAACCACCTCATTGACCCTTGCTTTACACCTTTAACAATTATAAGAAGCAATGTTTCTCCTTGTGAATTCCCATAGCAGCCCAGGTTCTGGTGTTAACCTGGGCTGCTATGAGAATTCACAAGGACATATTATCAGGCCCATTATCGCTGCTTTAGCAGTAGTTTCCTGCCGATAAAGCGGCAATAACTTTATTGCCTGTTCTTGATAATATGCCCCTCAATTTGGAATTCTAACATCCAGTAGAGATCTAGAAACAATAAATCTGTTCAAAAACTATACGAGTGGCTATAGGAAGCTGTTGATATCCTGATACCACTAAAAACCACACCACAGAACAAAAGAAAACAAGCTCCTTGGTTAAATACTGAGATAAAAGAGATAAATCAACAAATTAGAAAGCTGCAACGTGCCTGGCTCAAAACAAATGCCAACCAAGACAAACATTGCCTACAGGAAATTAACAGACTGTACAATTCGGCTATCAAGAAAGTGAAGGAAAAATACTATTCGGACAGAATTCAAAATGCTAAAGATGCAAATAAAGAATTCTATAAAATTCTCAATGAATTTCTTAAACCAAATTGCCTAGAAGCAGCTCATCCCGTTACACAAGAGTTCACTGACAAACTGGCAAATCATTACGCTGACAAAGCAGACACGTTGGGCTCATACTTAACACAGAGACAAAGCATCAGCACTAACCCTTTTACAAAGCCATAATCCAAGAGTACTCTAACACAGCCTGTCCGTTCCTTACAACACATTTCACACAATGAATTTATGGATCTGGTCAAAGCAAGCAGGCCTGCCAGCTGCCCTTCTAACCAGTGTCCTCTGCAAAGTTTCAAGACAATTCTTCTAACAACATGTGCTGCCACTCCAGTAAGGAACATCATCAACAACTCTTTAACTACTAGAATATTTCCAGAACTCAAAAAGTCATACATACGCCTATTAATGAAGAAAACAAAACCTGGTCCAGCTGATCCTTGCCAACTACAGACCGATTTCAAATGGACCTTTCCTGGAAAAACTGATAGAAAGAGCAGATTTCGCCCACGAGTCATTATTAAGTGTAGAGAATGCCATACTTTCAGTCTTCCAAACTGGATTCCACCCAGGAAGAGGCACAGAGTCTGCCCTCTTTGCCTTCTGAGATGACCTGCAACAGGGTTGCTTGCGTACTTCTCTTGGACCTCTCAGCTGCCTTTGACATGGTTGACCATGACACTCTGATACAATGACAACCAAGAAGCCGGCATAGAGGGGACTGCTCTAGACTGGATTGCGTCCTACCTATGCAACAGAACTAATGTCATCCATACCCCACCTTTCTCGTCCAAACCGTACTTCACAAAAGCAGGGGTCCCTCAAGCTCTATTATCTCGCCCATGCTTTTCAACATCGACACAAAGTCATTAAAGGCACTGATCAATCAATTTCACCTAACGTGCTATAACTATGCAGATGGCACGCAAACACTCCTTCAATTGCAATTCCTGAAAGATATTGGAAACTCACCAATTTTCAGCTGTCTCAGAGCTGTGGATCAATGGATAATGTGGGCCATCTCAAATTGAATGCTTCCAAAATGGAAATTCTCACGTGGGACAATTGGAAACATTATGACCCACTCACCATGTGGCCTGATGATCTGGGAACCCTGCCTAAAATATCGAAGGAAGTAAGAAATCTCGAAATGACCGTGGACTCCAAGCTATCGATGAATGCCCAAGTGGACAAACTAGCAAGATCAAGCTTTGTTACTATACAACATTCTACAACGAATCTTCCCTCATTTGGGATTTCCACACAAGGTCCAGGCTACCATCGCCCTTTTTTTGTCCAAACTCGATTACGCCAGTAGCCTCTACCATGGATCACATTTAATGACCATGAAAAGACTACAACTGATTCAGAACTCGGTTGCCAGACTACTCTTACGTATAAAACCGTGAGACCACATCTCCCCTGCCTTTAAAGTCCTGATTACCGGTTCACAGAAGATCCACGTTCAATCTGCTTTGTATCATTCACAAAGTGATACATGGAACAGGACCAGTCTTCATCAGGAATAAAATCACCAGACACATTCAACAAAGGAACCTCCGCTCTAGAGTGGCACCTCACCATAAAATCCCAAGATACAAGAAAAAAAAACATGGGTGGCACATCCTTCTCTGTTCAAGCAGCAAAACTATGGAATTCTTTACCCCCCAACATAAGAGCCACCTTATCTGTAGAAAACACCTCAAGATAATAATAATAATAATAATAAAGGAGCTAGTAGAGCGCATGGTGACGCCATCCCGGCGTGTCCCCGCGCTGTGGAGAGAGCAGCAAGATGGAGTGAAGAGCTAAAGGGTAAACAGATGGGTCTTTAAAAGTTTCCTAAAAGTTGTTTCAGACTCCGCGAATCTGATGTTCGTTGGGAGGGAGTTCCAGTGGTTGGCAGCCAACACACGAAAGGAGCGGCCTCCCATTCTGGCCTTCTTTATACGAGGAACTTTAAGAAGACCCATGCCCGTCGAGCGAAGTGCTCTGTTGGGCACATAAGGGATGGCCAGATCCTTCAGGTATTCAGGGGCTTTCAGCGAGGTTATCCTGTAGCAGATTAAGAGTGCTTTAAACAGGATCCTCTTTTTTATAGGGAGCCAGTGAAGAGCAGTCAAAGTAGGTTTAGATGCAGCTCTTTTGGGGAGTTTAAGTATCAGCCGTGCTGCCGTATTTTGAAGGACCTGCATCCTTCTAATGTTCTTTTCTGTAGTCCCCAATAACAGCACATTACCGTAATCAATGCGGGAGGTGACTAATGCTTGGGTCATGGTACGTCTGGCCTCAAGAGGAAGAAGGTCCAGAGTACGATTTAGGGTCTTCAATACCCCAAAACATTTCCCTACTACTTTATTTACGTGGCTCTCAAATGAGAGTTTGGGATCAACCCAGACTCCCAGGTTCTTAGCCTCCTTGCAGGGGATAGGTAGAGGACCCAAACAGGGAGGCCACCATTCCTGAGTCCAGCTGGCATCATTACCCCCTATCACTAGGACCTCAGTTTTTGAACCATTGAGCTTCAGGCAGTGTTGGTTCATCCAACCTGCAAGCTCCTGCATGCAGGTTTTAAAGTTGGCCGCTGCTAGGGTGGGTGACTGTGATAGGGAGATAAGCAGTTGAGTATCGTCGGCATAAGATACTAATTTTATGCCGTACGATTGGACCACATCAGCCAGCGGGGCCATGTACAGGTTGAACAGGGTGGGGCTCAGGGCAGAGCCCTGAGGCACCCCCTGTTCTAAGGCTATGCTGTGTGAGAGAAACGTACTTCTCTGAACCTGGAAACTGCGGTCGATAAGGAAGGCTTTTATCCAAGCTAATGCCTCCTTGGTGACCCCAGCTTTGCTCAGACACTGTAGCAAGATGGAGTGTGCCACAGTGTCAAACGCATCGCTGAGGTCCAGCATAATGAGTGCCATTGTGTGACCTTCATCAGCTCCAGCCCGCAGAGTTTCGGTCGCTCTCAGGAGGGCTGTCTCCGTTGAATAGTTCTTCCGGAAGCCAGATTGGGAGCTGTGCAGGGATTTATTGGATTCTAAGTGATCCATAAGTTGGCCAATTTTTCAGTCACTTTCGCAAGGTAAGGTAAGAGAGAAATGGGTCGTAAATTTTCCAATATGTCTTGGCTTACATTGGGTTTCTTTTTTATTGGCAGCACTATTGCTTTCTTCCAGTCTCCCGGGAGGGAGGCTGAAGAGAAAGATAATTGAATTATGTGTCTAAAGAAGGGTTCCAATACCTCTAAGCTAGCCGTAAGTACTTTCGGGGGGGCCGGGTCCCGGGGGGAGCCTGATTTGACACTTTTGCATACTTTTACCAGTGTTTCAGAAGGGGGAACCAAGAAGCAGTGTAAGCAGGGCTCTGACAAACTAGTCTCAATGCTTTCCTTAAAATCATGGCTAGAAGTCAAGTTACCAGAAAAGTTGGCATAAATGTCCGTGATTTTCCCAGCGAAATACTTTGCAATTTTATTGCAAGTTTCCACAGAGTCATTGCAGGACGTATTGTCATTAGAGAGTACAGAAATCTCCTTAAAGATTTTAAAGAGCTCCCTAGAGGAGTTATCTGCGTCATCAATGCGGGTTTTGTAGTGCCCGGCTTTGGAGGTGCGTATTTTTTTATAGTATTCCTTTTGCATTTTTTTATATTGAGTTTTAATAATAGGGCAAAAATTTGCACGCCATTCGCGCTCTAATTTTTTACAGGCAGATTTGATCGTCTGAAGTTCAGAGGTATACCACAGAGCAGTTTTTCTAGCGTTTTTTGCATGTTTCCCACTCTGAATAGGAGCGGTTTTGTCAAGGGCTCTTAGAATGCGGTTCTGCAGGTGATTGTAAGCTGTTTCACAGTCTGTGCCTCCTAAAGGACCTTCTGACACCAGTAACTCATTAAAAGTTTCCTGAGAGAAAAGTTTCCACCTCCTACGCCGGTAGCGGTGCTCAGAATCCTTTTTAGTTCCAGCCTCAGGTAGCTGAACGAAAAAAGGAATGATGGAATGATCGGACCAGGGGACCGGAATCGGAGAAGTAGAACGTACTCCAGAGTTGTTACCAAAGATAGGGTCTAAGAGGTGGCCAAGTCTGTGAGTGGAGCCTTGGTTAATAAGGTCGAGCTGTAGAGAATGAAGTTCTGACCTAATGTCTTTTGCTTCCATATCAAGAGGATCATCAAAGTGAACATTCATATCACCAAGTACCAGGAATCTGCTTTTCCTAATCACTTGGTGTGCAGTGGTTTCTATCAGGCTAGTAGTAAAATCATACATCCTGCCTGGGGGTCTGTAAACGAGAATGCCAGAGAGAGAGGTTTGGGGTCCTGTGATGATGGTGAAAGAGCCTGCTTCACAGTGATCAATAGTCAGGGCCGATAGGGAGCATTGTATAGGAGTCTTAGTAGCAATTGCAATACCTCCTCCCCTGCCTTTCTTCCTATCAAGTCTAGAAAGGGAGTAGCCAGGAGGCATAGCCTCTATGACGTCAGGGTCGGAGAGTTCTCCTAGCCACGTCTCTGTGAAAAACATAACATCAAAATCTTCGTCCTCCAGTAGGTGGTAGATGTGAATACTATGTTTGCTGAGAGAGCGGCAGTTTAGCAGACCCGCCTTAATCTGCTTATCAGAGCGAGCTGTAACCTGTAGACTATCGGGTTTGTATGGGCACAGAGGGCAGCCATGCAACGATAGCGCCTCCATGGAATGTTTGCAGGGTAGGGAAACCTTGGGACAGAGATCAAGCAGCTCCTGTCTAATATACCGTAGTCTGGGGGCAGATGCGAGACCAGAGTCCATAGCCCCGCGCCACGTCCTGTCGCGGACGGGCGCAGACGGGCTGGACTTTGGCTCGACTTCGGCGCGCTTCCGGCGCGCCCGCTGCACGCGTCCACTGCGCGGACGCGGACCTACGCACATTTTATAGGCGACCTAGGGGCGACTAGAGCGCTGAGCTAGCAGCCCTGCGCCCGGAAGTGCTGGGCTCCTCCTCCACCCTCCGCAACAAACGCCCAAGATGGACGCGGCGGACCGGGGCGGGAGTTTTAAAAGTGAACAGAGTGATTTCAGGTGAGGCGCAATTTAAAATCTTACATAGTATTACACAAACATAAAAATTAGCAGCATTCGCCAAAATTTAAAAACGCTATTGGAAATCAGCGCTCGCAGTGTAACACAGGAGACACACAGCGTGAGCGGATAGAGTCAGCCACTGCCACCGGCTGGACTCTTCTCCACCACGCGAGTGTGCTGAAGTGGGGATTTTATACAATATTGCAGTACAGCGTGACTAGAGCGCTGAGCTAGCAGCCCTGCGCCCGGAAGTGCTGGGCTCCTCCTCCACCCTCCGCAACAAACGCCCAAGATGGACGCGGTGGACCGGGGCGGGAGTTTTAAAAGTGAACAGAGTGATTTCAGGTGAGGCGCAATTTAAAATCTTACATAGTATTACACAAACATAAAAATTAGCAGCATTCGCCAAAATTTAAAAACGCTATTGGAAATCAGCGCTCGCAGTGTAACACAGGAGACACACAGCGTGAGCGGATAGAGTCAGCCACTGCCACCGGCTGGACTCTTCTCCACCACGCGAGTGTGCTGAAGTGGGGATTTTATACAATATTGCAGTACAGCGTGACTAGAGCGCTGAGCTAGCAGCCCTGCGCCCGGAAGTGCTGGGCTCCTCCTCCACCCTCCGCAACAAACGCCCAAGATGGACGCGGCGGACCGGGGCGGGAGTTTTAAAAGTGAACAGAGTGATTTCAGGTGAGGCGCAATTTAAAATCTTACATAGTATTACACAAACATAAAAATTAGCAGCATTCGCCAAAATTTAAAAACGCTATTGGAAATCAGCGCTCGCAGTGTAACACAGGAGACACACAGCGTGAGCGGATAGAGTCAGCCACTGCCACCGGCTCTTCCCCACAAATAACCACCATACGCAAACAGATCAATATACAGCATTTCTCTGTATATAAGCATTTATTTGTACTATAGATGTGTACCTATATATGTGTATTGTTTTGTATAAACATGTAAAATGCTAATGTTTAAAAAGTGTAGTTATTATATATATTTATTAGTTCTGTTTAACAAATGTATATATTACTGATTGTTGTTTTTAACATGTATATAAGTGACTGCATAAATAACTAAATATTTTTATCATAACTATCTACAATTGCTTCACTACTGATCTACAAAACAAATATATATGTATACAAAATAAATAAAACTAATTTGAAGTATAACATTTGAAAGCCAGAGTTTAATTAATGTCAAGTCAAGTCAAGTCATAGAATTTATATAGCGCACTACATACCCAGAGGGTTTCAAGGCGCTTAGGGAGGGGAGGAGGATTACTTGTCAAATATCCACGTTTTAAGTTGCTTTCTGAATGCCAGGTGGTTCTGGGTAAGGCGAAGGTAAGCGGGGAGTGAGTTCCATGTTTTAGCAGCCAGGTATGAAAAGGATCTGCCTCCCATGGTGGTCTTGTTGATGCGAGGTACAGTGGCGAGGGCTTGGCTGGAGGATCGTAGTTGGCGGGAGGGGGTGTAGAAGGACAGTCGTGAGTTGAGGCAATCTGGTCCGATGTCGTAGAGTGATTTGTGTGCGTGGGTAAGCAGTCGGAAAGTGATCCTCTTATTGACGGGTAGCCAGTGGAGGTCTTTAAGGTGACCAGAGATGTGTTCGTTGCGAGGGATGTCTAATATGAGCCTGGCTGAGGCGTTTTGGATTCGTTGGAGTTTCTTCTGGAGTTTTGCGGTAGTACCTGCGTAGAGGGTGTTTCCGTAGTCCAGTCGGCTCGTGACCAGAGCGTGGGTGACTGTTTTCCTTGTATCGGAGGGGATCCAGCGAAATGTCTTTTTGAGCATGCGAAGAATGTTGAAGCAGGAAGAGGATACGGCATTGACTTGTCTGTTCATTGAGAGTGAAGAATCCAGGATGACGCCTAGGTTCCGTGCGTGGTCTGTCGGGGTGGGTGCTTTTCCGAGGGCTTCCGGCCACCATGAGTCGTCCCATGCAGAGGGGGATGTACCTAAGATGAGGACTTCAGTTTTGTCTGAGTTCAGTTTCAAACGGCTTTGTTTCATCCATTCGGCAACTTCTTTCATTCCTTCGTGTAGGTTAGTTTTGGCGGTGCTGGGGTCATTGGTGAGAGAAAGGATCAGTTGAGTGTCATCAGCGTAGGAGATGATGTTGAGGTTGTGTTGGCGTGCGATGGCTGCGAGGGGGCTCATGTATACGTTGAAGAGGGTGGGACTGAGTGAGGATCCTTGTGGTACGCCGCAGATGACTCCAGAGGCCTCGGACTTGAATGGTGGAAGGCGGACTCTCTGGGTTCTTCCGGTGAGGAACGAGGTGATCCATTCAAGTGCTTTTCCTTGGATTCCGATGTTATTGAGGCGTTGTAAAAGGGTGCTGTGGCAGACTGTGTCAAAAGCTGCGGAGAGGTCAAGGAGGATGAGGGCGACTGTGTCTCCTTTGTCCAGTAGAGTTCGAATGTCGTCTGTTGCTGCGATGAGGGCGGTCTCCGTGCTGTGTTTGGCTCGGAAGCCAGACTGTGAGGAGTCTAGGGATTTGTTGGCTTCGAGGAAGGCGGCGAGCTGGTTGTTGACAGCTTTCTCGATGACTTTGGCCGGGAATGGAAGAAGTGAGATGGGGCGGTAATTTTTGAGTTCGGTTGGGTCCGCTGTTGGTTTTTTCAGAAGGGCGGTGAGTTCAGCGTGTTTCCAGTCTTCCGGGAAGGTGGCGGAGTTGAAGGAGCAGTTGATGACGTCTCGGAGGTGCGGTGCTATGACGGAGTCTGCTTTGTTGAAGATGTGGTGAGGACATGAATCTGTGGGGGATTGTTGTTGTCAAGTCGATCCTTGAATGCTGTTTTCTTGGCTTTTCGGATCAGTTGGTGGTGAGTGCGGGTGGCGCTTTTGAAGGCGTCCTTGGTGCTGGTGGTTGGGTCTCTTTTCCAGGCCTTTTCAAGGGAGCGGCAGAGTTTCTTGGACTTCTTGAGATCATCGTTGAACCATGAGGTCTTCTTGCTGCCAGGTTTGCTTTGACGTTTTTTCAGTGGTGCTAAGGTGTCGGCGGTGTTGGATAACCATAGGGTGAGGTTGGCGGCGGCTTCGTTAGCGTTAGAAGAGAGGGCTGGGGGGTTTAGAAGAAGCGATGAGGAGATGTGGTCGAAGGTGATTTTGTTCCAGTTTCTTTGCAGAGTTGGTTGGGGGTGGTTGATGGGTTTCGGCTTGTTGTAGGTGAAGTGAACGCAGCTGTGGTCAGTCCAGAGGAGATCCGTAGTGTGGCTGAAGGAGACATGGTTGCTGGAGGTGAAGATGGGGTCGAGTGTGTGACCTGCGATGTGGGTGGATGCATCTTTGATCTACGTATACTACCTTCTGTTATGCACCTATATACCTCCCATGTACTTATAGATCTGTATCTTTATTAGTTTTGTATCTATATATTTATTACGTTTACTTATTTATTACTTTTTTTCTAACTCAGCATATACAATGCACTACCGTATTTTCACCCTATACTGCTCTCAATAAATCCTCAACTCTCTGACTCATCTCAAACCTCTTTCTACTACTCTTTCCAATGCACTAGCCTATTTCTCACCCTATACCTCTATAAATATATCCATTACCTCCACTCTTTCATTCATCTCAAACCCTATACCACTAGTATGGTCCCCAAAATAACCCTTTCGAGACTCTTCCCTACTCCTCCCCTCCTTGCATCATCTAATACCTCTTTTTACTATTCCAATCCCCCAAACAAGCTTTTCTAAACCCTCCCTCTGACTCTTACCTTCCTCCTCCCTTTTACTCATCCCCCTCCAACTCCCTTTTACTCATCCCAAGCCTCCTCCTACTCCTATGAGCTCCAAAGAAAAATCTAAATCCTTCCCTTCTATCCCAGCATTATCCTTTTCAATCCAGATAACAGCTTAACATGTCCACCACTCAAATAAATTTCATATTTCATTGTACTAATTCACCACTAATACTTTATGGGTTCCAGAGTAGCGTGCTACTCGCCAAAAAAGCACTTCAACACGTCATCAGGGGGAGCAAGCGCTATACAAATGCAAACCTTTTGACCCCTTCTCCCCTTTCGCTATCCTTCTCAATCCAAATAACTGACTAACATAATCATCACTCAAATTACTCTCATATTTCACTGTACTAATTTACCACTAATACAGTGTGGGTTCCAGAGTAGGATCTACTTGCCGAAAAAAAGCACTTCAACTATATAGCAAGCGCTATATAAATCCAAACTCTTTCCTTCTCTATCCCTCCACTACCCTTCTCAATCCAAATAGCTGACTAACATATCCACTACCCAAATTACTTCCCTATTTTCACTATATTAATTCACCACTAATCCTTTTATGGGTTCTGGAGTAGCGTGCTACTTGCAGAAAAAGCGCTTCAACGCCTTGTCAGGGGGGAGTACGTGATATAAAAATGCAATTCTCCTGTAACGTTCCTTTCTTTTGGTCAATAATCAGTTATGAATTTCGATACTCTACACATAACAGAATCCAATGGGAATGCAGTACGCCAATCAAATTTTGAAATACATGATTGAGTCTCAAAGTCTACTGAAGCTACTATGCACTGTTCCATTTGTCTTCGCATTCTGCATTATCATCAATAATGGGAAACCGAGAAAATAAATCTGTAATTTTGTTGGAAAAACCATGAACATAAACCATTGAAAAATCATATTATAACAACTTTGTAGCAAGTTTATGATCCATTCTAAGTTGAAAATGTGTTCCCCATAACAGATTTCAGAACTTCTGTATTGCCCAAGTACAAGCCAGCATTTCCTTCTTCATTACAGAATAGGATTTTTCAATATCTTTAAACACTCTGGATGTAAATGCCACATTGCAATCTACATTCTTGAATCTTTGCGTAATAACAGCTCCCAAACCTCTGTCACTGGCATCAGTAGTTACACTTATAGGGAGACCTAGTACATAGAGTTTTAGTAGAGGGACTTGCGATAAATCATTCTTTATCTGAGTAAAAGCCTCCTTTTGTTCATCTTCCCATGTAAAATCCACCCTCTTTTTAAGAAGTCTAGTAATTGATCCAGAAACCGATGCAAAATTTGGAATGAATTTGGCATACAATTCACATAGTCCAATAAAGTACCTAACTTGCTATCTGTTAGCAGGTTCAGGAGCATCTTCAATTGCTTTAACTAAACCTGGTTTAGGACTGATTCCATTTGTACTGATAATTTGCCCTAAATACTCTAGTTGATCTTGCGCAAAACTACATTTGTCCTGTCTTAACCACAAGCCATTGACTTCGATTTTTTCAAACTCTGCATTCAGATTGTGTATATGTTCATCTTCAATGATTTGCTCTTGCTACTAATACATTTTTAAATACAAGAACACCTTCAATTTCACCTAAAATTTCCATAACCCTTTGAAAGACTGAGGCAGCAGATGCCAAATCAAATAGCATCCTTCAGAATTTAAAGACACCATCTGGAGTGTCTAAGCAGTAAGGTGTTTAGAAGACTCAGCTAAGGCAATCTGATGGTAAGCAGACTTTAAATCTAACTTTGAGAATATTTTCGCACCATCAAGTTTTACCATCAACTCTTCAATCCTGGGTAATGTGTGTGCATCCACCCAAATGTTCTTATTTAAAGATCTAAGAGCAATACAAATGTGCAACTCTTTTTTGCTTTTTTTTAGCAATGATAATGGGTGAAAGACAAGGTGAACAATCCACTGGTTCGATAACACCTTGCTCTTGCAAATCTTCTTTTAAACCCTTGAGTAGTTCACTTCTAACACTTGAAGGAACACTCCTTAACTTATGCCTAACAGGTGTGACATTTTCATTAAGTTTAATATTCAATTCAAAAAATGTTAGTACAGCTAGTTTATTTTCAAACAGTAAATCATATTTTTTAAGCAGCTGTTGAAGTTGTGCACAGAAATGAATATCAATTTTAGTAAAATGCATGAAATTAACATTACTATTGGTATGCTTCCGTAATATTTCATGAGAGACTTCAGAAAATGACATTACTTTTCTACTTTGCCTGACAAAAGTGCAGTATCTAGCATTTCTTGATGTACTCAACCTAAAATATTCTTTCCTTTGAAGGTTACATAGATTTTAGCAGGGAAACACACATTATGAAAACAAATCGTGGACACATAACCAATAAGATCAAGTGCCGATTCTTGAAAATATTCTGTTTTGCTATCATTATCTTATAATGGCTCATCTTTCAATAGACGTTCAAACATATCATAAGTGGTAATAGTTACTCTAGCTCCTGAATCCATTAACAATCTAACTGATGTATTCCCAATTCCTATGTCAGCAGTGGGATTTTCACAGGCATCATTATGTGTAGAAGTAATATTTAGCACCAGCACTGACAAGCTTGTTTGCAATGCATCCTCTTCTGTATAGTCAACTATTTCATTTACTTGAAGACTTCCTTTCATGCATACTTTTGTAAAGTGTCCCATTGAACCACACTAGCTGCATTTTTTTTAACTGCTGGACACAACCTGAAGTTACTTTCATGACGGGTAGATTCACATTGAAAACACATACGTACTTGTGGGTTTGAGTCCTATTCTCTACAAAAAATTGCTCAGACAAGTTTCCCAGGAAGTAGGTAACTCTAAACATTGCTTTTATGGGCGGGAAAACAGCCCTGAGGAGAGTAGTTAACTCATATTCTGCCCCAGCTGCTGTCCGACACCTCACTCCGTCAGCTGTTTCCCAAACCGTTCTTACGTATCCAATCAAGCTGATGTAGCGAGCCACACAGAGTGTGAGCCGGGAACTGTTTCGCATGAGCAGCTTGAGGAAAGAGAAATCGCCCGGCTGCCATCCACCACAACACTAGGTAACCCCATCCTAGTCAGCTTGGGATTGCAACGGAAAAAACACATTTAACCCCTTTGGTGCTGATGACGGCTCCCGATCATCATCAGTTACGGTGGGCGTGTGCTGATGACGGCCGGGAGCCGTCATGACCACACCCGCGATCGGAATGTGCAGCACAGGCGCAGAATTCCAGCCACGGCGGAGGGTTTAAATAAAGTAACACACTCTTCCAACCCCAACTCCAATATTGTATTGCACAGCCTCCCTCCAACTAAAGCAGATCCTGCCTTTTCATTTTCATGTCATCACTGTCTTCTTCCTGCTTAATATCATGTATAGGTGATCATCTGTTCTCTTCTCCCAAACCATTGCACCCCACCAGACCAACATTCTCCTGCAATTGAAGCCGAGGTCTTCCCTAAAACAGTGCCCACTGTTGAGTATCATTAGTGTGGTGTAAACTAGTCTTCCTGGGGCCTCTCCACAACCCCAGAGCCAGTTTCAACTTGTGTGCACCTTCATGATAGTCTGCCACACACCATAGGGTTCCATGGCATCACTGGAGTGGGTGTAACAGTGGATGACAGGTGAATAATCTGTGCCCACACTTAACTCTTAGTTCAGTTCTCCATTTATACTACTAGAGGAAACCAGGCACCTAATCAATGATCTAGTTATTGTTCAGATTCCTAGATGCGGGTGAACTACAGCAAAACGAGAAAGCCCTCCACCAAGACTTGGTGAAGTGAGAATAAGTTACTACATCCTCATTAAGATACAAGGTGGTACCATGTCAACCAGACCTGCCAACATGGGACCTCAAACTTGCCAGTGGGAAGCTCCACCTCCCTATGAACTGTTCAATGGTATTTCAAGACTTAAGAAAAGCAAACAAGAAAGGTAATATTATTCCATCTTAGGAGAACCAGGACCTTCGAGGGCCGGAACATCCATGAACTGTTGGGTTTTATCAGTAGCTTAGCCTGGCGTATCACTACTCTGCTGCATCAACAAGTGTATATGTTATGTTGTTGGCATTTGTACAGTTCTGCATCTGCCATCAGTATGTCACTGAGGCCTGTCAGTTGTACAGGGATGGTTTTTAATATGTGGTCGCGATGTCTAATGTACTATTCTGTCTTTGCAAGTCAAATAAAAATCACCATTACAGCACTATGAAAGTCTATAGTTAGTTTGTGTCACCATTTCGACTATATTCCAATATTGACTGTCATCCAGGAAATGGGAAGAGTTGGCAGGTTGTCTAGTGCATGTTCTAATGTTGCAAGAACATGAAGGAAGATACTTTGAGCTGTTTTCAGGTCACAAACGGACAGTATGATCAGGGTGAACTTAGTAAGGCTCCTATTTCTAGCTTTTCTACCTCTATTAGGGACATCGAGGGTTTCGGGTCCATAGTGTAGGGACAGGGTCAAAATTGATTTGCATATGGCCATGTCTGAACTGGGGCGGCGTGGTGAGCAAAATAACGATGAATTAAACCCAGATCTGTGACTGGGGGTGAATGTTTTGCCTATGTGCAACATTCCGTCCATCATCTTGTGTGTTTTGCTGTTTGCGCTAAGTGGGAAGGGTATGCCAAGACGTGGGTCCCGTGCTCACTACGCCACTGGAGTCAAGCTATCCTGGCTGATGACGGCTAATAGCCAGAAACCGGTCCTAGGATGCCTGATTCCGGTCCAGGGAAGACATGGCTTGGCAATTCGGGCTGGACTGTTCCCATGAGGCACAGGTTCAAGACTGATTTGCATATGGCCATGTCTGAACTGGGGTGGCGTGGTGAGCAAAATAACGATGAATTAAACCCAGATCTGTGACTGGGGGGGAATGTTTTGCCAATATGCAGCATTCCGTCCATCATCTTGTGTGTTTTGCTGTTCGCCCTGTGTGGGAAGGGTATACCCAGACGTGGGTCCTGTGCTCACTACGCCACTGGAGTCAAGCGATCCTGGCTGATGACGGCTGATAGCCAGAAAACAGTCCTAGGAAGCTTGATTCCGGTCCAGGGAAGACATGGCTTGGCAGTTCGGGCTGGACTGTTCCCATGATGCACAGGGTCAAGACTGATTTGCATATGGCCATGTCTGAACTGGGGCAGCGTGCTGAGAAAAATAACGATGGATTAAACCCAGATCTGTGACTGGGGGTGAATGTTTTGCCAATGTGCAACATTCAGTCCATCATCTTGTGTGTTTTGCTGTTCGCCCTGTGTGGGAAGGGTATACCCAGACGTGGGTCCTGTGCTCACTACACCACTGGAGTCAAGCTATACTGGCTGATGACGGCTGATAGCCAGAAACTGGTCCTAGGTTGCTTGATTCTGACCCAGGGAAGACATGACTTAGTAGTACGGGCTGGACTGTTCCCATGAGGCACAGGGTCAAGACTGATTTGCATATGGCCTTGTCTGAACTGGGGTGGTGTGGTGAGCAAAATAACGATGGATTAAACCCAGATCTGTGACTGGGGGTGAATGTTTTACCAATGTGCAACATTCCATCCATCATCTTGTGTGTTTTGCACAACTCAAGGCTACCCTTAGTCCTGAGCAGCTGCATGGGTCAAGTCACCATTTGACAGCAGCTCACTTTTGACTCCCTCTTGCTGGACTAACTGCTCCATCAGATTGCCACTTGTGAGCCTGAATTGCAGCAGGAAAGGATCCAACTAACACACAGGCAGTGTTAGACTAAGCTGTCGGGAACTCTGCTACTGCCAGATGGGCTGTTCTTTTGTCTAGACTGAGAAAGCATACTCACTGTCGCTTGCAAGAAATGTTGATTATTTATGGGGCTTAGAGGCTGCCCATTGCTTCATTGCCACTCTCATATACATGCTTTTCATACGTTGGCATGTTTGGCATTCATTTCCGCTCCTTGGGTTTATTGTTCTTATGGATCACAGGGCAAGTACATGTTCTACTGCTTCCTTAAGTGGGCACTACTTTTTTCTTTTTATCTAAGCACTCAACTAGAGTGTGTGTCTTTTTCAGCCTTCTCCCTTGTGTAATTGTGCCCGGAGTTGCTTCAGGTTCTCACCCTACCATCCTCCATGTTGCTTCACCATATGTATTACTTGACCCCCCACTGTCCTTCTTGTTACCTCCCCCTCCTGCTTTTCATGTTGTTTCTCTCCCTCCCACCACTCCAACCCTACCCACTGTCCATGTTGTTGCTCTTCCTCCAACCTTTTCCTACCTTAACAGCTGTCTCTGTTGTTGCTTTCCCTCCCACCCCACCTGTATCCATGTTGTTGCTCTCCCCTCTGCCCCTCCCTCCTTGTTGCCTCCTGGCTTACCCTGCAATAAACAAAAGAAAAATTGCTATGATGCAGCAAGCCATGTCTTAGTGATTCAGATTCAGACCCAGATTCTTTATCTCCTGCATAGTTACTTAAAACCATTGCAATATTATTAGATAAAAGAAAAAATAAATTAACAAATTCATCAGTGTGTGTATCTAGTTAAAACAAAATTTAAAACCCCTTATTGGGAACAGCTTTTCCAGTCTAAAGTCCGAGTTGGTTGTAGGCATTATGAAGGACTCTGGGTGTCTTGCTGCTATGAATTACGAATTAGTACAGACATTGGTTTCTTTGCAGGTCAGCATGATTGTTTTGGTCCAGTAATCTCCGCTTGTTGTGAGGGTTAACCCTATTCTTTTGGCAGTACGTTCTTATTGTGGTCTAGTTGGGAACATATGCTTTTTAGCATTGTGCGGCCCAGGCCAGGTTCAGCTTCCACTAACTTGGGCATTTTAATTATGTATTTCCTCGATTAAAGCATGCTATCACCGCTTGTCTCCTGGTCCTAATGCCTTTCTGTCTGAAGGGTTCTTTAAGAAGCAGATTCTGTGCTTGGCACAGGACCTTGCATAAGCAGAGTGCTTTTTTCCACATCCTCTGTCCATGTTGCCACCGTGAGTTTTTCTGTTTGACCGGCGAACTGGTAACATGGATAAAAACTTTGACAAAGCCAATAGATGAGACCTATTGGCTTTGTCAGTGCTTTTATTAAGCTATGCTGCTTGGCAGCTGCACTACTGTGCAACAAGGTTAAACAATGACAAAACCAATAGCTCTCCTCTTGCAAGCGAGATCTATTGATTTTTCCAACGCTTGTTTTTGGTCCTGTCACGCCCTCTTAGCCCCCGAAAAGACGGCCTACACATCGGTCCTTTCAAGCAAGAGCCTTTGGCAGTGCCAGAGTGCCCGACAGGCCAGTACACCGCTGAACACAATGATGCTAATTGCGGCTCCTTTTTTATATACTTTGCAAGTTTCCAAACATAAAAATAAAAAAACAAAGATGCAAGTTGGCAGACTTTGTAACTTTACACACCTCCCTCTACACAGCATATAAAATGCTCTCCTCAAGGTCAAATTAGAAATCCACATAATTCTCCCTGAAATATATTCAACTTGATGTAGATTAGACTTTTAATGAAAGTGTTCTGAATTTTTGAGGAAATACCAAACAGTGGCGTATTAAGGGGGGGGCGAGTTTTGCACGGCCAGCCCAAATTTTTGGCCCGCTCTTACCTGCGGCCATGCAGGGCGGCAAAGTCTGGAAAGAATTGTCAGCACCCCCCCTGCTCTTGCAGCTGCCGTTGGGTGGCAAAGGCTGGGACAGCCACGGGCAGCAAATGGCCTAGCCATGCCACTGGTACAAAGGGGCTGATTACCAGTTCGCCGGTCAAACAGACAAACTCACGGTGGCATGGAGGGAACCGCCGCACTGGCGGTTTGACAGTTGCATTATGAGTGGGGCATTCTCACCACCACAGGCCTGCCGCAAACGGTGGGGATCTGTGATACCTCGGCAGTGGCCCAGCGGTCTGGGCCAGCAATATGCTGGCAGTGCCACTGCAGCACCTCCAAGCATATTCTGAATTTCTTCACCACCATGAAAACTGTGGTGGAGAAGAAACTAAGGGGGCCCTACAGGGGCCTCAGTGCCATGGGGTGCATGCAGGGTGGCACATATTGTGCCCCCCATGTGCATGCACTTTAGTTCCTGCATGGCATGGACTACACCAGTCCATGCCATGCAGGAACGGGCTTTGGCGCTGCCATGGCACTGCCTTGCTAACGCTCACATATGACCCTTAGCAAGGCACTGCCATGGGACTACCAAAGCACAGCCAGCCAGACCTGAAGGAAATTTTAATCTGGTGGACGGTGAGCGGATGACTGTGACGGTGTGGGAGCGGGGCGGTGGTGTGACTGCCCACTCCCACACAGGGCCGGACTGAGAACGAAAACCGGCCCTGGCAAAGTGCTCGGCCGGCCCCCCCACCCCCCGGGGGGTTTGGGGGTGCGACCGTGCTCGTTGCCAGGGCCGGTTTTCAGCCGATTTTGTTACAGGTCTGTTTTTGCAGCAACACTGCAAAAACGGCCCTGTAACAAAAACAGTCCCCAGGGGCCCAAAACCGGCCCCTACCCTTGCGGCGCACCGGGGGATTGCCCGGTGCCCGCAAAGGCCAGTCCGGGCCTGCTCCCACATCACCAAAAGCGTAACCAGGCCCTAGGTCTGGAGTAGAATACGCCATTGTTATTTCCTTCATCCTAGGGGTAGTATGTTGGATGACCACCAGTACACTATCCTTCAGATTTAACACTTACTCCAGTTTTTCCTTTACGAGCCAACTCTAAATCAGGCTGCATGAGCAATGTGTAATCTGTCAGAGGCACTCAAACACGAGAAAATGAACATTTGCATTGTTATTGTTTGATAACAGAGGTCATGGCCTCTTGTGGATAGATTTTATTTACAAAACATTGGGGCATATTACAAACGTTAAGCGATATTTATCACTAACGATGCTGCATCGCCGGAAATTATCGCAGAGATAACTTGCTATTAGCAAGGTTTATCTCAGAAGTGATAAAAATCCTCACGCTAACTGCCAATTGAGAGATTATCGCTGGAAAACCAACGATAATCTCTCAAAGTTTGGCGTTAGCTTGATGATAGGGGCTCACAAACTTAGCCATGATATCCACCTTCCATAGGATATCATGGCTAAGTCAGGAAAATACCAGGTGTAAAAAAAAAGCAGTGCTAACCGCGGTTAGCCCTGCTTTTATTTATCACTAACAGGGTTAGCGAAATCCTTGATAATAGGAGAAATGTCGCTTAACAACATTTCTCCTATTATTCTTCTCTGGAACGCCCCCTTTGCATCTCATTAGAGATGCAAAGGGAAGCGTAGAGAAAAAGGGTGCTAACATGCGATTTTGCGTGTTAGCACCCTGTTGCTGATAGGGAGATCATTTTATCTCCGCTTTCTTGGCTTTTAATGCCAAAAAAGCGGAGATAAATCCCTTGATAATATGCCCCATTGTTTTTAAAATCTTACTTCCATGATGAACATCATACTAATTTACTTCGGATCGAAAGTGAGCCCAGCTCGGACATGCTTTACTGTAGCCCTCAAGCAAGCCTCTTTTATTGAGCCTGGTTGCGTGTCCTAGTCCAGAACCTGATCTCGCAACCTTTTTCTTTTGGAAAGTTGAGTGTTTGTCATTTTTGATGGAAATTAGGGCATATTTCCCCAGCGCGTTGAAAGAAGAGAAAATTGTTTTGTCTTCTGTTGCCACAGGTATGCCAGGCACGCCGCGCTCATCGTGTGTGTTTCAAAAACACCTCGATAGGAAATTCCGCGTGCGAGCTCGGCTGCCCAACCATGGGCCCTCGGATACAGGTAGCAATGCATCTTATCTTCCCCGGATGTCCTTTTCTTATCTTACACGAAGAAAGCTTTTGTCGGCTTCCCTTTACGTAGAGGATATGTTGGTATATTAACAGATAAAAGACAAGCGACGTACAGTGTGCCAGTTCAGCGAAGGTAAAATACCTCGGACGTGTTGAGATGAGTCCTGAGTGACGTGGGGGGCAGGAGGCGAGACATGGGGGCCTCACGGCTCAGTGACGTTTCAAAAGATCAGAGAAGGATTCACATGAACCGGAGAGCACTGGCTCGAATCTAGACTCCGGCTCACTGGCGAAGGCTACATAATTCCGGGCAGCATTTTGATAACTCAGTTTTTTTTTTTTTTTTTTACAAATCTATCATTCATTTTGCCTTGTGTAGAGTGAAAAAGTTTTCTGAACCCTGAGTAGCAAGGCTGAGCAGGCACCTCTTGTGTTGACATGCTTTTTTGTAAAGCTGGGGCCCAGGAATGTAGTAGGGCTCTCCCTCATGTGATTGCAACCCTGTTAATGTTTTCACCTTACTTTTCTGCCGCCTGTCTTCACTTTGACATTTCCCCTTCTCTAACGTACAGTTGTCTTTATCAAGCACTGTATATATTCTGGAGATGCCTGTGCATCATCTGGTCTGAGTTCGTTTTCTTTTTGTGAGTGTATTATATCATATAGTGCTTACTACTTCTATGTGGAGCGCTGAAATGCTTGCCTATATTTGGGTGGCACACTACACCATTTAGGGTGCGTGGTTGGAAGTATGATGTCTTGTTTTGATCCTATGTGGGAAGTGTTACCAACCCAGATAATGACCACCAATGCTCTGGTACGATGTTATGGGACACACTGATAGTTTACCTCTTCCGTGCGTCGGACGGCCCCGGCCTTCTGATGTCACGGTGGGCGTGTGCAGAGGACGGCCGGGGGCTGTCCGAACCGTGCACGCGTGGAATTCTTCTGCACCGTGGGGGAATTCCGGCAGCAGCGAAGAGGTTAAGAAATATTAGAGATAGGTGTAAAGTGTACTGGTTTTGGTAAACTGGCAGCTTTGGACAGCTTTGGACAGCTTTCCGGGTCCCTTTATGTTATCTCTTATGATCACAGTCCACCATGTTGGTTACTGAACAGAGTTGGCCATTCTGAGATTTTTGTTTATGTTTGTAATCCAGAGCAGGCATAGGTTGGAAGAAGAGATGGTCATGAGATATGCTGGGAGGGAGTTTGTTACAATCATCCCTTAAATAATGAATACCTTTCTGAGATGTCAAGAAGTGGTCATAGTTATTTGAGACCTTAGGTGGGTCACTAAATCAGAGTTCTTTGGTGGCCAAGCGCTCTCTTACATTATTCCATGTCAGCTCAAATGAGGTTCATTTGCAGCTGTGGGCTGGTTCAGTACTGGACGACAGACAAGGCCTGTAACAATTTTGTCTTATGGGTCTGTAAGATACCCAATCAGTAAAAGGGATGCATGTTTGATCTACAAACAGCTGCACGACAGCCAAATGTTACAGTATTAGTATTAATGAGAGCTGGGAGGGTTATATATGAGTTTACACTACTCTAAATTGCCCAGGCTATACACAGAGAAGCCCTTCGTAAGTAACTTGGACATACAAAGATGTTAAAATGTTTGCCAACATGAAGTGAGTGTGCTGGGTGGGCTGTTCCACATGTGCGGACTGTAAATCTTGAAAGAACGATTATTCTATCAGGTTCTATATCAGGGTGATTGGATGGTGTAATTATCATGGAAATAGCCATATTTTCACCTCAATTCTGCATTGTTAATGCTCCTGGATGTTTCCAAGATTTTCTGGGTACTGTAACTGCTTCAATAGTTATAATTTGCTGATTAAAAATAATCACCAATGTATGCACTTATTTTGTTGTCTCGGGCAATCTGTTGCAACAGGTTAGGGCCTCATGGTTCCTTATTCTTCCACTTGGTTTAATATATCCCTACAGCCCTTGTGGTGCAGACAGTGACACTTCTCCCTTGGCTCAACTCTGTAGTTGCTTGCTGGAGTTTTAGATTTTGGAAGTGACTCAGATGGGAACCCCATCCCCAAAAATGAGGCACTGTCCTCAGTCCAAGATTCCAGTATGTGTTCACTAATGCATCCAGACACTGGGTGCAGACCATAACTCCTGTTACATTAAACGTGAATACTCCAGAGATTGGAGGTTGGACAGACTTTGCTGTTATTAAAACAAATGGTCAACAACAATAGGCTAAAGGCAGAAGCTCACTTTAAAAAAAATAAGCAACTAAACACAGTGAGCAGGCCCTGCCCAAAACCTCTTTGATGCAGGCAACAGTCAACTGTCATAAAAATTGAGGGTCTCACATAGCCTTAGAACCCACGGAAGTGGACTCTACTGGCCATTGAAGGCCTGCTCCAGTGTTAAAGGTCGCAAGGAGCCCAAGGGGTGAAATGCCCTTGGGTTCCGTGAGGCCTTAGTTCACAGTAGCAGCTGTAAAAAAGCATTGGAATGGTGATGCTCTGGGTTTCTACCAGCCAATAGAAGGCCGGAGCACTCCATTGTCTACGATTTTGCACTCAACATTCCAATGTTCTAATACACTTTCTATATGTTAAAACCGATCTTTCATCAAGGAGCGCTCTTACGTTCACAGCATGCCAGAACCATACTGTCTTGAAAACTGAAGGTCTACTGTCTGTGTGAAAGACTGCCACTGCCATTATAACCGAGGTTTTAATTTTTATTGTCAGGCCATATACCACTGCCATTAAAATTCAGGCTCTCTGGACTTTAGGAGCAAGTTCAAACTCTGATGTCATTAAAACAAGGGCCAAGACAATGGCAGCAGATCAAAATGCCAGTGCAATTAAAACTAAGGGCTCCAGCATGACAGCATTCCACTATCATGCAAATTATTTTAATAGTTAGTGATATACCTATTACTGAACAATTTTAATTGTCCCCATTATTTTGCGTTACGTCCCTACCTGAAGCGGACTAGTTTGTAAGATGAGAATGAGGTAGTAAGAGGCTGGACCCTATGACATGAATGCATGCATGTGTTCGGTGCTCTAGGAACCTGAGTTCATTCTAGTCCAGAGCAGTTCAATTAAGGGTGCTGGCTTCGGCTACAGCCGTTAACATTCAACATAACAGTTGAGTGCCTTGTAGAAACTTCAGAAATATATACAGGGACAGAGAACGGAAGCCCTTTCAGAAAACGTTTCAGCACATTGAAGCACATGCATTTTGATATTTCTCAACAGGAAGAAGCACTGAGACTCTTGGGCAACCGAGGAATGTAAAAAGTAAAAATAAAGAAATTTAACAAGTGAGTGATTAAAAACGTCACTTTGTACCATCAGCGAGTGTGCACCACTATGATTGTTAAAAAAAAGGTAATTCCAGAAGCCAAAAATGAATTGTAAATATCTTCAAGCATTTTGCTTGCTAAATTATTCTTCACAAGATATTCTGTAATCCAGGTTAAGGTAATCTGCCTCATCTGTTTGTGTCCTCCTGCTTTACAGGGTTCAGTCCTGGATGAAATTGGGTTCTAGCCCGTGAAAACTCCTAGTGTTTCTATCTTTTTGATAGCTTGTGTTTTGGTCTTTTGCTGTGAGCAAGTCTCCCTACTGGAATCTCACCTACTGTGTTGAAATGGTTTTAATATGCAACCCTCGTCAGCAGGTCATTATCTGTGTACAGCTAGGCAGGGGCGGCTCCTCCACTAGGGCAGAGGAGCGTCACCCCACAGCTTTCTCGCAGTGCGAGAAAGCCAAAACATAAAATGGTAATAACTAAAAGTTATTACCATTTTTTGTTTCCTTTGTGCATTGCGGGAGGGCGGTTAGGCGGGGCTGCTCTGCTCTTTGAGCAGGGCAGGGGAGGAGTGGTTTACACACTCCTGAGTGCATAAAGACTGTTTGGTAAACCCTATCGGGCTGCCCAAACCAGTCATGCGCACTTTGCCCTTTCTGCATGCAGCCTACATGGAGAACATGCCCACTCTATTAGCCTCTGGCTGGGCAGCTTCCCAACCAATCACAAAGCTGCTTGCAGCATTGTGATTGGCTTTGGGGAGGATCCGGAGGGAGCCTGGCTGCCAGCTTCCTTCTCCTGTTGGAGGCAAGAGAGCAGGAGCATGAGCAGAGAAGACGTGGGACCCGGTGGAAAGGAAGGTTAGTTTAATTTACATTTTTTATTTTTTAATTTACGCGTGACCCAAACCTGCGACACCGCCCACGTAGCCACCCACCCGTGACCCCTCACGCCCACCCCCTCACCCGCGAGTAATGCCGGGCGCAACTGCAGCTATGGTAAATGGCTCTGAACATATTGCAAGTGACACATGTGCACTTGTTGGCCCATATTTAAAGGCTATGAAAAGGTAGCCCTGTGGAAAATATATATTCAAGAATGTGAACTTGTAGAGTATTGGAAGCCAGGTGGACCACGGCAGCTCTTGAATAATATATGAGCTGCTCATATGTAACATTATCCGTTGCTGGATTTACAAATAGCAGACGTTTTAGACTTGAAGTGTGCGCTTGCAACAAGACTGGCGCTACCACTTTCTATTTAATCGTTGGAGTACAATTAATTCTCCATTCCTGCATTAAATTGCTTCATTTTCTTGAATATATAATTAAGCTCCTAGTTCGCGAGGGTCTTCAGTCCACATAAGAATAATTTGTCCTGAAGATGGTTTCACAGCAAAGACCTAAATATCAACAATCTAACCCATTTTCATTGTAACCGTCAACTCAGGAATTTTTCATTGTATAATCAATGATGATTTACCTGTTTTTTAATGTCTGGAATGGGTTACACTAAAAGTGTTCATGAGACGAATAAGCTAAAGCGAAGAATGTCTATCTCAGTCGCTTTTTTCTATATGTGAATTGGATTCTGTACCATTTCAAACAACATTTTTTTTACATAAATCTATAATTTGAAAGTATACACCCATTTTGTCTAGTTCATTTTTGTTGTGCACATGTTCTGTGACAGATTCTCTGTACAAACAAATAATCAATTTTGAAATTAAGTTACAAGCCACTGAATAGGGCTTAAAATAATTACTTTTTTGAGAATTATTTAAAAACAGTTATTTTTAAATCCCTTGTAGGCACATTTACTTGATATTAAGTTTGTGTTACCCAAGCCTCCAAAGGTATATTGCGTTGCCCATTGTCCCGTTCAACTTTCTAAAAGTGGAATTTTTTGAATTGTGTCTAAAAATCAGACTTTACCATTTTAGATTACAATTCTTTAGACACCAAATGTGACTGCCTACCTGCTCCCAATTGAAAATGATCACTTATTAAATGTAATAAGTTAGCCCAGTGTTAGACTATGGAAAAGGCAGGCCTTGCAGTAGCGAAAAAAAAATTAAGATGTGTTCCTACCAGGACATGTAAAGGTTAAAAATACATGCCCAACTTTTTAATTACCCTGCACCCTGCCCTATGGGTTGTTTTAGGCCTACCTTAGGGGTGACTTATATGTTTTCCAAAGGAAACTTTATTTTGCAAGTTTGAAATCTGAGTTTCAAACTGCAAGAACCAAACTCAATGACCTGTCTGAGTCATGTTTAAAAGTCTACTTAAGTGGTTGGAGCAATAGGTGCTGAAGGCCCACCAGTAGTATTTAATTTTCAGGCTGTGGGTTTATGCAGTACCAATGTACTAGAGATTTATAAGTAAACTGAATGTGCCATTTGGGTGTAAGCCAAATGTTCCATGCTTAAAGGAGGGAGTGCAAGCACCGTAGCACTGGTTAGCAGTGATAAAGTGTGCACAGTCCTAAAGGCCAACAGAAATGGGTTCATAAAACAGGAGGGTGAAGGCAAAAAGTTTGGGGATGACCCTGCAAAACAGATGAAGCCCAACATGACACCCTCCAACCAAAAGCCAGGGTAGACTAATCAATGCCTTTATGGGCTTCCTTGCTTAGGTGATAGGACGTGGACGAAGGCCCTATTATGCAGTGGCACTTGGCAGTTCTATGCCCTTCTAAACTTAGTTGGATATCTCTGTCTACACTCTCCTGAGCCACTCAACTGACGCATGAGGAGCCCTTTTCCTCAGTTGTGGACACCCTGTATGCAGCACCTAACCATAACTTGCTCACAGATGCATCTCAGTAGGCAGACAGTACCATCAACGCCAACAAAGTAATTTAGCCATTTCCGACCCTTGGATCAGATGTCTATTCCCAACCCAAGGAAAACTCTGCCCATAAGGACAGCAACCAATAGAGACCCCTAATAGCTGTCAGTTTCAAGAGCCAGGCCCCAGGTCATCCAGTTTTCTCTTACTTCTGAGTTTTCTGAGAGTGGGGGCCACAGCCCCTGGTGTTAGGCACTCTTTTTCTACTACCAACTTTATTGCCGGACTTCACTTGTTTAGCTCTGATGTCCAGCTCTGTTAGACTGAGCTCATGGGCCATTCTTCTCTCCTCCATTAATAGTCTATTTTCCTCCAAGGCTTCCTCATCTTCAACCTTTTGCCTTGTCAAGGCTCTCTCAGCCTCATACTTCTCCTTTTCCACTTCTACGGCCAGGTGCTTTTCCTCCTTCTTAAGCTTGGCCATTTGCAGCCTAAACTTCCTATCAGCCTTCTTGTCATCCAGCACACTTACAGGACAGACCTTGGAAGGACACACTGCTCTCTGCTCTGGGAGGGATCTTCACTTCTGGAGGCAATACATCACCCACCCCTATTTGCTGCATTTCAGGACCTATACCCAGGTCCTCTCCTTGCCCTTCCATTTCATTATCCTTATCACCCTGCCATCCACTGTTGCCAGTACTTGGTGAGCCTCTGCCCAGGCCCTCAGAGCCTTCTGAAGTTCCACTTTCCTGGTATTCCTCTTGATTGGATGCCCCCCTCTCCCTACAGAACTCCTTGAAATCAGCCACATTGTAGACATCCATGTTGGTGAGCTCAAACCCCATCCTTGCAGGTGTGGCTACAGGCACAGACAGTCAGGTAGAATGGGGGTAGGACAAACTAAATCATCCAATCAAGGAGAATTTAAAAGAAACTCGAAATAGCCTCTAAATATTTAGCTGGGATTTTAGGGCAATGTATTGCACTGCACAAACACAAGTCCTACTCTCTCCTCTAAACACCAATGTTGGAAATTGGGCTACTGGTTGAGGGAGGTGAAACCCTACTCAAACAGCAAACACAATCTCTGCCAGGTCGAAACACAAGCAAACCGCATATTAACCTGTATACTATCAAGAACAACGGTGAGGGTGAAGACACTGAAGCACAGAAAATAACCAAATTTATAAATGAATTCAAAATGAGTTCTAGGTCTACAGTCCGCTCAACACCTCAAATGGATCCACCATTTGAAGATCCAAAAACTGTCCAATGTAACCTCCAATGACTTGAGGCAGCGACTTCCACTTCGTATAAGTATCACAGGGTCAAAGTTGTTGATTCCCAAAGTTTTGCTTTATTCAGATGTTAGACACAAAATGACGACAGCTTCCTAATTCAATTTCAATGTTTTTAGTAAGTCCAAAAAAGCATCCATTAATCAAAACATTAAACAGCCGACGAGTTTCGTCCGATGGCGGACATCATCAGGGCTGTTGAAAATAAATCAAAAAAGGAAAATACATTACATCACTGTATCCACATACTTTACATTTACATTGTTCACAATACTCCTTTGAAACTGATAACCTAATAAATTAAATGATTATTCAATTACACCTGCCTGATTCACAATTTAATATTATATAATGTGCAGTTAAATGAGCAAGATAATGCATTTACAATTGTAGAACTCACAAAATATAGCAAAAGTAACATGCCTACCTCTCAATAAAAACGATTCACAGAAACAATTTTTCTCGTTCACAGTATGAATCAAACAAATTTGTAACAGCACTTGATAATCTGTAATAAAAACGTCACATTAATATGCATGATACATACAAATATTTTAATTCAATTAAATCTTCAAAAACCTCCATTCGTGAAGTGGTAAGATTGAAACTTCCTCTAACTCAAAATATTTTATAAAAGAATTAAAAAAACTGTCATATGGAAATCAATGTACCTAAAAGCGTTGATATTGTGAAGAGATATTCTCCCCTAATGTGTAAATTTCAATCTAGTTGCTATTATAAACACATTTCTATTCCTTCAGCCCAATCAAATGGAAATGTAAGTACCTAACAATTACAAAGTTAATCAAGACGATCTCACCTATATGTATAATTCAATCAGTAGTTAGACCTCAACTTCCCTTCCCACATTCAGTGGCCTCTGTTATATTCTCTAGAAAAATATAGGAAAAGGTCCAAACATCAGCAAATATTCGATACTGAGCGTTCCAACAAATTATATGTCCCATCATGTAACAACCAAAATGAGCTGCTTACCACTCTACTATCAATAATTACAAACAAGGATTAACGTCACTATAGGTAATTCGAGAATTTCACTCTTACGTATCTGTGAAAGAGCATACATGCAAAGATATTTTGATATTGTAAGTCCAAAAGACCTGCTCGTGATTCCACAGTTTCCAACAAATTCTTACCAACTTTGACATTCTAACCTCACCTGATCACAACAAATTCAGCGCATCCAATACTGTTCTGTCAAAGACAAAAATAAAAAATATACCCTTAGCACTACCAATTCAATGAAAAACTATCCAAACAACAAGTAAGCTGCGATCTCTTCCTCCACTACCTCTTACCTGATTTAAAGTTTTTACGTTTCAATGGCGGGAAGTCTCAGTCGGCGGCAACGGGCATCTCGTCAGGCCTACGTGCAATTGTCAATCTCGGGCTGCCGTTATTTAAACCAGGTCTCAACCAATCAGAATCCTACCCATTTCGCTTAACCCTCTGGTAGCTTGGCACAAAAGCAGTCAGGCTAATCTTAGAGGCAATGTGTAAAGTATTTATGCAGCATTACAAACAGTAATAAAGTGAGAACGTTACACAAGCGAAATCCCAAACCAATTCAGAAAAATTGAGTAAGATTTAGTAAATTACTTGAGACCAAAACAACAAACATCCAATCAGTAGAACCAGAGTTCAGCACATTTTTAAGTGAACATAGTGCCTAGAACCACAAAGTGCCAATTGGGGTTATCTGGTCAAGAAGGACCGGGACAAAGTCACAAGTTCAGGTCGATGGTGCACGGGCCATATACAGGGACCCAGTTAGGCCAACTGAACAAAGTACCTTAAATCCTTGTTTGCGGAGCATTGAAAGACCCCGCGTTGAGGATGCGCAGTGCAGCAGCAGTTCAGAGAAAACTACAGGGCTATGATTCGGAGTCCTGTGCCATCGTCGAGGATGTCGTTGATGAGGGTTTGTGGTGCAAAGTCTGGCGTTGAAAATGCATCACACAGCTGAGGTTCTGATGGAGCCTGTGGCGCTAGAATGTGAAGTCCTGCGTCGTCGTTGTCGAGGATGCCTTTGAGGGGCTTGCATCAAGGATGTGTCGATCAACCCACATGTTCTAGAAACACTGAAGAGCAACCATTGGCAACAGCAATCACTACTGACACCCTTTGGAAAAAAATCAATTCCTTCACTGTGGCACCGTCCTCCTTCCTCCTTGCTCTCTTTGAACTAGGATGAAGGCACAGAAACGAATGGATATGGACAACAGGAGACACATCTTGTAAAGTGCATATTGTGATCAGCACTACTAACCTGCTAGTTTGCGTACTCTTGCCAGTCGTACTTCTGGGGTTTTATTGCAAAGAGTGGCCTTCCACGAGATCCACGATATGATCCTATTTTTCTTGTGAAATTACTTTTCTATTTGTCCAGTCTCAGGGCCCAGGTGGTCTAGGCTGAACCTTTTTTCCCCAAGGAAGTCTTGAGCTCTCACGTTTACCGTCAGTATGACAAACCATATCATTCCCCACCTGAGATTTCATTGGTGGCTGTCAGGCCCTAGCAGTCTTCAGGGCACTGCCCTGCCCCTTGGGGGCAACAAGGACCCGGCACCTGTCAGCTACACTTACTCTGTCCCTTAATGAAGACATTAACATGGTGTAATGAGTCTTTTTTTACTGCTGCACTAAACCAAGTATCATTATTTTCTGGAAGGTAACTCCACTAGACAAAAAAGATTTGGTTTTGTGTTTTTCAGACACAGAAAACTCGTAGAACGCCATACTGAGGACTGTCTTATTGCCTGTTTCTGACTTTTTCTTTACTGTAGTATACGAAAGAAGCGTCATAAAACGCATCCCCTTTTACTGCGCAAACAGCATTTACAGTTAGGTGTAAGTATAAAATATGTATTGGATATTGCATAACGCAGTGCTGCAGCAGCAGAGCGAAAGAGAAGGTCTTACCCATTAATCCTTCAATGGACTCTACCACATCCACCCTTAATTAGTCCATCTTCCCCTGCCACCCTTCACACCACCTCTGTTCACAAGCACACAATTACTATGCCTGTTTGCAATTCATGATGTGTTCCTCCTCCACTCCTCCACTTAAATGCTTTGCCTTAGTACTTGACCTCCCCTGCTTAAGTAACTGTGTCCCGAACTTAAATGTGACTCTGAAAATCAACTAGTCTAATTGTTTTAATACTGAACCAACGTTTGCAGAAAATAAAAAAAGTTTAACAGTTCATGGGTTGTGGTCACAATACCTTTGAAATGTCTGGCCTCTTTTACCGGCAAATCACAAAAGCTTTGTTGTGCTTGCAGCTAAAAATTGTAAAGTGCTGTATCTTTTGGTACATCGTTTTGTAAAATTTGAATTTTTAAAACTATCAACTTTTACAGTGATTTAATTTTGAAACTGCAAAGAGGCTTCGCATTTCTGATTATGTAAGCGAAATTGAAACCAATGAAAATTATGGATTTGCAATAGTGTATTCTTGATGAGAAACAAAACGTGCAGAAGCTCTTAGGGCTGTAACAGAACTTAAAGTTTAACCTAGCTTATAACCGCTCAAAACCATTCTTTTGAAGTATCTTTTTGTGTGCAACAATTTAGTGAAGATTTTTGCACCCATGAGGACCCAACTTGTTCGCCATTTTCTTAGGGCAATAGTTATCCAGTATCTAAAAATGGCTGACCCAATAAGCACCACATCTCAGAGGCAGTAATACTCAAAAAGGTTTATTATTTTACTCATCTGATAAAGAATTCATCCTTCTTGTAAAATATGTATATAAATGTAAAAATGTGTGAATGTGCAAGTGAGTTTGTTTATATAGATAGTATAGGTCCGACAATTTAAAAATATTTTTGCATTCTTTTTCAGTGACATCTTTGTTTCTGTATGTTGACACTACATATGCACACTGATTTTGGATGATACCTCCTGGAAACTGACCCTTCCAAGGGGTGCTAGAACAGCCTAGGGCAATCCATCTTTGCTGCTATCATGGTAAGGGGAGATCCAGAATGACTTCCCTTGTTCCTTGGGGTATATTTACTACCATCGGCAATATTTGTTGTGGGATCATTATATTTTTGATGAATGGAACCCACAGGGCTTTGATCATCAGATTTGCCATGCATTGCTGCCTTGAGGAGACCAGCATCACACCAGGACTGCGCTGTAGAATGCTGATCTTAATCTTGTAGAAGACAGACAGTTGATAGATTGAGTGAAGCTGGGTAACACTGTCAGAGACGATAAAGAAATCATAAAAATAAACGTTTCCAAATGCTTTCAGAGTAAGAAAAGCACACAGGAGTATATTTACTATAATGTATAGCAACGCAGTACAGCAACCAAATTTGCTGCACAGCGTTACGTGAGATGGAGAGATCAGAAAAAGTGTCATATGTACAGAGATATGACACTGTCCTGCTCTCTCCCCAGCGCTAGGGCATAAGGGCACAACCAGGCTGCAAGTGTGTGTGATGTCTAGCATAGGTTTTGCACTGAAAGGATACCCTTCTCGTGCAAAATATAATGCTTAGATTAACGTTTAAAGTTTTCCCACTTTTTATGTGTGCTGTACAGTGTATGATGCATGCAAAGTCTGGAAAGATTTGAGAAATAAAAGCATTTCTGCACGATAACATCATGTCAAAACGGCATTATTTCTTGATACAAAACCCTGTCTACTTTTTCTTAGTAGGTAGGGTTTTGCATCAAATACCATGGGTTGTTGCATGGGAACACCAATGTGCCACCCATGAAACGACCCTTGACGCTAAGTAACGTAAAGCAGTGTTACTTTCTAACCATTTTCCAGCAAGTAAACATTTTGCGGCAATTTGTGAAACACACCTGCTGCAAAATATTAGGAAATATATCCCACTCCGTCAAGCAAACAAAGAGATGAATAAAGAGGTCCATACACAAGACAAGTAAAGTTCTCAAAAATATAATAGAGTCCAAGAAACGACAAAACTAAGGTACACCCACAACCCAAAGCCCCCACACACATCCATAGTAGAATAATTTATTATCACTACCATACATCTAGCACTATTGTTATCACATTCACAAAAAAATGAGCTACCACCGACAAATAATTTGAGTCAGTGAAATGTAATACACATATTTAAGTGCAAAGCAGCATGCAAATGCATTATCACAATCTAGGCACTCTCATATTTGAGTATCTTTATAGAATAAAAACACTCTCACACTCAGATCCACCCTGTCTTCCCCACCGTGGTGTGGTATTTTCTGCCTATGCCCTAAAGCCTAATATTGCAAACACAAGGAGATGATGGACAGAGCACTGAAATGTTTCAGACACTCCCCCTCAGTCACAGATCTGGGATGAATTCATCATTGTTCTTTAGCTCACTTCACTACCCCAGTTCAGTCCCAGTCATGTGCAAATCAGTCTTGACTCTGTCCCTGAAGCGAACAGCCAAGCCCAAACTGCCAGGCCGCGTCTTCCCTGGACCGGAAACAAGCATCCTGGGACTGGATCTGGGATAACACCCCTCATCAGCCAGGCTTGCTTGAATCCAGTGGCAAAGTGAGCAGGGGATCCATGTCTGGGCATACCCTGCCAACTTAGGGCGAACAAAGAAAACACAAGGAGATGATGGACAAAGAGCTGAAACTTTTCAGAAATTCACCCCAGACACAGATCTGGGTTGAATCCATCATTGTTTCCAACATAGCAGTTTCTAAATCCCCACATGAATTGGAACCGTGAAGTATGTGCCTTTAAGATGTAATTTGACCACCCAGTCTCTTTCCAATAACATGTCCCTTTGTGGTAAATAAAATAATTACCCTGTCGGAATTTCTATACATTAACAAGGATCATGCATATAATGAGAGGCAGAGTCCGTGGTGTCCGATTCAGAAGGGCTTTAATTCAGTAACTCGAGTTAAGGGAGAATCGGGTTCCATCACCACTAAGGATCAGGAAGGATCGTCATCTGAACTTTATTCACAGAGTGCATTATTTATAGTTAAAACATACATTAACTTGCATAGAGAAGGCGGAGCACTCCAGGCGGAGCAAGTGAAAGAGAGAGATAAGAACACATGGGCGTGAAAAGGGCGTGTAAGAAGGCGTACACATGGGTGTTCACTTAATGAGTCATAGGTGTGTCATAGGTGGGTGGATACATAGAGGGGGGTCTGCATGGTCAGCAGGAACCTTTACCCTACTTGTGCGCGCAAACTTGGTCATGACGTAGAATTGACGTGTAACTGGGGGAAACTGGGGGGAGCTGACTTTCGTGCTAGTAGAGAAGCCTTGGATGTCAGGACGACCTGCACTTCTGGTATTATCTGATATCTTGAGTTTGGAGGATGTATTATCTGACTTAAAGGTCGCTCGAGCAAAGGCTGCTCATCACTAAATGCTAGTGTGTGCATATATTTCTTCGTGCATTGCGTGGGGCCATGGGCCTTCTATGGATACGGGTTCTGTAAATCACTTGAATGGAGACAGAAAGGCTAGGCCCTATCTTCTGCAGGCGGAATATGTTTACCCTTTTCATTAAGCAGGAATGTGTTTCTGTGGAGCATAGCAGATAACTGAAGGCAAAATACTGTCTTGGCAGGCCGGGCTGGGCACCTCTCGGCTGAGCAGGAAGTATGTGAGAGGTCAGGGATACATAACTGAACTGCAGCTTTCAGAGTGTCAGGAGTCATGGAGCCTGAATTCGGGTCCTGGCTCGGCTGAGCCACAAAACGGGTTCATCTCGACTTTTAAACGTGCACCATGTAAATGCATTGGCAACATAGGCCTCAGTGCAGAATTAACATTTCTTCCATGGAGGGCCTGGTAACTGACATGTTAACATTGGGCGGAAATGCAGAGGCATTATTATTACAGGCATGAGAAGGGAATTGCATGGTGACATGGACATACATGGGGTATAGGTATATACATAGGGTGCATGCAGGGGACACACTGGCCACGTAAAATTTCTATTTCATCATTCCCTCCTTGTCCCCTACTGTGCCCTTCAGGACACATCTATATTCATGATACCATATATCTGATCATACAGCATCATTTGCTCGTCTTTTTTCTTTTGTATACGTGGATGGGGAATACAGGCAGTGGCACACAAGCCGCAAATCGCTGGGCCACATTGCAGACAGAGACAGCAACTGAATATTACTAATAGTATCATTCCTAGGAACGACAATACTTTCCATCCCCATGCTGATATTACACTCCAGAGCCAACCGGATCAAGTCCATGTGCCTGGGTTCTGATGTATCTCGTGAGCTATCTTATGGAGTCGTGTTATTGCTGCATACACGGATGGCGCGTTATTAGGAATAAACACGCAACAACTGGAGCCGATCACTCTACAAGCCCCGCCCCTATCTGCCAGGATGACGTCAAGAACAAGGCGATTCTGAAGAACAACAAGTCTCATAGCAGACTGCTCCTCGGTCAAGTTAGCTAGAGCAGAAGTAGTCTCATTCACTACTGCTTCAAGAGTTCTTGTTAACCTGCGTATTAATTTACTGTTTTGGACGGGACCTATGAAGAAAAAGAATCCTTTATTGAAATCTGTATATTGCTCCAAAGCTGTCTCAGTCTGATCGACAACTGGGGAATCAGTCTCCCTCTTGTGTCTAACATGTACTAGTCGGGAATCTCGATGATAATGGGATGGGGCTAGAAAAACGGGTGGCAGTAGGAACGCTATATAACACGTCCCACCCCAGTCTAAGGGCAGACGTACATAGGCTGTCTGACCACAAATAAAATAGGAATGGCGGGAAGCTTTGAAAGTAGACTTCCTTTATCATTGAACTCGACTACAGTATTACAATCACTGTGTCCTAAATGCACTGATCCTTTCTTTCTAACGCATAATTCACCTTTTACGGGTAAGACTGTTATGAACGGTGGACCTGTATTTTCCTCGGACTGGACATTCAAAATCATAAAGTTAAGGGAAGCATTTCCTTGTTCGTACACTTCATTTTCTAGATCTGTTCCTTTTCTCTGGGATTCATTACTTTATTTAAATCTCCCCAGATCCATTCACTCTGGGAATCTGTGAACTTTCTGTCTTGTGATGACATTAAAGCAAACCATGCTCCGCACGAACCATTGTGCGAGAACGGGAAAGGAAAGAGGGGCAGCACTCCCTTCGTTTTCTGATAAGGTGGGAGTCGGCCACATACCCAGCAATTCGTTACATTGCTGGTCTGATGAGAATGGTGCAACATTCGAATAAAAGTATTGTTGCGCACGGTTAGTCGATATGAGAGTTCATGGGGTGGCAGATCACTGAATGTGTGATCTACAGTGTCGTTAAAGGAAGAATGTATATGTGAACCAATAGGAGGAAAGAAAACATGTAGCGTCAAGCTGATACATATAATCGATATACTTAGAAGAAACATAATAATCAGGGTTACTATACATCTACTGCGTAAGGTCTTGCAGTATTTCTCTTTCTTATCTCTCTGTCTGCTATTCTGGTCTACGATCTTATACATGTCAGGAACCTGTCTAACCGATTCACCACAGGGTGGACTTAAACAATTAAACGCTGTCTGACTTACTAGACCGTAATTTGGACCTATACTCCTGTTGCGGAGTCTTTTCTAGCAAAGGGGGCTTTGAGTCACTGGTTTCAGGGCAGTCTTTAGTTTCGATTACAGTTCCGGTATGTCCATGGAATTTCCTGATGTGTTGGGCATGGATCCAGCCTTTTCGTCCCTCGACCTTGACGGCAGTCCTCGTTGTAAGCAGTACTAACTTCGGCGTGCGCCAGCTGGGCTCGAGGGGGCTTGAACGATCAAAATTCCGGACTAGCACCACATCTCCTGGAACGATGGAGTGTTCTTTTACTTGGGTGTTGTCGGGGAAGGCGGCTGCAACCTGTGAACGACAAGAGAGGAGTGCAGACATCAAGGAAGCCAGGTAATCTGTCAGCATATTACTGTCAACATCGGTAATTCTCTTTGGCATAGGCGTACCCCACATATTCAGTGGTCTACCAAAAACCACCTCGTAAGGGGACAGTCCTGTTCTGGAATGAGCTACCATACGCATGTAAAAGAGGGCAACCGGCAAGGCTACCATCCAATCCACGCCTTTTTCTGCACAGACTTTCGCTAATTTTGTCTTAAGTGTCTGATTGTGTCTCTCTACAAGTCCGGCTGCCTCTGGGTGTCGTACACAATGGAACTTCCACTGGTACCCTAACAGAAGAGATACTTGTTTCATTAATTCAGAAGAGAATGGCTGACCGTTATCTGAGTACACAACACGGGGCAATCCGTAACGTGGAAAGAACTCTCGAACCAACTGCCTGGCAGTTGTTACAGCAGTGTAATCTGGGACTGGGTATGCTTCTGTCCATCTAGATAGTGCACATACAACTACTAGGACATATTTGTATCCTCTACATCTGTCCATCTGGATATAATCCATCTGGAGGACTTCAAAAGGGTGGTCAGGAGGATGAAATCCACCTTGTTCCACTGGAATGCCTTTGCCTGGATTGAACTGGCAACAGATCATGCAGGTGCGTACTTTCTGTTTTGCTGCTGCACGTAGGTGCTTGTTGAACCAAATATTCTGTAAACTGCCTAGCATAGCCTTTTCTCCTAAGTGTGCTGGACTATGTGCTGTGTTTATGATGACTTGTACCATAGAGTCAGGAAGAAACCATGTAGCTTTGCCTTTTGTCATCCAACCCTGGTCAGTCTGGACCCCTCCTTGTTCAGTCCATTTCTTTATTTCATCTTGAGTGGCATGTGTCTGTATGTCGAGTACATCTTGTGTGGGATCCCTGACTGGCATGCAGTTTGTCAGTGATGGTACTTTTGTCTTTGTCATGTCTATTGGAGTGTCTGTTGGAGTCTGGGCTGTAAGTTTAGCTGTTCGATCTGCCAGGTCGTTACCCTGGGAAATGGAGTCTGTGGCTTTCGTATGTGCTTTGCACTTCATGATGGCTATGGCTGTAGGCAAGTGTATAGCTTCTAACAGAGCCTGAATAAGGGGACCATGCTGAATTTTGGCCCCATGAGAGGTCAGGAAACCTCTCTCCTTCCATAACACTCCGAAGTCATGAACGACCCCGAAAGCGTACTGTGAATCTGTATATATGTTTACTTTCAAGTTCTTGGCTCGGATGCAGGCTTGTGTCAGAGCAATGAGCTCTGCTGCTTGTGCTGACAGTGTGTCTATTCGTTGTGTCTCTATGACTTCAGTATCGGTAGTCACTGCATATGCGGCCACTAACTCTCCTGTGCTTGTTCTCATGCATGAACCATCAACATAAAGTGTCAGGTCAGGGTCTGGCAATGCAATGTCTGTCAAGTCCTGTCTTGGCTTCGTCACTGTATTAATTACTTCCACACAGTCATGTGGTGCAGTATCTGTTGTGCTTGAGGGCAAAAGTGTAGCAGGGTTGAGAATATTGCATCGTCTGATCTCTATGTGTGGCTGAAATAACGTCAGTTCATATCCTGTCAGTCTCGCTACAGTCAGATGTTGTGTCTGAGTCCTGTTCAAGAGAACTTCCACTGAGTGTGGAACCTGTACTGTCAGAGGCTGTCCTAACACTATGGAATCACTCTGTCTTATTGCTAGGGCTGTTGCTGCAACTGATTTCAGGCACGCAGGCAGAGCCTGGGCCACTGGATCCAATGTACTAGAAAAATAAGCACAAGGCTTGTGTTTTCCTGCTTGATCTTGTGTAAGGACAGATAATGCTGTTCCGTCTCGTTCAGTGACAAAAAGCGTAAAAGGTTTGCTGTAACAAGGAGTCGCTAAAACTGGTGCTTGACATAAGGCTTTTTTCAATTCTTCAAATGCAAGTGTATGTTCTTGTGTCCAAGGGAGGACAGTCGAAGACGCTGCCTCCTGTGTTGTTAGCTGTATGAGCGGTTTTGCTAGATATGCATACTGGGGAATCCATTGTCTGCAGTAAGAAGTGAGGCCAATGAAGGCCCGTACTTCCTTTTGTGTCTTGGGCTGTGAAAGATTAGCAATTAACTGAATACGGTCTTGTGTTAGCTGTCTACCCCTCTTGGACAGCAAGTGTCCAAGGTACACCACTTGCTGTGCACAGAATTGCAACTTCGAAGGGGACACTTTGTGCCCCTTGTCTGCCAGAAAGTATAAGACTGTCAGTGATGCACGTTCGCAGTCTAGTTCTGTTCGTGCTGTGATCAAGATATCGTCTACATACTGGAGCAGTGCGGTGTTGGCAGGCATGTGAATACTGTCTAGTTGTCTCTTTAATGCTTGACTGTAAATACTAGGACTTTCTGTGAAACCTTGAGGAGCTCTCGTAAATTTGAAGCTGCGTACATTTAAACAGAATCCGAATAAGTATTGGCGCTCTGGATGTATTGGGACACTGAAGAAGGCGTTCTTTAGGTCAATTACAGTGAAGAACGTTGCCTCGGAATCAATTGCAGTCAGTAATGAAGAAATGTCTGGGACCACTGGGTATTGGGGTATTATGCATTTGTTCAGTTCTCGAAGATCAATCACTAGTCGGTAGACTGGTGGTGCATTAGGGTCAGTTCGTTTAAGAATAGGGATGACAGGTGAATTACATACATTTGAGTCAGTTTCTACTACCACTCCTTGTGCAATAAGTTCGTCAACAATTTTCAGTAATGCTATTACGGCATCAGGTGGTAACTTGTATTGTCGGATGCGTGGCAGTACTACTCCTGGTTTGAGAGTGACACGGTATGGCGTAATGTGCATGTAACCTACGTCAGTCGGACCTTGTGCCCTTAAATGCTGTGGTAAATTCTGGAGTCTGGGATCAAAATCTTTCAACACATAATGTCCTTTAAAATCACGTAAAAACAATCGTACTCCTTCCGGAGAACAACAAATAACTGCTCCTAGTTCTTTCAATGTCTTTATACCAAGCAAATTTTCTGGACATGACTTAGTAAGTAACAAGTCTGTAGTACGGGACAATGGACCGATTCCTAGGGAAACTGGCTTTGACACTTCGTTAACAATAGGCTTTCCTGAAAATCCCAGGGAAATATTCTGTGAGCCTGAGAGGGGTGCCCCTGGAACCTCGTCGTGACTGATGGTAGTTCTGCTCGCCCCTGTGTCAATCAGAAATTTTCTGTCTTTTCCCAATACATGACTATGTACATAGGGACCCTCTTGATCTACAGGAACTTCAATAAGGGGCAAGCCAACCTCCCTCTCTAGGCTGTTTCATGAGTACTGTTGATATTCTGGATAGTCTGACTGTGCGTACTGGTACATTTGTTGCGTGACTTGTTGTGTGGCAGCTACTGGTTGGGGTAGAGCTACTGTCTGTTGCGTGTTCTGTGGGGTGTTCTGTGGGATGTTCTGTGGGGTGCTATTCTGTCTGGGAGGATGTGGCCTTTCTTTTGTCTTGCCTGTAGCTATATTGTGTTTCAGGACAGCACATTCATTTACATAGTGACCTGGTTGCTTGCAATAATTACAGTTCCCGTTAACAGGTGCCGTGCCCTTTTTATGCCCATCAGCTGGTACCGATTGTGCAACTAGCACTTTCATTTTCGTATCTTTCATGCGTCTCTTTTCATGTTCCTGTTCCTCTCTGATTCTGTTCTGGTGGTATTGTAACATTTGCAACATTTGGGAAGGGCTATTTGCTTGCCAGGTACTCTCAACCTTCAGTACTCTATTCTTGATCGGGTTAAGGAATTCTCTACTAATTTGCTCACAAAAAGATGTGGATATGATTCACTACTTGGCTTAAGGCCACTATTGATAGAAAAACATTTTTCGAATCTAGAATAAAAATCACTAGTGTCTTCTTCTGGTTTCTGTTTACAGGCTGAAATAGCATCCCAATCTTCCTTTTTAGTAACCAATAATCTTGGCAAGACCTGTATCAAGAGTTCAGGTAGTGCTTTAGCTTTTTCCCCAAGACCAACACCAGGGAGCCGGCCTTTATCCTCATTTTCCAACTCTGTCCAACTTATCTTTTTCTCTCCCACCTCCCAATCTTTCTCTTTAAGCTTTTCGTAAATACCTGCTGGTAACAGTACTTTTAATAATTTAATGATGTCAGCGTACGTGTAATCCCCTATGCGGAGAATGTCTTTTAATTCACGGTGGAACCCCCCTGGGTCTTTATCATGGCAGGGCAGCATCCTTTTCATTTCCAGTATTTCTATTTTTGTCAGGGGTGTGTAAACATATACTCGTTGGAGCTCACCCGCTGTATTTTTAACGGGATGAACCTCTCGTACGGGGTTCTGTCTGTCTAGGTGTAAGCTTTTTCTGTCATAGTGTGGGGCAGGAATCATGCATGTGGTCAGAAAAGTCAAGTACTTATGTCGTTGGTCTAGAATGACATTAATTAATTCGGTACCTAGGTCTATCCATCTCTCTAGGAGTATATCATCCAGTAATTTATACAAGGGACCGGGATCAGAATGTTGACTCTCGTACAACGTGATCAGATGTTGAACCATGTAAATACCAGCCAAACGCTGTTCGTTCGGAGGAAGGCTCAAAAAGGTCTGAGCCACTACGTCACTGCTATATATGTTAGAATTAGTCACCCATTGAACTGCTGACCGTGCTAATTCCTGCTCATGTAGGGTGTGGGGTCTATCGCACCCTACTCGTCTTTTCAGTGCGTTCTCAGTAGCTTGGAATAGATTTTCGAGGGAATATCTTTCTTTAATGGGAGGTCCCTGTTTGCGGTAGTCGAGGCACTTAGGCCTGTCAAACTGTCGAGCTCTACCTACATAATTTATTTTACCCATTTCCTCTGTTTCATGCTCAGCATCTTCTGATGCTGAATCCTCTTTCTCGTCAGACTGTTTCCTGTGTAAGTTTAGAATCTCTTTTCGCATTTTCCTGTACATGCATTCTATCTTTCCCACTGTATCATGTTTACCGGCAGCTATGTTGTCACTCCAATCAGTCATACCTCTAGTTACTCCTTTATCTGGCTGGTCTTGTTCCCTGATCAGACAATTAATCAAAAAACGTAAAATTGTGCGTTGAACCTCCACCTTTCTTTGTTCCATGGCCTCTGCTATACTCTCGGGTCCCTCCCCCGTTCTAATGAAATGGTAGATTTTGTCTAAATTGTCCTTCATGCCTGGTAATGTGATCAGATACTCTACATCGCGTCTTAGTCGTAGTGAGTACACGAGCATTGCACCCACACCTGGTACTGGATCGTATATACAATGTGAAATCGTTACATTATGCTTATAGGGTGATGCTGTCATTTGTGGTGTTCGTTGTAATCCTAACTCTTGCAGTGCTCGGGATGCTGGCGGTGTTTGTGGCGTGTTTGTGGGCCCCCCTCCCACGGCCCCTTGTCCTGCATCGTCTTTCACTGTCACTGGAGGCCGCAGTGGTGTAAGCTGATCCTGTGATGTGGGCAGAGGGAGAAAAGGATTGTTGCCAGGAGGAGGAGGGAAGTCTATGTTAACATAATCCGGAGCGGGCTCCTCTAAATAGGAGGAAATAAAAGCCTCAGCTTCTGTCTGTCTATGCCTACGTACTTTAGTCGGTATCAGTGGTGGCGGCAAATTATCCGATGCTTCTGAGGGGGTCACTTTAGCTAGTCCTTCAGCGAGGACGGGATACATGCCTGTAATGAGGGCATTTCTTTCTCGATCTGCTTGTTCTGCCTTGACCCGTTCCCCCTCTTCCTTTAGCTCTTTTTCTCTGGCTTTTTCTGCTGCCTCTTTACTTCTCTCTGCTTTGTGGAATTCTTTCTCTGCTCTTCTATGCGCTTCTTTACGCCATAACTCAATGGCATCTTTCTGGGACGGTCTAACTTTCTTTTTCCATAGTGCTTCCTCTACTCTCATAATGCATTCAGCATCCCATGTTCCTGAGGCAGGCCATCTATACTTCTCTTCTAGATCCTTTGTGTAATCTACCCATAAGTCTAAGAACAGTATGGCATCTAGCCCATGTTTCTGGTACATGAAATGACCAGGTGAGTTTCTAGGCGGGACGGGAACTGACTCTTCGAGTATCCCTTTCCTGGTCCCTATCTGACGTAGTTTCAAAAACAGTGGCATGTTGGAACTAACTAAACACAATGTACACAAGAATAGACTGAAAACAACCATTCACACTACAACACTAAAACATTAAAAACAGATACATCCTAACTAGTACATAGAAAATAACATGATCCTGAAAAATTGTTTACTTTATGTACTGCAAAACAGTACAACCATACCGGTCTCGTAAAGAGACACGTCTTTACCGTGCCCACTAAATAGGACACGTCTTTACCGTGTCTGTGTACCCAGACACGTCTTCACCGTGTTCAAATAAATGAACCCGTCTTTATGCGTTCCCAATAACGGTACTCACCGGGAAGCTGAACTGAAGGCCTCGGAAACTCGATACTCGATACTGCGTGACTGCTACTGCTGCTGCTCATGCGCATGCGCCTCGGAACAGGTGGGCCTCGGGATACCTCGGACCTTGCTCTCTCGGCTTGGGCTCTGGTTGGGATGGTCCGCAATCCTCACCGCCTCGTGTGGATGCCTGGTCGCAGTCTCCGTCTCCTCCGTTGGCCTGAGGGAGTAGGCAGGAAATCCCGCTGTCGTGTACACTTGAAGTCCGTCACGGCTGTAGAAGGGGGCAGGGGCTGGACCTACATCGCCGGCGCGTGGGGAAGGGGACTGGTCCCTATTCGGGCGCCAGATTATGTGGTAAATAAAATAATTACCCTGTCGGAATTTCTATACATTAACAAGGATCATGCATATAATGAGAGGCAGAGTCCGTGGTGTCCGATTCAGAAGGGCTTTAATTCAGTAACTCGAGTTAAGGGAGAATCGGGTTCCATCACCACTAAGGATCAGGAAGGATCGTCATCTGAACTTTATTCACAGAGTGCATTATTTATAGTTAAAACATACATTAACTTGCATAGAGAAGGCGGAGCACTCCAGGCGGAGCAAGTGAAAGAGAGAGATAAGAACACATGGGCGTGAAAAGGGCGTGTAAGAAGGCGTACACGTGGGTGTTCACTTAATGAGTCATAGGTGTGTCATAGGTGGGTGGATACATAGAGGGGGGTCTGCATGGTCAGCAGGAACCTTTACCCTACTTGTGCGCGCAAACTTGGTCATGACGTAGAATTGACGTGTAACTGGGGGAAACTGGGGGGAGCTGACTTTCGTGCTAGTAGAGAAGCCTTGGATGTCAGGACGACCTGCACTTCTGGTATTATCTGATATCTTGAGTTTGGAGGATGTATTATCTGACTTAAAGGTCGCTCGAGCAAAGGCTGCTCATCACTAAATGCTTGTGTGTGCATATATTTCTTCGTGCATTGCGTGGGGCCATGGGCCTTCTATGGATACGGGTTCTGTAAATCACTTGAATGGAGACAGAAAGGCTAGGCCCTATCTTCTGCAGGCGGAATATGTTTACCCTTTTCATTAAGCAGGAATGTGTTTCTGTGGAGCATAGCAGATAACTGAAGGCAAAATACTGTCTTGGCAGGCCGGGCTGGGCACCTCTCGGCTGAGCAGGAAGTATGTGAGAGGTCAGGGATACATAACTGAACTGCAGCTTTCAGAGTGTCAGGAGTCATGGAGCCTGAATTCGGGTCCTGGCTCGGCTGAGCCACAAAACGGGTTCATCTCGACTTTTAAACGTGCACCATGTAAATGCATTGGCAACATAGGCCTCGGTGCAGAATTAACATTTCTTCCATGGAGGGCCTGGTAACTGACATGTTAACATTGGACGGAAATGCAGAGGCATTATTATTACAGGCATGAGAAGGGAATTGCATGGTGACATGGACATACATGGGGTATAGGTATATACATAGGGTGCATGCAGGGGACACACTGGCCACGTAAAATTTCTATTTCCTCACCTTAACAGATGGATACCCTCCATTTTGAAATGTCTGTATGCCACAAATTGGTGTAACCCTCTCAAATTTATCATGGATCTCCAACCTTTGTCCTTTTTTCCACTAGAAAAAGGGTACTGATCTAACCCATCCTGTCCTCTTCTATTTCCACTATTGCATTTTTTGTTAACATCTGAAGCACTTCTTGTATTACAATTTCCCTTAAATCTTTTTGAAAACCCAACTCTCTTGATACGGTTCTGTATCTAAATCTATTAAATACTCTTTTACTGTTGAAATGACCGATGGATCATCCGTTATTCGTTCCCATTGTTCTACGAACAACTCCAGTCTTCCCCCAACCTTTACTTGGGTACAACCAAAATTTGGCCCTTGATGCTCTAGGTCTACTACTTCTTCCTCTCTGAGGATAGAAACCAGAGGGTTTCCTTTACTAGGTCCTCCCTTGATATTCAGTGCCTTGGTTTCCTGGATAATGGGCCTTAAAAAACCCTCAGCTGGTAGGTGACCCCATCCTTCTAGCCCGTCCATAAAAACTGTTCCTGGAGAACACCCTCTTCATGGAGTGCTGTGCCTTGTCAAGGCTTGTAAAGGTTTGAACTTTATTAGCGATGTTGTTCATCATACCGTCTCCAAACAAAAGGCCCTTCACCTCATCACCAAACTCTTTCACACAATAATCTGCCAGTTTAGGATTAATGCAAATGAGGATGCTTGTACTCCTCTCAGCTAAGAGCCCTTCATTCGCATTGCCCAAAAAACATATTGCCCATTGGCACCATTCTCAGAAAAAGGTGAATATTCATCAATGTACTTTTAACATATGCTTCCTCGATTTGATCAAAAATCATTTCCAGAGGACCAAGGATGTCGAGAACCTTGTCTTATAACACAAAACAAGTACTCAGCAATTCTGAAAAGTCTAACTCTACCTTAGGAAAAAACATAACGTTTTTTGTAAAAACCCTCACCCACCAGGGTTACCCCTTGGTGGAATGCTTCATCATTGGGTCCATCCGCTGCAGAAACGGGGCGAGCTGTAACCTACGGATTGCGCAGGAGCACTTTGAGTGACTATACAATGACAAAAGAGGAGATAGATTTGGAGGGAGGAGTGGGGGGGTGGATAGTGAAGTCTTTTAAAAAATACCTGGCTAGTAGGTTTGGTTTCTTATTCTGACCCCTAATCGGTATGGTTAAAAGAAAGGGGGATCCTTTAGGAAAGAAGGGGGTAATGTTCCTACCTCCTAAAAGGTCGACATGTTTCTTCCCATACCCCTATTAGCTATTCTTCATGACCTAGGGGAATCACTACTATTGTTATATATTAAACACTTATTTTAATGCATGCTTATTAGAAGGTGTATATACTTATACCACCTGCATTGCAATCACTTATCGAGTTCTGTGTAAATAAATGTGGAAGAGTTAAACATTTCTGTATCTGGGCTATTTTAAGCTTCAATGTCTTATTTCACCCGCTTTCAATAGTGAGCACCTTCAGAGTGAAGAAAACGTGACTTATATCTAAAATAGTGTGATTACTATTGGCACATCTAGTGTATTACCATTGAAAACATCTCCAAAATGATCGGAACATATCTGTTCAGTAGACACACAAAAAACATTACAGACGGTATAAGGAACACCACATACATTAATGAGTTTCTACTATTGCTTCATGTTTCCTCTGGTGGAGAGGGAAGTCTGTAGTCACACTCTGTGGGAGGAAACATGCTGTGAGGCTGTCGCCACATTTGCATTGCATTTTAAGGTAGGTTATTCTTAAAAATAGGTCAAGCATTTGCCAGACAGCCTCTGTAGGTTCTTTTCTGTAGTATATTTCCGTGGGAAATGAGGGCGGCATACGCCGCGCTTACCTTGTCAAGACTTCCACTCTGCCCGGTTACCTATTAGGGAGCCGCCGAAGACCACATGTTGTCGGCCTCTCGTCTGCCGGCATGTTAAGTTGAAATAAAGACTCTCTCTCGTTGCGTCCTCACGCTGCTGTAAAGGCTAGACTACATGGGATCAAAATGGGTATCACAAATGAAACTGTCAATGGGTTCCATTGGGAAACTAGAGAAGCAATTTAGATGGGGTTTTTTCTAGAACAACTTCTACAAATACCTTCTGAAAAAGTGAATCCCAATTAAAGGTGATGGATTTATTCTCAGCAAGTGATTTATTAGGAAATTATACACGGTTAAGTAGAGGGAAGGCGAAAAACATATGTGGGTGTCAGTATACCAGATCATGCTGGGTTTATATTTCATTCCACTGTGGGTGGTGACTGGTTGTTAATTTCATGATTGTTAACCATCCACACATCTCTCAGGCCACAGTCTCACCGGCTGGAATTTGCTTGGTCTAGGGAAATTCAATGGATCATTCCTGCTCCTTTTATGTTTGTGTGATTTTAACTCAGGCACATGTACTTGCCTTTACAGTTGTTTCTGATAGGGGAGCCAGGAGAAGAAAGAGCAGTGCCAGGGTCAAACAGGGAGGAGGGGAGTCAGTAACTCTGACTACCAATAAACTATATCAAGCCCTCCACAGCCTTGGGCGCTACTTATATGTATGGACACACTCAACCAAAGGGTAACCTAAACCCTTACATAGCTAAGCACTTCTCCACAGACCACGTGCAATCAGGGGACATCACACGGTCCATACAGGACAGACTACATGGATTTACATAGGAGGAGCCCGTAGATGCTCTCACAAATTGGGTGCAGGAAAAATGCTTGTACCCCACAGCTATTAATGAGCAGCCACCAACCATTATTTGCGTCACAGCCCGGTGTGGTGATAAAGGGCTTGATAAAAGGAGTACCTATATAAGTGTATCTCTATACCTCAGCAGAATGCAGCAAAAGGCAGGTGAGTAATACCCAAAGCATGGCACGTCTATTGCACAAAAAACATAACAGGTCTGTCAGAAGGACATAATGTGCAGCAGGATAGCTGCACCAGGGACGTTTGACCCTACACAGTCACAGCAGCTGCCCACTGTGACACCAGGTGCCTAAGATTGGAGCAATTTGAAACGGTCATGCTAACCAGCCACTGTCATATTAATAACTCTCCCTTCTCCCACAAACTACCACTGCTACAGTATATAGACACTGTTACATTAACAAGTTTACAGCATTACAGCAATTAGCAGTAGCAGCTCCTCAACACTGTCATAGAAATAATGCTCAGACAGCGAGACGCTGTCACAGCACCTACTCACTGTTACACTCACCAGCTGCTGTCACATCACCTACCTTCTTTTACATTAATAAGCCGCTGCTACAGCAAAACAAATATTGCTACATTAAGTACACACTGCGACATCAACCTGTCTGCCTCTAGTAGCAGCTACCCACTGTTACAACAGCGAGACTTTGTTACAGCATCTAATGCACTTAGTAAATGTTTTACAAATAGACACTGTAACTCTGTGAATGTAACTTGCCAGAAAACGTTGCAATACTCTTTAGTGGGGTCTGTCATTAACGCAACGCTTAGTTTTGCATGCATTTCAAGAGTTTATTGCTAGTCACATCCAATGCCATGATGTATTTGTATTAAGAACTAAGGGGCATATTAACAACGGCCAGTAATAATTATCGCTAGCCGTGCAGGCTATCTCTGGTATTTATCGCCCTGGTAGCGCGTAATTAACAAAGCGTTACTCCAGGGCGATAAAATTCCAGAGATAGCGATGTCAGCGCCCTTTTGCAGGGAACATCGCTGGTTTTCCAGCCATGTTCCCTGCAAAAGGGCGATAAAATTGCTGATACGACCCATTGGGTCATATCAGCATAATCCACCCCTATGTTAGGGATGGCTAAGGCAGGATTTTAGCAGACGTTAGATTTTGCCGAAAATGGCTGTTTTCGCCAAAATCTAATGTGTGCTAAAATCATGTGGGATGCCTTGTAAATATCGCAATGTAAACATCAGCGATATTTGCAAGGTAATCCATCCGGGGTACGCCCAGTAACGCCCACTTTGCATCTCAATGGAGATGCAAAGGGAGGCGTTGGGGAAAAGGGTGCTAACATGCGATTATGCATGTTAGCACCCTCTTGTAAATAGGGCGCTGGTTTTATCTCCACTTTTTTGGCTCTGTAAGCCAAAAAAGCAGAGATAAAGCCCTTGTAAATATGCCCCTAAGGTGCAAACGCATTCCCTATTGACACTGAAATTAACTGAAAGTTAAGAGGAGATGCCCACACCATTTTAATTCTCGTTCAGGGTTACCTAATTGCAAAATCTTTGAAAGAGCCTTCCATTTCTGTGTGCATGAGGTAAACACAGACCGCACGCCAACAGGTGCTGCGCGTGACCAGCAGCAGTTTTAGTGGTGCGTGTTGTGACAGAAAGAGCTGTATTATTTTACCTATTCTGTAAATATTTTGTATTTAGCATTCGAAACTGAGAGGCTGAACTGCGTAAGTGACTGCTTATCTGATTCATATGAAGAGAGAAAAAGAGACCCGAGTGTTTCATTGACTGTGCGTGATTCTCTTTCGTGACTGAAACCCAGTAAGGGCAATGGAAGCCTTGATGACGAACGCTTCTGTTCACGTCCGTGTTCGCCAAGAGGCCTTTCCATTGTTTTTGTTATGAAGGCAAATATTTCCACAGATGCGAGTCAAGCTGTCGATCATTCCGACAGCCTCAGATATCTGCCCTCTCCAGGCTTCCCTCAACACGCACACCTTTCCAAGACGTGCGTCATCGGACAATAACATGTCGACCAGCAGATGACTGCCATTGTTTTTAGGTGAAATTACCAAAAGCGACTCGTCTCTGTTTCTCCAGTAAAAAACACACACACGACTAATTAACTGAATTAAGTATAAGGCGCAGTTTTAATTTAATGGACTGTTTTTAAAGATTGTTGTGGGGGGGGGGGGATACAAGTTATCTCGATGTAGCGTGAGGACTGGTCGTCAATGGACCACCATAGCGTTCTTCCACATAGGAGCACCAAAAAAGACATTTGAATGTGGAGCGGAGTTAACAGGCGAATCACTTCCCCTACCACACCTGAGATTTAGTAGACTAGGAAGAATATGTATACTTTTAGAATTTCAGTATCTCATTCCAGTGTGTAAATTCAACACAAAGACAATTATACTTTTGCACCTGTTGGTCAGTGCAAAAATGAATGCAGAATTTGCCGGTCGCTGGCCTCGGATAATTAGGATGGAAAAAATTGAAGTAGAATTACATGCATTGTGTCAGTACCTCGCTATTTTTATTTACAATAACAAGGCTATTGGTTCAATAGCCCCTTGGAGACTTCATTAATAGTAGGGCATTAATGCGTTGCATTATGGCCAATAATAAAATTATTTATTCTAAAGGGTGTACCTACTTTAAACCTAAAATGAGTATAGCATCAGTTTTAGCGTCTTCTTTTAATGGGTCTCATCAACTACACATTTTGCCCATCTTTGCTTGGTTATTGATATTAAAACATATTTTGTATATCCAGCATAGTGAGACCTTTCTTATAATGAATGATGCTTGTATAGCACAACCTCTCACATGTGATAAGGGCTTCTCAGGGAGGCTAAGTATAACAGAAGCTAAAGTGAACGTTGGGACGGAAAAAGTCCCTGGCATGTCGACACGTGTGACGTGTGCCCTGCCTTTCGTGCCTCAACTGCACTGTCTGGGTCTCTAGTGTTGATTTTTCTTGTCAAGGCTGAACATGGATCATGTGTGTGCTCCATGACATAGGCCTCACTCACAGATTTTAGACATTTTGGAATGGAAGGGGTGACCAAAGCCCTACCTTCATAGTGGTTAAAGGCTACAGTTTTTGTCAGAAGTTAATCAACATGAGCCCGGTGGTGGCAGCATACGCTGTAGTGATCATTAGAAGTGAATAGGCCTTTTTACCTGTGTCACTGGAATGAGGCATATATGCTCACTCATGTAAAGTTCCACTGCTGTGTGCATAACTCAACCTTGGTTGACAGCAAGGTAGTATGTAGCACTGTGCAGTGCATATGTGTTGCATGCATGTGCTGGGCGTATGTGTGCCTGTGAATGGTCTAATACCCTGAAGATTCTGGGTTCCATTTTGGGAGATACAGAGCTGACTGGAGCAGTATGAAGATGTAGCGGAATCCCCCCAACAGATTTGTAGATTGCTGCATTCCTATGGGCTGGGTGTGGCACACACTGGAGAAAGGAGAGCCAGGCTCTCCTGCACACTTCAAAGGGTGCTCTGTGATTCCGAGAGAGGTCACTGAAAGGCTCCTGGTCGCATCACAGGAAGGAGATGGGGATGACATGAGAATCATAAAGAGTAGGACAGAGGCCTTGGGGTAACCTTTTGATGCACCTATCACAGTGGCTGACAGCCAGATGAGAACCTCTAGTCACTCCCATCACCTATGTTGTGGGGATATCAGATTTGGAGTTGCTCTAGCAGTAACAGATTGTTTTCTGGAAGCAGGGTCAGGGAAACATAGGGTTCTTCGAAAGGAATCTGACACTCAACAGAAACTTCAAAGACTCAGACCCGAAATCACATCTGTTGTCTGGAAATGGACTATAAAAAGTGAAGTTTAAGGCCCCCAAAATTGCCAACTGTCAAGTAGCTGGATACTGGATAGACTAAGCGAGGAGGGGCAGCTCTGCAAGATGTCTGCCTGTGGCCAGGGCTGGAGGCTAAGGTCTGCCTGTCTCCCATCTGTGTGAGGGTAAATCACCCAGGGACATCCAAGACCACCTTCCATGGAGCCTGGAGAACCAGTACCTGCCTGCTTGCTAAGATCTGTGTTCCCTGTGAGGAAGGGCAGATAGCTAGAGGGAGTAAAATCCATTGGGGAATCCTGGTAAGTGGATCCCTGTAGTGAGGAAACCTCCGCCCCACCGATCGGGTCATTGCCCATGTTAATTTTCATGTCGTGATCATGTATTCCTGTGTGGGCTACTGTAATGATAGCTATGATCATCATCCCAGCCAAGCCCATGTTTGGAGTGTAACTTGGCAACCTCATATGCCAGAAGAGCCTGCCGTGAAGTTTGCCTTGCCAGTCAGAATATCTTTATTCGGCTTATTTAAAAGCCATACAAAGAGGAGACAAGGATAAAATACATTTCATACAAGGTTTTCCTTTTTACACAAGAAACATTAGATGTAGACGACAAGTTTAAAAAATGTTACAAACAGTTAAAAAGTGTTACGTTCAAACATAGACATAAGTAATAAAACATTTACTCTAAGACTGATCTTGACAGACAGCTTTCACCCTTGAAGCGGCTACCAGAAAATTAGCTATGCAAAAAGTAATGTGGGGATTGGGCAGTAATTGTAGAAAGAGCAGAGCCGGTCTCACTTGAGTGAAGCCGGCCTCTTTAAGAATAGGCAACAGATATTTTTTCCTTGGCTCTGAGTACAACCCGCAAAACATGACAAAATGCATTGTATCTTGTACAGAAAACTGGTCGCAGCTACAGGGCAGAGCTAGTTCTGGCTTCTGCCAGTTATTAAAAGAGCCTAAATAAAAATGTAACAAATTAAATCTGAATTTGGTTAGGAGGAACCTATGGAAGGGGATTGTGACGAAACCAAGATAGGGTGCTAGTGATAACGAGTTAACAAGTAAACAATGATCCCTCACTGCCGGTTGTGCCAATTCGCGTTCTTCACAGCATGCTTCCTTCCTTCCCATAAAGGACTTTTTCACAAAGTCAATGTCTTGAATCCTAATATTCTCAGGGGAGGAAAAAAGCTCCGGGCGTCCTAGGTCTGAAAAGGCCTTGGCCAAATAAGCCAGCCAAGGAATCTTGTTGGATTTATCCAGGGACAGAACGTCAGACATGATCTTGTGATTTAATGGGAGTTCTTCATTCATCCACATTTTTAGCCAAAAAATCAAGGGGGCCATACTCAGCATGTCAGACAAGAAATGTAGGCCCACTTCTTTATGAATGGAATAGGTTGGGGTCGACTGGGGTACAGAAAGCAGGGTTCTGATAAATCTATTCTCTGCTCTCTAAATTGGTTCCACATTTACATAACCCCACAATGCGGAACCATATAGTGCAATACCCACGGATTTACTCTTGTAGATTTTTAACAGGGCTTCCATAGGCCTAGCCCCTAGCCTACCAGCAAAGCCCAAGAGTGCTGATGATGATCTAATAACAGCCAGCCTCTTGGCTCTTACCTGCGGACCCCAGGTCCCTTTCTGGTCAAACAGTACGCCTAAGTAGGGAAATGTAGATACCCTAGAGACCGTGTCCCCCCTGCATGTGAATGTTTTACTTCTCTTCTTACGACACTCTTGACCCACCACCATTGTGTGTGACTTGGTTACGTTTATCTTAAGATCCAGTTGCTCCATAAACGAACCAAAGGCATTCAGAAGGTGCTGGAGGCCAACACCCGTGCGAGCGATCAGCACGGCGTCATCCGCGTAGAGGAGCGCCGGGATCTTAACCGCTCCTACACGCGGGACGTCGGCTTCCTGCCCACCTAGATGTGCGCCCAGGCCGTTGATGTAAATGGTGAAGAGCAAGGGGGCTAAAATGCAGCCCTGCCGCACCCCCCTTAATGATTTAAAGAGGGGGGTAAACCTACCCTTGTTCGTTACGCGTACACTTGAAAAGAGTTCTTGGTGCAGGGTGGCTATAAAGGTAACCAATGCCTCATCAATACCCATCTCCAACAAGATGGCCCACAACTTTGTCCTATTGACCAGGTCAAAAGCCGAGGAGAGATCCATGAATGCAAGATACACGGACCCCTCCTTGGCCACAGTATATTTGGAAATGAGCAAATGTAAGTTGGCGCACTGTTCGATGGTCCCCTTTCTTTCCCTAAAGCCATATTGGATCTCAGACAACCCACCACAGCTCTCAACATTTTCCCTCAGCCTAGATAAAAGAACTCTACCTAAGATTTTTACAGATGAGTCCAGGAGGGATATAGGCCTATAACAGCCTGGATCATCCCGCTGGCCTTTTTTAAAAATAGGGACAATGGTAGAGGTGTCCCATGAGGCAGGTGCTGAGTTACCATTGACTGCGTTGAACACGTTTGCCAAAACTTCAGCCCACAATTTTGGTGAATACATAAAAAAGTCGTCAAGAACTCCGTCTGGACCAGGTGCCTTATGCTTTGTAGTGGCCAAGATGGCTTTTTCCACTTCATGTTGGTTAAAAAGGATGGGGCGGGCGGCTGAGATTGTCAACGAGACACCTTTAGTCGCTTCGTCAGTATCCCCGTAGACGTTTTTCGTCAGGGATAACGCAGTCCATGGATTCGTTATTGTCATCTGAAAAAAAGGGCTGTTTAATAATCTCCCAAAATTTTCTACTATCCTTCAGGACTGCCTCCGAAAGGAGACTATCCCATGCTTCTTGTTTAATGATGTCCTTTCGTTTTTTTACGGCTAACTTATAAATTTTCCTAAGTCTGGTAGTCTCATCTTTTACCCTAGGGGTATTTTTTAGGGCTGCCAGCAATAGTCTATGTGCTTTAGAGCATGCTGAATCAAACCAGCGCTTATTTCCTGGGGTTCCTTTTTTTGTCTTTACTAAAAGATCCTGTGACACCTGCCCACATATTGCCTCAAATGCCTCTACAATTTCTTGACCCTGGGCACAGGGATTTTTACAAATCTCGACCTGGTCCTTAATCTTTAGGAAATTTTCAGCATAAAATTTTTCCGGCACCACCTTTGCCCATTTCATACGCCTACCTTGGTCAGAAGTCCTCAGGGGGTGGGCAGGCCTTACTATCATTGGGGATGGCCCCATATGACCTCCCCACGCCACTTCAAGTTCTACCGGATTTTGGTCGCTAAAATGTGATTGTGCCGTACGATAAGCAATAACCCGGTTTAAAATACCTAGGGATACGAAGATGTAATCTATTATTGTACCTTGCAGGATGCCAGTGAAAGTTGGCAATCTAGTGCCACCATCTGGTTCATGCAAATCGAAGTTGGCAAGAAAATCTTCCAGCTCCTCTCCCTCTGTGGTATGTTCGAAATGGGGTCCCTCTACTCCATCATCCCCCTCATTGCTACTTCTCCTACAGATTAAGTTACATGGATGGATATTAAAATCGCCTAATAAAATATATTCTATGTCATACTTGGTATTCTGGCTGACCAATTTTAAATTGCTATCTAAGTCAGTGATGTTACAACCTCTATGGTCACTATTCCCTGAGTTGTAAAAGTTTATATAAATGGTCCTGCTAGTGTTATTAGTCACTCTTTCTACCATCAAAATGTTTGGGGAGTCGGTGCTAATCTGCCTACAACTTCCCTTCAGGTCTAAGGAGAACAAGATTAAAAGGCCTCCCTTGGCCCTCACCATACGACTGGGAACAGCTGCTTTAGCGAAACTGGTAAACCCATCCCACCAAAGATTGGCGGAAGTGTCCCAGGTTTCCTGGAGGGCAATAATATGGTGGCCTAAAACAAAGCTTGACCATGCCTTATCCTGTCGCTTGCCATTTAGCCCTGCTATGTTCCAACTTATCAATTTACATGAGTCTATGGGTGTCTTAGGTTCTGAATACCGCACCAATACCCCTTCAGCCTCTCGTGATAATTGAGTTCCTTCGTTAGGTCCCACTTTCGGAAGGCTCTGTAGGTTATCACTGGCGAGACTCTGGATCGCACAGTGCTCAGACAGATTTAGCATGGGGAGATGATCATATCTAGATGTGGCTTGGTCTTCCTGCCCTATCTGAGGGATGGACTCATTGGGATCTAAACCATTAATACGTTGGCTGTTCTGATCTAGTTGCTGATCTATAGCATCTTTTCCCAGGTTAGTGACCTCCATATGTCAGTCACAGTCATTTAAATTGGACAAGATTCCATACCTATTCCCTGTTCCAAATCCCCAGTCAAAAGGAGTGGCCGCCTGACCCCATCCATTTACTGTTGTGTTCCACATGGGCTGTGGGGTATTAGGGCGCATCAGAAACTGTTCATTTCCCGGCCTGGCCATAAACCCGTTTCCCTGGCCTCTATTATCATATCCCGGAGTGCTTGGTCCCCACCTATTTATATTGGGCCAATTTAGCCCGGGTGTTCTGGCGATTGGCCCAAACGGAAAGTTACATTGCCCTGTCCCAAAACTAATCATAGGGTGGGAACGGTCGTTGTTATATCTGGATCTAGTTTCCCCTCCCCAGTGAGTAGCTCTTGCATTCCTTCTAGGCCTGGAGATATTAGAAGAGGTCGCGATCTGATTCTCATTATAAAAGAATTTCAGGGTAAGGGGGATTATGGAACCACTTCTTCGTTGAGGTGGGAAGATGTTAGCAAGAATGCTTGGGAGTACTTCTGCGCTAGCAAAATTTAATGCTACGCAGTCCCCTTTAAACTTCTTTGGCTTATTCCCGATCCATGGTACCCTCCTTGTCATAACAATTTCCCCTGCTAGCTGGTCAACTCCCTGGTATGCCATATGCATATTATTAGTGAGCCAATATAGGGCTTTATCTTTTAGTCCTTGAGTAGATTCTTTTTGCCCGTGTGATAGGGCAGGAACATTCGCCAATACCAGAACTACTGGTGAGGCTTCCATGATAAATTGTGATGAATCATCCCCTAAATGCAGTGGTGCTGGCACAACAGGTGGTAAAGTGGGTGAATCTCTTGTTACATCCTAGCTGGGCGCAGGTGGTGGTAACTGCCCTACCGGGATAGGCTGTAGTTGGCCTTCCGTAGGGCCTGTGTCTACGCCCATGTGCTCCTCCGCTATGGCTACTGGTTTAATAACATGAGTGGCTAGATTCTCCAGATCATTAACCAACTTACTTTGCGACCCACCCATCTTTTTCACTTCTGCTGTTAATTTATCTATCTTCCCAATAAGTGGCTTGATGATGGTCTTAATTTTCATATCTATCATATCCGAGATCCTATTAAATAGGTCATCGTCAATGATTTGTCTAAGCTCGTCAGCATCATCGCACTCCACGTTTTTCCCTTTGTGTCTAGATGGTGTGGTAAGCTTTTTCCTTCCTGACTGTTTCCCCCCGCGTTTAGCTTGTGATTTTCTACAATTTCTCACAGGCCGTGTAGCGGCCAACGAGGGTGAGGGAACTTCCACTGCGATATATTGCTGTTGCTCGGGGTCAGGCACTGCGTTTGTTGACAAGTCAACTAGCAGATCAGAGTTTTCATCATCGTTGTCAATGTCTTGAGAATTAATGTCGGATATGTAGGTTGTGGGATCTAGTGGTGGTGTGCCAGACATTTGTGCATTGGGGACAGGGCTCGGTGGGAGCAAAATTGGTGATTGGCTCAAACCTAGCGATTCCCTTCTTTCATTATTTATTTTTTTGACCACTTGGACTAAAAAGGAGTCTAAGGTATTAAGTGGTTCTGAGGTTACAGGGGCCAGTTTTCTAGGCATAATTACAATAGAGTAAAGATGCTATCAGGGGTCAAGAACGGCACTCAGGTGAATAAATAAATGAGGAAGAGTCGCAATACTAACAAAAACAGGGGAAAAACAATACCATACGGCGATAAGCAATTTCTTACTCCAATCAATTCAAGGACCAAATACGATTACAAATAAGGGCAAACAACCTATATTAAGTCTGTATAAACCTCAAATGGGTCACCTGTAAAACAGAATTATTCAGCAAGGTCCTACTTAGATTCATATAAGCAAGATCTAGTCCTTTTCTGTAACAATAACCCCTCCTACTAGTCCGTGTTCCTGGGCGATTCAGTGAGGGCTCAAAATAAACCCTCTTCCTACTGACCCCCGTCTGGTAACCGGAAAAAGAATGGAGGATACGAATAACTGGTAGGACCAAACAAAAACAGTTCAGTGACGATAAATGGCAATAGACCACAAAGTTTTCCTCATACAGCACAATACCTTGGCTGGTCCACAAAGAAAATGTCAGTGAGGTGGCCCAGCCCAGCCTCCCTCGGCCCCGGACGGCCACAGACGGTCCCGCCCTTGTCCCGGGCTTCTCCCGGCGCACTCCCGTGCGCTCCCGTGCAGCGAGGGGAGACCTCCTCTTAAGTACGTAAACCTATGGAGTGCAGGCGGGGCGTGGTTGACAGGGAGAGCGGCCAGGTGACGAGAGGCGCGGCTTGCCGGGGCTTCTGGTCCTAGAAGTCCGGCCCCCGCTCGCTCGCAGCCCTGCCCAACACCCGCTCCACCTAAGTGCAGAAATCCAAGGCTCAGAAGCGGGAGCGACACGCAGCGGGACCCGCGAAGCGGGTACCGCAAGTTGCAAAGCTGAAGAACGGGAAAGCGAGTCTCACATCGCCCTCGCAGGCAGCAGTTCAGCAAGCCAACTAGCAGGTCCGTCAGCGTCCTCAATGGGAGTAATTCAGCGCACAGAGGTGTCCCACGGCGATTTCCTCCTCGCCAGCCTTTCTAGTGTGCAGGCGGGGCGTGGTTGACAGGGAGAGCGGCCAGGTGACGAGAGGCGCGGCTTGCCGGGGCTTCTGGTCCTAGAAGTCCGGCCCCCGCTCGCTCGCAGCCCTGCCCAACACCCGCTCCACCTGAGTGCAGAAATCCAAGGCTCAGAAGCGGGAGCGACACGCAGCGGGACCCGCGAAGCGGGTACCGCAAGTTGCAAAGCTGAAGAACGGGAAAGCGAGTCTCACAACGCCCTCGCAGGCAGCAGTTCAGCGAGCCAACTAGCAGGTCCGTCAGCGTTTGCCTTGCACATTGTGCCATCGCCTGCATGGGCTGTGTAAGTCAGTTCCCCCTTATGCCAGAGGGGGCTGCCATGAAGAGGAACCTGCTGTGGTGCCGATCGGGCTGTTGCCCGAGTGAGGAGCAGGAATTGTGACCCTGTATGCCAGATAGCGACCACTTGAAAGAGACAAGGATCATAGCCTGTTTAAAGCAATCATCATGAGGACAGGCTGCTGCAGTGATTGTGTGGGCCAGAGCCAGACTGTTGATCAGAACGAGAAGATGCTGAAATCCCCATCCCATCTTTGGGGAACATCAAAGGAAACTTACAGTTGCATCGGAGGAGCGCCGAACATGACCAGCTGCGTTCTCTGCAGGGTTGCATGTATAAAACTCACCAAAGGCAGATGCTGCAGCCGCCAGGCCTTTGAGAGAGATAGTCTCCAAGACTATGGTCAGACAATCCTTGCTAGTGCAGGTAAGATTGAGCGAAGGGCCCAAAGATCCCAAGGGACTTGTCTACCAGACAGTGCTTCAACACTGGAACACATTTCACTGTTCGGACAGAGTTGTAGTGAGACTCCTGAGGCTCAGACTGCTAGTGGATTCTAACCTGAATGTCAGCCATAGTGGAATGGGAATAACCATTACCACTAGTGAAAGGGAAGTGGACCAGGGGACTGCTAATGGGCATGTGTGTGCCATGTTTCACTTTGTGATTATATATAAATACTATTTTCATCATAACAGAAAGCGTTTGATTGGACAATCATTTATTGCTGCTATTGAACATATTTCAAGTTGTGAACCCTTGTTTGACCACCTGTATCTATCTCCCCTGAGGCATTGGAATACCTGGCCCAGTTGCTCAGACCCCATAGTAGATCAGGCCCCAATACAGCAGGAGTGAAAGGCCTCAACTCCCATGGTTGGGCCCGGTTCCTCCTGCTTGCCCCCTGGCTCTCTGAACGAGGATCTGACAGTGAGAATAAAGGACATGATTTGGGGTGCAGACAGTGACAATGGTCAGGTTGGAAGCGTCTCGTGATACTATCTTCAGCAGGTTTAGGAAACAGATGTGAGGTTTTTAGGTCTCGGTAATATCCGGTCGGTAGACCGGAAGTCCGAGATTTATTGTTACTTAGTAGGCTGCTTTATCCCCGCCTCTGTTTTCGTCTCTACTCCATTGGCTGGCTTCCTAAACAGAGGCCAGCCATTGGAGGAGAGAGCCATCCCTCCAAAGAAGCTCCGTCTTTTTCGGATTTGGGGGCGTGATTTTTTGTGTTCTTTAGACAGTGACGTTGTCTGTCACTCAGAACCACAAAACCACACCCCCAATTCCGAAAAATTTAGAAGCTTCCAGCCGCCATTTTTAAGCTGTCCCTCCGAGCACCTACAGGCTCGCACGCAAGTCCGCTCCCCAAAAACCTGGTAATGGAATCTTGGGGTGCTGCAGGCAAGGAGCGGGGTGCACAGTTCAGCCTGTGTGGGCCCCCAGTGCTGGAACAGTATGGCCGCTGCAGTATCGGCGGATGGCGTTCCGGGGCTCTGGGCTTCACGGCGAGCTGTCTTCCTCCATCCTCCGCCGCTCGGAGGAGGTACCTCCCCCTCTCAGCCTCGAGATGTCTTTCCCTGAATCTTACAGTGTAGCCAGCCTTTCAGAGATAAAGAAAGGGTCTCCCCATGTAATCATTTGGCACTTTTCTCGTGGTTGCTGACAGCGTGCTTTTCAATTTCCTAGTCCTGTGCAGCCCTCGCCCCTGCAGTCGTCTCGCTACAGTCGAGCCACGGGCAGAGAAAGGGGGACACCTGTGCTGTTTAGGGGGGTGGGAGGGGTCCAGACATACCCTGAGCTCAAAGGGTCTGGTGCCTTGCAGAAGACGTGGGATATAGACATTTGGCGACGGGGAAACGAGGTAAGCGGTCGGAACGGAAAACTAAATCAGTAGGTTACACCTTCGCTGATCCAATAAGTACCCCGTGCCTTGCCGCCCCCTCCCCCCAAAATATAACCCAACGTCCCTTATAGGTGTTGATTTATTTGAAGCATTTGGCTTGTTGCTGTCTATGTGTGAGTCTGTGTCTTCGTAGCAATGTATGTGCACTAGCATGTCTGTTACTGTGCGTGTTAATGATAGGAATGCTATGTGTGTTTTGTTAGTGTTGCAGTCTGTGATACTTTGGTGTGTCTGTTGCTGTCAGGGAAGAGGTATGAATGGCGACTACCTTACCGTCGGAGATGCACTTGGTGTTTTGTGCCTTGTGTCACTCGAGGATGTGTTAGTGTGCTTGTTTTCCTCGGTTCTGCTCTGTGTGCAGTTTGTGGCACGTTAGCGATACAGTGAGTGTGCAGGTGTGTTTGTATCAAAGAGGCTGTTCTGTTGTGTCCTGTTCTGTAACTGTGTGGTTGTGAGTAATTGTTAGACCTGGCACCTTGGCGTGAGTCTCCCTTCCACTTTTTGCTGATGTGCCTCCGATGTTTTGCTGGTTTTCCGATACTCAGGGCACTGCGCCACGGCTGATCCGTGCCGCAGTGCGAGTGCTCCCTACTGTAAACTGTACATACGATTGGTATCCATGATTGGTGCATTGGATTTACTGTTAGTCCCTAGTAAAGCGCACGAGAGAGTGCCGGGGCTTGTAGATGCCAATACTGCTGGTGGACCTGCAGCGCTGGTTGCGCCACCCACCGAAGCAGCCGTAAAGATGTGTCTGGGAACTGCGACCGCAGAACCCGCGTGTGGTCTCGTACTATCACGCTAGCTGGGCCAGTGTCCCCACTTGCCAGCACCGACCCTTCCCTTGACTACATATTAGTCACCCCTATGGTAGGCCTGCGGGCAGGGTGCATTGTAGGGGCAAGGTAGGACAAGCCCTGATGTGCGTGGCATGTCCTAGTAGTGACTTACAACGAAGACCGTATTTCACTACTGAAGGCTACCTGCTCCATTAGGCCAGGCTGAGCTGCGAGGGTTATTACACCTTATAATCCCCGCAGGCTCAAGGAGCATGGTAGGGAGTCATGTTTATTATGCCTGAACTCGGGATAATGAGATATTTCTTGTAGTCAAGGTTATTTCAGTATCCTGGGTTTGCAAATGCTACTTTTAGAAAGTTAGCATTTGCTTGCTTAACCATTTCAGCCGCCTCTGCTGGTGTGTATCTGACTGTCTGGGATGTGTGAGTGACAGGGCTGGAGGGATGACGGGTGGTGAATGCGCAGATTACACCTTAGTGGGAGGTAGGAGTGCCTCTTGACTCGAGCTGTCACTGTGCTCGACCTCCACAATGCTGGCTCTACCCTCCCGGGGAGCGGCGGATGACTCTGCCGGCACCTGGCCCAGGAAGGGCGAAGCCCCCATCAACAAGGTACTCTGGCCACTCCCGTCCGGACAATGCTGGCTCCACCTCCTGTGGGGCGTCTGATGCGCCTGCCCCTCACACTGAAAGCAGAAGCCGGAGTACACCCGCGGGGGTACTCCAGAACTGAGAGTGGCTATGCAAAGGCCCCCCTGGCCTGCGAGAACAAAAGAATTGGCCTATAAAAGAAGGAGCCCTGCTCCTTGAAGATTAGATCCGGTTTGGGCCACAGAAAGACTCTGCCCTACGAGAAGGACCGTGAGAGACAAGGAAGGGTGCTGACTCTTGCCTGTGTCTGGTGCCTTGCTGCTGAAGGAGAGTAAGACAATAAGACTACGAAAAGACTGTTGTGCTACTTGTGCCAAACTCTGCAAAGAGATCTCCAAGGGCTTGCAACTGAACTTGCCCCCTGACCAGGGTCCCAGGACCAGTGGACGCTACCCCCTTGGAAAGCGACTGCGGGTGCTGACCATCGCCGCAGCACTGACGGAGGAATCTCCTCTAAGGCCTCAACATCCTCCCGACCACCGTGACCGGGGCCCAAAGCAACAGCGAAAGCAAAGTGAGGACCAGCCGCCGCTGGCCCGAACATCGTGACCGCAACTGCACCGGGAGCCCGAGAGCAAAGCAAAGGAGGACCCGTCCGGCCCGAGCTATCGAGGTGAAGGCATAGCGAGCCCTCACTCACCTGCAAAGACGGACAATTGCCCTACGAGAATCCGCAAGGTCGGTAAGCCTGCCCGACAGCCCAGCTGTGAGCCCACAGCTGCACCGACATTTGGCTGGGTACGTCCTGCACTTGGGGACCGTACTGCCACTTGTCACCACCGCACAGCCGCCGCCTCCAGGGTCGGAGCGGACGACGAGGAAAGGACCCTGCCGCCACAGAACACCGCTGCCCCGGACGACCAGTGACCTGCTCGGCCGAAGAGCCGCAACGATCAGCGACCCCGGGAAGGCAAAGCGACGTGGGACAGATCCCTTGGAAGCCGCCGGCTCCACAAGAACTTTGAATAACACCGGCCTACGGGCCTCAAGAGAACTTCCATAAGAACTGTGGTAACCCGAATTAAGTAACCTGCAACCGTCTTCATAAAGTTGTTGACTGTATTCATAAGCCTGCTTAAAATCTATATAAAGATATATATTTTTACAAGAATACAGTCTGGTCTCGTTGTGTGGTGGGTTGGTTGTAAAGGTGTACTGTTGCAAGTGTTTAACCCTATGTGCCCCAAAGATTAGCCTACGACTGCTTAAGCCACACTACCTAGAGGGTAAGCAGAGGTTGTCTGGAAGGTAACCCTCAGCCCTGACGAGGAAGAGAGAGTCCCTGCTTGTCGCTAGTGTCACACTGCGCCAACTAGAGCCTCCCCCTTCCTACATTGGACGCAGCGAGAGGATTTTCGAATTTACACTTGCGATAGTTATACCTGAGCTTCCGACCACTACACAAGGATTACGGTACAGCTACTAAACCACAGACTTTGCTTTTTGAAAGAAGATTCCGAGCGCAGAAACCATGCCTGGCACAAAGAGCCTGGATGGAGCGGAGTCCACGACCTCCGAGGTGTTGGAGATAGAATGGGACGCCGCAAAACTGGACAAATACTCAAAGATGGAGCTGAAGTTTTTCTGTAGGAAACTAAAGGTTCCGCACGCTGGGTGCAAAAACAAGCCGGAGCTCTACAAGGCCCTGAAAGCCTGGGTGGAGTCCAGAAAGACCCCGGAAGAGCAAGACGTCCTCGCCGAGCAGAATACGACGGAGGAGCAGAATGCACTTGGGGATCTGATCGATCTCGAGAGGCAAGACAGCGAGCACAGCTTTGGTAAAGGCCTGTCGCCAGAGGAGCTGGCGGACAGGAAGGAAACCCGGAATCACGAAAGAAAGTTGGCAGAATTGAAAATCCAGCTGGAGCTGGAAACCAAAAGGATGGCGCTGGAAGAGCGAAAGCACCAGATGGATTATGAAATCAAGATGAGGGAGATAAGTCTCAAGGAGAGAGACTTGGATCGGCCTCCCTCTGGTGGCAGCACATCGCCAGTGCAGGTAGAGTCAAGAGTGCACATCCCGAAGGACGTAGTTAAGGAGTTCTTTAAGGGGGATGACATAGGACAGTGGTTTAGGGCATACGAGGTAGCCATGTCCTCCCACCGGGTCCCTGACAAGGATTGGGGAGCGGGGTTGTGGGGAAGGTTCCTTAGCGAAGGGAGAGATACCTTGCTAGATTTGCCCGTTGAGAATCAGAGATCCTATGCCCACATGAAAGAAGCTTTATTAAACAGGTACGGGCTTACCCCTGAAATGTATAGACAGAAGTTTAGGGGATGTACTAAGCGGCCTGGGAATACGTATGTGGAGTATGTGACTTACTTTTGCAGAGCACTGGATGGTTGGGTGAAAGGTAACAAAGTGAATGATTTTCAAGGTCTCTTTGATTTAATTGCATGGGAGCACTTGTCTGATCACTGTTTTCCTGAGTTACGCCAACACCTGATCGATAGCAAGCTGTCCAACCCGAGGAAGCTTGCTGAGGAGGCGGACCGCTGGCTCAGCACCAGGGTCCACAAGGGTCCCGTGGGAGATTCCGCCAAGAGTGGGCAGGGTCCCCAGCAGAAGAGTGGGGGGGACAAAGGGGGAAAACAGAAAGGGTTCCAAAAAGGCCCCCAAAGTAGTTCCCAAGGGAATCCGCAGCAGGGTTCTCAGCCTCCCCCACCCCCGAAGCAGAATGGAGCCCCGACAGGTAAACCTGTTCCAAAGGGGCCCTTCAATTGTTTCAAATGTGGCGAGCCTGGGCACATATCCAGTGACCCCAAGTGTCGCCTATTTGGAAAACCCGCACCCACTGGTGCTCCGCCCCGACAAGTGACTAGCGTTCACCTGGGAGAAGAAATGATGGTCCCGGGGGGTGGAGATCCCGTTCACATGACCCTGGTCTCGCTAGGAGACAGTGAGATGATCCCGACAAACTACCTGCCCTCTAACACTAAAAAATATGGGCAGGTGGTGATCATCAATGGTAAAGAAGCTGAGGCTCTTAGAGACACAGGAGCCAGTGTGACTGCAGTGAGGCAGCACCTGGTGTCTCAAGAGCAGGTTGTACCCCATGCCTACTGTAGGGTTATCAACGCTGATAATTCTGAGAGTCAGTGTCCGATGGCTCAAGTTCCCTTCGAGTGGGGGGGGTCTCTGGTACTCTGCAGGTCTGTGTGAGAAAAACCATGCCTGTTGACTGTTTGCTAGGGAACGACTTGGAGCACTTCCCTTGGGAAAAGGTGGAGAAGACGACTCACCTGCGGATGGTGGGTCTGCCTGACTGGGCGTGCGTGACCACCCGGTCGATGGCAGCCAGTAAGGGTGATCGAGAGGTCCTGGGGCCTGATGGAGAGGCCCAGGAACCGGCTTTAGGGAGAAGGCGCAGGGGGCGCGGGAAACCGGCCCCTGAAGTTCCTACGGTCCAGGAGGAGGCAGACCTTGAGGGGGATGCCCTGGAGCCTACAGGGGAACAGATCGCCGAACTGGGGGACCTGCCTGAGCTGACCCATTGGCAGCAAGAAGGAGGACCCTCCAGGGAGGAATTCTGCAGGGAGCAGAAAGAATGCCCTTCTCTCGTGGGTATGCGGCAGCAGGCTGCAGACCAGGCCAGTGGTGTTCAGGCCAAAACACATTACGTGTACTGGGAGAACGACCTCCTGTATTCGGAGCCTAAGGCTGCTGAACCTGGGTCAGCCCGTGTGCTGGTGGTACCCCAGAAGTTCAGAGCCTTCCTACTGGGTCTGGCTCACGATGTGCCTTTAGCAGGACATTTAGGGATGGACAAGACCTATGACAGGCTTGTCACCCACTTCTACTGGCCCCAAATGCATAAAAGCTCAGACGCTTATTGCAGAACCTGTCCGACTTGCCAGGCAAGTGGGAAGACGGGAGGGAAGAACAAGGCTCCCCTCCAACCCTTCCCTGTGGTCGGTACGCCATTCCAGCGAGTGGGTATTGACATCGTTGGGCCTCTGGACCCCAAGACAGCCATGGGCAACAGGTTCATCCTGGTCTTGGTGGACCATGCCACCCGGTACCCTGAAGCCATCCCTCTGCGGACAGTGACGGCTCCCGTGGTGGGGCGTGCACTGATGGGAATTTTCTCACGAGTAGGATTCCCTCTAGAGGTGGTGAGCGACAGGGGGACCAATTTCATATCGAAATATATGAAGTCCCTTTGGCAGGAGTGTGGCGTAACGTACAAGTTCACCACACCCTACCATCCCCAAGGTAACGGGTTGGTTGAAAGATTCAACCGAACTCTCAAAGGCATGATAATGGGCCTAGAAGGTCCGATGAGGCGTAAGTGGGACGTCCTCTTGCCATGCCTGCTGTTTGCATATCGCGAGGTACCACAGAAGTCCCTAGGGTTCAGCCCCTTTGAACTGCTGTACGGTCACCCCGTGAGAGGACCACTGAGTTTGGTAAAGGAAGGCTGGGAGCAATCTCCCAGGAAACCTCCCCAGAATGTATATAGCTACATGCTGGCCTTCAGAAACCAGACCAGGCGCTTCAGACAACTTGCCGAGGCAAATCTGGAAGCGAGCCAGGAAGAAATGAAGCGGTGGTACGATCAGAATGCCACTCTGGTCAAGCTTCAGCCTGGACAGGAGGTGTATGTCTTGGCCCCAGTGGAGCCCTGTGCCCTTCAAGATAAGTGGACAGGACCATTTGAGGTTGTGGAGCGCAAGAGCCCCGTGACATACTTGGTGGACATGAAGACGCCCAGGAACCCTTTGCGGGTCCTACATGTCAACCGCCTCAAGCCCCACTTGCGAAGGTCCGAAGTGGGCATGTTGTTGGCAACCGATGACGGAATGGAGGAGGAGTCGGAGCCTCTTCCTGACCTCTTGGTGGCCTGTGAGAAGGATGGGTCTGTGGATGGAGTTAACCTCTCACCCTCCCTGACCGCCGAACAACAGGAGGACTGCCGCCAGTTGCTGGGACAGTTTCCAGACCTGTTCTCCCTGGTTCCGAGTGTCACAGATTGGTGCGTCCATGATGTGGACACTGGAGACAGCTTACCGGTGAAGCACAAGGCTTACCGGGTAACTGACAGGGTCCGGGCCTGCATCAAGGAGGAGGTCTCCAAGATGCTTGCCCTCGGGGTGGTTGAGTCTTCCAGCAGTCCTTGGTCCAGCCCCGTGGTCTTGGTTCCGAAGGCTGCTGCGCCGGGAGCCACACCCGAACTCCGGTTCTGTGTGGACTACAGAGGACTCAATTCAGTCACGAAGACTGACGCGCACCCCATCCCCAGAGCTGACGAGCTCATTGATCGGCTAGGGGCTGCCCGGTTTCTCAGCACATTTGATTTGACGTCTGGGTACTGGCAGATCGCCTTGACCGATGGGGCAAAGGAGAGGTCGGCATTCTCTACACCAGATGGGCATTTCCAGTTCCGGGTTATGCCATTTGGAATGAAGAATGCCCCTGCCACCTTTCAGAGATTGGTCAACCAGGTGTTGGCTGGACTGGACGAGTTCAGTGCCGCCTACCTGGATGACATCGCGGTGTTCAGCGGCACCTGGCCCGAACACCTGCGACACCTCTGGGAAGTGTTGATGGCCCTGCGCAGAGCAGGCCTCACAATCAAGGCAAGCAAGTGCCAGATTGGGCAGGGTTCAGTGGTGTACTTGGGACACCAAGTTGGGAGTGGCAAGGTAGCCCCCTTGCAGCCCAAAATCGAAACCATCCTGGCTTGGGAACCCCCCAAGACCCAGACTGCAGTGAGAGCCTTCCTGGGGCTCACTGGGTATTACAGGAGGTTTGTCAAGGGCTATGGCACGATCGTGGCCCCCTTGACAGAGCTGACTTCGAAAAAGCAGCCCAGGAATGTGATTTGGACTGACACCTGTCAGAAGGCTTTCGACACCCTGAAGACTGCCATGTGCACGGCGCCCGTGCTCCTGGCCCCAGATTTCTCCAAGGAGTTCATTGTGCAAACAGACGCTTCAGAGCATGGTGTAGGGGCTGTTCTTTCACAGATGACTGAGGAGGGCTTTGACCAACCCGTAGCCTTCATAAGTCGGAGGTTACTTCCACGGGAAAGTAGGTGGAGTGCAATAGAGCGTGAAGCATTTGCTGTGGTCTGGGCGCTGAAGAAGCTAAGACCCTACTTGTTTGGGTCTCACTTCCGAGTTCAGACGGACCACAGGCCCCTCAGATGGTTGATGCAAATGAGGGGTGAGAACCCGAAACTGTTGAGGTGGTCCATTTCTCTACAGAGTATGGACTTTACGGTGGAACACCGCCCTGGCACCGATCACGCCAACGCTGACGGTCTGTCCAGATTTTTCCGCCTTAGTGATGTGGAACTCCCTGGGGAAGGGTAGTTCCCCCCACATTTCAGCTGGAGGGGACACATGTTAGACCTGGCACCTTGGCGTGAGTCTCCCTTCCACTTTTTGCTGATGTGCCTCCGATGTTTTGCTGGTTTTCCGATACTCAGGGCACTGCGCCACGGCTGATCCGTGCCGCAGTGCGAGTGCTCCCTACTGTAAACTGTACATACGATTGGTATCCATGATTGGTGCATTGGATTTACTGTTAGTCCCTAGTAAATAAATTGTTGTGTCTTGTAAAGCGCACTGCTACCCGGAGGCCTCGTAGCGCTATAGACCGCTGGGGAACCCGTCCTGGCTTTCCCTGTGAGATAGTCCCTCCTGGGGGTCTCCAAGGTGAAACCAGGCATCCCCGGCGTTTGTGTGGGGCCGTTGTGGAGATGAGGCAAGCTAATGCCCAGAGTTGCCGAGTGTGCTCCCTGGTCGGAGTAGGCACCGATGCGAGAATTATCAGTCCGCTGATCCTGGTCCAAGACCCTGCCGCGTCGGGAATCGAACCCTGGTCCCGGGCCGTTCTCTGCACTCGGGTCTGCCGCCTCTAACCAGTGAGCCACACCTCTCAAAGCGCACGAGAGAGTGCCGGGGCTTGTAGATGCCAATACTGCTGGTGGACCTGCAGCGCTGGTTGCGCCACCCACCGAAGCAGCCGTAAAGATGTGTCTGGGAACTGCGACCGCAGAACCCGCATGTGGTCTCGTACTATCACGCTAGCTGGGCCAGTGTCCCCACTTGCCAGCACCGACCCTTCCCTTGACTACATATTAGTCACCCCTATGGTAGGCCTGCGGGCAGGGTGCATTGTAGGGGCAAGGTAGGACAAGCCCTGATGTGCGTGGCATGTCCTAGTAGTGACTTACAACGAAGACCGTATTTCACTACTGAAGGCTACCTGCTCCATTAGGCCAGGCTGAGCTGCGAGGGTTATTACACCCTATAATCCCCGCAGGCTCAAGGAGCATGGTAGGGAGTCATGTTTAGTATGCCTGAACTCGGGATAATGAGATATTTCTTGTAGTCAAGGTTATTTCAGTATCCTGGGTTTGCAAATGCTACTTTTAGAAAGTTAGCATTTGCTTGCTTAACCATTTCAGCCGCCTCTGCTGGTGTGTATCTGACTGTCTGGGATGTGTGAGTGACAGGGCTGGAGGGATGACGGGTGGTGAATGCGCAGATTACACCTTAGTGGGAGGTAGGAGTGCCTCTTGACTCGAGCTGTCACTGTGCTCGACCTCCACAATGCTGGCTCTACCCTCCCGGGGAGCGGCGGATGACTCTGCCGGCACCTGGCCCAGGAAGGGCGAAGCCCCCATCAACAAGGTACTCTGGCCACTCCCGTCCGGACAATGCTGGCTCCACCTCCTGTGGGGCGTCTGATGCGCCTGCCCCTCACACTGAAAGCAGAAGCCGGAGTACACCCGCGGGGGTACTCCAGAACTGAGAGTGGCTATGCAAAGGCCCCCCTGGCCTGCGAGAACAAAAGAATTGGCCTATAAAAGAAGGAGCCCTGCTCCTTGAAGATTAGATCCGGTTTGGGCCACAGAAAGACTCTGCCCTACGAGAAGGACCGTGAGAGACAAGGAAGGGTGCTGACTCTTGCCTGTGTCTGGTGCCTTGCTGCTGAAGGAGAGTAAGACAATAAGACTACGAAAAGACTGTTGTGCTACTTGTGCCAAACTCTGCAAAGAGATCTCCAAGGGCTTGCAACTGAACTTGCCCCCTGACCAGCGTCCCAGGACCAGTGGACGCTACCCCCTTGGAAAGCGACTGCGGGTGCTGACCATCGCCGCAGCACTGACGGAGGAATCTCCTCTAAGGCCTCAACATCCTCCCGACCACCGTGACCGGGGCCCAAAGCAACAGCGAAAGCAAAGTGAGGACCAGCCGCCGCTGGCCCGAACATCGTGACCGCAACTGCACCGGGAGCCCGAGAGCAAAGCAAAGGAGGACCCGTCCGGCCCGAGCTATCGAGGTGAAGGCATAGCGAGCCCTCACTCACCTGCAAAGACGGACAATTGCCCTACGAGAATCCGCAAGGTCGGTAAGCCTGCCCGACAGCCCAGCTGTGAGCCCACAGCTGCACCGACATTTGGCTGGGTACGTCCTGCACTTGGGGACCGTACTGCCACTTGTCACCACCGCACAGCCGCCGCCTCCAGGGTCGGAGCGGACGACGAGGAAAGGACCCTGCCGCCACAGAACACCGCTGCCCCGGACGACCAGTGACCTGCTCGGCCGAAGAGCCGCAACGATCAGCGACCCCGGGAAGGCAAAGCGACGTGGGACAGATCCCTTGGAAGCCGCCGGCTCCACAAGAACTTTGAATAACACCGGCCTACGGGCCTCAAGAGAACTTCCATAAGAACTGTGGTAACCCGAATTAAGTAACCTGCAACCGTCTTCATAAAGTTGTTGACTGTATTCATAAGCCTGCTTAAAATCTATGTAAAGATATATATTTTTACAAGAATACAGTCTGGTCTCGTTGTGTGGTGGGTTGGTTGTAAAGGTGTACTGTTGCAAGTGTTTAACCCTATGTGCCCCAAAGATTAGCCTACGACTGCTTAAGCCACACTACCTAGAGGGTAAGCAGAGGTTGTCTGGAAGGTAACCCTCAGCCCTGACGAGGAAGAGAGAGTCCCTGCTTGTCGCTAGTGTCACACTGCGCCAACTAGAGCCTCCCCCTTCCTACAGTAATGTACTGTGTTGTGTGTCTTTGTCGGGGATGCTGCGCCTGTGTTACTGCTCAGGTATAATACCATCCGAGTTCTGTTATTGTGTGTTACGCTGGAAGCATATTGTTGTATCGGTTTCAGTAGCACTATGTTGTGTAGCTGTGTGTCAATGACGTGTGTTAGTGTATGAGATGCTGTCTGTAGGTGTGTCCGTGACACTTGGTGTATTGCACTGTTCTGTGTATTAGTGAGGAGAGCGTGTACGCGTTTCTTTGTCAGTGATGTATCTGGGTTTGTCTGTATCAGTGAAGGTTTTTGTGTTCTCTCTCTCTCTCATTGGATGTGCAAATGAAGCAGTGTGTGGCTCTGTCTGACAGCCATGTTGCGAGTATATCGGTGTTCTGTATCAGTGGCGTATGTCTTTGTCAGTGGCACTTTTAGTGTTGTGTATCTCTCCGTCTTCTCTGTCAGTCAATCCGTGTGTTGGTTGTTCTATGTGTGTATGAGTGACGCCACAGGTATGATGGCTTGTCTGTTACTTTGTGTTGTGTGTGTGTCTATGTAGGGTACATGTTTAGGAATGTTGTACAGCTCCGTGTGCACGTGTCAGTGACGCTGTATTTGTCATGTGACTGCGTGTGTGCCTGTACCAGTGTCTCTGTGAGTGTGTTGGCGTAACTGTGACGCTTTGTGTGCTCAGTAGCGTGAGTCAATGATGCTGTGTAGCTACACGTGTGTGTACCCTTGACACTGTGAGTGTATTGTTGTCAGAGACACTGAGCACGTGTTATGCTGAGTGCATTGCTGCTTTAGTACCAGTGATATCGTCCTATGGGGGGGGGGGGGTCTGCGTCAGCGGTACTTTTGGCCGTGTGCAGCCGTGTGTGCTTGCATGTGCACGAGATGCATTGTGTGCGGGGTGTGTGTGTCTGTACGTGGTGAGACCTTGATGCTTTGCATGTTGTGTAGTTCAGATTGGCAGTACATCTGTTTGCTTGTGGGTCAGCGTTAATCAATAATGCTGTAAACATATACACAGTGCCTTTTGGAGGTAATCTTGTAATCTGTCGTCAAGCCAAGCAATTTTATCGTCATTATTGCATTCTATTGTTTTTTGCCTGCATGTTGTTATGGCTTTTATTTATTAAACAATAAACGAAACGAAGCTCTATAATGCAGTGTGTGCTTTGTGTAACGGTCAATCATGTTTGTGTACGAGTGTCAGTGTCTTTAAAGTTGTTTGTGTGACTCTGTACTAGTGATGGGATAGCTGTGCTGGTGCGCGTGTGACGCTGTGTGTGCATGTATCAGAGGGCTGTGTTCCGTGTCATGCTCTCTATATGCACCCATGAGGTTATGTAGCTCCGTATAGCTGTACTGTTGTGTTAGTGTGTTCGTGTTGCTCAGTAATGCTGTGTGTGTGCATTGTGTCAGTTATCTTGTGTGTTGGTGCACCTGTGTGAGTGTTGTGTGAAGGTCTCTTTGTACTAATGATGATTTCTAAGTTTTGGTTTGAGTGACATTGTCTATCATGTGTAGCTCTGTGAGCACGTGTTTCTGTGATAGTATGTTTGTTGTGTGTTTCTATGTGCACCAAATAGTGTGTTGGTGTGTTGACGTGTCTGTCATCCTTTGTGTGTTGTGTAGCGCCGCATGGCAGTACTGCTGTGTGGTAGGGTGTCTACATTGCTGAGTATTGCTGTGTGAGGGAGCGTTTTGCCACTGACAGTTAGGCAGTGTGTTGGTGGCTCTCTCTTTGTACCAGGGAGGCTGCTGGTGTGTTGCTGTGTGCTGCGTAGTTTTTTACGCACGTGACGCTGCTTTTGTGGCGTGTCTCTTGTGGACACGCAAGGCTATGGGTGTGTGTTGCCGTGTCTGGGAGGCGTTGCACGTCGGTATTGCTGTGCGTAGGTGTGTTAGGGCCTCTCTGTCAGCCGGCGGTGCCGTCTCCCTGCAAGCGCCTCTGTTGTTATTTATTGTTCATTTATGAGGCGCTCCTGTAGCTGGGGCAGCCGCCCGAGCCCGCCTTGGTGCGTCGGCATCTGCTGCTGCTGCACGCGGCCTCATTCCTCTCTCCTTTTATCCTTCTCACATTTCCGTTTTCTTCGGCGGATGCCGTTTATCTTTGATGCATCTTTTCCCCTCGGGAGTCTCTGTGTGCTGCACAGCTTCGCCTCACCCCACCCCACCTTCCTCTCATTTTCCATTTCCACTCATTCCTTATATTTCAGCCTCTGGCTCCAGTACAGAATCCATCCATCCATCCCCGCCTCAATACCCCAGTTTCTCTCTCTCCCTTTCCACCATCCCTCTCTCATCCTTTATTTGTCTCTCTATCCAACATCTTTCTCCTCCACTCTCGCTCTTTCTGACTCCCTCTCCATTCCTTCTTTTGTGTTATATTTTCCCTCCTTCTCTCTCCGCCGTCTTCTGCATCATCCTTAGTCTGTCGCCCCCTGGGCCCGCCCCTTTCTCTCGCCCACACCTCCATCACCGTTTCTCTATCCGTAGCCATGTTCTTCTCACTACTTACTCTGCCTCGGAGCTGCCTCCTTCTCCCACCTCTCTCTTGCTCCCCATCAATCACGCTCTCTTTAGCAGCGCCCCCACTTCCCCTCTTTCTACCCATCTTGTTAAATTATTCCCCCTCTCCCTCTCTCCCCTACCCCGCATCTTTCTCTCGTTTACCCTTCCTCCCACTTCCTCTGTCTCTCACTTCGTTTTGCACTTTTCTCTCTCCCTGTCTCCCTTTTTCTCTCTTTTCAGTCTCTTCACCCCTCCTTCATTCCTGTCTTTCTGTCAGGCAGTCATGGGACACGCAGGCTGACAAAACAACAATCTGACTCAGTGAGACTCTGACAGGGTCACACAGTCAGAGAAAAGACAGGAAGATGGAAGGGCAGACTCACAGCAACAGTCAGAGGTAGGCAACATCAGACAGTCGTGGACACACTGACCACACAAGAACAACGTGACTTCGTGACACAGGCAGGCAGGGTCACAATGTCATAGAAGAGGCAGGAAGAAAGTTACGGGTTCACATCTCCTCAAAATCAGTTCAGCCTTCTATGCTTACAGGGGTCAGTACATGGAGCGCCATTATAGCTACTAAGCTTAACTAACATCAGATATTTAATATGCAGGAAAATGCTCCAAAGTGTTCTATTAAAAAAGGCACTACAGTTACTGTTTTTATTCCTCTCAGATCCCACTTCACCCACAACCTATTAGTAATTCAGTGCTTAATTTGTAAATAAAAAAGTGCCGAGTCCAAGGCATTGCTTACCAGGCCACTGCAGGGGACGCCTTTCCTTTCCGTTGTGCCATATAAGTGTGTTTGTGTGCCTGAATCTTGTTTTGTAGGTGGCTCTATGTGTGGGTGGCTCTGGCTGTGTGAGGGTGGCTCTGTGTAGGTGGCTCTGTATGTGTGTGTGGGTGGCTCTGTATGTGTGTGTGGGTGGCTTTGTGTGTGGCTCTGTGTGGGTGTAAATGCAATAGGTCATGCATTTGCGAGCGATTAAGCTATTGGCATTGTAAATGACAATGCTATTTATTTATGATTTAGAAAAAAAGTCATGAGCAATGGCAATAGCTCTACCTTTAATAATGCCGAGACCATTGCATTGTAAATGCTTGTTTTGTACTCTCATGAAGGTAGTAATTTAGGAACAAGACAAGGGCTAGGTGCTGGAAATTCCGGATTCTCAGTCCAGGTTTTACGTGACTTATTATGCTGTTTGCATGTTATGTAATGTGTTATGTTATGTTAGTTTATGATACTGTACAATATATCCTGGAATGTTAGTTCGGTAAGGTTAGGTAATGTCATTGTATGTTGTGTTGTGCTACAGAAGTTTCATCATTGTTGTGCTACAGGTTCTTTTTATAAAACAGTTTATGGCTGAATAGCTCCATTACATATCTCAAGGACCCGCTTTTTCATCTGTCCAGTATAAATACATAACAAATTAGTGCCATAAATCTTTTGATGTAACTGCTAGAGCAAAAATTGATCCACGTAGCTCAGACAAAGAACCTTTTCTACACTAGTAGTTCCCATCACAGTACTTCCTGGTCACCACTCTTCGCTCGAGTAAGCTTCATTGTTTCCGTCACTCGCGCAAGCCTGGGCCTTTACACTATGCCATGGATGGGCTGCTCTAGGCTACCACTTCTTTTTTACTGCAAATAAGTTTAATGCTCAATAACGTTTGTGATTTCCTGATGCTGATCACCAGCTACAAACGTTCTGAAATTATTACTAACCCCTGAAGCCAACATTGAAAGCTATTTTTATTTTGTGTAGTGGTTATGGTCAGAGTTTAATATCCTTAACACACAGATGTATTTTCCTACTCCTGGCCCTTATTCACACAAGGTGAATTGTCGACTAATAGTTCATTCTCTCGCCTTCATCTTATATTTCACAGACTAGTAGGCGGTCACTATCTACTTTCTGCTCACTCGCGTGCGGACCAAGAGATGCTTTGGATCCAATTCAAAATAGCTTTTTAGAGTAAAACTCTAAAATTTAGACCTACATACACTGAACTCTTTTGTGGTACAAGAAGTATGAAAGGAAAGGATGCAGGATGTTAAATATTTTCTGACACACAACAAAATTTAAATACTTGTAAATGAACTTTACAACTATCTCAAAATTTATCAGAAGAAAGGGGAACTTTCAAATGAGGAACTTTTTTTTGTAATTCTGAGGTGTGATGGAAACAAAGATTTTAATCAGATCAAAACAAACCAATACACTTTACTTGTGCAATGCAGAAATGATAAGAATGCACCAACACTATTTCTGCATGTTTCTGTTTATGCAATACTTGGGTTTAGCAGTAAAGCTGCATGGTGAATGCACATTTAATGGCAATTTCAATGGAAAATGTGCTTTATATGTTAAGCAGTACCCTAGTACGCCATGCATTATTAAATTATTTAGTGCAATGTGCTCAAAATGTAACACTGGACACGCACACGGTTCACCCACAATTATTCGGCCAAATGGATGCAAGTCATTTGCTTCACTTCATGTAACCCTTGGGCTTTTCACAACCCCTATGGCTTCACTGAGATAACATTGACAGCAGCACCTCCACTCTGAAAATTGCTCCAGCACCACTGCACCTCAAATCTTTCCTGCCTGGAACAACATGCCTCTTTAAGGGACACTAGCTGTTAAAAAAGAAATTAGGGACAGAGAATATGAACACAGGGATGGAGGTCTGTGCGTTTTCCCTTGAAAGCCTGTATTCTTGTATTCATAGTCATTCACAGGGGTTGCAAAATTGCATGTGCATTATTAATATTTTTTATACAGGAAATTTTGCCAACTCCTGCTGCTGTTCATTTTTTAATTTGACTGATCAGCATATCAGTTGCACCGCAAAATGAAGGGTAGCTCTCAAACCAGTCGCCAACTTGTATATGCTAGATTGTGAGCTACCCTTAGGACTTTCACCCCTTTCTTCTGTGTGTTTATACTAATATTCAGAGTGTCGTTCCTATCTTTTTTGGAATACAGAAAGAGTTCCAGGCAAACTACTAAGAATCTGTGACAGTAGCAGACCCACCCAGAAGTATCCACATGCTTATTCATTGATTGTGCACGTCTGTATGCGGAGTTGATACTCTGAAGTGCATGCACAGGGAAATATTTTTTTCTATGCAGAATCCCGTTCCCTACATCCACACGGTTGTGTAGGAGATTCCATCCCACATCTTCCTAAGAATAGGCATGTACTATTGCTCTTAATTGGAGTAACTCTCAGAGCATACCGGGGTGGAAAATTGCCTGTGAAAGTCGATTAATTTCAACAAATGTTCGACTGATGATATAAGGAAACCAGGCTATTGGTTGTGCAGGATGTGAGGCCTGCACAAGTAATAGGTCCACAATTACCCCCTTGCTGGGAATCAAGCACCCCATTGTAGTACTTGACTACCTTAGGGTAGCGAAGCAGAGCAGTCCAATGCTTACATAAGGGAGGTGGTGTGGACCAGTAATCACCATGCACTGATGTGTAAGAATAACACTCAATAAATGTTTGCCCAGTCTGTGCTTTTCCTTTAGAGAAGGAAAATAACATTTATTACAGACACACTACCTAATTCTATGCAGTTATTTACAAATATGGGTAAAGCTGGTGGAAATGCCTTTGCGGACATTGCATTTGACCCTTAAAGGGTCATGATCCTATAAATCACAGCATCCCCTCCCATACAATACAGCACATAACCATATAAGGGGTGTCACGTTAAATCAAGCAGGCCTACTTGCTTTATCAATGTTACCACACTAAGGGGCATATTTACAATAAAGTAGCGAAGCGTGTTGTTAAGCCAAGAAGGCTAACGACACTCTTCGTCACTTTAGAAATGCAGGGCTGCACCATATTTACTATAATATTGTGCAGCCCTGCATTTTTCCCTGCGCTGATGCTAACTTTAGCTGCCAACGCTGGCACCCTTGCACAATAGTGCAAGGGTGCTTGTGTTGAGGGGAAGATTGTTTATGTGCAGGAAGGTCCTCAATACTTCACATAAATAATCTTGAAATGCCTTTTTGTAACTTCTATGTGTGCTGCTTAATGCAGCACACTTAGAAGTTGCACAACAATTTTTTTTTAACCCCTCCCACGCTTATGACGCCCCTTGGGTGGGCTGTGCTGGTGACGGAGAGGTTCCGTCGGGGCCCGCTCGCCGCGCCTGCGTGGCGCGTTTCATTGACCGGTCGGGGCCATGATGGAACCGCTCCCTCACAAGCACAGCCCACCCGAGGGCCGTGACGGAGCGGTTCCTTCATAAGCGTCGGAGCGCCGCGCGGCCGCCCCACCCCCTTAGCGCTGCGGCGGAATTGCCGCCGCAGCGAAAGGGTTAAATGATTGTCTACATGCAGGAAGTGAGACCATCCTGCACATAAACAATCATAGGCAATTTGCTGTTTCCATGTGTGCTGCACAAGGCAGCACACATGGAAACAGCAAAAACGAGGTGAAATAAAGCATTTCTCCTCCTTTGCCCTGTTTAGGACCAGGTTTTCCCTGGTCTTAATTTTGGCGCTGCCTCCTATTTACACTGCCCTTGTAAATAGGAGGCACTGTAAAAATCAATGGATGTTGCGGTGGAACGCCCACCGCAACACCCATTGCCCTCCCCTTTCACGCTGAAAGGGTGCCTTATTTGCAAGGCAGAGTGTTAAGCAACGTTTAGTAGCTTAACACTGCCTTAAAAATAAGGCGAGGTCCCTATCGTCATCACATCGTCACTGAAAGTGACATTAGGGTGGCGACAGGGGCTTGTAAATATGCCCCTTAAAGACCAGATTCACATGTTAAATAAAAGTTCCTGTGCTCACTGACATTGATAGCCATGTTTCATCTGCAATTAATATTAGTGATAAAGCATTGTACCATTCATGAAAAAATTACTATCAACAATATTTGGGAATAAAACATTATGAAACAACATGACGTGCCTGTGTCATTCTTTAACCACTTTAGGCCACAAAATCTGCAGCCATAAAACCAATCAACTTTGGGCTTTTTCAGCCCGCAGGTCATTATGGGACACTCCCTCGCAGTAGCATGACCACACAATGAGCAGCTGCGACCTCAGGTCTGTTTTTCTTGTGCGGGCATTTGCACCCGCTACTTCTTTGTGTTGTTTTTTTTATTTGGTTGGGGTTCCCATTCCTGACTGGGCACCCTAGCTTGCCTTTACACTGGGGGTAGCTCGGGGAACCCAACCCCAGCTGTCTTGTCAGCTCACTGCCCGGCCGGCCGTCTTTACTGCGGGTGCGGGAGCCAGCAGATTGCTTCTACCATGCCAGCCCTATGAAGGCAGCGTTTTCTCTGTGTGGTGGCAATCCTGTACTCCACAGTCACAGGCACGGGGAGCAGGGGCAAGCTCACCACCGTTGAGGATAGCGCGGCGGTGCTTCTCCTGTTAGATCCCATGCCGGGTGCCTGTAGATGGGGTTGTGGGCCCCTTTCCTCTCTGTTGGGGAGGTGCAACTGTGCCCCCTCTCTTGCTACATAGGGGCTAGGAAATAGGGTCCCAGGCACTTCTCAGGGGTGTGCAATGGAACTCCCCTGTCTTCTGTCTCAGCGGGGTCCCAGAGAATGGGTCTTGTATACTCCTGTACATGAACCGGCTCAGGGGCTGGGATCATCTTGGGGTGGCCCATGCCCCCTGCGAGGTTACAGCAGAGCTCCACACATTCTGTTTTCTTGGCTGGGGTTCAAAGGTCAAAAACTTTTTCTGTCTATATGTGGGGATCCCGTTTGGCTGATTTAGCAATGTTGGCCTCATTTTACTCCGGGTGGTGAGCCATAGACACTTGGAGCCCATTCCACAGGCTTCCTAGCCTCTTTGATAGCACACTGTGCAGGGAGCTGGTTCCACTGGCTCCCTGCGCCAGCCTTTCTTCTTTTTTTGTCCTCTGGTGCTCCCCTAGTTTGGGTCAAGAAGTCCAGTTCCTCCTCCAACTGGTCTTTAGGGGGTGTAAGGGAGCAGCTTGCTTGGTCCTTGAGGAACCCATTGGTCCTGGGATCCATTCTAGGCAGAGTGCTTAGCTCATTAGAGTATCAGGAGTTTTGTCCTTCAATGGTGTTGCCGTCATCCAGTCACAGTGTCCAACTCCAACAACAACCTCTCTCCCTTGTGCATGAGGTTTGAAATTGGGGTGGAAAGTTATAGAAACCAGGCACCCCTGGACAATCTTGGGGTGCCACATCACCTCTCCACCCATAGTCCAACCATCCTACAAAGCATTCCGGGGACAATACAAAATGGTGCAACCAAGAAGCCACTGTTCACAATTCCTGTGGGATCCTCAGCTCTGTTCCTAGCAGGCATCACTTCCACTATCCTTTCCACCAATATCTAACCTGCAGAGTCCCCTCTGCTCCAGGCTACCTGTGCACAGTTACTGGGCTGTGCACAACGGTAGTCTCATACACGCAGCCCTCACAAATGTGCACACATGCCCAAATGTAATCAGCGAAGTGCCCCTTGATGCCTCGCAGCAGCCTTATCTTAAAATGCGGATGCTGGCGGTAAACGTGCACAGTCTGTTTACCATATGAATACTGTGGGTGAGACACCAGTTGTGAGGCTCACTGACAGTAAAAAGTCCAAAAACGGGTATTCCAAAAAGCAAAAATCCCACTGGTTTAAATGGGCAGAACGCATTTCACTACAGATGGTTATTGCCATTATGGAGCAAACACCGATTTTAGATAGGGAAGCGATTTCCAGATTGCAGGTTCATTTTTTTCAGTTTTATGTAGTGTGAACTTGACCCGAATGTTTTGGAGCACTTTACATGAGCACTAATTACACAGGTTGCAGTCATTTTATTTTTAGGCATGGGGATGGTGAACTATTTGCCCAGAATTACAGGATTTTGAGCCAACGCGAGACTTGAATTTGGTTCTCCTTCTCCAAAGGTGCCAGCTCTGGCCATAACGTCATATCCTCTTTTATTTACTCAACATTATTAATCGAACAAAAGTTTTGAAAAAAATCTTTCTTTGTTCATATGACTAAACTGTTGGCACATGTGCCATAACGGTGTCTTCAAAGTTCTTTTCCCCACCAAGATACTCTACGAGTGTTCTATGATGCTTTGGATATATTCTTCAACTAGGCATTGCTGTATAACACTTTCTGTTGCTTTCACCTCTTCCAGTTGCATCTGAATGAACGTGTCTGTTTTTTTTAAATTTCAGCTGATAGGGAAGAGAATGAAGGAAAGTGGTCAGCGGATGCCCCTCAAGAAGATATTGCCAAGCTGAGCTCCTTCTCTGATATCTCCCTGAGACCCGAGTCATGGAGTGCCAAGGACAAGCTCCTTGAAACAGAGGCATAATTATGGTAAACTTCTTCCCTGCACTTCATCCTCTTTGAGTTGGAAATCTATAACATAATGCGTAGCAGTTAAAAATTTCTGGCTTTGGAAAAGCCACAATGGCACTATATAAGTATGACGCTTGGACTGACAATAGATGCATTATTTGATTACACATGTAGAGGGACAACAGAAGATAGGTGCAGGGTAATTATCCATTATGCCAAATAACTAATAAGCAAACACAAGTTTCAATAAAAAGGGCCAACTTTCTTGTGTGCCCATCACACCATGAATCTTTGTTGAGGCATGGTAGGTGGCTTTCCATTTGAACCAGGCCCCACATATTTGTCCCTTACTCTAAAGTTGCTGGTAGAAAATACCCCCACCCCCAATCAGCCATCCAGAGTGGGTGCCTTCTTCGAAATGTAGAGGGAGGAGGAACATTCCCCTATTCCACCTAGGGTTGCTTCCAACTAGTACCTCCTCTGTAAGACTACAGGATGCAATAATTTAAAGTTGGGTTAACGTGGAATGTGGTAGTGAATCTGTTCGTCCTCTTGCCATAAAGCTGATGGTAAAACATATGTGGTCCCCCATTAGGACTAGGAGCATCAATACTTTCTCTCCCCTGTCATATATACGCTATAAGTTGTAATGGAAAACAGAATACTTGGGATAGCCTACAAAGTGTAATGTAGTTAATGAAAAATGCCAGAAGGCAATCAAAAAGTATATAAAGACATTGCTGTTTTAACAGACCAGAGCTTCACTCTTGATCATTCGGAGCATGTAATACTACATCTCTACACTTTCTACACAGTTTTATAATGTTTCTGTCAATGCAAGAGAAAAGGGGCAAGAACACATGATAAAATAGAAACTTAAAAATAACAACTAAAGAGATGGCGCAAATATCTTTTTGTGGGAAGGAATGTCAGAAGGCCTTTGCACACTGATACAAGAAGTACTAAAAGGAGCTCACACAATAACTTTCTAAAATCCTGGCTTTGTTGTGCCAACCTCATCACGAGGCTAAGCTTTACTAACACAGTACAGCAAATGTGCAATTGTATAACATAGAATTACAGGACTGCAGTACATTTAAAATGCTTGTAGATGTGCAGAAATCCTAAGATGTTGATAGTGTTGAAGCTGATATATAAATGTCATAGCAAATGAGTAATAAAGCACAAGGGCATATGTGAAAGCACACATGAGCATCATCATTTTTATAGTAAACATATATGTTTCAAGGCATAGATCTGGGTGAATTCACGTTCTCAAAGCATATTTGAAAGTGTCAAAGATTCCCGGCCTTAGTGAGCTAGGTGGCAGTGGGCTGCTGGTACTATACCCATATGGTAGGTATCCCACCTCCTCCCTCACAGAAGATCTAGTGGATTTAAGCCTCAGTGCCTCCTTTGATAGCCCATTCTGTAAATCAGGCAGGAGATCTAACACTTGGCCTTCTTGTGCATAAAAGAAATACATGTTAGAATTGCTTGGTTTATTTAAGTGATTATATCAAGGTAGCTTTTTCAATTGGTTTAACACTATCTTACACTGTAATACGTTGCAGAAATGCCAAACAGTCTGTTAACGACGTATACATTCTTTAAATTACTAATAACATGTTTTTTTCGTTAAATAGGTCAGCCATGGATTTGAAGAACCACATGAGCTTCAGTCTTGCCTTTGCTCCACTCTCTTTCCTGCGCCTTTTCCAACAAACTATTGTTGAAGACCACACTTGTTATGATCATTCAAAGTTTGAAGACAGTCAACATTTAAAGAAATGTGGTAGACCTACGTAAAACTTTCAGCTCTCTATGTCCAATTTTTTAATACCAAATGAATGCAATCCATGAACGTTTGAAATGGTATCTTCCATACTGCAAGTGGTTTTCCCTTACAAACGAAACACATGTTCTAAACATGTTTACATAGGATAATGGTACTGAACATCCTCCAATGTCTGTCTAGAGAATGGAGCTTATTACTATTGCTTGAATTAAAAATCGATGCAGGTTGAGATTTATCTTAAAAAAAGATCTAAGATGCCCCTCTTTCCTAAGAGTATACTATAATTTTCTTGAATTCTGTTTTTTTCCAGAGGAAACCTGTACCTATTAACAATTTGTTCATACTCTGTTGAGCCAGAAGATTCAACGTTTTTACTCGACAAACTTTGTGACTCTTTTTCAAAGCTTTGCTATCTTCTCAAACAATGTGGAGACTGTGAACTTTACAACAATTTGCGTGGAGGAAAATCCTCCAAAAATGGTTTGCTACAAAATGTAGAAGCAGAATAAATCTCTTGTAGAAATATTTTGTATGAAAATCCTTCCACAATAAATATGTGAGTGAATTGAGTAAACGTTAATGTAGTTCACAAGCTTCATGAAGCTTTGCAGGTAAAATTAAATTTCGGCAATCCCTCATTAAGATTCACCTAAATAAAGAAACAGATAAATAAGTCAACAAATATAATTAGAAATCAAGTAACACTTCCAGACGAAATTCATGTGTTTGTACTCACATTATATTGGCGAAACATGGGTACAATACACAAATATTTGAGATTATCCAAATGTATCAGACCCGTTATCGAAACCAAAGTGTCAGTTAGATTTCTTCAATATTTACTTTCTATAAGACATTAATTTAAGTTCCTGGGTGTACTACACAATATTACAACAAATGTACTGTATATATTTACAAGCCTCTTACCTATAATATACTGTATGGCTCTTAAAGTAAGCAAAAAATCATATGGATTCTAGTGCTGTGCATATTTAGTATTTTCTTGAATAACTTTTTTTATGGGGCAATTCTGCTTTGTATGTTTCCTAAATCCTGTGTTCATGGGTACGGTGAAGCTGATCTCTTGCTTATTATTTCTGATATTCATCAGAACAAGTAGTGTAGGTGGTAAATGCTAGTCCGTGTTGACCCTGTGTGATTGAATGCTGGTACATATGAAAGAAGAAACAGCTTTGCTGCATATCATTTTCGGGTCCCTCTTGTGGCGAACTGCCAATAACTTAACCAGGCCAATGCCCAGCCAGCTGATGGTGTTAAATGCTTTGTGGCCGATTTTCTGCTAGCTAGCACAGTTTCACCACATGTAATTATATTCCTCCTTTTTGATACCACTATAAATAGACCTATTTCAAACCTTCTGTGTGGCAATACCTTCTTCTCAGTCTGTCATGTAAACAAATGCTGCCAGCTAATAGGCACTTCACACAGCGCATGTTCCTGTTGTGCATGCCTGCATAAGCGACAACCTGGTGTATCTGCTGAAGACATCTCAGACCACTTCTGAGCAGTACTTTATTTGAGCCGGTGTTATAGGTGGGAGGGACCAATAGCACTAATTTTTTAGACCCGACACTTATTTTTCCTCGTCAGGCTTTTACCCCGATCAAGAAAAAGAGAAATATAAACAGGGAAAGAATGAGGGAGAGAAAGAAGGAAACAAAACAAAAGCGAAAGAGATCATGGGGAAAAAAAGAACCTGAAAGAGTGAGATAAAGGGACAGGGAGTGTGTGGCGGTGAATGAAACAGGCATGATGAGGTGGAATCACAGCCTTGGTATTCGGCACCCCGACCTATTATAGCATCCTCCACAGCTTCTGAGCATAACATTTGGTATGTCACTTAATATATTACAAATTAAGTACTGCTTTTAAGTTCCTGCATGCACAATAGATTAATGTAAGACCAAGGGTACCCATTGATGTTCGGAACTTCACATTTTGGATGATAGAATACTCTGGAGTAAGGAGGAAAGATATTACTGTTTAACTGATTTTATGATCTAGTTGACTAGAAATGCTTTCAATATTTCGGGTGAATCCTTCACTGGATAGGATATATTCTTACACTGCATATCCATGAGTGTTGCAGTCCTGGATCTTCAAGCAGCATGGGTAGTGATGTGGCGAGAGCTTTTGCCACCTGGAGCGATCCCTGAGTTTGTCGCCCAGTGACGGCTGGTGCAGGTAAGAGGGGGGGTGTGGAGGCGACAGATGACAATGAGTGGCAGGTGAGTTAGGTGACAGATGGGGTAGAATAAAATAAAAGAGAAAAAAGAAAACTTACCTTGCCCTCACCGCTACCCCTCCCCAGCTACGCCACTGAGCATGGCAGCCATATTGGTATTTTAGTACTGAATGCGAACATGAATCTCACCCTTTCCAAATTACCAATCAGTCAATTAATGGGACATTACACCTATCACTGTTGATCTAATTCACTCTCCCAATCCCTCTCACGTGAGAAAAATAATAGGCAATGCAAAGACTGCTCAGAAGTGACAGGAATGCCCGAGAGCCAAAGCCAATGAATGTAAAATGCCATCACAACTTCACTGACCCATTAAGACCCTTGTATCAATACATTTATCTCAAATTTTAAATGGGAAATTTTGCCTCAAATTTAAAGTTTTTATGTGTGTGGACTGCACTGTCCAAATGGCAGGCATTACCCTTGTGCAAAGCATTCTGCAATTGTATCAATAACCAATTAATTATCACTGCTAGTATAACAACTCGTAAACAAACATAGATGACCGGCAATCATCAATCACAATGTGGAAGCAGTCTGCTTCACACCACTTCTGGACCACCAACATTAAGATTCAAATTGACATTATCACTAGTAAGGTGAGATGCATTCTGGTCCACACAGTACTAACTATCCAGCTTGTTAACTCTTTACAACATGATTGACCTCAATATCCCTGCTGTTAAGGTAACAGCACCAACCTTTATCTTAATAGGTGATGAAGAGAACAGCGACGGCCCGTGGAGGGAGTTACGGTGGGGCAGGAGGGCGGGGAGGGGGAGGGGCAGGGTGGAGGTTGCTAAAAACCGGCATATGGATAATTGCAGGTAAGTAAACAATTTAATTAATAAAACGAATTTCGTAGCGCGCCTTGCATCGCAATGCAGTGCGAGCTACGAAATTCGTTTTATTAATTAAATTGTTTACTTACCTGCAATTATCCATATGCCGGTTTTTAGCAACCTCCACCCTGCCCCTCCCCCTCCCCGCCCTCCTGCCCCACCGTAACTCCCTCCACGGGCCGTCGCTGAGGCAGCAGGCTACACATCATGCCAACATTTTTTATATGAATGGCTATCTCAATGTACTAGTTGAAGTGATATTTGCTGCGTGCATGCAACTTGTCGAAGGTACTATAGCTTTGGTTTTTAATCGATTTGAATTTACCTGATAGCAAATAATTTGTCAATATTTTTCTAACAAATCGTTTATAGGTTGTTGATTTTCTCAATCACTCGATGTCTGCAGTTCAGTTTACTTTGAATAGTGTCTTCACTAAGTTTCTAGCACAATTTTCTTGTACCCCTGAAAAACAAGTATCAGATACTGAAACTGGAATATCAATATATGTTGCAACTTTTATAAAGTATTATGTTTTTTACGATTGCATAATTTAGACAATTAATTTTGTTGTATACTTGAATATTGCATTGTTTTTATGGCTTGGGTTAATTTGAATAAACCGGATTATACTACATTTTAAATGCTACCTCCACTCTTCCAGGAGTGTTTCTAAGGAATGCTAATGGTTATGTTAGATTATACCCACATGGGTGTGTGAGAGCAACACTTCCAAAAAAGGAAGATTCCCCCCAGAACCACAGATTCCAACCATTTACCAGAATACAGCGGCAAGACTGATTCTGAATGCCCCCCCAAGAACCCCCTCCAAGCCTCTGCTAAGAGAACTCCATTGGCTACCGATACGACAACGAGTCAAATTTAAAATCTGTTGCACTGTCCACAAATGCCTGTTCGGGAATGCCCCCAACTATCTGACTCAAAAAATACATCTCTACAAACCAGACAGATCCCTACGCTCAAGCAACCAACTGCTGATAAAAACCCCTTTTGTAAAAAAGACCAGACAGGGTGGCCGTGCCTTCTCCCTGATGGGGCCGAACTTATGGAACAATCTCCCCTACAGCATTAGGCAAATCTCTAACCACCTTGCCTTCAGGAAAAAGTTAAAAACCAACCTGTTCCTAGAAGAATAACTAGTCTGTCAGCTTACTAGAGCACAGCTCACCTGCAATAGTTCCTCCTTCTACATCTTAGCGAGCAAAGCGCGGAGATACCCCGTATGGGGTCGATTCTTGCGCTATACAAGAAATTAAATAAATAAATTTACTTCTTCTCTCCGTTCAAACTCTTTTCACTGGGGGAACAAGTACCCACATTGATTATACATATTATTCTAATTTAGGAGCACAGGTACTGGACCTTTATCACTAGTAAGGTGAGATGCATTCTGGTCCACACAGTACTAACTATCCAGCTTGTTAACTCTTTACAACATGATTGACCTCAATATCCCTGCTGTTAAGGTAACAGCACCAACCTTTATCTTAATAGGTGATGAAGAGAACAGCGACGGCCCGTGGAGGGAGTTACGGTGGGGCAGGAGGGCGGGGAGGGGGAGGGGCAGGGTGGAGGTTGCTAAAAACCGGCATATGGATAATTGCAGGTAAGTAAACAATTTAATTAATAAAACGAATTTCGTAGCGCGCCTTGCATCGCAATGCAGTGCGAGCTACGAAATTCGTTTTATTAATTAAATTGTTTACTTACCTGCAATTATCCATATGCCGGTTTTTAGCAACCTCCACCCTGCCCCTCCCCCTCCCCGCCCTCCTGCCCCACCGTAACTCCCTCCACGGGCCGTCGCTGAGGCAGCAGGCTACACATCATGCCAACATTTTTTATATGAATGGCTATCTCAATGTACTAGTTGAAGTGATATTTGCTGCGTGCATGCAACTTGTCGAAGGTACTATAGCTTTGGTTTTTAATCGATTTGAATTTACCTGATAGCAAATAATTTGTCAATATTTTTCTAACAAATCGTTTATAGGTTGTTGATTTTCTCAATCACTCGATGTCTGCAGTTCAGTTTACTTTGAATAGTGTCTTCACTAAGTTTCTAGCACAATTTTCTTGTACCCCTGAAAAACAAGTATCAGATACTGAAACTGGAATATCAATATATGTTGCAACTTTTATAAAGTATTATGTTTTTTACGATTGCATAATTTAGACAATTAATTTTGTTGTATACTTGAATATTGCATTGTTTTTATGGCTTGGGTTAATTTGAATAAACCGGATTATACTACATTTTAAATGCTACCTCCACTCTTCCAGGAGTGTTTCTAAGGAATGCTAATGGTTATGTTAGATTATACCCACATGGGTGTGTGAGAGCAACACTTCCAAAAAAGGAAGATTCCCCCCAGAACCACAGATTCCAACCATTTACCAGAATACAGCGGCAAGACTGATTCTGAATGCCCCCCCAAGAACCCCCTCCAAGCCTCTGCTAAGAGAACTCCATTGGCTACCGATACGACAACGAGTCAAATTTAAAATCTGTTGCACTGTCCACAAATGCCTGTTCGGGAATGCCCCCAACTATCTGACTCAAAAAATACATCTCTACAAACCAGACAGATCCCTACGCTCAAGCAACCAACTGCTGATAAAAACCCCTTTTGTAAAAAAGACCAGACAGGGTGGCCGTGCCTTCTCCCTGATGGGGCCGAACTTATGGAACAATCTCCCCTACAGCATTAGGCAAATCTCTAACCACCTTGCCTTCAGGAAAAAGTTAAAAACCAACCTGTTCCTAGAAGAATAACTAGTCTGTCAGCTTACTAGAGCACAGCTCACCTGCAATAGTTCCTCCTTCTACATCTTAGCGAGCAAAGCGCGGAGATACCCCGTATGGGGGTCGATTCTTGCGCTATACAAGAAATTAAATAAATAAATTTACTTCTTCTCTCCGTTCAAACTCTTTTCACTGGGGGAACAAGTACCCACATTGATTATACATATTATTCTAATTTAGGAGCACAGGTACTGGACCTTTATCTTTCTCTCAGTCCCCCCCCCCCTCCTCTGTGATTAATGACTTAAGTACAGCGGACCAGCCGAGGGAAAATTATAGTAACTTTCTTAATATTTCAACTCTTTACAAGTGACTACACAAATTAGACGACTACCTCCAACACATATACAGGCACCGATAACCCACCATCATGATAGATTACCAGGGATTAAGCTACAATGACAAACTAGTTGCAGAAATTTTGAGAACACCATCCCTACTAGGGGCTGAAGGCCTCACACCCACCCGTAGCCAGACAGATGACTGGAACACAATCACTAAATTGAAAAAACAACTGGTTAAGATAGCTCTACATGGCTCAATTATGACGGAATGTTTAAGGGCCAACATTCCCCAAATGGTGTCCTTGTCAGCATAACACCAAGCATATTCCTTGAAGATATCACCTTCAGGCGAGAATTGTCGAAAGTTGCATGGAAATGTACCAGAGACTGGTGGGATCTAATAATTAGTACAGCTAAATGACTATCAGATGCATTACTAATAAAGATCACCACAGTGGAGAATGCACTTAAAACAGGAAAAAGCATTGCATCACTTAAATCAAGACTGGTGGACGTAAATGGGGAGATGAACGCACATAAAAAATATCTTGCTCAACAAAGAATTTCGAAACTACAGAAAGATATAAAAAAAGTTAGACAGAGAAAGTGTCTACTCATACACCAAGGAAGACTATCAGGCCACGGGAACAGACACATCTTCAGAAGAAGGATCCATGACTACTCATTTAGTATTACCTCAAGTGATGATAGCTGGGGGACCAACCGTAACCGACGGGAAAGGATTCGACAGCCGCTAATCAACTACCCTATGGCACCTTTACATGGACATCAACAGATGACCCCATTCCTGGCCAACCTTCAGTTCCCCTCAGATGTATCTGATGCAACCACATATTCCGATACACCAACAACCCTTACCTCAGCCTACTTTTTTCAACAGAGGATGGGCAGAGTAAGAGGCAGAAGAAGGGGCGGCAACAAGATGGTCCAGTGGCAACAACAAGAACTACAGATGCAGTTGAGTAGCCACACAACGACAACATTGTGAAACTAGTGGTCAATCTATCAGAAAGGATATTAACCACAGAAATGGAGGAAACGCTGGAAAAAGGTTTAGATTTTGTCGCAATCCCTCATTTGGACAACTTTCGACTCCACGGATAGATACCCTAATTCTTCCGAAAAATCCGCCTCCGAGCATTTTTCGAAGACAAATCCCATACCGATCCTGAGTACTCAGGACTAAGCAAACCATCTAGATTTACACCTACTGTGGTGATGGTACCTAGTGAAGTGATCACCTTTGAAAAAACTGTCCTCAAGGAAGTAGGGGGCCTAAAACATCCCACTGGATTCAACAACCTATCCCTAAAAGAAAGGAACACCGTCCAAAGTCTTACAGAAGACCCAAGCATCATCATTAAACCAGCGGATAAGGGAGGAGCGATAGTATTGATGTCAACTTCCTCATATGATGAGAAATGTCTAGGACAATTATCGAATGAGTAATATTATCGCCTACCTACCAATGATCCAACTACCAGACTCACCCGAAATCATCAAATTGGTGACTGAAGCAACTATGGAGGGCTGGATTACCAGGCTTGAGTCTGAGTTTCTTATGAACTCTACATCCCAAATATCATAGCTCTACATTCTGCCAAAGATACATAAAGGGACCACACCACCTCCAGGACGCCCCATCGTCTCAGGCATCAACTCTGTATTGGAACCAATCAGCAAATTCTGCAACAATTTCTGAAGACCTTTGGTTGCCAAAATAGCCTCATATCCGAAAGACACTACTGATGTCCTTAATCTGCTCCAAAATCTGGAGTGTCAACAAGAAATCGACCTATTGGTGACATTAGATGTGGAGGCACTTTATACAAATATCCCTCAAAATGCAACAATTGAGGTGATGGAAACCTAGTTATTGGCTTTAACACATTGGAAGTTAGCAACCCCAATCAACTTCATTGTAGAATGCGCCACCAAAGCTTTGAAAGAAAATTCCTAGCCTGCCTTTATATGGCAGATTTTGAAAACAAACACATAACTGGAGCGAGCAACCCCTACCGTGCTAACATCAGAATGTGGAAACGATTTATTGATAACAGCGACGGCCCGTGGAGGGAGTTACGGTGGGGCAGGAGGGCGGGGAGGGGGAGGGGCAGGGTGGAGGTTGCTAAAAACCGGCATATGGATAATTGCAGGTAAGTAAACAATTTAATTAATAAAACGAATTTCGTAGCGCGCCTTGCATCGCAAAATGCAATGCAGTGCGAGCTACGAAATTCGTTTTATTAATTAAATTGTTTACTTACCTGCAATTATCCATATGCCGGTTTTTAGCAACCTCCACCCTGCCCCTCCCCCTCCCCGCCCTCCTGCCCCACCGTAACTCCCTCCACGGGCCGTCGCTGATTGATAATATACTGATCTTGTGGCATGGCAAGTTGGAGACATGCAAAACATTATTTAAATGAATCAACAGTCTCAATCCACACTAATATTTCACTAGTACCATGTCGAAGATCTACTTATATCTCAAAGTGAGGATGGACTGTCAACCACCATTTTTTAAAAAGCTACAGACCGCAACAGTCTCCTACTCTACATCAGCCATCATCCCAAGGCACTTAGGGACAGCCTCCAATTGCCAATTTCTTCGCTTGAGACTCAACTGGGACACCTTTCCGAATGCGATGCCCCAACTAAAGAACTTTGCACTAATCTGACCATCCGTAATTACCCAAAGAAAATAGTCAAATGAGCTTACAAGAGGGCCAGAAATAAACCCAGTAACACCCTACTGCAAGCCCGAAAAAAGGAGACAGACAATCCACTTACCTATGTAATGACCTTTACACCTTCACCCAACAAGATTCAGAAGATCATAAAAAGACAGTGTTCGATTCTTAAGAGCGGAACCCTTAACATTCCAAACCCTAGGCTCACATTCAAATGGACACAAAGTTTAAGAGATCTCTTGGTCAGTACAGGTCCACTTAAGATGAAAAAAAACAACCAACTGACCCTCTGGGGACTACCTCCAACAGGAGGGAACTATCCATGCAAAACTGAGCAATATGCAAACTCCCAAAAATGAGTAAAGAAATCAACTTAGGAGAAATGTGTCCATAGGTACAAACAGGACATACCAATTGTAACAGAAGAAATTGTATTTACCTTATAACATGTCCATGTGGTCTACGCTATACAGGCATGACCACCAGACACATAAAAACCAGAATCACAGCAACATCCGCTGCAAACGCATCACAACTAAAATGTCAACACATTTTGTAAACACCTACCACACCCCAGATGACATTAGATGGATGATATTAGAAGCCCATGACCACAGGGATCAGTGGTCGCTATTCACAAGAGAACAATGATGGGTGTTCCATCTGAAAAGTCACATGCATGAATTGAATGATGATACCCCCTGGCATGAATGTAATATTCAAAAAGAAAATACATAGAACATTTCTTTGTTAATGCCTTACAAGTGCACCCATTCCCTACATGAGATTCAGGAATACTACGGGAGGGTCGTCCCGGTGAGAGTACTAGGGATGATCGCTCTAGGTATGACACATCTGAGCACCTTGGATATTTTGCCCCCAGATTCGAGAAATCAGGGAGTAACTTATGAATGATAAGGAGGACCAGGAGTATCTCTGATCCACCAGAATATACACCACATATTTAACAAGTGTCCCCTGTTTTATTTGAGTACATACCCTTTTTGTGAGTACATACCCACAACCCACTACATTTCTATTGCACATTATACCAGGTTGTACGATAAAATCTCCTGATAGTTGATTCCACTGCACCCGCTTGGCTATTATGCTAAACACCTCAATGGGAAGATTACTATCATCATGCAACACCGTGATCCAAAGACAGCAGATTTCACACTATTACCTATTTGTTTACTACATACATATTCTACACTGAGGTCCCATCACTACTGCGACTGGTGTAGACATAATACATTCTAAACCATTCCAAAATGGCTGCCACACTTTGCCCTGACGACTGAGGTCATACACATACTGGCACTACGTTCTGATGTTGTACCCACTTCCAGGTCATGGCACAGGTGAGACTTGTTACACCAATGACGGCACACTGTATTTAACCGCATCCCACTCTACAAGCACTTCATCTACAGGACTGTGCATGAAACTGTGAGTATGGTAGTTGCCGCCTAGAGGAGAGCGAGTACTTTGCAGGTGAACTGATGCATTTAGCACCTCCACTCTTCATTTTTGTTTTGCAGCAACTGCAATAATCTCGCAGTCCCCTGCCTTGACCTAAGGCACATTATGGTCTATGAGTAGGATATTGGATATTGGATATTGGAAGGGTATTTCTAAAGCGCAGACGGTCGCTCCGGAAGGAGCATCATGGCGCTATGGATCCTGTTGCCAGTTCACAGAGTGAAGTGAGGGAGGCTAGATGGCAGCTTTAGACCAATCGTCGGGAAGATTGAAAATCCAGGTTTTGAGGAGCTTCCTAAATGGCTTCTCAACTGTTTGAAGCCTGAGATGCCTTGGCATACTATTCCAGGCTTTAATAGCCAAGGTGTTTAGAGTTTTGCCGCCTTTAGATTTCAGGTTGAATTTAGTGGGGGTCATGAGGTTATCTTGTGAAGATCTGAGGGAGCGGCACGGAGTATAATGGGGGAAGCGTCTAGTCAAGTAGGAGGGACCGGATTTGTTGAAGGCTCGGAAGGCTACGATGAGGATCTTGAAGAGTATTCTCTTGTGCAAGGGGAGCCAATGTAAAGTTTTAAGGGCTGAGGAGATTGAGGATTTACGTGGAAGTTTCAAGACAAGCCGAGCGGCAGTGTGCAGGACACTTTGCAGTTTGGCGAGAGTGGACTTTTTGGCCCCTGCCATAAGTCCATTGCAGTAGTCCACTCGAGAGAGTATGAGGGCTACTGCCACAGTTTTTCTGGAGTCAAGCGGGAGGAAATCGAAAAATTTCTTTAAGGACTTTATTATGCCGAAGCATTTTCCCGCTGTGGTCGAGGCGTGGAGATCGAAGGAGAGCTCGGAGTCGAAGAGAACCCCGAGGTTCCTGGCTGATGAAACAGTTTGAGGTGGAGCTGCAGAATTGTCCGGCCACCACAGGGCAGGGCAGAAAGAAGCATTTTTTCCGATGGGAAGAATCTCGGTTTTATTCAAGTTGCAGCGCAGATGGTTGGCGTCCATCCATTGGAAAACTGCTGTAAGGCAGTGTTTCAGATTGAGCTCTGCCGTGTTGGAATTGTCGTCTAGGGGGATGATTAGCTGAGTATCGTCGGCATAAGAGGTGACGGTTATGCCGAACGATTCTATAAGGGTAAGAAGAGGGATAAGATAGATATTGAAGAGGAGGGGACTCAGAATGGAACCCTGAGGGACTCCACAGGACACCTTTTTCTCATTAGACTGGTAGGGGCCAAGGGTGACAGTTTGGTACCTGTCACTGAGGAAAGAACTAATCCAGGATAGGGCAGAGTTGGTGACACCGATGTCCATGAGTCTATTGATCAGAATGGAGTGGGAAATGGTGTCGAAAGCTGCCGTGAGGTCAAGAAGGATCAGTATAGCCTTCTTCCTTTGATCTTGAAGGGTTTTGATGGTATCGGTCAGTTCGATCAGGGCCGTCTCGGTGGAATGTTTAGACCGGAATCCGGATTGCTGGGGATGAAGTAAGTTATGAGAATCCAGGAAGGTCTTGAGCTCCTTGTGGACCAACTGTTCCGTTATTTTACCCAGAGCAGGTAGCAGGGTGATCGGGCGGAGGTTAGTCAGGTCTGAAGGGGGTTTGTTCGACTTTTTCATGAGTGGCTTGACCACTCCTTTTTTCCAAGAGCGGGGAACAGAACCGGATATGAGGGATTGGTTGATTATTGCATTGATGGAGGGGTTGACTTCATCAATGATGAGGTGCAGGATCTTAGGTGGACAGGGGTCAGAGGGGGAGCCAGATTTGCAGGAGAGGATCGCTTCTCTGGTCTGAGACAAGGAAACCGGAGTAAAGTTTTTGAGACTATTAGCCGGCGGGCAAGATTGTTCCAGGTCCGGGATTGGATGAACAGGGGGAGGGGGGGGAAAGTTTTGGGCTTTGAAGCCCATAGGAATGAATGGGCATTACCGATTCGGTATTTACCGAATCGGTAAATACCGATTTTTACAAGGGTGCAGGGGGTGTCACTTTGACACCCTCTGGCACCCCCAAAACAGGCCCGGGTGCCATGTGGCAGGCATACATGCCCTAAGGGCAGGTCTGCCTGTCACATGCCGTAGGTGTGCATGCACACATGTGCATGCACACCGGAATCGGTATTTTACCATCAAATTGGATTTGATGGTAAAATACCGATTCGGTAAGGCCTCTGGGACTCTGAAGAGTCCCACCTACATCTGGGTGCCTCAGAATCGGTAAAATTACCGATTTTTATTTTACCGAATCGGTAAAATTACCGATTCGGTAATTTTACCGATTTGGTAAAATAATGCCCCCTACATACCTGTCACCCATTTACCGATCGGTAACGGCCAAAATCGGCCGTTACCAATCGGTAAATGGCCTGAAACGGCCACCTACATCTGGCCCATTGTCATTTGCAATGCCAATAGCTTAAACTCTCGCAAATGCAAGACCTATTCCATTGCAAATGCGTTTGGTGCCCGTGCTATAAAAATGAAAAAAAAAGCATTAAGAGAGAGCGTGTCCTGCCTGCGAAAACAGGCAGGACAAAGCTATTTGAGAAAATAGAGCTCGGAGGCTGTAATGAAAGCCTACCGAGTAACAATACACGTAACAGGGCATGTCACCATGAGAGGTTACAAAATGAGACAAGGCTGTTTAAAGGAGGGACTACTAAGCCCATTGACCAATGAACAGTCACATTTTACAGTGGACAATGACACAAGCCAATGAAAAATATGAGCGGGGAGTGAGCGAAATTTCAAGTCCTACCTGAATACAGCATGCCTCGCTCAACCTAAAAAAAGGGTTGCAGTATATTAAGCAGGTACAGATGCCCAGCCCCCCCCCGGACTTACCTATGACCAGTCCTCTAACTGGTCAAAGCCCTTGCAGCCCGGTCTCCAGTGCCTCAAGCCACCTTTCTTACCACTCTCCCTCTTGCTCACCGTGTTCACTCTCTCCTAGTGACTTTTGTGACACTTTTCACACTCTTTCTGCCTTTTCTCTCACTCTTAGTTTGACTTTCTGTGCTTTTTTACACGCTCTTTGTGCCTTCTTACTCACTCTTTGTGCCCTTACCTCTCACTCTTACAGCCACATTTCTTGCTCTTTTTGCCTCTTTGTGCCATTTCTCTAACTCTTTTCTCACTCTCTGTGTGACTTTTCGGTGCCATTTCTCTCGCTCTTTTTAGCTCTTTGTGCCATTTCTGTTTCATATCTGTGCCATTTCTCTTGCTCTTTTTGCTTCTTAGTGCCATTTCTCTCACTCTTTTCTCACTGTCTCTTCAACTTGTCTGTGCCATTTCTCCCTTTTCTTGCCTATTTGTGCCATTTCTCGCAATCCTTTTCTGACTTATACCATTTCTCCAGCTTCTCTGCATCCCTCTCTGCACCCCGACTTCACTGCAGTCGTACTCCTCCTCAGCCCTGCCCACCACCGCCTTTATCTCCTCCCCCTTCCTGGAACCTGCTTAATGGCAACTTGGAAGCAACATCACAGACTTCATCGCCCGTCTAGTCCTCTACACCAGCGCTTTCCTCCTCCTAGGAGACCTCTATTTCCATCTTGAAGACTGGACGATCCCAACTCAGCTGCCCTTATTGACAACCTTGGAAATCTGGGACTACATACTTACATATTTTGTTTAAAGCTGTATATTGAAAGTTTTTGTCTTTCCATACATGCATCATTTATTACAGTAGTTCAATAACATCATAGAGTTGCATAATATATTTTTGACACATAGAGTATAACATCGCGAATTGTTAGTTGTGCACCTGTAAAAGGTGAGCCATGAACAGTGCATAGCAGATGCACAGTGAAGTAATATTCATGACATCACCTCATGGATCATTCTCATAGCATATGTCATCTGGTTCAGACCACAATGAGGGTTCCGGCATACTGAAATACAATCGAAATATCAACTCTGGTAAACTATGAACTAAGCCGCACCCAGCCTGCGTATTCAAGGAATAATTGTCTAAATCATAATGTGTCATGTGGAGATCGGAATGAGGGTGCACGGCAACACCATGGCGCATTCAAGGGCACTCGTCACAAAGATGGACGACAAGGCCTAAGTTGTCTTAAGGAAAATATCAATTCTCAAGCTTCAAACATTGAAATTTCGAGATTTTAAGCACCACACGTTTTCACACCTAAGTTTTAACTCAACATACTGCCTGCTGTTCTACTGCAGTTGCTTGATGCAGCTCTCCCAGTGTACCTCAATCATGATCCAAAATACTGCCCGCTATTCTAATGTTGAGCCTGCACAGAGCTCTCCCTGCTTATGCAGTCTGCAGTTGCACATTGTCTTGATCCAATAGAGAGCCTCCTGATGGGGCTGCACATAACTCCCTCAGTGCACCTCAGTCCTAACCTAAATAAAATATGTGGTAATGTCTCTTTTACTTTTATACTTATATTAATTTCTTTATTATTTCCCTCTTCATCTCTTTTTTGTCCTTTCTCTCTTTCCTCTCTTTCAATAGTATGTTTGCTTATTATGGCGAGCTAGCAAACATGCCATTTATGTTTATGTTTGAAGGCATACACGTGCAGGCACACAATGCACGATTCAATGCTGGGGCTTTTGAGGGAATTAAATATTTTCTTATTTCAATCAGCTCTCCACCTCTATTCAAAATCTTTTAAAGATAATAAGCAAAAATACACTTTCAATGCAAAAAACTAGTAGTTCAGGCTCTAGTTCTAATCAGGATTGATTATAGGAAAGCTCTCCTAGATAGTCTTCCTAAATCCAGCTAGGAAGCAAATAATGTGTATTTGGTTTGTTGGTATTATGCTATAACTTGGAATATTAATTACAAATTGTAAACTCCAATATTATTGACCTACGTAAGCCCCCTGTCGCCTTCCACACATTCAACTTCCTCCATGAGGGTGCTGATTAGCCTGTCATGCCTCGTATGAAAGTGTTTACATCAGCTGCACTTCGCTTGAGCTCCTGCCACGTTTTTTGCGTTTCATCCAAGGATACGCTATTGCATGTATCCTACGGGGAAGGATATGCTATTGCATGTATACTATGGGGTGGTGATATGTAGAATACACGCATGGAAAAAGTGGATCCAAGTCTGCGTTATGAAAATATTTCCTTTCTGAAAATGTTTTGTTTGTCTGCAGAATAAACAGATTTCAAATAATTTATGGAAAACGTTTTTGTGGGTGCCTGTATTTATGTTTGGGAAGCAATTCGTGGGATGTAATTGACTATTTAAACTGTCTTTGAACTCGAATTGCCATGATGGCTTATTTTAAACTATCCTTACAGAGGTCTTTTCAAAATTACATACATTGCTGGTTGTTGCATGTTTGCCTCAATGATGTTGGCCCTTTCAGTTGATTTTAGTGTGGTGAAAAGGTAAGCTCGTGTACATTTTAGTGAAAGAGTCCGTGGAAACGTCATGCATCCATTATAGGCCTTTTAATGACGCCTACTGACTGGCATCCGTGGAACTGTAATCGAACCTTTTAATAAACACAATCATTACAGCTGTAAAATAGAGAAGGAATATTATGTAGAGAGAGAATACCTGTGATGTGTATTGAGTTTTCCATTTTGAACGCATTTTGGGCATCATTTTGAGATAAAGGCACCAAATCAGTGCACCTACACAAACTACAGTAAGTACGCCTGTCACCTTTCACTAATGCGGTGCTCCAAGAACAGACGCAAACGTGTGACTGTGCTGAGGGCAGCACATTGACTGAAATATGGCACCCTATCCCAGTCTGCACCGCCACACCCATTTAAAGGCGTGTCACAGCGCAAACAGAGACACTCTGCCTTATATGTAATGTAAGCCCATAATTTAACCTACAACCTAAGTCCTTTTAATACCACCAACTAGGGCACAATATCCTTCCACCCACCCTCGAGAAATCCCTCTCTGTAGAAGCCCTCTCTTCTCATCTCCTCCTGAATATATTCAAAACCTTGCCTCGCACAAGTAATGCTCTGGAACGAACTTTCCAATTCATACTGACGACTTCACCAAATGTTGGCCATCACACACCTTCCCTTCCCCTGAAAGTTAATCTAGAAAGCAGTCCAAAAGTATCTATAGAAACAAAACAAGATTAAGTCCTGCATGACTATAATTTGTGTTCAAACTACAATGTAACATAGAGACAGGCAGTAACCAGGCCATGGGCAATGCTCCTATCTTCACTAACCATAATCATGCCTGCTTCTGGGTTTTATAGGATTGCTTGACATCCTTCAACACTGTTGACTGTCAGGACCTAGTGAACATCTTACCAACACATATGAGGTTTGACATTACTTTACTACCCCCACTCAACACTAGCGCATTCAGTGGACGCCTCCAGAGCCCTGGGGCTACTAGGAAACTGTGTTGTTCAACAACAATCCATTCTCCACCCTATGATCTACCACCTCTAGGGTTCCTTCTGATCGACCATGGACTAATGATTAACCTTTATATCTGAGTGTTTCCAAAATTAAGAACACTGCACCCAATGGCCAGGATAACAGATCTCCGCTAAAAGTCCCCATCATGAGGCCGGTCGGGTATTGCAGCACAGACCCGACGAGGAGCAGAACCAATGATGAAGCAAGACACCTAGCTGACTGGGTGTGTGAGGGTCTCTTTCCGAAAGGGGGATATCTTTCTCCTGCTTTAAGTGAGCACGTCAGTGCTCTCTTCATACACATCTACCTGTACCACACAGTAGGAATGGCATACCACTCTGTTTTGTAGTTCATCAGCATTTAAACCAGGATGAAAAGTGCCTACTGCAAAAAGTACCTCAGAAAGATACAGTTCATGAGTATCACCAACAGCAATGAAGACGCTAACATGCAGACGTCCTCAATTTGCATAATTTCATGGCAAAGGTTTTGGCTTCTCCCACCCCAAGATTGTAGTTGTATTTCATCAGGCCCTGAGTATGCAGCAAAGTACTACCAGTTTTCCAACTGAATTATGAGTAAATCACTTTTCTAGGGCAATGACCTACTGTGCATTTCACAGCAAGTCTTTATTTCTTCAATGTATTGTGTTTCTGGGTTTTCCTTCCTGGATTTAGCAAGACAGTATAAACAGTCTTGTGGAACACTAAAGAAACTGTGAGTACAAAGCCGTGAAAGAGATAACTTATTTCAGGCCAAATGTTTTAGCCATATTCATTATTGACTAGTCACTACTTAGGTGGGCAAGCGGAAGAGGCACACAAATAATAAGCTGCGGCCGCTGCGGGTAGTAGCGGTGGGGCCGGGTGTGGGGGGTGGGGGGAAGTTTGAGTGACGACCACCAGGGAAAATTAAAATACATAATTCAATTTCCCTCGCAATCGCCTCTCGAAATCCCCCCCACCCCCACCCGGCACCCCACCCCACCGCTCTTACCTGCAGCAGCTGCAAATAATGCTGCTTACTAAGCAAAAATATTCTGCTCGTCACATATTCCTTTCTGTTGATGTTAAAAGTACAAGTTGTCAAAGAAAAGAGAAAAGCATGGAATGTGACATATGTATTCATGCATTAGGTAAGAAAGTAAAAGCTCTGTTTAAACTACACCTACTCTCAATTCTTGTGTAGTTCTGTGCCATCACAGTAACTAAACCTGAAATTCGTGGCAAGCTGTGAATAGTAGACATCTGTAGTTCTGGTTAGTCATGTATTTCTTTATTTCAGTTGTTTTTGTCCACTGTACTACAATTATTACTGCGTTTCCTAGTGGGTTGTACAATTACATTATTTGGGACAATGACAGTCACCTCTCTGTGCATTCTCCAGGATGTCTTTCTTTGAAAAATATTTTATGTCAGTATGGTTTCTTGTATGCATAGACAACAAGCACAAAGCTACAGAGGAGTATTGCTCTGCCACCCCTAGTCATGCCTTGCTAATGTGTCCATGTCATGGAGAGGACGTACCTAAGGAAGCTTGAAGATGAAGGTGTAACAAGCAATGTTAGAAAGGCGCCAGGTGGTCTGTATCCACGAGGAAGACGTACCTGGCGATGTTAGCGACAAATGCCTACCTGGGTGAGATAAAGTGTTCATACCCCCTCATGTCTGTATCTACTAACAGGATGTGCCTTAGTGATGAAGAAATACATGACGTGATCAAGGAAGAGCTAACTTGCCTATCTCCATGAGGAAGGCATACCTGGACGAGGGTAGTGGCGAAGCTATATCTGGCTGTATCAAGGATGAGAGAACGTGTTTTTGGACTCTCATGCCTCTATCTACTAACAGGACATGCCTTAGTGATGAAGAAATACCTGGCGGTATCAAGGAGGCAGTAATGCATCTATATCCATGAGGAAGAGGTACCTGGGCGACACTGAGGACACGCGAGCTTTGGACTGCGCAGGCTCGCTGTGGCACCCAGGGGGGGTTGTACCGGAAAGCAGAGACGCAAACCCGGTGCCCCCTGCACACCATCTGAAGATGGGCTGCCGCATGTGCATTTTGCAGAAGCTCAAGGAGTGCTACAAGCTGCTCTATGAAGTTTTCCAGGTAAGGCTCTTCAGACTGCAAGCATCTCAGGAATTTTCATTATCAGATTCAGTGCTCCGCATTTTATCAGCCTCCGAAGGAAGAGCAGCTGAGTCTCCAAAGTGTAGCTCAAGCATCTATTTGATAGGATGTTTGCAGTAGCTGCACCAACCCCCTCCACTTTCTTTGTGGGATTGGAATATTCTTCTGACAGATTACCCACAGACTCGTGCGACGGATACCTAAACACTATGAGTTACCCCAGCCTACGCAATCTTGCCCCTTGAAGTCGCGGGAGCTGGTAAAGAATTACCCAGTAACCCATTTAATTACATCTTAGAAGTGGCAGAAACGTAGCACGAGGTTCTGTTTGAAGAACAAGTTATCTTTAGTTTATTATATTATTAAAAGACTGTCTATGTTTTCCCCCATTCCCCTCCAAGTACTTCCCTGTATGGGTCTCGTACCTCAGTGGTGTAATGCACCTACGGTGGGTATAACTTTATTGCATGATTAATTAAAATCTTCGCAAACACGTAAAAAATTAATTCACAAGATACGGCTTCTCCTTTAAAAGGTGTTAAAAAATTACAAATATTTTGTAGTTCATTAAAATTGCAAAGGAGTAAAAATGTGTAGGTAAAATAGTTCTTCTTAGTAAAAAAGATAAGTCAGCATAGGGCTTGTTCTCATTGGCGGATCCACACCCAGAAATGATATTTGTTGGAGAACGAGTCAATGAGCTCACAGCCAGGCCATACTGACTGCTGGGAGCTTAGCAACCAGGGAGTTATTCATAGGACTTAATCAAAGCGCTAGTAGAGACGGTTGTTGACCTTGACTCATAGGTGCGATAGCATAGGATAAAGGCCAGTGGGGTTCTATGATGATGACAGCATGGCCACAGGTTCAAATCCTGCTGCGTCTACTTCGTCTTTCAAAGGTATATAAACTGAGGATCATTGAGTTGGACAGTAATCAATATGTGTTCAGCACTAAGAAGCTCTTCAGTGAGTGAGCATTATAAACAAAAGTTACTTTATGTTTCTCAAGAAGGGGTGGCCAGCTTTGTCTTAAGTTTATTGATTTCACAAATGCTAGCTGATAACATCACTGGCGTTTACATACACTTTTGGAAGGATCAATTGTCTTGTGGCTCTTGAGTGCAGATCTTATCATCACCAAGGGAATAGAATCAAAAACTCTAGTCTAGGGCCGCGGGGTACATACACAACTATCCAGTTGGTGCATAACCTACACACTGACCGTCTGCCATATAATAGCTGGTCAGCCGGCTGGATTAGAACGTTGATCCCGAAGCTGTGAGAAAGGGAGGAATGCGTATGTTTTAAATCTCCCAATGTGTCAGCAGATTATGTAGTAATGCAGGCGAAACGTAGACGGAATCTCTGGTGATGGAAAGTGGAAAACCTGCCTTTACCAACAGCGAGAACCTATCTAACTATACTGATCGATGGCACTGAACTGGACATCACAGCGAGCACATATCCTGATAGAACAAAGAGGAGTGTAACGACTAACCCGTCAGGATGATAGATGCACAGAAGAAATAACTAGTTATATTGACAGACAAGAAATAGCTGGGTGATATTGACAGAGATGACATAGAAGGATGATATTATCAGCAAAGAGCACTGAGTTGGAAATACCGATAGGGAGCACATATCTCGATAATACCGACAGCAAGCGCTTGTATGGATAATACTCATAGACTGAAAATAGCTTGATATACCGAAGATATCGCACAACTGGATAATACGGAGAGAGAGCATATCTCGTTAAACCAACAGAGGGCACATATTTTGATTATATTGACTGAGAGCACACCGACGAGAGAAAGAACAGACCTACAAGGATAATATAAACAGAAGAATTAACTGGTGTCATCCACAGGAAAGAAATGGCTGAGATACATATGATACAATGTACCAAGCATTTAATATTTAGTGGTATGAGCAAAGATGACATAGCAGGGGATATTGACAGATATGAAAAAGGAAGACCTTGCTGGACAAGATGACAGAGAAGACAGAGGCAATATAGGCAGAGGGCAAGTGACTTTGCCAATATCAACAGTCTAGGGCTAGCACTGTGAGAAGATATAGCCCATTTTATTGACAAAGAGGAGGTCAATGTGGCCAATGAAGTAATTACAGGCAATAGCCACAAATAGCTAACTTGTCTACATACATGCAGAAGACACAAAGGTGCGACACTAGCCATAAAGACATAACAGGTGGTCTCGACAGACCAGAGCGGGCGCCTGAATCCACAAAGAATTCATGCTAGTGGATAGCGCCCCGATAAACTCCGCACTGTTTTTGCCAAACTCTGTGCTCCAAGCGGAGTGCGGAATGGCAAACTCCCCGACCTCCACCTGCGGAGCAGAGTTTACCACCCAGACCTAATTAATACAGCCAGAATATTTAGGTGCTCAAGTACTCTAAATTTAAGTATTTTGAAATTTAAAATAGTAACAAACAATATGTAAACAAGGCAAACTAGCTAAATAATGTGTTCCATAAAAAAACCCACACTGTATTAATTAAAGATAAAAGTGAGTTAGGGAACTCTAAAGAGGAAGGGAAGAAGGTGTCAGCATTCTGTGAACCTCAGTAGAAGTTCAGAGGAAACAAAAGAGTGTCTAGACTAAAGCTTTACACTCAAAGAAAAACCCCAACAGAAAGGTCTGCTCTCTTCTGAATCAAGGTAGGGTCTGAACTCACTCACTATGGAATACTAATTACAAGCACAATCGAAGGTTCCTGAACACCTATATCTCACTCCAACATGCCAAGGTCAATCCCATGGCAGCATCTGATGATAACTTGTAAACTCCCCAAATTCCAATTCTCACACAATTAGGTGCCCATCTCCTTGTCCTCAAGTTTTGCATCTTCCTAGTACTTCAGGTACAGGAGGCTCCTTCACTGTCTCCCCTTCACTTCTGCCTCCAGCGTTCTCTTCCCAGGACTCATTATCAGTCTAATAAATGACTATACAACTTTTCTCTAGCTAACAAGGAACCCGATAACACACCTGCAGAGGAAAGAGAAACACCATAGTAGCAAACTTAAAGTGTGAAATACTCAGCTAAGACACAGGTTCAGGCCAAGTTAAATCAAGACTCAAAATGGAAGCACATTCTGGTATTATTAATCCTTCGCAATCAAACAATTATTATTGAGGTGAAAGTACATTCATTAAATGCAGTACATAGATTATCATTCAGCTTAGTACAGTCACACATGATTCCTCAACAGCCTAAGAAATGACGACTTAATGCCATTCTTATTAGAGTGGAACACACAGGTTATGACACCTAACACAAGTTGAATATATGATTTACATGTAAATGCATGTACATGATATCAAGAAGGTGCAGTCTAAATTACGCTGCTCCAAGCCTATGTGACATCTGATGTGAGGGACTGAAGGTTAGTGGGTGAACTTAGAAGAGGGCTAAGAGTGTGGGGAGAGAGAACAATGTCTGGGGGGCATTGATAGCGATGACTAGAGGAAGGCAAAGTAAGAAAGGACAGAAGCTGGAACTTTCAGAAATGTAACTATTCAGATTTTAAGGTTAGGAGGTGACCATTGATGGGTGCTGATCTTTGAAAGTGGTGAGACAATGCACTTATTTTTGTAGACCATCACTTACTTTTCCACAGCAGATTTTTACCCGAAGAAAGAGAGTGAAAAGCACAAAAGAAGGAGAAAGAGAATAGCGGAGACCACAATGACAAGTGGAGAAAGCAGGAATGAAAAGAATCTGCAAGTGTGTAATAAAGGTGGTGGAAGAAGAGGCATGAGGTGGAATTTTGGCAATCCTGCCTTTAATCATAACTGGCAACAGGGTTCTGAGAAAAAAGTTGAGCAGCAGCAATTATTATTTTACAAATTAAACATTGGGCATAATACCTGCCCCGAAATGCAGACAGCGAGTGAACGAAGCAAGCATGTTTTCATTGTACCATAGTATATATAACTTTTGTTGACAAGCAGAGTATGTATTTTGATGTTACTTGGCCCCTGATTTCTTGTCAGAAGCTGTTAGAACCAGAGGAGTGCTCGTCTTACATACAAACATTGATAAAGCCAATAGGTTTGATTTATAGTTTGTTAAAGAAGAATTACATTAAAAGGCACGATGAAGAAGGTAGCATGCAAGCTTACACTGTTAGAATAGGAGGTCATATGTCCTTAAATCTACAGAAAAAGTAGCACATGTACATCAACTTTGAGTAAACAGAAAATACGTTATATTGGTATTGTAAAGGTAACATTAATAATTATGTTAAAAGAATATTCATGTTCCATTCTATGGGAAAAAATATATTTGTTAATTTTAAGAGGAAAGAGGATATTGAGGTAAACATTGATAAATGTTTGCTAATGTTAGTACATTGAAGAGGTGGATGCTTTTTTTCTCCACAAAGTAAACCTTGCACTGCTACCACACATGGTGTGCTTGTCATATGCATGTGAGAAAGCAAACACTGCTGCTGTCCATCCTGCACCGGTTCTTAGTGTTAGGGAGGCTTTTATCTGTGTTGCTAACTAAATAAAAACTTACATTCGTGGTATTAAAAAGGTGGGGGCGCACTGTGGTAAAGTGTGTGCGGAGGGCAGGGGCAGTGGAGAATAAGCATGGGCGGAAAATCCGTTACGCTCACGGATTTTGCGGATTTTCGGTAAATTCGCAATCCGCGAGATTCGCGAATTTCCCGCAAAATCCGCAAATCCGCGAGCAGCGGATTTTATGGCTTGCTCGCACTGTTCGCGTGAGTTCGCGGCTTCCCAGTTCAACTTCGCGCCCCGCGAATAAGCGCTAAATTGCAGAAATACGATCTTAGCAAAACTGAAACTACTTACCAGGTTCAAAAGTTCAAGCTCATCATTAGTAGCCATTTCCTGTAGTGCTTCCTGAGGGGCCCCTCCAGAGTTCAGTTGCCTACTTGCAACTATTATGTGACCCTGCTCTGACCCTCAGAATAGTTACACAAAGGTCCTGAATTACAGCTAAGGCAGACAAGCAGGAGCCAGGCTGGAAGTTCAAATCCAGTGACACATTAATCAGCCCCTAATTCATTATTGTCAGTTGGGGCAGGGCAGGCGTTGTAACTAATTTTGCAACAATGAAAGCACTTAGCAAGGGCAAAAGATCACTAATCAGGAAGCACTAAGGAAGCAGGTGCCAGCTAAAAAAATATTCTGTGACACATTAATCAGCCCCAAATTAATTCAGGTCACTTGAGGCAGGGAAGGTGTGCTTTGCTTTGCCACAATAATGTACACTGGACAACCAGAGGGTGCTGTGATGAAACAGAGGGTGGCATGGGTGGGCCAGAGGGTGGCATGAGTAGTCAGAGAGTGGCAGTGGTGACAGAGAGTGGCAGTGATGAAGAAGAGTGTCCCAAACAGGCTGGACACGTAGAAACAACAAGTTCGCAAAACTTGCGACCCGACAGGTAAGTTCGCGTTTGCGAAATTGTACAAAACCCTCGCGAACTGGCAGAAACCCGCGCGAACACACAAAAAAAAAATCCGCGAGAATTCGCGGAGTTTGCGGATTGCGAGTTCGCAAATCCGCAAAATTCGCGAACGCGAGATTCGCAAAATTCGCCCATGCTTAGTGGAGAACCACGATGCAAGGGGGTAGAAGAGTGTCCGAGTCACATAGCTGTAGAACAGGCTTTTTTAACTGTTATGCAATCTTAGGATAATATGCACTATTGCAATTATATTGCAATGTTGGAGAATTTCATTTCACCTTTGTTTGTTTAGACATTCTTGATTACATACATCGTGCCTTCCCTCCCGTGGATTTGAGAGAAAGACGTAACTAGTCTGGACATTTTTTCAGGTATTCCTCTGGAGGGTTTGTTATTTACAAGGGCCCTAGTGGGAGAGTTACATTTCAAAATAATTCTGCCTATACTTGTTTCCATCTAGATTGGGTGTATTTCCTTCTTGCTTTTAACTATTTGCATAAGGAAGTGAACTTTTGGTAAAAAGAGCTTGTGTGCCATTTCGAAAAACGAGAGAGGTTTTCTTTCTTCTAATAAGGTAAATGCCCAAGCAACATTAAGTAACGTAATATTGAGCTACAAGGTATAATTTTGAGATCCTTACTGTGTTCTATCTTTTGCGTATCTCTTACAGCATTTTATAGTGAGGAAATTAGTCTGCGTCTTTTTAGTACACCTGAGTCTGGGAGTACCATCATTTGGAGGTAAATCTGCCCCTTGCTGCTGAATAAATGAGTGAATGGAGATCTGCTGAAACTGGTAATAGGTCCAGCGGTTTGCTCACGCTATCATTGGGGTATTTTGTCTCAATCTTTGGGAATTTGTTTGCAGAGTTCTATGTAGCCCGCATTCTTGAACTAAACTCTTATTGGGTAGTCATTGTACCTTGAGAGATCATGCTCCTTGGTGCCGTACCTATGAATGAATGAAATATGAGTGCAACCATTGACTGGTCCTAGAATATGTTTTTTGGTCTAATGGTGGGAGTGATTGAGGGTTGCCAGAGGGTGTGTACTCTTTGAGGATGTTGCTGTGGGCTTTTTAATCAAATCAGTTCTAAAAGGTTTTTATATATATATATATATATATATATATATATATATATATATATATTTTTTTTTTTTTTTGTTTTATTTTATTTTTATTTAGAATTATTAATACGAGGTGGGAAAACATTTTACTCTCCTGAAGAAGGTAGGGGAGATATTACGTTGGACCCCCTGAAACGCGTCGATGCTCTGTGTTGGAATACATCACGGATCAATGACAAATGCAACACTTGATGATTGATATCTAACAGGAATTTTGTTGTTTTAGTTGTGTGCATTTAAATTTGATTAATCTGTTTGTCTGATTATCGTGATGTCTTCTTGATTTGAAATCATTTTTCTTCCTGCTATTTTGTCCCACTTTTAGTTGTGTTTTTAACCTGTATTGATCATTGTGATCATTTGTTTTTTAAATCGGAATGATTTATTTGAACATCAAATTTGTCTTTGAAATGTATGATTTTTAATTCTGTGATTTGGTATTATATGCATAATTGTGTTTAATAAATTGTAAGAATTTGTAATTGTTGCTATATATTTTTGTACTGAATTGATTCTTTAGTTCATGTAACGTGCTTCCTTGGGTTGGTCCACCCTGGCTGAATGAGAATTATTGATGGCGTGTGTGATAAACAGTGTTGGTGGCTATATACTTGCTCCCAAGGGGATCGCTTTCTGACTTTGGTCTATAGGTGCCCTACCCCTTTGGTGTTATAGGGTCCCTCTCTCTTTTTCTTTAATATCTGGGGCATGTAGTACCATAAACTAGGAATGTATAATTAAATTAAATGTGCCAATCAGGTGTGCATCAATTTGATCATGTTTTAGGGAAAGAGCACAAGCTTTTTAGCACTAGTTAGCAGTGGTAATGTGCACAGTCCTAATGCCTATAAAAATAAGTTAGAGAAAATAGGAGGGGTGAAGACAAGATGTTTGGGGGAAGACCACACCATGGATCTCATGTCTAGTGATGGGTATTTCTGGCATATTGCACAAATCTGTGGCATGATGAATTTGAGCCCTGGAATAATGCCGGCCAGGACATAGCGATTTTAATTCTTGTCATATTTCATGCCTTGGTGTGATGATGTCCAGCCTGGTTAAATATGGGCCATGGCATAATGATTGTAATATTTTGTATAATGTGGCTATCCATGGCTTAATGGCGCCTGTCCTGGTAAAATGCTGGGCATGGCATGAGTGTGGCTAACATATAGTAGGCATTCAGACCCTGATGATGAATCATATATTTCTGTCTCTGCCTTCATGTTAGTAGGCGGTAGGGAGGACGGTGCAGAGTCTCCCCGACCCGCTTGGCGCCAGTAAGCTGCTTGAGCACAAGCTACTATACTGAGGTGGTTTTGGTTGCTTGAAGCCCAGAATAATAATAATTTTAAAACAATTGCTGATATTTTAACTTTTTCGCCGATTACATTTTAAAGTGCACTCACTTTTTTATTTTGGACCACGCTGCAGTCCCGGTGCCACAAGGGGTATTTGGGGCTCACTTTGATACAGGGAAGTCTGCGCTCGATCTTTCAGCCTGCCTGCCCTGGTCCGACTCGGTAACCAGTACCGTTGAGCGGAGGGCGGGCCAGGCAGAGCCAGACACTTCCGCCTACACAAGCGGTTATCGCTCTAGCTCTCTGACTGGAAGGGCTATTTAGGCAGCGAGGAGCTGCGGGCGGATTGGGGTAGGGAGGACGGTGGCAGAGTCTCCCCGACCCGCTTGGCACCAGTAAGCTGCTTGAGCACAAAATACTATACTGAGGTGGTTTTGGTTGCTTGAAGCCCAGAATAATAATAATTTTAAAACAATTGCTGATATTTTAACTTTTTCGCCGATTACATTTTAAAGTGCACTCACTTTTTTATTTTGGACCACGCCGCATTCCCGGTGCCACAAGGGGTATTTGGGGCTCACTTTGATACAGGGAAGTCTGCGCTCGATCTTTCAGCCTGCCCGCCCTGATCCGGCTCGGTAACCAGTACCGTTGAGCGGAGGGCGGGCTAGGCAGAGCCAGACACTTCCTCCTACACGAGCGGTTAACGCTCTAGCTCTCTGACTGGAAGGGCTATTTAGCCCTCTCGTCGCTTTGAGCGCGCAGCGATCGCGTGCAGCGATCGCGCGATCGCGCACAGGGAAGCGCCTAAGGACGCGCCTAAGACAAGCAGAAGAGAAGCCCGTCTGCGCCCGGACGGGGCCAGGGGCCATGGCCTCTATATACGCTGACCCAGGCCGTTATCCCATTGCCCGGGTAAGCTACTCTTCACAAGTGCTCTTGGGTTTGCGTATTACTCTTCAGCCGGGTTATATAAGGAAGGTAGATTCTCTCCCGGAGGGCCCGTTTTCCTGTCGTCATTGTCATTTTCAGGCACAACACGATGAGCATGCTTTAGATCATCAAGCATTTGCAAGGGGGGGGGCCAACACGCAATTAGGATGCAAGAACTTGCTATGCGATATCAGATCATTGCCTAAGCATTATATAGAGGTTTGGGACCTCATTTCTTCATCACAACCTGACTTATGTTTCTTAACAGAAACATGGCTGAAACCCCATTCAGTCCCGGCCATCACCTTAGGGATTTCTGATGGCTATAAAATAGTTAGAGCAGACCGCCCCATCAAGACAGGTGGTGATATAGCTATAGTAGCTATAGTATACAGGAGCAGCACAGCGGTCTCCATTTTAGATCAATGCTGTACCCCGGATCTAGAACTGCTGATCTTTAAAATTAATATTTCCGCCATGGTCAGCCAAAGAGGAGATTTAGTTTACCGCCAACCTGGTTCTTGTGTAAATTTCTCTATTTCTCTAGTGGAGACGCTGGCCCCATACGTTAACTCAGATAGCGACTTTACACTCCTTGGGGATTTTAATGTTCACAGCGAGCGGCAGGACTGTGGGGAGGCTCAGTCTCTATTGACCGCTCTCTCATTATTAGGTCTAAGACAGGTTAACATCAGTCCTACGCATCAGGCAGGACATACCTTGGACCTAATTTTGTCTAATTCTCCACCCAGGCAAGTAAATTGGACAGACCATTTTATTTTGGAAGTTTACACATCTAATCTTTGTAAACTACCCCCTCAACCTTCGCTGCTGCCCATCAGGCGGAGACAATGGTATAAAATAACCCATGAGGTTTTTAAGGAGAGGTTTGTAGAACCCCCCATAGCCCCCGGGGAGGGCATTGAGGTGGCTCTAACCAAATATAAACATGCAATTTGTACAGCGGTAGATACCACCGCTCCTATGAAATTGTATAAACCACGTCCGGCACATAAACAGGAAGTATGGTTTTCTGAGCATCTACGGTCCCTAAAACAAGCCTCTAGGAAGCTTGAAAAGGTGTGGAGATCTTCCCACTCGGATGCTGATAAGAACTGCTACTGGAGGGCCCTAACTGTTTACCATAAAGCTATCAGAGTTGCTCGCAAGAATTACATTGCTTCCCAACTTTCGGTAGCCGGTAATGCTCCTAAGGTCTTATATCAAATTCTGCAGACCTTTATTAAACCAGTAGCTTGCGAGAGCAATGACCTATCATCACAGCAGCTATGTGACGAAATTTCCCATTTCTTCACAAATAAGATAGATAGGATCTATGAGAAAATTACTGAATCTAATTTATCTATAAGTTGGCCCACAGCACTGCCTCAGGTGGTGGAAGAAGCTAATTCTGCGGTTCTTACCGTGTTCCCTCCAATTTCTTAAATAGAGGTAGAAAACCTACTAAGCCAAATTAAGAGCGGCTCTCCATCTGATCTCATCCCAGCCAGAATAATGCCGGTGGTTGGCAGAACGCTCGGTCCTGGGATCCAGTGTCTTGTCAATCTTTCGCTGGCAGAAGGTCGAGTTCCTCTAAAGTGGGAAAAGGCACTGGTGAGACTGAGCCGGAAAAACTCCTCAATCCCTTGGACGGACCTGTCCAACCTCAGACCAATATCCTTGCTTCCTTTTTTTGGAAAAATCACTGAGAAGCATGTGAACAAACATCTCTCGAACTTTATCGAACAGTCAGGTAGCCTGGATTACTCCCAATCCGGCTTTAGGCCGAATTACAGTACGGAGTCAGCGCTACTGTCAGTCATGGACGATCTGCACATGTACCAGGACAGGGGTTACTCCGTGGTTCTGGTACTGTTAGACTTATTGGCTGCGTTCAATACTGTATCCCACACCATCTTGCTTAGACGGCTTGCAGAGATTGGCGTGGAGAGTATGGCATTGGCGTGGTTGAGGAGTTTCCTATCTGAACGCACCCAATGTGTCACCATGGGCGCGTTCCGCTCGGCGGAGGTAGAGGTCACTAAGGGGGTGCCACAGGGCTCTTGTTTGAGCCCTACTCTTTTTAATATCTACGTGGCCCCCCTGGCTAGGATCATGAGAGCTTTTGGCTTCATCCCGGTGTCATACGCGGATGATACACAGCTCCTTTTTCCGTTTAAATCTCTCACCACCGAGGTTAAAACATCTTTCTCCAACGGTATGAAGGCAGTGGCTCAGTGGATGTCATCAAACTTCCTACAATGTAATGTAGGTAAGACCGAGGTCCTGCTCTTTGGGGGGGCCAAAATCCTATGGACCCCTGACTGGTGGCCGCAAGATCTAGGCCCAGTCCCTGACCCTAAACAGGTCGTGAAGAACTTGGGGGTACGTTTGGATACGGAGCTATCCCTAAAGCAGCATGGAAATAACATTGTGGGCTCGTGCTTCCATGTTATAGGTTTGCTTCGGAAAGTATTCCCCCTACTCCCTGATTTTACTAGGAAAACCTTGGTGCAGGCCCTTGTACTTAGTCATCTTGACTATTGTAATGGGTTGCTTGATTTGGCCAATGATGGAGTATTAACCAAACTCCAAGTAGTCCAAAATACAGCTGCTAGGCTAGTACTGAACGCCCCCCCTTGATCTCCATCAAAACCCCTTTTGGACAAACTACACTGGCTATCAGTTCGCCTAAGGGTAAAATTTAAGATCTGCTGTGTAATTCACAAAAGTCTAAATGGATTAGGTCCCTAATACGTGACAGATAAATTTGCCCCCTTCTTTCCCGCCCGCTCTCTTAGGTCTAGCAATCAGCTTCTCCTCCGAGGGCCTTCTGTAAAAAGGACAAGACAGGGTGGCAAAGCCCTATCAGTGGTTGGCCCTACATTATGGAATAGGCTTCCCCTGATGCTCAGGCGATGTCCAAAACATCTGATCTTTAGAAAAAGGCTGAAAACCTTCTTGTTTCAGAACTAGCCTCTATCAGTGTTGATTGTGGTATTTTGGGCGCAGAGATACTCCTCCGGGAGTCGATTCAAGCGCGGTATAAACCCATAAATAAATAACTCAATAAATAATTCTTAGCTTATTGTGAGCATCTGTAGAATGAAGATGCCTAGCACTGGTTTAACAGTGGCCCAGGTATAAAAGTGGCAGTTCCTAGTGTATTGTGTTAATCCATAGTGTGATTGTGGCCAACACTGGTATACTACTGGCCTTGATATTGTGGTGGTAATTCTTGGAGTATTGTGAACGCCTGTGGCATATTGGTGCTCACCCTTAGTATAATGTTGGCCCTGACATTGGGGTGGTGATTCAGTGGTATATAGCCCTACAAGGCAGATTGCTTTACCATGTAGCAGGAATCCACATAATTGTGAATATTTCATGAAAATGCCAAGCTGATGCTCAGACACCATATATGCATTTACTACATAAAAAGTTGCCATTTCAAGATAAAAGTGCAGTTTTTCCTGACATTTACAAGCATTTGTTTAGGGCTTTGAATTTATGTTTACCTATTGAAATGCTTGTATTTACCAGTAAATTGTATGCACTTTCAGAAACTGACAAGTTGATTTTGAGGCAAAAATGACTGCATTTTTATACATACATTTAAAGCAGTCATTTCACTAATAACCACTGCTGCTATGTCGACCGAAGCACGTAGGACTAGAGTTGTCTCTCCACGGCCCAACCCTATAAGGTCCCCATAACCCGAGAAATTTGCAGAGATGTTTGAGTCTGAGAAACGTGTCCTGATTTGATGCAAGTGCCCTGAGATTTTGTGCCCGTTCTGAGCAGACTTTCAATCATAACATAGGACTGAGAATCTAATTGGAAAGGGCTGGATGAAATAATGAAAGGAAATTAAATGTAAAACGTGAGAAACTATGCTGCGAAAATGATAAGCCATGTCATGTTGCATTTTCTAAACGCACATATGCGTTTTTCGGGAAATTGTAGTAAAACATGCTCAATTATTCGATTTCTCTCAAATTTAATGGGTTGGGCAAATCGTTTAGTCCTCTTAGTGAGTCAAGTTTCCTTTGCACTCCATGAAAGAAATGAAATATATTTTGTGTGCCCCTGCAGAATTTATGTTAGGTAGAGATTATGCTCTTAAATGTTCTATTCAGCCCCATATTTTGAAACATGTTTGGGTGGCGAATTGCACCTAACCATTCCACAGGAAGCCCGACTTACTTTTTTTGTAGTGCGGGGCAGGTATGTATGCCCACCACTTTCAAATATCTTTACCCATCGCAGGGTGTCTCTCGCCAGGCCTGAAGAAGGAACTGACGCGGTACACACAGTAAGGAAACACAAACGTTCTTTGTCTCTCAGATGGCAAGAGAGCGAGATGCTTTTTTCAAGCCAACAAAAGTCCACATTCATAAAAATGAATCCTTTCATGCACCAGATTGACTCTGGGAGATCTTGTCGGTGTGAGCTCACATTCCCAGTACTTTAAACAGCAGCAGCCAGATTACTGATAAGAACGGTATACACCTGTTACAACGCATTTTTTACAACGCAATACTGTTACAACGCATCTATTACAACGCAGATACTGTTACAACTCATGTTTTTACAACGCATTTTTTTATAACGCAGGTACCTTTACAACGCATACCATTACAACGTAAGTATTGGTAAGTATATAATTATATTTTAAATGTTATATGTTTGGGGTAAAGGGGTATTTTTAGGGTTTAGGGTCAGTTTTGGGTTTTAGGGTAAAGGGGTATTTTTAGGGTTCAGGGTCAGTTTTCAGTTTTTGGGTAAAGGGGTATTTTTAGGGTTCAGGGTCAGTTTTTAGTTTTTGGGTAAAGGGGTATTTTTAGGGTTCAGGGTCAGTTTTCAGTTTTTGGGTAAAGGGGTATTTTTAGGGTTTAGGGTCAGTTTTTAGTTTTTGGGTAAAGGGGTATTTTTAGGGTTCAGGGTCAGTTTTCAGTTTTTGGGTAAAGGGGTATTTTTAGGGTTTAGGGTCAGTTTTTAGTTTTTGGGTAAAGGGGTATTTTTAGGGTTTAGGGTCAGTTTTTAGTTTTTGGGTAAAGGAGTATTTTTAGGGTTTAGGGTCAGTTTTTAGTTTTTGGGTAAAGGGGTATTTTTAGGGTTCAGGGTCAGTTTTCAGTTTTTGGGTAAAGGGGTATTTTTAGGGTTTAGGGTCAGTTTTTAGTTTTTGGGTAAAGGGGTATTTTTAGGGTTTAGGGTCAGTTTTTAGTTTTTGGGTAAAGGGGTATTTTTAGGGTTCAGGGTCAGTTTTCAGTTTTTGGGTAAAGGGGTATTTTTAGGGTTCAGGGTCAGTTTTTAGTTTTTGGGTAAAGGGGTATTTTTAGGGTTCAGGGTCAGTTTTTAGTTTTTGGGTAAAGGGGTATTTTTAGGGTTCAGGGTCAGTTTTTAGTTTTTGGGGTACAGGGGTACAGGGTAAGAATAAATTAAAATTAATTTTAAATTAAATTAATAAATTGAAATTAAATTAAATTAAATTACATTAAATTATTTTTGGGGTTGAGGGTCAGTTTTGAGTTTTTGGGGTACAGGGGTACAGGGTAAAAATAAAGTAAAATTAATTTTAAATTATTAATAAATTTAATTAAATTAATTAATTGAAATTAAATTAAATTAAATTACTTTAATTTATTTTTGGGGTTGAGGGTTAGTTTTGCGTTTTTGGGGTACAGGGGTACAGGGTAAAAATAAAGTAAAATTAATTTTAAATTAAATTAATTAATTGAAATTAAATTAAATTAAATTACATTAAATTATATTTTTGAAAATTAATTTACGATTATAATATTAATATTAATATATACTTACCAATACTTACGTTGTAATGGTATGCGTTGTAAAGGTACCTGCGTTGTAAAAAACTGCGTTGTAAATACATGAGTTGTAACAGTATTCGCGTTGTAAAAGATGCGTTGTAACGGTATGCGTTGTTACAGTCCGCGTTGTAACATCATATATCCGATAAGAATGTGTAACTAAGTGTACACGACCGTGTTTTCACTACGGTCACACTAACTGCCATTAAGGGGAAGCACTGAGTTTAAGATTGTGTTGCTCTAACGTAATGCCCCATCGAAGACATTTTGAGGCATATTTACCTGCCCCTAACGCCAACGAAGCGTCACTTTTTCTGACGCGCCAGTGGCACTGCACTCTCCCCTATATTTACAAGATGGCGTTAAGCCACTTAAAGTGTAAATATGCCCCTTCCGCAGCAGTCCACTGTGGCAAATGGGTGGGCAATGGGTGTTGCTGTGGGAATTCCACTACGACACCCCTTGCTTTTTGATGCTGCCCCATTTTTACAAGGATGGGACAGCGCCAAAAATTAAGGCCAGGTTAAAACTGGTCTTAGGATGGCGATACGAGGAGAAAAAAATAATTTCTCCTCGTATATTTCTCTTTCTATGTGTGTTGCATTCTGCAGCACACATAGAAAAAGCAAATTGCTTTTAAAGATTGTTTATGTGCAGCAAGATGTCCCTTCCTGCTCATAAACAATCGCCCCTGGAGCAGAGGCAGCCTTGCAACATGGCGCAAGGGTGCCTGCGCTGGCGCTAGGCAGCTTTTTTAGCACCAGTGCTAGGGGAAACGCAGGGTTGCAGTGTGTTTTTGTAAATACGGTGCATCCCTGTGTTTAAAACATGCCAGAGCGATGCGTTACCAATTTGGCAGTAACGCAGTGCTCTGATATCTCCTTGTAAATATCCCGTTTGTGCCTTCAGGATCATGCTATGAGCTTGGTCCCACTTAGCTATATTTATGTTGCTTTCAATTTTTTTGTCAACAAAATAATTTTTCCTGCACAAACCAAATTTAAAGCAACAAACTATTTCTAAATAATCTCAAGTTACGTTCAATTATAATTTTTTAGCACCACGTGAGACATTAGCCAACTTAAGAACTTACCCTTGAAATCACATTTCTTATGTGTTTTCCGTATAATATATTGGAAAATCTCTCTTTAAAATGTATGTTAGTAGAGTGCCTTCTGAAACTGCATTGGTCCGTTTTCATGATCCATAATTTTAAGCCTGATTTAAATCTTGGGGGGACACCTGTCATCCCTCTGTGGCTGTGGTTAGAAGAACTCCGTCGGGCTGACCTAGTCCCGCCTGCCTCATTTAGATGTGGGCTGGTTGAAACGCCTTCTGCATCTACAGCGTGTTCACCATTGTGTAACTGCTCACTTCCGTTGACGTGGCAGGCTCCTCTGCTGGCTAACAATACTCCGTCGCCGTCAGGCAAGTGGGTTTGACAGAGCCTATTCAGATTTCCCCGCATTGTCCTAGCGGCAGATTCCTGATGGAGTGAGTCCCTGGTGGAGTGGAGATGGGTAACTACTACTTGTTAATGTGTCACTATACATATATGTTGTGTTTGCTTCAAATATAAATCTAGGTAATGTGTTATGCTACTTTTGTTACATATAGCATAGCACACAAACAACATACACACACTATTGAATGTACAGCCACAGGCACCACATCACAACACCCACAACCAACAAATATTTTTTGTATCAATACAGGTGTGTTCATTTAACATTGATAAGTTTCACTATAAACACCATTGCATTACACATATGAAAAAAAATAGAATACAAAAACAATGTAAAAATACACGAGGCCACCGCAAATGTTAATGCACGGTTCACAGCAAAACAAGTGAAAAAGAAGTTAACCTTTTATCCCCGTGACAACAGAGTTAATTAGTGTTGTGGCCAAGTAGTAGCAGCAAAGGAAGGACCTGAACAACGGGGTATAAGATGGAAATAGTAGTGAAAAATGGTACGTTTTTACTTAATTTCCTTCGATTCCGCCAACTCAAGGTTGGAGGTGTTCCTGCCCCAGTTTCTTAATGGAAAGGCACAATGTGATTGGCCCAGCGGTAATCTTGGCTGGACTCCCTCAGACAGCTGCTTTTGCCTATGATGCCATCACCACAGGTGGAAAATTCTGGTGGAGACAGCAGCACTCGGACGGACCAGCACTCATAAACCTGCCAACATCTAAACAGTAGCAGATCCTCTGCTATGGCATGGGAGCATCGCCCACTGTTTTTTTCAGCACTATAATAAAAAATAACATGATAAAACTCAGGGGCACATTAGCAAGAACCTCGTTAAAATTATCGCTGTTTTAGCGGCAAAAAACTGCCGCTAAAACGGCGATAATGGGCTTGCTAACGTTAAATGTGCAGGACATCTAACCTGGGCTTTTATTGGAATTCTATAACGCATATTAGCAAGCCTATTATCGCCGTTATAGCTGCAGTATCCTGCCGCTAAAACAGCGATAATTTTAACGAGATTCTTGCTAATATGCCCAGCAGTTATTATCATTTAATTTTTTCCTTTTTAATGAAAGCAGCTAAGCTTTGCAGGGCAGCTTAGTGCGGGGTTGACAGAGCAGCTGAGGAGTGGTTTGCCCCCACTCCTAAGTGCACATGACTGTTTGGCCGACCATAACAGTCATGCGCACTTCCCCTCTTCTCCACCCAGGCTGCATTACAGTCTGGGTGGAGACCATGCACAGGCCCCTATGCCCGGTCAGAGCACCGAGCCACGGCACTCAGACCAATCACAACGCTGCATTACAGCATTGTGATTGGTTCAGGGGAGCCTTGGTGCTTCCATGCTGCTTCTTCTTCCTTCTGACAGGAGGAGGAGAGACACGACCAGGAGGAGGGGCAAAGAAGATGCAGCAAGCAGGTAGGTGTAATAATTTTTTTATTTACCCTCGCACCCCTGCCGCCGCATCTCCACCCCCCAATGAGTGCCTGCCGCCGCTGTATCTAAATAGAGCAGACAGACCACTATGTAGGCAGACGGTGAAACCATCGTAAAAGTGGTGGCTGGACCAGATCCACCAACCTCTAAACCAGGCCTTTAATGCCTTAAGCTACACTATCATCGAAGCGCAAGCTTAGTTTCCTGTCCTATAGTTTATCGGACAGTCATTTTGCTGGTGTCTGTGAAATGCCTCACATGTTGAGTTTTCATAGGGCCTAATTTGAGCTAGTGGTTGCAGGTAGGGGCCACCTGCACTCATTTTTGGGGACCAGCACTTACTTTTCTGCATTAGGCATTTACAGCGACCAAGAGGGGGGAAAACAAACAAAATGAAAGACGGTAGAAGAGAAAGACAAAAAAAAGCTATAAATGGAGAAAGCAGGAACCTGATAGGGTGAGATAAAGGGACAGGTAGAGTCTGGTAGTGGATTAAAGAAGCATGAGGTGGATCAAATCTACACAACCTGGTATTGGGAGCACCAACATGTAATTGCACTGGACAGAGACTTCTGACCAGCGCTTTGGGCACAACACTATGGAGATAAAACAGAAATGTGAATACGACTAGAAGCATTGGTCATGCTCTTCAGAAAGTAGCTAAAGATCCACCTCAACAAGGAAGTAACAACATTAACATGAATGTACAGCACAGGCTAGAAACTTTGACGTGTTCAGCAAAACTGCCCTAAATTCCCTTTCCCAGCAGTTCTTATCCTGTGGTCCGGGGGGCGCTGGAGGTCTGCAAAGCTTACTCCAAGGGTCTGCAACTGCTTAGCAAATTAAATCATATTAACAGATTATTAAAGTGTATATAAATAAAGAAGCAAAATATAATTCGAAAAATGTAAAACATTCTGTAAATCTGATAGAATTTAAAATTGTAGATTAAAGAATACGTTGGCATCCTCAGATTGATTCGAGGGAGCAGTGCAAATGCATCAAACAGAATATAGTATGGATGATTGTGACCTCAATTGAATTTAGAAAAATTCCAATGTTCACATTTAAATAAAAATTTTGATGTTAGATGTGAACACATCTAACATGGGCTTCGATTGGAATTCATAGAGCATATTATCAAGGCCATTATCGCCGCTTTATCTGCAGTTTCCTGCCAATAAAAGCGGCGATAATGTATCGCCTGTCCTTGATAATATGCCCCTTTATCACTGCTAATCTGTGCTGAAGTGCTTGTGCTCTCTCCTTCAAACATGGTGAAATTGGCTTACATTCCATTGGCACTTTTAATTTACTTGTAAGTCCCTAGTAAAGTGGTACTACATGTACCCAGGGTCTGTAAACTAAGTGCTACTAGTGGGCCTGCAGAAACAAGGGGTATATTTATGAGAGCCTTGTATCACGTTTGGACCACACAAAGTGGTACATGCAAGGATCTGAGCCAGATTTATGAAGTCAAGCAAAACCACATTGTGTGGCATTGAGTGACCTAATAAATCTTGAGTAATGCAATGCAGAGCAAATCGCCCATGGATTTTGATGCTTACCCAGATTTACAAAACCATATAAACTTGGGGATGTGCCTAACTTTATGCATCCCCAGGGACGCATAACAAGGAGAAATAACTGAATTTCTCCAAATTGTTTCCTCTTTCCATAAGTGCTGCATTCAGTAGAGGAGACACCGCTGGCACTCAGGAGTCTGTTGGAGAGGCAATTAGCACATGGTAAGGGCCCTGGGGTCTGAATAAAGAAATAACCTTTCCCGGGCACCACAACACACAAAAAAGTGATCAGACTGTCCAGTAGACACTCCACAATAAACTCCCTTATGAGCAGATCCCCCATGGTAACTATACAGACTGAGCTGATTGGGCATCAGGTCCCGATGAGACCTTTCGCTCACACCTGTGAACTAAAGGAGAAGTTAGAGCCATGGTAAAGGACAAAACATTTTCATCTTCTAACCATTAGAAGATAGGTAAGTTTGCCCAACTGACCTCCTCCTCCCTCGAATGTGCTGGAAGGGGAGTTTCAGGGATGACAACACATGCATTGGAGGAACAGTCTCTCTCTTAGTCATCAATCCCCAACAAAGATCGCAGGGAAAAGATTAGTGGGGTTGGGGCAGAGGTTTGCTTTGCCCACCAAGATGTCAGAAATGTATCTGACCGCACAAAAGAAGTGGAGCAGAGAATCTCTACCTTAGAAGAGGCTGTGACCATCTCAACGAAAGAGTTGAAAAGACTGAGGGACCTGGCAAATCTTCTTGAGAGGCAATTTAAGGATGCGAAGGGCAGGTTCCTTAAAAATAACCTTAGGCAGGCAGGGCTGCTGAGGGGGCAGGGGTCCTGTTATATACCCGAGTTAGGCCCATGTAGCGAGGCAGCTTATTCCTTACATTGTCCTAGAAAATAACATTCCAGCGGTGGCCTTTTGCACACATTTTCATGCACAACAATGTTGGATTAGTTTCTCTGAAATTACATTTTTTACACATCCAGTTTCACACAACATTATCACAATGCCTTGAACATCATGTACTAGGTCTCTCTACGCACTAGGTACAAATGTCGTCCTATCTACTTCCACGGGGTGACCGCGCTATCCACATATCCATATCATCACTAATCTAGCACGCACATCGTTAAGGCTGCTTTTTATTATAAATAATAGGCATCCTGATAGATTGGTAGAGGAGGTATTTCTGCTGACACCGAAGGTCCCTACATGGTGAAAAATCATCATGCACCAGTCGGACATTCTTTGAGGGATGTCCAACTCAAGACCAAGAGGTCCTTCACTCTATCTGATCAGGTAATGGGGTTGGATCGTCTCGCAGGTTTCTTGGCCTTACACCTACACACACTCCAGGTACCCATAGATTAGGGTTCGCATCGTAGGAGTATGTTAGATTACTATTTTGCATATATGCCCGCATATATTCACTGCTTCAGCACCATGGTAGAAATGTATCTACTGTTTACTCTTTTGGTGCTTATAATCTCCTTTATTTGCTTCAGTTTTCTAATCATTGCAGCACACATATTTTATGCAAGAATAACATTGGTTCAATAAATAATATTGAAAACGTCCCACTGTGTATTTTCTTTATATTTCTCTGAGAACATGTGAGCACAAGTGACTGAGAGAAAGGTTCAGTACTGTTTCCACGATTCCTGAGGCTGCCTGAAATTATTCGCTCTCTGGTAGGATAGGGAGGTACAGTGGCATTGTGAGCTAGCTGGTCTGTAGGCCAACATATCCTGCGGATGGTGTTCTGAACCAGTATAGACACGGAGCGTTTAGGTTAAGTTGTCCAAACAATGAACAGTTCCTACAGATTCGTAGGAACCACACAACATGGTGCCCAACATTGGTTAGGCAGTTATTTAACGGTCATATCTGAGTAGTTCAGTAGTGCTTTCTCAGAGACCCCTATTCAGATTTAACCAGAGACATACTTAGTGGGAATAGGAAATCCGCCTCGGCTGAGAAGGCATGTCCTATATATTGCCTGAAGGTTTTATCAAGCGTGAAGGATTAAAGTATATTCCCATATTGTACAAATCCTAAATCTTAAATAAATTCATTTTTCCTTTTACAATGCCCGAACATGGAGACAATGTTGGAGTACAAGAAGACACTCTAAATATTTCAGAAAATTGCAGACAGGCAGTGATTATGCCTCCGGGCAACGGGTGGAGATGTTACCTTCATGGTTGAGGCACACGAAGCATTCAGAACAGAGGTATTCTATTCTTGGGTTACATTCACAGCTGCAGACGCACGCACAAAATTGTTTCACACTCACATCGAAGATGAGACACCAGATGAATACTTTCCGTACATGGACATAGAAGTTCCATTAAATTACCCAAGAGCATATAAATTGGTTTAAAGGCTCTCCCCCACACTGTAAAAAACTTGAGACTTGGTACGCTCAGTAAAGAAGGGGCGACCTTGCCAGTCTTAGCTTTGTATATACCATATCCTGACATTCATAGGTTAGGAGTAGCAGAAATGTGCACACTATATGAAGATTTAGTAAAAATGTACAGAAATCTTTCACAATACAAATTGCGAACACTTATAGTTCAATCTGTGAGGACTGCTCAGGCTGCGCAACCTAAATTGGTTACCACAGGTATCAGCCCTCAAACGATGAATGTCGTAATGAGAAGGATTCCCACCAGTCGGGAACAAGTACCGTTCTGGATACCACAAAAAATAGCACAACTGGAAACGGTTTTTCCCCATACGGGCCCACAGGAAAAACACAGAATTCTGTCAATTTATTTGCCAATGGGGATGGTTTCCCTGATAGAAGATTGTGCCACTTGGGGTACGGTCTTTGCTGCCATTTATACTAGAACTCCTGGTACTCCTTCAATCGCAGTAATTCCAGATGTATTAAAACAAATACAAAATGAGCACTGGGCAGAACCTGCCCTAGATTTAGGGATGAAACTAATACGCAATTTTGCCAGGTTTCTGCAATTATGTTAAGCAACATAAACGAGGAGGCAGCTGTGATGCCTATACGCGAACTCTTGAGGGAACTCTCTCCTATACAACAGGAAAAGGAGTGACCTAAGATTATTGCAGAAACATACTGTAGTAAAGAACCACTACATTAAGGTGTTTCCAAGTATGACTTTATTTAATCATAAGTAACAGGTGCTCCCAGCTTGGCGGCAGTCACGACTCACCAACATTCTAACACTCACTCCAGGAAGCAGAGTGGGCAGAACCAAGAGGGAGAGAAGGAGAGGGGTGGGTAAGGGGCAGAGAGGGAGAAGTTACAACACACCTTCCCCCCTAAGGGAAACAGAGGAGAGAGAGATAAGGGGCTCCCGACAGGGAAGAAGAGGTGACAGCAGGGATGCAGGGTGAAGAGGTGAAAGTAGGAGAAGTAGAGGAAGGGTGGGGAGGAAGCGGGTAGGAGGGAGGAGGACAAAGAAAGCAGGAGTTAATCACAGCAACCAGAAGACAACTAACTGTGACACTAACACTGAAACTTAAGTGTGGAACTGACAGGAAATAGACTAGAGCGTATGGTCCCTTTGGTCCACTTTGAACCAAAACGGGTCCTGACCTTGCCCCCCTCCCCTTAGGATGAACACCTCTTATAATACGGTAGGTGTGGCCGGTGGGGCCGGTTCCTTGAAGTCCACTTCTGCCACCCCGCCTCAGCGCCTCTATAGACAGCGGAATGAGTCTGGAGGCAGGGGTGGGAGGCAGGAAAGAGTGCAACCTCAATGTTTCCCTTGGGCTCCTCTGAGTATGAACACCATGTGCGGAATATTCCGACTTGAAATATTGTGCTCCTCCACAAGTCTTCATGTATCCATCAGGAAGGGTGTCTAGGCAGTACCACTGTATTAGTCCTTGGCAGTGACTGGGCCCCGACACACCCCGCCTGAACCATCAGACCTGATAGGGCTCTCTCTCTCTCAATGTCATCCGCGTTGACTAGTCTGGTCCCTCTCCTACCCTCCTTACCTTTGCCGTAGGCAGAGTCCAGACCTTTTCTTACTCCGTTTCAAACCATTCTGGATCGTTGTCATCAGCCTCAGCTGACCTCAGTCTGTCATCTTGCTCACTTCCTTGAATCCCCTGGAAGAACTCTGTTGTATTTCCTGGGCCACGGCATTCCCACTTGCTGAGATAGTCATCGAGTGGACCCTTCTTCTCTGACATGCCTTTTAGTGAGATACCTTTTAACATTTCCTGCCTTTTCCCACTCTCACTCTTCATCTCACCGCCGTGATGCCTTGGAAAATATTTAGCTTTATCCTCATCCTTTCCCTCCAGCCAACTTAAATCCATTACTTTTTTCAGTCCACCATAATCCGCAATTTCATCCCTTATTTCAAAAATAAACTCATCCAATGTGGAACTTTGCCTCATCTCACAGCAAATAAAGTGGTTACTCCTACAATCTATTTTACCTCGATCGAAGGTTTCATTTTCTGTGGACTCTCCCTTTCTCTCGAATTCTTCGTTTTTTGCAAATTCACTTCCTCCGCCTTTCCTCTCGCCTTTCTTTCGTATTTCTCTTTCGTCCACCCAGCTTTGGTTCATCTCCATTTTTCTTTTTAGTACATCCTTTACTACTACTTTTCCACAACCTTTATTGCCTGCCGTGTGAGCGATCCATGTTTCACCTTTGGTTGTAACCATGTCGGCCACTCTCTCTTTAACTGTTTTCTCTCGCCCCTGTCTGTGGGGGTCAATAACTCTTTCTTGTTCACATTTGTGTTCATATTCCTCCATCATTTTGTTCCTGGACTCTGACGATGTGATTCTTAGCCACGTCCCTTTGTGCTTGAGTAGGTTACCCTTACATTCTAACCTTTGCCGTTCCTTAGTTTTGGTGATAACACTTTCTCCTTTTCTTTTCAAATTTCTTTTTTTCCCACCTATTCCTTCTTTGTCATTTCTCTCATGTCTCTCAACTTCTTTTCCATACTCTTTATTATATGCAGTTTCTTCCATATCACACGAACCCTTAGATGACGGCGCATGTGTCTTCTGTGCTTCACTTTTAGTTCCCTGTACTCTTTGGATCAGCGCCCGTTCCGTCTCATGCTCTTTACTTCTTCCCTTATCTTTTATTTTCAATTTCTTTTGATCCTTCCACCCTGGCATGGTGGATCCTCTTTCCGTTATATATAGGGTACTCCAAGTATCCTTTCCCTTGTGTATTACATCCTTTACAGTGTAACCTATTACGTTGAAGTTCTTCTCAGTGTATGTTTTTAGGGATATGTTGGTCTCTTTAAATTCATCCCCATTTTCTTTTGCTAATTCTCTATTCCATTCTTTCTTGTTAACCAACTTACATTGCTTTCCTGGAACTGAGACCATTTCTCTCTTCACTCCGCCTAGGGAGGTGGTACACTCCAAGTTTATTTTCCTAGTGTTAACTTCCTCTTGGCTATCCATTTTATCCTTGATCACTTCCACCCTTTGTGCCTTTACCCACAAGACTTGTTTTCCATAACCATCCCGTGCGCACGAGATGTCTTTATATACATTTCTGTGTGGTACCTTCTTGAGCATTTTTCTCATTTCACAGTACTTCTTCCGTCCTTCGGTTCCTAGACGGTGAAATGCTGTTTCAGCCCTTTCCTCTGGTATGAGAGCTACATCCTCTTTCTCAACAACAGATATGTGCCTCTCAACATACTCTTTCCACTCACCCCATTCTGCCATGTTCCTTTTATTTCCCTCCATACACGGCACTGATGACGGAAAATTATACCTTAGGGCTCTCTCCATGTTGTTTTCTAATCTATATCCAGGAATACACGTGGAGATGTGATGTCCACCTCGAGCAGACCGAAGCGGCAGTAGAAGTGCACCTTGAAGAGCTCACTGTCGCCCTGAACCAATTAATAGAAATGCCTTGGCTGTGTGCGCTGGGGGTTCTAAAATGCGAAGGTCAGGTTACCTACTCCACCTTCTATTGCCCTTCCTGTTCCCCCTTTCTGAAATCACTGAATAAGAGTTGAACGCGCCGTCAGTAGATCTATGGCTCTCGAGAATTCACTGTCACAGATGCAAGGATTTGGGGTGTCCCTAGAAGGACGTGCCGCCTCTAGTCAGTAATGATTCCGCCACAAAGGTTCACTGCACACCTCTCACTCAACTCAATGCACTGCTGCTGTTCAGCTTCTTATGACTACCACATAATGTGGTACGTTCCCCGCTCCTCCCAACATTTCCAAGGCTTAATGCGACTGTGAAGTAAAGCTAAGGACCAGTGGCGATCCCTTTCCTCCGAGGTTCCTCACACGTACACTTCCTTCCTTACTCAGATAATTACTAGTGTACTTTCGTGAACTTAAATTTCCAGGAAGAGGGGACTAGCTCACCCCGATTTCATCTTCATAACACCTTTCGTTTCTAGTCACAAATTTTCCTCACAAAGTCTTACCTCAACCGACAGGCTCCCTCCATGGAACAGATTCTGTCTGGGAACGCTTCTCGGAGAGGTGCCGAGCACACCGTCTCCTCAGCACAGCTCACAGCAGAGGCCGTGTTTCAACCTTTTCCATTCCTCTGCTGAACACCCCCGTTTTATTTTTCACCCAGAATCTCAGCTGGCTATCAGTGTCCACTTGACTAGGAACTGCCCCGGCTTGACCTACATGCCTTTCCGCATGTCACCTCTCACCTCTTAATAGAGCTATTTCCCACGGCGGCGTGCCTCCTTTGAGAGGTTGGATACACACCCCGGATATTCCGCCCCTTTCCGCAGCCTAAACTCCGCTGCTACACACTCAGGGACGTTTACCCTTGTCCTCTTTCTTTGTCTTCGCCCTGCTTCGTGCTGTAGGGAAGTGACGCGATGCTCGGAAGAATGGCGGCGATGTTCTCAGGCAGGGGTTTCTATCTTCAGGTAAGGACTTTGGCGTTTTCCTGAGATCAATGTACTTTTTTTTTTTTTTTAACTATCACCACTGTCGTCCACCGCTGAGCCCAGCTCTTCACATGCGCTTAGACGGCTCCCCACACAGACTTCCGCCGCGTACTTGGGTCACACTCCTTCCCCTTACACACGGACTTTCACCTTATCCTGTGCTCCGATCCGCCTTTATCCTTAGTTCCCACAGCTCTCTTCACGATAATTCGCCAATTTTTTAGCTCCGCATTTCGGGTCTTACTCCTCTTCACCTCCTCACTCTCATTGGAACGCCCGACCTGGATCTTCATTCGCCTCAGTTTCTCAACGTAACGTACTTTCATCTACTACCTCATAACCAAGGCTCATATTTTCACTTCAGCACACGGTGAGAACGATATCAGCAATTTCATCTCCTGCTCCGCTCAGCTTTCCACGAAAGCATCAGCTGCTCACCTGACGAACCTTCTCTTCGTTCAGGGTTCATCCACTCGGGTCTTACTCCTTTTCAGCTTCAAAGTCTCCTTTGAACTCCCGACGCAGCTTGTTCACTCAATTCTTCATTTCATTTTCTCCAGAAACTGGTTTTACGAACCAGAAACACCAGCAGACATCCCGCTATGCTGCTTCCTCCACCGCGGAACGCTCCCAGGGAGCACTGGTTACCAGATCCACAGACGTATGTCAGACCTCAATTGAGGAAGGAACGTTCCTCTGCTCCACACGGCACCCTCTCACCTTCACCGAGGCTTCACACCCGACTTCCTTTTCTTTCCGTAGTCGAGATTTTCACGTCCCCCCCACGGGAACACCTCGATGATACAGCCTGGGTTACCGGTTTGTCTGTTGTCCTGTGATCTTCAATATCAACTGGTGAGTACTTCATTTAAATTCAAAATTCCGCACAAGCATCAACTTTTCCAGGGGGGAAGGCACCCAACTGACCCTGGCTCAGCTCCTCGTCCTCGTCGCCAAGAAATGTAGTAAAGAACCACTACATTAAGGTGTTTCCAAGTATGACTTTATTTAATCATAAGTACCAGGTGCTCCCAGCTTGGCGGCAGTCACGACTCACCAACATTCTAACACTCACTCCAGGAAGCAGAGTGGGCAGAACCAAGAGGGAGAGAAGGAGAGGGGTGGGTAAGGGGCAGAGAGGGAGAAGTTACAACACATACACTCCTTTGGGAAGAGATAATCTGGGAGCCAGACCTGGGAAACCAGTGGTTAAGGAAAATTCTGAAAAGCATAACTCTAAGCAAGCACCCGATTCTTCCAAGAAGAAATGGGGCAATAAACAAAAAAATAATAAACAAAATAAACAACAACCACACAGTGGGTCTCCTCATCAGGAGCTCACTGAAAAGAGATACAATCTCAGTAATCGTGATAACATTAGAAAACCTGACAGATATCAGGATAATGATACATGTTCCTCGCGTTCCTTTCAGGAGCAATCTGAGAAACACTTGGACAGAGGAGGATGGTCAGAACAAAGATCAGAAGAGCGAGCAAAGCCAAAAAGGGAAACACATCGCACTTCAGACTACATCATCAAACAAGAAGATAAACAAAAATCCACTAAACCTCAATTTAAAAATAAATTAGTACTAGGGATTAAGATCAGAAAATCCCAGGGTGCCGAGGGCTGCTAAGGACTCTGCTTCTGAAGGGGGAATGGGCAGTGGTGATGCTGGACAGCCCAGCAGAAGTCACGATAGCTCACCAGAACATGATGGATTTCTGGAAGTAGTAGTGCTGAGTGAGTATATCACAGTGGAAACTCCTGATACATGAGTGAGTGTCCCACATCGTTTACATGGAATAATGCTTCAGATAGAAGGGTACATACAAAGAAAAGTGAAGGATCTCTTTTGGGAGGACCGGAGACAGGGTTACAACATTGTTTTGGCTGACAAAGATTGGCCACCTGAGTTTGTAATAGATTACCCAATGGGGAAGAATGAATTTTACCTGCTTTCTCCGACTTTGTCGCAGAATCAAGTAAAAATGTTTCCGCGCAGGAGTCGGCGTCAGTACTGCTCTGTACAGCAATCTTGTTGGTGGGATGATAAGTCTCCTCATCATGAGATCACACACAAAAATTATCCCTCAACCGCAGAGACAGTACCCAATTAAATATAAAGCAAAGAAACAAGTCAGAGAGATCTTTGATCAACTTGAGTACCAGTTTGTAATAGAGACTTGCACCTCATCTATGAATAATCCTTTGTTTACCGTAATGAAACCAGACAATTCATATTGTTTAATCTTAGATTACAGACATTTGAATGCATCGACATGCACAGCAGTGCCGCACTAGTGAATAACAGTGTGCTGAAGTAATACAAAAACAACACTAGATATCTCAAATGGATTTTTCTGCCACAATATAGAGCCTGGAAGTAGATATGTCACCACATTTTCGGTGCTAGGGTCTCAGCGGCAATTTTCTTGTCTGCTACAAGTGTATAAAAATAGCCTTGGGCTTTTTCAGCCCGGGTAACAGAGTTCCTTCAAAGTATTGATGAGGAGGCGGTGTCCTATGTAGATTATATTTATCTGATGGATGACAAATTAATGGAACATTTAGCTAGAGTGAACAACATAATTGTGGGGGTTGCTTACCTGGTCTACAAATCTAACATAAAAAAATAAAATATAGCCCACCTCAGTATCCTGTTTCTGTGATACGAGTTATTATGTGAAGGCAAAAGCCTGGCAGTAAATCTTTTAGAAAATTGAGCATTGCTCCAACCTCCAACATCTCTGAAGAGACTAAAATGCATTTTCGGATTTTAAAATTTTGGCAGAACTTACATTTTGGATTCGCAGAAAGGGTAAAACCATTCTACGATTTAATAAGACCTGATTTTTTGGTACAAAACTGGACACAGGAACATTCTGTACAAGCTGACATGCTAGCTTCAAGGCATTTACACACACATGTCAATACAACTAACCTGGTGATCCACGTAGTCGCTGGACCAACTGGCGGATGAAGCCACCAAGGCAACAGTGTGTACTGCTGCCGTTGTGGCAATCACTCATTCTAGCACGAAAATAGCCGGAACAACTATGATAGCTGTCAAGGTCACGCGCAACAGCTCAGCCCCACTGAAAGGCTTTTTACTCAAGTACTCCTACAATTTAGATGCACAAAATATTTCATATGCTCATTTTAGAGGAGTGTGGGATAGAGTAATACCAAACACCGATTGCAGATTGGGATTGATACTACCTGCAAATGTGGGTCTGGGTTTAGCACATGCATGGGTTACTGCTGCAGTTTCATTACTGAAGAAGCACTACTGGTGGCCAGGTCTCACTGAACAGACCAATGACTTTGTCCTTAAATGTGACATCTGCCAGCAGATGAAAGGCTCCACCGTAGCACGTCTACCGCAAGCACGTTTATTGATCTCAGACAAACCTCTCTTTTGTATCTATTTGGATGACTGCGGCCCCTTACACTCAGACAGGGCTTACAAGTACATCTTGGTGGCAGTGGATTCATGCTCTAGATTCCCATGAGTTTGGCCCTAGCGCTCGGCTGACACCCAAACTGTTATAAAAGATTTGCGAGTCTTTATCAGGACATACGCAATCGGCACACTACATTCCGACCAGGGTCCGGTGTTTCGCTCTAGGGCTTACAAAGAAGCCACAGGAAGTTTGGGTGTGGGCTTGCGGTACTCCTCGCCCTACCATCCTGAGGGAAGTTCGGTCATTGAGAGCAGGAACCGAGACTTAAAGCAATCCTTAATGGCTAGGGTAGTAGGCTCAGCTGGCAGTTGGGTGAATCACATATACGGGTCCAGAGGGCACTTAGCAACATGCCAAGAAAATTCCTTGGATGTTGTACTGCCTATGAGATCCTGTTTGGGGTGAGAATGTGGGCCCCAGACCTCGATAGTGTCAGCACAGTGGCGGATGAAACTCCATTTGACCTCAATGATCATTTGGATGTTTTACAGGACCTAAAATAATACAGAGCTTTACAATCAACATCCAAGTGAAATGCACCACCACTGGAGAAGTGCATTGATACATAAAGGGTGGTTTGGCCCGAGACCGGTCAGCAAGGGCCTATATAACTTATATCAACAAAAAGATCCTGTCCGGTACTTTTGTTGGCTGTTTATTGATTAAACAGACTAAGACCATTAAGTCATTTAATGAGTCTGAAGTATTTATTTACTGGAGAAGTGAAAGCAGCATCGGCAAGACCAGCCTGGGTCCCGAAGATTGGGGACCTGGTCAGAGAAAAAATACAGTACAAGAAAGAATTTGGGCCATCTTACCTGTACCTGTCCTGGCTCTTGATGGTACCAGAACTATACTTCTTCCTTCTCTTGCCATTCGCCGAGAGAAAAGGTTTGTCTCCATTGATCTGATCAAACCACACTATGTGGATGATCTCAACAGTGGGCCACGTGGGCTTCTGGGTAGCCAACGATCTCCTTTCGCTACCATACAGGAAGTTCAGATGGAAGCTTTAATAGCGACTGAAGACACCACTTTCCAAAGACAGCCTGTTGGCGAAAATGAAATGATGCCTCTCCCCATTGAAACATCTACAACTGTACAGTCAACAAGTACAGAAATTTCAATTAGAAAAATTGACAATGTAAATGTCAACGTGCCACAGATCGAATCATCTCCCAGTTCCACAAAACGTGCTGAGCTGTAAAAAATAGACCGGACGGCGTCTGGCTACTTTGGGCATTATGACAATTTTTCATCAGGTCCCAGTGAACCTGAATTGCCAACACCACCACTGCCTTTCAAGCTATAAAGTTATTCTCTCTATATTTGGCTGAAAAGACATACCTTGTTGCTCCCTAGATACATCTCTGGGTTACAATTGGATTAATTTTCCTGGTACTCTAGATTGGTTTGTTGATTGTCTGTTTCCTACATTTAAATTGACATTATCTCCCAGAATGCTCTGCAGTCCAGCATGTGAGCTTGATACTAAAACCACATCATCGCACCATGAATTGAGGGACCTGTCCCTGGTGAACATTACAGTGGTTTCAGTTCCTGATGGAATAGTTCGGGACAGGGTATCGTATTATGTATATTGTCCTACTGAACTTTTGCAAATCCTATATTTGTTTATGATTTCTTTAAATGATATCATCACCTCTAGTGGTGATTGGGACATTTAAACTGTGCATAATTTGCTTTCAGATCTAGGGCAATCAGCAGCATTTTCTATTTATGAATTGTAGGAGGGTACAAGTAACTTTGGTGATATGTTCTGCTATCAATATTATGGGCACCATTTTTTACACAAAGCTAGTATCTCATGTACTGTTTATAATTACATGCAATGGGAACACTGCTCAACATCACCAAAAGGTAGTTCAAAAACATTTGCACAAAAGTTTGCATATTTTTCTGGTTTTGACACATCAGACCCAGCATCGTATTACTATAGGCTTGCACCTACACCCGCAAAGAAGAATATGCTCACAAACACCAAGCTGATTTACTCTGCTTCCTTTATTTCCTAACTGTCTTTACAAGGTTTTGACTTTTGGAAATGCACAATAGACACAAAATCTGTCTGGGGAATAAAAGACTGGCAGGTTCATGGAAAAGTGGCATTATTGAGTGCATTTATCATACCACATCAAATGATTTTCCTAAATAAAACAGTGCAACAGACTTCCTGTCTTGATTTGGCTAAAGCAAAAGATTTTAGCATCCCACACATTCCCACATTTGCACGCTTTGAAAATTGGCAACAATACACAAAACACAGTGAGGATATGTTAAATGCCATGCTCTGCAATGGATCCTACAATGTATCAGACCCCAATCAGCAGGGTTGGTTGGTTCGGCCTCTAGACACAGACAGATGTCAGTCTAGATATCTGGGTAACATGGGAGGGTTGAAGATCAACAGACCTGACCTACGCTATGTACAAAAAGAACACGCAGGGGTGGTGACATCATATAGTGTTGGGAAGGTGTACCTAGATTGGCTAAAAACCTCAATACTTTCCCAGGTGAAGCAACACTTTTTTTTTAAATTAATATGTTTATTGTCATTTTCAAAGCAATAACAACAAAGTAAAGGCAGCAGTCTAGATATACAGAGAGAAAAAAAAAGAAAAAAGAGAATTGGCTTAATCCCATACATATCATTCAGCAGTAGAAGAACTAACCCCTCACAATGCAGGTATACAATGCCAGGTAAACAAGGTGTGTAGTGACCAACACCCTAGGCTCCGAAAAATCTTAGGGGCATATTACCAAGCAATAGCGATAATTATCGCTATTGCTTGGTTAGAGACAAAAATTTACCGCAGAGCTGCGGCGATTTTTACCGCAAATAAACCTTGGTATTACCAAGGTTTATCGCAAATGCGATAAAAATTGCCGCAATGCATGAATATCGCTGAAAAGTCAGCGATATTCATGCATTACCGAGCTAATGCTCTTAGCCATGTTATCCACCTTCCATTGGATAACATGGCTAAGAACTGCTCAGGGCAGGTGTTAGCTTTTGGAGATATTCACGCTTAGCGCGAATATCTCCAAAAGTTGGTAATAGGAGATAGCGATGTTAGCGACTGTTTTCAGTCGCTAACATCTTGGCACGCCCACTTTGCATGTCATTAGTGATAAATATCACTGACATGCAAAGTGGGGCCCAAGATAGTCGCTATCTCCTACTAGCTGTCGCTAACTGGTGTTAACGACAGCTAGGTAATAGGGAGATAATTTTATCTCCGCTTTTATGGCTTTTAAAGCCAAAAAAGCGGAGATAAACCCCCTTGATAATATGCCCCTTAATTTGTAAAGTATAGCAAGCCCTATGCCTCTCCCTCTGTCGCCCAGGTGTACTGACCAGAAAGAAAGTGCACCCGTCAAGTACGGGATATGAGTAGGGAGATGTCTATGTCTGATCGTCAGGGTGCTCATCGGCAGTTGCAGGCGTTAATCATGGTGTGGTGTCTGCACAGTCCAGTGTCGTGCGCATGGATCCCTGGGTTATGAAAAGGGACCAAAAATCCTTGGGCCTGGTGTGAGGGGGCAATAGTTCACTGTAGATTTCTGTTTGGGTGCAACCGTACAACATCTCTCTAGTCCACTGTGGCAGTGTAGGCATCGGGCCGCGTAGCCAGCAGAGGGCAATACATCTCTAGGCTAAGAGAAAAGCCATGTCCACCAGTCGCCTGTGTTCTTTCGGGAGCATTTTGGAATAGCCTAGTATAGCCAGTAGCGGGTGAGGAGTTAACCTAACCCCAAATCAGTGATGCGGTTAATCTCTGCATATACCTTACCCCAGAAGGCAGAAATCCCCTGGCAGTCCCATGCCACGTGGAAAAAGTCAGCAACCAGCGCCCCACATCTTTCACATTGGGGGTTCTCACGAAGACCATAGCGATGTAAGCGTTCTGGCGAATAGTACACCCTATTCAAAAACTTGAAGTGGACCAATCTGTAGCTTCCATTGAACCAATCTCTGTGCCTCTCCGCATATTTCCGTTACGCGACACCCGCCGCCCGCCTCCAGCCCACAATATTAAATGACATTAAAAAATCTAAAATAAGATTTGTCCATCTAGCCTTCGTCTTTGAACTGCACATGTGCGGGAGCCTGCGCATGCGCATTCTTCGCCAGGAATGCGCAAGTGCAGGCTCCCGCAGATTTGCCTCGTTTCTCCGACTTCATTGCGAAAGGGGCAAATCTCTGCATATTCTGTGGGTGGAACGGAGATGTCTGCCCACCCCTACAATTTTAGGCTTTTTAATGTCATTTAATATTGCGGGCGGGAGATGGATGGGTATGTAGGTCTCGCTGCCACTCCAGCTGCGGTTTAGAATATTCGCCGTCCCTCATAGAGAGGGCTATACCGTACAACCATGACACCAATTTAGTGGGCGACTTAGCTTTAATAATAGAAGTCCGTGCAGAGGGTATTCCGGGTCCACACGCGCTGTGGTCGGGGAAGGGGAAACATGGTGGACTTGCTCCAGTTAACATTAATGCCTGAGATGGAGCTAAACAAGAGCACCTCACGCAGGACCGGGGAGAGGTTGGTCTCGGGCTCCCTAACATAAAGGAGGGTGTCATCCGCATATGTGGACACTATTAATCAGTAGTTCGGGAACCCTATGCCCCTCTGCCCATGGTATTCCCGCAAGGCACAAGCCAGTGGCTCAGCTGTCAGGTCGTAAAGTATGGGAGATAGAGGACATTCCTGTCTCGTGCCCCTACAAATGTGTATGGGGTCAGTGACCAGAGATCCTATCCGGATAGGAGCCGTGGGGGCAGAATATAATGTCGCGAGGAGTTGAAGGAACACTGCCCCAACTCCCATTCAACTAAGAACCTTTCGCATGAAAGGCCATTCAACTGAGTCGAAGGCCTTTTTCATGTCCAGGAAGAACTTCCTGGCGGGTATGTTGCAAGGCGGCAAACACTGTCTGTAGGTTATAGGTTAAATTCCGATTAGGAACAAAGCCAGCCTGTTCTGGGGTGAGCAGAGAAGTGACCAATGGGCTGAGACGGTTGGCTAGCAGTTTTGCGAACATTTTCACATCGACATTCATGAGAGATAAAGGCCTATAAGAGTAACATTCTGTTGGTGGTTTCCCTGGCTTAAGTATGGCAACCAGAATCACTTCACGCATAGTCGGGGGCATAACTCCAGAGGTACATATGTCCTCAACTATAGTGAGTAGGTGCGGGATCAAAAGGTCTTGGAATGCCTTATAAACGGCAACAGTGAGGCCATCACTACCGGGAGCACTCCCGGCTTTCATCCCTGTAAGTGCCCAAATTAATTCTTCACGTTCTATTGGGTGCATCAAAAATTCCCAGTGCAGGTTATAAAGCCACTTTAATTCAATGTGGGTCAAGTAATCAAGAATGCGTTCCTCCTAGGCGGGCCCTCGAGAGGTATAAAGTGAAGTATAGTATTCCCGGAACCTGGGCTTCAGTGAGCGGGGGATCCTCCGGTAGTAATCTCATATCCGGTATTGCGGTTCTGTCTTTGTGATGTTCAATGAACTGCGCTAGAACCGCCCCCGGGCCCTCTCTTTTGCCAAAAGACCTGGCCGTTGCATACTTCCCGAGATGTTTTATTTCTGCATCGGCTTCCTCGTGATATTCACGTAGCGTCTGCGCGAGTTCGCGAGTAAGTGCTTTGTTCTGGTCTGTCATATGTAGGGTCTCTAGCTCCTTCAATCTATGTTCCAGGGTCGCTAGTCTGTCTCAGATGGACTTAAGAACCCCTGCATGTTTAGAAATAGTGATCCCCCTGATATACACCTTAAAGGCCTCCCAAACGGTCTGGAATGAGTCCACCGACCCCACGTTGGTTTAAAAAAAACGTCTCAATGAACACAGCTAATTCTTCTTTAAAAGCAGCGTCAAGCAATGAGTAGGGCGGGAAGCGCCACATAAACGGAGGGATTTGCTTCTTGGGAGAGGCATGCGTCAGAGTAAGTGCGGGGTAGAATTGTGCAAGCGCGTACCTGTGGAAGTAGATGTCGGGAGGCAAACCAGTAATGTATTCTCGTGTGGATATTGTGTGGTGCGGAGTAGTGCGTGTAACCACCCTGATGTCGATGCCTATGTCGCCATACATCACTTAGGTCAAGCCACAACATCGACGTCTCCACCACTCTGGCTGAGGCGGAAGGGTGTCTGTTCAGGCCATCCGATCTGTCTCTATCAGGGTGTCTAGTAAAATTAAAATCGCCTCCCCATAGAATATGGTCCTGAGCATGTGACTGAGCCCTTGCCGTTAGGTTTGCATAGAAATCTGGATGATCATAGTTAGGGCCATAAACATTTAATATGGTAATTTCTAGTCCGTTCCCACAGCATCTGGAGAAATCAAATCTTTCCTCCCTATACGTCTTAAGGGGTGTCACCGTTATTGATGTCTTCGGATTCACCCACGTCAGTACCCCTCTAGCATGTGAAGTAAAGCCAACAGAGTGGATATTACCTTTAGAGCGCAAGACAGGGCTGTCCGGGTGGAGGTGAGTCTCTTGAGGAAGGGCAATGTCTACATTATGTCTGTAGAGGTAGTTTACGATTTTCCGGGCTTTGCGGTGGTCATTAAGACATCAGACGTTCCAGGTCAGAAGGACCAGTGAATCCAGGGCGCCTTCAGGTGTGGTCACCGGTGGTCAGTTTTAGGGAAATGTACAGTGTGAGAGTGACAAAGATGTATGTATCAAGACCGTGCCGTGCCTAAACTGTGCCATATAGCTAAAAACAGCCACGAGTACATCTAAAAACATTCTCAACAGGTGTGTCCCCCCTGCTCAAGCAAGATACATAGCATACGGGCGTGGTCTATGGAACAGCAATCCCACCACACCACAGCATGCAAATGCAAATAATAACAACAGTAAAAATGAAGGACTACAAGTCATACCCACACCAGTCCCCACCCACGCCTGCCCAACCCCAACTTGGCTGTGGTACTTACCCCCCTCCCAAATGGAAACCCCCCCTTCCCCCTAACCCATTCCCCAACAACGAAATACATCCCACTTGTGGTATTCACGCTGGGGTGGATTTAGCTCGCAAAGACAAAAGCTTTTGCGGCCTGAGAAGGCCCTTCTCCACACTTCGCTAGTTTGGGATATTTTCAGCTGAGCAAGAGTGCATTAGGAAGCACCAGTCAAGCCAGCCACGGGACCAGCACACAAGGTATCTAGATATGCAGCCCCCCCGCACCCAGGGACCCCCTAACAAGGGAAGTGGAACCAACAAACATCGTCATTCTTCACACCCCAAGAATTTGTTTGCATTACAGTACTTAAGGGATAAGTCCAGGGGTGGACCATGCATGAGGCTAATTTCCCTCCCCCTGAAGTCCGTCAGTTCTAGCACCCATTACTAAACAAGGAACCAGAAGGGGCAGACTTCAAATATACAATAGGACAGATCGCAGTAACAAGTTTCAGGTAGGTCAATCCGTGCTCCCGCTCCAGCAGTGACCATATATACTCAGCCATTAGAGTTCTCGTGTCCCGTTAAATCCTGCTCGTCCAAAGTGTCTCCGCCGCCTCGCCGAGAAGTTGCCTCTCCGGGGGGGGGGGGGGGGGGGGGGGGAATAGGGGGATAGGGGGGGGGGGGCGCCGCTCTTTCATCCAGTCTTTCAAGGCTTTTTGTAGGGCTTTGGGGTCGGTGAAGATTAGGTAACGCCCCTGTCGATTGACGCGCAGTTTTGCAGGGTACAGCATTGCATAATCAGCATCAATTTACCAAAGTTGCCTTTTCATGGGGGCAAACAGGTGTCTAGCCTCCTGCACTCTAGCCGTGAAGTCTGGGTGCAGTGAGATCGTCGACCCCTCAAACTGTAGCAGTTGTTGCTCATGGGCCAGTCTGAGGGCAGTATCCCGGTCCCTGTAGTTTAGCAATTTTGCTATTATCGACCGGGATGGGAGCGCCCGGCTTAGGGCTTGGGCCCAGAGAGCGATGTGCCCTCTCCATGACAAACATTCCCGAGAAGGAGGTGTCACCCAGAAGTGTTTTCAATAACTTCTCGATAAAGAGCTCCATATTGCCCGTAGGTGATGCAGAGATCACAGTGCCTAGAGTGGGCCTCCAGGTCCTCCGTCCTATCCTGTAGTATCTGGAGCACCCTTCCCAACTGTTTGTGCTCAGTATCTAGGACTGTGTGGGCCTTCTCCACCTCAGTTAGCCTGCACTCCGACATGTCGATTTGCTCCGCTTGCTTATCTAGTCTCTTGCCCATGCGATCCATTCTGTAGGTGAGCGCATCCATTTTGGTACCTAAGGAGGTGATTCTGCCCTGTAGGTTCTTCTCCATGGCCAGTAATAGTCCGCAGATATCCTGGCGCTGATCCTCCGCAACATGTTCTTGGTCGCCGACCCCATCCTCAGTGGTGGGCTCACCGGACTCGGACCTCTTCGGATCAAACAATAGTTTTGTTTGCGTTCTGTCCACTCGCCCCATTGCGGTACCGCCTGCAGGCCGCTTCCAGACGTGTTTCAGCTCTGTCTATGGGGCGGCAGCCAGGTAATAGGTTTTAGTATGGGCACAACTGTCGCAGTTTAGATCGCTAGGCCAATCAGTCCCGACCAGAAGTAGCTTTCACCACCACGTAGTTGGGCCTCCTCACCACATTCTACTGTCAGCGTACCCAAATGGTGGTCCCCCGCAATCCTCCTGTCGAGTGTTATCTGCTGCAGGTCCTCTATCCTCACCCTCTCCTCTGTGCGCGCACAGCCTCCCGCTTCTCAAGGGGTCCCGCAGACCAAGTGCACAGAATAGGTGTCAATTGAGGCGCGCACCCTTCAGAAGAATAAATCCACCCTTCGAAAGCTACACAGGAGTCACCGTGACCAGTGTTTCCCGTCTCGCCCCAGCTGCGCAGGCCCCTCAGAGTCCATCACCACTCACAGTTCCCCACGTGAGGCTAGAGGGGATCCCGGGATCCACTTCCTGCGGGAGAGGGGGAGCCCCTGGACAGGCGCGTTGTCCCAGCCAAAGGAGCACACCGCCAGGCAGCTCCGCCAGTCGGCCGCCTCACCTGTTGGGCAGTAAATTTCTCGGCCCCTCGATGCGCCTCGCTGCCACCTCCAGAGCATGCTTCCCAACACAGCCTCCACCACAGGCTTCCCAACCGCGTGTACACGCTCCTAACTTTCAAGGACGTCGAGCCCCCAGGATCGCAAATAGCCGAGCGGCTCCTCAGCACAGTCCGCCCGGCCGAGCCGCCGCCAGTCTTCAGGTGCACAGTGAGGAAGCCCCACAAGTGGAAGCACCGAGCAGCACCGACGCGGACCTTCTGCAGTGCAGATCGTGCAGGAGGGGCCACAGCGCAGAGCGGACTCCTCCACTGTCAGGTCACACCATTGGTGGTTCGTCAAGTTCCTCCTCGGGCCTCCCGCTAGTCTGGAGAAACACCCCCGGGAACAGTCCACTTCAGGCCCTCCAACGTCATCTCCTCGGTCGAGGAGAGGAAAGGGGATCCCTGAAGTGTAGTAGGCCTCTCCCCGCGGCCGCTCCGAAACCAGTAGTCATCCAGTACAGCGGCCAGACAGCAGGTAGGAGATTTGTTCCTATTTTGGCCAGTACCGCCGCTCTTTAGGAGCCCCACAGCCGCCGCTGAGCATTGTAGGGGTATCATAGCTGCAGGATTGTTGTTGGATATTGATGCGAAGTGTTGGAGCTCTCGGCTCAAGCAGCCATCTTGGTCCCGAGCTAGCTCCGCCCCCAGGTGAAGCAACACTTGTCGCTTCTGTCTGATGACCTGGATCTCAGGGATTTTTTACCAGGTCCCAGAAACCCACTCAAAAGCACTTCTTGTATGGAAAATACACTGAGCTATGGAAGATTTCTCAGCAGGAAGCTGCTGAGAGATTGCGCGAGATCGACAGGGTAAATATGGAATAGGCTTTAGCTGTGGTTGACAACGGTATGACCACTTTATCATCCAGAATTTAATCACTGGGTAAAACTGTGTCTTCTGCAATTGACATAATGCAGCAGGACATGTCTATTTTACAACATGGACACTCACAGTTACATTCCATCGTAATGCTGACCTGGACGCTGCAAACTCTAGGCTCTGGCCACGTGCCATGGCATTACATCAACACTACTCGTCTGTTTTCTGAATACGATCTGACAGAAAGACAGATAACTATGGCACACAGAGGAGTGGAGTACACCATGTGGCACACAGAAAAAATAGACCAATTACCTTTCACGGTGGCTGAGACACCATCCACAGACTGGATTTTCCATGGTTATATCACCCTACCGGTCACCACTTTACAATTCCAATATAGTCTCCAATACCAACAGGTAGGCAGATTCGAAGCACTAGGGGAAGGTTATGTGCATGAGTATTGGGAATTACTGTTCAGATCTACGTGCAAGAAAAGGGACACAGAAGTTTATCTTAGTGGTTCCAACTGTGAGGACGCCCTAAGTGGATCCTTAGTTTGCAAGGACATTTCTCTTAACAGGGAATGTAATGTTTCTGTTGCAAACTTGTCATGTTATCTGAAGGGTTCCTCAGTTGCCATTATATGTTTGGTCTTCAAACTGCTCTCGAATGGGAGCTACCTGATGCTGAATGATCAAGATTGCTGTAGAATGGAACTGGGCATCCCTTATCTGGTGACAGTTAATTCTCTACTCACTTGTTGATCACATGGTCTGTTTCCACCTACCCACAAAATTAGGGTGGCAGCGCTGTGGCCTTCAATTAATGTTTCCAACTTACTCTTTGATTCCCTTAGCAGATTGAAAGCCATTCTTTTTCAACAGGATATGGCCTTAACTTCGGCCATAGAGACGCTTGATCTCCATGTTGCAAGCTCCTCGTCCACTAACTTCCTGCTGAATTTTGGGAAGCTAGTCCATCATATATTTAACATTTCTGATACTAGAGGGATAGTAATTTTTTTTAAATGTGTCGGCTCTGGATTGGTTTGCACCTTTCAAACAATCTTTGAAGTTTTTCCATCATTTATACACTTCGTGCTGGGAAGCACTTATGGAGGGATCCCGCTTGTTGAGCTACTTTTGGTGGGAATCTTGATTTTATTTTTCCTAATCCGCAATGGACGTCCAAGCTCAATTCGGAATGGGGTCAGCACTGCTGGTGCTACGATGCTGTGAGCACATGGTTCATACATTTGGGACACTTTGACTTTGAGAACTGTGCGAGCTCTGGTTCTTGTTCATCAGGCCTGTTTGGCTTAACTGCATACAACCTGCATTCTACTCTCTGCTTTGCAGCCATGAATGCGTAGTATACATATGTCTAGGATCACAACTGGTTGCACCATTGGATATTGATGTACTACTGGACCCGTTAACGGCCCATGGGTATTGTTGTCCCCAGTGTCTTCTGTTGCTGATGAATGCATTTCTTGAGCTACCCTGGGGTGCTTCAGCTCCTAGTGACTTGGACAACAGCTCTAGGGTACGCATACTTGATGCAGTCTCTCTCTCAGTAGCTGCTGTGCGAATTCGATGGAATCATCTTTGCTCTATTAATCTGCTTCGAGGTTATGTTATGTTATGTTAAGTAGTTTTATATAGCGCGTGGCTATCCCAGCAATGGGGCGTCCCAGCGCTCACAGACATGTATGACATGGCGGCAGTGTATAGAGGAGGAGAGTGATGACAGCATCCGCTGCTTGGGCTAATCAGATGGAAGAAAATAGCCAGGTTTTAATTAGTTTGCGGAAAAGCTGATGATTCGTGGTGGACCGTGCTTGAAGTGGAATAGAATTCCAAAGTAGTGGAGCCTTGTGTTTGAATGAGCGTCCACCCGCTCTGCTCCTGCGAATCCTAGTAGCGCAGGCAAGATGGAGATCTGCAGATTGGAGAGCACGCATCAGGGGATAAAAAGTGCACAGTCCCTGCAATATTTGAGGACCACGTCTGTGGAGAATTTTGTGAGCCACACATAGGGTTTTAAATTGAATTCTCTGTTTCACAGGTAGCCAATGCAGCCGGGCAAGAGCCTGTGAAGCAGAGCAGTATTTTGGCAGGGTAAGCAGAGTGCGGGCTGCAGCATTCTGAGCCCTCTGAAGTCTTTTTGTGACCGTCAGGTTGGAGCCTAGCAGAAGAACGTTACAATAGTCCAGATGTGAGAGGACCATGGATTGAACTATTATCTGCCGGGTCGAAGGCTCAAAGAATCCTAAGATGGGCCTGAGGGAGCGAAGACGCCCATAGCAGGTGCCCGCCACTCGTTTTGCATGGGAGTCCAAAGCTAGATCATTGTCCAGCAGAACCCCCAGATTTTTTACTTCCTGCTTCGGGATCAGAGACAGGCCCAGTGTGGGGGGCCACCAGTGCTCGTCCCACTTCTGTTGATCCCGGCCAATTATGAGCACCGCTGATTTGGAAGCATTTAGCTGTAGGCAGTTCTCAGACAACCAATTGGCGATGGCCATAAGATCTCCCCCAAATTTAGCTCGATCTAACTCAGCATTGTTGGAATTTCTTGGTGCTTGTAGTCTCCTTTATTTGCGTCTATCTCCTAATCATTGCAGCAAATTTATTTTATGCAAGAATAACTTTGGTTCAATAAATATTATTGAAAACGTCCCACTGTGTATTCTCTGTATATGTTTCTGAGAACAAGTTTGCACGAGTGACTGAGTGAAAGGTTCTGCACTGTTGCCACTTGTCCTGATGAATCAGGGTTTTTATGTTCAGTGGTTGCCAGAAACTGTTCACTCCCTGATAGGGGGGGGGGAGGGTTACAGTGGCACTGTGAGCTAGCTGGTCTATAGGCCACGACATCACCCCATCGCAAGACCTCTGCAACTCCCTCGCCTCCTACTTCCACAACAAGATCGCGGACATACACAACAGCTTCAGCACTCAACCGACGCACGCCACGACCGCAGCAACGCCGCCCACCACCACCCTCTGCGCCTGGACTCCGGTCAACACCGAAGACACCGTCCGCATGATGAACTCCGTCCACTCCGGATCTCCGACCGACCCCTGCCCTCACCACGTCTTCAACAAAGCCGACGCTGTCATCGCACCCCACCTGCGGGACATCATCAACACCTCATTCGACACCGCCACCTTCCCCGAGAGCTGGAAGCACGCCGAACTCAGCGCTCTACTCAAGAAACCTACAGCAGACCCACCCGAACTCAAGAATTACCACCCCCTCTCTCTACTCCCGTTTCCAGCCAAAGTCATCGAGAAGACCGTCAACAAACAGCTGGCCGCCTTCCTCGAGACGAATGGATCCCTCGACCCATCGCAGTCCGGATTCCGCGCCAACCACAGCACCGAGACCGCCCTCATCGCCGCCACCGACGACATCCGAGCCCTGATGGACAACGGAGAAACAGCGGCCCTCATCCTCCTAGACCTCTCCGCGGCTTTCGACACGGTCTGCCACCGCACCCTAGTGCAGCGCCTCAGCAACGTCGGAATCCAGGAGAAGGCACTGGAATGGATCGTCTCCTTCCTCGACGGAAGAACACAGAGAGTCCGCCTACCACCGTACAAGTCAGAGGCCACCGAAGTCATCTGCGGCGTCCCTCAAGGATCCTCGCTGAGCCCTACACTCTTCAACGTCTACATGAGCCCCCTCGCGGCCATCGCACGCCAACACAACCTCAACATAATCTCCTACGCCGACGACACCCAGCTGATCCTCTCCCTGACCAACGACCCCGCCGCCGCCAGAGCCAACCTGCCTGAAGGGATGAAAGAGGTAGCCGAATGGATGACGACGAGCCGCCTGAAACTGAACTCAGACAAGACGGAGGTCCTCATCCTGGGCTCCTCGCCCTCCGCCTGGGACGACTCCTGGTGGCCCCCCGCCCTGGGCACCGCACCCAAACCGACGAACCACGCACGCAACCTGGGCTTCATCCTGGACTCCTCCCTCTCCATGACCAGGCAAGTCAACGCCGTCTCCTCGTCGTGCTCCAACATCCTGCGCATGCTTCGGAAGATCTTCTGGTGGATCCCCACGGAGACCAGGAAGACCGTCACCCAGGCCCTCGTCACCAGCCGACTGGACTACGGCAACGCACTTTACGCCGGAACCACCGCCAAGATCCAGAAGAGACTCCAGCGGATCCAGAACGCCTCAGCCAGACTCATCCTCGACATCCCACGGAACAGCCACATCTCCGGACACCTGAGAGACCTGCACTGGCTCCCCGTCAACAAAAGAATCACCTTCCGGCTCCTCACCCACGCACACACGCCCTACACGATCAAGGCCCGAGCTACCTCAACAACCAAATCAACTTCTACGCTCCCAAACGCCACCTCCGATCTGCCAGCCACGCCCTCGCCGCCGTCCCACGCATCCGTAGAGCCACTACAGGAGGAAGGTCCTTCTCCTTCCTGGCCGCCAAGACCTGGAACTCCCTCCCGGCCGACCTGCGCCTGACCCAAGACCACCTCTCCTTCAGGAAGAAGCTCAAGACCTGGCTGTTCGAGCAGTGACGGCACCCCCCCCCCCCCCAAGCGCCTTGAGACCCTACGGGTAGGTAGTGCACTCTATAAATGTCGTTGATTGATTGATTGATTGATCCTGCGGGGTTGTCCGGAACCAGTCTAGACACCAAGACCTTAGTTTATGTTGTTCAAACAATGCGCATATCCTACAGATTGGTAGGGACTACATGACAGTCCAAAACCATGTTTTGTGCTAGAGAGGGCACAAAGGGCACTGACCCCGAAACGTCCGCTGGGGGTTCCTTCCAGGCCCATGATAATGCTGACAGGGATATTATACTTTGGATTTTAAGTCAATAACTGCAAGTCCACCGTGAGTCTTCAAAAATTCATATATCCCCCAAATTATATGAATGCCCAAAGTCAAAGTAAATCATTTTTTGTGGTGAAAATTAAATGTTTTTTACATGTCACTTCACAGTGTTCAAACTTTATTGTTTACTGTTTACACAAGACATACCCCCTCTTAACATGGCCACCGATCGTATCGAGCCCTTCGTTTGTGTTAGCATCTAATTTCAGGTGATTTCTTTAGCCACTCACTTTCCTATTTAACCACTTATGAGAGTTCACGTAACAGCGCGATCACACGTCTACATGCGGAAGCCCGGTATCTTAGACGAGTTTTCACCCCTGATATGAAGTAAGTCAGTAATACGCTGCAGCGTTTTCTCGTAGTCCCTCATATGGGATCGTTTTTTTACCTCAATTAATTAATTCCTTTACGTTTACAGCGTATCGTTCAAGAATATCGTGGATGCTCAGATATGTGAGTGCCATTTAGAGTTTATTTTTCACTGGTCGCGGTTTAGCTGCATGTCTTCACTTTTCACTGACTAACCAAAGTCACTCGTCGAATCCTATCTATTTGCTTTGCGCACCATCACTTGAGCATTTGTTGAACCACATTATGACTGTGTTTTAACCCTGTGACATCTTTTTAACCACTATGTGAGCATAGCTGATAGCTATATCCTTTTGTTTTCAGAGCTCCTTGAGAAAGGGCTTGTTAGCCCGAAATGCATCGGAGCATTTATGAATATATGTACAAAAAATGATCAATACATTGGAATCTTAATGAAGAAACTATGAAATTGATATGATGACAATATCAAGCTAAAAGAACATATACTTTATTGATAATAAAAAGTGAAAAATCAAAAGACAGTTTGCAAGGAGTCTTCTTTAGAAGAACCATTGGTGTGCCCTACTCAGGGATGCATTCATAGTATGGCTATCCTAAGGACTAACATAAGAACCTACTATGAATATACTTATCTGCAACTACGACCAATAAATCATCACCTATAACCTACATCTCAGCTAATGGACCTTTCATTATAACAGGGCCATTACAGTTTTAACAGCGCCTACCATGCAAGTTTCACCCACTGGTCCAGGAGTGTGGCTATCCTGCTGGATAAGTCATTCTGCTTAACAGGAGCTGAAATTTGTTGGTGATCCCTTGGGATGATATATTCAAATAATAGGAACACTGAAAGGATAGTTTGGACAATAATAAGTGTAAACACACTTCCCACTCTGATCGAGTCCACCATGACAGAAATGGCCGAAGATATTACGGTAGCCCCAGTGGGAGGAGTTATTGTGGGGGCGGGGGAATATTATAACAATTTAATGCATGTTCAAAAAGATACCAAATATACAACCAATCCTTGTAGAGCAGGGACTCTAAAGTAATGGGTAGATTTCCTGGAGTCAGTGATGTTTAGAGGGTCATAAATCCGATATACGTAATTATACATAATCTACTCACATTCGCACATGTCCTATTCAAGACCGGACTATTTCTTTGTCCAGTCAGGAGACTTAGTGGGGGTAGTAGTGATCAACACATTGCTGTGAATGTTAATGGGTCACTTTCCAACTTAACTTCCTCTGGCTAGTGTTGGGGATAAGTGTGACATACAGTGGGAACTCCAGCTGACGTGGTTACAAGGTATTAAGTTTCACAATTATATTAGAAATGAGATAGATAGCTATATGGAATTGAATTCCACTCCTGGGATACCCTGTGCTACCTTCTGGAAGACTATGAAGGTGGTAAATTGGGCAAAATCATTTCCTTCCTGACAGGCACAAAAAGGGACGGAGAGCGAGAACAACCAGCCCTTGAAGAGCAGATTTGTTTCTTAGAGGAACACCAACTACTAATCATGGCAGAAGAATTCATGCTGGCAGTATGTGGCATGCCGTTGGTGAACGTCCAGGGCCCTCACAGATTCCGCATAGAATTTATCAAAAAGTGCCGCTAGTTTAATTCCACCTTGTAGGCTATGTTCAAGGAGGTCACTGTAGTGTTGATCCCCGAGCCCGACAAACCACTGAAGAGCTGCACGTCATCCAGGATGATTTCCTTGATCATTATTGAGGTCAAGAAAGTGGCAAAGCACCTGGCTAATAGATTGGTGAGGTTGAAAGAGACCCTAGTTATAAACAACCAAAATGGCTTCAGTCCAGTCGGAGGAACAAAACACTATATCCATTGGCTCACAGTGTGCTGGTAAACCTGGGGGTCATGCCACCGTTGACAGCTCTGATACAGCTCAGTTTTGAAAAGGCCTCCAACTCCATCGAATTACCATATTGTGCTGGAATGGATGAACTTACCTCCATACTTCTGGAATTGTGTAAAACTGCTATACTGCTCACCATGGGCAAGAATTTAGGTTAATTGTACAAGGTCTCGGTCTTTCCCAATATTGTAGGCCACCCACCAGGGCTGCCATCTTTCTCCCCGCCTTTTCACATTAATTATGGAATTCCTGGCTGAATTAATAAGGAGAGATGGAAAGCTGTTGTGCCTGAAGTGGAAGGGCAGTTTTGAAGACAGCATGTACTTGTACACGGACGATGACCACCTATATGTACAGCAGCTCCACCTTTCTGCTAATGCAGATCTGGAGGTTATATGGGGCGGTGTACATTCTCTGTGTGTACTGGAGAAATTCAGCCATGATCCCTTTAGTAGGAGACCCCCGATCTTGTTTCCTGCTATCCCTGCCCTTAGATGTGTGTGGGGTCCCTTCAAATATCTTCCCTGATCGTGTTTCCTGCTAACCCTGCCCTTAGATATGTGTGGGGTCCCTTCAAATATCTCCATATATCTCCAGAGACCGAAAAACTTGTTTGCCTCCTGGTCATGGTTATATGGAAGCAACATCCCAGAGACTACACCTCCAACATTGGAAATACCTATGGAATGTTGGCATAGGGTGTTAAAATAGATGGGTTGGGACAAGAGAATAACTAGAAAAACACCATTATGGCATATGTCCTGGCACGGTGAAATATCTGGAATGCTGGGATTTAGAAATTGGGACAGTTTGGGGATTTTGAAGCTGGGTGATGCTTGAGCTCATAGTTACATTGTATCCTTTGATCAACTGTTTGTGGACTTTGAGCTCCACATCTCCCAGTTTTTCCTTTATCTGCAGTTTTAACATGCCAAACCAATAAGAGCCTCAGTCTCAGAATTTAACCTACTGCAGCCCAAGCTCACTATGGAGGTAATCAGGTAAAGGGTGTCTCCCACCTGTACTGAACATTGGTCGTAATGGTCTCTCACCCAATGGTGACACTAACAGAAAAATAGGAAGCAAACCTGGGGGAACTAGATGAAAAAGCTTGGATAGAAACTCAGAAGGCAGCTAGACAGCTGGTGATCCCCGCCTGCCTAAAAATACTCTTTCATTTGAAAAACTTTCAAAATGTTTATTATAGCCTGGATATATTGTAGAAGAGGGGGAATGGTGGGGACCCAAACAGCCTTAGGTGTACTTTGTTGAATGTGAGTTGAGACTACCTAGTCACTCAAAAAGATTGGGCCAGAATCCTGGATACACTGGAGAGGGTAGTTGGTTTGTCAATTGAGAGATGCCCCAAAATGATAATACTGGGGGGAGGGGTTCCCAGAGTGGGACAGTCACAGGGGGCAGAAGCAACTGATAGGCTTTAGATGCATGATTGCCAAGCAATATATAGATAGGCACTAGAGTTCTTGAGGTGCCCCTTCCTTTTCTGAATGACGATGAGAGATAGACTGCTGCTCCATTGCAAAGTGAAGGTGTACAGGATAAGGGGATGCCCACAGAAGCATACCAAGATTTAGGAAGCCTGGCGGAATCACTTTAACATCAGAAGACCAGGTATAGGTACACCTGGAACAAATTTGACATGATGGATGTACAGAACAACCCTGGGGCACTATTCTACTTGCCTTTGTTATAGCTCAATAAGACTGAAGGTTGTGATCTGTTTTCACTAAAAGGATGCATGTATACTTGATTGCTGTTGTTATGGCTTTATTTGTCTTTCATTTGGAATATTTAAAGTTGACAACTCAATAAAGACAGCATTGAAAAAAGAATTGCAAATGAATAAAAAATGGGCAAGTTTCTATAATATATGATGGGCCAAAATGTTGTTAATGATTGAATAGTGTATCTCAAAGTGCTTTTGTCGGTGGCTATGGATGCAAGTGGCGAGAAGCTGAAATTATTCTTGCCTTCTCTAAACCTGTGTGGTATTTCTGTTGTTTTTGTGGAACATCTAGGCACCATTTTGGTGTAGATCTTGGTGACTCTTGGCTGGTATCCATCCTCCTAGTTGATGCGTTTTATTGGCACCAACTTCAACATTGGTAAATGTTCCACGGCATCGCTACCATGGAAAGGCTGGCGGGGATTTTTTTTGGGTTCCCATTGTGGGCCCCCCTTTTGTCTGGGGGAGGTGGGGTGCTCATGGGGGGTACCTATGGTACCCCCCAACATTTTGCTGCACCAAGTGGCAGGCACCGTGTGGTTTCTGCCTTTTGGTTCAGTGAAATGCTAGACATGAGATTTTGACTTTGCGGTGGGGGGTGCTGTCAGCAGCACCCGCCGCAATGTCAAATTGCAGAATGCGACCGCCATGGTGGCGGTTGCTTCCTAATTCATGGTGAGGGACCGTCGCAAGTCTGGCGGCCGGTGCCAACACCGCTGGGATGGCAGGCAGACTCAGGTTCGCCTGCCACCCTAATGAGCCATTCAGTACTGAAATTCCGCCACAAGTGCAGAGATTCTGTCACAAGTCTCAAGTCCCTGTGAGAATTGGGCCAGGTACATCTGGGTGATTGAAAGAGTTCACATGTTTGTGAAAGCAGGTATGTTTTTTTGTACGAGTGTGTGAGTGAGCTGAATATGAATGTCTGTATGTCTGTGAGAGAGTGTTTGAATCCATGAGAGTGTGTGTTTGTGTGTGAGTGAGATAGAAATGAGTGTATGCATGTGTGTATATGTGAGAGTGTGTGTGTATTTGTGTGTATTCATGCTTATCCCACACTGTGAGAACTGGGCCTGTCTTCAAATTGTGTGTGTATGTTTGTGTGTGAGTGTGTGTATTGGATATGTGGAAGTGATTAGCAGCATGGGTTAAAATTGTAGAATTTATTATTATATACCTTAGTGCCCCTCCCGGTTTCAAGAGCTCAAGAACCGTAAATGCCTCAGCGTATCTAGCTAACACACCTTTATCTGAGTGCCATCATGTCTTTATTTGATACATTAATTTGGCTCAAGTTATAACGAGGATCTATCTCAAACCATATTGCTAACTTTCACAGAATTATTGCAACCTTGTCTACAAAGAGAAATCATGGTTACCCAGAATCCTGGGCCACATCAAGTCACTTTCACTAAGGGAAAATGAAATGTCCCCTACTACTCTCACATCCTTTTATAGCAGCCTGGGCGCTACCACTTTGGATTGCGTTGTCTCAGTGTCTCTGGCACCTCAGTTGGCACTGGGGCAACTTCACCCCTTCATTTATTCCCAGGGTTTCTTTTATGTTAACTATGAACTTGAAGAGCAGTTAGGCAGATGGGATAAACTGAGCCAGTGTGAAGGTCTACCCCTCCTGTCTCTCATGTAGGTCTATAGACTGAGCAGCTATGACACATACATTCAATCTCAACTGCTCAGGTAAGTAGCACTAGGAGTGATGAGTCCTGAGGAGTCCAGTAAAACTGGGTTTAACGTCTCCCTTTTATCAATATTGAACATCTGATAAAACCTCTTGGACAAATGCAAAAGACAAAACCTGAGTTGTACACCCTCTACATATAGTGATTTTCCCTGCCAGGAATACCTGAAATCAGCAAGTAACTCAAAATGTTAAGAGGAGAATACATTGAGGCATACTAATTTCATTATAATGCAATTCAAAATGTGTTTCACAGTATTGGCCAACACGTGTTTCTCAATATCCTATTGCTTCTTCAAGGCCACTCAACTTTTATTGCACTCATATTCCAGAATCCAGGATTATTTCCAGGGTGTGACCCCTTAGGTGGCACAGACTTGCTCTTCAGGGCACACACCTACACCCAAGTCCTGTCTACAGGCTCCTACTGGACTTGTGTTTGAACAAGATATTGAATATAAAATTTCATGATATAAAAAAATTATCTCATGAATATCTGGAAATCAAAAATAACATCGAGAGGAATATCGAAGGTAAGAATATTGTTTTAAATATTGTTTTAATATCATTGTAAAAAGTATCAATTTAGAAAATATTTTATATAATGTTTGTCTTATTTGTATGTGTTTTCTTGTAGTGCGATTGATTTGATGTTTAATTTTTTTATTTGTGTTTCAAGGAAGATAATTTATTAATTATGACATTTCCATATGTGTATTTTTAGTTGTAATAATGTGTAAAAATAATGTATACATAAATATGTTTTAGTAGTAGGATGTTAGAGTTTTAGGGGATTTTTTTATGTGAGTATTTTAATTTGAATGTAATGTTCATTATTTGAATTGTATGGAAATTATTATTGTAAAATTAAAACATTATTTTATTACATTTCATTTTTCACAATAGGTTTGTAATTATTTTGAATGTGCATATAGCTTATATTAAGTGAAAAAGTTATTTAATTGTAGATAATAAAACAAATATTTAAATTATAGACAAGGTGTTAAGTGTAAAATATATCACAAATAAATATATTATTATAAAATACGTGCAAACGTCTTTTGTTAAAAGTAAATATATATATATATATTTAACAATTGTTAAATTCAAATTTGTTAGGCATTTTACATTTTTTTGAAGATTGTTTTTGAAATATTGAAAATTATATTGTCATTGTAAATGATATCTTGGAACAAGTTTTAATTTTTAAAAATATTTATTTTCTAAGTTTTTGAAGTGTCAAAATAAATTATGAACATAGAATAAATATATATTATTTATGATGGATAAATGTATAGGTTGTTTTATATATATGTTAAAGGTTTGTTAATGAAAAGATGTATCAAACACTATTAAACACAATTTTAATAATGACATTTTAATATGTTTATTATTGGAATAAATTCTGTGGTTGGGAATATAGTTTTAATAAAATATAAATGTAAAAAACTTTTTAAATAATTAATACGCATGGGTGAATTTTGCGAATTCGCGATCCGCAAATTTGCGGATTTGCGAATTCGCGATCCGCAAAATTCGCGAGTTCGTGCAAATTTGCGGATTTTTTTATTTTTGAGTGTTTGCGGTTGTTCGCGGGGCGCTTTGCGTGTTCGCGGGGTGCTTTGTGTGTTTGCGGGGTTTTTTTTTGCCTGGTTAATCACTTCAACCCTCTCGTTTTTTATGCCCTTCTGCCCTCTGTACCACTCGTTTCTGTGCCCTTCTGCCCTCTGCCCCACTCATTTTTTGTCCCCTTCTGCCCTCTGTCCCACTTTTGTGCCCTTCCGCCCTCAGCCCCACTTAGAATGGCGCCGGCAAGCTGCCAGCGCCATCCTAAAATAGCTACAAAGAGCTTCAACAGGAAGCACTAATAGATAAAGTAAAGCAGGTGCTCGAGTTGAAGGTCAAATTAAGTTACACAATCATTAATCACCCCAAGTTTGTTATGTATCATGGTTTTATACGATACCAATCTACGGAGTTTCCAGAATCTCTAAACTAGAGACAGAAATGCACTCACCAATTTATCCAAGGACTAATCCATCATCATAAAACCAGCGGATACGGGGGGTGCAACTGTGATTTTGGACATAGTCACATATCGTGAGGAATGTCTCAGACAACTAAACAATTCCCAAGCTTACTGCCGGCTGCCTATTGACCCTACACCACGACTGCTTACAGAGATCAAGACTCTAGTAGATGAAAGTAGCACAGAAGGATGGATAACACCTCAAGAAGCTAGATTTTTGGTGACATTGAACCCAGTCACGACTGGCTTCTATTGCCTACCTAAGAAACACAAAGCTACCAGGCCTCCACCTGGACGCCCTATCATTTCAGGGATTGGCTCCCTTCTGGAACCACTGTCCACTTTTGTGGACTTCTTCCTTAGACCCCTTGTCAAAGAGATGCCTACCTACCTGCAGGATACGGCAGATGTTCTCAGACTTCTCCCTGAGATAGAGTTTAACGTCGAAACTGACCTATTGGTCAGTTTTGACATAGAGTCCCTCTATACCTGCATTCGGCAGGAGGAGACTCTTGAGACAATCAGGCATCTCCTTACCTCACGCGATCTAGACAGTATTACTCCCATCAATTTCATCATGGAATGTGCGAGACTAGCAATGATGGAAAACTTCTTCAAATTTGAAGACCAGTTTTTTCTTCAAACCTCAGGGTCATCTATGGGGAGTATTTTTGCCCCTAGCCTCGCCAACCTATATGTTCATCAATTTGAACAGGACCATGTTCTCAACCATAGCAATCCCTTTTTCCATCAAGTGGTGCTATGGAAGAGATACATTGATGATATCCTGTTGGTGTGGCGAGGCACTCCCTTAGAGATTGTCATTCCACAAATGGCTCAATGAACAAAACCAGTTTCTGAGATTCACTGTTGAATTCAGTCGGGACTATTTTCCCTTCTTGGACATCCTCATCTTTCCAGAAGGAGGTAGACTGCAATGTGAACTTTATACCAAACCAATGGCAAGAAACTCTTTACTTGTGTTCAACAGTCACCATCCACAAACTTTACGTGAGAACCTTCCCCTTGGTCAATTCCTCTGGCTAGGAAGAAATTGTTCTTCTAAAGAACTGTTTGATAAACATGCGAAAACTCTTTCTTTGCAACTACAAGAACGACAATATCCTAAACATCTGGTCAAAAGAGTGTGGAAACGCGCATCTAACAACAATCGAGAGGCTCTTTTGGACAGGCGGCCTGAGATACCCCTAGTAGATAAGCTCACCTTTGTTAGTACATTTAGTGTCCTCTCCAATAAAATTCAGAAAACAGTACGGATGAACTGGGGAATTCTAAATGTAACAGACACCAATGTACCACTTCCTTTGTTCTCCTTCAAGAGAGCACCCAGCTTACGTGACAGTCTGGTCCATACGAGACCAAGAATACACACTATGGACAGCACTACCACACTTTGGAACCTTCCACCAGCCCAGGGTCACTACCCTTGTGGCTCCTGTAGTGTCTGTCCACAGACGTATAAAATAGACAGAGTGGACTTGGGTACGGGAAAACCTTGGCTTCTTAAGAAACATACAAATTGTAACTCAGAGAGAGTTATTTATATGATAACATGCCCTTGTTCACTCAGATATATTGGTCATACCACTCGCAAAATCAAACTGAGGATTAGTGAACATAAAAGCACTATCCAATGTCATAAACAATAAACGCGCTTGACCAATCACTTTTTGTCTCTCAAACATACAGCTGAAGACATAAGGTGGGTGATTGTTGAACACCCTTTCATTCCACCACATATTAGTGATGTGTCCAGGTTCCTATTTGTGAAGGAGCAGAAATGGATTTTCAAGTTGAGGAGTGACAGTATGGGCTTGAATGATGACATACCATGGATTTTATTATAGTTACATTCATCCACAGGTTGGCCTTAATGTTACACTGACTTTTTCATCTGAGGTTATATACTTTAGGGCCATTTAATGAGAATTCTCCCTTCAGTACTACAGTATCTACCAGCACTTTTTAGATCTTCATGTACAGACCCATACAGTACTATACTAGCGTACAACCATTGTTCATATATCAAGCCTTTTTATAACCCACTTACATTAGTGGGCTTTGTAGTGGTCTCTTTTAATGGCCTCCTGATATATGGTAGACCATCATTACTATTGTAATAATTATAAGTAAACAATTTCGGAATTCATTGATTTGGTAGTACATAATTAGACATGTATTGGTAGGTACCGAGTTATGAGTACAAATCAGAGTCTTTTTTATTTTCGCTATGTAGACATAATTCACACTTAAGTTACTAGCGTGTGTCACTGTATCTAGTACATCTTTTTTCTGGCTTATGATTTACGCCAGCGTTTATGCCATATTCCAGACATCGGCTCCGTAATGGCATACCAATACACAGATCAGGGTTTGCTGTGTTTTTGTAGTTTCCTAGTAATTGAATGCCAAAACAACGTCTCCTGTGTTGACACGTATTCCGTGTTTACACTATACGAGGCTAATATGCATCCGCGTTTAACTAGCAATATACAGATCGGGGCTTGTTATGTTTTCGTAGTTTCCTAGCAACTGAATGCCAAAACAGCGTCTCATAGACAACGTCGCTTGTTGACACCACACTAAGGCTCACGCGCATTTGCGTATGACCAGTGTCTGCCAAGCACGCTCTTCGCGCATGCGCAGATAGTAAGGATTTCAACACATGCGCGGGAAGATTTGCGGTTTCATTTCTACGCTGTCGCAACAAGAGATGTGTTGCAATCATTGGTCACTAATTAACAACTCAATTATTCAATCGAGCACACTATAAATAGCATGACTACGTATCTCATGTTACCTCCACTTCCTCTCGGACGCCAGAGAGTGGTACCGACGGATAGGTAGGTCCGGGGCATTCGCGATGGTGGTTGCTCATAAGAAGAGAGCTCTTAACTTTCCAGCTTCTTTCTGAATAATTCTCTCCCCAGTTCATGAGCATAGATGAATCGGGGCCATTGACTATCTAGAGCTTAACCCCTTCTGACAAAATCAATTTTCTATCACCAAGGGGGCAGATCATTCTATGCCATCAGCAACCTCACTGTTAATATTCAGCCTTTTTGATCATAGAGGGGATGTCTTTAAGTAACAACTGGGTTCATTTTAAATTAAAGATGATATAGCAATCTAGCTGGACACAAAAAATAAGGTATTGTTTGTGTTCTTATTTTCATTTTTACATAACAGACCCGGCCTCATATTCCCGAGCGGTTGCCAGATGAGGTGAGGTTATCTCCCACATAATGCTGGGTGAGTAAGATATCCAATAATTTCATCTAATTGAAAAGAATTAAAGAAACAGAAGTACAACAGCCTTCTGTTTAACAAAGAGGTGTTCCTCTGCGTTTTTGTGTGTGTTTTCTGTACTGTCTCTTTATGTTCTTTTGGGATACATGTTTGCACCCTTACTATGTACTTTGTGCATTGTCTCTTTTTCCCTTCTAGGAAAGGACAACTAATTAATTCCCACCAGATTACATTGGGGACCCAAGTTCCTGGTAGGAGTAAATGAACATTATATGTTATGTTATGTTATGTTATGTTATGTTATGTTATGTTATGTTATGTTATGTTATGTTATGGTGTGGTATGTTATGTTATAGGGGGGATTTTTATAGCGCACAGCTACTCCAAAGAGTGTCCCGGCGCTTTAAGATCCTCAGTGGCACCGAAAAAGGCGAGCAGAAGCAACTTACTGAGAGAAGAGCAGAGTCTTGAGATCCCTCCTGAAAGCCAACAAATGACCATTGGATCTAAGGGAAAGGGGTGGAGAGTTCCACAACTGAGGAGCAAGGCGTTTAAAGGAACGTCCGCCACACCGGGCGCGCCGAATCGCTGGTACGGCGGCCAAGGCCAAGGTAGAAGATCTAAGTGATCTGGAAGGTTGATAAAAAGTCAACCGTTTCCGAAGGTACCTGGCACCCAAACCGTGCAGCGCCTTAAAGGCAATTGTCAGTGCCTTAAAAACAATGCGCTTTCTGATTGGAAGCCAGTGGAGAGATTTGAGCAAAGTACTGGCACTGGCTCTCCTAGTAAGGCCGAAGATGGCTCGCGCTGCAGAATTCTGGACTACTTGCAGGCGTGAAAGGAGAAATTTGGGAAGGCCCAGATACAGTATGTTGGCGTAGGCACTTCGGGAACCTATTAACGCCTGCACCGTTACTCTTTTGTGGTCCAGCGACAGTAAGGGCAAAAATGTTCTTGTCATCTTAAGGATGGCAAAACATTTGCCGACCAAGCCGAAGACCTGGGTTTTGAGAGAGAGAGCATTGTCAATTTGTACTCCAAGATTTTCTGCAACCGCCGAGTCGCTAACGGGAGGAAACATGGCGGACGGCCACCAGGCCTTCCACCTAGGGTCAGCGGGGCAGCCGAAAAAGAGATCTTCTGACTTATCGGAGTTGCACTTGAGGCTGTTCAGATGAAACCAGCCGAAAACAGCGTCAAGGCAGCCCTTAATGTTCTTACCATCAAAGTCGGAGTCTCTGTCGCACGTTAAAAGGAGCTGGGTATCATCCGCGTACGACACGATCTGGGCTCCGTGGCCTCTGCCAGTGCCTCCAAAGGGGTCATATAGATGTTAAAGAGAGCTGGGCTCAAAATGGAGCCCTGAGGAACTCCCACCTCCAAAGGTGGCATCATGGCAGAGAAGGGAGGAGCCCAGACCGTTTGTTGGCGATTGGCCAGAAAGGACTTAAACCAGTCGAACACTGACCCCCTCAGACCAATCTCCCAGAGTCTAAAGAGGAGACGGTCATGGGGGACGGTGTTGAAGGCCGCCGAGAGGTCGAGCATCACCAACATGGCTTTGCCCCCCGAGTCCAGGGTTTCCTTAATAGCCTCGGTGACTTCGAGCAAGGCAGTTTTGGTGCTCATGTTGGATCGGAACCCCGACTGTGAATGGTGAAGAATGTTATGCGTCTCCATGAAATTAGCAAGGGTGACATGGGCATGCTTCTCCACCACTTTTGCAAGTGCTGGCAAAAGGGAGACGGGCCTGTAGTTTGCATAACCCTTGGGATCAAGGTTAGGTTTTTTTAAAAGGGGCAAAATAAGGGCCCGTTTCCACTGCTGAGGGACCACCCCTGTACTAAGGGAGAGGTTAAGCACTGGGTTCACTAAAGGATTAAGTTCATGTGCCACTTTGGCGAGGAATTTAGCAGGGCAAGGGTCAAGGGGATATCCTGATTTTAGTGTGGTAAGTAGGTCCAACGACGCCTGGAAGGTAAGGGGAGGAAAGACCTCTCTGCTGCCGGCCCCTGCTAAGATGTTGGAGACCCATTTGAACCTCCATCTTTCAAACTTCCTTGATACCTCAGGTTTCCTGGACGGGTCCCAACATGGCTTTAGAAAGCTGCATAGCACGGAGTCTGCCTTGACGAAAGTCATGGATAACATCCGCAGAAAAGTGGATTTGGGTCAAACCACCGTGCTGGTGCTGCTGGATCTCTCAGCAGCATTCGACACCCTGTCTCCCCTTACCTTAACATCTAGGTTAAGGGAGGCAGGGGTAGAAGGACCGGCACTCAGTCTCCTGAGCTCCTTTTTACACCAACGAGAGCAGCGTGTCATGCTAGGTGAGTACCTCTCCCCTGCTAAGTCTTTGCAATGTGGGGTGCCACAGGGGCCGGCATTGAGTCCGACCCTGTTCAACATCTACGTGGCCCCCCTTGCAAGACTAGTAAGATCTCAGGGGATGGAGGTAGTGTCGTATGCCGACGACACGCAGATTATGGTATCCCTGACCCACTCTGTGAACGAAACCGCATCGAACTTTAGGGCCTGCATGCAACTTGTTGCAGAATGGATGATTTCCAACTCCCTAAAGCTGAACGGGGATAAGACAGAGGTCCTGGTCTTTGGCAAAGACCAGGGCATGTGGTCAGGTGATTGGTGGCCTCCTTCTTTAGGTAGCTGCCCCATACCTACACAATCTGCCAGGAACCTTGGCGTCATCTTTGACACCCAGCTCTCTATGGAGCTTCAGGTCAACAGAACGGTGGCTACCTGTTGGGGCGTCATCAGGACCCTGAAAAGGATCGTTCACTATCTGTCCCCACAGGCACGGAAGCAGGTGGTGATCGCCCTTGTTGGCTCAAGGCTCGATTATTGCAACTCACTGTACGCCGGGGCCAACAAGGGCCTGCTTCGGCGTCTGCAGGTTATTCAAAACGCGGCAGCGCGGTTTGCTCTCGCCCTGCCTTGGCTGGCATCTATGACCTTGGCGAGGAAGAACCTCCATTGGCTCCCTATTCCCTCAAGGATTACGTTTAAACTCCTCTGCCTAACATATAAGGCTTTAACTGCAGGCTCGGCTGATGCCCTTGGATCGCTACTCATTAGATACGTTCCGAGCAGATGCCTACGTTCCAGTGAGCTTAATCAACTGGTAACTCCCAGAGCCAAGAAGGCTAGATGGGGGAGCAAAGCTTTTTCTATACTGGCACCTCAGATGTGGAATTCACTCCCCCTGGAAATCAAGCTACTGCCTTCCCTTGACCTCTTTAGGAAGTCACTGAAAACTTGGCTTTTTATCAATGCATACCAGTAGGCTCTGCTTCTGTTCTGCTAACAGCCTGTTAGTTGATTTAGGCGCCTTGACGCCCACTGGGCATAGCTGCGCATTATAAATGATATTTCATTCATTCATTCAAAGACCCAGAGAGAAGGGCCCTCAGGGTGGGAGGGAGCGAGGGGCAGGGGCAATTCCGGAGCTGTAGCCGCGCCATCGGACACAAAAGAGGCCTGGATGGACTTGATTTTGTTAGCAAAAAAATTATCAAGCTCAGTAATCCAGCGTTCGGAGTGCAGACTCCTGAGGGTGCACCAGGAGGGAGAGGCGAATTCCTTCACTAGCCTGAAGATTTCTTTGCAAGAGTTAGAAGCAGTTACGATTCTTTTTGCGAAGTAAGACTTCATATGTACAGTAATGTCATGATGGTATTTCCTAATGGAGTCTCTATAGGCTTCTTTAGAGCAAGAGTCATACTGCCTGCGCCATGCTCTTTCAGCTATTTCGCACTGCCGCTGCTTCTCTGCCAGCGCAGGAGAAAACCAAGGGGCAGATGCTCGAGAGGGAATGCCCCGGGGTGCAAGGGGAGGAGCAAGTTCGTCCAGTTGTAAAGTGAGCCAGGTCTGCAGGAGCTCCAGATCAGTTTCCAGCACCCCAGTCAGCTGGCAAGGGTGAGTACATAATGCCTGCGCCAGCATGGCGGTCGAGACTCAGTGGAAGGCTCTGACATCCTGAGCTTGGCGGGCAGGCCCACTGGAGGAGATTTTTCCAGAGTGAATGATCTGAAATTCCACTAAAAAGTGGTCGGACCAGAGAACCGGAACAGGGGGGGACATTTCAATCGAGATGGTAGAGAAGACTTGGTCCAGAGTGCGCCCTTTCCTGTGTGTGGGGGCCAAAAGATGCACAGTAACATATTTTTTCTCACTTTCACTTTTTGCAGTAGCTTTTCATCCTTGGTCCTGAAGAAAGCCGGACAGTTTGTTCCGCTCAGCTGAAACATGTTGACCTTCCTGCACAGCGCCATAGTATAGTTATATATTCAGACTACTAGGCGTCATTTTAATTTTGACACTAGGACAATCCTTATTAAACTTGACTTTTTTGCCCTAGTGGCCAATTTTAGACTTTCACATACACATTTTTTCACAGCGCTGCACATCATCTGCACCATCTGAATAACACTGTGGCTAGATTTCCACCTCAGATATTCATCTCCGCACCATCAATTGATGGGTTGGGCGAGGTTTGGATCCACTATCTGAATCCCACATGATGATGTTCCACCATAAGGGTGGGCTGATGGGAGTTTCTCAGCCCAGTGTTCTTTCTTGTGGTTGCTGCATGATCCCACATTTTCTTTAGTTTCTAGTACAGTACACACACCCCTTTGACCGGACATCTCTTCTTTTGTTGCTACATTCGAATAGGGGTATTGAGATGTCAGGGTCGGTAAACTAATCCCCTTAGACCCTCCTTGCACTCCTTTTTTCAGTATTTAGAGCAACTTCGGTTGCGGGTCTTTTCATATACAGATGGGTTTGAACTAATTTTGTTCATCCCCCTATAGGCTCGCCCAGTTGATTTTCATATTGACACTCCTTCACTGATCATGGCTGACTTTACGGGTTTGGCATTTGATGACGAAGTTTTAAACTCTATTCTGACCAACAATCCTAGCATTTTGGATTCTTTACCGGAAACTACAGGCACAGCAAAAGATGATTGGTTGATACTGCTCAATTTGAAGAAAACACACTCTCGCACTTCTGTACATGGGTTGACAATGGCGGAATACTTGAGACGGAAATGTGCTCCTACAGGTTTAATAGTAACTAGCACACCCAGACTTTTTCTAATCGACAAAGATTTCCTCCGAGACTGGTCCCTGATCGCGTGGCGGTGCACGCGAGACTGGCTTATTCTTATCAACAGCACCGCCAAGAGAATAGCAGATGCCATTCTAATAGAGATTCAGACACTAGAAGGACAAATCAAAGCCACTTGCAGTACACTGTTTAAAAAACGTATGGACGAAACAAACAAGACTAATAGGGATTATAGAGAAAACATCCTTATTAACAAAATTGACAGATTCAAGAAGGATTTAGATTGTTTCTCATTGGTCAAGATTTATCCATACACCAGTGACAATTTTGTGGCACCTGAATATAACAGTAAGGGAAGACGCTATGGGTCCTATTACTCAACTTCAGGATCCGATTCGAGTTCTAGTGATTCCGACACCACCAATGCAACTGGCGCTCAGACCAGGGGGGGTGGCCAACAACGACGATTTTATAAGAGAGGCGGGATGCAAGGCAACTATCAAAACTCAGGCCCTTGGTGGCCCCCAGGACCTTGGGGTTTCCAACCACCACATTTTGTACAACAAATGCACCCTTATTCACAACACCCTCAGTTCTTCTCAGACCCGTCTTTTTTAGGGCGAGGCCGAGGCCAAAGTCACGGAAGAAAAAGAGGACAACAGACTGTCCATTGGGAGACAGACCCCACATTCCCCAAAACGCGGAGCAGGAAGGCGGCCCAACAGACCACCAGCACAGGAGCGAACGGAACCTAACGGTTAATCTTAGCTCACGCACTCTGACACCGGACGAACAAGATGTGTTGGAGAAAGGATTAGGTTTCGTCCCCACAAACAAAGGTGATCCCTTTGAGACAAGAATAGAGCTTGAAAATGTTTTCAGGAAAGTACGTCTCCATTTCTTTTTTAAGAATAAAAATGAAAATGAAATGAGAAAGGACGACAGTCTAATTAACACAGGACTATGTCCTAAATCGACATTCACCCCTCTCACCCATCAAGTTCCATCACAGGTGACCACGTTTGAACAAGCTGTAACACACAATATCATGGTTTTATACGATACCAATCTACGGAGTTTCCAGAATCTCTCAACTAGAGACAGAAATGCACTCACCAATTTATCCAAGGACCAATCCATCATCATAAAACCAGCGGATAAGGGGGGTGCAACTGTGATTTTGGACATAGTCACATATCGTGAGGAATGTCTCAGACAACTACACAATTCCCAAACTTACTGCTGTCTGCCTATTGACCCTACACCACGACTGCTTACAGAGATCAAGACTCTAGTAGATGAAAGTAGCACAGAAGGATGGATAACACCTCAGGAAGCTAGATTTGTGGTGACATTGAACCCAGTCACGCCTGGCTTCTATTGCCTACCTAAGATACACAAAGCTACCAGGCCTCCACCTGGATGCCCTATCATTTCAGGGATTGGCTCCCTTCTGGAACCACTGTCCACTTTTGTGGACTTCTTCCTTAGACCCCTTGTCAAAGAGATGCCTACCTACCTGCAGGATACGGCAGATGTTCTCAGACTTCTCCCTGAGATAGAGTTTAACGTCAAAACTGACCTATTGGTCAGTTTCGACGTAGAGTCCCTCTATACCTGCATTCCGCAGGACGAGACTCTTGAGACAATCAGGCATCTCCTTACCTCACGCGATCTAGACAGTATTACTCCCATCAATTTCATCATGGAATGTGCGAGACTAGCAATGATGGAAAACTTCTTCAAATTTGAAGACCAGTTTTTTCTTCAAACCTCAGGGTCATCTATGGGGAGTATTTTTGCCCCTAGCCTCGCCAACCTATATGTTCATCAATTTGAACAGGACCATGTTCTCAACCATAGCAATCCCTTTTTCCATTAAGTGGTGCTATGGAAGAGATACATTGATGATATCCTGTTGGTGTGGCGAGGCACTCCCTAAGAGATTCAGTCATTCCACAAATGGCTCAATGAACAAAACCAGTTTCTGAGATGCACTGTTGAATTCAGTCGGGACCATCTTCCCTTCTTGGACATTCTCATCTTTACAGAAGGAGGTAGACTGCAATGTGAACTTTATACCAAACCAATGGCAAGAAACTCTTTACTTGTGTTCAACAGTCACCATCCACGAACTTTACGTGAGAACCTTCCCCTTGGTCAATTCCTCCGGCTAAGAAGAAATTGTTCTTCTAAAGAACTGTTTGATAAACATGCGAAAACTCAGGAACGACAATATCCTAAACATCTGGTCAAAAGAGTGTGGAAACGCGCATCTAACAACAATCGAGAGGCTCTTTTGGACAGGCGTCCTGAGATACCCCCAGTAGATAGGCTCACCTTTGTTAGTACATTTAGTGTCCTCTCCAATAAAATTCAGAAAACAGTACGGAGGCACTGGGGAATTCTAAATGTAACAGACACCAATGTACCATTTCCTTTGTTCTCCTTCAAGAGAGCACCCAGCTTACGTGACAGTCTGGTCCATACGAGACCAAGAATACACACTGTGGACAGCACTACCACACTTTGGAACCTTCCACCAGCCCAGGGTCACTACCCTTGTGGCTCCTGTAGTGTCTGTCTACAGACGTATAAAATAGACAGAGTGGACTTGGGTACGGGAAAACCTTGGCTTCTTAAGAAACATACAAATTGTAACTCAGAGAGAGTTATTTATATGATAACATGCCCTTGTTCACTCAGATATATTGGTCATACCACTCGCAAAATCAAACGGAGGATTAGTGAACATAAAAGCCCTATCCGATGTCATAAACAATCCACGCGCTTGACCAATCACTTTTTGTCTCTCAAACATACAGCTGAAGACATAAGGTGGGTGATTCTTGAACGCCCTTTCATTCCACCACATATTAGTGATGTGTCCAGGTTCCTATTTGTGAAGGAGCAGAAATGGATTTTCAAGTTGAGGTCGGAGTGACAGTATGGGCTTGAATGATGACATACCATGGATTTTATTATAGTTACATTCATCCACAGGTTGGCCTTAATGTTACACTGACTTTTTCGTCTGAGGTTATATACTTTAGGGCCATTTAATGAGAATTCTCCCTTCAGTACTACAGTATCTACCAGCACTTTTTAGATCTTCATGTACAGACCCATACAGTACTATACTAGCGTACAACCATTGTTCATATATCAAGCCTTTTTATAACCCACTTACATTAGTGGGCTTTGTAGTGGTCTCTTTTAATGGCCTCCTGATATATGGTAGACCATCATTACTATCGTAATAATTATAAGTAAACAATTTCGGAATTCATTGATTTGGTAGTACATAATTAGACATGTATTGGTAGGTACCGAGTTATGAGTACAAATCAGAGTCTTTTTTATTTTCGCTATGTAGACATAATTCACACTTAAGTTACTAGCGTGTGTCACTGTATCTAGTACATCTTTTTTCTGGCTTATGATTTACGCCAGCGTTTATGCCATATTCCAGACATCGGCTCCGTAATGGCATACCAATACACAGATCAGGGTTTGCTGTGTTTTTGTAGTTTCCTAGTAATTGAATGCCAAAACAGCATCTCCTGTGTTGACATGACACGTATTCCGTGTTTACACTATACAAGGCTAATATGCATCCGCGTTTAACTAGCAATATACAGATCGGGGCTTGTTATGTTTTCGTAGTTTCCTAGCAACTGAATGCCAAAACAGCGTCTCATAGACAACGTCGCTTGTTGACACCACACTAAGGCTCACGCGCATTTGCGTATGACCAGTGTCTACCAAGCACGCTCTTCGCGCATGCGCAGGTAGTAAGGATTTCAACACATGCGCGGGAAGATTAGCGGTTTCATTTCTACGCTGTCGCAATAAGAGATGTGTTGCGATCATTGGTCACTAATTAACAACTCAATTATTCAATCGAGCACACTATAAATAGCGTGACTACGTATCTCATGTTACCTCCACTTCCTCTCGGACGCCAGAGAGGGGTTCCGGCGGATAGGTAGGTCCGGGGCATTCGCGATGGTGGTTGCTCATAAGAAGAGAGCTCTTAGCTTTCCAGCTTCTTTCTGAATAATTCTCTCCCCAGTTCATGAGCATAGATGAATCGGGGCCATTGACTATCTAGAGCTTAACCCCTTTTGAAAAAATCAATTTTCCATCACCAAGGGGGCAGATCATTCTACGCCATCAGCAACCTCACTGTTAATGTTCAGCCTTTTTGATCATAGAGGGGATGTCTTTAAGTAACAACTGGGTTCATTTTAAATTAAAGATGATATAGCAATCTAGCTGGACACAACAAATAAGGTATTGATTGTGTCCTTATTTTCATTTTTATTTTTATTTATTTATTTTATAAACTTGTAAGGCGCACAGCTACCCACAAAGGGTTTCCCGGCGCCGGACTAGCAAAACACAGGACACAACTGAATAGAGAACAATCAAGGCACTTATTTGTCGAACAACCAGGTTTTTACGCCTTTTCTGAAATTCATATAGTTTTCTTCCTTGCATATGTGAATGGGCAATGTGTTCCAAAGAGTTGGACCCAAATAGGCAAAGGATCTCCCGCCCATTCTAGCCCGTTTGAACCTCGGCACCGCGAAATTCGCTGCTGTACATGAACGCAGGCTGCGATTGGGGAGGTAGGGCTTAGCAAGGTCTTGTAAGTACTTGGGGACAGTGCCAGCTTTGATTTTGAACAAGTAGTTCAGGGTTTTGAAACGAATCTGGTTTTCAACCTTGAGCCAATGCAGGTCACTAAGATGTTTGGTGATCCTAGCGGATCTAGGGATTCTGCAGAGCAGTCTGGCAGCAGCGTTTTGCACCAGTTGCAGACGTCTTATTACTGCTTTGTTTGAGCCCAGGTACAAGATGTTACCGTAATCAAGCCGAGATGTCACTAAGGCATTGACTACGGTCTTCTGGGTAGTAGATGGTAACATCCAGACAATTTTGCGTAGCCATCTAAGAATGGTAAAGCATATGCCTGCCACTTTATTGGCTTGCTGTGTCATAGATAGACTGTCATCTATGATGACCCCAAGGTTTCTGACCTGAGAGGCTGGTGGTGGAAGTTTACCTAATGACGACGGCCAATGGGGATCACTCCAGAGATCTTTATTATTCCCTAAGAGGAGGATCTCTGTTTTCTCCCCATTTAATTTAAGTTGGTTAGCCGACATCCAACTAAATATTTCATGAAGGCCTATTTTTAGTGCAGATGGAGCAGACGAGTCAGATTTAGAAAGTGAAAATAGGATTTGAGAATCGTCTGCATAGGTCATTAAAATGAGACCAACATTTTCTGCAAGGTTGGCCAGTAAGTACAAATTAAAGAATAAAGGACTCAGGATCGATCCTTGTGGTACACCATGAGGAGAGTAGAATACCTCAGAGCATGCCTCAGAAGAGGTGATCTGGAAGGTGCGGAGGGATAAGTATGATCTAATCCACTCCAGTGCCCTGCCTTCGACACCATTCTCCCCCAGCCTGCCAAGCAGTCTGGAGTGAGAAATAGTGTCGAAGGCCGCACTTAGATCCAACAAGACCAATGCTACCTTTTGGCCATCATCCATGAGCTCCCTAATCTTTTCTGTGACCCCGAGCAGGGCCGTCTCGGTGGAGTAACCACTCCTAAACCCAGACTGGGACGGATGAAGGAGGTCATTATTTTCCACATAAGTTGAAAGAGCCTTATGAATGTACCTCTCCAAAATTTTAGAAAGAGCAGGCAGTAATGAAATTGGACGATAGTTGGCCAATATCGTAGGGTCTGCGGCCGGCTTTTTGAGCAGAGTACTGACCATAGCATGTTTCCATAAGGTAGGAACTGTGGCCTGTTCTATGGAGGCGTTCAGTATCTCTGCTATGGAAGTCATGGCAGAGTCCTCTAGTTGACCATGTTACATAACAGAGCCGGCCTCATATTCCCGAGCGGTGTCCGGGTGAGGTGAGGTTATCTCCCACATAATGCTGGGTGAGTAAGATATCCAATAATTTCATCTAATTGAAAAGAATTAAAGAAACAGAAGTACAACAGCCTTCTGTTTAACAAAGAGGTGTTCCTCTGGGTTTTTGTGTGTGTTTTCTGTACTGTCTCTTTATGTTCTTTTGGGATACATGTATGCAACCTTACTATGTACTTTGTATGTCTCTTTTTCCCTTCTAGGAAAGGAGAACTAATTCATTCCCACCAGATTACATTGGGGACCCAAGTTCCTGGTAGGAGTAAATGAAGATTATATGCACAGTAACATATTTGTTCTCACTTTCACTTTTAGCAGTAGCTTTTCATCCTTGGTCCTGAAGAAAGCCGGACAGTTTGTTCTGCTTGGCTGAAACATGTTGACCATCCTGCACAGAGCCATAGTATAGTTATATTTTCAGACTATTAGGCATTATTTTAATTTTGACACTAGGACAATCCTTATTAAACTTGACTTTTTTGCCCTAGTAGTCAATTTTAGACTTTCACATACACATTTTTTCACAGCACTGCACATCATCAGCACCATCTGAATAACACTGTGGCTAGATTTCCATTTCAGATATCCATCTCCGCACCATCAATTGATGGGTTGGGGGAGGTTTGGATCCACTATCTGAATCCCACATGATGATGTTCCGCCATAAGGGTGGGCTGATGGGAGTTTCTCAGCCCAGTGTTATTTCTTGTGGTTGCTGCATGATCCCACATATACTTTAGTTTCTAGTACAGTACACACACCCCTTTGAACGGACATCTCTTCTTTTGTTGCTACATTCGAATAAGGGTATTGAGATGTCAGGGTCAGTAAACTAATCCCCTTAGACCCTCCTTGCACTCCTTTTTTCAGTAAAATCTTTAGTGTCCAGCACCTTGCATAAAATGTTTTAGATTGTAGTGGAAATAGTTACTGTGGCTCATTTAGGGGCCAATTATGATCGCGTTCGGAAGGGCTCCTAATTGGACTTGGGCTTGCTGAATTTGATTCTGAACCCTTGATTCTGATTGAATCATATCTAGTTCCGAACGACCGATTATGGTGTTCGAAAACCGTTAAGGCTGTCCGAATCGGTTCAGAAAAGCATTTGGACAGTTTGAGCCTTGCAGAGCTGATTCATACAGCTCTATGGACACGGTTTCTGAGCGAACGATTATGATGACAGATTCGGACAGCCATCCCGATTCGGTTTGCCGCAGACTAAATGCTGTCAGAGACTTGTCTTTGGGGTCCCATACCAGGACCCCTTCCCTGGGGCCTTCCGAATCGGGCACATTGGGGTACCCAAGGGACTTGCCTTTCCAACAATCACAGTGTGGCAGGGACCATGGAAAGCCTGTCACTGGGTGCACAATTTTCCACAGTCACCCCTTTCTTCAATGGGAGCCTATGTTCTTGTTCAGAACACAGGCTCCCATTGAAGTCAATGGAAGTCCGACCGAATCGTACCTGGAAGCATCCAGATGCATCCAAATCGCTCGGTCAGACTCCCCCAATCTGAGTCGTCCAGAAAGCTTTTCACAACCACTTCGATCCGAGCGGTTTCCGGACGAGATTGTAATTGGCAACTTAGTGTCCAACACCTTCCCCAAATTGGTTTAGATTGGAGAGGGAATAGTAAATATCATCCTTTTAGAGTCCAACACCTTCGCTACATTGGTTTAGAATCGAGTGAGAATAGTAAATGTAACCCCTTTAGTGTCCAACACCTTCTACAAATTGGTTTAGAATTGAGTGAAATAGTAAATGTAACCCCTTTAGTGTACAACACCTTCTCTAATTGGTTTAGATTGGAAAGGGAAAAGTAAATGTCACCCCTTTAGTGTCCAACACCTTCCCCATATTGGTTTAAATTTAAATAGTATTGCATATCGTACATTTTCCAAGTTTTTTTCTATTGGTTAACGTTTTTTCAACATTTCTGAAATTGTTTCATATACATCATTCTAAAAAAAGATTTTTCAATATATATTAAATAATTGTAATTTTTTTTATACCATTACTTAATTTATAATTTACAATTCTTAACATTTTTTTACACCAGGTGCTGACATGTTTTGCAAGTTCATTACTTTTTTTGTTACATCTATACTACTATTATAAAGAGAGAACTGTGTCCTTTGAGCCAGGTAAACTCGAAAAGTACACCACCAATCCAAACACCCAATACATGTTTGAAAACGTCAGGGCAAGCAGAAGGACATAGGGTATATAAAAAAAATTATACGTTATTTAAAAAATTTACGATTAAAAAAAAAGTAGTCGCTTGGAGGTAGCCCCGGCCGCGACGTGCGTGCTGACATCAGCAGCGCGGGGAGGAGCGGCGTACAGGAGCGCGAGGAACAGCGGCGGACATGAGCGCGGGGAGGAGCGGTGCTGAAATGTCTCCACAGAATCAAAAGGGAGGTGCGGTGAACGTCAGACAAGTGGTGAGGCGGAGCGGTGCTGAAATGTCTCCAAATGTCTCCACAGAATCAAAAGGGAGGAGCGGTGAGCGTCGGACAAGCAGTGAGGCGGACAAGCGGCGAGACAGAATCAAAAGGGAGGAGCGGTGAGCGTCGGACAAGAGGTGAGGCGGACAAGCGGAGTAATATTGAAATGTCTCCACAGAATCAAATCATCGCTGTGTGTTGGGCTGCTGATGCAAGCCCCATCTCTATGCTAACGTGATGTAATGTTAAAACGGGAGGCCCAAGCAGCGCAACACTGTGCATTAAGTAATGCGATTGATTGACAAAGTTGATAAAAAAAGGCTTTAGAGACACAATGTCAAGTGGGATTTAGTAAAAACATTCATTGGCAAACGTTGGGGCGGGCGGGGGCCATGAACACTGATTGCTCGCAAGCCTTTTTCTCCCGGACAACGTCGGGACGGGCTGCTAGTTTATTAATATATTTATTCAACATTTTTCACCTATTTTTCTATTCATTTGTATGCGGAGATGGAGGTTTTTTTAATTTTAATTTTAATTTTGCCCCATTTATTTTTCTGCTACCTTCTATTTCGTAGTCTATTTGTGTCATTTTTAGACTATTTTCAAAGATCCAAGTCGTGGTTAGGTGCTGCTGTTCATCGGAACAGGTAAGTCCTTTATAAATGTTTTTGTTTTAGGGTGTTGAGGGTTGGAGGGATGTATAGGGTATTGCTAGAGGTTAGTGATGGGGTTGTTTGTGGTTTTTGTTTACATTTATTTGTATTAATTGTAGTGCTTTTCACTAGTGTGTAGTTTTGAGTTTTCGTGCACTGTTTCAGTAAGGTATTGATACGTTATGTTATATTGTGTTATGTTACTTGCTTTATGATGATGAAGTGTAATATATAGATACTTTTGGGAAAGTAATGTTTTTTGCAGGTGGGTTATCCGTGTTACTTTGCAGGTTTTTCTCAACAAATGTCTCCTACTGGCATTTGGATGCGTGAGAACCTTCAAGATGCACATGAACAAATTTCAGCATTGAGTTTACTCATGAGTGCCTAAAGATGCTCTACGCATTTACAAATTTACTCTAATGCAAGTGTTTGTGAAGGTAATATTTTTTCCTTAAATATTTCAGTTTATATTGCAAGGTACCACACATATCAAGTTGGTATTCATCCCAGTGCTAAGTACTCCTATGTTTGGCAGATTAGAAAACTGAAGTGGAGGAGATAATGCAACCAACTTAACATAATGTAACATAACATATAACATAACATATAACATAACTTAACATTATGCTATGTTGGTCCCATTATCTCCTCCTCTTCAGCTTCGTCTCCAGTTTGCCATGCTGAAGTGCGTACATAAGTGCTGCTAATCTTGGCGCAAATAGTCTGGATTAATGGCATGTTGCTAACTCAAACTGCAAAATTGCACATCACATGGCTGAATATCCAGCAGTATGGTCAAATTTCTATTTCCTTAAGTTTAGAACTATTAGAGCTACACGTTGGAGAATCAGTGATAAATGACACATGGATCTTCAAAGATAATCATTTCTTTTCCAACCCCATTTACACACTTAGGCCTTCATTACGATGGCAGTTGGACGAGCGTCTGACTGCCATCGCAGGGGGAGTGGGAACGCTCGACAAGTGGTCGGAGGTCCCACCCACCAGATATGTGACCGCCGTGTAGGCAGTCGGAAACATCCCTTTTAGGTCGAGCGTTCAAGACTTCTTGTATATACTTTAGTATATACTTATGATATACTTATATATGTATGTACTGTGTGGGCTCTGGAGATCATCCCTAGGACTTTTCTGCTTCCGCTTAGGGACTTTTGATTCTGTTCTACTGCTTCTATTTAACTGTCTTGCTAGAAAACGACAAGCAGAGGTCAAAATACCAGAATTGCATTCTGCTGGGAGACTTTTTTTTTTTTTTTCAGGCAACTGCCTTTATTTAACGTTCTTGATAGAAAACAACCAGCAAAGGTCAGTAAAATACCAGAATCACTTTAGCATTCTCTAGGTTCCACTACATAGAAATTGTCTTTCAAGAGCTCACGTAGACAATAATATTTTTTTCAAATCTTGTGTTTTCAGTGAGACCAATTGCATTGCAAATTCTTGTTTCTATTGCGACTTGTGTAGAGCCCAGAAAAGGGCCAGAAATATAGAAAAAGGGATGTTTTTAAACATCCATGCATTGTGTGCCAGGCACCATGGGATGCCTGGCACACGGTGCATGGATGTTTGGGGATTCACCACATGTGGCCCCCTGGCCTCATAGCAGAGGCCCATGAGGGTTTGACGGCATTTCCATGGGGGTGGAACCGCCATAGAAAAGCTGTGGAAAATGGACACCATATTCCCTATGGGCCTTCCTTGGCATACACCGCCCCCATTGCAGTGATTACTGCCCGACCGCCACCCCAATGGGCTCCTTGACGCTGTCGCCTGCAGAGGTCTGTCCCTCCAACAGCTGCGGTCCGTCCAACCATATGGTAATGCTGCCTGGATGTTGTGCAGACCGCCACCTATGGCCGTCCGCCCGACATCCTAAAGAGGCCCTATGTTTTCTACAACAAAAGACAACGGTAGTGTGTAATTGGATAACTAAATTACAAAGACTCCCACATTTTTACGAGTAGTTTGGGAAAGCACGTATTCTTTGGGGAAATCTTTTCCATCTCTGGAACAAATCGGGTGCATTTGCACCATATGACTAACAATAAACGAGTTAGACATTCCACTATTGAAAATCCTAGTCTACGAATAGGCTTACATGCTTAAGTAGACCCATTTGATATATTAAGGTGTGTATGTTTCAGATTGGTTTGAATCTCATAATACTTGTGATTCTACATCAATAGAGGAAATATATCAGAAGTACATTTTAGGCTTTTTAAAAGTAGTTTGTTTGTTTCCTAACTGAGCTGACAGTAAACGTATCAAACAATCAGATCAATTGAGGAAACCGGAATTGCACATCCCTCCGTTTACTTTGTTGACTCGTCATGGGAAATGACACATCCATCTAAAGGCAATGCATCTGTCTCCATTGTCACATTCCTGGAGTACACAATGAGTGCAACTTCATTACTTGTGAATGAAGACCTCAGATGAAAGGATACCGCCAGACACTTTCTGAGGCAAAGAAAATACACAACTGCTTCAAAGACAGGAAGCATTGGATAGCACTGGAAACTACATTTGTCAAGCAAGCAAGGTCAACTTTTCTTTCTTTGTTTTTTTTTTAGCAACAATGTATTGCAATATGCCACAATGCCTGAAACAGATATATATAAATGTCTCGACAGTGTCGCTAGGAAATCATGGGGGCAGGCTTGAATCTGTCCAAGCTTGTGAATGGAAATATTTTTGCGTCGTGCACTTGGAACGACAGATTCTGTAGACTTTGTGTTGTCAACACACTCATTTATCTTCACTTCATCACCGAATCTCTAATTAGCCATATCAAAACCACCTATCAGGCTAGCCTATGAAGTCATGTTTCAGTTGCTGAGCAAAAAATGTCTTTGTCCAAGCCCTGAAACGTGGAACCATGAAAAAAGAGAAAATGTCAACACTGGAAACGGTCTTGGAAGCCTCGATCTCTAGATAAAGTTAATAAAAGTTCAGAGATTGCCCGCTGTCTAATTTCCTCCTGAAAATGTCAAAATTTTCGGATTCACCATATTTCCTTTAAATTAAATATCAATTTATAAGCAATCACTCCGATAGTTTAAAATATTTACTTCCAGCTCTGTGCAGTAGTAATTTATGAAACGCTCACTCGTTTTCATCGTATGAGCGAAACAAAAATTAATAATCACCATGGACGTATATAAAAAGAAAGTATATAAAAAGAAAGGCCGATTGCAATCTATGCATACAGTGGTTCTATATTTTATAAATTAATGATTCAAAAGACGAGAATTGTTATTTGTAAGGTTTAAAAAGACAGCCCTTTATCTCTTATCTTCTACCACCACTCAGGCTTTGGAGGCCAAAAACATTGTTTTCGTTCCAAAAGGTGCTGTGAGGTATATACACTAAAGTCGAAACTCCCAGTACAGAATTCACTAGTCACTAGTGTGGTGGAGGAGACATGGACCAGATGCTGATGAAAATGATTACACAGTTTATCATAAGTTAATCTTTTTTGCAAATAGATAAGCAGTGTGGCGGGCTGCTGTTAGAAATGTGGTTTCTGGTTGGCAGAGGTATACACCCTGTCCATGCAGGAACCACCACTGTGGTCAGCGTGAGCTATATACACACTAAAAGATAACCTGTGCTCACCCTCTGGTAGCTTGGTACAGAGCAGTCAGGCTTATCTAACGAGGTAATGTGTAAAGCATTTGTGCAACACATACCCACAGTAAAACAATGAAAACACCACAAAAATACTGCACGCGGGGTTAGAATGATATCATATAATTTTATGAGTAAAACGAGACCAGAATGACAAAAATCAAATAAGTAGCACTAGAGTAATTAATTTTTAAATATTAAATGAAAATATAGTGCTTAGAGTCATAAAGCGCCAACCATGTACTCCTGGTTGAGCTAGATCCGGGTAAAATTAAAGATCCGGCCGATCGTAATGGAGCCCACGCCGGCTACAGGACTCACAAAGGTCCCTCTAAAAAAGTAACTTGTATGAAGAAAGCATTGAGGCCGAAGACCTGATGCGAAGAGCAGTGGAGGGGAAGCATCATCGCTGATCTCGTGGACAGAGACGAAGCGCGGATTACTTAGTTGACAAACCCCTTTGCAATGAAGGCGATGCGTCATCATCGAGCCTCGCAGTCCGTTGTCGTTGAGCTGGGCAGTCGGTTGAAGCGATTTCATCAAGCAGAAGCTGTGTCGGTGTTGAAGGAAGATGGTCAGTTCTGATTTGCGCAAAATCATTGATACATGGATTCTGCTGGGTCAGTGCAGAAACGTCACTTCCAAAGGCCAAAGGACCTGGTTGGCACCACTTGCCAAGGCAGAACTCACAGATGGCAGAGTCTGAGTGCTGTTGCAGGATTGAAGAAAGTTATTGATGGCCCTGAGACTTCAGAACAGGGGGCAAGTTAGCAAGCTCTTTGAGTCACGCTGGGTTCAAGTGAGCTGAGTCCAGTTCTCTATTTCAGCAGGGCAGAGGGCAGCAGTAGCAGGCAACAGGTAGCAGGGCAGAAAAGCAATTTTTCCAGAGCCGCAGTCCAGCAGAGTGGCAGTCCCTGTAGCAGCAAAGAAGTCCTTCTGCCTGGCAGAGTTCTTCACACATCCAGCAGTGTTCTACCTTAGTGAGGTCAGAGATCCAATACTGTGGAAATTATCACAGTAAATGGTTTGAAGTTAAATCTGTGGAGCACATTACTTCTGAAATTGTTATTACATTTTTGAGAAATTTGTTTTTGGAAGAAGGAATACCTAAGACGTTAGTCACTGATAATGGGGTACAGTTGGTTTCTATTGCCATGACAAAGTTTCTAACAGGATTGGGTATTAAGCATGAGCGAGTGGCACTATTTAGACCACAGGCAAACAGACTAGTTGAGAGGGTTAATTGCATCATTATGGACAATATTCAATTGTCCTTAGCTAATGGATTAATGTGGAAAGAGGAATTAGTTAAAATGATGTGCTCATGATGTGCTCATAGAGTGATTCTGTTACTGGTGTGTCACCTTTTGTAGCTTTGAAAGGAAGAGAACCTGCAACCAAAGAGCCTCCTGTGTGGTTGCAGAAGAAGATCAAGTTTGGGTGGATCAGGAACGGATTGCAGCAAGAGTTAAAGAATCTCATTTTTTTTTGTTTGAATATGTTTTATTAGTGTTCCAACAATTATTGTCTATACAATACACATTTAAGGCATTGAATAAAGGAAAATGTTGTACATAATTTGCTTCACGCCATAACAACAGTGCTAATCAATGATATTAGATAATAAGTTTCTGACACACCACAGTACTTCGATACAGTTGGTGAATTGAGCGATAGGCACTGAAATTTGTGGCAAGTGTGTTGCTGCATGGCGTTAAGCGCATCGTAAGCCGAGGCATAGGGATGTGGTATGGGGCGGCATGTTCTTGCGTCCGTGTGCCTATCCCTGGTCCCTTCCATCAAATAATGTGTGATACATTCTCCTTCGCGGGATCGCCATGCATTTGGTCGGAGTAAACAATTGTATGGATCTAATACCATATTCTCAACATTATAACCAATGCGTCGGGGGGGAAAACTATCATGTCCCCCGAACTGAACTAGTGGTGGAAGAATAAAGAGAAAAAGAGGGGGGACAATTCCTAAAGGAGAAGGATGAGGATGGCAGGATAGTGTAGTGGGAGGAGTGTCAATGTATTTCTATTGAGGTGATGGGTCAGTGGTATGACAGTGGCTCGGGGTGATTGTGGTCGCGAGGAGGGCGAGCTCACTTCGCGGAGGGAGTGGAAGGGGGGGAAGAGGCCCGACATTGCCCGATGGGCATCAGAGCACTAGTGCCAGTGCAGTGGGGATTCTAGGCTGTCGTCGCGTCACAGTTACGCAGCAGTATCCCATCTCCCAGGCATGTGTTGTGTCTTCCGTTCGACCCTGGCAGTAAGGTGGCAGTGGGAGCATAATGTGATTCTTCCTAGCCATCTTCAGGGGTCGGCCCAGAGAGGGGGACCTTTAAGGGACTCCCTGATCCAGGATCGCCTGCTGGAAGGATTTCAGGGTTTCATCCCAGAGTTGCGCAATGGGGAATTTTCTTAGTCCCGCCGTCTACTCCCTGTGCAGTATGACACCCTCCGCCCTCACCCAGTTGTCAAAGGAGGTATACCAATGTTTGGCTTGTGGGGGGTCCATCCTTTTTCCACCGCTTAGTGAGCAAGCGTTTGGCCGTGATGAGACCCAGGCCCCGGAACCTGGTCGGTACCTTGTTGAGTTTGGTCATTTTGTACAGTCCCAAGAGACATGCTTCCCACGTGTGCGGCAGGTCGTTACCGGTGCTCCGCTTCAGTAGGGCAGTCACCGTATTCCAATATGGTAATATGGCGGGACAGGCCCAAAGCATGTGTAGGAGATCTTCACCAACCAGGGAGCATCTGGGGCACGCAGAGGTGGTAGTCGAGAAGTATTTATTGATCTTATCCGGCGACAAATATGCGCGATGTAGTATATAAAATTGTATGATTTTAAAACGTGAGTTGCGTGGGACATTGACCGGCACCACAGCCCATTCCTTGTCCGTCCATACCCTTCCTCTATCCGCCGCCCTCTTATCTCCGAGTTGTTGTGTGGATCGCTGTGTGTGCATTAGGAGGGCTTGGGTCAGCCAGTGGACCACGTGGGAGCCGTTGCCCATGACATGGAGGTATTGCATAAAGTGGTTTGTCTGTGGTTCTTCAGTCAAGTCTCCCCAGGGGCGCGCCAGCGTGTGTGTTAGACGCGTGAAGGAGAAACTGCCCGGCCGGCAGTCCAGTGTCCCCAGCCAGAGTTCCAAAGGGAAGTAGAGTGCCATCAGCATATAGATCCAATAGCGTCTCCACTCCTGCCCTCACCCACCCGTCCAACATCGCCTCTGTTACTACTCCTCCATCTCTGGGTGTGCCCAGGAGCGGAAGCGCCGGGGCATAGGGCCTCACCCCACACGTCATTTTCAGGCAGCGCAGGAAGCATCTGCGAGCCACGGTCACATGAATCTGCGTCGGAAGTGGAGTCCTAGTCAAAGGGTGGAACAGAAATATCTTGGTCGGAACATATACCGGGATGTTGGCAAAGTAGTATAATAGTCTTGGCAGGACTATCATTTTTGTCAGTGTGACTCGGCTGGGCACTTTTAAGGGGAGGGTCTTCCAGAATGTCATCTGTGCTTGCAGGAAGGAGATAGCTAAGAGTTAAAGAATCTCATGAAAAGAATAAAGATGATTATGACAGAAGGAAAGGGGTCAATGATGTTGGAATTCTTTGTGGTGATTGGGTGGTCACTAGAAAAATGGGATTTGTCAAAAAAGGGGAAAGCAAATTTTCTAAGCCACAGAGAGTGGTACAGGCAATGAATTCTGTGGTTACACTGGAAAATGGAAAATAATGGAGCATGGGTAATCTATGCAAGATTGATGTTCCAAATTCAACTGGATGATTCTCCTGTTATTTACTGTCATATGCCTTGAAAAAATGTTGCATTCGTTTTTAATTGTTTATTTACTATATTTCATTATTGTTAGCATGCTTTGTTATCAAATTACAATGTAATTCCTTGTAAGGGGGGAGATGTGTGGAGATTTCGTTCTCCTATTGCAGAACTCAGTGATGTAATGTAATGACATCACAGAGTGGGTCTGAGAAAAGGAGTCATTTGAAGAAGCCGTAGGTTGCTGTACACTTATGAAGATGTACTTGTGAATACATATTTGTTACATACTGACCACTCCTGCGTGGTTACTACAAATACTTATACCCAGTTTAGCCTTTGAAGTGGGGGTGACTTCAAAGAAGAGTCTTTGAAGTGCATGACATTTTACAACGTCTATGTGTGCTGCATTATGCAGCACATATAGAAGTTTCAAAATGCCATTTCAGACTGTTTATGAACAGAAAGGGACACCTTCCTGCACATAAACAATCTTCTCCTACAAAGAAAGTACCCTTGTACTATGGTACAAGGGTATCTGCATTGGCGTAAGGCAGGTAAAATTAGCACCAGCACAGGAGGAAACGCAGGACTGCACCATATCCTTGTAAATACAGTGCAGCCCTGTATTTTGGAAGTGGCGGAGCGCAGCGTTAATTCATGGAGGCAGTGGCGTTACACAGGCCCAAACCGCATCCGCATTGCCTGAGGGCCTCCAATTTCTAGGGGGCCCTCTCAACCCAGTATTCTGGCTGAATAGCTTGTGATTGAGTGCAGAGGGGGCCCTTTCATATGCCTTGCAGGTGGGCCTCCCTCAAGTTTCGTTATGCCAGTGCAAGGTGGCCAAGGCTGTACTCCGCCACTTTCTAGTAAATCTGCCCCCATGTCTCTTAGGGATTCAAGGAAATGTTTTATGCACAGATCTTCCACTTTATTAGGCCTCATGGTGAGTAGCATCTGAGATCCTTCAAGTGGGCAGCAGCAGAAAACCTGACTGTGCTCGACCTACGGCACAGTGAGATGGAGAACGTGAGCAGTCCACTGCCAGTGCCCACATTGGAAACAAGCACAAGGGAGACTGTCAAAAAGGTATTTTATTTTATTGCCTCCCTATACCTCTATCCTCAGGACTGTTGAAAATAAGATAGCCTAGAGGAACCAGGTTTGAGAAGATGACTCACTGTATGATGTAATTCTGGTCTCTATTAAGTAGAGCTGGTCAATCTTATTTGTACTGAAGGGTGTGGTAAATTCTAGCTGCCGTTTCATCTGTCGAGTTGCTTAGATTACAGCTAGTGAAAGGCCACATTTACAAGAGGCTTTTATTCAAGTGTTATAGATTACATATTACTTGATGTGATATGGTAATTGAACCCCGATTTGACAGTGACCATAATTCATTATTTTTAACTTTTAGTGGAGACGCTCTCAATAGAGAGCTGGTAGGGTGTCTTACTGTAATGCTGGAACTGATTTTAACCAGTAACTCAAGAAGGATTTCTTGGCCTCGAGCACTGGCCAATAACAAACGGAAGAAAAATCCTTATTATATTGACCCAGTGAGGTTATAACATTATACTCAGAAGAAGCTACTCCATCTTTGCGGCCCTTTTAAAATCATAATTGTGGTCCTAGTGACAATGCAAATATTACTCATGATGCTGATCTAGTTAGTATTCAGTATAGCTCATACAAGGTTCCATGTTTAAATATCGATAACAAAAATATAGTTTACAAAAATATAGATGTAAAAATATTGTTTACAAAAATATCGACTCCCTATACTTAAACAGGTAAGTACATAAATATCGACTCAAAAATATAGATGTAATAAATATAGATGTAAAAAATATCGACTTTAATAAATATTATACCTTTAATTAAATAATTAAATAATATTAATATTATTAACAAAATACATTACATTACTTCTATATTTTAACTATTTATAACAAATGAACTAAAGTTAATCAATATAAACTGAATAAATGTGTACATATACATATATTTAACACATAAAAGTATGTAAAAATATGAATACATACATTTAATAACAATATAAAAACATTAGTAGTTAAAACATTTGATAGCGAAGGGGTAAAAATTACTATTCCCACTCCAGTGAGTGCAACAGTAGGTAAAGCGTTGGATAGCGTAGGGGTAAAAATTACTATTCCCACTCCAGTGAGTGCAACAGTAGGGAAAACGCTGGATAGCGTAGGGGTAAAAATTACTATTCCCACTCCAGAGAGTGCAACAGTAGGGAAAGCGTTGGATAGCCTAGGGGTAAAAATTACTATTCCCACTCCAAAGGGTGCAACAGTAGGGAAAGCGTTGAATAGCGTAGGGGTAAAAATTACTATTCCCACACCAGAGTGTGCAACAGTAGGGAAAGCGCTGGATAGCGTAGGCGTAAAAATTACTATTCCCACTCCACAGGGTACAACAGTAGGGAAAGCACTGGAACTCAAAACAATACAAAAACCAACTATCAAATTTTTTATAAAATTTAATTTCGATTATAAACATAATTAATATATACTTTTAATAATATTATTATTAACAAACACCTACACACCTAAAATTAATTACTCAATTACATTTAATATTTACTATTTAATTATTGAAAAATAATATATATTTTAATTAATTAATTAATTAATTAATTGACAGCTTTCACACCATATACACTTATAAACACCACAACACAAACCTACAATTATTTACTCTTTTACAATTAATAATTATTTAATTATAATTAATTTATAAAGTATTTAATAATTATTCAATAAAAATGTAATTACTTCACACCATTTTCACATATAAACTCCACTACACACACCTAAAATTAATTAAAAAATTAACACAATTAATTAACATAATTAATGAATAATTGACTAATTGGAATTAATTAACAAATAATTATTAAACAATTAATATTAAATTATCACATTAATTAATCAATTAATTTTATATATTTAAATTACTTCCCACCCTATTCCTCTATAAACCCACAACCCGCTACGGAAGTAATAACACAAAATTCTACATAAAATACATTAATAACTAATAAAATGCTACAACATATAATAAATTGACAAACAATACTCATTAAAAACACTCAAATACATATCATTATTAAAATATCGATATTTTTGTTAACTATATTTTTGTGAACGATATTTATTACAACTATATTATTGTTATCGATATTACTTACCTGTCAGTCGATATTCTGGTCAAACTATATTTTTGTTGTCGATATTTCTTCTTTTCGATATTTCTGCGGGGATATTTATGTCACACGATATTTTTCCGTCGATATTCCCGCTCTGCACCCTCATACAAACTCTGCCATTAGTTGCCTAAAAACCAGCTAAGGCCACTGGCCTGACCACATGACAGGCGATTTATACAACCCTGAACCCTTAGTTTGGGAATTTTATGTTAATCTCCTATCAAACGCAATTATAGCTGGGGATAGGATCCTGGACACATGGAGGGGTGCAGAGATAATTCCGGTCTTTAAAAAAAGGGGACGTTTCTAGTCCATCCAACTATAGGCCAATCAGCCTTATTGATAATCTACAAAAAATATTTGCTAGGCAACTGCTTGACAAATTACAAGAATCGATACACTAATCAAGCCTTGTCACCCTTCCAAACAGGATTTTGTGCCAAAACTAGCACATCAGACCAAGTTTTAGGTTCACATTATTGTATGCCAAAACTAGCACATCAGACCACGTTTTAGGTTCACATTATTGTATGCCAAAACTAGCACATCAGACCACGTTTTAGGTTCACATTATTGTATGCCAAAACTAGCACATCAGACCACGTTTTAGGTTCACATTATTGTATGCCAAAACTATCACATCAGACCTCGTTTTAGATTCACATTATTGTATTGGAAATATGCTCTGATTTGTAACCAAAAACTCTATGTGTCTTTCATAAATCAATGTGCGGCCTTCGACTTAGTTCCTCAAAGGTTTCTGTGGACGGTGTTAATAGAGATGGGGGCTCGGCTAACCTGAATAATTTAATTGCAAGGATACACAAAAATAATGACGCCCAGGTATGATGAGGAAACCAAGGGGAATTACAGAGCAGATTACAATTCTTCATAGGATCTGCCAAGGGTGCGTTTTGGCTCCAACTTTGTTTACGTTATACATAAATGATGTTGTTAAGAAACTTCAGGACTGTAGTAATGACTCTCCTGTATGAGTGGCAGGAAGATTCCTATATTACTTTTTTGCTGATGATTCCTTACTCATATCGAAAAACTGTACAGGCCTTCAAAATGTAATTAATTAGCTTTTGAACTTTTGTGTTTCTATGGGAATGGAAATAAATGCATAAAAAACTAAATACATGATATTTGGGAACTGTCCTGTTAGCAATAGTACTGTGAGAGTTGCTGACGAACCTCCACAAAGAGTTTATTGCTTCGATTATCTAGGTGTCAAGTTGACCGACAAGCTTGGTTGGAGAACCCCAGCTAAGAAAGAGTACCTTGCTTTTGACACAAATAGCCAAGGCTATACTCAGATTGCACAAACAGACCCAGTCCAGAGCCACATCCCAAGCTTTGGAGGTATATCAAGCCAAAGCACTGAGTGCTGCCTTTTTGGTGCCTAAGTCTGGGGGTATGCGAATACCCAGAAGTTAACAGTGGAGGAGGACAAATTTATCAGATCACTTATCTGTGCTCTTTCGAGTACTCCCTTAATTCCACATTTTTCAGGACCTGGGTAGCAAGCACATTGCAGATATGGCACTTTTAAGAACTTTGAGGTACGTATAGGGTTTACCACTGAACTAATAGGTTATAGGGGTGCATTGAGGGATTTAATGAAGACCAATGGTGCCCTCAAAATCCCTTAGTTGCAATATATCTGAACATGGTGTAGGAGATTGGGCAGAGCAGAATCTGGAATAGTCCTGAGAGCATTAGAAAGTCTGAGGCTGCTGTACTTAAAACCAGGGATTGGATTTCCTGCATGACCAACAATTAACAACGGCTTCATTAGGTCATCTGACCGATTAGTTCCTTGAATTCATGCTTAGCCCAAAGCTTTAAGTTTTTCTTGAAATAGTTTCTCCTTCCCTGGCCAAGAGTGGGAATGTGAGATTTTGGTTGGTTAGTTTACCACTAAAAACCATTTCGAGTAAGTGGGCAGGAGAGCGAAATTCTGATAAACACCCTGCCTGTGGGGAAGTCCCTGAGATGGAGGAATACGTTTTGTTTTTCTGCCCAGAATTCTGTGCCTCCCACAGAAAATGGATATGCCATGTCTGTTTAAACCTGAAGGGTAATTCTTACAAACTCGCATACAGAATTTTAAAAATTGAAACCTCAGAAGCAATAATTTCTTCTTTAGGTGATTTTAACCAATGTTTGACACAAACACTCTAAGGGTGTACTCTAGCCAGAGGAAGAATATATTATTTCCATTTTAGGATTGAATTCTGTTAGTTGGGTTTCATGTGACTCTTTTCAATTAGATTATAGCACTTACGCTCACTAAGCTAAATAAGGAGGATATACTAGTCTCCTGAGAAATCTGCTAGATTTGCACAGACACTGAGTTAGATGAATACCGCTGTACCTTTGGTATTATAATTGATTTTTTCTTATTATTAAATTTGTTAAACTTGTGAGAACAGTTTTTGTATTTGCATGATTTGATGGTTCTTGGTTAACCGAATAAAGCTTATTTGATGATGAAAGGCTGTCCTGTAGAAATGGGTTGCTGTACCTCCGAATTTAGATACGGATGTGGTGTTTTTGGTTTAGTGTCCTGGATACCCAAGGATTGAAAGCAGAGAAGCATGCCATGCTTTAACAGACAGTGGTTATGTTGTTTAGTGATATTGTGAACACAATGATCAGTGGCAGCTGTGGTGGAAGATGAAAATAATGATAGGAGAACAGCATGAGGGAAAGTGCAGGCAACAGCCTGCAGCAAACGAGAGCTAATGACTCATTACCTTCCGCTGACTTGCCTTTCTTTCCAGTGATAGAGCGCGCAGGTCACCCGACTAGGGTCTTACCATTACTCGCCTGGGCCCATAATTCCAAATGAAAGATATCAATTTTGTTACCTCATACAGGTGACATACGCTCTATGAACAGTTTGAGGTAAAACTAATTCCTATACCAGTAACTTACCAATCCTTGTCACTAGATACCTAAACACTATGAATCAGGGAGTTAAAATTAAAGAAAAGGCACTCAAAAATACCATAACATTTGCATTTATATAATAATCACAGACTCAGGGTAGGTTCAAACTCTTTATCTAATCATCATCATCAGAAGTCATAAGCCACAGGTTAAGTGCAATCAAACTATCAATAACCAAGATCAGAAACAGCTTATAGCTATGTATAAGATAGATAATGCCAACCATTTAGCAAACTTTAAATAAAGGGAAGGTAAAAACAAGGAACATGCTAATTTTAGATAACGGATTTTCGCAACTTGATTAAAGGAGGGTAAAGAAAGGGAACATACTAAACCCAAGAACTTTCATAATTCATTGGCAGTTTGAAAAAGAGAACACAATTATGCAATTCGAGAATCTGATTTAGCACAATAACTATATGGAAGGTCAAAATTGGAACACACTATAGATTCAGCTTATCTCCCTAAAGGGAGGGTAAGAAAAGGAACATATACAATTATAGAAACAATTTAGCATTGACTAAAGGTGGGTTAAAAAGTGGAACACGCTAATAGTCAGTAATTCACGAAAATCTCATTTACGAAGGGACGGGAAAGAAAAGGAGCATATGCAATCAAAGCTCTGCAAATTTCAGGGAGGGTAAAGAAAGGATGCGATTTTAGAAAGACAATTACCCACACAGATTTATATTTACCTAGAATAGTGTGAAGACCAACCCTGGCCACGGGTCAGTTGGAAAGTACAGGAGAAACCCCAAAGACTTCAGTGCCAGTAGGCAAGCAAATGCAGCTCTTGGACAATCAGGACAGGATAACCCCAGAATTTGGATCAGGACTGGATCACCAAAGGTTAAGACCAGCGCCCGCAGTTTCTGTTGCAACACCTGCGCTACGCCCTCTCTGCAAGGAATCTGCCAAAACCCCGATTGTGTTACAAATTTCACCAACAAAGTGCTTCGCCAGCACTTTCACTTCCCAAAAAACCCTGATTGGGTTTCTCAAACCTCCCGACAGAGTGCTCTGCAGCTCTCTGCTCTTAGTCACCTATTGAGTGTGTTGGGTCAGTGACAGGTCAGCTAATCATACAAGTCGGACAATTTCTCTGGCTAAACCTACGCTAGTTATACTGTTTTTCAGGTCCGTGTACCACCCCCCAATGTTGCAAGTGTGAGGATCCCCAATTTCGATTGGACAAAGGAGGAGGACAGGTCATCACACCAAATACATTTTGGACTTTCTCAGTCTCCTTATTTAAATTTCTTCTATGCCCATTAAATTTCAGGTTCCCATGACATATGCCTTTCGGTTAACAATGGTGAATTTAACATTAAATACAATGTAATAATTTTCAGTACAGTTCAGCTTCTTCTAGCAGGTGAGAGTTCGTCTTTCCAGGCGCATTTTGGCTGTGCTGCCATCTGGCTGGGTTTCAATTCCACAGAGTTCATCTTCCCTCTGCCGAGTGACATACGCAGAAAGGATTTTCAAAATGGAATAGTAAGCACCTCCCAGGCCCACAGAACACGATACATGAAAAGTAAAAGACACAATTTAGAACACAGAAATAAATGATTACAATGTATACCATGAATCTCTACACTATACCCATTACTCTAATATAAACTATAGCATTAGGATTAAGCAGAACGAACAGCTTAGCAAAAGCAGTAGTGCAAGCTTCTCGCATGTGAGAACACAGAAAAGCCATTGTTGCGCTAGTGCGCAGATGCGACAAGGTTCCCTCCAAAGCTGCGAGTACGTCATGTCACGTGGGTATGACAGACGCATGCGCAGTAGAAATTCCCATGTAGCAGCAGCCATATTAGATGCAAGTGTATTAGGATTAGAAAACACATAAGCAAGCTTCTCTCGGATTCCCCAGTAAGTGTTAGATGTGCGAAATTAGTAAAACAAACAGGTTGGTTACTTCGTTATTTGTTATTAGAGGTTCAAGAGTACGAGCAAGTCGCTTCATATGCGAATCCTTGCTCCATCAATCCCCTCTTTGATGATATTTTATATCATCACAAATTAATGAAACAGATGCCAACTTTTAACATTTCACCCATTTCAATCTCTTCAAAGTTTCTATTCTGTTTTTTCTCATTATTTCTATTTAGATGTGAATTTTTCATTTTTTTATAAATCTGGCTATTCATTTCTTCCAACTCCAGTTCTTCAATGTTTCTTTTTACTCCTCGCTGATTCACAGAATATTTCTTCTTATGTTTTCGACATTTACAGTAAATTATTATCCCTAGAACTACTAAACCTATCCCCGCCATTGGCATCAGTATTTTCCTCACAAGACTTTTACCTAGATTAGAAAACCAACTACCTACAGAGGAGAGACCATCAGTCAGTCTCTTCCAGGCACTATCAACCTCCAGTGGTTTAAGCTCTCTTTCCAAATTAGTGATGTTTTTCACATACTTCTTAATTTCAACACTTTTGTCTGGAATGTAAGTGCAACAATGTTGCGCTTTCAACATTCTAGAGACTCCACCCTCTTTTGCCAATAAGGTGTCAAGAGCAAGTTTTTTGTAGTTGCACTAATCTAGGTAATGTTTAGTTATAGGAAAGTGGGCAATGTATTGTCTATGCCAAGTTAGGGACTGCATAGAATGGGTGGGGAGAGGGTTTTGTTTGCAAATGTAAGGTATACATGAAATATGTAAATACTGCTCAAATATGGCTGAAGTTGCAGTGGGGGTGGTGGTCGGATGTAGACCCGTAGCGAACAAAATGGCTTCTATCAAAATATCACATGACACTCACAACAGAGTCAGATTAGTGACCTGTAATATTAGAGGCCTCAACGACTTCAGGAAACTGCTCAAACTACATAGACCACGATGCTTTGGGGCAACACGCTGATAGGACAAGCAGTGTGCGACCAATTGGACTTAAACTGCTCAAAGTTGTTGTGTATCTTAAGCGACATACAGTGGATGTTGCGTTTGTACAAGAAACAAATCTACCCCTCAATAGCAGCATGCTCACTTGTAAACAATTGCAGGCTACATCAGGCCTCAGAGTCAACTGGGCTAAATCCATAATTTTTCCTCTTACCCCTTCCATGGCACCTACTGAGCTGGATTTCCCATTACAATGGTCCACTGATCCTGTTCGCTATTTAGGCATTCAAGTGCACACAGACTCAGAACTGGTACTCAAAGAGAATTATGGGAAGGCTATCTCCAGACTTGAAGATGATGTTGAGCGATGGATTTGTCTCCCATTATCATTGATAGGCTGCATCTCCCTTATGAAAATGATAATTCTCCCCAGATTTCTATTCTTGTTTCAAAACATTCCAAAAATACTCCCGAAGCATACGTTTAAGTCCTCCATTCAATTGTAATAAAGCTTGTCTGGGCTGGGAAGCAACCTAAAGTTAAATGGGACATACTTACATTGCCTTATTCCATGGAGGCTTTAACGCACCAGATCTAGAGTTATATTACAGAATTGCGCAGTGCTCCCATGCGCAGTATAGGATTCACAGCCCGCAGAACCTTCCTCACTTGCAAATTGAAGGGGTGGCAGCTGATCCTTACACTCTCCCGCAAAAGCTGTTTCGGGCCCCCCTCAGGAGACTTGGCCCACTGTCCTCTATAAACTCTACAGTTGATGCTTGGCAGGATGTATTAAACAGACAGGCAGGTGCACTCGTGTACTCTCCCTTGATCCCATTGGAATGGTGTCACTGGCTATCATCATATCATCGTCAATAAGATGGGAGTTTTATTTTTAGATGGAGGGGTCCGCAGGTGGGCAGACATTGAGGCCGAAGGGCATGACTTCACACCACTTACACAACATCACTATAAGGTCAGACATGCTCTGCATGAGCTGCTTGGGGACGACATGCAGGAACCCTTAGAGTTACAGTCCTTCTCTTTCCCTCCACACTCCACCTCACCCCCCCCCCACCCTCCAAAGACTATGACCTCCATTTATATTTTGGCGCCTTCACTAAAGCCAGACTAGATTGGCAGGGCCATCTAGGCATAGTTATAGATGACAACACTTGGCGGTATTGTTGTGAAATGACTTAAAACATTTCACTAAACGGAAGACACGTCCCATCCATTTTAAATTCCTCAACAGGGTCTATTACACGTCTGAGACTGTGTTGGTATGGCCTGCGCGACTCGATGGCTTGCTATCGCTGCAGAGAAGGTGAGGCTGGATTCATGCACGTCGCCTGGTATTGCCCTAAGGTTGCAGAGTTTTTGGATAAGGTAATCTGCATACTAAATGAGGTCACAGGGCTCTCACTAACGCTAGACATGCTACTTGCTTTGTTGGGTTATAACATAAATTTAAATAAGGAGGTCAGATGTTCGTTGCAATGAGTTTACTAATAGCCAAGCGCAGAATAGCAATGTGCTGGGCTAGGGGCCCTGTTCCGACCATAGAGGATTGGTTCAAAGACATGTAATATTGTAACACGCAGTCAGAAATCTACAATGAGCTGTTACCTCCCCAGAATCGACCTAAAGGTTTTTGGGGGCTATATCAGCAATATCTTGTGGGAAAGGAAGCTGGAGGATGATAATTGGATTTGCTGAATCTTAATCTGTATTGCATCCCGACTGCTTCTGCATGATTGGGATAAAGTGTGATGTCTTCTCAGGAATTCAATAATAAGTATCCTGAATGCATACATTCCTCTTGTACGTCATCAAGTGCCTATAGTGTATTATTTCTCTTGTTGTGATATTATTTACGCTTCAAGAACCCGCTGTGGGTCAGTGCTGCACCCAGCCAATATCACTGTGTATCATTAAGAGTTGTTATAATACTGTAAAAGGTTTCAATAAAACAATGAAAAACATTTTTTTAAGAATGATTCCAGAGCTCACCTGCCAAAAACAGCCTAAAAGGCACTTTACTGTAGACGTTTCCTCTATTGTAGCTAGATCCCAGTACATTGATTGCCCAGAGGCAGCTGGAAGATGAAGTTTTAAAAATGTTCTTTTGTAACTGAATTGGTGTATTAAAAAGTCCACATCTACCAGCTTCTGATTATATGCTCTGCTCAGATGTTCAGCACCATCTTTCCTTTAGGAACGGTCTGAAAATTCAGTTATTTTGCTGATTTCAGTTCATTTTCTGTACTGTGATTATTGGTTTGTAGTTTTTCAGTGCCAAGTAGCGTACCTGGGCAATATAAATAATAAAATAAATGTTTGTTTACACACAAGGCAATTGCAGCAGTGATCCCGGTGTCGAAAAATTGAACTGTTGGAGGTCAGACCTGGAAAACTTATCGGTACTTCCAATAATTTCAAAGCCATTCTGCAGTCAATGTTGCATCCACTGAAGAACTATGGGCCTGATTTCGATGGCGGGGAAACCACCACCGACAGGTTGTCGGTGGCGGTCTCCCCGCCATCGGAATAGGGATCTCCGTCCACCATATAATAACGGCTTCAGGATGGGTGTTGGTTGCCACAGTCTGTATTCGACTGCCTGTCGGACCTACCTGTAGCCCCAAAATGCAGGTAGGGCCTATCAGGCACTGCGCAGGGATTACAATATCCCTTTCCACAGGTCGTTCTGCGGCGGTCAAACCGCAGCAAAACGGCAAGGGGAAAGGGATTTGGGGGCCCATAGTGGAACCCTCTTACCCTATGGGGCTGGTGCATGGGCCCTGGGAGGCACCTATGGTGCCCCCTACATATCCCTGTACCATGTGGCAGGCACCGCATGGTGCTTGCCACGTAGTGCAGGGATATGTAAACACCCTATTTTTTTTATTGCTGGGGGGCTGCTGACCACATCCCCGCCGCAAATATAGGGAATGCGAATGCCGTGGTGGCGGTCGCATTGTAATATGGTATGTGGGACTGCCGGCTTGTAGGCGGCCGGTCCAAATACGAAACGATGGCGGATGGACTGAAGTCCGTCCGCCATCTTAATCAGGCCATATATTGCTCATCTCTTTGTCTAAAAGTGGGTGCCGTACTATTCTTCTCGCTCACTCACTTACTCACTCATGGTGCCAAGTGCAAGTTGAGGTCATGCGCTGTCAGCACGGTGAGTGCATGAAGTTTTTGCCAGTCTATGAGAAATATAATGTTATAGCTTTTAACCTGTTGCAGTGGCCCTAAATTGCTGCCTGGCAGGCAAACCAGCCATTGCCCCTGAATTGGCCTCTCTTTCTTCCTGCTGGTATTGTTTCTGAGGAGCCACCACCTTGTCTGCTCTTAAATCTGTCTATATCCACCTCATTGGCAATTATCAGCAATTTGCTTTTAATGTACAAATGTAACATGAGAGAGGAGTCCATTGTGCCAGCATTCCACCCTGACCCTAAGACCTAGCTAATGTTGGGAGATGTTGGGAATTCCTTCATCCAAATCACGACCCTCATGCTTCACCTTCTCAGTTCTCTCTCTTACCGCACTCAGGGGAAGATGTACTAACGCTTGACAAAGCACAAGGCAGCAAGACCATGCGCTGCATCAATTGGAGAGGGCTGGAATGCGCCATATCTACTAAGATATGAAACCTTTTTGTGCTCTCCCTGTGTTGGTGCACTTGTGGCTGCCAGTTGCCAATGCAGTCACCCCGGCACAATGGTGCAAGCGTGCCTACGTTGCAGGCAGGATAGTTTTCATGCAGGACGGGGCACCTTCCTGCATAAAAACAATCCTCTGAGGCTCTTCCCTCTTTCTATATGTGCTGCTGAATGCAGCACACATTGAAAGAGGAATACACAAAGAGAAAGAAACATATTTCTCTGTGTTATGCCTCCCCTGGAAAGGAGTGGCATTTTGACGCTTTCCCAGGTTTACTGTTAGTAAATTTGGGAATGTGCCAAAATCCATGGGTACATGTGTGTGAACACCCACACTCCACCAATGGAACACCTTCCCAGGGCTGAGTAATGCAAGGCCACAACTTGTGCTGCCTTGCGTTAATCCAGCTGCATCATGCCACGCAGATGTGGCTCTGCGTGGGATTGTAAATCTCTCTCAAGGGCTTACCTTGAATTTACGTCACCTTGCGTGATGCAAGAGCAATGCAAGCCCTTAGTAAATCTAGGCCCTAGTGGTTTCTGTCTGCTCCTACCTTGTCATCATATTGCCCCATCATGTAATACAATGTCCAGTCCAGGCTGGTCTGTCATTAACACCAGGAAAGTATCTGGTGCCTGAGCTAAAGCTATCTGGACACACACAGTCTGCCACAGGATGGCAACTGGTTCCACTATTAATGCCACTTCTACTTATACAGCTCTATACACCGCTTCAGCAATTTTGTAAGATGTTCTGCAAACTGCTGCATTATTTGCATTACTTTTAATTAGTACTGCCAATTGGCAATGACTTCAAATGATAGGAACTTCTTTTCTCATCCTTTTTCATTATGCAATATGAATATGGCTGTGTGGCCCACACACACATTCTGTCCCACACGAGCTTGATTTACGTTTATCGGATGCTGGATCTCATGTAATAATAGAATGATAACAGTGCTTGTTTTGTTTTTTGCACTGATCATATTAAGATAGTACCCTCACAGAAATAAAAGGACAAATAATTGGGAGATTATCTACACCAAAAATGACAAGCACTGGCAAAGCCAATATGCCCAGCTTTGGCAAACCATATATATTTATTTATTTTGCAAATATTCAATAGATAGTACACAGAATAAAAAGTAAAAATACATTAAAGAAGTGTGCATATGTTTGCAAAAAATAAAATACAAAAGTGACACCGCAAAAATACCATTTAAAAAATGACATGAAAGCCGAAATTAAAATTTATGGCAGAGAAGAGCCCTGGTACTGAAGTGGACAACTTTTTAAGTGCAAGACTAAATGGCCATCACTCACAGTGAAGAGAGGTAAGACTGACTTGGGCTGGCCCACTTCCCATGTTGTAGGCTGTGGTTGGCTGAAGTGAATTGTGAATGACAATTGAATAGACCAATGGATGAAGATGGGTAACGTAAAGCCCCTGTACAACTATATATGTATGTATTTTTTTAATGATTTCTTTAAACACAAGGCTGGCGAGGAGGCTAGAGCTTTCTCTAGTACAGACTTAAAAATGGAGATCCGAGTGTGGCTGATTATTAACTCACGCAACCCACCTACCAGTGTTACAAATACCCACATCACACTGAGTGCGCAGCAGATGGCGGATATCACTCTTTCTGCGTAATTGCCATGTTCCCCATCTATCAGGAAGGCCAAATCAGGACGCTGATTGATAGCTAAGGGGCCCGTATGAGCCATCCCTCAGACAGGAAGACTCTCAAAAGCACGATAATGCGGTTACAAATTTCTCTGGATCCAGCATGCACTTCAAGAACATAGTTTATGTAACTTGGCCGATCTGAATGCAGGTTTGATACACAAACAAAGACGAAATAGTCGATACATCCAACACGCTTCCCTTCACTATAAACACCTTTGCTTTGAAGGATGAATTTCTGGGCATTTTGTTTGGTATTGACGGGTTGAAAGACAGGTATCAAAGTGATGCTATGTTTGCAATAACGTTTGTCAAAACATATAACTATACATACTTTTCGCATTATGGGGAACTACTACTGAGTAAACTGTGTTCAACCTTTCCTCCAAATACATGAGTCAAGCTCACAATGCCCACGTGCGTTTGCTTTATATTCTGTTAGTTAATTTCACAGTCGAGGCTCTTTACGTTAGGCATGAAAAAACCAGCATTGTTAAAAGCTAAATTTCACATTGTAATTCACGAAAATAGATCTTCTGAAAACAAATTGCAGCAAGGAAAATGAAAAATCTGACAGAATGTTGTCTTTGTAACTTTGTAGTTTAAAGGGGTGTCATTGATTGATTGATTTAATAATAGCTCGGTCCGTGAACATCTACAAACTCGTATGAGTAGTTCATGAAAATTAATTTGGAAAACAGGTAAAACTGCTCCAATGTAGGGACGGATAAGAGCCATGCTAGTTTAGGAAAGGGGAGGATAGCTCCATCATTAATTCAGATGTAGGCAGTGGTTTCTTAAAAGTGAAAAATATTTTCCCTGTGGGGAAAAATGTGCATATATACATTTCGACATGATCACCTTCTGGATGTCTTTCTGCAGTCAAAAACTTCTACAAATGAAGGAATACATCTATGGAAGTTGTTTTTTCACTTTTAAAGTGTAGGGATGAGGCTGTGTGGCCATCCTTTCCCTGTGTGGCATCTGCATTCATGGCGCTCACACTGTGGGCCTCATTTACGAGAAGTGGTGCATCGCTGCGTGAAAGCAGCGATGCGCCACTTCTCTGTGCGCCCTCCTTGCGACACCAATGATGCGTCATATTTACAATATGACTTATCATTTCGCAAGGAAGGACAGATACGTTAGTATAACTGACGTATCTGTCAGCGCAAAAAGTGGCGCATTGCTGGAGTTGTGTCGGAAGACTAACGCAACTCCAGCAATATTCCTTTCACATGGAGCAAGCCCTATGTGAAAGTGCCTGCGTCACCCTTACGTCTGCCATGAGGCAAGAGTAAGGTTTTGATGCATTGGCGTCCTAGAAGTGGCGCTGCAAAATCTCATAGATTTCGCTGCGCCACTCCTACGACCCTTTCTTGCGGGAGGACGCCCGCCCTGCATACATTATACCTGGAGCAGGTATAATGTTGCACAGGGTTTACGAAGTGACGCATCTATCTAGATGCGTCACTTCGTAAATATAGCACAACATGGCACATTTTACGCCACTGGTGGGTAACAAAAAGTGACGCAACGGTGGCGCAACAGTGATAAGCCCCTGTGAGTGTGTTATGTGTTCCATGCTAGAGACAGTGGGGAAAATACAAACTTGGGAGCAGAGAGTCTGAATGCTAGGTGCTATGCTAGGTATGTCGGGCCAGACCTGGATCCAGATCAAAAGTTTGCCAGGAGTCTCTGTTTCCTGCCTCAGCAGTAGTCTGAGGGGCTGTACTAAGCGGAATTTGCAGAGAAGAAAGGTTTGGAAGTTGGATTGGTATATTAACACATGGGAGGTGATATTCTGTTGGTGCCCCAGTTGCTGGGTCTTACATGGGTTTGGTTTGTTGAGAATAATACGAAGCTACATTAATATCTTCATAGATGCAACTCCTTTAGATGTAGCAAGCATGTGTTGTGTACAACATTGACCATATAACATACACTTCATGGCTAGCGAAGTTCACATTAACAATCAAAGACAGATCGATGGGTAACCAGGACTGCACATGTTGTTCAATCTTTATATAAGCGTTCAGAGAAAAACAAGGGGCATATTTACAAGTAGTTAACACCACCAAAATGTCAATTTTTCTGAGGTTTTGGTGGTGTTAAGTCCTTTGCTTATTTATAAGGCAGTGTTAAGTCACTTAATGTGGCTTAACGCTGTCTTGTAAATAATGCCCATATTCACACAGCACTTAGCGTGAAACAGGCTTGCAATGGGTGTTGCAGTGGGTGTTCTGTCGCAACACCCATTGCTTTTTGATGCGGCTCCATATTTACAAGGTATGGGCAGCAACAAAAATGTCGCCAGGAAATACCATGTCTTAAGCAGGCCATACGAGGAGAAATGTTTAATTTCTCCTTGTATTTTGCTCTTTCCATGTGAACTGCATTCTGCAGCACACATAGAAACATCAAGTCGCCTTTAAAGATTGTTTATGTACAGGAAGATGTCCCTTCCTGCACATAAACAATCACCCTTGCAGTGTGGACACCTTTGCAACACGGCACAAGGGTGCCTGTGCTGGGGCTAGGCAACTTCTTTAGAGGCAGTCCTAGGGGAAACGCAGGGGTGCATCACATTCTTGTAAATGCGCCACATCCATGCAGTTTGAAACTGGCAGAATGCACAGCGTTACCAGTTTTGGTGTAACACCACGCTCCACCACTTGCCAGTAAATATGCTCCCACGTTCCTCAAGATGCTCAATGTCTGTTCTAAAAATAATGCCCTACAGCTTTCATCTATATCAAACCCCTCACAGTCAGCAAACTGAAATGAGAAATAAAGTTGGTATAAGTAGAAACGTGTGTACTATAAACAGTGTTTACTCTATGCAGAGAGTTTATTCTGTACCATAGTGTTTGCAGATAGTGAAACTCATGAGAAATACATCACAGAGTATTAAAATGTATCTAGTAAGAACAGTGTACATTCTATGAAACACTGTTCGCAGCCACAGCTACCCAGGGTTCAACTAAGGTAAACAATACTCACCAGACCCAAGACAGTATCTGTGAGTGTACTCCATGATAAGGCCCCTCAGCCATATCATATAGTACACCCAGATCCTCACAATCTGTGCAGAATAGATAGGTGAGTATAATTTTATTTACATTCTTAACTCCAAATCTATTTATCGTGATATATCCATAACTATAATTCTGCAAGGTGTGTTATCACTATTGTGGTTGTATCTGACGGGTCACTACTGCAACAATGATCAAAGTCATTAGTAACTCTGGACTATCCGCTAGATTCATCAAAGAAAAATGGGCTCGCAAAGGGCCAGATTCTGAGAATCTGGCCCTTTGCAAGCGCAATTTTTGCATTTGGGATTCATCATCCCAAATGCAGAAATCGCTAATTGCGAAATCGCTAAATTGCGAGGAATTGCATTTAAGGAATCTCTATTTGAGATTCCTTAAATGCAATTAATTTACCATTTTTAAATTGCGAATTCGCTATTTTTGGCCGCTATTTACCGCGAAGTCAGACTTCGTGGTAAATAGCGAATACTTAGAAAAATGCACTTTAGTGCATTTTTCTAAGTTGGATGTTACACACACACACATGTCCTCTGGACATGTGTGTGCGCAACATCAGTCTACATTGACATTTCAGGGGTGCTACAGGGTGTACTTTGGACACCCCTGGCACCCTTGAAATTGCATCCTTATTAGCGATTAGCAAATTGCTAATCGCAAATAAGGAATACTCCCCATTCATTCCTATGGGCTAGGCCCATAGGAATGAATGGGGAGTATTCCTTATTTGCGATTAGCAATTTGCTAATCGCAAATAAAGAGGCTGTAGGAATCGCAATTTATTTTGCAATTTCTACATGAATCCCGATTTGCAAGTCCTTAATAGCGATTCCTTAATAATCGCTATTAAGGACTCGCAAATTGGGACATTGATGAATCTGGCCGTATATCCTTAGATCAGAAGTAGTTCTCTTAATAGGAAAGGTTGGAGATCTCTGCTGTAGACAACGTTCTAACAATTGCTTTTTACTTAAATGATGAAAGAGTTTATGGAAAAATGTGAATAAGAGTATGATCCTAAAATGTCTTCAAAGATGTCTTTAAATATGTCATTTGAGATGGAATCAATGATGTTATTTAACATTCCATGAGTAGCCCTGGGCATAATTTAAATTACACCCACATAATTCATGTACGTTTTGGGAATTTCACATTTTGATTGTTACTCAAAATGCCTGAAATTACAACATTAAGCCTCTACACAGATTATGTGCCATTCACTGTAAAAGTTTACTGCAAATTCACGATTCACAGTGTAAAATGTACCACAAACATACAAGAACAGAAACTGAACAGATGTTGACAGTGCTTTTGCACTATTTCTTTATTACAAAGTAGGCCTTTGCATTAACACATGTCATGCTAAAACATAGCATGAAATGATGTATTTGAATTTCACATTATTACGCATAATTTCATGTCATTTTCTTGAACTTTTGCGTGAAAACACAAAACCAAATGACGTGAATTTAGTACACCCCTAGTTATGAGTAATGTAATATATGAAATCATAAGCAGGGCAGGACAGGAGAGCAAGTTATGGCTAGTACACTAAACTATAACACATAGATTTATGTGGTTTTCCAGCTGTTGAACGTATTTCTTATCTCATTTCAACAACTAGCTACAACGTTACTTTTAGCCTTGTTTTTTAGGTTGAGCCTGGGCACAGCATTTGCTGTGGAGTGCTGTATTGGAGTATGGAATAGAAGCCCTGCCCAATCTCCACCCATAATTATCATTGGCTTGTGTCATTGCTCTTTGTAAATGCTGGCTTCTGATTCATTAATAGGCTTATTAGTCCCTCCTTAGTACCACCTTGTCTTCATTTGTAACCTTCCATGAGGACTGGCCCTTTTACTTCGGTTGTTACACGGTAGTCTTATTTAGTCTGTAACTACTATTTTCTTTATTGAGTTTCTCCTACTGCAGGCACAACATGCTTTCCGGCAACATTCAGTGCGCCATGCGTGCTTTCACTTTCCGAGCAGCCCGGCACAATCACGGCTGCTTCTTTGAATATGTCTTGCATTTTCAAGAGTTTGAGCTATTGACATTGTAAATGACAATGCCTTTTGCTTATGTGTTAATTAGCAAAAGAGATTAAAAAAAGTTTTTGTCTTTTACAATGCCAAAAGCTTAAATTCTCGCAAATGCGAGACCTGTTGCATTGCAAATGCTTGTTTCAGTGAATTTCTCGGTATTTACTTTTTCAAACATGTTAAGCTCTTAAGACCAAACCTTACCATAACATCACTTGTTTTTTCCAATAAACATGTGTCCTGAAAAAACGTAAGTTAACATTTTTTTTTAAACCGTTTTCATTGCAGGAAAATAGTTCAGTTCACATGTGTACAACATTCCTTCTCCACGGGCGTCAACGCGCTGCCCTCCCTTCACTCTTGAAGTATACACAGCCATTAAGCCCACAACCCGTAGGTCGGGGGGCGTCAGTCAGTGGATCACCCTGCTTGCCATCCTGCACATATGATTTTCGATGTACTCGGAGTAGCACCACCTGCTTTTGATATTTTCGTCCCGCTCCCCTCTAACAACCCCGTCCCCAGCCCCCCCCTTCGACCCAACTCCCCTACCCTCCCCAACCGACCCCTCCCCCCGAGTGCTCTTCCCTGCGCCTAAGCTCCACCGTAATGTACATGTGTGTGTGCTATCAGGAGTGGTGATGTCTTGTTAGGAATGTGCTCCTGGTAAGTGTCGGGGTTCTACTTCGCTCAACTCAGAGTGGCTGTCCTCCTCTTCTATCGTGCTGTCTCGGAGAGCTTGCACTAGCATCTCCCATTCCATGGCCGCTTCCAGTGCTCTGTTGTCTGATCTGCGGCGGGCTAATTGGTATCTGAGCGTGCTTTCGCTCGCTGCCCACTTAAGCATTTCGTTGGTCCACCTCCTTAGCGTTGGGCATTGTTTTGATTTCCAGTCCCTAGTTAATTCTCTCTTATGACTTTGCAGCTAGGTTTTTAAATATCATAAGAACTAGCATAGTTTCAGTGGCTGCTGGTAGGGAGCAGGGCTGGCAGGATGGGGAAGCTGGGGGTTGAAAAATATTTTTTAAAAACCCCACTTCTGTCTCCGCTTCTCTTCTTTTCCTGACTCCAGTCCAGAAGAAGCTGCAGGAAGCACCCGAGCACACCGGCTCCCCCGAGCATATCACAACGCTGCAATGCAGCGTTGTGATTGGTCTGAGTGCCTTGAATCGGCGCTCAGATGAGGACAGGGAGCCTGTGCCTTTTCCCCACCAGGCCGTGCATTACAGCCTGGTGGAGAATATGCAAAGTGCGCATGACTGTTTGGCTGGGCGAAGACGGTCGGCCAAGCAGTCATGTGCACTTAAGTGTGAACAAACCACTCCACCTCCCTGAGCCACAAGCTCCGCCTCACCCTAACACAGCCCCGGTGTAAAAAAAAACAAAATAATGATAACGTTGCTAATAACATTTTATTTTCCTCTTTTTCACTGCTCCAAGAGCAGTAGGGTGACACTCTTCTGCCTTAGCAGAGGAGCCAGCACTACATAGTTTTATTGTACATTTAAAATAAATATTTAATATTAAATATTTTTAGTAATTAGTCTATTTTTACTTTTCCATATTTATTACGTTTTGGAGATCTTCACTACGCTGTATGGTCTTCCCTTGGTACAGTCTGCGGGGATCTAAAAAAGATTTGTAAACTTAGAAAAAAAAATATATATATATTTTTATGTTAAATACTATTGTAAATCAATTTTGCATATTTATATTAACTGTAGAACGAAAGGAAAAATGCTCCAGCACTAGTAATTTGATTTTGAAATAAATAATCTACAAAATTAAAACAATACTGAAGTTTACATGAACAAAATGAAATCCCACGTAGATGAAAACATTTCATTAGAACAAATACAGTGATTTAATTGTATTTAAATAAAAAAGATTGAAATTCAAAATCAAACATTTTATAGTTACATAGTAAATATGTTTTATTTCTAAACTTTTAAGATTAAATTGACTTTATTTACATTTTTAACTATTTTCCAAAAATGTAATGTAACATTATTTCCTATGAGGTTTTATTTTAAGTCGCTACCTCCTATTAAGTGTGACGATTCAGAGGCAATGGATACGTGAGATAAATCAAGGAGAATCACTCTGCTATTAATTTTTGACAGATGAATGAGAGACGCGTTTAGAAGGAGGTGAATCCCTGATAATTCCTTGTCAAACACATAATGCTTGAGACCTGCTTAGAACTGCAGTCTCCCCCCAGGAAGGGTGACTTACATCTGATCTTATCTCTTGTCAAAACCATCGATAATTCTACAAAGGCAACATCGTATTTGGATTCAGACATTGCAAGACTCTAATGCCCATCTGTGTGGCTAGCAAATGGGAGGAGGGGGGGCGAACGTTTAACACAAAGGAATATTCATACCTTTAGCTAAGAATTCCAAACGTCTCCCTGATTTTCAATGCATCCCATTCTCTCCAAGTGAAAAAACTTTCCCTCTGTCAAATTTGACAATGTTTTCTGTCAGTTGACCATCTGGCTATAAACCGTAGTCTAAACTCAACCATGGGTCAGAGACAAAGTGTTGCAAACTGTGAACTAATAAAAGCATCGCCGTTACATTCCTGTTCTTTTCCATAACATGTTCAGTTACGTCAGCTTTAGCTACCTGTAAAAGGTATTTATCATGGAACAGTGCCAACACTAACATCCCGTGCATTAACTGTAGAATGAAGTGCAGGCACGGGGAAAACTGTGCTTCTAACTGCCTATTCTTAAATATTAGAGATGTGACATTTGTAACATGAACTAAACAACACTTTACAAATTATTCCATGATTTCACACAAACTTGTCATAATGTATATGTATGTTCTCTTATTAGCCTTCTCGTTTATTTAACAAGTGCTTCAAGCGCCCATACAATTGAGTTTTCATGGTATAATAATGACATTTTTGCTAAACAGCTTTCAAAAGTACTCCAAACTGTTTGTAAATATGAACTCGATATTGCAGAATGCACGTTGTTTTAAGAAATTATTTGAACACTACTTCACACACCAGGTGTCAGTGAATAAAGGTTGTTTTTCTGCAAAAATGCAGCATGCCTTTTGCATCGTTTTGATCTGATTTGTTTAGTTAGGCTATGTGTTATAAAATAAAGTTGGCGAATTTGAGCCTCAAACATAATTCACAACTTTATTAATTTAGGATTTTACTGTCTTTTGAATCCCGCTGTTAAACCCACGAAGTGCAAGCTTGAAAGGCTGACCACGGGTCCTGCGACCAACTGACTGAAGTCACCCAATACATGGCCTTTGGCAGTGCACCGCAATGGTTTGGCCCCTATCTCCTGCCTTGTAGGGAAAACCTGAAAGTTATTTACTGGCGGCTGCCATTAGGTAATTATAGTTAGGTACCTAAGTTTCCATGGGAAAAGTGTTTTTTATTTTGCCAATAAGTTTGGCGCCGCTTGAGGAATCTCCACGAAAGTTTCACAAAACTTCCCCGTTGTGGTGCAGCTGCAGTGTTGAAAGTTTCGGGGTGATCCGTCAAGCAGGGGCTGAGAAAAAAGGGGGCCCCAAAACACGTTTCCCATGTTAAAATGGGGATTTTTCATTTTTAGAACACAACTAAAGCCCAAACTGCTGAACGGAATTGCACCAAATTTGCCAGTACGCTAGATGTTGGTCCAGAAAGCGTTCATTTTGTGATTTAGTGTAAATCCATTCAGTAGTTTTCGAGATATCTATATTTAAAAAAAATAGATATTTGGGGATGCAAATCCCTGCAGTCGACTCGCAAATCCTACTAAAATTGGATTGGCTGCCAACACTTCAACCAGAAAGTGTTGGCAGCAATTCTGGGACTCAACTTCAGGCCAAGTTCCAGATAAAAAGCTTTAAAAAACCAAAAGGGGGCAGGGTAGGAATACCCTGACCCGCCAGATATGGTGGGGGCTTCCTGAGGGACCTCGCTGGGGTAAAAAGCATTTTGTAAACAATGTTGCCATAGATCCCGAATCTGTGGCAACATTTTTGAAAAAAAGCAATTGCAGACTCCTGCGCTTTTCTTAAAATAACCCCAGAGTGGGCCAGGTCCTGTGGGCATTTTGTAAATTTAGAAGGGGGGGCGAAGGGGCCCCCCTTTTAGGGCTTATCAAGGTCCACGGGCCACCACCTCCCCAGGGCACTTTTCATTATGAATACAAGTGGGCCCACTGGACCTGCTCGCAGCCCCACTTCCCAAGGCAATTTACAACTATGTGGGGGAGCCTCGTAAACCTCACCTGGCCGGGGGACTGCCACCTCCCTGGGGATAATTATAACAGTATGGGGGGCCTCACAGACCCCCCTGCCCTGGGGACCACTACCTCCCCAGGGCCAATTTTAAAATAATAGTGGGGCCTCGTGTACCACCACCTCCCTGGGGCACACTGTTTTCTTTTTCAAGTAATGCACTGGTGGCTGTTGGGCCTCTCCCACTGTCCTGGGGAATGCCACCTTCCTGGGGCACATACTTTAATTTTAAAAAAGCATCCTCCTACGGCCCCTGCAGCCTCCCCCGCAGCTCTGGAGACCACCACCTACCCGGGCCACAAATGCAATAACTAAGTGGGTCCATTGCGGACCTCCGGCCCGGGGATCACCACCTCCTGGGGCAAATGTGAACAAAGGAGGGGGGCTGCGCGGGCCCCCTCCAGGAGCCCTACATGGCCATGTGGACCACCACCGACCTGGGCCGGCTCAAGCAGTGTCCCAGTGTGCCCACCCCAGGACATTGCAGTTTACTATGGCATGGAGGAAACACCGCTCACCACATGCCATAGCAAACAGTGTGCTCCACTTTGAGCAAGCAAAAACATTTTGCTCTGCTTGCTCACAGCGGATCGCACTTTGCGTTTTACACACAAGGAGCTGAATGTCACCAGCTCCCTGTGTGTAAGAAGCAATGCTGGCTCCCGCAGGAGGCGGTGAGCCTGCAGGGACCGCAGGACCTTCAGGCTCCCCCACAGTCCCCAACGAGGAAAATGCGGGTTGCCTGAGCACCCCCACAGCAGGCCTAAAAATGCAAGGTATGTAGAAACAGCAGTATGGTCAAAGAATACTCTATACCCGGCAGGAAGTCCAAAATGTAGCTCAATAAATACATGAACTGCAATTCAGATCATACAGTGTACTGTTTTGAATGCCTGTGCGGTAAGCAGTACTTGGGCAGCACCATTCACCCCACGAAGAATAGAATTGTGGAACATCTTCAGGCGATCACGAATAAAGATCCAACTTATCCGGTCGCCCGACATTTTGAGCTGGAACATAAGAGTAACTGAAACCTACTCAAATCCTTTTGCCCAGACCAGGTAGAAATGGAAGAAAGAGGTGGATATAGGGTGAGGAAAGTACACATCTTAGAATCAAAATACATCATACAGTTGCAAAGTAAGGCCCCCAGAGGTTTGAATAATGAGGAAGAAATGTTGATCCACATTGGTTAGGACATTGACATACAAACCATAACTAGGTATTTATTCAAAAAATAGGTCCGGTTGCCCATTGTGGGATAGATTGATGAGAGAACAAGAAGTACTATTGGCCTTTTGAGTTATGGGGACATGAGATGTCATAAAGTGTAAATAGCTTCTTTGTAATTTGGTAATACATTATTGTTTGCCTTATCCTGTATAGAATATGATTTAGTCATGGTCAATGCACCCAAAGGAACGGACTGGGGAGATTATGAGAACGGAGACAATCAATTGGGCTGCACCAAGATCTTTTTTTAAATTAATCATACTTTTTTTATTGTTATTGTCACATTAAGGATAGTGGCTGCTGTGGCCCATACAGGGCAAAATATTGGTGGTAAAGTAGGCATGAAAATTTAAGCAATTCATAATGAATTTGGAGTAGACACACATATGATGAATATGCCATCAGTGATGTCATTTGAGATGTCATCAGTGATGTCACTGACCATGTCATGAATGATCTAATATGGGACATCATCAGCAGTGCATTGCGGGTGCGCGAAATATAGTTAGTACAACTAACTATATAGGAGCAATTTCAATGGTTTTGTATGAGTGAAATGTCCAGCTAACTATAACACCCCTAAAACTTATAGATTTTTGAGTGAATTTCAAAGGTTTTTTAAAAGCTAATTCCTAACTATATAAGACCTGAAACCTATGGTTTTTTCAGTGAATTTCAAAGGTTTTTTAAATGCGAATTCCTAACTTTATAAGGTCTTAAACCTATGTTTTTTTCAGTGAATATATATATATATATATATATATATATATATATATATATATATATATATATACATATATATACATATATATATATATATATATATATATATATATATATATATATATATATATATATATATATATATATATATATATATAATTTTCTCACCTCAAATGTTTGCTTTTCTATCAAAGTTTTTAAGCATAGGATTAGCATAGCACATGTCAGGGTTTGCTTTTATTCATTCTAGGTTGGGTTGGTGGTATTTTACCAAAGCAAAGCTGCAATATTGTACCTGGAGCAGTAGAAGGCTTTTGCCATTTTACAGTTCAGTGTGGATGGCACTGTACTAATCCTATGCTTAAAGACTTTGCTGTAGAAATGGCAAAAGACTGTGGGCCTCATTTACTATATTTTGACACACGGCAGTGCAGGAAGCCTTCCTGCTGTGCTGCTGTGCAGTCAAAATAAAAGGGGCAGGAATGTGCTGTATTTACAAGATAAGGCGCATTCCTGTCCTTCTCACCTGCACCAGTGCAAACACAGCAGCCGTGCGCCATGGGGCAAGGGTGCCTGCATTGTGGGGATGATTGTTGATGTATAGGATAGGACACCTTCCTGTACAAAAACAATTGTAACTAGCCGAGCAGCGGAAGGTAGAAGTAGGTTATTGGCCGTACGCTTCACCGGTAAACTAATATGTTCTACTGCGTGATGAGCCTACCCCCTGCCCGCCGAAGCATTTGACAGCACTAAAATAAGTCTTTTGCTTTTCTGACTACTCATGCTCATCCATTTTTGATTGAGTATCTTACCATTGGCAATTTTGCCAAGAGGTACACAAGGATTTAGGATAGGAGGTGCCTTTTAGGGGGCCCACACCGTCCATCTCCTTGTTTATGGTCCTGATGAAAACCGGGTATTTACCCTCATGGTAGAAACATGTTGAGCAACCCACCATTACACATATAGAGATACCTTGGTCGTAACTCCCCACCCAGTATCTCACCACCTTTTTTAATATTGTCCAGTTGCTTTAAAATAAAATTCACATTTTTATAAGTTAAACCAGGACAGTTTTTAACATTTCTTTTTTTGGACCTACATTCACAACCTGCTCCACTGTACTTCAGGTGTCGAAGCACACCCTGGTGACGCTAGGCCACCAGGGTGGACCCCGATGATGAAGCATGTCACCACTAGGTTGGTAAGGGAGGGTTTCTTACAAAAGGATGAATTCTTTCCTTTCATCATTGAAAACCCCCCTTTAGGAAACCTTCAGCTTTACTTCCGGTGATACTCCTCTACTTGTTTTACTCAGTCCTTGACCAGGGGAATAGGAGTATTCTCCGTTCACCACGGGTGAACACCATCCCTTGCTCTCCCCCTTGTTTTCCAGTTTTGCCAACTCACCCAACTTGATCTTGACACTCCACATCTGATATATATTTTTAAAGCAGCGCACCAATACTGAGCTTTATACTATGTGTTTTTTCAGTCGCACTTTATCTTATGTTTTTTTTCCAGCAGTGGAGTGCTGTGCTGCTGAAAAAAAATGTAAAAGAAAGCGCTGCTGTAAAAACATAAAAGATAAAGCTCTGCGTGCTGTGCTGCTTCAACAGCTTCAATAATGCCGGCTGCACCTTTCTTCTGCACGGCTCACCCAAATTTATCTACAATATACCAAATTAACATAATCTGTAAATTGCAGCATACTAAACTGCAACTCCTTATTATATTGCCACATTATTGGTGTGAGATACACTGTGTTGTGATTCTACAGAGTGCTTTGGCTACCCAACAGATAAATTAGTTTAAGGAGCTTTAACCTACCAATAAACCCTTTTAGAGATGTTTGCCAAACCATAAACTGGCTTAGAGCTCTTGACCCTACCCATAAACTGATTCAGATATCTTGACCCTCACCTACTTATAAACTGGTTTAGAGCTCTTGAACTCTCTCCTGAATGGGATTTGGGTCCCAGGAATTTTAACTGCTCTGATGGACCTACCGTCATCTGCAGTGCGTGCTTGCATCACCTTTGCATACCTGAGCACAGGACTGTGTGCGACTGCACCTTTCTGTCGCTTATTGTAGATGCTTTTACCCCTTTCCCTCTCACTATATTTCTCTTGCTCTCTTTTTTCATCTACCCTTCTCTTTGTCTCTCTCACTTTCAATCACCTTGTCTCTCTCTTTGGATCTCCCTTGCTCTCCTTACCCCTACCCCGCTTCTTGTCTCTCTTGCTTTCTGTTACCTCTTCTCTTTGGGTCCATCTGTTGCTTTCTATGTTTTTTCTGCTTTTCCTTGTGTCTGCCTCTTGGCTGCTCCGTCTCTACCCTTCCTCTTTCTCAGTGTATGTCTTTTACACTTTAACTATACCTTTCCTTCTTCTGGTGTCCTTTTGTAGATTTTTACCCTTCTTTTGTACTCTTTGTATCCAGCTCTTGCTTTACCTCTCTCCTTGTATCTTCTCACCACAATGTTCTTACCCCTTACATCAGTCTCTTGCCCGCTCTGAGTTTTTCTTTTTCCTGATATTCGTCTCTTGTTCTCTCCTCCTTTGTGTCTACCTCTATCCACCTACTACTTATTCTCCCTATACCTAGTTCTCCATGTGTAAATCTCTCTCTGGCTCTACTCCTTGATTCTTCTGTACTCCTTTTTCCATTCCCTTTGTATAAACACCCTCTTACTGCCTAACCTTTCAGTTCGGTCCTTTACTGGGTATCTCCTCTATGTCTTTGGTCCATTGGGTAGATTTTTTACTATACTCTTTCATCTATTAATTACACTGACTCTATACTGAAATCTCAAACTAATTACCCCATATTTGGGAATCTGATGGAACCCACACACTGTAGTCCCTTCAACTATTAAGCTCTGCTAAGCCTCCTGGACTTCTGTTCTCTCTGCTATGCTAGTTTCAGTAAGATATCATAGTTGATAAAATCTTTCCGATCACTCTGCAGCTCGCCGTCTTCAAGTGCCTTCCTACGGTTTCAGTTTCCGATTGGAGCAACGTGATTCTTACTCTTGCTCCCTTCAAGGATCCAACGGTATGGTGAATCGGGCTCCCTTATTCTCCACTAAGGACAATTGGTGCTTGATACCGCCCCTATGTCTGTCCTTTCTGTGTCCTGAAGAAGACCCGCTGTGACTCCATCGTAATCACGCACTATCTTGGGTTGAAATGCCGATGTACCCCACGATCCTTATCCTATGTTCTCCATTCCATGCCAAACAACAACATCTATAGGAGGTTCATTAGATATTTATATGTCTAGGAACGGATGTGAATTGATGTCAACATTTTATATACCGTTTTGTAAAGCACTGTATATATTATCTTCACTTATAACACTTTGGCACCTTTAGATTACTTTCTCATTTAAAAAAGTCACTCTTCTTGCTTTTATCAACTATGATTATTGTTCTTGACAGCCTTTGCATTTTATATTTGTAGAAGAAAAATATACCAATCAAGAGCTTACAATATATCTACTTTTTTTGTTTTTTTTGTTCCTCATCTCTACCATGGTTGTAATCTGTCGAATCAATGGACAAGGAAGAATGGCATATGGTGAGTTGACATTCTGTCTCAGTCGAAGACTGGTAGGGGTATAAACGATGTACGGATCCGCCAGGGCCCTACAGCTTTGTCGTTCTCCCATCCAATCCTTACACGTTGTTACCTGTTAGACAGATATTTACCATTAGCCAGTTGCCACCATTGCTTGTATCACTAATTCGCCTAGAGAGAGGGCGAAGGTGTTATAGCAGGGAAAGTGTATCATGGCTTCGTAATCATCGGAACTGGGGGGGGGGGACCAAAAAAAAAAAACCCAGCTCAAACTAACAGGACCAATCGAGTATCTGCCAAAAAGCTCTTTTGTCTGGTTTTCCGGCCCTGGCAAGATCCATTTTTGATATTTGTAGCATGGAAGAACACCAATCATGTAACGACGGAGGAGAAGCCTCTTTCCACCACTTGCAGATTTCTCGCCGGGCCACTAATATAGAATAGAACAAAAGGTTATTAGCAGAACTTCGCTTCTGGTCTACTACACCAAAGATTACTAGCCGGAGATCTATAACCACGGTGGAACCTATCGAAGATGTTAGTTTATTGCCTATTGAATGCCAATAAGACCTTAAGTGTGGACTGTCATAGAACATGTGTTCATCCGAGGCTGCCACTAGGCCGCACCGGGCACACGCCACCGGTTCCCCTGTTGAAAATTTAGACAGTCTCTGGGGGGAGTAGTAAGCCCTGTGAAGGGTATACAGGTGGTTCCTACAGAGCCATGCTGGTTTGACTATGTCCCAGAGAACATTGCAGGAGGTTAGCCATAAATCGTTCAAATTCGAAGAAGGCAACAAGGAGCCCCATAATAGGTCTGGAAGATGGAATTCCCCATCGATCTCCTCCAAAATTAGGTTGTACAAAAAGGAAACCTCCTTGGGTGCTGGTGTTTCATCAAGTAAAGAAGATTCCAGTTGGCTACTTCCTCCTAGGGGCATGGTGGAACGACGGGGGGCCCCAACTGTCTGCGCTTGTGCCCAGCTTGAAATTTGCAAAAACTTCAATCTAGAGAGATTGGGGCCCACCTTGCTCGCTAGATGTGCCCAGGAAATCATAACCCCTTCCACGAACAAGTCACCCCATGTTGAGATTCCGGCGTCTATTAGTGGAATTACCAATACATCGTTTACCCAACCAGGGGGAGCAGGGAGATCCCATATAGGAGATCTGTTCGAGTGGTATCCTAGTTTAATGACAACTCTGAGATTGTACCAAGTTCTTGCTAGGCCCTGCAACACCTTCAGTTTGACCTCCTTAAAAAATTTGGGGTCTCCAAACTTAAAAAGAAAACCCGACTGCCCTAGTCCTTCACACTGTAGTAATGTTGTAAACATTAACTCGATGCCTTGGTCTGATGGAGTTTTTAGCAACATTCGGGCGTGTGTTATCTGAAAGGCCCACGCGTAAATCTGAAGGTCAGCGCCGGCCAAACCACCCTTCTCCCTGCGGCGCCTTAATTTCTTCCAGGCTATTCTTACACTTTTGTTCTTCCAGATAAATGAAGAGATATCACTCTGCATCTTCGCAATTAGTGATGTGTCAAAATATAGTGGTATACTGTTAAAAATAAAAGTCAACTTAGGTAGAATGGACATTTTGACTAAGTTTGCATGACCCAGGAGTGTCAGTGGGAGATGTCCCCAACATTCCATTAACTTCCTACACTCTTTAGCAACTAAGGCAAAGTTAGTAGAGGCGATCAGGTTGATATCATTAACGATTCTTAAACCTAGATATCTCATGTTACTGCAGAGTAGCACAGAAAGCCCTGTTACTACGCTATTCCATACCATAACTTCGGTATTGGTGGCATTGAGCTCATACCCTGAGATTTTACCGAATTCCAATGCTAGATTTATGGCTGCCAGAAATGCAGTGCTGATATCTGAAGTCATAATCAGAATATCGTCGGCATACAGGGACACCTTTTTTTCCCAGTCTCTATATTTAAAAGGCATGATGTTATTGTCCTCCCGATTTTTTTGAGCTAACGGCTCAATATAGAGATCGTAAAGCAGCGGCGATAGAGGGCAACCCTGTTGTGTGCCCCTTGTAATAGTGAATGGTTCCGACAAACCGCCATTAACCAAGACCGAAGCAGATGGATTGTGATATAGAAGTTCCACCGCTCTGCAGAAAGCCCAGCCCACGCCGAATTTTTCCAAGGCCCCCAACAGGTACAACCAGTTGACCCTGTCGAAGGCCTTAGTGGCATCCAGCGTGAGAATTGCCAAGGGTAGTGAGGAGCTAGTTGCCATATCGATTGCTCCTATCAGGTCGTACATCAGCTCAAAGAGCTGGCGACCCTTAACAAAGCCCTTTTGGTTGGAATGTAGGACTGAGGGAGCAACCTGACCCAACCTCTTAGCCAGGAGGGACGTGAAGATCTTTTAGTCAGCATTGAGTATTGAAATAGGGCGGTTGGAGCTGCAGTTAGTAGAGACCTTGCCTGGTTTCAGGATGAGTGTGATCGATGCATTATTCCAAGATATGGGCGGTAAAACTCCCTCCAGCAGAACTTGATTAAATAATTGTTCTGACATGGTTTTTGGCTCTATTTCGGAGTGATGATGACTTTAAGCTTGCTAACATCTATAATCTGTATTCTTGCTTTGTGTTGGTCCTTTTAAGCCCTTTCTTCCAGACCTAGAAGAGGATAGCTGCTTTATATGATGATAGATCCCTTATTCTTGACTCTAATCCATCTATTGCCTATTGGCTTTGACATCATTATGTGTCCTTTGTAGTCCTGACTTTATATTACATATTGGTATGGTTTGTGTAGGTACTCTGACAGAGCTAAGGGTTATTTCATCCTTCTCAGGGCCTACAAGGCCCAGAACTAGAGAGACTTCATTTTGCTTTCTATCCCTGCAGAACTGAGATGCTTGTAGGGTAAAGGTAATATTTTAGTTTTGAGCTGTTGTTCATCCTAAGCGAACCGGAGAGAACCGGCCAGAGCTGAATCTAATCAAGAAGTGTCCCTGGGCTCAGGTCTCTAGACGAAACAAGCAGCTGATCACTGTGGGAGCGTCTAGAGCAAGGAGCCCGGTGCATGGACCTGGTGGGAGGAGGCTACTGGCTGGAACTTTCCACTAGAGGAGAGGATTCCACATTAGCGAATTACAGGAGAGGAGGAGGGTCAGTTTGGTTCTTGAAGAGTGAGGAGTAGGATGTTTGCTGTAGCTGAAGAGTACAGTTCAGTTCAATTGGTTTTCTGGAATGGAGAGAGAAGGCAGATATTTGCTGAAGCTGGAGAGAGCAGTCACATGAACAAAGTTGGAACTATCAGCTGGGGCTGCCAGTTTATCAGAATGCATTAAAGCAGATGGAGGAGTTGAAGCTGCCAGCTGGAGCAGTTGAGCCAGAGGAGTGAAGCTGTGGTGACGGAGGGAGAGAGAGAGAGAGCCCTGATTCCACCAGAGAGAGAGAGAAACATTCCTTCTAATAGGTGAGGTAGTCTGAACTAGTTTGCTTTACACTTACACCTTAATCTTGTCTTTATTCCCTAGGCTATTGTATGTCTAATCCTTTTTCTTTCAGCGGTGTGTTACAGTTCCTGTTAGTTACAGAGACCCCGCAGATCTGTGTATGTGTCTATTCCCATTTTATTGTTATTGTAATAAAGATACCCCAGTTCTTAGTGAACCAGTGTGCATGTGTTGTTCTTATGATAGAGCTAACCTTTCTTCAAAAGGAAATAGGAGCGCTTAAATCAGGGAATAACTTTTGCATACAGTGTGTGTCTCTTGTTCTTAAAGCGCAGGTAACCTTTCCTTCTAGTCAGGTGTTACAACCAGAACAGATGCTGCCCCTGATCAGGTAAGTAGCCACTGAATAATTAGGGAGAGAGATGAGCCCTTGAGCTAGGGAAATAGTTATACACTAAGTAATTCGGCCATTCCATAATATTATTGTAGTAGTGAACCTTTAGTAAATAGTGAGAGAAACTTCCCAACATAGAGAGAGAGAGAGCTGAAGGTATTCATAGGAAAGTGATCGTCGTTGGTAAGCGGCGTTAATGAGAGCACCAGGTGTGAGCCTGGTGTGTAGGTCCGCCGGATTGTGGACCGGGCTGTGAGTAAGAGAGCATCAGGTGGAAGCCTGATGTGTAGGTCCGCCGGATTGTGGACCGGGCTGTGAGTAAGAGAGCACCAGGGGTGAGCCTGGTGTGTAGGTCCGCCGGATTGTGGACCAGGCTGTGAGGAAGAGAGCACTAGGGCTGCAGACTAGTGTGTAGGCACGCAGGATTGCGACTTGCCGAGCGAGCACTGACTGTGGTCAGTGTGTAATGGTAAATAATCAGAACTGCCCCAGGGTAGATTAGTCTGGACCCATGTGGTCGCGAGACTATGAGGTAGGAGTGTGGTGTAGGGCATGGACGTCCTTAGTAATCAGTGAGTATTCCTAGTAATCCCTATAGATTTAGTGTTGTTTCTGATGATATGAGCTTGTATATTGCGAGTTCCCCATCCTCAGGTAGGTACCCAGGTGCCTGGACTGATGGGTCCTGAGAAGGGAGGTGGTTATGTTTCGGCTGGGTTGGTGGTACTCTGAGGAGCTGATCCTATCTGGTCTGAGAATCCGGCCGTTACAATAATACAGCAAGGAAAGGAGCAATATATCCCGCAAGATGTTTATATATCTCGGCGGGCAAGCCGTCCGGCCCACCACCTTACCGCCTTTGCTGTTATGTATAGCAGTCACTACCTCTTCTTCCGTTACTGCCTGGTCTAAAAAGGTGCTTTGTTCTGAGGAAAGTGATGGCAGTGAAATGCAGTTCAGCCACTTCTATATATTTTCAGAGGAGATGTTATTGTCCTCCTGGTAAATAGCCTGAAAAAAGTCTTTAAATGCTGATCTTATTTCTAGATCCGAAGAAACAGAACCAGAACTAGTTATTATAGACCCTATATTGTTACGAGTCCGATCAGTTCTAGACTTCGAAGCTAGAAGTTTACCCGCCCCTTCTCCGAATTCAAAATGGGCTAGTTTGCTTGCTTCCCATTTTTGGAGGATGCGCTGATTAAGTACTGAAGCCAGTTGCCCTTTAAGTTTCAGCAGCTCCTCCTGTATAGCCAGTGTGATAGAATCAGGAGCATTGCTGGAAGCTTCTAGTTCAGTTTGGACTAGTAACAGGTTAGCCTCTATAGATGCTACTTCTTGGGTGTACTACCTCCTTCGGAAAGTGGTTTTGTTCTTAATAACCCCTCGCAAGTAACACTTAAAAGCGTCCCATACAGAGCTAGAGCTCGCAGAACCGATGTTAACTTGAAAGAATTCTTGCGCTCCTGCTCTAATATACTCCAAATCATCTGGAGATGTAAGGAGAGACCTATCAATAGACCATGACTTGATCGGAGATTGAATCAGGCCTTCAAGATCTAAGAGGACTGCGGAGTGGTCCGACAGATGGGATGGTAGGTTAGTGACATTCTATACTGAATTAAGCAAAGCTCTACTTACTAGAAAGAAGTCAATCCTGGATCGGTGATGATATTTGAAATTTCGGAAAGAAAAACCGGTTTTCTGCCCCGACCTTACTCTCCAAATGTCTATAATTCCGTATTGAGACATAGCTTTAAGTAAAAAAGCTCTGGATTTAAACAAGGTATGTTGCCGACTAGAAGTGGTCTTGTCTAACAAGGGGTCAAGTACGATATTAAAATCTCCTGCTATTATGACAGGTTCTGGGAAGTGCAAAAGTTCGGAGAATAGTGATTCCAAGGCAGAGGGGTCATCTCGATTAGGCCCATAGTACCCAGCTATCGTAAAGCGTGAGCCACCTATCGCGACAGTCGCGATAGCCCACCTACCTGTGGGGTCTACTTTCTGCGCTATGAGTCTAGTAGTGATAGTTTTTTTTAAAAGAACGATGACCCCTCTAGTATTGGCTGCTTGAGAAGTGGTGACAGACAGATCTATCCATTTGTTTTTATTTACCAAATCGAGTAATTCAGCCTCAACCAGATGTGTCTCCTGAAGTATAATGACCTGCGCATCAAAATCACGTAGATATTGTACAATCCTGTTTGATCTAGGTTTGGTGCGCAGGCCATTGATATTTCAGGAGAGAATCTTAATAGTACTCATGGCTAGTATGACTAGTGAGGCTAGACATTACAAGCATACGACCCCTAGTATATGTCTGAGATACAAAATCTGTCCATTTTTAAAGATTAGAAATAGGATTGTCAACAACCAATTCGGAAATGAGAAACATTTTATGCTTTTTTACCCTAACCCTCACCCAAGTGAACCCCACCCTCCCCCCCTTGAAGAACCCTTGTATGTCCAACCGGAACATGTCCGGTTTGTGGTACCCCTGACCCATTCTAAGCCCCCACGAAGCGTTTTAATTATAATGTTGAGGACTGGATATAACTGCCAATAGTTTAATCTATTGTGGCTACACTAGAAATCAGGATACATTTCTCAAGGTACGAGATGTATAAGTTTGTGATTTTTCACATCTTATTAATATTAGTGTTGTATTGTATTGTAGCTTTGCTGAAGATTTTAATATTTTTTAAGAGTTTTTATATATATATTTTTTTGTGTGTGCTTCTTATTACGAGAATGTTTTTTTTTAAGGTTATCTATATATATATATTTTTTTTTCCCCTTTTTTGGAACCATAAGAGAAAGAGAAACAGAAAGCTGGGAAAGATCGGGGTAAGGTTATAATCATACAGACTCTATTATCTTTACCTAAATGCAGAAAAAAGTGGGCATGCCCCCATTCTCTTAGCCCAAACCTGACCTGCCCTCAGCCCCCTTGGGTGCACCAATATTTATCAAAAGCTCATCTGCAGCCTGAACTGAGCGGATGTTGAACATTTTATTATTAAACATAATCTTCAAAGCTGCAGGAAAGCTCAACTGTACTGATGCACCCTAATTCCTGAAGGCCTCCATTCTCCTGCCCAGTTCCCACTGCCTATCTAGGGTGGCCCTTGAAAGGTCGGATCTTATTTGAAAAGTAAAATCTCCTCCAGATAGGGATTTTTGTTTGAGGGCTAAGTTGAGGTTATGATCCTTCAATAGGAAAGTATGAAAGTTAACTAGTTTCTTCCGGGGCTTCGTCCTCTGTAGATTTCGCCTGAAGGGGTCCCTATGTATCCGCTGGATGTCTACGTTCAATTCCTCTTCAGAGTGGGATAGATTGAGAGATTTTTTTAGGAGTTGGATGATATAGGACTTGATGTCAGATCCTTCGCTTCCTTCCGGTATATTTAGAATGCGGATGTTACAACGCCTCGCATTATTTTCCAGGACCTCCATTCTATCAGCCAGAGCGGTGTCCTCTCTTTTGGGTTTAATTATATCCTCCTTAGCATTTTCCAATTCAAGAGACATCCCAGCCGTTGTTTCTTCCAACACTCCAGTTCTTGAAAAAAGACCGTCTATCTTGCTGTCTAACGACTCACAGTATTACCTGATCTCTCTCTGGATTTTTGATGACTCTTCAAACCCCCGCTTGATGTCAGCTGATAAATTAGCAAACATCGATAATATCGAAGAGAGTGAGAGATCCGGGGGTATATTGGCGGCACAGGCGGGGAACCCAAAGGGTATGTCAGAGATAGGAGGGGGGTTATGAACAGCTTGCAGTAGGATGTTCTGGTTTACATTTAAATGGGCATCCTGGTGTTGACTCCCTGACTCTTCTGACTCAGGGCATGTATCAACCTCAAGACATGTGCGCTCACCCGGGAAGCTACAGACTTCTGCTTCAGCAGAACTGATTGATACCACAGGAGTTGTGGAAGCCTCACAAAGAACTAGAGAACCACTAAGACTGATGTTATTTACGATGCCCTGCTCTGCTGATGTTTCCGTAGACAAGAGAGCTGAGTTAACCTCTATCGATATAGTGTCAGTGAGTACACGTCCCTCCTCCCCAGGTTGAAGTTCATTGCGAGCCTCCTCCTCCATGTTTTGAGGTCTAGAGTCCAAAGAAACCAAACAACCAGATATTGCTGTGGTCGGGGATATATCTGGAGAGGCACAGACTGCAGGGGGATAACTCTGCGCCAAATCCAAGACCTGAGGAATGACCTTAAAATAAGATCGCAGTGAAGGCGTTATCTTAGAACCGGAATCTAGAACTGTTTTTACTGACTTGGATTTTTTCGCACGTTTGGGTTTCGCCTCAGAGGAGAGGTAGGAGGAAGTTTTAGGAGGCGTTTTACTGGCGTTAATACTGGAGTTAGTACTAGTTGACTTAGTCAGTTCAGGTCCCACTGCAATAGTATCCTGGGCCCCTCCCCCAGACTCCAGCCTATTTTCCAGGACAGGGGGCCTACTTGTGCCCCCTTTCTTCCTATTAGTCAAGTTTTTATGTTTATTAGCTTTATTCCCTCTACGGCCCTTATTAGTAATTGCTGGATGCAGGTTTGGGGGAATCTCGACTTGGTTTAAATAGTAACTTCTAAGGGTAGAAGAACGTGGGGTTTTAACCAAGCTGCACTCTCTCTGCCTTACACCAGGACCCGTTCCCGGATCTGACCCCAACCCTGGGTCAAGTGACCCCTCTTCCAATACCTCTTCAAGTACCTTCAAACACTTGCTGTCGACTGCCTTCCTCCCTCCTTGCCTCCCCTTCACCTTCTTTGCTGCAGATTCCGGTGGGTCATATGCTGCTGCTGCAGCCGTTGTGAATCCCAAAGCTGTTGCTGCTGGTACCGCTATGTTCTCTTGCACGGTTTCAATCTCCTTCCCCGCAGTAATCACAGAGGAACAAAGGTTTCTGCGAAGGGACCGCAATTGCCTCCTACGACGGAGCTCCAGGGCGGCTCGATGCCACGTCCACAACACCGATGGCGTCTGCAGTGACGGCTGACCCGCTGGGGACCTGTACGATAGAGCTACAACGGACGCCGAAGCAAGCTGGAATACGTCCCTCTGCACACACATGGAGAGGGAAGAGAGACCGCGCTAACGGCCGGAGCAAACTTTTTGCCCGATAAAAGGTTCTTGTTTTTCTAGAATTTAGCAATACGAGCGATTAATAACTCCCAATAACGTTACAGGAGTTTACGAGAGTTTTAAGGAGAAGTCCTCATTCTTTTCGCTGAAATGCACATACGCTCCGCTAGAGCTTAGAGCGGAGTACCACGGTAGTTAGCCTACTGCCGCCATGTTCCTCCTCTCAACTTCCATTGAGAACTGACGTCTACAATATATCTACTTTGATTCACTTCATATATGTGTATTTCCATTTTTCCTGCAAAATTAATGCTGTAATTGTAAAGAAATTGATTTCACCCAACAGAACATTTGTAGTATAATCGTTCAAATCCCAGGTTCTGAGGGGCACTGGGTGACCCCATTATATTTACCAGTGTGTTAATGCCGTTTGTATTACGCACAAAGAGTGCACTTGTGTGGAAAATGATGCAAGGCACTGGCAAACTTCTACGCTCGAAAAGTGTATTTCGAATCTCATGAAAAATATTAAGCAGTTTCTCACACTCCAAGGGAATCGGAAAAAAACATGTTTTTTCCTTAACTCTGGCAAGTCTTGCCAATAGTGCACAAAACCTCAGATGCTCTGCTGCATTGTATACGTGGTTGGACGTGTGAAGTGTGTGACTAGTAGTCATAATTTCGAGGTCTTTATTTCACACTGTTTGAGGTCCTGATCTAAGCTCAGGAACCTCTGCGGAATATTTCAAACATGTTGCAACCAAATCTGTTGAGTTCCACCTGCACCTAGAACCCAGTGGTTCCAGATTTAATGTACAATCTCACTGCATAAAAACCACAGGACAACGTGCCCTTTTTTCTTTAAATAATAGCTCCACTGTAAAAAAAAAAAAAACATACGTCAAAAAAGTTGTTATTTACAATGACAATAGCCCTAACTTTCACAAATGCGAGACCTATTGCATTGCAAATGCTTGTTTAACTATGGAAGCCTCTCTAAAAACACTGCCAGTGGTTAACTCCCTCCGAACCTCACACCTATGTCCTGCCAGGGAGGCTACCTGCACTCTCTGAGGGGTACAGTGGTTTCACTTTCAGACCAGCGGCTCAGACCACTGGCAATGCAGCTGATGACACGGGCTGCATGTCATGCTGCATGTCCCTACAGCAGCAGGACCTGTGCTGTGCACCACCGGCTGGTACCACTTGCAACAGGGCGTTCTTTCTCTGATTTGTAATGGCAAGAAACCGCGCCAAGAAACCGCTGGGTATTAGTTGCGCTTTACAAGTTCCTTTTACATTACATTACATTACATTACAAGAGATGTAGAAATGCCACTAATGTGCCTGTAAACATACTGTGCCAGGAGGAATTCCTTTTAATGTGAAAGCAGTCAGGATCAAGCTGGCAATTATAAAAACTTCAGCAGGTTCTGCTTAGACAAAAACAAGTGGAGGTAATTGGACTGAATATGCCTTGACTGCTTAATAGTTCGGTCTTGACTTTTACCATTAAATGTTACTCAAGCACTTGACCTGCTGCCTTACCTTATTCCTTTAAATGCCACACCCTTTGTCCGGTGCTTTGCATTTATTTTGCATTTGATTCTAACATTCATGTATTTATTATAAATGCATGATTTCGCTCATTATTGCATTGCTTGTATTCATTATATAGGGTGATGCTTTGATACAGGTTGATCGTACATCAGTAGCTCATATGTTATGTATTCAATAGCATGATTTATAGGTGGCAATAGATTTTGCCAAATATGCAGAATAAATTCGCACATTTATTTTTCACACCATAATCATTTAACATCACAAATCACAAGGCTTTTTTTCTCATAACAATGCTGTGGAATCACATATGAGTTGGATGCACAAGTAAGTATCTTAGCTGAGAAAGGAGCTTCAGCGTCTTGGGAAAGTATCAAAGCCATCATCAGTGTGCTTAAATGTGACATACTGGGGCGAGACGGTGCTATATATCACATTTTCAAGCAAAGTTAGACAAAATAAAGACAGAAACTGACCTCACTGCAGACTGAGGAATATAGAAAGGATAGAAGTGCTAGGTATGTGTGTAATCTTGGACACTCTTTATATAGCATGTTTTGGTGCTTCAGAAACGGATTGATTCCAATAATGATTGGACTTAATGATCACCATTTATATGTTGCTTTTTCTTCATATTTACATGAATCGCATTTTTGAGTTCACCATAATTTTTATTTAAGCAGGAGCACTCATTCATACAATCTGCATTAGAACTAGGCTTTAATATTGAATAAAAACGTATAAAGATGCATAGTATGGATTTCTTGAATGGGTCTGTCTTTTGTGGAATTGAGGTCCAAAACTCACTTATAAATATAATCATATACTCTTCAACAGGATTGCTTCTTTTTTCAATTTGCAGTATCTTCGGGAAAATTGTGATACGTACTTGGGTCACTTCTTGAACGCGTTTCCTGATTGTGTTGGCAAGTTGGTTCATATCTGTGCTTGCCAGGGGGCTGTGAATCTCTGTTTGTGCCATATTTACAAGGGACGTCTAAAAACGTTTCACCTTATTCCACACTATTGTATCGTTCTAAAGTACATCACTTTATATTTTTGTTAAAATTATAAATAGTTTATGAAGATACATCTTCACTTTTTCATTTTGCTTATTATGAAAATACTGGGTTGATGTTGACCAGCTCTCCTCTTTCCGTGTGAATGTGTATTGTTATATCTAGCCATTATTTCATAACCAAGCACCTCTTTGTGCATGCACATACATTGGTGTTAACATTGTAATTGTAATCACGGCCATAACTCTAGAAGATGGCCCAGTGTCATTATTTTAAAATCATGGCTATATTGGATTGGTGATATTAGTAATTCAAATAAACATTGCATTTCATTAGTTTAGCATACGAAATAGGAAATTTTTATTATATTATCTATCGTGGATGCATTCAATTAACATTTTAAATGTTTCATTTTAGCAGATGTTAACATTTCTTATGCATATTTTATAGTGATACGATGCTTTTTTTTTCATTGAAAAGAAATGTCAGATCTGTGTGCATTGTTTTATCATTGTCTTTAACTACTGGTGTCCCATATTTATTCTATTGCCGTATAAAATAGTTGCCAAACTGATAGAAATCATGTTTATCTCATTTCATGGCTTTTTGAAGTGGACTCACATTTGTGTACACCGTTAATGGGATATTCATCTATAACATTCCATTCTCATGAGCAAAGCGGCGTAATTATAAGACCCTTGCGCCGCTGGTGCGTCACTTTTTGTCATTTTGTGACGCTCCAATGGCGCAGGAGCCTGCTCCAGATTTACCAGGGAAATCGTAACTCTGAGGCAGCGCCAAAAACGTACGCCTCCCCACGTGAGGCGTAAGGAAGGCACAACAGGGAGAAATAGCATTTATTTCTCCTCGTTTTTTTCCTTTTTCCATGGGTGCTGCTTTCTGCAGGACATATAGAAAGAAGAAAAAGCCTTTTGTGATTGTTTTTGTGCAAGAAGGTTTCCCTTCCTGCACAAAGACAATCATCCCCACAACGTAGGCTCCCTTGCACCATGGTGCAAAGGTGCCTGCGTTGGCACACGGCAGACGATTGTGTGCCTGTGCAGAGGAAAAGGACAGGAATGCGCCGCATCTGATAGATATGGCACTTTCCTGCCCTTTCCTTTTGCTGTAGGGCAGCACAGCAGATAGGCCTGCGGCGCTGCTCTACAGCAAAAACTCACAAATGAGACCCGATGTCTTTGATGCAATTCGTTATAGCGTTAGACTGTAAACCAAAAGGTGGTTCCAGACAATGAGGGATGGGTAGAATTTATTATCTTCACAGTCATTTTATTATTTTATTTTTGGAGTATTTAACTTTGAATTCTAATTTCTCTATTGCACCTCCCACCTCCCATCTTTCCTTCACAAGGTAATGGGGGGGGGGAGGGTTCTTGTGACAGAAGGAGCCGAGAGAGTTCCTCATCAGCCCTGAGAAAGATCTCCACCCAGACCATCCTTATGTGTTTTTCCCTTTCCTTTATTTTTTACTTTAGATGCACCTGCTTGACATCGTTCCCTGTTCTGGTTTGGACTAGAGTGCTGTACATACTTTGGGGGATATTTAAAAGGGGGTGTGCCATTGGAATGTCACTTTTACCGAAGTTCCGGTGGCGCAATGCCCTGCTCTATATTTACAAAGTGGCGCTAAGCCACTTTTTGTGGCTTAACTCGGCCTTGTGAATAAGGCCCCTTTACATGCTTCACTTAGAGTGAAAGGGATGTGCAGTGGGTGTTGCTTTGGGTGTTCCACAGCAACACCCATTGCTTTTTGATGCTGCCCCAGATTTACAAGGATCTGCAAATCTGAAGTAGTGCTAAAAACGAACGCCATGCAAAAGCAGGCATTAGATTGGCGCACTTTTATTTCTCCTTGTGTTTGCTTTTTCTATATGTGCTGCCTTCTGCAGCACCTATAGAATGAACAAAACACCATTAATGATTGTTTTTGTGCATGAAGGTGTTCCTTCATGCACAAAAACTAATTAAATAATACTGATTTACTACTGGTATGCACCACACATAGAATTAGCATATCGCCATTATTGATTGTTTATGTGCAGGAAGGGACACCTTCCTGCAACTCAGGCAGCTTTGCACTATGGCACAAGAGTGTCTGTCTTGGTGCTAGGCAGCTATTTTTAGCACCAGACCTAGGGAAAACACAAGGGTGTGCCATATTTTTGTAAATACGGTGCATCCCTGCATTTTGGAAATGGCACAGCGCAGTGCTGAAAGGTTTGCTGCAGTGCTGCGTCATTTCCGTTTACATATGCACCTCCTTTTAGTGCCTGCACTTTTAGAGTGTGCATCCGGCTAGTCTGTTCTTTCGCAGCCAGTACTTCAGAGCAGAGCAGTACATTGTCCATTACACCCTCCAGTTCATTGACACTAGCACCACCACCCCACAAGGTTTCTCAATTTCCTAAACGTTTTTCGCCATGAAAGCCGTGCTAATACATACATAAATATGCATGCACAAATGTCTATTTGCTCAATGTTCAAATGCAACCTCCCTCCAGTGGCGTTTGGCTAGTCATGTGGCACTGGCATGGTATATCCCTGAGTCAGCAGACACAGATTACCCGCCGCGGTGCTCATCTTCCCAATTCCATTTCAGCACATCCGTTTGGCTGGTTAGTGATGTGCTGCATCAGCTGGATTTGGGAGGACCATGTACATCATACAATGAGTGCATTTATCTCTCAGCTAGACATGTTCTACTCCCAGCCCACACCGAGTACGCTGCTTGCCTGTGTAACAGGAAGCATGGCTGGAGACATGGCTTACCATTTAAGTCTCAGTGAGCACAGGGGAGTGATACTACAAATCCACTCATAAAGGAATAGCTACTTGTCCCTGCAGACTGTCTACATGGTCTAGAAGGGGTTTTTCTTGTGTAGAGAAAGCATTAAGCAACAGTGTTCATATGCTAAGCTGCATTTCTCAGCAGCCCAGGTACTCCCATGTGTTTTGGATATGTGGTAGCCCTCATGGGTTTCCTTGCATAACTTCCTCTATGGCCCAAGCTGTTTTGCCATGCAACTGTGATAGCATGTTGATGCAGCCAGGACCTTGCTACGTGGACCTCCAGTTTCCTTGCAAAAGCTATTGCATTCCTTTGGGCAGTTTAGGTTTCTGCCAATATTCAATGGTAGGGGTCGGTAAGACAGTGGCGGTGGCGGGGGAAGGGCGGAGATGGGGTACTTTGCAGTTTAGCGATTTTGAGAAACACAGAAATGCTGCTGTCAGATTTGAGGCTTAAGCCTCAAACGCAGTAATTTTATCCTATGGGAGAAACATACACTGCATGGGGGTACTTGCAATCAGTTTACATGGTAGTTCTTCCGGACTGAGGTATGTAAGGCCAAAGTCCTTAGAACTGCCAGCAGTTTTGGGTTACCTGCACTGGTGTGTTGGGTGCAGAGATATTGGTCACAAGGGTAGCCTCGAACGATGCAGCTGAAGTCTATGCAGAAAACCTGCAACAGAAAAAGGCTGCAGGTTGGGACTTAGGGACAAGTCCTTCGGAACACAAAGGAGGGCGCAGTTCTTGAGAGTCTCTGGAGCAAGTGTGCACTGTCGGTATGCTCGAACTCAGGCTGGGGGGAACATGTGCAGAGGTGTTTTTGGCGGTGGGTAGCTTGCATTGGAGGCTCGCACTTTTGTGGTTGACCTGGAGATGAGGACAAAACAGGGCAGCAGGGTTAATCTCAATGATGGCCTCTCTGGTGCTGATGTTCCATGTAGGTGGGTCAGTCTTGGCTGAGTTTATGTCTGGGCTGGGCACTGAACAAGCCTTGGCTGCTGCAGCATGGAGCATGGTGACTTCCTCCTAGGTGTCTGCTGCATCCGTTGACCCGGTGGGCAGCAGAGTAGTGAACCAGACTTTACCGTCGATACCTGCAGGCTCCAGGGAAGTGGCTCCTCCATTTCAATGGAGATGCTGATGGGCTGGCAAAGTGCTAGCAGCTCTTCAAGGCTTTTTGGGGATGCACAGCTTAAGGATGAGTTGGGTCTTTGCAATTGTCGAGACAGAAGTGGGCAGGCAGAGTTTGGTGCCAAGTCCAAATCTATTCTTCAGTTCTTCCTGTCTTCGGCTCTTTGCTCTTCTTCTTCTTCGGTCAGATCAATCTGAGTTCCTGATGTCATGGGGCCACCTAAATGCTGAATTTAGGGGTGTTAAGAAGAGTATAGGATAGTAGCCAATTGTCTACGTACCCTTTGAGTCACTACACTCCCTATATGATCACTTCCTGTAGGGAGTGGGCGTACTCTTTCCCCGAGTTCCTAATTCCAACAACAACAAAAAAATGGTGGAATCCTTCATGGAGCACATCAGGTATCCTACCTTAGGGGTGTGACTAGCCTGGTGGTGCACCTACTGCATAGCTAAGTTTCCGTCTGTCCTGGTGCCAAATGGACCTCAGGGCAGGGGGTGGCATCTCCCAGGTCTGGGGGAAGCCAGGGTTATATATCAAAGGTGGCAGGGACTTTGAAGTCTCTGGCCTTGAGATGTTAAATCGCTAGCCATCTTGCTGGAGGAGGTGTGAATACCTTACCCTGGAGCAGGCATTATTTCTGGCCTCAGAGAGTGTGGGCTCTCACCTGCAGGTGGTTATAAACTTGTCTGTGGTGGCAGGCTGGACAATACCAGTCAGTGCACTAGAGGACTAATAGGATGCAGGGGGCAACTATAAGTTGCCCTCTGGGTGCGAGTGATAATAAAATCAAATACTGGAATCAGTATGGATTTATTAAGATAAGGATTTTAATACCAAACACCATAGGTTTCAGTGAAGCCAACCTGTAGCTGGGAAACTCGTAATGACCAGTGCCCACTATATATACTTAAGATCGCTTCCCTGTTCACTTGTACCAACTAATAATTGAACTAGACAGCACAGGGACATATCTGCTCGTGCAGATTTGTCCTCTCATGTAATTTAATTTACACTGCCTTAGAGCTACAAGGCCTCTTGTAGGAGTGACTTACACATATCACATGCAGTGAGTGTGCCATGTAGTGTTTTCAATCATGGTTTTAACCATGACACGTAGTCTGAAATAGCAGGCCACCTGCTATATGTATGGGGTCCCTTAGGGTGGCATAATACATGCTATAGCCCTTAGGGACCCTCTTTAATAACCAGGCCCTACGTACCAGGGGTGTCACTTACTAGCGATTTACAGGGGTGCTAAATTGTCTGGTAATTGTGTGATAATTAGACAATGTTGCCTTGTTTCAGGGTAAGAGCACTGACACTGGGGCTGGTGAGCAGGATACCAGTGCACAATAGTCGAAAACATCAGTACTAGTGACAAAAAGTGTGGGGTGACCATGACAAAAAATGGCAATTTCCTATAGTGGGTAGCTGTGGATTTTGGGCTCCAAGTCAGTCGGCACCTAGGGAAATCTACCAAACCAACACATTTGTGAAAACTAGATATCCAGGGGAGTCCAGGATGGGGTGACGTGCATGGCTCTCATCAGGTTTTTTTACCCAGAATCCCCTGCAGAGCTCAAACTTTGCCTAAAGAAACACATTTTCCTTGCATTTCTGTGAGGTAAAGTCCTGCAATCTGCAGGCAACCAAAAAAGTACCTCCACCCAGCAATCCCCTAAGTCTCCTGATAAAAACAGTGCCTCACTTGTATGGGACGGCCAAGCACCTGCACACAAAGAGCGCCAAATGCAATGTAGACACATCAAATTTTTCCACTCAAAAACAATGTTTTTTTGCATTGTGCATAGCTCTTGATCTTAGACCCCAACTCAACTGGCACAGAGAGAAACCTACCAAACCAGCACATTTTTAACAACTAGACACCCGGGGAAGTCCAGGGTGGAGTGACTTGTGTGCCTCTGATCAGGTTTTTTACCCATGATCCCCTGCAATGCTCAAACTTTGCCTTGCTTTCTGTGAGGTAAAGTCCTGGAATCTGCAGACAGCCACACATTTCCTACTGCCCAGCATTCCCTCAAGTCGAGAAAAATGGTGCCTCACTTGTGTGGGTGGGCCAAGTTCCTGCAAGAGGGAAGGGTCCAAAATGTTTTGTGGAGACCTAAAAATTCTCTATCAGAAAAGGGCCTCATTTTGAAAGGAGGTACCTGCATTTTTGATCCCAGGCTCGGTGACCATCAAGGGAAACCTATCAAACCAGACCTTTCTGAAAACTAGACATTCATGGGAGCCCAGAGATGTGTAGCTTGTGTCATATGTCCCGTGCAGGCCCATTGTCATTTCCCCTATGTTAGCATAAGCACATTGCAGACTGCCCTCTGCTTTACGCACGCTACTACAAACATATTTAGCTTTGTGCCAAACTGTACTTTCACACAGAACCTGCCACTGTTTTCATGTTCTGTTCTTTCATGGGATTTAGTATGAACACTGTAGACAAGGTCAAACAACCATTTTATTCTGTTGTGGTCAGGCCCTAGTACCTAGAAAAAAGCAAAATGCAGCTGTTGTGTGGGAACATGTACTTTTGTCATATAGGTACACACAAACAGGTAAAAACACACTTGGAGAGGGATCTTTCCAGGTAAGAGATCGTGACAGCACCTGAGATGCAGAACTTTCATCGGTGCATGCTAAGGTATGGGGTCTACTGCCAACACCCAGAGATCTTCTGATATATAATCACTTTGCTTCTGTAGAAGGGGAGGGAGGTTAGTCTATCCTATCATATACAATGACAGCTCCATTTATGTTTCATCGACTACTTACTATGCTGACCGTATTTGTGTTAGGCATTTTCTTACTTATTGTGGCACGTATAGTGCATACTAGAGCACAATAGTTAAAATAAAAATTTTAAACTTTTCCCATGTCTCTGTCAGAACTTATTGTGGACTAGTACAAGTGTGAGAGCGACAGGGTGGGTCCTGCAACCGCGATTCCTGAGAGGGTCAGGAGTGTTGTGTTCTGGGATGTCTAATCACTTGTGCCTCTGTGAGTGAGTAAGTAGGAGGGCAAGTGAGATACTATAGCTAGTCGGTTCCGGACTCATGGATACTCAATTTGGTAGGATGACTCAGTCCCTGCCTGCTAAGGTTCTTTGATCCCAAGCATAGTTATGTGACTCTACAGAATCCCTAGTAATGAAAGCAGGCAACAGTCTGCATGCAGTGTGCACTGTTCTTGGGAGCTACCGTTCCAGTAATCTTAAGTTAAGTTTCTCTGTTGATCATAACATAAACACACATAAATCCATAATCAAACATTTTCTATCTCAAAAAGAGCAGTCAGAATGATATGGAAAACAATTGCATCATTGTTTCACAAAATATTTCTGTGGATATTCACAAGAATATGTAGTTTTCAGCTATTCGCTATGTGGCTCTAAGGCTAATCCTAACAGTCATCAAATACAATAATCAATCAATACAGATATGAGTTTGCTCAATAAATTCACATATCACTTCGAGTTCAAGCAGTCCGGTGCCCAATGCATTTCGGGAATAAACTTTCCCTTCATCAGGGGCGATGTCCTAAAACAAAAAATACATTGGTATGTACGTGTATCTAATCGTCCTGATTTTATAACACTCAAGAGGACCGGTTCTTACAGAGAACAGAAATCTAAAAATCATTGTCATGTTCCAGTGTAATCCAGTGGAAAAATACTAGTAGTCATTACATAAGTGAAAGTTATCACTATTAGAAAGTGAGCTGTGGTGTAGTATGAATTCATGCACAGAGATAAGGAAATTATGTGGAATAGACGCTTCAAATAGAAAAGAACCTAGATTCCACATGATCAATGAAAATGAGTGTTTTTAACTCTACTAGATGCAGAAGAGCCAATCTACAGTGCAAAAAAACGCTTCCGGTGATACCAGTTCTACAACCAACACCTAATGAGTGGAGTTTACCTATGCTTGATCTCCAAGTCCTCAGAGTGATGTGGTAGAATGATCCAACTAACTCGACCTCAGTAGTCTAATGGGAACATAAATGGTTGCAAAAAAGTGTGATGAAGATACTATATGAACATGAGACCACTGTGAGTATAACGCTTCTGTTGGTCTTATAAACCAAGATGCAGAATAATTATGCCCAACGTTATGTATTTTAGTGCATTTTAGTGGTAACCACACAACTCGTGTCTACCATTTTAACGGGAATCTATTGCAAAACTCTTTGTACATAATCTTTCGTGAACACAACTAAATCAACACTAACCTTCAACGTGCACCAAATGTGGACTCTCGAAGAGAGGGCCTGCAGTAACTTTATATGTACTCGACTGCCATCTATAAGAAGTCCAATGTTTAACATTACTCGCTGCGCAGAATCAAGTGCTAAGTGAATACAAGTACCACTGAAATAACAGTATCGTACCTTAAATGAAGGCTGTTCCAGCATCATTCGAGCGCGTACTATTAAATCCCAGACTCTAAAGACGAACTGATGACATCCCTGCAATCAATACAGGAAAACTGTATAAAATAAAGGGTATATGATTATACAACGCTAACAAGTACGACGCATGGCATTACTACGCAAATTTGACTTCGCAAGTGACTTTACCACGGAGATTTTTAGAACGCAGGATTTAACATCGCAAAAAAAAAAAACGTTACGAAACATCTAACGTCCCTTAGGCACATATGTAATTTAAATCTACATAACGATAGTGATAGGCTAAATAAAATTTTCTTAACTGCATAACAACCCAATAGATCGATTTTTTAAACAATCAAAAACAACAAATTACCTTAGATTTATAAATTCATTTAATTTAAATTAAAGTGTGCTTAAATATATATTTTATATACATTTTTTTAATATAGATTATATTCTTACCTGACACCTGCATGCCTTTCACCAGCAGCCCTACTTCCATCCACCTACGGAAACAAGCTTCAAAACACGTCTACCAAAATTAAAAAAGGACTTCTATTATGATTTACACGCCACGTCTTTGGGGAGGCTCTTTCCTTCAACGTCAGAGGCACTGAAAAGCGTTTTTTTAAATGTAAGTAACCCTCTCGGTTTTTGGGGGGGGAGGGGGGAGACCCACCCAGTCCCCCCAAGCCAACGCAGAACGTACGGGCAAGACAACTGGAAGGAATACCACTTGCGTGGTAAAGACGGTCGTGGAAGGCACCCGCATTGAAAAGACGTTTGCATGGTAAGTGTACCGTAGTAAAAGTTATGAGTGGTAATGCCTTCGTAGTAAATGATGTTCCCCTAAAATAAAGCTTTTAAATCACTATCCAAACACCTCAAAAACCGGATAACCTCCACCTAACCATCATCAAACATACCTGGTAAGGGGTGCCTTTACACACACATGTTGATTCAATATGATGTCGATCCTGGCGAATTTCTCGTGCTGAATAGCCATTCTATATAAATGCGGAAGGTTACCATACAACTAAAAAAGTGCGCGACTGAAACCAGACGTTATGAGAACTTGGGTTTATGGGAGATGTAGTCTGTGTTTTCACCGGTCGAAAAATGCAGTAAACAGGGACGTCTGATATAGATTATTCAAACCGTACTCCTCAACACGGCACTTAAGTTGTGCTAAAATGTCAACAGATTCCTACGGTGACCTCTGTCTGACGGACGAAATAAACAACCATAGTAAAACCTCTTAACTGATCGCGCTTAGCCATGAACTTGCTGAGTGTGTCTGCATTTAGAGAGATGACAAGGTACTGTGTGGAGGTGTAAAGAAGAGTGGTGTTTGAAAAACATCAACTGCAGCTTGTGTCTATATGTTATATGATGTACACGGACAACAATGTTAGAGCGGAAATGGTGATCAAAGTACTGCATTTTTATGGTTCTGTACACTTTCAGTGTAGTTTGGTGATATGAATAAAGGAAAAACATATGAATATAGCAGTAGTATATAATTACATATTTGTACCATTTCCCCTAAATAACATACATGCACACAAATAATAATAACATGTGTTAACCAAATACCTCCAGTAGTGATAACCAGAAATACCTAAACAAAAAGATAATGTGTATACACAATAATGGATCCAGTGAACATTCTGTTGGAAAAAAAGACAATGTAGTTGCTCTGTATATTCAGAATACAATTAAACCGTGATACAATGCTAATGTACACAATGTCACATGATATATATACTGTATGACATTCAAATAAATGAACTTCGAATCTTAGATATATGATAATGACTTCCTTAATGTTCCCTGAATCTCAAAATCATAACGGTAATTGATATATACATATTTTAGCCTCGATAATGGTTGCTCATATGAAGCAGTATCATAAAGCTGAATATTTCTTACTCCCACCATGTGGTACTTTTAAAATGACAGATAACAGCTTAGGTCAATCCTGTCATTAAGGCCCTGTGGGGCTAGTGTCTGTAAAAAATCAATCCAGAATACCTCTTGTTGTAAAAGTTTTAGACCTTCCAGTTTGGGGACTACTTCAATTATTTGTGCTCTAAGCTGGGCTATGCTATGATGACTCTCAAGCCAATGATTTGCCACTGATGATGATCTGATTTGAGTGCGTATAGTGCTCTTGTGTTCAGACAATCGAGTTTTAAATTTGCGTTCAGTCTTACCTATATAGGCTTTCCCACAAGGGCATTTTAGGCAATATATTATGTGAGTCGTATTGCAATCTGCAGAATGTTTTAAAGTGATCTTTTTACCAGAAATGGGATGTAGTAATGTATTGCCTGTAATAATGTTGTTGCAATGAGTGCAGTTATGGCATTTGAGTGTACCTTTGTATGTCAAATTGTCTGTCGATTTGACCGGTGTCTTTTTCATGTCATGCAGATTTTTTCCTCGAGTAAATGCGAATATGGGTTTTTCATCATATATGCCATTGAAATCTTTTTCATTTTGCAAGAGATCCCACCTTTTCAAGACAATTTTTTTGATACGTTCGGAAGCTGTAGAATACTTGGAGACAAAGGTAAAGGTGGACCGTCTTTTCTTCGCTGGAGTGGCCAAAAGTGTAACACGATTTTAGATGGCCAATCTGTCAATACTTTGTTGGAGAATAGCTGTGGGGTATCCTCTCTGTTCAAACATGACCTGGTGTGCAGATAATTGATGTATTAGGGTGTCTTCTTCTGAGCAGATCCTTTTTATCCTCAAAAAATGTGAATATGGTAAGTTGGAAATCAAACTTCTAGGATGAAAACTGGAAAATAGTAACGTACTATTCCTGTCAGTAGGTTTGGTGTATATTTCCATAGTAAGTTTGTGTGACTGTATATTCTTCTTTATAAGAACATCCAAAAAATTGACTTGTGTTGTACTAATGGAATGGGTAAATTAAATCCTCGGGTTTCTTGTGTTCAATTCATTAATCAGGTGTACCAGTTCGACTTGTGATTTGGACCATATCAGAAAGATGTTGTCTATGTATCGACAATATTGAACCAGACCTTGACACCAACTGTCTCTTGTGAGAATGTGTTCATGTTCAAATTTGAACATATAGATGTTGGCATACGCCGGTGCTCCCGAAAAACCCATGCTGGTACCTGACAATTGTCCATAATACTTGTCTTGCCATTGAAAATAGCTATGATGTAGACAAAAATGTGAAGGATTTAACAGAAAAATACAGGTGTCTTGTGGTAAATCCAGTTTGAGCAGGGCCCATTCAGTGGCCTCGAGACCCTCTGAATGTGCAATTGAAGTATATAAGGCTGTTACGTCAATGGTACATAGTACCCAATCTTTATTGAAAAATTGTTGAATGACCTCTATTTTGTTTAGAAAATCAGCGGTGTCTTTGGTGTAAGTACACCAACCTTGTAAAAACTTTTGTAGGTAGTAGTCAAGGTATTTGCCAAGAGGATCAAATATAGAATTGAACCCAGATACAATTCGGCGAAATGGGGGATCTACCGGATGTTTATGTATCTTTGGTGTCATGTATAACCTTGGTCTCCTAGGTTTTTGAGTGGCAAGATAAGATTTCAACTGTGAATCAATGATTCCCATAGACTCTGCAGATTGAAGGAGATCTGTTAGTGTTTTTTGCAGAAGTACTGTGGGGTCATTGTCAAGAATTGTATAGGTATTGCCATCATTGACATGCTCTTCCACTTTACGTACATAGTACACTGTCTCCATTATCACCAGGGCTCCGCCCTTATCTGCGGGTTTCAAAGTCAAGTTTTGATTGTAAGCAATAGATTGAATCGTGCGTCGATCATATTCGGTAAAATTGGAACTTCTAGAAACCGTATAGTTAATTTTAGCCAGGTCTTGTTTAACGGTTTCTTCAAAGAAATCAAGAATTTTATGTGAGATAGGAGCCTGATATCTACTTTTTATTTTAAATTGACTCAAAACATTCTCTTCTTGCTCTTGGGTCTCTTGAACCACGTTGGAAAAGTAATGTCTCAACCGTAATTTCCGCATACATTTGTGTAATGCAATGTTAGTTTCCAATGCATTGGTTACAGTGGTGGCTACAAAAGACATCCTTTTATCGAGAGTAGATATTTGTTGTTTGGTTAGCTCCGTTGATGAAATGTTAATGATCAAGCTACACTCTTGCCACTGCGTAGAGTTTTTCCTTTGTCCTCACCGTGTTTTGCGATGGGTGCCTCTATCGATTTTTCGCTCATGTTCGGCGGTGGTTGGCCTTGATACTGAACCTGTGATAAAAAAGGCGAGGTGGTTGAAGTTGTTGCTGTTTGATCAGATGCTGATTGTGTGACGGTTGCTGTCTGGACTAATGGTACGGATCTTGACTTCAAAATAGATTGTCTTGACGAGGAAATATCTTGATCAGTGGTGACGCTTTCTTCACTTGAGGTGTTGGTCCTGTTAGATGTAAAGCGTTTTTTTGCATATATCTCAGCCCAGGTATAAACCTCATTGAGTTTATAATCGATGGTATCCCGTCGATATTTTCAGATTTTGCCTTCCTGCAGTTCTCTTCTATAACGACCCAACTTTTGATTAAGCTCATCCAATGTTACAGACCATGTTTCAGGTTCAATTCTCCTTTCTAGTTCTCTTTTGAGGTTAAAAATCTCTTCATCAAGATCTTTGATTGTGCGGGACAGTTCTTCTATAATTAATAAAATTAAATCAAGCGAACATTTATTAAGGGTTGAAACCATTTCTCCATAAATTTCGCATTCAGGTGAAATCTAAATAGCATAGGCTGAAGTGATATTCTCAGTCCTCGTGCAATTCTTTTGGCTCGGTGATATTGGACCAAGGTGGAAGCATGGAGTCTTTGATTCAACTGCCTACGGGTGAGGTATTCTAGCTGCTTAAGTTGTTGGATAGTGGACCCCGTGAATGTCAACCAATTTAACTTCTTGAATGAGTACATATATGTCCGTGGCTTCCTCATTAGTGTACACTAATGTCGTAGCTCTGTTTTTACTTATACTCGTGATAGTGTCAAATGATGGCATTTTTGCAAAAAAACAATTTATTTTAGAAAAACAATATACCTATTATGCGGTGCAGCCTCAGAGTTGCCAATGGTGAACTAAAGTTAGAGGGGTGATTGAGGCGCACAAAACGTACTACTATCTCTACAGTCTAGTCTAAATAATTAACACAAATAATGCAGAATCCCTGCAACACTTGTGTGGTTCCCCCAATGCTTTCTTAGCCATAATTCCATGCAAACATCAAATTTAGCCAAAAAGCCAAATTTACCTCTAATTTCTGTATGGGAAAGTTGGGGGATCACAGGGCTGGCACACATATCTACCATCAAACTCTTAATAGGAGCTAAGAGGGAATAAGGAAAGGGTCGCCCTCCACTCAAAACCTGTAATACAACAACAGACCCAGTCCAAAACGGCGTCAAGGCATATCAGTGACTCTAAAGAAGGGGCAGTCCAAATATACTGCTACCAATCGCTCCCTTATACAGTTTATAAGGAGATAATGCACTGTACTCCGCCCACGTTAAAAGACAAACCTGTTCTCCCCGACAGTACCACAGAACAACTATTGTGACCCAAAAGCGTTGGTCGCAAGAGTCCACACAATAGTGTTGGACTGAATTCTTAATAGAAAAAATGTTTGAGAAAACAAGTGACGCATCACGGAAACACCACCAACGGGGTAACTGGTATGTAATTTCCAGACAAGCCCCTGTCTCATCATCGGTAGTCACTTGCTTCTCAAAGGAAATAAGAAGAAAGAAAAGGAGTGTCCAAAACAAACAACAAAGATTGTGACAAACAGTGGAACGCAGATGTCTCTGCTGGTGACAAACACAAACATAAACAAGTGCCTAAAAACACAGCACACAGTTCCCTTAACCAATTTTATTCATAGGGAGGTGATTATATGCTGTTTGTGTTAAAAAGGCTGGTAGCTATTCATGCATACCATTACCTAATGCCAGTGCAGACATGTTTCACTGCTATAACACCTTAAGCAGTTTCATCAGGGCTGCACTCATATGCTGCCACTCAACCTTTGGACACTAGTTCTGTGAGCACTGTCAAGGAAGAACCGGTGAACGAACATGGTTAAAAACATGTAAACCCATGGTTAGCAATTCGTATGTAAAAAAGAAGAAGATGGTGTATAGGGAATATTACCCAGAGTCAGCCAAGTTAGTCATACCAGCCGCTCCAGTATCAGAAAAGTACCAGGGTACTCCAATAGTGAGTTTCCCCCTTCACTTAGTCTTAAGTTTTCTGTTGGAAAGAGAGTATACACAGATATGTAAAATACATTGTCATCAGAATCACAAAGACATTTATGTCATTGTGTAACACATGGCCCCTAATCAATTTGTCACCTTCTGTAGTACAGTCTACAGCCCCCCTGCTTGATTCATGCTAAGCAGTCAAACCATGGGGACTGTAGATCTACTATAAGGACGCTAGGTAGCTATAACTCAATGCCCCCTGCCAGAGTTATTTAGGGAAGCCGTATGTAATTCGAGCCTGACTGCCTTTATAAACAGAATGGTCATCGTTAGTTCGTTCGGCAGGGGAACACTCACAGCCCCATATAAAAAGTGCTGACGGAAGCCAAGTGCACCCCGAGCCCGGGTACCTTCGTGAACACATTCGAGCCCGACTGCCTTTATAAACAGAATGGTCATCGTTAGTTCGTTCGGCAGGGGAACACTCACAGCCCCATATAAAAAGTGCTGACGGAAGCCAAGATACCGATATCTAGCCTCACCGTAATTACGGTGAGGCTAGATATCGGTATCCGGGTAACGGCAGGTACTGAGCATGAGAGGGTGACTGGTCCGATTGTTCGTAATACTCTTTACAGTGGGACAAGAGTACTTTTCTGATGAGGCCAGCTTGGCAACACACGGGGACCCATGTGTTCACGAAGGTAGCCGGGCTCGGGGTGCACTTGGCTTCCGTCAGCACTTTTTATATGGGGCGGTGAGTGTTCCCCTGCCGAACGAACTAACAATGACCATTCTGTTTATAAAGGCAGTCGGGCTCGAATTACATATGGCTTCCCTAAATAACTCTGGCAGGGGGCATTGAGTTATAGCTACCTAGCGTCCTTATGGTAGATGTACAGTCCCCATGGTTTGACTGCTCAGCACGAATCAAGCAGGGGGGCTGTAGACTGTACTACAGAAGGTGACGAATTGATTAGGTGCCATGTGTTACACAATGACATAAATGTCTTTGTGATTCTGATGACAATGTATTTTACATATCTGTGTATACTCTCTTTCCAACAGAAAACTTAAGACTACGTGAAGGGGAAAACTCACTATTGGAGTACCCTGTACTTTTCTGATACTGGAGCGGCTGGTATGACTAACTTGGCTGACTCTGGGTAATATTCCCTATACACCATCTTCTTCTTTTTTACATACGAATTGCTAACCATGGGTTTACATGTTTTTAACCATGTTCGTTCACCGGTTCTTCCTTGACAGTGCTCACAGAACTAGTGTCCAAAGGTGGAGTGGCAGCATATGAGTGCAGCCCTGGTGAAACTGCTTAAGGTGTTATAGCAGTGAAACATGTCGGCACTGGCATTAGGTAATGGTATGCATGAATAGCTACCAGCCTTTTTAACACAAACAGCATATAATCACCTCCCTATGAATAAAATTGGTTAAGGGAACTGTGTGCTGTGTTTTAGGCACTTGTTTATGTTTGTGTTTGTCACCAGCAGAGACATCTGCGTTCCACTGTTTGTCACAATCTTTGTTGTTTGTTTTGGACACTCCTTTTCTTTCTTCTTATTTCCTTTGAGAAGCAAGTGACTACCGATGATGAGACAGGGGCTTGTCTGGAAATTACATACCAGTTACCCCGTTGGTGGTGTTTCCGTGAGGCGTCACTTGTTTTCTCACACATTTTTTCTATTAAGAATTCAGTCCAACACTATTGTGTGGACTCTTGCGACCAACGCTTTTGGGTCACAACAGTTGTTCTGTGGTACTGTCGGGGAGAACAGGTTTGTCTTTTAACGTGGGCGGAGTACAGTGCATTATCTCCTTATAAACTGTATAAGAGAGCGATTGGTAGCAGTATATTTGGACTGCCCCTTCTTTAGAGTCACTGATATGCCTTGACGCCGTTTTGGACTGGGTCTGTTGTTGTATTACACATATCTACCACCCAGCATTCCGCCAGGTCTCCTAATAAAAATTCTACCTCACTTGTGTGGGTGGGACAAGTGCCTGCAACAAGGAAGGGCCCAAAACGTATTGTGGAGACATCAAAATCATCTATCCCAAAACAGGCCTTGTGTTGCAAGGGGGACAACTATGTTTTTTGTCCCAGGCTCAATAACCTTCTTCGGGAAGCCTACCAAGCCTAGACATTTCTGAAAACTAGACACCCGGGGGAGTACAGGGAGGTGTGGCTTGCATGGATCCCCCAATGTTTTCTTAGCCAGAACCACCTGCAAACCTCAAATGTAGCTTAAAGTCAAATTTTCCTCACATTTCCGTGTGAGAAAGTTGTGGGTTCTCCGGCCCGGGACAAATTTCCTACCACCCAGCGTTCCCCCAGGTCTCCCAATAAAAATGCTATTTCACTTGTGTGGGTGTAAGTGCCTGTGACAGGGAACCCTACTAAACCCAGACATTTATGAAAACTACACACCCAAGGGAATCCAGGGAGATGTGACTTGAGTTGGGGAAACTGTGACGTCATCATGCCTCATAGCAGGTTGACATCACAGATGGGTGGAAGATTGGTGGGGAGGGATACAAAAGCGATTCTGCATCTTCCCTGGCAAAAAAAACACTTTGAGGAAGTTAGGTTCTCCTGCTTTGCTTGCTCACTGAAATTCAGTTTGGACATCATGCCCCTCCATTTTTGAAAATCACTAGTCACTGGGCATGATACCAGAATATCACATCGAAAATATTGTCTGACAGCAATATCGTGCCTTGAATATTATAAAACAATATCATTAACAAAAATGTCACTACATTGGAGTTAATAATAGAAAATCTACACTTAATGGGAAAATATTTCTGTACAGTATATTTATGATACCATATTTTCTATTAGGTAATTTTTTGTTGACCATGCTCAGACATTAAACCTTTGTATGATCTACCATGCTAGGATTATTTTTTTTAATTTTTTGCAGGCATGTTTGTGCCCATTTGTTTCACGTTTGTCTGGTATACAAGGGTTTAATATGTTGTAGAAAATACAGCACATCATCCAAGACTCTTGGATGAAATTTATGGAACTCTTTTACACACCCTTTCTTTTCCCAACCAAAACCCTTACTGGATTGTTTATGAAAGCGCCAATGGCTTTTGGGCAGAGGCTATGCAAACAGTGGGTGGGGCCAGGGTTGGGAGTGGGCGGTGCCTGTGGTAGAAGGGGATGCAGCAACTTAAGAGAAAACTATGGAATCAGACACTTATTTATTGAGTTCCTTATACATTTCTTTTACCATATTAATTAATGTAAAATTAAATGAACTGTTGCATGAATTATCTCGAAGGGAACCAACGCTAATCCTAAACTGGGGCATGAGTTCAATCTACAAAATAATTAATATACTAATAGGAGTTAAGTGATGCGTAAAGTTAGTGAAATTACAGCGTTTAATGAACAGATGTGGGGGCATATTATCAAAGGCCAGCAATAATTATCGCTGGCCGTGCTTAGCGATAAATGACTTATCGCAGGCTATCTCTGGAATTTATCGCCTTAGCAGCATGTTATTAACAACGCATTTCTCCAGGGCGATAGAAAATTCCAGAGATAGCGAGGTTATCGCCGTTTCCCAGGGAACATCACTGGTTTTCCAGCGATGTTCCCTGCAAAACAGTGATAGCCTTGCTGATACGACCCACAGGGTCGTAGCAGCTTAATCCACCCCAATGTTAGGGATTGTTAGGGATAGGTAAGTCTACATTTTAGCAGATGTTAGTTTTTGGAGAAAACAGCGGACTGCTAAAATGCTGGGGCAGCCTTATAAATATTGTGATGTGCACATCAGCGATCTTTGCAAGGTTGTACTGCCCAGTGACGCCCACTTTGCATCTCATTAGAGATACATAGCGAGGTGGCGGTAACTAGGCTGCTAACATGCGCTAATGCATGTTAGCACTGCCTTGTTAATAGTGCGACAACATTATCTCCGCTTTTCTGGCTTTTAAAGCCAAAAAAGCGGAGATAAGGCCCTTGATAATATGCCCCGTGGTCTCACGGCTAGACTGCCGACTTTGGCGCTTGGGAACCAAGGTTTGAGCCTTGGAGTTCGGAAACCAAGGTTTGAAATTCGGGTCGACTCAACATCCTGAGATTCTGGGCAAATCACTTAATCTCCCTGTGCCTACCAAAAAAAAGTGAATTTGTCCTTTTGTAACGTAACTGGTGTTCATGTAAAGCGCTCCAATAACTTTGGGTCGAGTTTGCGCTATATAAATCTGCACACAAAAAACTGAGCTAATTCAGGTGTTTTTTTTCCTGAAAAAGTCCAGTTTGTTTCAAATTTGCACCTTGATGGCTGCTCATGGTTAAGGATGAAAGAAAGTTATACCGCCTATATTCCTGCCAATCTTTTTTCTTCTGTTTGGTTAACGAAACTATTTGGTATCAAAGATCGTCAAATGGCAGACATCTTGGTATGCAGTTTACTGCAGGACGTTCTGGGAAACGTCTGTCACTCTTCAATGAGCACTGGTTCAGGTTTCCTTCGTCTGCTTTCATCTGTTACATACTTCGGTCAATCTGTTCCAACAGAGCTATGACTGAAAAAACAGAGGTGGAAGACGAGTAAGGCTGAGGAGCTCTCAGCTCACTACAAGACATTCTTAAAACTGACACGAAAAAGTAGGCCCCTAAAACGAAAGGTGACACCCTTTCATTTCCTAGCTCCTCTTGAGATCATATTTTTCTTACAGCACACAAAACTTATCAACTTATAACTTATCACTAGTTATTATGTTTTATTTTTTTTATAAAATTGTGGGTATTTTACTTGGGATATTTAGGGGATTTTGCTGTAGAAACACTGAGACAGAGGGGGCTATTCACTTACAATTAAAAAAAACGTTTGAAATCTATGACATTTTGGTCTCGTCTAAAGATCTGCTTACTTTTTCATTTAAAAAATCCCCAGTGGTCCCTTTGAAAGTCTATTTGTAGATACCAATGCATACTCCTACTACCCTACACTTACTCATGCAGATTTTCCACTTGTGGACAATCCGCAAGGGTAAATTAGGAAACATGTACATTTTAAAGTTTAATATTTCTGTAATTTTTTCTATTGAGAGATTCCTTCCTCTGCACCCCACTTATTTACAAGTTCCTTGCGCCACTGGTGCATCACTCTTTATGATGCACCGGCGGTGCAGAGTGCAGAACCATATCCACGAAGCCAGGCAAAGCCAAATTGCGTGGCTTTTCAAGGCCTCATAGATATGGTGTAAGACGACGCAGTGAAAGTAGAAATGTTGCCTTACACTACGTCAGGGAGGTGTTCCATGGGCTTTGCGGTGGGTGTTCCCACGGAACACCCATGGGTTTTTGACGCATTCCCAGATTTAAAAGTACCCCAGGGCAGGCATAAGAAGCAGGAAAATGTTTATTTCTTCTTGTTTTTTTCACGAAGGTGTCCCTTCCTGCACAAAAACAATCCTGGCAACAACGCAGATACCATTGCACCATTGTGACAGGATGCCTGCATTGGCGCCAGGCACCATTTAGTGAGCTAACACTGTCTGAATGAATAGGAATGCACTGTATCTTGTAACTACGGTGCATTCCTTCCCTTTCGATTTGTCATGGGGCAGCAAAGCAAGAAGACCTGCTGCGCTGCCCAATGCAAATCATTGTAAATGAAACCCACAGTTTGTATATTTACTACAGCCATTATTAGCATTAGGCATTGATGCATGCATATACTACGTTTGTATTGCTGCTTGTAAATAACTATACAATAACCACTTTGATATGGTTGCATACTTACCCAATAGCCACTCCTGCACACTGCTTGGGAACACCAATTTCCATCCCTTATTTAAGACCACAGAGAATCTGCCATATTTGCAGATTTCAAAGTCTTGTGTTCCATTCGGTGGACGTTAATGCCTGCAGCATAATTCTGTGAATCAGGGCGCTGTTTGACATAATAGATTGCCTGTTTTGGAGTCTGAAATGAACGTGGAGTTTCACTTTGTAATCTTTCATTCATTGTTAGTAGTCTGGCATGTATGTACATATTAATTTATATGTTTAGATACATATTACTTACTCAATTACTATAGTGTCCAGATCGGCAAGGTTATTATGATGACTGTATGTTAAGTCCAAGTTTTTTGGTTTGCTTATACCTTTTACAGCAGTTGAATCAATTCACACAAAACTCGACCTGGAAATTTTGTGTGAACATTTTCAGACAATACCGTGTTAAAAAGCTGGTAAGGCTTTAAGAAGACACAGAGGTAGCAACATATTGCTTGCAATGCTATTACTATAAGCGTGTTTATTTACACATATTATGAATTATTTATCTTGGCTAGAAAGTTACTTCGAGACCAAGAATCCTTTTTTCACAAACTTAGATTTGGATGGAAATATCTGTCAATCATCTATGTTTTATAAACCTGAAGAACAAGTGACTTACCTTTGACAACACCTGTTCTGGTAGAGACTATATCTAACTGAAAATTCCTCACCCCTTGACTATCCCCAGGCATCAGACTGGATTCGGAAATGTTTGCATAGCAATTCCCTCCTGTGCCAACAGGTGGTGTCCTGCGATGTTGTTTTACCCCCTGTCACTCTGTCCCACATGGAGTTGTATGATGTTACAACGCATTCCGTTGCAACGCATGCCTTTACCACGCATGTGTTACAACGCGAATGCCTTCCCCACGCATATCCTTTACCACGAAAATGCCTTTAGCATGCACACTTTTAAAACGATTTTCGTTGTGAAAATATGCATGTTACTGGCATTTTTATGCTAAAGGATATCTCTTATCACTATTTATTAACCCTAAAAATTAACCCTTATAATTTTCCCCTGCACAACACCACCCCCTCATTCCTCCTTACCTCTCTACGTCCTCTCCACTCCAAGCCCTTCCCAGGTGACGTTTCACGTCGTTAAGAGGAAGCGGAAGTGTCTTTCCGTTTCCTCGAACGACGCCGATTGCCTCCACATTTTTTCTCCTCAGATTCTTCATTTTACGGAATCAGGTGAGTTTCTTTTTTTGGGGGCGGAGGCCCCCCAAGCCCCCTTTTTTGAACCCACGCTGTTTTTTTGGGGGGGGGGAGACCCCCCAAGACCCCCCTTTTTTTTAAGCCTTTTGCACACATGCCTTACTACGTATCTCGTAGTAAAGGTATGCATGGTAAAGGCTTTTGGTTGTAACCACGCGTGCGTTGTAATGCATGCGTGGTTATGGTTACTCGTGGAAATAGCCGCGTTGTAGTGTCCGTTTCCCCCACATGGATGTGGCATCTGGACCAGAATATATAGGCAATCTATTCTTACTAGCATTAGTTTCTTTCTGAACTCTGTCTGTGCCTACAGACATGGAGCCAATAGAAATCTGTACGAAACAGTGTACAACTTTTTTAGATGGAATCTTATTAAGAATAAACTTAATGAGATCATTCCACAGAATGGGAGAAAGGAGGCGGGAGGGCAGGTGAGGAATCTGTGGTTTGAGTCTCTGCCAGAAAAGATGTTACTGAAGGTAAGTAACTTGTTCTTCTGAGAGACTTCTAACCAGATTCCTCAACTTTTGAATAGATACCAAAGCAGTACCTACCAGGTGGTAGGGCTGTAAAAGGACTCAGACCAGGAACTAATGCAGGACAGATGGGAAATACCCTTCCCGCTGGGCCTGGCTGTCTAAGAAGTTTTGCTTTTTTGTTTTTTACAGTTTTAAATAGCACAAACTACACCCGAAGATATCGGGTATCAGAGATCTTTACATGAGCACCAGCTTCATTACACAAGGACACATTCATTTTTTTTATTCACTGGGAGATTAAGTGATTTGCTCAGAATCACAGGATGTTGAGCGTCGTTGCTGAAACTTAAACCTGGTTCCCCAGCTTCGAGTTCGACCTCTCTAGCCGTAAGGCTACAACCTCTGCTTGGTGAACGTGCGGAGGGATAATCATGTAGCAGCCTGGAAAATGTCCAAGACTGACATACCACACACTAGTGCAGTGGTTACAGCTTTTGGTCAGCTAGAGTGAGCATTCAAACATTCTGGGAGCTGCTTTTTGGCTAACCCATAGAAGATCTTAATAGCTAAGACAATCCATCTAGAGATGGTCTATTTCTGTACTACATTTCCCTTCTTTGTTCCAGAAAAGCCAACAAACAGATGGTCATCTTGTCAAAATTCTCGGGCCCTCTTCACCTAAAAGCTAAGGGTACTTTTAGGATTGAGGCAATGCAACCTTTCTTCCTCGTTTGATGGATTAGGTGATACATAAAATGCTGATAAGGTGATGGATTGCTGTAGGGAGCCGACTCTTTATATCGTATATCAAAATGAGATACACTGAGCAAAGAGTCCAGGTATTCCCTTAGAGTGTGCAGGGGCTTGCTCTAGCAGTCCCAAGGTGCTCTTCTAGAGGTTAGTGTGGTCAAACAGCCTTAGGCTTATCAGAGAGGAGTGTTAGATATCTGCAAATACACACAATAGTGGATAAATGATGCACATGACTCAATAAGGAGATCCACACCAATTTATAAAAACACCACATACCTTTATATATGTTTAGGCATCTGAATCAATACGATCGGGTAAGTACCTTTCTCAAAAGAAATGCTTTTGCATTTCAACAACAATCAAAAGTCAACAGTGCATATTTCAGAGCTGCAATGTTATTATATGGGAGGAAAAACACATACAGCCTGAAAGTTTTTTGCAGCGACTTACCTGACCAACCTCCTAGACTTGAGGTGAGTATGGAGCAACGTCCAAAGCAGCACCAGCCGGTCACCTCCAGCGGCACTAGGGCAGCCAGGTGCAGTCTTGCAAAACAGCGTTAGGTGCCCGATGTTGATCATAGTGGATCAGTCTGTGCCAAAAGAGACTGCAGGGTTGGAATGGGATGCCAATCGGGTTGAACCAACATTAGGGTTCAAGTCTTGCAATGCTAGGGGATTTGGAGGCATCAATGCTCCTCCTCTCCTCAGGCCAGGGTGGCCGGGTGCAGAAGACCTTTGAGGTGACAGGTTTTCTTCGTACGGGAGCACTCGCGGTTGAGGGGGCCTGCACATGGAGCCTCCGGCTACTTTGGAGAATTCACAGGGGTGAGACCAAAGTGCACTCTGTCTCTTGAGAGCTTGGAGAGTATGGTAACACCGTTGACCCACTTCGACTGGGGATGGGGGGCAGTGGTGCTTGGTGGCGTATGGTTTTTGGCGGTTCCGGAGTCCTCGTGGTTCTTCTTTGGGTGCCTGAAGGGAAGCAGCTCCGCTACTCCATGGAAGTTCTTGAGTCTTTATTGAAGGCAGGCAGTCCTCCAAGGCTTTGGAGGCATAACAGCTTGCAGGATAAGATGTATTTGACGGAATTCGACAAGAGAACAGCAGATAGGCCTGCAACGCTGGTGCCTTGTCAGTTGCTCTTCTTCAGTCTTTGCTCAATGTCCTTCTTCTTTGTAAGTCATCAGGATCTGATTCTCCAGTGCCAGAGAGTCCCTTAAATACTGATTATGGGGAGTATAGGGTGGTAGCCAATGGGCTACCTATTCTTGGGGCCACTGCGCCCCCTACATGACCACTTCCTGGGGGAAATGCATATAACCCTGTCCTAGAATTCCTGTATTTGTCATCACCAAGATAGCTAACTTTGAAAAGTTTACCCCACTTCAGGTAGCCCACCTTATGGGTGGCACTAGCCTGAGGGTGCACACACCTATCTGACTAGCTAATGTTTCCACCCGTGTAGGTGGCAAAAGGCTCTGGACAAAGGGTATTGGCTTCCTCGACTGTGAGAGAAGCCAGATTCACATACCAAATGTAGTGGGCTCTTCACCAAGGATATTGACACTGACTGCACAAATTACTCCAACCGCCTGCCTAATTCTGACCCTCCGAATTCCTTCCGGTGTGGTTGTGACAGTAACACTGGGACCAGGCCATTGTGCGCACCACCCAGCTGCAACGGAAGAGGCCTGAGCGGGCGACAAATTGAGAACTCAAACATAGAAGCAGATTCACCAACGTACCCAAATGGAGAAATTTACAAACAACATGAAAACTGTCTGGTAAAATGAACTGTATCTAAAGGAGGAGATTAATCAAGGAGAAAAAAAGCATCCAAATCTCACACGGAAGAAAGTACTGTGGCACCAGGACTAAATCCCACACTAAGATTCTCGAATATACGAACCAGAGCCTGGTCTGCCAGGAACTGAGAAGTTATGATGGATGCAGAGCAAATCCTCTCCATCTCTCCATCTTTTAAAAACAGCACCCAGTTTACTTCAAATGATCATTTACTATTTTTTTTTTATCTCTTACAGTTACCTAAAGAAGACACATGTAACCTAAACGCCTGGTCCCCTCAGTCTGTAGAGTCTGTAGAGGTCCCGCAGAACTCTTTCTCTCTGAAACTTCAAAAGAATTACAGTGAGACAGAGTGCTGGAACCAATGTTACTCTGCGCAATGTTGAGGAAGTCGCATAATCTGCGAATACAGTAAAGTCCTGGAATCAGACACCTGACTTCGCTTGTTTCAGACTCTAGATGCTACATCTGAACTCTAGAATTTCTATCTAATAAATTTGACATCCAAATAGCTTTACTGGAAACACTAGCTTACTTCACTGCCGCTATTGACTCTTGATTCGTAAAAATGCCTACTCAATGCATTTCAAGAAATAAACAAAAGCAAACAAGAAGATCTGTCACAAGTATAGAACAACACAATGGTACAACTCTTTCTTCTTATAGAGAGCCGTCAAATTCTGAAAGCTCGCCTCATAAGGCTCAACAAGGTCAATCACTAAACTATTAACTCCCCTACTTAAATGGAGTCGATCACCATCCTATCGTTCTCGAATAAATTCATTTAAAAGAGAGCAGGAATCAATACATTTGTAGTATAGCAAAAACAGAGAGCCTCGTTTATGAAAAGTGACGCATCGCTGCGTGAAAACAGCGATGCGTCACTTTTCACTGCGCTCTCCCTGCGACACTAACGATGCGTCATATTTACAGTATGATTCAGAAAAGGGGGTGGTGATGAACAGAGTGTCTGAATTAAGCAGACCACTCTTACCCAGTCCAAAGATCAGGGCTTGATCCATCACCGTTTTTCAGCTCACTGCACCATCCCAGCTCAGAACTTGGCTATATGCAAATTAGTCTGACCCTGGCCCAGTGCATCATGGGAACAGGGCAGACCAAACTACCAAGCCAATTCTTATACTGGGAAGGAAACAAGCTACCGGGGACCGGTTTCTGGCATTTCAGCCGTCTTCGGCCCGGCTTGCTTGAATCCTGATGGTGCAATGAGCTAGGGACTCACATCTGAGTATACCCTTCCACGCTTATGGTGGACAAAAATGATTCAGAAAAGGGGGTGGTGAGGAACAGAGTGTCTGAATTAAGCAGACCACTCTTACCCAGTCCAAAGATCAGGGCTTGATCCATCACCGTTTTTCAGCTCACTGCACCATCCCAGCTCAGAACTTGGCTATATGCAAATTAGTCTGACCCTGGCCCAGTGCATCATGGGAACCCCCTTTTCTGAATCATATTTACAGTATGACGCCTCATGTCGCAAGGAGTTACAGATACGTCAGTATTTCTGACGTATCTGTAGGCGCAAAAGTGACGCTTTGCTGGAGTGTGTCACAAAAGTGACGCAACTCCAGCAATGTGTACTTTCACATGGGCAAGTCCCATGTTGTTAGTGCCTGCATCAGTCTTACGCCTGCCATGAGGCATTAGCGTCCAAGAAATAGCGCAGTGAAATCTTATAGATTTCACTGCGTCACTTCTATGATGCTTTCTTGCGTCAAAACGCCCCGCTTGCATACATTATACCCGGGGTAGGTATAATGTGGCTCAGGGGTTTGCAAAGTGACGCATCTACCTAGATGCGTCACTTTCTAAATATGGTGCAACAAGGCACATTTTTTTCTCCGCTGCTGCGTCACAAAAAGTGACGCACCAGTGACGTAAAAGTGTCGCAAGGGCTCATAAATGAGCCCCAGAATATTTTGCTTACACTTTAAGTAAGGCCCAAAGCACCACAAGGGAATATGCAGTGGTATCTTCAGAATCTATAGCAGAAAAGGAACACTCAGCAAATAATCAGACATACCAGTTTAGCATAGTTACTGTGGATAGTGGCTTACACTTAAAAAAACAACCCCCTTTGCAAATTAGCCTTCAATAGAAACAACGCAAAAAAGCAGAACCCCGTAAAGGAGTTGCCACACTAATCTAGTTCAGACTGTCATTGATAGGGATCAAACTTCAAAACAATCTGTCTCCATAGAAAACAAGTCTTCAATAGATATTGATTGTGTATAAAAACCCATAAACCAAGAGGCGATTCAAAAGGAAACACTAAAACTTTATTCCGACCACATTATAAATCACATGGTAACAGTGATATCTTGAATAGATTCAACATCTTGAAACTACTGGCAGCACAGGAAGATCTAAAATATCTTCCATCTACATGTTTAGAGGCAATAGAATTCAAGATTGGAAATCAGTTTGAGTCCACACTAGTGACTTGGGCATCATCTAAAACAGCAGATTTGATTACACTCAATCAATCAAAGAGGCTTTATTCGAGTATTTCTCATAAAAGCACATTACATACAAAAATGTTAAAACGGTATTAAAAATGGTTGCCTCGATCAAATAAAAATAAAAACAAGTATTTTACATAAAAAGCATAAATATACATATACTATAAAATAAAAACTACATCAAGTAGAATCAATAAAAGCATCCCAATGTAAACAGTTACTCGGCTAACAATTTATGCCTAATGGACCAAGCCCACCCCATAAATTTCGTTACTGCTATGGCCAGTGGCAAAGAAGAACTAGTGCAAATGATTCTCAGGGCTACGATGCTACTGGTGGTACCTACGTTTTTACATACAGGTTTTAACCAAATTTGCCTAGGGACGGCATAGGCTTTTTTTTTTTTTTAAAGACCTTTATTGTTAATATCGCCGATCGTCGACATAGATAGATCTTGCATTTCCACTTTATGTTACATAAAACAGCGTGAGGACCCAAAGGTCAATACTTAAGGGTTACTGTACACAGCCAGAGTACCGGCATCCCGGAGGCCCGGCGGCGTGAAGTGGTGGAACAAGTCCGCAAATACCAGGCATGTCTCTCCCTGCAAGCCATTATCAATGCAACCGGACAGTCGGCATTCGTACAGAGCAAATATAACATTGCGGTCTTACAACAAAACAACAAAAGAAAACCAGAAAGGAAACTACCCCTGAACTACCCCAAGACCCTCCCCGTTTGCTTCGAGTGTAATCGTGGATTTCCTGTCAACCTCCCTATGCTACTAATGTTGGTTGCGCCCTCCGTGTGTGTCATAACCACCCTCCACCCCTGTTGCCTCCCATTCCACGTCCCACCCAGCCCGCCTCCCGTGTGCCGTATACGTCCATTTCCTTCCACCCCCCCAAACTCAGATCTTCAGTTCTCCTCACGTGGTATTTGTCCCAGTTCTACATCGTCGTCCATCTCCTGTGCCTGGTGCTCGTCAACGTCTGACGTGTCAGAGCTATCCCCCTCCCCCTTGTGTAGGTGTTCCTGATAAAGGTCCCAGAAGGATTTCGGCCTGCTCTTGGGCGGCAGCAGTTTGCTGTACAATTCCGTTTGGGTGCAGCAGTATTGTAGGTCCCTGAGCCATCTCGTTTTGGTAGGGAGCGGTCCGCGCATCCAGCAAGTTGCTACCACTCTCCTGGCCAACAGCAGCGCCACATCCACTAACCTGCGCAATGAAGGGGCCAGTGGTTTGGAGAAGCCTAGTAGTGCAAGCGACGGAGATCTCTGCAGCGGCTCCCCCAGTATCCCGTCCAGCTCCGCAAATACCTCCCCCCAGAAGGATCTCACCCCCGGGCAGAGCCAGGCCAAATGAAAGAAATCAGCGACCTGGGCACGACAGCGCTCACACTCCGAGGATGTGCGGAGGCCATAGCGATGTAGTCGCTCGGGGGTGTAGTACACCCGCTGCAGAAATTTAAAATGCACTAGTCGGTGCCTGCCGTTCAGAGAAACTTTACGAGTATTGGTGCAACAATAGCGCCACATAGCATCATCTATGGGGGCTTGGAGATCTGTTTCCCACGCTGCTCTAGGAGCAGAGGTTGGCAATGTTTGATGCGACACTCCTAACTTGTTGACCAGTGAGACCAGTTTGGTAGGTGTTTTAGTCTTAATAACATATGACAATTCAGGGATCTCTTCAGGTTCCGACAACGTGGGGCCTAGTATGTCCCGGCAGGCTGAACGGAGCCTATGGTACTGGAACCTCTGCAGCAGCGAGGGAGCCGGGGTAGTGGGGGGGAGTTGTTCCCAGGTTTTCAGAGTACCCTCCAAGAACAAGTCCTCCATGTTTATTATGCCAAGGGCTCTTAAGGCCTCTATTACGCCCTTCTCGTTAAGCGGATCCAGCCACAGGGCCCAGGCCACCGGCATCTGTGGGGAGTACATTAGGTCGCAGCCTCGCTCCCTCATCAGAGCATGCCACGCGTGGTTGGTCGCCTTAAGCGAGTCCATCTGCCCGACCGCCCGGTCCGCCGGGAGACAGATCGTGGCGGGCAGGGGGAGCGGGTCAGCAAACAGCCTCTCTAGGATGAGATGCGGCGTACGTGGGTCTCCGTGGATCCATGCGTGTAGGTGTATCGCCTGTGCCACCCGATAGTAGCGCTCCAGGTCTGGTGCTCCCAGTCCCCCCATTTCGCATGGGAGAGTAAGTGTCGCCCATTTGACTCGGGGTTGTTTCCCGCCCCAGGCAAGTCTAATTAAGACCTGTGTTAGCCGCTTGAAGAAGACCCTCGACAGAACCACTGGGATATTAATGAAGAGGAAGAGGAACCGGGGTAGCACTATCATTTTTATGATGGCGATCCTGCCCAGTAGTGAGAGTGGGAGTCTGATCCAGACGTCCACGTCATCCACCAGTTTGTTAAACGCGATCCCGTAGTTATCCCGGATCAGGATCTCGGGGTCCGTGTGTAGGCGGATGCCCAAGTATCTGACCGAGTCGTCCGTCCATTGAAGAGGGTACTCCATATCGAATGGCCGTGTCACTGGGGTCAGGGGGAAGGCGACGGACTTGTCCCAGTTCACTCTAAGTCCGGAGAGCGATCCAAAATGGACCACTTCTCTAAGGACCGAGGTCAAGTTGGATTCTGGGTCGCGGACGTATAGTAAAGTGTCGTCGGCATACGTCGAGATACCTATTTTGTAGGTAGGAAAGCTACCCCCCTCCAGGCTATGGTATTCTCGTATGGCACATGCTAGTGGCTCCGCTACCAGCGCATATAGCAGAGGCGACAGGGGGCATCCCTGTCGGGTTCCTCTGCTGATGTGTATTGGCTCTGAGACTCTGTCTCCCATCCGTAGGCGGGCCGAGGGGTGGTTTTCGCAACACTCTTATCATGAACGGCCATTCGACGGAGTCGAACGCCTTTTCCATATCTAGGAAAATCGCCAACGCGCGATTCTCCTGTTTCACATGTTGGATCGTACCCAGTACCGTGCGGATGTTATAAGTTAGATTCCGGCTAGGGACGAAACCGGATTGCTCCGGTGCTACGAGTTCTGGGACCAGTAATGCCAGCCGGTTAGCTAGCACCTTGGCGTACAATTTCGCGTCCACATTCAGTAAGCTGAGCGGTCTGTACGAGCCACAGAGATCAGGGGGTTTACCCGGTTTGGGGATCGTAATCAGCAGGGCTTCCCGCATGGAGAGTGGCATCTCACCATTCTCGCAGATGGAGTTGAAGAGGGTTATTAGGTGTGGGAGTAGGAGATCTTTGAATGCTTTGTAAAAGCCTACCGTGAGACCGTCGGAGCCCGGGGCGCTACCCGACCTCATGCTGCCTAGGGCATCTAATATCTCGTCTTCGTGAATTGGGGCCATTAGAAATTCCCGGTCTGAGTTCTTGAGAAACGGCATTGAAATGTATTCCAGATAGTCATCAATTTCTTTTTCCGCCCCCCTTGCCTTGGAACGGTAGAGTTCCGTGTAATAGCGCCTAAATGTCTCCAGTATCTGGTCCTCCTCAGCCACCCTGTCACCCTCCGGGGTCTGCAGTTCTTCTATCACTAAGGGTCTCCGGGAGCTCTTGACCATACGGGCCAATAGCGCCCCCGGTCTCTCCCCCTCCCCATACGCCCGAGCAGTGGCGTATTTGCCCATAAAAAGGACCTCTCTGTCCGCTAGTGTGTTGTATTCCGTCAGCAATGACGGCAGCGCCAGTACTTCATCGCTACCAGGAGCTGCCGGCTGCCGGTTCTCTAAGTCCGCCAGTTTTGTTTCTAAGTCGGATAGTTCCCGCCTAATGGTGCGTAGCACGCTAGAGTGTTTGGACATGGCCATCCCCCTTATATACACTTTGAAGGCCTCCCAGACCATAAAGAAATCATCGACCGAATTAATATTGGTGGCGAAGTAACGTTCTATGTCTTCCGCCATTTCCCCACGGAAAGATGGACCAGCACTGGGGAGTGGTCAGAGAGGGTGCGTGGGAGTATCTCACACGAGCTAATACCACTAAGGACCGAAGAGGAGGCCAGCCAGTAGTCTAACCTAGTATGTATGTTGTGGTAGGCCGAGTAGTGCGTGAATCCGCCCTGCAGTGGGTGTTTGTCTCTCCAGACATCGACTAGGTCCAGCTTGGTCATCTCTGCTCTCATAAAGGCGGCAGATGCGACCGGTCTACGAGCAGGGCCCGCGGAACGGTCCTTGGCAGGGTCAAATACAAAGTTGAAGTCCCCCCCCCACAACATTTTAGAGTGGGAGTGTGGCCTACATGTAGCTGACAGGGTCGCATAAAATACCGGATTATCATAATTGGGGCCATAAACATTCACTAATAAAAGATCCAGTCCTCTCCCCGCACACCTAGCAATGACATATCTACCCTCTGAGTCTACATGTACCGGGGTCAGCTTCAATCTCGAGGAGGGGTTTGCCCATATAAGCACTCCACGGGCGTGTGTAGTGAAGCCCGCTGCCACTATATTGCCTGCCAACCCTCTGGTCTGCAGCATCCTACTACTGACGGGCAGGTGTGTTTCCTGCAATAGGGCCAAATCTACATGATGTCTGTGTAGAAAGCTAAGTACCTTCCTCAACTTGCGATAGTCATTCAATCCTCGCACATTCCAGGTCATCAGTTTTAGCACTTGTCGGGCCTGTGTGTGTGTAGACATTACAGCAGCAGACATCGCAGTATACAACAGATCATTGTGACTCCAGAGGCAGAGAGAGTACGACGACCCAGGGCAACAGTACTAATGGTGGCTAGCCAGCCACTCCAGTCATATACACTCACTCCAATCCAACCACTCTTAGCAAACCTCGGGCTCTTCCATATCTCAACATCAACAATCCCCCCAAACCAATCCCCAGACCCCGCCCCCCTTACTCCCCCCCACCCACAGCTGACCACCCCCAACCCGGCCAGACAGGACCCCCCCTGAATCCCCATCAACTCAAAAACCTCAGTTTGTTAGGCAATACGAGTCCCAACTCCCTGGGGAGTGTCACAACCAAAAGCACTGGGGCAAAGCGTGCCGAAGCTGTACAGAACCACCAACGGTTTCAAAGTTTCTCACCAGCTCGGTACCTCAGTCCAGCCCCAGAGTGTTCCAGTGCCTTACTCGAAATTCGTCCATTCCCCAGCTCCCTCCTATCCCGACCTCGCGATCCAGTCTCGGTCCACCTCGCCAATTCGTGCAGACATCCCCTGCAACTTCGTGAATAGGACGCCCTGCAGTACGGTGTCATCTCCCACCTATCATCCACAGTCCCCCGTTATATCAGACTGACAGCTCTCATTAGGGGGGAGGCGCAGCACCTGCGCAGCGGTGAGTCTAGTCTCACCCCCCGTAGGGGGAGCAACATATACTGGTTTCAACGCCTCAGTCCTGATCCTCCAAGTTCGAAGCTGCACCTAAGTCATCTCTGTGTTGTTGTCATTGTTCCTTGCGCTCTCGAGCCCACGTCTTCAGAGACTTCTGCAGTTCCTTGGGGTCCGTGAAGAAGTACGATTTCCCACCAGTGTTAATTCTCAGTTTGGCCGGGTAAAGCATTGCGTAGTCGAGCCCCAACTCTCGTAACTGCTTTTTGTGCGGCGCAAATTGTCGGCGCTCCTCCTGTACTTTGGCAGTGAAGTCTGGGTACAGAGAGATGTCCATGCCTTCCATTTGTAGCTTTCCTTTTTCCCTGGCCAACCGCAAAGCCGTGTCTCTGTCCCTGTAATTCAGGAGCTTCGCAATGATGGGACGGGGTGGCGCGCCAGGCTGTGGTTGAGGGCCTAAAGTGCGGTGCGCTCGCTCCACGATGAACATCGGGGAGAAAGCCTCCCCCCCAAGCAGTACCTTCAGCAAGTTCTCTACGTAGAGCTCCATTTTGCCAGTCCGAGTTGATTCTGCCACTCCCGTAATACGAATGTTCGATCTGCGGGAGCGCGCTTCTAAATCCTCAGCTTTGTCACGGATCACCTGCAGAAGCCTGCCGAATTGCTTTCTGTCCTTGTCCCATTCGGACTGCGCCTCCTCGGCCTCCGTGAGGCGTCTCTCCGCCATATCCAGGCGCTCCGCATGCTTGTCCACCCTTTCCGCCATGCGGTCCATGCGGTATGACAAAGCGTCTATCTTGGAGCCCACCGCCTCAATGCTGTTCTGGATGCCCTTCTCCATTGCTGCCAGCAGGTCCCGAAGCTCTGTAGGAGCCGCTGATGCCACTGGCCCTTTAGGGGAGGCCTCAGGGGCCGGTATCTCGGATCCTTTGGGCCTGCGGCGGTCAAATGATAGCTTCGCCTGCGTGGCATCGTTTTTCCCCATGGTTTCCTCCCAGTACGGTGGAGCTCTGTCCAGGAGCAACCCCCTCGTCCCAGGTTAGGCAGGGCCGTGGAAGAATTGCTCCGATCGCCTCTTCACCACCCCCGGCGGCCTTGCAGGAGTTAATGGAGCTGGCGGGCCAAAATGGCGGTCCCAAAGTGAGCGCTGCCGCTGCTGGGCGTCCTGGTCAAGCCCCCTCGCTCCGCTAATTAGTTTTAGCCCTTCCGGACTCGCAGCTGACAGTACCTTATAGCAGCAGTGCCACAGCGCGAGGGCTCCCAAGTTCCTCAGGGTCCGCCCGCGACCGTGGTGATCCCCGAGCCTCTGCACTCCGTACCGGCTCGCCGCTTTGTCTACCGTGCTCCGTCGTGGTGTTGCCGTGTGAGGATGCGGGCGTGATCGCTGTGGGGTGGTATGTAGTGGCTGGGGAGCTCCCCTGTGTCAAGGTGCCTGCGCTTGCATCCGAGCGCTGACCACCCCGTTTCTTCCGGCGTTCGGGGCCGCACGTCGGGTGACGTCGCTCGGCTTGCTCCGCAGGACAGGCCGCGGCTTCAGGCCTGGTCCGCCGCTGCTCTCCCTCGCGGCCCTTCGCCGCGCTTCCTTTGTAGCGAGCGGTCGCTCGGGATCTCTCGATCGGGTCCGGGGGTGCCGGGGGCCACAGGGTCCAGCACACAGTAAGATTGGCACTCGGTAGGATATTTTAGCAGGATATTTTAGGGGCTTGGGCGAGGAGCCGAGAGCTCACACGTCCGACATCGACGCTGGCTAGCTCCGCCCCCCGGGACGGCATAGGCTTGACAGGAGAATAGAAAGTGCCCAATGGTCTCCTTTGCGGCTCCACACACGAGACAGGAAGTATTAGTTGAACCCCTCCACCTGCCAGTTAGGGACCTGAGCGGGAGAGCACCTATCCTCAATTGACATAGAAGCTTCCTGTCCCATGGCTTAGTTATGTTGTCCCAGTAAAGTTCATGGTCAGGAGAGATTTTAGATTCCAGATAGCATCCTGTCATAGATCTAGAGTCAGTGTTTCTCCAATCCCGCTCAGCCACATAGTCCCAATACAACTGCTTTACAGTATTTTTACTAAGAAAAAGTGCGCCTGGCGGGTTATCCCAAAGGGTTTGGAGACCCAACAAACATAACAAGGATCTAAGATCTTTTAGCCATTTGATCCTATGGAATACATCCACTTTGATCAAGGCTAAAAAGCCTTCAGCATAGTGCTTGAGTTCTGGAGTGGTCCAGAGTCATCTCCAATACAAAATCGGGTGAAGCTTTGCCAAATCAACCACCGCCTTTATGCCCAGCTCGTATTACAACTAAGCGTAGTATCTTCGCTGACTGGGGAACACGGTCTCGGAGGTATCTGAGGAGAAATATCCAACAGTTTTATTATCTACTAGCGGCCCGTCCCGACGTTGACCGGGTATGAAAATGAATGTCTGCAGGAAAGGGTATATAAATGAATGTCTGCAGCATGCTGTTTACCATGTATGCGTCCTCCAAATGTGTCCAGCCACTGTCAGAAAGCGCCCCAGCGATATGGGCCTCTGCATCCGCTGATGACGGCGCCAACGTTCAGCGTGTGTGCCTGCTGTCTGGCCTCACAGTTAGCTATTGTGGCACAGCCGTCCTGCTGTGCACATCTTCGTACTTCCACAGACTTCAACAACACGGCGTGGTGCACTGAGATGCCACACGCCGCGTCGACGTCATCCGACTGTATACTCAGACGCCACACATTTTCTACGTGTTGGACGCTATTCTCACGCTCCGACTGCGTATTCAGACGCCACACATTTTCTACGTGTTGGACGCTATTCTCACGCTTTACAATGCTGTGCTGGTGCTACATCCACGGGACTACTAACTAATTAAATTTTGCGCTGGTGTATAGCCTATGTCCATCTGCTTTGCCTCACCTTTCCAATGCTGTATGCGGTGTTCCGGTTGGCGCTGTGGTTCCGAAGCTTACCCGCCTCGAAGGTTTGGTCTCTCTCTTTATTATATTAGTATGGATTGACCAAACACCTACATTAGCAAAGGGCAAGAAACAAATTGAGGCATGCTTGGACCTTCTCTCTACTAAAGAATGCGATAGGTGCAGGTGGTGCCAGGTAGACCCCTTCAATACATTAATTAACAATATTACTAAATCGATCACAAGAACGTATCTGTCGCCTTTCCAATACTGTACACCACAACAGACTGGAACTGGCTTTCCCCTACTCTCAATGAAAATAAAATAGATTGACATGATCAAAATCTTTATAACTTATATAATCAAAAAGCTTTAACTCCTCACAGGGACAGCAATCCTCAAACCCAGCGACTTTCCTGTGAACAAAAACTAGTTAATACTAAAGCCTTCCAAGAAAAACAAGTTGCTAAAGCTTCTAAGTCAAGGACCATAGTTTCACAGAACATTGTAGGCACAAAAAAACTACTCATAGATCCAAAACTTAAAAAGTATCTAAGAAGTTTTGACATCATATGTCTGCAAGAGACCTGGAACAAGGTGAAACAGCCATGCTATGTAGAAATGTTCACTTCTGAACAAAAAGGCAAAGAAAAATCGTCATCTGAAAAGGGGCCTACCAATTTCTGTGTCACTTGTTAAAAACCACCCTCATACTTTTTTTTCAATTAATGCATCCATTTTACGAGGTATTATAAAATATTGGAACTATGGAAGCGCTATGGGCCCAATTATAATTTTAAATATATACATTCACCCACGTTCAGGACAAAAACGAAGAAACCTAAAAGTTGTAAACATTTTCTTATGGAACTGGAAATTTCTCATTATGGCATCCCTTGTATAGTTACTGGGGACTTTAACTCACATTTGGCTAACCATTTGGAAAGAAGCGGCAACCTAAATAGAACAGATAATCATTGGGGAATCCCAATTCAAATCTCAAATTTGGTTAAGTTAATAAACCAGACCATGAACTACTATGAACACTGGAGGCCCTTGAACTCCAGGCATTGAAAGGACGCATCCACAGAGACATCCCGATCACTGCAACAAGAAAATCTAGTAAAAGAGAATCTGTGCTAGATTATACATTTCAATCACTTAGGATATTCCATAAGATCCTGTCTTATTGTAATTTCAAGGTGTGAAAGTGACCACTCCTCACAGTCCATCAGTATTACAAATTACAACGCTAAGGGGCCTATTACAATGTCGGTCAGAGTTTCCTCCGACCCACACTGTGGTGGAAATGGGTCCTACCGACCTCCGGTCAGCGGTCACGACAGCCTAATTATAATTAGGACTCCCGGTTTTATGTTTTAATTTTTTTTACATTTCCATCTGTATTTATCATTATTTCTTTTTTGCTAATTTCATCTGTATTTATCCATATTTATTTTGGGTTTTGTGGGAAAATGAAGCTGAAATTAGTTTATTTCCACATTTATTTAACCAGTAAATATGCACTCATGCTTGAATGCCTACTAGGTTTCAATGCTGTAAACACCTGCAAAAGATACATTAATGCACTTTTAAGAAAATATGCTCATTTCAGTATCAACCTTGTGCATATCTACTTAAAGCTTCTTTACTTAAATTCCTTTCTTTTTTAGCCCCCTTACTGATGAATTCACACAGCTATTAGACTGGCAGTCTTGGCAGACAGTATTTAGTATTACTCAAAGAGTAACCCAATTTCCGTTTTTATCCACATTTAAAAATAAATACAGACAAGAAAATAAATGTTTTCTGTCTGTATTTATCAGTAAAAATCAGTAAATACAGAAAACAGGGAGCCTTAATTATGATGTGACCGCACCTCCCATTTCTCTATGGAAGCTTGTGTTATGGATGGAGAGCTTGTGTTAAGGAAACTAATAAACTGCCTAGACAGACACCCTATGGGGTCAGTAGGGAATAATGTAACAGAAGAAGCATAGAAGTTCCACATTAGTTCCCTATATGACACAGAAGATCCGCACACACCAAACATCACTAATATTCAATGTGAAATATCGCTAACCTTTACACAGAGTGAAATCATAAAAAGGAATGGGAAAAGCAGAGGCAATGGTTCGTCTGGCACAAATGGCCTCCCTGGGGTCATATATAGAGAAGATCAGGAGTTCTGGAGCAGTCTCTTTCATACCTTGTTTAATTTTGGTCTAGGCACAGAAGCAATCCTTGATTCATGGTGTGGCTCCATCTTCAAGCCAATATTAAGAAAGGTCCCTACTCTTTTCCAGATAGCTATCTCATGAGTGTTCTTATGGACACAGATTCTAAAATATTCGCAGGGCTCATATTGGCTGACCTGGAATAATAGTCTGAAAGAAAAAATCTAATCCCATTCAACCACACAGGTTTTAGACCAACGTCTAACACTATAGATAACCTTGTAGCGCTCACTATGATCATGGACAAATGTGTGTCCAAAAAAGAACTTTTATATACATGCTTTGTGGATTTCTCCAAAGCTTTTGATCACGTTAATCAAAATCTATTATGGAAAAAGTTGATTAACTTGAATATTCCCAAAAAGTTATTGCATGCAATCCAGTTCTTATATACTAACAACTGGGCCCAGGTCAAACTCGGACAAAACAATGGCTTGACAGATAAAATCCTAATAAAGAGAGGCCTGAAGCAAGGCTGCATCTTGGCGCCAATTCTTTTTAATCTTTTTTGGGCAGATCTAAGCAAGTACCTAGTCACAGCCAACTCTCACCCTCCAAGACTGGCAGCTAGAAAAGTGACCTCACTACAATACACTGATGATTTAGTCCTGATTAACCTAACTGGGATTGGACTCCAATAGTTGCTTAACAATCTTAACCTCTATTGCACCAACAAAAAAAAAGGCTATCAACCTTACAAAAACTCAGGTAGTGATTTTTGGCAGAAAAATAAAGAAGAAGGGGAGTTGGTTGTTGGGTGGGAAGCCAATTCTGCAAGGTTTGTCATATAAATATCTTGGCGTTTGGCTACAAGATCGGCTAATGCATCAACTCTATTACAATTCATTGAAATCAAGAGTTGCTTCACTGATCTCAGCCATTCTGCAAATACATCAAAAATTACAAAGCCCAACATTTCAACCATTACTCACAGCAATAAAAGGCAAGTTTATTCCAACACTTTGCTATGGTACAGTAGCCTTCCTAGAAAGTTCGGGTCCTTTCTCAACTCCGCACAAAATATGGTTTTCTGGCTTCTGTTCCATCTTCACCAGATCACTTCTCAGATTTTGGCTTGATTAACCAAAAACGAACACAAAAAGGCTATCTTATCAAATACATGTCATAAGTAAGGTCCTCTGGTGAAGCCACACTACATGCCCTGCTGTGGAAAGAAATTCAAATTGATATACAACCAAATTTAAATAATTGAGCAAGGGCTTTCGATGCCGCATTAAAAGACCTGAAAGAAAAATAGTTATGGGATCTGGCACTACCTCACAACTCATTTAAGAAAGTAAATAATAGACAAATACGAAGGTTGTCATGGCATAAAGACAAAGAGGAGTTAAGTAAAAGAAGTCCTTCCTGGACAAATAATGATTCTTATAAGCAACCTCAATCCCAGACATATTTAACAATATTACTTAGATCTTTTTACAAAAGTAAGTTACTTCACCTGCAATTTGCCTTTTGTCAAACATTGGAATACATTCCTAAATGGCAACCGAACCACAGGAGTGCAGACTATGGCATTTACATGAAGAAAGTCTGACACACATTTTATTGATCTGTCCCATTTTATTAACTGAACGCAAGGCATTACTGAAAAGAATCTTTAATTTGTATAGCATTAGAACATGTCGGCATGCCTTACTTTTTTGTATGAAAGGGGAGACTCCTTCATTCAATTCTTCCTCAAAGCGGATCGGATTATCCTCAGCAAAGGGTCTGATGATTACTATGTAGTTAGTCAACAATTTAAGTTGACGTAAGTATCTTCAGAAGTATCTTGGTAATTGAACGGAATAATGTTATTTTTAACAATATTGTTTACAACAGGGTGCGGGCAAAGTTAACCTTTGGTGTGTTTGCACAAAAATGATTGCACTTTAACCAGGTGAATCTTAATTTATAAAATTCATGTACCTTAAAAAAAACCTGCACAAACATGTATGTACTAAAATTTGGAAAAAGGAGGAAAAGGAGGACAATGCAACTAACTGGAGCTGATTGTAATGAACTTTCCAACATGCTATTATCAGCATTTTTATATATTTTTTAGCCTCTGTATTTTAAATAGAAATTTGGTAAAAACTATATTTTTATCGCTAGAAATTGATTTGTAATCTGTATTAGTGCCAGGACAGGGCTATTGCCCTAGATCAGACCTTTCCAAACTATGTGTCGCGTCACGTTACTGTGTCGGCTGCCATGTGTGGGTGTGTCGCGCAATGATATTTACAACAAGGGGTGGTGAGGGACAGAGTCTCTGAATTAAGCAGAAAGCTCTCACCCAGTCAAGAGATCAGGGCTAGATCCAACACCGTTTTTTAGCTCACTGCACCATCCCAGTTTCAGAACCTGGCTGTATGCAAATTAGTCTGTTCCTGTCCCAGTGCATGATGGGAACAGGGCAAACCAAACTACAGAAGCCAATTCTTACACTGGGAAGGAAACAAGCTCCCGGGGACCGGTTTCTGGCATTACAGCCGTCTTCGGCCCGGTTTGCTTGAATCCTGATGGTGCAATGAGCAAGGGTCTCACATCTGAGAATACCCTTCCACGCTTAGGGTGGACAAAAATATTTACAACAAGGGGTGGTGAGGGACAGAGTCTCTGAATTAAGCAGAAAGCTCTCACCCAGTCAAGAGATCAGGGCTAGATCCAACACCGTTTTTTAGCTCACTGCACCATCCCAGTTTCAGAACCTGGCTGTATGCAAATTAGTCTGTTCCTGTCCCAGTGCATGATGGGAACAGGGCAAACCAAACTACAGAAGCCAATTCTTACACTGGGAAGGAAACAAGCTCCCGGGGACCGGTTTCTGGCATTACAGCCGTCTTCGGCCCGGTTTGCTTGAATCCTGATGGTGCAATGAGCAAGGGTCTCACATCTGAGAATACCCTTCCACGCTTAGGGTGGACAAAAATATTTACAACAAGGGGTGGTGAGGGACAGAGTCTCTGAATTAAGCAGAAAGCTCTCACCCAGTCAAGAGATCAGGGCTAGATCCAACACCGTTTTTTAGCTCACTGCACCATCCCAGTTTCAGAACCTGGCTGTATGCAAATTAGTCTGTTCCTGTCCCAGTGCATGATGGGAACAGGGCAAACCAAACTACAGAAGCCAATTCTTACACTGGGAAGGAAACAAGCTCCCGGGGACCGGTTTCTGGCATTACAGCCGTCTTCGGCCCGGTTTGCTTGAATCCTGATGGTGCAATGAGCAAGGGTCTCACATCTGAGAATACCCTTCCACGCTTAGGGTGGACAAAAATATTTACAACAAGGGGTGGTGAGGGACAGAGTCTCTGAATTAAGCAGAAAGCTCTCACCCAGTCAAGAGATCAGGGCTAGATCCAACACCGTTTTTTAGCTCACTGCACCATCCCAGTTTCAGAACCTGGCTGTATGCAAATTAGTCTGTTCCTGTCCCAGTGCATGATGGGAACAGGGCAAACCAAACTACAGAAGCCAATTCTTACACTGGGAAGGAAACAAGCTCCCGGGGACCGGTTTCTGGCATTACAGCCGTCTTCGACCCGGTTTGCTTGAATCCTGATGGTGCAATGAGCAAGGGTCTCACATCTGAGAATACCCTTCCACGCTTAGGGTGGACAAAAATATTTACAACAAGGGGTGGTGAGGGACAGAGTCTCTGAATTAAGCAGAAAGCTCTCACCCAGTCAAGAGATCAGGGCTAGATCCAACACCGTTTTTTAGCTCACTGCACCATCCCAGTTTCAGAACCTGGCTGTATGCAAATTAGTCTGTTCCTGTCCCAGTGCATGATGGGAACAGGGCAAAAAAAACTACAGAAGCCAATTCTTACACTGGGAAGGAAACAAGCTCCCGGGGACCGGTTTCTGGCATTACAGCCGTCTTCGGCCCGGTTTGCTTGAATCCTGATGGTGCAATGAGCAAGGGTCTCACATCTGAGAATACCCTTCCACGCTTAGGGTGGACAAAAATATTTACAACAAGGGGTGGTGAGGGACAGAGTCTCTGAATTAAGCAGAAAGCTCTCACCCAGTCAAGAGATCAGGGCTAGATCCAACACCGTTTTTTAGCTCACTGCACCATCCCAGTTTCAGAACCTGGCTGTATGCAAATTAGTCTGTTCCGGTCCCAGTGCATGATGGGAACAGGGCAAACCAAACTACAGAAGCCAATTCTTACACTGGGAAGGAAACAAGCTCCCGGGGACCGGTTTCTGGCATTACAGCCGTCTTCGGCCCGGTTTGCTTGAATCCTGATGGTGCAATGAGCAAGGGTCTCACATCTGAGAATACCCTTCCACGCTTAGGGTGGACAAAAATATTTACAACAAGGGGTGGTGAGGGACAGAGTCTCTGAATTAAGCAGAAAGCTCTCACCCAGTCAAGAGATCAGGGCTAGATCCAACACCGTTTTTTAGCTCACTGCACCATCCCAGTTTCAGAACCTGGCTGTATGCAAATTAGTCTGTTCCTGTCCCAGTGCATGATGGGAACAGGGCAAACCAAACTACAGAAGCCAATTCTTACACTGGGAAGGAAACAAGCTCCCGGGGACCGGTTTCTGGCATTACAGCCGTCTTCGGCCCGGTTTGCTTGAATCCTGATGGTGCAATGAGCAAGGGTCTCACATCTGAGAATACCCTTCCACGCTTAGGGTGGACAAAAATATTTACAACAAGGGGTGGTGAGGGACAGAGTCTCTGAATTAAGCAGAAAGCTCTCACCCAGTCAAGAGATCAGGGCTAGATCCAACACCGTTTTTTAGCTCACTGCACCATCCCAGTTTCAGAACCTGGCTGTATGCAAATTAGTCTGTTCCTGTCCCAGTGCATGATGGGAACAGGGCAAACCAAACTACAGAAGCCAATTCTTACACTGGGAAGGAAACAAGCTCCCGGGGACCGGTTTCTGGCATTACAGCCGTCTTCGGCCCGGTTTGCTTGAATCCTGATGGTGCAATGAGCAAGGGTCTCACATCTGAGAATACCCTTCCACGCTTAGGGTGGACAAAAATATTTACAACAAGGGGTGGTGAGGGACAGAGTCTCTGAATTAAGCAGAAAGCTCTCACCCAGTCAAGAGATCAGGGCTAGATCCAACACCGTTTTTTAGCTCACTGCACCATCCCAGTTTCAGAACCTGGCTGTATGCAAATTAGTCTGTTCCTGTCCCAGTGCATGATGGGAACAGGGCAAACCAAACTACAGAAGCCAATTCTTACACTGGGAAGGAAACAAGCTCCCGGGGACCGGTTTCTGGCATTACAGCCGTCTTCGGCCCGGTTTGCTTGAATCCTGATGGTGCAATGAGCAAGGGTCTCACATCTGAGAATACCCTTCCACGCTTAGGGTGGACAAAAATATTTACAACAAGGGGTGGTGAGGGACAGAGTCTCTGAATTAAGCAGAAAGCTCTCACCCAGTCAAGAGATCAGGGCTAGATCCAACACCGTTTTTTAGCTCACTGCACCATCCCAGTTTCAGAACCTGGCTGTATGCAAATTAGTCTGTTCCTGTCCCAGTGCATGATGGGAACAGGGCAAACCAAACTACAGAAGCCAATTCTTACACTGGGAAGGAAACAAGCTCCCGGGGACCGGTTTCTGGCATTACAGCCGTCTTCGGCCCGGTTTGCTTGAATCCTGATGGTGCAATGAGCAAGGGTCTCACATCTGAGAATACCCTTCCACGCTTAGGGTGGACAAAAATATTTACAACAAGGGGTGGTGAGGGACAGAGTCTCTGAATTAAGCAGAAAGCTCTCACCCAGTCAAGAGATCAGGGCTAGATCCAACACCGTTTTTTAGCTCACTGCACCATCCCAGTTTCAGAACCTGGCTGTATGCAAATTAGTCTGTTCCTGTCCCAGTGCATGATGGGAACAGGGCAAACCAAACTACAGAAGCCAATTCTTACACTGGGAAGGAAACAAGCTCCCGGGGACCGGTTTCTGGCATTACAGCCGTCTTCGGCCCGGTTTGCTTGAATCCTGATGGTGCAATGAGCAAGGGTCTCACATCTGAGAATACCCTTCCACGCTTAGGGTGGACAAAAATATTTACAACAAGGGGTGGTGAGGGACAGAGTCTCTGAATTAAGCAGAAAGCTCTCACCCAGTCAAGAGATCAGGGCTAGATCCAACACCGTTTTTTAGCTCACTGCACCATCCCAGTTTCAGAACCTGGCTGTATGCAAATTAGTCTGTTCCTGTCCCAGTGCATGATGGGAACAGGGCAAACCAAACTACAGAAGCCAATTCTTACACTGGGAAGGAAACAAGCTCCCGGGGACCGGTTTCTGGCATTACAGCCGTCTTCGGCCCGGTTTACTTGAATCCTGATGGTGCAATGAGCAAGGGTCTCACATCTGAGAATACCCTTCCACGCTTAGGGTGGACAAAAATATTTACAACAAGGGGTGGTGAGGGACAGAGTCTCTGAATTAAGCAGAAAGCTCTCACCCAGTCAAGAGATCAGGGCAGGTCCAACACCGTTTTTTAGCTCACTGCACCATCCCAGTTTCAGAACCTGGCTGTATGCAAATTAGTCTGTTCCTGTCCCAGTGCATGATGGGAACAGGGCAAACCAAACTACAGAAGCCAATTCTTACACTGGGAAGGAAACAAGCTCCCGGGGACCGGTTTCTGGCATTACAGCCGTCTTCGGCCCGGTTTGCTTGAATCCTGATGGTGCAATGAGCAAGGGTCTCACATCTGAGAATACCCTTCCACGCTTAGGGTGGACAAAAATGTTTACAACAAGGGGTGGTGAGGGACAGAGTCTCTGAATTAAGCAGAAAGCTCTCACCCAGTCAAGAGATCAGGGCTAGATCCAACACCGTTTTTTAGCTCACTGCACCATCCCAGTTTCAGAACCTGGCTGTATGCAAATTAGTCTGTTCCTGTCCCAGTGCATGATGGGAACAGGGCAAACCAAACTACAGAAGCCAATTCTTACACTGGGAAGGAAACAAGCTCCCGGGGACCGGTTTCTGGCATTACAGCCGTCTTCGGCCCGGTTTGCTTGAATCCTGATGGTGCAATGAGCAAGGGTCTCACATCTGAGAATACCCTTCCACGCTTAGGGTGGACAAAAATATTTACAACAAGGGGTGGTGAGGGACAGAGTCTCTGAATTAAGCAGAAAGCTCTCACCCAGTCAAGAGATCAGGGCTAGATCCAACACCGTTTTTTAGCTCACTGCACCATCCCAGTTTCAGAACCTGGCTGTATGCAAATTAGTCTGTTCCTGTCCCAGTGCATGATGGGAACAGGGCAAACCAAACTACAGAAGCCAATTCTTACACTGGGAAGGAAACAAGCTCCCGGGGACCGGTTTCTGGCATTACAGCCGTCTTCGGCCCGGTTTGCTTGAATCCTGATGGTGCAATGAGCAAGGGTCTCACATCTGAGAATACCCTTCCACGCTTAGGGTGGACAAAAATATTTACAACAAGGGGTGGTGAGGGACAGAGTCTCTGAATTAAGCAGAAAGCTCTCACCCAGTCAAGAGATCAGGGCTAGATCCAACACCGTTTTTTAGCTCACTGCACCATCCCAGTTTCAGAACCTGGCTGTATGCAAATTAGTCTGTTCCTGTCCCAGTGCATGATGGGAACAGGGCAAACCAAACTACAGAAGCCAATTCTTACACTGGGAAGGAAACAAGCTCCCGGGGACCGGTTTCTGGCATTACAGCCGTCTTCGGCCCGGTTTGCTTGAATCCTGATGGTGCAATGAGCAAGGGTCTCACATATGAGAATACCCTTCCACGCTTAGGGTGGACAAAAATATTTACAACAAGGGGTGGTGAGGGACAGAGTCTCTGAATTAAGCAGAAAGCTCTCACCCAGTCAAGAGATCAGGGCTAGATCCAACACCGTTTTTTAGCTCACTGCACCATCCCAGTTTCAGAACCTGGCTGTATGCAAATTAGTCTGTTCCTGTCCCAGTGCATGATGGGAACAGGGCAAACCAAACTACAGAAGCCAATTCTTACACTGGGAAGGAAACAAGCTCCCGGGGACCGGTTTCTGGCATTACAGCCGTCTTCGGCCCGGTTTGCTTGAATCCTGATGGTGCAATGAGCAAGGGTCTCACATCTGAGAATACCCTTCCACGCTTAGGGTGGACAAAAATATTTACAACAAGGGGTGGTGAGGGACAGAGTCTCTGAATTAAGCAGAAAGCTCTCACCCAGTCAAGAGATCAGGGCTAGATCCAACACCGTTTTTTAGCTCACTGCACCATCCCAGTTTCAGAACCTGGCTGTATGCAAATTAGTCTGTTCCTGTCCCAGTGCATGATGGGAACAGGGCAAACCAAACTACAGAAGCCAATTCTTACACTGGGAAGGAAACAAGCTCCCGGGGACCGGTTTCTGGCATTACAGCCGTCTTCGGCCCGGTTTGCTTGAATCCTGATGGTGCAATGAGCAAGGGTCTCACATCTGAGAATACCCTTCCACGCTTAGGGTGGACAAAAATATTTACAACAAGGGGTGGTGAGGGACAGAGTCTCTGAATTAAGCAGAAAGCTCTCACCCAGTCAAGAGATCAGGGCTAGATCCAACACCGTTTTTTAGCTCACTGCACCATCCCAGTTTCAGAACCTGGCTGTATGCAAATTAGTCTGTTCCTGTCCCAGTGCATGATGGGAACAGGGCAAACCAAACTACAGAAGCCAATTCTTACACTGGGAAGGAAACAAGCTCCCGGGGACCGGTTTCTGGCATTACAGCCGTCTTCGGCCCGGTTTGGTGAAGAATTGGCTTGGTAGTTTAGTCTGCCCTGTTCCCATGATGCACTGGGCCAGGGACAGACTGATTTGCATATAGCCAGGTTCTGAGCTGGGATGGTGCAGTGAGATAAATAACGGTGATGGATCAAGCCCTGATCTTTGGACTGGGTAAGAGTGGTCTGCTTAATTCAGACACTCTGTTCATCACCACCCCCTTTTCTGAATCGTTTTTGGCCACTATAGGTGTGGCAGGGTATACTCAGACATGAGTCCCTTTCTCACTGCACCATCAGGATTCAAGCAAGCCGGGCCGAAGAAGGCTGAAATGCCAGAAACCGGTCCCCGGTAGCTTTTCTCCTTTCTGGTGAAGAATTGGCTTGGTAGTTTAGTCTGCCCTGTTCCCATGATGCACTGGGCCAGGGACAGACTGATTTGCATATAGCCAGGTTCTGAGCTGGGATGGTGCAGTGAGATAAATAACGGTGATGGATCAAGCCCTGATCTTTGGACTGGGTAAGAGTGGTCTGCTTAATTCAGACACTCTGTTCATCACCACCCCCTTTTCTGAATCGTTTTTGGCCACTATAGGTGTGGCAGGGTATACTCAGACATGAGTCCCTTTCTCACTGCACCATCAGGATTCAAGCAAGCCGGGCCGAAGAAGGCTGAAATGCCAGAAACCGGTCCCCGGTAGCTTTTCTCCTTTCTGGTGAAGAATTGGCTTGGTAGTTTAGTCTGCCCTGTTCCCATGATGCACTGGGCCAGGGACAGACTGATTTGCATATAGCCAGGTTCTGAGCTGGGATGGTGCAGTGAGATGAATAACGGTGATGGATCAAGCCCTGACCTTTGGACTGGGTAAGAGTGGTCTGCTTAATTCAGACACTCTGTTCATCACCACCCCCTTTTCTGAATCGTTTTTGGCCACTATAGGTGTGGCAGGGTATACTCAGACATGAGTCCCTTTCTCACTGCACCATCAGGATTCAAGCAAGCCGGACCGAAGAAGGCTGAAATGCCAGAAACCGGTCCCCGGTAGCTTTTCTCCTTTCTGGTGAAGAATTGGCTTGGTAGTTTAGTCTGCCCTGTTCCCATGATGCACTGGGCCAGGGACAGACTGATTTGCATATAGCCAGGTTCTGAGCTGGGATGGTGCAGTGAGATAAATAACGGTGATGGATCAAGCCCTGATCTTTGGACTGGGTAAGAGTGGTCTGCTTAATTCAGACACTCTGTTCATCACCACCCCCTTTTCTGAATCGTTTTTGGCCACTATAGGTGTGGCAGGGTATACTCAGACATGAGTCCCTTTCTCACTGCACCATCAGGATTCAAGCAAGCCGGGCCGAAGAAGGCTGAAATGCCAGAAACCGGTCCCCGGTAGCTTTTCTCCTTTCTGGTGAAGAATTGGCTTGGTAGTTTAGTCTGCCCTGTTCCCATGATGCACTGGGCCAGGGACAGACTGATTTGCATATAGCCAGGTTCTGAGCTGGGATGGTGCAGTGAGATAAATAACGGTGATGGATCAAGCCCTGATCTTTGGACTGGGTAAGAGTGGTCTGCTTAATTCAGACACTCTGTTCATCACCACCCCCTTTTCTGAATCGTTTTTGGCCACTATAGGTGTGGCAGGGTATACTCAGACATGAGTCCCTTTCTCACTGCACCATCAGGATTCAAGCAAGCCGGGCCGAAGAAGGCTGAAATGCCAGAAACCGGTCCCCGGTAGCTTTTCTCCTTTCTGGTGAAGAATTGGCTTGGTAGTTTAGTCTGCCCTGTTCCCATGATGCACTGGGCCAGGGACAGACTGATTTGCATATAGCCAGGTTCTGAGCTGGGATGGTGCAGTGAGATAAATAACGGTGATGGATCAAGCCCTGATCTTTGGACTGGGTAAGAGTGGTCTGCTTAATTCAGACACTCTGTTCATCACCACCCCCTTTTCTGAATGGTTTTTGGCCACTATAGGTGCGGCAGGGTATACTCAGACATGAGTCCCTTTCTCACTGCACCATCAGGATTCAAGCAAGCCGGGCCGAAGAAGGCTGAAATGCCAGAAACCGGTCCCCGGTAGCTTTTCTCCTTTCTGGTGAAGAATTGGCTTGGTAGTTTAGTCTGCCCTGTTCCCATGATGCACTGGGCCAGGGACAGACTGATTTGCATATAGCCAGGTTCTGAGCTGGGATGGTGCAGTGAGATAAATAACGGTGATGGATCAAGCCCTGATCTTTGGACTGGGTAAGAGTGGCCTGCTTAATTCAGACACTCTGTTCATCACCACCCCCTTTTCTGAATCGTTTTTGGCCACTATAGGTGTGGCAGGGTATACTCAGACATGAGTCCCTTTCTCACTGCACCATCAGGATTCAAGCAAGCCGGGCCGAAGAAGGCTGAAATGCCAGAAACCGGTCCCCGGTAGCTTTTCTCCTTTCTGGTGAAGAATTGGCTTGGTAGTTTAGTCTGCCCTGTTCCCATGATGCACTGGGCCAGGGACAGACTGATTTGCATATAGCCAGGTTCTGAGCTGGGATGGTGCAGTGAGATAAATAACGGTGATGGATCAAGCCCTGATCTTTGGACTGGGTAAGAGTGGTCTGCTTAATTCAGACACTCTGTTCATCACCACCCCCTTTTCTGAATCGTTTTTGGCCACTATAGGTGTGGCAGGGTATACTCAGACATGAGTCCCTTTCTCACTGCACCATCAGGATTCAAGCAAGCCGGGCCGAAGAAGGCTGAAATGCCAGAAACCGGTCCCCGGTAGCTTTTCTCCTTTCTGGTGAAGAATTGGCTTGGTAGTTTAGTCTGCCCTGTTCCCATGATGCACTGGGCCAGGGACAGACTGATTTGCATATAGCCAGGTTCTGAGCTGGGATGGTGCAGTGAGATAAATAACGGTGATGGATCAAGCCCTGATCTTTGGACTGGGTAAGAGTGGTCTGCTTAATTCAGACACTCTGTTCATCACCACCCCCTTTTCTGAATCGTTTTTGGCCACTATAGGTGTGGCAGGGTATACTCAGACATGAGTCCCTTTCTCACTGCACCATCAGGATTCAAGCAAGCCGGGCCGAAGAAGGCTGAAATGCCAGAAACCGGTCCCCGGTAGCTTTTCTCCTTTCTGGTGAAGAATTGGCTTGGTAGTTTAGTCTGCCCTGTTCCCATGATGCACTGGGCAAGGGACAGACTGATTTGCATATAGCCAGGTTCTGAGCTGGGATGGTGCAGTGAGATAAATAACGGTGATGGATCAAGCCCTGATCTTTGGACTGGGTAAGAGTGGTCTGCTTAATTCAGACACTCTGTTCATCACCACCCCCTTTTCTGAATCGTTTTTGGCCACTATAGGTGTGGCAGGGTATACTCAGACATGAGTCCCTTTCTCACTGCACCATCAGGATTCAAGCAAGCCGGGCCGAAGAAGGCTGAAATGCCAGAAACCGGTCCCCGGTAGCTTTTCTCCTTTCTGGTGAAGAATTGGCTTGGTAGTTTAGTCTGCCCTGTTCCCATGATGCACTGGGCCAGGGACAGACTGATTTGCATATAGCCAGGTTCTGAGCTGGGATGGTGCAGTGAGATAAATAACGGTGATGGATCAAGCCCTGATCTTTGGACTGGGTAAGAGTGGTCTGCTTAATTCAGACACTCTGTTCATCACCACCCCCTTTTCTGAATCGTTTTTGGCCACTATAGGTGTGGCAGGGTATACTCAGACATGAGTCCCTGTCTCACTGCACCATCAGGATTCAAGCAAGCCGGGCCGAAGAAGGCTGAAATGCCAGAAACCGGTCCCCGGTAGCTTTTCTCCTTTCTGGTGAAGAATTGGCTTGGTAGTTTAGTCTGCCCTGTTCCCATGATGCACTGGGCCAGGGACAGACTGATTTGCATATAGCCAGGTTCTGAGCTGGGATGGTGCAGTGAGATAAATAACGGTGATGGATCAAGCCCTGATCTTTGGACTGGGTAAGAGTGGTCTGCTTAATTCAGACACTCTGTTCATCACCACCCCCTTTTCTGAATCGTTTTTGGCCACTATAGGTGTGGCAGGGTATACTCAGACATGAGTCCCTTTCTCACTGCACCATCAGGATTCAAGCAAGCCGGGCCGAAGAAGGCTGAAATGCCAGAAACCGGTCCCCGGTAGCTTTTCTCCTTTCTGGTGAAGAATTGGCTTGGTAGTTTAGTCTGCCCTGTTCCCATGATGCACTGGGCCAGGGACAGACTGATTTGCATATAGCCAGGTTCTGAGCTGGGATGGTGCAGTGAGATAAATAACGGTGATGGATCAAGCCCTGATCTTTGGACTGGGTAAGAGTGGTCTGCTTAATTCAGACTCTCTGTTCATCACCACCCCCTTTTCTGAATCGTTTTTGGCCACTATAGGTGTGGCTGGGTATACTCAGACATGAGTCCCTTTCTCACTGCACCATCAGGATTCAAGCAAGCCGGGCCGAAGAAGGCTGAAATGCCAGAAACCGGTCCCCGGTAGCTTTTCTCCTTTCTGGTGAAGAATTGGCTTGGTAGTTTAGTCTGCCCTGTTCCCATGATGCACTGGGCCAGGGACAGACTGATTTGCATATAGCCAGGTTCTGAGCTGGGATGGTGCAGTGAGATAAATAACGGTGATGGATCAAGCCCTGATCTTTGGACTGGGTAAGAGTGGTCTGCTTAATTCAGACACTCTGTTCATCACCACCCCCTTTTCTGAATCGTTTTTGGCCACTATAGGTGTGGCAGGGTATACTCAGACATGAGTCCCTTTCTCACTGCACCATCAGGATTCAAGCAAGCCGGGCCGAAGAAGGCTGAAATGCCAGAAACCGGTCCCCGGTAGCTTTTCTCCTTTCTGGTGAAGAATTGGCTTGGTAGTTTAGTCTGCCCTGTTCCCATGATGCACTGGGCCAGGGACAGACTGATTTGCATATAGCCAGGTTCTGAGCTGGGATGGTGCAGTGAGATAAATAACGGTGATGGATCAAGCCCTGATCTTTGGACTGGGTAAGAGTGATCTGCTTAATTCAGACACTCTGTTCATCACCACCCCCTTTTCTGAATCGTTTTTGGCCACTATAGGTGTGGCAGGGTATACTCAGACATGAGTCCCTTTCTCACTGCACCATCAGGATTCAAGCAAGCCGGGCCGAAGAAGGCTGAAATGCCAGAAACCGGTCCCCGGTAGCTTTTCTCCTTTCTGGTGAAGAATTGGCTTGGTAGTTTAGTCTGCCCTGTTCCCATGATGCACTGGGCCAGGGACAGACTGATTTGCATATAGCCAGGTTCTGAGCTGGGATGGTGCAGTGAGATAAATAACGGTGATGGATCAAGCCCTGATCTTTGGACTGGGTAAGAGTGGTCTGCTTAATTCAGACACTCTGTTCATCACCACCCCCTTTTCTGAATCGTTTTTGGCCACTATAGGTGTGGCAGGGTATACTCAGACATGAGTCCCTTTCTCACTGCACCATCAGGATTCAAGCAAGCCGGGCCGAAGAAGGCTGAAATGCCAGAAACCGGTCCCCGGTAGCTTTTCTCCTTTCTGGTGAAGAATTGGCTTGGTAGTTTAGTCTGCCCTGTTCCCATGATGCACTGGGCCAGGGACAGACTGATTTGCATATAGCCAGGTTCTGAGCTGGGATGGTGCAGTGAGATAAATAACGGTGATGGATCAAGCCCTGATCTTTGGACTGGGTAAGAGTGGTCTGCTTAATTCAGACACTCTGTTCATCACCACCCCCTTTTCTGAATCGTTTTTGGCCACTATAGGTGTGGCAGGGTATACTCAGACATGAGTCCCTTTCTCACTGCACCATCAGGATTCAAGCAAGCCGGGCCGAAGAAGGCTGAAATGCCAGAAACCGGTCCCCGGTAGCTTTTCTCCTTTCTGGTGAAGAATTGGCTTGGTAGTTTAGTCTGCCCTGTTCCCATGATGCACTGGGCCAGGGACAGACTGATTTGCATATAGCCAGGTTCTGAGCTGGGATGGTGCAGTGAGATAAATAACGGTGATGGATCAAGCCCTGATCTTTGGACTGGGTAAGAGTGGTCTGCTTAATTCAGACACTCTGTTCATCACCACCCCATTTTCTGAATCGTTTTTGGCCACTATAGGTGTGGCAGGGTATACTCAGACATGAGTCCCTTTCTCACTGCACCATCAGGATTCAAGCAAGCCGGGCCGAAGAAGGCTGAAATGCCAGAAACCGGTCCCCGGTAGCTTTTCTCCTTTCTGGTGAAGAATTGGCTTGGTAGTTTAGTCTGCCCTGTTCCCATGATGCACTGGGCCAGGGACAGACTGATTTGCATATAGCCAGGTTCTGAGCTGGGATGGTGCAGTGAGATAAATAACGGTGATGGATCAAGCCCTGATCTTTGGACTGGGTAAGAGTGGTCTGCTTAATTCAGACACTCTGTTCATCACCACCCCCTTTTCTGAATCGTTTTTGGCCACTATAGGTGTGGCAGGGTATACTCAGACATGAGTCCCTTTCTCACTGCACCATCAGGATTCAAGCAAGCCGGGCCGAAGAAGGCTGAAATGCCAGAAACCGGTCCCCGGTAGCTTTTCTCCTTTCTGGTGAAGAATTGGCTTGGTAGTTTAGTCTGCCCTGTTCCCATGATGCACTGGGCCAGGGACAGACTGATTTGCATATAGCCAGGTTCTGAGCTGGGATGGTGCAGTGAGATAAATAACGGTGATGGATCAAGCCCTGATCTTTGGACTGGGTAAGAGTGGTATGCTTAATTCAGACACTCTGTTCATCACCACCCCCTTTTCTGAATCGATTTTGGCCACTATAGGTGTGGCAGGGTATACTCAGACATGAGTCCCTTTCTCACTGCACCATCAGGATTCAAGCAAGCCGGGCCGAAGAAGGCTGAAATGCCAGAAACCGGTCCCCGGTAGCTTTTCTCCTTTCTGGTGAAGAATTGGCTTGGTAGTTTAGTCTGCCCTGTTCCCATGATGCACTGGGCCAGGGACAGACTGATTTGCATATAGCCAGGTTCTGAGCTGGGATGGTGCAGTGAGATAAATAACGGTGATGGATCAAGCCCTGATCTTTGGACTGGGTAAGAGTGGTCTGCTTAATTCAGACACTCTGTTCATCACCACCCCCTTTTCTGAATCGTTTTTGGCCACTATAGGTGTGGCAGGGTATACTCAGACATGAGTCCCTTTCTCACTGCACCATCAGGATTCAAGCAAGCCGGGCCGAAGAAGGCTGAAATGCCAGAAACCGGTCCCCGGTAGCTTTTCTCCTTTCTGGTGAAGAATTGGCTTGGTAGTTTAGTCTGCCCTGTTCCCATGATGCACTGGGCCAGGGACAGACTGATTTGCATATAGCCAGGTTCTGAGCTGGGATGGTGCAGGGAGATAAATAACGGTGATGGATCAAGCCCTGATCTTTGGACTGGGTAAGAGTGGTCTGCTTAATTCAGACACTCTGTTCATCACCACCCCCTTTTCTGAATCGTTTTTGGCCACTATAGGTGTGGCAGGGTATACTCAGACATGAGTCCCTTTCTCACTGCACCATCAGGATTCAAGCAAGCCGGGCCGAAGAAGGCTGAAATGCCAGAAACCGGTCCCCGGTAGCTTTTCTCCTTTCTGGTGAAGAATTGGCTTGGTAGTTTAGTCTGCCCTGTTCCCATGATGCACTGGGCCAGGGACAGACTGATTTGCATATAGCCAGGTTCTGAGCTGGGATGGTGCAGTGAGATAAATAACGGTGATGGATCAAGCCCTGATCTTTGGACTGGGTAAGAGTGGTCTGCTTAATTCAGACACTCTGTTCATCACCACCCCCTTTTCTGAATCGTTTTTGGCCACTATAGGTGTGGCAGGGTATACTCAGACATGAGTCCCTTTCTCACTGCACCATCAGGATTCAAGCAAGCCGGGCCGAAGAAGGCTGAAATGCCAGAAACCGGTCCCCGGTAGCTTTTCTCCTTTCTGGTGAAGAATTGGCTTGGTAGTTTAGTCTGCCCTGTTCCCATGATGCACTGGGCCAGGGACAGACTGATTTGCATATAGCCAGGTTCTGAGCTGGGATGGTGCAGTGAGATAAATAACGGTGATGGATCAAGCCCTGATCTTTGGACTGGGTAAGAGTGGTCTGCTTAATTCAGACACTCTGTTCATCACCACCCCCTTTTCTGAATCGTTTTTGGCCACTATAGGTGTGGCAGGGTATACTCAGACATGAGTCCCTTTCTCACTGCACCATCAGGATTCAAGCAAGCCGGGCCGAAGAAGGCTGAAATGCCAGAAACCGGTCCCCGGTAGCTTTTCTCCTTTCTGGTGAAGAATTGGCTTGGTAGTTTAGTCTGCCCTGTTCCCATGATGCACTGGGCCAGGGACAGACTGATTTGCATATAGCCAGGTTCTGAGCTGGGATGGTGCAGTGAGATAAATAACGGTGATGGATCAAGCCCTGATCTTTGGACTGGGTAAGAGTGGTCTGCTTAATTCAGACACTCTGTTCATCACCACCCCCTTTTCTGAATCGTTTTTGGCCACTATAGGTGTGGCAGGGTATACTCAGACATGAGTCCCTTTCTCACTGCACCATCAGGATTCAAGCAAGCCGGGCCGAAGAAGGCTGAAATGCCAGAAACCGGTCCCCGGTAGCTTTTCTCCTTTCTGGTGAAGAATTGGCTTGGTAGTTTAGTCTGCCCTGTTCCCATGATGCACTGGGCCAGGGACAGACTGATTTGCATATAGCCAGGTTCTGAGCTGGGATGGTGCAGTGAGATAAATAACGGTGATGGATCAAGCCCTGATCTTTGGACTGGGTAAGAGTGGTCTGCTTAATTCAGACACTCTGTTCATCACCACCCCCTTTTCTGAATCGTTTTTGGCCACTATAGGTGTGGCAGGGTATACTCAGACATGAGTCCCTTTCTCACTGCACCATCAGGATTCAAGCAAGCCGGGCCGAAGAAGGCTGAAATGCCAGAAACCGGTCCCCGGTAGCTTTTCTCCTTTCTGGTGAAGAATTGGCTTGGTAGTTTAGTCTGCCCTGTTCCCATGATGCACTGGGCCAGGGACAGACTGATTTGCATATAGCCAGGTTCTGAGCTGGGATGGTGCAGTGAGATAAATAACGGTGATGGATCAAGCCCTGATCTTTGGACTGGGTAAGAGTGGTCTGCTTAATTCAGACACTCTGTTCATCACCACCCCCTTTTCTGAATCGTTTTTGGCCACTATAGGTGTGGCAGGGTATACTCAGACATGAGTCCCTTTCTCACTGCACCATCAGGATTCAAGCAAGCCGGGCCGAAGAAGGCTGAAATGCCAGAAACCGGTCCCCGGTAGCTTTTCTCCTTTCTGGTGAAGAATTGGCTTGGTAGTTTAGTCTGCCCTGTTCCCATGATGCACTGGGCCAGGGACAGACTGATTTGCATATAGCCAGGTTCTGAGCTGGGATGGTGCAGTGAGATAAATAACGGTGATGGATCAAGCCCTGATCTTTGGACTGGGTAAGAGTGGTCTGCTTAATTCAGACACTCTGTTCATCACCACCCCCTTTTCTGAATCGTTTTTGGCCACTATAGGTGTGGCAGGGTATACTCAGACATGAGTCCCTTTCTCACTGCACCATCAGGATTCAAGCAAGCCGGGCCGAAGAAGGCTGAAATGCCAGAAACCGGTCCCCGGTAGCTTTTCTCCTTTCTGGTGAAGAATTGGCTTGGTAGTTTAGTCTGCCCTGTTCCCATGATGCACTGGGCCAGGGACAGACTGATTTGCATATAGCCAGGTTCTGAGCTGGGATGGTGCAGTGAGATAAATAACGGTGATGGATCAAGCCCTGATCTTTGGACTGGGTAAGAGTGGTCTGCTTAATTCAGACACTCTGTTCATCACCACCCCCTTTTCTGAATCGTTTTTGGCCACTATAGGTGTGGCAGGGTATACTCAGACATGAGTCCCTTTCTCACTGCACCATCAGGATTCAAGCAAGCCGGGCCGAAGAAGGCTGAAATGCCAGAAACCGGTCCCCGGTAGCTTTTCTCCTTTCTGGTGAAGAATTGGCTTGGTAGTTTAGTCTGCCCTGTTCCCATGATGCACTGGGCCAGGGACAGACTGATTTGCATATTGCCAGGTTCTGAACTGGGATGGTGCAGTGAGATAAATAACGGTGATGGATCAAGCCCTGATCTTTGGACTGGGTAAGAGTGGTCTGCTTAATTCAGACACTCTGTTCATCACCACCCCCTTTTCTGTGTCGCGCAATGATGACAAGATGCAGCCTATTCCTCCTGCCATTCTTCTGCTGGCCCATTGCAGCGGCGGTGAATAATATACTGCGCCATCTACTCAATACTCAGTCGCTTCTGACATCACCTGTCATTGATGTCTACACATAAAAGGGCTACACCCCTTTGATGCTGCTGACTTCGTTAGCCCTGAATGAGCCTTGAAGCCCAGGCCCAAAAGTGTATTAAAATCACAGTCCCAATGGTGCCCAAGGAATGCATTGCTATCAGGCAGCCAGATACACTAGCGGCACTAAAGAGCAGAAATGAACAGAGATCAACAGGTGGCATAGGGAAAAAAAACATCATTCACGAGGATACCAAGCAGACTAAAGAAACAGGTGCATAAATGATTACACCTCCAGGCAGTCCTTAAGAGCCATCCCAAAATATCCTAGGAACAGAGGTCAGGTAGCACGCGCCATCATTGCAAGCTCAACGCCACATGAATCAAAGGCTGGGAGATTCAGTCACTCTAGGTGGGCAACGAAGGACCACATTCAGTGGTCACTGAAAAATGTGATCATACGAGCCCCTTGTGTACTGAGTGAGTATAGAAAATGAGTCTGACAGTCTAAAAGAGGATTTGAGAAAAGAAGTTATATACGAGTCTACAAGGAAACTGTGTGCATTCTCTTATGGGTGTTTGTCAGCAGGATAGTGACAATCCCCTGGACCTTAGCTTACTTGGGGGAGGGGGATCGCTGTCTCCCACATGATCATTCCAGCCTAGACAACACATGGCTTACAGCAAGATACTTGCTGAGTATTCAATACATGAGCCCCGGGCATGACAACTAGAGATGATGTTAACATAACTTTCCCACAAGCAGCTCCAACAAATATCTGGACTTCCAACTATTCCAGCCTCATCAATCCAGAAATGGCAACACATGGATGGGGCCTTTGGCTTAAATTACTTAACTCGTGTGTAATTTACAATTGTACCAAGCTTTTTGATATACACGATCTTGTATCGTCTTTAACCTCACTAATTAATTGACAGCTTGCTTTTCCTCCACTGCTAGGTTCCTGATACATAAATACAAATACCGATATATGCATTAACAAATACTTAAAGACAACAAAATGAAATGGCCATCACTAGGAAGTGCTCTGTTCCTGTCCTTGACATACCCCCGGCCCTGATAACGTTGAAATCATGGATGGCACTGCAGGCATGCTTGATGCCTGCTGAATCCGACCACCACAGTACTGGTGAAAAACATCACCCCATCTACAAATCCTGACTTCAAAGTATTCTCCTCTTTCACCACAAACAACTCTTATACAAATCCAAGGGCTGCTGCTAAGCTTCCTCTGCCTATTCACTGCCCACAACTGGTTGTCAATACACAGAGAGTCTGTATGTGTGTACAGTGTGAAAAATTATGCATGTCTAAAAATGCTGTTCATTTAACCTCCGGTTTGTTAGTAAAACTGAATTACGGTGTCGCGAAATGATGCATGCCTATAAAGTGTGTCACCAAGATGAAAAGTTTGGAAAGCACTGCCCTAGATGCACAGGAGTAGAATGACGTCAGGTTCCAATGCCCCCACTACAGTTCCCCAGCCAAGCATGTTATGCCAAGCACATGAATAACTGAGGAACCCACAGTTGGGAAAGGGGAATGGGACAGAGAAGAGACAGACACACTTCTTCACTCTGGTTCCTCTTCTAGAATTCAGCTATCTTCTTTTCTTGCAAGATTGTGTCATCAACATTGGAACTGCAACAAATGTATTATTACAACTAATACTTTTATTCTCTTAACCTTATAATACTTTAATCTTATTTCTCTTTACTAACGGACTTAAATGTATGTACCCGAGTTTCTGGTGACCAATGCCTCTCTTCATTCTTCTTTCAATATTTTTAGTACCCTTTTTCGAGAACTGTAATTGCAATGCAATTTTTCTTAATTAGTATCTCTACAATGTTGTTCTATGTTTTAATTATTCCTTTCTCTCTTTCAGACTCTCACCTCTTACTGTACAGAAGGTACCTTAAATGAAGTTCTTACATATATCTGGTAAGTATCTCTTCTTTCTTTTCTTTTGATAAGGTTGAAGTATTAACGTATATTTACACCTTTTACAGTTGGGAATCTTATCTCTTAAGTAAATCTTTTTCCCTTTAATAATGTGGAATGAACAATTCAGGAACGCTGTCCCAACTAAACTTTTTTATTGGGATTATATTGGAAGGTAAGAACACTCTCTACAACTGATATTTAACCGACTTGGGAATCTGCAATACTTGTGCTGACTCCGTGACTGCTGTTTTACAAGCATTTTCTCTCTCTCTGCAACCTCAAACGTTAAATCCTCGTAAAACACTCTCAAATCCAAACATACAGTATTCACACACTTTTGTTGACTCTGCCTATTGTAAAACACTACTCTCCCAAAGTTTGTGAAGAAATAACCTCTGAGAAAAGCATGCGCAAAGCTGCATTACCGGACTAACTCTTCTTGTACTCTGTAGCTTGCAACCCACACATGACTAAACCAAAACTAAGGCTTACTGACTTGCGCACTCCGTAAATGCTACTCCTCAAGACAGAAACTCGGTAACACGATGGGAGAAACATCGAGAGAAAACGCAATGATATTTTCCCTGACTAAACTCTTGCACCGATATCTTCTGAGCTCCTTCCTACTCGAACTCCTCAGGTGAAGTGCGCACTTCAGTGGAAGCTTCACCTGGATATTCTAAATTGCCAACAGGCACTGGAACACTAACCTGCTGAACCAATGGTCACTCCTTGGTGGCCATCTTGGATTTCCTCTGAACTCTCATTTAATGTAAATAGTTTCCATTGCTGAATTTTGTGGGACCTCTCAACCTAATGACACTAATAGTGTAACTTTTTTGATTAGAGGGCATGGTGGTTCTGACAGTCCCCTCCCCCTCCCCCCACAAGTGAGGTCCCTCCAGCTTGGGTTTGACTGGAAACTTCTTGTGAAAATCCCTAATTAATCAAGGAGCATGTACATCCCACAATCTTTCTTTTGGGCCATAACCTTTCCAATCTAGCAAGTAGTAAACTTGACCTTTAGTTACTCTTGAGTCCAACATTTGTTTTACTTCAAACTCTTCTCATCCCTCAGTTTGAATTGGTTTAGGGGGTTTATCTACTCTTAATTCTTTTGGAGTTTTTTTAATATTGAATCATGAAACACTGGGTGTTATCCTAGACTCTTGGGTAATTTCAGCTGGTAAGTCAAGAAGTTCAATTTCTTTTCAATTAAATAAGGGCCTACAAACCTTGGTTGCAATTTCCTGTTTCCCTTGAGCCTAAGAGTCTTTGTACTCAACCAAACTTTTTCCCCAACTTGGAAATCAGGTTTTTTTCCGTCTTTTCTTGTCAGCATATAGTTTGTAACTTTCCTTAGCTCTTGTGAGATTCTAAGTTGCTAAACTATGTAATTGAGTCATATGTTCAACTAACTCTTTTACTGCAGGAACCTCTACTTCTTGAAAGTGTATTGATAGGTTTGGATGTCTGCCTACATTTAAGTAAAATGGGGAATACACAGGGGACACATTTTTTGCATTGTTATTCACAAACTCTACAGCCAAAGGTATTCTGGCCAGTCTCCCTCTTGATCTAAAATACATAATCTGAGATAGTGTTCAAATTCTTGATTTGTTCTTTCAGTTTGGCCATTGGACTCTGGGTGATGACTAGTTGTCTACCTAGTTCCTATGTTCAATCTCTTAGTGAATCCTCTGCAAAAATTAGATAATAATTGAGAGCCCCTATCAGACACTAGCACCTTGGGTATCCCATGAGCTTGCACTATAGTCTGGCTAAAGGTGTGTGCTAATTTTCTAACTGTTAGTACTCCCTTTAAGGGAACAAAATGAGCCATCTTAGTGATTGCATCCACACAAACTAATATTGTGTCAAACCCTTCACTGGATGGTAACTCTACTATCAGATCTAATGTCACAGTATGCCAGAGGTAAGGGGGTGTAGGTAAGGGTTGCAATAACCCCTTGGGAGCTTGTCTCTATGGTTTTCCCCTCACACAGATTTCACAAGTGGCTACATACTGACGAATTTCCTTGGTCATATTTGGCAACCAAAGCAACGTTTTATGAGAGCTTCTGTCTTTTGAGTCGCTTTATGACCAGCTAGTATGTGATCATGACACTTTTTTAAAGCCTTTTTTGTAACTCTTGGGTAGGTAAATAGAGAGCTCCGGCATGATATGTTAGATTTCCACGTATTCCTCGTCTAGAATCCTGCTTTGCCCATTCCGTAATTTCTTCAAAACCCATTCAGTCTTGTGCTGGTTCTTTCATGGTTTCTTTCAATACTGCTCCGATGACCTTCCCTTCTGCAATTATGCTTGCATTTTCATTCTCTTCTTGAATATTTTCTGTACTTAGTCTGGATAAGGCATCTGCATTACCATTTTGTGTTTCTGGTCTATATATGATCACAAAGTCATAATCAGCAAAATATAATGACCAGCGGAGCTGTCTTGGTGTCAATGTTCTTGTTGACTTAAAAAATTTCAGATTTCTATGTTCTGTGAAGACCGTGACAGTATGTTTTGCACCCATCAAATAATGCCTCCTTTACTTGAATGCATCCTTAATAGCCAATAACTCTTTCTCAATTATAGTTTAATTCACCCCAGCGGAGTTCAGCTTCATGAATGAAAGGCCACTGGGTGTAATTGACCTGTGGTTTTGTGTCTTTGAGATAATACTCCCCCAATGCTAGATTTGATGTTTCGGATTCTACATAAAAAGGTTCAGAGGGATCTGAACGCAGTAAGATCGGAGCTGTGGTGAAATCTTCCTTTAATTTCTCAAAGGCTTCCTCAGCTTCATTTGACCAACAGAATTTGAACCCCCAGACTCGCAATAAAATATTACACATGAGGCTGCTTGCCCTATCAATCTTTGACTTTAACCCACAGTGGGCTTGGTGGAATGAGCAGCCCATTTGCAGGTTTTGCAATTACAAACATGAGTCTTGGCTCCACCTGCTTTGCTGCTGCCCATTCTTTGCTACGGATCGACGCCGCCTACTAATCCCTGTTTTTGGGAACAATCACTGAGACACTGTAGGGAAGCATCGACGTTGTGTTTTAGCAACAATTCAGCCCAGGCCCTAGCAAGAGCTGGGAAGTTCGTCAATATTATTTTAACCGCACTGCATAAACACTTAGCATTAAGAATTCGATCATGATTTTATACATTTTAAACATTTTTATTTTAACATGCATTGCTATGTTTGTACATTACGGTTTTTATTAACTGTATAATAAAGATTCAGATTCAGACTCCCTTCCTTAGCAACTTCGTTAAGGGAATTAACTTTTTGAAAAAGTCTTGAATTAACCTCCTATAGAAGTTTGCAAAGCCGATAAAGCTTTGGACTTCCTTCACAGATTTTGGAGATTCCCACTTTGGTACTGTCTTGATCTTGTTGTCATCCATGGTAATTCCATTTGGTGAAAGCACAAATCCTATGAACTCTACAGTAATCACATGAAAGGCTCATTTTTCTAATTTGACGTACAAACTGTTTTCTCGTAGCTTCTGCAAAACTCCTTTCACATGTTTTTTATGCTCCTCCACTGAATTTGAATATATCCATATATCATCTATGCAAACGATTGCACTTTGATCAATATATTCCTTCAACATATCGTTGATAATGTATTGAAATGCAGCGGGGTGTTGCAAAGCCCATAGGGCATCACTTGATATTCAAAGAGCCCATGTTTGGTTCTGAAAGCTGTTTTCCATTTGTCTCCCTTCTTGACTCAGACTAGATGATATGCCCCTCTCAAGTCTAACTTAGTATAGATTTGCGCACTCTTTCCTTGATCCAATAGACCGAGATTAAGGGCAAAGGATAGCATTTTTTTTATGGTTGTATGATTAATTTCCCTATAATCAATGCAATGTCTTAACTCACCATCCTTCTTTGGGATGAAGAAAAGAGGCGAGGATACTGGAGATTGAGAGGGTTTTGTGAACCCATTACCTAGGTATTTTCATAGGTACTGGTCTTCTTTCTCTATTAAGGCGTATATTCTGCTGCAGGGAAGATTGGAACTAGATTCCAGTTCAATCTTACAATCGAATTCTCTATGTGGCGGAAGCTTCTCTGCTTCGGTCTCACTAAACACATCTTGGAACTCAATGTATTTGGAGGGCAATTCTGTGGTTTGGGGAACGCAAACCGTTGCTCCTCCTTCACACAAATGAAACCCTGGATTTTCCATATGCCTCTTCTTGTCATGTTTATAGCAATTTTCTTTACAAAACTCCGAATCCAACACAATGGATCGGGCTCTCCAATCGATAGTTGGATTATGCTCTGTAAGCCACGGTAGCCCCAATATTAGCTGAAATTGAGGAGCATCTATCAAATTAAATTGTAGTGTTTCACAATGTCCTTCCTCAGATTTCAATTCAATTAACTCGGAGTGACTAACTATGGGTCCTGATGAGATTTTCATCCCATCAACTGCTCGTACCGCTTCACTCTTCTCTTTTCGTTTTGCTCTTATTCCAATCTTTTCTGCGAAGTTTAGGTCGCAAAAGTTGCCTGTGGCTCCTGAATCCACCATTACGGCGATTTGCCTTAAAGTGATTTCCAGTAACTGTAGGGTCATGAACATGATGAGATATGGTGAGGAGGACTGTAAAGTATTAGCCAGTGAATGGCCTCTTGGAGTTGTTTCTATATCGGGAACCACCAGTCAAACTCCCTTTACTGATGGTGCTGAGCGTTTTTCGGCGGTGTCTGTTTTGGCTTCCTCTGAAAATTAAAAACGAAATGACTGCTGCCTCCACAATATAAGCACTGTTTATTTACTCGCCGTCTTTCTTCCTCTTATTAGGATAATGGCCCACGTATTGTTCCTATCTGCATGGGTTCGACACTTTGTTGAGAATCATTTCCTTTGGTATTCTCTGCCTTTGCTTGATCAAACCATGGAGTACTTGAACGGAAATCTCTTCTTTTCTCTCCTCTTCTTTCATTCTGTCAAAAATCAATTTCAAGAACTAAGTTTATTAAAGCTGAAATCCCTGTGGGTCTATTGGGCACTTGGGCTAAAGCATGCTTTAATTCATCTCTTAATACACAATAAAACACTGCTGCTCATTTGTTCTCTGGCCAATCCGTCTCCACTACTAGTTTGTTAAATTGGGCCAAGTACGCAATTATATCCCGATTGCCCTGCTTAATCTCTAACAGTTCATTATCTGTGGCCTGTGAAGATTTTGCCGGTCAAAGATCTTAAGAAATTCTTTTTTGAATGTGTCTAAATCAATTAAAATTTGATCATTTCTGGTCACCAATGGCATGGACCAAGACACTGCATCTCCACTAAGATATGAAAGTATGAATACTACTCGCGACTGTGTGTCAGGAAAAACCGCAGGACCACACATGAAATGTAAAGTGCATTGTGTCAAGAACACTTGTGCTCTCTGAGGGTCTCCATTAAACCGCTCGGGGCGGGGCAAAGGAATCACTGGTGACAGGGAATGAATAACCTGAGTCGTAACCTTGGGCGTAGAGACTGTTGGGTCACTAGAATATTCCTCATGTGAAGATGAACTCTTGAAACTTGACCCTGATACTAAACTATTCATCTTAATCATTAAATCTGTAGTCTCTCTCCGAGAAGTTATCAGGTCCTGTCTAAGTTCCCTATTTTCTTCTATAACACCTAATAATTCCTTCTGTATTCCCTCCAAAACTTCTCCTAACATCTTTAACATCTTTAGATCAAGACCCTCTGCCATTCTGCTCAGGAGCAAATACAGCGTGGGCATTTCACTCTGTCAGGATGGGTCTATTGCCCTAGATGCACAGTAGCAGAACAATGTCAGGTTTTTGTTGCACTTACTCTGGGTTAAATACCTCCATCAGGAGTGTTGTTTTGAACTTGTGTGGGTAAGGTAAGATCAAGGGTCTCAGAGGCCCTTCTAATAACCATGGCAAATAATAAATTCTCCTATGTAGCCATTGCAGGATTTGGAGAAGATAGTCTAATGTCTGGTGAGGTATAAAGACCACTAGCATTTTGTAAATCCTCTAAAACATCCCATTGTTCACAAGGATTGTACATTTAATAAAAAATAAACTCTTCCTGACAATAACTGGCTTTATATTGGGCATAGAGGCTAGTTCTCGGTGGAATATGTGTCTCGGAATCTGAGTGAACAATTGGATCCTTGAACAGGGTCAGTGAGGTCAGTCTCAGTGCCGACATTAAGATCTGGATTTACATCAGTTAGCATAGAAAGACAGAAACTGATGCCAACACAAGCAGATGGTATATGTACCAACATCACATCCATGTATGACAGAGTGGTGCAAGGTAGAACAATGCTGCACAATGCACCTTTCAGCACACAAGTGTGTTGCTAAGCAAAATTTTCCAGATCCAGTCTGATGTCTGGGGATATTCAAAAGGTTAGGAATCTGTGGCTAGAAGTCTCTATCAGAACAACTTTTACACTAAATCACATTTTAAAACAAATAACCTTTCAGATCTTTACACTGTTATAGGCACACTGAGGATCTGATGTTTGGCCACATGATTAGGACAGTGTATATTTCCTTTGAGATCAATTGGCTTTTTAGCAAGAGCTTGCTAAGGAGGAGTGTGAAAAAAAGAGTAGACTTTTTAATAACTATATATGACTGGAAAAACAATATATTGGTCAGTAGGGTCTTAGTAGAATAATGCTTTGGAGCTAAGCCAGAGGGAGTACATGAACCAATAGTGGCAGAGGGTTAACCTTCCTTATTATGTAGTCTTTTAATTGTGCCCAACTTCCTCAGAATTGAAGCAGGAGCCACATATTTCTCTTCTGGTTCACTTGGTGTATTACATTTAAAAGTGAAGAAACTAATTAATTAAGATGTAAATTATTTAGAATAACAGCTATATGTGCAATGATTAATGTAAATTTTTAAAATGAAATGACACATTTTAAACGTGCAAACTACACTACGCAAACATGATTATTCATATAGGCTGTAGATATGCTTAAATTCAAGTTTTCTTTGAAGGTAGAAGTGAACTCAACAATGTTGAAATGTGCACAATGGAATTTACTGCATGATTATGAGTCTGGTGGTTTTCTGGCCATCGGACTTGCAGTGGCGGTGTTCCGTCCACCACACTATGACATGAAAAGCCGTTGTGGCAGAGGACCACTGACTGCGCCAGGGAGCATATTACGAGTTCCTGCATTGCCAGCCATTTTATGGCAGGAGAACCGCCATGAAAAGGCTGGCAGTACAGGAACAAGGGGTCCCTACAGGGTCCCATGCCCCCCCTCCATGGGGATGCATTCAGGGGAACACAGCATGTGCCCCCTCTCTGTATTCCCCCCAAGTTACAGCACGAAATGGATGTTCAAGTCCATGCCGTCCTGGAACTTATTTTTTGTTCACATTGAAGTGCCTGTTTACCAGGCACCGCCATGGGGAAAGGCGAAGGATCATCCACCGTTCACAAGTTCAACTTGTTCTACGGTGGGCAGTCTTTGCACAGGTTTGGCACAGCTGTGCTGGTGGAGAGCCAGGGCAACTGAGCTAAACTCGTAATCAGGCCCTTGGAAACTTGACCTTAATGTGACATGCTTAGAAATATTTGTCATAACTGCAGAATGTTCTAGTTTAACAAATGTATTACATTTTGCTAAGAAGTATCCAATTGTGAAATGCTTGAATAGAATAGTTGCACGTTTTAAAACAGTATTTGTAGTTCGCCTTAATGAAAAGGATTACTAAACAGTATTTTGAAAGTTTATGTTTCTCTCCTTTAGCATAGTTCATTGTTTACGCAATGAAGCATTAACAGTAGAAGGTTAAACTGTGTTCGATGGAGGTATAAATCAAGATGCTACCTATATAAGATGTCTGTAACAACATCTACGCCCAGAGACCCATACCCTTGTCACTTTTTGACAGTTGTGGCTACCGCTTCTGCTGTTCTTCCTTTGGCTTATTATTGATGCTCGATTTTGATAGATTGCTGCTGCAACAGTATGCTATTGGCTTGAATTATTGAACTACCATTAATGGGAAGTTCAACTGCTTTAATTAGATTTTGAGCTTTATACTCCCGCGATCTAACTCTTTTCTTTTAAATTCGAACTCTTCATGAGTTCTCTTAACTCAAAATTCTGGTTCTGTTCTTTGGAATAGGGAACTTTTCCTTTATAGAACACGCTCAATGCACTACTTGATGATTTGTTCTAACCATATTTTGATGAGATTTCTGTAAACATTCCTTGAACTTATTAACTAATCTTCATTAAAAGAATCTTACTAAACTCTTAATGAGAAATTAACTTTTAAAACTCATTCAAACTCTCATCATTGACTGAACTTAGAACTGTTATTGCGATTTAACTTATGATGATAAAATAGCCCCTGGTTCAAAATACAGTTGCAAAGATCTGTCACCTGAAGCTAGTGGTAATTTTAAGCCAGCGCAGGAACAGAGCTTAACCCTGAAATTGATGGTAAGGAAAGGTTGAACCATATTATTTAAATTTTTCCCCATCTCCACGTTATCAAAACTTTGAAGTTCCTCTGAGCAGGAGCTGGAAATGCATGTATTTGAGAAAGATATATAATCTAATAAAGGACCATTTTAGAAAGGTATGATTGGCTGATTTGTTGATCTTAGTTAACGCCTCTGATTGAAATTTGGTGCAGAATTTTCTAAAGCCTGAGTCTGTATCAAAATTCTTCATTGAAAATTGCTTGTTTTCCTCTTCATAGAAGTTAGAATATGGAGTTGCCCACAATTGGGGCGAACAAAGCAAACACAATAAAATGATGGAGGGATCGTTGAAACTTTTGAGGCACTCACCCCAAGTCACTATTAGATCTGGGTTAAGTCCATCATCATTCTTCCGCTCACTTCGCGACCCCAGTTCAGAAACAGCCATATGCAAATCAGTCTTGAACCTGTTCCCCATGGGAACAGTCCAGCCCGAAATGCCAGGCCAGGTCCTCCCTAGACTGGATACAAGCATCCTATGACCGGTTTCGGGGTATCACCCCTCATCAGACAGCAGATAAGACCAATATATGGATAATATCCTACTCTACCGCCTCTAACTGAAACCCTTAGTCACTTTATTTGGTTGTTGGTGCTTTATATTTTCTGGACAACAGGTCAGGACACCTGTTATTCTCTGTCATGTTTAAGGGTTTGGCTCAGTGCTCATCCACCCTAGAGGTCTGACCTTCGCTGCTGATTAATTCTAGAACTCAAGTTGCCATCACAAAAAAAATGGCACAATCATATCCTGTTAAGAACTAAGCCTTAAGTACAACTGGGCTTCTGGAATCTGCAGCAGGTGTCTTCATTGTAAATTGATACTTGTATAGCGCACTACTCACCCGCAAGGGTCTCAAGGCACTTGCACGAATACCGCTGTGGAACCCATCCTGGCTTTCCCTGTGAGGCATCCACTCCTGGGCACCCCCAAGGTGGAGGCCAGGCATCCTTTAGCGTTGTGGGGGCCGTTGTGGAGATTAAGCAAGCTATTGCCCAGAGTTGCAGAGTGAGACTCTATGATTGGAATAGGCACCGAGGCAAGAATTATCAGGTCCGTGGAATTTTGAACCCAAGACCCGCTGAGGCGGGGAATTGAACCCTGGTCCCGGGCCAGACCTCTGCATCAGGGTCTGTCGCTCTAACCATTGAGAGAACAAAGTAGGAGTATAGAGGGAAAGAAAAACTAGGACGCCCTCCACTCAGTAAATCATCAAAAATACAAATGTCCTAGTCTTAAAGGCAGTTCTTATCCGTCAATCTGTAGACATCACTAGTAGTACATGAGTACCACCAGACCTCTCTTCTTATAGAGATTTAAAGTAGGGTATGTCTCAGTCTACTGCCATTATAAAAACAGCCCTACTCTGACCGACAAACTTAGACCAACACAGAACCCACAATCACCTTAAATGCCAACAGAAAAAGGTGTGAAAGGCGAGATGGCACCTCACGGGCGCACCACCAATGGGACCCCTGGCTGGTACTCACCAGGATGGCCCTGTTCTCATCATTGGTGCCATCAAGCCGTAACGGAAACGTGTCCAAAACCCAAGAGAAAGACAGTGAGTGATGCAGTGAACACAAATTATATGTGACAAAACGTACAACATTAAACACTTAACATATAATCTACTGTGCAACCAAGACAAAAAACTTTACTCATGTTCCTTTCTTGTTGCATACAGTACACATATAAACATTAAAAAAGGAGGATGTGAATACTACCAATCGATTCACACCCTACTTACAGCCGACATGTTTCATTGCCTTGGTTTTGCCCTGAGGAAATTGCCTGATAAAAACCAAGGCAATGAAACATGTCGGCTGTAAGTAGGGTGTGAATCGATTGGTAGTATTCACATCCTCCTTTTTTAATCTTTATATGTGTACTGTATGCAACAAGAAAGGAAAATGAGTAAAGTTTTTTGTCCTGGTTGCACAGTAGATTATATGTTAAGTGTTTAATGTTGTACATTTTGTCACATATAATTTGTGTTCACTGCAACACTCACTGTCTTTCTCTTGGGTTTTGGACACGTTTCCGTTACGGCTTGATGGCACCAATGATGAGAACAGGGCCATCCTGGTGAGTACCAGCCAGGGGTCCCATTGGTGGTGCGCCCGTGAGGTGCCCTCTCGCCTTTCTCACCTTTTTCTGTTGTCATTTAAGGTGATTGTGGGTTCTGTGTTGGTCAAAGTTTGTCGGTCAGAGTAGGGCTGTTTTTATAATGGCAGTAGACTGAGACATCCCCTACTTTAAATCTCTATAAGAAGAGAGGTCTGGTGGTACTCATGTACTACTAGTGATGTCTACAGATTGACGGATAAGAACTGCCTTGAAGACTAGGACATTTGTATTTTTGATGCTCTAACCATTGAGCCACACTTCTCCACTTCTTCATGGATGACACATGAAACAAACTGATGCATGCTTCACACTATTACTGGTATGGAATACAAGCTTGCAAATTAAAAATGTTACTATGATGTTTTGTGGTGTTTACAACTTCACACTCTGTGAAAATTGCAATGCATTGCAGACTTTGGAAACCTTTCACTTTTCTTGTTCACTGCAATACATTTTTTCAACGAAACCTGCATTCAGAATGATTTTTTTTTCTATTGTGTTTGGTAATATTTTAAACTTTGCATCGCTCACTAAGTTAGTCTAATTTTGTAAGAGTGTGAGACGTTCTGCAGATGAAAACCTTCTCAATCCCCTAAGTGGAATAGATGTGGCACAAGTCAATGCCACTTACTTCACTCTCCTTAAATTGTTGTACCTTTACAAAAAAGATACGTAATCATATGACTAAAACGAATTGGCCTTGGGTGAAGTATTCCAGACAACCCATCATGATACACTGATCCCTAAATCATTTAGGCCACAACAAAGTCTTTATATATATTACTGGCGCTGAGAGATATAGAAATCTAAATTGATCATGCCCAAATCAGAAAGGCAGTTGCCAGTGTGTGTAGTAGTACTACTACTGCTACTACTTTACATAATCACCAACACAATTTACATTGGTATGGAATAGATCCATGGCTTAGTCAGTCCTATCTCTTAAGTGGGGAGTTCTCCATTGACAATGTGTAGAACTCTTCCCGTGTAATCCTACAGTGTAGGTATTTTGTGTGACTGGCTAGGAGCAGTTGCTCAAAAATGGCGAATATCTATTACAAAGTGGGAGAAGGAATTGGAAACTTAAGGAGTGGTACAAAGACGGGCATCCAAATACAAAAATACATGCACAAAAAGGCTAGTCAGTTGCAATTCACTAAAGTTGAACCCACATCTACAGCATTAGTACTACAGCCCAAAACAGCTCCTCTCTGGTTAAGCCTTGCAGTAAGCAGCACACATGTCCACTCATAGGAACTGCAAAGGTCTCACACTTAAACCAGTGGAGGCAGGGAATAATCCAACCAGCACAAAGGCCTAGCTAAAAAAGAAAAAAATGAAAGAAAAACAAATAGTCACACACAGACACGCACACACACACGTCACACAACACACGTGTAATTAATCCCTGGCTATACAACATCTTGCAGTGCAAGGTAAGAGGGCAGAGTCTAGACTGTGAGCTGTATTACTGTGCTTAAAGCAGTAATATTCATCAGGCGAGGAAGAGGCGGGAGAGCAGTGATGTCCAGGAGGAGGCAGCTACGGGGCAGGTAAGTGCCTTTTACGAAATTTTAATTATTTGAGGGGGGGCGCGGAGCGGAGCGAAGTTCCACGGAGTTGCTTTCCAACTCCGTGGAACTTCGCGTAGAGGCACTAAGCCTGCTCCACCCTGGGTTAAAGATGGGGCGCCACAAGCTCACCTAACTCCACACAATGCAGTGACACTGTTGGGTCCTACTATCACATTATTTAGTCCCGCCCAGTAATAAAAGCCTAATGGGTCTCAAGCCGTACACAGATTACATGCACACGGCAGGTAGTGGTGGAGTTAAATCCTAAAATGTCCCTCTTGGGAAAATAGATGGTGGTCTAGAGATGCTACTTACCATAGGTTATTTGCCGGTATTGGGTATCTCATGGCTAAACAAGACCTTGTTCCGCACTGGCGATCTTGAAACCCTCCACCATTATATACCGGACAGAAAGGTATAAACTTCTGCTGCAATGCAGAAAAAGAGATATACAAGTGGAGAGGCTGTGCCAAAAAGCATATGAAAGACTGGGGGGCATTGGCCTCCTAGAGCGGGTGTACTGCTTACTCCCTGATGTTATCCTGTTCATTTGGACTATAGTGACTACATCCATTGACTGCAGGGGTTGAAGGGGGCTAAAGACTCAAGATTGTTGCAATATGTGTGTGTGTCCATCGTTAACATGTAACCTTGTAATGTTGGTATATGACTATTTTTCAAAATCAATGAAAAGAATTATAAGAATAAACTTTTGTCTTTATGGAAGCACCTCCGTTTACTGGATGTCGAAAGGATTGACCTTGCGGATACATACAACCCAGTCTCTTCACTGTTGCAGATGCCTCGACTTTGACCTTCCTTCTTCCCCCCTGCATTCCCTGTGTGGTCGGGGTTTCAGACTCTTCTGGCAAGATGTTGGCTCATAATTATCTCCCTTTCCATCTGGGTAGGGGGTGTGCATTGTAAAATGGACGCATCGAGAGTTATCTTCTTCCATTCTATCGACTCTAGTCATCCTTAACTCTTGGGTTAAGCATCCATCCGATCTCTATCTGTCCTGACAAGCGGTGGCAGTGTGTGCACGAGTTCCTGGCTCTGATGTTATGGCTACGCTAATCTGACAGATGGCCATCTCTGAAGGCTGAGGATTCTTCCTCTGCTTGTCTTCTTCCCCTATACCCCTGGGGGGCCCTTACCGGTCAGACAAGCATGTTTGATGGCTCATAAATGTACCTACCTTTTGTTCAACCTACCAGAACTGGAGAATACATAGTTTAGTGCCAAGGTCGTTGAACAGCCCAGAGGTGTGTGCATTTTCTTTCAGCGATGTGTAATTATATTTTTTTAAACGATTATTTTCCCTCCAATCATTGGGGCTGTGTGACCTAACATCACTTTTTGTACTATTACTAACTTTTAGCTTAACTATTTGCTTCGTCTCTTTTTTTTTACATAAACTTCTGGCTTTTAAAATTCATTATTATCTTTTCATGCCACTTGCAGAAAGCAACAACAAAAAAATACCAATCGGATTTTAGTACGCAAACATTCATACCTATTTCAGCCCGAATGCGCACACAGCAGTACAGAGCAGACAGCATACTCCTCTGATGGCTGTATTCTGAGTAAACAACAGTTTTTTCACTCGGACAGAAGTACGCTTCACACACTTCCATGTAACTGCGCGATGGAATAGTAACGTTTTTCTTTGTTAGTGAGAAGCGGAGGTACTCCCACAAGGAGCATATTTGGCGCTAGGCTAAGAGATGCTGCAGGCCGGAGCTGTCACTCACTAACCAAAGGGTCAAATCTTGATTAACTTGCCAGGAGGTCATGAATGATGCAAACGGCCGGATCATGTTCCTTGTAACCTTAATATATGCAGTATCCAAACTATAGACGTGTCTATGACTAATTAGTTATGGATCTTTCGTTTTGTCGAACTTTCCTAAGGTTTCATTTAATCATAATAGCATGAATAAATCTATATTTTGCTTAGTCAGTTAAAACTTGTATTAAAATGATGAAACTAGCAATAAAATCACATTTTAAATTTCAGATTAAAGTGTAGACTCAAGGAGGCATGAAATCAATACAACACTTGCCCTGAGCGCTTACAGAAGGTAAATAATGTTAATCACAGTGTGTACTGAGTTAGTTTGTAAGAATTAAAATACTGTGAACACAGCTAGGCATAATCAAGGAATTATACCATTATCATTATTGTAAGGAAATGCCTCTTTTTGCATGATCATCCCCAATGATTTAGACTGATGCTGCTGGTTTTTTGACTCTGTGTGCACTGAGGCCTGCTAACCAGACATGAGTGCCAGTGCTCTGACCCTTGAAAGTAACGTGTCTGATTGGCTCATCCTCTATTGGCATAAGTTAACTAACTTATAAATTCCTAGTGTGTGATACAAGGGGCCTGTAAGTTAAAGTTTCCCTTGTGGGCTGTAGCACTTATTGTGCCACCATGAGTGTGACAAAGCAAAGTAAGACTCCCAGTTGGAGGCGTAGATTGGCTGCCTAGCGTTGTGTCTCCTGAGCGCCGCGATCCAACGGGGAGAATTTTACCACACTCAGACTGCTCCCACACCACAGCATGTTCACACTGAGGCGCTGACCCCCGAGGAACACCCAGACACTCTGGTGACTGCATGTGTGGTAGGGCTGGCGATTGCAGGGGACTGAGCACCTTCTTCCTTCATCGGCCCACCAGCTTCCTCCTGATCTGGCTGCCAGGCTCCCAGCTCGCACGAGGGCTCTCACAAGACATTGTGGGCCCATTACATTGGCCACCATCTGCCAAGACCACAGACTGACCGGCCCCACCAGGATCCCCTCAGCGCATCCCATACTGCAAGGGCGCATATATGAGTGGCCCATACTGGACTACCGGGGCAACCCAAGTATATATATATATAATAGGGGTCATGCCCAAATTACCCTCATATACCTGAGCAATAACATCCACATTGTGGAATCAAAAAATGAATGGTACGGAGGGATCAATCAAAAATATTTATTTTCAGCCAGAGTACAATTAGTTACCCTGCTGGTCTCTATTCGTATTAAAGACAAATTAATTTCTGCTTATACAGCTTGTGTACGTTTCAAGTGACGGGAAAGAAAACACAGTATAGTCACAACAAACTAATACATGTACAGTTTTCATATATACACAATGTACACTTCATTACACAAAGAATCAAATCACACTCATATATATGATACACTACATATATACACTATATACAACATATATCAAACATATACACATATCGAAAAAATCACAGGATCAATAATTGATTCCCCTACTGAGGACAAAACAAACAGCGTGTACACTCTTAAATCAGAACAATACACTACAAGGTAGTCCCTATTGCGTCTGAGGAATAACACCTCCAAAACTATACCCAGGGCGCTTTACTTTCTTCACACAACTCTACTTGATGGGACTCCTTTAAAAGTGTCGACGCTGGCGTGATCGCGTTTCAGCCAGAGATTCCTTTTGGCATCATCAGGACAGGGGATTCAATATTTCTGAATGGCATATAAGCCCTCAAAGGCAAAACACACGGCTGGCAGGGACAGAGCCCACTACCGCTTCGCCAACAATGGCCCTTACACCCTTATGTAGCTGTATTACACTCAAGATGTAAAAGAAGCGTCACCAGTCCACTCCGTTTTTCAAATAGCAAGATGTGCCAGGCACTCAATACCTGCAATCACGGGGTCCCGTCACTACCATCAAACTGCCAACGACTTGAAGCTACCGGGGCAACCCAGCAAAGTCTTCTGCCCCAAACCCAGCGGATCTGAGGCCTGCTACCTCCGACCCAGTAAGACCCAAAGTACCTGCAGGGCCTCGCAGACCACCAACAGGACAGTGATCACCCACCGCATCACAGCAGCCCTTGCTCGACACCGCAGGACACCTCAATACCAGGACTCCACCAACCCATACATTCGGAAGACGGAAGCAACACCGTCCATGCCATAGCTAGTCACACTCCTGTCTGATGCCATCAGATATGGTAGGGAGCACACACTTACTGGCGGAGCCCTGCTCTTTGTGGACATGTTGAGGCAATTGTACACACCACATTGCCCAATCTTCTTTGCTCTGCACTTATATTGCAAAGATTAGTCAACATTTGGCGCCTTCTCAACCCAACTGAGCAGGCATATACCTTCCTCTCCTCTGTCCATGGTACACAGTCTTGACTCGATTAGTTCCTCATCTCCCAAATCCTCATCCCGATAGTGGAGGATTCCCAAATTCTTGAGGGTTCACTTTCAGATCATTCTCCAATCAGCCAACCTAACCTAACCTAGGTCAGATGTGGCCCACCCCAAAACCCTGGCACCTTAACACCTCCTTCTACAGAATGCCCGAGTGAAAAGCACTCTTCAAATTCCATCTCGAAACTTGCTTAGACAATAACGCAGGCTCTGTCACATCCACTCAGATGCTCTGGGCAGTAGCGAAGGCCACCATAAGAGGCCAATTCATGTATGAAGCTGCATTTCTCAACAAACAGAGGGTGGCCCAACAAGCATCCCTAGAAATGGCACCCCACTGATACCATCGGACGTCAACTAGAGAAGGCAAAATGGATCTCAATGTCCTCTTCACCTCCAAGGCGGAGTAAGCACTACACAAACTAAAATACCGTCATCACGAGCAGGGTGAAAACGATGGCAGACTGAGTTCTAAAAGAACCGCTATCCACCTGAAATCATCACTGATGAACTCTGCATCGCCAGCTTCCTGGAAAAGGTCCACCTCCCCACTCAACAATTAAGGCGAGCACTGTTCTCAGGAGAGATCATCAAGGATGAGATCATGCAGGACATTTCAGCCTCACCCTATATTAGAACTCCCAGGGAAGGTGGCTTCCAAGCAGAGTTCTACAAATGGATAACACCCAACATAGCTAACTCCTTATAGACTGCTTACCAAGTGGTGGACCAAACGGGTGGACTGAGACCAAGCTCCAATAAGACCCTTATGACCAAACTCTCCGAGCCAGCAAAGGACCCACTATCCTGTTACAGCTACTGGCACATATCTCTCCTCAATGAACACATCAAGCTCTTTGCCAGCATATTAACACCCAACTTGAAAGGGTTATCCCACACTCATCCACTCCACACAAGCAGGCTTTGTTCCAGGCCGGACCTCCCACAACTACCTACACACTCTATACCACGTCCTTTGGTTCGCAAAGGACATACTGGAGGAGGTATTGGCCATGTCTCTTGATGCTGAAAAGGCATTTCATGGCATAGAAAGGGGATACCTCTTTACAAATCTCCACAAATTTAGCCTAGGTGATGATTTCATCAAGCAGGTCCTGTGGCAGTACCAAACCCCCTCAGCACAAGTGAATTGGGTGGGTTTCTTGTTGACTCCCTTCCCTATGCAACAAGGGACATGACAGGGGTGCCTGATCTCTGCTACTCTTTCGCCTTACCGTCGAGCTCCTGGCTGCAGCCATCCACCTGACATCATGGATATCCCCATGCCAGGAGGTCACTCCTCTATGTAGATGACATCCTAATGACACTTACAGACCTTTCAAGATTCCTTCCAACTTTCCTAGTGTCTCATTGAGCAGTTTGCAGAAATAGAAGTGTACAAGGTCAACTGGGTAAAAAGCAAGGGCATACCCCTCTCCACGGCCACGACAGCTGCCATACAGGACTACAGTTTGCACTGGACCCGTCCCACTTTAATATTAGAGATTTATGTTAATAGACCACACAATAAGAGATAGCATGGAACAACTTATAACACACACCTGGGCTGATTTTGAAAAAATGGACACACCTCAATCTATCACTCTGGAGCCGGGTACAGGTCATAAAATTGGTTACCCACCCCAAATACACTTATATCCTTGGCATGCTCCCACTTCCTATGCCAATCTCTCTACAGTGCTCCATAGGCAGAGCGATTAAGAGCTTTTTCTGGGACTCTGCCAGACTAAGACTGGCAATTATCAAAACGATTGCCCACAGGAAGCGTGGAGGCATAGGATTCCCTTTGGTTACACCCTGGCACTTCACCTCACACAACTCGTATTCACACTCCATGGATTATCTATTCCCCTTCATTGGATCCTAATAGAAAGGAATCTCTCACAGAGTCAGCCAGGCTTATCCTAGCTTTACGCACACAGGATGTCAATGGCTCGCCTCTCCAATCCTATGATCCACGCCATGGTCCACTCCTACGCCTCAATCTAACCAGATGCCTACCTCCACCAGGCGGCTCCCCTCTGGTGGAATGCTGGCATCCACATAGGAGGATCTTTGCCTGACTGGGCCATATGGCTTCAAGCGGGCATAAACTCCATATCCCAGGTTGTTGATCATGATTCCCTCAAGCCCTTTGATGTCTTGAGAGAGGAATTTCACATACCCTCAAATCAAAAATGGAAACCCCAATGGCGTCTTATCTCCACTTCTGGGGCCACTTCAAGGGAGTGATGTCTGGACTTTACAACCTCATGAAATGGTATGAATACTCCTCACTCCAATCATGGCACCAACGAACCTTTGGGGCACGAAAGGGTGCAACTGAATTATACGGTGGAAAACTGTGCCGACGTCCTAGAAAACCTAGATGAAAAGTGGGAGAATCCAGGACTAACCTGTGCCTTTTCAAGATGGTACAGGACTGGCACAGGACACTTCGAAACTGGAGTGTGTGTGGCTCCTTCTCCACTCAAGATGCTGATGATACCATCAGTTGGGCTGCAACATTACACAGATTCTATACGATTGTTTGGACATTCAGGACTTGTGGGATATTGTGAAGTCATGTGAAGCAAAACCTACCGCTCCCCTTCCCAGCACCCTGTCACGTGATATTGCTGCACGACATAGCTGAAATCACCCCACTGTCATGTCCGTGGCACTGACCCAGGCCAAACTCTGCATCCTCTGCCAGTGGCATTCCCCACACTTTCCCACTCACGTGAATGGCTGAGGAGATGTTAACACAAGGAGATGATGGACGGAGCGCTGAAACATTAAAAGAACTCACCCCCAGTCACAGATCGGGGATGAATTCATCATCGTTCTTTAGCTCACTTTGCCATCTCAGTTCAGACCCAGCTATATGCTAATCAGTCTTGCCCCTGTGCCTCATGGGAACAGTCCAGCCCAAACTGTCAAGCTAGGTGTTCCTTCAACCGGAAACAATTTTCCTGGGACTGGTTTCGTGGCAAAGTGAGCAAGAGACCCACGTCTGGGCATACCCTGCCAACATAGAGTGAACAAAGTAAACACAAGGAGATGATGGACGGAGCGCTGAAACTTTCCAGACAGTCACCCCAGTCACAGATCTGGGTTGAATCCATCATCTTTCTTTTAGCTCACTTTACCACCTCAGTTCAGACACAGCTATACGCAAATCAGTCTCAAACTGCCAAGCCAGGTCTTCCCTGAACTGGAAACAAGCATCCTGGGACCGGTTTCGGGTTAACACCCCTCATCAGCCAGGCTAGCTTGAATTCAGTGGCAAAGTGAGCGAGGGACCCACGTCCGGGCATACCCTGCCAACTTAGGGCGAACACAGCAAACACAAGGAGCTGATGGACAGAGCGCTGAAACTTTCCAGACACTCATCCCCAGTCACAGATCTGGGTTAAATCCATCATTGTTCTTTAGCTCACTTTGCCACCTCAGTTCAGGCCAAGCTATATGCTAATCAGTCTTGACCCAGTGCCTCTTAGGAACAGTCCAGCCCAAACCGCCAAGCCAGGATTCAACCCAGATTCTGGGACTGGGGGTGAGAGTCTGAAAAGTTTCAGCACTCCGTCCATCATCTCCATGTGTTCGCTTTTTCAGTTTTCCAGTGACAGTCTTCTGCCCTCTTGGTGGAAGGAGTGAACAACTTTAAAGAAGGAACACAAAGGGCCTAACATTGGAAGAGGTGTTACCTCTACTGGTCATGATGGCCAAACAGGATGTTTACCTAAAATTCAAGCTTGAAATGGAGAAGCTGCCTTTGAAAGACAAATGGGTGACACAAAGAAGAGGGGATGCTCCTTTGTTCTGGTATTGTATTGTCTTGTAGCATTTATATAACCGCTTACTACCCTTATGTGGGGAGCTGGGGTGCTTGTCTGCACGATTGACATGCTATACCTTATAGAGTGTGTGATTGAAAAGATGTTGTATTTGATCTGATCCTGTGTGGGGAGTGTTTCCATGTAGTGCATGATGACCACATAGGTGCAGTTATTTTAGGGGCTGTAATACATAGCGGGATGTTGGATGATGAAATGTAAGGCCAGAAGCACAGTTTTATGGTTTTTAGTATGCTGTTAGCTTTGAACAGCCTTGCAGGTCCCTTTATGGTATTTCATATGATATAGTCTGCTTAGCTGGTAACAGCACTGGTAGACAGCTTGGCGTGGGGGACAGGTAGGGTGAAACAGTTGCCAAACCAGTTTTGCTATGGCCACTTCTCTAGGGTGGGCTACCAAGCTCCACACACTGAGAGCAGGGTTCTATAATTTTAGAAGTGGACAGAATATTGCATTCTGGGATAGTTTTATGCCACACTTTGCAGGAAGTTGTTATCAGGTGTGAGGAGAACTTGCAACCCATTGGCTAGTATACCACCCCATCCCAGAGGACAAGTTGCGGGCATAAAAGTGGCAACCCTGGCACCCAGACCTCAGATCATGTCTGCCCTGGAGAGAAGACCAAAGACAGGCTGCCCTGCTGTTTCCTGGACCCGGCAGAGAAAGGCTGCCCAAGATACTGGACTGCACCTGCTGATCCTTGGGCTAGCAAATAGAGGACTGTGCATGTGGTGCCTTGCTTGAGGAAAAGTTGTTCCTCAGCCACAGACAGATGAGGTGACACCACAGCAGTTGGTTAGCTTCCTGTTACAGCTGCTGGGATAAAAAAGAACCCTGCCTTGGCGAGTTGGTTGCCACAATTCTGATCTCCACTGACTATTGAATCACAGCCTGGGAGACTGATTCTCGATGCTCAAAAGTTTCACCTGAGTAAGCTGGACCAAGGAGAGTCGTCAGAGCGCAGTTGGGTCACCCAAGATGGACACTAGCTTCAGTTAAAGGAGCCATTGGTTTTGCTGTAAACAGAGACCAGTAGCCCAGTGGCAACTGGTTTTTGGCTGAACTTCAACCAGACTTTGAAGGACTTCGATCTCCGTGGCCAAAGTTGCCCCACTGTGTTTGTGGACAGAGGTGTGGCCCCAGAAAGACCCCCCTCACAAGATCAGCATCATGTATCCCTTGCATCAGGACTACTTCATTGAAGTCTTGGGCAGTTCATCCATAGAGCCTGGAACTGGTCTTGAGTCTGCTTTAACTGCAAGGTAACTGCCTTGCCAAGCCTTATCGGCCCCTATGACTTGTTTCCTGCTTCATTTGGTCACCCAAAGTAGGACAGAGTAACCAAACACGACTTTTCAATAGTTTCCAAAAGTTTTTCAAAGTAACCGCTAACTGCTGAATTTGCCAAGGCTTGAATGCGATTTGAGTGAAAAGCCTGGGCTTACGGTCTGCTTAATAATTTATATATCTGGAACTTTCTGATAAGTTTTGTTCATTTTGGTGTCTAAAATGTATAAAAATAAGAGCTATTTTTACACATCTTTGTGTCATGTATATTTTTTATTCAATTGTTTTTATACATCTAAATGCTTTACACTTGCTTTTTTGACACAGCTGACCGCTTGAATCCATAGCTACCCAGGACTGACCTAAGATCTTGCAAATAAACCTGGCTGGTCCCAATACGTCCAGCCACTACGTTCAGTCAGTTGCTCAATTTTTGTAACATTTAGAAGAATGTGTATGTTTTTGTGTCTATTCAATTCCTAGCTTAGAAATATTCAGCCTTATCATCGGAGAAATTAGGTTTTAAACATGCTATAGGGGTGAGGAATGATTCAAAATTGTGTTCATAAGTGGGGTGGCTTCGGGAGGTCTATGTTGTAGAGATCTGAGGCCGGCAGTGAACAGTAAAAGATAAGAGGCTCTTTGACTAAATGAGTTTTGAACTCTGAACCATAGTTTAGGAGAGGAGGGTGGGGCCTGATATGTGGCCTGAAGTATGGCAGGCTATTCCAGATTCTCCCTAAAAGTCTGTCCTTATACCTTTCCCTATTTGCACTGCTTGACTTCAAATCTATTGATGTTGTGGCTCCTTGTGCTGTGCTGCAGTCCTGAGATTATTAATTTGTCATGTACAGTGGGTGCATTGGTTGTCACTGTCTTGAAGGTTGTGCAGTTCATCTTGAAGATGATGTATGCCTGGAGGGCAAGACATATTTGTATGTCCTTTGGGTTACATTTAGGGCCATATTCCCAAAGGTAAATTTACACATGGATATTTACTCACAAGTACATTTGACTATTAAACTTTGCAATACCTTTATATGTATTGTTATCCACAATTTCCAAGTGTAAAATTACCCCAAAGTGTTTCCATTACACTTCACTAGCATATAATTAGTGGGGTCCTCTTGTCATCTTTCCTTGCCACTTTATTTAGGATTTTGTCCCCTGCAGAGACATTTGCACCTATACCAACCCTGCTTTGGTGACAGTGGGCTGTCTTCTCAGCTTCAGCCCATCTAATTAATCCCCTTTGCAAAATGGAGATCTGAAGTGGGTGGGTTGACCTCCACTGCATTGTAATGCATCTCTTGGTCAAATTCATGAACCTACAGCAAACCTTTGGTGATTTAAGTCTGGATATCCAACCAAAAGGCATATGTAGGACATGCACACAACAACCAGCCAACAATCTGCACAGTTATATCTGTAATCATCTGCCAAAAGCCCTGTATAGATATAAGGGACCACAGCATGTGCATAAAGTCTGCTAATTAGAGTCACACCTAAAACACACATCTGGCACACTGGGAAGAACCTATGCTGTTTATATGGAGTCAAATATGAGTGCTATTATGTTGAATTGAATTAGTGTAAACCTAGGGTTTTCCCAGGCCCAATTCTAAATGTATTGCTATAGACTGGCAGAAACCTTAATATGCTACTAACAGAATCAAAAGAACAGTTCTTCTGTTATCAGCAATGGATTTTGTTTGAACTGGTTTTACATGACTATATCTGAGCTCATACACTTCACATCTACCAGGACTGTGTTTGGCAAACCCTGATTGCCACGTATACAACAATCAGATTTCGTATTAATTTTTTTGGGATTTGCCAGATTCTGTCACAATGCTTGTGGAGTTTCTTCGGGCTTGCTCGATGATACAGAAGTCCACCTCTTGGCACCACCAAGTCTTTGTGCCATAATGCCACCGACTATCAGAGTGGCAAGTCAAGAGAAAGGATGTGGGGTAGGAACTAACGGGGGGGGGGGGTACATCTGCAAAACAAAGTAACAGAGGTTCTTAATTGACCTATATTTTTTTCCAATTCCCTAAACATTTCTGTATATCTAAACTCTGAATCACCTGTGTTGGAGAACTGTGGTGAGCATTTAACCGGGAGAGTGCTATAAGATAGAGAATCGAGCCTTAGGGAGGCAAACATTGATATGATTTAGTTCTTTATTATGGTCAACACGCTCTAGTTTCTTATTACATTGTTTGCATTTATCTATAACCTATAACAATTACATATCACAAGACTGATCTGTGATCGTGTCTTGGTGAGCTGAGATTCCTGGTCGTCTGTAACAGAGGTTAACAGCACCCTGTTAACTCCATCATTCGCATACCTTCACCATGAATTTGCCTAATCACAGATGTTCTACTCGCAACCAAAACCCTTCATATAGAAATGTTCCGAAATGTTACAATGTACCAAAAGCATCTGATAAAGGGGTTAGTTCTCAGGAATAACCACAGTGTCTCTAGCCAATGTGGATGAAGCCTCGCAGGACACCACCAATCCAAATGTGCTTTCAGGGGCAGCTCTAGGCTCATGGCGGCCCTGGGCAAAGAGCGTAGGTAGGGGGCCCAGGAAGAGGGGGTCCGGGCGGGGCAGAGCCCCCCAGAGCTCAGGATGGGGGGCCAGGGTGTTAGGAAGTGGAACAGAGCCGGAAGCCGCCAAATCCCTGCCATGGGCCGCCACACAAATATGTATCCATCTTCAGAGGATTATTATATTAAGGATATATATTGGCATGGAGGCCCCTGGGGTTTGGTGGCCCTGTGCAGGTGCACAACTTGCACATGCCTAAGGCCGCCCCTGGTGCTTTAACTTTGTTCATATGGCGGCATGCATACCATGCAGTTCGGGCTGATCTCTCAGTGCCGTTGATGACTCCTGGGCCCATGCGGGCTCTTCGGAATGCGGGAGTCCCTCACAGTAGTGGGCGCTGAGCAAGGACTCACCCGACGCAATCCTTTAAAGCAGCAGGTGCCGGACAAGGACTGCCTCTGGATCCTTCAAAATAACGAGCGTGTGGCCTAGGGCTGGGCTCCTTTTATACAAGAGCCCATTGCAAGATGGCCGCTGCTCAAGGCTATTGGGATCTGCTGTCCCAATACCAAAACACTAGTCCTGGAAAAACAAAAAAATAAATGTTAAGTGGAACTTCAAAGTTGCATTATAGAATGTTCCTGTGCTTTACTGCGTTGTTTCTGCTACTACATGCTATCACCAGTATGCTTCAGTTATCGCTTCATGCGCGCCGATCATCACTACACTACACTGAAAAAAAGCTGGGTAAGCTCTTGCCCAGCTCCTGAGGCTGAAAAAGAAAAAAAATAATCTCTCTGCTGTTTACAACAGTGAGATTTCTGACTGCTGTGCAGAGGACGTAATGGTTACGTACTCGACATAGCGGCACTGCAGCCAAGGATGTAACCATTATGTCCTCAGCATTGAAGGGGTTATGGTGGGTATTGCTGGCAGCTGGGCTATGTTGTATATCTTTTAGTATTTCAGTTGTGGGATTTTGGAAGCTAGTGCTTGCCTCTCTTAAATCTTGTAGTACACTACTTACTTTGATTTTGTTGTTATTCGGAGGATGACTGTGCTCTCTTACATAAATAACATTATCTTTTGTAATAGGCCTCCCATAGCAAGCAATAGAGTAATATTTATTGCATTTCCAATCCGTGCTTCTACTTTCTTGGCCATAAGTTTTGCCCATGTGAGACAGTAATTGTTTACCTTTCTGTGATGTCATGTATCCTGCTCTTTCTGTCATTATGTCATAAAATAGTGAAATAAAAATAATTTAATGTTAAAAAGATTATATTACGTTTATTATTGACATTCAAATGTATGGTACTCATTTTCTATTTTATATTCTTGCTTGTAATTGCAGTCTTTATTTTCAAGTTTTCCATTGAGGGTATTGTAATGTGGATTAGGTGGCTTTTTTCTGCTGAGACAAAAATGTGCTTTAGTTTTATTTTAAACATTTGTTTGTTGGGAGCTAGTGGGGGCTGAGGGAGTTTTGCTTTATTTTTTATCATTTTAGAGTTAGTTGGTCCAATTTTTTTATTTACTTACTATTTGTGTGCCTTTTTTCAGCTATGTTACTGCTACAGTTTTTCGGCAGCTTAGTAGTTTTTCAATGTGTAGTAAATTCTTTGCAGTAACTATAGTTTAAGAGATAAAAGAAGTAGAGTTTTTTGATAGTTATTTATTATTTTACATTTTTCAATTAATTAATTTATAAGTTAGTTTAAATAAATGCTTTACTTACTTTAGAAGGAAGTTATATGTTATCTTCCACTTCTGTTTTCAGTTTGTCTCCAGCAAATCTGGCAGCGTAGCGTTGTCTTGCAGGCTTTTGCAGATTTTGTGTAATGAGTAGTCACATTTTGTGTGCCTTTTATATTGTTAGTTTAATTGATAATATAATGTTGTGAGAAGTTGGCCTGGTATATGATGTTCACTATTCTAGTGAACACCTTCCATCAGTCCAAACGACCCTTATGGTGATTGGTTGTAAGTCAACCTTATAGACCAGCTATCCTAGGGGTATCATGGACAAAAGCAGTCTTAGGCTAAACTCAAGAGGGCATGTGAAGCCATCTGTTTTACCATATGCAATCCTTTTAAATACCAAATGAAATGACACCACACAAGTGATATATTACAAAATATATGTATTAATTTCTAGAATAATCCCCTATACTCTTTATGAGCACGGAAGCACAAGCGTTAAACAAAGAACACAGTATAACATACAATAAGCTGCACAATTATGGATAGACCGGGTGGCCACTCAAACCATATATTAAGAAAGTGGTATAAGTACCACGTCATGAAAAATGAACAGGCCTAGGGCATTGGGAATCGCTGGGCCTACACTGGGCTAACGAAGGTTAGGTCATAGGAGGCCCACAGGATGCGGGTGCAGTATCTATAGGAAGCCGCGTTTACCGTACAAGTCAATGGTGCGTAAAAATCAGAAAATTATAGGTTTAGGAGTCTTCCAACTGGACTAGAACTTAGCCACTTAAAACTAGGATACTAGAGGTGTAAACCACTACAGGAGCACCAGAGTTATATCGTTACCTCACCCACAGGAAGCGGGTACATAGGTGCCAAAGTGTGTCGGGTTTCGTCGTGAAGTTCTATGGAGCCTTTAGATGAAGATGCTGCAGGAGACCAGGAGAGAAGAGTCCGGTTGGATCCAAGGGTGATCGAAGATGTAGAGTACCTGAAAGCAGAGGGGACAGAGTCTGGGTCACTAGCCAGTTACCAGGATGGAACCAGGACGGAACCAGGCAATGTCGGGTTGCAATCAGGTGCTGTTGAGTAGTTTGTCTCCGCTGCCACGTAGACCAGGAAAGATTGAGGATGACCAGCTGGTGAACACGAGCTATCCCACAAAGGCTCTTGCTGCCGGCGGTGTCGGTTCTCGAATCGGAGTCACCAAGCCTTGGCAAATGCAACCCATGCAGGACTCAAAGATGTCTTCTTGATCGGACCGGGAAGGTCAGATCGATGGCTCCTTTTCAGGGGAGCTGGGGCCAGTCTGGAGCAACCAGACCAGCAGTGTAGTTATGATGGTTCGTTGTCACAGAGACCACTAGCCAACAGGCAAGCAACCAGACAATGCGTCAAGCAGGAAAAGTGCAAAAGGGCCCCACGCAGCACTCAGTCAGTGTGGAGAGGTGATCTTTGGAGCACATGCTGCTCCGGGCTGAAGCTTCTTAAACCCCAAAGCATAGCGTCGAGGATGCCTTGGGAGCTGCACAGAAAGCACTTTGTTGACCTTTCAAGATGGCTGGTTCCACGTCTCACGTCGCCTCCACGGGTCTAAGTTTTGCTAGGACTGTGGATCAGGCTATTGGAAGTCTGGGAGTTCAGGTCTTGTTGGTCTCTGTCATTTGAGCTCCGGCGGGAGCAACATCAAAGAAAGTCTCAATGCGCTGATGGTGCCTGCTTGCACAGGGTGGCCACTCCTTGACCACAAGGGAGCTTCTTCAGTCTTGTACGTTGAGTAGGATGTCGAAGGGTCCAGAGTTTTGTTTCAAAGTTTCAGTCAGGATGATCTAGTTTGCATTGGCACAGCTCCTACCTTTATTCCAAATCAAGGGGCTGGATCACCTGCTAGGTTCCTCCTATGGGTGGGACCCAGGAAAGGGGTGGTTACACCCCTTTCCCTTTGTCCAGTTTCTCGCCAGAGCTGGGGCTGGAGTGCCCCAGCACCGGTTTGAACAGGGCTATGCATAGGACGCCTTGTGCGCCCCAGGCAGTGTCTAGTTTCATTCAGCCCTCCCTGCCCCAATCCACTATCTCCTGTCTGGGGTGGTGTAACACCTCCCTGTGACAGGATACCATTTGTCCAGGCCTCCCCTGCCGGAGTTTCAGTCAGCAGCAGGAGGCCAGACTTGTGTCTGTGGCAGCAGCATCCATTTTGTGATGCTGAGGCTCTGGTTAGAATTAACAGCGTTTAAGCAAAGTAACATGTCTTCTTCCTCTAGAAGGGTGGAATGCTACCCCCGTCACCAGGCCTGGCGAGGGAGTAGTATTCCAAAGCGTATGCCACCTTACACGACATGTTTTGATAAAGCCAAACCAAAGTTAGCAAGTAACCGCGAGGATTATAATACACTTAAGAGTATATGGTATGGCAATATCCCAGAACAGCTAAGGGACTTGGTTCCGAAAACTGCAGACAGGCTCAGCTCATGCTAGAGCACCATCTCACATAAAACCAAGCACTCTGCCTCCAGGATTGTAAAGGCCTGACATAGGAGTGACTTATAGGTATATATGTGTCCAGATATAGGTTTAGACATAGGTATACTATATCTAAGCATGGGTTGATTACACCCCCTTGTCCCAGCTGAGTGATCAGCCAGTTGTGTCATTTTGGATGGCCAGCCAGGGGTGGCAAAAGATATGCTGCAGCCCCTGGTAGGCCTTGGATGCACCTATGCCCTGGGTACCTATAGTACACTGTACAGGGGCTGATAAGGTGACCTAATATCCAATTGGAGATGTACCTAGGGTACATGGAGTCCATTTTACAGAGAGAGCAGATAGCCTGGGACCCTGATTAGCAGGATCCCAGGCCAACTAAGTCAAAAACCAGCTAAACACTAGGCAAAAAATCTGGGGTAACCATAGTCAGGTATCCACCTTCCTACAAATGTTATTGGTTGCTTTGGTTTATAAACTAATTTTATTGGTTAATGTTTGTTAAGTTCGAATATTTTTCAGTTAGTGCTTTTTATGGGGAACACCAATTAGTGTTAACGTTGAATATATATTTCTATGTATTTGTTTCATTTTGGATGTATTATATATGTATATATTTTAAACAATTTTTGTTTAGTGTTTGAATTTTAGAATTTGTTGTAAGTATATTTTGTAATAATATTTTGATGTATTGAAGTGCATACTATTTTTTGGGGTGGTTTATTTTAGTGAAATATATTTGTTATAATGTTGATGGAATATTTACATTTTTAAAATTTTGTTTTCTTTTTTGTTTAACATAGCATGTTGTTATTTTAATGTTTAGTAGTGTAATCTCACTTGAAGTTGCTCCCTTACTGTGTTCTCCATTTTGATGTTTTATGGCCACTCCAACTGCCATTTCCTGGTTGAGCCATTTGTGCTGTATTACATGTTGGCAAATTTGCTGGACCAAAAAGATCAGATATTTTACACAGAGCTCACATAAGCCTTCATTGCGGGCGCCCATTTGCAATGAGGCTCTCAGGGTCCAACTCGTAATAGGCCGGATGTCTCCCACCCGCAGTTAAGAAGAAAACCAAGTATCTGTAATTTTGTTGGTGAAGATGTACTTGCCCATTTTGTGGGCCACATGTTGATTCAGCCCTACATCCTCCATAATTTCTGCTAGGCAAGACACTCAAGTGGTTCGATAATGCTTTAAAGTATATTTGTTCCATAGTTGTTTCTTCAACCTACACATATATTTGAATGCTGCTATCACTCGTAAACTGATTTCCTATCATAATATATAATACTTTCTTCTTCCCAGAGGTATTGAAACCCGAAGGCTAGAGGAATTAAGATGAGCTGTAGGAAGCCTTAATCTTAACAAGAATTCTGTTTGCCTGTCATGGAAAATAATTGGTCTTCAGGTAGAATTTTCTGTAAGACGTTGGCCTTCAACTGAGGCCTAGAAGAGCTGATTGGGTTCCATCTGGTTCCATCTCTTCTAATTACAAAGAACATTCTTCCCTATGATTGAAAATCATTTCCACTGTCTTATCCTGCAAGAACCCTCCATTTAACATTTTTTCTGTTAATTTGTTAAATTCATAGGGCCTGATTTAGAGTTTGGGGGATGGTTGACTCTGTCACAAATGTAGCAGATATCCCATGTGCCTTATTACTAGTGCATTATATCCTAAGGCACTTGTAATGAGGAAGAAGGGATATTTGACACATTTGTGATGAAGTAACCCTTCCACCAAACTAAATCAGACCATGGTGTTAATGGATTTCTGGCTCAGCTATGGCTTGTGGTTTCTGCCAGGTCCGGTACTTTAACACCAATTGTGGCTATTCTTGTATTCAAGTTAAGCAGGGATACTCATTGTATGGCCTGGGGCACTTGAGACCCTCCTGACCTTTAAATACATCCCCTTGGTGAAAAACAGTACTTTGTTGCTGTTTACTTGACTGAGCACTAACATTCAGAAAGGTGAAACAGGAGTTAAAGTGAAGTAAAACAGTTGCCTAGAATTACACACTTTGATCAACTGGGGAAGCCGTAATTGATCCCAGGTTTTCGGGTTTCACATTGTAAAATTCAGCGTCTAGATGGTAATCTCTTTCCCTCTCTTGTTTTGCATTAGATGTTCATGATTTGCCTTTAGTTCTTACTGCATGAGGTTAGATCATAGGTGTTAGACAGAAGACACATGAAGGCTTTGCTCTTTTTGGGCTTGAGGATGCAAGATAACCTCAAGCCAAGACAGAGCCAGGCATCTGGCTCGAGCTTCACTCAAGCCTTCAGTGGCTCACTCACCTCTATGACTTGCTGGCAATTTAAAGGACAAAGGCAGAGGAAGGGTATGATTTGGTCATTATCAAAGTAGTTGGTGTAGCAGAGTACCAACACCACACTGTAGCATTACTTGCTTCAAGGTTCATAACTTTCTCACTACACCACATATTAGTGAGTGGATTATGAGACTAGGGGAGGGGTTATTATGATATCAGGAAGAATCACTTCCGCCCGACACCGACTTGGCCATGGGACCGACTAACACCCGGTCGGCGGTCCCGACAGCCACATTAGGATGCAACCGAATACTGTTCGGTCACATTCCTATATTTCACTTTGGGAGCATGCATTACGACCGTAAACTGGCCATGATGCATACTCCCATTGTGAAATGGGAGGTGTGGATCATCACTGCACCCTGTTGCAGGCACCTCAAGGTGCATGCCAGAAGGAGCAGGGATCAATAGGGGGCCGCATAGATGCCCCCTTGGCCTCCAACTGGAGGCAGTGCACCAAAAGGGGCCCTCCTGTGGGCCCCAAAACACGCTTATCCTTATCCTTTCAAGAACCTGTGAAAGTTTCACGTCACTCAGACAACGGCATTGATAAGACACCTTAAGAAGAGTAGACCCTCTACCACCCGCCTCACAAGCAGTTAAAAGCCTGGGGATAATGATTGATGGTAATCTTCCAATGCAGACCCAAGGGAACTCTTTGGTACACAAATGCACATTTCTGCTCACAATTATGAGGAAAATAGCTCCTCTAAAGACCTTCGAAGCACTTAAAGCAGTAGTGATAGTATCCATACTACCCAGGCCGTATAATGCTAATGCAGTTTATGCTGGTCTGTCTGATGCTGCCTCACAGAAACTTCAAGTGAAACAGAATGAGGCAGTTAGGCTGGTCTTTGGTGTTCTAAGATATACACATGCCACACCTTTACTAAAAAAGCTGCACTGGCTCCCAGTACAAAAACAGAGAGAGTTCAAACTTTGCTACGTGATCTTTAAATGCATAAACAATTTAGCACTGAAATTTATTGCAGATTAAATGTAAAATATGTGCCTCTACATGACTTAAGATCTGCCCATAAAAATCTGCTCACTACTCCCAAGTATCGGAAGTGCAGGTAAACTGCGGATATTCTTTCCTTCTGGAAGAATCTGAAGACTTGTCCGTTCAAATAAGTTCATGAGACTTAATTGAGCTGACTACAAGCCAACAAATAAAGTTTTACTTCAGTGTCTAGAGATCTTTGGTGTAGGTGCACTCTATTAATTCACATTAAAATAGCATACCATCAGTCTGGAACAAGTGCCTTGTAATTTATATTTCAAGGTCAAATAAGAGCAATAGCCAAAATAGTGTTATCTGAATTGTCATTTTTTTACCTCATTTGTTTATAAGAATGCATCTTAGACTTGATGCACATTGGTTATGGCAGACATTCCTAAGCTGATGTCGGAAATTCACATCTTGGTTAAGATATGATATAAAAGGACCGACACTTGACCACTTGTCAGGAAAGGTCCTTCGCCAAGGATTATCGTAGAAGATACTGTCAGAGATGATCTTGACTGCCAAAGATGCTGCTGAGCTGCACCTCCTACTGAAAGCTGATATCGAGCCCAGGTCTGGGAGGACAGAAGCTGATTTACCTTTAGCAAGAAACATGGTCTCCCCGACTTTTGACAGCTACAGTGCTTTGGTGTAAATAGGTATGCAATGTACTGATTCTTCCTAAGTAACTCTAGATGCAAGCTGTACTATGCCATCCTCTCCTAGTGCAGCGCATAGAAGTAGGTTTTAGGGTGTTACATTTTTTAGATGACATTTTAACGATGGTAGAAATGTTAATTTTATTCTCGCTGTTCACAACATTCACATGTGCTGTTATGATATTTTGTGCGTTTATTTTAGATATGCTAAACAACAGATTGAAGCTATTGAAATAAAACACTTTTTAGTTAAAGTGCGTTTTTCCTAGTGCAGTTGTGTGTGTGATTTTTGAGAGTAAAATAATGGTTTTGTTTCCAATCACCACCACCCCCCTGGTTTGGTCCTGTTAGTAATCCAAAAGCATTGACAACACTTCAACAGTGCATTGGGTGAGGTTCTTTGGTGCTATAGTAACCTGTCCTTCACAATGAAATCATTGGTGCTTCACTTGTTTCTTCTGTTGGTGTGAAAACAAACCTTGTAGAGCTGAGCTAAAGTCTCAGTTTATGCAACAATATTTTGGCAAAGTGCTAAGGTCAGGATTAAACGTAGATTCTCATACTACTAGGGCTACAACCTTCTCATTGTCTCATATCCTGCAGTGGAGGTTAGGTGTTTGTGTCTGCTCACCTTAATGAATTACACACCTTGTTGTGGGGGTCTTTGTCAAGTATTTTTTACAGCACTCGCTACCTTCTAAGCACTTCTAATGCTTACTGATTAGACACCAACAATATAAGGAGAATTTGAAGTATGAGATTCAATTTCATTCCAATTCCTTTGTAAGCTTGAGTCACCAAGAGTAACGATAGCAAGCAGAAAAGGCTTACTCCAGGGTGGAATAGCAACCCAGATACAACATAACAAAGTATTGCCAAATCTAGGACTCTTCTAGAAACTTGGGGTTTAATTCAGATTGCATAATGGAATGAAACCCTCCAAATAACTCCAGGTCTCACAGTTCACACCATGTACATGCCTCGCTCTCCCTATGTCCACAATACAGCCCCGCCCCCTTTGCCCTGACCACCACTCTGCTGGAATCAATACAGACCTTGGTCACACCACAGACCACATATTTTGGCCTCTGGGAAAATATGTGAAAGTACCCATGCTCTGGCAGATGCCTCAGGTGGCTGGAAGGATGACCCTCTCGCAGCCCTGCATACTCTGCACAAGAGGTGTGCAGATGTGCCTGTGAGGGGCCAGGGTTTGTTTACTTGGAAGGAGGAGCTGTCACACAGAAAGTTTTCTTCAGAAGGCAGCTTTAGGAACACACTTTTGCCCTTAAAGATGGGGAGGCCTAAACCACCAGGGGACATTCTTAAACCAACAGAAGACTTAGCCCGAAGCCTTTCATGCAGCCGGCCCATCGGGAGTTAGCCAGAATAATGGGCAGTCTGCCGCGTGTTAGAGATAAGAGTCTTAATCTTTTAAAAAGTGTACCTAAAGCAAAAATAACAAAACGAAAAAAACAACAGATGTAAGGCGATTTGGACTTGTATTTGAGAGAACACACCTGCTGTAAAAAATATGTTAGATAGCCCCACCTCCAACCAACAGCTCAAACTGAGCACTAATTCTTAGGGTCGCGTTGCAGCCGGCTTAGTTATTACAAGGGGCCAGGGAAGTAAAGTGCTCTGATTTACAATCCCAATCCTTCTGTCAGCAGTCACTCACAAGCAATCTCTTAAACCCAGCTAAACAGAGCACTCAAAGGCAGACCCTGTTTGCTCTTAGCTGCTTATTTATGAAGTTGATAAAAGTCGTATTATTGAACTTAAAGTGACGATCTGATTTCAGAAACGGAATCGACCGATGCAGCTGAAAAGCCCATGGATATTTGAGAGCGGAGACAAGAGGCCCGGTCCTTTTTCCAAAGGTCAACTACGTGACAAAAAAGATGCAGAATGCAATAAAATAATTAAAATACAAAAATGAAGAAGTCAAAACCTCATAAACATAAGTAAGTCTTATGCGTTTAAAAGCACATTAAAATTATACATTTTGCAAAGACTTGTAAAAAGTGTTGAACAAAGTAGGGAGGGATGTGTGGCAAGCACTATACTGAAATCGGCATGGCTAAAGGCAATTGTTTCTCATTGTGCAATGATAATTATTTGGCATTGTTCTAATGATAATGTCTTACACCGAGTTCATAGAACGAACCGAAATTGGAGATGAGTCGCCTGATAGTTAAATACTATCCAAAGTCACACTTTTGAAAAAAGTGTCATCCTGTCTATATGACATTTACATTGTCACTTTGGCTACAGAATTGGCGCAAAAATTGTCATAAACTGCTTTTGTTAACCCCTTTTGTGGTTGCTTGCGTTTTGATTGGCTGCTCGTGGAATACAAAGTTACCTATTAGCCTCCGGAAAATGTCTGAGTCACAGGTGAGGGCAACTTGAGAATCAGATGCTGATGGGAAGCATGAAAAGATGCTGGGAAGCAGTAGCAGTTGGTAGGAGGGAGCAGTATGAAAGCTGCCACTAAGGGACCGGGTGTGAAAGTGGCACTTTCCGTGGCTGGAAAGGGACTGGCAGTGTTAGGAAGTGTGAGGAGCTTTTACTGGTTGGTAATGTGAAAAGCGGACATGACTGGGACGTTTGAGGATCTGAAATTGGTGGCAAAGGTGATAAAGTGGCACTGGGTCTTACCTTCCCTGTTTGTTGTGCACCACTCTGCTATCATTGGTGCTGCACATGTTCATCAACTAGAGCAGAGTGCTGTGTAAACTCTAATGAAAAGAGCTGCACAGCACACATTGGAGCAAAATGTACGGTATGTTGCACGGGGCTGTTATTGATGACAATGCACACTTTTCCAACGTTCTGCCTTCTTAGGCAGGCGCCATGTACATTTTCAGACACAAGAGGGCAATATGCCAAAGATCTGTGAAGAGTCACATACAGCACCACACTGTTGAGCTCCCATGCCAGTCATCTTCCTAAAGTTCCCACAGTGACTAGAGGTCCACACTGTGGAATGAGACAATTGTGTAGTAAGGCACAAATGTTGGAGCTTGGCTGTGCATTTTTGACAATCATATGATCAAAGTGGTGTAGCAAACAAAAATGCAAGTGTCACAAACATGTGTATATGTCAACCCCACAAAAAAAGAGCAAATGAAGATGCCAAGGGCATTCCTCCCACTAAGGACCTGGATTAGCCAGACTTTAGCAGTTGCAAAAAGCTCCACAAATAAAACAATAGTATTTGTTCTTGTCTATCACATATAAAAAAGGGAACCACAAATACATACAATCAGAAAAAACGGAAAAACCTTCCCATTACAGTTAATATGTGGCTCCTGGTTTATCAAGGCTGCATCTATTGCATAAAACATGATCAATGTACCCGGCTTTCACTGATGCGTTCTGTTGTATAAAGCACAGGGAAGGATCCAATGAAAGCACACATTTAAGAAGGAGGGGAAGTGAGGAAAGAGTTTGTCATCTCCCGTCCTAGAGCCCATTCTTCTTCTAATCCCACTGTAATAACTTGACACTAGTAGCATTCGACCGAAAAAAGAAAACATTTTGGAAAAATGTAAGAGGGGATCAAGTAAGGGGTGGAGGCTAAAATAGAAAGAAATACTACAGTGGAAACCTCACAATAAATACAATGAAATTATACCTCTCACAGACAATTATCTAAATAAAACTTGGAGATCTTGGTTTTAGCTGTATTTGTTTCATTTTTTGATTGTGCGTTTTACGGAAGATCAGAAATGACAGGACTCACCTTCCGAAAGTGTCACCAAAACATGGAAATAATTGGCAAATTGATTTAAACCTCAATTTTTTACATCAAAAACCTGAATTAAACAATATGGAATTTAATTCCAGGAAGTCTTGCAGGTGTAGAATAAATCTAGGGGCCTGATAATGAATTTTGGCGGAGCGGTGGCACAGCAGTGCAAACTACTCCGCCACTGCTCTGCGTAGGCCACCACCGCCTGCCCGCCTGCCACATTACGACTTTTAAGTAGTCTGGCGGGCAGGCGACATGGCGGTCCCACAGTGGTAACTCTTACAAAGGCAACAGTGCCTTTGAAAAAGGAACCCCAATGGGTCTGCACAACGAGGGTCTTGCACGGCATGGACTCAAAAGTCCATGCCGTGCAGGAACCTATGTGCATGCACACAGGGGGGCACATTTAGTGCCCCCTGTGTACATGCACATGCGGTTGAGGTACAGGGGGCCCTGGAGGGCCCCCTTTGTTTCCTCTCCGCTAGGGTTTTGATGGCAGTGGAACCGCCATGAAAACCCTGGCAGAGAGGAGACGGAACCACAGCTGTCCAGCCAAGCATATTGCAGCCTCTGGACCACCACACCACCTCCAGGGAACAGCGGTTCCGTGGTGGTGTCGGCCGTGCCAGGGTGGTCTGACCACCTAACTCGTAATCGGACGGTCGGACCCGGTGCGGTGGTGGCTGGACCGCTGCGCCACCACAAGTCTGACAGTCCTTTGACTGCCAAACTTGTAATCAGACCACAGAAATCTGGGACCTCCTCGACAGCACCACCCCAGACGTAGCATTCTTCACCGAAACCTGGACCAACACCACCTCGGGACCGGACATCGCCATCGCCATCCCCCAAGGATACAAGATCTCCAGGAAGGACCGCCCCACCCACCCAGTAGGAGGAATCGCCATCGTCCACAATTCCAGCCTCCGCCTGAGCACACTCCCTGACGAGTCCACAGACCTGATGGAACACCTTCACTTCAAGATACTGGCCAGCCCCACCGCCGCCCTCCGAGGAACCCTCATCTACCAACCCCCTGGACCCCACGGACCCTTCGCCAACTCCATCACGGACATTATCTCCCCGCAGGCCATCGCATCCACCAACTACACCCTGCTGGGAGACCTCAACTTCCACCTCGACAATCAACTGGACCCCAACACCACATGCCTCCTGGACAACCTCCACAACATTGGACTCCGCCAGATCGCGACCGAGCCCACGCACTCAGCAGGACACACCCTCGACCCCCTCTTCACTACAGGAAAGTCCATCACCTTCAGCCACACCACCGAACTCCCATGGACCGACCATCATTGCGTCCACTTCACCTTCAGAACACCCACCATCCACAGACACCAGCACCTGCTTCCACAAAGAAACTGGACCAAAATCACCAATGACCAGCTCACCTCCTCACTCAACAACTCCACCCCAACCATCGCGGAAAACGACGACCCCAACACCGCAGCTCGAACCCTGCATAGATGGATCTCGGACAGCACCAACACCACAGCCCCCCTCAAGAAAAACAACAATAACCGTGCCCAGAAAGCCAGATGGTTTACCACCGAACTTCGAGAGTCCAGGCGCACATGCGCCGCCTCGAAAAGGCCTGGAGAAACACCAAATCCACAGAAGCCCACAACAACTTCAGAGCCGCCACCAACGCCCACCATCAACTCATCAGAGAAACGAGGAAAAAAGCGATTGAAGACAGAATGTCCACCCACGCACACAACAGCAAGGAGCTCTTCAGCATCATCAAGGAGTTCGCCCAACCCACCAGCGAGTCTACCAATATCCCTCCCTCACAAGACCTCTGCGACAAACTCAGCATCTTTTTCCACCACAAAATCAAGAGCATCTACGACAACTTCGATGAAGACAACCAACACACTGAACCCTCACCAACCACCCCCGACACCCGGAAACCAGCGATTGATGACTGGACAGCCCTCACCACCGAAGACACACTGAAGACAATGAAGTCAATCCACTCAGGGGCCCCCACGGACCCCTGCCCCCACCACATATTCAACAGAGCCGCCAACACCATCGCACCCATGCTCCGCCAAACCATCAACCGCTCCCTGGCGACCGCCTCGTTCCCCGACGACTGGAAACACGCCGAGGTCAACCCCCTCCTAAAGAAACCCTCAGGGGACCCCACCGACCTCAAAAAATACAGATCCATCTCCCTGCTCCCGTTCCCAGCGAAAGTCATCGAGAAAGCCATCAACAGCCAACTCGCCACATTCATTGAAGAACACAACATCCTCGACTCCTCCCAATCCGGCTTCCGAAAAAACCACAGTACGGAAACCGCCTTCCTCGCCGCAACAGACGACATCCGCACCTTACTGGACAAAGGAGAAACAGTAGCCCTCATCCTCCTCGACCTATCAGCGGCGTTCGACACAGTCTCCCACCGCACCCTAATACTCTACGATGCAGGAATCCAGGACAAGGCCCTCGACTGGATCTGCTCCTTCCTCTCCAGCAGGACGCAGCGGGTCAGATTCCCCCTTTTCCTCTCGGACCCCACACCTACCACCTGCGGAGTCCCCCAGGGCTCCTCCCTCAGCCCGACGCTCTTCAACGTCTACATGGCTCCACTTTCCCCCATCGTCAGAACCTACGGACTCAACATCGTGTCATACGCAGACGACACCCAGCTCATCCTCTCCCTATCCAACGAGCCCAACACCGCCAGACGCAACTTTCGAGAAGGCATGGAAGCCGTCGCCAAATGGATGAAAAACAGCTGCCTACAACTAAACACCAACAAAACAGAAGTACTCATCATGGGCCCAAACCCCGACGCCTGGAGCGACACCTGGTGGCCCACCGCCCTCGGAAACCCGCCAACCCCCACAGACCACGCACGCAACCTGGGAATCATCCTGGACTCCGAGCTCAAAATGGACCGCCATATCAACTCTGTCTCATCTTCCTGCTTCCACACCCTCCGCCTCCTTCATAAGACCTTCAAATGGATCCCCCTCGAACACCGAAAGACAGTCACTCACGCCCTGGTCACTAGCAGACTCGACAACGGCAACGCACTCTACGCCAGAATAAACAAAAACCTCATCCGCAAGCTACAGAACATCCAGAACCCCACCGCAAGACTGGTCCTCAACCTGCCAAAACACTGCCACATCTCCCAGCACCTGCGCACACTCCACTGGCTCCCCGTCGAGGCGAGAATCACCTTTAAGATGCTCACCCATGCACACAAGGCCCTCCACGGCACCCGACCAGCATACCTGAACAGCCGACTCAAATTCCACGCACCCCAAAGGACCCTACGATCAGCCCAGCTTTCCTACGCCATGGTCCCCCGCACCAGAAAGACCAGATCGGGAGGCCGCTCCTTCTCCTTCCTCGTGGCCAAAGCATGGAACGCCCTTCCGCTCCACCTCAGACAGACAACATCGCTCCCCATCTTCGCAAGAAACCTCAAAACCTGGCTCTTCGACAGACCCCCTCCTTGATGGAATAGGACCTGCACCCCCAGCCCCCCCCCCCCCAACCCCTAGCGCCTTGAGACCCTTACGGGTGAGTAGTCGCGCTTTAACAAACTCCTGATTGATTGATTGAAAGTGTCAATGTCCTCGAAAGAGTAAAGGACTGTGAGTACTTAGGCATTAGGTTGACTGACTCCAAACGTTTGGGAAGGAAATTGTAAAGAGCAAACTTCTGCTAAAAGACAGGGCATATGCCAGAGTTACATTTTTCAGGGGGTTTACGAGATATTCAATTTTCCCCACTCAAGAGATCTATAGAGCTCAAGCCGTTAACATGCAAGTTATGGAGCAGAATTGTGGGGCCACTCTGGAGCTGCAGATCTTTTATCTGCAGAGAATACTTTTATAAGATTGTCATTAGGGCTGTCTCAGAGTACCCCTTTCTTACCCCTGCATTCAAACCTAGGTCTGCAACTGATAAACAAGTGTGCTAGATTAAAGACAATCTTATACTGGATCAGAGTTTGGTCTAAGAAAGAACGAGACCATTTTAGAGCAGGGCTGTGCGATGTTATTAGTAGACCAGAAGCACTAAAGATCCGTTGGCTAAGTTATTAGGTAACCTGGAGAATTGTGGTCAAATGTAGCCTCTTCTCCTCTAATGTGTCTTTCATCGCAAAGTATTTCAGGCATTACGCCCAGGAAAAAAGAAGAATTCATCTTCGCTGGGAAGTTTAACAGGTTCTTTTTTTAAATATAAAGTTTGATTATGAATTTGACGAATTTTTTGTTTATCTTCTAACCACGCTCTCCAGGAAATTGTGTGTACAATTAAGGCTGGGCACTCTCACTCTGCCATCTTTTATGAGTAGTTGGTCAGATTCAAGGACAGGCTATATAGTAAATGCCCTGCAAGTGACACTAGTTTAAAAAATGTTGAGTGTATAAACAACTCCGCTCAAAGTGGATCAAATCACTTTGCTTAACCCTAGGGATTAAGCTTTACTGGGAAGCATCAAAGATCTGTAAAACAGATACTAACTACATATGTGTGTTGCTGTGTCTGAATTCCTCCAAGAGGCTTGGTTTATAAGATCAAAACAGCACCAAGGTCGTTTTGTACTTTTTACATTAACATCAACATCAGTCACCTAGTTTGTTGCACATTTGGTGGTCAAGATGCTAGCTTGCATTTAAAATATTAAGTAATTATCGCCAAAAACGGAATCTAGAGTTTTTTAATCTCTTGTTTTTGATCTTGTTACGTCTTTTAAGCATTTTATGTAATGTTGATGAATTTAATGAATTCGAGCTGACAAATAAATAAACAAGAACAGTTTCATTTTTAAGAATCTTGTATTAACTTTTAAAAGGCTATCTTTAAAGCGTTAATGTGTGCCTGCAAAGCTCACATTTTTCATGGCGTTACAAAGATGTGTTCAAACTTCTAAGAAATATTAACAGCCAGGAAATTATTCAAATGTGTCCCTTAGCCTTAGTCAGTTTGTTCATCATACTCTAGGGACCCTTCCTGACTATAACAAAGGCGGGACCATGTCAATTTCTACCTTGAAACTAACCAACACCGTGATGACATATACAACTCCAAACGATGGAAGCATGCCCACAAACTTTCAGCACATTTTTAGAAAGTTTCCAGGTCTCCCATTAAGTAACATTATCTCTTTAAACTTATTTCAATGGGAAAATGGACACCGAAGAGAAGAATACTCATGGGTACACATACATGCCTTTCATTTTTAGAAAAATATACTTAGTTGCAATCTGAGTTAATATTTGACTTCACGTTTAGATGACTTCTCCCTCTTTTGTAGTTTGATTCATTGTCAAAACAAAATATGAACTTACCCTTGAATTAGCCGCTAAAGTTCAAATACAGGTCACACTTTAATCGATAAAATGTGCAAGAAGTGGTTTGCAAATGCAAATACAATGCCAGAATAATGCATTTGCGAAATAGCTAGAAGGGGGTCAAAAGTAAAGTCAAACAGACTTGGCACACAAGTATATAATATCTGCCCCAAAATGCACGGTTTTGGAGGATTTTGCGAGAGTTATTTTTGTTAGTTTTGCCCACAATATATATATATCTTAGATGAGCTCTAACAAACAAACATTAATGACGTTGGTGTGTGTTTCTCGACCTTAACAGTACTTCCCTGTTTCTATTCTCCCACACACTTGGGACCTTATAGATTTATGTTTTGCAGTTTATCTTAAGCATCAAATTTACAGTAGGGTCCAGTTTTAATTGCCCAAATTTGCATGTCCCAATGCATTACTGCCATTCTAATTATTAATGTGGAAATACTTTTCCTCACACTTTCTTCCTTGACAGGCAGGGCAGAACTGCAAACTAGCCGGGGGTACTTGACTGGTTGGGTCATCTCAGCCCATCTAGTTCTTAAAGCTGCCCCATTGCCTGCAGCCCACCTGGAAAATGCCAAAGTGGCAGAAATGCCAGTCTGCAACTGCCATAGACCTTTTGCTCTAGTTGGTGTTAGTCTAAGAACCATAGCAGTGCCAGGTTAACATAATGACGGGAAATGTGAGAAAACACAAGACTACATTAATCCAAATCACAATACTCCATAAGCAAATTGTAAGTTTGCCTTGAAGCCGATGCTTGGATGCAACTGTGCTGCAGAAGATGAAATTCTAAACAACATAACTGTGAACTTCTCAGTGTAACATGGAGGCCAGAATGAAAGGAAGGCCTTATGCTATGACAATGTAACTATTTTCACAATAACACGTCCACACTGGCCTGATAAGCTCTCAATAGAGGGAAATATGTATCAAGAATTGCACAGAAGCAAAACACGAACAAAGCACTACATGATTAATAACTATAATGAGGATAATGCATTGGTTATTTTAGCCTCATGCATCTGGTTAGTCTTCGCTAGTGTCATATATATGCCCAGAAAGTCAATTTTTGTGTCACTTTCATGGTCTCACCTCACATTTAGGGCCCGATTCTGATGCGGGTTGGAAAGCTTCCCGACCGAATCGGTTTGGAAATGGTTTCCGACCCACTCGGATCGGTAGATTCCGACCGACGGAGTACGATGCATCCGAATGCTTCCCGATCCGATTTGGTTGGACTCCCATTTACTTCAATGGGAGCATATGTTCCTAACCGTATCATAATAGGGCCATGTTCCCGATCCAATTTGGAAGGAGCAAATGTCATTAGGAGGCCTATCCAACCGTATCAGAATCAGGCCCTAGGTGAGAATGCTTTCCTAACCCCATCAGATTCAGGCCCTTAGTGTCTTGCTTGGTACTCATACCCAAATTTATCTTTAAAAATTGGACTATTTTGGGTTCTTAGATCATGTCTGTATGAAACAATTATTTACTAGGTGTTATAGTGCATCAAAAAGCATACAGGTCATATACCGTAGGAATCAGCTTTAGAGTGATATGGTTCACAGACAACGTGGGGGGCATTTAAGGAGTGGGGGAACAATACTGCTGTGAGAAGAATGGGGGTGTTTGTGTTGGAAAACTACCAGATGGTGGTCTGATCGTGTGACTGGAGTAATCCTTTGAAAGGTAACGAGTTCTGCCTTTGCAAAAATGACATCTACGATGTGTCCAGCAATGTGTGTGCGGGTTTGTGGATGATTTGATGTAGGTTCAGTGTGTCTAAGCTAGTAATGATAGTTGTTAGATGGGACATATTGGGTTTGTCTAACCATGTGTTTGGGTCACCAAGTATGCATAGGTTAGAATGTAGTATCATAAGGTTTGAAACTGTGTCTAGAAATGTGTCTCAGAATGTTGCATTGCTAGGTGGTGGTCTGTAACGAAGGAGGAAGTTACAGGAGGAAGTTGGTGAAGGGTTGCATCTGGTGATGAGGGTCTCACAACCTTGTATGGAAATGTCATCATCTTTGGTAACGTTTATTGTTTCCTTGAATATAACAGCTAGTTCACCTCCTGTTTTGTGTATGTCATTGGATTAGGGGAGGGTCTGGAGGGAGCCTGGCTGCCTGCTTCCTGTTGGAGGTAGGAGGGCAGGAGTCAAGAAGACATGAGAGCCGGTGGTAAGGAAGTAATTAAAAAGTTTTTTTACCCGCAACCCCCCCTGTGACACCCCAGCGAATCACCCCCCATGACCCCTCGCGCCCACCCTCCCACCTGCAAGTAATGCCGGCAGCGACTAGGATGAAGAGGGGTTATGAGTGTTTGTATTAGATTTGGTAGCAGGATGAAGTCAGATGTGTGTCTGAATAGAGTGTTGGGATTGTTTGGTGGTGTATTTGTGGTAAACGGAGGAGAATGGTATTGTTGGTGGATGATAAGTGAGATGATTGAATATAGGGTTGTTGGTATTGGAAAGGGGCCTGTTTCGAGTACGTAGAGGGTAGAGCTGGGGTTTTGTATGAACATTGAGTGTGTTTTTGAAGGTATTAATGTTATGAATAATTAGGGCTTGTGTTGTGTTGGTGATGCATTAATTTGATAGTGGTATAGGACAGGTGTGGTGGTGTGTGAGAGTGATGGTGCCATTGTGTGTTAGTAGGGGTAGAAGGGTGTATAGATTGTTTGTGGGGTTTTCTAGTGGTTGTAGAGACACTGGTTGTTTGTTGTAATTGAGCAGTGTGTGTTTGCTGAGATTGTGTTTGTATGTTTGAGGATGTAGATGGCTTAAGATAGTTGTTGGCCCATGTGAGGGAATGTGAAGATAGCCAAGCCCATTCACAAGTTTTTAGTAGAAGCAATGATCTGATTTTCACATTTATAAAATGTCCAAGAATTTGTGGATGTGTTAAACATTTTCCATAGGGTAGTCTGTTTTGCTGTTTATGTTGTTAGGAGAAGATTAGAAGGAATACATTTTGTCATAGGGGTGTTGCTCCCTCCATTTGCTAACTGGATCTGCTTTTTGAAGGACTCTGTAAAGAACAGCAATAGGTTCTGCCTGGCATTAGTTGATAGTGCATGTGTATTACCCCATAGATTGTGCAAATGTGGTCACCAATTGAGGTCACTTGCATCTACCACTACAACACCTAGATATGGTGCCAAGACAACAAAAACAATTGTTAACTAAAATATTGTCTATACTCTGGTGTAAATATTCAGCAGGCATTTCTTGACTACCTAGCTGTCCGTGTACCCATACTACACAGTTACATATAGTGGTACCTCATGGAGTCACCCAAAAGGCTACACCCTCACAGATGTTGATTAGGCTGTCAAATACAGTTTTACATGTTTAGGTTTCAGTAAGAGTGCATACATAGCAAGGCCAGCCCCAATCTGTGCCCGTGTTGAAACAACAATTATATGTCACTTGTGATAGTCGCCAAGGCCTCTGACATTCCAAGGTATACATTTGAACTGCTCCTCAGTTCCATTTAAGCATAGGTACCTATCTCATTTAGCCTGTCACTGCCCATCTGTTTCACTAGTCAGTGTACCCTTTGTATGTTCCTATTGGATTTTATGGAACTGAAAACTTTTCTCCTAACATTAACATCCCCACAAAATTATACCGTAGGAATGGAACCCACAACTTGTAGTGTTTCATCCTCTCCTACTACCACTATGTGGTTTGAGTGATCAAAGCACCCATCTTGGACAGCTGTGGCCTTGCTTGGTAACGTTTGATTAATAACTGTGATTGCTGCACCATTAGGGCTCCTAGTTCTTGATAAGTTTGAAAGCCGCTTTCCCTAACTATCAAGGCAGTGAAACACTAACTCATGCTCTCTGAAGAAATATATTTTACCATCATTGACCACTCTCACATTGGCTGGGTATACTAGCATGTATTTAAGTACATTTTTATTTAGATTTTAATAAACAGCATCAAAACTATTTAGCTGTCTTTAGACCTGCAGAGTACACTTTCAGAAAAGTTTTGATCCAATTGAGTAGAAGGGCACTTGATCCTCTAAAGAATCCTGTAGGTCTGAGTTAATTGTACTGTGATCAGCACAATATCTCTTTATGTTGTCTAGCAGCTTCTTGATGGTAGGCAAAACATTGCTCAGGTGAGGGAAGATTGTGAAACTCTTGTTTCTTACTCCATTTTCATTATTTTGTGCGTTTTCCTCTACTCATCTGAGGTCAGCTCAGAGTAGATTTACATCTGTAGATATAGCTTCTATTTTTCTACTTGAATTGGCACAGGGAGTTCCTTCTGTTCTGCAACCAAAGGACATTCCCCATTGTTGGTCCCAGTGCCACGTTCTTGTGCATCTTTTGTTGCCACAGTGTATTGTATTATTCTATTTTGTTGAGTCGGTTTAACTGTTGACTTTTTGTCCATGTTGACTAGGTCTCAGTTAATATTCCCTTAGACATTCTAGTATCCCAAAACCACCACACAGTTGAGCGGTGGAAACTGCAGTTGCCTGATGATGCACAGTGTGATAAATTGAAGTGATGTCAGCACGTTTGAACACTGTTCTCGTCTATAAGGTGATTCAAAATTTCCAATTGTTGTCACAGCCATACTTTGCTTCAGACTCGTTTATTTTAACAGGTTCCAATTGTCAATAATTGATGTCCATGGATATTTTAATATTTCAATATAGCTATGGTGGAGAGTCCCGGATTGAATTTTGCTGGGAAGTGGTATTTCTTCTCACTGAGTATGATTTACCCAAAGTACTCATTTCAGAGTTTTCATTCATCCATACAAATTCTGTTCCTTCACATGTCGCCGGTAGCAGGCTGCTGCCAACCTATGGATCGAATTTCCTCCTCTCTGAGGAATGTTTTATGGCATAGGGCCCAGGCACTGGCTAGCAGAGGCTTCAAGCCAATGGCAGAGGCTATATCCAAGTCACCAAATGCCGAGGACATCAGCAGCCTCTGCCGCACAGCCCATCTGCATGACCACAGTGTTCAAGGATTCATAGAGAGAAAAGAAGTGGACATGGAAACCCAGCATACTGCCAGCCAGGATGTAATATCAGATGTGAACTTTTTCACCTTTTATTTGGCTCCTTGCATCTGTGTCCCAGCAGCACCATTGTCTCCCATAAGTGCCAAAGGGAAACCAGGGTTTCTCAAGAGTAAGGATGTCCCTCAACCTTAATTTCAATCTCTTTTGACTAGAGCGTTGGATCAACGTGGCAGGGATAAGAGAAGGAAAGAAGGGGCATAGCTCTTTATGGATTATCTCAGGGGAAACATCCTTTACAATGCAACTTTTACAACGCAGTGCCTTTACGACGCAACTTTTACAACGCAAACCATTACAACGCATTGCGCTGGGGGGCGCTCTAGGATAGGGAATAAGTTTAATTTACTATCCAACACCTTCCCTAGTGTCCACGGGGACTGGAGTTGGAATAGTAAATTAAACTATTCACTATCCAGCACCCCAAAGCGCTATGCGTTGTAAAGGTTTGCGAAGTAAAAACCGCGTTGTAAAGGCATGCGTGATAAAAGCATGCGTTGTAACGTCATACATCCTTATCTCAGTTGTTTGCTAGCATTAGTCTACATATTTTAACGCATTCTTCAATAGGAGCTTTCAAAGCTGCCTGTTACTGTGTACTTCATTCCTGTTTTTGCTGGATTTGATGAACGCAGCAGAGTTGTGAAGGAGGTTTGGCCATATTGACAAGGTCACACCCACAGCAAATATTTAATTACTTTTTAAACTTTGTCTTTCTGTGTTATATTTAAATGGTGGGCATTTTCAAAGACGTTGAAAGAAGATGTGTTATATGTGAGGCAGCGTAGGTGTTTTTAATGAATATGTTGAGTAAATTAACTTTCTTCATGTTGCTATTTAAATGAGGAACCCACTGTATGCATTTAATTGCTATTTGATTTGGAACCGTAATTCTTTATGAAAGGTTGTTGGAAGGTAGATTGCAGAGGGATGACAGGGTCTGATCTTTACTTTTTCCCTTTCTCTGCATCTGACATGTACATCCCACCAATTACTTTGAAAGCGCTTTACCTGGATTTCTGAGATTCGCCATCTCTTCCCCAAATGTCCGGAAAATAACTTTTAATTTAAGATAATTTACTTTTAATGTAAAAAAAATAACTACATTGTAGTATTAGTACTCAATTTACATTAATTTAATAATGTTAGTCTAGGTCTGGTAGCACTGTAATTAATTAGTTTGATTACATTTAATTTGAAATAACTAATAACATTTACAGTTTGGATGTGTTTAAATAACTGAATGTGATTTAATTTAAAGTAAAACAGATTAAATCAAATTAAAAGATTAGCATTTATAATTGTATACTTATGGTACTAATTAAATTTTATATAGGGTAAAAGTAAGAATGAAATAACCACTAATACGTGAACTTAATTTAATTTAACTTGTATTCATATTAATTAAAAGAGAAAGTCTAGCATTGAGTTTACAACAACGTTTATAATTGTAAAGTAATTACATAACTAAAAATAGGGTTAACGTTAAAATTAGTATTAATTGCACATAGAAAATATTTTGGTTTAATTTCTGGGTGGGATCAGGTTTACCATAAGGATTCTTACTAGTTTAATTAAATAAAAAATGTAATTCAATTCAGAGTAAACGTTAGTATTAATAAACTTAATTTAATCATGTTTAATATAAGAATGATAAAATGGTTAGAAGTATTGCAAGGTTTAGTGGTAGAGATTAACAGAAGATAGGACAAAGTAAGAGGGTGAAGTAAAAGTCACTCTAGTGTTAGGCATATGTGGGAGAAGTAAAGGTAGGTTGACATAAAGGTAGAGATGTTAAGGTGTGGGGAAGTGAAAGTAGCAGAAGCAAAGACATTCAACCAATAGTCCCTAAACATAAACTACAATGCTAAAGAATTCATGACAAACACCTTAAGAACACCTGTTTAGAATTCACAGAAAACTATCTTCAGGCCTTAGACCTTGAGTTATGATGCATTCTACAATCGAGCAAATGATACCCCACTGAGATATACCCCTTTTGATCACAGAGAAGAATATGTGATTGAATCCTAATATAGAATGTTGAAGTTAAGATTTGATTGCTTTTACAAAACAAATTACAATTATGACTGCTGGAAGAAGTCCAGAGAAGCAGAAGTGTGTCCGAGCTGTTTAGATGATTGACAGACTTTTTTGTTTTTAAAAGAACATTGGTTTCTACTGCCTTATATAGGATGGAAGTTGCCTTTTGCGTAATAATGAGGAAAAACTTTAAGTACCTGTGGTGATGTAAATTTAAGATTCATTCCTATCTGGCAGTGTGATTCTGTCGAGTGTTGGTGGACAGATCTTAGACTGTTTGGACGGTTTGCCAATTAATGTTCAACTGGTGGCAGTTGGTTCTGACGCTGCCTGGGTTGTGGTTGTGTACAATAAGGCTCTACTCATCACATCAGATTCATGGTATTTCTTGGCCTGAATTAACACAATCTTGGCGATGACTCTGACCCCAACCCAAGAATCCATGACTACAGATTTTAGCCACCCGGGAGAAGCACGGACCACCAGCAGAGCAGATTGGCCACGTGACAAGACTAGATTTCTCCATATGATCAGGACAGTCCGCAGCGCTAATTTAAGGGGACAGTCGTACTGCTTTGATTTAAAGAATAGCGGCACAGCCTAAATTTTCAGCTCTTCAGCATGAGTGGTCAAACGTCTGAGGAAGGTGCGTGTCCAGAGCGACCAGAGAGGAGATTTCAGGTGCATGGTCAGCGTGAGCTTGAGAGGTGTGCTCAATATACAGGTGCATGATCAGTGTGAGCTCGAGAGGCGTGTGCTTCTTCGCAAGAGTCTAAAATACATTTGCGTGACTCTGGTTGCTGGAAACACTCTGACAAAGTCAGAGAATGACACTAAGGATAATTATAATGGTTGCCAGGCAAGGCACCAGCAAGAGAGTAATCTCTAACACAGAGTGATTTCTAGCCATTTTTGTATGATGCGACTCAATGTCCATGTTGTTTTGGGGCATACATTAAACAATACCGTTGTAAAGGAGTTTCATAATAAAATAAAGCTGTCAATATCTTTTTGGGTGTAAGTAGTTAAAAGTTTGGCAATGGACACCACTTTCTGCAGGTGACAGGATTGCAGATTGTGTGATTAAGTACTATCTGCTGATTTTTGGTCATTTTTGAGAGGCTTCAATAAGTGTGACATTCTTGTATCATCTGTGATACTCACACACACACTGTGTGTCATGCACATGTTTACATTTTGATACTCTTGTGTCATCTGTGATACACACACATAATCATACTGTGTGTCTGTAATCTGCAGCATGTATACATGTTAAGTGCTATCAGTGTTTTGTGACGCATGCGTTCTCAGGTTGGACCCAAATACGGTAGTGTAGTTCTTATATTCCCAATAGGCTCTGCGCATTGGAATAATATATACTGTAGTTTAGACGTAGGACTGAAGTCGACTAGGTCTCTACCGAATATATTAAACTTAATAGTGAGTGCCAGCTAGCTCAGAGGTCACTAGAAACGTTCTCGAATTCACAATGAGGAAAATGAAATTTTACATGGCCAATGTGTCCCCTGCGTGTACCCCAACGTTTAGTGTATGTGCATGTCACCCATGCATTTTCCCTCTGTGGCCTGAATAATGATGCCTCTGCATTTCCGTCCCACATTGGGATGTCAGTCATCAAGTCTCCCATGAAAGAAACGTTAATTTTGCATTGAGGCCCATGTGGCTCATGTGTTTGCATTGTGCACTTTTAAAATCGAGATGAACCCATTTTGTGGCTCAGCCTGAGCCAGTCTCCGAATTAGGGTTTCAGGCCTCCAGACACTCTGAGAGCTGCAGCTACGTATCCCTGACCTTGCATACTTTTGGCTCAGCCGAGAGAGGCCCAGCACGGGGTGCCAAGACAGTATTTTGCACAACAGTTATCTGCTTGCTCTACAGAATCACATTCCTGCCTGGTTAAGAAGGTAAACAGAACCCGTCTGTAGAGATAGGGCCTAGCCTTTCTGTCTCCGTTTAAGTGATTTGCAGAGCTCGCGTCCATAGAAAGCTCAAGGCCCCCACGCAATGAACGAAGAAATAGATGCCCACACTGGCTCTTGTTGATGAGTGACCTTTGCTTCAGATAATACATCCCCGGACTTAAGATATCAGATAATACCAGACGTGCTGGTCGCCCTGACACTGAAGGCCTCCCTACCAGACCGAAAGTCAGCTTCCCCCCAGTTACACGTTAGTTGCACGTCATGATCAAGTTGCGCACACAAGTAGGGCAAAGTTCCAGCTGGCCATGCAACCCCCCTCCATGTATCCACCCACCTATGACTCCTCAAGTAAACGCCCACATGTACACCCTCATGCACGCCTACATGCTCTTATCTCTCTTTCTCTTGCTCTGTCTGGAGCGCTCCTCCCTATCTGCGAAATTGAATGCATAAATATTGTACTCTGTGAATAAAGTTTAGAAGACCCTTCCTGAACCTTAGTGGTGATGGAACCGATTCTCCCCTAACTCGAGATATTGAAATAAAGCCCTTTTGAATCGGACACCACGGACTCTGCCTCTCATTTAATGCATGACCCTTTGTTTATTTATAGAAATTATGACAGGGTAATACTTTATTTACCACAACAAGAAGGGATTAGTTTCTGACAACCGCATAAACATGACAACTTTGTTTCCCAAGAATAAGAAATCAATCTCTAGAGTCGCGGAAACAATAGATAACTATTTTACTCAGTCAATCGTGCATGCTTCGTTTCACCAGAGATGCAGAGAAATAGAGAGACGGGCGTTTTCAATAAAAGTATTTATTGAACAGTCTTCTTTCTCAAGCATTGGAAATGAACTGCTACAATCGTAATACTGGTTATAAAGTACAATGCATATCATACGAACATTATTATAAAGTAGTACTGTAAAAGCATGATATGGTTTGTAAGCCATAAAGTGCATAACATGTATAAAATACATACAGTAATAAATAATGACCAAAAGTACTCAACTGGTGCTTCTAAAATACGCCTACCCCGGTGTACCTAACTTAGGTCTAGTACTAGGGAAGGAGTAAGTGAGGAGTAGCCTAAGTTCAGAAGTTCTCTGCCAGGAATCTATTCCAAGAATTCTCTGAGAGGTCTACTCAGCTTCGTACCTTGGTTTTAGAATGAAGAAGGTTACAAGCGGACAAAAGAATTTGCAAATTTTTGACTTACATAAGAACCACTTGAAAACATACAGACTTAGGATTACATACGACATTGATGCGTTTCAGTTAGTGGTGAAGAAATTAGAAAAACAATTCGATGTTCAGCTTAGTCTGATAGTTAATAGGCACAAATTGTTCATGAGAGAGCAGTACCAGGTTGAATCGATTGATTGCTAAGTAGCATTATTACGAATATTTGATGCAGATTGCGAATGAGAGAATTTTACAACACAGATGATATGTGATCAAATCGCAGTAAGATGTTGGGACAAGACAGTCCAAGAAAAACGCTTGACATTATAAAACCCCACTTTCTCTGAAACAATTGATATAGTAAATAGTATTGAATTATCAAAAAAGATGTGCAAGAAATTAACTTGCAGAGAGCAATGTGGGGTTGCTCAAGTGAAAGAGTCTTAGAATTAGAAGCAATGGGTTCAAAATAAGGAGAAGGTGAGAAAAAAGAAGGGAAGAATACATTTTTCAAACAAAGAAATATTTTTGTTTGTTTTATTTGTGGTGGGGATATTTTGCTAAAGTGTGCAATATGGATAAGGTCAATTTGGTACCTGAAAGGGAGATTGGGGTGGGTCTGAGGATGAGAAAGTTATGGAAGAGATGTGATATTAGTGGTTCAAGGAGGTGAATCAAACTGTGTTGATCCTTTTGAGAACATTATTGTTGATGGAAACGTGTTGTATATACTAGTTTATTCTGGGTCATTAATGACAATGATTATGAATGAACTGTACAAAGAGAATTGGATAGATAAAGAACTATGTATACCTGATAGAAATCCTGTATCGAATGATGGGAGGCAGACTGAGTTGACAGGTTATTTTGAGATTTATCTGGAGTTTAGAGGGAAGGGAATATGTGGAAAGGTCTATGTGACAAAAATGGTCTAAATATTGTGGATGTTACCATCAGGGTATCTTTGGTATGACTTTTAGACCAGGAAAAAAAGTCTGTGGTTACGGAAGGGGGGTTCAACATCCACAGCATAATTGAAAGACGTTGTCTGGGTAAAGTTATTCAGGTCAGTATTTAATGAAAAGCTTGACAGGATCAAAGGGTTCTAGCACAGGGTTTGTGTCCAGAATGGGTCTAACCCGGTCAAAATGTATCGTTTAGTGTGAGAGAAGATTTAGTAGACATTTTTTAAAAATGTGTGAGGATGATGTAATTGAGCCAGTGGACTCTTCCTTGTGGTTGCCTTTTTTGGTGATAGCTTGCAAGAAAGTAGGTCAATTGACAGTCTATGTAGACCTCAGAAGCTTAAATAAGGCCATATGGGTTGACTCTTAATGATATTGGGGCATATTATCAAGGGGGTTTATTTCCGCTTTTTTGGCTTTAAAAGCCAAGCAAGCAGAGATAAAATTATCTCTCTATTACCTAGCTGTCACTAACACCAGTTAGCGACAGCTAGTAGGAGATAGCGACCATCTTGGGCCCCACTTTGCATGTCAGTGATATTTATCACTAATGACATGCAAAGTGGGCGTGCCAAGATGTTAGCGACTGGAACCAGTCGCTAACATCGCTATCTCCTATTACCAACATTTGGAGATATTTGCGCTAAGCGCGAATATCTCCAAAAGTTAACACCTGCCCTGAGCAGTTCTTAGCCATGTTATCTAATGGGAGGTGGATAACATGGCTAAGATTTGCGATAAACCTTGGTAATACCAAGGTTTATCTGCGGTAAAAATCGCCGCAGCTCAGCTGTACATTTTTGTCTCTAACCAAGCAAAAGCGATAATTATCGTATTGCTTGGTAATATGCCCCATTGTGACTACTTTTGCGGGTGCTAGAATGTTTAGCAAGATCGATATAGCATCTGCATGCCATCCAGTGGAGCTGGATCCTTCATCTAGACACCTTACCGCATTTGTTTCCACTGTGGTTACTTTTCAATTTAAAAGGATAACGTTTGCTTTAGCTTCTGCTGCTTCTGTTTTTCAATGGATTCTTGGACGAGTCCTGAAAGATATCAAGGGAGTGGTCACTTGTCAAGATAATATTTTAGTCACGGGAGGGAATTTGGAAGAGCATGACAACACCATGAGTGTATTTGTGAAGGGATTGGAAGAAGCAAATATTGTTGCAAACATGAACAATTGACTTTTTTGGGCCATTTAATCATCTATCACTGAGATGTAGGTGTGCAATTGTGTTGGTAGATTACTATAGTAAGTAGTGGGAGATGGATTTCATGGAAAAACCTAACACAGGTGGTGTTATCAAATTTCTGAAGAAAGTAATTTAAGAGAAGGCTGCCCCAGAGAGATTGTTTCGTCAATGCTGTCCAATTTGTGTCTAAATGGATGAAAGGTTTTTTAAAGAAAAATTGTATCAAACATAGAAGAATTGCTCTTTATCACCCATAAGCTAACAAACTTATTTAAAAAAATTAACTGCACATTAGTGCAGTGGTCTATTCCGACTAAGATTGATGTGCTGAAAGCAGTCGAAAGTATGTTGTGGTCTCATCAGTAATTTCCAAATGGTACAACTGGCTGATTCCAAAAGAAGTTATGAGAGGACGTGCACCAGTTTGCAAATATTATCTGGCATGGGTTGTGTAAGGTTTAACCCAAAACCAGCCATGAGAAGCAGGTTGACAGATTCATTTGACCTAACATTGAGGCATCCCAAATTAAGAGGAAAAGTCAGTATGATGCTAGACACAAGGTAAAAGATGTAACCACACTAACCCAAGGGATTGACTGTAGGAGGGAATTAGAGGTACAGGGCGCTAGGAGCAGGCCAGCCTCCAACACAAAAGGTTCAACACAAATTAGGCCGCTCCCAGAGAAAGTCACCAAAGGTGCTCAAGAGTCAAATTGTGAGTGTAGACATCTCACAAAAAGTGAAGGACAGGTTTCACACATCTGATGAATTCTGCGTACCCCCTCAGGATAATGGGCAGAAACATGTGACCCTATTCACTACGGTGAGGGGGTAATAAATGTCCCCACTTCACCGTACACTTTTTTAATATCATGCAGTCACCTACCCAATTAAAAATGTAATTTGGCAACTGTAATGGGTTTTAGAATTCCCTCACTTTCCATGGCCCCCCACTTAGCTTAGAAGTGCATACCTGTCGTTAGGTGAATGCCCGCCCTCTATCAAAAGGAGTTTTTAGAGGGCGAGGACTGTTGATGATGAAGCATGACACCAGGTGGTGTGTGAGGCCAGTCCTTCACTTTTTGTGAGATGTCTACACTCAGTTTAACTCTTGAGCACCTTTGGTTACTTTCTCTGGCAGCGGCCCCATTTGTGTTGAACAAGTTAAAAGATCCCACTTCTAGAATAAGGATAGGGGATTTGGTGTGAATCAAAAAACGAACTCATGTTATGAATGGGTTTTAAAAATTCAGGTCTCCTGTGTGAGTGGAAGATGTATCAGGCAGCGCTGTACATATCAAAGAGAATGAATTGTGGAACATGGAGAGTGTGGTGAAGATTAGTTAAGTGGGGTCCAGTAGTCACAATGAATCTTTGGATCATTCTAATAGTCACTTTGCTTCTCCTGATTATTCTGTCATTCATGTTGTTTTCACTGTTCGAAGTACTCCTACATCAAGATGCAGGTAAAGACAGTGCTGTTGTTAGGTGCAAGAGTGTATAGTCTATTAAGAAACCAAGGCGATTCTGAGATGCATAATGTAAAATGTTTTATACATGGTTTGATTTCAAGATGTGAAATGTATAATGTTTTTACACATTATTTGAATTTGTTATAGTTTGTTAGTCAAACAATGTGGGATGCATAATGCACTTATTTTATGAAATTAATAATTGTATATAGTATCCATGTTTATTAGGAAGATGAGAGGTGTTGTTGTGATCTCATTTCAACATTCATTCCTGTCTGGCAATGTGATTCTGAGAGTGTAGGTGGACAGAACTTAGAAAGTTTGTAGGTTTGTCTGTTAACGTCCAATGGCTGGCAGTTGCTCCTGACGCTACCTGGGTTATACTTGTGTAAAATAATGGCTCTTCTCCTCACATCATATTCATGGTGTTTCTTGGCTTGAACTACCACAGTACCTCTGATAGGTTGAGTAAATACTAAGAAGATAAAGTCCAAAATATCAATTGAAACGCTTTAAAAATGGAAAAATCTGAAAGTATGACTAAAGATAACATGTTTGAAGAGTAGAATGCTCCAATGTTTACAGCAGGAAGCCTCAGATGAATACATTTCTGAACCGACTACCTACATGAAAAGTGCATGAAATGACAGAAAGTGACTACCCTCTAAGACATATTTAAGGCAGTTCTCATACATTTGGCATGGCAGCTCCCATGCTTTCCTCCCAGGAGACTCCACCCTTTCTCTTTTTTGTGCTTAACATTTTTTATTAGATATATTCCAACAGCACAAACTTTAAATACCTAATAATCTAATATGTGTAGGAAAACATATAATAAAACAATGAACCAATTGTTCACTAATAGAATATCGCAAACAAAAAAATAGATGAAAAAAATGTCAAAGTAAAAATATAGAATGCAAAAATATCGACTCCCTATACTTAAACACGTAGGTACGAAAGACTTCGGAAAAAAATATCAATGTCAAAAATATAATTGAACAGAATATGGATTTATATATAAATATAATAACACATATTAAATATATTAAATAATACAAATAATAAAAAAAATGTAATATATATTTTAACAAATAAACGTCATTTAAAAAAGTTAAACACATACAGAATATATATATATACATAATATATATATATATATATGTATATATATACTTTAAAACAATGAATAAACTATCATCTTTAATTTCTTTTATAATTTTAAAAGTATATAAAATTTACAAATAAATTAAAAAAAATATATATCTACCATAAAAGCTAATAAAAAAAATCTATTATAAATTAAAAAAATGTAACTTACATTTTTAGTTGGAGGCATCACGGAACGAACATGGCTGGGCATGCTGCCTCTGAGGAAGGAGGTTTTTTAACTCTGAAACGCGTCAGGCAAGGCATGCATTGATTTATTTTAGCTGGCTTTCACAGAGGCTGCTCCTGCGCTTTTGAAAGACTTGTTGGGAGTGCATTCTGCAAAAGGCAACTTGTGGAACACAATATTAGCGGCCAGCCAGGTCGGGGAATGCACCTTTGTAATATCATTACAAGTCCCTGGCACCCTGATGTTAATTGCCAGGTAGACGCAACGAGCTGCGCTTTGATTTGGAACAATCTCTTGTGTCTGCACAGTTAATGCTCAATAAAAAGAAAAAAAGTATGCTGTTTAAATTTGAGCAGGTTCGTTTTTCCAGACCCATGAGGGTTTAACAAGGACTCCAACTCCCATGATGCTGTGTATTATGAAGCCCACCTGGGCAGGATACAAATTGATGAGAGGGGTTATTATTTTTAGTTGGAGGCATCACGGAACGAACATGGCTGGGCATGCTGCCTCTGAGGAAGGAGGTTTTTTAACTCTGAAACGAGTCAGGCAAGGCATGCATTGATTTATTTTAGCTGGCTTTCACCGAGGCTGCTCCTGCGCTTTTGAAAGACTTGTTGGGAGTGCATTCTGCAAAAGGCAACTTGTGGAACACAATATTAGCGGCCAGCCAGGTCGGGGAATGCACCTTTGTAATATCATTACAAGTCCCTGGCACCCTGATGTTAATTGCCAGGTAGACGCAACAAGCTGCGCTTTGATTTGGAACAATCTCTTGTGTCTGCACAGTTAATGCTCAATAAAAAGAAAAAAGTATGCTGTTTAAATTTGAGCAGGTTCGTTTTTCCAGACCCATGAGGGTTTAACAAGGACTCCAACTCCCATGATGCTGTGTATTATGAAGCCCACCTGGGCAGGATACAAATTGATGAGAGGGGTTATTATTTTTAGTTGGAGGCATCACGGAACGAACATGGCTGGGCATGCTGCCTCTGAGGAAGGAGGTTTTTTAACTCTGAAACGCGTCTGGCAAGGCATGCATTGATTTATTTTAGCTGGCTTTCACCGAGGCTGCTCCTGCGCTTTTGAAAGACTTGTTGGGAGTGCATTCTGCAAAAGGCAACTTGTGGAACACAATATTAGCGGCCAGCCAGGTCGGGGAATGCACCTTTGTAATATCATTACAAGTCCCTGGCACCCTGATGTTAATTGCCAGGTAGACGCAACGAGCTGCGCTTTGATTTGGATCAATCTCTTGTGTCTGCACAGTTAATGCTCAATAAAAAGAAAAAAAGTATGCTGTTTAAATTTGAGCAGGTTCGTTTTTCCAGACCCAAGAGGGTTTAACAAGGACTCCAACTCCCATGATGCTGTGTATTATGAAGCCCACCTGGGCAGGATACAAATTGATGAGAGGGGTTATTATTTTCAGTTGGAGGCATCACGGAACGAACATGGCTGGACATGCTGCCTCTGAGGAAGGAGGTTTTTTAACTCTGAAACGCGTCAGGCAAGGCATGCATTGATTTATTTTAGCTGGCTTTCACCGAGGCTGCTCCTGCGCTTTTGAAAGACTTGTTGGGAGTGCATTCTGCAAAAGGCAACTTGTGGAACACAATATTAGCGGCCAGCCAGGTCGGGGAATGCACCTTTGTAATATCATTACAAGTCCCTGGCACCCTGATGTTAATTGCCAGGTAGACGCAACGAGCTGCGCTTTGATTTGGAACAATCTTTTGTGTCTGCACAGTTAATGCTCAATAAAAAGAAAAAAAGTATGCTGTTTAAATTTGAGCAGGTTCGTTTTTCCAGACCCATGAGGGTTTAACAAGGACTCCAACTCCCATGATGCTGTGTATTATGAAGCCCACCTGGGCAGGATACAAATTGATGAGAGGGGTTATTATTTTCAGTTGGAGGCATCACGGAACGAACATGGCTGGGCATGCTGCCTCTGAGGAAGGAGGTTTTTTAACTCTGAAACACGTCAGGCAAGGCATGCATTGATTTATTTTAGCTGGCTTTCACCGAGGCTGCTCCTGCGCTTTTGAAAGACTTGTTGGGAGTGCATTCTGCAAAAGGCAACTTGTGGAACACAATATATATATATATATATATATATATATATATATATATATATATATATATATATATATATATATATATATATATATATATATATATATATATATATATATGTATATATATACTTTAAAACAATGAATAAACTATCATCTTTAATTTCTTTTGTACTTTTAAAAGTATATAAAATTTACAAATAAATTAAAAAAAATATATATCTACCATAAAAGCTATTAAAAAAAAATCTATTATAAATTAAAAAAATTTAACTTACATTTCCCACTACAGTCAATGCAACAGAAGGGAAAGTGTTGGATAGCGTAGGAGTAAAAATTACTATTCCCACTCTAGTGATTGCAACAGAAGGGATAGCGTTGGATAGCAGAGGGTTAACCTTTACTTTTCCCACTCCAAGTCAGTGCAACAGTAGGGTAAGTGTTGGATAGTGGAGGGGTACAATTTATTATTCCCACCCCAATGAGTGCAACAGTAGGGAAAGTGTTGGCTAGCGGAGGGTTAAACTGTACTATTCCGCCTCCAGTCAGTGCAACACTAGGAAAAGTTTTGGATAGCAGAGGGGTAAGATTTACTATTCCCACTCAATTCAGTGCAACAGTAGGGAAAGTGTTGGCTAGCGGAAGGGTAAAAATTACTATTCCCACTCCAGTGAGAACAACAGTAGGGAAAGTGTTGGATAGCAGAGGGGTAAAAAATAATATTCCTACTCCAGTGAGTGCAACAGTAGGGATAGTGTTAAATAGAGGAGGGGTAAAAATTACTATTCCCACTCCAGTGAGTGTAACAGAAGGTAAAGTGTTGGATAGCGGAGAGGTAAATTGTACTATTCCCACTCCAGTCAGTGCAACAGTAGGTTAAGTGTTGGATAGTGGAGGGGTAAAAATTACTATTCCCACTCCAATGAGTGCAACAGTAAGGAAAGTGTTGGATAGCGGGGGGATAAAAATTTACTATTCCCACTCCGGTCAGTTCAAAATTAAAAGCAAACAACAACAAAAATTTTAAAAACAAAATAAATACAAAATATATCCAAAATATATGAATATGTAAACAAATAAAATACAAATATATTTAATATTATAAATTACAATAAAAACTTATAATGTTAAATATGAATGACAAATACCCACAAATAATTCAAAAATATTTAGAAACAAAAACATTAATTATTACATAAATGCAGTTTTTTAAATTTCCTACCCTATCCTGGAGTATTTAAACCAAGTTTTTGGTGCAGCGGTACTTTCTCCAGGCTTGAATATTAATTATATTAATGGACTTGTGGTTCTAAGTGACTGGAACTAAACAATGAATACTCTTTTGCGGATATATGTGCTAAGATTGATCACGTATTTATGGCTGCACATAGACAGTGTTTTATAAGTGTTACTTTTTAACTCGTATGTTTGTTCTATCTTTAGTATCAGGATATCAAAGTTGTATTATGCAAGTTTAAACTAGAACACTAATGCACCATGTACATGTATATAGCACAATTCCATGTACATCTACCCAAAATACGATAAAGGTTGAGTAATAACGTAGGATTAATACCTACAAAGCGTATTGTGCCAGATTAGTATTACCCCTTTAGAAAAAAGTGCAATACAAAAGTCATTAAACTCTATTATAGTGTTAGAGTTCATTCCCTTACTCTAAAATCACCGTTTTCATTAAGGCAGATTTTGGAACTTAATTTATTGTTCTGGAATTATTCTCGAGCTATCTTCAGTTAAGTAAATCCTCTTTCATCTCAGTTTTCTGTGGTCTAATTTTCTCTCAGTTTTGAGGAAAGAGATGCTGCGAATGCATCTTTGGAAATGGCTTCTGAAACTAATTTACTATTCATGAAACAGACCTCACTAATAGATCAGTTAAATTCCACATCGTTCCCTGAAGAAAATATTCGCCAATCCTCATATTTCTTCTATGATGCTCTCTATTCAATCAACATTACAATGACGGAGAGCCGCGTTAGCAATTTTGGAGTTAACCTGCACTCTGCCACTTTCTATACATATACCCTATAGTGTAGAGGTGTCATCACCCCCGATACTGGTTTCAAGGGGCAATAAAGGATAGGTTTAGAGATTTTTATTGTGACTTGTATATTGGACAGGGATCAACCAACTCTGAGAATATAGACCGCATCCTAGTAGTGGCAAACTTGCCTAGAACCAGTGGAGAGGTCAGGGAAACATTGAACAAACCCCTAGAAGTGGAGGACATAAAATGGGCCATTCACCAGCTCTCGACAGGTAAAATTCTCAGTAATGATAGACTCCCCATAGAATTTTACAGGGTAAATGTTGACTTGTTGGATTTGTCATTGCTTTACATGTATAATGAATAGTTTGAGTCAGGGCAGATGCCAGAAAAAACTCAGGGAAGCACTTTTGCAGGTTTTGCCCAAATCTGGCAAAGACTCTGGATTGTGAAGCATAAAAACCACTTTCCATGATAAACACTTTCGAAACTAGGGTGTGGACAATTTACACATAATGACGTAGAGATTGGCACAACCTAATATTGAGCAAGACAGTGATCAGGAAGAAAAAAAGCAGGACTCTGATGCCGATTAATGTAGGGATTGAGAAGATAATGCACTTGAAAGAACCACTGTATAATGAAACTGTAAAGTAATAATTAATGCAAGTACTGTATGATAATTGGTATACAAGCTAATGAGAGGAATTGGACATGATTGAACACTGATGGAGGAGCATCAAAGGTTGTTTTCTTGTTATAGTTATGTTTAAGTATGCATTTGTTGAAAAAACAATGTAAGTATTTTTTTTTATTAGGGCCAATGGCCAAAGGAACTCAATAGCCCTCCAACCACATCAAGAGAGGTAAGAAACGTAGGCGTGTCCATTAATCCAGATCTATCCTTGATACCATATTTCAACAAGGACACAAAGAGTTCTTTCTACACCACTGCAGGTTCCAACTTACCACATTCTGAGACCTCTTCTTTATATCTCACAGTGCCAATCTTTAAAGGGATTAGTGTTACGCAGACCAACCCAAGAGTCCTCCTGACCATCTCTCCCTCCAATTTGTAGTTGATGAGGACCATAAACAAAATCTCAGAATAGGCAACCCTATGCATTAACCAGCTTAGTGGACCGTGGCCATAGGAAATGCTGCCTGCTTACTAAAACCATAAATTGTGCCCGGTCTCCCACACTTCTTCATCCATTGCACTGCTAAGTGCTGTGTCTCATAACACGATAACCACATCTTATATGTTATCATGTATAACATGAAAGTACTTCCCACAAATGATTAAAACAAAGATAAAGCTCTTCCAACCACATACATAATATGGTGGGCATAGTGCCCATGTAGGCAATTGCTTCAGCAACCCATATGGGCAGTAAATGTTTATTATTGACTATGAGCTCTGTGATTCCCTGAGACTAATTTTGGCAGTTACGGCATTAGTTACCTTCAGACTTGAATATTCCAATTCTTTAGATATCGACCTCCCAAATCCCAATTACATAGACTACAAATTGTTAAAAAACAAACAGTTAGACTTATTTTTAAACACCCTCGAAGCTGTCGCATCACCTCATCATTGAAAGATCTTCATTGGCTCATGATGGAACAAAGGATTGTTTTTAAAGCCCTATCAGATGATGGGGTTTAATTCAGTAGAACCAGATTCAATTAATATATCCCTGTCTGCAAATTCCATTCTTCCTCTTCTAATTCTTTGGCTATTCCTAAAATCAAGAAGAAAAGGACAGCTGGTGTTAGATTTTTCATACAAGACCCCATAATTTGGAATTCTCCACCATTGACAATACAGCTGTCAACAGATTATTTGAAGTTTAGGCAAGAATTTAAGACCTTCCCATTTAGGCGAGTTTATCAGTGTACATAATCTGGATTTTTGCTCCTGGATTGGCTTTTGTGATTTCTGCTGTTCCTCATCACCAAGTAACCATTGGGGCGGTGTGCTCTTCAAATGCTGGTTTACATAACAAAACAACCACTATATACAACAAAACAAAACAATAAAACACAAACTATCAAATACACTGCTTTCTTAATAGGAGGTTAGACCCTACCAATGAATCCTTTTGATAGAGTCTCTTTGCTGAGGATCACTGTGGGGCAGTTACTAGATGTGTGAGGAGATGTTCATTATTAGGGTAATTTAAACCCAAGTGGGAAAAAGGCCCAAGCAGATGTTGTGCATATTTCTATTCTACAGCATTTCTTGGGATACAAGCCTATGAAACTCCCTCAATAATGCTCAGGCAGATATCACCAGCTTTTAGTTCATTTTAACTGCCTATCAAAATGTAAAAATAGGTATTACTGATGTAGCCCCAGGACATGTAATACACTACATTAATATGCACTTTTGCATACAAGACATATATTTTCATTCATTTAAAACTATATTCAAACTGAAAGAACTAGGGTAAGGGAAATACAGGCAGACCCTACAGTGTTTGTGTCATTCACAGACATTGTAAGTGCAGTAAAGCCTTTTTGAGCACATCGGCTGGGAGCTTCTCAACACAAACTCCACAGCTCCATGATGACTTTACTGAAGACTAAGAAGTTTGGTATCAAACTTCTCAGCACAGTAAACCCACACTGATGCCAATGTTGGATTTATTATAAAATGCACTCAGGAACAGCAACACTTGGTGGTGAGCCTCAAAGGCTCTCACCTTGTGATGTGCTGATTTGGGCAGCTCCAACTAGTGGCAAACTCCGCCCCATGGCCAGACCCCTCTTTTGGTGGCAGGAAAGGCTGAAAAATTTGTCAGCACAGCAGGAGTGTCCACCTTAGCCTAGTACACCCCAGGGGTTGTCAGGAGCTGAGGTGAACCCCTCTAGAGTTACATCTTGGAGCTGTGGAGTTTGTGTTGACAATCTCCCAGCCCAAGTTCTCAAAAGGGTTCTTACTGTACTTACAATGTCTGTGAATGGCACAGGCAATGTAGGGGAATATTGCTCATGTAGTTATGCCCTCACCTGTGGTACGGTGTACTCTGCCTTAGGGCTGTGATGCCTGATAGAGGGGTGACTTATCCATGCCACAGGCAGTGTTGGTGGGCATGACACACAGAGATGCGTGCCATGTCGACTCTTCACTTTGGTCTGCACCAAAGCATGCAGCCTGCAATGGCAGTGTGTGGGTGCTAAGGTGAGGGGTCTCTGAGGGTGGAATAATCCATGCTGCAGCCCTCAGTGGCCCTCTCTGGTCACAAAGCCCTTTGGTACTGTGGTATCTTTTACAAGGAACTTACATGTGGCCTAGAGATTGGACAATTGTAGAAACAAAAGTACAGTTTGGGGAAAGAACGCAGGGGCTGGAGGACCTGGTTAGTAGGGTCCCCGCACACACTCAGTGAAGTTTGCATCAGGTATCTGGCAAAATGTTAGGGGGGAACCAAGCAAAAAGGGGCACTTTCCCACACACCCCTCTCCCCCAAAGAGGATGAGACTAATCTTTCCAAAGAGAGTCTTCACTGTCTAAGTGGAAGAACCTAGAAAGTCCATCTGCATTGTCGTAGACAGTCGCAGGTCAGTGTTCCACTGTAAAGTCCATTCAATGTAGGGAGATAAACCACCTCAACAGTTTGGGATTTTCACCTTTCATTTTCATTTGCCATCTGAGAGGTCTGTGGTCAGTTTGAATTAGGAAATGAGTCCCAAACAGGTAGGGTCTCAGCTTCCCCAGGGACCAACCACAGCAAAAGCCACCCTCTCAATGGCATCCCAGTGCTGTTCCCTGGGGAGTAGCCCGCTGCTTATAAAAGCAACAGGTTGGTCCCGGCCATCATCATTGGTCTGGAGTAGGGCAGCTCCTATCACTGGCTCAGAGGTATCAGTCTGCACAATGACCTGCTTGGAGTAATCTGGAGATTTAAAAATAGGGTGTCAAAAGCCTTTTTACAACTGACCGGCCAGCTCCCTTTCTTTGGCATTTTCTTGGAGGTAACTTCTGTGAGGGGGTCACAGTGGATTCATACCCCTTCAAAAACCACCTGTAATACCCACTCAAGTCAATGAATGCCCTGATTTGTGTCTGGGTTGTTGGAGCCTCCCAGTCCAAAATTGTCTGGGTCTTGGGTTGCCAAGGTTGCATTTAACCTCCACCTACAAGGTGGTCCAAGTAAACAACAGTTCCCTGCACTATCTGGCACTTGGATGCCTTGATAGTTAGGCCTGCAGATTGCAGGGCGTGTAAAATCTTCAGCAGGTGGACCAGGTGATCCTGCCAGGAGGAGCTAAAGACAGCAATATCAGCAAGATATGCTGCACCCAAGGTCTCCAACCCAATATGGACTTGATTCACTAACCTCTGGAAGGTGTCAGGGGCATTCTTCAAACCAAAGGGCATAACAGTAAACTGATATTGCCCATCAGGTGTGAAGAATGATGTTTTCTCTTTGGTTCCTGGGGACATGCCAATCTGCCAGTACCCTGCAGTCAAGTCAAAGGTGCTGAGGAAAATGTGGCTGCCCCTAATCAGTCTAGCAGCTCATCAGCCCTGGGTATGGGGTGAGCATCTGTCTTAGTGACAGTATTGAGTCCTCGATAGTCCACACAGAACCTCAACTCTCTTTTTCTACCCGGGAAGGTGAGATTTGGGGACAAAGTCTACTGGGTTTGCCCAGGGACTTTCAGAGGGCTCAAAAACTACTAACTCCAGCATCTTGCTTACTTCAACGTTGATGCTTTGCTTAACTTGGTCAGACTGTCGATAGATCTTTGTTTTTTGACAGGCAAGCTGTCCCCAGTGACCACGTCATGGGTACCCCAGTGTGTCTGGCCAGGGGTTAGCATAGTGTTGCAAGACATGCCTACAATCATCCTACTGTTGCGTAGAAAACAACATCAACTGACCCATCTTTTGGACTGTAAGAGAGGAGGTCAGGGAGAGGGTCACTCTCTGTCTCCAGGTCCTCATCAGTGACAAACAGTGTGGACACATCAGCCCTGTCACTGAAATGTTTCAGGTGATTCACATGGATAACCCTCTTGGGGTGCCTGCTAGAGCCAAGTCTACCAAGTAGGTGATCTAATGTTTCTTCTCAAGGATAGGGTAAGGACCTCGCCATCTGTCCTGGAGGGTCCTTGGTGCCACAGGCCACACAATCCACAACTTTTGCATGTTTGGAACTCCACCAGTGCAGCTTTTTGGTCGTACCACAGCTTCTGGAGCTGTTGGTTTACCTCAAGGTTTTTGGATGACTTTTCCATGCACTCTGCTAGCCTGGAACGGGGGCTTAGTACATAGTCCACCAAATCTTTTTTAGGTTCATAGGGAAGTCTCCCCCAACCCTCTTTTATAAGAGCAAGTGATCCCCTTACAGAAAGGCCAAACAGCAGTTCAAAGGGGGAAACCCCTGCTCTTTTCTGTAAGTGAAAAGTAAGCATGGCAAGAGGAAGCCCATCTCCTTTTGAGTTTTTCAGGGAGCCCCGTGATCATGCCTCATAATCATGAATCTCTCAACAAGGTCATGAGTTTATGGGTGGGAAGGTGTAATGAAGTTGTAGTTCACTCTACACTCATCCCACATATGTTTCATGTATGCAGAAATTAAGTTGGTACCTCTGTCTGACACCATCTCCTTAGGGAACCCTACCCTGGTAAAGACACCACTGAGGGCTTTGGCTACTGCAGGGGCTGTAGTAGACCTAAGAGGAATTGCCTTAAGATACCTGGTATCATGATCCACTACTACCAGTGTGTATTAGTTTCCTGATGCTGTGGGTGGTTCTATTGGACCCAATTTGTCCACACTGACACTTTCAGAGGGAACCCCAACTACTGGTAGTGGAATTTAGGCGTCCACCTACTTTGCCACTGGCCTGACAGGTAACACAGAAACTCACAACCCCCTTTTCTTTTTGGAACATCTGGGACCAGTAGAAATGGCTGATACCCCTTTCCCACATCTTGTTCTAGCCCAGATGCCGAGCTAGGGGGATGTCATGGGTCAATGTGAGTAGAAACTCTCTGTACAGCTGAGGCACTAACACTCTCCTGGTGGCACCAGGTTTGGGGTCCTTGACCTCCACATAATAGGTCATGTGAGAGCCGCACCTTTGTGGCAACTTGCTGTCGCAGGCCTTCAACAGTAAGGACAGACCTGCAGTCCAAGGCATAGCTGTTCCCTAGAGTGGCCGGTTTGACAACTGGACCTTCTGTCTTCCAGAAACCCTGCCTGGACTCCAAGAAACCCCGGAGTCCTTCTAATCTTCAAACAATCTCCAAGAACCTCCCTTTGGGCCAAAGACGCTAGTCCCCAGCATCCGTCAGTTTAAAGACCGCAGTGGTTGAGACCCGACACATATTTCAACGTGACTCCCTACTACAAAATGAACCATAGGACCTCAGTGGTAGAGGACAGGCATTAGTGTTGACGCGACTCTGCCCTGCCCGAAGAAAGCACCACAGCTGGACGGCCTCCACGAACTAGAGAGATCCTCTTGGTCCAACGACCCAAGCTCATCAGCTCCATTCCCAAGAGCCTGTACCCTCCTCCACGTGGTCATATCGGCCTCCCCCTGCTCCGGCTGCTTGACTGCAGCCTCTCTAAGATGGCCCAAGCTCAGCAGAACTCCTCCATCCCCTGCACATCTCCATCTCCATGACCTTGACTGCTGGGCTACTGGTACCTGCCTTCGATCTACAGTGACTCGCTGGTGAGAACCGCAATGTTCCTGGAATTGGCAGTCTATTGAGTTCCATTCACCCCCATTGTTGTCTACTGACCAGACCATGAGAGTGGAACACTATTGCTGGTATCGACCGCCGTGGCATAGATACTGAACTATGCACCCTGCTGCCTCAGTGCCACTGGTGGTGCAGTGCTCTGCTCAAATTGACCCTTGCTTGGGGCCGGACTAACCCACGAACACTGGCAACGTCAGTTGTTTACTTACCTGTTGATGCATGACACTGTTTTCTAGGATAGCATTGCATTCCATCGATTACCTGCAAATGTCTATCTTGTGCCAGTACTAAATTTTACTGATTCGAATTGACAATACCAAAGTACTACCAAAACATTAAAGTATTCTTACTGACCAGTAACTGAGTTCAACGTGGTTCCTAAATTGAAAGTAACTAAAATAATATTTTTACAAAACATTGGTCTGGAGTTATTCATTGAGTGTGTGTTCCTGTATTGTATGGGTGTATACAACTGTTGCATTCACACTACCCTCTGATAATCTTAACTGCTCAGCCCAGCTAACTTGGGAGTAAGGTATTATCTACTTTAACCTCTGACATACCCTTGGTAACTCACTGGACTCTCTGCACATTATTCCTCTTTTTGGTATAGTATATAAATAGAGCTAACTTCCCACAGTGTTAAAATGAGGGTCAATTTTATGGTTGTGTTTGGGTTAGAGTTAGGGTACTTTTAAGTCAAGATTTAGTATAAGGGTTAGGTTAAGGGATATTGTTTAAGGTTAGTTCTAGGATTGTTTTAAGTTTAGGACTAGGATTTAGGTAATGCAAGCTTATGAATATTACCATTGAGTAGATTATGGTGTGGTGTTAGTGCTAGAGATAGTGTTGATGTAGATATACTTCCAAGGGAGGGGTGTTAATATGATGGTTACTTACTTTATATACAAACCTAGTTGATGCATTGGTATAGTATCTAGTGGCATATAATCATAATCACATGCGTTAAATGGGTGCATAAACAACTTGGGTGCTTTTTCTCACGCAAAATTGGGTATAAAAACTAACAAGATACTTGTGCACATTGTTGGAATTGGCCTTCTCAGCAGGGTCACCCCCAAACCTTTTGCCCTCTACTTTTTGCTTACATTTGTTTTTGTTTGCTCTAGAACTTCACCACTGCTAACCAGTGCTAAACTGCTTGTTCTCACTTCCTAAAACATGGTAAAATTGGCCTCCACCTTATTGTCATATTTACTTTACTTATAAGTCCATTGTTGAGCTGTATATTCCCTCAAAACATTTTGACTTCACCCCTCCTATTTTTGCTGATATTGTTTATGTTGGCCTTAAGACTCTTTGCACTTTACCTCTGCTACCCAGTGCAAAAGCTCTTGTGCTCTTTCCCCTAAAAATGGTAGAATTCCCATGTGCACAATATGCACTTTTAATTTACTTGTAAGTACCAAGGTAAGTGGTACCCCATGACCTATAAATTAGTTGCTACTAGTGGGCCCAGAGCATTTATTGTGCCACCCACTTAAGTAGGCACTTTAAGCATGTACCAGGTCTGCCATTACACCCTGAATGCTGTTTTAAACTTCCAATTCGACTTGCCAATGTAACCCCCTTTCCAAGCCTTAAACTCCCTTTTTATTGCATATGAGTCACCCATAAGGTAGGCCTAGCTAGCCCATAGGGCAGGATTCATTCCAATTAAGCATGGGCGAATTTTGCAAATTCGCGATCCGCGAATTCGCAGATCCGCAAATTCGCGAATTTGCGGATTTTTGTTTTTTGCGTGTTCGCGAGCCGCTTGCATAGCGAAGTTACCCATGCAGTCATTTATGGGAGAGGGAGAGAGAGATAGATAGATAGATAGATAGATAGATAGATAGATAGATAGATAGATAGATAGATAGATAGATAGATAGATAGATAGAGAGAAAGAGAGGGAAAGAGAGAGGGAGAGAGAGAACGAGAGAAAGAAAGAGAGGCCGGATCTCTGAAGGGCCAGATTCCTCGGTTGCCCCTACAGAACATACAGCTTTTTATTTTTAGCAAAATGCATATGAAAATTGTGCTGTAAAGGTCTCTTTTAGTTTAACCCCTCCTGACAACTCAAAATGGGTGTATTTGCCATCCTCTCCCTTCTTCCTGTTTTTTATATCTGTAAGTGCTTCCTGATGAGGTTTAATTCCTTGGACAGGTGCCTCGTTGCCTACTTGTAACTATTCTCTGACCCTGCTTCAAGGGCCAGAGCAGGGTCAGAGAATAGTTGCAAGTAGGCAACGAGGCGCCAGGAAGCAATTAACAGCAGGTGTTCAAGTTGAAGTTAATTTGTTTGTAACCCTTTTGTAAAAGGTTACAAAGAAATTAGGTTTAACTTTTGCACCTGCTGCTGTAACCCTTTCTTGGATGAAAATTCGTCCCCACTATTTTGTGGATTTTACCGCGATTTCGCGAGATTCGCGGATCGCGAAATGGCGGAAATTCCGCAAATTCGCCTGCGAAACGGATTTTACGCCCACCCTTAATTCCAATTAAAAGGTAGAACATGTGCTTCTAAGATTCACATGTCCTGGTAGTAAGAAACTCGTAAAATCAGTTTTCCCTACTGTGAGGCCTACCTCTCCCATAAGATAACATTAGGGGGTCATTAGGATGGCGGGTGGATCGCCACCACTCGTCTGGCGGTGGTGGTCCGCCCGCTTTATTCCACCGCCCACCTAACATTTCCCCCACCATATTACGATGGCGGTGGGGACCCTGGTGGACGGAAAGCCCGTACGCTGGTTTTCCGCCTGTCCCACAGGCGACCGGGCAGAAAAGGGCTTCATATGGTGGCGGTGTCTGCAAGACACCACCATCCATATTAGGATGGGCGGAGGTGCAGGGCTTTCCATGGCGGAGACCCCGCCATGGAAAGCCAGTCGGAGTATTCTTTTGGGGGCCTGTATGCGGGCAATGGCATCCTAATTTTCATGGCGGGATCGCCGCACCTATGGTGGTCGGTCCTGGTTCCCCGTACAGTGGCGGGCGGACAAAGTCTGCCCTTCATCGTAATAGGGCCCTCGGTTGGCTTATGTCATTAAGGGGGTCTAGGATGGCAGACGGACCTGCGTTCGTCCGCCACTCCCGAGGAAGAGGAACCGTCCGCATGGGCAGCGGTGGTCCCTCCATGCAAATTAGGATGTGACCGCCACCCTGGAGGTCACATCCTGTTCCTTTAACCTTGCGGCGGGTGCTGCTTCAAGCAGCACCCGCCGCAAGGTTAAAAATGCATGTTTAACATTTACATACACAAAGCGGCAGGCACCGCGCGGTGCATGCCGCTTTGTGCATGTAAATGCTGGGGGGTACCATAGGTACCCCCCAATGTGCACCCCCCACCCCGACACTCTGGGGGCCCGCAATGGGCCCCCAAACACCAAAGACCACATGCTTTTCCACTGCGGAAAACCCACAGTGGAAAAGCATGTTTCCGCATGAATCCTGATATGGCTGGCGGTGTCTGATAGACACCACCACCATTTTAGAGCTTTTCCGCCACGGGACCGCGGCGGAAAAGCGGCGGACGGTGTTCACGTCTGCAGATGACCCCCCTGCCATCCTAATCTGGCGGGGGGTCTTTGCAATCACCGCAGCTGTGAATCCGCATCCTCCGGGCCGGCGGTGGCTTCAGCCGCCCCCAGAGGATCCAGATTCACCGCAATCTTAATCGGCCCCTTAGTAAGTGTTGGCTTTTGAATGGGAACAGGTACATTGTATTTGGTGTTTGTAATTGAAAGTCCTCTTTCTTGGCAATGTCACATCTTAAGTTACAATTTTGAAAATGGAACTTTTAGAAAGGTGCCATTTTCCCGTCCTAACTAGTTGGTGCCTGCAGCCTGCTTTTGGGTCACATGGCTGGGAGTAGTTGGCAGTTTGACTTTGTTCATTCCTCCCATACACCCACACAATAGAGGGATTAGTTGTGCCTGGATGGGCTGTTAACTGGCAGGAAGGAAGGACAAAATTGAGCACAGTTTTGTCTTGCAATTGAATAGGCTGTGCTCTGTCTTCAGACAAAAGACTTGCTACCCCTGCATTGTTCATGCAGCCAGCTTGGAGCCATGGTAGGGGAAGCAGGAAACCTAAATCACTTCAAAGGAAATTCTCTGGAGCCTACTCTTCTTCAAAGGAGGCACGAGGTAAAAAAAATAGAACCCTCAGAGACACTCTTTAATACACCTCTGGAACGGTGGAACACTCTGAGGAAGTGCTGTTATGCTCTGCAGAGAAAGACTGCTGCTCTGCAGGCCTGGTGACTGAGTGAAAGGAATGGACCTACATCTTGAACCCAGGACCATCAGAGTGACTCCAAGGGTTAGGTGGCTGGCCTCTTGATGAGAGCCTCATGGACAAAAAAGGCTCCAACCAACTTGAACTCAGCACCTGAACTCTGTCTGCTGTGAGTTCTACTTCTCAAATTGTGCCACCCCAGATCCACACCCTCTGAAGTGAGCCAGAAGGTGTTCTGCCAGCCCATTTGTGGTCCTGTAGGCAAAACCAACATAGAGCAACACATCATCTCATAGCTCCTCTTTATAATCGCTGCAGCACGATGCTGCCCCAACGCTGAATCTCACATCGCAGCCTGCTGCCTCCTCAGAACCGCCGCTGTGCTACACACTCTCAGCGCCAAACTTCACATCGCAAGCCCCTCATCGATGGCATCCTCGACGACAACGCAGGACTCTGCATCACAGCCCCACAGCTTCCTCCAGAACCCCTGCTGGGCAGCGCATTATTGGTGCAGGATCTCTCAACACTCCGAAAACCAGGGTTTAAGGTGCTTGGTTCAGTGGGCCTGTATTCACCCTTGGTCTATCGCGGTTGGCCTGAACTTGTGACTTTGTCTCAGTCCAACACAGTAATGTTCAGAATATTGAGGTGAAAAAATGAGAACTACATGAATATTGAGTTGGAAATATCGTGGAGTGGAAATATCGAGTACAAGAATATCGTTAAGAATATCAATTTGAAGGTAAGTAATATCGGATTTAAAAATATAGAAGTCATTATTATCGTGTGCAAAAATGTAGTTGTTTAAAACATTATGTTTTTGTTAGAGTTATGTATTTTAGTATATATTTTAAATGTATGTGATTTTTTTGTATAAAAATTGTTTGTTTTTTATTATGTGTCAAATTTTTAGTAGTTATCAATTTAGTTTGAATTACATTTAGCATTTTTTAGTTCTGTAGCGGGTTGTGGGTTTATAGGGGAATAGGGTAGGAAGTAATTTATTATAATAAATTAATGATTATTTTCTATTTATTAATATTTATTTAATTGAGATTTTTTATTGTAGAGAATTGTGGCTCAATGGTTACAGCAGCAGACCCTGATGCAGGAGTCTGGCTGGGACCAGGGTTCAATTCGCGGGTCTCGGGCTCAATTTCCTCGGACCTGATAATTCTCGCCTCAGTGCCTATTCTTATCATGAGCCCCACTCTGCACCTCTGGGAAATTGCTTGCTTAATCTCTACAATGGCCCCAACAACGCTGAGGATGCCTTCACTTCACCTTGGGGGAGCCCAGGAGCGGGCTCCTCACAGGGAAAGGCCATGAAGGGTTCCTCGGCGGTATTCGTACAAGTGCCGAGATGCCTACGGGTAGTTGTGTGCTATGTAAGTGTGTAAATATTATTGTTAATTGTGGGAAGTATGTATTATTAATTAATTATTATTGTTAATTATTAGTAATTAGTTGGTAATTAATTATGGTAATTGTGTAATCTTTTAGGTGTGGGTTGTGGTGTTTATAGGGGAAAAGGTGGAAGTAGTTTATTATGAATTAATTAACAATATGTTGTTCAGTGATATTAATTAATTGAAAATTATTTATGGAAATTGTCTGATTAATTTTAGGTGCGGGTTGTGGGGTTTATTTTTGCCAAATAATAATTAGTTGTTAATTGATATTAATCAATTTATTGAAAATTAATTATTGGAAATTGTGTGATTAATTTTAGGTGCAGGTTATGGGGCTCATAGCGGTAAAGGGTGGGAAGTAATTCTTGTTTAATTAATCATTAGTTGATCCTTAATATTAATTAATTAATTGATATTTAATTGTTTTAATTGTTTATTTTTTGTGTGTGAGTTTTACTTTTATGGGGTAAAGGGTGGGGAGTAAATTAATTTTACTCACTTTATAATTAGCTATTAAATACTATTATCTTTTTTATGTATTGAAAATAAGTTTTCATTGTGTATTTAATTTTTTACAGTTTAATTCTAGCTTGTGGTTGTGGGGATTTTAGGGATAAAGTGTGGGAAGGTAATTATTTTATGAGATTTTATTTGTTTTTTAATTAATAATATTTCTTTAATTGGTAATTGATTATGTTAATTATTAAGGTACATTTTTAATTTAGAAGCAGGTTGTGAATTTTGTGGTGTATAAAAATAAAATCACAATTTATTTAATAGGTAATGCTATTGTTTCTAAATATTTTCTAATAAAAAATATTTATTTGTATGAAAATTATTTTGTAGTTTTTTTAATATAAAATTAGTAGATATTTGTCATATGTATTTAACATTATAATATGTTTTATTTATTTAATTATTAATATTAAATATATTTGTATATACATTTTTAACACATTTGTATACTTTTCATTTATTTTGGTTTTCAAATTTTGTTGTTGTTAATATTTTGTTTGTTTTTAATTTTGAACTGAATGGAGTGAAAATAGTAACTTTTACCCCTCCGCTTTCCTACCCTTTCCCTACTGTTACACTTATTGGAGTGGGAATAGGCCACATTGTATTCAATTGTCTTCTATACTAGTAGGAAATAACTCCTTAACACCTTGGCTGCTAATGGTTTTCCCCTCCTGTGCTAACATTTTATGAATTACTCTTTTCATGACGAGCTCAGCTCGTCATAAGGACAGCTCAACTGTGCCTCATGACGAGCTGAGCTCGTCATGAGCATCGAAGGGGTTAACACGTGTTAAGAGCTTCCCTTACCTAGGAGTTATGTTTTCATGTTCTGGAGCTTGGCCACCTAATATTGCACACTGGAGAATGTTATTTTTTACAGCAATAGGATCACTGCTTTCTGTTCCTCAACCTCGCGGCGGGGGCAGTTAAATACAATATTATAAATGTATAAGTCGCAATGTGTTCCATTTACTACTTATGGTTCTGGCACTTGGGGGAGTGTTAATTGCGTAACCATACAATCCGAGGAAAATAGGTTCTGTTGGCGCCTGTTGTGTATACCACCTTCTTCTCCCCATGTTATTTGCCACAAAGAGTTCGATTTGCTGTACATATCCGATTTGATTGAAGAGAGGCCATTACTACTTTGGTTATTCATTAGGAGTAATGAACAGGCATTCCTCACAAGAGATATAATAAATGGCTGTATCACTTGTGATAATGGCCTTAAAATTCTGTCCTTGGCATATATTAAATCTGAATTTGCGAAACTCGGTATGGAGCAAGTTTTTACAATGAGTGATTCACGCCCTACTTATAATAAAATGGAAGTAGCTACACCTTTTTAGAATCTAGCTCGTGAAAATCATCTTAATAGTGTAGAAGGGAAACCTTTGATAGCTGCATATTTGGTCCAGAGCATTTCCGTGTTACCACCCGTCTATTTAGAACAGTCTTGTGGGAGATGGGAGCATTTCTTGCTATTTAGATTCTATGCTGATAAGGTAAATTATTTAATGTGCTTTCCTATTGGGTATCATTTGAATCTCGTTGTCAATCCTTGCCCATGCAATAACAAGTCAGGCCAAACCACTGTATGTTTTTTACTAATTTGTAACATTTTTGCTTCCACTTTTCAAAAGGAGATATCCTGACATTAGACAGAGTGGAGCAGTGTTTTCAATTGTCCGATGGTGAAACCTGTTCACATGTAGGGTCATTTTTAAGACAAGCTGTGTGGCACTTTATTATTGTAATGACTCGCTGCTATTCCTTGTTTTAATCCTTGTTTTAATATTTTATGGTATGTATAGATATGTTTTTATCAGATTTATATTAATGTGATGATGTACCTATGTGGATGTCATGATGATTGTTTTATATGCATGTACTTTTATGGAAAAGGGTGAACTGTCCGAATAAAGAAACTGAACTGAACTAAACTAGTAATTTTTACCCCTCCGCTGTCCAACACTTTATCTACTGTTGCACTGATTAGACTGGGTATAGTAAATTGAATCCCTCCGCTATCCAACACTTTCCCTACTGTTGCACTCACTGGAGTGGATATAATAATTTTTACCCCTCCGATATCCAACACACTCCCTACTGTTGCACTCATTGGAGTAGGAATAGTAATTTTTACCCCGCCGCTATCCAACACTTTCCCTAGTGTTGCACTGACTGGAGTGGGAATAGTAAATTTTAACCCTCCACTATCCAACAGTTTCCCTTCTGTTGCACTCACTGGAGTGGGAATAGCAATTTCATTACAAGAACGGAGGCTGACATTATGCATTAATCGTTTAAAGCAGTTCCAAGCAGCCACATACATCACAATATTAAAAGCTTCCTTGCCCTAATACCTAACTTTTGGCCATCTCAGGCATGGTTCACCACTACTCTAGAATTAGCTTGCAACCCCCCTTCCTAATTCCTACCCTAGAGAATCTTCTAACAGACGTAAATGGAGTAGGTCACCCCCTAATTCTGAGAGGGAGTTTATCCCTTCTTGCCTGGAGAGTGTCAGGAGATCCAATGAAATCTCAGATCTTTTGTCGACAGCTGCAACTCTCCTCAGAGAGTCTTGGATCCCAGGCACTCACTACAGATATAACAACATATGGAGAAGCTGGGTACGTTGGTGCCTGGAAAGGAACCTGGATTCCTTGGAGGCACCTATTGTTGACATAGTAAACTTCCTTGTTGAACAATTTGAAAGAGGTCTCAGCTATAGAACTATCAACTGCTCAAGGCAAGGCTCAACGATCAAGTCACGTGGACCTGCTTCACCAGACTTTCTTAACATGGCCCGTTTCAGCATGCTGCTGCCTGCCAAATAAAGAAGGTTGAAACACACCTGAGTGAGGTGTCTTCTCTGTGAGAGCAGTCTTGTTTGGAATATATGTGGCCTGCTCCGGTCACGGAGACTACCCCTCTGCTGGTGAAGCAGGTCCGCGTGCCGTGATCGTGAGGCACAATGCAGGAACAACGTACCTGTTTGGAGAGGCGCAAAACAAGCAGCACGCTGCCTGTGTCCATGGTAGCAACCCAATGGGAATTTTAATTAAGGAGGTGAAGGGCAAGCGGCTTTTACTAATGAATGGACTGTGACATCCAGCATGCATAGCAAGTATATGCTCACAGAGGTTATATTGAAAACACCTGAGTTTAACATGCACGTAGTTGTTTTCCCCTGAATGCCAAGCCAGTGAGAAAGGGAAGTTGTTTCCAAAATTCGTATGGCAGAAATTGGTGAAGGAATTTGTTAACATGGCACGTTTTCTGCATGCTGCTGCTTGCCAAGAAAAAAAATTTGAAACACAACATTAGGTGAGGTGTCTTCTCTGTGAGAGCTGTATTGTTTGTAATATATGTGGCCCGCTCTGGTCACGAAGACTACCCCTCTGCTGGTGAAGCAGGTCCGCTTGCCTTAATCATGAGGCACAATACAGGAACAACATACCTGTTTGGAGAGGCGCAAATCAAGCAGCAGGCTGCCCGTGTCCATGGTAGCAACCCAATGAGATTTTTAATTAAGGAGGTGAAGGGCAAGCGGCTCCTACTAATGAATGGAATACCTACCTGGACTACGGCATCCAGCATGCTTAGCAAGTATACGCCCACTGAGGTTTGATTGAAAACACCTGAGTTTAACATGCATGCAGTTCTTTTCCCCCGAATGCCAAGCCAGTGACAAAGGGAAGATGTTTCCGAAACACGTATGCCAGAAATTGGTGAAAGACTTTGTTAAAATGGCCCGTTTTCAGCATGCTGCTGCCTGCCAAATAAAGAAGGTTGAAACACAACAAGCATATTTCTTGCAGCAATGGTAAGGGTAAAAGCTACAGTCCGTCCCTCTGTGATTACAGTCCTCGTGTTGCATAATGAAGCCTGACGCGTTTCTGGGCTAATGCCCTCATCAGAGGCTCGACAGGAGATTTGTGGAGTAGACACACCCACCTTATGTTTTTAACCGCCCTCAAATGGCCTGCTTTCAGGTGAATAACATCAAAGGCTTATGGACCATGCAGTGTGTGTCCACCACTATAATTTAACTGTATTAGGTGCCCTGGATGGGCCCTGAGGGGTGGGTGAGCCATTAATCCCCTGCTGCTGGTCCACTTGGGCCTCGGGAGTCTCCGAGACTTGTGGCCCCCTACAAAAAGGGGTGGTGCTCGCCTTCACGGCCGGGCCGCCGTGTACATTTTCAAAGCTCCAAAGTTGCCCGCAGGCATGGCAGCACACTCCAGCAGCTTGTCACAAGCATATTCCTCGCAGCAATTGTAAGAGTAAAAACTACACTCCGTCCCTCTGTGATTACAGTCCTCGTGTCGCATAATGAAGCCTGGCGCATTTCTGGGCTAATGCGCTCATCAGAGGCTCAACAGGAGATTCGTGGAGTAGACACACCCACCTTATGTTTTTAACCGCCCTCAAATGGGCTGCTTTCAGGTGAATAACAGCAAAGGCTTATGGAGGTCCATACACACATATGTACATATATAAATATATAAATAAATAAATAAATAAATATCTAAATATTTAAAGATTAAATCCTAGATACATATATATAATAATTATGAGATCACGTATATACAATTAAATATACACACACATGTAAATACCTGTATGTAAAAATGAACTGCATTATCTCTGTTTATATTAACAACCACCAAGATAGCATTGCACAAAATAAAAGCATTGATTGTCAATCCTTCTAAGTCTATATGGTTGCAAAAAAACGCAGTTAAAAAGAAAGGTTCTACTTTATTCATATCACAAGGTTGAACCAGCTGCCTATATAAATAATCTTTTGGGATCTAATAATAAATTACCGATAGTCCCTAAGTAATTCCACCCTTTGTGGACATATGGTCCTCTGACCAGCTTAATTATTAGAGTATTAAACTAAACATATATATATATTATCTATGTGTGTTTAACTTTTTAATTACGATTATTTGTTATATTGTTAAAATGTATATTAAATCTAATTTATTTTTGTTATCAATTTTATTATTTAATATATTTAATATATAATTATTTTATTTTATATATATAAATTAATATTTTGTACAAGTATATTTTCGACATCGATATTTCCCCCTGATATTTTTGTACTTACCTGTTTAAGTATAGGAAGTCAATAGTTTTGCATTCTTTATTTTTATCTAAATTTTTTTAAGCTATATTTTTGAAGTTGATAGTCTGTCAATGAACCGTCCAGCACGAGATAACCACAGTTGCTACTTTGTGCTTCTAGGTACTATTTTTATTTAAAAGGTGGAAATTGCAAAGTTCAGATTTTGTTGTTTTTGGTCTCAAATCATTTATTACATTTTACTTTTTGGTCTAAATTGGTGTGGGCTTTTTTTGTGTTGTGTTCTCACTTTACTACTGTTTGAAGTGCTGCATACATACTTTACACATTGTCTATAAGTTAAGCCTGGCTGCTTTGTATCAAGCTACCATAGAGTGAAGCATAGGTTAATTTTGGGTTTGCTTGTATTTCATCCTGACATAGATTGTGGGTGCAGTCTGAATAGGGTTCAACCCCCCTCAACCAGTAACACAATTTCCAACACACATATTATGTGCACTGGATGTTTTTGAGCTCACAAATAATACCTGGGCCTTAATTACCTTAGTAATTGGATTCATACACTGTCACTGCTTCCTGCTACAGTATTCACTGTAGCGCTGACGTCAACATCAGGCATTTTAGGTTCCAAAATTGAGAACAATAATACATTTTATAAACTATCCAACAACTGGATTTCACGTTCCCTTTACAAAGGTGATCGTTTTTGACACCACTGTTACAAACAGGCTTGAGTCAGGGTTCGAGAGATTAACCTTCAGTTTCCCTTTATGTCCTTGTATCCCCCTGTGCTTGTTGAGCTTGTGGAACAGAAAACTAGAGCTAATTGAACACAAACGCCTCTGTTTCACGTCTCACATTTTCATAAATAGAAGGCATGTCTCATTAATGGCTGTTTGTATATTTTCATACCAGCATGCAGTTGTTCCTCAATTTTTTCTTTTTACTCACATTCCTGAAGTTTTGCTATACTGATTTTCACATACTTTGCATGCAGTGGAGATTACTGCTTCCTTTCCTAAGCACGTATATTGATGGACAGCTGGTTTCATCAGTCTGAACCCTGGCTTAGGCCTATATGTGTGCCTCGAGTTGGGAAGGCTATAAACTTAAACCCATCAAGGGGTGATGACAGGCTGCCTAGTTCATGTCTGTAAAATACCAAAGCGTCGAAGATCACCTGACTGGCCTGGGTTAAAAAATAAACCTGCAAGTCTTGTGCTCAACGCTGAGATCACAAACTCTTGTGTGAACTGTAGAACTGAGAACAGTTGTTTGCAAACACTTCATGAACTCCTCGGTAAACTGGGCCTTGAACATTGCTTTGATTTGTAAACAGCTTTTCGGTGCACTTTACCTCGACTCGATGTTGCTTGCTAGATGTTGCTTGGGGTAAATTCTGCTTTGCATTTTTTTCCGGTTGTGTCTGCTGGTGTGGGCCTGACACACAGGCAGATGGCAGAAAATAAACATCCAATCGACTGGAAGCATGCTTGGTATTCCAAGTGTCGTCTAACACGCCATAAAAGTTTCACTAGTAAATATTTGTTCACTTGGCGCTAGTCGATCACAGTAGCTCCCTCGTGCAGGTACAAAGGCAGCACAGACAAACAAGCATCGGCAAAGCCAATAGGTCTCGCCTATGTGAGAGTTATTGCCTTTGCCAATTTCTTTTAGCTGTGTAACTTTATTTTCAAACAAAGATAACATCCTTCTATTACGATTACTTAGTGTGAACGTAGCAGTGAGGTGTTTTTGATTGTTATCGGTGATGCAGACATTATTCCAAGTGGTATTGTTTGTGGCTCGCAGCATGACTGTAATGCAAAGCGGTTCATCGACTTTACCAGGTATTTGTTGTTGTCTTCAAAGAAGACATAAAACAACATATGCTGCTACCTGTAAAACTGTCTCAAGAGCTTTGGCTCAGAGGAGGAAGCAGGGAGATGTAAATGGGGCAAAGCTGCCTCAGCCTCAGATGAACGTCCTGTGATTCTGGGCACATCACTTCATCTACCGGTGCATACAACATACATGTGATTGTGTAATAAAACAAACCAAACAGCTCTTAAATGATTCATATCCTTCCCAGCATTGTGCACGGGATACCAGCACGAGCCTCATGGTTTGCGAGGGTCAGATGTTTTATGCTTGCTAGAGGCTTCCAGTGCCTGTCAGAGGTGGCTTGTGTGCCAACCAGCTAGATGACTTGGCGCTGTAGGGAGGTGTGGGGGGGGGGGGGGGGGGGGGGGGTGGTGATGGAGCAATCAACAAGCCGGAACGGGTGGGGATATTTCATGCATATACTTTTGCAGGGTGGTGTTTACCTTTATAACATAAAGTGCCTGTTTCTTTGGTGCATGTCATTGTGCGTTTATCTTTACAGTGAGGGCTTTTCCTGTATGCTGCAGAGCACCTCCTTTGGAGCTAGATAAACTCCTGAGGCGGAAGCCGGGAGACGTCCACTTTTTTAAAAGATTTTAAAAAAATTGTATTTCACTTGTGTCACCCTTTCTCTTGTACTTTTAATTGGGCACTCACCCGGCTGTCACCTCCTTCAGCGGGCTCGAGACTCGCCTGAACAGCGACTCCTTCGCTGCACCGAGCAACTTCAAAAACAACATTACACCGCCATTGTCGGCGAGGAAGTGAGGCCACGCCCACATTGAGGCTACGCCCACCCGCCACAGTACTAAAGCGCTGTCATCAGCGCCAACTGATCAGAACTGCTAAAACTCCTGAGGCGGAAGCCGGGAGACGTCCACTTTTTAAAAAAAAATTGTATTTCACTTGTGTCACCCTTTCTCTTGTACTTTTAATTGGGCACTCACCCGGCTGTCACCTCCTTCAGCGGGCTCGAGACTCGCCTGAACAGCGACTCCTTCGCTGCACCGAGCAACTTCAAAAACAACATTACACCGCCATTGTCGGCGAGGAAGTGAGGCCACGCCCACATTGAGGCCACGCCCACCCACCCCCTTTCCTACCCATAAAGATGTGCAACCACAGGACGTGCAGCGGACGAGCGCAGCGGGAGCGCCGTCTGCGCGCCGAAGGCGCGCTTAAGGCAAGCCCGTCTGCGCCCGTCCGCGCACGACCGGGCCTAGGGCCAGACTCTATGCCTGTCCCCCCAACTACAAAGTTGAGCTACTCTCGCAGAGAGCTACTTAGCCTTAGACCCAGGAAAACCAGCGCATGCCATGCCCCGCAAGATCCTAACACTCCCTACATCAGCTGCATCATTTGCAAACCGACGAAGCTACACCTCCCTAAATCCCCGGTTCCACCGCCGGTCCTCAAAATGGCGACAATCAACTGCAGATCGCTCCCGAAGCATGCCCTGCATATTAATCATCTGATTGTCGATCTAAACCTGGACATACTCTTCTTGACAGAAACTTGGATCACTGAGCATTCCAATTCCGATATGGTATTGGCTCTCCCCCCGGCTTTCTCATCTTGTCCCAACCACGCCCTTTAGGTAGAGGAGGTGGAATTGCTATCATTTTCAGGGACCACCTCGCCGGCCGAATTAACACAATGGCAACCCCGGAATCAGAGAGCTGTCTCTTCACTTTTCAGCTTACTCCAACCAGCTCCCTGTCAGGCCTTCTGGTGTACCGGCCTCCCGGCCACTTCGCCCCCTTTGCAGCATCCCTCTTGGAAATTGTTTCCTCTTCAGCCCACTTGTCATCAAACTTTCTCATAACAGGTGACCTCAACATTCACTTTGACGACCCGTTGGACACAGGCGCTGCCGATCTTATCTGCGACCTGGCTTCCCATGGCCTTCTCCTTGCCAATACCGGTCCAACACATGTTAAAGGACACCTTCTCGACCCAGTGTTTTCGAACATCCCTTCCCTCCAATTTACTAACTCCCAACCACTTCCATGGATGGACCATTTTGTGATCACTTTTCACATTCCTGGGGCCATCAAGAAACCCCATAAAGCCCCCATCTTCACTAAAGACAGATCGTGGGCCAAACTTTCTACGGGGGACTGGTCCATAGCTCTGGACTCTTCTACCCCGAGCCTTGCGGCTGACCCGTCCGAGGCTGACACCCAAGTAAGAGGCTGGCTCTCCTCCTCCCTTGATAGCCTCATTCCCATAAAAAGTCGGGAGATCAAAGATAGGACAATGGGTCATGCCCCGTGGTACACCCCGGAACTCCGTGACCTCCGCAAAGAATGTAAAAAAGCGGAAAGACTGTGGAGGAAAGACTGGCTACATAGTAAAAAAGACACCTATAACATAGCAGTAAGACGCTATAAATCGGCCATTAAACTAGCCAAGACCACCTTTTACGACAACAGAATTAAAAATGCGGCCAATTCTGCCAAAGAATCCTTCCTGATAGTTAAGGAACTACTCAACATTCCCTCAGCTCCCGCTGCCTCTCCTCCCCCGCCGGACAGATGCAAGGACTTAGCCTCATACTTCGATTCCAAAATCACGCGGATCTTGGAGTCCCTCCCCCCAATCAGCCCCCCATCCCGGTGGAGTTAGACGCCTGCTCTACCAGCCCGCGGCTGTCCTCCTTTAGAGGAGTCTCCCTCGATGAGGTTACTACCACGCTGGCCAAAATGAGAAGTGGATCCCCCCTGGACCCGGCACCCGTCAGATTCTTAAAAACCGTTTCTCCCAGCACCTCACCTACCATTAGGGATCTGATTAACACATCTCTTGCCCAAGGCATAGTGCCCTCCTCTTGGAAGGGCGCAGTTGTCAAGGCCTTGCTGAAAAAGCCCAACCTAAACCCGGACGATATGGCCAACTATAGACCCATATCGCTCCTTCCCTGCTTCAGCAAGGTGGCTGAGAAATTAGTCAACGTGCAACTCTCCCAATTCCTCGAGACAAATAAACTGTTACGTCAGTCACAAACCGGATTCCGGCCGGGCCACGGCACAGACACCGCACTCCTCTCCGTCATCGAGGAGGCTAGGTGTATCCTGGATTCAGGAGGATCAGTGGCAGTGATCCTCCTGGACCTCAGTGCCGCATTCGACACGGTGGACCACCGTGTCCTCCTCCATCGCCTGGCCAAGGCAGGAATTGTGGGAACCGCACATGCTTGGATCAAATCCTTCCTCTCGGGTCGCTCATTTCAGGTGTGGGACGGCAACTCCCGCTCAGACCCCCTTCCGCTCACATGTGGTGTGCCCCAGGGGTCCTCGCTCAGTCCCACCCTGTTTAATGTCTACATAGCCCCGTTGGAGGATGTGGTTACCCCCTATGGGATAAAAATAGTCAATTATGCCGACGACACACAACTCGTCGTCTCTCTTTCCCAGCTGGACAATAACCCTGAAATCCTACTTAACTGCCTGCAAGACATACATACCTGGATGTGCGAATCCTCGCTGAAGCTGAACGGGACAAAAACAGAAATCATGCTTCTGGGCAACAAATGGTCCTCCGTCCCTCCCTCAGTCTGGCCGGATTCCTTCGGTGACATCCCTACGCCCAAGACAGAAATTAAAACACTAGGCTTCTGGTTGGAACAGGACCTCTCCTTGAAGACCCAGGCAGTCAAGACCGCGGGGACCTGCTTTGGCCTTCTCCGCTCAATTCGCAAGATCCTCCCCCTCCTGCCCCCCCTGTCCAGGAAACTTCTAGTTCAAGGGCTCATACTAGCACGTCTGGACTACGGCAACGCCGCATACCTCGGCGCTCCTGAAACCACCCTGGCCAAACTCCAGCGCGCACAAAACGCCGCGGCGAGACTCATTCTCAACCTTCCTCCCAGAGCCCATACCACACCGGCCCTCAAATCTCTGCACTGGCTTCCGGTCCGTCAGCGAGTGGAGTTTAAGGCCATGTGCATCACGCACAAACTCATCAATGGGGTTGGACCTGCCACCCTCAAAGATATGATTACACCTTATAAAGCCCACAGAAACCTTCGCTCGGACAACGAACATCTGGCCTTAGTCCCAAGATTCAAGAAGTCGCGTACCGGTGGACGCCGCTTCTCGGTTAAGGCCGCCTCTAAATGGAACGCCCTTCCTCGCCTGCTGCGTCTGGAACCTAGCCACGCACTTTTCCGCAAAAAACTCAAAACCCTCCTCTTCCCCAAATAGTTCCTGGTTTTCGCCTGTCCTGGATTTTACAGACTCATAGCGCGGGGATGCCCTCGGGTCACCAGGCGCTCTATAAATCTCAAAATAAATAAAATAAAATAGATGTCACTTCTTTCATCTTGCAATACAACCACACACACATAAATGTGCTTAAGTTCTCCAAACCATGCCAGGTGCCCATCTGGTTTCACTCCGAGATGCGAAAGTTTACAGTATCCTACTTGACTTTACAGTGCCTCTTCCTTTTCCTTTACCGTGCAATAGTTGTGCTCATGGGGAGATGCCAACCTTTACTAAATAGATTTTACTTTAGGAGTGGTCGTGTTTAACAAGCGCTGCAGCATCCTGTACTTTGATATATATATATGTTTGCATTCCGGGCCTGGCAGGGGCGTAACACAGCCCCCCCCCCCCCCCCCCCTCCAGGGGCCCCTCACTCTCAGCAGCAGGCTGCTAGCAAGCCTCTTCAAATATTCTCAAATATTCACAAATACAATGGTGCTCAACTGCGAACGGCCTCCCCAAGTCCCCATAAATTAAATGGTGCGCGCAGGCCAATGTAACAGCCTCGAAGCCGCTCTTCATTAATTTTGGCGCCGTGCGCACGCCCTGCCGGCCTCTTAATGAATTAAATAGTTGGTGCGCAGTACGGGCGGGCTGGCTCTTCATAATTAAAGGGTGTGTGGGCGTGGCGGCGCGCAGTTGCTATGCTTCTGCGCGGTGCCACGGTCTTCAGGGTGGGGATGGGGCTGGTGTAATGCCTGCCGTTGTCATGCGCATTGAAATTAAAAGTGTAGGATAATTTAATTATACTAACTTGAGTAGTAGCCCCTGCTGCCTTGCCCTGTCTTCTGCTGCCTGCTCACCTCCGAAGATGCAGCCCAGGCCTCAGGTGAGTGAGCCAGTGAGTATGTCCCAGGCTCGGAGGCAGGTCAGGACTGGAGTAGTGGTCCGACTCAGAAACGGCGAGCCACTATCCTGGTGCCACTCATTCGAGGTCGAGTGGAGTCTCAGAGAGGTGGGTGGTGGGCATTGGAAATAGATTGATTGCACAGGGAGTATTGGACGGGCTGGGGCTGAGTAGAGTAACTTATGCCAGTATGGTTGAGAAGTTTTGACATAACGTGACTAAAGTTTAACACATTGAATGCTTTGGAGACTTTACCAGTGATGTTTATAATGTAAGCTTGATAACAGAGACACCCTTCTTTTCCTCGTCCTGCTCTCTCTGCAGTCATGTCAAATGGTTTAGTCCTTTGAATCATCCGATAGGAGAACTCAGAAAAGCTCACGGATGAGGAAAGCTTCCATTGGTAATGCATGTCAATCAAAGATCAATCAATCAATCAAAGACATTTATAGAGCGCACTACCTACCCGTACGGTCTCAAGGCGCTAGGGGGGGGTGCCGCTAATGCTCGAACAGCCAGGTCTTGAGCTTCTTCCTGAAGGAGAGGTGGTCTTGGGTCAGGCGCAGGTCGGCCGGGAGGGAGTTCCAGGTCTTGGCGGCCAGGTAGGAGAAGGACCTTCCTCCTGTAGTGGCTCTCCGGATGCGTGGGACGGCGGCGAGGGCGTGGCTGGCAGATCGGAGGTGGCGTTTGGGAGCGTAGAAGTTGATGCGGTTGTTGAGGTAGCTCGGGCCTTGATCGTGGAGAGCTTTGTGTGCGTGGGTAAGGAGGCGGAAGGTGATTCTCTTGTTGACCGGGAGCCAGTGCAGGTCTCTTAGGTGTCCGGAGATGTGGCTGTGTCGTGGGACGTCGAGGATGAGTCTGGCTGAGGCGTTCTGGATGCGCTGGAGTCTTTTCTGGATCTTGGCGGTGGTTCCGGCGTAGAGTGCGTTGCCGTAGTCCAGTCGGCTGGTGACGAGGGCCTGAGTGACGGTCTTCCTGGTCTCCGTGGGGATCCACCAGAAGATCTTCCGAAGCATGCGCAGGATGTTGAAGCACGATGAGGAGACGGCGTTGACTTGCCTGGTCATGGAGAGGGTGGAGTCCAGGATGAAGCCCAGGTTGCGTGCGTGGTTCGTCGGTTTGGGTGCGGTGCCCAGGGCGGGGGGCCACCAGGAGTCGTCCCAGGCGGAGGGCGAGGAGCCCAGGATGAGGACCTCCGTCTTATCTGAGTTCAGCTTCAGGCGGCTTGTCGTCATCCACTCGGCTACCTCTTTCATCCCTTCGTGCAGGTCGGCTCTGGCGGCGGCGGGGTCGTTGGTCAGAGAGAGGATCAGCTGGGTGTCGTCGGCGTAGGAGATTATGTTGAGGTTGTGTTGGCGTGCGATGGCCGCGAGGGGGCTCATGTAGACGTTGAAGAGAGTAGGGCTCAGCGAGGATGCTTGAGGGACGCCGCAGATGACTTCGGTGGCCTCTGACTTGTACGGTGGTAGGCGGACTCTCTGTGTTCTTCCGTCGAGGAAGGAGACGATCCATTCCAGTGCCTTCTCCTGGATTCCGACGTTGCTGAGGCGCTGCACTAGGGTGCAGTGGCAGACCGTGTCGAAAGCCGCGGAGAGGTCTAGGAGGATGAGGGCCGCTGTTTCTCCGTTGTCCATAATGGCTCGAATGTCATCGGTGGCGGCGATGAGGGCGGTCTCGGTGCTGTGGTTGGCTCGGAAGCCAGACTGTGAGGGGTCGAGGGATCCATTTGTCTCCAGGAAGGCGGCCAGCTGCTTGTTGACGGTCTTCTCGATGACTTTGGCTGGAAACGGGAGGAGCGAGATGGGGCGGTAATTCTTGAGTTCAGTGGGTCCGCTGTGGGTTTCTTGAGTAGAGCGCTGAGTTCGGCGTGCTTCCAGCTCTCAGGCAAGGTGGCGGTGTCGAAGGATGTGTTGATGATGTCTCGCAGGTGGGGTGCGATGACAGCGTCGGCCTTGTTGAAGACGTGGTGGGGGCAGGGGTCGGTCGGAGATCCTGAGTGGATGGAGTTCATCGTGCGGACGGTGTCTTCAGTGGTGATTGGATTCCAGGTGCGGAGGGTGGTGGTGGGGGGTGGTGGTTCGGTCGTGGTGTGCGTTGGTTGGTTGTTGAAGCTGTTGTGTATGTCCGCGATCTTGTTGTGGACGTATGAGGCGAGGGAGTTGCAGAGGTCTTGCGATGGGGTGATGTCGTTGTTTCCTGCGCTGGGGTTGGAAAGCTCTTTCACGACGTTGAAGAGTTCCTTGCAGTTGTGTGCGTTGTTGTCCAGCCGGTCCTTGAATGCGGTTTTCTTGGCGGCGCGGATCAGCTGGTGGTGCTTCCGGGTGGCAAGCTTGAAGGTGGTCCTGTTGTCCGGTGTTGGTTCCCTTCTCCAGACTTTCTCGAGGGCTCGGCAGTTCTTCTTGGAGCTCTTGAGTTCGTCGGTGAACCATGGGGCCTTCTTGCTGCCGGGTCTGCTGGGCGGGATCCTCAGAGGGGCGAGTTTGTCTGCGCAGTTCATGATCCACTTCGTGAGGTTGTCGGCCGCCTGGCTGGGGTTCGCTGAGCTGGCAGGAGGGTGCTGGCTCAGGGAAGCGGCGAGCTGGTCGGCTGTGATCTTGTTCCAGCTTCTTCGGGCAACCTGTTGCTGGTGGTGGTGGATCGTCGTTCTTCTGAAGGTGAAGTGGATGCATCTGTGGTCCGTCCAGTGGAGTTCCGTGGCGTGGCTGAAGGCGATGTCTTTGCTGGATGAGAAGATGGCGTCGAGTGTGTGTCCGGCGAGGTGGGTGGGGGTGGACACCAGCTGCTTGAGTCCAAGGTTGGCGAGGTTGTCGAGCAGGGTGCTGGTGTTGCAGTCGTTGTTGTTCTCCAGGTGGAAGTTGAAGTCCCCCAGGAGGATGTAGTCAGCGGAGGGGAGGGCGTGCGGGCTGACGAAGTCAGCGATGTCCTCGCTGAATTGAGTGCGTGGTCCCGGAGGTCGGTAGATCAGGGTGCCCCTGAGGGTGGTCTTCGGGTCGGTGTGGATATGGAAATGCAGGTGTTCGGCATGTGGTGTGCATGTTCTAACATGGCTGACTGCTGCCCTGCTGTTGCCATTGTCTTCATCTGTGTGATAAAAGGAAGAATGGAATGGACGGCACACGCTTTGGGAACATCAGATAAAGCGAGCGAGTGGAGAAGTGTGGCTCACTGGTTAGAGGAGGCAAACCCTGAAGCTGAGGTCAGACCCGGGACCAGGGTTCGATTCCCAACGCAGCAGGGTCCTGAACCCAATTGTCCACGGACTCGATAATCCTCGCTTCGGTGCCCACTCTAAGCACGAGTTCACACTATGCAGCTCTGGGCAACAAGCTTGCTTAATCTCCACAACGGCCCCCCGCGGCGGGATGCCTGGCTTTCACCTTGGGGATGCCCAGCACGGGTGATCTCATAGGGAAAAACCAGGACGGGTTCCCAAGGCAAGCACCGAGATGCCCAAGGGTAATATCGAGCGCTATATAAGAACACACATACATACATACATACATACTTGGTCCCTCTCCTGTTTTGTTGCCCAAGTGTTCTTTTCTTGGCCTATGCCTTAATGACTAAGGTGTTTCCAGAGTTCGTGGCACAATCAAACTTTTTCATTTCAGATATGGTTGGTAAATAAACAGCCACAGACTTTAGCCCTTTGCTGCCAGGCCCCCTACTCCCCTGTAACAAGCCTTTTTTTTGTGCTATTTGGGATAGTTTTTGCTTCAGCCCATAACCATTTCTCCACATAAGTTATCCACGCCAAATTTGCATCCTTCTTTTCCAATTTCCTAAGGATTGTAAAGGTACTCAGGGTTTGTGGATTCCCCTGGAGGAGACCTAGAAATTAGCCAAAATACAGCTGCATTTTTTTTTTAAAATGGGAAAAAAGTGCTGCAGAAGACTGCGTTTGTTTCTTTCCCTGGAAATGCAAACGTTTGTGGTGCTAAAATCAACATCTTCCCAGCTATCAGGAACAGGCAATTTTTTGTCAGAAAATCCAAATTTTCTACACAGTTTTGGCATTTTACTGCAACATAGTTTATTTTTCCAAAAAACAGGTACCTCCTTTGCAAAAACAGGTTGTTTTATGATAGATAGGGTTTTTGGTCCTGGGCTCGGCGGCCATCTAGGGAAACCTACCAAACCCAGACCTTTCTGAAAACTAGAAACCCGGGGGAGTCAAGGGATGTGTGGCTTGCATGTATCCCCTAACGTTTTCTTACCCAAAATCCCCTGCAAACCTCAAATTTAGCTAAAAAGTAAAATCTTTCTCACATTTCTGTGTGGGAAGATTGTGAGATCACTGTGCTGGCACACATTTCCCACCACCCAGTGCTCCTCTTAGTCTTCTGATAAAAATGATCCCATAGCAGAGTCAGCCTAAAAACCTATTTTTAAAAATCTGCCTTTTTGGACCATCTTTGGTTGACCCTCAGTTTATCATTTTATACGTTATTAGGTTCTCTTCTTGGTACACCCACACAAGTGAGATATAATTTTTATCAGGAGACCGGAGGGAATGGTGGGTGGTGGGAAATTTGTGCCGGCCTGTGGATCCCACAACTTTTCCACACAGAAATTTGAGGAAGGTGTGACTTCTTCCTGGCAGAGTATCCATAGGTCAAGAAGTGTACTGAAGAGTGGGTCTGAGAGTCTGATTTTTATACCCTGGTGCCCTGCTTCTAGAAGGTGGGAAGAAGGTTCTGGAAAGGTTTTTGGAGTGCATGGGTCACCAGATAGCTCCCAGATGGCTAGAGTGACAAAACAGGGCTGTTAGGCCTATTGTGACGAGACAGGGCACAGCCTACTAAAGTGCAAGTAAGTGGGGCTGTGCTCAGTTCAGCCCTCCCATTCTGCAATTGATCGCCCATTGAGGCTTAGCTAATCCCACTATTGCGTGACTGTCTGGAAGGAATTCACAAAGTCTAACTGTCACCTTCACCCAGTCATGTGACCTAAGGCAGGCACAAAGGGATTATGGCAGGAAAATGGCAACTTTCTAAATGTGCCATTTTCAAAATTGTATTGATAAATTTGACCTTACCATTAAGGAGGGTTTATCAGTACAAGTCCATAGGTACAAAACATGACATATCTACTGCCTCTCATTTAGGAATTACAGCTTATTAAATGTAATAAGGAATTCCCATTATTAACCTACTGGAGGGGGGGCGGGGAGGGGGTAGGCCTTACAGTAGTTGTTTACTACCAGGTTTGTAAAACTTAAAAGTGCATGTCCTACCTTTTGATTACACAGCACCCTTCCTAACTTATGGGCTACCTAGGGCCTACCTTATGTTTGGCTTATATGTAATAAAAGGGGAGATTAAAGCCTGGCAAGGGGTTTTAAGTGCCAAGTCGACACAGTAGTAGGATGCTTCCTCAGGCTGAAGTGGCAGGCCTGGGACATGTTTTAAGGTGCTACTTAAGTGGGTGGCATAATAAGTGCTGCAGGCCCACTGGTAGCATTTCATTTACAAGACCTGGGTTAATGGTATACCCCTCTACAAGGGACCAACAAGTAAATTAAATATGCCAATTAGGTATAGGCCAATCAAATCATGTTTAGGGGAGTGATCACAAGCAGCTTAGCACTGGTTTGCAGTGGTAAAGTGCACAGAGTCCTAAGGCCAACAGAAGCAAAAATCTAGCAACATTAGAGGCAAGCAGGTAAAATGTTTGGGGAAAGACCACCATAAGGCTGACAGGTCTAACAATTATGGTACCAAGTCACAGTTTGGAAGGGATTCCCAAAATAAGCCAATATTCATTTCTAAACCCATTTTATGAGATCGTAAAACTTTTCTGACTATTAAAATGGGTTTAATATATAGTAAATAACTTTTTAACCATCACAAATCTTCTGATTTTCCCTACTAGAATGTTTGCAACCACTAAAACGTTTCGTATATCTGGCCCAGAACTTGTTATTATGATTAATATTATTATTAGTGTTTGCAAAAAAAATTCTATAGATTTTTTATGGGTGTGTGTGTAAAGTTGTGTACAAGTCCTCCTGAAGAAGTGTGGGCTTCTGAGAGTTTTGGAGAGTATGTTTATATACATTTATACATATTAATGTGTAAGTGTGAGTGTAAGAATGAATATGAGTGGATATCTGTGCATGAGTTTATGCTGGTGACTACATGAGAAAGTGTGCTTTTGAGAATGAAAGTGTGTCTTTTAGCATTAGTAAGCATAAAACAGCAAGAGAATGTGCAAATCACGCAAATAAATGTGTGTGAATAAGTGTGTGTGAATACGTTTGTGTGAATAAGTGTAAATGAGCTAAGTTTGTGTAATGAGTGAAAACGTGTGTAAGTGTGAAATCAGGTGCTCTAATGACTAAATCACTGTAAGTGTGAATGAGGATGTATTCATATAAGTATGTGAAATAGTTTACACTTCAGACTGGGAGCTCCTATTAGGATGCATTATAAAGTGAGAACGTGTGTATCAGAGTTAACAATCACTTGTTGGGCACTCGACTATGGTGTGAGCAGCCAAGTGGAAGAAGGGGGAATGGGTGGGAGCAGTGTAACTACCCTGTCAAGTGCTCAAATTTCGTATTGGAGGACTGGCAGACGAGGGGGACTGCCATGGCTCCACTGGGCACTCAAGTTATAATAGAGTAAATATGATCAATTAGGCCAATGCAATAGCTCCGCCAGGCACTGCATGATCAGGCTCTGAAAAAATTATAAAAATGCAAAGACCGAATTCGAAGCCAACCGTGTATGAACTACTTTTCTAAGCAGTCTACATCAGCAAATGATGTGGATTGATACACATGCTCATGGACTACTCTTGTCAGCTAAAGTTTAAAGCCAGCTGAACCACAGTAGCCAATGGAGGAAAGACGCTGAGCAAAGCTCATTCTGTTGCCTTCTAAACGTATGTCTTTTTAGTTGAATTGTTGTCATATCTGAATGTACTGTATTTAAAGCAATGTGTTCCTGGATAACAGCATATACACAACATATGTGGCAAAGTACTATTTTTTCATGCAATGCAGTGTAGCAACCTAAGGTGCCTGTAAGGGAAAGAGCAGGACCGCAGTGCTGCAGCTCTCTTTATGCTTTAGTGCACTTTCTGGCAGCCTTGTGCCATGTGCACCCCTTTGCACCTTAGTGCAAAGGTGTATGTCTGAGTCTAGCATAGGTTTTGCACCCCAACAGTACAGAATACTATGCTTAGACTTACTTTTAAACTTTTCTCACTGATATATGTGCTGTACTGTATAGCACACATGCAAGTAGAATGTATGGATAAAAAGCATTTCTTCAGGGGGGCGTGGCTATCAGCCTAAGATGGCGGTCGCATACGTTTTGAGTTCCGAGTCCGTGATGACAATCCGCCACATATCCCAGCAGGAAATTGATCCCGGCAACATCAAATTATGCCAGTACCACTCCCATGGCATATGGGCACCACAGAGCTGAGCTGAATAGTGAATGAATGGAACAAGGAGCACCGAACTCTCCCTTCAGGCCGAAGGCCTATATGCGTCATTGAGGCCATTTATGCCCCGGACTCATTTTTCGGCCTCTGCCGCAACCAGTGCCAACTAACTAAAGAAGAGACTGCCTGAGTGCTCCTGAAAACTGTCCTGGAGGGTGGCCTGAATGTCCAGACCGGTGGTGCCTGCACAGGAAGTGTGAATCCCTGCGGAGAGGCCGGGACGGCCCAATCGGGGTCTGGACCACTGACGCGTTTGTGAGTAGCCTGGAGAAGGACAGACCCACAGTAGCATCGCCACTGGCACCCTCCGAGGCCTGGGCAAGTACCGGCAACAGCTGACTCACCCTCCCTCACCTGGGTGAAAACCAGCAGTTTGTCTCTATTGGCCTTTCGGGGCCTTAAATGCCTTGGTGAATGGAGGTGGTTGAGAGGAAGGAGGTCAACTGTCCGGGTGGGCGGCCTGAATCTGCAGATCAGCGACGTCAGCACAGGGGCAGGGAAACCCATAGTAGAGATACTGCTGGCCCACTGGGGCCTGGAACACTGATGGTATCGGGGGCAGACCTGCTGCGGTGTCCCCAACCGTGTCCTCCGTGCCCTGGGGCAAGTATCGACGGCAACTGACTCGCCCTCCCTCACCTGTGTGAAGCTCAACAGTGAATTCCTGCAGGCCCATCAGGCCCATGAATGCCAGCATGGGTGAGAGGAGAGGGGAGCTGGGGCAGAACCGGACCGGCACCCTCTGAAGCCTACATGGGTGCTATTGACACCTGAACTATCCTTCATTTTTCCTCCTCAAGACTCACCAGTGAATCTTGTTAGCTGTCTGGAGGGTGGTTTGGCCCTACTGCCGTCTCCAGTCCCCCTGGGGAGAAATGCACTGAACAGTGCATTTGCAATGGACACCGGCGGTCTCCCCTACTAAAAACTTGGAGGCAACTGCTGCAATGGGTATGGCAGCACTTGCTGCAAAGTACATCAGCACCGGGTGGAGCAACGCCTCGCACTCTTGCCTCTCTTTCACCCCGCGGCTTCCTGATGGCCTCCACACACTAACCAGAGAGCGAGTCGGCCCTATTGTCTACACCCGCATCCGGGGGGGGGGTGCTACCAGAATCTTGGGGACTACGTGCGACACCATCGGAGCTGATGAGTGGGGAAGCAATGCAGTGCCTGCAAAGTGCTAAAGTATTGTCAGCAGGCTTGTGGAGAGGGAGGCCTCCTACTAACGGCGGACCATCTTGCAAAGATTTCTAATGAGGGCTGGGCAGTGCCCCTGATATTCTGCAACACAGTCTGAGGTCTCCTCCAGGGGTCTTTAACTGGTCATTACCTGGGACTGCAATTTCTCCTCCTTCCCCCCCTTGGCCTGTATTTTTATTTGGAAGTGAAGCACCTATATACACTGGGGGTGAGGCGGCATTGACTTGTTATTCCTGAGCTGAGGCCCCCAACCAACGGCTCTGAGTGCGCCATCACAGGCCTCCCCAACAAATTGGCAGCATTGTAAATAGTGAGGGGAACAAGGGAACCTGCTGTGATTGTGGCAACGAGGGGAAGGGATCTGTTAGATTGCTGGCTAATATAATAAGGCCTCCACCACCCCCCACGCTGAAATTAGTGATACGCACTAGAAATCACAAACTGGTTACCATACAGATTGAGATTAATGAGGCATTCCAGGATTCATATACAAACCTATATGCACCCCTACCCCAGCTCTCTTTGGAGTCTACGGATGAGTTCCTAGTGGCCATACCACTTCCTGTTATCCCGCATGCAAATGTCGCAAGTTTAGAGGCTCCAATTAACCAAAAAGAAATTTGAGGAGCTATCAAAGAACTTGCCTGCAATAAAACGCAGGGCTCCGACGGGCACCCTATTTAATTTTATTCCATGTATGAGACACAGTTGGTCTCCAAGCTGCTACAACTATATGACACATCACTAGAGGAGGAAACTTTGCCCCCCACGACTAGGAAGGTGATAGTGACTTCCTTATTAAAACCTGACAAACCTCCTATGGACCTTTACTACTATAGGTCCTTGTCCATTCTCAACACAAAATACAAGATACTTAGTAAGATATTGGCGTCACGTTTACTTCCCCGCCTTCCCGGGCTGATCCACACAGATACCTCAGCGAAGTACTTCAATGAGCCCATTTTGCAATTTGGCCCGGCATAGCTCACAGTAGAACCGGTTACCTTTAAATACCTAGGCATCCAGATATATTAAACCACTCAAGATATACTAGAAGGAAACCTGGTCCGTACAATTAACTTCCTAAAATCACAGGTAGCCTTTTGGATTAAATTGCCCCTGATGACAGCACGATGCCTGGCAGTGGCTAAGATGGTGATGCTGCCAAGAGTCCTATACCACCTTGTCAACCTCCCGGTGATGGTTCCTGCTTGGATCTTCAAAATTTTAGACGCTTTATTGATGGGCCTTTTATGGGGATCTGAACACCGCCGGATGGGCCTCACTAAATTACAATTGCCCACGTCCAGAGGCGGTATGGGACTTTAAGGTGTATTGCATACTGGGACAACAGTAAAGGCTGGCATATTGGCTACCGGGCCAAAATCTGTTTGAAATTGGGTACACACCTGCACAACTTTGGAACGCTACAGGCACTACTCTGCCCACACTCCGGGAGAAGGAAGGATACCCCCCACTTCTCCAGACAGCACTACACTACTGGAAAGTAGCACTGAAATACACTAATACACCTTCCCCGTACACCCCAAATATCCCCCTCTGCATCTTACCACACTGCAGGGGGGTCTTGTCGATCCACAGATGGGCGTTTTGTGAGGAGGCCGGAGTTATGACAGTAGGATTCATATTTACAGAGAAAACGTTAATGCCCTAGGCTGAGTTTGTGCGCTCCTATGATGTACCTGCTACATTCTTTTTGACCCAAGCCAGCATTATACACTTTATTCACAAACACTTCCCCATGGAGCAGAAAGAGCCCTCCACATTCTAACTATTGCAAACATTACACTTAATGGGTCATGGGAGCCACTTGGTTAGATGGTTGTATCGGGGCTTCAGGGCTCTCACGAACAAAGAGTGGGCTACTAGTCCTCGTATGCCCCGAACAAGTCTTTTGTAATGTCTGATTCAAATTTATTCAACTCTCATTATTACATAGAACACACCTAACACCGCTTAGGGTCCATGTGATGTACCCCTCTGTCTCCTTGGAATACCCCTGCTGTCCCTTATCTGACGCCAGTTTAATTGACATGCTTTGGTCATGTCCCACCTTAAAGGGTATTGGAGTGAAGTTACTGCGGGCCTGTTGCACTTATCCAAAGGCCCCTCTTGGTCCACTATCAAAGTGTGTCTCTTGGGCCTGTCCCCACTTCCAAAAAAAGCTGTGGTTCTGCGCTGCCTCACTGATCTCTCCCTAATATTGGCCAAAAGAATGCTCACACGGCGCTGGAAATCCCACTCAGCACCGAGGGAGGGAGCATGGGGGTGGAAGTCTTTCGGTGGGCCAGGCCAGAAATATAGGCCCTGCAGTGGGAGGAATACGGGGGCTCTGAAAAAAGCCAATCTCAATCCAGTGGGCCCACCTACTAGAACAAATTAAAGCTTATTCCATTTACGGTTAGAGAATATGCGAAACGACCCACCCTATCATATCTGATCGCAACCAAATGCGATGATTACAATTAATGCATGCTTTGGGGCTAGTGGTCACCCCTCCCCATGGCCCCCAAACCCATTCTCGCCTTTACACAAGTTAACGGTTTCTCCAGGATAGACACATATCATTTCACGCAGTCAACACAAGCGAGTTTATAGGGGGCTGAGGGTATAGAGTTGAACATCTTTTGCTTTAAGTTGATTTCACGTGTCGTACCACTAGTATAACAGTTTCCGCTGTTGCATATGTCTGACCATACACAAGTCATGATGGCTGGATTACGATACTGTAAAGTCTCAAAAGAACATGTACAATATATTGTTTGAAATGTATTTATCAAAAGATGCAGAAATATTACTGTATATGAGAATAGCACTGAAGACTAATAAAAATATGTTTACACTTGAAACAGTACAAAAGGGGGTGGTGATGGACGGAGCATCTGAACCAATCAAACACTCACACCCAGTCAGAAGATCTGGGTTTGATCCATCACCGTTCTTTAGCCCACTCTGCCACCCCAGTTCAGACATGGCTATATGCACCCTATCTCACCCTGTGCCTCATGTGAACAGTCCAGCCCGAACTGCCAAGCCATGTCTTCCCTGGACCGGAAACAAGCTTCCGAGGACTGGTTTCTGGCATTTCAGCCGTCTTCAGCCCGGCTTGCTTGAATCCAGTTGCAAAGTGAGCAAGGGACACACGTCTGAGCATGCCCTGCCACACTTATGGCGGCCAAAAGTGGTACAAAAGGGGGTGGTGATGGACGGAGCATCTGAACCAATCAAACACTCACACCCAGTCAGAAGATCTGGGTTTGAACATATGCATAGAAGGGAATAGCATGTAAGAAATGAATGCTTATGCATATGTTCCTGTTTGACATGATTGTGGCAATGCCAGTAATTCTTGATGCTATGTCTAAACCATAGGCGGTTGCAAGGGAATGCCGTATCATACAAAGTAGAGCAAGAAAATGTATAGCTCTACTTTGCAAGCTTTTAAGCAACGTTTAAGGGCAAAACAAGTTTTGAGTGGATATTACCTCTCAAATTGACACTTTGCACCAGTTTGTGTCACTTTCAGTAAATTTGCACTGGTGCAAAGTGTTGATAAAGCTGGCCAATAGTCTTTTCGAATTTCAGAGTGAATGCCAAGATGACAGAAAACAAACAAGCAGCAGTGCAAGCTTTCATTGTTCACACACACTCACACTCATAGCACAGGCAATAGTGTGTAAGCCTCCCTCACTGAAAACGGTTGAGCCTGTGTAAAATAGCAGTTCACGATAACTTCACTCACAGAAAGAGTACAGCACAAGCAGCAGCAATATAAGTTGCATGACATGCACAGAACAGATACAAGGGAGGTAGCATTGGTGAAGGTTTCCCAGTACTTGGGCATGAGAGAGCTCTCATGGGTAATGACCTCAAAATGGCAAAACAAATTGACAAGGCCCAGGGAAGAGTCAGAGGAATGTTGTGAAAGATAATAAGCAGAAGAGTGAGAGTCTGTATCAACTTCACAATATACACATCAATGCCACACCCTGTGTATTCTGTTCAGGTACTCTGATCTGGATTATCCTGTCCAGTTCTGGAGAAGTCATCTGGAGTAGTGATGATTTCTACAAACAACTCTGGGGGTCTGTTTACAATTATGGTAGCCACCCCTGGTCTACTGTGTCCAGTCTAGAAGTATGCTCCTTTCCGACTGTTTCCTGTTCTGGAGGCATCTCTGGCACATTCTGTCAAGGTTTGTTGCCTAACTCAGCTCTCAGGTCACACAGAGTTCCACTGGGAAGCTAGTATTTGAATTACTATTTATCCAGGAAGATGTAGCAGTTGGTTTGAGACACACACACAAAACGGACATGAGTAGTGCAAGTTTCTCCCCCTCATAGAACAGTCAGCACTGGCATAAGGTATTTGTTCCAGAGAAGGCAAAGTTCTTTCAAGGAGACAAATGGAGTTCAGCTGAGCCTTGCATCCCAGGTCAGCCCTGTTCTGCACAATCGTTGCCCTGAGACGGGTGCACTGTTTGAGCAGAACAGGGCAGACCTGGGATGAAACTATAGAGGTCTCAAGCAATGCAAAGGAGGGACGTAGAGGATCTGCAGGAGCAAATATGCCTGTGGAAGATTCTACACACTGCCACTGATCCTTTTCATGAGGGTCACCAATCCTCAGACCTGGGCGCCTGCTCCCTGAGAAGGACAGACATTCACCCAGTAAAGAGTCAATATCTCTTTTGATACACTTTAATGTACCCCCCCCCCCTCTCAATGTAGACAAGACATGCTGCAGCTAAATATAGCAGCAGGGGTACATACACTCTAAGCAGCCACCACACCACCAGAGAAAAACTTACAGAAGCATCCTTAGCTAACCATGTGTACAGGTAGACATGCTAATTGAAGGTCACAAGACTTCCACACCATTAACAGGTTTCCACTGCTCATATTGTTTGTGGACACCTAAGTGCCACACGGTGTAACCCTAATTAAGGGACACAAGTCATCTCGGAAAATACTAATATCGAACAATCGATTTTAGTCAAATAATGGAGTGCCTTCACAGGTTCTGAGCAAGTGATCACCAAAGTGGCTGCCATTCCCCTTCCCATGAAGGCTAAGTTTGTATATATGATCGGGCTACCATTACTATAGCAATAGTAAATTTGTTTGGCAAAACAAAAGTATGTGATGGACCTGGTTATGTCCTTTTCCAATCATGAATGCTTCAGTCTTCTGCAATAGCACCCGGAAGTGTTCATTTGTTGTATTTACAGAAGATATCTTAGCAGTCCATTGCATTGTCTGACCAGGTTTCAACTCACATAACATCTTCCTCAGAGACTTCAACTTATACTAGGATGATCTATCTGACTGAGCAGTTTCCCCACTTTCGCTTTTCCTGAATGACAATGATCTCATACAAATGTTCTCCTCCCCAACACATATAAAATGATCCATCCTTGACCTTATAACCAGCAGTAGAGATCTCATAAGATGCCTCCCTCCAATACCCGTGGACTGGTCTGACTACTTCTTGATTCCCCTTTCTCTCATTTGCCCTATAACCTCCTCCTGTCGCCAACCCAAGAAACCTAAACCTTGGATCAGAGACTTTAACAACATCAATGCATCCATGTTAACGTCCCACATTACCTCAAAACTCTTGCAAATGATAGCAATCCGCTGGATGTATGACGTTACAACGCATACTATCACAACGCAGTACTTTACAACGCATTTTTTACAACGCAAATACTTTTACATCGCATGCTTTTACAACGAATACTATTACAACGCGAGCTAGTGTTAATAATAGTAAAGTGCTATTACAACGAAATCATTTACAACGCAAAAATAACATATTTTTTTTGTAAAATAAATCTGGAACGGGATGCAGGGAAACTAGGGGTTTTGGGTGGGGAAGAGTCTTAAAATGTTGAGAAAAACTGAACGCTAATCACAAGAAATGCAACGATTTGTAAAAAGTTTAATACTAGAGCATTAAAAATAATATCCGAGTATTAAAAATTAATACTCGTGTAATCTTAACTGTTGAAAATTGTACACAAGAAACGAAAATAAAAAAACAATAAACTTAACATATATTAGTATGAAAGAAAATAATTATTCGTAAACAGCAACATTATACATACACATAGTCGCCATTTTAAACTGTGTAGTTCCAAAGTATGTCCTACAACTCTTTCCATGAAAAAAATACCACAACACTACTTTCAAAATGGATGCCAAAACGGAACGAAAAAGTAAAAACAACATTTCTTTACACAAAGTTTTAAATTATAACTTTCCACGGAAATAAAACGTATTTTAAATAATAATACCAACGGTGTGTTTCATTAAAAAAACAATGACACTGACCAAAACTTATAATTACGAGGCAGACACCATTTTTAAAACAGTTGATTCTCAACTCCCAGAGTGACCAGACGCTAAAAGCTGACCCTCTGACCTCTTCATCAAAAAAAGACCAGATTGCATCTCAAGAGCATTATTTTTCGTAATACAAGTAAGTTAGTTAAACTAATTTCAGAAATATTTTCTGAAACAATTACAACGCTGCACCTAATAAGTTTGTTTTTCCTGTTTAAAGAAAATATTATAGCACCAAGATATTACTATAAATATGGTTACATATATCCATACATAAAAAGCCCAACATATTTAAAGCAGAGAAAAATTTAATTAAAATTGCTTATTATTTAAAATTGTTTTCAATGAAAAAAACATATATTATTTTCAAACATCACAAAATGTTACTTTTTTTTAATAGTTGAACTACTATAAACAGTGACCAAAAAGCCCTGTTTAAATAAATAGGATTTTGCTACAGAAGCAACACTCCTCTTCAAGAATAATTTGAAGGTACTTTTCGAATTTTTAAACGACAATTCAAAACAAATAAAACAAAAATACATTTATTAATACACATATATTTAATCTGATTTTCACAGAGAAATTATTTTTCGAGAAAATTAAAAAATACTTTCTACTTTGGAAATTGAAACGTCATCTTTTAAAGAAGGTAATTATATTATTATTAACATAATTGCATTTAAAAAATTCGTCATTAATGCGGAAAAGATTTATAAAGAATAAAAACTAAAGAGATAAAAATAATTTAGAGAAGTCCATAAAGGTGCAGCAATATCGAAAGTGTGAAATGGTGTAGGGGTAAGAATAAATATTTCTGTTCAGACTCCAGGTAGGTGCAGCAGTAGTAAAAGTGTGGGATGGTGTAGAGATATCAAATACAAATCTAACTCCAGGTAAGTGCAGCAGTAGGGAAAGTATAGGATGGTGCAGAGGTATAATGTACTAATCTAGCTCCAGGTAGGTGCAACAGTAGTGAAAGTGTAGGATGGTGCAATAGTATCATTTCCAAATCTAAATCCAGGTATATGCAGCAGTAGTGAAAGTGTGGGATGATGCAGCGGTTCCAATTACTAATCTAACTCCAAATAGGTGCAGCAGTAGGAAAAGTGTAAGATGACGTAGGGGAATTAAATTATATTCCAAAATCAGAAACATGCAAAAACAGGGCAAGGTTAGTATAAGATAAAAGGAACAGTAAAGAGAAACGTAAAATATATACAGTATTGTTAACATTTTTATCTGCATCAGAAAGATTTTAAATTTAAATAATATTTCCTTTTTCTTTTTAATTTTTTTTTGAAAATCACATTAATCTTGTGCTCACCAAAGAACACTCCGAATCCCAAGAGGGCAACAACCCAAAATTCCACCAAGATAAGAAAAAGCAGACCAGAAAACAAGACCACAAAGAAAGAAACCAAAGCAAAAGGTATATAAAATACATACTGCTAGGCAAAGTGTTCTATGGTGCAAGGGGATTATTTATCTTTTAAACCTCAAGGTAGGTGCAGCAGTAGAAAAGTGTAGGATGGTAAAAGGGTATTATTTTCTATTCTAACTCCAGGTAGGTGCAGCAGTAGGGAAAGTGTAGGATGGTAAAAGGGTATTATTTTCTATTCTAACTCCAGGTAGGTGCAGCAGTAGAGAAAGTCTTGGATAGTGTAGAGGTATCAATTACTAATCTAACTCCAGGTAGGTGCAGCAGTAGAGAAAGTGTAGGATGGTAAAGGTGTATCAATTTCTATTCTAACTCCAGATAGGTGCAGCAGTAGTGAAAGTATAGGATGGTGTAGGAGTATAATTTTCTATTCTAACTCCAGGTAGGGGCAGCAGTAGGGAAACTGTAGGATGGTGTAGGGGTATTATTTACTATTCTAACTCCAGGTAGGTGCAGCAGTAGGGAAGGTGTAGGATGGTGTAGAAATATAATTTTCTATTCTAACTAAAGGTATGTGCAGCAGTAGTGAAAGTGTGGGATGGTGTAGGGGTATCAATTTATAATCAAACTCCAAGTAGGTGCAGCAGTAGGGAAAGTGTAGGATGGTAAAGGGGTATTATTTTCTATTCTAACTCCAGGTAGGTGCAGCAGTAGGGAAAGTGTGGGATGGTGTAGAGGTATCAATTACTATTACAACATCAGAAAAATGCAAAAACTGTGCAAGGTTAGTATAGTATAAAAGATACAGTAAAGAGAAATATAAATTATACCCAGTAATGTTGACATTTTTATCTGCATCAGAAACAGATTACATTTAAATAACATTTCCTTTTCCTTATTCATTTTTTTTGAAATTCAAATTAATCTTCTGATCATCAAAGAACAATCGGATTTCCAAAAGGGCAACAACCCAAAAGCCAACCAATAAACGAAATAGCAAAGCAGACACCAGACCACAAAGAAAGAAACCAAACCAAAAGGTATATAAAATACATACTGCAAGGGAAAGTGTTGTATGGTGCAGGGATATTATTTACTTTTCTACCTCCAGGTAGGTGCAGCATTAGGGCAAGTGTAGGATGGTAAAGGGGTATTATTATCTATTCTAACTCCAGATAGGTGCAGCAGTAGAGAAAGTGTAGGATGGTAAAGGGGTATATTTTTCTATTCTAACTCCAGGTATGTACAGCAGTAGGGAAAGTCTTGGATGGTGTAGGGGTATCAAATACAAATCTAAGTCCAGGTAAGTGCAGCAGTATCGAAAGTATAGGATGATATAGGGATATAATTTACTATTCAACCTCCAGGTAGGTGCAACAGTAGTGAAAGTGTGGAATGGTGTAGGGGTATCAATTACTAATCTAACTCCAGGTAGGTGCAGCAGTAGGGAAAATGTGGGATGGTGTAGGGGTATCAATTACTAATATAACTCCACGTAGATGCAGCAGTAGGTAAAATGTGGGATGGTGTAGAGGTATCAATTAGTATTCCAACATCACACAAATGCAAAAACAGAGCAAGGTTAGTATAGTATAAAAGGAACAGTAAAGAGAAATGTAAATTATACAGAGTATTGTTGCAATTTTTATGTGCATCAGAAACACTTTACATTTAAATAACATTTCCTTTTCCTTGTTAATTTTTTTTTAAATTCACAATAAAAATCAGATCATCAAAGAACAATCGGATTCCCAAAAGGGCAACAACCCAAAAGCCAACCAAGAAACGAAATTGCAAAGCAGAAAGCAAACCAGAAAACAAGACCACAAAGAAAGAAACCAAAGCAAAAGGTATATAAAATACATACTGCTAGGAAAAGTGTTCTATGGTGCAAGGGTATTATTTACTTTTCAACCTCCAGGTAGGTGCAGTATTCTGAAAAGTGTAGGATGGTAAAGGGGTATTAATTTCTATTGTAACTCCAGATAGGTGCAGCAGTAGGGAAAGTGTAGGATGGTAAAGGGGTATTTTTTTCTATTCTAACTCCAGGTAGGTGCAGCAGTAAGGAAAGTCTTGGATGGTGTAGGGGTATCAAATACAAATCTAACTCCAGGTAAGTGCAGCAGTAAGGAAAGTATAGGATGATATAGGGATATAATTTACTATTCAACCTCCAGGTAGGTGCAACAGTAGTGAAAGTGTGGGATGGTGTAGGGGTATCAATTACTAATCTAACTCCAGGTAGGTACAGCACTAATGAAAGCATGGAATGGTGTAGGGGTACCAATTAATAATCTAACTCCAGGTAGGTACTGCAGTAAGGAAAGTGTGGGATGGTGTAGGGATATCAATTTCTATTCCAACATCAGAAAAATGCAAAAACAGAGCAAGGTTAGTATAGTTTAAAAGGTACAGTAAAGAGAAATGTAAATAATACACAGTATTGTTGACATTTTTATCTACATCTGAAACATTTAACATTTACATAACATTTCCTTGTCCATATTAATTTTTTTTAAATTCACATTAATCTTCAGATCATCAAAGAACAATCGGATTTGAAAAAGAGCAACAACACAAAAGCCAACCAATAAACGAAATAGCAAAGCAGAAACCAGACTACAAAGAAAGAAACCAAACCAAAAGGTATATAAAATACATACTGCAAAGAAAAGTGTTCTATGTTGCAGGGATATTGTTTACTTTTCTAACTCCAGGTAGGTGCATCAGTAGGGAAAGTGTGGGATAGTGTAGAAGTATCAATTTCTATTCAAACTCCAGGTAGGTGCAGCAGTAGGAAAAGTGTAGGATAGTAAAAGGGTATTATTTTCTATTCTTACTCTAGGTAGGTGCAGCAGTAGGGAAAGTGTGGGATGGTGTAGGGGTATCAATTTCTATTCAAAGTCCAGATAGGTGCAGCATTAGGGAAAGTGTAGGATGGTAAAATGGTCTTATTTTCTATTCTACCTCCAGGTAGGTGCATCTGTAGGGAAATTGTGGAATAGTGTAGGGGTATCAATTTCTATTCAAACTCCAGGTAGGTGCAGCAGTAGGAAAAGTGTAGGATGGTAAAATTGTATTATTTTCTATTCTAACTCCAGGTAGGTGCAGCAGTAGGAAAAGTGTGGGATGGGGTTGGGGTATCAATTTCTATTCAAACTCCAGGTTGGTGCAATAGTAGGAAAAGTGTAGGGTGGTAAAAGGGTATTATTTTCTATTCTAACTCCAGGTAGGTGCAGCAGTAGGGAAAGTGTAGGATGGTGTAGAAGTATCAATTTCTATACTAACTAAAGGTATGTGCAGCAGTAGTGAAAGTGTGGGATGGTGTAGGGAAATCAATTTCTAATCACACGCCAGGTAGGTGCAATAGTAGAAAAAGTGTAGGATGGTAAAATGGTATTATTTTCTATTCTAACTCTAGGTAGGTGCAGCAGTAGGGAAAGTGTGGGATGGTGTAGGGGTATTATTTACTATTCTAACTCCAGGTAGGTGCAGCAGTACGGAAGGTGTAGGATGGTGTAGAAGTATCATTTCCTATTCTAACTAAAGGTATGTGCAGCAGTAGTGAAAGTGTGGGATGGTGTTGGGTATCAATTTCTACTCAAACTCCAAGTAGGCACAATAGTAGGAAAAGTGTAGGATTATATTTTTATTTGCAAACACATATTAAAATATTTTTTTTCTCCCAACAGATAATGTCTGCACAGGAAAGAGCTTCCTACATCAAATCAAAGAAAGGAAACAACCTACTTAACCATGCAGGATACATATATTGTAAAGAAAGGATAAGTTTTCCTGGAAATCATTGGAGGTGTGTGCAATACTACACATCCCATTGCAGCGGCAGAGCGGTTACCCATGATGATTTCATTGTAAAAACTACTGATCACAACCACTCTGCCTCTGCAATGGAGATTGATGTAAGGGAGACCATTAACGAGATGAAACAACTAGCAAGCACCTCCAATGATTCAACAGGAACCATTTTAAGAGAGGTTGCACAACATGTCCCCTCTCATGTTGCTAGTAATATGCCTATAATTCCTAATTTGAGGCGAATTATTCAAAGACAAAAGCAGGCAAGTAACACTCAAACCACCACACCTCATACTTTTTCTGACATTATTATTCCACAAGAACTAACTAATTCTTTTGCTAATGAACCCTTCCTTCTCCATGACAACGAAAACCCTCAAAAACATATTCTAATTTTTAGTACTCCCCGCAACCTTGTAAAGTTAGAAAATAGTGAAATTTGGATGATGGATGGGACGTTTTAAAGTACACCCCATCCATTCTTTCAAATTTACACTATACACGCTAAAATTAACCATAATGTTATCCGCTTAGTATATAGTTTGCTGCCGGATAAGACTTCTGCAACCTACACTGAACTTTTATCAGTTATTAAAAATACAACAACAAAAAGTCCTAGGAAAATTATAGTTGATTTTGAATTGACCATGATCAATGTGATCAGTAAAACGTACATGGATACCCAAATTCAGGGATGTTTTTTCCATTTTACCCAGGCATTCTGGCGTAAATTACAGAAAACATCCCTGGTTACAGAATACTCCACAGACAGCAAACTGCAAGTTGAATTAAAAAAATTAACAGCACTTTGTTTTGTTCCTCCCAGTACTACACTGCCATTACTGAATCAGATTATTACAACCAAAATGAAGACAAATTGGCACCCATCCTAAATTATTTTGAAGACACATGGATTGGGCACCTAAGCAGATCGGGTCGCAGGAGGAAACCACGTTTTCATGTGGACTGGTGGAACTGTTACACGAGCTGTTTAGAGGGAGAAGCTAAAACAAATAATGCCATTGAGGGATGGCATAACTCCTTCAACCGTACAATTGGAAAACCTCACCCTAATTTCTACTCATTTTTGGAAACTTTGAAGAAGGAGCAAAGTTTCCAAGAAATTAGACTTTCCCAAGCATTAAGTGGTAGTCTAAACCCACGAGTTACAAAAAAAACAAAAGAGATGTCTGAAAGACTATTGGGTGTAATACAACAGTTTTTGTTGTGTGTGGCTCTAGACTACCTCGAAAATGTAGCTAACATTCTAAGTTTCTAATAAAATTATTTGACCTTACTTTCCTGCTTTGCCCTAAATTTAATAAAACCCTAATTACAATTGGCTTATTTTTCTTTTTTTTAAACAACATTTTCCAAAAATATTAATCGGGTCAGCCTTCTTTTTTTTGCTTATTTTTTCTACTTTTTCCTGCCATAAGAAATCCATTTTTCTACCACATCTATTAACCCCAAGTATTCCAAATTGAAAATGAAAAAATAATTGTATTATTTTTTCAAAATTTAAAAAATCCATTCCAAGTTTGCTAACAACTTTATACATATTATTTTATAAAAATGCATTTTTAAATTAAACAATTTTTTTCGAACCTTTCAACTAAAGAAATATTTGTAAAATGCTTCTTTAAATTTAGATACAATTTTCAAAAAATATTTTGGTTAGAAATACAAAATATTTTTGGATATTAATGTTATGTTATTTCCATAAATATCGAAGCAAATTTGTTAAAAATACACCCTTAAAAAATGATAGCTTTTCGAACTCCAGAATAATCAATGTAAACACTTTGAAAAAATATATCAAAGAAAATTGCATTATAAATTAATGCTAAAAAATTTTTTTTTAAATATGACTGTACTATAATTACATCCTAAATATTTTTCTACCTCCTACCAGAACATTTTCTCACTATACAACCCTAGCTATTTTCAAAATTTGATGGTAAAATAACAGGCCATTACTTTTTCCATTCAAAAGAAAATTACCAACCAAACCAAACATATTCACCAAACAAAAATAACTGCTATATTTTTTTTTCTGCAGAATGATTTTTTTAAAAACCAACAGAACAACCAAGTGTAATAAACAAAGATTCTCACCAACCTTTACATAATAGAAAGTATGTCATAATTAACACTTTTTAGAAACAATTCATATTTTCAAAATTAATTCTGGATCGTGTTCCTAACCAAAATGACAGTAATAAAATAAAGAAGCATTTTTCATTAATGTACTAACAACATTTATCATATTTATAGTTGAAAGGAAATTGATTAAATTTATAATAAAATGCATTTACAAATAATGTTTTCATTAAAAAAATATTAATGTGAAACAATCTTAAAACATTATGTTGAATTTTTTTCGAACAAAAACTAAACATGATTTTTTTATCTCTTATACTTTTTGTGACCCGACATAGGCATAAACTAGTAATAAGATAGTCGACATGTTGTTTTACAAGTTTAACATTACATTCTAAAACGGCAACCTCTCCTTATCCTTTCTTTACAATATATGATTTCTTTATTACGAAAAACATGTATATTTAAAGTTAGAAATGTTTCCTACCTGGACGTAGATCAGCTTCCAGCTGCTTCCTGCATCGATGCTCTTCAAAATGGCAACTTACGTTTACGTTTACATGAATACGTCATAGAAAGCTGCAAAGATTGAAAAAGGACTATTTAATACTTTTTAATATTGATTTAAGTTTTAATTGTTTATAAATGATATATAACATGTAAAAAAATGACAAACATATGAAAAAATAGAATAAAAAATTTGCAAAATGTATATATATTTTGAATAATGAAAAACCAAAAATGAAACTATGTTACATTTATTTTATTAATATATTTAATTTTGCATTACATCTTTATTATATTTATTTACTTGAAAATTAATGATATTTTATCCTTACCTTCATCCTTATTCCGTTTCCTTTCTAATCTTCCCCTTTCTTTTTCTTTGACACCTTCCTTTTTTTTTCCGCGGGATGACCAGCTTCAACTATGGAAATAAATTAAGAACAATTAATTCCATTAGAATCAATGCTAAACCGTGGGAACTTTTTTTCCAAATTTAGGGGGTCATTAGGATCGCGGACGGACTTGCGTCCGTCCGCGACCCCAGAGCAGGAGGGAACCTCCGCATGGCATGTTCAAAATGCACGCATTGCATTTGCATGCAGTAAGAGGCAGGCACCGCGCGGTGCCTGCCGCTTTCTGCATGCAAATGCAGGGGGGTACCATAGGTACCCCCATGTGCACCCCCAACCCCCCCTTCACCTAGGGGGCCCGCAACGGGCCCCCGCAGTGAAGTTCCGTATGCTTTTCCAAGGCGGAAAACCCGCCGCGGAAAAGCATAATTTACAGGCCATCCTAATATGGTGGACGGTGTCTGGAAGACACCGTCACCATATTAGAGCTTTTCCGCTGCGGTTGTAAGCCGACCGCAGCGGAAAAGCTGCGGATGGAAACCAGGACCCACCAGCCATCCTAATGTGGCGGTGGGTCTTTGGTCAGTCCGGTGCGGTTTTTCCGCATCCTCTGGGCCGGCGGTGCCTTCCCCCGGCCCCGAGGATGCGGAAAAACCGCAATCATAATGACCCCCTATATGTTAAATTATATTTCACCTTTACAAAATTTCAAAAATTATACTTATATGTTATGTCACCTAAAATAATTAAAAATAATTTGTTCAAACTTTTACAATATTTTTTAAAAAATTTACATTTTCTAAAACTATCCCAAAAAAAACATAAAGTTCAAAAAATCTATGTATTCCTCAAAATAATCAAATAAAATGACTAAATAATTTTTTAATTTTTGTACAATATTTAATAAATATTTGTTGACTTTTTCAATTTATAATGTTTTAAAATAAATAGAAATAACATTATTTTATTTAAATATTAATTTTTTGATATGTACCAACTGTTAAAAATGTTCTTATTATAAAAATCATATAAAATAAAAAAAAATTAAAAAATTAAAATAGTAAAGAAATATTTTTAAATTAATAATTATATCATCTTTTTCAAAGTTGGAAAAAGTATAAATTCTCTATAAAAAATATCTACATTTTAATTAATACATTTTGTAACACATCAGTAAATGTTTAAACATTTTAATAATAAAGATTGACATTACCTTTTTTATAAAAAAATACTAGAGCATTTTTTTGTTTTTGTAAATATATATATAAAAATAATTTATACTCTAAAATAAAATATAATATTAAAATATCATTTTTTTAAACTCAAAATAATAATTCAACTACTATAAATAAACATCTTTTTTCAAAAAATTTCTAATTAATCTATAAATAGAAAATAAAAAAAATACTCTTTATAAAATAATAATACTAAAGTATCATTTCTAAATACTGAAATTAATATATCTAATACAAAAATATTAAAAAATATGTATAACAATAATTTAAAAACTATTACAATATTTAATAAAATTTCAAATAAAAAAAAACAAAAATATATAAAGAAACTTACGATGTAAAGGTACTTGCGTAGTAAAAGTCCTTGCGTTGTAAAAACATGCGTTGTAAAAACATGCGTTATAAATACACTTGCGTTGTAAAAGTTGCGTTGTAATGGTAGTGCGTTGTAAAAGTTGCGTTGTAATGGTAGTGCGTTGTAAAAGTTGCGTTGTAAAGGTTGTTCACCCAATCCGCTCAATGTTCAGGTTGGTGCAGTTAAAGATCCTACACCGCATATACTATCCTCGTACACACCTTTACGCTTGGGGAAGGAGTCTGTCGGCCCTCTGCGTGAGGGGTTGTCAAGGGGAGGGCACCTTCTACCATATATTATGGGAGTGCCCTGACATTGTTCCCTTCTGGACCAGGGTTATGGACACTATGGGGGTCATTAGGATCGCGGACGGACTTGAGTCCGTCCGTGACCCCTGAGTAGGAGGGAAAGTCCGCATGGGCTGCGGCGTTCCCTCTGTGCAGATTAGGATGTGACCGCCAGGGTGGCGGTCACATCCTCTATTTTTAACATTGCGTTGGGTGGAGCTTCAAGCTGCACCCGCAGCAATGTTAAAAATGCAAGCATTGCATTTGCATGTAGGAAGTGGCAGGCACCGCGCGGTGCCTGCCGCTTACTGCATACAAATGCAGGGGGGTACCATAGGTACCCCCCATGTCCACCCCCCACCCCCCTCCCTTCACCTAGGGGGCCCGTAGCGGGCCCCCGCAGTGAAGTTACACATGCTTTTCCACGGCGGAAAAGCCGCCGCGGAAAAGCATGTTCCCGAGCACATCCTAATCTGGCTGACGGTGTCTGAGAGACACCGTCACCATATTAGTGCTTTTCCGCCGCGGTTGTAAGCCAACCGCGGAGGAAATGCTACGGACGGAAACCAGGACCCACCAGCCATCCTAATGTGGCGGTGGGTCTTGGTAGGTCCGCAGAAGATTTTCCGCATCCTCCAGGCCGGCGGTGGCTTCCGACAAAGTAAACACAAGGCGATGATGAACTGAGAACCTAAACTTTTCAGCCACTCACCCCCAATCACTATTAGATCTGGGTTAAATCCATCATCGTTTTTTGGTCACTTTGCCACCCTGTCGCGTTCTAATCTAGGACCCCGATCAATACTGTGACCTTATGCCCCTATACGGCTATAATCCATTTATTTCCCTATAATGGCATAAACGATCAAGAGCGATATTTCAGAAACTCGTCTCTGGCCTAACACGATCAGAGCCACATTTCAGAATCTCTTCCTCTGCAGCTCATTAGAGCAAATGACACAGCAGAAGCCACTATCTAAGATTCCTAGATTACACTCCGAGTTCTTCAACAAGATAAAACTCAGCAACCTGGGAAAGCCCCGCTTGCTATGTTTTGATTAGTAATAGAACTCTACTGAGCACTGACAGATGATCACTTCCTAGTGACATCTTTATTGACGTCTTATGTCCAAAAACTTACGTCAAACAAGGCACCTTTCAGGTATAAATATTACCAACGTTGCCTTAAGCAAACGCTGCCTCAACGACATCGATGATAAGCGATGGTGTGGTGAACATAGGAGCAGAACAGCTGTCCCCTGCAGAGCCCAGCAGATACAAGCTGCCCACGGACGCTGCCCCTCCTCCTCCTTGACGCGCTGAGAGAGACGCTGTCTTTTCTCCTGCCGAGAAAATCCAGCTCCGGCGTTTCCAGCCTACTCTTGCGAGTGACTGGGATATCGAGTCCTGGAAGGAGATACAAGACCTCCAACATTCTATTCTAGAGGTATGGTGTTGACTAAACCCTTAGAGAGAATTCTTGAAGCAAACCTTGGCAAAACCAACTTAACTAAAACTGCTACTTACTTACTCCCTCCCAAGTATTAGGCTTAGGTCAGGTACACTGGGGTAGGCGTAGTTAGAAGCACCAGTTGAGTACGTTAGCTAAATGTATATATGAATGTATATATTTTATTCATTTTAACCATTGTATGGCTAAGAAACCATATCAATGCTTTTACAGTATTATTTTGCAATCCTCATTTTATTGTACGCACTTTTTATAATAACTAGTCTTGCAATTGTGGCAATTAATTTCTATTGCATGAGATGAAAGACTGTTCAATAAATACTATCTTTTATTGAAAACGCCTGTCTCTCTATTTCTCTGCATCTTGGTGAAAGTAATCTGCAAAACTGACTGAGTAAAATAACTGTCTATTGTTTCACACAACTCTAGAGATTGACTCTTATTCCAAGGAGCAAAGTTGTCATGTTTATGCGGTTGTTGGAAAACTGAATCCCTTCTTGTCTGTACCAGGGAAGCTGATCACTTCCTATTCAGTCAAGAAAGTTTCCAGTGACCTCTGAGCTAGTTGGTAACAAACCCAATTAAGTTTAGCATAGTCAGTAGAGACCTGGAAGACCGCACTTCTACGTCCATACTATTGTTTATGTTATTCCAATGCGCAGGGCCTATTGGGAAAATTGGAGCTACACTACATGGTGCCCAACGTTTGGTAAGGTGATAAAACGAACGCAAGACGTTAGAGTAACTCAGTCGTGCATTTTTCACACAGACCCTTTCTCCCGTAAATACTCCAATAGACGTCTGGAGTGGGTGAAAGGTTAAAATCCGCCCGAACTTAGTAGGAAGAGATTCCTATGTAAAGCTCTGGTTTATTCAACGTTGAAGGATACAGTGTTCCAAAATATTGTGCACCTAATCTTTGTCTCCTTGGAGACCTGCTCTGCAAACCTTGCATTTATACAATGCCAGGAGAAAACAGAACCCCTGCACCCGCAGTAAATGCGACTGAGCAGGGTCCCGACGGTGTTAATGAACCGGGTGCGATAATCATCCCGGTCAACATAAGAAAATCTATAACGTCAAAACTTATAGAAACTGGACTGACCACACAAGGTGGCACAGTCGTCTTCGTGATAGAGGCACATGAATATCGGCAGACAGAGGTATTCTATTCATGGATAAAATTTCCAGTGGCAAACGCCGCAACACACGAGTTCCACTATTACAAAATAGGGGATCCACCGGAAGAGTACGCTCCTTTTGAGGAGATTGAAATCCCAATAAATTCCAAGAGCACCTGCTCTGGTTTAAAGGCGCCCTAAAACATAATGATCATGGGCCCAAAAGTCTTAAAATTAGGATTTTTCTCAATTAAGTAGTAGTAAAGTTAACTTTACTACTACTAAATTGAGAAAAATCCTAATTTTAAGACTTTCGGTATTCACAGAAGGCATTTAGGAGTCCTAAAGTTAGTAGTCCTAACTTTACTACTACTAAATTGAGAAAAATCGTAATTTTAGGACTTTCGGTATTCACAGAAGGCATTTAGGAGTCCTAAAGTTAGGAGTCCTAACTTCTGTGAATACCGAAATGAGTAAGTTCATTCTGTGAATACCAAAAGTAGTAAGTGCATTCTGTGAATGCCAAAAGTAGTAAGTTCATTCTGTGAATACCAAAAGTAGTAAGTGCAATCCGTGAATACCAAAACAGTAGTAAGTTTAGGATTGAGTCTTAAGTTCATTCTGTGAATCGGGCCCCCCATTACCAGGCTCGGTCCACTAGGTAGACCAGGAGCAACGAAGCCTGTTCTAGCCAGCTACACACCACATCCGGACATTGCAAAAATGTGTAAAGAAGAGCTGTTAGTACAGCTAAGAACATTAATTAAAATACATAGACAATTAGTCCAATATGTAATGCGGACTGCAACAGTCCAAACAGCTGTTAATGTTCCACAGCTGACCCCTCATCAGGGGAACACCAATAAAATTACACCACAGAACATACAGTCATGTCTTGGTAAAACACCCATAAAACGGGAACAAATTCCTTTCTGGTTAGCGCAGAAAATTACTCAAATAGAGGCAGTATTTCCGAATACTACCCCTATTGTGAAACACAGAATTCTGACCATCTGCCTTCCAATGGGGGTCGCACCACACGTGGAGGACTGTGACACTTGGGGTACAGTCTTTGCTTCCATTTACACAAAAACACATGGTGTTCCGTCAATGGCGGTAATACCAGAAGTGCTAAAACAGATTCAGAATGAATACGGTCCAGAACCTGCTTTAACTCTTGGTATGAAATTACTGAAAGACTTCAAGCAGGTCTCGGCTATATTACTAGCCAATATAAAAGGAGAAGCAGAATCTGCGGCGATCCGCCAGAAGATGAAGGAAACAGATATATCAGATCAACCAATTGAGCTTGCCAGAATTATAGAAAAATGTTATGAAGAACTAGGTAGAGACAGCTTGGGTGGAAAACCAGTAAAGCCCCAACTGCTCGAAAATCCTGAAAAATTATTTATTAAAAGTAATACTAATACTCCTAAAAAGAGCTGGGATGGAAATAAACAATCCACTCCCAAGGAAAAAGTTTTCCAGTCCAGAGGAAGGTCTCCTCGACGGAGGGAAAGAACTCCGACTCGAGAACACCAGTCTCGCCAGAGGGAGCCCTCTGAGAAAAGATATACCTTAGAAATAGGGATAATTTGAAGAAGCCTGATAGATATCAAAGTATTGATACACGTCCCTCTCAATCTTTTTCGCAGAAATCGGAAAGAAGAGGACGGTCAGACCCAGGAGAGCACACCAAGTCCAAAGACAAGGAACCTGCTCAAAGTAAAAAATCTCAATTTCCAAAAAAGAAGGTAGCCAGTATTAGAGTAATCGAACATGCCGAGAATACTGAGGACACAGTTGAAAAACGGGGAGTGGGCACAGACAATGCTAGACAGTGCAGCAGAAATCACCATAGCTCGCAAGATCCTGATGAGTCATCTGGAGACAGTGGACACGAATGAATACATTCAAGTAGAAACTGCCGACACCAGAGTTAGCGAGCCCCATAAGATATACGAAATAACACTGCGTATAGAGGGTGATAAGACTAGATAAAATAAAGGGTCTATTTTGGGATAAACTCTCAAAAGGCTATGATATTCTGTTAGCTGAAAAAAATTGGCCCCCAGAGTTTGTCAGGGAGTGCCCTCGTGGCGAAGAAATGATTATGCCTGCCTTCTCGAATCGTATTCCGATTCACAAAAAATATACATATGCAAGGAAATGGGCAGTGGCCCAGGCACCAGCATTATATAAAAATCATATAGGATGGGATGAGGACTCTCCTCCTCACAAAATCCAGTTAAAAAGTCAACCGACTGCACAAAGGCAGTATTCCATTAAGCAAGAAGCTAAAAAACAAGTCAGGGAGATTTTAGATCAACTTGAATACCAGGGGGTGATTGAAACATGCACCTCTCAAATGAACAATCCTTTGTTTCCTGTCTCCAAACCAGACAATTCATATCGTCTAGATTTGGACTACAGACACCTTAACGCATGTTGCAAAACATTTGCAGTACAGAATTCGCATAGTGCTGCACTAATGAATAACATAGTTAGGAAAAAATATAAAACGACATTAGACATATCAAATGGTTTCTTTTGTCAAAATATTGCACCAGAAAGCAGATACTTGACCGCTTTCTCAGTAATGGGGTCGCAGAAAAATTTCTGTAGGCTCCCACAGGGATTCAAGAACAGCCCAGGACTATTTTCAGCCAGAGTAACAGAGTTACTACAAATGTATGATGACGAGGCATTATCTTACGTAGACGATATCTATCTCACAGACGACGACTTGGAGACTCACTTGAAAAGAGTGAAGACCATTATACTTGGGTTCGCAGCAGAGGGTTACAAATTCAACTTTAAAAAGTCTCGAATTGCCCATCTGACAGTATTATTTTTAGGATACGAATTGTCAAGTGAAGGAAAAAGCCTAGCGGACAACTTCTTAGAGAAGTGCGCTGTACTCCAAGCTCCAAAAACGCTGAAGAACTTACAATCGATTCTAGGTTTTCTGAATTTCGGTAGAACTTACACTCTAAATTATGCGGAGAGAGTTAAACCTCTCTACGAACTAATTAAACCTGATTTTAAACCAATCACTTGGACTCAAAAACACACAGAAATTTTGAGATCACTGCAAACAGATATGTTAGCAAAAACAAAATTAGATACACGTGACAATACATGCAATCTTGTAATTCGAGTAATCCCAGGAAGATGCAGATTCACGTACCTGACCTCTAATGAGGGAGAAAAGGTACCAATAGCTTACAAATCACACTTGTACACACAAGCAGAAAAAACATTCAGTCCAACAGAAAATACTGTGAAAGAAGTAGAAACTGCATTAGCAAATGAACGAGAACCAGCACATGGCAAAAGGATTAATATCCTCACAGCGGAATCCACCTTCGAGGCGCTATTCAGCCCAGTAAACCTGCCTACAGTGTCACTGGATCCGAAATGGATACAGTGTGTAAATTCTCTTGGAGCGGAAGATGTGAAATACTATTTTGCCCTGCAATTCGAAAAACTGAATGATTTGACTTATGAAGAAGAATATCCTCTGCCAATCGAACTTCTGTCTCTCCCACAGTACGCCTGTATAATCTATACAGATAGATTTGTACAGCATTTCAACGTAGAGAACAAATCCTACGATGCAACCTGTGCAATTGTTAAAGGTCGTTGGATGTGTGGTAAATTCAGACCGAAAATAACAAAAACTGAATCAGTGAGAAACTGTTCGGCTCAGAGAGCTGAAATCAGATCTTTAAAGATGGCGCTTGAAAATGCAGAACGTGAATTCCCGACACTAATCGTGTGCGACTCGCATTTCTGCGTCAACTCTTACAATAACAAGTTGCAGAGCTGGATTCAAAATGATTACAAAGATGACACAGGTGCCACAATCAAGCATAAAATGCTTTGGAAACAAATAGTTCTTCTACAGAAAGAACTACAAAAGACTCAAGTGATACACACTCTGAGTCATCAACGTGATGGCGTTCACGTTGCAGGGAATTCATTGGCTAATACAGCCACAGCGGAAGCAACTAAACCGGCTTCCGTAGCCACAATAAAGCGTTCAGACATATACATAGACGGGGAAACCATGCTGGCAGTGAAAACGTCCGTAAAAGGTGACTGTGCAGCACTACCCGTGAACTATCCACTCAATTATGCATACGTAATTGATGCAAACTCTGTTCCTTTTGCTCGAATTCCTGGAGTGGGGGATAGGGTAATTCCAAACATGAACCGGGGAGGTTTCCTCACACAGGAAGCACATATGGGGTTGGGCCTGAGACAGCAAACAATCAGGGACTCTCTGAAAGAATTACAATCCGAGTACTGGTGGCTGGGAATGAGCTTAGATATTCATGATTTTGCAAAAAATTGTGAAGACTGCAACAGAGATCGCAGTGGAGAACCGGCCAGCGTAGTGTCAGGAACCCTAATAGAAAGCATAAGGCGATCTATTCGCATAATCAAAAAAAGAGAAATGCGTCCCATTGTATATCATTCAAGACTAAAAACTCACTTAAAAAATGTGGCCCCAGCGCTCGGCTGATGCCAGAACGGTTATAAAAGATCTGCCAGTCTTTATCGGCACATACGCAATTGCCATGTTCCATTCAGACCAGGGTCCTGCTTTCAGCTCTCGAGCTTATAAGGAGGCCATGGCCAGCATGGGCGTTGGCTTGCGGTATTGTTGTCCGTCACACCCCGAAGGGAACAGTGTGGTAGAAAGAAATAAACGGGACATAAAGCAATCTATAACAGCGAAGGTATTAGGTTCGGGTGATGGGTGGGTCAAACATTTAATAAGTGTCCAGTTAAGTCTTAACAATTTGCCAAGAGATTCTCTAAAAGGTTTCAGCCCATACGAACTATTGTTCGGAACTAGAATGTACATTCAGGACTTAGATAAGTCAGGTATCAGTGGTAAAAGATAAGAATAAAGACTTTGACATCAAAGATCGTTTGGCTGTTTTACAGGACTTGAATGAAACAAGAAAATCCTTAAGCAACATAAAGTTAAAGCAACAGCCAACTACCACTGACGAGGCACCACCAGCCCCAGCAAGGCATGTCTGGATTCCAAAGATTGGGGATCTAGTCAGAGAAAAAATAGCAGTTAAGAAGGAATTTGGGCCTTCTTACAGAAAAGCAGTACCTGTCTTAGCAATCAACGGAACAAGATCAGTAGTACTACCGCCCCTTGCTGGTAAAAAGGAGAACAGAGTTGTATCAATCGACCTGGTAAAACCACAAGCATGTGGCCTATAATCAATAGTAGGCCCAGTGGACTCCCGAGAAACAACAGAATACATAAACTTGCAACAATCCAAGAGGTTCAAACTGAAAGACTAATCACATTCGATAAGCCTGTAGTGTCAGAGAGGGACTATGCAATAATGCCATGGAACTCGTGCCTCTTGAGACACAGATTGAAACAGTTCGTCAAGAAACACCAGTCTACAATGATGTGGCATCAGAATGTGCTACCGAAAGACAAATTGAGAGAACAATCCCAGCAATTGACAGAACTGCCTCTGGCTACTTCCTCAATTTCGATAACTTTTCTGAAGATCAAAACGACGCTGAAGTGATGCCAGAAACAAAGACTTTTAAAGAAAAAGCAACAGAACTCTTTCATCAACTCAAGGAAATTTACCTTGTTTCTCCATGGCTAGAGTTCTGGTTTGGTCTAGGTATATTTTTCCTCCTGCTTTGGCTCATCATGGTACTTTGTTTGGGAAAATTCATTGAGGGAAAATACAGTTCAATGGACACAGCAAGTCAGAACATCAACTTAGTCCTAAAACCACACAGATCATCCCACGTGAGGAAAAGAGAACTATCAACTGTAAATGTCACAGCAATTCCAATACCCGGGGGGGTAGTATGGGACAAAACTGACTATGAAATATATGGTCCGGTCGAAATCCTGAAATATCCTCATCAGTTCAAGGTTTCCTTAAGTGACTTTGTAAAACCAAGTACATTTTCTGATGATTGGGATTTTGAAAGTATTAATAATATGATGTCTGATTTAGTGTTGTCAGCAAGATTTACAGATCATGATTATTTACAAGGTTTGTCTAGTTATGAACAGATGTATTGTTTCTCACATTATGGAGATCATTACTTGCATAAATCTGCACAACCTAGAAATGTTTGTAAATATAACCAATGGGAACATTGTGCTACTCCACCTAAAAGCAGTTCTAAAACATTCTATGAGAAATGTCAGTACTTCTCAGGGTTTAACACCAGTGATGCAGAAACGTCTTATTACAAACTGTTAGATAAAACAGGGTTGAAAACTATGCTGACAAATACTAAATTGATATATTCAGAAGCATTTTATGAAAAAGTGATGACATTTGGTTTTGATTATTGGAGAAATATTATTGAAACAAAAACCATCTGGGGTACAAAAGAGTGGCAGGTACAAGGCCTAGAAGCATTATTTCGAGCCTGCATGATCCCAGAACAAATATTGTTCTTAAATGACACAATTCAACAAACAACCAGTCTTGGCCTAGCTAAGACTAAAGACCTTAACAAACCGTCTATTCCAAAGCCAATACCTGATAATGCAACTACTGATATTGAAATAGACGTATCCAAAATTTTACATCTAAACAGAACACATCCTGATTGGAAAAAGTGGTTAATCTGGCCTATTGACACAAATAACTGTCAAGATAGATTCCTGAATAAAACACAGGGGTTAGCAATGACCAGACCCTAGATACTCCCAGAGACAACATCCAGGGATAGTAACAACATACAGTGTAGGGAAGCTGTGCCTTGAATGGCTAGAATCATCCACACTGGCAGAAATTAAGCAACACTTATCTTTACTTAAAGATGGTGCTGATTTGCGCGATTTCATTCTGGGACCTCGCAAACAACGTCAAAAGCGTTTCATAGCGACCAGTATATATGCGGCTTACAACTAGGCTTGGAAAGTCACACAAATTGAAACAGCTGAAAAAATACGAGAAATTGATTGTATTAATTTGGAAAAATCACTTTCTGTAGTGGACAATGGGTTAATGACTCTGTCCTCCAGAATATATTCAATGGACAGTATTGTATCATCTGCCATAGATATAATAGACAAAGACTTGCTAATGTTACAGCATGGCCAGTCGCAATTGCGTTCTATTGTACAGTTAGGCTGGCCGCTGCAAAATCTTCGTTCAGGCTATGTGCCTTGGCGTTTAATCAACACAACGTCATTGTTTTCCATCTTTAACCTTACTGATAAACAAATCAGCTTGGCACAGAAAGGAGCAGACTATACAATCCTGAGCATCGAAAAACTTGAGAGATTACCTTTGACAATGTCAGAAAGTCCTGTCATTGAATGGATAATACACAGGATTATCACAATTCCGATAACAACTTTCCGATTTAAAAATTGCCTTGAATACATACCTACTGGCCAGTATGAACGATTGGGTAAAGGATACATTAAGTCAGCATGGAAGTTACCATACACACACACATGCTATAGTGACAGCAACAAAAATGTATTTTTTAGTGGTGAAAACTGCAAACATTCACTAAGCGGTATACTTTTGTGCCAAGGTATTAATTTACACGGAGCCTGTGAAGGAAATTCAAACAACCTTCCATGCCACCAACATGTCACACCTGCAACGCAGATAGAGCCTTTCTTTAAGCAGCTCTCGAATGGGAGTTACATTCTAATAACGGATCACAGCTGTTGTGGCCTTTTGCCAGGGAAAGCATATCTCGTAAGCATAACTTCCATGGTCAAATGCTGTATGCAAGCATTGTTTCCAAACGGCCCTGGAGACACGGAGACTCCCGTATGGCCTCGTTTGAATGTCTCTTCTATACGAATTGATACTTTAAGCAGAATGAAGTCTGTGCTTTTGCAGACAACAGTGCCCATCACGTCATCAAAAGAGACGTATGATCTCCAAGTTGCAAGGACAACATCGGAGATTCATGACCTTTTATCAACAAATTGCCCCGTGCATTTCACAGAAATGCTTAGCCAAATTCTAAATATATCAAGTGCCATAGGCATCCCAGGCGTATTTAAGACAATTTTTACGGGACTGTTAACACCATTCAAAGCAATTCTGGGAATCATTCCCAATTTTGTCCATTCAGTCTTTGGCGGCATACCCCTGATTTTGGGACTTGTAGCAGGCATTTTATTTTTGACCCTCCTGCTCCGATATGGCAAGCCAAAACTCAGACATGACTCCGACAAGGATGGAAGAAACGATCCTAGCAATACGCTACCGGGACCGAATAACTAGAGTCCTTGGATTGGCCAGGCTGAGAGATCTCAACATGACCTGGTTTCTTTCATTCAGACCGATATGGCAGACCTGCATCTCACCTGTGCTTCGATGTATGCTATGCGGAGATGAGTGCGTGTTGGACATCTGTCTTGCACTTCCATCAGCAGTACCAATGGATATCGATACTTTGCTAAGTCCTATAACGGCTCACGCTTTGTGTTGTCCCCAGCAGCTACCAATCCTGATGACGGCATTCGTTGAGACTCCTGTGCTACGACTAAGTGGTGACAGTTGAGCAAGAAATAAAAGCAACATCACCCAGGTACGACCTTCTGTGAGCATTGCTGATCCAGACTTTGATGATAGCAATCATTCTCACACCTGCCAAGTTACAGCGTTATCGAACTTGGTCGAACTGTCACCTGATTTTGTAGACCAATTTTTTGAGAGCCTGTCTGATATGATGTTCTCCCCTGAACAGAAACAATAATTTTGAAAGGCATTCCGACACACAGCGTTCCCATGAACTCTGAATTCGGCCTTCAGTTTTGATCAACAAAAACTGCTAAAAAGCGTTGGAACTCTATTCCCCCGTTCACCAAGAAATGTTCTTTTTGATTTGAATTTTTTTTTCAAAATATTTACTTTTTTCTGGCATGAAAATTCTTTGCTTAAAGTAGACCTATTCATAAAGAACAGAACTTCTATTTTTAGGTAAATCTAGAGACATAATAACTTTACATCAGCCTCTAGCTCATGTTACAGCAAATGCATTTCTATGTGATGAAATTATCTCGCCCTTCTTTTCTGTATAAAGAGATATTTCATGTGTAATTTTTTCGCAAAATCATTCACTGATTACATATGCTATAATTTTGAATGATTTCTATGCTTAAAGATGTACAGTACAATCCATGTATTTCAAATACGCCATTTCAAATGCAGATATGTATTTTGGGGTGGGTAATGTTACACATGCATCTTTTTGCTATAGTTTCTAGTAATTTGATGGACATAAATTCGTGGAGTGAGTGTCGCGTTCTAATCTAGGACCACGATCAATACTGTGACCTTATGCCCCTATACAGCTACAACTCATTTATTCCCCTATAATGGCATAAACGATCAAGAGCAATATTTCAGAAACTCGTCTCTGGCCTAACACGATGAGAGCCACATTTTAGAATCTGTTCCTCTGCAGCTCATTAGAGCAAATGACACAGCAGAAGCCACTATCTAAGATTCCTAGATTACACTCCGAGTTCTTCAACAAGATAAAACTCAGCAACCTGGGAAAGCCCCGCTTGCTATGTTTTGATTAGTAATAGAACTCTAATGAGCACTGAGAGACGATCACTTCCTAGTGACATCTTTATTGACGTCTTATGTCCAAAAACTTACGTCAAACAAGGCACCTTTCAGGTATAAATATTACCAACGTTGCCTTAAGCAAACGCTGCCTCAACGACATCGATGATAAGCGATGGTGTGGTGAACATAGGAGCAGAACAGCTGTCCCCTGCAGAGCCCAGCAGATACAAGCTGCCCACGGACGCTGCCCCTCCTCCTCCTTGACGTGCTGAGAGAGACGCTGTCTTTTCTCCTGCTGAGAAAATCCAGCTCTGGCTTTTCCAGCCTACTCTTGCGAGTGACTGGGATTTCGAGTCCTGGAAGGAGATACAAGACCTCCAACATTCTATTCTAGAGGTATGGTGTTGACTAAACCCTTAGAGAGAATTCTTGAAGCAAACCTTGGCAAAACCAACTTAACTGAAACTGCTACTTACTTACTCCCTCCCAAGTATTGGGCTTAGGTCAGGTACACTGGGGTAGGCGTAGTTAGAAGCACCAGTTGAGTACGTTAGCTAAATGTATATATGAATGTATATATTTTATTCATTTTAACCATTGTATGGCTAAGAAACCATTTCAATGCTTTTACAGTATTATTTCGCAATCCTCATTTTACTGTACACACTTTTTATAATAACTAGTCTTGCAATTGTGGCAATTCATTTCTCCTGCATGAGAAGAAAGACTGTTCAATAAATACTACCTTTTTATTGAAAACGCCCGTCTCTCTATTTCTCTGCATCTTGGTGAAAGTAATCTGCAAAACTGACTGAGTAAAATAACTGTCTATTGTTTCACACAACTCTAGAGATTGACTCTTTTTCTAAGGAGCAAAGTTGTCATGTTTATGCGGTTGTTGGAAAACTGAATCCCTTCTTGTCTGTACGAGGGAAGCTGATCACTTCCTATTCAGTCAAGAAAGTTTCCAGTGACCTCTGAGCTAGTTGGTAACAAACCCAATTAAGTTTAGCATAGTCAGTAGAGACCTGGAAGACCGCACTTCTACGTCCATACTATTGTTTATGTTATTCCAATGCGCAGGGCCTATTGGGAAAATAGGAACTACACTACAACCCCATTTCAGACCCAGCCATATGCAAATCAGTCTTGAACCTGTTCCTCACGAGAACAGTCCAGCGTGCACTGCAAAGCCAGGTTTTTAGTCATGCAGTGAACTCCAACCCTGCAACTCCGCCTGGCTCGCCTGTGAATCTCCAATGCTGCAGACATCTTCTTGCCTGCCAATCCAGCAACACAGTGAACACCATCCCTGCAACACCACACCTAAAAGGAGAATATATGGTTAAGAACCATCCTTAAGGTTAGTGCAGTACTGGAAAGTGTATCAACCAAAGACTTGTTTTTATGATCCTGAATAGCCGAAAACAGGACAACTCTTGAACAGAAAGACATGGTGGGTATTATTTAACACGCATACCGAGGCCTTGATATTAGTGCCCAGTGACATTCTTATGTTCCATCCTTTATTGTGCGGTAGTTTGTGAATCCAAAAGCACTCTCTTGCACACATTGTGGCTATTGTTGAACAACTAAGGTGTACCTTAGTTTATGATGTGAAAACACAATATAGCTTTTGCCGGGAGTGCCAAAATTCCAAGGGTAACAGTTGATTTTGGAAGTCTATGCAGCAATATATTCATTATTTTGTAAGTAACAGTTAGTACACATGTCAAAGTTGGGAAGGAATGTTTCAGAACTATTCATTTGCTGAATAACATTTATATTTGTATTTGCAGTACAGCTCAATGCACACTACAATGCGCACATGTCAAGACGACGCTCTCCAGTACTGAGAGGAGACGTATGTATGACTTTAAGAAGCCGGTGGCTGAGCTCGAAGGCATGCAAGTCTCTCTGTTATTTTGCCCCAACCCCACTTCCCTTCTTGGGCGGCAGTTGATTCAGGGTTCCAATTCCCTGATCAGACGTCACACTAGGAGAGATACGAGGCTCAGCATCGCCTTTGCCGACAAGAGTCAGGTGAGTGGCATGACAGAAAGCCAAGCCTCATACACTCTTCTCCACTCAGAAATGGACTTGCACAATCTATTCAGTGTTCACAACCTAGCTCAGGTGCTTATGGAGGAGGCCCCTAGTGCTTTAGAATTGGCTAAGGCATTAGCTGACTTACACTACAAAGTCCAGTCCTTCCAACAAGAAAACCTGTCGCTGAAAAGCAAATTGGTATGGTATTGCCACTGTTATTACCCTTGGCTACTGGATACAGGGGCTGTGCCTAAAGGCACATGCCCGGATTAGCACCCCCTCATTTTGGAGTGTCTGGGCACCTAGCAACACAGTCTGTAAGTTCCTCAAACCAGGAAGAGGCACCTGGTCATTGTCACTGGCATCACACCCATGCTTGTTCTGGTGGCTTCGCCGAGTGCTTCTTTGGAGATAGTGCCAAGTTTCATGCATTCTGGATCAGTGCTAGTTGCTGTTTTTGTGCAAACCTGCAGAAGGTCCCAGTAATACCACAAGAATTGCCTTCATCTTTTCCTATCTTGGAGGCACTGCAGCCAATTGGGCCATCCCAGTCATCGAAAACAATAACCCTGTTTTGCATGATTTTAGAAGGTTTAAGGAGATGATGCATCATCTCTTTGCTAGACACACCTTTGTTCAAGCGAGCAATAATGAGCTGTTGAACTTGCGACATGGAAGTAAGGATTTACTTTCCTACATTGCATCATTCAGTGGGTTAGTCATGGACACTTAGTGGCCAGAGGAGAAGAGAAACTCAATCTTTTATAGAGTACTGAGGGATGAGCCTAAGAACACGTTGGCCCATGTTGTGGATCCCCTGTTGGATTGTTCTGAATTTATTGATTTAGGCATGGGACTAGATCACAGGCTATCTGAGCGAAGAAGTGAAAGACCTCGTAGAGAGCCTAAGATATTATTCATTTGGTCGGAACTAAAGGAATCGGATCTCAAAAGTCATGACAATTCTGAGCCCATGTAAATCAGGGGACAGGAAAAAAGCGCAGACGAAAACTGAATGTATGCCTCTATTGCAGCAAGGTGGGACATTTCACTAAAGAATGCACTGTGGAACCAAAAGGATTTTGACAACTTGTAGCCACCAACAGTGATGCATTACAGGAAATCCAAGAGACCTGGCTAGAGTAGAGGTCAACCAGTCTGGTGTGTATAAGACCTCACAATATTTGGCAAATACCTTGAGTAACGTCCCATGGCACCTAACCATACCTGTAACCATGATTACCTCTCCACAACAGCGGAAAATCGTACTCATGCTCCTCGACTCCGGTTCATCTGGAAATATTTTAGACCTCACCCTTTCTAGCTCCTTGAAGATTCTGAGGATTAAAAAGGCAGAGCCTGGACCTGTTAGAGCAGTGGAAGGCTCCAGACTCTCTTCAGGCATGATTGAATATCAGACAGCACTAATCGATCTGGTATGTGAGAACAGACATACCTAGACTCTGACCTTTGACCTGATCTACACACCTATGTAAGGGGATTTATTAGGAGTTCCCTGGCTCAAGCTCCACACCCTGAAATTGATTAGGTCTTACGCTTGGTAACTCTGGGGTCACACTATTGTCAAACCCATTGCTATGTCACAGCACATGAATTAGTATCACCCTTAATTTGTGCTTCGCTACCTATTGAATACCAGGATTTTCAGGATGTATTCGATGAACAAAAGGCAATACAATTGCCCCTCTCATTGAGAATTTGACTGTCGTATAGACCTACTGCAAGGCGCGTCCTCCCCTGTCCTCGCATCTATGGCTTGTCTGATCCTGAGAGCAAGCATCTAAAGAGTTACCTAGATGAGCACCTTGTGTTAGGCTTCATTTGACATTTAACCTCTGCTGCATCCTTGTCACTCTGCTTTGTCCCTCAAAAGCATGCATTGACTACAGGGCATTTAATAAGGTACAATTAAAAAAATGTTATCCGTTTACACTAATCCCCATCTTGCTGGACCAGGTTTGTGACTCTACAGAATACACTAAACGCGATTTGTGTGGGGCATATCACCTTTTTAGGGTGAAGGAGGAGGACAAATGGAAGACAGCTTTTTGAATCAAGTTTTTTTTCCTTCTGATATACCATCATGTCATTCGGCCTGTGTAATGCCCCCGCTGTATTTCAATTCTTTATAAATGAGGTCCTAATAGATCTGCTGGACATATGCGTCATTGTGTACATTGATGACATCCTCATTTATTCCCAAAACATGACCCATCATAACACTCATGCACGAACAGTCTTACAGCGCTTCCGTGGCCATGCTCTTTTCGCCAAGGTAGAGAAGTGCACATTTCACACTCAAAAAGTTGGGTTTTTAGGCTTCTTCCTGTCACCTGAAGGAATAACCGTTGATACAAAAGACGTCCAGGCAATTTTGGATTTGCCAGCCCCAACCTCCATTAACGAGGTACAGAGTTTCTTGGGCTTTGCCAATTTTTTGGAAGGCTCATCACTCACTTCTCCGACATTGTAAGTCCCATTATGAAACTATCGAGGAAGAAAGCACACTTAATTTGGTTGTAGTTGTAAGAGGTGGCAAAAGCCTCCTGTTCATTGAAACTGGAATTTACATCAGCCTCGATACTAAAATACCCTGATCCCACACAACCATACTTTGTGGAGGCAGATTCCTCTTAGGTGGCAGTAAAGGAAATCTTATCACAACACAACATTTTTATAGGACACATGCAACCCATTGCCTACTTTTCCAAGAAGTTGCTGCCTGCTGAGCAGAAATACACAGTGGCTGAATGCAGGTTGCACCCCATTAAACTTTGCTTTCAGGAATGGTGGCAGTACTTACTCAGAGCACAACACAACATCATCTTACACATGAATCATAAAAACCGTCAGTTTTTCAGATCCTTGAAGGCCTTGACCCCACATCAAATCAGGTGGCTTCTATCCTTTAGTGAGCTCAAATTTGTGATCACGCACAGACCTAGGGCCCAACAGACTAACACTGATTTATGATCACGATGGGGACATGAAGGCCAGGACATGAGTCAGGCACCACCACAAACCATCCTTGCTCTGGAACACATTATTGGGCTATGCGACCAAGACCCGTTTCTAGGCAAAGTCTGCCAATGCAATAAACAAGCAGACATAGGCAAGTGGGTGGACAAAGAGAACAATTACATGTGTGTTGGGGTGCTTTATCACAGCACTACATTGTATATCCCCCACTAACGACCTGAGAAAGGAAGCCGTGGCCTGGTGCCACAACACTCCATTAGCAGGGCACCCTGGGATACAAAAAAACCTGAGTGAACTGAAAACAGTTCTTTTGGTAGCCAACCTTGTCCAAAGACACGAGCGATCATGTCCAGATATGCCCCATATGTACCTAAATTAAAGCTTCCTACAGGTTTATTGGGCCCATTGCCTGTGACCCCACAACGATGTCATACCATCAGCATAGACTTCATCACTGATTTGCCTGCTTCCAATGGTTAAACTGGGCAATCGTAGATGTGTTTTCAAAAATTGTGCATTTTTTTACTTAAAACAGATCCCAACTTCAAAGACCCTCTCTCTTTTGTTTGTTCAACACATACGGTATTTGCATGGACTCCCCTCAGTCATTGAGTCTCAAAATTGGTTTCCCGATTTTGGCACGACCTGTGCAAACCTTTAGACATTGACACTCCACTCTCGTCTGCCTACCACCCACAAACTAATGGGCTGGCCGAATGAGTAAATCAAGCCCTGGAACAAACCCTGAGGTATTTTCTGACAACCAATCTCACTGAGTGGAAGACCTTATTGCTGCTGGCAAAATTCACCTACAAGAATTCTAATCACACTGCTACTGGGGTATTGCCCTTTTACTGGTTAACTGGGACAAACCCATGTATGTTACCTGAGGATTTTGCCAGCCATACTGGTCCTGTGCCCACTGTACAGGAGTTAATAACACATTTGTCCTTACAGCAACAAGAAGTACTCAAACATTTCCAACAAGCAAAAGCAGACATGAAGAAGCAGGCCAATAAACTTCGTATAAAAGCCCCTAATTGCAAGTAAGGGGATCAGGTTTGACTCTCCACAAGACATCTATGGCTCCAGGGACCATGTAAGTTACAACTTCGATATGTGAGTTCATTCCCTCTGGACAGTAAAATCAATCCTGTAGCCGTACGCTTCCTATTACCCGATGACTTACCTATCCATCCAATATTCCATGTGTCCGTACTAAAACCCTTATGTGTCCAGACCCACCCAGCACCTACCCCGCTCCCATAGCTACTGATCTATGGTTGGAATTTGAGGTTCAACAGATCCTTGATGCCAAAAGAGTGAAAGAGCAATTAAATTACTTCATAGACTGGAAAGGGAGTGGTTCAGATGATCAATCATGGTAACCAGCCGTCACAACCGCATCTTGGTTCGCCTCTTTTATGCACGCCAGCCCAACAAACCCTGCCCAGTAAGCCCTTATTTCCAGAGGGAACTGTCATGACTGTGACCTCCTTGTGTACTCACTCCTCCTATACCTTGTGTGTAGGGGGCTTGCGAGATCAAGCACACGTCTTATTGACTCCCTGGCTGTTCAGGAGACTCATTACCTCATAGGCTTGACAATGTTCTCACCATGTTAATTACCCCTGGGGCCCTAGGCCACTGAATCAAGAAACACTAAAGTACAAACAGTAACGTTCCCCAGGGCCTTCAGGCCAACTCGTCATGACTGGTGATATTTGGGCTGACTCAGAGGCACATGACTATGGAGATATTTGGGATGACTCATAGGCACATGACCATGGGGATATTTGGGTGACTCATCAGGATTTGGGAATAGCATTTATACTGCACTCAAACCACGAGGCAGTGCTTGGCTTAACTGCTGGTTGAAGAGGATGGATCCGAGAGTGAGCCGTTTACTGCGATACGGGCTGAAGGGGTCTGGTAAAGGGCCATGATCATCCTAATATATGACTCCCCCAGGTTGAAGGTCTGCATGCAATGCTCTAGGATGGCCCAGGAGACCTTATAAAAGGCCTTCTCTGCGCCTAGTGCTATCTCTACAGCTGGCTCTGGTTTCATGGAGATTTGGTCTAGGATATGGCAAAAAAGCTGTGTGTTGTCGTTAGACATACGGTTACGCATGAAACCGACTTGGGCGTTGCTGATTAATTTGGGTAGAACCGTGTTTAGTCTTACCGCTAGAATTTTGGCACAGATTTTACAGTCCACGTTAATGAGGGATATGGGTCTGTCGTTTTTTGGTAGGTGGTGGTTTTTGCCATCTTTAGGGATGACTTTTATAGTGGCCTCTGTCATGGATTGGGGTACGCTCCCTGGGTTTGCAACGCGGTTGAAGACCCTTTTCATGGTTGGGGCTAGTTGGGTTAAGAAGGTCTTATAGAAGTCAGCCGTGTATCCGTCCGGGCCGGAGGCCTTATTTTTTTTAAGTGACTTGACTGCCATCTCTATTTCCGTGGTGTTGATTTCCTGCCCTAGTCTTGCTGTGTCTGCGGGGTCTAGCTTTGGTAGCCCTAATCTGTCAAGGTATCTTGCACATTCTTCCTGGCTACGTGTTTCCTCCGACTTCTATAGTTCTGAGTAAAATTCCTGGAATGTATTTAGGATCTCCTTGTGTCTTGTGTGTGTTTTGCTGTTCGAGTCTGTAATCGACGAGATTGCCACTTGGCTGCATTTGTGTTTCAAGTATGATGCTAATCGTTTCCCCGCTCTCTTGGTTTCGCAAAGGTTAAGTGTTTTGCATTTGTTGAACCACAGTCCTGCATTTGTGTTTCAAGTATGATGCTAATAGTTTCCACGCTCTGTTGGTTTCGCAAAGGTTAAGTGCTTTGCATTTGTTGAACCACAGTCCTGACCTCTCACTCTAAATGTTGTTGTATTTATATTTGTGCTGTGTTAGTGTGGAGAGCAGTTCTTTGTCATTTGTGGTTTTTACGTGGTCTAGTTCTAGCTTTTTTATCTCCTCCTTGAGTTGGTTTATTCTCAGGTTCGATTTTTTGTTTATTCTTGCCTTAATTCCGATTAGTTAACCCCTGATCGTTGCCTTTAGGGCATCCCACAGTGTGTCAACTTTAGTATCTGGGGAGTCATTGTGGGTTAGGTAGTCTGTTGTTGCTTCTTCTATCTCTTTTTTGTTTTCTGGGTCTGCCCGAATTTCGTTGCTAAAGCGCCATCTTCTGGGGACCGCTTCGGTGTGACAGCAGCTTAGCTTGAGACTGAGTGGTCAGAGACCAGTCTTGGTGCGATATCTGTTTGTTCTATCAGATGTGTGTTTGAGCCTGAGACTAAAATATAATCTATCCTGGTGTTGGAGTTATGTGGGTTGGAATAGAAGGTGTAGTCTCTAGTGTTGGGATATTGTAGTCTCCATGCATCTTTTAGGTTGAATTTGGTGCAGATGTTTTGTAGTGCTGTGTGAGAGTTGGTGGGGTGGTACTTTCAACTTTCAAGACGATTGTATGCCAATTATATGATCAAGCGGGATATTGAAATCTACTGCCACGATCGTCAGTTCGTCTTGAGGGAGTTTAAACTGCAGCAAGGAACCAGAAAAGGATGCCCACTCTCGCCAGCACTCTTCCTCCTGGCCTTAGAACCCCTCATTCAGGATATAAAACTAAACAACGGCATAAAAGGGGTTGGCATTAAAGGTACAGTAGTTAAACTAGCCGCTAACGCGGATGACATTCTAATCCTAACAGAACAACCAAAACCTTCAATTCAGGCCCTGATGAACACAATAGCAGAATACTCAAAACTATCAGGATATAGACTGAATAACGAAAAATCTGAATGCAAACCGCTAAAAGTCCATTGCACGAAAGACGCAATAGGGGACTCGGGACTGACTCGGCAGACTGGATACATCAAGTATCAAGTATTTAGGAATACACTTTGGCACTGACCTGATCAACACACTAAGACACAACGAAAAAAAACTACTAGAAAGGGTCAAGAACCTGCTAGAGGCCTGGTCCCCGAAATTCATAACATGGTGGGTACGCATTGAAACGCCAATGATCAATTATCTAATAGTCATACTGCCGCTCCTGTTCACAGAAGATTTCCACCGGAAAATAGACAACATGCTCACTAAATTCCTCTTGCGTGACAAAAAGGCAAGGATTAATATAAAGAAAATGAGACTAGCGAAAATACAGGGTGGGGTGAATCTGGCAGACTTCACCCCAAATCACATTCTCCGACCTGAAAGCAGCTCACCAACTAGAAAACATAGACCTATACAGATTCCTAAAGGTTAAAGCAGCCCTTTTCAAAGACAAACCTAGCAAGTAGCCAACCCTCGATCTTCAGGTATGTAGCAAATATCAACAAATTAGGGCACCAAGTATTACAAATATACAGGCTCCTACGCCCGAAAAGCACCAAACTTAATGCCAAAACAACTGAATTCTGGAACAAACAGATCCACCCCCACTAAATGACCAAGAATGGAGAAATATGTGGGCCTCTGACACAAGAAATAAGATATCCCCGGTGCTAGCACAGATAAAACTCTGGCTACTCCACAAGACCTTCTGGACCCAGACCGCCTACACACACTTGGCCTCAGAGAGAACCCCCTTATGCTGGAACTGCAACACAGAGAAGGGGGACCTAGCACACCTTATCTTCCATTGTCCAACACTCATGTTATTCTGGGATAGAGTCTTTGATTTTATAGACAATATGTTTAAAACAAAGCCAAAGAGGGATTTCGCCTCGCTACGGCATTTATTTGAACTGATCTCGCCTCTGATAGAGAGAAAGAACTAATGCACTTACTACTGACAGCGGCGGTCAAACTTATGCTGAACATCTGGAAAGACGCTAGCAAAACTACCTTCCAAGGATGGATAAACTGGGTCACTCACCTCAGAGGAGCGGACCGGCTGGCACTACAGTACTGCCCCTGGAAAGTGTCTTCTAGGGGGTTGTGGGAAGTGCTGGACAGGGCCCTTGACCCCTACAAACCGCCATAGACGGATGAACCTAAAACTTGCTTCTGGGGGAGACTTGTAAATGAACTCACTAACCCCGAGTGTGAAAGTACGTAAGACGGTTGATGTATCGTTCGCTAATGCCATGTATGAATACCTCTCTAGGGATCTAGCCTACCCCCCCCCCCCTCTGTCCTCTTTTTCTAACTTTCTGTCTTTCCTCCTTACACTTCTCTTGTCTAGTGAAACTCAACCAGCAGGTGGGCAATCACACTACAACAATATACTAACAACATATGCCAATTGTGACTTACCCTGCAACAGTATTAATGATTGTATACAGTATATAAAAATAAATAATAACAAAAATTTACGGAAAAAAAAAGAAGAGGATGAATCCTCTTCAACAATCCCACTCACTTAAATATCTCCACGACCCGACCGAGATTCTTCTGCATTGCAGTTCTCCTGCGAATCTCCGACACTGTGGACATCTTCCCCCTTTCAAATCCAGTGACGCAGCAAACTCCATCCCTGCAATGCCGCATAGCTGTCCTGTGAATCTCTGATGCTGCGGACATCTTATTCCCTGCAAACAACGACGCAGCAAACACCATCCCTGCAATACCACACCTAAAAGGACAAAACATGGCTAAGTACCATCCATAAGGTCAGTTCACTAACGCGAAGCTTATCAACCAAAGACTTGTTTATATGATGCTAAAAATCTGAAAACAGGACAAGTCTTGAACTTTGAGACATTGTGAGTATTATTTAACACGCATACCGAGGCCTTAGTATTAGCGCCCAGTGACATTCTTATGTGCCATCCTTTATTGTGCTGTAATCTGTTAATTCAAAAGCACACTCTTGTGCACCTTGTGCCTAGTGTTGAACAAACAAGGAGTACCTAAATGTGTGATGTGAAAACATGATATAGCTTCCTTCTGCCAGGAGTCCCGCAACTCCAAGGGTAACAGTTGATTATTGGAAGTCTATGCAGCAATAGATTCATTTTCATGTAAGTGACTGTTAGTACACATCTCAAAGGTGGGAGGGAATATTTTGTGACTATTCATTTGTTGAATAACCTCTCTACTTGTACTTGCAGTACATTACACACATATCACAACGACAGTCCCCAGAACTGAGAAAAGACAAATGTATGACTCCAAGAAGATGGTGGCTGAGCTCGAAGGAACGCAAGTCTCTCTGGTTGTTATTTTGCCCCAACCCCCCTTCCCTTCTGGAGTGGCAGTTGATTCACAGTTACAATTCCCTGATTTGACGCCACCCTAGGAGAGATGGGAGGTCCAGCATTGTCTCTGCTGAAGAGAGCCAGGTGAGGGACATGACATCCACCACCTCTGACATCCCTGTCATAGGATCCTACTTTATAGGATCTCATAGACAGGTGAAGGAGGGGAGGCACGACTGTGGGTCTGTGCTTATTTCCAAGAGTACATGCAAACAGTGAGATGTAAGTCAGCTATTCTACATGTTTCTGGTATAACACAGAGTTCCACGGGGATCATTGCTTAATCCCCACTCTTTATAATATTTATGTCACTACATTGTCGAATCTAACGGTTACTCTGACTATCATTTTCCAATATATGCAGATTACAGCCAGTTAATTTTGAGGATGGATGAAGAGCAGGGGTTTAGCAGGACATGTAGACCATGCCTTGGGTGAAGTCACCCTTCTTCAGAGTCCACTGGGCACAGCCATGTCCTGCATCCAGTTAACCTAACCCTGAACCCACAAGTCACTGACCATTTGCTTACCAATCATGTTCTTTGCCTAAACTCCCTGCCCTCCAGAAACGACCTGTAATGGCCTTTGGCTGTGCTCAGTGCAGCTAGTCCATAGCGCCCACTATGCTATAGTTTTTTCTGAGTCTGGTGGCTCGGTGGACTATTGCTTCTACTCCAGGTATGTGTGTTCGACTTCATGGCCATAGGTATGAGTCCCAAAAGGCCCACTAAGTTTTTCTCCTTCAGAAGTCAATAAAATAAGTACCATTTAGTTGGGCAACACTAAATATCTGCTATTTCGGCACTAGCTACCCTTCAAGGTGAAGGCGTACTATACAAATACTTATATTATGTTATGTTGGCAAATGTAAGCAGGCACTAGTCACAGAGTGTTGTTTTTGGCAATGCTATTTAGGCAGTATTTTTCCCTTCTAACCATTAGTCATGTTTCTCAAGTGAGATGTTGTTGCATTTTTGCATATCAATAACCACCTGGAAGAATTCCAATGGAAATGGAAAAAGCACCTTTTGAGAACCTCCTGTAGCTTCCACCCTCTTTGACCGGACTACACGAAATTTTGTAAGTTGAAACCTATTTAAGTCTTTTTTTTTAATTTTTAAAAAGTTTCATCACAGAGCGACAGATTTACAACCAATGGCAACAATGCATTTTTCTACAGGTTAATGCAATACAAGTATGTACTACTATTAACTGTTACTGGGGGGAGAGCATAGACTAGTATGCAGTTCATATTGGTACCAGTACAGAGTTATGGTTACGTTTAGAGTTATACGGTAGGGAGGTATGGAGGCCGCCTCATTCCATGCTTATTGATAAAGAATGGAAAAAAATAATATCTTCTGCTGACTGTGACTAGCAATCTTTATGATCAAAAGAGACTCTGGCGGCCCTACAATGCTTTTCTACAGTACTTTGTAAGCCAATCACCTCATGTAGTGTCGGCAGAGGACATTTTTTTCCCAGCTAAATAGATTTCTTTTACTTAAAATTCGGGGTTCACAAATCAGATCATCGGCTTATCCTGCAAGATATTGAAAATGTAACCCTTTGAAAGCATTCAGCACACTGTTAAACTCAACATTTCGCAATACCCTCTGATAGGACTGTTCTCCTTCAATTAGTCATAGGGTCTGCTGCTTTGTGACACTTCTGAGCTTCACGCAAAACCTCGTATGAATCTGTATGTGCTACTATAGTGGAGAGTAAAACTTTGCTACGGGATTGTAAGCATCTCAACCACAATCTCAGTCATCGCTATTTCCAACTCAAGAACTTTATTAAAGGCAGACTACTGTAGGTTATAGAAATAATGCCTGTTCCAAACGCATACAATGTTCCTGAAAAAGTAGTTTGAATAGATGTTAAGGTTACAACAATCACCCAGTCACCACTGGGACAGTTGTAAATTTTACCCGGCATCCTTTAAACTCACTTACAATTGCTAAAACAGCAAATTTAGGGGCAGATTTACAAGCCCCTTGCGCCACTTTTCCCATGTTAAAAGTGACGCAAAAGTGGCGCAAGGGGCTTGTAAATCTACCCCTTGGTATTTCTTTATTTTAATAATAATGTCAACCCCATACCCCATACCCTTTTCCCTGGGCAAACGGAAGGGCGGGATATCATTAACCTCTATAAATAGGCTAGCAGCACCCTGTTTCATGCAAAGCCTGACTGACAATTCAGGCATGACATTGGGGTAGCGGGAACAGGATTGTCATGGCAGGGTGGCAATCATACAATTACAACTTTGTAGCTGTTTAATGTACCCGTTTTTAAGCACGTGCAACATTTTTTGCCCAAACTGGTCATAGAGAGCAAGCAGAACTGTATTTTTCTGCACCCTCGGGCCAAAGTGCATTGCTAGCTGGAGGTCAGAGAGCTTGAAATAGATGGGAGATAAGATGCTACAGGAACATAGTGCGATTTTTTTTAAACTAGAGCGTCTATTTTTATGGGCAGAAATATGAACTGTTACTTTAGAGCTTAGATTCCAAACGCGCCTTAAAGTCCATCCAAAATTAGACATTCACAACATTTTTGCCTGAGCCCAGTGCCAATGTTTGCAGATGGTCACAAAAAAGTAAAAATAATGGAAAAGGCTTTCAATAAGTCTGGCTTTCCCAAACAAATGGGGACTGTCAGAAGCTTAGGTGGTGCTTTGACAATATGATTATCCATTGTACGCTTCCAGGTAGCAGGGATTTGTGTCCCCGTCGCTGCTGGTGGAGAAGCCTGTGTTTTCGGCTCCGTAAAGAGCCCCTCTCTGCTCTCCATTTGAAGCAGGCATGTACAGGCTTGAGGCTGGGCCAGCAGAGAGCCTTTGTAACCAGGCTCAGGTATTCACCGCCATCTTTGTTCCAAATGGGGGGGTCCACAGTACAGTAGAATGGACCAAGAGCCAGGAATGAGCCCGCGGGGCAGATTCCAACCCTGTGACTCACAAGCCACACAATGCAGCATTTTGCTTTAGGCCTTTCTTCCCATTAAAATGGAAAAAAACAGCAAATAGGTAAATCTGAAGAAAAATTCAATAAAAGAATCCGCCAAATATCAATGGCTTTTCGTCTACTCAAGTTCTCTTCTCTAGAAAAATGTGATTTAGTAGCCAGAACTGATCAATTTACTCACGTGACCTTATATAATGCCGGGTTTTATAACCTTTGGCAAACAATTATTTGTTGTACTTCTGAACTCACATCACATCTCTTCAGATAAGCTTTTTCTAAGCCCAGGTCATACAATGTTCTTTTAGTTGGAGGTTTGTTACTTTTTCTCAATTCATCAAAGTCTTTTTTCACCTGTAGCGTTTAGGTTTTTCGCATTGTATTTATGTTCTTCCATTGTGGTATGAAAGATAGTTTCTCGTGTGGTAATTTTCGTTTAATAGCTATGATTGCTTTTTATTTGTGTTTTTATTTCACGGACTTCTGTGTGATTCATACATTTTGCAAATAGTTTATAAAAGTAAGGTTAAGCTCTTTTTTCTCTTTAAAGAAAATCCAGCATGTTTAGGTTTTCTGAATTTACCAAGTGCCTCCCACAACTTAGCCCTTTGTTCTGTGATATCTGATGAATTCATTTAATCCTGCATTTCTCCTAGTTGTTGCATAAGTGTAGAAAGCACAGCAGCTAAGAAACCGAAAAAGGCACACTCTGCTTTCTGTTTCCGAGCTTTTCTGGCTGAAAATGAAGCCCTCCCTCGGAGAAATATCGGGTTAAATGAATCCATGACCACTTTACACATTGCGGGCGCATAAACACTGGAGCTTGGCTCGGAGAGTGCAGCCCGCCATGTTATGGTGCAAGGAGTTTTAGTGATAGAAATTATACTAGAGGCAGGCACCATAAGCAGGAGTGTCATGAAGCCCTTGCTTTATCAGCTTAGGAGGGGATGGATTTGTATTTGTATTTGTATGTCGATTTGTAGAGCGCGATTGCTGCCCGGGGGGAAGCATCCTCTGTGCACTGAGTTAAAGCCAACAAAGCTGCTGTCAGGGCACTAGCAGGGTGATCCGTCAGGGGACCAACTGGGCGAGACTGGGACAAGACAGGATAACTGAAGTGTAATACAAACAAGAGAGTACCTGAAGACTGGAAGGGAAGCAGGATAGAATCAGGGGTGCCATGAAGCCCCTGTTTTAGCAGCTTGAGAGTGGAATGATTTGTGAACTTTAAGCTAAATATCTTTATGCCAGTTGTGTTTAACATAAACTGCTTTTAAATTGTTGTTTATTTCTCCTTTGACTGCAATTGAAGACACTGACCCCCGAATTGATGCTTATAAATGCCATTAATGAGCTGTGGGGATAGGGGTTACAAATGATACAGAAAGGCACAGGAAAAGAAAAGAGCAGGAGGAGGATTAAAGAAAAAATGGAGAAATAATGGATGTATCGATAAATGGAGAGAAGAGCGGATGGATGGAGAGAAGAGTGAATTGATGGCCGGGGAAAAAGTAGATGAATGAAGAGAAGAACGAAGACAAGGATAAATGGGTGGAGAGAAAGTTATACGTGGACTTGGATGGATTGAGCACTGGGTGGATGAAGGGATAGGCAGTGGAAGGAAGGAAAGGAATGTAGGTGGATGACAAGAAAGAAGGGGAAAATGATGGGTAGCTGGTTGGGAAAGACAAAGAAGGATGGAGAAAAGGAAGAATGGATGCATGGATTGATAGATGAAAAAGAAAGAAGGATGGAGGGAAGGAAGGATGCATGAATGAATGAAGAAGGGAGGAATGATTGGTGGCTGAATGAAGAGAAAGAAAAAAGAGAGAAGGATGTATGGATGGTTGGAAAAAGAAAAAAGGATGGAGAGAAAAAAGGGATTATTCGTCAATGAATAGATAGAAAAAAGAAAGAAGGTGAAAAAGGATGAGCCATTTCTTGTGCATAACCTCCTGTAAAATATATGGCTTTCTTCACCAATTTGCTTAAACATTTTTCTTTAAAATGAACAACGAATCGCAATGTTTTAAAAACATTCTTTAGGAGTGACTCCTTGATTATCCCTTGGAAGAGCTGCTACAGTATGAAGTCCTTAACAAAGGTGACATTTTCATGAGTGTCCATATAGAACGGCATTGGAAACGTCTACCTTTTTGGCAAAATTATTTAAGGATTGAGGTGAAAAATATACCATGTGATCAAAAGGTTTAGCAAATTCTCTTAGGAGAAAGGAACCACACTAAATTTTCCATTTTGGATATGGTTCAAAATTGGCTGTGTTTTATTTTTCTGACTACTCCCCTGACTACAAGACTTACCCAAACCAGTTGAGTCTCAGTGGTAATTGGTCAGGTTAGCAGATGATACACTTATAGTGTGTCTTACGATGTTTCACCGTGAAACCTTTGTATTTTGATGACACTAAATATAATTGTTTAAATAACACTTCATGTCTGCCTTAGATTAGCCATTCTCTAGTGCATTTTCTTCCATCTTCCTAAAACAATCCTTAGCCACGATATCCATTTTACCCACCAGAAGAAACCCTTGCTCCTCCCCCTCTTATGGGAGGTGCCTAAACAGTCTGTTGTGTAGCGCCACATGTTCATTTTTACTGAGGGAAAAACCCTTCCTCCTCTGCGTCCTATAGGAAATGAGTAGGACAACATAGCCAGAAGATATCCTGAATTGTTATCTTATCAAGTCAGAACTGGAGGTTTTGAGTCAGTAAGCGTGCCGGAGGGTGGGAAATATGCACTGACTGCAACAAGGAAGAATGAAATTGGTTAATAGATTTCCTTAGCTTCTCATCCTGACTCTCCTTTCAATTGTTACTGAATAAAACAGAACAAAGCAAAACTGCTGAAATGTCTTGCCTCTCTTGAAAATAGCTTGTATAGTAGTACAGTAAATGCAAAATCGCTTGCAAGGGTCTTTTTTGTGTGTATTTAAACTAATTTGGAAACAGGAAATTGATCAAACTTAACTGATAGTGATTTTGAGATCAACTTAAATTAATTAAAAAACCTGTTTTTCATCTGATTCAACACTTATTTGATTGACCAAGTGGTAACAACTCACTGTAGTAAAATGCTACACGGGAAGTAGTTTTTATGAAAAATGTTTTAAATATCAAATTTGCATTTCATGGGGTACAGTTTTTTTAAAAAAAGCAATAAAGAATAATCAGCAATGTACAAGTGGACAAGACATATATAAAGCGATTTTGCATTTACTATATCTCAGCCCAAGCTCGCAAGGGTTTATTGGGTCACCCACCTACATATACTTGTATAGTAGTACAACATAACCTAACACTACCAAGTCATAAATCTGTTCTACCACTGGAAAAGGAACTTTAGTTCCAGAGTTACGTCTACCCTTAGCAATGAAAAAAAGGTGAAAGAAATTTCCCTCAACTGCCCTGCAGATGCCAATCAGAAGTGCTCCTCAGCCACTGCCCAGGAAGCCAACAGCCCCTTTGCAGACCTGCATTAGACACTAGCAAAATTGTGGACATTTTGAAACTCATATGCAAAAAAAGAAACATACCTCACCAAATGACACAGGATAGTTGTAGACAGCATTATTCACAACCTAGTAGAACCAGAAGTCAGAAAGAACTTTTTAAAGGATAAAGGGCTGTAAGAGGTTACTGGGTCCAAATTGTAACAAGCAGAGTTTTTTTCCCACAAGTGTCCTGATGCTTTACATTATTATTGAGCCTTAAACTAAGCAGCAAGTTTACCCCTTTACCGTTTGAACTTCATTGTAGCAAACTCGAGCAGTCTAAGGCACAACCTCTGAGGTGGTGCAGGTCAACCTCAATCAATAAACCATTGTCTAACCAGTGTGTTTTTTCTTAAATCCCCGAAGGTGATAAACATTTTGTCTAATGCAAGTTGTCCTCAGGTGGCACCCACCCCCTTTTCGGTTAGATGCCATATCCCTGGTGTGGGGTGCCTCAGTAATTTGTTATCTCTAATTTCCTTTGTTCACAACTTGTGCAGATTTCGTGCTTTGACATTCCTGTGGCCTGGGCCACAATCGCAGACTGAGACGGGAGCTACACTGCTCCTTCTTGTCTGTATCATTCTACAGAAAGAGGTCTCCTGGCAGGCATCGTGCTATCCTCTGGCTCCAATTGCTGATCCAAAGGCGCACGTCTCAGTGTGGTGGCCTGGTGAGGGTTAGGGTGATTGGTTTTCAGATGTGCTTCCTTAGACCCAATCTTAAACATTCCACCCAAAGAAAGCAGGGTCAACCCGGCTCGCAATTGTCATCCAAGCTAGGTTGAGGGTCTGCCGATGGAGGAACATCAAGCCCATCAGATGCTCTAATTGATTCTCACAGTGACTTTCAACCATGGGTACAAGCATTTTTAAGCAGCAGGTTTTCAAGGCTCTTTGCAGATGTCTTGATGCACCACTGATTGAAGTATTGAAAAATCTCTGTCCCAAATCATCTACGCACTATTGAATTGCCTTAATGAAAGCACTGAATGTACCCACAATACTTCAGAATGCCCTTCTCTGTTTTCGCAGGCTCCTCCATTTCTTGAGATGCAAACCATTTTGTTAACAACATGCAGTGCCAAGGCACAAGGCCTTATGTAAGGGCTTGGCGATGCCTGCCATACCTGGATTAAAAGAGACCATATTCTAAGTAGCCTTCATTGCATGCACTGGAAAAGTCTGCACCCCTCTTTAGTGGTCAGTGGGCTCCTTCCTTTGATATGTTGCAGGCAGTTGGTCCTGGCAAGATGCTCACTTTCCCAGATATTTTGTCCCAAGACAAGCAAGGGAAATTTGCAGTGAGCAAACCCCAAACTTCATGCTTAGATGCCATTCCCAGTCTCCACTGATGCTGAACCTCTATAATAGGTTCATGAGAATTTATGGCATATTGAATAGGTGTTTGAACCCCATCTTTAGATCCAGTTCACAGGCAGAGTTAGTGGATTTCAGAAGTTTAAGGCAGTTACCGTTTTTACATCCTCACTTAGAATGGCCCAGTCACAGTCGTTGTCTTAGTGTCAGCACCATGTAGGGATGAGTTGAGAGTTCCCTGTCAGGGAAGCCCAAAACAAAAGCACCAAAAATGGGTAGGCTTCCCCATTCACCGACCACGTAACCTCTAAGGGTGAACACCTCTCATGGAACAATAGACCAGTTTAGTAGCAGAGAAAGACTCTCCACTACAGAGGGGCCATATAACTCCTGTACTCCACCGCCTAGAGTCTAGTCCACTTTAAAGAGCCTGATGAAGGCTTTGAAGGAGCGGTGCAAAATACATTGCTGCTTGCTAGGCTCTCTCCACCAAAAATCCTGTGTAACATTCTTTCCCAGGCAAGTCTAAATGGATTCCTGGTAGCCACAGTAAAACACAGCAGACATGCATAGTCTGCCACAAAGTTACATGTTAAACAACCAACTAGCATTCATATCGCATATACATATAGTGAAAGATCCAGTTGCAGGAGTGTGACAGACCAATTTAAACTAGAGAGGTCTTCTCCTGCTGCAGACAAAATGATAAAAAACAGTTCAGTTACTAATGCCATCAAGCTGACACCACTATGATTCCTCCTAATGGGTGGCATGTACTTTTTCTACTGCAGCAGCCATACAATGGAATTGCATGGCAGTGTGCCTAGGTCAGGAAACTGACTTGTCAGAGATCACTGTAGATAGCTAACGGCAGGTGTGGCCTCCTCCCCGTGACACCTTAGCAAGTCATGGACAATGGCAATGGCAAAGATGCAATAGTTTTAAAACATAAAAGTACCAGTTGTGACTAGTGTTAATCACACTAGACACTAGGTGATGGCATTATTAACATGGGCTGGGACAGATTGGAGGGTTGCTCTGTGAGGACACTCAAAGGCCATGTCAGGCAGAACCAGCACTAGCAACAGCACCTGTGGCCTGGAGAAGGCAAGGAAGGAGTTGGCATCAAGTGTCCTCAGAAGTCCCTTCTCATCTGCTCCCTATGTCAATAATTCCATAGGGTATTTAGACCTGTGGAAGGTGGGAAACACCAAACAGAAAGGAGGAACAGCAAGCAGTGCAGTCCGAGGTGGAAAATACGCCACCTGTTCAAGTAAGTCAACTGCAGTAAATACTTTTTCATCAGCATGCTATTTTAAAGGGAATTACTAACAATAAATATGTATTAAGATCTTTAAGGGCCAAATGTAACAACTGCTCATTTAAAGTATCCTCCAGGATTACAATCACACAGCTCAGTTCATAAAGTCTAGTCACTTAAACACTTAAGCTTACCAGCCAAGGTTTGGTAATATGACAGGAAGGAACCAAAACTAAAAAGCCTAACCCTCCCATAAGTCGTTTTTGGGGTAATTGGAAAGAAACTGGAAGGCAGCAAAAACTGATAGGAAAGCAGTTGATTCTCAAAGAGAGGGGAGGAAAAGCCCAAGAATACATGAGTACTAGTTCAAAGTAGGTTAACTGGGTGAAGCAGCAGTCTTCAGTGTGGGGATAGGGGAGCTGGAATAGAGGCTAGCCCTGGGAAAATCATGAAAAAAGGTAATATTGAAAAGGGTGCTCTTAAGGGACTAGGGGGTATATTTACAAGAACTGGCGCTAACTAGCGTTAGCGTTAGTTAGCTGCAGGTTTCTTAACGCGGCCTATCACCGAAAATGATCTCCCTCTTAGCAATGTATTCACAATGCTTTGCTACATGGCGATAGTATCAGCTAGCCGTGGTAAAAATTGCAGCTAACACTAGCGTCAAGGCAATAAAAATTTGGACGTTAGCAAGAAAAAAGTGACAAAGGACCAATTAGTGGCAAAATAACTCACGTTACGCAGCCCAACGCCACTTTTTTTGCCTCTAGAGGCAAAAATAGCCTATAAGTCCACCTCCAATGAAAAAAATAAAATAAAAACAATTGAATGTAGAATTGAGCTCTTGGGCTGGATGGATTTAGGCCCAGATCCTTGTAGTGGGGTGAATGTATGACATTGTTCTACATTCTGCCCATCAACTGTGTTTTTTTGCAATTTTCACCCGAGTTTGCTGGGTATACTCAGACGTGAGTCCCAGGCTCTCCACACCACTGGAGTTAAGCTATCCAGGCTGATGAAGGCTGATAGCCAGAAACTGGTCCTTGGATGCTTGATTCCGGTCTGGGAAAGACATGGCTTTGTAGTTTGGACTGGACTGTTCCCATGAGGCACAGGGTCAGAGCTGATTTGCATATATCCAGTGTCTAACCCAGGGTGGTGTGGAGTGCAAAAAAACGATGGATTTAGGCCCAGATCCTTGTACTGGGGTGAATGTATGACATTGTTCTACATTCTCTCCATCAACTGTGTTTTTTGCAATTTTCACCCCGAGTGTGCTGGCTATACTCAGACGTGAGTCCCAGGCTCTCCACACCACTGGAGTCAAGCTATCCAGGCTGATAAAGGCTGATAGCCAGAAACCGGTCCTTGGATGCTTGATTCAGGTCTGGGAAAGACATGGCTTGGTAGTTCGGACTGGACTGTTCCCATGGGGCACAGGGTCAGAGCTGATTTGCATATAGCCAGTGTCTAACCCAGGGTGGTGTGTAGTGCAAAAAAACGATGGATTTAGGCCAAGATCCTTGTACTGGGGTGAATGTATGACATTGTTCTACATTCTGTCCATCAACTGTGTTTTTTGCAATTTTCACCCCGAGTGTGCTGGCTATACTCAGACGTGAGTCCCAGGCTCTCCACACCACTGGAGTCAAGCTATCCAGGCTGATGAAGGCTGATAGCCAGAAACCGGTCCTTGGATGCTTGATTCCAGTCTGGGAAAGACATGGCTTGGTAGTTCGGACTGGACTGTTCCCATGAGGCACAGGGTCAGAGCTGATTTGCATATAGCCAGTGTCTAACCCAGGGTGGTGTGGAGTGCAAAAAAATGATCGATTTAGGCCCAGATCCTTGTACTGGGGTGAATGTTTGACATTGTTCTACATTCTGTCCATCAACTGTGTTTTTGCAATTTTCACCCCGAGTGTGCTGGGTATACTCAGACGTGAGTCCCAGGCTCTCCACACCACTGGAGTCAAGCTATTCAGGCTGATGAAGGCTGATAGCCAGAAACCGGTCCTTGGATGCTTGATTCCGGTCTGGGAAAGACATGGCTTGGTAGTTCGGACTGGACTGTTCCCATGAGGCACAGGGTCACAGCTGATTTGCATATAGCCAGTGTCAAACCCAGGGTGGTGTGGAGTGCAAACAAACGATGGATTTAGGCCCAGATCCTTGTACTGGGGTGAATGTATGACATTGTTCTACATTCTGTCCGTCAACTGTGTTTTTTGCAACTTGGGCCAAGTGCAGCACAGATCAACAACTCCCCCCAAACCCCCCAACTGCCAAAATGAGCAGCCAGAGTCCCAGGGGAAAAGGAAATGCCGATGAAGAGTACATTTATGAAAAGAGGCACATCACTGGGAAAAACAGTGATGCATCACTTTTCATAGCCCCCTTGCAACACCATGGCAGCCAAAACCTAGAAAGCGCGGACAGTCCCAGGGGCCCGGAGGCCTCACTGGACCTGCGTCTGTGACCCAGAATGGGAGGCAGAGGTGCTGTGGAGTTGCTGGGCAGTGGACATTGAGGAATTGGCAATCACCCCTACCTGGTGGTGAACTCTGGCAGGTCGCATGGAGACACTTTGCTGACCTGTATGAGAAGACCGCCTGGCGCCTCTTGGAGCTGTGAACAGTAGAAGCGGGAAACAACCTTTACAACGCAACTTTTACAACGCACTACCATTACAATGAAACTTTTACAACGCAACATCCATTACAACGCATGCCATTACAACGCAACCATTACAACGCATGACACTACAACGCATACCACTACAATGCATGTCATTACAACACAATCATTACAACGCATACCATTACAACGCATAGAATTACAACACATAGTACCCTTACATTATCCAACACTTACCCTACTGTTGCCCCCCCCCCCTGGAGTTAGAATAGTAATTTGTACCCCTACACTATCCAACACTTACCCTACTGTTGCACCCCCTGGAGTTAGAATAGTAATTTTTACCCCTACACTATCCAACACTTACCCTACTATTGCACCCCCCTGGAGTTAGAATAGTAATTTTTACCCCTACACTATCCAACACTTACTCTACTGTTGCACCCCTGGAGTTAGAATAGTAATGTTTACCCCTACACTATCCAACACTTACCCTACTGTTGCACCCCCTGGAGTTAGAATAGTAATTTCTACCCCTACACTATCCAACACTTACCCTACTATTGCACCCCCCTGGAGTTAGAATAGTAATTTTTACCCCTACACTAGCCAACACTTACCCTACTGTTGCACCCCCTGGAGTTAGAATAGTAATTTTTACCCCTACACTATCCAACACTTACCCTACTGTTGCACCCCCTGGAGTTAGAATAGTAATTTTTGCCCCAACACTCTCCAACACTTACCCTACTATTGCACCCCCTGGAGTTAGAATAGTAATTTTTATCCCTACACTATCCAACACTTACCCTACTGTTGCACCCCCCTGGAGTTAGAATAGTAATTTTTACCCCTACACTATCCAATACTTACCTTACATGCAATGTAATGTTATGCGTTGTAATGGTATGCGTTGTAAAGGTAGTATGCGATGTAATGGAATGCGTTGTAAAGGTAGTTTTTAAAAATTCGTTGTAATGGCATGCGTTGTAATGGAATGCGTTGTAATGGATGTTGCGTTGTAAAAAATGCGTTGTAAAGGTATGCGTTGTAAAAGTATGCGTTGTAACGTCATACATCCAGTAGAAGCACTCCTGCGCACCAACGTAGGGAGGTCTGCATCACATACCACGCACCACCACTACACCGGGGTGCACCTAGGAGATTACCAATGGTGGGCTGCACCTCTCTGCATCACAGGCAGGGCAATGTTGCGCTGGACGGATTCTGCGGAGGGTCAGGCCCCTGAGCTATGCCGAACTTGTGTGGCGGCAGCACTGCAATTTCACACCTAAGGGGGCCCTGTTCCATCACCTGCATTGGGATGTTCCCCAGCGGATTTGGCCACGACTGCTGTACCCAGGCTTGTGAAATCCCACCTGGCTGAGGCTCCTGCTAGTTAAGTCACAGATTTGGAAAGAGTGCAATGCATTGAGCCCGGTGTTAATGTCTAGGTGAGGATAAGGTGGGATGCGTAGCGGAGGAGGCCTGGCGGTCGAGTCGGGCTGAGGCCTATCATCTGTGTGTGACGCACACCGTGCCCTGAGCAATCCCTGCTCTGCAGCTGACCTACATCACCGAGGGCACCGCATAAGACTGGTCGGGGACTCCACTAACTCGCTCAAGTCGCTGAGATCAGCCTTTGGTGGCAATAGGTCCCAGGGGCATGGGGGCCGGTTCGGGCCAGGCCCTTGGGTATAGAGCTTGATCCGCCGTTACTCACAGGGTAACACAGAATCTGGTCATCACTGTTAGATTGGAAGAGGCAAGTGGGTGGTGCTGCCTTTCCTTGCCCCCTGTTAGTTTGATTTTAGGTGTACGGGGGACTATCCCTTAGTCAACTTCCTCTTCCCACAGCGATGCCCCATCTGGTTGCTGCTGCTGCTGTCCCCATCTGCTGCTGCTGGTTCCTCTGACCTAGAGGGTAGGTTTTTGATTCCCTCCTGGACACGCAGGTTCCTGCCTGCACCTCATCCCTGGTGGTCTCAAAGCTGTCCAGCCCCTCGCAGCACTACTTAATGGTGGACGCTGTGCGTCCATGCGCAGCGGGTGTTCCACTGGTGCACCGAAGGAAAGCCTGTCTGCATCTGTCCGCCCATGTACCACACCCAGCCCCAGAGATCCTGCCTCTCAGACACTCCACCGCTACAAGGCCAGCACCCTCCTCGCCCCCTTACCCTGGACTCAACGACGCCTGACATCTATCATCACCAACGAATAACCTTGTACCCTGCGTCTGCCGAAACTGCAAACACACCTTCTGCCACATCAACACACCAGCACCTCTTGCCGCCCAGCCGACCAACTGTGCATCCAACCGGCTCAACTGCATCCTCCTCAATGTATACGGCCCCTCCAAAAATTCACCACAGAAGTCTGAGGCCTCCTCAATGCCACCTTTTCAGACATCACCTTCTTCACAGAATCCTGAACAAATCTCAGCTCTGGACCAGACATTGCAATCGCCATCTCCGACTGCTACAAAATCAACGGCAAGGAATTCCCCAACAGTCCAGGAGGAGGCATTGCCATCATCTACAAAAGCACACTCCAACTAACCATGCACTCTAATGACACAACGGCGACCATGGAACACCTCCCTTTTCAGATCCAGACCAACACCACCCTCTGCGGCACCCTTGTCTACAGGCCCCCGGCCCATGAACCCCCATTTACTGATGCCATTGTAGACCTAATCACATCCCAGGCTCTCACATCCACTGACTACATCTTACTCAAAGACCTCAAGTTTTACCTGAACAATCCCAGCGACCAGAACACCACCCTCTTCCTGGGGAACATCACCAACATTGGACTCAAGTAAATAGTCACCGCACCAACCCACATAGCCGTACACATGCTCAAGCCCTTCTTCTGCATTAGCGAGAACTTCAACTACAACTACAGACACACCACTGAACTCTCCTGAACCGACCATCATTATATACATCAGACCTTCACCACACCACCGTACACCACTTCCATCATCACCCCCTCCTCTCCGTCGCAGCTGGATCAAGGCCTCAGAAGTACTTCTTATCAACATCCTCAGCACCATCACTTGGCCGACGCTTACAGACACCAACACCGCAGCGCGCAACCTCCACCGATGGATCTCCAACTGCGTCAACACTCTGTCACCCCTCAAGAAAAGACCAGGCAAACAACACTTCAAGAAGGCCAACTGGTTCACAACATTAATTAACTCCGTAACACAGTCACCCTTACACCATGGCACAAGGGTACCTGCGTTGGCCAATGGCAGCCATTGTGCATCAATGTAGGTGAAAAATACAGTGGGGCTTATTTATTAGCCCCTTCTGTCAGTTTAAATTCGCCAGTGCATAATTTTCTTGACGTACTTGCAGAGTGAAGTTTGCACAACGTTGCGCCGTATTTACAAAGTGATGCATCTAGGCATATGTGTGACCTTGTGAAGCCCTGTGCCACATTATACCTGCATCAGGCATGATGTATGCAGGGTGTGCGTCCCCACGCAACAAAGCCCCGTAGGAGTGGCGCAGTGAAATCTGATATCAGTGAAATCTATCAGATTTCACAGAGACAATTCTAGGACGCCACTGGGTTAAAAACGTATGCCTGCCTCATGGCGCTATAAGGGTAACAAGTGCCATAGAGATGGGCTGGTCCCATTCATTGCTGCAGTTGCGTCATGCTTGCGACACAACTGCAGTGATGCGTGACTTTAGCGATGACAGATCCGTCAGGATTCCAGACGTATCTGTCATTGATTGCGACATGGAGCGCCAGACAGCAAATACAGTGTTGCCATGGTGTCGCAAGAAGGGAGCAGTAAGAAGTGTCCAATCACAGTTTTATTGCAGTGTTGCAATGCCTTCATGAATGGGGTCCAGTAATGCACCCTATCTTGTTGTTAGGGGGAATTCCTGACCTTTTATTTTGGCGCAGGGCAGCGCAGCCATATTCCTTGCTAGCTGTCCAGTACCGAGACATCTCATATGTGGACCCAAGTGTTTGCACCAATTTTCAGACCAGTTATTTTCTGGTCTTAAAAAACTGCCTCTAACTGGACTTAGCGGACGATTTTGGGGGTTATTGATGGACAGGATTTTCATTGTAAATATTGAGAAGGGTGGTTAGCAGCAGTCTTTTCACAGGAACACCTACTTTGCATATCATTTTCGTTAAGTCCCGCTAACAGAACTGGCAATCTTGAAAAATCATATTTACGCTGGAAAAGTGCAGCACTTTGTAAAGAAGGCAATTAAATAAAGCTGCCGTAACGTCAAAAAATGTATGCTATGGCGGTGTTAGATTCTTGTAAATATGCCCCATAGTATTGAAATTAGGAGAGACCATGACGATGAGTTAGTAGCCTCACCGTGAATACATTTGAGGTACTGGCAATATCTGTTGTGGAGAAGGATACAGCTAATTACCAACCATAAATTTAAAGAGCTGAACTTTCTGCATGTAGCTCCGCAAATCTAGTAACAGATTGCAACCATGTTATTAGTATATCTTTGGAAAGTATGATATTTTACTCAACGACAGAAGTAAGTAATAATTTTAATATCTTTGAAGAAATCAGAATCACATACAGGAGGCTTGTAATGTACTGGAAAGGAAAGTAGACGATCTAACCAGTATGATGAAAGTGCTTGAATTTGCAATACAGGATATTAAAAGAGATGTGAGGAAGAATTTGAGAGAGCTCACACAAATATAGATGCAAGAAAAAACGATGTGGGAGAATCTAGAGAGAATGGAAAATTGGCCCCAGAGAAACAACTTAAGGCTATTGAAAATCCCAGCAGTGTATGAGGGCAGTGACTTGAAAAGTTATGTGATAAACCTTTCACAGGAGTCTATCTGTAGAAAATCAATTCTCACTAATGAAATGCTAAGGTGCAACAAAACCCATTTAAACTGAAACCCAAATGACAGAAACTTAGGAAAATGATAAAAGAAAAGTGCCAAGCATATGCAATAACAGAACAGATGTTTGGGTTTGCACTTAAATCTGCAAAATTACAGACAAAAAGAATACTTTTCACGATTAAATCAGAGATATGTTGTGTTACAGAAGAAAGGAAAAGTAACAGCAAATAGGCGCCAGTAAAGATGTGGTTCACAGCAACACTAAAAATAATGTGTGGCAAATAAGATTTGCAAACTACGGCAAGCAGAGGCAGTTGATGATTTGATTAATAAAATTAAGAACAATAAAATGTAGAAATAAGTCTTATAAATGGTATGGATTATAAACATGTTTTCAATTTCCTTGAGGGTAACATCAGCAGAGTCCAGGTTGAGCCATTAGATCATGTCAGCTATGGCAAAGGAGAATCCCAAGGGAGGGAATACATTGGGTGGGAAGCACTGGGAAAAAAACACAGAAAACTGTCCTCTTTTCATTGGCTTTAAAATGATCCCACTCAATAGTCAGCTTAATAGCCTCGTAAGAGAATCGGCAAAGTGCTGAACTGTCACTCATTACCTGAAATGGAAATGGTCTGAGAATAAAAAGCAAACAATGGAAACAAAGACTGGTAATAAAGTATTTTTCGAAATAGCAAGGCACATATAATGGTTTTAGAAGAGACACACCTAAACAATAAAGAGTGCAAAGAGTTGTCTAGTGGCAAAAGATGGGTTTATAAAGTGATCAGCTCAGACCAAACAAGCTGTTCTTAAGGAGTGGGAATCTTGCTTTCGGCCAATATGTCACTCGAACGTATACAAACCAGAACTGATTCACCAGGTCATTGAGTTATCACAAAGCTTAGGACAAAATCAGAGATATTTGTATGTGGATGATATCATGGAGTAAAAACAGGTTACTACAATCCCTGGAACGTACTACATTTTAAGGAACCATTAACTATAGTTTTCAATGTCAATACTTTATGAAACAATGAAGTAGATAGAGACGCACGTCACTCTTGAATAAATACCCTGAAAGTACATTGATACCTGTTAAATATAATCCAATATTTAGGCCTTAGCGATGGTTGGAGGGTCAGGATGAGCACTGTGAGAGAACATAAATATAATTTGAAGAAATATAGGCATCCCCCTAGGTTAGTTCGTTTTCTATTGGATGGAAGACTGAGATATGCTGTTGAAGTCACGCATGGACCAATTCACATCTCTGACCATGCTTATGCTGGCTAAAATGAAAATTCACTAGCTTACAAAGCTGCCCAAGACGCACAATGGACTGTAAATTGTTATCAGAGAATGATGTTTTTGACCTGGGCAAAAGCAAGTCAATAACATTTTTCAAATTTTTTAGCAGATCCACTTCAGTACGGGTTATGTGGGATGCTTACAAGCCTATTTAAGGGAGATGCTAATGAAGTTTTGAGAGAAAAAGCCCGAGCCACCAGAAGAGGACAATGCAACTAGACACTAATATTGTCAGAGTCGAAACCCAGATACAACAACAAAACATTCCAGATTTTACACAAGAGGTTTGGTTAACCGCATCGCTGCTAGAGATATTTTCCTCCTGTGCTGGGCCCCTATGAAAATGGGTGTGGTCGTGACGGAATCATTCCGTCATCAGCACAGCCCAACCGTGACTGATGACGGAATGGTTCCGTCACCAGCATCGAAGGGGTTAAAAGAACTAGCCAGTACACAAGCAGAAATTAAGCTAGAAGTGGAGAAAAACAGAAACAATGAAAGGCCAGTAAATTGCAACACTTTGAGTATGGAGAAAAATGCAGTGCATTTTTAGGCTGGCACACAAGATCAGAGTCAACCAGGAACCACATAAGAATATGGACATGTACACCCGCCAACATACTAATAGGAGTAAGAAGAAAGAAAATACTTTTTTTTAGATTTAACCTGAGAAACGTATCCATTGGTCGAGAATCGACAAGGAAATTAATGAATAACTGTTGGACCTGACATTCTTGGTGTGGTTTCTCCCCAGCTTTTTGCCTTCAATCCACCTGTTTTTCTGACTTTGAGGGAAATTACGATGGTGGACGGAGTTCAGTTCATCCACCATAGTATCGTATTGGGGACCACCCACCTACAAAACAGATACCCCACACACATCCCTGCACTACGTGGCAGGCACCATGGGGTACCTACCACTTGGTGTAGGGATATGTATGTCCCTGGCTGAAGGTGTTACGAGGGGGGCCTCAAATCTGTTTCCGCTTGTGGTTTTATCGCGGATTGACCGCCACAGAACGACCAACAGAAAGGGATATTGTAATCTCTATGGCCATGCCTGACAGGCACCACCGCCATTCTGAGACTACAAGGAGGTCCGACAGTCGGTCTGATACAAGCTGCATGTCGGGACCATAGCGGTCGGAGTTTCCGACCACCATCCATCCAGTAGCCAATATAATATTGAGGATGAAGATCCCCGTTCCGATTGGGGGACAGACCGCCACCAACAGCCTATCGGTGACGGTTTCCCCACCATCGTAATCAGGCTCTTTGTTTTTGCTGGCCTTAGGACTTTGTGCACTTTACTACTGCTAACCAGTGCTCAAGAACTTCTGCTCTCTCCTATAAACATGGTAACATTCACTTACACCCAATTAGCTTACTTAATTCACTTGTAAGTCCCTAGTAAAGTGTTACTACATGCACCCAGGGCCTTTAAATTAAATGCTACAAGTGGGCCTGCAGCACTCATTGAGCCACTCACTTGAGTAGCCCTGTAAAACATGTTTTAGACCTGCCATTGCAGCCTGTGTGTGCCTCTTGCCAGGCCCAAACCTCCCATTTATTATTGCATATAAGTCACCCCTAGGGTAGACACTCAACAGTCCAGAGGGCAGTGTGCAGCACATTTAAAAGGTTGGACATGTATTTTATGTTTTACATGTCCTGGTAGTTACAAATGCATTTCTCGCTACTGTGAGGCCTACCTCTCCAATAGGATAACATTGGGTTAACTTATTACATTTAATAAGTGATAACTTTCAATTGGGAGCAGGTGGGAAGGTCGAGTTTGGTGTCTAATGAATTGTAAGTTAAAACTCTTGCTATTACGAATTTAATTATTTAAATGCTTTATTGCAAACAATGCACACAATTTTTGTTTAAAAATGAAGTATGTTTAATGCAAAATTTGTAGTAGGCAATTATACTTCAAACCTATAGGCCTGTCACCTAGTAATGAGGCCTGGATGTTTAACTTGACAGATAAAAAGACACCATGTTAAACATGAATGCCCATTAATACTGGAATGTTTGTTTTTCACTTTAACCAACCGTTGTGCAAGTTGTTTTTCTTCTATTGCTGCAGACGTTGCATTACCGGAAGCTACTTTTTAATAGTTAATGAATAGACATTTGTTGTATTACAGGACTGATAGTGAGGTTCATATCACAAAAGATGCAGATGACAGGGAGGATGATTCATGGGAATATGTTTTTTGAAAATAAGTAAGAATGTGCTGCAACATTCAAGGACACATGGTAAAAAGACAATTGTACTCTATGAAGATGGGGAATAGACCTGTTCCCAGGAGTGTGCTGAAATCTTATTGGTCAGCAAGAAGAAAAAAGAATATTAATGTTGCAATATAGAAAATGTGTCTTTTCATTAGTGTGTGTTCCTAGACGAGTTCGACAGATTCTTCTATCCTGTCGATGCAGAGCAGACTGATTGAGCTTTCACTCTTCCTTAGACTGAGAACAGCATCTCATTCTGTTTCCTTTTCCTGACTCTCTGAGAGGAAACTCTGGGGCATATTTATAGCATTGTCACACAGTGCAGCGCAGCAAGTCACCTTTCTGTTCTGCACTGCGTGACATGGTGGATGGGTAGGAATGTGCTGTATTTAAAAGAATATGGCGCATTCCTGCCTTTTACCCTGCACTGGCACCATTTTGGCTGCCTAGTGACAATGAATGGTGGAAGTGCCAGTGTTCCATGCTGGATTATTTTTGTGCAAGAAGGGGAGCCTTTCTGTACAAAAACAATCCTGAGACGCATATTCCTATGTCTAGGTGTGGTGCAAAAAGCTGCACACATAGAAAGAGTAAGTAGCAAGGAGAAATAAAGATTAGATTTTTAACTTCATTACGCTTCTCCTGGGAAGGCATATCTTTTTGAGGCAGTTCTGGTAAATCTGGGAATGTGTAAAAAACAATGGGAGTTGCATGGGAACATACACGCAACATCAATGGAATGCCACCCTAGTGCGGAGTAAGGCAACGCAACGATTTGTGCTGTGTTGCTTTACTCGAGATTTATGAAGCCACTCAGGGCCACGCAAAGTGGACTTGTGTGGCTTCATGAATCTATTTTTTTTGTTGCCTTGCGCATGTATCACATTACATTGTGCAAGCACGATGCAACTGGGGTCATAAATATGGCCCAATGTAGTGAGTTTCCTGTACGTTTCTTTATGAGAAGTCTTTGTTTATTCCTTGATATGTTAACATGCAAAATACTCTCATCAGAACTCTTCATGGGTATCTGAACTGACACCATTTAATCCTTCTTGCATTTGTTTATCTTAACTTAGCTTAGAATAGGGATGTTTCCTAATGGAACTTTCTTGTTACATTGATGGAATTGATGCTTTATTTTGATTTACTGAATTATCTTACCTTATTATTTAATTTTGATTGTTTAATTGATTGAGTGTTATTGTTAACCTTTAATCATAAAACATGAAGAATAATACTTCAATAAAAGAATGAATAACAAAAAGATTTAAAATAAAACACTTTAACTCAATTTAACTTACTTTATTGACTGAACTAAAGTAATGATAATTGATAATGATTTACATTAAGATTCAACTTTTACGTCTCAGTTGACAACAAAGATCCATCGATCTGTTAACTCGAGGTTCATGCTGATGAGTATGTGACAGGTGGAACCCTGTGCTCAAGCACTCTCTTTAATGGTAATATTGGATTTTTATCTCTATGTTATGACCGCGCACAACTAGTATTATTCCAACAATTTAAACAAAATGGTTCGTGCTCCTCAGGATTACTCCCTGCACTGGAGTAATTAAATATATGAAAGGTTGCACCAACACGAGATGTGTTAGTATCTCCAGGGGCACAGAGAAATGCTAAAATTCTGCCAGGAAAGTTCTTCCAAATAAATGTTATTTTGTGTGTCTTGAAAGTATTTTATTCATACTCAATTTGCCCCAGTTGATAATGCTTTATCATTCCATCCCATGTATAAACATCTGTGTTTATAGTCAAAACAAATATTAACTTAAATATTTCATCATTCCAATGCATTTCGGCTATAATGCCTTCATCAGAGAAATCTACAAAAGAAGAACATGTGCGATGTGCAGGAACATTTAACCTGTGAGGCTGTACTATCCCTTTATTAACGTTGCAGCGCAAACTCCCATGTTAAACTCCACCCTTAACTTGACGTCACACGCCGTCTTTCCCCGGCGACGGTATGTCCGACGGTTACTTGCTTTAACATTTGGATGTAAGATACCGGAGCGCGCAGGAGAATCATATTCTCAGCAGGTGAGTGTAAGAAATAGTAGGCTGATTTGCGATGTAAACGTGCAGCGTAATGTTGTAGAGCCCACATATACCGTAACTTTGTATGTTAAACTAGCACATTTTGATCCTTTGTAAATGCACAGAGACTATAAGATGGAATAGCTGATTATTCGACAGAGATTCAGGCAGGATCTAGCTATTGTGCCATAAGCATTTTTTTGACATAATCAGATGCCTAATATAACACGACTAGTATATGTTTAGAAACTATGAGAGAATGATTTTTGGATTTACGCATTTAACAACAGAACAGTCATTAACCATTCGATTGGAAGATAGATGCAGACTAAATTAACATGTGCTAATGGTTCATTAAGGTGTTTTTGTCTATTGTTTAAAGAAGGGGTAGAAATTGAGGAAGTTTTTGTTCTTCTTTTGTAGATTTCCCTGATGAAGGCATTATAGCCGAAATGCATTGGAATGATGAAATATTTAAGTAAATATTCGTTTTGACTATAAACACAGATGTTTATACATGGTATGGAATGATAAAGCCTTATCAACTGGGACAAATTGAGTATGAATAAAATACTTTCAAGACACACTTTCCTGGCAGAATTTTAGCATTTCTCTGTGCCCCTGGAGACACTAACACATCTCGTGTTGGTGCAACCTTTCAAATATTGGATTTTTAGTCACAATTGTGAAACAGTCACGTTTAGAAAGTTTACATTTTAATTTAACTATTTGGTGCCTGCTCCCTGTATCCTGGGTTGCATGACTAGGTGTAGCGGGCAGTTGGTCTTTGTGTATCACTCCCAGACAGAGAGAGAAAGAGCAGTAGGTGTTCGCAGGATGGGCCCTCTCTGACTTGATATGGGGAAGAGCTGTCATTTACCACACTTGTATATCAGAAAGACTATGACTGAGCACACTCACAAAGGGTTTGACACTAGTCCTTTGAGACCTCAGAGAAGCTGGGCCCAGGGCAGGGAGGCAGGAAACTCCAAGCACCTATGGAGTAGAACCTTCAGAACCTTTTCCTATTTCAAAGTGGGTGCCAGGCAGTGGCCGCCGACAAAGGTAAATGTGGTAGGGCAGGGCGAGGGTGGGGAGTATGGGGGAGTCGATAGACAATGGAATAGGTATAATTAAATAATTAAATGATACCTATTCCATTGTCTGTCGACTTTCCTCCCACTGCGCTCTGCCCCGCCCCACTGCCCCACAGCCCCACAGCCGTGCCTGTCCCGGCCGCCACTGGCACCAGGTTAAAATATTGGACAGTCAGACCCAATTCTTCAGTGCGCTGCTGGACTTGTAGATGCTTCAGAAGAAGGGCTGATAAGCTGCTTTGCTGTAAGAAGGACTGCCACTCTGCTGCCCTGTTACTCTGCTGCCCTGCTTTCTGACAAGACAGGACCTGCACTCTTCATCCCAGACTACACTGACCCCAAGAGTCAGCTGACTTAACTCCTGCTCTGAGTTAACATAACAAGCTACAGACGTTCCCTGCAACAGCCCAGCCGAGCTGCTGCCTGGACCATCAACTGGACCTACCTAAGCCCTGCTGACCTCTGCTGGAATGTGTTCCTGACCCCCAAGAGGGGTTACTCAGGCCCAGAACTGTTAATGTGGCATCAGTTGAGCTCCTCTCCAAAGAAAAGGAGAAACCCTGAAGCAATGTGACTATGAGCTGGCCTGTTCGCACCAAGATCTTGCTGCCAGCGCTGCCTGTCAATGTGAAGCTACAGTGAACCTGACTTTTTGCGCCACAGCAAACGCCAGCAACACCAGAAATGTGAGATCTGCAATTTGTGCTACAGCATTGACAGTTCGCTGTGACCATCAATGCAAAGCTCAAGCATCGACCATCCCTGACGCCCACCAAGATCTTCAGGCTATGGCGACAATTGTCTGTGATGCCTGGCCTGCTCTTCGCACTACATCAACAACCATCCAGGGCCCTATCCCATCTCCTTTAGGCCCTTTCCACCTTGAATGGAACACTTCTCACAGGACTTTGAAGGTAACTATTTCAGCAGGACTACCTTGGTCCTGTATCTGGCCCACACTCCATCGTGGTCAGCCTAAACTTGTGACTTTCACCCAGTCTCACACAACAGGATGAGTGCATGTGGCATTTTGTTCTTTTAGGCGCTTTACTTACCTGAAATCTATGAAGTTGCTTATCTCCAGTTCTACGGATTGGATGTTTGTTATTTTGGTGTCAAATCATTTATTAAATGTTATTCTATTTTTCTTAATTGGTATGGGGGTTTTCTTGTATTGTGTTTTCCTTTCATTGCTGTTTGTAGTGCTGCATAAATACTTTACAGATTGCCTCTAAGTTAAGCCTGACTGCTTTAGTGCTAAGCACACGTTAATTTAGGGTTTGCTTGTGTTTCATCCTGACAGGAATTGTGGTTGCTGCTCGAGAAGGGTTTCACCCCCCTCACCCAGTAACCCAATTTCATACAACTACAAATAAAGGAGTTAAATAAGCCTGTTTCAGATGAAGAGATTAAGAAAATCCTACTAGGTATTGAACATGAGTCAAAAAGGAATCTAAAACCCTCATTATCAGATGTATTTTAAATTCCAGTAACACCTGTTACCTCATATACAAAATTATACCTTTTGTGAATTAATCCCACAATTTTCAACATGTATATTTCAGCAAGTCAAACCAGAGAAAGTTCTGAGGGGAAAAATCACCATAACATTTAGAGTTTGGTGAGGTAATCATCAAAATCTTTGCATTGCACCCATTAAGTTACAACTCCCCATAGAGTAATTTATTGGACACAGTGAATAAGAGGACACTTGTAATAAGGGTCAAAGGGCCAGATGTAACAAGCCTTTTTCCCAATCGCTAACGGGCTGATTCTCGGAATCGGCCCATTTGCGAACGGGAAAAAGCCTTTTGGGGTGTATCATCCCAAAAGGCCATCGCAAAATAGGAAATCGCAAAATGTGTGATTCCCTATTTTGCGAATGCATTTAAGGAATCGCAAATTGCGATTCCTTAAATGCAATTCTGGAAGCACACGAAAATTGTGATTTTGCCTTAAGGAATCGCAAATTACCACCAACTCCAAGTTGGTGGTAATTTGCGTTTTCCTAGAAAAATGCACGTGTGGCACTCATACATGTCCTTAGGGCATGTATGTGCACCACATGTGCACACATGCATGTTTCAGGGGTGCAACAGGGTGTCCTTTTGGCACCCTTGCACCTTTGAAATTGCATTTGCAATTTGCGAATGTCTTCCCATTCATTCCTATGGGCCTCTTGGACTATAGGAATCAACGGGAAGGTATTCCTTAATTCCGAATCACAATTTGCGATTTGCAATTAAGGAATATGTAGGAACCGCAATTATTATTGCGTAACCTACATACGTTGCATTTCAGCAAGTCCTTAATAGCGAATCAGTAAAACTTGCTATTAAGGACTCTCAAAATACAATGATTATACATCTGGCCCTTAGTGTACTGCCTAACATGTATAAACTAAGTACATGCATAAAGATAATCACAAACTTTATATATGATAGGATTTATGCATATTTTAGTAAATCGGCCCAGTATGTCTTACCATCACCTCATATATTGAGAAAGGAAGTAATAATGCTTAACTGAAATAGAGCAATATCACATTAACTAACGGAAATACTTTGACAAGGTACCACCAGCTAAAGGGTGGCAGTAACACAAAACACAAAAAATATGTGCATACGTTTCAATAACTTTGTGGTCGCAAGTTATTCCCAATTTGGGATCACCGAAACCTAATTCAGGTATACCACTGCCCTTCCCGATTTCAGTAACATAAGTACCTAGGTATTACTCCTGAATGAACCACTGTATTGTGAATAAATCCTATGGTTTACTTAGGCTATTTAGATTTAGGAAATATGTATTTCCCCAATAATTATTCTTTTGTCTAAGAACTTTCATCAGTGAATTAATTGAAGTTTCTGGTTCCAAAGAGAGTCGTTTTTCGCTGTCTCTCCTACTTATATTTCCTGTCACTGTCTTGCATTTAATGTGTCTTGATGAAAAATTCTAAAAAAACAAACAAGAAAGCCTTTCCTTTCTTTTCATCTCAGGTGGAGCTAAGCAGAGTTCACTTTCTCAGTCAACTGTGCATTGAAGCATGACGTCTCCTCCTCTGACAAGATGAGACGCCAGATACGGCAGCTTTAGTTCGCGAGGCTGCATCCGCTAAATGTTCCACAACTGTCTGTCCTTTCCGATAGATTCAGGTGCTTTTCATCATTCAAACTACTGCTAGCTACAAAAGGAAGAAATACTCAAACGACAGCCATAAAGAAAAGACCCCATGGAATATGTTCAGTAAGAATTTACACCGAGGCATGAATAGAATATGTACTGCCAAACTCACCAAGAAACAAATAGTTAATGTTTGTGTGAATAGTGCTTAATTTGTAAAGGAATTAGGACCGGGGCCCAAAGATCTGCGGATAAGCTTGCCACCCTGATTGTCGAATGTTAGTGCGGAATACGAAGACAGTCTTAATTTCACCTCATACCTCTTGAATCCACCACAAGAGTCACCATGCCGCTGTATGTGTATGTATGTATGTATGTATGTGTAAACAAGCATCCTGTGACCGGTTTCGGGTTCATAACCCCCATCAGCCAGGCTATCTTGAATCTAGTGGCAGAGTGAGCAAGGGACCCACGTCTGGGCATACCCTGCCAACTTAGGGCGAACAAAGCGATACCAAAGGGGATGATGGACGGAGCGTTTGTGCAAATCAAACACTCACCCCCAGTCAACTGATCTGGGTTTAATCCATCACCATTCTTTAGCCCCCTCCATCACCCCAGTTCAGACATGGCCATATGCAAATCAGTCTGACCCTGTGCCTCATGGAAACAGTCCAGCCCGTCATGACAAGCCACATCTTCCCTTGACCGGAACAAGCATCCTGGGACCGGTTCCAGGTTCATAACCCTCATCAGCCATGCTATCTAGAATCCAGTGGCAGAGTGAGCAAGGGACCCACGTCTGGGCATACCCTGCCAACTCAGGGCAACAAAGCGATACCAAAGGGGATGATGGACGAAGCATTTGAGCAAATCAAACACTCACCCCCAGTCAACTAATCTGGGTTTAATCCATCACCATTCTTTAGCTCACTCCACAACCCCAGTTCAGACATGGCCATATGCCAATCAGTCTGACCCTGTGCATCATGAGAACAGTCCAGCCCGAACTGCAAAGTTACATCTTCCCTGGACCAGAAACAAGCATCCTGGGACCGGTTTCGGGTTCATAACCCCATCCATCACCATTCTTTAGCTCACTCCACCACCCCAGTTCAGACATGGTCATAACAGTCCAGCCCAAATGCCAAGCCACATCTTCCCTGGACCGGAAACAAGCATCCTAGGACCGGTTTTGGGTTCATAACCCTCATCAGCCAGGCTATCTTGAATCCAGTGGCAGAGTGAGCAAGGGACCCACGTCTGGGCATACCCTGCCAACTTAGGGTAACAAAGCGATACCAAAGGGGAAGATGGACGGAGCGTTTGAGCAAATCAAACACTCACCCCAGTCAACTAATCTGGGTTTAATCCATTACCATTCTTTAGCTCACTCCACCACCCCAGTTCAGACATGGCCATATGCAAATCAGTCTGACCCTGTGCCTCATGAGAACAGTCCAGCCCGAACTGCAAAGTCACATCTTCCGTGGACCAGAAACAAGCATCCAGGGACCGGTTTCGTGTTCATAACCCTCATCAGCCAGGCTTTCTTGAATCCAGTGGCAGAGTGAGCAAGGGACCCACATCTGGGCATACCCTGCCAACTTAGGGGGAACAAAGCGATACCAAAGGGGATAATGGACTGAGCATTTCAGCAAATCAAACACTCACCCCCAGTCAACTGATCTGGGTTTAATGCATCACCATTCTTTAGCTCACTCCACCACCCCAGTTCAGACATGGCCATATGCAAATCAGTCTGACCCTGTGCCTCATGGCAACAGTCCAGCCTGAACTGCCAAGTCACGCCTACCCTGGACCGGAAACAAGCATCCTGGGACCGGTTTGCCCACATCTGGGCATACCCTGCCAACTTAGGGGGAACAAAGCGATACCAAAGGGGATAATGGACTGAGCATTTCAGCAAATCAAACACTCACCCCCAGTCAACTGATCTGGGTTTAATGCATCACCATTCTTTAGCTCACTCCACCACCCCAGTTCAGACATGGCCATATGCAAATCAGTCTGACCCTGTGCCTCATGGCAACAGTCCAGCCTGAACTGCCAAGTCACGCCTACCCTGGACCGGAAACAAGCATCCTGGGACCGGTTTCGGGTTCATAACCCTCATCAACCAGGCTATCTTGAATCCAGTGTCAGAGTGAGCAAGGGACCTACGTCTGGGCATACCCTGCCAATTAAGGGCGAACAAAGCGATACCAAAGGGGATGATTGACGGAGTGTTTGAGCAAATCAAACACTCACCCCCAGTCAACTGATCTGGGTTTAATCCATCACCATTCTTTAGCTCAATCCACCACCCCAGTTCAGACATGGCCATATGGAAATTAGTCTGACCCTGTGCCTCCTGAGAGCAGTCCAGCCCGAACTGCCAAGCCACATCTTCCCTGGACCGGCAACAAGCATCCTGGGACCGGTTTCGGGTTCATAACCCTCATCAGCCAGGCTATCCTGGGACCGGTTTCGGGTTCATAACCCTCATCAGCCAGGCTATCTTGAATCCAGTGGAAGAGTGAGCAAGGGACCCACATCTGGGCATACCTGTCAACTTAGGGCAACAAAGCGATACCAAAGGGGATGATGGACGGAGCGTTTGAGCAAATCAAACACTCACCCCTTGTCAACTAATATGGGTTTAATCCATCACCATTCTTTAGCTCACTCCACCACCTCAGTTCAGACATGGCCATATGCAAATCATTCTGACCCTGTGCCTCATGAGAGCAGTCCAGCCCGAACTGCAAAGTCACATCTTCCTTGGACCGGAAACAAGCATCCTTGGACCGGTTTCGGGTTCATAACCCTCATCAGCCAGGCTATCTTGAATCCAGTGGCAGTGTGAGCAAGGGACCCACGTCTGGGCATACCCTGCCAACTTAGGGGGAACAAAGTGATACTAAAAGGGGTGGCTGAGCATTTCAGCAAATCAAGCACTCACCCCCGTCAACTGATCTGGGTTTAATCCATCACCATTCTTTAGCCCCCTCCATCACCCCAGTTCAGACATGGCCATATGCAAATCAGTCTGACCCTGTGCCTCATGGAAACAGTCCAGCCCGTCATGACAAGCCACATCTTCCCTTGACCGGAACAAGCATCCTGGGACCGGTTCCAGGTTCATAACCCTCATCAGCCATGCTATCTAGAATCCAGTGGCAGAGTGAGCAAGGGACCCACGTCTGGGCATACCCTGCCAACTCAGGGCAACAAAGCGATACCAAAGGGGATGATGGACGAAGCATTTGAGCAAATCAAACACTCACCCCCAGTCAACTAATCTGGGTTTAATCCATCACCATTCTTTAGCTCACTCCACAACCCCAGTTCAGACATGGCCATATGCCAATCAGTCTGACCCTGTGCATCATGAGAACAGTCCAGCCCGAACTGCAAAGTTACATCTTCCCTGGACCAGAAACAAGCATCCTGGGACCGGTTTCGGGTTCATAACCCCATCCATCACCATTCTTTAGCTCACTCCACCACCCCAGTTCAGACATGGTCATAACAGTCCAGCCCAAATGCCAAGCCACATCTTCCCTGGACCGGAAACAAGCATCCTAGGACCGGTTTTGGGTTCATAACCCTCATCAGCCAGGCTATCTTGAATCCAGTGGCAGAGTGAGCAAGGGACCCACGTCTGGGCATACCCTGCCAACTTAGGGTAACAAAGCGATACCAAAGGGGAAGATGGACGGAGCGTTTGAGCAAATCAAACACTCACCCCAGTCAACTAATCTGGGTTTAATCCATTACCATTCTTTAGCTCACTCCACCACCCCAGTTCAGACATGGCCATATGCAAATCAGTCTGACCCTGTGCCTCATGAGAACAGTCCAGCCCGAACTGCAAAGTCACATCTTCCGTGGACCAGAAACAAGCATCCAGGGACCGGTTTCGTGTTCATAACCCTCATCAGCCAGGCTTTCTTGAATCCAGTGGCAGAGTGAGCAAGGGACCCACATCTGGGCATACCCTGCCAACTTAGGGGGAACAAAGCGATACCAAAGGGGATAATGGACTGAGCATTTCAGCAAATCAAACACTCACCCCCAGTCAACTGATCTGGGTTTAATGCATCACCATTCTTTAGCTCACTCCACCACCCCAGTTCAGACATGGCCATATGCAAATCAGTCTGACCCTGTGCCTCATGGCAACAGTCCAGCCTGAACTGCCAAGTCACGCCTACCCTGGACCGGAAACAAGCATCCTGGGACCGGTTTGCCCACATCTGGGCATACCCTGCCAACTTAGGGGGAACAAAGCGATACCAAAGGGGATAATGGACTGAGCATTTCAGCAAATCAAACACTCACCCCCAGTCAACTGATCTGGGTTTAATGCATCACCATTCTTTAGCTCACTCCACCACCCCAGTTCAGACATGGCCATATGCAAATCAGTCTGACCCTGTGCCTCATGGCAACAGTCCAGCCTGAACTGCCAAGTCACGCCTACCCTGGACCGGAAACAAGCATCCTGGGACCGGTTTCGGGTTCATAACCCTCATCAACCAGGCTATCTTGAATCCAGTGTCAGAGTGAGCAAGGGACCTACGTCTGGGCATACCCTGCCAATTAAGGGCGAACAAAGCGATACCAAAGGGGATGATTGACGGAGTGTTTGAGCAAATCAAACACTCACCCCCAGTCAACTGATCTGGGTTTAATCCATCACCATTCTTTAGCTCAATCCACCACCCCAGTTCAGACATGGCCATATGCAAATTAGTCTGACCCTGTGCCTCCTGAGAGCAGTCCAGCCCGAACTGCCAAGCCACATCTTCCCTGGACCGGCAACAAGCATCCTGGGACCGGTTTCGGGTTCATAACCCTCATCAGCCAGGCTATCCTGGGACCGGTTTCGGGTTCATAACCCTCATCAGCCAGGCTATCTTGAATCCAGTGGAAGAGTGAGCAAGGGACCCACATCTGGGCATACCTGTCAACTTAGGGCAACAAAGCGATACCAAAGGGGATGATGGACGGAGCGTTTGAGCAAATCAAACACTCACCCCTTGTCAACTAATATGGGTTTAATCCATCACCATTCTTTAGCTCACTCCACCACCTCAGTTCAGACATGGCCATATGCAAATCATTCTGACCCTGTGCCTCATGAGAGCAGTCCAGCCCGAACTGCAAAGTCACATCTTCCTTGGACCGGAAACAAGCATCCTTGGACCGGTTTCGGGTTCATAACCCTCATCAGCCAGGCTATCTTGAATCCAGTGGCAGTGTGAGCAAGGGACCCACGTCTGGGCATACCCTGCCAACTTAGGGGGAACAAAGTGATACTAAAAGGGGTGGCTGAGCATTTCAGCAAATCAAGCACTCACCCCCGTCAACTGATCTGGGTTTAATCCATCACCATTCTTTAGCCCCCTCCATCACCCCAGTTCAGACATGGCCATATGCAAATCAGTCTGACCCTGTGCCTCATGGAAACAGTCCAGCCCGTCATGACAAGCCACATCTTCCCTTGACCGGAACAAGCATCCTGGGACCGGTTCCAGGTTCATAACCCTCATCAGCCATGCTATCTAGAATCCAGTGGCAGAGTGAGCAAGGGACCCACGTCTGGGCATACCCTGCCAACTCAGGGCAACAAAGCGATACCAAAGGGGATGATGGACGAAGCATTTGAGCAAATCAAACACTCACCCCCAGTCAACTAATCTGGGTTTAATCCATCACCATTCTTTAGCTCACTCCACAACCCCAGTTCAGACATGGCCATATGCCAATCAGTCTGACCCTGTGCATCATGAGAACAGTCCAGCCCGAACTGCAAAGTTACATCTTCCCTGGACCAGAAACAAGCATCCTGGGACCGGTTTCGGGTTCATAACCCCATCCATCACCATTCTTTAGCTCACTCCACCACCCCAGTTCAGACATGGTCATAACAGTCCAGCCCAAATGCCAAGCCACATCTTCCCTGGACCGGAAACAAGCATCCTAGGACCGGTTTTGGGTTCATAACCCTCATCAGCCAGGCTATCTTGAATCCAGTGGCAGAGTGAGCAAGGGACCCACGTCTGGGCATACCCTGCCAACTTAGGGTAACAAAGCGATACCAAAGGGGAAGATGGACAGAGCGTTTGAGCAAATCAAACACTCACCCCAGTCAACTAATCTGGGTTTAATCCATTACCATTCTTTAGCTCACTCCACCACCCCAGTTCAGACATGGCCATATGCAAATCAGTCTGACCCTGTGCCTCATGAGAACAGTCCAGCCCGAACTGCAAAGTCACATCTTCCGTGGACCAGAAACAAGCATCCAGGGACCGGTTTCGTGTTCATAACCCTCATCAGCCAGGCTTTCTTGAATCCAGTGGCAGAGTGAGCAAGGGACCCACATCTGGGCATACCCTGCCAACTTAGGGGGAACAAAGCGATACCAAAGGGGATAATGGACTGAGCATTTCAGCAAATCAAACACTCACCCCCAGTCAACTGATCTGGGTTTAATGCATCACCATTCTTTAGCTCACTCCACCACCCCAGTTCAGACATGGCCATATGCAAATCAGTCTGACCCTGTGCCTCATGGCAACAGTCCAGCCTGAACTGCCAAGTCACGCCTACCCTGGACCGGAAACAAGCATCCTGGGACCGGTTTCGGGTTCATAACCCTCATCAACCAGGCTATCTTGAATCCAGTGTCAGAGTGAGCAAGGGACCTACGTCTGGGCATACCCTGCCAATTAAGGGCGAACAAAGCGATACCAAAGGGGATGATTGACGGAGTGTTTGAGCAAATCAAACACTCACCCCCAGTCAACTGATCTGGGTTTAATCCATCACCATTCTTTAGCTCAATCCACCACCCCAGTTCAGACATGGCCATATGCAAATTAGTCTGACCCTGTGCCTCCTGAGAGCAGTCCAGCCCGAACTGCCAAGCCACATCTTCCCTGGACCGGCAACAAGCATCCTGGGACCGGTTTCGGGTTCATAACCCTCATCAGCCAGGCTATCTTGAATCCAGTGGAAGAGTGAGCAAGGGACCCACATCTGGGCATACCCTGTCAACTTAGGGCAACAAAGCGATACCAAAGGGGATGATGGACGGAGCGTTTGAGCAAATCAAACACTCACCCCTTGTCAACTAATATGGGTTTAATCCATCACCATTCTTTAGCTCACTCCACCACCTCAGTTCAGACATGGCCATATGCAAATCATTCTGACCCTGTGCCTCATGAGAGCAGTCCAGCCCGAACTGCAAAGTCACATCTTCCTTGGACCGGAAACAAGCATCCTTGGACCGGTTTCGGGTTCATAACCCTCATCAGCCAGGCTATCTTGAATCCAGTGGCAGTGTGAGCAAGGGACCCACGTCTGGGCATACCCTGCCAACTTAGGGGGAACAAAGTGATACTAAAAGGGGTGGCTGAGCATTTCAGCAAATCAAGCACTCACCCCCGTCAACTGATCTGGGTTTAATCCATCACCATTCTTTATCTCACTCAACCACCCCAGTTCAGACAAGGCCATATGCAAATCAGTCTGACCCTGTGCCTCATGGGAACAGTCCAGCCCGAACTGCCAAGCCATGCCTTCCCTGGACCGGAAACAAGCATCCTGGGACCGGTTTCGGGTTCATAACCCTCATCAGCCAGGCTATCTTGGATACAGTGGCAGAGTGAGCAAGGGACCCACGTCTGGGCATACCCTGCCAACTTAGGGCGAACAAAGCGATACCAAAGGGGATGATGGACGGAGCGTTTGAGCAAATCAAACACTCACCCCCCAGTCAACTGATCGGGGTTTAATCCATCACCATTCTTTAGCTCACTCCACCACCCCAGTTCAGACATGGCCATATGCAAATCAGTCTGACCCTGTGCCTCATGGGAACAGTCCAGCCCGTCATGCCAAGCCACATCTCCCCTGGACCGGAAACAAGCATCCTAGGACCGGTTTGGGGTTCATAACCCTCATCAGCCAGGCTATCTTGAATCCAGTGGCAGAGTGAGCAAGGGACCCACGTCTGGGCATACCCTGCCAACTTAGGGTAACAAAGCGATACCAAAGGGGATGATGGACGGAGCGTTTGAGTAAATCAAACACTCACCCCAGTCAACTAATCTGGGTTTAATCCATCACCATTCTTTAGCTCACTCCACCACCCCAGTTCAGACATGGCCATATGCAAATCAGTCTGACCCTGTGCCTCATGAGAACAGTCCAGCCCAAACTGCAAATTCACATCTTCCGTGGACCAGAAACAAGCATCCAGGGACCGGTTTCGTGTTTATAACCCTCATCAGCCAGGCTTTCTTGAATCCAGTGGCAGAATGAGCAAGGGACCCACGTCTGGGCATACCCTGCCAACTTAGGGGGAACAAAGCAATACCAAAGGGGATGATGAACTGAGCATTTCAGCAAATCAAACACTCACCCCCATTCAACTGATCTGGGTTTAATGCATCACCATTCTTTAGCTCACTCCACCACCCCAGTTCAGACATGGCCATATGCAAATCAGTCTGACCCTGTGCCTCATGGCAACAGTCCAACCCGAACTGCCAAGTCACGCCTTCCCTGGACCGGAAAAAAGCATCCTGGGACCGGTTTCGGGTTCATAACCCTCATCAGCCAGGCTATCTTGAATCCAGTAGCAGAGTGAGCAAGGGACCCATGTCTGAGCATACCCTGCCAACTTAGGGCAAACAAAGCGATACCAAAGGGGATGATGGACGGAGCGTTTGAGCAAACCAAACACTCACCCCCAGTCAACTGATCTGGGTTTAATCCATCACCATTCTTTAGCTCACTCCACCACCCCAGTTCAGTCATGGCCATATGCAAATCAGTCTGACTCTGTGCCTCATGGGAACAGTCCAGCCCGAACTGCCAAGTCACGTCTCCCCTGGACCGGAAACAAGCATCCTGGGACCGGTTTCGGGTTCATAACCCTCATCAGCCAGGCTATCTTGAATCCAGTAGCAGAGTGAGCAAGGGACCCATGGCTGGGCATACCCTGCCAACTTAGGGCAAACAAAGCGATACCAAAGGGGATGATGGACGGAGCGTTTGAGCAAACCAAACACTCACCCCCAGTCAACTGATCTGGGTTTAATACATCACCATTCTTTAGCTCAATCCACCACCCCAGTTCAGACATGGCCATATGCAAATCAGTCTGACCCTGTGCCTCATGGGAACAGTCCAGCCCGAACTGCAAAGTCACGTCTTCCCTGGACCGGAAACAAGCATCCTGGGACCGGTTTCGGGTTCATAACCCTCATCAGCCAGGCTATCTTGAATCCAGTAGCAGACTGAGCAAGGGACCCATGTCTGGGCATACCCTGCCAACTTAGGGCAAACAAAGCGATACCAAAGGGGATGATGGACGGAGCGTTTGAGCAAACCAAACACTCACCCCCAGTCAACTGATCTGGGTTTAATCATCACCATTCTTTAGCTCACTCCACCACCCCAGTTCAGTCATGGCCATATGCAAATCAGTCTGACTCTGTGCCTCATGGGAACAGTCCAGCCCGAACTGCCAAGTCACGTCTCCCCTGGACCGGAAACAAGCATCCTGGGACCCGTTTCGGGTTTATAACCTTCATCAGCCAGTCTATCTTGAGTCCAGTGGTAGAGTGAGCAAGGGACCCACGTCTGAGCATACCCTGACAACTTAGGGCGAACAAAGCGATACCAAAGGGGATGATGGATGGAGCGTTTGAGCAAATCAAACACTCATCCCCAGTCAACTGATCTGGGTTTATTCCATCACCATTCTTTAGCTCAATCCACCACCCCAGTTCAGACATGGCCATATGCAAATCAGTCTGACCCTGTGCCTCATGGGAACAGTCCAGCCCGAACTGCAAAGTCACGTCTTCCCTGGACTGGAAACAAGCATCCTGGGACCGGTTTCGGGTTCATAACCCTCATCAGCCAGGCTATCTTGAATCCAGTGGCAGAGTGAGCAAGGGACCCATGTCTGGGCATATCCTGCCAACTGCTGCAAGGCAAGGGCAGGAATGCATCGTATTTAGGGTGTCTGAGTTGCATGATGGATAGTTTTTGTACAGGAAGGGGCACCTTCGTGCACAAAAACAATCCAGAGAGCAGTTTTCCACTTTCTATTAATATAGCACATCTGGAAAGAGGAAAAACGAGGAGAAATAAGAATGTTTATTCTCATTATGCCTGCTCTAGGGAGGTGTAAGATTTTGGCGCTGCCCCAGGTTTACGTGATTAAGTCAATCTGGGGCAGCGTCAAAATCCATTAGAGATGGGAGGAAAAACCTATTGCAAAGCCCATGGAACGCCTCCCTGGCACAGAGTAAGGCAACACAACGACTTGCACTGCTTTGTCTCACTCCATATCTATGAGACCATGCAAAGCCACACAAAGTGGCTTTGCGTAGTCTCATAAATGTGATTGGGAGGCTTGCTCCACCGGAGAGTAAAAAAAAAGGGAGTCTCCGGTGACCTAGCCTCTCATAAATAAGCCCCTAAGTGTAGGTCCTCAAAAATGGTTGTCAGTGGGGCCCACCTCCAACCACCAGCTCAAATTGAGCACTGTTCACAAATGTATTTAATGTGAATACAGTGTAGTTATGCCCTAGAAATCTTCACAGGCACAACCTGCACATCACAGTTACATGGCCAAACAATCTGTTCCTTTTAGGTTATCACAGAAGGAGCTTGAATGTGGGCACAATATTGGGACTAAAATATATAGAACCCAATAAAGGGTAAGTGTGTATACATTTTCTATACCTAATTCATTATGTAGATGTAGAGTTAGGAATGATAAATCAAACCACACTATGTGCACATACTTCCTCAATATTTTGGTTTTTGATATTTTGTTCAATATTGTGACAACTCGTTATTACTTCAGAAATATTCCAGAATACTACCACTTTTTTACCATATTATAAACATCTGCATACTGTGTATGGGTGGGATGTTGGTATCTTGCCCACATGCAATTGGAGAACGTCTTCTGGACCATGCTGTCAGTTGGAGGCCTCCATGACACAACCTCTAATAGCCCTTAACTAATCAGGCCTCGTATCTTATGCAGAGTTGGGCAGGTGTTTATGTAATGAATATTAAAAAAATACCCCTGTCTGTTATAGAATTGTGAGACTAGCTGTCTTTGTCCCCCACAGGTACTAAACATCGCACTTATTTTAGAGTGCCTATCTGCTGTGCTTAATTTGTAAATGAAATGGCGCCGGTGCTCAGCGTTCTGGTCTGAAACACATGGCTGGTCCAATTAAATGTGTGTGCGCGGAATTCCAAGGCTTTGTTTTCCTAAATCCTCCTCATTCATTTTTTTTAATTTGCAAACAGGCACCTCATACACCTTGATAACACTTCTGCAGGCTCCTGCTTTCTTCCTTTGTGGCATGGTTATGATGTTATCCTCCTCTGTCTTGCCGCTTAAATAAAAATGTCCTCTCTTGCTCTAGTCTAGGTAAATGCCTAATGCAGGTAAATACCTGCCGGCCCCATCAAAATAAGTGCTGGTGCTCCCCACCGGAAACCAGCGGCCCAAATTAAGCACTGCCTATTTGTACACAGCAGTGATGGGTTAAACCCACAATAACTGTTGAGTTTGATAATAGAATATAGAATATGTGTTTAATAGGGCGAACGATCTGTTTAGTTATGTATGATTTGCAAGCATTAGGAGGTGCTGAATGAGCTGATTTACCTGAATGTCTAAGATGTCTGGCATTTAAGAGTTGGGGAAAGAATGCTGTGATGATTTGAGTATACTGTTTAGTAGGGCTGTGGCTTATTAACACCATTGCATATCGTGGCAGACTGGCATGTGGCATTCCAGCGCATGTCAGAATGACAGTTAATGAAAATGATTTTCTTAATTTACCATGAAAATTGTATTCAAAGTGCCAATGTGTTGAGAGATGTTATCAGCAGTTGCTGTAGAATTCACCATTTCCTTAGCAACAAAATATCTTTACCCCTCCTGTTTTATGTGTCATTTATGTTGGCATTAGGACTCTGTGCATTTTACCACTGCTGACCAGTGCTAAAGAGCTTGTGCTCTCTCCCTAAAACATTGTAAAATTGGTCTACACTTGATTGGCACATTTATTTCACGTCTTAGTCCTTGGTAATTGGTACTACATGTACCAATTAGATTAAGTGCTACTAGTGGACCTGAAACATTCATTGTGCCACACACTAACGTAGCACTTTAAAGCATGTCTCAGGCTTGCAATTGCAGCCTGTAGTGCAGTTAAACTGTCAATTTGACCTGACAAAATAAACCTTTGCCAGGCCGAAACTTCCTTTTTTCATACATATAGGTCACCCCCTAAGGTAGGCCCTAAAAGGTCACAGGCAGGACAGGGTGCATTTAATAAGTAGGACATGTTCTTTAGTTTTACATGTCCTGGTAGTGGAAAACTCCTAAATTCGTTTTTCACCACTGTAAGGACTCTCTCTCTCATTGGATAACACTGGGTTACCTTATTACAGTTACTAAGGGCTAGCCTTTGATTGGAGAGCTGATAGGGATTATAGGTTTGAACTCATATGCATTGTAATGTAAAGCCCTCAATAACGATAACATCAGATTTTAAGTCACAGTTCTGAAAATAGCACTTTTATAAACCATTTGGTACCTGCTGCCATTGTTGTGGGTGTCATGACTGTGAATGGCTCTGCTTTTGAGGTTTGTGTATTCCTGCCAGACAGTGAGACAAAGGGGGTCTGGGTGTAGACAGGATTGGCCACCCTGGCAGATTGTTAGGGGTTGAGCTGTTCCCTGACTCTCTTATACTTCAAAGAGTTTTCCGCCAGCACGCAGAAAGGAACCTGACCTATGTCTTTTCTGACCCCAGACTTCTTGGAGCCTTGGCACGGGGAAGGGAGGAATTTTCTAGAACCAGATGTGGGGGTAGCCCAGGATGCCCCTCAGTTCGAAGGCTGGAAACAGGTATAAATATTGGACCTTCTAAGTGTTGGACCTGTCAGCCTTAGGTTGGTCTCCCCCACCAAACTTTTTTCTTTTCACCTGCCTTTTTGCTCATCTCCTTTTGCTGGCATTAGGACTCTCTTCACTTTACCACTGCTAACCAGTGCTAAATTACTTGTGATCTCTCTCCTTTAAACAGGGCAATATTGGCTTATCCCCAATTGGCATATTTCATTTTGAAGAACTGGGTTATCAAATACCCAGCGGCGCCAGGGACATCCCTATTTATACACAAAAAGGTACATTTAAAATGCACACCCCTGCACCAAAATTCAACCAATAGAAAATCCATGACATCACTCAGCATCATACAGTAAAACTCATTTTACAGTGTCCCAACCCACAAGTTAATATTTAGGCATATCTAAATAATAATCTGGAAGGCCCGGACAAACCCTTAATTGAAAGCGTAACCCATGAAATGAAGAAACGGTAAAGAAAAGTAGTTTCAGATAATGTGCAAGATAACAGAAACGTAAAGAAACTTAAAAGTTAACAAATGTCTTGAATGGTGATTGGGAAAGTGGATAACGATCTTGCAGGGAAATTGGCTTGGCAGGGTCAATTCCAGGTGAAAGGCCAGCTTCTGAAATTAACTCCAGCGCACGAAGAAAACCTTAGTTAATGTATACATGTGCCACAAAAGGTCAGACTGCTTTGCTCGCAGACTAACTTCTGAGGCCTACGTAAAAGGCAACACCAGATGGCAGTCACGACGCATGGCAAAAACTCATGTTTAAAAAAGAAAGTCGTAAGGAAAGAAACAATTTAGATATTGTTTAGGATAAGATATGTGCAAGGAAACTAAAGGTTAACAAGGTCCTGAACAGTGATTGAAAAAGTCAGACAACGATCAGCTAGTGAAACTGGTTTTGCAAAAGGTAAGTTTCAGGTGAAAAGGGTCACTCTCTCTGCAGTTCATTCAGAGTCAGAAAAACCCAAGTTAATATATGCACGAACTCAGAAGGCCAGGCCACTTGTTCGTTGGGCCTACTTCACAGGCCTACGTGAGGGCAAGACTAAAATGGAGTCAGGTTTGAGAATTACAGAACCACAGTCCTCCTTTTGCCATTACGTAGGCAATAACCTAAACTCATGTTAATCTGAATCTAGGTCTATATCTATTCTCATCAGGTCATCAAGGTGTTGCTATAACATCATCTTATTATCCTTCACTTCTCTCGGGACTGGTCTTCTCACACAGATCGTAGCACAAAGACTACAAATGGCGGGACCACACGGGATGCATAAACAACACGAGAAAAGGATAGCTAACGCCATACCAAGGAACATCAGAATCTTCCATCCCCATTTGGACAGCGATTCCCATAACCATCCCATCAACGACCAGTTACCTTCATCCACATGAATAGACTCAGAGATCTTATGTAGTCTAGAGATGGCTTGGTACACTGTCGGGGAATTATCTGGTATGAAAACGCAGCAACTAGATCTAATCAATTTGCATACCCCACTTCTATCTGCAAGTATAATATCTAAAACAAAACGGTTCTGTAATGTCATAAGGTGATCCGCTTGAAGCTCAGCTGTAATATTGACCAAGCTGAGCTCTCGGATTCTGACCATTACCTTGCAAACAGAGATGACCTCGGTGGGGTATAATCCAAATAGGAGGAGACCTTCACTGCCTTTCTTTCTCCGTCAAGCTAACACTATATGTCGTCTTATTCCAACCGACATATGCTCGTACCTCATCTCTAGGGATAGCGTTATACGCATCGATATCTCTAATCATATCAACTATTCCCCGCATCAAGGCATTATTACTTGCATTGTCTTTGACGGAACGTACAGGAGAGGCTTCATTTGCATAGATAAACATTGATTGGAGTGCCCAAAGGTACCCGTTAGGCGAAAAAGGCAAAACCAAATAGGGCATACCCTTATCTGTAGTATGTGGCATAAGACCACACACCCAACAATCCGTGGTATTTATGACTAGATGATGCTGATGCAACATCTGTATAAACGAATTGTTAACAAATTCTGATCTTCGTGTCTGTTCATGTTCAGGTAACGTATGAAACTCATGTGGAGAAACAGTAGAAAAAGAAAGAGTAGGTTGGGAGGTAGATGTAAGTGGCAATTGTGTGACAAAGAAAATCCAACCCACACAAGCTAACGTAATATTCACAAGCATAAGAAAACACATTATTAAAAAACATTTGCTACGAAATAATATTCATATTCGGACTTTAGAATCCACTTTCCTAACACATTTATCAGACTCAAGAAACTCCATCCTCTAACGTACTGCTCACAGCAATTTTCCTTCTCCACTTAAGTGTGCGCCAAGATCGCACTAACGACCCGGAACCACAGACCTTGTGTCAATACGCGGCTCACCCCTTACGAACTTCCTACCGTGACCCTGCAGCTGAGTCCGGATGGTGACTCAAAAAAGGAAAAAGCAAAAAAAGTCTCCTGATCTGACAAGGTGTACTTCACTATATAAAAAATTCAGTTTTATTTGTCCATGGCAATAGGCTTTCTTGTCCTTAAATCGTAGCGTTCTTTATCAGGTACAGTTGGATCCTTAAATAAAAGTTCCGGATTGGTGGTGTCAATCTTTAGATGAGGAGGCACAGCAGCTTGCAGAACATCATCATCCTCGCGTTCTGATCGTGTCCATGTCAAATGAGCATCACTAAAGGGCACAAATGTGGGGACTCTCTCGCAATCTGTGTCAGCGATACCATCCCTCACCCAATGATAATACGGTAAAGGAAAAGGAACTTTTTTCGTATGGGTGGCATGCACCCAGTTCTTTTTACCAGCTACTCTAACAGCAGTAATAGTGACCAGCAATACCAAATAGGGACCAGTCCATCTCGGTTCTAAATTCTTGGATCGCTGAAAATTCTTTGTCAAGATAAAATCACCAGGTTGGATCGTGTGCCCTGGATCTGTAGTAGCTGTCGGCAAACTGTCATAGACCAGTTGGTGGAGAACACGTAATTTAGCAGTCAAGTCATGTAAGTAATCCACCAACATAGGGTACTCAATACTGCTGTATTCTTTAGGACGAGGCACACCCCAAACATTCGCAGGACGACCAAAAACAATTTAATACGGACTAAGTCCCACTCGAGAATGCACAGTTGTCCTTGTTGACAAAAGAGCCAACGGCAAGGCATCCGGCCATGTAAGACCAGTGCTCGCTTGTACCTTAGCTAATTTCAGCTTCAAGGTACCATTGTAACATTCAACAGGTCCAGCAGACTGGGCGTGATTCGCTGCATGGAACTTCTGATTTATTCCCAAACCAGCACATACTTTCTTCATGATTTGACCCACAAATTCACTTCCATTGTCCAACCATACAATTCTCGGCAAACCATACCTAGGGAAGTACTCTCTCAGCAAAACCTTCGCTGTAGACAAGGCAGTATTATCCTTCAGGGGTTAGGCCTCTATCCACCTGGAAAAGGCACAAACAACCACAAGGACATACTTCAAATTATTGCATCTCTCCATATGTATATAATCTAGCTGTATCACCTCAAACGGATACGTCGGAGGAGCAAAATGACCAGCTGGAGTTGGAGTTCCCTTACCAGGATTATACTTCAGACAAATCAAACAATGTTTCACCACGTTCTGTGCACATTTCGGAATTCCAGCATTCTGCCAAACTGAAGCCAACAACTTGCATATTTCCTTCGATCTTATGTGAGCCATTCCATGAGCCATTGTAACCACTGGGAGCACATACGCATCTGGCAACAGCCATCACTGGTGTTCTGACAACTCAACCCAACAACCTGTCGAATCCAACATACCCGTAGTTTCTCTCCAAACCCTCACTTCTTTCTCAGTCGCTTCAGCATGAATCATTTTCACACTTTCTATTGTGTCTTCGCACATTCCACCAGCCATAACCCAATTAGCTGGGCCTGCAACATACATACGGCTCATCATGTCTTTTGCCGTTTCCTTCGCAACTTCATCTGCAAACGCATTCCCTCGACCAACATCGTCCACAACTTTCTTATGCGCACTACACTTCATAATTGCAATCTGCTTTGGGAGAGTGAAAGATTCCAAAAGTTCATTCACCAACTGCCCATGCTGTATTTTCGTTCGGTGCGAAGTAAGGAACCCACGCTCTCTCCACAAACACCCAAAACCATGGGCAACACCAAACGCATACTGGCTGTTGGTGTAAACATTCACTTGTTTTCCTTCTGACAACACACACGCTCTAGTCAGTGCAATCAACTCTGCTGCTTGTGCAGAATTCTGTGGTATGCGTGCTGTCTCAACAACTGTATGTAAAGTTGTAATAGCATACGCTGCAGTCGTTTCACCATTCGGAAGCTTAAAACACGAACCATCTACCCATAGGGTACCATCAACATCCGTAAGGTGAGTATCCCTTAGGTCAACTCTAGCCTTCGTTTCTTCCTCTGTACGAAGAAAACAATCATGCTGTTCCTGAGGATCCGTCTCTGTAGAGATCGGTAACAACGTAGCTGGATTCAACACATTACATCTTTTAATGTGCACATGACTAGCCAACAATGTAATCTCGTAACCTGACAAACGTGCACTAGTAAGGTGCTGTGTCTTAGTCGGTACACAGTCAAAATATCGAGTTGTTAAAGTCGACTAGCTATAATATCGAGTTTGTAAAATCGAAGGTAAGTAATATCGAAGATAAAAATATAGATATAAAAAATATCAATTTATGTGTGTATAATTAATATCGAGGTCAGTAAAGTCGAGATAGAAAATATCGATAGTAAAAATATCGATAAGACAAAATATCGACATGTTAAATAGTGTTTTTTTAATGTATGTAAAGTATTAATAGTGAATAGTAAATTAAATAGGTGCAGTGTCCAGCACCTACCCTAATTAAATGTAGATTGGAGTTGGAATAGTTAATTATTATGTTCAGTGTCCAGCACCTACCCTAATTAAATGTTGATTGGAGTTGGAACAGTAAATTAAATAGGTTCAGTGTCCAGCACCTACTCTAATTAATAGTAGATTGGAGTTAGAATAGTAAATTAAATAGGTTCAGTGTCCAGCACCTACCCTAATTAAATGTTGATTGGAGTAGGAATAGTAAATTAAATAAGTTCAGTGTCCAGCACCTACTCTAATTAATCGTATATTGGAGTTAGAATAGTAAATTAAATAGGTTCAGTGTCCAGCACCTACCCTAATTAAATGTTGATTGGAGTTGGAATAGTAAATTAAATAGGTTCAGTGTCCAGCACCTACCCTAATTAAATGTTGATTGGAGTTGGAATAGTAAATTAAATAGGTTCAGTGTCCAGCACCTACCCTAATTAAATGTTGATTGGAGTTGGAATAGTAAATTAAATAGGTTCAGTGTCCAGCACCTACCCTAATTAAATGTTGATTGGAGTTGGAATAGTAAATTAAATAGGTTCAGTGTCCAGCACCTACCCTATTTAAATGTTGATTGGAGTTGGAATAGTAAATTAAATAGGTTCAGTGTCCAGCACCTACCCTAATTAAATGTTGATTGGAGTTGGAATAGTAAATTAAATAGGTTCAGTGTCCAGCACCTACCCTAATTAAATGTTGATTGGAGTTGGAATAGTAAATTAAATAGGTTCAGTGTCCAGCACCTACCCTAATTAAATGTAGATTGGAGTTGGAATAGTAAATTAAATAGGTTCAGTGTCCAGCACCTACTCTAATTAATAGTAGATTGGAGTTAGAATAGTAAATTAAATAGAATCAGTGTCCAGCACCTACCCTAATTAAATGTTGATTGGAGTTGGAATAGTAAATTAAATAGGTTCAGTGTCCAGCACCTTCTCTAATTAATAGTAGATTGGAGTTAGAATAGTAAATTAAATAGGTTCAGTGTCCAGCACCTACCCTAATTAAATGCTGATTGGAGTTGGAATAGTAAATTAAATAGGTTCAGTGTCCAGCACCTACCCTTATTAAATGTTGATTGGAGTTGGAATAGTAAATTAAATAGGTTCAGTGTCCAGCACCTACCCTAATTAAATGTTGATTGGAGTTGGAATAGTAAATTAAATAGGTTCAGTGTCCAGCACCTACCCTAATTAAATGTTGATTGGATTTGTAATAGTAAATTAAATAGGTTCAGTGTCCAGCACCTACCCTAATTAAATGTTGATTGGAGTTGGAATAGTAAATTAAATAGGTTCAGTGTCCAGCACCTACCCTAATTAAATGTTGATTGGAGTTGGAATAGTAAATTAAATAGGTTCAGTGTCCAGCACCTACTCTAATTAATAGTAGATTGGAGTTAGAATAGTAAATTAAATAGTTTCGGTGTCCAGCACCTACCCTAATTAAATGTTGATTGGAGTTGGAATAGTAAATTAAATAGGTTCTGTGTCCAGCACCTACCCTAATTAAATGTAGATTGGAGTTGGAATAGTAAATTAAATAGGTTCAGTGTCCAGCACCTACTCTAATTAATAGTAGATTGGAGTTAGAATAGTAAATGAAATAGAATCAGTGTCCAGCACCTACCCTAATTAAATGTTGATTGGAGTTGGAATAGTAAATTAAATAGGTTCAGTGTCCAGCACCTACCCTAATCAAATGTTGATTGGAGTTGGAATAGTAAATTAAATAGGTGCAGTGTCCAGCACCTACCCTAATTAAATGTAGATTGGAGTTGGAATAGTTAATTATTATGTTCAGTGTCCAGCACCTACCCTAATTAAATGTTGATTGGAGTTGGAACAGTAAATTAAATAGGTTCACTGTCCAGCACCTACTCTAATTAATAGTAGATTGGAGTTAGAATAGTAAATTAAATAGGTTCAGTGTCCAGCACCTACCCTAATTAAATGTTGATTGGAGTTGGAATAGTAAATTAAATAGGTTCAGTGTCCAGCACCTACCCTAATTACATGTTGATTGGAGTTGGAATAGTAAAGTAAATAGGTTCAGTGTCCAGCACCTACCCTATTTAAATGTAGATTGGAGTTGGAATAGTTAAATAGTATGTTCAGTGTCCAGCACCTACCCTTAATTAAATGTTGATTGGAGTTGGAATAGTAAATTAAATAGGTTCAGTGTCCAGCACCTACCCTAATTAATAGTAGATTGGAGTTAGAATAGTAAATTAAATAGGTTCAGTGTCCAGCATCTACCCTAATTAAATGTAGATTGGAGTTGGAATAGTAAATTAAATAGGTTCAGTGTCCAGCACCTACCCTAATTAAATGTTGATTTGAGTTGGAATAGTAAATTAAATAGGTTCAGTGTCCAGCACCTATCCTAATTAAATGTTGATTGGAGTTGGAATAGTAAATTAGATAGGTTCAGTGTTCAGCACCTACCCTAATTAAATGTTGATTGGAGTTGGAATAGTAAATTAAATAGGTTCAGTGTCCAGCACCTACCCTAATCAAATGTTGATTGGAGTTGGAATAGTAAATTAAATAGGTGCAGTGTCCAGCACCTACCCTAATTAAATGTAGATTGGAGTTGGAATAGTTAATTATTATGTTCAGTGTCCAGCACCTACCCTAATTAAATGTTGATTGGAGTTGGAATAGTAAATTAAATAGGTTCAGTGTCCAGCACCTACTCTAATTAATAGTAGATTGGAGTTAGAATAGTAAATTAAATAGTTTCAGTGTCCAGCACCTACCCTAATTAAATGTTGATTGGAGTTGGAATAGTAAATTAAATAGGTTCAGTGTCCAGCACCTACTCTAATTAATAGTAGAATGGAGTTAGAATAGTAAATTAAATAGGTTCAGTGTCCAGCACCTACCCTAATTAAATGTTGATTGGAGTTGGAATAGTAAATTAAATAGGTTCGGTGTCCAGCACCTACCCTAATTACATGTTGATTGGAGTTGGAATAGTAAAGTAAATAGGTTCAGTGTCCAGCACCTACCCTATTTAAATGTAGATTGGAGTTGGAATAGTTAAATATTATGTTCAGTGTCCAGCACCTACCCTTAATTAAATATTGATTGGAGTTGGAATAGTAAATTAAATAGGTTCAGTGTCCAGCACCTACTCTAATTAATAGTAGATTGGAGTTAGAATAGTAAATTAAATAGGTTCAGTGTCCAGCATCTACCCTAATTAAATGTAGATTGGAGTTGGAATAGTAAATTAAAAAGGTTCAGTGTCCAGCACCTACCCTAATTAAATGTTGATTGGAGTTGGAATAGTAAATTAAATAGGTTCAGTGTCCAGCACCAATCCTAATTAAATGTTGATTGGAGTTGGAATAGTAAATTAGATAGGTTCAGTGTTCAGCACCTACCCTAATTAAATGTTGATTGGAGTTGGAATAGTAAATTAAATAGGTTCAGTGTCCAGTACCTACTCTAATTAATAGTAGATTGGAGTTAGAATAGTAAATTAAATAGTTTCAGTGTCCAGCACCTACCCTAATTAAATGTTGATTGGAGTTGGAATAGTAAATTAAATAGGTTCAGTGTCCAGCACCTACCCTAATTAAATGTTGATTGGAGTTGGAATAGTAAATTAAATAGGTTCAGTGTCCAGCACCTACTCTAATTAATAGTAGAATGGAGTTAGAATAGTAAATTAAATAGTTTCAGTGTCCAGCACCTACCCTAATTAAATGTTGATTGGAGTTGGAATAGTAAATTAAATAGGTTCAGTGTCCAGCACCTACCCTAATTAAATGTTGATTGGAGTTGGAATAGTAAATGAAATAGGTTCAGTGTCCAGCACCTACTCTAATTAATAGTAGAATGGAGTTAGAATAGTAAATTAAATAGGTTCAGTGTCCAGCACCTACCCTAATTAAATGTAGATTGGAGTTGGAATAGTTAGTTATTTAGGTTCAGTGTCCAGCACCTACCCTAAATAAATGTAGATTGGATTTGGAATAGTAAATTGAATAGGTTCAGTGTCCAGCACCTACTCTAATTAATAGTAGATTGGAGTTGGAATAGTAAATTAAATAGGTTTAGTGTCCTGCTACTACCCTATTTAAATGTTGATTAGAGTTGGAATATTAAAATATTTTGGTTCTGTGTCCTGCATCTACCCTAATGAAATGTAATTGTGAGTAGGAGTACCACATTACATAGGTTAAGTGTGTAGTATGTATGAAAATTATAAACAGTTATATGTGTAAATCTTAAAAGGGTTATAACATTGTCAAAAAAATCTTATGTTTATCTATATGTATTGTAAAATGTAATTAAAAAACATTTGTTATATTTTCATTCATGATTTTTTAAAAGCTACTAGATAAAAATAACACAGTGGTTTTTCAAAAAAACGTTATTTATGTTTTTTACATAGTAAATAAAGTACATTCTAAATGTATTACAAAGCAATGTATAACATAATATCCATAAAATATAAGTACAATGTAATTAGAAAAATAACATTTTTGAATAGTTTTTTAGTAGAGTACATTTTAGGTAGATACAAAAAATGTAGTACATGATTATACAATGAGGAATTCTATACATAGAGTACAAAAATGTTGATACAAATTTAAGTAATTATACATTGATAATAAAATAATTCTTTTTAATTTGTAAACCTAATACTGTGTTGTACAAATGATGTTATAAAGGAAATCGCATATTTATAAAGAAATATTGATATTAATAATATTGTACATCATACCATGAACATCATTTTCAGAATATTTTTAAATTATAATATTATTTATATATTCTAAAATTATTATTATTAAAAAATATTTATTAATAATAATACTTTTTAAATGTTAGTGATATTGTTCAAAATACATACAGAAAAAATGGACAGTAATTTTGACATTTTTATCAGAATATGTTTTAATAAATGTTGCATTAAATATTAAACATTAATATTTAATGTAATAAATATTAAAAGTATGAATATAATACACTTGTAAATTAAAAAAAACAACATATACATTTTAGTATGTTGGTAAGTATATTGTAACATTTTTCCATTATTTTTCACAGTTAAATAAATGTTTAGGGCATTTATTGCACTATTTCTTTCATTACTGTATTATTTGGGTCTTTCATTTTGGAACCGCTCATAGTCTTTTTGGGTCATTTTGGAAGATTGAAGGTCGCAGTTGGAAGCTACTTCACGTCTGAGCAGGTAAGAGTTTATTTAGGTATATTTTAACGATTTTATCTAACTTTTGAAGGTAGTAGTTTGTTATTTAGTGGTTGTGGATTAGTATATGACTATTTAGATATTATGGAGTTGAGTAGGTACGTATTTCCGTTATCGAGGCTTTTTGTGGTTTGCAGTAGTTGGAGTTAGTGAGTTTGTGGTAGGATTTGTCTATTTTGTTAAAAAGCAAGTATTTAATGTTTATTTTTAATGCTTTTTTCAAAGTGTTATGTGGGTGGGATTGTTTAATTTTTCTTCTAGGTGTTTGGATACAGCTATTTTCGTTTCCAAGCTGTGACGTTTTTTTTTTTTATCAAGGGAAGTGTGTTTCAGTTCTTTGAACTGACATGTCTAGAATACTTTCTTTATTTTTCGGGTTTCCACGAGCGTTCATTACAATTTTACATTATTTTCGGGTTTGTCATGGATTTTGAACAATCGATTTCTTTGGATGCTGGATGGATTTTGCACAGTTGTATTTTTACATTTTATTGGGCTTTTTTCGTTCAAATTTTGTGAATTTATCACTACATGGATTGTTATGGATTATTGGATTTGCCTATGACGTTGCTGTGAAAGGTAAGTGATTTAATATTAATATTTATGTTGGGTGGAAAATGTGTTGTTATGAAATGTTTTTAATATAGTTAGATAATTATTTTGTCTATATATAATTAATTAAATAAATATATTAGACAAAATAATGAAAAAAAGATTTTTTATTAATATGTGTGGTGTAAAATATCAGGATTTATTTGGATTTTGACCCTTTGATTTACTTAGTATTGTTAGTTTAATGTTTTGGCTATCATTTTTAAGTATTCCAGTCCTCTTGTTGTAGGGTAAAGTTGTACTTGTTGTTGTAAATATTGATACATTTGGGCAGTTTGTCTTGATAGTTTGGGTTTTAGTTGTAAGACAGATTGCTCCATTCGTAATTCTTGAAAACTTTGCTCTTTTTGGATTGCTGTGAGGAGTTTGTGTAGTGTGGGAGTTGTTCGTCCAGTTGAAAATAGGAAGGCATTATGCCAACCACCAACTGCGTTGTTTGTCTTGGCTTCTTATTTTAGGGTTGGTGGATATATATTCCACCAAGGTATTAGGAATTTAGGTTGGCGTCTGTGGCCTGACCTGTGTAGTCTCCCCACCCAGGTGTCCTCAAAGTAATCCAAAAGTGGAGCAAGTTTTTATTCGTTTTGTGTGTAGAAAGGACTTTCAATTAAAAGATTATAGTGTTCAGCCACGTCAGTTATTGGCACGTATGCTAGAGCTATTAGGTGTTTGATTTGGTATGCAAAGGTAATTGGTTGCATACTCAATATAAGTGTTGATTTTTGCAAATGTCTCCATAGACATTGGTTAAAATGAAAGTAACATCCTTGTATGGATGTGTGTGGATATGTTTTAAGAATGGAATTAATCATAGCTTGTTCGAAGTCTATTATTATTTTCAGTGGAAAGAAGTCTGATGTTTGTTCTTTGATTTTGTGCAATATTTCTGTGTAAGTTGCTGTTTGTTTGTTTGGTAACAAACAGTAGATAAATGAGATACAGGTATTATGGTATTGCCCATGTATAGTATATAATTGATAGAATGGTTTAGGGCATATGGTAAAAGTTCCATCCATCATCCACGTTTGACTTTCTTTTAATTTTTTCAGGTTGTTATTTGTAGCAAACATTATTATCCTTTTATCTTTGTTATTATTATCGTAGAAGACAAAAGGTTCATAATTATGTGTGATGGTAAGTTCAGGTGGAATAATGATCTCCTCAAAAGTTTTAGGTATTGGTATTATGGGTCTACTGGATTTTTTGGTCCTAGCTATGGTTCTTTATATTGAAGCAATTGATGGTAACTGACCTCTTGCTTCTCTAGGTACTCTAGGTAGTAATTCTTTTAGAATTACGCTTGTTGGTAGGTCAGATGTGCTACTTAATTCTTTTATATTTTCTAGAGTCGATCTAACCTCTATTTCTGAGATGTTAGGTGGATGGTTATGTTCAGTAGTATTAATGACACTTGTTTCTCTGGTTGTTGCACGCCCATAGCATTTGTTAGAGTAATACTTAGTACATTTCCATTTAACTTTAAGGTCTTTTTGTTTTTCCTGAGTATAAGTATACCCCATATAGCATAATAAAAATTTTCCTTTCTGAGATGTAATAAATCTTGCATCTTCTGTCATTGTTGTTTTCTTAAATCTAGAAAAGTTGTATTCAAAATATTAGGAACATTTGTAACTTTACAAGCATTTTAAATTACATACGTACCATTTGTAGCTTCTTACTTACCAACAGTAAAGTATTAGCTTTAGAAAGTAGATGTATTTTCAGTTAGATGCTGTTCTAGTTTTTATAGGTCTGTAGAAAGAAAGCAAACCATATTATAGGAAATGTATATTTGTGTATTTTGGTTAGACATTTGGTAGTGTGTAACCTTTCATAATGAGAAAGGTATTTTTTGGGGATTTAAAAAGCTAACAGTTTAAGAAAAAACACATAAAAATAGTAAGAAAGGCAAGTATTAACATTGTACATGTTTGAGAGCAAGAAATTAGTATATGTGTTGGCATTCTGTACTTACCAAGTGTTTATGGTTAGTTGTTGAATGTCTGTTCTTGGATGAAAAATAGCTGCTTTTCGTTTTTCTGTTATCTGTTGTGAGAAAAAATATAGAGGCGAAAGAAGGGGGTTCCCCAATGGGCTTCTTGTTGGATACAGGCGGGTCGAGGGGGGAGAAAGACTGAAAAAAGAACAAAGAACGTACCCCGCCAGTTGATGATGTGGTCCCAAATCTGGGATCCCAATATATGTGGGGTGATAAACCTAGAAGTTGGCACTGCACATTACAAGATTAACATGATTCAAATATTTGCACGAGAAAGTTTTTAGCAAATATATAAGTATTTTTATTTTAGTGTAGAAAGCATTTCTATACATCTATAACACATGATTATCTTACAAATATTGCACAATACACATAGTCAATTTGAAAAAAGATAAAAGTGACAAAATTACATTCTTCTTTTGAACCTACCCAGTAACATTTCATATTTCAATCATACTATCATTCTTTCAGTTTTTCAAAGCCTAATCCTTCCTAAAGTTCAGACATTCCACTCTCTTTCTTCAATCCATACAAAGTATTCTGTTGTATGCCACACAGGGATGGTAGATATGTGGCATAGAGCAGAGTATTATTCCAGACAATTGATCTTGTTACGGCACCTAATTGGTACTATAGTATGCCGTATTTCTGGAGCCACAAGCCGACGCGCGTTTCGGTGAATGGCCGGATAGGCCACACCTTCGTCAGGGCTGGGAGATGTTGACTGGGAGGAAACAGGATAGTAATCTAAAAATAGAACACAGTGCCTTAGTATTTATCCATATAACAGTTGGGTTAATCAAGGCATATCTCATTCTAATACATTTCTCTTTTCCAAAACATAGATAAAATTTAAGAACATAATTGTCGTATTTAGACTGATGTTTCTACGGTAGCCATTGCGACAGTGTGCAGTACCAAACAAAACTAGGGCCACTCCATAAGTCAGACTCCCAAATGGTGAGATCTGTAAAAGGCAATTAGATAACCTGGGCTAAGTAACCAAAAGAGAGCATTAAAACATTTTAGCATCTTTCATATCTTGCATTTACTAGCATTATAAGAAACACTCATTCCCGAACACATGTTGACCAAACACAGAAAAGGGTTATTATACATCAGGTTGGTGGTCAAAGGGTACGAAGTTTAGAAGCCAAACCTTTGATACTTCTTGGACCTTAGATGTCCATACAGGTAAGCATATATTTGAGTAAAGTAGGTGACAGCAAAAAAACAATAATATAGGGTAGTATCTGGTTAATTTAACTTAATGTTATTGCACAAAGTAAACATGATTTACCTATTAATAGTTTCTGGTTGAGAAGCGATGTAAAGGCTCACAGCACAGTCTAGGTTTTTAATTTACCTGAAATAGTCTGTAGGGTATTCCTTAGAGCAAAGGGCGCATAGATTGTTTTTTCGGCAAAGCAGGAATCTATTAAGTGATAAATAATCTCTGTTTGTATATTATCCTCATTGATTTGTTTCAACCAGACTGTCAGTAAGCTTTTAGTTCCATTACCTGAGTATTTTGGATTTGTTTATCAAAGGAAGAATTCCACTGCGCAGGGGTTTATAGATGAAGGATGAGCTAAGGACTGCTATACTTTGGAGGTTTTTCAGAGGTATCACGCATGCATCCCTAAAGTAGGAAGATATTGTGAATATACATAATGGCCATTATTCACTTAGTAAGATGGTATCGTTGTTTGTAGTTTATACACACCATGAACGATGACTCAGCTGGCGGGGTACGTTCTTTGTTCTTTTTTCAGTGAGAAAAAATATAGTATGTGTAAAAAAGTTAGTTATGTAATTAAAATATAAGTGACTTTTTTACAAAAGCATTTTTACTTATTTCGGCTTATAAACCTGGGTTTACTAATGTTTAATAATTTAAAACAGAAGACACAAGTTTCAAATGTTTTTTCTTTTCACTTTTTGTCCAATGGTTTGAAGTTAAAACCAACAATTAGGTATATACCTACTTTATAATTAGTTTGTTGTATTTCTTGAAGAAAAAGTTCATCTGTTTTTAATAGTAGAGTCTGTTGTACAAAAAAGGAGATAGAGAAAGAAATAATTAATTATAAAATATTGAATATGAGTAGTAGGTTACAATAGATCAAAATTATCTTTTAGAGCTATAAGATTACTTACTTGTTGTACTTAGTAGTATTTTCATTCACAGAAGAATATTGAAGGTGCTCCAAAAATTGGCAGTATGTCTTCAAGCTGAATATTGTCTGCAGGTTTTAGAGTATAATTGTGAATTCTTTATATAGGGTATGCTTAATTAGTGTGTGTTTCTGATTGGTCACATACGTTGAGAAGTGTTTTTATTGGTTAGTTTGAATTTTTTTAATTGAAAGAATGAAGTTATATGTTTGTTAAAGGTTTATACCGAGGAGTAGTGTATTAGTAAGTATTTAAAAAATTATGTATTTAATTTGTATTGGTAGTAAAAATAGAATAATAATAGTAAAAAACATTTTATATATTAAATGTGTGTTTTTATAACTATAGTATTAATATAGTAATTAATACTAAAAGTTATTGTGATATATAAGTTTGTAAACGTTTATTATCATTATAAATATATTTTTATGGGTGTATTAGTGATAGTGTTGATGTGTAGTGGTTATATAATAATTATATAACTATTTTGAAGTATCTATATTTTGTGAGAGTCGAAATAAGTGCTGTCGATATTAGTGTAATCGATATAATAGTTGTGTCCTATATTTAATTATACAAGTCGATATTTAGATTTTCGATAAATGTGTTATCGATGATAGAGTAGTCAATATTTTTGTGCGTCGATAAAGTGTGGTCGATATTTTAGTAATTATTTAAATATGTATAGGGGGATGTTTCAGACTCGATGTTAGTGTAGGTCGATGTTTGTAAAATCGATAATTTGTCAGTGATTCGTCTTAGTCCTGTTTAATAAGGTATCCACTGCATGTGGGACCATCACAATCAACGTATTATCCAATCCCAAACCAGCAGACTGTCGGATAGAAACAGCCGCTGCAGCTGTAGCTCTCAGACAACTCAGCAACGCCTTAGCAAATGGGTCTAACGTTGCTGAAAAATACGCACATGGATGCTGCTTGTCCCCAAATGGTTGTGTCAACACTGACAACGCACAACCTTCTCTCTCGTGCACGTACAACGTGAAAGGCTTACTATAGTCTGGAGTACCCAACACAGGAGCCGAACACAATGCATCGCGTAGTTCAGAAAAACTTTTCTGACATTCGTCAGACCAAGGAAGAGGATGCGGAGTATCTTTCAGAGTCAATGCTAACAGAGGTTTCGCCAACCGTGAAAAATTGGGGATCCACTGTCTACAATACGATGTAATACCTAAAAAGGCACGCACTTCTCTCTGTGTGGATACTACATTCATTTGCGCAATTGCTTGAATTCGTTCTGGGGTCAATCTCCTTCCCTACTTCGACAAGAGATGACCTAAGTAGGTCACTTCTTAGCGACAATATTGCAACTTTGAAGGTGACACTTTATAATGAAGGTCAGACAAATACCGCAACAAAGAAAGAGTAACCTCTTTACAAATCTTTTCATTATCAGCAGTAATCAACAAATCATCGACGTACTGAATAAGAGTAGCACCAACAAGTAACACAAAACCGTCAAGCTGAGTTTTCAACGCCTGACTATACATGGAGGGACTTTCACAATAACCTTGGGGAGCTCTCTTAAATCGGAAGCTTCGGCCTCCTAATGAGAAGCCAAAAATATCCCTGCTCTCCTCAGCAATAGGAATACTGAAGAAAGCATTCTTCAAATCGGTGACAGAAAACCAAGCTGCCGAAGCAGGAATCAAAGTTAACAAAGCAGTAATATCAGGCACCACAGGAAACTGTGCACGACAATCTTGTTTACCTCTCGAAGGTCATCACAAACCGGTACACAGGTGGCTGAGAAGCATCAGTACGTTTAAGGACTGTTACAAACATTACCTCTCGTTTCCTCAACTACACCCTTCTCAACTAGATCATAGACAATCGCTAAAAGAGCTCTCTCACCATCACTCGAGACCTTGTATTGGGGAATACGAGGTGGCCTAGCATTTGACTTAAGGGTAACAACATAAGGTGGAATCTGCAAAAGACCAACATCATTTGGACCTGTAGCCCAAAGTGTATCAGGAAGCGAACGCAATTCCAGTGGCAAACAATCCTTAGACAAATACATTGGGGAAATCACTTTCTTACCGAGGGTAAGTTGTACTCCTGAAGGAGAACAATGTAATGTCGCATACAATCTTTTCAGCAGGTCCAAACCCAACAGATTCTCACCACAACCTGTCGTTAGAATAAGTGGAGCTTCCAATTTACGAGGGCCAATGGAAAGGGACAAAGGACTAGAAACCGGATTGCGAACTACCCTTTCAGCTCCCTTGGCCCTAAAGTCAAGGAAAACTTTGCTGAGGGTATGAGGGCAGTGTCTCATTGGATGGCTGTAAACTGCCTCCAATGTAACCTGGCAAAAACGGAGATTATGCTCTTCGGCAAAGCAAGTCTTCTATGGTCCCCTGACTGGTGGCCGCTGGACCTAGGTCCAGTGCCAACATCAAAGCCACATGTCAAAAACTTAGGAGTAAAAATTGACCAAAAACTGACCCTTAAGGAGCATACCAATCATATTGCAGGCTTGTGCTTTTACACCATCGGCCTTTTAAGAGGAGTCTTCCCGTATCTCCCTGACACCTATAGAAAGACACTGGTACAGGCCCTGGTTACCAGCCGCCTGGACTACTGCAACGGCCTGCTGATACTTGCTAACGCTGATGCAGTGGGCCGTTTGCAGGTAGTCCAGAATACGGCGGCCAGATTAGTTATGAGCGCCCCAGCCAGGACTCCCTCTAAGCCCTTGTTGGAAGAGCTGCATTGGCTCCCTATACGGCAACGAATCAGCTTTAAAATGTGTTGCACGGTCCACAAGTGCTTATATGGAGACAGCCCTAAATATCTTCCTCAATCACTGGAGCTGTATCAACCTGGCCGGTCACTTCGCTCAAGCAATCAAGCCCTTCTGAAACCCCCTGTAACAAAAAAATCCAGACAGGGAGACCGAGCATTTTCTTCAGTCGGCCCCGCTCTGTGGAATAAGCTTCCCATTGAGCTGAAAATGACCAACAACCACCTCTCCTTTAGAAATTCACTAAAAACTCTCCTCTTTCGGGAAGCATTACAACTCCACTAACCTTCGCACTGTATCTGCTATTGTCTCTGGTGAACAAAGCGCGGAGATACCCTTATGGGATTGATTCCTGCGCGATATAAGAAATTAAATAAATAAATAAAAAAAAAACTAGGACGCCTGAAAATCCTACTGAACCATTGGTCAAGCCAGACAAAGGTGCGCCAGGAAGTTTAGAGTGCATAATAGAACTCTTCATCGCACCAGTATCCAAAAGAAAAGGTTCTGCCGCACCTGATGTAATCACTTCAACATAAGGTCCACTCTGGTCTACTGGAACTGACACTACTCCCTCACTTTGTCCTTGGCTGTCCTAGTTATCATTATAACCAGAACTCTCATCTTCGACATAGTAATCCTCAACATAGTACTGGGCAGACTGACCACTCGGAACATTCTGTCTGTCAAAATAATTCGCAGAATTCTGTAGGGAAGAGGAACGCTCATTCTGAGGGATCACACCACGTCCCCTACACCTAGGAGCTTGCTGAAAACTACGACGACCTCTCTGACCAGATACACCATTTGCACGCTGTAACAAAGCCGGGTAACTATTCTTGTAATGACCTTCCTCTCTGCAATAAGCACACTGATTAGGGCCAGGAAAGAATTGCTGAACATAAGGCTCAGGCTTCTGTAACAATCTCTGAAATTGTGGAGGTTGCTGAAACTGAGGCTGATTCTGACAAGGTGGATAAGCTTGCTGCAAAAGAACTTTCGTCTTTAAGTCTTTAGTTTTCTTCTCCACTTTATCCTTCTCATCTTTATCCCTATTCTCGTAATATTGTGCAGTAGCCAGTATCTGGGCCGATGAAGAGACAGCCCATGAACTCTCAGAGTCCTTTAACTTATTAGAAAGTTCGGGAAGAAAATTAAAGACAAATTTATCCACAAACAACCTTTGACCACCCTCCGTACTCATATCCTGACCACTATGATCGATAAACGTTTCTTCAAACCTAGTGAAGAAATCAGATACACTCTCGTCTTTCTTCTGCTTACATGCTGCTAACTTATCCCAATTCACTCGTAAAGCGGGCATCATCGTTTTCATCAGATTAATAATTCTACCTGGTAATTCTGAAACTAGAGGTTCAGGTTTAGCACCTCCCTCCTGTCTACCATCTGCAGCAACAATATTCGCCCAGGTATCACCTAATTCAGCAGCATGATTCTCATGACGCATCTTCGCCCACAAAGGTTGAGGGACTACATTACCCATCAACATATCGATGTCAGCTAAATTCATAATACACGCTTCAACTTTCTGGGACAACTCCTTGTAATAACCAGCAGGATTCTTACGAGGGTAAGGTAAGGTCTGCTTAAGAGCCAAGACCTCTGCTCTCTTCCAAGGGACATGTACCCATACACGCTGAAAATGAGCCTAAGCGGCCTGAATACCCAAATTTACTTTAGCCTGAACTGCTTCTTTCCATACAGGAGGAACTTCTCTCATAGGGTACTGTTTCACGTTCCTCCTAACAGAGGAATCAGGTTCATACAATGTCTGAGGTGAAAGTCTAGATCTGAAAGCAAGTATTGTCTCTACGGCATCTGTAACATCAGATTCCACTATCATCCCTTTAGCATAATCTGACTGAACATCGAGCACATCCTGCGGAATCGGACCCAACTCATTATCTTCCCATTCCTGACGCAGAAAAGTACACATTACATCAAAAACATACCTTTGCTTAGGCGGTTCCCGCTGAAAGAAAACATCCATAACTGCTGGCAAATCATACCTCGGAGTATTTAAAATCCACCTACGAGCCAACAAATCCAACACTGTCTGTTCTTCAGAACTAGGAAGCTGACTACGACTCTGTTTACGTTCCGAAACAGGGGTCATATTCAGTGACCCAAACAATGGTGACAACAGATTAACAACAGTCTCGGTCATTCGTTTTCGAGCAGAAGGGGAAGAAGTAGCCATAAGAACAGGAGAATAAGTATTCTGAGGCAAGGAGGGTGTAGGGACAAGAACAGTAGAAGTCGAAGATGCAGAAGCAGAAGGCAAAGGAGTTTGAGGCAAAGCTGGTAGCAAGGCTGGCAACCCTAGAATGGGTTGCGCAGGAGGAGGCAAGACCATCTGTGGAGCACCGGGTGGCTGAACAACAGCAGGAGGTTGAACAACAAAGGGTGGAACAACCGGGGGTAATAGAGGCGCAGTTACACCCTGCACATAGGGAGAAGGCAATCTCAGTAAATGAGAGATCAAAGGATCTTTTTCAAGGTCTTATATCACTTTCGGAGGGGAAGATGGCAAGGCCGGATAACATTTATCTAAGGCCATGCAACGCTGTCTATCTAAGATTTACTCCCACGCTCTTCTCCATCTTCCTTAAACTGTCTAGCAGCTTGTAGTACTGACATATTCTTATCTTTCCTATCTCTCTTTGCTTGCTTAATTTCTCGCTGTTTGGCTTCCTTACGCCAAAGGCGGAAAGAGTCAAACATTGCCGGCCGGGCTTTCTTCCTAAATAGCCTAACTTCTAGATTGTCTAAAATCTCTGTTTCAAAACTACCATGTGGGGGCCATTGCAAAACACCATCCTTTTTCGTGTAGCGAACCCATACTTCATTATAAGTAATAGGGCCCACTCCGTGTTTAGAATAGAGCTCATAAGTCGGAGTTCCAACCGGAGGTATCGGACATGAATCCTCCAATCAGGAATCCCTGTTACTACCAGAAACAAACCAAATACCAAATTTACCAAGACCAGGCATCTTGCTCACTAGTCTGGTTTCAAACTTCAAAGGGAATCAACAAAAATGATACATTCGTAAATATACAAGCCCTTCAGCTTTGGGTACTGCAGCAACCAAATCAAAACCAAGCAACCAAACAAAGTCGTGGGAGCGACCCACTTATACTTAACCAAATATCTGTCACGCCACCAGAAGACCGTCTATCGTCTCGCTTTACAAACATCAATCGGAGGGTCCAAGACAAGGCGACAGTCAGGGCAGCAGTCCTTCGTAGCCGTTGGAAAGCAGGAAGCCCCGCAGGAAAGACCTTTGGTTCTGGTCGACATGCAGGGGTCGATGAAGTGGGGGCCCTCCTCCAGAATTTCCTCACGTGGCTCCTCGCAATCTTCGGGCTTGGACCGGTACCACTGAAGTCGCCCCACGTTGGCCGCGCCAACTGAAGAACTGGGTTATCAAATACCCAGCGGCACGAGGGACACGCCCAAAGTCCTCTGGGTTCCCCTGCCTTGGTATACAGAGGCACTGAATACTTCTAGGTGGCGTCAGAGATCAAATTTATTAGCTGCAGCTAGTATCAGAAACTCCAGCAATACAACACGGTGTACAACTCAAGAAACTGCTCAATTTTACTAAGGCGAGACATCCCTATTTATACAGAAAACGGTACATTTAAAATGCACGCCCCTACACCAAAATTCAACCAATAGAAAATACATGACATCACACAGCATCATACAGTAAAGCTCATTTTACAGTGTCCCAACCCACAAGTTAATATTTAGGCATATCTAAATAATAATCTGGAAGTCCCGGACAAACCCTTAATTGAAAGCGTAACCCATGAAATGAAGAAACAGTAAAGAAAAGTAGTTTCAGATAATGTGAAGATAACAGAAATGTAAAGAAACTTAAAAGTTAACAAATGTCTTGAATGGTGATTGGGAAAGTGGATAACGATCTTGCAGCTAAATTGGCTTGGCAGGGTCAATTCCAGGTGAAAGGCCAGCTTCTGAAATTAACTCCAGTGCACGAAGAAAACCTTAGTTAATGTATACATGAGCCACAAAAGGTCAGACTGCTTTGCTCGCAGACTAACTTCTGATGCCTACGTAAAAGGCAACACCAGATGGCAGTCACGACGCATGGCAAAAACCCATGTTTAGAAAAGAAAGTCGTAAGGAAAGAAACAATTTAGATATTGTTTAGGATAAGATATGTGCAAGGAAACTAAAGGTCAACAAGGTCCTGAACAGTGATTGAAAAACTGAGACAACGATAAGCTAGTGAAACTGGTTTTGCAAAAGGTCAGTTTCAGGTGAAAAGGGTCACTCTCTCTGCAGTTCATTCAGAGTCAGAAAAACCCAAGTTAATATATGCACGAACTCAGAAGGCCAGGCCACTTGTTCATTGGGCCTACTTCACAGGCCTACGTGAGGGCAAGACTAAAATGGAGTCAGGTTTGAGAATTACAGAACCAAAATTTACTTATAAGTCCTGAGTAAAGTGGCACTACATGTACCCAGGGCCTGTACATTAAATGCTACCAGTGGGTCTGGAGCACTGGTGTGCCACCCACTTAAGTAGCCCCATTGCAGCCTGTGACTGCAGTTTTAATCTGCCATTTCAATCTGGCAAATAAAACCTTTTCTAATACATATGTCAACCCTAGGGTAGGCCATTGGACAGCCCAGAGTGCAGGATGCAATTGATTTAAACAGTAGACTATATCCTTATAAGTTTTACATGTCCTGGTAGAGAACAACTCCTACATTTGGTGTTCACTATTGCAAAGCATATCTCTCTTTTAGGATAACATTGGAGTTGCCTTATTATATTTTATAGGTTTTATTTCCAAATGGGAAAAAATGACCAGTTCATGTTTGTTGTCTGACATCACAATTTTAAAAAAATGCTACTTATAGAAAGGTAGCCATTTTATTACATTAGCCATTTGGTGCCTGCAGCCAGTCTCTAGTCACATGAGTGAGTGTAGTTAGCAGTTGGGATTTGTGTAATCCTCCCAGACAGCCACACACAATGGGAGCTTATGTGTGACTGGATGGGCCATCACTGGCAGGCCGGTAGGAAGGTGCTGGGCACAACTTCACTTACACCTGCATAGGCTGTGTCCTGCCCCCACACAAAGGGTTGCATAATCCCTGTAGATAGTCTAGTGCCTGGGCCATGAAGACAATACATCTATGAACTTCAAAGGCATGCTTCTAGACGTTTCTCCTCTGCTTCAAAGGCACATCTGGATATAAATACTGGACCTCAAACACCACCACTTCAGTACACTTCTAGGCCTGTGGGTACTTTGCCAGGAAGAAGGACAACTGTGTTGCTGAAGAACTGCCACTCTGCTGGACTCCTGCTTTGCTGTGCTGACCTTCTGCCCTCTTGCCTGGGTGATAGGACTGGGCCTGCATCTCTAGCAAGCACCGTCAACAGAAATTTTTGACATTGATGCAACAGGACCTTGCACCGCAACCTTGCCGCATCTCGGACCCGACACATCGCTCCGGATGCGCGATGTGTCTGTGGCCCAGATCCATACAACACGAGCAAACCTGGATTTAAGGTACTTTATTCAGTGGGCCTAACTGGGTCCTTATCACCACCCTCTCTCCTTTTTTGGTTGACTTGAACTTGTGACTTTGTCCCGGTCTGGCACGACCAGATATCCACAGTTGTTTTATGCCTTTTGGCACTATTTTCTCTAAAAACCTTAAGATTCAATATCTCCAGTTCTACTAATTAGATTTTTGTCATTTTGGTCTTGTGTTATTTTTTTTTTAAACACTCTGTTTTTTTAATGCTGCTGTGGGCTCCTTGTGTGGTTTGTTTTCACTGTGTTACTGTTTGAAGTGTTGTACACATACTATACACATTACCTCTGAGTTAAGCCTGGCTGCTCTGTGCCAAGCTTCCCAAGGGTTGAGCACAAGTAAATTTAGGGTTTGCTTTTGACTTTACACTGAGAAGAATTATGGTTGCTACTTGAGAAGCATTTCACCCCCCTCAACCAGTAACCCAATTTCTGAAACTGAAACACTCATTAGTACACTCCCCAACCTGTAGATATTACAGAAGAAGGACTGCCTTGTTCTCTAGAACACTGCCCTGCGGCTTGAGGTCTGCCTTGTTTCTTTGCCAGATACTTCCCTGCTACTTAAGGCCTGTCTTGCTCTCAGAGAAAGCAGACTGGACCTGCTCCCTTGATCCCAGGCTAACTTTAGTGATTTCAAGCATCAGTTGTCTGGCCTCCTGTCTGACCTCAAGGGATCTCTCTGCAACTGCATCTGCCCAGCTGATCTGCTGCACTGGACCTGTCTGAGTCCTTCCATCCTCTGCTAGAGTGACTTTCTGATCCCCAAGAAGTACCTCCTCAGGTCCCGGATTCTGGGCTGGCATCCGAGAGAACTCCTCCTGGTTTCACTAAAGGTTCTATCAAATATGGAGTGTAGCAGCGCAAAGCCCCACCAAGTCTCACTGCACAGCTGCAAGCTAAGCTTCATTGGAACAGACTCCAAGTGATGTAAAGCCTCACAGAGCCTCGTCGCACAACTGTAAGCTGCATCAGAACCGATGTCAAGCTAAGCAAAGACCTGCAAAGCCTCGCAGCTCAGCAACAAGCTTCCACCGAACCAACGCCAAGTGACACAAAGCCCCGCTAAACCAAGCTACACAGCTAAAGGCCTCATTAGAACTGATGCAAGTGACAGAAAGCCTGGCAAAGCAACACCACACAGACCTCACACCATGGACATAAGGTACAATTCTCAGCTAATCAAACTTGGCATTATGCCACACCTATGCTCCATCGTAGTCAGACTGAACTTGTGATTTTGACCCTGTCCAGTGTGACCAGATACCCATAATTTGCGCTGCATGCTTTAAGGTGTATTTTCTACCTACAATGCTTACATTTCATGTCTCCTATTCTACTGATTGGATGTTTGTCATTTTGATCTCTTTTTATTTATTAAAATGTATCCTATTTTTCTAAATTGGTTTGGGATTTTTCTTCTGTTGTGTTTTTACTTGATTACTGTTTGTGTGTTGCATACATACTTCACACAGTGCCTTTAAGCTAAGCCTGCCTTCGTTTGTGCCAAGCTGTCAGAGGGTTAAGCACAGATTAATTTAGTGATTATTGTGGTTCATCCTGACAAGAATTATGGTTGTTTGAGTAGGTTTTCATCCCTCTCAATCAATAACCCAATTTCTTAGAACTTATTTATTGTGTTCCATGATATTAAATAATAAGGTGATAGTCTATGGCTTACCAGAAGCTTTTTATAATATGCAGCATTTTTTGAAGATGCTGGTAGAGAGGAAAAACTTGAATACAATTGTTTGCTAATGAATAAGTTAAAGACTCCTGATGGAAACCGAAGAAAATAGGATTTATAAGAGATTGCTAGCAGTACCACATTCAGGTGCAGATTTCAGCGTTTACCAAGAACTGAGGGCGGTTTTTCGCTCAGATATTTTAAAAAGCAAACTGCTCGAGTTATGGCACTTCATATGGTGCAAAGCAGGGACCCATTTAACTAGAGATGTTATTAGGGACTGTATGGGCCTAGATCAGGCTAGTAAACTCCCATGGCTACTCAACATAATAACAGTCTTTACGGGACCTGGGTAGAGTGACCAACCGTCCGTAAATTTCACGGACCGTCCGTCATTTTAGTATGATGTCTGTAAAGCGTCCGTAATTTGGGGATCTCAAATTACGGACGCCTTACAGACATCACACTAAAATCGAAATAGGAAATTTCAGTAAGAAATGCTGTTTCCCTTGCCAGAGGCCCCGTGAGTTTAAAAGATTTCACTCGGGCCTCTCCCTCTTATTTTTTAATCTGTAGAGGCTGCCTCCAGCCGCCCCTCCCGGACCTCATGCAGACTGTGGACTGGCCCATTGTCATTCTGAGACCGCAGCTGATTAGCACTTTAGAATGACAATGGGCCCAATTGTAGTGACAGCATGCGGTGTGCCTTCTCCTGCATCTGACTGGTGCAAAGCATTCTGCTTTTGTCTTAGCGCCATGCTGGAGAAAATAAAAATAAAATGACTACCCGCGTTTTCACTGTACATTTAAAGACACATTTCAACATATGAATAAAAAAATACTATTTATTAATAATATTATTGTTACTAGCACAAATCTTGTTTGCAGAAAGGGCCCGATGTCGCTTTGCAAAGCTGCGCGCATACTGAAAAGCTGTGAAGTGCACGATTGGCTTAACCTTATATAAACTTATTTTGACTTGTATTTATTTTGGTTGTCTATTTGGTAGGGTGTTTAAATATCGATTACAAAAATATAGTTGACAAAAATGTAGTTGTATAAATATTGTTTACAAAAATATCGACACCCTATACCTAAACAGGTAAGTACATAAATATCTACTCAAAAATATCGATGTAATAAATATAGATGTAAAAAATATCGACTTTTTAAATAATTAAAATTACAATAAATAATTAAAAAATATAAGTACTATTAACAAAATACATTACAATACTTTTATATTTTAACTATTTATAACAAATTAACTACACTTTTCAATATAAACTTAATAAATGTGTACATATACATATATGGAAGACATAAAATTATATAACAACAATAATGCATACATTTAATTAAAATATAAAAAATATTATTAGTTAAAACATTTGATAGCGAAGGGGTAAAAATTACTATTCCCACTCCAGAGAGTGAAGCAGTAGGGAAAGCGTTGGATAGCGTAGGGCTAAAAATTACTATTCCCAATCCAGAGGGTTGTACCGACCGGATTTTCGGACAAGATGGAATCAGCTCCTAGGAGCCCCTCTAACCCAATCGGAACGTAATCACCTCCCTCCTTAGAACATATTTACAATGGGTATAGATATAGGTATGTACATCTCGTACCTAAGGATAGGGGAAAATAGCAATAAACATGCATACGTTTTCTACAATATCCTATTCATACCAGCCAGTCTCGCGACCACTTAGGCCCAGACTAATCTACCCTGGGGCAGGTCTGATTATGTACCCTTACACACTGATCTCTCTCAGTGCTCCCTCGACACGCAATCCGGCGTGCCTACACACGGGCCTGCAGTCCCAGTGCTCTCATTTACTTATCCGGTCCACAATCCGGCGGACCTCCACACCGTGTCCCCCCGGTGCTCTCATTCACTTACAACACGATCCACAATCCGGCGGATCTCCACACCGTGTCCCCCCGGTGCTCTCATTAACGCCGCGTACCAACGACGATCACTTTCCTATGAACACCTATGGAAGAAATCTCTCATTGTCTACTCAGGATAAAACTACGATTATAGAAATTAGTACGGCTTTCCAAATTGAAATATGTACCTTCTGCTCTTGGCATCAAACGTTCCCTCTCTCCCTCATTGCTCAGTCACTTCTTACCTGATCGGGATTCGCATCCGTTCATGCAAACAATGTCTGACTAGAAGACCAGGTTACCCTGATTGAACAAGAATACAAGGCACATGTCGGTTCACTAAGAACTGGGGTATTTTTATTACAATAATTATAAACACAATACTATACGATAGCATATATATATATTCTGCAAAGAAAAGTAAAAGGTTAGAATGTGCACTCTATAAGGGAAAGGGCGGAGGTCACCTTATTAACGTGAAGTCGGGGTTCGGCAGTCATCTAGGTTCCCTTCTTGTCTGTGTCTTGGCTCGTCTCGGAATCACACCTTAGCAGTCACGAGTACACGTCTGCACCGCTATGCTCGATCTCCTCTGCTTCCCTCCAAGTCACTGGAACCTCCCTCGTTATTAGCTGCTGTCTCTCTCTGTCTCTGATCGCTCTGCGCTACTTCTCCTTCTCCTTCAGTCTTTCTCAGAGAGTCTCAGTTTCATGATCTTTCTCGGACTTCAAAATGGCGACTGTCTGCCTGGAAATAATTAATGGCATAGATGCTAACGGCTAGCTGCCGCCTACGGACTGACTGACTCATTGCCTAACACTTTCGCTAATATCGAAGCCTGTCCTTTCATGGAAAGTTACGGCCAGTAACCTGCCGCCCACCAAATTCTTGTACCTCCCCGTACCAAGGACACGTTCCCAGCCGGCCGGCCTGAAGTTGTGTCTTCGGAGTGGAGAAAAATACAGTCTTTCGATAAGGGCCAGCCTGAGCCGGTTCTCTCCAAGCGAACAACACCTCAAAACTAAAACATTACACTTTACCTAGAAAGCCTCTCAAGCTGCCGGGTAGAAAGAAAAATGGAGTCTGTCCCGTTTGAGGCCTACAAGGCCCGAATAAGCATAACTCCATAGAAGGTATAGTAACACTCTTGCAAAAGGACGGATCATCATTAATACTAATGAATCTATCCCCTAACTTAAATTTATAAGCCCTGATCTAAAGAAAAGGGTACAAAAATGCACTACTGTGCCTCATGGATAAGTCCTGTTTATAGTCCTAATCCCTGTACCAAAAGGGTAATAGGCTGGAGTCATCTTCCATCATTCTCCCTCCAAAGAGGGCCGAAAAAGTCGGTCATTACACTTCACCCTTGACTCCAGTCTATTAACCATGTTCTATATGGAACTAACATCAGTGGAAGAATAATAAGAAACAAAATTAACTGATCTATTTCTCTTGCCAAATCTACAATATTGGAGTAGAGAAGGAATGCACTGACTAAAGCAGCAAATGGCTACTAAAATACAGATAGAAATCATAATACCCCCTAAAATCTGTCGTAGAGAATGTAAGTCAGGTAACCAATTAAAGAGCCAGTCAAACCAGCCCTGATCAATATGTTTTCTAACTTCTGCAGTCAAGTCGTGAAGTTTGTCAGTATGGGCTTGGATTGATTTAGAGTGGTCGGACAGGTTGAAACAGCAAAGACCTTCAAAGTCAGAACAATCATGTCCATGCTTTAACAGGAGGTAGTCAATTGCTGCGCGGTTTTGCAGAATTGCTCTGCGTTCACCCTGGGCAACTAATAACATGTCAGATAGAATGGTAGAGGTTTGGTTAATCGATTTAACCATCCAACAGGCCATTTTTCCGATAGATTTGGCGTTGTAAACTACCAACGCCGGGACACCAATAATGGAAATTGCTAAACTTAGATATTCAGATTTAGAATAAAGATGAAGGGAAGAATCACAGTCCTCATGTAACATCATAGAATTACGGACCACACGGGAATGGGAATTGGGATGTGAAGAAAACATTAATAAACTCATTCTAGTGATGGCACACGGACCTCCAGAAATATTTGCAGGGATATAGGGCCAGGAGGAATTCCCGCAGGAAAATAACCAACCAGACGGTACCAACATTGTACGGTAATGGCTAGGAGCAACTAATATACGTTTGCATGTCATATTATTTTTAACAGAAATACATGAATTCGGGAGTCTTTGTAAGCACAGCAAACGTTGATGAGCTGAAAAAGAAGTGGCAGCATTTAACTTCAGTTTGACACATTCAGTAATTGCTTTGGGATCACAGGTCAAAATAAAGCATAAATCACCCTGCGTGATATTGTAGGTAGTAATTTGGGAATGAATCGGGGGAATGGAGTCTGAGAGAGCAGTACACAAAGGGCAAAATTCATGGGCCGCGAAATCGCCCAGAATAATATTAGGTCGGGCACTCGATATATTGAAAATGTGCCGCAACGTTTCAGTGGAGGCAGGGACGGCAACCAAGCAGGTCGCTAAGATGTCAGTCACAGAACGCATAGGGGTAAGGCAGAAGTGCGGAGAGTTAGTAACCCGCTTAGCAAGGGTGATCCAAAAGTTCGATGAGGAATCCCACGCAGCGAAGGAACGCGGAACTCGGGTTCTCCAATCAACCGAAGTCTGTGGGTTCACTCCTCTCCCGGCGTAGAAGACCAAAAGGAGTCCAACGCCGGCACATCCTGCAGCAGCAGTCCAGAGAATGATCTGAAAGAAAGTCAAACACAGGCATTATTCATTCTCGTAAATAACATTTATCAGCCGGGACAGCTTCCCAGCTATCTTTCCCTGGTCTCATTACCAAAATGGTATTGTCATGACCGGTCGCAATGACTTCAGCCTGTTCAGGGGGATGTTTAGGCGATTGCACCCATATTTTCGCTCCCGGATTATCGGTAGACCCGAAGCCTTTTTGGCCTCGTACTGTCAGCAAAGTCGGGGCAACGCCTTTCTTAATCTCACCACTGAAAACAGGCATAATTAGCAACTGAGCAACACGGTCAGATTTCTTAATCGATAGATCAATCTCACTGCTATTCAGCAGGAGAACCTTAATCTCTCCCTGATAATCACTGTCAATCACTCCTCCGAGTACTTGAACACCTTTTAAGGCAAGGCCCGATCTAGGGGCAATCAGTCCAAAACTTCCAGCTGGTATACAGACACCAACGCCTGTTTCAACAATTATTCAGTCTCTGCTCTTGAGGACCATATCATTCATAGCATGCAGGTCCAAGCCTGCGGAACCAGGGGTTGCTCTGCATGGATCCAAAGCTCCGGGGGTAATTTACCAATACATAACAGTATTACCAATGGTGTTGGGCTTTGCATCAACATTTGGAGGAAACAAACTCATTAAAGGAGATTCAGCATGCAACAAGGGACGATTATTCAGAATTAGCAATGCCTGGAGCAGAAAGTCCCTCCAGTTCTTATAGTGTTCATCAGTCAACTTTCGTAATTGTTCCTTTAGCAAACCATTCATTCTCTCAATGAGGCCCGAAGCCTGCGGATAATACGGAATGTGAAACACCCATATAATGTTATTCTCCACACAGAATTCCTGCACCAATCTTCCACGGAAATGGGATGCATTATCAGATTGAATTTGAAACGGAACACCATAATATAATATGAGTAATTCCAATATTTAATGGTATTGATTTGGGTAGCTTGTTTGCAAGGGAGAGCAACCAAAAGGCCACTATAGGTATCAACAGCTGTACAAATATACTGACAATTTTTGCTCATAGGGAGCGGGCCAATATAATCAATTTGCCAAATTTGAGCGGGCAATTTTCCTCGATGTAAATGGCCTTTAACAATATGAGGCACTTTTCTCTTTCTAGAATGTTGACAGATGGGACAATGCAGAATGATATCTTTAATGTAATTTAAAGGAATATGAATTCCTCGATCGGCAGCCCACCTGCTAGTGGCTCTCTCTCCAAAATGTCCTGCTTTCTGGTGGGCCCATTTCGCCAATCCCGCCAAATCAGAATCTTGCATGTCCACCACTGCCTCAGCAATTTTAGACTTTTCATCTGCAATGTTATGAAAGAATTTGTCAAGGGAGTCTATCGGGGTGTGAGCATCCACATGAAAGATCGTCACAGTACTCTGTGGGAGCATTTCCCAAATTTCTTGCCATAGTTCTTTTCCCCACAATTCTTTTGAATGCAATTCCCAATTATGAGAATGCCAAGTTGGTAACCATACCGCCAGTCCATTAGCAGTGGACCAGGAATCAGTGAAAATATGACATGTGCCAGGTAGTTCCTGTTTCAAAACTTGGTAAACTGCATACAATTCAGCATATTGACTACTCTTTACGTCACCAGTTGTACTCAATAATATCTGCGTGATCGGATTATAGGACACTGCTTTCCAATGTCGTTTCTCACCAATGAACCTCGCTGAACCATCCGTAAACCACACATGTTTTCTGTCCTCCGCGGACAAATCATCAAATGGCTTACCCCACTTGACAGGAGATTCCTGCACTACAGGTACGGAGCAATCACTTCCAGTCTTGTTCGATGGCGCCTGCGCCACTCGCTCATGTAACACTGCCACACCTTTCGGACCCACACGTGCCCTGTCCTGAATGTACCATTTCCATTTAATCACGCTCGCCTCTTGAGCATGTCCAATTCGATGGGATTTCGGCGAACTCAAAACCCACTGCATGATAGGAATTTCAGGTCTCAAAATCACAGCATGACCTAAGGTCAATTGCTCGGTATCCACCAGAGCCCAATAACATGCAAGCAACTGTTTCTCAAAAGGTGTATAACGCTCACCAGCCTCAGGTAACTTTTTAGTCCAAAAACCTAATGGCACTTTTTGTCTGCCCTGCTTTTGCCATAAACTCCAATTGGCATACAGACCTTCCACAGACACATTCAAATCCACATCACCCTCGCCCACAGGCCACAAATCCAAGGCGTATTGAAACGCCTCTTTCGCTAAAGTAAAAGCATTTTGTTGTGGTTCACCCCAATCAAACGCATTCTTTTTACGAGTGACTCGATATAAGGGAGCTAATATCTGACTCAAATGAGGAATATGTTGACGCCAAAAACCAAACAAGCCAATAAAACTCTGAGCTTCTTTTCTATTCCTCGGAACTGCAAAGTCTAAAATTTTCCGTTTCACCTGCGGGATCACTTCTCTGTGACCTTCATGCCAATTGATGCCTAAAAATGTAACATTTTGGGATGGACCTTGTAACTTATCAGGATTAATTTCCCAACCTTTTGCACGTCAACAGTCAAGGATCTGATCTAAATGGGTCTGGACCTGATCTTGCGTCTCACCTTGAATCAAAATGTCATCAATATAATGACACACCTGGATTTGTGGATGTACAGTCACTTCGGACAAATGTTCCGCCACCAGCCGGTGACAGATCGTAGGACTATGTACATAACCTTGAGGAAGACTTCTAAACGTCATTTGACGTCCATTCCAGGTAAAACTGAATTGTTCCTGACACTCGGGGGCAATCGGAATCGAAAAGAAAGCATTAGCAATATCAATGGACGCATACCATGTACCTGGATGCTTCTGAATTCTTTGAATTAAAGTAACAATGTCTGGTACTGCAACAGCCAAACGAGGTGTGTGTTTGTTCAGCTCTCGATAATCAACAGTCATGCGCCAAGAATTATCACTCTTGCGCACAGGCCAAACGGGATTATTCCAAGCAGAAGTAACCAGAGTTATAACTCCTGCGTCAACCAAATCCTGAATTGTGGCACTAATTTCTTCATGACCACCTGGAATACGATATTGTTTCTGAGAAACCACTTTCGTAGCTTGGGGAATCTTAATGGGGGGCATCCGTAAACGGCCAACCCGTAGGGTCTGGACGAAATGTAATGCTTTGTTCCAAATTGATAACAACCATCATCTAAATGCAAAGTCATTCCTTTCAAAATATCAATTCCAATTATGTACTCCAAAAGCGGCACAACTAACACAGAATATTCATTACGGGGAATCCTACCAATTTTCATCTCAAGTGTAGTTTGCACTGCAGGGGTCTCTTTTCCACCTAAACCAGTAATCGTGAAAAATTGTCCTTTAAATTTCTTTGATTTACCATGAATTAAAGTGGCTTCGCTCCTGTATCTACCAATGCTCGGGCCCTTTGGATATTACGATGTTTCCAAAAAATTTCAATATCTACATAGGGTCTGTTGTCTCTGTGGGCCCACCTGCGTACCGGAGCTTGACCTATTTCCTAGTCATTTTTACCGTGGTCTGTCAACCAAGATAAATCAGGATAAATGCTCTCAGGTTTCTTGGGAATCAGAATGTCCTGCTCGTATCCATCTCGATTACGAAATGGATTTTTGTCATTTTCAAAGTATTGTGAATTGCGATCAGAAAGCTTGTGACGATCCTCCCTTCTCCTCAACTCAGGGGAATAACCTCTTTCATCTCTGTGTCTGTTGGAAACACGATCATCTCTCCCCCTTTCTCTGTCCCCCTCTCTCACCCTTATGTTCTCACGACGAGGGGAAACATCACGTTCATAACGCCGGTCATCACGGCGATCAGCATCCACACGACGCCTCTCATCACCACTGTCATCGGAACCACGGTCACAATCATTCTTTCGCACACGACGGGCACCCTCCTTCCGATCTAAACCACGCTTACGAAACATGTCCCATAAACGATTATTAGGTTCACCGTCAATGTCCTCCCTTTTCACACCATCAGCCAATAGTGCAAGAAACATAGCACGTCTAGAGAATTTATAATCCCCAGCGGTACGACCCTCAGGTCGAGATTGTCGCTCAGGTTTAAACCATTCACCCAACTCACCAAGCTGACGAACAGATTCAAGCACCATAGACAAAGGATTGCCAGTTTGATTGATCAACAAAGTCATCATAACCTGCTTATAAGCAACAGGGGAAGAACGGATAATGCGATTGCGTACAGAAGATGTTAAAAGACCATCCAACAATCTGTCAGAAGTACTGAGAAAAATCGCAGTCTTCATCACTTCCTCTTTCAAACGTTGCGACGCATCGCGCAAAGTGTACCACGGCTTGTCATTGACAGGCCAATCAGATTCAGTAGGGTATTTATGATTACAGCCATCATTCGCAAGCTGGAGCAAACTAATTTGGCCAGCACCATTATAATTCCGAAAATGATCTTGTACAGTAGAATCGGAACTCAAAGAGCAAAATCGTAAACAATCACCAGCATCAAGCATGATACCAGCAGCACCCAGTTCATAAAGGCGCACCATCCATGTAAGCAAAGTTTCACCGGGCCGTTGTCGAAATCGTTGTAAAATGTCACTAACCTCCTGTTGAGTAAAATCTTCAATACTATCCAAATGAATACCATTCGGCATACCAGGAGCCTGTTGTAATTTGCGTCGAAACACAGGGTGAGCAGAAACCTCCGGAAGAGCCTCCGAAGAAGCCCGGTCCTTAGATTTAGAAGAACAATCAGGGCGAGATACGTCATCAAAACGGGAAGAGCGACCACGGTCGCTAGAAATATCGTCTTTGTCATAAGAAGCAGATTTACAATCACGTCCGGAGCGAGAAGACTCGTGCTTGTCACCCTCCTCAGCCGAGGAGCCAGAATCATTCGAATCCCAGATATTACCATCCCACTCATCGGGATTCCAATCCAGTCCGGCATTCGCCACGACCAGACGCACTTTCCGTGTAGAAACACGACCACGACGGTGTCTGTATTTATATTTCGCAATGCGCACTGCAGCCCTTTCGGCTATAGTTTGATAAGTCTCAAGTTTGTCGGCAAGCAATTTATTCTGACATCGCAAAAGAGTATGCGCATTCTGCACTTCAACAAACTTTTCTTCCATATCCACAAACCGCTTCTGCAATTTAACAAACTTCTCATGAAGCATTCTGTATGCAGTTAGCACAATCCAACCTCTGCGTCCTAAAATAGGAAGCTCATCACCCTTCACTACTGGAGCCTTTTGCAAGCAAGAAACCACATCAGCGGGCTCCGCTTTCTCTAAACAAGAAGTCCAATTCTCACTCAAACCAGTAGAATCGGCCCACTCACGGGCCAAGGCCTCGTAAGGCGTTGATTCCCAGCCGGGAATTTCTACAGGCAATTTGAAAGTAGATTTCGATTTTTTCGAAAACATTTTGACACACAAAAAATATATACACAATTATAAACAAAGAAAAAATGTACGAGCCGAGCGCAAACCAACAAGAACAAAACAATACAGTGCACACAGGCTTCGTAAACAGTTTGTGACGCCAGATGTACCGACCGGATTTTCGGACAAGCTGGAATCAGCTCCTAGGAGCCCCTCTAACCCAATCGGAACGTAATCACCTCCCTCCTTAGAACATATTTACAATGGGTATAGATATAGGTATGTACATCTCGTACCTAAGGATAGGGGAAAATAGCAATAAACATGCATAAGTTTTCTACAATATCCTATTCATACCAGCTAGTCTCGCAGCCACTTAGGCCCAGACTAATCTACCCTGGGGCAGGTCTGATTATGTACCCTTACACACTGATCTCTCTCAGTGCTCACTCGACACGCAATCCGGCTTGCCTACACACGGGCCTGCAGTCCCAGTGCTCTCATTTACTTATCCGGTCCACAATCCGGCGGACCTCCACACCGTGTCCCCCCGGTGCTCTCATTCACTTACAACACGATCCACAATCCAGCAGATCTCCACACCGTGTCCCCCCGGTGCTCTCATTAACGCCGCGTACCAACGACGATCACTTTCCTATGAACACCTATGGAAGAAATCTCTCATTGTCTACTCAGGATAAAACGACGATAATAGAAATTAGTACGGCTTTCCAAATTGAAATATGTACCTTCTGCTCTTGGCATCAAACGTTCCCTCTCTCCCTCATTGCTCAGTCACTTCTTACCTGATCGGGATTCGCATCCGTTCATGCAAACAATGTCTGACTAGAAGACCAGGTTACCCTGATTGAACAAGAATACAAGGCACACATCGGTTCACTAAGAACTGGGGTATTTTTATTACAATAATTATAAACACAATACTATACGATAGCATATATATATATTCTGCAAAGAAAAGTAAAAGGTTAGAATGTGCACTCTATAAGGGAAGGGCGGAGGTCACCTTATTAACGTGAAGTCGGGGTTCGGCAGTCATCTAGGTTCCCTTCTCGTCTGTGTCTTGGCTCGTCTCGGAATCACACCTTAGCAGTCACGAGTACACGTCTGCACCGCTATGCTCGATCTCCTCTGCTTCCCTCCAAGTCACTGGAACCTCTCTCGTTATTAGCTGCTGTCTCTCTCTGTCTCTGATCGCTCTGCGCTACTTCTCCTTCTCCTTCAGTCTTTCTCAGAGAGTCTCAGTTTCATGACCTTTCTCGGACTTCAAAATGGCGACCGTCTGCCTGGAAATAATTAATGGCATAGATGCTAACGGCTAGCTGCCGCCTACGGACTGACTGACTCATTGCCTAACACTTTCGCTAATATCGAAGCCTGTCCCTTCATGGAAAGTTACGGCCAGTAACCTGCCACCCACCAAATTCTTGTACCTCCCCGTACCAAGGACACGTTCCCAGCCGGCAGGCCTGAAGTTGTGTCTTCGGAGTGGAGAAAAATACAGTCTTTCGATAAGGGCCAGCCTGAGCCGGTTCTCTCCAAGCGAACAGCACCTCAAACTAAAACATTACACTTGACCTAGAAAGCCTCTCAAGCTGCCGGGCAGAAAGCAAAATGAAGTCTGTCCCGTTTGAGGCCTACAAGGCCCGAAATAAGCATAACTCCATAGAAGGTATACTAACACTCTTGCAAAAGGACGGATCATCACTAATACTAATGAATCTATCCCCTAACTTAAATTTATAAGCCCTGATCTAAAGAAAAGGGTACGAAAAATGCACTACTGTGCCTCATAGATAAGTCCTGTTTATAGTCCTAATCCCTGTACCAAAAGGGTAATAGGCTGGAGTCATCTTCCATCATTCTCCCTCCAAAGAGGGCTGAAAAAGTCGGTCATTACAAGGGTGCAACAGTAGGGAAAGCGTTGGATGGCGTAGGGGTAAAAATTACTATTCCCACTCCAAAGGGTGCAACAGTAGGGAAAGCGCTGGATAGTGTAGGGGTAAAAATTACTATTTCCCCTCCAGAGGGTGCAACAGTAGGGAAAGCGTTGGATAGCGTAGGGGTAAAAATTACTATTCCCACTCCAAAGGGTGCAACAGAAGGGAAAGCGTTGGATAGCGTAGGGGTAAAAATTACTATTCCAACTCCAAAGAGTGCAACTGTTGGGAAAACGTTGGATAGCGTAGGGGTAAAAATTACTATTCCCACTCCAGAGGGTGCAACAGTAGGGAAAGCGTTGGATAGCGTAGTGGTAAAAATTACTATCCCCACTCCAAAGGGTGCAACAGTAGGGAAAGCGCTGGATAGCGTAGGGGTAAAAATTACTATCCCCACTCCAAGGGGTGCAACAGTAGGGAAAGCGCTGGATAGCGTAGGGGTAAAAATTACTATTCCCACTCCAGAGGGTGCAACAGTAGGGAAAGCGTTGGATAGTGTAGGGGTAAAAATTACTATTCCCACTCCAAAGGGTGCAACAGTAGGGAAAGCGCTGTATAGCGTAGGGGTAAAAATTACTATTCCCACTCCAGCGGGTGCAACAGTGGGGAAAACGTTGGATAGCGTAGGGGTAAAAATTACTATTCCCACTCCAGAGGGTGCAACAGTAGGGAAAGCGTTGGATAGCGTAGGGGTAAAAATTACTATTCCCACTCCAGTAAGTATTGTCATGACCGGTCGCAATGACTTCAGCCTGTTCAGGGGGATGTTTAGGCGATTGCACCCATATTTTCGCTCCCGGATTATCGGTAGACCCGAAGCCTTTTTGGCCTCGTACTGTCAGCAAAGTCGGGGCAACGCCTTTCTTAATCTCACCACTGAAAACAGGCATAATTAGCAACTGAGCAACACGGTCAGATTTCTTAATCGATAGATCAATCTCACTGCTATTCAGCAGGAGAACCTTAATCTCTCCCTGATAATCACTGTCAATCACTCCTCCGAGTACTTGAACACCTTTTAAGGCAAGGCCCGATCTAGGGGCAATCAGTCCAAAACTTCCAGCTGGTATACAGACACCAACGCCTGTTTCAACAATTATTCAGTCTCTGCTCTTGAGGACCATATCATTCATAGCATGCAGGTCCAAGCCTGCGGAACCAGGGGTTGCTCTGCATGGATCCAAAGCTCCGGGGGTAATTTACCAATACATAACAGTATTACCAATGGTGTTGGGCTTTGCATCAACATTTGGAGGAAACAAACTCATTAAAGGAGATTCAGCATGCAACAAGGGACGATTATTCAGAATTAGCAATGCCTGGAGCAGAAAGTCCCTCCAGTTCTTATAGTGTTCATCAGTCAACTTTCGTAATTGTTCCTTTAGCAAACCATTCATTCTCTCAATGAGGCCCGAAGCCTGCGGATAATACGGAATGTGAAACACCCATATAATGTTATTCTCCACACAGAATTCCTGCACCAATCTTCCACGGAAATGGGATGCATTATCAGATTGAATTTGAAACGGAACACCATAATATAATATGAGTAATTCCAATATTTAATGGTATTGATTTGGGTAGCTTGTTTGCAAGGGAGAGCAACCAAAAGGCCACTATAGGTATCAACAGCTGTACAAATATACTGACAATTTTTGCTCATAGGGAGCGGGCCAATATAATCAATTTGCCAAATTTGAGCGGGCAATTTTCCTCGATGTAAATGGCCTTTAACAATATGAGGCACTTTTCTCTTTCTAGAATGTTGACAGATGGGACAATGCAGAATGATATCTTTAATGTAATTTAAAGGAATATGAATTCCTCGATCGGCAGCCCACCTGCTAGTGGCTCTCTCTCCAAAATGTCCTGCTTTCTGGTGGGCCCATTTCGCCAATCCCGCCAAATCAGAATCTTGCATGTCCACCACTGCCTCAGCAATTTTAGACTTTTCATCTGCAATGTTATGAAAGAATTTGTCAAGGGAGTCTATCGGGGTGTGAGCATCCACATGAAAGATCGTCACAGTACTCTGTGGGAGCATTTCCCAAATTTCTTGCCATAGTTCTTTTCCCCACAATTCTTTTGAATGCAATTCCCAATTATGAGAATGCCAAGTTGGTAACCATACCGCCAGTCCATTAGCAGTGGACCAGGAATCAGTGAAAATATGACATGTGCCAGGTAGTTCCTGTTTCAAAACTTGGTAAACTGCATACAATTCAGCATATTGACTACTCTTTACGTCACCAGTTGTACTCAATAATATCTGCGTGATCGGATTATAGGACACTGCTTTCCAATGTCGTTTCTCACCAATGAACCTCGCTGAACCATCCGTAAACCACACATGTTTTCTGTCCTCCGCGGACAAATCATCAAATGGCTTACCCCACTTGACAGGAGATTCCTGCACTACAGGTACGGAGCAATCACTTCCAGTCTTGTTCGATGGCGCCTGCGCCACTCGCTCATGTAACACTGCCACACCTTTCGGACCCACACGTGCCCTGTCCTGAATGTACCATTTCCATTTAATCACGCTCGCCTCTTGAGCATGTCCAATTCGATGGGATTTCGGCGAACTCAAAACCCACTGCATGATAGGAATTTCAGGTCTCAAAATCACAGCATGACCTAAGGTCAATTGCTCGGTATCCACCAGAGCCCAATAACATGCAAGCAACTGTTTCTCAAAAGGTGTATAACGCTCACCAGCCTCAGGTAACTTTTTAGTCCAAAAACCTAATGGCACTTTTTGTCTGCCCTGCTTTTGCCATAAACTCCAATTGGCATACAGACCTTCCACAGACACATTCAAATCCACATCACCCTCGCCCACAGGCCACAAATCCAAGGCGTATTGAAACGCCTCTTTCGCTAAAGTAAAAGCATTTTGTTGTGGTTCACCCCAATCAAACGCATTCTTTTTACGAGTGACTCGATATAAGGGAGCTAATATCTGACTCAAATGAGGAATATGTTGACGCCAAAAACCAAACAAGCCAATAAAACTCTGAGCTTCTTTTCTATTCCTCGGAACTGCAAAGTCTAAAATTTTCCGTTTCACCTGCGGGATCACTTCTCTGTGACCTTCATGCCAATTGATGCCTAAAAATGTAACATTTTGGGATGGACCTTGTAACTTATCAGGATTAATTTCCCAACCTTTTGCACGTCAACAGTCAAGGATCTGATCTAAATGGGTCTGGACCTGATCTTGCGTCTCACCTTGAATCAAAATGTCATCAATATAATGACACACCTGGATTTGTGGATGTACAGTCACTTCGGACAAATGTTCCGCCACCAGCCGGTGACAGATCGTAGGACTATGTACATAACCTTGAGGAAGACTTCTAAACGTCATTTGACGTCCATTCCAGGTAAAACTGAATTGTTCCTGACACTCGGGGGCAATCGGAATCGAAAAGAAAGCATTAGCAATATCAATGGACGCATACCATGTACCTGGATGCTTCTGAATTCTTTGAATTAAAGTAACAATGTCTGGTACTGCAACAGCCAAACGAGGTGTGTGTTTGTTCAGCTCTCGATAATCAACAGTCATGCGCCAAGAATTATCACTCTTGCGCACAGGCCAAACGGGATTATTCCAAGCAGAAGTAACCAGAGTTATAACTCCTGCGTCAACCAAATCCTGAATTGTGGCACTAATTTCTTCATGACCACCTGGAATACGATATTGTTTCTGAGAAACCACTTTCGTAGCTTGGGGAATCTTAATGGGGGGCATCCGTAAACGGCCAACCCGTAGGGTCTGGACGAAATGTAATGCTTTGTTCCAAATTGATAACAACCATCATCTAAATGCAAAGTCATTCCTTTCAAAATATCAATTCCAATTATGTACTCCAAAAGCGGCACAACTAACACAGAATATTCATTACGGGGAATCCTACCAATTTTCATCTCAAGTGTAGTTTGCACTGCAGGGGTCTCTTTTCCACCTAAACCAGTAATCGTGAAAAATTGTCCTTTAAATTTCTTTGATTTACCATGAATTAAAGTGGCTTCGCTCCTGTATCTACCAATGCTCGGGCCCTTTGGATATTACGATGTTTCCAAAAAATTTCAATATCTACATAGGGTCTGTTGTCTCTGTGGGCCCACCTGCGTACCGGAGCTTGACCTATTTCCTAGTCATTTTTACCGTGGTCTGTCAACCAAGATAAATCAGGATAAATGCTCTCAGGTTTCTTGGGAATCAGAATGTCCTGCTCGTATCCATCTCGATTACGAAATGGATTTTTGTCATTTTCAAAGTATTGTGAATTGCGATCAGAAAGCTTGTGACGATCCTCCCTTCTCCTCAACTCAGGGGAATAACCTCTTTCATCTCTGTGTCTGTTGGAAACACGATCATCTCTCCCCCTTTCTCTGTCCCCCTCTCTCACCCTTATGTTCTCACGACGAGGGGAAACATCACGTTCATAACGCCGGTCATCACGGCGATCAGCATCCACACGACGCCTCTCATCACCACTGTCATCGGAACCACGGTCACAATCATTCTTTCGCACACGACGGGCACCCTCCTTCCGATCTAAACCACGCTTACGAAACATGTCCCATAAACGATTATTAGGTTCACCGTCAATGTCCTCCCTTTTCACACCATCAGCCAATAGTGCAAGAAACATAGCACGTCTAGAGAATTTATAATCCCCAGCGGTACGACCCTCAGGTCGAGATTGTCGCTCAGGTTTAAACCATTCACCCAACTCACCAAGCTGACGAACAGATTCAAGCACCATAGACAAAGGATTGCCAGTTTGATTGATCAACAAAGTCATCATAACCTGCTTATAAGCAACAGGGGAAGAACGGATAATGCGATTGCGTACAGAAGATGTTAAAAGACCATCCAACAATCTGTCAGAAGTACTGAGAAAAATCGCAGTCTTCATCACTTCCTCTTTCAAACGTTGCGACGCATCGCGCAAAGTGTACCACGGCTTGTCATTGACAGGCCAATCAGATTCAGTAGGGTATTTATGATTACAGCCATCATTCGCAAGCTGGAGCAAACTAATTTGGCCAGCACCATTATAATTCCGAAAATGATCTTGTACAGTAGAATCGGAACTCAAAGAGCAAAATCGTAAACAATCACCAGCATCAAGCATGATACCAGCAGCACCCAGTTCATAAAGGCGCACCATCCATGTAAGCAAAGTTTCACCGGGCCGTTGTCGAAATCGTTGTAAAATGTCACTAACCTCCTGTTGAGTAAAATCTTCAATACTATCCAAATGAATACCATTCGGCATACCAGGAGCCTGTTGTAATTTGCGTCGAAACAAAGGGTGAGCAGAAACCTCCGGAAGAGCCTCCGAAGAAGCCCGGTCCTTAGATTTAGAAGAACAATCAGGGCGAGATACGTCATCAAAACGGGAAGAGCGACCACGGTCGCTAGAAATATCGTCTTTGTCATAAGAAGCAGATTTACAATCACGTCCGGAGCGAGAAGACTCGTGCTTGTCACCCTCCTCAGCCGAGGAGCCAGAATCATTCGAATCCCAGATATTACCATCCCACTCATCGGGATTCCAATCCAGTCCGGCATTCGCCACGACCAGACGCACTTTCCGTGTAGAAACACGACCACGACGGTGTCTGTATTTATATTTCGCAATGCGCACTGCAGCCCTTTCGGCTATAGTTTGATAAGTCTCAAGTTTGTCGGCAAGCAATTTATTCTGACATCGCAAAAGAGTATGCGCATTCTGCACTTCAACAAACTTTTCTTCCATATCCACAAACCGCTTCTGCAATTTAACAAACTTCTCATGAAGCATTCTGTATGCAGTTAGCACAATCCAACCTCTGCGTCCTAAAATAGGAAGCTCATCACCCTTCACTACTGGAGCCTTTTGCAAGCAAGAAACCACATCAGCGGGCTCCGCTTGCTCTAAACAAGAAGTCCAATTCTCACTCAAACCAGTAGAATCGGCCCACTCACGGGCCAAGGCCTCGTAAGGCGTTGATTCCCAGCCGGGAATTTCTACAGGCAATTTGAAAGTAGATTTCGATTTTTTCGAAAACATTTTGACACACAAAAAATATATACACAATTATAAACAAAGAAAAAATGTACGAGCCGAGCGCAAACCAACAAGAACAAAACAATACAGTCCACACAGGCTTCGTAAACAGTTTGTGACGCCAGATGTACCGACCGGATTTTCGGACAAGCTGGAATCAGCTCCTAGGAGCCCCTCTAACCCAATCGGAACGTAATCACCTCCCTCCTTAGAACATATTTACAATGGGTATAGATATAGGTATGTACATCTCGTACCTAAGGATAGGGGAAAATAGCAATAAACATGCATAAGTTTTCTACAATATCCTATTCATACCAGCTAGTCTCGCAGCCACTTAGGCCCAGACTAATCTACCCTGGGGCAGGTCTGATTATGTACCCTTACACACTGATCTCTCTCAGTGCTCACTCGACACGCAATCCGGCTTGCCTACACACGGGCCTGCAGTCCCAGTGCTCTCATTTACTTATCCGGTCCACAATCCGGCGGACCTCCACACCGTGTCCCCCCGGTGCTCTCATTCACTTACAACACGATCCACAATCCAGCAGATCTCCACACCGTGTCCCCCCGGTGCTCTCATTAACGCCGCGTACCAACGACGATCACTTTCCTATGAACACCTATGGAAGAAATCTCTCATTGTCTACTCAGGATAAAACGACGATAATAGAAATTAGTACGGCTTTCCAAATTGAAATATGTACCTTCTGCTCTTGGCATCAAACGTTCCCTCTCTCCCTCATTGCTCAGTCACTTCTTACCTGATCGGGATTCGCATCCGTTCATGCAAACAATGTCTGACTAGAAGACCAGGTTACCCTGATTGAACAAGAATACAAGGCACACATCGGTTCACTAAGAACTGGGGTATTTTTATTACAATAATTATAAACACAATACTATACGATAGCATATATATATATTCTGCAAAGAAAAGTAAAAGGTTAGAATGTGCACTCTATAAGGGAAGGGCGGAGGTCACCTTATTAACGTGAAGTCGGGGTTCGGCAGTCATCTAGGTTCCCTTCTCGTCTGTGTCTTGGCTCGTCTCGGAATCACACCTTAGCAGTCACGAGTACACGTCTGCACCGCTATGCTCGATCTCCTCTGCTTCCCTCCAAGTCACTGGAACCTCTCTCGTTATTAGCTGCTGTCTCTCTCTGTCTCTGATCGCTCTGCGCTACTTCTCCTTCTCCTTCAGTCTTTCTCAGAGAGTCTCAGTTTCATGACCTTTCTCGGACTTCAAAATGGCGACCGTCTGCCTGGAAATAATTAATGGCATAGATGCTAACGGCTAGCTGCCGCCTACGGACTGACTGACTCATTGCCTAACACTTTCGCTAATATCGAAGCCTGTCCCTTCATGGAAAGTTACGGCCAGTAACCTGCCACCCACCAAATTCTTGTACCTCCCCGTACCAAGGACACGTTCCCAGCCGGCAGGCCTGAAGTTGTGTCTTCGGAGTGGAGAAAAATACAGTCTTTCGATAAGGGCCAGCCTGAGCCGGTTCTCTCCAAGCGAACAGCACCTCAAACTAAAACATTACACTTGACCTAGAAAGCCTCTCAAGCTGCCGGGCAGAAAGCAAAATGAAGTCTGTCCCGTTTGAGGCCTACAAGGCCCGAAATAAGCATAACTCCATAGAAGGTATACTAACACTCTTGCAAAAGGACGGATCATCACTAATACTAATGAATCTATCCCCTAACTTAAATTTATAAGCCCTGATCTAAAGAAAAGGGTACGAAAAATGCACTACTGTGCCTCATAGATAAGTCCTGTTTATAGTCCTAATCCCTGTACCAAAAGGGTAATAGGCTGGAGTCATCTTCCATCATTCTCCCTCCAAAGAGGGCTGAAAAAGTCGGTCATTACAAGGGTGCAACAGTAGGGAAAGCGTTGGATGGCGTAGGGGTAAAAATTACTATTCCCACTCCAAAGGGTGCAACAGTAGGGAAAGCGCTGGATAGTGTAGGGGTAAAAATTACTATTTCCCCTCCAGAGGGTGCAACAGTAGGGAAAGCGTTGGATAGCGTAGGGGTAAAAATTACTATTCCCACTCCAAAGGGTGCAACAGAAGGGAAAGCGTTGGATAGCGTAGGGGTAAAAATTACTATTCCAACTCCAAAGAGTGCAACTGTTGGGAAAACGTTGGATAGCGTAGGGGTAAAAATTACTATTCCCACTCCAGAGGGTGCAACAGTAGGGAAAGCGTTGGATAGCGTAGTGGTAAAAATTACTATCCCCACTCCAAAGGGTGCAACAGTAGGGAAAGCGCTGGATAGCGTAGGGGTAAAAATTACTATCCCCACTCCAAGGGGTGCAACAGTAGGGAAAGCGCTGGATAGCGTAGGGGTAAAAATTACTATTCCCACTCCAGAGGGTGCAACAGTAGGGAAAGCGTTGGATAGTGTAGGGGTAAAAATTACTATTCCCACTCCAAAGGGTGCAACAGTAGGGAAAGCGCTGTATAGCGTAGGGGTAAAAATTACTATTCCCACTCCAGCGGGTGCAACAGTGGGGAAAACGTTGGATAGCGTAGGGGTAAAAATTACTATTCCCACTCCAGAGGGTGCAACAGTAGGGAAAGCGTTGGATAGCGTAGGGGTAAAAATTACTATTCCCACTCCAGTAAGTACAACAGTAGGGAAAGCGCAGGAACTCAAAAAAAATAATAATCTATCTGTCAAATTTAGTATTAAATTTAATGTAGATTATGAACTTATTTAATATATATATTTAAATATATTATTTTTAACCAACACCTACACACCTAAAATTATTTACTCAATTACATTTAATATTTACTAATTAATTATTGATTTGTATTGTATTTTAAAAATATTTACATAATTAATTATTTTACAGATTTCACACCATATACACTTATAAACACAACACAAAATAAAAATGTATTTACTTGTTTAAAAATAAAAATGATTTAATTATAATTAATTAATCATTAATTAATTAATTATTCAATTAAAATGTAATTACTTCACTACATTTTCACTTAAAAATTCCAGTACACACACCTAAAATTAATTAAACAATTAACATAATTAATTAAGATAATTAATTATCAATTAACTAATTGGAATTAATTAACTAATATTTATTACACTATTTATATTAAATTAACACATTAATTAATCAATTATTTTATTATATTTAAGTTACTTCCTACCCTATTCCCCTATAAACCCACAACCCGCTACGGAACTATTAACACTAAATTCAACATAAAATACATTATTAACTAATAAAATGCAAAAAAATATACTAATTTGACAAACAATACTCATTAAAAACACTAAATTACTTATAATTATTTAAAAAACGATATTTTTGTTAACTATGTTTTTGTAAACGATATTTATTACAACTATATTATTGTTATCAATATTACTTACCTGTCTGTCGATATTCTGGTCAAACTATATTTTTGACATCGATATTTCTTCTTGTAGATATTTCTGCGGCGATATTAAGGTAACTCGATATTTTCCTGTCGATATTCCCGCTCTATACCGTCTATGTACTTATATACTATTGTGCCACCTCCTCTGATCTGTCTGTAAAATGTATGTTCTGTCCCAAATTTCTGTCCTGAATTTTGACCTTCTGTCCTGAATTTTTGTCCTGAATTTTGACCCTTTGTCCTGAATTTTTACACTGACCGTCCTGAATTTGCACCCATGCCAGTTGGGAACCCTAGACCTGGGGCAGGGAGAAAGGGACCTCCAGGCATTCCTGGAGGATATTGCTGATTATTCCAAAAGGGTTTTACTAGGATTTGTAACTAAGGCCTGCCAAGAGAAAAGGGACCGATCTGAAAAGCACAAGGTCTCACTGGGACGTTACTTGGTTTTAGATTATGGATACCGCTATAAACTGTACCATACCCTAACTGACAGCACTTACCATAGGTACCTTTTAATACATTTCTGCCTCCTCATTTTTCACAGTGATCACATTCCCAAAGAAAGCAGGGTGGGCAACCATCACTCAAAAATCACTCTGTGATAACTGGTCGTTTCAATCTACCCAGCACGTTGCACTTTTTGGTAGGTTTCATCTATCTCCTAGGAAGTTTTATCTTAAACCTCTTTTTTTAAAAGAAAGTATCATACATCATCACCATGCTTTCAAGTATTTGTACGATTGGAGTGATGTGAATATCTGCTTCAGGGTCAATTCGTTTCTTTCTACTGTGCTCCGTCTTAGAGGCTCATTAAGTGATACTGGAAAAGTAATGAACTAACTCATGAGCCATAATACTACATATATGACCCATAATGAGTCTTCAAACATGGCTGATTAGTGTCTCCCCATGTAAAAGATATTTCTTTGTATCTATTCAACTGACATATGTATTTTAAGTGTTTTATATTTGTGATCAATAACATGAAATTGGATGTTTTATTGAATTGGATGTAACTCTGTGATACTTTTAAGACTCGTTTTTTTTAATCGAATACAACTTGTATGATGATGATGATGACTCCTGATTTTAATATGAAGAAACATTTTTAATAAACAAAGTACTTCGGCAACAATCTAAGGAACAGGCTTTGGATAGTTAAATGATTACTGGATATATTGTGTGTACTTGCTAAAAAGTACCAATGCTGTACTTGTGTGTTTTATGTTTGTATATGTTTAATACCTTGGAATCCTATAGTCCTTAATCAGAGTTGATTATAGGTCGGGTGGTCCTGTTCTCTGCAGGAACCAATGACTATGCTTATGTATTGAATTAAGGTTTTGGTTGTATCCAGTGGTTATATGTTTTTATATGTTTATATGTTTTTAAATAATGTCTGCAGGGTCGAATGTTGAGGTTGCAGGCTTCTAAGTCTGCCTAGTCTTTATTCCAGCTAATGCCTCTTTACTCCACCACCCTACTTTTTCTGTCTCTTGCTACATTTTGTATACCTGCCATTTCCCCTTTGTTGTTTCTTTCTTTATACTCTATCTACCACTTCCTTCTCCCTCTTTCTGCCTTTAAGTCTCTCTTAAACTGAGTTGAAGTCTAATATTGAAAAATAAGTCTTGGTACCCAGAAATGAGGGTCAATGCTCTTGACCTGCAACTGCTTGCAAGCATTATGAGTTGGTTGTATCTCATTTGAATTATGCCTGGGTGGATTTCAAATAATGCTAATGTAATTCATGTAATTTCAGGAAATTTGTGTTACGCCTATTAGTTACAATTTCTGCAAATTACATCATTACACCACTTTGTTAATTACCCACTGCAGGAGCAAACTTTTACCAAGAGCACTCAGAAATAACATGAATGGCAAGATCAGGAGAGATTGTTCTTCATGTCACCTGTGTCTTTTTGTACTATATTTTTACTGTGAAATGCTTCCTAGCATCAAAAATTGACACAAAGACACATTTAGCGATAATATATAGCTCTACATGACAGATTTGCAATTTAAGAACTGCGTGTAATTTTGCATACATTTCCTGCAATTTCACGTAATTATACTAAAGCAAATGTTACACAACCCTAATTTATACCTTGCATGAATCCAACTCTCCTGGATTTACATGAAGCCTAAGTTAGTCCTGTGAGTACCTGCTTCAGTCTATTTCCCAGCCAAATTTTCCCTCTTTTCATATCACAGATCTGGCACTACATTATTCTCTGGTTATAAAGCAAATAATAATTAAATAATAATAATTTAAAAAAAAATAATAATAATAATAATAATGATCATGATAATAACCACAAGTAAACAATGCTCTGGATCCTTAGATGTGAGAGTTACAGCTTATTGGGAGGGAAAACTTAGGATCCAAGCAGCACGTAAAGAGTCTGTAAGGTGTGGTGCTTCGAACCTAGCATTGCATAATTCAGAAGTCAAACAATGTCAGAGGAGGTCCATATATTTGTTTTAATTTTTTATTAATTTTAGGTACTGATCATTGGATAAAGATAAACAAGTTTTTTTTCTAAAAAAAGAACTCTTCCATAATATTTATATAGGAAGAACATAAAAATAACACACTAGTGCATTTTATTAAGGTGGAATGTACATCAGCATGGAGCACATATTGGTCATACATTGACCAAAATGCTTGAAATACTTACTTGCCGCCCGTTCTGCTGACTGGAATGTTGGGCAGCAATAAATGACCTTCACTTCTGTTTGTCTTGGGCAAGTTTCTGTACAGTGCCCCAGCTGTGGTTCAGGATCTACATTTCGGATTCCACAGTTTGGTGACATATGTTCCTTGGGCTACTTCTCTTCTGTTTGCCTTCTGGTTTCCAATGGAGAGGTGTTCTTGTGATGGAGTCTTGTTCTCTTCTGATAGTGTGTCCTATCCATCTATATCTTTCCTCCTAATCATGGTGTCCATGCTCTTTTGCTTGTATCTGTTGAGCAGTTCCTGGTTGGTTCACGGACAAAAAAACGCAAGACCCTTCTCCGGTTACTAGTGTGGAAGGCTGACAGTTTTGTGATGTAGCTGTTCATCATCCCTCAGCATTCTGTTCCATAGAAGAGTGTGGACAGAGCGCAGCTCTGATAAAGCCTCAGGTTGGTGTTGGTGCTGTACTGACATGACCTCCATACATTGTACAACATCCTGAAGGCATTCCTGGCCTTGTTCATTGTGCTCTTGATGTGATTGCCTGCCCCTGCATCATGTCTGATAGTACTACATAGGTAGGTGAACTCTAAGTCATAGCTAGGTTCTCTCCATATACCTTGATTGATGAGGGATTTGCTGTGACTTCTGATTTGTTCATGTTGATCTTCAAGCCCACTTGCTGAGGTGAGATTTATTTTTCTGCATTTGCTTGTGTGTGTGAGAGAGCAAGGCTTGGTCATTTGCATAGTCAAAGTCCTCCAGTGTACAGACTAGGACCCATCTATTGCCTCTGGTTTGATCTTGTGTTGTGTTTTGCATCACCCAGTCAATGACTAGATTAATGAGCAATGCTGACAGCACGCATGCCTTTCTCACACCGGTCTTGACATCAAAGCTGTACTCACTATTGCCCACTCCCACTGTGCAGGTAAAATTATCAGAGAAGCTCCTGATGAACTGAACTCTCAGCGTTGGTATGCCATGGGCTCTCAGTATATACCAGAGGCTGTCATGATTAATACTGTCAACGGCTCTCTCAAAATTAATGAAGTTGATGTATAGGTGTCACTCTGTGCATGCTCTATGGTATTGCATAAGTATGTATTTGATAAACACACCTTCTGCCCTTGCAGAAGCCAGCATGTTAATTTCTTAAGTGGCATCTTCTGCCTGCATAGGCTACTCTGTCAACTTCCATTCATTGGCCTGTGCCCAACGGATTGCCCCTTCTCACATAATTTGCAATTGTAGCCAACTTTAATCCTAAAAAAAGAGTGTTAATCGTATCTACTTCATATATGATACCCGGAATCATAAACTGTGGTGTCAGAGGAACCTCTTATTACAAAATATTGGAGAGTGTATCTTTCATCTTAAGCCAGAACGTTAGAAGAGTCCTGCAATCCCACACATTTTGTAGGAAAGTACCCTCTCCCTCATTACATGTAATAATTTGCCATCCAGCACCAGCTGTCTTAAGTAACTTGCTTTAATTATAATATGCCCTGTGAAGTCTTTTCAGCTTGATAAGTTGTAAGCCTGCACGAATAGCCAACTCCCTTGAGTGCCTTATGGTTGCCTACCAATCAATATCCTCTAAGGTTCCCACATCCTTTTCCCACTTGTTCATAATGATGAGTAAGTAATTGCAAATGTTCTTCAACTCTTTATAAACAGTGGTTATGGACTCCTAAGTCAATTCTTCCAAACTGCACCCAATTGCCAGAGGGTGGACATCAAGTAGCTCCGATCACTCAAGAGTGTGGCATAGTTGTATATATTTTAATTCTTGAGTTGGAGCCAAGTTATAATCTGGCTGCAGTTGGGCAAATGTTTGAAAGAAAGACACGGTTTTCTTAGGTGACGCAGGTGATGTAGCATGTGTGTGGAAAATCACCCAGCAAGCAGAGAGTGGCTTGTTGTCCCATAAAAGCTTGGGGATTGGACAGAGCCATAAAGTGTCATTCCAAAGCCTTACAGAGGTGTACAGCCAAAAAACGATGATTTTTCCTTTGGCTTTCTTCCACAGGACAGTGGCAGGTTTATGTACATCTGGCACTGCCTGATCGATCTGACTCTCTCAGATTAAGGAATATTTTGTTTACCTTATTTTGAATCCTTCATAGTTCCTAGATCTCATTTGTTGATGATCAGGCATGGATTAATTTGTAAAAGTTGATCAGGGTCAGTGTTAGAGCTCAGTAAACTTGAACTTATACTTTGGAGTCATTGCAGGACCTTCCTTAGCATCATGTACTAGAGAATGATGCTTTGTGCACCTTTAGTTTGACAAGGATAGGTTAGAAATGAAAAAGGCAATTAGTCTCTTCAGTTTCTTTCCGTGTAAAACGTTTTCCCAAACTCCTGTAGCTTTAAAATGGTAGCTTATCTTCACAACTCTCCCAGAAAATACAGCTGATTTGATTAAATGTTTTAAATTAAATTTCATTCATTGATTTAGATACTTCTGTAGGTTCCATGGCCATTGTCCATGTGGCATCCTACTCCTCTTTTTCTGATTCAAGCTGATGTCAAATATATTCATGTGCCAGAGATCTTTATCAAGAGTTCCTTGCTTACCAACAGAGTACTAGACTCAGTTGGGCAGTTGTGCTTCACCCAAAAAGATATTTCTTTGAACATTGGCCACTAGGATCCTCCGCACCAAGCCGTTACATAACCAATGGTTGCTGGTAGCTGATTAACTGTTGAGATGTCCAGACCTTTTAACTTTCCCCCCTGTAACGAGTCTTCCTAGCTCCTCCTTGAGTATTCTGTCATGGCTTGCCTCCTAACTTCCCTTGATTGAATGTAGTGTGCATGAGTATTGCTTTTGTATTTGAGAGGTGGTGTCAACATAGTTGATCTCATTCTTTTTTGCATCCAGCCAGTGAGGTCGCAGGGTGCTCCAAAGTGTTCATGGCAGTAAGAGCTGCTATCTCCCCTTCTCCTGCCTGTCCCTGTTTGCTGCCCCTTTTCTCCACCTCCGCCTCCATGCAGAAACCACTGTTAAGTCAACTGCATGCGTCTGAGTTGAAATCACACCCACTGAGTGAAGCAACACTGAACAAAAACGGAGGGCAAGTGCATGGGCAAATATGTGAAAAATAAACACAGAGATAGGCTACACAAACCATCTCCTGCATCATATACTCTGTCCTGCTGAAGAAGCCAGGACACAAAAACAGCATTTGAGCAACTGGGGGTCGTTTCTAAACCGCAACCTGAGAACAAGAGTTTTGTCAGTACCTGGCGGCCATGGAGGTTTGGCACAACTGGAAAAAAAATCTAATTTTGACTGATTGGCTCCCTCCGAAATTTTGGACACAATTTTGAATTGATGTGGGCAGTTGGTTGCAGCCCAGTTGCCACAAAGCTGGATATAAGCTAACCGCTTTGTCTTATTCAGTGTTCATCTTTAACTTGGAAGTGTTCTTCTTCTGAATGGTGGCAGAGCCGAAATCAGAGGCGAAAACCTTCAGTGTCTCCCCTGGTGGAGTACAGAATATACCCCAAAAATGATGGAAAGAGAAAGTCTCTACTTCTGGAATGTGAGAAAGAGAAACGAGCTACACTGCCCTAAAGATAGAGAATCTGTGCTTTTGTACAGAGCCTAAGACCAGAATTTCTGATCCTTGCTATTCAGAGGTTGAAGCAATCAACTGCATTGGATGGAGCCCAGAAATATTGCCCGAGGCAACAAAGAACCCACCGAATGCTGTCATGCGAGAATGTGGGCCCGTGGGCCTCCACAATTGATGCTGCACCAGAGTTCAGCGTGATGACTGAAACAAAGAGATATCATGACAGCCACTGTGCCCCCGTATCTGTTACCGCACTTGCATTGTCTGGATGGGCGGGACTGATGGTGATGGCCCACTTGCCTTTTCATGCGTTGCTGCAGATGTGGTACCTAAGGGAGCAGTGTTCAGAGAGTGTCATGGACAAGTGGTGGTAACACACACTGCTGCAATATTTGTTCTTTAGTGTGTGTTGCTGTCCTGCAGCACGAGGGCTCGTGAATGTCTGCCTGCTACTGACTCATCAGCCCCATGGTTCGCCGCCTGATCCGAGCTCGGTTGCCATGTAAAACTGGCAACAGTGTGCCATGCCAGGAACCTTCACCGCATTAGGAGCAGCACCTGCATTACCTCCTCCTAAGTCTTCCTCGCCACATGATTCACGAAGTGAGCTTCAGCTCCACACCAGAACCCTCCAAAGCAAGTTAGCCTCCCATGCCTCCCATCTCTTCCCAATATGGCCGACCCTGGACACCCATGACCTCTATAAGAGGTGGGCCGGCCCAACCCTTCAGCCTGTTTTTTTGGTTCTGCACTGCAGATCCTCCAGAGAGTGTCATCAGGTAAGTTGGGGCGAGGTCCTGCTCAAGCAGGTCCAAGGGCTCTGGGGGAGAGGCCCTGCTCTAGTGGACTCACGCACTGGTTCCCCCACCTTCTGGCCCTCGCACTACCCTTTTGGTTTTCCCGCTCTGCTCTAGCGGGCTCTAGTGGATGCGGGATCTTGGGATTTAGTCTGCCCTGCGCTCCCCCCTTGTACCTTTATGCCCTGCTATAGTGGGCTCTGTGGTTTGGGATCTGCCATTTAGCTGTCCGGCACAGTGGGCTCTGTCGGGGTGTATTTCAGCCCTGCCCCAGGGCAGCTGCGGGCTTCTCTTTGATTTGGGGCAGACCAGTTCCGGTTCTGGCCTGGGCCCGACTCAGCCTGCTGCTGCCTTTGCCGTTTCTCAGGCTCCCACGGCACAAGGGTCGCGTCTCTTTCTCTGCGGTGGGCTTACTGTGGTTCCCGCCACACCCCCATGTCTTTTGACGTTTCTACCCGGCTGTAGCGGGCTCTGAGGTATGGGGGTTTTCTTGGGAGGCCCTGCATGGCTGGGCTCTGCTGAGGGTCTTACCTTGCTGGCCTGGCTCCTGTTGTGGGCTGCTGTCGTTGCCTTTGTCGGTTCCTGTCCCATACGGACACCGCGTCCTCACCCATTCCTTTGGAGCAGGGTCGACACTGAGGCCGTCTTTCAGGCTGCTATTTTCTGAGCTTTGATGTGGCAGAAGGACTGGGCTGCTCTGCATGCACTGCCTTTGGTGTAGAGGTGCTTACACCCCCATCGCGGTAGCAGGCTGCTCTTCGTAGGGGGTATTGCCTCATGTTAGTGCAATGGCTTGCGGCTTGTGCATTTATGGTGTCCTTGGTATGGTGGCAGTCCTTTGTAAGGACTCTTTCTGGGTTCCTTCCTGTGCTTTGGCATTAGGTGCCGGTAGCCTTGCTGCTCCTTGCCTTCAGTTTTACTGTTGGTTACAGGTCCCTGACTTAGACGCATGCTCACCTCATTGGTCTCCCGCAGCATGCTGACTCCCTGGTTTACGGCTGACAGTGGGAGTGGGCGAGTGTTGTTGAGCTTTCGTCTGTGCTCGGATGGGTCCAGGTGACCCTGTGCTGTGTTGCAGGTGCATCGTACTCTAGGTGAGTGATCTATATCTTTTTGATATAATTCAAGGTTGGGGGGTTCAGACTCCGTTGCCTGCGGTTTGTCTCTTTTTGCCTGGCTACTTTCGATGGGAGTTTGTGTTGACTTATTCCGTTCTGGGTACGTTGGTTCCCCTGTTATGCCTAGTGTTGAAGTACCTGCTTCTTACGGTGTGCGTAAATGGGGTGGGGATGTGGCCTTGTGGCTAGAGCGGTTGGTCTGGTGGCTGAGGTAGCCGGTTCGAGTCTCTGCTACGACGCTCAAACTCTTGTGTTTTTGGACTTCTCACCATCATCTTGCACCAAGGAGCTTTGGCTCACTGGTTAGTCTTGTGCCTCTGGTCGCACAGGCTCCCTCAGCACAAGGGTTTGTATCCTGCCAATGCTTTGTGTCCTCTACATACTACGTTTGTTGCAAATCTTCTTCTTGTATTGCCTGCGGGTCATCCCTGTCTAATTGTTGTGTTGCGGTGTTGTGCTTTTTTTTGCAGCAGCATCCAGGAGCCTTGTGTATGCTCTCACATGCACTGCTTGATGCCTTTCTGGGTGTTTTCTGCCAGGGGCCTGTGGCTTTTGGTTAGTCTTGTGCCGGTGGTTCGACGGTTCCCACAGGGGTTATTACCCTGCCATTTCTTAAACGTTTTTCTTGGTGGTACATGCTCCTACTTTCATTTTAAGTTGTGTGTTCCTGTCCTGGTGTTTTCCAGGGACGTTTAAAGGTGTATCGCGGGCCGTGGCTTCGTCTTGTTGGCTGTGTGTTGTCCCTGTCTCCTTCTTCCCTTTCGGGTGTTGGGCCTGCGGTCCGCTTGTCCTGGATGCTCCTGTTTCCGCCTGCTATCCATTGGGGTGTGGGGTCTGGCCTGATTGGTCCCTGGTTGGTCGTCCACCTGGGGGTTCCAGGGGCTGTTGGCGGCTCCGGGTCTGATTGGGGCGGGCTGATGATGGCACCTGTCTGTCATTCTCTAGGCAGTTTCTGTTGTCTCCAAATGGGCTTTTTGCTTCTGCTTCTGCTTCCGCTCCTTTGGGTTTGCCCTCTCCTGTCCGGGACCACGACCGTGGCGCCCCTTTGTCATCCGGATTCTTGGCTCTGCAAGCGAATGCTAGGCCTCTTGTCTGATTCATGCTTCTCCTCGGCTCTGTGTCTTTGTCCACCTACTGCTGCGCCACTCCGATTTTAGGTCTTGGCAGTCTTCCTTGTGCTTCTCCAGGGGGGCCTGTTCAGGTGGGATCTTGGGGCTCTTCCTTTTCCTGGCGGTCCTCCTTGGTTTTTCCGCTAGCCCTCTTGCTTTGGGTTGGGGTCCGGGTCTTCATCGGAATGTGTATCAGGTGTCCTGGTGTCTTGTGGGCATGTCGTAATTTGACAATGGCCGAGTTAGCGCTTAGCTGTGCTACACGTTTTCCCGCTTAAATTGGCTATACTTGGAAAACGCCATTTTGTGTGTTACGGCGGCCATTTTAGGTCATAAGCGGCCTCGTGGCCAGCGTGCCCTTTAGTCCGTTGTCCGTGCCACTGACCACTCGAGTTTGCCCAGCAACAGGCTATTTTTAGTACTGGTCAAGCCTGTACATGCGCAGTCCCCACTGACCAGTCACCCCTCAGGAATGTGCCGCCAAACTGACCAGCGGAGTTGTAACCCCTCCAATGAGCTGGCTGTGTTCCAAAAATGACCATATATGTACATACTGCTCTGTAACTTTGTACCGCCTATCTTTTTATTACCTGCAAATTGTATAAAAGAACGGGTCACACCGATGTTCGGTGTGATACTTCTTGCATTACCGAAGGGTGCTGTACGAATGTACCACCACCCCATGGGGTCTTAATAAACTTGTTCTTTGTACTTTTCAGTTTCCGTGCCAACAGTTCTTTCAGTGTAAGTGGGTTATCTACGGAGCATGTAGGCCTTGGGAACCCGATACTACAGGCAGGCGGTGCTTTGCATTGTCCTTCTCTTTGGGGCTAGTTTCTTCCTGTGGTTCTCACGTGCTGCTGGGCCATCCTGGGTTCTGGTTCATACTCGTCTTCACCTGTTCTCATGAGGGGATTTTCTCTTGTCCGGCTCTCAGTTTGGTTTGGCAGGTGGTTGTGTCAGCATGGTTTCGGTCCGGTCTGCGTTGGCGGTGTCCGTTCTCTTCCCCTGCCTTTAGGTCGCGGGTCGGGCACAAGGAACCCTTTCTGGCCTGTGGGGCTGGGGGGGCGGGGGGGGGGGGGCAAGGGGTGGGGTGTGCTTGGGTTCCCGATCAATGCTGGGTCGTTTGGTCCTCCTGCTGGCGGTTTTCTCGTCTGTCTTCTGTTGGCCGTTCCTTGGCTTGTCTGGGGTTTATCCCTGCCCTGCTGAGGCTTCTTGTTTCTAGTCTGGCCCTTTGCTTATGGTGGTCTGGGCTTGTCTGGCCTGGACAGGGCATTTGACCTGTTGGTGGCACTCGCCTGGGTGCTTCTCTCTTGTTTGCTTGGGTCTGGTGGCTTGTGGCCTACTACGTCCACTCCTGGTGCCTGTGTTTGTCCTCGTGGTCACAGGTTCAGATCCTGTTGGGTTCACTCAACCTTTCATTCTTCTGTGTTCGATTGATTGAGTGCTATTGAGCTGCGTGGCAATATGCATCTGTTCTTCTGCTCCACTCTGCCCATTCTGTGGGTGTTGGACCTTGGTGCTGTGGCTCTATGGTGAGTTTGTGCTTCTGGGGGACACTGGCTTGCGCTTGACAGGGGTTTGTCTCCTGTCCCTATTTCATTATGTCCCTCCTTGGTATACGTTCGATCGGTGTCCTTCCTTGTCCGGGGTTGCTGGGTTTTCCCGGTTCTCCTTCCCCAGCGCTTCCTGTGTAAATGTTGTATCCTCTTCTTCTTTGTTCCTGGTTTTGGGGGCCGGGTCTGGAAGCTTTGTGGACTATTACAACCTCTATTGCGGCCTGTGTTTGGCCCCACGGTCACAGGTTCATTTCCCAGCAGGTCCCCTTATCCTTTCTTCCTTCTGAAGTTGATTTATTAATTAATGTGTTCCATTGAGTTGGGTGACATTGAGCATCTGTTATTCAGCGCCACTATGCTGTCGAATTCTGGGTGTTTCTGCCTGTGGCCTTGGCTTCCTGTCCACTCCTGTTCATGTCTGCCCTTGGTTGTTTGGCTGGGTCGGGCCGGTTGTTGGCTGGCACTGTGGCCACCTGGATGCTTGCTTCGATGGCTCACTTACTGCTTGTGGTGTGTTCCTGGAACAATTTGCTTGGCCCCTGGGTGGGGCGGTCTTGCTCCTCCGTGCTGCATTCCCCTCCCTACCATGTTTCTGTTTGCTTTCTTATGCATGGTGGCCCCTGGTGGGCATTCGCTTCCTCTCTCGTGGCTTGGCCCTGGGCCTGGTCTCTTCCACTCTTCGTGCTCAGTGGGTTGCCTTCTAGGTTTTCTGCTTTTCGCTGTTGTCCGGTTGGGTTCCCTTGGGGCCCTTTTTCCTGGGTCCTTTTTGCCTTGTGCCCGCCTGTTTTCTCCCTTTGGCGTTGCGCTCCCTTCCGGGGGGGGTCCTTTGTGCGACTATGGTCCGTGTCCCGCATGTTCATCTCCTTGCTGGTGGGGTTTTGGTGGCCTTCATTTTTTTGGGGTGTTCGGTTGCCGTGCATGGTTCTTTTCGGCCCCTCCGTCCCTTCTTGCGGCTCCTACCAGTCTGTTTGATTGTGTCTAGTTCCCATGCTTCGGTCCTCAGGTGGACTTAACTCTCTCGCTGTAGGTGGTCCACCATGTGGTGTTGCTGTGTTTCGGTCAGACTGCGTCTCTCTTACTGCTGTGGCTTTTTGTTGGGTCACTATGGTCGGGTTACCCTCTGTTTCTTGGGTTCCGTCGTCTGGGCTTATGCTCCCCTCCTGCTTTTGGCTGACTGTCGGGCGGCCTTTGTGTGTTTGGACCGGCTTGCTGCTTTCCGCTCTGGGCCTGTTTGTTGTTGCTTTTGTCCCCATGCGGTCTAGTTCCACGCCTTCTCTGTCCTCCTTCAGTGGTTGGTTCGGGCGGATTTTCTGGTGGCCCTTCGAATCCCGAGGTTCCTGGTTCTCAGCCCTCCCGGTGTGTCCCTGTCCCTGGGCAGGGTCTTCCTTCTCCTGGTTGTCTTTCTCTTGGGTGGTCCTTCCACTCGTCTGGTATTTTGGGTTTGCCTGTTGCATTGGCATCCCCTTCTGGTTGGTTGGTTTCTTGTGAGTTTCCATGAAGCCACATGGCTTTGGTATGTGCTCACTTCGTGAATCATGTGGCAAGGACGACTTACGAGGAGGTAATGCCCGGGTTACTTACTCTGAGTATAGTCTTCCTCGCCACATGAGTTCCCATCCCTCCCTATCAGCTTCATGTTTATGCTTGGTAGTTTCAGGCTGAAAGGGTTGCGCCGCCCGCCTCTTATAGAGTGACTAGCAGCCCGCCCCAGCGTTGCCTGGGGGCAATGAGGCTTCAGGGCCAACCGCCCGCCCAGGCCCCCGCCCGCCCCGACATTGTCCGTGCATGCCCATGCACGGACACGGACCAGGCCCCCTTCCCGCCCCGACTCCCTCCCGCCCCGATCACTCCCGCTCCGACATTCGCCTCCCCCTGCATCACACAGTCTCGCACTGAGAGTTTAACTTTCGCTTTCCTTACCTGTGCCGCCGCTCCTCACTGCACAGCCCCGCTGCTCCTCCTTCGTCGTCATCACGCACGTCGCGTCGCGTTCATCACGCACGTCGCGTTGCGGCCAGCGCTAGGTCCCGGCCGGCGCTACTTTCAGGGTACTACTTTGTTTACAAACTTTATTTTTTTTATTTACTTTTTTTTTATTTATATAGCCTATGTCCATCTACACACCCTGACATTTTCATAGATGTATCGGGTGTGTAGATTGGCGCTGCGGTTCCCGAGTTTACCTGGCCAAAAGGTGCAAGTTCTCTCTTTATAATAGTAGTATAGATGAGCGTCAGGGGTGGGAAGCAAACTTTTTTTGGAGGGTTCTCCCTTTGTGAATTATATTGCGAGGAAGACTATACTCGGATTAATGAAGATTACATGTAAGAAACTGGGGCAGTTCCCAACATAACATAACATAGCAATTAAGAGAGAAAGCATGCAGAAACACCCCAGCATGAACGTGCCTGAGCGAAGGAATTCCTCCCTGTGATGCTGCTTGAAAAGAAATATGTGTTCTCCACCTAGGAAAGTGAGTAATATAGCGTCTTGAGAGACTTCACCCTGCACAACCCCCAACTGTACTTTGCTTACAATGTTAATCGTTTTTTTTTTTCCTCCGGATTTTTATATAGCGTGAACTTGACCCAAAGGTATCGGGTATCAGAGCGCTTTACATAGCACCGGTTGAGTTACATGAGGACATTCATTTTGTTAGGCACGGGGAGATTTAGTGATTTGCCCAGAATCACAGGATGTTCAGCGTCATTGCCGAGACACGAACCAGGTTCCCCAGGTTCGAGGTCGACCGCCCTAGCCATTAGGCCAACTCCTCTCCCCTATCTTTGAAACTCTTCCCCTCCAACTATGTAATTAGAATCCTTTATAGCAGTGTAAAATCAAGCATTTACTCAGAATGGAGCAGATTATGCCAAAGGATTTTTCGAATTAGTAAACACATTTTTGTAATGTAAATTGAATTCCTTTTTTTAAAGAATATCATAATACTGTTTTTACATTATATTCATTATGAGTGATGCAGGTACTAAGTGAACTAGACTTTCTATTCCACAATACCCTACATGATTTAACTGTTATATCATCATTATAATCTTTGTTTCGGCTAAAAGCCATAAAATAACAAATAAACATACATACAAAATAAAAACACATAAAATTTAAATCAGGCAATTGGCTTCGAAGGGGTCAATTGCCAAAAGCACAAGTTGAGATATCGCTCAATACAAGCATTACTGTCATAAAATAATTAATAACCACCTATAAAAGTTTTGATAAAATCAGCGCATAGTGCTTTCTTAGGCACTTTGGAGCAACAAAATATACACACATATTGGCTTTCTTGCCCAGGGCAGTAAAGTGCAGTTGCTACTATGAGATTCAAACGAGCAATACACAAATAGAACAATTAGTTACCATCAATAAAAGTGTAGATAAAAATTCGTACAACCAAAACTTTCATGGAGCAAATTGAACATCGAAATATATATGCATATTAGCTATCTAGCCCAAGGCAGTAAAGAGAAGGTGTTACTGTAAGGCAGAATTAATTGAGGGACCCACCCTCTTGACCAACAGAGGCAGTATTTACTTGGCACATATTTTGCCTGTTATATCTCTCTAACCCATAAAAGTGACAGCTCTAAGTGAAGGTACATGGTCATTTGGTGAGCTTGCAGTAGTGCCTAGCTCCAGTAATTCCAATGGCAATGGCAAATCTTTTGACAAGGATTGCATAATCGACCTTGGGTCGAAGAGTCCCAGAGAACTGATCTGATAAGTGCAATATGAAGAGGAGGCAGATAGCAATGATAAATCCTTTGCATATGAGCTCAGGGGTACGCATGTAACCTAAATCTGGGGGAAGAACAATCGTCAGGACAGAATAAGTGGGGAATTAGAGATTTTGGTGGATTGAAAAGGGAGAAAAGGATGACTATTCCAAAGATGATGGAGCTGGCTCCAGTACAAGGAAGAAGTAGAGGAAATGTTTTTGTTTTTTTAATGAGAGAGGAGTGGAGAATAATGGAATAGAGGGAAAGCTGTGGGAAGCTTGTGGATGATCATTTGGAGGAAATTATATAAACGATTGGAGCAATGGCAAGCGTAAAGGGAAAGGACAGAAAAGAAAAGAATCTCAGTTTTGATAGGTGTGAGGTGAAGTGATATTCAGGATTGGATGAGGGACAAGCACTCACAGACTGAGGGCTTGAATTAGAGTTCGGTAGATAGGTACTCTGTCACAAAAGTGATGGATAGATATCCAGGCCAGTGGCCACCTTATTACAAATGCACCAGGCCCTAAACTACCTAGAGAAGAGACAGAAGAGGCAAATGAAAGATCTGACAATCTGAGAGAGTGCCACGGCTTTATTGTGCTTCTGAACTGCATTTGGCGAACAACTGCCTCCCCTCTCACCATACTTTGGCAAATGCCAATGTGTGAGAGGGTTGTACATAATAATTTGGGGGCATATTAGCAAGCGGCAGCGATAATTATCGCTGACCGCTGCGAACGTGAGGAAATCTATTGCCTGCTATCGCTGGCGATAATCTCCATGGTAGCGTTGTATTAACAACGCTTAACGCCATGGAGATAAAAACCCGAGGAGAGTGTCTGAAGGCTGTGTTGTTGGCAGTTGCTAAACTTGTGCTTTTCAAAGGGAAGTCAAGTGCATCCAAGACAAATGACAACATTTGGTGCACATAATGTTTCAGGCGCTGCTGAATTAGCTAGAATGTGTAAACAACTGCATTGCTGAATTCTTCCTCCGATGACTTAACATCAGGTGAGGAGGTTGCCTCATGCTTAAGAATTGGGCCAATGTGTAACTGGTCTCTAATTACGGCAAAAAGTGGGGTAAAACTCTGTGGCATTAAGGAGGAAAGAACTCTATTTAAAGGTAATTGAGATTGTGCTTAAAACTACCAATTAATTTCCATTCTTGATGTGGGAGAAAGTTAGAACTTTCTCCTTGACATCCCTACAGCGGTAATAGTACTGCTTCCCCTTGCAGTCGATCATGCAGACTAGCCAATGGTAAGGCTCTATAGGCGTTTCCGAACGCTGCTCCATTCAAAGCAGTTACGGCTGTGCTTCTGTTTTGCAGACTACAACACATACTTTGACGTGGTGGACAGAACTTTGCAATGGCACAAATTGGAAAAGATCAAAATACATGTCTATCTTTTGACCTTGACTAGGGACATGCCTAAAGAACAACAGACAATACCCAGATTTATTAAATCAGGTCTTTTCCTGTAAAGAAGCAACCCCGAATGGCCTCGAGTAGTGGTGAATTTTAGAACCAACAGTCTTCAATTTCTCTATCACAGATATGATGTTCACTTTACCACTTGTAAATTGTTGTTCACCAAAATGAACAAATAGGCCAGTCTCAACTCTGCCTCATGCTGGGGATCTCATTTTTGCACATCATACTTCTATAGGGCTGAGGCATATCTTGAATTTACCTGCAGACTATAAAAAAGGCAACTTTATATTAACAATGACTGTTGATAAAATAAAGAACATGGTATGATGTAAGGGATGCAAAAAATTCCAATTGATCTGTGGAAGAATACAAATAAGAATGCAAATAGAATTGGTGATGGTTTGGTTTTATTTACTTCTTTAGTCGTTGAAGTTCAATATTAATCATTTATATAATGTCAGTAAAAACATAGCATTTAAAACTAACAAAACTACTAAAATTCACCAGTTACAGCTAAAGTTATCTCAAGTGATTATAAGTCATGCCCCAACATAATTATAACTAGCTTCCCCACAATGCACATTGTTGTCATCAATGATGTCATTTCAGGAGCACAACATGTCATGAGTGAATAAGTATGGGAGTTAATTATCAGTGCATAGCAGGGATGTGAGTCATAGTTACTTTAGGGCACAGATTAAAGTTACTTGAGACAACTATAACTGATCAATTTCAGACGTTTTGTTCATGTGAAACCATATATTTTAATTTACATTTTCATCTAACTATAACGTCCCTTTAACCTTTGTTTTTTTCAGTGAATTTTCAGGTTTTTTAATTTAACCACATGTGTGCCAGCGGAATTCCGCTTGCACGCTCAGATTTTCTAAATCCCATTATTCATGACGAGCTGGGCTCGGCATCAGCGTGCGAGGAGGCTACGCCATGACGAGCCCAGCTCGTCATCAGCCCCGAAGGGGTTAAAGTAAGATATAGTAACCATTCTTAACTATAACATCACTTTAACCTTTGTTTTTCAGTGAATTTCCATGTTTTTTTTTATACTTAACGTAAGATGTCCATTTCTGTGCGTGGCATGGGGTTGGTCCTCAACTCACTTCGGGGTGGTGGCTGCAGGGCCTGGCCACAGGCTTAACCCCCATGTGTGCCTAACTCTCTGCTGCTGCGCACAGCTATCTATGTGATGTAACATTTGTGAGGGAGGTCCCTTTGGGATGTCGGCGTCTCACCGCGATGCTGCTGGCTAAATGTAGGGTGGCGATGTACCGGAGGAGATGGCCGATCCTGACAAAGCAGGCTTGGATTGCAGACATCTCATACTGCCAGGAGCTGCTGACAGCATATTGGGACATGATGCCCTTAGCTACATGACCTAAAGCTATCTTGGAACCTTTTGTGACGTATCTTAGACAGGCTGACACAGACGGTACAACCACACCAGACCCTGGCGCGCCTCCCACATATCCAACTGTGGGCCGATCGATAGCAGGCTACAGAGCCTGCACTGTCGACAATCAGGTTAGATATCACTGATAGGAAGGAGCGAAGGAGTCAGCAAGGTTAATTGACATTAAAGTATGTAACACCGAAAGGACATGGACATAACATCTTATATTGTATGATACGTGTACTGGGACACTGTGTAATGTTGCTTTGTGTGGCTATTTTGGGGGAAGTTATAACAATTGTGAATCAATAAAGTAAAATGTAAAAAAAAATGTGCTGCTCTCAGTACCCACTTCCTGGAGACTGGTAAAAAATATGGCTTGATCAGTGATGTTGAAGGTCCTTGATCGGTGTAATATGGCAAAGGCCCAACACCTTTGCCATCCACCAAATTACGTAGGTTGTTCAAGAGTGGAGTTGCCACCAACCACCAACTTGATGCTTTATCCAGGATAAAATCCTGCTTGTAAAGAATCCAATTTGATTTTGCTTTCGATGCAGATGTGCAAATGGCTCCTCAAAAAAAGCTTCCTAGATATGGTAGTAGCGAGACTGAGGGGAGTTATTGGGATTGCTGAGAGAGCTATTGCACAAAGAGAAAAGTTGAGTTGCTAAAACAGGGTCTAGTGATTTCATTGTTCTGACTGAGTTCACATGGACAGGGTAACCAATTAGAGGACTCCTGGACATGGCCGCCAGCCAATAGCTAATGTACGGAGATTTCTTTTAACTGTTTTGATGTAGCGTTGATGAAGGGTGCATGGTCATTCATAGATAAAGTTTCAGGACAGGATATGGAGTCTTGTGCGATAAGTGTTACAAGACTTTAGAGAAAGCATACTACTCAGGCTTCTAGCTATCTTTGTAGCAGTAAAAGTACCAAATAGCTCTTTTTTTCCAGCGTTTAATGGTGGTGAGAAATACCTGGCTTGTATTTTATAGCTGGAGAACTATTTCAAATATTTGCAAAGTGAGTTACCTCCACACTGAAGCACGTTTGCATCTGTTGAAACAAGCTTCTTTTGGTAACAGCCGATGAAAAGAAGCAGCGTATTGGTTGAGACTGGAGAAAGGGTGACACACGTTCAGGGCAAGTTCTGGAGAGTTCTGTGGTTTTAAACTCGTCCAGCCAAATTGATTTTAGTTGGGCATCTGTTGATGCATGGAATAAGCAAGAGGTTGTAAGAAAGGTGTCTGTTCTTGTGTTAAGTTACAAAGGGCTGACAAAGTGATGGCAAATTGATCAATACGTTAGAAAAAACACAAACATATTTTTTTTTAAAACAGCTGATTGAAAGTTTTCATGTTGTTTGTTTAAACTTGCCTTTCGTTCTATAAAGTTTTCGGCATAAACATGTACCATTTCAGTACACAGTTTAAAGTGTGATGTGGGTATTTTTCTAATTCTGGTATTTGTTTATCATTATTTTTAGTGGTGTGCTGAATACAATTTTTTTTTTATTCAGGTGAACACTGATCAACTAGTCACAAATTTTTCCGACCCTGAATGTGGAAGCAAAAATCTTCTTTATTAAATAAACTTGCCACACCTGCAAAAAAGGTGAAGCTTTCACTCAAATACATCTACCCGCTCACGTCACTAGCTCTGCAGAGTCGCCAGTATTTAGCAGCAAAAAATACACGTTCGAAACTTAAAGCACCTACCTTGTTCATACATGGTCTTTGTGCTTTTCCTTATTCTGTGCGATAAAGATATACTCTAATCATGTTTTAATTGTTCAGGTCTTGCTGAGTTGCAAGCTATCCCGAAGCGCTCTATAAACCATGACATAAATGTTACAATAATTCGGTAGTAGAGAGATAAAATAGCACATGATTGCTCCTAATAACTAAGTGGGACTCTCAGTTTGCATGCTGCATAAATCAGTTAACAAAATATTAAAAAACATTACTGAATTAAATAAACCAATAAATGTCCAAGCTAAGGCGAAGTCGAACTTCATGTATCGTTTTTGTCATACTTCCATGATATCTCGAATCACCAGTAGGCAGTATCTGCTTAATTTGCTTTGGAGAGGGTTTTCCTAGAAACTTTGCATTTATTTAATGACTGATTCTTTTAAGATGTGAAGTTTTCGCAAAAGATTTTAGCTTTCCTAAATGTCTTTTTTAACATTTTTAAGCGCCATTTTAAATAAATATGGTAGTTTTGATGTTGGACGTGGAATGAAAAAGGGAAAGAAGGAATGCAAGAATGAAAAAATGAATGAAAGAAAGAAGGAATGAAAGAAATAAAAGAAGGATTAGAAGAAAGGATGAAATAAATAAAAAAGGAAGAAGGAAGGAAGGAAGGGAAGGGAAGGGAAGGGAAGGGAAGGGAACAATGTTACAAGTGCTGAAATTATTCCTGACAAAGGCTGATTTTCTTCCTGGGCAAAGGTAAAAAATAACAGCTTGTGGAAGTGAGTCCAGGGTATACTTATGAATTCATAAATATAATATTGAAGCTTTCGATAAATTAATATAGAACAGTTTAAAATGGACGCAATTAGTTATGCTGTGAAATACCAGCAGTCAAATAAACAAAGGATACTCCAAAAGGAATTTACAACGGCATTGGCAAGAGACAGGAACTGACAAACCATGGAGTGAGGCCGGCGTTCACATCTGATATAAAGTATTCCGAGTTCACCTCAGGCTTTAAAATCAAAGGCAACTTTAAAGTAACAAAGTTAAAAACACTGGCACTGAAGGGAACTAACTTTTATGCGGATGTGCTCATTGTGAGAGAGCAAAATGCAGTGGCTGAAGTAGGCTGATACATTGCCCCATTCTGTATGCTGTACTGGGATGAAAAAAAATGTGAATGGTAGGACAACAAACCAATGGATGAAGAGAGGTGGCTGAAAGCCCCTTTAAGTAAGTATATTATACGTATAATTTCAGAAAAATAAAAAGGTCTTGGCTGATGCCAGAGCTTAAAAAAAGGAAAGGGGGCCACGTTCAGCACCTCTTTGTTTCTATGGAATTTCGTTCTTGCTGTAGCAAATGGCAGCATGTGGAATGCCACGTTTCCTGTTCCAAGCGCCATCTGCAGTTGAAGTGTCAAATCCCTTCCCACTATCCTACCACTGGTGCTTCCTCCTACGGCTACCCCACCCAATAAGCTATCCACTGCCATGGCATCCTGCAGTTCCCTATCCCCTCCTTGCACCTGTGCAGGGAACGATGGAGGCTTACACACAATTTTCTGATTTGGAATGTCTGATGTTTCCTTCAGCAGGGTCAGCCGAGTGTAGCTTCACCTCACGTGCCGTTAAATGAAACCAGGAACCTTTGACCATCTCCACTAAAGTGAGATTTCCCAACTTTTCATGACTTAACAGGTGTGGGAAATCCTCCTACTATTAGTTGCATACATTGTCTCATGGATTTTTTTCTGGAGATTGAATTCTGCTCAAACCACTACCACCCAGGTGAGCATAGGATGAAACTGAAATCTGCTTGCCTTTTTGGTCTTTATTCTTGGGCAGTAAGTAAGATCATTCATAGCTACCAGAATGTGTCCTCTATCTACCATAAAACAGCAGGTTGAATCCTATGAGTGCGGATAGTGGGAAAACGCTGAGCATAACTGAAATTGTCAATGATTTGATAATTTCCTATTGTGGTCACTAGAATTTATGTGATAACTCATCATAATAGAAACTGACTGTGATACGTTAACTCAAAATTATGGGATCTAGCAACTCTGCGCCAATTGGGTACAATAAAACCCTTCAGTTATATATGATCAGCTCATTATGAGAACTTGTAACGAGGTTCTGATTGGCTATATTGTAACCATGCAATGATGTGCCAACTGGATATAACCAAAGCAAATAATGAAGTGCTGAAGGGACGTTACTTGCTGCTGAGAGAGATGGCTGCTTACTAGAGTGGCTCCACCGAATTGCAAAGTACATGCCCCCTAATAACCAACCGGAACGGGTTAGAGTGGGGTCCTGATGAGCCCCCTGAGTGCCCCAGTGCTAAGATTGCCCAGAACAGCTTCATCGGACCCGACTTGGGGAAGAGGGCTGGAGAGACCTGCGGCCTGCTGGAATCCCCGGTCTCGGGTGCCAGATTCGAGAGGCTACCGGTGTAAGTGAGGGGCGGAGTTGGTTATATGACTCGGCTGGAAGGCTGAGGAGCTCGATGGTGGGGCGACCTGCCGGCTGGAGTATTCTGGCTGGTGGAGGCCAGTGGCATGGAGTGGGTTCACCCCTGAGGTGGTGGCAGCGAAGGTACAACGGGCGGATCGGAGCCCAGGCAAAGCTGAGGAACTTGCTGAGCTGCAGCCACCCCATGGTGGAGAGAGGAGTGCTGCAACAACTGCTGCTTTAGCTGGGAGGGCAGCGGCTGGAGGAGAGCAACACAATTCGGCCCAGATGGTGGCCAGAAATTGGTGCAGCACCAGCCAGAGGAAGGGATCCCCCGTGGGGGAGAGAAAGATACTTGACCTCCCCCCACCACAGAGACTCGCAATTTCACGTCTCCCCTTCCCCCCGAGCCATGATTCAACATTGCAAGTGTGACGAGCTTGAAGTGAAGCACCATTAATCTGTGGCCCTGCTAAACAAGATGTGCATGTGGGAAAGGCAGGGGTGCACCTTTGAGCAAGGCCAAAGAGATTGCACCATCTGACCAAGTGAGGTGAATGGCTGTACATGGTGGCTCATCTGGCTGGCATGTGGGCGAAGAGACGATTGAGAGACAGTTGCAGGAAGTGGGCATTAAGTGACCTAGGAGGGCAGCAGGGAATTTCGCACCCGCAGATCAATGCCTGCTCTGCAGAGGGGCCCAACAAGATGCCTGAGATGATGTGGGGGATAGGCCCTCGTGGCAGCCAACAAACAGAACTGGACAAATACGCCCTGTCAAGGGTACCATCAGCAGGCTCTGGGGCGTCGGCCGTGGTCCTGTCCCCTGGGGCTGCATCCTCCGGTGTGGGCCATGAGCCCAAGTTGCAGAACATCATGTCAGTTATTCAGAGGGTCAGGACGGACCTTGCTGGGCAAATCGACGCAGTAACCACAGGGGTTTCCCTTCTTAGGGTGGATCTCTGGAACCTGGGAACCCACGTGAAAGAGGTAGATGGGATCACAGCTGTCCTAGTGAAGAACACAAAAACTCTACAGGAGCAGATTAGCGAACTGACAAAGGCAGTGGGGGTGCTGGAGGCCAAGCAGGAGGATCAGGAGGGGCTCTTCCGCCACAATAACATCCGCATATTTGGTGTGCCAGAGAGAGCAGAGGGGCCGGCAGTTGACTTATTTGTAGAGGACCTTATAATGAAGATGCTTCAGCTACGGGGATTATCTACAAATCATCTGTATTTGTAAAGCGCACATTCACCCAGAGACATATTGGCACTTAATAACAGATGTTTCTTGTTACCAACTCAATGGTACTCATTTTATCGACCTCAGATGGATGAAAGGCTGAGTGGACCCGCACAGGCCCCTGCAGTGGACGCATTAGTCCACTTAGCCACTAGACCTGGCTCTATCTACATACTTTTCCATGGAATGGGCCCATCAGGTCCGGGGCACTCGGCCAAGGCCAGGGGCTCCGCCGAACCCCATAATCGCAAGGATGTTCAACTACTGTGACCGGGACGTGATCCTTCAGGCGGCTCAAAGAGCCCCATCACTTTAATATGAGAACGCCCTCATAACCTGCTTCCCAGACTTTACCTTGAAAGCGCAGCAGAAGTGCCTGAGCTTCCTAGTGGTAAAGAAGGCCTGGTGAACAAAAGGTACTAAACACTCCATGCTCTTTCCCGCGATAATAGCAGCTGATGACAAGGTATGGCGTTTCACCACTCTTGAGGAGGCTTGGGACTGGTTTGAAGAATGTAGGACGGCATGACACTCTATATACAAGAAAAGAATTACTGATGCATTGGGCAACGTCGATGCAGGCTCAGCCTCAGAGATTGAGGATAGACTTCCATGCTATACGGAACATTCTATGGCTTAGGGAGACTGATTGCTTAGGATGGGGTAATACGGGACGAATGAACGATGGACTGGCCAATCAGCAGTATGGGGCTGTGATGCCGACGTCAGATGGTCTCAGCTAAAATCTACCCTTTTTGTTCTTGGATTTGCAAAAATTGCATGCTTGATTTGTGATTTTCTCAATGTTGATACTGCACCTGTAATATACGTGAAAAGGGGTATGGGGGGCAACTGTCAGGCCTTCATGCTGCTTACGCCCACCCATGTTAGGTATTGTTGTTCTGGGGTAACAGGCACTCTGCAAGTTGGGGTGGTGGGGGTTCTTGACTGAAAGTACAGGGTAGCAGGGAGGGTGGAGTTTAGTTTTTGGGGGATGAGTTGCAGCCTTCTGGACGGCCTAGTTTTAGTGTTATGCAAGTTGTTTAGCTTGGCAGGAATTAGAAATTGGAGCGCTCTACTGGGAGATGGGGGTGGGACGGAATGTGTTCAGCACAGCAAGACAAATGGCCACCAACCAGGCACGTAACACATTAACTTTGGTTGATAGGACGAGCACCTCAGACATATTACGGAGGCGCCCACAGACGAGCACCACTCTGAAAATTATGGCTTGGAACTTCAATGGCCTCTGCAATGAAATAAAATGTACAATGGTACTTCAGTATCTTTGCAGGCACACACATGATATAGTACTGCTTCAGGAAACACACCTCAAGTGTGATAATTATAAGGTGCAAGACAGATATGGCTACAGACTCCTAGCACATGCTGGTTTCATGTCAGGGTCAAGAGGAATGGGGATTCTGGCTCGAGAATCACTTCCCTTTGTACTAGGTAAGATCTGGCATGACCAGATGGGCAGGTTTGTGGCCTTGACAGGGTGATGGGAGGGTAAGGTCCTGGTCATATGCTCCATATATGCACTACCAAGACTACAGGTCAACACCCTGACTACAGTCAGTACCCTATTAATGGACCTCCCGACAAGCACATTAGTGATGGGGGGAGATATAAATGCCACATTAGACCCTGACAGGGATTGGGTAATGACCTTAGACAGGGGACTGAGTGCCGAACCACTGCGAGCCTTCTTGGAGACTGTTGGTCTGGTAGACTTATGGAGAGAACATAACTCAGATACCAGACAATACATATTCTACATAACGTCACACGGGGGATACTCCCACTAGGATTACCTAATGACTCACTCTACTGATGTTCATTGGTTTAAGGGGGCGATACACAAGGCAAGGGGAATATCAGACCACTCGCCAGTGGAAGTTCAACTACAGGGGCCCTCTAGATATAGTACGCTACCACCATGACTGGGCCCATGGCTTTTCAGAGACAAGCCGGTCAGGGACAAATTAAGGGAACGTACAGAACAGTACTATCGGGATAATGTAGGCACTGTGGCCTCTCCATGCGTGTTGTGGGAAGCTTGCAAGACAGTTATGTGAGGATGTGATACAAGCTATAGCTGGGGAAAAGGAAAGAACAACAACTTCACTTTGACACCCTAGAAAAAGATATTGTGAGGCTTAAGACCGACGCTGTGAGGACCGGGGTACCTGATCCGCACATTAAACAGCAAATCCAAATTAATCAGCAGGAAATGAGACATATAGCAGAGGAGGCAACCAAGACACAACACAGGGCAACTCAGAAAAGACTATACAAAGTTGGGGAAGAAGCCAACAAACTAATGGCTTGGTTGGACAAGAGAGATAGAGAGAGAAACTGGGTGCTGGAAGTCCGCATTCCGCAAGTGGAGATTAAAAAGGCAGGAGAGGGGGAGGAGCCGCGCCAGTGACCAAGATGGCCGCTTGAGCATCGGCTCTGCCGGCCACCACATCCTGAATTGCCATCCGGCACAATATCCTGAGCCCCGTCCCTACCACTGGGCGAAATTCCGAATGATTTGGGCGCTCGGATGACTTGAATCTATCGTCGGAACCTTTTGGGGCCTATTAGATGCGCCACCGGGGCCCAGCGTGTGGCACTGCCCGCTTTGGAGTTCAACAACAACGGCGAGAGGGACCGGAAGTGTGCTGCGCAAATCGTTCTGTGAAAGTCGCGTCCCACTCGAGTGGCTCTCGGACCCCCATCTCATGCCAATTGAAGCTACCTCCAAAAACGCTGAGGTATACCAAACCGGTCCAGTCCAACAGACAGGAAAAGTACAGTTTCTCCAAGGGGTCCCTGGTGGACGTGAAAAGCACGCAAGTGTGTGGCCATGAGGAGGCCCCGTCCGGGGCAGACCCGACATTGAAAGACTTGATGGCGGCGATCACCGGGATTCAGTCATCCCTTGGTAAGATGGATACCAAGCTGGACACTGTCCACATCGAGGTGGGCCTAATCCGAGCAGACCTGAATAAAACCTCGGAAAAAGTCAAATCACTTGAGATTAAAACATCGAGTCTCACGGACGATGTGTCGGACCTCCAGCGAGAAGTGAGAGAGTTGAAGGAGTCTTGGACCCAATTTGCTCGCAAGCTGGACGAGTACGAAGGACGGGCGAGGCACAACAACGTCCGAATCCTGGACATACCGGAGAGATCAGAGGGGTAGACCCCGGACCTGTTCGTGGAAGACCTTATCCTGAACCACTTAAAACCCAAGGGTCTCAGCAACTTTTTCACCGTTGAGAGGGCCCACAGAGTACCTGGTAGCTGCCCGAAGACAGGGGCGCCTCCTCGCCCGATGATTGTCCGCATTCTGAACTTTCGGGACAGAGAAACTATTCTGCAGACTGAGAGATCCTCTGGACCTCTGGCTTATAAAAATGCGTCTCTCCTCTTTTTCCCTGACTTGACCCAGGCTGTGCAGAAACAAAGGCAGGGTTTCATAAACATCAAAAGACGGCTGCGTGCCTCTGAACTCAAATACTCCATGTTGTTCCCTGTCCGCCTCCGGATATATCGCGACGGCAAAGCCTGGTTCTTTGATCACCCAGACGCAGCATCGGACTGGTTGGACCGAAACCAGGGGCCTGATACCGAAGGCGACACCCCGATGGACAATGAGGAACAATAATCCCGTGTTGGTTGTTGCAGTTGGACAGGGTGGCAAGGGAGCTGGTTTGATGGGGGAGATCTCTTAATCCCCGCTGACTTTGTTAATATTCTGGGGGTTTTATTGACACTGATGGGGGTTCATATGCGGGTTGGGTTGGGATGAGCTGGTGGCATGTTTTAGGGTCCTCCTCCATTTTCTACGTTTAGATATTGTAGTTAGTTTTGGGGTGACAGGCACACTGCTGGTTGGGGATGTGCACAAGTTGCATGCATGGGTGCAGGGTGGGGGGTCGGGGCTGGGTTGTGGGGACTTTCGTTTGTTGATTTGTGTTTTGTTTATGACCTATGCTTGCAATGGATGTCGCATAATGTTTTAGGATTTTCCAGGGACGAATATGGCGTCAGCTAGGCGGGGTTTGGATGTGTCGGTCCTCAGCTGGAATGTGAATGGCCTGGGAGATAAGATCAAACGTGCAATGGTGGGACAGCTGATCAGGCGCCGGTTGCCAGATGTGGTCCTACTCCAAGAGACTCATCTCATGGGAAAGAGCTGTATGGCGCTACACAGGGGTGGGTATAAATTGGTTGCCCACGCCGGCTTCACCTCAGGCTCCAGAGGGGTGGGGATATTGGTCAAGAATTCCTTCCCGCTCACCATACAGGCTACCTGGTCTGATAACCGTGGCCGGTATATCGGGGTCTCGGGGTTGTGGGAGGGCAGAACAATTACGTTCCTTTCAGTTTATGTACCACCCACATTGCAGACAGACACCTTCCGTGACCTGAGTAGGATGTTCTTGTCGCTACCCATTGGCATCATGGTGATTGGGGGGGATTTTAATGCAGTCATGGATGGCGAATTAGATAGATACCACTCCTGTGTGTTACCTTCCTCTAGTAGGTGGTTGTCGGAGTTTGTTACTGGTGCGGGTATGGTGGATGGGTGGAGGCTTCGACATCCCGTAGACTTGGAATACACACACACATCTGCGGCACACCACTCTTTCTCTAGAATTGACTATCTGCTATTGCCTGCGTCTCAGGCGGCATTCTTCCACGAAGTGCGCCATCTGGCTAGGGGAGTGTCTGATCACTCTCCAATATGGTTGCAGTTGAAAATCGGGCCAGACAATGTTGCTAGGGTTGCACCAATTAGTGCCTGGCGGTTGAGAGATCCCGCCACCAAAAAGGAGCTGGTACGTGTCACCGATAAGTACTATAGCGAGAACTCGGGGACAGTCGCATATGACTGCTCTCTCTGGGAGGCCTACAAAACAGTTGTCAGGGGGGGAGGCCCTCTCCCTAATCTCTGGGCAGAAGAAAAAGAGCAGGGCGGAAATTGACAGGGTCGAGGCGGAGCTATTGGCGACGGAAAAGGAGGTCTCCACCACGGGGACCCGTACGGTGACCATCGCCTTAGTCTCCTCCCGGATGAGTTTAAACGCCTATCGCGAGAGGGGGCGAGGGAACAACACGCTAACACACAAAGTAGAGTCTATGAACATGGAGACAAGGCGGGGAAACTGATAGCGTGGTTGGAGAGGGGAGACCGGGGGTCTCGTCTGGTCCCGGAGCTGCAGATTGCGGGCTCGGGGAACACGGCGGATCCGCAGCTCATAGCGGACGAGTTTGCCAGATATTACGAGGAGGTTTATACCTCAGCGGGGCTGCACACGGTGGGAGAGAATGCGGAGGTCATCCGGGATATCCGAATGCCCGCTCTATCGGCCGAGGATCGGGAGTTTATGGATTCCGATATAACAAATGACGAGGTCGCGATGGCCATCCGCAGGGTACGCTCCGGGAAAGCCTCGGGCCCGAATGGTATTCCTGTTGAACTTTATAAACTTCATGCTGACGTATAGCTCCTTTTATGAAGGCCATGTATCTTGAGAGCAGGGAAATTGGCATGCTTCCCTATGACCAGCGCATTGCCAAAATCGTTGTTATATATAAAGATGGTAAGCCTCGTCTGGAATGTTCTTCCTATCCCCTAATCTCCCTCTTAAATGCGGAGCCTAAAATTCTGGCCAAACTACTCGCGAACTGGCTAGTGAAAATTATAACTGAACTGGTACACCCGGATCAGTCCGGTTTTATGCCGTGTCGTAATACCGCCCTTAATCTAAGTAGACTCCACGGGGTAGTGGCAGGTTCATCTCGCATCCATGAGCCAGCGGCGCTTTTGTCGTTGGACGCTACTATGGCGTTCGACAGATTGGAATGGCCATATTTATTTGCGGTGCTGGAGAAATTCGGGTTCGGCCCGGAATTCATACGATGGATCCGTCTCCTGTATTCTGCGCCACTGGCCCGGGTAGTGGTAAAGAACCACAAGTCCCGTGATTTTCAGCTTGGAAGGGGCACCAGACAAGGATGTCCCCTCTCGCCACTCTTATTTGCTCTGGCACTGGAGCCCGTGCGGCCTGGGTACGATGGGATAGATCGATCAAAGGGATACGCTGGACTTCGGAGTGGGAGGACAAAATCTGGCTATACGCGGACGATATCCTAATGTATCTGACCTCCCCCCGACAGTCCCTCATTGTCTTCATGGATATCTTGGCGATATACAGTAGATATTCGGGGTTTGCCATTAATTGGAAGAAATCGATCTTATTTGTGTTGAGCGGCAACCCCCCCAGAGTGCCAGAAACATGCCCGGTAAGGGTGGAGCAGGTGGGCTTTCGCTATCTCGGTATTTGCATCTCCCAGGACCCTAAACAGCGTTTCGATGCTAACCTGGTTCCCGCCTTGACCAGACTCCGCCGGGATATTGCAACATGGAAGGAATTGCCACTCTCCCTACTGGGTCATGCAGTTCTGTTCAAAATAATGGCGCTACCGCGGTTAGTATACGCTTTACAGAACTTCTTTGATCCCGTGCCTTCCTCTTACTTCAAGGAGATAGAATCGCTACAGAGTCAGCTTCTTTGGGCGGGGAGGCCGCGGATTGCGTTATCTAAATTGATGTTGCCCTGGTATGATGGTGGGATTAGACTACCCAGCATTAGGAAATACTACTGGGCTTCCCAACTGGCCCCTATTAATCACGCAATTTATGGCTCCACGGCTGACCCCTGGTTCGCAATGGACCGAGCTCATTTGCTGGGGGCGAGTATACCTGGGTGTTGTATGCCAAGCGAGGTACGTTCCCACTGATGGGTCCCGTGTCGGCTTCGGCACGGGCGTGGCATGATGCCAACCGTGCCCTCCAATGGGAGGGTAGGATAACTATGGCCACCCCACTATGGAACTCTGAAGCCTTGGGCAGCCTGTGGAAGTCGAAGGGTTTCGATCGTTGGGACCTAATAGGTATCTCCCAGATTAGAGACATATGGGGCAAGAAGGGTATATTGACCTTTGAGGAATTGCAGGCCAAACACCATTTGAATAAGATTGAGTGATTTCGATATCTGCAAATCAAACATGCCCTGGCGGCAGCTGTCCCTCGTGATGTGACGCCGCCGGAGGCCTCCCCACTGGAAGATCGACTCCTGGATGGGTATCTCCCCACCAGAGCGATCTCTCTGGTTTACAAAAAGTTGGTCAACCACACAGAAGATCCTCTGGTGAGAGTCTGTGAGCAATGGGTGGCAGATGGTGTGATTTTGGATGATGAGAATTGGGTGGAAGCTGTGTCATCCCCTCGAGAAGTGGCGATCTCCATGAGACTTCGGTTGGTGCAACTTAAGATTCTCCACCGGTCCTACACCATGGTCCCGGGGTTGTGCCGAATGGGGCTCGCCTCAAATGCAAATTGTTGACGCGGTTGTGGTATGTTAGGTACCTTCATGCACATTCTGTGGGAGTGCACTGACATCTAGAAATACTGGACCAGGATTCATGAGAAAATGAGTGAGGTGTGGGGTGTACAGGTTGCATTGGAGGCACGCCGCTGTTTGCTGAATGTATGGGAGCCTTCCGACCTTTCAACTCATGGCAGGCTCTGGGTAACACCTGCCTGTATGGTTGTTAAGCGCAACATTGCACAACTTTGGGGGGCCGGTCGAGCACCCCGAGTTCGGAAATGGATGGATGACCTTGATTGGTGTATGTTTCTCGAGAGAGCGGTGTATGTGGCTAGAGGGAGACCCCGCAAATGGGGAAAGATATGGGATGCCTGGAATGTATACCACGGAGATATTTGCACACCACCAGAGCCCGATTCAGTAAATGAGGACACTGAGGCACCTTGAACCCAACTGTGATACTCCTACATGATACTGTACAGCTGGAACGCTGATTTGCCGAAACTGTATTGCAGATGCCCGTTGCACGATGGTCTTGTTTGCTGTAATTGTCTATTATTTCAATAAAAACAATAATAAAAAAAAAGGCAGGAGAAGAAATAGCAGCTGCTTCTCAATAGAAGCCACAGGACGAGCCATTAAGAACCTGCAATCAGGTAAGGCGGCCGGACCCAACGGCATAAAGGCTGAATTTTATAAAAGGCTGGCATTAAAGGTGGCCCCACATATGCTAAATATGTTTCAGGAGGCACTGGCACAGGGTGGCATGCCGTAAGGTCAACGGCAGGCCACCATTGTGGTTATACCGAAAAAGTTGAGGCCCCCAGCTGATTGTGAGTCCTATTGCCCCATCTCATTGTTAAACATGAAGCGTAAGTGCTGGGGAAGGTCCTGGCAAACAAACTCAGTGGTGTCTTCACGTCCATAGTCCACTCCGATCAATCCATATTCATGCCCCACAGGAGCACTAGGCTTAATTTGAGGCACCTATATGGGATGATGCATATTATCAAAAAGGAGCTGGCAGAGGATGCAGTACTATTATCACTGAACGCCTGTATGGCGTTTGACAACATTGAATGGCCGTATTTGTTCGCAGTGCTGGAATGGTTCGGATTTGGTCCCAAATTTTGCACCTGGGTAGGCTCCAATATACGTACCCACTAACTAGAGTAAGAGTGAACAGGGTGGGGTTGAGGCCCGTGACTTTGCATAAGGATACGAGGCTGGGATGCCCACTCGATCCTATGCTCTTCGAGTTGGCACTGGAGCCATTAGTGGTGTGGGTAAGAGTTGACCCGTTAATTCAGAGAGTCACGGGAGGAGATGGATGGGAGTAGAAAATATCCCTAAACACTGATGATATCCTGCTGTATACCATGAACCCAAGATCCTCGATTGGTCTGATATTCCATATATTGCACTTGTTTGTGGCTATTCTGGCTACCGGATAAACTGGGACAAATCTCTCCTGTATGTGCTAGCCAGGGAGGAACCGCTTCTACCGTTCATTGCACGTACCCTGGTGATAATATATACATTTAAATACCTGGGCATATTCATTTCAAGAACGGACAGTGAGTTCCTATAAAATTCCCCAACTTTACAGATTACGTAGGAACGTGTTGCACTGGAGACAGTTGCCACTGTCCTTGAAGGGGCGAGCCGTCTTGTTCAAAATGATGGAGCTGCCAAAATTCCTATACATCCTACAGGACATTCCCTGTAGAAAACCATCTATCTTTTTTTAGAAGGATTGATAGCAAAATATGACAGCTTTCATGGGACAGGGTAGCCCTAGAATTTGTTCGCAGTGCTGGGATGGTCCGAATTTGGTCCCAAATTTTGCACCTGAGTAGCCTCCAATGTACGAACCCACTATCTAGAGTAAGAGTGAACAGGGTAGGGTTGAGGCCTGTGACTTTGCATAAGGATACGAGGCTGGGATGCCCGCTTGATCCTAGTTTCTTCGCCTTGGAACTGGCGCCATTAGTGGTGTGGGTAAGAGCTGACACGTTAATTCGGGGGATCATGGTAGGAGATGGCTGGGAGTAAAATATTGCTATACACAGATTATATCTTGCTGTATGCCATGAAACCTCTTGGTGGTGCAGTTGGTAACAATTAATGAGTGGGCGTGTATGGGATGGGAGGAGCCTGCATACAGAGTTGACCACCATTCAATGGGGCGGAGAGACTATCCAGCAGCACCATATCATAGACAAACGGGGGTCCCACTGCCTCCTAACAACAATACGTATATGGAAGGAAGTGACAAAATGATTGGGCTGGGAAGAAAAATTGATGTGAAGGAAATTGAAGGGAAGATGTTGATAGGCTGAAGGGTTTCCGCAAACGGGGTGTGCTTGGAATTGGCTACTTAGGAGAGGGCAAAAGCCAATAGAATTCGAAGACTTAAAAACAGAGTACCAGCTGGCTACTTCCGAACACTTCCAATACATACAACTCTGTTTTAATAGTTGGTTGAGTTAAATTAGGTTTTCAGAAACAGAAATAAAAGGAGTTTCATTAGGGCATGTACATTTGTGAAGATTTTCCTCCATACGTTTCTGATGTTTCAAACAAGAAAACAAATTGTGGGAGAAAACGTCTCCTAAAAGTATACTTTATGAAATAATCCACTGCAAAAAACTCATCAGTTTCAACCAGAGACGTTTGTGAGAAATGTCTCTCATGAAAACCTTTTTTTATTTGAGGAAACATCTGTAAGAAAATTTGGAAAACTGCTTTACAAAATGCACAAAGTGTGAAATTCGCCAACTTTCGAGGCTAAAACCTGATACTTTGCACTCCTCTAGTTCTTATTTACTCAAGACCCTAGCACAGGGTAATTGGCAAGTAGTTATGGTTCACCTATTTTCTTAACTGTGTTCAACTTTCAAAACATCAGTGCAAATAAGAGTATTTTCTGTCTCATCACAGCGGCACCAGCTATGATGAGGTTTAAATCAGTAAGTAGTACAAAGACATAGACAGATAATATTCAATGCTTTCATTTTTTTTCAAGTTTTTTTTTAAATTACATGTAATTGTTTTTTTTCAAGTCTCACATATGTATATCTAGGTTTTGGAAATAGTATAGATTCAGAAAGAAGCTCCAGAAATGTATCCACTTTTGCAGGCTGCCTCCAAATGGGATAGGCTTCATGCCTTCCACAATCTGCGGAAATTTTTAAACCCTTCTGCTCGCTTCAAAGTGAGCCCATTCTCATGCTAACTCTATTGCGAGTTGCACAGCAGCACTGCACCACAACAGACTGAACTAGACACCGGAAAATAACAGATGTGCAGAAGACACTATGCTTCCGCCTGAGATCATGTAAGTTCCACCAATTTACAGACAATTAGTTTTAGGCATCCTATAATTAGAACCTTTTGAAAAATCACATCTGATTCCTGCCCTTCTGCTTTTCTTCATGTGGTGGATGAAGTCTGTTTTCACACATTCACATTTTAGTACAGTTTCATAATTACAGTCATTTCCTAAAAATGCACCCCCAGGAAACGATCAGCATTTCTTACAAAGGTGCCACAATCCATACATTCTTTACTCCTGTACTCACCCAACATGCAAAGTGTTCAAAATCTTAAAAAAGGTGACTAGTGCAGTCTGAAGATTGCTCTTTCTTCTCTAAAGAAAAGAGGAACTACCAGGCTAAACTCAAATGTGTGGCAGCTTTTCGTCACTTTGGGGGGTGAGAAGTGAACATTAAATATCAATGGCTCCCTATTGTGGTGCAGTCATGAAATCAACGTTATCATTCCCAAATGAAGATATGGTTCAGAGCCTCTTAGCATAAAGAGGTGTGCATTTTCTTTGCACAAAATGCAACACAAATCAAATTTTTCGTGTTTTGTGCATCTGCAAAAACTGCCAATTTTTACTGGCTTGCTGTGTTTCTTGACTGTGTGTGACATAAGGGGGCATATTTACGAGCCCCTTGTGCCACTTTTGCGACGCCATTGCATCACTTCTGTGACGCAGCGGTGGCGTAAACCATGCGCCACGTTGCGCCCTATTTACAACGTGACGCATCTAGGGAGATGTGTCACGTTGTAAAGCCCTGTGTCACATGAAACCTGCGTCAGGTTTCATGTGGGCATTCCGGCGCGGGGGGCGTTGCGGCACAGTAAAGCCTTGGTAAAGTGCCTGAGTGAAATCTTCATGATTTCACTCAGTCACTTTTCCGACGCCGCTGTGTCAAAACATTGTGCCTGCTTGAAGCAGGCGTAAGGCGTGACTCACCACATTATGTATGGGCAGGCCGCGAGCATTGCTGGAGTTGTGTTGTGCTTGCGACACGACTCCAGCAATGCGCCACCCTTCCGACGGGAGATGTGTCATGCATCTGTTTATCCTTGCACCACTATGCGCCGCATAGTAAATGAGGGCCATCTGTGGTGGCGCAAGGGTAAACTTGCGTGACGCATCTTACCTGGCGCATCCCTGCTGATTTGCAGGGATGCGCCAGATGTCATAAATCTGCCCCTTGGTGTTTTATTGTTTCCCGAGGGAGTGGGTGGTGGTCACTATTCTGAGAACATAGCGAATTCTTCAAAATTCACGAAATTTCGTTCCACGGACCAAATGTGAAAAATAATGGAAAGTTTGCTCCAATAGTGAAATCGCTGATTTCACACATTTGGCGTTGCAGCAAAATATTTGACCCACCTTTAATAAATACTCTGATCTAACTGCCTCTTCTGGAGGCTATTCCACTAAATAAGAACTGTGTGGTGGTTAGAATATTTTGCTAAATGAGCTATCCATGTTTCTGGTACTGAGTCACCACTACATGTGTACACTTGTGCTACTTTTAATTAAAACATTTTTTTCCTTTTCTCGATTGCACAAACCTCTCTTCTCAGCTTTTTTTCTGGATAACTATACACGAAGCAGCTTTTTGTAAAATACTGTTTAGACATGCAAAAAACTCAGGAAAAAATAGTGGGAGTTTCAGGGCATGTGACATGCAGTGCATTGCACATTGCTCGTTGGTGATTGCTGATGAGCCCTGGATAGTGTCTCTCTGTGCTCAAGGATTCATGTACTACTCTGATGATGGCTGTTGGATGTTGGTAATGGTCTCCTGTAATATACCTCGAGCAACTTGACTATACCTTTATTGGGGGTGGGGAGAAGTGGAGTTGTGGTCCACTTTGTTCCTTTTTCATGTTTGAGTGACACAAGTTGCCTAGATGGAGGATGCCTAGGGACAGCCAAATGTTGATTAACTGGGAGGTGTTAGCCTCATCTGCTGTGTTTCCAACATTTCACAATTTACTGGTTGGTCATTTGAAAACCCATGTTCATTACACATCACATTATCACATAAACATTGCCCCAATGGTTTGTGTATGTTTATGGCTGACAGCACACTGACCCTACACGAGGACCCATATTGGCAGGTGTCGGTGTTCTGTGGGTTCTAGGCTTCCCTTGCTTCCAATTTTGTGGGAGGCCAGCAAGTGCCATTCCACTTGCCCTGGACCATTGCTGGCCACTTGCCTGCTCTCAGTGCCCCTGCCTTGTGGCATCCCAAGGACACTGTCTGGGCAGCTCTTTTACCTATGTCATTCTCTCCTCTGTGTATCTTTCTGAGATGCTTCCGCCCTCCCTTTTCCCATCGTCCTTGCGGCTGCAACAACCGTCATTTTTCAGTGTGGGTGAGTGGGTTCCGAGGCGATGGTCAGACTATGAGGACAAAAGGAAGCCTGGGCCCACCTTTTGACCTCTTTGCCCCGCTACGCCCCCCTTCTGCCATTGGGCAGGTTGCCGGTTTTCAGAGTGCACTCCAAATCCTTGCGAGTACCTTTTCGCTGACTTTTCCTTTCACCCTCAGGTGATCCTGTCCCTGGTAGGCGTTCCCCGCAGGCCTCTACTTGGTCTGGCTTTGCCTTCTCCGGCCCCCGCCTCTTCTGCATGCTCAAGGTACTTTAGGGGGAAGGAAACCTCACCTCCTAGTATATTAGGAAGTAAAGGCTTCTTGGGTGAAGGTGGGGTTTAAAAAGGTATATTAAACTGGTTTGTGGTGCATCAGAAAACCGGAAACTCACCAGCAGGATGATAACGGTAATTGGATGCCTTTTACCCTATACTCAAGTGTCACCATTCCCACCTACAGAAGGAGCATGTTCCTCTCCTTGAAATGCACATGCACTTTCTTCTTGCTTTTCTTCAGTATTTTGTCTATGAACTTTTCTGCATCACCATAGAGTGACGCTACCCAAAACAAGAAGAAGAAGAAGAAGAAGAAGAAGAAGAAGAAGAAGAAGAAGAAGAAGAAGAAGAAGAAGAAGCACTACAGTAAAAATTATAATATAGATATTGGAAGACATATTAAAGAAGCATTTTTTAATGTATTTCACTTTGAGAAACTACCACCCTAATCAGTAGTCACAGAGACCTTGATGTTCAAACAATAATCTGATACTTCATACAATCCTCTGAGATCCCAGGAACCAGTGCTTAATTTGTGAAAAACAATAAGTGCCATGGTCCTCATCAGGAGGCCACTGGAGCATGGCACATCCATTGCTGCTGGCTGTGCTGCTAATGACAGTATCTACACAACTACTGATCATCACACTGCTACAATGACAATTCAGACTGTTCAATAACCCCAAAGCTAGAAGAATGGGTTGGGCGGCAGGTATTAGTTGTTTTTAATGTATATTGAATTAAATAAACAACTGTTGTTGTGCTTATCCTTAAATTACACAAACAGCACCACCACGTGGCAGCTGTCATAAGTGCTGGTGTTGAAAATCAAGTTCCTTTACCGACCACCGGAAACCACCGGCTCAAATTAAGCACTACAGCTCTCTAAACATGGACCCTGTACCCAATACTGAGACTCAGTGCCAACATTGAGGCATACTGTCACAATATCACTGTGGGTAAGTAGATGATAACGATGGAGCTTTCCAGCCTCTGCTATTAGCCCCGCCCCACCATGCACCAATCTGATGGCTTATTGGCCCACAGTAATAACAAGTATTGACAAAGCCAGTAGATCTCGCCTTTGGGACCTTTTGGCTTTGCCAGTGTTTTTACCAATGCTGCACAGCATCCTTGATGCTGTGCAGTAGTGGCAAGGAATTTTTTTAAAGCCTTTGATGCACCCGGCTACATTACTTTGTAGACACAAGCATCACCTGTTCATAAAATGATGCACATTATTTTATCTTTGGAATTACCGATCTGAGTTGGGTCAGTAACTAAAGAGGAACCACATGTGAAAAAGTAATTTTTTCAAGTCAGGTGGGGGAGAAGCAACAGGGAAGATGTAACAAAGGAGGCAGGAGGAGGAGGCAACATGAGGGGGTGTGGGTTATTCCCTCTAAACGGTGATTGTGTACTGCCCACCAACCTTCTCTGTTTCTCTTTCTTCCAACTCGAACTTTGAGAATACTGCCAGGGCCTTCGCGCTCTACACATTAGTAGCCTACCCCTGCCCATCCCAGAGGGGATTTTGTTTGTTTCTTCACGTCCATGAGTGTTTTCAATTCCCAAAAAGATCCTCTGCCTCACACCGAAGAATGCGCTTTCAAGGATGGATCAGTAGTACTTGGCGGCAGTGCAGTTGCCTGGGACCACTGAAACCCCCTTGTCGCTCACAGAGCTGCTGATGCTGGTTATGCGTCCCCCACCACCGTCCTTCTATTTGTGTTAATTGGAGATGTATTCGTTCCCGACCTCCACTGCTACAGAGCCGTTACAGGAGTTTTTCATAGGTATTGTCCGCTCGAAGATGGCAGTCACGTGACCGGCACCTCAGTGTCAATGGTCCAGCTGGTCTGACTGGCAGCACAGCTGACCAATGGTCGAGGCAATGATGTGAACAGCAGAAGTGGTTTTCGGTCACTGTCTGATCCACACTGGAATATCCCATTGGCATATCCCACAACCAGTTTGCAGCACAGCCACTAATACAGCATGAGAAAGAACTGAAGAGACAAGCTCTTGAGAAAGCCTGTCATCAAAGGGCACTACAGTGAGGAGCCACGTGGTATAGATGTGGGCGTGGCTCCTGGCTCATTTGTGGTAGCTTTATCTCCTTTTCCAACATGGTCATGAAAAAAAATGGAAGAGGTGTGGCCAGCTGCCAGTGTGCCTGACTCTGGACCATAGGGTTCACAGTTCGATCGCCGGTAGCAGCTTAGCCCAGCACCATGTGACTCTGAGCAATAGCTCGCTTAATCTTCCCGATGTCCTCCAGCGCAGGGACGCCTCTCCAGAGGTAGCTGTGGACTTAAAAAACGCTGGTATTTCATTTATTTTTATTTCATTGCATTATATTCGGTGGAGTCTAAATTTGAAGTCCCCTACAAGTGGCAACGGGTGCTTTTAATAATACATTTTCCCCTTTTTGTGTGACCTTTTTAACAATAAATCCTTATTGGGCCTGCTGTGAATTCCATTAGGACTCTTTTCTACTATACCCTGTCAATCATGGCCTGCAACCACCCACAATGTGCAGGGTACTCAATCAACTTACTGGTCGGATGGACACTGAAGAGGCCCTGCAGTAAATGAAGCTTAAAGCCAGTTATTAGCTGCAGTTGCCAAAGTAAGGAAACCCCTTGCTGAGGCAGCTGTTGGCTGCAATATGGCTTGAAACCCATGCCACTTTTAATAGTAAATGCAACAGTCTCTCTAATTTTTCTGCGGAAAAGATTGCTAAAATCTGTCAGGAAGTGGAATCACAGACATCTCAAGAGGGGAACCGTTTAGCACATTGGGTAGCCCCTAGCACAGGCGCCCATAGGTCATCCTATGATACTCAGTCTGAGAATCTTCTACAGCTTGAAGCAGGAGGTATATAACAGCTCTCTGGTGAAAGTCTCTGTGGCACCAGAGTGGAAAAAAACACTTATAGTTCCTTTATTAAAAATGGCAAAAGCGGACCATATAGTGCTTTCCAATTTCAGACCAATCTCTCAGCTCCCCTTTGCAGTGATGATCCATCAGTATGTGGATAAGAGTTTGTCCTGCTTTTTAGAACAGAATGATATCTTGGACTCAGTAAAGTCAGGGTTTAGGCCGGGCATAGAACTGAAACCGCTTTGATGTCTTCCCTGGATGATTTACTTCAATAAGCAGATGGGGAAAACTTAGGGCCTTAGTGCTACTGGATTTGCTGCTTTCGGCACAGTATCACATTTGATCCTTTTCTCCTGACTGGCTGAGATTAGTCTTAAAGAGTGGGTTTTACTCTTTGGTATGAATCCTACTTAATGGATCAGTGTCAGGCTGTGTTTCTTCCACCTTGGGTCGGAATATAAAACAGTACAGCAAGAAGTCCCTCATGGGTTAGCACTTAGTCCTACTGTGTTTCCCCTCTATAGCCAATCTTAGTTAATATTTATAAGACATTTGGTACTATGCTATATGAACTATGCCCATGATACTTAGTTGATCATCTTGATGGCCTTTTCAGGGTTGTCTGTTTCTGATTCTTTACATCATTGTGTGAAGGCGCTTTCTTCCTGACTGGGTTTAAATGTATGATCTCCTCCAAGGATGCCTTCAAATTGGAAGTAAAAAGATTCCTTATGAACAAGTTTTTACCTTAATAGGTTGTTGGATTGTCTGCTCTAATGCATTGGACTTACACCTTTAGGCCCTTGCGCTGGAAGCTATTCCATCTCGATACATGCCTGTTATGTTCACATTATTCTGCTGACCCTGTGTACTTTTAACTGTTATTGTCCTGTGAATTCTATTTTGATATGTGATTCTGTCTGTACTACTATTTAACACATGTACTACAACTGTTACCTTCCTTTCCCCACAATTGTAAAGCGCTCTGATATCCCTCGGGATCATGCTCACGCTATATAAAACTTTATAAATTAATAAATATGACAGTTTAAGTCTGATAAAACAGAGTTCCTCTGGACTCATCACTGTTCCCCTATGTTATCCCGCCCCTTGACCTTCTGGCCCCCAGATTGGCGTAGGACTTTGGAACCTTTTAAAGTTGTGAGAAACTTTGGGTTCTTTCAGGAAACAAACCTCTCATTGGTTAGACAAACCAATCATTTTTAGGTCTTGCCTGCGTTGCAGCGCATGCGCTAATCACCTTGGCGAGCTCTATTATCGTTGGTTTTGTGTCGGGCTTCTTTGGAAGTGGGGTTGGTGTCCGCCCTGTTTCCCTTAGACCCCGTGCACCCTGCCTGGATATTTTGCTCGTGCTCACGTGCTCGCGCTCATGAGAAAACACTCTCAGCGTTGTGTGCATTTTTGGGACAAATAAACAGTGGTGCGATGTTTTATCAGAGATGTTTTACAATACAGCACCCGTGTTTTAGAAAAGGCAGTCACGCTCAAGAGAAAACTCTCTTGGCGTTGTGTGCATTTTTGGGACAAAGAAACAGTGGTGCAATGTTTTATCAGCGATGTTTTAAAATACAGCACTCGTGTTTCAGAAAAGGCAGGCACGGCGTTGTTGCAATCAGGAAATATGGCACTTATGGTGTTTGCACTCAGTGCCTTTTTTGGCTACAAAGTAGTGAGACAAATAAACATTGGTGCGGTGTTTTATAACCAATGTTTTATAATACAGCACTCGTGTTTTGGAGAACGGCAGTCACAGCATTGTTGCATACAGGAAATATGCCACTTATGGCATTGTTGCACTTAGTGCTTATTTTGGCTACACAGTAGTGCTATCTTTGATAATACAGCACTCATGGCGCGTTTTCAGAATTAAGTTTTACATCGGTAGTGCTATGGTTTAAATCCGGCACTCGCGGCATTGTTGCAATCAGGAAATACGGCACTCATGGCGTGGTTGCACTCAGTGCCTTTTTTGGGTAAACAGTAGTGCGATCTTTTATAACACAGCACTCATGGCACGTTTTTACAATGATATTTTACATCGGTGGTGCGATCTTTTAAAATATGGCACTCAGGGCCTTGTTTTATTCAGAAAGTGCGGCACTAATAAAGCTGCCATTAACATGTACATTTCGAAACAGCAGGGTGTTTTTTTTTGTTTTGCTGCTGTATGGCTTTTGGGTAGTGTTTTTATTGGCAGCCCGCTTACAGCTCCCACTGTGATCTACTTCAATCAATATAGCTGTGCTTTCTTTGTTAGCTATATCTCATTCCATGTTGGGGCCGGGCTGTTCACAAACTCCTCGTTCTCTCTTAAACCATTGCCAGGGGAGGCTCAAGGCTCATGGCGGCCCTGGGGAGGGAGTGTAGGTAGGGGGCCACGGAAGAGGGGGTCCGGGTGGGGCAGAGCGTGGAGGCCAGTGAAGAGGGGGGGGGTCAGGGTGTTTGGAAGTGGAACAGAGCCGGGGCCCCCAAATCCCTGCCAGGGGCCGCCACGCAAGTATGTATCCATCCTCAGAGGATTATTATATTAAGGGTAAATATTGGTGTGGTGGACCCTGGGGTTTGTCGGCCCTGTGCAGGTGCACAGCTTGAACATGCCTAAGGCCGCCCCTGTCACTGCTTTCATGTGTTTAACCAAAGTTTTCCCTACTTTGCTTTCATAATGCAATCTCCTAACTGCGCTTTGTTTGACAGAGCAGTATGCAATTTTGGGGTGTATGCAGGAGCTATACTACCCTGTTTAGGCACCTTTAGTACATTCCATAATATTAAATGTGCCAGCTGGTTACAACCCTGCACAATACAACAAGCATTTGCAATGCAATAGATCTCGCATTTGCAAACTTTTAAGCTATTGGCATTGTAAAGGACAATGCCTTTTCTTTATATGTTTTGAAAACCAATACATACATAAAAGGTTTTTTATTTGCAATGCCAGTAGCTCAAAGTTTCGCAAATACGAGGCCTATTGCATAGCAAATGCTTGTTCATTTTCTTGTTGCCTTCTGTTAAAGGTAATGAGGAAAATCTTGCCTTTTCTTCCTATGGCTGCTTGCAGGATAGTAGTCCAGGCAATAATTTGGAGCCATCTACACTATTCTCTGTTTCGGAGTGTCTCAGCAAGAGCATTGAAGAAATCCCAGTTTATACAACACTTTGCAGCCAAAGGTGCTTTGGCTCACTCATGGCGCTCCTCTCCATCAGTGGTATTGAATGTCCTGCAATGATTCACAGTGGAAAAGAGGATCACTTGTAAGTCACTCTGCCATGTCCATCATGCATATCATCTGCTGGGTCTGATCTATCTTAAAAAAAAGTTTTCACACTATGTTCTACGTTGCTCTCTCTGATCATCCAATTCTTCTCTCCTCCAAGTTTCTGGATTCCAACGTGTTTGGATGGGAGACAAAGCTTTTTTGGTAGCTGCTTCCTGAATTGGAATGCCCTTCCAATAGCCCTACAGAAGGTGTAGATTCTCTTACTTTTTAGGAAAGCATTGAAGATTCTGCTAAATGCCAAATAAGAATACATAGGGCCTTATTATGCACTGTGATTGTTTGTACCTGACGCACCTTCTAAAATGTGCGCCGGGCGCAAACAATCACAATGCGCCCTATTATGATGTATGCGCTGCCTCCAGAGCAGCCGCAAACTCACGCTGCCTCGGGGCATACATGTGAAAACACGGAGAAGCTACTCCTGAGGTCTTCAAACTTTTTGATGCCGAGACCCCCTTGTAAAACCTTTTTAGGCATAAGGACCCCCTTTCGACAAAAGATTCTAGAAACTGGTACTCCTCATCATAAACAACTATCGACAACCATAAATGCGCCTGTTAGACCTCATCACATCCATCCATCCATCCATCATTCATCCACCCACACTTCCACACATCCATCCATCCTTCATCCATCCACCCTTTCATCCTTCCATCCATACATCCATCCTTTACGTATCCACCTATCCACCCATCCACACACACACCTTTTCACACATCCATCCATCCATCCATCATTCATCCATGCAACCTTTTATCCATCCATACATCCATCATCCATCCACCCTTTCATCCTTCCATCCATACATCCATCCTTTACCTATCCACCCGTCCATCCATCCATCATTCTTCCACCCACCTTTTCACACATCCATCCATCATTCATCCATGCAACCTTTTATCCATCCACCCATACATCCATCCTTCATCCAGCCACCCTTTCATCCTTCCATCCATACATCCATCCTTCATCCATCCTCCCTTTCATTATTCCATCCATATATCCATCCACCCTTTCATCCATACATCCATCCTTCATCCACCCACTCTTTCGTCCATCCATCCACCCACCCATCCATCATTCATCCCCCAACTTTTCACACATCCATCCATCCATCATTCATCCATGCAACCTTTTATCCATCCATACATCCATCATCCATCCACCCTTTCATCCTTCCATCCATACATCCATCCTTTACCTATCCACCCGTCCATCCATCCACCCATCATTCTTCCACCCACCTTTTCACACATCCATCCATCATTCATCTGTGCAACCTTTTATCCATCCATCCATCAATACATCCATCCTTCATCCATCCACACTTTCATCCTTCCATCCTTCCATCCATCCTTCATCCATCCACCCTTACATCCATCCATTCACCCATCACTCATCCACCCACCTTTTCACAAATCCATCCATCATTCATCCATGCAACCTTTTATCCATCCATACATCCTTCATCCATCCACACTTTCATCCTTCCATCCTTCCATCCACCCTTTCATCCATCCATCCTCCATCCACCCACCTTTTCACACATCCATCCATCCTTCATCCATCCATCCACCCTTTCATCTTTACATCCATCCACTCATCATTCATCCACCCACCTTTTCACACATCCGTCCACCCTTTCATCCTTCCATCCATACAGCCATCCACCCTTCCATCCATCCATACATCCTTCATCCGTCCACCCTTTCATCCATCCATCCACCCATCATTCATTCACCCACCTTGTAGTGTAGTTCCTAGTTTCCCACTAGGCCCTGCGCATTGGAATAACATAAACAGTAGTATCGACGTGGAACTGCGGATATTCCAGGCCTCCACTGACTATGCTAAACTTAATTGGGTTGTGTTACCAACTAGCTCAGAGGTCACTGGAAACTTTCTTCTCTGCATAGGAAGTGATCAGCTTCCTTGGCACAGACAAGAAGGGATTCAGCTTTCCAACAACCGTGCAACATGACAACTTTGCTCCTCAGATCAAGAGTCAATCTCTAGGGTCGTGTGAAACAATAGACATGTATTTCACTCAGTCAGTCTAGTGCAGTTTACTTTCACGAGATGTAGAGAATAGAGAGACGGGCGTTTATCAATAAAGGGTTAACATTTATTGAACAGTCTTTCTTCTCGTACAAGAGAAATGTATTGCCACAATTGCAATAATTGTTATTATAAAAAGTACGTACAGTAAGATGAGTATTGCGAAATAGAACTGTAAAAGCATTGATATGGTTTCTTAGCCATACAATGGTTTAAAAGTAATAAAACATATATACAGTCATATATACATTAGGCTAACATACTCAACTGGTGCTTCTAACTAAGCCTACCCCAGTGTGCCTGACCTAAGCCTAACACGTGAAAGGGGAGTAAGTAAGTAGCTTTGAGTTAAGTTGGTTTTGCCAAGGTTTGTTTCAAGAATTCTCGTCTAAGGGTTTAGTCAACACCATACCTCTGAATAGAATGATGGAGGATTGGTATCTCCTTCAGGGGTCTCTCTCGATATCCCAGTCACCCACGAGGGTAAACCGGAAACGCCGTGGCTGGATTTCTCTGCACGAGAAAGGCAGCGGGTCTCTTCAGCGCGTCGAGGAAGAAGGGGGGACAGCGTCCGCGGGCAGCTGGAATCTGCTGGATGTCTTCGCAGAGGACGGCTGTTCAGCTCCTTAAGCGTACTGCACCATAGTTCGCGCTTTAGCGGCGATAATGGTATCAGCAGCTTCACCACCACAGGATAGCAGGCTGCAGCGACAGAGTGCTAGATTTACCAACACGGGGTCGTGCAGGCAGCTGGCTTCAGTAGCTCGTACAACAGGCATTGCTTAAGGCAACGTTGGTAATATTTATACCTGACAGGTGCCGGGTTTGACGCAAGTTTGCTGGACATAAGACGTCAATTAAAGATGTCACTAGGAAGTGATAGTTATCAGTTGCTCATTAGAGTTCCATTACTAATCAAAACATAGCAAGCGGGGATTTCCAGGTTTGCTGAGTTTTTATCTTGTTGAAGAACTCGGAGTGTTATCTAGGAATATCAGATAGTGACTACTGCTCTGTCATTGCACTAATTGGTCGCAAAGGAAGTGGCAGAGAGAACTATGCTGGAATGTGGCTCTGTTCGTGTGAGGCCAGAGATGACTTTTCAGAAAATCGCACTTGAACGGTTATGCCAATATAGGGAATAAATGGATTTATAGCCGAATAGGGGCATAAGGTCACAGTATCGATCAGGAACCTAGATAAACACGCAACACCCACTCCACGAGTTAATGTCCATCAAAATTACTAAAACTAAAGCAATTAGATGCATGTGTAACATTGCCCACCCCAAAATACATAAATGCATTCGAAATAGGCGTACTTGTAATACATGAATTTAGGTACTGTACGTTTTTTAAAGCATAGAAATCATTCAAAAATTATTGCATATGAAATCAATGAACGATTATGCATAAAGAATTACACATTAAGTATCTCTGACAGAAGAAAAGGCGAGATAAATCATCACATAAAAATGCATTGTAATTACATGTGTGCTAGAGGCTGGTGTAATGTTGTTATGTCTCTAGATGTGTTTAGAAATAGAAGTGTGAAGCTTCTGTTCTCTAAGAATAGTTTTTACGTTAAGCAAAGAATTGTTCGTGCCAAAAAAGGTCAATATTAGAAAAATTGTCCAATTCAAAGAAAATAGATTTCCAAAGCTCTTGGCAGTTTTTGTTGATCAAAACTGAAGGCCGAATTCAGAGTTCATGGGAACACTGTGTGTCGGAAAGCTTCTAAAAGTTATTGTTTCTCCATGGGTGAGAACATCGTATCAGACAGGCTCTCAAAGAATTGGTCTACAAATTCAGGTGATAGTTCAACCAAATTAGATAGCGCTGTAACTTGGCAGGTGTGAGAATGATTGCTGTCATCGAAGGCAGGACCAGCAATGCTCACAGAACGTTGTACCTGGATGATGTTGCTTTTGTCACTCGCTCCACTGTTACCACTTGGTTGTAGCACAGGAGTCTCCACGAATGCCGTCATCAGGATTGGTAGCCGCTGGGGACAACACAATGCGTGAGCCGTTATTGGACTGAGCAAAGTATCGACGTCCATTGGTACTGCTGATGGAAGTGGAAGACAGATGTCCAACACGCATTCATCGCCGCAAAGCATACACTGTAGCACAGGTAAAATGCAATTTTGCCATATCGGTCTGAATGAAAGGAACCAGGTCAAGTTTAGATCTCTCAGCCTGGCCAATCCAAGGACGTTAGTTATCCTGTCCCGGTAGCGCATTGCTAGGATTGTCTCTTCCATTCCCATGGGAGCTATGTCTGAGCCGAGGCTTGCCATAACGTAGCAGGAGGGTCAAAAATAGAATCCCTGCGACGAGTCCCAAAAATAATGGTATGCCGCCAAAAATGGAGTGCACAAAATTAGGAAAGATTCCCAAAATTGCCTGGAAGGGTGTTAGCAGTCCCGTAAAGACTGTCTTAAATATGCCTGGGATGCTTGTTGCACTAGACATGTTAAGGAGTTGGCTGAACATTTCTACGAAATGCACGGGGCAATTTGTTGATAAAAGGTCATGAATTTCAGTAGCTGTCCTTGCAACTAGAAGATCATACGTCTCTTTAGATGACGTTATAGGCACTGTTGTCTGTAAAAGTACAGATTTCATTTTGCTTAATGTATCAATTCGTATAGAATAGAGATTCAGACGAGGCCAGATGGGAGTCACTATGTCTGGAGGCCCACTCGGAAACAATGCTTGCATACAACATTTGACCATGGACGTTACTTCTATTAGATAACTTTTCCCTGGCGTGAGGCCACAACATCTGTGATCCGTTCTAAGAATGTAACTCCCGTTTGCGAGTTGCATAAAGAAGGGCTCTATCTGAGTTGCAGGTGTGACTAGCTGGTGGCATGAAAGGTTGTTTGAATTTCCATCACATGCTCCGTGTAAATTAATACCCTGACACAAAAGTATACCGCTTAGTGAATGTTTACAATTTTCACCACTAAGAAATACATTTTTGTCACTGTCACTATAGCAAGAATGAGTGTATGGTAATTTCCATTTGGATTTTACATATCCTTTACCCAATTGTTCATACTGGCCAGCAGGTATGTACTCAAGGCACTTTTTAAATCGGAAAGTTGTTATCGGAATTGTGATAATTCCGTGTATTATCCATTCAATGACAGGACTCTCTGACATTGTCAATGGTAATCTCTCGAGTTTTTCGATGCTCAGGATTGTATAGTCTGCTCCTTTCTGTGCCAAACTGATCTGTTTATCAGTAAGGTTAAAACTGGAAAATAATGACGTTGTGTTGATTAAACGCCAAGGCACATAGCCTGAATGAAGATTTTGCAGCGTCCAGCCTAATTCTATAATAGAGCGTAATTGAGATTGGCCATGTTGTAACATTAGCAAATCTCTGTCTATCACATCAAAGGCAGAGGATACAATATTGTCCAACGAATATATTCTGGAAGACAGAGTCGTTAACCCATTGTCTACTACAGAAAGTGATTTCTCCAAATTAATACGATCAATTTCTCGTATTTTTTCAGCAGTTTCAATTTGCTTTACTTTCCAAGCCTCGTTGTAAGCAGCATAGATACTGGTCGCTATGAAACGCTTTTGACGCTGTTTGCGTGGTCCAAGAATGAAATCGCGCAAATCAGCACTATCTTTTAGTAAAGACAAGTGTTGCTTAATTTCAGCCAGTGTGGACGTAGTTAGCCATTCAAGGCAGAGTTTCCCTACACTGTATGTTGTTATAATCTCTGGATGTTGTCTCTGGGAGTATCTAGGGTCTAATCTGGTCATTTTTAACCCCTGTGTTTTATTCAGGAACCTATCTTGACAGCTATTTGTGTCTGTAGGCCAGATTAACCACTTTTTCCAATCAGGATGTGTTCTGTTGAAATGTAAAATTTGTGACACGTCTAACTCAATATCTGTGGTTGTATTCTCAGGTATTGGCTTTGGTATAGACGGTGTTTTAAGGTCTTTGATCTTAGCTAGGCCAAGACAAGATGTTTGGTGTATTGTGTCATTTAAAAATAACATTTGTTCTGGTATCATGCAGGTTCTAAATAGTGCTTCTATGCCTTGTACCTGCCAATCTTTTGTACCCCAGATTGTTTTCGTTTCAATATTATTTTTCCAATAATCAAAACCAAATGTCATCATTTTGTCATAAAATGCTTCTGAATATATCAATTTAGAATTTGTCAGCATTGTTTTCATTCCTGTTTTATCTAACAGTTTGTAATAAAACGTTTCTGCCTCACTGGTGTTAAACCCTGAGAAGTATTTGAATTTCTCAAAAAATGCTTTAGAACTGCTTTTAGGTGGTGTAGAACAATGTTCCCATTGATTATACATAAAAACATTTCTAGGCTGTGCAGATTTATGCAAGTAATGATCCCCATAGTGGGTGTAACAGAATAACTGCTCATAACTAGATGAACCTTGTAAATAATCATGATCTGTGAATCTAGCTGACATTACTAAATCAGACATCATGTCATTAATACTGTTAAAGTCCCAATCATCAGAGAATGTACTTGGTGTCACAAAGTCACTTAAGGAAACCTTTAGTTGATGAGGATACTTCAGGATTTCGACCGGACCATATATCTCATAGTCTGTTTTCTCCCATACTATCCCACCAGGTATTGGAATTGCTGTGACATTTACTGTTGACAGTTCTCTTTTCTTCACGTGGGATGATCTGTGTGGTTTCAAGACTAGGTTGATGTTCTGACTTGCTGTGTCCATTCAATTGTAATAAACTTCCCTAAAATTAAAACTAAAATTAGGCATAGTAGGAGTATGAATACCCCTGAGATAATCCAATGCTCAATCAACGGTGAATCCAGATATAGTTCTTTGATTTGTTGAAGGAGTCCTGTTGTATTTTCTTTAGAATACTTTTTTGTTTCTGGCATCACTTCGGGGGCACTTAAATCTTCAGAGAAGTTGTCGAAGTTGATGAAATAACCAGAGGCAGTTCTGTCAATTGATGGGATTGTTCTTTCAATCTGTTTCTCGGTAGCACTTTCTGATGCCACATCATTGTAGACCGGTGTTGTTTCTTGACGAACTGTTTCAATCTGTGTTTCAAGAGGCACGAGTTCCATGGCATTATTGCATAGTCCTTCATTGTGCACTGCAGGCTGATCGAATGTGATTAGTCTTTCAGTTTGAACCTCTTGGATTGTTGCAAGTTTGGGTATTCTGTTGTTTCTTGGGAGTCCACTGGGCCTACTGTTGATTATAGGCCACATGCTTGTGGTTTTACCAGATCGATAGACACGACTCTGTTCTCCTTTTTACCAGCAAGGGGCGGTAGCACAACTGATCTTGTTCCGGTGACTGCCAAGACAGGTACTGCTTTTCTGTAAGAAGGCCCAAATTCCTTCTTAACCGCGATCTTTTCTCTGACTAGATCCCCAATCTTTGGAATCCAGACAGGCCTTGCTGGGGCTGTTGCGGGTGGTGCCTCGTCAGTGGTACTTGGCTGTTGCTTTAACTTTATGTTGCTTAATGATTTTCTTGTTTCATTCAGTTCCTGTAAAACAGCCAAACGATCTTTTACATCAAAGTGCGTTGTTTCTTCTTGTACCACTGACATCTGACTATCGAGGTCCTGAACTCGCATTCTAATTCCGAACAATAGTTCGTATGGGCTGAAACCTTTTAGAGAATTTCTTGGCATGTTGTTAAGACTAGTCTGGACACTTATTAAATGTTTGACCCACCCAGCGCCTGAACCTAATACCTTCGCTGTTATAGATTGCTTTATGTCACGTTTTTTTCTTTCTACCACACTATTCCCTTCGGGGTGCGACGGACAAGAATACCGCAACCCAATTCCCATGCTAGCCATGGCCTCCTTATAGGCTCGAGAGCTGAAAGCAGGACCCTGGTCAGAATGGAACGTGGTAATTGCGTATGTGCCGATAAAGACTCGCAAATCTTTTATAACCGTTCTAGCGTCAGCCGAGCGCTGGAGGCCTCATTTTTTAAGTGCTTTTCGTCTTAACTGTTAATAGGACGCAGAATGGGGTGTAGGCAGCGTTACGCTCTTTCTGACTGGTAGCCGGTAGCATGGTTCCTTACTGCGATCCCTATTACAGTTTTCACAGTTGTTTGCATATATTTGGTGTTCTACACTCATTCCCGGCCACCAGAATACTGATTGTAATTCAGTCAGTGATTCCTTGATCTCTCTGTGCCTTAGACCCAAACCCATGTGTGCGTCTGCTATTAAAAATATTCTCCTGTTCATGTTTGGAATTACTCTGTCCCCCACTCCAGGGATTCGAGCAAAAGGAACGGAGTTTGCATCGATTATGTATGCATAATTGAGTGGATAGTTTACGGGTAGTGCTGCACAGTCGCCTTTTACGGTCGTTTTTACTGCCAGCATGGTTTCCCCGTCTATGTACTTATCTGTACGCTTTTTTGTGGCTACGGAAGCCGGTTTAGTTGCTTCCGCTATGGCTGTATTAGCCAATGAATTCCCTGCAACGTGAACGCCATCACGTCGAAGACTCTGTGCGTGAATCACGTGAGTCTTTTGTAGTTCTTTGTATAAAAGAGCTACCTCGTTCCAGAGCAATTTATGCTTTATTGTGGCACCTGTGTCATCTTTGTAGTCGTTTTCGATCCAACTCTGCAGTTTATTGTTGTAAGATTTGACGCAAAAATGAGAATCGCACACTATAAGTGTCGGGAATTCACGTTCTGCATTTTCGAGCGCCATCTTTAAAGATCTGATTTCAGTTCTTTGAACCGAACAGTTTCTTACAGATTCGGTTTTTGTTACTTTCGGTCTGAATTTACCGCACAGCCAACGACCTTTAATAATCGCACATGCTGCATCGTAGGATTTTCTCTCTACGTTGAAATGCTGTACAAAGCTATCTGTATAGATTATACAGGCGTATTGTGGGAGAGGCAGAATTTCGATTGGCAGAGGATATTCTTCTTCATATTCTAAAAATTCCTGTGTTTTTAAGTTAGGATCAAATTTGTAAACTACGTCTGTTGCAGCAAGAGAATTAACCCACTGAATCCATCTCGGATGCAAAGCTTTAGCATTAGGAATGCTTGCTTTAGTTACCGCTTCTAAAGCCGGTATAGGAGTTACGATTATTATTCGTTTACCTTGTGCTAGGGGCCTTTCTTTCGCTACAGCAGTCTGAACCGCAGTTAGAATTTTCTCAGTTGAACTGAATTTTATTTCAGCCTTTGTGTACAAATGTGATTTGTAAGCTATTGGTACCTTTTCTCCCTCATTAGAGGTTAGGTACGTGAATCCGCATCTTCCTGGGATGACTCGGGTTACAAGATCACGTGTGTTGTCACGTGTATCTAATTTTGTTTTTGCTAACATGTCTGTTTGCAGTGATCTCAAAATTTCTGTGTGTTTTTGAGTCCAATTGATTTGTTTAAAATCAGGTTTAATTAGTTCGTAGAGAGGTTTAACCCTCTCTGCGTAATTTAGAATGTAAGTTCTTCCGAAATTCAGAAAACCTAGAATGGATTGTAAATTCTTCAGCGTTTTTGGAGCTTGGAGTACAGCGCACTTCTCTAAGAAGTTGTCCGCTAGGCTTTTCCCTTCACTTGATAATTCGTACCCTAAAAATAGTACTGTCAGATGGGCAATTCGAGACTTTTTAAAGTTGAATTTGTAACCCTCTGCTGCCAACCCAAGTATAATGGTGTTCACTCTTTTCAAGTGAGTATCCAAGTCGTCGTCTGTGAGATAAATATCATCTACGTAAGACAATGCTTCATCATCATAGATTTGTAGTAACTCTGTTACCCTAGCTGAGAATAGTCCTGGGCTGTTCTTGAACCCCTGTGGGAGTCGACAGAATTTTTTCTGTGACCCAAATGCGGAGAAAGCGGTCAAATATCTGCTTTCTGGTGCAATGTTTTGACAAAAGAAACCATTAGAAATATCTAATGTCGTTTTATATTTTTTCCTAACTATGTTATTCATTAGGGCTGCACTATGCGAGTTTTGTACTGCAAAGGTTTTGCAACATGTATTAAGGTGTCTGTAGTCCAAAACTAGACGATATGAATTGTCTGGCTTGGAGACAGGAAACAAAGGATTGTTCATTTGAGAGGTGCATGTTTCAATCACCCCCTGGTACTCAAGTTGATCTAAGATATCCCTGACTTGTTTTTTAGCTTCTTGCTTTATGGGATACTGCCGTTGGGCAGTTGGTTCATTTTTTAATTGGATTTTGTGAGGAGGTGAATCCTCATCCCATCCTACATGATTTTTATATAATGCAGGTGCCTGGGCCACTGCCCATTTCCTTGCATATGTATATTTTTTGTGAATCGGAATGTGATTCGAGAAGGCAGGCATAATTACTTCATCGCCACGAGGGCACTCCCTGACAAACTCTGGGGGCCAATCTTTTTCAGCTAACAGAATATCATAGCCTTTTGAGAGTTTGTCCCAAAATAGACCCTTAATTTTCCTAGTCTTATCACCCTCTATACGCAATGTTATTTCGTATATTTTATGGGGCTCGCTAAGTCTGGCGTCGGCAGTTTCCACCTGAATGTATTCATTCGTGTCCACTGTCTCCAGATGACTCATCAAGATCTTGCGCGCTATACTGATTTCTGCTGCACTGTCCAACATTGTCAATGCCCACTCCCCGTTTTTCAACTGTGTCCTCAGTATTCTCGGCATGGTTGATTACTCTAATACTGGCTACCTTCTTTTTCTGAAATTGAGATTTTTTACTCTGAGCAGGTTCCTTGTCTTTGGACTTGGTGTGCTCTCCTGGGTCTGACCGTCCTCTTCTTTCCGAATTCTGTGGAAGAGATCGAGAGGGACGTGTATCAATACTTTGATATCTATCAGGTTTTTTCAGATTATCCCTATTTCTAAGGTTATATCTTTTCTCAGAGGGCTCCCTCTGGGGAGACTGGCGTTCTCGAGTCGGAGTTCTTTCCCTCCGTCGAGGAGACCTTCCTCTGGACTGGAAAACTTTTTCCTTGGGAGTGGATTGTTTATTTCCATCCCAGCTCTTTTTAGGAGTGTTTAAATTATTTTTAATAAATAATTTTTCAGGATTTTCGAGCAGTTGGGGCTTTACCGGTTTCCCACCCAAGCTGTCTCTACCTAATTCTTCATAGCATTTTTCTATGATTTTTGCAAGTTCAACAGGATCTTTTATATCTGTTTCCTTCAACTTCTGGTGGATCGCCACAGATGCTGCTTCTCCCTTTATGTTGGCTAATAATATAGCCGAGACCTGCTTGAAGTCTTTCAGTAATTTCATACCAAGATTTAAAGCGGGCTCTGGACCGAATTCATTTTGAATCTGTTTTAGCACTTCTGGTATTACCGCCATAGACGGAACACCGTGTGTTTTTGTGTAAATGGAAGCAAAGACTGTACCCCAAGTGTCACAGTCCTCCACATGTGGTGCGATTCCCATAGGAAGGCAGATGGTCAAGATTCTGTGTTTCTCAATAGGGGTAGTATCAGGAAATACTGCCTCTATTTGAGTGATTTTCTGTGCTAACCAGAAAGGAATTTGTTCCCGTTTTACGGGTGTTTTACCAAGACATGACTGTATGTTCTGTGGTGTAATTTTATTTGTGTTCCCCTGATGAGGGGTCAGCTGTGGTACATTAACAGCTGGCTGGACTGTTGCAGTCCGCATTACATATTGGACTAATTGCCTATGTATTTTTATTAATGTGTTTAGCTGTACTAACAGCTCTTCTCTAGACATTTTTTCAATGTCAGGATGTGGTGTGTAGCTGGCTAGAACCGGCCACGTGGCTCCTGGTCTACCTAGTGGACCGAGCCTGGTAATGTGATCATTATGTTTTAGGGCGCCATTAAACCAGAGCAGGTGCTCTTGAAATTTAAGTGGAATTTCAATCTCCTCGAAAGGAGCGTACTCTTCCGGAGGTTTCTCTATTTTGTAATAGTGAAACTCTTTTGTTCTAGCGTTTACCGCTGGAAAGTTTATCCATGAATAGAAGACATCTGTCTGCCGATACTCGTGAGCCTCTATCACGAAAATTACTTTACCACCCTGAGGTGTCAGTCCGTTTACTATAAGTTTTGAAGTTATAGATTTTCTTAAATGTGGCGGGATGATTATTGCATCCGGGTCTGTGTATTCAGGACCTTGCTGAGTCGCATCTGCTGCGCCCCCAGTGGTTCCGTTATTTTCTACTGACATTGTATAAATGCAGGTTTTGCAGAGTAGGTCTCCAAGGAGACAAAGATTAGATGCACAATATTTTGGAACACTGTATCCTTCAACGTTGAATAAACCAGAGCTTTACATAGGAATCTCTTCCTACTAAGGTCAGGCGGATTTTAACCTTTCACCCACTCCAGACGTCTATTGGAGTATTTACGGGAGAAAGGGGTGTGAAATATGCACGACTGAGTTACTCTACAAGTCTTGCGTTAGTTTATCGCCTTACCAAACGTTGGGCGCCATGTAGTGTAGTTCCTAGTTTCCCACTAGGCCCTGCGCATTGGAATAACATAAACAGTAGTATCGACGTGGAACTGCGGATATTCCAGGCCTCCACTGTCTATGCTAAACTTAATTGGGTTGTGTTACCAACTAGCTCAGAGGTCACTGGAAACTTTCTTCTCTGCATAGGAAGTGATCAGCTTCCTTGGCACAGACAAGAAGGGATTCAGCTTTCCAACAACCGTGCAACATGACAACTTTGCTCCTCAGATCAAGAGTCAATCTCTAGGGTCGTGTGAAACAATAGACATGTATTTCACTCAGTCAGTCTAGTGCAGTTTACTTTCACGAGATGTAGAGAATAGAGAGACGGGCGTTTATCAATAAAGGGTTAACATTTATTGAACAGTCTTTCTTCTCGTACAAGAGAAATGTATTGCCACAATTGCAATAATTGTTATTATAAAAAGTACGTACAGTAAGATGAGTATTGCGAAATAGAACTGTAAAAGCATTGATATGGTTTCTTAGCCATACAATGGTTTAAAAGTAATAAAACATATATACAGTCATATATACATTAGGCTAACATACTCAACTGGTGCTTCGAACTAAGCCTACCCCAGTGTGCCTGACCTAAGCCTAACACGTGAAAGGGGAGTAAGTAAGTAGCTTTGAGTTAAGTTGGTTTTGCCAAGGTTTGTTTCAAGAATTCTCGTCTAAGGGTTTAGTCAACACCATACCTCTGAATAGAATGATGGAGGATTGGTATCTCCTTCAGGGGTCTCTCTCGATATCCCAGTCACCCGCGAGGGTAAACCGGAAACGCCGTGGCTGGATTTCTCTGCACGAGAAAGGCAGCGGGTCTCTTCAGCGCGTCGAGGAAGGAGGGGGGACAGCGTCCGTGGGCAGCTGGAATCTGCTGGATGTCTTCGCAGAGGACGGCTGTTCAGCTCCTTAAGCGTACTGCACCATAGTTCGCGCTTTAGCGGCGATAATGGTATCAGCAGCTTCACCACCACAGGATAGCAGGCTGCAGCAACAGAGTGCTAGATTTACCAACACGGGGTCGTGCAGGCAGCTGGCTTCAGTAGCTCGTACAACAGGCATTGCTTAAGGCAACGTTGGTAATATTTATACCTGACAGGTGCCGGGTTTGACGCAAGTTTGCTGGACATAAGACGTCAATTAAAGATGTCACTAGGAAGTGATAGTTATCAGTTGCTCATTAGAGTTCCATTACTAATCAAAACATAGCAAGCGGGGATTTCCAGGTTTGCTGAGTTTTTATCTTGTTGAAGAACTCGGAGTGTTATCTAGGAATATCAGATAGTGACTACTGCTCTGTCATTGCACTAATTGGTCGCAAAGGAAGTGGCAGAGAGAACTATGCTGGAATGTGGCTCTGTTCGTGTGAGGCCAGAGATGACTTTTCAGAAAATCGCACTTGAACGGTTATGCCAATATAGGGAATAAATGGATTTATAGCCGAATAGGGGCATAAGGTCACAGTATCGATCAGGAACCTAGATAAACACGCAACAACCTTGTCTGTACCTCTCTCATGTGGGGTCAGTATCTCTCTGCTTCGTCTTCCTCTCTCATGGGAGGGCATCTCTGTGCCTCCCTGCTTGGGGGGCGTGGGGGGGTGGGGTGGCAGCCGGCTGTGATTGTAATGTCCTTCTGCTGTCCTTCTGCTGTTTACTGTGTATTTGTAAAGCGCTCTGATACCTACGGGTTAAACTAGCGCTATATAAAACGTTAAAAGTAAAAATAAACCCACAGCTAAGTCCATTGAACTCAAAGGGCTACAGCCTCCTCCCCCCCCCCCCCTACCCCCTCCCACCCCCAGCTCCTGTATGTCAGCCTGGCTGAAACAGCTTGGACACACACAAAGGCACACCAGAGTACTATCACAGGTCTTTAAAAGACCTTTACTTGTTAATGAGGCTTTGATGTTTTACACACCTCGGTGTGAATTAGGCGGCCTCCGCCTTGAGCACCCTCGATCAGCCCGACGCCAGGAACTGCACGCTGGCAGAATCTGCGACCCCCTTCACAGGACTCCACGACCCCCCTGGGGGTCGCGCCCCACAGATTGAAGACCTCTGAGCTACTCTGTGTTTTCACAGTGCAGGTGGCATCCGCATTTACAGGGTAATAGAGATCCCCTTTATCCCCTGCAGAGGGCTGCTGTCGGGAGGCACACTGTCAGTGAGCCTCCTGAGGGCTGCTTTGTCTCTGCGTCGGCGTCTGTAATATGGCTCAGGCGCAGAGCCAAAGGAATTCCTTCATTTGCATAGGACACAACCCTATGCAAATGAGGTAACCCTGCTAAAGGTAGCGCTGGTGCTTTAAGAGCGCCAGTGCTTTCGGCATTATAGAAGGGGATGCACAATCGTATGCACTCCCTTCTGAAATACCAGAGTGCCCAAGGGGCGCGCAAAGCAAGCACAATTGCGCCATTGCGCCTTGTGGCACTTATTGTAATATAGCCCATGGATAATGACCCCTGTGATTCAGAATTTTGTGAAGCAACTTATTAGTACATAGCTAGTTTCACGAAATTCCACATTGGCCCATAGTTACCTAACATATAAGGAAAGATTGTAACATGGTTACTTTTAGGATATAGAGTCTGTGAGGTAGTGTGAACACTCCAAAGGAAAATCAACTCGGCTCACAACATTTTTTGCACACCTAGGCCACACTTAGTTACACAAAAAGTGCAATCTGCAGGCACAAATAACAGTTCCTGAGTCAGGATCTGGAGAAATGTATACCCATAAATGGGATGCATGATGGTGAAAAATCGAAAAGCATTGTGTGTTGTGTTTTCCGCATTGGTACATGTAGGGTTAGGGATGGGAATGTGGGATTAATGCTTAGCTGCATTTTTATGTCTGTGAAAGCATCTCACAGCGATGATTCGTCTAAAAGAATAATGCTTTGCAAAGCATATAGTATTACTTGGGTAAAAAAGGATCATAAATACAAGAAAGCACTGTTTGCAAAAGGTATACGACTTCTTACAGTTCTCCTTCATGTTTGACATCCATCCTAGCGTGAAAGCAATGGGAAAGCTTTCTGTTATGGTAATGTGTATATTGTGAGGATTATGAGATTCAAGCTATGAAGGGGAGATGTACTCCTACAGTGTTTTATATGCGTTGGTCCTTTTCTGCTATTGGTCACTAATGATGGGGTGCAAGAGCTGGAATGGGTGGAGTGCACCAACGTTTATTCAAATTCTCTTTCCTGTGGCACCACTTCTCCATTCCAGTACTTAACCTTTACCTGTCATTATTGCCAGGTGTGTTGGTCCAATTGACTCAATTAAAATGAACTTTCGAAATATTGTGGTCCAGAACTCGAAACGATGTGTTCTGATGACATGGAGACCTTTGGTCACCCTAGTAGTTGCATGCATGAACTCTGGAGATCTGACAGAGCAACTGGCACTCAAGAATTATTTTTTTTTCGTGGGTGTCGTGTGGTTGGTGATATGAAGAAAATGCAGAGGGAGTATGCAACTCAGAGGCCCCAAACTGTATTTTTTTCCGACATGATAATACTGTCCATTTCAATTGAACATAAATGGTTACTGAGAACTTGACTGTGCCTAGACAATTGCCACAATACAAGTTTGGCTGCAGTGTACTTTTCTGTTGGAGCACTTTGCAGCATTTATTTTTTTATTAAAATGCCCCCCTGTCTTTGTGATCCACCGAAATACCTTGCTTTGGCTTAAATCAAGTGAATTGGAAGGGGTGACATAACAGTGTATATTTTATAGTTGTATTGTGTGCACGACATGCCATTTCTGATGACTGGCCTGGGCCTGGTCTTGTTCGTTCATGACTTAATCATATAGACCAGCCTCATCCTTTTCTAACTCCTCAGTAAGTATGCTCTGTAGGAGAGTAGGGTCTGCAATCCTATGATCACAGCAGATTTTTTGCTTTTTGCTTCACTGGTTTACGACTTCTCTGGATGTGGGCCTGCTAATCAGACCCACAGCCTTGCTGTTCTCTCACTAAATTGACACGTGTACCTTAGGTGCATTTACCAATTGGTACTGGGCCACCTTATCAGTCCCTGTAACTCAGGGCATAGGTGTACCCAGGGCCTACCAGGGGCTGCAGCATGTATTATGCCACCCCTGGCTGGCCATCTAAATCTGACACAACTGGCTGCACGACAGCTGGGGCAAAGTGGTGTAGTCACCCTTTGATTTAGATATAGTATACCTATATCTAACCCTAAAATGGACACATAGATTCCTATCAGTCACTCCTATGGCAGGCCTTAACAATCCTGAAGGCAGAGTGCTTGGAATCATGTGAGATGGTGCTCTGGCATGAGCTGAGCCCGTTTGCAGCTTGCGGGACCAAGTCCTAATAGCTGTTCCATGATAACGCATACCATATACTCTTAAGTGCATTATAATCCTCGCGGTTATATGCCAACTCTGGTATTGCTTTATCAAAACATGTCGAGTAAGGTGTCATACGAATTGGAATACTAACCCCTCGCCAATTCTGGCGACGGGGTTAGCATTCCACCCTTCTAGAGGGACACGACATGTAGGTAACTGTGAACCCCGGTTAAAGTTAACTCGAGCCTCAGCATCACAAAATGGATGCTGCCACCACAGACACAAGTCTGACCTCCTGCTGCTGGGAGTCCTTCCAGCGAGGAGAGCTTGGACAAAGGGTTTCCTGTCAGGGGCGGTGCTAGCACCTTCCCAGACAGGGTTTTGTGTATCCTGGGTAGGCAGGGCTTTAGAGGAAGGTGACTGCAAGTGGCACCCCGGTGCTCACTATGCATAGGCCGGCTAGAACCAATTCCAGGGGCACACCAGCCCCTGAGCTGGGGAAAGTCCGGCATGGGAGAGGGGTGTAACCACCCCCCTTCCTGGTCCCACCCATGGGCAGGACCTAGTCGCGTGCCAGCCCCTTTCCTTAGTATAAAGATAGGAGCGGGCCCCCTTCCAAATTTAGATAATTCCGAATCTTGATGACTTTCCACGAAATAACTCTTGAACCTTTCAGAAGACTCTCCCTTGTGGCTAAGGAGTAGCCACCCTGCACCCGCAGGCACCATCAAAGTATCGCGGTTTGCTGTAAGTCTCTCCTCCGGATCAAGACTGCCCAGCTCGACGAGAACTGGCTTCTCTGGCACCTCTGACCTCTACCTGCATCATCAGCCCAGCCGAGCTTCGTGGGTGTGACGAGACCTCGAGGGACCGGCCATTTTCAGGACTGCACGACGCTTGCCCAGCACGACCGCCGAGGGATCCTCGAGTGAGTGCTTTGGGGTTTGAGAAGCCCTAACCCTGAGCAGCTCCAGCACCGAAGTCCAGCCCCCCAGCATCCACGAGATCTGCGTGGGGCCCTTCTGCTCTTTGCTGCTCACCGCGTTGTCCGGCTACTTGCCTGCTGGCTTGTGGCCCTCTTGACGACGCACCACGACGACAACACCGCTGGTCTGGTTGCTCCAGACTGGCCCTTGCTCCCCTCCAACAGAGGAGCACCCCGGACCCTCCTCGTCCACTCCAGACGCCATTTTAAGTCCACCACGTGGGCTTGCATTTGCCAAGACTTGTTGTCCCAATCCTGGGTCCAGCGACGTCGACAGCAGATACCTTCGTGGGACAGCTCGCACCTCCATCCTGGTCACCGACAACACCAACCCAGCGTCGCCCACTCACCTGGTCGAGGTGACTCCATCCGGTGCCATCCTGGTGCCCATCTAATCACTGGCTAGTGATTCAGAACTTGGTCCCCTCTGCTTACAGGTATCCTCCATCACCGATCCAGGCTTGGATCCCATCGAACTTCAACACTGGTCGCCTGCCAGCAACTTCTTCTTTCAGGCTCCATAGACTGCAACGAGGATTCCCGACGTCTTTTCAGACCTATGCAGCCGCAGCCCAGGGCTAGGTAACCTGAGCATTTCGATGCTCCAGCATAGCTTAACTATCCAAGGGTCCAGATCCTTTTTCGTTTCAGATCTACCTAGTCGGATTCGTCCGATAACACTAACTTTACGAAATCTAGCATCCATAGACTTTGCCCCGCATCCCGCGTGAGAGCGCACACTCTGCACCCGATCTCCCTAGGCCTCCTGCTAGTAATCTGAAGGTTCAGTAGTTACTTACCTGCTAGTATTTCGCATTCCACTTTTAGAGTATATGATTTTTCGTGCCCCTCGGGCATTTGTGTAAATTGTGCGACTTTCAGTATTTCTTTAAGAGCTTTGTATTGTGCTTAGCGCTCATAAAGAGTCCAGGGCTGTTGTGTTCTAAATAAATATCCTTTTATTTTCATAACAACTTGTGTGGTGTCCTTTCACTTGGTGTTCAAGGGGTATATGTGATGGTATAACAGCTGGCTTAACACGCCCTCTAGAGTCTAGCCTAAAGACTGCTCTTGTCCATGCTACTAGGATAGCTGGTCTACTGTTGACTTACAACCAATCATCAATAAGGGTCATTTGGACTGATACATAGTGATCACTAGAATAGTGAGCACTGCATATCAGGCCAATTTCTCACATGCTCAACTTCTGATCATGATGACAACAATGGTGTTTCACAGGCTGGCTGATGTTTGATTTTGTGAATGGGTTACATAGAGAAGTAATCTCTCATTGATTATATGGTACCCAAATATTGTCCTCAATCGTAATGGTCCATAGTGCATGTGGTCAAGCTCAAAAAACTATGGGGCATATTATCATGGGGGTTTATCTCCGCTTTTTTGGCTTTAAAAGCCAAGAAAGCGGAGATAAAATTATCTCCCTATTACCTAGCTGTCGCTAACACCAGTTAGTGACAGCTAGTAGGTGATAGCGACCATCCTGGGCCCCACTTTGCATGGCAGTGATATTTATCACTAATGATATGCAAAGTGGGCGTGCCAAGATGTTAGCGACTGAAAACAGTCGCTAACATCGCTATCTCCTATTACCAACTTTTGGAGATATTCGCGCTAAGCGCGAATATCTCCAAAAGCTAACAACTGCCCTGAGCAGTTCTTAGCCATATTATCCAATGGGAGGTTGATAACATGGCTAAGAGCATTAGCTCGGTAATGCATGAATATCGCTGACTTTTCAGTGATATTCATGCATTGCAGCGATTTTTATCGCATTTGCGATAAACCTTGGTAATACCAAGGTTTATTTGCAGTAAAAATCGCAGCAGCTCAGCGGTAAATTTTTGTCTCTAACCAAGCAATAGCGATAATTATCGCTATTGCTTGGTAATATGCCCCTATATCCGCTCGGAATATGGGTATGGTAAGCAAAAATGGGCAGATCGAGGCATGTGAAGTACAATTGTAAAGAACGGCTTGGTAACAAGAGTGCTTGTCAGATGAGCACCACGTAATTCCCACATTTCTGCAGTAGCCCCCAGATTGGAGCCTCAAATATTGTTTTGCGCTCCCTCAAACATTTATTATAGATCTAACCGCCTCTCTCCTTCGACTGCTCATGTACCTGGATGAAGATTTGCGACCTTCCTTCTAGTATTTCCTAAGTTCATTGCCAATTATATGTTTTATGGGTAAAGTTAATTCATTCATTAATCCACAGGCTTTACTTCTCTACCAACACTCCGCAAATCACATGTTGTGTCCATGCTGGAACTTTAAGATCTACATTGTGCTCTGGACTCCATTTCTATCCTGATGATGACCCTGGAGCCTTGTTTGGATCAAAACGCGTCAACTTCACATGGCACGAAGACTCTTGAGAACTAAACTGGTCTTCATGTGGCACTAAACTTTTATTAAGCTCATTACTGTATGCGTACTCATTGCAATTACTTTACGCATTGATTGTGACCATTCTTTGTTTATCGCCATATTAATTTTGCTCACGATACTGGGCTGCTTTTTGGTTGTCATTTGCTTCATCTGAACAGTGCAATCATTCACAGAGTACTATGCTTGTCTGCGGACCTCTTCTGTATGTTTATGATTGCATATTTTCTCTCTATTAGTAGTATATATGTGTAAACAAATAATCATGTAAAATATGGTCTCCGTTACAATAGCGCTTATCCGTTTTGCGTAAGAGTACGCCGGTAGTCTCCTTGTCCAATAACAGCTCAAAGATGGAGGGTGGGTATTTAACCCCTAATCAATCAATCAATCAATCAAAGCATTTATATAGCGCACTACTCACCCAGAGGGTCTCAAGGCGCTAGGGGGGGAGGGTCCGCTACTGCTCGAACAGCCAGGTCTTGAGTTGCTTCCTGAAGGCGAGGTGGTCCTGGGTCAGGCGGAGGTGGGTCGGGAGGGAGTTCCAAGTCTTGGCGGCGAGGTAGGAGAAGGACCGACCCCCTGTGGTGGCTCTTCGGATGCGGGGTATGGCGGCGTGACGTGGCCGGTCGATCGAAGCTGGTGTTTGGGAGCGTAGAAGTTGAGGCGGCTGTTGAGGTATCCTGGGTGTTGGTTGTGTAGGGCTTTGTGTGCGTGGGTGAGGAGACGGAAGGTGATTCTCTTGTTGACCGGGAGCCAGTGCAGGATGAGTCGTGCTGAGGCGTTCTGGATCCGCTGGAGTCTCTTCTGGAGTTTGGCGGTGGTTCCGGCATAGAGGGAGTTGCCGTAGTCCAGACGGCTGGTGACGAGGGCCTGGGTGACCGTCTTCCTGGTCTCGGTGGGGATCCACTGGAAGATCTTGTGTAGCATGCGCAGGATGTTGAAGCACGACGAGGAGACGGCGTTGACTTGTCTGGTCATGGAGAGGGAGGAGTCCAGGATGAAGCCCAGGTTGCGTGCGTGGTCTGTTGGTTTGGGTGCGCTGCCTAGGGCGGGGGGCCACCAGGAGTCATCCCAGGTGGAGGGTGAAGATCCCAGGATGAGGACTTCCGTCTTGTCTAAGTTCTGTTTCAGGCGGCTGTTCTTCATCCATTCGGCTACCTCTTTCATCCCTTCGTGAAGGTTGGCTCTGGCGGTGGTGGGGTCGTTGGTGAGGGAGAGGATCAGCTGGGTGTCGTCGGCGTAGGAGATGATGTTGAGGTTGTGCTGGTGTGCGATGTCTGCGAGGGGGCTCATGTAGACGTTGAAGAGGGTTGGACTAAGCGAGGAGCCTTGAGGGACGCCGCAGATGACTTTGGTGGCTTCTGATCTGAACGGGGGGAGGCGGACTCTCTGTGTCCTTCCGGCGAGGAAGGAGATGATCCACTCCAGTGCCTTCTCCTGGATTCCGACGTTGCTGAGGCGCTGCACTAGTGTACGGTGGCAGACAGTGTCGAAGTCCGCGGAGAGGTCTAGGAGAATGAGGGCTGCTGTTTCTCCGTTGTCAAGTAGGGCTCGGATGTCATTGGTGGCTGCGATCAGGGCTGTCTCGGTGCTATGGTTGGCTCGGAAGCCAGACTGCGAGAGGTCGAGGGATCCGTTCGACTCGAGGAAGGCGGCCAGCTGCTTGTTGACGGTCTTCTCGATGACTTTTGCAGGGAACGGGAGCAGCGAGATGGGGCGGTAGTTCTTGAGGTCGGTGGGGTCGGCTGATGGCTTCTTTAGTAGAGCGCAGAGTTCGGCGTGCTTCCAGCTGTCCGGGAAGGTAGGGTGTCAAAGGAGGTGTTGATGATGTCCCGCAGGTGGGGTGCGATGACAGCGTCCGCCTTGTTGAAGATGTGGTGAGGGCAGGGGTCGGTCGGAGATCCGGAGTGGATGGAGTTCATCGTGCAGACGGTGTCTTCGGTGCTGATCGGGGACCAGGCGTGGAGGGTGGTGGTGGGAGGTGGTGGTTCGGTCGTGGCGTGCGTCGGTTGAGTGCTGAAGCTGTTGTGTATGTCCGCAATCTTGTTGTGGAAGTAGGAGGCGAGGGAGTTGCAGAGGTTTTGCGAAGGGGTGATGTCGTTGTTTCCGGCGTTGAGGTTGGAGAGCTCTTTAACGATGTTGAAGAGTTCCTTGCTGTTGTGTGCGTTGTTGTCCAGTCGTTCCTTGAATGCAGTTTTCTTGGTGGCGTGGATCAGTTGGTGGTGTTTTCGGGTGGCGAGCTTGAGGGCAGTTATGTTGTCCGGTGTAGGGTCTCTGCACCAGGCTCTCTCGAGGGCTCGGCAGTTTTTATTGGAGCTCTTGAGTTCCTCGGTGAACCATGGGGCTTTCTTGCTGCCGGGTCTGCTAGGCGGGGTCCTCTGGGGGGGCGAGGTCGTCTGCGCAGTCGCTGATCCACTTCGTGAGGTTGGTGGCCGCTTGGCTGGGGTTCGTTGTGCTGGTGGGTGGGTTCTTGCTCAGGGAGGTCGCGAGCTGGTCGGCTGTGATCTTGTTCCAGCTTCTGCGTGCAGCCTGTTGCTGGTGGTGGTGGATCGTGGTCCTTCTGAAGCTGAAGCGGACGCAACTGTGGTCCGTCCAGTGTATTCCGGTGGCGTGGCTGAAGGTGATGTCCTTGCTGGATGAGAAGACGGGGTTGAGCGTGTGTCCGGCGTAGTGGGTGGGGGTGGTCACCAGCTGCTTGAGTCCGAGGTTTGCGAGGTTGTCCAGCAGGGTGGTGGTGTTGCGGTCGTTGTTGTTCTCCAGGTGGAAGTTGAGGTCCCCGAGGAGGATGTAGTCAGCGGAGGGGAGGGCGTGCGGGCTGACAAAGTCGGCAATGTCCTCGCTGAATTGTGTACGTGGTCCCGGGGGTCTGTAGATGAGGCTTCCTCTGAGGGTGGTCTTGGGGTTGATGTGGACCTGGAAGTGCAGGTGCTCGGCGGGTGCGAGGGTGTCGTCGGTGTTGGTCGTGATGCGGATGGTGTTCTTGTGGATGATGGCGATGCCTCCTCCGGTCTGGTTGATGCGGTCCCTCCGGATGATCTTGTAGCCGTCTGGGATGGCGATGGCGATGTCGGGCGCTGAAGAGGCGTTCATCCATGTTTCCGTGTCGAAGGCGACATCTGGGGCTGTGGTGTCGAGCAGGTTCCAGAGCTCGATGGCGTGTCTGTGGACGGAGCGGGTGTTGAGCAGGATGCACTTCAGGTGGCTGCTTCTGTTGGTCGTCTTGGTCTTGGTCAGTGCTGGAGTAGTGCAGGTCCGAATGCATGTGAACTTGCAGGAGTGGCAGCAGAAGGGTCCGTGGGTGCGTCTCGGGGTGGCTTGATAGCAGCCCGGGGTTCTACCGGCGTTGAGTGCGTGGAGTTCGGTGGCGTCGTACGTCCGGCGGGTGGGCTGGTGACTGCGGGGGCCAGGGGTCCTGACACTGGGCGCGGTCCAGGCGCGGACGGGCGCAGACGGGCTTACCTCTGGCGCGCCTTCGGCGCACAATCGGCGCGCCCGCTGCGCGTGCACGCTGCGCGTCCGCACAGTCGCCATTTATGGCGAAGTGGGAGGGAGGGAGGAGCTGGGAGGCGGGAGCGGGGAGGGTACAGAAAGAAAAGGGGGCGTGGCCGCGAGTACGGCGGCGGGAAGCGGGGAGCGGGGCGGGGGGCACAGGGGCGCAGGGAGCACACCAACAAGGGGAACAAGGTACAATTTACAGCAGGGAACACTGGGGAAATACAGCACAATGAGCACGAGATATCACAGAGGGCACTGGGGATACAATCAGAATCACACGGCAACAGTCAGGCAGAGGATGCGATCCCGCTCGGGCAGCGGGGGGCGGGGTTGTGGCGGCAGGCTCAGCGAGGCTGAGTGCAGCAGCGGGAGGAGGGCACGCGCTGCAGCTGGTGGCCGTGCGGTGCGGGGGTGTCCTGGGAGCAGGTCACACTCACCTGCGCCGCACGGTCGCCATTTATGGCCAAGTGGGAGGGAGGGAAGAGCTGGGAGGCGGGAGCGGGGAGGGTACAGAAAGAAAAGGGGGCGTGGCCGCGAGTACGGCGGCGGGAAGCGGGGAGCGGGGCAGGGGGCGCAGGGAGCACACCAACAAGGGGAACAAGGTACAATTTACAGCAGGGAACACTGGGGAAATACAGCACAATGAGCACGAGATATCACAGAGGGCACTGGGGATACAATCACAATAACATGGCAACAGTCAGGCAGAGGATGCGATCCCGCTCGGGCAGCTGGGGGCGGGGTCGTGGCGGCAGGCTCAGCGAGGCTGAGTGCAGCAGCGGGAGGAGGGCACACGCTGCAGCTGGTGGCCGTGCGGTGCGGGGGTGTCCTGGGAGCAGGTCACATGTATTTTGGGCCCTACCTAATAACATAGCCATCTGGCTAAAGAGACAGCAGTGTAATGATGGTTAATCTAATGATTACGTGGGATGGAGTAATGAAGTGAATTAGCACCGCGAACGGGCAGATTGAGACGGAATAAAATATGGAAGATAAGGCCACAGGGAGGATGTAGGCGGGCAGTGTAAGGAGGAGGAAGATGGGTGAGGCACGATTAGAGCGAAGGATAATATACTGTTTGCATACTGCTAGAGCGATATAGAGGATGAAGACTAGACAAGTACTAAAGATTCAAATCTGGAGTCTGTTTGTTTGACAATAAGAAAGGGAAAAGATGCGAAGGGGAAGTGAGTTTAATGGAGGATAACATAGACATGGGGCATAGTCAAAAGGCATTTTTTGTAATTCGGAATATGCTAAACATGTGGAGATATGATTTTGTCCTTGAGAGCATAAAACAAAGTATGAATACACAGGGTATGGAGATGACAATTGTGAATGCCTTTGTAAAATGCAGTTGGTAATGACGTTTTTTCATGATCCTTCACAGCGACCCCCGAAAAAAGGGCGTTGAGCCCGAAATGCATTGGGTCATTTTTTATCGAATAAATGCTGCCTGGAATTAACCTAAGCCTCAGTCATGTTCTTATGGAAGGTCTGGATAGACACAGTTGGAACAATAGAAATTTGAAAATAAGCTAAGTATACTTAACATGTGGACTCGCCCCAGTGTTTGAAAAATGGGATGCCAAAAAGAGAAATGCAAAAAAATGACGATAAGGATAACATGGAGAAAATATCAAGAGGTAGAGACAGACATATGTAGGCCTTAAAAGGCACAAAGCGCTGTGCATTTGCTTGGGGCGTGACCACGCCTCATATGTGTAAAGAGACAGCTCGACATATAAAATCTTATATTAGGAGCCGCTAGCCCCCCCCTTATCCAACGGTAATGAGAGAAATTTCATAGACCGTCGGATTTTGCCATATTGCCAGATTAAATTCGTAAAGGCTGCTTCTAAGGACCTTAGCACATCTTCACCGACCAACAAGGGGATAGTGCGAAATAGGTACAGTAGCTTGGGGAACATGGTCATCTTAATGACGTTAACTCTACCTATTAGAGATAGATGTACACAATGAATTCTTTTTAACTCTGCAGTAATGGTCTTAAGTACTGGTAGGTAGTTATCCTTAACAATTGTATCTACCTTAGCGCTGATCCTAACACCCAGATAGAATGCTGAGTCCATATATCTGCCATCTTTCTTTTGTATATTGTTCGAGCAGATTATCGGGTTTTTTTTAATTCTATGAGGTGGTAGCCTGAATATTGGCCAAAGTCCGAGGTAATTTCTATAAGGGCAGGCATAGCCTGCTCCGGATCTGGCGTTGTTATTGCCAGATCATCTGCATACGCCAAAAGCTTGGTTTTAAAACCGTTGCACACCACAGGATTGATATGCACACAGCCTAGGATCTTCCAAACCAGGGGGTCTATGTATAAAGCAAATAGATTTGGGGAGCAGGGGCAGCCCTGTCGAGTCCCCCGAGATATGAAAATCTCCTCAGATCTGTCTCCCATCAATTGGACTCTTGCTACAGGATTGACATACATGGCCCTTATAGCTCTCAAGATATTAGGTCCAAAGACCCTCTGCTACAATATCCTCCACAGATAGCTCCATGTGACCCGATCGAAGGCCTTTTCAGCGTCGAGGAGGATCATAGCGATCCGACCCCTCATGGCAGCCTGGGCATCGAATAACGCCATCGCCCGCCTGATGTGATCAGCAGTGTCGCGACCCGGTAAAAACCTGTGCTGCCATGGCGAGACTAGACCGCCAATGATCCCCCCCAGCCTCTTGGCCAAGACCTTCGAATAGATTTTACTGTCTGCGTTTATGAGGGATATTGGGCGATAGGAGCCCGGATCTTCCGTGACTTTTCCCTTTTTATGAAAAACGACAATATTTGTACTTCTCCAGGAGCAAGGCACAACTCCAGAGCAGAATACCCCATTGAAGAGATCCAACATAAATGGTATTAAAACATCCTGAAGGCACTTGTATACCTCGATAGGGATATTATCAGGCCCTGTAATCTTCCCTGTTACAAATCTTGCAAAGCTTCTTCAACTTCGCTCATAGTTATATCAGACTATATGTATGTTGTTATAAGATATTGGAAAGTGCCTGGCAGGTTTGGAAGAGTATTCAGAAACTACTGGGAGTTCCGAAAATTAATTATTATCCCGCACTTTGGAATTCTAGCCTGTTTCCGTTTCTAAGTAGCGATAATCTTTGGAGGTTGTGGGAGGGACTAGGAATCAGAAGAGTTGGAGACTTGTATACTGGAGAGAGAATGCTAAGCTTTAATGAAATCCAGGGTAATATCAAATTCCTGCTGCTGAAGGATTAACATTTTTGCAGTTGCAACAAACACTATCTAGAAGAAGGCCAACTATCCCCCGGGGGGTAAACACATTGCGGTGGAATATATTGTAGGTGGGGGGGTCAAAATCAATCCTATCTATAAAGTCCTAATCTTAACTCTCCAGAGTGATATCGATAAGATTGAATCAGTTTGGATGGTCAAACGAGGGGATTCGGCGGTTGATCTAGTAAAGGCGCTGGATTTGGCAGAGAAATGGTTCCGTTCTACAAATCTGAGAGCCTAGCATTATATGACAATATTCAACTTATATTTTACCCCCCCGGCTAAGTTATTTGGGTGGGGTAAGAGGGATGCTGGTAAATGTCCTAGATGTACTGAGAAAGCAGTTGATTTCGCCCATATGTTTTTTAACAGTGTAAAGCTCTCAGAGATTCGTATGAATATCCAGAAATTTTGGGAGGGGTTGCTAGCTAATGAGATCAGCCTACCCCCTACACTGATGATTCTTGGGTATGACAGCAAATTAAAACTGAATAAGGGTGAAGAAGCGTTTGCTTTTATCTCTGTGGCTATACTTCGGTTTATTCTGGCAGCAGGCTGGAAGGATAGTGAGGCCCCGTCCTTCCAGATGTGGCTCTCTCGCCTTTTAGGGATCCATAACATAGAGTCTGCCCTCTATAGGGGAAGAGGCAGGAAAACTAGAGAAGTAGGTTTAAAACTATGGGCCCGCTAAAAATCTGGAGAGACTCTTGCCTATAGTCCTGCTGCTATGCTATTCTAGCTGTAAACTGTGAAATGAATTATGATATTAGCCACAGCTGTTACATCTGTAATGTTTCTTCTGTTTTTTTTTAGAGCTTTGATACTTGTATAGTTGTTTTATGCTTATTATATACTGTATTTAATTAACTGTACCGGCTATCTAATAAAATTCATTAAAATGTTTAAAAAATAAAGTAAAATATGGTCTCCGTAGAATGACATACAAGTTGAATTTCTAACATTAGATAGGAATTACCACTATCTACGAACTTGGCAGACGCTTACTGTTTTGAATGATACTCAGTGGGACTGTTGTTGCTCTCAGGAGCGTAGCTTGGTCAGTGTGATTTGGAGGGCAGGGGGTTGAATCTTAAATTTCTCAGCTAAAAATGCAGTGGTCTGCAGGGTAGAGGGGTGAGATGACCAAGGCCTGGGAAGGACTGTTTCTATGAAGAACAAGGTCAGTACTGATTTGCATTAGGTGGGTCTCTATCTAGAGTGACAGAGTGGGTGAAAAACGAGGGGTTGACATGCTACCCCAAGCGATTGCTGTGGTTAGTCTCTTTACGGGCATTCATCCCATCACCTTTTGGGTGTTTGATTGCCAGGTGAATGCCTAACCTGGTGTGAATTTAATTAAAATTCAGCTGCTCCGCTGGCGGATTTAAATTATGCTGTGGTTTCTAAAGTTTTGTAACTACTCCACACCACTCGGTGCCCTTGCATACTCTGCGGTGATTAATTTTTCATCACTGCAGAGCATGTAAGGGTGGCAAGTGAAATGCAGTGGTTTCAAAACTTTAGAAACCACTGCAGACCAACCACTTACTGCCCTTACATACTATCAATGCAGAGTATGCTAGGGCACTGGGTGGTATTTGACGGAGCTATTTTCATAAATCAAATTGCACCCTCACATCCATATATGGATGCTAGGGTGCATTAAGCAGCTGAAAATAGCACCAAATGTACACTCCTCCCTGTCGCAGAACTTCACGGAATCCGGAGGAATTTTTATTCTGTGCTGTGTGATTCAGCGGAATCAACTCCGCCAATTCCGCCCATCCTTCAAAATTAACATGATTGATGTGTCTAGGAAGCTAGCACATTTTAAATGTAGACATAAGGCCAGCGTTAATAAAAAATATTCCCATGGCTTACACATGTACCATATGCAAAAAGTATTTGCACCTCATTAAAGCAAGCATTGTCAAGACCAACAGGTCTCACCTTTTGGAGCTATTGGGTTTGACTGTGCTGTTTGATGATGCTGTGCAGCATTGGCAAAAATATTCTTTACTGCCAATGCTTTGAAGCTAGGAAGAGAGCAACATGAAGGATGGGGTATACCTGGGGAAGAAGCAGACAAGGGGAAAGCAATACAGAACATAGGGATTAGGTGTTTTACATTGAGATGAGCATACAACAGAGAGAGCAACACATAGCCCGGGGGAGAGGAGGCGCTTGACAGGGGTAAAGCACATGAGGAAGAAAGCAAGACAGAGCATAGTGGAAAGGCGGTTTGCACGTGGAAGAAGCAAACAGGGTAAAGAGCAACTTGGAGTGGGGGGAGAAAGGAGGTTTGCATGGGGAAGAAGCAAACAAGGGAGAAAATAACAGAATGGACGGGGATTTTGTAAGGGTAGAAGCACATGAGGGAGAGAGCCATACAGAGTGTGAGGGGACGAAAGGGTGTTTTGTATGGGGAGAAGCAGACAGTGTAGAGAGCCACATGGAGTGCACACAAGAGTGGGAGTTTCAGGGGAAGAAATACACAAGCATGAGAGCAAAATGGAACACGAGGGTTTGTTTTGCAAGGGGTGAGAAGCACACTCAGGAAAGAGATGGGAAGCATGTGTAATTTCATGAAGTGCTTAACCAATAATACAAAAGTAGTTCTCTAAAAGTGAGCAATGGATGGATACAAGTCAGTCAATCAAAAGGATGATAAAGAGGATTTGCCCCAGAAAGGAACAAACACAGGATGGATAAGATGCCTTAAAGGAACATCATCAAATAAGAAGCAAGCAAAGAAGAGTGACTATAAAGCCAACCAATGGTAAGCAATTGGCTGTCAGATATCAGTGTTCAGTACTGATGTGGGGACATTTTTCTCACTCTCCTAGATATGGCCTACTGCTCCTTGAAGGTCACTCAGAATCCAGTGTGATAAAAAGACTTGACTCAGCGCATTTCTCAGAGGAAACAATCTGAGGTCAGATAAATGAAAAACCTATGAGGGCAGACAAACTTGCAAACAGGAAAAAAGGAAGTCTGGATTATTAAACAGCTCAGACTGGTTCAGAATGAGTAACTTACTACCAACATTGCGACACACTGGAACTCAGTTTGAGTCTGCCATATATAGCTAGTCATGACCTTTGAATTGGAATTTCCTTGTAGCCATCTTGAATTAGGAGAGTAGCCTAAAAAATACAAGGTAATAAAACACATAGCCTAAAGTAAAATACGTACTGGGAATCTAGACAATAAGAGGTAAGGCTCTGGATCCAAGTGTTGCCAAACGCAACCAGACTGAGTGCAGGGCAACTGGCATCCAAAATGATGCTGATCCGCGTACCAGCATGAAGCCGTAGCTGCTGTGCCAGTTTAAGGAAATAGCAGAAAAATCTTGAAAATAAAAAACAATGCAATGTGATTCATTCCGTGGTCGTGCACACAGGTAAGAGAGAGCATATTCAGTCTCATTGAATGCAAAAAAGTTCTACGTAATACAGTTAAAAGAACCAAGGTGATCACTGAAAAGCCCAAAATTATACATCTAAAAAGAAAAAAAAAACACTTAACACTGGTGAGCTGTAAGCTCACTGTAACTGTTTGGTAAGCCCACAAAAGATGTTTCACAACCAGACAGCTTGTGCTGTCTGGTAGGTGTGGGAGAAAAAAACGTACCTCTAACTTTGGAACAGCAAAATGTACCTTGTTCGGTTGGTCCACGGTTTACTGGATGAGAGACGGTGTCAAACCTCATGAAGCAATGTACCCCCGCGTTAAGGCACCTCCCCAAATATTAGCATGTTCAAAACAGTCAAATAAATAATGGGATCCATTCAATAATTGAGTTCTAGATCAATGACAAGTTAGAGTTTTATTACATAAACTTACAAATAAGCGGTACGGTGTCAATACAAAGAAGGCTCTCAAATGCAAAGTTATACATAGTATGTAAAAGAATCTGAAAATATTCAACGCCTCAATGAGCATCACAATCATCAGAAAATTGAGCAGCATCCCTAGCAGCATAGGAAATCTCAGTAAAATCTCTGGCTCTCCGCGAGAATCAAGTGGTTCTTATAAACAATTTTTACATAGTAATTTTGGTAATCTGTGGAATCATCGTAATGTGAGCAAAAGTATAATTTCTTTAGCAAATCAGAAACAACAATTAATCACTTCATTACCTTAACACATAAGCATCATTCCAAATCTAAAAACGTATTCAATACCATCTGTGCTAATGTCATACGGAGATGTTCAAACAAATATTGAACATTTAGGCAATAAGACTTTCCACCAGTGAATGAACCCAGTGAAAAAAAATTATTAAATAAAATCTTGTAATATTACATCTGCACCATAGCAAGATAAGAACTAGCAAAACACCTACCCCAGTGGAAATAAGCCATTATGTCATCAGTTTACCATGTGCTTTGCAAAGCCTGCGGGTAGAGGCCGTGTGCGGGGAGGAAGCAGGAGTGAGTGATAGAGATAACATCCATCTTGTTCAAAATGGAGATTTATACAGACATGAGGCCTAACTAACACACATTAATAACTTTACTTCTATACATCATATGAAATCTGTTTCAATTGCATTAATTCAGGCTATTCAGGAAACTCCCGCAGATCCTACCCACCAGGGGCGACCTTAGGGATGTGCAAGCGGTGCACCTGCACAGGGCCACCATACCCCAGGGGCCACTACGCCAATATATATCCTTAATATAATAATCCTCTGAGGATGGATACATATTTGCATGGCGGCCCCTGACAAGGATTTGGCAGCCTTCGGCTCTGTTCCACTTCCAACCACCCTGACCCCCCCCCCCCCCCCCCCCCCCCCCACCTCTTCACTGGTCTCCTCTCTCCGCTCCGCCCGGAAACCCTCTTGCGGGGCCCCCTACCTACGCTCCTTGCCCAGGGCCACCATGAGCCTAGAGCCGACCCTGTACCCACTCAGGCTAGAACACTGATAGTGCAGGGTACTATTCTAAGCAGGCTTGAATATTGCAATGCTCTGTTGCTAGGAGTACCAGACTATTTATTGAATAGACTGTACAGTGTAAAAGCAGCAGTCGCAAGATTAGCGCTAAACAGACCAAGAATGCCACCACCCTGAAAGAACTTCACTTGCTTCCGATAAAACAAAGGATAGCATTTAAAACACTTTGCATATGTTTGCGAGTGATTCAGGGTAAAGGGCCTAAACCATTGCAAGGGAAACTAATAAGTTATGTACCTGCGAGGAACCTATGATCAGCGACCGCTGTGTATTCCCAAATTCCGAAAAATAAGACAGGTATGAAGCGCATTTTCAGTTAAGGCGGATCAGCTTTGGAACAGATTACTTTCTTCATTGAGAATCACTACTGATTTAATGCATTTCAGGAAGGCACTAAAATCTTGTCTATTTCCATGTAAACAGGAGTCATTGTTCTAGCTGTTCAACTGCAGCGCCATTATTGAGGTGTAAGGGCCAGGACACCTGTTAGGTGACACTGCCCTCTATGAATATTATCAATAAATAAATAAATAAATAAATATGTAGGATAGTGTGGTAAATTGCATATTATACATTGTTATTAGTGCACCAAAAAATGAACTTAAAAACAATCCCAGACTAGACCTAAAATGTGCGTGACAAAAGAGCACATAACTTATGCATGTGTTTATTTTTTTAACAATCTTTATTGAATTTTTACAGCTAGTATGACAAGTATCATCAATAAATCAATAAATTGCTGTCATACTGTTTTAAATCCAACATCGTTTGTTCACAGAGTTCACAATAGTATGGCAGTGCATAACTATTCTAACACAAACCCAACTATGAGCCTATAAACCCATATTGGATACAGTCACTACTTAATTGGTTTAGTCCTGTTTATAGGCCACTTGCAATGGGGGGAAGGAGGTGGTGGTAGGACCACTTTGTAAAGCTTATGTGGGCGCAGTATGGACAGCACATCATTGCCTCTGCTGTACTGTGTCCACCAGTGTGATGGAGAAGTGAAGGGTGGGTATATCTTTCTGGGGGGCTGCTATTGGGGAGACACATACTGAGTCAAGTCATTCAAAGCTATCCTGGCCATTGGTGGCCCCATGGAGAACAGGGAGCAGCTCATCCCATGTTGCAACAATGGGACGCTTTCTCAATCCCTGTATTTCTTCCTGATGGAGAACAGCTGACTCTGCCTTACCCCACTGGATAGTCATGCTCTACCAATTTGCCATGTTTGGTAGTGTCAGGGCCTTCCAATGCATTGCAACCACCTGCTTGATGAGCAATAGCATTAGGTCAATGAATCGACTGGCGGCTTCTCCCACTTTCCGGCACTTATAGAGGTCCAGCAATCTAGATCCTCATGCCCAGTGACACGTTAAAGGATAGTGCGGACGTCCGCCCAGAGCACGCAGGCCATCAGGCAGCTTCACAACCCATTCACCATATCTGCCACAGGAGCATGACATCAAGGGCATTCCGGCGATGCAGCATGGTATATTTTGTGTAACTGGCTGGCATTAAGTAGTCTCTATGTGATATGTTATACTATATGTATTGAAAATGGGCATTACGTGAGACCTTTCTCGGTTATGTCAGCACCCTATACCAGTCCTTCAGGGTCAATGCACGAGCGGTATCGCATTCCCAAGTCTGCAGGATGGTTCCTAGTGGGTCTTGAGGTTTATGAAAGATGACTTTAGTGAGTCAGGATATCAGTCCCCCCCCATTGCCCATTGTGTGGAGCACCTGCGTGTGTCACAGGCTAGGTGTCTGTAATGCCCAACAGTCACTTCAGCTCTCCCATGAGTCCCCTATGCACCAAGAAATAACCCGCCACAGTCCCCTATGCATCAAGAACTGACACCCCAGAAGAACTTATTGTTCAGTCAGGAGGTCAAATGGACTGAGGTCCCTATCATGGAACAAGTCCCTAGGGTTCCCACCCATACTGATTCCCAAAGTGCCACTCCCTCTTGACTGATACTTGCTTAGAAGGCACAAGTATCTCTGGAGCATACAATGGCAGTCCTGGCATGGCTCTCAGTGCTCTGCGATGACACACATGTGCTACCCAAAGGAGGGTATTAAAGGTTACTGGCAGTGCTGATCCTGGAAGAAACAATTCTTGCACAAGACTCAGCACTCTTGTCCCCGACCCCAGGTGCACCTTCATTAGGTGGAGACTGGCTAACCAATGAGTGGGCTACTTGAGCTGTGCCACCAAATAATAGTTCTTGAATACCTCAGCTCTCAATCCTGTTGGTTGCTTCAGTTTGGTTAGGGCCACTCTACGCCTCCCCTTGTTCCGTACTAGGCCACCCAAAAAGGCATTCAGAGTCTGAAAGATGATACGAGGAGCAAGAATCGGCAGATTGGTGAAATAGTACAGGAGTCTTGCCAACATGTTGAGAGGGCCACCCAGTCATGTGCCTTAAGGGGAAGAGAGCACGTAAAGGCAATCTGGGGCCACAGGGAGGACAAGTTTCAAGCGAGAAAAGACAGATATCTGAAGTTAATTTTAAAATGTGCCTAATTACTTAAACCTGAACTGGCAAATTTTATATCGAGAATACATAATAAATAAAACCAAAGGGCTTGTAAAACAGGCATAAATGAGTTGTTTGGGAAAATGCCCTACATTATGCCTGTTCCTTCCGACAATCTTAAGATAAAGCTGTTTGGCCATGAAAGGTTAGCAAATACCCCGTTCAGGAATAACTTATGATGTGACATAGTTGTGCAAGTTACAAATTACGACTGCCTTCATATATCGTGCCTATATTTATAGTAAGTTACCATTACATATTGGAAAGCCGTTCCATGAGGATGTATGGATTAGCATGTTCATTTTCTTCCGGGCTGTACAATACTGAAAACAGACGCATTAGCCACTGTGTTCTGGTGGAATAAAGGTATTTCTGCTCTTTGCGAGGAAGTCAAATGTTTACCCAGCTGATTACATTGACAGGGATCCGTTTGCGACCAAGATTACCTATTCTGTTTTCCTGCTGCAACATGCTGGGACTGACAGTATGTACAGAAGTCATGAGCATCTCATTCAAGGTCGCCAGGGGTCACTGCTGTGAAATGCTACACATCACTGTTGATTTCTGCCACTCTCGCAGATCCTACGTCCTTCACAATTATGAACGTGCCACGAGCGGGTTTAACACATGCCTGGAGGCTCCTGATAACTGAGGTGAGATGCGGTGTACAGATACAGGGACCAAACAAGGAGCAGAAGGCTGAACAAAGGATGCTTGTCTGGTGCCAGATGGCCCATTGTAATATGTGCCAGAGGGTCCATGTGACAGTCATGGCTGCAAAATCAAGACCACCCAAACACCGGCACTACAAATATATCTCCCTCCAAAAATAACGACCTCAATTTAATTCCTATAACTAGCTAAATGCACTTCCCTCTTCCCCCATATAGTAGGGCTAGCTGAAGTTACATTTTTTACTCCAGTTTAACATGTTTGGGGCACGTTTAACACTGGCATATGTACTGGTTGCAAGCATTGCCTTTTTGGTTGCCCACGAGTTTATGTTTTTGCCAAAGATGTTTTTGCGGTCTGTGGTTTTGCATGTCAATTTCCATCCCAGTTCACACAAGCTGTCTGGCAATATTTCATGCATAACAAAGGCTCGAGAGAATAAACTAAGGGCACAAGGTTGATGCTAAGGAGTTTTTTCTAGAACAGAAAACCACTGAACTTTTCAGGTTCATACAGATGCATCACAAGCGATATTATCAAGTTATTGGAATATTTCCATGGCCCCTTTCCTTTTTAACTTTTATATAAATGAGCTGGATGGCGTCTTACAGGAGGTGAATTCAGACAGTCCAAGAGTGGGGAAAAGAAGCATCCCCGTTCTGCTATACGCAGATGATGCGGTGCTGTTAGCAAGAACTGAAAAAGGCCTCCAATTGCTACTTAATGCATTTAAAAAGTTCATGGAAGATAGAGATTTGTTAGTGAACAACTCTAAATCTTTCATTATGCAGGTGGGGAAACAACCAAAGAGACAATACACCTTCAAACTAGATAATGTAGCAATACCATTCTCTAATACATTCTCCTATCTAGGAGTACTCTTTGACTCTAAATTATCTTGGGCCCCGCAACTTGCTAAGAAAAAATGTGATGTCTCTAAGGTTAATGCCTCCATTTTCAATTTCGCGTCAAAACTTGGTAAAAAGCCTACGGCTGCCATGATTAAACTATATGACGCAAAGTCTGTAGCAACCGCAGCATACGGGAGAGAACTTTGGGGCTACATGGCTGGGGAACAACTTCAGACCACAGAAAACTCATTTTACAAACGGCTCTTGTGTGTTCCGGCATCCACCTCCAACTTTGTGGTTCACGAGGAACTAGGAGTGGGGTATTTGAGCGATATCCTGTCCCTACGACCTCTGTTATGCTGGCTGAAAATGTGGTTATGTGAAGAAATTCCCCTAACACATTTAATTGTTAATGACTTCATGGCTCTCGAGAAGGCGTCACGCACTCCATGGCTGAAGTACTTAAAAACCTGTTTTACTGAGATGGGACGCCCTGATCTGTTTGAACATCCATCAGGAATTGGAAAGACGGACATTGATCTAGTCAAGCAGGTGTTCCTTCAGCGTAAGAAGGCTGAGAGGGAGGGTGCTGAGCTACAAAAAGTTAGTGTAAGGAAATTTATCATGGTTAAAACATGTCTGACAACAGAGCCTTATCTACTCGGCACTTTCAGTACTCACGACAAGTTCATGCTAACAAGATTCAGATTTAACCTGTTTCAACATCTGCTTATCAGACCTAAAAAGGAGAGCTTCTGTAAAAATCCATCATCCTGTGGCTGCGACGGAAAGTCTCCACAGGATATGTTGCACTTTATGTTTTTATGTAGATTCTATGAATTCCCTCGTAAACGCTTTTTAATTGCTCTTTTAAAAGAAATTAATTTTAACCAGATAAGACCAGCCTTTTTATATTTATAATTGCTACACAGTAATAGTGTCCTTCAAGTTCTTGAATTTTTAAAATTGGCTCTTAAACTGCGACTTTGTCTGGACCAATGAATGGATTAATGTATGTAATGTACACAGTTCTCTTACCACCTGTATTTAGAGTGAAATTTGATGTATGTACTGTATGTTTTTAATGCACTTTTATGGTTGAAATACACCGAATAAAGTCTTTTTGAATTGAAGTGAATAAACTAAGGGCACAAGTTTGATGCTAAGGAGTTTTTTCTAGTACAGAAAACCACTGAACTTTTCAGGTTCATACAGAGGAATCACAAGCAATATTATCAAGTTATTGGAATATTTCCATGGCCGACCTTTTTGGCCAGTGGCATAGGAAGGGGGGTGCGGTGGGGGGCGGGCCGCCCCGGGTGTCATCATTGAGGGGGGTGTCAAAATGGCAAAAATATGTGTTTTAAACATATATTTTTGCCATTATGTCAAGCCGGGGATAACAATAAATGTTCGGCTCCGGGTACCACCTGACCTTGCTACGCCACTGCTTTTGCCACCAAACAAGTTTCATAAGAAGGGACCCTGTTGCAGGTTCAGGTATATTTGAGGTATCTCTTTACTTAAGCATAACTATTCACTTCTGATTCATTCCTAAAAGGTGGCTATTAGTTTGTGGTGATTTGAATTTTGTGAAATGTAGGCAGTTGTTTGCAATTCATTTTTACTTCGTTTTCAGGGGTGGCAAAGTTATCCTTGTATCATTTCATCTGATATCCATAAAACATGCTGTGCAGTAAAGCATGATGGGAGCTGACAAATGTGGATATTTAAGCTAGGTCACAATCTTATTTTTAGGTCTGGTTAGAAACGTTTTGAGGTTTCGCCCTGGCCTCTTGTAAAGGCAACAAACAAACGTAAACCCCTCGTTGAAAGCAAAACACAGCTTTGGTCAATCATCTATCGCTATTGGATGATTTGAAGTGTCAATCACATTTATGAACATCTAATAGAAGAGCCATTTGGTGATATAAGTGGTGGTCAAAGTTTCATGTAGTTTTCCAGGTTAAAGCAGCTGGCAGTATGACTTCACGATGGGGGGTAGGAGTTTCTCCTATCTCGGCAGCAAAGTGTATTTAAGATACAAACCGAGACACTTCTTTTTAGGAAATCTTTAAAAACCTTGCTCTTCACTCTCACTGTCAAGTAAGTTAGTTGTCTTTCTACAGCCATTTTGGAGGTTTCGCCTAGGGCAAAGACACTACAGTATTTGTTCGCTTTAGAAAATTCTTTCTTACTTTTTGCTTATTTACCTGTCGGTGATGGGTGCAGATTGTGTGTTGTAGCGCCTGCTGGCCTAGGGCAGAAAGGCTTCAGATAAACTATAGTGGCCCCTCACACCAGTGCTTGCTCCAGGTGAGGCCTGTTCTCCAGATCCCCATGCTTTGGTTCCTCACAGGCCACGACAGTGGAGCCGAGTATAAGCAGAGAGAAACATGATTGCCTGTGAGTATGCAGTTCGAACACCACCAAGGTCTGGCTAAAGCCTGCTAACAAGTAACAGGTAAGCGCAGCTGGGCCTGTTGCTGACATTGCTGACATTGCTACTTTGTGACCTCAGGGGTTAAATAAAGGTTGCACTACTTATGCTTCTGTTGTTTGCAGGTGCACCTGCTTTATTTTATCTATTAGTGCTTCCTGATAACTTAGTAACTGTTTTAGGATGGTGCTGGCAGCTTGCCGGCGCTATCCTAAAATAAAACAGGAGTGGGGCAGAGGGCAGAAGGGCAGAGGGCAGAAGGGAACAAAAAGTAAAAACCAAAAAAAAAAAAACCCGCGAACACGCAAAGCGCCCCGTGAACACGCAAAAATAAAAAAATCCACACAAATTCGTGAATTTTGCGGATCGCGAATTCGCAAATCCGCAAATTCGCGGATCGCGAATTCGCAAAATTCGCCCATGCTTAATCCGTCCTACTGCGCTGTGAAAGGAAGGAAGGAAGAATTAGAATGAAACATTTTTCCTAGTAAATGTTGCAAATGTTTATAAATGTAGTTATTCATGTAGGCTTCTTTTGTTAAAACTGGTAAAGTCAGGTTTTTAGAATGAGTCAGGGTAGTGAGAACTCATGCCATCATGACTGACCAATCACGTACAGGTTTTCCTGAAGATGAAACATTTTTGTGTAGTCTGCCAAGGATTAGAGTATAAATAATGACCTCTCTGGAGGGGCTTTGGCTTCCAGGCTCATTAGGGGGGTGTGTGAGCTCTTGAGAGAAGGAACAGATTAGACCAGACATTCTATGGGTTAGGTACGAGAAACGTCCCGGGAGATTGCTGAAGGGCGGGTTTGCGTCCGAGGAGAGTCAGGGGGAGGGTTCTTGCTTCCACGTCATATTTTGGCACTGCAGGCCACATTACTTTGAGGCCTGTGAAGGGCGGGCTGTCTCGCTCCTTTTTGCTCTTTAGACACAGAGATGCACAGAGCAGCAACAGATAGAAAGGCTTTTTAGATTTAGATGCTAAACTTTAAGTTTATGCTTTGACTAATTAATTAGGTCTGAAAAGATTTATTTGTTTTATGCATTTATTTCTCTTTATGGGAGATTTTTGCAAACTATTTAATTATTGATTAGCTTTGCAAGACTATTTTTCTTAGAAACTCTTTAAGAATTTTGACTGATATTTTGCACCACATTTTCTTTTCTACAAGTGATGCTTATATTCAGACTGTAATATGTTTTATATTAATGCTATTTTTCCTGTTTTCCAAATTCTGTAACCTGATTGATATTTTACTAATGAATAAAGGGTCAGAGAAAAACTTAACTTTTGACTAAAAAATAAAACCCATTAAATACACAACAACTCTCTTTATTGGCTTAAAATAATAATTACATTTTTGACTGTTCATCTTTATTTAAAGTCTCCTGAAGGTAATACATGGTGTGAAGGGCCCAACACCTTTTGAGCGGTAAATTAGAGGTAGCATGAGGGTTTTGCATTGAGAAACTACCAGAAGAAATTACCGCTCCATCAGGCTGACATGCCTGTGTCATTGTTTGTCACATTTCAAGCATGGCAGAGGTAATGAAAAGTGTTTCACACAATGAGACTAAGGATCAGACAAGTTCAGGTGTATAAAATGGGATCTTGGTCTATATCCATTCAGTCTTTTGCTTCTCTGCTGATTCCGCCATCAAATGGAGGCCCTATACCGGAAGTGTAGCCAGTCAATAGGCCTATTTTATAAGTGAAACCGCCATTTCATTGAATGGTACATTTGTATGTGTGTTATTGTGAGTGTGCAAGTGAATGAAAACAGGAATGAGTCCATAGATAGATGAATGGATGCATGAGAGGAAGGGTGAGTGACAAAGTGCATGGAAGATGACTGAATGAACGAACGCATGGGTGGATTGATCAACAAATGTATCCACTTATAAACGTGCTTGTCCATTTACAAGCTCACTCATCCACAGTATAACACACAAGCATTTCCCAATTAATGAATACATACTTTTAGTCATGTTGCTGGGCTATTGGCTTTGCCGGATGTTGTTTTGTGGAATTTTGTCTGGCAGCCCTGGTCTCTTTCTATATTGAAAGAGACATTTGCATTAAAGTTCTTATTTTTATCTGCTTTGAAAGCCTACTGTAAATACATTACATTACAAAAAAAAAGTGGCCAGTTTCCAAATCTGCTGGGCATTTCTTAAAAAGTATGATCTGGGATGGCAACATGCACTGGCAAAATCATACATTCAAAGAGGCTACTCTTGCACTGCTGGGCATCCAGCTGCGTGGCTCACCACGAACCTGGATTTTAGTTTACATGGTTTAAACCATTTACTTATTCACATAGGCCGCACCTATCACAAAGAATACCTAGTTATGCTTATGTGGGCATTGCCCTTTTAGAGACCCCCACCATTTTTGCCTCACTTCAAGCACTGGCGGGCAAGGTCCATAGCTGTTGGGAACTCTCTAATTTAAAACTATGCACCAGCAATTTGGCCTTACCTGTCATTCACTGCCTGCCAGTGCCAGAATGACCCCTGCAAAAGAGGTGTAGGCTACACCGATCTTTGCCATAGGTCTCTGGAAACTCTGCTCGAGAAGTTGAAGTCACGCCCCTAATTCCTCTTATTTACACCTCACTGCTTCAGCCTGCCTCCATCCTTTGCTGTTGGGTTCACTAGCTTGCTTGTTATGGAGCCTACGCCCCACCTAGCATTCCTTTCCTGGAGTGCCGCTTCACAGAAGGTGCGGGCTGTGGGACTAAATAGATCAGTGGTGGCAATGTGAATTAGACCCAGTGGGTCACAATATCTGCTGTCACTGAAGCTAAGTCCTGTGTTGTGCTGGTGCTCAAATGAGGGGATCCTTGTGTTGCTGCACATTTGCAATTAATAGCACTTGCTCATTCCCATTAACACTTGTACGTGGTGAAAGCCACATATTTTGATTATCCCCTCAACATATTTCCAATTCATCCATAAGCACATCTAGGTTGCATATTTGTAGAGGCATCAACATTGTCAATCAAATAAACAAGCTGTGAATGTGAGGAAAATTTGAATATTTAGCCAAATTTGAGGTTTGCACGGGATTCTGGGCAAGAAAACATATGGGGAGTCATGCAGGCCACACCTCCCTGGCCTCCCCAGTGAGTCTAGTTTTCAGAAATGTCTGGGTTTGGTAGGTTTCCCTAAATGGCCGTCGAGCCCGGGACCAAAGACTCAGGTGACCCCCTTGCAAAACCAGCTTGTTTGGTGATCAATAATTTTGATGCCTCCACAATATATTTTGGGCGCTTCCCTGTCCTGGGCACTGGGCCCGTCCACACAAGTGAGGTATAATTTTTATTGGGAGGACTTGAGGGAACGTTGGGTGGTAGGACATTTGTGCCGGCCCGGTGATCCCACAACTTTCCCACATAGCAATTTGAGGAAAACATGATTTTTAAAGCTAAATTTGAGGATTCAAGGGATTCTGGGAAGGTAAAATGTTTGGGGATCCATGCAAGCCACACCTGCCTGGACTTCTTCGTGTATCTAGTTTTCAGAAATGCCTCTGTTTTTTAGGTTTCCCTTAATGACCGCACAGCCCGGAACCAAAAACCCAGGTGATCCCTTAGCGAAACAAGGCTGTTTTGTGATCGGTAATTTTTATGCCTCCGCTATATGTTTTGGGCCCCTCCCTGTCGCAGGCACTTGGCCAACCCACACAAACGATGTAGCATTTTGATTGGGAGACCTGGGGGAACGCTGGGTGGTAGGAAATTTGTGCCTGCCCAGAGATCCCACAACTTTCCTACACATAAATGAGAGAAGGCAATATGTTTTTTTCAATGAATCAAATGTACAAGGACTTGTAGGTAATTAAACATTGAGGCCTGCGCACAAAACATACCACATATTATTCCCTGGTGAGCATTTTCCAAAAATATGTGAGGGCAGAAAGTGTTCGCTACAGAAAGAGTATGCGCTGATGGTAAAAGCGAAGAAAATACCTAAACATTACTGCACACCCATCAACTAATCAATCATAGGCATTCGGGTTGGATTTGGCATGTGAGGAAGTAAATGTTAATTAAAAACAACTTTATTCACCAATGATTTTACGAAATACAATCTGCAAAAGCCATTGTTAGTAATTTTAACATTAGAGCAAAGAACAACTGAGAACAGCTCATGTGGTAAGCCACATGGAGACACCAACCACTTTACTGTCCTTTCACACACCATTCACACGTCAAAATCATTCACACTGCCAGCTGCGGGCCCAACACAATACAACTCTTACATTTACAAACAGCGCCATTCAAGAACCCATCACTCTCATACGCCAACAGGACTAGCACACCAATCTCACCTCCAAGCACCCAAACATCAGACAACTGACAAACACACCTCAAGCATACACATACTGGCTACCAGCCTACACACACCACCAGCCAAGTGCCAGTCTACACACCCCACCAGCCAGACCCACTCCATGTGCACTGCCAGCCAAGCACCAGTCCACACGCACTGCCAGCCAAGTGTTAGTCCACAAACACCGCCAGCCAAGCACCAGTCTACACACACCGCTAGCCAAATGCCAGTACATGCAGACCGTCAGCTGAACGCCACTTCACACTCACACATACACTTTCCCAGATGTCTAGTGGTGTTCTGACCTCCTTTGGAGTAGATGGCTCCAAAAATATGGCTGATGTGCCCCAAGGGTGGGCACAAATGGCCACAATATTGCCCCCATAATTGGAGTGACAGCTGCCCAAGGAGCCACTCCCTGACATATAAATAAATAAAATATGTAGTGTCTAATGGCTTTCCTTTCCCCTTGGGGGCAGATGGGCCTAAACAAAAGGCTGATCTGCCCCAAAGGGGGTCAGAATATGGTCAAAATATTGCCCCCATAATATGGAGCGACACTCACCTTAAGGATCACTTCCCAACATATAAATAAGTAAAATCCCTGGTGTCTAGTGGATGTCTGCCTGCGTTGGGTGCAGATGGGCCTAAAAATAGGTCCGATCTACTCCTCAGGGGGGCAGACAAAAGCCATATTTTTGACCCCATTATGAGGAATGACTCTTGTCAAAGGGGTCACTCCCCAACAGGTAAATAAATTGATTCCCTGGTATCTAGCGGCTTTCTGCCTCCCTTGGGTGCAAATAGGCCTAAAAACAATGGCGATCTGCTCCCGAGGTGGGAGGGGGAGCAGAAAATGGACACAATAAGCACCCATAATGGAGAGCAAGGGACCACTCCCCCACATATCAATAAATTGAATCCCTGGTATCTAGTGGCATTTTGGCCCCTTGGGCAGATAGGCCTAAAATTAAGGTTGATGTGCCCCCGGTGGGGGCAGAAAACGGCCTAAACAATGCCCAAATTGTGGGGAGCGGCCCTTATCAAGGGGCCACCCTCCGACAAAAAAATATGGAGAGAAAATCTCTGGAGGCCTAGTTGGGGCATTTCTTCTGCACGATCGCGGCCCCGCCCACGATTGCACAGAAGGATTGTACTGCAAAGAGACACCAGGGGAAAGGAAAAACTCCCTCCTTCCCTCTGTGCCTCTTTGCCTTTTTTGACCCTCAGGAGAAAAAACATACTTTTTCTTCAATACGCTGAATGCAATGGCTTCCAGCCCATGTTCGCCCTCCACTGATGACGTCGGAGAGTAACTTGATCAGATCGCCGAGGGGGGTTGGGGCTTCTGCTGCCATCTACGGTGGTGGCCCGCAGATGGGCGGACCAATGGGCAGCCCCAGCGCTTCCCCCATGGGTGGGTGCTAGGACAGAACGGTTCCATCCTCAGCACACGAGCACTGTGGCATAGGACGGAACCTTTCCGTCTATAGTACCCAAGGGTTTAATCTCAATCCTGGATGGCATTAGTGCCTCGGTAGCTGGGCATCTGACGGACAATGAATAGGGAGGAAACCTCTATGCAATCATGGACAAAGAACTGGATATCCATGGATCATATGCAGAAGGACCTCACAGACATCCTATTCTTTCTAGTTGGGCAGGCTTTCTGGAGTTAAGTGATGTGTGGTGGCATCTGAATGAGAGGGCATGCACATATTTTAATTCAACACACTGGTCATTTTCAAGCTCGATTATGTTTTCCTATCAGCCACAAACCTATCATGGATACAAGGGTGCCATCCTTCTCAGAGGGCCGTCCAGTCACTCCCGAGATACAGTTGTGATTGGGGCATACAAGAGGTGGTGAGCATAGAATATGGAACCTAAATGTTTGGTGAGTAGACTGCAACACATTTTCTGATAATTTATGGGCAGAAATTACAGATTCTTTCAAACTGAGAAGATAGCTCTGTCTCCCAGTCTGTGCTCTCTAGGCTGGCAAGGTTGTAATTTGGGGAAGGCTATGGCCCAATCATCGCTGCAAAGAGAAACAGAAACAATTAATGATAATCACCCTTGAGGCCAAAATCAATAGCTCTGAGCAGGAGTTTATCGCCAATGGAGATGGGTTTTATGAGAGAGCCATGCATGGCTGTTTGATAGCTACTTCTTAGTGTACAAAAGTCCTATGTAGATTTAGCAATACCAACTGCCATAGTCTGGACTGATGGCCTAGGTAGCTTGAACATTCTGCGTACAATAACATATCATTTATCAACCCAAGGTTTCTGTTTGCTAACTTATGATTGAGCAATCCAGGTCATTGGTGGTTGGGCCATGTGCTCTCAAACACATATTTTGAATAGCAACATGGAATACAGATGACATGGACATCACAACACACATAACATAGTAGACATGACACAACAACACTCTCCCTAGGCTGTGTAGGTGTATGTAAATGCTCTACTTAAATATGTACAGTAGTTTAACAGGCCCACTCAGTATTTTATACTAGAGCTTTACAGGGTCCTGCCTCTCTGTTTACTCTTAATTGGAAGTGAAAGTTGAGGTAAGGGAAGAACTGTTGTATGGGTTGTACTGTCAATCAAAGGGTGAGTTAGGAAGAAGGAAAACGAGAAAGAAGATGACTAGAAGAATACAAATCATGCAAAGAAAGATAGGAGGCAAGTAGGAGGAAGAGATATGGAGTAGAAAGGGAACTGAAAGCAAGATTGAATGCAGGAAGATTAAGGGAAAGCAGAATATAGATAGGACAGAGAGAAATAGCAAAGTTGAAGGGAGAGAGGAACCTTAGAGGAGTAGAGAAGTGTAAAATGGAGGCCAAATGACAGAAGAAAAAAAGAGAACGTGTAAGGAAGCAGGGAGAGGTTAGGTTTAAAGAAGGATGAAGCAAGTAAGGTCAAGTGAGAGGAAGGAGAAAAAAGCAAGCAAAAGCGTATACGTAGGAGAAAGAAAGGGGGCAGAAATTAGGGCATTGGAAATAATGGTAGGAAGGTGAGTGAGAAAGAGAAGAGAAGACCAGATAAAGATGTGGATGGGAGGAAGTGGATAGAGAGGACAGCAAAATTAAATGGACCCTGAGGAAAGAGAAGGGTAGGATGTAGCTACAAGAGAGGGAAATATGAAGTAGAAGCAGAGAACAGAGAGGAAAGGGGAGAAAGAAAGGTAAAAGTAACCAATGAGAGGGAAAGAAAAAAATGAAAAGGAAGATAAGAACAAGTAAGAGGTGGACGAAGAAAAAGTAAAGAGGAAGTGAGGATAGTGACTGAAAGGGGAAAAGGAAGGTGCACAGAATGCACAGGATGTTACATTTCTGATTTCATGCCAAAACTGTCCTAAAAGAAGAAGCCAAGCATGCTTGAGCACGTCCATGGCCTAAAGAAATATGCTTATCTCATCCCCATCTTGATGGAACTTTATTGGCTTCCCTTGCTGCCCCAAACCACCTTAAAAACCAGCGGCATCATTTACAAAGCCATCACAACCAGCACCACCGCTTATCTTGCATACAAGCTCACCCTCACTGGTGGTTCTCAGCACACCCCAGCAACGAGACTATCAGACTGCAGACTAAGAAGTGTAAAAAAGAAAAAAACAAGGCAACAGGCCTGTTCCATTTAACTACCCAGGATCTGGAACAGCATCCCTGTACCAATCAGGACCTTCCCAGTGCTGGTCCGATAAAGGAAAGAGCTGCAGACTCTATCTTTAAACAACGTTGTATCACAGTGCATTAAACATTCACAATGCAGCTACCTCTCTTTGCAATTGTTGACTTTATGCTTGTCTTTGACCCTGTACATCACTCCACAGCTTTTTGGCTAAGTTTGCTCTATAGAAATTCCATATACGCACACACATACATACAATCATACATACATGCATACATAAATACATACATACATATTTACACGATAGGGAGGGGAGACGAAAGGCAAAATGAGGAATTAAAAGCTGTACGCATTGTAATTTCTATCATTAGTGAAGTAGGTGTAGTAACAACAGTTCTCAAGGTTACGAGGGGCTCACTGCACCTCAGTTATGGTTGTCTTTTAATATTGAACTTTAAATTGAGAGGGGCATTTTTATTGCTTGCATGAGGGGCCAGAACAATCTTGGGGGCATATTATCAAGAACAGTGTTCAAAATTATCGCCGGTTTAGTTATCGCCCCCCGCCCCCCCCCCCCCCCCCCCCCCCCCAAAAGAAGCCTTCAGCCCAGCATTGCTTATCATGTCCGGGCAAGGACTGTTACAGAGAATGGCTACAACAACAAGAGGGACTGGGGAAGATTATTGACCTAAACATGCATCAGTTCCCTAAAACAAGAGAACATAGGCCACCCATACCTAGCTGTCAAAGGGACACTTATGGTTTTATTTTATATCTTTATCGTATTTTGTTGGTATAATTACCAAAGTAAACACATTTGGCATACATTAACCTCACTTTGTGTCAGGAAAAGGAAGTCAGAAACATTTCAGTCAAATGTTGCCCTATAGCCACCAGATATATGCATGTTAGTAATCAAGGACACAACACTTGACCCATCAAAACATTCCAAAGAGCTCATTTTGTTGCCTCCTGTTTTATGTATAGGCAAGGAATGTATAGGCTACACCACTGAATTGATTTTCATGGTATAAGGAGAAACCCGATGATGAAGCATGCCACCTCTGGGTGGGTGAAGGCTTTTGTCCTAAATAGGAAAGAGTCCCTAGGATGTGAGTTATAGATCTTTTTCTTTGCTGCATGTGACCTACTGAATCTCTTCATGTGCTATATAGAGAATATATAAACAGCTATTTCTAGCTGAGAAAGGAATGCTGTGCGATCCACCTTAAAAAACTTGATTTATAGGCTTGCTATTTTATGCTTCTGCTAAATTTTAGCGTAGCACTTAGAAATAATAGCAAGAAGGTGCTATGATGTAAGGAATGCACTATACGACTGTTCACATTGTAGTCGCTGGCCATGTCATGCATCACTGCATTTATGGTTACCATTCATATTTATGCACTAGACTTGGGTTTAAAAAATATATATATTTTTACCACATATTTCTTAGTGCTATTTTTAGTGTGATATTTATTAATGAAAGAGGAGTTGGATTTTCGCTCTGTCTCTGAACTTATCTAAAGGGACTAATTATGACCAGAAAACACCACGCTCACAGCATTGATTAGTGGGTCGGGTATGGGTCATAGTCCAACTGGATTTCTAATGTGTGCTTGTGTATTGAATTAAGACTATTTACGAGATGGTTTGCACCACACAACGTGGTACATGTACCATGTAAGATTTATGATGCCACACAGGGCCACTTTGTGTGGACCAGAATCGCTCCATAAATCTGGAGTAAAGCAACAAAGCGCTCATCACTGCGTTGCCTTACCCTGCCCTGGGAAGTTGTTCCATGGGCACTGCGTGGGTGTTCCCATGCAACTCTCATGGTGTTTGACTCATTCCCAGATTTATCAAACCTGGTAGACCTGGGAATGCGCCTAAAAGATACGCCTTCGTAGGAGAGGCATAACGAGGAGACATATCTTTATTGCAGCACACATAGAAAGAGGAATATGCCTCTCAGGATTGTTTTTGTGCAGGAAGATCTCCCTTCCTGCATTCAACATAGGCACCCTTGCACCATGGTGGAAGGGTGCCTGCCCTGGTACTAGGCTGCGAAAAGGGGGTTAGCGTAGGGGTAAAGGCACAAATGCGCAGGATTGCCCTGAATACGCTGCATTCCTGCCCTTTCCCTGTCATGCAGTGCATCGCAGCAATGTGACTTGCTGCTCTGCACTTCGACAGAAGTTCGTAAATAGATCCCTAAGTCTGTGCATCAAGGTTAGAAATCAGAGCCTAGTGGCTCTGGGGAGGGGGTCTGGGTCATGACAGCTGGAGTAGATGAGAGCTTTTGGGCTCTTGTAGTACTGGAGCAGATGTGGATGCTATTATGGTGAATAGCAATTGCCTTACACTTTTGTAGGTGTGTTTTTGTATTTTCATGTCCTTCCTTTTTCCCTTTCTTAATTTTCCCTTTACTCTTCTTTTTTAATAGTACATCTTCCCAATTCTCCAGTCACTCCTCCATGCTCTTCCTACATTACAGCAAAAATTGTTAACTATGCGGAGTTCTTTATGCTTGTGGCAGAGAACTCCAAGACATGAGAGATCGAAGAGCAAAAGATCTCGGCCTCCATCTCAGTGATTATCATTTGTGAGTACATAAATTATTATGGAAGGAGCACTACTTTGCATACTCATAAATGCTCTGCTGAATAGGCCTCTTTGTGAGGGTAAAGGTAACCCCAATATCCTAAGCTGGGGTCAAAAAACAGTTAGAGGCAGATTTTCAAAGAGCTTGGTGAGTTAGCGTCACAAAGTTGACACTAACCAGTGCAAAATGTTTTTTGTGGAATTTACTTTCTAGCGCAAAATGTTTTGTGCTGGAGAGCACCCTAAAAGTAGCACAAAGCTAGGGGGCATTAGATTGGTGGTACATGGGCATTACCATGCAACCACACATGCCTTTTTGATGCAAAACCCCATCTACAAAGAATTGTAGACAGGGTTTTGTGCCAAAAGTTAATGTCAAAGGAGCTGCTAACAGGAAAATTAAAATCATTTCTCCATACTTTCCTAACTTTGCATGCGTGCTGCACTGTGCAGTACCCATTCAAAGTGGAAAAAGCGTTTGGACTTGTCTAGGCATAGTACTTGTACAGGAAGGAAGTGCACCCTTCCTGTACAAAACCTATGCTAGATTCAGGCACACACCTTAGCGCTATGGCACTAAAGTGTGTGCCTAGCGCACGGCAGCTGAAATCAGCACCGGCGCCTGAAATAGGGGAGGAGAGAGCCATATCTCTGAAGATGTGGAACTCCCCTGCACCTTCCTGTCATGCAACGCAGCGTAGACTCTTTGGGGGCTGCACGTTGTTGTGTGTGTTATTTTTTTTATTTGGCCCTCTGTGCTTATGCACAGCAACTGCTTTTTTGACGCTATGTTCGTTTTGTGCGGCAACTGATGTACTAATCAGTCTAAGTGCATGCATCACCATTTGTTTCCTTCAGGGTGAGCAGCCTTCAGCTGAGAGTTTGCCAGGCCCACAGCTGACATCTTTGTTGAACCCCAGTTTCCGTGCTGAAAGAAAGTATTAGTGTCAGTCCTGAAGGGAAGATTAATGAGAAGCTCTTGAGAGGAAACTAAAACGGAATTTAATGAACTGTATCTTGAAAAGGGAAGTCAGAGCTAAAGTTGGCATGCAGAAATGAGGTTGTGTTTAAACATAGGTGTAAGCTTTCAGGTTTAGCTACCTGCTAATAGGATGTTCTTTTCGACTCACAAGATTTTGTGATATGTTGAATGATGTTGGGATGAAGGCACAATAGTTTACAGCATGTTTAGTTTTTACTTAATGAACACGATACGTTCCACTCTTGTATGTATAACACACGTTGAAAAGAAAATGTGGGGCTATTTTTCAGCATTCGTTTTAAGAGTCCAATTCTATCTATATAGGGCAGCTAAATTCAACACAGAGGGGCAAACAAGGTATCATAGGTGCACCTACCACCGCTTCATATATATACAAGCAAGAGCTGCAGATAGATTTACAATTTACACAGCAAACATTTACATGTGGATTTCTACACTACTGCATTTAGAGGTAAGAGCAGGAAGCAGGTGCTTCCATGGTGCTCAGGATGGAGTATGTGGCCTTTAGTAAGGTGGTGGACATCCACAAAGTTGTATGATATTTCCATACCTTCCCAATGCTTTCCCTCCCCATTTGCATCTATAGATTTACTGTAAAGAAAGTCTGGGGTAAGGGAGCAAACAGAGTGAAAAACTTCATTAAACGCCCATATCTCATGGTGGTTTAGGGAAAGGATTCCACCACCAGAAAAGATATTTCCTGGCCGAGAGTATTTAAAAAAAGCTACATTTCTTATACCAGGTAGCATTACATAGCATACCATCGCATAACAATATAACATGCACAGCATAGCATGCTGGTATTGATGGCTTTCTAAATAATGCAGCTGTTTTTGATAATGGTGCAGACTGGCAAGTGGAGCCAATGTAGTTCCATCAAGATGGTGATGTGATCATATTTATTCAAGTCCTGGACGAGACGTGCTGTGGCCTTAAGGATATCCTTAAGGGTTTCTAGTGTGGACTCCAGGAGGCCATTGAGTAGTGTGTTACCACCAGCCAGGTGCAAGAGTACGACGGCTTTCTAAAAAAATGTTTTACTTTCCTTAGAAGAGAGAGCTGGTACTGAGCAGTCTTTGTGGGTTTTTTTGACAATGTGTTCATTGAGGATGGTGTCCAGGATGAATCCAAGTGACTTGGCGTTCAGTGAAATTTGGGATTTGAAATCGTCACAGTTCATGTCATTGAGCCATGTTTGTGCTGTTTCTTCTTTGTTTTTCATAGCTCATAAAAGGAATTCCGTTTTGGTTAGACTGAACTTCAGGATGACACTGGAGATCCAGGTCTGGATAATGTGCAGGCAGTGTTTGAGGCACTGAATGGCTGAAGCAGAGGAGCCGTTCAAGTAGAGTTGTGCATCATCTGCATATTGGGGAATCTTGATGCTATTATCTATGAGTAGAGCACCAGCTGGCACCATGTAAAGGATGAAGATGTCGGATGACAGCATGGAACCCTGGGAGTTTTGCAGGTAATCAGTATTTTTTGGAACCTGGAGGTGCAATATGAACAAATTAAGGTCATTTGGAAATGTAGCGGACATTGTCTGTTAATCCCATTCAAAACTCCAGGTTGCCTTTGAGGGTGGGATGGATGGCTCTGGCAAAGGGAGCTGAGAGGTCCAAAAATATTAGGAGGCAGCAGTCATCTTCATTTGTAGTCAGGAGGTTATTGCCAACAGTATGTATGGTAGCGGTCTCCATGCTGCAGCATGAGCTGAAGCCAGATTGGTAGTCATGCAGAAGATAATTTGCATTAATGTCATCATGTAGTTGAACATACTGCTTTTACAATGATTTTGCTTATGAATGGTAGGTCAGTGCTTGGTAGGTATTTGGTGAGTTCCTCAGGGTCAAATGTAAGTTTCTTTAGGAGTGGGAGAATCTGTCCTGTCTGGAAAGCTTCTGGGAAGATGCCTTGAGAGAGGAAGGCATTCACAATGGCAGGTAGGGATGAGAGAGCATCCCCAGTGAGCATTGATGAAGGACAAGTTAAGACTTCATCTTCATAAGAAGTGGCAAGGCCTGCAAGAGATAAGGCTTTGAAGGGTAACCACTGCCGGATTCTACAGATACAGATGGGTGAAAGAGATGAAGTAAGCTTGGTGTTGTTGATGTGCTGCCAGATAGTCTGTATTTTGTCACTGAAGAAGAGGTGGATGTCATTGCACATTTATGTGGAGAGAGGAATAGGTGGGTCTGGCAGGGGGTTGATGTAATTTAATGCTTCATTGTCTTAAAGAGTGTTCTGCTTCTATTGATGACTTCATTTGTTATGTTGTTATAGTACTTTACTTTTGCAGATGTGATGAGCTGTATGCTTGTTGAACTGAGAGTCTTCGGTGTCATGGGTTTTCTTCCTTCTTCTGTCCTGTGGGTGGATGGATTCTTTATTTTCATCAAGTTCTTTAAAGTTTCTGTGGGGCTGAAGGCTTTGACATGCATTTTCATTTTTAATTTAGGGCATGGATTTTCAAATAGTTTTCCAAACAAGTGTTGAAATTGTTTAGAAGACTGTTGGCTTTGGACATGGAGTTAATAGTGTAAGGGATGAGTTTGAGCATTAGATTGTCTATGGAGAAGCCTTGAAAGATCTGATTTTTTGGTCTTTTTTTTAGGTTGATCTTGGTTTGTTGGTAGGACGGTGAGGAGGGAAATAGGGATGGTGAAGCGTCAGTCCAGTACAGGAGTACGGAGAATTGCATTGGATTGTTGATGATGTTCAGAACACAAGTTCAAGGATATGGCCTTTTGAGTATGTTAGTTAGTTGTGTGACATTTTATCATGTTGAGTGTGTCAAAGAGGTTGAGGAAGGTGTCTCATAGTTTTTTAATTCCTGTAGTCTGGGTGGTTCAAGTCACTCAAGAGGGTAGTGTGGGCATAGCAGATGGATGCGGTGGCTAGAAGATCTGAGAATTCATCAATGAAGTCCTTGTTCTGTGCGGAAGGCCTGTAGATGAGGGAAGTGGTGGTCTGAGCTTTAGAGAGCTGGAAATGGTATGCCAAGAACTCCATGAAGTTAAGTGTTACATGCTTACCTAGAGTGTAGGATCAGAAGGACTTACAGATGAAAGCAATGTCTCCCTTCTCATTTGCATATTTCACAGGATGAATGCTGTAGTATGTGGGAAAACATACATCTTAGAAGTGTGATGATAAGGAGTAAACTATGTGTCTGTGATGAAGAGGGCATCATGCTTGTGAAACATGATGAGGTCTGCGATGTCTGGAGAGTGAGCTTTAATAAGCTTAAGTTAGAATGGAATGTGTGTTCTGTAGTTTAAGGATGTGTGGTAGTTAATGGAATGTGTTTGTGGTTGGATCTATGTGTTGTGTGAATGCCATGTGAGTGTTTGTACCCTCCAGATCTCGGTGTAATTGTGGGAAACGCCAGAAATAGGTGCTCGGTTAGGGGCATAATTATATCTAATCATCTCAATTTCAATGGATCGGGAGTTGTAGTCCAAGGCCAGGTGACTTCCTGTGCAGATGCAAGATTGTTAGGAATGAACCAAAAATGACATCATTGTAATTAAGGTTTGAGCATAACTTTACTTCCTTCACTGTTATAAGCAACTAATTTTGATGTTGTGAATACACAATCTTTGGTTCTGATATGCATTAAAGGTGTTTTCGTAAGATGTAATACAAACAAACTTTCATCAGTATAGTATAGTTGACACTTTTACCTATAAACTATTTCGCTAAGCAAAAACCACTTTCTTAAGAAAAATTGACCCAATTCACAAACTGCTTTTTGTAGTACATAAAGTACTCATAGTGTAGTGCTACTTTAAATGCAAGTCACAGACCTCTGACTTGAGTGGTGGGAAAAATACAGCATGATTATTAAAAATGGATGTGGTTTATGGAAATTTAAGGAAGGGTTTTGGCGTGACATGCTAATACAAAACACTCACCTACAAAGGAGTAATTACTATTCACAAAATACACATCTAGTTACTGTAACCCTAAAAGTATCAAAACAGGCTTATGTAATGCATTTAAGCCTTGGAGTAAGTCAAGCTCGACATATGGACAACCACTGGTTCTGCAGCACACTACCATAGAAGTAAATGGAGGCAGGCAATTAAAATAACACCCCATGGGAATATTAATGCTGAACTTATTAGATTTTCATGACCTTTAAACTATATATATATATGTTGGCACCTTATTAGAGGAGATCTTACCATAGGCCCTCAGGTGAAAAAAGCATCCTGTAATAACATATAGAAAATCAAAATCTTTGAAAGACCATATAGTCAAGAGTGAGTAGCTAGAAAATATGGGTAGGCAAACTTGGTTACAACAGAGAGAGTGATTTAAAATATGTTTAAAATGTAAGGCATGCCAAAATGGGGAGAGCCTCACTGATTTGAAAACAGTTTTTAATAAAACTATAAAGATAAGAGGTTGTCTAAACTGCAAATCAAGCTTTGTTGTATACATTTTAAAATGCCCATGTGAGAAAATATATATAGGGAGCACAACATTACCGGCCCATAAAAGAATCCTGCAGCACAGAAGAGCAATAATCAATAAAAACAGATGTTACCCTGTAGCCAAGCACTTTGAGAAAAATCACCAAAGTGATCCAAACCTGATGCGATATAGCTGCATAGCAGAGATACCGAGAAAAAGGAGGGGTGGTAACAGAGAAAAAGAATTGCTAAAGCTGGACACTTATTTTATCCTTGAATTTGATAGCAAAGTCCCTAATGGATTGAATATTGATGAAGATTTATTTACATGCCTGTAATAATAACTGCGGTAGAGTTTGCACATTCAAGAGAACCATTTTTAATGAAATTTTTTGAGAAGAACAATGGATACTAGCACTTTATCACTAAGCACTTTAGAATTCGAATACGCATTAGCACTAGCACTGGCACTTCTCAAAATCTAAAAACAATAAAGAAAAAATATATTAAGACTAAAAGTTAAGTAAGCACAAAGCACTTTAAATGAGTAAGGCGGACATGTTAAGGTACATATAGGAGTTCTATATGTAAATAGGCAGCAAGGGAGCAACAAGCACTGATGCACTTTATATTTAAAGGAGAATTATTCTTTTTATGAATACATCTTTTGTTTTTAGATTCATCAAATAATTTGGAATTGTCTGTTTCAAAGGTATTTTAATGTTGAAACTATGCACTTGCATTGGAAATGATTGAGTATCATGTGAAACAAAACCTGTTCCAAAATGGCACCCGCATGTCCTGCCTTGGGCTGCAATGGTGGTTGTCCCTTTTCTATGTCAATTTATGCTAGCGTTGATTGTGTGTATTTAAAGTAACTGAAAATGGAGGTCTGTATCATGAACAAGGCTGCGTGTAGCAGCCAAAATGCGTGGATGCCGTGCCGTCACTCGGAAAAAAAAATGTTGAGTGTATCTCCTTTGGAGTGCTGGTTAATTTCTGGAAGGAGAAAGGAGTTGGTAATTATATATATGTAAGTATCTTGATTGCCTAGCAAGAGCACACTTGACCACAAGAAAACCTATAATGCATAGCTTCAAAATGGGCACTCACATTTCCCAGAGATTGTAAAGGGTTTCTGGCTTTATGGGAAATGACGTTTCATTCAGTCAGTTTTGCGATTGTGTCCCTCAAAGATGTAAAGCGTTTGCCAAGTAGTGCTGATACTCCAAGTGCACTTCAAGCATTTCCTTCCCTTGAATGATTGTAGTGCTAATAAATTAATTGTACAACACTCAGCTGGCAGAAAAGTGCAGAAAGATAAACTCAAGCCACATATCATAACAGTCTGCTTTGCACAAATGGCCACAAATCCTACTGATGAACTCGTATTTTTCTTAGATTGTCAAAGTAGTTTGATGCAATTTTTTATGTCACCATACCCATTTCTGCTCTTGACAAACCCTGCTTGCTTTTTGCAATGCATCCTCTAATGGCCTCTTATTGGCTATAAAATAGGATATATTAAGACTGCTAGTCCTTTCATACTCTAGATCTATGTAAATTGCATACACAATGTGGTACTTAAGAAGAGGAACTTGGGGCAAAGCAGCAAACCTTTAAGCTAATACCTCTACTAGTCTGTGTCTGGGAGATGCCAACACCCATTTGCATATGTGTAAGGAAGCTAGCACACGGGGGCATGGCTAACCACCAAACAAGGCGGACGCAATGTGAACGAGCTCCACGCCTGGATCAGCAAATCCTGAAGAATCCAATGCAACTGGGTTCCATCCACAACAGACACATCGACTGTGAGCTTGCAGAGTGTCTGTAGCGCGGATTGACCACTGTTGCGCTGTCTAGCGTCCCCGTAACCACCGATCAATGTTTAGAATGACGGAAGAAAAGCGTGTGTGCTGCCAGACTCAGAAAGCGGAGGGCTGGCACCGGACTGCTGCGGTGGTGAACCGTAGTAACAGCGGAGCATATCGGCCCCCAGCCACCTTCCTGCGAACGAGGCTTGCCGGATTCTGTGTACATGGCATAGTGGTGTGCGTGCATAGCTGAACCGACGCAGCCTGAGCCTACCCCACCTGTGAGAGGTGATGTAACTCATTGGAGGTTGACTGGTAGCAACACGCTGGTCACTGTGCATGCTGGGCCCAATCGCTGTGACTAGACCGGCTGGGGCCGCCTGACGCAGCTGGGGACCTGCTGTGGAACTGGGATGACACCGGACACCTCGCCTTTCATCTTCCGCTGGAAGAGGCTGCTGAGGGATACTGGGGTCTACGCTGGCCTTTGGTTCCCTGTCCTTCGGTGATGACCCTGGTCCCTGTTGGGGGATCAGGAGGGAGCATTGACATAGGTGCATCATGCTGGTAACCACACCGCACCAGTAGCAGGAGAAAGGTCTTCCCCACACTGAGTTCCTGTGCTCATTAATCTACACAGGGTGGCCTACACCGCAAGAAGAGAAGCAAAAAGCACCAATCAGTGTACTCATCCTGCAGGTATAGCGGACCACATCCCAGCGTTGAACTAGTAAGCACCACGTCATGGGGCGCCCCAAAGGAAAATTACCCGGCACCAACGCGGCCGGCACGCAGCAACTGGAAAAAACAGACACCCCCACCCAGTTAACAAATTGTTTCCCACCCACTAATCCAGAGACAACTCTGGATAAATTAGACCTAATCCTGCAAGAGGTGAGAGACTCGAGGACATTTATTGAACAACAAATTGGCTCCCTAACAACTTGTTTTGCTCTCCTAATGGCAGATCACGCCAAACTGGCCACCACTGTAAAAGACAAAAAACTCACCCTGGCGGAGATGTTACCACAGCATAGGGAACATGCCGCGCAAATAACACAATTGCAACAACAGGTATAAGGGCTCGAGGACAGGGTCGACGACGCTGAAGGGAGGTCCCGATGGAACAATGTCTGAGTCATAGGTCTGCCAGAAGGCTGTGAAGGGCCAAACGCTACTAAGTTCATGGAGCAATGGTTTTGCACACATATGGCCCCTGAGGACCTCTCGGATTTCTTCTGCGTGCTAAGCGCACACAGAATACCCACTGGCAGGCCGACAGCAGGAGCTCCACCCCGCCCTATGATTGCCAGAATATTAAACTTTAGAAACCAGGACATGTTACAGAAAGACAGGGAGCAGTCTCAAATCCACTATGAGAACCAAAGGGTGTCATTGTACCCAGATTACACTATGCTAGTACAGCGCAGACAATCCCTATACCAAGAGATCAAAAAGAAGCTCAGAGCCCTAGACATTAAATATGCATTGTTGTTTCCAGCCCGATTGAAGGACATTCATGACCAACAAAAGCTGTTCTTTGACACCCCAGAAGAAGCGGAAGAATGGCTGGAGATCATGTTCCCCCGACGGAATCTGGGTCCTCCTCACAAAGCATCCCCTGGGCCCCAAAGCGCACTCAAAAATTACAATCACGCCGTAACAAACCAATCAACAACTTAAGGCCAGGAACCCCACACCGAAGCAGGCCCTGAAGGGGCGCACAGTGGTAATAGCAGCAGCAAGCACATTTAGAGACTGCAATCACCTCTCAACCTCTGACTCCTCAGAGGATAATACTGTACACTATGACTCTGAGAATATCTTAGCATTGTTCAGAACTGTGACACCTCAAACTGCTGATGATTTCCTGGGATAACGAGATACCAGGCATGGAGACCTGGAGAGCGCAGATCGAACACTCCGTAAGGTAACCTAGGGCATCCGCCAATAGCGGTGCACACACCCTTTCCCAGTCGCGACTTGGATATATTGGTAAACATACCTGGTCCGGGCCGCAGTGAGCTAGTCTGCTACTTACCTCACAATTCAGGTCTCATCAGAAATCGCCCCCCTAATGGCGAAAGCAACGTATAACTTGTTAAATGTTCATACTGTTGTGATTCCAGTTTGGACCAGCACAGTTCCAGTGCTGGACCGTGTATTTAATGTTATAGTTAGGGGTTCTTGGAATCTGGCACACCCCAAATTCTGCACTGCATGCCGTCGCACCTGAAAGATCCAATGCCTAAGCAAAACACATCCAGCAACACAGCACATGCAGGCCACTTATAATATAATCACCTGGAATGTCCTGGGGCTGAGTTCCATACAAAAGCGCAGTAGAATACATGCGCAGTTGAACAGGCGCAAGGCGCACATAGTGTTCATACAGGAGTCCCACCTCACTGGAGCTGAAGTAACTAAATTGCGTTAGAATTGGAGAGGCCAGGTATTCTCCACATCATATTCAGCCTTTGCTAGAGGGGCAACAATCTTGGTCAGGAGCGGAGTCACGTTTAAGGCACTAGAACAGCGAACGGACCCATTGGGGAGGTACATATTAGTACAAGGCACACTGGATGGTATACAAGTAGTGCTGGGCAGCTTTTATGCCCCAAGATAAATTCCTCATGGGTCTGAGTTGGCAAGCTGGGCAGCTTATCCATGGATATTAGACGGGGATTACAATGCTGTCATGGACACTAGCAAAGACCGCTCACATCCCCCAGTTAAGGGTTCAGGGACCATAAAACAAGCAGAGGCACTATGAAGATGGTCAGATGGTTGGGCAGTGGGGGACGTAAGGTGCCTGAAAAACCTGACAAGTCGAGAGTACTCCTTTTTCTCCCCAACCCATCAACTCCACCCCTGGATGGATAGGATACTCTCCTCTATTCCCCTTACTGCACAGGTCACCCACACCACATATCTAGGGTAGATTTTTTTCTGACCACAACCCTCTGGAGATCACTCTAACCTAGGGCAGAATTCCCACCCTGGTCCCCACCTGGAAATTATGGCCACAAATGCTGGAAGACCCCATCTTCCGTAGCGCATTAGCAGTGGGCATCACAAACTACTTCAAAGAGAATGCTTGCACAGCCTACACGTGTCATACAGAGTCGGATGTATTCAAAACTGTGATACGTGGCATAGCCATAAGCACCACAGCAGGGGCAAGGCAGGAAATAAATAATAATTTAAAAACAGTTGAGAATACCATGAATAAATTAGAACAAGAAGTGGTAGGTGACCCTGTACAGTCAGCGCCACTACAGAAGGACTGTATTAGGCAAGCAGAATTGCTGGAAACCCTCAGACAAATAGATTACAAATCATACACCCAGATAAAACATATTGAGGCTGATAAGTCTGGCGCGCTTCTCGCACGTATAATGTGAGACACGCCTCTCACTACAACAGTATATGAAATAACCACGCAGGGAGGGGACACTGTAAATACTCAACCGGAAATCAATGAGGCTTTCTACGCATATTACGAATCACTGTATCAAACCCCCCACAGTTAGCAGATGAACCCTTAAACGCTTTTCTGGATAAGCCAACATTCCCCCAACTGAATCAAGCAGCCCAAGACGACCTATCAGGCCCCATCACTAAAACAGAAAAAAAGAAGCTATTTGGGAATACCCACCTACCGATAGAATTCTTTGCTACTTTCTCGAACGCCCTGATGCCCTAACTAGAACAACTATACCAATCTGCGGTGGACACAGGGACCCTCCCATCCACTACAATGCAGGCCTTAGTAATATCCCTCCCTAAGCCGGGTCGAACGACAACGGACGTTTCGGGGTATCAGCCCTTTCCACTCCTTTCCATAGAGAACAAAATATTGAGCAAAATCCTGTTGCGCCGTCTACTCCCATATTTACACAAGTTAATCCATCCAGATCAATGCAGCTTTGTACCAGCACGCAGCACTTCCCTGAATATTAGAATACTTTACCATATAATGGACTCAACCCCTGTAGGTGACCATAATGCAGGCTGCATTACGCTAGACTTTTGACAGGCATTCAACACCCTCATATGGGACTACATGGTCGAGACCCTTGAGAAATTTGACATACCACCAACATACTTGAAGCGGGTAAAACTCCTATACTCAACCCCCACAGCACGGGCCCGCACTGGAAATCACATTTTGCATGCATACCCGGTTAGCAGAGGTACACGCCAGGGATGTCTCCTATCCCCCCTATTATTTGTGCTTGCATTAGAACCCTTGGCCATCAGATTATAGACATCTGCAGAACAGACAGACATTACGTTAGGTAACTCCACATATATTATATCTGCTTACGCAGATGACATAATCATTGATACCAAGGGCCTAATCAACGATCTAGGGCCGACACCGGCGGTGTTCTCATAATTTGAATGGATTAAGGGCCTCGCCATAAACAAGATAAAGTCCCAAGCCTTTTTCTTCTGTCCTGGAAAACATCCAGATGTAATCCAGTTTGAGCAACTGTCCCTCGCTGTAGCACAGCACACCTTCAAGTACCTAGGTATACAAATTTATAGGACCTCACAAGATTTAATAGAGGGTAACTTAACCAAAGCAATAAGGTCACTTTGATCCCAGACTACCTTTTGGATCTCGTTGCCGCTGTGATGGGGCATGTGGCTATATCCAAGATGGTGGTTCTCCCACAGCTCTTATATTTCTTTACAAATCTGCCAGTGTTAATCCCCACCGCTGTATTTAAATCACTAGACATTCTATTATCAGATCTGATATGGGGGACTGGCCGCCGAAGAGAGGACCTAATCAAACTTCAACTGGACAGAGATAAAGGAGGACTGGGTGCACCTGATATCTGTGCATATTGTTATATGAGCCAACTTCGATGGCTATCATATTGGCTTGCTGGACGCAATTAGCACAAATTAGGATACATGTCCCAAGACGTTAACGAAGGTACTCTGCAGACACTAATACTACCTCGTGCCACGATTCCTTTGGGTGCCCCGACATTGCTGCGCACTGCGCTCAAGTACTGGAAAAAGACACTACACTATACACGCCGGTGCTCCTCATACGCAGATAACACACCGCTACTAGGTATTCCTACACCCACGGACCTAATCACTAAACGGAGCATCCTTAAATGGTGTGAAGGGGGGGGTCACCACAGTGGGGGCGCTGTTCGACAATGGACCCTAATAGATCACGAGAACATCAGGAAAAATGGTATACCAGGTAATCTATACATAACACACGCTACAATACTCTACTATGTCAAAAGACACTGGGCCCCAATTAGGAAAGAACCCCCAACGCACAAACTGGTGCAGACAATTTATCTAATGGGGGAAGGACGTCACCTTACGAAATGGCTGTACAAAGGCATTAGGGCGAAAACAGCGATTCTTCTTACTGAGCTACGAAACAAATTGGCCAAGTATCTTGAGAAAGATCTGACCGATAAAGAATGGAATGCAAAGTTAGAATACCCCAAAAAGGTGTCCCGCAATGCCAAATTCAAATCCTTTCAATACATGATTTTGCATAGGGCCTACCTTACCCGCACCGTCTGCAACGCATATTTCCGGACACACATTGCCCTAGATGCGGGACGACGGAAGCTGATATCATACATATGCTATGGTCATGCCCTGTGCTTACAGAATTTTAGAAGAGGGTAGTCTCGAACATTAGAACGGTGACAGGTCTACCTGTAGGGGAAACAGCCTGCAGCTGTCTGATGGGTATGCACTGGCGCTCAAAATCACAAAAGGTGCCTATTACGCTTCCCTGACCTAGCACTACTGATAGCTAAGTGCTCCATAACAATGCGGTGGAAGTCAGCTAGGCCCCCAACAGTTTACACATGACATGGGTAAGTGGTGAGGTGGGAGAGTGCAGAAACGCTGCCAAAAGGCAGAAGGAAGTCCGAGGTCTACGTAAAAATCCCAGTTAGATGGATTGGGACCTTATAATGAAAGCATTTGAGGCTCTTGAACCTACGCACATCCTCGCAGTACAGGATGCATAGTTGAGACCAGCATGCCAGTCCCTGCACAATTAAACTAGTCCTAAGAATAGTTCTGACACACAACACTATTGCACGTACATGGAATGCCCCTACAAGCAATAATAGGGTGAATAAGGCAGTACCAAAAGACAACACTACAAGCAGGGGTGGAGCCAGTTGAGATGGGTGGGGGAGAGGAAAGCTAAGAAGTTTAGAATTAATGGTAATGCACTTGTGAAAGTACCCGGGCCATATTATCAAGAAAGGGCGATACATTATCGCCTCTTTTATCGGCAGGAAACTGCCACTAATGCAGCGATAATGGGCTTGATAATATGCGCTTGTGAATTCCCATAGAAGCCCAGGTTCTGGTTTTAACCTGGGCTTCTATGGGAATTCACAGGGGCATATTATCAAGCCCATTATCGCCGCTTTAGCGGCAGTTTCCTACCGATAAAAGCGGCGATAATGTATCGCCCTTTCTTGATAATATGGCCCCCTGTTACTTTGCTGTAGATATCAACGGACTGATTATTGCTCTGTATAATACGTCATAAGGTATGCTTAGCTTGACAACTTAAAGCTTTGATCAAATACCAAATGTAAATGTACTGCATACTACTGTACTACATGCACCCAATGACCCTATGCTTGTATAAGTTCCAAAAACTTGAAAAAAACAATAAAGTGTGTTAAAAAAAAAGAAGCTATCACACTGAACACGCCTTGTCTTCTTTTCTGGTCACAGTCCACCTTTGGGCGAGTTCATACCAATATGCGTGCGTAGTGTTTCTCCTTACATAAGACTGATATATGGTAATTCGATGGTCGTTCCCTTCAGCTTCAATCACTGTTTGGTCTCAATGGTGGCCAAAGAGCTACCCAATGTCTTCCATATGATTGTGTAAAATATTTATAATAGTTCCAGAATTATGAGATTAGGTTTAAACAATTTCATGAAGCAGTATGTTGAAAAGAGTATTCTTCACATTTTTCATGTTCCAAGTCCTTAATCAATACCACACAATTAGGCATTGAGTTACACGGCATCGTGAGTTCTTGTGCTTCCTGTAGAAGTTGAAAAGATCCAGTGACACATTCAGTGATGAATATTGTTTAATCAGGTTTTATACAGTCATGCTTGTGGGACTGCATTTTGCACACAATTGGTGTCTTCAGCCAAACATCATGCATGCACAATCTAAAACATTACCAAACAGTGCACTGGATAGACTCATTTTCTCTGACCAAACACAATGAGACCAGATCACCAAGATCCCAGTCGATCTGGAATCCCAGCCCAATGCGTAAAAGTCCAGGTTTTGGAATCTCCATGAGACCATATAAACGATAAAAAAGAGTTATAACAATTATGAAAACATACCATGCCAGAACGTAATGTATAATTAATCATTCATATTTCCTTTATTTGCAATATAATTGGCCTCTGTACCCGGGTCTATTCTAAGTCTAAATCATTGAATTGGAGTTTACATTTTTCCTTAAATGGATGTATTGTTTAAGATACGTCAAAAACAGCATTTCTCCACAGCATAATTAAATAATTTTTTGAAAATGCCACCATTTTGTTCCCTTTGGTTGACAGGGCTGAAATCCTTCCCACATGAAGTAAATATTAACTTGCTGTCTCAGATACTTTACTCCAATATTGACCAAATATTCCTGTGTGCATTGCGGAAGTTGCAGTGAATCTTAAGACAAAGTGAATATGCAACTCACTAAAATGTAGGTGCTTAAAGGATTGTAGCACTGAATAGCCAAGAGCAAAATGTTGTAAGGTAAGTGCATATAGAGGAAGTATAAAGGTACCATTCCTAACACCACGTTTTCCTGCCTTAAAGATATTTATATCATCATGGGATATATATATGTGGAGTGTCGAGTTAGGTGTAGATAATCTTCACTTACTTACCTTTCGATACTTTGTATTCGATACTTTTTTTCTCAATATTTGCCTCCCTCGATATTCTGGCTTTGATATTTTTACTGGCACTCCCTCTGATTAATTATCAGAATATGAAAGAACGCCCTAGGATCCGTCACTACCCCTCACTGGATGACACCACCGCGAAGCGCAAGGAATTTAATGACATAATTCTCGCTCCTCTGATGCGCCATGTCAGGGCGCTCTGAAGAATGTGGCTATGGATTTTTTACAGAAAGGAATGGAAGTGTTAATTCTGACAGCATGGAGTCTATTGTGTCTGGGAATTTTGATTTCTTTAAGCTTTCGTCGAGCTTGTTCAACCATGGCCAATCTGTCAGTGGTGTTTTCTGCTAACAATCTGTCCAATGCAAACCCTGACATGGCTTCTGCATTCCAACTTCAATATGCCGGTCAATCGCACCCATGCCTCCGCCCAACAAATCGCTTTCCATCTACTTCATTTCCTATTCATTCTCACATTTCTTTCTTGTAAAAAAAATTGCATTTTAGGGGTAGTACGCATTTTGCACACCTGAGCATTATTTGGAGACCTTTCTTCAAGTCACATGCAAATATTAATTGATTGTTCTTTGCCCCACCTATGGCTTGTCGGTAGAAGTGTGCAAAGCTTTTATTACTTAAGTGTTTCATAAGTCACAAACATACCAGACCATATTTAAATTGTGATGACCCCCCACCTGCTCAGCAGTGACCGCCCGCTATATCTATAGATGTTTGCCAACACTGCAGGATTTTTTCACCGAAAATACTCCAGCTGACATGAAGGGAGCAAGCATTGTCTGCTAGTCTGCCTTGCAATGCCACCATGATCTGCATTCTTTTTGTTTTGGGAAACAGAACAGCAATTACCCTGATCCAAGGGAGTATTCTCCCTATATTTGGGTACATTGCTTTTCCTGTCTGATACCAGCATGCTATGCCTGGCTGCCATGACGAGGTAAGAAATGCCTGACATGGTGTTGAAAGGCCCGCCCTACATCGGGTGGGACCTCTGAAATCAAGTCAGTTGGTGGTTGCATGGCAAAAACAGTTTTTCGGGGGGCTGAGCCAGTGTAGTCCATCATCAGGAAATCGGCATTCCCCATACACTAATTGAGGCATGGGTTGCAAGAGGCTAATGGATGGGCATTAGACTTTTTTGGCAGATTTTCCATTATCGATAATATGCAAATGATCCTAAAGTTGAAGGTGCACATGACACATTTTCCATCTGTGAAGAACACATCTCCTTCCCCGTGTTTCTCACCATGAACAGGAATTGATCAAACCATATATACTATATCTTATATCTTCTCCATATATAACTCTATGCTTTTTCCTGGAGAATCTTTGCCAGAGTCAATCATTCAAGATACTGCATTTTCACTAAAACACAATTAAGAAAAATAAAATGGTCTCTTCTCACGAACTATGATTCCTGACAATTTTAATCAGTCTGGACCAGTGAGCCATTTACTCTTCTGCCTTGGCATAGGCATTCTTAAATGCATAGATGAACTCGGCATACACATGCAAGTTAATGACTAGCTGGAAGGTTGACAGGTGGATTTCTACTCGGAGAGAGAAGATGTAGCAGAAAATTATTAAACCTTAACTATGATCATGGTCAACATTCTGGCTATTTTAAATGCTAACCACTGTGTATTTTTTGCATTAAGACATAACGAGGTGGGTATGGCATTACAAATGCCATGGCCTATTTCAAAGCCTAGCGCATTTCTCAGCTCTGTCTGAAAAAATATCACAACACCCAAATACTTCTCTTCTGTGGAGTTCCTCAAGACTCTTCTACCTACTCTGCAATTTTTTTTAACTCCTCATGCACTGTATTATTTGTATTTAGCTTCAGTATTACCCTTTCACTGACAACACATTGCTTACAGTTAGATATGAAGAAATACTAGATTTTACAAAAGAAGACAACATATACACCAAATAGCAGATAGATACATACTGGCTAAATGTTCGCACTTGGGTCCTCTTGTACACTGCGATGACTCAACAAGCACAATGCTTTAGTAAGTTTACTCTTTTACTGCTGCAGTGTTTATGGCCGCTTGTATCTGAGGTTTTTCGAAATTGTTATGCAGGTACCTCTTTTGTCTTGTACTAAACTGATTCAAACTCATTGAAGTACATTCATGGGTGCAACCCCCATCCCCATCAATATCTAAATATGTTTTAGCATGTCTAGATTTACCTAAGAGTTTATTACAATTGCTCAATACTCTGTTCTGTTTCTTTTTTTAGGAAAAGACAATTGCCTAGTAATGCTTTAATTGTCGTTAGAGTGCAACCCAAACCATATCTCTTTTTCGAAGGTAACACAAAACTACTGGTGACGATTTGCCAAGTAGGAAGTTGCTTCACTGGTGAGAATGGAAGGCATTGGCAAACAATTGTAAGTGGTTGTAAGACAATGGTAAACACATTTAAGTGACCTTCTATTTGTACTTTGTTCATAAAAATGGTAAATACTGAACTATAAGATATATTTGCGTGAATCTGTACCTATAATTTGGTATTACTGTGTGTTGATGGGAATTCTAATGACTTACTCATAAAATATTTATAAGAAAGAGGAATGAGTTTTTCTATCACTTAAGTTAAAATATCATGCAAACACCTAGATATACTATCAGTAAGTAATAAAGAGGTATGGTTGTTTCGTAGCCTTGAAGTGAAAGGCATTTGTGAAATGTGTTGGCTAAAGTTAAGTAATTTGCAAACAATTTTGCAGATTGGACTAATGTTATTTCATCGGATAGAAAATTGGTAATTTAAAGATTAATTGAAAAAAATGAACTAATGGATTTAAATGTATATATATTTATATATTGGGCAGGGATCCAGAGCACACTTTGGGGTCGATTCCGATTCGGGAAAAACCGCTCCGAATAGCCGTTCGGAGCGTTTTTCCCGTACGAATCGTACCCTGCAACGTCCCCCGTACGTACGACGAAGTACGATTCGTACCAGGAGCCGTACTCCGTACGAGTCGTACAAGACACCGTACGACTCTACTCTCCTCACGATTCTCCCTCGGAACCTGCTGTACGCGACATCTGTACGGTTCGCGGCTGGTTTTTACGACCCAGCAAGTACGATACGTGTCGGGTACGCACCGTACGACCCTTTTTCTACGGGAGCTGAAAACAGCCGTAAAAGCAGAGTTCGTGCCGAAACAGGTACCGAACGGCCCCCCCCCCGGTACGGTGCGGATCGCAGGGGTACGCACCGTACCCCTGCGATCATAGGGTGTACGAGCCGTACCCCCATTGTACGATCAGTGTACGAGCCGTACCCCCATTGTACGATCGGTGTACGAGCCGTACCCCCATTGTACGATCGGTGTACGATCGGTGTACGAGCCGTACTCCATGTAGGATCGGTGTACGATCGGTGTACGAGCCGTACCCCATGTACGATCGGTGTACGAGCCGTACCCCATGTACGATGGGGGTACGGCTCGTACACCGATCGTACATGGGGTATGGCTCGTACACCGATCGTACAATGGGGGTACGGCTCGTACACCGATCGTACATGGGGTACGGCTCGTACACCGATCGTACAATGGGGGTACGGCTCGTACACCCCATGATCGCAGGGGTATGTGCCGTACCCCTGCAATCATGAGGGGGTACGCTCTGTACGGGGTGTATGTAATCATGCGCTTTTCCGTACGAATCGCCCTTACCTGACGTGGACCGTACGAATCGCGTCCTGATTCCCCGGTCCGGATCATACTCGTCGGGTCGTACAGCGTGTGTACGAGTCGTACGGTTCACAGTCTCAGCCTTGCAATACGTACGGATCGCGACGATTCGGACGGATTCACGGAATGCGGATCGTACTACGCGACTCGGACGGACGGGTATGATTCGTACGGAAGGGGCTACGAATACGAACCGTACGGTGGATCTTTTTACCGGATCGTAATCGAGCCCTATATGTATCTAAATGATATTCTCATGTTCAAGTATTCATTCATTCGGGATAGATCAAACCAAACGTAAATTTTCAAAAGTTTTATTCATCAGCAGTGTTCACCTTTTGGGAATCACTGTACCTGTCACTCAAGCCTACACGTGTTTCATCACAGCATGTGGCTGTGACTCTTCAGGGCTGATCTTAATGATCGAGGCGCGTGGTCGGGGAACCGGTGATAATTCCAACCCGGTCCTTATCGGGTGGTTTTTTGTTTAAAGGATAAGATTCAGTACAGCTTCGGTCTCCAAGTTCCCGCACTTGGAGACCGAAGCTGTACAAGGCTTAATCACGGGCTGTACACGGCCTGAATACCGTTACTGAATCTTATCCGTTGTGAACTTCGCATTTAACAGTTTGCTGACGGCAACCGGACCAACCGACTGGTGCCGTGACCCTTTAAACAAAAAACCACCCGATAAGGACCGGGTTGGAATTATCACCGGTTCCCCGACCATGCGCCTCGATCATTAAGATCAGCCCTGAAGAGTCACAGCCACATGCTGTGATGAAACACGTGTAGGCTTGAGTGACAGGTACAGTGATTCCCAAAAGGTGAACACTGCTGATGAATAAAACTTTTGAAAATTTACGTTTGGTTTGATCTATCCCGAATGAATGAATACTTGAACATGAGAATATCATTTAGATACATATAGTGTGCTCTGGATCCCTGCCCAATCAGAATAAGAGGGAGGTGTTTGTACCTCTTCTCTTTACAGAGGTTAAGGTTTTCCTCTGGCCAAGAAGCACCTACCTTGATACCACGACAATCTAATACTTTACCGTGAGAAGTTGAGCGCCAAAATTTCTGAACACTTAAAAAACCTACTCATAGACTATTCAAATATATATATATATATATATCTTTCCAATAAAGGTCCTGACGAGCCCCGCTGTGTCCCTTTCTTCTTTCGATGGGAGAGAAGCTGTGTGGTACAATTTGCGTGCATCCTGTGGCACGCTTCAAAGGGACCCTTCCAACAAGAGGCTGTGAATGGCACAGGTCATCAGGAAACTGATTTTGGCTTACCCGAGGTATCGGATCGTCACAGCCCGCCCTCCTGCCTTTGTCATTCAAGTAGCTGCTGCCAGCCAGCGGTCTGAGACTTCTCCGAGGGGCGCCTGCATTGCCATTGCGTCCCCAGCCTTGGAAGACATCGGATAAGGAGGCTAGGAAGTAGGGGACCTGAGGACTTTTATCCCCAGAATTTTCGCTATCATTATTCCACTGCAGCACGTTGGATGAGAGCTAAGGTGCATGATGGTACTCGCAGTCCGTGGCAGGGGCTGCTGAGGTGTCGGCGCGATAACGAGCTGCCGCTGGGCCCTTCACCACTGCGTAGGAGGAGCCCTATAAAGACTTGCTGGGACTAATGGAGGCGAACAGAGGCATTTGAGAAAGGCTAACGCCGAAACCGGTCATGCCGATTTCTTTCCAATAAAGGTCCTGACGAGCCCCGCTGTGTCCCTTTCTTCTTTCGATGGGAGAGAAGCTGTCTGATATATATATATATATACATTTTTTTAACTAAATAGATTACTAAATTCTCGTTCACATGAATTAACTTGAATACTGAAGCCAACTAAAATCTAGAAGCATTCATGTAGAGATGCTTCACTATTGCACTAGTGTAGAGTATTAATCTCCTATACCCTGAATTGAAGAAGTGTAGGAAGGGTGATAGTACTGACCAATGCAATAAACCACAACATAGCTCCCTTTCCTGCCGCCCATCTGCTAGAAAGACTTTTAGTTAATTAATGGACACCCACCAGAAGATTTTTTTATTGTACAGATTTAGTGGACACGAATGTTTTCATAGTTTTGAGAACGTGTCAATCAAGATAGACTGGTCAATGATAACAAAGACTGCCCAAAGGTCTAAAAGTATAAGCACCATGACAACAGTGCTATCAACCAGCCTCAGTAGATCATACAAAAAAGAAACGCTACAAAGCTGGTGATTTGAATAGCCTATTGGAAATCTTTCTGGAAGAATTCCAGAAGTCTATGCTCCTGCAGGATTTGAATATGAATGAACACTAGTTTCTTGAGCGGTTCGCCTAGATGGGCCAGCAGTTAAATAGGTCCAATGTTGCTCAGGCCATGAGTGTTTGAAAAAGACTTTTTGAGCAGAGATTTTAAGATAGCTGACTTCCAGGTTCTGGGTAAAATTTCAGAGTACAGTGAGCTATTGAACAGCAAAATTAGCTCTTGCAATCGAAAAGAGCTGAGCAGCATGATGACACCTGAACAGCTGAACAGTATAGAACATTTGGAGAACCAGAAGGATGACTAAAGAAAACTTCGACCCTAACCAAAACACTATATTTCCAGGGAAATGATTAAGACAGCCCCTTGGGTTTCTGTTGTGAAGTTAGTGGTGGACAGTGTTTTCTAGAATGAAGATTCAAATATTTTTTTTAATCTTGTCTGCAAAGAAAAATTAAATTACCTCATAGGATTTAGGGGAACAAGAGGCAGCAGACTGATTTGCTATGGAAATGTATAATTCTGAGATAATACAAAATAACTCCTTTGTGATATTGGGAAATATGCTCCAACCAGTAGAGCATCTTAGCTGGTGGGTGTTATTATAGTCTTTGCTGTTCCAGGCTTAGGTGAGATGCATGTGAATGCTGTGTTCATGCTATGATATAAATATTGTCATATGCAAGATATGTGTTTTTTTATGGTCAGTGTTTGAGTATGATGCCAATTACAGGCAGCTGGTCTACTACTATGTTTCTTAAAGTACTGTTCTCCAGTAATGTTTTTACTGGACATAATTTGCACTAGTATATGATTGCAGTTTGGCAGTAGGCCACGTAAATAATGAGTAGGGAATATAGTAGGATGTTAATATTGTACACAGAATATCATGGGGCAAAATATTGAAAGATAAGTTTGTATAGAATTGAGGCAGCATAATTTTGGCTCCATCCTTTTATGTAGCAAGCTTATAATGATGACATGCAATTAGAAATATGCAATACACATTATGGTCTAACAATATTAGTAAAGCATGGAGTTACAATGTATTTCTGAAATGTTCCATAGTAGGATAGTATAAACATGTAATGTATGCACACTAATGCTTAAGATTTATTATCAAATATAGTTCTCTTTCATAGCTATATGAATGTTTTAAGATGTACCGGACAGTTCTATGTAACTATGATTTTACTCCACATTTTATTCAGTATATGTACTAATTATAAATGTGCATGCATCTATATTCAAATGTCAAGTGCACTTTAACTGCAGTGCTAATTTAGCATACATAGAGGCCTTAGGATATCTGAGTTTCAATGTATAACTTTCATGTGAGAATCGTTTTGCTTGCATGTTCTCTCCTCTGCACTTGCAGACACAAGGCTACATTAGTTACTGAAAAGGCATTGTTTATTTGTAGCAATAGTAAGGTACGGGAGGAGACCTTGGCAAGAAGAAGACGCGCTAACGAAGTGGGAGATGAGTTCTCATGGCAGAGAAAGAATGCTCAAGGACGATCGAATGTGTCCAATTTAAGGTGTGGGAGAACAGCTGAATGTTGCCAAGTTTTAGCGAGGAATATGGAAATGTACTGAATACTATGATTCTGGTTACCTTGAATACTTTGGGTGTTGTATTGTTAGATTCTGCTAGTCCTCTCATTGTGGTTTGGACTACTTTATGCAAGGCTCCATGATGCTGACACGTGTCCCTTGCTACCTCTAGAGATATTAGAATTTTTCCAAGCTAGTATACAGTAGGGTAAGTTAGATTTCTTTAAATCTACTAATGACTAAGCAGGAGGATCGAGTCTTATAGTTAAACCTCCAGATCCTCTTTCTCATCTTCTGTATCGCCGCCACCAATATTTGGTGTGATTCTTATTGTTTAGGCTGCATTTCAGTAGGAGAGTCAGATTAATTATTGTGATATTTCACTTTTATAACATGCTTTTGGGACTCATCTACATCCGCCTGTTTCTGAGTGTGTAATAAAATCCTAAACTTTATTCATAGTCCTAGCCTTATTGTGTGACTAATTTGTTACACTGTTATTCTTATTTAGAAATTCCCTCTTACCTCTCAGGCAACTATCAAAACATCCACTGACTGAAGACAGAAGAAATCGAAGGGCCCAGAGCTTTCAAAGTGAGGATGGTTAGTTCTTGAAGTAGAAAAGTTATTCTAGAGTAGTTAGACCCAAATACCAGACCCAAGAGTCTATGTCCCGACTTGAAGAATCTGTAAAGTTCCAGAATTTTGGAAGAGATTTGTGGCAGCGGAGGATTGAGTATTAATAGGGTTGTGTGTCCCTGTAGCTTATACTTAGCTTGTGGGTTGTATGAGAATGGTATAATGTCTAGCAGAGTTGTTTGAATGTTGCATGAGTGTGATGCTAAGTTGAAGTTGTTATTGGGTCCGACATGACCTAAGATCCTGGGATGATATTAAAAAGTACATAAGACACTGTATTGTAATTGTCTGCTGGAGTTTTGTGGGGTTTGTCAAGAGACGTCGTCAACAGCACAGTTAAGACAGCGACTTATCTTTATGTGTGACAGTGAGGTATGATTAGTGCTGTGAACCTTTTGCAAAGAGGAAAATTGTACTGATCAGGTGATTCCCCGCAGGCCGAGATTTCATCTGAATGGATGTTACAACAGTAATATTTCTTGGGTAATTGCATTCTGTTGATTTTTCTAGTAAAGCAGACAATTGTTGTTGATTGTTATTTGTATTACAAGTGTTGTGTGTGTGGGGGCGAAGATAGGGTGTTTGTGGAAATTGTAAAGGAGGGTTAGCTGCCTCAAGGAGCAAAAGTGGCATCTGAGATTGGTGGGTTGGGTTAAAGCCATGCTGCTATTGGCTTTTCACGTTATTGGATGCATTGCTGTTATTGCTCAGTGGTTGGATACGAGAATTATGGAAAAACAGATTGTTTCTGGGTTGAAAATATTCTGATTACTATTGACTACAAAATTTGCTTGGAAAATGAAATGTTTTTAAAGATTACAGAATTTGGGGAGGGGGATTGTGATAATATATATTAGAGAAGGAGAAGAGGCAACACCTGAAGACACAGCAGGTTATTATATGACAATAAAAGTAGGGCTTCACACATGTGTTTGGCTTAGTCAATGGCACACACTATGGTTCATTCAATGTGAGAATCCTTGGAAATCTGAGAAGAATTTTATACGAGATGAAACCGTTACCTAGACCTATACAGTTTGAAGCGCTCAACGAAGGGGAGCATGTCAGAGAAAATGGCAAGTATCAGAGTAGAGCTAGAAAGGCACTGTTCACGTACATTGATGCCGGGCCGGATGCACAACAGAAAAGTTGAAGAACAGACAAGATAAAGGGAGCAAAGTTGTAAAGTTGTACTCTTCATTGACTGGCGAAGAAAGTGGGACAAGGGGAAAAAGGAGAAGAGGGACAAGTCAAAAGGATCAGGAGAAGGAAGGGAGAGAATAGCAATAGTGACACGATAGTCTTTTGAAAATGTTATTGTCAGAGTGTTCACCTCTGTACAATGAGCCTCACAAGATGAGTGGGGAAAACACTAATGTGAGTGGTCAGAAAGGAGTGGCTACCACCTCAGTAAATGTGAATTCAAATGTGATGGGGACTACTCCTGTGAATGTGAACTATAATATGATGGGAGGGAGCCCAGGGATGTGTGCACCTAGCACCTCCACAGCTTACAATGCCACAGATGCCCTCATTGTTCCTGTTACTAATGGTATAGTAGTTCCCAAATTCAATCCTAATTCACTACGGAATGTGAGACATAATTTGGCTTCTCCATCTAAACCACAAGATTCAGGGAATTCTCCTGCAAGTTCAGGAGTGGGAGGATTCATTCCTTTAGTTCCAACAAATGTTTCCTTCTGAAAATAGAAAAACTCATTCAAGTAAAAAGTACAAATGTCTATGCTAAATAACATGTATTATGAATAAAAAATTTGCAAAATGGAATCATAGTTATGTATATAAAGAAATAATAAACCGATTTAAGTTAGCCTAACTGGTGTTGTCATGTTAAAAGAGATTTATATATTAATATTGAAAGGCCCATTTTTCACTTTGAGCTGTTGTTTTGCATAAGATGTTTTTCTCTCTACTGCAGATGCTGTAACTTTCCGGAAGCCTTCTGTTAATCAGTGAATAGGCATTTGTTTTGTATTAGACAACTGATAGTGAGGGTCTCACCGGAAGGATAGTAGACCGCAGGAAGGAGGATTCATGGGAAGAACTGTCTGAACCTCAAATTGTGTATGAAGTATCTTTTCAAGGATTTGTGTCTGTGGCTCATTGTGAAGACATGAGAAACTGGGGAGTTTACCTACTCCTAAGGGTTTACTGAAATCATATTGGATGCTGTGAACAAAGAAAGTGATACTTGTTTCCATTTACAATGTTGTGTTTTTATGTTAGTGCGTTTTGCTGGGGTAGGAAGGCTTCTCTCACTCGTATTTCTGGAGATCCATCTCTAGGTTCCTTGAGACCATATTTCTATTCATGAGAAACCACTTTTGAGTCTATTTTCCTTTCAATTAGATGTCTGCTAATTTATTGCTGAGAATTCTTTCCACCGAAACAATCTTCCTATGGCTTGAAGTACAAAGGCGTTATGCTTACGCATTTATTCTCTCATCAGAACACTTTATTGGGTTTCTGAACTGACACCTTATTCTGTTCCATTTTAATTTAATTTAGATTAGGGTAACTCCTTTATGGAGCACACTTGCTGTATTATTACAATTTTGACTGTCATACTTACCACTATTGAGCCCGATTCACAAAGGTAAACTGAGATGAAATTCTAACTTTACTACTTTTGGTAATCGCAAATGGCCTTTACGAGTAGTAAAGTCAGACTTTTGTCTCAGTTTTGGTCTCAGTTAAATTTAAAATGAAAACTTAAGTTTAACTGAGACAAAAATCTAACTTTACTACTCGTAAAAGCCCTTTGTGACTACAGAAAATCGTAAAGTTAGACTTTCATCTCAGTTTACCTTTGTGAATCGAGCCCATTGCATTTTTCCTCATATTGAAATTTCGATTACTGAACAGTATTAATTTCTAATGATGTAACTTAAAAGAATAATACTTATTGAATACATAATGAAAACTTAAGAACTGATTAATAAACTCCTTTAACGCACACTATTTCTCTTCATGACTGTATTAAAGTATTTAAATATTTGTATCATTCATATGGGTTTGATGTAGATAATTGCTCCTTTTCACTTCTCCTAGTCAATGAACAAATATCCATACGACCAATGGTGGAGGTTATTTAATGATTACACCTGAAGATTTTGAAGAAAAAAACACAGTTTCATGGTTTTGCAATGATTCCTATTAAATAGTTATTTATAGTTTTACCGGGTCAGATGTTATCACTTTGATGTGTCAATACCACAATATATTTATGATTTTTTAAGTTATAAGGAGGTTGGTAGACTTCTACAAGGTGTGTATTGCTGTGCTCCTTGTGTGCATTGTGTATGTTTATGCGCGTGTTTTGTGGACTTTGTCCTGCTTTTAACTGTCCAGTTTATTAAATACAATACCAGAATAATACAAAGGTGCAGAAATCAAAGCTTTAGAGCCAAAACACTGGCAGAGGCCCAAAGAGCGGGGAGAGAGAGAGAAAGAAATCCGTCTAATGCAGTTTGGGGGTCATTCCAAATTGTGGCTGTCTTAAAGGAAAACGCGACGCTTTCAGTGTTAGTTTCCGTACTTTAAGGAGTGTCAGCAGCAGGCATGACTTGCTCCCAGTTAGACTAGACTGCAAGGGTTGGACCTTTGTGCAAATATGCTTCTTGGGCTAATGTTATTTTTGTCTTGCAGGTATGCATTTTAACTTGAACAGCTACAAATGATTTTTTTAATTAAATAAGACATGCACGAGACTTTAATTTCTCGATTTGCCCGCATTCTGTTTTGTTAGGCTGCAGACTGCGTACAGCTGATGAATTCTTTGCAAAAGAAACATCTTCACGAGATTCTTTGGACAACATTAAGGGGTCCATTACCATGTCGGGCAGATCGCCACCGCCATGGTGGCGGTGGCGATCCGCCCGACAGAAATGCCCGCCCGCCACCCTTTTCCCCCCGCCACATTACAATGGCGGGGGGACCGCAGCGGAGGCAAACACCACCCACCACTTTTCCGCCCCGGTCGCCTTGCAGCCGGGGCGGAAAAGGGTTCATATGGTGGCGGTGTCTTTCAAACACTGCCAGTCATATTTGGTTGCGTGCAAATAGGTGCCTTTCTGCTGCGGAGATGCCGCCACGGAAAGGCAGGCGGTCTTTGCTTTGGGTTCCCTGCGGTACCCCCTTTCATTTGCATGTACAAAGCGGCACGCACCGCGCGGTGCCTCCCGCTTTGTATATGCAAATGCGAAAATGCATTTTTAGCATTGTGGTGGGCGGTGCAGAGTGTACCGCCCGCCACAATGCTAAAAATGAAGGATGTGCCCGCCACTGTGGCGAGCACATCCTAATTCCCCCAACGGGACCCCCGCCCTTATGGCGGACAGTCCAGAATACCGATAGGGTGGCGGGCGGACAAAGTCCGCCCGTCATCCTAATGAGGCCCTAAGAGCGAAAAAAATAGCCTTGAATGTCTGAAAATCTAAACACTTCACAGACAGAGATTATTGTTTAGGAGCCCTCTGTTGTTTAGGAACACTTGAAACTAATGCACAAACGAGAGAGCTTCTGGCAAACTTTTTTTTAATGAATAGTGAAATAACGATGTTGATTCAAGATAATGAACAATTTGCTTAGACACTGAGACCGATTCACAAAAGCATTTAAGAGTGCCGGAAGTAGTGCTACATGAGTTCTCTTTTTAGTACTAATCATTACCCAAGTAAATTGGCTCCAACACGTCTATCTCCCTTTAAGTAATAGCGGGGGATTTATTTTCTATTTATAATAACTGTTTGTAAATATTCCCATTTTATTCCACTGTTAGAAGTTTTGGGGCGAAGTCACAAAGGCATGTAAGATTGCCTCAAAGACTAGTACAACCTTATACACCACAATGCTTTTGTGAATGGGACCTAGTGATTAGTGGTCAAGGTTTCAGTGCCCTAGGGATATGTGTAGACGGCCGTTTGTGTGCATCTGATACAGTGAAAACAAACCTTTCTTTATGTTCGGCCCCAACCAAACCCATCAATGAATGCTTGTCCGTCATCGACTCCTCCTGCGCTCTCCCTTAAATATGACCGTCTCTGCCTGAACAGCAGCCCCGTCACCTAAAGCACTATTGGACTTGAACGGTATAAAGTTAGCTTGTTTTATGGCGTTTGTCGAGCAGTACTGAACCGTGAGGGGCCCGGGAAGGTCACGAAGGCACTGTACGCTTCCTTCTGCGCCATTCAGAAAAGGTTCGGCGTGGTAAAAGGTATTCCAAGTATTTGGGGACTGTCAAGAAATAGCTTGTCTAAAATCTCGGCTGCCATCAGGAAGGCTCTGTGTGTTTAACCCCTGTCGGTCTACAAGACATTTCACCGCTGCGCTGCACACCTGTTGCCCATCGACTCGCAGCTGATCGCAGCCCCAGAGCATCCCTGTCAGTCACTTGCCAGCCCTGGAACCACACGAGCCAAGTTTGACACAGGCACTGCCTGTACTGTGCTGTAGTACGGTTTGTACAAGGACAGCCGTGCTTCAGACATACACTGTTGCTGTTTCTCCGACCCTCATTCCCCTTGTGAATAGGTTGTGGTGTGTGTGTACAGCACCAATGTGTGGTGTATTCGTGGCATCCCGAATATATTTCTGCTGCATACTTGCATTATTTCCCCCATTGCACCACTGAAGCTCGCTGAATTTGTTTATTTGACATCATTCAACCCATTCAAAACCCATTCTATACCTCTCAATATCTACAGGCATTGTACAGAGATGTATATCTATATATCTGTTGTGCGATATATGGTTAGTGTAATTATTGAGTATCAAATGTATGAATCCGTGTTTATTAATATTATTATGTGTTGCTCTCTCCCCTGTTACTGATGCACTTTAGGATACCTTAGACCAAGGACACACCATTGCACCATAGTACAAGGGTGTGTACATGTTGACAAGTATGGGTTTTATGCAGGAAGGATACCCTTCCAGTCAAACATACTGTGATTTGACAAAGCTTACACATGTTTCCCACATTGTATATGTAGTGGACAGTACAGCACACATGCAAAGATGGAAAAGTTTAGAGACAGGAAATGTTTTCTTCAACGCTAAGCCTGCATTGGAGAGGAGCCATTTTTCGATGCAAATCCCTCCCTATCAGTGTTAGTAAATAGGTATTTCCATCAAAATCCCATTGTTTGTTGTTGCATGAGAGCACCCATGTACCACTGTACTCACTCTTGACGCAAATAGTTCATAACAATACTTTGCATTACTTTAGGGCTACATTCCAGCGCAAAATAACTTTTGCACTGGAAAGTAAATCCAATTAAAACACTTTGCACTGGTTTGCGTCAATTTTTTTATGCAAACCCTGTGCAAATTGTTCGTAAATCTGTCCTATAGTATATGTGTAGAAATGTAACGTATAGCATGGTATTTGTTGCCATCACTTGAATAACGGCATGACTGGGTGTGTTGAGGGGCCATGGCACAAGTCAAGCACAGCATCAAATCGGTCATAAAGGCCCCTCCCTACCATGTGCATCTCCAAATTTGGTTTATGTCATAGCGTTTTTCAAGTGTATTAGGGGCATATCAGCAAGAGCCGGCGATAATTATCGCTCAGAGGATCTGTTGGCATCACAGAGACTTGCACATGAACAATTCACACTCATTGTAATAAATACAGACACACACTCACACACACCCACACACACACTCACACACACAAACACACACACACTGCAGCAGTGCCATTGTAGTTATGATTATGTCAGATTTTCAATTGAACAGGCATTTTTAGTGTTCTTAATAACTTTAGCGCTGTTTCAAAAATCTTCATGAATCATTCCAATTTTAAAAAACGGTTTGGGTTTGATAAGGCAAGTTTCATGAAGATTCCTCAAAAGGGAGGGCAAAAAGGGGGTGTTAAAACAGTGACTTTAAATTTCATAATACCATCTGTTCTCTCATGCAATACAAAGCTGAACAGAATTACACCATACTTGGCATAAAGTAGAACTTTACTGTGACTGGGGGTGAGTGCCTGAAAAGTGCTCCATCCATCATTTCCTTGTGTTCGTCTTGTTTGCCCTAAGTTGGCAGGGGATGCCCAGACATGGGCCCCTTGCTCACTTTACAACTGGATTCAAGCTAGCCTGGCTGATTAGGGGTGTTACCCTGAACCCAGTCCAAGAATGATCATTTCCGGTCAAGGGAAGACCTGGCTTGGCAGGTCGGGCTGGACTGTTCCCATGAGGAACATGGTCAAGACTGATTTGCATATGGCTGGGTCTGAACTGGGGTGGCGAAGTGAGCTAAAGAACGATGATGGATTCAACCCAGATCTGTGACTGGGGGTGAGTGTCTGAAAAGTTTCAGCTCTCCGTCCATCATCTCCTTGTGTTTGCTTTGTTCACCCTAAGTTGGCAGGATATGACCTGACGTGGGTCCCTTGCTCACTTTGCCACTGGATTCAAGCTAGCCTGCCTGATTAGGGGTGTTACCCCAAAACCGGTCCCAGGATGCTTGTTTCCATTCCAGGGAAGACCTGGCTTGGCAGTTCAGGCTGGCTGTTCCCACGGGGAACATAGTCAAGACTGATTTGCATATGGCTGGGTCTGAACTGGGGTGGCGAAGTGGGCTGAAGAACGATGATGGATTCAACCCAGATCTGTGACTGGGGGTGAGTGTCTGAAAAGTTTCAGCTCTCCGTCCATCATCTCCTTGTGTTTGCTTTGTTCACCCTAAGTTGGCAGGATATGACCTGACGTGGGTCCCTTGCTCACTTTGCCACTGCATTCAAGCTAGCCTGCCTGATTAGGGGTGTTACCCCAAAACCGGTCCCAGGATGCTTGTTTCCATTCCAGGGAAGACCTGGCTTGGCAGTTCAGGCTGGCTGTTCCCACGGGGAACATAGTCAAGACTGATTTGCATATGGCTGGGTCTGAACTGGGGTGGCGAAGTGGGCTGAAGAACGATGATGGATTCAAACCATATCTGTGACTGGGGGTGAGTGCCTGAAAAGTTTCAGCGCTCTGTCCATCATCTCCTTGTGTTTATAAGTCCTGCTGTTGCATCCTCTTTGGCTGTGGTGTGGGTGTGGGACCTGAGCAGAGACTCCTCATGTTAAGTAGCCAATAGTTACTTGTATGCCACATCATTGTTTAAGATACAGCTGGGGAGAGGGCTCTGCACAAACATGATTGAGGAGACACAGTTGGGAGCGATAAGTGTTTACTCAGGGGATGAGATGCTTGATTGTTCAAAAGAAGTGAGATACAGCAGGGGGCAGATTGTGGTGACTGGAGAGGTGTGGTGTTGGGGAGAGATTCGGGGGGCATGGAGGGGGCCTCTCTAGTTGTGCTGGCAAGGATCCTGCTACTGAGGAACGGCAGGGAATGGCAGACCTGAAAACGATGGTTATGTGGAATGAGTGTGGAACACCTTTGTTAAGAGATAAAAAGCACATCAATTTCTCAGATGACAGAATATCCACATTGCTTTCCTAAAGGAAATGCATCTGTGGTATGGAGAGGCCCAGAACTTGCATGGGAAGAAGTGGTGAGGTCAAATATACTCCTCTGTATATTCGAGCTATGCGTAGGGTGTGGCTATTTTTATAGCCCAGGGTGTCCCGTTGAAGATGACCTATTGTAAGACTGTCATAGAGGGGAGGTATGTCTTATTCGAGGAGATGCTAGATGGCTTTGCATGTTAAGTGTTTACACCCCTAACAATGACGACAGGGAGTTCTATGCCCTTATCAGAGCTCTACTCCTAATCTATATAGGCACACCCCTGCTCTGGGTGGGAGACATTACTTGCATCCTAGATGGACAGAAGGATAGGCACCCTCCCAAAATGGGGACAAAGCCACAGATGACTGCTGCACTAAGAGACACTATGTCACACTCCAATTGTATAGCCATCTGTAGAGCCCAGCACCGTAAGCAGTGAGAGTTTTCCTGCCACATATTAGTACATTACCCCTACAGTAGAATAGATAGGTTTCTGGTAACAGGGGAGATAGCGCACAAGGTGGGGGGAAAGCGGTATTTGGTGTGTTAGCTCTTGGACCATGCCCTACTGTTAACAGAATGGGGGAGGAGTGTACCTCAGTCTAAGGTGATGCTCTTGAGACTCCGACCTGAAGCCCTTCGAGATGGCGCATTCCAGGAGGATTTTGGGAAGGTGACAGCAGGATGTGTCACTGCTTCAAAAAGTTTGTTTTTCCATTGTTGACAAACTTATTTGATGTAATACCTATCATTAAATACTATACATAAAGTTTTAAAAAAGAAAAAAGTTTATGATGACGATTTTCCTTGTCTCTTCATTGTTTAGGTAATGCAAACAGAATTTCTTCCAATTTTTAATGTCTTACTCTTACCACTGCTTCTCTAATTCTCTCAAGAGTTTCACCATTGGCTGCATTGTATGCTTCCTCCATACAACTATTTCTTTTAACCTGTAGTAATTCCCCATAAGCTATGCTCTCCTGAAGGGGAACAGGGTGGAATCTCTTAAAGTGTAACAAGCTGTTGCCAGCCGTATGTTTTCAATAGGTGTCTGTGCATATTTTATTAAAAATTATCACTACTTGTACATTAAGGAAAGTTACTGTTTCTTTACTGGTCATACCACTAAAGTGAGATTCAAATCATTCACATTTATACAATCCACTGTGCTGAAGTTTCTGAGCCCTTCCATAACTAAAAAAAGGTTGTCAATGTATCTCAGCAATAAGATAATATGGTGAGACTAATTTCCATCTCTAAACTCATTGAGATAGAAACCTATTAAATATGCTCCGCATACCTTGGTGATTATTGAGACGCTGGAATTTTGTTTGTATGAGAACATCTTCATATTTATTAAGGAATTGGTTAAACAGCAACAAGGGACCGCTATGGGCACCTGTTTCGCAATGTTGGTATAGTACCTCAAATCCCCCATGATTGAGACATTCAAAACACAGTATATTCTCAATTCTAACCAACGTGGCATACAAATCTTCATATTTACCATAGAACTCAAGGGGAGAGGTGCAGATGTCCAATAATGAATAAAGTAAAAAATGAAAGAGAAAATGAAATATAGCTCTAGTTGACTATAATTACTAGGAGCGGTGGCTGTACGTTGGATCATCTGTCCACTCCGGTGCTCTTAACCATAACATAGGTGAATCTGTGAAATCCTTGCTCCCCATCACTCAATTGCTATAAAAGACAACAGAGAATTATTGGAACTGTGCTGATGTCAGGTTATATGAAGACAACTATAAGCACTAGATGTACACGATATTGGTTAATGGTTCACTAAGAGTAAAAGGACATCTCAAATGCCACTTGTAGAGATCATCTACAAAATATATGGGAAAATGGGAAAGATTGTAGGGGGGAGGAAAAATAACATCTTGCCAATATCCTGTGAACAATAAGGTATAGTAATAGCCTTATAAATGCGAATGTATCTCCTCGTTATAGTTCATCCCATTAGTGATTTTAGTGACAGCTTGCAAGATAAAGTGGGATTCCAGACTGCGTAATGCTGCTAGCGGGTAACCACCTCTCTGATGCAGGACAACTGTGTCCAAACCAAAAAACTTGGCCTGAGTCCAGTCACCTGCATGTTTATCAGAAAAATGTTTCTCTGTACTATAGCTAAAGTCTCTATTGGTGATGGCTCTCCAATGTTCTAATATCCGTTTTTTTCACCAGGAAGGTGGTTGAGCCAATATACTACATAAACTACAAAGTCGGTGCCACAGAAAATGAATATGGGGATTTTCCATCTAGTTTTTATTCTTTCAAGAGTAACCTCCATGATATTTTCACTGTGTCAGCAAGCTATGCAGTTTCCACATTTGCATAATCCTTTGACTTGTTTAAGCCAATTCGTTTCCTTGGTAGAAAGATGGCTCTGCATGAGAAGGTCTCTTAGTGAAGAGTTTCTTAGATAGATCATAGATGGACTCAGGCCTACTTTGTTTCTTAGGGTAGCATCTTCTCTCAATATGTCCCAACTTGACCTCAGTATCTTACGTAGCTGTCCAGTTTGACTACTGAACTTGGTGATTAACCTTAAGGGTTCCTGTGCTCCTTCCTTTTTGTTGCTGGATTTGGGCAGTATACACAGAACCTTGTCTCCAGTGACAGTTACAACTCTCGCCTCTGCTTGCTTTAAAGCCTTATGTGGGTACCCTTGCGCTTTAAGTTTTCATATAATTTCCGGTTTTGTGTGCTGATAGCTATTACTAGAACTACAATTGTATTTTTCTCCAAGGAACTCACTGTATAGTATCCCTCTCCTGAAACTTGGTGGATGGCAACTAGAGGCATGTAAGATTGAGTTGCCAACTGTTTCCTTCCTGTATAGTTCTGTGTGTATGGTACCATCGTCAACCACAAGTTTCGAGTCCAAAAAATCAATGCTTTTTTAACTTTTTTACTGGAGAGAATGTGGCCTAACGGCTAGGGTGGTCGACCGCGGAGCTGGGGAACGGGGCTCGAGTCTCGTCAGGGATGCTCAACATTTTGTGATTCTAGGCAAATTACTTAATCTCCTGTGCCTAACAAAAAAGAATGTGTCCGTCTGTAACGTAACTGGTGCTCATGTAAAGCGCTCTGATACCTTTGGGTCTAGTTAGCTTTATATAAAACTCCACCAAAAAAAACAAAAACATTGTACTGCATTGTAAATCTCAAATTCATGATATTGTCATGCATTTACAAACAATATCAGTTCAGGTTCAGTGCCTTCCCACAGAAAGAAAATGTCATCTGTACATCTCACTGACTTCTTCACATTCGAGATCCAATGTTCGGTTTTATCGTTCCAGAGCACCTGCTTCTCCCACCAGCCCACCACCAAATTGGCATAGCTGGGAGCGAATCAGGTGCCTATCGAAGTCCCATGCAGCTGTTTGAAGTATTCTTTCTCAAACATGAAGACATACTCTTTGAGGCATATTTCAATCATAGACAGAATCATATGTGTGTACTTGAGTGGATGGATACTTCAAGATTAAAGAAAGTACTTACATGCCAAAAGTCCATCTGCATGTTGTGTACAGACTTTCAATGTTGAGACACACTAGCCAATAGTTAGATTTGATAGGTACATTCTGTATTTTCTGCAGAAAATCTTTGGTGTCCCTAATGTAAAAGTTCAGATTTTTTACAAACTGAAACAGAAAATGATCTACAAAAACAGAAATATTCTCCAAAAGACTATTCTTGGAGGAAACAATGGGTCTCCCTGGAGGTCAGGGGGCTTTCTTATGTATTTTAGGCAAAAGGTATAGTGTGGGTGTTGTGGGTGTTTCATTTAACTCCTTCAGTGCTCATGAAGTGCCCAGCTCGTCATGAGTCACAGTGGAGTTGTGCTCATGATGAGCTGGGCTCGTCATAACGGCTGCGCGCCGCCCAAGCGAGATTGATCAGTGGGCGGGGTTGTGACGAGCCCAGCTCATCATGAGCACAGCTCCACTCAATCAATCAATCAATCAATCATCGCATTTATATAGCGCACTACTCACCCAGAGGGTCTCAAGGCGCTGGGTGGAAGGGGGGTCCGCTACTGCTCGAACAGCCAGGTCTTGAGTTGCTTCCTGAAGGCGAGGTGGTCCTGGGTCAGGCGGAGGTGGGTCGGGAGGGAGTTCCATGTCTTGGCGGAGAGGTAGGAGAAGGACCGTCCCCCTGTGGTGGATCTTCGGATGCGGGGGACGGCGGCGAGGGCATGGCCGGTCGATCGAAGCTGGTGTTTGGGAGCGTAGAAGTTGAGGCGGCTGTTGAGGTATCCTGGGCCTTGGTTGTGTAGGGCTTTGTGTGCGTGGGTGAGGAGACGGAAGGTGATTCTCTTGTTGACCGGGAGCCAGTGCAGGTCTCTCAGGTGTCCGGAGATGTGGCTGCGACGGGGAATGTCCAGGATGAGTCGTGCTGAGGCGTTCTGGATCCGCTGGAGTCTCTTCTGGAGTTTGGCGGTAGTTCCGGCGTAGAGGGAGTTGCCGTAGTCCAGACGGCTGGTGACGAGGGCCTGGGTGACCGTCTTCCTGGTCTCGGTGGGGATCCACCGGAAGATCTTACGTAGCATGCGCAGGATGTTGAAGCACGACGAGGAGACGGCGTTGACTTGCCTGGTCATGGAGAGGGAGGAGTCCAGGATGAAGCCCAGGTTGGGTGCGTGGTCTGTTGGTTTGGGTGCGCTGCCTAGGGCTGGGGGCCACCAGGAGTCGTCCCAAGCGGAGGGTGAGGATCCCAGGATGAGGACTTCCGTCTTGTCCGAGTTCAGTTTCAGGCGGCTCTATTCATCCATTCGGCTACCTCTTTCATCCCTTCGTGAAGGTTGGCTCTGGCGGTGGCGGGGTCGTTGGTGAGGGAGAGGATCAGCTGGGTGTCGTCGGCGTAGGAGATGATGTTGAGGTTGTGCTGGCGTGCGATGTCTGCGAGGGGGCTCATGCAGACATTGAAGAGGGTTGGGCTGAGCGAGGAGCCTTGAGGAACACCGCAGATGACTTCGGTGGCTTCAGATCTGAACGGAGGGAGGCGGACTCTCTGTGTCCTTCCGGCGAGGAAGGAGATGATCCACTCCAGTGCCTTCTCCTGGACTCCGACGTTGCTGAGGCGTTGTACTAGGGTACGGTGGCAGACAGTGTCGAAGGCCGCGGAGAGTCGAGGAGGATGAGGGCCGCTGTTTCTCCGTTGTCGAGCAGCGCTCGGATGTCATCGGTGGCTGCGATCAGGGCGGTCTCGGTGCTGTGGTTGGCCCGGAAGCCAGACTGCGAGGGGTCGAGGGATCCGTTCGTCTCGAGGAAGGCGTCCAGCTGCTTGTTGACGATCTTCTCGATGACTTTTGCAGGAAACGGGAGCAGCAAGATGGGGCGGTAGTTCTTGAGGTCGGTGTGGTCGGCTGATGGCTTCTTGAGTAGGGCGTTGAGTTTGGCGTGCTTCCAGCTCTCCGGGAAGGTAGCGGTGTCGAAGGAGGTATTGATGATGTCCCGCAGGTGGGGTGCGATGACAGCGTCGGCCTTGTTGAAGATGTGGTGAGGGCAGGGGTCGGTCGGAGATCCGGAGTGGATGGAGTTCATCGTGCGGACGGTGTCTTCGGTGATGATCGGAGTCCAGGCACGGAGGGTGGTGGTGGGGGGCGGTGGTTCGGTCGTGGCGTGCGTCGGTTGAGTGCTGATGCTGTTGTGTATGTCCGCGATCTTGTTGTGGAAGTAGGAGGCAAGGGAGTTGCAGAGGTCTTGCGAAGGGGTGATGTCGTTGTTTCCGGCTGTGCTGAAGTTTCAGAGCCCTTCCATAACAAACAAAAAAATCATCAATGTATCTCAGCAATAAAATAATTTGGTAAGACCATTTTCCATCTCTAAGCTCATTAAGATAGAGACCTATTAAATACGATCCACATACTTTGGTGATTATTGAGGTGATGGAATTTTGTTTGTATGGGAACATCTTCATATTTAATAAGGAATGGTTTAAAAAGCAACAAGGAACAGCTATGGGCACCTGTTTCGCCCCAGATGTGCTAATTTGCAAATTGCAAACTTCAAATGAGTTCCAGAGTGAGTTTATTCCATGGCTAAACTAGTCCAATGCGTTTCGGCGTCTACACGTCTTGTTCACAGGGTCAAGGCGTGTAGATGCTGAAGCGTGTTGGGCTAGTTTGGCAATGAAATAAACTCACTCTGGAACTCAGGTGAAGTTTGCAATCTCTTTTTCTTGAAGGAGTGTGTGTTGTGCAGTTTACTGCAATGTGGCGATTATTGGATATAAACATATATATATCACTCGAACTCGTGACACCTTCCCTCTGCTTCGCGCAGAAATGATGAGCGCAGACCATCAATAGTGCAAGTATTATTTTATTCCAGTTTTGTTGCCTTGGCGCGTTTCGGCCGTGCAAGCGGCCTTGATCACATGACTGCGCTTAGCAAATAACCCCATTTTTTTTTTTAGCTTTATTTTTGATTATGCAAGGAAAAACATAAACATTCCCCCCCAATTGTGGCATCATACAGAACCGTTGCATACAGGACAACAACCTCATTAAGGCACAGTAGGGACCAAAATGCAGCTGATCATCAGTCAGGCCTTTGGGCTTGTAAAAGCAACCTTACAGTACGATAATTTCATGGCAACTGTGAGTTAAGGCAGCGGCCGAGCGCACCAAGACAATCCGAATCTAACCATCCCCAATACCCTCCCCGTCAGTCCCCGATCCCTCAGAGGTGAACTGTTCTGAGCTATTCCCTTCCACTCAAGGTCAAACCAGCAGTGCACATCACTCTCCATGTTAACAGGTCTTCCTGCAATTTCTCGTCTCTACGCGTACATTGCATATGAGTCTCTTCCGCCAACGACCACTCCCGGACATCCCGAAGCCATGCAGAAATCTCAGGGGCCCTCCGCCCCATCCAGGTAATGGCTACCCTGCGCCGTGCCAGAACCAACATAAGCTGTAATAGTTTATAGGGGACCTTCCTCCTCCGAGGCCGGAGGACCAGAGCTAGCAAACAGTGGAGCGGTGTCAAGGTTATGCTAAGGCCGGTAGTGGCGGCTATCCGTCCCACCACCTCCGTCCAAAAGTCCCGCACCAAGGCACACTCCCAGGCCAAGTGGAGAAACCCCGCTCCCTCAGCACTGCACCTAGGGCAAGTGTCCTCCCTGTCTGGCGAAATGCGCTGTAAAGAGACCGGTGTCAAGTATGTGCGATGCATACAATTGAAGTGTGTGAGCTTAAACGGTGCATTACAAGAGACCTTACGTGTGAGATCCCCTACATGCCTGCGCTGCCCGGCATCCAGTGTCTCCCCCAGGTCTGTCTCCCAGGCCCTCTACGCAGGCTGGACAGGTGGCTCCGAGTCCTGACGGAGTGCGGAGTAAAGCAAGGAAATCAACCTGCGACCCCTACCACAGGTGAGGATGATGTTCAAAGTGTAAGAGGTCTTAGGCGCCTCTGGATACTGGGGCCACATCTCTTTCACCACCTCCTGCAGACCGCGGTAATGTAAATATTGTCCTCCCCCTAGGCCAAAGGCCTCCGCAGCCTCCTGGTAGGAGACAAACGAATCGCCCGGATACAGGTCTGCCAGAGTATCGCAGCCTCCAGCCCTCCAATCTCGAAAAGACATATGTTCCTCCATAGCTACAATAGGCGCCAAAATCCAAACTGACAACTCCCTATGGAAGGGGGCCCGCCGCAGAACCCGCTCCACACATCTCTGCCAGAGTGCAGCCGCATGCCGCACCACATAAGGAAGAGTCGCGTCCGCTCCCCTCCCCTTCATCATCGCCACCTGCAGCATGTGCCCGGTGGCTCTCCCGGCCAACAGTTGCATCTCCCACCACTGTGCATCCGCGAACCACCTCGCTGCCGGCAACAAGTGTGCTGCATAATAGTATAATTCAAACCGCGGAGCCTCCAGACCCCCTTCCTCCCAGCTCCGAACCAGGGTGTGTAACGCCACCCAGCTGTGTCGGCCCGCCCAGAGCAGCGATGTCAATAAGGTGTTAAGGGTGCGAAACATTCATGGTGGGATAGGGCAGAGTGAATTCTGAAGGACATATAGTGTCCTAGGAAGCATCACCATCTTTGCAACAGCGAGCCGACCCATAAGGGTGAGCGGCAATGTATTCCAGAAGGTCACCGAACTCTGCAAGGACGTAAGTATCCGCCCTATGTTTCGATCCAGCAGCTGCGAGTCCGTCAGGGCCACCTGAATACCCAGATACCGAAAAGCCTCCTGTTCCCAACGCAATCCAAGATCTGGAGCGCCCGTCGCCGGGCCGTCCCCATATCCCGACATCGGGAAGATCAAGGATTTGGCACGATTAATCTGCAAACCCGATGCCTCCCCAAAGCGGTCGAGGTGCTGCAGTAGTACGGGTAGCGATTCATCCGGCGCGCTCAGATAAAAAAGAGCATCATCCGCATACAAGGAGACCACACTACACGTGTCCCCCACCAGGATTCCCCATTGTGCCATCTCCGCGCGTATCCTGACAGCCAATGGCTCTATCGCCAGTGCAAAGAGGAGCGGCGAGAGGGGACACCCCTGCCGCGTCCCCCGACCGAGCCGCCATTCCGCAGAACGCCCCAACCGTGTCAACCGTGTCAAACGCTTTGGCAATATCAATAGACACGACAACCAGTTGTCTTCCCGATCGCAAACTTCATGTAGGATGTGAGTCAGCCGTCGCAAATTCATGGCCGTGTTGCGCCCTGGTATAAATCCGCACTGATCCGAATGTATCAGCTGTGTCATGTGCCGTGCTAAGCGGTTCGCTAATAGTTTAGTCAGGATCTTGACGTCCGTGTTAATCATCGTAATGGGTCTGTATGCCGCCGGATCGCATTTGTCGCCCCCTGGTTTCAGAATCATGCAGATCTCTCCCTGATTCATGGTGGGCGGTAGAACACCTCTCTCAAAAGCCTCGAGGAACACCTGCAACAAACCTGGGGCAACAGTATCAATGAAGGTCTGATAGAATTCCGGGGGAAAACCGTCACTCCCTGGAGCCTTGGCCCTCGGGAGACCAGCCACGGCAACCCGCACCTCCGCCAACGTCATCGCTGCGTCTAAATCTTCCGCCGCTTCCCGAGAGAGGGTCTGCAGGGTTAAATCTTGCAAATACGGCAGGTACGAGTCTGGGGATACTGTATGGTCGGCCGTATACACCGTTCGCAAGTGGGACTGTAGGACACGGAGTAATGCCTCTTCAGAGTGCACCACTCGGCCCGTTGCATCGCGCAGCGCCACAATCCTCTCCGGGGCAAATTCCCTCCATAAAATCCAGGCCAGCAGCCGACCCGCCTTATCACCTTCCCGATGAAGCCGCTGTCTGTATTGGCCCAAAGTATACTTATCGAGCCGGTCCAGTATATCATGCACACCGGCTCGGGCTACCAGCTTCGCCTCCTGTTGCGCCTCATCTGGGTCCCGCACTGTTTGCTGGTGCAATAAGGCATCCTCAGCATCCCGCAGTTCCTGGAGAAGCTGCTTTCTGACCCCATAAATGAGGCCCATACACTGACCCCTTATAACCGCCTTCAGGGCATCCCACTTAGTGGAGTAGGGCATGGACCCCCCTGCCAGTTCAACTCTAGGTAACTATCAAGTGCACTCTGGACCGATTCCCTCGCAATCGGGTCCTGCAAAAGATCCTCCGGCATCCGCCAGGTCCGAGGGCGGGCAGGCCTCCCCTCCCACGTCACCGTGCACGCCACAGGGGAGTGGTCAGACAAAAACCGAGCCTGATGTGTAAATGCCAACGCGATGGTAGCATCAGTATTCACAACTAGAATCCTGTCCAGCCTGCTATGTGTGTTGTGTCTTGGGGAGAAACATGTATAGAGCTTCAGGGTCGGGTGTCGCTGGCGCCATAAATCCACCACCCCCAGGTTCCTCATCACTGCGCCTAGCTGTTTAGTCATGCGCGGCTTCGTGCCCTCTCTGGGGGGATGACGGTCCAACACCGGATCCAGTACGCAGTTGAAATCCCCCAACCAAAATAGAGGGGCCTCTAAATCCGGGACCACTATCTCCTGCAGTGCTAGGAAGAAACCAGGGTCGTCCATGTTAGGGGCATAAGAATTCAAAATCGTGACATCCCTCCCATCCAATTTCGCCCTCAAAAGCAAATATCTATCCTGCACATCTGCCTCCATGTATTGGATAGCAAAGGGGACCCCGGGCGCCACCCAAATAAGTACCCCCCTAGCATAGGAGGAGAAGGAAGAGTGAAACAATTGGCCTCGCCACTTTCTCCCCAATTTACGGGCACCTTCGTCCTCCAAGTGGGTCTCCTGAAGGCATGCAATAGAGACATTGTGTCTGCGGAGGAAGGAAAGGACCCTATGCCTCTTAGCACACGTGCCGAGCCCCCTCACATTCCACGTCAAAAACTTATAGCCCATGACCAATCGCTGTGCCCCCCTGGGCCCCCTCATCACATCCATCAAGCCTTCCAGTCCGTGCCCGCACTGTAATACAACTGATGCCAATAACAAACCCCCCAAACAAACCCCCCCAACAGCCCCACTTCCCCCCTCCCACGAGCAATATTCTTGCAACAACCAAACATGCCAAAATGCCCTTCCCTTGCTGGTGCCAGCACGTACACAGCAACCCCATCTCTACAAGCCTAAAAAGCAAAAGAGAATCCCCTCCCCCAACTACCCCCCCATTCAACCCCCCACCCAACCGCCCAGCAGGACCCACCCTCAACTCCCCACCCCAGCGCCAGCTCCACAAAAAGCAACACTCATCCAGACCAGAACTCCCATCTAGACACCCCGGTCCCCTCCCCGACTCATATCACATTATCTCCCACTCCCCCGAACCCCCTTACTGTCCAGCAAGTGTCCAGATACAAGATCAGCGTCCAAAAGCGGCATGGGGCTCTGCTCCACCCTGCGAAAGTCAGCCTGGGTCGAGCCCAGTCGCCCCGGCCGTCTCCGGGATTGTTGTACCCGTCAGGTCGTCTCCCTCTTCAGTAGGCAGCAGGGTGTCCGGCACCAGGATTTGTCCCGGGGAAGCAGGTTGTGATGCACTCCGGCAAATCCATGCGAAGGGAACCATCTTCTTCCACAGTGACCCGATCGCCCTCTGCGCTGACATCCGTGCGGGAACCTTGTCGCCTTCTCAAGCTACATCGTCTCCGTGGTCTGGTCCCCCACTTGCTCCGGTCTCTTGCCCGTTCCTCGGGGGCAGGTCATCTCCTCGAATCTCGAGCCACTCCCATACTTCCGCAGGATTTTCAAAGAAGTGGGCTTTCCCCTGATAGAGGACCTTAAGCTTTGCCGGGTAGAGCAGCATGTACTGGAGCTTCATTTCCCGAAGCTTTTGCTTGATTGCCAGGAAGGACTTGCGCTGTATCTGGACCAACTGCGTATAGTCCGGATAAATGGAGATCTTTGAATTCTCAAACGTGAGGTCCTTAGACTCCCGTGCAGCTTTTAGGATGCAGTCCCAATCCCGGTAATTTAGGATCTTGGCTATGAGAGCTCTCGGTGGGGCACCAGGCCTTGGAGGAGGAACCAGCACCCTGTGCGCCCTCTCGATCACAAAAACGTCCGACAGGCCTGTAGGACAGAGCACCGTACGAATCCAATGTTCCAGAAGACGTTCCGGGTTACCCGCCCTGCTCTTTCCGGGACGCCCAGCACCCGTATGTTACTGCGACGCGCCCTACCTTCCGCGTCTTCGCCCCTCCATTCTAGAGCCTCCGCCGTAGGCGACAACTGTGAGACCGTCTTCTTGAGGGATGCGACCTCCCCCTGCAGCTGGGCGATATTACTTTCCGCGTCCGTGACTTTGTCGGCCACCTTGCGCAGGTCAGTCCGCAGGAGGTTCACATCAATGGAGAACGTTTCTATCTGCCTCTCCAGCGCCGAGTGCGACCCCTGTATGGCCTTCAGCAATTCTGCGCGCGACAGCTCCCCCGGGTCCGGTCCCCCCTCCTCCTGCCCGGACTGACGCGTGAGCCTTTGCGATGGAAGTCTCTGCGTAGTATATTGGGTAATAGTATTGTGCTGAGAGGCCCGAGGCGTTTTATCTTTCCGCATCATGGGTCATGACAGCAGCACCACAGGGGTCCACCTCCCCCACTAGTCCAGCATAACAGCGCGTCCAGGCGCTACTCCCAAGCCCGGTACCAGCCCTTACAGTAGACGGCCGCAGGACTCGGGGACCGTTCGTCTAGCTGCCTCCCACGCAGAGCTGCACCACCGCTCACGTGGGGACAGGATGCCCAACCCGATCCCAACCAGCCGTCCAGTCCGTGGCCCACAGGAACCAGTTCCAGGGATTTCCACTCTAACCAGAGCTGGTCGCAAATCCGTCGCCCACGTCCTGTTCCTCCACCACAGGCAAGACCCCTGCAGCCAGGGGGTCACTCAGCAGGCACCGGGGGGCACCTCGTCACACTCGGGCATCCATGCAGCAGGTTGTCGCCAGCACCCGGGCAGGTAGACCAGTGGAGGGCTCGCGCACTAACCACGCCCTCACCTGTCCCTCTCCGGCGCGCCACAGGAGGTATCCGCTGGCCGGGGGATCCTCCGAGACCCCCCAGGAGAAGCGCGGCCCGGCCCAGCCGCAATGCAGGCCAGGAGCAGTGTCCCCACAGGCAGGCACGTCCTGGCAGGAAGATCCTTCGGGCACCACTCCACCAGCCAGGGCCAGCGCAAAGTCCAAGGCCCTGGAGCTACAATCACCCTCGGGGGCCGCGTTGATCCCTCACCCACCGCGGGATCCAAAGGCCAAGGCTCCAGCTGCTATTCGTTAGCCCCACCTTGAGCTCAACTCCGCCTTCAGTACGGCGCTGCGTTGCGGCTCTCTCACCCGCTGGGGGGGTCCCGATTACAGTGGACCCCCCAGGAACCATCTGCCTCCGGCGCCGACCAGGCCCAATCCCCGGCCTCGATTCCTTGCGGTCCACCGCTCGGAGGCCGGCCCCTCCCCCCGCCGCAGATGTAACGGCGGCCAGGAACAAGGGGGGGGCCCTCTGTCCTCAGTCCCACAGCTCGCACAAGTCCCGGTGGCACTCCGACCCCTCCAGCGCCCTAAAAGGGCCAGGAAATCAGCTCCTGAATAGTGCGCACTCCTGGACCAGGCCGCGATCCCCGGCCTCGATTAGCGCCAGATCGGACGCGGCAGCTCCCGGTCACAGGCGTCCTCGAATCGTCCTCCTCCGACCTCGCAATGGCCGCAGAGAGAGCTCCACACAGTCAGATGTCGTGGGGTAGTAGAACAAGCGCCGAGGTGGGCAGGCAGGATCACATTTACAGGATTTTAACGGCGGCCGGCAGGGAGCCGAAGGAGCTCACGTCCTGTCAGCCATGCTGATTGGCCACGCCCCCCAAATAACCCCATTTTTAAAGTGCCAGTACATGTTGTCATTAATGAACATAGAAAAAATATTTGTATATATATATATATTTCAAACCCTGGTCCTCTTGTTCGAAAACCACTGCAATTAAGTGCACACACAAAAGCCATCTGAAGGGGTTTAAGGCAACATCAAATGTTTAATTTGCGCTATTACAGCAAATCGACAGACGCGTTTCAGCGTTTCTGCCGTCAGTGTCAACAGAAACTTTACTCCTTTGTATTTAAATAAAAAAGTGCATCTTGATTCAAAGACATTGAAAGTGTCATATGCAGTGAATACAACTGAAAATAAAAATAAACAATGGACTTAAAACATGGCAGCCATCTTGTAACCTGTCTGTTGTTATCTACACCAGTCAATGTTTTGCCCATGATTTCCTTAAATAATGGGCAAATTCAATCAATTAATGCATAATCCATACATTACCCTTTTGGTAGGTGATCAATAATAATTCATTTAAACATACATGATCCCAATTGCACTCTGTGTAAATTAATTCATTACAACACCAATGTATGTATAACTGGCTATAGTTGGCCACTGTGTTTGTTATTATGCCCTGAATGGGCTGAATGCAGTAGCATCTACCTGATATCTAAGAACATGGTATACCTAAGTGAAATCCCTTTTAATCTTCTCTTTGATACTTAACTATTTTCTCTATTTAGGACTGTACATAGAACTATGTGCTCACTCTCTTCGCGGAGAACAGTGTACATCGAAAGGTCAATTTACAATTTTTCTTACATCAACCTACATGGACCCACATCTCCTCTTCATTGTTAAGTCCCTGCGGGGCCTTTGTCTGTAATTTGATAATGTATTTAGACTCCAATGTGCGGAGCTTTTTTACAATATCCCCCCCTCTCTCTTATTTAACCATTTGGTCCAAACAGAAGAAGGTCAATAGACTACTGTTGCTTTTGTGTTTTTTCTCAAAATGGCGAGCAACCGGATAATTCGGATCTTTATTCGTGATCGCTCGAAGATGTTCCAAAACCCTTTTTTTGGCAGGGTGGATGGTACTCCCCACATAATTCATACCACATGGGCAGGTTAAGCAATAGATTGTGTAGTCCGAATTACATTTTAACAACTTGGTAATTGGTATTTTGGTTGTCGTTCCCGGTATTGCATAAGATTTGACCTTGCTACTGTACTTGCACGCCTTACATTTCATACAGGGGAAGAATCCCGTCACAGAATTCATTTTCTTTTTTCTGGGGTCATAATGGCTATTCACCAAGTGATCCCTTAACGAGTTTCCTCTCCTGTATGTCACCAAGGGATACTCTGGAAGTGTCTTTCCAACTTTATTGTCTGATTTTATTATCTTCCAGTTTTTTCTTGGAATTTGGTATATTTCCGATGATTTATCTGTGAAATTGCTTATTAATTTTACACTTTTGTCTTCTACCTTTGTTTTATCCCTTAATAAGGTATCTCTTTCTGTTTCCTTACATCTTTGCTCTGCGTTTTCAAGGAAGCCTCTATAATACCCTCTTTTCTTGAATCTTTCTTTGGCCTCAGTTATTGCCTTGTTACATTCTCTTTGTGTTGAGCAATTCCGTTTCATTCTTAGGAATTCCCCTACTGGGATGTTTTTTACTACTCTCTTCGGGTGGCTACTTCCAGCATGGAGGATGGTATTCCCCGCTGTGACCTTACGGTGTAATGTCGTCTCAAGTTTGTTGTTATCAATGTAAACTTTTAAACCCAGATAAACAACCTCTTTGGCACTAATACAGCCAGTGAACTTAAGATTGAGATTATTACCATTTAAGGCTTTTATGTAATTTGCAGCCTCGCTCCTTGGACCACACCACACGATGAATAAATCATCAATGTATCGCGTCCAGAGAGCGATTTTCTCCATCCATTGTTCATTTGACCCCGCCCAGGCCACATGCTTTTCCCACCAGCCCACAAATAAATTTGCGTAGCTGGGGGCGAAGCATGTGCCCATCGCAGTGCCCTGTTTTTGTAGGTATAGCTGCCCAGAGAAAGTAAAGATGTTGTTATAGAGACAGAACCTTGCGAGTTCCATCAACATTTGATTATGTTTACGAAATTTCAAAGATCTTTTGTTCAGGAAGAAGTTCATGGCATGGAGGCCCTTCTCATGATCTATCGAGGTATATAGACTCGTTATGTCTAGAGTTATCAAAAGCATTTCAGCATCCCAACAAGTTCCATCGATAATCCGTAAGAAGTCTTTGGTATCTTTTAGATACGAGTTTAAGTCCTTCACCATAGGAGATATGAAGTGGTCGATGTAGATTGATGTATTCTCTAGTAGATTTCTTTTTGACGAAACTATTGGTCTGCCCGGATTCCAAGTTTTACTTTTGTGCACCTTCGGCAGATGATAAAATGTTGCCAGTTCTGGGTGTTCACATTTTAGGAACTGCCAGTCCTCATGGTCCAATGTTCCTTCATCTCTCCATCTCGATATTCTTCCCTCATTTGTTGTTGCAGTCAGGACTCTCCTCCCTGCTGTTTCATGCTTTCCTCTAGGGCTTCAATTTTGGTTTGTAATTCTGCCCTATCGATGTCAGCATATTTCACCAGTATCTGCACAGGTCGTCTAGATGATTCAAGGTTACACTCACCCTATTCTACCATCATCAAAGGGTTAGGTACCTCGTAACTGGGGGCTAACATGATACTTAGCCCCCTAGGGATTCTCCCTACATCAAGATACCTTTTCAGCGAGCACGCCTCCCACCATTTCAACTGGTCCTGGCGTTAATATTTTTCCAATTATTTAAAATTTTCTTTTAAACCATTAATTCTGGCACCGGATTCAGTGTTTCCTTCAGCATTGGAAATTACTTGGTTCTCAATGACGTCTGAGAACATTTCCTCAGCGGCGAGCTTGCGGGTCCAAAGCGCGTCAACAGACATCCTACTGGCTATTCAAAATATGCTACTTAAAAAAGTATCCCAATGAAGTTTTGGAGCAAAGTGACACCAAGTCCCAACAATGTCCTAGGTTTGTACGGAGACACGCACACCTCCCGACCCTCACAGAAATGCAATTATACAGATGTTTCTCTCACCAGAGTAGAAACGTCCAGGCGCTGCCCTCGCCCTGTGCCTGCTCGGCTGAGCGGTAACCTCTGAAGTGGGACAGCTTTCCTTGTTCCCCGCAGTCGTTCTCCGTATCTTTTAGTTTCAGAGTGTTTGTGCTGCGTCCGGGGGGCTCCGTCCGTTTCCTTTCCGAAACTCTCTTCAGTGTCCCTGGGGACCCCGCCGTAGCAGAAACACGGGCCCGCGATACCGCCTGCAGGAGATCTTGACGGGCAAACGGACTGCTTGCCCCGGAGCCTTCTCCCCGGGAGGGGGTCTGCAAACCGGCAACAATCCAATGCCGGTAAATATCACTCGAACTCAACACGTGACACCTTTATACATATATATCGTGCTACAGATTTGCCCAAGCAGTAAGGTGCACTCAGGATGAGCTGAAAGCTTCAAACCTTTATTGGGTATGGACTTTCACCGTGTGCCAATTAATATTAACAGCTGTTCCAATATTCATCGCCTGACGCGTTTCAAATCTTTTCTTCTTCAGAGGCGGGTGGATTGGAAAAGTTACGAGGTTCTGATACTGTTCCCATGCTTGACATATTTCCACGCCCCCAGATGGGCCACTCACAAGACTCGTAGTTCAATAACTTGCGGTGGGGCATCCTAGGAACTGTAGTATCCAGCTTACTTAAAAACCCCAAATGGTTGTACTGATTGCTGTTCACCAGTTAAAAGCCTCAGCGGAAGTTGTCCATCCTAAATCCCGTACTAATAATCCACTGGAAAGGTGTGGTAACTACCACACCCAGTGGCCCCCTAGATCCGCGGGGTGCTGCACACTGGGCAGCGGGACGCCCGGCAAAACATTGTGCTACAGATTTGCCCATGGATGGGCCTCAGCGGAAGGTGTCTGCCCTAAATCCCATACCCATTAAAGACTTGAAGCTTTCAGCTCATCCTGAGGGCACCTTATATATATATATCCAAAGTCTACCCCTCCAACTAAGAAGCAAGATGACACAAAGGGGCTGCTTGGCAGGAGATCTTTAATTCAGCAGCTTTGTATGGCATGATGCATTTCGGCTCGTGTGAGCCTTCCTCAGATGCTGCAGCTAAAACAGGGTAAAACCAACTCCCTCCCTTATATTTCATAGGCCCTCCCAATTTCGTGAAGTCAGCAGGCTCTGCTTCATTGATTGCATCTGCAGTCTGATAGTAAAGACTACAGCTCCCAGAATTCAGTTCTCCAGTAATTACCGCTTGCGGAGCCACAATGATGTCCTTCAATGGTTGCTGAAATGCCAAGTAAGGGAGGGGGTTCAATGGTGAGGTCAAACCCCGTACACTAAAGTCCCGAACTACCTTAAGTCCCCAACGTTCTGCCTTAGAGTACACAGTCGAGCCGGGCCGTGAAGCGGTGATACAATGATCCCTCTTCCCCGTGAAGTCACAGGCTGTAGCTCACAAAGGCCATTTGCCAGGCCTGATTCCGAGGCAGTCCAGCAACATCTGATACCTCGGAGAATTTGTTTGCCACAATGCCATATATATATATATATATATATAGATAGATATATATCTATATATCTATATATATATATATATATATATATATATATATATATATATATATATATATATATATTCACTGAAAAAACCATAGGTTTCACACCAGTTATAGTTAGCTGGAAATTTTACTGACATAAAACCATTGAAATTCCCACGTTATAGTTAGTTGGACTCACTATAACTTGCGCGCCTGCAATGCACTGCTGATGACGTCACATATTACATCACTCATGACATGGTCAGTGACATCACTCATGTCAGTAAAATTTCCAGCTAACTATAACTGGTGTGAAAACTATGGTTTTTTCAGTGAATTTAATAGGTTTTTTAAATGCTAATTCCTAACTATAACTGGTGTGAAACCTTTGTTTTTTCAGTGAATTTCATAGGTTTTTTAATAGCAAATTTCTATATCTATGAAATGTAATATTTTTTATAATGAATCCTATAATGTATATTTATGTAATACTATTTTTTTTATGTATATTGTTCATGTTTTCTTTTTTTTTTTTTTTTTTTTGCCCTGGAGCGCTCCCGGTGCGCGTCCCGGTGAGCGCACCGGAAAGCGCAGTCTTGTGGCACGCCCCAGGGCGCGTACCGGTGAGCGTCCCGTTAGCGCTTTTTCCGCGAACGAAAACATCATCGTGACGTATCGCGTAGCCGCGTCCGCGTGATACGCACGGCATAAACGCACCCGGAAGCACTCGAGCGCATACGATCGCGCAACGTAAGCATCCGACGTGCTTACGCGACACGCCCCTGGGCGTGCCCGGGGGCGCGTAGTGTAAGCGCGTCGGGTCATGTGACCTAAAAATAACACTTTTTATTGATGCAGGACAGTTTTGGTTTCCAAATGATGAAAGCCCTGGTCTTGTGACCTGAAATTAACACTTTTCATTGGTTCAGGACAGTTTTTTTTTCCTAATGATGAAAGCCCCCACCTTTTTTCCTCACTTTGTACTTTGAGTGAAGAAGACCTGTTGAAAGACCTCTCTGTACTTTTTTGGACTGTAAAATGGCTTCAGTAGTAGCAGCAGCAGGAGCAGCTCAGCCACCACCACCACCACCACCACCAAGAGGACCACCACAACACCACACTGGTGGAGATGAAGAAGAGGAAGAGGAGGAGGAGGAAGAGGAGGGGAGGAGGACATTCCTGCCAGAAGACAATACCCCATATAGGCCAAAGCCACACATTGTATGGGAGTTTTTTCCATCCCAAGTGGCCTAAAAAAGGTGAATGCGCCAAAGATGACTTGCCTAATCTGTGGCACTGAACTTTCAAGGGGAAACCCTAACAAAAAATACTCATTTGGCAATAACACCATGATTCGCCACATGCAGCGCAAGCATCCCAACAACTATGCTGCGGCCGAGGTGAGAGAACTGGCCAGTAACCCTCCCCAATCTTCACCCAGCACCTCAAAAAGAAAGCAACCCACTCCATCGGGACCAGAGACAAGAGAGATGGTCCCAAACATTCAACCCCTGTTTGGGAAATACAAGATCACTTGTATTTTTTGTGGGAAAACCATCACCTATGGTGAGCAAAGCATAAAGCTCATCAACCGTGCTGGTGACAACCACAAATGCCCCAAAAATCCATAATTTTTTCCTGTTTTTTTTTTTGCTCCAGTTGAGCTGTTTTCAATTCCTTGTTTTTTGTTTCTTCCCAGAAAAATAACAAAAAAAATATAAAATAGTTCATAAAAGCCAAAAAAAGTACAAAATGTTCAAAAAAACATTTAAAAAAATATAAAACAACAAAAAGAAGAAAAAAAACAGATCTTTTCAGAACTACCTCCAATTTATAAATAAAGGCTACATTTTTAAAAAACTCTGTCATTCTTTTTCCCCCATGGTACGCTCCCTGGTCCGCTCCCCGGTGCGCGTACCGGGCGCTCCCCCCGCGCAAATCGAAAAAAACATTTTTTTTTTGCCCCGCAGGGCCCTTTTATGGCCCCCACATCAAACCTAGGGGGTCAGGGGGGGTCTATCCTGCCCCCTTTTGGTCATTCCCCTCTTTGTTTTTGCCACCTCTTGTGTCTCTATCCTACCGAGACACAAGATGGCGGCCACTCCGGACTGTTTGGAATGTTGACAGACGCCCGGGAGCCAATCAGGTTTCCGCGCGCATACTCGCGTAGCGCGCTGGTTAGCGCCCCGGTGCACGTACCGGGGCGCGCTTATAGATATATATATTTTTTTTAACCTAAATTACTCAAAATCCACTGGAGCACATATCTTGAGACATAGCAAAGGCACATCGGGCTACCAGTCCCTACAATTTTGCCAAGTTTCGTGGAAATCCATTCAGCCGTTCGGGCTAAAAGTGAGGTCGACCGCCCTATGGAAATTAACATGAGAAAAACATGTTTTGGGACCGACCTTTTTTCTCGGCTGCCGCTTCACGAATCCCCCCCAAACTTTCCGGCAAGGATCGGAGCGCCGCGAGGCAAATTTGAGGAAATTTTCAGGCAGATTCCTCAACCAGCGCCAAAGTTATTCCCAATAGAATGTTGCGATTTTCCTATTGAAAATAATCCTAACTATAACTACCTACTGGCGACCGCCAGTAGGTAATATATATATATATATATATATATATATATATATATATATATATACATTAACGTGATATGTGTTTACAGAAATGCACAATCATAACCAGTTGTCATCAATTATGATAGCTGTATTTAACTGTACCCTGACCAAACTACACACAACCTCCTTTGAGTTACATATTGACTGCTCATCTACAGTTGTCCGAAGAGCTAAGGAGACTTGGGCAGATAATTTGTATCACATACCGAGTACCAATTGTCATGGCTTTTAGGGACAGCAGCAAAACCCATTTGATGTCCATAGGTTGTCCGTGCAACTGCATGGATCAGCGAAAACGTCTGACTCAAGATTAATGAGCTTGGATAACTTAAGGTGATCCATGATCTGAAGTTTTCTGGAAAATAGGTCTAAAGACATGCCCCAAGAGTTACAAGCTGGTAAGCTAACATGCGGCGTCCCCCAGGAAGCAGCATTGTCCCCCCTTCTTTTTAATGTGTACCTCCAGCCCCTGGTGACCGCATTGTCCCGCATGGAGTGCCAGGTCTTCAACGCCGCGGACGACACACAGATCCTCATCCAGATTGACAACTCCCCTATGGCACATACCCAGTTGCAGAATGTTCTAAAATTCACAGTCAACTGGATGATCGCTAACCACCTCAAAATTAACCCTGATAAAACCGAGGTTCTGGCTATCACTATAATGCTAATCCTTGGAGCCCCCTCTTTTGGCCACAAGAACTTGGCCCCACTCCCGAACCTGCCCCTTCTGTAAAGAGTTTGGGTATTAAAATAGATGCCAAACTCTCTATGTCCCACCAGGTTTCGACCGTGGTAGGCACATGTGTGGGCCTACTGAGATTGCTGCGTAAACTGGGCCCTCTACTCTCATTCACAGCACTTGGTATGGCAGTATCAACTCCTGTCTGGATTAAGAGAACTCACAATATCTGGGCCTCCCGGATAAACTGCTGACTAAACTCCAGGTAGTCATGAACAACGCTGCCAGATTGGTTTTCAGGCTCCCAAGACGAGCCCATGCCACCCCACTGTTGCAGCAACTTCACTGGCTCCCGGTTAAGCAGAGAACCAGATTCAAGGGGCTATGCATAGCCCACAAAGCCATCCATGGTCAGGCTCCAGCATATATTAAGGAGCGTCTGGTACAGTACACTCCGGGCCGGCTGCTCCGGTCCTCGGATGCAGGCTTGCTTGCCTGCCCCAGCTTCTCACCCTCTTCCATGGGGGGTCAGAGCCTTTTCTACTATGACTCCCCAACTCTGGAATGAATTGCCTGCTGCGCTTCGCAAAGAGCCTGACCTCCTTCCATTTAGGAAAAAATTAAAAACCCTTCTTTTTACCGACGCCTGGGGCACAATCCAGGCCAGATAGGGTACACACTCTCTTAGGTGCCATTGTTGGGCTTTCTCTCTAAGCGCTTAGAGACCAGTAGGTGATAATGCGCTATAGAAATTTCAATTAACATAACATAACATAACAAGCTTTTGCAATGCAATAGGTCTCGCATTTATGTGAAGCTGAGCTATTGGCATTGTAAATGACAATGTTTTTTATTGTGTTTTGGGTTTTAAAACATAAATAAAAGGCATTGTCATCTACAATACTAATAGCCTAAACTCTCGCAAATGCAAGACCTTTTGCATTGCAAATGCTTGTTTAAAAAGCAGGGACACTGCCTAGTACTCTGTGATTATCATTGACTTGGGGAAGAACACCATGATGTGTAAAGACTGATGCTCTTAAATATTTGTCCCTGGTCCTCCTGAGGTGACCCGTCCTGGACTGGTCTGTGATCCCAGGGCAGTGCAGAGCGGTGTGCACGCACGCACAAACAGACATAAGGTCAGTCCCACGTGCTCTGCCACAGCTCCCCCAAATTCCGCCGCTGTTACGCGAACAGGTTACGAGTGCCTGTCACACACTGTGGGTGCTCTGTGAAGCCACAAGGAAGCGTACTGGACGCAAACACAAGTACAGACATCACCTCTCAACCCGCAATGTCTAACATGCATTGCCTGGACAGGAGCACATGGGATGCGCCCAGTGGTCGAAGTCGGCGGGATCGTCAGGGCACAGCGTGCCCCTACTTCTTTACTTTTATGCAATCCGTTCCCCTACTTTTTTTATTTTAAACATGTGTCCCTCGACGGCAAAAATAGCCAAGTCCTATAGATAAGGCTCGGTGTTCCTGGCTGTTTCTGGGACAGGCGGGGCGGGCATAGAAGGAAAGGGGCTCTGTCTCTTACTTCTTGCCCTGAAACCACGAGGACAGTCAGTGTTCACTTCTCCTGCTCTGCTGCTGCCCGCTGTTTTTTCTTCTCTTTCTCTTCTTCCCACTCTGTCACTTCTCCTCACTTGCTGAAACCTGTGACTTCAAGAAACGGCTCCTATCCTCTCTTTTCCTTTATTTATTCCCCTGTGAAATGGATCCAAAACAGAAAAACACTTTTGCTGGAAATGTCGGTTTCCACCACACATAAGCGCTCACACACACAAATCAAAGATGTCAGGTTGGCGACCGCCCTCTCCTCCTGCAGCCCGCACTCCGGCCTGTAGTACAGCGGGATGTCACCTGACTCCACCACACACCGTATGGCGTCTTGTTTCCTCAGTGAAGCGCCAAGAAGGGTGAACACAGGCGCACATTAAGGGGCACATTAGTATGGCGGGCAGAGTTTGTCCGCCCGCCATACCAGTGGGAACTGGGATCGCCCGCTAGGGGTGCGGTGGTCTCTACATCCCATTAGGATGCGCCCGCCACACTGGCAGGCGCATCCCGCATTTTTAACATTGCCCCGGGCGGTGCTGAATGCACCGCCCGCAGCAATGCCAAAAATGCATGTTGTGCTTTTCAATGCACAACGTGACAGGCACCGCGCGGTGCCTGCCACGTTGACATTGAAGTGCAGAGAGGTACCATAGGTACCCCCATGTGCATGCCCCACCCCCTCCCGGAGTCCCTCGGGGCCTGCAACGGGCCCCCCAAGCAGAGTCTGCATGCCTTTCTGTGGCGGCATTGCTGCCACGGAAAGTGATTTCCAGAGCCACATTGTAATATGCTATTGTAATATGTATGAAAGACACCGCCACCATAGTGAACCCTTTTCCGCCCGGTCGTCATGTCGACCGGGCGGAAAAGCGGCCTGCGGTCTTTCCGTCCGCCGCGGACCCCCCAGCCATTGTAATATAGCGGGGGTCATTTCTGCAAGGATGGTGGCTGATCGCCCCTGCCGAGCCGGCAGTGACTACCGCCAGCCCAGCGGGGGCGATCCGCCCGCCATCCTAATGGGGCCCTAAGTGTCACATCTACAGCCAACAACAGCACTCGTGTCTGGTCTCAAAGCACGGTGCACAACACGCAGCGTCTGTTACTGCACCGGATAAGGAAAACCCAGGCTGTGAATGCCTTGCACGCACCCTTGTGATGTCACTGCACTGCACCCCTATACACACACGTTTCTGTGCCATGCTGCACAGTGTCTCCAGCTGGCAGTGGTGCCAATGAAGGCCCTCGGCATTCATAATGCCTATATAACTTCAAGTCCAACAAATGCGAGCCCCATTGCATTTTTAATGGTTGTTTTTCTTTTAAGTTTTAAATAGCGCAAACTCGCCCAGAAGGTATTTGAGCACTTTACATGAGCGCCACCAGTTACATTGCACAAGGGCACATTCAGCTTTTTTTTAAGGCATAGGGAGATTAGGTGATTTAACCAGAGTCACAGAATGTTGAGCCTACGCTGAGACTCAAAACTAGTTCCCCTGTGATAAAGTCGGCAGACCTCTATTCTTTACCCTTCATTTAATTCTTTTTCATTTATAAATGGACAGATCGCAAAAACTGGAGTACACTGCAAGCAACTAAAGTTAATACGTACACATAATATAGTAAACCTAAGGTCGTTATTAGAACTGTGCACCAAAGACCACGTGGTTCTATCCACAGGAACAAACCTACCATCAGCCATTTGCACATCATAAGGTGTATGTACAAGCCTCCAGTCGGACTCAGTTTCTGGTTCATATTACAGGTGACCACAGACTACACTTCCCATCACCCATTATACTTTGCAGTCTTGGGCATCCTAGATGTCTGTTCAATAGCCTGGCTCCGATTTCCACAGAACGCACAGAAACGCGAAGACATTTTAAAAGCACCAAACGGTTTGAATAGTGTATGTGCATCTCAATTCGGGCTATTCATCTGGCGTGTGTGATTTTTTTCATATAAGCTGCCTACTGTTCCACCTTTCCGGGAGCAAGTTACCTGCCTAGCACCCATGGCGGTGCTAGCGGAGCGAACAGTTTCACTTACTGAACCAACTGTGCTCCTAGATTCCAGTCCGCCCCGCAATGATGGTGGATGGGGCCTCTACCCCAGGCGCCTCTCTTCCTCCCCAGTGGCAGCTGTACTTACAACAGTACCAGGAGCACACTTACACCAACTGGCCCTTCTGAGAAGGCTGCGCCTGCACCCCTTGAGCGGTGAGAAAGGGTCGGTGCGTTTGTGTGATCCCTTTGCGATCATCGTGGACGACAAAACCATTCGATTCATGTTTCGGGCATATGCTAGGGAGGTGGGGAGTACTGGTTTCTCTTTTCCCATGCTTAAATCTGTTATATGGCTGCCAGGGCCTAGAATAGGGTGGGTCTGAAGAGTTTCTCATTTGTGAGCCAGTCTAGAGAAAATAATATTGTGCCCTCCGGTTAAGCGGGTCTTTGTTTAGGGAGTGCTTTTAGTGGGATTAAAAAGGATTTTGGGGGGGGGCGGGGCGGCGGCAGCAACGTTTCTTGAAGGGGGCATAGCTGAAGAAGCGTAATTTGTAATCCCCTTGATGAGTGTCCCATGTAATTAAGTGCGTGGATTAAATTGTGTATCATTGTCGTCGCATTGAAGAATGAAACGGATGCCATAAATCCCCACAGACCATGAAGCGGGCAAAGTGGCGAAGTCTTGGTATTATAAAAGCCCAAGTAGTCCCAAAGGGAAACTGAGAAAGGCCTACAGCGCAATAGAACTGTAGAACTGTAGTTCTGTGCTGCTTCCGATAAAAACTGAAGTGGTTCATCGGACCAACAACCAATAGGGAGGCCGTAAAATCTCAGTTACGCTAAATAAGCCATTTGCAAGCAGGAGGCAAGTGGGAGGCGGCATTACCCTAGTTATATGGATTACAAGATGTCTCGGAGAGACAGCGCATGCGCGCTGCCTAGCGAGACCTAAAAATGACCAGAGAACCAAGAAGAGTGGTAAGAGAGAGTGAGGTGCTTATGAATAGTTGGAACGGTGATAATAATGTTCAGAGGAATTTGTTTGGAAGCCAATTGGCCTTTCTGTAGATTGGAACGACCCTTAAATTGATTTGCTGAGAAATTGAATACCAGGTGAGTACAATGCCTGTATTAATCTGGAGGTGGTAAATATTACCTCCAAATGCCTCAAAGTGGTTGACTAGAGGTCATTCTAAGCAGAAATCTATAGCTTTTTCAGAGAATATCTGGCTGCTTCTGTGATCACCCAACCAAGGCTAACCTCATTTGTGCATAGCAGGATAGAATCACAGTACAAGATACATTTCCCTTTTGTACCTTGTATATTTATGACTCATAACAGTGTCCTCCTCACTCCATTGCAAAGCTGGCCACTCCAAGTGGGGTATTTTTTGTTGAAGTTCTTGGTTTACGTGGCCCTTTGTGTTACCTAGTTATCAGTGACATTTTTCTGGTCAACAAACCCATCTTGACTGAGATCATTTGTCAGCAATGAAGTGAGAGGACACCATGTTTTTATCAGGTTGGTCTTAATGTTCCGCTTCACCCATGCTCTAGTTCATGTCTTTCACCACACCACCCAGCCTCATTGTTGCCTGTGATGCAGGTTACTCTCAATTTAGAAGTCCTTTTAGCTTGCTGTAGGAACATGTGATCTTTACTTTAATCTATTAGAGCCCCCTCATGGTGAAGCGTTAAATCTGTTCCATCACATCTGTTGGTCTCATCACTGTGAATATAATTACAGCAGGCGCTCTATGGACTATAGGCCACTGGAAAACATCCTGGTAAGTTAGGAGGGAAATCTAGGTAAGCCTTAAGAGTCTTTCATAGGTCCCCATCCAGTTGAGTGTTCGTGGGAATATCCTTCTAAACATGCGCGCCCAATATTTGAATTTATCTTCCATGGGAAAAACTAGAATAACCTGAGCAGCAACAATGCCAAGGTTGGATACAACCCAGTTTTCCATGTGCTTCCTTTTTCGCGAAATATTGTGTTACATGTTATGTAAACTTTATTTGAAATGTATGCACGTATTTGCTATTTGGTTGCAAAGATGTTAATAGTTAAATATTTTGTGATTGATGGTATAAGGAAGCAGTGCTAAACATTTATATGAAACTGTGTTGGTTCAAATTTTCTCTATCCCATACCTATTATCAGCCAGATTCATCAAACCGAAATCGGCTCGCAAAGGGCCAGATTCTGAGAATCTGGCCCTTTGCAAGCGCTATTTTTGCATTTGGGATTCATCATCCCAAATGTAAAAATCGCAATTCTAGAAATCGCTAAATTGCGATTAATTGCATTTAAGGAATCTCAATTTGAGATTCCTTAAATGCAATTCATTTTAAAATTGCGAATTCGCAATCTGGGGCCGCTATTTTCCGCGAAGTCTAACTACGTGGTAAATAGCAAAAACTTAGAAAAATGCACTTTCGTGCATTTTTCTAAGTTGTATGTTACACACACACACATGTCCTTTGGACATGTGTGTGCGCGACACCAGTATACATTACCATTTAAGGGGTGCTACAGGGTGTCCTTTGGACACCCTGGCACCCTTGAAATTGCTTACTTATTTGCGATTCGATTAGCAATTAGCGAATCGCAAATAAGGAAGCAGTAGAAATCGCATAAAATATTGCGATTTCTACATGCATCCCGTTTTGCGAGTCTTTAATAGCGAATCCTTAAAATTCGCTATTAAGGACTCGCAAAACATGACCATGATGAATCTGGGGGATAATGTCAGATAGTTTAGAAAAAAGAAAAACAATTGTTTCATGTATTCATTCATGTATATACTTAATTGCTTTATAGAGTACAAAATAATTGCAGTTCATATGTGTACCCTATATCAGACCACAAGCGTGGACTTAATCGCCCTACTAGAGCAAAAAAGAATTGGCAAAGCCAACAGGTCTTGCTTTTGTGAAAAGAGAATATGTGCATCTGTATTTGTATATATTAGCACATTAAAGCCAGACATTTTGGTTATGGCTGAAATAAGCTTTAAATTTGACACACTATTTGAAAAGATGAACCAAGTCAACCGCTGGTTTCCAGTTGTCAATTAAAGTTTTGAGTTCTCCACAGAGATTATGGATCAATTCTTACTTCAGATTTCATTAAATATTAGGGCCAGATCAAAAGAGTAAGATTTGGCAGTGTGTGAAAAGCAGGCTAACCTAAAATACTACATTTCCTGTTGATGTAACGGCCATGTTTACATTAGGAAGCACATGCAGAATTTCAGCCAAGAGACGATTGTTAAACACATAATGGTTTAACGAGGACTGCGATGAGGAAGAAAAAACTTACAGACACCCAGTCTGCTGCACTTGGAATTTGTTGTGCAAATGAAAGGTGGCTGGCACAGGGCCCAGTCTACAACTGGGAGAGCTGTAAGCATAACTCAACTGCCACTAGGATCAGATTAAACATTATCACAGGAAACATTTTAAATCAGGCTTTGCAAAGTAAGTTAAACTTGTAAGTGCATGCATTATCACTTTAAAGTCAGAACCATAGTATTTGCCAATGTTTGTTATTACTTGCTTAAAAACATGATAGTAGTTCACCTGGACACCGGCTGCAGGTTAGTCTTTAATTGAAGTCGAATGACCTGACTCTAAGATGATAACCAATAATTTTTGGTCTTGGTTTTACAAGACTGCAACTGGCCATCTTGGGATCAAGCTTTTTCCATCTGTGACAAGAAAACAAGCACCGGCAAAGCCAATAGGTTTCGCATATGCAAGAACTAGTGTTGCAGATGATAAGCGTATCCTGAACGAGCATTCACCTACACCTTGACTTGGACGTAATACTGTTTAAAGAGCCCAATGAATTATTTCAACATATTAATTATGCCTAATTTAGTCCAAACATGGACCTGCCTTTAGTGGAGCAGATTTCTGACTTTTTTAAAGAGACGTTTGTTAACGTGAGTTGTTACGTAATTATTGACTGTTATTACATCACATCCTCCTGAGTCAACTGAACATCCTACTGAGTCAAGTGCAGCAAATCGAGGGGGCGGCGAGCTGTGTTGATGATCTAATGGGGTATCTGGTAAATAGGGTTATTTCAGCTGAGTTACATGTGTACATTGCAGCATTGGGAATGTGGAAAACAAGGAGCTATATATTGGCTGAGATCAAAGGTGCTGTTATGAGGTAAACAGAATGAAACATGACAAGCACCAGAGTTGTCATAACACACTGAGAAATGGCAAGCACAATCAGAAGAACAAGGACAACTCATTGCACTGAAGTGTTGACAACGTACAATGGATAATGTGCGATGGTGTAAAAATTAGCTTGCTCACATTTTGCGTAGTTTATACCCTAAAAATCAGAGCGTGCACATACCCTCTCTTGTGATTAGTGCAAATGACATTTTCCATCAGTTAGTGCATTTAGAGGCGTCGTTTTCAACCAGGAACATGAAAAACACATGCTTAGCACTAATTTGATGAAGTGTTTTTTTAAATCAAGTAAAATTATGAATGTTCATTCAGGACTATTTTCTGTACAGCACACATATCCGAGATTGTACTGTACTGTAAACATGTTATTAGGCACTGTACACATGTTTAGTCTTATATGCTTAGTTAGGTCCCACTATTCAAATATATGCACTGGCATTAAAAACATGTCATATGTGCATCTGTGATTAGGTGCATGATTCACAGAAACGTGACTTTGTGTGTTAAAGGAAATGTAAATGTGCCTAACCCAGTTTCTGAACAGGTGCACGTGACTTATCATACACATCATGAATAGATCTGAGGCACAGCACGGAGCTCAGCGCCTGCGTCTGGGTGAAATATCACTGTCTACAGCAGGTACACTAACTCAGAAACTCTAAGTGACAATGAGCCAGTATATTAGCTGCAAACAGCACAACTCGAAAATTGAGACTGGCCAAATCTCAGGGGCGTATTTACAAAAAAAAGTCAGAGCGCGGAGCTGTGCCAAATTTAGCATTTTGAAAACGCAGAGATGCGCCGCATTCACAAGAATACAGTGCACCCCTGTGTTTCCCAAAGCGCTGGCACAAAGAAAAGCTGCCTAGCTCCAGCGCAGGTACCCTGCCGCCACGTTGCAAGTGTGGCTGCACTTCAGGGATGATTGTTTATGTGCATGAAGGGACACCTTCCTGCACATAAACAGTCAATAAAGGCGATTTGTTCTTTCTAGGTGTGTTGCAGCATGCAGCACACATGGAAAGTGCAAAAATATGGGGCAGTGTCAAAAAGCAATGGGTGTTGCGGAGGAACGCTCACAGCAACACCGATTGTACGCCCCTTTGCCGCAGATGACTGTGGCGGAAAGGGCCATATTTTCAAGGTGGCGTTAAGCCACACTAACTGGCTTGGCGCCACCTATAAATATGGAAAAAGGCGCTAAGTCACAGGAGTGAAGAAAAAGTGATGTTCCGTTGGCAATAGGGGCTTGTAAATATGCTCCTCAGTGTTTCAGAGGTGCGCAATCTCCAGCTCAAGTACTATCATATTATCTGAGCTGAACTATCTCCAGCTCGGGTACTATCTGAGCTATGCTATCTGGAGCTGAACTACTATGCGAAATGTGCTGCCTACAGCTCAGGTACTATATGAGCTGTGATATCTGCACTGCAGCTTAGGGACTATCTGAGCTGTGCTATCTGCAGCTCAAGTAATTTAAGAGATGTGCAATCTACAGCTCATGTACTATCTGAGCTGTGCTATCTGCAGCTCAGGTACTATCCGAGCTGTGCTATCTGCAGCTCAAGTGCTATTGTATTATCTGAGCTGTGCTATCTCCAGCTTGGGTACTATCTGAGCTATGCTATCTGCAGCTCAACTACTATCCAAAGTGGGCTGTGTACAGCTCATGTACTATTTGAGATGTAACATCTGCAGCACAGCTCAGGTACTATCCCAGCTGTGCTATTTGCAGCTCGGCTCAGGTACTATCAGGTACAAACTGTGATATCTGAACTGCAGCTCAGGTACTATCAGAGCTGTGCAATCTGCAGTTCACACACTATCCAAGATGCGCAATCTGCAGCTCACGTACTATCCGAGTTGTGCTATCTGCAGCTCATGTACTATTTCTACAGGTACAGACTAAGGGGCATATTTATGGGGATTTGGTTCAGAGCAGCACAGCAAGTCACCTTGCTGTGCTACCCTGCGCCAAAGTGAAAGGACAAGAATGTATCATATCTATGGCATACAGCATATTCCTATCCTTTCCCCCTGCAGTGGAGCTGTTTCGGGAGTCAAGAGCCAATGCAGGCAACCTTGCACCATGGTGCTAGAGTGCCTGTGTTCCATACAGGATTTTTTGGCACCTTTCTGCACAAAAACAATCATTGGCGGCTTTTCCCTATTTCTAGGTGTACTGCAGAATGCTGCACACCTAAAGGAGGAAAAAAACTAGGAGAACTAACATTATTTCCCCATGTTGCACCTCCCTTGGGGAGGCGTAAGGTGTTGGCGCATCCCCAGGTTTACACGGTTTTGCACTTTTGGGGAAGTGTCAAAATCCAAGGGGGTGGCATGGGTACAACCACCGCAAATCCCATGGAATGCCTCTCTAGTGCAGAATAAGGCTAAGCAGCGATTTGCGCTGTCTTGCCTTACTCTATGAAGCCATTCGAAGCCATGCAAAGTGGCTTTGTATGACCTCATAAACATGATTTGGTGGTTTGCACTGCCGTTGTGCCACAAAAAGTGACACAATGGAGGTGCAAGGAGCTTGTAAATATGCCCCTTGTGCATGCTCATGTAGACAGCCAAGATCCGTTCATAAAGGGGCGCATAGGTCTGAGCCCTTGAAGATTTGTTCATAATTACAGGGGAGCTGTAGCCCCAGACTGTCTCACTTATTCACTATGGGCCTCATTTATGGGGTTTTGGCATAGGGGAGTGCAATAAGTCACCCTGCTGCGCTGCCCTACCTCAAAGTTGAAGGGCAGGAATGTACCTTGATTATCCAATACCTTGCATTTCTGTACTTTCCAACTGCACTGGCTTTTTTTCGGCAGCCTAGCGCCAACGCAAGCACCCTTGCACCACAGTGCTAAGGTACCTGTGTTGTTGGCAGGATTGTTTTCGGTCCAGAAAGTGTCACCTTCCTGCACAAAAACAATCCCGGGAGGCTTTTAACTCTTTCCATATCTGCTGCAAAATGCTGCACACATGCAAAGAGGAAAAAATACGAGGAGATATAACGTTATTTCTCCTCATTGAGCCCCCCTTGGGCAGTTGTAAGATTTTGGCGCATTCGACGGTTTACATGGTTTTGTAAATTTGGGGAAGTGTCAAAATCCATGGGTGTTGCGTGGGAACATCCATGCAACGCCCATGGAACACCTCCAAAGCGCAAAGTAAAGCAGCACAGTCTTGCCTTCCTCCATATTTATGAGGCCATTCAGAGTCATGCAAAGTGGCTTTGCGTGACCTCATAACTATGATTTTGGAGTTTACGCCACCGGAGCGTCACAAAAAGTGACGCTCCTGAGGCTCAAATGGCTCATATATATGTGCCCTTATGTTTTGGAATTACAGGTGACGATGAAACTAGATAGGAGGAATGCTTATTTCTCGCCATACAAGTATTTAAAAACGCTTTGTTGAATGAAATAGACATAACCCAGGTTTGCCTGTACCTTCGGGCTGCAGGTTCATTATTCCACAATCCCGGAAGGGGCAGCTTGTGCCCGTTCTGCTGACATATCACAGTCCTGAATTTGCACAACTGATTTTAAACCAACACATGCAAGGATTAAAAAAAGCTTGTTCTTCTCCAAGTATGGAGACGCTGATCAGAGTCAGCAGGGGCATCGCCATGTGCAACAATATTTAAAGAGCAGCGGCACGATCCGTGACACGTTCCTTATGAAAAGAGAACAGCGTGTGTGCAAACACACCTTTTTAAAAAAGAAAGCCATGAGTGTGCACGTGTCATCACCTACAGCAAGAATGCTAGTGGGGGCAACAGATGGCATTGTCGAGGAACGCAAGCTCTCTTAAGGCCACTTGTAACTTGTTTCAGCGCTCGCTGAATACACCGCAGCCTCTCCAAACACATGGCCAACCGAAGCAAACGCGTGCAATACAGATATGTTGGGTCCTAGCTCCCACTCTGGAGAAATGCCTAGATCGGTAATGACGCACAGCTGCTTTTTCATGTTCAATGAAAATGTATTGTAAGGTTAAACTTTGTGGCTTTGTAAGAAGTTTATCATCAGCTCTGGGTTCTCCCTTTGACAACGCAACCTTGAAATCCGGAGGCTTTCCTGATGTTATGAATTCTGAACTAAAAGGGTTAAGAGTCTTCATTGTGGCACTGTAGGCCTTTCTGTAATGGCTGCCATGTCCTAACCAAGATAACGCCTCAGCCCTTTTCATCGCCTTGGTACTGGAATATCACATTTTCAGTATTGTGCTACAAAATTATCTAGTTGGTAAAAATGTCGACAACTAGAATAATGTGGCTTTAGGTAGATAAGGGTAAGTATAGTTTCCTGCATTAAGTTCAACATATATTTACCTTGACAATATATGTATCTTCGAGGTACACACAAATGGAGTAAAGAATAGCAAATCTTTACTCACCTATGTATTCTTACTTCAGGAATTTTATGGTTGTCAATATTTATGCGACGACATTAAGGTAGCACAATATTTTTGTAGTCAATATTCTGACATGCAACCTTTCATCACGAATGAAATATTAACAAAAAAGATGGCTTACTCTGTTTGCAGCAAAATTGCTGCAAAATCTACTGGTTCCAAGCAACGCAATGATCACAGAAGGTGATCCATGTGTAACTCACAGACACCTAAAAAAGTAAATCGCTCTGTCACTGGGAGCCAGCCTCTTACTTTGAGAAAGAAGGAAAGAAAGCAAGAAAGAGAGAGAGAAAACAAGAAGGAAAGAACGCAATCAAGCAAGAAAGATAGAATGAAGCGAGGAAAGAAGGCAAGAAAGAAAGCAAGAAGGAAAGAAAGAAGGCAAGAAGGAAAGAAAGAAGTAAAGAAAGAAGGACAAAAGGAGCCACAGGAAAAGAAGATGGAAAGAAAATGGAAGAAAGGATGGAAAGAAAGGAAAAAGAAAAGAAAATTGAAGGAAAGAATGAAGGAAGAAGGAAAGGGGTAAGAAAAGTAGGAGAGAAAGCAAGATAGAATAAAAGAAAGATGAAAATCACGAAAGAAGAAAGCAAGAAAGAATGAATGAAAGAACAGACAAGATAGAAAAAAGAAAGGAAAGACAAAAATGAAAGAAAGACAAAAACAATAACTGCAAGTAGGAAAGAAAGAAGGAACAAAAGATGGAAGAAAGATGCAAAGAAAGAAGGAACGAAAGAAAAAAGAAGGAAAAGAGGAAAATAAAAAGAAGTAATGAAAGAAATAAAGAAAAAATAGAAAAAAGGAAAGGGAAAAAAGGAAAAAGAAGGAAAGAAAAAAGAAGGAAAGAGGTAAAGGAACAAGAAGAAAAAAGTAAGGAAAGAAGGAAAGAAAGCAAAAAAGGCGGGAGGAAAGATAGAAAATGAAACGAAGGAAAGAAGGTGAGAGAGAAGAAAGAAAGAAGGAATAAATGTGATACACGTGATGCAAATTAAACATATTAAAGGCTGATTTTCTTCCTAAACAAAGTTTATGAATGAACCATTTGTAAAATTGAGTCCGGACTAAAAGTGTTTTGAAGAATTGTCCACCTATGAATTCACATGTGTATTGTTGAAACTTTTGGTGTGTGTACTGCAAGGACAAAAAAAAGAGAATAACTTACTATATAACAGTTTCAAATGGACTCAATCTGTAATGCTTTGAAATTTGACACTTCAACATGAATTTATGCTAGAATTGGCAGGAAACAAGCTGGAATGTGGCTTGTGCCCTTATCTGGGAAAGAGCATCCTGCTATCACCCCAGGCTCTAAAAACAAGGACAACACGTAAAAAACACTGAAGGAAACTACCTTGTGTGCAGATGGGCTCTTTGTGAAAGAGCAAAAATGCAGTCACTCAAAGCGAAGGTAACCAGTCGCTGAAGTAGGGTGATCCATTACCCCATGCTCTATGCAGCAGTGAGTGGAAGCAAATTTTTAATAACACAACAACAGACTGATGGATACAGAGAGGTCGTTGAAAACAATACACATAATTTTAGTAAAATCAAAAGGTCTTGGTTAATGCCAGACCTAAAAAGTGGTACACGAAAAATAGGGTATCTAATGCTAAATGATAAAGTAATGGGGGCTAGAAAATTAGCTTGCCTCAAAATGTTTAGATTAATAGATTCAGTAGTTTCAAATAAATGTGTCAGCAAGGCCCCCAACACCAGTGTGATAAAATTATTGACTGATATAGTAAAGCACCAAAATAACTTGCCCACTAGAGACTTATGTTACATGCCACGCCCAAGGTCCCTGATCTCCAGAGCTACCAGAGGGATCAAAGGAGAACAATGGAAAGGGGGAAGAACACTCAGATGACTATAAATCTTACACTAAATCTCAAGGGAGGCTTTTGTACTGACGAACAGAAGCCATTTCCACTCATCCTCCATGCCAACAGATTCAGTATCTGGATGTCTGATTCTCCTCTTGTTTCTACTGCGCTCAACGAAATACCCGGTCTATCACAAAAAGCAGACTTTGAACCTAGAACTTCAGAGACATATTCCTTTAAAATGTTGAAATCTCTCACTCACCAGAGGTGGCATACTTCATCATAGGGATTCTCCTCACACCATGATAGCAGATCATGGTGCAGTGTACAACTCCCTCTCTAATTGGGAGGAGCTCTTTGGCTGTTTTAGTATGTGGTAATATTCCCTATGGAGTCAGTCGGGTGGTGAGGCTAGCAGACTGTAAAAAGTGCTGTGGTGCAAGCAAAATGCTGTAGCGACGTGGTTGAAACTAACTCTACAACAGACGTTGAGGTTTTTGTTGTCTTTCTGGGTCAGGATTAAAATAGGTGAATACGTTAGGCCTATTTATCTCAAGGCCAACATGCTTCTGCCACTAGAACTCTCCGCTGAGGTGTAAGGGCATTCATCAGGACCTTGAAAAAATGTACTTCTGCTTTCAATAAGAAAAGCCAAATAGTGCATAGAATGGAAATGGAAAATACAAAACCATAAAAAGTGGTCACCAATAACTTAGCATCGGTGATGAATGGTTGCAGAGACAAGCTTAAAGGAATTCTATTTGAGAGACTGGATGTAGTCAAACACCACAGGAGAGTGCCTTTGACAGCTTGTGACACAAGGGTACATTTATTAAACTACATGGAGGTCGGCGACCATAAAGCAATAAGACAATGAGTAAATATGTTTCATTAATGAGCACAGATGTAGTCTAGCACATTGTATCTCAAACGTGCACCCCGACACCTGTGTTGAGGTACCCTTCCACGGCTTTCTGCCTTTGCAACAGCCTTCAATAAAATGATCAATATGTCTGTTTACTCTTGACTCAGATTAACAACAAGCTCAGATCTGCTGTAAATCTGGACCTGGAATTGGAAAAAATACTTCAGAAGAAGGGTGAAGGATGAAGCTTGTCCTTCAGAGAACTATTTAACATTTTTATTAATAGAGAAATATGGTCTTGTTTTATAGGGATACCTATTACCAGGTACCTCCTTCCAGGCCTGCCACACCCTGGAGACAATCCAGCCAATAAATGAGTCCTGCCCAGTGTTAGGACTGCACCATGTTTCCTGCCCTGCTGTAGAGCCCTGACCAAGAATTTAAGGACCAGCAGGATTGCTGACTTTCTCCCTCGGATTTTCTTCAATGTCCCTAACAGTGGAACCTCGGTGATGGACACAGCTCTATCCATGCAGATACCATGCAAAAGTCTAAAACTACCACGTTTGTAGGCGTAGATTGCTGGCGTCAATTAAATTATGGCTTTGTAGAATGCTGTAGATATCCTTTAATGGAGCTGGATTCTAACTCATAAGTAAGGAGCTGTTTAAGGAAGACGGATGTGGAGTTAATAGTGGTGTAGGGAAAGCAGGAAGTATTAACTTCATTTATTTTTTGTGTAGTATATGTTTACAATGTCTGAGATGCAGAGGCATGAGAGTTTTTTTAATAAGAAACAGCAATAACACATGCATGAAACCCGAGGTGTGGCGCTGTCAGCAGCACTAGTTACCTTAGATATTGAAAAGGTATTCTTCACCCTGTCATGGGAATAGCTCTGGGAAGTGCTGCGTTGGATGGGTGTTGGCCTGTGATTCTAGTCCTGGCTATGTCTCTTGCAAACATACACCAGGGCAAGGGTGCACACCAGAAGGGTGGTTTCTGACGTGTTCGATATAGAGAGAGGCATCAGGAAGGCTGCCCACTGTTCCCACTCCTATTTGCGCTCACTATAGATCCCCTGGCTATACGCCTGATGACAGAACTCGAAGACTGGGGGCCACGAATGGGCGACATGATGCGCCTGGTGTCAATGTATGCAGATGACACTCTGCCATACATCACTGACCCGGAGCACTAGGTGCCTTGCCTGTTGTGACTCATGGCTAAGTCTGGGAGAGTGTCCGGACCACATGACAATTGTCACAAGACTGTGCTCTTCTCTCTGGCATCCTTAGTCGACGTAGCAGAGGTTGCCCTTGCCGAGATGGGACTGCCTTGGCAGACTAGAAGGTTTCACTATATGGAGATTCAGATAATGCATGACCATCACCAACAATACAAACTCAATATGGGTAGAGTGACGCCTCACAGCCTTTATCCATTTTTGGAACACAATCCCGCTGTCGGTCATGGGCAGGGTAGTGTTAAGCAAGATGGTCCTGCTGCCCCGGTGCCTCTACACTATGCAGAACTTGTTCTGCGTGCTGACGTCCTCGTCGATCTGGAGACAAAATGGACTCCTGGTTTCTTTTATAAGGGTGGGGAAGAAGAGTAGGGTCCGTCTAGAGGTTCTGAAATTGCACCTTGCTGAGGGAGGCTTGGGCCTTCCGGATCTCCAATTGTATTACTTGGCAGGTCTGCTTCAATATGCAGCTCTGTGCTATGAAGACGGCCCCCACTGGGAGAAGGTGATGTTGGAGGGTTCAGTGGCCATGGAAGATCTTCCAAAGTTGCTCATGCGTGATCACTTGGTCCTGGCTAGCACCACCTTTGTAGTCTCTCAGGTTGCTCCAGCATGGGAAAGAGCTGTCACTCAGGTCCTGAGGTGAGCAACCTATGCTAGGCTACTCCTTATTTGTTGGCTGCGCAGATACGCGCCTCCATGGAGTTTTCGCATTGGGTGAAGGGTTCCGTCAGAGGAGTGAGATCCATTCCTGAACGACACCTTTCTGTCACTAGAGGAGATCAGGGTACACTTCAGTGTAGGTCCGGAGCAATTTATGTAATATGCCATGGTGTCCAGCACAGTCCGGAAAATATGGACTTCCTTTCCAGATGAACCCAGTGAATCACATGTTCTGTGGGTAATGCTGGACCCTGGCTCCACTAGAGGTATCACCTCACACAGTTATATGCTGCCCTTAAGGTTGATAGACAGACGAACATTACGTTCACACGTGACCACTAGAACGGGGACGTGGAGTCCCCCTTTACAGATGGAGAGTAGGGAACTCTTTGTGCAGGAGGTGCCGAGCAATGCCAGATTTACTCTAACACAGATTCATTATTTACACAGAACATACCTGACACCACACCGCCTACACAAGGCTTACCCAATTGAAGAACCAGGTTTTCAAATACCCAGCGGCGTCAGGGACACGCCCGAAGTCCTCTGTGTTCCCTTGCCTTGGTATACAGAGACACGGAATACTTCTAGGTGGCGTCAGAGATCAAATTTATTAGCTGCAGCTAGTAGCAGAAATCCCCGCAATACAACACGGTGTACAACTCAAGAAACTGCTCAATTTTACTAAGGCGAGACATCCCTATTTATACACAAAAAGGTACATTTAAAATGCACGCCCCTGTCAAAATAATTCGCAGAATTCTGTAGGGAAGAGGAACGCTCATTCTGAGGGATCACACCACGTCCCCTACCCCTAGGGGCTTGCTGAAAACTACCACAACCTCTCTGACCAGATATACCATTCGCACGCTGTAATAAAGCCGGGCATCTATTCTTGTAATGACCTTCCTCTCTGCAATAAGCACACTGATTAGGGTCAGGAAAGAATCGCTGTACATAAGGCTCAGGCTTCTGTAACAATCTCTGAAATTGTGGAGGTTGCTGAAACTGAGGCTGATTCTGACGAGGCGGATAAGCTTGCTGCAAAAGAACTTTCGTCTTTAACTCTTTAGTTTTCTTCTCCACTTTATCCTTCTCATCTTTATCCCTATTCTCGTAATATTGTGCAGTAGCCAATATCTGGGCCGACGAAGAGACAGCCCATGAACTCACAGAGTCCTTTAACTTATTAGAAAGTTCGGGAAGCAAATTAAAGACAAATTTATCCACAAACAACCTTTGACCACCCTCCATACTCATATCCTGGCCACTATGATCAATAAACGTCTCTTCAAACCTAGTGAAGAAATCAGATACACTCTCGTCTTTCTTCTGCTTACATGCTGCTAACTTACCCCAATTCACTCGTAAAGCGGGCATCATCGTTTTCATCAGATTAATAATTCTACCTGGTAATTCTGAAACGAGAGGTTCAGGTTTAGCACCTCCCTCCTGTCTACCATCTGCAGCAACAATATTCGCCCAGGTATCACCTAATTCAGCAGCATGATTCTTATGACGAATCTTCGCCCACAAGGGTTGAGGGACTACATTACCCATCAACATATCGATGTCAGCTAAATTCATAATACACGCTTCAACTGTCTGGGACAACTCCTTGTAATAACCAGCAGGATTCTTACGAGGATCAGGTAAGGTCTGCTTAAGAGCCAAGACCTCTGCTCTCTTCCAAGGGACATGTACCCATACTCGCTGAAAATGAGCCGGGGCGGCCTGAATACCCTGATTTACATTAGCCTGAACTGCTTCTTTCCATACCGGAGGAACTTCTCTCATAGGGTACTGTCTCACTTTCCTCCTAACAGAGGAATCAGGTTCATACAATGTCTGAGGCGAAAGCCTAGATCTGAAAGCAAGTATCATCTCTACAGCATCTGTAACATCAGATTCCACTATCATCCCTTTAGCAAAATCTAACTGAACATCGAGCACATCCTGCGGAATCGGACCCAACTCATTATCTTCCCATTCCTGACGCAGAAAAGTACACATTACATCAAAAACATACCTTTGCTTAGGCGGTTCCCACTGAAAGAAAACATCCATAACTGCTGGCAAATCATACCTCGGAGCATTTAAAATCCACCTACGAGCCAACAAATCCAACACTGTCCGTTCTTCAGAACTAGGAAGCTGACTACGACTCTGCTTACGTTCCGAAACAGGGGTCATATTCAGTGACCCAAACAATTGTGACAACAGATTAACAACAGTCTCGGTCATTCGTTTTCGAGCAGAAGGGGAAGAAGTAGACATAAGAACAGGAGAATAAGTATTCTGAGGCAAGGAAGGTGTAGGGACAAGAACAGTAGAAATTGAAGATGCAGAAGCAGAAGGCAAAGGAGTTTGAGGCAAAGCTGATAGCAAGGCTGGCAACCCTAGAATGTGTTGCGCAGGAGGAGGTAAAGCCATCTGTGGAGCACCGGGTGGCTGAACAACAGCAGGAGGTTGAACAACAAAGGGTGGAACAACCGGGGGTAATAGAGGCGCAGTAGCACCCTGCACATAGGGAGGAGGCAATCACAGTAAATGAGAGATCAAAGGATCTTTTTCAAGGTCTTCCATCACTTTCGGAGGAGAAGATGGCAAGGCCGGATAAAATGTATCTATGGCCATGCAACGCTGTCTATCTAAGACTTCACTCGCACGCTCTTCTCCATCTTCCTTAAACTGTCTAGCAGCTTGTAGTACTGACATATTCTTATCTTTCTTATCTCTCTTTGCTTGCTTAACACCTTGGGTGCTACAGGCAATTCCCGCTGTGCGCTGGAAATTGCCATTTTCCATTATCCATGACAAGGTCAACTCGTCATAAGCACAGCCCAGGTAAAACCCATGACGAGTTGACCTTGTCATTAGCACTGAAGAGGTTAATATCTCGCTGTTTGGCTTCCTTACGCCAAAGGCGGAAAGAGTCAAACATTGCCAGCCGGGCTTTCTTCTTAAATAGCCTATCTTCTAGATTGTCTAAAATCTCTGTTTTAAAACTACCATGTGGGGGCCATCGTAAAACACCATCCTTTTTAGTGTAGTGGACCCATACTTCATTATAAGTAATAGGGCCCACTCCGTGTTTTGAGTAAAGCTCATAAGTCGGAGTTCCAACCGGAGGTATCGGACATGAATCCTCCAATCGGGAATCCCTGTTACTACCACAAACAAACCAATTACCAAATTTACCAAGACCAGGCATCTTGCTCACTAGTCTGGTTTCAAACTTCACAGGGAATCAAAAAATGATACACTCGTAAATATACAAGCCCTTCGGCTTTGGGTACTGCAGCAACCAAATCAAAACCAAGGAACCAAATAAAGTCGTGGGAGCGACCCACTTATACTTAACCAAATATCTGTCACGCCACCAGAAGACCGTCTATCGTCTCGCTTTATAAACATCAATCGGAGGGTCCAAGACAAGGCGACAGTCAGGGCAGCAGTCATTCGTAGCCGTTGGAAACCGGGAAACCTCGCAGAAAAGACCTTTGGTCCACGTCGACATGCAGGGGTCGATGAAGTGGCACCCTCCTCCCGAATTTCCTCACGTGGCTCCTCGCAATCTTCGGGCTTGGACCGGAACCACTGAAGTCGCCCCACGTTGGCTGCGCCAACTGAAGAACTGGGTTTTCAAATCACCCAGAGGCGTCAGGGACATGCCCGAAGTCCTCTGGGTTCCCTTGCCTTGGTATACAGAGACACGGAATACTTCTAGGTGGCGTCAGAGATCAAATTTATTAGCTGCAGCTAGTAGCAGAAATCCCATCAATACAACACGGTGTACAACTCAAGAAACTGCTCAATTTTACTAAGGCGAGACATCCCTATTTATACACAAAAAGGTACATTTAAAATGCACACCCCTGCACCAAAATTCAACCAATAGAAAATACATGACATCACACAGCATCATACAGTAAAGCTCATTTTACAGTGTCCCAACCCACTAGTTAATATTTAGGCATATCTAAATAATAATCTAGAAGGCCCGCACAAACCCTTAATTGAAAGCTGTAGGAAGGTGGCTACCTGACTATGGTTACCCCAGATTGTTTGCCTTGTGTTTAGCTGGTTTTCAACTTAGTTGGCCTGGTTCCCTGCTAATCAGGGCCCCAGGCTATCTGCTCTCTCTGTAAAATGGATTCCATGTACCCTAGGTGCATAACTAGATTGGCTTGGGTCACCTTATCAGCCCCTGTACAGAGCACAATAGGTGCCCAGGGCATAGGTGCATCCAAGGCCTACCAGGGGCTGCAGCATATCTTTTGCCACCCCTGGCTGGCTATCTAAAATTGACACAACTGGCTGATCACTCAGCTGGGGCAAGGTGGTGTAATCACCCCTTGCTTAGATATAGTATGCCTATATCTAAACCTATCTGGACACATATAAACCTGTGTGCCACTCCTATGGCAGGCCTTAACAATCCTGAAGGCAGAGTGCGTGGTTTAATGTGAGATGGTGCTCTAGCATGAGCTGAGCCTGTCTGCAGCTGTCGGGACCAATTCCCTTAGCTGTTCCGGGATAATGCCAAACCATATACTATTAAGTGCATTATAATACTCGCGGTTATATGTCAACTTTGGTTTGGCTTTATCAAAACATGTCGTGTAAGGTGTCATACAAATTGAAATACTACCCCCTCGCCAGTCCTGGCGACGGGGGTAGCATTCCACCCCTCTAGAGGGGACGCCATGTTACTTTTGCTAAAACGCGGTTGATTTTTAAAAGAGCCTCAGATCCACAAAATGGATGCTTCTGCCACAGACACATGTCTGACCTCCTGCTGCTGACCGAAACTCAGCAGAGGGGCCTGGACAAAGGCTTTCCTGTCGCAGGGAGGTGTCGCACCACCCCAGACAGGAGATAGTGGATTGTAGCAGGGAGGTTTGAAAGAAACCAGACACTGCCTGGGGAGCACAAGGCTGCCCCTTGCATAATCCGGCCAAACCGGTTCTGGGGCACACCAGCCCCAGTCCCAGCGCAGCCTGGATCAAAGAAAAGGGGTGTAACCACCCCCTTCCTGGGTCCCACCCATAGGAGGGGACCTAGCAGGATGTCCAGCCCACCAGATTCGAATAAGAGTGGGAGCAGTGCCCCATCAGCCAACTCCAACGACATCACCCCCTCCCAAGCCCTCTGCGACTCCCTAGCTTCCTTCTTCCACAACAAAATCGCAGACATCCACAACAGCTTCGACAACCGACCCGGAGACCAACCCACCCAACCTTCTGCAGGACCTTCACCCCCCTTGAACATCCTTAACGACTGGAACCCAATCTCCACTGAGGACACCATCTGCCTGATGAACTCCATCCACTCAGGATCCCCAACTGACCCATGCCCTCACCACATCTTCAACAAAGCAGACTCCATCATAGCACCACACCTCCGAGATGTCATCAACTGCTCCCTCAACTCCGCCACCTTCCCGGAAAGCTGGAAACACGCAGAACTCAGCGCCCTTCTGAAAAAACCCACAGGTGACCCCACCGAACTCAAAAACTACCGCCCCATCTCGCTTCTTCCATTCCCGGCCAAAGTCATCGAGAAAGCTGTCAACAACCAGCTCGCCACCTTCCTCGAAACCAACAAATCCCTCGACTCCTCACAGTCCGGCTTCCGAGCCAAACACAGCACTGAGACCGCACTTATCGCAGCAACAGACGACATTCGAACTCTACTGGACAATGGAGACACAGTCGCCCTCATCCTCCTCGACCTCTCCGCAGCCTTCGACACAGTCTGCCATAGCACCCTTCTACAGCGCCTCAGAAACGTCGGAATCCAAGGAAAAGCACTGGAATGGATCACCTCGTTCCTCACCGGAAGAACCCAGAGAGTCCGCCTCCCACCATTCAAGTCAGAGGCCTCTGAAGTCATCTGTGGCGTGCCACAAGGATCGTCACTCAGCCCCACCCTCTTCAACGTATACATGAGCCCCCTTGCGGCCATCGCTCGCCAACACAATCTCAACATCATCTCCTACGCTGACGACACTCAACTGATCCTCTCACTCACCAAAGACCCTAACACCGCCAAAACCAACTTACACGAAGGAATGAAAGAAGTAGCCGAGTGGATGAAGCACAGCTGTCTGAAACTGAACTCAGACAAAACAGAAGTCCTCATCTTAGGCACCTCCCCCTCCGCCTGGGATGACTCTTGGTGGCCAGAGGCCCTTGGAAAAGCACCCATCCCGACGGACCACGCACGGAACCTGGGCGTCATCCTGGACTCCTCACTCTCGATGACCAGACAAGTCAACGCCGTTTCATCATCTTGCTTCAACATTCTTCGCATGCTCAAAAAAACATTTCGCTGGATCCCCACCAAAACTAGAAAAACGGTCACCCACGCACTGGTCACGAGCCGCCTGGACTACGGAAACACCCTATACGCCAGTACCACCGCAAAACTCCAGAAAAAACTCCAACGCATCCAGAACGCTTCAGCCAGGCTCATACTAGACATCCCACGTAAAGAACACATCTCTGGTCACCTGAAAAACCTCCACTGGCTCCCCGTAAATAAGAGAATTACTTTCCGCCTCCTAACCCACGCACACAAAGCACTTTACGAACTTGGACCCGAATGCCTCAACACACGACTGTCCTTCTACACCCCCTCCCGTCAGCTACGATCCTCCAACCAAGCCCTTGCCACTGTACCTCGCATCAACAAAACCACCATGGGAGGTAGATCCTTCTCCTACCTGGCAGCTAAAACTTGGAACTCACTTCCCACTCACCTTCGCCTTACTCAGAACCACCTAGCATTCAGAAAGCAACTTAAAACTTGGATATTCGACAAGTAATTCCCCACCCTTCCTCAAGCGCCTTGAGACCCTATGGGTATGTAGCGCGCTATATAAATCACTTGACTTGACTTGACTTGAATGCAACTCAGATCATCCTGAAGAAACATAAGAAACGAATTCTGGACCCTTCAACTTCCTACTCGACGTAGAAGACGGAAGAATCTCCCTTGTGGTCAAGGAGTGACCACCCTGTGCAAACAGGTACCAACCAGCACCTCGACCCTTGCTTTGTTGCAGTTCCCGCCGGAACTCAAGCGACAGAGATCGACGAGATCAAGCTTGCCTGCCTTCTCCCAGCCCGATCCACAGTCCCTGCAGAGCTGAGACCCGTGGAGGCGACCGGAAGCGTGGGGCACGCCATCTTGAAAAGGCCATGAGACGCTGACCGTGCAGCCCACGAGTGACCCTCAAAGCTACACACCGGGGTTTGAGAAGCCCCAACCCAGAGCTACACTTGCACCAAAGCTACCCCCTCCACACTCGACGAGTGCTGCGTGGGGCCCTTCTGCTTGTGTTGGCTCAACGCGTTGGCCCGGTCACTTGCCAGCTGGCTTGTGGCCCCTGTGCCGACGAAAACTTGAATACGACTTGCTTTTCTGGTTGCTCCAGATCTGCACCAGCTCCTGTGAAAAGGAGCCCCCACTCTGATCCTCCTGGTCTGAGTGAGAAGCAATCTCCCGGTTCCGCGTGGATTGCTTTTGCCAAGTGCTGTTTGCTGCAATCTTGAAGCCGACGGTGCTGACGGCGAGAGCCTGCGTGGGACAGATCGTGACCTGCTCCTGGACGTCGCAGATGCCCCAGAGCCCACGTGACAGCGGAGAGAAGCCTCTCGACAACCATCTGATTGCGCCCGACATTGCCTGGTTCCGTCCTGGTTCCACCCTGGTCACTGCTGAGTGACCCAGACTCTGTCCCCTCTGCTTTCAGATTCATCTCGACTTCGATCCGCCCTTGGATCACACCGGACACTTCTGCTTCCCATCGCCTGCAGCTTCTCCAGCTCCAAGCACCAAGAACCTGCGTGTCAAAACCCGACGCCACTTCGACCCTGTGCACCCACTTCCTGTGGGTGAGGTAACATTGCAACGCCAGTGTGCCCACGTTGGTACACACCTCTAGGGTCTGTGTCTTAAGTTTTGTTCCTCTAGGTTCAGCGGAAGTATCTTTAAACTAACTTTGTGTAACTTTTACGCACCATTGACTTTGCATTGGTGCAAGCCGCACTTTACGTGCTGCACCCGAATCCTGCGGGCTTCTCCCGACTTCAGCATTGCTAGTCCTGACTGCTCCCAGCGATTCTCTAGGCCCTAGGCCTAACCACTGTTCGATTGGTATCTCTTATACCACTTTTTTAGTATATGGTTTGAGTGGCCACCCGCCCTCATCCATAATTGTGCAACTTTGTATGTTATACTGTGCTTTTGATTTAACGCTTGTGCCCCTTTGCTCATAAAGAGTACTGGGGATTAATTTAGAAAAAAACACATATATTTTTATAATATATACTTGTGTGGTGTCCTTTCATTTGGTATTACAGGATTGTATGTGGTAAAACAGCTCGCTTAACATGACCTCTTAAGTTAAGCCTTTAAGGCTGCTTAGTCCATGCTACCCCTAGGATAGCTTGTCTACAAGGTTGACTTACAACCAGACACCATAAGGGATTGTTTGGACTGATACAAGGTGGTTCCAGAATTGGAAACACCACATATCAGGCCAACTTTTCACTTTGGTGCGCAGCGGTGCGGATTTGAGCTTGCTGTTTGTTTTACCATTGCAATCTTTATATCAAATTGAAAGATCACATCAAGTACCGTAGTTGGTATTCAACCTTTACAACGCAACTTTTACAACGACCTACCATTACAACGCAACTTTCACCACGCAAACTATTACAACGCATTGCTCTGGGGGGCGCTCTAGGATAGGGAATAGGTTAATTTACTATCCAATAACCTTCCCTACTATCCACAGGGACTGGAGTTGGAATAGTAAATTAAACTATTCACTATCCAGCGCCTAAAAGCATTATGCGTTGTAATGGTATGCGTGGTAAAAACCGCGTTGTAAAGGTAGGCGTTGTAAAAGTATGCGTTGTAACGTCATACATCCACCTTAGGTACATATAAATCAAAAGCTTAGCATATTAAGTTCTACTGAACTTAGTAGTTGTAGATTAAAGGGATTAGCACACCCTGACTACAACTCACTAGCAAGGTACAGTAGGAAAACACGTAGTGTAGGTAAGTGCACCACTTACACCTCACTAGCAGCCATGTCTGACACAGGAAGAGCTTCAGGCTCTGCCCCTGTGATAGTTGACCCTACCAAGGCAACTTCCAGATATGACAACCTTAGCCACAAAGACTTGTGTGCCTTGTGCACTGCAAGAGGGCTAAAGAAGGGCAGAGGCCCTACCATTCCTTCCCTGATAGCCATCCTGGAAAAGGATGACTTAGATAAGGCGAGTCAGGCTCCCTTAGATTTAGGAGATGGAGTGAACCCCCTTGAGCATGAGATAACTCCAGAAGAGGAAGAAGGAGAGGAGGAAGAGGAGGAAGAAGGCTCAGAGGTAGATGAGCCTGCTCAGAGTCAGAGGGGTAACCAGATCCCAGTGGGGAGGCTTAGCCAAGCCAACTTGGACCTACATGGGAGTGGAGAGGGCCAGCACCACCCCAGATCCCATAACCTAATTCTCTCAGGCAACAGAAGGGTGAGATCTCCATCAGGGGACTCTCATGTTTCTAGTGTCTCAAGAGAATCTCAAAGGGGAATGACTTCCCCCCAGAGGAAAGAGCATAGGGCCAGGATGAGGGCTGTCCAACTCCAGATAGAGAGGGAAGAGATAGCCTTGGCTCAAGCTAAACTTGCTTTAGCAAGAGAAAGAAAAATGTGTGGATTAGATTCCACTGGTGGCAGCAATATTCCTAAAGAGAAACCCAGGTCCTATGATAGTAGAAACCTGACAAAGATTGTGCCCCCCTACAAGGAAGGGGATGACATCCACAAATGGATGACTGCTCTGGAGAGAGCCTGCATGGTACAGCAGGTTCCTGAGGAACAGTGGGCAGCAATCTTATGGTACTCCTTTTCAGAGAAAGGGAGAGATAGGCTCCTCACTGTCAGACATGAGGATGCCAACAATTACAAAGTCCTGAAGAGTGTTCTAATAGATGGGTTTGGCTTAACCACTGAACAGTACAGGTTAAAGTTCAGAGACACCCAGAAGACACAGACTCAGGACTAGACTGATTTTGTTGATTGTGCAACTAAAGCTCTGGAGGGTTGGCTAAATGGCAGCAAAGTACATGACTTCACAGGATTGTATAATTTGATTATGAGGGAGCAGATCCTAAGTAATTGTCAGAACCAGCTCTCACACCAGCACCTGGTGGACTCAGATTTGACCTCTCCCCAAGAATTGGGAAAGAGGGCAGATAAATGGGTCAGAACCAGGATTAGGCCTACGAATCAGGACAGTAACCAGAAGAAGGAGTCTACCAAGCCTCAAGATAAGGGTGGGGATAAAAGTAAAGAAAAGACTTCCCCAGGGCCCCAAAACTCCAAGAATGGGGGTGGGTCCCAAGACACTTCATCAACTGAGAAAAAGCCTTATTGTCATGCCTGTAAACGGGTTGGGCATTACAAAACAGACAGCTGTTGTCCCAAGAATGGCAATAAAGAAAACATACCTCCAAAGCCAGCTCCAACACCTCCTGTTACTGTCAGCAGTAATCCCCCAGGAAGTGGGAGCACACCCAGGAATCTGTGTGGGTTTACTTTTGGAGCCCAGGAGGACCCTGGCCTATCCAGGTCCCCATCCCCAAATGATCTTGTTTATGAGACTGGCATGGGGTTTGCCAACTTCTCTGATTGCCCAAATACCTTGAGCAAATATAGACTGTGAGAAGTTGGCCTGATATGTAGTGTTTCCAATTCTGGAACCACTTGGTATCAGTCCAAACAAACCCCAAAGATGTCTGGTTGTAAGTCAACCTTGTAGACAAGCTATCCTAGTGGTAGCATGGACTAAGCAGCCTTAAAGGCTTAACTTAAGAGGTCGTGTTAAGCGAGCTGTTTTACCACATACAATCCTGTAATCAAATGAAAGGACACCACACAAGTATATATTATAAAAATATATGTATTTATTACTAAATTACTCCCCAGTACTCTTTATGAGGAAAGGGGCACAAGCGTTAAATCAAAAGCACAGTATAACATACAAAGTTGCACAATTATGGATGAGGGCGGGTGGCCACTCAAACCATATATTAAGAAAGTGGTATAAGAGATACCAATCGAACAGTGGTTAGGCCTAGGGCCTAGAGAATCGCTGGGAGCAGTCAGGACTAGCAATGCTGAAGTCGGGAGTAGCCCACGGGATTCGGGTGCAGCACGGAAAGTGCGGCTTACACCAATGCAATGTCAATGGTGCGTAAAAGTTACACAAAGTGAGTTTAAAGATACTTCCGCTGAACCTAGAGGAACAAAACTTAAGACACAGACCCTAAAGGTGTGGACCAGTGTAGGAACACCGGCGTTGCAATGTTACCTCACCCACAGGAAGTGGGTGCACCGGGTCGAAGTGGCGTCGGGTTTTGACACGCAGGTTCTTGGCGCTTGAAGCTGAAGATGCTGCAGGCGATGTGAAGGAGAAGTGCCCGGTGGATCCAAGGGTGGATCTGAAGTGGTGAAGACCTGAAAGCAGAGGGGACAATGTTCAAAGTCACTGACCAGTGACCACCGTGGAACCAGATTGGAACCAGGCAAAGTCGGGTGCAAACAGGTGATCAGGGGTTGCTTCTCTCTGCAGCTGCGTGGACACGAAGAGGTCAAGGACGTCCAGGAGTCGATCACGAGCTGTACCTTAAAGGTTCTAGCTGATGGCGGTGTCGGCAACTCGATTGAAGCAAACAAGCCTTGGCTAATGCAAGCCACGGGGAAAGTAAAAAAGGCTTATTACTCGGACCAGCAAGGTCAGAGCGGGTACTCCTTTCTACAGGAGCGAGGGCAGGTTTGGAGCAACCAGACCCACAGTGTAAATTGTAGGTTTCGTTACCAAGATGGCCGCTGACCACGTGACAAGCGGCCGGGATGGCGAGTCGAGTGGCACAAAGCAAAAGGGCCCCACGCAGATCGTGGAGATGCTGGAGGGCTGATCTTTGGTGCAAATGCTGCTCGGTTGTGGGGCTTCTCAAACCCCAAAGCACAGAGTCAACGGTGCCTCGGGTGCTGCGCAGTCAGCGTCTCGGGGGTCTTTCAAGATGGCCGCTCCCACGTCTCTCGGTGCCTCCACAGGTCCCTTCTTTGCAGGGACTGTGGATCGGGCTGGGAGAAGTCTGGGAAGCTGGGTCTTGTCAGGCTCTGCACTCGGGCTCCGGCGGGAGGCAGCGGCAAAGCAGACGTCGAGGTGCTGGGTGGTGCCTGTGTTCACAGGGTGGCCCCTCCTAGGCCACAAGGGAGATGCTCTTCAGTCTTCTATTCATCAGAAAGTCGAAGTCCAGTCGTCTTCTTAGTTTAAAGTTGATTTCAGGATGATCTGAGTTGCATTGGCACTGCTCCCACTCTTATTCCAATCTGAGGGGTGGATCTCCTGCTAGGTCCCTCCCCTATGGGTGGGACCAGGAAGGGGGGTGGTTACACCCCCTTTCCTTTGTCCAGGCCTCACTGGAGCTGGGGCTGGGCTGCCCCAGAACCGGTTTGACCGGATTATGCAAGGGGAAGCCTTGTGCTCCCCAGGCACTGTCTGGTTTCTTTCAAACCTCCTTGCTACAATCCACTATCTCCTGTCTGGGGTGGTGTGACACCTCCCTGTGACAGGAAATCCTTTGTCCAGGCCTCCTCTGCTGAGTTTCGGTCAGCAGCAGGAGGTCAGACATGTGTCTGTGGCAGAAGCATCCATTTTGTGGATCTGAGGCTCTTTTAAAAATCAACCGCGTTTTAGCAAAAGTAACATGTCGTCCCCTCTAGAGGGGTGGAATGCTACCCCCGTCGCCAGGACTGGCGAGGGGGTAGTATTCCAATTCGTATGACACCTTACACGACATGTTTTGATAAAGCCAAACCAAAGTTGACATATAACCGCGAGGATTATAATGCACTTAATAGTATATGGTTTGGCATTATCCCGGAACAGCTAAGGGAATTGGTCCCGACAGCTGCAGACAGGCTCAGCTCATGCTAGAGCACCATCTCACCTTAAACCACGCACTCTGCCTTCAGGATTATTAAGGCCTGCCATAGGAGTGGCTCACAGGTTTATATGTGTCCAGATAGGTTTAGATATAGGCATACTATATCTAAGCAAGGGGTGATTACACCACCTTGCCCCAGCTGAGTGATCAGCCAGTTGTGTCAATTTTAGATAGCCAGCCAGGGGTGGCAAAAGATATGCTGCAGCCCCTGGTAGGCCTTGGATGCACCTATGCCCTGGGCACCTATAGTACTCTGTACAGCGGCTGATAAGGTGACCCAAGCCAATCTAGTTATGCACCTAGGGTACATGGAATCCATTTTACAGAGAGAGCAGATAGCCTGGGGCCCTGATTAGCAGGGAACCAGGCCAACTAAGTCGAAAACCAGCTAAACACAAGGCAAAAAATCTGGGGTAACCATAGTCAGGTAGCCACCTTCCTACATAGACAAGAACCCATCATCAATGGTTTGAAAGTTGAAGCCTTTAGAGACACAGGGGCTAGCATCACCATGGTGGCTGACTGTATAGTCCCCTCTAAGCAACTTTTACCTGGTGCCACATACCAGGTAACAAACATTGATGGCATCCAAACAAATCATCCCATGGCAGTAGTAAGTCTCAGCTGGGGAGGTGTCATTGGCCCAAAGAGAGTGGCAGTGTCACCAAACTTGCCTGTAGACTGTCTACTGGGTAATGATTTAGAAATCTCAGCCTGGGCTGAGATTGAACAGGAAATCCATTCTAGAATGGTAAACTCCAATGGAAAGGTTAGTGGGGCTGTACTGGCTGTAGCCCCAACCCAAGATGTCCTTCCTGAGCAGGTTGGTAGGGCTGAGCAACTCTCTGCCCCATATTTAACAGAAGCTCTTCCAAAACAGAATAGCAAAGCTGTTATGATAACAGCAGAAACCCAAACTGAGTTTCCTCCTGAAAAGGTTGGTGGGGCTGTGATGGCCACAGCCCAAACTCAAACAGATACGGTTGTTGTGAAGCCTGAAATGATGGATCACTCCACCCAAACCGAGAGCATGGAGGAGGAAGAGAAATCTCCCCCTCACCAGACATTAGGACAGGATCAGCCTCCTCAGGGAACTGATCTTACCCCTGATGAAGGAACTGCGCCAGAGGTTGTTAGGCCTGGCCTGACAAGGCCTCTGATGGCAGTGGACCCTTCTCAGGTGGGACCCAGTCTGGAGCAGGTAACCTGCCCCTCTCTACCTTGCCTTAGTCAGCCCAGGGCTGCAGAGGACAAGAAGGACAGTGAGACCCAGAGGGCCCCCTGTCAAATAAAGCACCCCTATCAACAGATTAGGGGCACCAAAACTAGTAGCCCTAGTGAGGTGAAAACTTTAAAAACTCCTGAGGGAGCCCCCTTAAAAGTAGTTAGGGACCTCCCACAGATGGATTCTGTTGGGCACAGCCAAACTTGGGACCCAAAGGGCCCAAACCTGAACTGTCCCTCCAGCAAGCCAAACAGAGGGACCCAGCCTCCAGCTTTAGGTAGCCAGAGGTTGACCCTAAGAGCACAGTGCAACTCAGTTGAAGAAAGAAAGGCACACATGGTGGAAGATAATTGGAGGAAGCTGAGCCCCAAATTAGTGGAGCCTCACTTCAATACTCCATATCCAAACCAGCCTTTAACTTTGCTTAAACACACCCAAGGTAGTGATTCCCTATGGTGGAGACCCTCTAATACCCCAAGGGTGAGGGACTGCTTAGTGGATCATGATACAGGGGGTACCCATGCTAGTGCAGGTACTTCCTTATATGGCCACTCAGGCAATATAGGCTTACCTGGCCAAGGATAGCCTTATCTCTTTTCGTTTGGGGGCGGGTTGTGTAGGAAGGTGGCTACCTGACTATGGTTACCCCAGTTTTTTGCCTTGTGTTTAGCTGGTTTTCGACTTAGTTGGCCTGGTTCCCTGCTAATCAGGGCCCCAGGCTATCTGCTCTCTCTGTAAAATGGATTCCATGTACCCTAGGTGCATAACTAGATTGGCTTGGGCCACCTTATCAGCCCCTGTACAGAGCACTATAGGTGCCCAGGGCATAGGTGCATCCAAGGCCTACCAGGGGCTGCAGCATATCTTTTGCCACCCCTGGCTGGCTATCTAAAATTGACACAAATGGCTGATCACTCATCTGGGGCAAGGTGGTGTAATCACCCCTTGCTTAGATATAGTATGCCTATATCTAAACCTATCTGGACACATATAAACCTGTGAGCCACTCCTATGGCAGGCCTTAACAATCCTGAAGGCAGAGTGCGTGGTTTAATGTGAGATGGTGCTCTAGCATGAGCTGAGCCTGTCTGCAGCTGTCGGGACCAATTCCCTTAGCTGTTCCGGGATAATGCCAAACCATATACTATTAAGTGCATTATAATCCTCGCGGTTATATGTCAACTTTGGTTTGGCTTTATCAAAACATGTCGTGTAAGGTGTCATACGAATTGGAATACTACCCCCTCGCCAGTCCTGGCGATGGGGGTAGCATTCCACCACTCTAGAGGGGACGACATGTTACTTTTGCTAAAACGCGGTTGATTTTTAAAAGAGCCTCAGATCCACAAAATGGATGCTTCTGCCACAGACACATGTCTGACCTCCTGCTGCTGACCGAAACTCAGCAGAGGAGGCCTGGACAAAGGCTTTCCTGTCGCAGGGAGGTGTCACACCACCCCAGACAGGAGATAGTGGATTGTACCAGGGAGGTTTGAAAGAAACCAGACACTGCCTGGGGAGCACAAGGCTGCCCCTTGCATAATCCGGCCAAACCGGTTCTGGGGCACACCAGCCCCAGTCCCAGCGTGGCCTGGATCAAAGGAAAGGGGTGTAACCACCCCCTTCCTGGGTCCCACCCATAGGAGGGGACCTAGCAGGATGTCCAGCCCACCAGATTTGAATAAGAGTGGGAGCAGTGCCAATGCAACTCAGATCATCCTGAAGAAACATAAGAAACGAATTCTGGACCCTTCGACTTCCTACTCAACGTAGAAGACGGAAGAATCTCCCTTGTGGTCAAGGAGTGACCACCCTGTGCAAACAGGTACCAACCAGCACCTCGACCCTTGCTTTGTTGCAGTTCCCGCCGGAACTCGAGCGACAGAGATCGACGAGATTAAGCTTGCCTGCCTTCTCCCAGCCCGATCCACAGTCCCTGCAGAGTTGAGACCCGTGGAGGCGACCGGAAGCGTGGGGCACGCCATCTTGAAAAGGCCACGAGACACTGACCGTGCAGCCCACGAGTGACCCTCGAAGCTGCACACTGGGGTTTGAGAAGCCCCAACCCAGAGCTACACTTGCACCAAAGCTACCCCCTCCACACTCGAGGAGTGCTGCGTGGGGCCCTTCTGCTTGTGTTGGCTCGACGCGTTGGCCCGGTCACTTGCCAGCTGGCTTGTGGCCCCTGTGCCGACGAAAACTTGAATACGACTTGCTTTTCTGGTTGCTCCAGATCTGCACCAGCTCCTGTGAAAAGGAGCCCCCACTCTGACCCTCCTGGTCTGAGTGAGAAGCAATCTCCCGGTTCCGCGTGGATTGCTTTTGCCAAGTGCTGTTTGCTGCAATCTTAAAGCCGACGGTGCTGACGGCGAGAGCCTGCGTGGGACAGATCGTGACCTGCTCCTGGACATCGCAGATGCCCCAGAGCCCACGTGACAGTGGAGAGAAGCCTCTCGACAACCATCTGATTGCGCCCGACATTGCCTGGTTCCGTCCTGGTTCCACCCTGGTCACTGCTGAGTGACCCAGACTCTGTCCCCTCTGCTTTCAGATTCATCTCGACTTCGATCCGCCCTTGGATCACACCGGACACTTCTGCTTCCCATCGCCTGCAGCTTCTCCAGCTCCAAGCACCAAGAACCTGCGTGTCAAAACCCGACGCCACTTCGACCCTGTGCACCCACTTCCTGTGGGTGAGGTAACATTGCAACGCCAGTGTGCCCACGTTGGTACACACCTCTATGGTCTGTGTCTCAAGTTTTGTTCCTCTAGGTTCAGCGGAAGTATCTTTAAACTAACTTTGTGTAACTTTTACGTACCATTGACTTTGCATTGGTGCAAGCCGCACTTTACGTGCTGCACCCGAATCCCGCGGGCTTCTCCCGACTTCAGCATTGCTAGTCCTGACTGCTCCCAGTGATTCTCTAGGCCCTAGGCCTAACCACTGTTCGATTGGTATCTCTTATACCACTTTTTTAGTATATGGTTTGAGTGGCCACCCGCCCTCATCCATAATTGTACAACTTTGTATGTTATACTGTGCTTTTGATTTAACGCTTGTGCCCCTTTGCTCATAAAGAGTACAGGGGATTAATTTAGAAATAAACACATATATTTTTATAATATATACTTGTGTGGTGTCCTTTCATTTGGTATTACAGGATTGTATGTGGTAAAACAGCTCGCTTAACACGACCTCTTAAGTTAAGCCTTTAAGGCTGCTTAGTCCATGCTACCCCTAGGATAGCTTGTCTACAAGGGTGACTTACAACCAGACACCATAAGGGATTGTTTGGACTGATACAAGGTGGTTCCAGAATTGGAAACACCACATATCAGGCCAACTTCTCACAAAAGCGTAACCCATGAAATGAAGAAACAGTAAAGAAAAGTAGTTTCAGATAATGTGCAAGATAACAGAAACGTAAAGAAACTTAAAAGTTAACAAATGTCTTGAATGGTGATTGGGAAAGTAAATAACGATCTTGCAGGGAAATTGGCTTGGCAGGGTCAATTCCAGGTGAAACTGCTTTGCTCGCAGACTAACTTCTGAGGCCTCCATAAAAGGCAACACCAGATGGCAGTCACGACGCATGGCAAAAACCCATGTTTAGAAAAGAAGGTCTTAAGGAAAGAAACCATTTAGATATTGTTTAGGATAAGATATGTGCAAGGATATTAAAGGTTAACGAGGTCCTGAACAGTGATTGAAAAACTCAGACAACGATCAGCTAGTGAAACTAGTTTTGCAAAAGGTCAGTTTCAGGTGAAAAGGGTTACTCTCTCTGCAGTTCATTCAGTCAGAAAAACCCAAATTAATATATGCACAAACTCAGAAAGCAAGGCCACTTGTTTGTTGGGCCTACTTCACTGGCCTACGTGAGGGCAAGACTAAAATGGAATCAGGTTTGAGAATTACAGAACCACACAATGCAATCAGTGGAGTGTGTGTGGTGTGGGCTGCCCCATGCTGACTTTGGACATGTTCTGTCGACCTGCTGAAAGGTGAGGTCCTTCTGGGAGGAAACATAGTGTGAGGTGCGAAGGGCGATGGCAGTGTTTGTAGATTTAAGAGTGGGACATTGCCTGTTGGGGCTGTCGCCACTGCCTAGGAATGGTGGCAAGATGAAATACAGATTTGGCCAGTTGGGGCTAGTCCTTACCACAAAGCGAATCACCATTCACTAAGACAACCTGGCTCCCCTGTCACGGAGTAAATGGAAAGAGGATTTGTTGGAGTGGGCGTTGGCAGAAGAATATGAACAGATGAGGATTCAGAATGCGACCTGGAGATTTGGGACAATGGTAGACTTGCAAGGTGGAGATGGAGAGGTGGCGGTAGTTGAACCTGCCTCAAGTATACACAGTGTGAATGCTGTGGACCAGCACGAAGCGGGAGATGACTCGGTTGGCTCAGATGGCCTGGGGACACCCTCCAAGCCCCCCAGCATTTCTTCTGGATAGGTTGGTGAGGGCCGAGCCCAGGCAGGTAAAAGGAGTGCTGAGCAAGAGATAATGGGACGCCGCAGCGCTCGGCTCCTGAATGTGTCTGAGTGTTGGTGGTCTCTCCTACTTGTCCCCCCCCCTCCCCCCACATACTAGATTAACCCCCCTCCTCTGAGAGACAAATCCACCCTCCCCGGAAAGCTCGAGAAGGGCAGGGTACCACTATCATTAAGCTGCAGTTAGTTTAATAAACTACATGTTTATCTTAGGTTTTACCCTATGCAGTAATGTTCAATCATATTATTTTATGTACTGTACTAATTGCTCACTCGACATGAGAAAAAACACTTTTTTTTAAAAAAAAGAAACATCAATGGCAAGAGTTTTTATATGTAACACATCCTAGAAAGAAGAGAGAAACAACATAATGCTAGCAGAAAATAACAGAGACACGTGCTGCTTCTTGTAAATTAATTTGGTGTAAACCACACAAGAATTAAAGGGAAGGAGTAGAAAGCCACAGGGCTCAGGGGAAAGGGAGTGAACAAGGAGGGGCAAAGACAAAAGCTAGAGTGAGGGTATTGGAGGCAAAGAGAAGTGAGGACCAAAGGAGGGGAGAAGAATAGAACATGAGAGAGAGGGAAGAAGGGTAGGGAATGGAGGAGGATGAATCGAGGTAGAAGGGAGAAAGCGGAGAAGAGATGACGGACTAACAGAGTGGTACATGGAAGAAAATGACAAGAAGAGGGTGCTTCAAGGAGGAGTTTATTATTGCGCCTTGAAGCTCTGGGGTCACCCGATTGAGTAGGCAGGACTAAGCACCCCAGCTTGAACGTATTGCTGACCTTGGAGGGGAGCAAAGCAGTTGGGGAAGGTTGGCGGAGATGCAGTTTAATTTGGTGGGTGAAGATATGAGTCAGGCCACAGCATGTGGTAGAGTTTGAGGGCACATTTTAGGATGCACACTAGTACAGCATTGCCACAGTCCTGAAAGTGTAAGCTCATAATGCCGATTTTAGAAAAGGAGGGTTCAAAAGCTGTTTGAACTTTTTCAAGGCATGCAGGTAGATGTTGACAGATTTTAAGAGTTTTTTTTTATGTGTGGGGTTATAGATAAGGTTGAGCCCAGGGTGATTTCAAGCAAGGACTCATTGGGAGAGAGACAGAGATGGGGGAAAGTTGGGCGATGTTAAGGTCTTTTATCAACGTCTTGAATCTGGCAGAGAATAAAGTCCGTTTTTTGTGGGTTTAATGTGAGAATGTTCTCAGACATCCAGAATTGTATGCTTAGAAGAATGGCTTGCAGAGTCTGAAAGTTGTGAACCGACGACGATTTGAGACAGATTTGGGTGTAATCTGTGAATTTGTAGATGTACAGTGCTTAATTTGTAAGAGAATAAGTGACAGTGCCCAGTATTTTGATAGAAGCCCACGGTCAGCACTATCACATGTCAGGGTGCCGAAAAGAAAAGATGCATAGTATTGATTCCACCTCATGCCTCTTTCATCCACCACGAGAAACTCCCTGCCTCTTTATTTCACTCTTCCAGGCTGTTTTTCATGCCTGCTTTCTTTCTTTGTCACTCATTTCCTGTCTTTCTTCTCCTCCTACTCCTACTCCTTGTTCCATTTTGTGTTTTTTGTTTCTCTGGGTCAAAATCTGTGGAGGCAAAAGAAGTGCCAGTCCCCAAAAATAAGTGCTAGTGAGCCCCACCTGCAGCCTTTGGTGCAAATTAAGCATGGAATACTTCAGTATCATTGCAGACCTCTGCGAGAGGCTCCATGTAAAGGTTAAAGAGGGTGGAAGTCAGGATGGAGCAATATTGGACACCATACAATAGGAGAGTTTGTTTCAAGATGTTGTCAATCTTTATGACTTGGGGTGGAATGGATAGTAAGGATTTAAATCAGTCCAAGACAGATCTTTTAATTCTGAATCACTGACTGTTGGGCCTTGCCCTCTCTGCAGGGCTACCCCCAAACTTTTCTACTTCACCCCTCCTGTTTTCTGAACCCATTTGGATTGGCTTTAAGTATTCTGCATTTTAACACTGCCAACCAGTGTTAATGTGCTTGTGCTTTCTCCTTTAAACAGGTGAATATTGGCTCACAATCAATTAGTACATTTAATTTACTTGTTAGTTCCTAGTAAAGTTGTACCACATGTACCCAGGGCCTGTAACTTAAATGCTACTAGTAGGTTTGCAGCACTTTTGTACCACCAAATTAAGTAGCCTTTTAAAACATGTCTCAGGCCTACCATTGCAGTCTGTGCGTGCAGTTTTAAAATGCCATTTTGATCTGGCAAAATAAACCTTTTGCCAAGCCTAAACCTTCTTTTTTAAAACATATGTCGCCCCTAGGGTAGGCCTTAAACAGACCACAGGGCAGGGTGCATTATATGGAAAATGTTGGACATGTGTTTTTAAGTTTACATGTCCCGGTAATGAAAAACTAACAAATTAATTCTTGATTACAGTGAAGCCTACCTCTCCCATAGGATAAGATTAGTCTACCAACATTTAATAAGGGACAACTAGTGTTTGGAAGCAGGTAGAAATACCATGTTAGGTGTCCGAGGAATTGTATTTTAAAAACCCTCTTTAATGGGTAAAGTCAGATACTGTTAGGAAATTGGCATGTTGCCCTAACCATTTGGTGCCTGCAACCTTTTTCCTGGGTCACATGACTAGGTGTAGACAGTGCCTCAGCTCACATACAAATACCTTTACACTAGCCTATTGTAACTGCAAACAGACTGGGACCAGGACAGGGAAGCAGGAATTACCAGACACCCCTGGGGGGGCGGAGGGGGGCGGCTGCAGAATAAGCATGGGCGAATTTTGCGAATCTCGCGTTCGCGAATTTTGCGGATTTGCGAACTTGCAATCCGCAAAATCCGCGAATTCTCGCGAATTTGCGGATTTTTTTTTTTTTTGTGTTTGCGCGGGTTTCTGCCAGTTCGCGAGGGTTTTGTACAATGTCGCAAATTGCGAACTTACCTGTCGGGTCGCAAGTTTCGCGAACTTGTTGTTTCTACGTGTCCAACCTGTTTGGGACACTCTTCTTTATCACTGCCACTCTCTGTCACCACTGCCACTCTCTGACTACTCATGCCACCCTCTGGCCCACCCATGCCACCCTCTGTTTCATCACAGCACCCTCTGGTTGTCCAGTCAGTGTACATTATTGTGGCAACGCAAGCACACCTTCCCTGCCTCAAGTGACCTGAATTAATTTGGGGCTGATTAATGTGTCACAGAATATTTTTTTAGCTGGCACCTGCTTCCTTAGTGCTTCCTGATTAGTGAACTTTTGCACTTGCTAAGTGCTTTCATTGTTGCAAAATTAGTTACAACACCTGCCCTGCCCCAACTGACAATAATGAATTAGGGTGATTAATGGATTTGAACTGCCAGCCTGGCTCCTGCTTGTCTCCCTTAGCTGTAATTCAGGACCTTTGTGGCATATGTGTAACTATTCTGAGGTTCAGAGCAGGGTCACATAATAGTTGCAACTGGCAACTGAACTCAGCAAGCACTACAGGAAATGGCTACTAATGATGAGCCTGAACTTTTGAACCTGGTAAGTAGTTTCAGTTTTGATTAGATCGTATTTCTGCAATTTTGCACTTATTCGCGGGGCGCGAAGTTGTACTGGGAAGCCGCGAACTCACGCGAACAGTGCGAGCAAAATCCGCTGCTCGCGGATTTGCGGATTTTGCGGGAGATTCGCGAATCTCGCGGATTGCGAATTTCCCGAAAATCCGCAAAATCCGCGAGCGAAACGGATTTTCCGCCCACACCTACTGCAGAAGCTTCTCCCACTTCAAAACTAGCACGAGGTATAAAACTAGGACTCTCAGACCAACTCGTCAGTACACTCTTTGACCTGCGGATGCTACAGAGGGGAGAAAGCTCGGCTGCCAGAGGACTGCCCTGCTGCCAACATGATTGCCCTGCTACTTGGGGCCTGCCTTGCTGTATGAAAAGGAAGACTGAACCTGCACAGATCTTAAACCTGATCAATATTTCATGAGCAGGTTAAGTCTGTCGATTAATGAGTGGAAGAGAGGCAACTTTTGCCAGCGTTGTGTCTAACTAAGGTAAGTTCAAGAGAGGGTGATAATTAGAGGTCAGGATAAAGTTTGGGTTCCTTTAGCAGAGGGGCGATTTGGCCTTCTTTGAGCCAGGCTGGGAAGATTTCTTGGATAAGGGGGCATTGATAATTGCGGGCCAGGGGTCTTAAAAATGAAGTTGTTCTTGACAATGTAAATTCGCAGGGTGCCATTGAAATGAAAAATGAATTTGAGGGTTTTTTATGATTGTGAGCAGATATCTCAGTTGTACCTGTGAGAAATAAGACCAGGCTGTTGTTGATTTGGGATTACTGCAGTCAGAGTGGAGTGAATTAAAAGGATCTTGGTACTGAAGTAGTCAATGAGCCAATCATATTTTAGGAGCAGAGGGATGGGAGGAATTGGCAGAGGGGGTGATGTTAGCATGGACAAATGAAATAAAGTTCTAGACAGGGGTCCGGAAAGCGCAGGATTTGAGTGTGAAAGTGGTTAGATTTAGCTAGATAGATATTATTTGTAATCTTTGATAAACACCTTGTGTATATTCAAGATTCAAGATTCAAAGATAGCTTTATTCTGTATTTGTTAAAAAGACCATAAAAGCACATACATTTAAAAAAAAAAAAAAACATTTCATCCACAAAATACAGTAGTACAATTTGATGCATTATTTTACATAAAAACATTAAAAAATAGGGGACGTTGGAAACCATCTTTAAAAACACTGGAAGAGTCCTGAATAATTAATGTGTACTATTGAATATGGTGGTGTACAGTACAATACAGTCATACAATCATTATGCCATCGAGCCTCTGCATCTTACTACATATTTCAGAAATTTAACAGCTGCGACCATAGTAAGTTCGTCTTGTAACATATATAGTCTGATCAGAACTGGTTTGCATTGTCTCAGTCCCCACATCTTTAGAAGGGGTAACAGATACCTCTTTCTGCCCCACTCATAGTATTTGCAAAAAAAGATGCAGTGGATATTTGACTGAGTAGATAAATCATCACAAGGACAGTTTGTTAATGTGACAGACCAGTCATTTGGGGTGGGAAATGATATAAGCCTATAAAAACAATCAGTCCTCATCCTTGTTAGTAGCATTCTAGGGTAACTGGAAAGTGCCGGGGCCAGGTATGGATGTAAACCTGGGCCAAGCAGAATGCGACGATGAGAAATGATTGTGGACTTGTTTCCATTCAGGTACCACCGCCTATCTTCTAGCAGCTCAAGGCAAGTTTCTTTTAAAGCTTTTTTCGACATTTGTGCACATGAGCTGGGGGTTACATAAAGTTCTGGGTGGCCAATAGAGTTCAATTTTTTTTTAACATAATGAAGCCAGGTAAACTTCCTAGCCGCTGATTGATTCATGCAGTCTTGGATCACATCCCTGCTAAAAGCTGTGTCCTTAGAGGACCATATCTTATGCCACAGCATAACTGGTGTTATCTTGATTAAGTCTGTAATATGAACTCGATCTAATTCTTTGTGACATATGGTTGTAGAGATTGATCTTGGGACAGCTAACAAATACCTAAAAAAGGCATTTTCCGCTAGTTGAATTTGAGTGCAATCGGCCGTCCCCCAAATACCAGCCCCATACGTCGCAGTAGAGACACATTTAGCTGCATAGATCTTAAGCAGAGTGTCTATGGGTTTTCCGCCCAATCTCTTTGCAAATTGTTTTACTGCGCCAATGGTGCGGGAGAAGGCCAGATTGCGTGTAGCGATGGCTGTGGTCCAAGTTCCTCTATTGTTTAAAGTAATACCTAAATATGAAAAAGTTTTAGTCAAGCCTATCTTTGTCTCATTAACGAAAGTTTTGCAGTCTATTTTGGAGTTCTTTTTTGAGGTGCAACACATGGTAAAAGTTTTTCCCACGTTTATCTTCAAACCTCTGGAACCCATAAAAGTTGAAAAGCCGGTTAATGCCTTTTGAAGGCCCACCTGGGTTTGTGACATTATTACGGCGGCGTCGGCGTAGAGTAGTATTGGTACAGACGAGCCGTATATTCTTCCAGGTTAATCAGAAAGTCTGCCACTTCGTTGATATACAAATTAAAAAGAAAAGGTGCAAGGATGCAGCCCTGTCGAACGCCCTTTTCTATGGGGAACTTCTTAGTGCGTTCTCCATTTTTGCCATAGCGGACCGTTGCTCCTGCACCTCTGTAGAGTTCCTTTATAACATTCAGCACAGATGGGTCTATCCCCATCTTGTGAGAATAACAAGGACCCCCTGGGTAGTGAAGATCTATAGACTCCTAGGGCAGGGTAGCAACAGGTGCGAGAAAAAGTCCTAGGACATCTAAGTATATGAGTGGGCAATCAGGTCAGACCAGTGATCAAGAAGGAACAATCAAAAAATTGTCAAATTAGTCCTACTTCTAGTTCATCGGCACCATGAGTGCGACCAGCTCTTTTCGCGCCAAACTTTGCTTTAAATAAGGAATTAGCCACCCGCTGGCTATCTTCTGTTTTCGTGGAGGACGGGTCCCCACACGACGAATCTCGGAGCAGCACCATCTTGCTGTCCGTCTTCGACTATTCGATTCATGGTAAGAACCTCGCTACGTTGGGCACGCTGGGCACACCGAGACGTTAAGATATTTAATACTGTCTCGCTATTTATTAACATTGAGACTTCACAATATTAATTCGTTACCATGACTCGATTTTCAGAGCCTATTTTAATCCCTACAACAAGGCGCCATCACCAGTCGACCTGTTTAAAGCGTGAATACCATTAACCGCTACGTTATTTTAAATTAAGGTAATTGAGACATCTATAATGAATCTTCTAGTATTAGCTGAATAAATACTAGATCAATGCTGTGACAAAAGCCACCATTAATGATTAGTAAGCCCGTTTACCGCTTCTCTTTATCTTTTAGCCCATTTGTTCCACCCATCGGATATGGAATATCTACATAACGGCCATCAATGTCTGTCTAAAGAATAAGCCTTATATATCACAATTCGCACTCCCCACCTGGAAATTTCAGGTACAGAGATGGCACTAATGATTTAAAGACCTGTACTATACACTATCTTTCTATCGTCTATTTTAGCCATATATAAATGTGTACTTTTTATAGAACAACTTATTCTCCAGTAAATTTGGTCCCTATTCTTCCCCCCTTCCCGTTTTTTCACCACGGCTTCATTTATCCAGCAGCTGGTAGATTGCGCTTGGGATCCTAATAGTGCATACTTTGACCAGGATTGAGCAGACTGCCCCTGGCGGTGGAATCGTTATATTATTCGATCGTCAAAACTGTCTAGAACATTCACACAAATATCAGGTAAATGTTCAAGCATAGGCTTTGAATAGTTATGAATCCGCCCTATAACCTTTAACCAACATTGTTGTCACGTGCGGGGTCTATCTCATTGAGTATTCCATCCATCTCTTGCTCATTGTTCCAGTGATTCCAGCTGAAACTGCAGTGCTATCCATATGTCTTGTGCAGAACGTTTGAGCCATTGTGTTTAACCGTAGATGAATATGTCTTAGATTCCCTCTATTCACTAATGTTAATTTCATTATTAGGAACCCTACCATCCGATAATTATATATTCATCCAAAACTACTATATGAAGATTTCACCTTCAGTGTTCTTACTGCATGGATAGAGTCTCCATTGTTGTAAGTATATTGCTGTAAATTGAGTATTATGCTAAGTTATATCATAACCTTTTTTAACAAACAATAAGAGTCACGCGACCAAAATATGTCTGTCATGTTTAACATCTTAAAAGACAAACATCCAATTTCATGTACTGTGAAGTGATTAAACATCAGCCGAAGTATAGAAGCTCTATTGAGTGTTCATAAATGTTGGGGCTTTTCCTCAATGACTTATTCATGATGGTCTTTCTCTGAGTCAGATACTGTACAATCGCCAGATGTTATTCTGCTAATCATTAGCTTTGAGTGTACAAATCGCTAGTCATGGTCAGTTATTAAGTAAGGAATAATGTTTTAAATGTGTTAGTAACAGTAAATAAGGTTTTTTGCTACTCTGTTATACTTTCGCTGATATGCTGACACAAAATTATGAATGTATAGATAATATATATCTTTTATTTCTTTCCTTATGACTATATTTCAGGATTTAATCTGTGGCTCCTGAAGAAGGCGGTCCTCTGCCGAAACGCGCGTCGAGTTTTTATGCTTTTTTTCATTATTTATGTCACTATACCCATGTTTTTGTCGATATCCTTCACTGTGTTGAATATAAGTTTTATGCTAATTGTTTATTGGAACTGTATGTAATCTTGAAAAGAATTTTTATACCCATCATATTGTTTGGCCTTTTGGTCATTCATAATATGATTTTTAAATATATTGATTAAAAATATACTTTTTATACAAATTTGACAATTTTTTGATTGTTCCTTCTTGATCACTGGTCTGACCTGATTGCCCACTCATATACTTAGATGTCCTAGGACTTTTTCTCGCATCTATCCCCATCTTGGTCAGGGTAGTCCATAACACTATGTGGTTTAAGCAATCGAAAGCCGAGCTTAAATCGACAAACGTCATGTATAAATTCCCTTTTTTGACCACCATGTATTTGCTAGTTATTAGTGCCAGATTGAGTCCCTGCTCGACTGTGCCCAGCCCACTCTTAAACCCGTATTGGAATTTGGAAAGAACCCCTTCAGATTTGGCCCAAAATTGTAGATTGGTAAGTAGAACTCTCCCTGCTACTTTCATCAAGGAGTCGAGCAGGGAGATTGGCCTATAGCATTTAGGGTCCTGCCTGTCTCCTTTTTTAAAAATAGGAATTACGATGGCTTCCTGCCATGTGACAGGAAAGCCTGTTTGACTATAGGCATTTAAAACATTTGTGAGAAGCGGGGCCCAGAGATCCATGTTTTCTTTAAATAAATCGATAGGGATGCCATCTGGCCCTGGGGCTTTGGAATTGGCGCTCTCTCAGGTAGCCTGCTCAACCTCTGGTGAGGAAAAAACTATATTCAGTGGAAAGGTATCTATGGTGTGTGATACTTCAGACTGCGGGGCGGTGGCGATGTGTGATAATATCGCAGAGGAATTTAACACCGGTCCTCATCCTGGGCTCCTCTCCCTCCGCCTGGGACGACTCCTGGTGGCCTCCCGCCCTGGGCACCGCACCCAAACCGACAGACCATGCACGTAACCTGGGCTTCATCCTGGACTCCTCCCTCTCCATGACCAGGCAAGTCAACAGCGTCTCCTCGGCGTGCTTCAACATCCTACGCATGCTACGGAAGATCTTCTGGTGGATCCCCACAGAGACCAGGAAGACCGTCACCCAGGCCCTCGTCACCAGCCGACTGGACTACGGCAACGCCCTCTACGCCGGGACCACCGCCAAGCTCCAGAAGAGACTCCAGCGGATCCAAAACGCCTCAGCCAGACTCATCCTCGACATCCCACGATCCAGCCACATCTCCGGACATCTGAGAGACCTTCACTGGCTCCCCATCAACAAGAGAATCACCTTCCGCCTCCTCACCCACGCACACAAAGCCCTACACGACCAAGGCCCGAGCTACCTCAACAGCCGAGTCAACTTCTACGCTCCCAAACGCCACCTCCGATCAGCCAACCACGCCCTCGCCGCCGTCCCCCGCATCCGAAGAGCAACTACAGGAGGAAGGTCCTTCTCCTACCTGGCCGCCAAGACCTGGAACTCCCTCCCGTCCGACCTGCGCCTGACCCAAGACCACCTCTCCTTCAGGAAGAAGCTGAAGACCTGGCTGTTCGAGCAGTAGCGGCACCCCCCCCCCCCAGCGCCTTGAGACCCTACGGGTATGTAGCGCGCTATACAAGTGTCACTGATTGATTGATTGATTGTAATTCATCATTTTTGTACAATGCCGTAAAATGACTGACCCACACGTCCTCGGCTATGGCTACCTCCAAAGAGTCAGTCTTTCTCTCTACAAAGAACGGGGCGTTGACTTCTCTCCAGAATGAAATATTGTCCCGGAGGGCACTGGCCTTAATTAGTGCCTCCCAGGCAAGATTTTTGAGTTCATTCTTCCTATTTTGAAGTGCCTGTTTATAATCTAGCCTGGCTGCTCTGACTAACTTAATATCTTTCGGCAGGTTCTTTATAGCCTGTAGGAGAGCTTTATGGGCTCTAGTGCAGGCAGAATTGAACCAGCCGTTCGATCTAATTGTTTCACCATCTTTTCGTTTCCTGGTCAGTTTATCATTTATAGTGGCAACTATCTTGTCATAGGCCGCTCTGATCATATGGGGATTGGGATATTGTTCCAGACACGTCAAGAAATGCTCACGGTCTTTCATAATTACCTCCTTTAAGAAGTTTTTGTGGTCAACCTTGGCCCACTTAATGGCATACCCCTTTCTTCTGGACATGGAAATTGAATGACGGTATAATTTTTCAGATAAACTTGATGCGTGGCTGTCGTATTTGCCCGCATCAAGGCTGATACTAATTGGAAAATGGTCACTCATTACTAGATCTTCTGTTTTAAAGCCCTGTACAGATCCCTGTTTGTTGTTAGACAGCAACATAAAATCTATAATGGTGCCTGACCCTCGACCGTGGAAAGTTGGTTGAAAATCAACCATAGGCTCACAGAGCTCATTGGCGTGGCCTCGGTCCCAGTCATGCATTAATTGATTTAGCATATTGCCAAAAATGGTGTGTTCAAAATGCGTGCTAGGTTCCCCTTTTAGATTTGTTATGCCACAAATGTCAGAGCCACTATGAGGGCATAAGTGACAATTGAAGTCTCCCACTATAAGGATACAATCAGCCTCTCCCGTTCCTCTATTTAAGATATGAGTTAAATCATCTATAAGAGCTTTGGCTTCTTCTTTCAAGATGTTGTTATATAAATTAATCAGAAGAACAGAAAAACCCTGCAGGGATTTACACTCCCATGTATTAACCCCCTCATTTTCAAATCTCTTCACTGTCAAATTTGCCAGATTGGAGACATACGTACAGAGGCCTCCAGATCCCCTGCCTCGGTTACCCTGAATAGACGGGGTAAAGAGGGTACTGAAACCCTCTATGTGGGACTCCTCCTGATCCCAACACTCCTGGAGACATATAATGTCAAATTTATCGGCAAAGAATAGGAATGTTTGGTCCTTCGATTTCTTGGAGAGACCCGCAATATTCCACGATGTTAAAGCCACGCTGGCTCTCCTCACTGTTTGTGTTAAATCTTTTTCCAGTGAATGTGGGCTCGTATTTATGTCTACGCTATGCCCTATCGTATCTACAGTTCCAATGTTAGTTTCATCATGGAAGAAAGTATTGTGTTCCTCATTGGCATCTATGACATCGGGCCCCTCAAATGTGGAGCCCGTAGCTAATTGATATGAAGGGGACAATGCCAAAGTTGCTGGTGCCCAAAGGAGGGCAGAATTGGTACTTGGCGGGGTTAAGCTGATATGACAAGGGGAGTGTTTTTTGTTGCACGAGTTGGATGCTCTTCCTAAGGTTGGAGAAGCAGGAAATTACTATGATCCTGTTTTACCCCAGTTAAATACCCTGGTGGTCAGTCGACCATATCTAAGCAGTCGTATCTATTTCTTGTTGAAATGCCCCTCCAGCCTTCTAGATTAAACTGTTCTCTTCTAGGAAACCAAGACCGAGGTTCCCAGTCTCTGGTCCTATTCCTATTCCTGTTCCAGTGGCCCACTTGGTTCCAGGACCAATCCGGACCCTCCTTCCAACTTGGGGGTTCTCCGTAATCAAAGATGTTCGATGGTGTATAGAAAAAGGAGAGACGATGTGCATCAATCCCCCCCTTTTTTGCCAGGGCAGGCCCAGAGCAAATATAATCAACCGTGGCGGGATCGTCACAGTTGATTATAACACAGTCGCCCTGTCAGCTTTTTCTTAATTCACCAATCCACGATACTCTTCGTACTGAAGACATTCTGCTGGAGTTTGGTGGTTGGAGAGGTCTATTTATGCTCAGCCACTGCAGCACCTTGTTTCGTAGGGACCAGGAAGGTTTGTCTGTGTTTTCCGGCAACTCTGCGACCCCAGTAAGGATGACAGTATATGGGGTCGCCTCAGGTGGAAGATGTGTCGGACGCCTGAACCTTACTCCCTTCTTTCCATCACCCAAAGGCTGCGGAGCCGACCCTTTAGGAGGTATGAGTGGTGTAGCTTTCGACTTAGCTGTCTGAGTTAGACCTTTTGATGGACCAGGGGTGGCCTGGGAGGTGTCTTGAGTTGTATTGGGCTTTGCCTTCCCGGCTCCTAAAGTAGTCTGGATGGTATCTTGTGTTATTTTCCGCTCTGGTTGCGCATTTGCAACTTTTGCTGCTTGTATAGGTTTGGCGCGGGAGTCAGGTTGAGCTAATTGGGCTGGTGTACTAATGACTTTGGATTTCCCCCCCCTGCATTTGATGGGCCTAATGTTTTCTGGATGAAAGGTGGTGTATTCAACTTCGCTACTTGTTTTTCAATATTCATTAGGCTTCGTTCTACTGGATGTAAATGACGTTTAAGAAGCTCCCCCACACTTTTTAATAATTGAGTGTTGGATCTTCATGTATTACATGTGCCCCCCACCCCCCGCCGCCCCCATGCTGTTTAGATTCGGACTGGACTGTTCCCATGGGGCACAGGGTCAGAGCTGATTTGCATATCACCATTGTCTAACCCAGGGTGGTGTGGAGTGCAAAAAAACGATGAATTTGGGCCCAGATCTTTTGACTGGGTTGAATGTGTGACATTGATCCACATTCGGTCCATCACCTGTTTTGTTTGCAATACCGCCATAAGTGCGCTGGGGATGCTCAGACATGGGTCCCAGGCACTCCACACCACTGGAGTCAAGCTAGCCGGGCTGATGAGAGGTGTTACCTCGAAACCAGTCCGGTCCTCGGATGCTTGATTCCGTTCTGGGAAGGACATGGATTTTGTAGTTCGGACTGGACTGTTCCCATGGGGCACAGGGTCAGAGCTGATTTGCATATCGCCATTGTCTAACCCAGGGTGGTGTGGAGTGCAAAAAAACGATGGATTTGGGCACAGATCTTTTGACTGGGTTGAATGTGTGACATTGATCCACATTCGGTCCATCACCTGTTTTGTTTGCAATACCGCCATAAGTGCGCTGGGGATGCTCAGACGTGGGTCCCAGGCACTCCACACCACTGGAGTCAAGCTAGCCGGGCTGATGAGAGGTGTTACCTCGAAACCGGTCCGGTCCTCGGATGCTTGATTCCGTTCTGGGAAGGACATGGCTTTTGTAGTTCGGACTGGACTGTTCCCATGGGGCACAAGGTCAGAGCTGATTTGCATATCGCCATTGTCTAACCCAGGGTGGTGTGGAGTGCAAAAAAACGATGGATTTGGGCCCAGATCTTTTGACTGGGTTGAATGTGTGACATTGATCCACATTCGGTCCATCACCTGTTTTGTTTGCAATACCGCCATAAGTGCGCTGGGGATGCTCAGACGTGGGTCCCAGGCACTCCACACCACTGGAGTCAAGCTAGCCGGGCTGATGAGAGGTGTTACCTGGAAACCGGTCCGGTCCTCGGATGCTTGATTCCGTTCTGGGAAGGACATGGCTTTTGTAGTTCGGACTGGACTGTTCCCATGGGGCACAGGGTCAGAGCTGATTTGCATATCGCCATTGTCTAACCCAGGGTGGTGTGGAGTGCAAAAAAACGATGGATTTGGGCCCAGATCTTTTGACTGGGTTGAATGTGTGACATTGATCCACATTCGGTCCATCACCTGTTTTGTTTGCAATACCGCCATAAGTGCGCTGGGGATGCTCAGACGTGGGTCCCAGGCACTCCACACCACTGGAGTCAAGCTAGCCGGGCTGATGAGAGGTGTTACCTCGAAACCGGTCCGGTCCTCGGATGCTTGATTCCGTTCTGGGAAGGACATGGCTTTTGTAGTTCGGACTGGACTGTTCCCATGGGGCACAGGGTCAGAGCTGATTTGCATATCGCCATTGTCTAACCCAGGGTGGTGTGGAGTGCAAAAAAACGATGGATTTGGGCACAGATCTTTTGACTGGGTTGAATATGTGACATTGATCCACATTCGGTCCATCACCTGTTTTGTTTGCAATACCGCCATAAGTGCGCTGGGGATGCTCAGACGTGGGTCCCAGGCACTCCACACCACTGGAGTCAAGCTAGCCGGGCTGATGAGAGGTGTTACCTCGAAACCGGTCCGGTCCTCGGATGCTTGATTCCGTTCTGGGAAGGACATGGCTTTTGTAGTTCGGACTGGACTGTTCCCATGGGGCACAGGGCCAGAGCTGATTTGCATATCGCCATTGTCTAACCCAGGGTGGTGTGGAGTGCAAAAAAACCATGGATTTGGGCCCAGATCTTTTGACTGGGTTGAATGTGTGACATTGATCCACATTCGGTCCATCACCTGTTTTGTTTGCAATACCGCCATAAGTGCGCTGGGGATGCTCAGACGTGGGTCCCAGGCACTCCACACCACTGGAGTAAAGCTAGCCGGGCTGATGAGAGGCGTTACCTCGAAACCGGTCCGGTCCTCGGATGCTTGATTCCGTTCTGGGAAGGACATGGCTTTTGTAGTTCGGACTGGACTGTTCCCATGGGGCACAGGGTCAGAGCTGATTTGCATATCGCCATTGTCTAACCCAGGGTGGTGTGGAGTGCAAAAAAACGATGGATTTGGGCCCAGATCTTTTGACTGGGTTGAATGTGTGACATTGATCCACATTCGGTCCATCACCTGTTTTGTTTGCAATACCGCCATAAGTGCGCTGGGGATGCTCAGACGTGGGTCCCAGGCACTCCACACCACTGGAGTCAAGCTAGCCGGGCTGATGAGAGGTGTTACCTCGAAACCGGTCCGGTCCTCGGATGCTTGATTCCGTTCTGGGAAGGACATGGCTTTTGTAGTTCGGACTGGACTGTTCCCATGGGGCACAGGGTCAGAGCTGATTTGCATATCGCCATTGTCTAACCCAGGGTGGTGTGGAGTGCAAAAAAACGATGGATTTGGGCCCAGATCTTTTGACTGGGTTGAATGTGTGACATTGATCCACATTCGGTCCATCATCTGTTTTGTTTGCAATACCGCCATAAGTGCGCTGGGGATGCTCAGACGTGGGTCCCAGGCACTCCACACCACTGGAGTCAAGCTAGCCGGGCTGATGAGAGGTGTTACCTCGAAACCGGTCCGGTCCTCGGATGCTTGATTCCGTTCTGGGAAGGACATGGCTTTTGTAGTTCGGACTGGACTGTTCCCATGGGGCACAGGGTCAGAGCTGATTTGCATATCGCCATTGTCTAACCCAGGGTGGTGTGGAGTGCAAAAAAACGATGGATTTGGGCCCTGATCTTTTGACTGGGTTGAATGTGTGACATTGATCCACATTCGGTCCATCACCTGTTTTGTTTGCAATACCGCCATAAGTGCGCTGGGGATGCTCAGACGTGGGTCCCAGGCACTCCACACCACTGGAGTCAAGCTAGCCGGGCTGATGAGAGGTGTTACCTCGAAACCGGTCCGGTCCTCGGATGCTTGATTCCGTTCTGGGAAGGACATGGCTTTTGTAGTTCGGACTGGACTGTTCCCATGGGGCACAGGGTCAGAGCTGATTTGCATATCGCCATTGTCTAACCCAGGGTGGTGTGGAGTGCAAAAAAACGATGGATTTGGGCCCAAATCTTTTGACTGGGTTGAATGTGTGACATTGATCCACATTTGGTCCATCACCTGTTTTGTTTGCAATACCGCCATAAGTGCGCTGGGGATGCTCAGACGTGGGTCCCAGGCACTCCACACCACTGGAGTCAAGCTAGCCGGGCTGATGAGAGGTGTTACCTCGAAACCGGTCCGGTCCTCGGATGCTTGATTCCGTTCTGGGAAGGACATGGCTTTTGTAGTTCGGACTGGACTGTTCCTATGGGGCACAGGGTCAGAGCTGATTTGCATATCGCCATTGTCTAACCCAGGGTGGTGTGGAGTGCAAAAAAACGATGGATTTGGGCCCAGATCTTTTGACTGGGTTGAATGTGTGACATTGATCCACATTCGGTCCATCACCTGTTTTGTTTAGATTCTCGGGCATTCCTGGAATATTAGTCAGAGGGGTATTGCTAGCATTTTGAGGACACTGGATGGTCTGGTTTGGGCCTAATGTATGGATGTTTGGGGAAGATGTGGATTTGTTTGAGTTAGAGTTGATCTTTTTTTCTTCACCCGTTTTGCTATGGCACCCTCCCTCCTCCCCTTAGCATTTTTTTCCAAGGTTCTACGTGAGTTTGACATTGATGTAAATCGGGTGTTTTTTCTAAATCATCAGTTAGATGCGAATCGAGGGACAACTGGGTGGCAGAGAGATCCACCGTGCTAGGAACAGTGTGGATCTCTGCTATGGTTTCAGGTGGCAATAACAGGGGGGTGATCGACCCTGGCTGAGTTGGGGTTAGGGCAGAAGCAAGAGGGCCCATAGAGGACCTTCTCGCTATTGCCAGCTCTTGGGATACCCTACGCTCCAACATAATTATGCTCTGGTCTATCACCTCGTTTGTCCTGATGATAAAAAGAACTATTGGGCCTGTAATCTGTGCAGCATTCAGCGCCGTTTTACTTCTGGACCCTCTGGTCATGGCTAAACACAGATGATGATGAAGAAAGGTATTCTGTCGTGAGTAACAGGATGGAAGGGATAGCAAAACTTTCAGACAGCAGAGGACAATCTGGAATACAAAGTGCAAATGACGTGGCCCAGTCCAGTCTTACCCGGTCTTTAACCGGCTTAAACGGGCCTGCCCTTGGCCCGGGCTTCGCCCGGCGTCTCGCGAGACGGGGGTGACGTTGTTTATAAGCGCCTCCTGGCGCGAGAAGCTGCCTGTAGATGCCGCTAGGGCTGCTGGGAATTGTACTTGGTATTCCCCGTGTTCCCCGTCCGCGCTCCGCTCGGCGGCCTGACTCCGAGATAGTGTGAGGAGTAAGGCGGCGCGAGGCGGGCAGGCAGGGTCCCAGGCACAGTTCTGCACTTGGCAGGAGTAGTCAATGGCAGGAACAACAAAAAGGACTCGGCAAAGCAGGATTCCCCCTCTCGACCGGGGTGACGTTGTTTATAAGCGCCTCCTGGCGCGAGAAGCTGCCTGTAGATGCCGCTAGGGCTGCTGGGAATTGTAGTTGGTATTCCCCGTGTTCCCCGTCCGCGCTCCGCTCGGCGGCCTGACTCCGAGATAGTGTGAGGAGTAAGGCGGCGGGAGGCGGGCAGGCAGGGTCCCAGGCACAGTTCTGCACTTGGCAGGAGTATTCAATGGCAGGAACAACAAAAAGGACTCGGCAAAGCAGTATTCCCCCTCTCGACCGGGGTGACGTTGTTTATAAGCGCCTCCTGGCGCGAGAAGCTGCCTGTAGATGCCGCTAGGGCTGCTGGGAATTGTAGTTGGTATTCCCTGTGTTCCCCGTCCGCGCTCCGCTCGGCGGCCTGACTCCGAGATAGTGTGAGGAGTAAGGCGGCGGGAGGCGGGCAGGCAGGGTCCCAGGCACAGTTCTGCACTTGGCAGGAGTAGTCAATGGCAGGAACAACAAAAAGGACTCGGCAAAGCAGGACACTTTTTAGGTTGCGCCTGGGCAACGCAAGCGCTGCTCTGCGGCATGCTGTATTGGAGTATGGAATAGAAGCCCCACCCACTCTCCCCACATATTTGCCATTGGTTTTTGCCATTGGCCTTCGTAAATGCTGGCTTCTGATTCGTTGGTAGGCTTGTTAGTCCCTCCTTAGTACTGCTTTGTCTTCATTTGTAACCTCCCATGAGGATTGGTCCTTTTACTTTGGTTGTTACACAGTACGTCTTTTTTAGTCTGAAAGCACTATTTTCTCTAATGGTTTTCTCCTACAGCAGGCAGGACATGCTTTCCTGCAACATTCAGCATGCCATGCGCTTTCACTTTCTGAGCAGCATGGGACAATGGCGGCAGCTTCTTTCAATAGGTCTTGCATTTTCAAGTGTGAGCTATTGGCATTGTAAATGACAATGCCATTTATTCATGTATTAATTAGCAAAACAGATAAATAAAAGGCATTGTCATTTACAATGCCAATAGCTTAAACTCTTGCAAATGCGAGACCTATTGCATTGCAAATGCGTATTATTGTTTCAGTCTTTAGAAAACCACAGTAAAAACGCTTAAGGCATTGTGTTTTAGCTTTAGAAGGGCAATGATGTTAGTGCCTTGTGAGATAATGTTATTTAGGATTTCGTTATATTGTTAACATCGCCATGAGGAAGTAGAGTGAGAATTATCACCTATGAGAGTGCTGAGAACCTATGAAGTAAAGTTTTTGAAGGACCATTTCCAGACTTTGCATGCATGTTTGTTGACCGTGGGTGAGGAATGCCGAAGATTTATAAGAACTGAGTGAGGTGAGTGATCAGATCGGTCCACTTCAAGAGGTTGACTACAAATAATCACAACAAGGTCAGCAGTGATTAGGTCAAATATGTGGTATTTCTTGTGGATAGGATTTATGGATAGTTAATGACCATCAAGTAGGTCAATAAAGTATTTTAAAGATCTGAGTAGCTTGCATTTCCCCAGTCAATGTGGAAGTTGCCAATGCAGATTATGTTGTGACACGACAATTGACAAGAGGCTATGTAGTCACATGCTTGGAGAAGGAAATCTGTTCTCAGATTGGTGCTGTGGTAGATAATATGAGGAGAGAAGGTCAAAAAAGTCTGAATAGTTGAACTGAAGCATTTGAAGGTTTGAAAGGATAGTGTGCAAACGTGGGAGCAGTTAGGAGTGTATTTGAAGTTGACAGCAGTTACACCATCAAGCTTGGATCACCTTACTTTGCAGATAACATAGGTTGCAAGATAAGGCTTCAGAAGTAATTTAACTAGGAATATGTAATGAAAAATAGATCAGCGGGCGTGATGCAATCAGTAAATTCTGTGTTGTGGCATAGGCAGATCTAACAATATGGAGCATGCAGTTCACATTTGAAGGGAGGGGCAAGTGTGAATAAGTCAAGAAAGGTGGGTGTTGGATGAGTAACAGATTAGAGAAGGTGGGGCACTTGGGACGGCCTGATGTGCACTGGAAGAAGTGCCTTTAGATGGGGACTTTTTTTTTTGCTTATGAAGCATACACATGTAAAGGTGGGTGAAGAATGACAAGAGGAGTTTAAAGAAGGAGGGAATGCTTGAGACAGGTGGGGATGGGAGGTCAGTGACTGAGCTTCCAGAAGAATAGCACAATGAGAGTACCGGCAAATGGGCGAGGCCACGGAACACGGGCATTTGAAAGAATATTTAATTAATGAATTAATTGATTAGTGTGTTGCAGCCAGTTGTTGTTGAGAGTAAGTATCTGTGAGATGTTGCTAGAAATGTACGGAGTTTTTATATGAATACTATCGCATAATAATACATAAAACTTTCTTTTGGCAGGTAAGGAAAGTCAGCATGTATATACTTCTGCAGCCTGAAAAACTGATCTAGCATTCAAGACAGCCACTAAGGTGTATGAGTGTATGTATTTTTTTTCCTAGCAGACTTTCTTCAAGGGTAGTAATTTGGGCTGGATAGTTTCTGCATCCTAGATGCCTGTTCAATACATATTTTCTTGTATCCGTGATTTTAAGGCCCTATTTTTGATTGTCACACTAATGTCCATAAAGCTGTGCATGGAGCTGAAAACAATGTATTTGTTTTTATTCCTACGACTAATGCTGCAGAAGTCTATATTCATTGGTTATGTGGGCATCTGGCTTGTTTCACCAACCTAGAATACGGAATTTCTATGTTTTGTGGACACATCCAGATATAGCACTGTGGAGGATGCTCTCTCCCGCCATCTCGGCCTTCCCAAGTATCCCTTACAGATTCTGGAAAGCTCTCAAACCCGGTGTACAGGTTGGTGTCAGGCAGGAAGGAGTTGAAATTGACCTTTACAACAATGAATAACTTCACTATCTCCCAATCAAGCCTAGAGTGGTAAACAAAAACTCTGCTTTCTTCGTGAATGTGTGGCTCACAAAGCCTAAAATCACTCTTTTACTTCCTTTCGTTGGTATTTGTTAATGTCACTTCTCTTACTGCTTTGTCCTAAGAGGCACCATCGTCCATCAATGAATCAAACCATGAAGCCCTTTATTATTTGACCGCTTCAGGACACCTTCCATCTACAGTCTGGAAACACCTGAAAGCTCATGCTTTTCAGCAGGTCCCTGTGAACGTTCTTTATCATTCAGTGTAGTAACAGCCTAGAACTAGTGTGGCTTGTTCTGAATGGTTTAATGGCCTGCCATTTGTTCACTCACTTGCTCAATCTATATATATAAAAACGAAAGTATGTCTGTTTGTCCTTTATGCATTACTACACCATTCATCCGATCGGCATGAAACTTTGGGAAGTTGTTGAGTACACTCCCGCGAAGGTTTCTGGCAAAAAAAAAAAATGCGTTAAATATCAGCCCCCAGGGCCCTCATAATCTTTCCAATACTGAATGTTTACAGTTTCCAGTGCGACTCGCTTTTGCAATGACCATCAACAAAGCACAAGGACAATCGCTGCAAGTGTGTGGACTAGATTTGGAGAATCCGTGCTTCTCACATTGACAACTGTATGTGGCCAGCTCACCCGTCGGAAAACCTTCTGATTTATTCGTGTACGCACCAGACGGAAAAACAAAAAATACCGTGTATCCACAAGCACTCGAAAAAATAAACAGAATTAAAACAGCACTTTAAAATCTTTTCCATATTAAAATGAATAATTTCAATAAAAATGACACAATGTAAATTAAATGTTATCATAACAAGTTTCCTTAAATTTCCTTTCTTCTGAGATCGCAGCAAGGCGCGACGGGTAAGCTAGTACCATATAAAGATGTGAACATTATAATGATATGTTTGCCCTAAATTAAAGGGTGTAGCTTCAGCGATTCCAAAGACCACTGGCAGGGAGTGGATTCCTCCTACTGTAACCTCAGTATTACTGTAATGTTGATAAGAGTAGTTTCTATTTGAGTGCATTGCTCTATCTACAATAGAAGCCCTTCTCTGGAGCCCCCTCCAATCTGTGCAAAGCAGAATATTAAACACATTTATCCTCTCAAAATGTCCGGCAGCATTCCATCAGTACTTCTATGCTGGAGGCTAGGCTGACCAATTACATAGCTCTAAATGGTCTAAAATATTGACACATTCAAAGGTAATGTCTGCAAAGCGTGCAGAAAATGCCCCTCTTTAGTTAATGCCATTGGCCCTTTTTATAAGCATACACCACAAACTACATTTTCTCTTCACAGTCAGTTAGAGATATAAACTCCTAGCTCATCGGCATTCATTTTATCATTCTAGGAGAGAGGAGCCTACTTTCTTATTAGCGTACTAGTGGAACTGTGTGATGTGGTACCCATATGCCTTAGTGGTACACAGGTTTTAAGACAAACAACTATTGCCACTGATACTTCAAGAGGCAGGAACAGGTCGTGCTTAAGGAAACACTTCCCTGGAAAGTGTTCTAGTTCAAGGTGGTGGCCTTGAACTCTGAAAGGCCTCTGAAATGTATCATCAAAACACCATTTTGTATGAAAGGCCTCTGAAATGTATCAACAAAACACTATTAGGCCTACTACATGGTGGTGACCCACCTACAAAATGTCATTCTTGACGGGGTCAATATGCGTCGGCAAGCATTGTGTGTGTGTGGGGAGGTGGGGTGGGGGAGACAGAAGAATTGCCAACTGACCTTATGGAGTGTTAAAGCAAATTCGTTTAAGCAAAATATTATTTTCGGATTTACCATCTCCCCTTTCCAAAAAATAGCAAATAACAAAGGTGCACTCTTTTAACCCTTCCTGCTAAAATGTCGGGTGCCCATTTTAAAGACGGTGAATGATGTAAAGGAATGTAAACAGTCCAAATAATAATAACAGCGTATTTGTTCTTTTGTCACACAAATAACAGATTTAGATATCAAATGTTATTAATAAACTATTGATGGGGAAAAACTATAAATAAATATGTCTTTATTCATGCTGTGTAGAATATATTGTTCCGAACTGTTTCCTAATTGACTTTATTTTGCACAGGTGGATCGGATTGTTTTTAAGAATCAATCGTGAATGACGTCAGAAAAGGGGCGGGCTATCATATTTGTTTTCAGTTGAACAACGAGCCTACCTCGCTCTGGCCTGTCAGACATTCACAGCTACATTGTCTTTAAATGTGCATCTTAAAAGCATTTTGATTTGCCGCTTTCTCCAGTTGAAAATAATTTCTTAGAATAACATTATTTTATTAAGAAAATTCCAACATAGGTTAGAACACATTTTGGGGTGGGTGTTTTGTGGGCTACGTTAACGTATTTTATTATCTTCATTCCCTTCTCTGCACTGAAGCTGCAATGAATCCTATTACGGGGCGTCTGAAAGGCCTTTTAAACCCGCTGCCCCCAGGGCCCCTGGCAGTGAGAAGGAAGGAACCTAAGGAACTGCTCGCGGTTTTATAGCAGGGGCGCGTGCGGGCAGAGGCCGGCGGCCATGCTTGCTACGCAGTTTACGAGGAGGGTCATGCAGCTAGTTCTTTCCTTTCCTCGACATTGGCAGGTGACTGTCAGCTATAGGTCAAGGTGTGATCTGCACACATACCGCCGCCCCAGGGAGAAGGTCTACGGGGGCATAGAACAAGAAGATTTGATGTTTTTGGCCCAAGAATGTGTCAGACATGTTGTCAGTGCAGGCATGCCTGCCTATGCCCGGGTGTATAGGGGCCGCTCTCCAGAAGTGGCGGAGGCCGGGCTCCGGTGCCCTGAGGAGAACGGTATTATGCTACCTTGTGTGATCAGCCAGTAACAGGGACAGATACGGCCGGCTAGCACTTAACTACCAAATTCAAAAGAATACTTAACATATTTGTTTTCTTACTGTGCCCTCCAGTTCAACTAACTGCATTATGTAGCTGCAGATCTTTTGTCTATGTTTTAATGAATTATGTGAGTGTTCTCCAAATATTTATGGTTAGAAAGTGAAATATGCACTTACAGAAAGTTATCCAGAAATACCATGAAGTATGCGTTAGTCCAGCTCAACAGTTAAAAATTTGCTAACATTCATGCCAAGAATTTTCAATTCTATTAAGGACAGGAGGCGAGAATTATGCTTTCTCATTTATTTATTTATTTATTTGTTTATTTATTTTCGAAATTTGTATAGCGCAACAAATACCCTGGGGTGTCTCGGCGCTGTGGAGCGGCTAGAATCAGCTAGCATCTTACTGGTTGAACAGCAATGTTGAACAACCATCTTACTGGTTGAACAACCATGTTTTTAAGAGCCTACGAAAACTCAGCAGGTTCGGGGCGGTCTTAATGGCCAGTGGCAAGAGATTCCAGAGTTTTGGAGTGGCCACCAGAAAACGCCTGTCTCCCCAGGTGGCAGTTCTTGTACGCGGTACAGGGAGGAGACTGGTGTTAGCCGATCTTAATTGCCTCTTGGGAGTATAAAGCTGAAAAGCTTCAGTGAGGAACCTGGGTCCTATGCCATGTACTGCCTTATAGGCAATGCAGAGGGCCTTACATTTAATGCGGCTCTCAACTCTCAGCCAGTGGAGGTGGCGGATAGCAGGGGTGGTGGGCTTGCGGCGAGGGATATTTAGGAGAATCCTTGCAGCCGCATTCTGAATAGACTGCAGCTTCGTTAGGACACGCTTCTGAGTATGTAGAAAGAGAGCGTTCCCATAGTCTATCTTTGAGAAAACTAAGGTAGAAACCAGAGTTTTCCCAGCTGAGGTAGGGAGGTAAGGCAGCAATTTCTTGATTTTTTTCAGAATAAAGAATGCTGCAGAGACAACCTTATTAGTGTGGAGGTCAAAGGACAGCTTACTGTCAAAGATCACTCCCAGGTTTCTGGCCTTTTCCACTGGGACAGGTGGAGGGCCTAACTTTTCAGGCCACCAGGTGGAAGACCATTCCGGGGAGAGTCTGCAAGGTCATGATCACGGTCTTGTCCGAGTTAAGCCTCAGACAATTCGAGGCCATCCAGGTGCTGACCTCAAGCATGGCTCTTTGGAAGTTGGCTGCCACAGTAGGGCCATCTCTGTGGATAGCCAGAACCAGCTGGGTATCATCTGCGTAGGATGTAAGCCGTACCCCATGGGCCTTTATTACCCTCGCTAAGTCCGCTACGTAGATATTAAATAGCATGGGACTTAGCGAGGAGCCCTGTGGGACTCCACAAGGGAGTGCAGAGATAGGGGAAGAGAAATCTCCCAGCCTCACTGTCTGGGTACGATTTTCCAGGAAAGATGAAATAAGGTCCCTGGCCAAACCGTTTATCCCCAGGGCTGTGACACGGTCGACCAGAATGGTATGGTCGACCGTGTCAAAGGCTGCCGACAGATCCAAAAGGATCAAGACAGCCACCCCTCCCTGATCCATGATCGCCCTGATCTCATCAGAGGCCTTTATCAAGGCAGTCTCAGTTCCGTGCCCTTTCCTGAACCCAAACTGCGTTTTGTCGAGGAGTTGGTGAGCCTCGACGAACTCTGAGAGTTGTCTGTTCATCAGGAATTCGCATACTTTGGCAGGAAAGGGCAGACACGCAATGGGTCTGTAACTGGCCACAGCTGTAGGGTCTAGGGAAGGTTTTTTTAAAAGGGGTTTTATGACAGCCTTCTTCCACAGGCTAGGGTATTGACCTGTCTGGAATGCAGTGTTGCAAATTTCCATGAGTGGACGTGAGATCACTTCTGTGAGTTTTGCCATCACGGAAGGAGGACAAGGGTCCAAAGGGGAGCCCGACTTGATGGTGGAAATGAGTCTGATAATATTGTCCTGTGAGGTGGGTGTAAAACAGGAAAAACTATCATGGTTGTGATCAAGAATTACTTCTTCACCAGTGCAGACTCTATGTTTAGTTCTGATATCCCCTTCAAAGGATGCATATATATCTGCCACCTTTGTGGTAAAGAAAGTGGACAGTTGATTACAGAAGATCTGTGAAGGTTCGACCCCAGGTCCAGTGGAGGGGGTGGACAGAGTCATAACAACAGAGAACAGCTCTCTAGCAGAATTTGCGGAGTTCTCTATTTGTGCCGAGAAAAAAAACAGTTTTTTGGGCAATGATCGCCTTTTTATATATTCTGAGGGCATCTTTGTAGGTTTGTTTGGCTATGGGGCAATAGACTTTCCTCCAACGCCTTTCTAGGTTCCTGCAATGTTGGCGGTGAAGTCTAAGATCTTGAGTGTACCACGCGGCCGAAGGAGATGCTCTATTAGGTCTCGTGAGTTTCTCCGGTGCCACTAGATCGGCGGCACTTCAAATCCAATCCTGGAAGTCTGAGGCTGATAGTGAAGGGGTATCTCCCCCCTGGGGGGAGGAGAAGGCCAAGGAATTTAACATCTTAGGAATATCCGCGTTTTTCCAGGCACGAGTCCCAACCCTGGTTCGTGGCCTGGGTAATGTCACATACAGCAGCCAATAAAAACACAGTAAACAAAAACAAAAACGACATATCCCATGAGCACCAGTAATGACCATAGAGGTGATATAGTATAAAAGGTGCCATAGAGGACATCATTTCCTTTTTCTTTGTCCAGAACAGTTAAGAATTTGCTAACATTCGTTCCAAGAATTTTCCATTCTATTAAGGACAGGAGGCGAGGATTATCCCACTCTTGTTTTATAGCTGCATTTTTTCTATTGTACTGTACCATTTGCTTTATATGCAATTGTATTCTGATATGCTTCCTGCTGTTTTTTTCTGCCTTGTTTTTCCCACCCTAATTTTGGTTCTCGATGCATTTATACCTTTGTGGCTTTGGGTTATTACGGCTCTGTTTTACCTTTCAGGTTCAGATCCTAAATGAGATTATGCGTTCATGTTTCCCGTTGCCTGAGGATGGTGCTTCGCACAGACGATCTTCGGCTTCAGTTTCTTCGTTAGAATTTCCTAGGGTCTGCTCTTCGTGACCTTCTTCATGGATCCTTGGTTTTGAGACTTTATCCTTTTGGTTGAATTCTATGGCAGGACGGAGGCTCCGTTTATGCTTGTTCAAAGTTTAGCCACCACAACTGAAGTAACATCTACAATAGGTTTAAAATAAAAGGTTTTAAAAATAGACTCAGAAGACCAATCAGCGGCCTTCATGATGTCATGGAGACTGACACCCAAAGAAAAGGCTGTAGAGGCCATAGCCCCCCGGGCAGAATGAGCACCAAAGAGGGAAACGTCAATGCCAGCCTCAAGCATGAGCCAACAGACCCATCTCGCCAACGTAGCAGGAGTGACAGGTTTGAAAGGTTTTTGCAAAGCAATTAATAGTTGACCATGTACATTTTGCAGAAAAGGAGCAGTACTCACCTCATAATCCTTGATGCTTTGAACCACACAAAGTTGTGGATTATGAGGAAAAGAAGGATAAGTCACAGAAGACGTGTTACATTTAGTACGTCCAGAAATAACAAAGGACACGCCTTCCGGCGAGATAGAACGACCAGCAAGGTCCAAAGCTCGAACATCAGAAACACGTTTGCAGGACAGCAGGCACAACAACATAATCAACTTAGCAGACAATTGTTTGCGTGACAACAAGGAATTAGAAGGCCATGACTCCAGGAAACGCAGACCAATGGAAACATCCCACAAAGCGACATACTTAGGACAAGGAGGTTTTACCATCCGAATTCCTCTGAGTAATTTGGAAACCAAAGGATGTTCCCCAACAGGCTTACCATCTACAGAAACATGTCCAGCCGAAATGGCGGAACGAAAATTATTAACAGTTCTGTAGGCCAAACCAGACGAAGCAAGGGACGCTAGAAAATTCAGAACCAAAGTCATATCCGCAGAAGCGGGATCCACTTCCCGTTGTGAACACCAATCACACCATCGTTTCCAAGCTGACGCATAACTTTTGTGTGTGTTGGGGGCCCAAGCCTCACCGATAAATCTGGCAGCGTCTCTAGATAGGCCTGGGATTTGCCAGCGACCACCGAAATCCTCCACGCCACCAGACGGAGCTGACCCGAAAGAACGAGGGGATGAGGTTCTAGAAGAGGGTCCAGCAACAGGTTCCACTTGTGGGGAAGAAGGAGCGGCGATGAGAAGCTCATCTCCAGAAGAACCAGAAACCAAGCCTGGGCTCTCCAAAGCGGAGTGATGAGAATGAGCTCCGATAGAAAGTGCCTCACGCGTGCCAGAACTCTGGGAATCATCACAAAAGCTACAGCAGAGAGTTTTAGGAACTGCCTCCTTGGTGTAAAAAGCTGGATGAGTCATAATTATTTTAAGTTAAACACGGATAAGACCGAAATAATTGAGTTTGGCCAGAAACCTTCTGTTTGGAGCGACCTTTGGTGGCCTCCTGAGGCGGGTTCCTGCCCTAGTCCAGCAGATAAGGTTAGGAATCTTGGTTTCATGTTAGATAAAGACCTCTCATGTAAGGCGCAAATCAACCAGGGGACCTACGCTTGCTTCTACACCATCAAGGTCCTTAGAAAAGTCTTACCATACATCCCGCCAACATTAAAAAAGACTGTGATGGGTGCCCTGGTAATGTCCCGAGTAGACTACTGTAATCCACTCTCCTTGGGCACGGGAGAAAAACAACTGACCAAGCTACAGGCAATTCAAAATGCCGCAGCCAGGGTCCTGCTGAATCTACCAAAGCGTCACCCAACCTCTAAAGTCATACGTGAACTTCACTGGCTTTCAATCAGGCACAGAATACAGTTTAAAGCCCTTTGCCTGGTCCACAAGTCCTTGTATGGCAAGGGACCTGATGACCTCACTAAACTCCTTCCCCGATATACACCATCACTCACTTTGAGATCAGCCAACCAGGACTTAGTATGTCAGCCAAAAATAAGGAGAGCCCGATGGGGTGGAAAATCTTATTCTTACCAAGCCTCCAGATCATGGAACTCGTTGCCCCCCGCGCTGCGCTCACAAAAATCTAAAATGTGCTTTAGAAGGGCATTGAAAACCTGGCTTTTCTCCCTGCCCTAAACCTGCTCTCACCGCTTTTTCTGTACCATAGCGCCAAGACCCCGCGGCATTCGAGCGCTCTATAAATATTTCAGTCAGTCAGTCAGTCAGTCGAAACGCATAACACAGGAGAGGAGGCCAAGCCTGAAGAAATGCATCCGTGGCCAAGGCCTCCGGATCCGGACGTCAACTGTAGAACTGGGGAAGCTGTTTGTTGAGGCGAGAGGCAAATAGGTCTAGGTGACAACATCCCCAAAGTCGGGACAATGTCCGAAACACCCGAGGGTGAAGCCTCCAATCGCTGTAATCCCACAGATGGCGAGAGTTCCAGTCTGCTATCCGATTGTCGCGACCAGGAAAATACTCTGCAATAACTGTGATCTGCCGTTGCAGACAAAGATGCCAAAGTACTTCGCAATCTCCGCTAGGAGTTGGATCTTGTTCCCCCCAGTTTGTTGACATATCGCACCGCCGAGACGTTGTCCATGCGGAGGAGAATGCAACAATTTGACGCTTGAGGGGTGAGACACCGGATTGCAAAGGAGCCCGCTAGAAGTTCCAAGCAATTGATGTGAAGGGTCAGCTCCTCCTGAGACCAACGACCCCCCGTTGCCACAGAGCCGTACCAGGCTCCCCAACCCCAGAGACTCGCATCCGATTCTATAACCACATCTGGAGTCTTTCCGAACAGCGCACAACCGTTCCAAGACTCCATGTGTTCCAGCCACCATAACATCTCCCAACGAGTATCCTCCGCTAGAGGAATGAGATCCGAATAACGAAGACCTTTCTGAAGATGCTTGATCTTGAGGCTCTGAAGAGCACGATAGTGCAACGGACCCGGGAAGATTGATTGGATCGAAGAGGACAACAGACCTACAATTCGAGCCACCGATCGCAACAACACCATCTTTTTGGACAGCACCATCCTCAATTCTCTCTTGATGGCTCTGATTTTCTGACCAGGCAGGAGAAGTTGACATGACACCGAGTCGATCCGAAAACCGAGGAAGTCCATCGTTTGAGAAGGCAGGAAGTCGGACTTCTGAGGATTCACAAGAAAATCGAGAGATTGTAAGAGTTCTATGGACCAATGTAAATGAGTTTGCAACAGGCGAGGACATTGAGCCAGGAGCAGAATATCGTTGAGATACACAATCAGGCGAACACCACAGGCTCGCAAAGACTCCACCACTGGACGCAGAAACTTCGTGAAACACCACGGAGCTGATGAGAGACCGAATGGGAGGACAGTGTACTCAAACCACTTCCCGAGCCATTGGATTTGTAGGAAGCGGCGATGAGGACTGTAAACCGGAACCAACAGGTAAGCTTCCTTCAGGTCGAGGCGGACCATCCAGTCCCTTTCCTGAAGAAGGTCCCGTAGAAGATGGATGCCCTCCATCTTGAGTGACGATACACCACTCCGCCATTGAAATCCTTCAGATTGAGGACCAAGCGTGAACCGCCTCTCTTCTTTTCCACCAGAAAAACATTGCTGACGAAGCCGTTGGGATGCAGAGAAGTTGGAACGATAGCCCCTTTGGCCAGAAGAGTGTTGATTTCCTCGGAGATGAACATCTGATCTTGTTGGGAAAAAACAAGGGGTAGAGGAGGGCGGTGTTGGTGAGGGTGCTCGTTGAACTCGAGTTTGTAACCTTGCACCGTCTCCAACACCCAAGCATCGTTGGAGATTAACTGCCAATTGTGGAGGAAAAACCTCAACCTGCCCCCTAGAACAACCTCTGATGCAAGAATCAAGCTCACCTGAGTTTGAGAAATCGTGACGTCCATCTTGGGAGCCTCCATAACCCCCTTTTTGAAATTGTCCTCGCCCTTTGCGAGAGGGGTAGAAGTGGGACTTGTTGGAACTGTAGGCATCCTGACCTCCACCTCTCTGGGACTGGCCACCACGCTGAGTCTGTTGGATGTTTCCCCGTCCAGACAAACGTCCCCTTCGTCCGGCCCGTCCAGAAACCGGGCGGAATGCCCAACGCAAATTGGATTGCGCCTTGTCCAGGCCACTAAAGGTGGCCACAAACTTAGTGAGTTCCTTGAGAAAAGGAAGACCAATAAGCATACCCTGGGCCAGGGAACCAGATTCAGAAGGAGCTAAGTCAGTTAGTTTTGGATCAAGCTTCAGGAGGATAGAGCGACGGCGCTCACATGAGATCGCGCAATTTACATTGCCCAACATACAGATAGCTCTCTGCGACCATCCCACGAGCTCATCTGGGTTGATGAGAGCATCCGACTCTTTTGCGCGGTACGCCAAATCCAGAATCTTAGTCAGGGGACCGAGCAGATCTAACATCTTGTCCTGACAGGACCACCAAGACCTGTCCAGACCCTTTTTGGGGTCTTTGGAATACTTCTTCATGTAGGTCACCATTGTGAGAAGTTGGCCTGATATATAGTGCTCACTATTCTAGTGATCACTGTGTATCATACCAAACGACCCTTATTGATGATTGGTTGTAAGTCAACCTTATAGACCAGCTATCCTAGTAGCGTGGACAAAAGCAGTCTTTAGGCTAAACTCTAGAGGGCGTGTTAAGCCAGCTGTTTTACCATCACATATACCCCTTGAACACCAAGTGAAAGGACACCACACAAGTTGTTATGAAAATAAAGGATATTTATTTATAACAAGTCTACCCTGAGCTCTTTATGAGTCAGGGAGCTAAGCTCAATACAAAACTCTTACGAAAATACTTCAAGTTGCACAATTTACACAAATGCCCGAGGGGCACGAAAAACCATATACACTAAAAGTGGAATGCGAAATACTAGCAGGTGGGTAACTGGATCCAGAGGCTTCAGGATCGCTAGGACTACACTACTGAACTCTAAGGTTAGGAGCAGGAGGCCTAGGGAGATCGGGTGCAGAGTGTGCACTCTCACGCGGGATGCGGGACAAAGTCTATGGAGGCTAGTATTTCTAAAGTTACTGTTATCGGACGAATCCGACTAGGTAGACTAAAACGAAAAAGGATCTGGACACTTGGATAGTGAACCTGCGTTGGAGCACCGAAATGCTCGGGTTACCTAGCCCAGGGGCTGCGGCTGCATAGGGTTCAAAAGACGCCGGGAATCCTCGTTGTAGTCTATGGAGCCTGAAAGAAGAAGTTGCTGGCAGGCGACCGGTGAAGATGTTCGGTGTGATCCAAGCCTGGATCGGTGATGGAGACGACTTGAAAGCAGAGGGGACTCAGTTCTTAATCACTAGCCAGTGATTGTGTGGGCACCAGGATGGCACCGGATGAAGTCACCTCGACCAGGTGAGTGGGCGACGCTGGACTCTGCAGTCACACGGGCCAGGAGGCGTTGCCGGCGACCAGGCTCTAGGTGCGAGCTGTCCCACGAAGGTATCTGCTGTCGGCGATGCTGGACCCAAGATGGGGCAACAAACCTTGGCAAAGGCAAGCCCACGCGGTGGAGTCAAGATGGCATCTGGAGTGGACCAGGAGGGTCCGGGGTGCTCCTCTTTTGGAAGGGAGCAAGGGCCAGTCTGGAGCAACCAGACCAGTGGTGTAATCGTCGTGGTACGTCGTCAGGAGGGCCACTAGCCAACGGGCAAGTGACCGGACAACGCGGTGAGCAGCAAAGAGCAGAAAGGCCCCACGCAGATCGCGTGGATGCTGGGGAGCTGGACTTCGGTGCTGGAGCTGCTCAGGGTGGGGGCTTCTCAAACCCCAGTGCACTCACTCGAGGATCCCTCGGCGGTCGTGCTGGTTAAGCGTCGTGCAGTTTCTGAAGATGGCCGGTCCCTCAGGTCTCGTCACACCCACGAATCTCAGCTGGGCTGATGATGCAGGTAGAGGTCAGAGATGCCAGGGAATCCGGGTCTCGTCGAGCTGGTCAGTCTTGATCCGGAGGATGGACGTGCAGCAAACCGCGATGCTTAGGTGGTGCCTGCGGGTGCAGGGTGGCTACTCCTTAGCCACAAGGGAGAGTCCTCAAAAGAAAGTCAAGAGTTCCTTTCGTAGAAAGTCGTTCAAGATTCAGGATGATCTAATTTGGGAAGGGGGCCCGCTCCTACCTTTATTCTAAGAAAAGGGGCTGGCATGCGACTAGGTCCTGCCCATGGGTGGGACCAGGAGGGGGGTGGTTACACCCCTCTCCCTTGTCCGGACTTTCCCCAGCTCAGGGGCTGGGGTGCCCCTGGAACTGGTTTGAGCCGGCAGATGCATAGTGAGCACCGGGGTGCCACTTGCAGTCACCTTCCTCTCAGCCCTGCCTACCTGTGATACACAAAACCCTGTCTGGGATGGTGCTAGCACCGCACCTGGCAGGAAACCCTTTGTCTAACTCTCCTCGCTGGAAGGACTCCCAGCAGCAGGAGGTCAGACTTGTGTCTGTGGTGGCAGCATCCATTTTGTGATGCTGAGGCTCGAGTTAACTTTAACCGGGGTTCACAGTTACATACATGTCGTGTCCCCCTAGAAGGGTGGAATGCTAACCCCGTCGCCAGAATTGGCGAGGGGTTAGTATTCCAATTCGTATGACACCTTACTCGGCATGTTTTGATAAAGCGATACCAAAGTTGGCAAATAACCGCGAGGATTATAATGCACTTAAGAGTATATGGTACGCGTTATCATGGAACAGCTATTAGGACTTGGTTCCGCAAGCTGCAGACGGGCTCAGCTCATGCCAAAGCACCATCTCACATAATTGCAAGCACTCTGCCTTCAGGATTGTTAAGGCCTGTCATAGGAGTGACTGATAGGAATACATGTGTCCATTTTAGGGTTAGATATAGGAATACTATATCTAAAGCAAAGGGTGTTTACACCACCTTGCCCCAGCTGTCGTGCAGCCAGTTGTGTCAGATTTGGATGGCCAGCCAGGGGTGGCATAATACATGCTGCAGCCCCTGGTAGGCCCTGGGTACACCTATGCCCTGGATACCTAAGGTATGCTGTACAGGGACTGAGAAGGTGGCCCAGCACCAATTGGTAACTGCACCTAAGGTACATATGCAACAATTTAGAGAGAGAACAGCTAGGCTGTGGGTCTGATTAGCAGACCCACAGCCAGGGAAAGTCGTAAACCAGTGAAGCAAAAAAGCAAAAAATCGGGGGTGACCATAGGATTGCAGACCCCACTCTCCTACAACCATGGTTGGGTCAACATCAGGCATATCTGCCAACTTGTCGTAGAGGTCCGGACGGGGACACTCCGAGCGCAAACGGGCCCGAACATCTTTATCAAATGGACGGCGAATATGAGTCTGCACATAGTCAGCCACTTCTGGGGAGGGAAGCCAGGCAGTGGAGTTAGGGTGGACAATGTCTGCAGGATCAAAGGTCAGAACCTGTGGGTTAGTAGGGGCATCTACAAAGTGCTCTTTACGAGCCTTCTTCTTAGGCGGAGGAACCACCAGGTCAGAAGAGGAGGAATCAGAGGAGGAAGAACCCGAAGACGAAGAAGAGTCGTGTTGAGTAGGCACAGACTTGGATGATTTCTTTGCAGGACGCAAAGATGACAACGTCTTCGCCAGCTTAGCAAAATCAGCATGGTGCGGATTTTTAGGAGACTTTTTTGAATGGCCAGAGAAAGGAGGCAACCAACCTTGTTGAGTGGCATAGTGCGACAGATGCCATTTCAGAGAGGCAATGGCAAGGAACAAGGCCTGACCCATCAAATCGGCTTCTTCAGAGCCATAGTGCTCCTCATCATCATAATCGTACTCCTCACCTTCATAATATCTCCTATTATGACAATTTAAAAATTGGAGTATGCCCACAAGAGGAGAAAGAAATATCAACAACCCAAAGGGCAATGCAGGGGGAGTGTAACCCCAAAGCAAGCCAAAGAATGCAGGCAGGAACCTGACAGCACCAAAAAATAAAGTGTGGAGGGAGGGCTCGCTTTATAAATTCACTGACACTCTAGGCAAAGCCTATGCACAATTTTACGACCCCCACTCTATTGGAAATGAGGGCGTTAGTGGAGGCAAAACGGCCAGGCAAAGTGGGCACCAGCTGTAGAAGCTGTCATAAATCTCCTCAGGCGAGAACCGCTGTCAGTGCACACTCCGTGAAGCCACCGGAGCAGAAAGACAACAAAGGACACTGCGCATGCACGTGACAAACGCTGCCTGCCGAAGGAGAGACGCGTGAGCTACACGCGCATCTCTTAGCCCCCAACTCCCACTCCACAAGGGTTAATACAGGCGTGATAGGACGCGCCTGCCAAAGGGAGGTGACACACGCTCCCGTAGAGACGCCGAGACACAAGCGGGCGGAAAACGAAGCCGAACCGAAACGGCAACGAGGAAGCAGCGAAACGCGGCAAACCTGAAATACAAGCAGCGCACAGATAATAACACAGTAAATACACAAAAGCATGTAGCATAAAGATAGTGCACTTAACTGGCTGCGGAGCAGCAAAGAAAGAGGAAGTGTTGTCCTCTATGGCACCTTTTATACTATATCACCTCTATGGTCATTGCTGGTGCTCATGGGATATGTAGTTTTTGTTTTTCTTTACTGTGTTTTTATTGTCTGCTGTATGTGACAGTAAAGAAATGAGAAAACATAATTGGAGCCTCCGTCCTGCCATAGAATTAGTTTTATATCGTGGATATTCAGTCAATCGAGACGTGTTTTTAAGCTGCCAATGCAGATGTCTAACATCCCCCACCCACTCCCATATGCAGCCCAGTGCTTTGTCCTCAGAGACATCTTGAGGCATGGGGACAGTGGGCTCTGGCCCTGGGACCCAGACTTTCAGGACCCCCTGATAGAGCCAGCTCTGTCTGAGGAGGCTTACCCCTGATGACCTTGAATCATTCTTCAACAGATTATTTTAAACACTCTTTCATTAATTTTGGTGTGAGTGATGTGTGAAAATCTTATTACAGACATTTTGCAGAGAAAAATTGTGTTTATGATTCATGCAACATCCATAAATAAAGATTTTGTTTAGATCAAAACAGGTGGAGGGTGTCACAGAGAATATTTGTAGTAATATTAGTGAACTGCTGTTGTGTTACAACTTTCCATAAATATTAGATGTAACAACTATAAAATTTGGACGACTGTTCCTGTGTACTGTCAGTGACCTGGCCAAAGAGGGCCTGAAGGAGCTAAAACTTGGCCATAAATTCAAAACTGTTACGACCCGGACCCCCAAAATCCTTCAGATGTACCTAATTGTCCTCACTGATAAGTAAAATCTTACTAGGTCTCTTGTTAAATGATAGGACGTTGAGCACCCTTGAGAGCTCTAATCCTCGTTAGCCAGCTAAACATAATAAAAAAAGAGGGCAGGCCCTATTCACAAAAGCCATTTTGGAGGACTCAGTGCTTTAAATGGGCCGGTACTGTCCCTGTACTGATACCTGCCCTTTTTTATTTTAATAGTGAGAGAACCTGAACTTCTCAAGAATAAGATAATACTTTTAATTTGAGAGAACCAGCACTTCTCAGAAACAAGCAGTTAGTCTGGGACAGAGTTCCGGCACTTCTATTTTTTCATTTCAAGCACTGGGAGTAGTACTACATTACATACTCAAAAATGCAATTCACAAATCTCCGGCTGAGATTTCCTCACCTGTCTCTCTTAGCTTTTCTGTACAGAGAACTTCATTGCTGGCGCAGTAATCGCCACGCATTTAGGTTTTACCTATTAATAATGAACGTGAGCACCATAAGGGGGAATTGTGGGAAAATGGGGAATGCATACTAATAAATGATTGGGTTTCAGGCAAATTAAAGGTGGCATTTAGGGGTCATATAAATACAAAAGCACACTAAAAAATTTGTACTTTAATTGCAAATCACAAATTACACACCTCCTTCTTCCAGAGTAGTACTACTGAGGAAAAAAACAGGCTCAAGTCTCATCCAGGCAAATCTTGTAGTAAGCCAAGCATACCGCACATGGCCATCCACCAATACTGCAATACACTCACACAGAAATCAATAATGACACTAATGACACAGGAAAAAATATACAATAAATATTCATTACTTATCAGATTACATTATTTTTAAATATTTTTGAATGTTAGAATAATTTTTTTAACTTTAAAATAAGGTTTAATATAATGGAAAATGTTTCACTTTTTTAACCTCTACATTTCATTTTAATATAATGTAATACAAATGGTAAAATAAACTAAATTTATTTCAAAATAATATATCATGAAACACAACTTGCAGAGAAGCTTGTAATGCATAATGCATTAAATATATCGAAAACTGTGAAGGGGATGGGAAATTAACATTGTAAATAATATATTTTAATTTATAACAATAAATATTTAAACAATTCATTTAAAATATTATTATATGGTATGTAAAGTTTTGAGCAGGTGTGTTGTGTATTGTCAGTTTGATAGTTCTAGGTAAAGAGTAGCGAAGGAGGGTGTTTTGTAAATTAGATTCATATATTTATATATATTGTTTTTAACTTTTTACATAACTATTTTCCGTAATAAGTTTCCTTAATTGTTCCTTACTATCTTCTATACAGAGATTTCTGTCCTAGTGACAGGGATGCCCACAAATAGCCTGAAAGGGACTAATAGTAACATTACTGTATTACATTTGGTCATAAACCTCCCCATCCATCCTCTTGGTTGAGGGGGTAAAGACTCGTAAGTGTAAATCTAAGGGGTGATCTCTGCCCAGAAATGGTGAATTTGATCTATGAGGAGACCTCCACATTTGAAGATCTCCCCTTCATTTTTGTATTGTGTGAAATGAGAGAAAAATAGATTTACAACAAAACTATTGATGGTTCTATCACCTGAGAGCATATCGTGCACAAAGCACAAATGCACTGAGGTGTGTGCCAATTTTCAAGGAAATTTCACTGTTCATGGCTCATGCAGAATGCATAAGCCTCAGAGTGGATTGGAGCACTCATGACCACTGGAAATATGTGATTATGCAGCCGAGTCGTTTTTGGCATAAATACGGATTGACCGCATTTGCCACATAAGCCATCATCTCCTCCATATTCTGCAGATTTTAACAAAAAACTATTTTGTTTTTAGCTCAAACATACCAAACATTATTAAAAGCGCGTCGACAATTGTCCTCATTTCGTGGAAAGCCCTTTGCAAAAGTTCACTGACCATCTTGCAACTAATTATTGCTGCATTTGTGTGTTAAAAGGATGAAATCTTTGTTCAGACCTTGTGCCCATGTGTAAAAAGGGCATAATAATAAAGCAATACTATAACAAAGTATGCTACATTATGCCACATCATTTGCCTTTTCTTGCCACATAAATTAGTCACCCCTGTAGTATTATTTGATCATTCTCTGCCACATGATTCCAGTGGCCCTGGAAGCACTTCAGATCAGTCAGAGAAGCAAAGGGGCCAATTCATAGAACTAGTTTACGACAAAATCCTAAACTTACTATTTTTGTTATTCACAGAAGGCATTTAGTAGTCTTAAATTAGGATTTTATCTTAAATTAGGATTTTATCTTAAGTTAGGATTTTGTCCTAAATTAGGATTTTGTCTTAAATTAGGATTTTGTCTTAAATTAGGATTTTGTCCTAATTTAGGATTTCGTCTTAAATTAGGATTTTGTCCTAAATTAGGATTTTATCTTAAATTAGGATTTAGTCTTAAATTAGGATTTTGTCTTAAGTTAAATTTAAGACAATCTTAAATTAAACTTAAATTTAATTTAAGCCGAAATCCTAATTTAAGACAAAATCATAATTTAGGACAAAATCCTAATTTAAGACAAAATCCAAATTTAGGACAAAATCCTAATTTAGGACAAAATCCTAACTTAAGACAAAATCCTAATTTAGGACAAATTTCTAATTAAAGACAAAATCCTAATTTAGCACAAAATCCTAATTTAAAACAATATCCTAATCCAAAACAAAATCCTAATTTAAGACAAAATCCTAATTTAGGACAAAATCCTAATTTAGGACAAACTCCTAATTTAAGACTTCTAAATGCCTTCTGTGAATACCAAAAATAGTACGTTTAGGATTTTGTCGTAAATTAGTTCTGTGAATCGGGCCCTAAGATATTATCAGCAGACACTGGGTCTGATTTAGAATGCAGATACACTGTAAGGGTGATGGGGTATTTACTCAAAAGAACGGCTCCTCACAGCTGGTGGTGATGATGGCTCAAAGCAGGAGTAACCACAAGATGAGTGCAATAAGTCTGAATCTCTGCACCTGACTCTCATCAGCCTTCCAGATTTGGCCACTCAAAGGAAAACAAAGGACCCTGTCTTTCCCACAAGCTTGTCTCTCACAATCAACTGTCTCTGTTGACTCACATACATTCTTGCACCATTAATCAAATAGCAGTGGTCATGAAGGGCTAATGAAACCCTTGCCAAAAATTGGTTATATAGAATTTCTAAAGGCAGTCTGTCTCCATCTTTCCATTCTTAAGGAGAAGGTTGAAACCCTAGGCATCAGAGTTTCCCCCTCGTCCTTAGGAATGCAGCAATACATGCCCACTGTCTGGGGGGAGTTTACCAACCTCCATCTTACGCCATTTCCCACCAGGGGCAATTCAAAATTAATCCCATTGGTAGCGTTAAATATACACATCCATAAACAATATGAAGTCCTATCTCTATACACTATATATGAACACACACTTAACATTCACAGAGAGATGTCAGCACAGGTTCTCGTCATGACATGTGAGTGGAACTTTACTCAAAAACCCTGTAGGCATCACCTTAATATTTATGAATGGGTAAAGGACTGATTAGCTACTTATCACTAAAAATAGGATACGCTGTCACTACCACTCAAGAGACATGGCCAGGGACATAGACAGTAGTCTTATGCCCAGTACAAGTTAAGCTTTTAGTGCTCTTCTATGACCTCAGAACCAGGTTCTTAGCCTCAATATGAATTTTGGCATTTGGCCCGCAACATGCTTGCAGGATTTTGCATGTGTTGTGGCCAAAATAAAGTCTGAATGACAAATTTAATTTCAGTTGAGTCACTCATGGCAGGGGAGAGATCAGATTGGCGTATATGGAGAATGAGTTCCTGGATAGCAGCTTGATGGACACTTTTAGGCTAATATTCTATACCAGCTTGCTTCCACATCTTTCACATGGAGCACGATAAATGTGCTCCTCCGTTAGAAATCACAATCATGGGAAATCCAGCCCTAGAAAAGCTTTCCGGGAGTTCCCTTGCTACTACTCTAGTGGTTGTGCTTCTCTGAAGGGATCACTGACATAATATCGTCGACCACAATATCGAGTTACAAAAATATCGGCGATTAAATATCGACTACAATTATATCGACATCCAATACTTAATTAAGAAACTACAAAAATATCGACTACAAATTATCGACTATAATAATTATCGAAATTAACAATATCAAAATACAAAATATAGAATCAACAAATATCGATTCTTAAAAAAATAAACAGTACACAACAAAAATATCGAAAACAAATATATAGATTACACTAATATCGAACTTTATGGTATATCGACACTATAAAAAATACCTAAAACATTTTAAATACAATACAACTAGATATTTTAAATATATAACACACTCCAAAAGATATTTAAAACAAATAATAAACATTGTTTGAAAAAAAAGAACACATTTTAACCACATATCATCCGAACATTGCAGTGAATTTAAAAATAAACATAATCCTTTTAACATATAGGGCCCCATTAGGATGGCGGGCGGGCTTTTGCCCGCCCGCCATCCTATCGTAAATCGGGACCACCTGCCCTAAGGGCGGGGGTCCCACACGCACCATTAGGATGTGCCCGCCACAGTGGCGGGCACATCCTATATTTATAGTATTGTGGCGGGGGGAGCTCTCTGCTCCGCCCGCCACAATACTAAAAATGCTTTGCATCATTTACGTAATCAAAGTGGCAGGCACCGCGCGGTGCCTGCCGCTTTGATTATGCAAATGCGGGGGGTACCACAGGTACCCCCCGTGTGCCACCCCCCTTTGGCCCTCACTTCGGGGGCCCACAGGGGGCCCCCAGAGTGAACACCGCCTGCCTTTCCGTGGCGGCATTGCCGCCGCGGAAAGGCATTGCACTCTTGCCATTGTAATATGGCTGGTGGTGTCTCATAGACACCGCCACCATATTAATCATTTCCTGCCCCGGCCGCAATGCGACCGGGGTGGAAAAGTGGCGGGCGGTGTTTTCCTCCGTTGCACTCCCCCCCGCCATTGTAATGTGACGGGGGAAAAGGGTGGCGGGCGGGCATTTCTGTCGGGCGGATCGCCACCGCCACCATGGCGGTGGCGATCCGCCTGACATCCTAATGGAGCCCATAGTTGCTAAATATCATTACATATATTTTAAATAGAACAAAGAACAAACCAGGTTTACTGCATAAATCGATAACATTTCAACAACACCAAACAAATCTATTAAATTGAAAAAAATTCAAACCAACCAATAACAATCTCCCACTCTTACATCATCCAATCAAATGAAGCAACTAATCAAATACATAGTATAAAAGGATTATTTTCCTACTGCTATTTCCTGCTTCTAACTCTAAAAAAAGAAGAAGGTGACACTCTGACCAACTGTTTCCTGAGAAAACTACTTTTCCAGACAAGACTCCCTCAGAAATAATTCAAGTAAGTTAAACTAATTTGTAAATGAAACAAAAGCATTAGGCTAAAAGTTCTACTATTTCTCTAAACTGTTTAAATAACATTTCTTTTTTACCTTTTACATTTCTTCTACAGACATCTCCAAAACACGGCAATAAACCTTTAACAGATTATTTACTACAAAATTCTAATTGTAAGTATATTTAAATGTTTTCTAACACACCAACTGCATAAATGAAACCCACATTTCTAATACACATTTTATCTTTATTCTATCTTCTTAACAGAAATTTTGAAGGCATCCAAAAATTACTCCATCAAAGCTAAAGACTCCACAAATTAAAAAAGTAAGTATATTTTTTTAAGTATTTAAGAACCCTAAAATACTAACTACAAGACAGCTTCCCCCTACAAACCTCTCAAAATGTTCTAAAAGAATAGAATAACCAAGTTTTGTTTAATTTCTACCAACAGAAATAAAACAACAAAATAGAAGAAAAAGCTTCAAAACACCTTCTGAACATTTCAAATTACAACAAAAAATAAATGTAAGTATACTCATTGAAATCTGAATGCATTTAAAACATGTATAGCAGCATTTTAACATAAAATTTATTTATTTTTAATCTTTCCTAGCACAACAAATATAAACATGACTGAAGGTGCAGAGTTTGGTATGTCACAAAAGAATAAGCTATTACTATGTTATATGGGGTATGTGTATACTCAAGAAAAACAGTCAGAACGTAAAGTATTTTGGAAATGTAGCAAATACTACTCTAACAAATGCTATGGTAGAGCTACAACTGAAGAAGCTAATATACTATCTACCAAGGAACACAATCACCCCCCTAACGTAACTGAAATTGAGGTCAGGGCTGCCCTTGAAAGCATAAAAGAAGCTAGTACAGGGACTGACAAACCAACAACTCAAATATTAAAGAGGAACTCTTAAAAGTTCCTCAACATGCTTCTGGGCAACTACCCTCAATTAACTCCCTGAAACGAACAACTGCAAGATAAAAAAAGAGTCACAACAACTACTCAACCTAATCCAAAAACGTTTGAAGAAGTTGTCATTCCCCCAGAACTGAGTATAACTCCCAATAAGGAACCGTTCTTACTATTTGACAACAAATGCCCTACAAACCGAATTATAATGTTTACTACTGCAAACAATTTAAGAAAATTACAAGACTGACAACACTGGATGATGGATGGGACTCTAAAAACGTCCTAAACCATTTTACCAGCTCTACAGCATACATGGACTGTACCACCATTCTAACATCCCATTAATTTACTGTTTATTGCCCAACAAACAACAAAATACATACACAGAAGTCCTAAATACAATAAAACAGGAAACAAATAATTATTTTCCACAGAAAATAATTATTGATTTCGAACTAGCAATGATTAATAGTATATTAAAAACTTTTCCACACACAGCAATACAAGGGTGTTATTACCATTTTAATAAAAGCATTTGGAGACACCTACAAAAATCGACATTAAGCATACAGTATGCTACAAAGAGCAGTTTTGCATACCAAATAAAAACATTAATTGCCCTATCCTATGTCCCTGTTACAGACATAGCAGAACATTATAACATACTAATCGATAGCCCATATTTAAAAAAAAATGAAGATACACTAGCACCACTCCTCGACTACTTTGAGGACACATGGCTGGGAAGGCTACATCGATCTGGCCATAGACGGCAACCTAAATTTCACATAGCTTGGTGGAATGTATATTTAAGTACACTCAATCAGGAAGCTAAAACTAACAACAGTGTTGAAGGATGGCACAATGCATTTCAAGCTACCACTAGCAGAGGGAAACCTACTGTCCAAAAACTAATCGAAGCTTTACAAAAAGAACATAGCTACCAAGAGCTACGCATACAACAATCAGTAACCCAAATAGGACCTAAACTAACTAAACAGACTAAACAAATGTTTAGACTACTCCAAAGCCAAGTCACCTTATATCCTTCTACACGAGGCCTAGACTACCTATCCCTAATAGCCAAAAGCCTACTGTGAATTATGTACACACAAATAACAGTACTCTATTTTATTTATACAAAATCTGATAAGTAGCATAAAAATATTATATTATAACAAATATTCTATAATTGTCATACATATTTATGTGTATTTTAAAAAACAGGATGTAGACAATTAAACAATATTTCTTGTAATATAAAAAATAACAATAATATTAACAATAGCATTTCCCATCTAAATAAAATAAAATTAATAAACTTACAATTCGTGTTGCCGCAAAATACGTAATCCAACCACTTGTAATCCATGTTCTCCACTGGTAATCCATTCCAATTCCAATTTGTGGAAACCCTCAAAAACCCGAAAACAAGTAAAATTGAAAAAAACGCTCCAGGAAATCCCGATAAAAAAAAGTGTGGTAACTTTAATATTTAAAGTGACATACACACACTTTTAGTTAAAAAAAACGCATGATCTTCTCCAAATCCAATTCGATACCCTTAAAAACCCGAAAAGTTGTTTAAAAATTGAAGAATCGCTCCAGGAAACCCCGACAAAACAAAGCGTGGAAACTTTATTAAAAAAAGTAACATACACATACTTTTATTTAAAAAAAAACGCATGATCTTCTTTTAATCCAAATCGATACCCTTAAAAACCCGAAAAATAGTTAAAAAGTGTAAAAATCGCTCCATGAAACCACAAGAAAAGAAAAGAGAGTATAGAAACATTAATTTAATAAACTAATACACTCTTCTTCCCCCCCAAAAAAATGCATCCTTCTCCGGAACGAAACGGCGGAATCCCGTTACCTGTAAAAAATATCGAAAACAAAACCACCCACACAAAGCCCCCAAATATTACAAAATAAACATAAACATTAATATAAAACATTACAATCAACATATGTTTAAATCAAACACAGAAAATAAACTAGGCCTCAAACACTCACGACACCTCCGTAAAAAATAACTAGCACCTAAAACATACCAAAACCGTGACAAAATGCATAGAGTAATACTACACACCTCCAAAATACACTCAAACACTACTACTCTCTAACATATAATAGTTAAAAATAACCTTACCTTTCCCAACGCGACGCAGCATCCAACCGCGAGCTTCTCCAGTCCTAAATGAAGCAAAATAACCTTACGCGTAAAAAAATAGTCCCATTTACACAATAATAGAAACTTAAACATATTAAATACAATGTTCTAAGTAAAATCAATAACAATGTATTACTAATATTATTAACACGTTAACCGCGGCGGTAATTCCGAGGCGGTGCGGGCGTTTCCGCGTGTTTCCGTGCACGGGTGTAGCCGCGTCGGCCATTGGCCGACGGTAGCACTGGGGAGGTAGTGCTGCCGTCGGCCGTTGGCCAACGGCAGCAATTAAAGGGTTAATACTTCATTTAATATATAAACAGTGTAATAAATACATAGAACAAGTAAAACTTGAGTTTATATATCATTGACATTTATGTATTATTTATCAAGTTACTATACAATTATGTAACATTTGTAAATTAATAATAATAATAAATAAGAACTATTATTTTTTATTATTATTAATCATATTTATGTATATAAATTGTAAATAAATACAGAACCTAATTTACACTTGAGTGAATATTGTCCAAAAATGTTTATGTTATGTGTTCAAATATGTAATAATTAAATAACCTATGTAAATTAAAAATAATAAATAATATGATATATTAATTATTATTAATAATTGTCTCTATGTATGTAAATAATTTAAAAATACAAATCAAACATTGTACCTCACTGTACTAATTATTTTCTTTTTACTATTGTATTAAGAATGACTTTTTAATTAAATAACCTTAGTATATACTTAACAATAATTAATTACAAATATTAATTTTTATTAAGAACATTGTATTTTATATGTATAAATGTTATTAAAAATATATTTTACATGTCAAAGTAGCAAATATGTACTTACCTTTTTATTAATTTAATTTTTGTTTATGTAAAAATGCTAAATATTGAATTAATAAAATTAATATATTATATATTAACATTATTAATTAAATATTTCAAATACTAAAAAACAAACACTTTGTAAAAATCTTTATCAATGTTAAAATTTGTTTACAATGTATATAAAAATCCTGAAACAAAACTTTATATATTTTTTGAGAAATACTGTTAAAAAATATATATTTTGAAATGTAAAACATTTATGAGTATAAATAAATGTAATTTAATACATTTTATTAACCTAACAATGTAACAAAAAGAATATATTTTTTTTATTCTTTACTGTACATATTATACATACAATCTGTTAATAAAAACTTTCAAACACTACGGGGTCCATTATGATGTCGTGCGGATTTCCTCCGCCAGGCTGGCGGTGGCTACCGCCAGCCTGGCGGAGGAAATCCGCCCGACATCATCAGCCCAATTCCCCCCGCCATATTAGTATTGCGGGAGGGACCGCAGCGGTGACAAATGCCGCCTGCATGTTTTCCGCCCCAGTCGCCTTGCGGCCGGGGCGGAAAACCAGTAACATGGTGGCGGTGTCTGTTAGACACCGCCCGCCATATTACAATGGGCTGTGGACAATGCCTTTCCGTGGCGGCCATGCCGCCACGGTAAGGCATGCGGAGACTCCTTGCAGGGGCCCGTTGCGGGCCCCCTGGGAGTCCGTGGCTTGGGGGGGTACACATGGGGGTACCTATGGTACCCCCCCCACATTTCAAAGTGCAATATGGCAGGCACCGCGCAGTGCCTGTCATGTTGTCCTTTGAAAAGCACAACGTGCACTTTTACCATTGCAGCGGGCGGAGATTTCTGCTCCGCCCGCCGCATTGGTTAACATACAGGATGCGCCCGCCTGTGTGGCGGGCGCATTCTAATGCCAATGTCGGGACCCCTGCACTGTTAGCGGGTGGTCCACTTCTCCGTTAGGTGCCCACCCTCCATCCTAATGGACCCCTACATCTCTACTTATTTTGCTAATAATAATAAAATGTTATTTTTAAAGTGTGATTATTATAATAATATTTATATATTTACATCTATATTTTTCAATTAAAATATTGAATCTGTAAATATAATATAAAATCATATATTTTGTAACATTACTTTTATGATTAAATGATAAAACATATATAACTTACTATTTCCACTCCATTCAAATAACAGTTATGGAATGTGCTGGACACTAACCCAAAGTAATTTACTATTCCCACTCCAATAAGGTGAAAATCAGGGAAGGTGCTGGACACTAACCCAATTTAATTTACTATTCCCACTCCAGTAACATAAAAGTCAGGGAAGGTGCTGGACAGTAACCCAATTTAATTTACTATTCCAACTCCAGTCAGATAAAAGTCAGGGAAGGTGCTGGACACTAACCCAATTTTATTCACTATTCCCACTCCAATTAAGTGAAAATCAGGGAAGGTGCTGGACACATACCCATTATAAATTACTATTCCCACTCCAGTCACATACAACTCAGGGAAGGTGCTGGACACTAACCCAATTTAATTGACTACCCCACTCCACTTAGATAAAAGTCAGGGAAGGTGCTGGACAGTAACCCAATTTTATTTACTATTCCCACTCCAATGAGGTGAAAATCTTGGAAGGTGCTGGACACATACCCATTATAAATTACTATTCCCACTCCAGTCAGATAAAACTCAGGGAAGGTGCTGGACACTAACCCAATTTAATTTACTATTCCCACTCCAGTCAGATAAAAGTCAGGGAAGGTGCTGGGCACTAACCCAATTTTATTTACTATTCCCACTCCAATGAGGTGAAAATCATGGAAGGTGCTAGACACATACCCATTATTAATTACTATTCCCAATCCAGTCAGATAAAACTCAGGGAAGGTGCTGGACACTAACCCAATTTAATTTTGTATTCCCACTCCAATGAGGTGAAAATCAGAGAAGGTGCTGGACACAGACCCATTATAAATTACTATTCCCACTCCAATCAGATAAAACTCAGGGAAGATGCTGGACACTAACCCAATGTAATTTACTACTCCCACTCCAATGAGGTGAAAATCAGGGAAGGTGCTGGACACATACCCATTAAAATGTACTATTTCCACTCCAGTCAGATAAAACTCAGGGAAGGTGCTGAACACTAACCCAATTTAATGTACTATTCCCACTCCAGTCAGATAAAAGTCAGGGAAGGTGCTGGATACTAACCCAATTTAATTTACTATTCCCACTCCAAGGAGGTGAAAATCAGGGAATGTGCTGGACACAGATCCATTATATATTACTATTCCCACTCCATTCATATAAAACGCAGGGAAGGTGCTGGACACTAACCGAAAATAATTTACTATTACCACTCCTTTCACATAAAAGTCAGGCAAGTAACTAGATAATAATCATATCAAATTTACTATTCCTACTCCAAAATATGTAAAATATAAACAAAATCATTTATTTTAAACAATATATCCCATATCCCCTATCAAATAAATCTCCCATTAATAATGTATATATTAATATTTTTTACCAATTTAATTTGTTTTATTAATAATGTAATTAAAATGATAAATTTATCAAAATTTGGAATTTTTTTAATTTATTTCAAATTAACCTAAAATGTATTTAAAAAAAAATATCAATACCCACCATTAAACACTTTTAACACAAATTTTGGTTAATAATATTAATTTGGAAAATAATTTCTAAATTAAAAATTTAAATTTCCCATTTGCATAAAATTAGCAAAAATATTTTTTGCATAATATATTTTGTTTTTATCATATTTTCAAACACTCCCCACCCTTATCCCCTAATAACCCAACATCCCACTCCTAAATTTACATAAATAAATTAAAAATTTACATTATTTTAAAAAAAATATTTTTTAATTTGCATATTTTTAAAATTAATAAACAATATTTTAAAACACTCCCCACCCGTATCCCCTAATAACCCAACATCCCGCTCCTACAATTAAATTTTTTTATTTTACAAAATTACAATTTTTTTTAGAATTTAAAAAAAAAAAACTTAATATACATATTTAAGAAATTTAAAGAAACATTTTTTAAAACACTCCCCACTCTTATCCCCTAATAACCCAACATCCCGCTCCTAAAATTTTAAAAATAAATGAATATTTAACCAAATTCTTTTGAATGTCTTTTACATTTTTAATTTAATTTACATATTTAAGAAATGTTAAAACAAATATTTTTAAAACACTTATCCCCTAATAACCCAACATCCCGCTCCTAAAAGTTAAAATACATTTTTTAAATGTATTGTTACATTTTATTTCTTATAAATTTCAATTATTTTAACAAACTACATATTTTTTAAATGTAAAACTAATTATTTTAAAACACTCCCCACCCTTATCCCCTAATAACCCAACATCCTGTCCCTACAAAATTAACATAAAATACACAATTTAAACATTAATTACATTTCTAATATTTCAAAATCACAAAAAAATCAACAATAAAAGCTGGAAACACACCGAACTCAGCGCCCTTCTGAAGAAACTCACAGCAGACCCCTCTGAACTCAAAAACTACCGACCCATATCCCTCCTCCCATTCCCGGACAAAGTCATTGAGAAAGCCGTCAACAGCCAACTCGCCGCCTTCCTTGAATCCAACAACTCCCTTGATCCATCTCAATCCGGGTTTCGAGCCAAACACAGCACCGAAACCGCCCTCATTGCAGCGACCGACGACATCCGAACACTCCTGGACGACGGAGAAACAGTGGCCCTCATCCTACTCGACCTATCCGCCGCTTTCGACACAGTCTGCCACAGCACCCTTATACATCGCCTCAGCAACATTGGTATACAAGGAAAAGCCTTGGACTGGATCATCTCACTCCTCGCTGGGAGAACTCAGAGTCCGACTTCCCCCATTCATCTCAGAGGCCACTGAAGTCATCTGTGGCGTACCACAAGGATCTTCACTCAGTCCCACCCTCTTCAACGTTTACATGAGCCCACTCGCATCCATCACGCGCCAACACAACCTCAACATCATCTCTTACGCCGACAACACCCAGTTAATCCTTTCCCTCACCAAAGACCCCAACACCGCCAAAACCAATCTTCATGAAGGCATGAAAGAAGTAGCTGAATGGATGAAACATAGCCGCCTAAAACTCAACTCAGACAAAACGGAGGTGCTCATCCTGGGATCTTCCCCCTCAGCTTGGGACGACTCTTGGTGGCCTTCCGCTCTGGGCACAGCACCCACACCAACAGACCATGCACGTAACCTTGGCTTCATCCTAGACTCCTCTCTCTCGATGTCCAGGCAAGTCAGCGCAGTCTCGTCCTCCTGCTTCAACGTACTTCGCATTCTAAAAAAGATCTTCCGATGGATCCCCCTCGAAACAAGAAAGACTGTCACCCACGCACTGGTCACGAGTCGACTGGATTATGGTAACACACTATACGCCGGAATCGCAGCAAAATTACAGAAAAAACTCCAGCGCATCCAACACGCGTCAGCGAGACTCATATTAGACATCCCTCGCCAAGATCACATCACCGTACATCTAAAAGACCTCCACTGGCTTCCCGTCAACAAAAGAATTACTTTCCGCCTTCTCACCCACGCACACAAAGCCCTCTACAACCTAGGACCCGAATGCCTCAACACTCGACTGTCCTTCTACAAACCCACCCGCCAACTGAGATCGTCCAATCAAGCCCTCGCCGCAGTCCCGCGCATCCGAAAATCCACCATGGGTGGCAGATCCTTCTCCTTCCTGGCTGCCAAGACCTGGAACTCACTCCCCACCCACCTGCGCCTTACTCAGAACCACATCTCCTTAAGAAAAGAACTTAAAACCTGGCTATTCGACAAATAATGAACCCCTTCCCCTAGCGTCTTGAGACCCCCTGGGTGATTAGTGCGCTATACAAATGCCCGAACTTGAACTTGAACTCGAAGAGTGACCGCCGGCGGCTGATCATTCTCCCACCTCGCCGCCAAGACATGGAACACCCTCCCCATCTGCCTCCAGCAGACCTGAGACCTCCTGAACTTCAGGAGACTTCTCAAGACCTGGCTCTTCGAACAGTAGCAGCATACCCCCACCCCTTAGCGCCTTGAGATCCTCACGGGTAGTAGTGCGCTTTACAAATGCTCTTTTGATTGATTTTTTATATTTATATTATTAACATATACATTTTTTCGATATTTTATGCTATCTATATTTTGTTTTTGATATTTTTTACATTCTATATATGTTAAAACTATATTTTTAACAACACTAACAAAACGATATTAACATTACACGATATTTTTGATTCGATATTATTTACTTCGATATTTACTTAAGTAAAACTAAAACAATATTTTTATCATCGATATAGTTACATTCGATATTTCACTACACTCGATATTTTTTACTCGATATTATGCATATTCGATATTTTGTTGTCGATATTATGCCCAGTTACCCTCTGAAGTACTGCCTCTGCATTCCTGCTAATTTCTAATGAAACAAGGAAACCCAGTCAGTCAAAAGGGACCAAGGGTACAATACATTTTTACAGGAAGAAAGGTCCCTTTCAAGAGGAGTTATAGCAAGCTATAACACACAGAAATTCAATGATGTCTATGTTTTTGAATTCCAAATGAAGATTTATACAGTTCCGTTCATAAACTTTATTTCGATTTGTAAAAAATCACAAAAGTCAAGACGACATAAACTTAAAGACCAAATAGAACAATACATCATATTTCTAGAACAAGAAACTTATTAATTAGCATAGTTAAAAAAGTGTCACCCTGAATATTCTTCATAAATCAATAAATACGTTTTTAAAAAAAATATAAAACACACCCATGGTAGGCGCCCTGCACTAACAATCGGTGTTTGGTTTAAAATTTTAAAAGAGCATCGAAACTGTACAATAATGTGCATGGTGCCATTTTGGGAAAACTGGGGTATCGGACAAAACATAGAAAATTACCTATGCCTTCTTTCAATCCATCGGATCACCCATACCCAGCCAAAAAACTTTGCCGTAGCAATCACAGTAGGACCTTCCACTGTTGTTTTGAGGATTCTGAAGGCCTCAATACTAGACCTCGTACCCAGACTAGTACATATGGGTTTCAATCAACTACGTCTGGGTTTACTGTAGCCTGGACAGACAAAAAAGATATGACCCAGTGTTTCATTCCTATCCGGACAGAAAGGGCATTTACTAGTATTTGTATTTGAATTACACCACTTAGAGATGAAAGCATTTGTAGGTAACGTTCCCACCCTAAACTGGTGGAATAATTTCTTGTCACGAGTTGATGTAATTAAATCCCAATACCCCTCATATTTAGGTTCATGCTTAATATCTAGAAAGACTTTAGACAGAGTAAGGCTAGAAGAAACTGCAAGCCGTCTCATATTAATCATATTCCAATAGGCTGCCTCAGTTTTACTTGGAAATATACTTCCGGCTGGCGAGGCCCACAAACGGCTAATCCCCAACTCACAGAGTATGTTTTTGACACAGCTAAACCACACAATTTTCCTGTTTACATCTAAGTCCCTGACTTTTAACAGAGCCAGGGCATAGTGTGCAAGCTCAGGTGTCACCCATAGTATCCTCCAATATGCTACTAGCCTATAGTGTGCCAGTTCCTTAATTGAATGGCATCCCAAATCCAAAAAAAGAGGTGCCAATGGGGTGGATTGGGGAAGGCTAATTAAGGACCTAAAAAATGTATTCTGGCCCACCACTGGAGAATCCAAGTTGGCATAACCCCACGACTCTGCCCCATACAGGATTGAGGTGCCAATTTTGGAATTATAAATCTGTAGCATGGGAGCTATGGGTTCGGTGTAAGAACGTCTATGCTCCTTGAGCAAAGCACCTGAAAGTTGAGCATGTCTGACGGTAAGGCAATCTATTTGTGGCCTCCAGCTTTGTTTTCTGTCTATAGTTACCCCCAGATAGGAAAAAGTATCCGTTTGTTCCAAGGCCCCTTCCTTCATTCTAACTTCGCCAGTGACTTTTTTGGTGTTATGTAGGACCATGTACTTCATTTTATCAAAGTTGACAATAAGATTGTGGTCCACACAGAACTCCTCAAATCTTGGGAGGGCACATTGAAGGCCCTGTCTTGTTTTTGAAAGAATAAGAGTGTCGTCAGCGAACATTAGTAGCGGGATCTTAGTCCCAGTAAATTTCGGGGCATCTGTGGGGGAGTCCTCGAAATATTATACTTCCCCATTAATGTCCATTGAGAAGAGGGTGGGTGCTACAACGCACCCCTGTCTCCCCCCCTTCTCAACCGGAAACTTTTCTGTGGTACTACCCACCGCATCCAATCTAACCTGAGCATAGTTGTCCGTGTGTAATTTAACGACAAAAGCCAGGATGTCCAGCGGCATACCCAACTTTAAGAGAGTATGACACATCTTGGGTCGCGGGACCAAGTCAAAGGCTGACTTGAGGTCCACAAAGGCTGCGTAAATAGTGCCTCTCCCCAAAGTTATTACAGTACGCCAGTAAATGAGAATGAACCTTAAAACCTGGTCCACTGTACTAGTACATTGCCGGAACCCTGCCTGGAGATCAGAGAGGATATAACATTCCTCCATCCAAGCCTGAATTCTACCAAGCACCACCCTTGCCGACACCTTTTGGATGCAGTCAATCAGACTTATGGGCCTGTAATTTCCCGGTATTGAGCGATCCCCTTTTTTGAAAATCGGAAGAATTACCGCTCCTGCCCAAGTACTGGGCATAGCTGCTCCCTGGGCGATGGCGTTCACTAGGAGCTGAATATACAATGCCCAGGTATCAAGATCTTGGAGAAACAGATCTGCAGGATGCAGTCTAGCCCGGGAGCCCTGCCTTTGGGGACCAGGAGAAGGGCATTTTCCACTTCTTTCTTAGTTATGTGTAGGGCTGGGATAGAAGTCGTCATTACAAAGGTATCTTGGTCATCTGGATCACATGAGAACTGGCCTTTGTAATGTCGGACCCACTGTTCTGGTTCCACATAATTCATGGGAACTTTCCTTGGGTCCCCGCTCCCACACTTCACCAGGTGCCAAAAAGCTGTCATATCTCTCCCAGAGCATGCATTGAGTAGATCAGCTCAGTGATCTTCATCCCAGTCCCTTTTAGCCTGCGATTGAACTGCCTTATATGCCGAACTTTTCTCTCTAATAATTTCTCGATCTTTAGTCCTAATTGCTGCCGCTAGAGTTCTATAGGCGGAGTGACAGGCAGAATTGTACCAGACGGTAGCCTTATAACAAGAAGATTTGGCCACTTTTTTGTTTTTAGTGATAAAAAAACTCTTAAGTTCATTAAAGAGGTGCTCATGTGCCTGTCCAACTCTGTTAATGTATACTTCATGCGCAACATCAGCCTGGAGAGTAACTAAAGCATTAGCTACCAATAAATTCATTTGATTCACATGCTCTACTTTGTTAGCCACGTTCGCCCATTTGAGGCTTTGTGTGTCGTTTGTCAAATGTCCTTCTACGAAGTCTACACGTGACATCGACCCTCCTGCATAATTTAAATTCAGATGCCGCAAAGAATGTAGCAAAGGGTTATGGTGGCTTTCTGGTCGATCACAGACCAACATATCTAGCAGATTGGTCCAAAACTCCTTAATAATAAAATAGTCTATACGACTAGTACGTTGCCCACTAATATATGTCGGCATCCCAGTTTTGTCTGATCTCGATCCCCCGTTGGCGGCTCTCAGCCCATGTTCCAGGCAGAATACTTTTAATTGGAGTGCTGCGCTAGACCACCTTTTTATTGGAGGAAGATCCAGGGGAGGGATCAACCACTGTTCATCATCCTCTACACTAAAATTCATGTCCTGGAAATCCAGGGGTTGATACATACAATTAAAATCTCAAGCTATTAATGTATTGTTCTGGCCTCTTTAATTTATTAAAAAAGCATCAAAAAGTGCTACAGTATTTGAGGCCTTTCCACCTGGCAGGCCCCTAGAATTGACATTGATAAGTAGGAGGTCTGTGGAATTTCCCTGGTATAGCCTAATCATGAGAATATTCCTAGAATCAATGTAAATCTTCTCTAACTTATATTGATGATGCTGCCTGACCTGAATTGTCAGGCCCCCTTTGGGTCTACCCTGCTCACCCTGTTCTGCAGTTTTACAGACGTTTATGTAGCCTAGGCGAAATACCTAAACCACAGCCCATGTCTCTTCGAAAAATAGAATGTCTTGCTCCTTAATAAATGAGGACCATTCAATAGAGGCTGTTTTGTTAACAAGCCCCGCAATGTTCCAGGAAGCTAGTTTAAGGCCAGTACTGTCATCATTGGGAACTCCATTTCTTGGATGAGAGCATGGGCCACATCTTGTCACATGGGAATCAGCAACTTTTATGATGGAATTATCTATGGGTGCCATACCATTGTCAGATTCCCTACTTCTTCCAAACAAGCCTGAATTTATACTCTGTGTTAACCCATAGGTTACGTCGGAGGGTAAAACATCGCTTAAAGCGGTGCCCAATACTTGGTCGCCCACAACTAGGTCAGCCACTGGAGGTAGGATCTCTTCAGAAAAAGATGGACAGCTCAGTCAGTCTATTTCCTCTAGGTTAGAAAAAAATTCAAATCTGTTATGAATAGGTACATTGTACTCATATGTTCCCTGAATGTGAGTTGTAGCCCCAAGATCACCCTTTCCGATTGTTGATGTAGGGACATTTCGGTAAAAAAAAACAGTGGTAGGATATTAATACCTTCCCCACTCAACTGCCTTGTCCCAGCCCTATCTAGGATCGTTTTCACTATTAGGGGGGACCCAAAATTCAACAGCACACACTCACCTCTACTAGTTTTTGGTGATTTCCCTATCCATGGAATTCTACGAATCATTTTAAATTCCTGGAATAGATGACCACCCAACCTTGTTTTGTTATTTAAAAGGTGAAGGGCCTTGTTCCTGAGGGAAACCCAATGTTCCTCGGTGCTGGGTTGTAAAGGAGGTACATTGGAGAGTATAATAGTGTATGGCGTGGCATTGGGAGGTAGGTTGGGATAATCGTTATGGCTAACCAAGCCACCCAAGTTCGTCCCTTTGTTTTTACCCCAAATGGTTCCCTCGTAGAACTAGCCTTTGATTGTGTGACAAGCGTGCCACCAGTATTCGCAAGGGGAGCTTGCACGACTTTATTAGTACCAGCACCAAAAACAGTGAAAGGCAAGTTAATTACAGGGACTGTTGCTGTGCTAGAGTCTATAAAACCACTATACGTTCCATTAGATGGGAAAGATTTTGGAAAGGAGAGCTGATGCTCAATTTTGCTCAATCTAGAGTCAATATCTGACAACCTAGTTAATAGGAGTTTAAGCAATACCATGAATTTTCCCTCTAGTTTACCTAGAATACGTTCTTCAAAAACGCATGTCACCTGTCGAAGACGGGCCTGTGCACTAGTATCTATTGAGATAGAGGCACTTATATCTGCAACCACATGGGAGCTGCCTTTATTTCCCCGGGCCGCCCCTATGGTTTTTGTCACTTTACTGACCTGATGTGTAGTAAGTGGCAGACCACACGCTTTCCTTTTCTTGGCTATGGCAGTAGCAGCGCCTTCCCTTTCCTTTACCTGAATTAATTGTTGCTGTTGTGTAAGAATCTTGACTAGGGGTGAAGGAGTAGGGATAGGGACACTGGCTGGAGTGGATGGACCATCTAGTAAAGCTACTGGTGGCATGGGAGCCAGATGCGGCATACAATCAGCGGGTGGATCCTGATTTAATAGAGGACCAGCTAGGGGAACTTCAGAGGAGGCTCGTTGAGGATCTAAAGAGCCTCCTTTGGGTAAGCTCAATTTCATGGATAAGAACAGATTCCGCCCACATAAGGAATGAGTGTTCCTACAACCCCTGTACCCCCAGTCCCCTTACGATTGCCCTTACTCATAGTAAATAACTGCCAATGTAAACAATTACTACAGAAGTGTCAAACTGGCAACAATTAAAATTAGAGTTGAAAACCACTGACCAAGTCCTTGGAAACACTGATAGTCCAATGAAAGAGGGGTGGCCCTGCCCTGCCTCCTCCTGGCTTCGACGGGTGCGGACGGGCCTGCCCTTGGCCGGCTTCGCCTGGGCAGCGCCCGGGCACGCGGGCGTGCGTCCCGCGCTGCTGGAGGCTCAGAGCATTTTTAAGCGCGTTCTGGTGCTTTGGGGTGACGCCGGTGGTGTGTGCCAGCCAGGAATGCCGGGAGTTGTAGTCCAAGACCGCATGCGTCCGGTCCAGTGGGACGGTCGTCACAGCAGGAGAGGTATAGGCAGTGTTATGGACTTCAGAAACTGATGCCAGGTGAGTGGAGTCCCATGGAGAAAATGGCCAGCTGTAGTCAGAAAAGACCCGTGCTGCAGGAGGCTCAGGGCGTTTTTAAGCGCCTCCTGGTGCTTTGGGGTGATGCCCGTGGTGTGCGCCAGCCAGGAAGGCCCGGAGTTGTGGTCCTAGACCGCCTGTGTCCGGTCCAGCGGGACGGTCATCACAGCAGGAGAGGTGTGGGCAGCGTTATGGACCTCAGAAACTGATGCCAGGTGACTGGAGTCCCAAGGAGAAAATGGCCAGCTGTAGTCAGAAAAGACCCGCGCTGCGGGAGGCTCAGGGCGTTTTTAAGCTCCTCCTGGTGCTTTGGGGTGACGCCGGTGGTGTGCGCCAGCCAGGAATGCCGGGAGTTGTAGTCCTAGACCGCCCGCGTCCGGTCCAGCAGGACGGTCATCACAGCAGGAGAGGTGTGGGCAATGTTATGGACCTCAGAAACTGATGCCACGTGAGTGGAGTCCAAGGAGAAATTGGCCAGCTGTAGTCAGAAAAGACCCCGTAGTCAGAAAAGACCAGAAGATTTATACATTTGTTTTACCAAACAATATATGAGAACAATAGAAGTGGGACAACATGTAGCAGAAAAAAGAAGTTGTGTGACTTCCAGAACTCAGGCATTTCACAACTTGTGGCTAAAGTACAACCAATGAATAAGTCACAAATACAAAAGTTCCTTTGCTCATTTAAAACAATAACAAGTGGGCGTGCGGGGTCTTGCTGCTGATGGAGTGAGACGCACGTTGTTGGAGCTCCAAGCCACCGGTGGTGAAATCAGCATTTTTCAGCTTCACAACTAAAGATAACCCAGTCACGGCTCTGTGGAACAAACCAGGTTCAACCTCAGCAACAGACATGAGATCAGCAGCCGGGGGATCCTCTGATCCTGTCCCGCAGTTCTTTATGGCCACCTTCATGCACATACTCAAATCTGAAATCGGATCACTTAGAGCAGAGGGTCAGGCCTGCGTCAAGGGGCTCCGGAGAGATGTGGTGAAGCTAGGAGGGAGGGTAGATGACCTCGTAAAGACACTGGATGCCTGTTCGGAGGATCTAGAACACCTATGGCAGCGCTTGGCCACCCTGGAAGAATAGCACATTGTGTTGCAGATCAAGCAGGAAGACTTGGAAAATAGGGGACGCCGAAACAACCTGCGCTTGCGAGGGGTTCCGGTTGGGCCAGAAGGTTCAGCAATTATGACTTTTGTGACAGACCTGTTTAAGGACATTAGGGGTGATGAGGATGCATCCCCGCTGGCCCTGGATCGCACCCACCGAGTGTCTGGCCCGACTGGACAACCGGGCCTCATCCCCGACATCTTAGCCTGAGTTCATTTTTTCACAGAGAAGGAGGCCATCCTCAAGGCAGCTCGAGACAAACCAGAAGTCACCTTCAAGGGTACCCCCATCCAGCTATTTCAGGACCTAGCACCCACAACACTCCACCGTCGCAGAGATTTCCGGCCTATAACTCATAAGCTACGGGAACTGGGTATTCGCTACCAATGGGGACACCCATTTGCACTTATCTTCCAGTGGGAGTCCAAGCGCCGGGTGCTGCGGTCCTTCCGAGAAGCTGCCCAATTACACCAGATCCCAGACACGCAACCCACGAGCCCCTCACGCCTGCCCTCAGGAATCACAAGCAGGCAAGGTTCATCGCTCCAGAGGCCCTTCCGCCCGGGGAGCTTACACCTCATCCCAAGAGAAGCAAGACATTATACAGCATATCCTCTCTTTGGAGTGTGGGCATTCACCCCCAAGCTCTCAGATACCGGACAGCTAGTTGGACAATACATCTGCCAGTTGCCTGTGTTGTATTTCTCTGTCCCGTGAGCAGGTCCTTTGTGGAAATGGGGTTAGCCCTCCACTCCCTCATCAACTTCCTGTGGACATGGCTGTCCTATGCCTGAACCGAGTCCCGACGGCGGCTACGGACTCCACTCCTAGAGGGCGCTATTTATCTCCTATGACTCGCCTCCACCTCTATTCCTTGGAGGGTGACATCTCTTGGATGGCTTGTGCTCTTGTGCCTAGCCAGTCCCCGGACTTGAATAGACTTTGTGGCCATGTTGGCCACTATGTTTGAGTTATTATGCCTTTTTTCTTCTTCTCTCTTTCTTTTCACTTCACCTAGTCCTATCCCTGGCGTGGGCAGCCCTGAGAATACTGGGGACTCTTTTTGGGCAGGCTGCTCTTCCTTCATCCAGCACTCTGCAGCAAAACACTATAGCCAATATGCTCTTTGATCCTTCATTGGGGGGAACAGCTGCTCTGTATCCCATCCCACCCTCCTGCCTCTGTTGGCGCTCGCTCTTGACTCACCGATACCATGACCTCTGTACGCTGTCTGAAATTCCTCTCCCTTAATGTGAAGGGTCTCAACTCCCCCAACAAGCGTTGCCATATCTGGCGATATCTTCTATTGCAAAATCCGGACATAATATTTTTGCAAGAAACTCACTTCCTGAGGGACGACGTCTCTCGCATGGCTCAGCCTAGATACCCTCTTCAATTTTGGGCCTCTGCGACCACCAAGTCAGCAGGTGTAGCAATCCTCTGTCGGGCGGGCATCCACCAGGGGGATTCCAGAGTAGTTCTTAGCAAAGATGGCAGATTTCTCAAAGTGATGGTCAAGATTGGGCACCGCATCCTCACTTTATGCAACACTTACACACCGAATCAGGCTCAAGACTCTTTCGGGGTTGTTGCAAGAGCACATAACACACGGTGACTCTGATCCCATTCTGAGGGGAGACTTCAATTTGGTGTGGGAGGTGGTACTTGACCGTTGCGAGGGTTCATTCCACGGGACAGGAGCCATGTCAGCAGCCTTAAAGAGTCAACTAACTGCACTATGCCTTATAGATATTTGGCGATACCATTCTCTGGACGTACGCAACTATTCCTATTACTCTCACGTCCATCGCTCTTATTCGTGCGTACAGTACCTTTTTGTCTCACACTCCTCTTGTTAAGGACACCCTCTTGGCCTCTCGATCTGATCACGCTCATGTGGAACTCCTTATTAATGACCGCTTCTCCCGCCCCAAAGGTTCCTCCCGGTGGCGATTCCCCCCTCCATCTCCTCAGAGATCCCATAGACGCGGCGGAGCTTTATGACTCTATCATATTGCGACCACCGACCTCCCAGGGACTCCACTCCCTGTAATATGGGACGCGTTTAAGGCCATGATTCGCGGTAACATCACATCCATCGCTATTGCTTAGGCTCGAGAAGTTCGCCTGTTTGAAGACAAACTTTCCCGCGACATAAAGGCGCTGGAGAGATTAGACCAAGAGCATCCCTTGGCAATACATAAGACGCGCCTAGCTATGCTCCGAGGCCAACTCCAGGTGCATAGAGCCAACAAGGCCGAATACGCTCTCTTAGCCCTGCCACAGCGATATTATGTTGGGTGGGACAAGGTGGGCACGCGGGCAGCCACGGCGCACAATCGCTAAACTTAGACTGGGAGATGGTACTTAGGCCACTAGTGAGGCTGCCAAGCTCCAAGCATTCCAGAATTATTACTCTTCTCTCTATGCCCAGTCGCCTGGCTCGGACCAGGTATTGGCCACCTTGAGGCCTGTGAGTGGTCTCCTATCAGCAAGTATCCTTCTCAACTACTGGAGGAGCCTATCAACCGGGAGGAGCTTGCTGGCTCTCTAAGGTATCTCCCTCTCAGTAAAACCCGGGCCCGGATGGCCTACCAGTCTCATTCTACCACACCTTTTTACTGCAACTTCAATCCCATATGCTCCGCCTCTTCAATTATTTCTCAGATGCGGTAGCACCGTCCACGGATATAGCCAGAGTAGGCATGGGCGGAAAATCCGTTCCGCTCGCGGATTTTGCGGATTTTCGGGAAATCCGCAATCCGCGAGATTTGCGAATTTCCTGCAAAATCCGCAAATCCGCGAGCAGCGGATTTTGCTCGCACTGCTCGCACTGTTCGCGTGAGTTCGCGCCCCGCGAATAAGTGCGAAATTGCAGAAATACGATCTAAGCAAAACTGAAAGTAACTACTTACCAGGTTCAAAAGTTCAGGCACATCATTAGTAGCCATTTCCTGTAGTGCTTCCTGAGGGGCCCCTCCAGAGTTCAGTTGCCAGTTGAAACTATTATGTGACCCTGCTCTGAACCTCAGAATAGTTACACATATGCCACAAAGGTCATGAATTACAGCTAAGGGAGACAAGCAGGAGCCAGGCTGGAAGTTAAAATCCATTAATCAGCCCCTAATTCATTATTGTCAGTTGGGGCAGGGCAGGTGTTGTAACTAATTTTGCAACAATGAAAGCACTTAGCAAGTGCAAAAGATCACTAATCAGGGCGCACTAAGGAAGCAGGTGCCAGCTAAAAAAATATTCTGTGACACATTAATCAGCCCCAAATTAATTCAGGTCACTTGAGGCAGGGAAGGTGTGCTTTGCTTTGCCGAAAATAATGTACACTGGACAACCAGAGGGTGTGGTGATGAAACAGAGGGTGGCATGGGTGGGCCAGAGGGTGGCATGAGTAGTCAGAGAGTGGCAGTGGTGACAGAGAGTGGCAGTGATGAAGAAGAGTGTCCCAAACAGGTTGGACACGTAGAAACAACAAGTTCGCAAAACTTGCGACCCGACAGGTAAGTTCGCAAATTGCAAAATTGTAAAAACCCTCGCGAACTGGCAGAAACACGGGCGAACACAAAAAAAAAAAAAATCCGCAAATTCGCGGGAATTCGCGGATTTTGCGGATTGCGAGTTCGCAAATCCGCAAATTCGCGGATTGCCAATCCGCAAAATCCGCTCATGCCTAAGCCAGAGCTGAAATTGCTCGAATTCCTAAGCCGGCTAAAGACCATAGACTCTGTTCCTCCTTTCACCCTATCACACTCCTAAACACAGATCTCAAACTTTACACTAAAATACCAGCTAAACTCCTCAGCACACACCTCCCAGGCCTTATAGAGCCATATGAGTGGGCTTTATCCACCAACGCCAAGGGGCAGATAACGTTAGACGTGTTGCATACTTAGTTGGGAAAGCACATCATTGGAAGATACCCTCATGCTTGTTATCGCTCGATGCTGAGAAAGCATTCGACCGAGTAGATTGGGTATTTCTCTGAGCTGGCTTTTCAGAAAATAGGGTTAGGCCTGCAGATGATCGCTTGATTTATGGCTCCTTATATCTCCCCGCTTGCTCGGGTGTGGGTCAACGGCCAGCTTACACATCCCATCTCCATCTACAGGGGCACCAGACAGGGGTGCCACTTGTCCCCTCTCCTATTCGCTCTTGTAGTGGAGCCATTGCCCATCATGATCCGCCAATCCCATGACATCTATGGCATTAAACTTTGGGGCTTGGACCACAAAATAGCTGTGTTCGTGGACGACCTCTTCTCACGCTGTCAAAACCATGTTCCTCTTTACCTGCCTTGCAAAAGGTGCTCCAATTGTTCGAACAGATTTCGGGGCTTAAAATTAACCATGCAAAATCATGGGCTCTCAATCTCGCGATCCCTGCGGAAGAGGTTACTGCGCTACAATCTCTTGTTCCTTACCAATGGGCATCTCACTCCATTACCTACATGGGGCTTAATTTGACACCTACCCTCGCCACATGGTCCCAAGCGAATTGGCAGGAGTGTAAAACTGCTGTAATAGCTGACCTAAGAGTGAGGAAGTCCTTACCACTTTCCTGGCTAGGGCGCTTGAACATGGTCAAAATGTCGGCCCTTCCAAAGATACTCTACCTTTTTCAGATGCTACCCACGCCCATCCCGGAACATCAAATTCAGGGCCTTCAGCACGGGCTCACTGTGTTTCTATGGGGAGTGAGTAGGCCGCGTTTCTCTAGTAAAACACTCATGCTCCCGCTTGACTGGGGGGGGGGGGGTTGACCTGCCCCAACATGTTGGAATATTATTGGACGTCGCACCTCCGCTTCATCTCAGAGTGGATGGCATGGGAGAGCGAGAAGGTTTGGTTTCATATGGACAGGGCCATGACCTGTCACCCCATCTGGGATCTTGAGTGGCTCCTTAGGGATGCACACTCCTGCAGCGCTTATATTGCAACCCTACTAAGACTGTAGTCGAGATATGGGACAAATAAGCAACACACAAAGCCCTCACATCCTGCCCGTCTACCCACTCTGCAAAACAACAGTTGATGGACAGAATGCAGAACAATGTCATACATTCACCCCAGTACAGAGATCTGGGCCTAAATCCATCGTTTTTTTGCACTCCACACCACCCCAGTTCAAACATGGCCATATGCAAATCAGCCTTGACTCTGTGCCTCATGGGAACAGTCCAGCTCGAACTGCCAAGCCATGTCTTTCCTGGACCGGAATCAAGCATCCTAGGACCGGTTTCTGGCTATCAGCCGTCTTCAGCCAGGATAGCTTGACTCCAGTGGTGTGGAGAACATGGGACTCACGTCTGAGCATACCCATCCCACTCGGAGTGACAACATGCAAAACAACAGTTGATGGACAGAATGCAGAACAATGTCATACATTCACCCCAGTACAGAGATCTGGGCCTAAATCCATCATTTTTTTTCACTCCACACCACCCCAGTTCAGACATTGCGATATGCTTGACACCAGAGATTTGGAGAGCATGGGACTCACGTCTGAGCATACCCATCCCACTCGGGGTGACAAAATGCAAAACAACAGTTGATGGACAGAATGCAGAACAATGTCATACATTCATCCCAGTACAGAGATCTGGGCCTAAATCCATCGTTTTTTTGCACTCCACACCACCACTGGAGTCAAGATATCCTGGCTGAAGATGGCTGATAGCCAGAAACCGGTCCTAGGATGCTTGATTCCGGTCCAGGAAAGACATGGCTTGGCAGTTCGGGCCACCCTCCCCACACTCCCGTCACTCGCAACTCTCACTTCCCACCGGCCCTCCATTGGATTGGTCAGAAGCGGGATGTAGGCCAATTTGTGATCTGTTTATGGGGGATACTTTCAAAACTTTTGAACAATGTAATCGGGACTTCCAACTATCTGAGGGGGCAAGGTTTCAGTATATTCAACTCGGACACTTGGTCCAGGCGTCCTCTCTGACACCGGCGGCCACTAGACCCCTTACCTCATTCGAGCGGCTGGTACGTGTATTTGATAACTCTAGGGGACTAATATCTCGTACATACCAAGTTCTCTAACATTCACAATGACTTGCTCCACACCCCCATCAATTGCAGTGGAAGTCTCTGTTGGACGTGGCCCATTTTCCTGACATTTTTCGCCTTTCAGCCCCCTGTTTTAGGACGTCTCCATGGTGAAGAAAAGTGTAGTCCATGTGTGGAGTGAGAGGTCAAGTGTAATGTGACGCATTGGTGTGTGTAAACATGCACCTTACTGAAATGACACTTTTAAAATGGATGCCATGGCTGTGTGTTGTGCCACCTGACAGCAGGAGGTAAGCGGTCTAGTTGTTTGGTACCCAGCCATACCAGCATTTGGAGGGAAAGCCATTCCCCCAGGGTGCTCTACTCCTCCCCCTGAGCCAGTTTGAACCAGTTTCCCAGAGGCTTCTAGAAGCTTTTGGCACTGCCTGGTAGGTGGGATGAGGGGCGTTTAAGTAAGGGGGCTGTGCGACCATGTGCTCAGACAGAGCAGGGACATGAACGTGAGGGGACTTGCTGCCAGGGGATACCGCCACTTGGGCCTGTGTGCTGGACCCTGCACCCAACCAAACCCCCTCTGCTGTCCCCCAGGGCTAGTGGAAGCCCCACTGCAGGAGTACAGGCTGCTGTACAGGAGCAGTGCCACGCTACAGTGGAGGATGGTTAAAGCCTACCGCCATGTCTTGATGAGTACCCACCGACTGCTGACCTTGCCCAGTAGTGCCTGCTGCTTTGCTACCTGGCCCCTGAAGAAGGAGCGCCATCCTGGGTCCCTGAGGCTACTGGGGGAAGTAGGAAGAGGAGAGCGCTATATTGGGGCTGGACTGGACCCCCATGAGGTGAGGAGCGTTACCCTGGGGCCCCTAAAGCTTGCTGTTGGGACTGTCTGCCACCCTAAGTGCTATAATCCCGAAGTGCTGTGCCTACAAAGCGCTGTGTGCTGGAAGCGCCGTGAGGCCAGGAAGAACTGTTGGCTTAAAAGCGCCGCGGGTGCCTACCCCACGTTTTGGCACGCTCTTGGGCTAATTAAGACTAGCGGGTGCCTACCCCTCATTGTGTCGCCCCTCGCGCGTGATTGCCGCGCCCTTTTGCTAATTTTAAACGCCGCAGAAGCCTACCCCGCGTTCGTCCCTTAATTACCTCGGCGGGTGCCCACCCCACATAGTCGCCACCTTGATTCACCACTGCAGCCCGGGAGGCGTGTGGGAGGTTGTGCGGACTCCGCGGTGCTGAAGGAGGAAGTGGTGCCGCTGCGAATCCCTGCCACGATCCCCCCCAAGCCTGGGACAGCAGCCAGGGTAAAGAAAAGGCTGCAGAAGGCCCGGAACGTTCCTCCGGGTGAGGTCATCGGCCGCGTCTGGTGGTAGGCACGCCCCCATTGGATCCTGCAGCCGAGCCCACCTGAAGCCGCCACCTCATTGGTCCCTTTGCCGGGCCCCCGGGGAAGCTGTGCAGCCATTGGTGGAGGCTGCCGCGCCCCGCGAGAGCCGCGCACAGATTGGCTGTGGGGCCGGAGGCACTGCCGTAAGCCAGCAGTGACGTTGCGGGCCTCCCGTAGTGAAGAGGGTGCCCCGGGAGTGTTGAGAGACCGGAGTGGGAGCCCACCTCGCCAGTCAGGGCCTTGCAGTGCTGCGATTGTCTGGGGAGTGCGGCGGGGGCCTCAAGGCACATTGTCGGTGCCTGCCCCCTCCGCAGTGAAATACCTGCTGCCTTTTCAAACCCCAGCTCCGGAGCGGGACCCGGGTGGGAATCCCCGCGCCTCTCGCCCAGGAGGAGACCGGCAAGAAGAGCAGGAGCAGGGTCCCAGAGCCCAGTGAGTGGGGCTCAGCTGCGTGGGAGTTGGGGGGTATGTCGGGGCACAGGGCCGTTGCCCGCACCCGGAACCAGTGTTGTGTTGTGGGGGCTCCCCCAGGCCCTGAATGGATTTTACGGGACACCACTGCCCAGCTGGACAGGGGGCAGTGACAGCGATTGGGCCACACTGTCCTGAGACTTAAGAGGCATAGAGTAAGAGGGAACTGTTCTTACAGGCCTCCTGAACTGGGCTTAAGAGCTGCTCTACAACTGGATGGGTGAGGCCTAGGGAGGACCTGCCGGATTCATGCCGAGGTGTTGGTGCTTCCCCGGGATGGGAGTAGTTCAGGCCTAATGTCTTGTTTCACCCAAGGTTAATGCGGAAGTGCAGGTCTTCCCCTGTTGCCTATCTCGTGAGACTAAGCAGGTTTTAGGCCTAAGGGAGGGGGGTTCCGGCCAAGGTGTTGATGCCATTTATATGCACACTGTGTTTCTGGCCAAATGTGTTCCGCCTATACTATTGTGCCTGATGTTTTCCTAAGGTTGATGCCCATGAGCTCCCAGGATTATTGCACACTGCAGAGTGGGACTCATGTTAGGACTCAGTTCTGCTATGTTTGGGCCCCAGGCTCAGGTTATATCCACTGTGGATGGATTACTGCCTCATGATTTAGGTCTGCTGCATTTCTAGGCCTGATGTTATGCTGATACCAAATAGGTTAGGCCAGAGGTTAATACTGACGTTTTGATTGCACTATTGACCCTAATGGACTTACCTTTTTCTTCCTTTTCATTTACCTGTAAATAATCCCCTTGTATATATTGCCCTGACACCAGTTGGCGCAGCATTGTGATTACTGTGATTTCTGTTGCAGTTCTGAGACAATACAAACGTTATTCTTTTTCACCAAAACTGGTGTTGTGTCTCTTTTTGTGGTGTGCCTTGTGTGTCGTCTGGGTGTACTGCGTGGATGCTTCACACATGTCCTCAGGAGTTTGGCCTGCCTGCTCTGCACCATGCTACCCCCGTAGAATTGGCTACACCATTTCTAACAGTCTCGGACACTGATATCGCTCCCACCTAATGGGAACACCTATGCTGCGACATCCTGAAGATCTTCCGTAGCATACCCCAACAAGAATCCGCCTACAAAGTCATGACACAATGGTACTATACTCCTCACAGATTGCATAAAATGTTCCCCACCACTTCACCTTTATTCTGGCATTGCACCAGTGCCCCGGAGGATTTCATACACATTTGATGGATGTGCCCCCTCTTGACCATCTATTAGAAGGAAGTTCTCAGTCATATTCAACTGGTACTAGGCTACCTGCTGCCTGAGAACCCGCTTAGGATTGTCCTGGGCCTCCGGCCGGTGAACCTGCGCACCATGACCCGCCGTGAATGGCACCTCAGCCTCCACATGTTTGGTGCGGCTAAACAAATCATTGCTCTTTATTGGCAAAAAGCTGAAACTCCTCCGATTAACTTATGGTTCAACTGCCTGGGACATACAGTGGCAATGGAGCTACTCGCAGCGGGCTTGCAATTCCAGGACACTAAATTCACTAAATTATTGCAGGTCTTTAGACAGTGAGTTCCAGATGTTCGTAGAGATCCCAGAGAAGGAGCGAAATTCGGTAGATTTCTTAGTAAACATAGGGGTTATGAGGAGGAGAGAGTTGGTACTTCTCGTCGGTCGGGAGCACCCTGCTTTGTTGTTTTTTAGTAAGGTAAAGCGGGGTTTGTTGTTGAAGCGCTTTGTGTGTAATGAATGCAATCTTGTAGAGGCATCTGCCTTCAATGGGTCGCCAGTTCAGGCTTTGAGGGTCAGTGTGATTTGATCAAATCGTTTGCAGTCCGTGATGAGTCTGGCCGCCAAACGGAGCATAGATCTAAGGGGACCTAGGTGTACTTTAGGGGTTCCGGTGAGGATAGCGTTGCCATAATCAAGTTTGCACGTTTGGAGAGAACAAAAGATTGGACAACACATTTGAGTCCTCAAAAGGAATGAAGGGTTTAATTTACTTAATGTGTCGGAGAGTGAAAAGAGCTCCTTTAGCAGAATTTTTTATATGGTCATTAAGGGAAAGGTTATTGTCTAGGGTGAAACCAAGTGATTTGGCCAAGTTAGATAGGGAGAGCGAGCAATTAAGGGCATTAAGGTCAGAGATCCAGCTTTGGATGGGGAGCTGGTTATTTTTAGGGGAGAAGAGAATGATTTCTGGTTTTTTTTCGGGTTCAGTCTGAAATGGTTAGAGAAGAACCAGTCTTGGATCTTACTCAGGGTGTTGTTGAGATGAAGGGTGTCTGAGTGGGATCTAATCTTGTGGTAGAGTTGAGTATCGTCGGCATAGAGGTGATAATTGATTCTGGCTTGTTTCAAAAGGAGGGTAAGGGGTTCCATGAAGAGGTTAAAGAGGGAGGAGGAGAGAACAGAGCTCTGGGAGACCCCCAGGGAGGCAAGTGTAGGGTTAGAGAGGCAGTCTTTGATTTTAATTTGTTTTATTCTGTGTTGAAGGAAGGAGGAGAACCATTTGAGGACCAAACTGCTAAGGCTGAAGCAAACACAAAGTGAGTTCAGTAGGGCAGAATGGTTAACAGTATCAAAGGCTGCAGAGAGGTCAAGGAGTATAAGAAGGCAGGAATCATCATTATTGATGGAATATTGAATGTCCTCAAGGATGTTTTGCATAGCGGTTTCAGTACTGCAACCTTTTCTGAAGCCGGATTGGAGGGTGTCAAGTAAATTGAAGTTACCTATGTGTTTGGCCAATTTGGAGCAATGCACATTTCTCTAAGACTTCAGAGAGAAGAGGGAGTTTAGAGATAGGGTGGAGGTTCTTGAGATCGTTCGGGTCAGCATTTGGGTTTTTCAGAATAGGGGTGATTTGACCGAGTTGAAGGGAGTCCGGGACGCAACCAGTGGTGAGGGAGGAGTTAATGATATTAGTCCAGGAGAGGGCAATGATGAGATTAAGTTGGTGAACAAGGTTTGAAGGGAGAGGATCTTTAGTATGCAAGGTTGGCTTAAGTTTAGAGATGATATTGAACACTTCGAGCTCAGTCATAGGACGGAAATTATCCCAGGTGGCATTACTTTTCAGAGTTAAGTTTGTAGGGTGGTCATCTAGGGAATTAGTGGTGGGAGGGAGAATGGGAGGATTATGTGATTGGGGGGAATTCGCAAGGGTGGCATGTCATTGGCAACATTAGGGGCATGGGTGTGATTGTTTGTACTTAAACAATGTGGACGGGCCCACTATGTGTATGTGAATACTTGTTGTCACTGTTTGTGGCATGAGTTGAGACCCATTGGGTGTTTAAAAGACCCCTCACACACCAACCTGGTTGGTGTAATGCTTCATCATCAGGGTCCCAACCGGGTGGCCGAATGCCCCCCGGTTGTGCTACGACGCCTGATTACAGCGAAGCGGGTGTTGGTGCGTTAGTGTGATGTGAAGTTCTACTATTAAAATATATCTCTGAGAATCCTTGCCTCAACTTTATTATAGGCGGCTCAGGATATATATTAAAATATGTGTGATGCAACTAGTAAGGATTAATTACCTATCAGTTGGCTATGTGTGATGATCTACATGTTTCAGCCCCTGTGCGTAATTAGGTGGGGCTTTCTTCAGGACAGAGAAGGTGATGGGTGAGTGGCGAAAGTAATTAGAGCCACGTGATAAAGCCAATGCGATACCTACACACTCGCTAAGGTGTGAGGTAAAAAAGTGTGAAAAGAGTGTCGGTGTACTTACTGACACTTCAAATAGGCAAAAAATTCAATGCCATAGGTAATTGGATGTGTGACGTTACAACGCATACTTTTACCACGCATGCCTTTACAACGCAGTTTTTACAACACATGCCTTTATAACGCATAGTGCTTTGGGGCGCTGGATAGTGAATAGTTTAATTTACTATTCCAACTCCAGTCCCCGTGGATAGTAGGGAAGGTGTTGGATAGTAAATTAAACCTATTCCCTTTCCTAGAGCGCCCCCCAGCGCAATGCGTCGTAATGGTTTGCGTTGTAAAAGTTTTTGGTGATTTTGTCAGAGAGGAAGTTAGCAATTTCCTCACATCTCTCAGTTGAGGCTAACAACTCAGGAGTGGCAGATTACAGTTGTTTTCTAACAATTTTGAAACAGTTCTCTGGGTTGATTTTTGGTATGCTCAAGTTGAGGTTGGAAAAAGGTAGCTTTTTTGGCGAAAATGTGTTTCTTGTAGAGATATCTGGCCGATCTGAGGAGTGCAAGGTGAGAGGAAGAGGGGTGTTGTCTCCACAATCTTTCTGCCAGTCTAAATTGTTGTTGTTCAAGATTAAGTTCCGGATTAAACCAGGATTTGGACTGAGTTTGTCTTTGTTGTTTAAGTTTAAGAGGGGCAATTTGGTCCAGGACGTCTTATTAAAGTGCTCAGTGAGTTTGTTAACATTGGAAGAGGGGGTGGAAGAAGTTGTGCTTGGAGTTTGGATTCAAGTACCCTAGGGGGGGGTGTTTGAGGTTTCTGGTCCACTTCAAGTGTTTGGTATTACTGGTAGAGGGTAGTGGGACAATGGAAGCAATCTGAAACAGGATTAGGTGATGGTTCGACCAGTCTGTGGGGATAATGTTGGAAAGGGAGGTCAAGTCAGGGCTGGAGGTGATGGCATCAAGCGTGGCCCCTTTGATTTGGGTTGGTTTGTTACAGAGTTGCTTCAGGTCATGAATCTCAAGAAGGTTGGAGAGGCGAATGACAGTAGGATCCTCCAGATTATTCCAGTGGATGTTGAAGTCTCCTAGGGAAAGTTTTTTCAAGACAGAAAGGGAGGAGTGAGAAAAGAGGTCAGAAAATTCATTGGCAAAGAGAAGAGGTTCATCAGGGGGAGAGCCCTGGGTGGTGAGTTCAATGCTGAGGTATTCAAAGGTAGAATGGTCAGAGTTTTTTAGAGTGGTGATTTGAAGTTCATTTTTGTAGATTAAAGCTAGACCACCCCCTATTCTGACAGGTCTGTCTTTCCTAATGATGGTGTAGCCACGGGGGGTAAGTAAGTCGAGGATAGCTGTTGAGTGTTCATTGAGACAGGTTTCTGTCAGGAAGGCTATGTCAATAGCCTCAGTGAGGATGATTTCAGATATTTCAGTTGCATGTGGGACCTCCGATCAGCAATTAACAAGCATGCAAGAAAGTGGTTTAGCATTGTCATTTGTAGGTTTGCAAGAGTGGATGGAGGTAAGTTGGGATGGGGGCGAGGGGAGATGGGAGATGGGAGAGGAAGGGATTCGGTCTATGCCCATGATCACTTGCAGAATTGCAAGTGAGGATGGAGGTAAGTTGAGCTGGAGGTCGAGGTGAGATGGGAGAGGAAGGTGTTCTATTTATGCCCATAACCACTGGGATGTTGGAGTAGGGGAGAGGGAGATCAGTTATTAGAGGCTTAGGAAGCTAGTAGCACGGAAAGGTCTGTGAATTCGGTTGCAGAGGGGGATAGAGCAAATGTTTGTGCCGGGAAAGGTTATGAGAATAAGGGTGGAATGAGTCAGTAAGATTAGGGTAGGTCCCAGAATAAAGGGCGTGGTAATCCTCTCGGAGATGTAGAATTTCGGTCATCATAGCCATGAGATTATAGTCTATGTTGGAAAGTGTTTGTGCAATGAGATAAAGGGGGGAGTCAGTGGAGAAGGGGGTGGGGATGATGGGGGATCTGTGTTGATAGAGGAAGGTAATCGAATGCACAGAGGGGGAGTGACGCAGGAGGAGGAAGTAGGGACAGTGTTCTGGGTGATGAGCAAGGGATTTAGAGAAGGGAAGGGCTGTTCAGTACTGGTGTTGGAAGGTGTGAAGGGAGGGAATGAGAGGGGGGAGGGAAGAAGGGAAGGACTGCATTGGATACAGTGGGGAGGATGCTATTGAACACAGTATTTTGGGTATGGAGGGGCGGAAAGGTATAGGATTCAGGGAAAGTGATGAGAGAGGACAGGAGAGATTGAGGGGTACCTAGATCAGTCACTTCGGTTTAGGTAAGGAGGATGATATTGGGAGAAGAAGGGTTAGGTGGATGGGAGCACACAGTAGGATATTTAAGGGGCGGGGCAGGAATGTCGAGGTGGGGTTAGAGGAAGAGAAAGGGAGGAGAGGAAGGGTAGGAGGGGGTGGTCATTATAAGGAGTAAGAAATGGGGCGTGAGATCCAGAGGACAGGACTAGGGGTGTTCCACTGAGCGGTAAGTGAGAACGGAGGGATTTAGTGGAAGATTCCGGGGGTGGGTAGGAGGGGGACTACTGACATCGATGAAGGGAGGAGAAGGAGGAGAAGAAAGATTGGACGCAGGAGAGAGTGCAGAAGTGGCTTGAGAGGGTGCTCGGGAGAGGGGAGGGAAAGGGGAGAGATAAGGAAGAGGGCAGGGGTTTGGTAGGAGAGAAATAGGGCGAGGCCCCAAGATATGTGTGGGGTGTAGGGGGGATCCAGAGAGTAGAATTGGGTTCAAGTCAACGATGGCAGGGAAAGTTGGAGCGTGTAGAGGAGGGGAGGTCAAGTCCAGGGAGGGGGGTGTTGATAGGTGGGTGTTGGGTACTTTGGTAGAGGTGGTGTTAGGAACTGGTTGGGATAGTTTGAAATACAGAGATCTGAAATGATTATCAAAGATGTTGAGGTGGTATTCGGAAGCTTGAATAAGAATGGTACCAGATTTGAAAATGGAAATGTCGATGTCACCAGGGAAGGGGGATGATGGGATAGTCAATAATTTGAGTCCATAGGGGATTTTGATAGATTTAGACATTGTAAGGTGGTGAAGGAAAGTGCTTTTCCATTTAGAGGTGCGTTTTGAGTAAAAAATAAAGTTATTTTTCATAGGAGAGGACAGTGATAGGTGTCAACTATAAGAGTTTCCGGGGGACGCATCAAAAGTTTATGTTTGAAAGTTTTTCTGGCGCTTTTAGAGAGATTAGAGGGGAAAAAATTATCCAGAAGTTAGGGCCATGTCTAGAGAGAGCAGGGCCAGGGGTATTGGAGGGATGCATGATTGGTAAAAATATGGGAGTGTGGGGAGAGGAGTAGGGGGAAGGAAAATATGGGTATCCGAAAAGATTGAGAGTGAGAATGATATAGGGATGACAGAAGGGAGAGGGAGTGGCCAAGGGAGATATGGATACCGGAACGGTGGAGGGATTGAGAACTGGTGGGTAGATAGTTAGAGAGAGAGAGAGAAGGGACAATGAGGGGGGAAGAGGTTTAGTAATCAAAAGAAAAATAAAACAGGAGGGTTTACAAGGTCAGGGTGAAAACAGCATTGGAAAGATATGCACTTCAAAAAAGGCCATAAAACAGGAGGGTTAACTAGATCATCGTGAAGCATCATTAGTGAAATTATGCATTTCAGCAAAAGAAATAGGACAGGAGGGTTTATCCGGTCAGGATGAGTTAGCATTCAAGTACTATGCAGTGAGTCATGGGCAGGCCAGGCGTTGGTCAAATATAGGGAACTCATAGGGCAGGGGCCAGAGTATGTGAGATCAACATTAGCGTATACAACAGTATAGAGAGCATTAAGCAGAAGAGCTAACAAGGTCAAAGGCGACCAACAATTAAGATTGCTTGGTGAGCCCACAGTTCAACTAAGTGGTGGGCATCGATGGGGCTTATGCGAGGGGAGCCGCCCGTCAAAAGCAACCGAAATAAGGCCTAAGTCACTTGTGTCTGAAACAGACCTAACAAACGTCAAAAACAAGCCAGTCTCTGGGGAGAAGAGGGTATCGCCATTTTGCGAGAACTGAGCGGATAAATGTCTGCATCGGCGGAAATGCAAAAATAGAGGACATGGCTAGGTAGCGGGCCACTTCAGTCCTATTCACCCCTCTGGCGCACTTCGGGATTACCCCCTCAGGCGCACTTTGGGATCACGTTGTTCAAATGGCAGATCACCTCTGTCAAGCCTATAGTTTTTCCTCACATTCTTACTCAGGCTGGCATAGAATGTTATGTTATGTTATGTTATTTTCATTTCTAACGTGCTCAGATACTGCAAGAGTGTCCCAGCGCAAACCTTGAGAGGATGAAGAGGAGCCTAGAGGTAAGATTAGGGAAATAGGAGAGTTTTCAGCTTCTTCTTTTATAGATTCAGATCCTGAATGCATCGAAGTGCAAAGGGCAGATCGTTCCAGGCCAGAACGGCCTTCATAGCCACGGAGCTGCCACCTGTCCATTGCAAGCAGAAATGCTGGACTTGAGCCATAAGTTGAGAAGAGGAACGCAGGTCTCTAGGAGGGGTGTAGAAAGAAAACCGTTTCTGAAGATAACCTTGCCCTGTGGCATACAGAGCACAGTGGGCGATAACTAGGATCTTAAATCTGACCCCCTCCGCCATAGGCAGCCATTGTAAGGCGTGTAGATGTTGTCTCATGCTACATCTGGCAGGAACGTTCAAGAGCTGCTGCGCTCTGCACCACTTGCAATTTATTTAGTAGGTAGCTCAGGATGCCTGCATATAAAGCTTTTGCGTAATCTAGCAGAGAAAGAATAAGGGCTCGAGTCACTGTCTCAGTAGCCGCCCGAGGAAGAAAGGGAAGAAACTTTCTGAGGATTTTTAAGAAACCGAAACAAGTCCCTGCCAGCTTCTTGACCTGGTTTGAGAATTGGAGATTCTCCTCGAACCAGACCCTAGATTTTTAACTGGGTTTCCTGAAGAGGCAGGGAATACTGAGTCGGAGGGCCAGAGTGATTCCCAAAATCACGAGGGAAACTTGACAAATAGGAGGAATTTCGATTTCTCCTCATTGCATTTCAATTCATTCTCCACCAACCAACGAAAAACTGTGGTCAGGTAGTGTTTGCCGACCGAAATAGAGATTTAATTTTTTCCCCCATGCGAATAGGAGCTGGGTATCGTCGGCATAAGCGATTATCTTCGCCCCCAAGTCCTCCGCCAACTGAACCAAAGGAGTAACGTACATATTAAAAAGAAGAGAACTCAGAGAGGAGCCCTGTGGAACCCCTGTGGTCACTTTATTTGGTGATGAGGAAAACAGTGGGAGCCACACCTGCTGCATCCGATCCTCCAAAAAGGATTTGAGCCAGCCCCAAGCGCTTCCTGATACGCCTATCTCCGCCATTCGGGGGAGCAGCAAAGCGTGAGGAACCGTATTGAATGCCGCCAAGAGGTCCAGCAAAACCAAGGTGGCCCTCCGGCTGGCATCCAAACAGTCTCTGATGGCTTCGGACATTTCCACCAGGGCCGATTCAGTGCTAAATGAGGCCCTAAAGACTTTGCCGGGTGGAGAAGGCCTGAACTTTCTACATAGTCAGTCAACTGTCTGTTGACCACTTTCTCACAGACCTTGGCCATACTGGGCAAGAGGGAGATCGGTCTATAGTTAGAGGGACGTAGAGGATCAAGTGAGGGTTTTTTCAAGAGAGGAAGGATCTTGGCCTGCTTCCATGCGGCCTGGACAAGAGCTTCTGCAAAGGATATGGTAAGTCTATGGACTTCAGGATTAACAGTATCCGCCACGTCAGCCACCAGTCTAGCTGCGTACGGGTCAGAAGGGAATCCTGATTTCAGACCCTTTAAGATTTTAAGGGAGCCCGGAAGCTCAATGGGGGTAAATTTGGCCAGCGAATGAGAGGGGGGGTGATAGCGTACCTCTGGCCAGGAGGGTACCCGGTTCTTTATCGCTGGAGGTAAAGGATGCCAGTATAGTGCAAATTTTCTTCATGAAGAAAATGGAGAGTTCTTCACACCACAATCCTGAGGATGGAATTGTACTTGCTTGTGCTTTGGGGGCCAGGAAGCTTTGAACTATCGAAAAGATTTCCTTAGAGTTATTCTTGGCTACATTAATTCTATTCCCATAATAATAGTTTTTAGCTTGTGCAATAGCTCTATAGGAGGTTTTTTGCTTATTTCTCAGCATAAGTTTATCCTCGTGACAATACCCTTTACGCCAGATTATCTCAAGTTTCTTACAATCGTGCTTCACTATCCTCAGCTCAGGAGTGAACCAGGGGCAAGAAGGGGAGTCCCTAGAGTGCCTATGCCGAGTAGCTGGGGCTATGTGATCGACAGTGTTAGAGATCCAGCTTGTAAACCCAGCAAGCCCATCTGCAAGATCCCTGGTAGCAGGGGGTCCCGAGGTCCCCAAAGCTTGACTGAATAGTGATGGGTCCATTTTTGTCATGATCTGCTACATGGGGCCTACCTGACTACAACTCCCAGAATGCAAACTTGGTGGGAGGAGTTCAGGGCATATACCACAGCGGAACACCAGGGCACGCTGTATGTGATTTACAATTCTGAACCTTGTTTGTTTCTATAATGGTTCTGTGCTGTGGAGCTGCTCGTTTGGAGTTGAGAACGAACTTCGGTGTTACTTCATACTTGTTACTAGTGTGACTTTTATTTGGAAGGTTTCCAGCGATAAGAACTTTGCTTCCGTTCCTTTCCGCTTGCGGCTGCAGTGAGAAAGGAATTATGCGTTATTGGCTGAGACACGTTCTGTTCGGGGAATTAGACAAGCGGAGGACATTCCATCTACGACCCCGCTCTTTCACCCTTCTCGCTTGCGGCGGCAGCAAGGAAGGGCTTTGTGCTGCGTGTTCTCAGGCAGAGACATGAGAGGAGCTTGGACTTCGTATAGAGGAGGAAGCTATAGCTACATTTCCGGCAAACGCGCCCTTCTCGCTTGCAGTTGCAGCGAGAAAGGGTTTTTGTTTCTGCATCGCGTAGTGGAAGATTGGAGGTCCAAAGATGCAGTGATCCTCACCTTGAAACCTTTTCTTCTACTTCTGGAAGCGGTGCAATATGAATGGCGAATTAATGGAGTTTCGTACACTATACCTTTCATAGAGCCAGAAAGGTTTGCGCTGGTTTGGAGTTAAGTCTACATACTGGTAAGCCTCGGAAGAGGGGGGACTTGTTCATGATATATCCTTTTTTTTGTGTGTTCCGTTTAGTTGGACCCAGCTAGGAATACGTTTTTGTTATCTTATGTGTTTCGTATTTTGGATGAACTGGTATCGTTATAAAGACTATACTGAATCCTTCTGCTCCAGTGCCCGAATTGACATTGGTTTACTCTGGAGAAGTTACAGCTTCTGGGTTACTGGAGAGAGTCCTTTTATGATTTCAAGGGAATGGAAATAAGGGTACGTTACCTGTTTGTGTGTCCTTGATATTTCCATTCAGAGTGCATGTGAACAAATATTAATCTTTGGTCTGTCTTTAGGAAGCAAAACCATATAGAGAAGTATCGAAGCAGAGAGGAAGGGCTCACCTCCTGATTCATGGGGTAGGTGGAGGTTCATTAGCGAGAATGAAACGAGAGTAGTTAGGATACATGTTTCAATTCTTTCTTTGTGTCATTTCAGCTATCCCTTCCGTTCCTGTCCCTTCCCTTACCTTTCCCTAGCTTGATTACCTCTACGCTCTGTGTTGTTGTAATAGTCAGAGTGTGGGGAAATCAGGAGGTGGACCCCTTTCAGCATCACCCTGATCCCAAGGAGGAGACAATCGTGACAATTTTAGCAAACACGCTCAGACCGGGACAAAAAGTTACCATCTGGTAGAACCCAGGAGAAATCTGTCAGAGAGTGATCTGACCAAGGCACTGGAGAAGGAGACTCAACTGCAATAGAAACATTCGAGCAGCTGGGGTCTAAGGTGGGGCCCCCTAAGTGCGTCGGAAGTCCAACCCATTGGGTGAGCTAAACGAGGGACAATATGTCTGATATATCAAGAGTGTCCTTCGAAGCTGCCAGGTCAAAATGGATTTTTAAGTCACTGAGAATGATATAATGTGTGAAATAAAGAGCATGGGGGACAATACCGTCTCCCAGAGCTTTAAGAAACGCACCCACTGGACCCAGAGGTCTATAGATCAAAGATCCCCAAGTTTAAAAAGAGGGGAAACAGTGATACTAAAACCCATAGCTTCGCAATCTCCTCTAAATGTTGAAACAGCCTGTTGAAGGGCCCACTTATCTCTATATATTATAGCCACCCCTCCTCCTCTCCCTTTTACTCTGTCCACTCAAGAGATTTAATAGCCAGTTGGAATGGCCAGCGCAATGGTTGGATTAGAGAACTCATCCAACCACGTCTCTGTAATAAACAGGAAATCTAGTTTCTTATCCTCCAAAAGATCAAAGATATCATTATAGTGCCTCTTAAGAGAGTGTGCATTAATAAGAGCAGCGCGCATGGATGGTTTGTGTTTACTCCTTTTATCAGCAGCCCTGACTGGATTGGGTGCTACAGAGCCCGCACTGAATCTAAAGCCACATGAGGAGCAAATTGTGTTTTTACATTCTAGTACATCCCAACTGCTGACGTGGGAACATGGAAGCGGGCGGACTGCATAAAGTTTATTACTATTATAAAGTCCCCTCCCTGCAGCGTGGGACATATGGCGGGCAGCAAGGCTGGCGCTGGATGCTGAAGGGACGCTGAAGGGACGCTGAAGGGCTTGCCTTAGGCGGGCCCGCTGCGCATCCGTGCAGCGCGCATATTTTAAGGGGCTACTCCTCTGACAACAAGAGCACGCACTGACCTAAAATGGCCTCTCTAGTATGTCAATGGGGAGACCCAGGAAGGAGCTGCCGGTCCGAACTCCGGTCCCGGAAAGCAAAGGAAGTGGTGCCCAAGAGCCCCGACCTATTCTAGTAATGTAGGTAGGAATGAGCAAGTTAAATTTTAAAAACAAGTGAATTATATCAAGTTAGAAAAAAAAGAGTGGCACACAGATTTAAAATCACAATTTAACAATATAGCAGCAATTAAGTTTTTAAAAAAACAGGAGCAATGTCGAGCAACGTCAGCGCTCAGCAACCTCTCAAGGATGGCTGCCATTTAAGGTCAGGCAGCAGGCTCCTGGTCGGCCCAACGTTATTTCCTGACATTCAGGGCGCTTCAGGGGTAATTTTCTTGTATATTGGGGGGTGTCCCCAGGGCCGAATGAGGTCCCAACCCTTAAAGTCAACTGCCTCCGACCGTGAGCGTGCTGCAGGCGCGGCTCTCAACTACAGAGCCTAAATTCCCATTTCCAGGGCACCATCTGCCCTCTCGCTTCACGTACAGTGATACTGCTGCATCGGGATCCAGGAGGTCATTAGGGCAGATCACCTCTTTCAAACCTATAGTGTATCCTCATAGTCATTACTCAGGCTGGAACATGAGATGGCAGCATTGGCCGCCATTATAAGGTCAGGCAGCGGGCTTCTGAACAGCCCGCTATATTTCCTGGCATTCAGGGCAATTCAGGGAACAGTCATCATCTATATTGGGGGCATCCTCCAAGTCAACAGGCATCCAAACCCTTAGAAACATATGCCTCCTACTATAAACATAAGCGTGGCGTGCTGCGGGAGCTGTTCTCGACCACCAAGCCGAACGCCGCGTATTCCCGGGCACCATCCACCCTCTTGCCTCACCTACAGTGAATACCGCAGCATCAGGGGCCGCGGACCACACCGCATAAGAACAATGCCAACAACCAGAACATGAGCGGATATTGTTCACAGTAAATAGTGATTTTGCTCTATCATCTGAGAACAAAATGTGCCCTCATGTCAGAGATTGTGTGTTTTGCACTAAAATAAAATATAGAAATAAATGATGGATTTGCATTTTGCATATTTTCACACATTTTTCCTAAAATATAGCATAATTATGTGAAAGCAAATTAAGTGAATTTCACAGTGACAGACCCCTATGATTAACATTTCATACTTGATTTTGAGGCTGTTGGGAACATGCAAGGGACTCGGTATTAAGTAGGTGCAGTGTAGAATATGATATTGGATCAGTTTAAACCAATACATTCCTAGTCTTCAAATACAGATATCCTACTACTAATTGATAGTCTGCTTCAGGTAAGTCCCTGACTAGGTCTCTCTCTGAGGCATCTCATGGTACCTCAGGTGTAGTATTAATATGTTCAATAAAGTTAGATACGGGGCATGGCTAGCCAACACCTAAGATGGGGTGAAGCTCCGAGCTTCAGCTAACTTTTTCCCCCATAATTCGCTAAAATTATTCGTATTGCCCGTAGTAAACAACGGTCTGAGTGCTCACTGAGCAAAGGAGTCACCCGGACGAACAACAAAGAAGCTCCGCCACCTCTGCCCTGAGAAACTTGTCTGTGACTCCGGACCGGGAGGAAGCTTTGGCTGCAAAGACTTCCGGACCCTCCCTATGTGATACCATTGCTACCGCGGGGTCTGCAAACCCAGGAAATTGTGTTTCATCAGGCCCCTGCCTTGGAGAGCCTTCAGTCGCTCACTACCTGCGGTGGCGGTGACAAGCATTGTGCTGTGCCGGGTGAATTCCGGCAAGCGTGAAGATAGCAACAGAGTGTATCACGGCGGCCATGAGGGCTGGCGAGTGCGAGGCACTGTTTCTCGCCCGGTGCCACGGCCTGTAGGTCCACTGAGCCATACTTTGTTTTCCTGGGGTTCCCCGACTGAACACAACTTGCAGTGACCAGCATGGACATTGCGTTGCACCGGGTGGGCTCCGTGCACGCAAAGATCTTTGGAAGTCTCGGGCGCCGTTGGCCTGCTTTAGCTTCAGCGGGTGGGGGTCGAGAGCGGTGATACTGGATTCCCTTCCCCAGCAGACAATCCTGCAGACCATTTTTACTGATTGGGGCAATTGGTATTTCGTATGGCCAGGGCCCACCATTGTGCATTTACAGGGCGAACCTCCCCCACCATGCTGGAGAAACTCTTATGCAAAATACTGGGTGTGGAGCAGGGAGAGGGATTGTAGAGGTGGATACAGCTAGCTCCGCATTGTTGGTGAGAGTGCGCCACTATACAGCCGGACTTGATATTTTGATTTCGCCAAGCACATGGTGGGACTGCGTCAGAGTGATGGGGCTGTTCACTTGATTCCCTGTTGCCCTGGGCGAGCCACAATCCCATTGAGGGTGTAGTAGACAACACAGTGCAAAGGTATCTTCTACGTTCATTGTTTGTATTGGTCCTCTGGTGCAATTGCTGCTTTACCCCTTATATTTGTGGACTGCTTTGGTACTTAACCCGATGCAATGACTACCAATAAAGGAGCAAGGCAATCCAGCTTGTTGAAGCTATCTATGTTTGCCCACACTGAGCCCGAAGCATCAGATGAGAAGAACGCCGATGCTGAAGCGAAGCAACACACTGCCGCAGAGGGCCTGTCTTTCGCATATGTTATGGAGGCCATTCAAGGGGTTCGCTCGGCACTGGAGCAAAAGATTGATATGGTGACTTCTGAAGTCACCCTCATTCGTGCCGACCTTCGCAACATGGGCAACAGAGTTAGGGTGACCAAAGACTCACTGAAAACTCTTCAGACCACAACAAAGTCCTGTGAACAGTCGGTTAAGCGATTACAAGCCCAAGCATTAGACTTTGAGACAAAACTGGAGGATTATGAAGGGCGTGCATGTAGAAACAACATACACATTTTGGGGGTTCCCGAAAGGTCAGAGGGGCAAGCTGCCGATCTGTTCGGTGAAGAATTAATACAGAAGCACCTACAGCCCCGGTACCTCTCAAAATATTTCTCTCTGGAACGAGCGCACTGTGTGCCAGGGGCCCCCAAAACCCGGCGCTCCTCGGAAACCCATGCTGGCAAAGATATTTAATTTTTGCAACAGAGATATCATCCTTCAAACGGCATGAGTGGCCCTGCCACTCAAATTTGAAAACATTACCATTATATTTTTCCCAGATTTTACTTACAAGGTACAACAAAAACGAAGATCCTTTCTTGAAGTTAAGGGGGCACTTTGTGATCACGGCCTGAAATATGCTATGCTCTTTCCGGCCAAGTTGAGGGTGCTTGCTGAAGAGAAATCATGGTTCTTCTAGCCCCGGAGGAGACATGGGACTGGCTTGAAGGTTGGCGCTCCTCCAGTAACCGTAAGAGATCCTCTCCGAGTCAAAAGCAGAGACTAGACAGTCAGCTAGAAAGAATCAACCAGAACAGCAGTGAATGATTGATGGTTCAACTCTTCTGCAGGGAAGACCTGCCTTGTCCTTCAGAAATGGGGTGATCCCCGGCTTCACAGTAGAAACGATGAGTATTGACTAGTCATATGAGGGCACAGAGGTTTATATCATGAATCATACAGTTTGCGATTTTAACTTTCTATCTGGGAGGGCACAAATGATTAACAGACTGGCAGATAGAGGTAGCGGCTCACCACACCGAACATTTGTTTGGGGGCAGAGCGGTGGATGGAAAGTACTTTGTGGCACTATACGGATTAGATCCTAGCTCTTGAAATGCTATACCTATGGGCTCTTATATTAGTTAATCTGGGGTAGTGGGAATGTAGCCTTTTGGGTAGTTTGGCTCAGTGACATTTCCCTCCATAGAATAGATTTGAATTGGGTTACAGGCGCTCCGGGGAGGGGAGTTTTATGGGGGGGGGGGTGAAGTATACACCTAGATTTACTCCTATGTCTTCCACAATAGTTTTATGGCACAAGGTTGCACACGCACTGGGTTGGAAAGATAAAATAACGTGGGGCACTCCATTGTTGGAGACAACCCGTTTAGGGATGTTATCGGAACAACCAGGGTTTGACAAGTGGGATATGATTGGTCTCTTGAAAGTTGGAGACTTGTGGGTGATGGGTAGAGTGATTTCATTCAGTGACCTGCAAAGGGACTACCAACCATATGAAAGGGAAACTTTTCGCTGCCTTCAGGTCGGAAATGCATTAAACAAAGCTATTCCGAAAGACTCAGACTTGCGAGTCTCCTCACCTCTGGAAGATCGATTATTAGATGAGTATCTCCCGGAGAAAGCAATCTCACTGACTTATCATAAAATTCTCAATCATACTCCAGGGGCCCAGAAGAAAACATGTACAAAGTGGGCTGACGATTTAGGGGATTTGGATGATGACAACTGGAGGGAAGCCTTGGCATCCCCCCGAGAAGTTGCGATTCAATCCAAATTCAAACGTATCCAACTTAAATTGTTACATCGGAACTACCATACTAGCTCGGTGCTGGTCAAGATGGGGTTATTGAATTCTCCTGACTGCCCTAGTGGGTGTGCCCAAGAGGGTACCTACATACATCAACGGTGGCATTGCCTGATCCTTCAGAAGTATTTAGAAAAAGTCTTGCATATGTAAGTCACCTATAGATGTTTCCCCCCCAGCTGTGTCTGCTGTATATCTGGGATGTCAATGATTTGTCACGCACGGAGAGGATGTGTGCTATGTTGGGCTGCATGGTGGTGAAGCGTAACATAGCAATAACATGGAGGGGAGGAGTCCAGCCCAGATACATTGACTGGGAGCTGGATATGGATTGGTGCATGCTGGCGGAAAGGGACATAAATGGACAAAAATGTGGGGCCCTTGGAATGAAAGTAGAGGTTTATTATGCACACCTGTCATCCTCCCAACTTCCTAAGTGGTAGACAATGTAGACATTCAACGATCAACAATACGGAATATTGATATGTGTTTTCTATTTGTAGACCCATTGCCTGGACATATTTTTGTACTGTAACTTACGATTATTGGAAGTTTTGATCGATGCACTGAACTGCACTTGTTTTGGTTGATTTATGTACTACATGCTATTCTTTAATTAAAAAGATTTAAAAAGTTAGATACATCTGAGACACTGCCTTCTTACTATTGACCAGGATATGTAGTATTTCTAACCACCACGTGTCTGAGGTGCCCCAGTTTCACAGGCCCAACATTTTTTGTAAGGTTTTAGCCAAGATTTGAAGAGCAAAAACTCTCCGGATGGGATGTGGTATGAAATACCTGCATCCGACCATGTTATTGTGTGCATCATTCTGTCTGCTTTTGTGAAACTAGGTATGCATCACAATAGAAAATTTGGTGAAATTTGTAATATTTGACGCTGATCAAAACACATCTCACAACGAACAATATTTGGCAATACCCATTAACCTGGTTGCTCTAGCATCAACTTTCTTTCCACCAAGTTGCACATGTATTGAAGATCTGGGTTTTAAGAGCCCATTTGTCACCCTGCGACACTTTGAAGCTTTGCGGCTAAATAGTGGAGTTAGGTCGGTGTGCTACCAGTCTGTCCAATGAGGATGGTGGAGCCCGCAAAGGGAAACTCTGCGTCTGCCACACCTAAATCGGTTAGTGTAATAAATTAGATCATTATTTGGGGTGGGTGACTTCCCACCTCAAAGAATAATCACAGCCGTCATCAGGATGATTCCTTAAAGTTATTAAATTAGCCTGAGCTCAACGTCCTAGTAAGCTATGGCACAGAGCAGACAGGCTTAACTTAGGGTAATGTGTAAATTATTTATGCAGTACCAAAACAGTAATAGAGTCAAAATGCAAAACAATAAAAATCCGAAACCAAATTTAAAAACCTAGAGTAAAATTTCAACAAAATGACACCAAAATGGTAAAAAATACAATAAGAAGAATTGGAGATATGGGGCCCGATGTAGGTAGTTTTATTTTATCACTTCTTAAATACCGGGGGGGGGGGTGTAGGTAATACAGAATGGGTAAATACTGAATCGTTAAGATTCGGTATTTACTGATTCTGTAAATACCGATTCGGTAATGCCCATTGATTCCAATGGGCATTGAAGCCCATAGGAATCAATGGGCATTACCGATTCGGTATTTACCGATTCGGTAAATACCGATTCCAGCAAGGGTGCAGGGGGTGTCACTTTGATACCCTCTAGCATCCCAAATACAGGCATGTGTGCCATTTGGCACACAGACATGCCCTAAGGGCATGTCTGTCTGGCACATGGCATAGGTGTGCATGCACACATGTGCATGCACACCTGGATTCGGTATTTTACCACCCAATTGCATTGGGTGGTAAAATACCGAATCTGAAAGGTCTGTAGCACTGGAAACAGTGCTACATACATCAGGAATTTTCCGAATCGGTAAAAATACAGATTCAGTATTTTACAGAATCAGTAAATTTACCTAATCGGTAAGTTTACCGATTCTGTAAAATATAGCCCCATACATCTCAATCACCAAATACCGGTCGGTAACGGCCGAATTTGGCCGTTACCGACCGGTATTTGGTGGCCTACATCGGGCCCATGATGTTTTAAAGTTTTAAGTAGAAATAGCATCAAAACACAAAGTGCCAGTGATAGTCACTGGTCATGGCAGACTGAGACCTAGATGCAAATTAAGACTAATCGTGATGGGCCACAGGTCAGAGACACTAACCAGGTTCATTCTGGTCACAGAATTTGCTTTCTGATGTAGGCCTTTAAGTCTTAATCGACCACAGGAGTTCTAACAAAAGTCAGCCCTTATACATGTGAGGCTCTCTCTGCATTTATATCAGCCACTGTTATTACTAAATATCAGAATTTTTTTTCCGATGGTGTAATATCCATAATCAGAGTAATTTTCACCCCTCGAGGCATTTGGATACAAATACCCTGAATGAACTCTTTGAAGGCCTCTATTGGTGTATTACCAGTCATATCGTCATTTTCTTTAAAGTATTGCGCAATATGGTTATTGAGACTACCACTAAGGCTGCATTCAGCAGCAAAATAATTTGGAGGTTCCAGATTGGGATGCACATGATTCACCTACCCCACCCAATGCAAGTGTATTAGAAGCAGGGAATGATCAGAGAGTGTGTGTGATGAGTATTCAGCATGTCTACTTACCCCTGGTATGTGATTAGACTTTAGAATTGTATCAAGCCTAATGCGCAGATTGTGCATGGAAGAATAAAATGAGATTAGAATATGTGTCACTGTCAGGTGCAGAGCTTGCCATGTGTCACTTACGTTCCAGCTTTGCAGCTAGTTTGTGAAGCCTTGTCACTTTCACAGCATCAGTGCTAGGTAAAGGCATGTGGGACCTATTTAACTCAGAATTTGAGGCACAGTTGATGTCAAAACGGACATACCTGCTCAGAATTAAGTGGCAGATCAGCGCATCAGACCCCCAGCCCTCTACTTGAGCCCACTTCTCGCCGCACCCGCTCCGCGGGTGCCGCTTCGTCTGTGGGTGTTGGAAGGCTCACAACAGCTGGGAGGAATCACTAACATTGGAGCACAGCGGAAAGGCGGTGAGAGGCGCGAGGCACCAGCGGGGCTGCGAGCGTGCGGGGACTTCATTCCCCAGAAGTCCCTGCAAGACCGACGTATAGCTTCCGGTCCGCTCTCCCTGCTGGCCCGCCCCCCGCCCATCGAAGGCACTTAAAAGCGTTCCTGCCCTTTAGCGAGCGGGACGCATACTATCAAAACGGACATACCTGCTCAGAATTAAGTGGCAGATCAGCGCATCAGACCCCCAGCCCTCTACTTGAGCCCACTTCTCGCCGCACCCGCTCCGCGGGTGCCGCTTCGTCTGTGGGTGTTGGAAGGCTCACAACAGCTGGGAGGAATCACTAACATTGGAGCACAGCGGAAAGGCGGTGAGAGGCGCGAGGCACCAGCGGGGCTGCGAGCGTGCGGGGACTTCATTCCCCAGAAGTCCCTGCAAGACCGACGTATAGCTTCCGGTCCGCTCTCCCTGCTGGCCCGCCCCCCGCCCATCGAAGGCACTTAAAAGCGTTCCTGCCCTTTAGCGAGCGGGACGCATACTATCAAAACGGACATACCTGCTCAGAATTAAGTGGCAGATCAGCGCATCAGACCCCCAGCCCTCTACTTGAGCCCACTTCTCGCCGCACCCGCTCCGCGGGTGCCGCTTCGTCTGTGGGTGTTGGAAGGCTCACAACAGCTCGGAGGAATCACTAACATTGGAGCACAGCGGAAAGGCGGTGAGAGGCGCGAGGCACCAGCGGGGCTGCGAGTGTGCGGGGACTTCATTCCCCAGAAGTCCCTGCAAGACCGACGTATAGCTTCCGGTCCGCTCTCCCTGCTGGCCCACCCCCCGCCCATCGAAGGCACTTAAAAGCGTTCCTGCCCTTTAGCGAGCGGGACGCATACTATCAAAACGGACATACCTGCTCAGAATTAAGTGGCAGATCAGCGCATCAGACCCCCAGCCCTCTACTTGAGCCCACTTCTCGCCGCACCCGCTCCGCGGGTGCCGCTTCGTCTGTGGGTGTTGGAAGGCTCACAACAGCTGGGAGGAATCACTAACATTGGAGCACAGCGGAAAGGCGGTGAGAGGCGCGAGGCACCAGCGGGGCTGCGAGCATGCGGGGACTTCATTCCCCAGAAGTCCCTGCAAGACCGACGTATAGCTTCCGGTCCGCTCTCCCTGCTGGCCCGCCTCCCGCCCTTTACGCCCCCTACATAACAACACCTTACTCCCGCAGCGCGGGACGCAGCTCGGGCGAAGACTGGGCAAAGACAGGGCCGTTTGAGGCCGTTCGAGGACGGCAGCGGACGGCCCCGGTCCAGTCACCCTGCAGTTATTCTGTTCCATCATATCCAAGGCAGGCTTCCCAGTGATACTCATCCCACACTTTAACATAGAGTGGCTAGACTTAGGATTTACCAACCATCGTTCGGGAGGCCCCCGCGGCTCCTGACTTACATTGCAGACGATCACTATGCGTCCCAAAACCAGAAGCAACACTAAAAAAGCTACAGCTGTGGCACAAGTGACCGGTCCTATAGATCTTTTCATATCCCGGGTCAACGAAACCATTGACAAGAGCATTATTCTGCTGGAGAAAAGAGTTTCCCTGGACCTCATGCAGGCTAAACGTTCTTCGCTGGGTCCTCTTGCCAATGCAAGCTCCCCCACCCACCAGGCTGTGAACAATTGCTCTTTACCATTACCCCTAACTATTGTTCCCATGCTGACTGTTCCAAACTCTGTAGACCTATCTGTGACCCAATAAGACTCCGACCACTCATACGTCGACCTCGAGGCAACCCCAGACTTAGAAGCCTGCCAATCACCAACTGATAAATTAGAGCAGAGCGTAATTAGCCAATCCATTCTACCTGATCCAGAAACGACCGTACAACTGACAAAAACAAGGAAAGACACCTCCACTTTCACCAAGGCTATGCCAAATACCAAGGAAAAATCTAAAGCAAAAATAAAGAACCACAACCTGATTATGCCCACCCCAAACTCCGCGGCAGGTATACCCTGCTGGGTGGAAAATATGGTAACGGACCTTAAATCAGATCTCGAAGCCACAATTGCGGCACAAATAAAACCTCTAATATCGAAGCTGGACAGACTTATGTCACTAATCAATGTGAAATGTGGCAGTAAGATAAGCAGTAACGGTCCCGCGCAAACGCATGGGGCAAAAGAAACACATCCAAAAAAAACATCTTGCACCAAACACGCAACAGGCACATCGATGCCGCCTAATACTTCACCAGCTAGAAAGGCGCCAGCGATACAGCTTCCAGCCCAAAAAGGGAGTAAACCAGATGGTCCACCAGACACCCCATTTGTGGTCGATCCCGCCCCCGCAATACAAACAGTACCATTAGGACAAACCAAAACAAACAACCGACAACCAAAAGGCACTAATGAAAACATCACTATACCAGCAGTGACTCCTGTCTTAGAGAAATCACAAGAATCTAAGACAAAGCAGTCTCGTCCCAAAATAATTAATTTGCCGCCGGAAGCTTCTCCCTTCGTGGTGGTGTTAACAGCTGTACCACCACTGAAGGAGGGTGTAAGAGAAACTTTCGCGGAGTTGAGGAATAAATGCGCACAGTGGCTTCAACTCCACAAACCCTTACCCGCTCACATCAGGGGTGACATCTTCTCTGTACGTAGAGGAGAATGGGTCGGCAGAAGTACGAAGACCATACCGGGGGATGTCATTACCATTAAATTTAGGGAGATAGGGGCATCAAAATATATTTGTAACACACCTAGCAGTGGGCCTGCCACCCAAATAAATCCTCTTCCCTTGTCCTATTTCCTACCTACACCCTCACGGCAAAATTTTCCCTGTTTCACTTTTCCAGCAAACAGAGGGCTCATAAATCCCTCAGAATACATTACGTATCAATACCAGCAGCCCCCTCATACTCCACGACTCCCACAAGCACCACAACAAACAACTTTCCAGTGGCAACCACCCCCTCAATTTCCTCAATCTGTACATTATACTACTCAACCACCTGTTCAACTTCCTCAATACTCACATTACACTTCTCAACAGTGGCAGCAACCCCCTCAATCCACGCAACACATTATCCATCAATGGCAGCAGCCGTGGCAAGGACGGCCCCCCCCCTTTCAATCCATTAGGCCCTAATCACCGAGGCAGAGAAAGGGAGGAATGGAGAGGGCAAGAACAGTGGAGAAATTACAGTGATCCCCCACGTTGGGATGGCTGGAATGGCCTTCCCCTAGCAAATAAGTATAGCGCCCTAGAGTTCGTGGACTGACCACCACAGCTAGAAGAACACTCCTTAAATAGCACCGACCCACAGGGACCCCCGGATTATCCACCAGTCCCTTCAGATCCAGAGATCTTGAATGAATTAAAAATAGTAAAAACCGCTAGGGATAATCCAACAACCCTAAGCCTGATCTCCTGGAATATCGCAGGATTAAGAACAAAAGTGGAGGACGGGACAGTTATGCACCACACGTATAACCAGCAAATAATATGCATACAGGAGACGTGGTCACAACAAGAACATCATCTACAGGGGTTCAAGACGTACTCCTCCCTTGCAAAGTCGGGACAAATGGGCAGACCAAAGGGAGGATTATGTATCTATGTAGCTAATACCATCCAAAATATCAAAATAAAGGTTATAGAACTGGCCTCTAATTTGCAGATCCTTGGTCTCTTCCTACCGAAAAAAGAGTCAATAATCATCATTAACTTTTATAATAACCTGGATGAACCAGAGTTTCAGAGAGTCCTGACCCATCTCCACGAAAAACTAACCACCCTTAGAACGAAACAAGGAGAAAGAGGTCCGGCAACAATAATATGGGCAGGCGATTTAATCTTCACGCCTGTTCCCAACCGAAACAAAAATGTTCTGGCATGGTGACAGAGGAAGGCCTCTCCCTCATCCATTTCTCGCATAACAACATGGGCAGACTAATGAACGATCTTCTATCTGACCTAGATCTCCATGTAGTAAACACCTTGGACCATGGAGCTAATTCGCTAGCACCGACTTACTTAGGAAGAGGTTACAACACCACGGTTGATTTCATAATAATATCAGCATCCTTACAACCAAGAGTAAAAAACTTTGAAGTCAAACCGAATCCCCAAAGTGATCATGCAATACTAAAACTGGAAGTGATAACAAACTATCAACAATGTTTCCCAATGACAATAGCTAATGCACTGACTCAGGAAAATATAAGCATGGATAAAATGAATGGATACTCAATAAAGTGGGGGAGGATAAACCCAGAGGAATTTACTAAAGAGCTAATAAAATCAGTCTATCCCCAAATTAAAATTTGTTTGGACATATCAACAGAAGACGAGGAGCTTCTTAACAACTTTGCCCAAATTATGGATAAACTAAAGGTTCTACTTACTGCAAAACTACAAACTGGACTACCTCGACTTAAAGGCTGGTTCAACCAAGAGTGCACCAAGGCTCACACAAAGTTGAAACTAGCCTTAAACAAAGACAAAAGGGACCCTCGCTCTATAGCCACCCTCAGAAGTGAATATCACAATATCAGAAAAAAGAGAAAAGAGGAACTCAAGCAAGCACTTTGGAAGGAACTCCATACTAGCGCACAAGAAAAAAACTCCCAAGCCTTCTGGAGAATCTTAAGAACCCCCTTCTTGGTCGATGACACGTGCCCAAAAATCGAAGCTGCAATAGATGCTGCAGAATGGGTATCACATTTCACCAGAATTTTTCAAAAATCATCCTCTGATCAAAAGACGGAAGAGGAGAAAGAAACATTTCTACCTTACCCTATAGACATAAACTTCGACATCTCCGAGATCCTTTTGGCACTGAACTCAACCAAAAAAGGAAAAGCTCCAGGCCCAGATGGAGTCCCCGCAGACTTTTTTAAATATAAAACAGAACTTTGGGCACCGATCATAACAAGGGTGTGCACCGCAACGGCAAAAAAAGGAATTTTGGAGTCATGGACAAGGTCCATTATGGTGCCGATATTCAAAAAAGGTAACCGCATGGACCCTGCTTGCTATCGCCCAATCTCTCTGCTGGACTCACTGTGGAAGATGACAGGTAGAGTGATCCTAGAAAGACTTCAGGATTGGGCGGAAGAGAAAGGTATACTATCCGACCTACAATTCGGATTCAGAAAAGGATTAGGAACCGTGGAACAAGCCCTAAACCTCTCGGTCATTTTTGGAAAATATGTACAAGCCAAAAAAGGAAAACTCTATATGACCTACGTGGACTTGTCCGCGGCTTTCGACTGCGTCTCCCACACAAAATTATGGTCCCTTCTAGCACAAATGGGGGTAGATCCACCACTCCTGAACTTTTTAAGGGAACTCTATTCAAATCCTTCCGCAAGAGTCCGTTTTGGCACAAAGGGGGAACTGACAGCGTCATTTAGAGTGGAGCGCGGGGTCAGACAAGGATGTGTCCTGGCACCCTTCCTCTTCTCCCTCTATACTAACAACTTAGAGGTAGAGCTTCTGAAGGGTGCCCGAGATCTCCCACAGGCTAAACATCGCCCGATCCCCGCTCTGCTCTATGCGGATGACGCCGTCCTCCTTGCACGAACCCCCTATGAACTCCAAAAATCCCTTAACAGATATTCTCTGTACATGAGAACCCTGGACCTTCACATCAACGTGAAAAAGACCTTCATAATGAAGGCTGGGGTTGGGAGAAAACATCAAAAGACTATCTATCTTGACACCCAAAAAATAGACTCCACAAACGAATACTGCTATCTGGGAGTCATGATAGATAACAAACTCTCCTGGAAAGCAGCAGTAGAAGCCAGGAAACACTGTTTTAAAAGAGCACTAGCCGCACTGGTGACGTTTACACAAAAACTAGGAAAACTGATGACTATATACAAAGCCAAATGCCAATCTACAGCCCTATATGGAGCAGGTTTATGGGGCCATACGGACGTTACTTCTCTGCAAATCGCAGAAAATAACTTTTTTAGATTTCTCTTATCAGCCCCTAAGACAGCTTCGACCTACGCCTGCCACACAGAACTGGGCGTTCCATATATCGAGGACCTCGCGAAAATACAACCGCTCCTTCTATGGCGTCGCATCTGGGCTTCAGAAAAAAACGATCTTACAAAAACAATATTGGCAGATGCAATGTCCCTGGACTTTGCTCTAAAAATCAAGTGGCTAGCCTATATCCGGAACTTCCTCATTGACCTCGATATAGAAAAATACTACTTAAATCCTGAAAAAATCGGAGAACTAACAAAAAACAACTTAAAAACACGAGCCTTGGACCACTTGGGAAATCTGAGATTACAATTAGAAGCAGGGAAACAGTCCGTTCAGCACGCAATAATGATCCAATCTACCTTTTTAATTCAGCCCTATTTAACTCTCAACATTGGCACCTTCGACCGATATCTCCTGATAAGATTCAGACCAAACATACTTCACAAACTGGTAGCTTTTCCAACCCCAAATGTTTGGGACCCAAATCCACCTTCTTGTCCTTGCGATGGAAAATCAATACAAACTACCCTTCATACCGTTTTGTTCTGTAAATTTTATCAGGAACATCGTAAAGTTTGGTTAGTGACTCTTTTAAAAACTTGGGGTCTTAGACAATGTCGAGCAGCCATGCTGAGTTTGCAGCTTTTGGACACTGAAGCCACATGCTACCACGTTCTTAATTTTTTGAAATGCATATACAGACACAGGAAAAATCTTTAAAATAACAGTACTGTACAAACTACCCATTTTTCTTTTTTAATTTTAATGTTATATGTAAATACATTGTACAGCAGATTTTTTTACTATGTACTGCTTTTATGGATCTTTTGAAAAAAAAATCCGAATAAAGTTTATTACTTACTGATGTCCCCTCTCCGTATGGTCATAACATGCACCGGTGTAAGAGGGTATGCCTGCAGTCCATCAAGGAACTCTATCTGTGATGTGTTGGGAGTGTGTGCATTTACTATGGCTAGGGAGTCACTATCTCAGGATCCCTCCACCAGTACGTATCTGCCTGTTGGGGTAATCATCATTTGACGTGCCAACAGTGATCCAATCCATATCCATATCGACTGCACTGGCTACCTATTAGAAAACGGATTGCTTTTAAGGCGCTCACGCTCGCTTTCAAAGCGCTCCATCTCTCAGGTGCAAAATATATTACGAAACGTCTAGCTTTCTATTTGCCTACTAGGACACTGAGATCGGCCTCCCTGGCCGTGGCATCTGTTCCATCTATCAGACGGGCGAGAATTGAGGTCGCTCTTTTCGTCACCTGGCACCTCAACTCTGGAATTCCTTGCCCGTCTCTTTGAGGAAAAACTGCAAATTACTAGCCTTCAGGAAGGAGCTGAAGTCTTGGCTGTTTGCTCAATAACTCTTTTTGTCCGTTCGTCTGCCCCTGACCTCTGCATCGGGTATGTTAAAGCGCCGGGACACTCCTCGGAGTAGCTGAGCGCTATATAAAACCGATTTTAACATTAACATTAACATATTAATGTCCCTTTGTGTATGAAAAGTATGTAGTGTAAAATAGCTGTTCTCTCGTTTTTTGTGTGTACTCTGTGCCCACCATCCTAGATAAACTAGTCTCCAGCAGGATACCCAACAATGTCCACTCCAGACCATACCTTAAGTTTGCACTTCTGGTGCTTTCTTTATGTGATCTGGGCCTGAATGGAAGAGCAAACCAATTTCTCTACGGATAAACAAGCTTTGATTTTCTATTTGTTTTTTAGAAAGAAGAACAGAACAAGTCTGCATGGTAAAAAAATAAAATGTAAATCCTCAAACTACTCACCCTCACGGGTCTCAAGGCGCCATCGTGGAAATTAAGTGAGTTATTGCCCAGAGTCACATGATGCTGAGCTGAGCTGCCACTGGAGCCTTGGATTGAACCGTGAACCCTGTGCGCCAAAGTCAGCTGCCCTGGCCACTGCACCGCACCACACCTCTCCACACTCCACATGGTAGATCTGGCCAGTCTACTTCTTTCATGGACGTTGCACACCATGCAATTTGACCAGTATTTCTCTTTGGAGCAGAAACAAGCTAAGTCAAAGAAATGGAAATCTGGAAATATACATTCACACAAAATGTTATATAAAAGTACACCTAGCCAACATCAACCCCTTGTCCGCTGCAGTAATTCCGCCGCAGCGCTGGGGGGGAGGGGTGCCGCACGGCGCACCATGCTTGTGACGGAACCACTCCGCCATAAGCCACGGGCGCGCTGTGCTTGTGACGGAGTGGTTCCGTCACGGCCCCGCCCGCTCAATAGAACGCGCAGCGCAGGCGCGGAATTGCTGCAGCATGGGCGGGGCGGGCGCGCCGTGACGGAACCACTCCGTCACTAGCACAGCGCGCCCGTGGCTCGTGACGGAGTGGTTCCGTCACGAGCGCTCAAGGGGTTAAGAACCGCCTTTCTGCAGCACAATACCTGTCAAAATGGCCAGAGTATCAATTCAGATTATATATCTGTCCTAAACTGTGGGCACTCTGAAAGGTGTAATTAGCCTACCATTTTTGTATTCTATGTGAAAGTTGTAAAATCAAGCAACTCTTATAACAATTCTACAATATCGATTACCAACATATTATAACAGTAAGTAGATGTGGAGTCAAGAAAGTAAATCTATACTTCCCTATATCTGCTTACCAAGATCAGTGGCTTGTAACCTGTGGTCCGGGGACCGCTGGGGATCTGTGAAGCTTTCTCAAGGAGTCCGCGGCTGCTTTGAAAATGAAATGTTATTAACAGATTAATAAAGTGTATATAAATAAAGAAGTGAAATGTAAAATGAGACATTTTAAATGTGCTTTAAATGTGAAGGGATTTTACATTAGAGGCTACAACTTAAGTTAGTATCCTCAGACTGATTTGTGGGAGCAGTACAAGTGCATCAAACAGAATATAGTATGGACATTGAGTGGCCTCAATTAAATTTAGAAAAGTTCCAACCTTCCCATTAAAATCAAAATGTTGATTTAATAAAAACAAAATATTTGTTTGTGAATTGAATTAAATATTTCATCTTTTGTGTATATGTTTGACGAGTGCTTGTTTCTGTATCTTTTGTGTATTGTTTTGCTTTTCCAATCAGCGAAAATGCTTAGATGAGGGTCCCTGCCTTACAATAATGACTCAGTGGGGTCCCCGGGTTTCAATACTGATTCAATGGGGGTCTCCGGGTTCCAGTAATGATTTATTTGGGGTCCACAGAAGACAAAAGGTTAAGAACCACTGACCTAGATGATATGTTATTATTCGGTATTTGCAGAGTCGATATATATGTGCAGGTGATTATTATCGACCTCGATAGTGTGGCTTGCAACCATTTGACATATATCTGCTCCTCCCCTGTATGAACCATGTGCGCCAGTGCGTGATTCACTCTCCTGTCTGAAAGCATAAAAAAAGAAATGTATGTTATCTTAAATATTTTTCTAAAACACCTATACACACCGAGGGGTTGCACAGCACTAAGGATAGTGAGAAATCCAGGTAGGTTCACAATAATTGTCTTCATAATCTGTCTGGCCTCTCAGCAAATGTAGATTATTTGTAAACTTGTATGATTCGCTCCATGGACCAATCTCCTTGGTATGTATTTTTGGCTGACAGACAAGAGATTGAAAACCAGTGTATTATTGCTCTCACCTGCCAAGAACCATCCTAAATATGCTTCTTCCACTTACAGTATTAGTCAAAATGATAACAGGCTGGTGAAAAGTGTGCATTCTCTGAAATTCGCTCATAGCTGCAGGAAAGTTATGTGAGTTTGGGATTCGGCATCTGTGTTCGCAGGCTGACGGATGAGTCCAAGCTGGTGCGAGATGGCATCTCTCATCTGTGGTACTTAATCTAGCAAGGCATGCTGCAACAAACACACTTCCCCCTTTAAAAGAAAGAGACGCCAGCAGGTTTTGTGTGCAGTGGAATGTTTTACACTAGGGAGATCCGCGCATTCCTTCCAGTCATTACGGTTAATCATAGCAAGCCATCTTTAAAAGCAAACTTGAAAAAACTGCACACAAGAGGCGGCCCGTTTCATGTGTGGGTACCGGCACATCACCGAGCACCAGGCCTGGGGCAGAAATATGCTTTTGTGAGCCCATGTCTTTTTATTTCAATTTTGTACTATCTAAAAATCGGAAAATCCTGCAAAGAATGTCACTTCTCTCACCATTCCCCCATTCTCTTCCAGACCATATAATCGCTTTGACAAATTAATGTACAAAGGAGCATTCTGAAGCCTCTGTTCTTATGAGCCAGTGTGGAACAGAGCACTGTGTAGGTTCAAATGATAAAGTTTATAAAACACAATGGAGATCTTTACCGAGTCAGTGCGGATGTACACCAGCAAACTAACAGGATAGAACAATTCACACATGCTTCTTATGGCTGAATGCAGCCTGGTAAACTCGGAGAGTCTTTAAAGATGGACCTTTGTGCCTCTAATGTTTGATACACTGTAAGACTAAAACACATGTCCAGGCAACACTGTTCGAGCACTTACAAAAAAAGTTGTGGTTCCTTAAGAATTCCATTTACAGAACATAAACTGTAAGTACTATTGCAAGTTTTGGAAAGTTGCAGGTATGTATAAGCCCCCAAAAGTGGTGACATAGATTGTAACGTAAGGACACCTTCATCAGGGTAGCCCATGTATGATAATGATAAGGTTTATAAAGCGCACGATTGCCCAAAGGCGTCTTGGCGCTAATGCCTGCTAGATGCCTTGGCGATAATGTCTACTAGATGTCACTTCTGTGTCTGCTAGCTAAGTGCATGGATGTAAAAAGGCAAGTTTTGAGTTGTTTTCTAAAATGGAATACGTTGTGCTGTTCTTTGAGGTGCCGGGGAAGTTTGTTAACAAAGTTTACTGCTGGCGGAAGTAAAACTTCTGACACCCCAAGTCTCTTTATCAAGTCTCTACTGTTCTTGATGTAACTGAGTTAAGAGCTCTCCTAGGTGTGTGTGATTTGAATTTTGTTTTAAGGTACTCAGGGCCTGTGCCGTGAAGAGATTTGTGGGTGGTGCATAATGCCTTGAAGGCTTTTCGCTTCCTAGTTAGGAAGCCTATGTAACTCCCACAATGTGAGAAAGGCTGATTTAAGCTTTAGGATTCTCGTTAAGTGATGGACTGCTGCTAAGTCCTCTCCCTGCCCAGAACATAGTGCACCCAACAGGGAAAAGAGACAGATTCTGCAAGAAACTGACGAAGTGTGCGCGTTCATGAAGGGAGAGGGATGCAAGGGTGGACATGGGTCATTTGGACAAAAAGGCCAAGGGCATGCTGGGCAGTGCAGACGGCAGAAGTGAGGGGCATGGGACAGGTGACAGGATTGGGGGTGCATAAGAATAATGACGATGGGAACCAGAGGTGTAGAGTGAGCAGGCAGGGGATCAGAGTGCTGATACTGATTGTGGGGCCAGTGGTGAAGGAGACCCTGTAGGTTGCTGCAGCCTGGAGGGGGAGAGGGCGTTGATGCCACTGCGTGAGAGTGAACAACGTAAAGGTGGCTACAAGGGATTTTGTTTTTGATCTTACTCTGATGATATATAAATTCCTGGTTCTTTCAATGAAACCAAACGTATCCTCAGGATTACTCCACAAACTTTTTAGACACTCCTAACAAATGATACATTCATTGTTGAGAGATTTGATAAGTAAACAGTGAATAGTAAAAAGGCACACAGCAGGGAGGGTATTGTATTAAAAAGAATTGTTTATGTAGATATAAATCATGAAGAATCACAAAAATCAATTATAATGGGGATATAAATTGAACAAAACTATACAAAAACTATTATGAATGGCAATGAACAGAAATTGAAATGACAATTCATAACAGTAACATCAGCTCCAATAATTGAAAAAGGAAACCAAATTCAAAGGTATATCTTGGTGTCCTATGGCAACAATGCCTGGGGAGATGATGTTGGTGTCGACGTTTCGGTCTTTTGGGCTGAAGTCAACAAGACCATCATCAGGACTAGTTAATTTTGAAAAACGAACCCCCTGTACAAAAAATAACATACAATTACATACACTTCAAAAATGTGGTGATTAAAAGTTATACATCCACAAATTTTTTTTTTACAATTTACACCCTATTTCCTAAAGTGCTGTGTGCGTCGCATCCTATTGATGGACAAACTATACTAAAACCATCTTATTCCAGCACAATTATTGTAAAAGAATTTTGTAAAAAACATGGAGCATTCATTGTTTATATGTTGTTTAAATCTTTAAATTATTTCTATTTTGTAAACCAAGGACTTATTCAACTCACTTGAATGGACCAGTGAAAATAATAGCTCCTAGGAAATCACATGGAGTTTGAAAATCGAGTGCTTCTGAGTGGACACTAGAAAAACATGTATTTAGAAATTAGTCTGGTACTCCTCAAGCAATGAGGTGTTTGAATCAAGGTATAACAATGTAGCATTGGGCATACCTCGGCGGGAAACTTGGTCTAGTCTAAGAAGCTTTTCCGTAAGTTAGGTTCTCGTGCGATTAGTTTTGAGTGGGTAAAAAGAAAAATGAGACCTGAAATGACATAAATCAAATGCCTTATGTCTGGCTGTTCAAAAGCAGAGAAAGTTATGTTTGCCCAATTTTAGAAACAAACGTACCTGTGCTTGTTGCGGCAAGTGTATATACTTTTGATGGATCGCGATGGATCAAAGTGTGTAGATCTCACGAATGACGGTGATTTAGTTCGCCAGAGCTATGGGATAAAGTAATGCACTTTCTTAGCTAGTGTCTAAAAGAATCTACAATTTATAGCGACGTGAAATACTGAATGTTAGTCTATATCCATTCCCAGGTGTGGGGATAAAGAAAAAGCGCTTTAACGCTAACTTTTATCTTCATGTCAATGATCTGTATGTCAGAAAGTTTATTTAAAAACACATTGGCACCTCTACAGGAACCAAATGTAGGTCACAGAACAAAGGCCGATTTTGCGTTTCTATGGTCTTAACATGGTTTAACTTCTAGAAAATTTAACCATGTCTAGAAAGACAGACACACTGTTATCGCGAGGGGTTTCCACGTACCGTCGATAATGGGCATACTGTGCCAGATTGTCCCAAATAAATGGAGTAGAGTTTTAGAAAGCCAGAAAAAGACATTAAAAAAGGAGAAGGTAACGCTAGTTGGAGTTAGAACTAAAAATAGTTCATTGAGCGTACAGTGCTCGCAAGGCATTACTTACGTCTTTGTTCTAGTTGGGGTAGGAGGTTAATAAATCACTCCTCGAAGGAACACACGAGTCGTCTGGTAAACACGATAGTCGTCTTGCAACAAAGTATCCGACTGAGCTAACGCTATTTAAACAATGTAACCCGGAAGTTCTCGAGATGTCACAGGCTCCGTTTGGTAAATGGAGTTGCATTCCAAAACGGCGGCCATTTTAGAGTGGAGTGTGTTTCAAGAATGAGAGGCTAAAGTATGGTGTTTTCCCTCTCATGTATACCTAATGGATTATATAGGTTAGGTTTTAACTTTTAGCGAAGTTGAGGATCAGTCGACCAATTATAGTAAGGACATTAATTATAAACCCGATTCAGAAAAGGGGGTGGTGATGAACAGAGTGTCTGAATTAAGCAGACCACTCTTACCCAGTCCAAAGATCAGGGCTTGATCCATCACCGTTATTTATCTCACTGCACCATCCCAGCTCAGAACCTGGCTATATGCAAATCAGTCTGTCCCTGGCCCAGTGCATCATGGGAAGAGGGCAGACTAAACTACCAAGCCAGTTCTTCACCAGAAAGGAGACAAGCTACCGGGGACGGTTTCTGGCATTTCAGCCGTCTTCGGCCCGGCTTGCTTGAATCCTGATGGTGCAGTGAGAAAGGGACTCATGTCTGAGTATACCCTGCCACACCTATAGTGGCCAAAAACGATTCAGAAAAGGGGGTGGTGATGAACAGAGTGTCTGAATTAAGCAGACCACTCTTACCCAGTCCAAAGATCAGGGCTTGATCCATCACCGTTATTTATCTCACTGCACCATCCCAGCTCAGAACCTGGCTATATGCAAATCAGTCTGTCCCTGGCCCAGTGCATCATGGGAACAGGGCAGACTAAACTACCAAGCCAATTCTTCACCAGAAAGGAGACAAGCTACCGGGGACCGGTTTCTGGCATTTCAGCCGTCTTCGGCCTGGCTTGCTTGAATCCTGATGGTGCAGTGAGAAAGGGACTCATGTCTGAGTATACCCTGCCACACCTATAGTGGCCAAAAACGATTCAGAAAAGGGGGTGGTGATGAACAGAGTGTCTGAATTAAGCAGACCACTCTTACCCAGTCCAAAGATCAGGGCTTGATCCATCACCGTTATTTATCTCACTGCACCATCCCAGCTCAGAACCTGGCTATATGCAAATCAGTCTGTCCCTGGCCCAGTGCATCATGGGAAGAGGGCAGACTAAACTACCAAGCCAGTTCTTCACCAGAAAGGAGACACGCTACCGGGGACGGTTTCTGGCATTTCAGCCGTCTTCGGCCCGGCTTGCTTGAATCCTGATGGTGCAGTGAGAAAGGGACTCATGTCTGAGTATACCCTGCCACACCTATAGTGGCCAAAAACGATTCAGAAAAGGGGGTGGTGATGAACAGAGTGTCTGAATTAAGCAGACCACTCTTACCCAGTCCAAAGATCAGGGCTTGATCCATCACCGTTATTTATCTCACTGCACCATCCCAGCTCAGAACCTGGCTATATGCAAATCAGTCTGTCCCTGGCCCAGTGCATCATGGGAACAGGGCAGACTAAACTACCAAGCCAATTCTTCACCAGAAAGGAGACAAGCTACCGGGGACCGGTTTCTGGCATTTCAGCCGTCTTCGGCCTGGCTTGCTTGAATCCTGATGGTGCAGTGAGAAAGGGACTCATGTCTGAGTATACCCTGCCACACCTATAGTGGCCAAAAACGATTCAGAAAAGGGGGTGGTGATGAACAGAGTGTCTGAATTAAGCAGACCACTCTTACCCAGTCCAAAGATCAGGGCTTGATCCATCACCGTTATTTATCTCACTGCACCATCCCAGCTCAGAACCTGGCTATATGCAAATCAGTCTGTCCCTGGCCCAGTGCATCATGGGAACAGGGCAGACTAAACTACCAAGCCAATTCTTCACCAGAAAGGAGACAAGCTACCGGGGACCGGTTTCTGGCATTTCAGCCGTCTTCGGCCCGGCTTGCTTGAATCCTGATGGTGCAGTGAGAAAGGGACTCATGTCTGAGTATACCCTGCCACACCTATAGTGGCCAAAAACGATTCAGAAAAGGGGGTGGTGATGAACAGAGTGTCTGAATTAAGCAGACCACTCTTACCCAGTCCAAAGATCAGGGCTTGATCCATCACCGTTATTTATCTCACTGCACCATCCCAGCTCATAACCTGGCTATATGCAAATCAGTCTGTCCCTGGCCCAGTGCATAATGGGAACAGGGCAGACTAAACTACCAAGCCAATTCTTCACCAGAAAGGAGACAAGCTACTGGGGACCGGTTTCTGGCATTTCAGCCGTCTTCGGCCCGGCTTGCTTGAATCCTGATGGTGCAGTGAGAAAGGGACTCATGTCTGAGTATATCCTGCCACACCTATAGTGGCCAAAAACGATTCAGAAAAGGGGGTGGTGATGAACAGAGTGTCTGAATTAAGCAGACCACTCTTACCCAGTCCAAAGATCAGGGCTTGATCCATCACCGTTATTTATCTCACTGCACCATCCCAGCTCAGAACCTGGCTATATGCAAATCAGTCTGTCCCTGGCCCAGTGCATCATGGGAACAGGGCAGACTAAACTACCAAGCCAATTCTTCACCAGAAAGGAGACAAGGTACCGGGGACCGGTTTCTGGCATTTCAGCCGTCTTCGGCCCGGCTTGCTTGAATCCTGATGGTGCAGTGAGAAAGGGACTCATGTCTGAGTATACCCTGCCACACCTATAGTGGCCAAAAACGATTCAGAAAAGGGGGTGGTGATGAACAGAGTGTCTGAATTAAGCAGACCACTCTTACTCAGTCCAAAGATCAGGGTTTGATCCATCACCGTTATTTATCTCACTGCACCATCCCAGCTCATAACCTGGCTATATGCAAATCAGTCTGTCCCTGGCCCAGTGCATAATGGGAACAGGGCAGACTAAACTACCAAGCCAATTCTTCACCAGAAAGGAGACAAGCTACTGGGGACCGGTTTCTGGCATTTCAGCCGTCTTCGGCCCGGCTTGCTTGAATCCTGATGGTGCAGTGAGAAAGGGACTCATGTCTGAGTATATCCTGCCACACCTATAGTGGCCAAAAACGATTCAGAAAAGGGGGTGGTGATGAACAGAGTGTCTGAATTAAGCAGACCACTCTTACCCAGTCCAAAGATCAGGGCTTGATCCATCACCGTTATTTATCTCACTGCACCATCCCAGCTCAGAACCTGGCTATATGCAAATCAGTCTGTCCCTGGCCCAGTGCATCATGGGAACAGGGCAGACTAAACTACCAAGCCAATTCTTCACCAGAAAGGAGACAAGGTACCGGGGACCGGTTTCTGGCATTTCAGCCGTCTTCGGCCCGGCTTGCTTGAATCCTGATGGTGCAGTGAGAAAGGGACTCATGTCTGAGTATACCCTGCCACACCTATAGTGGCCAAAAACGATTCAGAAAAGGGGGTGGTGATGAACAGAGTGTCTGAATTAAGCAGACCACTCTTACTCAGTCCAAAGATCAGGGTTTGATCCATCACCGTTATTTATCTCACTGCACCATCCCAGCTCAGAACCTGGCTATATGCAAATCAGTCTGTCCCTGGCCCAGTGCATCATGGGAACAGGGCAGACTAAACTACCAAGCCAATTCTTCACCAGAAAGGAGACAAGGTACCGGGGACCGGTTTCTGGCATTTCAGCCGTCTTCGGCCCGGCTTGCTTGAATCCTGATGGTGCAGTGAGAAAGGGACTCATGTCTGAGTATACCCTGCCACACCTATAGTGGCCAAAAACGATTCAGAAAAGGGGGTGGTGATGAACAGAGTGTCTGAATTAAGCAGACCACTCTTACCCAGTCCAAAGATCAGGGTTTGATCCATCACCGTTATTTATCTCACTGCACCATCCCAGCTCAGAACCTGGCTATATGCAAATCAGTCTGTCCCTGGCCCAGTGCATCATGGGAACAGGGCAGACTAAACTACCAAGCCAATTCTTCACCAGAAAGGAGACAAGCTACTGGGGACCGGTTTCTGGCATTTCAGCCGTCTTCAGCCCGGTTTGCTTGAATACTGATGGTGCAGTGAGAAAGTGACTCATGTCTGAGTATATCCTGCCACACCTATAGTGGCCAAAAACGATTCAGAAAAGGGGGTGGTGATGAACAGAGTGTCTGAATTAAGCAGACCACTCTTACCCAGTCCAAAGATCAGGGCTTGATCCATCACCATTATTTATCTCACTGCACCATCCCAGCTCAGAACCCGGCTATACGCAAATCAGTCTGTCCCTGGCCCAGTGCATCATGGGAACAGGGCAGACTAAACTACCAAGCCAATTCTTCACCAGAAAGGAGACAAGCTACCGGGGACCGGTTTCTGGCATTTCAGCAGTCTTCGGCCCGGCTTGCTTGAATCCTGATGGTGCAGTGAGAAAGGGACTCATGTCTGAGTATACCCTGCCACACCTATAGTGGCCAAAAACGATTCAGTTAAGGGGGTGGTGATGAACAGAGTGTCTGAATTAAGCAGACCACTCTTACCCAGTCCAAAGATCAGGGCTTGATCCATCACCGTTATTTATCTCACTGCACCATCCCAGCTCAGAACCTGGCTATATGCAAATCAGTCTGTCCCTGGCCCAGTGCATCATGGGAACAGGGCAGACTAAACTACCAAGCCAATTCTTCACCAGAAAGGAGACAAGCTACCGGGGACCGGTTTCTGGCATTTCAGCCGTCTTCGGCCCGGCTTGCTTGAATCCTGATGGTGCAGTGAGAAAGGGACTCATGTCTGAGTATACCCTGCCACACCTATAGTGGCCAAAAACGATTCAGAAAAGGGGGTGGTGATGAACAGAGTGTCTGAATTAAGCAGACCACTCTTACCCAGTCCAAAGATCAGGGCTTGATCCATCACCGTTATTTATCTCACTGCACCATCCCAGCTCAGAACCTGGCTATATGCAAATCAGTCTGTCCCTGGCCCAGTGCATCATGGGAACAGGGCAGACTAAACTACCAAGCCAATTCTTCACCAGAAAGGAGACAAGCTACCGGGGACCGGTTTCTGGCATTTCAGCCGTCTTCGGCCCGGCTTGCTTGAATCCTGATGGTGCAGTGAGAAAGGGACTCATGTCTGAGTATACCCTGCCACACCTATAGTGGCCAAAAACGATTCAGAAAAGGGGGTGGTGATGAACAGAGTGTCTGAATTAAGCAGACCACTCTTACCCAGTCCAAAGATCAGGGCTTGATCCATCACCGTTATTTATCTCACTGCACCATCCCAGCTCAGAACCTGGCTATATGCAAATCAGTCTGTCCCTGGCCCAGTGCATCATGGGAACAGGGCAGACTAAACTACCAAGCCAATTCTTCACCAGAAAGGAGACAAGCTACCGGGGACCGGTTTCTGGCATTTCAGCCGTCTTCGGCCCGGCTTGCTTGAATCCTGATGGTGCAGTGAGAAAGGGACTCATGTCTGAGTATACCCTGCCACACCTATAGTGGCCAAAAACGATTCATAGAAGGGGGTGGTGATGAACAGAGTGTCTGAAGTAAGCAGACCACTCTTACCCAGTCCAAAGATCAGGGCTTGATCCATCACCGTTATTTATCTCACTGCACCATCCCAGCTCAGAACCTGGCTATATGCAAATCAGTCGGTCCCTGGCCCAGTGCATCATGGGAACAGGGCAGACTAAACTACCAAGCCAATTCTTCACCAGAAAGGAGACAAGCTACCGGGGACCGGTTTCTGGCATTTCAGCCGTCTTCGGCCCGGCTTGCTTGAATCCTGATGGTGCAGTGAGAAAGGGACTCATGTCTGAGTATACCCTGCCACACCTATAGTGGCCAAAAACGATTCAGAAAAGGGGGTGGTGATGAACAGAGTGTCTGAATTAAGCAGACCACTCTTACCCAGTCCAAAGATCAGGGCTTGATCCATCACCGTTATTTATCTCACTGCACCATCCCAGCTCAGAACCTGGCTATATGCAAATCAGTCTGTCCCTGGCCCAGTGCATCATGGGAACAGGGCAGACTAAACTACAAAGCCAATTCTTCACCAGAAAGGAGACAAGCTACCGGGGACCGGTTTCTGGCATTTCAGCCGTCTTCGGCCCGGCTTGCTTGAATCCTGATGGTGCAGTGAGAAAGGGACTCATGTCTGAGTATACCCTGCCACACCTATAGTGGCCAAAAACGATTCAGAAAAGGGGGTGGTGATGAACAGAGTGTCTGAATTAAGCAGACCACTCTTACCCAGTCCAAAGATCAGGGCTTGATCCATCACCGTTATTTATCTCACTGCACCATCCCAGCTCAGAACCTGGCTATATGCAAATCAGTCTGTCCCTGGCCCAGTGCATCATGGGAACAGGGCAGACTAAACTACCAAGCCAATTCTTCACCAGAAAGGAGACAAGCTACCGGGGACCGGTTTCTGGCATTTCAGCCGTCTTCGGCCCGGCTTGCTTGAATCCTGATGGTGCAGTGAGAAAGGGACTCATGTCTGAGTATACCCTGCCACACCTATAGTGGCCAAAAACGATTCAGAAAAGGGGGTGGTGATGAACAGAGTGTCTGAATTAAGCAGACCACTCTTACCCAGTCCAAAGATCAGGGCTTGATCCATCACCGTTATTTATCTCACTGCACCATCCCAGCTCAGAACCTGGCTATATGCAAATCAGTCTGTCCCTGGCCCAGTGCATCATGGGAACAGGGCAGACTAAACTACCAAGCCAATTCTTCACCAGAAAGGAGACAAGCTACCGGGGACCGGTTTCTGGCATTTCAGCCGTCTTCGGCCCGGCTTGCTTGAATCCTGATGGTGCAGTGAGAAAGGGACTCATGTCTGAGTATACCCTGCCACACCTATAGTGGCCAAAAACGATTCATAGAAGGGGGTGGTGATGAACAGAGTGTCTGAAGTAAGCAGACCACTCTTACCCAGTCCAAAGATCAGGGCTTGATCCATCACCGTTATTTATCTCACTGCACCATCCCAGCTCAGAACCTGGCTATATGCAAATCAGTCGGTCCCTGGCCCAGTGCATCATGGGAACAGGGCAGACTAAACTACCAAGCCAATTCTTCACCAGAAAGGAGACAAGCTACCGGGGACCGGTTTCTGGCATTTCAGCCGTCTTCGGCCCGGCTTGCTTGAATCCTGATGGTGCAGTGAGAAAGGGACTCATGTCTGAGTATACCCTGCCACACCTATAGTGGCCAAAAACGATTCAGAAAAGGGGGTGGTGATGAACAGAGTGTCTGAATTAAGCAGACCACTCTTACCCAGTCCAAAGATCAGGGCTTGATCCATCACCGTTATTTATCTCACTGCACCATCCCAGCTCAGAACCTGGCTATATGCAAATCAGTCTGTCCCTGGCCCAGTGCATCATGGGAACAGGGCAGACTAAACTACCAAGCCAATTCTTCACCAGAAAGGAGACAAGCTACCGGGGACCGGTTTCTGGCATTTCAGCCGTCTTCGGCCCGGCTTGCTTGAATCCTGATGGTGCAGTGAGAAAGGGACTCATGTCTGAGTATACCCTGCCACACCTATAGTGGCCAAAAACGATTCAGAAAAGGGGGTGGTGATGAACAGAGTGTCTGAATTAAGCAGACCACTCTTACCCAGTCCAAAGATCAGGGCTGGATCCATCACCGTTATTTATCTCACTGCACCATCCCAGCTCAGAACCTGGCTATATGCAAATCAGTCTGTCCCTGGCCCAGTGCATCATGGGAACAGGGCAGACTAAACTACCAAGCCAATTCTTCACCAGAAAGGAGACAAGCTACCGGGGACCGGTTTCTGGCATTTCAGCCGTCTTCGGCCCGGCTTGCTTGAATCCTGATGGTGCAGTGAGAAAGGGACTCATGTCTGAGTATACCCTGCCACACCTATAGTGGCCAAAAACGATTCAGAAAAGGGGGTGGTGATGAACAGAGTGTCTGAATTAAGCAGACCACTCTTACCCAGTTCAAAGATCAGGGCTTGATCCATCACCGTTATTTATCTCACTGCACCATCCCAGCTCAGAACCTGGCTATATGCAAATCAGTCTGTCCCTGGCCCAGTGCATCATGGGAACAGGGCAGACTAAACTACCAAGCCAATTCTTCACCAGAAAGGAGACAAACTACCGGGGACCGGTTTCTGGCATTTCAGCCGTCTTCGGCCCGGCTTGCTTGAATCCTGATGGTGCAGTGAGAAAGGGACTCATGTCTGAGTATACCCTGCCACACCTATAGTGGCCAAAAACGATTCAGTTAAGGGAGTGGTGATGAACAGAGTGTCTGAATTAAGCAGACCACTCTTACCCAGTCCAAAGATCAGGGCTTGATCCATCACCGTTATTTATCTCACTGCACCATCCCAGCTCAGAACCTGGCTATATGCAAATCAGTCTGTCCCTGGCCCAGTGCATCATGGGAACAGGGCAGACTAAACTACCAAGCCAATTCTTCACCAGAAAGGAGACAAGCTACCGAGGACCGGTTTCTGGCATTTCAGCCGTCTTCGGCCCGGCTTGCTTGAATCCTGATGGTGCAGTGAGAAAGGGACTCATGTCTGAGTATACCCTGCCACACCTATAGTGGCCAAAAACGATTCAGAAAAGGTGGTGGTGATGAACAGAGTGTCTGAATTAAGCAGACCACTCTTACCCAGTCCAAAGATCAGGGCTTGATCCATCACCGTTATTTATCTCACTGCACCATCCCAGCTCAGAACCTGGCTATATGCAAATCAGTCTGTCCCTGGCTCAGTGCATCATGGGAACAGGGCAGACTAAACTACCAAGCCAATTCTTCACCAGAAAGGAGACAAGCTACCGGGGACCGGTTTCTGGCATTTCAGCCGTCTTCGGCCCGGCTTGCTTGAATCCTGATGGTGCAGTGAGAAAGGGACTCATGTCTGAGTATACCCTGCCACACCTATAGTGGCCAAAAACGATTCAGAAAAGGGGGTGGTGATGAACAGAGTGTCTGAATTAAGCAGACCACTCTTACCCAGTCCAAAGATCAGGGCTTGATCCATCACCGTTATTTATCTCACTGCACCATCCCAGCTCAGAACCTGGCTATATGCAAATCAGTCTGTCCCTGGCCCAGTGCATCATGGGAACAGGGCAGACTAAACTACCAAGCCAATTCTTCACCAGAAAGGAGACAAGCTACCGGGGACCGGTTTCTGGCATTTCAGCCGTCTTCGGCCTGGCTTGCTTGAATCCTGATGGTGCAGTGAGAAAGGGACTCATGTCTGAGTATACCCTGCCACACCTATAGTGGCCAAAAACGATTCAGAGAAGGGGGTGGTGATGAACAGAGTGTCTGAAGTAAGCAGACCACTCTTACCCAGTCCAAAGATCAGGGCTTGATCCATCACCGTTATTTAATTCACTGCACCATCCCAGCTCAGAACCTGGCTATATGCAAATCAGTCGGTCCCTGGCCCAGTGCATCATAGGAACAGGGCAGACTAAACTACCAAGCCAATTCTTCACCAGAAAGGAGACAAGCTACCGGGGACCGGTTTCTGGCATTTCAGCCGTCTTCGGCCCGGCTTGCTTGAATCCTGATGGTGCAGTGAGAAAGGGACTCATGTCTGAGTATACCCTGCCACACCTATAGTGGCCAAAAACGATTCAGAAAAGGGGGTGGTGATGAACAGAGTGTCTGAATTAAGCAGACCACTCTTACCCAGTCCAAAGATCAGGGCTTGATCCATCACCGTTATTTATCTCACTGCACCATCCCAGCTCAGAACCTGGCTATATGCAAATCAGTCTGTCCCTGTCCCAGTGCATCATGGGAACAGGGCAGACTAAACTACCAAGCCAATTCTTCACCAGAAAGGAGACAAGCTACCGGGGACCGGTTTCTGGCATTTCAGCCGTCTTCGGCCCGGCTTGCTTGAATCCTGATGGTGCAGTGAGAAAGGGACTCATGTCTGAGTATACCCTGCCACACCTATAGTGGCCAAAAACGATTCAGAAAAGGGGGTGGTGATGAACAGAGTGTCTGAATTAAGCAGACCACTCTTACCCAGTCCAAAGATCAGGGCTTGATCCATCACCGGTATTTATCTCACTGCACCATCCCAGCTCAGAACCTGGCTATATGCAAATCAGTCTGTCCCTGGCCCAGTGCATCATGGGAACAGGGCAGACTAAACTACCAAGCCAATTCTTCACCAGAAAGGAGACAAGCTACCGGGGACCGGTTTCTGGCATTTCAGCCGTCTTCGGCCCGGCTTGCTTGAATCCTGATGGTGCAGTGAGAAAGGGACTCATGTCTGAGTATGCCCTGCCACACCTATAGTGGCCAAAAGCGATTCAGAAAAGGGGGTGGTGATGAACAGAGTGTCTGAATTAAGCAGACCACTCTTACCCAGTCCAAAGATCAGGGCTTGATCCATCACCGTTATTTATCTCACTGCACCATCCCAGCTCAGAACCTAGCTATATGCAAATCAGTCTGTCCCTGGCCCAGTGCATCATGGGAACAGGGCAGACTAAACTACCAAGCCAATTCTTCACCAGAAAGGAGACAAGCTACCGGGGACCGGTTTCTGGCATTTCAGCCGTCTTCGGCCCGGCTTGCTTGAATCCTGATGGTGCAGTGAGAAAGGGACTCATGTCTGAGTATACCCTGCCACACCTATAGTGGCCAAAAACGATTCAGAAAAGGGGGTGGTGATGAACAGAGTGTCTGAATTAAGCAGACCACTCTTACCCAGTCCAAAGATCAGGGCTTGATCCATCACCGTTATTTATCTCACTGCACCATCCCAGCTCAGAACCTGGCTATATGCAAATCAGTCTGTCCCTGGCCCAGTGCATCATGGGAACAGGGCAGACTAAACTACCAAGCCAATTCTTCACCAGAAAGGAGACAAGCTACCGGGGACCGGTTTCTGGCATTTCAGCCGTCTTCGGCCCGGCTTGCTTGAATCCTGATGGTGCAGTGAGAAAGGGACTCATGTCTGAGTATACCCTGCCACACCTAAAGTGGCCAAAAACGATTCAGAAGGGTATACTCAGATGTGAGTCCCTTGCTCATTGCACCATCAGGATTCAAGCAAGCCGGGCCGAAGACGGCTGTAATGCCAGAAACCGGTCCCCGGAAGCTTGTTTCCTTCCCAGTGAAAGAATTGGCTTTGTAGTTTGGTTTGCCCTGTTCCCATCATGCACTGGGACAAGAACAGACTAATTTGCATACAGCCAGGTTCTGAGCTGGGATGGTGCAGTGAGCTAAAAAACGGTGTTGGATCTAGCCCTGATCTCTTGACTGGGTGAGAGTATTCTGCTTAATTCAGAAACTCTGTCCATCACCACCCCTTGTTGTTTAATTATTTTGTCCACCATAAGCGTGGAAGGGTGTACTCAGATGTGAGTCCCTTGCTCATTGCACCATCAGGATTCAAGCAAGCCGGGCCGAAGACGGCTGTAATGCCAGAAACCGGTCCCCGGAAGCTTGTTTCCTTCCCAGTGAAAGAATTGGCTTTGTAGTTTGGTTTGCCCTGTTCCCATCATGCACTGGGACAGGAACAGACTAATTTGCATACAGCCAGGTTCTGAGCTGGGATGGTGCAGTGAGCTAAAAAAAAAAGGTGTTGGATCTAGCCCTGATCTCTTGACTGGGTGAGAGTATTCTGCTTAATTCAGAAACTCTGTCCATCACCACCCCTTGTTGTTTAATTATTGATTATAAACCCAGCATTCAGATAGTAGGTTTTAAATTTTGAACGAAGTTGAGAATAAATCGACCAATTATAGTAATTTTCTATTTTCTATTTAAAAATATTTATACAGCGCACGTACACCAGCGGTTTCATGGCGCTAGACTGACAGAGAGCTAAACATGAGGGGAGAAGCTGGGGGAGTTAGTTAAGAAACTTTGCAAAAAGATGTGCCTTGAGCTGTTTCCGGAACAATAGATACGAGGTGGAGGCTCTAAGCTCCAGAGGCAGTGAGTTCCAGAGGATCGGGGCGAGGGTCGCGAACTTAGAGCCTCCCCATTTCTTCCTCCGGAACCGTGGGACCGTAAGAAGTGATAGGGTAGAGGACCGCAGTTCCCTGGCGGGAACATAGGGAATAATTTCAGATGAAATGAAAGCCGGGGCCGTGCCCAGTCGAGCCTGAAAGATGATAGAGGCAAGCTTGAACTGGACACGGGCACAGACCGGGAGCCAGTGTAGGGATTTCAGAAGGGGAGTGACATGATGGGATTTGGGGAGTTTAAACACCAGGCGCGCCGCCTGGTTTTGGATCTGCTGCAACCGCCGAAGACTATATGCAGGAATACCTGCATATAGGGCGTTGCCGTAATCCAGGCGGGACACGACCATGGCAAGGGTAATCAGTTTAAGTGCATCAAATGAGAAAAAGCGGGACACCTTGCGTATGGTACGCAGTGCCAGAAAGGAAGAGGAAACCACGGAGCTGACCTGAGAGTGAAGGGTGAGTTGGGAGTTAAGCTTGATGCCAAGAGTTTTTACAGAGGTCGAGGGGACAGGCGGGGGACCAAGGGAAGGGGGCCAAAAGATGGGGGACCAGGGGCTGGATGAACCACCCGTCAACACCAGCTCTGTTTTGTCTGGGTTGAGTTTGAGATGATTGTGGTTCATCCAGTCGCGGATGTGGATCATGATGGTTTGAAAGTTAAGAGCAGAGTCAGGGTTAAAGACAAGCTGGAGGTCGTCCGCTTAATTAAATACGGCGACCTCCATTTGTTGCAGTGAAAAAATAAGAGGGGAAATGTATAGGTTGAAGAGGAGGGGGGAAAGGGAGGAGCCTTGGGGAACCCCGCACTGAACATTACGGAAGTCCGCAGTGAAGTCACCCAGGCGGACAGCCTGGGTGCGGTCCCTCAGGAAGGAGGATAGCCAGACCAGAGCCGTACCCCCGATCCCTGCCGCCCTGACACGGGAGAGCAGGATGGAATGATCCACCGTGTCAAAAGCGGCTGAGAGATCGAGGAGGACTAAGGCCTGAGGTTGATTGGTGTCCATACCCTCCCTGAGGTTGTCAAGGACCGAAAGTACTACGGACTCCGTAGAGTGTGCGGGGCGAAACCCAGCCTGGCGGGGGGCAAGGACCCCATTCTTCTCCACGAAAGAGCTCAAGGCAGAAGTAACATGGCGCTCGAGAACTTTCGCCAGAAACGGCAGGAGAGAAATGGGACGGAAATTGGCTGGAACTGAGGGATCAGCGCCCGGTTTTTTCAGTATGGGGACGATGACGGCAGATTTAAGTGATTCAGGTACCACGCCCTGAGACAGAGAACTGTTGAGAGCGTGGAGAGGGGGGCCAGGACAGCTGAGGAAGATGTGACGATGTGACGAAGAATATGGGCTGGGCAGGGATCCAGAGGGGAACTAGATTTGACAAGTGGGATTATAGCAGTCAGAGATTCTTGAGTAAGAGGTGGAAGAGCAGTGAGATGTGCCTTGGGGGGAGGGCATTGTGGGTCCACAAAAGAGAGGGAAGGGGCGGGGATATTGGCTTTGATAATGGCAATTTTTTGGATAAAGAAGTGATTAAGGGAGTGACAGAGATTCAGTGAAGGGGTAGGTTTGAGGGAGGTTCTGTCCGAGAATGCCAAGTTATGGATGATCGAAAAGATTTCCTTCGATTTGTTTTCGGCTGCGAGTATTTTGGAGGAAAAGTAGATGGTTTTCGCCTCCAAGATGTTTTTTTTATAGAGAGCCAAGATGTTGGTGAACTCTAGTCGCAAGAGTGGGCAATAATTTTTCCTCCAGGCTCGCTCCGCGCGGCGAACCGCTAGTTTAGTGGTTTTAAGATCTTGGTTGAACCACTTATTGGCATCCTTCTCACGTTTGGTAGAGACCCGCTTCAGGGGGGCGACAGCGTCACTACCTGTAGAGAGCCATTGACCAATGGCTGTGATCTGGGAGTGAGTAGGCAGGTTTTCCAAAAAGGGAAGGGAAGTGGCAAGTGAGGAAACTAGACTATCCGGGTCCACTCGGCCCCATGCTCGCACCCAGATGTTTTTTGGGAGTGAGGGTTTGACCTGGGGGTGGATGGGGAGAGAGAAAGAAATCAAGTGATGGTCCGACCAAGTGCAGGGCGAGACAGAAGGGGACTTAGTAAGGACATTAATTATGAACCCAGCATTCAGACAGTGAATCATTTTAGACGTATTTACATTTATATACAAAGGATGTTTTTGAACAATAAACAAAATATTGCCTCTAATTATAGCGTATATGTAAACACACAATGTCCTGAATTCAATTACAAAACTTATTTTCTACCTTACAGTTCTGCTTTTGTCATTTGAAAAACCATTGATTACACAAAACATATGGGAAACATGAGATCATTATAACTTAAAAAAAAGCATATCTAAGAAATTAGCTATTGATTGAAATTCATGGCGATTCTGATAATAGCAAGTTTATTCGTGACAGATCTTGTCTAAGCATAGAGGAAATCATGTGGAAACATTGATCAATTCTTATATCCAGCACAAATAGTGGCAAGAGTAGTAACACACACTACAATGTTTCTATACAAGTTATATAACGAATGTCTCTCTTTATGATATGTAATGTCAACACTACGGTGTTTCTATAAAGTTATCTAACGACAGTCTCTCTTTATGATATCAATTCTGTCTAGCATCAGTTCTGTCTAGCATCATATGTGATGTCAACAGTAATTCTTGGTCGATATCAGAGATCATTTTTGTTCTTCCATATTTTTGTTATTAAATGCTGAATATTACAAACCTAGATGCAGTTATAGTGTAGAATTATCAGTAGCATGACATGCATTAAAGAATGTGTACAGATGCTATTGCATGATGGATCTGGCTCAAGTTAGACATGCTAGGGTTTGCCATTCCAGACTTGAATTAAGGCCGTTCTTGACTGAGTCAGCTATGCAAATCCAACGTTGTTCTCTCAGTGTTAGGATATGGTCTACGCTATTCTGTCTGATTGAGGGTTTTATGACCTCTATGACCCACCATCTAAGGTCTTTGGCAGCATGTTTGGCACTTATGAAATGCTCTACCAATGGGGCATTCTCAGTTAGGCATCGAATTCTGGACTGATGTTGGAAGATACGCTGTTTTATTTTTTGGGTAGTTTTTCCAAAATATCTTAGGCCACAAGGGCATTCTATGCAATATACAACATTTGTTGTGTTGCAATTAGAAAAACTTTTCAGGGAGAAGGTTTTACCATTAAGTTGGAAGTCCTTGCAGGCTTCAGAAGTTTGACATGCTAAACAGCAATTACATTTATAATGTCCAATTAGGGGGATAAGTTGACGCATATTATCCACTCTATTTGTGTCTTTTTCTGTGTAGGCATGTACTAAGCGGTCTCTTAGATTACAACCTTGTTTAAAGGCAAACCTGGGTTTGTCATGTAGCTCAGGTAGATCTGACAGTAAAGACCACTGCTTGTTTATTAGTTTTTTGAGTTTGTTGGAGGCTGTTCCAAAGGTAGTCACACATACCAACTTATTTTCAGTGGTCTTGGTTCTAGTTACTAATAAGGCCTCTCTGTCATTGTACCACGCTCTTTTGAGGGAGCGTTTGAGTAATCTATTTGGGTATCCTCTGTTATGTAGTTTGAGTTTAAGCTTCTAGCATGTCTAACTTGAGCCAGATCCATCATGCAATAGCATCTGTACACATTCTTTAATGCATGTCATGCTACTGATAATTCTACACTATAACTGTGTTAGACCTGTCTGGCTTTTTGCTTAGTCCCTCCAATTTATTATTTATTTTGTCCCCTTTTTGCCCCTCATACCCTTAATAATTTTTGTGTCCACTAACTTTTTCTAGGTGTTGGTCAAGGGGATAGGTGTTCTTTCCCCCCTCATAATTTTTCACCTCAGGCCTAGAGGCCTGTTCTGACAGGAAAATAGTTGGAACCACAAAATGGTGGCTACCAACTGCCCTAACTGCCAAAACCCAGGACTTGCCCCATAGAGTAGTATAGGGCGTTCCAGAACCTTCTGGTCCCTTCTGGACTCCTGAGGGTCAGCCTATAAAAGGCGGAATGCTGGACAGCCATTTTGTCTTGCCAGAGAGAGTCAGCTGGAGGACAGGCTATCTTGGAAGGTGGGGGGAGGCTAGTGAAAGGGTTGACCTCCTGGACTGGGAAGCAGCCTAATTAATCCACTTCTCTACCCCTCCTTTGGGATCCTTGTCTTGTCCCCGCTGTGTATGGTTAAGGGAGACCCTGGGCGCCTGACTAATCCCTAGACTGGAAGAATAGGGAGGCGAACAGGAGAAGGAGACTACAGCACTGTGGGGTGCAGTCCTCTGCCCAGTGAAAAGACTATTGCTGAGAATCCCTCAAACGGAGGAGGGCTAATCCTTGTGCCCCCCCCCCTTTTATTCAGTCATCAGTGAAATCCTGCCCTGGTTACAGCGACTGTCCCCTAGTTTCATAATCCTACAGAGTGTCATCTCTCACCTGCTGTGGAGTGAAGCCAGCGCCTGGTGAGCTGCGCCGGATCAGTGGTTGAGCGCCACTGAGGAGAGCAGCGGGCGCTGAGGGAGCAGAGGCCAGGAGAAATCGGGCTGTTCCGCCCCTGTACCAGCGTGGGGATCGGCGCCGAGTTGTAGCTGAGGAAGCGAGTTCGAGGTGAGGAGCGGACCTAGAGGAATCCCTACGGACTTCCTGGAGTGGGCGGAGTACTGGAGAGAGCACCGGTAGGCGAGCGCGGGCTTCAGCGGGGAGACGCTTCCCCTTCGCGCATGCCCGGTTGTGCGCTCGGCTCTCTGAGGCGGAGCCAACTGTGAGGAGCAGTGTTCCCCCTCGATCGGTGCGAGGGAGAGTTGGAGAGTAACGCCGGGAGACCCACGGCGGCTGAGGCGAGTGGCAACTTCTCTCCCCTGCTCGAGCGCCGCTCGGTGTGGCTGGCGTGAGCGGGAGGGGAGGACTGTGAAGCCCAAAAGCGGCTTGGGAAGTACGGGAGACTGCTTCCTTCAATTTGACGCCACGCAGAGGAGTAGGCTCAAGCAGGGAAGGAGCGCTGAGAGGCCCCAAGGGCTGATTAACCTTGCCAGCGCTTGGCTCTTGGGTCCAGCCGAGTGATTTTCCCCCGCCCTGTGGTGTAGCCAGACTTCAACCGCCAGATCTCCTACAAGTAAGGAGGTGTTCTGCAGGGGGAAAGTGGCGCTAGAGCCTACAACGGAAAAACTCAGACACTGGTCATTTTCTTTCCACAGCTGTGTTGTGCAAAGTGGGGAGTAGTCGAGGAAACCAAGTGGAAAGGGGGAGTGCTGAAGGTGCCTGCTGGCTAAGTAAAGGCATAAGGTTCCTCATATAGATGGCTAGTGTCTAAGTAAACTTCTGGTTTAACTGAAAACCCTCCTTGCATGTGTACCTGGTTGGTGAGGTAGTGGTGTTGATGAGAAGAGTTTAGGGTGCCTCATTGAAGTCAAATCTGGTCAATGTTGGTGTCTTATTAAATGTGTTATTGATGATAATTACTGAAAAGAGTTAGCATCTCTGAAAGTAGAACTACTGATTTCATGACATCTGAATGTAATGAGCTGTACTTTTTCCACAGACAGAAAAGTGATATTATTGGTCCTGATCGAATGTATAACTTTCAATTGTGAATACTAAGAAGCTAAAGCAAAAGAGAATATTATTTTTATAAATCAGCTCATATTTTTCCATACTTTGGTGTAGCGTCATTTTTGTGTGTTATTGCGTGGATTTACTGCTGGGTGGTCTGCAACCTTCACACTTATGCCTCTAGGATTGTGACTTGCCCCTAGGCCAGGCTACCCTAGGTGACCTGACATCCCAGGTTCCAACAGATTGGTGTCTAGCGGTGGGATCCTGACTTGGTTGCAGCTACTCAATAGTAATTCAATGCAATACACTGGCCTACACCAGGAGTTTTCTCCTTGCGGCCCTCCTAATTTGAATTTTGTTTTTCCAAATTTGTTTCTGGTGGTGGGTGGAGGTTATCCTCAGGTCACGCTTCTTGGTTCTCTCCTGAGTGCTCATTTAATCCCATAGTGAAAGATGGAATTAAATTTTGAAGAGCTAGAATCCTACACTGTGACCCAACTCAAAGAATGGTGTCAGCAACAGGGGGTATTCTTCAAAAAAGGTGCCAGGAAAGGCGAGTTACTGACAAGCATAAGGGCATGGGTGGAAGCTCATTTAGTGGAGGAACCGGACACAGAAGAGAGTGACAGGGACACTGTCCTTGAGACTGCAATGTTGTACCAAGCTGGAGGGGGGAATCTGCTGACAGGTCCCAGGACACCTTCGAGGGTGGACAGCAGCGTCTCGGAGAGGGGTTTAACTGACGCCGAGCTGGAAGATAGGAGGGAGGAGAGGAGAATGAAATTGGAATTCGCTAGAATGGAAATGGAGAGGGAGGACAGGAGGTTAGCCCATGAACGAACCATAAAGGAGCTAGACCTTCAAGCCTTAACACTAAGGTCTCCTAATCCAGATAATGGTGGCAGCGAAAATAAAGTGAATACCAGGGAACCCAGACCCTATCTACCCAAGGATGTCATTGCCAGTTACACCACAGGCGATGACATTGCCAAATGGTTAGCCGCATATGAAGTTTCTTTAAGGGCTCACGGGATCTTAGAAACTCACTGGGGGGGTGGGCTGTATAAATACATGCCACCTGCTGGCAGGGACACCTTGTTGGCTCTGGAGCAGGATGAGCAAACCCACTACCCTACAATGAAAGTGGCACTGGTGAAAAAGTTTGGACTTACCCCGGAAAGATACAGACAGAAATTCCGGGGAAGTCACAAACTGAGTACCCAGAATTGGGTAGATTTCTTAGACTACGCCAAGAAAGCTTTGGAGGGTTGGGTCAAGGGCAGCGAGGTGAAGGATTATGAGGGGCTGTATGATCTATTTTTGAAAGAACACCTCCTCGAGAAATGTTTTCCCGAGCTGCGCCAACACCTGGTGGACAGCAAGCTGACCAATCCCCGGAAGCTTGCAGAGGAGGCGGATACCTGGGCAAGTACCCGGGTGTCCTCAAAGGGGACTGGAGGGGATTCTCAAAAAGCCGGACAGGGCGCCCCCCAGAAGAGGGAGGGGGGAGATAAAAAGAAGGAGTTCTCCAAAGGTCCCCAAAATAATTTCCAAGGAAAGGGAGCAGGTTTCACCCCTAAGGCAAACCCGCCCAGAAACCCTAATCCTGGCCAAAGCCAGCAGCCAAGGGTTCTCCACTGTTTTGAGTGTGGTGGTGTTGGACATTATAAGGGAGATGTCAGATGCCCAAAGAGACCACCCCCTCCCACCGGAGGAAAATCACCGGGAGTAGCTAGTGTAGCGCTCGGGGAGGAGTTGCCCTTAGATAAGGGGGGTGAGTGGGCGGGTGTCACCTTAGTGTCCCTGGGAGAGCGGGAGATGGTTCCAAAGATCCAGGTGCCCCCAAATACTACAAAGTATGGGCAATGGGTCACCTTCTATGGCCAGAGAGGGGAGGCTCTGAGAGATACAGGAGCCAGTATGACTATGGTGAGAAGTCAACTGGTGTCTCCAGAGCAGGTGGTTCCCAATGTACTCCACCCCGCCGCGATGGCTGACGGCAGAATGGGTCACTATCCAGTGGCTGAGGTTCCCTTTGAGTGGGAGGGGGTTGCAGGTTCACTTCGAGTTGCCGTAAGCCCTGCCGTGCCAGTCGATTGTCTGTTGGGGAATGACATGGAGCACAACACTTGGAGAGAGGTGGAATACCGGACGCATTCTGCGATGCTGGGTACACCTGACTGGGCCTGTGCAAGCACATGGTCTGCGACTGCCCGGAGAGGGAGTTCGCCTGGGTTGGAGCCTGGAACAATGGCCCAACCCGCTGCCAAGAAGGGACAGACCCGGAGACAGGAAGAGCCTGCTCCGGCTTCCACACCCCATGTGACAGATCGGCCACCTGCGGTGGTGGACCAGGAGTCCGTGGAGGGGGAAGTAGACTCTCTGGAGGATTTACCCATCCCTGCTGAGTGGCATGTGGAGGGAGGTCCTACCAGAGAGGAATTCTGTAAGGGGCAGAGGGAGTGCCCCACCCTTGAGGGACTGAGGCGACAGGCTGAAGCCCAGGCAGCAGGTGATGTTACGGGACATTACCATATTTACTGGGAGGATGGACTCCTCTACAGTGAACCCAAGGTACCCTTGCCTGGTTCATCAAGGGCCTTGGTAGTCCCGCAACAATACCGAGCCTTTCTACTAGAATTGGCTCATGCTATACCCCTGGCAGGACACTTAGGCCAGGACAAGACCTTTGCACGGCTTGTCCTCCACTTTTACTGGCCTCAGATGAAAGTGGCGTCCAACACTTACTGTCGGACATGTGTATCCTGCCAGGCCAGTGGGAAAACAGGGGTGAAGCTGAAGGCTCCCCTGGAACCACTTCCAGTCGTTAGCACACCCTTTGAGAGGGTGGGCATCGACATTGTAGGGCCTTTAGATCCACCAACCACAGCTGGTCACAGGTTCATCCTGGTTCTGGTGGATCATGCCACACGGTACCCAGAGGCAATTCCTCTGAGGACAGTCACTGCACCTGTGGTGGCTAGAGCCCTAATGGGGATCTTTACCCGAGTGGGATTCCCCAAGGAAGTTGTGTCCGACAGGGGGACCAACTTCATGTCATCTTATATGCGGGCAATGTGGAAGGAGTGTGGAGTGACCTACCGGTTCACCACTCCTTATCACCCCCAGTCAAATGGACTGGTTGAGAGGTTCAACAAAACCTTGAAGGGCATGATCAGGAGTCTGCCCGAAAGCCTGCGGAGGAAATGGGACGTCCTCCTACCCTGTTTGCTCTTTTCTTACAGGGAAGTGCCACAGAAGGGAGTGGGCTTCAGCCCCTTTGAGCTTCTGTATGGGCACCCTGTACGCGGTCCTCTCAGCCTGGTGAAGGATGGTTGGGAGAAGTCTCCCAGGAAACCCCCCCAGGATGTGGTGAGCTATATGCTGGCCTTCAGGAGCCAAATGGCGAAGTTGTGGAAGCAGGCTTCTGACAACTTGGAGGCCAGCCAGGCAGTTATGAAAGAGTGGTATGACCACAATACTCACCAGGTGGAATTGGAGCCTGGCCAGAAAGTGTGGGTGATGGAGCCTGGAGAGCTTAGTGCCCTTCAGGATCGCTGGACAGGCCCATTTGAAGTGTTGGAGAAGAAGGGTAAGGCCACATACCTGGTGGACATTAAGACCCCTCGACAGCCCCTACGGGTGCTGCATGCCAACCGTCTCAAACCCCACCATGAGAGGCCCGAAGTCATTTTGATGATGGTGACTGATGGGGAAGAGGAAGCGGAAAGCGAACCTCTCCCAGACTTATTCTCGTCTCAAGAGAAGGATGGGTCAGTGGAGGGAGTGATTCTCTCTCCCACTCTAACTCCTGAGCAGCGGGAGGACTGCCGCCAGATACTGGAGCAGTACTCTACGTTGTTCTCCCTTGTCCCGGGAAGGACTCACCTGTGTACCCATGATGTGGACACAGGGGACAGCCCACCAGTGAAGTCGAAGATCTACCAGCTGTCCGACAAGGTGAAGGCTAGCATCCATGGAGAGGTTGCCAAGATGCTAGAGCTGGGAGTTATCGAACCTTCCAACAGCCCTTGGTCCAGTCCGGTGGTGCTCGTGCCAAAAGCCGTGCCACCAGGCACCACACCCGAACTGAGGTTCTGTGTGGATTACCGAGGACTGAACTCAGTGACAAAGACTGATGCTCATCCGATCCCTAGGGCGGATGAATTAATTGACCGGCTAGGAGCTGCCCAATATCTGAGTACCTTTGACCTCCCTTCGGGGTACTGGCAGATCTCCTTGACAGATGGAGCAAAGGAAAGGTCAGCCTTCTCCACGCCTGAGGGACACTTCCAGTTTTGCGTGATGCCCTTTGGGCTCAAAAATGCCCCTGCCACATTTCAGCGGCTGGTGAACCAGGTCCTCTCTGGAATGGAGAGTTTCTCTGCTGCTTACCTGGATGACATTGCTGTCTTCAGTAGCAGTTGGGAGGACCATTTGCAGCATTTGCAAGCAGTTCTCCAGGCCCTGAAACAAGCTGGATTGACAATCAAGGCCAGCAAATGCCAGATTGGGCAGGGGTCGGTTGTGTACCTTGGACACTTGGTGGGTAGGGGGACTGTGCAGCCCCTGCAGGCGAAGATTGAGGCAATCATGGCCTGGGAACCCCCCAAGACACAGACTGAGGTCCGAGCTTTCCTGGGCCTCACAGGTTACTACCGTCGCTTTGTGAAGGGGTATGGCACTATTGTAGCGCCTCTCACAGAGCTCACCTCAAAGAAACAACCTCGACGGGTAGTTTGGACGGGAGCTTGTCAGCAAGCTTTTGAGAAACTAAAGCAGGCGATGTGTGCGTCACCGGTCCTGAAGGCCCCAGACTTCTCCAAGGAGTTCATTGTCCAGACAGATGCATCAGAACATGGCATTGGGGCAGTGTTATCGCAACTAAATGAAGAGGGCCTGGATCAGCCTGTAGTCTTCTTATCCAGGAGACTGCTTCCCCGGGAACAGAAGTGGAGTGCAATTGAGAGGGAAGCTTTTGCGGTGGTGTGGGCTCTGAAGAAGCTGCGGCCATACCTCTTTGGCTCGCACTTCCTGGTTCAGACTGACCACCGACCCCTTCGTTGGCTGATGCAAATGAAGGCGGAAAATCCCAAGCTGTTGAGGTGGTCCATCTCCCTACAGGGAATGGACTTCCGGGTGGAACATCGGCCTGGAGTGGACCACGCCAATGCAGACGGTCTCTCCAGGTATTTCCGCCTTAGTGATGAGGACTCCCAAGGGGTTGGGTAGTTCTCCCCATTTTCAGCTGGGGGGGACGCGTGTTAGACCTGTCTGGCTTTTTGCGTAGTCCCTTCAATTTATTATTTATTTTGTCCCCTTTTTGCCCCTCATACCCTTAATAATTTTAGTGTCCACTAACTTTTTCTAGGTGTTGGTCAAGGGGAGAGGTGTTCTTTCCCCCCTCATAATTTTTCACCTCAGGCCTAGAGGCCTGTTCTGACAGGAAAATAGTTGGAACCACAAAATGGTGGCTACCAACTGCCCTAACTGCCAAAACCCAGGACTTGCCCCATAGAGTAGTATAGGGCGTTCCAGAACCTTCTGGTCCCTTCTGGACTCCTGAGGGTCAGCCTATAAAAGGCGGAATGCTGGACAGCCATTTTGTCTTGCCAGAGAGAGTCAGCTGGAGGACAGGCTATCTTGGAAGGTGGGGGGAGGCTAGTGAAAGGGTTGACCTCCTGGACTGGGAAGCAGCCTAATTAATCCACTTCTCTACCCCTCCTTTGGGATCCTTGTCTTGTCCCCGCTGTGTATGGTTAAGGGAGACCCTGGGCGCCTGACTAATCCCTAGACTGGAAGAATAGGGAGGCGAACAGGAGAAGGAGACTACAGCACTGTGGGGTGCAGTCCTCTGCCCAGTGAAAAGACTATTGCTGAGAATCCCTCAAACGGAGGAGGGCTAATCCTTGTGGCCCCCCCTTTTATTCAGTCATCAGTGAAATCCTGCCCTGGTTACAGCGACTGTCCCCTAGTTTCATAATCCTACAGAGTGTCATCTCTCACCTGCTGTGGAGTGAAGCCAGCGCCTGGTGAGCTGCGCCGGATCAGTGGTTGAACGCCACTGAGGAGAGCAGCGGGCGCTGAGGGAGCAGAGGCCAGGAGAAATCGGGCTGTTCCGCCCCTGTACCAGCGTGGGGATCGGCGCCGAGTTGTAGCTGAGGAAGCGAGTTCGAGGTGAGGAGCGGACCTAGAGGAATCCCTACGGACTTCCTGGAGTGGGCGGAGTACTGGAGAGAGCACCGGTAGGCAAGCGCGGGCTTCAGCGGGGAGACGCTTCCCCTTCGCGCATGCCCGGTTGTGTGCTCGGCTCTCTGAGGCGGAGCCAACTGTGAGGAGCAGTGTTCCCCCTCGATCGGTGCGAGGGAGAGTTGGAGAGTAACGCCGGGAGACCCACGGCGGCTGAGGCGAGTGGCAACTTCTCTCCCCTGCTCGAGCGCCGCTCGGTGTGGCTGGCGTGAGCGGGAGGGGAGGACTGTGAAGCCCAAAAGCGGCTTGGGAAGTACGGGAGACTGCTTCCTTCAATTTGACGCCACGCAGAGGAGTAGGCTCAAGCAGGGAAGGAGCGCTGAGAGGCCCCAAGGGCTGATTAACCTTGCCAGCGCTTGGCTCTTGGGTCCAGCCAAGTGATTTTCCCCCGCCCTGTGGTGTAGCCAGACTTCAACCGCCAGATCTCCTACAAGTAAGGAGGTGTTCTGCAGGGGGAAAGTGGCGCTAGAGCCTACAACGGAAAAACTCAGACACTGGTCATTTTCTTTCCACAGCTGTGTTGTGCAAAGTGGGGAGTAGTCGAGGAAACCAAGTGGAAAGGGGGAGTGCTGAAGGTGCCTGCTGGCTAAGTAAAGGCATAAGGTTCCTCATATAGATGGCTAGTGTCTAAGTAAACTTCTGGTTTAACTGAAAACCCTCCTTGCATGTGTACCTGGTTGGTGAGGTAGTGGTGTTGATGAGAAGAGTTTAGGGTGCCTCATTGAAGTCAAATCTGGTCAATGTTGGTGTCTGATTAAATGTGTTATTGATGATAATTACTGAAAAGAGTTAGCATCTCTGAAAGTAGAACTACTGATTTCATGACATCTGAATGTAATGAGCTGTACTTTTTCCACAGACAGAAAAGTGATATTATTGGTCCTGATCGAATGTATAACTTTCAATTGTGAATACTAAGAAGCTAAAGCAAAAGAGAATATTATTTTTATAAATCAGCTCATATTTTTCCATACTTTGGTGTAGCGTCATTTTTGTGTGTTATTGCGTGGATTTACTGCTGGGTGGTCTGCAACCTTCACACTTATGCCTCTAGGATTGTGACTTGCCCCTAGGCCAGGCTACCCTAGGTGACCTGACATCCCAGGTTTCAACAAACTGCATCTAGGTTTGTAATATTCAGCATTTAATAACAAAAATATGGAAGAACACAAATGATCTCTGATATCGACCAAGAATTACTGTTGACATCACATATGATGCTAGACAGAACTGATGCTAGACAGAATTGATATCATAAAGAGAGACTGTCGTTAGATAACTTTATAGAAACACCGTAGTGTTGACATTACATATCATAAAGAGAGACATTCGTTATATAACTTGTATAGAAACATTGTAGTGTGTGTTACTACTCTTGCCACTATTTGTGCTGGATATAAGAATTGATCAATGTTTCCACATGATTTCCTCTATGCTTAGACAAGATCTGCCACGAATGAACTTGCTATTATCAGAATCGCCATGAATTTCAATCGATAGCTAATTTCTTAGATATGCTTTTTTTAAGTTATAATGATCTCATGTTTCCCATATGTTTTGTGTAATCAATGGTTTTTCAAATGACAAAAGCAGAACTGTAAGGTAGAAAATAAGTTTTGTAATCGAATTCAGGACATTGTGTGTTTACATATACGCTATAATTAGAGCCAATATTTTGTTTATTGTTCAAAAACATCCTTTGTATATAAATGTAAATACGTCTAAAATGATTCACTGTCTGAATGCTGGGTTCATAATTAATGTCCTTACTATAATTGGTCGATTTATTCTCAACTTCGTTCAAAATTTAAAACCTACTATCTGAATGCTGGGTTTATAATTAATGTCCTTACTATAATTGGTCGACTGATCCTCAACTTCGCTAAAAGTTAAAACCTAACCTATATAATCCATTAGGTATACATGAGAGGGAAAACACCATACTTTAGCCTCTCATTCTCGAAACACACTCCACTCTAAAATGGCCGCCGTTTTGGAATGCAACTCCATTTACCAAACGGAGCCTGTGACATCTCGAGAACTTCCGGGTTACATTGTTTAAATAGCGTTAGCTCAGTCGGATACTTTGTTGCAAGACGACTTTCGTGTTTACCAGACGACTCGTGTGTTCCTTCGAGGAGTGATTTATTAACCTCCTACCCTGACTAGAACAAAGACGTAAGTAATGCCTTGCGAGCACTGTACGCTCAATGAACTATTTTTAGTTCTAACTCCAACTAGCGTTACCTTCTCCTTTTTAATGTCTTTTTCTGGCTTTCTAAAACTCTACTCTATTTATTTGGGACAATCTGGCACAGTATGCCCATTATCGACGATACGTGGAAACCCCTCGCGATAACAGTGTGTCTGTCTTTCTAGACATGGTTAAATTTTCTAGAAGTTAAACCATGTTAAGACCATAGAAACGCAAAATCGGCCTTTGTTCTGTGACCTACATTTGGTTCCTGTAGAGGTGCCAATGTGTTTTTAAATAAACTTTCTGACATACAGATCATTGACATGAAGATAAAAGTTAGCGTTAAAGCGCTTTTTCTTTATCCCCACACCTGGGAATGGATATAGACTAACATTCAGTATTTCACGTCGCTATAAATTGTAGATTCTTTTAGACACTAGCTAGGAAAGTGCATTACTTTATCCCATAGCTCTGGCGAACTAAATCACCGTCATTCGTGAGATCTACACACTTTGATCCATCGCGATCCATCAAAAGTATATACACTTGCCGCAACAAGCACAGGTACGTTTGTTTCTAAAATTGGGCAAACATAACTTTCTCTGCTTTTGAACAGCCAGACATAAGGCATTTGATTTATGTCATTTCAGGTCTCATTTTTCTTTTTACCCACTCAAAACTAATCGCACGAGAACCTAACTTACGGAAAAGCTTCTTAGACTAGACCAAGTTTCCCGCCGAGGTATGCCCAATGCTACATTGTTATACCTTGATTCAAACACCTCATTGCTTGAGGAGTACCAGACTAATTTCTAAATACATGTTTTTCTAGTGTCCACTCAGAAGCACTCGATTTTCAAACTCCATGTGATTTCCTAGGAGCTATTATTTTCACTGGTCCATTCAAGTGAGTTGAATAAGTCCTTGGTTTACAAAATAGAAATAATTTAAAGATTTGAACAACATATAAACAATGAATGCTCCATGTTTTTTACAAAATTCTTTTACAATAATTGTGTTGGAATAAGATGGTTTTAGTTTAGTTTGTCCATCAATAGGATGTGACGCACACAGCACTTTAGGAAATAGGGTGTAAATTGTAAAAAAAAAATTGTGGATGTATAACTTTTAATCACCACATTTTTGAATTGTATGTAATTGTATGTTATTATTTGTACAGGGGGTTCGTTTTTTTCAAAATTAACTAGTCCTGATGATGGTCTTGTTGACTTCAGCCCAAAAGACCGAAACGTCGACACCAATATCATCTCCCCAGGCATTGTTGCCATAGGACACCAAGATATACCTTTGAATTTGGTTTCCTTTTTCAATTATTGGAGCTGATGTTACTGTTATGAATTGTCATTTCAATTTCTGTTCATTGCCATTCATAATAGTTTTTGTATAGTTTTGTTCAATTTATATCCCCATTATAATTGATTTTTGTGATTCTTCATGATTTATATCTACATAAACAATTCTTTTTAATACAATACCCTCCCTGCTGTGTGCCTTTTTACTATTCACTGTTTACTTATCAAATCTCTCAACAATGAATGTATCATTTGTTAGGAGTGTCTAAAAAGTTTGTGGAGTAATCCTGAGGATACGTTTGGTTTCATTGAAAGAACCAGGAATTTATAAATCATCAGAGTAAGATCAAAAACAAAATCCCTTGTAGCCACCTTTACGTTGTTCACTGATCGCCCAAGCCTACAAGGGTAAATTGGGTTTCCACGTTTGTTTATACTGCGTGAGAGTGGCAGAAGTTTGGCAGTGCCACCTAGGCATATTGCGACCCCAGGACGTTGGCTTAAGAGATGGCAGGGTCTTTGGCGGTCCTCCCTACACCGCGAGCTCTGTTGCAAGCGACAGGATCTACAAGTCAACATAAAGATGTCCAAGGTGGTGCCACTTTGTGGAATCAGAAAGATGTACATGTGACTGGGATGTGTCTGGTGTGGAAGAATTGGTGTTGGACTATAGGGCTGACAGTCATGAATGGGGAGAAGAAGCAGTGGGGGGTCCTGTTGACAAAAACCTTGGGAGCTGTTTTGATGTTATGAAGAGGTCACCTGCAGACAAGAGCGATACCAGAGGGAAACACAGTGGAAGGAATGTGACCTACCACAAGGAGGCTGGAAGGGATGGAGGCAGACTGCCACATGGTACAGAGGACTGGTGGTCCGTATGGGACAAGGGGGTTGGGCAATACACAAGAACTGCAGATCCATCGGTGTGGGTGAGGGTGTGGTGTCAGGTGCAGGACAAAGACACAGTGGCTAGCGCAAAATCGCAGGTGCTTAATGCAAAGGGCAACATGGAGATGTGCATTGAAAAAAACTGCCCTGTATGGGTTTAGCAAGTCCGTCAGGGTCACACGATTTGGGTAAAACTAAAAACAAAATTTAGAAGCACAAATATGTCTCTGTTTTTAAGTTACTACACATGGGCATTCAAGCAAAGTAGGGTTCTAATGAAGAGGAATGGGAGCTGGGGAGGTGGCCTAGAGTGCTGGTTAATGTTGAAATTTGGACGTCAGTGTTTCTCATTTATGGCAGTATTTATTGCGAAAAACACACTGACAGGGTGATAGCTCTGTTTAAGTACATGGATATCATTCAAAAGGTGCAAATGCATTTCGGGGGTATGCATGGCTTTGCTATGATGAGGTGATCAAGGCTAGGGTTAGTTTGAACTCAGAGAAGCCCTGGGGGTATGTGGACTCAGAATTGTGGCTGCAGTGGATGTTCTCAATGTAAAGATAAGGACCCCATGCTAATAATGACAGTTCCCATGGCAGGGAAAATGCTATTTTATATACAAAACCTCTAGGCTACTATGCACATATTCAAAGTTCATGATTACTATATACAAGGACCAAGCAAACTGATTATTACAAAGTTAAAGTTCTTCATTATTATCTCAAAATTTCTTTAAAAACCGTGATATTCAGATATTTATAATATTAGCAGATAACTAACAAAATAAAAACAAAAAGGACAGCCACATTTGCATTCAGTCAAGCATGCACTCAACAAACCATCAGTGTACAATGATCCCGATGTCTTATATATCTTAATGTAGTCAATCAGGACTTGGTTAGTCCAGAAATATTTATAAACACGTCATCTACTTCGAGGCCTACTTCTCTCATAGGTTAACATTGGGAATTCCTTAATACACTTTTAAGCTGTAATTCCTGTTTAGAAAGGAGCAGCTGTGTCATAATTTATGTTTTTGGAATGATAATGATAAATCCTCTTTACTGGAATAATTGGATTTAGCATTACTATTGTAAAAATTCCACTTATAGAAAGTGGACATTTCTCTGCTCTTACAGCTCTGTGTGCCTACAGTCTGTCTCCAATAAACATCTGGGTGGATGACAGCTACACTTTGTGCATTCCCTCTAGACAACCACAAACACAGGAAGGTTAGGTGTGTATGAGTACTCATCTGCATTCTCATGGCTCTTTCTGGGCAGGAAGGGAGGGAGGAGGCTGACACTTATACCTGAATAGGCAGTGCCTTTCCCCAAACAAAAGGCTGACTACTCCCCACTGATAGTCTGGAGCCAGAGTTGGAAAGAAAGAACCTGTGCCCTTCAAAGACCCTTCTTTGAAGTCACCCCCACTTTAAAGGCACAACTGAATATAAGTACTGTGTCTCTGACCCAACCAGAACAGACACTACCAGACTTGAAAAGAACTCTGCCAAGAGGAAGGACTGCTGTGCTGCTACAAGGGCTGCCACTCGGCTGGACTGCTGATCTGGAAGAACTGATTTTCTGTTCTGCTTTGCTGACCTTCTGCCTGTTGCTTTCTGCCCGGCTGAGCAAAAGGACTGGACCCATCTCACTTAAAAACAGAGTGACTCCTCTTCTGAAGTTTCAGGGACATCAAAGACTGCCCACAACCCTGCAACAGGACCTGGGCCCTGCCAACTGTGAGTCCTGCCCTGCCAAATGGTGCCACTCATGTCCTAGGCACTTGGAAATGAGGTATTCTGTGCTTTAACTGTTGACCTTGATGCATTGCCACCATTGCACCAGTCAGAACCGGCGCATTTCACCGGACAATGATCCATCACCCATCTGTAGCGCTACTCTATGAAGAAGCTTCCCCAAGTGCACGTCTCAACGACGACGCATTGGCCATCTTCAATGCTGCTAAACGACTAAGCTTCCCCCGAGTGCATGACTCAATGACAACGCATCATATATGCATGCCTTGGATCAACGCTGATGCATCGCCTCTCTGCTCCTCACATCTCGTCCTCGACATCAACACAGCCACCATCCAAAGGTACTTTTTCAGTGGGTGAAGGCTGGTCCCTGTTTCCGACCCATGTTCCATCGTTGTCCGCCTGAACTTTTGGATTTACCACATCAAGCGCGACCAGATATCCCTGATTAGTGCTTTCAGACTCTAAGCACTATTTTTCAAATATTCTTGAAAAATTCATAACTCCGTGATGTGGATGTTATTTGTGCTTTCAGGGTTTTGGAAGTGCTGGGTACTGACAGAGGGCAGGAGTTTTACATGATGAGATTTGTTTGGAGGCGTGCAAGCTGCGGATCTGGTTGCAGAGATTGAAAACTGATCAGGTGGGCAGGGGTAGATGGGTGTGGTTAAGTGAGGGAGGCAGGGAAGAGACGTGCCCAGTGTCAGACTTGTTGAGTTTTATGGTGTGGCCTGGTCGCAGGCAGAAGGCAATGTTCTGTTATGAGAATGGCAAGAGGTTGACAGCTTATCAATTGTTGGCAGTTTTGAGGATGGCTTTGAGGAGGTTGGATGAAGACCCAGGTAATTATGGGACTCACTCGTTTAAGATTGGGGCAGCCATGGCTGCAGCACAGCTAGGATTGGACTGGGGACAGATACAAGCTCTAGGTAGATGGAAATCTAACTGCTGCAAGCGTTATGTGAGGTAGTGACGGAGTTTTGTTGGGGGGCTGGGCTGCCATGGTTTTTATAACATTATACTAATGTTGTGTTGTTCATCATAGGATGTGGGAGCAGGCCTCAGAGGAGTCAGATGGTGACATGGTTAGCGGGACATTCTTTTGTACGATGAGAGGCTAAATACGCTGACTGGCAGAAATATGGAAGGAGCCTTTGAGTACCCAGTAGCAGGCATAAGGTGATCTGGTGGGGTAGGAATGGGATGCCATGGGGGAATCTGTTGACTTTCTTGGTGAGTCTGGTGGCACAGAGGGGTTGCCACACCATGCTCCTGATCCATTTGGTGGAGAATGACTTGGCAAAGCTATACAGATTAACATTGTTGTAACAGATGAAGTAGGATTTGCAATTGATCAAAAGGAGATTCTTCACGGACATGTCTAAGTTGAACGGATTTGTACCAAAGCAACAATGGAGAGGAGTTTTGTAGCATGCTGATATTGATAAAGTCAAGAGGAAGTGAAACAGAGCTATGAGGGTCTTTTACTTGTCAGAGGACATTGCCATGATTTCAAACAGGGGCATTAAGGAGGAGGAATGGTTCTTGTCCCGGGATGATACGGTACATTTGTCACAGCTTGGAAATGCTTACTATATGATGAAACTGAGGGCTACAGTTTGAAAGTTCTGAAACGAAAAGGTATGGTGCAAAGGAGTTCATGACTGAATGGGTTTTTATGCACGCGTCTTGTGACGGGGTGCAGAAAAACACCTTGCAGGGTTTTCCTAGTTGGCAATAATTAGGGGTAGGGTGAGTCAATGCAGGCATATCCACCTTTCTGGAGGTAGGTGGAGACCACAACGGGTGGGAAGACAAAGTTTGGCTTTGGAACAGGACAAGGAAGCTTCATTTGAGGGTTGATGGGTAGAGAGTGAGAGAGAGAGAGAGACTTGGGAGATGGAATCAGGACAGTGAATAAAAGTTAAAAGAATGAAGTCACTGTATAGGGATTTGGTTGGGAAATGCTAGGTACATCTTGAGAAGAGAGTATGAAAAAAGGGGGGATGGCAATGAGTTTGATGTACTGACGAAGTTGATAATATGTTTAATGTTGTGTTCAATGTAAAGTCAGGCAATTGAGACAAATCTGTCCTAATAAACTGTTGCTTCAAGTTTGTGTGTGGGTATCATTATTTCACAAGAAAGCAATAGCCTACACTTGGGGCATGGCTGAACAGGTGAAACTTGTTTAGGAGCACTGGGGCTCTGAAAAGGTTAGGGTCCCTTAGTGCTACAAATATGCATTTGGAATGTAAGTTTAGTGTCAGACGAAGCAAATACCAAGAGCTTGAAGTAAATAGTGGTTGTTTCTGGTGTGCTTTGATCTAGTTTTCATGATACCCGGCTTTACATTTCAGTACACTTTCTAGCTTAGCTGCATGACAGCTATCCCTGCCTCTAAAAGGCCCTAGCTGTCACCTCGTAGTTGTGGAGTTGTTGCCATATAGAAGCAATTTCTTGAGTTTTGCTCTATGAAACATGTATGTATAAATGTTGCTGATGATAGTAAATGTCATAGTATTTTCCCTTTGTCGATCAATTTTCAGCAAAATATTATTTCAATTTGGTCAGAGACAAGATGGCGTCAGTGTCAGCAGACTAGTCAGAGGTCGCTCCGTGAGCCCGGGCTTGGTGTGCTCAGAGAGAGGTGAAATCTCTGCAATTCGTTTGAGGAAGAATGGTCGCTTAACTGCTACTCAGGGCGACTGCTCCCTCCTCTCTTACATGATCACGGGAAAGGAGAGAGAGGGGAGTCCTTCTTGAGCGATAGGAGCATCTCGTAGCCTGCAGCCTGCAGCCTGCAGCCTGCAGCCTGGAGGTCTGAGTGGCTCTGAGCGTCGCTTTAGCATCATCGTTCTGCATGTTTACTGCCACGAACTGGAGGATTACTGGAGGATTACTGGAGGATTACTGCAGCGGATGACAAAGTCAAAGTCAACATAGCGGCAATTGGCTTCTGTGGCAGCGGCTATCAGCAGCGGCTATTAGCAGTTAGCATCAGCGGCGGCTATTGGCGGCTATCAGCTGTCACTAACCTGGAAGACGCTGGAAACGCTGTAGCTGGAATCTGTGCCTCGGACTTGAAATCGGCCTCTGCGCCTGCCGCTCCCTCAAGTCTCCCTCAAGTCTATCAAACCCATCGGCTGTGCTCCGTGAAAAAAGACAGGCGGCAGTGGCAGTGGTGACACGCAGGATAACGCGGTTTCGTGGCTTTCTGTTTCTGCTGGTTTCCCTGGTTCCCAGCCTCTGGCCTTCGGTGAGGACGGCATTCTTGGCGGCTGTCCAGGGCGGTCTGCTAACTGCGTTGCAGCGCAGCCAGATGACCGATTGAAACGCTGACAGAGGGGAGGAAGCCACCCGACAGGTATTGGGCGCTCGTTAACGAGGATAGCAAAAACAGTTTTTTTGTTTTTTTTTTAACACTAACGCTATTGTATATAACTGTTATTGACAGTGCTGACAGTTATTAGTTGCCGGAACTCTACCAGAATACTACCAGAGTACTACCAGAGTACTGCCAGAAATACTGCCTTAATACTGACTTAAAAAAAAAATGGAGATAATAGGAGGTAGATGTGGTACTGTTGAACTGTTGAACTGTTGAACTAGGAATATTTAAAAAAACAAGATGCGGCGAAACAGAGTTAAAGCTCGTACATGGTGTTTTAAAAAGGAGCACGCCAGAAATAAAAATGTGTGGATGGAAAGTCTATCATAACAAATGAGTGACAATAAACAAGAGAACGAGAGAGAAACAAGAAGTGGGCAAAGAGGTGTCACGAGGGAGACAGGGAGAGGAAGGAAGAAGAGGGAACGTGGAGGGAAAGTGAATGCAGCAGGGGGCGGAGCGGATCTCTTTGAAGCACGGCCGCCGTGAAAGAAGTGTGTGGGGCATATTATCAAGGGGGTTTATCTCCGCTTTTTTGGCTTTAAAAGCCAAGAAAGCGGAGATAAAATTATCTCCCTATTACCAAGCTGTCTCTAACACCAGTTAGCGACAGCTAATAGGAGATAGCGACAATCTTGGGCCCCGCTTTGCATGTCAGTGATATTTATCACTAATGACATGCAAAGTGGGTGTGCCAAGATGTTAGCGACTGGAAACAGTCGCTAACATCGCTATCTCCTATTACCAACTTTTGGAGATATTCGCGCTAAGCGCGAATATCTCCTAAAGCTAACACCTGCCCTGAGCAGTTCTTAGCCATGTTATCCAATGGGAGGTGGATAACATGGCTAAGAGCATTTGCTCGATAATGCATGAATATCGCTGACTTTTCAGCGATATTCATGCATTGCGGCCGTTTTTTATCGCATTTGCGATAAACCTTGCTAATAGCAAGGTTTATCTGCGATAAAAATCGCCGATGTGCGGCGATAATTTCTGTCTCTAAACAAGTTAGAGACAAAAATTATCGCTAGTTGTTGGTAATATGCCCCTGTGTGTTTATTAGGGGGAGGAGAAGTGAGGCCGAGTGCGCTGGGGAAGCAACAGATGGCTTTAATTGGAAGCTCTCGGACGCAGGCGGCTCGGATAAAAGCGCGGTCACGAGAACTCATGCACTCGTGGAAATCCGCTTTAGTTAACGTTTTTGGGTTCACCGTAATAGGTCTCTCTATGAGACCTAAAAAAAGGGAGGGGAGCCACGCTGGAGGGGGCTGCATACGAACCAATAATTGCTGAGCAAAGGGCTGCAACAACGGAGACAACCCCTCAGATCCCTCAAAATCTCAACAGCGTCTACCTAGAGAGAGTTGGCAGCAGAAGGGAGGAGAGTGGGGACTGGGGGCGAGGCAGTCTGGCTACCGATTCAACAATTACAAAGAGCAGTGAAGCCTACAATATCCTCAAAGCTCTCAAAACCCACAAGGCTACTAAAAATCTCGAACTTCGTACAGCCGGCATTGACAGCACTACCTACACTACCTACACTGCCTGCACTACTAAATTAAAATCGAGTGTCAAAACTTTGCTCCCTGCAGCTAAGAAGGCGAAACGGTGGGGTCTGAAAATACACATTAGAGTAGGTATATATCTGCAGCTGGCTCATCCTCGGCCCTTAGAGAGCGACCCAAATAAAATGGCAACAGGAACGGGAGTAGAGGGGCCACCTGGAATGCCAGCTATGCCCGGTGTGACCAGAAAAATAGTTGACCACCTACACAATTGTCCAGCAGATATGGAGCAGGATAAAGACCAGGATAAAGACCTAGGTCGGGTCCAAGAGAAATATCAAGGCCATCCGGATACTCGGGATGGACAAGAAATTACAGGGGATGCTATAGAGGAACAAACTACAAATAAACCTCCTAAGACAACAAAGGGACCTAATCAAAGGCCAGAAACAAGAGCAACTAAAGCCAAAGAGTGCAATCTGAGTGGGGAAAAGAGTGATAGGAGTAGTACGGAAAGGCCGTCGGGCAAGGAATCCAACAAAACTAAAGGGAAAAAAACAGACAAACTTTTGGAACAGAAGGCGGAAAGAGAATCCGATAAGGAAAATGAGAAAGGGAAAGGGAAAAGTAAACACCAGGAAAAAAACAAGGGGGATGATGATGATGATGAGCTGGATAAAGACAGTGAGAACCTGTTGGAAAAGAAAGCAAGGAGATTGCAGACGATAAAGAACTTGAAAGCATCTGCTAAGGGCACTAGGCAGCAGCCAGATTTTCAGCCGAGGATATCAAATATATTTAGCCCAATCCCTAAAGAAAATCAAGAGACAATAATTAAAAAACAATATCACAACCTGGCGATTCCAGAAGACAAAAGGAATCAGAATGAACATCAGAATGACCACCAGGAAGCACGAAGGCACAGCATGGGTTTTATTACCAATACAAACAGCGCCCCAAAAAATGCAGGAGTTGGCACTGAACTAATGAAAGAAAAAGTGAATGAAAAGGCTTGCGTAAACTTAAGTATCCCTATAAGGAGAGAATCCTCGCCCCCACCACTAAATCAAAACCCGAGGACCAAACATCTCCCATCGGAAGCACAGACATCCTCCCCAAATGAGCTACCTCTAGAATCTGAAATATCAAGCGGAGATTCTGGCTCAGATATTTATGAGACTGGAGTATCTATCTCTAGTGCAACAAGCAGCTCAAATGAGGAGGAAGAGAAAGAAGAGTAAGAAGAGGAAGGAGAGGGTCCCGAGGTTGGAGAGAGGAATGCAACATACAAACTATCGACAACAATCTTGGAGGCTTCGAACATTACAGTATTGGGTGCGCCACAGGCATTTACCCTAGATACTATCCCTAAAGGGGGATAAAAAGAGGAATGGGGAAAAAGAAGAACAAGACATAGAAGGCACCGCCTATCAACCGGCGAAGAAACCAACGATCCCGGAGGCAATACGGAGCATGACAAATATGGCAAACATAGGAGTGGCCGCGCAAGGGAATCAAGAGAACAACAATCGCATAGCCAACATTGGCAAGAGCCACAGAAAAGTAGTCTATTGCCAAATGAAGAGGGTTGTGATATGCAAAATATGAGGGAGCCCTCTTTAAGCGAAGTTCTAAATTCAATCAAGCACTTTCATAGAGACGTTAAGAACGATAGTAACAGGAATCATGCTGCTATCCAGGAACTGTGAGGAGCCGTTAAAAAAGTAGACCAAACATGTTCAGAAATTTCGAACAGAATGGCCTCTGTAGAGTATCGCACTGAAAACTTAGAGACTGACTTCAGTAAACTCCAGAAGCAAGGGGCAGAACACGAAGGAGTTATCAGGGATCTGATGCAAAAAGTAGAAGATTTAGAGAACAGAGGCAGGAGGAACAATCTTCGTTTCCTAGGTATTCCCGAAGGAGTTGAGGGAGATGACCCAAGGGGGTATATGATCAACCTGGTAAAGACAGCCTTTCCGGAGCTTGAAAGCTGGGATATGTGTTTGTATTTAGGACTTATTGGGCACGGCAACTTGCTCACCTGATTGTTTCCGCTCTTGACCGCTCTTGACCCCGTTCCGCCCCGGCATTGTGCCGTTTGAGCGGAGGGTCGTCTACACGAGCGCCACTTCCTGCTTTCCACCACTTCCGCTCTGCCTCTCCACCGTGCAGGTTAGCGGTCTAGTGGCTGCTGAGCTCCCACCTATTTCTAGCACGTAAACGGGCTCCCCAGTCTGACAAACGTGGCGAGTAAGGCTGCGGGCGCGTGTTAGCGCTATTGATGTTTTAATTACTTTATTCAGCTGACTACTAGCTGCTCATTTTAAAATTGTTATTCTGATATTATGCGCAAATGTGTTTGTATTTAGGACTTATTGGGCACGCCAACTTGCTCACCTGATTGTTTCCGCTCTTGACCCCGTTCCGCCCCGGCATTGTGCCGTTTGAGCGGAGGGTCGTCTACAAGAGCGCCACTTCCTGCTTTCCACCACTTCCGCCTTGCCTCTCCACCGTGCAGGTTAGCGGTTTAGTGGCTGCTGAGCTCCCACCTATTTCTAGCGCGTAAACGGGCTCCCCAGTCTGACAAACGTGGCGAGTAAGGCTGCGGGCGCGTGTTAGCGCTATTGATGTTTTAATTACTTTATTCAGCTGACTACTAGCTGCTCATTTTAAAAATTGTTATTCTGATATTATGCGCAAATGTGTTTGTATTTAGGACTTATTGGGCACGGCAACTTGCTCACCTGATTGTTTCCGCTCTTGACCGCTCTTGACCCCGTTCCGCCCCGGCATTGTGCCGTTTCAGCGGAGGGTCGTCTACACGAGCGCCACTTCCTGCTTTCCACCACTTCCGCCCTGCCTCTCCACCGTGCAGGTTAGCGGTCTAGTGGTTCACGTCATCCAGTATAAATGGCGACTTGGCAGAAGCGCAGCGGACGAGCGCAGCGGGAGCGCCGACTTCGCGCCGAAGTCGCGCATAAGTCAAGCCCGTCTGCGCCCGTCCGCGGCCGACCGGGGCCCGGGGCCACGCATACTGCTTGTCGTATCACTTATTCCTTTCAGGATTTATATTCTCTTCAATGCTCTGGTTCCCCTGCTCCCCATGTTGCTGGTATTGCCCAAGCCTGTGGCATATGGACTTCTCACTGTACTCATCATAACTGGGTTAGGACTCCTACCCCTACTCCTCATATTAATGCAGTCCCACACCCACCCCGACTAGTTCACCTGATTCCCATTCTATTTCCATTGTCTACCTTAACACTCGCTCGCTTCCCAAACACCAACTGGAAGTGTTTCAATTGTTGGACAATGGCAACATCGATATTTTGCTTCTTTCTGAAACTTGGTTACACGAGGACTCTTCCCCCGATATCCTTGCTGCTATCCCCTCGGGATTTTACATCCTCCAGTCCAACAGGTCAACGGGTAGATCGGGCGGCGGAGTCACTGCTATTATTCGTTCTCAGTTCCATTTCACAACTTTGATAAATACTCCCATCCTAAATTCTGATATTCTCACCTTGAAATTCATGTCCTCTAAATCTTCCTTTATCTGTGTCCTAGTTTACCGCCCCCCTGTTAATATGCCCCTTTTTTCTTCCCATTTTGGTGATCTCATTTCTCAGTTAGTTATTAATTCTGCAAGAATTTTGATTATAGGTGATTTCAAATACTGGCCATCAGACTCTCAGGAAAGTGGCCTGTCGGTTGAATTCACAGATCTATTATGTGGCCTGAACTGTCAGCAGCACATTTCAGTAGCAACCCATAATAAAGGCCACACTCTTGACCAGGTATGGACGGCAAACCTGGATATTTCCCCTCCCTCAGTTTATCCTTGTACTTGGTCTGACCATTTTTTTATTTCCTTTTTATTAAAATCTTCCCCGCCTACCCGTCCCCCACCGGTGTCTAATTTCACGGCACGAAACTGGAAGCAGGCTGATACCTCCCACTTTCATCACATCCTGTCAACCACACTCCCTAGCGACACCACTGATATCAACATACAAACCGTTATCCTTAATCAATGGTTGACACAAGCTAGTGATGTGGTCGCCCCTGTGAAAACTATCAGAACTAAACGCCCACATGACGCTCAGCGCTGGTTTACTGATCAACTAAAACTGGACAAATTAGTCCTTAGACAAGCTGAGCGTCGGTGGAGACAAAATTATGACCCCTCATTAAGGACCACTTATATGGATCTATTAAAATTGTACAAGAAATCTATTCTATTGGCTAAATCTTCCTACTATTCCCAGAAAATTATCAGCTCAGCTTCAAAAACCAAGGACATTTTCTCCATTGTAGCTGAACTTTCTCTTCGAGTTACTGTCCAGCCCCAACCCTCACAGGCTCTTTGCGACTCCCTCAATCTATTTTTTATTGACAAAATCACAACTATTAAAAATAACATTCCCTCCCCTTCCTCACCTAATGCTTGTGTTCTACCCCCCACGAATCCTTGCCGTCTGCACAAATTTCCTCCTATTTCTCAGTCTGAATTCATTTCTTTATTACATGTAGTAAGTTCTGGTTCCCCCAATGACTGTTGCCCCCCTCAAATTCTGAAAGATGCTTTCTTGGCCTGTCCAGGTCCCCCATTAGACCTTCTTAACTACTCTCTCGCTACAGGCTCTGTCCCCAATGCTTTCAAAAAAGCTGTTGTAGTACCCATTCTCAAAAAACCAGGTTCTGACCCAACTGTTTTGGGCAATTATCGTCCCATCTCCCTCCTCCCCTATTTGGGGAAGGTATTGGAGACTCATGTCACCCGTTGTCTGAGCGCCTTCATTGAAAAATCTCACTTCCTAGATGACCAGCAGGCCGGTTTTAGACCGGCCCACTCTACGGAAGCGGTCATTGTGGCCGTGATGGATGCGCTGAGACAGGGGGCTGACAAGAACTTGGCCCAGGCCTTGGTGCTATTAGACCTGTCGGCCGCTTTCGACACGGTCGATCATGCTATTTTGATCAACCGTGTCAGAAATGCGGGTATCCGGGGCCTGGCCTTAACTTGGATTGGGTCCTTCCTTCAACAACGTTCTCAATCGGTTCGGCTTTCTACCTTCTCTGCTCCCCAATCTTCACTTTCCTGTGGTGTCCCCCAGGGTTCTGCTCTATCGCCCCTTCTGTTTAATCTTTATATGCAATCCCTTTTAGCCTCTCTCCGTCATACCCCTGTTACCACCTTCAGTTACGCGGACGACCTCCAGCTAATCTTTCCTATTGATCCCTCTTCTTTCTCTTGCTCTAATTTTCAATCCATCATGCTCACCATCTCTGAGTGGATGAATTTCAGTCAGCTGAAGCTTAACCCCAGCAAGACTGAGTTGGTCCTAATAGGAGGGTCCTCAAATCCTTGGAGTTCCAGCTTTTGGCCCCAAGCTCTTGGCCCTCCTCCCTGCCCAGTCAAGTCCGTGAAGAGCCTTGGTGTCATCATTTCAAGTGACCTGTCGATGAGACCTCAAATCAACTCCGTTACCTCGGCCTGCTTTTATCATCTACGCAGAATTGGCAAAATCCGTAGGTTCTTATCCACAGAGGCTCTCATACTTGTTATTATGGCCCTTGTCACTTCACGCATTGACTATGCGAACTGCTTGTATGTGGGGATTCCTGCGTATCACCTCCATCAGCTTCAGCTGGTACAAAACCAGGCGGCCAGATTGGTTTTCCAACAGCCAAAGCACCAACACGTCATGCCCCTGCTGAAAAGCCTGCATTGGCTTCCGGTCGCTTCCCGCTGTATTTTCAAAATGGGTTGTACTGTTTTCAAATCTCTTTTTGCACTTGCCCCCGCCTTTACCTCTCTTAGTCTCAAACGCCACATCCCCTCAAGGCATCTTAGGTCCTCTGCACATAACCTCTTAATCACCCCCAGGTTCAAACGCAAGAAACATGGTGGCTCTTGTTTCTCTTTTCTTGCTCCTTCTACCTGGAATTCTCTCCCTCTTTCAATTCGGCTTTCTTCTGACTACACCATCTTCCGCAAAACTCTTAAAAACTTATCTTTTTCAGCTAGCTTATGATTATTCTCTCTACTCACACCCGACCGCTCTGTCTTTCCACTTTGTCTCTGAGCGCCATGAAACCAATCGGTGTCCGTGTGCGGTAACAAATTTCTTTAACATAACATAACATAACATATGAACATTGAACTTCAACGGGTACATCGCTTCCCCCTGGCACTCCCAAAACGTAGCCAGAACCCAGCACGGTATCCTAGAGCTATGCTGGTCAACATAGGTAATTTTAGGCTAAGAGAAGCCATTTATGATTTTGCGAGGCCCACAAGGAAGAAGGAATTCAACGACTTTTCCTTCTTCGTGCGCCCAGATTTTCCTCACGCGACTGTAGAACGCCGGTGGAGGATGAGGCAGCTGATTACTCCATTCGAACAAAAGGGAGCAAAGATATTTCTTCAAAACCCAGCAAGATTAAAAATAATATATAAAGGCACAACTAAAACCTTTACCAGTGAAGTGCAAGCAGAATCCTACCTAAACGAAATCGGGGGGAATACTAACCAAAAAGCTGGCAAATAGCAAAAGTCCTGAAAGCTTTTTGAATGAATAAACAAACAACAACAAATCAAAACTCAGGACATAACTCCCACATGCCAGCAAAATAAGTAGATATTGAGCAGAACTTATACTGTAAGGCAGAGGCTCTAATTATTTTGTAAAGCAGAGGTTTCTATTTACGTACCATAGAAATGTAGGGAATACATATCTTTGATTCTGGGCCATGGGGCACGTCTGACACGTACTGCCCTAACTGACAACCACACCTGGGAATTTTGTACCCAGGACGTCTCATTGGGGAGGGGGGAGGTGGGTGGGGGGAGAATAGAGAGGGTAGGGCACGGGGTGTGAGGAAGGGGGGCTAGTAGGGGTGGGAGGGGAACGGAGGGGAAAGGGCAGAAATGTTGCACAAGGATATGGTGTTTTGTTATTGGCATTACAAATTTGGGCAGGGAAAAGAACACAAGATATACAGCAAAGCAAAGATAAAACAGACAAATATCAGCATAGGGTCAAAAGTACTAAAGCTATATGGCATGTAGAATAGCCTCGATAAATGTTTGTGGGCTCAATGAGCAAAAAAAGAGGTTTAAGGCAGCAGCACTACTTAGAACACTGCACGTTGATTTGGTTTGTCTGCAAGAGACCCACATAGAGGGTACCAACGCACACCTCTAGGGCCAATTAGGGTTCGAAGTTATGGCAAAATCAAATCAAGGGACCAAAACTAGAGGTGTGGCGGTGCTGGGTAGGAGCAGTGACACAATTATAAAGAGGAAAAGAGAAGATAAATGGAGAAGGTGGGTGCTGACCGAGATAGCCTTCAAGGGGGAGACGTTCACCTTAGCTACAATATATGGATCCACAGAGGATGATCCAGACGTATTTCAGTACCTGGGTGTGGAATTGGCACAATGGCCTGAGCCAATTGTTGCGGTGATTTTAATCTACATGACCCAATCAGCTAATTTTTGCAGTCAGGCTCACAATATCTAGGCAGGAAAAAGAAAATGTTTAGGGCACTGTCGGATATGGCAACACATAACTCACTGGAAGATCCTTGGGTAAAATGGCATCCGAACTTAGATGGTAGCACTTTCTTCTGCGCTCTTCACCAGGTGTTGGTCAGACTTGATTACTTTTTAAATTCAAATAATCTAATTGCTGAATCAAAAATTGAAAAACAACCCCGAATAATTTTTGATCATAGCCCATTGGTTCTGACGATAAGACTAGGGCATTCACACAAAAAAGAGGTGCAATGGACTTTTGATAGGGCGCTGCTGCAAGATAATGGATATCGGGTGTATATGACAAAATGGATCAAGGACTTCTGGGATATAAATAGAGGGACAGCACCCCCAGGGATAGTGTGGGACGCCTTTAAGGCTGGTGTTAGAGGGGAGACGTTAAGCTTTGTATTGTCAGCACAAAAAAAAGAGAAACGGAAGACAGAAGAAATACAACAAAATCTATTGAGGGCCGAAGAAGAATTAGCAGTAGCTATTCAACAACAGGTCCCGATAGAACAAAATATCCTTAAGCTAATATCGCTTAGAGCAGATGCCCTGGAAGGAGTTGCCCAAAAGACGGCCGAGAAATATATGGCTAATAGGGAGAACGCATATGAGCTCAGTGAAAGGGTGGGACATATTCTAGCTGTGCGGACTAGGCAGAGAGTAGCAGCAGCATATATTAAAGAAATTACCGATACCCAAGGGAATATGGTAACAGAGGTAGGACAGGTAAGGGAGGTCTTTAAACAATTCTATACAGATCTCTACGCCTCAGATATATCAGCCAGCACGGAAGAGATAGAAAAATATCTGAGCGAGGCGCCTCCTTCGGTGCTCTCCGCAATTGAAAAGGAGGAGTTAGATGCTGGATTCCGGTTAGAAGAACTGGTCACTGCTCTTGGCTGTCTTCCCTCAGGGAAGGCAGCGGGGCCAGACCAGATCCCAGTGGAATTCTTTAAAATATTCCAAACAGTGATCATAGGGGACATGTTTAATAGCATGGCAATGGCACAAAAGGGTGAGTTCGTCCCTGAGCCCTGGAATGCAGCCAACATCATCGTAATACCAAAGAAAGGTAAACCCACAACTGAACCAAGCTCGTACCGCCCAATTGCGTTGATGAATGCCGATGTCAAGGTCTACTCAAAGATACTAGCTAAAAGATTAGCAGGGGTGGTTGAGGGTTTGGTTAGTCCCTCCCAGCATGGGTTTATCCTAGGAAAAGGAACAACACAGCACATCAGGCAGGTCATTACCATGTTTGATGCAGCAGGTACCCTAGGAGACCGCATGGCAGCGCTGTTTCTAGATGCAGAGAAGGCATTTGACAGGGTCTCCTGGGGATACCTATGGTCAGCCATGAGGTGGAATGGAATTGGGGAGGGCTTCATCAAGGCCATACAGACCTTGTATATCAACCCAATGGCTAAGATTAGGGTCAATAGGGGATACTCTGCAGCAGTCAAGATCTGTAGAGGGACTAGGCAGGGCTGCCCGTCATCCCCCCTCCTGTTTGCACTATATTTGGATCCCTATCTGCTCAGGCTGGAACAGAATCCACAGATTGCCCCGATGAACATAAATGGCTGTGCAATAAAAACTCTTGCGTATGCGGATGACGTTGCCATTTTGACACCTAACCCCTCCGCCGCCATTAGGGAGATTGAAGCAGAGGTGGAATGTTTCGGTCAAATCTCGGGATACAAACTGATTGTTGAAAATAGATATTCAGTGTGTAACGACGCTAGAGTAGTTGGTTCAGCCGTCTACTTGGGGGTGGCAATATCAGCAAATCTTGATATGGTGGTAGAGATAAATATGGCTCCACTGATGACAAGAGTAAAAACAGATCTAACAAGGATGAACAACTTACACCTATCGTTGATGGGCTGTACCAACGTTATTAAGATGCTGATTTTCCCCAAATTACTTCATTTTGTTAGATCGATCCCTTTATTCTTTGAGAACAGATGGTTTAACACACTAGAGGCAACATGCAATAGATTTATCTGGGCACATGGGAAGACGCGCAGGGCATATAGATACATCACTCTCCCAAGAGAAAGGGGGGGGGGGGGAGCACCGGACTTCAGGTTATACTACATGGCAGCTGCCCTACAATATATGCAAGGGTTAATAGGAGGAACAGATCTGGATCAAAGAGTTAATAACCTGTCTACGAAAGTATATGCTACGGTGTTAGGGACAGAGGCGGGAAATTGCTTTTTAAATTGTATTGATTTTGGCTACTTTAAAATAACCAGGTTTAAGACACTTTCCGCAGCTGTTAAGATTTGGATTACCTTCTTGAAAAGAATTAAATTGGGGAAATACAATAGATATATTAGACTCTATAAAAACAGGTCATTTCCTCAAGCAATCTTCGCAGATGAAGTAATGTTAGAATGGGTAAACAATGGTATTGTCCAGATTGGGGACTTATTTGAGGCAGAGGGGATGGTACAGTTCGCAGATCTAAGAACTAAGTATGGTATCGATAACAGAGGCTTTTTCAAGTATCTCCAGGTCAGGAGTTTCTTAAATAATAAAACAGGGGGGACAGTTGGAGCAAGTAGGAATGAGATACTGGAAAAAATTAGACTTTTGGGGGATCGCACCATTAGGTCTTTTATGCCTGTTTGGTTAAAGGAAAAACTGATGATTTAGGAAAAGTGGGTAATAAATGGGCGGAAAAACTTAACGTGGAAGTAGGGTGGCTCAAGAAATCACTGGACCTAGGCCGTACTATATTGTGTTCATCCTCCATGGAGTCACAACATTATAAAACTCTGTATTCACTATATCATACCCCCGCTAAGATAGCTAAATGGGGCGGGACCATGGGTACAAACTGTGCCCGATGCAACGCTAGCGAAGCTGCTATTATTCACATATTTGCTACCTGCCCTCAACTACATACGCTGGTTAGAGACATCGAGGGATTTCTAGACAGATCATTGAGTATTCAAATCAAACTTAGCCCAGCTCGGATAATCTTAGGTCTGGGTATGGAAGGAGCCGATACACAGCAGGAATTCCTGTTCGTGGCAATGTCAGTATACAGATTGACCTTAGCAAGGGCATGGCTTGACAAAAATCCACTGACACTACAAACCTGGCTGGCTAATCTGTTGAATGCATATAATATGGAGAAGAATATTTATGCACGAAAAGGGAAAAGGGGAAGGACATTAGGTTTAAGAATATGGCAACCCATAAGTAGGTGGAAAGAAGGATTTGGGCCGCATGTAGACCCAAGAAGGGCTTAACGTTTATTAGTGGTAAAGTAAGAAATATAAATAATGTTTGTGGAAAGGTGTAATGAAATGTTTGTATATCTTGTAATAGAGCTTATTTAGCTATGAAGCATGAAGTATTAATGCTGAACAATGTATAATGTATAAAGTGTGTGCAACATGGAAAATAATAAATATAAAAAAATATATATATTATTTCAATTTACAGCAAAATATTATTTCAATTTAAAGCAAAATATTATAGGGTGGTCCCAGTGAATACATACTTAAAGTTGGTCTCTTTTTGTTTTCTGATAATTTTAAACGTCTTCAGCATTGCCATTAATTACTGCTATGAATATAAGGCTTAATTGTTATTATTGCTTTTTATTTGTGGCATTTTCCAACCTGTTCAAAATATCAGAGCACATTTCTGTGCACCACTGTGGCATCAATGCCTGATGGGAGATTGAGAGCTGCAGTCTGTTTGAGTTGTTGATTTTTCTTCCCTAGTGAACCCTGAGAACTGAATTTTGTCAGGGTGCTATCTGAACAATAGGTGTGCTTTTGATTATGGTGAACATTTAATGTTCGGAAGAGCAACACATTTTTTTTGTAATAGTGACTCCATGCTTCTCACCAGTGGAAGGTACTTTTAGGTTGCTTGGTTTACAACATAATAAAGAAGTTTAGAACTTGAAATATTTCAGGCGTCGCATCATTCAATTTAAACTAATGTGATATCAATACACTTAAGAGTCATTTTTCCTGCTAGTGGGGATTAAGAGCGTGCTGACAATGAAATCAAATGTCTGGCTGTGGTCAAGGTGAGAGAGGTATACATTGAACCTCATAGTTCGGTCTCAGCTCAGTTCTCAGTTGGCTCAAAAATCAACTCAGTACTGGATGTCTAAATGTTTAGACAGGGTTAGAGGGATCCCTAACTGTCTCTCAGGGACAATTCTTCCAGCACCCAGGCCACAGGGTGTTGACAAACCCATGCTCACACCATGCTACCCAGCTGCAAGTAAGTATCAGGAACCCTGCAGAGAACCATCAGAGGTGCACAGCATTGCTGCCATGTACTGTTTTCACCAGGAAGAGTCACTCCTTCCCAGGATGACTGGTAGTCACCTCTTTTGAGGGGGCAGGAGAGTCTTCAGGCACTCGGAGTCAGCTTCACAAGCCTCCAAGCTCAGGTTTGTGGCCGTTCCAAATTGGTAATTGACAGTGCATGGCATTAGGGCCACCACTTCCCCTAAAGACTTGGCACCATCTGCAGAACCTGTGCAAATCCTCACACTTCCATGGTTCAAGTACACAAAAGCACAACCATTGAATTAGCGTTTCCTCTCTCACATAAGGACATCTCAGAGAAGCACTGTGCAGGAATGAGTGAGCGGTACAAAAGGGGGTGGTGATGGACGGAGCATCTGAATCAATCAAACACTCACACCCAGTCAAAAGATCTGGGTTTAATCCATCACCGTTCTTTAGCCCACTCTGCCACCCCAGTTCAGACATGGCTATATGCAAATCAGTCTGACCCTGTGCCTCATGGGAACAGTCCAGCACGAACTGCCAAGCCATGTCTTCCCTGGACCGGAAACAAGCTTCCGAGGACCGGTTTCTGGCATTCCAGCCGTCTACAGCCCGGCTTGCTTGAATCCAGTGGCAAAGTGAGCCAGGGACTCGTGTCTGAGCATAGCCTGCCACACTTATGGCGGCCAAAAGCGGTAGAAAAGGGGGTGGTGATGGACGGAGCATCTGAATCAATCAAACACTCACACCCAGTAAAAAGATCTGGGTTTAATCCATCACCGTTCTTTAGCCCACTCTGCCCCCCCAGTTCAGACATGGCTATATGCAAATCAGTCTGACCCTGTGCCTCATGGGAACAGTCCAGCACGAACTGCCAAGCCATGTCTTCCATGGACCGGAAACAAGCTTCCGAGGACCGGTTTCTGGCATTCCAGCCGTCTACAGCCCGGCTTGCTTTAATCCAGTGGCAAAGTGAGCAAGGGACTCACGTCTGAGCATACCCTGCCACACTTATGGCGGCCAAAAGCGGTACAAAAGGGGGTGGTGATGGACGGAGCATCTGAGTCAATCAAACACTCACACCGAGTCAAAAGATCTGGGTTTAATCCATCACCGTTCTTTAGCCCACTCTGCCACCCCAGTTCAGACATGGCTATATGCAAATCAGTCTGACCCTGTGCCTCATGGGAACAGGCCAGCACAAACTGCCAAGCCATGCCTTCCCTGGACCGGAAACGAGCTTCCGAGGACCGGTTTCTGGCAGGGTTTGCTCAGACGTGAGTCCCTTGCTCACTTTGCCACTGGATTCAAGCAAGCCGGCTGAAGACGGCTGGAATGCCAGAAACCGGTCCTCGGAAGCTTGTTTCCGGTCCAGGAAAGACATGGCTTAGCAGTTCGGGCTGGACTGTTCCCATGAGGCACAGGGTCAGACTGATTTGCATATAGCCATGTCTGAACTGGGGTGACAGAGTGGGCTAAAGAACGGTGATGGAATAAACCCAGGTCTTTTGACTGGGTGTGAGTGTTTGCTTTTGGCCGCCATAAATGTGGCAGGGTATGCTCAGACGTGAGTCCCTTGCTCACTTTGCCACTGGATTCAAGCAAGCGGGGCTGTAGACGGTTGGAATGCCAGAAACTGGTCCTCGGAAGCTTGTTTCCGGTCCATGGAAGACATGGCTTGGCAGTTCGTGCTGGACTGTTCCCATGAGGCACAGGGTCAGACTGATTTGCATATAGCCATGTCTGAACTGGGGTGGCAGAGTGGGCTAAAGAACGGTGATGGAATAAACCAAGGTCTTTTGACTGGGTGTGAGTGTTTGATTGATTCAGATGCTCCGTCCATCACCACCCCCTTTTGTACCGGAATGAGTGAGGTGGCAGAACTGGGCAGCCAGTGGACGAAGAGAAGCATAGTTCAGACAGTGAATGAGTAAGGGAGACGTACTGTGCATCTAGTTAGTGGAGTGTAGGGAGCACCACCATGCAGGTATTGTGTGGCGTGAGCTGGTAGAGTCACTGTACAGAACATTGCATAGTGGTGAACAAAGAAGAAAGATTGTGCAATGAACGGGGGAAAAACATTGTAAAGACTGTTAGTGATGCAAGTGCACAGTACAGACAGTGAATTGGCTTTGGTCTGTGCTCCAGGCAAATTAGCATTTTCCATTGCATTGATGAGCTACTCAAAATACCATTTATTGGGCCTTTGTTCCATCGTGATGTTACTCAGTGGTGCTTGCCTAAGTCTATAACATTTCTACGCTTTAGGAATGATCCGTTCCTTCGTAGGTGTAGAAGAATTTACTACTGCAGTCAACCCAACCAAAGAATTGCCAGGGTAATGTCTTAGATATATATTGTGTGCTTCTGACTCCGATGCACCAGTAATTACTATCCTGGTCAGCTCAGGGCGTTACCTATTGATTACGACTCATAACCGTTTAAGACACAGTAAACAGTGTACCTTGATTTTAGAATTAGGGAGCCTCAGCAGAGTTCTGCAACACGGCCTTGTGCCACCATCCTTCCACTTGCATGCCTTCCAGGATTCAACCACAGAGCATCCTCAGCTATCCTGCCACCACACATGAAAGTCATGCCTTTGCAAACGCCCCACTTCCAGTGTGTTCAAAATGACACCTACCAAGCACTGACAAGTATGTAACTTTCCAGTACACATTTTCAAAACCACTCCCACTGCTGTGGCAGCTCAACATTGTACCTCAAAATCATGACACTCCAAACGTTACCTCAAACAGGGTTCTCACTTTCATCTGGCTAGGAGACAGTGTAAAACCTCAATTTCATGAGGCAATGTGTCCCTGCATTAATGCACCTCCCAGAGCATCACAATCAGAAGCAATACAATGCATTTAAAATAATCAATTTGAAATTGATTGGGCCATTCAATAACGGAGTTCTAGATCAACAAAAAGCTAAAGCAGTTTATTGCAAAATTCAGAAGTAAAGTGGTACAGAGTCAATGCAATAAAGGCTCTCAGATGAAGAGTTATACAGGGTATGTTAAAACCAAGTAATATTGTAAGTCAAAAGGGGCAGCAAAATACATAGAAAGACGGACAGCACCCTTAGCAGCATCTAAGAGCCCCATTAGGATGGCGGGGGGATTGCCCCCGCCAGGCCGGCGGTAGTCACTGGCGGCCCGGCGGGAGCAATCCACCCGCCATCCCTGTACAAAAGAACCCCCACCATATTATAATGGCTGGGGGGTCCGCGGCGGACGGAAAGACAGTCCGCTGCTTTCCCTCCCGGTCGACATGTCGACCGGGCGGAAAAGGGTTCTATATGGTGGTGGTGTCTATTAGACACCGCCAGCCATATTAGAATGTGTCAGAACAGATGCCTTTCCGTGGCGGCAAGCATTCAGAGTCTGCTTGGGGGGCCCGTTGCGGGCCCCCAAGGACTCCGGGGGGGGGTGGGGGGTACCTATGGTTCCCCCCTGCAGTTCCATGCACAACATGGCAGGCACCGCGCGGTGCCTGCCAAGATGTGCATGGAAGTGCACAACATGCCTCCCTGGATATGTGGGGGGCGGTGCTGAGTGCCCCGCCCGCCACAATGTTAGGGATGCAGGATGCACCCGACACTGTGGCGGGCGCATCCTGATGGCACATACGGGACCCCGCCCACTTGTTACGACGGGATTGCGGGCGGACAAAGTCCACCCGCCATCCTAATGTGCCCCAAAGTCTCCAAGAAAGTCTTCTGCCTTATCCTCAAAATCCAGGTTTTTTTTACACTATTTTTGCATATTAAATCAATATTACTGCAACTCCATCTAGGGTTGAGCAAATGTATCATGTATTCAGAAAATCCGAGCATGTGAAAAATAAGTCAGTTTGCTTAACAGCTAGGTACTATCTCCCTCCATGAAAAATTATTAATTACCGTCTATGCTATGTCATCCAGAGAAGTTAGAATAGAATATTATACATGAACAATAACGTCTTATGTGAATGAATATCTCAGTGTGCCAGTGGGAAAAAAACTAAACATGTTACAAGCTATAGCTGAACTGGAGAAGGCTCTTTGTGAGCAAAATATTAGCAACAGAATAAAATAATTCAGTACAGTACAGCTAGACTTTTTTCAGCGAAGCTTGTGGGGTAGAGGATGACTGCAGAGGGAAAGCTCTGAATGGGGCAAGATGGCTATTTATACAGAAATGTGGAATAGCTAATTAACAATCATTAGAAAATCGCACTTCTTCATGTCATAGGAAATTAATTTCAAAGCCAATTGTATCAGTCTCTACGTGTGAATGTTTGTGTTTAAATGCATACTTCACACTCCAAATGATGCACAAAAATGCAAACCCACAAACATCTCTAACACAGCAACTTGCCGCCGCTGAATAATCATGTGTGAAGCGTTGAAATGCGTCCCTCTGCACTCGAATACACCACAGTATAAACATATAAACACTGTATAAAACCATTAAGAAATCCAAAATCGTTTCACATTGTAAACGCTTTCATCGCTCTCACATTTCACTTTGGACTCTATTAGTTAAATACCATAAATATGTAAGTATTATTAAGTATACATTTCCGGAAATGGATGTTTACACAGGCTTTGATTCTCGGCTGCAACAGGACAATTATTACTCTCAAAGGTGCAAATAAATCTTTCTATTATTATGGGAGGTTTGACTGTCAGCGCTTCAAAGACTCTGGGGCCTACTAACAGTCTGAGTTCACACTTAGTTCTCATTAGCAGGTTTATAAATCAGAAATCCTCTAAAGTGTAGAGGCATGTGATGGGCGAAGAGGCTGTAGTTCAGCATTAGGTCACATTTCAGTTGCATGCTGGCTTGATGAACAAGCATTGAAAATGCAATAGGTCTCGCCCTCGTTTAAGATAAAGCAATACTGTTCGTAATTAGGTGGCTTTTTAGCTTTGCTTTTATTAGTGTTTTTCAAACTTTCATATACATAACAAGCATATGTATGCATATATGTATATGTATATGTATGCATGCATTTATATTTGTATTTATATAGATATGCAGATGTATATATATATATGTTTATATATGTATTTATGTATGTATATATATATATCACGTACTGGCGGTCGCCAGTAGGTATATATAGTTAGGACCTAGTTACCATAGGAAATTCCGAACATTCTATTGGGAATAACTTTGGCGTCGATTGAGGGATCTGCCTGTAATTTTCCTTAAATTTGCCTCGCTGCGCTCCGCTCCTTCACTGAAAGTTTCGGGGGGATTCGTCAAGCGGGGGATGAGAAAAAAGGGGGGTCCCAAAACGTGGTTTCCCCATGTTAATTTCCATTGGGCCATTCTGACAAGGCTACAGCTCGAACGGCTGAACGGAATTACACCAGATTTGGCAAAATGGTAGGGACTGATATGCAGCAGTGCCTTTTGTATGTTTGGTGTAAATCCCTCCAATAGTTCTTGAGAAAATTGAATTTGAAATTTTTCAAATGGCATTTCCTATGGGACCTTTAGACACGGCTACAGCCCGAACGGCTGAACGGAATTACACCAAACTTGGCAAAATGGTAGGGACAGGTATGCAGTAGTGCCTTTTCTATATTTGGTGAAAATCCCTCCAGTAGTTGTTGAGAAAATTGATTTGAGCAAATGATATATCTATATGCGCTCAACATTCTATTGGGAATAACTTTGGCGCTGATTGAGGAATCTGTGTGTAATTTTCCAAAATTTTGGCCAGCTCCGCTCCGCTCCTTCCCTGAAAGTTTCGGGGGGATTCGTCAAGCTGGGGCCGAAAGGGGGGTCCCAAAACGTGTTTTCCCCAAGTTAATTTCCATAGGGTCCTTTAGACACGGCTACAGCCCGAATGGCTGAATGGAATTACACAAAACTTGGCATAATTGTAGGGCCTGGTATGCAGATGTGCCTTTGCTATGTTTGGTGAAAATCCCTCCAGTAGTTCTTGAGAAAATTGAATTTGAAATTTTTCAAATGGCATTTTTTATGGGACTTTTAGACATGGTTACAGCCCAAACGGCTGAACAGAATTAACCAAACTTGGCAAAATGGTAGGGACAGGTATGCAGTAGTGCCTTTTCTATATTTGGTGAAATTGTAATTGTAATTGTAATTGCACTTATAGAGCGCAGCTGTCACCCAAAGGGTATCCTGGCGCTTTGACCAAAACATTACCTACTGATGTTTAACGCTACACCGCTCTCAGGAAGAAGTGACTTTTGAGATCCTTTTTAAAAGACAAAAGGTCCTGTTTGCACCTTAGGGACATCAGTAAGGAATTCCATAGTTTGGCGGCCGCAAAGCTGAAAGAGCGGCTGCCCATTCTCACCCTTTTTATCCTGGGGATTGTAACCAGGAACCCGAAGAAGATCTCAAAGGTCGAGCGGTAGAGTACCAGGAGAATAGATCTTGCAACATCACTGGCCCCAAACCATGCAGAGCTCTGAAAACCAAACAGGAAGATTTATAGCGAATCCGTTCTTGAACAGGGAGCCAATGAAAATCCAAGAGCGCAAGAGAGGAAGAGGCAGACCGCGGTCGTGAGAGGGCCAACTTGGCTGCCATATTTTGCACCCGTTGCAGCTTCGCGACCAGGATATTGGGGGCCCCCAGAAGCAGTGCGTTGCAGTAGTCTAATCTACTGAGGATGATACTACGCACTGCTTCCGTCCTGGCCGCGGGGCGAAATAACGGAAGAATTTTTCGTAACATGCGCAGTAATAGCATGCAAGTCGCCGTGGTTTTATTGACGAAGGCATCCAGCTGGAGGCTAGGCCCGAACAAGACGCCTCGGTTACGGGTAGATTCTGCCGCCACTACCGTGCCTAGAGTAGAAAAAGGCCAAAACCCCTCGGGTAAAGGACGGGGTAATCGGTCCAGTGAACAATGGAGAACTTTGGTCTTTGCTCCATTGAACTGGAGCGAGTTCTGACGCAGCCAATCTGCTGTTGCAGTCATGCAACGATGAAAAGATTCCATGGAGACCTCTTCCCTGCCCTCAAAGGAAAAAATAAGTTGAGTGTCATCAGCATAATTGATAACAGAAATGCCAAATGACTTACTCAAACTTATTAGAGGGCGAAGATATAAATTGAAAAGAATCTGGCTGATTGCGGAACCCTGTGGTACACCCTGATTTACATCTTTTATGGCTGATCGGAACGGCGGCAGGGCCACAGATTGCTGCCTGTTGCGGAGGTATGAGGCCAGCCAGTCCAGGGCCATGCCGGTCACCCTCCAGTAGTTGTTAAGAAAATTGAATTTGAGCAAATTATATATCTATATGCGGTTATTTGAGATGTCATCAGTGATGTCATCAGTGATGTCACTGACCATGTCATGAATGATGTAATATGTGACATCATCAGCAGTGGATTGCGGGTGCGCGAAATATAGTTAGTACAACTAACTATATAGGAGCAATTTCAATGGTTTTTTAAATGCTAATTCCTAACTATATAAGGCCTGAAACCTATGGTTTTTTAAGTGAATTTGCAAGGTTTTTAAAATGCTAATTCCTAACTATATAAGGCCTGAAACCTATGTTTTTTTAAGTGAATTTGCAAGGTTTTTTAAATGTGAATTCCTAACTATATAAGGCCTGAAACCTATGGTTTTTTAAGTGAATATATATATATATACATACATATTTATAAATGCATATGCATATATATACATGTATATATATTACCTACTGGCGGTTGCCAGTAGGTAGTTATAGTTAGGATTTTTTTCAATGCAAAATCTCAAAATTCTATTTGGAATAACTTTGGCGCCGGTTGACGAATCTGCCTGAAAATTTCCTCAAATTTGCCTTGCGGAGCTCCGGTCCTTCCTTAAAAATGTGGGGGGGATTCGTCAAGCGGGGGCTGAGATAAAGGGGGGGTCCCAAAACGTGTTTTCTCCATGTTAATTTCCATAGGGCGGTCGAACTCACTTTTAGCCCGAACGGCTGAATGGATTTCCACCAAACTTGGCAAAATTGTAGGGACTGGTAGCCCGATGTGCCTTTGCTATGTCTCAAGATATGTGCTCCAGTGGATTTTGAGTAATTTAGGTTAAAAAAAATATATATATATCTATAAGCGCGCCCGGGTACGCGCACCGGGGAGCGCACCGGGCGCGCTACGCGACTTGCGCACGGAAAGCTGATTGGCTCTCGGGTGTCTGTAAACATTCCAAACAGTCCGGAGCGGCCGCCATCTTGTGTCTCGGTAGGATCGAGACACAAGAGGTGGCAAAAACAAAGGGGGAATTGACCATAAGGGGGCAGAGTAGACCCCCCCTGACCCCCTAGGTTTGATGTGGGGGCCATAAAAGGGCCCCGCGGGGCCCAAAATTTTTTTTAAAAAAATTCGATTTTCGCGGGGGGGGGGGAAGCGCCCGGTACATGTAGGTACCAATGCAGAGACTTAAATTTAATGTACACCGTCTCCTCTGTAGATATCTTGCATGTTGTTATAAAAGTTATTGTGGTATATGGAATCCATAACATAGTCTGTCAGGAAAGCAGAAACAGATCCTTTAAGCACTCCCTGAGAAGTCCTAGGGGATCATGGGTAGTCTATCCTGCTCCCTAATGATGAAAAAGAGATGTGAAATACACATAGGAGATAATATAGTGGGAGAAATGTAGTAACTATGAGTAAACTTACTATGTAACACAAAAAAGTTGCACAGTATACTATAAGTCTCATTTTATAATATAATCATTTTGGTAATAGTTCATGAATTACATATAAAAATGAATAGTGTCTCAAACAATTTAAAATTATTAAATATAAATGTATTCTTCTGATTATTTTTCATAATTTAATCAAACTTGTAACATAATATTGTCCGGTATTTCCTCATAATTATAAGTACATGATTCCATTTGTTCCAAACATTCTATTAACTGTTGGTCCAAAGAGTCATCCATGAAATCAACTTCATCTTTTTGCTCTTCTGGATTTTCCACCTTTACTTCGATAGAAGTAACATTTGCTTGTTTTTCTCCTTCCATTTTCTTTCTGAAAATTGCATAAAAATTAACTATATTAGTAGAGTTAGGGTACTGGTGGGTTTTAGTTTAGACAGGTACTTCTGAGTTTTTAACAGTGAAGTAATTTTTGGGCAGTGTATGGTTTCAGGCAGGAAGTAGAACTATTAAAAAGTGCATGTGATGAAGTCTAAATAAATTTATAATTATACCAGAGAAGCCTAACTCAATCCATAATTATAACAGAGAAGCCTATCTCAATCTATAATTATTACACAGGGATAGTATATAACTATCAGAAAACGTTTTCCAAAATTGACTTAAAGTGCACAACATAGTTCCCCTTTCAAATTAACAACTTACCTTTTTGAAAGTAGTTGAAGTTTTCTGTCAAAATTCAATCAAAATGTACCTCAGGTAGTATTAGTCAAAATGGCTGTGTTTCCCTGTCATTTTTCTTATATATTCATGTACTTAACCAATCAAATGTCAGCACATAAAAGTACAAAATGTAAGTAACATTTTAATTGGTTGTAAATTCCAACACTTTCATATGTGTTTTTGTCATGTAATTTACCTCAGGATATTTAGACAGGGCTACAGCCTAAATGGCTCAATGGAATACCATCAAATGTGGGATAATGGTAGGGACTGGTATGTAGTAGGGTCTATGGTATATTTGGTGAAAGCCTGTCCAGTGGTTTTTATGTAATTTCGTTTCCCACATTTTTTGGGGGAGCGCTTACCGGTGCGCGCCCCGGTACGCGTACCGGGAGCGCTACGGGAGTCCGCCATTTTGTGTTTCGGTCGAATCGAGACACAAGATGGAGGACAAACAACGTTGGGAATGGGTAAAAAGGGGCACAGTAGACACCCCCTGACCCTCTAGGTTTTCTGAGGGGAGTTTAGGAGGGGCATATATGCCCAAAAAAATTAAATTTCGCGGGGGGAGCGCCCGGTACGCGCACCGGGGAGCGTACTCTGGTGAAAAAAAGTGAAAAAAGTTCGAGAAAGATAATCATTTTGAGTGAGCAGAGGTAGGGTAGCTCTGAAAAGAGCTTTTGGGTTCTGTGGCTGATTTAGGTACCTACAAGTAGGTTCCAATGCACAGTCTTAAATTCAGGAGGAATATTCTATTCCCCTCATCTGAGAAGTGCACACCATCTCCTCTGTAGATATCTTGCATGTTGAAACGCAAGTTATTGTTGTATATTGAACCCATTCCATAGTCTCTCATGTAAGCAGAAACAGATTTATTCACATGTTTCCGTGCTTTTTCAAATTGTGGACAAAATTGGTTGGACCAGTTCCATTTCTGTCTTTGACATATATTGGAATATACCAAGTCAGTTTGTGGAAAAAGTGTAATCAATTGATCAAAGGTGTCCTTTAAAAGCATTTCCAGACCTACACCAGTCAAAGTGCCCAAGTCATTTCCACCACAGTGCACTATTAAAAGGTCAGGGTTTGGCAGATGCAAAAAGGTTTTCGCCAATGGTATCAATTGGTGACATCTCAATCCTCTCTGGCCAATCCACTTGATTTCCACATTTGATAAATCAAGGTTGTGAAAATTTCTGCTAGCTGCATACCTTTGAGCCCAGTGGATGTAGCTATGTCCAATAATCCACACAGAATACATGATGAGAGAAGGTTCTGGTGCAGTCAGATGAAGTGTGGGAATGAAATGGCAGTTGGAACAGTAGGAGTTTACCCAAAAATAATTGTGGAGTTTCACTGCTCTTGAATCACAAGCAATGATTGGTGGATTCAGATAGTTGAAAACTAAAAGTTAGGGTGCATGGTTGTGTTTTGTGAAAGAAGCAATTTGAATGGTTAAGAAATAGTCAATTAAAGAAACATTTCATCGGATAAGCTGGTGTATTGAGAGGTCAAACATCCTTGCTTAGTTCATTTGCAACATTGTAGAATAAACTTTTGAACCTGAGAGTTCAGTTAGGAGGGAGTTGCTACGGTAACAGATAGAAAGGGCTGAGGGGGGAAGGGTGTTGGTTTAAAAATAGTGAGGGAAGAGTTTTGATTGGTTGAAATGAGGCATATCTGTGTAGAATTAGAGATTTTCTGTGCCAGTCATGGTTGCAATGTGTGGAGTGCATACCCTTTGCTCTTCTAAAGAAAAATTGGCATTTGTAAAGGTAAGAAAAGATTCATTTAATTTAGATAGAGATTTGTATGCTCTATGGAGAAGATTTGGAAGCAGATTTTTTTTATGTTGTTTTGTGTCATATTTTTTGATAATGCTTGGTTAAAACATTTTAATGCATAGAGGAATTGTATTTTGTGAAATAGTGAATTTTCAGTACTGAAATTGAATGTTTGTATATAGGACCTGTGCTGTGTTTCTAAAATGTTATTTAAAAAACGATTTTGGGGTAAATGCATACTTTTTATATTTTTGAGAATGAATTATTAGTGCTTGCCTCAATAAATAAATATATTTGAACCTTTTACAATGATGTCACCTGCATTACCTCAGATTAGGATGCAGATTGAGCTTCTTTCTGGTTGGTTTGTGTCATGTTTTTGGATAATGCTTGGTAAATAGGTTTTGCAGCATAGGGGAATTGCATTATGTAAAATTGAGTAGTTTCTCTAGTGACATGGAATGCTTGTACATAGGACCTGTGCTGTGTTTTTAAAATGTTATTTTAAAAACGATTTTGGTGTAATTGAATGCCTTTTATATTTTTGAGAAGGAATTATTAGTGTTTGCCTCATTAAATAAATATATTTGAACCTTTTACAATGATGTCACCTGTACTACCTCAGATTAGGATGCAGATTGAGTTTCTTTCTGGTTGGTTTGTGTCATGTTTTTGGATTATGCTTGGTAAACTGGTTTTGCAGCATAGGGGAATTGCATTATGTTAAATTGAGAAGTTTCTCTAGTGACATGGAATGCTTGTACATAGGACCTGTGTTGTGTTTCTAAAATGTTATTCCAAAAACGTTTTTGGGGGCAAATCAATGGTATTTACATTTGGGCCTTATTTATGATTGCCTTGTGCCGCCGGTGCGTCACTTTTAACATGGAAAAAAAATGACGCACCGGTGGTGCAAGGCCTTCATAAATAAGGCCCTGAGTTTCTTTGCTGTTGGTTTGTGTCTTGCTTTTTGATAATGCTTGCTATCAACATTTGCAAGATGAAGGATTTGTATTTTGTGAAACAGTGAGGTTTCAGTAGTGAAATTGAATGCTTGTACATAGGACCTGCGCTGTGTTTCTAAAATGTTATTCCAAAATCGTTTTTGGGGGCAAATCAATGGTATTTGCATTTGGGCCTTATTTATGATTGCCTTGTGCCGCCGGTGCGTCACTTTTAACATGGGAAAAAAATGACGCACCGGTGGCGCAAGGCCTTCATAAATAAGGCCCTGAGTTTCTTTGATGTTGGTTTGTGTCTTGCTTTTTGATAATGCTTGCTATCAACATTTGCAAGATAGAGGATTTGTATTTTGGGAAACAGTGAGGTTTCAGTAGTGAAATTGAATGCTTGTACATAGGACCTGCGCTGTGTTTCTAAAATGTTATTCAAAAAACGATTTTGAGGGCAAATCAATGGTATTTACATTTGGGCCTTATTTATGATTGCTTTGTGCCGCCGGTGCGTCACTTTTAACATGGCAAAAAAGTGACGCACCTGTGGTAAATATTTAATTACCGTCCTAATTTCTATGCAGGTAAGTACTAAAAATAAAATAACTCAATCGGAAAGAAAGACGCAGAGTCCGTGGTGTTAGAGTTCTTAGGGGTTTTATTCCTTAAAAAGGAATGGTTCTTGAACCGGATATCGTGTTCCTGACACCACTGGGGTTCAGGAAGGGATAGAGCATACTTTATTGAAAAGACATAACTTTTATACTTAAAGCATATAATGGATACCAATACAGTAGGCGTAACAGCTGAGAGAAACAAGATAAAAGCACACACGTGTTAGCAATACGTAATTAGAAGGCGTGAACTAGGCGTGAACATAGAGGTGTGTGCTAGAAACGTCACATGAAAGTGTCACAAGTAGGTGGGTACATAGCAGAATCCTGCAATGTCAGCAGAAATCTGAGGTCTGGATGCGCGCGCAGCTGCATGACGTGTGATTGACGTGGAGCTGGAGGGTGCAGGGGACTTGACATTTACACTAGCGGAAAGAGACAGAAGTCTGGCATGTCAGATCAACTCGTACCTATATCATATCTGATATCTGTTGTTTGGGAACCATATTATCTAGAGGGAAAGGTCTCTTGGGCAGAGGCTATTCTATACTGACTGTGAGTGCGTGTATAAGCGTCTACGTGTCTGCATGAGATGCGAGGGGCATGGGCCTACCATGGTAACAGGAGCTATGAATTACTTGCACGGAGACAGTGAGGCCGGGCCCTTTGCTCTGCAGCTGGAAGGATGTTTACTTGAACTAGTAGGCAGGAATGTATTTCTGAGGAGCGGAGCAGATAATTTGAAGGTTGAATACAGTCTTGGCAGGCAACAGGCTGAGCTAAGCGCCGTTAGCCGCGCAGGGAGTAAGGTAAAGGTCACGGGTACAGAGGCAGCCTAGGCCGAGGCATTCAGTGTCAGAAGGCAGGAAAAGGCTCGATGGCAGAATTCAGGGTAGGGGTGGGCGGCCAGCTACGCTCCGTCTGCGGAGTGTGCGTAGCGCCGCCTACTCCGCATTTTGCGGAGCTGGCGGAGCCAGGCGGCACTCCGCAGACGGAGCGTAGCTGGCCGCCACCCGTCTCCCTCCCGCCCTCCCTAAATACTTTGAAAGAAAGAAAGGAAATAATTTAAAAAGCACTTACCTTGCCGCCGCTGCCCGCCGCGTCCCCGGGGCTCACTTACTTCCGTCTTCCGTCTTCCGTACTAATGCGCATGCGCGGGCGGCCACGCATGCGCATTTTCACGAGAAAATGCGCATGCGCGGCCGCCCGCGCATGCGCATTAGTACGGAAGACGGAAGATCGCGAGCCCCGGGGACGCGGCGGGCAGCGGCGGCAAGGTAAGTGCTTTTAAATTATTTGATTATTGTATTTCAAAGTATTTAGGGAGGGCGGGAGGGAGGCGGGTGGCGGGGCTGGCGGCCAGTGGTGTTTGCGGAGTGGGGCTACGCGGAGTGCGGAGGTGGGCGTAGTTTCTCGCCCACTTCGCGTAGCTCCGCGAAGCCCCACTCCGCGAACTCCGCCCAGGGTTAATTCAGGGCCTACTTCGCCTGGGCTGGAAAACGTGTAAAGTACACTACATAAAGACGTTGGCACGGCATACTTAGAAACGGAGTATTCAACCCGTTCAAGGTGGATCTGAAAGAGGACATGTTAACGTTGGACGCAAATGTATTTGCGTCTTCATAGCTGGCACAGGAGGGAAGTTACATGCACTTTAAGTTTGTACATGGAGACGGTGGGGTACACGTTAGGGAACATTTCTTGACCATAAAATTTATATTTCCTCATTCCCTCCTTGTTCCCTACGGACCCTTCATGATATATCAATCCTCATGAACCGATCAGTCTGTTCATGTAACATCATTTGCTCTTCTTTCTTCTTTTCGCGTTTTGAGTAGGAACTTGGATGCGGAATACATGATGTGGCGCATAGACCACAAATCGCTGGCCCACATTGTAGGCAAAGGCAGCAACTGAATACTATGACAAGGGCAATGCCTAGGAAGGATAGGATCTTCCATCCCCAAGCGGTCAACGTTGTCCAGAACCAACCGGACCAAGTCCAGGTGCCTGGAGTCTGATGTATCAAACTTGCAATTTTATGAAGACGTGTGATAGCTTTATATACTGTTGGCGCGTTTTCTGGAATGAAAACACAGCAACTTGACCCGATGACCTTACAGGCTCCGCCCCTATCTGCTAGGATGACGTCAATAACGAGACGATTTTGAAGAACAACAACCCGCATGGCAGATTGCTCCTCTGTTAAGTTGCCTAGAGCGGAAGTAGTTTCATTCACTACTGCTTCGAGGGTTCTAGTTAATTTTCGTATCAGTTTACTATTAAAAACAGTACCTAAGTAGGGGAAGAAACCTTTATTGAAGTCTGTGTATTGCTCCCATGTCGTTTCAGTATAGTCGACAATCGGAAGATCTCTTCGGAGTCTAGTAGTTACTAGATTTGTATTTCTGTGATAATCAGGAGGGGCTAGGAAAACAGGTGGCAGAAGGAATGCAATGTAACAGGTACCATCCCAATCTGGAGGCAAACGTATGTATGCGGTATGGTCACAAACAAAGTAGGAATGGCGAGTAGCTCTAAATGTAGACCTGCCTTGATCACTGAATTCGACCACAGTAGTGCATTTACTATGACCTAAGTGTACTGAACCCTTCTTTCTGACACATAAATCACCAGTGACTGGTAATACTGACATAGCAGGGAGAACTGGTGCAGCTTCGGATTCAACAGTAAGAATCATGAGGTTAATTGTATAATTACCTAATCCATATACTTCATTTTCTAGATCAGTTCCTGTCCTAGTGGGAAGTCCCTTCTTGTCAGGGTAACAGGCGTTAAGCAAAACTAAGTTCAGGTTTCCCCAAACCCAATTTCCTTCGAAAACAGCAATATCAGAGTCTAAAGAATTAATTAATCTAAACCATGCTCCGCATGAGCCATTGTGAGTGAACGGGTATGGAAAGAGAGGCAGAACCCCCTTGTATTTCTGATAGGGAGGGAGTCGGCCACATATCCAACAGTTTGTAGCATTATTAGTCTGATGGGAGTGATGTAACATACTAATGAATGTGTTGTTGCGCAGCGCAAGTCTGTAAGATAACTCGTGAGGGGGTAATTCGCTAAAAGAATGTTCGGCAGTGACATTGTAAGCAGATTGAGTATGCTTGAAGATAGGGTAATATACATGCAACAATATACTGGCACCAATAATCAGAAGGCTTAGAAAAAACATAACCAATAATGTCACTATACAGTGACTACGAAGTGATTTACAATATGCACGTTTCTTGAGTTCTCTCTCTCTCTCTCTATCTCGGTCTAGGGGATACATGTCAGAAACTAATTTAACCAATTCACCTAGGGGAGGACTTAAACAATTAAACTGTCTGACTTGCTAGACCGCAATTTTAATTTATACTCCTCTTGCGGAGTTTTCTCTCTCTTGCAAACTTTAAAGTCACTAGAATCGGGGCAGTCCTTTGAGGGGGTGGAAGAGTCAGTCTCTGGCAACAGTTCATTACATTTTTTAATATGACTCGTATGGATCCACCCCTTTCGGCCCACAACTTTAATTGCAGTCCTCGTGGTCAGAAGGACGAGCTTCGGATCCTGCCAGCGAGGCTCCAGCGGACTCCTCCTGTCGAAATTTCGTATTAAGACTGTATCACCAGGACGGACATCGTGTGGCTTCACATCAGTGTTGTCGGGAAAGGCTGCGGCAACCTGTGAACGACATGATTGGAGTGCAGACATCAAGGAGGCAAGGTAATCTGTCAGCATATTACAGTCAACATCGGTTATTTTCTTAGGCATGGGCGTCCCCCACATATTTGGTGGTCGGCCAAAGACCACCTCATACGGGGATAGTCCTGATCTCGAATGGGGGACCATTCTCATATAGAACAGTGCAACTGGCAGGGCGACTATCCAGTCGACCCCTTTCTCTTTACATATTTTCGCAAGACGTGTTTTCAGTGTCTGGTTATGCCTTTCTACAAGGCCAGCTGCCTCGGGATGTCGGACGCAATGGAATTTCCACTGATATCCTAGCAGAAGTGAAACCTGCTTCATGAGCTCGGACGAGAATGGCTGTCCGTTATCTGAGTACACGATACGAGGCAAGCCGTACCGTGGGAAGAATTCACGAACCAGCTGCTTAGCAGTGGTCGGGGCAGTGTAATCTGGGACTGGATATGCTTCGGTCCAACGGGAAAGTGCACAAACAACTACGAGGACGTACTTGAATCCTCGACAACGGTCCATCTGGATATAATCCATCTGGAGGACTTCAAAAGGGTGATCGGGAGGATGAAATCCACCTTGCTCTACAGGGACGCTTTTACCTGGATTGAACTGACAACAGATCATGCAAGTACGCACTTTCTGTTTTGCTGCTGCTCGTAAATGTTTGTTGTACCAGAGATTCTGTAAACTGTCTAACATAGCTTTTTCCCCTAGGTGTGCTGGACTATGTGCGGTATTTATTATGACTTGAACCATAGAGTCGGGGAGAAACCATGTAGATTTTCCCTTCGTCATCCATCCCTGATCTGTCTGGATCCCTCCTAGTTCAGTCCATTTCTTAATTTCATCTGAAGTAGCATGTGTCTGAATATCGATTACATCTAGTGTGGGATCCCTAACTGTCATACAATGTGTCGGCACTATGATCTTTGTTACATCCGTTGTCTGGGTGTGAGTCAATGCTGTATGTTTTGCTGTTTGGTCTGCCAGGTCGTTACCCTGGGAAATAGAGTCTGTAACTTTAGTATGTGCTTTACACTTCATGATGGAAATGCCTGAAGGCAAATGTATTGCTTCTAACAGTGCTTGAATAAGGGGACCGTGTTGAATCTTGGCACCGTGAGAGGTCAAGAAACCTCGTTCTTGCCATAACACTCCGAAGTCGTGTACGACTCCGAAAGCATAACGTGAATCTGTGTATATGTTAACATTTCTGTTCTTGGCTAGTATACAGGCTCGGGTCAGAGCGATAAGCTCTGCTGCTTGAGCGGACAGTGTATCAATACGATGTGTTTCTTTGACTTCAGTTTCAGTGGTCACTGCATATGCGGCTACTAATTCTCCTGTGCTTGTTCTCATACATGAACCGTCCACGTAAAGTGTCAGGTCTGGATTTATCAGTGGAACATCTGTTAAGTCTCGTCGGGGCTTTGTTACTGCATTAATGATCTCTATACAATCATGCTGGGCTGAATCTGTCGTAATCGAAGGTAACAATGTTGCAGGATTTAGAATGTTACAGCGTCTGATTTCTATGTGTGGCTGGAATAACGTTAATTCATAACCTGTCAGTCGTGCTATAGTCAGGTGTTGAGTCTGTGTTCGATTTAGAAGGACCTCTACAGAATGTGGAACTTGTACTGTCAATGGATGTCCTAATACTATTGAGTCGCTCTGTCTGATTGCTAGGGCTGTCGCTGCAACTGATTTTAATCACGCAGGGAGTGCCTGGGCTACTGAATCCAATGTACTTGAAAAATAAGCACAAGGCTTATGTGAACCTGCTTGATCTTGAGTGAGGACAGACAACGCTGTACCATCACGTTCTGTAACAAAAAGTGTAAAAGGTTTGCTGTAACATGGTGTCGCTAAAACTGGTGCTTGACATAAAGCTTTCTTTAATTCCTCAAAGGCCTGTGTATGTTCCTGTTTCCAAGGGAGGGCAGTCAAAGTCGCTGCCTCCTGTGTTGTCAACTGAATGAGTGGTTTAGCTAGAAATGCATATTGAGGAATCCATTGTCTGCAGTACGAGGTGAGGCCTATAAAGGCCCGCACTTCCTTTTGTGTCTGGGGTTGTGGCATGTTTACAATTAACTGGATGCGATCAGGAGTGAGCTGTCTCCCCACTTTGGACAGCAAGTGACCCAGGTACACAACTTGCTGAACACAGAATTGTAGCTTCGAAGGAGACACCTTGTGTCCCTTGTCGGCCAAAAAATGTAAAACTATCAGTGATGCTTGTTCACATTCGGGTTCACTTCGTGCGGTGATCAGCAGATCATCGACGTACTGTAGTAAGGCAGTGTTAACTGGCATTTGGATACAATCAAGTTGTCTTTTCAGTGCTTGGCTATAGATGCTGGGGCTTTCTGTAAATCCTTGAGGTGCGCGTGAAAATTTGAAACTTCGTCCATTTAAACTGAATCCGAAGAGATATTGGCTTTCTGGATCAATGGGTACACTGAAGAAGGCGTTCTTGAAATCAATTACAGTAAAGAACGTTGCTTCTGAATCAATAGCAGTCAATAAGGATGAGATGTCGGGAACCACAGGATACTGTGGAACAATGCATTTATTCAGTTCTCGTAAATCAATCACCAGCCGATATACTGGCGGTGCATTGGGATCAGTACGTTTAAGAATCGGAATGATAGGAGAATTAAAGATATTGGAGTCGGTTTCTACGACCACTCCTTGGGCAATGAGCTCTTCAATGATTTCCAGTAAAGCCACTACAGCATCGGGTGGTAACTTGTATTGTCTGATTCGTGGTAAAACAACTCCTGGTTTGAGTGTAACACGGTATGGTGTAATGTGCATGCAACCTACATCGGTTGGGCCTTGTGCCCACAGGTGTTTCGGTACATTTTTCAATCTGACATCAAACTCTCGTAATACATAGTGACCCTTAAAGTCACGCAGAAAAAGTCTAACTCCTTCCGGAGAACAACATATCACTGCTCCTAGAGCCTTCAGCGTTTTGATACCTAGCAAGTTTTCTGGACATGATCTCGTTAGTAACAGGTCTGTTACGCGGGATAATGGACCTACTGCTAGGGGGACTGGTTTCGATACTTCATTTACAATAGGCTGTCCTGAAAAACCAAGGGAAACATTCTGTGAGCCTGAGAGGGGTGCCCCTGGGACTTCATCATGGCTGATTGTTGTGCAGCTTGCCCCTGTGTCAATTAAAAACTTTCGGTCTTTTCCCAATACTTGACTGTGTACATAAGGACCCTCTTGATCTACAGGAATTTCAATAAGAGGCAAGCCAACCTCCCTCTCTAGGCTGTTTCATGTGTATCGCTGATAATCGGGATAATCAGATTGGGCATACTGGTTCATCTGTCGTGAAACTTGCTGCGTCGCGGCAATGGGCTGTGGCGGTGGCTGTGATACCGCTGCGGTCTGTACTGTATGTGGTGGAGCATGCATAGGCTGTGTATTCTGTGAAGTCTGTTGCTGGACCTGGTCTTGTCTAGGCTGACGCGGTCTTTCTTTAGTTTTACCTGTTGCTATATTGTGTTTCAGGACTGAACATTCATGTACATAGTGACCTGGCTGTTTGCAATAGTTGCATGTCCCTTTAACGGGAACTGCTGAATTACCTGTCTGAGTCGCACCCTTTCTCTGACCGTCGGCTGGAACCGACTGTGCCACTAACATTTTCATTTTCGTGTCTTTCATACGTCTCTGTTCGTGATCCTGTTCTTCTCTAATTCTATTCTGGTGGTATTGTAACATTTGTAACATCTGGGATGGCGTATTTGCTTGCCATGTACTTTCAACTTTATATACACGGTTCTTAACTTGTGTCAGGGAATTCTCGACTAATTTTGTTACAAAAAGATGTGGGTATGACTCGCTACCTGGTTTCAGGCCACTATTAATAATGAAACATTTCTCGAATCTCGAATAGAAGTCACTAGTATCTTCATCGTGTTTCTGTTTACAGGCTGAGATTGCGTCCCAGTCTTCCTTTTTAGTTGTCAATAATCTTGGCAAGACCTGTACTATTAAACCTGGTAATGCTTTAGCTTTGTCCCCAAGACCTAGCCCTGGAGTACGACCTTTTTCTTCGTCTTCTATTTCAGTCCAAATAATCTTTTTATCTCCCACCTCCCATTCTTTTTCCTTCAGTTTCTCGTAGATGCCGGTGGGCAGCAGTACTTTTAACAATTTCATAATATCCGTATACGTGTAATCTCCCATGAGTAACATGTCTTTAAGTTCTCGGTGAAAACCTGCAGGGTCTTTATCATGACAGGGTACTAGTTTCTTCATTTCTAACAATTCCAACTTTGTTAAAGGTGTGTACACAAACACACGTTCCAAGGTATTATTGGCATTCATAACTGGGTGTACTTCTCGTAAAGGATTCTGCCTGTCAAAATGACACATTTTTCTTTCTGGGGGCGGAGCTGAAACATATTGTGGGCCTAAGAAAGTGTTATATCTGCGGCGTTGTTCTAGAATTATTTGAATTAATCTGGTACTTAGGCCTCTCCATCTATTCATAAGTAGCGCTTCTAAAGTATCCGGTAAGGGACCTGGATCAGAATGTTGTTGTCTGTATAAAGTGATGAGATGCTGAATCATGTATACACCAGCTAATTTCTGCTCGTCTGGGGAAAGGTTCAGAAATGTCTGTGCTACTGTATCATCATTGTATGTGTTAGGATTGTCAGCCCATAGTACTGCTGACCGGGCTAGTTCTTGTTCATCCATAGAATTGAGTACATGGTACCCCATCTGTTCTTGAAGAATTTTATCGGTACCTTGAAACAGATATTCAGGAGAATTCGGTTTTGATATACCAGAGAGGAAAACTCTCTTGCTTTCTGAACGAATGCCTTTCCTAAGATAATTTCCCTTACCTACATATGCTATCATTTCTTTAGCCGTGTCATGTTCTTCAGGTCCGTCCTCCTCGGAGGAGTCATTCCTGTCACTTTCTTTTTATTTTTCTTGTTCTTTTCCGTGTATTTCTATTACTGCTTTTCTGATTTTCTTGTACATACTTGCTATACAATTCAGTTTGTCATGTTTTCCCTCGGCTATATTTTGACCCCACTTGTTTAGTGCTTCCATCTCTTCCTGGTCTACTCCAGGCCTGTCTCGTTCTCTTATTAAGCAATTTATGAAAAAACGTAATATACAACCTTGAGTGTCAGCTTTCTGGTGAGCCAGGGCCTCTTTAATACTTTCAGGATCTTCCCCAGTCTGGACAAAATGATATATTCTATCTAGGTGTTCAGTCATTCTTGGAAATAACACTAGGTAATCTGCAACTTTTCATAAGCGTAGTGATGCTAACAACATTCTATCGTCTTTACCTGGTACTGGATCGTATCTGCAAATTGGAAGGGGTTCTTTAAGCATGTCGAGACGGGGTGATTGGGGTGTACGTTGCTTCAACATGTCCCTAAGGTTTAATCTGTGTGTTGCTGGCGGGGTCTGGAGACCTCCTGTCGCACCTCCTGTAGCGGAGGCTTGAAAATTGTATGTCTGTGGAGTCGGTATCTGTACCTGAACTTGTCTCTTACTAGAATCAGGCGCAAGCGTATTTGGAATATTAATCTTAGGTGTGGGAAGTGGTGGAGGTGGAGGAGCAGGTGGAGCAGACTGTTGAACGGGTGAGCTTTGTTGCGGTAATGGCGGGACATTATCTTGGAGTGCGTTGCCACCTCCGTCACCGTCAGTAGGCGGTACGTGGGCACGTGAATTGGTGTAAGCGGGAGCTACATCGTCTAGATAGGAAGCAAGGAATATATCTTTAGTGGTCCTGTGACTTACTTTAGTCGGAACCAATGGCGGCGGCAGATCTTTCGGTATTTCTGAAGTGGCTTCAGGCAAACCCTCGGCCACAAAGTACATGCCATTTACAAGATTGTTTCGCATGCGGTCCACTTGTTCTGCTTTTACTCGGATCCCTTCATTAACTAATTCGTTTTCTCGGACTTTATCCGACTCTTCTCTATGTCTGTCTTCTTTTCGGAGTGCTTTTTCGGCACGTTTATGTGATTCTTTTCGCCAAAATTCTATGGCGTCTTTCTGAGATTGTCTGGCTTTCTTTTTCCATAGCGCTTCTTCTACCTTCATGATGCACTCGGCATCCCATGTTCCTGTAACGGGCCATCTGTGTCTCTCGTCTAGGTGCTTGGTATAATCGGCCCATAAATCTAGATACAGTATGGCATCTAAGCCATGCTTATGGTACATAAAATTTCCAGGAGTGTCCCTAGGGGGGATAGGAATTTCTTCCTCTAGTATCCCTTTCCTAGTTCCTATCTGTCTTAATTTATTGAAAAACGGCATCTTGTTACTTAGTACTGGATACTCGATACTTGTTACTTACTCTGAACACAGCTAGTTACACAAAAACACAATAATGTACATCAAACAATCACTCATACCACGACATTAATTACATGAAAACATTTTGAACACATATGACTACCCACGATACTATATGTACTGCTAAACAGCACAGATACACTGTTGGAGAACAGTGCAAGAACTTGAATAACTGATGTACTGCTAAACAGTACAGATACACTGTCTAAAACAGTGCAGACCGTGTTTGTGTACCCAAACCCGTCTTTACCGGATACATAATAATGCACCCGTCTAGATGTGTCCCCAGCAATGGTACTCACCGGGAAGCACGGAACAGAAGGCCTCGGAAAACTCGACTGGACTGGACCGGACTGGACTTCGGAACTGGTGGGCCTCTTGACACCTCGGACCTTGCTTCTTTCGGCTAGGCTCTGGTCGGGATCCTCCGCACTCCTCACCGCCTCGTCTGGGTGCTGATCGCAGTCTCCGTCACCTCCGTAGGCCTGAGGGAGATACAGGAAATCCTGCGGGTACGCGTAATTGTCCGTCTTGACTTATGGCAGGGGGCAAAGGTTGCAACGCACCAACCGGCGCGTGAGGTGGGGGAGGGGTCCCTATTCGGGCGCCAAAATAATGTGGTAAATATTTAATTACCGTCCTAATTTCTCCTAGTTATATAGTTGCTGTGGTATAAACTTATATATGTTGCAAATTAGTGTTTATATCGTTTGCTTATTGTCATTGCTTTGTTGTTTGCTAATAGTGGTCTATAATGTGTTATTTTTTTCTTTACCACAGATTGAAATCGAAAAGTAAGCAAAAATGCCGTCAAGGCAAAGGAGAAGAAAAAATACCATACGGAATACAACAAAATCAGCAACGGAATTAAAGGAATCCTCTACAACAAGTACTTCAAAAAACACCAAAAAAGCTCCTGGTAAGACAACTAAGTCTTTTTTACGCAACATATGTAGAACAAAAACAAATGTTAACGGTAATGTGAAGATCCAGAAGGAGAGAGCAAATTTGAAAAGGAAGAAGAGGCCCTCAAAAAATGTCTCTACTGGAGCAGGATAGAAGAGTATGGATAGCAATAGAAGGCAAAATGTATTTAGGGACATTCGTAGACGAATGTTTCGCAATAGGGTAGTTTAAATTTGCTAAAAAATGAAAAAAAAGGTAAACAGAGAGCTGCTTTTTACAAGAAAAAGAAAAGTGTAGAGAAGATTGTTGATCAGGCTTTTGAAGTTAAGAAAAAATTATTTATTTTAGTAATCAATAGAATTAGGATACTTAACAAGGCAATTGATGTTTTCAAATCGAACAGTAGATGGAAAAGAATAATTAATCGGACTAATTTTTGTGAAGTATTTTCTGGAGAATTGATGCATAGTTCAAGTTCTGAGCCATTTTTTAATGAGGAGAGTTGCTTTCAGGAAAATGATTTGGTGCATGCAGTTGACACCAGTGGTCGAGCATATGAGGTGAAAGATGGTTGTCCGATGGAAAAAGAGAAACTCGTGTCTAGAGATGCAGAAGAGGTGTAAGCTGATGAAGTTTTAGGGAGACGTACTAAGCTCCAGTGTATACATGGAAGTGCAGGAGTATTTGTAGTGTGCGGCATGATTCAATCGATTTGCTTCGAAATTTCTTACGTACATATAGTAAGAAAAGTGTAAAACAGAAAGTGAAGATCTTGCAAGAGTTAGATCCTTGCAGAGTGAGAGAAAACACAGGTTTGCATGGGCATTCACTGGCTTATCTTTCTAGAAAAGTATGTCAGAGTGTTTTTTACCATTTTAGGATGTTAGCAGTGCATCATAATAAGGTGAGGAAATTAGTAAGAAGGTTGTATTATGCAAAAAGTCCAGCACTTAAGATTAAACAGTTAAACAGTGCTCTTTTGCATGGATCTGAAGTAGATGTGAAGGCTATTTGTGAAGAAATTGAGTTTTGTTATTTTGGGAACAAAGAGGACAGTGTAGAAATGCATATAGTAATGGATGGTAATGTGGAAGACAATGTACAGATTTCAAGTATAGAAAAGTTTGACGAGGAAATTACCAAGTTTAAGGTGAAATCAAGTGAAAGGCCTAATTTAACTTGTGTGTGTTGTCGACAGACTCATTATAAGATTCAGACTAGGTTAGTTGATTTATATGCAAAATGTGAATTGGAAAATAATAGTGAATGGAAGGATTTTGTAAGTTATTTGTTGGTGGAGAATTCTTTAGATTTGAGTTTTGATCAGCGTATTTGTAATTATTGTTTGAAAAAATTAAATGAAAATAGAATGTCTGCTAGAGCTGTTCATAATAATCTTCAGTTGATAGATGTTCCTACTGAATTGATGGATTTAAATACTTATGAATCAATTTTGATTCAATGTGTCCATCCTTTTCAAGCTATTGTTCGCATGGAGCCTAAGATAGGGAAATTACCTCCTACAGATTTACAAAGAGGAATAAAGGGAAGAGTTGTTTATTTGCCTCTAGATGTCACGAAAAATATTGATACAATTGGTGTAGAAAGAGTAGAAGAGGATCCTCTGGTTATTCTAGTTAATGGGGTTCCGACAAAGAGTAAGAAAATCTGGCAAGATTTAGTGGATGTTACGAAAGTCAAAAAGGCAACGTTGTATTTGGTCAAAAACAATGAGTACTACAAAGATGTAAGTGTTGGAGCAGAGGAAACATACTGTTCATCCTTTGCATTCCAAAGAAGTAATGGGGAATGCAATTGACTTGTTTCAAATGAAAGCAGCAAAAGGAAGTCCTATTAGTGTATGGGAAGAAAGTTTGGAAGCTCGTTGTTTTCCACATTTATTTCCAACAGGTCGAGGTGGACGATATGACGATCGACCAGTTCAAATTCCTGCAGCTGAATACCGGACTTTAAGATTATATGCTGAAGATCCAAGGTTTCGTCAATGCATTCTATATTTGTTTCATCTACTGTATGAAAGTGATTTGTCTGGGCTTTCTTTTGCAGTTAATCATATATTGAAAAGTGGAGCTCATCTGCAAAATGTTTTGGCGAGGGACTTTATGGAGAAAGTCAATCTGCAAGATAGTATTTTGGAATCTCAGCTAATCAATCTTATGGCATGTCAGCGTGGAACAAAAGAGTATTGGTTTCGTCGTCATGGGGAATTGAAATGTATGCTAAGAAACTTAGGAACTCCTACATGGTTCCTCACTCTTAGCTTTGCTGAGTATGCATGGGACGACTTACTTCAATTTCTACGAGAGGCAAATGGAAACATACAAAATATAGAATTGAAAACACCTGGAGAACTGTGTTCTTTGGATCCAGTGAATGTTTGCAGATATTTTAATCATAGATTTGAAGCTATGATGTCTTTTATTACCAACAAAAAAAATCCTCCCCTTGGAGAGGTTTTGGATTTCTTTTGTAGGAAGGAGTATCAAGCGAGAGGTACTCCTCATATACATATGTTGTTATGGATTAAAGATGCACCCAAATTTGGAACTGATTCGGATGACACAGTGATGAGTTTCATTGAAGAATATTCAACATGTGCTGTTCCGAAAACTACTGAAGAAAACAGTTTAAGGCAACAAGTTTTACGTTTTCAATCTCATCGTTGTGGAAAGTACTGTCGTAGAAAATTTAAAAACAAGGAGAAATACTACATGAAATGTCGTTTTGCGTTTCCACGACCAGTCATTTCTAAAGGAAGAGTAAATAATTTGATGTCTTCTCTGCGACATACTGTGACAAGGAAATCACCAAAAAATACATACAATTTAAAAAGAAACAAAGAGTCCAAGTACATCAACGACTACAACCCAGTGATTTTGTCCATGTGGAATGCTAACATGGATATTCAGTTCGTTGCTGACAACTCTATTGCTGTGGCTCGATATGTGACGTCTTACATCACAAAAAAAGAAAAAACTGAACTGAAGGAAATGTGTGAAGACATTTCACATGAAAAGAGTATAAGTAAAAAATTATACAGTTTCAGTCTGAAGATGTTGTCGCATCGAGAAATTGGAGCATATGAATGTTCTGATCGGTTATCATCAGCAAGTCTCTATGCCAAATCAAGAACAATCATTTGGGTGAGTCTAGGTCTTGCTGCAACACGAAACCGAGTTTTGAAATCTGTACAAGAAATTGAATATTTGGCGGAGAAAGAACCAAACAGTACAGATATTTTGAAGACAAACATGTTGGATCCATACTATCCAAATAGAAGTACTCACCTTGAGAACACTTGTTTGTATGAAGTTCTGCAAAACTACAGTTATAAGAGGAACATCACAGAAGATATCAATAATGGAAAATATGCTTGCATTGGGTATGAAGGATGTCTAGTGAAGCAGAGAAAAGGCCATTTGATTAATCATCGAACATTGAGTTGCAAAGCTCCAGACAAAAGAGAATTTTACTATTTAGCTCTTTTGCAACTCTTTAAGCCATGGCGTACAGAAGAGGAACTACTTGGAGATTTTCTCTGTTATGAAGACTCTTTTAATGCAACCAAGGATACCATAGAATGTCCTGTTTTTCCAAATTATCTGCAAATGTTGAACGAAGAAATAGAGCAAGAAACTACAATTGCTGAAGAGATTGCTAGAGACAGTTCTCAAGACAGTCAGAGTTCTACTTCATTGAGTCAGGATCCACTAGGAGGACCAATTATCCAAAATGAAGCTGCAACTGCCATGGATGAGGTGGAAAGAGCTATGGAACAAGCTCAAGAGGATGCAATTAACTTAAAAGATTTGGTAAAGCAACTAAACGTTGAGCAGAAAAAGATATATGACGAAGTCACAGAACAGATTGAACATGGATTCAGACATGAGAAAAAAGTGTGCTCATGTACATCATTTAAGCCTGTTCGACTGTACGTAAGTGGAGAAGCGGGAACAGGAAAAAGTTTACTGATTAAAGCCATTGCTACTTATTTGCAGAAAAGGACTGAATCACCGCTGTCTTGTGTTGTAACCGCTCCAACTGGACTGGCAGCACATAACATTAAAGGGATTACTCTACATCGTTTACTGATGCTGCCAGTTGAGCATGATAATAAATTGCATTACAACAAGCTATCTGGAGATGCGTGTTCTGAAGTTTCCAGAGTCCTGAAGAAAATGAAACTTCTTATCATTGATGAAGTAAGCATGGTCTCAAATCTAATGCTTGCTTTTGTGCATTTGAGAATGCAAGAAATTCTTAGAACAGAGTATGATGTGTTATTTGGAGGAAAACACATTATTGTTTTTGGAGATCTACTGCAGTTGACTCCAGTAAAAGGTCAACCAGTGTTTAAAATGCTCACGCATGAAGATACCAGGAAATCCCTTGGAAGCAATAAATTTTAAATATGCAGAACTGCTTCAAAATATGCGACAGGCAAAGGATGAAGATTATAAAAATATTCTACAAGATGTAAGAATCGGAAAAGTAAGTGAGCTTGGGAAAGAAGCTTTACATGCTCGATTAATTTCAAATTTGTATCCAAATGAAAACATTCTTCCAGAGAATATTTTTAAAAAAATTACTGAGAAGAAATCTGGGATATGTTTGATGCCAACTCTGCAAGAATGATCCATCGTCAACAACAAAATGTTAAAGTTAGAAAATTAAGAGATTGTGAAACTGGAAGCAATAGATAAAATAGAGCAACAATTGTTTTGTCAGAAAATTTGAAAACAAAATTGGATTCATTAGAGAAAAGTATATCTAAAACAGCTGGTTTTGAAAAGACTCTCAATGTGTGTTTAAATTGTCGTATCATTTTGAGAAGGAATTTAAATGTTGAAAGAGGTCTGGTAAATGGAGCAATGGGTCATGTTGTTGATTTTGTGAATTATAGAAATAGAGATGGAATTGAATTTTTAAAAGTAAAATTTGATGGCATTGAGCAAGTACAACAAATCAGTCGTTGTTCTGCTAGATTTTTGCTTGTAAAAGACTTATATGTTCGCCGAAAACAGTTTCCAGTTTGTTTAGCATATGCGGTGACAATTCATAAATCTCAAGGTTTAAGTGTAGATAGTGCTTTGGTGAACATTGGAAGTTCTGTGTTTAAAGAGGGTATGGCATTTGGGACATTATCATGAGTCAGAACTTTATCAGGATTGTACTTGATTGAGTGTGATGAGACAAAGATTTGTGCAGATCTAGATTGTGTTAAAGAATACAATAGGTTAAGAAGAGAGTATGCTCCACATTTGCCTCAATATCCTCTGTTTGAAAAACGTGTTGTAGGCCGAAAAAGAAGAAATGAAAATAATTGCAGTGAGGTAGTAGCAAAAAAGACAAAAAGTAGATGAAACTGTAATTGTAAGCAGAAAGAAAAAGCATTCTGTTCAAGATGTTGTTGGATTTCAATTTGAAAACAGTTCTGGTATCAACTGCTATGCTAATGTAGTGGTTAATATTGTTTTTTTTCTTAAAACTTTACAAGAACAGATTGTTGAAAATCGGGAGCAAAGATCTGCGGTTTATTGAATTCTGTGTTTCAGAAATGTAGCAGTGATAGAGCAAAAATAGAAAGTGTAACAGAAATTCGAAATATTTTAGACATGTGTTCTGGTCAAGATAAATTTTCACAAAACATTCAGCAGGATTGTCAGGAATTTTTAATGTATATGTTTGGTGTTTTGGAAGATGAAGGTGTAGATGTAGAAAATCTTTTTAGCCTTTCTTATCAATGGCAGCATGATTGCCACAATTGTAGTTTATCAAGTACTACTAGAATAGACACTGAAAGATTTATATATTTGACTTTACCAGACTGCAAATCAGTGTCCTTTAATAATCTAGTTAAAGCAGCTGATCATAATATGGTGTGTACCCAATGTAAGTGTCCAATGCTGTCCACATTATTTATACAAACGTATGGTCAGTATGTCATTTTAGTTTTCCAACGATGTAGACCTGATGGAACTAAATTGACAACTTGTATCAAAAATGTTGTGGCTTCTCAGTTATCAATTTCAGGAAGAACATTTAGAACTGTAGCTATTATTTATCATGACGGTCCTTCGACAACATCAGGACATTATACATGCTACTTAAAATGTCAAAAAGGTTGGAGTTACTGCAATGATTCTCATTTGACTTATAAACAACGTTTGCCTTTTGACTTAAAAAATTCTTACCTAGTGTTTTTAGAACCAAAGTTCTATCTCATATAGGTACTGTAAGTGGATCTCATAGTAAGTGATATCAGTTTTATAGGAAATGTTGAACACGAGTGATCAAAAAAGAGAATATAAATTTTTAAACATTGTGAAAATGTCATATGAGCTTTTCTTTGAAAACTTCGGGTAAACGGTAATTTCAGAGTTTAATTAGAGAAAATTCAAAATATACTCATATATTTGACACTATTTGGACGTAAGGAAAGTTCAAGGTATGAGTAATAAGTCATAACTTAACACAAGGAGGAAAATGAAAACGTTGAGAATTATTTCAGATGTTCTTAGACCTTTTTTCATAGAAAGTCGATGAAATGGAAGTTTTAGAGAACAGCAGAGTATTTTCCTACGAAAAGGACCTTCACTATCTACTATTTGGCCTCAAGGAAAAGTAAGTGAATCAAAGATTAGTGTACATATATGATTTGTAAGTTTATATGGGTTTTTTTAAACACAATATTTTATATTGTGGGTTTTTTTCCCGCTGTTATATGATGAAGAGTTTGAACTCACTATTTTAAGTGAAATTCAATATATTCTGAGAACAGCAAAAATAAACAATGTAACATGTTGTATAAGTCATTCTATAGTTTGCATTGTGTAATTTATATTGTATTCCCATTGTCTCACACTCATTTTCCTTTTTCCACCCTTATTCAGCTCTCTTTACTCACTTACACTGCCTTTCTTTCACTTTGTTTCATCGCTGTTCCTTTACTCCACTTCTTTCACAACTCCTCAATCCAATTTCAACTGTCTGCATTTCCTCTCTCCCTTGCACCACTTTTCAGCTTTCTCACATTCTCTCAGTACCACTGCTTTAGTTCTCTTCCCCTCTCTTTCCTTCTTTTGCTCCTTTACTCTTTTTCCTTTCTTCACTCATTGTACTGCACTTTACTCAGTCCTTCCCTTTGTCTTTCTGTGTACTTACTTCCTCACTCCTTTTTCCTCTATCGTTCTATATTAACCTCATTCCTTTCATCCCTTCACTCTGTGACTCCCCTTCACTCACTCTCAGTCATCTTCCATTCCTCTTTCTTATTAATGGATCCTCATTTAGACTCCTTTCACTTATTTTCCTTTTACTTACTTTTCTTTCCTGATTTCGTTTTGGTATCTCACATTCTTTTAATATCTTACTTACCTTCAGTAATTTGTTCTCCTTCTATTTCTTTTTCCCTCTTTTTTGTCCTTCTACATTGCTTTATTTACGTTTCTGTATGCTTCACTCTTGTTTTATTTCTTAGTACACTTTTTTTGATTTTTTACCTCTTGACCTATTTCTTCTATTTTAAAATATATATTTTACTAATTATAACTTTTTTTTCTTTTGTCTTTCACAGATATAAAGTGTAGTTTAAACATGCAAGTAAGTTTTCATTAATTATATGGTAAGTGTGACTAAAAAATGTAGTTTATCATCACCCTTTGCTTTAACCTCACTACTTTTCTCACACCCTACCTCACCCCTGTTTCCTTAATCTGCTTCCCTCACTTATTCTTATCCTCCATGTTTATTTCCCTTTTCCTTACTTTCCTAACACATTCAACTTCTTTCAGTATTCCTGCTCACCCACACTCCCTCACTTTCCTTTCTTTTTTGGTTCACTCAGTCCCTTTCTATCCTTCCTTCCTTTACTCTCTCTGATCTTTCTCTCTGTCACTCTCCATATCTTACCCTTATTCACTTGTATCCACTCTCTTTCACTTCTCTTTACTTACACTCACAGCTCTTTAATTTCCCTCCGTTACGTCTGTTCCTTTTCTCTGGTTCCGTCACTACCCGACATTCCCCATCCTTTACTTTCCTTCCTTTTACTTTCATCACCCATTCACATTCTCCCAGAACCTCTGCTTTAGTCTTCTTCCTCTTTCTTCTCTTCTTTTGCTCCTTTATTCATTTTCCTTTTATCAGTTACTTCCACTTATACCTTTTTCTCTGTTTTACTATCTATTACACAGTCCCTCTGTGTTCTTCCTTCTAGCTCTCTTTCTCTTTACACCACTATCTCTGTCCCCTTTGCTCATGCTCACTCCTTCATTATTTTTTAAATTTTTTTTTTTAGTACGCTCCCTGGACGCGCACCGGTACGCGCACCGGGGCGCGCACCGGGAGCGCTCCAGGGTGAAACATAAAAAAATGAATATACTTTCAAAAAAAGGTATTATATTAATATACATATATATTTACTGAAAAAACCATAGGTTTCACACCAGTTATAGTTAGGGATTAGCATTTAAAAAACCTATGAAATTCAGTGAAAAAACCCTAGGTTTCACACCAGTTATAGTTAGGAATTGGCATTTAAAAAACCTATTAAATTCACTGAAAAAAACATAGGTTTCACACCAGTTATAGTTAGCTGGAAATTTTACTGACATAAAACCATTGAAATTCCACGTTATAGTTAGTTGGACTCACTATAATTTGCGCGTGTAATGCACTGCTGATGATGTCACATATTACATCACTCATGACATGGTCAGTGACATCACTCATGACATCACTGATGACACCATCCTTGTGACAGAGTGACAGACCTCCTTTCACTGTAACCCTTGAAACACATATTCAAAAATAGAAACTAAAATTTTCAAAAAAAAGGAGATACCCATACCAGTTACAACAACCAATTCAGTAATTCCACCATTTATATACACATCCACTAATTCACCAACAGTTCTATGTAGTAACTCATACATATACTCACTCATCATATGTAGTGATACACCTATACATCCTGTAACACATCGACAGTCTTCCAAAAGTTGCTCACACACATACTCACACATGCAAATAAACTATTGAACATCCATTTCTTTGCATATACAACTATACACACACTACCACCTTACTTCTAAGGAAACTTACACATACTTACTCTCTTAAACAATCACTTATCGAAACACATACATATTTAAACAGGAACTCTTACAATCTCTCACTCTCACATATACTCATTTATATACATCAATACTCACATATACTAGATTAAAACATATGTAGTTACTGATAAAGACACTAGTGAGACAGTCATTCACTCACTAACACACACATATACACACTCATCCACCCATACAGTCCTGCACATATGCCGTCTTCCAAACACATACAAACAGTGAGTCAGTCATTGATGCATCTATGTGCTAAGTAATAGCCCCACCAAACCATACAGACACTCATACTGATACTAAAAAAAACATCTAATAACCCATATACACACACATGTAGCTACTCACCAACCCATGCTGCCACTTATACACAAAGTGAAACTCTGATACAAACATTTAAATATTTAAACAATATTCGCTAATATATGTATTCACTAAAATACACTTAATAAGCCAGTTAACCAATCAAATTTCTTTTTTTTTAAAACATCCATTAAGACACTTATTTAAACATTTATTCTTCCATTGACCTTTACATATACATATATAAAACATATTTATTTTTCAGAAAGGCACACATTCACTGGATGGTGTCATCAGTGATGTCATGAGGGATGTCACTGACCATGTCATGAGTGATGTAATATGTGACGTCATCAGCAGTGCATTACACGCACAAGTTATAGTGAGTCCAACTAACTATAACGTGGAATTTCAATGGTTTTTTCCAGCTAACTATAACTGGTGTGAAACCTATGGTTTTTTCAGTGAATTTAATAGGTTTTTTAAATGCTAATTCCTAACTATAACTGGTGTGAAACCTATTGTTTTTTCAGTGAATATAGATATATATAGATATATGTGCGTATGTGTGCGCGTAGAGAGGTAGAGAGAGATAGAGAGGTAGAGAGTGGTAGAGAGGTAGAGAATAGAGAGTAGTGATGAGATAGGCAGAGCGAGAGGTAGGGGGAGAGGTAGAGAAGTAGAGAGTGAGTAGTAGAGAGTAGAGAGTGAGTAGTAGAGAGTAGTAGAGTGAGTAGTAGAGAGCAGTAGAGAGTGAGTAGTAGAGAGTGAGTAGTAGAGAGTGAGTAGTATAGAGTGAGTAGCAGAGAGTAGTAGAGAGTGAGTAGTAAAGAGTAGAGAGAAATAGAGAGTGAGTAGTAGAGAGTAGTGGAAAGTGAAGAGTAGAGAGTGAGTAGTAGAGAGTGAGTAGTAGAGAGTAGAGTAGTAGAGAGTAGTAGAGTGAGTAACAGAGAGTAATAGAGTAGAAAGTAGTAGAGAATAAGTAGTAGAGAGTAGTGGAGAGTGGGTAGTAGAGAGTAGAGAGTGAGTAGTAGAGAGTAGAATGTGAATAGTAGAGAGTGAGTAGTAGAGAGTGAGTAGTAGTAGAGAGTGAGTAGTAGAGAGCAGTAGAGAGAGAGTAGTAGAGAGTGAGTAGAGAGAGACTAGTAGAGGGTGAGTAGAGAGTAGAGAGTGAGTAGTAGAGAGAAGTAGAAAGTGAGTAGTAGAGAGAGTAGGGGAGAGTAGTGGAGAGTGAGTAGTAGAGAGTGAGTAGTAGAGAGTAGAGTAGTAGAGAGTAGTAGAGAGTGAGTAGTAGAGAGTAGAGAGTAGTAGAGAATGAGTAGTAGAGAGTAGTAGAGAGTGGGTAGTAGAGAGTAGAGAGTGAGTAGTAGAGAGTAGAGTAGTAGAGAGTAGTAGAGAGTGAGTAGTAGAGAGTAGAGAGTAGTAGAGAATGAGTAGTAGAGAGTAGTAGAGAGTGGGTAGTAGAGAGTAGAGAGTGAGTAGTAGAGAGTGAGTAGTAGAGAGTAGTAGAGAGTGAGTAGTAGAGAGTGAGTAGTAGAGTAGTAGAGAGAGAGTAGTAGATAGAGAGAGTAGAGAGTGAGTAGTAGAGAGTAGTAGAAAGTGAGTAGTAGAGAGAGTAGGAGAGAGTAGTAGAGAGTGAGTAGTAGAGAGTGAGTAGAATAGAGTAGTAGAGATGTAGATAGAGAGAGATAGGCTCTGAAGATTAAACCTTGCCTCTGTCTCCGAGGGACATCTGTGTCACTGTCCCAGGGCAGAAGCTCTAAAAGAAAAGAGCGGAAGTGAAAGCACAGCGAGGCCAAAAAAGGGAGGGGCAGGGTTGCCTAATGGATGGGGTGTGGCTATTCTTTCACTGAGCACAACTGTGCCTTGGCTGGGGTTTACGTCGAATGACGCGGCTCGGGAGTAAACACAAACAAGCCCCACAACGGTACCTTTATGTGCACTAGAAAATGAGGGAGTGGAGATAAGTAGAGAAGAGGGGGAGGAGAGAACGACAGATGAATGAGAGAGAGAGAGAAAATGAGGGGGTGATGGAAAGAAGAGGAGGAGAAAAGAGAGAACAACAAGAAGAGTGCAAAAATGAAGGATCTAAAGAAGGAAATGAGAAGAGGGGAAAAAGTGAGAATGGCAAACGTAGAGATTGAAAGAGGGAGTTGTGGGAGGGAGAGGAAAAGGGTAGAAGAAGAACGAATTGGAGAAGAATGAGGGAGAAAATGGGGGAGTGAAGGGAAGTAGAGTTGAGGGGAAGAAAAATGCAGAAAAAGAGCAAAAAATGGCAAGAGGTGAGGGGGAAGGAGGACACAGATGAAGTACAGAGAAATGGAGAGAGCGAGGAGAAGGATTGGGGGAGTACAAAAAATGGCAGGCAGAAGAGAGAGGTGAAAGAGTAAGAGGGGAGGAATTGATAGTGTGACGGAGGGGAAGGAGAGATGAAGCAGAAGAAGGAGAGCAGGAAGGTAGACTGTGTGGGTGTAGAGGAAAGAGGAAGAAGAGAAAGAAGAGAAAGAGTGAGGGAGGGAGGGAGAAAGAGAGGAACAGAAGAATGAGAAAAGGGGGAGCAGAGATGAATCAGAAGAAGGAGCGCAAGGAAGGTAGACTGTGTGAGTGTGGAGGAAAGAGGAAGAAGAAATGAAAAATAAAGAGAGAGAAACCGAAAGAGAGTAACAGAAGAATCAGAAAAGGGGGAGCAGAGATGAAGGCAGAAAAAAGAGGACGACAAAAGGAGGGCGTGATGGGATGAAGAGATGGGAAGGAGAGATGGATACAGAAGAAGAGGGAGAGCAGAAGAGAGAATGAGGAAGGAAGAGATTGGTAGACGAGAGGAAGGCTAAGAAACATATGTGAGTAGAGAGGAAGGGAGAAAAGGAGTGATGAACAGGAGAAGAGATGAGGGGAAAAATACAGGGGAAGAAAAGAGGTAAAGAAGAAGTGGTGAAGAGGGGTCTAGGGAAGAAGGAATAGAAGTAGAAAGAGAGAAAGGAGTGGATCAAATGGAGGGAATGAGCAGAATAGAAAAGGTATGAGGAGCTTCAAAGAGGGAGAAAGAGAAAGGAAAAGAGTGCCTGAGACTCAGGCAGACATGAGAGGGACAGAGGATGTGAATTCAGAGACAACCAAGAGATTCATGGACAGAGAGCAGAGGGTCCAGTAGCAGAGAAGAGACAGTCTGGGGACTTAGAGAGACAAGCTAGGGCCTGAGAGACTTTGAAAGGCACATGGCCAAGGACAGACCAGAGAGAATAGAGGCCCGGTGACAGAGCAAAGACGGTGAAAACAGAGAACAGAGGCCAGTGATAAAGAATAGAGGGTTGGTAAAAGGGAAGAGAGGGCTAGTGGGAGTAAACAGAGCCTTTTGAGGGGAGAGAGACCAATTGCTACGCTGGATGGTTCTAGAGAGTGGAGAGACTAAATGAGGGAGCGCCGAGGCCAAGTGACAGAGAGAGGGTCAGTGAATGAGTAGAGAGGCCCGGTGAGAGGGTTGAAGGAGTGCAACAAAGTGGATTGTGGGAGAGGCCATGTAAAGGAGCAGAGAGGCCAAGTGATAGCGTCTGAGGAGAGCAGAGAAGCACACTGACAGAGAGGGCATGTAGCGCAGCAGAGAGGCCAATGAATGGGTTCTGAGGAGAGCCGGAAAGCACATTGATAGAGAGGCCCTGTAGAGCAGCAGAGACGCCAAGAGATAGAGTATGAACAGAGAAGTAGATTGTTAGAGAGGCCACGTAAAGGAGCAGAGAGGCCAAGTGATAGGGCCTGTGGGGAGCAGAGAAGCACATTTGCAGAGAGGCCATGTAGAGGAGCAGAGAGGCCAATGAATAGGGTCTGAGGAAAGCAGAGAATCATATTGACAGAGAGGCCATGTAACGGAGCAGAGAGGCCAAGAGATTGAGTCTGAGCTAAGAAGTAGATTGTTAGAGAGGCCGTGTAATGGAGGAGAGAGGCCAAGTGCTAGGGCGTGGGGAGAGCAGAGAAGCACATTGACAGAGAAACCAAGAGATGGGAAGGGTCTGAGGAGAGCAGAGAAGCACATTGACAGAGATGTCAAGAAATGGGCAGGGTGAGAGTCTGAGGAGAGCAGAGAAGCACACTGACAGAGAAGCCATGTAGCGCAGCAGAGAGGCCAATGGATAGGGCCTGAGGGCAGCAGAGAAGCACATTGACAGGGAGGCCAAGAGATGGGTAGGGTCTGAGGAGAGCAGAGACGCACACTGACAGAGAGGCCAGGTAGTGCAGCAGAGAGGCCCCATGTCTGAACCGGGAGAGCCTGGCGCTCTGTGATGGCGCAGACAGGGCCTCGGGCTCACGCAGGGTCTGAGCTCGCACCTGGTTGGGGTGGGATGCCTCGTAAGCACTAAATTCTCTGCGCGACGTGTGTATCCCGTGCTCACATCTTTCCTCACTCATTTACTTTGCCATTCTTCTTCCGATTTGTCACCCCTCCCTCCAGCCCCTCCACCCCGCACTCCCTGCTCCCCCCGGCCCCTCCACACAGCCCTCCCTCTGCTGCTTCAAGGATTGGATCTGTCACTCTGCACTGGCTTTTGTACTGAGCCCTCGCATGGGACTGAGCTCCCGTGCTCCGCTCCAGTGCTGGGGCAGGAGAGAGTGGGGGTGACAGGGCAGGGGTTGGAGTTCCAGCCTCACTTTTCTCCGGATGTTTGGGGGGTATTATGGGGGGAAGCTTTCCCTACATCAGAGTAACTTTCTCTGATCTTTGGGTCCCTTGTCCCGAGCCAAGGAGCAGGTGCGCATCCAGGGCCCAAATAAACTACAATTCCAACAGCACAATGTGAAACAAATACTGCACAATGTACACAACAAGTTAAAGCAAAAGAAGAATACGCAAATTGGAAACAAATAAAGCCACATACATGGTGGGTTCAAAAGTTATGGAGAATGCGACGTTGAAAAAGGAGCAATAAATATACGACGCATAAGTAAACACAATGCTAAAGAAAACAGTTAATTGGCGGAGACATTTCCCATAGCCCAACGTGGCGGAAATGGGTGAATTACAAGTAAAAACGTTGACACCATCAGAAAAGCAAGCGCTCGCCATTGCCTTGTCCTCCCTGTGACCCTGTGCGCCTCTGAGCTCCATGCCTGTTCACAGCTGTCATGAAGAGTTTTCTTATCAGCTTGTTAAATAAACAAGTAGATAAGAAAAGTCTTCACAACAGCTGTGAATCAGGTGAGCCAGTCCAGCAATAAGCCAAATGGAAGCAACCTAAAACCCTCCTTTCCAATGGGAAGCCAGCGTTTAACATAAACGCTGACGCTACCCAATGGAAATGAGGAGCGGGGCTCAAGTTCCCTTCTCCAAACTAAGTTGTTTAGTATAAATCACGAGGAGCGCTTGTGCGCTCCAACGTCAGCCGAGACCTAAACATGGTTATTTCCAAATGGCTGCAATGACATGAGATAAGATTACTGTTGACCAAGGTCATATTATTGAGTATGTGAAAAAGTGTGTAATAAAAGGAATGCCATTTAAGGTTTCCCAGGCATTGAAACTGTGACCACTTGGCTCCCACCTTTGATCCTTATGCCTACCTTCTCACTTGCTGGTTCTCATAGGCAGGCATTCTGCTGCCATAGCAGCAATGACCGCCTCACAGACCCACCTGCTCTCTTCAGACAGTGCCTACACTCTCAGGCCACTCAAAGGTTTTTAGCATGTACATATAAATTAGGTAGGGCGCAATGTAATTTGTTTTATTTATTTATTTCTTTACTCAACTCCGTTCGGCCCAATTCCCGAGTTTACTACCCCCCACCCTGCCCCTCCCCTGCCTCACCCCACCGCCCGCAGCATTCCCTCGGGGAGCCGCCACTGTATTTAATTATAGCTGGACCTTTGAAATCACACGCCTACGATCGAGCAGCAGGAGCCCTTCAAGCAGAGACCGGACACAGCGCCAGTAACTCGCCGGACCCGCTTCGCGGGTCCCGCAGCGCGGCTGCCCAGGAGGGGGCCATTGTTCTTCCTGTAAGGGGCTGCAAGGGGCTGGTGTCCCACGACCGGCAGGGCTGCGAGCACAGGCAGGGACTCCGTGGACCAGGAGTCCCTGCGCGCCCAATCGACATCAGCTGGGCTGCTCTCCCTGCCGGCCACGCCCACCCGCCCACGGATAAAGGTGTGCTTTGCCTTCCACTCAGCGGGACCTTTGAAATCACACGCCTACGATCGAGCAGCAGGAGCCCTTCAAGCAGAGACCGGACACAGCGCCAGTAACTCGCCGGACCCGCTTCGCGGGTCCCGCAGCGCGGCTGCCCAGGAGGGGGCCATTGTTCTTCCTGTAAGGGGCTGCAAGGGGCTGGTGTCCCACGACCGGCAGGGCTGCGAGCACAGGCAGGGACTCCGTGGACCAGGAGTCCCTGCGCGCCCAATCGACATCAGCTGGGCTGCTCTCCCTGCCGGCCACGCCCACCCGCCCACGGATAAAGGTGTGCTTTGCCTTCCACTCAGCGGGACCTTTGAAATCACACGCCTACGATCGAGCAGCAGGAGCCCTTCAAGCAGAGACCGGACACAGCGCCAGTAACTCGCCGGACCCGCTTCGCGGGTCCCGCAGCGCGGCTGCCCAGGAGGGGGCCATTGTTCTTCCTGTAAGGGGCTGCAAGGGGCTGGTGTCCCACGACCGGCAGGGCTGCGAGCACAGGCAGGGACTCCGTGGACCAGGAGTCCCTGCGCGCCCAATCGACATCAGCTGGGCTGCTCTCCCTGCCGGCCACGCCCACCCGCCAACCACGCCACCTGTAATAAAAGCTCGCTCAGCACCCGCAGCGCGGGAGCGCGCGGGAGCGCGCCGGGAGAAGCCCGGGACAAGGGCGGGACCGTCTAAGGCCGTCCAAGGTCGAACAAGGACGGGACGGGCTACCCCCTTAACACTCACTCCTTGGCAACCGACCGTTCTTTTTCGAGCCACTACCTCCAAGGATCCCTCTACTAATTCTACTAACCTGAACCAGGATTGGATATCGCCTCTTGTCAAACAGATCCCTGAACAGTCATGCCTTCGGACCACGCAAAACCCAGGAATATCACCGTAAACACATCGAGGGGGCCAGTAACAGGAACCATCGACCAATTTTTCAAGAGAGTCACAATTGTCCTAGAAAAAGAAATAGCGGACACTGAAAAGCGACTATCGATGGACCTGCTAACCGGTAAGCGCTCCTCCTTAGGCCTGATAGGGAATGCCCGCTCTCCGCATCTGATTGACTCTGATTCTCAGTCCCCCATCATTCCCTCCTCTAACATTAACTCACCTACAATTTTGGGAAACGATGCAAGGGATACAATCACTCACCCACTCAGAAGCGAACTAGAAACAGAGCAAGAACCTGTTCCTGAAATAATTCTAGTCAGTCCTAACGCATCTAGATTATCCAGCTCCCCAAATCTCTCCATTTCCCCCCCACCTCCTTCAGATCAAACCAACAATCACATTAAGAAACGAAAGCGACAATCTTCTCCTACTGTTTCCAATACAATCACTACTTTGATTACAACCCCTCCTCCGTCAGTACCCCTCCTCCTTACTAGCACGGCGCAGAATACCCGCACCACAACAGGATTATTCCCTGAAATGGAAGCGGAACTTCTCTCCAGAATCGAGGTAATAGTGAAGGCTCTCATGCTCCCTCTTCTGGAGAGAACAAGACTAATAAGCTCCCACATAGAAAAACTGGGTAAACAACTAGACGAAAACACTGCGGCCATCCTTAAATTATCCTCACAACCATACAAACACCCATCAAATAACCCAACAGGCCAAAACGCACCTCTACCGGCCCAACCATCGACCAGCAGTGCGTCCCTGAAACCGGGAACCACGCTAGGGAAAAAAGCGGTAGCAAAAACCGTAAAAGAAACAACAACAAAAAATAGCCCAAAACCACTGAATAATAACCTAGTAAAAGATGGGACAAAATCAACCGCAGAGGGCAAAAACATGATAGGGAAGAAATCTACAGAAAGCACCCTCCCTGTTACTAATACCAACTCTAACCCCCCAACGATCCCAAAAACAACTACCGAGTTGGGCGAACAGTTATCACAGCGCCCCCAGAGACCTAGACGTAGGATAGTGGACTTACCCCCGGAATCCGCACCTTACACAATTGTAATGGCAGGAGTTCCAGAACTAGCAGAAGGGGATAGAGAATCATACCAAGCGTTAAAAAATAAAACCATCTACTGGTTAACGCAGAACAGACCCCTCCCAGCTCACGTCAACGGGGTAATTCTATCGGTCAGGCGGGCTGTTTGGGTGGGGTCCAGGCCGAAAGACAAAAGAGGGGACGTCATAATCATCAACTTCAAGGATCACAGGGCAGTAAGAACCATAGGTGATTGGTATGAGAGTACAGGTGGGGACAACATTACAACACATTACGTTAGCTATTTCTACCCTCGGGAATTAATTAACAAGCCACCTCAGCGCCGCACCAGTAGGCAGCACCCTGAGTGGAGAGAACCAGGCTATCAATTCACTCAGAATCAGTTCTTAAATCAACATCAACCCCCACTTTATCACCATCCCTACCAAAATAATCTGTTCAATAACAATTACCATCTGATCCCCTCAGGCTACAACATACCTACATTTAACCCCTTCTCAGCCCTGAGCGGCCTAGATGGAATAGATTGACTTGCCAGCAACCAATCCTCACCCGCAGAACCCCTCATGACAAAAGAGAATACCACCCTTACAGCTCTTGACACTCCAATTGAAACTTGCAGTAACATAAGCCAACTTCAATCTACCCTATCGTATGGAACAAGTCCGAGGGAGCAGAAAGACTCTATCACACAAACAGAAACAAATGTGAGGCCCATCAGAATAAATAGGGAATCCATTCCAGAGTCAGACACGGTCACAATCCAAACGGAAGTTGGACCAAATAAAGGACAGATCCTCACTAGGAGAACAGAAAATCTCCAGATAATGTTCTGGAATGTTGCGGGCCTCCGCGAAAAAATAGTGGATGGAACTTTACTAGACTTTGTCAAAGACTGTCAAGTAGTGGCCCTTCAGGAAACATGGCTCACGAAGGAAATGCACCTTGTAGGATATAAAACCTAATTCTCGGCAGGGATCGCAGGAACGCATGGAAGAGCCAAAGGAGGGTTGGTAACTTACATATCTAACACCATACCAGGCTTGGAAGCGACTGTACTTAGCTCAGAACCCAACTTCCAAATCTTAAAGCTGGTTTTTAAGACAAAGAGGACTGTAATCTTTGTTAACCTATATGATAATGCAGGGGAAAATGACAGGCTAAAAATGCTGGGGGCCCTCTCCAAGAAATTATCTAGGGGCACGAGACTAAGACCAGGACTGGAACCCGCAAGCATCATATGGGGAGGTGACTTTAATCACCATATATGTACGATGTCAAACTGCGAACTCTGCGGGACCGGAGGTGAATCAGAAGGCCAGGTAATCCACTTTAGTCATACAGTGGTGGGCGATTTATTAAATGAAACACTGTCGAGGTTGGACCTACTAGTATTAAATCAAATTGACCCCTTAACCGGGAAACTGGATCCCACTTACCTTGGCAGGGGTCACGAAACAACTGTCGACTACATCCTTACGACAGCATCGCTAGTAAATAGGACTGCAAATTTTAAAACTAAAATTAACACCCTGAGTGACCACTCGGCCTTAGTTTTCGACCTATCCTTAGACCAAGTTCAACCAATAGCCCAGACTATAATGTCCACCCTCGCCCAAAATAACTTACAGCTTAAAAAAACTAATGGCTATACCTTGGGGTGGGGAAAGATTGACCCAACTGAGCTGACATATAAAGTGGTAACCGAAGCAGAATCTGCCATATCTAACTGCTTGGATCTTGAGGCCAGCGATGAGAAAGTAATATCCCACTTTAAAGACATATTAGCTAAAGTAAATGAATGCCTTACCAAGGAACAAAAGGGGCCTAAGCAAAAAAAGAAAAAGGGTTGGTTTAGCCCAGGTTGCACGGCCGCCCATAAACAACTAAAGAGAGCCCTGTCAAGGACAACAAGAAACCAGGAGGAGATTAGGATCCTGGGGAAGCAATACAGGCTAGCGTGTAGAGCACGTAAAGAGGATTTAAAAAATGCCCTATGGGATCAGCTGCATGAAAGTTCACTCAATAGAGACAGCGACCTGTTTTGGAAGGTGGTAAAAGCACCGTTCCTGAACGACATAGGTGACCATCCTAGCATAGATGTAGCCATTGAGGGACAAACCTGGGTCAATCACTTCGCTAAGATCTTTGGACAAATCCAGCCTGTAGTACCTATAGACAAAAGACACCGCCTAAATCAGGATGAAGTATATCCAATCCCACTGGAAATCCAATTATATGAAGTTATCATGGCACTAAATGCTAGCAAGAGCGGGAAAGCGCCTGGCCCTGATGGGGTTCCGGTCGATTTCTTTAAATTTAAAATAGACCTGTGGGCGCCCATCATAACTAGGCTCTTTAATGCAACAATGCATCAAGGTTTACTTAACTCTTGGTCACAATCTATACTAGTACCCATCTTTAAAAAGGGTAATAGAGAGGAGGTGACTTGTTATCGGCCTATTTCCCTCCTCGATTCACTGGGGAAAGTGTTGGGAAGAGTAATACTCCAGCGTCTGCAGGATTGGGCAGAGGATACCGGGGCCCTCTCGGACGTCCAGTACGGCTTCCGAGAGGGACTTGGAACAACGGAGCAAGCCCTGAACCTGGCCCTTTTGCTGGGAAAATACGTGTCGGCAAAACGCGGGAAGGTCTACATGGTTTATGTTGACCTTTCCGCGGCTTTCGACTGCGTATCCCATGCAAAACTGTGAGTGTTGCTGTCCGATATGGGAATAGAGGAACCCCTGGTGACTTTCCTTAGGGAACTCTACTCAAACGCCTCCTCCCGGGTGCGTTTCGGAGCAAGGGGCGAACTGACGGAACCATTTTCTGTGGAGCGTGGGGTCAGGCAGGGGTGCGTTCTCGCCCCCTTCCTCTTCTCCCTCTACACAAATGGTCTCGAGGCGGAAATGCTGAGGGGGGGTCTGGACCTGCCTCGAGTGAACAAGAGACTGGTGCCCGCGCTCCTGTACGCGGACGACGCGGTGCTATTAGCACGCACCCCACGAGAGCTTCAAAAATCCCTGAACACCTATGCTAAATTTATGAGCGACCTAGACCTCCACATAAATATAAAAAAAACTTATGTGATGGTGGCGGGACAAGCCAGGAAACAGGGAAAAGCTATCTTCCTAAATAATGAAAAGCTGGAAACCACCTCCCAGTACCCCTATTTGGGAATTGTGATAGATGAGAAGCTCACCTGGAGAGCAGCCATAGAAGCGCGCAAACACCAACTACTGCGCTCTATCGCTGCCCTAATGAAATTTTCCCAAAATTGGGAAAATTGGGGAAAAAACGCCGGTAGAACTACTGAAGATATATTGAGCCAAGTGCCACTCCATTGCCCTATACGGGGCGGGCCTATGGGGACACAAAAACGTAAATGCCCTGCAGGTAGCAGAAAACACTTTCCTGAGATTCTTGCTCGCGGTCCCAAAAAGAGCCTCCACCTATGCTTGTCATGCAGAACTGGGTCTCCCATATATTGAAGATCTGGCCAAAGTTAAACCAGTACTTCTTTGGCACAGAATATGGATCTCTACAAAAAACACACTTACCAAAGCAATAATCAAGGATTGTATGACCCTAGACAGGGCCGAAAAAATACCCTGGCTTTTATATGTTAAGAAACTCTTTGCAGACCTGGGAATGCCGGAGTACTATCACAATCCCGAAACTATCGCCGAAATAGCTAAAAAAGAACTAAAGGTAAAAGCACTGAGCTATTTCAAAGAGCTTCGCATTACTGTGGAGATCAGAAAACAGTCGGTACAGCACTCCGTAGCAGTTATGTCCACCCTGGAAATGGAACCTTATCTGACATACGTAAACTCGCAGTTTTTTATTAACGAGATTCAGGTTGAACATTTTCCACAGGGTGGTAGCATTCCCCAAAAGAAACAGCTGGGATGAATGCTTAACTCTTTGCCCTTGCGACGAATTATCAGAACAGTCAACAATGCACACTGTTTTGTTTTGTAATTTCTATTCCGCTCATCGCAAACTTTGGTTACTTCCTCTGCTTCGATCATCGCACCTCAGAAGATGTCGCCCTGCTATGCTTTGGCTACAATTCTTAAACTCACCGTATGTGTGTAAAGTTGTTAGCACCTTCTTAAAATGCATTTTTAAGCATAGGTTGAACCTTGAAGATAATAACCTTTAAAGTCATATGATAAGGCAATAATGATTTCTTACCAAATTGAATTTTTTAATGTATATTTGAAAAACTTTTCTAAAAAATGTTTGTACACTTTTATGGTTCTCTTTGTAAAAATGAAACCGAATAAAGATTTTACTATAGCTGACACACTTGGAATTACGAGCATGTGTACATGATAAGGGCGAGGGAATCCTGGTACAGTCAGATAATACTTCTAGCCTCCTCTTTTTTTTAGGGTTTATAGGGTGTTCAAATGCCTATACGATGCCAAGGATAGCCAGCAAATGCCAGGGATAGCTATTGCAATCCAGGAATCGCATACTCTACCATAAAGACCACATCTCTTGCAAAAGCTGCTCAAATTGGACTGGGAAACCATTCTGCTCTGATGTGCCATTTTAATATCTCATTCCTTCTACTATATAGAGGACCCTTTTACACCCACTCACAGACTGCAAAGCTCATATCTTGTAAAACAAGCTTGAGTGAAATTTAAATTAGGCAGCTGAAATTTGTGAAAATTCTGAATTTCACTTTTTGTCAAAATGCCTCAAAATTTTGCTTTACAGGATTCTGTTACATTTTGCTAATGGGAGACTGGTTCGCTCTGAAAATGTATCAGCAATAGAGATTTCATACTAGAACAATTCTCAAGCCAGTATCTCCAACACATTTTTAACTCAAAGTATGCGCTCACGTGAACAAAGTCACACTTCAGCCAATCTTCAGCCTATCAAACTACATTTCTCTCTTAAAGCCTAATTTCACTTAATTTCATGTAATGTCTTTGGAATTTAGCAAAACTTCATGAAAAATAATTTTGCAATTTCAAACACGGCCCAATTCAAAAACCCACTTATCACTGCACCAGCCAACCTCAACAAGTTGTTATGTTCTCTAATCTAGGCCTAAGTAGCAAAGTGACCTTTTACCCACATTTTTCCTACCTTGCTCTGTATAACGGTTCTAGCACTGACCTTTTACCCAGTTATGTGCTGAATAAATGCTGATTGGTTTTTATCTAAACTAGCCTAATTTGTTATGTATGAAGATTCTTAGTAAAAACCCCTGTACATGACGTACGTAACAGGATTAACATACTCTGTACTAAAGTCACCGCTATCATCATCCTAGGGCGACAGGGCTATTTTGCATAGTTGCAATTATTAATTTAGGCTCATTTACATAATCATACTCACTGCATATCGATTGTTTTAGGAACCCATAGGCTACCTTTGTGGTATAAAATAACCGCACCTTCCCTAGCTAACTAGAGGAGACACGTTGACGTTGACACAAGACACTGAGGTCCCTGAACGCTGAAGCTTCAACATGCAGTGGTCTGATATCCCTTGTGGGGTGTTCAACTCGTGCCCAAGACGGGTTCCTTCATTCCCTCCTATCAGGTAATACGGTTGGCTCTTTCCTAGAGGATTCTTGGCTTCACACCCACATACATGCTAGGTACACTTAGGTACACTCATGTAGGGTCCGCATTGTAGGAGTACGCTTGATTACTGTCATATTTATATGCCTGCATATATTCACTGTTTCAGCACCATGGTAGAATTCTACCTTCTGTTCACTCTGTTGTTGCTTGTAATGTTTTATATTTGCTTCTGTCTAATAATTGTGGCAGCAAACATGTTTTATACTAGAATGACGCTGGTTCAATAAACGCTTATTCAAAACGTCCCCAAGGTTTATTCTGTGTATCTCTCTGAGATAAAGTGAGTACGATTGACTGTGCGAAAATTACTGTACTGTTTCCATGATCCCAGAAGGGACAAGGGTTCTCATGTTCCATGGTTGCCAGAAACAATTAACTCCCTGGTAAGGTTCAGTGGCTCATGGTGGCACTCTGAGCCAGCTGCTCTATAGGCTGACATATCCAGTGGGGGTGTCCGAAATCAGTCTGGACACCTTTCCATCAGTTTATGTTACTTACAAACTGCTTTCTCAAAGACCCCTACTCACATTTAATTAGAGACGTCTGGAGTGGGAAGGGAAATCCACTGCAGCTGAGTAGGTATATCCTATGTATTAGTTGTAGGTTTGTTCAAGCTTGAAGGATTGTAGTTCCCATCACTGTGCAAAACCTTATCTCTTTCCCTTACTACGTCTCCCCAAGGAAGTTCCTAATATTACTGAAAAGAGTAAGAGTAGTAGAGAGTGGGTAGTAGAGAGTAGAGAGTGAGTAGTAGAGAGTGAGTAGTAGAGAGTAGTAGAGAGTGAGTAGTAGAGAGTGAGTAGTAGAGTAGTAGAGAGAGAGTAGTAGATAGAGAGAGTAGAGAGTGAGTAGTAGATAGTAGTAGAAAGTGAGTAGTAGAGAGAGTAGGAGAGAGTAGTAGAGAGTGAGTAGTAGAGAGTGAGTAGTATAGAGTAGTAGAGATGTAGATAGAGAGAGACAGGCTCTGAAGATGAAACCTTGCCTCTGTCTCCGAGGGACATCTGTGTCACTGTCCCAGGGCAGAAGCTCTAAAAGAAAAGAGCGGAAGTGAAAGCACAGCGAGGCCAAAAAAGGGAGGGGCAGGGTTGCCTAATGGATGGGGGGTGGCTATTCTTTCACTGAGCACAACTGTGCCTTGGCTGGGGTTTACGTCGAATGACGCGGCTCGGGAGTAAACACAAACAAGCCCCACAACGGTACCTTTATGTGCACTAGAAAATGAGGGAGTGGAGATAAGTAGAGAAGAGGGGGAGGAGAGAACGACAGATGAATGAGAGAGAGAGAGAAAATGAGGGGGTGATGGAAAGAAGAGGAGGAGAAAAGAGAGAACAACAAGAAGAGTGCAAAAATGAAGGATCTAAAGAAGGAAATGAGAAGAGGGGAAAAAGTGAGAATGGCAAACGTAGAGATTGAAAGAGGGAGTTGAGGGAGGGAGAGGAAAAGGGGAGAAGAAGAACGAATTGGAGAAGAATGAGGGAGAAAATGGGGGAGTGAAGGGAAGTAGAGTTGAGGGGAAGACAAATGCAGAAAAAGAGCAAACAATGGCAAGAGGTGAGGGGGAAGGAGGACACAGATGAAGTACAGAGAAATGGAGAGAGCGAGGAGAAGGATTGGGGGAGTACAAAAAATGGCAGGCAGAAGAGAGAGGTGAAAGAGTAAGTGGGGAGGAATTGATAGTGTGACGGAGGGGAAGGAGAGATGAAGCAGAAGAAGGAGAGCAGGAAGGTAGACTGTGTGGGTGTAGAGGAAAGAGGAAGAAGAGAAAGAAGAGAAAGAGTGAGGGAGGGAGGGAGAAAGAGAGGAACAGAAGAATGAGAAAAGGGGGAGCAGAGATGAATCAGAAGAAGGAGCGCAAGGAAGGTAGACTGTGTGAGTGTGGAGGAAAGAGGAAGAAGAAATGAAAAATAAAGAGAGAGAAACCGAAAGAGAGGAACAGAAGAATCAGAAAAGGGGGAGCAGAGATGAAGGCAGAAAAAAGAGGACGACAAAAGGAGGGCGTGATGGGATGAAGAGATGGGAAGGAGAGATGGATACAGAAGAAGAGGGAGAGCAGAAGAGAGAATGAGGAAGGAAGAGATTGGTAGACGAGAGGAAGGCTAAGAAACATATGTGAGTAGAGAGGAAGGGAGAAAAGGAGTGATGAACAGGAGAAGAGATGAGGGGAAAAATACAGGGGAAGAAAAGAGGTAAAGAAGAAGTGGTGAAGAGGGGTGTAGGGAAGAAGGAATAGAAGTAGAAAGAGAGAAAGGAGTGGATCAAATGGAGGGAATGAGCAGAATAGAAAAGGTATGAGGAGCTTCAAAGAGGGAGAAAGAGAAAGGAAAAGAGTGCCTGAGACTCAGGCAGACATGAGAGGGACAGAGGATGTGAATTCAGAGACAACCAAGAGATTCATGGACAGAGAGCAGAGGGTCCAGTAGCAGAGAAGAGACAGTCTGGGGACTTAGAGAGACAAGCTAGGGCCTGAGAGACTTTGAAAGGCACATGGCCAAGGACAGACCAGAGAGAATAGAGGCCCGGTGACAGAGCAAAGACGATGAAAACAGAGAACAGAGGCCAGTGATAAAGAATAGAGGGTTGGTAAAAGGTAAGAGAGGGCTAGTGGGAGTAAACAGAGCCTTTTGAGGGGAGAGAGACCAATTGCTACGCTGGATGGTTCTAGAGAGTGGAGAGACTAAATGAGAGAGCGCCGAGGCCAAGTGACAGAGAGAGGGTCAGTGAATGAGTAGAGAGGCCCGGTGAGAGGGTTGAAGGAGTGCAACAAAGTGGATTGTGGGAGAGGCCATGTAAAGGAGCAGAGAGGCCAAGTGATAGCGTCTGAGGAGAGCAGAGAAGCACACTGACAGAGAGGCCATGTAGCGCAGCAGAGAGGCCAATGAATGGGTTCTGAGGAGAGCCGGAAAGCACATTGATAGAGAGGCCCTGTAGAGCAGCAGAGACGCCAAGAGATAGAGTATGAACAGAGAAGTAAATTGTTAGAGAGGCCACGTAAAGGAGCAGAGAGGCCAAGTGATAGGGCCTGTGGGGAGCAGAGAAGCACATTTGCAGAGAGGCCATGTAGAGGAGCAGAGAGGCCAATGAATAGGGTCTGAGGAAAGCAGAGAATCATATTGACAGAGAGGCCATGTAACGGAGCAGAGAGGCCAAGAGATTGAGTCTGAGCTAAGAAGTAGATTGTTAGAGAGGCCATGTAATGGAGGAGAGAGGCCAAGTGCTAGGGTGTGGGGAGAGCAGAGAAGCACATTGACAGAGAGACCAAGAGATGGGAAGGGTCTGAGGAGAGCAGAGAAGCACATTGACAGAGATGTCAAGAAATGGGCAGGGTGAGAGTCTGAGGAGAGCAGAGAAGCACACTGACAGAGAAGCCATGTAGCGCAGCAGAGAGGCCAATGGATAGGGCCTGAGGGCAGCTGAGAAGCACAATGAAATGGAGGCCAAGAGATGGGTAGGGTCTGAGGAGAGCAGAGACGCACACTGACAGAGAGGCCAGGTAGCGCAGCAGAGAGGCCCCGTGTCTGAACCGGGAGAGCCTGGCGCTCTGTGATGGCGCAGACAGGGCCTCGGTCTCACGCAGGGTCTGAGCTCGCACCTGGTTGGGGTGGGATGCCTCGTACGCACTAAATTCTCTGCGCGACGTGTGTATCCCATGCTCACATCTTTCCACACTCATTTACTTTGCCATTCTTCTTCCGATTTGTCACCCCTCCCTCCTCCCTACAGCCCCTCCACCCCGCACTCCCTGCTCCCCCCGGCCCCTCCACACAGCCCTCCCTCTGCTGCTTCAAGGATTGGATCTGTCACTCTGCACTGGCTTTTGTACTGAGCCCTCGCATGGGACTGAGCTCCCGTGCTCCGCTCCAGTGCTGGGGCAGGAGAGAGTGGGGGTGACAGGGCAGGGGTTGGAGTTCCAGCCTCACTTTTCTCCGGATGTTTGGGGGTATTATGGGGGGAAGCTTTCACTACATCAGAGTAACTTTCTCTGATCTTTGGGTCCCTTGTCCCGAGCCAAGGAGCAGGTGCGCATCCAGGGCCCAAATAAACTACAATTCCAACAGCACAATGTGAAACAAATACTGCACAATGTACACAACAAGTTAAAGCAAAAGAAGAATACGCAAATTGGAAACAAATAAAGCCACATACATGGTGGGTTCAAAAGTTATGGAGAATGCGACGTTGAAAAAGGAGCAATAAATATACGACGCATAAGTAAACACAATGCTAAAGAAAACAGTTCATTGGCGGAGACATTTCCCATAGCCCAACGTGGCGGAAATGGGTGAATTACAAGTAAAAACGTTGACACCGTCAGAAAAGCAAGCGCTCGCCATTGCCTTGTCCTCCCTGTGACCCTGTGCGCCTCTGAGCTCCATGCCTGTTCACAGCTGTCATGAAGAGTTTTCTTATCTGCTTGTTAAATAAACAAGCAGATAAGAAAAGTCTTCACAACAGCTGTGAATCAGGTGAGCCAGTCCAGCAATAAGCCAAATGGAAGCAACCTAAAACCCTCCTTTCCAATGGGAAGCCAGCGTTTAACATAAACGCTGACGCTACCCAATGGAAATGAGGAGCGGGGCTCAAGTTCCCTTCTCCAAACTAAGTTGTTTAGTATAAATCACGAGGAGCGCTTGTGCGCTCCAACGTCAGCCGAGACCTAAACATGGTTATTTCCAAATGGCTGCAACGACATGAGATAAGATTACTGTTGACCAAGGTTATATTATTGAGTATGTGAAAAAGTGTGTAATAAAAGGAATGCCATTTAAGGTTTCCCAGGCATTGAAACTGTGACCACTTGGCTCCCACCTTTGATCCTTATGCCTACCTTCTCACTTGCTGGTTCTCATAGGCAGGCATTCTGCTGCCATAGCAGCAATGACCGCCTCACAGACCCACCTGCTCTCTTCAGACAGTGCCTACACTCTCAGGCCACTCAAAGGTTTTTAGCATGTACATATGAATTAGGTAGGGCGCAATGTAATTTGTTTTATTTATTTATTTCTTTACTCAACTCCGTTCGGCCCAATTCCCGAGTTTACTACCCCCCACCCTGCCCCTCCCCTGCCTCACCCCACCGCCCGCAGCTTTCCCTCGGGGAGCCGCCACTGTATTTAATTATAGCTGACACACTTGGAATTACGAGCATGTGTACATGATAAGGGCGAGGGAATCCTGGTACAGTCAGATAATACTTCTAGCCTGCTCTTTTTTTTAGGGTTTATAGGGTTTTCAAATGCCTATTCGATGCCAAGGATAGCCAGCAAATGCCAGGGATAGCTATTGCAATCCAGGAATCGCATACTCTACCATAAAGACCACATCTCTTGCAAAAGCTGCTCAAATTGGACTGGGAAACCATTCTGCTCTGATGTGCCATTTTAATATCTCATTCCTTCTACTATATAGAGGACCCTTTTACACCCACTCACAGACTGCAAAGCTCATATCTTGTAAAACAAGCTTGAGTGAAATTTAAATTAGGCAGCTGAAATTTGTGAAAATTCTGAATTTCACTTTTTGTCAAAATGCCTCAAAATTTTGCTTTACAGGATTCTGTTACATTTTGCTAATGGGAGACTGGTTCGCTCTGAAAATCTATCAGCAATAGAGATTTCATACTAGAACAATTCTCAAGCCAGTATCTCCAACACATTTTTAACTCAAAGTATGCGCTCACGTGAACAAAGTCACACTTCAGCCAATCTTCAGCCTATCAAACTACATTTCTCTCTTAAAGCCTAATTTCACTTAATTTCATGTAATGTCTTTGGAATTTAGCAAAACTTCATGAAAAATAATTTTGCAATTTCAAACACGGCCCAATTCAAAAACCCACTTATCACTGCACCAGCCAACCTCAACAAGTTGTTATGTTCTCTAATCTAGGCCTAAGTAGCAAAGTGACCTTTTACCCACATTTTTCCTACCTTGCTCTGTATAACGGTTCTAGCACTGACCTTTTACCCAGTTATGTGCTGAATAAATGCTGATTGGTTTTTATCTAAACTAGCCTAATTTGTTATGTATGAAGATTCTTAGTAAAAACCCCTGTACATGACGTACGTAACAGGATTAACATACTCTGTACTAAAGTCACCGCTATCATCATCCTAGGGCGACAGGGCTATTTTGCATAGTTGCAATTATTAATTTAGGCTCATTTACATAATCATACTCACTGCATATCGATTGTTTTAGGAACCCATAGGCTACCTTTGTGGTATAAAATAACCGCACCTTCCCTAGCTAACTAGAGGAGACACGTTGACGTTGACACAAGACACTGAGGTCCCTGAACGCTGAAGCTTCAACATGCAGTGGTCTGATATCCCTTGTGGGGTGTTCAACTCGTGCCCAAGACGGGTTCCTTCATTCCCTCCTATCAGGTAATACGGTTGGCTCTTTCCTAGAGGATTCTTGGCTTCACACCCACATACATGCTAGGTACACTTAGGTACACTCATGTAGGGTCCGCATTGTAGGAGTACGCTTGATTACTGTCATATTTATATGCCTGCATATATTCACTGTTTCAGCACCATGGTAGAATTCTACCTTCTGTTCACTCTGTTGTTGCTTGTAATGTTTTATATTTGCTTCTGTCTAATAATTGTGGCAGCAAACATGTTTTATACTAGAATGACGCTGGTTCAATAAACGCTTATTCAAAACGTCCCCAAGGTTTATTCTGTGTATCTCTCTGAGATAAAGTGAGTACGATTGACTGTGCGAAAATTACTGTACTGTTTCCATGATCCCAGAAGGGACAAGGGTTCTCATGTTCCATGGTTGCCAGAAACAATTAACTCCCTGGTAAGGTTCAGTGGCTCATGGTGGCACTCTGAGCCAGCTGCTCTATAGGCTGACATATCCAGTGGGGGTGTCCGAAATCAGTCTGGACACCTTTCCATCAGTTTATGTTACTTACAAACTGCTTTCTCAAAGACCCCTACTCACATTTAATTAGAGACGTCTGGAGTGGGAAGGGAAATCCACTGCAGCTGAGTAGGTATATCCTATGTATTAGTTGTAGGTTTGTTCAAGCTTGAAGGATTGTAGTTCCCATCACTGTGCAAAACCTTATCTCTTTCCCTTACTACGTCCCCCCAAGGAAGTTCCTAATATTACTGAACATTGCAGACATGCAATTACTATTAAATTAATGGATTGCCTCCAAGAAATGGTTGGTAGTGTTACCTTCGTGATTGAGGCACACTAGGTATTCAGAACAGAGGAATTCTATTATTGGGTCAAATCCCCACCTGTAGATGCACGCACACATTTGTTTCATACTTACATTGAAGGTGAGATCGACACCTGAAGCATACTTTCCATACGTTTACATAGAAATCCTGTTAACATACCATGAGCACATTAATTGGTTTAAAGGCACCCTCCACCACACCACAACAAATGTGAGAATCTGTCCGCTCAGGAGAGAAGGTGCGACCCTGCCGGTCCTAGCTGCTTGCACACCACATTCAGAGATTGATACATTACGAGCAGCAGAATTACATACACTTTACAGAGACGTAGTAAAACTATAAAGAAACCTTACACAGGGCCCGATTCACAAAAGTAATCTGAGACAAAATCCTAACTTTACGACTTTCGGTATTCACAAAAAAGGCATTTAGGATTAGTAAAGTTAGGATTCCTAACTTTACTACGCCTAAACTGAGACAAAATTATAACTTTATGACTTTCGGTATTCACAAAAGGCATTTAGGAGTAGTAAAGTTAGGATTGCTAACTTAACTACTCCTAAACAGAGACAAAATCCTAGCTTTACAACTTTCGGTATTCACAAAAAGAATTTAGGAGTAGTAAAGTTAGGCTTACAAGTATCTTGGTGGCATTGGATTAATGCTCTCAATTCTTGTGGGTTTGGCCTCAGCACTTGGCTGACGCCCAAACTGGTATAACGCACCACCATTGGCAAAGTGAAAATTGTTCCGGCAAGACCTGCAAGCGTCCCAAAAGTTGGGGACCTGGTCAGAGAAAAGATCAATTTGAGCCATCTTAGAGAGCGCCTGTACCCGTCCTGGCTGTTGAATGAACAAGGACAGTTCTGCTTCCGCCTCTTATCGGCTGCAAAGGTAAGATATTTGTTTCAATTCATCTGATGTAAATGTAAATGTAAATGTATTTGAGCTTATATAGCGCACAGCTACCCACAAAGGGTTTCCCGGCGCTTGCTTAGGGAACCCGTCCTGGTATTCCCCTGTGAGATAACCCCGGCAGGGTATCCACAAGGTGAAAGCCAGGCATCCCGCCGCGAGGGGCCGTTGTGATCAACCACATTATGTGGCCCATACTCAACAGTAGACCGTGTGGGCTCCTGCGTAGGCACGATCTCCTCTCACTACCATACAGGAAGTTCAGATGGAAAGATTAATAACTTTTGAAGACTCCTCTCCGTGAAGTGAAGGTGTTACCAACAATGGAAAGCAACTTGTACCTGTCGAAACTGAACAAACCCAAACTACAAATTAAACACAGTTCTCAATTTGACCTAATACAGAGTTCTATGTGAATATGTCTCGAATTGAGGCATTTGCCAGTTCCATAAAACCTGCTGAACTACCAAAGATATATCAGACTGTATCTGGCTATTTCATCAATTTTGATGATTTCCCATCGGATCCAAGTGAACCCGAGTTTCCGCTACCACTTGTTCTCTACAAACAACAAACTCATGATTTCTACCTTTGGCTGAAAAAGACTTACTTTGGTTTTCCCTAGCTACAGCTAGGGATTGAAATTGGTCTACTGTTCATAGTCCTTTGGAGTGGTACAATGACTGTCTTTTTCTTGCTCCTGAATGGAAATTGCCTCCCATAATGCTCTGCAGTACAACATGTGAACTTGGTCCTGAAACCGCATGCATCATCATACCGTGAACTGAGGGGTCTGTCCTTAGAGAACATTACAGCAGTTTCAGTTCCTGGAGGAATAGTTTGGGACAGAATTTCCAATGATGTGTATGGTTCTCATGAACTTTTAAGAATACCACATTTATTAAAAATTTCTCTTGGTGATATCTTCACCTCTAGTACTCTCTATGATGATTGGGACATTGAAACTGTACATACTATGCTATCTGATTTAGAACAATCCACTGCAGTTTCTAATGATGAATTGTATGTTGTTTCATCTAATTTTTACATCATGTTCTGTTACCAACACTATGGTCACCATTTTTTGTAAAAAGCAAATATCCCACATAATGTTTTCACTTACCATCAATGGGAACTTTGCCCAACACCGCCGAAAATTAGTTCAACAACATTTGTAGAGAAGTTTCCTAATAGGCCTCTTGTTATAACAGGCTAACACCTACTTCTACAAAGAAAATTATGCTTACTAATACTAAGCTGATATACTCTGCTTCTTTTATTTCCCTACTGTCTCTAGAGGGCTTCGACTTTTGGAGGTACACTATAGACATAAAGTCTGTCTGGGGGACTAAAGGTTAGCAAATTCAGGGAACTGAGGCCTTATTTAGAGCATGCCTCATTTCACTTTAACTATTTTCATGAACGAGACCCTGCAACAGACTTCCTGTCTTTGACTAGCCAAGATCAACGAGTTGAATTTACCTCGGATTCCCTCACTTAAACACTTTGAGGGTTGGCAAAACTACAAAGAAAGGATACATTAGATGCCATGCTACACAATAGTTCTTACAATTCATCAGACTCCTATTGGAAGGGATGGTTGGCCCGGCCTATCGAAAAAAAATAGGTGTCAGTCAAGATTTAGGGATGCTACGGAAGGGTTTAGTATCCATAGGACTGATCAGTGCTATGTACAATCAGAACACTTGGGGTTAATGGCATCTTACAGTGTTGGGAAGTTATGCCTAGAGAGAGTGGCTAAAGAACTTGACACTGTCCCAGGTGAAACAACACGTATCTCTTCCATCAGATAACATGGATCTTAGGGATTTTTTGTTAGGTCCTATAAGCCATATCAAAAGCGCTTCTTGTATGCTATTTACAATGAGCTATGGAAAATCTCTCAACAAGAGGCTGCTGAGAGACTACATGAAATAGATAGGGTTAACCTTGAAAAGGCCTTGGCTGTGGTCAATAATGGCATGCCCACACTATCATCCAGGATTTATTCACTTGGCAACATTGCGTCTTCTGCAATAGACATAATGGAACAGGATTTGTCTATTCTCCAACATGGACATTTACAATTGCGGTCCATTCTCTTGTTAAGCTGGATGCTACAAACATTACGTTCTGGCAACATGCAGGAATTGGGACTCTGACGTTTTTTCAGCAGTTCACACTGTGAAAGTGCTTCAAGTGGGCCCCTGGTTTGCAAGGACATTTTGCTTCACGGAGCCTGTAATGATTTGGTTGCTAACTTGCCCTGCCACTTGAAAGGTTCCCCAGCTGCCGTGATTCATCCTATGTTCGAGTCGCTGTTGAATGGGAGCTATTTAATGCTGAATGATCAAGGCTATTGGGAGATGGTGCAGACAGAAGGAGATGAAGGACGGAGCGCTAAAACTTTTCAGACACTCACCCCCTGTCACAGATCTCAGTTGAATCCCTCATCGTTCTTTAGCTCACTTCGCCACCCCAGTTCAGATACAGCTATATGCAAATCAGTCTTAACCATGTGCCTCATGAGAACAGTCCAACCCGAACTGCCAAGCCATGTCATCCCTGGACCGGAAATAAGCATGTGGGGACCGGTTACGGGCTAACAGCCCTCATCAGCCAGGCTAGCTTGAATCCAGTGGCAAAGTGAGCAAGGGACCCACGTCTGGGCATATATTGCCAACCAAGGGTGAACAAAGCAAGCACAAGGAGATGATTTATGGAGTGCTGAAACTTTTCAGACACTCATCCCCAGTCACAGATCTGGGTTGAATCCATCATTGTTCTTTAGCTCACTTCGCCACCCCAGTTCAGACGCAGCTATATGCAAATCAGTCTTGACCCTGTGCCTCATGGGAACAGTCCAGCCCGAACCGCCAAGCCATGTCTTCCCTGGACTGGAAACAAGCCTCCTGGGACCGGTTTTGGGCTAACAGCCCTCATCAGCCAGTCTAGCTTAAATCCAATGGCAAAGTGAGCAAGGGGATGGTACCAGGCATTGCATATCTGGTCACAGTAAGTTCCAGGGTTACTAGTTGGATGCAAGTATTGTTTCCACTGACCCACATAGTTAGGAAGGCAACACTATGGCCTGATTGAATATTTCCTTTATACAGTTTGATTCTCTGAGTAGACTGAAAGCCATGCTTTTTTTAGAAAGATGTGGCCTTAACCTCAGCCCGTGAAACTTTTGATCTCTAGGTTGCAAGTTCTTCATCTGAGATAGAGGCCCTAGTCCTTATAAACTCCCTGCTCCATTTCGAGGAAATGGTTCATCGTATCTTTAACATGTTGGCTATTAGGGGGATCATGCTCCTATTTAGAGACTGCCCCTCTTTTGCCTCCCTGATTTATACTATCAAATAAGGGGTGCCACAGGGCCCAGCGTTGAGCTCGATGGTATTCAACCTGTATGTCCAACCGTTAGCAGCTGGTGCCATGAGCAGAGGTCTAACAGTAGTATCCTATGCTGATGATACTCAGTTTGTAGTAGCACTATCTGACAACTGCACGCAGGACGCTCGCAAGTTTCGGAGAGAGCTTGCAGCTGTTGTGGAGTGGATGACCGCCAAATGCCTCCAGCTTAACGCCAGCAAATCTGAGGTTCTGCTGGTAGGGAGAGACTCAGAGCTGTGGAGCGAGCGCTGGTGGCCTAAAACCCTGGGATGTGCACCTGCCCCCATACAGGTGGTTAAAAATCTGGGTTGACTCGCCCCTCAGTTTTCAGGTTCAATCCAAAAATGTGGCAGGGACCTATTTTGGACTACTCGGGGGGCTCAAACAGCTGCTGGGTTTCTTTGATCCATCAATCCAGCAAGTTATCATCCAGGCCTCCATTATATCTAGATTGGACTATGTCAGCTCTCTCTACCTGGGGACTGATAGGGCAGAAATCCTGCAACTGTAGAGGGTTCAAAATGCGGCAGCTAGAACTCTTCTTGTCCTTCTAGAACCTATTCTACGACTAACGCCATCCACCGACTACACTGACTGCCGGTGGCTAGGCGCGTCGAGTTCAAGTCCCTCTGCATTGCCTTCAATGAATCGCTCCCCTCCAGGTATCCTGGCCAACCTGCTCTTACCTTATACACCCACTCGCCAACTTCGCTCTATGGGTCAGCATCTGGCGGTAGTTCCACCGGGTGAGGAGGGTGTGTGCTGGTGGGCGCTCTTTCCGCACCCTGGCAGCTAAACTCTGGAACTCACTTCCTATGCACTTCCGCAGCATGAATAACTACCTGGCATTCAGTAAGGCAATTAAAATGCACCTTATCTCTCCACTCTAGGCCCAGCATTCTGCTAGTAGCCTCCTAATTCCTGCCGTCAGCACAGGGAGGCCCCTTTGCTGGGGCAGCTGTGCACTTTATAAAACTCCTAAAATAACATAGGCTCTGCACTATTGAGCACCTTTCAGGCGATCTTCGAAGTCATTCCAGCATTCATACACTCCGAATTGGGAAACGTTTTTGGAGGGCTTCCGCTGGTCCTACTACTTGCAGTGAGTATCCTGATTTTAGTTTTCCTGCTTTGCAATGGACGTCCCAGTTCATCGAGAGACGGAAAAAGCACTGCTGGTGCAAATTTGTCTTGAACGTATGGTGCTTCATCTGGGCACACCTCGGCTTTGAGATCTAATCGAGCATTGGTTCCTACTGTTCGGACCAGTCTGTTTTGACTGCACCTTGCCTGTATTCCGCTGCCTATTCTGCAGATACGAATGCGTGTTGGACTTGTGTCTGACCCTTCCATCGGTTGCGCCACCGGACATAGACGTAATACTGGACCCCTTAAAGGCACATGTGTAGTAATGTCCTCAGCATATTACCATGATGATGACGGCATTCTTAGAGTCTCCACAAGATGCTTCTCCTCCTGGCGGAACGATCAGAGGTGTTGAGTGCTTCCTGAGCGGCTGCTGTGGGAAATAGAGAAGAGCACCTTTGCTCTACTGACCTAATACAGGAGGTGTTACAGTGACCGTCGTCTGCAAATGGTAACCACAGTAATGCTGCATCTCCCACACAGGACACATAAACAGTTGGCTCCCCGTGTGATGGGAAAAATTCAGCCTTTTTCCAAAACAAGCCAAATTGGAATGAGAAACATCATTTTGTATTATTTTTCTTCTGCTCTCACTGAACACCATGGCTTTCGGTGTGCTCAGTCAGTTTAATTGTATATTGATTCCTTAGTGGACTTGTAGAGCTTTTTGATTTGTTATAAGCATTTTTTTTTACATTTAACGTGTTTTTAGATGTTTTTATACATTGGTTTTATGACAATATTTGTATTATTTTTAGCTGGCTTATTTTAGCATCAGTTTCCCTTATCCACCTTCAGATGAGGAGTGAGTATTATGTTCCCAAATCTAGGCCTAAGTAGCAAAGTGACCGTTTACCTACATTTGTCCTACCTTTCTCTGCATAACTGTTCTAGCACTGACCTTTTACCCAGTAATGAGCTGAATAAATGTTGATTGGTTTATTCAAACGGAGCCTAATTTATTATGTATGAGGATTCTTGGTAAAAACCCCTGCACATGGCATACATAACAGGATTAACATACTCTGTGCAAAAGTCATCGCTATCTTCATCCTAGAGTGACAGGGCTACTTTGCATGATTGCAGTTATTAATTTAGGCTCATTTACATAATCGTACACACAACATATCGATTGTCGTAGGAACCCAGAGGCTACCTTTGTGGTATGAAAGAACAGCAACTTCACTAGGTAAGTAGAGGAGACGCTACACGCTGACACAAGACACTCAGGTCTCTGCACACTGAAGCTTCAACACGCAGTGGTCTAACATCCCTTGCTGGGTATCCAACTCATGACTAAGATGATGTCCTTGTTTCTCTCCCATCAAGTAATGGGGTTGGCTCTTTCCTAGGGGATTCTTGGCTTCACACCAACATACATGCTAGGTACACTTAGGTAGGGTCCGCATCATAGGAATACGCTTGATTACTGTCATGTTTATATGCCTGCATATATTCAATGTTACAGCACCATGGTAGAATTCTACCTTCTGTTCACTCTATTGGTGCTTGAAATCTTTTACATTTGCTTCTGTCTAATGATTGTTGCAGCAAACATGTTTTATACTCGAATGACGCTGGTTCAATAAATGCTTATTGAAAACGTACCCAACGTTTATTCTGTACATCTCTCTGAGACTAAGAGAGCACGATTAACTGAGCGAAAAGTACTGTAATATGTCCACTATCCCTAAAGGGTCAAGGGTTGTCATGTTCAATGTTTGCCAGAAACGATTCGCTCCTTGGTAAGGTTCGGGGGCTTGTGGTAGCACTGTGAGCTAGCTGGCCTATAGGCTGACATATCCTGTGGGGGTGTACGGAATCAGTCGGTACACCAATCCCTTAGTTTATGTTACCTTCAAATGCGTAGATCCTATGTATTTATAGGAACTACACAACAAAGTGAACCAACAGACTAGGCATCTCAGCAGCACACAAAGCCTACACTTGAAGCAATTTGTCAAAGGAATTGGTCACTCTGCTGGAAACACAATTGGGGGCCGATTACGATGTCAGACTGAAAGCCACCGACCGGTTTTCAATTCCGACCACCAAATTACAACCTAGGCAGTTGAAATTGAAACTGCCCGGTCAGTCCGGCCGGATTCAATGAGGAGCCTGTCGGCCAGTCAAAGACCGCACCATTATCCCAATAGGACGGCATTTCTACCATCAGGATTACAATGCTGGCCCTTTCCGACACGGAAATGCTGTTGGAAAGTGACTTTGCAGGCCCGAGCAGGGTCGCCTTGCCTCCACGACCTACAGTTGTGGGTCTGGGGAGCACCTATGGTGCCCTCGGTAAGTCTGTGCCCTTTGTGGCACGCTACTTGAGGTGCCAGCCACAGTGTGCAGGGATATACACAAACTCCTATTTCTCTATGGGAGTTTGTTTGCTGTCGTAGCACAAGCTCCCATAAAGAAATGGGAGTATGAGACCGCACAGTGTGCAGTCGCATCATAATCATGCAGTCGGGACCGCCGACAGGAAGTCGGTCAGTCCCGAATCCATGACAGTGATGGACAGAAGCAACTCCGACCGACATCGCAATCGGCCCCTAGATGTCTATGTTGGTGTCCAGGCACACTCAAGTGATATATGGGCAGAGTGATTCTCCAAAGATGCATGTAAAATTCTCCCAGGCTCTCATCTGCTGCCACTTCCAGAGCTGCAAATTTGTGTCAGCAGACTAATTGCTACAACTCTAGATGAGATTACTAGAGATCCTAGTTAGACAAGATCTCATGACACCTTGAAATCCCAGCAGCCATCTTGGATGGTGTTGCTTTTTAAACCACATCCAATGATGAGAATGCATTTTGCTTTAATAGTTTCCAAGGGAGTGCCTGTTCTTGTGAAATCCACGAAAACCAGGCTGTGTTTACAAAATAAAAATTCTCTATTTAAAGGTGATCACAGACATGGTGGTCCGTTGACGCTACAAAGTCACTATAACTGTGATAGCCACCAATCAGAGTGAGTTGCAATTTGTGACCATCCAAGAAATAATAATGAGGTAGGTCATATTGCAACCCATTCCAATTCCTTATTTTGTAAATGGACCTGCTCATACATATGTAGCTTAACAAAATAATTTAGTGGTCGTAAAAAGTCAGTACTCAAACTGTGCCAGCTTTTTGTGACCACATTTTTAGTATATCTGGCATATTATTAATAGAATATCCTTGCTTTATACTTCCTAGCAAAAATGTATACATTTATCCAACCCTTTGTGGTCTCTTCTTCCTGTGTCCTCACCCAAATGTTCCAAGATTCCATTCCTTGTCTTTCTTACCCCACCCTTCTCTGCCCATCCGTCTGTGACCACAACTTGTACCTTTTTGATCTTTGATTTAATGCATCATGCAACTAGATTGTCTTCTGGGAAATGAGGCATTTTACGGATAAAAAATATAAATGAAATACAAAATACCTGATGCTTGCTTAGGTTTGCACATGGTCCTCTACCAATCTAGAGAGATTGTTTTTTCTACATATTTATTTATTTCTTATTTAATTTATCATTTACATAGCATTCAACTACCAAGAAACTTCATGGGACTTGCAGGGTACCAGAGAGGACCGCAACTAAGTAAACAAAACAGGGACGAAGATGGAGGAAACGAACAGCCATAAATAAACAGAAAAATGCACCTTGGCTATTGAACAAAATTTGTTTTGAGCATTCTTCAGGAAAGCAGATGGGTTCCTTGCTATGTAGGAGCAACATATTTGAGTGTAAAAATAGAGCAAGAACATAAGATTTAAGCGCCTACGAGATTCAGACCTCTCCTGCTCCTAAAAGGTTTTCTGAGCAATACAGTGGGATCTGAAATGCACTCTCTGCTCAACCGTTAGCTAGGGCAGATCATGCCGGGTTTCTACTTTCAGAATTTTTTTTATCCCTCTCAGTACAAAGTTCTGAGTCCTTGAGAGCACGGTGATCATTAGGTTTAGCATGTCAAACCTGCAGCATGCAAGTGGAGACTAATGAGGCATGCATTTCTGCTGGAAGGATAAACCTTTCTCAGAAGCTGCAGCATATGGATTCAAGAGTAGAAAATGCCTGAGATTGTAAAGTTAGAGAGGCCTCCTGGTCAATAATGACTTCCAGGGACTTGATTTTAGCAACTGAAGGTGGGGATGGTCACATATCCTGCAGTCCATTGCACATGTTGTTTCCTCACTAGTAGTAGATCAGTCTTGTTAATCTTCGAGTTCAAATAAGGACCCCACACCGTATATCTGACTTGGCCAACCAAAAGGAGTCTCAGTGATCAGAATTTTCATGTCAATAATGGGGAGAACAGAATTAATGCCAATCTTCTCAGACTCATATCCCGGAGTTGCTACCAGTATGTCGCATGGCCCACTGTGTGTGGCAGAGAGATACAGATTGATTATTCCTACTGCAGCCCAATCACGATCAACCCAGATTAATCAAATCTCATCCAGGAAAGCGACCATGTTGGATTCAATAGTGTTGTCAAGTTGAAATCTCGTGAGACAGGGATTTATAATATAATTCTCTGTGAGATAGTCAGACAATTGTCTGGCCATCAAAATCTCCATTATTTTTCCAAGGCAATCATAATGGTGATGGGGCAATAGTTGTTCATATCCCATAGCTTTTTTGGTAGGGGCGATTTTGCTCCGAGCTGCCAACCGGGAGCCACCCAGGTAAATATACTGTTGTAAATATAGATGAGTCTGTGGATGAAAAATATTGGGACAGCTTCTCTTGCACTGCCTCACACTGCCATAGGGAGGACATCATTAGCGGAGTCTTATTTCATCTTCCTGGTCAGGGCCTCAACCACTCCGACATCATTCAGGACAAAGTGGTCTCTTCAGGGCACGGTGGTTGAAAGGTTGGTCATCATATACCAATATGATGCAGAGCTGTATAACTTGATGATGAGGTTGAAATTGGGTGCTGTCAATCTGGAGGACATGTGTTAGGTGGGAAGGGCATTTCATCCCCGCCATTCAAAGCTGCTGATGCTAGAAGTGATGGAGCATGGTTAGGGTGGAAGAAGTGCAGCAGAATATGGGATGGGATAAGCTAGAGTTGGTTGACAGGATTTAGATTTTTAACTTCCCTACACCAAAGCAGCAAAGTCTCCCATCCACCCTGTTCTATAGCAGATAAAATCTACAGTATGACTCACTTATTGCAGAAAATAGAGTTTGTTATCAACCAAGAGAAGTGTATTTTTATACCATTCAAAAATATTGGGCTTGAAGATGTATTCAGAGAAACCCAGTTTTCAACTTCTACAGACAAATTATTTGCAAATCAATCATCTCATCATGACCAAAATAGTGGGTCTCTTTTCCTTTTCTGCCAAAGCCATGTTCCGGGTCCATTACATTATGCATTTAAGCATTTAAGCCAGGACTGAACATATTTGTGCATTGTTACTTTAAACCAAGAAGCTCAAGTGGAATTGCAATGATGATTATACCATCTAAACACGTGGAATGTAAGCAGAATTTTTGCTTACTCCCCTTATTATGTTTGACCCTTAATAGCAAGTCTATTCGATTAAGGTGCAATATATGACCTATTTTGTCTGTATGGTTATCATTTAGAGATGCTGGCTGGGTCCAATGCCATTCAGCATTTCACAAAAAACACATTATGTTGTGCAATTGTGTTATGCATGGAAAATCTGATAGCCATCAGATATATTAACAATTAAGGAGGCACAAGATCCAAGCCCCTAGCAGAATTGGAAAAAAAATTCTGGGAATGTTTTCTCAAGCACAAATTTTAGTACAGGCAGTATATCTTCCAGGGAATCTAAACCATCTTTAAGAATACATCAGATTAATTCTGAACCTCCTTTTTTAACAACATTTCTTCCAAATGGGCTCCATGGTCAATGGATCTCTATACATCCATTTTGAACTCAAGTAGAGACTAGCCGAGCAGTCAAAATAACTGTTTTGGTAGTTGGTTTCGTACCTTGCTAGAACTACCAGAAACCGCACTGCTAATATTTCCATTTCCCAATCTCCTGATAAATACATTGTTCCAATATTACAGGTTGATACTGAACTATTCACTATCATTGACATTCTGTAAGACTTTGGCTCAGTTTGGGCAACCCCGACATTTCAGCAGAGAATGAAGACCTTGAACTAGATGTACTAAATTATTTGGAATTTGAAAACAGGCTGTTCACTAAATGAAATGGTTTGCAACCTTTAATTCTTTTTTTTACCTATGTACTAAACCCATTTACCGACTTAAGCATTTACAATTCGGTAAATAGATTTAGCATGCTTTACGAATCACTATTTCGATAGGGCATGTTGTGGACCCCCCTGACAAATAGCCATACAGTACCAAATGTATCAATGGTGGGGGACTGTAATTGGACAGGAAAATATTCCAGCTCCAGAAGATGGTAAGGCATTCATAAGGGGGTCCCTTTCCCCTTTATGAATTTGTGAATTTAGGAAAATGCTTCTGGATGAGTAGGCAGTGGTCCAGGGGACCACTTCCAGCTCCTAAAGAATATTTTTTAAGGGGAATTTTTTTAAATAAGGTTTTTTAAAAAACAAATAGGAAAATTAGGCACCAGCCTTGGGCCCCATTGCTTTTAGGGGCCGTGCAACAACAGATCAAAATAATATTGATTTGATCTTGAAAGAAAATTTCAATCAAGCTTTCTTAAACTACTGAAAAATGTCATCGATCTTCAATGAAACAAAAACGACTGAACTCTCCTGCCATTATGGCCACTGAATTCCACGTCTTGAAAAAGGTAGATTTCACCAAAAACAAATTGAGGAAAGTGAATATTTAAAGTGTTGTTGGTTTATTAAAAGTAAAAAAACTATATATATATTTGTTTACTAACATTAATAATTGTTAATCTTTTTATTTTGTGTAATAAAATTAGTTTATTAAAATTGTTTGTTGGTAAAATAAAAAATGTATTAGGAGATAATTTGCAAGAGGGTCCCCGGCATTTTAATTGCCATGGGGCCTATACAGGGTTTAATCCGACATTGTCACAAGACACTCATGGTTGTTATTTAATCTTATGTTCTCTAACTCTATGACCCTTATTATGCCACAGGGTGCCCACTATGTATAGTTTGGTCTATTATAAAGTGCAGGTGGGATGTATTCCAGGCATCTTACATTGCTTACATTGTGGACGCTAAAGTAGGCCCTTCGGGTTTCTGCAGGCATATAAAACTTGGAGATCGACAGATGTTGATGTGGATGTTTATCAATGCAGGTACACATTGGAGGGCAGTGGAGGTTGCTCATGGGATACGGTAACTGTGATAAGTAATGTGCTAGGTGATATGAGTACATGTAGAGTAGTCGCAAACCCTCCTGTGTTGTGTTTCCCTGTAGTTTCAAAATTTTCAGTCTGGACTTCCTGCTTGTCCAGATGAAGTCTGCAATATGTCTGGTGATGATTTTCATGATTAACACTGGGTTGGTAGTGGAAGCAAATCCAAGAGGTAATTATAAGAGAGGACAACGACCACTTTAACAACTTGTTCCAGCCCCATAAGGTTAATTTGCATATAGCGGTGTCTGAACTGGGGTGGCGAATTGAGCTAAAGAATGATGATGGATTCAACCAAGATCTGTGACTGGGGGTGAGTGTCTGAAAAGTTTCAGCAATCCGTCCATCATCTCCTTGTGTTTGCTTTGTTCGCCCTAAGTTGGCAGGGTATGCCCTTATGTGGGACCCTTGCTCTCTTTGCCACTGGATTCAAGCTAGCCTGGCTGAGGAGGGCTGTTAGCCCAAAACCGGTCCCAGGATGCTTTCTTCCGGTCCAGGGAAGACATGGCTTGGCAGTTCGGGTTGGACTGTTCCCATGAGGCACAGGGTCAAGACTTAATTGCATATTGCTGTGTCTGAACTGGGGTGGCAAAGTGAGCTAAAGAACAATGATGGATTCAACCCAGATCTGTTACTAGGAGTGAGGGTTTGAACAGTTTCATCACTCCGTCCATCATCTCCTTGTGTTTGCTTTAATTGCAGTGATGAGCATCTAGGAAAGTCATTGTCTGTTTTGCTCAAGATGAATCAGAAATAGCCTGATATCATATTATCTAATCCTCTGTTGACCATGTAACCTGAAAAGAATGAAATGATTCTTTTAGTGAAATTAGAGTGGGGTTTGTGGATCAGGGCTCTTTGAAGCTAAGCATTATGTCATCCATGTAGAGGAGGGAGAATTTTGACATGCCCCAGTATTGTCTCTATCAACTGATACCCTGCTTCTGTCACCAGATGCTCCAGTGACAGACGAAACAATAAAGGAGAAAGTGGAAAGCCCTGTCTTGTGCCTCTGTGGATGGGAAAGGAGTCTGAGAAGAATCCACAACAGTCAACATGGGCAGTTGAATTATCATATGGCCACTTAACTTTTTCCACAAAGTCATTTGATGACTGCTTTCTCTAATATCAAGAATCCCTATTCGACAAGTTCAAATGTATCATATGCATCTAATTGTAGGGCCACTGTCATCAGGATCGTCTTCGACCTGCCAAAAAATGTTTGTTAAAAGTATGAGATGATTTCAAAAGGATCTTGAAGGAAGAAATTGGACCTGTGGTCCATGGATATCACTTTCCAAAGCTGATTCTCCAGAATTATTGATCTTTTGGTCAGTATTTATCAAAGAAATGGTTCTGTAGCTAAAGCATAACAGTGTATCTTTGTTCGATTTCAGGAGCAAAGTCATAATTGCCCTGCTGAATACTGGCCTACTTTTGCCTATCTCCTCTGCTTTCTTAAAGATATCATAAAGAATCACTGAAATAGAAGATGTATTTATTGTATAGAATTCTTCGGTAGCCTGTCTTCACTTGGGACCTGCCCATATGGCAGATCTCCTATAACTGATTCAATTTCCTGTCTTGTAATTCATTTATCTAGCAGCACCCTACCATCGTCAGGTAGCACAGGGTGATGTTACATTTTGTAAGAATTCCCTCTCCACTGTGGAGGTATCCCTATTATCTGAAATTATACAAATCTCTGTATTAAGCAGCGAATGTCTTTACATTTTCTTTGGGATGTATAATGAAGGTTTGAAACTCAAGTTTTAAGGCTAGAATGGCAATTTGGAAACCTCTTAGACAAAGTTGGAAAACAAGAAATCAACCAGTATTTTTTCTTTGTTCATAGACTCGCCATTGTAGGCATGATAGCACATTTTACCCATTTTATGTAAACACATCATTAAGTTCAGATTACGTTTTTGTCGTGTTTCTAGCAAATGGTGGTCTGTGAAGCTTTAATTCAATTCTTTTCTCATCATCTTATCCCTCAAGGGCGCTATCCCTCTGTCCAACAGGTTTCAAATAAAGATTTTATTTGTGTATAAATAAGTGCTTACTTGGTCTCTCATTTCTGTTTTTGTAGTGATTTATAGTGTATTGTGTTCATTCTCCATCGTTTTGACTCCAGTGCGGCATGTCCTAAGTCAAGGTCTAATCAGACCACAGGTGACACTTTAGAAGTGTTGGGGACATGTATGGATCCCACCACTAGTCTGGAATGTAACCATATCTGTGTTGAGGACAGTGTTTTGGAGCGACTTTGGTATTAAAGTACCAACTCCACACCTCTGAGGATAGCATTTGTATGTTGTCTTGTACATTGCTCTGCTGTTGTCCTATCCTACTGTTGCCTAAAACTCTCCCCATCCACTCGCTTTTAAGCTATTTCAATTCTCTAGCCGACAGTGAATTTCCCGAAGAAGCGCCATGTTTGGCTTCTTATTGGCCAGGTCTGTCACAATTTTTTTGCGTTTTATGAAATGGGTCAATTCGCTGACATTAGGGGATAATATCATCAACGTTTTAAGCATTTGTTTCTCAGTTTTCCTATGTAATGTCAGTGTTTCCTGGCTACTTGCAGTTATTGCTTTAGAAGCCTGTGAGTGGGTCTCTAGGTAGTGCCATGATTACATTTTTGGACCAGTATTGTAAGTGGAGGGGAGTTATAATAAAGGGCGCATAAAGTGGGACAAACGAATGAGGTGATTCCTCTGCTGTATACAGCTAGTGGTACAAAAGGGGGTGGTGATGGACGGAGCATCTGCACCAATCAAACACTCACACCCAGTCAACAGATCTGGGTTTGATCCATCACCGTTCTTTAGCCCACCCTGCCACCCCAGTTCAGACATGGCCATATGCAAATCAGTCTGACCCTCTGCCTCATGGGAACAGTCCAGCCCGAACTGGCAAGCCATGCTTTCCCTGGACCGGAAACAAGCTTCCGAGGACCGGTTTCTGGCATTTCAGCCGTCTTCAGCCCGGCTTGCTTGAATCCATTGGCAAAGTGAGCAAGAGACTCACGTCTGAGCATACCCTGCCAACTTATGGCAAACAAAGCGGTACAAAAGGGGGTGGTGATGGACGGAGCATATGAACCAATCAAACACTCACACCCAGTCAACAGATCTGGGTTTTTTCCATCACCGTTCTTTAGCCCACTCTTCCACCCCAGTTCAGACATGGCCATATGCAAATCAGTCTGACCCTGTGCATCATGGGAACAGTCCAGCCCGAACTGCCAAGCCATGCCTTCCCTGGACAGGAAACAAGCTTCTGAGGACCGGTTAATGGCATTTCAGCCGTCTTCAGCCCGGCTTGCTTGAATCCAGTGGCAAAGTGAGCAAGGGACTCACGTCTGAGCATACCCTGCCAACTTATGGCGAACAAAGCGGTACAAAAGGGGGTGGTGATGGACGGAGCATCTGAACCAATCAAACACTCACACCCAGTCAACAGATCTGGGTTTGATCCATCACCGTTCTTTAGCCCACTCTGCCACCCCAGTTCGGACATGGCCATATGCAAATCAGTCTGACCCTGTGCATCATGGGAACAGTCCAGCCCGAACTGCCAAGCCATGCCTTCCCTGGACAGGAAACAAGCTTCTGAGGACCGGTTAGTGGCATTTCAGCCGTCTTCATCCCGGCTTGCTTGAATCCAGTGGCAAAGTGAGCAAGGGACTCACGTCTGACCATACCCTGCCAACTTATGGCGAACAAAGCGGTACAAAAGGGGGTGGTGATGGATGGAGCATCTGAACCAATCAAACACTCACACCCAGTCAACAGTTCTGGGTTTGATCCATCACAGTTCTTTAGCCCACTCTGCCACCCCAGTTCAGACATGGCCATATGCAAATCAGTCTGACCCTGTGCCTCATGGGAACAGTCCAGCCCGAACTGCCAAACCATGCCTTTCCTGGACCGGAAACAAGCTTCTGAGGACCGGTTTCTGGCATTTCAGCCGTCTTCACCCCGGCTTGCTTGAAACCAGTGGCAAAGTGAGCAAGGGACTCAGGTCTGAGCATACCCTGCCAACTTATGGCGAACAAAGCGGTACAAAAGGGGGTGGTGATGGACTGAGCATCTGAACCAATCAAACACTTACACCCAGTCAACAGATCTGGGTTTGATCCATCACCGTTCTTTAGCCCACTCTGCCACCCAAGTTCAGACATGGCCATATGCAAATTAGTCTGACCCAGTGCCTCATGGCAACAGTTCAGCCCGAACTGCCAAGCCATGCCTTCCCTGGACCGTAGACAAGCTTCCGAGGACTGGTTTCTGGCATTTCAGGCGTCTTCAGCCCGGCTTGCCTGAATCCAGTGGCAAAGTGAGCAAGGGACTCACGTCTGAGCATACCCTGCCAACTTATGGCGAACAAAGCGGTACAAAAGAGGGTGGTGATGGACGGATCATCTGAACCAATCAAACACTCACACCCAGTCAACAGATCTGGGTTTGATCCGTCACCGTTCTTTAGCCCACTCTGCCACCCCAGTTCAGACATGGCCATATGCAAATCAGTCTGACCCTGTGCCTCATGGGAACAGTCCAGCCCGAATTGCCAACCCATGCCTTCCCTGGACCGTTAACAAGCTTCCGAGGACCGCTTTCTGGCATTTCAGCCGTCTTCAGCCCGGGTTGCTTGAATCCAGTGGCAAAGTGAGCAAGGGACTCACATCTGAGCATACCCTGACAACTTATGGCGAACAAAGCGGTACAAAAGGGGGTGGTGATGGACTGAGCATCTGAACCAATCAAACACTCACACCCAGTCAACAGATCTGGGTTTGATCCCTCACCGTTCTTTAGCCCACTCTGCCACCCCAGTTCAGACATGGCCATATGTAAATCAGTCTGACCCTGTGCCTCATGGGAACAGTCCAGCCCGAATTGCCAAGCCATGCCTTCCCTGGACCGGAAACAAGCTTCCGAGGACCGGTTTCTGGCATTTCAGCCGTCTTCAGTCCGGCTTGCTTGAATCCAGTGGGAAAGTGAGCAAGGGACTCACATCTGAGCATACCCTGCCAACTTATGACAAACAAAGCGGTACAAAATGGGGTGGTGATGGACTGAGCATCTGAACCAATCAAACACTCACACCAAGTCAACAGATCTGAGTTTGATCCATCACCGTTCTTTAGCCCACTCTGCCATCCCAGTTCAGACATGGCCAAATGCAAATGAGTCTGACCCTGTGCCTCATGGGAACAGTCCAGCCTGAACTGCTAAGCCATGCCTTCCCATGTCTGAACTGGGGTGGCAGAGTGAGCTAAAAAACGGTGATGGATTAAACCCAGATCTGTTGACTGGGTGTGAGTGCTAGATTGGTTCAGATGCTCCGTCCATCACCACCCCCTTTTGTACCGCTTTGTTTGCCATAAATTGGCAGGAAACGCTCAGACGTGAGTCCCTTGCTCACTTTGCCACTGGATTCAAGCAAGCCTAGCTGAAGACGGCTGGAATGCCAGAAACCGGTCCTAGGAAGCTTGTTTCCAGTCCAGGGAAGGCATGGCTTGGCAGTTCGGGCTGGACTGCTCCCATGAGGCACAGGGTCAGACTGATTTGCAAATGGCCATGTCTGAACTGGGGTGGCAGAGTGAGCTAAAGAACGGTGATGGATTAAACCCAGATCTGTTAACTGGGTGTGAGTTTTTGATTGGTTCAGATGCTCCGTCCATCACCACCCCCTTTTGTACTGCTTTGTTTGCCATAAGTTGGCAGAGTATGCTCAGACGTGAGTCCCTTGCTCACTTTGCCACTGGATTCAAGCAAGCCTGGCTGAAGACGGCTGGAATGCCAGAAACCGGTCCTAGGAAGCTTGTTTCCGGTCCAGGGAAGGCATGTCTTGGCAGTTCGGGCTGGACTGTTCCCATGAGGCACAGGGTCAGACTGATTTGCATATGGCCATGTCTGAACTGGGGTGGCAGAGTGAGCTCAAGAACGGTGATGGATTAAACCCAGATCTTTTGACTGGGTGTTAGTGGTTGATTGGTTCAGATGCTCCGTCCATCACCACCCCCTTTTTTATCGCTTTGTTTGCCGTAAGTTGGTAGGGTATGCTCAGACGTGAGTCCCTTGCTCACTTTGCCACTGGATTCAAGCAAGCCGGGCTGAAGACGGCTGGAATGCCAGAAACCGGTCCTAGGAAGCTTGTTTCCGGTCCAGGGAAGGCATGGCTTGGCAGTTCGGGCTGGACTGTTCCCATGAAGCACAGGGTCAGACTGATTTGCATATGGCCATGTCTGAACTGGGGTGGCAGAGTGAGCTAAAGAACGGTGATGGATTAAACCCAGATCTGTTGACTGGGTGTGAGTGTTTGATTGGTTCAGATTCTCCGTCCATCACCACCCTCTTTTGTACCGCTTTGTTTGCCATAAGTTGGCAGTGTATGCTCAGACGTGAGTCCCTTGCTCACTTTGCCACTGGATTCAAGCAAGCCTGGCTGAAGACGGCTGAAATGCCATAAACCGGTCCTAGGAAGCTTGTTTCCAGTCCAGGGAAGGCATGGCTTGGCAGTTCAGGCTGGACTGTTCCCATGAGGCACAGAGTCAGCCTGATTTGCATATGGCCATGTCTGAACTGGGGTGGCAGAGTGAGCTAAAGAACGGTGATGGATTAAACCCAGATCCGTTGACTGGGTGTGAGTGTTTGATTGGTTCAGATGCTCCGTCCATCACCACCCTCTTTTGTACCGCTTTGTATACAGCTAGTGGTCCACCCCAATGCCATTGAAAATATATTGAGTACAGCTACTCATCAATGTTGTGGTCAATAAACTGTACTCAAAACACAAAGCAGTGATAAAAAGAGGCGCAAGAGAACAGATAAAACTAGAGAAGATGTATGAAATATTATGTGGGTATGTATTGCCCCATGTTTGCACCACTATAGAATGCAAAACTTTTCAATTTTATGCAGGTAGGCTTAGCTTACCCATTAAATAAACTTTGCCACTTGCAGTTTTGAGGCCTGGAAGTGTTTAAGTCTTAAGATATTAAATCCCACAATATTATTGACATCACAATATTCTGGCCACGATCTTTGTGTCCAATTATATTTTTGTTTCAATACTGTTTGGTGAAATGCCCTCTTTCTAGTTTGATTATCGATTCTGACACAGCAAAGGGGGGACTCAGCTGGAGTCAATTCACCATGGGGGCAGCCACTATCTGTCATTTGGTGTTTATAGCATATTCCTCCTTTTTTTGTTTCCATTTGCTCCCTTCATTCACGCCCCTGCCTTCCAGCTATACTCTGGCACAGCCTTCCCTAGACGGCTACTGGTAGCACTAGTCGCGGGTGGTGGTGCGGGTATGGGGGTGGGGTTGTTGGGGCATTGAGGGAAAACGAAAATAATGTAAACATTTATTTTTTTATAACTTACTGTACCGCCGCATTTCTTCTCCGTCGCTCAGCACCACCAGAAGGATCAGAACCCAGGCTTCCAAAGCCATTTACAATGTTGCAAAGAAGCGTTGTGATTTGTCTGAGTGGCTCAGTTTGGTGCTCAGCCATGGATTGGGGGCCTGGGCTTGTCCTTCACCCAGGCTGTAATGCAGCCTGGGCAGGGAACATGGCAAGTGCGCTTGAATGTTTGGCCGGACGCAGACGATTGGCCAAGCATTCATGTGTACTTGCAAAGTGTGTTCGCCACACCCCCTGCTCCTGTGTCAGAGCAGCCCTGACATGCAGAGCAGGACAAAATAAAATGATAATTATCCCAGGTTATTATCATTTTATTTTTCCTTTATTTTATGCTGCAAAGCAGTGGAGCATTAGCGGTGGAGCCGCCACTGGGTAGCACCTCAGCTGCGTCTTATAGTAGGTTCAATCCTAAGGACCACACTTGGGGTAGGTCAGAGTCCTGCTGTTGTACAGTCACCCCTAATTTTGAATAACTTCTTCTGCATTGATGCCCTTCTTTCCCCTCTCTCCTACCTCACACCACCTGCCTCACTGAAGACAACCTCTCTTTGTCCTCTGATCAGGCAGAATGGGCAGAACTCTCTCAGCAAATACTATGCTGCCTGCATGTCCAGCCGCGGCCGGTAGTGGGAGTACCGGCCGGGCAGTGATGTCGGGAGGGGGAGGGGCAGGGTGGGGGGTAGCAATGTATGGATTACGGACTTTAACAGGTAAGTAAACATAAAAATAAAAAAAACGAATTTTGTTGTGTGCACTGCATCGCATTTTGTGATGCAGTGCAAGCAACAAAATTTGTTCGGGACACAGTGTGATGGGAGCCCATGGGCGTATGAAGTGTGGGGGACGCGGGGGAAATATCCACCCCAGATTTTGGAGTGGGGGGACACGGGGGACAAGGGTGGGGGGGACGAGGGGACAAAAGAATTTCCCCTCTCCCTTCTGTTATTCACCGAGCCATTAGCGCGCGGAAGCGCTACCTAATGGCCCTGTACTTGACCTGTGACCTCACCTGCCTGCAGTCAAAGAGGCCACCCGCCCTCTGCCCTTTGTTATTCTGCAGTAAGGCTTGGCCCGTCGGGGAAGGGCAGAGAAGGAAAAAAAACTTGTCTCTTTTCCGTCATGCCCAGAGAAGGCAAGGACAGTATCCGCTTCTCCTGCGCTGCCTCTGCTAGCTTACCTACTCCCCCCTCTCTCTCTCTCTCTTTATTCCTCCATCTCTTTCTGTCTGTCTCGCTTATCCTTAAGTGGTGATTTCAAAAGACAGCTGTTACATACTCTCTCTTGCCTTTCCTTATCTTTATTTGTTCCCCCGTGAAATGGAACCAAAAACGAGCAGAACACTTTGTCTGGAAATGTCCTCATTTTCTGACAGGGTTCTATTCCAAAGTACAACCTCAGGACGGAGAGAAAAAAAGTTTAAAAACAAGAAAAATAATTAAATAACCAAATAAAGTAATACAGAGTGGTCAGCAGACAGGCCAGATTGTTATTTACACCCATGCACCTTAGCGCTGCTTTACAGAGTTTTCCAGTGAAGTGCCACCTTCTTTTTATCTTCTTTCTTTGAACAACATTGTTTTCCCACAGTGCACCATTCATGAAGGGACTGCAATACCTGGTTGAGGGGTGGAGTGGAAAACGTTTAATACAAGCGTTTTCAACTGTTTTAATTATTTTAGCCTATAAAATGTGTACTGCAGCTCTGTGTTGAGTAATGTGGTCTTTTTTAAACCAAACTGCTTACATTTTGTAAGGATATAAGCAATGGACATTAAAACGGGTCCCTTCCTGATCCTGTAGTCAAGTCCTGAACTTTTCAGGCAAAATCACTTACTGATTTCTGAATAATGAGTTTAAAACTGTTAAGGTAACCATGTTGTTCCCCCTTACATTTCACATGCTTTGCTCATCCTTCCATTCAGTGTTTGCTTTTTACAGGGTGTTGTTACTTTTTTCAGGCAGCATTTTACTCTTGTCCAATGCATAATTTGAATTGAGTGTCAGCACAATTGCGTTGTAGCTGAAGTCTGTGGCAGTTTCTCCCAGTGGGGCAGTATGGTGTTCAGTGGGAGAGAGGATGTGGCACTCTGGCCAGAGCTGTCAAATTTGGAACTGGAGCACCATTTTCAGCCTTCATGACCAGTCCACCAGACCCCACTCCTGACAGAGTTCATTCCGATGCTACACCTTAGAAGGCCCCATAGACCTTAGAAGCCCTGGTGTATTAGCACCAGCAGGTGGACCCTAACAGTGGTAAGTGTGAGTTAACCTTGAAGGCCGATCCACCACAATCAATGCAGTTCACCTCCAGTCTTGCGAGCAGGCATACGAAGAAGCACACACTAGAGCGACAGTGACTCTGTCACTGAGGTCACAAGACCTTTGAGGCCAGTCCACCTCGTCCATTGGTACCTCCATTGGACTTTTTCAACACTGGTAGTGCAGCTTACCAGGGGTTGGTAATGTTGGATTTGCATGCACATTAAACTTAGGGGGTGATTATAATGGTGGTGGGACTGCCACACACCGCATCGTTGACAGTCCCACCACCATTGATGACTGCATTACTGCCCGCCATATTACAATGGCGGGCGGTTCCCTGGCAGTCGGAGAGACCGATCGCCACACACACTTCTCCCTTCCATAGGGAACGGAGAAGGCTGGGATCCTTGTGTCTTGCAGAAAGGAGAGAAAAGGGTGTATCTGCTCTTCAGGAAGGATATACAATGCAGAAAGGGCGAGAATAGCCACTCTGGCATTTCCTTTGTGGGCTGCAAGCTAATGATGCTTAATTTAAGTTGGTGTCTGCAGGTGAGGTGTAACTGTATTCTTTGTTAGAGACCGGTACATTATTTAAACCATCAGACTGTAAAACCGAACAAGAGAAAGGCATCAAGAGTTGTTGACAGAAGGAAGAAGGGAAATATGGAAAACAGAGAAAAAGGAGAAAGCAAAGATGAGAAAGAACCTGGAAGAGTGAGATAATGTGGAGGGAGAGTATGTTGGTGGATAAAGGAGGCAGGAGATGAAATCAGATAGACAGCCTTGGTATTCAACAACCCAGCTCCACCACGGAGTCCCTCACTACCACCCTTTAATAGTGCTGCTCAAGTCTCCATAACCACAGATGCATTTAATTAGTTATATAGCGCCACTCATACCAGTGCAGGGTGTCAGCACTTTACATCATTCACACTACACAGAGGCAGTCAATCATAGGTGTGTAAATCTGTGTATAGGAAATGTTAAATAAAACTACAGGGTGTAGGAGTTACAAGTCATCCATACTTGTAGACAGTATTGCTTAAGAGTGCTTGGTCTGGATGTTGGAAAGTGGGTTAATAGCAAAACACACAAGATGATGGACGGAATGTTGCACAATGGCAAAACATTCACCCCTGGTCACAGATCTGGGTTTAAACCATCGTTATTTTGCTCACCAAGCCACCGCAGCTCAGACATGGCCATATGCAAATCAGTCTTGACCCTGTTCCTCATGGGAACAGTCCAGACTGAACTGCCAAGCAATGTCTTCCCTGGACCGGAATCAAGCATCCTAGGACTGGTTTTTGGCTATCAGCCTTCATCAGCCAGGATAGCTTGACTCCAGTGGCCTGGTGAGCACTGGGCCCACGTCTGGGCATACCCTTCCCACATAGGGTGAACAACAAAACACACAAGATGATGGACGGAATGTTGCACAATGGCAAACCATTCACCCCTGTTCACAGATCTGGGTTTAATCCATCGTTATTTTGCTCACCAAGCCACCCCAGTTCAGATATGGCCATATGCAAATCAGTCTTGACCCTGTGCCTCATGGGAACAGTCGAAACCGAACTGCCAAGCCATGTCTTCCCTGGACCGGAATCAAGCATCCCAGGACCGGTTTCTGGCTATCAGCCTTCATCAGCCAGGATCGCTTGACTCCAGTGGCCTAGTGAGCACGGGACCCACGTCTGGGCATACCCTTCCCACATAGGGTGAACAGCAAAACACACAAGATGATGGACGGAATGTTGCACAATGGCAAAACATTCACCCCCAGTCACAGATCTAGGTTTAATCCATCGTTTTATTGCTCACCAAGCCACCCCAGTTCAGACATGGCCATATGATTTTTAATAGTTAACCACATAGGGTTAATAGTAGGGGCAAATGTATATCTGCCCCTGGCAATAAGTACACTACCTCAATATATAGCTCCGTGCCGGTCTTCGAAAATTATTCTCATGCTCAACTCTTGGTAGCTTGGCTGTGAGCAGGTATGTAAAGCATTTAAAAACACCAATTCAGTAAATAATTAAGACACAACACACAATACAAATCCAACACCAATATATAAAAATACAAAATATTTTTCTCTTTAAAATGAAAAAAATCCAAGGTAGGGAACCGGGAATATGACTTTAAAAAAATTCTGCACGATATAGCACATAGAAACGTATATCCCCTTTTGGTACATCTGGTCACGCTGGACCTGCTCAAAGTCAAAGTTTCAGGCCGGCCACGATGAAGCCCTGCGGGGCTACTCCTTGCGGTAGGTCTCGGTCAAAGGTTTTACCTTCTGACTTAGAAACTTTTCTGGAGCTTTTCTTCACGGGGTCCGTTGAAGCTCTCAGCCAGCCCTAATTCGGTGAGGGTTCGCTGGCTTGCCTTGCAACGAACTCCCGGTCCAACTTATGGAAGTCTAACCTCCGGAGCTTTCCAGCGGTACGAGTTAGGGATGCAGGCTGGCACACAGTTGATGGTGGGTGGCTTGGCTCTCATGGTTGGCCCCGGTCACCTTTTCTAAGTTCGGAATTAGAAATGTTTGCAGAGCTTTTTTTTGCAGGGTACCTCAATGCTTTTCACTAGGCCGGATTCGGTGAGGGTTCGCCAGCTTGGGTTTCCGCCTATGCCCAATCAAACTCTGGAAGTCGGACCCCTGGAGCTTTTCAGTGGGAGGAACCTGGGCGGCAGGCCAACTCATGGTTGATGGTTGTCAGCTTGGCTGGCCAGAGTGAGTCGGTCCACTTATGGAGCTTTTTACCAAAGTTGTTCCAAACGTCTCCAAACCTCTGGAACTTCTTCCTGATGTTTCCCAAAGGGTCTCAAAGTGTCCAAAACTTACTCCAAGGGTCTGGAATCTCCAAGGTGGTCCTTGAAATGGACTTCAGTTACCACAATCCACTTGGACAAAACCCCTTCAAATTCACTGTTAGTTCTCCAGGCTGGGGATTCTTGGTGGTCCAGGTGTGCCCTGTTAACCTTCAGCTTGCAGGGAGTCCACTCTTTAGTCCTTTTGAAGCAAGGTAGTCTATAGGACTGTAATTCCAGACTGTGCAACAGGCACAATCTTCAGTCCAGGGCCTGGTTGGTTCAAATCAAACTCCTCAGCTGGGACCCATCTTCTCCCAAGTTTGAAGCAGCATCATCTGAGAGGCGTTGTCCCTTTCAGATACTTATTCCAAGTTCTCTGGGTCAAGAAGGAGGACACTCCTGTCAAATGAGGTGCAGGGCAATGCGCCAGGGTATGACCACATCCTCTAAAGTGTGGCATTATTTTCCCAAATAGAGCACAATTTCTCTAAAAATTCATCATGGCTGGTTTTCCAGCAGAGGGAGCAGAACTAACTCAACCAGCCTACAGGTTTGCTTCATCTACCTAGGTCCACTCCCCTTACATCTGTGAATTCCTCCTTAATCCCCACATCCGGCTGTGGGAGAGGTGTATATGAAAGTGATTTTTCCAGTTTGTCTCCTTCTCTTGAAGAGCGTTGTTTACTACCACTCCCCCTGGCTCTGGCGTTCCTTTGCCCAGCCACCTCTACTCTCAGACAGGCCACCTAACTCCAGGGGTCATTTATCACCTCTTCAAACTGCCAGTCAAATCCATTTACCTCTGACAAATCAAGGCAGGGCACTAAGGGCTGAATTGTGGCTTGCAGACAAGAAAATCTTATAACTTCTTGTCTGTAAATTTTAGAATACATTCAACAATACCACATTGTTGCATTTATCATTAACATTATTCTGAGTCCTTTAATCCTAATTGTCTGGCTTTCCTGTATCTAGTTATTAATTAATACCCTCTTGCAATGTTAATCTATGGGCTGGGGATCTGCAATGGAAAAATTAACTGGCCAATTTTTCCAATACCATTGACTATATAAGGATCCCAGGGCATAAAACACTCATTTTATAAGGGTCCTCCTTGTAGATACCTGACCTCTAACCCCTGGGACACCTAGAGGAACCCCTGGGGATACCTAATATGCCCCAACATTGTAGGTTATCAATTTGTTAGGGCCCCAAACCCAAAAGTCAATATTGGGCACAATTTGCATTTTAAAAGCAGTCCTCCAACACGGGCCTGCTTTTAAACTGACTTCAGACTACAGCAGTGCACACATGCAAGGGCAGGAAGGGATTCTGGCCTCTAAACCACTATTCCCTAATATGATTGATTGATTGATTGATTGATGCTTTATTTCGATATGCACATATCATAAAAGCAGTACAAAAGATAAAAACAGCATGTCGAAAAAAGTAAGACTGTACATTTAGTAAAAGGATAAAACACATTAGGTCAGCATAAATTAGATAAAAAGAGAATTAAATTGATATGGACAGTCTTCTAATTCTAATCAACCAAGCCCATTTTAAAAACTTAGCGACAGCACAAACAATGGGAGGGGCTGTGTTAGTTAAGAGGATCCTTAATGCAACGGAGTGCTGACGAGTACCCAGTTCTCTGCAGATGGGACCGAGCCAACGTGATCTGGGGCGACCGTAGTCCGGGCATTCAAAAAGAAAATGTGACACCGTCTCTGGCTTGTCTTGGCAAAGAGCACAGTAGCATGATGTAGACTGGGATTTATTCCACCTCGAGCAGAAGTCGGCCAAGGGTAGGGTTCCTAACCGAAATTTAATGTACAGGGACCTATCCATAGCCACTGATATAATGTCCATGTACGGCTCATACATGACAGCGTCTTTTAACAGCAGAAAAGCTGCGGTGGTTTTGCAGTGCTGCTGGCTTCTCAAGCGCTTCGTACAGACCCACTCCCAGAAAAGTTTTTTTAAGGTCTCCTTCGGAGGAGCGGAGTGGCTATGCCAGCATGAGTCCAGGCCTAGGTCCCCTAAAAGTTGTTTTATATCCTTCAGCCATTTGATGCTACGCCAACCGTCAGAATGCATCACCTCTGCCAAACCATTTGCATAGGATTTTAGCTCCGGGACCCTCCACAGACGTGCCCAAAGCAAAAGGGGTCGAAGCCGAGCCTGGTCCCTTATGGCTTTGCAGCCAGTGTCCATGAGCACTGGGATGGTCGGGCTACTCGATGGAATGGCAAGGAGATCCTTGATGAATTTATTTTCAGCCTTGCTCAGTGAGTCGACATTGCCCGAACCCCACAGTTCCGCTCCATAAAGTGACGCAGGGACCGCACGTGCTTTGTATATCTCAAGTAGAGGGGCAACACAATGTTTTGAAGAGTTGTTAAACTCCTTAAGAATGGCGCCACCCACCCTTTTGTGGGCCAATGTCATTTTGTCAATGTGGGCGGTCCAGCTCATCACATCGTTCAGTCGAATTCCCAGATAATCAAATTCTGCCTATTCCCTAATATATACTAGGGAGTTAAAGGTAGTTTCAATTCCCATGCCCTATTATGTATTAGGGCCGTATAGGAGAGGTCATGTCAATCATGGAGGTACCCTACCCATAGTGCACCCTAGTGTATGTAGGTGTTTTTACTGTATTTGTAAGTGTCTCTTTCAACATAGCACTGGCCCTGGGCCTGGTTAGTCAGAGGCCAGGATCAATCAGAGTGAGGTATCACCAGTACAAGTCAGCAAAAAGTTGGGGAGTGCCCAGGGCACAGATGACTTTGCAACACTAAAGAAGCACAACCTCAGCATTTAAAACATAACACCATGGTTGGGGGTTCTCTTTAATAATCAGAATTGATTTCCATCCTAATGAACCCATTTTCCAACCTTAGGGTAATGAAAGTCTGGGTAAAAATCATAACGTTCTAATCTATACCTTGCAGTTTTCATGCAGCTCTTTGATGACGGTTAATAGCTCACTGTTCAATGTTAGGATTTTAACTTATAAACTGCAAATAGCAAAATAATCCCTCAGACAAATGCAGTAAGTCACTGACCTATTTACATTATATGCATTTTGTGATCTGCCTGGTACACGTTCTTTGCAGCAGGCATATTAACACATTGTGGCTACCTTACCACGAGTCAAAACTTCCAGTAGTCAGACCTCTGATCTCTGTCAATAAAGATCATTAATCACCGAAGTTATCTTCACATTTTTATTGTTGCCCTGAACATTACTGGAAACCAGGAATGCAGCAGAAGGTACTTTTCAAACCATAATGCACTTACAAACATGACGCCATCACCCGAAGTCAGTGACCTTTTTTTGCTTGTTGCATGAAGATGCAAGATTCATATACATGTTTTTTTTAACATTTGGTCTGATTACTGTGTGAATGTAAATAACAATAAAGCATACATGCAAACTGTGACTACATGCCTGCTTTTCTCAATATTTCACTTCAAAACTATGCGACTGTATTTGTTTAACGGGCAGTGATTTGTATAGGGTCAATGGAAAGTCTACAAGGTTGTCCCTGTCCCCCCCCAGAATTTTAGTGTCTCGTACGCCCCTGTGGGAGCCGATATTGTGTGCCACAAGGTGGCACTCTGTGAGTTGACAGGTATGTGGCAGAGACTGTCTTAACTTAGTGACCCAGTGATCACTTTGAGGGATACAGCCTTGGAAGTGTAGGGTGGTACAAGAAGGCAGAAGGACGACGCACGAAGAGGAATCAAAACTAGGAAGGGTTAATATTCGACAAACCCGCCATTCAACAGTGCCGCTGCAAAATCTTAAGAAAAAAATGGGATCCCTGCACTTTTCTCTGTTTACAAAATAAAAATTGGCAATCACATTTCATTGAATCCAACCGTAAATATCGTACAAATGTGCAGAACGGATGCTGCCCGAATCCGAAGAACATCTTACCAGTTTATGGACTTAGCATCGTCGGTGTATGGTGTTTTAGCATGTTGGAAGCTACCGGGGCTAATGAAAACACCTTGACACTTGATAAATGAGACAGGCCTCTCCACGTGAATAAAATGCGAATGCCCCATCCTGAAATGCTGTGCATAACACATTAAGCGACAGAGTCATTACTCATCCTTTCTATTTTAAGAGAGTAGGATTTGGGTCACTTTCACTTTATGCTGTATTCCATCACCTGACACGAAAATCCCAATACTCCTGTTATTATGGCTTCATTGCTGACATAATGTGATTGTTGTAGACGTGTGTATTTGTAAACGCTCACCCTAGCTGAGGAGCTAAAGTGTAAACTGCTGTTTTAGAGACAGTTTGCAATGTGACAGTCAGTGGAAAATTACCAATGCGTCACAGAAATGATACGCTATGTGGTAATGGTGTCTTCCACAACAATAAACCAACCAGCGTACAGTAAATAATGCATTCCTGTTGGGCACAGGCATCTTTTTACGCCAGAGACGGGTCAGTCTGAAAACACACGGATCACATGCATCATATACGCTATGCATGTCTGCAAAGCAAGAAAGAGGATATTTATTCTAGCATACAGTGGGCCCTGTTCATGGAAAAATATAAACTTATTTTCTGTTTTTTTCCTTATTTACAAACTTACCAAGAAGTAAGTCTGAAAATCTCCGTCAGGCATAGGTTTCTAGACTCTCAGCCTGATTCATGTACATGCCGTTTTGCGTGTCCCTAATAGCGAATCATAGCGATTCGCTATTGAGGACACGCAAAACGGCATTCATGTAGGAATTGCTACTTAAATAGCGATTCCTACATGTTCTTTATTTGCGAGTAGCAATTTGCTACTCGCAAATACTCCCCATTCATTCCTATGGGCCAAGAGGCCCATTGGAATGAATGGGGATTTGCGAGTAGCAATTTGCTACTCGCAACTGAGATAGCGATTTTAAGGGTGCCAGGGGTGTCCAAAGGACGCCCTGTAGCACCCCTAAAATGCACTTTTGGACAGGTGTTGCGCACACACATGTCCAAAGGACATGTGTGTGTGCTACATGCAACTTTGAAAAATGCTTTTAAAAGCATTTTTCTAAGTTTTCGCAATTTACCGCGAGGTTTGACCTCGCGGTAAATTGCGTCAAAATATAGCGAATTCGCTAATTTCTATTGGGTCATGAATAGCATTTAAGGAATCTCAAATTGAGATTCCTTAAATGTGATCGCAATTTGAGAAATCGCAATTTTTTGCGATTTCTCAAATTGCGAGTACATGACCCAATGATGAATTTCAAAAGCAATTTTTGCGGGCGCAAACGGCCGAATTCTGCGATTCACACCGTTTGCGCCCGCAAAAATGCTTCATGAATCTGGCGGATAGTTTTTCAGTGGTGCTGTAACAATTTCTGCAGTAGAGGTGCTTGCTGGCCAATAACATCACCTCACTATCAAACATTAATGTTGTTTTGCTCTTTTTAAGTGTGATGCGGAATGCAGCACACATAGAAAAAGCGAAACAAGGAGAAATACAAGTATTTCTCCTCGTTGCACCATTGTAACGCCTGCTAGTTAATGGCGTTAGATTTTGGTGCAGCGTCATATTTACACATTGTTCTAAATCTGGGGCAGTGTCAAAAACCAATGGGTGTTGAGGTGAAATGCACTCAGCAGCATCCATTAGCAGCATCCATTGCACTCCCCTTTCATGCAAAAAACTGTGTGAGAAGGTACCCTATTTACGGCGTTAAGCTACAAAAAGTGGCTGAACGCCACTTTCTAAATAAGGAGCATGGCATTGTACCACAGGAACGTTGGTGAAGTGACATTCCTGTGGCGCAATCCCCTTGTAAATATGCCCCATTTATTCCTGTCAACCAGTGGTAAAGTCCTTGTGCTCTCCCTTCTAAACATTCCAAACATTGGCATATATCTAATTGGTGCATTTAATTCACTTATAGAGCCATAGTACATGGTACTACATGTACCCAGGGCCTGTAAATTACATTAATACTAGTGGGCTGCAGCACTCATTGTGCCACCCTCTAAAGTAGAGCTGTAAAACATGTATCTAGGCCTGTTATAGGACGTTATATATTGAATGTGAGGAAGGTTGAATCCATGAAGGAGGGTTCTAGAGTACTGGCAGTCACTATGCCCTGGATATGTATGTTTCCTAAGTTTGTATTACATACTTTTGTTTGCATAATTTGGAAATTGTTATTATGTGTCAGGGATTTAGGTTGTGTTAATTGCTCTGGTATATCCCCATGAAGTAAGTAGCAGTAAGAGAAAATGGTTGAGGAGGTAATAATTCAATTACTTACTGGTAGTCTTCATTACTCTGAGTACCAATACTATACTTGTAACCCTCCCTCCCAGTTCCTATTCACAACCTTCACTCCCTCATATATGGGAATATGGAGGAAGTGTTGTGGGATCTGGTCCTCTTTCCTGCCATACTGGTAGAAAGGGCATGATGGAGGTGTGAAGAACAAAGGGTGTTTTGATTTTACGTTTTTTTATTGGCTCCAACAAGGTCATGTAGTGCCTGGGTAGGATTTAGACACATCATATAGTAATACTGGTGCAGGAAATGGGTAGTCTGAGTGATGAAAATTACTGGCAAGTAATTGAATCATTACCTCCTCAACCCATTTTATCTTACAGCTACCTACTATATGAGGACATGGCAGAATAATTAACAATTAAGATTAGCTGTAAGTAATTGAATCAATACTTGTTTTCATTGTTGAGTGTGCACGCCCATATGTGGCAGAAAATAGAGTATGTTTACCTCATGAATATGTCCAAACTGTGCTGCAAATTTAAAAAAAGAATAAATCATACCAAATCATTTATGACTTCAAAAAACATAAACGGCCACAAGGAGACCATCATCACTTCTTTTTCTCTACCTGTCTCTCATAAAACACTCTGACACCTCACGATTTCGTGGTGCAGACAGCGGAGTGAAGATGTCTTAGCCTCAAAACAGATTGTCTGAAGGTGCTTACAGAGTCGGATCAAATCACATTCATTCTGATAGGTCCTGGAAGGGGGTTCTGCAGTGTTCATGTCGCGTGTGAAAATGCTCTGCCATTTTTTACCACAAAATTACTTTTGAGAAAAGATATGAGGCCACATTTATATGAATCAAATACAATGTTTGCTCTTTGAACTCGGAAATGTCGGAATGTTCACCTATTAATGTACAGTTATGTATGTTGCATAATCACAAACCATTAGCCTCGAGTGCCACTATTTTAGGATTCTGCAACTTAAGAAAGATACTCAGCCATTGAAATAATGCTAGCTTAAGATACAATATTTCCCAGGAACTAACCTGTCCGTCTATGTGTCTCAACTTCCTTAGCCTGTACAATAGAAGAATGTGCAGAAGGTAAAGATAACGAAGCACATGAGTGTCATCTATTGCCAAACGTCCTAGAGGGATTGTATGTCAGAACTACACAGGCATTTACCACGCGTACCATAACAATGCGGTCCGATACACAAATGCGTTTTTACAATGCATTTGTTTACCATGCAAGCCTTAGGGAAATAGCTGGACTTTGGCATAGTATAAATTACTATTCCAACTCCAGCCTGCACAACAGTAGGGAAAGTATTGGACTTAACAGCTTAACCCCAGCGGCAATTGTGCCGCGATGCGGCGGTTTAGCGCAGTGGGCGAGGCCGCGTCGGCCAACAAACGTGCGCATCTCTACGGAGGTAGTGTGCATGACGGCCATTGGCAGTCAGAAGCAGCGAAGGGGTTAAGTCCAACAATGCTTTCCTTAAGGCAAGTCATTGTAGCGGCTTGCATGGTAAAGGAATGCATTGTAAAGATGCATTCATGGTTTGGACCGCATTGTTAAAGCACAGCTTGGTTCACGGGACGATGTATAGGCAGTTTCCCTCGCAGAGGTAATAAAAGAATACAAGTGTCACTGGCACTGTGAGCTAGGGCACAAATAAAATAAACTTGGTTTTATGTAGGGTGAGCCTATCGCCAGTTCCTCCACAGGTATTCTCTCAGGAAAACTGATGAAAATTTATGTCAGTGTTTCCCTCTATTTGAACACTCTTTTTGATGGCTCTAAAAAATTAAGATGTCAATTACCCTACTGTGCAAATGGGCACCTTAATGGAAAATAGTGTTACAGGAGCATTTTGAAAGACAGAATCTTAACATAAGCAATTATGCCAAACTTCTCATTTACAATCTGTCACTGACATGTATTATTACTTTACCATAATTTTACTCCCTAGGTTCCTTAGAACTCAAATTCTGCATTAAGTTACCCGCAAAACTTGGTGAAAAATATGTTATGGTTAATGGCATATAGCAAATAGCTCCAATTTGCCCCTTTTCACATGTGATCATTTCAGGCACTCTCTTCGTATGCTGGGATCTTTAGGATCCTGCTTATAATGAAAAAAAACTACACATCCCAGTGGGCAGTTTGGTTGACTAAAAAGCAATTGGCTGAAAGTATCACACATGACATTGAGCCACTTAGAAACACTAGCAACCTGGTCTGACACAGTTAAAGAGAATATTGCTACTTATCATTAACATCTGTTGGATATGAGGCAACAAACTTTCAAAACTCATATATCTGAATTGTTTCTTACGTCAGCAAAAATATAACAAGCATCCAGGTCAGAAAAGAAACAGTGTTAAGCTGTGGCGAGTAATCATAAGCTTAAATGTATTTCCTGCTTTCGCTCTTTTTCATTTTCTCTTATGGTTTTATCATTTCTTGTTTAGAAGCTCAACTGTCTATGCTCAATTTTCGGAAAAGATTAGATGCTGATACGTTTTCACATTTAAAATCAATGAAAAGCTCGTCAACAATCATTGTATCACTGGATCTAAGAGGGAGGTGCAGGTTAGGGATTCTAAGGGTCCAAATCATATTCACCCATCAACTCAACCCCCTGGACTTCTTGCTAAGCCCTGTATCAGTAAATCTAGGGAGCAGAGCTAATGAGTAGGTAACTAGGACACTTGTAATGAGGTTCTTAGTGTTCGACATCGCGTATAAAACTCCAAGAAGTGGAGCAATTTATGCACACATAAAGAACTTTCTGGATTGTGGGAGGACAAGTCATGAGGCCTATACCTTTATTTTGACACTGACCGGATCCCCTGCTGCACACATGACACTTAGGCTCTCATTCAGAAGACAGTGTGACCTGGAAATAAATGGTCAATTGGAATAAAGCACAGTGCAACCCACTCTTCACAGTACTGGACAAATTTAAGATAACAGATCAGTTAACTTTAACTAATGAGGTATTGTAAAATTACTACATTTTAAATCTGTGGCAGATTACCAAGTTCTAATATCCTTATTACAACCAAGCTCTGACGTCTCTAATCTCCTGTAAAAAGGATATGACATTCCAGGCCAATTGTAATAGCTTATTACAGTTGATTGTGAAGTCATAATGCCGCCTGCGAGCAGCCAAGGAGGATGGCAGATCACAGCATAATTGCGACTGCAGTTTAAAAAAGGAAAAGGAAATTGTTTTTACATTCTATTGAACTATTTTTTCTATAATGATCAATGATCAGCAAAAAGGAGATGTGAAGCTCATGGTTTACTTTTTTCCACACTATAGGTCTGTACAGAAAAGAGAGAATTTCTCTGCATGTTTCTATAAGTTCCTTCATGTCTTTATTCTGATACATTCTATAGATTCTAATATCTTTTTACAACAACTTACTAACTGCTTTTGGGTGTGTTTAATTTTGCACCATGGATACCGCTTTTATTCTTAATGCCTGCAAACCTACTATCTTCTTCATATGAAAGAACAAGACCCCAAGGATTTCAATATTTTATGGAAAGAGTGATGGTGTGATCAGGTATTTTAAAGAATAAAACACCTTCAGATGTGCATTGAAAGGATATTGCAAGCCAACCCTGAGTTCCAAGATCTTATAAAAAAGAAGTCGGCCTTTGGCATCCTTCCCCTATATGGTCCCAGAACTCATTAGTGAATTGCAATATCCTTACGCTGTGCAGTAGGGTTACTTAATCCCATATATTAGGAATAGTGGACTTCATTTATTACATTTTGAGTCAGAACTGCCCAGCTTGGCGTGATGCTGGATTTGTCCACCACTTTTGAAACTCATGATCACTTACTTCTACTGTTTAGGATTTGCAAGGTGGTTGGGGTCTCAGATGTAACAATAGATTGTCTGTGATTGTTCTGCAGAGATACGGTATTCAGAGCCCAACCGGGCACTCTGTACTACCAAACTATCACATCTCTCAGGTCGCTTGTCTGTTTCCCCTATTGTGTAATGTTGCATTTAAACAGTCCATCAATGTCTCCATAGTGTAGGTGTATATTTTAAAAACTATGTTAAGTGCACTGAGGAGATGTTTGAGCTCAAAACTTTAAGCATGATCAGCTAAACATACAGGAAATCTTTGTGGCACTGGATAAACTTTAACTGATTGAATCTGAATAAAGCTAAGGCAGACGAGTTTCTTTAGACTTCTCTTACAACCTGCTAAAGGCCAGGCTAAATTATTGGGCATGTGTTTTCTAACTCAGTAATGGCAAAATAATTTCACATCAGTGCTACTATTGTACAGCCCAACTATTGTATCAAATTGTAATGCCACATTAGACAGCTTATACTTGAAGTTCAGAAAGCCTTAATAGGTAGTGCTACCGTGGGCTCGAAGGTAAATAAATAAAATTTGATACAGATCAACACCAGGAAAATATCAATGGAATATAAATGTTCCATCTGTCCTGTAAAAATGTAATGTTCAAAATAATAGAAATATATATCTTTACTTCGCATGCCTTCCATCGCATTCCTTTACAAAGCATGTGTTACAATGACCACGTTGTTACAATGCGAACTATTACATCACAAGTCATTTTAGCGACTTGCTTTAGAGGGCGCGCTGGATTTAGGATTAGTATAATTTACTATTTTTACTTCAGTTTGTGCAACAGCAGGGAAGTGCGCCCCCTACAGCAAGTTGTTGAAACGACTTGCGATGTAATGGTTCGCGTTGCAACAACGTGGTCGTTGTAACAACGTCATTGTAAAGGCATGCGATGTAAGGCATGTATTGTTATGGCTGTTTCCCATAGAAATGTACATCCATGTGTCACCAAATTATTATTTATATATCACATTATATCCTTAAAAGATTCACCTGCAGTAATGAACACCCGACGTCGGGCCATATTATACATGTCCTAGAAGCAGCGGTGGTGCCTCCATGAGGGGAAATGAGAAAATAAAATGGTAATAAAATAAATATATTACCATTTTATTTATGCTGGCATAGTATACTTAGCATGAAAGGGTGCCTTATTTCCAGTCAAAATCCGTATCACCACTGCACCATCAAAAAAGTGGCACTGGCAATAGGGGCTTGTAAATAGGCCCCCTAATGTACAAAAGGGTCTAGTGGAATTCAGAAAAGCAATAAAACATTCTTCTTGTAATCCACCGCTCCCAGATTGCCTCCTATTGCTATATCAGTGTATAATGCTGATGATGATGATGACAGCTGCATATATGCTGCATTCTAAGTGAGGGCTCCCAAGAACAACTGATGGAATCACATCAGGCAAAAGAAGTTCCCATGGCCAGACAGCCAACCTAGAATGAAGACGACCTGTGTCTGTAAGATGGATGTTTGACATTCACTTCCCTGCATCTTCCTCTTCACACACCTAACTGTTGGGTGCAATATACGGTCTCTGTTCAAGCAGTGGGGTGAAGGGACTTGGGCAGGGCACAAGTCCTGAAAAAAGAAGTGGGGGGACGCTGTCACCGGAATTCAGGTCACAACAGGAAGTGACGTCACAAAAGGTGCCGAGCTCCTTGTCCCAGAGAGGCCAAAAAGTGAATCCCAGCTGTTTGGCAGGGGGGATGGCATACCCCCTGGTAAAATAAGTGGGGGTCCACCCGCATGGTGCCCCGACTCGAGTCCTGGACTTGGGCACAGAACCTTCTCATTCTTCTATGCTGGGGCATATTTGTGTGACTGTGTCTGAGCATCCTTGCACACTCCTGCAAATGCACTGCTCAAGATTTGATAGAAAGAGGGGTTGTCTCTTTTTAGTCTTTCTGGGAAACCTCAATGGTACCTGCATCTAAGTACTTATTGCCTGACCCCCCACTAAGCACACAGTGTATGGTATACAGTCATAATATTGAGTAAAAAATATAGAATGGGCAAAATATCGAGTTAAAAATATATAATGGGCAAAATATTGAATGGACAGAATATAGACTACAAAATTATCAAATATAATAGAAGTAATATCGAATCCAAAATATAGAATGGACAAAATATCTTTTTTTTTTAATAACGTTTTTATTGAGCAGAAAGAGGATAAAATACAATTCATGAATGAGTTTTAAGCAATGGAATTAAAAACAGGTTTAAACAAGATGCTTCATCTATAAATTGAAATACATAAAGTTAAAATATGATTAAGGAGCAGATTTAAAAAAGGGGGTACAAATTTAAAATATGCAGAACCCTAAAGCAGGCATTAATGTACTCGTTATTTCATTATTTCACAGCATATTGATTAATTTTCCAATACAGTCAGTATGCAGCGATCGCAAACTTGATCATAAAGTGCAAGTGCAATACAGTACAGTCCAGCATTACAGAAACAATGTGCAAAATCCGCAAATTTAAGTGTAAAGTGCAAATGCATAGATAGTGCAATCCAACCTGAAATAAAGTGCTTGAACAGAACAGTTTGCTTATTTAATTCGGTCTAACAACATTTCATGCCTGCTTTTGAAATCGTTTTAATCTACTTTTAGCATTCAATCTAGGTTTTAATTTAACCCCCCCTTTCTCGTCTCCAAATTCTCGAAGTATTTCCATTTTCTTTCAAAACTTCTGATTGCTCCCACTCTACAGGCATAGGCTTTTTCAAAGTTCCGGGACCTCCTCATTTTGTTAAACCATTTTACATGCGATGGAGGTTCCTTTGATTTCCAATTTTGGAGTATTAGGGAACCAGCAACTGTACATGAAATAAACAAAAAAAAATCCTCATTCTCATTGAGGAACCTCTATTTTTGGATATACCAAAAAGGGCCAGTTCAGCTGAAGGTGTTAGTGTTTTCCCTATTGCCTCCTTGATATCTATGAATATAGCCTCCCAAAAGGATTTCAATTGAGGACAAGAGAAAAAGGTATGGAGCCAACCTCCCTGGCCGGCGGCTAGGCATCTAAAACATTTATTCTCAGCCTCCGGGAACCTTTTTTCAAGTGCTCCCGGAGTCCAGTACGCTAACCAGCGGGACAAAAAGGCCATCCTTTTAAAATTAGCGGCACGTCACGATTTATAGCCTAAAAAGCTTATAGTTTCCCAATCCTTGTGTGTTATATTACATTGGGTTTGGTTAAATATTTTCTCTAAATGGCTATCCACCGTATTTAAATGACCACCACAATGGAGCCTTTTGTACCAATTTCCTATGCCGATGATTTTGGCCTCATAAAGGAGTGTAACCAGCTTACCCACTATGGGAAGATGTCCACCAATAGTTTTTCTTAAAAAGTGGGAAATTTGTAGATATTCAAAAAAAGTTGGTTGCATGGGAGTAGTTATTCTAGCCTGGACTTCTTGCCAAAAAGTTAATCTGTTTTGGACAAAGAAGTGTCTTAATTCCCAGAATCCTAACTTCTACCAATTTAAAATTCGGCTACTACTAATTTGGAGGCCCAAACAAGAACATTCACATAAGCTTAAAAACTGGGAAGCTGAAGAGCTCTGATTTTTCTTAAAAAAGGACTGTAGTCTAGATAAATGTTCTTTTATGGTCTTATATCTTGTCCTTTTGGGGAGTTTTGCAGTCTTTAAAAATACCTGAGTTTGGGAATCAGATTCTTGAAGCATTTTTACTAAGAAGAAGCTATCTCGTTTGTTTTTTAATCCTATCAGACCCGCCACCGAATCCAGAAAGGCTGCCTCATAATATGTTTTTATGTGTGGAAGAGCAAGACCCCTCTGATCAACTGGGAGTTGAATCACAGAAAGCTTTACTCTGGAGGTTTTACCCCCCCAAACAAAGCCTCCGATCATAGATTCGATGACTTTAAAAAAAGTAGAATTCAACTCAATAGGTATATTACTAAATAAAAATATTAATAAAGGTAGAATCGACATCTTGATCAGGGATACCCTACCAATCAAGGATAGAGGAATTGAAAGCCATTGAGAGAGAAGATTCTTTATTTTATTCTTCATTCTCACATAGTTAAGGAGGTAAAGCTGATGATAATCGCAGGTCGCATAGATGCCTAAGTATCTAATTGGGTCTCGACTTGTGGCCTGGACATGCAAACAAGATGGAAGATGGCTAAGACTGGTGTTTAGGGCGAGAACCTCTGTTTTTTTTGTATTGATTTTGTAGCCTCTTATTTGTTCATATGCTTTGAATTCCTTTAATATGCTTTCAATATTCTCCTTGCTTGGCTTTGCGTAGAGGATAATATCATCGGCGAATAATTTAAGCTTCGCCATCCCAGTAATAGGGGGGGGATATCGGGATTGTTTCTAATTTTGATAGCTATGGGTTCAATAAAAAAAATTAAAAAGGAGGGGGGATAAAGGACAGCCCTGCCTGGTCCCACGATTAACTTGGATTGAGCCAGCTTTTTCTGCATTTATTATAATCTGTGCAGAGGCTCCTTGATAGATGTTCTGCAGCATTTTAATCACCTGTTCGGGGAACCCAAATTTATTAAGAGAGTAAAACAGGGTTGCCCAATTAACTAGGTCGAACTCTTTTTCAGCGTCGACCGTAAGGATACAGGCGGGGGTTGAATTCATGTTAAAATAGTCTAAAGCCTGTATTAAAAATTCAGTGTTAGAAGCCATAATACGACCTGCTATGAATCCTGACTGATCACTATATCTGTCTTCTTGTGCCGCATATGTAAAACGCTGGGCCCAGATTTTCATAAGTATTTTATAGTAAGAATTTAAAAGACTTATTGGTCTATAAGAGTTGATATCTTCTGGGTTTTTATCTTTTTTTACAAAAGATATTATTATTGCTTCTTTAAAAGACGTGGGTACCATTTCTCCTGACTTGATGTAATTAAATAAATTCATGAGTGGAGTGACTAGTTCTTTTATGAAGGTTTTATAAAATTCAATTGGGAACTCGTCCTGCCCACAGGCTTTCGCCCCTGGTGTTGCCTTTATAGCTTCTCCTATTTCTCCTATATTCATTTCTAACCCTAGTTGTAAAGCCCGATTGTTGGTGATTTTTGGGATATCTAAGTTCATAAAATATTCCTGAATCTGACCCTCCTCTACTTGGTATTCAGTAGAATAAATGCGATTAAAATGCTTCAAAAAAGCCCTTTGAATCAACCTATTGTCCATTATCTCTTGATTGTTTAATGGATTTCTGATTTTAACTATTGCAGCTGATTCTTGTTTTTTCCTCACAGAATTAGCTAGGAGCTTTCCAACCAATTGGCTGTCCTCGTATATTCTTTGTTGGAAGGTTCTTGAACTGTTGATTTCTTCCAGAACAAAGAAATCCCTTAATTCTGCCTTTGGTTTCTCCAAGTGGTTCGGGCAAGGGATGAGCTGTAGAGCATATTCTATATCTACGGCTTTTTGGAGCATCACTATCTTTTCTCTCCTCTCTTTGGCCTGGGCGGAAGTAAAAGATAGTATCTGTCCACGTGCTGCCGCTTTAAATCCCTCCCAGACCGAGAATGCTTCTGCTGAATTATTATTAATAGTAAAGTATTCTGAGATCCATTCTCCGAAACCAGCCACCCAGTCGGGGTTCTGAAGCAGGGTCCGATCCAGCTGCCACCTGGACTGTTCCCTGCCCCCACCACCTAAATTGACTTCCAATTCTATTTTCCCATGGTCAGAAAAGGATTACAACCGATGGTTGAAGTTAAAATCTGAATTGATCTTGATATCAAGAAGAAATCAATTCTTGACGCCGTCTGAAAACGGTGTGAAAAGCAAGTGTAAGATGCCCCTTCTGGGTTTAATGTACGCCAAGGATCTATAAGCTGGTATTCTGAGATAAGAGCGTCCAAAGCTTTTTTTGTGTTAGGTTTTAGTTGTTTCTTGTTTTTATTAGAGGTGTATTTTTTTAATTTTGTAAGTAGTTGAAATCCCCTCCCATGATGATCTGTCCTGGGACTCCCCTAAGAAGGTTGTTGATTTCTAAAATACTAGACACCTCATCGAATATTTGCCCATAATAATTTACCAAGTTCATTATTTTCCCTTGGATTTTAATTGCTACCCATAGCCATCTCCCTTTGGGATCCCTTCTTATTTTTAGAATTTCTCCGGATAACTTCCTTGAAAAATAAATTGTGACGCCCCTCTGTGCCACCCCTGCTGAAGCAAAAAACACATGGGAGAAATATTTCGGGATAAATAAACTGGGGGTGTTGGTTTTTAAATGGGTTTCTTGAAGAAATATCACATGGGGACTTAGAGAGACTGCCCATTTTATGAGAGCGCCGTATTTTTGTTTATTTAAAACACCATTGGCGTTGACTGATAGGATATTACATTTGTTCATTTCCATAGATGAGTTTTCACATCAATAATTCCCTCATTCAAATTTTGGTATACGTCCTGCATACAATTTCTGCTCTTTTTTACTGCTTTCAACCCTACCCTCCCTCTCCCTCCCCTCCTGGACTCCCTCCCTCTCCTGGGAAGTGGCCCTTTTCGTACCTTCCACGCAGACCACATTCCCCCTCCCATCAGATGAGCTGGGTGTCTTCTTGTTACACCTTTGGTGACCCTTTTAAACCCGGTGCCCCCCCTCGACAGCCAAAGGTTTTTGTCCTATTCTATTTTGTTGCAGAGAAAAGGACAGAAAAAAGAGATATTTCCTTCAGGCTCTACCCTTATAACTCGGTGGGCTAGATTTAATTGCTCAAACATTTGTTTTTGGAGATATCTCTTTTAGAAGAGATTGAGCTTCTTCAAGATTGGAAAACATATAAAACTTTCCTTTTACGAGAACTTTTAACTTTGACTGCTGAGCAATTGAGGCTTGGGCGCCGTTCATTTTAAACAAGTGGTGGATTTTAACAAATTCTTTCCTACGGCGTGCGGCTGCAGCAGTCATGTCTGAAAAAATTCTACATTTAATTGTCTCGTTAATGGAAAATTGTCTTTGTTGGAAAGCTTTTGACAAGATCTCTTCCTTTATCCTAAAATCAGCAAAGTTCATTAGGATAGTTCTGGAAAAAGTTGAATTAGTGAACCTCTGAGCCGGGACCCGATGTGCTCTCATAATGGACAAATCGCCTTCAAACTCAGGCAATACCTTTTGATGAATAAAAGAGTTGACCCATTGGAGCATATTTGATCCTTCCAATCCTTCAGGGACCCCCACTATCCTAAGATTGGATCTTCGGGAATGGTTTTCAAGCTCCTCGAGCTTGTTCTCAAGTTTGCTTTCCATGAGGCTCTTCTTAGTTGCAGTCTTTTCGGCCTCTATTCTTGCCTGATTGATGTGGTCCTCAAGAGCCGAGATTCTTTCCTCCGCCTCGTTTAATCTTGTGGCGAGACCTTGCATTGATTCTTCAAATGTTTCCAATCTGGAATGTAAAGCAGCTATCTCCACTTGCTGATTCAACTTTATCTCTCGTATTTCATCTAGGATCAGGTTTAACATCTGCCGGATATCCATTTGATAGCTCACTTCCTTCTCGGGACTGCTGTTTTCCCCCTTTTGAAATAGCTGGGGTGCCGTGGTTAAGATTGCTGATGTTAAACCTTTTGGGTTCTATATTTGATGTACTCCGACGTAAGAGCAAGAGGGAGATTGAAGAGCTGTAACAGATGGTTAATTCTGCTCAGAGTCTCTAGATTAGGATCTTCGCTATTCAAAATCAGACTTTCTTCTGTTCCATTTGCCGTACTGTTTGTTTGAGGCTTTTCTGCCGTCATAGGGCCGATTGACTTTGGTGAGTAGGGAGCTAAACATATTGTTGGTGGGACGATCTTGTGCAGTTGTGGGGGAGACACATCCCCTGCCATTGTTGCTGAAGTTGAGGCTAAAATTTCAATTCTTGTTTCTGGATTTTTCTCAACTGAACAGCTGAAGTTTGGGGAATACGACCAGTTCTCTTTTCAAATAAGGGAAGTCTCTCTTCTCCTTCACTAGGTTTACAGTTTTCTCGCCAGAGGGAGACTCGGCCCTTGTTCCATTTTCTGTTGATGCTCCATTTTTATTTGATACTGGAGTGTTCTCCATCACTTCCTTCCTGACGCTTTCTCCTCCATCTTTCCCTCCTGCTTCTCCTGATTCCCCTGACCTTTCATTGGGAGGGGAGGCTAAAGTAATCTGAAGTACGTCCTCAGAGCTATCAACCACAGAGTCCTTCCCCACCACAGGCGAGGTGGAGCTTCCCTCTTCTTTCTTAGCCTTTTCCCTTTCTTTGGTGGCAAGCTGTGCTGCTTTTCTAGCAAAGGCTAGACGTGTTTTACTTTTAAGATGATCAGTTAGCTCCATTTTTGCATTTTTTCTTGCTTCCTCGCTATCTTCATTGTCTTAATTGTCTCCCCATGCCGCCCCACGGAGTAAAAAAAAAAAAGATTTAAATTGAAGCGGATACTGCGATTAGCGATTATTTCAGCACGCAGCAAGCAGCAAACTGTTCTTTTTGTATAAGCTTAATGTGCAGTCTTGAATTCTCCCCCTTGTTTTTTTTTAGACGGTACCCCTCATCTCACCTTGGACTTGAAGGAGGTGCGCAGGAGGTGTGGAGATCGAGATGCAGGTCGCACTAGACAAAAATGAAGAAAGGCTGCCTCGCTGCTTGTCATTCCAATGTGAGAATGCCTTCCTCCTTCCCTCCTTCAAGTGGACCTCTCACTGCGCAGAAGTGAAGTGGACCTCTCACCCTGCGTAGAATGGACAAAATATCGAATGGACAGAATATAGACAATAAAAATATTGATGGACAGAATATAGACAACAAAAATATTGAATTTTAGGTAAGTTAATATTTATTTTTTAATAATATGTAAGTGTTTTTAAGTTAGTATATGTGTTAAAAGTGAATTTTGATTTTATAATTTATTTTAATTAATTAATTTTATGGTATTTAATTTTTGCGTAATATAATGATGGAGCGGGTTGTGGGTTTATAGGGGAATAGAGTGGGAAGTAATTTAAATATAATTAGCTAAATATTTTATTTCATTTATTGGTATTTATTTTGAATTCATTGTTAATTAATTTTTAATTGGTAATTAATTAAAATATAATGGGTAATTTATTTTTATTAATTGATTACTTGATAATTACGTTAATTTTATTTATTTATTTTCTGTAGCAGGTTGTGGGTTTCTAGGGGAATAGGGTGGAAAGTAATTTAAATATAATTAATTAAATATTTTAATTTATTTATTGGTATTTATTTAGAATTATTAGTTAATTAATTTTTAATTGGTAATTGATTAAAATATAATTGGTAATTAATTTTTATTCAGTGATTAATTGATAAATATGTTAATTTTATTAATTTATTTTCTGTACGGGTTGTGGGTTCATAGGGGAATAGGGTGGGAAGTAATTTAATTATAATTAATTGAATATTTAAATTTATTTACTGGTATTTATTTTGAATTAATTGTTAATTATTTTTTAATTTGGTAATTAATTAAAATATAATTGGTAATTAATTTTTAATAATTGATAATTATGTTCATTTTATCAATTTATTTTCTGTAGTGGGTTGTGGGTTTATAGGGGAATTGGGTGGGAAATAATTTTATTGTAATTAATTAAAATTTTTTATTTAATAATTGGTATTTATTTTGAATTAATTGTTAATTATTTTTCAATTGCTAATTAATTAATTGTTATTGGTAATTAATTTGTATTAATAGGTAAATATGTTTTAGTAATTAATTATTTTATTATTTTTAATTGATTAATTATTATATTATATTACATTGGTAATTTATTTTAATTAATTTGTAATTGGTATTAATATTTTTAAAAAATGTATTCATATATGAAGTATTTACTTTCCCTACTGTTGCTCTCCTTGGAGTGGGAATAGTAATTTTTACCCTCCCGCTATGCATTGCTTTCCCTACTGTTGACCTCCTTGGAGTGGGAATAATAATTTTTACCCCTTTGCTATCCAATGCATTCCCTACTGTTGCACTCACTGGAGTGGGAATAGTAATTTTTACCCCTACGCTATCCAACGCTTACCCTACTGTTGTCCTCCCTGGAGTGGGAATAGTAATTTTTACCCCTACGCTATCCAACGCTTTTCCTACTGTTGCACTCTCTGGAGTGGGAATAGTAATTTTTACCTTCTCCCTATCCAATGTTTTCCCTACTGTTGCACTCACTGGAGTGGGAATAGTAGTTTTTACCCCTACGCTATCCAACGCTTTCCCTACCATTTCACTCTTTGGAGTGGGAATAATAATTTTTACACTCCCGCTATCCGACGCTTTCCCTACTGTTGACCTCCCTGGAGTGGGAATAGTAATTTTTACCCCTACGATATCCAATGTTTTCCCTACTGTTGCACTCACTGGAGTGGGAATAGTATATTTTTACCCCTACGCTATCCAACGTTTTCCCTACTGTTGCACTCCCTGGAGTGGGAATAGTAATTTTTACCTTCCCGCTATCCAACGCTTTCCCTACTGTTGCACTCTCTGGAGTGGGAATAGTAATTTTTACCCCTACGCTATCCAACGCTTTCCCTACTGTTGCACTGTCTGGAGTGGGAATAGTAATTTTCATTCCTATGCTATCCAATGCTTTCCATAGGGTTGCACTCTTTGAAGTGGGAATAGTAATGTTTACCTTCCCGCTATCCAACGCTTTCCCTACTGTTGCACTCACTGGAGTGGGAATAGTAATTGTTACCCCTACGCTATCCAACGCTTTCCCTACTGTTGCACTCCCTGGAGTGGGAAGAGTAATTTTTACCTTCCCGCTATCCAACGCTTTCCCTACTGTTGCACTCACTGGAGTGGGAATAGTAATTTTTATTCCTACGCTATCCAGCGCTTACCCTACTATAGCACTCCCTGGAGTGGGAATAGTAATTTTTACCCCTACGCTATCCAACGCTTTCCCTACTGTTGCACTCTCTGGAGTGGGAATAGTAATTTTTACCCTCCCGCTATCCAACGCTTTCCCTACTGTTAAACTCACTGGAGTGGGAATAGTCATTTTTACCCCTATGCTATCCAAAGCTTTTTCTACAGTTGCACTCTTTGGAGTGGGAATTTTTACACCAAACGCTTTCCCTACTGTTGCCCTCCCTGGAGTGGGAATAGTAATTTTTACCCCTACGCTATCCAACACTTTCCCTACTGTTGCACTCCCTGGAGTGGGAATAGTAATTTTTTCCCCTACGCTATCCAACGCTTTCCCTACTGTTGTACTCTTTGGAGTGGGACTTGTAATTTTTACCTTCCCGCTATCCAACGCTTTCCCTATTGTTGCACTCACTGGAGTGGGAATAGTAATTTTTACCCCTACGCTATCCAACGCTTTCTCTACTGTTGCACTCAGTGGAGTGGTAATAGTAAATGTTACTGTCCCGCTAACCTACGTTAAAAATATTGTATATTTTTTATTAATATTATGTTTATATATATGTATGTATTTAAAAATTAAATTGTATGTTTATTTATTTTTAACTTAAATTAATAATTTATTAATTTTAAGGTTATTTAAGTATCAATCAATCAATCAATCACGGCATTTATAAAGCGCGCTACTAACCCGTGAGGGTGTCAAGGCGTTGGGGGGTAGGGGTGAGGGGTTATGAGATAAGTATGTTTAAGTTAATTATATTTAATATTTTATTATTTTTCAGTTACTTTTAAGACATTTAAAAAATTCGATATTTTGACTATCTATATTTTTTACAACAATAATTTTGATTCAATATTTTTGCACTTACCTGTTAGGAGATAGGAGTTCGATATTTTTGTATTCTATATTTTTAACTCGATATTGTGCTACATCGATATTTATGTTATCGATATTATGTCAGTGATCCACAGTGTATATCATAATTGTTAATACGTTTCTCTCCAATAACTCATCTTTAACAAAGCTATTGTGTCTTTCTATTTTTCTTGCCAAGAAGCCACCCATGAATACACTTGCTAATATTACATGAAAGAAGTTTAGTTCCCTATCTGTGACAAAATATGTATATTTTTTATTGGTAAGTATGCCCCTCCCCCCTCCCCCTCCCACACACCCTTCCCTGCCCCTGTTCATTTGAAGTGGGAAGGACAGGTGAGATACATGCGAGAGTTTATGGCTGAATGTCTACCATTTCATTACAAACCGCAAAGAAAGAATGCCAGCTATAGGGCATTGTGCAATTAAAGAGCAGATGACTAAAAGAAGTCCTGGAATTCACAGCACGGAGCGGCTTCTCACCTATGGCACTTCAGGTAAATCCTACAGAAAACCAGATGCCAAGTTAATCCCCGGAGGTATGTGGTCAGCTCAGACACTAACAATTCATCATTCATAACAGAGCCTAAAATGCAACTATTGGGCGAGGGAGGTGGAAAGAACATGTCCAGGACAAGCGGGACATGTAGCCTCTTAATTGAGTGTTTCTCCAGAAATTAGAGAATAGCCCTAGCAGTAAATACACTCTGCACTGAATAATTCAAAATGGCGCTCCCTAAAACATCACATACCCACGTTATGGATGTTACATAATAAAAGATAATACGCGTTTGAAATACACGATCTACACGCCATACGGATAAATGAAAATAGACAATTCCCCCAAAAATATACTCAACTCAACATATAAAATAAAAGATGGAGAGGATTTAAACTTTTTATATCCCTCACGTTGCCAGTATCAACTTAATGTCAATTTACAGAATAAATCAAAATGAAAGTGTCTAAAAACATAACAAAGTAAAAGGAAATTTGCATTCCCTTCCAAAGCGTGTATACACCATCCAAACAAATGGAAAAGAATGTTTCCAACCACTGTATATTCACTGCATACTATTATATATTTGGGATAAACTACCCCCTGGAGTTCGTTATAAGCATAGTGCAAGTCACTGAGAAGCACACAGAGGAACGAAGCCGAAGGCGGGTTCCTTTATAAGGTTATAGAACTCCAATGTGACTGTCAATATCCTTATTGTGTACTGTAGGAGGTATTTTATTCCCTATAATAAATGGACACATCATCACCTTTCCTACAATTGACCTAAATACTTTGTAGCTATTTTATATAAAAGAGAGAGCATATTTGCAAACATGAAGAATAAAAATAGAATCGCTAGAGCAAAATAAAATTGGGCACATCAAAAAAGCTGTTAGACATGTGTTGCAAAGAAATATTAGAATCAATTTAATACAGGGTATTGTTTTTTTAAATGCTACAGTAGCACAGAATGTGTGGAAACATGCAGAAAGATTCTAACTCTTCTAAAATTACCTACGGAATACAAAAAATAATCATGTTGCCAAAAATACATAATTTCTGGTTATAACTATACAGCTAGAAAAACAGAGAAGGAAAAGTCACATTTCGTTATAGTTCTATACAAATCTGCTTTAATTATGCTCTGATACCTCACCTGCATTTTCGTTTGGCTGCTGGCTCTGACAGCAGGCACTGTGACAATCATCAGAACGCAACAGTGATAAGTTATTAAGGCAGAGTTCTGATGACATTTCTTGATAATCAGTGACTGGATGAGTCCCCACCTACTGCTTTCATACAGGTATCATAGAAACCCATAACGGAAACCCTTAAAATGTTTGGGTGGGTTACGGTTTGCCTGACTAGAGCGAAGACAGACGCATTGTGCTAAGGCCATGGTACCTAAAAGTGCCTCATCTTCGCACTGGTCTCCGTTAAGCTACGGACCAGTATTTTGATGAAAATGACAACTCAGTAGACTCAGTGTGGGTCCTCTGGGAGGAATACAAGGCTGCTAAATGGGGGGTCAAGGTCCCTCGCTGATAGCTGGCCATAAAAAGGACCAAGGAGCCTGTCTGGACTCGCTGGAGAAGGAAATACGTGAGCTAGACGCCACTCTCACTGACGCCAACCAGATAGACTTGACCCATAACCTAACATTAAAACTGCGGGAATACTGTGTCACTGCCACGGAGGCCACTAAAACCTGTCACTGTGCAACTCAGCACTACCTCTATGAGGACGGAGAAACTCCTTGTCTGGCTCGATAGGAAAGAAAGGGCCAGCAGGTGGGTGCTGAAGCTCCATGCTAATGATGAGGAGATGGTGAGGGGTAGGGGGGAAATGCCAAATGCATCTGGGATCTACTATACACACTTATTAGGTCATAATAGTATGGTAAGCTGGTGGCCAATTTGTTAGCGCGGGCACACACTGGTCAGTGTAACCAGGCGCTGTACAAGCTCAGTTTATTATTATTATTATTATTATACTCCCTCAGCACTTACCGCAACAGAGGAGGAGTGCCCCAAACTACTATCCGATACCCCAATCCCTGGTCTCTCGGCAACAGAGAGAGCTCTGCTAGAAAAGGACATTTCTGAGGATGAGGTTGTGCAGGCAATTAAGTATCTGAATTCTGGCAAAGCAGTCAGCCTCAACAAGCTACCTATTGAGCTCTACAAGCTCACAGCATCGAAATTCGTTCCCTTCCTCCTGAAAAATGTTTAAACAAAACAAAGGGTCCGGCTCCCTACCCCAAGACAAGTGGTTGGCACATATTGTTCAAAGAAACACAAAACTTGGTGTGATACACTTAGAGAAATGCTGTTTGCTTAATCAGCAAGCCAGCAGGTTAATACCAGAGACCCAATGAGCTCTCTGTGTGCTGCTTTTTGTTTGTTACCCAAATTCAAGGCAATTCCGAGAATTGGATGAGGATGGCTCACTAAAGTAATGTGACATGCTTCCTCATTTGCCACCTCGTCCCACACCGGTAAGATATCACTACCAGGGCAGACTCGACTTCAGAACGGGGCTTTTCTGAGGGAGTTCTTTGATATTTGGTGATTAAGGAGTTCCAGTTGACTTAACCTAGCACAATATTCAACCAGAGAGACGGTCGCTTTTGACAAAAACGTTTAAAATATGTAGCACCATATGACACAAATTAATTAACAATAGATGAGTGATTAGGGTGAGTAGCCTTTGGTGACATATATAAGGTTAGTGTTGTGCATATAATATAATAATGCAGTAATCAAAATGAAGAAAGCAGAAAAAATTAAATACCTAGAACTATTTAGCTAGGTGCTTCATGGTCTGTTCGGGGTGGGTCTCTCCTGTAGTCACACTCTTGAGTCACGAATAGAAATATAAGAAAGAGTTTAGACAGATATCATCTCTATGGAAAACACCAGAGAATGTTTTTTAAAAAGTATATATATTGCCCTATTGTGGTTAGAACAGGAAAGGTAGGGAAAATATCCAGGCCCCACATGTAGCAAGTTATATATGGAAGCACAACACCACTTCAGATACACTTAAAATATAAAACCACGCCCCTGTCCTCTTTTGTAATAGGAACAATAGGAGCAATTTACAAGGATACCAAAATATCCTGTTTCACTGCTTCTTGAAGGCCCTGCATTCTAACAATCCTCAAAACATTACATGCAAGGCTTACTTCATCAAGGTCAAGAAACCACTTGTCACCTAGCTTGCCCCACCGAACAGCCGTCTCCTGCCTTGGTTTTTTGCCTGGAAGTTCCTACTTTTAAGCTACCAGTTCATGGTAAAATTAGATGATCATTTGCACCTGTATCTGTAGGCCGTAGCTGCGGGGTAGGTGTGAAAATCCGACCGGAGCCGGAATCCTCGCCCAGCATGCATCAGGATCTGAGGGTCCCACCTCGTGGCCCGACATGCCAGCACCTTGATCCTCGATTGCCTTCATATCTGGATGACACAAAGGATATCCTTAAAAAACTGAAGGCCATGCCTTTTGATCAAGAAAGGGAATTATTATTGATCCTAGATGTGGAATCTCTGTATACTAATATTCCACAAGAACCCACTCCAGAGGTCATTGAAAATATTCTCACACAAAGACAGGAAAACCAACAAATACCAGTGGGTTTTATTCTGGATTGTGCACATATGGCCCTGACTCAGAACTTTTTTGAGGATGAGGGAGAAAGTTTCCTTCAGGGCCGTGGGGAGCACTTTTGCCCCTAGTCTTGGAGCCCTTAGTGGTCTGGATCAAGAGCAACCCCTTGATTAGGGGATTGAGATGGACAGAGGACTGGGAGGATAGGATCTACCTCTATGCTTACGACATTCTTCTTTTCGTCTCAGATTCAGTCCTCACATTAGATGGAATTCTATATGTTCTCACTCTGTTCCCTCGCTATTCAGGGTACACCATCAACTGAAACAAATCCATCTAATACCTCCTGCATGGACCAGCACCACGCTGCCCTATGGATTGTGAGGCCCAAATTGGGGTGGAGGGTTTTCGCTACCTGAGGCTTTATATCACCGCAGACCCAGAGGTCTTTTATGTTTGTAATCCGGCTCCCCCTCTGGCATGCCCTGCCCAATATCCAAAAATATGAATTGCCCAGCAGCTTGTCACCATCAATCATTGGGTCCATCTCCAATTGAATGAACCGGCGTATCAGATGGACAGACAGGTTATGTAACCGGGGGGACATTCCCTGGCCCTTTATGAGGAATCAAGGGAAGGTTCCCTAATCCAGCTGCTACCACACTCGCCCTCTTGCATACTGCGCTTCATGATTTGGGCTGGTGCGGTAAGATTCCACAGGTCACACCCCATTGAGACATTACACAGCCAGGCACACTGCGGACTCAAATGGGTTTTGATAAATGGGACTTGATTGGACTATCCAGGGTGGGAGACCTGTGGGAACAGGGTGGAGTAATCCCGTTTGCTGACCCACAGACCAAATACCAATTGGCACCCACTGAAACCTAGCGCTAGTTACAAATCAGATATGATGGGCAGCCGGTGTTGCCAAAGGGAGAGGATCTCCCTGAGTCATCACCACTGGAGGACTGACTGCCACTGATCACATGCCCAGACAGGCAATCTCACCCACCTATTGTAAAGTCATTAATAATACTCCTGATGCTCTGACTCAGCTGCTAGAGCATTGGGATTGGGATCTAGAGTGTCTAGTGGACGATGAGTATCTGGAGGCCTTGGCGTACCCCTGTGAGGTGGCTATAAGATCTAGATTCTGACTGTGTCTGACTGAAAATCCTACATCGAAGTTACTACCATGGTGAAGATGGACAGGACATTGAAAGCATTGTGTCACAGGAACTGTGGCCGTATTGTTAAGTATTTTCACATGCTCTGGAGCTGTCTGAAAATCCAACAATACAGGTTAGAAGTGACTACATGAATGAATAGAGTGTGTGGGAGTGACGTGGATGCTACAGCGAAATGGTGCTTATTGAACGTCTTCGCTGGGATGCCCTTGGGTAGCCATGCTCTATATAAGTGCAAATTCATTCATTCACTCATTTATTCATTCATTGGATGAGACTGACTTTGCTCGAATGGACCAACTATGGATGACACTTGGGTTTATGTTAGCCAAACGGTTTATTGCATGGTTGTGGAGGCGTGACCAGGCACCGCAGCTGAATGAATGGAAGATGGACATGGATTGGTGAATGTTGGCGGAGAAAGTAGTTTACGAGGGGAGGGGGTGTCCAAAGAAATAGGCTAAAATTTGAGGTAAATGTAATGAATATCGGGGTGGGCTAAACACTTCTATTGATGATACTGATTTTGATGCAATGTTTCGAAAACATCAGACCTAATCTGAGGCTTAGCTAAATAAATGGAGGTGGGGGGGGATGGGATCTGATGGGCTGCAATAGATTCGAAACTGTATAGCATTGTTGTGGAGTTACAATGTATTTTTATTTACTTTCGTTGGTTGTCAATTAACTTTGGCATGTTTTTCTGACAATAAAAATAATAAAAAAAAATATATATATACATGACCTGTGTGTTCTACATTGTGATCTTTGCAATGCCTTCATATGATGTACCACTACCCATCGTATGGCATATTTGGCATGTTTTTGATTTAGGTCTAAATCCACTTCCAATCAAATAATCTATGTTAATCTCTATGGTTTTTGGACTCCTTTAACCACACTAAAAAATCAATATTCAAGATCGCACAAAGCACATGAACGCTATATGTCTGCGTTTTGTAACTGTGTGATTAATAATTGTTTTACAATAATTTCCATTCGTTATGCACTTTTACACGAGGAATAACACCTTCGGGTGGAAGACAAAGCATACATCCATAATTTTTTCCTCCCAATCACATGCTGGAATGGGTAGAGGAGAGCACTTTATGGTATTCAAAGCCCACTTGAGTGGTGATGCAGTTGGAAGAAAATATCAAAGTAATCATGAATTTTCACTTTTGCCTCCCATCAAAAAAGCTGCACAGTTTCATGATATTGTATAGAAAACAAGTATTTTTATATACCAATCAATTGGTAGAATTTTGGGAACAGGTAGTTTATTACTATATTTGAAGTTTGGGGACTTTTAAAAATGATAAATCTAATGATAAACATTTTTTTATTCGGCAGATTAGAGGATGCACATTATACTATTTGGTCTAAGTTAATAACTTTTTGTGTGAAGGCAAGTTGTCTATTCATCCAACAAGAGGTATCCTTTAAGGCCGAGAGATGGAGGAATTGACACACCAACTAATAGAAAGATTCATTAGATACAGTATTTTGAAAGAAATATGGAAAGAAGAGTAAAGAATAAAGGATAGTATCCTCTTCAGCAGGGAAGTCCGTTAAGTGGCAATTATTTTGATGTTCTTTTATGGTTGGCAGTGTGTATTTGTTATTGTAATCAATTTACACACTCTTTCTTATCACCTGTCTGCACTTATTTAGTACACAACTGCACCTTTTTGGCACATTGCACAACGGATATTTAAGAAATTATTATGTTTCTTTTTTTGGTCCTTTCTGTTGAATTGTTTATTTTCACTAGGGGTGTGCACACATTTGGACACATTACCTCAACCCTTCAGCTCCCACTGCACGCCTGCAATACGTTTAATAGGAGGTTGTTTATAACACTAGCTATTATCCATCTCAAAACTCAAGGATCAACACGGTCCATCCATCTTGTCCTCGTTGGCATCCTCGAGCTGTCGAACCGCTCTAGCCAGCACGTCTCTCTATAGTCCTGCGTTTCAAGAATGGTGCTCTGCATTCATAAACGACGTTCACGCATCGTATTTGCACTAATTGAGGGCGTGTGCAGAGGCTTAGTGGGATTTAAAGAGCCTGCAAGTGTCTTTTTTTTGGAACTCATCGATTGGCGGCGTGTTGAGGCCGTCTGGAAACAGGCAGGTGTTGCCGAACAGGAACTCCTCGGTCCTTGTCTTGGGGTCCCAGTTGCGTCCCTCGAGCCGAGGCGCTCCCCGGGAAGCCACGAAGGAATGGGGCGCACAGCGTCACGTGCTGAAGAGCCTTGAGTGATGGGCCCCTTTGAACTCAGTCTTGTCAGATCACTTTCATTGATGCAGACCCCCGTGGCTGCAGGGAGCCCCTTCAGAGTTTAAGATTGATTCAAAGTCAGATGACATCAAAGCAAAGCCAGGAGGTAAACCTGGAAAAATACTTCTGAATCTGGGAACAGCACACAACGACGATTCCCCTGGTCGGGGTAAAAATAGCTAAATAGATTCAGTTCTTATTGGGTAGTGTTTTTTCTAAACCTATTAAAGCAGTTTCTGGGCAAAAAAAAGATTGCGAGGTAAGTATCGCCTAATGAAGACTAATACAAACATTCCTTAATAATGTCGGCGTGCAACGATGGGCCAGTAGGATTTACACAAAAGATGTCCCATTTTTCCAGGCCTGGAAGTATCTGTGGTGTATTTAAATTGTGCCACTTTGATGCCCGTCGTACTTTACTCATTTACTCCAATGCATCAGAGAACTACCACCCGTGACATCTTTTCTGAGGAATTTTGCCAGAGTACCAAAACAGACTACATAATTTAGGCCGCTGGCGCTGATGTCTGCTATGTATGCCTATTACACGGATCACTGATAGAATTTCGTAAACAAAAATATCCTGTGGATAGAATATGGTGTCAAAAATATCATGGACCCAAATATCAAGACGTTAAGTGCAAATAGGTAAGCATAGATTTACTATTCTTAACTTTACATCTACATCGCTTGACAATATATGTATCTTCAAGGTACATATATGTGGATTATATATAGTAAAACTTTTCTTACCTGTAATAAGTACCCTTTACAATATTTTTGTCCTCTCACGATATTTTTGTTTCCCATTTTCTTTCTAAACACTGCTACAACAAAATGATCTTGGTGAAAAACCAGGCCAGTGCTTAGCCGTCCAATCACTGGCTCAGTTTGCTGTTTTGAGAGCGTCCTGTTAGGGAGACTTTATGGCACTAAGCCATGTTTCCCTTCCTTCAGAAATTTAACAGGGTATCAAAAAACAATTTCAAGAGTGGTGTAACATACATAGGGGGTGCCCTAAGAAGTGGGAACGGGTGTGGGGAATGTGGAATGCCTTCAGAGGCAACATATGTGCACTGCTGACCGACGATTTATCAATGGACAACAGTGAATGAATCAAGGACTATAGAATGACTCTAACTGTAAAGATGTAATAATATATTGTACAAGCTTTTATGGAACAGTAGAGTGTGCTACAATGTATAATGATTGATGGTCTCCATGTTTATGAAAACTGATTATGTTTTGTACCAACTTTAAATAAAAAGAGTTAAAAAAAAATAAAAATGTCATTTGCCGATCTGCCTTAAATATCTGAATTTCCAATATCTAATGCAAAAGATGGAGACCAAAAAGGAGTATTTTGAAGAACGATTGAGTTTGCTCAATTTTGCATAATATCTGCAATGCCTGCTCCATTTAAGATGTGAAATGGAACAAACAGTATAGTCACATAGTAAAACACGGAGCAAACTATTTCCACACTATTTATCCTGTTTGCATAGTAGCAAGAGGACAGAACATTTTCTCCACTGCTTCACTGTTAACTGTGTGATTATATTTGAGGCAAAATCATTTTAGGCCTGATTCCCTAAGGACCACCTTTGAAAGACGGAAATGTATTCCTGTCAGACACCTCCTAGGTTTGGTGTAAATTTCTGAATTTCATGGTAGTTACAAATAGTATTCTTAGAAACTTATATCAGTCATAATAAAATGTATTCATGCAGATTTTCCACCAAGCAAAAAAATCTATGGCGCCTCTTTATAAATACGTTTTGGAGTATGTAATCTAGTATTCCATTAATACTCTTTATAGTACTCATACATGCATTTTTCAAGTGACCTCGAAATATCTAAAATGGAAATAAAATGGGAATATTAAGAGAATATTGAAACTGAATTAGTGTAGATAGAAAGGGCTGTTCCCTTTCTGAACTTTTACTAATAAGGAGTTGGACATTTCTGACTGATTCAGAAAGGCCTGTAAGAGTACATAAAAGAGTACTCCTCTACCACAACTTCCCATACTCTTTAAATGTTTTTGTGAAATGGTCCCTTGATACAGAAATTAGATACAAAACTGAATTTCCATACCTAATTTTAGCTTTTTTTTCGCAACAGGGATTTTTTCCCCCATTGGATTAACTCATTCCCCGACAGCCCCATTAATCCTGGCAGTATTCCCTAACCACTACATCCTGCCCTTGACAGAAGTAAATCTGCATGCTTTCGTGGGGGACTGCAAATGATATGTGACTGGAACAAAAGCCAATGAATGCATGAGGTTTCACCTACATTTGCTGGTAGAACTACCTGAGAAATGCTCACAAACCTGCCAGGCCAGATTCATAAATTCACTTGATTTACAAGTGCAAATTCACATTTACAATTCAGAAAATGTGAACTGGCTCTTGTAAAACAGGACTACGGGCCATTTGTATCAAAATCCTCATTTGCTATTCTCAAATAGCGTTTTTTTGCGAATCCCTATTTGGGAATCGCAAAATGCTATGTATGTAGATATGCAAACATTTTGCGAATCCTACATATTCCTTAATTGTGAATCTCAAATTGCGATTCACAATTAAGGAATACCTCCCCATTCACTCCTATGGGCATAGAGGCCTATTGGAAAGAATGGGAAGACATTCTCAATTTGCGAACAGCAATTAGAGAATCGCAAATTGAGAATGCAATTTCAAGGGTGCAAGGGTGTCCTAAAGGACACCCTGTTGTTCCCCTGAAATAAGCATGTATGCACATGTGGCGCACATACATGCCCTAAGGGCATGTATGTGCTTCACATTGCACTTTGAACAATGCAAAAAAGTGATTTTTTTTCGAAGAAATCACAAATTACCACCAACTTGAAGTTGGTGGTAATTTACGATTCCTTAAGGCGAAATTGCACTTTTTTGGTGCTTTTTACATTGCATTTAAGGAATCACAAAATTTGCGATTCCTTAAATGCAATCGCAAAATAAGGCATCACAAATTTGGCGATTTCTTATTTTGCACGCCAATTTGCCTCATACATACCACTAAGCAAAATTGCGAATTTCGGCATTTGCGATCGCAATTTGCTTGATACATATGGCCCTAGGTCTTTAAGGCAACACAGTACAATTTAGGGCGGCAAATTGCCTTGTGAATCAGTTCCTCTAGTCCCTTTTCATCACATGTAGCAAAATACTGTAAAATAAATGTGCCCTTTTCATTGAAATATTTTATAAGCAATAGGAGATGGGGTACATGGTTTAAAAATCAATTTCCAGCATTTCACTGGCACATAAATAGCTTTGTACTATTGTGTGGGTCAAAATCTGTTTGTTCTATTCCTGATAGAGACTAAAAAAATGATGGCAAAGGACGTGTCTTGTCTTTTTGCACCAGTGCAACGTCTCTATGAAACGACACTTCTTCTGCTCACTCCCACCCTAAGAAAAGTGGTTTGTAAAACCACGAGGGATAAAATGTCCAGTGAAGCATTTCGTTTTGGGTTTCCCACGCCTGAGAGAGATGCACCCATTGGACAGACTCTATTCAATACATTTTAGTAAGCGGCTTCTCTTACACAGGATTGGCATTTAATTTGAGCTATGCCTCCAATTTCACCTCTATTTTAGCATATTGTAGGCATGGCAACGTTGAGTCCAACGCAGGGCAATCGTGTCAGTGATCAGTGCTTAATTTCAGACGGTGGTTCAGGTGGGGCCCACTAGCACCCATTTTGGGGACTGTGACTTATTTTTCCTACACAGACTTTGATCCAGAGGAAAAGAGAGACAAAAATACTAAAGGATAAAGAAAAAGGTGGAAAAAATTGTGAAACGGAGAAAGTAGGGAAAGTAGTGCTCAGATTTCATTTTACTTAAAACTACATTAAAATTACACAATTTTAGTATTAACATAGAAAGAGGGCATGAGTTTGAAGCAGCGACGGCTCGTGGAGGGAGTTACGGTGGGGCAGGAGGGTGGGGAGGGGGAGGGGCAGGGTGGAGGTTGCTAAAAACCGGCATATGGATAATTGCAGGTAAGTAAACAATTTACTTAATAAAACGAATTTCGTAGCTTGCACTGCATTGCATTTTGCGATGCAAGGCGCACTACGAAATTCGTTTTATTAAGTAAATTGTTTACTTACCTGCAATTATCCATATGCCGGTTTTTAGCAACCTCCACCCTGCCCCTCCCCCTCCCCACCCTCCTGCCCCACCGTAACTCCCTCCACGAGCCGTCGCTGGTTTGAAGGCATCAGAAAGTCCTCAAGTTTGTGGCAGTAATGCGAAAACAAGCATTGGCAATGGAATAGGTCTCTCATTTGTGAGAAAATAGAGCTATTATCATTGTAAATGTAAATGTTTTTTAATTATGTGTTCTGGAATGGAGTGGATCTGTGTAGTGGAAATATGCGGATAGTAATTATGGGGTATTTAGTGTATTGGAATTATGTGGAGTGGAATTGCGTTGAATGGAGAGTAATTATGTGGTATGGTATTTTGTGTTGTGGAGTGTTATGTAGTGGAGTTTAATTATGTAGTGTGCTGTTAAATTTTGTGGTGTGATGTGGAATTATGTGGTGTGGATTGTACGTATGTGGTGTGTTATGTAGTTGTGTTGTTGATTTGTATTATGTGGTTTCTGTAAAATTATGTGGTGTGGAATAGAAACGTGTTGAGATCATTTGTGAGGAATCGAACAGTGTGGGGTTGCGTGAAATTATACTGTTTGGAATTATGTAAGATGCCATGGAGTGTATTTATGTGATTTTTTGGTATGTGGTATAGATTTTTTTTATGTGGGGTGTATTTATGTGGTAGTGAGTAGAATATTATTTTGGGGTGTTGAATTAATTTGTACTGAGTGGTATTATGTATAGTGTAATTATGCTGGTTGGTTTTGAACTGTGAACTGGTGAATTATGTGGGGTTTTGTGTCATAGTAGACAACAAGTTAGAATGAAGGAATGGTGAGTTTGAAAGAAGGATATAGGTAGGATGGGTGGAACAGATGCTGTACGAGAGAGTAAAAGAAGGTAGCAGGCTAGGGTGGGTTTGATAGAAGGAGGTAGGGTCGAAGAGATGGTGTAAGAGACGAAAAGAAGGAGAGAAGGGAGGAAGGGAGAGAAGAGATTTATGGAAAGAAGAAAATGAAAGTACTCTATGAGAGAAAATAAGGAATCAGTGAACAAGAAAGAAAGGGAGCATGAGAGGAAGAGAGTGGGGTGGAAGAGAGTGGGGTAGAAGTGATGTGAGTAATGAAGAGAAGGGAAGGAGGTAAGGAAAAGTGAAAGGAGTGAAGGAAGGGAAGGAGAGAGGAATGAAGCGACTGTAAGGAACAAATGAATACGTGATGGAAGGAAGGACATAAGGCAGTGTAGCCTGGATGCAATGGAGAAGAATGAAAGAGAAAAGAGGACTGGACAATTGAATCAAAGAAAGGAGGGGAGTGGAAGCAGAATGAGGCCAGTAATGCTGTTGTATTTCGCTAAACAAATCTACCACTAATCATCGGGTTCAGGAGTAGCGTGCTGCTTGCCGAAAAGCACTTCAGCACCTCGTCAGGGGTATTAAGTGTTATATAACTACAATTACAATTACTTACAGGATTCATGTGACAACTGTTTTACCTGGTAGTTAAAAATGCCGTCTGCCACCAGAGTGGGGGCGTCGTCAGAATGATCCTAAGCTCATGTTTAAAAAATATCACTTTTAATAAGTACTTCTCAGTGCAGTGCTATAATGGATATATTAATATTATAAGTTTCATGTGAAGAATATGACTTTTCTGAAGTGTGACCTCTTTTCAAATAAGATTACCCCCAAAACGTCCTTAGTCATGAAGGAACTCTAAGTAGAAACCTGATTTTTTGTTGAGAGTGATTCTGCTGTTATATTATGCTTTTTGCTTTTATATGTTATATTTTCATGTGTGAAGAGCACCTTGTCAAGAAAATGTATCCTGCGCTATGAAAAACTAAACTCGAAAGTACATTGACCTGATGTGAGTCTACGAGCCAACTCACCAAAGGGTGGGATCTGAGAGAACCCCGAGCAGAGAAATCTGGGGGCATATTCTCAAGGAGCTATTGCCGAGTTATCGGCACTTTATTGCAGTCAAAGTTGCGATAAAACTAACGCCCCATTCACAAGCTGGTGCTAACAGCCCATATCACCAGTAAACCTGTGGTAGCAGCCGCAAAAAACATCGTCACAGATGACCCCCGCAACTATCGCAAATGAGATGGAGAGTAGGCGTTTCCTGCAAAAAGCCGCAACAACACCACTCCGCAACATTCTCAATGACAAGCCGAATCGGCGATGAGATCACAAAAGAGGCGATAAGGAGCGTTAGGTGCATGAAATTAACACCTGCTCTGATCTGGTGTAAAGCCGAACCAAAGCCTGCAACAGAAAAGGGAGCCAAGGCCAGAGCCACACCTGAAGGGCAACAGATGCCATTGAGCCACTGATCATGCAGGCCGGCACCCAAGAGGGCAACAACACCCCCCCCCCCACTAACCCAGGACCACACCCCACCCCCCGGACCCCCACCGCCCCCCCCCCAGACAAGAGGCAGCGCAGGCAAAGACAGCGACCCCCAGAAAATGCACCAACTTCACAGACCCAACACCAGAGAATGTAATTGCCCACTACAGACTCAAAGGGACAACCATCTTCGGCATCCTGACCACCATCGCCCACAGGCTGATGGTACCAACACAGCGGACAACCATCATCCCACCTCAGACAAAGCTGCTGGCCGTGCTGCACGTGTGGGCCACTAGTACCCACCAGCCAACAACTGCCAGAGTCGGAGGAGTTTCACAGCCAGTCCAATACAAGTTCCACACAACGATCGTGGGTGACAACATCAGCTTGGAACCCCACTATCTATACTACCCCCACACTGCGTAGGAACAGCTGGAGACCAAGCAAGGCATCTAAGCCATAGCTGGCTTCCTGAATGTGTGAGGGGGCAATTGAATGCACACATGTCCTACTTGTCCCCCCTGGCAACACTGCACACAATAACCGCAACAGAAAGCACATGTGTTCCATCGAAGTGCAGGCAACAGTGGACCACCCGGGAATCTCCACCAACTTCGACGCCAACCACCCAGGCAGTGTACATGATTCTTACATCTACCCACAGTCCATCATAAACCAGCGCTACCAGTATCACACCTACAGAACAGCACTGCTCATTGGCAAGTACCAAATGAACACACCACACACTTCAACTCCACAATCATGCAACGCACACCACTGGGAATGTGTTGTATTCTCTCCACTTATGTCTTGTTGTATCTCTTTAAGACTTACATTCTATGTTCCTGATGTCATATTCTACTGTGCTTAGTTTAGATTCTTTCTGGTCAGTTAGCTCCCTGGCTTTCTGATGGGAACACCAGTTATTCTCTGTAGTGCATAATAAATACTTATTATTCCTTTATTTGCCTCACTACTTCATTTACAACACATGGCGACGATGAGCAGAGGGAGCTGAACAACTACAGAGAGAGAGGAACTCCACTGGTGAGAGAAGAACCACGCAAAATCCCTTGGTTAAATTTTGCAACTGAAAGAGCAGTTGACAAGAAGAGAAAATGTTATGCTGAGAGAAATTGTTCTCAAGAAAAGAAAATTACCAAGAGGAGAATCCGAAAGAAATTGTTTTCAAGATTAAGATACTTCAAGTAAAGTGTAGCAGTGAACAAGGAACCGATTTGACTAACCAAAAGAACAGTAGCCCAAGAAAAGAAAGGAAAATCAACCTTTGGAATTTACGCCTTTCCCAAACAACCGGTGAGTTTGAGAGACTTTCCGTTTTATTGCTTACTGGTACTTCAATTGTGACTGTAGTGCTTAAAAAATAAGGAAAAACGCTTATTTAAGGAACTGTAATTATTTTCAAATTACGAAGCGGACCACTACAGTGTTGCCGATTTCAAAGCGAACCACTACAGTGTGCCTAAGCATCTTTCAAGGTTGACTTGCAGCTCGAGCGAAAAGAGAAAAACATTTGAGCAATTTGCCGCATCTTTTAAAATGTGCAGCATCTTTTGAAGTTCTGCGCGAGCAGAGAAACACGAGCCTACTTACTGTTGGAACTCTCCTTGTGATACCGTCCGAACGGAGCCATCTGCACTTCTTGACGTCACACAGGAAGAGGAAGCGTACCAGCAATTGGAAACAACGTCAGGCGGAAGTGAAGTAATGACGCTACGTGACGGCCATTTTGAGTTTAGTTTCCAGTTACTAGGCAACCAATCTTACCCGAGCAAAGCGTTGTAGGAGATCTACTGCGTGTTCGGATATAAAAAAAAAGGAGCAACGTGCCAAACAAAAAGGAACCATAGGAACAACAAATTTTGCAAAGTTCAGAGTGACTCGAACGGTAAGCAGTATCTGGCGCTATTCACAGAAGTAAACAACTTGTTTTATTTGCTTGATGGGTGATGCGGCAATGAATTGTATTGTCTACTTGAAGTATTATATTGAGACATTGTGAATAGTATTGTAGCATAGTGAACAGTGCTTACAGTATTGAAGAGTGCTTCATTTTAAGGAGGTCCGCATCAAAGAATATAGACCACCAGTGTGCAAACAGGAGCAGCGCCTGCACTATATTAAAAGAGATAGACTGTGAGTGTATAAACTAGAGGAAGTTTCTTCTTAAAAAAAAAAAGAAAAGAAGGACTATTAAAATGGAAAACCTTAATGTTATTGTACCTCCTATGTTCCTACAAACCACTGGAGATCCACCCATTGAGTGGGATGAATGGATAGACATTTTTGAAAACTACATAGAAGCACTTGATGGGAAGGATTTCAGTGCCACAAGAAAAAAAGCTCTTTTATTAAGCGCTTTAGGGAAAGAAGGCCAGCGCTCTTTCAAATATTTACCAGTAGGACTAAACCAAGATGGTAGAGCAATAACTAACGTTTACACAGAGGCAAAGGCGCGAATGAAGAAACAATATGCAAAGGAAGTAAATATCGTCATGGCGAGACACAAATTCTACACTCAACCGCAAAGGGCTGAAGAATCAGTAGATCAATTTGTGGCCAGATTGCGTGAACTGTCTATTAAATGTAATTTCGGGGAAATAAGAGATGAAATGATAAGGGACCAGTTAATAGTACAATGTAGGAATAAAAAAATGCAGGAAAAACTGTGGGCTGCGAAAAACCCTACCTTGCAAATGGCTATCGACATAGCAAAAGTAGTTGAAGAATCGAATGCATGTATGAGAGAGATGGAAAAAAAGGATAATGTAAAGGAGAGCGGGCAAGGGAATGGAGTTTCTTGTGTTGAACAAGATGAAGTTGCTGCTGTAAATAGGAAAAGTGTAGACTCGGGAGAGAGGGGTCCTAGGAGATTTAACACTGGGTTTTCAAGCAGCGAGAGGAATAGATTCCAAGGGAGGATGTGCAGTAGGTGTGGGAGTACTTTTCATACCTCTGATTTCAAGAAATGCTTTGCCATTGACAAAGTGTGTAGAAAGTGTGGGAGGAAAGGTCATTTCTTTAAAATGTGTAGGGGTGTAAATACTGATAAAGTGGCTGTTGTGGAGAAGAGGGAGATAGAGAGAGACGGCGTTGGTGTTGAGGGCGTCAATAAAATACTGTGTTTGGGTGAGGATGGTATGAGTGAAGGTGAACCAGGTAGAAGGCAGAGGCCTAAAGCCCAATTTCTTATTGACCAAAAGGAGGTCCAGTTGATGGTTGATCCAGGGTCGTTTTGGACTATTATCCCTAAAGATATGTACTTGGAAAATTGGAAAGATGTGCAATTACTGACCAGTGATATTAGTCCCTGTGGTTATCAGGGAGAAAGTATAGAACTGATTGGACATATGGTATGTGAAATATCATTTAAGGACCGTTCCGCAAAAGGGAAGGTTTATGTAGCCAAATCGGGTCCTGCGATTTTGGGTTGGGGACAACAGTATGACCTCAGCATTGTCATCAACCCTAGGGCTGTACAACAAGTGATGGTAGTTGATAGCATAACCACTGAGTCAATTGTTGAAGGGATGACTGGTTTGTTTGATGAGCACATTGGGGAGTTGAAAGGTTACGTGCACAAGATTGTACTGCGTGATGATGCCGTACCTATGCAACACAGGGTGAGGAAGGTTCCATTTATTGCACGTGAAGAAGTGAAGAAGATGTTGAAGGAGATGTTAGACCAAGGGGTGATAGAACAGATCGAAACGTCACCCTGGATTTCTCCCGTGGTTATCACGACCAAATCCGACGGAAAATTCCGCTTTTGTGTGGACCTTCGCACCTTGAACCAAAACATCGTAGTGGACAACTTCCCGTTACCGAATATCAATGAGTTAGTTTTGTCACTAAAGGGGGGAAAGTATTTTTCTAAGCTGGATCTCCGCAGCGCTTATCATCAAATTAAATTGCATCAAGACTCTAAGGCATTGACAGCTTTTATAACAACTGAGGGAATATATCAGTTCACGCGTATGCCTTTTGGACTTGCCTCTGCAGCTGGGGTATTTCAACGAATGATGGGGGCTGTATTAAAGGGAGTGAACAATGTAGTGTATTTCCAGGACGATGTTTTGATATTTGGAGAGACTGTGGAAGAACACAATTTAATTTTGAAAACTGTTTTGGAGAGGATGGAACAAGCTGGGTTGACTCTAAAGAAGGAGAAATGTAAATTTGCGGTGGAGGAAGTCGAATACCTTGGATATACTCTGTCTGTTGATGGGGTTAAACCCAAGAGAGATTTATTAGAGTCAATTAGAAATGCACCAGCTCCGTCTGATAAAGATCAGTTGAGGTCTTTTCTTGGCCTCATCGAGTACTACGCTAAGTTCGTAAGAAATTTTGCAGGGAAAACTGAAAAGATTAAGGTGTTGTTGAGGAAAGGATGCAAGTTTGTGTGGGATGTGGAACAAGAAGATTGCTTCCAAAAGATCAAAACAGAAATTTGTGAAGCTGGTATCTTAACACCGTTTGATACCAACCGTAAGTCAGTTTTGACAGTGGATGCGAGTGCTGTGGGGGTTGGTGCGGTGTTAGCTCAAGTGCATGAGTCTGGACTCAAGACTGTGGCTTTTGCGTCGAGAACGCTCACAACGGCGGAGAGGAATTACTCTATAATTGAGCGGGAAGCTCTAGCAGCAGCATGGGGTTGCGAGTATTACAGAATGTATCTGTGGGGGTTCAAGTTTACGTTGTTGACAGATCACAAACCCTTAGTTAAAATTTTATCACCTGGCGGGGCTGGCAAGGGTTCAGCGAGGTTAGCTAGGCTGGCTGCGAGAATTCAGGAGTATTTGTACACTATAGAGTATATTCCGGGTTGGAGGAACTGCCAAGCTGATGGTCTTTCTAGACTTCCACTACCTTGGGAGATGGTAGACAAGTTGGGGGTGGAATCACTCAATTCAGAAGGGTCTGTGGCCGCTGTGGATGAGGTGGTGGATATGTGTGCTGGGGCAGTTAGCAGGAGTTGGTGGAATACCTCCATGGCTAAGGACGAGGTGTTGAGAGAGGTGAAAGACCTAATTGTGAAGGGTCCAAGGAGAGAGAGTTGCTTATCTCCCGCTCTTCGTCCATATCTGAAAGTTCTGGAACATTTGTCTGTCTTGGACAAAGAAGGTCTCATTATTTTAAAGGAGGATAAGTTTATTCCTCCGCAGGAGGTGAGGTTTACTCTATTCAAGTTAGCTCATGAGGGTCATCTAGGACAGTCCCTCACTAAGAGGAGAGTGAGAGAGAATTTTTGGTGGCCCGGTATGGACTTGGAGATTTCTCAGTGGGTGGAAAGATGTACAGATTGTGTGGAGAGCGAGAAGAGGCTTAAAGTTGGTAGTCAGTCTGGTTGTGGCACAATAGTAGACCCAGGGTGTCCATGGCACACTATATGTCTTGATTTCATTGGCCCGTTTTACCAGTTGAGTCAAGACATGAGGTTTGGTTTAGTGATTGTTGATGTTTCTTCAAAGTGGTTGGTAGTTAAGTTTACGAAGGAGATCACTACGAGCAGCACTATTACCATGTTGGGTGATATTTTCAGAGAGGAAGGTTTTCCCACGAGGATTATCACTGATAATGGGACATTCTATGTTCCTGATGTCATATTCTACTGTGCTTAGTTTAGATTCTTTCTGGTCAGTTAGCTCCCTGGCTTTCTGATGGGAACACCAGTTATTCTCTGTAGTGCATAATAAATACTTATTATTCCTTTATTTGCCTCACTACTTCATTTACAACCGAATGCACACGTTACAAACTCACATACAACATGCCAAACAACCTGCCGACCCAACAGACACAACAGCACAACTCACTGTGGGAACCTAGGCCAGCCTTGCACAAAGCCATCAATGACATGGCACCTAAGCCACACAATAGCAGATTGTAGGGAGAGGTGGGGACCAGGCATGTGCGAAGGAGGCAAGTGACCGATGAATGAGAATGTACACAATGCCAAGTGTGGCGTGGATGTGATGGCCAGGCTGCCGTATGCATACCCCAGACATATCCATGTCGACAGACACTGCTGTTTTTTCGAGTGTAGTGGACAGTGGACGCAACCATGTCACCCCAGCCAGTGGGGAAGATCGCAGAAATGTAGCTTGTTAAATCCCCCGTAAGCGTGAGCGGAGTAGGCTGGCCCGGTATGCCTGGTCAGTGTAGGGGTGTGAATAAAAGGCACGTAACTCTGGGCGTGGTCCGCTTCTGGAATGCCTAACGTGTCTGCCAGGGCAGCGCCTCTCACTGCGCCACGAGGCCGTCGCCGTGAGCGGTGTTGCCTGCGACCCTGTGTGCCTACTGCACCCCGGGACGCTGGTCCCCGAACCATGCGCACACAGGCCTCAATGCTCACCTGCCCACACTGGGGTGTGTCGAAGAGGGCCCACCAAGTGCCGGTGCAAGCTCCAAGCATGAGGCCCGTGACCCTGACAACCTGCTACGACCATCACGGCCTCCGCAAGCATGGCCCGCAGTACTCCTTTCTCGTTGACGTACTCTACCGGCATACACAGCGGACTAGTGGGTCACACATGGAACTGAGTCTTGATTACACTATGGCAGAGAACATTATTTATGGCTAATTTTATGTCACCATATTCCCTTCGATGTGGTGCCAAGTCTGTGCATATCATTACAACCACACATGTCTGTGGGCCCAAGCGGACTATTGCCCTCGGGCCACACAGCGCTCGGGTAAGACACACATGTTGAACTGAGTCTTGATTTTTCAATGGCAGAGTTAATATCATTGCATGCAAGGAGAGGTGTAAGAGGATGACGCGTTTCAGTCAGGAGGGAAAAAGGATCATCGTTATGGAGGTGATTGAACACTACCGACAACAGCCCTGGTGTCACTAACTCTGTGCATCGCGAGCCAACAACACGTGGCTGTGGGCCCCTGCTGGCTGCTGCCTCTGGCCTACACTGCGGTCAAGTAGTACACACATGTGGGACTTGGCCTTGATTATGTAATGGACAGGTGCACATGTTAATGCAGAGTTCAAATCACTATACTCCCTTCGATGTGGTGCCACAGACTCTGTGCCTAGCATTACAACCACACATGTCTGTGGCCCCTTGCTGGAAACGCCTTCGGCCTACACTACAGTCGAGTAGGTCACACATTTGGGACTGAGTCTTGACTTAGCAATGGCCGAGTTCATGTCATTGTACGGGCATCATCTCAGACTGCAACCCCTCTCAGCCCCGGTGCCACTAATTCTGTTCCCCAACATTCATGGACACTCTCTGGTAGAACTTCGGTGGCATCTGAGTCTATGGACTGGGGGTTGACTTCATCCTCATGTAGCTGATACTGAAGTGGTGGTGAAAACATGGCAGTAGCAGTCCACTACTCCATTTGCTGCTTCCGGACGGCTTCTGCATTCTGCATCATGCCCTGGAGGACACCCTCCACTGTCCCCCACAGCCCTCCACCACCATCCCCTTGGACATCGATGAGGACCTGCTCAATCAGCGTGGCCCTGCCTCAGAGCACCGCAACAGAGTAAACAGAAAAAGGTGGCTGGACAGGGAAAATTCATATCATGAGTAACAGCAACGCAGTCGATATGTACCACGTAGCCACGGAACCTATGTACCAAAACAAATTTATTTTCTTTTTATCTAGTTTTTCAAAATTTCAAAAACACAAGGACAAACCAAAGACTGTCACGACAGTGAATTCATGGGTACAATATCTACACATATACAAGAGTACAAATATACAGTATTTACAAAATGAATGAAGCACAACGAATAAGGACAAATAGAAATGACACACCAAAAAACAATGAAGTAATTCAGTATTCAAAAATTAATTGCATTTATATACAGTGAAAAAATTCGTGCAAGAAGCAAGGGTACAACCAGTCCATGGGAATATGAAACCAAGGGACAGGCGGGGGCAGATGGAATGGGACGCCTGCCTGCCTGACAAAACTGTGGTTCAATGTTTATATTGGGTTGCACAACTAGGATCCCAAATGGTGGACAATTTCTTTTCCTAGATGCACCCTTTTGAGTAACCACAGGGTGGAAGTGTCGACGCGTTTCGAACCGGAGTATTAAGGGTTCTCTTCAGGACGGGGACTGGGAACAGTGAGTCTGCACGTGGCAAGGAGTATGCCGTGGTGTCGGTAATTCACAAAGGGATGATTGTTTCTGTGGTTAGCCGAGTGTAATTCTCGTGGATATGTTGCCCGCCGCGCGGTACAAACTCGAAAGAGGAAACGGCTCACATTTTAACTGTATTGTCTTTAGAAAGCTTGGTAAACAGCTTTAGCAGAATAGGGCGTCTGATCACAGAGGCCAATTTGGAGCCGGCGGGCGGTGTCTCAGTGAGCCGGGACTTGTTTAGGAAGATTTAATCTCTCTCAGCCGAGGAAACAGTCTGTTTCCTCGTTGTGCTTCATTCATTTTGTAAATACTGTATATTTGTACTCTTGTATATGTGTAGATATTGTACCCATGAATTCACTGTCGTGACAGTCTTTGGTTTGTCCTTGTGTTTTTGAAATTTTGAAAAACTAGATAAAAAGAAAATAAATTTGTTTTGGTACATAAGTTCCGTGGCTACGTGGTACATATCGACTGCGTTGCTGTTACTCATGATATGAATTTTCCCTGTCCAGCCACCTTTTTCTGTTTACTCTGTTGTTGAGATCAGGGCTGGGTAGACATAGGATCCAAAACCTTCTTTGTTCCACAGTCAGAGCACCGCAAGGCACCGTCCCATGGCGGGGTGCATGTGCCAGCCGGTGTGCATCCAGGGCCACTAACTCTGTGCAGCTCAAGTCATGGACCTTCTCTTCTGAGAAATTGGTCGGCCTCTGAGACGATGGCCTTGGGTCATCAACGCCATGTGTTTGTGGCCCTGTGCTGTCCACTGCCTCCGGCCTAACCTGCGGTCCACCAGGGCTCACACATCAAATCGAGTCCTGACCGGCGCGGACTTCGCATCAACGCAGGAGGCACACACCACCACCGCCAGGACCACCTCCAACCACCATCTGCCAGTGCTGAAACAGCCATACTGGCAGACTATCGGAGTTGCTCACACCTGTCCTGGATGCCATCATCTGCCTGATCCTCTGCTCAGCACTCCAGGTGCCACTGACTCAGTGCACTGCGAGTCATCGTCCATTTCTGTTTTCGTTATGTGCTGTGGAGAGCTCTTGCAGCAATGTCACCGCAGGCAGTGTGGGAGACCTGGGATGATGATGAGGAAAATGATGCAGGTGTGACACCCCCACTACAGTTGCATCACGAATGTCCCGAAAGGACCCAATCCTAGATATTTTCATCACATGAGCGTGCTCAGCTCTAGTGTCCTAACCTCGGTGCACTGCAACTCACGGACACTTGTGTTTGCTCATTGGGTGACCTCTGTACTTGCTCTGTGTTAGACTTGGCTGTCTCTAGTTGGCAGAGGTATACACTTCTGACAAATAGGGACTCACCTCCTCTAGTCAGGGCAAGGGGATCACACACTTAGATAACCCCTGCTCACCCCCTTGGTAGCTTGGTAAAGCAGACAGGCTTATCTCAGAGGCAGTGCGTTAAGCATTTATGACCACATACAGTAATAAAGTGAATACACTACAAATGGACACGACACAGTAGTATTATATAAATAAGGATTTTTATATAAGGCTTAGCACAAGACCAAATAACGACAAAAATATACCACAATCTTTAATAAATACTCTTGGAAGGAAAAATAATAGTTCAAGTGTAGTTTCTTCTTAGCACAAAGTCTTTAGTATCAAAAGCAACTCTTTTTCTTTAAATCAAAGTTCTTGGCAACAATGTAACCCCTACTGGAGTCACACGACGTCTAGGCAAAGTTAAGCCAAAGGTTCGGCGTCGACCGCGAGGAGCGCTACGTCAAACCCGAAGTCGCACAGACCCCCACAACACAGTACCTTGGAAAAGCGAAGCACACGATGATCAGCGGCGTCGAGCTGTTCGGCGTCGCGTCTTCGGCGTGGATCCGGCCTCGGAGTTGGGGCGACCTGCAGCGGCGTCGACAGATGTCAGGCAGGAGCAGCGCTCACGAGGTGAATCAGGATACGGCATCGTCGTCGATGTCGATGATGGCGTTGCAAGAGTGAGCAGCGCTCACGGCGTCGAGAGGGCTCGAAGTCGATGCGATCAGCAGCGGTGCAGACACAAGGTCACTTGGAGCTGGAGCCGAACTCACTACTCACTGGCATTGCTGCTGGCGTCGATCGGGCCCGGCGTCCGGCGTCGAGGAAGCGGGACACTGGAGCCGTTACTCACGATGTCGAGCTGGATTCGGCGACGTCCATCGGCGTCGAGATTGCTGGTTTCTTTCAGAGGTGCTGGATTCTCAAGTTCCAGCAACAAGCACTTTTAGCAGATGAAGTCCTTTAGCCCTGTGACTTCAACAGGAGGCTGGCACTCTTCCAGCCCTTGGAGATCTTCTTTAGCAAAGCTTGAGAGTACACACACAGTTCCTCTCTCCTGGTTCCTTGGCAAAAATAAAAAAGCAACTGCAGGATTCCCCCCAGCAAACAGCACACTGGCAGAAGGGGTAGGCAAGTCCTTGGATCCGCAGGCTTCTTGTCCTTGGTTCAGGGTTCCTTGTCAGAAGTGATCTAAATTCTTGGTTCAGGGGTCCTTCTCTTATACCCCTTTTTGGCTTTGATCCCCGTTGTCCATGCAGGGGAATTTCCCAACATCCTGGGTCTGTTGTGGGTGTAGCCAGGCAGAGGCACCTGGCCTATTCACTGAGCAGGGCTGGGTCCTCAGACGCCCAGCAGGAGGTGGAGCCAGCATTGGCACTGGCAGGAGCAGAGCTATCGGCCTCCTGGTAGGAGGTGGGGCCAGGATCGTCCATGGCAGGCACAGAACCATCAGTCGCCTGGCAGGAGGTGGAGCCAGCATTGTATCAGGCAGGGCAGGCTATCAGGAACTACTCTCCCCCTACTCTCAATGCAAATGTCCCACTCATCCCACACTGACTCATCCAGACCTCTGGAGCCACCCAGCTCCTGCCACACACACACCAAACCAGCAGAAACCAGAAATAGTTAGACAAGAAAATAGCCACTTTCTAAAAGTGCTATTTTCAAACCCAGAGTCCAAAAACCATCCACACAAATGGATGCGTTATTAAACCCCGAGTTCAGGGATACCAAACTCAACATTGCACCATGCTCCCCGAGCTAGCTAGGATTATAGCATTAATAATCCTGGCAGCCCATTCTAACTAATGGAGAGCAGGTTGCCTCGCAATAGTGAAAAACGAATATGGCTGTAATTCACTATTAGGACATGCCAACTTGGTCAGGCTTGTCCTACCTTATACTTACAAGGCACCCTGCCCGTGGGCCTACCATAGGGGTGACTAACATGAAGTTAAGGGAAGGTTTAGGGACTGGCAAGTAGGTGTACTTGCGCAGTCAGCGTGACAGTACCAGACTGCACGCAGGACTAGCAATGGCAGACCTTTAGACACGAGCAGCATTTGTATTTACAAGCCCTGGCACCCCTGGTGCACTAGACTAGGGACTGATAGTAATCCAAAATAAGCCAAACATGGAATTCAATCAATACATCCATTTTACATAGGGAGCACTTGCACTGTGGCACTGATCAGCAGTGGCACAGTGCCCAAAGCGATATACCAGCAAAAACATCGCAAACAGAGGAGGCAAACAGCAAAAAAAATGGAGGAGAGACTCAAGCCAATGATGTCAGGTCTAACACTCTGGATACCACTATAAAGCTCCGCTGTTGTCTCTGTAATGCTGGTGTTTTCTGTTTCCGTCTTCATAGTGTTCACTGTGGGTTAGAGCTTGGAGATGTAGCTTTGTGGTCAGCCACTCAATACGTAAGAGGGGTGTACTGGGCTGTCGTACGGAGGACCAGCGTGGGTGTGTGAATGGTAATTCCGGGGCTCTGGGCGTAGTTCAGTACAGGAAATGTGCAAATGCATGTGTCTCTGTCGCCGTGTGGGTCTCCTTTGTGGGGTGTAGGTGGTCCCTAATGGGACTTAGACACCCCATATGTGATGTAGTTTGGCTTCCATGAGCTCTGACCCCACCTGCACCTATTCAGACACCTCCTTTTGTCATTATGACACCTGGCATTGGAATGCGATGTGTGCCTCATTGAAGTGTTCGGAGCCAGCCGTGGTGGTGGGTGCTTCCTACTGTGTGGTCTGTGCAGGGGCTGTGGTCTCCTCTAAGTAGCTTGACTGCCCTGCTCCTTGGGGTGGGTTGCTAAAGATGTCCATGAGCTGTTGCCGGGCATTGGTGTCGAAGGTGTGGTGGTCATCTGCAGCATCACTGATGGGTTGTCTGGTCTGCTCTGCTGGAGGTGCTGTTTGTCCCTCTGCAATGTGAAGAGGAGATGCATATTGGCATTGTGTTGACATTAATGTTGGCGCATTGTTCTTGTTGACATGCAAACTGTATGACAATGTGCATTGTGACTGGGCGGTGCTGGCAATTTGATTGGGGACAGTGAACATTTAGACTACATGATGGATGTGAGGTTGTGCATGTACATATGCATCTCACAGTTTCCTGCTCTGTTTGAAGTGATTGGCCTGATCCTACGCATGAGCGGACACAGTTGTGTCCCTTGTTCTGCAGTGTCGGTGTTGCACTTTGTACCACATTGTCGTGGGATGTGCTGTGATTGCTATGTGTCTGTGCTGCAGTGTGCCAAGGGGATCAAGGACATGATTCAGGGTAATTGTGGGTGTGCAGTGTGCTACACATCGTTGTGCATGTGTGCCATTGTGCCCAACTCCCCCCGCCCCTCCAGTCCCTGGTCGTTACTCACCCAGTTGATGTTGTGTCAGGTCCTATCGAGCTGTAACCGTACTCCGACCTCCTTGCACCGTCTCCACACTGATGACTGTGGCCTCCATTTCCTCCAGCTCCTCCTATGGTGCATGACTCCCACCTCCTGTCGCCGTTGCTGCCTTCCTGTTAGCAGCAGGTTTGTCCTTGGTTTGGTTTTCGCATCATGCCAGCGCCTCTTGGCCTCCTCCATTGACATCCTTGACACTCCAACTGCATTCACGATAGTCCAATTGTGGGTCAGTTGATGGTAGTGTTCTGTCACCTCCGTGACACTGATCTGGTTTGCCTGCGGACTGCACCCTGTCTTCCTCTCCCTCTTCTCCTTGGCCTTCCCCGACACCGTTGTTCCTTGCTGGAGGTCTGTGGCGCTTGTGGGGTTCACGTTCACCAATGCACTCGGTCCGGGTGCATCCATGTTGCTACACACTTTGAATTGTTTTTGGGGTTTGCAGTCCTGCCTCTGCTTTTCGCTGCTTTTTGTACTGCGATTGGTCTCATCGCAATTTTTTTTGCGTTTGTGTTTCACATTTTTGGGGCTTCGCGTTGACTTTATTGCGAACATTTGACTCTTTGTCGGGGGCCTATCGCATGGTGGCTCCGTGTTCTGAATACTTAGTTAACACAGAGTTATTTTCCTGCGATAGACTGCAATGTTGAAAGTTATGTTAAGTTAATTTTGCGCAGGGTTATCCCACCTGGTGTAGCTTTACTGTGGTAGCAGACACCGCAAAAAATCTTCGAACTAAATCCAAACCAGTTTTTTAAATGTACGTTTAAACACTTTTCTTACATGCACTCTTCTCACCTCCCCTGCATGCATTGCTTTTAGTTTCGCCATTAAAAAAAGTCCTAAAACACAAACAATTCCTTTTCCTAGGTAGACCATGGCCAAACAAAATGTGCCCCTTTCGCTGAGAGTACAGACAGTCAAGTGGCCACGTCCCTCCTCACCATATAAATGGGTTCCACACAACGTTTCTGTTACTTTCTACCTCACCACATACATATGTTGCACACAATATTCCACCCACATACCTCCAGTCATGAATTAGTCTGTGTGATGGTTTACAAAACGTTTTAAACACGATTGCCCATACAACATGTGAAGTATTTTTACAGGTCTGCTCCAGCCATTATATCTTTTTGGGTGTTTCAAGGAGACTGATGAGGTGATAAAGTGATCCGCGGACCAGGGCAGAAAAGCACAGATTTTTGGCTTTCCATTAAAAAGCACCCCAAACATTTCAACAACAAAAACTCACACAAAAGAAACCAAATCAGCATCGGCTCATACAAATGCAATTTAATATAACTTTTGACATCCCATCTTTTATCTTTTATGTGCCTTTCCTCATATGTGCTCTGAGGTAGAGTTTTACAAATACTGTAAATAAATAAGAAATACATAAAATGGCACTATATTCTGTACAACAATGTACATTCCACCTTTGAGTCTGTAAACCCAGTTTAGGATGATCGCCTCTTCCCTTTTTGGGAAAATGTAGATTTAATTTAAAGTTTGAACAGCAAACACCCACGAGGTTGTGGCAAGGAAGGGGGCTAGGTGGGGGGTATGGAGAAGCGGGTGGATTTACTTCTGTGTTTAAAGCAATAAAGGTATGGCTTGCTTATTCCCACAACACAGGCTAATAAGTAAGCATGGGCGGAAAATCCGTTACGCTCGCGGATTTTGCGGATTTTCGGTAAATTTGCAATCCGCGAGATCCGCGAATTTCCCGCAAAATCCGCAAATTCGCACGCAGCGGATTTTTTGCTGCGTGCGGTGTAAGTTCGCAATTGCGAACTGGTACAAAACCCTCGCGAACTGGCAGAAATCCTTGCGAACTGGCAGAAATCCTTGCGAACACAAAAAAGCATTCAGCAGGTTCAAAAGTTCAAACTCATCATTAGTAACCATTCCCTGTAGTGCTTCCTGACAAGGGCCCCTCCAGAGTTCAGTTGCTAGTTGCAACAATTATATGACCCTGCTCTGACCCTCACAGCAGGCTCATAGAATAGCTACAAGTAGGCCACAAAGGTCCTGGAAAAAAAAATTGCACTGCAACAGAAAGCAAATTACAGATAAGGAAGCAGGTGCCAGACTGGAATTTTAAAGCAGTGACACATTAATAAATCAACCCCAAATTAATTCATGTCAGTTGAAGCAGGCAGGTGTGCTTGCTTTTCCCCCCCATAATCTACAGTGATGATGAACCAGAGGGTGGCATTGATGCACCAGAGGATGGCATGGGTAAAACAGAGGGTGGCAGGGGTGAAACAGAGGGTTCTGGGAACCTGTGATGATGAACCAGACGTAGAAACAACATAATCGTGACCGTTGCGAGCCGACATGTAAGTTCGCAATTGCGAACTGGTACAAAACCCTCGCGAACTGGCAGAAATCCTTGCGAACTGGCAGAAATCCTTGCGAACACAAAAAAAGCATTCAGCAGGTTCAAAAGTTCAAACTCATCATTAGTAACCATTCCCTGTAGTGCTTCCTGACAAGGGCCCCTCCAGAGTTCAGTTGCTAGTTGCAACAATTATATGACCCTGCTCTGACCCTCACAGCAGGCTCATAGAATAGCTACAAGTAGGCCACAAAGGTCCTGGAAAATAAAATTGCACTGCAACAGAAAGCAAATTACAGATAAGGAAGCAGGTGCCAGACTGGAATTTTAAAACAGTGACACATTAATAAATCAACCCCAAATTAATTCATGTCAGTTGAAGCAGGCAGGTGTGCTTGCTTTTCCCCCCCCATAATCTACAGTGATGATGAACCAGAGGGTGGCATTGATGCACCAGAGGATGGCATGGGTAAAACAGAGGGTGGCAGGGGTGAAACAGAGGGTTCTGGGAACCTGTGATGATGAACCAGACGTAGAAACAACATAATCGTGACCGTTGCGAGCCGACATGTAAGTTCGCAATTGCAAACTGGTACAAAACCCTCGCGAACTGGCAGAAATCCTTGCGAACTGGCAGAAATCCTTGCGAACACAAAAAAAGCATTCAGCAGGTACAAAAGTTCAAACTCATCATTAGTAACCATTCCCTGTAGTGCTTCCTGACAAGGGCCCCTGCAGAGTTCAGTTGCTAGTTGCAACAATTATATGACCCTGCTCTGACCCTCACAGCAGGCTCATAGAATAGCTACAAGTAGGCCACAAAGGTCCTGGAAAAAAAAATTGCACTGCAACAGAAAGCAAATTACAGATAAGGAACCAGGTGCCAGACTGGAATTTTAAAACAGTGACACATTAATAAATCAACCCCAAATTAATTCATGTCAGTTGAAGCAGGCAGGTGTGCTTGCTTTTCCCCCCCATAATCTACAGTGATGATGAACCAGAGGGTGGCATTGATGCACCAGAGGATGGCATGGGTAAAACAGAGGGTGGCAGGGGTGAAACAGAGGGTTCTGGGAACCTGTGATGATGAACCAGACGTAGAAACAACATAATCGTGACCGTTGCGAGCCGACATGTAAGTTCGCAATTGCGAACTGGTACAAAACCCTCGCGAACTGGCAGGAATCCTTGCGAACACAAAAAAAAAAAATCCGCAAATTCACGAGAATTCGCGGATTTTGCGGATTGCGAGTTCTCAAATTCGCAAAATTTGCGAACGCCAGATTCGCAAAATTCGCCCATGGTTACTAATAAGGTTAATAAGGCATCCTGGGGTCAGTGATCAAATTAGGTACTGTAGATTCCGCAGTTATGCGTCAACTGCTGCTCTCTGGCCTAAGGTGATCTCTAGCACTAATTTCAAGCTGGGAGAAGGGGGGCAGAATTCAATTAGAATATCTTCATCACCTCTCTGGGTTTGTTTGAGAGAGGCTGGGATTTTCCACTTATTAATCCACATTCTAGGTGCTCCCATAAGAAATGCTTAACTTTAGGTAGTGGAAACAGATCCAGAAGGCAGATCTCTGCTGCATAAGGCAACGAGTGTGCCAATACTTAATTTGGTACTTCTACAATCTGGCGCTGATAATCTTGCAGGCCTGGGCAATCCCACACCATATGTGCAAATCTTACGTTACGAATATCGTCGCACGCACTGCATCCCATTTGGGGATGCAGTGCACGCAACTAAATTGGTTTTATTTATTTATATGTTTACTTACCTGTAAACCTCCGTAATCCATAGTTTACTACCCCGCACCCTGCCCCTCCCCTTCCCCACGTCACCGCCCGGCAGGTACTCCCACTACTGACCGCAGCTGAACCCAGGGTCATTATTTACAAAGCTATCGCAGCCAACAACCCAGCTCATCTTTCAGACAAGTTCACCATCTCTGGTGGATCTCACCACTCAAGCAGCCAGGACACCATTAGACTGCAGACCAGGAATTGTAAAAAAGTATAAGCAAAACAGGAGGCTTTGCGCTTTCTATGGCCCGAGAATATGGAACAATAGCCTGTATCCATCAAAATCGCCCCGGGGTTACTCCAACAATGATGGTCCATTATAGGGAAAAGCTGAAGAATATCCTCTGTAAAGACAAATACATTACCAGTCCTCAATCTAGCTTTCTCTCCCTTACTTGTTGACTATATGCGCATCTTTAACCTTGCATATAGATTCAGTGCTTTTGGCTACGTTTACACCATACAAATACCACATACATACATATATATCTACAGTTTCCCAGAGTATGGGAAACACCCACAAGCTGCAAATGATGTGTGAATGCTACAATCTGTTTTTTTTTTTGTAAGACTTTATTTGTATTTGACAATTATACATTACATCATTTGCGTGTATAGAGGACAATGTCACACCTTTAGTCATCCCGGTGTTCGTGATACACAGCTATTCAGCCGACAACCTCCCGGTCCGGCAGCAATTATAATGGTGGTGCGTCAAGTTTTCAATCGGTGTATACAGAAATATTAGTCTTACTTTTTAATTTATGTTAAATTAAAACAGAACTATAGACTCATCAGGAATTATGAACAGTTCAATAAAGCTTCAATGCACGGACATTCATTTATAACGGTGGGGCGTTACTGATGTACTACGCTGCATTCTATCCATGAGTTCCCCATGGTCTCCTACCACCACCCCCATATCCCTCCCCACATCCTATTCTGAGTATGTATTAGATCCCGAGTTCATCCTCCTCATCAGAGCTATCCTCTCCCTCCTCCGGCAAAGGTTCACACAGTTCACCTCTATACTTGTTCCAGGGTAACCAGATTCTGTTCCACTTGCGCGGGTTGGCCCTTATTTTGTAGACCGCACGCTCGGTAACCATCAGTGTATCCATGTGTTTGCACCACTGTGCTAATGTCGGTGTGTCTGCCGCCCCCCATTTCTGTGCTATATCGCGCTTGGCCACCATCGCTCCTATCACCACCCACTGTTGACCTTGTCTAGGCAGATCTGTACTCCCCCACCCATTCAACAAGCAAACTCTCGGGTCTGGTGTAAGTGAGACTTCCAGTGTTTGTGAAATGGTTCTCATAATTCGCCGCCAGTATTCGCTAATGACCGGACATCCCCAACGTGTGTGTAGGAGCGTCCCTTCCTCTCTACAGCCTCTCAGACAGTCGGGATTCTGCGCTCTATGTATTCTATACAAGGCGGTTCTTGTGCAATAGACCCTATGGAGTATTTTGAATTGTACCAGACGGAATCGGGCCGATACTCCGGCCTCTCTCGGGGATGCCAGTGCAGCATTCCAGTCTGTTTCGTCCATTTCTCCCAACTCCGTCTCCCATTTATCCCGTAATTTAACTAGTGGGTCCGGTAGATTATTTAATAGTTTTCGATAAGTGAGTGATGTAGCTCCTGTTTGCATATAGTCAGTAAGCAGGCGGTCTTCTAATGGAGATGATTCAGGGACTTTAGTCCCCGGCTCTATGGCCGTCATCAATGCGTGTCTGATCTGTATATACCTATATGTCTCACTGGATCCTAGGTCGTATTGTTGTTGTAGGAGTGAGAGCGGGATCATACCAGTACTCGTCCCTAGGTCTCTCACTGTGGAGATTCCTATGTTGTCCCATAGGGTAAATCCTTTGCTATTTCTCAGGCAACCCAGTGCTTTAGTATCCCACAGGGGTGTAAGTTTGGTTATAACATCCCCCCATTTTAATCTTGCCTGCGCCTTATGCCATAATATTACCGTGTGCTTCGTCGGGCCTATCAATTTAGACAACAGACGTTTATTATATAGTGGTGCCAATAGGCTGTGTGTTCCTAATTGGGTTCTGTCAGCCATATATGCCGGGTCATCTTGTGGTGCGTGAAGCCATTGGTTTATCACCTTAAGTTGGGACGCCCAGTAATATAACTGTAAATTTGGCAGTGCTATCCCACCGTCGTACCATCCGCGGTTAAGTTTTATATGAGCCACGCGAGCCGGGCGTTGTCCCCATAGCAAACCCGAGAGGACTGCCGTCACCTTCTTAAAATATGAGGGTGGGACAAGGGTCGGTGTGTTCTCCAATATATATAAAAAACGCGGAAGTGCCTTCATTTTAAATAAAGCCGCCCTGCCCAGAAGCGTCAGTGGTAAATTCGCCCAGTGCCTTGTATCTGCTTTTAATCGAGTGAGAGGGGGTAGTAAATTCTGCATAAAGTAGTGTGAGGCATCTCGGGTTACATAAATGCCTAGGTATTTAAACGAGGGGTGTGCTATGGTCAGTTGGCATTCGCTGGGTATAGGCGGCAGGGGACCCTTCAGTTCATAAATAATTGATTTTGACCAATTTATGGTGTACCCTGAATAAACACCGTGTGCATTACACAGGTCAAGTAGAATAGGAATACCTGCAGGCGGATCAGACAAGTATATCAACATATCATCAGCATAAAGGGAGACCCTGTCTTCCCAATGATCCCCCCAACTTACCCCCTTTAACAAAGGAGTGTCTCTAATGATAGTCGCTAACGGTTCCAGAGCCAACGCAAACAGCAGAGGAGAGAGAGGGCAGCCCTGCCTCGTTCCTCTAGCCAGTGGCATGTCACGTGAAATGTGGCCATTTGCCGTCACATGTGCCACAGGTTCTGTATATAAGAGTTTTATCCACGCTATGAATTTAGGGCCGAAGCCCATGTGCGCTAGAACTGCGAAAAGGTATGTCCACTCCACTAAATCGAATGCCATCTTGGCGTCAAGCGAAAGAATGACCGCTGGTTCTGACAGTAGGGGGGCACGCGCTAGCGCGCCATGGACTCTTCGGAGGTTAAGTGCCATGCTCCTGTATGGCATAAAGCCAGATTGGTCTGGATGGATCAAGTGGGAAAGGTGGGGGATCAATCTGGTAGCCAATATCTTTGCCAGTATCTTGGCTTCCGCGTTAAGTAACGAGATTGGTCGGTATGAGGCACAGTCTGCTGGTGGCTTACCCGGTTTTGGGATGGCAACTATAGTGGTCAACCGCTGATCCATGGGCAGGACCCCCTGTTCCAGGCTTCCGCTCGGTCTACACTAGGGGCACCGACGGACAGAGCGGGGCCTCATTCTCCCGAGCGGTTGCCGGGTGAGGTGAGGTTGTCACCCACAAAAAGCTGGGAAGAAGTCTTGCCTCTCTTCCTCCAGTAAACATTGGAATGCAAGGTTCCTGGTAGATATGTGACTCCTTATAAGCACATATATTTTTGTTCCTCATATCACTAATCACTGTTAGCTGCAGTAGCAACTAAATATGAAAGGTCCTGAAGAAAGCCGGGGTAGTTCCCCATCAGTCTGAAACATGTCGACCATCTTGCCTAGCGCCGCGGGGTAGTACTAACATTTCACTACCCGGCGTATTTTTAAACTGTTGACACTTAGACTTCTTTTTTGAAAGTATCCTTAGTCCTAGTAGTCAATTTTACCCAACACTATCACCTGAGCACTGCACTTTATGAACACCATTATGTTGAGGAACGATTTACATATAGTATTGTTTTTATCCCGGCACTATAAAACCGGGTGAGGTTTTGGATACTTTTTTTTTTTTTTTTAACTTTTTATTAGGAAACCTCAGGATTACATCATGTGCAAAGCAAGGAAGGGCCAAAAGGCCATCATACATTATCATCAGATGTCAAAATATCTTGCAACAAAGGATAACCACACTGCATTGCATTTTGCGATGCAAGGCGCACTACGAAATTCGTTTTATTAATTAAATTGTTTACTTACCTGCAATTATCCATATGCCGGTTTTTAGAAACCTCCGCGCTGCCCCTCCCCCTCCCCACCCTCCTGCCCCACCGTAACTCCCTCCACGAGCCGTCGCTGGCGGGAGGTAAGGGCGATCGGCGGAGCCGGGCTTCTATGCGGCCATTTTGGCCGCCGTCTCGGCTCCTCCTCCAGGTTTTGGATACTTATCTAGTCCCATATGATGATAATCCGCCAAATGGGTGGGCTGATGGGATTTATCCAAACCCCAGTGACTTAACAGTCTTTTTTCACCTACACATAGATCCAATTGTTTCTCAGTCGCCTGTACAGAAACACACCACCCATAGACCTGTTCTACCCTTTTGTGTGTTATATATCTAGAATATGGGGAGTGAGTAGTCAGGTCTTTAAATATTCCCCTTGACCCTCCACACTTTTGTTTTTTAAGTATCCTTGAACATCGCCAATAATGGCTCACTGAGTGTGTCAGACATTGTTTGATACCATTCAACCGGGATCCCGTTGGGGACCACTGCTTTTCCTGTGTGAAGTGTGTTAATTGCTGCTTGAACCTCTTGTACTGTCAGGTCTGCCTCCAGTTCCTCCACTGCATCATGAGGCAGGGTTGGGGTGTGAACCGGTTGGAGAGCCAGCGTCGCAGCAGCCTCCGTAACTACCCTTTCAGGAGTGTATACCTCTTGGAAATGATCCGCGAGGAGATCAATTATTTCCGACGGGTGCGAGTGTAGTGTCCCACTGTGGTCTGCCAATTGTAGTATAGTCCTGTTACCTTCTTTTCTCTTGTCTAGCCAGGCCAGCAATTTACTGGCCTTGTCTCCTATATCCTATATTCTATTCGCTGTTGCTGTTATATTCTCCATCATTTGTAGACGGATATGATCAGTGTGGGCTTGTTGGCTTAGTGTAAGTGTGTGTAGTGTTTCCTCCATCGGGTGTTCCATGTGGGCTACATTTGCTATCTCTAGGTCCATCTCTAGGTCCCGCAACTCCTGCTGCTGCATGCGTTTATGTCCCGTTATTGTAGTAATGGCATGACCTCTCAAGACCGTTTTGTATGCTTCCCATAAAGTAGTAGGGGAGGATACCGAACCAGTATTTTCGGCGAAATAGTGCCGGGTCGCCTTTTTCAGTTCTTTCCGTACATGTGGTACCCCGGATAGATTGGATATAGTCTTCTGCGCAACCTTCCAGAGCATGAGATGTTTAGTAGTAAGGGGGAATGATATGAAACACCCCTGGGCCTAATCTGCACATCACTAATTGTAAGTTGACCGTACCCCAGTGTAAGGAAGTAGTCTATACGGGACAGACTATTATGGGTTGCCGAATAATAAGTGTATTTCCGATCCTCAGGGTAAAGGTGCCGCCAAATGTCCACCAGCCCTTGTGCATCAATGAATTCTTGAAAGCGGGACGGACCAGACACGTGTGCTCTGACCGGGTATCTATCCTGCGTGTTGTGTGCCACTGCGTTGAAGTCTCCCCCCACCACCAGGTCACCTTCATGGAGATCTAACAGTAATTTCCCTAACTCGAGTAGAGTGGTCGCGTGCAGTGCCGGCGGAATGTATACCGAGACCACGTTGAGTGGTTTGCCCTCCCACTGTCCAATCGCCACAGCAAAGCGGCCATGTTCATCGGTTCTCGTGGAATGCAGTATAAAACGGGATGCCTTTTTCATCAGTATACCCGTTCCACGAGATCTGGAGGTAAAGTCTGAGTGTACCACCATACTGTATCCCCTTCTGTCCAGTGCCTTGCTCGCCGTTCCCACTAGGTGTGTTTCTTGAAGAAGGATTAAATCTGGATTCAGTCTCTTAATCCCCTGCAAGACCAGCCCTCTCTTTATCTTATCCCCAAGACCTCTCACATTCCAGGACATCACTTGTGTTGGAGGTATCGGACCTGTGCTTATATTCTCATGTTGAGGAGTAGATTGTGAGTCGCGTGCCATGCATACCTATCAGGTTTAGTCTGTACATTCCAACATCTACGTGCCATAGTACTCGGTACATACCCCTGCAATCTTTCAGTTCGCCGTGTTGCCTATTATTTCCCTGAGTCAAACAAAACGAAGAACCATGAATCCCCCCCACACCCGAACAACCCCCCTCCCTGCCCCCCTGCTATACGGACTCAGAACTGCCCGCCCCCCCAACTTAGCATAGTGCCTGTCCCATACCCCACACCAAATACTTGCTCGCAGGGGTGAAGAGTCTCCGGAGCCGGTGGCCCCTCATACACTCCATGGAAGTCCTCAGCCCAGTGTCCTGTAGCCGGCCCCCAGGCAGAATCCAAAACTAAGAAGCAAAATTGGTATGTCCTTTATGAAGATTAGTGTCCCTTGCTGGTGCCTTCTTCCATCGTGTCTTCATCTTGTGAGTTGTCTTCTTCCGTCCTGTGAGACGTCTGCGAGCCCTCTGGGAATCCCACATTTTTGTCCTTTTTTGATCTGTTGGATCTACGAGGTTGTGTCGCGGGTCTCCACCCATCAAGCCAGTCTCTCGCAAGGTCAGGTGTATCAAAGAACCACGTTTTATTGTCCGATACCACCCTCAATCGCGCCGGAAAAAGCATGGAGTAGGGGATCTCTCTCGCCCTCAGTTCCTTCTTAACCTCCAGAAATGTCCTTCTTCGGCGCACAACTTCCGCCGTATAGTCCGGGAAAAAGGCCAGAGTGGAGTTGAGGATCTTCACCGGAGGGGACACCCTAGCTGCCTGCAAAATGGCGTCTCTGTCCCGGAAGTTGAAGAGCCGAGCCAAGATGGGTCTCGGCGCCGTTCCCTGCTTAGGTTTGCCCCCCGGAACTCGATGTGCTCTTTCCACAGAGAAAAAGGCAGACAATCCTTTGGGTTGGAGCTCTTTTTTAATTAGGTCTTCCACGTAGAGATCAGTTGCTCTAACACCTTCGGATTCCGGTACGCCAAGAATCCGTATGTTGTTCCTTCTTGAGCGACCTTCCTGGTCATCCAGCTTTTCCCGCAATGTTCTGTTCTCTATCGCCAGTTTTTGCATCTCTGTCTGGAGCTCAAAGACGTCCTCCACTAGGGACTTCGTGACCACTTCCATCGATTTCACTTTCTCAGACATTTTCTGGAAGTCGGCACGGATCAATGTGATCTCAGTAGAGATTGAGCCCACGGTGGCCTGCACTTGAGTCAGTGTCTTCATGACATCGTCCAATGTCGTTTTTTGTGTGTTCGCCCCTTCCGCCATCTTGCCGGCTTGGGCCGACGGGGAGGATGATGCCCCACCACTGGCAAATCGATCAATTCGGGTCTGCGTGGCGCCCCCTCTCGCATTCTTTCCAGCCATTATCACCCCTTCGTATCCTAGAAGCCACACCGGGTATTCCGCCCAATCGTTCGGGGCGTCATGGAGGATTGGTGTGTAGGCGGTCAACACCTGTCTCCATATGTGTGTGGCGGGCCACCTCCTCCCCGCGCGCTCAGTCCTTGGTTTATGATTCCTTCAGCGGGTCAGGTGCCGGTGCTATGAGGCCAGAGGTTCCACTCTCAAAAGTTGATCTCGATGGGGAGGCGACGGTGTTCAAAGGCAGTCAACTCGTTGAGTATTATGCACCAAGATGGAGGACCAGTCCTTTGTTCTCCTTAGGTTTCGGTTTCACCTGTCTGCCGTCCGGAGGAACTTTCTTCTGATCACTTGGAGAACGGCTCCTTAAATGTAGTCGTGGCTACTGAAGACAGTTGAACAAGTCTTGCCGCTTACGAGCTCATGAGCCACTTCAAGGATTGCGGTCGTGCATTTCCGGTGGAGACGAACCGAGCCTCCCTCGTCTCTTGTCGGCCGACAGTTCAGGACACGTCCCGGCTTCTCATGGCCAACCAGGCCTCAATGTCGTCTCGACGTATTTTCTGTTTCCAGTGTCGGACAGACTTCGGAGTTGCTGCCCTGGGTCCCGCCCGGTCCTAGGCTTCGGAACCCTCCGTTAGAGCTTCTTTTCTGCACGGATAAGTGGTCGGATATTAGGAGAGGCCGTCCGGTCTACGGAGCTCCTCTGTTAGGCTGCCGCCATGCTCGGCTGCTAGCCACGCCCCTGAATGCTACAATCTTAATTGAATGGATGTAATCAAAATGCTGTGGGACATAATGCCCAGAGAGGTCAGAAATCAATTGACAGCCACAGCCAGTTGACTACAGCAGTCTCCAGGCAAAATATATCGCCCACTGTTAGGGATGCTTAGAGGACTGCAATAATAGATGTGTGTTTCACAGAAAAGAAGTATGAAAACAAACGATTGTAGCCAAAATAAGGGTAAGTCATCTGTTGATTATTTGGGTCTATTGAAAGATGTAGTTGATCCTTCTTCTGGGGCTGTAAATGCTACTGAAACTGTCCACGAGTCAGTGGGACCAGTCTTCTTTCAAGGGTTGCTGCTAAAGTTGCAAGAACAATTTGAAAATGCTGTGTGGGTTGAAAAAACAAGAACTTGTTGTTATTTGTTTTGGTGGCAATGACTGTCTGGACATCCCCAAAGCACGAATCCACAGAAATAAAAGTCTCCACAAATGCTATTTTTTCTGCAAACGGGCAGAGGGATGGCTAGAGGTAGACAGGGAGGCAGAAGAGCTGGGAGGTGCCAGGGGCAGGGAAGGGAAGGAAAGAGTTTACTCCATATTGAAATATCTTGTTTCAATTATTGTCAGTTTGAACAATGGAAATAAGACAACCCACATCAGTGGAACACCAGAGCTACATGATCTGAGGAGTTTCCTCCTATCTCCACCACTCCCTTCTCAATACCAAAACCCACCCTTTTAGGACAGCCCAAATGGAATCTACTACTTCATGCATGCCTTTAATCCTTGTAGATCTAAAAGGCTATTTGTTCAATGTGTTATTAATGAAAGCCCACCTCACGCCTCATTGTCACTGTAGTTAATCTGGCAGCTCTGAAAACCTCCAAATTACCTTATCCCTGGCTGAATTTGGCTGGCCATCTTTATAGTGAGAATTTTTGGTTGGTTCATTGTGTGGCTGTATCAGGAGGGGGCAGGTGGTGGGCTGCAAGAAGTCAATGGAATGATTGTCAACACACAAGGAAGTGGCCTGGTCCAAAAACTGTTAGTGTGCCGTAACTGAACTAGAACCCCAAAACCATTAGTAACACAAGAAGTGATAACCCTAGGCTGGTAAAGAAATTCCCATCAGCCCACCCATTTGGTGGAGTGTCGTCATGTGGGAGATGTCATCAATCCAAATCTCAGACAGTGCACCTAGTGATGGTGCGGAGATGGATTATCATGATGTAAATCCAGACCACTGGGCTTCACTGGTGATGCTAATGGGGTGCAGTGCAAGTGAAAAAATTAAAGTGAAAAAAGTGAGAATAAAATTGACTCCAAGGACCAAAATTAAGTTTAATCAGGATGGTACTAGGGTCAATATTAAAAATGCCCAAATAGTTTGAAATAATAACTATATATAGGCAAAGTGAGTGGAGGTCAACATGTTTCAGCTAAACTGACTATTGGTCTAAGCTTTCTTCAGGACCATTGGGAAACTGCGACTGCAAATCTAAACAAAAACGTAGTGACTGTTCACGCTATATACGCTGGATAAATCCTACCAGTTCCTCTGAGCCCAGATGTGTACTGGAGGGAATCCAGATCTTTCAGTATCTCCTATAAAAAGAGGAGGATAAGCGTGCATCAGAAGATATAGTGTGTAACGGAATTAAGGAAACAAGAACAAGTTACTAAGCACACAAACACTGCGGTGAGAAGATCTCTCGCCGCTGATAGAACACACAATCAGATCCTGTCTATGTTAACACGTGTATACAATCACGCACATGAATAAAAGCGTAATGACTTACCCAGCATTATGTGGGAGTACGCCTCACCTCACCCGGCACCCACTCGGGAAGAAGGAGGCCCCGCTCTAGTTAGGATGGAAAAAGAGGAGGATAAGCGTGCATCAGAAGATATAGTGTGTAACGGAATTAAGGAAACAAGAACAAGTTACTAAGCACACAAACACTGCGGTGAGAAGATCTCTCGCCGCTGATAGAACACACAATCAGATCCTGTCTATGTTAACACGTGTATACAATCACGCACATGAATAAAAGCGTAATGACTTACCCAGCATTATGTGGGAGTACGCCTCACCTCACCCGGCACCCACTCGGGAAGAAGGAGGCCCCGCTCTAGTTAGGATGGAAATGTGAAAAAAGAACCTCAGAAGAATAGCAGAGGGACTTATACCCAAATTGTTTACATTCCCAGTAATCTCCTAACAAAACCTAGTTGTAAAGAAAAAAGACTCAACCTAATTTACAGCTCATGGCCAAAACTATGCAGGAAAAAAGTTAACAAGAGTCTCTGATTAAAGTCACAACTCAAAAAGAGCTCTTATGGCGTTAAGATGGCTAAAAACGGCTCCTAATAGAGTAAGGGGCATCAAGATGTATTGCCCTACCTTTCCGTCGGTACCTCTACACCAGCGTCCGAGAGGGAGTGGAGGTAACTGACTCTTGGGCGCGCATGTCTATTTATATCCGCGTTAATGAAATGATTAGCCACAGCTGTGTAAGGGATTGTGGAATCGCCGCGCTAATGAGACACTACGGCTGATCTGCGCATGCGCTATCTGTCTTAGATAGACTCCGCATGCGTCGACTTGAGGTTAGTTGATGTCAAGCCGCGCAAGCGCTGTATAATCCAACCAGATGGAGTGCGCTGATTAGTTACAGCTAAGTGAGGGATTGTGGCATCGCCGCGCGAATGCGGCTGATCTGCGCATGCGCTCTGTATCTTGAATAGACTACACATGCGTCGACTTGAGGTTGATTGTTGTCGAGCCGCGCATGCGCTGTATGATCCGATCAGCTGGACTGCGCTTGCGCTGATGCTAGGTCGCTGATGGTAGTGCAGATCCTCGCGCGCATGTGTTGGTAGACTACTGTACAATACTGGACCAATGTTAGAGCCGTTGATTCTACAGTATGTACGCTCCTGGTTACTAATAAAATTGACTATAATGAGTATACCAGAATTAAACTCAATGTGTGTGACAAAGCATATATTTGTATAGCGCCACACCCTGGACTGAAGCATATATTTATGTATATGTGTGTAGCGCCAAGCCAAGGGCTGAAATATGGAACAATGTATCAGGTTTAATAACGAAATGGACCAAGATATAATCAACTGGAAGTTTGTCGAATTGCACATGCGCTGTGAGATCTGGTCAAATGAACAGCGCATGTGTTGATGTCAGATCGCAGATGGTAGTGCAGACCCTCGAGCGCTTATGTACTGTAATGCATGAACCAGAATTAAATTCAATGTACGTAACTTAGTCATATATTAATATAGCGCAACACCGAGGGCTGTAATGCGGAACAGTGTACCAGGTTTAATAAAGAAAAGCACCAAGATACAGTATGGGATTTATAAAATTCAGGATCCCAATTGAATTCATGTGATGCAACGATCACGAGATACCAGGACTAGTTGATTACAGCAATGTCCATGGTATGTCATCGTTTAGGCCTTGTATGTGACTCTTCAGAAGGAAGACCCACTTCTGTTCCTTCTTGAACAAGAATTTGGACACGTCACTGATATGTGCTGGAATAAATGGCTGTTCGAGTATGACCCATTTCATCTCATCCGCAGTATGTCTATGGTCTAGAAAATGATTTGTTAATTTAGTGGCCTGTTTCCGACATCTAATGGTGCTTTTATGTTCCCCTATTCTTATTTTGATCTTGCGGGTGGTGTAGCCGACATATCTTAAGGAGCAAGGACAGGTTATCATGTAAATGACATTGTCAGTGTTACAATTTGTGTGTTTCTTAAGTAACCATGTCTTGCCTCCCATCTTCGGGAAAAATAGATAAATCTAGGAAGGGAAGACTTCTTCGGGAAAAATAGATAAATCTAGGAAGGGAAGACTTCCCTTCCTAGATTTATCTATTTTTCCCGAAGATGGGAGTCTTCAGAGTGAGTTGTTCACAAAACCTATGGCGAGAAACTCTCTCTTGTCATTCAGCAGCCACCACCCACGTTCCCTGAGGGAGAACCTTCCTGTGGGCCAGTTCCTCCGAGTTAAGAGGAACTGTTCATCTAAAGAACTATTCAAAAAGCATGCAATTGTATTAGCCACCCACCTAGAGGAACGCCACTACCCTAAGCACCTTGTGAACAAAGCATGGAAGCGTGCCTCGAATAATAACCGCGAGGCACTAATTGAAAGACGTCCACCGAAACCACCAACTGAACGACTGACATTTGTCAGCACATTCAATACAATGTCCAACTCTGTCCAAAAACTGGTCCGTAAACACTGGGCGATTTTGAACAGCACTGATGCAAATCTTCCGTTACCATTGTTTGCATTCAAAAGGGCACCTAGTCTGCGTGATACCCTTGTCCATACAAGACCAAGGACAACCAGGACTGACAGTTCAACAACCTTATGGAACCTTCCTCCGGTTTCTGGCCATCACCCTTGTGGGTCATGTAGTGTTTGCCCCCAGACTGAAACAAGCATTGGAAATGCAATAGGTCTCGCAGCATTAGAGTTAGTGCTTTTAGAATTGTTTATGGGTTTTTTTGTAAATCTTTAGCATTTTTGTTTCCTGTAGCCAATGCTAAAGAATTAAAAAAAAAAAGCCATAAACATTTCTAAAAGCTCTAACTCAAATGCTCCGAGACCTATTGCACTGTGTGAGGGTGAGGGGTTGAGGGTGAGTGAGGGTGAGTGAGGGTGAGGGTGGGTGAGGGTGAGTGAGGGTGAGTGAGGGGTTGAGGGTGAGTGAGGGTGAGGGGTTGAGGGTGAGTGAGAGTGAGGGTGAGTGAGGGTGAGTGTGAGGGTGAGTGAGGGTGAGGGTGAGGGTGAGTGAGGGTGAGGGTGAGTGAGGGTGAGGGTGGGTGAGGGTGAGTGAGGGTGAGGTATTGAGGGTGAGTGAGGGTAGAGGGTGAGAGAGGGTGAGGGTGAGTGAGTGTGAGGTGTTGAGGGTGAGTGAGGGTGAGGCGTTGAGGGTGAGTGAGGGTGAGTGTGGGTGAGTGTGAGTGAGGGTGAGGTGTTGAAGGTGAGTGAGGGTGAGTGTGGGTGAGGGTGAGGGAGGGTGAGGGGTTTAAAATGTTACTCAACAAGTGATTAAATTGCATCCTAAAGTACGTAACAGCTTTTTACTAACAGAGCCCCTTCTATCACTCAGAGTAAAATATTTATTGAAAAGTTGCAATTTGCACTTAGCACAAAAAAGTCTATGTGCACACTTATAATAAAAGGTGCCCCTCTTTTATTATGTGCATTCCGGTGATGATAAGGTTTTTTTCAAGCACAGACAAAAAGCCAGTCCACATTTCATCAATTTGGGGCATTATTACTGCCTATGTAACTGTTTAATCTCATCGGCAACAGCTTGATATCAGACTGTAACGACCAAAAGATAACCAACTAATATTTGCTATGGGTCTGCCATTGTGTTGCAACTGACTTTGAGCTGGAAACATGTTTTGTTGAAATCTGTAAACTATGCAGCAGATGGCGGAATACATTGGCTAGTATAAAATAAATCCAGAAGATTGAAAATACCGCAGATGGCCGCCGACGGACCGTAGGAGGCAGCAGCTCCTGTCCACTCTCCTGAGGTGAATACGGATGCTTCAGAATGAATTGGAGTCTGGATTTATTGCTAGAAACTGCAAAACCCTGATTAGTGAAGAGTAAAGAGAAGGAAAAAAGGAGCAGCCATATCGGCCCATATTGATGGGGAGAAGAAAACTGAAAAGTGACATCAGAGCATGTTTATGATCTTTCCGGCTTGGGCCAGGGGGTTTAAGTGGTCTGCATCGCAAGCACTGGCGTACCTCGAGAAAGAATACTGGAGTTTGCGGTTGTTAACAGGGGCGCCAATAGAAGGGGCAATACAGCGAGCACGGAAGACTTGGCATGAAAGAAAGAAATATATGGCCTTAAACCCGACACGAGCTGCCAAGGATATGTCAGAGGAAGAGGAGTCTTTGATTAGTGAGAGCGAGAACCCTTCGGTGGCCCTTAAAGTAAGGACAAGACGCAGGGCACAGCTAAGAAGGGAGGCCCTAAAAGAACGTGAAGAGCCGAGAATCTCTGTGGCAGAGAGAAGGAAACAAGACAAGGCCACGGAGAAGAGGAAAAAAAAAGAGGCACTAAAAAAGGGCGCCGGCAGGAATTTAGAGGCAGGCTTGGCAAAAGCGAAAGAAGCATCCCTCCGCCAACAGACATTGTTTCAAACATTTCCGGGGCTTAGAGCTGAGGGCACCCCCGACATACCTGGTACGGGTGTCATGAGCGGCGATTGCAGTGTTCTGACGGAGGTTACAGAACAACTTCCCGGGGCGAGGTTTGTAGAGGATTCTGGCCAATCACAGCCCGGGATGGAGTCTGCTGATGATCCTATTGGAGGAGGGAGAATGGAGTCTCCTGATTGGATTCCTGGTCAAGGTCAGGCGGAAGTGCGGGACAAGCTAATCGAGGTACCGGGTTGCGCTGAGAATGCGGGAATTTCTAAAGAAACCAGCTTGGCAGTAAACACGGAGCAGAACCAGAGTCAGCTGACAATAACGTCGTCAGTGCCGGCCATGGTGGAGGGAAGGAATATGAATATGAACAAAACCCAGGCAGGCTTGGGAGATGTTGGTACGCCCTCAGATACAGAACATCCGATTGCTATCTGTGAGAAAACGGGTGGAATGAGGGAAATGAGCAAGCCGTCCAGTCGGGGGGTAATAGAGCCTGTACCCCTATTGACAGCAGTGGCAGAGCTGGTAGGTAAGGAGCAAGAGGGCGTGTCTGGCTCAAATAAAGGCATCCCTGACCCAAAAGAGATCCCTTCACAGCTGGATAGCAATAAAGGAGTAACAATTATGTCTGAACCTATGATTATCGTTATGAGTGATGCTGCTACTATAAATGAAACCGCCTCATATACCCTTATACATAGGAAAGATGAGGGGGCTAGTAAGGACAACACCATTACTATGATTGTGGAAGGGCTGCAGGATAGCTCCCAAGGAATTAACAGGAGGGTAGATGAACAATATATTGATGGAAAAGCTGTTTCTCTCCCAGTAGTGACCGGCTCACCCAGTGATGACTGTTTCTTTACTGGCAACGATGATGATAGGGAAGAGGTTGAATCTGAGGGGCCAGATGAGCTGACTCCTAATCTATCCTCTGATAAGGCAGATACAACTGCGGAAAGTGTATCAGATTCAGAGACCTCACAGATAGATACATCAGAACTAGAGTCTGAGCCAATTCAAGAGCATAATACTATATTAAAACGAAACCTGGGGTCCAAGCTGAGTAGAAAAAAGGATGCTAAGAGAAGGACTTGTAGAAGAACAAAGAAAAGAGGGAGTGCAATACAATCCGGGGTGGCGAAAAAACTGGACTGGGATCATGCACCAACTTCACAGATGCATCCTGAAGGCGCAGTTGGAGGTGTTGATCAACCAAACAGATCACAGCCCCAGACGCACTTATGCCCACAGATACAGGAAAATAATAATGCGGCAAACTTTGAGCTTTTGTTCTCAACTCTAAAGCAGATCCAGGGAGAGGCTCGTCAGGAGAGTCAAAGAGCGGAGCAGGCGAATAAAAAGATACAAGGGTCTCTACGCAAGGTGGATAAATTGTACACAGAAATGGCTGAGCGGCTGGCGGAGGTTGAGGAGAGGACAGGCAAAGTTGAGGAGGAAGTGGTAAAGTTACAGGAGTTCAAAGATGATCAAGAAAAAACGTCATCTGATGTCTTGTGGAAACTTGAAGACTTTGAGAACAGACAGAGACGGAATAATATAAGAATTTTGGGCGTTGATGAAGAGAAGGAAGGTTCGGACATAAGGGGGTTTGTTGTAGAGTTGCTGAAGGGAGCATTTCCAGAGCTTGATAAGTGGGACTGGGACAAAGAGGTGCAGCGCGCACATAGGTTCCCCTTAACGCAGAAGAAAGCTACAAATCAGAAAGCAAGGGCTATCTTAGTATATATTGGGAATTTTTTACTAAGAGAGGAAATAATCAAAAAAGCAAAGCCTACGGCTAAGCGTTCACACAAGGATATAACATTCTTTACCCGTCCGGATTTTTGCCACACGACTGTGGAGAGAAGGTGGCGAATGAGGCAGCTAATAACGCCCTTTCAGAACATGGGTTGTGAAGTGTACTTAATGTTCCCATGCCGTCTTAAAGTTGGTCATAACGGCCAGTTCAGAGTTTTTTTTTCAGAAGTAGTGGCACAAGAGTACCTGAATTACTTAAAAGAAACGAAAGCACAAAGAGAGGGAAAGACACAAAATGAGAGAGCATTAGCTATTAGACAAACAGAGTTTGTTACACAGAAAAAGAAACAATAAAATGTAAGAAGAATATAAGGGCGGAGCAGTACAAGAAAATGATATTAAGGATATAGATTGTTTAAAATGACACCTCGGGAGGGTGGGAGCGGAGAGGTCCTCTGGGGGGTATCGGCTGTCAGACAGAGGTCATCATTGACCTCTTTGCCAGTAGGGAGGGTGGGGGGGAGGGGTGCAGTCCAGGGGTGGGGGAGGGTGGGGAGGAACAGGGCACGGCAAGGCAAAAAAGGCAGAAAAGACAAAAAAAAAATACAAAGTTGTTAACGAAAGCAAAGGCAGGGGCAAGAGAAAAAGTAGACACAGAAAGATATAAGATGAGTGAAACCAGGTTGCAAAGAAGTAGAAGCATAAAAACAAAAAGATATAGAGCGATAAAGTTTGAGTACGAACATGAGTGTAACTGGGTAAATAATAGAACCATAGAGAATTATTTATGGGTACGAAATACGTAACATGGAATGTATGTGGGCTAAATGAAGCCCAAAAAAGACTCAAGGTGTCACTATTATTGAGGCAAATGAATGTAGACTTTATTTTTATTCAGGAAACACATGTTTTGAGTTCACAAGAGTTTCTTTTGAAGCAACTGGGTTTTCAGGTCTTGGTGGCTTCACATCAAAATGTTAAAAAAAAGGGGAGTGGCTATATTAACCAGAGATAAAAATATTTGCGTGAGGAAAAAGGCACAAGATCAATGGGGGAGATGGGCAATGGTGGAATGTAGGATTGATGGGGAGTGGACAACATTAATAAGTGTATATGGATCGACTGAGGATGACCCGGAGATCTTTCAGTATTTGGATGTTGAATTGGCTACTTGGGCTCCAAGAATTATAATGGCTGGGGATTTGAATATCAATGGGGCTGATGGTTTGGGCTTAGACTCATTAGGTAGCTACTGTGGTAGAAAGAAGCGGATGTGTCGTGCTCTACAAGAATTAGCAAAAAATAATGCTTTATATGATGTATGGGGGAAAAAAATGACAGGCAACAAGGGCTATACATATTATTCTGCCCCACACAAAATATGTGTGAGATTGGATTATTTCTTCGCTTCAAATGAAATTTTAACAGAATCCAGGATGGATAGGCTTCCCCGAATTTTAAGTGATCATAACCCGTTAATTCTTACGGTGAGAAAGCTAAAAATCATCAAGCAGAAAACTCAATGGACTTTTGAAAGAGCATTGCTATCGGAAGAAAAATATGTGGAGCATATGAAGTCATGGATAAAAGAATTCTTTGAGAATAATAGGGGTAGTACTTCTGTGGGTGTAGTCTGGGACGCATTTAAGTCGGGGGTACGGGGAGAGACTTTAAGCTTTAGTTTACATAGGAGAAAGCAGGAGCAGAGGAAGAATGCGGAAATAGCTGAGACAGTGCTGAAGGCTGAGGAGGGTTTAGAGGAATGTATTTTGAGTGGAACCCCTGTAGAAAATGCATATCTGAAATTATTAAAAGTGAAAAGTGAAGCCGAAGGAGAGATTGCTAGAAAAGCTGCAAAACTTTATACTAGCAAAAGAGAAAAATGTCACGAGTTTAGCGAAACAGTAGGAAGAACTTTAGCAGTTCGTACAAGACAGCAGGAAGCATTAGGTAGGGTGAGGGAGATTAAGGACTCCTCTGGCACGATACACACAGAGACGGGAAAAATTAGGGAAGTCTTTAGATCTTTCTATGAGGAGTTATATGAGGAGCCGATAAGGACTGATCTTGGGAAAATCAGGGACTATTTACATGACATTCCTATGGCTAGATTCACGGATGAGGAAGCAGATGGGCTAGATGAGATCTTTGTGGAGGAAGAAATAAAAAATGCTGTAGCAAATCTACCATCTGGAAAGGCAGCTGGCCCGGACACGATCCCAATAGAGTTTTATAAAGTATTCTGGGAGGTTTTAAAAACAGATATGCTTTTGACAATGCTAAAAGCACAAAGCGGGGACTCAATACCTAAGACTTGGGGTGGTGCCGAGATAGTCATAATTTTAAAAAAAGGGAAACCACCAGAAGAACCTGGCTCATACAGGCCTATTACGTTAATGAATACGGACACAAAAATCTTTTCAAAAGCATTAGCGACAAGATATGCTAGGATTATAGATAGGGTGGTGAGCAAAAATCAGCATGGTTTCATACCAGGGAGAGGTACCACCCACCACACGCGCAAAGTGATCACATTGCTTGATGCCGCAGCAGTCTCAGGGGACCCGATAGCAATTATGTTACTAGATGCAGAAAAAGCATTTGATCGGGTCTCCTGGGGCTATCTGTGGTTTACATTGGAAAGGGTAGGAGTCAAAAAGGGCTTTCTTAAGGCAGTACAAGCGCTATATGTAAACCCAGCGGCTTCGGTTAGGGTGAATGCGGGGGTCACTACACAATTCGCGATAATGAGAGGCACAAGACAGGGCTGTCCTTGCTCCCCATTGCTATTCGCAATGTATATGGATCCTCTAATCCGAAAAATAGAAGTAAGCCCCTTAATAAAACCCTTACCAACTCGGATGGGCCATTGTAAAATACTGGCATATGCCGATGATGTTGCAGTTATTACACCAGACCCAACGGAGGCTATACCCCAAGTAGAAGCGGAAGCCCTGAAATTTGGAAGAATTTCAGGTTATAAACTCAACACTACTAAGACGCAGATTATTAAGAACTGCCACACCCCCTGTACAGATGAGCGAGTAATTAAGTCTGGAATATATTTGGGGGTGAGCATATCGGCTGAGTTAGATACCTTAGCAGAAACAAATATAAATCCTTTAATAAATAAAGTACGAAAGGACTTAGATAGGATAGATAACTTGCACTTAACAATTCTGGGGCGGACTAACGTGATAAAAATGTTGGTGTTGCCAAAATTTTTGTATTTTTTCAGAGCTATCCCTTTATTATTTGAGAACAATTTGCTTAAGAGAATAGAAAATATGATTAATAGGTTTATATGGTCGAAGGGGAAAACCAGGAGAGCTCTCAGGTTTATGGTCTTGCCAAGGGAAAGGGGAGGATGGGCACTGCCAGATTTAAGGTTTTATTATTGGGCAGCAGTTTTTCAGAATATGCTGGGTCTGGTGGGTGGGGGAGAATATGAAGTAGGGAATGAGCTAGGTTCACTGGCAATATATGGTTTGGTACTAGGACCAGAAGTGGAAAATGTCTTGTTGAGGTTTACTGAACCCAGTTACTACAAAAGAACACGTTTTAAGACACTCATTGCCGTATATACTGTATGGAAAGCTTTTTCAAAAAAATTTGGGTTAGGCCGATATAATGCCTACACAAGATTGAAAGGAAATCCGAATCTATCCGAGGAAATTACTTCGGGGAGTGTATTGGGAGAATGGGAACGAAAAGGACTTAGAAAGGTGGGAGATATTTTGGGACAACAGGGAATCTACCAGTTTTCGGAACTACAAACTAAATTTGCATTAGATAGAAGGCAATTTTTTAAATATTTACAAATCAGGAGTTTTTTACATGATAAGAAGGGCGGCCTGTTAGGATTTAATAAAAATGTAATTATGGAAGTGATACAAGCAGGGGAGGACTGTACCATCAAGAGATTTTATGCAGAACTACTGGCTTCAAGAGAGGATGACATAGAGAAATGGGCAAGCAAGTGGAAACTTAGCTTGAACATTAGTGAGGAAACTTTTGATACTTCCTTAGAAATGGGATGCACACTGTTATGCTCAGCGCCCTTACAGGCACAACATTATAAAACATTATTTCATTTATATCATACGCCTGCAAAAATAGCTCAGTGGGGTGGCATAACGGGAATTAATTGTTTCAGGTGTGGGGATTCCGATGCAGATCTATTACATATTTTTGCAACATGCCCTTATTTACAACCATTGATAAAAAGTATTGAGGGTTTTTTCCAAAGCCTAGGAATAGATGTGACTATTACAGCTTCAATTATACTCTTGGGGGTAAAAGAAGAAGGGGAGGATCAACAACAGAGTAGCTGCAGAGTAGGCGAAATATGGGAATATTTTTTGTTCATGGCTATGGCAGTATTAAGACTTACTATTGCATCGGCATGGCTGGATCCTAAAGCTCCATCATACCACCAATGGCTGGCAAAATTGCTTTCAATTTATAATTTGGAGATAGAGATTTACGCAAGAAAGGGGAAAAAGGGTAGGAAAACTGGTAGGCAGATCTGGGGACCTCTTATTCGATGGAAGGATGAGAGTCTGAATTGAAGACTGGAGTTAGACATTTTGGTTAGAAGGAATCGGATAAAAAATGCTACTACTTTTCGCTATGCATTGAATTTACAAAACATTGTATTTCTTGCCTAATTTCTTTTATTTCTTTTCTCTTTTCTTTTCTTTGTCAACATGATTAGATATTTGTAAAGTAAATGCTATTGTCGTGCCCTGTTTGTAATGAAAAATATGGGAAAAACTTGCTAAAATAAAAGAAAAAAAAAAAAAAAGAAAATACCGCAGAAACAATAATTTGAGAGGTCCTGCTTACAGTACATAGTGTTGTGCAAATGTTATATTGAGAGATATATTGCTTATCCGTCAATGAAAACATTTTCATCTGAGATGGCTCATCCCCTGCCAACACCGATGGCCCTTCATTTCACTGTTTGGAAGCAGTACACGAAGACAAACTGCCATCTACACCTAGTTATGGACTCAGGATACAGGCTGCAGACACCAAGGACAAGAAAACGTCAACTTTCTAAAAGTGGCATGTTCGGAATTGTGACTTAAAATCCAACTTTATATAAACAATAGAATGAGATTGTGCACTGCGTAGGTTTTTCTGAATTTTGTTGGGATACCGTGCTCTAGAAAATCGTTCCCCACTCAGGAGCGTAACATACAATATCCGGGTAGCATCTTCACTACTGTGGAAGTGTCTTTCTGGGCACAGGTGTTTTGGTGCTGATAATTACAGCAAGGCTAAACAAAAGATGCTCGGAAACGGTCGTTGATTCATATGTCTTTAGTTTTCAAAACATCAATTTTTGATTTTTTTTGCCTTCTGTTATCGCTTCAAATAAACATGTTGAAGTATTTCATCATACATCTTCATAGTTATTACGTGTAGATTCCATCCCTATGCATTTTGGCACTGGGCCTTCGTTAGGGGAATATCTACAACAAATGTAAACAACCACTTTCACTATTGGGAACTTCCACTTAATAAATCACCACCACCTGCGCATGCTGCCATTCGTGGTGTAGCGTAACGCAGGTCTTACCGGATGTGGGTGCAAACTTCAAAGTGATCTGTGTGCTCACGGTGAAATTATCTGCGAACGTGTATTTGGGGGTGCCTCTGGGTGAAATTAAAAACGTAAACATATACCCGGAGTGATGGGAATGTCATGTGATCACGAAAGTGACAGTGAAAATTATATATTTGTCGTATGACGTAAAGAGTGCAAGTGCAAGTTTCAAATAAATCTGTGTGCTCAAGGTGCAATTATCTGTAAACGTGTGGTTGGGAATGTCTCTGGATGAAATTAAACACGCGAAAACGTGCCCAGAGCGGTGGAAGTATAATAGGTTCACAAGCGTTGCAGTGAAAATAACGCGCTTATGTTATGCGCGCCTTGCTGTTCAGACAACAAATACGTGTTAAATGCAACTACGGTGATGTGCTGCGACTTAAGGAGGGGTAATTTTATGCGCTTACCTATTCGCAAACTAGTGGTTCTGCACTCGTGGCTGCTGGCCTGCGACTCCGTGTCTGCTGTTGGGAGTCGAATCAGCGTGTGATGCAAGGGGGCGTGTTTAGATCCGGAAATGGCGTTGCGCGAGTGCTGTGTATAATAAAGTTATGTGCTGACAACCTGTCAACGTAACGTGCGTAAGAGATAGTGTAAGCCACGATAAAAACAATAATGAATAAAAAAGAGAAGTGACATATGTTGTTAATCGGACGCTCTGTGCGCTGGGCAAAATAATAATAAAATAAAAACAAGACGGAGGGAAGAGAGGGGAGGGGGGAGGAGAAATGCGACACGGCGGGAAGGGGAGGGACAACCACACAAGACGGAGGGAAGAGAGGGGAGGGGGGGAGGAGAAATGCGACACGGCGGGAAGGGGAGGGGGCGGAGCGGGTAAACCAAGACGGACGTGCACACGCTTTTAAGCTCAATGCGCATGCGCATTGAGCTTAAAAGTCACGGGCACTGCAAGGAATCGCCACGATTCCTTGCAAGTTGGATAAAGAGTGGATAAGTCCCAATACTCTCGCTTGCTCGATGCGCATGCGCATCGACAGGCGAGACCTAAAAACGACTACAGTCGATATAGGGACAGGCAAGACATGGTTACTTAAGAAACACACAAATTGTAACACTGACAATGTCATTTACATGATAACCTGTCCTTGCTCCTTAAGATATGTCGGCTACACCACCCGCAAGATCAAAATAAGAATAGGGGAACATAAAAGCACCATTAGATGTCGGCAACAGGCCACTAAATTAACAAATCATTTTCTAGACCATAGACATACTGCGGATGAGATGAAATGGGTCATACTCGAACAGCCATTTATTCCAGCACATATCAGTGACGTGTCCAAATTCTTGTTCAAGAAGGAACAGAAGTGGGTCTTCCTTCTGAAGAGTCACATACAAGGCCTAAACGATGACATACCATGGACATTGCTGTAATCAACTAGTCCTGGTATCTCGTGATCGTTGCATCACATGAATTCAATTGGGATCCTGAATTTTATAAATCCCATACTGTATCTTGGTGCTTTTCTTTATTAAACCTGGTACACTGTTCCGCATTACAGCCCTTGGTGTTGCGCTATATTAATATATGACTAAGTTACGTACATTGAATTTAATTCTGGTTCATGCATTACAGTACATAAGCGCTCGAGGGTCTGCACTACCATCTGCGATCTGACATCAACACATGCGCTGTTCATTTGACCAGATCTCACAGCGCATGTGCAATTCGACAAACTTCCAGTCGATTATATCTTGGTCCATTTCGTTATTAAACCTGATACATTGTTCCATATTTCAGCCCTTGGTATGGCGCTACACACATATACATAAATATATGCTTCAGTCCTGGGTGTGGCGCTATACAAATATATGCTTTGTCACACACATTGAGTTTAATTCTGGTATACTCATTATAGCCAATTTTATTAGTAACCAGGAGCGTACATACTGTAGAATCAACGGCTCTAACATTGGTCCAGTATTGTACAGTAGTCTACCAACACATGCGCGCGAGGATCTGCACTACCATCAGCGACCTAGCATCAGCGCAAGCGCAGTCCAGCTGATCGGATCATACAGCGCATGCACGGCTCGACAACAATCAACCTCAAGTCGACGCATGTGTAGTCTATTCAAGATACAGAGCGCATGCGCAGATCAGCCGCATTCGCGCGGCGATGCCACAATCCCTCACTTAGCTGTAACTAATCAGCGCACTCCATCTGGTTGGATTATACAGCGCTTGCGCGGCTTGACATCAACTAACCTCAAGTCGACGCATGCGGAGTCTATCTAAGACACATAGCGCATGCGCAGATCAGCCGTAGTGTCTCATTAGCGCGGCGATTCCACAATCCCTTACACAGCTGTGGCTAATCATTTCATTAACGCGGATATAAATAGACATGCGCGCCCAAGAGTCAGTTACCTCCACTCCCTCTCGGACGCTGGTGTAGAGGTACCGACGGAAAGGTAGGGCAATACATCTTGATGCCCCTTACTCTATTAGGAGCCGTTTTTAGCCATCTTAACGCCATAAGAGCTCTTTTTGAGTTGTGACTTTAATCAGAGACTCTTGTTAACTTTTTTCCTGCATAGTTTTGGCCATGAGCTGTAAATGAGGTTGAGTCTTTTTTCTTTACAACTAGGTTTTGTTAGGAGATTACTGGGAATGTAAACAATTTGGGTATAAGTCCCTCTGCTATTCTTCTGAGGTTCTTTTTTCATATTTCCATCCTAACTAGAGCGGGGCCTCCTTCTTCCCGAGTGGGTGCCGGGTGAGGTGAGGCGTACTCCCACATAATGCTGGGTAAGTCATTACGCTTTTACTCATGTGCGTGATTGTATACACGTGTTAACATAGACAGGATCTGATTGTGTGTTCTGTCAGCGGCGAGAGATCTTCTCACCGCAGTGTTTGTGTGCTTAGTAACTTGTTCTTGTTTCCTTAATTCCGTTACACACTATATCTTCTGATGCACGCTTATCCTCCTCTTTTTATAGGAGATACTGAAAGATCTGGATTCCCTCCAGTACACATCTGGGCTCAGAGGAACTGGTAGGATTTATCCAGCGTATATAGCGTGAACAGTCACTAAGTTTTTGTTTAGATTTGCAGTCACAGTTTCCCAATGGTCCTGAAGAAAGCTTAGACCAATAGTCAGTTTAGCTGAAACATGTCGACCTCCACTCACTTTGCCTATATATAGTTATTATTTCAAACTATTTGGGCATTTTTAATATTGACCCTAGTACCATCCTGATTAAACTTAATTTTGGTCCTTGGAGTCAATTTTATTCTCACTTTTTTCACTTTAATTTTTTCACTTGCACTGCACCCCATTAGCATCACCAGTGAAGCCCAGTGGTCTGGATTTACATCATGATAATCCATCTCCGCACCATCACTAGGTGCACTGTCTGAGATTTGGATTGATGACATCTCCCACATGACGACACTCCACCAAATGGGTGGGCTGATGGGAATTTCTTTACCAGCCTTGGGTTATCACTTCTAGTGTTACTAATGGTTTGGGGTTCTAGTTCAGTTACGGCACACTAACAGTTTTTGGACCAGACCACTTCCTTGTGTGTTGACAGTTATAATAAGGGCGCAAGTGGTCTTGGTCGTTAAATATGCCCTGTTGACCCTCCACACATTTATCCTCTGTCAATGGAATGATGCCTGATGGAAGAGACAAAGGCTTGGCTTAAAAGGACAATACTCTTCTGCGAGTTGTGGACCAGTACGCTCTAGCTTTGACTATGCTCCCCTATGCCCCCAATTCCAATGATCTCAATTACCCTTGAATGGGAAGAATCGTTTGTTGATCTACATCTGCCTGAGCACTTTATTCTTGAATGTGATAACTATACAACCTGTGTTTCATTTGCTGTACTGTTTACCCCAAGTGGAGTTTCTGATCAACCTGGAACCTATTACATCTGAGGCAATAGAGCTAAAGTGCCATTGTCTGGTCAGGTTCATGCTTTCCTGTTATGTTGTGCCTGCTAACTGGCACTAAGAGACACCCACTTATGCTTTGCAGCAAAAGGAAAATAACCTTTTCTGAAAATGCATGATTCATTGTTATCTTTATTCCCAATTATAGGATAGATTTGTCCATCAAGGAAATCAAATGAGTTGGTAGGCTACTCGAGGAAGTTCAACTGTGAAAGCACTTGAACTTATGATTACCCAATTAGTGATGTAAAAAAGGTCATCTTGGCTGCTAAGGGTGAAGTTCATTGTATAGTTCGGACTGCATGCTGCATAATTATATTACTAATTTGTCTGTCAGAGTATATAACAAATGTGTGATAAAATTAGTAATATAATATACAGTTTTAAAGAGTTATATGCTATTGGATGCCCAGCTCTCCCCATGCTGGCTGCATCACTCTTGCTCCTGTCTTCTCCTTGCCTTTTCCCTGCTTTTGAGTACCTTCTCCTTGCTTTTCCCTCGCTTAAAAAATAAAAGTAAAAGCAATTTGCAACTCTAGCGACTTGAGAACCTCAGGGGTGATTTGTGCGCTTTATAAAACCTTGATTGATTGATTGAGTTTGGAAGAGCTCAAGAGGGAGGAATTACAACAGTAAACCCTTTATATAATCTGACTGCTTTTTTATTGTAATCATTGTATCCTGCCATGATTTCTTGCTCATGCTAATTATGTCCTCTTCTTTTAAAAACATTTTCTGGGCAACTCTACAATTTGCACTGTCCATTGCTTTGATGACGCTGGGATTCCCACTTAGATTTTCACCTTACCACTCTGAGAAATCCCTAGTCGATGGGTCTCTTTAGTTTGCATGAAAGTGTGAAGGAAGTTCCCTGAATTTTGTAGCCTTCTGTCAGATTCCCAAATGCAATACATTTTAATCTGAAGGACCACTAACTCCAAAGAAGAATTTAACAATTTATTAAATTACAAAGCCAAAAGTAACTGAACATACAAGCACCTCAGCAAGAGGTTCAAGAAATAAACTGACACTAATTCAAACATAATCCTATGCAAGAGTCTCAGACGACCCAGAATAAAAAGCAAAGTTAATTCAAGAAGCATCAGGCATGCACTCACTGTGCCCACTGGAAAACTCGACTGCATCTGTTCCAATGGGAAAGAAAAGATTAGTCTGTCCCTACACTAATTCTAAAGTGACATCCCTACTTAACATACCTCCCAGGCATGAGAAAAAGTTGTCAGCTGTGAAGGCTCCCTAAGAAGCACATTCACTTTTCCAGGTAAGTAGCTTATACTACCGAGCTCGTTCTAACATGCTCCTTAGTTTCTCCTGCCTAGTCCAAACTAGGACCCATGTCTAACTGCACATCCAATTGGACTGCCTTAGACAGGACCCAGTCTAATCCCAACTGACCCTAACCCTAGCTTCACTAAGACCGAACTGACTCTCCACCCTCGGGGCTCTTTCCCTAATACAAAATACCAAAAACAATGGATACGCCCATGACACTCCTTCTTCAACAGGTACAGACTCTCGTACTTTTCCAGCGTCGAACTTTCTTCTTCCAAAAACCGTTGCTGTGTCCTTGGGTCCCAGGCATCTTCTCCGCCAGATGCTGCAAGTGCACATACCAGCGCACTCCCTTCGTCTCCACTCCTACCAATCTAATTTCTAAACAATGGCTCATTCTACCTAATGAGCTACATGGCTTTGCACCTGCAAAAGAAATGCATAAGAAGGAATCCCCCTGCATGCTCTAAGTTACAATACGAAATTCAACTGCAAACATGAGATTCTTTCCCAAGGTATATATCCAACTCTACATTTTTAGTCACGCTAAGAAAACCAGTTAGGCCTCTGCTAGCGTTTCATGTCTCAGACCTTTACTCTTTTAACTGCATTTCTAATACGACAACATAAGCATTTCATTAATCAATCCTAACATTACATTTCATGTTAGCAAACATTGTTCTCATGTTAAAGCATCACGATCCTCATTAAGCAGCCTACACGTGCAACTTTAATATGGCATGTTTAATCTCAATGCACATTTTTACACACAGAGCAATTAATTCTAAATTACGTAAAGCATTATCCTCTCAACTAAGCACTACATCAATCAATAAATGATATGAGCATAATCCTACATATTGCAACAGTCTCGATTAGTCCTACATTTCTAAAATCACACATTAGCATGGCCCTCTAAATATGCGGGTGCTGACTATGGACGGTTAGGATGCACCCCTACAATTTTTCAAATAACATGGCGCTCTATTAGCTTTCAGGCCTACAAACAGCTGAGACCCTCAGGTGTCCCTCTAGCTTCAAATTTCCTTTGGTCACCTGTAGTGTGGTTTCAGTATCAACTTTGGCCCAATAGGTGCACATCCTCCTTCAGAGAACCAAAGAGGACAAGCAAGAATAGCACACTCTGTCTGTGATGCTGTGGCTAATTTCAGCAACAAACTTTAAGATATACTTAATATACAAAAAAGTGATGGATGGAATGCTTGTATTAATCTCAACCACTGACAATCACTTGGGCTGCATCCCAAACCATTGTTATTTTGCACACCATGCCACATCAGGTTGTACCCAGCCATATGTAAATCAATCTTGACCCTTCTCCAATGAGAACAGTTCACCCTGAACTACCAGGCCAGGTCCTCCATGACCTGGAACACAAGCAACCCAGGACCGTTCTCACCCTTATTAGGGCTCATCAGCCAGGTATAGCTGGGTTCTAATGGCATAGTCTGCATGGGACCAACCTCTGGCCATTCCTGTCCCACTTAGAGCGACAGACTAAAGTATACAAAAAGTGCTGGATGGAATGCTTGAGTTATTCTCAGCCACTGGTAATTAGTCAGTCAGTATCTCAGACGTTTTGTATACTCTAAGATATATTTAAGGCATCAAAATGATCTTACGCTTCAAAGTTCTACAACTTTCCCTTGAGATTGATTGGTAACACTACGGAAAATGTGTTTATAAAGCTTTCAACCTGTATAACATTAGCTTCTGTCTCTTGAAGTAAAATGTAGATTTCTGTCCTATTGGATAGCAAATCATAATTTTAAGGACACAAAGGCTAACATTACACCTCCCTTGTAGACCAGCTCCAAATGGGTTTTTGTCTCTGCTGTTCTCATTTTCAGGTGCATCCTCTTATTGTGACCTGATTTGAACTTAGAGCAGCGCTACAACTAAGTCAGATTTATCAAGCCATGCAAGGTCACCTTGTGTGGCCCTTCATGGCTTGATAAATATAGAGTAACGCAACGCAGTGCAAACCTCTGCATTGAGTTACTTTACCCAGGGAGGCTCTCCATGGGTGGGGTATGGGTGTTCCCACGCATCCACCCATGGATTGTGGCGCATTTTGAGATTTACCATTACTGGTAGACCTGGGAATGCGTCGAAATGCTGCACCATATGTTTATTTATCTTCGTTTTCTCCTCTCTCTATGTTTGCTGCATCCTGCAGCACACATAGAAGGCAGAATATGTGTCAGAGAATTCTTTTTGTGCAGGAAGGTATCCTTTCCTGCACAAAAACAATCTTGTCTGCAATGTAGGTACCCATGCGCCAGAGCGCAAGGGTGCCTGCTTGGAGTTAGACATCAGTTTGTGTGCCAGCGCAAGGAAGGGGCAGAAATGTGCCGCATAATGTTAAATATGGCGAAGCAGGGAAGTCTGTTACACCCTTGGTTGTGCATGGAAAACCAGAACTTGACATCAACTAACTGGTATATTGTTACAATTTTAACCAGCATAGCATTTTCAGAGCGCTTCAAATCTACAAGCTGTAGGTACAGGATGTTCTTACTAATATCTACCTATGCAGGTGGAATTTATGATTATATTTTTTTCTGCTTTGTTAATCCAATACTAAATGATGATCTTTATGTTTTTGCATCTCTATGGGTGGTGGTGTTTTTACACATTACAGTACGTTATTGAAAGTTATAATGCTTAAAAAATGATAAGAGTTACCCTGAGTCCGCAGCCGGAGAGCACTATTATTGACTAGGGAAAGTTCAAGCAAGTTTACTCTCCTGTACATGTTTCGATTTGCCCAAAAAAGTGTGCATTATCTTTCCACATAAACCCCCAGGACTGATGGAAGTGAGAGCTGAATGAAGGGGAGTGTCGATGTGTCAGTTGTATTATTTTTTACAAAGATCCTTTAATTCTATAAGCTCTTAAGAGGAACTAAGTCACTTTTCTGCCAGAGCAAATCCAGGGGACCACAGTCTGTCTGCAAAAGTGAGCGTTGAGATCAACTCAACTTAAACAGACTACTTCCTTTTCTGCATTATCTTTTGGGTAAATACCAGGACCAGCTGCACTCCAGAAAATGACGCTGTGCTTAAAGTAAAATCGGGAAATTAGCACAGAGCATTCACAACATGTTCATGTTTTATTCTCTTCAGTATTACAATGTTACTTTATTAGGCAGAGTATATTTTACATATATATTTCTACACAGAGGATATCGACGATCCCCGAATCAATTTGGAATAATTTTTTATGCAGTTATCCACATTATTCTATACACATATCTACTAAAGTGTTACCAACAAAATCACAGTCAGTGTCGGGAAAAAAGGCTGAATTTTTCATCAACATTTCACCTTCTTTTTTCAACTAATCCTGGAAGCAGCTGTACATTTTTTTGTTGCTAACACATATTGATAACACTGTATTTCAAACGTACTGCACTCTTTGAAACATTTTTATTGTCCAGTCATAAAAAACACGTGATGTCTGCATACCTTAAGAATGCCCTAAACTGTAATTATCAAACAAAAGGAAAATATGTACGAACATGATTTAGACACTCATAGGCCGAGGTAGAAGCATGTCATTGTTTGAAGACAAACTATCACACATAAATTTGATTTACATCCCGACGACCTCCTTTGTGCTTGTAGTAAATGATACAGAAGAGGTGGGCAAACAGGCCTCGCATATGAACAATTGCTCACATACTTGACCTCATTTAAGGAATCTTTAAACTTCATTTTGGAAGTTCTGCCTCGTTTTACTCACACTTAAATACTTGTTTCCAGAATTAACAAAATTAAAGTAATGATTTTCGTAGTGAAGGTTTATCTTTTCATTTTGAGTACATTCGCACTTTGTTGAAAATCTTAAAGAATTCCATTAGTACTTCTGGGAAATATTAACAGTTGCAGCTTTCCAGGAGTACTCACATCTACAAGCATTTTCATGTGCATAAATATACATGGGATTTACGCATGCATGATGTTTAGCCATGGTGCATTTGCACATTAGAGCTTTTTTCTCCATTGGGAAAATTGTTGTGCTCACGGAAAAACCGTTCATCTGCACCGCTAGTGAAGTTTGAGGGTGTTTGCCAGTGGCGGCGCCTCCACTATGGCGGAGGAGCGCGCCCCACTAGAATAATAAAATGATAATAACGGCAGGTTTTTACCATTTTATTTTTTCCTAGTGATCTCCAGGTGTGGGGTGTGGCTGGGTTGGGCTGCCCACAGAGTAGGGGAGGAGTGGTGGCACTCCCCAAGTGCTAATGACTGCTTGGTCGGCTGTCTTGGGTCGGCCAATTAGTCCTGCGCATTGTGCATGTTTCCCACCAGCCTCCCATTCTCCGTTCCAGCGCTGAGCCACGGCGCTCAGACCAATCACAAGGCTGCATTCCAGCGTTGTGATTGGCTTAGGGGAGGGAGCCTGGGTGCTTCCTGTTTCTGAATCTGCAAGGACCGCTGGTAAGATAAGTTTTATTATTTTTTCGTTTTTCCATTTTTCTCTCTTTTTTTGAAACCCCCCGCCTTTCCTCACCACTGATGCCCGATAGTAGCCGCTACTTATGTTTCCTATCTATTCACAACTTTGATGTGGATTCATTCCTGCCTTTAACTAGAGTAAAGAGTGCGAATATACCCTGAAAACGTATCCAGCATCTTTGTAAGGTCTTCCTTCATTGCGCCCCATCCATTTTCCTGTGAGTTGATTTACTTGTATGAAAATATTTGAGCGAGTAAATATTTTACCTTAGATTTACTCACAATGCTTTGATGGATGTCAAAAGTGGTTTTCTGTAACAAAGGCTGTTTGAACGTGTGAGCAAGCGTTGGAATCAGGCCCAATGTTTGCCCCTAAGAAACCTTTGGTAATATGATCCACTCCCATTCATAGGTGAACAATAGCATAAAACCTGAAACGCCCCAAACCAGCTGGAAATCAGACTGCAGTAGAGACTTGGGGACAGATTTACAACCCCCTTGCGCCACTTTGCGTCACTTTTCCATGTTAAAAGTGACGCAAAAGTGGCGCAAGGGGCTTGTAAATCTGCCCCTTGGTTCTTCCCAAGAAAATCGCATTGCCGTTACTATGATGGGGTGGACAATACCAGCCTCAAGAAAATACTAAGCTGAAACTACGACAAATCACCCTAATGGTGGTAGGAAAAGCCACATGCGATGCTAGCTCAGATCCCCCTTTAATACGCTCCATGCATAAGTGCACTTACACAGTACCAGTGAAACGGAATGAGCAGAATGCAAAAACTACACCGCCAAAACATTGCCACATCACTCTCCATTCAAATATTTCTCTCCATCCATACACTAGAAAGTATAAACCTAATAATCTTGTCTCTCGCTTGTTTTTAATCCATACATGTCAAGGTGCAGTGACAATAACATCACAATAGCACGTCTCTTGTTCTCACACACAACATAACACCTCTTTCAGAGGTTATATGGCACACACTTGTGCATCCCAGCCCCAACGCATAGTAGCAAACTGCTAATTCACAGAAGTACTTTGACAGCCCTTCAGAGGCAAGAAACGCTCAATACATGCTCAATACATGCAACCAAAATGCAATATTATACAAAACAATAAGGGTACAGTGACCTAGGATTAAAAACAAACAGTATTATGGCTAGGAGGTGTCACTGGTGGGAATATTCCAGGGCTGTAGGAACCACATTGCATCAGATGTGCCAGGAGGAATCATAGTTGCAAAACAGAATGTGTACCATCATATAAAAAAGAAAATACATTACATTAGAAGGCATTCTGCACTTCACAACATTCTCCAAACTGCACATACCGGTAAATGAGATGATATGAAAGAACCTGATTTATAAATACGTTTAAGAATTCACTAATATTGCAAATTTAACGAATTAACAATCAATTGACTTTAGGACCTATGTACAGAGATATAGGTCACATGTTAGACCTGAAATCCTTGGCATGGTATCCCCTCTAACTTTTTGCCTTCACCCCTCCAGTTTGCAGAATTCATTTTTGTTGGCTTTAAGGCTCTGTGCACTTTACCACTGCTAATTAGTGCTAAAATGCTCGTGCTCTCTCCTTCAAACACAGTAATATTGGATTACAACGAATTGTTACCTTTCATTTTCTTGTAAGTCACTAATAAATGGTACTACCTGTACACAGGGCCTGTAAGTTAAAAGCTACTTATGGGCATCACTCATTGCTACAATCAATAAATTATTCTTTCAAAACATGTATTAGGCTTCCTGCGTTTATAAAATTAAAATCAAAAAAGCATGTACAGTGCACATTGTTGTATATTGGACTTCTGCAAGGCAGAGTGCATTCTGGTACTTACAGTCCTGTATTTATTTTTATATTGGTGTTCTGTTATGGTATTTTAAAGCGAAGCATTTATAATGAGAATTCAAACCACAGATGATGCTTGCATTGTGTCCTCCCACGTTTGTGTGTGGAAAGCTGTTTTCCTTTGTATGTTTAGCATGGACAGGGTGCTGGCCATGATTGACTTATATGTAGTCTGTGGAGATTAGGTGCTGGGGGTTATGTATGTCTCAGTGGTTTAACATACTAAGCACCCAGCATGCTACATGCCCCACGATGAAGAGAAGTTGACATTGGGTTTGTGCGCACACCCTGCCAGGACAGCAAACCTTGTGTCTGAAAATGCTTGGAGTGGGTGCTGCGAGAGGTGTACCCACATGTTAAGGGGTGCTCACACATGCAAGGGCATTCTGATGTATGTACCACCATGGGATGCCGGCTGGTTCAGGGGCACACCGCTGCTGGAGGGGGATGGGAAAGAAAGTTGGTGGCACCAGGAAAAGCCACTTGGTAACTGGCATCATGTCAGCAGTACCCTGTAGGCCCAAGTATGTGGGCACACCTACAGAGACTAGGTGTAGTGAGTGGTAGCTAATGAGGAGGCCCAAACACTGTGTCAAAAACATTTATTGTCTTCATTTTTCTCACCACTGGTTTATGAAATTGTAATTTGCTTTGAAAAACAGACTGTAAAATGACTCCTGACCAGCGTGTGATCCTTTCACCCCATTGTGACCTTTTGACCTTTTAGCCTCAGCACTTTGCGTGAAAATCTGGACCCAGGCCCATAATTGGAAAAACAAAACTACATGTCCAAGAATGCAAGGTAATGTCTGGGAAACAAGAGTAGCACCTATTGTCATGGTATGTGGTCTCCTGGCAGCAGTGCACCCCTGCAGAGACCACAAGCACCCAGCCCAGGAGAGACCATAGCACAAAGATGATGTCTTTAATTATTCTATGGCTCAAGGGCATTGTGATGGAATCATCCAATATGCCTATGAACATGCTTAGTTGTACATGAATGACATGATCAATTATTAGAATTGCCTCATTCGTTGCAGACATGGTGATGTCATCAGTGCGGTTTAGGAGAGAAAATGTGTTGAAAAATGCTTTGTTTTGACCTTTCTGTCTCCAAACATTTCTTGGGGGTCAACCCCCCCCCCAAACTCCCCCTAGTAGTGGTTCTTCACTGAGCTTGCTCGCTACACACCATGTGGAGGCTGGTCTCACTTTTACTTTGTTCTCTCTGATTCACTACTTGTCTATTTTTGGTGCTCTCTGAAAGAATGTCTATGGGTACATATGACTGGGTGGGTAACCAGGTGATCTTTAAGGTCATCATCTACTATTTTCTGTGCTTTGAAAGTTGATACAATTGAATATGTAATGAAAAATGTGCTGTAAATTTCACCATTTTGGTCTGTCTTTTTCCAAAATGTTCTCGGAGGAAGAATCCTCCCAACCCCCCCCTAGTAGCGGTCGGGCTCGCTCGATGCCCCCGCTCGCTACATGCCGGACGGGGGCTGGTCATGCAAAATTAGCCAGGGCTACTTTCAGTTCCCAGTTATGCCCTGGGGCAAACCCCAAAACACTGCCGTCTGTGCAGCAACAGAACTGAGTACATGCCACATGCCACATCCGCTCTGCATCTGTATCAGGCTCAAGGGGGAAAGGTCTCGCCTGCTAAGATCTAGGGGCGGGCGGACATTTCCGTTCCGCCCATGGAATGGGCGGAAATTTGCACCATCCGCAAAGAATGCAGAAAAACGGGGCAAATTTCCACCCATTCGCAGGCGGAACGGAAGTTGGCCGCCCGCCCGCCTCCTGCTTCCCGCCCGCCTGCCTCCCACCTCCCGCCCGCCTAATTAAATTAAATTAAAAGGCTAAATATAACGTAAATGAAAATTATCTTATTGCGCCGCAATCTTCCCCATCGCGGCATCATCTTTGGAAACTACGCATGCGCTGGAGCCTGCGCATGCGCAGTCCTGGCCAGGAATGCGCATGCGCAGGCTCCCGTGCATGTGCAGTTTCCAAAGATGAAGCAGCGATGGGGAAGATTGCAATGCAATAAGGTAAGTTTGATTTAAAGTTATATTTAGCCTTTTAATTTAAATTAATAAGGCGGACGGGAGGCAGGCTGGAGGCCAGCGGGAAGCGGGCGGTGGGCAGGCGGCGGACGGCGTCGCAAAACAGAAATATTGTGGAGAGGCACGGAGATTGGTTCCATCTCCGTGCCTCTCAGCGATAGTCCCTTCTGCGACTTCCGCCCACCCCTACTAAGATCCCAGTTTAATTCTTTAGGGATGTGCACGCGGAGACAGACTGTCATAGCTTGCTTCAAATCAGAGAATCCGCAGCTAAATTGCAACCTTTTGATATCGGCGGAAAATAAGCTTAGAAGATCCAGCACAACCACCTCCTAGGCAGTACCCCTGGCTGCCATGGCAACAAGCAACTCTGCCTCTTAACTCAAAAAATATTTGGCACCCATGCATTCTCTTAAAAATCACATGCCTCTGCTGATTAAGACACCAATATCAATCAACAGGAGAGTCTCTCTCCTGCAGCTGGCCTACTGTATTTTGCATTCTACTAGGCCATATACCCTGGAATGGCAGGGCGCAAGCACTCTCCCCTTGGTTTCTGAAAAACAAGTGACCCTCTACTTGGGCACTATCTTATTTACTGAGCAATTTTGAATTACAATTAATTATTATGTATGGTTATACCTATTGTACTTGGGTTTTATAAATGCATTTTTGCCAAAAACATAATTATGATCAAAGGCCACTTGGTTCTCAAAAACTTTTTGTCTGCTACCAAAGACGATTTACTAAGACCCTACTTTTGAGTTGTCCATAATATTATCTGACCATTAATAAAATATGTTTAAAAACCTTGTGCGTTATGAGTATGGCACAGTCTGCATAAAACTGTGTATATTTTGCACAATTGTGCAAGGATCAAACTGGCATTTCTTTTAATCTCCCAGTGCATGATGCCTGCAACACCACACCTGACAGTCATGGCGAGGTGATACAATACACCCCTAGCAGCCTCACTGTTCAAGAATTGCTGCCTGGCACAGCCTAGGCCTCTTTATAAGCACAAAACCAAGACGTTCGTCCTAAGAGTGATGATGGTTTTTAAAATTACCAGATGTGGGAGCCTTGACGATGTCCTGAACAATATGGGCCTAATCTACAAAAGTAACTTACACTTTTTAGTAATTTACACGATTAAGTATGTGTGCTACTTTTTGGCTATTCACAAAATATGAGCGTAAATTTACTCCATAAGTGGAACTTACATGTCTCCACCAAGTTGAAGAGCCTTGCTCTAGTCACAAACTGCATTTTACAGTTCTAAACTATTACTGCTACTACTATTACTACTACTACTACTTCAAAACGTACTACAAAATGCAGGAGGCTATTCACAAAAAAAGTAGCTTAAACATTTGAGTAATTTAAACGTGTAACTTACAATTACACTTTTGAGTCTCTTTACTACTTTTGGATCTTCACAAAATCCGAGTGTAACACTATAATACTTATGTTTGTTTTCATTTTGTACCAAAAACCATTTCAGAATAAAATGCTGAATGTCGATTAAACAAGAAAAAAGCCAGGTTGTGGTTCAATTAAACATGGGCTGTTTGGAAAGGTTGGATGTGGAGCACATAAGACACTGTAAAGCAAATTACACCACGGCCCAAACAATTCACATAAAGAATTAATTTATTAGTTTATGATGAATTGTGTGCTCATGATCTTGCATAGGTTACATTGTGTATTTCTTATATGTGTCCCCTGGTTAAGTGTAATCTCATGGTTAATTATAGGTAATCCTCCAAATCTCCTCTGACTTATTTTCCAAAGATGAGAGTCTGTACTGCTAAAACCTTCATCATTACTGCACTGCCACCACTACTCAGACACCACCAATATACCACCTGATTCAAAATAATGTTGCAAAAATCTAAACAGGAGGATAGAGTGTTAGAAATGGGGTCTCTAGTAGCAAAGGTATGCACCCGGTCCAAGTAGGGACCCACAATCCCAGTCAGGGTAAGTAAGTTACACACCAAAGAGGTAAGTAAGTTACACCCCAAAGATAACCTGTCCTCACCTGTTAGACCTGGCACCATTGGCGTGGGTCTCCCTTCCATTTTTTTGCTGTTGCCTCATGTATTTTTGCTGGTGTTAGATGCTTTGGGCACTGTGCCACTGCTATGCAGTGCCACAGTGCAAGTGCTCCCTTTTGTAAATTGATGTATGGATTAGTGATTCCATGTTTGGCTATTTTGGTTTACTTGTCAGACTCTAGACTAGTGCACTGAGTGTGCTAGGGCGTGCAATCCAAATGCTGCTAGTGGGCCTGGAGCACTGGTTGTGCCACCCACATAAGCAGCCTTGTAATATGTGTCTAAGGTCTGCCATTGCAGAGTTTGAGGCAGTCTGGTACGGTCATGCTGACTGGGCAAGTGCACCCACTTCCCAGTCCCTAAACCTGCCCTTTTTTTATATCAGTTACCCCTATGGTAGGCCCAAGGTCAGGGTGCATTGTAAGTATAAGGTAGGACAAGCCCTGATGTGTGTGGCATGTCCTAATAGTGAATTACAGCCCCTTTCATTTTTCACTATTGCAAGTCTACCTGTTCTCCATAGGCCAGAATGGGCTGTTAGAATTGTTCAATTTTATAATCCTAACAGGCTCAGAGAACATGGTAGAATTTCGAGTTTAGTATAACTGAACTCAGAATAATAAAATACATCTTTTAGTAAAGTTTATTTTAATATTCTGTGTTTGCAAATACCACTTTTAGAAAGTAGGTATTTGCTTGTCTAACCATTCAAACCTGCCTCTGCTAGTTTGTGTATTCCTATGTCTGGTTTCTGTGAGTGACAGGGCTGGGGAATTCCAGGAGATAGGCTGAGTCACCCAGTGGTGAATAGAGAGATCTGCATCTTGATGGGCGGGAGGAGTGCACCTGAACTCTGAATAGGGCTGTGCCTGCCTTCCACAATGCTGGCTCCACCCCCTAGGGAGCGGCTGATGTCTCTGCCCTGCACACTGAAAAAAGAGGAGTTCTGTAAACAGAGTGCTCCAGAACTGTACTTGCCTTCCACAATGCTGGCTCCTCCTCCTGTGGGGCGTCTGATGTGCATGCCCTGTGAAAGGAAAGGAGAAGTCTGGTAAACAGAGTGCTTCAGAACTGGTTTGGACTGGGCAAAAGCCCCTCTCCCCTCAGAGAACAAAGGATTTCTGGGTATAAATATTGGGACCCTGATCCCATGAAATTAGATCACTTTGGACTACAAGAAGAAATCTTTACTGAGGAGAGGAACCTGAAGAAACTGAGGAGAGACTATTCCCAAGCTGAAGTGCTGCTTGGGGGATTGGCCTGCAGTGGTTGCCTTACTGCCAAATGAAGGAGAAAGAAACTTTGTAACTTTGCTTTCAACTTGTGAAGGATCTCCAAGGGCTTGGAACAGAGCTTGCCTCCTGCTGAAGTCTCAGGGACAACAGACTTCACCCCCCAGCTCATCAGAGTTCTTTTGGAAGTGCCTGCTGCTGTTTTGGGCCTTCTGAGGAATTGCATGTCGCAAGGAGCTGGAAGCGAGACACAACGAGAAGAAGCGTGTCGCCGTCTCTGTGCCTGCCTTCGCAACTCCGGAGAAAGGAGGGTGTCGCCGCTGGAACTGTCGCACTGCACTGCATTGGAGAGAAGCATGCCACAATGAAGAGGAAGCATGTCGCCGTTGCTGCTGCTGCCGTCGCAACTCCGAAGCTGGAGCTGTCACACTGCACCGCTTCAGGAGAAGAATCTCGCAACGAGGTCGGAGCGTGTCGCCGTCGCTGTGCCTACCGTTGCAACTCCGGAGAAGGAGGGTGCCGCCGCTGGACCTGTCGGACTGCACCGCATCGATCAAGAGCACCTCGCATCCCCAAAAAGCGTGCTGCCGTCGGAGCTGCTGCCGTCGCATCTTGAATGTCGCCGCTGTAGTTGTCGCATCGAGCGGAAGCTTCAAGCATCGTGGAAGAAGAGTGTTGCCGCTGGAGCTGCTGCCGTTGCATCTTGGATGTCGCCGCTGTAGTCCAGGCATCAGACCGAGAACTACTCGCATCCCCGAGAAGCGCGCCGCATCTGGAAGATCTTCATGTCTTTATTTCTTTGTATCTGAACTTTGCTGCATTTCCCATCGCTGCGACATTGCTTGTCATGGAAGCGCAAAGCACCTTAAGGTACATTGACGCAGAGTGTCGCATCTAAGAACTCAACTGAACCAAGCTTAATCTACCATCTTAAAGTAATCATAGTGTGTATTTTTGTCGTTTATGGTCTTGTGGTAACTCTATATAAAGTCTACTTATTTTTGATATAAAACCTGTGCGGTGTCCATTTGTAGTGTTGTCAATGGGTTACTGTATGTGGTCACAACTGCTTAACTTACAACACCTCTGAAATAAGCCTTGACTGCTCGTGCCACGCAACCTAGAGTGTGAGCAGGGTTTATTTTAGGTGTGTAATCCCCTTTCCCTGACTAGAGGAGAGGGTCCCTATTTGTCACAAGTACCTAACTGAGCCAACTAGAGACCCCCAAATCTAACATCACCCCCTTGGTAGCTTGGCACAGATCAGTCAGGCTTAACCCTAGAGACACTGTGTAAAGTATTTGTGCACACATACACACACACACACACAGTAACACAGTGATAAAACCACAAAGGTACTCCACGCCAGTTTAGAAAAATAGCCACTATCTAACTGAGTAAAACAAGACCAAAACAACCAAAATCCAACATACATAAGTCAAGATGTGAATTTTGCAAGATTAATTCAAAAAGCGGTGCCTGAAAGTCAATAGCTCCAACTAAGAATATCTGGTTGTGCTTGACAGAGGCAAGTCCCAAACTTTGGTTCGACAGTGATGGAGCGTGGGTCAGCTACAAGAGTCTAAACAACCCTCTGAAAGTACCTTGGATGCATTGAGGCTTCAGGGATGCTGCTGTGAAATCTGAAGGTGAGGCGTCGCTGTCACAGACGAGGTGTTGGTTCCGAAGATCAGGCAAAGTCGTTGAGGCGTTGTGGTCAAGAGCACTGTTAATGAGTTTCGAGGCATCGATGATGAAAGCGCTGGCTTTGGCTAAACCGGGACTGTGTTGTAAGTCGATGTTAGTGCTTCACCCTCTCAGTGACCTGTGTCCACAGCTTTGGTATAGGCAGCAGTGAGGTGTCGATGTCGAAAGTGCTAGCATTGACAAAGCCAGGGCTGCGTTGTAAGTTAAAGTTGATGCGTCACCCTCTTGGTAAGCAGTATCCATGGCTTCGGTGCAGGCGGTAGCAAGGCGTTGATGTCAAAAGCGCTAGTGTTGGCAAAGCCGGGCCGTGTTTTAAGTCGAGGTCAATGCTTCACCTTCTCGGCGAGAGGTGTCCATGGCTTCGGTGCAGGCAGTGGCAAGGGGGTAATGTTGAAAGGATGGCGCCGGTTCCGAATGATACTTTGGCATAGGTGCCGGTCGTCGCTTCAGTGTTGATAAGTTGGTGTCTTGGGCAGCAGCACCAAACACTCGGCTCCAAGGTCGCATGACTGATTTTGGCATCACTTGTCAGACCAAGACCCACAACAGAGGAGCCCATGTGCTATTAGCAAGATGCAGATGAAGTCTTTAATGTCCCTGAGACTTCAGCAACAGGAGGCAAGCCCAAACAAGCCTTGGAGAACCTTTAGAGATGCAAGATGTAGAGAGTAAGCCAAGACTTCTCTCTCACAAGCAAAAAGCAGCAAGGCAGTCAGCCAACCCAGCAAAGCAAACATCAAAGAAGCAGTCCCTCCTGACAGCACAGCAGCTCTACTTCTTGGAGAGTGCCCTCAGTTCCAGAGGTGTTCTTAGTATATGGTGTCAGTACTTATACCCATTTTAGCCTTTGAATTAGGGAGACTGCAAAGAAAGGTCTTTGTAGTGCATGAGCCCCAGCCCTTCCTGGCCCAGGCTCCAGACACACCACAGGGAATATGCAGCTCTTTGTATGGGGACAGGCACAGACCTATTCAGGTGCAAGTGTCAACTACTCCCACCACTGTAGCCCAGGAAGGCTCATCAGCCTGGTGACGGCCCATCAGGAAATGAAGGGCACAGCTCAGCTTCTTTTGTGTGTGACTGTCTAGAGTGAATTCACAAAGCCCACTATCATCCAACCCAGACGTGTATTCTAGGGACAGGCAGAGGCACAGAATGGTTAACTGAGAAAATGCTAACTTTCTAAAAGTGGAAAATTGGCATTTTAAGACCTGCAATATAAAAACCAACTTAAGTAAAAGATGTATTTTTAAATTGTGAGTCCAGAGACACCAAACTCCAATTTTCTGCCTGCTCCCAATTGGAAGATTCACTCGTAAGATGTTACGAGGCAACTCCAATGCTAACCTATGGGAGATATAGGCTTTGCTGTAGTGAAAAGGTTATTTGCAGTTTTTCGCTACCACTACATGTAAAACTAAGCCTGGGCGGGCAGCTACGCTCCGTGCACGGAGTGTGTGTAGTGCCGGCTTCTACGCATTTTGCGTAGCAGGCGTAGTATTCGGCACTACGCAGGCTCCGCAGACGGTGCGTAGCTGGCCGCCACCCGCCTCCCTCCCACCCTCCCTAAATACTTTCATTTAAATGTTAGAAAGAATTAAAAGGCACTTACCTTGCCCGCCGCTGCCCGCAGCGTCCCCGGGGCTCCCTCTCTTCATCGCTGCTGTCTTGGGTACTAATGCGCATGCGCGGGCGGCCGCGCGTGCGCATTTCTCACGAGAAATGCGCATTAGTACTCAAGACGGTGGTGATGAAGAGAGGGAGCCCCGGAGACACGGCGGGCAGCGGCGGGCAAGGTAAGTGCCTTTTAATTCTTTCTAACATTTAAATTAAAGTATTTAGGGAGGGCGGGAAGGAGGGAGGCCTGCGGTGCGTAGTGGGGCTACGCGGAGTGCGGAGGTGGGCGTAGTTTCTCGCCCACTTCACGTAGCTCCGTGAAGCCCCACTACGCCCACTACTCCCAGGCCTATGTAAAACTCACAAGTACATGTCCTACCTTTTAAATACACCGTACCATGCCCATGGGGCAACCTAGGGCCTATTGTAAGGGTGCCTTACATGTACCTAAAGTTAAAATTTGGGCCCAGCAACTAGGTGAACTTGCCAGGTCGAAATGGCAGTTTAAAACTGTCACACAGGCTTTACAGTGGCATGCTTGAGATAGGTTTAAAGGTCTACTGGTGTGGGTGGTGTAATCAGTACTGAAGGGCCCACTAGGAGCGTATGTTTGCCTCATTGTTTGTAATACTTAATTGTTCTATGTCAGCTTTGTAATCATTTGTGTGCTTTATTTAATTGTTTAGGAATTTAATTTTTGTCATCATTTTGATGATTGTGTTGCATTTCAATGTTCTTATAGTTTTTTCATGTTTTTTAAGTCTCTCCATGTTCTCCATTATATAGTGCATTTTATTTTTTATTCTTTCTTTCCTTTTTCACTTATTGATGTTTGTCTTTATCGCTATCAGCCCTGATGAAGTTCTGTTAGAGAACGAAACGCGTTAGCTGAACTTTCTGTTTCGAATCTTTTTTTTATAAATTTGATAAATAAAGAACTTTGAAAATTCCACTGTCAATCCTTGGACTTCTTTCACCCTACGCATGCCCTTCATCTATCTGTTAAGGATCTGGAGCACAGAGGCATCATAAGACGGTTGTTGTCTGGGCCCTCTCTGACTAGCTGGATAAAACCATTTAATAAGTTTGTGCAAATCTCAGACTTCGTAAAATTTTGTTGATGATGTGTATTTTGCCACTTGCGAAAAATAGAAATGCGTACAAAATGTTTTGAATACAATATCTGAGTGAGTGTGTTTAGACTTCCATAATAACTGAATTTCATATACCCCCGTATGCCGCGCCTCTGCTATTTCTAGCTCTAACAAATTTCACTATTACGCAGTTTACTGACTTTTGATGGATGAAGGGCAGGCACACCGTCCCAGGGATTTAAACTTGTGACCTTCAGATCACTGGAAAGTTAGTGGTAGGTGTTAGCTAACAAGCAACTTGCCAGCGTTAGTCCTGCTGAAAAGGACAGCTCTGGAAGGACTCGGGGGGGGGATTAGTCAAACAGACCTGCATTAGCTTTTTCTCTAAATGGGTGATGACTTCTTCTTCTGTGCTCACTGGTAATTTGTTCCCAAAAATTGCCACCTGAGTTCTGAAGTTTCTTTACCCATTGTGGAGAGACTGAGCTTATTGATATCCTGGAGGGTTAAGCCTTCGGACCACTTCACTTGGCGAGCAAGTATTGTCATCTTAAGTCTGTCTTGACAGTGCAATAGTCCCAGGACCTATTGTTATCAATTATTTAACATATACATAGAGTGTACTTTGGGTACACCCAAAGAAGTATCACTCTCACCGTATGCTATTGGCTGTTAGGTGTATTAATCCACCTCCTATCAACACCTTGTACCAAATAAGCCATGCATTGACATACACATCATTGCTTACTCCAATTTCTAGATATGTCATTTTAAAGGGAAAGAACGTGTGTAACTCACTGAGGGGCATATTACCAACAACTAGCGATAATTATCGCTATGTTGGCTTAGCGGCAATATTTTTATCGCCGAGCTGCGGCGCTTTTTATCGCTTAGGAACCTTGCTATTATCAAGGTTTATCTCCTAAGCGATAAAAATCGGCCGAAATGCATGAATATCTCTGAAAAGTCAGCGATATTCATGCATTATCAAGCTAATGCTCTAGGCATCTTATCCACCTACCATTAGATAACATGGCTAAGAATTGCTCAGGGCAGGTGTTAGCTTTTGGAGATATTCGCGCTTAGCGCGAATTATCTCCAAAAGTTGGTAATAGGAGATAGCGATGTTAGCGACTGTTTCCAGTCGCTAACATCTTGGCACGCCCACTTTGCATGTCATTAGTGATAAATTTCTCTGACATGCAAAGTGGGGCCCAAGTTGGTCGCTATCTCCTACTAGCTGTCGCTAACTGGTGTTAGCGACAGCTAGGTAATAGGGAGATAATTTTATCTCCGCTTTCTTGGCTTTTAAAGCCAAAAAAGCGGAGATAAACCCCCTTGATAATATGCCCCTGAAAGTCTTATTTTCGTTATGAGTTTTGTTCTCAGCCCTGGAAAGAAGATAGTACCCATTCCCTCAACCTGTGTGCTCCCACTCACAAACCTACTTATACACACGCTCTCACGCTCCAGTCTTTGAATTGGAAGCGAACAGTACAAGGACAGCATCTACTAATCCTAAACCTACCTATCTCAGAGCTTTAGAAAAGCTTCTTAGGGCCTTTACAAAAGTTTCTCCAAGATATTGAGAGACGTTTCAAGTCCATTTATCCATCCTTACATTAAACAGAGAATGACATTGCTTATTAGTATGATACGTAATATCAGAAAAGAGGGATCATTGTTGTCCTTGTCAAAAAAATGCCCATTTGCAAAATCAAACAATCACAGTAACTTAAGCTTGCAGACAGATCATGATGTAACATGTAACTGATGTAATTTTAGTGGAACCTTATGTAAAGCGCTCTGATACCTCTGGGTCAAAATAAATAAAATAAATAGTACGTGGGACTGATGCAGAACTGTGAAACTGGTGTAGAGTTGCAGGAACGGTGGTCCACCATCTTTTCTGCTTCGTTGTACAGAGCATGTGCCCTTTAGCACTAGTCAGCAGTGGTAAAGTGCCCAGAGTCCTAAAACCAGCAAAAACTAAATTCAGCACACAGTCAAAAACAGGAGGCCAGAAGCAAAAATACAGGGTAAACCACGCCGAAAGGTGGCAGGTCTAACAGAGGGAGTGGAGGTATGTTACTGGTAGAAGGATGCTATTACTTTAATTAACTTCATTATAACGGTGTTACTACCTTGTCACACTTTTTCCTTCTGGTAATTGATAGACAATGACATGTGCAAGTATCTAAAGCACGAAATTAGAAACATGTGATATCATCAGATACTGTGGGCCTGATTCACAAAGGTTAGCATACACTTTTCTGTAAGTTTGTGATTGTTTGCTATTCACAAAGGTATTTTACTTGTAGCACCTTTAAGACTGTGGAGTATCCGCACATAAAAAGATAGGACTGTCCTATATTTTTATGTGGGGAGACTCTGACTCATAATAATACTACAGTAAAAAACCTTTCTGATTAGCAAGCAATTGTAAACTTACACAAAGTATAACTTTACATTTGGAATCAGGGCCGGAGTCACCAGTGAACTAACTTAACAAACCCTGCACTTAAAAGAAGTATTTTTGACAATTCATGAGCTTGATCTGACATCATATGATGGTGCAACAAGAGTTTGTCAATCACGTAGTGCACTGTGTTGATGTGCTTGCTCTGTCAAATCTGTCTGACGCACTTCACTCTCCCATGGCACCCTGTGTCTTCTCAGAACCCGCTAACTCTGCATTAAGATGCAGTGCATGGCCTACCCTTTGGACTAACTATTTAATCAATTATTGGAGAAGTCAATAAGCCTAGCTTTCTTTAATGTGCACAACCAGCATTATTGTATGCATGTATTTGCATCAGTTAGCACATTAAACCAGACCTATTACCTTTACCAAGATTTGTTCATCATTGTTCATCATTGACATTAATGGAGGGACCCACTTAAACATCTGACTGCACCCACATTACAAAGTGAAGAAGTTGAGAAGTATAATGAATCATTTTCTAAGACCCTTTGGTTTCTCCCAAGACCACCTTGTGTTGTCAAATCTACAAGAAGCAAGTAATATTACCCTTCAGCCCTGAACTGCCTTAATCTCTCTATGCATTTAACACATATTTGGACATCTTCCATTTCTACATTCATGGAGTGCAAAACACCGATGTACTGGGATGCGGCCTGAGTAAAACCAGTGGGTGAAATTAATCCAAGCAATACATCCATCACTTTTTTATGTACTTCAGTGCAACACCCTAGGTGCGTTGGTTATGCCCAGAAGTATGTTTCCTGTGCTCAGTGTGCCACTGGAACCAAGTTACACCCAAAGGAAGAGCCCCAATTAGGGTGAAACTGTTCTTGGGTTGCTTGTGTTCCAGTTTAGTGCAGACCTGGCTTGGCAGGTCAGGCTGGACTGTTCCGAATGGAGCAAGGTCAAAATTGATTTGCAAATGGCTGTGTCCAAACTGAGGTGGCATGGATGGCAAAATACAATGGGCTGGGATGTGGCTGCAAGCAATTGCCAGAGGATGACATTAATTCAAGTATTCCATCCATCACCTTGTTGTGGTTGCTGTTTTAGAGTATGGCAGCTAGTCAGTGAGTTTGCCTGAACAGTTGAAAGATTCACTTTGCTTCCATTTCTGAAGATTGGCTGCCATAATTCGGGATCTCGACCAGGCAGGTCAAGAACTCTATGCTTTTGGCAAACCCACTGTAGCAGCCACTCATTGAAGTCACCGAACCTTTACTGAGAGGCACCATGTGTAATGAGAGAACTCTGTTCTTCAAAGAGACAAACTCCCAAAATGGGAGCTTATAATAAAATAAAAGTTAATGATCCTTGATAAACTGAGGCTTTTCTCCCAGCATGTGGAAGCCATAAACTGGTCTCATGTTCGGGATTGTCAACCTAACCCAGGGAGTCCCGAGCATGAAGAAAGTAGGTCGGATCATCCAGCCAAATTTAAGGAAGATGTTCTGACGGCCTAATATCTAATTGGCCACCGTAATTTGTTTAATGATTGTTTATGTGCAGGAAGGTGTTCCTTGCACAATGCAGCACACATAGAAACAGCAAAAACGAGGATAAATGAATCATTCTCCTTGTTTCACCATGTTAAGACCAAGTTACTTTTGGTCTTAATTGTGGTGCTGCCCTACACCACCATTGCAAATAGAGGGCAGCATCAAAATGAATGGGTGTTGCAGTGGAACGCCCAATGTAACACCCATTGACCACCCCTTTCACGCTAAGTGTAGCCTGAGAGGGGGCCTAATTTACAAGGCAGCGTTAAGCCACGTAAAGTGACTTAACACCACCTTGTATATAAGGAAAACGGTTTATGACCTGCATGCGTTAAAAAGAAAACACGACACGAGGACGTAAAAATACTCAGCACTCTTCAGGGGAAAGCAGATGTGCCAGGCTGGCAAGGTGTTCCTAGGCAACGGGCCGCGATGCGCTGGGTACACACATTGAGGTTAATTGGTGCAGCCAGCTGCTCATATTATACTTGGTATGATTCTTATACATTGTATTCGTCTGTGTATCAAAAACTGTGTGGAATGTGTCAATGGTATTCCCAATATTCATTGTGGCACACATAAATATGAAAAAAATAGTAAAAGTGGCAAGTTTCGTAATTATCTGCACTTGACTGTCTCTGAGACTGATGTAAGTGAATAAGTAAATTTTATTGTACAGTTAATTAAAACCATTTCAGACATCCTTCTAATTTGAAATTTTCAAACTAAAAGTACATATCGTGACTCATTGCCATTGTGCGGGTTTAAGAGTAAAAAACCACTATTAAATAAGAAAGATAAAAGCTTTTAAAATACGGCTAATGATTTATGGGAATAAAATTTGCCTGAGCGCTGTCCGGGTTCACTTCTTGAAGTGCAAAATGAGAATGAGGTGAATTAATGGGACCATGAGTTCGTGGTAGCGCTTCTTTGACTGAATAAAATGATATAGGATGATACAATCCCCAGATTCAAATAGAAGGGATACAGGTATAAGGACATGTGGACACCTAGGGTGACCCTCAATTAGAGGTTCAAACCCACAGATGTATTGTGCCATCGAGCAGGTTGTGTAGAGCTGTGGGCACGGTAGACATCTTTGGGGAGTCTGTGTATGTACCCTGAAAAACACATTCACAGGGATGGGTGGGTACGTGATGAAAAGTAATGTGCCAGAGTAGTGTAGCAGGGTAGCCCCTAAACTTCCTTATGTTTGAGATGATGCTCCTCATGATGTAGTACCCCAAGATTAGGGTTCTAGACATTAACCAATGCATTTCGTCTCCGGCTAGAATATGTCCTCATGCTAGTAGACAAGGACAGTAGCTGTAAAACATGGGAAACTTTGTACGATCCTGTGATGCTTTTGTAGGTAACTATTAGTTACCGATTTCGACCCACAGGATCTCATCACTGAGACCGGTGGTGTATGTCATGAGTCTAAACACTCACTGTTGTTCTTTCTCAAAAGGTCTGGTGGGTGTATTGTTTCCAGTATGATCCAGTTCATGTCGTTAGGGTCGGGGTCGGATGCAACATAGTGCTAGCTCAGTTTAGTGGTCAGGCGGCAGAAACAAACATTGCTCTGGTGTTCACTTATCCTAGTTTTTATAGGCCTAGTAGTCATGACTGTCTACATCAGGCCACACGGGCAGGAGATGAGGTACATTAAATTCTTAGCCTCATGGATTGTATGCTTTAAAACAGTTTCATTTCTTTCTTAATCCCATGTTGATCTCTTTTGTAGGTGTTGTCAGGTGGCATGTATTGCATCATCCACAGGGGTGGTGACCTGTCACTGGGTCTAAGCCCCAGTATGTAGTAACACTCTTTGTTGTTCCTGTCCTGCAGGGTCTGGCCTGTACCAGGAGGTCACGAATATTGATGGTTTATTTCAATGTGAAAAGAGGTTTTTCAACTGTAGTAGCGCCACTATTAGGAATCGACAATCTCTTGTTATTGTTATTGTTATTGTTATTGTTATTGTTATTGTTATTGTTATTGTTATAGCGGGTTTATATAGCGCCGGGTCACCTGCAGGTCTCAGGGCGCTTTTGACCACAGAACATAACAGCCGGGATACTGAAAAAAAGGGTGGAGGGAAGGGGCAGGACTTAAGCTAAGCTGAGTGCTGTTCTGAAAAGGTTGGTTTTCAGGGCTTTCCTGAAGCGGAGTAGGTTACCCTCCTTACGGAGTGCCTCAGGCAGGGCGTTCCAAAGGTTCGGTAGTAGGACCGAGAAGGATCTCCCTCCCATTGTGGCCAGTTTGAAACGTGGGCATAAAAGGAGTTGGGCTTCTGAAGACCTGAGGTTTCTTTCCGGTCTATATGTCTCAATCCGTTCCTTGATGTAAGCCGGGGCCTTCCCATAGATGTTGTTGATTGTCTTTTTTACCAAATCAGAAGTGGGGGTATACATGGTGACACAGGTCAATTTATGTATACTTTCCTTTTGGCGTGGTGCTAGGATAGCTTCCCTATGGTTATTGTGTGAGTGGGCAGTATTGATAATCTTTTTGGGGTAGTTGCGATCCTGTAAAATTCTTGCTAGGGTATCCGATTGGTCTTCAAAAGTCATGATATTGCTGCAGTTCCGTCGCAGTCTTAAGAACTGACTGAAAGGGAGATTGGTCCATAGGGCTCGGGGTGATGGCTTTCAACCAAAAGGAGACTATTCCTGTCCATTGCTTTGTGAAGGTTCTTGCCTTAAGGTGTCCGTCCACTATAGAATATCATCAAATGGAGAAAGACTATTTCTTTGTCAGAGGCAGTAGAAGTGAATTTCAGGAAGGGATCCAATCCCTTGATCCAGGTGGTGAATTCAAGGATATCATTGGTGTCACCTCTCCAGATGAGGATAACATCATTTATGTATCGTTGCCACAGTTGGAGTCTAGGGTGGTATGGGTTGGAATGATCCAGGATACATTTTGTTGTGCGCCCTGCATCGCAAAATGCGAAACAGCGCGGGCTACAAAATTCGTTTTATTTATTTAATTGTTTACTTACCTCCAATCATCCATATTCCGGTGTTTACTACCTCCCACCCTGCCCGTCCCCCGCCCCGCCTTTCCTCTCCAAAGAACTCCCTCCACGGGCCGCAAATGGTCCTAACGCAGTGATCAGTGAGTCCTTCCGTCTCTCATTTTCCTCTGGCATCTTATGCATTTTCCTGTTTTTAGGGAGGGGAAAGAGTCAGATCTCAAGTCTCACTCTCGGAAAGGCTACCTAGTAGATCAGTGCTGCAGTGAAATAGGAAACCTTGCTGCAACTGTGGTTCCAGTGACCAGATGTCAAGCGGATCGCAGGTCATGATGAGGCACCACACCTGGTACTGATCTACAGTCCTCCACCAACCTCTGCTGCACTTCCTAGGCCTTCTTACCTAGCTTTTGCTGGTTTCCCAGGAGCTTTTCTGATCAAATCATTGGGGCACACCTACCTACACCTGAACAGTCTCTTTAAATTGGCATCACTTCCTAGGGCTCTGCAGGTCAGAAACAACGCTCCAGCATTATCTGTTTCAGGACATAAGGGGGATCTAGTGGGGTGAAGGGGAAGCTCTTCTAGGTTGAGGCCATCTTTGTTCACATCCGGCTACCCCCTCCCGTGCTGAGTATTGTTCAGCACTTTAGGATGAGTATTGGGGTGAACTGGTCACTGATGAGATGACTTCAGGGGAGTTTAGGTGGGACGGTTTTTCTCCTCTTGGTTTTATGGTAGTGGCCTATGTAAATGTGTTTCGATTTATATAGCGCACTATAACCCAGGGGTCTCTAGGCGCTTGCTTAGGGAACCCGTCCTGGTATTCCCCTGTGAGATACCCCGGCCGGGTATCCACAAGGTGAAAGCCAGGCATCCCGCCGCGAGGGGCCGTAGTGGAGATTAAGCAAGCTATTGCCCAGAGTCGCAGAGTGTGACCCCGTGAGTCGAGTAGGCACCAGAGCGAGAATTGTCGACTCTAATTTCTAATTTCTAGGTTTGGTAGAGCGCAACAGCTACCCCAGCAATGGGGTGTCCCGGCGCTAAGAGACAAACTAACTCTTACAGAACGGGGAGGGGAGGATGAGGGCCCTAGAGAGCGGGAAAGAGGTGGGTCTTGATGGCTTTGCGAAAGGCCGGGAGACAATCTATGGAGCGAATACTTAGGGGGAGACCGTTCCATATCTTGGGCCCCAGGACGCTAAAGGAGCGGCCACCAGTGCGGCTGAGTCTGATTCTGGGGACTGTCAGGAGGAGTTGGTTAGAGGAGCAAAGGTCGCGGCCGGGGACGTATGGTCGGGCCAGATTTCGCAACAGGGGGGGGTTTCCCTGCTTGACGATCTTAAAGATCTTGATAAGAGCTTTGAATTTCACTCTGTGCTCCACGGGCAGCCAGTGTAGTTTACGGATGGTAGCTCTGGCTGAGCATCTGCGTGGGAGACCGACCAGTGATCTGGCCGCCGTATTCTGGATACGCTGGAACCTAGCTATTTCCGCTTTGTTTGCTCCCAGTAGAAGAACGTTGGCATAGTCCAGGCGGGACAAGATGGTTGCCTGGATAATAAGCTGGCGAGCTTTAGAGTCAAAGAGTCCAAGTATAGGCCGGAGGTTCCTTAGGAGCCCTATGCAGGTGGCTGCCACCTTTTTAGTATGTGACTGGAAGCTAAGATTGGCATCCATGCAGACTCCCAGATTTTTTACACAGTTTTTAGGGGATGGAGTGGTGCCAAGGGATGACGGCCACCAGTGCTCGTTCCATAGGCAGGTGTTACGGCCAAGGAGGAGCACCTCGGTTTTCCCGGCATTAAGTTGGAGGTAGTTGTCCGTCATCCATTGTGCCACTGATGCCATGCCCTCTCTAAACTTGGATGCCGCGGTGGACGGGCTTTCCGAGAGGGTGACGACCAACTGGGTGTCGTCGGCGTATGAGACCAGCGTGAGTCCCCACTCCTTGGCCACATCCGCAAGCGGCTGGACATATAAGTTAAAGAGGGAGGGACTCAACGCTGAACCCTGGGGGACTCCTTGGGCTATGGGGTGAGATTTAGAAAGAAATGGGGGGGCTGACACTTTGAAAGATCTGTCTTTAAGAAAGGATTGGAACCATGAAAGAGCGAGGCCAGTTACACCGGCCATCTCCAGACGCTCCAGAAGGATGTCATGGGATACCGTGTCAAAGGCTGCGCTGAGATCTAAGAGAATCAGCGCAGCACTTTGCCCGGAGTCTAGGATCGTCCGGAGATGTTCGGTGGTGGCCAGTAAGGCGGACTCAGTACTGTGGCCCGCTCGAAAGCCATTTTGGGATGGATCCAAAATTCCGTGACGGTTCACATGTTTCAAGAGAATGCCGTTGACATGGGCCTCTGCTATCTTGGATATCCAGGGCAGAAGGGATATTGGTCGGTAGTTTTCCGGTTTGGAAGGGTCGAGGGAGGGTTTCTTAATTATTGGTGATACCCACGCTTGTTTCCAAGCGATAGGTACAGATCCAGAGGTAAAGGAGAGATTAAGGATATCCATCATGGGAGGTAGAAAAAGATCCAATGAGTCCAGGAAGTGAGAGGGGCTCATCGGATCAGCTGGGGACCCAGACTTCACCTTCCTGCATAGTTTGGTCAGTTCAGCGGCAGTGATGGCAGGAATTTGGGTGAGAGGGATACGGGTGGGGACTGTGGTTGTAGGCTCTCTGGGGTGAAGAGGGTTCTGCAGAAAGGTTGCATATATTTTTTGAACTTTTTCAACGAAGTATGTGGCAAGTTGCTCACATTGTTCGTTGGATGAGATTTTTGGAGATTGCGCCCTAGGGTTTTGAAGTTCTTTGACTAGCCTAAAAATTACTTTAGATGGGTTTGGGTTGGAGCTAATTTTGTTAGCATAAAAAGAAGCGCGGGAGGATCTGATGGCTTTATGGTAGCATTTGAGTTTGGATAGATAGTTTGCTTTATCCTGGTTGTCAAAGTTTTTTCTCCATTGGCGCTCTGCTTTTTTACAATCCTTACGAAGCGCTTTGAGGGTATCATCATACCATGGATTAGAGGGCGTATTGCGTCCTTTAGTCAATTTAACTGGGATGAGAGTGTCGAGGCCATTGGTAATCCAGGTAGTGAAGGAGGTATAGGTTGCTTCTATCTCCTGATTAGTATCGCAGTGGAAGTTACCTAAGGTTTTATGTAGAGCTGGAGTGGAGAGCTTGTGCCAAGGTCTTCTAAGGCGTTGGTTGGATTCAGTTGGACTCCGTGGAATTTATGAGCCCGAGACCCGCCGACGCGGGGAATCGAACCCTGGTCCACGGCCGATCTCAGCTTCCAGGTCTTCCGCCTCTAACCACTGATAGGCCGGGATGGTTATAGGATCAGAGGTGAGCAGAGAAGGCAAGAGGGATGAAGAATTATAATTTATAAAATAAGGCATCTGGTCGGGGGCTTCCTAATATTCCAAGCAGTCAGTAATGCCATGTACAATTAATAGAACTAAACCAGCATTTCTCCAACAGGCATATAAGGACAGAATTATTTTGAAGTGTATGGGGTGCCCGAAAGTATTAGGTACATGGCAAGTTGTTTCCATTATTGAGGTTCGCGATGCTAGTCTTGAATCCCAAAATTCAAGGAATCAGGCCGTGCAAAACCTCCCCCTGCACACCACAGCACGGTAAAACAGCTCATAGAGGCCATTGAACATTTTACAGAAACTCTTAGGAAATGTGACCCTTTCATCACTTACTTGGAGGAGGAAACAGAAGGTAAAAACAGAAGAGGCCTTTCTCTGAACTCCTAAAGTAATTAATGGCGTTACTTAATTAAATAATGTATCTTGCAGTCCATGCAATAACTCAGCCACAAGGAACGTCAACAACAAAACGTCCTCACCTTACCTGCCTTGTTGTCACTTGCAGTGTGCTGCTGGTCTTGCTCACCGTGAATTAAGTGTCGCCTGCCGGCTGACATGTTCATAAAGAGTTTTACACCTTCGCTGCAAAGCCTTTGTGCGAGGTCCTTTGCCCAAAGCTGTCTCTCGAACGGGTTATAAAAGTGTCTGCAGGAGACTTGATTCACTTTTCCACAGATCATCTATCAATATTCGCTCAATCTCTTGGCTGCAGTTCCAAGTATTTACGCTTTCGCCTTAAGTAATTATCCTTTCGCCTAGAAATACTCTGGTAGGAGCATTTTGAGTCGACAGGATGATACTCTTGTGAGGTTATCTGAGGCCTAGTTTTGTTATCCTGGCAGAAAAAATATTTTCTGAAACATTGTGACATTTACCCAAACCCATAGGTAGCATTTTGTTGCAATTCAACTAATAGTGGTGTTTTAAATAACTTGCCAACATGACACGGAATGCAGTGCTTTCGATTACATGAATCAATTTTCTAAAGATTTTCAGCTAAAATAACATGCATAAAACCTTCAATTTGCGCACTTACAGTCTCTGCTCCGTCCACACTATAACAAATGGTGGGTGCATTGTGAATAGAATTATGTAAAATAAGCATCACAGTTATTTGTCTGACAAATATGTTAATAAACCAAAAATTCAGAACCTCAATGCGAGAGCCCTGGATGCAGGGGTGTTAATTCTGCAAACATAGAGTTGATGTCTGGGGTCGCAATAACTCCAGGGTTCGGAATTAAATGGAATTCAGGGTTTAACCCTGAGAATCTTGAGTAATAATGAATTACTGGGAGAATCAGCAATTTCAGGTCTGATTCTCCTGCTCATTCCTAATTACCCCCATCCCCCTCCCACCTCCCACACACACACATTCACGGAGGAATTTCAGATGAATATCAACAAATCCACTTTGTTTCTGTAGAACCCATCATTCTGATGGGCTGGTCCTGCTGTAACCGGCCTCATCAGAGTTCATCATGAGTGGCTGAGTTTAGTTGGGAAAGTTACTGGGAAACAAGAATTCTGATTTTATGGCCACCTGAGTCCTGATATTCAAAAATGTACTGGCACCACATTTACTGCCGAGAATTTGCAAAAGTCATTTTCCAGGAGAGGTTCTGGACTTGTTTATGAATTTGATGCTACTGCCATGCATAACTATTTTCACTTGTTTAAATGCTCTTGGTATAAATGTACGTACTGGTAAATTAGTCTCACAGCTTGTAGTGCGAGCATCTGTGTTCGAAGTTCAAAACCTTTCCTTCCACCTCCCCTTAGAGGTTGATGCACTCCCCTTATAAAAGTAAAGATTGTGAAAAGACCTGTCCGGGAGGAAAAGGGGCACAAAAAAGAGATAGAGAAACTTGGCCCAGCAGGTGGGTGATAGGAAAACATGGGATGGATCCGCAGGAATGGTTCTGGTAGCACTGGCGTCTCTGGTTGGAATATTCTCCAGTCCTGATTCTCATAACGAGTAAATAAGTACAATAAATATAGATCACTATAGGTACATTTCCACAAAAAGTGAATATAGACGCATTCCACCTCTTCTCACAGTTATAAGACGTCACTTAATAAGTGTGTGTGTGCTGCTAGTAGACAGTGACTAGCCCTAGGCCAGATCAAGAGCCAAAGGATATTCCAGAAGCACATCAGCCGTGGGAAGGATGGAGTCTTTAGGAGTGAAACTGGAACTCAGTTGTACAAGGTAAGAGAGAGGAAAAATCCAGAAGGATTAAGTACCGAGGGAACTGAGATGAGCAACACACAACAAAGGTGTCAGGAAGTGAAAGCCCAGTGTGGACTGAACATCTGAGAGGGAATTGAAACAACCACTGTTACCAGACACTCATTTACACTGACATTGTCTATAATGCCCTGGAAAGGATACTAACTTTTGCTGATGCCAAAGTGGCAACTCACAACAGATCTATTCTGAACCAGAGGCACTTGCTCTTCTCTGGTGAATGCATGTTTGTACTTTACGAATTCTCCTACTAGCCTCGCAAAAATATACCAGATTGCAATTCCTTGCATAAGTGAGATGAGTGAACCGGCTTCTTGCCGGCAACCTGTACAAATACATACGCAATTAGCTATGACACTAGGGGAGCTACTCTACCCAGTTAGTAGAAACAAACGAAGCACTCCTAGGTCGCACCCTTGGTTCGACTGTACCTGCAAGAAAGTAAAAAGGGATCTCCTTGCAGCAATAAAATCCAAAGATATTCCATTAATTAGGGCAACTAGACTGCGGTACAAAAAGAAGATCACCAGGGGCAAGAGAGGGGGGGGGGGGGAGCCAGGTGGGACGAACTGAGACAAGCGCTCCTTTTAAAGGATGCTAAATTATTTTGGGCTCTAATTAATGCTGGTACAAAGGGGGGGGGGGAGAGGTTAATTTCCCGAACATAGCCCCCTCAGTATGGGAGTCACACTTCGCAGCTCTTTACACAAGCCCGGAGACTGGTGATGATGCGTATTATGGACAGGCCCAGTTGTCAGGGGCAGATAGGACCCTTCGGACTTCCACGGCCACAGACCCCCCGCACGAGTATCGACTGTTGGGGGCCTCGGGCCTGGGTCGTCGGAGGGGCCTGTTGGACGTCGAGAGATCACTTCCTTTCAAAACCTAGAGAGTATTTCCCTAAAGGAAGTGGAGTCCGCTATCAAAAGATTGCTCCCAAATAAAGCCCCAGGCCTTGACATACTACCTGGCGACCTCTTTCGCTCATAGCCCAAAATCTGGACTCCGTATCTTGTAGCCCTGTTTAATGCGATCCTTTGGGGTTCCGAGTTACCGGAAACTTGGTTGGGAGCTGAGATCGTCCCCATTTAAAAGAAGGGCTGCCCGTTATTCCCGTCCAACTACAGGCCCATTAGTCTTCTAGCCACTACCCAAAAACTAATGGGCCGGATTCTATTGGATAGAATACTGGGTTGGATAGAGGAACACAAAATACTGACTACCCTCCAAGCCGGTTTTAGATCGGGCATCTCGACTCTGGATCAGATTTTTAGGCTACAGGTCCTTTTTCGGAAAACTGCAAGAGTAGAGGGTGGCAGGCTCTACCTTGTTTTTGTGGACCTGCGGGCCGCCTTCGATCTTGTGCCCAGAGAGAAATTATGGAGAGTAATGGAAGAACTAGGCCTCCCGTCCTATTTACTAGATGTCTTGATCCGACTCCATGCGGGTAACTATGCCCAGGTCAGGTGTGGAAGGAATGGCGAACTCTCGGCCCCCTTCCCAGAACCAGGGGTGTACGCCAGGGTTGTGCCCTTGCCCCTACACTCTTCAGCCTTTACGTCAATGGCTTGATAGATGAATTGGATCGAGTTATGGATAACGATGCCCCGAGATTGGCTACTGGTAGGGTGCCTGCTCTGATGTTCGCGAATGACACTTTGCTGTTATCCCGAACATCAACAGGCATCCAGCGGGTTCTGGATGGGTTTTCATCCTTTTGTGCCTCAAGGGGATTGGAGGTTAACTTGGATAAAACCAAGTTCATGGTTTTCAGTCCCCCAACGCACACCCGCCCGAACCCTGTCTTGAATGGCACACCGCTCGAGCAGGTGAAAACCTTTGTTTACCTGGGTGTCACGCTAACTGAAGACTTTGACTGGGGTCACCAGGTGTCTAGATCTGCCCTGAGACTTTCACAGATTACAGGGGGGATTGGGAAATTTCATAAAACTTCACAATTTAAACTAGTCGCCCCCGTTCTTGAAACTTATAGAGCCCTGACCAGGTCAGCAGCTACGTATGGGGCAGAACTATTGGGGCACAAGAACGCACTGAGTCTGCTCAAGGTGGAACAAGCTTTTATGAGAAATTTGGTAGGCTTACCCCAAAGCACCCCTCTCATACCGTTGCGGCTAGATATGGGCCTTGAGTCCATAAAAGATCTGATAGCCGCACGACCCTTGCTTTACTGGAGAAGTCTCTGGTCGGTACCGGAACTTGTTGATTACAGAGCGGAATTTTTAGCAGTCTGGGGGCAGCTCAAGGACAAAAATATACCCTGGCTATCCCACATCAAGGTACTGCTTTACCAAATTGGCTTGCCTCAATTGTGGGAGTCCCCGGGGGGGAAAAGTGTCCTAGGTTCCAGAGGTCAGAACTGTTGGCTATCCTGAGAAACCACAGCCTTAACTCGCTACACAGCTCGCCAACTCTGGGCAGGCTAACAACTGAATTCCTGCAGGTGAAAACTGAGCCCAAGAAGGAGGAATTTTTAGATCTAATGCAGCCTCCTCTTGCGAGAAAACTATATATCCAACTGAGGCATGGCTGCTTGCCTATTAGTGTGCTGACCTCTAAATGGACTATCTCAAATGAGGGAACCTGCCCAGCCTGTAATAACAACACAGAAGATATTGTCCATGTCCTGTTCTTCTGCCCGGCGTATAGCAAAATACGGAAATGCTTGTTGGCTCCACTGTGCAGAAACTTGGGACTTAGATAATGTGTACAGGCTTGCAGAATTTCAACATATGATACCTCCCCTCCCACTGTGTTTGCTGTTTCCCGCTTCTTACACGGCATGTGGCGTAGAAGGACCACCTTTCTGATAAGGACCTAATTGGAGCAACCCTCCTTTATTATTCCTTTTTCCTTTTACTCCCCCTTTTTGATAACTTTTGATAAACTGGTTGTTTGATAACTTTTTAACTGCTTGTATTTATGGATTTTATCACCGTGCTTGTATGTATTTTATCTGCACTTTTATGGTCAATGACCGAAATAAAGTTATCAAATGTATGTACTTTTCACTGACCTGCTCTCCATTTCTTGCAATGTGGCTTCATTATGTGTCCTCTCATACGTCTCACTAGTGAGTATCCCTTGTGTTCATACCTGGAATGCAAGCAACCCTTTGTGGGCACATTCAAGTCCTGGTGCTGTGCCACACAAGTGGATTTGCACTTTTAATCTTTTTCTCCAATTTAGAATATTTTTGCCCTGGAAGAACATCTTCCTGCTACACCCTCACCAATTTTTGGACCTTGCCCTTTCTCACCACAGGATAGTGATTTAGAGCCTATTTTAGAAGAAAGGGTACTCCATCGCCATGGCGATGAAGCACCCCTTCTGCAAAATTCATGGTCCGGCCAGCCAATTTAGAGTCAGGTGGACAAATAGTATTATGACGGCTCTGTCTACTTTGGCTCCATTGCTGAAATACTTCTCCGATGGCCCGATGAAGCCAGGGCCGGACTGGCTACCGGGTAGTTTAGAAAGCTGCCGAGCTGGGGGCTGATTTTACTGCGGTGGGGGCTGATTTTGTTCATGGAGACCTGCGTGTGCTTCTAAATTATTAATGCAAAACGAATTTCGTTTAGCACACGCAGGTCTCCATGAACGAAATCACCCCTCAGCTCAGCAGCATTCCAAACTGCCCGGTAGCCAGTCCGGCCCTGGATGGAGCATGGGTCATCAGAGGTTAGCCATCCGACCCTTTGCCTAATTGAGAGTGGCTGTCGGATGCCTGTTGCTTTGCTGCCCATCACCACCTGGCAAAATTTGGCAAAGAGGGACAGTAACATTTTAAAAAATCAGAGAGTGTTTACAACTGTCAACAAATTCAAAGTTTTTACTTATTTAATATATGCAATGTATATACAGTAACATATTGCTAAAACCTTTGGCAAAGCCAATAGGTCCCAAAGGCTTTGCATTGGCAAAGGCTTTGCTTTTGCCAATGCTCGTTTTTTTCTTCTGACAATTGGCTATCTCTTCCAAATCAGAGTAAAACAATAGCTGGTAATGTTCCACAATCTGATCCATGTTAACAGATCTATGATGCAAAAACTGAATTTTTCATTACGTGAAGAAGTACTGCAATAGTGCTTCTCACATACTCTGAAATACTCAACATAAATCTATATGCAGAGATCTGCCCCTCTCCATTTTTTGTAAGTGGAGATGTCCGACAACATGGTAGAGATCTCTGCACTCATAAATCTATGATTTAGGTATGAATGTGAGAGAGGCAATGAGTGTCTGAAAAATAGGGATTATATTCTACAAAAAAGGAGTTGCTTAGGGAGGGAAAGACTACTAAAAACTGCCACTCATAAAAGAGGAAGACTACTTCTATTCACAAACTACAATTCTAAAGTCACCACAACAAAACAGTTGTAACTGTACTCAAGCTCAGCCTTTGAGTAATTCAACCACTACACATGAATGACCACTTACAGGTACTGCAATACACTACCATAAACAAATAATGACAACAGAGGCTTATAATAGTAAAAGTCAATAGGGCAATTCAGGCACCTTGCTGGTGGTGCAAAACTAAGGACAGGACCATGCCACTAAAACATCAAAAGAAATTCCCCGAACAGAAAGGAGACACACTCTCAAACTGGTCAAATGCGCTTACTTTAGCCGCTGCAGCACTCCTATTCTTGATGCGTTGGAATGTTCTGCAGCATTTTCTTTAAAAAAAGTGTAATTGCCCACTGGGGCTTAAATGAATTGAACTATGTGGCATAACTGCATACATTGCTGCCCCCACGAGGAAACCCACAGGGTGCGGATTCTATTTAATTATTAATGGAACTGTGGCTGCCATCCAGGCAAATAGAATTGTTGTCACCTGTGAACGAGGTCTTACCGAGAGAAACACGTCAGGAAAAGGCATGCTGCAGTGTCTGATGTAAGAGAATAAAAGCACATTTGTTCAGCTTGAGAGTTCATCTCCTTCCTGTGCATGGAATTTCTTTTGATATACATATACAGCCCTAACTGCTGAACGGAATTACACCAAATTTGGCAACGAGGTAGTTCTTGGTTCAGAAAGAACCCTTTTTTTTGTTAAATGGTGTAAATCCATTCAGCAGTTGCTGAGAAAATCAAAAGTAAAAACAAATATATATCTATGGCTGCTAAGGATCCGCGCACCCTCCCGATCACAAGCTTTATGCTAATTGGCTGTCAACACTACAAACCAGGAAATGTTGCAGCCACGAGGCACAAGAAATCAGTTAAACTAAGGAGCAAAGCGCAAAAAGGGGGCAGGGTAGAAACACCCTGACCCCCTAGGCCTGCTTAGGGGGTCCCACAAGGACCCCCAGGGCCCCCCCAAAATGTGTTTTTTTTTAATATCAGCAAAATCCGCGCAGGGTGCGTAGATCCTGCCGAGAAAAAAAACGAAGCGCGTGCTCCTGCGCTTTGTTGCTATTTACCCCCCCGGGAGGGGGCCAAGTCCCGGGGGCAATATTGTTATGTAATGGGGGACCCAGCGGGCCCCCCAGCCCCGGGGACCACCACCCCCCAGGGCTTTAATACAATGTGTGCGGGGGGCTCACAGCCCCCCAGCCCCGGAGACAGCCACCCCCAGGGCTTCGTAAATAAATGGGTGGGGGGTTCAAAGGCCCCCCAAACCCCAGGGCCATAATTGTTATGTAATGGGGGACCTGCAGAGATTTGGTTACCAACAGGTTTTCCATGCTGGGTTTTCCAGGGGCTCCAGGGGGATCGCCATCTTGGTCCATCGCAGGTTGGCTTACATTCATGAGAGACAGTGGATTGACCCGCAGGGCCGGTACGTCTTTGTGAAAGGAATGGTGGGTACGGAATCCGTTGTGTTAGGGAGTATATATGCCCCTCCCCCGTTACAGTGGTCCCTGGCTGAGAGGTTGTTTGCGGTGTGGGCGGAAATCATGGAGTCCCTGGCAGTGCTGGGGGGAGATTGGAATGATGTGATGGATATGCATATGGACCGTCGGAGACCGCGGGAGACGCTGGCTGCTGCTGCCCCTACCCGGCTGAGTGCGATGGTGGAAGGGTTAGGCTGGGTGGATGTTTGGCGACACATGCATGCTAAGGCCCAAGAGTATACCTATGTTTCTGCTGTGCATGGTTCCTTCTCGCGACTGGACTATGTTTTTGTGCCCTGTGCGTTTCTGAGTAGAGTGCGGGAGGCAGGTATTTTGCCTAGGGGGTTGTCTGACCATTCCCCGGTGGCCGTGGATGTTGAACTGCATAGAAAGAGACAACCGTTCCGATGGAGGATGTCTTCGTGGCACCTTCAGAAAGCTGAATATGTACAGCAAATGCGGGGTGCGATTGCCCACTACTGGCAGGAAAACCTTGTAGCGGACATAGATGTGATGGTGGTCTGGGAAGCCATGAAGCCCACGTTGAGGGGGATCGACATAGCGTGGTGCGCGGCGGCCCGTCGCCGACGTCGGGAGGCCATAGTTGCAGCAGCGGTGCGTGTGGATGTTCTGGAGTGGCAGTGTCAGAGAGAGGGAGATGATGTGGCGGTGCGGCTACTCCTGCAGGCGCAGCAGTCCTATGCGTCTGTGTTGATGGATGAGGCCAGACAGGCGTGGCTGGCCACGCGGAGTAGAGTATATCAGTGGGGAGACAAGTCCTGTACTATGCTCCATAGGTTATGTCAACGTACCCTGCAGCCACTTACCCTGCCTGGACTCACGGAGGGGGACAGCATCACTATAACAGACCCGGTTGAACTGGCAGCTAGTTTTGCCCGATATTATGCCGGGCAATATGCGCCGCAGGATTGCCTTCCGGCTAATGCGGTCGATAAATTTATTGCTGACCTGCCCCCGAAGGCTGTCTCCGTTGAGACGCGAGCAGCGTTAGACCTCCCTCTTATGGCGGAGGAGCTGGGGGACGCGCTGGGGCAGCTCAACACAGGGAAGGCACCCGGGCCGAGCGGCTTCCCGTGTGAATTCTACAAGAAATTCCAACTCCAATTGGGGTCCCATTACAGGACTTCGCTGGAGGCAGTGCGGAAGCTGGGTCGGCTGCCAGCAGACTGGCACCACGCTGAGGTGGTGGTTTTTCAGAAGCCGGGTAGGCCCCCTGACCGACATGACTCGTATCGCCCTATATCTTTGCTTAATATCGAAGCTAAACTGCTGGCTAAGGCGTTGGTGAACCGTCTTCTCCCCTACATGGCCGATCTGGTCCACCCAGATCAAGCTGGCTTTATGCCGCGCAGGGCGATGCGGCACAATATTAGACGGGCGCAGACGGCTGTGGATGCAATGGGGGCCACCGGGGAGCGGGCAGCCCTACTGTTGGCAGATATAGATAGGGCATTTGATTCTGTGAGTTGCACTTATCTATTTGCGCTCCTGCCTCATCTTAATCTAGGCCCGGTGTTTATCTCGTATATCAAACTGCTGTATACTGACATTACGGCGTCCGTGCGTATCTCCGGAGCGGTTTCAGAGAGGTTTCCAATCGGTCGGGGGACCCGTCAGGGGTGCCCGCTGTCCCCGTACTTATTCGCGCTGGCCATGGAGCCCCTGGCCTCTTGGGTACGCATCGACGCGCAGCTACGGGGCTTCGTGTAGGATGGGGGACTCACTGACAGGATCGCACTCTATGCGGACGACGTCCTCTTCTTCCTCACGGATTTAAATAGATTGGGCCCGAGTATTGGAAATCATGCGCATATCTGGCGAGGTATCGGGCCTCTATCTTAACCCGCGCAAGTCCACCCTATGGGTGCTGGGTGACGGAGCAGGTGCGGGCTCTTGGGCGTCGACCTTGCAGGTGGCGGCCGGGGGCATGATGTATCTTGGTGTGTTCCTGTCCGAGTCCGCGGCGATCTCATGGGAGCGCAACGTGATACCGGTATGGGAGAAGGGCCAGACGGATATTAAAACATGGTCCCGGATGCCTCTTACCATATATGGTAGGTCTGCGATCTTTAAAATGGTCGCACTTCCGTGCCTTTTATATCAGCTGCAGAACTATCCGCACCAGATCGCACCTCAGTGGTTCCGGCAGGTCAATTCTGTCCTAGGCCGCTTCTTGTGGGCAGGGGGTGCCGCCAGAGTGGCGCTGCGTACATGCTTCCTATCCACATATTGTGGTGGTCTTGCTACGTCAGACTTACTGTCGTATTATCAGGCCTCCCATTTGTTAGTACTGAATGAATGGTGGTACGGAGATGGAGGAGACCCGGCATACGCTCTAGAGTGCTCGCTGAAGAGGGACAATACGCTGCACACAATCTTATATTCGGCCAGACTGCGGAGGCGGCTGCCATGTGCCACACAATTGGTTTTTTGTGAATTGGCGACAAGCACTGCGTTGCATGGGCTGGTGGGGTAGATTGACGCCAGAGACCCCATTGTGGAATAACGGGCGGCTCCCAGCACTGGCCTCGCTGGCGGGGTTTGGCGGATGGGATTCTATCGGGATCTCTTCGCTTGGAAATGTTATGACCGGTGTAGCTCTCAAGTCATTCCAGGAGCTTAGGAACGAATTCCATATGCCCAAGACCCAATTTTTCAGGTACTTACAGTTTCGTCACGCGCTCGCGCCTAGTCTAGTTGGTTTGGAGTCGCTGCCGGAATTCAGCCTTGTGGAAGCGAAAGTTTTCATGGGAGACCTCGGGGATAAGAAGGTATCCCGTATCTACCAAACACTAGTCACTCACTGTTCCTCTTCCCTACTTCCATTAAAGGACACCTGGGAGAAGGATGTCGGACCCCTGGATGAGGATGATTGGAGGGAGGCCTTGGAGTCCCCGCGCGGGACCACTATCACGGTACGACTCCGATTAATCCAATTTAAATATTTGCATAGGGCTTACTATACACGGGAGCGGCTGTGGAAGGCGGGCCTGATTGTGTCCCCGGAGTGCCTGCGATGTGGAGCTGAGATGGGTACTCTTTTGCATACTGTGTGGTCTTGTGCTGGCCTGACTAGGTTCTGGAATGGTGTATGGAGCTGTCTGTCGGAGGTACTGGGATGGGATCTTCCCCGTACCCATCGTTTGGGCCTTCTCCATGTGCTGGAGGGCGTGGGAGGGAATATCTATAAACGTCACCTTTTGTTACTGGGTCTGGTTGTGGCCAAGCGGGACTTGGCACGAGCATGGAAGAGTGAGAGAGCCCCACCACTGAGCGCATGGAAGGCTGGACTGGACTGTTTTATGGGGCTAGAGCGCCCAGTGTTTGAGGCCAGAGGATGCCCCCGAAAACATTACAAAATTTGGAAAAGGTGGGCCGACTATAGGGGTTTAACTCTGGAGCCTCCAGCAGAACCTGACAATGTTTCGGACCTAGACGATGGACTTCAGGCCTAGGAAGACATATGGTGCCTGGCATGATACAAACAGTTACTGGAGGCTTACTGTGATCACGTGCACTGGGTTAGGGAGGGATAAGGGGTGGGTAGAGGGGTTGTTGGGTGGCTGTGGGAGGTGGGGGGAGATAGGGGGGGTCGCTCTTTTTTATTGATTGGGTTTGCAAGATATTGAGACATGTTTTAATATTTAGCAGTGATCTCCTGATTGTGGAGAGCTGTGTATATGCCTTTACCTGATCAATCAATAAAATTGGTTGTGAAAAAAAAAAACCTTAGAAATTCACTGAAAAAACCCATAGGTTTCAGGCACGTTATAGTTACAAATTGGCATTTAAAAAACCTTTGAAATTCACTGAAAAAACCATAGGTTTCAGGCACGTTATAGTTAGGAATTAGCATATAAAAAACCTTAGAAATTCACTGAAAAAACTATAGGTTTCAGGGGTGTTACAGTTAGTTGGACATTTCACTCATACAAAACCATTGAAATTCCCTTGTTATGGTTAGTTCAGCTAACGATAACTCGCGCACCCGCAATGCACTGCTGATGACATCACATATTACATCACTCATGACATGGTCAGTGACATCACTCATGACATCACTGATGCCATCTCACATGACATCACTGATGACGTCATCCTTGTGATAGAGTGGCAGGCCTCCTCTCACCCTAATATAACCTTTGATACACACACTCAAAAATAGAAACTAACATTTTCAAAAGAATGGAGATACCAATACCAGTTACAACACACCTATTCAGTAATTCCAAGATCTTCACACACATAAACATGTACTCACTCATCATATGTACTCATACACCTACAAATCCTGTTACATACTGACACTCATCCATAGAGTTACTCACACACATAGTCACACATGCAAACAAAGTATCAAACATCCATTTACTTGTATATACAGTTATACACACCACCACACTTACTTCTACAGAAACGTACACATATTTACTCTCTTAATCACTTACAGAAACACATACTTATTTATCCAGGAACTCTTCCAATCTCTCACTCTCACATACACCAATACTCACATATACTTGTTTAAAACATATGTAGTCACTCATAAAGACACTATCGAGACAGTCAATCACTCACTAAAACACCCATACACACACTCATCCACCCATATAGTCCTGCATACATGCTGTCTTCAACACATGCAGTGAGTCACACATTCATGCATCTATGCACTAAGTAATACCCCCACCTAACCACACAGACACTCAGGCACTCATACTGATACTCAAAGAACCAACTAATAACCCATATAGACACTCATGTAGCTACTCACCAACACATGCAGCCACTTATTAACCCTGGGAGTAGTTTGCGAAGTAATGCTACGCGTAGCTACGCGAAGTGCACTTCGCACTATGCGAGCTACACTTAGTTACGCAAACTGCGTAGTGCACTGTGCAAAATGCTGTTCGCACTGATTGCACAGTGCCAGATGCTTGGCCGCACTGTGCAATCAGTGCAAACTGCATCTTGCACAGTGCATGCGGTCATTTTCTGCTGCTCAAGTAGATTTCTACTCGAGCTGCAGCTTTCTCAACGCAGACTGGTAGTTTCTCAAACTGGTAGTTTTTCATCGCAGGCGGTCGCGAGCATACACGACCACTCACAATGAGAAACCTGACCTCCCTGCATTGAGAAGCTCGCTGCAAGGTTTATTTTCCATGCTCGCGATTGGCAACTTGATGTTGCTGATCGTGAACGAAGAAAAATTCTCACTGGGGTGTCATTTTGCTTGCTCGCGGTCACCAACTTAAATTGAGGGCCGGGAGCAAGCAAAAAATAATGACTGCTGCACTACCCTACGCTACACGTGTTTGCACTGTGCTACGTGCAATTCGCGTAGTGCAAAGTGGCGCAAACTTCGCAAACTACGTGAGCGTAGCGTAGTGCTTTGCCCAGGCTTACCACTTATACACAAAGCGAGAGACTGATACAGATATTTACATATTTAAAAATTATTCGCTAACCCATGTATTCACTAAGATACAATTAATCAGTCAGTTATACAATCAATTTTTCTAAAAAAAATCATCCATTTAGACACTTATATACCCATTTATTCTTCCATCGACCTTGAGATGTACATATAGAAACATATTTAATTTTCAGAAAAACATACATGCACTGGATGATGTCATCAGTGATGTCATTTGAGATGTCATCAGTGATGTCATGAGTGATGTTACTAACAATGTCGTCATGAGTGATGTAATATGTGACGTCATCAGCAGTGCATTGCGGGCGCGCGAGTTATAATTAGCTGAACTAACTATAACGGGGGAATTTCAATGTTTTTTTACGAGTGAAATGTCCAAATAACTGTAACGCCCCTGAAACCTATGGTTTTTTCAGTGAATTTCCAAGGTTTTTTCAATGCTAATTCCTAACTATGACGTGCCTGAAACTTACGTTTTTTTCAGTGAATATTTATTACCTACTGGCGGTCGCCAGTAGGTAGTTATAGTTAGGACCTACTTTCCATAGGAAATCCACAACATTCTATTTGGAATAACTTTAGCGCCGGTGGACGAATGTTCGTGAATTTCTCCCAAAAAATGGCCTGCTCAGTTCCGGTCCTTCCCTGAAAGTTTGGGGGTGATTCGTCAAGCGGGGGGCAGAGAAAAAAGGGGGTCCCAAAACGTGTTTTCCCCATGCAATTTTCCGTAAGGACCTTTAGCCAGGGCTACAGCCCGAACGGCTGAACGGAATTACACCAAATTTGGCAAAAAGGTAGAGTTTGGTTCGCAGATTGTGCTTTTTGTTAAATGGTGTATATCCGTTCTGTAGTTTCTGAGAAAATCACAAGTAAAATCATAGTGATATCTAGAGACAGAGTTACACACGCGGACGGAGATCCGTTCAATTACGAGCGCGAGCTGCATGCTGATTGGCTGTCAACTGTCTGTCAACACTCGAAACCAGGAAGTGTTGGCGGCCATCTTGTGCCTTGGTAGAACTGAGTCACAAGAAAACAGTATAACAAAGTTGAGAAATAAGGAAAGGGGGCAGGGTAGAAACATTCTGACCCTATAGGCTTGCTCAGGGGGTCGTACATGGAATTGTAGTGTCAATTTTTATGTTTTTTTTAAATAAAAATTTGCGGGGTACACGTATGGTACTAGTACACTGTGGAAAAAGGAAAAAAAACTAGAAGTCCGTTTTATTCATTAGGTCTTGGGGGGCAATTTTTAGAGGTATATTTCTATGACAGTATGTAAAACTTTCTGTTTTTTTTCTCCTGCATCAGTTGTACTCTCTACGCATGCGCAGCCTTGTTTGCAAGTGCACTTTTTTGTCTTTATCTTCAAGTTCGCCAAGCAAATCTTTCCTGATTTTAGGTATTAAATTTGCCGCTTTGTTTTCCCAGGTCGTGTGTGTCATCCAGTGCTATACTTTTGTAATATATTAATAAACATATTGTATGTATATTTATTTGAAATGTAGTGTCGAGGCGCCAAACGTTGATTACATACTCCGTTCAACCACCATTTTAGTAGTTTTCCTCCATTGTTTTTATTATACCTGTTACTTTCATTTTACCCTGCGCATATTTTCTCTGTGATCAATGAGATTTCTTGCCACAGACACTACGGTGTTTTCCTTGGCCTCCGATCTTATCAGACTTGGTCACACGTATACCTAGAAACTAATTTGAAGGACGTAAGCCACAGCCATTAGAACGCGTGTTTGTCAAGAAAAAAATATTATTAAGATTATGCGTTTATTATGCGTGGTAAATGTATACTAGTTGTAAAAGCATGTGTGGTAAAGCGATATGCGTGCTAATGGTTTTGTTGTGGCGATCATGCGTGCTTATTAACCAGGTCTGGGCATGGTGGAGTCTAGGGCAGCAGGCGGAGGGCCACGCAGATCCACTCATACAATATTGAAGTAATATAGGATTTTTTAAAGTTTTAAACAAACAATTTCATAATTATCCTAGAGTAAGTCTTTTGTTAGTATATTCATTAAATACATGAATATATGTTTTTAAACAATTAAAAACATTTGCGTGTTTCGCGTACGGGGCGCCGTACATGACATCACACGTAAGCTTTGATGCGACGCATAACGTCAAAGCGTATTTGTAGCGTATACTGAGAATGATTAGCAGTACAAACTATGGTGCGATCACTCTCTCACTGTCAAATCAGAGCACAGGACGGGCTATGAGAATGGTTAGAAGTGGTCAGTCATTGGAGATCCAATTCAGGCATGTGGCTTATCCACAGTATCATAACGTTATTTTTTAACCTGTTTAAGTTTGAGGTTTCCATGAAATACTATGCTATAGGCGGATATGGATGTTTAGGCAGCGGTTATGACCATGAAGCTTGGTTATTACCATCTACATATAGGTGCCTGAGGGAGGGAAAAGAAGTCTATCTGAATGGCGAGGATTGCACAATAGCAGCAGATCACTGCTTAATTTGTAGATCCATACAATTGCATGGCTCTTGTAAACAAGATGCGCCTAATTTGGACTGAGTTTGGAAAGGTAGTCCGACACCTGCTATCATAACAACGTTCAGTTTACTGGAAAAAGGAGTTATTTACTTTGAAATAATGGAGATTGTTGTGCAATGTTAGCAGCCATCGCTTGCATGATTACGGTAACTGAGTGTGTGGTTTGATTAAAAAAAGGTATGTTAACTCCTCTGCACGGGAAGCTGGATATTTCAATCTGGCTGTCGATTTCGACCTTGAAAGCAGAGCCAACCAGATGAGTCGTATAAGAGCGCTATTGTCTCAAAAAGAGGTCGCTCTTATATCTGCTACAGAAAAATTTGTCCTTCATGTAGCAAACACCCGCACAGAAATGCATAATTTATTAAATACAGATGTGCTCTTGAATTTTGTGGAGTTAATTTAGAGTACCTTACTTTTTTTAAGTTAGAAGCAGTGGCTTTGTGACTTCTGTAGAAAGTATATTTGGTGACCCGGTGTTTTTCCATTCGATTTTTTCCAGCATCTTTGGTGGATTCTCCTTAATTCTCACATTAGTTGCTGGTGTGCTTGTATTAATTTGTTTACTTAAATATGGATGCACATCTTGCAGTAGACGAGAATATGTCCCTGTTGTTGCTGGTCCGGAACCGAATGCTTAGTTATTATGGAGCGCTGCCTCTGGCTACATTGAGTGCACCTTATGGATTATCGTTTCGATTCTCCTTTTTCACATGCGTTCAACCTGTGTTCCATTGTCTGAGCAGCGATTTCAACTGGGCCCTGGATTTGTGTCCCTGCAGTACGGTGTCTCCCAACGCGGATTATGATCAGCTGATGAGCCCCTTAGCTGCTCATGAATTGCTCTGTTCTGGCGACGGGATTATGGCCTTAGCAGTGATACATGGAATAATGGGACGTTGGAATGTTTTTGCAGCGGCGCATAACTTCTTGGCACGCAGTTACATTGAAAATGACCCAAGTTTTCCTCTGATGGTGATAGAGGCTCTGGTTGTTGAGGAACATGTATGTTCATTCCCACTATTGAATTGGATGGCTGAAATGTTTTCAGATGAGAATAATGACTTCCTCTTGGAGGCTGTTGCTACATACTGTGCTTACACGCTGCAGGATTAAGACTCTTTGATTTTTCTACGTATTCTTTATTATTTAGCTACTGCTTTCTATCAAAGAGCGAATAATTTTTTGGGGAAATGTGAACTTGACTCTGCTTTTTAGGCTTGGACTTTGCGTTTCTAATTCGCCCACGTTTATATCACGTGCTTCGATCAAGGAAGGGTGCCGTGGGGCTGAGCCTTGCAGTCACACCCTGTTAAGTTAGCATGTGTTTATTAGAAGCTTACACACTATTTTTGCTTTCCTGCTCTGCTTTGCACACAACACGTACTTTTGATATTGTTTAGAGAACGCTGAGTATTTTGGTTTATATGACAATAATTTGGTATGCTAGATTTGTAAACTGCTTAGCTAGTTTTGTGTGTATAGTGAGAGCATGGAACATCTAGGTTATCTTGAATACTGTGTCTTTTATTCAGAATGATCCACGCACGTTCGAGCCATAACACATATGCAGCTGTGGCCACATCTGATACTTGCGCGTTTCATAATGCAATGTGGAGGCAAAGTTACACACAGTTGGAGAACATTTGTATCTTGACAGTTTGTGGAGCACTGAATGTGATGCACTACTGCTGACTACCAGAGGTATGGGTCTGCCCATTTAATCCTATGAGATTTTGTGCAGTTATAAACTAATCTGTTAGGTAGGGAGGGTGAAATGTAGGTATATTTTAAATGTGTTTACCTTTAACATTATAGGATGCTTTTTCCGTTTGTATTTGATAGAATCATAACAATGCTGACAACCTTGTTTCTGATAATATGTTTGGTTGTATTATCTAAGGTACTGTGCATGAGATTATGGCGTTAGAAATAAACATTTCAAAGTTGCACGTGTCTTTATTTACATCTTGTTTTGGACTGGTGTAAGACTATAATGAAAGAGTGATCTTGTTATCCAGTTTACTTCATGTAATTTAAGTTGCATCTTCTGGGTTGACTAGTTATTGGTGTTTTTGCTCTAGGGCGAAGAACCAATGAGTGACTGATTGCTAGTGTGGTAGGGGGTTTGTGTAGTAAGGTGGATTTTGGTACACAGTAATTCACTGAGGTCCTAAGTCTTTATGCATAGTTCTGTGTATAAGCATAATTCCTGGAAGAGTAGTTACAACAAAAAGGCTGGATAAAGGGCTTGCAGTTTGAATATGAATATAAAATAGAAGAATAGTTGATAATCACAGCTAAGGAATGCAGTAATTAGATGTGTGTATGTGTGGATGATGTGTAGATTGAGTGGAAGATGAAAACGTGAAAAATAAGAAAGGCTGGAGAGACGCAAACTACCCACTGCATTGTCAGTGAAGTGGATCTTTGAATTGCCAGGTCATTACACAGATAGGGTGTTGGATTCTGCAGTGGGAGCGGGAGAAACTAGTATTACATCTAAGGAAGAAAGCTAGTGCATAAAGTACACACAGTTCGGCAGATTTACAAGCTCGTGGGAAAAATGATGCAAAGGAGGTGCAATGGGCTTGTAAATCTGTCCCAGTGTGTGGTAGAAAAGACGAAAGAAAGGACAAAAGTGTGCAAATTAACCACTGCTATTCATGGGTCGTAGTTACCAAGAAGGCTGAATAAATGGCCTGCACTTTGAATTTGAATTAAAGAAGAATAATTGATAAGCTCAGCGAAGAATGGCAGCAAGTAGGTGTGTGTATTTGTGGTTGTTGTATTGATTGAGTGGAAGATGACTAAGGTGAAAAATTAGAGAGGTTGCAGAGATGCAAACTTTCTATTTCTTTGTAAAGGAAGTGGGTGTTTAGTTTTCCAGTGCATATATATATTCACTAAAAAAACATATGTTTCAGCCATGTTATAGTTAGGAATTAGTATTTAAAAAACCTTGCAAATTCACTGAAAAAACCATAGGTTTGACACACGTTATAGTTAGGAATTAGCATTTAAAAAACCTTGGAAATTCACTGAAAAAAACATAGGTTTCATACATGTTATAGTTAGCTGGATATTTCACTTATACAAAACCTTTGAAATTCTCCTGTTATAGTTAGTTCAGCTAACTATAACTCGCGTGCCCACAATGACATCACATATAACATCACTCATGACATGGTCAGTGACATCACTCATGACATCACTGATGTGTTTGGCCACCATTTTGTAATTCCGTTGAAGGGAGTGAGGAGAAAAAAGGGCAAAAAAAGTAGGAAAGAGGCGGGTAGGAGCGCTGTGAGCTCTGTAGGGTGGTTAGGGTGTGCTATAGAGGGAGTGTGAAGCAAAGTATTTACCCTTACCGGTGTGAAAGTGGTGTTTTGCCCAGAGTGAAATGGTGGTGAGGTGAGGTGTCGGTAAACTCTGGGATGAAAGCGTACGCCTAAACGGTGAGCTGAGTGCTGTAAACTGATGTGCTCTGGGCGCTGTAGCATACTGGCCGCTGTAGCATCGCTGTGCAGGTGGTGTTAGTATGCGTTTAGGCTATAGCGGGAGTGTAAAGCAAACTACTCACTGTTACCGCTCTGAAGACTCGGGGATGAAACTGTGAGTGTAAGTCGCGAGCTGATTGCTATAAAGTGATGTGCTGTGGGTGCTGTAGGATACTGGCCACAGTACCATACCTGTGTAAGTACTGTTAGTATGCGTTTATACTATACTGGGAGTGGGAAGCAAACTACTCACCCCTACCAGTATGAAGACTCGAATGCAGTGTTTTAGCAGGCAGGAATAAAGAAATAATAGTGAAGAATATAATGCAGAATGTTGCAATGCCACAGAAGACAAATGGTGAAATCAGGTGTGTGTAAGAAAGTGGCTGTGTGTAATAAAGCAATGGAGTTTGAAAGTTAAATAAAAAGTGTCTTTATTTAAGTGCCATAAATGAACCCATTGGTGCAATAGCTAAGGCATCCAGCTGAGGCAAAGTCTAAGCTGTTTTGCTGGATTCAAACGTAAGCTCCTGTATCGGTGAATTCCACATTACATGTTACAGTTCCATGTGACATCAACAATACCTATTAGAGTTGAATGACTCTAAATTCTATAAGGAGAATAAAGGTAGGATACGATTGCCACACGTATCCTTTAAGAAAACTAGGAAAAAAAAAGATTTAGCAAAATGTAATCATCACGCTTTTTTGTAACACAAAATTATCAACAGTAGAACAGTCAGGAATCTGTTGTACAGTAGATTATATCTGATGTGTTTCAGAATTGGTAATAGTTCTACCCACATTGGAACTTTGAGGAGGCATACAAACATTGCGCTTCTGAGAAGCACATTCGGTGCCCTTCTGGTCAAACCATATATTATTGTCTTCAGCCCTTTCAAAAAAAATTCTTGTGCAGAGAGCTAAGGCATCGAGCTGAGGCAAACTCCAACCGCTTCTGCTGTATTGAAACCGAAGCTCCTGCATCAGTGAATTCCACATTACATGTTACAATTCCATGTGACATGAACTTTAGCTATTAGACATGAATGACTAAATTGTATAATGAAAATAAAGGTAGGATACGATTACCACACTATGCCAACCTGTTCCTAAACAATGTTATGTTTTCTTATCTTGATCACCAGCTTGTGAGCACAGGCTGAAGAAGAGTACATTTGTGTGAAAGGTCTTTGTGGATAACAGACAGGCAGAGAGAGACGTATGCACAAAGAATAGACATGGTTTCAAAATGGATGTCGGGTTTAGGCTAATGTAGCAAGTAAATAGCGTATTTACATAGGCCATACATTACCGATCCCTGGTTAGAATGGAGACATAAGGGGCAATAATGAAAACAGAGTTCAAATGCGTAAGCATACTTGGAAAGTTATTATATGAAAATAATTCAAGTTAAGTGTATTAAAAAAAATTAAAGGAAAAAGTCAAAAAAGTTGGAAAAAATCAATCCAAGAATAACGTGAATTTCTTACTAGTCTTGGAGATTGCAGTCCGGAAGTTTTTCAGCGGCTTGAGATGCGTAATGTTCCAAGAGGTCATTGTTGCCATCGTGTGAGAAAAGTGAAGCGATCCAATTCATATCCTCGAAGGGACAGTAATGTTCCTCGAATGTTGGAACAGCAATTTGAATTGGCAGGCAATCTGCAATGTTGTCAAAGGTTGCACGTTGCAGGAGATCTTTTGCGGCTGCACAGAAATCCCATTCCGCCACAATACCTTTTTGTGTTGCATCCACCATTTCTCCACTGCCTGAACAATCAAGTTCATGGTTTTCAAGGTACTCCATTACTTGCTGGATATCGGTAGCGATTGTTGGGAAATTGTTTGCAATAAAAAGATGGTTGTACGCAAATTGCATATGTGTAAATAAATGTCATGCTGTAGCTGGCTCCGATATTAGAGGCAGGCAACCGAAAAGTTGTTACATTTTTTGACATTATTGATGTAGCTTCACGTAGAGGCGTATTCTGTCGGACATTGTTGTTAGCACAGGGAGCGCAGCCATTCTTTAGAAGCGAAAATAGTAGTAGGATGGCCGCAAAGAGAGCAAGAATTATGGGCACTGTTCCTGTTATTCCATAGATGATCGAATAAATGAAGTCTTGTATTATACCAAAAACAGTTTGAAAGAGTGTGAGAAGGCCGGAGGAGACCGTGTTATAAAAGTGTGCCAGACCTTGAGTGTGAGCTATGTTGAAAATTGCGTAAAAATTCACAATGTTTACTGGGAGGTTCGTATTTAAAAGGGACTGTATTTTACTTGAAGTTCGTGTTATCTGCAGTCGATAAATTTCTTTTGAAGAAGTGAGGGACACTTCTGTTCTGAACAAAAGATGATTCACTTTGGTTAGTTTAATGAAATCTGTTTGCAAAGTAGGGTTTGAAGGTCAAGTTGAAGTTTGGGAGTTGTTTTGTGTGGATGGAAATAGACATTGCCACAAGAAGTTACTCAGTTTGAAACAGTAAGGACAGACGGTATGCCAGCTCATATTCTGTAGGAGTGCATGTGATTGAGAAGCAGATAAGTGCTGTTAGAAAGCTGTGTGAATGTTGGGCTGATTGTGGGAGTTGGCGTGGTTTTAAGAAAGCACGCAAGATTGTGTGCTGTAAGCTTAGAAGTGTCATGCAGTTGGACATTCATGGATAGTAATGAATGAGTGCCATTGTGGTCGCACTTTTCACCTGTGAGAAAAAGTTCTGTATCCTCTTTAAGACACTGATATGTAAATGGGAGAAACCACTGCTCGTGAATAAATGTGCTACCTTATATAATCACATGAAACATGACAAACAACATGTACACAACAATACTACGTACTGTGGGAACCGTGGCTAGCCATGTATACAAACCAAGCATGGCATGGCATCTCTGCCACACAATGCAGAAAGCGGGGAGAGATGGGAGCAAAGTATGTGCATAGGTGGGAAGTGATTCTCTATTATAAAAGTATACAATGCAAAGGGTTGAGGGGATATGCCGAACAGACTTGAGTATGCAGAGCACAGACATGTACATGCGAACATACACTTATGGTCTATTGAGTGAAGTAGTCAGTGGACGCAACCATGATAGTACAGTCAGTAGGGAAGATTACAAAAACATAGCGCCTACGTGCCCCCTCCCCCCCAAATCTTTAGCAGAGTGGGCTGGCTCGGCGTACGCAAGGCTAGTGCAGGGGTATGAATAAAAGGCACGTTTGTGTGGGTGTGGTTTTGCTCAGGAATAGCGAACATGTCTGCCAGGTCTGCGCAGCTTACACCACCATGAGGTTGAACCTGTGAGCGAAGGTGGGTGCGTGAATGATGCTCTCAGCCTGCTGGTATCCAGAAACCGTCATGGCCACTGCGACGCACATGTGCCCCACAGTTCACCTTTTGCAGCTGCATTATGTGAAAGAGGGCCCACCACGTGCCGGCGGAAGCTCCTGGGCCGAGGTCTGCGAGGTCGGAAGGTACCTGAGATCAACACTGGCTACCGTGACACAGGCACACAGCACCCAGCCTGAGGCCCAGCACCGTGGAGTGCTCTGTATCCTACTAACACAGTAGTCCAACAGGTACCAACAGTGGAACGGTGTTTTGATATCATAGTGGACGATGTTAGAACTGTATCTGAGAGTGGAGATGAAGGTACTCCCATCGACCAGGTGCAACCAACTCTAGGTCCCAACAGTGGAACGGTGTCTTGATCCCAACAATGGACGGTGTTAGAACTGCATCTGAGAGTGGAGATAAAGGTACTCCCTTCGACCAGGTGCAACTAACTCTAGGTCCCAACAGTGGAACGGTGTCTTGATTACACAATGGACGATGTTAGAACTGCATCTGAGAATGGAGATGAAGGTACTCCCTTCGACCAGGTGCAACCAACTCTAGGTACCAACAATGGAACAGTGTCTTGATCCCACAATGGACGATGTCCGATATTACCTCCTGCTTGCTTTTCACAGAACTCCCTAAATTGAGGTGCATCACACTCTGTGCTTCCATAGTTAACTGCTGCACATGATTATTGGGCTTGGCTGATGGCAGTCGCTGGACTACACCGTGGTATAGCAGGTCCGAACAGTGAAACGGGGTCTTAATTCCATGATTGAGGATGTCACAAGTTAAAGTCTGTGATCATTTCTGTGTACCCCCTCTGACCAGGTGCAACCAACTGTAGGTCCCAACAGTGGAATGGTGTCTTGAGTACACAATGGACAATGTTAGAACAGCATCTGAGAGTGGAGATGAAGGTACTCCCTTCGACCATGTGCAACCAACTCTAGGTCCCAAAAGTGGAAGGTGTCTTGATCCTACAAGGGAAGATGTCCGATATTACTTGTTGCTTGAACAAATCCAAACAACGGTATGGGTGGATAAACTAGCACACAAAATTAACCAAATACTATACAATTCATGCACCTATGACAGGCTTGGCGCTCAACCCTCTAGGGTCTACCGTTGAAACCCCCTCCAAACGAATACAAAAATTCTTATCAAGTGGGAGCACCGTAATCAATTAATTATTTTCACAGTTCAACTATGTTGATTCCAAATCTTCTTTTATTGAAGTTTTTCGTCAAGAAATGAAGGCGACAATTGTTCCATCAATGTTCCAAATTCCAAATAACATCCAATCAACCATAAATATTTACACAGATCCAATCAAACAGCCGGCGTGTTTCGTCCATGAATGAACATCATCAGGGCTGTCAAAATAAATTAAAAAGAACATACAGTCAATAATCATGATACATCTTCATCAACTCCAATTACGTACTTGACACTAATTTGTTATATTATTATAATAGTCACACCTGACTATTTAGCATACTATTCATATATACATAATAAAAACACATCAACTAAATCACTGTGTTGTTCTCACCAAGAATACTTGGTTCTCCCTTGCTCTACCTGCTCATTCACCTCCCACATTATTTAGATTTGAAACTTTTCAATTGCCTACCTTAACAACGTATAGGCATTCGCTTCGTCAATTCCTCCCTTGTTTCTACTTCTGGGTTAATTCACTTGTTTAGCTGCTTTCCTTCAATTTTTTGAAACCCTGTAAAAATATAATAAATACCACTCATATGGATCTTGTAACTAAATTGTGAACCCCTGACCTCATCCACTGTAATGTTAACCTTCATAAATTAGCCTACCTCAAATCATAATCCCTATTTCCTCATAATTTTCACCATCCACTTTGTCTCTCAATAGAATAAACGTTACTCTGGTCGCGAAAAAATTCAATAACCTACAGAAATATGGACAAAATGAAATCATTTATCCAAATATTTTTATTGGATTATAGCCACTGACTTGTATCATATTTATCTCTACCTCTCTATAGACTATTATATACGATCCAAATCAAATTCATACCTCTTTCACACCATTAGTGTTGGTGTATATAAATTCCAACCCTTTGGGCCTGGACTTGTGCAAAAAAAATGTTTTCTCTCTCAATCACTTATCTCTCCCATCTAAAATATGAAAAGTAGTATATATTCTATTCTCAACCCGTTAAAATAATACCAATGCTACTCCCATCGGATATCTATGTCCCTTGGCTTACCTTCTCCTGTCTCAGATGAATGCACCTTTCATTCTCTGTATAGTACAATCCAAATTGTGGGCTCTGGCAATTATCTGCAATCAAACCAACAACCCCACCTATGATTAAAATCAAGTTCTCGAAAATTATTATTCTTGCTTACTCATTCCTGATACATCAACTGCAGCCTGCAATTATACATGTTCCACACCTCTTAAATTCTCACCTTACTTCATCCTGGGTAACTGGCGAGTGAAGTCCAGACTGGTGACATCAGGCGTTAATGGAAACCAATGTGCAAGGTCAACCACCCTGCCTGTTCTTTTAAATTAGTTTTTAACCAATCAACAACTCTTATCAATTCCCTCCCCAAAATTGCTTAAAACTATCTGATGATCGCAGGAAGCTGTCTAACCAGGTGAACATGGTGGAGACAACTCTTTTGGAACTTGCCCCCACTACCAAGGACCACACAGACAAACTGGAAACTATGACTCAGCATATAAAGATTCAGGAAAGTAGCTTGGAATACCAGGAGGGCAGAGCCAGCAGAGGCTTACCCGAAAACATTGAAGGTGCTTTTATGATCTCCTTTTTGGAAGATTGGCTACAGGAAGTAAAATCTACATGTTATGCCTCGATCAAGATGAAGGAAGGGGGCCAGGCCTACGCAACAGCAGGCTCAGGTTGGAAGAGATCGAACACTGGTGGGGCTGCCTTGATGGGGTGCTCCAGTGGGCGCCTAGAGAGCATAGCGGCCTCTGAAGAAGGACCTGGTTCTGGAGTGGAGAGTGTTCCAGTATCAGGTTCTAGTGTTGTGTTACCTGTAGTAACATGATCTAAGTGTGCTTGTCCACTAATATCAGTTTTTTCTTTTTCTTTCTGTAAAGCCCGGCCGGCCTGATGTCCTTTGAGCTATATGTATGTCCTACTGGGAAGTTCCAGGGGTGGGAAACCTCCTTTACAACGCAACTTTTACCACGCAGTGCTTTTACATCGCAACTTTTACAACGCAAACCATTACAACGCAGTGCGCTGGGGGGCGCTCTAGGTTAGGGAATAGATTTAATTTACTATCCAACACCTTCCCTACTATCCACGGGGACTGGAGTTGGAATAGTAAATTAAACTATTCACTATCCAGCACCCCTCAACACTATGCGTTGTAAAGGCATGCGTTGTAAAACTTGCGATGTAAAAGCATGCAATGTAAAAGCATGCGTTGTGATGTCATACATCCCCCAGGGGCAGGAGGTTACCTTGTGTTGCTGTATTCCCTTCATAAAACCTTTGGACGGTGTCCCACATTAGGCCATGTTGGAGGTGTGATTACACCATGTCAGTAAGCAGTTTGGACAGTGCACACTGTCACGCCTCCCCTGGGTTGGGCAAGTTGCAATGTTCTGATATTGTTATGAAGCTGATTTGTTTTTTTTAACACTATTAACTGAAGACTATGCTGTATTCTTAAGTAAGCTGATTGGCCTTGGGCGTGGGGGGGGATTGGGTGCGCATGGGCCACAACATCGTGGCATGTATTTTGAACCATGACTAGTAGTATCCCTAATGTCAAGGTGGTCTCCTGGCATGTGAAAGGCTTAACACACTGAGTAAAAGAGACAAAGTGGAAGCATATAATAATAGATGTAAAGCCCAGATTGCTTTTCTTCAGGACTCTCACCTTACTAAGATAGAAGGACAACTTTACAAAATATATGATGTTGAACCATCTATGCTACAGCTTATTCTGTATTGCCCCCTGGGGTAATAATTTGGATCCTACCAGGCACACCATTCTAGCCCCAAATAGAGATCGCAATGACACTAAAAACATGTACGTAGTCCTAGGGGGCTGGTTGGATGGGAAGGACGTACCATTCGTAAATATATATGTCCCAATCATTGACCAGCCTTCCCTTTTGGATGCATTGCCGCCCCATATTACAACTATTTTGAACTATCTATTGATTATGGGGGAGATTTGAACTGTACAGCTGATGTTGTAATGGGCAGATTGCACCCTCGCTTACCCTCTTCTCTGATCCGTAAAACAGCCCAGTTTTTTCGTAGGTGGATGCTGCAGTGGGATCTGATAGACTCATGGAGAGCACGTAATACCAAGCGCAGCGAATATTCGTATTATTCTAAATGATTGAACAAGCTATTATGTACTACTTGTATGAAAAATGGGTGCTGCAGGTCGAATATCTTGCAAAAACCTATTCAGATCCCAATTCCTTGCTGTTGACATTCTGCTGGGGATATTCACAGAAAGAGTATACCGACTTGGAAGCTTAATGCAGAAGCCCTTGGGGATTCAGTGTTTAAGACTACATTGGAGAAAACACATTTATTAACTATTTTAGAGTGAACAAGGGTACAGCGTTGTCCCCTTGCCAGAGTGGGAGGTTTTTAAAATTGTGATCAGAGAACAATGCCCAGCTTCAATGGATGGGGTCCGAGTGCAACTCAACTGGGAAATCCTAAAAGCAGGAGAAACTCCTGAATGCGTTAGGAAATACTGACACAGGTAATCTTGCTTCCAATGATAGACTGCAGGAGGAGAGGGAAAAACTGCTTGAAATGATAGATCGACTCAAAGTGCACGATTATCACAGCTATATTATCAAAGCTCATGCTGCGCATGATAAAGCTGGGAGACTGCTTGCCAAGATAACCAACCCCAATAGAAGGAGCTCCCAAATTATTAAGGCATGTAACTCAAAGGGAGCTGGTTTATGCTCAGTCAGAAATTAACACAGCCTATAATGCTCAGCTTAATGCTGCGTGGGAGGCCTCTGGTACCCCGCCCCTTCACAACAATGTCATAGCAGCTGCGGAACATAGCCTGTCTAGCGAGGCAGCGACTTCTTTGGGCAGGAAATTTCACTTTAGGAAGAGAGAGGTGCAATAAAAGCTCTGACCAAGGGCAAGGTGCCTGGGTATGATGGCTTACCCATTGAATGTTATACAACCAACATAGAGGATTATCAGGCACATGCATCAATGTTGGCTTTTGCGATTCCTTAATTGCGATTTTTAAGGAATCGCAATTAAGGAATCGCAAAAGCCTATGCATGTAAAAATCGCTTAAAAAATAGCGATTTCTAAACATTCCTTAATGCGACTCGCAAATTGCGAATCGCAATTAAGGAATACCTCCCCATTCATTCCTATGGGCCTAGAGGCCCATAGGAATGAATGGGAAGACATTCTCAGTTAGCGATTCTCAATTAGACAATCGCAAATGGAGAATGCAATTTCAAGGGTGCCAGGGTGTCAAAAGGACACCCTGTTGCACCCCCTGAAATTGATCTGTGCACATATGTTGCGCACACACATGCGCTGAGGGCATGTGTGTGCGCAACATGAAACTTTGAAAAATGCACAAAAGTGCATTTTTCAAAGTTTTTGCAAATTACCATGAAGTTCAACTTCATGGTAATTTGCTACTCCTATTAGCGAAATCGCAATTTTTTTTACTTTGATGCGTTGCATTTAAGGAATCTCAATTTGGGATTCCTTAAATGCAAATGCAATTTAAGGAATCTCAATTTAGAGATTCCTTAAATTGCGATTTTTGCGTTTGGGATGATGCATTCCAAATGCAAAAATACTGGTTGCAAAGGGGCAGATTCTGAGAATCTGCCCGTTTGCGACCGGTTTTTAGCATGATGCATGTGGCTGCTAGCTCCTATCCTGGCTGAGTTGTATAACAAAGCCCAAATTTTGGGCTTCCTCCCACCATTAATGTCTGAGGCATTGATTGCCCCACTACTGAAAAAGGGAAGGGACAGGGAACAGGTGACATCCTCTATACCATTATCAATTCTCAATGTCGATTGTAAGGTGCTCAGTAAAATCTTGGTAAATAGAACGCTCCCAGTTTTAGCCATCTTATCCAAACCGACTACTTAGGAATTGTTCATATGTGCAGTTCAATGCCCAGTATAGAACGGCTGGTGCAGGTTTTACATTCCTCCCTGATAGACTCCCCCAAGGCCCTTGCAATTTCCATAGGTATCGAAAACGTCTTTGATTTCCTGCAAAATAACTCTCTCTTACACCACTATGGCAAGCATGGGGTTGGCTAGTGGGACTCAGTTATTAAAAGAACTCAGTTATTATATACTAGCCCAACAGCTTGCATAAAGACTGGAAGAGTAATCCCTGACAGATACATAGGTGGCAGGGGCCAAAAGCAGGGTAGCCCGTTCTCGCCGCTATCAATTGCACTGGCTGTAGAACCGCAGGCCATGACCTTACACAGGGTAACTGCTATGACGGGCTTCTGATAGATGGCTTGTCTTTATATATCTCATTGTACGCAGATGACTTGTTATTATACTTATGCAGAGAGCGCTCAGATGTGGTTGGCGCCTTCCCGGCCTTGCAGTGCTTTGGTAAATTCACTGGATTGGGCAAGGGGTGCAAGTGTAAAAGCTGCTTGCTGCATGTTTCTGAGACTGAGTTAAAGCCTGCTGAGATTGGGGACGAACTCCGCTGGGAACCGACACTTAATTTGTGCCAGTGGTTTCCGGTGCTTAGCACCGGCACCTTTTTATAAGGGCCGGGTCTACAATGCCACTGCCAACTTACATCAATGACACAACTGCACTGCAGTCTGCGCATCATGGTCAAAGTAAATTTTATATAATTACCTTACTACAGTGTGGTTCACTTCACAGACAGTCTCCAGAGTCCTCCCTCAGTGAAGAAGAGTGTTGCTCTGCAGTGCTGCTGAGAGAGCATGCCGATAAATCCATATGCATGATGCAAATCAATTTGCTTTCAGTGTTGCTGGTGGTGGGTGGGCCACTGATTGGGCTGTACTTGGTTCTATGGGGTATGGGGTTGCGGCAGCGTGCTGTGTGTAACCTTTTTTCATTCCAGGGACAGTGGACCACACCCGGCACACACGCACTGGGCAAGTCACCAGCAAAAGTTAGCACGACGTTGAGGCGGGCACTTGAAGCAGCAAAAGGTCTCTTGATAAGGCGGCGCCACCAACAGCAACCGCAGAAGTAATAACAAGCATTGGCATAGCCACTAGGTCTCGCTTTTGGGACCTTATAAGTATTTAGTTATGCAGCACAATATCCTTGGTGCTACAACAACTGTTGCATGGCTAAACACTGATAAGGTCCCAAAGGCGAGACCTATTGGCTATGCCAATGCTTGTTAATAATGTATGACATACTGTAGATGGGAGCATAGGCACCCAATATAGCACTTGCAATTTCCCTAAAGCACAAGGATGTAATAATCGGAGCTGCAGAGCAAGAAGCTAGAGAACCATGTTAGAGTTATGGCGTTGGCTTACAGCCCTGTGAAATAGAGTATGTAATATTAAGACCATATCTGTAACCCCACATTGTGTGGCATACAGGCTGAGGGAAAAGAATTACAGGCAGATTTAAGAAAGGTACCTGCACTAAATTGAAACTATGTAAGATAAGACCCATAGAGACGATTAACAGTGTTGTGGCAATAATTATTAAGGGCACACAGACTCCCAAAGTGGGCAAAATGCTGAGAGATAAATACACATTACAGGACAATATGATGCGTGGTGTAGGAAACAAAAGGTACTGAATTACTATAGCTGGAAGAAATAGTTAGAGATACATGGATTGCTAAAAAATGGAAAGAAAACACATTAGACATATGAAGTATTATCCCAACAGGTCTGACGCTGCAGTGCAGTTTAGTCGGATATGGAAATGTGATCAGGCAAAATGATGACACTTCGAGAGCAAGGAGTCAATGGCTCAAGTGAGCTGACCACCTGACCCACGCTGTGGGTGGTGCGCAGAAGAAAAATGGTAAATCTGAGCAGACCAATGGATGAAGAGGGCTGACACAGAGCCTCACTATATACGTTTGTATTCATGATTTTTTTCAAATATTATTATACGAGGTTTGCATGCCAGCTAAAGCTGTCTATAGGCCAAGCCAGGCATAAAGACTTAGGTGAGCTATTCAGGCACACGCCGACAAAACACAGGAGCACCAAGTCTCTTAAGGGTCACTTCAAAGCGCTACATTGACTTGGGTCTTGGTAGACGGTAGTCAGGGACTGGGGTACTTCAGAGGCTTTGGGATAGGAGTCAGACGCAGAGCTTGGATGTGTTCGCCAAAAAGATCTCCCAGCTCAAAGTGTTGTTGGCACATAATGTCACACATGGCCTGGGGTCACCCGACACCTCTGTGGTGCCTTGTTTCATTTCTTTTGCACACGGACAAAGGGAGGGGACGGGAACAAGCTGCAATGCGACAGCCGGAGGGGGGCGGGAGCATGATGAACAGGGACAACAGGAGGGGGGCGGGAACAAAGGGAATGCGGACAACAGGAGGGGGTGGGAGAATGGTGAACACCGACAAGGAGGGGGGGCAGCAAAGTTAAACACAACATGAAATTAAACAAGCATTGGCTGCGCGGCCGTGAAAGTGACGCGGCCGCAAAAGTGAAAGTGATCACGATCGCAATGCAATTAATGACCCATGACGGAGGAAAGACAGATGCCGGCTGCACACGTGCAAACTTGAGGCCAGCAAAAGCATCTGGTAGCACATTGAAAACCCCAATGCTAAATGTCTCGCATAGCAACGCATGCGCTTGCTCAGGCGAGACCTAAAACTAATGCTGCTGCTTTTACTGGCTCGTGGTGACGGTCACTTGAACCGAATAAGAGGCCCCAGCAATCATGCCACCAGTTTTGGGTGGGGCCTCGTGTGTATTGATACAAAAACAGCGTAAAGAATTGTTCTTGTCACATTGCACATGTGACCCAAACAGTGAACAGCCAAATCACGTCTTGTCCGTCCCTGATTTCCAACGTCCCCAACTGACTCTTCTATGTACAGCACTCCCTGGTAGAGATGACCGTTTGAAAATAAAAATTATCTCTGCCCAGCCTCCTGCTGCTGGCTGTAAGTCCATTAGTGCCACATTAAACATGAAAAATACAGAGAGCAGTAAAGAACACTTTTAAGCACCAGGGGCCTTCAGAAGCACATTTGCTAACTGACATATTATGAGAACGGTGCTGCAGATAAAAGACACCACTCAACAATGCCTTCTTCTAATTGCCACTTCACTGGCATCCGGCAACATTGTCCTGGCTCCATTAAATAATCTACTTTGTTTCTTTAGCACCGTCTTGCTACCAATTCAATTCAAGGAACAGGATGACCATAAGCGCTATAATTAAGGCAGTCCGGCTGTCACACTGACATGTTGCACGCACAAGTGTTCTCTCTCTTTCAGCAGCACCCTTTTTAAGGTATCATTTCCTACTTTATTTTATTCGTGTAGAGTAGTTTCACCGTCTTTGTGTAACCTCTTCCAAATCATCTCCACTGAAGCGGTAGGATTATCTCATCGACAAATTTCTAAATCTTCCTTATTGCTCTGCACTCTTTTGTTTACACAAGCAGTTTATTCATATTTATTTTTGAACAACAATATTGATTGCACAAAATACCGAAATGTGCAGTTTAACATGTACAATTCAAACCTAACTGGCGATAATCAGGTCACAAGAAAGGCAAAGGAAATAAACCTAAATATCCCCCAACTGAAGTTTTCACAAGCGTACATCCATAGTGTTCAGGAGGGCTAGCCATGCAAGAATGTGCCAGGTACAATAATTAAGCTCAAGAACAGTGCAAGAATCAGTTGTTCTCTGTCCACAGACCTGGCTGCAGCCTCCCAGGCCCAGGGGACCTTAAGGGGAAGTGGGGGTGAAAGGTTTGTTGGCAGGCATGTTCTGGTAAATATTTGACGTACTTTACTTTTATTTGGCTGGCCTAAAAAGAAATGTAGATTTTCCTAGTAATTTATGTCGGAAAGTCTTAATTTTATTAAAGACACGGAGGCGAGTATTATGCTTTCTAATCTTTCTTTATTCCAATAGCTGCCAAGATAAGCAATAAAACGACAGTTCTCAGAAGGCTAAGCGAAAGACTGGCCAATGGGGAAACATGGAATCTAGAACCAACAACCAATGAACTGACAGTCTCATGTATAACGCTTGTCCTAACTGTGAACAGCCCTCTTTTCTTCGGCGAGCATATTAAATACTGTCCATAAACAAAGGGAAAATAGAGAGAACACTACCAAAGGCTAGAGTCCAGATATCAGAGTTGAACGATGAAACAGGACGTTGGAGAACAGAGTCTATTTACAGGTGATGACACCGATCAGGAAGAAGCTGATGGTAGAGCTGGAGTCGCTATAGGGAGGGAGAAGAACACATATTAAAAGGTGTTACTATGGAATAATAGTCACCTCAGTGTCTTTAATAAAATTAAGACTTTCAGTCATAAATTACTAGGAAAATCTACATTTCTTTTTAGGCCAGCCAAATAAAAGTAAAGTACGTCAAATATTTACCAGAACATGAACCAGAACAGAACATCATTTTATGTCAAGACCGGAGGCTCCTATTAAGCTTGTTCAAACCATATCAATAACCAAAGAAGCAGCAGTAATCAACAGGTTTGCAATAAAACATTTGAAACACATTGTCGTTGGACTATTCAGCCGATCTCAGAATATCCTCAAATCTGGAGACTGTCCAATAAGCTTTGGAGGCCTTTGCTTCCCTGGTGGAATGGGCCTCGAAGATGGAGACATCAATCGTGGCATGGGACATAACCCAGCAAACCCAATGAGCTAAAGTGGCAGAAGAAACAGCATTATCAGGTTTACGGAAAGAAATGAGAAGATGGGAATGGGAGGACGTTCTGAGATCAAAGGTCCATTGTTTGTACACTTTGAGGCATTGACCCACACATAATATCTGTTGAGAGGGAAAATACGGCTAAAAAACAGTGTTCAAATTAGTTTTTGTACGTTTATTAATGTGAAACATCACACCAGAAGGGGTAAACTGACAAGAAGAAACATCCATACATTTGACATCAGAAACACGTTTTATAGAAACCAAGCACAAAAGCATAGTCAGTTTAGCAGAAAGCATTTTCAAAGAAAGTACTGCGATATCTGGCCAATCAGAAATAAGTTTGAGTACCAAATCCACATCCATAACTTACAGTAGTTTGCCAAAGAAGGCTTAGAGAACTTCACACCTCTAAGTATAGGACAACATTGGGGAATTAGGGGGTGTTCACCCACTAGTTTGCCAGCAATAGGATTGTGATTAAGAGAATTTGCAGATCTGTACAGATTAAATGTTCTGTAAGACTTACCTGAGCTAACGTCAGAAGCTAGAAAATTTACAATGTAGGTTAAATGTGCTGAAAAGGAATCAATCTGTTTTCCCAAACACCAGCTTGCCAATAAAGACCACGCTGATTTGTAAACTTTAGTTGTTCCTGGAGCCCATGCTCTGTTAATAAAGAGAGAAGCTCCCTGCGAAATGAGAAGGTCAGGCTGGATAGACCCAAAATCTTCCAAGCAGACAGAATCAATAAGTTGTCCAGAATGAGATTGTGTGGCTGACCCAAGGGATCTAGAAGAAGATTGCTGCACTAAGGAAGGAGAACCGGAAAATCCACTGCCATCTCCAACAGAGAGGGGAACCAAATCTGAGATTGCCAAAAGGGGGCCACTATCACCAGAGAGCCTAACTGGCATCTGGTCTGGGCCAGTACCCTGTTGATCATGATAAAAGGAGGAAAGGCATAATGGAATAAGGAGACCAATCCTGGATGAAAGTGTCTGTGAACAGAGCCAAAGGATCCGGACACCACCTGAAGAAATGAGGCAAGATGCAAAGAGATCGATGTGCAAAGGGCCCATACAGAGATTGAAAACGAATGGAATAAGCTTCCAATCGCTGGAGTCCCTCAGTTAACGAGAGAGCCAGTCGGCTACAGAGTTGAGATTGCCTGGGAGTTATTCTGCTCTGAGAGAGATCTTGTTGAGAAGGCAAAATCCCCAGAGACACTTTGCTAACTCTGAAAGGGGTTTGGATTTGGTGCCACCTAGATGGTCTATGCAGCGAACCGCAGAAACATTGTTCATTTGAAAAAGGATCGAACAGCGAACTTTGTCCTTTGTGAGACACCTGATTGCAAAGGAGCCTGCAAGCATCTCTAAACAGTTTATGTGCTATCTCGACTCCTCGAGAGACCATGTACCTCCAGTCGAGATTGTACCACAAAGGGCGCCCCAGCCCGACAGACTTGCATCGGATTCTAAAACAAGATCTGGGGCTGAGGCAAAGATTGTTCACCCGTTCCATGCATCTAAATGGTCTATTCACCATTGGAGCTATAGACGAGATTCCTGGTCTATGAAAATGAGATGGGAATAAGCCAGGCCTTGACACAGATGTCATATTTTTAGGTGCTGGAGGGCAGGATAGTGAAGAGGCCCTGTAAAGATTGCTTGAATGGAGGTGGGGAACAGACCTACAATTCTCGCGAAAGATCTGAGGGAGACCAAGGGGGTCTGAAGCACTTGGGAGATTTCTGATTTTATAGCTGAGACTTTTGACTGAGGAAGATGAAGAGAAGCAGTGGAAGAATCCACGAGAAAACCTAAGAAGTTGATTCGCTGAGAAGGAGTGAGCATGGATTTATTGGGGTTTAAAAGGAAACTTAGTTCTGAAAGGAGAGATCGAGTGATGCTCAAATGGGACAACAGAGTTTGCTTGACCAGATTCATTAGCAAGATGTCGTCGAGATAGATAATTCATCTGACCCAGTGAGACCTCAGATACGTCACAACCGGTTTCATTATCTTCGTAAAGCACTGTGGTGCTGGGGACAGACCGAAGGGGAGGGAGCAAAACTGATAGGTTACTCCTAGCCATTGAAATTGAAGAAATTTCCTAAGAACACGATTAACCTGAATAGTAAAAAATGCGTCCTGTAAATCTATTCTGACCATCCAATCGTTTAAATGAAGAGAATCCCTGAGATGAATAATGGTTTCCATTTTGAAGTGGCGATAAACTACGAATTGCTTGAACCACTTCAGATTTATGACAGGACGCATTTTCTTGTTCTTCTTGCGAACAAGAAAGATGGAGCTGAGGAACCCTGAAGGATCTAGAGGTGCAATTTAAATTGCTTGTTTTTGTAGAAGGGTTTGAATCTCTATTGAAATGAGATTTTTTTTTTTTTAAACCTTTATTTCAATGAAAGAAACACATTTGCAAGCCTACAATCACAGGGGCCGGCCGTCGCTAAAACAAAACGGGAACTCAAAATTATATTGTTACACAGCACTTCAACCGACAGCCCGGGGACCCGGCGGCGATTCAACATATTACTCTTAAGAGTCCTGTGGTGGTAAGCAGGATGAATTCAAGGTTTCACATTTTAATATATATAAATAAACAATAAAATTAAACTGAGAAAACAAACGAGGCAAGACTATACAGTAAGTATCCGTCCCAGGGGGGGGAAACATGTCAGAAGATGATATGAGCAATGTAGGTAAATGAGATCTTGGGAAGGGGGGGACCGGGAGCGAGTGGTAGCAGCATCAGCAGAAATATACATTTAAACAAGGAATGCTCGGCTACGGGGACAGTGGTATTTTCGGGGCCTCTACAAGAGGAGGAGTACAGATCTCCCCGCGGTATAGGTTCCATTGATTCCATATTCTCCCCCACTTTTTGGGTCTACCTCGTGCAACATATACGGTTTTCTCCCTAAACATGCACCAGTCCATGTTTTCTTTCCATGCTGAAATTGTAGGCGCTCTTTGGGACCCCCACAGTTGAGCTATGTCTCTTGTAGCTACCATGTTCCCAAGGGTAGCCCATTGCACCTGTGCCACATTATAATCGTTTGGCTCCCACACATTCAGTAAACAGCGTCGGGCCTCCGGCAACAACGAAACTCCCGTAACCTCCTCCATGACAGCATGGGCACGATTCCAAAAAAACACCACATCAGGGCACTCCCATATGATATGGAGGAAGGTAGCAACCAAACCACACCCACGCTTGCACAACCCATCCACAGAATAACCCATACGCATCAGCCGGGAACCTGTTATATAGATACGATGTAGGATTTTTAATTGTACCAGCCGGAGACGGGCCGGAATCGCGACCTCCTTAGGAGAAGATATCGCAGCCTGCCAATCTTCGTCATCCAACTCCAATCCATCACCGGTCCAAGCACCCCAAAGCTGCAAAAGCAAATCCGATTGATCGTTAATAAGTTTTATGTATATTAGGGAAATAGTGCTATCCGGGACGTGTCCGTCGAGTACTCTGTCCTCGAGAGGAGAAGATTCCGGGATAACGGTCCCGGCCGGGAAAACCGAACCAAGCGCGTGGCGAATCTGCATATAACGGAAATGCTCCGTATCACTGAGCGCATATTCCGACTTAAGCTCGTCAAAAGTCTTGACCCTGTTCTTGACCCAGAGATCCCCGACCCTACTAATACTGATGAGGTCCCACTTCTCGAAGCCCTTCGTAGTCCAAAGACTACCCAGTCTTTCCGCAGCGTAAAGCAGGGTAGCTCTAGTCAATCTGTCCGACCACCCCATAGCTGCGTGTGCGCTACACCACACCCGCACCGCGACCCCGGTAGGTCCAGTCAATTTCCTACCGGTCGATTTAGAATACAACGCCCTGTTATAGTTCCCTCCCGGCAGTTGCCATTTGTCCATTTCGAATGCAGGATTTGGAACAGGGCCGTACATGGCATGATTAATTGCACTCAGTTGGGATGCCCAGTAATAACGTTTAATGTCCGGCAGTGCAATGCCTCCATCATACCAGGGCAAAGTCAACTTCGCAAGGGCACTGCGGAGCGCCCGCCCCATATCAGCTTCCTCTGTAGGCTCTCTATCTCACGAAAATAACTAGCCGGTACAAGATCAAGCGTATTCTGAAGGGCATATAGAAATCGGGGTAAGGACATGATCTTGAAAAGAGCTGCCCTCCCGACCGGGGACAGCGGCAGGCCACACCAAGCCGTAACGTCGGATTTAAGCCAAAGAAGCTGTATTGAAATGAGATTTGACATGTCGGATGTGAAGACGAGAGGAGAAGGGAAAACTTTTTGAAAAGGTGGAGCGTAAAACTCCATAAGATAACTTTGCATAGAGTTTAGAACCGAAGGATCTGCAGTCAGAGTTTACCATTTCGGAACTAATAGACTTAAGCGACCCCCAACAAGAGGAGAATCTGAGTGACTTACCTTGTTGGGAATTGTTCCTGAAATTCTTTTGTCCACGACCTCTAAAACCTCAACCTTTTTGAAGGTGGAATTGGGGCTTAATGTCTTGATAGTTGAAATTGAAAGATCCTCTGGAGCCTTCGTTTTGGTATGAATGGCCGGCAAAGTAACTCCTGCCTCTACCGGCCCATCCAAAAACCTGTTAACAACAAACTTTCTTTATGGATTGTTGAGCTTTATCAAGGGAAGCAAAGGTGGTGGCGAACTTACTTCAGTCTTTCACTAAAGAGTCACCAAACAAAAGTCCATCAGCCTTAATATCTGGGTCAAGGGCAGCCAAGTTAGCCAACTTGGGATCCAGTTTAATAAGGAGACCTTTGCAGCATTCATGGATAATTGCCTAGTTGACATTACCGAGGAGACAAAAGACTCTATGTACCCATAAGAAAATATCCTGAGGATCCAAATCAGTGCCATCCAAACGAGCAGATTGCGCCAAGTCAAAGTTGCGAGCTAAGGGCCCTACGACGTCCAATAACTTGTCTTGACAAGTAGACCAAGCCTTAACCACCCCTTTACGGGGATTTGTACCAAATTTGGAAGATAAGATTAAGAAAGGTTGCTCAATAGTCGGAGTAACCGTAATATTGGAAGCAAGGGATGGTTTAGGGCATTCCGACTTGAGTTTGGACCTGGCGGTCTTGTTCAAAGGAAGATGTTGCCAGTATGAGAAACAGGGACCCATTCCATGGAGTTTGGATGGCGAATAAATGAAGGGTCAAACATGAGAGTACCCTCCGAATCCAGAATAGCTCTGGAGGAAAAAGAATCAGATTTACATTTTTTAGGCAGAGGGGAAGAAGGGTCATTGACATCAAAAAGGTCAAACAAATCATCTGCGTCACCAAGATCATCATCTATGTCCAAAATCTGGGAAATTACCAGTTGTTTAGGTACCTCCATGTTTTTTTACTTATTCTTACGTTTACCATCCAAAATAGAAATCCCCTCCTTAGAAGGAGGCCTGGGGGGCACCACGTCCTCAACATTGCACGAGGAAGCCTCTTTAATCATATGTGACGCATCAGAAATATCATATTTAGTGTTGGAGGGTACCAATTTCCTCTTTCTGCTATCCCCTGCAAAATGGGCCAAAGCTTTGGACATCAGAGACAGCATAAATGGTGGTCGCGCATGCGGCGAAGTGATCCGTAATTGCAAGCAACAGCGGGGGAGCGCAAATCACAGAAGCAGGACACTGGCACCTAAAAGCAGCACAAAAAACAGTAATAAGAGTGCACATGAAATATACCATTAACCTTATACATTATAATAAAAGTAAGAAGTGCATGTACTTATCTTAACTGCGAGCAGCAAGAAAAGAGGGCTGTTTGTAGTCAGGACAAGCGTTGTACATGGGAATGTCAGTTTATTGGTTGTTGGTTCTAGATTCCATGTTTCCCTATTAGACATTCTTTTGCGTAGCCTTCTGAGAAACTGTAGTTTTATTGTTTATCTTGGCTACTATTGGAATAAAGCAAGATTAGAAAGCATAATAGGAGCCTCCGTTCTTGACATAAAATTAAATCCATGAAAGGAATAAAAGCTATGATAATAATCTTTCTGTAAAAGTGATTTGCATGGTGTGGGAAGTTTGAAAAACAGTGCGAGAATCACGAGGCTTCAGTCCACAGACCGGGCTGCAGCCTCCCAGGGGAGTTTGGGGTCGGTGGGGGTGAAAGGTTTGTTGGCAGGCATGTTCTGGTACATGATGTCCTTGCTTGTGTGTGGTTAGTCTGTAGAGTGAGGCAGTGACTTGACGTCACATTAGGGCACCTCCCTGCAGAGGATGTGCACTGCATTCCAAGAGAAGGTCGAAAAGCGGGGGTGAGGTCAGCCTGGAAAACTCCCCCCCCCCCAGCATGGACAGAGGAGAGAGCGGGAGAGATGGTGGTTTGGAGGCCTGCCTTGAGAGGGCTGAGGACAGCAGGTAATGGCCGCCCGGGGAAGAGTACAGAAGGGCTTGTGGGATCGGCCAGTGTCAGTCTAGGACAGAAGATTGAAGACCAGAAAGGAGAGGGGGGCAGCCCTGTAGGAGAGAGCTGGAAAGAGGGGCTAGTCTATGTTTAGAAAGCAGAAGAGAGGAGAAAGGGTGCAGGCCTGTGGGAGGGAGGGGGTCAGAAGGGCGTGTAAGATGGGGAGGTGTCGGGCATAGTGAAAAGATGCGAAGGAAAGTAGGGGACAGCCAAGCGAGAACTTGATATGGGGGAGGGGGGTCATGCTCAGGGCTGAGAGGGGAGGAGGCCTCAAGAAGAGATCAGAAGAGAGAGAGATAGACTGGCAGTAGAAGAGGGTGACTGTACAGGCCTTGGAGACATCAGAAGGGGGTGAGTGTTAGAGCTTGTCTAGATAGAGGCTGAGCGCAAGAGAGAAAATTGTATGGGTGTGTGGAGACAGCAGGAGGGAGGGAGGTGTAAGGGCGTTTGCACGTCTAGGTGGAGGGAACAGAGTGGGTATGTAAGGGCCCATTGTGGAGGAAGTGGGTGGATCCAGGGGGAAAGTGAGTGTGGCCTACCACAAATATGTGAGCACCTGGACTTCATATTTTACAAAGTAGGCAAAAATGGGTGGAACGTATTTATGGCACTGAAATTCATTTTTTGGATGTTTCTCCTGTGGCTGTTATATTTTTTCAACACAATCCTATATGTATACCCAGGTCCGTTTTTCATAAGATAGTTTATTACTACATCTTATCTGGGGCGAGAAGACATAGGATTTTTCCGGGCCAAACTCAAATTCCCCTCTGATGAGGGAGGGATGGTGGTCCCTGCAATGGAGCTATATTACTTTGCTGGCAAATGACATGAGAGATATGCGAAGGGACGGTACGGATACAGGGGGAATGTTAGTACCCTCAGGAGACACTACTGAATTTCTACTAAAGCCATTTTTGCCAAATGAAATATTGCCCTGCGGGTTTTTACTTGACAACCTCCAATACACGTGGGTTATAGCTCTTCAAAGGATGCATACATGGCTCCCATATGTACGGGAGATTCTGATAACAGATAATAGGAAGTCGTGGTTTCAGCAAAAGGGTAACAGGAAGGGGTTACATGATTGGGAAAGAAGGGGAATGGCCACAATAAGAGAGTTGTTTGTGAATGGCAAGTTAAGATACTTTCAGGACTTAGTTGACGAGTATGAGCTCCCTGAACTGCATTTCTGTTATATTAGGAGGCAGTGCCTACCATACAGAGCAGGTGCCAATGTGGATTTTTTTTTTAAACGTTATTTATCATTTTGCAACAAGATACAATGGGCAGACAAACAGCTGTCCCATAGTGTGGGGGAAAAGGTGATGGACCTACAACATAGCCATACAATTTGGAATGATCATACATCTTTAAAAAATACAGGAAAAAAGATAAATCATGCCACATTCAGATGGTTAGACTAATGTTTGAGACAGCCTGGGGTGGGCGGTGAAAGCAACTGAAACCTTAGCATGTAGAACAAGGACGAGGATAACACATCTCCCCTGCTCAGGAGGCCCAGTCGGTGCCTTCTGTCAACAGCAAGGAGTCCCGCAGGGGCTGCCATACCGCTTTTGGCCTAGAGGACAGGGATTGCAGGTAAGCTTACAGCTCACTGGTGGTATCACAGTATGCCAAGCTATCAAGCCAAGTTTTAGCCTTTGGTGGACTTCTACATCTAAACCAGTGGAGTGCTATTTCACGTTTGGCCATAAGTAGTGCATTGGCAGTGAAGCAGTGGACACTTGTAGGTTTGTCTTGTACATAGCCCAGTAATGCCAGCAGCGGATCTGGGGCAAGGTCGATGTCTGCCATCTGGGTAAGGTGGGAGAATATTGTGCACCACAAGGGCTCAATAAGGCTACACGTCTATGACATCTGTGCAAAGTCCACCCCAGGTGGCATTTGAGGCAATTGGAGGGTTTTGTGCGGCTCATCTGTGCCAGCTTGTGGGATGCAATGTAAGCTCTGCATAGGAATGTGCCATGTATTAGTTTTCTGATGGTGTTTAGGTGAAATGAGGTGGGTTTGAGCATAGCAGGCAGTCCATATTTTGTCAGTAGGGTGGACGTTCCAAGTCAGTCTGCCAGAGGCCTCTTATTCTGGCATCGCACTGGACCAGTATGTTCACACAGGTATGGTACAGCTTGGAGACTAAGCGTCCCCAGGTGTCATCTGTGATCACCAAGGTGAGGGGAGGAAACTCACCTGGGGTCAGTAAGTTCATGGGGATGGTGGCATGCAGCAATATGAATGCGCTGCATGACAAAATGGTCCATGTGGGATGCTTCGGCAATTCGGACAAATTCCCATTGCGCAATGGCATGGCCCTCTGGGAAGAGGTCCCCGAATGTGTGTAGAGCATGTCATGCCAGTGTGTTCTGAACCAGTTTTCATGGCTAATAGGGAGTCAGGGTTGTCTGACAGTGGCAGCGACGGGGAGTACAGTAGCCAGCCTCCCAGTAGCCGTAAGAGTTGTCCTGAAGTCCAGCTGGTGGTGGGCAGAGTTTGAATATCCGTAGGGTTCAGGGGAGTAAAGCCAGTAGGGTTGGGCTGCTTGATCAATTTAAGGCTTGGAATATGGGAGACATGCTTCGGCATGGTACCAATGGTGGGTGAATTGGCATTGCGCTGCTAAATAGTAGACATGAAGGTGTGGTATATCGAAACCACACTCTCGTATGTCCCAACCAAAATGAGGAAGTCGGCCAGCCCAAATGAGTTCCAAAAGCAAGCCTTGAAGTGTGGCAAAAAAAGAGTTGGTGAGTGGGATGGGATGTGTATATTAACCCCTTCGCTGCGGGGGTTAATCCCCCGCTGTGCTGGGGGGAGGGGGTACGCACAGCGCCCCCATGCTCATGACAAGCTGAGCTCGTCATGAGCTATGGCGCTCCTGTGCTCATGACGAGCTCAGCTCATCACAGGTGTATTGTCTCCTGTAGAATGCTCAGCACAGCGGGGGAATTCTGCCCGCACCTGAGCGTTCCACGGGCCATGACGAGCTGAGCTCGTCACGAGCACCGGAGCGCCGTGGCTCATGATGAGCTCAGCTCGTCATGAGCATCCAAGGTGTTAAGAAAGAGGTATAGGAACCGGGAAAGTACCACCATCTTAATGATAGCTATACAGTCGACTATGGACAGCGGGAGTCACATCCACCACTCCACTTGATTTATCAGTTTATGGATGGACAGACAATGATTCAGTCTGATGACTTGGTCCCTATCGCGGTGCATAAATATACACAGATATTGGACTTAACCATCACACCAGGCCAGAGGGAACTCACAGTGGATGGGCGCTGTGACGTCAGTGAGGGGGACTAGCTCGGATTTGGACCAATCGATGTGGAGAACCAGGAAACCTCTAAAGCAGACTACCTCTAAGAGAATCAGGGGGAAATTGTCCGCTGGACGCCGCACAAGAGCAAGATGTCATCTGCATATATATGGAGAGAAGTAAGGGGCTGGGCTTGAACAGTTGTCCGCAGTGTAGATGTTTTTCTTGAAGGTTCTGCACAAGCGAAGAGCAAAGGGGACAGGGGGCTTCCATTTCTGATAACACTTGTGAGAACAAAGGGAGGCTTTAGAGAGCCATTAGCGGATCCAGGCCACTTGTTGGGTGGATTGTAATCAGGGAAATTAAGCCTCTTGACATGCCCAGTTTAAGAAGCGTGGCTTGCAGAAAAGGCCACTCAAAGGAATCATAGGCCTTCTCTGCATCCAATATTGCAACGGCGGCTTGCAGTTCCGGGGAGACCCTGTGAAGGACAGAGAAAAATGTACGCACATTCAGGGATGTGGATCAATGGGGTACGAACCCTGACTGAATTGGGGAGATAATCTGGTCCATCAGGGGTGTGGGGAGCTTCGCAAGGACCTTGACTAGTATCTTATTGTCAAAATGTAATAGAGACAACAGGCCGTAAGAGCTGCACTGATGGGGATTCTTACTCTGTTTAAGACACTGGGTAACCATAGAGCATCAGCGGAGTACCCCTGTCTCAACGGATTCTGTATGCATGGCAAGCTGACGGGGACTAAAAGGTGTTTAAAGTGTTAGTAAAATATTCCAGTGAGATTGTCGAGACTGGGGGATTTAGACTTGTCAAGTAAATTGATAGCTTGAAAAATTTCCGCACTCAAGAGAGGTTCACTGAGGCTAAAGTGTAGTGAGCTAAACCCTGGCTATCTCCGAAAGGTACTCTGCCTGGCCCGCGGTGTCAGTTGGGAGGTTTACATGTGCGTATAGTAGCAGAGCAAGGCAGTTAGGCCTTCCTTGTTGGCAGTTACCTGTGTCCCATCATCCAGGTGTAGTTCAGGAATGTTAGAGGAACCCCTAGGGGGGTCAACTCAGTCTGACTAGGGTGCAGCCCGGTCTTTAACCCTCTCCATAACGCCGTGCTTTCGCGTATTTCCCCAGGAAGTGCACCCCCTGCTCCACTAAGTTACTCGGCGACCAGGGTGATAGGTCTATAGAATGGTGATTTGTGATTTTTGTTGGGCATCCGTGGAATCCAGGTCAGTCAGTTCTGATTGTATGCGATTCAGACTTCTAAGTATGTCATACAGCACCTCTGTGTGTTTAGAGAAGCATATGCCGTGAATATAGGCCTTAAAAGCCTCCCATAGGGGGCGTGAGAGGAAACAGAACCTGTATTGAGCTCAAAGTATTTCACCACCACAGAGCATAGTTCTGAGTGGAGCAGCTCGTTATGTAGCGCCATGCGGGGAAATCGCCATTGCCATTCTAAACACCCCTCACCCCCCAGTGGGTATCAGCAGAGTCAACCAGACTGGGGAGTGGTCGGAGAGTGTGTGGGCTAGGTGAGAGATTGTTCCCAACCAAGGACCCAGGGTGGCTGACATGAGCTGATAGTCAATGTGAGACCAAGTGTTGTGCGGCGTTGAGTAATGTGTGTTCGCTGGAGTCGGAGGGTGCCGTAGGCATCAGGCATCACGGAGCAGATAGTTTTCGCAGGTGTCATATAGAATTCAGAGTGGTTGTGGTTTAGCCGTCAGCGCAGTGGCAGTGGTGTCTAGTAGAAGATCTAGGAGTAGGTTAAGGTCACACATCCAGCAGGTTATGATCAAAGTCCAGACACCCTATTTTAGCTGTAAGTTTTGGGAATAATTCAAGAGAATCGACATCAGGAGCATAAATATTGGCTAAAAGTATACGATGCCCCAGCTGGGTCTCTGCGACCAAGACATATCTGCCGCCTTCATCCAGGAGGGTGTCGATGGGATTAAATGGAATGTTTTTGCGGATTAGCATGCAGACCCCAGGGGAATATGTGCTATTGCAGGAGAAGAAGTGAAGTGACCCCACGTGGAGGCAAAGGTAGGTGATTTTTCCCGGGAGAGGTGTGTCTCGTGCAGAAAGGCCCCCTATGCTCCGTGGCGAGATAGGTATTGCAACACCTGTTTACCTTTGCTCGATTATTAAGGCCCCTGATGTTTCAGGGAAGTTGAACTCTGCCTGGAACCTCGCATGGCCCTTTGGCACACTGGCATAACGAAACTTGAGGGCCCACCCCCTCCAAAGTATATGGGCGGGTCCCCTCCGGACTCATTAAGGAGCTCTCCGGGCACAATACTGTGCTGAGGCGGCCTCCTGGATCTTCGGGCACCCTCGCACCGCGGGGCTGCAGGGGGCTGTGTAACACCACTGCTTTGGCATCATCCTAGGTTAGTTTGACAGGTGTGTGGCAGCCAAGTGTACAAGCAATGGTATTACTGTGAACGGACATAAAAGAACAAGACAAACAAACAGTTCAACAATACCCTTCCTTCAACCCCCCCCCCCCCCACACTAAGTGAGAAAAGGACCAGTGAATCCCTCAAAGGAAGCCCTGAAAACAAATGAAGGTATAAAGTTATCATAACAGTCGACACCACTGGAGGGCAAGTCTGATATGGCGGGAGAGGAAGGGTTCACAGTCTATCATAAAAATAGCCTGATATGGGGTGATATCAATATTGTCAGCAATGAGATATGTGGTTAGAGACACTGAGTTCACCCTTGGGGTCACCGGGAATAACATATTCGTGCCACAAGCTGGGTCCGGGGGTAACAAGTCTGCGCTCGCACTGGAGTGGATGTCCAGGGGGAGCGCTCGGTAGTGGTGCATCGAGGGAGAGATCAGTCTTTGGCCTTGCTGCTTACAAAAAGATAAAGCTTCAGCAGGGGTGTAAAAAATATGTGCCTTGCCATTGACAATTGTGATTCTCCTATTACCATGACTAGAGAATCTGGATTTCATTAAAGACACAGAGGCTGACATTATGCAATGTCTTTTATTGCAGTCTCCAAGCAGCCGCATATGTCATAATACAAAGGTTCCATAAAGAACATTGAAACAAGGTAAACGATATGGCATGACAACAATCTGACTCTTTTAAAACAGGCGAAGAGAAAAGAGAAAGTTCAAAGGTATCGGAATGAAAACTTGAAGGCTTCCAAAGGATCCAAATGGAGACGTGAAGAAGAAAGTAACCAAACAAGTATTCAGCACAAGGTATCTGTAGTAATGTCATATTCCTTTATGGAATATTGTGTAGGAACACTGTATATGTAATTGTAGAATGCACATGTAGAACCTTGCATATGTAATCACCTGTTCTGTTGTATTGGAGAATGTTATCATTCAAATGGTAAAGCAGTCAGCTCCACTTGAGCTGCTTGTTTCTGTTATAAGAAGATTCCGGAGACGAGGGAGGTAGTTTGAAGTCTTCTTTATTCAGGAAGAAGCAACACCCACAGGTATGTGCTGCCGCTCGACTCCAGGACTCCAGGCAACTGACTAACGTTGCTCAGAGTGCTAGAACCGAACGGAGCCATTAGAACAGGAATACAAAACATAACACGAAGTGTTCCCTCGTGCTGAGTACAGCACGAGGACAAGAAGCAAATACTACAACTTCTCCCTCTTCACAACATTTCAAAGGAGAAAGCAAAAGAATAAAAGCAATTACTGAAAAGAAAACAAAAGCATTTCAACCTAAAACATAATCATTAAACCTGACAGGTAACTTCCTACATCGAACAGATGAAGCAGAAGTTTGATGTAGAACCTCCCCGACAACCTCAGAATCAATGGAGGAGGGAGAGGAACTTGTCAGAGACTCTGATAGATCAGAAAAAGAACTCAAGGAGGAGGGATCAGTAGAAATAGGCACATCTAGCCCAAAAGACCAGTCACACTGATCAAATTGTTCTTTGGTTAAATTCAATAAAGAGCGTGCTTGCGAATTGGTCAAGTGGACTAAAGCTCTCTTATTCCACCATCCTCTACTGCCAAGTAAAGCAGAAGCTTTACTAACAGAAGTTACTTGGACTGGAGTAGAGAATTTTGAGAGACCTTTAGAAACTCTTCTTGGGTTTTTGATAAGAACCCAATCGCCAATTTTTAAGTCAAAGGAATTGAAACATTTACCCAAATCATGTTTGTCCTTCATGACAGTCTGCTTTTGTAAAACTCTGTTAGACAAACTAACATCACAAGGTTCATAGACTTGGGTCTCAACATTCTTCTCAGACAACCACTTGGGGCACAACTTGGTATGAACACTCCTATTTCTTAACAAAGAAAAAGGAGACATGCCAGTTGTACTATGAGGAGAAATATTATACGACCAAAACTTTTCCTCAAGAAAATTCTTGACGTCATTGTGGGAGGAAATAGCTGTTTGAATAGCATCTTTGAGAAGTCTATTAGCCCGTTCAACCAATCCGTTTGAAGTGGGTGAGTAAAGGGCAACTTTAAAATGAACCACATCATGTTCCAGTAAAAATGAGGTACATTTTTCGGATATGAAATGGGAACCATTATCAGTAACTACAACAGAGGGACAGCCTTCAATGATAAACAGTTTCTTTAAGAATTTGATGGCGTTGGCAGAAGAGGGGGAGTCACAAAACATGTGATACAACCATTTTGAATGATAGTCAATTAGAACAATGACATATTTCATTTCATGAGGAAGGACATCGAAAGGTCCAGAAAAATCCAAGCCGACCTTTTCCCATGGTTTATCCGGAAAAGGGACAGGATTAAGGGGTGTATTCATAAGTTCCATTTCTTATCCGAGAGTAAGCATTCATTACAAGAATCAATGTAAAATTTTACCTGAGACTCAATAGAAGGCCACCAATAATGGGATTTGATAAGTTGAGATGTTTTTGTGATGCCAAGATGGCCTTGATGTGCGAATTTAATGATATCAGGTCTGATATCTGAAGGAGGAATAAAAACATCATGTCTCATTATCAAATTGTTAACTAGGGAGAGTTCAGAAGAAATCATGGAAAACGCTTTTAGCTCATTAGACAGTTTCCTATTCTCAGGCCAGCCTTTAGAAATATATTGTGCGACCAATTTTAAGTTATGATCATTCTCAAAAGCTTTGGACCAAGATTTACATTTACATCCGGGATCAATTCGTTTTCGCTTGCTATTCCAAAAGATTCAACAACGCCTGTTGAGTTGCAAGAAGCCTACACTTCAAGAGACCATTGACATTGCTAAGAGCATTGAAAGGTCTATAACAACGTCTAATGCTCTTCAGAAAGACCAACCTCATACTCCTTTTCATTCTTCCTCAATTGATAATTCTAATTCTGTTAATGTGGTTAATGTGAATAAGTCTTTTAAACAATTCTCTAAAAAACCTAACCCCTATTGTTACAGGTGCGGTTCTAAGTCTCATATTGGTAACAATCCTTCTTGTCCTGCCCTTGGCAAAAGATGTGTTTTATGCAAAAAAATAGGACATTTTCAAGGTCTATGCAGATCTGTCAAGAAGACAACCAGACCGTCTGTTAATAACATTGTATGTCCCGATATGGATGATTGCATTGATGAATTTCAAGATATGGTTGTTTCTATCCAATGCAATTACATTCACGCTCCTAAAGTAGTTAAAGGTCCATTCTGCTCTGCACTTTTTGGTGACATTGAAATTGTAGTAATGGCAGATTCTGGATCTCCAATAACCATTTTGAACGATGTATTGTTTCCTGAAAAATGGAATAACTCCATTTCTTTGATCAAATCCGACCTCAGTCCCAAAACATTCGGTGAATTTGACATTATCATGCTTGGTTATTTCAACTATAGGCTAGAGTGCTTTAGCAGATCTATTATTACAAAAATTTATGTTGCGATTAATGGTCGCAATATTGTTGGATGGCAAGATCTCGTCAAAATGGGTCTCTTCTTAGTGCCTGGTTCTGATGATCCTATTAGAGTAGGTGATCCTCCTGAGGGTTACTCTCCTGCTCCACCTTTTGTTTCCGATTGTCTCCTCGTCAATGATCATGAGTCTGACATTAAACAAATTTTGGACAAATTTCCTAAAGTTTTTTCCAACCAACCAGGTACTGTCAAAGGCTTTCGACATGAAATTAAATTGAAAGCTTCTGCTCAGCCCATAGTTCATAAGGTTCGCCCAGTCCCTATTAGTGCAAGGGATGAACTTAAGTCTGTGCTCACTTCTCTTAAAAATGATGGTATCATTGCACCTTCAGACTCTTCCGAATGGGTTTCGCCCATTGTTATCGTACGCAAAAAGAATGGCGAGGTCAGGCTATGCGCCGACTTACGCACGTTAAACAAAAATATTTTGGTTGATTGCCATCCCCTCCCTAAAATTCATGATCTCCTGGCCAATCTGAGTGGTGCAAAATATTTTTCTTTAATTGATTTGCGTTCAGCATACCATCAGGTTCCCCTCACTGAGGCCTCCCAAGATCTTACCACGTTTGTGATCCCATTTGGTGTTTACAAATATTTGAAACTTCCCTTTGGACTAGCTAGTGCTGCTAGTGTTTTCCAAAAAATAATGGATCATCTTTTTGAGTCTATTCCTGGTGTGCAGGCCTACCAGGATGATATTTTGGTTTTTTCTCCTGATTGGAATTCGCATTTGTCACATATGACTTCTGTTTTGAGCAAACTCAATGAATCTGGCATGACGGTCAGAGCTGACAAATGTAAATTTGGCTCTCAATCTTTGGAATACTTAGGTCATACGTTAACTCCCGAAGGTATAAAACCCAAGTCCTCTCTTATTGAGGCTATCACTCATGCCTCCCCTCCCAAAGACAAGGATGCCCTTCGCTCCTTCCTTGGTTTAGCAGAGTATTATGCCCGTTTTGTCAAAGGCTATGCACAAATTGTTGAACCTCTTCGTTCTTTGCTTCGCAAAGGTTCAAAATTTGTTTGGTCAGAAGAAATTGATGCCTCTTTTACTCACATCAAGAACATGATTGTTGGAGCACCTGCGTTGCATCCTTTTCAAGATTCTGCTAAATGTTTCATTATGGTTGACGCCAGTTTGACTGGTTTAGGTGCTGTCTTAGGACAGTGGGTTTCAGGGAAGGAACACACAGTTGCTTTTTCTTCTAGGAGACTCAAGGATTCCGAAACACACTATAGCACTATTGAGCGAGAGCCCTTGGCTTGCGTATGGGCCATTGAGAAGTTCAAAATTTATATATGGGGACGAGAATTTGATTTATTTACTGATCACAAGCCACTCACTCAACTTCTCAATGGTGATGGCCTAGGGAGAGCTTCCTCAAGACTTGTCAGACTCTTGTCAAAGTTACATGAGTTCCACTTCAATATTAAGCACATATCTGGTGGCAAGAATTTTCGCGCTGACTGCTTATCTCGCATGTCGCTTAATGATTCATCTGATTTGCAGGAAATTGGTGACATCGAGTGTGTAGTCGCCACTTTGATGCCACAAAGTTATGTCCATGCATCACGGAAAAAGCAAATACTACAGTTTCCTTCGTGTCTTCTTCATTCCTTAATTAAATATGGAATTGCAATTCATCTCGTCTACTCTCATCCCTGCAAAATACTACAGATCTTTGGCGACGAGGATGGGATGAATTCAAGTGGCACCGAGAGATTGTTTTCATCCTGGATTGCATGTAACCTCGTTTATTCCTGTGGATGCTAAAGGTTGACATTTTACCACGGAAGTTTTATTTAAAACAGTGTATGAGCTGACTGTTTCGATTCTGGAAATTTCGTCGCTTTAACCCAATTTATGCTGGAAATACATTCTTTTTTGTTAATCTTTTCTTTTGCATTCATATTGGCTGTTGACTTAAAATCGTTGGAGATGCTTACCTTTGAATTTGCATCTCGAGTGCGGGTGCAGTGAGCTCGAGAAAGGGTTCTCTTCGGACGCACATTGGTGTGGAATCTTCTTGCTGACGTGAACACGCCACCGAGTCAACACGCCATTTGAGTCATCAACGCGTCACAGCGCTCACCCCAACACATCACAGGAGACGTCACCGCGCTCGAGGTCACGCAAAGTGGCCATTTTAAAAACAAAAAAAGAAACAAGTTTCCATAGCAACCAAACGAGTTGCTTTACCGAGTGATCACCGGCATCGTTTTCACGCAGTTTTCTGGATTTATGAATTATTAAACAGCGGCGATTTCAAAAGGCACTTTATAAAAATTTTCGAAGGAGGATACTTGCAGCATCAAATTCTTGACGTGGTATTTTCTCATAGTGCTGTTTCCTGAAGTGAGACTTTGTCTTTATTATTTTCTTTTTCTACTCTTTTACCACCTTCAACAACAAACTGTAACTTTATTTGACATTACATTAAACATGACGACGGAGACCTCTTCTTCTTCAAGAGCCAAAACCTCTGGGGATAGTAATGTGCCTAATCTTCAAATCAATTCACCTAAAGAATTTTTGTCTGTGCCAGGTGAACCTTTAGTATCATGGTTAGACTGGAAAGAGTACTTTTTAAATTATTTAGCGAATTTAGAAGACGTTAATGGCACATTTTCTCCAGAAAGGAAAAAGAGAATCCTGTTATATTCTTTAGGTCCAGAAGGTTTACGTATTTTTAATGGCTTACATCCACAGGAAAGTGCTGATGGGGATTTGGATGTTTTTAAGGTAGATTTGTTAAACCTTGATGATCATTTCTCGCCCTCAGTTTGTATTGGTGATACTAGGCATTCTTTCTTTTACAGAAAACAAGAAAAACATGAGTCCGTAGAAGAGTATGTCTCTGCGTTGAAAAAACTGGCAGCTAAGTGCAAGTTCGCACAACTGCAGGAAGATTTGATAAGGGATCAGGTAGTCATGTATGCTAAAAATAAGAGTTTGCAGGATAAGTTGTGGGTGGAGGGTGATAAATGTTTGAAGGACATTATAGCCATGGTAAAAAAAAGCGGAACTTTCGGAAAGATGTGCAAAGGTCACTCTTTCTCAAGAAAAAAAAGGTCCTGAAGAAGTTGTTGGGAAAATTACTGAAAAGAAAGGGGGGTTCAAAAGTAACAACAATTCAAAATATGAAAAGAAGAAAACGAATTTTCCTGACAAGGAAGGTAGTGATGGGCAGAAAAAGTTTAGCACTGTGATTTGTTACAGATGTGGCAGCTATTCCCATTCTGCCACGTATGATAGATGCCCTGCTAAAGCGGCAAAATGCATTGAATGTGGTTTGGTTGGCCATTTTTCTAGGGTGTGTAATCATAAAAACAAGAAACCTTCTAAAGGTAAAGTTGCTTTTGTACAAGACTCCTCTTCCTCATCCTCAAGTGACACAGATTCACAAGTGAATTTAGTTCAATTGAAAAAAGTTGTATTGAATATCACTGGCGATATCTCTTCCAAACCTTTGTGTCACATTTCGTTGGGAGGAGTTATGATTCAATTAGCCGCTGATTCTGGTTCTCCTTTTACAATTGTGTCACAGCATGTTTGGAGGAGTAAATTTGTCAACAGCATTGGAGAGTGGTTAGAACCTAATGACATTTCAGTTGAAGGTTATACTGGTAAAAGCATAGAAATGTTGGGTTATAGAACTTTGATCTTCCGCTTTAAGGAAAGACAGTGCACTGGTAAATTGTACATTTCTGAAGAAGGACCTTCAGTTTTGGGATGGAAGGACCAAAAGATGTTAGACATAATTCTTAATCCCAATAGCAAGGAGCAGGTTCTGGTTTCCTGTGAAAGTGTAGACACTAAAAACTGGGTCTTACAGGAATTTCCTGAAGTATTTGAGAGTCGCATGGGTAAATTAAAAGGTTTCACGCATCAAATTCGCTTGAAGGAGAGGGCATGTCCTAAAGTTCATAAGGTGAGGAACATCCCTTTCATTGTCAGGGATGAAGTTAAAGGGGAGTTAGACAAAATGCTTGCTAACAAGGTTATTGAGCCTATAGAAGCTGCTGAATGGGTTTCTCCATTGGTCGTAGCCCGTAAATCCAATGGTAAGGCCCGTTTATGTGTTGATCTTAGGTATCTGAACAATAACATTTTGGTTGACCAGTTTCCATTGCCCAGAATAGATGAAATGCTTGCCTTGACACGTGGTGCTAAATGGTTCTCAACTTTGGACCTTTCGGCAACGTATCATCAGATGGTGCTGGACAAAAATAGCAGGCAGTTTACTTCTTTTTGTACACCCTTCGGGTGTTATAGATTTAGACGTATGCCTTTTGGATTGGCTTCGGGTGCGGCCGTTTTTCAAAGGCTTATGTCTAATCTATTTGGCCATATCAAAGAGGTTGTTTTTTTTCAAGACGACATCTTGATAATGGGAAAAGACAAAGCCCAGCATGATGCTTTATTGAGAGAGGTTTTGTTAATTCTGAAGAGCAATGGTTTGGTAGCTGAGGGTACCAAATGTAAGTTCTCAGAGAAGTCAGTCACATACTTGGGCCATGAAATTGGAGGCGATGGCATTAAACCTAAAAGTTCCTTAGTGGAAGCTATTCTCAATGCCCCCGCTCCCAAATCAAAAGATGATTTGCGGTCATTCTTGTGGAGAAGTGTGGCTCACTGATTAGAGCGGCAGACCCTGATGCAGAGGTCTGGCCCGGAACCAGGGTTCAATTCCCGACGCGGCAGGGTCCTGAACCCAAAAATGTCCACGGACTCGATAATTCTCGCCCCGGTGCCTATTCTAATCATGGGGTCCCACGCTGCAACTCTGGGCAATAGCTGCTTAATCTCCACTACGGTGGCCCACCCGCTGCGGGATGCCTGGCTTTCACCTTGGGGATGCCCAGTAGGGGTTATCTCACAGGGAAAAGCCAGGACGGGTTCCCAAGGCAAGCGCCTTGATGCCTTCGGGTGATACGTGCGCTATATAAGTCGCAATACATTTACATTTACATTTACATTCTTGGGTTTGGCCGAGTTTTATGCGAAATCTGTCTGTAATTTTTCGCAGAAGACTTATGAGATGCGGTTACTAATGAAAAACAAGGTTCCTTTTCTTTGGGATGAGGCCTGTCAGAAGTCTTTTGATGGCATCAAGTATGCAATTGCGAATGCACCTGCATTGCAGGGTTTTGATCCTCATGCAGAAAATATTGTCACAACTGATGCCAGTGTAACAGGTTTGGGGGGTGTTTTATCTCAGATCTCAGAAAAAGATGAAGTGGTCATTGCTTCCGCATCCCGCTCGGTGTCTCCTGCTGAGGCCAAGTATTCAGTAATAGAGCGAGAGACTCTAGCTTGTGTATGGGCCATGGAACATTTTAGGAAGTTCATTTGGGGTAAGAAGTTTCTACTGAGATCAGACCACAAACCTCTAACAAAATTGCTTACCACGGAGGGTTTATCCAAAGCTTCTGCGAGGATTGCAAGAATGTCCATGAGAATTCAGGATTTTGTGTATGATGTGCAATATGTTCCTGGGGCTAAAAATGTCATTGCAGATTTCCTCAGTAGGATTCCTTTGCCTCTTAAAGAGGTCGATCCTGATCCTTGGAATGACTTGTGTGTAGCTGCTGTCTTTGCTGATACCCCTGGTTTATCTAAGGATAAGTGGGATGAGGAGAACATGAAGGATGAACTTCTACAAACAGTGAAAGACAAGGTCATTCAAGGTTGGGGTAAGGATTGTAAGTTGGATCCTAAATTGAGTCCTTTTTGGGAAGTCTGTGACGAGTTAAGTGTTGATGGTGCATTTTTGTGTAGAGCTGGGAAAATTGTACCTCCTTTTGGCATTAGAGACAGGGTTGTAATTTTGGGTCATTAGGGACATCAAGGTATTTCTCGCACCAAGAGGAATATTAAAATGTTGTACTGGTGGCCCAGAATCGATTTGGATATTGAAAGACATGTTCGTGACTGTATCCTGTGTGAAAGTGCAGACAAGTCTCAAAAGACTCTTAATCCGTCTTTGTCTTCTTTAGGTTGTCCAAATTTACCTTGGGAGCATGTTGCGTTGGATATAATGGGTCCTGTGGTTTGGCAAGACGGTATTTCCAAGTACATTTTGGTTCTTGTGGATTTATTTTCAAGGTGGATCGAAGTTGAGGTAGTCACTAGTGTTAATACACAAGTGGTCATCGATTTTTTAGATAAATGTTTTTTAAGGGAAGGTTTTCCTGTTTCAATTTTAACCGATAATGGTGTGCAGTTTAAGTCTGAACTTATGAGAAAATTTTTGTGTTACACAGGGATTGAACAGAGGTTCACAGCCCTGTACCATCCTAGAGGGAATTCTGTTGTGGAAAGAATGAACAGAGTTTTGAAAGGACTTCTGCAATTGGCAAAGAAGGGAAATAGGAATTGGGATGATGAGCGTAACAAATTGATTTGGTCGTATAGGGTCACTGTTCATGATACAGTTGGAGAGAGTCCTTTTGGGTTGATGAGAGGTAGATTTCCTCATTGTAGATTAAATCCAGGTTGGATTGGCCGAAGTGAGAAGTATGAATGGGATCCTGATCGTGTTAAACAAGCCATCATTAAGTCTCGGGATAAGAATAAATTGTACTTTGACACGAAACATGGTACCAGAGAGGGTTGTGTCAAAGTGGGACAATGTGTTAGGGTCAAGTCTAGTAGGAAGTCAGGAAAATTAGAGTCTAAGCTTTCAAACCCAAGGATTATTACCAAAGTTATGAGGAACACAGTTGAACTAGATGATGGCCCCATACATCATTTAAATCGTATTGCTTTGTCTGGTAAATCTGGTGTGGTAGAGAAGAATTCGTGTTCTAAGGAAAGGAACTATTGGTGGTTGGAAGTCTTGCCGAATTTGGAGAAAGGGGATGAGTCTGGAGTTTCTGTAGAAAGTCAAGGGCAAGGGCAAGATCTTATTCCCTTGGAGGGTGGAGTCTCTGTAGAGAGTCAAAGGCAAGATCTAGTTCCTTTGGAGGGTCCGGTTGATCCTCACCCTAATGACAGTCCTCAGGTTGTTTTGGATAGTGAGGCTGTTAACAAATACACCAGGGTTGGACGACGTGTTGTCACACCTAAGAAGTTTCAGGGCTTCGTCCGTTTCTGATTTTTATGTATTTACCTTAGGTACTGTTTTTAAATATTGTTAGGAAAAGGGGATGTGTAGTAATGTCATATTCCTTTATGGAATATTGTGTAGGAACACTGTATATGTAATTGTAGAATGCACATGTAGAACCTTGCATATGTAATCACCTGTTCTGTTGTATTGGAGAATGTTATCATTCAAATGGTAATGCAGTCAGCTCCACTTGAGCTGCTTGTTTCCTTCGTGTCTTCTTCATTCCTTAATTAAATATGGAATTGCACAGGGGAGGAGCTACGACGGCAAACAAGATGGCTGCTTAGGCTCCCGGCTCCGTCGACCTCCGTATCCCGCCGCAAGATCCTGCACAATATCCTGATTTTATGCCCAGCCCCTGCGTGCATGAACGGTTCTTCACTCCGATGGTGAAATCCGGGAATTTTTATCGGCCGGTTTCACGGAGTTACACCGAGTTGAAGATTGTGGCCTACTCCAGCGGTGAAGCCGGGGCCTCGAGTATCTGCATGGCCGGGTGGTAGTGCAACAACAACGGCTGAGAGACCCAGGCAGGGTCCGGTTGATCGTAGTGGAGGCTTCTTTTGTGCCCGGAATTGGCAGTGACTGTTCTCTTTGCTCAGCACAGATGGAGAGGTGACCTTGCTTGCTACTGACGGCAGGTGGGGGTTCCCGTCCCGCGGACCCGGTGCCGGCTCCCTCCGGGATTCGGCCTGCGGCGTTACGCCGGGTGATCGTGGCTGTGGAGAACGACGGGTTACCGTCTACGCTTGCCCTCTCGTGGTCCCTGTCTGTCCACCCCCGGAGACACCAATTCACTCGGGAGGTGATTGTGATGGGTCTCGGGCATGAGACCATGGACCGAAATGTGTCTGAGCCATCACTGAGGTCATTGCTGGCAGAACTCTGGGCGTTTCAATCACAAGTGACTGTCTTAATGAATAAAATGGATGCAAGCCTATCTGGGATGCTACTTATTGTACCGGACCCTGCCACACTATTGGAACTACCATCTGTAGCCATTCAAGCAGCGGCCATTTTGACTCACTACGAGGACCCCGTGGGGATGCGAGTATTGGAACCATCGGATGAAGCCCTGGAAGATGGTGTACCAGAGGTCGTGAGTGTGCCACCGCACCTTCCACCGTTATTGACTTTTGAGGTATTGACTGGCACCCTACCCCCGGAGACTTGTGTTGTAGACTCTTCTTTCATCTTGTGGTCGTCTCCCCCCTTTTTGGAAACGTTGCGATCCCAGGGCAAGAAACATCGGGACTGTCTTGTTGGGAGAGGGAGACTTCCTGCACCTGAAACTCCCGTGGACTTACTTGCTGCAATTGGTAACGAATTGACTTTCAATGACTTCCCTCTCCTCTATGACTTGATTGTATGCCTTTGGGTCTCGCTGGGGAGGGTGCGTTTGCTGGTCCGGAAGGGTCAGGGGTGAGATTAATCAACTCGGGCGGTTTGATATGGTATTAGGACTGTTCGATTTGCAATGGTTTGATTTAAGAGGCTGGGCGGTGTGTCACGGTGCCCCCTAATTTCTTTCATAAGGGTCGCTCCACATCCGTCTCTTTGCGATAGGGGGTGTCTGTTTCTGGCGGGGGGGCTAAGGGGCTGGGGGCATGTACTACTAGGCCCTCCTCCATTCTTCCTCGCTAGTGGGGTTAGGCTATAGCCATCGGCAGGGGTGCAGGGTGGGGGGTAGGAGGGGGGGGTTTATTTTGCCTTTCTTATTTTCTATGGCCTTTTTCTCCCTTCCCTTTCTCTCCTTTCAGGTCAGTATAGTCTGTGTTCTATCCTGATTACACTGTGTTCTGGAATTTTGTGCTCACGATTCCTAGGTTAATCGAAAGTCCGGGTGGGCAGGCTTTGGGAACCGGCGCTTCCGAAACTGTATCCTGTATGGTTGTTTCACTGCGATTCATAAGCATTGGCGCCAGGGTTCCTCATATTGTTGTCTCTAACCGTATAGCCTGTTTCTTGGCCTGTCCCCCGTCTCCTTTAGCTTAATTGTATGGCACCTGATCCGTCTATTTATATAATATAAAATGAAACCTTTAGTATATCCTGTGACCTATTCATGCATTCCAAGACAAGCTTTATCCTGACTCGCTGCCGGACCTCAGGGCTGTCGGCTGATGAGCTGTGTTACACTGTACTATGATTGGTTATACTTATGACTAGCGGCCGGCCCCTGCGGTTGTAGGCCCATACTTGTACTTTCAGAATGTTGCAATAAAGCTTTTAAAAGCTTTTTCTTTACCCCAGTTGCTGATCCATCCCTTAATTAGCGCCGAGACGCCCACGGGTATTCGCCGCGCTCTACAAATGTCAATAAATAAATAAATAAATAAAAAAATATATATATATGGAATTGCAATTCATCTCGTCTACTCTCATCTCTGCAAGATACTACAGTATCCAAGGTTATGAAGAAGGGTTACCTGAGAAGAAAGAAAGTAATGAGAGTCTCTAGAGCAATAATAGAAAATTTCATATATGAATGAATGTAAACAAATAATGAAGCATTACATAAGCATAAATGTAAACACAAATCATTAATCATAAATCACCAAACACTAGGGAGTGGGATGGGTGGGATAATGTCAGCCTCCGTGTCATTAATGAAATCCAGATTCTCTAGTCATGGTAATAGGAGAATCGCAATTTCATTACAAGAACGGAGGCTACATTATGCATGTTGGTAGCTTTGTAATACAACATTAGACATATGTTTGATAGATTTAGAATAATGTCTAGTAATGTCTAGCAAAAGTACTAGCGTTCAACCAGTCGGCCGCATTAAAAATATCATCTAACTTACCTCCAGACCATAGAGATTTACTGGCCATAGCACCTCTAATAGAATGCGCTTGAAATTTTGCCAAATCAATACTTGCCAAGTTCATGGCTGTCTTAACTCATCTCGCAATGGAAATAGAGGTTATAGCTCTATGAGGTTTAATAAAGGAAATAACTCACGAAAGGACAAAAACTGGACCTTCTTAGTTTATATACTTTCATGCACTCAACCACGTACGTTTTGGGCAAGGGTCAAAACATGGATAGAAGATAGAATCAGACATGGTTTTGGTTCTTCTGTAAATCTCAAATTTGACACCAAATATGTTATAAGACCTATTAGAGATCTCCAGGGCTTTGACGTCAGAGACTCTACGACAAGAAATAAGACAAAGAAGAGTTGCTATAATTTGATGGAGAGGAGTTTTCTATTCAGAAGGGAATTCTCAGGCCAGGAGTTGAAAAGATCTAGAATCAAGTTCACATCCCATAGCGTATCATGTTTGGATTTGGGGGTCTCTTCAAACGAATGCTCTTCATTACTCTGTAAACAATAAAAGCAGATCTATAGCAATTGATAGATCTATAACTTAAACCTTTATCAAATAATTCGACCAGAAAGTTTACCACATCAACGATAGGTGCCTGAAGGGAATCCAAATTCATTTCCAGGCACCAACGTACCCAGAATTTCCAAATGTTATTGTATTGGTAGTGGGTGCCTGGTGCCCAAGACTCTCTAAGGAGAGTTGCAGCTGAATACGAAAGTCCTGAGATTTTGTTAGATCTCCTGACACTTTCCAAGCGAGAAGGTTCAAATTCCCTGTTTGGGTTAGGAGATGGGAATCTCCGTTTACGTCTGTAAGGAGATTCTCTAGAGAAGGGATTAGGAAGGGAATGTCGCATGCTAGTTCCAGTGTGGTGTGGAACCATGCTTGTGATGGTCAAAACAGAGTTATCAGGACCAGAGAGCACTCTTCTTGTCTCACTTTCTGTAAGACCCTCTGGACCATGGCAAAGGGAGGAAAGGCATATGCGTTGATTCCTGACCAAGGTTGCAGGAAAGGCATTCACTGCTGGGCCCTGGGATGCGGCATCCAGCTGAAATAATTCTCTAGTTGAGACGTGAGACAGCTCACAAAAAGGTCTATCTCGAAATGACCCCAAATCTTGTTCAGGGAATTGAAGACAAGTGGATTGAGTTTCCAATCGCTGTGATCCAATAGGAATCTGGAATTCCAATCAGCAGAAATGTTCAATTTCCCTGGAAAGTATTCCGCTCTGAGGGCAATTTTGTGTTCTAGACAGAACATCCAGAGTTTCCTGGCTAGATTGGAAAGATCGGCAGATTTGGAACCGCCCAAACGATTGATGTAAGCTACCGCAGACATATTGTCCATCTTTAAAATGACGGACCTCCCCTGGAGGGAATGTTTGAAGCTCATAAGAGCATAAAGGCCAGCCATAAGTTCCAGGAAATTGATATGGTGAGATGATTCTTCTTGAGACCAGATCCCTCCTGTGTTCTGGTCCAAAAGGCATGCACCCCAACCGTGAAGAGAAGCATCTGATTCCAAAACAAAATCTGGTTCCGAACCAAAGATTTCCTGGCCATTCCAGGCCTCTAGGTTGTCCAACCACCAGACTAGTTCTGATTTGGCATCCTGATCCAGGGTAATCTGATGTTCGTACCAGAGACCTGATCTCAGAGCTCTCCCTTTTATCCTTTCTAAGGCCCGATCATTCAGGGGGCATAGAAAAATCGCTTGAATAGAAGAAGAGAGAAGACCCAAGAGTCTGGCTAGATCCCTCAGTGGAAGGTCTGTTTGTCTCAAAATATGTCTTATTTCTTTCTTGATTTTTGAGATTTCGGTGGGACGAAGAAGGAGGAGACACTTGGAGGTATCTAGGGTGAAACTGAGGAACTCCAGTGATTTTGAGGGAGTCAGGATAGACTTTTCTTTGTTTATAACAAATCCTAGACTTTCTAGAAGGTTCATGACTGTCTCTAGGTCTAGGAGAATCTATTGAAGGTCTTGAGACATTATCAGAATGTCCTCGAGATAAATGATAAGGCGAATACCTCTTTCTCTCAGGAAAGAGGCAACCGTCCTCATAACCTTGGTAAAACACCAAGGGGTGGAAGAAAATCTGAACAGAAGTGCCTGGAACTGATAAAGATGATTTTTCCACATAAATTGGAGGAAAGGCTGGTGGATTACGGCCATAGGAATCGTGACATACGCGTCCTTTAAATCCAGTTTGACCAACCAGTCTTCTTTCAAGAGGAGGTCTCTCAGGAGGTGGATACCCTCCATCTTGAAATGTCTGTAGACTAGAAATTTGTTGAGACTTTTAAAATGCATTACCGGTCTCCAACCTTTCCCTTTTTTCTCTACAAAGACTAATGTACTTATGAATGTTAAAGTATCCAAAGGAACCTCTTTTATTGCACCTTTCTTGAGCATAGTGGATATTTCCTCTTCCACAATTTTTTGTTTTTCCAAAGAGAGAGGTATGTCTCTTGGGAAGGAAGATTGAAAGGGAACCTGAACAAAATCTATCATGAAGCCTTTGACGGTGTTGAGGACCCAAGGGTCTTGAGTTATTAACTTCCAATTCTAGAAAAAAAGCTTGAGTCTGCCTCCCACCTGTAAGGGGATATAAGGGGCAGGGGGGGATGAGCACTTACTTGGTGGATTGGAGTTGAATGCCCCATGGGATCTTGATCATCTTGAACCATGAGTTCCTCTCCCACGCTGGGGGTAGAAGGTGGAGCCGCTGAATTGCTGGTATCCCCGACCAAAGCCGCGGTATCGTTGATAGGGTCTTTGGTTAAATCGGCGGGAACCTCCCAGCCCTTAAGGTTATCATTAAAGACTCTTTTCATATTCTGTTGGTCCTTGTCTAGGGCTGTAAAGGTTGAGACATATTTCCCATGTGACTTTATTGATTCTTCTCCGAAAAGAAGTCGTTTTGGATTCGAAGATTGCTCCTTGTCGGCCATATCGGAAAGATTGGGGTAAACCTTGTAGAGAATCAATCTACGCCTCTTAGACTTAATGCTTGCATTAGCGTTGCCTAAGAGTATTATTGCCCTTTGACTCCAGCCTATAATAAGATTAACATCAAGGGGAGTCCCGTGGATATGGCTCTCCTCAGCCGAGTCAGGGATTCTTGTTAGGGGGCCAAGGACGTCTAGAAGACGGTCCTGGCAACCTTTAAATGATTTTTCTATGCCCTTTCTTGGGTCATGACCGAGTTTAAAAAGAAATGTAATAAGCTCTGGGTCAAGATTAGGAATTTGACAAGTCTTATCTTCGATGGTGGGTCTTGAGCATTCTGCTCTAAGAATATTTCTAGTGTCCCTTTCCAGCAGGTTGCTAAGCCATTCTTAATAAATTTAGAAACGTGGTCCTGTGGTGACCATTGTGAAGATCTAGGATAATTTAAGTTTAAGGGCGAAAACATTTCTTCCCCCAAAGGATCTAGAATGTTGTCTTTTGAGGAAGGAAGGTGTTCCTTTTCTGTGTTGAATAGGTCATCGTCTTCTACATCTAGATCTAATATGTACTCATCAGGTACATCTAAAAATTAATAATTGAGAATATATTGGCCATCTCTGATGTTGTCTTGAGCACTATTAGATATTGTATCGCTACGGGCATCCGAGTTACTCGTGCTGCGAAGGGCACCTTCCGCTGTTGTGCCGCTAGGGACTTCCTTTGAAATTGAGGTGCGAGGACCTCCAATTTGATTTCAGGTGTTAAAACCTCCCACATATGAAGAGGTGCTAGAACCATCAGTGCTCATAGGGGTAGAAATGTCAATATTCTTAGATTTCTTAATCCGGTTACCGCTTAAATGGCCTTGCCATTGACAATCACCCTGAGGTGAGCCAATACAGCAAGCCATAGCGTAGGCCCAGTTTCCAAAGCGCTGATTTGGCACCTGGGAATTTGCAGCAGGCCTCTTGCACTGCCATAGTGAAGATTGGGAAGAGGGAAATGGAGTGTTAGAAATGGGGGTCTCTAGTTGGCAGAGGTAGGTACCTTTGTCCAAATGGGGAACCTTGTTTCTAGTTAGGGTAATGGGGATACACACTTTAGATAACCCCTGCTCACCCCCTGGGTAGCTTGGCACGAGCAGATAGGCCTATCTCAAAAGCAATGTGTAAAGTATTCATACTCAAAACACACAGTAACACGGTGATAACACCTCAAATGGATGGCAAACCAGTTTAGAAAAATAAAGTATCTTTATCTAAATTCAACAAGACCAAAACAGCAAAAATACAACAGATATGTAATAAGAATATGACTTTAAAAAGGTTTCAAGCAACTGGGTCCATAGAAAACTATGGTTGCGTGATTTCTCACAAAGTACCTGTAGATGCGTCAAAATTCACAAGTCAAACAGCCGAAGATTGGAAGCGTCAAGAAGCAAAGAGATGCATCAGTTCCTGAGACCATGGGGAGGCAATGCAACAGCTCTGCTGCACACAGGAGAAGTGATGCGTCATGCCCAGTCTTTAGGGGGAAGTGATGCGTCGACTCCAAGATGATTCTGGTCCGAGGGTGATACATCGGGAAAACTGGCTGCACCGGTACGATGCGTGAAAATCCAAGATGCGTCAGTGATCGATGCGGCGGCATTGAGCAGAGCTGCGTCAGTTTCTTCAGTCGCGATCCCTTGATGCATTGGTTATTACAGGGGTGACAGGCGCTGCGTCTGTTTTGGCAGTGGTGCGGCGATGCATGGAGATTCATCTCGCACAGCTGTGCTGCGCCAGAAAAACAACCGCAAGAAGATTGATGCAATGATTTCTTCAGTTCTTTAGGTTTCTTCAAGGTCCCAGCTGCAAGGGCAACCTCCAGAGGCCCAGGACTGGAACAGGCACCTCCTGGCAGTTTAGAACTCTCTGCAGCAGAGTTCAGGGAAGTTGGGGGTGAAGTATTTGTGTCCCTGAGACTTCCGAACAGGAAGCCAGCACACACAGGCCCTTGGAGCTCTTCTTCAAGCAGGTTCAAAGCAAAGTTCCAGTCTTTCTCATTTTCTAGGCAGAAACAGCAACTGCATGCCAACCCCACACAGCACACAGCAAAGAGCAGTACTCCTCCTCACAGCTCTTCAGCTCTTCTCCTCGGCAAAGGTTCCTCTTGAGCCCAGAAGAAATCTAAAGTTCTGGGGTTTTTTGGTCTATTACTTATACCCCAAAATGTTTTTGTTCTCTTTGTGCAAGGGTCTCTGAGCCCAGTCAAAACCAGCTCTGGCCTCACTGGTGCAGTATGACCACAGGGGGTGGAGACAGCATTGTGCAAGAGAAACAGGCCCTATTCAGGTGCAAGGAAATCTCCTCCCACTACTCTAAATTCATCCAAGATCTATTCAGCCCCGTTCTGAGTCATTCAGGAAGGGCCAGGTGCACCTCAAACCCCCTTCCCTCCCAGCAACTGTCTACAGTGAATGCACATCCCCAGCACTTGTCACTCCAAAACCAGACAGTCAATACATAAGCAGGCAGAGGCACACAGAATGGTTAAACAAGAAAATGCATACTTTCTAAAAGTGGCATTTTCAAACATACAATTTAAATGGGGATGAAGGTCCAGGCCACTGAGTCTCTGCATTTAGGGGCACAGCTGGTTCAGTTAAGCCTGGGAGGCACTGCCGTGCCTGGGGCAGTCACCGTAGTTGAGGCAGTGCCGGCAGGTGGGGCACAGCAGGAGCATTTTTGTCTGCACCCCTCCAGCAACACACTGCCAGTGTCATGCATGTTGTAGGTATTGAGTGCGTGGGGGCTCCAAGGAGTGCCACAGAAGATGTAGGTGGTCTTCACTGAGCACCGCGATACCGGCAGCTGAGAGCCATGCAGTACAGAGGCCACACAACGCAGCCCCCAGTCCTAGGAACTCACCGCACGGTAGGCAGTGCTGAAATCCAAGGAAACGAGGGAATGGGCTGGGTGGCCTGGCGAGACCAGGTGCTCCCAAAACTCAGGCTCGCCCGTGGCCCCTGTCGCATTGGGGCCTCCCAGGTGAGCATGGGCTGTCCACAGCTCAATTCAGCTGGGTGGCTTTGAGGTGTCCACGCACCCAATATTCCACCTCAGGCGTCCATCTATGGGTAGGGATGGGTATGGAGTTCCTCGGATCGGGCAGGATGAAGTTGCAGGTCCATTCCATAGCTCAACATGGCCCGGTGCGCCGGAGCTTCAGCGCTGTGCAGTCATCTTGGTCTTCGGCCAGCCCAAACTCCTGCCAATGTGGATCTTTTGAGCCCCAGGAACATGGTTGCTTGAAGGAAATATTCTCTATTAGGGGTGAAGTTAGTGATAGCTATTTTTTATAAAGACCTCCAAGCCCAGACTAAGGGGCCGATTAGGATGGCGGTGAATCCACATCGTCCGGGCCGGCAGAAGCCACCGCCGGCCTGGAGGATGCGGATTCACCGCCGTGGACATTGGAAACACCCACCGCCACATTAGGATGGCGGTGGGATCAGAGGCGAACGGCAAGCCCGTCCGCCGCTGATCCGCGGTGTATGCAGGCAAATATGGTGGCGGTGTCTGCAAGACACCGCCAGCCATATTAGGATGCAGGCTGCAACATGCTTTTCCACAGCGGCTTTTCCGCCGTGGAAAAGCATGTGGACTTTTGTGTTTGGGGGCCTGTTAAGGGCCCCCAGGGTGTCGGGGGTGGGGGGTGCACATGGGGGGTACCTATGGTACCCACCTGCATTTACATGCACAAAGCGGCAGGCACCTCGCGGTGCCTGCCGCTTTGTGCATGTAAATGCAAAGCATGCGTTTTTAACCTTGCGACGGGTGCTGCTTCAACCAGCACCCGCCGCAAGGTTAAAGATACGGGAAGTGACCGCCAGGGTGGCGGTCACATCCTAATTGGTATGGAGGGACCGCCGCTGCCCCTGCGGACGGTCCCTCCACCTCAGGGGTGGCGGACGGACGCAGGTCCGTCCGCCATCCTAATAGGCCTCTAAATGTGAGTTGAATAGGTTGCAAGATCAATGGGCTGTAGACATGAGAATGGAACTGATGGATGGGGATTGAGATATCTCAAAATATGATCAACAAATTGCTAGGTTTGAAGTAATAGGTGTATTCATCTGTGAATGCTTTTGAACCAAACTTTGGTGTGTTCATATGTGTTGTGTTTATGGGGCTACTTTCACTGCCCTCCCCAATTAAAGTGTACCCACTGCACCTCCAAGAATGCAAGGTTTAAATTGATCCTGTATTACTATCTACACAGAGTGTACCTCACCCCTAAAAGAATTAAGCTTGTGTTCTTAAATGCACATGCGATATGCCCACGAGGTCACTGTTTGATTTGGAGGTCTCTAGTTGGCACAGGTGGGTACTTGTGACAATAGGGACCCTCTCCTCTAGTCAGGACAAGGGGATTACACTCCTAAAATAACCCCTGCTCACCCTCTAGGTTGCGTGGCGCGAGCAGTCAAGGCTTATTTCAGAGGCGTTGTAAGTTAAGCAGTTGTGACCACATACAGTAACCCAGTGACAACACTACAAGTGGACACCACACTGGATGGTTTTATATGAAAAATAAGTAGACTTTATATAGAGTTACCACAAGACCATAAATGACAAAAATACACACTAGGATTACTTTAAGATGGTAGATTTAAGCTTAGTTCAGTTCAGCTCTTAGATGCGACACTGCGTCAATGTACCTTAAGTTGCGTTGAGCTTCCACAACAAGTAATCTCGCAGCGATGGGAAATGCGGCAAAGTTCAAGTACAAAGAAGTTAAGACGTGAAGATCTTCCAGATGAGGCACGCTTCTCGGGGATGCGAGAAGTCCTCGGTTTGATGCGTGGACTGCAGCGGCGACACCCTTACGATGCGCCGGCAACAGCTCCAGCAGCGACGCTCTTCTCCCACGATGCGTGAAACTTCCGCTCGATGCGACAACTACAGCGGCGACATCCAAGATGCGCCGGCAGCAGCTCCGACGGCGGCGCGCTTTTCGGGGATGCGAGGTGCTCTTGGTCGATGCGGTGCAATGCAACAGTTCCAGCGGCGACACCCTCCTTAGGAGTTGCGACGGCAGGTACAGTGACGGCGACACGCTCCGACCTCATTGCGAGATTCTTTTCATGATGCAGTGCCGTGCGACAACTACAGCGGCGACACCCTCCTTCTTCAGAGTTGCGACGGCAGCAGCAGCAACACGCTTCCTCTTAGTTGCGGCACGCTTCTCTCCGATGCGGTGCAGTGCGAGTGTTCCAGCAGCGACACCCTCCTTCGTAGTTGCGACAGCAGGCACAGCGACGGCGACACGCTTCTTCTTGTTGAGTCGCGCTTCCAGCTCCTTGTGACACGCAGTTCCTCAGAAGGCCCAAAACAGCAGCAGGCACTTCCACAAGAACTCTGGGGAGCTGGAGGGTGAAGTCTGTTGTCCCTGAGACTTCAGCAGGAGGCAAGCTCTTTTCTAAGCCCTTTGAGATCCTTCACAAGTTGAAAGTAAAGTACACAAAGTTCCTTTCTCCCTCCTTTGGCAGTTAGGCAACCACTGCAGGCCAATCCCCCAAGCAGCACTTCAGCTTGGGTATAGTCTCTCCTCAGTTTCTTCAGGTTCCTCTCCTCTGTAAAGGTTTCTTCTTGTAGTCCAAAGTGATCTAATTTCATGGGATCAGGGTCCCAATATTTATACCCCAAAATCCTTTGCTCTCTGAGGGGAGAGGGGAGAGGGGCCTCTGCCCAGTCCAAACCAGTTCTGAAGCACTCTGTTTACCTGACTTCTCATTTCCTTTCACAATGCAGGTGGACAGTGCAGGGCAGGCACATCAGACACCCCACAGGAGGTGGAGCCAGCATTGTGGAAGGCAAGTACAGTCCTGGAGCACTTTGTTTACAGGACTCCTTCTCTTCTTTCAGTGTGCAGGGCAGAGGAATCAGCCGCTCCCCAGGGGGTGGAGCCTGCAATGTGGAAGGCAGGCACAGCCCTATTCGAGGTTCAGGTGCAACTCCTCCCTCCCATCTAGATGCAGATCTCTCTATTCACCACTGGGTGACTCAGCCTGTCTCCTGGAATTCCCCAGCCCTGGGAAAAACTGGAAACACTGAAAACCTAAGCAAAGCGTGGTGAAGGGGGTGAGGGGGCGGGGGGGTAGTGAAGAGGGGAGGGGAAAAATGGGTGAGGAGTCATGATCATACACAGGCTTAGAAAGCAATACTGTAGGGTTGCCCCGCAATGGATAAAGCAGGAAAGATTCTACGTCTTCTGGATAGGAACACATCTGGTAATCAATGTTTCTACATATACCATTGCGCACGTAGGGATGTTGCAGAGAGAACAGAACGGCTCTGCATTCACTGGCCCATATTTATTGGGCATGGATGGGCGACCATCCGAAAAGTGCACTCCCCCTCTGGTGATGGTACCATTATATGAAAGTAACTGGGTAGCAGCTCCAAAGGGTTTCTGTCTTGTTTTTTCCCTTTATTATTTGGTTACTCGAATTATGGTTATAAATGTATGAAAATGATGCTATTTTCATTTTAGATAATCCCACATTCTAAAAACATTGTAAAGTCTCGGATCATTACCAATGCTGTCTGTGTCTGTAATGATTATAGTTGGACTGCAGAAGAGAACTACGTGTATTGTAACAATACTTATTCAATGGAATATGTTATGCAGCAAAATCATTAAAATATCTTTAAAAATGCATGCGATGATGGATCCATTAATATTTCAGATACAACACTATGGGGCATATTATCAAGGGGGTTTATCTCTGCTTTTTTGGCTTTAAAAGCCAAGAAAGCGGAGATAAAAGTATCTCCCTATTACCTAGCTGTCGCTAACACCAGTTAGCGACAGCTAGTAGGAGATAGCGACCATCTTGGGCCCCTCTTTGCATGTCAGTGATATTTATCACTAATGACATGCAAAGTGGGCGTGCCAAGATGTTAGCGACTGGAAACAGTCGCTAACATCGCTATCTCCTATTACCAACTTTTGGAGATATTCGCGCTAAGCATGAATATCTCCAAAAGCTAACACCTGCCCCTGAGCAGTTCTTAGCCATGTTATCCAATGGTAGGTGGATAACATGGCTAAGAGCATTAGCTCGGTAATGCATGAATATCACTGACTTTTCAGCGATATTCATGCATTTCGGCCGATTTTTATCGCTTAGGAGATAAACCTTGATAATAGCAAGGTTCCTAAGCGATAAAAATCGCCGCAGCTCGGCGATAAAAATATCGCTGCTAAACCAACATAACGATAATTATCGCTAGTTGTTGGTAATATGCCCCACAATTCTGGCAGTACGTTATATTGATCATACCCTTCTACTATTGCTCTTACTTATTATTGCTTCAACTTATTAATGTAAGAAATTCAGCTGTATCTACATGGCTGGTTAAAAGTTAGTTATTTCATCCTGCTGTAACCTCTGAAATCCATTGTTCTCTGCTTGTTGATACACCCATTCCCTTTTCATGGCTCTGTCTCGTTTACTTCACCTGACTCGTGTTTATAACTCCCCACAACTCATAAAAATATCCCTAAACCCTCTGCCCTCTGTGTACTCTGTTACACTTCATAGTTCTTCTGTACACATTCATGGACCTGCCTGCCATCACTTTAAACTGTAATTACTTTCGAAAAATTATCGATATCAGTCGAAGTACTCTAGTCGACCTGCGACTTTATGCAAATGAAAATATTTTAACCAATATGTGATTGCATTACTGTGTAAGATGCACAGCACAGAACTCTGACATCCACCTGGGTACAGTTTAATGCATATAAAGAAAACCTTAAATAAAAATACATAAATTAAAATGATCTACAAATTGTTAGGTTCGTGGTAACGAGGTTATTAATCTGTGAATGCTTTTGAACCGAACTTTGGTGTGTTCATTTGTGTTGTGTATCTACGGGGCTACTTTCCTTGCCCTCCCCACCACCCCTCGCACCGCCATAAATAAAATCGATCGGAATGTATGTTGTCACCTGAGTGTAACCTAACCACAGGTCACCTAATAACACAAGTTCTTTGCTGTACGTGCTTTGTTGGCACATGTAGCGTGCTACGTGTCTCCGTGTCTGTGAATTATGTGCTAAGCGCTTTGCACGATAGTTGTTTAGCCTTTGTACAAGTTCAGTTACCCTAAGCTTCCTCCGAAAGTGAGTTGTAAATGTGTCCGCAGCAGCCTTGATTGACCGTTTTCACAGTTGTCTCCGAGCTCAGATGTCAACCCCTGCTTTGTCTTCGAGCCGCCCGCCAAATTGTTTAAAGTCTTTCGGAAAAAAAAAATCACCCCATCTTAGCAGAAACATAAGAAGGCTGGGTTGGGCGGGGGCACACTAAGCAAAGGATGTGGCATAACAGCCAGAGTCGCCAACTTTGGGGAACGGGGAAGCAGGGGGCATATTATCAAGGGGGTTTATCTCTGCTTTTTTGGCTTTAAAAGCCAAGAAAGCGGAGATAAAAGTATCTCCCTATTACCTAGCTGTCGCTAACACCAGTTAGCGATAGCTAGTTGGAGATAGCGACCATCTTGGGCCCCGCTTTGCATGTCAGTGATATTTATCCCTAATGACATGCAAAGTGGGCGTGCCAACATGTTAGCGACTGGAAACAGTCGCTAACATCGCTATCTCCTATTACCAACTTTTGGAGAGATTCGCGCTAAGCGCGAATATCTCCAAAAGCTAACACCTGCCCCTGAGCAGTTCTTAGCCATGTTATCCAATGGTAGGTGGATAACATGGCTAAGAGCATTAGCTCGGTAATGCAAGAATATCGCTGCCTTTTCAGCGATATTCATGCATTTCGGCCGATTTTTATCGCTTAGGAGATATACCTTGATAATAGCAAGGTTCCTAAGCGATAAAAATCGCCGCAGCTCAGCGATAAAAATATCACCGCTAAACCAACATAGCGATAATTATCGCTAGTTGTTGGTAATATGCCCCTACGCTCGAGTCTGAGAGCCGGCTCAAAATCCTGTGATTCTGAGTAAATCGCCTAGAAGGATATTTCCAACAAAATGTTAGAGGGAGGTGCTACACCAAAATTGGTAACGCCGTGCTCCAACATTTAAAAAATGCAGGAATGCTCTGTATTTCCAAAAGTACAGCACACCTCTGTGATTCCCCAAGCGCTGGAACTAGTTAAGCTGCGTAATGCTAGGGCAGGCACCCTTGTGCCATGTTGCAAGACTGCCTGCACTGCGGGGGCAATTGTTTATATGCAGGAAGGGACAACTTCTTGCGCATGAACAATCTTGAACGGCGATTTGCTCTTTCTATGTGGGCTGCAGAATGCAGCCCACATGGAAAATTTCTCCTCGTATCGTCAGTCTTAGACCAGGAATTCCCTGGTCTTCGTTTTTGGCGCTGCCCTTGTAGTGTAGTTCCTATTTTCCCAATAGGCTCTGCGCATTGGAATAACATAAACAGCAGTGTAGACGTAAGACTGAGGTCATCTAGGTCTCTACTGACTATGTTAAACTTAATTTAGGGTTGCGCCAGTTAGCTCAGAGGTCACTGGAAACTTTCTTGAATGAATAGGGAGGGACAAGCTCCCCTGGCTCAGACAAGAAGGGATTCAGTTTCCGACAACCGCATAAACATGACAACTTTGCTCCCTCAGAATAAGTGTATATCTCTAGAGTCGTGTGAAAACAATAGACAGCTATTACACTCAGTCAGCAGTGCATACTTAGTTTCACCAGAATGCAGAGAAATAGAGAGACAGGCGTTTTCAATAAAAAAGGTGTTATTTATGGAGCAGTCTTCTTCCTCATGCAAGAGAAATGAATTGCCACATTTGCAATACTTAAAGTAAAGTAAAGTGTGTACAGTAAAAGTAGTATTATGAAATAATACTGTAAAAGCATTGATACGGTTTCTTAGCCATATGATACTTTAAAATGGATAAAATATATACATACATAAATATATTGACTAACGTACTCAACTGGTGCTTCTAACTAAGCCTACCCCGGTGTACCTGACCTAAGCCTAATACGTGGGATGGGACGAGTAAGTAGCAGTTTTAAGTTAAGTTGGTTAATATAATTTTGCCAAGAATGTGCCTCAAGAATTCTCTTAAGGGTTTAGTCAGCTCCGTACCTTGGTAATAGAATGTGGGAGGTCTGGTATCTCTTTCCTCAGGACTCGATATCCCAGCAACCCGCAAGTGTAGGCTGGAAACACCGGAGCTGGATTTTCTCGGCTGGAGAAAAAGACAGCGTCTCTCTCAGTGCGTCAAACAGGAGGGGCGGCTTCCGTGGCAACTCGCATCAGCTGGGCTCTCGGGCAAGTAGATGGCTGCTCAGCTCCAAACCACCGTGTGTTTGCTTAAGGCAACTGTTGGTATTTTATACCTGGAAGGTGCCGTGTTTGACGTAAGGTTGGACATAAGACGTCACTAAGAACTAACAGTTCTTTCTGGACTTCAGGAGTTCTTGTTCAAATCAAAACAAAAGCAGGGGGGGTTTCCCGGGCTGCTGGAGGCTTGGTTTGTTTAAAGAACGCGTTGTGCTTTCTAGGAGTCGATGGGAGCAACCGTGCTGTGCTTTTGATTGCATGGGCTATTACTGAATATGAATCTGATTCTTATGCCTTTATCAGGAAATTATTGATAATAACCTCACAAGGGCATAAATCGGGAATATAGAATTAGGGTCTTAGATATGAACACGACACCCTAGCCTTGTAAATACGGGGCAGCATAGAAAAGAAATGAGTCCTGCAGCGGAACGCCCCCTGCAACACCCATTGCACACCCCTTTCACAGTAAGTGAAGAGTAAAAAGGGACCTTATTTACAAGGAGGCATTGAACAACGTTAAGTGGCTTAATGGTGTAAAGTTAAGTTAAGTGGCTTAATGGTGTAAAGGAGAAGAGGATATCACCACTAGAACGCAGTAAAAAGTGACATTCTGGTGGCGATATCCCCTTGTAAATATGCCCCTTAATTTCCCATGCACACCAAAAATGAATGTGTAACGTAACTGTTGCTCATGTAAAGCACTCCGATACCTTTGGGTCGAGTCTGCGCTATATACAACTGCAAAAAAATAAAATAAAAGGAATGGTAGATAGCTGATGGGTTTTCCCAAGTATGCGTTTAATGTTCCTGCTAAACTTGCATTGAAAGCTACAGTGATTTATAAAAAGATAGATCTCACCACAATACCAGGTCAAAAAGTGACATGCTAAAAATCCAATAACTTGTGCAGCCCTCATCTTTCCTTGGTCCACAGAATACGGTCATTCTGTGAACAAAAACACAATGCTGACTTTCCTTTGACAATCATAAGTTGTCAGGTTCGCATAGCCTGCGCCTGCATTGTACCATGTGCGGAACAAAAACTACATTGCCCATGACCCTTAGCGGCAATGGCAGGAAGTTACTTTGATGAGTGGAGCACGCATCCTGGTGCATGTTATTCTGGTTCCTGTTTTCGATTCCTGACGTGGGAGCGGCTGCTCTACACGTCGTTCTCTGTTTGGCAAGTCCGTTCGGGGTTGCAGGCTGCTCCTGTTCCTCGAGGTAGGCTTCCAGGACTATCGCTGAGTGTTCTTACCCCCTGGATTGCTATTCTTGGATATTCTTCGGTAAGAACCCAAATTCAGCTCATTCACGGTCTCGTTAGCAAGCTGCAACGAAGTCCGTGCTGTTGAGATAACTATTCCGTTTCTGTGTCAAGAGGCGGAGTACCTGCTTTCTTTGTTTCTGGATACTTTGTTTTTCCTCACTTGTACATTTCTTTTGATATCGAGGAGGTGCTTGTTATTCAAAGCGGAGCGCAGTGGTGAGGATAGCCATGCGCTGCCGTGTTTGTTGGGGCATTTAATCAACTGTGGATCTATGTGGAACAAAAGCGGAGCGCTGTGGTAACTGGTACTACGCGCTGCCGTGTTTTGTACAGAACAGTTGGGCAATTGAAAGAAGGGAGCAGAACGCGGTAGTGGACACAACTACGTGTTGCTGTAGTGTCCCTTACCTTATTACAGGCTGATCCAGCTTATGTCATAATTGACTACCTATGAACCGTTAAGGAGCGGAGTGTTGTGGTTATTGCATCCTACACACTACCGTGTCCAGATCTTGCAAGTCGGACAAAGGGCTTGTTTCATTCTGAGTTCGTTTGTTTATTCTTTTCCACAGAATCCCTTATTTAACTTTGGTCTATGCTGCCCAGTGGATTAACTGAGACAGTTGGGGAGAGTGAAGATTGTTATACTATTGATTGGCCTGGTTCTTTTTCTTTAAGCAGGTATACATGGCTCCTATTAGCGAGAATATATGAGTGTAGTCTTACTTGTATATGAGGTTTCATGCAGATGTCCTTTTGTCGTTTCAGGTTTCCCTTCCCTGCTGACCCATTCCTTTCCCTTCCCGTTTCTTTTTTTTTACTTATATTTTCCCTCACCTAATGGCTCGAACACCTTGTTTTGTAATATCAGGGTGTTGGTGACATTTGGAGGTGGAACCACTATTCGACAACTCTTGTGTGGCGTTTGCCATTTCTTATCTTACAGGAGATGCCGCCAATTGGGCGGTACCCCTAGTGAGAAAGGACGATCCTGTGCTTTCTAAGTGGTCGGCTTTTCGCACAGAATTTGAAAAGGTGTTCGACCGACGGGCGCAGTCAGGGAACTCTTAGAATTGAGACAGGACAGAGGGGATTTGATCTCTTATCTTACCAAGTTTAATAGATTAGTGGCCGAGTTCTCCTGGCCTGAGGAGAAAAGAATGTCTCTTTTTTACCAGGGGTTACGAGATGGTTTAAAGGACGTGATAGCCCAGATTGATCCCCAACCAACCACTTGTATTGATATGGTTAATTTGACACTAAGATTGGATGGACGAATGGCTGATAGAAGTGGAGATAGGAGAAGATGGGACAGGGGCCCTTCTAGACCGGATTGGACTCCCCGTAGGGCCTTGTCTTCCACAGAGAATAGCTCCGAGCCCATGGAGATTTGTGCGGTTAGAGCTCCTCTCACCTGAGAAGAAAAAGAAAGTCGAAGGGTGGCAGGGCTGTGCATGTATTGTGGCAAGAAGGGTCACTATGTTAGAGAATGTCCCTCTAAAACTAAAAATACGGGGGGATGGAATAGAAACAAAAGAGTAGCCACCGCTATGGTTGGGGCACAGGATGAGGAGAGCGGGATGTCTAAGATCAGTCAGGGTGAAGTTCAACCCTGGAAAGTTCCTTCTCTCACTATACTAGCATTGTTGGAATCTGAGTCACATATCCTTTTGCCCGTAAGTTTAGAGTGTCAACTTCAGGTTCATTCAGTGATGGCCATGATAGACTCAGGGGCCACAGGCAACTTTAATGACAGTGGGTTGGTGCCTTCTCTATCATTGGACAGAGTACCCCGAGATACACCGGAAGAAGTCCTAGCGGTAGACGGGAAACCCTTAATTTCAGGTCTCATCACTGAACAAACTGAAATGATAACATTGTCTGTGGAGGTAAAAGAAGGCAGACACAGGGAAGAGTTGTCATTGAATATAATTGAAGCACCTCAGTATGAGGTGATCCTAGGGATGCCTTGGCTTAGCCACCACAATCCTACGATAAATTAGAAGGAAAAGGAAGTCCAGTTTTTGTCCATGAAATGTAAGGCACATATGGAGGGGTATATGACTGCTCTGTCATCGCCTATGCTGATTCCTTTGTTGGTATCCACAGCAGCTGAGAAAACAGTGTGTTTGCCTATTGAGTATCATAGTTACCGGGATGTCTTTAGTGAGAGCAAGGCTGAGCAGCTCCCTCCACACCGGCTATACGACTGCCGAATAGACTTAATAGAGGGGGCCACCATTCCTTCATGCAGAGTGTATGCTTTGTCCATTCCAGAGACAACACACCTAAAAGAGTATTTAGACCATTATGTGGACATGGGATTCATCAGGCCTCCCAGATCTCCTGCCACTTCCCCCCCTGTTTTTCATCAAAAAGGCTAATGGGGATCTGAGAGCCTGTGTGGACTATCGCATGCTACATAAAAACACAATCAGAAACAGATATCCTCTACCCCTTATATCTGTTTTGTTGGACCAAGTAAGATATGCCAAGGTATTCACCAGGCTGGATCTGAGAGGTGCGTACCATTTGGTTCACGTACGAGAGGGGGATGAATGGAAGACCGCCTTTAAGACCAGATACGGCTTGTTCAAGTATACTGTAATGCCGTTCGCACTGTGTAACGCGCCAGCGGCATTTCAGTATTTCTTGAACGATGTGTTGAAAGAGTATGTGGACATCAGTGCAGTGGTGTACATTGACGATATTCTGATTTATTCTGAGGACATCTCCTTGCATCACCAACACGTGGTAGAGGTACTGCAGAAGTTAAGAGAAAACAAATTGTTTTGCAAAATAAGCAAATGTGAATTCAACGTATCCACTGTTGAGTTCTTGGGTGTTATGCTAAGTCAGGAGGGATTGCAAATGTCTGAAAGAAAGATACAGGCGGTTCAGGAATGGTCTACCCCCACCTGTGTGAAAGAAGTACAGAGGTTTTTAGGCTTTGCCAATTATTACCGCAGATTTATTCTGCGGTTCTCACAGGTGGCTGTGCCCCTGACAAGGTTGTTACGGAAAGGGGTTACGTTCCATTGGTCGACAGAAGCCGCGGAAGCCTTTGAGTATTTGAAGAAAGCTTTTACCACCGCCCCTATTCTTGCCCACCATAAACCAGAACATCCCTACATTGTAGAAGCGGACGCATTGGATGAGGCCATCGGGGCCATCCTGTCCCAGAGAGATAAAGACACAGGACAACTCCATCCTGTAGCTTATCTCGCTAAAAAATTGAGCCAGCCCGAGAAAAAACTACACCATAGCTGAGAAAGAGCTGTTAGCCATAAAAAGGGCATTCCAAGAATGGTGTCAGTATCTATGGGGGGCTAGTTTCCCAGTTACAGTCTACACAGACCATAGAAATCTTCAGTTCATGAAAACAGCCCGTCATCTCACGCAGAGACAGATAGATGGATGCTGTTCTTCTCTGAGTATGATTTCACCATCACTTACCGGCCAGGAGTGGATAATCAGAAAGCTGACTCCCTCTCCCGAAGAGATCAGGTTGAGGAAAAAGAGAAAACCGATGCCAAAGTGGCCATCGTCAATCCAGGAAAGGTGGTTTGCGTGATTCAGGCAGACTCTTTTCTGGAGACTGTTCGCAAGACTAAGGATCTGAATGCTTGGATTCTTTGGGCTACACAGGGCAGTAATCGCTCGTTGAAACAAGGATTGCATTTTCAGGACAACCGTCTGTATCTCCCAACTACGGCGCTGCAAAAGAAGGCATTCGCTTGGTGTCATGACTCCCCGTTGGCTGGTCACCAAGGTGTGCAAAAGTCCTTGCAGCTACTGAAACGCCACTTCTGGTGGGAAACCGAAAAGACTGATGTAGCCAAATGGATAGAGCAGTGCGAAGACTGTGCACGAGCAAAAAATGTACCTGGAAGAAAGAAAGGTTTATTGATGCCTATGCCTACACCTAGAAGACCTTGGCAGAACATTAGTCTAGACTTTGTTACTGGATTACCCCCTGATCAGGGTAAGTCAGTCATCCTTGTGGTCATAGACAGTCTCACGAAACTGGGGCATTTTATCCCTTGTGTGAATCTCCCTACGGCGAGTCAGAGGGCTCAATTACTAATGACCATTGTTATCCGCTTACATGGGGTACCCGAGGTTATTGTTTCGGATAGGGGGCCCCAATTTGTTGCCAGGTTTTGGAAATCGTGGTGTCAGGCATTACAGATACAATCCACACTCTCCACCAGTTTTCATCCACAGACTGATGGACAAACAGAGCGGTTGAACCAGACACTAAAAAAGTATCTCCGTTGTTACGCTGCAGATGCCCAGGATTCATGGGTTTCTATGTTATGGATGGCAGAAGTCGCGTATAACAACGCATGGCATTGTTCTGTGGGGGTTTGCCCGTTTCTTGCTACCTATGGTTTTGATGCACGAATCCTTCCGGTTCGTATCCCTGAGGAGGTGACTAGACAACCCACAGTATTGGGTCAGATGACAACCCTTCACAACATACACAGGAAAATCAGGGTCCATCTGATACAGGCAAAAAAGGAATACAAGAAGTGGGAGGACAAACACCTGGTTAAGGGTCCTGTTTATCAAGTAGGAGACAGAGTGCGGTTATCGACACGCAACATCAGGTTCAAGTTAAGCAGTGTCTTCCACCCCAGGTTCATTGGGCCCTATACCATAGTGAAGATAACCAACCCAGTGGCCTACAAACTAAAATTGCCTGGTACGCTCAGAATACATCCTGTGTTTCATTGCAGCCTATTGAAACCTGCTTATTCTGCTAGAAAGCGGGCACCTCCGCCGGTGGTCTGTGAAGATGGGGCCGAATACAAGGTCAGGAGCATCAAAGACTCGAGGATGCGAAGGGGTGTTTTGTGGTACCTTGTTTCTTGGAAGGGTTACTCGGCGGTGGACGATTCATGGGAACCTGTGGGGAACATGCATGCTCCTGCTGCTATTCATTTCATCGCCGTTATCCTTTGCGGCCAGGGCCTAGTAGGCGCTAGGAAGGGGGACATACTGTTAGGTTTGCATCGCCTGCGCCTGCATTGTACCATGTACAGAACAAAAACTACATTGCCCATGACCCTTAGCGGCAATGGCAGGAAGTTACTTTAATGAGTGGAGCACGCATCCTGGTGTGTGTTATTCTGGTTCCTGTTTTCGATTCCTGACGTGGGAGCGGCTGCTCTGCACGTCGTTCTCTGTTTGGCAAGTCCGTTCGGGGTTGCAGGCTGCTCCTGTTCCTCGAGGTAGGCTTCCAGGACTATCGACGAGTGTTCTTACCCCCTGGATTGCTATTCTTGGATATTCTTCGGTAAGAACCCAAATTCGGCTTGTTCACGGTCTCGTTAGCAAGCTGCAAGGAAGTGCGTGCTGTTGAGATAACTATTCCGCTTCTGTGTCAAGAGGCGGAATACCTGCTTTCTTTCTTTCTGGATACTTTGTTTTTCCTCACTTGTACATTTCTTTTGATATCGAGGAGGTGCTTGGTATTTAAAGCGGAGCGCAGTGGTGAGGATAACCACGCGCTGCCGTGTTTGTTGGGGCATTTAATCAACTGTGGATCTATGTGGAACAGAAGCGGAGCGCTGTGGTAACTGGTATTACGTGCTGCCGTGTTTTGTACAGAACAGTTGGGCAATTGAAAGAAGGGAGAAGAACGCGGTAGTGGACGCAACTACGCGTTGCTGTAGTGTCCCTTACCTTATTACAGGCTGATCCAGCTTATGTCATAATTGACTACCTATGAACCGTTAAGGAGCGGAGTGTTGTGGTTATTGCATCCTACACACTACCGTGTCCAGATCTTGCAAATCGGACAAAGGGCTTGTTTCATTCTGAGTTCGTTAGTTTATTCTTTTCTACAGAATCCCTTATTTAACTTTGGTCTATGCTGCCCAGTGGATTAACTGAGACAGATGGGGAGAGTGAAGATTGTTATACTATTGATTGGCCTGGTTCTTTTTCTTTAAGCAGGTATACGTGGTTCCTATTAGCGAGAATATATGAGTGTAGTCGTACTTGTATATGAGGTTTCATGCAGATGTCCTTTTGTCGTTTCAGGTTTCCCTTCCCTGCTGACCCCTTCCTTTCCCTTCCCGTTTCTTTTTTTTAACTTATATTTTCCATCACCTAATGGCTCGAACACCTTGTTTTGTAATATCAGGGTGTTGGTGACATTTGGAGGTGGAACCACTATTCGACAACTGGATCCTGTGGAGTAAATCTGACATAAGTAGTACAAGGGCTACCCAACCTGTCCAATAGGAAACTGGGTCTATAGAATTATTAGGAAGAATGATTCACTATAGACTTATTTCAAAATTCATCATAATTTGCAGCACATCAATATTGCATGAGAAAATGCATGACTATGACCATAAATAATGGTGCTAGCCTCTCAATCACGAATCATCAATAGTTTTTGTACTAAATATCAACACATTTTATTAATTTTTACATCATATATATACAATTTCAGACGGGTACTTGATGTCCCCGTGCTCACACAAGACAAACGCAATGATAGTGACTACAAATATGTATATACATAAAGAACCACCAAAAACAATGTTTGGAGCTGGCTATCACATTAAATCAGTTTCCACAGCATCCTCATTCAATGTAAAGTTGCCTCAGTCTGTTTGTTAGGGATGTTTGTTGGGGAGTCCTAACTTTACTACTCCTAAACTGACAAAAATCCTAACTTTAAGACTTTCGGTATTCACAGAAGACATTTAGGAATCCTAAAGTTAGGAGCCCTAACTTTACTACTCCTAAACTTAGAAAAATCCTAACTTTAAGACTTTCTGTATTCACAGAAGGCATCTAGGAGTCCTAAAGTTAGGAGTCCTACTACTCCTAAACTGAGAAAAATCCTAACTTTAAGACTTTCGGTATTCACAGAAGGCATTTAGGAGTCCTAAAGTTAGGACTCCTAACTTCTGTGAATACCGAATTGAGTAAGTGCCTTCTGTGAATACCAAAATGAGTAAGTGGATTCTGTGAATACCAAAATGGCAGTAAGTTTAGGATTTTGTCTTAATTTAGTTCTGTGAATCGGGCCCAGTGTTAATGAAGGCAATACCATCTGCAGTCAATGGTATTAGTATATAAAGTATGCGTGAGGCAGCTCACCACTCTGTACACCAGTAAATCTTACCAGCATGGTCCAAAATTAGGTGCTCAAGTGGAGAATTATTCAAAGATTAAATTCCGTCAAGTACAAGTAGCCTGCACCACAGAAGTCCCTGTCAGGCAGCTTAAGACACTGACAGTGTCCAGCATTAGCTTAAAATTGTTAGCCCTTAAAGTCAGAGAGAGAAACAGGTGGTGCAGCGCAAAGTTTCCCACTTTTTACATGTCACAAAAACCTAAACACAAATGATACCTGCCACACAAAATGAATGTGCACTTTGCACGTGAGCTCTATGTGTCATAATGATTCAAGCATACGTTGCATCTGACTCTGCTGTTTCAGAGAGTCTTTACTGTAGAATTGACTGTTTCTCATATAAAATGTTTACTAATGTCAAAATAAATATATTTGATGTCCAACCTAGGAAAACCATCTTCACTGAATAAGAAATGCATTTAAAATAAATGAAATAGAAATATAGGGCCTGATTCACAAAAGTAATCTGAGAGAAAATCCTAACTTTACGACTTTCGGTATTCACAAAAAGCACTAGGAGGATTAAAGTTAGGATTCCTACTACTACTACCTAAAGTCGTAAAGTTAGGATTTGGTCTCAGATTACTTTTGTGAATTGGGCCCATAATACTTTGATGTTGATTAATAAAGAGACTATTGTGTAATAACAGAATGTAAATGTTTATTCACAACTAAAAGGATTTACAGTGTGTTTCATACTGCAAAGATGGAATTTAGTAATACATACATTTTTCAAACCATCCTTTTTAGGTCGAGCCTAGGCAGCGCATGCACTGTCTCTTGACATGTGGTATTTAGTCTATGGACTTAGAGCCTGCCCCCTGCTTTGGATTGGCTTTAGTCAGTGTTATAAAAACATTGTAGCCTCTAATTGGCTAATGGTTGCTGCATGGGCCACCTTTTTTCTCAAAGTTAACTCTCATGGAGTATCCCCGCAGGACTTGGACACTTCCAGTTTTGTTTATACATTTTGTGTGTGTGGCACTTTTTTTCTACGAAGAAGCACTTCTCCAAATGGTCCTGTTTTGTTGTTTTCTTTTTAGGGCTGTGCCTGTTTCATGTGTGCAGTGCTTTCTCTTTCTGAAAACTTTATGCTTGTGTTACGCTGCTTTCTGTCCCTTCTTAATGGTTATTTCTTCTTTGTTTATTAGATCCTGTTCCCATGTTTATTTTTGACAGTTTTTATATAATGTGTGATTTCTGCTTTCTAACCGGGCCACATTCATAAGATTTAATTCTTTGTCTTTTGGATCCTGTTCTTGCCTTTATTATGTGTGACGGCTGCTTTTTGTTCGAGTTAGCAAAGAATCTTGGGAAACCACCTGACGCCAGGAAAAAAGTTAACTTTTACTATGGATCAATTCCTAAAGAATAAATGTGGAAGCAAGTTATGAGAATTGCAATTGTGCCTTCACTCAAACTGTGCATATTTTAGCATGTTATAAAAAAAATCCTTTGTGGAAAGCACAAGTTTTCCTTTGATGGGACAGAAAAGGTCTCCTCCGCGGCTCTGAAGAGTGTGCACCCCTGCCATGAATTCTCTGTAACGAGTTTCTGCAAGTTTTTGATTTTGACTTAACGAACACAATAACCATGCATGTGTGCAGATTATACATGTGCAGTAGAATGTTTGTTGATGAGTGTGCTGAATGTGGCTGTAGTAACTCAGGAATCCATTTTGATTTGCTGAACTAGAGTGATAAATAAGATGAAGGTTGAAGCGATCTCCAGAAATTAATGTGAATTACAAGGTGTAGTAAGTCACTCTGAGGCTTCTGGTGTGTAACAGCAGGTTTATTGCTGGAGCAAAACAGCAGGCATCTTCAACGCTAGCTGGCCAGGCACAAACTGTCTCATCCTAGAATCCTATGATGAATCAGGGCCACCTACATTCTGGAATACATGACATGGGGCTGATACAAGGGGAAGCATAGAAACAAAGGTAGAAATAATATACAACACATCTTCTCTCATTGAAAAGAAAACAAAATTTGAAACCATGAAAAGGAAGCAGGTTGAAAGAAAATAACAAAAGCAGAAAACAAGCTTGGATCATATCATGTCAAAACAATAATGGGAATACATCTCCTCTCATTAAGGAAGAGAAAACATAACATTCCATAACATTCCATATTAATCACAGCAGTAATCATTTAGATATAAGGGTGGTCTACGGTGCATTTGAGATCTGGAAATGGTCTGGGAGGAGACAGCACAAGGAGAAACAGAAGTCTGGTTAGACATACCACTGCTGAGTTGAGAGTCAGGAGCATCTCCCCCACCATCGCTTCTCCCTAGAATTTGCACAGAATTTGGTGTAGCAGAAACATGAGAAGGAATAAACATGTAACCAGTTCAATCATTCCTACAGTCAAGTTGATTCTGCTCAGGAACAGAACGAGTGGCCAAAGAGTCAGTACTAGAACTACCTTTCTGGTAAAGAGCCACTCTTCTTAAGTTCAACTTCTCTCCATTTGAAAGAACAACGTAGTGAGGAAATACCTTCCTTACAGTAAAGGGACCTCTAAATTTGGACAACCCACCAGAAACTCTACCAGATTTCACTTTTACAAGGTCACCCTTAGAAAACTTTGAAGAAACATTCTTCACCACTTCCCCAACTGTGTTACCTTTGGGAGAACTAGAAGAGGAAGCATTCTCAGAACCAATTTTAGCTTGGTCAGAATGAAGCACCATTTTTTTAAGCCAAGATGGAGTTAACTTGGTACTAGGAACCCTACCTCTCATCAGCTCAAAGGGAGACGTGACCTGAACACCATGAAGAGTGGTACAGTAGGCATAAACCATTTCTCGTACAAGACCACTGACAGATGAGCTTTTAGAAAGAGCCATCTGAATTGTCCCTTTCACCAATCTATTAATGCGTTCACACAAGCCATTTCCCTGGGGATTATAGAGATAGGTTATGTGATGGGAAATCCTACAGTCGGCCAAGAAAGAGCACATATTGTGTGAAACTAGTTGCGTACCATTGTCTGTAATGATAACATTAGAAAAAACCTTCCAAAAAAAATAAGGACTTTAAGTGTTTTATGGTAGTGTCTGTGGTGATGTCCTTCAAAAACTCAACTGAAAGCCATTTGGTAAAGCAATCAACAATGACGACTGCAAACCGCTGAGAAACAGGCAACTCCTCCATGGGCCCTATAAAGTCTAAACAAATAGTGTGCCAAGGAACCTCTGGAAATTGCAACTTTCCTATTTTTGAACTAACAGCAACTTTTAATCTTTTCTCCCCCACCTTACAAGTAGGACAATCTTCAACCCAAGAGGATACCATTGAATCTATCCCAGGCCACCAAAAGTTCAACTTGAGCCTTTGTTGCATTAAGGTTTGGCCATGATGACCCTCATGCGCTATGGAAATGAGCTTAACTCTTAAATCAGCAGGAGGGACAAACTTGTCTCCGCGCATTACCACATTGTCCTCACACACTGAAAGGTCATCAATAATTTTTAAAAACGGACGAACTGAGACATGCACACAACTCTCCCGTCGGAACCCAATTTTATGAACTGGATAACCTCCTGCAAAACATTGTCCTTAAGCATAGCTTCTACCCAATCCTCACGTGAAAAATAACTCTCACTGAGATAGAGCACATCATTAATCCAGGCAATGTTTTCCTCTACACCTTCAAGACTAATATCACAGTTTGACACAATATTGCAAGGTACAGGAAGTCTCGATAAACAATCTGCTTGGAAATTTTTCCAGCCCTGAATGTGAGATATATCAAAATGGTATTCTTGAAGCTTAGAGGCTAATCTTGCCAACCTGGGAGAACTACAAGTTGCGCCACCAGGAGAAAGAATTCTGATAAGGGGTTTGTGATCTGTCTTAAGATTAAACCTGGTACCCCATCGATATGTACGGAAATGGTGGGCCCTCCAAGCTGCCGCTAACGCTTCCTTCTCAATGACAGAATAGTTCTGTTCACATGGAGAAAGAGTACGCGATGCAAAGGCAATAGGCCTCTCCCCTTCCTTATGTCTTTGTAGGAGAACTGCGCCAAGACCAGTTGCACTTGCCTCAACCAATAATGTTGAGGTTTTGTTTGTATCAAAAGGTGCAAGGACCTTAGCACTGCAAATAGCATGTTTGATGTTATTAAAACATTGTTCAAGTTCAGGCCCCCATACAAATTTACAACCTTTCGTTAACAAAGCTCTGAGAGGTAAAGTTTTTTCAGAAAATTTCTCAACAAACTTGGAATAATATTCAATCAAACCCATGAATGAGCGTAATTGGTCTTTATCACCAGGACAAGGGGCAGAGTGTATTGCCTCGAGGAGATCTCTCTTCGGTTTAACCCCGTTAGCCGATATTTCATGACCTAAGTATTTAATGTCCTGAACTAGGAAAGAGCACTTCTCCCTTCGCAAGCTAAGGCCAGTGTCCCAAATCCTATGCAAAACATTCTTAAGAACATGATTATGATCAGCCACTGAATCACCAAAGATTAAGATATCGTCCTGAAAGAACACTACTTTTTTTAACCCCTTGAATATTTCAGTAACCAACCGTTGAAACACACTTGCTGCCGAGATTAATCCACACAGAAGACGAGTGAACTGAAAAATTCCTTCCAGAGTAATAAAGGCAGTGAGGTGCTTTGAGGTCTGATGAAGCTTGACCTGATGATAAGCACTCTTCAGCACTGTTCCCACCAAGGTGCGCGCGTGGGCGCGCGCTCACGATGGTCACCTGGAGCGCGCAGTGGCCTGGATTTAGCGCGCACACTGTGACAGAGACATCCCTATGAGACGCTGCTTTTAAAACGCGAGCGTCGCAAAATCCAGGCTGGAAGGAGAGGAAGAGACATGGTGTTGGAGGCGTGCCAAGCCCATTGTGCTCAGAGGGCTGCAGTTTCAGCCCCCGCACACCACCCCCGTCGTGTGTGGACCCCCAACCCCCCCCCCCCCCCCCCCGAGAAAGCTTCCAGGGCATACAACAGCCGCACCCGAGTACTTCAATGGTCTTTAAAAGACCATTTGCACGTTAATGAACTTAGTCATTTTTTAACCCCTCCTTAGAGCCCCTGCACCTCGACACTTCCTACTTGCTGAAGAATGAGCACCCCCCCTCCCTTTGCAACTGCGATGTTACTTTATTGTGTTTTGTGATTCACGATAACACAATAAAGTAACATCGCAGTTTGATCTTTCATCTTCGTAGAAAACAGGGAGTCTTCACATAGTTAGTTCTTGTCCATGCCACAGCGTCACAGTACAGAGTGAGCTGAGGGGGCCCCTCTCGCATGGGAAAGACTGCCCCCCCCCCACTCCACCCGCCAGCGCACTGCGATACCTGAGATGTTTGTGCCCAGCAATTGATAAGTTGGAAAATGGGCATGATTCACTCCGCCTTTTATCATTCTTAGGCCGATAGATTGAAAGTCATTAAACCGGATCACAGCAACATCTGTTATTTAAACTCCGGTGGAAAGGCAACATTTGCGGTTTCTCTCAACATGTACAAAATAAGTTAATTTTAAAAAGATCGAACTTTAAAACCAGTTTCGAGACACATATGAAATCAGAATACAATTTCTTGGCCACACACCTCTCTCACCCCAACAAACACTGCCCTCCACTCGCATTTAAAGTGATCTATAAGTATTTTACAATACCAGGTACCTTTCAGAGACTGACTGACAGTTTCAGCCCCCCCAGGGCATACAACAGCCGCACACGAGTACTTCAATGGTCTTAAAAGACCATTTGCACGTTAATGAACTATTGTCATTTTTTCACCCCTCCTTAGAGCCCCTGCACCTCGACACTTCCTACTTGCTGGAAGAATGAGCACCCCCTCTCCCCCTCCCCTCCCTTTGCTTGTTTGATCGGCCTTTTCTTTATAAATAAATATAATAGAAACATGCTTTGCTGGCAGCATTCGGAACATAGCTGAGAGGGGGTGAGGAGGTAAAGTTTGCTGGCACTCCGCACGTAACTCCAGCGGGTCATTTCTTTGAGGCAAACACATTGTTTTTTCTGTGTTGCCCCCTCCTCTCCCATCCCTCTCCATTCCTTACAGGTTCCCTTCCTACCGCCATGCTTGTAGCTCTTCCCTCTCTCAATGCGTTGTTCAGCCTTTCTGGAAACACGCTCTGCTGGCAGCATTGGAACAAAGGTGAGCGGCGGGGGTGGGGAGGCTACGTTTGCTGATGATCCTGCACGAAACTTCTCTTTTTTTCCACAGGAATAATTAGGAGACTAGAAATAACAATGTCAAGAAATAAAAACACCACATCCTAATTTTTGAGAAAATGTTCAATGTATTCCTAAATTCGAATTTTCCAAGCTCCAAAGTCTTCTTTTTAATTATTTTGTGGTCTCCCCTGTCCTTTAATATCTTCACATATTTTTAACATGCCACAATTATATATTTAAAAATATTAATAATAAATTAAAAAAGAAGACATTTCTAGAAAGTTAAGCCCAAGTAATGTTTGTATTCTGGGGCTTTCTGTTGCAGAGCCAGATCCCCCATTATTAGTTCATTATTGCTCAGTGTCAGTCTGTTCACTAACATCTTTATTATGACTTATAGTGAAGATATGGCATATCACACAGATCACCATAAAAAAGGTGGTCTTCTCTGGCAGTCAGATTCATCGGAGCAATTAACCCAAGTGGAGCTAATTAATGAACATTAGTCTGCATTTAGCGACCAAGTAACATTAACTCTGCCACAGCCAGAAGACATCAACGGAAATACATTTGATGGCCCTTCGTTGAACGCAATTAGGAAAATAAAGACCCCACATACTGTTGTCTTTACTAATAAGAATGTATTTCTACCCAAACCAACCCTTTTTACCATCTTTAGTATAGTGAAAGATAAGGAGAAAAAAAACGTAATCTTTAACCTATACCATGCAGTTTGCAAGCAGCTCCTTGACACTTCATAGGTTACTGTCCTATATCATAATTGTAACTTATGAACTGCAAGTAACAAAAGGTTCTCTACAACAAAAGCAGTAACCTACTAAGCTATCCACATAAAATACAGTTCTGTTATGTGTATGGTACATATTTTTGTAATAGGCATATTAACCCTCTGTACTACTTTATGATGAGTCAAAACTGCAACCAGACAAACATCTCTCTCCAGCAGAAAGATTAATCACGGGAAACCTTTACCTCGCAGTCTCAACAACGACCAGCCTTTGCAAAGCATTCACTACCCCGACTGCGATTTACCACAAGTTACTTTAACCCAGAAGTTGTTACGACGACTTGCTGTAGGGGGCTCGTTTTTGGACTGGTGACAAACTATCTCTAACGGGAAAGCCAGACATTACTCCGTAGCTTGCCCATCAAATTGTAAATATGTTATGTAATTGTGTATATGTGTGATCTTGTATCGGCTCCTAACATTCCCCACCCTATGAACAGTCCTTGAGCTGAGGATCTTCAGTAAAATCGTATTATGGTACCACCATTTGAGTCCTGTGCTTTTCTAAACCCAAAGTGTACTTGCCTGCTTAACCAATTCATGTAATTGCGAGTAGATCTAAATTGAAAACCTGCCTTAAGACACTTCATGTGGCGCTGCATGTGTGGAAATGCACTCTCTTTTCACTTTAAGCACAGGTTTGGAGCGATATTTGGCGCTGCACCCACATAAGCGGTCTGGTTCCCCGCGCACATATCCTTAGTTGCAGCGCACAGAGACCTTATACTGCCGCACACAGAGGAAAAAAATTAGAGGGAACATTGCTCTTCAGGTCCAGCTTAGAGAAAAATTTGGCTCCTGAAGAGTAGACACCATCTCAGTAATATTAGGCAAGGGGAATGTGTCGGCCACAACACACTTATTCAGTGCCCTGAGGTCAACACAGAACCTCAATTTGCCATCAGCTTTCTTCGAAATGACCACCGGAGAAACCCATGCTGAGGCCTCCGTTGGTTCTATCACTCCACTTTGAAGCATTTCACTGATTAACAATTTTACATCATCATGAATAGAGATAGGAACCCTTCTCATCCGATGTTGCACAGGTAAGCTATTCTTCTTGAATCTAATGAGGTGGGAATAACCTCTAAGTTCCCCAAGCTCATCCTTAAATACAGAACTGAACTCGTTCAGAATGCTCTCAATAGGTCTCCTGCAGGGAGAGATACTTCCCTGAGAGCTGTGCTGAGTAAATTGAAGCAAATAGCGCCGCTCGGCGATAATTTTAAACAAACTTTTTTTTCTACTTTTTAAATTGCATTACTGCTTGCCTGATGCACGAACCCCTTTTGTTGTCCAGGACCCCGGCGCTTCCACACTCCTCACGGTCTTCCCCTTGCAGATACTCACCGGCCTCGGTGCCGAGAGAGTAGAGGGCGGCCGCCATCTTGGGAGGGGGAGTTCCACGAGCCTGGCCGGAGTTAGCGGTCCAGTGCTCGGGTGGGACAGGGTACATAAGGCAATGTGCTTCCGGGAGCGCAGCGGACAGGCGCAGCGGGCCAAAGGAAAGCCCGTCTGTGCCCGTCCGTGACCGCACGGGGCCCGGGGCCTGCCACCATGCCCGATCCTCCATTGGATACTCATCCAGGTACCTGTTATCCCTGTGTAAAACTTACCCCATAGACCCAACAACCGCCTCTCACATCCTGGCCCTAGGTATTACTCTCTCCCCTTCCTCACTAGAGATAACCAACCCCCTGCCCCCACCCCCCGGCAGTTCCCCGCACCCGGGCACCTCCATCACCCTACTAAATACTAGATCGGCAGTTGCACACCAACAGGAGATTTTCAACCTCCTCGATAGAGACAGCCCCAACATACTATGTTTAACTGAGACATGGTATCGTCCTGATTCCCAACCTAGTGTCCTGGCGGCCCTTCCTCCCTCTTATTCCATCTTACGAGCTGACCGACCGGATGGCAAAACCGGTGGTGGGGTTGCCTTAATTTTCCGTGACAACCTCCGGTTTCAAACACTAGCATCCCCCTCTTTACCTACAGCGGACTGCCTGGTCGCACGCTCTACTTTACCCAAGTCCCCTGTGACCTGCGTGCTGGTATACCGTCCTCCTCATACCCCTTCCCAGTTCATTCCTGCTTTTCAAGAGTTATTGGCCCCTTTAGTGGTCAATAATGCGTCTGTTCTTGTGCTCAGCGATTTTAATTTTTGGCCCAATGATCCCTCAGAAGACCCCACATCTAAGGACTTTACTTCTTTACTATTAAGCTTAAATTTCGTTCAGCACGTCCGTACCCCAACACATGTTCGGGCCATACTTTAGACCAAATATGGACCCTTAATTTACCTACTACTAACTTGTCCATCGCTCCTTGCGTATGGTCCGATCATCATCTATTGTCTTTTTCCCTGGACCTGCGCGCGCAAAATGTCCCCCGTGGCTCTAAAACCCTTTGGGTTAGAAGTTGGAATCGTGTTGATATCTCTGCCTTCTGCGAGTCCTTAACTGCCACCTGCCCAGATCTCACTGACACACCTCCTCAACAACAGCTGGCCACTTTAGACAGCTGGTTAATCCACCTTCGGGATGAAAAGGCCCCTTTAAAGAAGGTTACCATAAATCACCACCACGATGCTAACAAGTGGTTCACTCCTGCTCTGAAAGCACTCAAGTTAACTGTCCGTCAAGCTGAATGGGCTTGGAGGTTGAAATACTGCTCCACTAGCAAAATTCACTATACCACCCTGCTAGCAGAGTATAAAAAAGCCATCCAAGCGGCCAAGAAAGATTACTTTTCCCAACGCATTCTGGCAGCAGAATGCCAGCCACGTGAAATTTTTGCTACAGTCCATGAGTTAGCCCTATCAGACAGGCCTTCACCTACGATTATACCCTCCCAGTCATTGTGCAACTCACTAAACGGGTTTTTCATTGAGAAAGTTGCGCAAATAAAAGCTCGCATTCCTCCTCCATCAAACTCTTCATCAGATTGTCCCCCGCCACAGAACACCCAGTGCCTTACTTGTATTCCGGCGCTAACCAGTGAGTCCCTCCCTCCGCTTCTTAAGCGTGTAAAATCTGGGTCTCCCTCTGACACGTGTCCAGCCCGTATTCTGGCCCAAGTTTTCTTGGCCTGTCCTGCCCCCGCTCTCACAGTCTTAAACAATACTTTCACTAAAGGTCTAGTTCCCACTGCATTTAAATCGGCCACCATCATCCCCATTTTAAAGAAGCCTGGGTCTGACCCTTCCTCCCTAGCCAACTACCGCCCCATATCCCTGCTCCCCTACTTGGGTAAGGTGGCGGAGACGCATGTGTCTCAAATCCTGAGCACCTTTATTGAGGACAGCAACTATCTGGCCCCATGTCAAGCTGGTTTCCGACCTCGACATTCTACCGAGAAGGTGGTGATTTCGGTCATGGACCAACTTAGGGAAGGACTCGACGTCAACACCCCCAAGATCCTGGTCCTATTGGACTTATCCGCCGCCTTTGACACCGTGGACCATAACATCCTGCTATCACGGGTCAGGGCGGCGGGGATAGGGGGGCTTGCATTTGCCTGGGTCGAGTCTTTCCTGAAGGACCGTAATCAGACAGTCCATCTAGGCACCTTCTCGGCCTCTCCACGCACTGTCAACTGTGGTGTCCCTCAGGGTTCTGCTCTTTCCCCTTTACTTTTTAATCTTTATATTTTCCCACTGGTATTTGCTTTACAGAATATGGAGGTCACTGTATATAACTATGCAGATGATCTTCAACTCATTTTTGATCTTTCTTCCCCTTCAGGGGTTGGCAGTTTCCAGTCCGTCGTGCTATTTATCCGAGACTGGAAGAACACCAATCAGTTAAAACTCAATCCGGATAAAACAGAACTTGTGGCGACGGGCGGTGCTGCCAATCCCTGGTCCTCTTCCTTCTGGCCCTCTTCACTTGGACCCCCTCCTCTCCCTTCTTGTTCAGTTAAAACCCTCGGGATTATACTTAACAACAAATTAACTCTCCACTCACACATCAATTCGGTGGTCTCTTCTTGTTTCTTTACACTACGAGTTATTCGGAAAGTTGCCAGATTCTTTTCCACCTCTGCTCTAAAGCTGATCCTGATGGCCATGGTCCAGTCAAAGATTGACTATGGCAACATCATTTATAACGGAGCTCCTGCTTATGCTTTGCAGCGCCTTCAGTTAGTACAAAACCAGGCTGCTCGCCTGGTCTTTGGCCTGTCTAGGTCCCATCATTCGACCCCTTTGCTTAGGAGCTTACATTGGCTCCCCATAAAACAACGAGCCAGGTTTAAGCTAGGGTGCTTGACTTTTCAAGCAAGAGCGGGCACAGCCCCTGCCTTTATCAATTCGGCAATCTCTCCCTATGTTCCCTCTAGGGACCTCCGCTCCTCTAGCCTAGCCTTACTAACTACGCCCCGGTTCAAAAAGAAGCGGGCAGGGGGGCAGAAGTTTGCCGTACTTGCACCCACCTTTTGGAATGACCTCCCCCTACCTTTAAGACTCTCTTCCTCCTACATGGAGTTTCGGAGGTCACTAAAAACGTTATTATTCCAGCAGGCCTTTGGCACCTAGCTCTCCTATTTATCCTCACCCAGGGACCTCACCAGCGCCATGAAACTGACTCAGTGTACGTGCGCTCTACAAGTATTTTTAAATTCAAATTCAAATTCAAATCATCTTCAACAACCATAATTTGATTTTTGGCTCTGGGGTTGATAATAATGTAGAGATCATACTGATGTACCCATCCGAGAATAGGAGGGCCATCAATAGAGACATACACCTTACCAAACGTAGATCTTTTCTCAAAAACAATTTTAGACTCAAAGTAACCAAGAATCTCAATCCTTTGTCCATTAAAACTAAGCATGGGCGTAAAATCCGTTCCGCTCGCGGAATTTGCGGATTTTTGGCAAATTCGCAATCCGCGAAATCTCGCGAATTTGCCGAAAATTCGCACGCAGCAGATTTTTTTGCTTGGTGATACAATATTGCGGCGCCCGGCGTTCACTTACCGTTATTCAGCTTTTGCAGAGTTGTTTTTCTCAATGTTTTGCGTATGCTGCGCCATTTTGGATCTTGCTGCGGGATCCCGCGGGAGTTTGGCGACCGCGATTACGTCATCGCGGCTTGCCACCTTGCACAGCGAGAGTTTGTCAACGCGAGTACGCCGTGATCACGCATCGCGGGAGTTCGCAATTGCGAACACGTAGATACTGCGGGCAGCAACAATCTCGCACTCGCGAAATTGCAAAATTTGCATTTCTGCACAAGAAATCCACCAGCAAGCAGCATAAACCTTCTGAAAATGATGATTTTTATCAGAATAACGCCTCAGGTTGAAATTTGCCTGCACTTTTTTTTGCAAGGAGTCCATTTTGGGGGGGGGTGGGAGGAAGGAAGTGCCCCACAGTCTCCAACTTCCTGTTCCTGTCCAGCAGGCTCCTCCCAGTGCTTTCTTCATGTGCTGGTCACTTTGATTTGGATCTTGACCTGGAAGGATTACTTTTTGTGGATGCTTCTGGATATTTGGATTTGAGGCCTTTTTGACTTTCTTTGGATCACTTTTGGATTAGAAATTTCACAAGTAAGTTTGTTTGGGGCATTACAGTTGCTGCAACTACAATTTTGGAATTTTCGATTTTGGGGCTGTTGTTGGGGCCTTTTGCCCAGGGGTACTCAGTGGTGTATGGACTGAGTCTTTCTGTGGGGTCTCTTTAATGTAAACAGCATGGGCCTAGACTTTCTGTGGGGTGTCTTGAATTTGAACATGATTGAGGGCATGGATGGCATTGGATTGTGGTGATTTGTGTGTGTTTTTCGATTTTTGGGCTGTTGTTGGGGCCTTTTGCCCAGGGGTACTCAGTGGTGTATGGACTGAGTCTTTCTGTGGGGTCTCTTTAATGTAAACAGCATGGGCCTAGACTTTCTGTGGGGTGTCTTGAATTTGAACATGATTGAGGGCATGGATGGCATTGGATTGTGGTGATTTTTGTGTGTTTTTCGATTTTTGGGCTGTTGTTGGGGCCTTTTGCCCAGGGGTATTCAGTGGTGCATGGACTGAGTCTTTCTGTGGGGTCTCTTTAATGTAAAACATCTCGGAGGGCATGGATGGCATTGGATTGTGGTGATTTTTGTGTGTTTTTAGATTTTTTGGGGTGTTGATGGGGCCTTTTGCCCAGGGGTACATAGGCCTAGTCTTTCTGTGGGGTGTCTTGAATTTGAACATGATTGAGGGCATGGATGGCATTGGATTGTGGGAATTTTTGTGTGTTTTTTCGATTTTTTGCGGTGTTGATGGGGCCTGTCCATGTGGGTGGGGGCCATTTTGAGGACTGGTACAGGCAGGGCCTGGCCATGTGGTGGGGGTCTAGGGGCCATTTTGAAGTCAGGCAGTGTGCTTTGTTGTGCCATAGGCCTGCACCCAGTCTGCCATGCTTTCATCCATTATGCCCAGGGGTATTCTGTGGTGCATGGGCCTAGTCTTTCTGTGGGGTGTCTTGAATTTGAACATGATTGAGGGCATGGATGGCATTGGATTGTAGTGATTTTTGTGTGTTTTTCGATTTTTAGGGGTGGTGATGGGGCCTGTCCATGTGGGTGGGGGCCATTTTGAGGACTGGTACAGGCAGGGCCTGGCCATGTGGTGGGGGTCTAAGGGCCATCTTGAAGCCAGGCAGTGTGCTTTGTTGTGCCATAGGCCTGCACCCAGTCTGCCATGCTTTCATCCATTATGCCCAGGGGTGCTCTGTGGTGCATGGGCCTAGTCTTTCTGTGGGGTGTCTTGAATTTGAACATGATTGAGGGCATGGATGGCATTGGATTGTGGTGATTTTTGTGTGTTTTTCGATTTTTGGGCTGATGTTGGGGCCTTTTGCCCAGGGGTACTCTGTGGTGCATGGGCCTAGTCTTTTTGTGGGGTGTCTTGAATTTGAACATGATTGAGGGCATGGATGGCATTGGATTGTGGTGATTTTTGTGTGTTTTTTGATTTTTCGGGGTGGTGATGGGGCCTGTCCATGTGGGTGGGGCCATTTTGAGGACTGGTACAGGCAGGGCCTGGCCATGTGGTGGGGGTCTAGGGGTCATCTTAAAGCCAGGCAGTGTGCTTTGTTGTGCCATAGGCCTGCACCTAGTCTGCCATGCTTGCATCCATTATGCCCAGGCCAGGGGTGCTCTGTGGTGCATGGGCCTAGTCTTTCTGTGGGGTGTCTTGAATTTGAACATGATTGAGGGCATGGATGGCATTGGATTGTGGTGATTTTTGTGTGTTTTTCGATTTTTTGGGGTGTTGATGGGGCCTGTCCATGTGGGTGGGGGCCATTTTGAGGACTGGTACAGGCAGGGCCTGGCCATGTGGTGGGGGTCTAGGGGCCATCTTGAACCCAGGCAGTGTGTTTTTTTGTGCCATAGGCCTGCACCCAGTCTGCCATGCTTTCATCCATTATGCCCAGGGCTGCTCTGTGGTGCATGGGCCTAGTCTTTCTGTGGGGTGTCTTGAATTTGAACATGATTGAGGGCATGGATGGCATTGGATTGTGGTGATTTTTGTGTGTTTTTCGATTTTTTGGGGTGTTGATGGGGCCTGTCCATGTGGGTGGGGGCCATTTTGAGGACTGGTACAGGCAGGGCCTGGCCATGTGGTGGGGGTCTAGGGGCCATCTTGAACCCAGGCAGTGTGCTTTTTTGTGCCATAGGCCTGCACCCAGTCTGCCATGCTTTCATCCATTATGCCCAGGGCTGCTCTGTGGTGCATGGGCCTAGTCTTTCTGTGGGGTGTCTTGAATTTGAACACGATTGAGGGCATGGATGGCATTGGATTGTGGTGATTTGTGTGTGTTTTTCGATTTTTGGGGGTGGTGATGGGGCCAGTCCATGTGGGTGGGGGCCATTTTGAGGACTGGTACAGGCAGGGCCTGGCCATGTGGTGAGGGTCTAGGGGCTATCTTGAAGCCAGGCAGTGTGCTTTGTTGTGCCATAGGCCTGCACCCAGTCTGCCATGCTTTCATCCATTATGCCCAGGGGTGCTCTGTGGTGCATGGGCCTAGTCTTTCTGTGGGGTGTCTTGAATTTGAACATGATTGAGGGCATGGATGGCATTGGATTGTGGTGATTTTTATGTGTTTTTTCGATTTTTTGGGGTGTTGATGGGGCCTGTCCATGTGGGTGGGGGCCATTTTGAGGACTAGTATAGGCAGGGTCTGGCCATGTGGTGGGGGTCTAGGGGCCATCTTGAAGCCAGGCAGTGTGCTTTGTTATGCCATAGGCCTGCACCCAGTCTGCCATGCTTTCATCCATTATGCCCAGGGGTGCTCTGTGGTGCATGGGCCTAGTCTTTCTGTGGGGTGTCTTGAATTTGAACACGATTGAGGGCATGGATGGCATTGGATTGTGGTGATTTTTGTGTGTTTTTCGATTTTTGGGGGTGGTGATGGGGCCTGTCCATGTGGGTGGGGGCCTTTTTGAGGACTGGTACAGGCAGGGCCTGGCCATGTGGTGGGGGTCTAGGGGCCATCTTGAAGCCAGGCAGTGTGCTTTGTTGTGCCATAGGCCTGCACCCAGTCTGCCATGATTTCATCCATTATGCCCAGGGGTGCTCTGTGGTGCATGGGCTTAGTCTTTCTGTGGGGTGTCCTGAATTTGAACATGATTGAGGGCATGGATGGCATTGGATTGTGGTGATTTTTATGTGTTTTTCGATTTTTGGGCTGTTGTTGGGGCCTTTTGCCCAGGGGTACACAGTGGTGCATGGACTGAGTCTTTCTGTGGGGTCTCTTTAATGTAAACATCATGGAGGGCATGGATGGCATTGGATTGTGGTGATTTTTGTGTATTTTTTCGATTTTTTGGGGTGTTGATGGGGCCTGTCCATGTGGGTGGGGGCCATTTTGAGAACTGGTACAGGCAGGGCCTGGCCATGTGGTGGGGGTCTAGGGGCCATTTTGAAGCCAGGCAGTGTGCTTTGTTGTGCCATAGGCCTGCACCCAGTCTGCCATGCTTTCATCCATTATGACCAGGGGTACTCTGTCAGTGGTGAATTTTATTGGTCTGTCCATTTTGCGGGGTGGGTATAATAAAAATGCTTACTTGCAAACTATTAATTGATCCTCTACATATGCAACATTTATTTAGCCCCTTCGATGCTCATGACAAGCTCAGCTCGTCATGAGGTACACCTCTCGTACACTCATGACAAGCTGAGCTCGTCATGAACAATGGGAATAAATCGGGGCCAGCACAGTAGGGGAAAACCATCAGCAGTGATGGTGTTAACTGATGTTCCTCTGGCTTCGTTTGCTTTTAGGTGCAGAAAGACGAATCATCAGCCTCATCGTTCCTCATCATCAGTGCCAGGAACAAGTCCTGCTGCGGTGTGTGCAGCACAACGTCACGTGTGGCCACAGACAACTCTGCAACTTGTGCAACTGCGGCCTGCTGTTCTGACATCTGAAGAAGATGGCCCCAAAAAAAGTTCCCTGTAGCTCCTCTAGCAAGAAAGTTGCCAGTAAGGAGCAGAAGAAGCAAGTGGCGCCACTTACCAAAGAGACTGGTGTGCCGACCGCCACATTTTTGGGGAAAAAAAAAAGTACGCCTGCAGCAGCAGCGGGGTCTGCTGGGGACCAAACTGGGAGCAGCACCCCCGCTCCATTGGGCTCAGTGCCACCACCACCAAGCCAACTTAAGTCCAAGCCCTTGAGTGCTTTAGAGGCAGCCAGTATAGTTGTTCAATCACCATCGACCAGTGATGTTGGCTCATCACAAGAAAGTAGCAGCATCCCTCAATCAACACAGGTTGTTGTAACTCATCTGACGAGTGTTCAACAACCACAGCCGCAACAACATTCACATGTGCAAGTACAAGCCCAAGTACATGTGGAAGGAGAGGCAGCGCAAGGAGATGCGCAAGCAGAGGTGCATGGAGCGGCACAAGTGCCCACAATAGTTGTTCCTCCCGAAGTAGGGGCACATCAGGAAATCGACATTCAAGCCGAGGTATCATTTGAAGAAGCCACTCCTCCTGATCATTCATTGTCTTCCAGATCCCTAGCAAGGATAAGATCAAGGATGGTGTCTACATCTACTTCAAGCCCCCTTCCTTCTGATGATATGGATCCAAATTGGGAACCACCACTGCCGTCTGAGAGTGAGGCACACCATGATCTGACAAAGGTAGCTAAGCGTAAAAGGAAGGTCCCCGAAACTCTCGTACTTATGGAGTGTGATGATGACGCTGAACAAGAAGTTATTCAGAAAAGAGGGTGGTGATGAACAGAGTGTCTGAATTAAGCAGACCACTCTTACCCAGTCCAAAGATCAGGGCTTGATCCATCACCGTTTTTCAGCTCACTGGACCATCCCAGCTCAGAACTTGGCTATATGCAAATTAGTCTGACCCTGGCCCAGTGCATCATGGGAACAGGGCAGACCAAACTACCAAGCCAATTCTTATACTGTGAGGGAAACAAGCTACCGGGGACCGGTTTCTGGCATTTCAGCCGTCTTCGGCCCGGCTTGCTTGAATCCTGATGGTGCAATGAGCTAGGGACTCACATCTGAGTATACCCTTCCACGCTTATGGTGGACAAAAATTATTCAGAAAAGAGGGTGGTGATGAACAGAGTGTCTGAATTAAGCAGACCACTCTTACCCAGTCCAAAGATCAGGGCTTGATCCATCACCGTTTTTCAGCTCACTGCACCATCCCAGCTCAGAACTTGGCTATATGCAAATTAGTCTGACCCTGGCCCAGTGCATCATGGGAACAGGGCAGACCAAACTACCAAGCCAATTCTTATACTGGGAAGGAAGCAAGCTACCGGGGACCGGTTTCTGGCATTTCAGCCGTCTTCGGCCCGGCTTGCTTGAATCCTGATGGTGCAATGAGCTAGGGACTCACATCTGAGTATACCCTTCCACGCTTATGGTGGATAAAAATTATTCAGAAAAGAGGGTGGTGATGAACAGAGTGTCTGAATTAAGCAGACCACTCTTACCCAGTCCAAAGATCAGGGCTTGATCCATCACCGTTTTCAGCTCACTGCACCATCCCATTTCAGAACTTGGCTATATGCAAATTAGTCTGACCCTGGCCCAGTGCATCATGGGAACAGGGCAGACCAAACTACCAAGCCAATTCTTATACTGGGAAGGAAACAAGCTACCGGGGACTGGTTTCTGGCATTTCAGCCGTCTTCGGCCCGGCTTGCTTGAATCCTGATGGTGCAATGAGCTAGGGACTCACATCTGAGTATACCCTTCCACGCTTATGGTGGACAAAAATTATTCAGAAAAGAGGGTGGTGATGAACAGAGTGTCTGAATTAAGCAGACCACTCTTACCCAGTCCAAAGATCAGGGCTTGATCCATCACCGTTTTTCAGCTCACTGCACCATCCCAGCTCAGAACTTGGCTATATGCAAATTAGTCTGACCCTGGCCCAGTGCATCATGGGAACAGGGCAGACCAAACTACCAAGCCAATTCTTATACTGGGAAGGAAACAAGCTACCGGGGACCGGTTTCTGGCATTTCAGCCGTCTTCGGCCCGGCTTGCTTGAATCCTGATGGTGCAATGAGCTAGGGACTCACATCTGAGTATACCCTTCCACGCTTATGGTGGACAAAAATTATTCAGAAAAGAGGGTGGTGATGAACAGAGTGTCTGAATTAAGCAGACCACTCTTACCCAGTCCAAAGATCAGGGCTTGATCCATCACCGTTTTTCAGCTCACTGCACCATCCCAGCTCAGAACTTGGCTATATGCAAATTAGTCTGACCCTGGCCCAGTGCATCATGGGAACAGGGCAGACCAAACTACCAAGCCAATTCTTATACTGGGAAGGAAACAAGCTACCGGGGACCGGTTTCTGGCATTTCAGCCGTCTTCGGCCCGGCTTGCTTGAATCCTGATGGTGCAATGAGCTAGGGACTCACATCTGAGTATACCCTTCCACGCTTATGGTGGACAAAAATTATTCAGAAAAGAGGGTGGTGATGAACAGAGTGTCTGAATTAAGCAGACCACTCTTACCCAGTCCAAAGATCAGGGCTTGATCCATCACCGTTTTTCAGCTCACTGCACCATCCCAGCTCAGAACTTGGCTATATGCAAATTAGTCTGACCCTGGCCCAGTGCATCATGGGAACAGGGCAGACCAAACTACCAAGCCAATTCTTATACTGGGAAGGAAGCAAGCTACCGGGGACCGGTTTCTGGCATTTCAGCCGTCTTCGGCCCGGCTTGCTTGAATCCTGATGGTGCAATGAGCTAGGGACTCACATCTGAGTATACCCTTCCACGCTTATGGTGGACAAAAATTATTCAGAAAAGAGGGTGGTGATGAACAGAGTGTCTGAATTAAGCAGACCACTCTTACCCAGTCCAAAGATCAGGGCTTGATCCATCACCGTTTTCAGCTCACTGCACCACCCCAGCTCAGAACTTGGCTATATGCAAATTAGTCTGACCCTGGCCCAGTGCATCATGGGAACAGGGCAGACCAAACTACCAAGCCAATTCTTATACTGGGAAGGAAACAAGCTACCGGGGACCGGTTTCTGGCATTTCAGCCGTCTTCGGCCCGGCTTGCTTGAATCCTGATGGTGCAATGAGCTAGGGACTCACATCTGAGTATACCCTTCCACGCTTATGGTGGACAAAAATTATTCAGAAAAGAGGGTGGTGATGAACAGAGTGTCTGAATTAAGCAGACCACTCTTACCCAGTCCAAAGATCAGGGCTTGATCCATCACCGTTTTTCAGCTCACTGCACCATCCCAGCTCAGAACTTGGCTATATGCAAATTAGTCTGACCCTGGCCCAGTGCATCATGGGAACAGGGCAGACCAAACTACCAAGCCAATTCTTATACTGGGAAGGAAACAAGCTACCGGGGACCGGTTTCTGGCATTTCAGCCGTCTTCGGCCCGGCTTGCTTGAATCCTGATGGTGCAATGAGCTAGGGACTCACATCTGAGTATACCCTTCCACGCTTATGGTGGACAAAAATTATTCAGAAAAGAGGGTGGTGATGAACAGAGTGTCTGAATTAAGCAGACCACTCTTACCCAGTCCAAAGATCAGGGCTTGATCCATCACCGTTTTTCAGCTCACTGCACCATCCCAGCTCAGAACTTGGCTATATGCAAATTAGTCTGACCCTGGCCCAGTGCATCATGGGAACAGGGCAGACCAAACTACCAAGCCAATTCTTATACTGGGAAGGAAACAAGCTACCGGGGACCGGTTTCTGGCATTTCAGCCGTCTTCGGCCCGGCTTGCTTGAATCCTGATGGTGCAATGAGCTAGGGACTCACATCTGAGTATACCCTTCCACGCTTATGGTGGACAAAAATTATTCAGAAAAGAGGGTGGTGATGAACAGAGTGTCTGAATTAAGCAGACCACTCTTACCCAGTCCAAAGATCAGGGCTTGATCCATCACCGTTTTCTGCTCACTGCACCACCCCAGCTCAGAACTTGGCTATATGCAAATTAGTCTGACCCTGGCCCAGTGCATCATGGGAACAGGGCAGACCAAACTACCAAGCCAGTTCTTATACTGGGAAGGAAACAAGCTACCGGGGACCGGTTTCTGGCATTTCAGCCGTCTTCGGCCCGGCTTGCTTGAATCCTGATGGTGCAATGAGCTAGGGACTCACATCTGAGTATACCCTTCCACGCTTATGGTGGACAAAAATTATTCAGAAAAGAGGGTGGTGATGAACAGAGTGTCTGAATAAAGCAGACCACTCTTACCCAGTCCAAAGATCAGGGCTTGATCCATCACCGTTTTTCAGCTCACTGCACCATCCCAGCTCAGAACTTGGCTATATGCAAATTAGTCTGACCCTGGCCCAGTGCATCATGGGAACAGGGCAGACCAAACTACCAAGCCAATTCTTATACTGGGAAGGAAACAAGCTACCGGGGACCGGTTTCTGGCATTTCAGCCGTCTTCGGCCCGGCTTGCTTGAATCCTGATGGTGCAATGAGCTAGGGACTCACATCTGAGTATACCCTTCCACGCTTATGGTGGACAAAAATTATTCAGAAAAGAGGGTGGTGATGAACAGAGTGTCTGAATTAAGCAGACCACTCTTACCCAGTCCAAAGATCAGGGCTTGATCCATCACCATTTTTCAGCTCACTGCACCATCCCAGCTCAGAACTTGGCTATATGCACATTAGTCTGACCCTGGCCCAGTGCATCATGGGAACAGGGCAGACCAAACTACCAAGCCAATTCTTATACTGGGAAGGAAACAAGCTACCGGGGACCGGTTTCTGGCATTTCAGCCGTCTTCGGCCCGGCTTGCTTGAATCCTGATGGTGCAATGAGCTAGGGACTCACATCTGAGTATACCCTTCCACGCTTATGGTGGACAAAAATTATTCAGAAAAGAGGGTGGTGATGAACAGAGTGTCTGAATTAAGCAGACCACTCTTACCCAGTCCAAAGATCAGGGCTTGATCCATTACCGTTTTTCAGCTCACTGCACCATCCCAGCTCAGAACTTGGCTATATGCAAATTAGTCTGACCCTGGCCCAGTGCATCATGGGAACAGGGCAGACCAAACTACCAAGCCAATTCTTATACTGGGAAGGAAACAAGCTACCGGGGACCAGTTTCTGGCATTTCAGCCGTCTTCGGCCCGGCTTGCTTGAATCCTGATGGTGCAATGAGCTAGGGACTCACATCTGAGTATACCCTTCCACGCTTATGGTGGACAAAAATTATTCAGAAAAGAGGGTGGTGATGAACAGAGTGTCTGAATTAAGCAGACCACTCTTACCCAGTCCAAAGATCAGGGCTTGATCCATCACCGTTTTTCAGCTCACTGCACCATCCCAGCTCAGAACTTGGCTATATGCAAATTAGTCTGACCCTGGCCCGGTAGCTTGTCTCCTTTCTGGTGAAGAATTGGCTTGGTAGTTTAGTCTGCCCTGTTCCCATGATGCACTGGGCCAGGGACAGACTGATTTGCATATAGCCAGGCTCTGTGCTGGGATGGTGCAGTGAAATAAATAACGGTGATGGATCAAGCCCTGATCTTTGGACTGGGTAAGAGTGGTCTGCTTAATTCAGACACTCTGTTCATCACCACCCCTTTTCTGAATCGCTGAACAAGAAGTGGCGTATACTACTGCTGATGAAGACTCTCACGACGACGATGCAGTCATCATAAACATCACTGCAGCCCCAGCGGGCATGCATCAAACAGACATTTTTACCCTAGCCCGAAAAGCTGCTGAGCGTGATGTTGTCGACGAGGCAATGGGACCACCACCAATGCAGTAAACTAGTACACCACCACCTACCGCTTCCATATTTTCTCGCCAGAAGTGACCTCCATCCACCTCGACCTCCATTTCCTCAATTAGTGGTGCTGCAAGTACACAACGTAGTAAAGTTCGGTATCACACATCCTCCACTTCATCTGGCATTAGCATTACCAGTATCGCCTCATCCGCCCCCCACAGACATTTGAAGTCCGCAGTTTGGGACTTTTTTAGTGTTAGCCCAACAAGGGAAAACATAGCCATTTGTCCCATTTGTAAGCGTGGAGTTAGTTGTGGTAAGCTTGGTACCAACTATGGTACCGGAGGCCAGAGAGGTCATCTTGAGAGACAGCACACTGTCAAATGGCATGCGCACCTAAAGGAGATCAAGGAATCCCGAATTGCAAGTCAACAAACTGTATCCGTTGATGTTTCATCTGAAGATGACGAGGAGGATGAAGCGTCAAACATTTCTTCACTTACACCCAGTACCCCTGTCAGCAGCACACCCCCTGCAAGATATATGAGCCACACTAAATGTGTGGGAGAGAGTGAGATACCAATGCGAAAAAGTTAATCATCACCGAGCGTAACTGGGTCGAAGAAGTCCTCATCCCGTAAAATGGTCCAGCCCACCATTAGAAGCATGTTGTTTTCAGATGCGCCATTTGAACACAACCACCCAATGACGTGTCTGTATAACACTAAGCTGGCTAAAATGCTAGCGCTGGACCTTCTCCCTTTTTCTTTTGTGGAAGGGGTTGGCTTTCTTAAATTAGTGGCAACGCTCTGCCCTAAATGCAAGGTTCCTAGCCGGTTCTATTTTGCCAGAGTTGCGGTTCCAGCACTACATGAAGATGTGCTGGAGGTGATTGGGGCAGCTTTGCAGAAGAGTGTGTTCACACTATACATCTGACAACAGACATGTGGACCAGTTGCCAAGCCGTTGATTACATGTGCATCACTGCACACTGGGTCTCTTTTTCAGGGGTTATAGCAAAGCTAAGGGCAGGTGTTGACCCAGACAACGTTTTTAAAGCTGCTCGGAAACATGCAACACTAGCCATGTTTGGCATGGAGAAAAGTCATACAGGAGAAAACATTTTGCATGCGTTTAAGACAAAAGTCTTAAACGCTAGGTGTCCCCAAGAAAACGCATGATTGGTTATGTTTCCACGGATAATGGCACCAATGTAGTTAAGGCCATGGATAAGGGTAACTATTTCAGAGTGCCGTGTTTGGCGCACTGTATAAACCTGGTTGTTAAAATATTGGCTCATCCAGTGTGCGAGTTACTGACCACCTGCTGAATAATGTGCACACATTTCAACCATTCTTTTAAGGCCCGGAAGCAGCTGAGGTACCTGCAACATGAACGTAAACTGCCAGTGAAAGCACTCATCCAGGAGGTGGCAACACGTTGGAACTCAACCTTCTACATGCTTGAGCGGCTGTATGAGCAGTATGCGGTAGTCGATCAGTATTTCTTTACACTGAGTACACCTATGATGGACCTGAGGATACAGGTGGAGCAATGGAAGCTAGTTAAAAGCCTGACAGACATGCTTCATCCTTTTGAGGTCTTCACGCGTGCAGTGAGCAGGGAGGACTGTAATTTGGGAAAAGCTATCCCATTGTTGCGCATGCTAGAGCACCAACTGAAGGCGATGTCTTCTACGTTTCAAAAAGATGGAAAGCAACAAGCATTTGAGTTGGCGGAGAAGTTATTACAGCGCCTACTTTGCGATGAGCATCTTCAAAAGATCCACACAGAACAGCATTACATTTGTGCTATTATTCTGGATCCACGGTACAAAAAGGCAGTGGCAGGCAGAGTATTCTTTCCTTTTGATGACGCAGATGTTACAAAGTACAAACATTGGCTAGCTGTGTCAGCCAGTCGGTTTGAAAGAGAACGGCAGGAAATTGAAGGAAAAGGCAGTACATTGGCATCTGCAGAATCCACTTCTGCATCTGTGGCAGAAGTGAGTGATTTTCCCTCTCAGCCGTTGAAGACACCAGCAACCGGATCATCTGCACCAGACACAACAGTAACATTGTGTGAAGAAGAGGATTGGCTAACTCAGCTTGGGTTTGCTTCTCAAAAGGTCCCAGCAAAAAGTAAGCAAAGTGGAGGAACTCTGGAGAACCTTGAGTCGATGGTGCAGGACTATCTGAATGACTCAACAGAGGTCTATGTTCATGATGACCCATTGGCGTATTGGCTTTGGAAAAGAGAATTGTGGCCAGAGATCACCAACCTGGCTATAAATTACTTGTCTTGCCCACTCGCAAGCGTGTCTTCTGAACGTGTTTTCAGTGCTGCTGGTGGCATTGTAACTTGCAAAAGGACCCACCTCTCGCCCAAAAATGTGGAGAGGTTAACAATGATCAAGATGAATCAGCACCTCATACCACCAGATTACAAAATACGAGAATGCGCGCAGGAAGAAGACGAGGAGGACACCAACTTAGATGAGGGAAGTTCTTCTCTGTTAGGTGACCTACTCCCGCCTGAATTCGCAGAGTATGAGGACGAGCTCTTCTTCCCTGACACCGAGCCCTGAAAATGAGTCAATGAATCACTAACTTTCTTTTTCGTCCTTATTCACTTTTATTCCTGTGTGTCTGTCTTTCTTTGTTTTGCAAAATCTATATAAAAAAAAACGTTAATCACCTAATCACAAAACCAAGCCCATCAGCGGAACTGTCTTCACTTATTTGCTTATTGATTTGAAGGTGCCGCAGTCTGCATTCCTCAGGTTCACAAGTTCACAAGAATATGCTCCTCTATCCTCCTCCAGACACCTATTTCCCTCAAAGCAGATGGCTGGATTACGCCCAATGAAGAAAGACTCTGCACTTGTGGGGGTGTTCTACTTCTTTGCGGGTGAGTTGAGGGGTGTGGGTTCATTGCTGGGAAGGTCTAATATCAGGTAAAAGTGGTTTGGAGAAAATCGGAGCAGAAAAAGATTTTGCGCTTTTGATCACTTGCCTGTCTTTGGGATGCTGTTTGGCGGGCTTTTAGGTTGTTGTGGGTGGGTTTTGGGGTCTGGGAGCACTGCTGGCACAGTCTATTGTTGATTGCATTTGTTTTTCAGGAAATCCATGGTGGAAAAGGGGAGTTAGGGCCTAGCTGCACAGCGTATTTGGACTGAATTCCAGGTAGTAGGCCAGTTTTTGCTTTTTGCCAGTTTGGGGGTGTTCTGCTTTTTTGAGGGTGGCTGCAGGGGTCTGGGGCCATTGCTGGGAATGTCTAATACCGGATCAAAGTGGTTTGGACAAAATCGGAGGTGAAATTTTGTTTGCGTTTTTGCTGACTTGCTTGTCTTTGAGGTGCTCTTTGGGGGGGTTCCGAGTGTTTGTGGGTGGGCTTTGGGGTCTGGGTGCACTGCTGGGTATGGATACTTTTGATTGCAAGAGGTTTGAAGCAAATCCATGGTGGCAAAGGGGAGTTAGGGCCTAGCTGCAGAGCGCGGCGGAGTGATTTTGGAAATTAGCCTGAAATTTCAAAGTCCCCATTTTTGTAGTTTTGCTTTCCGGCTGTTTGGGGGTCTTCTACTTGTTTCCGCCTGGGTTGACAGGTCTGGGGCCATTGCTGGGAAGGTCTAATACCGGATAAAAGTGGTTTGGAGAAAATCGGAGCAGAAAAAGATTTTGCGCTTTTGATCACTTGCCTGTCTTTGGGGTGCTGTTTGGTGGGCTTTTAGGTTGTTGTGGGTGGGTTTTGGGGTCTGGGAGCACTGCTGGCACAGTCTAATGTTGATTGCATTTGTTTTTCAGGAAATCCATGGTGGAAAAGGGGAGTTAGGGCCTAGCTGCACAGCGTATTTGGACTGAATTCCAGGTAGTAGGCCCATTTTTGCTTTTTGCCAGTTTGGGGTGTTCTGTTTTTTCGCGGGTGGCTGCAGGGGTCTGGGGCCATTTCTGGGAATGTCTGATACCAGATCAAAGTGGTTTGGACAAAATCGGAGGTGTATTATTGTTTGCGTTTTTGCTGACTTGCTTGTCTTTGAGGTGCTGTTTGGGGGGTTTCAGGTGTTTGTGGGTGGGTTTTGGGGTCTGGGTGCACTGCTGGGTATGGATACTTTTGATTGCAAGAGGTTTGAAGCAAATCCATGTGGCAAAGGGGAGTTAGGGCCTAGCTGCAGAGCGCGCGCGGAGTGATTTTGGAAATTTGCCTGAAAATGTCAAAGTCCCCATTTTTGTAGTTTTGCTTTCCAGCTGTTTGGGGCTTTCTACTTGTTTCCGCCTGGGTTGACGGGTCTGGGGCCATTGCTGGGAAGGTCTAATACAGGATAAAAGTGGTTTGGAGAAAATCGGAGCAGAAAAAGATTTTGCGCTTTTGATCACTTGCCTGTCTTTTGGGTGCTGTTTGGCGGACGTTTAGGTTGTTGTGGGTGGGTTTTGGGGTCTGGTAGCACTGCTGCCACAGTCTAATGTTGATTGCATTTGTTTTTCAGGAAATCCATGGTGGAAAAGGGGAGTTAGGGCCTAGCTGCACAGCGTATTTGGACTGAATTCCAGGTAGTAGGCCCATTTTTGCTTTTTGCCAGTTTGGGGGTGTTCTGTTTTTTTACGGGTGGCTGCAGGGGTCTGGGGCCATTGCTGGGAATGTCTAATACCGGATCAAAGTGGTTTGGACAAAATCCATGCTGAAAAGCGTTTTGGCACATTAAATTAGGGCTTGATAGGGTTAGCACTAGAAGCAGGATTGCATGTTTTTTGGGGTGTTCTAGATTTTTGCAACTGAGTTCTGGGGTCTTAGAGCACTCGTGGGAATGTGTAATTTTGGTTGCAAGTGGTTTGAAGAAAATCCATGGTGGGAAAGGGGGGATTTGGCCTAGTTAAAGAAAGCGTTTGCCACTATTCTTAACTTAGGGCTCGTTAGGGTTAGCAATATTGTATTGCATGTGTTTGGGTGGGGGGCTGTTTGTGGGGGGGTTTGCGAGTCTTGGAGCGATGCTGGGAATGGATACTTTTGCTTGCTTGCAAGTGGTTTGAATACAATCCATGGTGGGTAAGGGGGGACTTGGGCCTACTTTACTTTCAAAGTACGTTTTGTCACCATTTTCTACTACGCCTCGTTTTTGGAGATCTGATTGGGGGTCCTCTACATTTTTGCGACTGGGTTTAGTAAGGGTCTGGGAGCACTGCTGGGAAGGTCTAATTTAGTTCTAAAACACAGTTTACACTACAGTACAGCTAGCTTGAGGGGAAAGATCCGCTAAATTAATTCGCCCATACTTATTTATCCTTCAAAAGGAGACTCAGACAGAGTACGCACTTTCAAAAATATTGTACTGTCTATTAGGAAACTCAAAGTGTGACTTTTTGCACCACACAGCGTACATACCTTATATTTATTTATCAGTGGTGTTCTAATATCACTTCCTGTTTTTCCATCAATAATTACAGGCCGGGTTTGAGCCTGTACAATTGGAAAAAAAGGATGAAGTCAGCCTTCACATTAGCAAGCCACAATTCAGCATCCGCCAGGCAGGCAGTGGACAGGGTGTCTTCTGGTGGTCACCAACATTGATGAACGGAACGTCAGATGGAATGGAGGAGTCCCGCTAATAGGAGGAATGGTTGGATGCATGCAACTTACCAAATTCAACAGGACAACTCCAACAACATACAGATACAGTATCCATTATTTTCTAATTACCTTTTAAGTAATGTTATTGCTGTGAACTTCTATGAGTGTGACTCTGCATTTCTTTGATATCTGCTTCTAAATTCATCCCTACAGCCATTCTATAGGTTTTACTTCTGCTATTTTTTAAACCTACTTTAATGTGAGAAGTGTTTCTCTGAGTGCAGAGATAGGCAAGTGAAAACGAATAATTATTACTGCAGCCCTGTACTGTCGCATTCTTTCATTCACGGTTGTCGAAAGTACTACTTACTTTTCAGTAACCATGCATGCAGTAGTGCATGCACTTCCTTTATGTCACTTAAATGATTTATGGTTAGCTTTGTACCCAAAGATTTGTTTATCTTCAATTATTGTTTGTCCTTGCTGTGCTTTTTTTTTCTTCTCTCAACAAAACTTTCCCAAAAACCCCCATTCCCATCCATTTTCCAAACCCTAACCCTCTTCCCCCAGGCTGTGTGGTTTTGATTGATGTGTGACTAAATGACAGCAATAATTCCACACACTTGCTGGGGAGGATAAGGTCATAGCAACAGGCTGGTGAAGGAATCCGAGGATATATTCTTACTCAGCTTGACACTGAGTCACTATTGGCAAATGAAAGCAGATTTTCATGTGCGTCATCAACTTGATTGGTCATCAAGAACATCCTCCTCCTGGACATGGCAAATTATTAAGCTGCTGTGTCCTTCACCTTCAGTACTATTTCTTGTAGTAGTAGCCAATGTCAACGAAATTCAACGCAAGTACTAGTTATACTTTCAATACTTTACCATTTGTTAGGCTACATTGTGGCACTGTTCTAGTGTACTGTCACCTGCTATATTCTCTATCGTTCCGTTCTAATGCTACGGTAAGGACAAACAAGGTTTCATTTTCTTTTTTTTCAGATGCTGCAACTGCCACTTTGTAAGACCACAAGTACCACCGCAATGATGACATTTTATCCGCCAACGATTGCCAACCTTAATCGCCATTTTGTGTGAAGCCAGCCCTTAGCCTAGCCCTATTTCCAAACACAAATTACAGGTAAGATAAGCGTTTGGGAGGAGGTAGTATAATGGAGTATTAGGAGAGACGAGAAACTGATGGTCCTAGGACTAGTGAATTCACTTACTCTGAGAGAGGCACTTACTTTTAGAAAGATTTGGGCCATTAGTACTTACACAACTTGAATCAAGATGCCACTTAAGGTTCAGGACTGTTATACCCCCACCCACCAGCCTCAAAAGCAGTAAAAAAACACGTATGCTAAGATAAAGTTTAAAGTATATTTATATATCCCTAACATAAATAATCTCCCGCAAGACCCAACCCACCCCCCCTCCCGAAACCCAATGAATGTCCATGAAAAGTAAGTCCACAAAAGTAGAAAACTCAACTCCCAATTCCCACCCCCAGAAGTCTTTAAAAAAGGGGCAAGGGACAGTCTCCTCCAACTGCTGGCTGCTGTTGACTTTTCGGGCCAGGTCGGCATGCTCCTTGCGGAGGGTCTCGAGCAGGGTTTTGGTGTTGAGGAGCTCCTGCTCGAGGTAGGACACCCTGAGGGAAAGGCGGTGCATCCTTTTTTTGCAACTGCTGTGGGGGGCAGCTGATTTCTTTGCTGCTCGGCGGTGGCGGGTGGCTGCGGTAACCCGGCTCCGTACCGCTGGAGACCTGCTACGCTGACTGGCCGACCCAGGGAGCGTGTCGCCGTGGATGTTGTCGACGTACTCTACGTGTCCTCCTCCTCCTGGGCCACCAGCCACCGATATTCGGCAACAGTGGCCTCCAGCCTCCGTTGCCGGGCCCTTTTAGCCAGCTCCTTCCGTGTTGGTTTGGAAGGAGCATCTATATGAAGAAAGAAAGACATAGTCTGTAACCAATGCTCTTAAGATTAACACAAAATGATTCAGCAGAAAGTTGTGTCACAGTAGAACTCGCAACTTGCAAGCGCAGTACATAACTATTGTGGCCAGTATCTATCTAACCTCCCACTTCTTCATCCTTGCTCTAACATTAGTGGGAGTTTAAGGAATCAATTCTACGAGCACTATGGACTCACTCCATTAGAGTCGACTATGACAGTACACCAGTCTTATTCTTCTTCTTCTCTCTTGTTTAGCAAAATTGGTACGTTAACGTCTGCAAGCCGGCATAATGCCAGCGCAGTCAACTTGCACCCGAGAAAAACAGACGCCTGCCATGATGAGTGAGACATACTTGCGTTACTGTACCAGTCCAGTACATGCAGGTGGTGATGCTCTTACTTTTCTATTACGAGTGGCACTGAGAATACTCTGTTACAAGGGCTACTGCTTAATTAATTTAACTTTCACCCTACAGTGCCAATGAATGCTAGAAAAGGAAAATGAAGAAGATAAATAATCTGATTATCTATCACTGCACATGGTATGTATTTGCTTACATATGGGATGACTTTAGGTGCTTTGCTTTTTATTGAGTGAACAGTGATACATCCACACATGAATGACCGAGTTCTACCAAAATTATTAACAGAGGTAGTGAGTGGCCTTCGTAATACCCGGATATATGCTGTGCTTGCAATACAAACTACTGCTACTATTCATGGTAGTATTCGGACAAAATTACAACTTCTTTTCCTTGCCTTTCCTACACTGGGACGGACGTGCGGGTGCGGTGTTACATGCTCTTCAAAGTAACACTTAGTTCACCCAGTGACCGTCTACTCTCTCTAGATACACATATGCTATCTAAGAGTCAGATAGTACCATGATCCAGGCTTCCATCCATTCAAACTATATGTCAATCATTCTTCTTCATGTCTCTCATCTAGACAAACCTTACGTTTTCTCACGGGGAGCACACTATGCCATCTGCAATCTCAATAAGTAAGGAATATAAGAGCTTACCACTGCCCGCCACTACCATGGCAACCCGCACAGCAGTTTCGTCCGGCACTTGCACCGCCTCCTCCCCAGAAGTCTCCTCCTCCACCTCCGCGCTGGGCCCAGCACCAGATGTTCCACAAAGTACATTTAAGAATGTTAGATGTCATAGACATACACCAGTCACTAGTATTTTGTCTAGGAATGAAGAAGTGTGAATACAGAAACCAATCTAATAATTTGTGAATGTCTACTCTAAAGTAAAAACGTCCCTTTTTCCAGGGAAGGGTGTTGTCTTGCTGGATTTTTTGGCACAACTGATGAATGCTTGCTTTTTAACACACACCATTTTTCTCATAACAGACAGAAGCTTCACTTCTAAGAACAAATCATCATCACTAGGACGGAGTGACCAACGATTCAGCACCAAAAAGAAAAATTAAAGTTCAAACCAGGTGAGGGCTCGGCTCGCCCACAATAAATGTGTTAAATAAATCACTAAGCACTTTTCCATTTTTAATCAACCGTTTATGTTTTATGACAAGCTTGATTTTAATAAATATTTTTACTTTTAATAAAGCTTTAAAACTTAAATAGACTCTGGTTTTTGGTCAAGAGTGAATGAGCAAAAGGTTTTGCAATTTGCAAGCACAAGTCCGTGCTTCTGACACTTATGGACTCTGACTCCGTACTCTTGTCCTGCGTTGGATAATCATCATTGGGGATCAATCATCGATGAATTCGGGAGCTAAATGACTCTGCCACACTATCTAGTTAGTAAGGAGATTTGGGGTTCTTCAAAGTCTGATATCACTGAGGTATGTGGAAAGTCTACCTGCGCCTATTATAATTGATAAACAATGCACTATTTAGTGTCCATAGTTCTGTTTGTGCAGATTTGTCCCTGCAACAGTAGTAGTATGGATTGTCCTCCTATCCAAACCAAAAGTAAAGTAGTATCTTATTCTTTCTTGGTGGTCATTCACCTTTTTATTGTTGTTAATTGTCAAAGCATAAACATTTAGAAGACTTGAAAAGACATTATGGACGATCCCAGAGGACTGCACTCAGTGCATAGAGCTATTGCTGACTAGAATGGGAGTTTACTTTATCACCTTTTGCCAAATGTGCAATCTCAGTTAGCTACACAGACAGACTAATAAGAATAATCTAGTAATACCACAGGGAGTCATAGTAGAAGCAGGGTAAGAATTTAGATACAGTCTACAAGAAGATCAAAGACGATTTAGAAAAAATCGAATGAGGAACCCTAGGAAAAAATAGGTACTCTATATTAAAAATAAAACTTACCGGGCCAGCAAAGGAGCCCTCGCCTGAACGATCCTGGCCTTGTACAGCAGCAGCAGCCTCCTCCTCTGTCATCTTGCCCCTGGGAGGAGCTGATGTACAACATGAAAGAAAGAAAGACTCGAAAATATGGATGATTGTTGTCAACCAAATGAAACATTTCAAAAGAACAATAACAAAATATTTCGGCGAAATAGCAAATAGACAACTATTCCACGGGATATATTGACCTATCTCATGTGGTCTACTACGATATTAGTATTGCTTGATTTGCGGACCGTCGACTTGGAAAGTTATGTAACTCACTAAACAAACTACTAAAAAGGTTTGCCTAGGACTGGCAGGCAGCAGTCTAGCATTACGCAGTTCTTTAAACTACACTCATACATAATTTCTCAGGCCAATGAAATGAACACCGAATCAAAAACAAATAAGCATAGTAGCAACGCTACTGAGAAGGAGAGCAGTGCACCTGAAATGATGCCCAGAAGATTTTGAAATATAATTAAATTTACCTACAATGTAATCAGCAGCATTATTGCTCTTGTTGAAAAACAAAAATTTGCAATATAATAACACACAGAGCAGGAGAAAACAGAGTAGTGATGAAATAGCTACTACTACTCACCAAGCCCGGGGATCTCGAGGCCGAGCAGGTCGACCAAGTCGCGTTCCCGGTCCAGGAGATCCGTCCAACGGTGGGTGGCCTGGTTGTAGGTGCGCCGGACCCGAGAGTGTTGATATATGGCCCAGCACACCTTCTCCCACCGCTTCCGGCGCTCCCGGATTCCGTAGCCGCTTGCCGCCTGCCATGATGGTCCTGGGGAGGCGGCGCTGGACATAAAACACTAGTGCGGCCACTTCCTCCGCGCTAAAGATCTCCCGGGCTGTGACTTGTTCCCCCCTCAAACGCCCGCACTGGAGCCGGGCACGTGGCGCGGGACCCTTCCTCTTCTCAGGCAGCTTCCCGGATCCCTTTACCATGGTCTGGGCAGAAAGGAAGGTAAATAAGAAATAAGAAATAGAATAGGGAAGAAGAAAAGAAAAGAGTTTAAAAAAGTAGTTAAAAATTAACCAAAAGTAGCAGAAAACACAAAAATATAGAGCTAGAAAAATAGAGGGATAGATAATAAGTAAAATAGATTAAAAAAAACTTCAAACAAGCAAAGGATGGCAGAGATTGACAGAGGATACAGAAAGCATGCCCAGAACCATAGCAATGAATGAGAAACAAGATGGCCGCGCCCGTTTACGAACACGTGGGTAAGTTCGCGCGAGATTTCCCTCGCGATCACGCGCTAACTTGTACTAGCGAGCCGCACACTTTGCGAGATTACACATAGCGCCCGGAAACGGAAATACATCACGCAAACAAGATGGCCGCGCCCGTGTACGACCGTGAGGGTAACTTTGCGCCGTTGCGCTACAAGCGACTCGCTAAAACGCAAAAAACCTTGCGAACTAACATGCCGCAAAAACAAATCGCATATTCGCACGAATTTGCGGCTTCCAAATTCGATCTTGCGCAAATTCGCGCCCCGCGAATCCCGCGAAATTGCAGAAAAACGATTTTTGCAAAACTGAAAGCACTCAGCAGGTGCAAAAGTTCAAACTCATCATTAGTAACCATTCCCTGTAGTGCTTCCTGAGGGGCCCCTCCAGAGTTCAGTTGGCTACTTGCAACTATTCTATGACCTTGCTCTGACCCTCACAGCAGGCTCAGAGAATAGCTGCAAGTATGCCACAAAGGTCCTGTTAAAAAAAAATTCCCTCGCGATCACACACAAACTTGTACTAGTTAGCCGCACACTTTGCGAGATTACACATAGCGCCCGGAAACAGAAATACATCACGCAAACAAGATGGCCGCACCTGTGTACGACCGTGAGGGTAACTTCGCGCCGTTGCGCTACAAGCGAATCGCTAAAACGCAAAAAACCTTGCGAACTAACATGCTGCAAAAAAACAAATCGCATATTCTCACGAATTTGCGGCTTCCGAATTCGATCTTGCGCAAATTCGCGCCCTGCGAATCCCGCGAAATCGCAGAAAAACGATTTTTGCAAAACTGAAAGCACTCAGCAGGTGCAAAAGTTCAAACTCATCATTAGTAACCATTCCCTGTAGTGCTTCCTGAGGGTAGTGCTTCCTGAGGGGCCCCTCCAGAGTTCAGTTGCCTACTTGCAACTATTCTATGACCCTGCTCTGACCCTCACAGCAGGCTCAGAGAATAGCTGCAAGTATGCCACAAAGGTTCTGTTAAAAACAAATTCCCTCGCAATCACACGCGAACTTGTACTAGCTAGCCGCACACTTTGCGAGATTACACATAGCGCCCGGAAACGGAAATACATCACACAAACAAGATGGCCGCGCCCGTGTACGACCGTGAGGGTAACTTCGCGCCGTTGCGCTACAAGTGACTCGCTAAAATGCAAAAAACCTTGCAAACTAACATGCTGCAAAAAACAAATCGCATATTCGCACGAATTTGCGGCTTCCGAATTCGATCTCGTGCAAATTCGCGCCCCGCGAATCCCGCGAAATTGCAGTAAAACGATTTTTGCAAAACTGAAAGCACTCAGCAGGTGCAAAAGTTCAAACTCATCATTAGTAACCATTCCCTGTAGTGCTTTCTGAGGGGCCCCTCCAGAGTTCAGTTGCCTACTTACAACTATTCTATGACCCTGCTCTGACCCTCACAGCAGGCTCAGAGAATAGCTGCAAGTATGCCACAAAGGTCCTGTTAAAAAAAATTACACTGCAACAAAGAGCAATTATTACAGATAAGGAAGCAGGTGCCAGACTGGAAGTTCAAATTCAGTGACACATTAATCAACCCCTAATTCATTCATGTCAGTTGAGGCAGGGCAGGTGTGCTTTTCCCCCCATAATCTACAGTGATGAACCAGAGGGTGGCAGTGATGTACCAGAGGGTGGCATGGGTGAGACAGAGGGTGGCAGTGGTGAAACAGAGGGTGCTGTGATGAACCAGATGTAGAAACAACATGGTCGCGACCGTTGCGACCCGACAAGTAAGTTCGCGTTTGCAATCTGGTACAAAACCCTTGCGAACTGGCAGAAACCCTTGTGAACAAAAAAAAAAGAAAAAATCCACAAATTCACGAGAGTTCGCGGATTTTGCGGATTGCGAATTCGTGAATACGCAAATTCGCGAACCGCGAATTCGCAAAATTCGCCCATACTTAATTAAAACCCTTAGGAGAAATGTCACTCTCTTCTAAAATTATCCCTTCCCAGAAAGTGTCAAAGGTAGATTTTGGAATGATGGTATAACGCGACCCTGTGTCCACCATCAACGACACTTCATGAGAGTCTATCTTGAAAATGGCCTTTGGTCTGTTCTGTCTTGGATCCTCGCCAACAACATCGACATCATCCACTACCAAAAGTCTTTCAGCTTCAGTTTTACTGTCACAGTAGCAACTCTCTGCTTACCCTTAGACTTGCACATCTTTGAGAAGTATCCAACTCTACCACACTTAAGGCATTCCTTATTTGCAGCAAAGCAGAACCTTGCCTCAGAAGAATGACTATTGCTTCCACATTTAGTGCAAAACTTATTAGAAGGAAAACTTTTTTTTACTGGAGCTCTGGATTTGTTTCTAACCACAGCAACACTTTCTCCTCCACAATGCTCACACTCTGTAGTACCTTTCTTTTCGGAAACTACTGAGACTTCTTGTTGTGGACTCATTTTATGAGAATCTAGTACCTTCATACATTTGTTAGACTCTTCAATTATTTTCACTAGGTCAATAGCATCTTTTAATGAAGGATTCTTTGCCGCCCAAAGTCTCTCCTGTATCTTTTTACTGGAGCATTGAACGGTCAACTGATCCCTTATGAGCTCATCGTTCATAGCCCCAAACTTACACTTAATAGATAACTCTCTCAGGCGAGCAAAAAGTCATCTATCGACTCTGAGTCCTTTTGGCACTGTGTATAAAATTTATAACGGTTCATGACAAGATTCTCTTCCTTAGAGAATCTAACTTCGAGCCTTGCAACAGCCTTCTTAAATTCGTCAGGCATTTCCTGTCCATTAGCCCTCAAAGCTATTGGCAAAAATCTGAAAACCCTTTGCCCTTCTTTGCCAAGAGTACTCAAAAGAATAGCCTTTTTCCTCTTTGCGGAAAACTCTTGCCCATCTAAGGCCTCCAGGTAGTTGTTGAACATTATGAACCGGTCCTCCCAAGGTATTTCTGGAATCCCTGGTTCAGGTAGGAATTGTGGTGGCAATGTAACCACTATTTGTTGTGCCATGTTTGTTCTATGTCAGGCAATAACCACCAAGATACCAAAAAGTCACTTGTAAGGCACAAGAAGTTGAGGCAGTTCAAATGTCAACCAAGTTTTGAGGCTTCTTAAAAAAAAAGGTTTGTGTAAACAACAGTACATACCTCGAAACTGCTTCTATGAGCAGAATTAGACCGTGAGTAATACGTTGACTTCGTTGACTTCGTGAAGTAACCTGATACAGAATGCTGCCTGTAAATATTAAAACGGCTGCCACAGAGAAAGAAATCAAAACGAGGCTTGCTGCGCCGAATTTTACATTTCCAAAAGCGATGCTTGAAACGCTGAATTTCAAACACTGAATTTCACACTCAAAATGGCCGCCACCAAGATTTTTATCAAAGCGAGGCTTGGAAAACAGGATTTCAGAGTTAAGATGGCTGCCACAGAGGTGAATGAATCAAAGCGAGGCTTGGAGTGTGGGCAATGCTAGCGTGACCTAGCGCTCGTCATCACGTTCGTTGCCAAAGAGATGGTGATGACGTAAGAGCACAGCAACAACAGCCGTTGCCAATGCGCTCACGCTGCAGTGCTCGCGCTGCAGTGCTCGCGCTACTCACAATTTCTCCGGAAAACTTCTTTAAAAAGGAAATACATGTACTCGGTGGCATACGAGGGAAGGCACACTGCACACAATGGATTCTTGAGAAGATCCTTGGCTGTAACGCTGGCTCTCACCACAACGATTTCACCACGACGATAAAACGTCTAGGATTCGCCGGAAGCCACCAGGACTACAACTGACCAGCTGCAATCGTCGCCAAAATTGTAGTAAGTCACTCCCAGGCTTCTGGTGTGTAACAGCAGGTTTATTGCTAGAGCAAAACAGCAGGTATCTTCAACGCTAGCTGGCCAGGCACAAACTGTCTCATCCTAGAATCCTAGGATGAGTCAGGGCCACCTACATTCTGGAATACATGACATAGGGCTAATACAAGGGGAAGCATAGAGACAAAGGTAGGAATATTATACAACACAGGGCTCTTCCAGAGCATTTCTGAGTTAATTCTTAGTAGGCCAGACTCTAGTTATGGAGGACAAGAACAGAGGTTTCTTTTGTAGTATGTGGGAAATCCTTGTCTCACTCTAGCTCCATCGTTTACTGAAAGTATTACCATCAACAGATTGCTGTGTAGCTAAGTCCTGCTGACTCTATGAGACAAAGCTATCGCTGCACCAGTTGGGCAGAATACAAAAAAGGGAGGACGTGCCTGAAATTGGCCCCTGAGCTGGACCTGTGGATAACAAAAACTGCAACCTACAAGATACAAACAATGCAAACTTAGTTTAACATGGAGCCACAATTAATCTGCCAGCATCTAGATTGCCAGTGGAGTAGAGACTGATAACCCCTTCTATGTTTATTGGCTGGGGTCTCTGACTGCCAAATACCCTTAGCCAGATTCGAGGCCGGGATCCTGGAAACAATTCAGCCACCTCCCATGAGAAGAGCGGCCTTATACCTGCGAGGGATGAAGCAGACTGACTACCGAGGAGGTGCTAGAGGTGCCCTTACACAAGGAAGACTCTATGTACAAAAGTAAAACTGCAAGGAGCAAAGACAAGAAGAACTGGGAGCTGCCAGCTGCAACCCGGGGAAGGATCTGCACTACCATGGCACATGGTGAGGCTGTCAGACTCTAAGGATACTGAGGTGTGTGTAGAAGCCAGATCCCCCAGACAAAAAAGCCATTACAAAAGCCGCAACCACATCTCATGGACTCCTCTACAAATCAAGTAACACCTGTGATGTCTTGGTGCTAAGAAATTCACAACTGCAGCATTTTATCACAGACCCAAAGCACCTCAAGAAGTCGCATAGTAAAGCCAAGACCACCCACCTTGATCTGCAATGACTTCAGCCTTTGTATGGATCAAGACTGCAACCCTGTGTGTGATCTTACCTGTTCGGATGCCGGGATTTTGGCCGGCCTCGAGAAAGATTTCCCAGTGAGGATTTGCCCAACTGTGACCAGACCCAAATAAAGCTTGGTCTCTTTCTCTGGCTAGCGTTTGCTCCGCCTTGCCTCCTTGCAATCACAAGTGCATACATGTGAGCAGGAACTACATTGCCCTGACCCCCAGCCGGCAGTGGCAAGCCCAGCTTGTGGAGGGCTAAGGAGCCAAAAATGGGAATGGAAGAGCGTGAGGAGAAAAAAGACATAGCGAGGAGAACGTTAGGACACTGGAAGCTCACTCAAACCATGATCACTCAAGAGGAAGAGATGGGAAAACAAGAGCTGACATCAGAATAGTAACCACAGCAGGGGCAAATTGTTGTGACTTGCACTAAAGAAGTCTGTACCTAGTCCAAGGGATAATCCCAAAAGTGAAATCAGCTATATCCCACTTGTAGGTAATTAGAGCATTACTAAGTGTATCATATTTCAAAGCACTCTCACTTTTATGTACAGTTTTACGTTGTGTGTCAGAACTAAAGTACATTATCTTTAAGTTAAAGCACTTTTCCTTTAAGTTAAGTTGTTATGTGTTTCACTGATTTCTGTATTTCCACCCCACACCACCACCGTGAATAATACTTGGACTGCTCCACGTTTCTACTCTCAGGCTCAAGTCCTGAAGGGGTGTATTTAGTGCAGGGCCGGTCCTAGAACTCCTGGGGCCCCGGGCGAAAGAGAAAATGTGAGGCCCCTCTAATTTGCATATATCTTCCAGTCGCAGCCGGCATGACTCGCGGGTGGAGGATCTCGCGGGAGTTCGGAAGGGGGGGGGTGGAGAACAAGAAGCAGGCAGCCTCCCTCCCCTCCCCTAAGCCAATCATATTGCTGCAATGGCAGCGTTGTGATTGATCAGGAGGCCGACCAGCCAGGCGCCTATGGGGAGGCCATTTTCCCCATGTAGGCTGCATTGCAGCCTACATAGAGGAAGGCCAGAGTGCGCATGACTGGATTGGCCGAACAGTCAGCGCCGTTAGCAGTTGGCAAGACAATCCTCTCCTGCCCTAAAACAGACTAATGCACACCTAGTATAATTAATTGCTAGGCTGACAAACCATTTGTGAATAATCACTTGTATTTTATGAAAAAAGGTTCTTGAGCAAATATTTTAGCATCAAGGGATACACACCACATTTACAGAAGTTCACAAGTGCATTGAAAAAACCATATACAATACATTGAATCAAAAACATACACATATAACAATTGTGATAACAATGAATATAAACAACTGTGCAATGCCTCAAAAATTATGTTTTGCTGAGGCACCAATCCTGGATGAAAATGAACAAGTGGACAAGCAAGATGACACACTAGCCTACTTGTATTCACCACCACTAGATACGCATTTTTAATTTTTACATATGGTGCAAAAAATAGGAAAACACAAAACTATGCAGCAGTGTAGAATTTGTGTAAATTATATTCCTATTATGCCCTGATGGTTCAGTATCTGGGTGGAGCAGGACGCCGACGCGTTTCGAACCCGTTAAATAGGTTAAGGGTTCTCCTCAGGACAAGGATTGGGGGATCGTTGTTGCTGTGGATTTAAAAGAATGGTATCAATGAAAGGCTGACTACCACCTCACTGAAACTCAAACACTGTAAGGAAACAAGCAAATACCTTATGCTTGGAATATCAGGATACTCCCTGTGGATAAGATGATATAAACCCTAGTTAGTCTCTGTTACTTATAAGACACTCTGAGCCTCTGTGTACCAAAAGAAATTGACTGTGGGCACGTACCTTGATGTTAAAGACACTAAAGAGTGTATGGGGTGCTGATGCGCATACAACCAAAAGTTGTTATGATGTGCCTGGGGAAAATAAGTGACACGTCGCGTTACAATCCCAACTTGTAACACCCTGGTTAGCTTCTTCACACATAGCTATTTAAAGCAAAAGGTGAAAATAATCCTACCTCAGTTGGCAGAAATTCGAGTTTATGCTCGAACCCGAGCGGCAGCCGCCGCGGCAGTTCGGCAACTGTAAAATCAAAGGGGAGCGGTAATTAGTGAGGAACCGCGAAAGCTTTCGCTCGATCTTTGCAGTTTTTTTGAGAGGGGACTTACGTTTTAAGCGAGTCAATCGAGCTCAGCATCAGACACCCAAGCGGCAAGAAACTGGCAACGCGAGTGAAAAGGGGGCGTGTCCGAGTCTATTTAACGCGCGATGAGTGAAAAACGGCATGGTGGGACATGTAGTTCGCTGGTGTACTCGCGCCCGCTAGGACAAATAGTTAACTCCGTGATGGCAGTGCTATGCAACAGAAGTTCAACAAAAGGCAGCCAGGGGGGTTCATGTCGGGATATCTAAATAGATATTGCATCATAATGCAGGTGACTGTGGCAGACTATGGCATGTATGTTCATGTAGGCAGGGGGGGGCTCGGAGCCGGGTAGAACACACTTGGAGACCCTTACAAAGAGGTGTACAGATTACATATGTACTGAGGGTGTTTTGTGCAGACACATGAGCGGCAAGCAGCAAAGACAGACAATCGCTGCAGGCAGGCTATCTAAAGATTACTGAGTTCATTCAGGTCATTGAGTCCCACCATTGCGGTGTTGAACCTCAAAATGAGGTAGGCCTCTTTCTGAGCAAGGCGCGCATCTGGATCCCCGCCTGCTCCTGGAGTGTTCTTAATGTTCGCTAGAATCGTCCATTTCAGATCATTTGATGAGTGTTCTTTTCGCAAAAAGTGGGATACCAAGGGTGCTGTCAAAACTTTGTTGTTTATCCTAGATCTATGCTGGATAATGCGTTGGCGCACTTCTTGGGTTGTTTTGCCAATGTAGACCTTTCCACAAGGGCATGTGATGGCGTATACTGCATACTTGGTCTTGCAGTTTGTGAAGTTGTTATGACGCCAGTATTTTTGGCCGTCCGTGAAAAGAGTTCCTTCTGTCGTCAAATTGCACACTGAGCATGTCCCACATTTGCGATGGCCCAATATTGGGCCCATGTTGAAAAGGGTTCCTTGTGTTTCTTTTTTTGTGGCACCTCCTGTGAATGAGATCTGTTGTCCGATGCTTCTGTTTTTTTTGAGTGCGAACAATGGTTTGCCAATGTCAGGTAGGATTTCTTCAATTAGATACCAATTATTACGGATTATTTTCTGTACTGGGTTGGTGTGGGGGCCGAAGGTAGAGACACAAACCATTCTCTCAACGTTGGATTTTTCTCGTTTTTGCAAAAGATGTTCCCGAGGTGTCCATCTTGCCCTCTTCATGGATTGTTTCAAAAGTTTGGCTGGATAGCCTCGTGCCCTCAGCTTATTGGTCAGAGCGTCTCCGTGAATGGTAAAATCTTCCGTTCTTGAGCAGTTCCGTCTCACCCGTAGGTATTGGCCATATGGGAGGTTGTTCTTCAGGCTTTTAGGGTGGAAACTTGCGTAGTGTAGCGCATTATTCCTATCAGTTTTCTTCTGGTAGAGTGTGGACTGCAGGCCTTCTGGTGTAGATTTGATCTCCACATCGAGGAACGGCATGGATCTGCAGTCATATGCCAGACTGAATTTTATGTCTGGACTGCGGTTATTCAGCCACTGATGGAACTCTTCAAGGGACTCTGATGTGCCATTCCAGATGCACCACACATCATCTATGTACCTGAGCCACTGCCCAATGTGCGCTCCATACGGGTTGTTGTTGTAAACAAATCTCTCTTCATATTGGGCCATGTACAGTATAGCCATTTCTGGGGCGAAGGGACACCCCATCGCCGATCCCTTTATCTGTAGGAACATTTCGTCCTCAAAAACAAAAAAGTTCTTTTTAAGGGCAAGAGATGCCAGATTGACAATAAGTTCAGTGGGCACTCTGTGCGGGCGAGGTCTTGAATTGAGATACAGTTCTATCACGTCGACTCCATCCTGCTGTGGAATTTGGGTGTATAAAGAGGACACATCCATTGTTACTAAGAGTTGGGTGTTAGGATCGAACTCGACTCCCTCAACCTTAGTTAAGAAATCCATGGTGTCTCGGAGGAAAGACGGGACTTTGATGGTAAACTCCTTCAGGAAAACATCCACAAACTTGGAGATAGGCTCCAACACAGAGTCGCAACCCGACACTATCGGGCGGCCCGGTGGTGCACTAGGATCTTTGTGCACTTTTGGGAGGAAGTACAAGTGTGGAGTGCGTGGGAAGCGTTTTACCAGAAATTCTGCTTCTTTGGGACCGATGATCCCATTGTCTCTTGCGTCTTTAGCAATCCGTGAAATTTCATGGGTGATCTCAGCTGTAGGATCCTGTGTAATTAGGCGGTACCAGTCGGTATTGTACACGTGTTTCCTTCCTTCGGCTTTGTAGAGGTCTTTGGACCAGAGGACCACTGCACCTCCTTTGTCCGCTGGTCTGATCACTGCTTCTTGCTGATTCTTCAGGGAGGTTATGGCCTGTCTCTGATCTTTGGAAAGATTAGTAGGTATAAATCTTCTTTTCTTTTCCAGCTCGTTCAAGGAAGATAAAACTTTCTGCTCAAAGGTGACAATATTCTTTGCCATGTTGTTATTTGGTGGGCAAAAAAGAGATTTGTTTCTGAGACCAGATACCTCCATTTGTGGTTCATAAGTAGAGTCTTTAAAGAACCATCTAAGACGTATTTTTCGAAAGAATTCAATTACCTCCAGTTTGACTTTAGTGAAGTCGATGTGTGTACCTGGTACGAATGAGAGACCCAACTGCAATAGTTCCTCTTCTGCCTTGGTCAAGATTTTATTGGAGATATTGATAATGGAGGAATCTTTTAAGACTTGTAGTTCCGCTTGCGCGTTGACATTTCCCATTGTGGTGGTTTGAATTTGCTCCGCTGCTGTTGTTGGCCCTGCCCTAAAAAAGGCCTCTTCTGTTGGCCCCTATTCGATGATCCTTCCCCTGGGTCAGATTCCGCGGACGAATCAGAGGATGAAGTTTCGGAAAATGTTACAAATCTTTTTTTGGATCTCCCTTGGTACGAATTGAGATATCTAGTGGACTCGGAGCGGGTGTAGAAGTCCTCTTTCAAGTATGGATACACAACTTCTAGATTAAACGCCTTTTTGTCTTTCTCAAACTTTGTTGTTTTAAAGTTTATTGTATTATCTTTGAATGTTGTGATCTCCTTTTCTATCTTTTCAAGAAGTAGTTTAGCCTCCAACTCCGTGTGATTGTCCTTGATGTTCTGAAGTTGCTCTTCAATCTCCTCAATTTCTTTTTTGCAGATTCTGTGGGCTGTCTCGATAGTGTGGACCATGAGATCTCTACTGCACTTCGTGCTGATACAGCTGAACCCTTTCTTGTACACTGGGTCGTCAGTAAAGAGAACGGGTACGTTCTTAATCTGTAAACCCCACGGTATTGTGCCAGCTCTTAAATTTGCAAGTAAGAACTGGCCATGTAGCTCTGTTCTAATGTGCTTTTTTTGGAGTCTGAAAAGCTTGTCTGCTACGTTTTGCTGCTTGGCTGTGCCACTCAATGTGAAAGTTGTAAACAGTGTTGAGTCAGCGAGGAGTTTCTCAATGTGTTCCTCACTAAATGAAAGTGTGTCCTTATCTGCCATTTATTTTCCTGAACAGGATACACTTAATGTGTTTTTAACGTCTAATGTGAAGCGACTTGAAGCCTTACGGGTAAAGACCCGTTCAAAGACGCAAAAAAAGAAGGGAAAGGCTGGGTCCTGTCTCTGACCGGCTTGGACCACTCTTATGAAACAAACAAACCACAGTGCCGGACAGTATAAATTAATAGAAACAAATGCACACCTAGTATAATTAATTGCTAGGCTGACAAACCATTTGTGAATAATCACTTGTATTTTATGAAAAAAGGTTCTTGAGCAAATATTTTAGCATCAAGGGATACACACCACATTTACAGAAGTTCACAAGTGCATTGAAAAAACCATATACAATACATTGAATCAAAAACATACACATATAACAATTGTGATAACAATGAATATAAACAACTGTGCAATGCCTCAAAAATTATGTTTTGCTGAGGCACCAATCCTGGATGAAAATGAACAAGTGGACAAGCAAGATGACACACTAGCCTACTTGTATTCACCACCACTAGATACGCATTTTTAATTTTTACATATGGTGCAAAAAATAGGAAAACACAAAACTATGCAGCAGTGTAGAATTTGTGTAAATTATATTCCAATTATGCCCTGATGGTTCAGTATCTGGGTGGAGCAGGATGCCGACGCGTTTCGAACCCGTTAAATAGGTTAAGGGTTCTCCTCAGGACAAGGATTGGGGGATCGTTGTTGCTGTGGATTTAAAAGAATGGTATCAATGAAAGGCTGACTACCACCTCACTGAAACTCAAACACTGTAAGGAAACAAGCAAATACCTTATGCTTGGAATATCAGGATACTCCCTGTGGATAAGATGATATAAACCCTAGTTAGTCTCTGTTACTTATAAGACACTCTGAGCCTCTGTGTACCAAAAGAAATTGACTGTGGGCACGTACCTTGATGTTAAAGACACTAAAGAGTGTATGGGGTGCTGATGCGCATACAACCAAAAGTTGTTATGATGTGCCTGGGGAAAATAAGTGACACGTCGCGTTGCAATCCCAACTTGTAACACCCTGGTTAGCTTCTTCACACATAGCTATTTAAAGCAAAAGGTGAAAATAATCCTACCTCAGTTGGCAGAAATTCGAGTTTATGCTCGAACCCGAGCGGCAGCCGCCGCGGCAGTTCGGCAACTGTAAAATCAAAGGGGAGCGGTAATTAGTGAGGAACCGCGAAAGCTTTCGCTCGATCTTTGCAGTTTTTTTGAGAGGGGACTTACGTTTTAAGCGAGTCAATCGAGCTCAGCATCAGACACCCAAGCGGCAAGAAACTGGCAACGCGAGTGAAAAGGGGGCGTGTCCGAGTCTATTTAACGCGCGATGAGTGAAAAACGGCATGGTGGGACATGTAGTTCGCTGGTGGTAATTGAATTCTTTCGAAAAATACGTCTTAGATGGTTCTTTAAAGACTCTACTTATGAACCACAAATGGAGGTATCTGGTCTCAGAAACAAATCTCTTTTTTGCCCACCAAATAACAACATGGCAAAGAATATTGTCACCTTTGAGCAGAAAGTTTTATCTTCCTTGAACGAGCTGGAAAAGAAAAGAAGATTTATACCTACTAATCTTTCCAAAGATCAGAGACAGGCCATAACCTCCCTGAAGAATCAGCAAGAAGCAGTGATCAGACCAGCGGACAAAGGAGGTGCAGTGGTCCTCTGGTCCAAAGACCTCTACAAAGCCGAAGGAAGGAAACACGTGTACAATACCGACTGGTACCGCCTAATTACACAGGATCCTACAGCTGAGATCACCCATGAAATTTCACGGATTGCTAAAGACGCAAGAGACAATGGGATCATCGGTCCCAAAGAAGCAGAATTTCTGGTAAAACGCTTCCCACGCACTCCACACTTGTACTTCCTCCCAAAAGTGCACAAAGATCCTAGTGCACCACCGGGCCGCCCGATAGTGTCGGGTTGCGACTCTGTGTTGGAGCCTATCTCCAAGTTTGTGGATGTTTTCCTGAAGGAGTTTACCATCAAAGTCCCGTCTTTCCTCCGAGACACCATGGATTTCTTAACTAAGGTTGAGGGAGTCGAGTTCGATCCTAACACCCAACTCTTAGTAACAATGGATGTGTCCTCTTTATACACCCAAATTCCACAGCAGGATGGAGTCGACGTGATAGAACTGTATCTCAATTCAAGACCTCGCCCGCACAGAGTGCCCACTGAACTTATTGTCAATCTGGCATCTCTTGCCCTTAAAAAGAACTTTTTTGTTTTTGAGGACGAAATGTTCCTACAGATAAAGGGATCGGCGATGGGGTGTCCCTTCGCCCCAGAAATGGCTATACTGTACATGGCCCAATATGAAGAGAGATTTGTTTACAACAACAACCCGTATGGAGCGCACATTGGGCAGTGGCTCAGGTACATAGATGATGTGTGGTGCATCTGGAATGGCACATCAGAGTCCCTTGAAGAGTTCCATCAGTGGCTGAATAACCGCAGTCCAGACATAAAATTCAGTCTGGCATATGACTGCAGATCCATGCCGTTCCTCGATGTGGAGATCAAATCTACACCAGAAGGCCTGCAGTCCACACTCTACCAGAAGAAAACTGATAGGAATAATGCGCTACACTACGCAAGTTTCCACCCTAAAAGCCTGAAGAACAACCTCCCATATGGCCAATACCTACGGGTGAGACGGAACTGCTCGAGAACGGAAGATTTTACCATTCACGGAGACGCTCTGACCAATAAGCTGAGGGCACGAGGCTATCCAGCCAAACTTTTGAAACAATCCATGAAGAGGGCAAGATGGACACCTCGGGAACATCTTTTGCAAAAACGAGAAAAATCCAACGTTGAGAGAATGGTTTGTGTCTCTACCTTCGGCCACCACACCAACCCAGTACAGAAAATAATCCGTAATAATTGGCATCTAATTGAAGAAATCCTACCTGACATTGGCAAACCATTGTTCGCACTCAAAAAAAACAAAAGCATCGGACAACAGATCTCATTCACAAGAGGTGCCACAAAAAAAGAAACACAAGGAACCCTTTTCAACATGGGCCCAATATTGGGCCATCGCAAATGTGGGACATGCTCAGTGTGCAATTTGACGACAGAAGGAACTCTTTTCACGGACGCCCAAAAATACTGGCGTCATAACAACTTCACAAACTGCAAGACCAAGTATGCAGTATACGCCATCACATGCCCTTGTGGAAAGGTCTACATTAGCAAAACAACCCAAGAAGTGCGCCAACGCATTATCCAGCATAGATCTAGGATAAACAGCAAAGTTTTGACAGCACCCTTGGTATCCCACTTTTTGCGAAAAGAACACTCATCAAATGATCTGAAATGGACGATTCTAGCGAACATTAAGAACACTCCAGGAGCAGGCGGGGATCCAGATGCGCGCCTTGCTCAGAAAGAGGCCTACCTCATTTTGAGGTTCAACACCGCAATGGTGGGACTCAATGACCTGAATGAACTCAGTAATCTTTAGATAGCCTGCCTGCAGCGATTGTCTGTCTTTGCTGCTTGCCGCTCATGTGTCTGCACAAAACACCCTCAGTACATATTTAATCTGTACACCTCTTTGTAAGGGTCTCCAAGTGTGTTCTACGAGCCCCCCCCTGCCTACATGATCATACATGCCATAGTCTGCCACAGTCACCTGCATTATGATGCAATATCTATTTAGATATCCCGACATGAACCCCCCTGGCTGCCTTTTGTTGAACTTCTGTTGCATAGCACTGCCATCACGGAGTTAACTATTTGTCCTAGCGGGCGCGAGTACACCAGCGAACTACATGTCCCACCATGCCGTTTTTCACTCATCGCGCGTTAAATAGACTCGGACACGCCCCCTTTTCACTCGCGTTGCCAGTTTCTTGCCGCTTGGGTGTCTGATGCTGAGCTCGGTTGACTCGCTTAAAACGTAAGTCCCCTCTCAAAAAAACTGCAAAGATCGAGCGAAAGCTTTCGCGGTTCCTCACTAATTACCGCTCCCCTTTGATTTTACAGTTGCCGAACTGCCGCGGCGGCTGCCGCTCGGGTTCGAGCATAAACTCGAATTTCTGCCAACTGAGGTAGGATTATTTTCACCTTTTGCTTTAAATAGCTATGTGTGAAGAAGCTAACCAGGGTGTTACAAGTTGGGATTGTAACGCGACGTGTCACTTATTTTCCCCAGGCACATCATAACAACTTTTGGTTGTATGCGCATCAGCACCCCATACACTCTTTAGTGTCTTTAACATCAAGGTACGTGCCCACAGTCAATTTCTTTTGGTACACAGAGGCTCAGAGTGTCTTATAAGTAACAGAGACTAACTAGGGTTTATATCATCTTATCCACAGGGAGTATCCTGATATTCCAAGCATAAGGTATTTGCTTGTTTCCTTACAGTGTTTGAGTTTCAGTGAGGTGGTAGTCAGCCTTTCATTGATACCATTCTTTTAAATCCACAGCAACAACGATCCCCCAATCCTTGTCCTGAGGAGAACCCTTAACCTATTTAACGGGTTCGAAACGCGTCGGCGTCCTGCTCCACCTAGATACTGAACCATCAGGGCATAATAGGAATATAATTTACACAAATTCTACACTGCTGCATAGTTTTGTGTTTTCCTATTTTTTGCACCATATGTAAAAATTAAAAATGCATATCTAGTGGTGGTGAATACAAGTAGGCTAGTGTGTCATCTTGCTTGTCCACTTGTTCATTTTCATCCAGGATTGATGCCTCAGCAAAACATAATTTTTGAGGCATTGCACAGTTGTTTATATTCATTGTTATCACAATTGTTATATGTGTATGTTTTTGATTCAATGTATTGTATATGGTTTTTTCAATGCACTTGTGAACTTCTGTAAATGTGGTGTGTATCCCTTGATGCTAAAATATTTGCTCAAGAACCTTTTTTCATAAAATACAAGTGATTATTCACAAATGGTTTGTCAGCCTAGCAATTAATTATACTAGGTGTGCATTTGTTTCTATTAATTTATACTGTCCGGCACTGTGGTTTGTTTGTTTCATAAGAGTGGTCCAAGCCGGTCAGAGACAGGACCCAGCCTTTCCCTTCTTTTTTTGCGTCTTTGAACGGGTCTTTACCCGTAAGGCTTCAAGTCGCTTCACATTAGACGTTAAAAACACATTAAGTGTATCCTGTTCAGGAAAATAAATGGCAGATAAGGACACACTTTCATTTAGTGAGGAACACATTGAGAAACTCCTCGCTGACTCAACACTGTTTACAACATTCACATTGAGTGGCACAGCCAAGCAGCAAAACGTAGCAGACAAGCTTCTCAGACTCCAAAAAAAGCACATTAGAACAGAGCTACATGGCCAGTTCTTACTTGCAAATTTAAGAGCTGGCACAATACCGTGGGGTTTACAGATTAAGAACGTACCCGTTCTCTTTACTGATGACCCAGTGTACAAGAAAGGGTTCAGCTGTATCAGCACGAAGTGCAGTAGAGATCTCATGGTCCACACTATCGAGACAGCCCACAGAATCTGCAAAAAAGAAATTGAGGAGATTGAAGAGCAACTTCAGAACATCAAGGACAATCACACGGAGTCGGAGGCTAAACTACTTCTTGAAAAGATAGAAAAGGAGATCACAACATTCAAAGATAATACAATAAACTTTCAAACAACAAAGTTTGAGAAAGACAAAAAGGCGTTTAATCTAGAAGTTGTGTATCCATACTTGAAAGAGGACTTCTATACCCGCTCCGAGTCCACTAGATATCTCAATTCGTACCAAGGGAGATCCAAAAAAAGATTTGTAACATTTTCCGAAACTTCATCCTCTGATTCGTCCGCGGAATCTGACCCAGGGGAAGGATCATCGAATAGGGGCCAACAGAAGAGGCCTTTTTTAGGGCAGGGCCAACAACAGCAGCGGAGCAAATTCAAACCACCACAATGGGAAATGTCAACGCGCAAGCGGAACTACAAGTCTTAAAAGATTCCTCCATTATCAATATCTCCAATAAAATCTTGACCAAGGCAGAAGAGGAACTATTGCAGTTGGGTCTCTCATTCGTACCAGGTACACACATCGACTTCACTAAAGTCAAACTGGAGGTAATTGAATTCTTTCGAAAAATACGTCTTAGATGGTTCTTTAAAGACTCTACTTATGAACCACAAATGGAGGTATCTGGTCTCAGAAACAAATCTCTTTTTTGCCCACCAAATAACAACATGGCAAAGAATATTGTCACCTTTGAGCAGAAAGTTTTATCTTCCTTGAACGAGCTGGAAAAGAAAAGAAGATTTATACCTACTAATCTTTCCAAAGATCAGAGACAGGCCATAACCTCCCTGAAGAATCAGCAAAAAGCAGTGATCAGACCAGCGGACAAAGGAGGTGCAGTGGTCCTCTGGTCCAAAGACCTCTACAAAGCCGAAGGAAGGAAACACGTGTACAATACCGACTGGTACCGCCTAATTACACAGGATCCTACAGCTGAGATCACCCATGAAATTTCACGGATTGCTAAAGACGCAAGAGACAATGGGATCATCGGTCCCAAAGAAGCAGAATTTCTGGTAAAACGCTTCCCACGCACTCCACACTTGTACTTCCTCCCAAAAGTGCACAAAGATCCTAGTGCACCACCGGGCCGCCCGATAGTGTCGGGTTGCGACTCTGTGTTGGAGCCTATCTCCAAGTTTGTGGATGTTTTCCTGAAGGAGTTTACCATCAAAGTCCCGTCTTTCCTCCGAGACACCATGGATTTCTTAACTAAGGTTGAGGGAGTCGAGTTCGATCCTAACACCCAACTCTTAGTAACAATGGATGTGTCCTCTTTATACACCCAAATTCCACAGCAGGATGGAGTCGACGTGATAGAACTGTATCTCAATTCAAGACCTCGCCCGCACAGAGTGCCCACTGAACTTATTGTCAATCTGGCATCTCTTGCCCTTAAAAAGAACTTTTTTGTTTTTGAGGACGAAATGTTCCTACAGATAAAGGGATCGGCGATGGGGTGTCCCTTCGCCCCAGAAATGGCTATACTGTACATGGCCCAATATGAAGAGAGATTTGTTTACAACAACAACCCGTATGGAGCGCACATTGGGCAGTGGCTCAGGTACATAGATGATGTGTGGTGCATCTGGAATGGCACATCAGAGTCCCTTGAAGAGTTCCATCAGTGGCTGAATAACCGCAGTCCAGACATAAAATTCAGTCTGGAATATGACTGCAGATCCATGCCGTTCCTCGATGTGGAGATCAAATCTACACCAGAAGGCCTGCAGTCCACACTCTACCAGAAGAAAACTGATAGGAATAATGCGCTACACTACGCAAGTTTCCACCCTAAAAGCCTGAAGAACAACCTCCCATATGGCCAATACCTACGGGTGAGACGGAACTGCTCGAGAACGGAAGATTTTACCATTCACGGAGACGCTCTGACCAATAAGCTGAGGGCACGAGGCTATGCAGCCAAACTTTTGAAACAATCCATGAAGAGGGCAAGATGGACACCTCGGGAACATCTTTTGCAAAAACGAGAAAAATCCAACGTTGAGAGAATGGTTTGTGTCTCTACCTTCGGCCCCCACACCAACCCAGTACAGAAAATAATCCGTAATAATTGGCATCTAATTGAAGAAATCCTACCTGACATTGGCAAACCATTGTTCGCACTCAAAAAAAACAGAAGCATCGGACAACAGATCTCATTCACAAGAGGTGCCACAAAAAAAGAAACACAAGGAACCCTTTTCAACATGGGCCCAATATTGGGCCATCGCAAATGTGGGACATGCTCAGTGTGCAATTTGACGACAGAAGGAACTCTTTTCACGGACGGCCAAAAATACTGGCGTCATAACAACTTCACAAACTGCAAGACCAAGTATGCAGTATACGCCATCACATGCCCTTGTGGAAAGGTCTACATTGGCAAAACAACCCAAGAAGTGCGCCAACGCATTATCCAGCATAGATCTAGGATAAACAACAAAGTTTTGACAGCACCCTTGGTATCCCACTTTTTGCGTAAAGAACACTCATCAAATGATCTGAAATGGACGATTCTAGCGAACATTAAGAACACTCCAGGAGCAGGCGGGGATCCAGATGCGTGCCTTGCTCAGAAAGAGGCCTACCTCATTTTGAGGTTCAACACCGCAATGGTGGGACTCAATGACCTGAATGAACTCAGTAATCTTTAGATAGCCTGCCTGCAGCGATTGTCTGTCTTTGCTGCTTGCCGCTCATGTGTCTGCACAAAACACCCTCAGTACATATGTAATCTGTACACCTCTTTGTAAGGGTCTCCAAGTGTGTTCTACCCGGCTCCGAGCCCCCCCTGCCTACATGATCATACATGCCATAGTCTGCCACAGTCACCTGCATTATGATGCAATATCTATTTAGATATCCCGACATGAACCCCCCTGGCTGCCTTTTGTTGAACTTCTGTTGCATAGCACTGCCATCACGGAGTTAACTATTTGTCCTAGCGGGCGCGAGTACACCAGCGAACTACATGTCCCACCATGCCGTTTTTCACTCATCGCGCGTTAAATAGACTCGGACACGCCCCCTTTTCACTCGCGTTGCCAGTTTCTTGCCGCTTGGGTGTCTGATGCTGAGCTCGATTGACTCGCTTAAAACGTAAGTCCCCTCTCAAAAAAACTGCAAAGATCGAGCGAAAGCTTTCGCGGTTCCTCACTAATTACCGCTCCCCTTTGATTTTACAGTTGCCGAACTGCCGCGGCGGCTGCCGCTCGGGTTCGAGCATAAACTCGAATTTCTGCCAACTGAGGTAGGATTATTTTCACCTTTTGCTTTAAATAGCTATGTGTGAAGAAGCTAACCAGGGTGTTACAAGTTGGGATTGTAACGCGACGTGTCACTTATTTTCCCCAGGCACATCATAACAACTTTTGGTTGTATGCGCATCAGCACCCCATACACTCTTTAGTGTCTTTAACATCAAGGTACGTGCCCACAGTCAATTTCTTTTGGTACACAGAGACTCAGAGTGTCTTATAAGTAACAGAGACTAACTAGGGTTTATATCATCTTATCCACAGGGAGTATCCTGATATTCCAAGCATAAGGTATTTGCTTGTTTCCTTACAGTGTTTGAGTTTCAGTGAGGTGGTAGTCAGCCTTTCATTGATACCATTCTTTTAAATCCACAGCAACAACGATCCCCCAATCCTTGTCCTGAGGAGAACCCTTAACCTATTTAACGGGTTCGAAACGCGTCGGCGTCCTGCTCCACCCAGATACTGAACCATCAGGGCATAATAGGAATATAATTTACACACATTCTACACTGCTGCATAGTTTTGTGTTTTCCTATTTTTTGCACCATATGTAAAAATTAAAAATGCGTATCTAGTGGTGGTGAATACAAGTAGGCTAGTGTGTCATCTTGCTTGTCCACTTGTTCATTTTCATCCAGGATTGGTGCCTCAGCAAAACATAATTTTTGAGGCATTGCACAGTTGTTTATATTCATTGTTATCACAATTGTTATATGTGTATGTTTTTGATTCAATGTATTGTATATGGTTTTTTCAATGCACTTGTGAACTTCTGTAAATGTGGTGAGTATCCCTTGATGCTAAAATATTTGCTCAAGAACCTTTTTTCATAAAATACAAGTGATTATTCACAAATGGTTTGTCAGCCTAGCAATTAATTATACTAGGTGTGCATTTGTTTCTATTAATTTATACTGTCCGGCACTGTGGTTTGTTTGTTTCATAAGAGTGGTCCAAGCCGGTCAGAGACAGGACCCAGCCTTTCCCTTCTTTTTTTGCGTCTAAAACAGACTAAGCCCGCCCCCAACAAAACACTTCTGCTTTCTCGCAGTGCTAGAAGCAGAAACATAAAATGGACATTTTAGCATTTTGCGTTTCTGCTTTTGCGAGAAAGTAGTGGGGCGTGGCTTCCCTGCCCTAGTGAAGGAGCCGCCCTTGGTAACATCACAAGAAGTGACATCATAGAAAGTGACATCGCAGGACTATTGATCTTATTTGGCATCCCTGAAGAGACCTAACATGGATATCAGTAACATGGACAAAAAGATAAATATACAAATGAAATAAGTCCATGTATTTTATAACTGTTAAATGGATTACATTTGTCTCATTAGATGGAAAAGCTAGGTGCAGGTCTCACAAAGATGTATATTATTGATCACCGGAGTTTCATGACATTTTTGTTGTTGCCGAAAATTCCTGGAGACCAGGAAGGAGGCAGCAAGTGCTTTTAGAAAGATAATATATTCGCAAACATGACCCAAAGTCAGCGCTTAATGCGATCTCACCGTTTGCTCCGCCCTAGAGCCTCCCTGCTCAACGGTCCTGTGACCTCAATGACAGAGTCACTGTTGCTCTAGGGTGTGCTGCTTCGTAGGCCTCCCCAAAAGACTTGCAGTGGGCTTCAATAGGGATTGTGGTAGACAGGCCTTCAAGGTTAACCAACACTTGCCACTGCTAGGGTTCACCTGCTGGTGCTAAGACACCAGGGCTTCTAAGGTCGTGTGGGTCCTTGCAAGGTCTAGCATGGAAATGTGCTCCCTCAGGGAGATTGATCTGGTGGACTGGTCATGAAGGCTGAACCTGTCTCCCCAGTTCCAAATTCGGCAGCTCTGACCATAGTGCCACATCCTCTCTCCACTGAACACCATACTACCCCACTGAGAGAAACTCGCACTGCCTTCAACTACAACCCAATTGTGCCCCGCTACTAACACCTAGAGGCGACTCATTTCAAATTACGCACTAGACAAGAGCAATATGCTGCCTAAAAAAAAAGTGACAACATTCTGGAAAAAGCAAACACTCATAAGGAATGTAAGATAAATTAAAAAGCATGTGAAATAAAAGCAGGAACAACATGGTTACCTTGACGCTTTAGCACTTATTCAGAAATGAATGAGTGCTTTTGCATGAAAAGTTAAGGCCATGACTACAGGGCCGGAACGGACCTGCTTCAATGCCCATTGAATATATCCTTACAAAACAAAAGCAATATGGTTTAAAAAGACCACATTTGTGAATACAGAGCAGTGGTATGCACTTTATTTTCCAGTCCGCCCATCAAGGAGGTATTGCAGTACATCCAGAAATGGTGCACTTCCCCACCTGGGGAAAACAATGCTGTTTTAAGAAAAACAAGAAAACAAAAGTAGCTCTTCATTGGTAAACTCGGTGTAGTGGCACTAATGTGATTTAGGTGTGAATAAAATCAATCTGGCCCCTTTTCGACCCACTCTATCTTGCTTTAGTTATTTTTTATGTTTGAATTTTTTATTTCTCTCTTTCTCAAGGCTGCACTTTGGAAGTGAGAAATGTCACACAAAAGATGACCTTTCCAGCAAAAAAGTTTTTCTTTTTTGGATTCATTTCACAGGGGAACAAATAAAGGAAAGGAAAAGAAAGAGGGAGTAGTGGCTACAAGGTGCTGGGAAGGGGGCCCCCACACCCTGACCTTGCAGATTTCTATAGTGCTTAGAGGCCCAGGGAAAGGGGGCCCCACACCTGGACCTTGCAGCTTGCTCTAGTGCTTCGAGGCCCAGGGAAAGGGGGCCCCCTCCCCCGGGCCTGAAGCAGTAACAAGGCCTTTCTTAAAACACTGCCCCAGCACCAGTTTCTCCGGCTGCTCCCTCCTCCCCTCACCCACTGCTCCTTACCTGTGTCCGGCTGGTCCTGGAAACAAAGGGGCCTTCTGTCACCTAGCAACAAAATGCAGACAGGAATGGCTGGTACTTAAGAGAGGTGTTGCCTCGCCCCTGACACTCTGAGCCTTAATTGATGGCCCTGCCGCTGTGACTTCCCCACTCTGTTTGTCCCTCCCCCCCACCCCTGCACCCCCAGGAATGCCACCACGCGGTTGGACACCAGACATCCCTGATGTGTATTGTAATGTGTGGGGAGAGGGCCCTGGTGGAGCAGGTGGGCCCCCTGCCTCTCACCTGAGCGCGAGGCCCTGGGCGGCTGCCCATGCTGCCCATGCCTAGCGCCGGCCCTGATTTAGTGCTTAGTTTTTGGCTCAGTAGAAAGGTAATGCCACAAAACACCAGTGGTGAAAGGCTCTGATTGTTACACTCTGAGCCCAGTAATACTGGTCTGCCTTGGGACTCCTGAAAAACGTCCCACAAGCATGGTGCAAAATTGCACATGGAATGAATTGTACAAATCCGGTGCTGTTTACCACTACATCAGGGGCCTTATTACAGAACGTGCCCAGTGGCGCAATGGACATGTGTGCCCACTTTGCATGCCCCGGAGCTCGTGCGGCCCCATGTGTAATACTGAAAGCGCCTGCACACATGTAGATGCAGCGCTTTCTCAAGAGGACATTCCCTCATTTACGTGGGGTCGTGGCCCCATGCAAATGAGGGAATCCTTTGCCTCTACACCTGTCCCACATTAAAGAGTCAGGCGCAGAGGCAAAGAAGCTGTCAAGAGGCGCACTGACAGTGCACCTCCTAGAAGGGGATGCACTGTCAGTGCGCCCCATGATGGCAGCTCTCTGGAATGTGGAAGGGGTCCTATGGATCCCCCAGACATCCCCTTGCAGACAAGTGCAGTCAATAACAGCACCCGCATGTAATTGGATCTGAAATCCCTCTTTAAAGTGCAGGCGGGTTGTTGTCTGCAGAGAGCAACACAAGGAAGCTTATCAACAGCTGCTCTGTATTTCTTTTGAATGTGCAGCCCTGGGGGCAACGTGAGTTTGCGGCTGCCCTGATGGCCGCACATTCTACATGGTAGGTCACACTTTTCATGTTTGCACCTGGTGCATCAGCATAAAGGTGCGCCGTGGCGCAAACAGGAAAGGTGTGCTAGGGCGTTTATATAGAGCACACTTTCCCTATTTGCGCCACGGCGCAACTTAACACAGGTGTGCTGGGTGCAAACAGGGAAAGTTTGCCCTATTACATTGAATGCCCTGCTCTCAGGGCAGCCGCAAAGTCATGCTGCCCTGGGAGCAGCACATTCAACTGAAATATGGAGAGGTTTTGAAGCAGCCGCTCCGTGTTTCACTGTCCAGGCAGTAACCCGCCTGAACTGTTAAGAGCGGCGAAAGATCACCTTGCAGGACGGTGCAGTGAGTGACTGGACCTGACTGCAAGGGCATGTCCATAGGACCCCTTCCCCCCTCCAGAGGGCTGCTTTCTAGGGGCGCACTAACAGTGTGCCACGTTTTAGGTGGCGCACTGTCTGTGCATTTCCTGGCAGCTTCTTTCCCTCTGCGCCACATCTATCATATGCCACAGGCACAGACGCAAAGGGATTCCCTCATTTGCATGGCCCACGCCTCTATGCAAATGAGGGAACACTCTCTGGGGATATCGCTGGAGCTATATGTGGGCTAATGTTATCTGTATTACAGAAAGGGCAGCATAAGCATCTGCGTTCTGAAATACCAAAGTGCCCCGGGTGCGCACAAAGTGGGTGCTAACACCCTTTGCACCCCTGGGACTTTTCAGTAACACTGCCCCAGGCGTTAGTCCTGATCAGAGGGCAATGTGTCTGAAAAATTGCATCCAAAGAAAGTTTAAAACATTGATGCTACCGTTGCACATAAACAATAGCTGGTGACAGCACCTGCAAAAGGAAACTTTATGAAAAGAACTTTCATCTGTAATACCCGACTTAGCCCCACTGGAAACGTAGCAAATGTTGCTGGTTAAAACCGTGAAATTGTACTTACTTTTGCTTTCAGAAATTGCAAATAGGGGGGTTGCACTATTGTAGGTGTTTATTTCCTTGAGCATGCCTGTCTTCATCAACTTCTAAGACATTTATAATTAAAAGGCATTGAAAAGCAAATGGGTGATTAATCTGTAATTGCCTATTCTCTGCTAACTTTCTTGTGGCCACGTTTGATTTATTTACGGCAAGACTACAGTTCTAGCTTTTATGTGCAAATGCATTGGAATAGCATTTCTGCATACCTGACTTTGCAAGTGCTAGCACATAAAGTGAAACCTATTGACTTTGCCAATGCTTATTTAGGTAGCATGGACTATGTTCCCATAAATGTCAGAGTACATTATTGGAATGGGTAAAAACACACAATAAATACATATATACCGTTAGTCATATGCTACTGACATAACGAATACATAGGAAAATTAGGCACACACAATGGCACTATTACTCGGTGCAGTGAGTTTCATGGCTACAGGAGAAATTGGGATGGGAGATACATACCAGGGGCCATTTTACAGAAGTGCCACTGGGACGTAGAGGACGTTTGCGTCTGCTTTGTGCACCCCCAAAGCACTTTGGTATTACAGAAGGAACTGCAAACGCTGTGCGGCCCCTTCTGTAATACAGTTAGGTCTGGTGCACATGTAGCACCAACACTATCGTTAGATGGCATTCCCTCATTTCCAAGGAGGCATGGCCTCATGCAAATGAGGGAATCTCTTGGCCTCTGCGCCTGCGCCGTTTTATCTACATGGGTGCAGAAACAAGCATGCCTTTAGGAGGCGCACTGAAAGTGTGCCACAAAAAGGTGGCACACTTTCAGTGAGCCTCCTAAAGGTAGCCCTCTGGTGGGATGAAAGGGGGTCTCATGGACCCCCCACACACCCTGGCAGGCTGGTGCAGTCACTCACTGCACCCACCAAGCAAGGGGAGTTCTAATGCCTCTTAAAAGTGCAGGCAGGTTGCCACCTTTAAAGAGAAACACGGATCAGCTTTTAAACAGCTGCTCCGTATTTCTCTTGAATGCACTGCCCTGGGGCAGAGCATTCAACATAATAGGGTGCATTTTCCCTGTTGCACCCGACGCACCTGCTTAAAGGTGCACCGCGGCGCAAACAGGAATAGTGCGCCCTATCTGTCGTAGGTTTCCTGGTTGAGGATAACTTATGGGATTCGCTTTGGCTTGGCAGCAAACGACCACACCTTGCTTCCTCATCTGCGTGTTTGCATGTTATCTCTTGACTTTGTTCCTCAGCTCACACTTTTCTTACCTGCAGCTTCTTCATAACTTCCTGCTTCCCCAGAACCGGCTGCCCCCGTGCTTTGTTACTATGGACAGTGTCTGGATGAGATGTCTTGCCTCAGTTCCCAAAAAGATTTTTCACCAATGATGTCCAGTGTCCTTGTCAATTTATTGCTGCAGTTTGGATCGAAAATAAACGGACTTTACATATTAAACTCGCCTCTGTCTTTAATATTATCTCAGATTTTCACTGCACTCATATTTGGAAAATACCCTTTCTCAAAAAGGGTTTTGTGTAACAGATGTCCCGGTGCCGGGCAACAATTGTTGAAACAGTATAAATTGAGCACGCCTTTTTTCTCCAGTTGAAACGTTTTTCTTTTGTGGGCCGCAAGGCATATGTCTCCTCCAAGGTGAATGTCAATTAAATCTGGTTAATAATCTCTACCTGTTGCTAAATTGGGCATTCATCGTGACCCACCGAACCACATAGGCTCGAAGCCTCCTATTTCATCTGATGGCAAAGTAACGTTTCCCATGGCATGTTCTGCACGAAACCAATACACAGTCCCTTTGTCAATCTTTCAGCACGTTTCTTTTCATTAACTCCCTATAGTTTAAAGAGCCCATCATATCGATAGTGGAAACATTTACTGGTAGAGCAAAGAGGAAATGAGTTTGTGTCATTAAAGGAAAAGTGCACGTGGGCGCGGGTACCATGCACCATTCTTCTCTGCACCAGCAGTTCCACTTCCTGGATGATTTATTTTCGGAGTGTGAGGCTCATTGCCTGCCAGGGCCTGCCCGAGCCACAATACAAAAAAGTGGGCAATGCAAAACCTCAGGCGTGAGGCTCGGGCCTGTAACTCGGGTTCAGGGCCTTTAACAACAGGTATGGCCCTCATCAGTGGACTATGAGACTATAGTAGTGCTCACATTGCCCCCTAACTAAGGATATTGCAACAATTTGCAGACACCTAACTCCAGTAATTTGATTAATAGTTATTCAGCTTACTGGTTCCATATTTTGTTTTAGGTATCACTCTTTTGTTCTCAGCGTTAAGAGAGTGCAGAAAATGAAAGGTCTTGAGTTAAATGTATTACAAAGAACTATGGCCCCATACCGATGTCAGGTGGAAGGCAATCTGAGAGCTCGGCAGTGGCGTTCTGCCCGGCGTCTGAGGTATCAGTCCGACCGCCATAGTATGATATGGGCGGTCCAACCGATGCCTGTGGGGGGAATCCACTCTGCCTCCGACAGGCTCAAGGAGCCCGCTGGGGGCATGGGGCGGATCGTGATCCCCAAAATGGAGGCGGTGCCTGCTCAGGCAATGCTGTGGGAATTACGATGCACATTTCTGACAGCCCTTCTATGGCAGTCTGACTGCCACAGAAAGGCTGTCCGAAACAGACTGTGGGAGCCCCTAGCAGGGCCCCGTCCCCCCCGCAGCGGGCCTTGAGCACGAATGCAGTAAACATGCCGTCCTTCAGGGTGTCAGAAGCATGACTCCCTCCAGATTCTGGCATGACTCCCTCCATATTACAAGTCTGGGCTGCTTTTTAGGAGTCAGCTCTGTCAAGGGATGCAACAATGGTGACATACCCCTTGACGAATCTCCTGTAATAACCAATGTGACCTAAGAAGGCTCTCACTTCCGTCTGGGTCTTGGGGGTTCCCAAGCCAGAATGCTCTCAGGCTTGGCATGGAGGGGCTGCACCTTGCCTCATCGCACTTGGTGACCCAAGTAAACCACTGAAGCCTGATCTATCTGACACTTACTGGCCTTGATAGACAGGTCTGCTCACTGCTGAGACTGAAGCACTTCCCTAGGTGGCACAGGTTGTCCTCCAAGCTAGAAAAGTAGACCACAATGTCATCTAGAAGGACGGCAAGTACTCCAACCAAGCCAGGACCTGATTGGCCAACCTCTGGGAGGTGGCATTGGTGTTTTTCAACCCAAAAGGCATCTCCCGGAACTGGAAGTGCCCTCCTGGGGTAGAGAATGCAGGCCTCTTTGGATCCCTTGGTCAAAGCAATCTGCCAGTACCCAGACATTAAGTCAAATGTGCTGAGGAAAAGTGTTTTTTCTGATCAGCATCATCTGTACCGGGACTCCATTGTCTTTTCATTGCCATCTCGTGTCAAACACTTCCACATGACCCACCTGGTCGTTTCTGCTGATGCCTGAGGAAAATCGAAACTGACACGACAAAAACCATCTTGCAGCCTGCATTTCTGCCCAGGAACTGTCACACGCCCAACGACCCCTGTTCTCTGCAGTTCACCAGAAAGGCACGAGACACTCACTCTGAGTAAATGATTTATTCTCCATCCCCTGCTCCCAGCCTGGTAAACATCCTTGACACCATGATCAGGTTATCTGGACAATCGTCTGACTGCTGGACCTTCATCAGGGTGATTAAACAATGACTTGAAAGACCGGGCTTTGATCAAGGCAATTGAACAATGACCTGAAAAGACTAAGCCTTGATAAAAGCCAAGTGAACAATGATCTGTGTACCAAGCCTTGACCAGGTCACTAACTACAAACATCGTCTGGATCTGGTTATCAACTGTAAACACTGCCCTGATTAAACAATGGTCTGACAGCCAAAAGATTGGGATGAACATTTTATAAAAGGCTTGTGAGCTACTGAGTGAAGTAGCAGCCTCCTGGGTTTTGTCTCTGACTAGCTTGGGACTCTGTTCCATAGCCTGGGCTATTGAAATAAACCTGGGTTCCTCCTGCAGACGAAGGCTCCTGTGTCTCCTTTTACTAAGTATGGAATGTATGGAAGATTTGGGCAGTTCCCCCGCCGCTGAGACCCAGTAACTGGGTTATCCCGGTTCTTCAAATGGCGCCCGAACAGGAACTCCATGAGCACGAAGGTCAGGCCCGGTGTATGTGAGCAGGTGCACGGAGAGACTCCAACTGAGGCACCCTACCCCAGGGATTCTTGTATTCCGGTAGACTGAACAACTCGTCCGCTGTCCCCCCACACCCGGTCTGGGCCACATGACCGCGTTCTCGCTGGAGTCCCCTAGCAAATAATTTCTGGAGCAGGACACAGCCCTACGTCTGCAGAAGAGAACTACCCCTGTAAGGAAAGGGTGGACTGATCATCCACCAAGTCTGTATGATTCTGTTATTGACTTTCGCAAAAACCAAGTTGTTATTGACTTTTACCAAGGCCAAGCAAGCGAGGTGAAGTTTTAAAAACCCGCTGGTGTCTGTTCTGTATGATTCTGCTGTTATTGACTTTTGCAAAAGCCAAGCAAGTGAGGTAAGTTTAAAAAAAAACGCTGGTGTCTGTTATCTGTTTTTAAGCATGCCAGTCAGTAGTATGTTCAAGAGATTATGTTGTTGTATGTGTACGCAGGACTCCTAGCTGGAGGCGGCCTGTCCGCTTCCTCCAGAAGGGACCCCTGGCCATACGATGTATGTTAAACATGGCCCTTCTGCCATAATGTTTTCCTCATTCTGGGTAAAATATACAAAAAAAAGTAACGCAGAATTACAGTGGCAACTTTATGGCTCCTTTAATTCCCAAGTTCTGGCCAACTTAGAGGAACAATTAATGAAAAGACAAACGTGCCTGTCTATGTTTGAATCTGTCTGATTTTGGAGGAAAGAGATAGAGCAGAGAGCTAGAAAACAGAAGGCTCAAGAAAGAAAACAGGAACGTATGTCAATGGCCGACTACGCCAGAGAAAATTTACAAAATCAAATGACAAAATCAGTAGAAATAGCCGATAGGGAGCATGGGGCACGGGTAAATAAAAATTATCCAGCTCATGAGGAGAAAGGAAAGGGCCATATGGAAGGGGGAGAAGAAGGTGGTTCCTTGCTTGATGCCATGCTAGAAAGCCCTCTTGCATATGCCCCAATGTACCCTGCCCTGATGCCTCACACCCCTCATGTCCCCCATCACCACCCACTCCTTCCCCCACTGCCCCTCCTACTGTTCTCCCTGTCACACCGACCTTCCCGACTTTTCCTATGACACCAACCACGCCCGTTAACCCTGTCCTCGCTGCGGGTATGACAACAAGTTTCCATCCGCCCAACCCCTGGGCCTTACTCCTACTCGCCCTTTTCCTACTTCCCGTGGTCTACAGTTAAGCAGGATTTATATAAATTGTTGAATTCCCCCTGACTGGCCTCCCTGCGCTCTGCAGTCAGATTTTCGTCCCTTTGAGAAGATGACCTACAGAGGCAACAGTGTGAATGTTGGATAAATTACTGGAATATTTATACCTTTAAAGAAATACGGTCCACCTTTTCTCAGTGGACGATTATGGAACGGATCACCTGGGCTGAATATATGTGTACTTTGGTCATGCAAAGATTTGAGAATGCGCTTAAACAGGTACCCACCAGATTAATGGACCTTAGGTCACAAATAAAAAGAGGCTTTGTTTAGGGAGAGGGGATGTTTGGCGCTATGTCTGCTGAAATGGCTTACCCTGATATGACAGCTTTTCTCAACACCCCTCTGGATACAGCTATGCCAATGAGAGAGGCGGCCCCTGTCTTTGTTAACGCACTTACCGATGCCCAAAATAATGGCTGAGGGGCTGTTGAAGTACACTGGCGCAGGCTTTGGGTTCATGTTCCTTGGAAAAGGTCAGAAGTAATGCAGTTAAAAGGACAATTACCAGATCCCAGAAGAATCCGGCTGCCTTTTACAGAGAATTAGGTCAGATTATATCTGCAGGTACTCTCGTTCTTGAGGATATAGATTTACTTTGTCCCCACTGAAAGTGGCATTGAGAGGTAAATGGGCTGACTTAGAGCCTATGGAAGAAGTAAGGGTAGGAGGGACTAAACCAGAAGCTGCCATCCTGACTTTGCCCGGTAAAATAATGACGTTTATGAAAACCCTTTTGCCGAAAACTGTCATTAACTGGGATAAAATAAACACCTGTAGGCAGCGAAAAGATGAGAATGTGGCTGACTTCTTTACCCGTTTTGAGACAGAATACAAGGGACACAGTGGTTCCCCGGACCCCAGGTACTGGCCCAGTATTTGTCAATAAGTTTGTCAGCAACTTGCTTCCTGAGATCTCCGCCAGGCTTAAGAAAGTCGAAAGTACGTGGTCTGCCCAAAATATGACTGGTATCTTGGCTATGGCACAGCATCACGAGAATAGGGAGAATGAAGATAGAGACTGGGAAAGTAGGAAGGTTAGGGATCTTAAGACTAAGGCACTTCTACAGCAGGCTTACCCTCCCCGAGGTCCCAATGCACGCGGGAATTTTAGACCTCAACTCCAACCCCTTCCGAGGGCTCACTATTCTACCCCCTCCAGACCTCAACGCACGGGAGCCCTCTAAACAGATCAGTGTGCTTATTGTAAGGGGTACGGCCATTAGATAGATGAGTGTCCCGTGTTAGCTGAAAACATCCCAACAGGGAAGACTCGGCCTCGTGCTCCTAGGGAAGCAAGGCCGACCAGGGACTATGTTCCGCCCCATCCACAGGATAAAGAACGTAGGCCCAGGGATGACACTCCCATTCGGCCGGGCCCGGCCAACAGGTTTGATGGGTATGAAGCAACACACACTTATTACAATGAGGATTATGGCGAAGTTGATGAGACAGGATCCTACCAAGCATAGGACAGCCAGGAAAGGGGTATTACCAGAGTGCAAATTCCAGTGGATCAAAGGGGCCCATATGTTCAAATGTCAGCTGTGGAGAACAATAAGAATTTTCTTTTGGATACTGGGGCCACCAGGTCTTCTATTGCATGTCTGTCCGTCCCGGAGGCACCCCTTTCTGGCAATATGAATGTCTCTGTGGGTTTTGCAGGAACACCTGTAACCAGCCCTGTCTCTCGACCCCTCCCTCTCGATATTGGCCCAGCACATGTTGACGCTCCCTTGGTCCTTACTACAGGTTGCAGTGAAAACTTGTTAGGCATGGATTTACTGAAAGCTCTGTATGCGACCATATCATGTAGTCCCCAAGGTGTATCCCAAACAATTTCTCCCACCGCAGCTTCCTACCAGAGTTGCAGTTTTTACCTTCCTCCCTCTGGGCATCATCAGACACTGATGTAGGCTGTCTCAACATTCCCCCTCATGTGGTATGCATCCAGCCAGGTGCACTTCTCCCCCGCCTCCGACAGTATTGACTACCCGCGGAAGGAGAAATGGCCCTTTTGACAATATCTGAATTGATGGACAAGGGCGTAGTGGAGGAGGCACGTGGCAATATCTGTAACAGTCCCATTATTCCTGTTCTTAAAAAGACCAATGGAGATCCTCTCTCCCCTAAAATATACTGATTTGTGATTGACCTGAGAGCCCTTAACAAAATAACAATCTCCCAATATCCTGTTGTCCCCGACATTACAGCCCTCTTAACGATGGTCCCTTCTGACGCCACGCACTTCTCTGTGATAGACCTCAAGAATGCTTTTTTCAGCATTCCTATACATCCTGACAGCAGACATTTTTTTGGTTTCTCCCTTGGTGGGCGGAGCTTTAGATTCTGCCGCGCCCCTCAGGGTTTCACCGAGAGCCCCAGTATCTATAGTCAAGCCCTAAAAAGTCAACTAGATTCCTTGGAACTCCCCGATAATTCCACACTGTTACAATATGTAGATGACCTCCTCATTGCTGCACATTCTGCCCCAGCATGGAAAGAAGCTACTCTCTGGTTGTTTTTCCACCTTGCCCTCCATAATCACAAAGTCTCTTGAAAAAGTTTCAATTTTGTCAAGAGAAGGTGACCTATTTAGGTCATCTCCTCTCAAAGGAGGGAAGGCAGCTCACCGCTGATCGTGTAGCCATTATCAATGCTATGACGCCCCCACGAACACAAAAGCAGGTGCGAGCCTTCATAGGCCTAACCTCATAATGTAGACAGTGGATTTCCAATTTTTCGGCCAAGTTCAAACCTCTTCTTGTCCTCACCACTAAGGAAATATCAGACAGTTCCTTTCCATGGACTACAGAGCATGCACAGGCCTTCCAAGATTTGAAGAGAGCCCTGTGTACTGCTCCAGTCCTCGGTACTCCTGGCTATAGCAAACAATTTTTTCTTTTTGTACATGAGACAGACGGCTGTGCATGCTCTGTCTTGACCCAGATGTTTGGAGGTCACCAACGGCCATGTGCCTATTTTTCAGCCACCTTAGATCCTTTTGCAAGGGCTCTCCCAGGATGCCTATGGGCGACCGCTGCGGCCGCCCTCATGGTCCGTCAGAGTGCGGGAATCGTCATGAACTCCCCCCTGACTCTGATGGTCCCCCATTCTGTAGATACCCTCCTTAATAACACCAAGACACAGTACCTCACTAGCGCACGACTCACAGGATATGAACTGACACTCTTTGCCAGCCACATCAACATCAAAAGATGCACTGTACTGAACCCAGCCACATTACTCCCACTGGATACTCAGGATGCCCGCTTAGACCCACATGACTGCATATTACCGACAGAGGAGGAGACAAAGGGACGGGTTGACTTACAGGATACCCCGATAGCAGAACAAGAAGGTACCCTGTATGTTGACGGATCATGTCTCAGAGGGCCAGATGGTAACACCTCAGCCGCCTACGCCCTCACAACATTGGGGCAAGTAGTAGAAACAGCTCAGATTCCGCAGTGCTCTGCTCAGGCAGCAGAATTAGTGGCCCTCACTAGAGCTTGTGAGATAAGCAAGGGAATAACAGTAAATATCTATACTGACAGTCAGTATGCCTTTGGGGAGGCCCACAACTTCGGGAGATTGTGGAAAGAAAGTAATTTCTTTACTTCCCATGGGACCAAGATCCAACATGGCACCCTAATTTACAGACTGTGAGACTCCCTGACACTCCCCAGAAAGGTGGCCATTATAAAATGTAAGGCCCATAAGAAAGTGACAGATGATGTTGGAAAAGGCAATGCCCTGGCTGACCAGACGGCCAGACAAACAGCTCTTAGGAAAAGAGAAGGAATGTATGTAGGAGGTCCCGCTAGGTGGGTGACAGATGAGGGCATGGTTGAAAACACAGTACAAAGTGTGATTGATATTCGGTCCCATGCTACTCCTGAGGAACTAAGGGTGTGGAAGGAGCAATTAGCAAAGGAGGGAATTGATGGTTGCTGGGTCCGTACGACTATGGAAAGACAATGGATGTTACCTGAAAGTCACGTGCCACCAGTAGTTATGATGGCCCATGTTCCTGCTCACATTAGTGCAAAAGGGATATGAAAGCTGTTGGAACCTACGTGGTACAACTCTAAGATACCAGCATATGCTGAAAAGCTGGTTAAAACATGCATGATTTGCCTAATGTATAACCCAGGAAAAGGCACAGTTCCTCCTTAAGGAGGATTCTCTCCTCCTACCTTCCCTTTTGAAGTGCCCCAAATGGATTACATCCAGATGGACAGATGTAACAATCTAAAATATGTCCTGGTGGTGGTCTGTACCTTCAGCCGATGGGTGGAGGCCTACCCCGTCAAAGAGTGCACCGCTATCACTACTGCCAAAGTGCTATTAAAAGAATACCTCCTACGATTTGGTTTGCCCCGCTTGGTCTGGAGTGACAACGGGACCCACTTTAGATCCCAAATTATAGAATTTGTCTGTACAGCATTGGGTATAAAGCAAAAATTTCATGTAGCTAACCACCCCCAGTCAGCAGGTCTAGTAGAGGTGTACAATGGCATCCTAAAAACTAAAATGACCAAAATACTAGCTGAGACAGGTGTCACTTGGGTTGATGCTCTGCCCCTAGCCCTACTGTCTACAAGAACAACGGCACACACCCGGATAGGGATATCCTCCCACGGGATCGTGTTCGGGAGGCCTGCCAATGTCTGGGGTGTCCCACGGCCTAAGAAGCAGTCTGATGTTGAATACCCTGTATTAACTGATTATCTGTACAGTCTAACTAATACCTTTTATAATCTTTATCACCAGTTGCACGAGGCCATACCTGACAAAAGCGAGGGCCCGGGACACGTTATCCAACCTGGAGAATATGTCCTGATCCAGAACTTTCAACGGACTAAGAGCCTCGAGCCCCGCTGGACACAGCCCTGTCAGGTGTTACTGGCCACCCGCACCACTGTGAAAGTAGAAGGTCGGAAGAATTGGGTTCATTCGTCTCACTGCCGGCCTGTGCCTCTGCCCCTCCCCTATGATCAGTGGGTGAGGGAAGGACAAGGAGACTCAGAAACAGAAACAGTTCCGACGTTTGTCCCATTCAGCAATGTCAGACTGCATTCTACATCTACGGAAGCAGAGAGTGACAACATACTGAAAGGAAGCGTGGAACCTTCCCCTAACTCTGCTCAACACCAAGAACAATTATTTCCCGACCATACTGTTCCTACTTCCGACCGATATAACTTGCGCCCCCGAGGGAAGGCTTGCCCTTGATTTCGCCAAGTGCCGATAGGCTGTATGGCTGTGATCTTCCCAGATGAGAGTAGTGCTGGTGTGTCAGACTGAGGTTTGCCATAGGGCTCCTTGGCACCTGCACCCAGTAAAGCAACCACCAATCACAGACAGCCTGGCTTAGCACAATGGCAGCTGTCCAAGACGCCCGAATCCAGAAACAAGATGTCAGTCTCCGACATAGTAAATGCTTCATAGCCACTGTGGTGATGCTGTTTGTCTCCCTCATCCTGTCTATCCTTGGTTGGCTGTTACTAATCTACCATCCTGTTACCACACCAACTCCTATACCGACTTCTACAGAGCACCAATATTACACGCTACCAGCCCATGAATTACCCCGCCGTGCAGAATTCTTCAACAACACCTTCATCCAAATGTTGCATCATCATCAGCTGATCATGAACACTTCCAACTGCTGGGTTTGTGGACTGATGCCACGTTCCATGATACACCCTGTTCCATTCTTTCCTTACCCCATCTCCATCACTGGGTCTTGTCTTGCATGGTGGATGCTGATGCAGGAGGCCTACACTGTCAATGGTACTGCCAATTCTATCCTTGGGACATTTTGGGATGACTTCTGGCGAACAGATCTGGCAATGCCAATGCTCCTTTTTGCCCGACCAGCTCGTCCACATTGCTACTACAACCAGATGAACTCAGTGAAATGGTAGTATTCAACTCAACCACTCGATGAACATTTTACAGATTCCGCACAAGAATCAATCAATGACATTTAATCAATGACATTTATAAAGCGCACTACATACCCGTAGGGTCTCAAGGCGCTGGGGGTGGGGGGGGGGGTGCCGCTACTGCTCGAACAGCCAGGTCTTCAGCTTCTTCCTGAAGGAGAGGTGGTCTTGGGTCAGGCGCAGGTCGGTCGGGAGGGAGTTCCAGGTCTTGGCGGCCAGGTAGGAGAAGGACCTTCCTCCTGTAGTCGCTCTTCGGATGCGGGGGACGGCGGCGAGGGCGTGGTTGGCTGATCGGAGGTGGCGTTTGGGAGCGTAGAAGTTGATTCGGCTGTTGAGGTAGCTCGGGCCTTGGTCGTGTAGGGCTTTGTGTGCGTGGGTGAGGAGGCGGAAGGTGATTCTTTTGTTGACGGGGAGCCAGTGAAGGTCTCTCAGATGTCCGGAGATGTGGCTGGTTCGTGGGATGTCGAGGATGAGTCTGGCTGAGGCGTTCTGGATCCGCTGGAGTCTCTTCTGGAGCTTGGCGGTGGTACCGATGTAGAGGACGTTGTCGTAGTCCAGTCGGCTAGTGACGAGGGCCTGGGTGACGGTCTTCCTGGTCTCGGTGGGGATCCACCAGAAGATCTTCCGTAGCATGCGTAGGATGTTGAAGCACACCGAGGAAACGTTGTTGACTTGCCTGGTCATGGAGAGGGAGGAGTCCAGGATGAAGCCCAGGTTGCGTGCATGGTCTGTCGGTTTGGGTGCGGTGCCCAGGGCGGGAGGCCACCAGGAGTCGTCCCAGGCGGAGGGTGAGGAGCCCAGGATGAGGACCTCCGTCTTGTCCGAGTTCAGTTTCAGGCGGCTGGTCGTCATCCACTCGGCTACCTCTTTCATCCCTTCGTGCAGGTTGGCTCTGGCGGCGGCGGGGTCGTTGGTCAGGGAGAGGATCAGCTGGGTGTCGTCGGCGTAGGAGATTATGAAGAAGAAGGACACTGCCTGATGAATGAGACACTGTGAATGTCATAAATGTGCAAGGCCGTGTCTGCATCCATGGCCTAGGGACTAAGAAAGTTGGTACCAGTAAGTGTGATATCACAAAAGCTTTGAACTCTACATCTCCTCCAAAGCTGGTGGCATCCCCCAACACCTATTTCATCTGTGGCACTGCCGCCTACACTTGGCTCCCCCGTAACTGGTCTGGTATCTGCTATCTGGCCTTCCTCCTTCCACCAACATAATCTACCTAAGGAGGTTACCACCAGTCAATGAAGGGCGCCCTGCGCCACTCACGTAGGGGCGTCATATCAGCCAGGGATGCAGCGGGCCAGGAAGCTGGGGACTTCTTTAAAGGTTTCCTTCCATTCTGGGGCCCCATGGCAAACAGTCAGGCTGTACGAGGACTGACCAGGGTCCTTGAGGCCATCATCACAGTAACAGCTGGTGCCCTCTCCAATATCACTGCAGAGCTAGAGGCGGACCACCTTATAACGCTCCAAAACCGCATGGTCCTCGACGTCATCCTTGCTGATTGTGGTGGTGTATGTAAATTGATCGGCTCCAGCTGCTGCGTGTACATCCCAGACAACGCACCTACAGTGTACGATGCCATCCGACGTCTGCATTGCCTTTCTTCTGAAATTCATTTGGATGAAGACAGCTGGTGCCTCACCGGCTGGATCTGGGGCCTCCTTTCCCAGTGGGGTTGGAGGGTCCTCATCTTCCTTGCCTTGGGAGTAGCTGTCCTGGTCTCCTGCTGTTTGTGCTTTCAGTGCCTGCCAGTGCTCTGTACAATGTGTGTCCAGACCATCAAGCCTCCACCCTCTAACATTCACAACACCAATATGATGATGGCGATGCTCCAACAAGAAACAGATGGTCTTATGAACATTGAAATTTCTTAAAAGTATTTGCCACTCAAAGCAAAAGGAGGGTCTGAGGAAAAGTGTCTTTCTGATCAGCATCATCTGTACCGGGACTCCATTTTCTTTCATTGCTATCTCGTGTAAAACACTTCCACGCGACCCACCTGGTCATTTCTACTGATGCCTGAGGAAAATCTAAACTGACACTACAAAAACCATCTTGCAGCCTGCATTTCTGCCCAGGAACTGTCACATGCCCAACCCGCCCCCCCCCCCTGTTCTCTGCTGTTCACCAGAAAGCCACAAAACACTCACATTGAGTAAATGATTTATTCTCCATCTCCTGCTCCTAGCCTGGTAAACATCCTTGACACCGTGATCAGGTTATCTGGACAATGGTATGACTGCGGAACCTTCATCAGGGTGATTAAACAATGACTTGAAAGACCGGGCTTTGATCAAGGCAATTGAACAATAACCTGAAAAGACTAAGCCTTGATCAAAGCCGAGTAAACAATGATCTGTGTACCAAGCCTTGACCAGGTCACTAACTACAAACATCGTCTGGATCTGGTTATCAACTGTAAACACTGCCCTGATTAAACAATGGTCTGACAGCCAAAAGACTGGGATGAAAAATGTATAAAAGGCTTGTAAGCTACAGAGTGAAGTAGCAGCCTCCTGGGTTTTGTCTCTGACTAGCTTGGGACTCTGTTCCATAGCCCGGGCTATTGAAATAAATCTGAGTTCCTCCTGCAGACGAAGGCTCCTGTGTCTCCTTTTACTAAGTATGGAAGGTATGGAAGATTTGGGCAGTTCCCCCGCCGCCGAGACCCAGTAAGTGGGTTATCCCGGTTCTTTAGTGCTGAGGAACTTGGTAGCTCCCAACCGATCTACGAGCTCATCAGCTCTGGTGATGGGGTGTGGTCAGTCTTGGTGACTGCATTGAGCCCCCGGTAATCCACTGAAAATCTAAGTACTGGGGTGTTACTTCGAGGAGCCGCCTTGGGGATCAGCACTACTGTACTGGACCAAGGGCTGTTTGCGGGCTCAATAACTCTTAACTCCAGCATTTTGGAGATTTCCTCCTTAATACTGGACCTCACCTTGTAAGACAGCCTGTAGATCTTGCTCTTCACAGTAATGCTGTCCCCGGAATCAATATCATTGGGCACCATGTAGAAAGTTCTGGGTTAAAGGAGAAGAGTGCGGCAAACTGTCCCAACAAATGGCTGCAGTCTCTCCATTTCTCTAGGGCCAGGGTAGGAGAGGCTGACTCACTTCACTGACCAATCCTGCTTCTTGGAAGAAAGGAGATCAGAGGGGGTTCACTCTCCTCCTCCACTCCTTCATCCGTGACCAGGATCATGGTTACCTCAGACCTCTCAAAGTGGAGCTTGAGGCAACTGATGTGCCAATTCCTTACTGGGTTCTTGGGAGTTTTGAGGTCCACCAGGTAGATAACCTCACTCTTGCACTTCCACCTCATTGAAGGGCCTAAACTAGTCAAGAGTGGCTTCTAGATTTTCTGTGACTCTCTCCCACAAGTGCTTCATCTGGGTATGAAGTGCCAGCATGTACCTGACCACATCCTGGTCAGCAACACTCCATCACCAGACTGAAAAGTAATCTGACAGGAAGCCCATACAGAAGCTCAAAGAAGCTGAAGTCAATCCCCTTCTGAAGTACCTCCCCATATGCAACAACAGGCATGGCAGGAGGACATCCCACTTCCACCTCAAGGGCCTGACAGGCCCATGATCATGCATTTTTAGGGTTTCTTGAACCTCTTAACAAGCCCATTAGTTTGGGGTGGTAAGGAGTGGAGCACATATAGGTTATCCCACACTCCTTCCACATGGACTTCATGTATACTGACATGAAGTAGGTATCACAGTCAGATACCACCTGCTTGGGGAACACCACATGGGTAAAGATCTGCATCAGTAACCTGACCACCACAGGTGCAGTTACCGATCTCAGAGGAATAGCCTCCAGATACCAGATCCACATCACTGGAGTCAAGCTATCCAGGCTGAAGAAGGCTGATAGCCAGAAACCGGTCCTTGGATGCTTGATTCCGGTCTGGTAAAGACATGGCTTGGTAGTTCGGGCTGGACTGTTCCCATGGGGCACAGGGTCAAGGCTGATTTGCATATAGCCATTGTCTGACCTAGGGTGGTGTGGAGTGCAAAAAAACGATGGATTTAGGCCCAGATCTTTGTACTGGGGTGAATGTAAGACATTGTTCTGCATTATGTCCATCAACTGTGTTTTTTGCAATTTTCACCCCGAGTGGGCTGGGTATGCTCAGACGTGACTCCCAGGCTCTCCACATCACTGGAGTCAAGCTATCCAGACTGAAGAAGGCTGATAGCCAGAAACCGGTCCTTGGATGCTTGATTCCGGTCTGGGAAAGACATGGCTTGGTAGTTCGGGCTGGACTGTTCCCATGAGGCACAGGGTCAAGGCTGATTTGCATACAGCCATTGTCTGACCTAGGGTGGTGTGGAGTGCAAAAAAACGATGGATTTAAGCCCAGATCTTTGTACTGGGGTGAATGTAAGACATTGTTCTGCATTCTGTCCATCAACTGTGTTTTTTGCAATTTTCACCCCGAGTGGGCTGGGTATGCTCAGACGTGAGTCCCAGGCTCTCCACATCACTGGAGTCAAGCTATCCAGGCTGAAGAAGGCTGATAGCCAGAAACCGGTCCTTGGATGCTTGATTCCGGTCTGGGAAAGACATGGCTTGATAGTTCGACTGGACTGTTCCCATGAGGCACAGGCTCAAGGCTGATTTGCATATAGCCATTGTCTGACCTAGGGTGGTGTGGAGTGCAAAAAAACGACGGATTTAGGCCCAGATCTTTGTACTGGGGTGAATGTAAGACATTGTTCTGCATTCTGTCCATCAACTGTGTTTTTTGCAATTTTTACCCCGAGTGGGCTGGGTATGCTCAGACGTGAGTCCCAGGCTCTCCACATCACTGGAGTCAAGCTATCCAGGCTGAAGAAGGCTGATAGCCAGAAACCGGTCCTTGGATGCTTGATTCCGGTCTGAGAAAGACATGGCTTGGTAGTTCGGGCTGGACTGTTCCCATGAGGCACAGGGTCAAGGCTGATTTGCATATAGCCATTGTCTGACCTAGGGTGGTGTGGAGTGCAAAAAAACGATGGATTTAGGCCCAGATCTTTGTACTGGGGTGAATGTAAGACATTGTTCTGCATTCTGTCCATCAACTGTGTTTTTTGCAATTTTTACCCAGAGTGGGCTGGGTATGCTCAGACGTGAGTCCCAGGCTCTCCACATCACTGGAGTCAAGCTATCCAGGCTGAAGAAGGCTGATAGCCAGAAACCGGTCCTTGGATGCTTGATTCCGGTCTGAGAAAGACATGGCTTGGTAGTTCGGGCTGGACTGTTCCCATGAGGCACAGGGTCAAGGCTGATTTGCATATAGCCATTGTCTGACCGAGGGTGGTGTGGAGTGCAAAAAAACGATGGATTTAGGCCCAGATCTTTGTACTTGGGTGAATTTAAGATATTGTTCTGCATTCTGTCCATCAACTGTGTTTTTTGCAATTTTCACCCCGAGTGGGCTGGGTATGCTCAGACGTGAGTCCCAGGCTCTACACATCACTGGAGTCAAGCTATCCAGGCTGAAGAAGGCTGATAGCCAGAAACCGGTCCTTGGACGCTTGATTCCGGTCTGGGAAAGACATGGCTTTGTAGTTCTGGCTGGACTGTTCCCATGAGGCACAGGGTCATGTCTGATTTGCATATAGCCATTGTCTGACCTAGGGTGGTGTGGAGTGCAAAAAAAAACATGGATTTAGGCCCAGATCTTTGTACTGGGGTTAATGTAAGACATTGTTCTGCATTCTGTCCATCAACTGTGTTTTTTGCAATTTTCACCCCGAGTGGGCTGGGTATGCTCAGACGTGAGTCCTAGGCTCTCCACATCACTGGAGTCAAGCTATCCAGGCTGAAGAAGGCTGATAGCCAGAAACCGGTTCTTGGATGCTTGATTCCGGTCTGGGAAAGACATGGCTTGGTAGTTCGGGCTGGACTGTTCCCATGAGGCAGAGGCTCAAGGCTGATTTGCATATAGCCATTGTCTGACCTAGGGTGGTGTGGAGTGCAAAAAAACGATGGATTTAGGCCCAGATCTTTGTACTGGGGTGAATGTAAGACATTGTTCTGCATTCTGTCCATCAACTGTGTTTTTTGCAATTTCCAGATACCAGATGGCATGGTCCACTGAGACCATGATGAACCTTTTGCCAAGGGCTGTCTTGGTGTCCAGATACCCAAAAATGTGGATGCCCACCTGTTCAAATGGAGCACCAGCAATAGGGAAGGGATGTTGGGGAGCCTTGTGTTTCCCTCCTGACTTGTCACTGGCTTGGTATGTAGCTCATGACCTGCAGAACGCATCTGATGTCATCTTCATCTGGAGCCAGTAAAAGTGGGTGTCAAGCCTTTCAGCGGTCTTGTCCTGCCCTAGATGACCTGCCAGGGGAACATCATGCACCAGTTCCAGTAGATAGGCCCTGTAGCACTGGGGGACCAGGTTCACTGACCTTAGGCTCACTATACACGAGACCATTCTTCCAGTAAATCAGGTGATCACCAGATGTGTCACCGGCTGTCTGGGCATTGGCCTGCCATTGTAGGCCTTCAAGTGTTGGAGCATTCAATCAGCGTTTTGCAGAAATACTCCATGGTGGGACCACCTTTCTTCTGCCAATTGGTCAGCTCGGGTATGTTTCCCAGAGGAGCAATGTCCTCCCCTGTAGGCTCTGGTGCATCACCCTCAGGATCAACCTTCTCTGGGACCATGGGAGTTTCAGGAGTGGGTTTCCCTTACCCTTTGCCTGCCCTAATTTTGGCAGGTACTCAGGCAGATTTTCCAGGCTCCAGGTCCTCCAGACTACCCTCTCGGGTAGTCTGGATGTCGAAAGTCTATATACCAGCTTACCACATAGAGAGACCTTACAGATTCTGGAGGAAGTACTATACGAGAGCGAGTGGGAATTCCACACCCCACGACATGTGGTAATGGAATGCTGTCAATTAGCATTGTGTGAAAACTTCTTCCGTTTTGAATCAACTCTATACAAACAACAACATGGGACCAGTATGGGCAGTACATTCGCGCCGAGCATAGCCGGACTGTACGTCCATCAACTGGAGAAAAACAAAATACTAAATGAGAGAAATCCCCACAGACACCAAATCCTACAATGGAAACGCTATATCGACGATATTCTGTTGATATGGCAAGGCACAGAAGAAGAAGCACGAACTTTTCTGACTTGGCTAAATACACAGGATCCTTTCCTGAAATTCACCTGCTCAATGAGCAAGACTGATCTAGTATTCTTGGATTTAAACATACATGCTGAGTCCGGCAAATTGGTGACAACAACCCATTTCAAAGAGACAGCACGCAACTACCTCTTGACTTTTGACAGTTTTCACCCTCGCCATCTAAAACAAAACCTCCCATTTGGGCAATTCCTCCGTTTGCGCAGGAATTGTAGCAAAAAATCTGACTACCTAACCCAAGCGGAGGACCTGGGCAACAAGCTGAGAAACAGAAAATACCCAAACAAACTGATAAAAGAAGCTAAGAAACGAGCGGCAAACAATAATAGGGAAGCCCTATTAGAACCAAAGGAGAGAACTCAACCTGAGAACAATAGACCCATTTGCATCACTACATTCAATCAAGTTTCTGATAGTGTGTCCAAAATAATCAAAAAACATTGGCCAATACTCAACAGCTGTGGTCTAACCATACCAACCCCGATGTTCAGCCACAGACGGGGGAAAAACTTGAAAGATTACTTGGTACATACCCATCCCACATCAACAATCCAATCAGTAAGATCCCAACCATTACCGGATGGACATTTCCCATGTAACAACTGTAGTGTTTGTCATTTGACTTCCCCAACCAAAACTATAACCTTCAACAATACTACAAAATGGGAACTAAAGGGATTTTCCAATTGCAACACCAGTGGAGTTGTGTACCTGATAACTTGCACATGCAACTTACACTATGTGGGAATGACCACTAGAAAGGTCAGTACCCGCATAGTGGAGCACAGAAGTAACATAAGGTGCAAACGAGCCACAACCAGAATGACCACCCATTTCATTGAACAGAACCATACACCAAATGATCTGACCTGGGTGGTTATAGAGGTCGTGAAAAACAAAGACAACCTGGAACGAATCCTCCATGAAAAAGAGCAAAGATGGGTGTTCCGTCTGCACACGGACACCCAGGGACTCAATGATGAAATCCCATGGGGGGCCTTTCGCCCCTAGGCCAGCTGAAACTGTAAAATGGACTGTGAAAGGGTAAACCAAAACCGAAAGTACTCACTTCCATACTACTTAAACACTAACTCCTTCTTTTCTCAGAAAGAAGACAGAGATATTGAGCTGATTGCATAGAAATAGAACAAAAATGTACCCACCCTTGGATAAGTCTTTCCAAAATCATACAACACCCTCCACTGCCTTCCGAAATAAGACAGGTACAAGTCCTTATGACAATACAACCAACCTATCCAGTGTTTAAAAACACTTTGTTCTTTTAAAAACTCGTCTTTAGAAATATGGTTGAGTTCTAATTAACCTTCTCTCCCAAAAACTAATTAAAAACATCATTTATCCGTTCCTGAACACCTGTGTTCTAAATTACTTTAAAGGTATGCCTCCATATTCAGCATCGCTCTAAATTACTTTATATCCTTCATTTCGGCATAAATCCGAAGTTATACTGTAAAATCCTCTACACTCGCGCCGAGCGCGATGACATACTCCCAAGATGGCCGCCAAAAGAAACGCTCTAGTCAGTAGAGATACTCCGGCAACCCGGAAGCGCGACCTATCTAAATACACCGGGAATCCCGTTCTGCTTCAGTATGCGGTCGGGTGAGGAAGCATCAGGTAGTACCGAGCGGGTTTGCCGATAGGAAGTAAGTGAAAACGACGCTAGATTGCTAGGATACCGGCTACTTTAGAGGGAAACATAGAAAAGGAGCTTTTTTAACCCTAACCTTGAACCTCCTTTTTTCAGCAATGTTTCCACGAGGCGTTCCTGCCCTTGCCTAAGACCATGGGGTGTAATCAAACACTCGTTTATGTAAATATAACCATCTGCCATGTTATTATTTCGTGTGTATATGTTGTGTGTCTTGTCAATAGTCACATTAAGTCTGTATGTCTTGTGTGTGAAACCACTAAACCACTTGATTCACAGTGTTTTATTTTTCCACACCGGTTTGAAAACCAGCACGCACCAGTATGATGCCCAGGGCACACCCACGCCCTAGATGAAGTGAGATGCATGTGAGTTGTTCCCCCTTTTTCGGAAGGGGGTGTCTACCATTAAACAACTGTTATTCTCTTTTACAGCATTCCAAGTAAAATACAAACCGTATGTACAAAAACACGCATGTTTTACTATTAACAGCGTATAATATAAATAATTAGTATTTATTTTTTTTAAAAACACCTTTCATTTGAATACAGGAGTGGCAATACAGGGCTGGACCCTGTATGGTCCTGATGAAAAGCTTGGGGGAGCTTGAAACATGTTGACCATAACACTGATCTAGCTCAATTAAAGTTAGAATACAGTGTTACCCCTTTTTAATTTTTATACCACACTAGGAGCAAAATAAATTGTTGAGGCCCACTAGCACGGTATTTTTAATTTCACACCCACTCCACCATCACCACACTTGCACCACACATAGTCATCTCACAAAACCAGTGCTCCAGCGTAGTCGCCTTGTCGCAGCACGCCCCTTTTCGTAGAGAACTGGGATGGCCCCAATGATGAAGCATGTCACCGTGGGGCAACCCCGGTGAGTGAGGGGACTCTAGAAAGAAATTTTTCTTTCTTACATAATTTGGTACACACTGACTTAGTAAGCAGTAACCACACAATACCTACCAGGTCTCTGGACCCTTCACATAGGGTTCCTGTATTGCATACCCTCTCGGGTGGCCATGAACAGTGTGCTCAGGCACACCCAGTCAGGCAACCTTAACATCTCCAAGTGCAACCTGAGTTCCTCCTCCTTCCAGATAGTGTGCTATAGGTCATTTCCATGCAGACAATCTACAGGTATGCATGGACTCACAGCTACCCTTAAGGAACACAGGAACTTCCCCACTCTAAGGAAACCAGAGCCACTGGGTAGTGACCCTCATGGTTGTCAGCACCAATAACTTGGTGGAATGCATTCAGGCCTACCTACTCTGTGGTCACCAGATGACATCTGAGAGTTGTCATGCTGGCTCCAGTGTCTTTCAGAGCCTCTGCCCATTGATGGTGACCCACTGCCTGTATTGACTAGTGTTACTAGCCTTGTGAGTTCTCTGCACCATCTTGCCATCACCTAGGGGCACTAGCGTAACCTCTAGGCTGTCCCCCCACACTATCTTGGGCAATCTCCTCCCTCACTGACCCGGTGTCTGCTCACTTGGACACTTGGCATCCCCCTTGTAGTGCCCAACCTGATGACACTCATAGCGCTTAGGGGTGCCTTCTTTTAGGTCTTACTAACAGGGAACAGCTTTTTCTTCTGTTCAGATGGAGATATGGAGATTTGGAGTACGGATCCTTCAAACTAGTTTTGGGTCTCATGTGGTAATCCCACGCAGATACATTCTTATGGACCCTGGTGCTGAGCCATCGGTCCGCCTCCTTAGCAATCTCCCTGAAGTCAATGAACTTATTGTTAATAAGGTGCTGGTGCAGATTTGCAAAACAAAGAACGAACATGTGCTCTCTCACAATCAAATTGTACAGTACTTGATAATCCTTTACTTCACTGCCCTTCACTCAACCATACAGTGCCTTGAAAAAGGAGTCCACACAATCCACCCTGGGCTGAAGTGTCAGCTACAGGCTGTCCCTAAACTTCTGCCTGTTCTTCTCTGGGGTGAGGCCATTCTTCCTGACAAGGGTGTCTTTCATGGGTGATATCTCATCCTGTCTCTCTTATCTAAGGCCAGTAGGGCGTCCATCCCCTTGCTAGGGATGTGGTTCCAGATGCTAACCCCCAAATCCTCCTCAAGGGCCTTATGAATCTGCAAAGCCACCTCATATGCTCAAGCCACTTGTCAATGCGCCCCCAACAACCAAGTTGGGCACCAGACCTTTGTGAGAATATGGACACTCTTGTCTGCAGAGGGCATGGTGGCAATGTGGCCACCATCACTGCTGGGCACTGCCTGCCTGCCTGGCCTTGGGACCCAGCTCCTTAAGGCTACTCTTGTAGTGTAGTTCATATATTCCCAATAGGCTCTGCGCATTGGAATAATATATCCTATAGATTTGACGTAGGACTGAGGTCAAATAGGTCTCTATCGAATATATTAGACTTAATTGTTAATGCCAGCTAGCTAGCTCGAATAAACAAGAAGGGATTAGTTTCTGACAACTGCATAAACATGACAACTTTGTTTCCCCAAGATATAACGTATCTTCAGAGTCGTGGAAACAATAGATAGATATTTTACTCAGTCAATCGTGCATGCTTCGTTTCATCAGAGGTGCAGAGAAATAGAGAGACGGGCATTTTCAATAAAAGGATTTATTGAACAGTCTTCTTTCTCATGCAAAAGAAATGAACTGCTACAATCGTAATACTTATTGTAAAGTATAATGCGTACAGCAAGAAGACTATTATAAAATAATACTGTAAAAGCATGGTATGGTTTCTAAGCCATAAAATACATACAAAGCTAAAAGTACTCAACTGGTGCTTCTAAAATACGCCTACCCCAATGTACCTAACCTAGGTCTAGTAAGAGGGAATAAGTATAGTGTAGCATAGGTTTAGTTTCTTTACTAAGAATCTATCCAAGATTTCTCTTAGGGTCTAATCAGCTCCGTACCTTGGTTTTAGAATGAAGGAGGTCTGGTATCTCTGTCTCGGGACTCGATTTCCCAACACCCCACGAGGGGAGCTTGGAAACACTGGAGCTGGATTCTCGGCGAGAGAAAGGCAGCTTCTCTGTCAGTGCGTCAGCCGGAGGGTCGGCTTCCTTCGGCACATGCTGTAGTGAGCTGCGTCGGGCAAATAGATAGTCGAGCTGCTCTGAAACACTGTGTGTTTTCTAGGGCAAGTGTAGCATATTTATACCTTAAAGGTGCCTAGTTTGACATAAAGTCGGACATAATAACGTCACCAAAGAACCCCAAGGAAATAGTAGTTCTTTGAAAACTCTATGATTTATAGGACAAATTAATATTCTAGCAAGGGGATGTCCCTGACTGCTAAAGCCGAGTTTCCAAGAAATCGTTGTGGCTTTTTGGAACAAGTGGAAGTAGCCATGCCTGTATTTGGACTGCATGGGCTATGTCTAAATATGGGTATGATGTCTATGCCTATATAAGGGCAATGTGAATTGTACCTAAATAAGGGCATGAATCGGTAAATTACGCTTGGATTCTGAAACGCTACACAACACCCACTCTACTATATTTTGTTCGATATTACTAAATTCATAGCCTTTTTAAACATATCTAAAGCATGATGTGTAAAAATCCCTCCCAAAATACATAAAACGCATTTGAAATGGTTGTACACGAAAATGAGAATTTGTGCTGTACGCATTGTAAAAAGCAATATTTTCATTCAAAAGCATATAGTATGACATTGGAAATGCTATCCGAATGAATCAGGAAATTACATTTACGAAATAGCTCTTAAATACAGAAGAAAAAGTCAAGACCATTTCATGACAGAATGTATATTGTTTAGGTCGTGGACAAGGTCAAATATTGTCACTTGGGAGTCTGTCAAAGAATTCTTGTTTTCTGAGAATAGTTCTACTTTAAGCAGATTACATTGTGCCAAAAAAAAAAGTTCAATTTTGGAAAGAGTCAAATTGCATAACATAGAGTTCTGAAGTTGGAAGTTTTGTTTTGAAAAATGAAGGTCGAATACAGAGTCCCATAGAACGCTGTGTGCTAACTTCAAAAATCATTCTTCGTGTTAGGAGAAAACATAAACTTTTCTAAGCTGGTAAAGAAATCGTCTACCACTGTAGGTGAAAGTTAGACCACTTCATTAAGTAAATCGATTGCACAAAAAAGTGAAGCATCGCCGTCAGCGCCAGCCGCGTTAGCAATGTTCCAAGGAGATGGAGATGGTACCTGTGTGCCTGTCGATCCACGTATCTCACCGTCAGCAGATTGCGTCTGCGAGAACTCAATGAATGCTGTCATCAGGGTTGGTAGCTGCTGGGGCAACACGATGCATGAGCCGTTACCGGGCCAAGCAAAGTATCAACATCCGTTGGCAGTGCTGATAGAAGGGTTAGACAGATGTCCAACACGCATTCTTCTCTACATAGCAGGCATCATAGAACAGGTAAGATGCAATCTTGCCAGATTGGTCAGAATGATAGATACCACGTGGTATTCAGATCTCTCAAATGAGCCAAGCCCAAGATCTGTATCATGAGCACACAACACTTAATTGCCAGGAGAGTATTTTCTAAGGTAATCTAGGTGTCGCTGCTGTTGACTGGACTTGCCATATCGGAGCAAAAGGAACAAGAATAGTATTCCTGCTACGAGTCCCAAAATGAGAGGCAGGCTGCCAAACACAGAGTGCACGAAGTTTGGACAAATGCCTAGGGCTGCTTCAATAGGTGCTAACAGTCCTGAAAAAACTGTCTTAAATACATGTGCAATACCACTTGTATCAGACATGTTTAAGATACAACCTAACATTTCTGCAAAATGTATTGGGCAGTTTGTGGATAAAAGGGCATGTATCTCTGTAGAGGACCTTGCAACTTGTAGATCATACGTTTCTTTGGACGAGGTCAGTGGCACAGTTTTTTGTAAAACAATGGCTTTTATTCTGATTAAAGTATCAATTCGTATAGAAGAGATGTTCAGTGAAGGCCATAACGGCGACTCTCCGTCTGTCTTAGCTTTTGGAAACAATACTTGCATACAACAAGTGACCCTGGCTGACACAGTTACGAGATAGGCTATTCCTGGCATCATTCCACAACAGCTGTGATCATTCAACGTTATGTAGCTCCCGTTAAAAAGCTGCCTAAAAATTGGATCTATCACTGCAGCTGGAGAACCTTGCAGGTGGCAGGATAAGTTGGTCGAAGAACCATTGCAGGCTCCGTGTAAGTTGATTCCCTGTCATAAAAGTGTACCGTTTAGTGCGCTTTTGCAGTTTGTACCACTAAGAAATACCTCTTTTCCCCCACTCCAAAATCTGTGTGTGTATATTAATTCCTAGGTTGACTTTATATATTCCTTACCCAACCTTCCATACACGCCTGCTGGTATCTGTTTCAAACAATATTGAAAGTGGAAAATCGTGACAGGCAGAGTAATTGTCCCATGTATTATCCATTCTGTTGCAGGTTTTTCCGAAACAGTTTATGGTAATCTTTCCAGTTTTTCAATGCTCAGCACCGTATAGTCTGCTCCTCTTTGTGCCAAAGTGATTTGTTTATCTATAAGGTTAAATACAGAAAACAATGACGTGGTGTTGATTAGACGCCATGGCACGTATCCAGAACGGAGATTTTGTAACGTCCAGCCTAAAAGCATTATAGGACGTAATTGTGGCTGTCCATGCTGTAGCATGAGCAAGTCCTGCTCCATTATGTCTATGGCAGAGGAATGCCATGCTGTCCAAAGAGTGAATTCTGGATGACAGAGTCATGGTGAAACCAGATAAGTTTTTTCAAGTTGCTGAAAAAGTTCTGTTACTTTTTTTAAAAAAGTTTTATTTGCTGGCTTCGTTTCGGGCTCACTGGGATCTTCTGAAAACTTTTCAAAGTTAATGAAATAGCCAAAGGCAGTTCTGTCAATTGTTGGTATTGCATCAGGATTACTGGAAATCACTGGGGTTACCGGATCCCTTGTCATGTTAGTATAGTCAGATGCTACATCATTGTAGACAGGAGTGTCTTGACGAACTGTTGTTTGGGTCTCAAGAGGCACAAGTTCCAACTTCCATTGCTTTATTGCATAGTCCTTCTTTTCTTACTGCAGATTCTTCAAAGTTGATGAGTCTCTCAGTTTGAACCTCTTGGACAGTAGCAAGATTTGGTCTTCTGCTACATCTTTGGAGTCCACTTGGCCTACTACTTATTTTCGGCCACATGATGTGGTTTTACCAGATCGATGGACATAAACCTGGTCTCCTTTCTTCCAGCAAGGGGCGGCAGTAACACTGTCCTTGATCCGTGGATTGCTAGCACAGGTACTGGTTTTCTGTAAGAAGGCCCAAATTCCGTCTTATCCGCGATCTTTTCTCAGACTAGATCCCCAATCTTTGGAATCCAGACAGGCCTTGCCGGGACGGGTGGTCCTCATTCAGTGGTCGTTGGCTTCTGCAATGTGTTACTTAGACTTCTCCTTGTTTCATTTAAGTCCTGCAAAACAGCCAAACGGTCTTTGATATCAAAAAGATTTTTTGTTCCACCACTTAAGTGTGATGATCGAGATCCTGGACAAGCATTCTAGTACCAAAAAGGATTTCATATGGAGTGATTCCACCCAGAGAATTTCTTGGCAGATTATTTGAACTACGTTGGACACTTATTAGATGTTTGACCCACCCGTCACCCGAGCCTAATACCCTAGCTGTTGTAGATTGCTTTATGTCTCAGTTTTTTCTTTCCACTACAGAATTTCCCTCAGGATGGAATGGACTCGAATACCGCAATGCAACGCCCATATTGGCCATGGCCTCCTTGTAAGCTCGAGAGCTAAATGCAGGACCCTGGTCAGAATGTAGCTGTCAGGAATGGTCTAGACTTTTACCTAACATCGATTAAAACCCCTCATCATTTGGTTCCTGCAATCACAAGGTTGCTTTGTCACACGTTCAGATGGACGCAACTAGTGGCAAAATTCCGACACAAGATGGAGGTAGCTACTTCCAATGCTTCAGATTTCTCTGCTGGTCAGCGTTCCAGTCTTGCTTGATGACGCGCTGGAGCAGGGAATTTGATGCGCGAGCGAGATAACCGCTGCGCACTTCAACTGTAATTCCCTGAGAGACGGTAGCCTCACCGTGCTCTTTGAACTTTCTGAACCGCTTCTTGCGGTAATTGCCAGCCTGTCATTACAGATACCTCTGGTGTTCAGTCACCCCGTTTTGTTAACTTCTTGAAGGCAGCGTTTTTCCTTGTAGCCGCTCAAATCCCAGTCAGCTGTAAGGCGGACCCGACGGCGTTTTCCCTTTGAGCGCATTTCAGCGATGACAGCGCTCGCATTCCTGTGACGTCGGCGCTTGCATTCCAGTGTTGACTGCGCTGTTTCATCTCAAGCCGTCTCAGAGATTCAACTGAATTTTTTCTTCGGAGAGCGCAATCCAGGGCAGACAGCGCTATTCCAGTCACACCGTTCAGAGCTGCAGCAGAATAGCCCGGTAAGATTGTTCCTTGATTTACCGGCTGGACTTTCGTGTGTTTCACCAATGGAGAACTCTTACAGCATCTGACTAAGACAACGTAATCATTTTGAGAGGAGTTCCGGAGCATATAGTCTCTGGCTAAAACTGTGTTGGTGTCTATAGTTTTGATGTTCCAAAGACTTTATTGCAGTGTCAGTAATTCCAGATATAGTGGTTGTGAAATCTTCTGAGTAAGGCTTCTGTGTTCAATCATCTCAAGGCTCTGGAACATTGGCATCAGTTAATCGTTCTACAAGCAGGTTCCTGAATGTAGATAGAAATATATATATATATTTTTGCTTACCAACTCTACTCATCAGTTATACCTTCTTTCCTACGGAGAACTGTTGATTCCTAAAACACCATTTCAAAGCCAAGCAGTATCAGCTCCTAGTCCATATCTCAGTCCCTTCCACAGCCTTAAAGACTCTTTGATTAATCTCCAGAGAATCAGCTAGTGTCTATCCAGCGTTTGAGTCATTACAGAGAGAGGCTTATGTACACACTCAGTCAGGTAACCCTAAGGTTTTAGAGTAAAGTACAGTCTAGCTAAAATTCCGATGTTGTGAGAATGTAGTAATGGTTTGTTAACTCTTGCAGGTGAACTACCATATTCTGAAGAAGAAGGAAGTCACCAGTGTGTCAGTCTCTCTTGTTTGTCATCCACTTCCCCTTTCCCCCTCGCCTCTGGATTCAGAGAAATCTGGTTCAGTTGTGAAAGGGAGTTGGGAAATTAGCGTCACTCTTCAGCCAGGCGTCTCTACGGAAATCTGGAATTTCAGGTACTTGCCCTTTGACAGATTGAAGTGCCCGCAGTTGCCTTCCGTCTGGGCGTCATGGCTGAAGGTTTAGATTTGAAAGCACTGGGCTCAATTTTGGAAGGTTTACAAAAACAGTTGAGTGAGACTAGAGAGGAGGTTAAAAAATCTAATCAGGAGACTGGTTATCTGCGTCAGCGGCTTAATGAACTTACTATTAGTCCTAGTCCACATTTTGGTGGTCAGAGGTCCCAAACATTCAGTCCTTCCCCTTCGTCCTCAGAACTTACTACTCAGGTAGTGCATGCAATGTCCCCGACAATTCCTTTAGCTCCGCCTGAAAGATTTCTGGGAGACCCAAACAAGGCACAGGTATTTGTTACTCAATGCTCTTTGCATTATCTGTGCAAACCAATAATTTTTAAAGAAGATCAATCAAAAGTGGCTTTCATGCTGTCTTACCTGAGTGGCGATGCTGCGGCTTGGTCAATGCCGTTGGAGTCTTTTGTAGTTCTTTCTGTAATTGAACGACTTGTTCCCAAAGCAACTTATGCTTGATTGTGCTACCTTTTGCATCTTTGAAACCATTTTGAACCCAGTTCTGCAAGCATTCATTGTAAAATTGAACACAGTAATACGAATCGCACACTATGAGTGTGGGGAATTCGTGATCAGTATTTTCAAGTGCCATCTTTAAAGCCTGTAGTTCAGCTCGCTGAGCTGTACAGACTCCAAGAGATTGAGGTTTTGTGACCATAGGTCGGAATTTACCATCGCGCCAGCGACCTTTAACGATCGCGCATGCAGCACTGTAAGCTTGTTTACCCCCAATTGCGGGCTGTGCTGATTCGTCTATATAAATTATACATTCGTACTGTTCTAGACGCAGAATCTCAGTGGTCAGAGGACATTCTTGTTCGTATTGTACAAATTCTTGTGTGTTCAAGTAGGGGTCAAAAACGTATTCAACGTCTGTTGCAGCAAGAGAGTTAACCCATTGTATCCATATCGGATGTAAAGCCTTTACATTCAGAATGCTTGCTTTTGTCACTGCTTCTAAAGCAGGTACAGGAGTAACGACCATCATACGTTTTCCCTGTGCAAGAGCTCTCTATTTTGCTACTGCGGTTTGAACTTCTGTCAGAATTTTTCCTGTTGAAGTGAATTTCATTTCAGCTTGTGTGTACAAGTGTGATTTGCAAGCAATTGGTACTTTTTCACCTTCATTAAAAGTTAAGTATGTGAATCCGCATCTTCCAGGGATGATTCGAATTACAAGGTTGCGTAAGTTTACGTGTGTCTGTAAATGTGTTGTTGCTAACATGTCTGTTTGCACTGAACGCAAAATTTCTGTGTGTTTTTGAGTCCAATTAGTTGTTTTAAAATCAGGTTTGATTAATTCGTAGAGAGGTTTAACCCTCTATGCGTAGTTTAGAATGTAAGTTCTTCCGAAATTCAGGAAACCTAGAATTGACTGTACGTTTTTCAGCATTTTCGGAGGTTGGAGCAGCGCACATTTTCCTAAAAAATTGGCTGCCAGGCTTTTGCCTTCACTTGATAACTCGTATCCTAGAAAAAGGACGTTGAGGTGGGCAATTCTCGATTTTTTAAAGTTGAATTTGTACCCTTCAGAGGCAAAGCCTAGTATTATGGTATTCACTCTGTTCAAGTGCCTATCCAAGTCATCGTCTGTTAGATAGATGTCATCGACATAAGATAATGCCTCATCATCATATGTTTGTAGTAACTCTGTTACTCTGGCTGAAAATTAAATGACATGAAATGACTACGCACTTGTATAGCGCACGGCTACCCGTAGGCATCTCGGCGCTTGTATGAATACCGCCGAGGAACCCTTCCTGGCCTTTCCCTGTGAGGAGCCCACTGGTATCAGCTGTTTCAACTTGATTGTGCTCATTCAAGTCCACTGTCTCCAGATGATCCTTCAAGATCTTGAGAGCTATGGTGACTTCTGCTGTGCTGTCCAGCATTGTCTGGGCCCCCTCCCCGTTCTTGAGTTGTGTCCTCAAGATCCTTGGCATGTCTGATTTTTAGACCTGCTACCTTCTTTTTGGTGAATTGAGCTTTCTTATTTTTTGGAACGTGTTGATTGTCTTTGGACTTCATGCGTTCTTTCTTGTGTTCTGACCGTCCTCTTCTTTCCGATTTCTGTGAGGAAGTCTGAAAGGTATGAGAGGAACGTGTATCAGTATCTTGATATCTATCAGGTTTCCTCAAATTATCCCTGTTCCTGAGGTTATACCTCTTTTCAGAGGGCTCCTTTTGAGGATACCTACCTCTGGATTGAGAACGCTTCTCTTTAGGAAGGGACTGTTTAGTATTTTCCCACTTCTTTTTAGGAGTGGTGAGAGTGTTTTTAATAAAGACCTTTTCAGGATTTTCTGTTAGTTGGGGTTTGACTGGTTTCCCACCCAAACTATCTCTACCTAGTTCTTCATAGGACTTTTCAATAATTCTGGCCAGTTCATATGGTTGCTCAGTTACATCAAATTCTCTTAATTTTTGGCGGATCGCCACCGATGCTGCTTCACCTTTAATATTAGCTAATATTATAGCTGAGACCTGTTTGAAATCTTTCAGTAATTTCATACCCAGATTCAAAGCAGGCTCTGCCCCGTATTCATTTTGAATCTGTTTCTGGTATCACTGACATAGACAGAACACCATGTATTTTTGAGTAGATTACAGCAAAGACTGTCCCTGGCCCAGTGCATCATCGGAACAGGGCAGACTAAACTACCAAGCCAATTCTTCACCAGAAAGGAGACAAGCTACCGGGGACCGGTTTCTGGCATTTCAGCCGTCTTCGGCCCGGCTTGCTTGAATTCTGATGGTGCAGTGAGAAAGGGACTCATGTCTGAGTATACCCTGCCACACCTATAGTGGCCAAAAACGATACAGAAAAGGGGGTGGTGATGAACAGAGTGTCTGAATTAAGCAGACCACTCTTACCCAGTCCAAAGATCAGGGCTTGATCCATCACCGTTATTTATCTCACTGCACCATCCCAGCTCAGAACCTGGCTATATGCAAATCAGTCTGTCCCTGGCCCAGTGCATCATGGGAACAGGGCAGACTAAACTACCAAGCCAATTCTTCACCAGAAAGGAGACAAGCTACCGGGGACCGGTTTCTGGCATTTCAGCCGTCTTCGGCCCGGCTTGCTTGAATCCTGATGGTGCAGTGAGAAAGGGACTCATGTCTGAGTATACCCTGCCACACCTATAGTGGCCAAAAACGATACAGAAAAGGGGATGGTGATGAACAGAGTGTCTGAATTAAGCAGACCACTCTTACCCAGTCCAAAGATCAGGGCTTGATCCATCACCGTTATTTAACTCACTGCACCATCCCAGCTCAGAACCTGGCTATATGCAAATCAGTCTGTCCCTGGCCCAGTGCATCATGGGAACAGCCAAACTAAACTACCAAGCCAATTCTTCACCAGAAAGGAGACAAGCTACAGGGGACCGGTTTCTGGCCAGGGTCAGACTAATTTGCATATAGCCAAGTTCTGAGCTGGGATGGTGCAGTGAGCTAAAAAACGGTGATGGATCAAGCCCTGATCTTTGGACTGGGTAAGAGTGGTCTGCTTAATTCAGACACTCTGTTCATCACCACCCCCTTTTCTGAATCATTTTTGTCCACCATAAGCGTGGAAGGGTATACTCAGATGTGAGTCCCTAGCTCATTGCACCATCAGGATTCAAGCAAGCCGGGCCGAAGACGGCTGAAATGCCAGAAACCGGTCCCCGGTAGCTTGTTTCCTTCCCAGTATAAGAATTGGCTTGGTAGTTTGGTCTGCCCTGTTCCCATGATGCACTGGGCCAGGGTCAGACTAATTTGCATATAGCCAAGTTCTGAGCTGGGATGGTGCAGTGAGCTAAAAAACGGTGATGGATCAAGCCCTGATCTTAGGACTGGGTAAGAGTGGTCTGCTTAATTCAGACACTCTGTTCATCACCACCCCCTTTTCTGAATCATTTTTGTCCACCATAAGCGTGGAAGGGTATACTCAGATGTGAGTCCCTAGCTCATTGCACCATCAGGATTCAAGCAAGCCGGGCCGAAGACGGCTGAAATGCCAGAAACCGGTCCCCGGTAGCTTGTTTCCTTCCCAGTATAAGAATTGGCTTGGTAGTTTGGTCTGCCCTGTTCCCATGATGCACTGGGCCAGGGTCAGACTAATTTGCATATAGCCAAGTTCTGAGCTGGGATGGTGCAGTGAGCTAAAAAACGGTGATGGATCAAGCCCTGATCTTTGGACTGGGTAAGAGTGGTCTGCTTAATTCAGACACTCTGTTCATCACCACCCTTCTTTTCTGAAGCATGACATATTGAAGCAATTGTCTATGTATTTTGATTAATTGTTTTAGTTGAACTAATAGTTCTGCACCTGACATTTTGTCAATGGTAGGATGTGGTGTATAGCTGGCTAATACCGGCCATGTTGCTCCTGGTCTACCTAGTGGACCGAGTCTGGTAATGTGATTTTGATGTTGTAGGGTGCCTTTAAACCAGAGCGCCTCTCTTGGTATGTTATTGGAATTGCAACATCCTCGAAAGGAGTGTATTCGGCTGGAGGTTCCTCTACTTTGTAAAAGTGGAGCACATGTGTTTCTGGATTTGCTTCAGGGAAGACCATCCATGAATAGAATACCTCTGTCTGCCGATATTCATGTGCCTCTATGACAAAAATTACCCTACCACCTCTTGATGATAGGCCATTTGTTATAAGCTTTATAGTGATGGTTTTCCTTAAGTTTTCCAGGATGATTATAGCATTCGGTCGGTTTCTTGGAAACCTGTAACGTTAAAGACTGCTGGATTTACTGCAGCCCCTCAGTTCCCGCTTTCAGCCATTTTGTTGACTGAAAGTTCGCAGAGCAAGTTTCAAGGAAACGAAGATAAGGTGCACAATATTGTAAATGTAATTTGGATTTCTATAGCGCCTATCACCCAGGGGTCTCTAAGCGCTGTACGAATACCGCTGTGGAACCGTTCCTGGTCTGTTCCTGTGAGGTGTCCACTCCTGGGCACCCCCAAGGTGAAGCCAGGCATCCTAGCGTTGTTAGGGCCGGTGTGGAGATTAAGCAAGCTATTGCCCAGAGTTGCAGAGTGGAACCCATGATTAGAGTAGGCACCGAGGCAAGAATTATCGGGTCCGAGGACATTGAGCCCAAGACCCTGCCGCAACGGGGATTGAACCCTGGTCCGGACCAGACCTCTGCCTCAGGGTCTGCCGCTCTAATCGGTGAGCCACACTTCTCCACTATTTTGGAACACTGTATCCTTCAACGTTGAACAAACCAAAAACTAATACATAGGATTTTCGTCCTACTCAGTTATGGCAGATATTTTATCATTTTACCCACTCCAGACGTCTATTGGAGTATTTTACAGGAAAAAGGGGTCTCTGAGAAAAGCACAACTGAGTTACTCTAGTATCCAGCGTTAAATTAGTGTCTTACCAAACTTTGGGCACCATGTAGTATAGTTCCTATATTCCCAATAGGCTCTGCACATTGGAATAATATATCCCATAGATTTGACGTAGGACTGAAGTTGACTAGGTCTCTATCGAATATATTAGACTTAATTGTGAGTGCCAGCTAGCTCAGAGGTCACTAGAAACTTTCTCAAATAAACAAGAAGGGATTCGTTTCTGACAACTGCATAAACATGACAACTTTGTTTCCCCAAGATAAAATGTATCTTCAGAGGCGTGGAAACAATAGATAGATATTTTACTCAGTCAATCGTGCATGCTTCGTTTCATCAGAGGTGCAGAGAAATAGAGAGAAGGGCGTTTTCAATAAAAGGATTTATTGAACAGTCTTCTTTAAAGTCGGACATAATAACATCACCAAAGAACCCCAAGGGAATGGTAGTTCTGTGAAAACTCCATGATTTCTAGGACAAACTAATATTCAAGCAAGGGGATGTCCTTGACTGCTGCAGCCAAGTTTTCCAAGAAATCGTTGTGGCTTTTTGGAACAAGTGGAAGAAGCCATGCCTGCACTTGGACTGCATGGGCTATATCTAAATATGGGTATGATGTCTATGCCTATATATGGGCAATGTGAATTGTACCTATATAAGGGCATAAATCGGTAAATTACGCTTGGATTCTAAAATGCTACACAACACTCTTGTGAGCTGACAGCTCTAAAGCAATTCTTTCCTTCATGGCAAATTTTGTTTGTTCTGCCACCATGGCTAACCTATTTTCCTTCACCCTGTTCGGGGGTAAAGCATCAAGCATGCGAAAGGAGTTGGCCTAATGGCTTGGGGAATCGACCTCGAATTTGGGAACTGGGTTCGAGTCTCGGCAATGACGCTGAACATCCTGTGATTCTGGGCAAATCACTTAATCTCCCCGTTCATAACAAAAAGGAATGTGCCCTCATGTAATGCAACTGGTGCTATGTAAAGCACTCTGATACCCGATTCGGGTCAAGTTTGCGCTATATAAACTTCTGTAAAAAAAAAAAGATGCCAGGTCAGACAGCTTAATATCTGCAGCCTCTGTTTTTCAGAACAAACATGTGCTCAATATTGAAAACCATACTATGTATGTTTTTCTATCAAGTCGATGTGTTGGTCTATGGGAACACCAGACAGCAACGTGATGAAAGTCTCATAAAGGTGTCACCAAATCAATATCTCCTCGGACAGACCTATACAGTCCTCAATTCTGATAATTAGGCTAAGGAACATCCAATGGCCTTGGTGACCTTAGATTGGGGAGGAGTTAGGTGTTGGGATCTTCTGCTATCCGTATATATTATGTGTTTAGAAATTATTCTGAGTACTCAGCCTGGGCTGTGGTAGAAAAGAAAACCCATGCAGCAATGCTGGGAATACCTGAATGAGTGTGTGTGAAAACCAGAGTACAAAGTATAACCCAAGGTGAAAAAGTGGGGTTGGAGCCTGAAATTATGGACCAACCTTGCAAGAGAAAGGGCAGGATGTCTGGAAAACCAGCTTCAAAACATAAACAAGACCAAGCCCACTCTCCTCAGGGAGAAGTCTTGTCAACCGCAGAGGGAAGTGAACCTCAGGAGCTTGTGCCTTACACAGCAGAGCTCTTAGGCCCAGGGGGACCCTCTGGGAAAGATCTGTGCCATGGGCAGAGAACCTGTCCCACTCTTGAAAACCTGAGGCAGCAAGCTGCTGATCAGGAAAAGGAATGTTTCAGTGGTTCCCACAGGACCTATTGGGAGGAGGGACTCCTGTACACCGAGGCCAGAGACCCCAAACCTGGTGCCACTAGGAGAGTGATAGTGTCTCAGTGGTTTAGAGAGTGTCTCCTAAAATTGGCCCATGACATTCCCCTGGCTAGGCATCTTGGACAGACAAAAACCTGGAGTAGGTTAGTTAACTACATCTACTGGCCAGGATTTTCCCAGAAGGTGAAGGTGTTTTGCAACTTCTGTGCCACCTGTCAGGCTAGTAGCAAGACAGGTAGTTACCTGAAGGTCTCCTTTATTCCGTCTCCAGTGGCTGGGGTACCCTTTGAAAGGGTAGAAATTGACACTGTTGGACCCCTTGAGCCCCCAACAGGGATGTGCACCAGGGAACACATTTATTCTGGTGGTAGTGAAATATGCCACCAGGTATCCTGAAGCAATTCCCCTAAGGAGCACCTCTGCACCTGCAGTGGCCATGCCCCTCCTTGGAATTTTTACTAGTGTTGGCTTTCCTAAGAAAGTAGTATCAGACAAAGGTACAAACTCCATGTCTGCATACTTGAAACACGTGTGTGCTGAGTATGGGGTGACCTATAGGTTTACTACACCATACCTTCCACAGACAAATGGGTCTGGTGAAAGATTTAATAAGACCCTAAAAGGCATGATTGGTGGACTCCCTGAAATACTCAGAAGGAGATGGGATGTCTTACTTCCCTGCCTGCGGTTTGCTTACATTGAGGTGCCACAAAAGGGAGTAGGGCTGTTCCCCTTTGAACTTTTGCTTGTACACCCTGTAAGAAGAACCCTCTGTCTTCTTAAGGAAGGTGGGAGAGACCCTCCAAAGCAAGGCATTGTGGATAATGTGCTTGTCTTTCTTTTGTTTAATGGTGGCTGAGACATGAAGAAAGCAAACAAAAACCTTCAGGCCAGCCTAGAGCTCCCGAAGCTCTGGTATGACCAAAATGCTACCATGGTAGAGTTCCAACCAGGGCAGAAGATGTAGGTTTTGGAGCTTGTGGCACCTAGGACCCTCCAGGACAAATGGACTGGGCCATACCCTATCCTTGAGAGAAAAGGGGAGGACCCCTATTTAGTTGACCTTGGCACATGTAGAAACCCTGACAGGGTGATACATGTAAATCGCCTTACGCCCTGCAATGATAGGGCTTATGTGACCATGCTCATGGTTACAGGTGAGGAACAGGATGCAGAGAGTTAGTCACTCACCGATCTTCTTTCACCCAACCTTAAAGTTGGGTCACTTTATAAAGTGCTATTTTCAGACACCCTCATTGCCCAACAGAAGACTGATTGCAGACATGTCCTAAACCAGTTTGCTTAGATATTTTCCTTGACCCCTGGTCAGACTAACTGGTGTACACATTATGTGGACACTGGTGACAGCCTACCTGTAAAAATCAAAATATACAGGCAGTCTGATCATGTCAAAGAAAGCATCAAAGCTGAGATAAGCAGGATGTTGGAGTTGGGAGTCATTGAACTCTCAAAGAGTCATTAGGCCAGCCCAGTTGTGTTAGCCCCCAAGCCTCATTCCCAGGAGGGAAAGAAAGAAATGAGGTTTTGTGTGGACTGTAGGGGCCCCAATGCAGTCACAAAAACTGATGCACATCCAATTCCAAGAGCGGATTAGCTTATTGACAGGTTGAGGGCAGCCACATATCTGAGTACCTTTGATGTCACATCAGGGTACTAGCAGATAGGTCTGACCCTTGAAGCAAAATAAAAATCATAATTTTCCACTCCAGATGGGCACTTCCAGTTGCCCTTTGGTTTGAAAAATGCCACTGCCCCCTTTCAGAGGTTGGTAAATAAAGTACTTTCTGGATTGGAATACTATAGACCAGCTTATCTTGAGGGTATTGCTGTCTTTAGATTTACCTGATAGGATCATCTGATCCACCTCCAAAGATCCTGGAGGATCTCCAAGTACAGGCCTCACTATCAAGTCAAGTAAGTGTCATATAGGGCAGGGCAAGTTGGTATACTTGGGCCACCTTGTAGTTGAAAACCAAGTTCAGCCGTTAAAGCCCAAGATCCAGACAATTCTGGATTGGGCAGCTCCAATCACCCAGACCCAAGTCAGGGCATTCCTTGGCTTGACTGGGTACTACAGGAGGTTTGAATAGGGATATGGGTCCATTATGCCCCCCCCCCCCCACACAGGATTGACCTCTAAGAAAATGCCCAAAAATGTAAACTAGAAAGTGAGCTGTCAAAAGGATTTTGACACCTTGAAAGAAGGAATGTGCTCAGCACCCATTGCAGATTACTCCAAGCAGTGCATAGTGCAGACAGATGCCTCTAAACACGGGATAGGAGTGGTTCTACCCCAGACCAATGATGATGGCCATGACAACTTATTGCTATTATAAGCAGGAGGCTTCTCCTCAGAAAGCAGCATTGGAGTACCATAGAGAGGGAAGCCTTTGCTGTGGTTTGGTCCCTGAAGAAGTTGAGACTATACCGGTTTAGTTCTCACTTCCTTGTCCAAACTGACCACAGACCTCTTCCAGATGAAAGGAGAAACCCCCAAATTGTTAAGGTGGTCCATATCTCTACAGGAATGGCCTTCATAGTGGAACACAGACCTGGGACTGACCATGTCAATGCAGATGGCTTTTCTAGGTTCTCCCACTTAAAAGATGAAGACTCTCTAGGGAAAGGTTAGTCTTATCCTCTTTCATTTGGAGGGGCATGTAGGAAGGTGCCTCGCTTTTCATGGATATGCCCCCACTTTTTGTGGGATGTGATTTCGAACTGTAAGTGCATTGGGTCCCTGCTAACCTGGTTCCCAGCACCAGAACTCTTTCCCAAACACTGAACCACAATTGGCACAACTTCAACTACCACTGTAAGTCCAAAGTCAATGGTACCCCTGGTATCTAGGGCACTGGTACTGAAGAAGGTCCTCTGGGGCTGCAGCACTGGTTGTTCTACCCCAGATGTGCCCCTACAATACCAGTCTATTCTGGGATGTTGTAAGTGCACAGGGAAGCCATGAAAAGTGCATGGGCTGGATACTTGTCAACACAACTTTCCTAGCTCCATGATGGCTTCACAGATTTATAAGGTGTTTGATACTAGACATTCTGTTTTAATAAATACTCACTGATGCCAATGGTGAATTTATTACTAAATTCAAACAGGTGACCTTTATAGAGGGCCCCTTAACCCCTTAACCCCTTCCATGCTCATGACGGAACGGTTCCGTCATGAGCGTCAGTTGGCCTGTGCTCATGACGGAACCGTTCCGTCATGGTTCCATAGGTTCTTTAGAACCTTCAGCACCGCAGCGGAATTCGCGCAGCGCTGAAGGGATTAAAGCCTACCAAGCACTGGTGTGGTTCCCAACTTGTTTTCTCCAGCTTGCCACCACCAGACATGTTTCTGACCTCATGGTGAGAGCCAGTGCTCTCAGAGGACAGAGACAAGGCCTGCTCTCGGCGTAGATGCTTCACACCACCTCCAGGACTAGATGGCCTTCTTGGACGGGAAGCCTAAAAGGTGATGCTGCCTTTGAAATCAAACCCAGGTACCTCCAGATAGTGGAGGAAACCTGGCCCCCTTATCTGCTCTAGTTTCGGCAGGAGGAAAGGAGGGAAATTAGTTAGATTAGGAGGAGGTCCCCACTTAGCCTACACCACCCATAGGGCAGGGCAGGTGATGTGAACTCCTCTCCTGAAATTCCACCATCTTAGGATAGTGGAAAAATACCCTCTCAGGGCTAGAGTAGTGCCACTTCCCACAGGAAGTGGTCACTAGAAGGTGTAGACACCCTAAACGTATGTAGCCCATTGGCTACAACATGTCTCCCCTTGTAACTGCCCTAAATTCAGTATTTAGATGGCACCCCGAGACTTGAACATCAGAGTCGACGGACAAGAGAAGACCAAGCGTAAGAATACCAGCTGCTCGGGAACTGAAGCCCTGCTGCATTGAAAAAGGTGCTAAACCCTGCCTACTGCTCCCAGGACTCCACAATCGCTGCTGCTGCGTCGTCCTGAAACCGGAAAGGACTCCAAGAACCCCGGATCACCTCCAGCCTTCAAGAAATCACCAAAAAGCTCCCTTGGAGTGAAGGTATCACTCACCTGCACATCAGACACACCTATTCCATGAAATCCAGTTTGTCAACGTGTTCCTTCCCAACAATCTCTACACATCACCAAAGCAAGAAAAGGTACAACAGCTCCGGAAGGTCAGATCTGTCTCCTCACCAAGTTTGGAGACACCAGAGCCTACCGGAGCTGCGGTGTACAAATATCCGGGCACCGGACAACCAACAGCAAACACCAAGAAGAAGAGTCCAACCTGGGCTCCTAGTGACACCTCTCTGATGTTTATGGTCAAATTCATGGTGTTTGCTGCCGATTCATTGGAGAAGACGTGGTTTGCATCCTACATCTTCAATACTAACTACAACTCCCAGTGGCCCATGAATAACATCAGCAGATCTTGCGGAGGCACCTTTCAGAGCCTAATAGAAGATTAATTTCAACACGCGTGAAATGGAATTAACATTGTGTTGGATATGAAATAACATTTTCCTGATGCAGCTTACAGTTGATGAGTGATATCTTTGTGATATTTACCTCTTAAGTTTTGGAGAGTTAGTTAGTTTTTTTTCCACTGTTGTGATATTAAAAGGGGGGTCTTGCTGTTACCTAATGAACCACGAAAGGTGGGAGTACATTAATGCCTTCCAAAAAATAGGAATACTCTAAATGTGGTTATCCATGCAGCACAATGCTTTTCTTTTCATTTCTTAGCAGATGAATGTGGTGTGTGATTTAACTCAACCCCCCCTGTGATGCAAGATCATTTGGTTTTTGTGGTGGGTAAAACTGGTGTGTGTATGTGTGCAAGGTTGCAGGATTGCGTAAGCCATATAACTGAATTAGGTTTCTTATTCTTAGAGAGCCTTCAGAAGATGGAAGGCACTATCCTATTGGAGTGATGGACAACTCAGCTTTATTTTCTTTTACAGGTACTTAGAGACCTATAAAATAATATTAGTGTTGGGCAGTATTATAGGCTGGGTGGTAGTTATTACTTCGTCTTATGTTGTTTTTGTTTGGGTTTGTTGTTTTATAGGTCTCCCTACCTGCTGTCCCCATCTTTTCCTTCCCTCGCTTAATCCCTACAACCGTCTGTGCTATTATAGCTTCAGAGCGTGGGGTGATTGAGAGGTGGACCCACTTGAGCATGGAACCAATCCTGGGAGTTTGGAATAAAACCTTGACAGAATACGCAGCCCAAGAATGTATTCTCTCCTGATCGGTTCACAGTTACCCCTGCCTCAAAAAACACTTGTCTTTTTTTTTTCTTCAAACATTTTTTTATTTTCAAAAGTATAGATACAAGAAAAAAACTGTTACATAGTGGAAAATATAAGCACACTACAGGGAAAGGCATACAGCATACATTCCTATTGCAAACCAGCAATATATTAGAAAAATGCGGAATCTAGGATAGAATTAACAATAAGAGGAGGGCTGACTTTGGAGTTGTCAATGGTAGAGGTGAAGTAGGATCAAGTATAGGTGGTCCGTGCAGGTGTACCCAATAATAGAGGAGAGTAAGGCGAAGGCACCTTAATTGGAGTAGGAATGAAATTCCTGAGTGTGCAAGAAATTGACGCAAAAAATAAAGAAGAGGAAGATAGAAGGGATAGAGAGAAAGATAGTCATGTAATATGTGATGGCCATTTCTTTTTTAGGTTTTTAAGGAGATATAGTCTTGGAGGGTCTAAAGGTTTGTAAATGTGAGATATGATATGACCTGTTCTTTTGAGTTTCCTTAGAAGGTGGGGAGGGTCTGGATTGTGTGGTTTCATACACCTCATAATTGGTCTTTTATGTTTTAAGTAATTGTAAAATTCAGTCCAGGGGAGGTTGTGTCGCAAGCCCAAGTCAGCAAAGGGGATGGGGTTTATTGTTGTATCTAGGTCTCCAATGGAGTAAACACCTCTTTGGGTCAATTTTTTTCATGCTAGGGTTCTGCCTTCTAGTTTGATTACATGCCATGGAGAAGCCATGTTAGATTTGGCAAGGTGGTTGGACAGTGTTTTATTAACGCATAGAAGGGTTGATACCGTATCTGCTATTATGCGGTAAAAGTGGGCCACTGGTAGTTTTTGGAGGCCGCGGATAGTCAACGTGGATTTTAGTGGGCTAGGGAGAGTAGCTGGGATTCAATTTGGAGCCAAAGGTGGGAGGAGTTTGGGTTTTGTTTAGCCACCAATTCTAGGTGGCTAATAGGCATCTAGGAACACCTCTTTGTATCTGTGGAAGTCCGGCATATTTAGGCACCCCTCGTTTTGTTCAGTTTTAGGATGGGATTAGAGATCCTACCTCTTTTCTCGTTCCTTATAAAGTTCGAAATAACCTTGTCCACTGGGTTAAAGAAGGTGTTAGATAGGCTTGGGGGAAGCATGCTTGAGAGAAAGTTGAAAAGGGGTGCTATCATCATTTTTGAAGTGTCTGTCCTGGCCCCGTCCAAGTTAGGTGTTTGGGGGAGTAAGAAGATAACAGATCTTTAATTTGGGAAAGTGTTTTACTCTTGATGATTGAGACAGGGCATGGAGGCCTTTGCCAAACCAGATTCCTAAATATTTGAGCGCCTCAGGTTGCCATTTCAGACCTGAGCCGCCAAGAATTTTGGAGTGTAACCAGACACCCTAGAGTAGTTGTTGGTTTCTGCTACAATGTGGGATTTAGCTTTAGAGTAGATCAGAACGTGATCGGCTTAGGCTGCAACATGTTGCCTGTTCAATTGAAATTGGACACCTTTGATGTCGACGTTCACTTTTAGGGGGCATAAGAGAGGTTCGATAGGAATAAGAAGGGAGATAGATGGCATCCTTGTCGGTGCCTTGGGCTAAAGGAAATGAGTTGAATAGACAGCTGTTTATCCTGACTTTCGTCACTGGAGTTGAGTAGACAGCCATCACCATTTATTTTAATTCTCACCTAGATGGAATTTGCGGAGTGCCTCATATAGGAAGGTCCAAGAGACCTTATCAAAGGCTTTTTTCGAATCGAGAGCCATTGCCATGGTGGACAAGGACAATGGCAAAGCTTTTTGAAGAGTGTGGCAAAAGGGGGGCTTGGGGGAGGGAGCCGACCGCCGGGAGGTCCCCTCCCCCGGGCGGTTTGGGAGGGCTGCGAGGGGTTTTCTTTTTAGAAGTTGCCAGAAGGTTCTAGTTTTTGGGCTGGTCTAGTAGGACCAGCCAGCCCAAATATAAATTTCACAATCCCTGCCTACCCGCCACCATTTTAGGTTTGGTGACCTGGTGGCTAGGAGGGCTTTTAGCTTTTTGTCTTTCAGCTTTTTGTAGAGAGTATTGTCAGGTGTTTAGGTGTTTTGGCTAACCTTGTATTGTTTACTGTGGCGCTTTACTTACGAGATGGAGGACTACCGCGTTTTGGAGGCCATGCGACTGCTGTCAGAAGCAGGTCGCATGGATTTGTTGGTGGGAGGGGGGTCGGCGCGCCCCCAGCGCCAGGCCTCCGCCGGCGTGTCCGCTGCAGTAATGGCGTGTTCTTTGCCTAAAAAGAGGCGCTCTGGCCAGGTAAGTGAAAGGGGCCGGTCCCGTACGAGGAAACCGGCCCCTTCCTTGCAGGCGCGTGTGGCGGCGGGGGAGGGGGGAGCGCCGGTGGATTTGGGCGCTCCTGTAGTTGTTTTTGCGGGAGCGCGACCGGCCCCTTTAGTTATCCCGCAGTTTCAGGTTGGGGCGGAGGGTGCCCCGGCGGCGGTGCGTAAGGCTCCCAGGCAGCCGGGTCAAGCGCCTGACGCGCGTTTGTTTCCTTCAGCGGGGCGGGTGGGACAAGGCTTGGAGGATGAAGCGCCCGCTTCAGATTTCGTTGTAAAGGCCAAGCGGGGGAGGGGGGGGCGGAGAGGGAGTAAGAAGCGCTCCGCTTCTGACCCCATAGGAGAGCGCCGCGTGGAGCCTGAGCTTGTTGTGTCTGCGCGAGGGAAGCGCAGGGGTTCTATACAGTTGGAAGTTTGTCATGGGGCCCCTCAGCAGCACGATCTGCCGGATTTTAATGTTGCACAGAGTTTTGTGGCAGAAACACAGAGTAATGTTGTTCCAGGCGCTAGACTGTTATTAACCCCTTCAAACCTTGCTGAGCCAGGGTTAACTGTGGCTGATTTTAGGGTTTCCAGCCAGTCTTTTTCAGGTGGGTTGGGGAGGCAGGTTGGTTTGGAGCCTCATGCTGGCCAGGTTGTTCTTCCACATGATGTTGGTTCTGCACATGGGGATGTGGACAGTAATGTGGGCAGCCCGTTATTATTCTCTACCCCTGGTTCCTCTGTGGGTGCTGCTTTGTCTGTTGGAGGGGGATCCAGGGGGGAGGGTGAGTGGGCACAGATGGGTGAAAGTAGTTCTATGTCTGGTATTGTTTTGGGCCAGGATTGTTCACGGTCAGGGGGTTTTGTTTTTCCTGGTGTTCAGGAGGGGAGTGACCATTTGCGGAGGGATGGTAAGAGAGTGTCACGGGGGGGCATGGAGCCTTTCATTGTGAGAATAGTGGGTCAGGATCTGTACATGGCCCAGGGTTGGGGGGAATTGGAAGGGCTGGTGTGGATGATTTTGTGAGGTTTTCTCATCCTGATGTGAGGTTTGCAGGGGCTGTGGGTGTCTCGAGCACGTTTTTGGGGCGTGAGGGGATTTCCAAGCAGGTGAGTGGGGGGCCTATTCAAGGGGATGCTAGAGGTCCTTATCTCATGTTTGGTTCTCCTGGATGGGAGCATTTCGGTACGGCAGGTTTGGCACAGCGTGGTTTTCACAAGGATATTGAGGGCCACGTGGGGGGTGCGGGGGCCCCTCTTCAGGCCTCTTCTTCAGCGGCAGCGGGCGGTAACTTGGATGAGAGTGAGGATGAAGAGATGGTAGGCGACTCTCCGATTAGGGGAGTGCCTTTGAGAAGTTGTATTAGGGGGAGTTCTTTGGAGAGGTTTCAGGGGACGATTGTTGATGCTAATTTACAGAGGCCAAGGTCTGTTTCAGGTGTTGTATTCAGGGACCCTAGCACACCAGTCCAAACTTTTTCTTTTCAGGATAGGAATAGGTGCGGAGGTCCAGACTTGGCAGGGCGCGGTCCAGTCCCATCTCGCCAAGGGGTAGTGAGGAGAGTGCCTAGCGCGGCCCTCTCTGTTCCACCGAGGGGTCCCGCCGCGGCCAGCACACGAGGGTCTGGCGTGACCCCGCTGGCCCCAACGAGTAGCAGGTATAGGTGGCAGGCCTTGCCGGCGGCTATGGAGCTGCAGAGTCAACGCGCAGGGAGGTACAGGCGCGTACAGTCTGCTCCCCCTCCTGGAGTTTCAAAATCATTTAAATGTACGGTTGTTGATACCGGGTTGGGTAAGACCCGTGGTGATTTGTTGCATACCAGTGTCGATTCAGTGGTGTTGGACTACGATGAAGAGAGTCCTGAAGAAGGTGAATTGCGGGATCCGGAAGGGGGGGTGCCCTCTCATGTTTCTCGTAGTGTTTTACAGGCTCCAGTGGTCCAGAGTCAAGTGCAAGGGAGAAGAGAGCACGGCCCATCGAGTAGGGCGCCTCGCAGATCGGATGCATTGACCTCGGCGCCACGGGCAGAGCCATCGAGAGTGGTCTCTCTGTTGCCAGGTGAGCAATCAGCCACACAGGCCAAACCTATGATGGTGTCTGTGGGTACAGGTGGTGAAACCGAAGTGGTTATTGGTGATGGCCGTCTGGTCAAAGGTCGATACGTAAAAGACACTGCAGTTGGTACAGATGATGTGGTAGAAGTTACGAACAAGGTGGAAAGTGGTGTTATGGCTGGTGCTTCCAGCAATGTTAAAGAGCCAGTGGCCAGTAAGGAATTAAAAATCAAGAAATTGCCTTACATGGGGGTTACGAAACCGTTAGGTGCTCATTTAATGTTAAGTACCAAGGAACGCATTTGGAATGGTGAGTATGTAGAACTCCTTAAGCTACTGCACCGGGAAGTCCGGTCTAAAGAGGGGTCTAAGGAGGAGGAGTTTGAGCTGGCTAAACGCCCTAGAGTGCCTTTGAATATTGAAAACTGGACAGCTGCATTTTTGATTTATGCCAGTGTATATTGCGAAAAGTTCCCTGAGCGCACCGTGTCCCTTTTTAAATACATGGACGTCATTCGCAAGGCGCAGATCACCGGGGGTGGTTTTGCTTGGTCTCAATATGATGAGGAATTTAGGGCCAGGATGGCTTGGGATCCCGAGGCTAAGTGGGGGGAGCTGGATATGGACTTGTGGCAACATACAATGGGGTCAGCGTCAGGGGGGAAAACCATTTTCACGGCCAGTGGTTTGCCGCTAGTTTACCGGCCCTTTCAGGGGAAGCCCACCCGGGGAGGGGTGGGGGCCACTGCAACCATGCACTCGGGGACTGGTTTCTGTTGGGAATTTAAGAGGGGCTCCTGCACCAGAGAGTATTGTAAATTTAAACATGAATGCTCAGGTTGTGGTAGGAAACACCCGTTGTCCAAGTGTTGGGACAACCAGCCATCGGAGAGCCCACAAGGGAAGCAAACGGTTTCAGGAACTTCAAATACGACATCACAGTTTTCAGGGGGAAGGGGATATAGAGGTGCTAAGGGTGCTGGGTCCAAGGGCTCGTACGCCAGTTAGGTTAGAAAGGCTGCGCATTGCTTTACATGGTTACGAGGATGAGTCAGCAAAATTTACACTGTTGGAAGGTTTTCAGTTTGGTTTCCGGCTCGGTTACCTAGGCTCTCGGGAACGGAGGTGGTCTGCCAATTTAAAATCAGCTTCTGAACATGCCACAGTGGTACAAGACAAACTTAATAAAGAGGTACATGAAGGGAGGATGGCGGGCCCGTTTCATGATTGGCCGATCCTTAACTTGATTGTTTCACCGGTTGGAGTTGTCCCGAAGAAAGAGCCGGGACAGTTTAGACTGATTCAACACTTGTCATGGCCTGAAGGGTCGTCTGTTAATGATTTCATTGACCCAGAGGCAGTGTCTGTCTCTTACTCTTCGGTTGACGTGGCCATGTCACTTGTTGTGACCGCGGGCGCAGCCGCTGAGATGGCTAAGTGTGACATCAAGTCTGCTTTCCGGCTGTTGCCTGTCCACCAGGACGATTGGAGCCTTTTAGGTATACAATTCGCTGGTAAGTGGTACGTGGACAAGGCTCTGCCGATGGGCTGCTCCATATCATGTGCCTTGTTTGAGTGTTTTAGTACTTTTCTGCAATGGTACTTTTCCCATCAGTCCGGTCATTCACTGGTAACGCACTATCTCGATGATTTTTTCTTTGTCGGATCCCCGGGCTCCGCGGAGTGCCAGAAGGCTCTGGACACATTCCAAGGGCTCATGGAGGATCTGGGAGTTCCTTTGGCTCCCGAGAAAACAATGGGCCCTGCCACTGTCCTCTCCTTTTTGGGTATTGAAATAGATTCCGTGGTTATGTCTGCTCGCCTGCCCGAGGACAAAAGGGTCAACATGGTTGAATTACTGGATGTGATGTTGGCAAAGAGAAAAGTGTTGGTGAAAGAGATTCAAGTGCTTTTGGGCCATTTGAATTTTGCCTGCAGAGTGATGAGAGCGGGCAGGACCTTTTGTAGAAGACTGGTCAGGCCTTTGACAGGTCATCAATTGCCCCACCATCGTGTTCGTCTGTCTACAGGTGTTAATGAGGATTTGAGAATGTGGAAGTTTTTCCTGAATTCCTTCAATGGTGTCCCCTTGGTCAGAGATGTTGACTTTCAGTGGGATGTACAAATGTTTTCGGATGCTGCTGGCAGTGATGGTTTTGGGCTCTTTTGGAATGGCAAATGGTGTGCAGAACGTTGGCCTGATGAATGGTTGAATGGTGGTCGCAACATCACTTCCCTGGAACTGTTCCCTTTATTGGTCGCCTTGACTCTGTGGGGGGAGGAATTGGCACACAAGAAAGTGCTGTTTCGTGTAGATAACATGGCTGTTGTAGAGATAGTGAACCGTCAATCTGCCAGGGACGAACAAGTGTTGAAACTTATGAGAGTTTTCGTTCTGGGTTGTTTGAAACACGATATTCATTTTCGTGCCTTACACATTCCTGGCGTGGACAATGACATTGCGGATGCTCTGTCTCGTTCACAGTGGGGGAGATTCCGTGGACTGGCAAGGGAAGCAGACAGATCCCCGACTCCGATGCCGAGTCATCTGTGGCACGTCGGCGAGGTCGGGTCGTACAATTGGTGGTAGGTTCTTTGTCTGTGTCTACGCGTTCTGCGTATTCCCTTGCGTGGAAGGAATTCCTGGAATCTGGTGCTGTCAGAAGGGAGGATCTGTCGCGTCGGTCGGATGATGTGGTCAATTTTATACTGGGCCTCATGGATAAGGGTTTAACCAAAGTAACCATTGCTGGGAAACTGGCGGGAATTGCTTTCATGGGGAAGTTGTTGTGGGGCTATCCTCCATCAGCGGGGGAAATTGGTAGGAGGATGCTTGAGGGTTGGGCCAGGGAGCAAGGGCACGTTGGTAGATCCAGAGCCCCCCTATCTTGGCAAGTTCTTGCCAGGCTAATCACAGTTTTGCCTTTAGTTTGTTCAGATGATTTTGAGGCAGGTGTTTTCTCAATGCTGATGGCGTTCATGTTTTTTGGAGCCTTCAGGGTATCGGAGTTGTTGGGGTCGAAATATAAGTGTGGATTGTTTTGGAAGGACGTTTTTTGTTATGATGAGGGAGTTCACGTCTGGTTGGCCAGTTCTAAAACTGATCAGACGGGTAAGGGGAAAGGTGTGTGGTTACAGGCACCTGCTCCGAAGCTTACTTGCCCTTTACTGCTGGCGCGGCGCTGGCGTTCATTATGTGGGGGTGGTGATGAAGTTCTTGTTTTCCAACATATCAATGGCACCCCTGTAACAACTTATCAGTTACGAATGGTTTTGCGCAAAGCTCTACAGCACATAGGTCTCGATGGCAATCTCTATGGTACTCACTCTTTCCGAATAGGTGCAGCCACTGAGGCTTTTAACAGAGGTTGGTCTGAGAGGGATATTATGCGATTGGGGCGCTGGTCTTCCAGCTGTTTTCAGCGTTATGTGAGGAGCTCTGCTGAGGAGGCGCATGCGTCGTCCTCCTTCACATGATTCTAACTCTTTTTTCTTTTTCAGGATCCGTTGCTGGGCCTCGCTCCTCGGTGGTAACGGTCTGGATAGTGGGGCATTCCTTTGTGAAGTGGGCCAGAGTCCAGGCAGCACGGAGTTACTTTGGAGAACTACTTGGTTTCAATGATCGCATGTTTAACGTTATTTGGAAGGGTAAAGGTGGGATGCTCTGGAGAGAGTTAATCCCTTGTTTGAACAACAACATGGTGGGCGTTTATGCCCGGATATTTTAGTTATTCATTTGGGAGAAAACGACCTATGTGCTACGAAAGGTGTGGTTTTGCTACGAGCTATGAAACGGGATTTGGGCCTCATCAAGGACCTTTGGGCTGGGTGCCATGTTTTTTGGACAGAGTTGATACCGCGCAGGATATGGAGAGGAGCAGTGAACCCCAGGGCTGTCGATCGGGCTAGGAAGAAAGTGAATTCAGAGGTGTCTCGTTGTTGTAGGAGCTTGGGTTTCAGCAGGATTTCACACAGGGACATTAAGTTCGAGTCCGTTGAGTTTTTTAGGGATGATGGGGTTCATTTGTCCCGTGTGGGCATGGATCTTTATTTGTTGGAGCTCCGTGAGGTGTTAGCGCGGGCATTAATTAATTAATTAATTAATTGCAAGTTTATATAGCGCTAGGATCGACTCCCGGAGGAGTATCTCCGCGCTTCGACCGCTGCGAAACCCTTCCTGGCTTCCCTGAGAGATGGTCCCTTAATGGGTATCTCCAGGGTGAGACCAGGCATCCCCGGCGGTCTGGTGGGGCCGTTAGTGCAGATGAGGCAAGCTTATGCCCAGAGTTGCCGAGTGTGATCGCTGATCAGAGTGGGCACCGAGGCGAGAGAATTATCGAGTCCGCTGACCCTGGTCCAGAAACCTGCCGCGTCGGGAATCGAACCCTGGTCCCGGGCCGTCCTCTGCTCTCGGGTCTGCCGCCTCTAACCAGTGAGCCACACTACTGCATTGGCTATGCAGCATTGATTTTCTGGTTTCGCTTCGAGGGTTGGGGGGGGCAGAAAGGGAGGCGTGTCTCCCCCGCCTACCTTTCTGGGTGGCGGTGTTTTGGTGTATCTGTACGGTTTTAGGCAGATTGTTTGTTGAGTATTCGTTCGAGTATTTCTTTGACAAGTGCTGGGGTATGTTGGTCATGGTTTGACCGTTCAGTTTTGTGAGGGGGGTATCTGCAGGAGTGCAGGGTCAGGCAGGGTTTATGGTTATGGAGGACCGGACCGTTGTTATTGCAATTGTGATTTGACGAATAAAGTTTTAACGATGACGTATGTTTGATTAATGACGAAATGTTTTATTGATGATGTAATATTTTATTGATGACGTAATGTTATAATGCTGTTATAATGTTTATTGATGTATTGTTGGGAGGGGGAGGGCTCAAATGTTTTAGGGGTGGGGGAGGGTTTGGGGGGCTGAGTTTGTAGTTATTTATTTATTTAGTGAGGTTTAGTTTTGTAAGGCGTTGCCAAGGTTTGTATTTGTGATGTGCACCTGTTTCCTAATAAAGCGGCCTTTTACACACACAAACAATTTTGGTCTACTTTTCTCCCACCCCTCGCCCTCCCTCCCAAGGGGGGCTTGGGGGAGGGAGCCGACCGCCGGGAGGTCCCCTCCCCCGGGCGGTTTGGGAGGGCTGCGAGGGGTTTTCTTTTTAGAAGTTGCCAGAAGGTTCTAGTTTTTGGGCTGGTCTAGTAGGACCAGCCAGCCCAAATATAAATTTCACAAGCCCTGCCTACCCGCCACCATTTTAGGTTTGGTGACCTGGTGGCTAGGAGGGCTTTTAGCTTTTTGTCCCACCCGCCCTCCCCTTTTTATGTCTCGCCTGTCGATGCGCATGCGCATCGAGCAAGCGAGACTATTGCGACTTATCCACTCTTTATCTACACTGCAAGGAATCGTGGCGATTCCTTGCAGTGCCCGTGACTTTTAAGGTCAATGCGCATGCGCATTGAGCTTATGCGCATGCGCATTGACCTTAAAAGCGCGTGCGCGTGCACGTCCGTCTTTGTTTACCCGCTCCGCCCCCTCCCGCCGTGTCGCATTTCTCCTCCCCCTCCCCTCTCTTCCTTCCGTCTAACGCCGTCTGCAAGCCTATTTTGTGTGCTCAATCCCCCCCCGCGCCTCGCACCAGACTCCCCCGCCGCTCGCCATATGCTCGCTCGTTCCCTCCCACTGGCAGCCTGCGGCCACTGCTGAGAAGCTTGTTTTAACTTTGACTACCATTCGCTCAGCCTGCACGCTCCCTATGATCCTTGAAGGGACAGTGTATACAGATCCGCCTCTCAGTCTTGCTCGCCTTCAACATTCATCCCCTCCCCCACCACAGAGCGCGTCTCGCGGCTGCATGTCTTGTTCCTCCTGACTTCCACTTTACCTCTCCCAGTCCACAGATTGCATGCAGTGATTGCGGAGTCATGAAATGCATGCTACTTTGATCTATGACCTTTTTGAGGTGCTAATCAGGTCCCTTTTATCATTATACCTTGCTCATTAATCATATTTCCTGCCGCCCGTCAGGCTGCCAGAGGCCCCAGGCACGGTCTCCTGCTACGGTGTGCGCGCTTTCACTTTCTTTTTTGTCCTGAGTTTCGCCTTTCCTGGCAGGACACGCAAGCACACCACCAGGTAGGTTTGTCTGCGTGCAGAGACGCGGAGGCGAGGGGCAGTACATGCTGAAAGCGGTCGCCCATTATTTATTTTCATTTTCGTTACTGTGGTTACAATCTCGTCAACAACGTGGGTGCCGCAATTGAATCAAAAGTAAAGAAATAGGGGGAACATTGATTTCTATTTATTTACTTTTGATACAATTACAGCACCCCGCGCGGGTGACTTGATTGTAACAAAAAGTTATAAACTTATTTTCGTTTTCATTACTTTTGTTACAATCGCATCACCCGTGCGAATGCTGTGATTGTAACAAAAGTACATAATTACTGCTGCTGGGCGGGGCTGCTGTCCTTAGGCCCAGCAGCTTAGTCGGAATTTGCAACCCCATTTAGTGCACATGTCAGACAGAGCTGGACTGAGCCTCAAGTCCTGCTCGCTTCTGTATGAAGGCTCCTAGCTCCTGGCCCCCTGCTCTTCTTCTTAGCATTTCTTACAAGGTTTTTGCCATTCAAGTAAACTCAGACCTTTATGAATGCATCAGGGTTGGTGCTCTCCACCCTCTACCATTTTACCTACTCTCCCATCCATGTGCTAGTGCGCCCATCTCAAGGAGTCGGAGGGAGTGGTTTCTCTGCCGCTTCAGTGTGTCTATCATGGCTGGAGTCGGCGAATTCCGTGGGTGTGTTCTGTGTTTTTTTATTTTTTTTTAGATATTTTTAATCTGCCTATTCTGCTTTGCTTAAGGGTCAGTGAATTCCCTACAAGTATTCATCCTGTCCCGTCTTTAAGGAACCCATCCCTCTCTTGGTAGGCAGGGTTGCTCTGTGCCCACTTATGCCCCCCTCTTAAGTGGTGTAGGCTCCTTGTGACCCCCTTAGTCTATCTCTGCAGGGGTTCGGTAGAGGAGCGGCCCTTCTATCTCGAGGTCGGCTGAGTAACCCTCTGCCACATGAATCTGCCCACCTCTGTTGTCCGTGTAGTGCCTGCTCCTCCTCCGGTTTGCAGCACTGCACGCTCTCTTCATCCTCCTTTGGCGGTTGCTTGTCCTTGAAGGAATGACTTTGCTGATAACCCTGGATACTCTTTCTGTGGTTTTGCTTGAAAAGGTCCCCCAGCGATGCACCCCTCCCCCTCCACTCACCTGCCTCCCGGCAACAACTCAAACTTTGCTAGGCGGTGACAGACGATCTTAGAAACGGTTCAATAGTCACTTTTACGGCTACACACAAAGGGATTGTTCTATGCCGATCATATTTACTGGCCGTGCTGCTCCTGTGCACAGACCATGCAGTCCGTGGAGGATTTGGTGCTAGGAACAACGCATCGACTATTCTGTCCTTTTGCACAGGCCATCCAATCTGTGGTGAGCCGAAGGGCACCTCACCCAAGCAGTGCTGCCCTTGTGCACTGGAGGGTGGTGCAGAGTGTAGGACTGTACTTTTCTTGTACATAGGTCACATGGTCTACGTTTAAGGGTGGTAGGCCTGTGCACAGCAGTGACGAAACACAAAATGATGCCTTCTCCTGCTTCAAAGAATCACGCATTCCCAAAAGTGAGGCGGTCATTCCTTTTACATTAATCCACCTATATGATCTCTACAAAACACTACGTTTGCAACCTATCAATCTATCAAAGTTGTAACTTTTCAAGCATAGCCAATAGGTCCTGCCTTTGGGACCTTGTAAGTATTTAGCCTTGCAGCACATTATCCTGGGTGCCAGAGCATTTACTGTTCTTTATTGTGTAAAGTCCAGAACTGTGTTGTGTGAGCAGCAGTCACCGTTGGTATAACAACATAAACCTGAATTAAAGTATGCAATGATTTGTTAAACTTCATAAAGCACACTTGTGAAACCATTACTGAATGATGCCACCTCCTGTGATGTCATGTGTGGGGGGTGGGGCAAAGCGCGGTTGGTGTCACCTACACTACTCCTATGGTTTTGGTGAAGTAATGGTTGTACATAAAGGATGTTACTGTTGGAACTCGAGTGCTTTTTTGCAATTAAAATTAGTTGGAAAACGTAGGCCATGTTAGCTACATTGCTATGGACTCTATTTCTGTCTCACTCTCTCCTGCCCCTTCACTGTCTTGGCCTCTCCACTCTTCCTCTATTTCTGTCTGACTCTCTCCTGCCCCTTCCCTGTCTTGGCCTCTCAACTCTTCCTCTGTTTCCGTCTCACTCTCTCCTGCCCCTTCTCTGTCTTGGCCTCTCCACTCTTCCTCTGTTTCCGTCTCACTCGCTTCTGCCCCTTCACTGTCTTGGCCTCTCCACTCTTCCTCTATTTCTGTCTCACTCGCTCCTGCCCCTTCCCTGACTTGGCCTCTCCACTCTTCCTCTATGTTTGTCTCACTCTCTCCTACCCCTTCACTGTCTTGGCCTCTCCACTCTTCCTCTATGATTGTCTCAGTCTCTCCTGCCCCTTCACTGTCTTGGCCTCTCCACTCTTCCTCAGTTTCCGTCTCACTCTCTCCTGCCCCTTCACTGTCTTGGCCTCTCCACTCGTCCTCTATTTCTGTTTCACTCTCTCCTGCCCCTTCACTGTCTTGCTTCTGTTTATTGTATTTGCACAAATCTAATATCTTGGTCTATTCTTTTTCAATAATCAGGCATTTTTGTTTATTAGCTGTTTATGTTTTTGATGCCCCCTCCCCGCCGTGTCGCAGCCTACAGCAAGACTACGTCTCAGTCCGCCGCGAGCCATGCTCATCTACCGGGCTGCAGGCACACTGATCCTGCCAGTCATTCCCACAGGCCGGTCGCAGCTCCCTCGGTGCCGCCCGTCCTCCAGCTGCAGAGCACAGCGTCACAGGCGCTGACCGGCTCCACAGAGTGCCCGCCTGCACAGGAGCAGCTCACAGCCAGCGGCCTCCCACATCCTCTGCAGGGCGGTCCTTGCCGCTTCCATCTAGGCCGCGGGACAACGCCTGCTTCACATGTACGGTGGCAAGCCTATTTTGTGTGCTCAATCCCCTACGAAGCACAGGTCAGCTTCTCTAAATTCTAATTATTTTGTTTACTTTGATACTCGTAGAATACTTGATAAATATTTCTCTGGTAGACTCTGGTAAACTCTAGAAGATATTCTGTTCAACTGCGCATGAGCTCAGGAGAAGCTGAGCCTCCAGAGAGCACGCGCAGTTAATATTTATGAACTTTTACTCTGACAAGGTATCGGAACAGTCTTACTTGTATCTTCTGTAGGAAGACTCTAATTCTTGCTCGGAAAATCTTGCGACGCGTTTTTCTTATTTCCCTATCGAAACGCGACGTGAAGGAACACCTCCTATTCCTCAAAATGTTCAGGTGAAGTGCGCAGCTCTCAGCGCGCCTCACCGGTATCACATGAATCTTCCAATTGGGCTAGAACGCTGACCTGTTTTCTGTTATTGGACACTTTGCCGCCATGTTGGAATCCACCCTGCACCCAATGCTGTTTACAAAGTTTTGACAACGCAGCTACCACCATTCCTCTCTTTTCCTTCTGGACATTTTTCTTAGTATAAGACCTTTTAGCGGGGGACCTCAATCCCCTACGAAGCACAGGTCAGCTTCTCACCCTCAAACCCTCAACATCAACCCCTCACTCACCCTCACCCTCACTCACCCTCACTCACCCTCACCCTCCCTCACTCACCCTCACTCACCCTCACTCACCCTCACCCACCCTCACCCACCCTCACCCTCACCCTCACTCACTCTCACTCACCCTCACTCTCACTCACCCTCACTCTCACTCACCCTCACTCTCACTCACCCTCACTCTCACTCACCCTCACTCTCACTCACCCTCACTCTCACTCACCCTCACTCTCACTCACCCTCACTCACCCTCACTCACCCTCACTCTCACTCACCCTCACTCACCCTCACCCTCCCTCACTCACCCTCACTCTCACTCACCCTCACTCACTCTCACTCACCCTCACTCTCACTCACCCTCACTCACCCTCACTCTCACTCACCCTCACTCTCACTCACCCTCACTCTCACTCACCCACCCTCACTCACCCTCACCCTCACTCACCTTCACCCTCACTCACCCTCAACCCCTCACCCTCACTCACCCTCAACCCCTCACCCTCAACCCCTCACCCTCCCTCACCCTCAACCCCTCACCCTCACTCACCCTCACTCACCCTCAACCCCTCACCCTCAATCCCTCACCCACACTCACCCCCACTCACCCTCACTCACACTCACACTCACCCACCCTCACTCACCCTCACCCTCACTCACCCTCACTCACCCTCACCCTCACTCACCCTCACCCTCACTCACCCTCAACCCCTCACCCTCACTCACCCTCAACCCCTCACCCACCCTCAACCCCTCACCCTCACTCACCCTCAACCCCTCACCCTCAACCCCTCACTCACCCTCACCCTCAACCCCTCAGCCTCACCCTCACTCACCCTCAACCCCTCACCCTCACTCACCCTCAACCTCATGCTAAAGATTTACAAAAAAACCCATAAACAATTCTAAAAGCACTAACTCTAATGCTGCGAGACCTATTGCATTTCTAATGCTTGTTTACATTAATGTCCCCCTTTTTTCCCTCGCTCCCTCGTTTTTTCCCCATTTTTTGGGTTTTTTGTTACGTTTTCTTTTTAAAAGGCTGTTTTATGGGTTATCGGTGTGCAGGGGTTTTTCTTGTATTTGTATCCGTCGCTAGGAACAGGTGCTGTGCGGTGTTTTGGTGTATCTGTACGGTTTTAGGCAGATTGTTTGTTGAGTATTCGTTCGAGTATTTCTTTGACAAGTGCTGGGGTATGTTGGTCATGGTTTGACCGTTCAGTTTTGTGAGGGGGGTATCTGCAGGAGTGCAGGGTCAGGCAGGGTTTATGGTTATGGAGGACCTGACCGTTGTTATTGCAATTGTGATTTGACGAATAAAGTTTTAACGATGACGTATGTTTGATTAATGACGAAATGTTTTATTGATGATGTAATATTTTATTGATGACGTAATGTTATAATGCTGTTATAATGTTTATTGATGTATTGTTGGGAGGGGGAGGGCTCAAATGTTTTAGGGGTGGGGGAGGGTTTGGGGGGCTGAGTTTGTAGTTATTTATTTATTTAGTGAGGTTTAGTTTTGTAAGGCGTTGCCAAGGTTTGTATTTGTGATGTGCACCTGTTTCCTAATAAAGCGGCCTTTTACACACACAAACAATTTTGGTCTACTTTTCTCCCACCCCTCGCCCTCCCTCCCAAGACATGGATGCTGTCGTCGGCAAGCCTATCTTTCAGAAAACTATTTAAGGTTTGGGCGATCAGTTTTAGTATCACTTTCTCTAGTCTTTGTGTCAAGATTTTGGCATATGTTTGACAGTCGATACTGATTAACGATATCGGCCTGTAGTTTTTGACATTCAGTGCAGACTTTCCTTACTTTTCTGATAACAACTTTTGTGGCCTCAGAGGCCGAACCAGAGACGCGGCTGGTGGAGGCATATGATTGGAACAGGGAAAGTAGAGGTTGCTAGGGTGTAGGTAATGTGACCTGAGGTCGTGGTTGAGAAACCTGCGAGCGAGCAGACTTATAGCTGGTGTGTGTGGAGCATACCGCCAGACAATTTGGTGTCTGGATTGATGGCCAGCAAGTGGGGAATGAGTACATGGGCCGTGAAAAATGCCTTGCAGATCTGCTTGGGGGACCGTGCTCATCGGAGTTGCCTTAGGAGAGATGGGGGCAGAGGTGGGTGAGGGGGGGGGTAAAGATGAGAGAGAAGGAAGGGGAGAAGAAAGAGTAAGCGAAGGTGAACTTAAACAAAAGAGAACCGGAAAACCTACCCCACCCATTGAAATGCAGATGAGCCTCACTTCCTCATCCTACCTAGAAAAGAGGAGAGGAAGGCCATGAGAAGGCCAGGCCTAAACAGTGGCAGGGGAGCTCCAACCTAATAGCAGAACATTCTGGGGTTAGAATCTACAACTCATTGTAGACAATATTCACACAATACGCATTAACTTTGCAGTGAAATAGTCCACTGAGCTATAACTAGGAGGAAACGGTAGAGAAAGTAACATATGTAAGTAAGCAACCTGTGTACAGTGGCAATAGTGCAACAGAGCAAGGTAGCGTACAGGGGAGGAACACTGTGCTAAAGCATGCACAAGGGTGCAAGAATGCTATAACATAGAGACACGTGAGCATGCACATCAGCAAGCACATGCATAAAAGCATAGTGGAACAAAGCACACAAAGGGTGTCATACGAATATCACCAAACAACATTGCCAAACAATTTCAAACAGTGTGAGCCAAACTGGTATGTTGATACAGCGTAAAACTGGTTATGACAGAACAATGAGGATCATGGCAGCGTCCGCTATTGTGAGTGACTCAAATGGTCAGGGGAAATGAGGGGGTATCGGATGGCACTAACATATCTGCTCAACAATGTGCATTAGTATAGTGGTGAAGGACACATACAGTAAGGCATGCACAGAAGTACCATAGCATAAGCACATGCATGTGATTAAAAGCGTAGAGCGTACTCAACAATGTGAGGCTTAATGGACAAGGCTGGTTCATCGTAAGCCGAACATGGTCGAGCATTGAGGGGCTAGGTTAAGTCTAATATGGTGGTCAACCCCAATGACCGAGGAGAGGTAGGGTCAAATTAACATATTTTTTGAGTGGCTGTGTCCAGAAGGCTTGAAGCCGGTCAGCAGGAGTGCAGAATACCATCGCTTTACCCTTAAAGAAGCTCTTCCTTGTCCCTACAGTTTCCTTTGAGTAGTCCTGGGCAATCGTGCTGTGCGATCCGTTCTATTCGACTTGCTGATTTTTCCTCATGTGGGCGAGGATTGATTCAGTGTGATAATATCACAATGGTCGGTAGATCATTGTTCTTGGGTGAATGGAGTGGGCAGGTGTGATGTTGGGTGGTTTGCTCAAAGGGATCCTGTGCACCCATTCGATTTCCAAGTCTTTGTCGAATTTGCGGCCCAGTGTGAGGGGGATCCAAGATTCCAGAAATTCAATGCAAGAGTTAGCATCTTTTTCAGAATTCAAACATCTTACAGTCGAGGTGCTGGAATCGCAGCACATTCCATGAAACCACTCAAAAGGCACGTGCAGCCTCACAGGTGCAGGAGGATATCCCCCGCAGTCACTGCTCCCAGCTGCAGGTTACTATGAGGTGTTGGGCCATCCGCACCGCAAGGGAAACAGGGGCCGCTGCTTTAAGGATCCAGCCCCAGCACCCAGGCCACTCCCCCTATCGTCACTCCGATCTGGACCCAACACCTCACTGGCAAAGCCTCAAATCTGCCATTTTGGTTCCCCTTCCCGATTGTTCCCCATCCGCTCGAGAGTCCGCGCTGCGGGTCCCCTGTGCCTCATCAGCTAACACCGATGGTCAGGACAGTCGTTGATGCCACAGGATGTTTGGTGCAGTACAGAAGCCCTTTTAGATGGTGGCCGCCATCATGCACATCCCAACCACCCTCCTACTTTGCTCATTTTTGTACTAAAAAGTCCAAAAGTACAATTACATCTAATGTTTTCATTTGAACCAAGCTTACTATGGAGTTTCATCTCTGTAATTGTCATGTTTATATCCTAATTCTGCCCTTTCCCTCCACTCAGCACCCTCCTCTAAGATGGAATATTATTAAGATATGCTTCGCTAAATAGTCCACGAGCCTGTCATTCTTCACCCTGATCCCCTTAGCCCATTATCACACACATTCCTACAGAAAAAACACGTTGTTTGAATTTAATTATGCAAATATTTATGAACAATGTGGGGGAAAACACAGCAGAGTTCTGACTAGCCCAAGTGTCCAGAAGAAGCAAGGAAGCATAATGAGTGGAAAGGCAATTAACACCTATTAACAGACAACAAACAGCATGTGAGCAAATAGGCAATTAGAAAGCATCCGTATAACCTCACAAACACAGGTAGATAATCAGACCCGCAGTTCCTGCCTGCTTCATGACCCTACTTCACATTGTTATAGAACTAAGAGTGCAGGCAAAAAAATAGTGCTAGCATTGTAAGCATTCTGATTGACTGAACCATTCTCAGCATTCTGTGCAGGGTACTTATGTCCAGCAACTCTTCTTGAGAAAAGGGAAGCAGTGTTAATTCTAGTTTAACTTGATCAAACAACTATCCAGTGCTTAATTTGTGCCAGTGGTTTCCGGTGCTCCGCACCAGTACTTATTTTGTAGGGCCTAGTCTATTGAATTTTCCCTCACTGGGCATTAGGCCCACTATTTATTAAAAATAAATGTACTAAATATTGTTCCCCTTTGGTTCCTATACCTGGCTGGTATGTCTGCAGAGTCTGACCAGCCATATCCAGGCACAATGATTGCATCACCTTAGAGACGTCTGCAGTGCAAGCCTGCCTTTCACCAGGGAACGTTGTTATTTCCAAACTCCATTGGATAGTTGTGGTTGAGGGCGGGTTGATGGCTGAGTTGGAGTGGGGGAAGCAGGCCAGGAAAGTTCAGGACGTCGTTGAGAAAATGTAAAGTGCATAGTGTACACCAACTGCAGTCACTGTGAAACCGCGGTGTGCAGAGATAAGGATTAAAATGACGCAAACATTTTTTTTCCCTCCTGGGCCTTGGGAGTTCTGAAAGGGCATAGCCAAAATGATATGAAGATTATTATAGTATGGTTGGAAGATTCCGGTCTCCGAGTCCAGACCTCTCTCCGCGCGTGCCCTTGCGGCGCAATTCTCCAACAGTAATGCTTATGTTCGCACATACAAAACGTAACATGAAATGCAGCAGAAAAATAGAAGTGTCAAGCAAAATTATAATTTAAAAAAAAGTTCCATACAGTGTTACCTGCCCTTCCATTTTATTTTACTTTCTTCCATTTCTATTATCCTTTTCAGAAAATAACGCGCTCATTTTGTGCCTTGAGGCCTTTTCGATGAGAACACGAATGATTTGATTTTCTGTTGGTATCGTTTTGTTTTTTTAAACCATTTTTATTGATTTTATAACATCAGAAATCAGAATTATCACATAACATACATCAATATGCCGATACTTGTGCTGGAATCTTAACAAAACATTCCCCGTGTTACACCCTCCCCGAGGTGGAAAGTTCAATAATTAGGGAAAAGCAAAATCATACTAATGAAGTTCGAGGCTTATATGAACTTATACTAAGACAATATCCCGCTGTGGTGCGGATCAGCAATGAAACATCCTTATTGTTCAAATTTCCCGATGTACTTCTGACTTCCCCTCAATTCTCCAGCATGGAGATGTATATGTCAGGCAACTCTATTTATACATGTCCTCTTTGGTTCGCTGTCTCCGGTGCATTTTTTCGTCTTGTCTAACTGGTTTCATTCTAACTTCTTTGACAGCGGGCCACTCAAGCATATTCCATAACCATTCCCCATGATTTGGCTGGCATGCGTTTAGCTATTTGATGGCAATACGACGATTAGCCAGCACTAATCCTATGTTCAAGAATTTACAACTGAGTTTCTTTTTGGCTGGGGCTAGAAGTAGACCCAACAGTGTCTCCTGGGGAGTACCCTCAAATTCCCATCCAGTAGTCTGTTTGAGAGTTCCAAGTATCTTTCTCCCATACGGTTCTATATTTGCATAGCACCAGACTATATGAATGAAGTCAGCCGCAGTGGCATTTCATTGTGGGCATTCATCTGAACTTATAGAGTAGACATTATGTAAGACCTTAGAGGTAAGATAAAGTTGATGGATGACATTATATTGAATTAATTTAAATGGGGCGTTTGAGTTAACTGAGCATGTCTCTTCATGGACTTTCTGCCAGTCACATAGGATGATGTCTTCCCCAAGGCTCTCCTCCCATCGGGTGCGGGCCTTTGGGGTAATTATTGGGGCATCTCCCAGTAGCCCTATGCAGATGGGTAATATGTTTCTGACCCTGTGTCATGTCCAGCAGTCTGGTCAGTGTCTGAGATGGGACAGGATCTTCCGGGAAGCTCAGCCAAAGCTCACATGCAGTGGCTGATATCTTATTATACTGTTAATATTGTCCTGTGCCCAAATCAGATGAGTCAATTGCCTCTTCTCTGGTTATAAATTGGCCCCGTAGATAGAGATCTCCGAGGACCTCACAACCTCATTTTTTACAGTTTTTTCATGGACATAGTATTCTCTATGTCCGTGAAGTGCTTAAGTATCCATATTGGCATGTCTCGTGCAAATGGTGCTCTGTGGAGGACTGTGGTGACCATTCGCTCCCATATATATCCCATATGTCAAGTACGGGTAGGTGTCAGGAACATGTGTCCCCAACTTGAGAAGTTCTGGTAGGCCTTTGCGGTCATCCAGATGACCAACTAACCTCTTCTCCCTGTTATACCCCTCATCAAATCAATGGATCGCTTGTTGCAAGTTCGCAGCCATGTAATAATATTCTAGATTGGGGAGTTCAACCACCCCCCTCTAACCCATGTCTGTTGCAGCATCCGAAGGCTAATTCTCTTCCGCTTTGTAGACCAAAAAAGTTCTACAATGAGACTGTCCAACTCTCAAAAGTATCGTCGGGGATCCCATATAATGAACTCTGCATAACATATAGGCAGCGGTAAAATCACCATCTTGACTAGGGCCCATCTCCCCATCTGCATCAGTGGAAGGTCTTTACAAAGTTGATGCACGCAACCCTGTCAGGACCCTTTCTATATTCAGGTCTAGGAATCCCTGCCTTCCGGTGCTTATCTTAATACCTAAGCAGCGAATCCCTTCCAAGCAACAGATTATAGAGAGGAGCTGAAGCAGTGCTAGGTCAAGTTCCGCCAAGGACCCAAGTTGCATAATTTGTGACTTCTGGGCATTCACCGAGAGGCCAGAGGCTACAGCAAATTCCTACAATGCTGTCTGCAATACTGGCAGTGCCCTGCTCGGCTCGCGCCAATACACAAAGGCGTCAACAGTGTAAAGTGAAATAACGGGTGCAGATCCCCCAACTGTGATTTCCCACTGCTTATGTTTGCTTCCATGGTTCCATTTCCACTGTGAACAGTAATGGAGACAGGGGACATCCCTGTCTTGTGCCGCGACATAAAGGGAAAGGCTCCGCACATAGCCGCCAGTGCGGACCCATATTATCGGTGTGGTGTATAAGATTTGTACCCATCTAATAAATTTGGGCCCAAATCCCATTTTGCTCAGGACCTGCCATAGGCGTGTGACGTGTTCTGCTCAGTTTTGCTTGTATCTCTGTGCGCGTTTGCTCATTTTTTGTTTGCAGACTGCACTTTGCTTTAATTGTTTTAAAATAAATCTGTTTTTAAAATTAATCCTTACCGAAGTTCTAACTGCCCTCGACCCGCGGTGCGGGTAAGTAAGAGTGGGCCCGCCTTGCTCAGGGGTCAACCTATAGTTGTTAACCCAATCTCTATAAAAGGACACGCTGACGCGACCGAGCAGCGTGTGATGTGTTCCGCTCAGTTTTGCATGTAACTCTGTGCGCGTTTGCAAATTTTTTGATTGCACACTGCACTTTGCTTTAATTGTTTTAAAATAAACCTGTTTCTAAAAGTAATCTTTACCATAGTTCTAACCGCGCTTGACCCACGGTGCCCGTAAGTAAGAGCGGGTCCGCCTTGCCAGGGGTCAGCGCTTTAGTTTTTAACCCAATCCTCTATAAAAAGACGCGCTGGGGTGACTGCGCCGCTGGCGCGCCAAAGGCAAGACCGTATGCGCCCGTCAGCATCCGGAGCACGGCCAGCACCAGAACCCCAGCACAATTTACTGTGCGAAGCCTCACAAATAACCATCTACTAGAGGCCCTGATGTTTGCCGCCGGATGGGGATTTCAGGGGAATTTAAGTGTAGCTGCTGCGATTTTACTGTTAACAAAGGACCTAACAACAACCATTCTGCCCCAAAGGCCACAAAAACAGGGCTCAGCCAGCTGGAGAGAGACCTTGGAGCCCCGCCGGCTTCCTCTATTGGCCCAGAGTCTCAGCTGATTCCATTTAAAGTAGGCACAGTCTCCAGGGCTATTTCTGAAGATTCCCTTCAGTGTATCCTGCTTAATACCCGGTCATTGATTAAACATAAATATGAGGTCGAATGTATGATGCAGCTCTCTAACCCGGACATGATATTCCTGACCGAGACCTGGGCAAACCAGACATCCGACCCTGACTGGAATACAGCGCTCCCTGCAGGATATTCAGTGACTGGCCTAGACAGGATAGGGAAAATAGGTGGAGGCATTGCCATACCATATCGCTCCCACCTAAATTTTCGAGTAGAGCACACCCTACAACTTCCGGCTGAGGCTATGCTTTTTACCATTAAAATAAATTACATCATGGCCTTTCCTGGCCTACTCCTATATTGACCAACCGAGGCATAGAGCGGCTTTTACCTTAGCTCTCCAGACCCTTCTCGAATCCTGTTTAGAATCTCCCACGTTTACTATTTTGGGTGATTTCAACTTTCACCTTGAATCTAATAATAATCCAGACACTGCGAGGCTACTAGACAATGTGGCAGTGCATGGTCTAACCCAAAGTGTTTCGGAATCCACTCATTCGGCTGGTCACACTCTGGACTGCATATTTACCAACAATTCCAACATCACTCTGGTCAGAATGTTACCACTACCCTGGACCGATCACAAAGCTGTACATTTTAAAATCAAAATAACGCAGCCCGACCCCCACAATTCAAATAGACCACTTCTTGTAAACACCTGATCCTAGCATAAAATACAGAAGAACGACCTTAAAGAGTCTTTTGACAAATGCCCTCCCTCACAGATCACAGATAACAATGCGGTAGTGCATAAATTTGAGGAATGGATTAGATCAGCAGTCAATCAGGAAGTCCCGAAAAAAACTATTAAAACAAGATGCCAGGCGACATCAACCTGGTACGGCCCAGACCTTAAATACAAAAGTGCATATATCCTAGCCTTAGAAGAATATAAGGAGGCTATAAAAAAAACTAAGATGGATTATTACACAACCAGAATTGGCGCTGCTAAGAACTCCTCTGAGGAGCTTTTTAAAACAGTTCAAGCCCTATCCAAGCCTCAGCTGGCTAATTAGATTTTATTCGCTACCTCCTGTCTGGATACTACTGACAGAATCTGTTAGGATGTTTATATGTTGATGATTATTGTTTTTATTAAAATGTATAATTTCTGATTTTATTGTTCTGTCATCATATAGCTTATAGTTTGTATTAAACTATATGATTTTTAAATGATTTTATTAAATTCACGTTCCAATCTAGCTTAATCTTTCCTGGTTCTTTTCTTGCTGTCATTTTATGTCACATGCTTTCCATTGTGTTACTGCCTAGGAATTTTTTCTCATACATTGTTATCCCTGTCCTAGGAGTTCTGCTTACTCTACTACTCAGGGGGTCCTTGTTTTTTACAATCCTTCCTTACATAAGACCCTGCCATTCATTCCACATGAACTCAGGAAAGCAGTCGTAGTGGCGCTCTTCTCCTCTCCAAGATAGACTATTGCAACGCACTATTCCTGAGCATTGACAAGGCGCAGATGGACAAACTACAATCTTTACAAAACGCCGCAGGGCGACTACTACTTAACATTCCTAAAGGTCATCCTACTTCCGCTAGTATTAGGCTACTACATTGGCTGCCAACTCAGCAACGGGTGGAATTAAAGGCACTCTGTCTGGTTCACAAGGCACTGTAAAAGGGGAACCCTGGATATGCAGAAACTGTTTCTCTGGTACTCGCTCATTAGAAATCTTAGATCTACTAACACAGGTTTAGTTCAGATTCCTAAAATTCGCAGAGCAAGATGGGGAGGCAGGAGTCTATCCCACTGTGCTACTAAACTGTGGAATAGGCTGCCAACCATCATTAGGCTGCAGCCAAATAGGCTGCGTTTCAGGAAAAGGATCAAAACCTGGTTGTTTCCTCCAACTAAGTTCATGACTGAACTGAGCTGCTCCCCTCACACTTCCTCAGCGTCAAGACGCCACGGCATTCGAGCGCTTTATAAATATCTTACCTACTTTTAATTACTATAGGTATGTCCACCCTACCAAGTTGAAAGCCTGTTCGATGTCGAAAAATGTGAGCACATATGGACCTTTTTAGATTTCTGGAGGATATGGAAAAGTCTAAGAAGTTTTAACATTGTGCACTTCTTACGGATAAACCCCACCATTGATCATCGTGTATAACTGTGGGTAGGTGTGGGAAGAGTCGGGGTGCTAACAGCCCACTCAATATTTTGGTATCCACATTAAGCATTAGGGGCCAGATGTAGGTCGGTCGGTAACGGCCGAAAATCGGTATTTTCGGCCGTTACCGACCGGTATACATGATTTGACATGTAGGTGCTATTTTACAGAATCGGTAACTTTACCGATTCGGTAAAGTTACCGATTCTGTAAAATACCGATTCTGTAAAATACCGAATCGGTAATGTTTACCGATTCGGTATTGCTACAGAATCGGTAAAATTACCGAAAAAGCTAAATTGTAATGTAGGTAGCCAATTTTCCCTTGGCACATGGCTTTCAGAATCGGTATTTTACCATGGAATACAAATCCATGGTAAAATACCGATTCCTGTGTACATGCACATCTGTGCATGTGCACATGTGCCATGTGACAGACAGACGTGCCCTTAGGGCATGTCTGTGTGCCACATTGCACACATCCCCGTTTTGGGGGTGCTAGAGGGTGTCAAAGTGACACCCCCTGCACCCTTGCAAAAATCGTTATTTACCGATTCTGTAAATACAGAATCGGTATTTCCCATTGATTCCTATGGGCTTTGAAGCCCATAGGAATCAATGGTAAATACCGATTCTGTATTTACAGAATCGGTAAATACCGAATGTGACAGATTCGGTATTTGCACATCTGGAAATACCTACATGTCCAGCACATTGATTTACCGATTTTTAATTACCGAATCGGTAAAATTCGGTAAATAAAAATCGGTAAATCAATATTACCTACATCGGCCCCTAGGAGAGGCCTTTAAGATTTCACCTCCTCCACTGGTTTACCCGGTTTGGATATTAACACCACAAGTGCTTCCTGCATTGTGTCTGTGAGGCGTCCATACTTGTAGGCTTCATTATACACTTACAACAAGCCTATCTGTAAGCAGGTCTGCAGATTTATGGTACATTTCAGCAGGTAAGGCATCGCCTCCTGGTGTTTTGGCCATTTTTTGATTTTTTAATGAGACAAGGACCTCATCCCTAGTCAAGCCAGTCTCAAGTAAGATCCTATCCTCCGTAGTCAGACAAGGTAATTCGAGTCCAGCTAAAAAGTCTAGCACTGTGGATTCTGATGTTTTTGTTTCCGACGCATATACGTCGGTGAGATGTGTTCGTATCAGTTTGTTCTTGGTAGCCTGCGACGTGCTCCGTTTTTGTTGATATAGTATAGATTCAAATCACTTTGTTGCGCATGAGAGGCTTTGCAAAGAAGTCCTTACTTGTCAATAAACAAGAAAATGAAACGAAGGGTGCAAAAAACATGACTTCAAACACTGTGTGCTGATAAGCAGTGCATTCACATCTTACTGTTATTTGATACCTAGGTTCCTAAATTTTGTATGCATATGAAAATATGACCTTGTGCCTGGGGAATGTGTGTAACATATTCAAGCACACAAAGAGCCAGCTTTAGCCCGAGCTACAAGCAAGATGTGAGTGGGCGTCCCCTTGTGAAACACACTTTTACATTCACCCGCTGTCCTGCAGTGATTTGATCTGCAGGCGCCCAGCCGACTGAAGATTGCTGTGAACTCTGCATTCAGAGCAAGAGACAGCAGGAACTGAGGAAGACAAAGGGCAGCAGGAAACATGTGGACGAGGAAGGGCAGAGTAGCTGATCAGAGAGACAATGATATGGTCGAATGGAAACTATTTTCTCAAATGGCTGGGAGCACAAATAAAAGTTGTGATGATGTATATTTTAGCTGGCACCTGTAATGGTGACAATCGTGTCGCAAGGAGCCTAGCACAATGTGGGGCAGATAAATAATTGACACGGAGAGCGTTGTAACTGGTATGGACACTAGAGCGCCTCATATGGCCACTCCCCCTTTTATTGATTCGCCTCGGGCCAAGTCTGGCCCGAGGGCGTGAATGCGCATATCCGGCTCACGCCGGGTGTGAGCTGCACAGCGAACTCACTACATCTCATCTCAACTCAGTCTCTTTTTAGGTCTCGCGACCTATCAATGCGCATGCGCATTGAGCGGAGCGAGAATTCAAGTGCTCAAAATACTCGTCAAACCAAGGGCTTTTTGGTGCGGTTTTCTTTGAGTTCACGTGAATCAAGTGACCAAACAAGCATGCGCATCAGCCTCCCTCCCTCCTAATTGCATTTTGTAACGGCCGCCACCACATCAAAGGGCTTTGCCCAGCGTGCGCTCTGCGGCTTCTCCTCCCCAAATTAATCATGGCTGGCCGGCCGTACTTTCAGTTTCCCGGCCGCTCTTGTTTTATCTTGACATCAGCGAAGTGAGGTGCAGGCCATTGCGCGCGCACCACTCGCGTCTTTTTTTAAAATTCTTTTCGCGTGCTTGTTGCTCATACAGCATTCACACTTATTCTATGACCCTCTCCCGGAGCCCTCTACCACACCCTTTGTCCACTTGACTACACCAGCTCCTCCCAGGACGGCAATTGCAGACTCCCGTGAGGTACAGGCCATTGCGCGCGCACCACTCGCGTCTTTTTTTTTTAATTCTTTTCGCGTGCTTGTTGAACCGGGTATCTCTGCATATCGAAGCGGAAGGTTTGTAGTATGTCTGCTCTCTGCTACTCTTGCCGTGCTAGTTTTATTTTTTTTCCTTCCTTCTACCATATAAGGACCTGTACCTGGGATTCATGCAGTTGGTGCCAATCATTTCCACTTTAAATACTTGAAATAACATTTCAAATAATAAGCTCCAGATATCAGTTTGGCGAGTGAGAGTTTACCATTTGTAACTTCTAGAGTTGTAATAAGTTAATAAACCAGCTGCTTACCTTAAAAGCCTAAGCTTCCATGTAGGAAATGAGTAACCCGTTTATTTTGACAAATGCAAAGCCTGGTGTACATACTATCAATAGTTTAATTCCATTGTACGATAAATGCTAGTAATGTGGAAAATTCGTATTGCCAGATGCTCTTCCTACAGGAAGTGTTTTGTGTGTTGCACTCTAACCGCATTCCAGTCAGAATAACTCTATCACACAACATTCAGCAGGCTGCTAAAAGGAGATTTCCGTGGCCTAACTGCTTTGAAAGCTTGATTCTTTGATAGAGCAAAGTCGGTGTTTTATGGTCTGTTCATAAGCTTGTTTCTGCAGTTTGTAATATGTCCTCATTGCAAGTCTTTTGTACCTAAAAACCTCTCCTTTGACGTGGTACTGTCTGGATAATTGAACTCCGACAACGCATATGAAATCAGATGTGCTTCCATAAATATTACCTTGTTTTGTTCTTTTCTTTATAATTTTACTTTTCTCAAGGATCGGTTTTATATTTTGTAATTGTAACAAATGCGTGCAATACTTTTGTAATAATGCTATTTTTTTCTTTGAAAGTTCCAAAATTCATTGGTGTTAAATGTTTTCCACAGGCGTTACATGTTCTCCTTACTGTTTAACTACCCTGAACTCGTGTTCCTCTTACAACACAAACTAGTTTGAACTTACCAGTCTGTATTGTGCGCCGCTTTGAAAAAAGCGCCTGCAGACTTAGCCGTTGTGTGTGAACGCTACAGAGATGTGTGACGAGTGCACTGGCGTTTTCTAATGGTCCCCTCTCTATTTTTCTTTCGGCTTTACACCTGTTCTCGTACTTGATTGAATTCAGAAACAAAAGATATTGATATATTTATGGAAAGATTTGAGCTTTTCAGCACTTTTTAAAAGTCGAAGCGCTATGCAAGTGTTGCTTAACTTTCTGAATTCTGAGGACCTCCAATGAATCCCTTTTAGTAGCCACTGATCTCCGCCTAACCAATTTTTAACGATGTCAACCCCCAAACAATACACCATAATACAGAAATGTGTACATCAAACAAATACTTTAGGAAGTAATTTATTTAATGCACAAATCAAAACCGCAGACATTTTAATGGGGAGGTAAGACCTTTTCAACATTTAGCTTTATTTCTAAAAACTGAAGCTATATGCTAGATTCTGCATATCCCTTTGTCTTCTTTGCTTCCTATACATTCTCTCTTTGTATCACTGGATGCAACTGCTGCTTCATTTCACTTAAGTATGTGACATTGTCACTGTGTTGCGCCCCTTCCCCCCACCCATTCCCAGCCCTTTGATGCTTCCGCCGCACTCCAATTGCTCCCCTCTCCCGTGGCATTTGTAATCCTGCCCCCTGCGTTGCCCCCTCACCCTCACACTGTGCTCGCCTCTTTTTTTTTCTTCTTTTCATGTGCTTGTTTGACTAATAAACGCCAATGCTTTTTCTCAGCGCTAATCAGTAAGTAACTTGATTTGCTTTGACCAAATTCACCCGTGCTCAGTTTGTTGTCATTTGAAAGACGTGAAAAGCTGAACTGGCATTCTTTGTCTTAAACACATCGACTCTTTGTGCACTCGTGGCAAAGTCATCAGGGCGGGAGGCATGAATGTGTTCACAATCATGTAAAAAAAAAATACTTTAAAAAAATGCCCAAAACACTGCAAAGATTTAGAACTGTTATACCAGAGTAAACATCTGCATTTTAAAGAAATGTAGTTGTTTGAATTTAGAAGAGAGTTCATCTCATTTTTACATGATATACATGCCAAACATTTTTCGGGCTGGGCTCGTGCACACGCTCTTAGAGCCCAGGAAGACCCCTGGCTCAGCTCTGGTCCGACTCGCTGTGACCATTTGTTTTACTTCCACCCCTACATCCATAGAGTTTGTCTGGGGGGACTGAGTTGTTTTGGACTCAGCAAATTACACCTGATTGTTTACAGGATTCATGGGACAGGTAACAGCACCCACAGTCAAAGGTCACACAACACCCATCTGTTGACTATTTCTTTGCCTTTGACCATGTACGCATCTACTCTGTTGTCTTTTTTCCCCTACCTTCACGCTGCATTAATACCGTACACAAGCTTTAAGACACGCAGACACTACCCAGCTGCCACAACTCTCTCTGCCTCTCTCGCTACCTCTCTCTCTATCTCTCTCACTCTCTCTCTCTACCTCTCTCTAGTCTCTACCTCTTTCTCTACCTCTCTCTCTACCTCACTCTCTAACTCTCTCTCTCTCTCTACCTCTCTCTCTACCTCTCTCTCTCTACCTCTCTCTTGCTACCTCTCTCTATCTACCTCTCTCTCTGTCTCTTTACCTCTCTACACCTACCTCTACACCTCTCTCAATCTACCTCTCTCTGACTCCACCTCTCTACCTCTACCTCTCTACCTCCATCTCTCTACCTCCCTACCTCTCTACACCTCTCTACCTCTCTACCTCTCTCTATCTACCTCTCTCTCTCTACCTCTCTCTCTCTACCTCTCTACCTCTCTCTCCACCTCTCTCTCTCCACCTCTCTCTCTCCACCTCTCTACCTCCACCTCTCTCTACCTCTCTCCCTCCACCTCTCTCCCCCCACCTCTCTCCCTCCACTTCTCTCCCTCCACCTCTCTCCCTCCACCTCTCTACCTCCACCTCTCTACCACCACCTCTCTCTCTCTCTCTACCTCTCTACACCTACCTCTACACCTCCCTCTACCTCCACCTCTCTACCTCCACCTCTCCACCTCTCTACCTTCACCTCTCTACCTCCACCTCTCTACCTCCACCTCTCTAACTCTCTCCCTCCACCTCTCCCTCTATCTCTCTCCCTCCACCTCTCTCCCTCCACCTCTCTCTCTACCTCTCCCCCTCTACCTCTCTCCCTCTACCTCTCTCCCTCTCTCCCTCTACCTCTCTCCCTCTATCCCTCTACCTCTCTCCCTCTACCTCTCTCTCTCCCTCTACCTCTCTCCCTCTCAAATATGGCTGCGTCTACGTGGGATGCGGTGGACTTAATGGCAGCTGGAGCTGACAGCATTGCTTGTTTTTAGGTCTCGCGACCTATCAATGCGCATGCGCATTGAGCGGAGCGAGAATTCAAGTGCTCAAAATGCTCGTGAAACCAAGGGTTTTTTCGTGCGGTTTTCTTTGAGTTCACGTGAATCACGTGACCAAACAAGCACGCGCATCAGCCTCCCTCCCTCCTAATTGCATTTTTTCACGGCCGCACAGCACATCAAAGGGCTTCTCCCAGCGTGTGCTGTGCGGCTTCTCCTCCCCTAATTATTCATGGCTGGCTGGTGGCCGGCCGTACTTTCAGTTTCCCGGCCGCTCTTGTTTTTATATGTCACCTTTTATTTTCCTCCTCCTGTTCAACTGGCTCGCCCGATCTCCAAGTCTCACTTTTCATAGTGTTTTACTAACTCCATGCTCCTTCCACCTCTCCGTTTCTCCACCTCACGCCACCATTTCTCCCCCATCTCTACTTCACAAACCTAGCTTCGTCAGGCTCCAGGATGGCCCACTCATGGCAAACTTCTGTGGCCCCAACCCTCTCACAGGCAAGCAGCCTCACGCCACCTTTTCTCCTCCATCTCTACTTCACAAACCTAGCCTCGTCAGGCTCGAGGATGGCCCACTCATGGCAAACTTCTGTGGCCCCAACCCTCTCACAGGCAAACAGAGGGCATCAGGAGAATAAAGGAGTGTTTGTTCGTGAGCCTCACAGATGCGTGTACCTTGTACATACGTCACACTGTATAATCTCCATGTAATACTGCTCATTTTAAGTAGAACGTGTACAGGCGGGCCTCGAAATATCAACCATAAACTGCACAATTTCATGTCCGGAAATCAGCATTTTGCGAACGATATTTCATAATATGTTACGTGTGAAATATACCTTGGTCAACTGTCAATGTAGTGCCTACAGTCCGCACTAAAATTAATAGTGCGCTTCGGCATTTTGACTATATATAGGGCTTGCAAAGCTCATTATTTTGTGTATACTTCTTTAACTGTAAACCTCATAGTGTGTTGTTCTGTGAAGTGTAAACCTCGAGATTTCAGGAAGACGTGATTATGTGCACTGTCTCTTGAACCATTTCGCGTGCAAAATAAATTCGAGAGATCTTTAAATTAAATTTTTGAAAATTACCGGGAAAATATAATTTGCACACTTCTATATTCCATGCGCCAATTATGAAGTTGTTAATATGCTATAAACAAAACAAATTTTACTAGCTTTTTGTCATGTTTCTGCAGTGCATAGATTGGTGTGCACCTTTTGCGTGTAACCTCATTTGATATGTGCAAGTGGAAACCTAATATTTTATGTACATGTTTATAAATGACATAGAATGCCCATCTGACTAGATTCCTTTGTGGATGCTAGATTTTATGGTGTAAAGTAGCACCCATTACTTTCCAGCCGGCAGGCTGACTGCGTGGCGTTAGAACTTACCGCTGATCCCTGTTCGGGTGTGGCGGGTACTAACTACTACTGCATACCCCTGTATGGCCTACTCAGACGTTCTTTGACCCAAGGTCGATAAAAGCCGTACCATGCCGGTACACTCTGTGTGGCTCTTGCTCTTCTGGGATTGGAGGTTCCGTGACCCCGACCCAGTACTGTTCTGGCCTCTCCCCTTCACAGGAAGTGCTCCAGCTGGGCACCTCGTTATCTCACACTCCCAAATGTACACTCTTCATGAAATACCCAGAGTGCACCGGGACTGAGAACACGTTCTAGTGCCTCTTACAGAAAACAACAATGTCTAGTGGTGGAAGTATCAGATTAACAGTACTCCTCACTGTGCCAGAATACCGCTTTGAGCAGCACTTAACTTGCCCTTTCTGGGAGCAGTGCGATAGGGTTTAGGGGCAGAGTGAAGAAGAGTGATACAATGTCTTTTAAAAGCCAGACCTGGATTTGGGGATTTTTTGAGCTACTTCTTATGAACAATGAAAAGCTGTGATTAATATGCTTTTCTTACAAGCTTTTCAACCCGCTGCTGGGCGGATTCTTATTCAGGGTGCCTTGTAGGACTGGTTTGAGCTGGAAGTTGGACATGACACCCCAAGTTTTAGTCTTTCTCAGAAACATCAGCGTGTAATGTGCACATTTGTGGGCCATCTGAAACAGCGCCGTTTTTTATTTACTTTTCCTGGCTTTTTACACAAGTGACCGCATGCTGTGTGAGAACGCCAGATGTACCTGCCCCTGATTAGTTGTACCAGCTCGAACCCAAGGAGAATGCATTTTAGCAACCTAGGAATAACTGGAGATAAAATAACAAGCATTTGCAATGCAATAGGTCTCGCATTTATGCAAGTGTAAGCTAATGGCATTGTAAATGACAAAACAAAAAAATAAAATGTCATTTAGAAAACCAATAGCTCAAACTTTCCTACTGCGAGACCTATTGACAACGCCAGTGCTTGTTTTCCTTTTCCTCATGAACTGGCCCTGGACTCGCCAGCCGGCATGCAAAGTCCTTTAGCCTGGAGCTTGGTACTGGGTTCCCTCTCAGTCTATATCTTGGGTGTTGATCTTGTGCAGGGCTTGTGGCCTTGGATGCGAAGAGTGCTTCAGGTAGACCAACTGGGCTTGAAAGGGTCGTGCCAGCTTCTTGGTTGACTTCCCCTGGCACATCTGGGTGGCTGGTAGGAGGGGTGCCAGTGTGTTCTCCCTTTGTTCCCGCTTCTCCATTCCGTTCTGTTTCTGGGTATTTACCCCCCCCCCCCAGGTGGTCAGGAGCACACTTTCCACTCCCTTGAACCATGAGAGATTTCTGGTCAACCCCTCTCCTTCCTTTTCCACGGTGACCATCGTCCCCTTGACCTCGGTTACTGTCCAGTGACCTGGCTCATAGGGAGTCTGGAATTTTCCTCCTGGTCTCCGATCCTTCATTAGCACTCGGTTTCCTGGTCGAAGTTCACAGAGTAAGGCTTGTCTCTTGTGGCTAGTTAGCATCTTTGTTTTGTTCCTCCTTCCTCTCCCGGGCTTGATTTTCATCATGTGGTCGCGGGGTCCACCCAGGGCATGTGGGAATGGTGTCGCGTCATGGGCCATTGAACATCAACGTTTATAGGGCTTGGTGCGTGGTACTGTGTGGCGTGCTTCTGTACTCTTGAAGGAACCATTGAAGGTGGCGCTCAGGGTCAGCATTTTCAGCCACGGCGATACGCAGGACCTTGTTGAGGGTCCTCATGAACCTTTCAATTCCTCCGTTGGCCTGCGGCCACTGAGGAATGATTTGGCGATGCTGTAAGCCATGTAGCTGCATGAAATCATGGAATTCTCCTGCCTGGAACGGGGGTCCATTGTCGCTCTTGAGCTCTGCGGGGCATCCAAACATTGAAAACATCTTCTCGAGCACTGGTGCAATCTGGGAGAATGTGGTGGAGCTCACAATTTATACTACGGGGTATTTAGAATAACTGTCTACCATGACTAATGTCACCCTGCCATCCGGAAAACTTCCAAAGTCGATGCTCACTTTCTCCCAAGGGGCATTCCCATGTTCCTCCATTTGAACTGGTGCTGGTTGTTTCAGTGCACTTGTGAGCTGGCACACTGGGCATTTCCTCACGGTCTCCTCCAGTCTGCTCTCTAGCCCTGAAAAACAGATTTTTTCTTGCATCCTGGCCTTCATCTTTTCGATGCCTTGATGGCCTCCATGAGCTAGTTGGGTTCTGTGATGGTGGAGGGCTGACAAGATGAAAATGCAGGACTCTCGTAGTAGAATTCCATCTTGGGTCATACTCAGTTAATTTCGGATTTTCCATATCTTCGTAAGGTACTCCCTCTCTGACCCTGACCAATCATTGGCCGTTTGCAAGAATCGATTCCAGGGTCCTTTTCCGCTGCTACTGCAATGTCTGACAGGGTCAGCTTTAGGGCATGTGATCGATGAGATCATGTTGATGTGGGCATCAAGTGCTTCAACTTCCTGGGCCTCTGCTGTGTGTTCTTGCCGGCTGGGTGCCGGGAGAGAAAACAGCAGGGTTTTATGCGCCTGTCCTGTAAACGACCTTTATCTTATACTGCTACAGCCCAATGGCATATCCACTCAATCCTTGGCGGGGAGTGAGGCACCGATCCTTTAAAGAGAGGCACTAATGGCTGACGATCCGTGACTACCTTGAATGGCTGGCCACAGATGTAGAGGTGAAAATGCCTGCACGCCCATCCGATGGCGAGGGCCTCTCGCTCATTCTGCGCATAGAGCGTTGCAGTGGGGGAGAGAGACTTGCTGGCATAGGCCAACGCGGCCCATCTTCCGGGCCCTTGCTTCTGGGTGAGCACCGCCCCTAGGCCTACGGGGCTGGCATTGACGAGGAGTTCTGTGCACTTGGCAGGGTTGAAGAATACCAAGGGGGTGTGGGTGAGGAGATCATTCCTGACTTTCTGGAATGCCGCCACGTTGTGCTCTCCCCATTTCCATGTAGTGTCTGCCCGAGTGAGGTTTCGGAGGAGCTCCGCGATGGTGGCTAGGTCTGGGATGAATCAGCCACAGTATGTGGCCATCCCAAGGAAATTTCGCACCTCTGAGACTGTTGAGGGTGGTGGGACGTCCCTGATGGCCTGTGACTTCCATGGGTCTACCTGGATTCCTTCCTCATTGAAGAGGTAGCCGTAACACTCTATCTCCTTCTGAAAGAAGAGGTACTTTTGTCGATGTAGGGTGACGCCATACTCCTGAAGTCGTTGTAGCGTGGCCCTTAGGTGTTGGTAGTGCTCATCCGCAGTGGTGGAATGGATGAGAATATCATCACTTACGTTCAGCACGCGGGATAAGCCAGTTAGGATCTCCTGCACCGTGTCCAGGAAAACCTCAGCTGCAGAGGATATCCCAAAGTTAAGTCGAGTGTAGCGTCGTAAACCTAGATGGGTGCTGAATGTTGTGATGTATCTGCTCACTTTGACCAGGACCAGCTGGTGGTATCCCGCATTCAGATCCAGTTTTGAGGACCACGGGACCTGTTGACGTCCGCTACTATGTCATCTATTGTTGGCGTGATGTGGCGTTCCTGCTGAATGGCCTTGTTAGGGAGGAGCATATCAATACATAATCTGATCATCCAGGGTTGTCATGGCTTCTCAGCTATGACCATGGGGTTGGCCCAGATGCTTTCTACATGACCCATTGGTCCCCCAGCTTCTGCAGCTTTTGTTCCACTTGCGGCAGGAGATGTAAAGGGATTCGCCTGTGTCGTAGCGCTGTTGGGACAACTGCCGGGTCAATGTGAATTTTCAGTGGGGCCTTTTTGATGCACCCTAGCCCTTTAAAGAGGTCTGCGAACTGGCCCAGCAACGATTCTCGCAAACGTCACTCAGCCTAAATCTTCGACAGCATCACTGCTGAGTAGCGTGTCGGCTTCTTGATCCAGAATGTGTACTGTTGTCACAATTTCATGTTCTTCAGACTGAGTTGGCACTGTCATCTTACCTCGTAGGGGCAGGGGTGAGTTGCTTCCGTACGAGGAGATTTTCGTCTTTGACAGTGTGAGTTCGGGCCTGGGCCTCAGTTGTTATATTGTTGGACACCTATGCCGTTCACGGAGGCTCTGGTGTCGATGACCGCCTTCACCTCTGACCCGGCTATTCTCACGGTGCAAGTAGGCTCTGGTCTCCTCCGCTTTTTGAGCTCTTGTGTAAAAGAGACTAGATATGTTTCAACTTCATCTTCTTCTGTGGGGTAGTCCTCTCGGAAAGTGGCTTGCTCATTCCTTCTGGCACTGCTGGATGGTGCCAAGGAGGCGCTCGACAGCTGGCGCACCATTCTCCGCATCGGTTTTCCCCCTACTCTACTGTCTTTGCGTTGGTTCTTTTTCTGACACACTGATTCGAAGTGATTAGGTATCCCGCAGTGGCAGCACGTCCATCCTGGATGGGGTGTTTTCCGTGCCCACAATATCCACACGATCCTTTCGGGGTTTGGGCGGTCATACTCAGTGCCTGCTCCCTCTGTCCTGTGGTTTCACCGCATCGACCTACTCAGTTTTGACTGTCACGTTCCTGTCAGAGGCCCGGGTCAGGGCCAAGTCCATCTTGTCGGCTCTGGCTGCCAAGAGGTTGCGTGTCCTGGCTAGGACTAGTATGTCGTTGAGGGGTATGTTCGGCTGCCTGAAGATCAGCCCTGGTAGCACCTTGCTGCGGACACTTGGATGATTTGCGCCCTGATCTCTTCAGTGGCTCGATCTTCTGTGGTATAGGTGCTGGCTAGCTCTCTGAGTCTGGCGTAAAACGCATCGATCGACTCTCCCTCTCTATGTTGGGCCTGGCTCCGTTTGAACCTTTCGAAGTCCGTTAAGTGCAGCTACGGCGGCGGCATAGTAGGTGGGCTCTCATCTATTCGGAAGGTGCTTGAACAGAGTATATACTTCTTCCCCCACATAGTGGAGCAACAGTGAGCATTTCACTGCTCCATCTGTCTCCCTTGTTGCTACGAAGCATTTCTCCAGTCTCCCCAGCCACGTCTTCCAGTGTGGGGACTCAGTGGTGGGGTCAGCCGCCTCACTGAATGGGGAAGCACCCCTGTGGGGGCATGTTGTGCGACTATGCGGGTCGGGGGGCTGATCTGCGTCCTGGTTATCTCCCTTCTTGACGCCCTGGGTGTATCCCTTGTGTCACTCTGCAGGTCTTCTCTGTTTTTTGTGTTGTGTGTCCTCCACCTTATGACAGCCACTCGCAGGGCTGGTAGGAATTGCTGAGCTTGTCCTGTTATCACTGTGTCCTCTCTTTCCCTTTCTTTTCTGTGCTTTGTCTTTCAGGGGCGTCCAACTGCAGTGTAGGACTGGGGCATGATGAGAAAGGGCTCCTTCCAGGGACCCAGAACAGGTAAGTCACTGAGGGAGACATCAACGCACTCCTAGGCTGTTGGGGTAGTGTGAAGACCCACCCTGGCTTCAGAACAGGCAAAACCTCTGGGGGCCACAGTCCCAAACTGTGGCTGTCGGGTGGGTGTGTGGAGACCCACCCTGACTTCTCTGCTTCCAAGTTGTGTGCCAGCTGGGATCTGCTAGCTGTCGTAAGATCCTCTGCAGCACGCATAGGCGTGTCCTCACGCTGTGGTTCTGACGCATGGGATGAATTAGAGAAGCAGCATGTACGGGCTGCGGGAGGCAGCTGTGCAGAGGTGGGTGACACACTGCGCTCTTACCCGCTCATCAGCTGGCTCGGCACGCTTCAACTAGCAGCACGGATAATTCCTCTGCAGCATGCTTCAACTAGCAGCATGGATAATTCCTCTGCAGGGCCACTTCATTGGCACGCACGCGGGAGAACGTCTCGCGGATGCCGTTCCGCCCCTCCTCAGCGCTCCGGAGGGGGCGCACACTCCTTGGGGCGCGTAGATAGCGTTGACCAGTTCCGCAGGAGCGTGGGCTCGGCTCCACGCTCGTCGCCAATGTAATGGTGACAATCGTCTCGCAAGGGGCCTAGCACAATGTGGGGCAGATAAATAATTGACATGGACAGCTTTGTAACTGGAACGGGCACTGGAGCACCTCGTGTGGCCACTCCCCCTTTTATTGATTCGCCTCGGGCCACACCTGGCCCGAGGGCTCAAAACCGCAGGTGTTAGCTGCACTGCTAATTCACTACATCACCAATTACACATTTCTACACAGAAAAGACAATGAAACAAGGTAAAACCTGTTTAATATTCAATACTTTGATGACTCCCTCTTTTGATATCTCAGGATGAGAAGGCGAAGGGCAGGGAAGGCGCGATGTATGCCCCAGTGTGAGAGTCAAGTTGTGACTGATTCCAGGTTTCTCCCCAGCAATGCCTGCTTTCTCAGCCTTCCACACTCTAGCCCCTCTCTCCCCAGCAGAGCTTGACCTCACTCTCTCCATTCCCTTCCTGCCTAGACATTCTTTCCTCAGCAGTCATTGCTCTCCCTCTTTCTCCCAAACCTCTTGTTTACAAACCTTTTGCTCTCACCACTTTTCCTACTTTTGACCCCTCTGTCCTCAGCAACACCTACTCTTTCACTCCCCCGCCTTCTTTGTTCTCAGTATTGCCTTCTTTTAGCCCCTCCCTCTCCTCTGCCACTCTCTTCTCAGCAGTACCTTCTTTCTGTCCTGTCCCTTCTCCTGGTCGCTATGAAGTTTTGTTCTGCTTTGTAAAAGAGACTGACCACAGCCACAAGCAAATCTTGGTGCAGGGTATGCACAAGATGAACGAAAGTGCTATGGCTGTGGTGAGAAATTGTGTGCCTGATTTAGGGGGAGGGTGTGAGTCCTTCCGCATCAACAGTCACAATCCCTGTCAGGGTGAACCGTCAAAGTTATTCATTTAATCTGTGCTTAGCCCGCCGATAGCTAGGCACAAAAGAAGTCAGGCTTAAATTAGACACAATGTGTAAAGTATTTATCCAGCACACAAATAGTAATATTTGAAAGCACAACACAAGAAAAATCCCACACTAATTAAGAAAAAGAGTAAAATCTACTAAATTATTTGACACCAGAAGGACACAATTCAAATTAGTAGAACTGGAGATGTGCAATTTTAAATATTTAAGGTAGGTATCGTGCCTTAAAGCACAACGGGTGACCCGTGGTCATTTGGTTGTGCAAGACCAGGGGAGATTCACAAGTTCGGGCTGATTGCTATGATATTGGACCAAGACATACCCCAGTATTCTCCTTTCCCCAAATCGGCTTAGAGCACTGGAATATTTCATGTGTTCCTTTAAATTTTTTTAACAGAGTTTTATATAGCGCAAACTTGACCCAAAGGTATCAGGTATTAGAGCGCTTTACATAGCACCAGTTGTGTAAATGAGGACACATTCATTTTTGTTAGGCACGGGAAGATTAAGTGATTTGTTCAGAATCACAGGATGTTCAGCTTCATTGACGAGAGACTCGAACCTGGTTCCCCAGAATCGAGGTCGACTGCCCTAATTGTTAGGCCAACTCCTCTCCCTTTTAGTAAGTTAGAAATTTTAGCAAATGTGTGCCAAAATTGAGCTTCAAATGCACTTTTTGATTTCATGTTGTTTCAAAACGTTCTCTTTACTCGAGGGGTTGGGGATGTGGGGGGCTCCTATCAAAACCTTACTTGAAGGCTTGTTGGCTAAAATTCAGACCAGGTATTACATCTGGCTGTCAGCTGTGCCAGGTGTGGGTGTGGGCGGAGCATATTGAGAAGTAGGTGGAGCTAGTGTAGGAAGAAAATGGAGGGGGGTTGTGGGTGTGGCCGCCTTAAATAATGCGAGCAGCGGCGACTAATATTTTACAAATTAAGCAGTGCAACTATCCAAGTGAAACGCTCTGCTTTCAGGTAAATCTAGTTTAAAAAGCAGATTCTAAAAAATTGTTTATCCCAGCAACGTTACAGAATTATATTTTGACTGGATTAAATATTGTATAACTTTGTAGGATGGTGTTCAGCCGTTATGTTACGTTATTTTATGTTATGTTATAAGCGTTTTGTATCGCGCACAATTACTCGAGAGTATCCTGGCGTGCAAAGTTACCAAGTCCTGGCAGGGCAAAGGAGTTTAAACTGAAAAGTTGAAGAAGAAGGTTTTGAGTTGTTTAAATCGTGGATGTTGCGTAAATCCAGGGGAAGGGAATTCCACGATTCAGCTGTTTTCACAGAAAGGGACTGACAAAGGAGTGCTTCTAATAAAAATTAATGACATGTGATGCAGGCCCCAGCGTCACTCCGCCTCAAGACAGGTGTGATGCGCACCCCCACCTCGAGGTGTGTGATGCGCCCCTTGCCCCATCCCCCATCCTCAGTCCACCTCGAGAAGTGTGTGATGCGCGCCCCCAGCATCAGTCCACCTAGAGGTGTGTGATTCGCGCCGAAAGCATCGCTGTGTCTGAAGAGATGCTTGGTGGGCCCCCGTCACCGCTCGGCCTCCCGTTCTTTGAACCCCTCCCAGGGCTCCTGTAAATGATCCGGTTATGGCCTGGCCTTGGCAGGCCAGATTAAGTTCATGTGGGATTCGGTAAAACAAGGCATTCAGGATATGACAGAATCAGTCGACTGTGAAGCTCAGCAAACTCTCCCCCAAGGAACTCTCCTTAAAACGGGATTACGGGCCTCTCCCGGCGCGGAGGATGTGAGAGGCAGCGAGATGAATCAAATGCTTGAAGTGTCAGGGCCGAGAAAAGAGGATTGTGCGCACTAAGTAACTTCTGCCCCTTTCTGAAGACTCTTTCTCTGCATGTGAAGAGCGCTGATCCCTTCCGCTCAAGGTGCCGTCGAGCAGGGGGTTGACCCAGTCACAAGGAAGGAACTGCACAATGGCCGGTAGTGCGCGGCGTCTCACATGAGTGGCCCTGTCTGGTGTGGAGTGGTCTGCAGTGCTCTGGGACGAAAAGGCAAACACGACCACCTGTCCTTTGAAGCCTAAAGCGTCACCGTTCTTGTTTTGAAGACTGGAATCAGAAGGAATAGTAAAGATAGGCCCCAAAATTGTCCTGTCAGGGTAAAAAGATTTGCACTTTGGGCTTTACATAATAGGCCTGTGGAATATCTGTTAATCGGTGCTCAATGTATACCCCCTCCCCCTCCACAGCAGTACGTGCTCGTGTCCTCGTGGCCCTGTAGCCCTTTGTACTCATCTACTTGCCTGGCGCTCACTTTACACTGCAAAATCTAATCCTTAGTATAAAGTGCTGTGCCGTTATAACGAGGCAAGACCCTAGTGCATAGAACACTTAAACTTTTTATGCACCTCAATGCCTATATTAAGTAACGACCCTGCATGTACACAGCCCACAAATGTCTTCAGTTCTAAGACACATTGCACTTCTGATCAGAGTCCCCACAAACCCCAGCCACAGAGGCATAGCCTACCCTCAGGGCCACTGGAAATATGTGGCACGGGATCCCCAAATTATGTGGTAGGGTTGACTAAATTATGCTGCAAGAAAAAGCTAATTATGCGGCATTATCCGGAACATTTTTTGATAGTATTTTGTCATTATTTTGTAGTTTTTCACATCAAAATACTATCTGGGCAAATATTTTCTCTCATTAATACCAGATTAACAAGAAATACAGAAATAAGCAACTAATAAATGATCAATTAATCTTTGCCAAGGGCGTGACACTGCACACAAACACGTGGCCACGTTTTTAGTAACTTTTTACACATTTGAGCTACAAATTTTTTTTTTCTTAAAGCTACAGATTATGCAGCAGATGATGGATTATGCTGCAATTGTGGCAAATACACAATTATGCAAAAAAAGCTGCAGCTGCAGAATCGATATTACTCCACTGGCCGAGCCTAACCCATACTGTTATAACTGGAGTGGGAAACGCTTCTTTTCCAAAAGCAGATAGGAAACCAGCATTGGCAAGGCCAATGTTTTACCGTTGAGACCTCTTGGCTTTGTCAATGAATTTTAGCCATGTTCTACAGCAACCCTGTTCCTGTGCAGCATGGCTAAATAAGACAAAAAGAAGCCCATGACACAGCCAGTCACATCATTTTGTAAGGGCACATATGGCGCACCTACAAAATGAGGCCGATGCTTTTTATTATTTTATTTGTCAATTCAAATTGGATTGGCATATAAAAAGAAAAACATGTGAGAAAGCAGTTTTCTGAAGCTCGCTTGGAGTGGAGCAACTTGGAGAGGTCACTACGCCGAGGTCCCCCGCACCAGAAAGACCAGATCGGGAGGCCGCTCCTTCTCCTTCCTCCCGGCCAAAGCATGGAACGCCCTTCCGCTCCACCTCAGACAGACAACATCGCTCCCCATCTTCTCAAGAAACCTCAAAACCTGGCTCTTCAACAGACCCCCTCCTTGATGGAATGGAACCTGCACACCCCCCCCCCCCCAACCCCCCACCCCTAGCGCCTTGAGACCCTTACGGGTGAGTAGTTGCGCTTTAACAAACTCCTGATTGATTGATTGAGGGTGCAGGTCGGAAAGCAAGATTGGTGGTGGGTATCAGAAGCAACAGGCAACAGAGAAGGGAGGTGCTGGTAGGGGAAGCAACCCAGAGGGCGGATAGAATGGAAGCAACATGTACAGTAAGGGTGAGGATGATAAGCAACAGGTGGGAGAGCAGCATGGAGTGGGCCCGGGTGAGCTATACAGGCAGGAAAGCACTAGAGGGAGGACACAAGAGCGAGCGGCTGTTAGACGGACCGGGAGGGTCGGCCGAGGATAAGGGGAGAGGTCTCCGGGGAGAGCCGTCTCCAGCGATCGTACAGACAAGTAACTTCCCCCCCACAGACGGACACCACACCAGGTTAAGGTTTAACGATACTTTATAAGCAATTCTTTAGGTACGGTGAGATGATACAAGGAGGTCTGGACTCAGGGGTCCCCTCGATTCTGGTCTCTGGATTGGGAAAAGGGTAGCGGGACAGTCTTGTTACCGATAGATGGAATAGCTCTCAATCCTCGAGCTCGGCGTTCTAGGTGGACGGGCCGCGGCGGAGCCAGCAGGTCCCGAGATGGACGAAGGAAGCGACGGTCCGCGGCGGAGCCAGCAGGTCCCGATGAAGATGGTGGTTACAAACGGTCCGCGGCCACGCCAGCAGGTCCCGACGACGATGAAGGTTTACGAAGGTTGCGGCAGCGCCAGCAGGCAGGACGATAGTTCGCATGGCAGAGCTACGGCAGCGCCAATAGCCCGTCAAGGATGAGTTCTTCTCTGCGTCTCTCGACTCCAGGATACAACTGCCTTCCTACTCTGGAGCTCCCCCAGTTATAGGGCTGGTGCCCTTTGATGTCCGGACCCTCGCACTGGGAGGTCGGGGGGTCCGGGATGAAGGAGTCCAGACACCCAGCAGGGGGGTGGAGCCAGCGCCCGGGGAGATTGTGGGCGATCGGTACCTGGCGGGGGAGAGCCATCGACACCTCTTTCTCCCATTGACTTGCCAAGTGGTCCGCTCACCTCCTGGGTGGATGGTGGTGCCGGGATGTCTGAGGCCTGGCCAGGCCCAGGGTTGGGGTCGATCGGGAGCCATGCGGCCTCGTGGTGGAGGGTCCAAGATGGCGCCCAGGCTGGGGGCGCGGGCCGGTAGTGGATCGGGCCCACGAGGTCGATATGTTCAGAGGCAAGGGTCCCGGAGGGGACGGAAAACGTGAAGTGGTGGTGTGTGACACTTGAGGGGCCGGGCTCGGGCCTGGTCGGGCAGAGGGGGAGCGGCCCTTCACGTGGCCTGTCCAACATGCGTCCCCCCCAGCTGAAGGCGGGGTGAGTCACCCATCCTCTTGGGGACTCTCCTCGTCGAGGCGGAAAAAGCGGGACAGGCCATCCGCGTTGGCGTGATCTGGCCCAGGCCGGTGTTCAACAGTGAAGTCCATCCCTTGTGGGGAGATGGACCAACGTAGTAGTTTTGGGTTCTCCCCCCGCATCTGCATCAGCCACTGCAGGGGTCGATGGTCGGTCTGCACCCGGAAGTGTGTGCCAAAGAGGTAGGGCCGGAGCTTTTTGAGGGCCCATACCACAGCGAAGGCCTCCCTCTCGATGGTGCTCCAGAGTTGTTCTCAAGGTAGGAGTCGACCGGTGATGATGGTCCACTGGCTGATCAAGGCCTTCGGTGTTCAATTGAGACAGGACCGCCCCAACGCCGTGGTCGGAGGCATCCGTCTGGACGAGGAATTCCCGGCTTTAGTCGGGGGCCTGGAGCACAAGGGGCGGAGCAAATGGCGGCCTTCAATTGTTCGAAGGCTATTTGACAGTCTGGGGTCCAGTTGACCTTCTTGGGTTGATTTTTGGACGTGAGTTCTGTGAGGGGCCCCACTATGGTACCATAGTCTTTCACGAACCGTCTGTAATAGCCCGTGAGTCCCAGAAAGGCACGTACCTCGGTCTGGGTGATGGGGGGCTGCCAGGACTGGATGGCGGCAATCTTGAGCTGCAGAGGGGCCACCAGGCCGCTTCCCACCTGGTGTCCGAGGTAGGTTACGGACCCCTGACCAATTTGGCATTTGCTGGCCTTGATCGTGAGGCCAGCTCGCTGAAGGGCCTGTAGCACCGCTCGGAGGTGGTGGAGGTGGTCGGACCAATGGTGGCTGTACACAGCGATGTCGTCTAGGTAGGCGGCGCTGAATCCTTCGAGCCCGGCCAAGACCTGATTGACGAGCCGCTGAAATGTTGCTGGAGCATTCTTCATGCCGAAGGGCATAACCTTGAAATGATAATGGCCATCAGGAGTGGAAAATGCAGATCGTTCTTGGGCCCGGTGGCGGATAGGGGGGCTGTCCCCCGTGTCCACGTCGTGCACACACCAGGAAGTGACACCTGGGGTGAGGGAGAACAGGCCGGCGAACTGCAACAGAAGGTCTCGACATTCTTGGCGTTGTTCCAGGGTGAGGGCCTCCGAGAGTCGGACCCCATCCACAGAGCCATCTTTCTCCCGAGTCCGTAGGAGGTCAGGGAGGGGTTCGGAGTCTCCTTCGGCTCCATTGTCTGTGGCCATCAGGAGGCTGAGTTCTGAACGTACAAAGTGGGGTTTCAGTCTGTTAGCGTGGAGGACGCGGAGGGGGTTCCGTGAAGATTCCATGTCGATGAGATAGGTGACGGGACCCTTGCGCTCGACTACTTTAAAGGGCCCCGTCCACCTGTCTTGCAAGGCGCATGGTTCGGTGGGGGACATCACCCATACCTGTTGTCCGGGTTCAAATTCGATGGAGGAGGCATTTTGGTCATACCACTTTTTCATGTCCTCTTGACTGGCCTCCAAGTTTACCTTTGCCAGCTCTCTGAACCGTCGGGTCTGGTTGCGGAGGGTTAGGAGGTATTTGAAGACATCTGGAGGGTTCTTTAGAGGGGGCATCTCCCAGCCTTCCTTGACTAGACTGAGGGGCCCCCGTACGGGGTGTCCATACAATAATTCAAATGGGCTGAAGCCGAGGGACTTCTGGGGGACCTCTCGATATGCGAAGAGGAGGCACGGCAGCAGCACATCCCACTGGCGACGGAGGGGCTCTTCCAACCCCCCAATCATCCCTTTGAGCGTGCGGTTGAACCGCTCAACGAGTCCGTTTCCTTGAGGGTGATAGGGGGTCGTGAATCGGTAGGTGACCCCACACTGTTGCCAGAGGGACTTCATATACTTAGAGATAAAGTTTGTGCCTCTGTCGCTGACGACTTCTCGGGGGAAGCCCACACGGGAGAAGATCCCCATCAGGGCCCGGCCGACTACCGGGGCTGTCACAGTTCGCAGGGGAACAGCCTCGGGGTAGCGGGGGGCGTGGTCCACCAGTACCAGGATGAACCGATGTCCTTGTCTTGTACGGGGGTCCAGGGGCCCCACAATGTCTATCCCGACCCTCTCGAACGGGGTGGTGACCACGGGAAATGTTTGCAGGGGGGCTTTTAGTTTGCGGCCGCTCTTTCCACTGGCTTGGCACGTGGGGCAAGATCGGCAATGCTGGAGTACATCATTCCTCATTTTGGGCCAGAAGAAGTGGGTTACTAGGCGGCTGTAGGTTTTATCCTGACCCAGGTGTCCAGCCAGGGGGACATCGTGGGCCAGATTTAGCAGGAAGTCTCTAAAACGGAGGGGCACCACTAGCACTCGGCTGGCCCCCAGCTCCGCGATCCTTTGCTCACTGTATAGCAGATCATTGTCCCAGTAAATCCAATGTGTTCCGGAGGTATCCCCTGCGCTCTGGGCGAGGGCTTGTTGGCGGAGTCCCTCGAGGGAGGGACAGGTCTTCTGCTCTTGTCGAAACTGCTCCTGAGTGGGCCCCCCCTCTTGATGCCACTGGTCGAGGCCAGCGAGGCCCGGAGGTTGAGCTGGTTCTGGGGGGACGGCACGGTCGGTGTCTTCGACTGGGGCGACTGGGGGAGGAGGCGCCGGCCATTCGGGTTCTTCCGGTCGAGGATTGGCACGGGTGGCCATGGACCGGGTGGTGACGCACGCCCAGTCCGGGATGCCCAACATCCCCAGGTGTTCTCTTCGTTCTACGGCTGCCCACGGAGAGCTTTCAAGGTCATTTCCCAGGAGGCAGTCTACGGGGGCATCATCCCGGACCATCACTTTCAACATGCCGGAGACCCCTCCCCATTCGAAAGGGACGCAGGCCATCCGACACAGACTTTCCGAGTTATCGGCTGAACGGACAGGGCAGAGAATGTTCGGTAGGAACTGTTCTGGGGCCACCAGGTGACAGCGGACGGCTGTTACACTGGCCCCGGTGTCACGGAGAGCTTCGGCCTGGCGTCCATTGATGCTCACCCATTGGCTGTACTTCCGGGTGTTGGCGGGTAGGGGGACCCGCGGGACCATGTCTTTCCCCCCTAAGCATGCTAGAGCCATGGCGGCTGGCTCCCATTCTTGATGCTCTTGCTCATATTCTTCCTGTTCCTCGGAGACCTGTTCTTGCCCCAGGGCAGCAGCGGCCACTTGGCGGGGTCTTGGGCTCTGGTACTGTGGGCAATTTGGGTCGTTTGCATAGTGGCCGACTCGTTGGCATCGGTGACACGTGACATTGGCTCTGTATCCCGGTCGCGCCGGGGTGCTGCCCCGGTTGGCCGGGGGGGTGGTGCTGGTAGCGGGGGCGACCGGAGCGTTGTCTCTTCCTCGTCCTTGGCCCCCTCCTCCTCCTCGGGGACGGTGCTGACCGTTGTTGTTCCGGTTCTGTTCATAGGATCCATTTCGGCCCACTCTGGTGATTTCCCACCGGTCAGCCTCGGCTGCGAGCTGCCGTGGATCAGTCAATTTGCTGTCGAGGAGGTGCTGCCGGAGCTCAATGAAGCAATTGTTTGATAGGTGTTCCCACACCATGAGATTGAATAGTTGTTCGTAAGTTGTGACATTGCTTCCTTTGATCCAGCCCTCGAAGGCTCGGCTAAAATAGTTCACGTAGTCCACCCAAGTTGTACCCGGGATGCGGGTGCAGTCTCGGAACCTCTGACGGTACATCTCGGGTGTGAGCCCATAGCGGGTGAGGAGGGCAGCTTTCATGTGGTCATAGGAGGTCATCTGGTGGTCCGGGAGCTGTAGTAGGGCATCGCGGCCCTCATTGAGGAATCTCCCCCATAGACCGGATCCCCAGTCGCTTCGATCGATCCGGTGGGCGGTCATAGCGATTTCGTAGGCCTTGAACCATTGCTGGATGTCGTCCTCTCGGAAGTATTCTCGAACGACATCCTTGGGGATGTGTACCTTCTTATCTGTTGTCCCTGGGGTGGGGGGTTGCTCGGGCACTCCTAATTCTTTGTTCTGCTTGCGTAAGTCTATCTCAGCTAACTTGCGCTCGTGTTCATATGCCAGTCTCTTTTCCTCGAGCTCCCTTTGTCTCTGTTTTTCCTCTCTTTCTTCTCGGAGACGCAGGTGCTCTAAGCTCAGTTTTTGTTCGGCCAACTTAAGTTCAACATCCATTTGAGCCGGGCCATTTCTAGCTCATGTAGCCGTGTTTTTTCTCGTTCCTGGATCTCGTCTTGCGAGAGACCCTTTCTTTGCTCCTCGGGGGCCGTGGTGTTTTTTTCCACTGCTGCGATGCTTTGGTCGGTGGTTCCGACGGCCCCGGTTTCTGCCCAGGACTCTAGGGCATGCTTGAAATCGTCTTTGGTACTTAGACCGGTGGTAGCGATACCTAGTTCGATGCAGAATTGTTTTAATTCACGATGGCTGTACTCGTCCAATTTCTCCATCTGAAATTTCTCGGTGGATCCGCTTTCTTTGGTTGTCATCGTGATTTCGTCGTGGGGTGAGCTACTTTCTGTACGATTATGCGGTGATTCGGATCGCGCCGCTGGCCACCAATGTTAGACGGACCGGGAGGGTCGGCCGAGGATAAGGGGAGAGGTCTCCGGGGAGAGCCGTCTCCAGCGATCGTACAGACAAGTAACTTCCCCCCCACAGACGGACACCACACCAGGTTAAGGTTTAACGATACTTTATAAGCAATTCTTTAGGTACGGTGAGATGATACAAGGAGGTCTGGACTCAGGGGTCCCCTCGATTCTGGTCTCTGGATTGGGAAAAGGGTAGCGGGACAGTCTTGTTACCGATAGATGGAATAGCTCTCAATCCTCGAGCTCGGCGTTCTAGGTGGACGGGCCGCGGCGGAGCCAGCAGGTCCCGAGATGGACGAAGGAAGCGACGGTCCGCGGCGGAGCCAGCAGGTCCCGATGAAGATGGTGGTTACAAACGGTCCGCGGCCACGCCAGCAGGTCCCGACGACGATGAAGGTTTACGAAGGTTGCAGCAGCGCCAGCAGGCAGGACGATAGTTCGCAAGGCAGAGCTACGGCAGCGCCAATAGCCCGTCAAGGATGAGTTCTTCTCTGCGTCTCTCGACTCCAGGATACAACTGCCTTCCTACTCTGGAGCTCCCCCAGTTATAGGGCTGGTGCCCTTTGATGTCCGGACCCTTGCACTGGGAGGTCGGGGGGTCCGGGATGAAGGAGTCCAGACACCCAGCAGGGGGGTGGAGCCAGCGCCCGGGGAGATTGTGGGCGATCGGTACCTGGCGGGGGAGAGCCATCGACACCTCTTTCTCCCATTGACTTGCCAAGTGGTCCGCTCACCTCCTGGGTGGATGGTGGTGCCGGGATGTCTGAGGCCTGGCCAGGCCCAGGGTTGGGGTCGATCGGGAGCCATGCGGCCTCGTGGTGGAGGGTCCAAGATGGCGCCCAGGCTGGGGGCGCGGGCCGGTAGTGGATCGGGCCCACGAGGTCGATATGTTCAGAGGCAAGGGTCCCGGAGGGGACGGAAAACGTGAAGTGGTGGTGTGTGACACTTGAGGGGCCGGGCTCGGGCCTGGTCGGGCAGAGGGGGAGCGGCCCTTCACGTGGCCTGTCCAACAGCGGCACATGGAGGAAGCGCGGGGAGAAGAACACAGCAACAGTGAGCAACACAGAGTGCACACTCTCATGGAGTCCTTAACCAAAAAGAAAAAAGTGGTGACTGAGAAGCAAGCAGTGGAAGTATAGAAGCCAGCCAATCAAAAGAGATGTTAGAGGCTGTGCTCCATGAGAGGGATAAGCACAAAATGTACAAGCTGGGACACGAATAAGAGCATAAAAACCACAGTGTGAATGCTTAAATTCATCTCAGCCTCTACCAATTGCTCGGGCCACATCCCAATCCATAATTTTTCGCCCACCATGTCACCTCAATTTGAATTTAGCCAAATGCGAATACTAGCAGCCCAGGACCGGTTTCACACTTGTTTTTGAAAACTTTAGTAGGACACGAATAAAAAGCAGGCAAATGAGAGTGGCAGGAAATCAACCAGTGGTAAGGAATGGGTGGGCTCCAGGGCCCTTTATGTTCTCGGTGAATCTACATATATCTCACAAAAAAACAGTGCATGCGCTGTCTAGTAGGTGAGACCTAAAAAGGGGGCAGAAGCACAAGAGCAGACATGACCTGGAAGTGAAGGAAGAAAGCTTCTGGGTCAAACAAATGCTCACTTCCTCTGCAGCAAGCTCAGCAGGCCAGCAAAAATCAGGAATGTCTTGAAGAGCCCTATGCAGGGGAGTGCCCCAGCAGGGAGAAATTAAAAAAATACATACAATTTGTAAAATATGATAGAGGAACTCAGAGGCAAGGACATTAACGAGTGGCGTTTCTGTAGTATAACATCATCTAGAAAGTTTACATCTTATGCAAAACATTTGATTTCAGGAAACATTAAAAGCCCAAAATATAATAAAGTGAGTCCCAAATTGAAAAGCAATGGAGAAAGCCGTCATTTTTCATTATTTTTTGCGTGGAATTCCGTTTATATTTTTAGGAAAATGACAATAGCTTTTTTCGTTCACTTTGAAACTGAACCAGAAACTGTCACTTATTTCTGTTCCTATATGATAATGCTGGCCTCATTTAAACATTAGTAACAGTATGCAGCAAAGTTAGACGAGATAGGATTTCCTTATCTCCGGTCTCAGTGTGTTTCCTCTTATCTTCTCCCTAGGTTTGCATGTGTTTGTTTAAGTGGACCACGCAGTAAGAAAGGGCTTCAAGAGAGATTGTAGAGACAGTTAAAGGGTGTCACAAATAGTATGAAATCAACCTATACATTACCGTACTACTCCTTTTATGCACTGTGTTATAATGCACTTAACACTAGTGCAAGGCTGCTGCTGGGCGTACAGAGGAAGAAGGAAGAGGAAAGTACAGCCGTAGCCTTCAAAGCAACCAACAGGAGGTGGAGTAGGTGGAACAATGCAAGGTATGCAGTTTGTTTCCAAATTTCTTGTGCACACAGATGCAGAAATAGTACTGAGTTTCAAAGGGTACCAGTGACTCGATTATCCATACATTTCCCACCAAACCATTAGCATATTGTTGATGCAGAGGGTTTGGTGGGCTATCATCCTACCAATTAGCTATAAGGTTAGCCAGAAAACTAGCCTTAGCTATCTGGTAGGGCGTTAGATTATTCAGCTTAAAAGGACAGTCTGGAGCACGACCTTCCAAAGACCTGTATGCAAGGCACAGCAACGACATACATCCATGACCAGGGAAAGACATGTATGCAAGGCACAGCAAAGACATTCATCCATGACCAGGCAAAGATATGTATGTAAGGCACAGCAAAGACATACATCCACGACCAGGCAAAGACGTATGTAAGGCACAGCAAATACATATATCCACCAACATGCAGATACATGTATGAAAGGCACAGCAAAGACATACATCCACGACCAGGCAAAGACATGTATGTAAGGCACAGCAAAGACATACATCCATGACCAGTCAAAGACATGTATGCAAGGCACAGCAAAGACATACATCCACGACCAGGCAATGTCATGTATGTAAGGCACAGCAAACACATATATCCATGACCAGGCAAAGGCATGTATGCAAGGCACAGCAAAGACATACATCCGCGACCAGGCAAAGACGTATGTAAGGCACAGCAAAGACATATATCCACCAACATGCAGATACATGTATGCAAGGCACAGCAAAGACATACATCCACGACCAGGCAAAGACATGTATGTAAGGCACAGCAAAGACATACATCCCGACCAGGCAAATAGATGTATGTAAGGCACAGCAAAGACATACATCCACGACCAGGCAAAGACATGTATGTAAGGCACAGCAAAGACATATATCCACCACCATGCAAAGAGATGTATGTAAGGCACAGAAAAGACATATATCCACCAACATGCAAATACATGTATGCAAGGCACAGCAAAGACATTCATCCACGACCAGGCAAAGTCATGTATGTAAGACACAGCAAAGACATACATCCATGACCAGGCAAAGGCATGTATGCAAGGCACAGCAAAGACATACATCAGCGACCAGGCAAAGACATGTATGTAAGGCACAGCAAAGACATACATCCACGACTAGGCAAAGACATGTATGTAAGGCACAGCAAAGACATATATCCACCAACATGCAAATACATGTATGCAAGGCACAGCAAAGACATACATCCACGACCAGGCAAAGACATGTATGTAAGGCACAGCAAAGACATACATCCACGAACAGGCAAAGACCTGAATGTAAGGCACAGCAAAGTCATACATCCATGACCAGGCAAAGACATGTACGAAAGGCACAGCAAAGACATATATCCACCACCATGAAAAGACATGTATGTAAGGCACAGCAAAGACATACATTCACGACTAGGGAAAGACATGTAGGAAAGGCACAGCAAAGACATATATCCACCACCATGTAAAGACATGTTTATTTATTTATTCATTAAGGGTTTTATAGAGCGCAAACTTGACCCGTTAGGGTATCAGAGCGCTTTACAAAGTTTAAATAGGCTTAGAGATACCGAATATACAAACGGTTGGAGAAGGGCAGGTGTGCAGGGTACTTAGGGGATAGGGGGTCAAAAATGTACGGTTTACATATGCAAATACTCAAGACAAGGCCCTCCAATTTCTTGGTGGAGTGAATAGGTAGTCTGAGGGAAAGGCGATAGTCATAAGTTAATCAGGGTCTCTGTGGTGGTAGATGGCAGAAATTAGGTGAGGAATTTACCCATGGGAAAAGTTTTGTCATCCTTTTTGAAGCATGCCAGGGAAGGGATTCTTCTGATGGTGGGTGGGAGCGAGTTCCATTTTCTTGGTGCGGCCCCGGTGAAAGCCCGATTGTAGTTTTTTTTCCGAAATCGGGCGGGTCGGAGCAAGATGTCTCTGGCGGACCGGGAGTTTCTGATTCCTCCAGATACCACTAGTTTCTGTGCCAGATAAGCAGGGGAGTTTGCATCTAAGGCCTTGTTTGTGATGCATGCCAGTTTCAACTGTATTCTGGCCTCAAGGAGAAGCCAGTTCAAAGCTTTCAGATGTGGAGAGATGTGGTTGAATTTCCTTGAGCCGGTAAGAAATCTGGCAGCCACGTTGAGGCAGGCTTTCAAAGGTTATATCCAAAGGAGGGAGGTAAGACAGTTGATCCTTTGATCAACGGACACGATTTACCACACAGGGTGGTGGAAGGTCCAGTTACAGCTTGTGTCCGTATCTAGCAATAAGATTACAAAAAGGGGGGTGCTGAACTGTTCCTATGGAGAGTAGGGGGAGAATTAAAGAAGAATTAACTGGCGTGACCAAAGGTGTTGGAGTAACACCCTGGGGCATCCATTTTGTTGGATGTAGTTGCCTCACACACCCAGAAGGGTGTCATGCTTCATCATTGGCGGTTGCTCCTCGTCGGGGAGGGGGTGCAATCCCCGACGGGCTCACCTCAAAGAGGGGCTCTTTGGCGGAGATCTTTTAATCCAACAGCCTTATGGTGAGGTGGGGGTGTGTGGGCAGGGCTAGGTGTAATGATGTGAGGGATATTAAAATGTAGCAAGGGGTACCGGAATTCAGTTTATTCTGGGGGTCCCCTGGCTGCAATTAAAAAGTGGGGTTAGCTCACTAGGTGTCAGCAGGTTAGGTCGGGTGACCCTAGATGAGACTAAGAGTGAAGGTGGTCGACATGTTTCTCGCTGTGGGTATAGTCACCCGCGATTCATCAGGACCTAAACAAAAGTGAAGGGAAACATGCTAGTGTCATGTGTGTGCTTATTTTTACCTCTGTGGGTTCTCCTATGCCTAATGGTCAAGGACTCTGTACCACATGAGGGGTCGGCGGGACCAAACATCAGGGATGAGCCCAAGGGTTTAGCTCCATGCTCCTGTGTCCGCGTAGTTAGACCTACCCTTCTCCGCCGAGCTCGAGTAGATCTAACTACGCGGACACAGGAGCATGGAGCTAAACCCTTGGGCTCATCCCTGATGTTAGGTCCCGCCGACCCCTCATGATGAATCGCGGGTGACTATACCCACAGCGAGAAACATGTCGACCACCTTCACTCTTAGTCTCATCTAGAGTCACCCGACCTAACCTGCTGACACCTAGTGAGCTAACCCCACTTTTTAATTGCAGCCAGGGGACCCCCAGAATAAACTGAATTCCGGTACCCCTTGCTACATTTTAATATCCCTCACATCATTACACCTAGCCCTGCCCACACACCCCCACCTCACCATAAGGCTGTTGGATTAAAAGATCTCCGCCAAAGAGCCCCTCTTTGAGGTGAGCCCGTCGGGGATTGCACCGCCTCCCTGACGAGGAGCAACCGCCAATGATGAAGCATGACACCCTTCTGGGTGTGTGAGGCAACTACATCCAACAAAATGGATGCCCCAGGGTGTTACTCCAACACCTTTGGTCACGCCAGTTAATTCTTCTTTAATTCTCCCCCTACTCTCCATAGGAACAGTTCAGCACCCCCCTTTTTGTAATCTCAGGCTTTCAAAGGTGCCAGGGAGATCTTGGGTAGACACGAGAGGGTGCAACAGCCATATTCCAGTCTCGAGATGACCAATGCCTGGACCGCCATTTTTAGGTCGGGAGCATCGATGAAAGGTTTCAGTTTCCTTAGGTAGCTCAGGTGGAATCTGGCTGATTTGGCCATCAAGTTGATATGGTCCCGCATGTTCAGGTTGCAGTCAAGCATTATTCCCAGAGTTTTGTCTGAGTCCACAATGGTCGGTGGGCAATTTAAGGCTGTGATGGCATTGATCCATATTTGAATCTTCGGGTTGGTTTTTGTCGGGGAAATTAGGAGAAATTCAGTTTTCTTTGTGTTGAGTTTGAGTTGGTTTAAGGCAAGCCATTGGACAGTCAGTTTCAGGCCCTCATTCAGGGAGAGAATCTCCTCGAGAGATGAAGTTTTGATGTATATTTGAGTGTCATCGGCGTACATATGGTAGGAGATGTTAGCGGTGCGTAGTACCTCAGCAAGTGGCTCTAGGAAGAGGTTGAAGAGGGTGGGGGACATGGGTTGATCCTTGAGGGACTCCCACCGTGACCGGGGAGGGAGCAGATAAGTTGCAGTTAATTAGGAATCTCTGTGATCGGTTATGTAGGAAGGACCTAAATCATTCTAAAACAGAGCCATCAAATCCCATCCTAAGTTTGAGGCATTCAAGTAGTTTTTCATGGTTGACCGTGTCGAAGGCAGAGGCTAGATCTAGGAGGATTAGAAGGCAGGTTTTGCCTTGGTCTAGGGCTTGGAGGGCATCATCAACAATGTGGAGCATGGTAGTTTCAGTGCTGTGCCCAGGTCTGAATCCAGATTAGAAGTAATCGAGTAGGTGGAAGTTGTTGATGTGTTGACTTAGTTGCTGTTGCACACACTTCTCTAACACTTTGGCTAACAGAGGGATGTTGGAGATAGGTCTGAAGTTGTCAGGGGAGGCTGGATCCAGCGACGGTTTTTCAAAATGGGGAGGACTTGGCCGGCTTTCAGAGAGTCAGGAATCGATCCCTGCTGGAGAGAAGCGTTAATTATTGTAGTCCAGCTAGGAATGAAGGATTGGGCGGAAATAGCTAGGCAGCTGGATGGGAGCGGGTCAGTAAAGTGATTGTTAGGGTTTAAGGTAGAGAGGATTTTAGAGATATAGTCTTTGTCATAGCACTTGAAGTCGGTCCAGCGTGCTTGATTTTTAGGTGAAGCCCTTGAGGGAAGCGGGGAAAGAGGAGGCAGGTCAGGAAGGGGTTGAAAGGATGTGGCGGCACTGAGTTTGTTTCCTAAGGCTGTGATTTAGTCATAACTACAAGAAGGAGGGAGGGGGGTCCTAGGGGATGTTTACCGACCAGGCATTGCTACTGCTTCTATACATATATAACTACCAACACAATGTAGCAATGGGTCAAGAAGAAAACTACTATCGATGTATCTGTAAGTACGTGACCTCAACTGTTGATGTTAAACAGCGAAATCAAACCTAGGGTACTTTCTCTATAAAAAAATATTCCCATCAGATTACCGACCTGTCCCACCCATCATCATCTGGGAGCCTTCACGATGAAGGTAGATTGTCATACCCTCTGTAGATTTGGCCAGGCTCAGCCTAATCTTACCTTGGCGTCCCAGTGTTAGTGTAATATTTCTAGGTGTCAAGTGGCAACTGACTAGCAGTGCTGTATGTGGAGAAGTGTGGCTCACTGGTTAGAGCAGGCAGACCCTGAAGCAGAGGTCAGACCCGGGACCAGGGTTCAATTCCCGACACGGCAGGGTGATGAGCTCAAGTGTCCACGGACTCGATAATTCTCGCTTCGGTGCCTGACCTAATCATGGGTTCACACTCTGCAACTCTGGGCATTAAGCTTGCTTAATCTCCACAACGGCCCCCCCGTGGCGGGGGGCCTGGCTTTCACCTTGGGGATGCCCTGTAGGGGTTATCTCACAGGGAAAAACCAGGACGGGTTCCCAAGGCAAGCGCGGAGATACCCCTTCGGGGGTCGATTCTGGCGCTATATAAGAAATATAATAGTGCTAAATAGTGAAAATAATAAGTGATTAAAGTGAAACTACATAAAATTGGGTAGTGAGGGGGTAAATTGTTTTTAATGAGCACATCCTCACTCCCAAATTGTAAAAACAGTGCAGGTAGTAGTGTAAACAAATAACTACTAAGATAGATATTAGGTCGACATGTTTCTGCAGTTAGACGGGGCCAAGAGGTCTCCTACTGCTTCATCAGGACCATGAATGCTACTGCTAGATGTAGGTGAGAAAAGTGAAAATAAATTTTGTTTAATATCACCTGGGGTTCTCCTATGTGGTAGGAGAATGTAGCCCCACCTCACCTGGCCACAGCGCAGGTAAAACGGAGCACTGCTCTATCCGTCGGCACCCCGGACGTCCTTCTGGGCTGTCTGTGGGGAGGTGTTTAGTCAGCCAAGAAAGAGGAGAATTCCTTGGATGATATTAGAGACTTGGGAGTTTCTTTCAGTGTTTTAGCTAGTTTATTGGATTGGTGTTTGACCAGTTCAAAGAGCTTGCAGGGTCTATTCTTGGCATTCCCCAGTTCCAATCTGAAGAATTCTTTTTTTGAGTTGAGGATGTTCTTGTTGTAGGGGTTTCTTGCCTGGCGGAGAAGTTTTAGATGAGCGGCAGAGGGTTGCTGTCTCCATATTATTTCAGATTGCCTAAGGGATCTCCTCTCTTTGTTGAGGGATCCAGTGAACCAGGGGGGCTAGGTCATCTAGAATGTTCGATATAGTCGCTGGTTAGTGATAATTAAGGTCTCTGGCCGTTGTGATATGCGAAGGGGGGGGAGTTCAGATTTACAGCGGGCCTCTAGTACCCTGTGGTTGAGGTTCTTGGTGTCTCTGACCCAGCATTTGGGAATCACCGGTTGAGGTGTCTTTGTCTTGTGGGTCCCAGGTAAAAGGAAGGCGATGACATGGTGGTCAGACCAGTCACATGGGTCTATAGAGGTAAGCTTGATTGTTGATTCCTTAGAGATGATCCAGTATGTATGTATGTTAGGCACAGCAAAGACATATATCCACCACCATGCAAAGGCATGTATGTAAGGCACAGCCAATACATACATCCATGACCATTCAAAGACATGTATGTAAGGCACAGCAAAGACATACATCCACCACCATGCATAGACATGTATGTAAGGCACAGCAAAGACATTCCTCCACGACCAGGCAAAGACGTATGTAAGGCACAGCAAAGACATATATCCACCACCATGCAAATACAACTATGTAAGGCACAGCAAAGACATATATCCACCATCATGCAAAGACATGTATGTAAGGCACAGTAAAGACATACATCCACCACCATGCATAGACATGTATGTAAGGCACAGCAAAGACATTCCTCCACAACCAGGCAAAGACGTATGTAAGGCACAGCAAAGACATATATCCACCACCATGCAAATACAACTATGTAAGGCACAGCAAAGACATATATCCACCATCATGCAAAGACATGTATGTAAGGCACAGCAAAGACATACATCCATGACCAGGCAAATACAAGTAGGAAAGGCACAGCAAAGACATATATCCACCACGTTGCAAAGATATGTATGTAAAGCACAGCAAAGACATATATCCTCGGCCAGGCAAAGACATGTATGTAAGGCACAGCATTTTGAGCTCAATATTCTGGCTAACTTGCAGCTAGTTGGAAGATGTCACTGCTTGTGTAACTGAATCTTTCAAGATGGTATGAGGTGGGTTGCGACAAGCAATGGACCTTGCTCTTGGAGGAGGGTGTTGTAATCCACAGCGGAAAAATCACAGAGAGGTTGGCACGAATTAGTGCAGTATTCTAGCCCCAGTCAAGATTTGAGCATCTCTTCTCATATAGACATCATGAGCATGGTTTTAGTAACCCAAAATGGATGGAAGTCTAACTGGGAATCACTGAGGAGATTTTCGAGCTCTGCGTGAGCAGACAGTTGTGTGGGTTCCACCTGTAGTTTCAAGAACCTTTCTTCTGCAAAGGGAGATGTAGATTACCATGGAAGGACAATTTATCTCCATCTAGGTCAATTTATAAAGGCAATATAAACATCTCGAGGAATAATTGACATGGACCAAACTGTCTATTGGAGCCCACCGACCTCCCTTTGTGTTGTGCCAAACTGTGTAAGGTATTTGATGAGTAAAAGTTTAATTCTCCTGAGATTTACTGGTTCTATGCATGCCACTAGCGGGTGGTTGTTTGTAGGAAAACCGCATTTGAGGTATCCCCCTCATGTACAAAAACCCAGAAGACAAAAGCTCCAATATATTTCTGAATTCTAAACTCTCTAAAGTCAGGTAGTGAATGTTTCTAGGGCAACACAAGCAGACTCAGTATGTATCCGGTTTCACAGTTCCCTCAAGACAATTTCTGCTTGCAAATACATGATCAGCATAAATGTAAAGAAAAGACTAATCACACATTTTACATACAGATTAAAATAGCTGGGATTTTTCTCCAAACTGAATTTTTCTTACCCGACATGGCATAATGGTGTGATCTTGAGCAGTCCGCAAAATTACCAACTATACACTGACATAATAAAAATGTTGTCCGGGACTAGTTATCTCTAGCTAAGAGTTGTTTGGAGAACACATATGTTGTGGAACTGGTGGTTCGGATGTAGGATTTTTATGGCACAGAGACAGCTTTAGCTGTTTCGCCACCTTCATGTAATTTAAAAAATAATATATGCAAAAATACCTATATACGTATAGGTACATAGAAGTGCTTTGTGTTAGCCCTTTCCGTCAATTGGTGTTTTCAACTGCAGTTCACATTTTGCTTCCACCCACCACAGCATATATGGAGGGTTAATGGGTTAGCCCTAGTCGGCCATTGGCACAAGCATTTAATTTGCTTAAAAGAAAGTGAAGATGAGTGGCAGAACTGGTGGATCAGAACCTAACTTTGCCAATGTTTCTTCTTTCTATTTTTTTTCCTTTTGTGTTTAGATTATGTCTTCAGATGACACTCAATCGAAACCCGTAGTAGCTTCTATTAGTGTCAATTTATTAAGAGGGAGATTGCTCCAGGAGACTTGTCCCAGAAATTCTTTAGCAAATAATGAGTAAGATTTATGGAATAATACACACGCACATGCACATGCGCGCGCACACACACACACACACGCAAGCGCACGCACGCACACACACAAACACACACACACAGATCCAAAATGGATTCCTGTTGAAGCATTCATGATACACTACATGCTTACCATAATCCACGCGTACAGCATGCACAAATCACGCACACTCTCGAAGCATATCCTCTGCAACCTGTCCAGAGTCCATTAATCTAGCTGTGCAAAGGCAGCTGCCCTTGCATTAAAAGGTGAGTGCTGGAGGTTACAGATAATTATACTATTTAAACAGATGTTACTGTGTGTGAGACTCCGATACAGAGGTTTACCACCCAGCAGGCCTAAATACCAGATGTCAGAAACGAAATACCAGAGGTCAGAAAGTGAGAAACTGTTAGTTTTCAAAGTTTAGAACCCATTTCCAGCAGATGCCATGTGTAGACTGCACACAGACCCCCTGGAAGTTACAGGTTATTTTTTCAGGATGGCCAAAAGTTTCTAGACGCTTTTCAAGGATAGTGTGGGAAAGACTTGAAGTGGTCTATTATGTATATTTACACTCAGTGTTTCCAGGTTCTTTAACTGCAGATGTCAGGCCAGAAATAACCCATCTCCCAAACTACACAGAGGATTCAGAATTGTAATCATTATATTGAGGTCAAATGAACTGGACCAACTTTACGTTTATACAGTGAAATCCATAGGGAGAAGCCAAACGTGGCGTGGAACTTTGAGGAAAAGGAGCTGCTGTGTTTCAAATTAAAGAGAATTACCATAGCAGCTCTGAAAGTTATATATCTCGGCCTTCAGTGAGCTAGGGAATTTATCAGACAGCTTATGGAACTGGGGTAAACGTAATCGTATTAAAGGCTAATATTGACGGGACATTTACCCTGAATACAATATTTGGTTGGTTATCAATGGATAAAGCTGTAAAGGTCATTCGGCTACAGACCATCTAAAGGAATTTTGGAGCTCTATACCTTAATACATTTTGGAAGCATTCTAAATCCATGAGCAAACAATAAGCTTCAGTGACTTCTTGAGAAATGTGGGGTCCTGTCCAAGATGTATTTTGGGGGGTAGGTGGGCCTGTTTGAAACATTTCAAGCCAGAGGGAGGCCAAACAATATTGAATTGAACATTATACATTCAGAAATGAGGACCAAAAGCTCAAAATCCCTGTTGTCCATCATCCAAATAGTACCAAAAGAAAGCACGAAAAAAGCATAGTTGAAGCTGTTTCTTTTTGCGATTGGATCTAGTATTTTAGGTCTGGCACTGTTACAGTTTTCTTAAAACAGAATTCTTATATCTGGATTTTTTCAGACTGTTTATATTGGCATTTTTGGCATACATTTATAAATAAATGCACTGTGTAAAAGACTTTTGACTTTCCCTTTAACTTTGCTATGGGGCCCTTAGGATGTATGGGCCCTGGGGTCATGTACTATGTTCATTACCAAAGGTAAGCTTTGGTAATGAAACATGGCACTCCGTGTCAATAAACGGAATGACAACTGCAAACAACAACAAACTGCAGCAAGGTACTGTAAGAAAATGTGTTATTAGTTGTGCAGGATGTAAGGCCAGTGCAAGTAATAGGTCCACAATTTCCCCTTACTGTGAACCAAACATTCCATTTTAAGCTTTACTCTCTCAATCTCAGGGTAGGGAAGCAAAGCAGTCCGAGGCCTACTCAGGTTAGGTGGTGTGGGCTAGTAATCACCATTGCATGGCACGCAATAATAACGCTCAATAGATGATTGACCAGTCAGTGTCTTTTCTTTAAACAAAAAGAAAAGTACATTTAGTACACACACACCACTAAATACTACATATTTATTTACAAATATATACATAAGGCAGATTCCAAGTACCTTAGGTGATATTCTGCAATCACATTTGACCCCTTAAAGAACACGACCTTCAAAATCACAGCACACCCGACCTATAACAGATAGACATCACAATATAGGTGTCATCACTTTAATTAACACAAGCCTATTGGCTTTATTAAGGGTCATCACATTAACAGACAAAGATTTCATATGTTAAAACCCTCATCATTTCACTGTGATCAATAACAATGTATGAATGCAGTCATTAATGCCAATAAAGCATTTAAAAAATCATTCTCTGCATGAATAATTAATACATCATGGAAAATAAACATAATATGTGTCTGTGCAATTTGTATACATCTTCAGTCCACATTAAATGCAGCCAAATAAAAAGCCCTACAGAGCACTGCATTCTCAACTAAAGAGCAAATGCTCTATCTTTGGGAGTGCTTGACAATATTGATGAAAAACCTTGGACTTCTAAATTCTGTGACCCCCAACAAGTTAGGGTGAGTTTTCCAAATTTACCTTGGAAGGTCTGTTAGGCCTCCTGCATCCCCCACAACCTTGTTGGTGGGGTCCCTCCCTTTTTGAGGTCACCACAGGAAAGAAGAATAAGAGAGTTAAAGAAGCCCCACAGGGCATTATGGAGCGCTTCCTCGCGGAATTGTGATTATAATTAGGAGTCTCGAGCTGCAATGTTTCCTAGCTGTGCAGCCTTGCACTGCACGGTTTCCTTTTTGTATTTCCTTTTTAGGTCTAGCCTAGCTACGCAGCGCATGTGCTGCACGCCTTGGTGAGACCTATTGTCGTTGGTTTCTCTGCCGAAGTGGGACAGGAGATGTGCACACGTACAGACAGGAGATGTGCACTCCGTACGCGTGCACATCTCCTGTCCCCACGTAGGGCTGGCGTTTGAACACAGCACACGTGACGCGCTTGCACGCGGAGACAGCTTGGTTCATCAGCCCTCACGTCCACGTCTGAGGGCCTAGCACTTTCCTTTTGCCACCACCAGGGGGAACTCACGCCACACACTGGTTTACTTCCTGTCCCTGCCTGTTGACAACACAAGGAGACATTTCGAAGGACATGACTGGCACATCTCTGGGTAATGCATCTTTGTTGGCTGCAAAAGTCAGCGGAGTTGCTTCACTCACCCGTACAATCCGAGCAGTACAAGGAGGCGCTTGTGATACCAGAAATATTCACTTCTAACCCAAAAAAGTTTCTTGTCATTGCAGAAATGTCCACGACTTACATTAGAAAAGTATAATTCTATTAGCACAAACCGCTCCATAACAACAGGAATATTAAATGTTAGCTCTGTTGCTAATGCCGCAGTCGTTAGGTTAGAGCTTCAGCTAAACCTGTGAATGTGATGCTCATCTGCAGGGGCCTGGTTACCCATCATCTTCTGTTCCCTGACATCACCCAAGTGGAGGGGCCTTTTCAGGCTGGCAAATTCAAGGAGGGAGTTTGGCAGATTGTAAAGACCTTGCCAAGGGAGTTTCGGTCAGTTCAAAGTAATCTTTTAAGTAGCTCCTGTAAGGCAATCCTCAGGGGAAAGTTGCAGACGGCAGCCTGGCGTGGGGGTTGGCGTGAAAGATTTCCATGCAAACCAGTGTATCAAAAAGACTGACATCACTGACTCTGTTCCAGCCCTGATAGTCAACCATTCAACCAGCAGTAGACGCTCCAAAGGGCAGCTTTGTTGATGTGGTTAACGTTTTTACTCTGATGCTTTAATAACTTATAAATGCGATTAGAAGAACATCCTGCAGGAGGAGAGTTACAGTTCTTTTTCTCCGTCGCCCTGATACCTCTCTTGGCTCCAGAGATCTCACTCCTATTTATATATTGTTCTGTTTGGATGCTTCCTCTCTATTCTTATACCTCCATACTCACTTGCAGGATAGAAAAACTGAAAGTGGAAAACACAGGGTTTCTCAGAAATCCCCCCCCCCACTCTAAACGGTAGAGGTTCTGCAATCAATAATTGAATGAAATTATGAGAAATGTGAAAAGATGAAAATGTAGGACACATATTCAGCTCTGTGATTTTTCTGCGGGAATGTTTGTCAAGAGCTTGTGTCATGAGGATGTGGCAAACAGCCAGAGCTGCCGACTTTGGAAGTGGGGAACTGAGCTCAACATCCTTTGAGCGATTTGCCCAGAATCAATCTTCCCCTGCCTACCAAAAATGAATGTGTCCTTGTGTGATGTAACTGGTGCTCATGTAAAGCTCTCCACTACCTTCTGGCTTAGCTCGCTCTATATAAAACTGCAACTCCACATCACCCCCACCCCCCAAAAATAGTAAGTATGTGGCAGGATAAAGGTGGTCAGATGTCAGACACCCTTTGTTCAGGGCAGAAACGGCGTTCCTTTCCTACTCCTTTCGGCTTTTCCAAATATAGATCTCTGCCCACCTCTGTGCAGCTGTTGTGGCCACGTTCTACTTCTTACTGTGGCAGATCATGCTACATACCCCAGTACCCGTTCTGGCTATGCACAGAAGGCACTGCCATTATGGTCCCATGCAGAGACCTGGTGTCATTCAATCATGTTATCAGGAAGCTCTTCCTCACCACCACTGTGGCACCTAGGAAAGGAGATAGTTTGTCTTCCAATATAGTTTTGCGTTTTTCTCTTGAAGTTCGCCAGCGTGAAACGAGGCTGAGGAGAACATTGCAAAGGGGCCTCTGGTGTGGCATTCATTTAACTGGAATGTCTCTTGGTTTTAAACTTGCCTGCTCCCCTACCGAGAGTCTTCAGAAGGAAGGCTGTTCACTCGTATGGACTCCTCTGAATAGATATTCTTGAATTACCTTCATGCTTCATTTCTTTCGCAGGCATGGAAGGTGTTTCCTATTGTACATACCTTTTTTCCTATATGTTGAAGCCTGAACTTGAACCTCTAGGACTACCTTCATCCTACCTCCCGCTCATTAAAGAAGCTTATGAAGGAGCACCAGGAGCCCTCCGCCAAATTAGGACATCCCTTCTAGACTTTTTCGTATGTTTTTGATGCTCCCTTTGGCCTTGCTTGTTGCTCTTTAACTCTATTGCACTTCCATTAGTGGAGTACTCGGCTGTCCAATGTAAGTACTAGAAATTAATTAATGAAACCCTTTTGACATCCAATATTCCTGCATGTTGTGTCCACTTTGATCCCTGGTTCCCCCCCATCCCGCGTAGGTTGAATATGTTGCAGCCTGCCTTCTCTTCTGTGGACTGTACCCCATTCTGTCATTCTAATTCAAGGGTTCTGTTTTGGAGGTTATTATTAAACATACGAAAAATAGACCTACATTTATGTAAATGGAGCTTATGTACTTTGTAAGAGGGTGTGGTCAATTTGGACATACATTTGACACTCCCACCTGAAAGGTCATTGGCTTCTAAGCAAATGAAGTTCACGAAGCTATGCATTATTCACTTTGTGCCCTATGAACTGTGCGCCCACTTTTCAATTGGCATGTTCCCTTATTCCTGCCCTACTGGATTGCCATCCTACAACAAGACACGCAGCCACACCCTTTCCTTTAATGTCTAAGCAGCCAAGTTCTACTTCTACTCCCATCACCCTAAAGGAAAGCGAGGGTTTCAAAAAATAATTAAAAACAGAATTTGAGCCACTCTCTCTGGTTTCTCACTTTCAGATTTACTAGTGTTGCGAGGTCTTCTCCGACACTTCAATGCAGTCAGGAAAGGAGCACAACATCCCGAAGCGATGTCTTCGCTTCGGTCACAAAACTCTTTAGGCAGGGGGGAAATGTCAGACAGTATGTGGCTGAGGAAAAACCGAGAGTGGCATAGGCTGTGTCTTATGTATGTGGTGCCACATACATAAGACACAGCCTATGCCACTCTCTGTTTTTCCTCAGCCACATACAGTTTGACCACTAGTGTCGATTTTGTTCTTTAGCACATGTAGATTGGGGGGTCGGACACTTAAGGGTCAGTAATCTCAAATCCCCTTGGGCCCTCCTTTAAAGTTTTTGTTTACAGGGGGGAAATGTCACCCTACTGTTTGTCAAGCTACGCTAACCTTGATGCTGCATTGACAACCCTAGACAAATATTCTCCCAGAGTCGACGTGCCCCATCGTTTACCTTGATTCTCCGTATACTTCGTATCACACTGTGGAACATTTATTGGGGATGCAGGCCTTTGATGTGGAGGAGGTAAAGGTATTACTTGTTCTTCCCCAAGATCTATGTGCACGAGCCCTATTCTGTTTCTTAGTGTCACCCAAGATATTTTTTGTGTTCATGTTGAAGACAACCAATGTCTTTCGATTACAGACATATCCTAAACCGGTATTCTCAGTCAGGTGGGAATGGGAGAGTGATTAACTTATGTAGGAAGCTCCTAGAAGCATTTTCCCTTTCTTTGCTACACTGTGTGTTCATTATGATAATGTTGTTAAAACTGCTTTAAGATTGAGGGGGTGGGGATGTGCAGCACATAGTTAAGGATACTTTCTCCATGAGCTCTGGTGCAACTCTTTGTTTCCAAGAGGTGATCAGCGACTATGCCCGGTGGACTGATGCAGAATGTGGCAGAACAGAAGTGCAACTGGAGCTAGCAGATCTGGCCACCAAAGAGAACTTGCAGCAGTGTATGCTCCTGTTCATGAGTACAAGGTGTGTAGTTCCAGGGGGAGCAACAGAGATTCAAGGTGTGTCCTCACCAGAGCCTTGCCCACGTGGCTTGACGTGGGATCCACAGACACCACCATCAACACAAATGTTCTAATACCGGAAGGGTTCTGGTTCAAATCCTGCATCTCAGCAAGATTGCCAGAGCCCCATGTGTAGCTCGGAGAGCAGGCACAAGTTGGGAAGAAAGAGATTCAGGTGAAAAGCAGGCCAACACAGATCTGGTGGGCTACAAGCCCTGACCACTCCACACTGCAGCATCAACCAGCTTCCCAAACGCATTGTTACAGAGGGGAGCTGTGAACATTGCAGGTCTCTACAGGTGATCTGCTGGGAAGACGTACCTTGGATTTTAGTTTGCTACATTTTTAGGTCGAGCCTGGTCACCGCATGCGCTGCTCTGAGAGCCATGCTGTATTGGAGTATGGAATTGAAGCCCTGCCCACTCTCCGCCCATATTTGTCATTGGCTTGTGTCACTGTCCCTGCTGGCTTCTGATTTGTTTCTAGGCGTGTTAGTCCCTCCCTAGTCCCACCTTGTCTTCATTCATAACCTCCCATGAGAACTGGCTCTTTCACTTCGGCTGTTACATGGTAAGTCTTTTTTAGTCTGTAAGCTCTATTTTCTTTAAATAGTTTCTCCTCCTGCAGGCACGACATGCTTTCCTGCAACATTCAGCGAGCCATGCACGCTTTCATTTTTTGAGCAGTTATGGACAATGGTGGCTGCTTCTTTGAATAGGTCTCGCATTTACAAGAGCTTCAGCTACTGGTATTGTACATGACAATGCATTTTCTTTATGTGTTAGTTGTCAAAACATATAAATAAAAGGCATTGTCATTTATAATGCCTATAGCTTATACTCTCACAAATGCGAGGCCTATAGCATTGCAAATGCTTGTTTTTTTTTAAGTGAGGTGCCCGGTCTGACCAGGACACCTCTGTCCTCTTATTCTTTGGCACTGGCCGGGAAGCCCACTTCCATGTGGTCCAGACAGCTCCTTGTGTGACCGGTATTTCCACGCCGGGGCAAGAGTCAGCTTCCCCAATTTCCATGCTTGCACCGTGTGGGCAAAGTACATGGATTGTGGTGGCTACCCCACCCTCCCAGACACAGGCACGAGGCCCAAGGCAAGCCCTCTGCCACTCATGGTGGGGCGCAGCAGCACTTCCCCTTTTGTCTTCCTTCATCGGGGGCCTCGGCCCCTTCAATTAGGCTTGGGGGGGCACACTTCCCCTCTCTGCTCCTTGACTGGGAGCCCAGAGATGGCTCCTAGGTCCCATTCTTGTATTAACCCCGTGGAATATCAGTACCATCAGGGGCAAGTGAAGATGTAAGGAGGGGGCCCCCACTCACGCCCCTCACTGGAAACATTGAAAAAATGACTCCTGCATCAACCCCTGGCCCACCCAAGGGGTAATCCTCTTAACCGGTGGATGAGCCCCATGTGCTCGGTGTCCTGAAAAGTTCAAAGGTCACAGAGCTTCAAAGTAGATATCTCGGACCCCGATGAGTACATTTTAAAGATTTTGGGCTCATGGCAAGCACTAGGTACCAGGAGGAGTTTCAGCAGACCTCCCTACCTCCAAGGCAGTGCATTCTACAAGGAGCCGGTTTTACTGGCTGCCTACGCCAGCTCTCCTCTTTTCCTTTGCCTCTGGTGCTCCTCTCCTCCTGAGAAGTTTTCTCAGCTCTAGAAGCAACTACACTAGAGAGTTCTGGTTACTGGTGAACCACGCCACAGGCCCGCGGCTACCCCTCTCATCCTCTGACACATCGGAAGTCACCTGGACAATCTATATCCAGGAAATGTATGGGAACCCAAATTAATCCCATATTGGGAACCAGGAAATAGAGCTTTCAAACCTGGGGGCAGCATGTCCTAGCATCCCATTTTCACCTGGAGAGGTGGAGAAAATAATAACTAACGGACGTCGTGACAGAGCCCCGAATCCCTTTGGCCCAACACAAGCAATTTTCAAACAAAATCCCCAATATTGGGCCAAACATCTGTCCACTTTGTACAACCACGTGTTCACCAATCAGGTTATTCTGGACAGCTTTTGCAGTCCCTGTGTTCAGAGTCCAACAACAAAAAGCACTCTTTCTCCCTTGTGCAAGAGTTTTTAAATGGGGTGGAAATTTCTATAAGCCAAGCATCCCTGGCCAATCCTAGGATGCCACATTACCTCTCCACTCCTGTCCCAACCCTCCTGCACAGCATGCTGGGACAGTTCAAGATGGCATCGTTCAGAAGTCACTGGTCACATCTCCTGTTTGAGACTCAGTTCTGCCTGTATCTGATATCACTGCCAGGGTATTTCTCACCACAATGTTAAAGCAGTGCCCCTTCCTGTGTTGCCTTCAGTTGTCTGAGCTTCCTCCTTCGTTCAGTGGGCATGGGTTGTCCCAACCCTGGTACAATGTGACAGCTAATTACAGATGCAGATTTTATTCCCCAACCCTTCCTCCTGAGGAGCTGAGGGAAGCACTGTTAATTACTCATTTTGTGTGGGGAGGCCTTTGTTTCCTCTGCTGGGGGGGGAAGTAATTAACTTGGCCAAACAGGATGGCAAAAGGCCGGGGCTCTGTTCCTTAGCTGAGCCAGATAAATGTTAAAATTCTGGACGACTCATAAGGTGTACATGTATGATCTTGGACCCTGCTTAGTCAGATTGGGTACATATGTTTCACCCCAGTTTCATACCTCACAAGGCTTTGTAGGCCTAAGGGAAGTGAATCTGCACCCTAAGGAAGATTTCCCCCAAATATATAATACAGTGTTATTGCAAACAAAATAGGAACCCATACTGACTTTATCTATAATTGCCCACTCATATTATAAGGCCTATCCTAGGTCAACACCTAACCTTGTAGAGTCACCTCTACACCACGCCTCCTGTCTGTATTTATTGGGCTGCGCATAATGGTAGTCTCATACAGTAAACAGGTGCAGTCCATTTACCATTTGATTTATGTGGTTGAGACACAAGTAGTGAGACTTACCCACAGCAAAACGTCCAAAACCAGGAGATCAAAAAAGCAAAAAAAATATGGGCGTACTAAATGGGTGAAACCCAATTGCAACAGGTACGCTTTGATAAAGAACCTTTCCCACTGACCATTCAGTGTCAATCAAAGGTTGCCTTGAGCAGGCTGAGGCACTCGAAGCTTGTGTCCTCTTTATTTGGCCTAGTTTTATTGTTCTGCCCTTCCATGACTGCCATCAACACCGAGGTGTGAGAGAGAAAGGAGTTGATTGTTTCTGCGTTTATGATAATTTTACTGGAAACAGGTAAAACGTCACTGTTTCTGTGTCCCTGGTATTCTACACCACTTACTAACTGATAAGTACCACTGATATAATATGAAAGAGACATTGAATGAATAGAGGTGGACGTCAATTTATGAAAACTCTCCTCAGTCATGGCAAACCGAGGAATTACAATCTTCATGGCACACTCAAGAATAAGGGATATCATGGCAGTTTCTTGTTTAATGCACTCTAAAAAAATCATTCAATAGTTACCTTTAATATAGATTTTATGGTAGAAAGGCATATTTACTAAAAGCAAAGTTGCTGTGCTGCGTTGCGTGAATGACAGAGAGCTGAAAAGTGCCATATCTACTAAGATATGCAGTTCTTCAGCTCTCTACTGGCCCATTTGAAACTGCCTAGATGAAAGAAAGAAGCATAATTATAAATATGTAGTAAGAAATACTATATGCATTTTTATTCGTGTTCCATGTGCTATAGTTCAAACTTACAAACTCATCCATGATTTTCATGGGAGATTTCTTCTTGCTTAAAAAAAAAAGTTAGCAAACTGTCATATTAGGGGGCTTTGTGCTCATGTTATAAGTGACGGAATTAGGTTTTCAGGCTGGGAAGGTCACTTCGCTATTAACTAAGTACGAATATCTACTACCTGAAGATATGATTAGGACCACTAGGACAGGCAAGTGCTTACCACTTAAAAAGCCTGCCTCTCTGAGTCATTAATGGCCCTTTGGAACCCATATCCCAGGGCCAGCTCAGGCTACGTTCAGGAAGCCCACTCCGGGGACAAAGTGGTTTCCATGCCCGCGCTGGTGCAGTCAGGGAAACCTATGTTTGCTCTTGCTTTGCAGAAGCAATGTTAAATCTCCCATCAAGCAGGAGCAAACACCAAGTCCACTCCCAGCGGGTGAGAGCTTGAAAAATACTCCTGCCCGCTGGGAGCAGACTTTTCATCTGTTTTCCTGCCCACAGTGAAGCGAGTTATAGTTACCTTTAAGCACAATTTATCTTGGGATAACTCTAGCTATAACTAGTGAATTTCAGTGTTTTCAGAGTTTAATACTGAACATTTCACCTAACTATAATGTTACTTTAATCTTTGGCATTTTTCAGTATATATATATATTACCTACTGGCGGTCGCCAGTAGGTAGTTATAGTTAGGATTTTTTTCAATGCAAAATCTCAAAATTCTATTTGGAATAACTTTGGCGCCGGTTGACGAATCTGCCTGAAAATTTCCTCAAATTTGCCTCGTCGAGCTCCGGTCCTTCACTGAAAGTTTGGGGGGGATTCGTCAAGCGGGGTCCAAGATAAAAGGGGGGTCCCAAAACGTGTTTTCCCCATGTTAATTTCCATAGGGCAGTCAAACTCACTTTTAGCCCGAACGGCTGAATGGATTTCCACCAAACCTGGCAAAATTGTAGGGACTGGCAGCCCGATGTGCCTTTGCTATGTCTCAAGATATGTGCTCCAGTGGATTTTGAGTAATTTAGGTTAAAAAAAAGATATATATCTATGGCAGCGCCCCGGTACGCGCACCGGGGAGTGCACCGGGCGCGCCACGCGACTTGCGCACGGAAAGCTGATTGGCTCTCGGGTGTCTGTAAACATTCGAAACAGTCTGGAGCGGCTGCCATCTTGTGTCTCGGTAGGATCGAGACACAAGAGGTGGCCAAAACAAAGGGGGAAATGACCATAAGGGGGCAGGGTAGACCCCCCCTGACCCCTAGGTTTGATGTGGGGGCTATAAAAGGGCCCCGCAGGGCAAAAAAATATCTTTTTTTATTTTCGTTTTGCGCAGGGGGAGCGCCCGCTACGCGCACCGGGGAGCGGACTGGGGAGCGTACCGGGGAGTGTACCATGGGGAAAAAAGAATGACAGACTTTTCAAAAATTGTATGTTTATTAATTGTTCTTTTTGTTATTTTTTTTTTTTATTAAGTACCAACATGTAGGTACCAATGCAGAGTCTAAAATGTAATATACACTGTCTCCTTTGTAGATATCTTGCATGTTGTTACAGAAGTTATTGTGGTATATGGAATTCATACCATAGTCTGTCAGGAAAGCAGAAACAACATGGAGGCAGGAGATGATAAAGAGATGTTAAATACACATTGGAGATAATATAGTGGGAGAAAAGAAGTAACTATGAGCAAACTTACTATGTAACAAAAAAAAGTTGCACAGTATACTATAAGTCTCACTTAATATTATAAACATTTGGAACTACTTGATGAATTACATATAAAAATGAATAATGTCTCGTACAATTTCTGATTATTAAATATAAATTTATTTTTCTGATTCTTTTTCAAAATTTAATACAACTTCTAACAATATATTGTCTGGAATGTCCTCATTTTCATTCTGTGATTCTATTGATTCCACACACGGAACTAATTGATGGTCCAGAGACTCATCCATAAAATCAAAGTTATCATTCTCAGCAATTTTTTCTTCAGGGTTGTTGTCCAAAACAATTTCGAAAGAAATATTTTGTTCTCCTTCCATTTTATTGCTGTAAATTGCATAAAAAATAAATATATCAGTAGAGATAGGGCACTGTTGAGTTTAAGTTTAGACAGGTACTTGTGAGTTTTTAACAGTGAAGTTACCTTTGGGCAGTGTATGGTTTCAGGCAGGAAGTAGAACTATTAAAAAGTGCCTGTGATGAAGCCTAAGTACATTCATAATTATACCAGAGAAGCCTAACTCAATCCATAATTATAACAGAGAAGCCTATCTCAATCTCTAACTCTTACAGAGGGACAGTATATAACTATCTGAAAACGTTTTCAAAAATTAATTTAAAGTGCATAACATAGTTCTCCTTTCAAATTAACAACTTACCTATTTGAAAGTAGTTGAAGTTTTCTGTCAAAATTCTTTCCAACTGTACCTTAGGTAGTGTTAGTCAAAATGGCTGTGTTTCCCTCTCATTTTTCATATATATTCATGTACTTAACCAATCAAATGTCAGCACACAAAAGTACAAAATGTAAGTAACATTTTAATTGGTTGAAAATTCAAACAGTTTCATATGTGTTTTTGTCATGTAATTTACCTCAGGATATTTAGACAGGGCTACAGCCCAAATGGCTCAATGAAATACCACCAAATTTGGGTAAATGGTAGGGACTGCTATGTAGTAGGGCCTATTCTATATTTGGTGTAAGTGTCTCCAGTGGTTTTATGTAAATTACTTTCCCACATTTTTTTTGGGAGCGCTTACCGGTGCGCTTACCGGTACGCGCACTGGCAGCGTTACGGGAGTCCTCCATTTTGTGTTTCGGTAGAATTGAGACACAAGATGGAGGACAAACAACGTTGGGAATGGGTAGAAGGGGGCACGGTAGACACTTCCTGACCCTCTAGGTTTTCTGAGGGGGGTTTAGAAGGCCCATTTATGTCCCCCCCAAAAAAACATTTTTTAATTTTTCACGGGGGGAGCGCCCGGTACGCGCACCGGGAAGCGTACCGGGGAGCGTACTTTGGTGAAAAATAGTGAAAAAAGTTAGAAAAAGAAAATCATTATGAGGGATCAGAGGTAGGGTAGCCCTGAAAAGAGCTTTTGGGTTCTGTGGCTGATTTAAGTACCTACAAGTAGGTTCCAATGCACAGTCTTAAATTCAGGAGGAATATTCTATTCCCCTCATCTGAGAAGTGCACACCATCTCCTCTATAGATGTCTTGCATGTTGTAACGCAAGTTATTGTTGTATATTGAACCCATTCCATAGTCTCTCATGTAAGCAGAAACAGATTTATTCACATGTTTCCGTGCTTTCTCAAATTGTGGGCAAAATTGGTTGGACCAGTTCCATTTCTGTCTTTGGCATATATTGGAATATACCAAGGCAGTTTGTGGAAAAAGTGTCATCAATTGATCAAAGGTGTCCTTTAAAAGCATTTCCAGACCAACCCCAGTCATAGTGCCCAAGTCATTTCCACCACAGTGCACTATTAAGAGGTCAGGGTTTGGCAGATGCAAAAAGGTTTTCACCAATGGTATCAATTGGTGACATCTCAATCCTCTCTGGCCAATCCACTTGATTTCCATATTTGATAAATCAAGGTTGTAAAAATGTGTGCTAGCTGCATACCTTTGAGCCCAGTGGATGTAGCTATGTCCAATAATCCACACAGAATACATGATGAGAGAAGGTTCTGGTGCAGTCAGATGAAGTGTGGGAATGAAATGGCAGTTGGAACAGTAGGAGTTTACAAAAAAATAATTGTGGAGTTTCTCTGCTCTTGAATCACAAGCAATGATTGGTGGATTCAGATAGTTGAAAACTAAAAGTTAGGGTGCATGGTTGTGTTGTGTGAAAGAAGCAATTTGAATGGTTAAGAAAAAGTCACTAAAAGCAATAATGCCCTGGATAAGCTGATGTATTGAGAGGTCAAACATCCTTGCTGACTTAATTTGCAACATTGTAGAATAAACCTTTGAACCTAAGAGTTGAGTTAGGAGGGAGTTGCTATGGTAACAGATAGAAAGGTCTGAGAGGGGGAAGGGTGTTGGTTTGAAAAAAGTGAGGGAAGAGTTTTGATTGGTTGAAATGAGGCATATGTGTGTAGAATTAGAGGTTTTCTCCGCCAGACTTGGTTTCAGTGTATTGAGTGCACACCTTTTGCTCTGCTAAAGAAAAATTGGTGTGTGTGTCTGACACTGTTCTTAATCTCCCAAAGCATTTGTAAAGGTAAGTAATGATTCATTTAATTTAGATAGAGACTTATTTGGTCTATGGAGAAGATTTGGAAGCAGATAGTGAAGTTTCAGTAGTAAAATTGAATGCTTGAAGGTTTGTCCTTTCTGCCGTCCTGGGAGTGCCGTCCCGGTTGCCTGCCTTCACCGCCTGCCAAGACTCAACGCCTCGCGGCCCCCGCTCCGAGGGTGCCGCTCTTAGGCTAAAGACATCAGAAGGGAGCAGGCTAATCCTTTTCCGTTGTGCATCGGAGCACCAACGCGCTATCTTAAAAGTACTTTGTCAGCTCAAGCCCAGAGGCGGGACTGCGAGGACCAGCCTGCTGTGCGGCGCAAATCGGCCGCAGCTGGTCCTCTTCCCGCCCCTTCCTCCTGCTTAAACAGCTGCGGAGAGTGTGTTCCTTGGGTTTGTCCTTTCTGCCGTCCTGGGAGTGCCGTCCCGGTTGCCTGCCTTCACCGCCTGCCAAGACTCAACGCCTCGCGGCCCCCGCTCCGCGGGTGCCGCTCGTAGGCTAAAGACATCAGAAGGGAGCAGGCTAATCCTTTTCCGTTGTGCATCGGAGCACCAACGCGCTATCTTAAAAGTACTTTGTCAGCTCAAGCCCAGAGGCGGGACTGCGAGGACCAGCCTGCTGTGTGGCGCAAATCGGCCGCAGCTGGTCCTCTTCCCGCCCCTTCCTCCTGCTTAAACAGCTGCGGAGAGTGTGTTCCTTGGGTTTGTCCTTTCTGCCGTCCTGGGAGTGCCGTCCCGGTTGCCTGCCTTCACCGCCTGCCAAGACTCAACGCCTCGCGGCCCCCGCTCCGCGGGTGCCGCTCGTAGGCTAAAGACATCAGAAGGGAGCAGGCTAATCCTTTTCCGTTGTGCATCGGAGCACCAACGCGCTATCTTAAAAGTACTTTGTCAGCTCAAGCCCAGAGGCGGGACTGCGAGGACCAGCCTGCTGTGCGGCGCAAATCGGCCGCAGCTGGTCCTCTTCCCGCCCCTTCCTCCTGCTTAAACAGCTGCGGAGAGTGTGTTCCTTGGGTTTGTCCTTTCTGCCGTCCTGGGAGTGCCGTCCCGGTTGCCTGCCTTCACCGCCTGCCAAGACTCAACGCCTCGCGGCCCCCGCTCCGCGGGAGCCGCTCGTAGGCTAAAGACATCAGAAGGGAGCAGGCTAATCCTTTTCCGTTGTGCATCGGAGCACCAACGCGCTATCTTAAAAGTACTTTGTCAGCTCAAGCCCAGAGGCGGGACTGCGAGGACCAGCCTGCTGTGCGGCGCAAATCGGCCGCAGCTGGTCCTCTTCCCGCCCCTTCCTGTCGCACCCTATGACATTGAGTCTCACCCACGCGCACGCGGGACGCGCGCGGGGCAAAGGCCGGGGCGAAGACCGGGCAAAGAGCGGGCCGTTGTGTGGCCGTTAGGTGGCTGGTGAGGCTGGGCTGGGCCCTGTCCCTGAGTCTTTTGGGCATAAACCCTGGTTTGGAATACTCAATGCATGTTTCCTCACTGTGCTGTACCACGCGGCTGAGGTGATTGTCAAGTGGCTGCCAAGTCCCTCTGACTCGGTGGCTGGTTAACTTGTGTGACGGTTGTTTTTAGTTACTTTCCATAGCTGTCATCTTTTGTTATAATGGACATGGTCTCACCTGGGAAAGCGGGGGCAAATCCCAACAAGGGCACATTGGACAATTACTTTAAGAAATCCATCTCTGAGATTGAAAGAGAAGAAGCTTTGGAAGAGAAAAGGATGGAGCGTCGTCGCTCCATCGAGGGTCATAAGGCTAGATCCACCTTGGGTACATCCCTGCCTATACGAGTACCTAGTATAGAATTGATCACTGAGGACCCGTTCACATCTCAGGGTGTCCCTGAACTCTTAAGAGATATCTCTTCCGCACCACTTTCTCTTGTGGATCCCTTCAGTCCATCTTCTCCTGCCCCTCCATCACTGGGTAACTTTGATGCAGCCCCGAATCCCCCGTCAGTTCCTATCCAAATTGGAAAAACCAATCCCAAAAATCAGCAGAGGAAGGTTGTGGCCCAGATAAATCATGGTCCTCCGCCCAAAAAGAGAATGAGGAAGGGGGGCTCCTTACAAAAAAGCAAAATTAGTCACACTGAATTTGGCAAGGGCAAGGGGGGGGGGACAGCTATAGCTTCTGCTTCTGCTTCTAAATCAACTGAAGGCACAAGACTTGATACCCCAACAGTAACCATACAAGACACTCCATCTCTCTCAGTTGTTACTACCCCTCCAAATCTAAACTCTGAGGAGATCCTCCCGCTTGCCCCCACCTTGGAGTTTCTTGGGCAAATGCTCAGGACGCTCACTTCCCCAATTATGGACAAATTAAGGGCCATTGAAGAGCGGCTAGGGAATCTGGAGCAGACCATCATAACAAACTTGACATCCAGATGGTAGCTCCCGTATCCACTACAGTGACAGCTTTAGCTAGCTCATCAAATGGTTTAAAATCCTCTGTACCTAAGAAGCCCCTCCCAAATTCCTCCAATCTAGCTAAGACGGCTCACACAACCACTACCATTGCCACAACGGCCTCTCTCCCCGTGTCCAATCTCCCCACCAACAAAGTGGTCAATAATCTCTTGGGAACTTCAACTTCTAAAAATGATTCTACAACCGACATGCACTCGAATGGTGCCATTCCCAAGGGCAAAAACACGCTACCTAGACCAACCCAGACGGTTGAAGAGAGGGAACCCCCTAGTATAGTTCAAAAACGTAGGATCCCTCAGGTTGAACTGCCTCCAGAATCACTACCTTATGTAGTGGTGCTTACGGGTGTTCCCCCCCTTGACCCTGATAAGCGAGAAGGCCCGCAACAACTTAAAAACAAGACCATGTATTGGCTGTCTAAGAACAGACCACTCCCTGGGAATGTAAATGGGGATATAGTGCATGTGCGCCGACTCACTTGGTTGGGGGGGCGGGTGAAAGACATAGATGGCGACCTGATTGTGATTAACTTCAGGGACCCGGAAGCTGTCAGGCATATTCTGAGCTGGATGCCAGGGAATCTTGGAAAATCCATCATGCCGTGTGATCTTACATATTTTTACCCTAGAGCTCTAGTGGCCCCCCTGTCATGTCCTTGGCCCTCTATGCCCTCGACAGGCATTAATGGTCCTAATCAAATCAACTACTATCCTCCCTTGCACCCTGACTCCTTGATCCTAAAGAACGCTCATAGGTGGGGATCTGTCCCTCAGAGGGGCTATGGCTCCAATTATAGGAGTCTGGACCATTCCTCCCAAATGGGGGGGATGGACCACCTGCTTCCTTTTACACCTTTGGAAGTTAGTAACAGATTTGAAGCATTCTCTGGCTTGGACTTCTGTGATTGACTCGAGGGGTGCTCCTCTGGTCACTCTACTGCTGAGGGGGCCTCAAGTGAACATCACGGTAATCCCTATGCCCAAGCTCTTAACCTTTCTCGGCAACTGCTTGGAGATGTCTATGGCATAACCCCAACCCATCTAGCGGGAAGTAATCACAGTTTATCTGGAGTCATTTCCGAGGGCCAAGGCCCCTCACTCCATACTAAGCCCAGAGCCCTGAGGGTACTTTCATGGAATGTTGCAGGGATTCTGAACAAAATACAAACCGAAGAATGGGATTCTCTGATAAACAATTATGAGATCTGCCTCTTTCAAGAGACATGGGCGAGGGAACCGGTCCACAAGACTGGTTATGCTGTATTTGAAATCCCTGCTACTTGGAATGGAAGGGGAAGGCCCTCAGGCGGTCTGGCGGTGTGGATAGCATCTCACACTGGGTGCATAGCGGAATGTATAGCCACACTTTCCCAGGATATCCAGTGTGTTTTACTAACTTGGACGGGCGTCCCGAAGTTGGCAATAATAAACGTTTATTCCCGCCCAGTAGGACCAACGGCGGAGTCTACCACACTAGAAGACCTTGCATCCTTTTTGAGTCAGCTTCCGCCAGACTATAAGGTGATCTTGGGGGGTGATCTGAATTGTCATTTTGAACCCTTAGAGGGCCTGAGGGAAGGGGCCCTCATGGCAGAAGACGACTACTGGGGCATACCACCGTGCCAATCTCCCCATCCCAGAGCCTGGTCGCCACTTGCGGTTCAAATTATGGCGCTAACTCTTAACTATGCGTTGAGAGCTTGCAATGGCCGCACACCTTCAGATACCCCCTCAAAATGCACATTTAATAGACTAAACCATGAGTCAAGACTGGACTATATTTTCGTTGACACGAGTCTGTGGCCAAAGGTTGAGGATTTTAATATAAACCCCCGCACAGATAGTGATCATAACGCCCTTTCACTTACCTTGCGTTACCTTCCTGAGTCCATCGGACTCTCCTCTCCGGGGAAAGGAGATGAACGGGGAAACCTTGTATTAACTTCTAACAGGCGCAGGGTGAGATGGCAAAAATTCTCCAAGTCGGAAGAAAATATTGGGAAAATTTACAATCTCGTCCTCCCAAGATTTGAGGCTTTGGAAGAAGTAATTAGTCACTCCAGTGCCCAGGACCTATCTAAAATCTTACCTTCTATACACGAGGACTTAGTGGGAACTCTGGGTGAGGTCCTCTATCCAGAGGTACCTAAACCCAAGCACAAAACTAGAACTTCCACTTGGTACAACTCTGACTGCAGAAAGGCCAAATCTGATCTTATTGCTGCAGTCAAAGAGGGTGCTCCCCGTAATAGGGTGTCTGCTTTGCGGCAACTTTACAAGGACATTATGGCCCGTGCGAGGTCAGACTGGGACTGGGATAGATGGCATGATCTCTCAGCAGCATTAATAGCGAAGGATGCTAGAAGATTTTGGTCTATAGTCTCCACTGGCTCAGGGGAACCCAAAGCCGCGGTTGAGCCCAATATAGCTGCATATATATGGGAAGACCACTTCGGGAAACTTTATGCAGACGAGCTAGAAAACACTGATGCCACTATTGCGGCACTTCTTTCCCTCCCTGGGGATACTCTGGAGTTTACATTAGGGGAAGTGGCTAGTGCAATAGATGGCTTAGCAATGGGCAAGGCCCCCGGCCTTGATAAATTACCTGGTGACCTCTTTAGGTCCCATCCAGAAATTTGGGCGCCGTATCTCCTTATCCTTTTCAACTCAATAGCAGGTGGAATGGCGATCCCCTGCACTTGGCTGGGGGCAGAGATAGTCCCTATCTTCAAGAAGGGCTGTCCTCTGCTCCCATCCAACTACAGGCCGATCAGCCTGATTGATGTCCCTCAGAAGATTTATTTGCGACTTTTACTAGACCAACTTATGGATTGGATGGAGGAAAATGAAATTTTAAGTCCCCTCCAGGCTGGCTTCAGGAAAAATACGTCCACCATGGACCAAATCTTCCGCCTCGTTCTCCTTTATTGGAAAACGGTGACCATCGAGGGCGGGAGATTATACATGGTGTTCGTAGACCTGAGGTCAGTCTTCGACCTTGTACCACGGAAAAAACTCTGGGAGGTCCTGAGGGAGATGGGAGTACCCATTAACCTACTCCAGGCAATCATAAGACTTCACCAGGGTAACTTCGCCCAGGTACGTTGTGGGAGGGGTGGTGTTCTGACACAAAGGCTCCCTGTCTCCCGAGGGGTTCGGCAGGGGTGCGTACTTGCCCCAACTCTTTTTTGTCTTTATGTGAATAGTGTCATCTCGCATTCAGCCAATGTTGGAGACAACGACGCCCCGGTTCTGGCAGGTAGGAGGGTACCGGCAATTATGTTTGCGGACGATACCCTCCTGCTTTCCAAATCGCCCATGGGTATTCAGAGAACTCTGGATGGCTTTGATCTCTTCTGCAGGCAGTTTGGCCTCGAGATCAACGCCGGGAAGACCAAGTATATGATTTTTAACCCCTCCTCCACAACCAGACCCAACCCGTCCCTGAATTCTATAGTTTTAGAGAGGGTAAAAACATTTCAATACCTGGGCGTTACCCTTCAAGAGAATCTGTCATGGTGTCCACAGGTTGCAAATTCGCGATTGAGGCTATCTCAACTGTCTGGGGCTATCCTGAAGATTACTAACACCTCAACATATAAACCCATAGCCCCCGCAGTTGAGATGTACAAAACCCAAGCAAAACCTGCTGCATTATATGGCAGCGAACTCTGGGGACACCAAGCTGCAAATGAGTTGGTACGTGTGGAGAACAATTTCATGAGGCGTCTCCTGGCCCTTCCAGTTGCAACTCCATTACTTCCCCTACGTCTTGACTTGGGCTTATCATCTATCAGGGAGGATGCTGAACTTAACCCTATAAGATTTTGGCACAGACTCTGGTCAACTAAGGAGCTTAACCACTACAGGAGTGATCTTGTGCATGTAATGAACCTAAACGTCAATGACAAGATCCCCTGGTTAACTTTTGTTAAAAAAGAATTGTTCCGGTTAGGCCTCAGTGAACTGTGGTTGGCCCCCGAAACGGGTTGTATCAAGGTCCCTCGGAAAAGCCTAGCGAAAGCCTGCAAGCAACAAAATCTTGTAACCCAAATGACTGCACCTAGCACTGGCACTTTAACCCATTGTTTTACCCAATCCAAAAATACTTATAAATTTGAATCTTTTCTGGATTTTATTTATCCGGTCGCAGCAAGGAAGCTTTTTCTACAGTGGCGATTTGGAACCCTCCCCCTTAAATCCTTTACGAGTAAATGGACCAATGGAGGGGATAAATTATGCCCTGGCTGCAATTCCTGTGATGAGGAGGAAATCCATGTCTTATTTTTCTGCCCCACCTATAGGTCCCCACGGAAGTATTGGTTGGTGCCTTTATGCAGAAACATGGCAATAAGAAACTGTTCCACTTCTTATAGAATATTGAAATCTGACTCCTCCCCTCACATTGTTTTTGCAGTCTCAAAATATCTGTTCGCCATGTGGCGTATTAGGTCCAAGTTGATTAAGGCTTCACCAACATAGGATGATAGTTCCGGCCACTGTCTTAAATTAAATTTTAGCCCCTTATGGCAAAGTTTTTATATCAATATTACTCAAATTGAATTAATATAATTGTGATGTATCTTTTTATCCACTTTTATCTCATTTAATCTTTACTCCCAAAACTTGTATCCATTGTATTATATGTACCAAATGTTGATGTAAAATGTTGTATGTTTTTTTATGCATCTTTTATGGTCTTAATGGCCGAAATAAAGATCTTTTGGATTGGATTGGATTGGAATGCTTGTACATAGGACTTGTGCTGTGTTTGTAAAAAGTTATTTAAAAAACGATTTTGGGGTAAAAGAATGGCTTTTATTTTTTTGAGAAGCAATTAATAGTGTCTGCCTCTGTAAAGAAATATATTTGAATGTTTTAGAATTATGTCACCTGCGTTACCTCAAATTAGGAAGCAGATTGAGATTTTTTCTTGTTGGTTTGTGGCATGTTTTTTGGAAATGCTTGATATTAAAATATGCAAGATAGAGGAATTGTCTTTTGTGAAACAGTGAGGTTTCAGTAGTGAAATGAAATGCTTGTAAATAGGACCTGCGCTGTGTTTGTAAAATGTTATTAAAAAAACGATTTTGGGGGCAAATCAATGGTATTTACATTTGGGTGTTATTTATGATTGCCTTGTGGCGCCGGTGCGTCACTTTTAACATGGGAAAAAAGTGAAGCACCAGTGGTGCAAGGCCTTCATAAATAAGGCCCTGAGTTTCTTTGCTGTTGGTTTGTGTCTTGCTTTTTGATAATGCCTGCTATGAACATTTGTAAGATAGGGGATTTGTATTTTGTGAAACAGTGAGGTTTCAGTAGTGAAATTGAATGCTTGTACATAGGTCCTGCGCTGTGTTTTTTAAATGTTATTCCAAAAACGATTTTGGTGGCAAATTAATGGTATTTACATTTGGGCCTTATTTATGATTGCCTTGTGGCGCCGTGCGTCACTTTTAACATGGGAAAAAAGTGACGCACCGGTGGCGGAAGGCCTTCATAAATAAGGCCCTGAGTTTCTTTGCTGTTGGTTTCTGTCTTGCTTTTTGATAATGCTTGCTATGAACATTTGCAAGATAGGGGATTTGTATTTTATGAAACAGTGAGGTTTCAGTAGTGTAATTGAATGCTTGTACCTAGGTCCTGCGCTGTGTTTCTAAAATGTTATTCAAAAAACGATTTTGGGGGCAAATCAAGGGTATTTACATTTGGGTGTTATTTATGATTGCCTTGTGGCGCCGGTGCGTCACTTTTAACATGGGACAAAAGTGACGCACCGGTGGCGCAAGGCCTTCATAAATAAGGCCCTGAGTTTCTTTGCTGTTCGTTTGTGTCTTGCTTTTTGATAATGCTTGGTATGAACATTTGCAAGATAGGGGATTTGTATTTTGTGAAACAGTGAGGTTTCAGTAGTGAAATTGAATGCTCGTACATAGGTCCTGTGCTGTGTTTTTTAAATGTTATTAAAAAAACGATTTTGGTGGCAAATCAATGGTATTTACATTTGGGCCTTATTTATGATTGCCTTGTGGCGCTGGTGCGTCACTTTTAACATGGGAAAAAAGTGGCGCACCGGTGGCGCAAGGCCTTCATAAATAAGGCCCTGAGTTTCTTTGCTGTTGGTTTGTGTCTTGCTTTTTGATAATGCTTGCTATGAACATTTGCAAGATAGAGGATTTGTATTTTGTGAAACAGTGAGGTTTCAGTAGTGAAATTGAATGCTTGCACATAGGTCTTGCGCTGTGTTTCTAAAATGATATTCAAAAAACGATTTTGGGGGCAAATCAATGGTATTTACATTTGGGCCTTATTTATGATTGCCTTGTGGCGCCGGTGCGTCACTTTTAACATGGGAAAGAAGTGACGCACCGGTGGCGCAAGGCCTTCATAAATAATGCCCTGAGTTTCTTTGCTGTTGGTTTGTGTCTTGCTTTTTGATAATGCTTGTTATGAACATTTGCAAGATAGTGGATTTGTATTTTGTGAAACAGTGAGGTTTCAGTAGTGAAATTGAATGCTTGTACATAGGTCCTGCGCTGTGTTTCTAAAATGTTATTCAAAAAATGATTTTGGTGGCAAATCAATGGTATTTACATTTGGGCCTTATTTATGATTGCCTTGTGGCGCTGGTGCGTCACTTTTAACATGGAAAAAAAGTGACGCACCGGTGGCACAAGGCCTTCATAAATAAGGCCCTGATTTTCTTTGCTGTTGGTTTGTGTCTTGCTTTTTGATAATGCTTGCAATGAACATTTGCAAGATAGGAGATTTGTATTTTGTGAAACAGTGAGGTTTCAGTAGTGAAATTGAATGCTTGTACATAGGTCCTGTGCTGTGTTTCTTAAATGTTATTCCAAAAACGATTTTGGTGGCAAATCAATGGTATTTACATTTGGACCTTATTTATGATTGCCTTGGGGCGCTGGTGCGTCACTTTTAACATGGGAAAGAAGTGACGCACCGGTGGCGCAAGGCCTTCATAAATAAGGCCCTGAGTTTCTTTGCTGTTGGTTTGTGTCTTGCTTTTTGATAATGCTTGCTATGAACATTTGCAAGATAGGGGATTTGTATTTTGTGAAACAGTGAGGTTTCAGTAGTGAAATTGAATGCTTGTACATAGGTCCTGTGCTGTGTTTCTAAAAAGATAATTTCTCTATGCAGCAAAATGTTTTAACCAAGCAATATGCAAAAATATGAGTAATCTGAGGAAACATAGATGACATGATTGTGAAATGTGTTAATATATTTCTTGAATCATGCAGATACTATCTAATCAACCTTTTTCTTTGTAATATTCTAGTCTTGAGTTACTCTCTATTACACCTTTTGTCTGTTTTATACCGTTTCTCTTTCTCTTTCTGACTTTTTTTCTCTCTTCCTGTTACACCCTCTGTCTGTCCTTTTTCTTGTAACATCCTGTCTCTGATTTACTTCCTCTTACACTCTCTCTGAAACTTACTCTCTGTCTCTTCCTTTACAGGCTCTCTCTGTTTTAGTCTCTTTTACAACCTTTTCTCTTCTAACACCCTCTCTCTGTGTTAGTTCCTGTTACACCCTTTCTCTGTTTTATACCCTGTTACATCCTTTTTCTGATTTACTCCCTTTTTTGACTTACTTCCTTTCCCTATTACATCCTTTTTCTGTCTTTCAACATATTATACACTCTCTTTGTCTTAGTTCTTTTGTATGTTTTACTCCCTCTACCTGTTTCTTTGTCTGAGTCTCTCTGTGTTTTTGTGTTACTCCCTCTAGCTGTTTTTCTTTGTCTTACACCTAGTTATATAGTTGCTGTGGTATACACTTAGATATGTTGCAAATTAGTGTTTATATCGTTTGCTTATTGTGATTGCTTTGTTGTTTGATTGAAATCAACATTTAAAAAGTAAGCAAAAATGCCGTCAAGGCAAAGGAGAAGAAAAAATACCATACGGAAAATTACAAAATTAGCAACGGAAGTAAAGGAATCCTCTACAACAAGTACTTCAAAAAACACCCAGAAAGGTCCTGGTAAGACAACTTAGTCTTTTTTTTCGCAACATATGTAAAACAAAAACAAATGTTAACGGTAATGTGAAGATCCAGAAGGAGAGAGCAAATTTGAAAAGGAAGGAGAGGCCCTCAAAAAATGTTTCTATTGGAGCAGGAGAGAAGAATATGGATAGCAATAGAAGGTTAAATCAATTTAGGGACATTCCTAGACAAATGTTTCGCAATAGGGTAGTTTTAAATTTGCTAAAAAATTAAAAGAAAGGTAAACAGAGAGCTGCTTTTTACAAGAAAAAGAAAAGTGTAGAGAAGATTGTTGATCAGGCTTTTGAAGTTATGAAAAAAGTATTTATTTTAGTAATCAATAGAATTAGGATACTTAATAAGGCAATTGATGTTTTCAAATCGAACAGTAGATGGAAAAGAATAATTAATTGGACTAATTTTTGTGAAGTATTTTCTGGAGAATGGATGCATAGTTCAAGTTCTGAGCCATTTTTTAATGAGGAGAGTTACTTTCAGGAAAATGATTTGGTGCATGCAGTTGACACCAGTGGTCGAGCATATGAGGTGAAAGATGGTTGTGTGATGGAAAAAGAGAAACTTGTGTCTAGAGATGCAGAAGAGGTGTTAGCTGATGAAGTTTTAGGGAGACATACTAAGGGTCCAGTGTACACATGGAAGTGCAGTAGTATTTGTAGTGTGCGACAGGATTCAATCGATTTGCTTCGAAATTTCTTACGTACATATAGTAAGAAAAGTGTAAAACAGAAAGTGAAGATCTTCCAAGAGTTAGATCCTTGCAGAGTGAGAGAAAACACAGGTTTGCATGGGCATTCACTGGCTTGTCTTTCTAGAAAAGTATGTCAGAGTGTTTTTCATCATTTTAGGATGTTAGCAGTGCATCATAATAAGGTGAGGAAATTAGTGAGAAGGTTGTATTATGCAAAAAGTCCAGCACTTAAGCTTAAACAGTTAAACAGTGCTCTTTTGCATGGATCTGAAATAGATGTGAAGACTATTTGTGAAGACATAGAGTTTTGTTATTTTGAGAACAAAGAGGACAGTGTAGAAATGGATATAGTAATGGATGGTAATGTGGAAGACAATGTACAGATTTCAAGTACAGAAAAGTTTGACGAGGAAATTACCAAGTTTAAGGTGAAATCAAGTGAAAGGCCTAATTTAACTTGTGTGTGTTGTCGACGGACTCATTATAAGATTCAGACTAGGCTAGTTGATTTATATGCAAAATGTGAATTGGAAAATAATAGTGAATGGAAGGATTTTGTAAGTTATTTGTTGGTGGAGAGTTCTTTTGATTTGAGTTTTGATCAGCGTATTTGTAATTATTGTTTGAAAAAATTAAATGAAAATATAATGCCTGCTAGAGCTGCTCATAATAATCTTCAGTTGATAGATATTCCTTCTGAATTGATGGATTTAAATACTTATGAATCAATTTTGATTCAATGTGTTCATCCTTTTCAAGCTATTGTTCGCATGGAGCCTAAGATAGGGAAATTACCTCCTACAGATTTACAAAGAGGATTAAAGGGAAGAGTTGTTTATTTGCCTCTAGATGTCAAGAAAATATTGATACAATTGGTGTAGAAAGAGTAGAAGATGATCCTCTGGTTATTCTAGTTAATGGGGTTCCGACAAAGAGTAAGAAAATCTGGCAAGATTTAGTGGATGTTAGGAAAGTCAAAAAAGCAACGTTGTATTTGGTAAAAAACAATGAGTACTATAAAGATGTAAGTGTTGGAGCAGAGGAAACAGCTACAGAAGAAGACAGTGATTGTTCAGTTGGCCAAATTGAAAAAGTTGATGTGTCTAGAAGTGAAGAAATATATGAACATTATACTGTTCATCCTTTGCATTCCAAAGAAGTAATGGGGAATGCAATTGACTTGTTTCAAATGAAAGCAGCAAAAGGAAGTCCTATTAGTGTATGGGAAGAAAGTTTGGAAGCTCGTTGTTTTCCACAGTTATTTCCAACAGGTCGAGGTGGACGATATGACGATTGACCAGTTCAAATTCCTGCAGCTGAATACCGGACTTTAAGATTATATGCTGAAGATCCAAGGTTTCGTCAATGCATTCCGTATTTGTTTCATCTACTGTATGAAAGTGATTTGTCTGGGCTTTCTTATGCAGTTAATCATATACTGAAAAGTGGAGCTCATCTGCAAAATGTTTCGGCGAGGGACTTTATGGAGAAAGTCAATCTGCAAGACAGTATTTTGGAATCTCAGCTAATCAATCTCATGGCATGTCAGCGTGGAACAAACGAGTATTGGTTCCGTCGTCATGGGGAATTGAAATGTATGCTAAGAAACCTAGGAACTCCTACATGGTTCCTCACTCTTAGCTGTGCTGAGTATGCATGGGACGACTTACTTCAATTTCTACGAGAGGCAAATGGAAACATACAAAATATAGAATTGAAAACACCTGGAGAACTGTGTGGATTCAGTGAATATTTGCAGATATTTTAATCATAGATTTGAAGCTATGATGTCTTTTATTACCAACAAAAAAAATCCTCCCCTTGGAGAGGTTTTGGATTTCTTTTGGAGGAAGGAATATCAAGCGAGAGGTGCTCCTCATATACATATGTTGTTATGGATTAAAGATGCACCCAAATTTGGAACTGATTCGGATAACACAGTTATGAGTTTCATTGAAGAATATTCAACATGTGCTGTTCCTAAAACTACTGAAGAAAACAGTTTAAGGCAACAAGTTTTACATTTTCAATCTCATCGTTGTGGAAAGTACTGTCGTCGAAAATTCAAAAGCAAGGAAAAGTACTACACGAAATGTCGTTTTGCGTTTCCACGACCAGTGATTTCTAAGGGAAGAGTAAATAATATGATGTCATCTCTACGACATACTGTGACGAGGAAATCACCCAAAAATACATATAATTTAAATAGAAACGAAGAGTCCAAGTACATCAATGACTACAACCCAGTGATTTTGTCCATGTGGAATGCTAACATGGATATTCAGTTCGTTGCTGACAACTCTATTGCTGCGGCTCGATATGTGACATCTTATATCACAAAAAAAAGACAGAACTGAAGGAAATGTGGGAGGACATTTCACATGAAAAGAGTCTAAGCAAGAAATTATACAGTTTCAGTCTGAAGATGTTGTCGCATCGAGAAATTGGAGCATATGAATGTTCTGATCGGTTATCATCAGCAAGTCTCTATGCCAAATCAAGAACAATCATTTGGGTGAGTCTAGGTCTTGCTGCAACACGAAACCGAGTTTTGAAATCTGTACAAGAAATTGAATATTTGGCGGAGAAAGAACCAAACAGTACAGATATTTTGAAGACAAACATGTTGGATACATACTATCCAAATAGAAGTACTCACCTTGAGAACACTTGTTTGTATGAAGTTCTGCAAAACTACAGTTATAAGAGGAACATCACTGAAGATATCAATAATGGAAAATATGCTGTCATTGGGTATGAAGGATGTCTAGTGAAGCAGAGAAAAGGCCATTTGATTAATCATCGAAAATTGAGTTGCGAAGCTCCAGACAAAAGAGAATTTTACTATTTAGCTCTTTTGCAACTCTTTAAGCCATGGCGTACAGAAGAGGAACTACTTGGAGATTTTCTCTGTTATGAAGACTCTTTTAATGCAACTAAGGATACCATAGAATGTCCTGTTTTTCCAAATTATCTGCAAATGTTGAACGAAGAAATAGAGCAAGAAACCACAATTGCTGAAGAGATTGCTAGAGACAGTTCTCAAGACAGTCAGAGTTCTACTTCATTGAGTCAGGATCCACTAGGAGGACCAATTATCCAAAATGAAGCTGCAACTGCCATGGATGAGGTGGAAAGAGCTATGGAACAAGCTCAAGAGGATGTAGTTAATTTAAAAGATTTGGTAAAGCAACTAAACGTTGAGCAGAAAAAGATATATGACGAAGTCACAGAACAGATTGAACATGGATTCAGACATGAGAAAAAAGTGTGCTCATGTACATCATTTAAGCCTGTTCGACTGTACGCAAGTGGAGAAGCGGGAACAGGAAAATGTTTTCTGATTAAAGCCATTGCAACTTATTTGTAGAAAAGAACTGAATCACCGCTGTCTTGTGTTGTAACCGCTCCAACTTGCCTGGCAGCACATAACATTAAAGGGATTACTCTACATCGTTTACTGATGCTGCCAGTTGAGCATGATAATAAATTGCATTACAACAAGCTATCTAGAGATGCGTGTTCTGAAGTTTCCAGAGTCTTGAAGAAAATGAAACTTCTTACATTGATGAAGTAAGCATGGTCTCAATTCTAATGCTTGCTTTTGTGCATTTGAGAATGCAAGAAATTCTTAGAACAGAGTATGATGTGTTATTTGGAGGAAAACACATTATTGTTTTTGGAGATCTACTGCAGTTGACTCCAGTAAAAGGACAACCAGTGTTTGAAATGCTTACGCATGAAGATACCAGGAAGTCCCTTGGAAGCATTGGAAACGTTAATATATGGTTAAATTTGAATTATGCTGAACTGCTTCAAAATATGCGACAGGCAAAGGATGAAGATTATAAAAATATTCTACAAGATGTAAGAATCGGAAAAGTAAGTGAGCTTGGGAAAGAAGCTTTACATGCTCGATTAATTTCAAATTTTTATCCAAATGAAAACATTCTTCCAGAGAATATTTTTAAAAAAATGACTGAGAAGAAATCTGGGATATGTTTGATGGCAACTGTGCAAGAATGTTCCATCTTCAACAACAAAATGTAAATGTTAAAGTTAGAAAATGAAGAAATTGTGAAACTGGAAACAATAGATAAAATAGAGCATATGGGTGCAACAATTGTTTTGTCAAAAAATTTGAAAACAAAATTGGATTCATTAGAGAAAAGTATTTCTAAAACAGCTGGTTTTGAAAAGACTCTGAATGTGTGTTTAAATTGTCGTATCATTTTGAGAAGGAATTTAAATGTTGAAAGAGGTCTGGTAAATGGAGCAATGGATTATGTTGTTGATTTTGTGAATTATAGAAATAGAGATGGAATTGAATTTTTAAAAATAAAATTTGATGGCATTGAGCAAGTACAACAAATCAGTCGTTGTTCTGCTAGATTTTTGCTTGTAAAAGACTTATATGTTCACCGAAAACAGTTTCCTGTTTCTTTGGCATATGCGGTGACCATTCATAAATCTCAAGGTTTAAGTGTAGATAGTGCTTTGGTGAACATTGGAAGATCTGTGTTTAAAGAGGGTATGGCATATGTGGCATTATCACGAGTCAGAACTTTATCAGGATTGTACTTGATGGAGTGTGATGAGACAAAGATTTGTGCAGATCTAGATTGTGTTAAAGAATACAATAGGTTAAGAAGAGAGTATGCTCCACATTTGCCTCAATATCCTCTGTTTGAAAAACGTGTGGTAGGCCGAAAAAGAAGAAATGAGAATAATTGCAGTGAGGTAGTAGCAAAAAGACAAAAAGTAGATGAAACTGTAATTCAAAACAGAAAGAAAAAGGATTCTGATGAAAATGTTGTTGGATTTCAGTTTGAAAACAGTTCTGGTGTCAACTGCTATGCTAATGTAGTGGTTAATGTTGTTTTTTTCTTCAAACTTTACAAGAACAGATTGTTGAAAATCGGGATCAAAGATTGAGTGGTTTATTGAATTCTGTGTTTGAGAAATGTAGCAGTGATAGAGCAAAAATAGAAAGTGTAACAGAAATTCGAAATATTTTAGATATGTGTTCTGGTCAAGATAAATTTTCACAGAACATTCAGCAGGATTGTCAGGAATTTTTAATGTATATGTTTGGTGTTTTGGAAGATGAAGGTGTAGATGTAGATAATCTTTTTAGCCTTTCTTATCAATGGCAGCATGACTGCCACAACTGTAGTTCATCAAGTACTACTAGAATAGACACTGAAAGATTTATATATTTGACTTTACCAGACTGTAAATCAGTGTCATTTAATAATCTAGTTAAAGCAGCAGATCATAATATGGTGTGTACCCAATGTAAGTGTCCAATGCTATCCACATTGTTTATACAAAGTTATGGTCAGTATATCATTTTAGTTTTCCAACGATGTAGACCTGATGGAACTAAATTAACAACTTGTATCAAAAATGTTGTGGCTTCTCAGTTATCAATTTCAGGAAGAACCTTTACAACTGTAGCTATTATTTATCATGACGGTCCTTCGACAACATCAGGACATTATACATGCTACTTAAAATGTCAAAAAGGTTGGAGTTACTGCAATGATTCTCATTTGACTTATAAACAACGTTAGCCTTATGACTTTAAAAATTCTTACCTAGTGTTTTTAAAACCAAAGTTTTAGTAAAGGTAATTGGCCTTTGAAGACGGGAGTAGTTAATAAAAGTTAGTTAGTTAGTTAGTCTAATGTTTATTTATTTATCTCATATAGGTACTGTAAGTGGATCTCATAGTAAGTGATATCAGTTTTATAGGAAATGTTGAACATGAGTGATCAAAAAAGGGAATATGAATATTTAAAGATTGTGAAAATGTTATATGAGCTTTTCTTTGAAAACTTCGGGTAAACGGTAATTTCAGAGTTTAATTAGAGAAATTAAAAAAAAACTCATATATCTGACACTATTTGGCCGTAAGGAAAGTGTAAGGTATGATGTTCTTAGATCTTTTTTCATAGGAAGTCGATGAAATAGAAGTTATAGAGAACAGCAGACTTTTTTCCACCAAAAGGACCTTCACTATCTACTATTTGGCCTCAAGGAAAAGTAAGTGAATCAAAGATTAGTGTACATATATGATTTGTAAGTTTTTATGTTTTTTTTTAAACACAATCTTTTAGATTGTGTTTTTTTTCCCGCTGTTATATGATGAAGAGTTTGAACTCACTAATTTAAGTGAAATTCAATATATTCTGAGAACAGCAAAAATAAACAATGTAACATATTGTATAAGTCATTCTATAGTTTGCATTGTGTAATTTATATTGTATTCCCATTGTCTCATACTCATTTTCCTTTTTCCGCCCTTATTTAGCTCTCTTTACTCACTTACACTGCCTTTCTTTCACTTTGTTTCATCGCTGTTCCTTTACTCCACTTCTTTCACAACTCCTCAATCCAATTTCAACTGTCTGCATTTCCTCTCTCCCCTGCACCACTTTTCAGCTTTCTCACATTTTCTCAGTACCACTGCTTTAGTTCTCTTCCCCTCTCTTTCTTTCTTTTGCTCCTTTACTCTTTTTCCTTTCTTCACTCATTGTACTGCAGTTCACTCAGTCCTTCCCTTTGTCTTTCTGTGTACTTACTTTCTCACTCCTTTTTCCTCTATCGTTCTATATTAACCTCATTCCTTTCATCCCTTCACTCTGTGACTCCCCTTCACTCACTCTCAGTCATCTTCCATTCCTCTTTCTTATTAATGGATCCTCATTTAGACTCCTTTCCTTTTCACTCATTTTCCTTTTACTTTCTTCTCTTTCCTGATTTCGTTTTGGTATCTCACATTCTTTTAGTATCTTACTTATCTTCAGTAATTTGTTCTCCTTCTATTCTTTTTCCCTCTTTTTTGTCTTTCTACATTACTTTATTTCTGTTTTTGTATCCTTCACTCTTGCTTTATTTCTTAGTACACTTTTTTTTTTACCTCTTGACCTGTTTCTTCTATTTTAAAATATATATTTTACTAATTATAACTTGTTTTTTCTTTTGTCTTTCACAGATACAAAGTGTAGTTTAAACATACAAGTAAGTTTTCATTAATTATATGGTAAGTGTGACTACAAAATGTAGTTTGTCATCACCCTTTGCTTTAACCTCACTACTTTTCTCTCACCCTACCTCACCCCTGTTTCCTTACTCTGCTTCCCTCACTTATTCTTATCCTCCTTGTTTACTTCTCTTTTCCTTACTTTCCTACCACATTCAACTTCTTTCAGTGCCCCTGCTCATCCACACTCCCTCATTTACCTTTTTTTCTGGTTGACTTAGTCCCTTTCTGACACTCCTTCCTTTACTCTCTCTGTTCTTTCTCTCTGTCACTCCCCATGTCTTACCCTTATTCACTTTTATCCACCCTCTTTCACTCCTCTTTACTTACACTCACTGCTATTTTCTTTCCCTCCGTCACCACTGTTCCTTTTCTCTGGTTCCGTCACTACCTGTCATTCCCCATCCTTTACTCTCCTTCCTTTTACTTTCATCACCCATTCACATTCTCCCAGAACCTCTGCTTTAGTCTTCTTCCTCTTTCTTCTCTTCTTTTGCTCCCTTATTCATTTTCCTTTTCTCAGTTACTTCCTCTTATACCTATTCTCTGTTTTACTATCAAATAAACACAGTCCCTCTGTGTTTCTCCCTCTAGCTCTCTTTCTCTTTACACCACTCTCTTTGTCCCCATTCCTCATGCTCACTCCTTCATTATTGTTTTTTTCTTTTTTTTTTTTGGTTTGCTGACGGGACGCGCCCCGGTACGCGCACCGGGAGCGCTCCAGAGTGAAATATTTTAAAAAAATGAATATACTTTAAAAAAAATATATTATATTAATATACAATATAGGATTAATTTTTAGAAAAACATACTTTTCTAAGCTATAGACATTTGCGAAAAAATAACCTTAGAAATTCACTAAAAAACACATAGGTATGAGGCCCTATAAAAAGTTAGGAATTAGCAGTTAAAAAACCTATGAAATTCACAGAAAAAACCATAGGTTTCACACCAGTTATAGTTAGGAATTAGCATTTAAAAAACCTATGAAATTCACTGAAAAAACCATAGGTTTCACACCAGTTATAGTTAGGAATTAGCATTTAAAAAACCTATTAAATTTACTGAAAAAACCATAGGTTTCACACCAGTTATAGTTACCTGGAAATTTTACTGACATAAAACCATTGAAATTCCCACGTTATAGTTAGTTGGACTCACTATAACTTGCGCGTGCAATGCACTGCTGATGACATCACATATTACATCACTCATGACATGGTCAGTGACATCACTCATGACATCACTGATGACACCATCCTTGTGACAGAGTGACTGACCTCCTTTCACTGTAAAGTAACCCTTGAAACACATATTCAAAAATAGAAACTAACATTTTCAAAAAAGTGGAGATACCTATACCAGTTACAGCAACCAATTCAGTAATTCCACCATTTATATACACATCCACTCATTCACCAACAGTTCTATATAGTCAGTCATACATATACTCACTCATCATATGTAGTGAGACACCTATACATCCGTTAACACACTGACAGTCTTCCAAAAGTTGCTCACACACATACTCACACATGCAAATAAACTATTGAACATCAATTTTTTTGCATATACAGCTATACACACACTACCACCTTACTTCTAAGGAAACTTACACATACTTACTCTTTTAAACAATCACTTATAGAAACACATACTTATTAAAACAAGAACTCTTTCAATCTCTCACTCTCACATATACTCACTTATATACATCAATACTCACATATACTAGATTAAAACATATGTAGTTACTGATAAAGACACTAGTAAGACAGTCATTAACTTACTAACACATACATATACACACTCATTCACCCATACAGTCCGGCACATATGCTGTCTTCAAAACACATACAAACAGTGAGTCAGTCATTGATGCATCTGTGTGCTAAGTAACACCCCCACCAAATCATACAGACACTTATACTGATACTAAAAAAAACATCTAATAACCCATATACACACACATGTAGCTACTCACCAACCCATGCAGCCACTTATACACAAAGTGAAACACTGATACAAACATTTAAATATTTAAACAATACTCGCTAATATATGTATTCACTATGATACACTTAATAAGCCAGTTAACCAATCAATTTTTTTTTTTTAAACATCCATTAAGACACTTATTGAAACATTTATTCTTCCATCGACCTTTACATATACATATATAAAACATGTTTATTTTTCAGAAAGACACACATTCACTGGATGGTGTCATCAGTGATGTCATGAGTGATGTCACTGACCATGTCATGAGTGATGTAATATGTGATGTCATCAGCAGTGCATTACACGCGCAAGTTATAGTGAGTCCAACTAACTATAACGTGGGAATTTCAATGGTTTTATGTCAGTAAAATTTCCAGGTAACTATAACTGGTGTGAAACCTATGTTTTTTTCAGTGAATTTAATAGGTTTTTTAAATGCTAATTCCTAACTATAACTGGTGTGAAACCTATGGTTTTTTTCAGTGAATTTCATAGTTTTTTTTAAATGCTAATTCCTAACTATAACTGGTGTGAAACATATGGTTTGTTTCAGTGAATTTCATAGTTTTTTTTAAATGCTAATTCCTAACTATAACTGGTGTGAAACATATGGTTTGTTTCTGTGAATATATATATATATATATATATATATATATATATATATATATATATATATATATATATATATATATATATATGGTGAAGCAGTGGCGGTTAGAGCTGGAGCGCTCTTCAGCGGGTGCGTGCGTGGGACCAACCACAGGTCCAGTAATCTTTTTTTCACAAAATTAGACGCCGCACTCAGGAACTGTAAAGAACTGATTTTTTCGGCAAACTCCACAGTCAGTCTGTCACACCGACGCGTTTCGGGCACACGCCCTTTCTCACGGTAGGTGGCACTACTTTTTTCTCTGTTTATGAAGGCTATGCAATTCAAACCCGTCCCATAGTATTCTGGGATTTGTAGTTTATACACATCCATATCGCGAAATGACACCTTTTGTGACAGTGATCAAACATAATCACATAATAAGCAGTCACATTGCATGACACATTTTTATAATGCAACTGCACTTCAATCCACTTTATAGAAAAAGTACGGCAACCAATAGTATCCTACATGCTGAAAGTTTCCATCCGAAATCTGTAATAAACAATATTCCATTTGGAGAATTCGTAAGAATGAAAAGAAACTGTTCCAAAGAGGAAGAAGCAAATGCACAAATTGCCAAATGTGCATCCAGGTTAGAAGCAAGAGGATACAGAAAAAGAGAACAAAATAAAAATATGGAAAAGATTAAGCAAAAAACAAGATCAGAGATCCTCATGCAAAAACCAAAAGTGGCAAAAAACACACACGAAACACCGAGATTGATTCTAAATTACAGCAAAGAGGCACATAAAATACGAGGATGTGTACAAAAATACTGGCCATTATTACACCAAGACGCTGATCTAAAGAAAATCTTAGGAAATGAGCCAAAATTATCGTTTAGAAAAGTACCTTCTTTAAAGGACATGCTCGTGAGAAGCCACTTTGAAAATCCAAGCAAAAAATCTACCAACTGGCTTGAGGAACAGCAAAATGGATTTAATAAATGTGGACGTTGCAAGGCGTGCAAAATTGGTAAAAATGTAAAATCCTTCAGGGATCCAGAAGGACGACTAATTGAAATAAAGACAAAAATAACTTGTACTACTCAATTTGTAGTATACATAATTCAATGTGACTGTGCACAAATGTACATAGGGAGTACAATCTGTGCCCTAAAGAAGAGAATGCTTGAGCATATAAGAGCTGTAAAGAACAGAGACATGACATATGCTACATCTAAACATATGCTCGAATGCCAAGGTGGAGATTGGAAGAAAATGTGCTTTTTTGGAATAGACAATATTGAACAAAATGAAAGACTGGGTGATCGAAAACTAAAATTACGTCAATTAGAATCAAAGTACATAATTCGCATGAAAACCAAGATCCCGAGAGGGATGAACCTTGATGAGGAACTATTTGTACATTTGTAACAAGAACTTGATATAAGGAGTATCATAATCAATTATGTGATTGTCAGCAAAACAAAAATGGTTAACATCTTGGAAAATATAGTGATGAGCAAATGGTTTAGCACAGATAGGATAGCCACGTGTAAAAATAAGGCTGAAAATTGTAGGTACTATACCGTAAGTTAATACATAGAACTGTATATAAGAATATGTGGCAAATCCGTTTAAATGCAACTGCACTAATGTATTTTACAATCTGGTTTAAATAGGTACCCTACCTGACATTCAAAGCAGAAAATATGTAGATTGAAGTGCAGTTGCATTATAAAAATGTGTCATGCAATGTGACTGCAAAATTATGTTTGATCACTGTCACAAATGGTGTCATTTCGTGATATGGATGTGTATAAACTACAAATCCCAGAATTCTATGGGACGGGGTTGAATTGCATAGCCTTCATAAACAGGGAAAAAGTAGTGCCACCTACCGTGAGAAAGGGCGTGTGCCCGAAAACGCGTCGGTGTGACAGACTGACTGTGGAGTTTGCCGAATAAATCAGTCTAACTTTGTGAAAAAAAATAATAATAAATAATTATATATATATATATATATATATATATATATATATATATATATATATATATATATATATATATATATATATATATATATATATATATATATATATATATATATCACGAGCAAATGTCCCAAAATGAGAGGAGCGTCAGTAGCTGGTGCAGGCGGCAAGGTTCAGGACTCCCTCGCAGTAATACCTTTCAGCAAAAACGTTTCAAAAGAGAAACACACCGCACACTACTCCGTTTGTTGAGTTATTGGTTTATTTTCTGTAGGTTCCCCACGGTGGGGAACCTACAGAAAATAAACCAATAACTCAACAAACGGAGTAGTGTGCGGTGTGTTTCTCTTTTGAAACGTTTTTGCTGAAAGATATATATATATATATATATATATATATATATATATATATATATATATATATATATATATATATATATGCTAAGTGTTGTTTAAATGTTTCTGAGATTTAAAGATATATACTAAGCTATAGTTAAATTACTATTCTTTTTGTACTAATAATGAGTAATGCTGTTTATAACATATGTCATCTGAGTGGCGTGGCTTTGTGACTGTATCGGTGTGTGAGGGTGTGTCTGAGTGGCTGTATGGGCGTGTGAGTGCCTGAATAGGTCTATCAGTGGATGTGTGAGTAGATGTATGGGTGTATGAATGGGTTTGTGAATGGGTTTCTGGGTATGGATTGGCTGTTCTGAGTGGTTGTATGGGTGTGTGAGTGGATCTGTGAGTGGTTATATGAGTGTGTATGTGGTTGTATGGATGCGTGAGTAGCATTGTACGTGGTTGTGTGATTGGTTGTATGGGCGTGTGAGTAGGTGTGAGTGGTTGAATGGGTATGTGAGTGGTGGTTGTGTGGGTGTGTGAGTGGTTGTATGGGTTTGTGACTGCTTTTGTGGTGTTTTTAGTGGTTGTATGGTGTGTGGTGTGTGTGAGTGGTTGTATGGGTCTGTACGTGGATGTGTGACTGGTTGTATGGGTGTGTGAGTGGGTGTGTGAGCAGTTGTAGGGATCTGTGAATGGGTCTGTGACTGGTTATGTGATTGGTTATGTGGGTGTGTGAGTGGTTGTATGGCTGTGTGAGTGGGCATGTGAGTGGTTTTATGGATGATGTCATCTGTTATGTCATTTGAGATGTCATCAGTGGTGTCATCAGGGATGTCACTGACCATGTCATGAGTGATTTACTGTGCAAGGTCATAAGTAGTGCATTGCAGGGGCATAAGTTATAGTTAGTTCAGGTAAATGTAACTTCTGCATTTCTATGGTTTTATGAGTGTGAAATCCGAGCCTAACTATAATATCCCTGTAACCTTTGTTTTTTTCAGTAAATTTCTAAGTTTTTTACATTTTATTTCCTAACTGTAACCTTTGAGAGTGGGTGTGTGAGTGGCTGAATAGGTCAGTGAGTAAGTGTGTGAATGGCTGTATGGGTCTGTGAGTGGCTGTATGATGGGCTTTGTGGGTGTGCACATGACTGTATGGGTGTGTGAGTAGCTGTATTGGTCAGTGAGTAGGTGTGTGAGTGGCTGAATTGGGTATGTGAGTGAATGTGTAAGTAGTTACATCAGTGGGTGATTGGGTGTGTGAGTGGATGTATAGATCTATGAGTGGGTGTGTGAGTGTCTATATGGGTGTTAATGAGTAGCTTTGAGAGTGTGTGAGTGGATTTGTGAGTCAGTGAGTGGGTGTGTGAGTGGCTATATGGGTCTGTGAGTGAGTGCATGAGCAGATGTGTGTGTAAGTGGGATTTTGAGAAGATGAGTTGGGTCTGTGAATGGGTGTGTGATTGGGCGTATGGGTATGTGAGTGGCTGTATGGATCTGTAAGTGGGTGTGTGAGTGGCTGTTTCAGTGTGTGAGTAGTTGTGTGGGTGTGTGAGTGGGTATAGGGGCCTGTGAGGAGATATGTGAGTAGTTATATGGGTGTTTGAGTGACTGTATGGGTCTGTGAATGGGTGTGTGAGTGGTTTTGTGTGTGTTGGTGTGTGTGACTGTATGGGTGTGTGAGTATCTGTGTCGGTCTGAGAGTGGCTGGATTGGTGTGTGAGCAGGTGCCTGAGTGTCTGTGTGGGTATGTCAGCAGCTGTGTGAGTGACTGAGACAGAATGTAACCTCACCTGCTGCTTTATCCATCAAGAGCCCACAGTTTTGCACAAAATATCTACCCAACTGGAGTACTTTCCACTGGTTAATTAGTAAGTGCTACCTCATTGGGTAGATGTGTAGTGTATATTCTACACTACAGCTGCGTAGTGGACCATGAGGAAATGTCTCGAGTGACCTTGTGTGTCTTTCAGCATTGTGATTCTTCCTCTGCATCTTCATCCAGAAATCTGATAACCTTTAGAGAAGACAACAAAACTACAAAGAGTAAATCTCCACCAAAAAAGGGCTCTTATGCTAGTAAGTAAGTGATTCTTTGTTTGGTGGATATTCCCTCATATTCTTCAGCAACAAGAACGTGTCACTAAAATCGGTGGGAAACATGCTGGGGGGGCCTTTGGGTAAGCTGTCCATCATACTGGCAAAGCAGGGAAGACCTTTGTATACTACTGAGGTGGATGGGGTCAGGGCAAATGGGAGATGCCTCCAGGTGTTTTTGCACTCTTGCATACTCATAAAAATGTAGCAGGAGAACCATGGACTGTGCTCTCACCATGAGAGCTCAAGAAAGAACACACTCATCACAGTCACTACATATTTTGCTCTGATACGTCAACAATGCATTTACCTACCCCAAGGATTTACGATCATAGAAGTGGAGGGGGACAATGCGGCCCCCTCCTCAGGCTGATTTTGGGCCCAGGGACACCATCCCCATTTTATATGTACAGGTGACATACTTTGGCACAAATCATGTGATTGATGCAAACAAATAAGCATGCGTTTGATGTAACAATACAAGCATGTGTTCCACGATTTGCAAATCAGAATCAACATTGGAAATAAATATTTGGAAACATTGAATTGTATTTTTACTGTGTACTATGTGTCTTAGATTAGGTTGATTTTGGTCCTGATGAATAGCTACTAGATCATTGTTATGACTGTGCGGAAGCTAGAAACATGTAGACCTATAGCTATCTAAGATAACCAAAGTCTAATAGATAGCACCACATATTTTTAATATAGGTAAGAGAACTTGTTCATTAACGTTTTTCCTGAGAAGTACATCTTTCCCTATTTTTAGCCTCCCACCTTCAAACCTCAACACCAATCTACTCCTTAAGCCCCCATACCCACACTTCACCAAACAGGTTGCAAGAAGATCTCTGGCAAAGAGCCCCCATTGAGGGTGCCCTTCGGGCATTGTAGCACTGGCCGATTGAGGAGCAAACACCCTATGATGAAGCATGAATCCTAGAGTGTGTGAGGGTATTTGATTTTTGCAGGGTCACGCCTCTTGTGTACCCTACAGAATAGTCATTGACCCACATAGACACCCATTCTTCTTTAGGAACTGCATATCCCACATACATTTACAAAAATGTAAAAGCCATACCAGAGGCAGACACAGCTGTGCAATCTGTTTAGATTCACCATGGTACGTTAGTTCCTTAGCAGAGCATTAAACTTGTTATGTCTCTTTACTGGACAGAATATCTGAAAATATTCTGTGGCTCACCCAGTCCACATTTGGAGCATTAAAAATATTTGATTTGTATATCCATTCTACACAGAAAAAATAATTTTAGTTGACTAAAGAGCCTTAAGATTAGAAGGATAGTTTACTATTGATAAACCTTATGTGAGAGCTTTGGACTCCAAATAAATATATAGAACTGTATGTATGTGACTGTCTATGTAAAATGCTGTAAAGCATATTTATGAAGAAGTTGTCAAGATTTAAGAATAATAGTGTAATTCCAGAAAATAATTTTAGCTGACAATCCCAATTGTTACCTTTTCCAATCAAGGTGCTTAATGATAGTACATCAGGTAGGAACACAGGAAAAAAGGGGGAAGGGAAAAGACCAGAAACATGGGTTTGGAATAACACCAACAGCATGCTAGGATAGTCTCAGAATCACTGCTCTGATAACTTTGAGAAAGAGAGAGAGAGAGAATGAGGGAGAGAGAGAGGGGGTGGGAGAGAGAGAGTATAAGACTTCATGAATCAGCAAACAATACATATATCACACCAGGGGCATTTAGAGCTTACTGGTGGAAGTGAAGTAAGCAACTGGAAGATGTTGCGAGGCACCTATACTGTGCCTGCACTGACCTTTTAGAGTCACTGAATCGTAAGGCACCAGTCGTCTGACTCACAACCCGGAAGTGAGATTTAGCATAGCTTTCATGTTCCCATCCTTCATACTTGCAAAACCTCACATCTTCTTAACTTAAAGGAATGTCTAAACATGCATGCCTGAGTAAAGGTACTGCGCTAGCACAATCTTTCCTGATATTAATGACAGTAAACTAGTCAAAGTACATTACAGACACATTTGTGAGTTGTGCAATCAGCTTCTCCCTTTGTGCAGCAAAGGTTGCACTTATCCTTTAATGAACAAATGTTTGTGCTTGGGGAGGATAGTCTCATAAATATTAATGAGGTGTGGTTTGGAATGGTGCATGAGTGCACACTTCTGTGAATACAGGGAAGGTGTTTATGGGATCACAGACATCTGTGCCTGCTTTTGAAATGTATCTAATAATGCTCCAAGAAATGTTGCTTTGTGAAGTGGAGAAAATGCTGTAGTCCATGGGACCAATATCTAGCCCTAAAAGCAGTTGGCAAGCCACTCTCACATGATCAATCACAACTTCCATACTGTGAATGGAGGCAGACAGTAACTGTTCAACCTGTTCAACCAGTTGCGTGTCTTTCGCGTACACCGCAATAGCACTTACTGCGCCAACCCCCAGACGGCAGCTGTTCCAACTAAGGATTCAGACAGGCTTGGGAGGTGGTTCAGGAAGCGGAACGGACACGGCAGGGGACAGATAAAACAATACAAACAAAAGGGAATGAGGTCGGGGAAAACACGCACAAACCCTCCCAAGAATCCAAGGAGAAAAGCCAAGGCCAAAACCAAATCTCCCGCCGGCACAGCGGATGGAAACACATTAGCACAGCTAATTCCGCCTGTATATCCAATCTTCAGCAATATGAATATGAACCACACTGGCAGATTTGCCTTTCTGAAAGATCCTGCAACAGCACTTTACGCACTACCAAATACCCCAACAAGCTTGCAAAAACCAATGTCACCAACTGAAACAAGTCCAGCTGGACCAACAATACCCCCCCTTTTTGAATCGTTTTTGGCCACCACAAGTGTGGCAGGGTATACTCAGACATGAGTCCCTTGCTCACTGCACCACCAGGGTTCAAGCAAGCCGGGCCGACGACGGCTGAAATGCCAGAAACCGGTCCCCGGAAGCTTATCTCCTTTCCGGTGAAGAATTGGCTTGGTAGTTTGGTCTGCCCTGTTCCCATGAGGACCTGGGTCAGACTAATTTGCATATAGCCAGGTTCTGAACTGGGGTGATGCAGTGAGCTAAATAACGGTGATGGATCAAGCCCTGATCTCTTGACTGGGTAAGAGTGGTCTGCTTAATTCAGACACTCTGTTCATCACCACCCCCTTTTTGAATCGTTTTTGGCCACCACAAGTGTGGCAGGGTATACTCAGACATGAGTCCCTTGCTCACTGCACCACCAGGATTCAAGCAAGCCGGGCCGACGATGGCAGAAATGCCAGAAACCGGTCCCCGGAAGCTTGTCTCCTTTCCGGTGAAGAATTGGCTTGGTAGTTTGGTCTGCCCTGTTCCCATGAGGCACTGGGTCAGACTAATTTGCATATAGCCAGGTTCTGAACTGGGGTGATGCAGTGAGCTAAATAACGGTGATGGATCAAGCCCTGATCTCTTGACTGGGTAAGAGTGGTCTGCTTAATTCAGACACTCTGTTCATCACCACCCCCTTTTTGAATCGTTTTTGGACCAACAATACAAGCAGCACCAAGGACTCCTCAGAATGCCCAAATCATGAATACTGATAAGCCCAATGCAATAGAAGAGACGAATAAGCGCACAAATGCCAGCCTTGTGAAAAACATCTTTCAATTTCAAGCCCAGATACGCAAGGAGAATAAAAAGGTCAACAAAACGTATAATACAACCCAAGGGCAAGCACAGGACAAGTCATCAACAACCCACACAGGATCACCTAACATCTCAGGTGGCCAGCAAGAGGGAAACAAAACAAGCTCTCCGCAGAAAAAAAACCGAGAATAAATACGATCAAGCTTTATTAACCCCATTAATGCCATCAACACCATTAACATCAACCTATGCTATATCCCATGAGCAATCAATAACGGAATGCCACCTGGACCAATTTAACAACGAAGCCTGCCACAATTCAGACACAAGCATGTATGAATTGGCGCAAAAGGTGTCTCCACATAGTCACTCAACCCCTAGACCGGACCAAGGTATGAGCCCAGTATTGACTAAATCTATAAAGATGATAAAGATAAAGGACTTAAACTTCTGCTGGCCAACTCAACCACCGATCCATAACAAAGGAAGTACTAAGACACATGAAACCTGCCCCGGCAGCCTAACAACTGAAAGTTCCCAAGAAGGGCTGAAAACCTGCAGTAAATCCGATGATAAAAGAAGCCGATCATTGCAGACGGAGGACTGTCCACTTGAGATTTAATCGTAACCTAGGATAATATTCATGGCAAAGAGACTGAACAGGCAGCGTTGGATGGGAATTCAATGATTATTGGACGCAAGAGATTACAGGCTATTATCACTGAAGACTTCTCAACCGCTTTCGTGTAAACAACTTGATCGCAATGGAAGATTTTCCTCGTATATATTATTTTTTATTTAATCTAGCCCTGATGATGTCCCTGTGAGGACGAAACGTGTAGGCTGTATGGGAATATATTTGATCACCAATTGAACTGGCTGTATTGGAACATCAATTGTTTTGAAGTATCTTTGAAAAATTACACTTGAAGTGTAAAAGAAAAAGAAAAATCGGAAAGAAGAAACAAAGCCTGCTTTAAAGAGTTTCTTTTGAAATGAACTTTGTCTACATATGACTTTTGAAAAGATATCTTTCTAAATACGAGATACTCCTTGGTGTTGTATATAAAGTAAATTAATCACCCCTGGAACTGAGACACAAGAAACAACTGGAAGTAAACTTGAAGGTCAAAAAAACCCCAGCAAAGGAACCTATACCGGAAGGACGAACCAAGGAGCAACAGTAACCGGTTGGGGTACCAAAAACGATTCATCACTGGAGCCGCCAAGTGAAATCATAGTAGACATATCCAATGGAACGAACCAAGAGGTGGATATCATTCTACTAACAGATTCATCACACGTGACTCACAGTGATGCACAGGCAGACCCCTCAATCATAGAAATCTCAAGTGTTTCAGCTGCCCTCAACGCAGCAACAATAAAAACTCCTGAAATATGCAGTGAAACAAGGCAAATAACTAAAGAGCAGTACAATGATTTGACATCTTCAAAGCAAGCTTCACATGGACTTTCACAGGGCTGCAACGTTGAAGAACAACCCCGGCAAAAAAGAGGCTATGACATTGGCAAAAACCTGGAATCCATAATCTCATTACATAGTGCACTAGGGTGCATATTGGAAACTTCAATCAAAACCCTCAATATGCAATCAGATCACCTGGACATTCAAATACACCTAATGAGCACAATGGCGGAATACATAGCTAACATAAATAAAAAGCTAGATGACATGGCCAGTGTTTTTGAGATTATTAAGGATCAGACCCGACCATGGGTACAATCTCAAACCTGCACTTGCCATCCAATATTGGAAAAATTAAAGAACTTTCCATCGATACTCACAGATATACTTCAGGAATGCAAACACGTGAATCACTGTGACAATGACACACCATTTGAATGTGACCTTATCCCCTTTGAAAATTCCAAGACTCAACAAAACGAACATGCGGACCAATCAAAAGATTCAGTAAAGCAAATACCAATGGGAAAAACTGCACTGCATAAGCTGCATTTGAAACCTGTCGATATATCAGAGGAACCTGAAGCAATTGGCGCAACATCCCTTATTGCACAAAACAATTATCACAAACAACTAGGACCACAACCACTAAACCGAGATGGGTCGAATCAAAATGATCAGAAATGCCTAACCAAGAGGCAAAAAAATGGGCAAGGAAGATCAGAAATCAGCTGTCAAACTGCCCACCAGCTAGACAACAGATATTGAAAACATTTCCTATCTTTAATCAGGCAAAACCCAGACCAAAGCTAAAACCGGGCCCCACACCGGGGAAACATAATCCATCGCTTAAGACACAGACGGAACATAAAAACTACAAAGACAACGAGGATAGTCAAATACGACCGTGGACAAGCCCCAAGGCCATATCTCAAGCTATAACAAAAAAAAAGTCTTCACAAATCGAGGGAGTGGGACCGGTTAAAAACTTAGAAGCAGGGAATGCTAGTAATGCGGAACTTTGGAGTGCAACATCCATTGCGAATATCACTGATAATAGCATGGGTCGAGGGTCCGGAGTAGCTACCCATTTAAACAAAACCCAAGATAATCTTCAGGACGAATCCCGAAAAAAGTCCGTTCCCAAACAAACATGGTGCACCACTTCGGATGATAAAAGGAATCCCTCAAACAAGGCAGAGCAAATGAATAGATATGATCTATGTAACAAGAAACCTCACTGGGCAGTACTTAAAGACACGAACAAAAATCAAAATAATGTCCCCTGCATTTGTGTCACATTTCCAAGCATCAACGCAAACACAGGGAAAATTATCATCATTCTCCGGGGAAAAGTGACCAAAAGAGTCTTAGGCAAATAATAATAAAGGCTGATAGTCATATGGATGACCAACCAAAACTTACAATACACATTGGTACTAACGGTACTCAAGCATTTTATGAGACTGCAAATACGGAAAGAATAGGTCAATGTCTTGCACCTGTGACTATATCTAGTGGGCACCACAGAGAACAGGCGGGACCCAACAGATTAGCTCACGAGGCACAAACCACGGCAAATACGCCACTAGTACCAACTCAGAATGAAACATACAATCAAATAGGGCAATACCTTCACCTTAATGCAGAGGCTTACAATGATCAGAAATCTGCCACTAATGAAACAGTTCAGATCAGTAGCAAAGCACCCTCCAATAAGGAACCAGCCACAGCGGGGAAGATATTGTTCATCCCCAGCTACGAGCCCCAAGGCACCCAAGACTACCTAAACCGGGTGAATATTCTCCACCTTACATCCTCCATTCCCAGCCTAACCCATCTAACGTCGGCTAACCTATCATCAATCGAATTCATCACGTTAGGAGAGAATGCCTCTAGGGAAGGCACACTTACCACCTGGAGGAGCTTAGAAGTGACAAAAAGCATCCTGGCAGAAGTTAATAAATTTGAAGAGTGGGGAATATCTCTGAAAGAACAATCAAAAAAGGGCTACCCATCACCATTGCTAAAAAGATGTAGGAAAAGAGAAGACTACACAATCCCGACCACTCATTCAATTCTACACGGTGCCAGGGGGGCCGAAACATCAATAATAAGTCACCAGAGACAAATGCAAGCCATTAATGATAATTGAACCTATTACGAGGCCGGTAAAACTGAGGAAAATGTCATAAAACTGCTCTCATGGAACATCGCAGGAGCAAAAACATATCCTAAATCAAAGCAGGAAAACAGCTACCTGGGATGAATACGATATCATAGCGCTGCAGGAAACTTGGTCAACTGAGCCAATTGATGTACCGGGAAGATTATACTTCCATGAAAACGCGACACGCTGTCAGCGCTACGGCCGCGCAAGGGGAGGTCTATCTATTTACGTTTCCACCTCATTAAATATCAATGTCTCGCAAATGCCTGCTTCAACAATGGATATGCAAATCATCAAGCTGGAGAGCACAATCAAACGTGTGCCAAGGACAATTGTCCTAATCAATATATACGCCCATCCGAAAAAACAGCAAAAAAAAGAACTGTTCCAACGTGTAGTAAATGTTGTAACTTCCATCCGTTTAGATCACCCAAGTTGGGAGATTATTGCTACGGGCGACTTAAACTCCAATCTTTTGCATCACCCGGAGGAAGAGGACAATATTTCAGTGGCAAATGAAATGCGGACTGTCGAACCTCAGGAGATTATATCGCCCGTGAGATCAGACCAACTGGGTAAGCAACTGGTTTGGGACCTGGAACGACTCGATCTACGGGTATTAAATGGAAGATCGAAGCACGACAAACCACCAGCTGCTACATACATAGGCCATAATACAAACTCAACTCTGGACTACACATTAATAACATTGCCCCTATTGAGCCTGGTCAAAAAATTTCAAATAATTGGCACTCTAGACAGTGATCATTCCATGCAACACATTGATATTAAACTAAGCTCCCCTAGGTATATAATGGCTCCAAAAATACCAGGTCAATTATCAACCTTCAACCTGAAGCGGCTTAAGTGGACAAGCAAAACACTATTTCAAATAGCGTTGGATGCCAAGAAACTATTACAAATGGTCATGGCAGAGAATGACCTTTGTTCAGAAACCTGGGCTAACTTCGTAGAAAAATTGCCAAAATTGAGCTGTAAGGCCAGGAGGCATAGCAGTCCCACGACCAAAACCAAATTTTCAACAACCACTCTAGTTATGAAGACCCATCTTCAAAAGCTCACAAGACGGGTACAAGGATCAAGGACAAAGCAAAGCACCTGGCAAGAAGTTCGGTTGATTAGGAAAGAATACAAAAAGTTAGTATGGATGGAAAAAAGGAACAAACACAATGACTTTTGGGCCAAATTGATGCATAACATTAAAAAAGCAGACTCCAGAGCGTTCTGGATGCAAATTAATGCAATCAACAAAGCAGTACAACCCACAAGCATGACATGCGTCCCGGAAAACCTTTGGGTCCAACACATAGTGGATACATTCGCGATAAAACCATTGGAGCTCCCGGCCACGATGACTACAACAACACCTGAAACTATAAGAACTAGGGTCAAGGAAAGCAAATCCTCTTCCAGTCCCAGAGCCATATCTAATGGCAAGGAGGGCTTGGACCAATCAATCTGGTCAATTGACGATCAACAAATATGCTCTATAATAAAGAAAGGCAAGCAAGAGAGTGCACCGGGGCCAAATGGCATCCCGCAGGCGATCTATAAAGAGGATCCTGAATTCTGGGCACGCAAATTTAATCTTCTATTCCAGTCCATTAGCAACTCTGGTCGGGTGCCTGAAAGTTGGAGGGGTGCTATCATCAACCCCATCTATAAAGGCGGAGATCGCAAAAATCCATCAAACTACCGCTTAATTGCCCTGATTGATGCAGAGGCAAAATACTATGCATCCCTGGTGCTAGCCGATCTGGTACAGTGGTCTGATATGAATAGTAAGGTCCCGTTAAACCAGACAGGGTTTCGTCGCGGAACTGGCACAATAGCTAATGCAATGGCGCTGTGCATGATTGGCGAAAGCAGTCTACTTAACCATCGGGAACTATATACCTGCTTTGTCGACTTTAAAGCGGCATTTGACCATGTTAATAGGAATTTGCTATGGGCCAAACTGAAAAAGCAGGGCCTGCCGGAGTCAATCCTAACGCCGATCATTGACCTGTATAGCAACACCTGGATGCAGGTAAAAATCAACAATCGGCAAAGGCTAACTAGGAAGATACACACCTTTGATGGGTTGAAGCAAGGTTGTGTGCTGGCTCCCCACCTCTTCAATTTATTTATGGCCGATTTAACACCAAGGCTCGATTTGGTCAATGCCCACCCGCCTCGGCTGGGGACGCTTTGTGTAACTCACCTATCTTACGCCGATGATGTGGTCCTGTTAAGCCAGACTTGAATAGGCCTGCATCGGCTACTACATGAGCTGACCCGCTACACAAAACAGAATATGATAGAAATAAACTGCGCGAAAACAAAAACCATGGTCATAACCCGACGCCACAAACATTTACTATAGACAATGTCAAACTTGAAGCGGTGGGAAGTTACAAATATCTCGGGATACTGCTGGATAAGCGTCTTAACTTCCAGGCACAATTCAACAGCATGGAAAATGCACGCCTTCACAAGCTTAGCTACCGAACTCAAAGGTCCTTTGGTCTCGCCACTGCTAACAATAATGAAAGCTAAACTTATTCCAACAATAGCTTACGGGAGCATATTGCACCATGGCAAGAGTGCACAACTTTTGGATAAGGTGCAAATGAGAATTTACAAGCGCATCTTTGCGCTACCAAGTAAAGCATCTCCGGCCCAGGTAAGACTGGAACTGGGCCTAAAATCTCAAGTGCTACTGAGGAAGTATGAGACCATAAAATTCTGGTATAATGTCTGGATGCACCAAGAGATCATGCTCTATCGTGTTATGTGGGAAACCATCATCAAATGTCCAAATTCAAACTATGCCAAGTACCTCAAAATCTCATTGGAATCAACAAATCTGGTTGAACTCTGGGAAACCAAGCTCCAAGTACCTTCAGGAAGGCAGCCATCAAACACTCATTTTTGGATGACAAAATAGCTTTCAGTCTCAGGTCACATGCTTGGATGACTATCCAATCATACAAAAAACTAGTGCCGGCGCACTACCTGGGCCTGACCTTTTCGCCTTATATCAAACATAAATATCTTAATATAAGGCTGGGTAGTTTGCCAACCAATGCTGAGCGTCCTAAGTAGAAGTCCCAAGAAAGTGAAGGGTGCGGGCTATGCGGTGCAGCAAGGCAAGACTTTACCCGCCTGATTTGCATCTGCCCGGCTCTCATACAGGAACGTCGGAATTGGTTGAAAGCCAAGTTCAAGCAGTTTGGAACACGTACCTGTAGGTCTGCGATTATACAAACATTATGTACCACAGACCCCCAATTCATTTGCAGATCAATCAAATTGATCGAACATTTGGAGAAAAAGCAAAGATCATTGGCAAAATCTTGACCATGGACATTGTTTTACCCCAGAAAGACATTGTTTTTACTACCAATTTTAAATTCTATTACTCTCACATCAGTGTGTTTTTAGTATATTATCATATCTGTATTTTTTGTAATGGTTTTAATTAACTATACAATAAAGTTTCTTCTTCACTATGGATTTAGAGTTTCTGTGGAAGAAAGTTTCCGTTGTCATTGAATATAACCCCCAAATATCAATAGGTTTCGACTTGATCTAATTGTGACTTTCTTAGAAACCATTTGGACTTATATTTCCTTCTTAAATTTTTTGTAATCACCATGACTTTAGATATTGATTCATTTAAAACCATCCTATTGTCTTTTGCGTACTCAGATAATCGCGCTATGAGGCGTTGTAATCCCACTTTTGTTTTGCTTAAAAGGACCACATCGTCCGCACATAGGAGGTTTGATATGTGTTTGTCCACAAACTTGGGTGGATGAGCATTTATATCATTAAGTACCACCGTTAAGTCCGCTAGGAACAGGTTAAATAATAATGGAGCAAGTACGTAGCCTTGCTTCAGGCCCCCTGACGTCGTGATTTCCTTAGTTATTGATCGGCCATCACCCATCCGCACTCTTACCCAGGTGTATGTGTGGAGGAGACAAATCAACTGTAATAGTTGTGGTGGGATCCCTTGAAGTCGTAGTTTTTTTTCAGAGAAGATTTCTGTCCACACAATCGAAAGTTGATTTAAAATCGACAAAGCAAAGGTACAGTGGTTGTTTTATTGCAATTGCTCTGTCCATTAATATCGATAGGGCTAGGATATTTGTTGTCGTACCTAGGCCTTTAATAAAGCCTGTTTGATTAAGCGGGAGAATTTTATTTTCCTTTACCCAGTCAGATAGGCTTGACAACAAAATCCCTGCAAACGGTTTTGAGTCTGTGTCTTGTAGTGTTATTAGTTGGAAGTTCTCAGGGCGGGCCCAATTTCCCTTTTTAAAGATAGGGGATATAAGTGAACCTCTCCATGATTCGGGGATTGTCCCTCTCCGTACTACTTCGTTAAAGACTTTGGTTAGGTGTTCAGCCCATATGCCTAGATCCTCCTTGTAGAGGGCAAAGGGGATACCATTTGGACCGGGTGCCCCATCTTTTTGTTTTTTTATTAAGTTAAACACTTGAACTTGTGTTATATCAATTTCATTTGCCGTTTCTGGTTCTGATGTCTCCTTCTCTCTATGGTCGTACCTTTCCGTTGTTTTCCAACCCGGATTTAGATGGTTCCCCAAAAAGTTTAGCCATTCGGTCTCAGTTAGTACAGATGACACCACAGTTTTATCTGGTCTTGCTAAGCTATTTATCATTTTCCAAAACTCCCTTGAGTTAGCTTGATTACTGGCATAAAAAAATTTGGTCCACAGATCGTGCTTGGCTTTAATTTTTTCATTCCAGATTAGCTTCCTCAACCTTTTATTTATGGATTTTATATTGTTTACAATTTCTGTGTTTTTTGGGAGCTTGGTTAACTCCTTCAAGAGTTTATTTCGCAACTGTTTCATTTTCCGAACTGTATATGTCAAATTAATTTTAGTTTCAGTTTGTTCTTTCCGCTTAGAATTATTTTTCCTTGGTTTACTAAAAGGGGCGTGTGGCTCAACTATTTTTCGTGTAAAGCTTACCCACTGATCAATTGCAGAAAAAGCAGTTGTTTTCTGAAAGCATTCGGTTACCAGCTTTTGTGCTAATTCGCTGGAAAGTTCTTTTATATTTGGCTTCCAAATTAATTTCCTATAGTTTTTAGTTCCAACCTGCCATTGCGTTGACCGATATACTTCATGCTTCATGTTTTTAAATGATGTAGTGAATATTTGCTGGCTATGGTCACTCTCTGCCAGTTTCCTAAAATAGAACGAAGTGATATTATTAAAGATGCTAAATGAAACCATTGTATAGTCTATTCTTGACTTTGCGTTTTGTGAGTAAAAAGACCATGCTGGGGGCGAGTCCGTTTGAAATCTCCCATTTAATATACGCAGCCCCAGTGCTTCAATATCTTTGACAAAGTTTAGATTTGATCTTTTATGCTTAGTTTTTGTTGATGTGTCCATTGTTTACTCTGGGATCAGCCATTGTAGATCTTGTGACTGGGTGACATCATCTCTTGTATATCGAACTAGCAGGTTTAGATTAAAGTCTCCCGTAGCTATAAGCTCTGCAAAAGGATCGTCAATCATTTGTTACAATAGATACCTAGTGAGCGTAGAACACATAGATTTCCTTGCGATACCTGTCGGAGGGATATATATGTTAACCAACTTTATAATTTTTACTTGATTGTGTGTTTTATATTCTAACTTTACCATTTGAACATTGCAATTTTTCGACGCCATTTGCAGATGTTTTGTTTTTAAGTCTATTGATATGACAATCGCTAAGCCTCCACATGGACGGCCAAGTTTGTTGAGCTTGTTCGCTGGTTTGAAGTATCCTTTATATCCCTGTAGAGGAAATGGGTGGATTGCCCAGGTCTCTTGTAATAATATAATCTGGTAGGAATTGAATATTGATGATATTTCTCATTTATCCCTCTGATATTCTCTGTCTTTTTATCGGCCCGTTGCTTTTCGACATCTAAGTTTGTTTTTCCTTGCGGATTTTTTAATACTGAGAAAACTGGGATGCCTTGTCTTCCTTTTTCTCCGGCTAGCCGGTTTTCCACTATTTTCAATGGTATCGGGTATTCCTTTGGTTTGACTTTGGTAATAATTATCCCCCAATTGTGAAAGGTTTCTTGCTTGTTTATAATTTTTTCGGCTATAGAGGATGATATTACAGTTATTATTGGTAATGGCTGAGAACCATCAGGATTATGTAGGAAACCAACACAATCAATGTCACTTGACGACATGTTGGCGAGTGAAGGTATCGATTTAAAGAGACGCAAGAGATTGCCTCTGTTCAACATATCTTGCTGACCTAGGGATTCGTATACAGGTTTGAGAATCAGTTGTTCCGACCCGTTGACAGGCAGTTCCCTTTCTGGATTGATCATCGATTCCTGTTGGGCTTTGTGTATAACTCTTTTGTGCTCACTTTGTCTTACTATAACTAAATGGTCCTTTTTTGATAATGGATTTCTATCCTTAATTGGGTCTAATCGTTCCAAATGTTGCACCAGTTCATACTCTGCATTATTATTTGGTTGTATTCGACTAGAGCAAGGAAGATTACAAGCTGGTTGTTTTGAATTCCCATTTAAATTCGACACTATATGACGATCACCATAAGGTGATTGTTGGCCCTGGTTACTGCTATTTGCATGCTCTACTTTTTTAAAACTTCCAGGGCATTGGCTTTTCCCTCTTTTAGCTGACTTGTTTTATGCTCTCCCTTTTACATTGTGCTCCGCTGGATGTCCTCCATGACTATTTTTTCCTCAAAGCAGCTCCCCTGCTGCTGTTTGGTAGTCTTGTCTGGTTGCGCTTGCTTCCTTTCCTCAGTTCGTTCAATAGGGGAAAGCATTACATTGTCATTTACTAAATCTTTGTCATTATAGGTGTTCATTTTCATTGAAATTTTGGCTGGTTTCACAAAGATATCAAAGTACTGGATGTTTATTGATGTTCCTAATAATAACTGGTCATTAGATGTGTTGGGTTTTTGTGGTACAGTGGTTTCCTCTGCATTACATTTTTCACTTTTAGACTCATTTCGCTGCATTTCCGCCTGAGAGTGTGACTTTGTTTGATTCTCTGTCTTAATTTTGTGTCTTGCTTTGCAGAGTTTTTTCCTCTGTCTTTTTGTAATTGCGTAAGATGTTAAATCTTCTGCATTATTCCCTTGATCTTCAGTTGAATTTGATGAAAGTTGGACAGAAAGTTCACCTCCTGTTGGAATATTATTCTCACCTTGTCTTGTCAGGATTTTTGGAGGAAAGAATCCTTCCTGAGATTTTAAATCATTTTTAGGTGTTAACTCCGTTGTTGTTATAAAATTCCTTTCTACTCTTAAGTCCGTGTTTACATTATTATTTCGTTTCTTACCATCTTTCAACTGAAGGTTGGCTTTCACGTCTTCCAACATAGTATTAATGACTTCCGGAATTGATGTTAATTTATTTATTATTGGTGTGCATGTACATTCCAAATAGGCAGTTTCTGAGTCGGATTGTGCTCTGATTATCAGACTATTTAGCTCAGCTAGTCTGCGGTCTATTCCAGCCACCGCCTGTGCCATTGTACCGAGTATTTCTATTTGAATGTCCATTTTATTCGACTGGAGAGTCAATGCTTCAAGAGTTAGTGTTTAAGTTTGATAAAAGATGTCCCAAATGGACACCAAGTCATGTTTTTCTATAGCTCTTGTGTTGAGCTCCCCTTGAGGACTCTGTTTGATATCAAGAGACTCCTTTTCCCCATCCTCTGCATTGTAATTTGACCTGTTATCGATATCAAGTTGAAAGATTTCTGTTTTATTTGTCAAGGCTTCTGAAACTTGAAAGATTTCTTCCATTATTACTTTTCCACAATTGCCAATTTGTGGTGTTTTTTCTTGCTCAGCTGATTGGATAGGTAGTTGGATTTGTGCATCATTTCTCTGTTTAATCTGATCAGAACGGTTTATTTCCAAATTTATAACTTTCTCATTTTTTGCCATCGTTGTTGATTCTGGCAAAGGAGATGTATGTTCTTGTGTTATCAAATAACTATCCTGATTACTTTCATCGATATTTGTTCCTTAGCTTTCTCTTGTGACTCCTTCTACCGACAGAATGACAAATGGGTAGACTTGACTTTGAACATTGTTTTTTCTTATTTCAACCTTAACTTCGATTGGTAAATTTCTGGGAGCTATTGTTTTTTCAAGTGTCACAGACAGTATTTCAAGCGCCAACTCGATTTTTGAGTCCTCAATAATTTCCGGATGAGTATGACCCTTGTAATCCTTTTGGCCGATGACATTTAACATTTGACAGTGCGAAGTGAAACATAATAATTCAGCGTCAGTAATTTCTCTCGATGTATGGTCTGCAGCTTGCTCAGATCTATTGGACTCTAAGTCTGCATAGTTTTGCTTTTATGCCAAAATCTTGCTTTTGCTAAAGAGGAAGTGAGGTTATTTCCGTATTACTTATAGGCATGATGGGGGCTTGTAGGTTAATTGCTTCTGAATCTATTTGGCTTGACATCATAGCCCCAGTCGGATCTTTCAAGAAATCAAATTTGTGTGGACTTTGAAGGATTTTTTGAACATCCGTGCTATTGGTGAAATAAGCGTCTGGTACGTTTCATTAGGCTGTGCTTTGACTTTTTTTAGTACTCGCGGTGCTTGAGCTTTCCGTGATCACCTTGTTGGGGGGCCCATTGCCCTTTCTCTACCTGAGTGCATGCTTTTGGAAGCGCTCAGTATTACTTAAGGTGTGAGTAACAGTGCTTACTTGGAGTGAAATTAACCCCCTCTATGGGGCTCTATCGGGCTTTCTGAAAAGGACACAGTCATTTCAGCACAGCACAACTAAATCCTCTGGCCACCCCTGGATTATTCTCCAAATGTGATCTGAGGCTCACTGAGGCTCACCGGGGGACCTGGGCACCTGAGCTCCTTACTGCTATTGCTGGTTCCAGCTGCCTCCACTAGGCCTCCGGACGTTCGCTCATAGTAGCCATTTAGTGATTCCCACGTTAACAAACAGTTCACAGCCCGTTGCCACCCAGAAAAAAAAAGAGATTGTGTCCTCCCCCATCCTGGAGCGCTGCACTGCCACTCCTAGGGGGCGCCTATGGGCTCCAGACTGCTCCGTAATTGCAGCGAGCAACACCTACTGCCCCCAATAGGCACCAGCTGCACCTAGGGGGTCTTTGGGGCACTGGGGGCTCTGAGGGGAGGAGCTCCGCCACTCCAGATAGCGGATTTCACAGCCCCATCTGCCCGGGAAAAAGGTTTGCGCCTCCCACCTCACTTGATCAGTGCACGGCTCACTGCAGTTATGTGGCTCCAAACTCCGTGATGCTCTGCTCTTGTCTGCTCTGCTCTCTCCACAGGTTGCCCCGTTTGAAGGGGATTACTGCAGCAGGGGTGCTCGCAGCTTCAAACTAGGAATGGGGCTGCCAGGCCATATACAATAAAATCCATTAACACCCAGGCACAAACGCAATTAACTGTAATTGTTTTATTCGTGGTGTCCCAGAGTGATGTGGTGGTGTCCCCGAGTGATGTGGAGGTGTCTCCGAGTGATGCAGTGGTGTCCCCGAGTGATGCAGTGGTGTCCCCGAGTGATGCGGTGGTGCCCCCGAGTGATGTGGTGGTGTCCCCGAGTGGTGCCCCTGAGTGATGTGGTGGTGGCCCCGAGTGATGCGGTGGTGTCCCTGAGTGATGCAGTGGTGTCCCCGAGTGATGCGGTGGTGCCCGCGAGTGGTGTGGTGGTGTTCCTGAGTGGTGCCCCTGAGTTATGCGGTGGTGGCCCCGAGTGATGTGGTGGTGGCCCTGAGTGATGTGGTGGTGTCCCCGAGTGATGTGGTGGTGTCCGCGAGTGATGTGGTGGTGTCCCCGAGTGATGTGGTGGTACCCCCGAGTGATGTGGTGGTGCCCCCGAGTGATGTGGTGGTGCCCCCGAGTGATGAGTGGTGGTGCCCCCGAGTGATGTGGTGGTGTCCCCGAGTGGTGCCCCTGAGTGATGTGGTGGTGGCCCCGAGTGATGCAGTGGTGTCCCTGAGTGATGCGGTGGTGTCCCAGAGGTATGCGGTGGTGCCCCCGAGTGATGTGGTGGTGTCCCTGAGTGGTGCCCCTGAGTTATGTGGTGGTGGCCCTGAGTGATGTGGTGGTGGCCCTGAGTGATGTGGTGGTGTTCCCGAGTGATGTGGTGGTGTCCCCGAGTGGTGCCCCTGAGTGATGTGGTGGTGGCCCCGAGTGATGCGGTGGTGTCCCTGAGTGATGCGGTGGTGTCCCCGAGTGATGCGGTGGTGCCCGCGAGTGGTGTGGTGGTGTCCCTGAGTGGTGCCCCTGAGTTATGCGGTGGTGGCCCCGAGTGATGTGGTGGTGGCCCTGAGTGATGTGGTGGTGTCCCCGAGTGATGTGGTGGTGTCCCCGAGTGATGTGGTGGTGCCCCCGAGTGATGTGGTGGTGCCCCCGAGTGATGAGTGGTGGTGCCCCCGAGTGATGAGTGGTTTTCCCCCCCGAGTGATGAGTGGTGGTGTCCCCGATTGATGAGTGGTGGTGTCCCCGAGTGATGAATGGTGGTGTCCTCGATTGATGAGTGGTGGTGTCCCCAAGCCAATAGGTTTCGCCTTTGAGACTATAAGCTCTGCCTGCGACGTTTTGCTCACGCTGTACAGTACAGTATGGGCATTGGCGAGTTTGGAAATTATTTGCAGCTAGTGAAGTAGTGTGGCTCACTGGTTAGAGGCGGCAGACCTGAGAGCAGAGGACGGCCCGGGACCAGGGTTCGATTCCCGACGCGGCTGGTTTCTGGACCAGGGTCAGCGGACTCGATAATTCTCTCGCCTCGGTGCCCACTCTGATCAGCGATCACACTGGGCAACTCTGGGCACTAGCTTGCCTCATCTTCACTAACGGCCCCACCAGACCGCCGGGGATGCCTGGTCTCACCCTGGAGATACCCATTAAGGGACCATCTCTCAGGGAAGCCAGGAAGGGTTTCGCAGCGGTCGAAGCGCGGAGGTACCCGTTCGGGAGTGATTCCTGCGCTATATAAGCATACAATTAATTAATTAATTAATGCTGTAAAGATGTTGCTGCGGTGCAGCATGGCCAATATTAAAAATAAAAAGGGACTAGCATGGATCACGCTCTAATGCATGTTATTTTTTTAAGTGCATTAGCCCTGGCTGCTTTATAGTGCTTCCTATAATCCAGAATTCGTTTTAGCACACTGCAAAGCATTGCCAATAGCTCTTGCGGGCATGATTTATTGGCTTTGCCACTGCTTTTTTTTGGCATCTGCTGGGCATTAAAACTTTTTTTTTTTAAATACAGCACATCTGCTCGCCAAATTCAAAGGCTTTGCTAAGCAGTCCTTACTCAACAAATGTTTAACAAATGAGAGAACTGTCCTACTGGCACTCGTGCAGCTTATTAACAAAAGTGGCTTCATTTTTTTCTGCTAAAATATCAGCAATGCGCAAGGTAGGCATGTTGAGGAAACAATGCATGTGATTTATTTCTCTGGGGCCAGAACCCTGGTAAAGGATGAGCCCTTCAGCTTCTGTGCATTTATACTTTTTTGCCGTTTTATACAGCACTATCCTTTCATATTACCCGATACTAATTCTTCACTAATCCTTTTTGGCTTCCGATGTAGCGTATGGCTCGCTGAAAAGCACTTTGACACCTCATCACTGGTAGTAAGCGCTATATAAATTCAATTACAATAGCACAAACTCGTAGGTGCTTCCCCCTCCGCGCGCACTGGACAATGAGCAAAACTGAAACCTATCGTGGGGCGGGACTTCCGTCTTGTGAAGCCCACGGAGTCAAAAACCTGTCTCCTCTTAGGTTCACTTGTCACCAGTGTTACGAAGAGAATGCTAAAAATGTGAGAGTTGATATTGTTGGAAGTGTATTATAACTTTGCACAAACGCCACCAACGGCTCATCACCACATCAACTCCTCCAGGTTGCACCCATCACCGCTCCTCTCACCAACTGTTTCCTCCAGAATCTCCACACCTTGGGAACCCGAAATACAACCATAACAACAGTTTTGTGAAATGTAGTGTATCTGGCATAATTGCGCACCTGCACCCAAGACACTTGATTGAACCTTTGTGGCATAGCAAGGGGGTGCTGTCTGCGGCACACGTTTTGTGGGCGGTGGCTTCCTCCAGCTCTCACCTGCCGTCTTGCCCCCCGCTCTTCAGTACGGTGCTGTCGTGGGGCGGCAATCCGTGAATTCGCCAGTACCCCCGCTCTTCAATGAGTCCTGCCGCGGGCTGCATACGCAACGCAGGTACCGCCCTTGGCGGCGAACGCAGGTACCACCCCGGCCAGTCTCAGGTCTAGCTACGCCACTGTTAAACCTTTGCCGAAAAACGCAAAAACTCAAAGTTAGGTGAACAATACCAACAACTGTGACAAACGATAACAATGTTTCCTTTCATTGGGTATTTCTCATCAGTCATTAATTGTTAAAATCTTGGTTTCTGGCTCCATCCCAACCTCTACTTTTCCACCTAGTTTAATTCAGTTTTTAGCACCTGTTTCTTCTGCTGCTGCCTAAAACGTATGCCATACCTTACTTTCCCCCACAAAGTCACAAAAGTAATGTTCTAAAAAAGAAAGGAAGGGGTGATGTCCCAGGGCCTCACTGCCTTTAAATGTCTCTATTTATGTACCCAGTCCTAACATATATGTAGGCAGTACCCCTTTAGACCCACAAAATATAAGCAATGCGCAAGGTAGGCATGTTGAGGAAACAATGCATGCGATTTATTTCTCTGGGGCCAGAACACCGGTAAAGTATGAGCCCCTCAGCTTCTGTGCATTTATACTTTTTTGCCGTTTTATACAGCACTATCCTTTCATATTACCCAATACTAATTCTTCACTAATCCTTTTTGGCTTCCGATGTAGCGTATGGCTCGCTGAAAAGCACTTTGACACCTCATCACTGGTAGTAAGCGCTATATAAATTCAATTACAATAGCACAAACTTGAAGGTGCTTCCCCCTCCGCGCGCACTGGACAATGAGCGGAACTGAAACCTGCCGTGGGGCAGGACTTCCATCTTGTGAAGCCCGCGCCCACGGAGTGCCTGGCCAGGAGAGGAGCAGTGGAGACGCGGGGCTCCCCTGCCCGAGGGAGAGCCCCGCGGTGGCGGCTGAAGTCCGGAGTGGCGGTAAGTGGGCCTTAGTTGTAGGAGGGGGAGGGGGTCTTGGTGCACTCATGTGTGTGTGTGTGCGCGTGTGTGTATGTGTGCGACGGCGGGTGGGCTCGGTGCACTCTTGTGTGTGTGTGTTTGTGTGCGACGGCGGGGGGGCTCGGTGCACTCGTGTGTGTGTGTGCGTGCGTGTGTGTATGTGTGCGACGGGGGGTGTGTCTCTCTCTGTATGTATGTGTGCGTCCATGCGTGCATGGGCGCTCGTGTGTGTGTCTCTGTGTGTGCGCATGCGTGTGTGTTGGAGCTTCCCAGGAGACAGGAGACGGCCACAGCGAGCGCGTTCGCGCGCGCGCGTGGCCCGCTCCAATCGCCATGCGCGTGGCCAGGTCCTGTCTCCTGGAAAGCTGCGTCGGTAACAATAGGTCTCTGGCGAGAACGCGCTTTCGCGCGGAACGCCACGAGACCTAAAAAGCATTCACCCCCGGCCGCTACACTGTCAAGTTTCGCGGTCGCAGTTGTAATCTTAGAGCCGTGGTAGCGCTGATAGATAGAACCGGAGAGGATGGAGAGGGGCGGCTCTCGGTCGGCGTTTAGTGTTTTACCGTTTTGCCATTATGTCATTAAGTCGGCAGTAATTATCCGCTGTCTGCACACACTCACCAGACAGAGGGCAACCCCCTCTCTCCCTCGTGTCTTTAGCTCGTCTATGGCTCGTCTCAAGACCAGGGGTTTCGATGAAGTTCTCCCGCGGCCCGTGGCTCGTGGCTCTCAGCTCTCGCTGCTCTCTCGCTGGTCCGTCGCTCGCTCCGCTCCGCTCTGCACTGCTCTTTACAACTGATTAGCAAGGGTAAAGTCCATAGAGTTCTACATGCCAGCAAAAACAGTAAGGGAAAAATCTGGGTATACAACATACAAAAGATCCTAGTCCAACACTGGCCCTTTCCAGCCCCGAGGCCAGGAGCAGTAATTCTAGGTTTATCATACGGCAAAGAATAGCATGTGCCTAAATCGGAGGTGGTCCTTGATCTTCAGCCCTAGGCAAAATAAACCTCCAGACTTACCCACTGGCTCAATCCTCAAATCAAGAGTCTTCCACCTGGAAGAGAAGAGCATGGCTTGCACCATCCTACCAATTTGCCTCAGGTCCAGTGCCAGTCAGCGTGATGCATTGAAAGAGGATTAAAAAAGGGCAGGGTACTGGACAACAATAACTCTGTTTAGGTAGCGATAGGAACTACGTTTACCACTGATTTATACACGTATTATTACATTTCGAAAAGTGCACCCAAGCCCATAGACAGGAGTATATGTTTTTGGGGTTGCAGGAGCATGCTTCCAGTGTTGACAACATAAAAGGAGGTTTCATGTGGTTCTGCCTTCAGACCTACTTACAAAAGTGCTCCAATGGGGAGACATTTTTAAGCACCCAGAGAGCGATGGAGTCACTTCCAGGTTCAGCGGACACTAGAGGTGATAAATGCAAAATCAACAGTTGATGGACAGAATGCAGAACAATGTCATACATTCACCCCAGTACAGAGATCTGGGCCTAAATCCATCGTTATTTTGCTCACGACACCACCCCAGTTCAGACATGGCCATATGCAAATCAGCCTTGACCCTGTGCCTCATGGGAACAGTCCAGCCCGAACTGCCAAGCCATGTCTTCCCTGTACCGGAATCAAGCATCCTAGGACTGGTTTCTGGCTATCAGCCGTCTTCAGCCAGGATAGCTTGACTCCAGTGGCGTGGAGAGCACGGGACTCATGTCTGAGCATACCCGTCCCACTCGGGGTGACAAATGCAAAAACAACAGTTGAGGGACAGAATGCAGAACAATGTCATACATTCACCCCAGTACAGAGATCTGGGCCTAAATCCATTGTTTATTTGCTCACCACACCACCCCAGTTCAGACATGGTCATATACAAATCAGCCTTGACCCTGTGCCTCATGGGAACAGTCCTGCCCGAACTGCCAAGACATGTCTTCCCTGGACCGGAATCAAGCATCCTAGGACCGGTTTCTGGCTATCAGTCGTCTTCATCCAGGATAGCTTGACTCCAGTGGCGTGGAGAGCACAGGACTCACATCTGAGCATACCCATCCCACTCGGGGTGACTGAGGTGATGGCAGCACAGAGTCCTCAGTTTGGAGTGGGTGTAGCACTCGTGAACTACTGGTTCATGTCCCGCCCCTAACTTTATCATGCATTGAACAAGTGCTTAGTATACTTCTTCAGTGAAGGAGCGTGCCCAGCTTTGCAGCCCAAATGACAGCGGCTGTGCACTATAGGAGTATACCTTGCTCCAGTGATCTCTCTCCTGACCTCAGCAACTGTGGACAGCACAGGAGCATATCCCCTTATGTGTGCTGCATGAACATGTATTGTCTCCGACAGGATAAAGTCCCTCCCTCCTAGCCAAAGCTGAAGGGAGGGTAGGACATGAGCTGCAGTAGGTTAGAACATGCTGCTCCTAGCTGCAGCACCTGTGAACTGCAGGACTATGTCTTGCTCTCGGCGCTGGAATGAGACTAGGGCTGCCTCTCACTTTGTAGGGCTGGTGGGAGCTTGCTTCTAAGCTCGCATGTGCTGAGCATCTGTGCACGTCTGAAGAACAAAGAATGACCAGCGTCACCCGCACTTTGGGGCGTGGTGCCCTTAGTGGCATCACAGGCGGGAGCCAGTCTGTTTTCTATTTTCTATAGGTGGACGAAAGTGAGGCCTGGGCCCTGCTGACGTCAGGCAACTATAAATGCTGTGGGAGAGGTCAGGAAACCCTCTGATTGTTTTGGCAGTAACTGACTCTCAGCTGTGACGACGGGAGCAGCTGATTAGGGCTCTCCCTCCCGCCCTCGCTCCTCGCTCTCTGCTCACTCCTCTGAGGTGCTGGGCCTGCGTTCCCTGGCTTGTCCGGGGCCAGTCTGCGCGCTAAGGAGGGGAAGCTACAGCTGATGGCAGCACCGAATTAGGGCTCTCCCTCCCGCCCTCGCTCCTCGCTCTCTGCTCACTCCTCTGAGGTGCTGGGCCTGCGTTCCCTGGCTTGACCGGGGCCAGGCTGCGCGCTAAGGAGGGGAGGCTACAGCTGATGGCAGCACCGAATTAGGGCTCTCTCTCCCTCCCTCGCTCCACCCTCTCTCCCCACTCCTCTGAGGTGCTGGGCCTGCATTCCCTGGCTTGACCGGGGCCAGGCTGCGCTCCAAGGAGGGGAAGGAGAAGGGCTAACCCCACTAAACCAGCTAAACTCCTCTTGGGTGCTGGGCCTGCGTCTCCCTGGCTTGACCGGGGCCAGGCTGCGCACCAGAGAGGGGGGCAGGCTGGCTGCCTGAGTATCCCAAGGGCTTCCCCAGACCCTCCCCCAGACCCGTCCTCCTGGACTGACTGTTCCTGCTGTGGCCCGGTGCAGCCTTCCTGTGAGTCGCCGCTGGATTACCGGGGGTCTACAAAAACAGTGAGTTCCTGCTACAGCCCTATAGCTGCTACACCATGTCTGCCCAAGGAGATCCACAGCCCCCCCACCAAGCAGCATCAACCATGGATGCAGACGCCGGTGCTCAACCCAGCAACACCGAAGACGACATGGAATGGCGTTTACAGACAAAGAGAAAGGGGCGCGACTCCATTCCGAGCTCACCGGAAAAACAAGCAAAGCTTGCCCGCGCACCTCTCACTAGCCCCACAGTTACAACCGCAAACCGCTACCAGGTTCTACAACAGGCCCAGGACTGCGACGCCAGCCCCCAGGACCACGGGGCAGCCGAACCAGGGACCTCTTCAGGTCCCACAAAAAGAGCACGGATCCCCCCCATCATCCTGAAGAATTTAGCCACACACAAGGACCTCGTGGAACTTCTGGATGAACATTGTAACTCCGACTACACAATCAAGCCCAGGCAAGACCAAGCCAAGATTATGCTCACCACCCCAGATGACTACAGGAGCGTGACCACCATGCTAACGGAACAGAAAATGGAGTACCATACCTTTTCTATGACCACGGCAAAAGCCCAGCGATTTGTAATACGGGGGCTCCCAGCAAATGCTTCACGTGAGCACATCGCAGGGGACTTAGCTGACCTTGGTCTCCCAGTCAAAAATGTCACACAGATTGCCTCTCCAGCAGACAAGAACAAAAAATGTCCCCTCTTTGTTGTTACCCTGTCCCCAAGCCAGAATGGGAAGCCAGCAGACCTCTCAGGAGTCACACGCCTCTGCAGCTGCATCGTAACCACGGAAGCACCTAGAGGGAAACGAGGACCAGTCATGTGTTACAACTGCCAGCGCTTGGGGCACACCTCTGCCTTCTGCCAACAGAAGCCAAAGTGCGTACGCTGTGGAGGCGAACACACCTCTACCCAATGCACCAGGAACCGGGAAACTGAACCAGCAAAATGCGCCAACTGCGCAGGACCCCACCCAGCGAGCTATCGCGGCTGTCCCTACCTACAGAACGCAAAGAAGGTAGAACAACGCAAGCCACCCCCACAACCACAAAGGTCTTCCCAACAATCAGCGGCAACAGACCAGCACCAAAGGAAGACCTACAACCGCCGACCGGCAATGGACCACAGGATCCCAACCCCCATTACAACCGCCAGCAGTAGTGATGCACACGTGGATGGAAGGGCATACGCGGACGTCACGGTACCTAAACAAGCCAGCCCACCTCCAACAACCACACCGGGACCATCCTGTGGAATAGGCTCAACCATCAACTGGCAGGAACTCATTGTGAAGGTCGCAAAAGTCGTCGCAGACATGGACATCCACCCCGTGGTGACAATGGTGGCGAATATCATCGCCGGACTTTTCCCAGGTGAAGAAAGCAACTCCCATGGCAGCAAAGACTAAAAGAAACTCTCTCTTCGTGATGTGGAATGCTAACAGCATTCAGAAGAAAACAGATGAACTCCTACACCTTATGGAAACTAAGGATGTGAGCGTTGCGCTTATCTCTGAGACTCATCTCCAAGGAAACCAAAAGCTTAACCTAGCTAACCACAGGGTGTACCGCACAGATCGCCCCAATAGAGCCAGGGGCGGAGGAACAGCCGTCATAGTCAACGCAAAAGTGAAGCACCACGAGATTGTACTACCATCAGTGGGGGTCATTGAAGCAACTGGCATACAGATCCAGACCCCAGCAGGCCCTCTACGGTTGATTGCTGCCTACTCACCCCCAGACAAGCTACAACCAAAAGACCTGGATGACTTACTAGATCCCAACATACCAACACTAATTGGAGGAGACCTTAATGCCAAGCACCAGTGCTGGAACTCTCGCACTGCAAACACGAAAGGACACGCTCTACTTGCCCACTCCAGGAAAAAGGACTTTGTAGTGGCAGGACCGACTTCCCCAACACACTACCCGGGTGCTGCGCGGTGCAATCCCGACGTCCTGGACATAGTAGTCATGAAGAACCTATCACAATCCATGGAGCTTGAGACTTTGACCGCGCTGACATCCGACCACAACCCAGTGTTGATCACAGTTGGAGACGTACTTGAAGACCAGCAGCAGGGCATCAGGCACAACTACAAGAAGGCGGACTGGAGTCTCTACAAGAGAAGCCTGGAGGAGACACTGGCCCCTGGCCCCATACGCTGCATTGAAGAAATAGATCTAGCGGTCCACAACTTCACATCTGCAGTCCATACTGCTATCGAACGCAGCATTCCCCAGCAAGAGCCCAAACGCTGCTCCATCTACGACCTTCCGAACGGCATCAAGAAGTCAATAGCTGTTAAAAACAAAGCCCGGAGAGAGTGGCAAAAGTACCGCACCCCCGACCTGCTGAAAAAATACAACGAACTGACAAGACAGCTGAAGATGCAAATAAGCCAACACAGAGGTGAGAAATGGGAAGCTGCAACAGCCAACCTGAAGGACTCGGACAACTCGCTATGGAGAATGACCCGACGCTTGACTGGAAAGAAGGAACAAAACCCACCCATACAAGGGAAAACACACCTGGCATGCAGCAACAGGGACAAGGCCGAGGTCCTCGCCGAGACACTGGAGGCATCCTTCAGGCCCAACCAGGCAGGCAGAATGGCAGCAGAAGTCGACCAAGAGGTCACAAAGCACCACCTGGAGCACCCGCCAGAAACCGAAGCTTCAACCATCGAGGAATGCTCAACAGGAGAAGTCTTAGCCCTAATAAAGAAACTAAAAAACGGCAAGGCTCCAGGAAAGGATGGAATAACAAACCAAGCCATCAAGATGCTCCCAGATGCCGCAGTTGATCAACTTACAGAGATATTCAACGCGTGTATGCAGAAGCAGTACTTCCCCAGAGCCTGGAAAGAGGCAAGAGTCATTGTTTTCCCTAAAGCTGGAAAACCACTGCGAGACCCTGCAAACTATCGACCCATAAGTCTGCTATCTGGCCTATCAAAGCTCTTTGAGAAAGTTATCCTCGCTCGCCTCACGGACTTTGCCTCAAGTGAAAACCTCCTCTCCAAAGAACAGTTTGGGTTCCGGAAAGACCACTCAACGAATCACCAACTTCTCAGAGTTGTGGACATCATCAGCCATTGATTCAACATCCACAAGTCTACAGGAGTAGTCTTCCTGGACGTAGCCAAAGCCTTCGACCGAGTATGGCACAAGGTACTGATTTACAAACTCATCAAACTCAAGTTCCCAAGCTACCTGGTTAAACTGCTCTCCAACTACCTGTTCGGACGGACCTTCCACGTGACGGTACGGGAGGAATGCTCATCAACACGCCCTATCCTCGCTGGAGTGCCCGAAGGGATCAATCCTCGGACCTTTTCTCTTTAACATATTCACCAATGATATCCCCACAGACTTAAAGAAGACTGATCTGGCTCTTTACACTGATGATGTTGCAGTCATCTCCCAATCCTTCAGCGAAAAAGAAGTGGCTAAGAACCTGGAGGCTTCACTTAACAGCCTCTCTGAATGGTACAGCGACTGGCAGATCACCCTCAACACAAGCAAAACCACAGCAACATTATTAACGAGGAAGCTGAACAGGAAACATCCACAGATCCTCCTCAATGGAGATGAGATCAAATGGGAAAACAGCAGCTCCTACCTAGGGGTGACTCTGGACTCTAAACTCAGCTGGAGAAACCACATAGAGAAGACCTGCCAGAAAGCAGCATCCAAACTGGCTGCATTATACCCACTCCTGAAGACCAAGTCGATGCCCATGAAGAGCAAGGTGCGAGCAATCACCGCAATAATTCGACCAACTATGACATACGCTTCACCAGTTTGGAGCGGCTGCCGCCCGCAGCTTCGGGAAGCCCTACAGAAACTACAGAACAAGGCCTTACGGATTGCAGCAGGTGCACCTATGTTCACACGAACAGCAGACCTCCACAGAGAATTGGGCATTGAGATGTTGGACGACCATCTCCTCAAACTCAACAGGAAATTCTACGAAGGATTAGATCAAAAGGAAAATCCACTGATCAGGAAACTCGCAGACATCTCTACAAACCCATTTGACCGCTACCCGCGTCCCATTGAAGCGCTAACCTTGCGAAACTGAAACAGCAACGCAGCATCCAAAAAACTCATCACTGCTTGAAGGCAAACGCCGGCAGGTACAAAACTCATCGCTGCCCTGATGGCATAATCGCCTCGGCAAGCAAACAAAAACTCACCGCTGCCAGATGGCATAATCGCCTCGGCAAGCATCCAAAACTCGACAATGTCAGAAGGCACTAGATAGACAAAGACAACGCTCTCTGAGGAAACATGCTGACAATTCTGCAAACTATATTGACCGCTACCCGCGGCCCATCACTGAGCTGACCATGTGATAAAACCCCAACTGTGACAAAGAGTCACACTTCGATAAGACAACCGAAACAGCGACTAAAAAATTCTAAATGAATGTGGAGTAATGAGGTGACTACCTCGGTATCCAAAAACTCATCACTGTCAGAAGGGATCTGACAGGAGAAAACAAGACACACAGAGGAAACCCTCTTTGTCCCTTCCAGCAGTTCTCGAAGCGGCAGACCAGCGGCGAATTTCCGGGGTTTCAGAGTTCCAGTTTCTATGCGGAGGGCAGTACTGGAAACGCCTACCTTGGGGTGAATGCTGGTTAGTAGGCTGCTTCTCAGCTTCAGGGGTTAGGGAGGGGCCTCATAGTGTAGTCGTATTTGGGAGAATTAACGGGTTGCGGCGAAGATGGTACTAATGGTCGCTGGGTTTGTTCCAGGATTTCTTGGCGTCAAGGTTGGTAATCCGGCTAACCAGATGATCCGGAGTGAGTGCATTGCCTGCACGAGTTTTAACTGAGGCGATAAATGATTTGGTGTACCCGATGCCGGGGGATGTTTGGCGCGTTGGCGCCATTTGTGTAAATTAATGGCGGGATGAGGTAAACCGTGGCTCTAGGATAGGAAATATCCCAGGGGCCAGGATGCTCATCGAAGAGCGTTGGAATGACAGACTCTCGCACTAAAGGTCATGAGTGGAAATCCAGAGCTTTAACGGGTTGCGGTGAATAAAGGTACTGATGGTCGCGGGGTTTGTTCCGCAATTTCTTGGCATCAAGGTTGGAAATTCGGGTAACCAGATGCCCCGGGTTGAGCGGATTGCGTGCACGGGTTTAACTGAGGCAATAAATGATTTTGTGTACCCGATGCCTGGGGGATGTTTGGCGCTTGACGGCAGTTACATAAATTAATGGCGGGATAAGGTAAACTGTGTCTCTAGGATAGGTAATATCCCAGGGGCCAGGATGCTCATCGCAGAGGGCTGGAACGTCGAAGATGGTGAGAGGTGGGCCGCAAATTAAGGGATGCTAGGCGGCCGGGGAAAAACGAGAAGCAGATTAACCTGTGTCAATGATTTATTTCCTGGTGCTTGGATTGGGGTTCAGGCCTAGGTGCGGCGAGCAACAGATGTTGCCTTAACTGGCGAGAGGTGGGTCGCGAAATAAAGGATGCTAGGCGGCCGGGGAAAACGAGGAGCAGATTCCCCCGGTTCGATGTTTTATTTCCTGGGGCTTGGGTTTGCGTTCAGGCCTAGGTGCAGGAGCAATAGATGTTGCCTTTAACTCACCCAGCGGAATATTGCTGAGGGGGTGGGCAACACGCATCAATAGAGAGAAGCATGGGGGAGGGGCCTACCATGTGTGAAGCCACAGATCCGTTTGAGGATTGCGTCCTTGGATAACTTAGGGGCAACTAGGCAGGGATGGAGTGTTATTACGAGGGAGCAGGGGTTTAACTCTCCTCGATATATGGCAACATTATCGTTGAGTAGAATTTAAAGTTTTCTCCCCTGTATGATCAATCTGATTAATGCCGTGTTTTCTCTCTTCCGGTCTATGTCTGCGGGAGGCTGGTGAAGGGAGCTGGGTCATCGAGCAAGATCCAGACCTCTCTCTCGAGCAACTGGAAGATCACAGTATGGGGTCGTATGCTGGCGGCACCAACTGGGAGTACGAAAAGGATCTGGTATGATTGGCCCATGTGGCGGAAGTGAGGACTCTGTTTCAAATCCCGGCGGTGGCTCAATACCAGGTGGTTAGTATATGGAATGCAGGTGGTGAAGGGTCTTTGCCTTAGTTTTCTGTATATGGGGGGCCAAGGATTTGTGGGCCTGGGCAGCTTTACTTACGGATGTTAGGGGAAATCACACGGATGAAAGAAAGTGAACATGCGAGAGGTAACAGTTGTACAGATGAATCATGATATTTTGGCAACACTTAGCAGATGGGTATTAAGGTTGCTGGGCCTGCATACGTTGGTCAGGGTGTTAGTCAGTCTCCGTGCCGAAGAAAAGGTGCATTACAGACTTCGAAGTGGGAGCAAACTGTGTCAGCATAATTAACAAGCTGTTGTCTTCTAAGGGCAGTGATTTATTCTTCGGTGGCATTAGTAGGGTAAATGTTACCCATTCTCCCATCCATTTTAGCCTTGGATGGCCAGGTTATCCCGTTGCGCATGCGGCTGGATGGGGGAACTAGGCAAGAACTCACTAGCAGAAGAGACTGAGGTCCGATCGTACATACATACGCTTCAGGGTCGGCCCATCGCTCTTCATCGGACCGAGAATAGTGTGCGGGGTTTCCTGTCCTCACGTTAGGGAAGTAGAGATGCGGTGGGTTCCACTGGTGGCATTAAGTGACACAGCATTGATTAGAGGCCTAGGTTACATATGGGCGATACAATCTGAGGACGTCATGAGTAAGAACTATCACTGCTGAACACCCGCTTGTGTGAATACATCCTAACAGTAAATGGGCTTCACACTGCTGTGCGTCTGCAAATTCCTCACAAACACCGCGAGTGGTAAAGGTACTGTTGGAGGGCGAACTGGGGTGTGGGCCCAGTGTAGCTGGGTTTCATTGGGGGTGCCGGTACCCACCTTAACTATTCGGTCAGTCGGTGGGCAGCCCATTCAAATCGAGCTAATGGGTGGCACACATAGCACATTACACTGAACCGGATCTTCCGAGCGAATCGTTTGCAGGGTTCGCGTCCTGCTAATCCAATGTTTGGAACTAACTAGACACAGGGCCTCACAGCATCTGCCACTGGTTCCTTGACCCTTGAGCTGGTGGTTTGATTCAGGCCTCATACGACACATTGGGCTCGGCCGAAATTAGCTTAGGAAGGCCACCGTCAAGTCGGTTGAGCCATAGGGGATGCCACCACATGCTGATTATATATTTTAATTTTACCCGTTGATGGGTGTCTGGCGGCCCAACTTTGTCTGTTTTAAATTGGCAAGAAAGGCGCTCAGGGGGCCTGAATTTATCATTGCCTGTTTTCTTTTTGGTTTGGTAAAGGGGAGAGGGTAAGACCTAATGGCCGAGGGGTACGGCTGGGTAGATGGTGCACCAGAGTAGAGCCTGGCGAGGGGGATGCCGTCCGTCGGCTAGACTGCCGGCTTTTGTGTTGTGTAGCCCACAAATTCAACACCGACACTGCAAGTGGTGATGGTTTAGTGGACGGGTTGAGCCGAATCTCAGTGCGCATGGTATAGGCCCATAGGGGTGGGATTCCAGTCGCAATTATCGGGACAGTCTGGCTTTACTGTGGCCTAAGGGGTGCGGCTCATTGGCATGGAGGTAGAGGAATGGAATAATCAAATGCATCTGGTGATTCAAAACTTCCGCCACGGGGATCTTGACATTAAAGGTGGGGACAGGATCCAGGCCTTTGGGTCTACAATTGGGCGCGGGAGAAATCAGCAGAGGGAGGCAGCGTGGAAAAGAAGCTTGATCTGATGGGGAGGCCACCTCATGCTGCTTAGGTTTACATTCACACCAATTAACCTGGGTCGGCGTAACTGGGCCGCCAATATACTTGCAAGAAAAGCGCACAGAGTGCCTAAAGTGTATAGCCGCCCCTCTCTTTCGATAGCAAATGGGCATGACTAGATGGCAGGCGGCCAACTTGGAAGTTGGTGGGCCAGGGTAGAGTATAGCAGGAAGAGCAGTCATTCTGTGGTACTGAGCAAATCCTATGGATGTTACATGTGCTAATCACACTTGTGCCTAAGGGTGAAAGTTTCCGTCAGTTATGCGACTATTGTACACGCGAAGCCCATGCAAACTGTCAGGCCGGGTTCACGCTAGGTAACACAGCAAACTAAGTGGGTTGGGGGGTGGACAGGTCCCAGCACGTCCTTCCTTGAGAGCCGGCATGTACACCATCATAAACATAAGGCTTTATATAATGTTCTGTTTTCGGGAGGGCGGCAGCAACAGAGGACGTATAGTCAGATAGGCCCAGTGGCACTACATGCTTGAAGATAGCCATAACAAGATTTTGTTGCTTCCGTTCATGGTGCAAATTCATGCTGAGTTTCATATGGTAATCAGGGAGGAGGATCTTTGAGGTGGGTATGTAACGCCCTCCCACATGCTTATAGTTATGGTTGGCAAAGTGCAAGTTCAAAAGGCTAAGTAATGATACTAATTCAGAATTGATGGTCACTTGTTAAGTATGGTGGGTCAATTATAGATCAGCAGTAGGGTGATCAATAAGGCAACGAAAGCATGGGAAGCTGCCTATGTGGGATAATCGCATAATCTAGTATTGCGTCCAGCGGGAGCTGCAAACACAGCTGGTCCCCTTGAATCATAGAGAGAGAAGGATAGCAGGATCAACAATCTCAGCTGTGAGCCTTTGCTGCATTATTAGGTATTTGCAAATCAGGGGGATTACGTTCTTAATTTCATCTGTATAGCATGAAAGGTTCATATTGGGCTCTGGGGGGCCAAAAATCTTCTCCTAAAGAAAAGGGGTGTGTCAAACGCTATTTTCAGCTGGACCATTATGGCAGTGTATCCAGCACAGTAAGTGGGTTTTCCTTTCACAATGGAAGATAAAGGCCTCCAATGAATGGTAGCACATAGGCAGTAATTTATGGATGATTAAGGTTCAACATCCCTGTAAGGGGCAGTGCAGGCTGTGCTCACAAATCTCGGGGAGCGCCTTGACCGGAGGCGATCTACCTGGTCGTCACCAGCGGGACATTTGCTTTTCGGCGGTATTCCAAGTAAACTGGTCCTGCCACTCATCCTTTAGTGCTCTCTAAAGGTGCAAACAGTGTAACAACAATACAGTGCTCCGCTGAAACTAGCGGGTGCTTTGGAAGGCATATGGAGCAAGAGATAAACAAGGCACCACGGGGTGCTGCATCTCAGGATGAAATACCACCATAACATGGCGGTGGGTTGCCTCCTTTTAATGGATAGGGTCCGAGTCAGTGTGTCACAGGCTATAGAGAGGCATATGGTCCAGAAAGCAACAAGTACATAGAATAACACAATGATCTGCACGGCAATCAGGACAGGCACTGTACATCTTCCTTCTTTGTGCCTGATGAGGTAGATGGGAGGCAACCGGAATGTACGTTTAGCAGGAAGGGATTTATCAGGCATCCAGGCACTTGGTCATATTATTTATTTATTTATTTTATTTATTTTTAGTATTTATAAAGCGCAGCATATACCCTTGGGCGTCTGGTTAAGGGATGACTGTAGTTTCAGAGACTCGGTGGGCACGAATCGAGGTTGGTTATGCTGAGGTAGAGGTTGGGCACTAGCAATCGTTATTAACAACACAGAGGCAGTACCTGAGGCCTTACTCTGTTTACCCTGTACTAGCCAGGCCCCATCCACAAATGGCGGAGGTGGCAGGCAGTTTGCTGTTAGTGGCCTTACCTGCATAGAATATTGCATGGCACTCCTCGCTCGGTCCCTATCATTTCTTGTAATGTTGACCTATATGGGCAGGGCCATATTCAAATGGCTGTGGACCTCATAGAGAGTGGGGTATATGCCAACTCAGGTGCTACCCAGAGGGGGCAGGATCACAGGGGTTGGACCCTCATTTGCACGGTCAGGCATAAGCTGATCCCGATTACTAATATGGAGCCATAGAAGTCGGATGGGGGCATCTGTCCAATGAAGGGCTTGAGTTATTTATCAAAAACCAGTCCAGGGCCCAATGAAGTAGGGTTGGGTGGTCTAGTGTTCAGAGGGGGAGGGAGAGTGCGCCTGTGAGCTCCTTGCCCTGAGGCAGTGTCCCGGGCAAGAAAATGGAGTGGACACCTTTTGTGCATGGACTGTCTGACCCTGGAACAGGGCGAGCATTCAATGGGGGCTCCGGGCTGGCGGGAGGGGAGACTGACCTGCTGGTGGTCCTGGACTCTCCTGCCCTACCAGAGATGCCCGGGTGTGTATTAAAGACGTTGGAGGGTATCCGTTATTCCGGAAGCCTGGGGGGACAAGACGTTAAGCGGTGCCCTGGTGGTAAGTGCCTCCGGAATGGAGGACTGGAAAGTTACAGAGTTACTGCTGATAAACAGTGCAAGTTGGGGCCTGCTGGCACACGAAGCACAGAGGGATTGATTCTGGAATAAAAAGACAATCTGTTGCTAGATGGAGCCTACCTCTTCGGGGCTACAATATCTGTGGTTGGTTTACCTATGCCTGAATAAAATGATCCAGTGTGTTGACAATCAACAAATTAAAGAATAATACTTTAAGGTGTAATAAAAGACTACGCCGTGATGACCAACTATCGGCCAGATGTCTCTCTGTGTGCTAGATGATGGGGAGGGTAAACGGTTATCTCATTGGGGCGAGTCGCACGATGTATGCACACTATGACCGGCGTCACCCGCACCTTGGGGCATGGCGCCCATAGCGGCATCTCGGGCGGGAGCCAGTCTGTTTTCTATTTTCTATAGGTGGACGGAAGTGAGGCCCGGGTCCTGCTGACGTCAGGCAACTATAAAAGCTGTGGGAGAGGTCAGGAAACCCTTTTTGTCCCTTCCAGCAGCTCTCGAAGTGGCAGACCAGCAGCGAATTTCCCACCCACCCATCCCTAAGGTTAGGGAAAAGGACTGGCGGTGTCCCAGGCAAGAAAATGGAGTGGGCTCCTTTTGTGCATGGACTGGCTGACCCTGGAACTGGGCGAGCATTCAATGGGGGCTCCTGGCTGGCGGGAGGGGGGACTGACCTGCTGGTGGTTCTGAACCCTCCTACCCTACCTGAGATGCCCGGGTGTGTATTAAAGACGTTGGGGGGTATCCGGTGTTCCAGAACCCTGGGGAGGCAAAACGTTAAGCGGTGCCCTGGTGGTAAGTGCCTCCGGGATGGAGGGCTGGAAAGTTACAAAGTTACTGCTGATAAACAGTGCAGGTTGGGGCCTGCTGGCACAGCAAGCACAGAGGGATTGATTTTGGAATGAAAAGACAATCTGTTGCTAGATGGAGCCTACCTCTTCGGGGCTACAACATCTGTGATTGGTTTACCTACGCCGTGATGACCAACTATCGGCCTGATGTCTCTCTGTGTGCTAGATGATGGGGAGAGTAAAGGGTTATCTCATTGAGGCGAGTCGCACAATGTATGCACACTATGCCATATCTCTACTTTATCCTGTAGGGTACAGATTCTTAAGCACTGTAGGAGCATGCTCAAACCTCTAAGCTACCACATCTGTGCTGCTGGAGAACGCCCTCCCAGCCTCATTACAGCAATTGGCAGCATGTCCCTAATCGCCAGAGTGGCAGCCTGCACCCTGGGCATGCTGAAATGGAGGAAGGAAATCTATCAGTTCTTCAACTGCTGAGTTGTTAACCCTGTGCTTTGATGCCCGTCTGAAAAATAAGGACTGACCCAGCCCCCCATCTCGCCCCCGACCACCCCAAGCCTACGGCTGTCAGTTTAATTGGCAAGACTGCATTAAAGATACGGAGATACCACTGCGTTTTATAGTGTTGTTTCCTTAAATTAAAAAAAGAAAGAAAGAAAATATTGGTATTATCTGATTTGCATATGTTTATCATTTTATACCTGAGGTAAATGTGACAGTAACAAAACATGCTCTAGGTATTTAATTAGTTCTTTAATATGAAATCACCGCTAAAACATAAATGGAAATCTCAGGCTGTGATTGAGGGTTGGGTGGTGTATATGGCAGAAGGCACGACACAGAAGGTATCCGGACAGCATGAGTGAGTCAGCTCTTGAAACGGTTACTTCTAACCAAGAGATGAACTGCATGTCAGAATGAAAGGCTACCGGGATTCGAACTTCTGTCAGCAGATGGTAAATTTCGCTTAGAAACGATAAAAGAGTGTTGCGAAGCGATAAATATAAACCAAGCTAATTTTATCATAATATGTATTCGACCATCTGTTACACGGCTCTAGTTGATGGCACACTGCCTATGAAGAACTCTGTGGCCATAAAACAGTTTCCTCCAACTCCAGGTTCCATTTTCCAATAGGAGGAAGCAGCTACAAGTGAACAAGAGAGTTTTTGTTTGTACTCGGTTAATTCGGGGGTGAGAACCCTGGTGTGCAACATATTTCCCAGTGATAACCTGATCGTATTACAAGTTTTTTAAATGAATGATTCTTGAATGTTGAAGCATTGCCAGAGCTTTTTCCTAGGGCAGGCAACAGACTTTGACCTGCACAGTGCAGGTCTGTGACCTTTTGCATACCTGTGTTCTCTGAAATATGTGAGGTGCAGATATTAATATAACTTACATCGACAACAATTATTCTTAACCAATAGCGCCCCGCCGCCTACAGCATGGACATGGATTTACCCATATTCTAGGGATGATGGCAGTCAAATCAAGTGCATCTTTACCCCCAAAACATCAGTGGTTTTTTTGTATTTTTTTTTTTGGTAGGGTTTTTTTTGGTAGTGTTGACCTACCTTTAATACTGCAACATCCCACTATCTCCTGGTATAAGGCGCAGGTAGGGGCAAGGAGTGGAAACTGCAAAAGGTTTACATGACTCACAGTGCCCTGTTTTCCTTCTGTTCCTGCTGCTGCCTTCATGAGTCTTTAGGACGTACACAGGGGTAGCGAGGGTCGTGCCATGGGTGGCAATTGGCTATGGCAGGGGTGGGACCAGGGTGACACCTATTTGACCTCCATGGACCAAAGCTATAGATTGGGAGTAGTCAAGTGTTACTGACTATTAAACTGAACTGTCAGAGCGCCTCGAACATTGAGTGGCATCTGCAGAGAGGCTAATCGGTTCAAAATGGAAGATGGATGAAATACTTCTGAAGATTCCCACTAATAAAGCAGCTGCTGCTTCTCTAAGAAGAATACAGGTGTTGTGGGCTGAGGATCCAGGTGCAGCCAAAGGGACAGGAGCAGCAGTGGAACAAAGGTGTGCCTGTGGCTCTCAAAACTGATGGTCTTATCTATTACCTTTAATCCAAGTTTGAGTTCCAGGATTAATGAGTCTAATCCTGCTCTGAGACTATTGGTCCTTTAAATACGCATTCATAATGAAATACCAATACCTAGCACTTTTCAGGCATGTACTCCAACTGGAAGACCAGAGCAATAACTGTGTAACCCTAGGCGGCTGGATTACCTGTCTGCGGCCTTCCAGAGTTCACCATCCTTTGTCTTCAGGAAGATCAAACAGAGTTCCACTCTCACCGGTAAATCAAGGGAGAGGGGAGCAGAAAGCAAGGGTGGTGATGGTGGTGAATCTGTATAGTATGTCTGCCCATTTCTCTTCGCAGGGTTACAGTATTATGCAGCGATCAGCAAAAGCGTCAGGGGAAATATCTCCTAGAGAACTGGCAAAAGTGAATACGATGCATAGACGCAACTGTTTCATGGACACAGTGAAAACAACTGATGATTTTTGAAAAGCAACTCTGAATTGGTGTGTAACAAACGTAAGAATTCGGATGAGTTGCCTTAATAGCCAAAATGTGTGCCCCACTAGGATATGAATGAGGTTACGTCCCAAGAGTTGGAGCCCCAGCACCCATACACCATCCTTCACCACTCCATCTCCACCTTACTGTACTTCTCACTACAGTTCTTCTGAAGCTTAAGAAATCCCTGTGCAGTTTTCCACCAGAATATTAACTGCAAAATATCATGATAAAATATTGAGAAAAAAATATTGTGAAGTTAAGTGCACCTATGTTCCTGGAAAATATATATTCACTGAAAAAACAAAGGTTTCAGAGACGTTAAAGTTAGGCTCAGGTTTCACTCATACAAAACCAGAGAAATTCAGCAGTTATAGTTAGCTGAGCTGGTTTTGTATGAGTGAAATGTAAGCCTCACTATCAAGTCAAGTCACGTTTAAATTTGGCGCACTACTCACCCAGAGGGTCTCAAGGCGCTTGAGGGAGGGGGGGAGCTTTACTTATCAAATATCCAAGTTTTTAGTTGTTTTCTGAAGGAGAGGTGGTTCTGTGTGAGGCGGAGGTGGGTGGGGAGGGAATTCCAGGTCTTGGCCGCTTAGTAGGAGAAGGATCTTCCTCCCATGGTGGATCTTTGGATGCGTGGAATTGCGGCGAGGGCTTGATTGGACGATCGAAGTTGGCGGGTGGGGGTGTAGAAGGACAGGCGCGTGCTGAGGTATTCGGGTCCTAGGTCGTAGAGGGCTTGGTGTGCGTGGGTGAGGAGGCGGAACGTTATTCTCTTGTTGACTGGGAGCCAGTGGAGGTCTTTCAGGTGACCGGAAATGTGAGCTTGGCGGGGGATGTCTAGGATGAGTCTGGCTGAGGCGTTTTGGATGCGTTGGAGTTTTTTCTGTAGTTTGGCTGTGGTTCCGGCGTAAAGGGTGTTTCCGTAGTCTAGTCGGCTTGTGACCAGTGCAAGGGTGACCGTCTTTCTTGTTTCGGTGGGGATCCAACGGAAGATTTTGTTGAGCATACGTAGGATGTTGAAGCATGATGATGAGACGGCTTTGACTTGTCTGGTCATTGAGAGGGAGGAGTCCAGGATGAAGCCCAGGTTACGTGCGTGGTCCGTTGGTATGGGTGCGGATCCCAGGGCCGGTGGCCACCATAAGTCGTCCCAGGCGGAGGGGGAAGATCCTAAGATGAGGACTTCCATTTTGTCCGAGTTTAGTTTTAAACGGCTGTTCTTCATCCACTCGGCTACTTCTTTCATCCCTTCGTGTAGGTTGGTTTTGGCGGTGTTTGGGTCTTTGGTGAGGGATTGGATCAGCTGAGTGTCGTCTGCGTAGGAGATAATGTTGAGGTTGTGTTGGTGCGCAATGGATGCGAGGGGACTCATGTATACGTTGAAGAGGCTGGGACTGAGTGAAGATCCTTGGGGTACGCCGCAGATGACTTCGGTGGCCTCTGATCTAAAAGGGGGGAGGCAGACTCTCTGGGTTCTTCCGGCGAGGAACAAGATTATCCAGTCCAATGCTTTTCCTTGTATTCCGACGTTGCTGAGGCGTTGTATAAGGGTGTTATGACAGACTGTGTCGAAGGCTGCGGAGAGGTCGAGTAGGATGAGGGCAGCAGTTTCTCCGTTGTCCAGTAGAGTTCGAATGTCGTCTGTTGTTGCGATGAGGGCGGTCTCGGTGCTGTGTTTGGCTCGGAAGCCGGATTGTGAAGGGTCGAGGGATTTGTTGGATTCGAGGAAGGCGGCGAGTTGACTGTTGACGGCTTTCTCAATGACTTTGGCAGGGAATGGGAGGAGCGAAATGGGGCGGTAGTTCTTAAGTTCAGTGGGGTCTGCTGTAGGTTTCATCAAGAGGGCGCTGAGTTCGGCGTGTTTCCAGCTTTCCGGGAAGGTGGCGGAGTTGAGGGAGCAGTTGATGACGTCTCAGAGATGGGGTGCGATAATGGAGTCTGCTTTGTTGAAAATGTGGTGGGGACATGGGTCGGTTGGCGATCCTGAGTGAATGGTGTTCATCAGGCGGTCACAAAACAAAGGTTCATTCACCTACGCACTTTCCTGGACAGATTCGGAGTGGGCTCTCAAGTCAGGGCTTACAGAAAGGAGGCGGATCCCAAACACATTTTCCTCATGTAATTTTAGGGACAGCTACTGCTAAAACAGTTAAACTTATACTAAATTTGGCAGAAAGCTAAATCTTCACCCAGAAAATTTGCTTTTTGTGATTTGGTGTAAAGTAATTCAGTAGTTTTTGAGTAATTAAGGTTCACAATGTATAGATATCTAGCATTGCAGGACTCTTGCCTGTCCGCGCAAGCAAAAATCTAACATAATTGGCTGAACCCATGGGAGTCCTGTGGAATTTACTGATGTGATTGTCTGGCCAAAATGAAGAAAAATGTTGAGCCACCATTAAAGGAAAAGAAAATGTAGTCACTGTCCCACAGGATTCCCTGAGGAGTCAGTGTGGCGCCCAGTGCGGTCCCATGGGACTCCCATAGAATGAAAAAAAGAGAGAAAGAAAAACCACCAGAAACTGCCATGCACAGTTTTCACCCTGTAGCGAGGTAGTTGGGGAAGGGTAAATCTCTCACCAAACTCTACTAAGCACAGCCTTTCCCCAGGCAAAATTCAAGAGTGGCACGTGGTTGGTCACCTGCCGGCAGGCAGGCAGGCGCAAGGCCTGGCTACAGGCAGTCCTGAGCCCAACCCCACACCGGTTACCTGAAAGAGAGGAGTCTTATGCATCAGCGGCAGCAGCACAAGTAGTCTTCCAGCTGAATATTTGAATTCTGGAGCACAATTCCATATAGGCGATTGAGCCCGGTGAAAACTATATATTTTTTTATCATACCAAGCAGGACAGAATCTACTCCAGAGTGGCATAATTTAAGGACTCCTCATCCATAACATTGTCTATCACTGGATGACACATTGCTTATGAAATTTACTAGGAGCAATAATCAACCAAAAAGATGATATACAGAGTGTGCACATTGTTGTAGCGCTCTCTTCTTATCCGCTACACAGGTCCAGTATCATTAGAAATTTTGATTCTAACTTAAGCATCCAGAGCTACATCTCATAAAATAGAGAAAGTTGAGATAAAGGCAACTGTGCCGAAACGCGCAAAGCTTCCATCTACTGCCAGCCTTTGAATTGTCCACAGTTCATTTGCTCCATTTTTTACTAATATGTTTAAAAAATAGTGAAATCAATTTATTGTCTTTTTGTAATGTATTTGTTTATGTACATGGCTTTCCTGGATATTTGAATGTGCTATAGTATGTTTTATATGTAAACTAACAACTTATCAAAATATATATATATATATATTTGATACTGATTAATAAGTATCCTTAACACTCTAAATAAATAATCTAAAGAAAGTTATAAAATCAAACAATATAGTTTTGTGTTTGTTTGTTTTGCAAGTGCACTTTGTTACATACATTATTTTCTGTGGCTTGAAATGTACAACCTATAATTATTGAAATACTTGTATTTAGCATTTGTTTTTCCCCACAGCCCAATCTCACACCATGCACGGCCATTGGCCGTGCGTGCCAGTGGGGGAGGAGGAATCAGCTGCCCATGGTACATAGGCCATGTACTGTGACATAATTAATTATGTTGTTTCAGATGTCATCAGTGATGGTCTCAATGAGATCATAGAACATGTCATAAGTGATGTAATTCATGAGCTCATATGTGAAGTCATAAGCAGTGCATGGCAAGTGTGAAAGTTATAGTTACTTGATTTATCTATAATTTGTGAATATTAGTGGCCGAGGGCAGCGAGGGGGTAGGTCGCCGACCCGGAGTTACTGGCAAAGCACCGAAACACACTTTGGAGTATGCGTGTGCTCTATAAATCCCTCAAGACCATCATCATCAAAAACAAAGGTTAAAGTGACATTATTGTTAGGAGCTGTAATAATATTGTTATGTTAAAAGAAACCTTAGAAATTCACTAACAAAATTATAGGTTAAAGAGACATTATAGTTAGGTGAAAGTGTCACTTGAAATGTACAGTTTCATACAAACAAAAGTACAGAAATTCACCACTTATGGTTATCTCAACTAACTATAACTTGTTCCCTAAAATAACTGTAACTGATGAATTTCAGTGGTTTTGTTAATTTAAAATGCTATGCTTTAATTGATGTTTTCACCTAAGTATAATGTCCCTTTAGCCTTTTTTTAAATTGAATTTCTAAGGATGTCTTTTATTGCAAAGTTAGAAATTCTTACCATACCTAACTATGACATCAATTTAATATTTTGCTTTTTCAGTGAATTTCTAGGTTTTTTTGTATCATGAATTAATATTTTATCAGTATAGGTAATGCCAACCCCATGCCTCTCGCAGCCTTCATCATTTGGCCCCACATTTAAACAAATGTTTGGTGTTGTCTCTACCTCTTCTAGGGGCATCACCAAGTTCAAATAAATATAATTTAAAATCTTCCACAGGGCATTATGGGGCACCCCAGCACGGAGCAGTGAATAATAAATCTGTGGCTTCTGCCATTAGTTCATTATTCCTTTGATTTATTTATTTCATTGTAAACTATAGTGGGTACCCCTGTGCCTAGGTGGGGCACCAACACCTTTATTCAGTGTGGCGGCTCGAAAGGGGGGATGGTAGAATGAAGTGAATCAAAACAATTAATGGAAGGAAAAGGAGATATTGGAATGAAGAGAATGGAGTAGTGGTGCAAGAGAAGAGTGAGAAGGGAGCAAAAGGGATTCACCCTGATGAGAAGAGTAGATGACAAACAAAAAGGAGTAGTTAAAGGTTTATAAGGAGAAGAGAGTCATGGAAAGTAAGGGTTATGCTGTAGAAGGAGGAGTTGAAAAGTCTAACCTGTTTAGGAAAACAGTTTGAAAAATCAGAGAGAGAACAATGAGGAAGATTTAGCAATAAAGGCAGGAAGCAACCATGCAGGAGACTGAAAAGTAATTAGAATGGAAATGATGAATGTGGTCCTGATCAATCAATCAATCAATCGGGGAAATGTAAGCGCGGTACTCACCCCTGAGGGTCTCAAGGTGCTGAGGGGGTGCTCCGCAGATCTGTTTAGCCGAAGAACCAGGTCTGATCAAAACTCACTTAATGAGACAACATTTTTAGGTAAAATACATTCACCAAGTTGGATTAGTTAATTTGGCGAATGTCTTTCAAATTTTCATGGAGACAGGTTAGAATGGAACCGGTTCCACCAAGTTGATTTTTCACCAAATCACATAGCGCCATTCTCTGTACTTGATGGTTCTACAGGGCGGCAGCTTGCTATGTTCGATTCCAAAATACTGAGCCTTAGTGACTCGGCAGTGCGATCAGTCTTAGTGTGGGACCATCAAAACCTCTTTTAGGGAACATTCTGGTTAAGGGCCCAATCCTTTGAGAAAACACTGCGAATAATCATCAGATGGGGTGTTTGCAAACATGGACACCAGATAGGAGAGCTTTTCTTGTAGTAGAAACCTCTCTCGGCCGTGCCTCTGCCTTGTAAGGGTTGGGAGGGTGAAAGGGTGGGCCTCTCTTTCTTCCCTGACTATGGGAAACATGTAACAGGATACTCAGGTTTAATTTCAACATCATGGGTTCATGTGCTATCTTTCTGTGCTTACTGTCTATTGTTGTCATAGGAAGGGTGGCCTTCATGATGTGCCTGAGACTTTGGGGGATATGTACCAGGAAGTGGAGGAGAGATGTGTTAGCCTTCCTGGCTTAATGCCTCTCTCCTCCACTTCTGAAACGCAAGGCTGCACCATAATTACAAGAATGTGGTGCAGCCTTGCGTTTCCCCCCTGCAATGGCGCTACGTTTAACAACTTAGCACCAACACAGACACCCCTGAACCTGAGTGCAAGGGTGTCTGCGTGCAGGGGAGGATTGTTTATGTGTAGGCGGTGACCCTTCCTGCAGATAAACAATCCTAGAAATGCCATTCTGTCACGTTCATGTGTTCTGCTTCATGCAGCATACATGAAAGCGACAAAATGGTATTTTAAAAAAAGTTTGTTTATATACAGAAGGAACACCTTCATATACATAAACAAACAATGGCATTTTGCTTTTTCCATGTTTGCTGCACAAGGCAGCACCCATGGAAAAAGCAAAAACGGGGAGAAATAATGCATTTCTCCTCGTTTTGCCTTTTTAAGACCATTTTTTACCTGGTCTTAATGTTGGAGCTGTCTCCTAAGTACACCACCCTTGCACATAGGGGGCAGTTTCAAAATGAATTGGTGTTGCGGTTGAATGCCCACTGCAACACCCACTGCCCACCCCTTTCACTCTAATCATAGCGTGAAAGGGGGCCTTATGTACAAGGCAGCGTTAAGCCACGTTACGCAGCCCCTATCGCCACCACAACATCCATATAGTGACGTTGTGGTGGCAATAGGGCCTTGTACATATGCCCCTTAGTCTTCCACTGAAATGTTATTTTGCTCAGTGCATGGGCAGTGGCTGCAGCATGTGTCCAAATCATCCACTTCAACGTGCAGCAAAACACTCTGCTTTGTTTCTGTTGCACAGTGTTGGTTGGCAAGTGTGCTGTCGGTTAGCAGCCTGGGGCACACTATCTCTTTTATAATAATAAATTATTTTTATATTGCGTTTTATACCACACTCCTACTGTTTCTAACTAAGGCCTGCAAATAAAAATAGTTATATTATACAATTTACAAACAGCAGAATAGATGGAAGGCTGAGTTCCCATTTCCAGGATTCGGACTCAGGATCTTTAGATCACACAACATTTGACAGTATCAAGAGTTTAACTCACTGAACCATCCTGCCGGCTGTATGGGATGCACGAAGATGTAGATGACCGACAAATAGCTACTGAGGAAGTCTACTTTAACATATAAAGTACCAAGTGAGGAGAAATCTGCAGGTTCATTTTTCTGCATTCAAATCATTTCTTTTGAACCCACCCCCTTAATAATTTTATTGCAACATTATCGTGACAATTTTTCATGTGCCCAGCAATACAGTCCATCCTCAGAATGGTGAGCGAAAGCAAATTTGATGGGGAACACTTCATGAATCTACCCAGATGGTCAGCGTGGTCAACAACTCCTGTCCTTCCATGTGCCTGGGTAGTGCAGGCCACTCCTCTCTGTGGGAGCTCATTCCTCTGGGTCGTTAGGAAAAGCTGACCGCTTGGCTTGTACATAATGCTCTGAAATATTATTAATAATATTAATCATTATTCTCCACAAAGTATAACTTTTTTTTTTAGATTTACCTTTGTACTTTATAGAGAACCTGCAATTCCCTTGCTAAATGTCTGTTGTAGGATTAAGTCGAATGACCTATCACCTTGTGATGCAGCTTAATGCAAAAAACATATTTTGTCAGATGAAAAACAATGGAAAGAAAATGTAACCTGATGTTTTTTTTTTGACTGATCTTTGTGTTATTTTAACAACAACGGGGCATATCAGCGGCCAGCGATAATAATCGCTGGCCGCTCTTAGCGTGAGAATTTTTATCGCTGGCTAACGCTGGAAATTATCGCCATGCTATCGCTGTATTAACAACGCATAGGGCAATGGCGATAATTATTCCAGTGATAGCGATGTTTTCCATGGAACATCGCTGGTTTTCCAGCGATGTTCCATGGAAAAGGGCGATAACCTTTCTGATACGACCCTGTGGTCGTATCAGCATAATCCACCTACAATATAAAGTATATGTAAGTCAGCATTTTTGCAGATGTTAGTTTTTGGTTAAAACCTCAGTTTTCACCAAAAACTAACGTCTTTAAAAATGCCTGGGCCTCCTTGTAAATATTGCGATGTGCAAATCAGCGATAATTTACAAGAAGTACTGCCCAGTGGCGCCCACTTTGCATCTCATTAGAGATGCAAAGCGATAATGCATGTTAGCACCACCTTGCAAATAGGGCGATTAAAATATCGCCGCTTTAGCGACAAAAAGTGCCGCTAAAGCGGTGATACTGCCCCTGTTAATATGCCCCAAAAACATTTTTGTTGTAAAAAAAGGGGTGTAACTCGGTAGAAGAGTTTACAAGAGTGACGTAATTGTGTTCGAAGCACACAAATACTGTGAACGAAAAACAGAATAAAAGGTTTGGGGCGGATTACAATAGTGTCTGTCTGTTACAAAATGCTCATTAGACCAATTCTTGCTCGTTAGTCCTAAAATAAAAAGTTTTTTTACTTAACGTTAACTGTTTTTTTAAGCACTGCATTGCATATACGGCACAACGTTCTAAACAATTAAACATTATTAAAATATACATTTTTGCAGTATTTTGCATCATTTCACCTCATTCATGAAGGCAGCACACCATCACACAGTATGCCCCAATGGAAGGGCACATGGATGCCAATGAGAGGCCACTGTATTTTGCATTCGTACAGTCTTTATTGGACATATTATATTGCTTTCGGATATGCAGAAACAACCAGCCGCTAAGACAAACGTTGAAGTCCTAGGTTGGATTCGCAAGTCTGTTAACATCTGCCTACAGGCATCAGTAGCCTTCACCAGAACTCATGCCATCCGCACCAAAACACAGACACACAGAGAGGTCAATCCTAAAGGTGACTGATTGTAGAACATAAGCCAATGACTCCAGTGTGAACATTGTCCTGTTATTTATGTTCGATAACTCGTTTCCTTGTCCTTTTATGCTAGAACACGCTTTGGCAAAGTCGATAGGTCTGGCTGTAAAGTGCTAACAGATGCATGAACAAGTGAGCACAGACTGGGTTTGTCTTCTCTTTGTACAGCCTTCCTCTTTCTGTGCCTCCCATGCACATGCCTGTTTATATTGCCAAAGCCTACGGTGTGCATGGGAGAGCAGAACCAGGTTTCCATAAGTAGAACAGCATCAAGGTTAAACCTTGGATGATTGCATGATGGCAGATATATAGACGTTTCATTAAAGACCACAGAGCTACAATTCTGAAGGACATCTTTATTGTAATGTCTAGGAAAGGGATCACTAGATTGAGAGGAGGTGTTTGCCTGAGGTTGCATGGACAGACAGTTGACTAATGTATTTGGGACATTTTTAGTTCTTGAGGGTTTGGTGATGTGATGTGGTGTGAACTCTGCAATAGAGAATTTAGTGTACTTGAGATGTATTGCGTGTGCAGGAATTCTCCAACCATTGGGGTTGCAGTAGTAACTTTGTCAAGTGATGAGCATGGGAATGTGGTAGGAGAGCAGTTCCTCAGAGATGAGCACTTGTGGAACAGAGACTGAAGTTTCGAGTGTAAACACTATGGGGTCGATTAGGATGGTGGAAGGACCGCTACCTCCAGCCATGCGGTGGCGGTCCTTCCGTCCGCCGACCGTAAGTTGCCCCCGCCAAATTAGGATGGCGGGGGAGAATCATTTCCTGACCGCGGTCGACAGAAAGACCGTCCTGCACTTGTCCACCAGAAGCAATCATTCAGATTGCCTGGCGGACGGTCCAGGAACCATAAAATTGGGGTGGTGCCTAGCAGGCACCGTCCACCAATTTATGATGATTGAAATTTCAGGCCTTTCCATGGCGGCGATGCCGCCATGGAAAGGCATGTGAGGATTACTTAGGGGGGGGGGGCGTTGAGGGCCCCCATGGGTTGGGGGGAGGTGAAGGTGTACTTTGGGGGGTACCCATGGTACCCCCCTACATTTCACAACACTACTTGCCAGGCACCGTGTGTTGCCTGCCACGTAGTGCAGTGAAATGCACAACATGGTTTTTCGCTACGTGGCGGGTGCTGCTGTGAGCAGCATCCACCGCAATGTTAAAAACTAAAATGCAACTGCCAAGGCGGTGGTCATATCCTGATTTGGTTCGGGGATCCGCCGCATGTATTGCGGGCAGTCCCGGTTTACCACAGGATGGCGGACGGACTTGGGCCTGTCCGACATCCTAATGACCCCCTATGTGTTTTCAGTGCAGGTGACCCAGTTTCAGTTTCATGTCAAGCACTTCATTTTGTGGCGTAGATAAGAGATTTGCACTCTGGTCAGTAGTTAGTTGTTATAATTAAGTGGGAGGTACTCCTATGGTTAGTCAAGTCCTGTGAAGAGTGAGTCCAATTGCTTTGATGTAGCTACACTGGTTTAGGGGAGTGGTTGACATATGGAGGCTGTATTGAGGGCTACCAAGAAGGCTCTGGGTTTAGTCCTTGGCAGTCTCTATTAGTGTAGAAGTTGTTTTACCCAAGCTATGGTCCAAAAACCCTGCTTTATTCTTGCATTATGCTGTCTGGTTGCATTACCCATAGCATGTGTGGGAGATAGTGGGGGTGTGGGTAGCTATAAAAATTAAAACATAAGGTGCCCATGTCATTTCATAGATGCGCATGATTGGTGAAGAATACATTTGTTTTTGTGATGAGGCATGCACACACATAAGTCATTAACCATGGACGCACACAAAAGGATGCAGCCAATGGTCACGTCATTAAAAAAAAATCTTTTAACTATTGCTGCATAGCCTTGGCAAAAATACCTTTCGTAATGCTGCACAGCATCAACAAAGAGCATTGGCAGAGCCAATAGGGCCAATGGTGACACCTATTGGCTTTGCCACTGCTTGTTTTCTTTTGAAAGATTACCATACTGTTTTTCATGAGAACCAACACATATTTTCTTTGATTTTGGTTTCGATTCACATAACCTTGTAAGTTTTTACCTTCACACTCCCTGCACATTAAATTATTTTACCAAAATTAATTTACACTGAATACTTCTTCCAGGGTCTTAAACCAGTTACTGTGCTCACAAAGGTACCCCTTGATGGCTCTCTCTAGTACCTTGGCTACCCCACTAGTGGTGCAATGGCTATCTGCTGTTACGTTTCCATCACTGCCACTTTAGGGAACACTTTTTTGTAAATAGCATAGTTGGATTGGCTTTCATTGCAACCGGACAACATGTACTTAAGTTATTTAGAAGTCTTTAAGGAGGTTTATCTCCGCTTTTTTGGCTTTAAAAGCCAAGAAAGCGGAGATAAAATTATCTCCCTATTACCTAGCTGTCGCTAACACCAGTTAGCGACAGCTAGTAGGAGATAGCGACCATCTTGGGCCCCACTTTGCATGTCAGTGATATTTATCACTAATGACATGCAAAGTGGGTGTGCCAAGATGTTAGCGACTGGAAACAGTAACTAACATCGCTATCTCCTATTACCAACTTTTCGAGATATTCGGGCTAAGCGTGAATATCTCCAAAAGCTAACACCTGACCTGAGCAGTTCTTAGCCATGTTATCCAATGGGAGGTGGATAACATGGCTAAGAGCATTAGCTCGCTAATGCATGCATATCGCTGATTTTTCAGCGATATTCATGCATTGTGGCCGATTTTTATCGCATTTGCGATAAACCTTGGTAATACCAAGGTTTATCTGCGATAAAAATCGGAGCAGCTCAGCGGTAAATTTTTGTCTCTAACCAAGCAATAGCGATAATTATCGCTATTGCTTGGTAATATGCCCCTTGGTTGTTCCCTTTGTGCGGGCATTTTGCCGTCACATATTCTATAAGTAAAACATTACATATGAACCTGTGGTGTCAGAACTAGATGGCGCCCCATTGTTTGTTTTGCCGCAACTGATTGTGCTGGAGATGCACAAAACCGCTGGATGCTATTCTTGAAAATGTGGGATATTTAACAATCTGGCCTGTTCTTATGTTTTCCTTTATAATAGTGCCTTTTGGCATTAGATAACTGTTCTTACAATCTCTTCATACATTGGCTCTTAGGGGCCAAAGCACGGTCTTTGTTTAACCTATGCAATTTTATGTTTCTACTTAGAAAACTATCAACTACCCAAAAAAATGTAGAAGTATTTATATTGAATTGAATAACTTTTTCACTTCAACCCTTGCTCACACTGCACCTTTTTTGTTATACTTGTAACGTTTTTTACATAATAAGCATCACCATTCTTATCTATTCCCATTGACTCATAGGATAGTGAAGACCAATAGACTAGTTTTTCCTAACCATTTTTGAAGCCTCCATCGATGCTTACTGATGTGCTCTCAATAACCAATTGATTAACATAAGCAAATGGCTCGTTTGGAAAGCGTTTTCTATGCACTTCCAACTCCTCGAAAAAACAAACCTCAGCTTTGAGTAAGATACTTACTTACCTTTAAGAAATCAGGCCTATAAATACAGGTGTCTGGATATTTCTCAATTCAGCAAAAAGGGATTGTTAATTAAAAAAATCATGAGTTAATTACTCCTAAACCTGAAGCTCATAGAAAAAAATGCTTTATGAATCAGGTCCTACAATATCTGTTCTGCCTGAAAGGCCCATCTAGAATAAATCAGGGAGAAAACAAAACTCGCAGCAACATTCTCTTTTTTTTCCAACGTGAAATTAATATTGCATTCTTAAAAATATTCAGAAATATGCAAACGTGCATAAATATATTTGTATCTATGGAAGGCACCTATTCCTATATCGAGTATTAATTCTTCAGAATTTTTGGAGTTGACATATGCAAAGAAAATCGAGGAATTTGCTTATTGCCTGTTTGCCGAACTAGACCTCATTTACAGGGTTTTATTTTCCATATTATGGTATAACACCACCTGCACCTCCACCTCCTATTGTATTGCGTCTGAAGAATTTCACGCTGCTACCTAATTTACACAAAATATAATCCCATCTCCAGGAACCATCCCTCGTTTATGTGGTGTCTAAATTAAGAGCATCATGAACTTAAAACTAACTACTGCGGCATTAATAATATAATAATAATAATAATAATAATAACAACAATAATAATACAGCCATTTGTAAAGCGCAAACAGCTACCTCCAAAAGGAGGTGTCCCGGTGCTATAACAACAAGTGACAGCAAAATAAATGGTCAAACACCAGCCATCCACCGGAATTAATCCAAGTTAAAAAGCCAAGTCTTGACTGCCTTCCTGAATGGAAATTCTGATTCGATCTGCCGCAAAACAGGAGGCAAAGAATTCCATAGCTTGGCCACTCTCACCACAAAGGATCTGACGCCCCATCGCGCTTTCCTAACTCGTGGGGTGACAAGCAGATTCTGATTATTAGACCGCAGTAGGTGAGTCTGTTTGTAGCCACATATTCGTTGTTTCAGATATATGGGGCAGAGTCCGTGGAACGACCGAAAAACGACGGTTAAAGCCTTAAGTTTAATTCTGTTGGCCACCGGTAGCCAGTGAAGTTCCTTAATATGCGGAGAGATATGTTGATGCAAAGGTACGCATCTAATCAATCTTGCAGGCGCATTTTAGAACATTTGTAGTCTCTTGATCATGTAAGCCGATAGGCCCAAACAGAGGCCATTCGCATAGTCCAGTCTGGACGTCACCATTGCATGAACTACAGTTCGACTGCAGTTTTCTGGTAACAAGTGTAAAAATCTCCTCATGTACCTCAGTTTTCCAAAGCAGGAGGATGTTACTTGCTGGATTTGGGAGGAAAATGACAGATCTGCCTCCCATTGTACTCCTAGATTTTTAACAGTGTCCACAGGGGTAGGTGGTAACCCCATTTCTTTTGGCCACCACAGATCCGAGTCTGGAGACTTGTTGGTCCCGAAGAACATCACTTCTGTCTTTTCAGCATTTAATTTTAATTTATTATTATTCATCCAAATTGCAACATCCTTGAGGCAATTCTTAAAACTCTTAAAGGAATCAGCTGACAGGTCTTTAAAAGGGAACACCAGCTGGGTATCATAGGCATAAGATATTGCCTTCAACCCCAGTTGGCAATGAGTGAAAACAGGGGTGCCAAATAGATGTTGAACAGCCGTGGACTTAGAGCTGATTCTTGAGGCACCCAGCACCACAAGTGCGTCTGCTCTGACTGAAAAGGTTGTGAAGCCAGCCTTTGAGTTCGCTTGTGGAGGAATGACCTTACCCACTCAAGGGCGGTTCGCCTAATGCCGAAAACCTGGAGGCGTAGAACTAAGATATCATGGTTTACCGTATCAAATGCAGCAGATAGATCCATTAGAACCAGCATAGCTGATGCCCCTGAGTCTACGCCAGCCTCACTGATTCCGCCACCTCTAAAAGGTCCGTCTCTGTGCTAAAGCGAGCGAGGAAGCCAGATTGAGTGTCATGTAAAATGTTATTGCTCTCAGAAAATTTAGACAATTGTCGTTGGACAACCTTTTCCAGCATCTTGGCTGGCGCCAGCAGCAAACAAATAGGTCTGTAGTTAGACAGTATCCCAGAGTCAACATTGGTTTTTTTCTTCAGAGGCAGAAGTGTGGCATGCTTCCATTAATCAGGGAAGATGCCAGAACCAAGAGAGGTGTTCCATATATGTAGTAACGCATGAACGGCAGAGTGTGCTAATTCCTTCCATAGTTGGGGGGGCATGGGTCCCCTGGAGAACCTGACCTGCACTTCAGCATCTCAGCAAATGCCTCCTGTTGAGAAATATGGGCGAAACAAGATAAAAAGGATTCTGGGTCTCTCCTCTCTCTGACAGCAGTTTTGACTGTTTCTGCTACTTCTGTGAAAGAGTTGTAGACCACACGAATTTTATTGTCAAAAAAGTCAAAGAGTTCCTCTCATAGTAAGTGCTACAGCTGTGCATCAAACACTAGTTCGCTGGGTTTAAGAAAGGAATTAACCATCTTAAACAGTTCTTTGCCTGGTTTGTCCGAGTTATTAATCCGTGTAGCTATGTAATCTACAACAGTCTGTGGCACACTGCCCTAGATGTACTGATCTTCGTGCAACAGAGCACTGCATAAACCTTGCAGAGCTACATTGCACAAATAACAAAAAATAGCGCTGCTCTAGATTTAGCAGTAGACACCCATTGATGATGTCATTGGCGGTGGTGCCTGAACCGCAGCCTTGCACTGTGGCGATAAGGAAGACCGCAGTTTCCAGCATGGGGTTTGTACAGGAGGCATGCCCTCGAGTACAAATTCTTACATGTAGATCAATGTAAGATGTGTGCTTCAATCTAAAGCACTCATCATGTTATTCATAGGGTTACCAGGTGATCACTTGGTGTTAAGATTTGCTACAAAGCAAGATCATAGGGCCAGATGTACAGATATTTGCGATTTCGTAGTAGCAAATTTTTGCTATTCGGTATTAGGAAATCGCAAACTGCGATGTACAACATTGTGTTTGATACTGCTAGCGATTCGCAGTGGGTCACAAATGACCTGACTCGTCATGTAGACCACCATGTCTGTGACTGCTTTTTAAATAACAATTTTTTTTTTGTAATGCAACCCGTTTTCCTCACAGGAAAACCGGATGCATTTCAAAAATAAAAATGTAAAGCTACCTTTTTATTTTTTAAGCGTAGGAAGTGTCCGTGGGACCACTGCCTGCTCCTAAAAGATGTTGGTGCCTACATTCACAAAGGGGAAGGGGTCCCTTGGGGACCACTTTCAGTTTGAGAATGATCCACCACCAACTTGAAGTCGGTGGTAACTGTGAACATTTTGCGATTACATTCCCAGTTGCAAAATATTCATTCATACCAGTGCTATAGGGGATTAGAAATGATGCCCTAAACACGCCCTTTCGTAATACCGAATCCCAAAAGCAAAATGCGAATTTGTAACAAGCTACTAATTAGCATTTGGCCTTCTGTATATAGCCGCAAATGACCCAGTGGGCCGTTTGCGACCTATAAAGTGCTTCGTACATCCGGCCAATCGTACTTTATTAGATTTGGCTTCGCACAAAACCTATTTTTTTCCACTATCCCACAACAGGTATGCCCACTTTGCGTGCAATAAAAGTGTCTTAGTGAAAATCTGTTTAGGGACTGTGCAATGGGGCAACTTTTGGTGCAAAATAGGTTTTGCGCTTGAAAGTTGATTCTCTCTGCTGTTTGAGCTGTTTGTGCAGTGTTGCTTCGCTTTCCATTATGCGAGCACCAGCTCATTTCTTTAGCAAATGTGGGCATTTGGGCAAATAAATAGAAAGCCATTCAATAATCAGGCACTATGTACACAAAGAGCAGCAGATACCAGGCCAATTAGCATATTTTGGCACATTGACCCTGTAGCACTGCAGTTTTTTGCACCTGCTGCGGGGCATCAAGACAACAAGCCTGGTGCCTGGTCAGATGAAAAGAATGAGGGCTCATAAATCACTCGGGCAGTGAAGTGTCTGTCATCATCTGACATGAGACCCAGAGGCATCTCCTGAGAGTTGATCCGGCAGATCCCTCCTAGCGCTCTCTCAGATTCCTTCCATGGTCAGATTTCAGCGGGGCCTGTCTCATTCTCTCTCCGACTCCACTGCTTTACACTCCAGAGTCATTTTCCTTCACAAAAAGCCGAGACCCTGCTTTATTGGTCCGGCTCATATTACCTCGTGTATGCATTCATAGTATCAGAAGTGCCCAAGGTAGTGGAGGGTACGTATATATAATAGTATAATACTAGGGCTAAATATTATTTATATTTAATGCAGCCCCACAACAACCTTAATAAAGGATACCTCGCTAACCGAGTACAGCACTAAGCAAGGAAATCGCATGATCTCTGTAAAACTGGTCAATTCCCTCCGTTCTTCCTATTGTTATGCTTTAGAGCGCTTTTTATCAGCAACTTGGATGCCCAGGTCTAATTGTCAAACTGTTTAATGTGAACAATGTTGCAAATGGCAAACAAAGGAGCCTTGGTGGCGAAGTAGGATAAATAAAAAACAGACCAACTTTCTCCTTGGAGAATGCTATGAAGAATGGAGGGAGCTAAAATTATTTCACAGAGAGTCAATAGGTAGCCGCAATCCATTTTTGTAAGGCCATAGTCAAGTAATGGCTGACAGGCACATGCATCAAAGCTTTTTGCGATCGCAAACGGTGCGAATCGCAAAAATCGGCTGTTTGCGATCGCAAAATCAGCTTTTGGGATGCATCAAAGGTGAAGGCCCTCGCAATTTGAGAATTCGCAAATGTTTGCAAGTTCTCAAATTGCGATTGCATTTAAGGAATCGCATTTTGCGATTCCTTAAATGCAATGCATGAATGTTTTAAAAATAGCGATTTCGCAAATAGGGGGAGCAAATTACCATGAGGTTGAACCTCATGGTAATTTGCGAAAACTTTGAAAAATGCACTTTTGTGCATTTTTCAAAGTTTCATGTTGTGCATACACATGCCCTTAGGGCATGTGTGTCCACAACATATGTGCACAGATTAATTTCAGGGGTGCAACAGGGTGTCCTTCGCAAATTGAGAATGTCTTCCAATTCATTCCTATGGGCCTGTAAGCCCATAGGAATGAATGGGGAGGCATTCCTTATTTGCGACTCGCAATAAGGAATGTTTAGAAATCGCAAATTTTTCAGTGATTTCTTCATGCATAGGCTTTTGCGATTTCTTAATTCCGATTCCTTAAAAATCGTAATTAAGAAATCGCAAAAGCAAACAATTATGCATGTGCCTGTAAGTGCCTGATTTAGATTTCGGCAGATAGTTAGTTATTCCATCACCAAGGTGCCAGATATCACATCGGCCATATTAAAAATCTGTTATATCCAAAACCATAGTAATGTGGCGAACTGGATATCCGTCACGTTTATGACGGAGTAACCCGGCTGCTGAACTCTAACTCGGGCCCTAAACTCCTTCCTATGGAGTTCTCAGTAAATCTATAGAGACATTTGGATACTACTGAGATCATCAGCATAAAACATTATTACAAAGAAGAATGTTGCCATGCTGCATAAATATTTCATAAATATTTATTGCATGTGATATTAACGAGCTGAGCTCGTCATGAACAATGGGAAAACAGTGGCCTGCAGCACAGGTGGGGAATTGCTTTAGCAGCGATGAAGTTAAGAGAATACAGTTTTAATGCAGGCACATTCACTGCATCTGGTGAACATCCAGAGATCATGTTTCAGAGCACTGCAGACATCAAACACAATGTCATTTTGAGAAAAGAGCAATGCCCAAAACAGAGAACAGAGAACAGCATCCATCTCCTTGCTCGGCCTCAAAGCACCAATAGCAATTTGAGACTCTTTGCCATGCATGAATTACACTGACATTCACATATACCAGTAGGCCAGGCAAGCTCAAACTAGGAACTTGAAGTGCTAACAGTAGAGTTGGTCAAAGATAAGACAATATTTGTTGGCCTTATAATGGCCAAAATCTAAACTAATGTACGTTGGATGCTATGGTGTGGTAAGGTGAACAGAATATCTGAGATCCTCAGATGATCTGAAAAAGCAGCAAAATGACCTAAAAAGTAAGGTTCAGAACATTAAGATCATACATACCTTGGACACCTGTAGTGACATCACACCTCTTCTAAAGCTCTAAGTTTTCTTGTGTTACTGGCCCAGAAAAGTTCGTAAACAACAAGCGACTCATAATAAGGTGGATCAGTATCCCCTCCTGGAACCACTCTGTCATACTCAGAGGGTCAAAGTGTAGCATTACAGTTGAGGAAATGTGCTTCAAGGGACATGCTATGGACATTCCAGGGAAGCCTGCACAAGCTGGAGTACACACACAAACCAGTGAGCTTGGACCTTCGCAGATTCTTGTAGGCATACTGCCTCTCGAGATATGGTCTATATTTGATGGGGATATAGGGTAAGTGGTTTCTCTGTGGGAACTTTTCCCCCTATTGATATTTAAAAGAAGAAGTTTGCAAGTGCAATACAAATTGACTGCAACATTTACCCATTATCAATTTACACTTACCACATGTAAGCCATTTAAAATTCATAAAGAATACTAACTCTACTTTGGAGAAACTGTCACAGCAATAAAAAAAAATGTAATACAGATCTGGGCATAAGCTTAGAGGTGTACATTTCTTTCTCACCTTTTTTTTAAGAATAAAGACCTGTGGAAGCCAATGTAGTTTCAATATTGTGTTTGTGGGCTTTACTGGGAGGGTGCACCAGAGAAAGATGTTGACCATCCACAAGCCTTTGTAGGTAGATACACTTCCTGAAAAGTGTTGCAAATGTACTCCTGTCAAAGGCAAGATAAAATGAATTCCAAAATCAGACTGGCGATAAACATTCCAATAAACTGATGGTGTGTACGTAAGGAGTATGTACTTGAGGAAATGATTCGCCCTGTGGCGAAAACAAAAAGTTAAAAAGTCCAAATACGTTACAGCATCACATTGTGTGTGCATATGTTCAGCTTTGTTACATTTCCACGTGTGGAAATGGTTATGCCCATAAGCTCTACTTAGAATATGCCAAGCCAAGAATTTTGTGAATTCCAGGACGACCAACAATTTGGTAAACATATGGTATGAAATTTCTGAATTTCCCCAAGAAAGCTTTGAGAATTGTGTCCATTGCATTAACTAACATACGCTTGTGGCGCATTTTTGATGCTGAGATGCATAGAGAATTGTCAAGCCAACTCTGGGACATAGGGAAATTGGGAAATCCTGTTGATAAATGCTGCCTATTGAACATGGAAGCACAGCAACCAGATAACCTGCCAGCACACTGAATTCACAAGCACTTGCAGCGCAGGGTTAGCTGGGAGGGCAGGGTGTGGCGGGAGGAAGTTGTCAGACGACGGAAGAGGTATTATTTATTTAATTATACCTTTTCTGTCATCTGTCGACTTCAGGCCCCTTCCTCCCTACCCCGCCCACGCCTCACTGTGCTTACCTGTGCCCGCCCCCACTGAGCTCTTGCTTTTAGGTTGTGAATGTCAATGGGTATCAAACTCAAAAAAGCAGGGCTTATTCTGTGAAGATGTTTTTACTGTCTTTGCCTGTGGTTGTTACAGTTAAAAAGTGTAGTTTTAGCCTGCCTGTAATTGCATATTTGATCACCTGTGTTGTGTTTTAAACTTGTGGTTTTCCCTGCTCATGATTGCCTCCATTTAGCGTGTTGAATTGTGGGATTTGCACGCCAATCTCTGTAGTTTGTCCCTCTAATTCCTTGGTGACAATTCTGTTTTCCCTCCAAATTTCTCCTTTGCCCTGTGCTAAGACCTGTATGTTAAAACAGTGCACTCCCAGCCACCATTTTGTGTTCACAAGCCAGTGAGACGAGCCCTCCTGCCTCTCCCCCCAGCAACAGGGATTTTCTACATCAGAGGGTGCTTCTGTGAGCTGTTTAAACTGTATTTACTAGGGCCTGTGCACTTCGTTTTTTGGCCAGCAGAGGTAGCAAAGTTTTATTCAAACAGTATTGTTAGATTTCAAGTTAGTGAGGCCCTTACCTGCTGAAGTCCAAAGTGTGGATTGAGCCTGTCTGCCTCTTAGGAGATTCTGAACAGGAGAAGCAGCTGCCCAGGCCCCACCTCAGCCCAGCAGACCATTGGATATTCAGCTACCAGGCAATTCTGAGCCCTCCTCTCACACCTGCCCAGGCCCCTTAAGGCCTTGCTAGGTGCACCACAAATCATTCTCCTCCATCTTATGAGTTGCAGCCTACCTGTGCCCCAGATTTCCATGAGCAGAGTCCAGGAAGTGGTCAGGAGACAGACTAGTGCTGTCTCTTCCGAAGACAAAAGATAGCTTAAAAAACAATTTTCACTTTCTGTTTTTACTGTCTTTGCCTGTGGTTGTTACAGTTAAATAGTGTAGTTTTAGCCTGCCTGTAATTGCATATTTAATCACCTGTGTTGTGTTTTAAACTTGTGGTTTTCCTTGCTCATGATTGCCTCCATTTAGCGTGTTCAATTGTGGGATTTGCAGTCCAACCTCTTTAGTTTGTCCCTCTCATTCCTTGGTGACAATTCTGTTTTAACTCCAAATTTCTCCTTTTCTCTGTGCTAAGACCAGTATGTTAAAACAGTGCACTCCCAGCCACCATTTTGTGTTCACAAGCCGATGAGACCAGCCACCCTGCCCCCCCCCCCCCCCAGCAACAGGGATTTTCTACACCAGAGGGTGCTTCTGTGAGCTGTTTAAACTGCATTTACTAGGGCCTGTGCACTTTGTTTTTTGGCCAGCAGAGGGAGTAAATTTGTATTCAAACTTTATTGTTAGATTTCAAGTTAGTGACGCCCTTACCTGCTGAAGTCCAAAGTGTGGATTGAGCCTGTCTGTCTCCTAGGAGATTCTGAACAGGAGAAGCAGCTGCCCAGCCCCCACCTCCAGGCCAGCAGACCATTGGCTATTCAGCTACCAGGCACTTCTGGGCCCTCCTCTCACACTTGCCCAGGCCCCTTAAGGCCTTGCTGGGTGCACCCCAAATCCTTCTCCTCCATCTTGTGAGGGGCAGCCTACCCGTGCCCCAGATTGCAGTGAGTAGAGTCCAGGAAGTGGTAAGGAGACAGACTAGTGCTGTCTCTTCCCAAGACAAAAAATTGTTTAAAAAACGATTTTCACTTTCTGTTTTTACTGTCTTTGCCTGTGGTTGTTACAGTTAAAAATTGCAGTTTTTGCCTACCTGCAATTGCATATTTGATCACCTGTGTTGCATTTTAAACTTGTGGTTTTCCCTGCTCATGATTGCCTTCATTTAGCGTGTTGACTTGTGGGATTTGCAGTCCAACCTCTGTAGTTTGTCCCTCTCATTCCTTGGTGACAATTCTGTTTTCCCTCCAAATTTCACATTTGCTCTGTGCTAAGACCAGTATGTTAAAACAGTGCACTCCCAGCCACCATTTTGTGTTCACAAGCCAGTGCGACCAGCCCCCTGCCTCCCCCCGCAGCAACAGGGATTTTCTACATCAGAGGGTGCTTCTGTGAGCTGTTTAAACTCTATTTACTGGGGCCTGTGCACTTTGTTTTTTGGCCAGCAGAGGGAGTAAACTTGCATTCAAACATTATTGTTAGATTTCAAGTTAGTGAAGCCCTTACATGCTGAAGTCCAAAGTGTGGATTGAGCCTGTCTGTCTCCTAGGAGATTCTGAACAGGAGAAGAAGCTGCCCAGTCCCCAGGCCAGCAAACCACTGCCTATTCAGCTACCAGGCAAGTCTGAACCCTCCTCTCACACCTGCCCTGGCCTCTTAATGCCTTGCTGGGTGCAGTCCAAATCATTCTCCTCCAGCTTGTGAGTTGCAGCCTACCTGTGCCCCAGATTGCAAAGTGTGGATTGAGCCTGTCTGTCTCCTAGGAGATTCGGAACAGGAGAAGAAGCTTCCAACTCCCTGGCCAGCAAACCTTGTCTGAGGTCGCTGGAACCTTATATGGTCTGCTACTAGTTGGTACATGTCTACACTGATTGGTGGTTGTATCTGGTGTTTCTATTGGATTAGGGTTAATGTCCTCATTGGTTGGGTGTATGAGGGTTCTGATTGGTTTCTGGGTCTTTGATTCAATCATTGTAGGGTTGGGACTAGGGCTAGGGTGAAGATTACTATTGGAAGTAGGGACTAGGGTTTCCTATGTTATTGGTTGTTGGGAGTAGGGTGGGACTAGGGCTATGGTTAGACCTTTAATTGAAAGTAGCGATTAGGGCTTCTGGTGTGATTGGTTGCTGGACTAGGTGTGGGACTTAGAGTAGGGTTAGGATTTCTATTGGAAGTAGGGACTAGGGATACCGGTGCCATTGGTTGCATGGACTTTTTTGGGACTACTGGTAGGGCTAGGGCCTTTATTGGATGTAGAGATCAGGGTTTTTGAACTGATTGGGTGCTTGGACTAGGGCTAAGATTGGCTGTAATGTCCTGGTCTCCTATTGGTTCTAGATTTTAGGACTAGTGTTGTGATTGAATAATGTTAGGGCTAGGGTTCCCATTGGCTGAATGGGTCACCTGATTACTAGGGCTATAAAAAAGGCCAGGGTTAAGGCGTCTCAGCCTGGGCGTCGAGGCTAAGGGCAGAGAGGACAAGGGCAGTTGCCTGTTTGAGCCTGTTAAGGGCAGAGAGGACAAGGGCAGTTGCCTGTTTGAGCCTGTTAAGGGCGGAGAGGACAAGGGCAGTTGCCTGTTTGAGCCTGTTCAAGACTGGTCAGGACCAGGGCCTGAAATGCTGCCCTTTTTCTCATTTAGCAATACCCAGTCCACACCATCCACATCCACAAACAGAGCAACACACTCACACCAAATGTACACCATGCACAACACTATGCACAGATTAATGTACCAGCATGCACTACGAACCCAACCAAACCACATCTACACACCCTACTATCCCAACTACCACACATATCCACCATCAACTACAAACAGTACACAACTCTATCCTATACCACTAACCAATACACTCATCACTAACACAACGCCAATCAACAGCATACAAAACTCTCCCTGCTGTAATTACATCTAACAGACCACCTTTTATCACTAACAAACCTACAATCATCCTTCCATCTTTTGTCCAACAAACACCTTCCTCTCCCTTCTACCATAATAACACTAACGCACAACACACACACTGCTCACCACCACACTTTGTAACTCTTGCAACAAACCAGTCTAAGATTAACACTCTCACCTCTACTTCATTCCCTCCTACACACAACATACACTCTACTCATAAACACATCTCCACCCCCTCTACGTCACAACCTCCACTCACAAACAATACCACACAACCAAATCCACTGCATGAAACATATACATCAGCACCCTTTTTTCACTACTCCTCAAAAGCAAAACATATCACACACACACCAGCACAACAAGATCTTCAAAGCTCAACACCCCATAATACTTACCATCACAAAATACAAACATATACCCATCTTTCAAACCACACAAAGGAACAAACTCCAATGGCAAGCTTTCACTCTTCCACCACACCTAACACAGATACAGCAATACAGCACCTCTCTTCTAACCGCTGTCATCCGTTGGACAATTTAGAACATTACTACATGACCCAAATGCTGCACCACCTCTCATGACTCATACACCTTCTGCCATAAACACACGCAAAAAATATAAGCAACATGCCACACCTCACAACTTTGCGTCCCCCTATCTACTTCACAACAATGTTACACAACAAAAGCAACACAGCACTCCAACTCACTCTCAAACACCATCTCCAACACATACACATGCAGACCCATCATAATGCCTTCTTAGCATGCTGGATGAGGTACATGATACAGAACAGCTACACGATTGCTATCCTAATACAGTTAATACCAGCACTAAAAACACACCTGATACAAACCCACACAATACTGATCACTCTTCTACCAAACAGCGTCCCACTATCACCAAAGGCCACTCACTAAACTGTCTACTAATAAATGCTCGATCCCTCTCTAAAAACAAGCATCGCATCTATGACCTTCTCACCGATGCAAAACCAGACATACTATTCATAACGGAATCATGGTTGGGAGAAGATATGGCTCCATTCCTGCATGAAGCCATTCCTCTAGGCTATCAAATAATCACCCAAAATCATATAGCCAAAAAAGGAGGGGGTCTAGTTGTATTCAGGCAAACAATACATATCACTAAAATTGACAACATCTCTATAAAAAATCGTGAGGCTCTTCTAACAAGATGCAATCCTACACCGTCTTCCTCCTGTAACTTAATGCTCCTTTACAGACCTCCACATAGCAAGGCAACATTCCCAGATGCACTTCTAGACATAGTTTCAAACCTGCTAACAATACACTCCAACCTGTGCGTTCTGGGTGACCTTAACATTTGGTTTGATAAACCCAATATGACCCATCCAAAAACTATAATCACCGGCCTAGATGCATTGAACCTGCATCAGATTGTCCACAATCTGACACACACCGCTGGACATATCCTAGATGTCATTTTTGCTAATACTGAACTAGTTACCTTTCAAACTATAACTCCAGTCATATGGTGAGACCACCACTTGCTTGCCTTCCAACATAAAACATCGCTAAGCGACTCACCTAAAACTACCTTACATCCATCCACCTATCGGCCGTGGAACAAACTCAATGTGGAACACTTGGAAACACAACTAACATCCAGTACAAATCTGGAAACCGTAAATTCTGTTCAAAATCTATACCTCTCAAAACCACACAACAGAACCAAAGAAAAAAAGTGCCTTGAAGAAACATAGAAATAAAAGACATAAAACAACAAATTAGAAACTGCAACGTACCTGGCTCAAAAAAAGAAGCCAAACAAGACAAACTTCATCTACAGAAAATTAACAGATTATGCAAGTCTGCTATCAAAAAAGCTAAGAAAAGGTACTATTCAGACAGAACTCAAAACGCTAAATGTGCAAATAAAGAATTCGATAAAATACTCAATGAATTTCACAAACCAAATTGCCTAGAAAGAAATTCATCCTGTTACTCAAAATTTTACAGACAAAGTGGCAAATTATTACACGGACAAAGCAAACACGTTGGAATCGTACTTAAAACAGAAACGAAGCACCAGCACTAACCCTTGTACAAAACAACAATCCAAGAATGCTCTAATCAAGCCTCTTTGTTCCTTCCAACACATCTCTCATGATGAATTTATGGACCTAGTCAAGCAGGCCTGCTGGCAGCCCTTCTGACCACTGTCTGGCACAAACTTTCAAGACAATTCTTTTCACAACCTCTGCTGCCACTCCAGTAAGAAGAATCATCAACAATTCCTTAACTACTGGAATATTTCCAGAAGAACTCAAAAAGTCATACATGTGTCCTTTACTGAAGAAAACAAACTTGGACCCGCTGAACCCTGACAACTACAGACACATTACAAATTGACCGTTCCTGGGCAAACTGATAGAAAGAGCAGCGTTCGCCCAGTTGTCACAATTCATTGAAGAGTATGACATACTTTCAGACTTCCAAACAGGATTCCGTCCGTGAAGAGGCACTGAATCTGCCCTCCTTGCCATCTGGGATGACCTAAAGAATACAGTTGACCGCAACGGGGTTGCTGCGCTACTCCTCTTGGACCTCTCAGCTGCCTTTGACAAGGTTGACCATGACACTCTGAAACAAAGACTCTATGAAGCCGGCATAGAGGGAACTGCTCTAGACTGGATCGCGTCCTACCTTCGAAACAGAATTAATGTCATCCATACCACACCTTTCTCGTCCAAACCATACTCCACAAAAGCAGGGGTCCCTCAAGGTTCTATCATCTCGCCCATGCTTTTCAACATCTACATGAAGTCATTACCAGTACTGATCAATACATTTCACCTTATGTGCTATAACTATGCAGATGACATGCAAATACTCCTTCAACTGGAATGCCCCAAAGACATTGGAAAATCACCAATTTTCAGCTGTCTCAGAGCCGTGGATCAGTGGATGACCTGGAGCCATCTCAAATTGAATGCTTCAAAAACTGAAATACTCACACGTGGCGATTGTAAACATTACAACCCGCTTGCGGCATGGCCTGATGAACTGGGATCACTGCCTAAAGTATTGAAGGAAGTAGGAAACATCTGAATGACCATGGACTCCAAGCTGTCGATAAATGCCCAAGTGGATAAACTAGCAAGATCAAGCTTTGCAACTATAAAAATGCTGCAACACATTTTCCCTCATTTGGGATTTCCACACAAGGTTCAAGCTACCATCTCCCTTGTTCTGTCCAAACTCGATTACGCCAATAGCCTCTACCACGGATCACCTTTAACGACCATGAAAAGACTACAACGGATTCAGTACTCGGCTGCCAGTCTTCTCTTGCATATCAAACCGCGAGACCACATCTCCCCTGCCTTGAAAGCCCTGCATTGGTTACCGTTTGCCAGAAGATCCACGTTCAAGCTGCTTTGTATCACCCACAAAGCAATACATGGAATGGGACCATTCTTCATCAGGAATATAATCACCAAACACATTCAACAAAGGAACCTCCGCTCTAAAGGAGTATCTCGCCTCAAAATCCCACCATACAAGAAAAAAAACGTGGGTGGCACATCCTTCTCTGTTCAAGCAGCCAAACCATGGAACTATTTACCCCCTAACATAAGGTCCACCGACAACTACCTTATCTTCGGAAAATTAATCAAGATTTGCCTCTTCCCCACATAAGCACCATACGCAAACAGAAATTTACAGCATATCCCTCTGTATACAAGCATTTTTTTTCACTATAGATATGTACCTATCTTTGTGTACTACTTTGTATAAACATGTAAAATAATTATGTTGTTGAGAGAAAAAAATAATAATAATAATAATAAAATAAAAATAATCTTTGGTCTACATGTACATACTTCCATTTTGCATCTATGTACATTTCATGTACTTGGATCTGTGTGTCTGTTACTTTTCTCCTGAAAAAGCATATCCAATGCACTACCCTATTTCTCATCCTGTGCCTCTATCAATATCTTTATTCTACATATACTTACCTCCTTTATGTATCTATTTACTTTCAATGTAATTATGGATCTATATATATATCACTGTTTTCTAATTTAGCATTTCCAGTGCACTACCCTATTTCTCAGCCTATACTTTGCTCAATATATCTTCTAGCCCAACTTTCTGACTCATCTCAAACTTCTTCTACTACTCCTTCCAATGCACTACCCTGTCTCCCATCCTATACATCTATCAATAAATCCTCTACATCCACTCTCTCATTTATCCAAAACCCCATAACACTACTCTGATTGTCAAAATAACCCTTTCTAGACTCTCTCCTACTCTACCCCTCCTTGCATCATCTGACACCTCTTTTACTATACCGATCCCCTTAAACAAAGCTTTCTAAACTCTTCCCTCTGAGTCCTCCCTCCAAAACTCATTTTTTACTCATCCAAGAGCCTCCTCCTACTGCCAAGACCTAAAAAAAATCCTTCACTCTTTTATCCCTCCACTATCCTTTTCAATCAAAATTAACAGACTAACATGTTCACTTCTCAAATTCCATATTAAACTATACTAATATACTACCCAAATAACTGAATAACATATCCACTACTCAAATTACTTCATATTTTTTTACTATACTAATTTTCAACAGTAATCCTTTAGGGAATCCGGAGTGGCGTGCTACTCGCCAGAAAAGCACTTCAACACCCATCAGGGGTCACAAGTGCTATATGAATGCAAATCTGTCTTGCCCTTTTATCCCTCCGCTATCCTTCTCACTCCAAGTAACTGACTAATATCCACTACTGAAATTACCTCATATTTCACCATATTAATTCACCACTAATCCTTTGTAGGCTTCCTGAATAGCTTGCGTCAATAAGCGCTATATAAATACAAACCTTTGTCCTCCTCTATCCGTCTGCTATAATTCCAAATCCAATTAACTTGACTAACCTATCCACCACTTAAAATGTACTTGCATGTTTCACTATACTAATTAAACACTAATCCTCTACGGGTTCCGGAGTAGCGTGCTACTCGCCGAAAAAGCGATTTGACGCCTCATCAGGGGTAGTAAGCGCTATATAAATGCAATTACAATACAATACAATTTACAATTGTATTGGATTCAGTCTCAGGCAGAAGACTTATGACCTGTTTTTCCACGCTGGTTTACCTAAACTGCATGTGGCATTTAAAAGGGGTGCAGCCAAGGGTGTCAATTGTGAAGGTAAGGGGCAGTGGGTAACGCTGCACCTCCATGCTGCAGCTTGCATTCTAATGAGACTGACTCAGTTCTTATTTGCTATGACTCGAGTAGAAGGCTACAGCCTTATTCAGCTAAACATGAGGATTACCAGACAGCACCATAGAAATCCTTTAGGGATCGCCAGGGGTCGCAACTATGACCCCTGGCTTGCCCCTTGTAACCCCTGGCACTGCATTTGCGAACCATGGTCTCAGAGGTGCCAAAATCAGTGCCAGGAACACAGGGAAAGGTCATCCTGGGCAGCTTGTCCTAATGGACATCAGTAGGGACGCCAATCTCGTTGTATTTTTTAATTTGTTTTATTATACTAATAGTGACTAATAGAATATTACATTCAAAACCTTTTCAAATGCATGCAGGTGAGTACATTTACGTGAGAGTGTGCATGTGTGTGTTAGTGAACATAAAGGTCAAATGGCATTTGATGTCACTTCAGCTACCCATTTTCAATATAGTAAAATCGTTTACAGCTCCTAAGGCAGTGAGCAAGGATGCACCGCTATCAGCAGAGTATACGAGCCAGGTGGCCCCTTCCTTTTATGAAAAGATAACGACTATCCAGCAGTCATTCTCCCCGGTGGTGGGGGAGGATACTTCCTCTCCTCACACCCAGGTGGGAAGCAACACTTGACCCCTTCCCCCCACTGCACTCTCACAACGCCCACCACTGTTACAGATCCCGGCCATCAAACTTGAGGATTCACTCACATATCTTTTGGGCCTCAAGTCGGGTTCACCAGCAGATGCGTGCCCAGCTAAACTGATACCTGCTCTAGCAGCCACCTTAAACTCACCAGCCAATAAGGTACTCAACTCCTCGCTTGAAACAAGCATTGTGCCGACACTCTGGAAGCAGGCAAAAATTGTGCCACTCCTGAAAAAATCGAATGCGGACCCCAACATTCCCACGAACTACAGACTCATCTAAATCCTCCCGGCATTTTCCAAAGTATTGGAGAAACTTGTTAACAAAGTACTCATGGAGTATGCAGAGAATTACAATCTTCTCCACCCCATGCAATCCGGCTTTAGGGCCAATTACAGCACTGAGACAGCCCTACTAGAGGTGACGGAACATCTCAGAGACAAGCTGGATCATGGGGGCAGCGCCTCTCTTATCCTACTCGATCTGTCTGCTGCATTTAACACGGTGCCCCATGGGATGCTCCTTGACAGACTGAGGAACATTGTGGGGAGGGAACTAGTCTGGATTACATCTTTTTTGGAGGACTGAGAACAGGTCATCTGGATCCCCCTGTTTTCAGCCTCAAATGCCCAACATGCAGGTTGCAGTCCCTCAAGTAGCCTCACTAAGTCCAACTCTTTTTAATCTTATGTCACCCCTAGCATCATTGGCAGAGGCACAGGGCGCCAAAATAATTTCTTATGCTGACCATATGCAGCTAATTTTCACATGTGACAAAGGCACTGACTTCAATCGGGAGGCAATTAAATCCTGCCTCACAAAGGTTTTTAGATGAAGGAGAACCAGCTCAAGTGCAATCCCGACACAACTGAGATTGTCTTTTTCTGCCAACCCACTGTGTTCAATTGGAGCCAGTGGTGACCCACAAGATTCTCCCCCCCCCAGTACTGCCCAATTTACAGTAAAAAACCTGGGTATCTACATCGATAATGAGCTCTCGATGTGGTCCCAGGTTCATGCCCTTGTGGAAATATGTTTTGACTTACTGAGGATGCTGAAGAAATTCCTTCCACTTCTCCCCACAAATTCCAGGAAGACAGTGGTGCAGGCACTGGTCACGTCCATATTAGACTATGCCATTGTCCTCTACCGGGGACTCCTGGACTACCTTCTTCAGCGCTTTCAGGAAGTACAAAATTCAGCAGCTAGGGCGAATCTCAGACTGAAACCAGGTCGCATATAACCCCTCATCTTAAGTCTTTACATTGGCTTCCAGTGAGAGAACGGAAAAAATTCAAGGCCATTTTAATTTTCTTCAAAGCTTTCCATGGCATGGGCACCTCTACCTTAAAAAACGATCCAGCCGATACACACCTAATAGAGTACTCAGATCATCCTCTGGCGAGCTGGCCTGCATCCCCACAAGTCTGGTTCGTAGAGGTGGTAGGTCTCTCGGCTTCCTAGGATCCCAAGCTTGGAACAAACTGGTGACAGCTTTGAGAGCATCAACAGTTCCCTGTCACTTCAAAAAACAGTTGAAAACATGGCTTTTTAAGATCAAAGCCTCTTAGTAGGGCAGCTTCAAGTGAACTGTTAGTGCCAGGACACTCCTGCTGGAGTAGCTGTGTGCTCTATAAGTACCGGTCATTCATTCATTTGTTGCCTTTTGGTGAATTGACGTTCATGGACAACACTGCTCTAGCGTTAACACAACAATGCAAATGGTCTAGTGCAGCTGGTAGGACTGGAGGACCCATGTGGCCCTTCTGACGAGCTAAGAGGGATGGTTGCCTGGTACACTGCTCCTATGACCCTGCGGACCTCTGTGAGAAGGAGTGACATATAGCCTCCTCCAGCCCAAAACACTCTTACTTCAATAGTTGCACAAGAACTTTGCTTTGAGAGTTTAAGTCCAATATTTTATAGAATATGTTAACTAAGTAATGTTTTCAAAGTATTGAGTCACGGCAATGACCGACTTTTTTCCTGTTCTCTCACTTTCCTATAAATAGAGAAATATTAAATTGTCTTCAGTCCTACTGTACTACAACATACATATTTACGGAGGGCACTGATACAACACCACCGACAGGTTATTCAAAATGACAGACGTTGCTGCATATAATGTATGCTGTTCAAAACATATCCCAGATAGACATCGATAGAGACAATGACGACGTTTTCAGTCTTCACTAAAATACTATCCATGCCAGGAGACTCGATCTCCCATAAGAGCTTTTGTTTTTCCGAGATGTTGCCCGGAATCATAACAAAAAGAGTGGCGACACAGAAAGAGAACAATAGTGTGAATGGCGGCCATCTTAGAAAGAGCGTCTGATACTCAATTTTCATAATGAATGATTATAAATGACAGAAGAGCTGAGAGACAGGAAATAAACTGCGACGAGAGTTGTAGATGTGGGCCACCTAATGCTGGTATTATGTGACAGTCTACACTGGCAAGCTTGGATATAATCGTCACCTGCTCAACTATAACTATGAACTGAACAAATTGCCAGCTTATTGTCCATGTTCTCTGCTTTGCCCACTTATCTATCCATAAATAAGGCCCGAGAGGGGGGTCTCTGGGCATCTCCCTTTCCCGTGATACCTCAGAGGGGTTCCCTCTCACAATGCTGCCATCAGCCCGAAAGTCCTGCCCCATCAGGTTGCCTAAAAACGTACCTGGAGGAACTTATACTTGAGGTTCTGTGACGATTTGAACCCGTGTTTTCAACATTGTCGTAAACTCATAATTCTGGTACCAGTGAACCGCAAATGATCCATTTAGTGTATCCTGGTGTTTTCGCTATGCTACGAGCAAGAGCACTCCTGCTATAACCACATTTCTGATACACCGATGGCATCCATTTTAGATTATGGCATCCATCTTGTATTCTTGCCCTCACATAGTCAATGGACACACAGTGACCTCTGATCTATTCATTTCACTTAAGGACACGTAGGTTTTAGCCGGCGATTCACCTTGCCAGTGACACGTGCACCTTAGGACAGAAACGCTGTGGCCGCATGACTCGGCAAAAAGCTGCCTCCTCTGCCCGAGGCCAGCCCTGCTATACTGGTTCTCGTGCTCGTTGGCCTGATCATGATTAGGTGGCTGAAGCCGGTAGCCTTGCCCATTTACGACCCACAAACATCTCTTATCCTGTTTTTCTATCTTCTACACCTGGCTCTGCTCCTTTCCTTCTGGGCCTTTATTAGGGGGAGGTAACGAAATTTACGATGAGGCGGTCCGGCTCTTGAATGAAAAGATGACATGGGATTATGATCGAACAGTGGGAACCTCTCATTCGTAATGTTTTGACATCAGAAATTGTTGACGATTCCTGTTGAACGCCAACTATTTATTGTTTAGGACATAAAGTTTAAGAAACGCACTAGTATGTGGAGAATGTTGCCCCCAGCTAAAAAACTTGTATTTAAGGAACAACCAACTTAGTGCAATTTGAACAGGCTCCTAGAATCTGCCCGTGTGTAGTTTCTGTGACTTCTGTGTCCCTGCAGTAATAAACCTTTGGTCTTTAACGCCACCATCGAGAAGCCCGTGTTTCTGTTTGTTTGTGCACCGAGACAGGTAGAACTCAGGGGTCTTCGGGTGTTGTCCCTGACACCTCTGGACCTTAATAAAAGTCCAGAACTCCAAACTCCATGATTCAAATGCCTAGCTACAGTGAAAACAAGCTGCATTTGAAACAAACAATGACATATTGGCTTTGGCAATTGTTATTACTGTAAAGGTGGGATTTTCTCTCTAGAATCAGAAACGATTTTCTAGAATCCCGCCACAGGTAACTAGACCTTTTTACCTGTCATAGAATGTAGAAGGCAATCTATCTTGACATCCTAACCTCAGTTCAAACCATCTTCATTGCTTTCCCCAAAGAACCACTGACAAAAAGTCACGTTTGAAGATTTATTATAAAGCCAAAAGCAATTGTGTACATAAACACCTCAGTAAAAAATTCAGGAGATATACGGGTACTAATACAAACATAATCCTACGGAAAAGTCTCAGATGACTAAGAAGCAACACAAGTATGATTTCCAAAACCACCAGACTTGCAAGAATTGCTATAATCTGGGTCTTGGTAGGCATGGAAGAAAAGAAGAAATACATCCAGATAAATCTGTCCCTACACTATACTAAGTGACATCCCTACAAGCAGGTTCCCTCCTAACAACGGTGTCAGCCGTGGTGACTTCCAAAGAAGTTCACTCACTTCGTTCGGACTTAGTCTATGAACTCATCTTCGCATAGCAACGCTCTCTGCCTATCCAGCATCTTTCTTCGCCCTCTTGCGCTTCTGCTCTGATCTCCTGCCGGGGTGCTGTCCCTAATACAAAATCCACAATGAGGGCGACACGCCCCGAGGGACGCCCCCCTCTAAGCATTAATTTTCAAAGTATCTTCATTACGACATCTTCATCCTTGTTCGTTGAAAAACGGCCTTGGGTCCCAGAGTCGTCTTCTCTTGAAGTTGCTTCCCTAAAATTCCGCAGCCACTCCTCCATGTCTAGAACTAACATCCTAAAAATCATATACAATGGGCCCTTCTCTACTATCTCTAGTTAGCCTTGCACCTGCAAAGGAACGCACATAAATCGATTCGCAGCCCCATGCTACTTGCAATTAATTCTCTAAAACAACCTTCCAGGAAAAGTATTTCCATGATTTAATGTGATATAAAACAGTCCTAGTTTGGCCTACACGGCCTTCCTCCCCACCTGGGCCTCTGCACGTTTCGAGATGTCAACCCCCAACATTGGCAAACATTTTCGTTCATTAGGACTACATCATTATAGAAAAGGAATACATTCTTTAACTTAAACACTTCTATGTCGTTACATGGATACAATAGTAAATTTCTAAACATGCATTCAAATACATCAATGCCTATTTGAGCATCCTCTAACTGAATTAGTATTACACTCCAATGCATTTCTAAGTTAACATGACATTAGTATTTCAAAGAAAACACTTTACGTTACAGCTATGTAAATTCTGGTACATGGTTTCACAGCTCCGTGTCATTTTCAAACATGATTATAAACCTCTATATATGCGGGTGCGGATTACTTGTGATTATGATGCACCCCTACAATTTCTAACACAGTTTTGCGCTCTCTCAGTCCCCCCTTTGATGACCTGTGTCATCACCATCATCCTACATTCCTTAGGGGAGGGATCAATCTATACAGCACTTGTTGCAACATTCCCTCGCCTGAGCATTTCCAATGCCCTTAAACTTCGATATTGATTGTCCTGCAAATCCTCCATTCTCTGTTCTTGTACCCTCATCGATCTAGCCACCCTATTGGATCTACAGCATCTGTACAATCTCAACAGACCCCACAATCCAATCACACATGCCACTATGATGATAAGGGGCTCCAGTATGTATTCAAGAAAACTCCTTCCCAGGTTTGCAAACCAACTTCCAACACTTCCAAACCCCTTGCCAAGCTTCTCCCATGTATTTTCTTGCGTCAAATCGTTAATCTCATAGTGGATTGCAGTAATGTTGCATATATATTTCTTCAGATCTTTAGAATTGTCTGGAATATACGTGCAACATTCCTGAACCTTTAAAAGTTTACAGACTCCGCCCTCTTTTGCTAATAGGACGTCTAAGGCAAGGCGGTTTTGTAAAACCATCGCCCGTATCGACAACATCTCACCATGGATCAACACCAGTGATTTTGCCGTACTCATCGATAATTCATCCACCACTGTTGCTAATCTCCGTATCTTCACGTCATTTAAAATCACTCCCAACATTGGTATCGCAGCTCCAAACACATCTCCCACTATTGCACCAGCACTTTCTCCTCTCTTCACCCTTGTCAATTTGCCACCCTCCACCTGATCAAAATCCTCAGTGTGATATATCTTAGGAAAGATAATCGCCAGGTAACATGTTCCATACCACTTATCCGGCAACCTCACGTACGCATTTCTTCCACAAACAAAATACACCGTAGGGATCACTTGCACCACGCTCTTCAGGAAATCCTTGGTGTAATATTCTGTTTTGAAAGTGTGTTCACAAGTTGTCTCACCCACATACACGTTTTCGTAATACGTCTTTGGCCTATGCAAACACAACTTCCCTTTCTGTACCACATCCAAGGCTATCGGACCATAGCTTCCCTTTTACTTATGTCCAAGCTCCTCATCCCTCCAATCTACCTTGCCCTGACCTGACGTCTGTAACTGCTTTTGTTTCTGATATCTATCTTCAACCTGTTCTACGAACTTCTTCTCTACCTCGGTCAAGGAGCAGGTCAAGTTGTGTCGGTGTGCGTATGAGGTATCTATGGCTTTCGTTGGAATGAAAAAGTATCTAAGTCTATCCTCTGATTTATAATAATCCCACTTGTTCAGGTGCTTATAATTTGGGACTTCCGGTAGCACAGCATCATAATTCGAAAAGAAATATTCAAAATGAGATCTCCCATAAAATATGCTAAGCAGCAAACTACATGAAATTCCATACGTTAATGGCAGGTGATGGTATCTAATACCCTCGTCTACTGAAGCTGGCAATTGCATACACACATAACAATCTTTCGCATCCATCGCATCAATGTACTCATACAACAATTTAGTATACGCGTTCTTCCCAAAGTTTCCTTTGGACAAATCAGCATGTAATCTACGGCTTTCTTCTGCTAGCAAAGCTTTCTCGGCTCCGATGTTTACCTCTTTCTTGCTAGGAGTGGTAGGTGTAGGTGTTCCCTTGACCTCCGCTTCCTGCTCTTGTGGTGCTAAGTAAGAAACTAAAACTACAACAAATATAAAGAAAATCACTAACCCTATGAGTGTGCCTATAATACATTTTGCCCTACAAGTCAGGTTCCCAGCCTCCATGGTCTCAGACAGTATGGTTCGATTCTAGCAGCAACACAAAGTCTCAGCAACACAAAGTCTCTTGTTTGGCTTTATGAATTTTCTCGAACCACACCTAGAAGCACAGATCCCTTTTCAAATCTTCATTTTCCATTTTGTATTCAGGGGACCCTAACCCTTCTCCGTCCTCTAAGGGATGTCCCTAAATTTCTTCTTCTTCCACTCGGCTCAGAATAACTTTTTAGCAGCTATTTACAAAGTCTTTACTGTGCATCGATGATAAGATTTTCTCCAGGTGCACAGAGTACGTAGTCCAAGAGTTCCATGTGAAGGACTATTGATTCATAGGCTGGTATTTCAGGGCCAAATGTAGGAAAAACCAGTCTATTTAAGATCAAATCATTTTTCTTGCTTAGGAGAGGGGGGTTAGGAACAGTGATTGTCAGTAAACCTTCGATTTCCAGTCCAGGTACCAACAGTATCACTTCCAACTTAACATTCGGAGTCGTATCGGTCACAAGCACCGACCTCACCCTCCCGGATCTCAGTACACCTGGCATTTGTCAAAGGGTAGGTCCACTCCGGAGTGGCGTATCTTCTGCAAGGTACTCTCACCCTCCTTGATATTCTCGGACCCTTTTCCTCTGACTCTTGGCTTTCCCCTTCCGGGTCTGATTCTTCAGATACAGGTGCAAGATCTCTTTCAGAGGTCAGCCTCACATTCATCCTTTTCCGTCTTTCAGGCCAACTTGCCTCGGTGCCCTTCACTCCTCTGCTCCTCGTCGGCACAACCTGCTCATCCCTGCCTTCAGCTCTTTCAGAGTTGAGATCACCTTCACAGCAGCTTTCCCATTCAGAGGCAGATTCAGTGTCACTGCCGTCGTGATCTCCCTCAGCTCGGTCAGATGAGTTACCAGCTTCTTCAGACACCCCCACAGCTTGGCTGGTCCCCTCTAGTGGATCTTCCTCCACTGCTGGATTTTCTTCAACGAGAGGAGCTGTTTCTTCCAGGGGCACTGGGACTCTTCGGGTGTGCGAAGCATGCATCCAATTTGGCAGTCCACCGCACTTCACAGCAGTGTTCGTCACCAAGATGACTTGGAACGGACCTCGCCAGCGGACGTCCAGGCAGCTCTTCCTCACGTGCTTCTGCACTAGAACCCAGTCTACGGAGCACAGGTCATGACAAAGGTCTCTAGAAGTCGGGATTTCGGCCGTCTGCACCTGAAGAGACACAGAATGGATGAAGTCAGATAGTCCTTTGCAGTAATCAAGAATCAGATCATCTGTGATATTCAGCAAGGCCGCTGAGGGGACGGACGGCAATCTCATAGCTCTTCCCATCAGCACCTCATGAGGTGAAAGTCCTGTTCTCCTGTCTGGTGTACTACGCATGCTCATTAACACCAACGGTAAAGCATCTGGCCATTTCAAGGACGTGGATGAACACACTTTCGCCATTCATGCCTTAAGTGTCCCATTTATCTGCTCCACTATGCCAGAAGCCTCTGGCCGATAGCTACAATGCAATCTCTGATCAATGTTCAGTGCAGAGCAGAGCGTCTTCACAACTTCACTGTTGAAATGTGTCCCTCTGTCCGATTCCAAAGAGGTCGGGACCCCGAATCTAGGCACTAATTCCCTCAACAATAATTTGGCTACTGTGAGTGTATCGCACCTACGAGTGGGATATGCCTCGACCCATCTGGAGAACACACATACAATTACCAAGACATCTGAGGCTATTACACTTCGGCATCTCTATGAAATCCAGTTGCATTCTGTTGAAAGGCCCTCCAGACCTCCCCACATGACTTAACGTGACTGGTGTCCTCTTCCCAACATTCATCTGTTGACACGTAACACACCTCTGACACACCACTTCTGCAGCCGTTCTGAACTTGGGATTATACCAAGTCTGCCTGAACACTCGTATCATTGCATCTCTTCCCAAATGCACAGAGCCATGTATCTGTCGAGCCATCGGGCTCACTAGTTCATTCGGCAACACAGCTCTCCCATCTGCCGAAATCCACAAATCCAGATCCCCTTTTGTACAGCCAGAAGTCACCCACACTCTTTTCTCGAAGTCTGACGCTTGCTCTTGCATTTTCCTCAATTCATCCCAAGTATCTGCCACTTCAAGTATCATGTTTAGCTTGGTCCCTCTGTGTATTCCCTCGACAACCTGGTCGGTGAATGAGTAAGCCTGTTCGGCACAATAACGTGCCACCTCATCCGCATATCTGTTTCCCAGAGACACAAAATCAGCACCTTTGCTGTGTGCTGTACATTTCACCACTGCAATTTCTGCTGGCCCCTGCAGAGCCTCCAGCAGTAACCTGACAAACTCTCCATTCCTGATAGGGGACCCTGATGATGTCATGTAACCCCTTTGAGACCACAACTGACCGAAGTCGTGAACCACACCAAACCCATATCGGCTGTCGGTGTATATGGTGACTCGAATTTTGTTGGCTGCCAAACAGGCACGCGTCAACGCAACTATCTCAGCCACCTGAACGGAGTGTACTCCTTCTAAACAGGCAGCTTCGATTATTCCATGGATCGTGCAAACGGCAAAAGCCGCTCTTAGCTGTCCAGCATTGTCTCTTATACATGAGCCATCCACAAAGAGAATTTCATCAGGGTCTTCCAAAGGCTCATCGACAATGTCTGGTCTCGGTTTGGTGCACAGTTCAGTCACCTCGAGGCAGTCATGGTCTTCACAATCATCATCTAAGACATTTGGCAATGGCATCAATGTAGCAGGGTTCAAAACTGAGCACCTCTTTAGGGTCACATTCTCTGCAGCAAGTATAACCTGCTCGTAACGTGTGAGCCTGTTGTTAGTCAGGTGCTGCGTTTTGGTCCTTGTCATTAACAATTCTACTGAATGTGGAACGTGCACCACCAATGGATGCCCCATCACAATTCTCTCACATCGCTCAATGCTGACACCTGTTGCAGCAACGGATTTGAGACATCCGGGCAACGCTGCGGCTACTGGGTCTAAAGTAGCCGAGAAATACGCAACTGGTCTACGGGCACCTCCGTGATCTTGGGTCAAAACTGCTAACGCGCAACCCTCTCGCTCGCAGCAGAACAATGAAAACAATTTGGTGTAGTCAGGCATTCCCAGAGCCGGAGCACGACATAAGTCCTCTCTCAACGCTAGGAAAGCCATCATGCAGTCTGTGTCCCATGGTACCGGATTACTCACGTCATTGAGCGTCAGTTTCTGTAAAGGTTTCGCCTTTAGTGAGAAATTTGCAAACCACTGGCGACAGTAGCCAACCATTCCCAGGAACATTCTAACCTCTATTTGTGTGGTAGGCACCATCATTTTCATTATTGCCTCTATTCTGTCTAGGGACACTTTCCTTATTCCCTTCTCTATTCTGTGTCCCAAATACTGTACTTCTGGGAGACAGTATTGTAGCTTGCTGGGAGATACCTTGTGACCATTCTCTGCCAGATGGTTCAACAAAGCGATGGTGTCTATTCTACAGGCATCTTCTGTCTCTGACGCAACAAGGAGGTCGTCTATGTACTGTACAAGAACTGAGTTCTGGGGCAGTACTAGACTTTCAAGATTTCTCTTCAATAATTGATTAAAGATCGATGGACTTTCTGTATACCCCTGTGGGATAAGACACCATGTTAACACACGGTTTTCCAGCTTAAAAGCGAAAAGAAATTGGCTCTCTTCATGTAACGGTATTGAGAAAAATGGCTGACATCGGTCAATCACGGTGAACCACTCAGCCTGTGCTGGAATTTGAAACAATATTACTGATTCGGTACCACTGGACAGCATGGACTTTTCGTAAATCCTGCACAATCCTGAACTTCCCGCTAGGCTTCTGCAAGCCCATGATCGGAGAGTTACACGGACTGCCCATTATCTCCTTTAGGATTCCCTGTCTAATCATGGATTCAATCACAGGTTTTATTCCCGCAATTGTTTCTGGAGTCAGCTTGTACTGGGGTGTTCTTGGAAATTCTGCATTAGGTCTCACTTGTATCCTAACTGGCTCTACACCTTTGATCAGTCCAATCTCTTCTCCTGTAAAGTCCCAAACTTCCTGTCTAACTGTCTCTTTCAAATCCCAGGGGAGTTCCTCCACGGTTAGTGCAGGATACAATTCTATGCACAGACGTGTGTTTGCAACCTTAAAGGTAGCATCATCATCATTCGTCTCTAACTCCACTCCCTTGGGTGTACAATAGATGGTACAATTAAGTTTGCATAATAGGTCTCTTCCTAGCAGACACACAGGACTAGAATCACATACCACAAATTGATGGTTGTCCCTGAAGTTTCCTATTCTTACTGGAACTGGTTCGGTCAGTGGATTTGTCATTTTCCTATTTGCTACTCCCACAACTTGAATGGTCTGTCCGTAAAGAGGTAAGTTAGGGACCACTGCGGACCGTACAGTAGAACAAGTCGCACCCGTGTCCACCAGAAAGGTAGTGGGATGTCCGGCTACATCCGCTTCTACAAAGGGTCCTCTCTGATCTATCTCTAATGCTGCTCCTAAGGTGCACTCTTCCTCTCCATCCAGACACCTTCCTGTCACTGGGTTAAAGGCATAATACTCGTCTCCGTCTATCAGAAGAGGCATCTGTTGGTATATCTTGTTCCCTGCTCCGATCTTCGGTGGCTGGGGAACGGGAGCTCTAGGAGCGTAAGTCCCCCCTTTTGCCACCTTGAGCTTGACTACTGTTGATCTCGGAGCTTGGGGAGCCTGACTCTCCTCTTCCTCCTCCTGTACTTGATTTTCTGGGTTATGAGGACACTCACGCCTCCAGTGCCCGATCTCGTGACACTGATGGCACCTTGTTGTCTTTTTCAGAGTCACCAGGTCTACCCTTGGCCAGGGGCGGATTGGCAAGGCGGGCATTCTGGAATGGGCCGAAGGGCCGGTGCCTCAGTGCCCTCTGTGGGCCGTTTTTTTTCTCCCCTGTCCCAGTCCACAGAGAGTGGACTAGGAAAGGGGAGAAAAAAAACCGGCCCACAGAGTGCACGGAGACAGAGACTGAGAAAATGAAAGCAGCCTCGCTGTGCGGCCAGACAGTGATTGTCAGCTGTGGGCTCTCCTTCACCCCTACCCTGCCAAGCAATCAAGCTGAGGCTGGGCTGGGGAGGGGTGATTGTTTGCAATAATCGGCCTCCCTGGGGGCCAGGTGTTTCTCAGGCCTTTGAGCCATTTGCACCTCGGCCCCCTGGCGCCCATGCAGCCCAGAAACGGTGTTAGTCTTAACACCTCGCCCACAGCCCTTCACATTCAGGGCATAGTGGGCGAGGAAGAATGGGTCTTGCTGTGGGGGCCTGGTGATGTTTGGAATTTTTTTGTTTTATTTATTTATTTATGCGATTTTATATAGCGCGGACTTTACCCGAAGGTGTCAGAGCGCTTCACACTAGGAACAGCAATAATACATGAGGAGAAAATTATAAGTGGACAAATTACAAAAGCAAACGTTAAGTTACATGAATCAAAAGTGACAATAGTGAGCAACCAAAATACAAGAGGAGCAAACGATACATTACAGGAGGAAAAAGAGACATGTATGCAGGTTACAAAAGCGTACAAAATACAAGTGGAGGTAAAATACTGCAATTAATGGCAGACACTCCAGCACAAGAACAAACGTTACGTAGGCAATGGTGGCACTTGTGCAAGTATCTAAAGCAAACAAAAGTGAGAGGTAGCAAACAGTGTGTTACAAGAGAAAAGTGACTTGTGCAAGTTACAAAAGGGTGCCATACACAGGTACAAGAGTAATACTACAGTAAATGGTAAATACTCAAACTGCCAGAATACACTGGGAAGGCACTTCCCATGCACCAGCTTCACCTCAGCCTCCCCCCTGGCTACCTGGGATGACCCAGAAAGCTGTGTTTTGTGCTCCCCTGCCAGGACATTTTCCCAAGGCTTGAGGGTTGATTAATTTACTAATTGCAGGGGCCTTACCTCTGTTCAGGTGCTCCTGAGCTGAAGGTCTGGGGAGGGCTGAGTAGCTTAGTAATAGCAGGGGCTTTGCTGCTTTTCAGGTGCTCCTGTGCTGGAGTTTTTATTTTCACCGCACCGTTATAACCATTCAATGATCCAGAAATCAATAAAAATATACACAAGTTCAATGCGCCCACAGGGAAAGGGGAGAAAGTGCAGGGGAAAGGATACACATTTTTTGATAGTTATACATCACTAGTCAAAGTTTCTCATGTGCATAAATCTACAGATCAAAATCATGAAAGTCATAGATCCCCATATGAGGGGTCAAATGCAGTGTACAAGCATCAAAAACGTTTCAGACAGAAGCTCCTAATCGGCTGTATACATCAGGCTATCCTTAGGAGTTCAAGATTGTAGATAAAAGTCTACGTTTCGACCCAGAAAATGTAGGACAGTAGATCCTTACTACGCGGGTCTTCGTCAGGACGTGAGGGGAGGGTGGAGGGTAAGGTGGGGCTGTTTCCTGGTGAGAAGTCAAAAGGCGGCTTGAAAAAGCGTGGTCCGTGACATTGCTGTGGCTTTATTTGTAGCGATTGCTGTCCGTATCTCTGCATTAAAGCATGATCAGATTCGAAGAGTCGATCTTTATTGTAGCTCCTCCGTCGTAACGGGGTTTTATTTGATTCTTAAAGTGAGAGTATCACATCAACAAGTCTTCCTGGTTCTAGCTGACGGGGAGAGACGCTGGCTCGCACGCTCCTTGACCCACATAATCCCTTCGGATATGTTGAATATTCAGATCAACCCACAGTACCTTTGAAATTTTGACAAACCTCTCTACCTGCTTGTACCATTCTACTGGGCTTTCCCTCAATTTTGGAAATGTGTTCGTAAAAGCAGCCAAATCTCCCCTACTCCAGGGTACATGCACATTTCCTCCATGAGCCACTTCCCTCAAAGGGTATGCTTCCGCATGCATCAACCCCGCTCCTGGAGATGTCTCTACAGTGCTCCGTCTAACACTTTTTTTTTGACCACTTTTCCTCCCACTTGTCCAGTTGAACCCATATTCGGATTCCCACTACTATTTCTCTGATGTGGGTTTTTAATCCGATCACTCTCTTCACGTCTACATCTTGGTCTGTATACTGCAACCTATGGCCACCCTGAAACGCCTTTGTCCTGGTCAGATCCACTGAATATTTGTTCGCTAATTCCGTTAGTTTCTCGTGAGCTGCCCTAGCTCGGCGAGTAACATCTTTCGCTACGAACAGCAGTTCATCTGGTTCGTAAAGTTCTATTCTCTCCAAGGGTATTGTACCTTCCACTATCTCTTCTACCTCTGACATGAGTCTTAGCACATCTATTCTCCTTGCCTTTATCACCGCTCTCAATGTGCCATGACTAGAGTTTTCGCTCGGGTCTTTCCCTTTACATTCCTGACTCACCCTTCTGTCTTCCTCAGGGGTGTTATGAGGAACACTGCCTCTCTCCCATCTTTCACAGTCCCACTCTTGTCTTCTCTCTGCAGTTCCAGGGGTAAACGTACCCCTATTTCTTCACTCCCACGGTCCCCGTCCTGTCTGCTTCCATTAGACCTGCAATGGGATACTTCCCTATTCTCTGAACCCCAATGTCTACAATCGTCTCTTGACCTGTCGCTCTGAGTATCCGCGACTGTCTCCCAAGTCCTCAAATCTGGCCTCAATTCTCTAAACGACCGGGGCCGTGGTCCTCTCAGATCCATCGGTCCTCTTAAGCCCCCTTGCTCCCTAGAAGAATCTGCTGATGCTGCCAAAGGGGTGCTCCTCTCTATAGGTCAGGACCATTGGTTCCACTCATCCGCCACGTTACTTCTATTTTCGCTAACGTTCCTTTCTCTATCTATTTGTGGCAAACTCTCAATCTGTGTCTGTTCTGGGTTGTACACTGACACTATCGGACCTATGGTAACAGGTACCGTAAGGGCATCCGGTAGCCTCTGAGCACTGGCCCCCTCTTCACAGTGTACCTGCTGTACAGTGAATCTTCCCACTACTCTCGCTTCTGGGGTCCGTTGAGGTACCCCCTCACCTTCCACTGAGCCAGCCCTGTTCCCTACCGGGCCCAAGTCGCTCTCTCTTAGGACTCCACCGTCCACTGTCGATGTCTCTCTTCCTGTTGGTGGTAGTGAGCTCCCTTCTATTTCTGGATTATATAGAGGTGGCTGTCCGACAACAGCCTCTCTATCAGACTGTCTTCTGTTTCACTGTCATCATCCTCTGTGCTCTTTTTCTGCGTTTCCCTTTCATTGACCAACAGTGGGTACAACCTATCTCCCTCTATGGTCTGTACTCTCCATCACTTGGCTAGTGCATCCCACCTCGCGTCCTGCACCGCCCTAACTGATCTATTCACTCTTTCCTGTCTCCTATCCCTGTTTTTTTTGTGGGCTGCCCTGATCCATGCATTCAATGCTTCGAACTGTGTTGGCCTAGGCAAGGGTCGCAAAGAAGACATGAAAGCTTTTAGTTGATACAACACCTCTAACCTGAATGTCCCGTACCTAGGGAAAGTCCGTTCCTCGTTCCCCTCAGCCATCTTGCACCAGTTCTCAAGCCACAATATAGTATGTAACCCAACATTCGTAGACATATAATGAGCTGGCGTATCCTCGGGTGGAGCCTCTTCCCCACCCGAGGTTCTAGTTTCTTTTCTCCCGAAAAACAACTTCGCAATCCTTTTAGACATTTCATGATGAAACCCACAACGATTCCTTGTTTACTACGCTCGTTTACTTCACAATGACAATCCACCAATCCCAACGCGGCTTCACTCTAACCGTCCTATCCCAGCGCGGCTCTTTCTGACGTCACTCGCTTCTCGCTAACCGCCCTATCTCAGCGCGGCCCCACACTAACCGTCCTATCCCAGCGCGGCTCTTCCTGACGTCACTCTCCTCCGTTTCGCAGCAGTTCCCCTCCTTTCTCCGCTCGTCTCTCAGTCATGCATGCGTCCCAATCATACAATTTGAAATGATCACTTCCGACCAAGCAACCACTTCACTGACTGTACGTCCACAGTCTGACTGTAATTGTCACCGACTGGCAAATGTCTGTCCGCTTAATGACCAAACAATCGCCTCTCTGATAGGTTTCATCCACACGGTAACTTCCGACCAGCGTCCGTTACCCACGCATTCACACATTCATTCCCCCTATCTCGGTCCTGCGGGCGATCAATTGTACCTCATGATCCCCTTTCAATGGTCGACAATTACTGTAGGTGTTCGATACACCCGAACCACTTAAACTCTCCTTGAGCTTAAGATTTTCACCGGTTGCGCGCGCTCACAACCTGATCTCCTTTCACACTACAGGCACTGAACTCCGCTAGACAACGCAATTACAACAACATAATACACACCGCAATCTAACACGCATGACCCTTTTTATACTCACACTCTTACGACCTGCTGCTTTCTGCCGCACCATCACTCTCCGTCATTTTCCGTGGAACGCCATCTTCCGTCCGCGGTTCTTTGGACGCACATCTCCAGATCTCTATGGGCCTTGGGGAAATCTTAACCTATTCTAGATTACCCTCACTCCAGAAGATAAACCATCCTACTTTGCTACCAACTGTAAAGGTGGGATTTTCTCTCTAGAATCAGAAACGATTTTCTAGAATCCCGCCACAGGTCGACTAGACCTTTTTACCTGTCATAGAGTGTAGAAGGCAATCTATCTTGACATCCTAACCTCAGTTCAAACCATCTTCATTGCTTTCCCCAAAGAACCACTGACAAAAAGTCACGTTTGAAGATTTATTATAAAGCCAAAAGCAATTGTGTATATAAACACCTCAGTAAAAGATTCAGGAGATATACGGGTACTAATACAAACATAATCCTACGGAAAAGTCTCAGACGACTGAGAAGCAACACAAGTATGATTTCCAAAACCACCAGACTTGCAAGAATTGCTATAATCTGGGTCTTGGTCGGCATGGAAGAAATGAAAAAATACATCCAGATAAATCTGTCCCTACACTATACTAAGTGACATCCCTACAAGCAGGTTCCCTCCTAACAATGGTGTCAGCCTTGGTGACTTCCAAAGAAGTTCACTCACTTCGTTCGGACTTAGTCTATGAACTCATCTTCGCATAGCAACGCTCTCTGCCTATCCAGCATCTTTCTTCGCCCTCTTGCGCTTCTGCTCTGATCTCCTGCCGGGGTGCTGTCCCTAATACAAAATCCACAATGAGGGCGGCACACCCCGAGGGACGCCCCCCTCTAAGCATTAATTTTCAAAGTATCTTCATTACGACATCTTCATCCTTGTTCGTTGAAAAACGGCCTTGGGTCCCAGAGTCGTCTTCTCTTGAAGTTGCTTCCCTAAAATTCCGCAGCCACTCCTCCATGTCTAGAACTAACATCCTAACAATCATATACAATGGGCCCTTCTCTACTATCTCTAGTTAGCCTTGCACCTGCAAAGGAACGCACATAAATCGATTCGCAGCCCCATGCTACTTGCAATTAATTCTCTAAAACAACCTTCCAGGAAAAGTATTTCCATGATTTAATGTGATATGAAACATTCCTAGTTTTGCCTACACGGCCTTCCTCCCCACCTGTGCCTCTGCACGTTTCGAGATGTCACCCCCCAACATTGGCAAACATTTTCGTTCATTAGGACTACATCATTATAGAAAAGGAATACATTCTTTAACTTAAACACTTCTATGTCGTTACATGGATACAATAGTACATTTCTAAACATGCATTCAAATACATCAATGCCTATTTGAGCATCCTCTAACTGAATTAGTATTACACTACAATGCATTTCTAAGTTGACATTAGTATTTCAAAGAAAACACTTTACGTTACAGCTATGTAAATTCTGGTACATGGTTTCACAGCTCCGTGTCATTTTCAAACATGATTATAAACCTCTATATATGCGGGTGCGGATTACTTGTGATTATGATGCACCCCTACAATTTCTAACACAGTTTTGCGCTCTCTCATTACCGATGCTCTGGCTGCGACATCGTCAAAAAAAGAGAGAGCAGGGAAAAAAGGCATGATGACACGGCAGTTGCTAGCAGCCACATTATTCTGTATTTGCGTGCATGCATGATGACATAAGAGCGGGCCTGCACAACTGTGCACCTATAGAGTGACCAGGGCATCATTTTCTTTTTTTTATTTACCAATGTAAGATGGCAGGTGCCACTTAGATCATTAAAAAAATGAAATTTCATTCGCCGAAAAAACACTTTTTGGGTAGCAGTGCAGCTCAGTAGCAAATGGCAGTTGTTCGACCCTACAAAATTAAATTAAAACAAATAGTTCAGTGGTGGTGCATGGTGTGGGAGCAATGAAGGAGTGCGTAAAGTAGGCGGCAGACGAGGGAGCAACAAAGGCACGCAAACGAGCTTTCTGGAATGCAGAGTGGCCTGACAGCAATTGGAAGCTACTGGACCCTCCACAAAAAACTAAAATTAAAAAAAGATTTCAAGGACTGTGATGGGCATGGGAGCATTGGAGGAGTGGGTGAGGGGCAGGTGTGGGCGGGTGAAGGTGAAGAAATGGACGGTGGATAATTTGAGATTGAGGAGGTAAGCAGCAAATGAGAAAGAACAAGAAAACACATGCACTCTCATACCTAGCCAATCAAGCTGGCTCTAAATAGCTGGTCGTTTTGAGAGTCCCACAAGCGAGAAAAAAATCACCAAATTGAGAGAGAGCCCTACCTGACAGCGCGTGCAAGGAAACAGCGCACGGAGACCAGCCTAATCAGCAGACCACTCAAACAAGGAGACCGTAATCCCGCCACCAGTCGCGCCGCCGCCTCGGGACTGCAAATCCCGACAGGCACTGCGGCGGCGCGTTCCACGACGCGCCTGAAGCGCCGGGAGGGGCCAATAAAAGCGAAAGCCCTCAGCGTCGCGGGACGCGAGCGGGACGCCCGGGGCGAAGCCCGGGCAAAGGGCGGGCCCTCTGTGGCCCTCAGGGGCCTGAGGCGGCCGGGACGGGCTACCACTCCAAGTCTATTCCCAAACCAGTATCTTTGAAAAGCAAAGGGGCTGATACCACTGTTCGATGATGTCTAAAATAACTAAAACACCGATGGCGACAAGATCTACCAGCAGACTAAAAACAGTGAGTACACCATTGCCCACTATAACCGCAATAGATAAAATGCTCCAAAAAACCATCAATGTCGTGGCGGATGCTATTCAGGACACTGAGAGGAGACTCTCCTTGACACCTAACCTATGCTTTCCTGACCTATCCTCTCATATTACCTATGACGATCAAAATATGGATGACACTATCTCATCCCAGGAGTCTCTACTCACACAATCCTTTTCGGAGTTACCTGGATCACATATTAAAGAAAAACCCTCTAACTCTTTTTCCTTGGAGTTACTAGCTAACAATCAGGATAACAGTATAATGGTCATATCTAACAGCGCAAAAAATGACCTGCAGTCAACCGATATCCCTTTGTTATCGGATGCTGGGACCGAGGAAAATGCCCTACCGGTCATTGTCTTAACAGAACCACAACCACCAACACTACATAAATCGCCAAAGATTAAACGGAAAAAGCCTAGAGCCAAACTCCCTACGAGGAAAACCCACCTACCCTCTAGCAAACCCAAACGATCACTTAAAGATATGTGGCAGAAGAAAGGCATAGTGGAACCCTCTGGACCAAAATACGGGGAAACCCTTCCAACCTCCCCAGATCTATGCGTCTCAGACGGAAAAGCTAAGTCCAATTTGGGAAATCCTGTAGTTAATGAGGAAACAGGACATATTGATAAGAAGAGTACCTTGAGTTTCCCCTTTATGAGAGAAATTGAAACTCTAATTAAAACTCTTCTTCAACCTATTAGTCATCAAATAGATATCATAGAAAAGGCTTTGAGTAAATTTGAGAGGACCCAAAATGATATATCTTCCAGTATCCTTAGATTACTCAACTCAACTAACACGCCCTCTCTCTTTGTCCCTTCATCAACTACACTTAATGTAAAAAATTCCAAAAAAAATGGCAACGCAGTAAAGAACATAGAAAAACAACATAATCCACAACCAAAGTGCCTACCCACAACAGACCAAACAATAAAGTCTCAAACAGTCCCTAAACCCACTGTGAACATAACGACTCCTACAACCAATAAATCAAATAATCAAATAGATGAGGATGACGAGGCCAGTGAGTGGGCTACAGAAGGTCATTCACCTAATACAAACATAGGTGCATCGAAGAACAAGAATTGCACGGCGCCTCCTAAAATTAATACTCAAGAAATAGGAGCTCATCCTACCAAACCTACTACCACAAGTTCACTATTACATATCAACCTTCCTCCACAGGCCAACCCCTACACGATAGTCATGATTGGGGTGCCCAAAGTCGGTGATAACAGGGAGGAAACGCGGGAGGAACTGAGGAATAAAATCATGCAATGGCTTTCCATACATAGGCCCCTCCCTCAAAATATAATAGGAACTATACACCAAGTCAAAAGGGTAGAGTGGGTGGGCACTCGTTTCAAATCCACAGATGGCGACTGCATTGTGGTCACCTTTAAACATCTAGGACCGGCAAAATTCATCGCAGATTGGAGGAGTCTGGGGACAAGTAGCCTGATTAGGACCATGGGATTGAGCTACTTCTATCCAGCCCGCTCAGACTCACGTAGGAACAAAACCAAATATAACTACACTCAAGAAGGATGGCACAAAACACAGCCTAATCTCCAACCTTGGCTGGCCCCTGCTCTACCCAGACCTGATAGCCCAATGGGTTTAGATCTCCATCCATACACTCAACCACGGGGATTTAAAGTATACAACCAGCAACCATTTGAGACAGCTGTACGACAAAGGCACGGTCTTTACCGCGCCTATAACCCTGTTACTGTTCAATTCGAGGAATACGGGTTTCCTACTGCTAATAGATATGATGCTCTTTACAACTACGACCATTTGGACGAGGTTGACTGACTGTCATCTGATCCCTTCCCTGAAACTATTTCTGTTAAAGCAAGGAATCCCTCAGAAAATGATATTATTGCAGTGACAACAGCCACCTCCCATCTAGCCTGCCTAGTAACTTCCACCTCCACAACGAAATCGAGCTACACAGTCAGCCCTCGAGCACACCAAGCTCATGCTCTGTCAGTGACCGAAGTAGGTAGTCCATCTAAGACCATAGCTTTACAATCTAACTCATTACCTGAGAATCCAAGGTCTAAGTTGATGACAGGGACCACCTCAGAACCGCACTCCCTCTCCAACACAAATTCTGATCTCAAATCAGAGCAGATTATTTCAAACCCCATCAAAATTTTGTCTTGGAACATTGCTGGACTGGCCTCTAAAATCGATGATCCATCATGGGTGGCCTTTGTCAGGAAGTACACTATCTTGTGTTTCCAAGAAACCTGGTTGATAAATGGCAACACTTTCATTGAGGGATTCCAAAGTTTCTTTGTTCACGCATCCCCCTCACCTAGCGGCAGGGCAAAGGGGGGCCTGGCAATATTTATCAGTCTGTCCCTTAAAATGCTGATCAATCATGTGCAGTTGGATAGCAGGAGTATCCAGATCGTTACACTCAAAAGGGGGAAAAAAGTTATAACGCTGATTAACTTCTATAACTCTGTTGCAAACCCAAGTGATTGTAATATCGACAACCTTACAAACTGTCTAGCCGAAAATTGGACTAAATTATCACAGGACAAAATACTCCTTGGCGATTTCAATACGCACATTTGCGGTAACCCTCTTCTGACAACCTTGGGATCGTTGGGCTGTGATCTTAAAACAGGTCTTCATTTCACACACTGCCACCGTGGATCAAAATTAAACACCTTAATGGATTCCACGAATATGACTCTGGCACTATCTCTGAAAGAGGACTCTTTCATCTATGAAAATCCCTCCTATAAAGGATCTGAGTCAGGGTCCATCATAGACCATATCCTTCTTTCGGCAGAAGTGGCCCAACTGGTTCTTAAGTTTGATATCCTTATGAGCACTCACAGTGATCATAACCCCTTACATCTTGAGCTTCAATGTGATTCTTCCATACTCCGAAATAATATCAAGGATCCTGGGATACTTAAGCCAGTAAACAACAACCGTCGCTTGAAGTGGAACTTGGTAAATAGTGACAAGCTGTATGAGATAGTCACTAAAGACTGTGAACCTGAACTCAAGCTCTGTGCCACAGACTCTGCCTCACCCGAATGTGTTCTATCTGCCTTTGCAGTGGTGACCAGAAGGATAGAAAAATTTCTGACTGTAACTGCCAAGGGATCAACTGTTCACAACCCACGATGGTTTGATCATGCCTGTTCTTCTGCCAACCGCAAATTAAAGGCTGCTCTCAAAAGTAAACCAAGAAATCTAGCATTGGTGAAGGCCCTCCGAGCAGACTACAAAAATGCAATTGCCTCATGCAAAAAATCCATAAAAATTAAAACATGGGAATCTTTGCTCGACCCCTCTATTTTGGGCAATAGCTCAAAGTTCTGGAAAATAATTAATAAACCTCTTTTTGACGACCCGACCGCTGAGAGTCTCGGCACAGTCATACCAGAGAATGACTGGATCACCCATTTCGGATCTATCTTTAAGAGTGAAGCTCCACAGTCAAAAAAATTACCTCATCTCCCGAAAGCAGCCCTCTACATTTCTCTATTAAAGAAACTGAATTAGGGATTCTTGGTCTTTCTAGCAACAAAGCACCGGGCCCTGACGGTCTTCCACCAGACCTATTCAAATCTAACATCGCCTTATGGGCTCCAATTCTTACGTCTGTCATTAACGCCGGGGTTGAAGTGGGAGCCCCTAAATCCTGGGGAGCATCCACTATCGTCCCGGTTTACAAAAAGGGCGACAGAACAAAAGCCGTCTGCTACAGACCAATTTCACTGATTAACTCAGTAGCGAAGGTAGTGGGAGGGGTTCTTTTAAATCGGCTGAATGCTTGGGCCAAACAAAATAATATAATGACCCCAGCGCAGTATGGATTCAGACCGGGACATGCAACAACTACACAATGTCTGAATCTATACCTGATAAGTGGTAAATACACCCAAGCCAGAGAGGGAACGTTGTATATGGCCTTTATGGACCTCTCCTCGGCCTTCGACTGCGTCGAGAGGAGCAAACTATGGGAAATCCTGCAAAACATGGGTGTGGAAAATAACCTAATCAATTTCCTGGCCGACCTACATAATGACACACGTGCCAATGTCCGGTACACAAAAGACCTGAAAGTTACGAGAGAGTTTAATATTAACCGAGGCGTCAGACAGGGCTGTATTCTAGCACCTTTTCTTTTTAACTTGTACATCAATGGACTTGAGGATCATTTGGTAAAAACTAACACAGATTACCCTCGTATTGGGAAAACAGGGGTGCCGGTCCTACTATATGCGGACGACGCTGTCTTGATATCCAGAACCGCTTTAGGTCTTCAAAAGTTGTTGAGTTCTTTCTTCCAATTCATGACCTCACGCGATCTGAATATTAATAACTCCAAATCTTTTATTATGACGGTCGGAAAAGCCCCCAAAAAACGATATCCCTTTTCAGTCAACGGAGAAAGCATACCGTTAACAAAAACATTTTCATATCTGGGAGTACTATTCGACCACAAACTTTCTTGGGGCCCCGCTATAAATAAAAAGAAAGGCGAGTTATTAAGAACCAACTTCGGGATATTAGACTTTGCACGCAAAATAGGTAACACCCCAGTGTCCGCTATAATGAAATTATATCAGGCTAAAAGTGTAGCGGTGGCATGTTACGGGAGTGAGCTGTGGGGTTTCGCATCAGTAGAAGCTCTGGTAACACTAGAAAATAACTTTTTAAAACAGGTTCTGAGCTTGCCCAAAAGCACCGCAAATTTCTCTGTACATGAGGAACTGGGCACTCCGTACCTAGGAGACAGAATTGCTGCAAACCCATTACTCTGTTGGCTAAACTGTTGGCGCAATGCACTTATACCCTTGACGCACAGCATCCTCGCTGAAGCCCTCACCTGGGAAGGACATCTTAAAATACCCTGGATGAACTATATTAAAAAATGTTGCAAAGACCTGGGTAGATTGGACTTATATTTAACACCACAGCATGCTACAAAGAATGATGTTGATTTTGTAAAAAACACTTTCATGTTAAAGCGACAACTTGCCAGGGAAGACACCGAGATGAAGAAGTCCAGTGTTAGGAATCATATACTAACAAAGACATGTGTGTTCTGTGAACCATACTTAACATGGAACATTACCAGATACGACCGCTTTCTGTTGAGCAGATTTCGATTTGGTCTCTACCACTTGATTTTAGCTGTGCCGAGTGGAGCACATAGAGGTCAAGTGTTGCCAGCTTGCGGCTGCGACAACATGTCTCCGCAAGACCTGGCTCACTTTTTATTTCTATGTCCTTATTATTCAAGTCCAAGACAAATGTTTTTAAAACCCTTGCTTAAAAAGCTGAATTTTGTACAGATTAAGCCTGCACTTTTATATCTTCAGATGCTGCCTGATGACAGTACTTTTTTTATCTGTAAGTTTTTAAAAACAGCCCGGAAGTTCAGATTAAGCATGGAAGGTTGATCACCAGATGACTTGCACTAAACTTGAAATCATGTCTTAAACAGGCATTTTTCATTTTTATTTCATTTTATATTGGCCTATTGCATTTTTAACTTACCGCATTTTTAACTCTCTCGTGAACTGCCAACCCATATAAAATTATGTGTGTTTTTATAAATCTTGCATGAATTGTATAATAATGTATTTTTTGTGCTTTTATGACTGCTTCTCTGACAGTCGAATAAAGGATTTTGACTTGAAAAAAAAAAAGAGTCCCACAAGCTAATTATAAAGATCACACCCTCTGTCACCTTCCCTGGTTGCCATCACCTAACCAGCTTTCACCCAGTCTCACAGGGCCAAAACCCCTCCAACCACTCTAGCTACAGCTGTTTTGCTGACTACACTCTGAAATTGGGTGCAAGCTGAAGAACCCTATCACATACTTCTAATAATCTATTCCTCTCTTTCGTTTTCTAAACATTATGTTTATTGAATTTGTTGCTATTCACCATATATGCAATGAAAGTTTACATCACAATGGTGTCTAATTAGGGCTCGATGCTGTAGGATGAGGGCGTGGTCAAAGCAGCAATAGAGTCGGACATGTAGCCCGGAGCTCCGACGCCGCTCCACTGCTGGTGTGAGCATCCTGAGCAATTTGACTGGCCCTGTGCCCCTATAAAGCTGATTGAGGACCTGAGGGTTTGGAGGTAGTGGCTGTGAGGAGGTACGTTGCCCAAGACAGGCTTGGAGTCAGAGGTTAAGGAGCCGGGCCTAAGCTTCTGTGGCATGATGTTCTCCTCGACCGCTGTTAGCTGACAGCTCAGGGAGCACCAAAGGGCATGGGGGAGCAAGCAGAGCCTGGTGGGACCCGAATATGGGAGACATGGCAGCCACGACCGGGGTGGTGCACTAGGCCAAGCAGTGACGCGGTAGGACATCTTTCGAGACTGCCCAACATCCTGAGGAGGCGCTGTACGGCACGGAGGAGTAAGCAGAGCCCAGCAAGGGAGGTTACAGCCCCAACCAGCGGTACAAAGAGTTGACTGATACGGCTTTGCCCCTTGGAGCTCCTGGTGATTTTCAAAGTGGGCCAGCAGGTGACAGGAAGGTCCCCAGGAGGTGGTGGGGGGGGGAGGGGGGTTCTAGGGGGGGGGGACACACAAACAAAGGTCATTAGTCAAGAGCACTGCTGGAGCCAGCCCAGGCACCTCAAATATGCCCTGCTGTCTCCAGGTGGTGGTAGTCACTGCAGTTCATTTCTTCACAGAGGTGAAGGAGGTGTGTTAATGGCTGGAGAGGCAGGGCCACCTGATGCCGCTGGCACGAGCTGGAGAGCACTCTACTGAAAAGCAGACAGGGCGACCCGACACCGTCCATGGCAGAGAACAAGGGTGACCCCCACTAAATCTGAGGCAGAGACAAAGAGAGACTTGGTGGTCGCAAAGTTATAAAAGGGCCTCCAGAATCCATCAGTGAGCCAGTGGGAAATTATGGATAATGGCCTGGGGTAGCTGGAAAACAAATAGACTGGCTCCAGTAAAGATGTTGAGGTAGTAGACCACCCGAGGGTCACCCTCATGAAAGCGGATGAGGTCATCTGGGTCACCCTCATGAAAGCGGATGAGGTCATCTGACGGGCCACGTGATGGGGGACACCAAGGAGACTCCTGGTAGACTCGGAGGATGAGGGGTGGTGGCTGAGCGGAGTTACTGTGCCCAGTATGGAACATGGATCAGCGGGGCCTGCCACGCTGAGCCCCTAATATACGATTTGGAAATGGTGGTAAGCAATACAAAAAGTTGGGGGGTGACAGGCACCTCAAGCGTTGGGGGTGAGTCACTCAAACTAACACAAAGTGGCAGAGAGGGGGCTTGGGAGGGAACAGCTGAAGGGAGCTTTAGCGACTATATCTATAATGGAGACAAAGTGGTAAACGAGTAAAACTGGAACACTCACATAACTCACAGTCACTGGTATAGATGGGTTCTCAACCACTAGAAAAGGGCACCTCCTTTAGAATCCTTTCCAGGAATGTGAATTGGCTTGATAATTGAAGAGAGGAGTGGTACCGAGTTATGTAACACAACAGGCCCCACATTTGATCCAGCTGCAGGAAACGCACCTGGGGGTTTCCCATTGTGACTAATTGGGGAGGGGCAAATATGATTCTCTAGTGCATGCTGGCTACTCTGTCGGGGCCATGGGGGTTGGAATCCTGATCTGTAGATCAAAACCACTCCACATAATCAACAAGCATTTGCAATGCAATAGGTCTCGCATTAGGAAAGTGTGAGCTATTGGTATTGTAAATGACACATTTATTTAATATGTGTTGGCTTTGAAAATATATAAATTAATAGCATTGTTATTCACAAAGCCAATAGCTTACACTTTCCTAATGCGAGTCCTATTGGCTATGGCAATGCTTGTTGGTAGCAAGCAAGGACAGTGCTGTTGGGGTGCTGAGTGATGTGGTGGTGCCCCTGAGTGATGTGGTGGTGCCCCTGAGTGAACTGGTGGTGCCCCTGAGTGATGTGGTGGTGTCCCCGAGTGATGTGGTGGTGTTCCCGAGTGATGTGGTGGTGCCCCCGAGTGATGTGGTGGTGTCCCCGAGTTATGTGGTGGTGTCCCCGAGTGATTGAGGGTGGAGTTGGAGTTGGAGTTGGAGGGTGGAGTTGGAGTTGGAGAGTGGAGTTTGAGTTGGAGGGTGGAGTTTGAGTTGGAAGGTGGAGTTTGAGTTGGAGGTTGGAGTTGGAGGGTGGAGTTGGAGGGTGGAGTTTGAGGGTGGAGTTGGAGTTGGAGGGTGGAGTTGTTGTTGTAGGGGGGAGTTGGAGGGTGGAGTTGGAGGGTGGAGGTTGGAGTTGGAGGGTGGAGGTTGGAGTTGGAGGGTGGAGTTGGAGTTCGAGGGCGGAGTTTGAGTTAGAGGGTGGAGTTGGAGTTAGAGGGTGGAGTTGGAGGGTGGAGGTTGGAGTTGGAGGGTGGAATTGGAGGGTGGAGGTTGGAGTTAGAGGGTGGAGTTGGAGGGTGGAGTTGGAGTTGGAGGGTGGGGTTTGAGGGTGGAGGGTGGAGCTAGAGTTACTTCATGTTGTTTTGTGCCTGCTTTTGTCCTGGGCTGGACTCCATGTTTACATCAGAACCCTCTGTCATTAACCCCTTCACTGCGGCGGCTATTCCGCCGCAGTGCTAAGGGGGCGGGGCGGCCGCGCGGCGGCCGCATGCTGGTGACGGAACCGCTCCGTCACCAGCGTCGGTTGCGCTGTGCTTATGACGGAGCGGTTCCGTCATGGCCCGCCCCGCTCAATGGAACGCTCAGCGCAGGCGCGGAATTCGCGCCGCGCAGGCGCGGAATTCGCGCCGCGCAGGCGCGGAATTCGCGCCGCGCAGGCGCTCCTAGCGGGCCATGACGGAACCGCTCCGTCATCAGCACAGTGCCACCGCAGCTGATGACGGAGTGGTTCCGTCATCAGCAGGCAAGGGGTTAAATAAATAATACATTTGTATTTTCTTGCACTTCTCATAGAACAATAAGTAAAATCTGCACAGTAGTAGCAAACTGGAAAACCGAGAGAAAAACATATGGAGGAATGAGTTTGTAAATGGGAAGCATTGTTTGGGCTCTTAATTTCATTTTATCAGTAAAATATAATTTAGCCTAGTAGGAAGATTGCTTTTGGGTGGCTCTGCTGGGAGATAGCCGGTGAAGAGTGTAGCTCAATGGAGTCCAACTCTGAGGTGATTCGATGTCCATCACACTCGAGATCCAAAATTAGTGTTCACATTCGAGTTAGTCTTTGAAATGCTGAAGTTGCGCAATCTGGTCACCAGTGTGGTTTATTTATGCAGGAAAGGCGAAAGTAGGGAGTGGAATATTTAGTTTCCCTGCTCCTTTAAATCTTTCACTTTTTCACTAAAAAAGGGTTGCAAAGGATGTGTTTTCTTTTTGCCCATTTGACCTAATGATTAAAAAAAACATTTCTTGTGTGGCTATACACTAAGAATGAAATGGTATCCGATGAAACATTTACTTTAATGAGTATATTTCAATAAGCAACTGTAGTGATTCGTGCAACAACAGTTTAAGCGTAAACTGTAACAGTGAAGCAATGGCTCTCTTAAGGCGCAGTTAAGTGTTGCCTGTGGTATCTGTGTTAAAGTTAGAGAGAGACATTTTTGGTTTCTAAATAATTCTTTCCAAAGACACCGAGAGTGAGATTTTAATTGTAATTGAAACTGAGACATATTACATGACTATGCATGTAATAGTCCATGGCTGAAATATAGAAAAGACCAATTCACCATGTTAGGGAGCCCTGAACTTTCCAATAACCCACCTTCTCTCGCTCTCGCTCACACATACCCCCCCCCCCACACACACACAAAACACACAAGATAAGCACATCCAAATAAACATCATATGTAGAAATAGTTACAGAAGACAGGGAACAGACGTAGCCCCACTGGAAGCCCGCCACGTAAACAGAAGCGCCTGGTGGAGCCAGGGAGGCCCCCTCTGACTATAACCGTGGCATAGAGGCTGCAGCTGTTTATGAAGCCTTAATTCGCTGACCCTCATCTGCAGCAGGCTAAGGCCTGCCTGTGGTCCTAGCTGTCTGATTATCTCTTAGCATCTCCCCCCAAAGATGCCCTTGGTAGAGCCTGGCTGCAAGAGACGGGGCTGTAGTAGCCTCGCCTGGTGAGGACTGTGGGGGCAGAGAGGACAGGCTGGAACAGAGGCAGGGAAGGGGAAAGGAAACAAGAAGGCAGAAGGAGAGGGAGAAAGAAGGCTTAAAGAGTGAGAGGGAAAGAGGGAGCAACAGAACAAGACGCAGAAAGAGGGAATGAAAGAGCAAAGCGGAGGGGGAATGATAGAAAGAGAAAGAGCGAATGAAAGTACAAGCAAAGAGGGAGGGCTCGAGTGAAACAGAATGAAAACCAAAGATGGAACGGAAGAAAGACACAATAAGAGAGAATGATTGAGCGAGACTCGGGCAGGGAATGATGTGAGTCAGATCAAGAGTGATACAGAGCAAGAGGCAGAAGGAATACAATTATAAGGGGAAAGAGTGATCGAAGGGCAAAAGATAACAAGCTCTCGGCATTGCGTGGCAGGGGCGGGGGAGCAGGGGAGCATATGGCGTGTGAGCAATAACGAAAGTAAGAGGGGGAGCAGGAAGTGATGCGTGGCGGGGGGGGCGGGGAAGTAGGGGAGTGGCGTAAAAATTTAACGGCACGGAGATTTATATGACAAAAGGGCCAGTAGAAAGGGATTAAAAAAATGAGCACATAGAAAGAGAAGAGAACACCAGTTCATTGCAGCTTTTAATTAAAATGACTTTTATGAACGCTCTAGGAAAGCAGGCGAGATAAGCGGGAGTGGTAGCCTTTGAAGTCTGATGCGATGATGGGAGGCACAGACGTGACGTGGCTGGTGTGGCGGTGGAGGGCGGGGGAGCAGGAGGAATTCCTTTGAAGACTGATGCCGAGCAGGAAGTGAGGCCGAGCGTGCGCTGGCGAAGTTTCGCGCTTGAATGCCTCACACGCATTGGGCAGAATCCACACTCAAAAACATCTTGGTAGGATTTGCTGGTGGCCCTCTATATGTCTCGCCAGTAATGCGCAAGCGCATTCGCAGGCCGAGACCTAAAAAGAGGGTAGACCTGTCTAGTTGTTAGGAGTGGTGTGCGGCACCCAGAACGGGAAGCATCGGATAGTGGCCTTCTGGTACTTTCCACCCAGCCTCCAGGGGCCTGGACTGGAGGGAATGGGGAAATAGATCGCCAACTGCGCCGAGGCATTGCTACTGGTGGGAGGAGGGGTTGTCCTCAACCCGACCCTTGACTGAGAAATGGCCCGACTGGTGTGGAAGGGTGGACACCCAGGGATGCCCTACAACTTTGTTACTTTTTGAGGGCTCGGGGGCTGGAGAACCTCTGGCTGGTCTCTAACTAACCATGGGCGAATTTTGCGAATCTCGCGTTTGCGAATTTTGTGGATTTGCGAACTCGCAATTCCCAAAATCCGCGAATTCTTGCGATTTTGCGGATTTTTTTTTGTGTTCGCAAGGATTTCTGCCAGTTCGCGAGGGTTTCGTACCAGTTCGCAATTGCGAACTTACATTTCGGCGCGCAACGGTCGCGATTATGTTGTTTCTACGTCTGGTTCATCATCACAGGTTCCCAGCACCCTCTGTTTCACCACTGCAACCCTCTGTTACATCAATGCCACCCTCTGGTTCATCATTACTGTAGATTATGGGGGGGAAAAGCAAGCACGCCAGCCCTGCTTCAACTGAGATGAATTAATTTGGGGTTAGTTTATTAATGTGTCACTGTTTTAAAATTCCAGTCTGGCACCTGCTTCCTTATCTGTAATTTTGCTTTCTGTTGCAGTGCATTTTTTTTCCCCAGGACCTTTGTGGCCTACTTGTAGCTATTGTATGAGCCTGCTGTGAGGGTCAGAGCAGGGTCATACAATTGTTGCAACTAGCAACTGAATTCTGGAGGGGCCCCAGTCAGGAAGCACTACAGGGAATTGTTACTAATGATGAGTTTGAACTCTTGCCCCTGCCGAGTGCTTTCAGTTTTGAAAAACTCGTTTTTCTGCAATTTTGCGGGGTTCGCCGGGGGTGAACACGCGCGAGATCGGATTCGGAAGCCGCAAATTCGTGCGAATATGCAATTTGGTTTTTTTGCGGCGTGTTAGTTGGCAAGGTTTTGTGCGTTTTTGCGAGCCGCTCGTAGCGCAAGGCGCAAAGTTACCCTCGCGGTCATTCAAGGGCGCAGCCATCTTGTTTGCCTGACGTATTTCCGTTTCCGGGCGCGAAGTGTAATCTCGCAAAGTCTGCGGCTTGCCAGTACAGTTTCGCGCGTGTTCGCAAGGAAAATCTCGTGCGAACTTACCCGCGCGGTCGTGAACGGGCGCGGCCATCTTGTTTCTCATTCATTGCTATGGTTCTGGGCATGGTCTTTGTATCCTCTGTCAATCTCTTCCATCCTTTGCTTGTTTGAAGTTTTTTTTATCTATTTTACTTATTATCTATCCCTCTATTTTTCTAGCCCTATATTTTTGTGTTTACTGCTACATTTGGTTAATTTTAAACTACTTTTGTAAACTCTTTTCTTTTCTTCTCTTCCCTATTCTATTTTCTTTATTCCTTTCCGCCCAGACCATGGTGAAGGGAGCCGGGAAGCATCCTGAGAAGGGGAAGGGTCCCGCACCCCGTGTCCGGCTCCCGTGCGGGCGTTTGAGGGGGGAGCTAGTGATGCCACGGGAGATCTTTACCCCGGAGGAGGTGGGCCAACTCGTTTTTTATGTTCAGCGCCGCCTCCCCAGGACCATCTTGGGAGGTGGCAAGATCAGTGCCGGGTACGGGGCCCGGGAGCGCCGGAAGCGGTGGGAGAAGGTGTGCCAGGCCATTTACCACCACTCTCGGGTCTGGCGCACCTACAACCAGGCCACCCACCGCTGGACGGATGTCCTGACCCGTGAGCGAGATCTGCTCGACCTCCTTGGCCTTGAGATCCCCGGGCTTGGTGAGTAGTAGTTGCTATTTCTTTACTACTATGTTTTCTCCTGCTGTGTTATTATATTGCAAATTTTTGTTTTTTACCAAGAGCAATAATGCTGCTCATTACATTGTAGGTAAATTATATTTCAAAATCTTCTGTGCATTTCAGGTACACTGCTCTCCTTCTTCTCAGTAGTGTTGCTACTATGCTTATTTGTTTTAGATTTTGTGTTCATTTCATTGGCCTGTGAAATTATGTATGAGTGTAGTTTAAAGAACTGCGTAATGCTACACACTAAGGTTCAGATTTTTAATTACCGGCGCATCCCTGCAAAGTAGTAGGGATGCGCCAGTAATTGTGCGTCACGCCACCATCACCCATGGTGCGCCGTATTTACAATGCGGCGCACCATGGGCCCAAAACGTCACCAAAGCGTTACGCACCTGTGCCGTAAAGGCGGCGCATTGCTGGAGTTGCGTCGCAACGATGGTGCAGCTCCATCAATGCTCTGGGGTGCCCTATCTCCCCAATGCTGCGTCAAGCCGTACGTGTGCTTCAAGCAGGCGCAGGGTTTGAGTCACGCATCATTGTCCTCAAAGTGACTGATTGAAATCTTGTAGATTTCCCTCAGCCACTTTTAGGATGCGTTCCTGCGCAGGAACGCCCTCCCTTGCGCCGTAACGCCCCCTATTGGCGCAGGGATTTACAATGTGATGCATCTCCCATATGCGTCACGTTGTTAATATACGCCGCACCATTGCGCCTCTTTTGTGCTGTCGCTGCGTCACAAAAGTCACGCAACAATGGAACAAAAGAGCCGCAAGGGGCTTCTAAATCAGCCCCTACAGACTCAAGTCCAGTCCTTCCTTTGTACACATGGCGATAAGAAGAAATAGTGGTGGTGGATTAATAGTTTGAGTATTTTAATGACTGGTTAATGTAGTAGGAAACTTTAGTGTTGTCGCTGATCTTCAATCACGATGGACTTTGGCTGTCACTTTGCGTGCTACGGACTGCTGCCTGCCAATCCTAGGCAAACCTTTTTAGTACTTTGTTTAGTGAGTTACATAGGGTAGTTTCCAATTCGATGGTCCGCAAATCAAGCAATACTAAAGTAATGACGTAGTCGACCACATGAGATTGGTCAATATTATATCCCGTGGAGTCGTTCCCTATTTGCTATTTCGCAAAAATATTTTGTTAGTTCTTTTGAAATGTTTGATTTGGTTGAGAAATATCATCCATGTTTTCTGTTTTTCTTTCTTTCATGTTGTACATCAGCTTCCCCCAGGGGCAAGAGGAGGACACAGGAGGAGGAGGAGGAGGGTGCTGTTGACGATGCAGGCCAGGACCGGGCAGGCGAGGGCTCCTTTGCTGGCCCCAGTAAGTTTTAATTTTAATATAGAGTACTTATTTTTTCCTAGCGTTCCTCATTCGATTTTTTCTAAATCGTCTTTGATCTTCTTGTAGACAGGATCTAAATTCTTATCCTGCCTCGACTATGACTCCGTGTGGTATTACTAGATTATTCATATTAGTCTGTCTATGTAGCTAACTAAGATTGCACATTTGGCATTTCCATTGGACTCCCATTCTAGTCAGCAATAGCTCTATGCACTGAGTGCAGTCCTCTGGGATTGTCCATAATGTCTTTTCAAGTATTCTAAATGTTTATGCTTTGACCATTGCCAACAATAAAAAGGTGAATGACCACCAAGAAAGAATAAGATACTACTTTACTTTTGGTTTGGATAGGAGGACAATCCATTCTACTACTGTTGCAGGGACAAATCTGCACAAACAGAACTATGGACACTAAATAATGCATTGCTTAGCTTATCAATTATAATAGGTGCTGTTAGACTTTCCACATACCTCAGTGATAACAGACTTTGTAGTTGAACCCCCCAATCTCCTTACTGACTAGATAGTGTGGCAGAGTCATTTAGCTCCCAAAGTCACCGATGGCAGAGGCACGGACTCAGGCTTGCAAAAATTCCAAAACCTTTAGCTCATCCACTCTAGTCTGGAGGACCAAAAACCACAGAGTCTATTTAAGTTTAAAAGCTTTATTAAAAGTAAACACATTTATTAAAATAAAGTTTGTCATAAAAGTGAACGTGTAACTGAAAATGGAAAAGTGCTTAGTGCTGACGATTAATTGGACACATTTCTTGTGGTCGAGCCGAGCTCTCACCTGGTTTGAACTTGATCCTGCTCGTGTTCTTAGAAGTCAAGCTTCTGTCTGTTAGGAGAAAAAGTGGGGTGCGTGTTAAAAAGTAAAAAGCAAACATTCATCAGTTGTGCCAAAAAGTGCAGCAAGACAACAGCCTTCCCTGGAAAAAGGGACATTTTTACTCTAGAGTACACAGTCATAAATGATTAAATTGTATACTGTTTTTTTCACATTTCTTTCTTCCTCCTAGACCAAATATTATATAGTAGTGAGTGGTGTATTCTAACATTATTAAATGTACTTTGTAGGTGGAACATCTGGAGACGGGGCCAGCGCGGAGGTGGTGGTGGCATTGGACGAGGAGGACAACTCTGGGGAGGAGGCGGTGCAAGTGCCGGACAAGGACATGCCTGTGAGGGTTCACACGGTGGTGGCGGGCAGAGGTAAGCTATACATTCCTTAGTCATTGAGATTGAAGACTGCAGAGTGTGCTTGTCTGCACGGGTGTATTATAAATAAACCAGGTAGTAGCCTCCTCTAAATGTACTTCGACTTAGCTGTGAAGTTTTTGGCGAGAAGAATCCCAATCAGATCTGAGGTGAACTTGATGGATGGGATGAACGAAAAGCGAAAGAAGGGTGTAAGTAAGTGTGGAAGCACGAGAAATGTAATGATGACTGGCAAAGAAGAATGATATGTGTTTGCTTGGTCCCCGAGGTGGCTGGGAAGGAAAGAAAATGGTATGGTGCATGGCTGGGTGAATGATGAAGCAAGGATGGGTGGAAGGAGAACAGCCTGGGTGGGTGAGACAGAAACTGTATGTGTGCATATACTTTGAATGGATGGATGCCTGGATCATTCATGGTACTATCTGACTCTTAGATAGCATATGTGTATCTAGAGCAGGGGTCTCCAACCGGTCGATCGCGAGCTACCGGTAGCTCGCCGACCCTCTGGGAGTAGCTCGTGCCTCCCATCTAATTACTATGACGTGATTTCACATTTTATTTTGTGTTCCATCATTCTCTTTTAGGCCAATCAGTCCTTGCCCGCCCTCACCCAAACCAGCTGCTCAGATTGGCTGATGTGAGCTTAGCTGGGGCGGGGCGGGCTGAAGAACGTGACGTTCTTCCTGAAGTCATACTCCACCTCTCTTTTTCAGGCTGGCATCGCGCTCCGTATTTCCCATTTGATCCTCCCGGAGTAACTACTAGGTAAGATGGCCTGTGGCCGGGCAGCAGCATTGTGACTTGAAAAAATTGACTCCATGCATGCAAGGCCCTTTGGTTTTAGCGTAGGCTGCCACCGCGATTTAGATCTGCATTCAGGAATAAAGCGCGATGGCAGGCAACGTTAAAATCAAAGGTAGTTGCAGGCACTGGGCTGCTACCACTGTGGCAGCCGATGGTAAAATGCAAGGTCCTTGCCTGCTCTAATCTGCTTTCACTGACTTCACCACGCTTTCATTTGCCTGCGTGTAGTAGTCAGTGAAAGCGGCTCCGTGCATGCAAGGACTCTTGATTTGAACATGGGCTGCAACCGCGCTTTACATCTGCCTTAAGCAATAAAGCGCTGTGGCAGCCGACTTTCAAATTAGAAGTCCTTGTATGCACTGGGCAGCTACGGCGCTGTACATTTGCCTGCCTTCAATAGTAAAACACGTGGCAGACAACAGAAAAATCCTTGCCAGTACTGAGCCTCTTTGACTTTCATGCAAAGGCAAATTTATAGAGTGGTTTAGTAATCAGTGAAAGCCTTTCACTGATTACTACACCGCGCTATATATTTGCCTGAAGTAGACAGTGAAAGCTGCTCAGAGCATGCAAGGATCTTGGATTTTAACGTCAGCAGCCACCTCGCTTCACATCTTTCTTCAATAGTACAGTGCGGTGGGAGCGGATGTTAAAATCAAAGGAGCTCATATGCACTGAGCCTCATTTTTGTAATTTAACTGTGGGTTAATTTGAAAATGAAGGTCAGACTGGGGCTAACTATAACATTACATCGAAAATATGTACTTGCACTGTCGACTCAACATTAATGAATGTATATTTTTTTTGCAACATGAAGGCTTGTGGTCTTGCTTTGCATATTAAACCTTCTGCTACACAACATGTGTCAACAGGCAGAAACAGAGCATTTCCACCAGTCAATGAGATGAAGTTTTTGTCTTGTTCTTCTCTGCTTTTTAAAGCCCAGACTGCAAAATTGCAAAATTCATGCTACATAATGTCTGAAGGGAAAATACATTTTTACTTGCCCCTCTCCTACTTTTGCAGTAAGGCACAGGCTCCAGAGTCCAGAATTTAATAGGTTTTACACCTGTGTGCCTTAGGGGTATGTAGCAATTGTGCGCAGAGGACAGCTGTACTGTTAGTGAATGGCTTTTGAGAAAATTGAGATGTGCTTTGTGTAGGACGCAGAAAATGCTTGCATCTGAAATCTGTGAAGTGCAGGATGAAGTGTGAGAAAATATTTGAGTTAGGACAGGTGAAAGCTAGACTGCAAAGTAAGCCCTTGTAATATAGACTGAAAATTATGGTTTTGATTAAATGAAAGACTACCAAGAGATTGGTGTTGGAAGCAGAAGTAGGGCAGAGAGTGCATGGCTTAGCAGACAGTATGTTGCTGTGCTGAACAGAGTGAAGAACTATGGCTATGCAATATCCGGACTTTGCAGAGTTGAAGCATGTGTTATAGAACTGAGTGAAGTGCTTTATAGTGAAAGTAGGGTTGCCACCTTTCGAAACACTGGCCATTTGTTGCTGTTTTAATAGTCTGCAAAGGCCCGAGCATGAAAAAGTCAAATGTATTCACTTGTAACATAACTTTTCTCCCTTTGTTCACTTTACTTTATTTGATAATGAAGTAAGGGAGGGCATTCTAGTGCTTACTAATCCAATGTGTGGAACTGAAGCACTTACCTACATGGTCATCAAGCTATGGCATGTGAACCTTGGGTGGTTGGGCATGTTTTCTTTGGTTTGTGATCCTATGTGGGAAGTGTTTCCTTGTCTTCCCTGATGAACACCAACAATTAGGCTTAAAGTCAATGAAGCTGGGTGTGGGAGGTGTCTCCAAAAAATGCGCGAGTTGCTCGGCCTTTAGTAGCTCACAACGATTTTTACTGATCAGAAGTAGCTCTCACTACAGAAAAGGTTGGAGACCTCTGATCTAGAGAGAGTAGACGGTCACTGGATGAACTAAGTGTTACTTTGAAGAGCATGTAACACCGCACCCGCACGTCCGTTCCAGTGTAGGAAAGGCAAGGAAAAGAAGTTGTAACGTTGTCCAAATACTACCATGAATAGTAGCAGTAGTTTGTATTGCAACTGCAAGCACAGCATATATCCGGTTATTACGGTGGACACTCCCTACCTCTCTTAATAACTTTAGTTTAGTAGTAGTACGTCATTCATGTGTGGGGGTATCACTGTTCACTCAATAATAAGCAAAGCACCTAAAGTCATCCCATATGTCATCAAATACATCCCATGTGAAGTGATAGATAATCAGATAATTTAGCTTCTTCATTTTCCTTTTCTAATACTCATTTGCACTGTAGGGTGAAAGCTAAATTAATTAAGCAGTAGCCCTTTTAACAGAGTATTCTCAGTGCCACCCGTAATAGAAAAGTAAGAGCTTCACCACCTGCATGTACTGGACCGGTACAGTAACGCATGTCTGTCTCACTCACCATGGTGTGCGTCTGTTTTTCTCGGGTGCAAGTTCACTGCGCTGGCATTATGCCGGCTTGCATAAGATAACGTACCAATTTTCCTAAACAAGAGAGAAGAAGAAGAATAAGAGTGGTGTACTGTCATAGTCGACTGTAATGGAAGTCCATAGTGCTCGTAGAATTTGTTCCTGAAACTCCCACTAATGTTAGAGCAAGGATGAAGAAGTTGGAGGTTACATAGATACTGTCCTCAATAGTTATGTAATGTGCTTTCAATTTGCTACTTGTACTGTGACAACTTTCTGCTCAATCATTTTGTGTTAATCTTAAGGAGCATTGGTTACAGACTATGTCTTTCTTTTTTCATGTAGTTGCTCCTTCCAAATCCAAGACACCATCAAGGAGGAAGGAGCTGGCTCGAATGGCCCGGCAACGGAGGCTGGATGCCACTGTCTCTGAATATCAGCGGCTGGTGGCCCTGGAGGAGGAGGAGACGCAGTCTGGTACAACAACAACGTCCACTGGGACAGCTGCATCCTCCTCCGTGCGGGCTGCCAGCCAGCGCAGTGCTCCAGCGGTACGGAGCCGGGCTACCAAAGCCAAACGCCACCACCGAGCAGCAAAGAAAGCAGCTGCCCCTCACAGGATTTGCAAGGCGCACCGGCGCCGCTTATCCCTCAGACTGTCCTACCTGGAGCAGGAGGTCCATAACTATAAGAACTTGGTGGAGGGCCTCCGCTTCGAACTTGCCACCCTCCGCAAGGAGCATGATGCCCTGGCTGCTAATTCCAACAGCACCCTGCCATAGTGTCCCTTGCCCCTTTTTTAGAGACTTTTGGGGGGTGGGAATTGGGAGTTGGGATTTTTGGGGACTTTTGAAGGACAATCGTTGGGGTTAGGGAGGGTCTTGCGGGAGATTCTTTTGTTAGGGCTATAAAAATATACTTTTTGAAACTTTATCTGGCCATACCTGTTTTTTACTGCTTTTGAGTCTAGTGGGTGGGGGTTTAACAGTAAGTTTGTTTTCCTGAATAGTCCTAGGACTTTAGTAGTACTACCGTCAATCCAATCTCTCGTCTCTCCTAATACTCCATTATACTACCTCCAACCAAACGCCTATCTTACCTGTAATTTCTGTTTGCAAGTAGGGCTAGGCCAGGGCTGGCTCCACGGGAAACAGCGAATAAGGTTGGCAATCCTGGGCGGATAAAATTTCCTCATAGCGGTGGTACTAGTGGTGTGACACAGTGGCAGTTGCATGCCTATGAAAAAAAAGAAAATGAAATCTGGTTTGTCCTCCTGAGCAATACAACGGTACAATAGAGAATATAGCAGGTGACAGAAGTACACTAGAACAGTGCCACATTGTAGCCTAACAAATGTTAAAGTATAACTAATTCGGTTGAAGTTCTTTGACATTAGCCATGGGTCTTTGTCAAGCAGAGTAAGAATATATTCTCGGATTTCTTCACCAGCCTGTTGCTATCACCTTATCCTCCCCAGCAAGTGTGTGGATTTATTGCTGTAATTTATTCACACATCAATGAAAACCACACAGCCCGGGGGAAGAGGGTTAGGGTTTGAAAAATGGATGGGTACGGGAGTTTTTGGGAAAGGTTTTGGGAGACAAGAAAAAATAGCACAGCATGGACAAACAATTGTGAACATAAACAAATCTTTGGGTACAAACCTATCCATCAATCTTTGAAAGTGCATGCACTACTGCATGCATGTCAGTGAAAAGTAAGTAGTACTTTCGACAACTGTGGAAGAAAGAATGTGACAGTACAGGGCGTGTGTGGAATTATTGATAACTATATTCAATTTAAGGTCTCTGTTGCCAGATACCTGAGAGCCTTGCTGGTCACTATAAATCCATTCACAACCCTCAATGGGGTTGGTCTGGAAGGTATAGTAGATAGAAAAAGAGAAATTGCTCTTTTTCTAGGTGTCCCCTCACTCACCAGGGTTGCCCCTTGGTGACATGCTTCATCATTGGGGCCATCCCAGTCCTCTACGGGCTGGGGCGTGCTGCGACTTGCGAATTACGTAGGAGCACTTACAAATGACTATGTGTGGTGCAGATGTGATAGTGGAGTGGACTAAGTGATGTGTTAAGGGATCAATTTAGAAGCAGAGAGAGATCCAAGAAATGCAGTCACAGTCAGAGAAAAAGACAAAGGATACTGTATCTGTATGTTGTTGTAGTTGTCCTGTTGAATTTGGTAAGTAAGTTGCCTGCAGAAAAAAAATCCTCTTATTAGCGGCACTCCTCCATTGCAGCCGACGCTTCATCCATCGATGTTGGTCACCAGAAGACACCCTGTAAAAAAAGCACAGCATGGACAAACAATTGAACATAAACAAATCTTTGGGTACAAACCTATCCATCAATCTTTGAAAGTGCATGCACTACTGCATGCATGTCAGTGAAAAGTAAGTAGTACTTTCGACAACTGTGGAAGAAAGAATGCGACAGTACAGGGCGTGTGTGGAATTATTGATAACTATATTCAACATAAGGTCTCTGTTGCCAGATACCTGAGAGCCTTGCTGGTCACTATAAATCCATTCACAACACTCAATGGGGTTGGTCTGGAAGGTATAGTAGATAGAAAAGGAGAAATTGCTCTTTTTCTAGGTGTCCCCTCACTCACCAGGGTTGCCCCTTGGTGACATGCTTCATCATTGGGGCCATCCCAGTCCTCTACGGGCTGGGGCGTGCTGCGACTTGCGAATTACGTAGGAGCACTTACAAAAGACTATGTGTGGTGCAGATGTGATAGTGGAATGGACTAAGTGATGTGTTAAGGGATCAATTTAGAAGCAGAGAGGATCCAAGAAATGCAGTCACAGTCAGAGAAAAAGACAAAGGATACTGTATCTGTATGTTGTTGTAGTTGTCCTGTTGAATTTGGTAAGTAAGTTGCCTGCAGAAAAAAAATCCTCTTATTAGCGGCACTCCTCCATTGCAGCTGACGCTTCGTCCATCGATGTTGGTGACCAGAAGACACCCTGTCCACTGCCTGCCTGATGCTGAATTGTGGCTCGCTAATGTGAAGCCTGACTCCATCCTTTTTTCCCCATTGCACAGACTGAAACCCGGCCTGTAATTATTCAACGAAAAACAAGAAGTGATATAATATTACAACACCACTGATAAATAAATATAAGGTATGTAGGCTGTGGAGTGCAAAAAGTCACACTTTGATTTTCCTAGTAGACAGTACAATATTTTTGAAAGTGCGTACTCTGTCAGAGTCACCTTTTGAAGGATAAATAAGTATGGGCAAATTAATGTAGCGGATCTTTCCCCTCAAGCTAGGTGTCCTGTAAACTGTGTTTTAGCACAAAATTAGATCTTCCCAGCAGTGCTCCCACCCAGACCCTTACTAAAGCCAGTCGCAAAAATGTAGAAGACCCCCAATCAAATCTCAAAAAACTAGGCCTAGCAGAAAACTGGTGACAAAACATACTTTGAAAGTAAAAGTAGGCCCAAGTACCCCCTTACCCACCGTGGATTGCATTCAAACCACTTGCAAGCAACCAAGCAAAAGTATCCATAGCCAGCATCGCTCCAAGACTCGAAAACCCCCCCACCCAAACACATGCAATAGAAATACTGCTAACCCTAATGAACCCTAAGTTAAGAATAGTGGCAAAGGCTTTCTTTAACTATGCCAAATCCCCCCTTTCCCACCATGGATTTTCTTCAAATGACTTGCAACCAAAATTACACATTCTCACGAGTGCTCTAAGACCCCAGAACTCAGTTGCAAAAATCTAGAACACCCCGAAACACATGCAATCCTGCTGCTAGGGCTAACCCTAACGAACCCTAAGTTACAAAAAGTGCCAAAAGGCTTTTCCGCGAGGATTTTGTCCCAACCACTTCTACCCGGGATTAGACCTTCCCAGGAATGCCCCAAGACCCGCCAACCCACCCGCCAAGAAGCATAACACCCCCAAACAGGCCAAAAGCAAAATCTCATACTTGTATTTCTCGGCCTTCGGTCCAAACACGCTGCGTAGCTAGGCCATAAGTCGGGGTTGCCACCACGGATTTCCTGAAAAGCAAATTCAATCAAGATTAGAGTGTCCCAGCAGTGCTCCCAGACCCCGAAACTCACCCACAAACACCAGGAAGCCCCCCAAACAGGCCCCCGAAAATGCTACATTGAGCAAAATGTCAGAAATAGCACAAAAAAAATCGGCCTAGATTTTGTCCCAACCACTTCTACCTGGTATTAGACCTTCCCAGGAATGCCCCAAGACCCGCCAACCCACCCGCCAAGAAGCATAACACCCCCAAACAGGCCAAAAGCAAAATCTCATACTTGCAATATTTCTCGGCCTTCGGTCCAAACGCGCTGCGTAGCTAGGCCATAAGTCGGGGTTGCCACCACGGATTTCCTGAAAAGCAAATGCAATCAAGATTAGAGTGTCCCAGCAGTACTCCCAGACCCCGAAACTCACCCACAAACACCAGGAAGCCCCCCAAACAGGCCCCCGAAAACGCTACATTGAGCAAAATGTCAGAAATAGCAACAACAAAAATCGACGTGGATTTTGTCCCAACCACTTTTATCCTGTATTAGAGCTTCCCAGCAATGGCCCCAGAGCCGGCAACCCAGGAGAAAACGAGTAGAAGACCCCCAAACAGCCAAAGAGCAAAAGTACAAAAATGGGGACTTGGTCATTTTTTTCCAAATTTCCCAAATCACTCCGCGCGCGCTCTGCAGCTAGGCCCTAACTCCCCTCTGCCACCATGGATTTGCTTCAAACCTCTTGCAAAGTAAAGTATATATAGCCAGCAGTGCGCCCAGACCCCGAAACCCACCCACAAACACCAGGAAGCCCCCCAAACAGGCCCCCGAAAACGCTACATTGAGCAAAATGTCAGAAATAGCAACAAAAAAAATCGACGTGGATTTTGTCCCAACCACTTTTATCCGGTATTAGAGCTTCCCAGCAATGGCCCCAGAGCCGTCAACCCACCCGCCAAGAAGCATAACACCCCCAAACAGGCCAAAAGCAAAATCTCATACTTGCAATATTTCTCGGCCTTCGGTCCAAACGCGCTGCATAGCTAGGCCATAAGTCGGGGTTGCCACCACGGATTTCCTGAAAAGCAAATGCAATCAAGATTAGAGTGTCCCAGCAGTGCTCCCAGACCCCGAAATTCACCCACAAACACCAGGAAGCCCCCCAAACAGGCCCCAAAAACGCTACATTGAGCAAAATGTCAAAAATCGCAAAACAAAAAATCGGCCTGGATTTTGTCCTAAGTTACAAAAAGTGCCAAAAGGCTTTTCCGCGAGGATTTTGTCCCAACCACTTCTACCCGGTATTAGACCTTCCCAGGAATGCCCCAAGACCCGCCAACCCACCCGCCAAGAAGCATAACACCCCCAAACAGGCCAAAAGCAAAATCTCATACTTGTATTTCTCGGCCTTCGGTCCAAACGCGCTGCGTAGCTAGGCCATAAGTCGGGGTTGCCACCACGGATTTCCTGAAAAGCAAATGCAATCAAGATTAGAGTGTCCCAGCAGTGCTCCCAGACCCCGAAACTCACCCACAAACAGACGGAACCCCCCCTAAGAGCACCTCAAAGGCAAGCAAGTCAGTAAAAACACTAAAAAATGTGCGCCTCGGATTTGGTCCAAACCACTTTTATCCGGTATTAGAGCTTCCCAACAATGGTCCCAGAGCCGTCAACTCACCTGCAAAGAGGTAGAACAACACCCCCACAAGTGCTGAGTCTTTCTTCATTGGGCGTAAACCAGCCCTCTGGTTTGATGGAAATAGGAGTCTGGAGGAGGAGGATAGAGGAGCATGTTCTTCTGAACTTGTGAACCTGAGGAATGCAGACTGCGGCAACTTCAAATCAATTAGCAAACCAGTGAAGACAGTTCTGCTGATGGGCTTGTTTTTGTGATTATCTGATTAAAGTTTGAAATATATTAACTGTGCACAACAAAGAAAGACAGACACACAGGAATAAAAGTGAATAAGGACGAAAAAGAAAGTTATTGATTCATTGTCTCATTTTCAGGGCTCGGTATCACGGTCCAGGAATGAGAATAAGGCTTCGTCATCATACTCTGCGAATTCAGGCAAGGTGAGCTCAGTGTCACCTGACAGAGTAGAAATTCCCTCATCTATGTTGCTGGCCACCTCGTCTTCATCCGGCGCGCTTTCTCGTACTCTGAAATCTGGTGGTATGAGGTGCTGATTCATCTTGATCATTGTTAACCTCTCCACATTTTTGGGCGAGAGGCGGCTCCGTTTGGGAGTTACAATGCCACCAGCAGCACTGAAAACACGTTCAGAAGACACGCTTGCGAGTGGGCAAGACAAGTAGTTTAAAGCCAGGTTGGTGAGCTGTGGCCACAATTCTTTTTTCCCATGCCAATACGCCAATGGGTCAGAATTAACATAGACCTCTGTTGAGTCATTCAGATAGTCCTTCACCATCGACTCAAGGTCCTCATCCAAGGTTCCTCCACTTTGCTTAGCTGTTGCTGTGCCTCTGACCTTTAGAGAACCAAACCCACGCAGAGCTAGCCAATCCTCTTCAGCCTCCAATGTTTCTGTTGTGTGTGGTGCAGATGATCCGGTTGCCGGTGTCTTTAACGGCTGAGAGGTCACTTGTGCCACAGCCACAGGTGCAGAAGTGGATTGTTTTGACTGGGGATGGCCTGCTGATGTACTGCCATTTCCTTCAATTTTCAGCCGTTCTCTTTCAAACCTCTTGGCTGACAAGGCTAGCCAACGTTTGTACTTTGGAACATGTTCATCATCAAAAGGAAAGAATGCTTGGCCTGCCAGCGCCTTTTTGTAGCGTGGATCCAGAATAGTAGCACAAATGTAATGCTCTTCTGAGTGGATCATTTTAAGACGTTCATCACCTTGTAGGAGCTCTAATAATTTCTCAGCCAGAACAAAAGAGTCTTGGTTTTTTACATCTTTTTCAAACACAGAACACACCTCCTTCAGCATGTACAACAATGGGATAGCTTTTCCCAAATTACAGTCCTCCTTGCTGACTGCACGCGTGAAGAACTCAAAAGGACGAAGCATGCGTGTCAGGCTTTGAACTATGTTCCATTGAGCCGCACCCATCCTCAGGTCATCCTGAGCTGTACCCTCTATTAAGAAATATTGATCGAGTACCGTATACTGCTCATACAGACGCTCAAGCATGTAGAAGGTTGAGTTCCAACGTGTTACCACCTCCTGGATGAGTGCTTTCACTGGCATTTGATGTTGATATAGCAGGCTCCTCAGCTGCTTCCGGGCCTTAAAAGAATGGCTGAAATGGTTGCACATTTTTCGGCAGGTGTCCAATACTCTGTACGCTGCACTGCCTTTATTACCCAAGAATTTTTGGACAACCAGGTTTATACAGTGCGCCAAACACGGCACTCTGAAATAGTTACCCAGCCTCATGGCCTTAACTATATTGGCGCCATTGTCCGTGGAAACATAACCAACCTGGCGTTTTTTTGGGGACAGACAGTTAAGGACCTTTGTGTTGAAGACATCCAAAATGTTTTCTGCTGTGTGACGTTTCTCCAAACCAAACATGGCTAGTGTTGCATGTTTCCGAGCAGCTTTAAAAACAATGTCCGGGTCAACACCTGTGTTTAGCTTTGCTTTAGCCCCTGAAAAAGAGACCCAGTGTGCAGTGATGCACATGTAATCAGTGCCTGCGCCACTGGTCCACATGTCTGTTGTCAGATGTATAGTGTGAACAGCACTCTTCTGCAAAGCTGCCCCAATCACATTCAGAACATCTTCATGTAGTGCTGGAACCGCAACTCGGGCAAAATAGAACCGGCTAGGAACCTTCTATTTAGGGCAGAGCGCTGCCACTAATTCTAGACAACCAACCCCTTCTACAAAAGAAAAAGGGAGAAGGTCCAGAGCTAGCATTTTAGCCATCTTAGTGTTATACAGACGCGTCAGTGGGTGGTTGCGTTCATATTGCGCTTCTGTAAACAACATCTTTTTAATGTTGCCCTGGACCAAGGATTTACGGGATGATGATGATATCTTCGACCCAGTTACGCTCGCTGATGAACTTTTCCGCATTGATGTCTCACTCTCTCCCACACTCTTAGTGTGCCTCACATGGGGTGTGCTGCTGACAGGGGTACTGGGTGTAAGTGAAGTGTTTGAATCGTCTTCTTCCTCCTCGTCATCATCAGATGAAAAATCAACGTTTTCATTACGTGCAATTCGGGCTTCCTTGACCGCCTCTAGGTGCGCAAACCATTGGACAGGGTGCGTTCTCCTAAGATGACCTCTCTGGCCTCCGGTACCATAGTTGGTACCAAACTTACCACGACTAACTCAAAGCTTACACATGCTACAAATGGCTACGTTTTCCATTCTTGGGCAAACACTAAAGAAGTCCCAAACTGGAGACTTGAAATGTCTTTGGGGGCCGGAGGAGGCGGCAATACTGGTGGTGGTGGTCCTGCTGCTAATGCCAGATAAAGTGGAGGATGTGGATTCGCGAACTTCAGTACGTTTTGCACTTTCACCACCACGAATTGAGGTCGAGGTGGATGGAGGTCCCTTCTTGCGAGAAAGAAATATGGAAGCGGTAGGTGTTGGTGTACTAGTTAACTCCAAATTTAATGATTGTTGTGTTTCCATTTCCATTGCCTCCTCGTCGACATCATCATCACGCTCAGCAGCTTCTCGGGATAGGGTCAAAATGTCTCTTTGCTGCATGCCTGCTGGGGCTGCAGTGACCTTTATGATGACTGGCTCGTCGTCATCGTGAGAGGCTTCACCAGCAGCAGTATGCGTCACTTCTTGTTGTGCCTCATCACACTCCATAGCTATGAGTTTTTCGACGACCTTCCTTTTACGCTTAGGTATCTTTGTCAGATCATGGTGTGCCTCACTCTCAGGCTGCCGTGGTGGTACCCATTCGTCATCCAGATCATCAGAAGGCGGTGGGCTTGAAGAAGATGTAGACACCAACCTTGATCTTTTCCTTGCTAGGGATGTGGAAGACAATAAATAATCATCAGGAGGAGTGGCTTCCAATGATACCTCGGCTTGATTGTCGATTTCCTGATGTGCCCCTACTTCGGGAGGGACAACTATTGTGGGAACTTGTTGTGACCCTCCATGCACCTCTGCTTGCGCATCTCCTTGCACTGCCTCTCCTTCCACATGTACTTGGGCTTGTACTACTTGCACATGTTGTTGTTGCGGCTGTGGTTGTTCAACACTTGTCAGATGAGTTACAACAACCTGTGTTGATTCAGGGACATTGCTGCTACTTTCTTGCGATGAGCCAACATCACTGGTCGATGGTGATTGGAGAAGTACACTGACTGCCTCTGAAGCACTCAAGGGCTTTGACTTAAGTTGGCGTGGTGGTGGAGGCACTGAACCCAATGGAGCGGGGGTGCTGCTCCCAGCTTGGTCCCCAGCAGATCCTGCTGCTGCAGGCGTACTTTTTTTTTTGCTCCCAAAAAACGTGGCGGTTGCTACACCAGACTCCTTGGTAACTTGCTTCTTCTGCTCCTTACTAGCAACTTTCTTGCTAGAGGAGCTACGGAGACCTTTTTTTGGGGCCATCTTCTTCAGAGCAGGTCAGACAGCAGGCCGCAGTTGCACGAATTGTAGAGTTGTCTGAGGCCAGACGTGATGTCGCGTGACGTTATGCTGCACACACACACCGCTGCAGGACGTCTTCCTGGCACTGGTGGTTCTCTTGAGTCTTGTGCACCTAAAAACAATGGAAGACAGAGGAACATCAGTTCAGTTATACACCCCAAAAAAATCGAAATAAAAACCCAGAAAAATCAGCACAATCCCATTCCATCCATGCCCTCCATGATGTTTAAGTTCAAGACACCCCACAGAAAGACTAGGCCCATGCTAGACTCAAATACCCCTGGTGAAAAGGCCACAAGTACAGCCCCAAAAAACGAAAATCACTGAAAAATCAGCACAATCCCATTCCATCCATGCCCTCCATGATGTTTAAGTTCAAGAGACCCCACAGAAAGAATAGGCCCATGCAAGACTCAATACCCCTGGTGAAAAGGCCACAAGTACAGCCCCAAAAAACGAAAATCACTGAAAAATCAGCACAATCCCATTCCATCCATGCCCTCCATGATGTTTAAGTTCAAGACACCCCACAGAAAGACTAGGCCCATGCAAGACTCAATACCTCTGGTGAAAAGGCCACAAGTACAGCCCCAAAAAACAAAAATCACTGAAAAATCAGCACAATCCAATTCCATCCATGCCCTCCATGATGTTTAAGTTCAAGACACCCCACAGAAAGACTAGGCCCATGCTAGACTCAAATACCCCTGGTGAAAAGGCCACAAGTACAGCCCCCAAAAACGAAAATCATTGAACAATCAGCACAATCCCATTCCATCCATGCCCTCCATGATGTTTTAATTCAAGACAACCCACAGAAAGACTAGGCCCATGCAAGACTCACTACCCCTGGGCATAAAGGTTGAAAAGTAGGCAAAATGGTTGCAGGCCTAACAACAATGCCTGCATTCAAAATGGCCACTTGCCTCCCAGCACATGGCCAGGGCCTGTAGCAGCACTCAAAATGGCCCCCAACCACATGGCCTGTCCCTCCCCATGAACACCCCCAAAAATCGAAAAACACTGCAAAATCAGCACAATCCCATTCCATCCATGCCCTCCATGATGTTTAAGTTCAAGACACCCCACAGAAAGACTAGGCCCATGCAAGACTCAATACCCCTGGTGATAAGGCCACAAGTACAGCCCCCAAAAACGAAAATCACTGAAAAATCAGCACAATCCCATTCCATCCATGCCCTCCATGATGTTTAAATTCAAGACAACCCACAGAAAGACTTGGCCCATGCAAGACTCACTACCCCTGGGCATAAAGGTTGAAAAGTAGGCAAAATGGTTGCAGGCCTAACAACAATGCCTGCATTCAAAATGGCCACTTGCCTCCCAGCACATGGCCAGGGCCTGTAGCAGCACTCAAAATGGCCCCCAGCCACATGGCCTGTCCCTCCCCATGAACACCCCCAAAAATCGAAAAACACTGCAAAATCAGCACAATCCCATTCCATCCATGCCCTCCATGATGTTTAAGTTCAAGACACCCCACAGAAAGACTAGGCCCATGCAAGACTCAATACCCCTGGTGATAAGGCCACAAGTACAGCCCCAAAAAACGAAAATCACTGAAAAATCAGCACAATCCCATTCCATCCATGCCCTCCATGATGTTTAAGTTCAAGACACCCCACAGAAAGACTGGGCCCATGCTAGACTCAAATACCCCTGGTGAAAAGGCCACAAGTACAGCCTCCAAAAACGAAAATCACTGAAAAATCAGCACAATCCCATTCCATCCATGCCCTCCATGATGTTTAAATTCAAGACAACCCACAGAAAGACTAGGCCCATGCAAGACTCACGAACCCCTGTGCATAAAGGTTGAAAACTAGGCAAAATGGTTGCAGGCCTAACAACAATGCCTACATTCAAAATGGCCACTTGCCTCCCAGCACATGGCCAGGGCCTGTAGCAGCACTCAAAATGGCCCCCAGCCACATGGCCTGTCCCTCCCCATGAACACCCCCGGAAATCGAAAAACACTGCAAACTCAGCACAATCCCATTCCATCCATGCCCTCCATGATATTTAAGTTCAAGACACCCCACAGAAAGAATAGGCCCATGCAAGACTCAATACCCCTGGTGAAAAGGCCACAAGTACAGCCCCAAAAAACGAAAATCACAGAAAAATCAGCACAATCCCATTCCATCCATGCCCTCCATGATGTTTAAGTTCAAGACACCCCACAGAAAGACTAGGCCCATGCTAGACTCAAATACCCCTGGTGAAAAGGCCACAAGTACAGCCCCAAAAAACGAAAATCACTGAAAAATCCGCACAATCCCATTCCATCCATGCCCTCCATGATGTTTAAGTTCAAGAGACCCCACAGAAAGAATAGGCCCATGCAAGACTCAATACCCCTGGTGAAAAGGCCACAAGTACAGCCCCAAAAAACGAAAATCACAGAAAAATCAGCACAATCCCATTCCATCCATGCCCTCCATGATGTTTAAGTTCAAGACACCCCACAGAAAGACTAGGCCCATGCTAGACTCAAATACCCCTGGTGAAAAGGCCACAAGTACAGCCCCAAAAAACGAAAATCACTGAAAAATCAGCACAATCCCATTCCATCCATGCCCTCCATGATGTTTAAGTTCAAGACACCCCACAGAAAGACTAGGCCCATGCAAGACTCAATACCTCTGGTGAAAAGGCCACAAGTACAGCCCCAAAAAACAAAAATCACTGAAAAATCAGCACAATCCAATTCCATCCATGCCCTCCATGATGTTTAAGTTCAAGACACCCCACAGAAAGACTAGGCCCATGCTAGACTCAAATACCCCTGGTGAAAAGGCCACAAGTACAGCCCCCAAAAACGAAAATCACTGAAAAATCAGCACAATCCCATTCCATCCATGCCCTCCATGATGTTTAAATTCAAGACAACCCACAGAAAGACTAGGCCCATGCAAGACTCACTACCCCTGGGCATAAAGGTTGAAAAGTAGGCAAAATGGTTGCAGGCCTAACAACAATGCCTGCATTCAAAATGGCCACTTGCCTCCCAGCACATGGCCAGGGCCTGTAGCAGCACTCAAAATGGCCCCCAGCCACATGGCCTGTCCCTCCCCATGAACACCCCCAAAAATCGAAAAACACTGCAAAATCAGCACAATCCCATTCCATCCATGCCCTCCATGATGTTTAAGTTCAAGACACCCCACAGAAAGACTAGGCCCATGCAAGATTCAATACCCCTGGTGATAAGGCCACAAGTACAGCCCCAAAAAACGAAAATCACTGAAAAATCAGCACAATCCCATTCCATCCATGTCCTCCATGATGTTTAAGTTCAAGACACCCCACAGAAAGACTAGGCCCATGCTAGACTCAAATACCCCTGGTGAGAAGGCCACAAGTACAGCCCCCAAAAACGAAAATCACTGAAAAATCAGCACAATCCCATTCCATCCATGCCCTCCATGATGTTTAAATTCAAGACAACCCACAGAAAGACTAGGCCCATGCAAGACTCACTACCACTGGGCATAAAGGTTGAAAAGTAGGCAAAATGGTTGCAGGCCTAACAACAATGCCTGCATTCAAAATGGCCACTTGCCTCCCAGCACATGGCCAGGGCCTGTAGCAGCACTCAAAATGGCCCCCAGCCACATGGCCTGTCCCTCCCCATGAACACCCCCAAAAATCGAAAAACACTGCAAAATCAGCACAATCCCATTCCATCCATGCCCTCCATGATGTTTAAGTTCAAGACACCCCACAGAAAGACTAGGCCCATGCAAGACTCAATACCCCTGGTGAAAAGGCCACAAGTACAGCCCCAAAAAACGAAAATCACTGAAAAATCAGCACAATCCCATTCCATCCATGCCCTCCATGATGTTTAAGTTCAAGACACCCCACAGAAAGACTAGGCCCATGCTAGACTCAAATACCCCTGGTGAAAAGGCCACAAGTACAGCCCCCAAAAATGAAAATCACTGAAAAATCAGCACAATCCCATTCCATCCATGCCCTCCATGATGTTTAAATTCAAGACAACCCACAGAAAGACTAGGCCCATGCAAGACTCACTACCCCTGGGCATAAAGGTTGAAAACTAGGCAAAATGGTTGCAGGCCTAACAACAATGCCTACATTCAAAATGGCCACTTGCCTCCCAGCACATGGCCAGGGCCTGTAGCAGCACTCAAAATGGCCCCCAGCCACATGGCCTGTCCCTCCCCATGAACACCCCCAAAAATCGAAAAACACTGCAAAATCAGCACAATCCCATTCCATCCATGCCCTCCATGATGTTTAAGTTCAAGACACCCCACAGAAAGACTAGGCCCATGCAAGACTCAATACCCCTGGTGAAAAGGCCACAAGTACAGCCCCAAAAAACGAAAATTACTGAAAAATCAGCACAATCCCATTCCATCCATGCCCTCCATGATGTTTAAGTTCAAGACACCCCACAGAAAGACTAGGCCCATGCTAGACTCAAATACCCCTGGTGAAAAGGCCACAAGTACAGCCCCCAAAAACGAAAATCACTGAAAAATCAGCACAATCCCATTCCATCCATGCCCTCCATGATGTTTAAATTCAAGACAACCCACAGAAAGACTAGGCCCATGCAAGACTCACTACCCCTGGGCATAAAGGTTGAAAAGTAGGCAAAATGGTTGCAGGCCTAACAACAATGCCTGCATTCAAAATGGCCACTTGCCTCCCAGCACCTGGCCAGGGCCTGTAGCAGCACTCAAAATGGCCCCCAGCCACATGGCCTGTCCCTCCCCATGAACACCCCCAAAAATCGAAAAACACTGCAAAATCAGCACAATCCCATTCCACCCATGCCCTCCATGATGTTTAAGTTCAAGACACCCCACAGAAAGACTAGGCCCATGCAAGACTCAATACCCCTGGTGATAAGGCCACAAGTACAGCCCCAAAAAACGAAAATCACTGAAAAATCAGCACAATCCCATTCCATCCATGTCCTCCATGATGTTTAAGTTCAAGACACCCCACAGAAAGACTAGGCCCATGCTAGACTCAAATACCCCTGGTGAAAAGGCCACAAGTACAGCCCCCAAAAACGAAAATCACTGAAAAATCAGCACAATCCCATTCCATCCATGCCCTCCATGATGTTTAAATTCAAGACAACCCACAGAAAGACTAGGCCCATGCAAGACTCACTACCCCTGGGCATAAAAGTTGAAAAGTAGGCAAAATGGTTGCAGGCCTAACAACAATGCCTGCATTCAAAATGGCCACTTGCCTCCCAGCACATGGCCAGGGCCTGTAGCAGCACTCAAAATGGCCCCCAGCCACATGGCCTGTCCCTCCCCATGAACACCCCCAAAAATCGAAAAACACTGCAAAATCAGCACAATCCCATTCCATCCATGCCCTCCATGATGTTTAAGTTCAAGACAACCCACAGAAAGACTAGGCTCATGCAAGACTCAATACCCCTGGTGATAAGGCCACAAGTACAGCCCCAAAAAACGAAAATCACTGAAAAATCAGCACAATCCCATTCCATCCATGCCCTCCATGATGTTTAAGTTCAAGACACCCCACAGAAAGACTAGGCCCATGCTAGACTCAAATACCCCTGGTGAAAAGGCCATAAGTACAGCCCCCCAAAACAAAAATCACTGAAAAATCAGCACAATCCCATTCCATCCATGCCCTCCATGATGTTTAAATTCAAGACAACCCACAGAAAGACTAGGCCCATGCAAGACTCACTACCCCTGGGCATAAAGGTTGAAAACTAGGCAAAATGGTTGCAGGCCTAACAACAATGCCTACATTCAAAATGGCCACTTGCCTCCCAGCACATGGCCAGGGCCTGTAGCAGCACTCAAAATGGCCCCCAGCCACATGGCCTGTCCCTCTCCATGAACACCCCCAAAAATCGAAAAACACTGCAAAATCAGCACAATCCCATTTCATCCATGCCCTCCATGATGTTTAAGTTCAAGACACCCCACAGAAAGACTAGGCCCATGCAAGACTCAATACCCCTGGTGAAAAGGCCACAAGTACAGCCCCAAAAAACGAAAATCACTGAAAAATAAGCACAATCCCATTCCATCCATGCCCTCCATGATGTTTAAGTTCAAGACACCCCACAGAAAGACTAGGCCCATGCTAGACTCAAATACCCCTGGTGAAAAGGCCACAAGTACAGCCCCCAAAAACGAAAATCACTGAAAAATCAGCACAATCCCATTCCATCCATGCCCTCCATGATTTTTAAATTCAAGACAACCCACAGAAAGACTAGGCCTGAAGGACTGGGTTATTTAAGACCCAGCGGTGCCAGGGTACAACACCTGAAACCTTTGTGGGTAACCTGTTCCGGCGTACAAATGACAGAGACACGGGACACTTCCTTCGGCGTCAAAGATTCGAGGTTTATTTACTGCAGGGAACACAGAAGTCACGTGAAGTACACAGCATGTAAGTTCGCGGGATCTGATTCAATTTGCTACTGTGGGTCGCTTCTTTTTATACAGTTTTCTCTCATAGGTTAACATGGTACACAAAGGTTTACAACTTGGTTCCCATCATTATCCCCAAGAGGGGTCGCTTTGATGCATTCAAGGTCCGGAACATAAGTACAGAAACATTCGGTGATTCCCAACTGTAAAAACCCATCTTCCCACCATTAGTACATTCCAATCAGCAATAAACAGATCGAAAGAGGAACAAGGACAGGTGCAGAGGAAGGCAGAAACAGTGGGGAGACCGGAAAGGGTGTAAAAGAGGCGGTATCGGGAAACACGAGCTGCAGGCATCAAAGGGACGTGCCTAATGAGATGCACGGCTAAGACAATAGACCGGCACGGCAAGATGTGCCTCGAGCGGGGCCATCTGCCTTACAGTATCATCCCCCTCGTCATAAAGACACTTTCAAAGGAAACGTGTCTTCAGCAAAAGTCTTGGGAATCCCAGGGTCGCGAAGCGGACAGCGTCCGTTCGCTGGCTACTTGAGGGCAAGAGACAAAATGGATGCCGTACCTAAGATGGAACCCGCGGGTACAAATAGAAACCCACGAAGCAAACGAACGGTTCAGGTTAGCACAGCGAAACTGCGCACACCCACTAAACTCGTCATTTGCGGTTCATAGATACCAGACTCGACCATATTCGTGCGAGTCGAAAACACCACTTACGATCGTCACGGAACCCCAGACGCTCCTTTTGCCCTCATGTAGGCAAGCACTAGTCAGAATCATACTCGATATTCATCAGACCATCTAGATGTTGCTGCAACATAACTCTGTCCAACTGAGCTCCTTTGGTAACAGGCGGTTGTCTTATACACGTCGTAGCACAGAGGCCACATAAGGCAGGACCACACTGCACACAAAGGCAACACGTGAACAGAAACGCCACAACAACTCCGATGATCATCAGAATTTTCCAACCCCAAGTCGACATCAGGCCCCAAAACTACCCAAGTAGCGTCTAATCCCCTACGTCCACGTGTATGGACTCAGAGATCTTATGCAACTTTGAGATGGCTTGATAGACATTCGGAGCGTTATCTGGAATGAAAATACAGCAGCTCGAATGGATCACCTTACATACTCCACCTCGATCTGCTAAAACAACGTCTAAAACCATACGGTTTTGTAACGTCATGAGCCTATCCGCCTGAAGTTCTGTGGTGATATTACCAAGGGCACTGGCAGTGATATTAGCTGTCGATTCTACCACTCGAGTCAATTGTCTCAGGTTCCTACTATTAACCATAGGTCCCCAAAACGGAAGGAAACCCTTGAAAAAGTCTCCTGCCTCTTGACCGGCAGTGTCCTCTTCGCTAATCACGCCTCTCACAACTCTAGTCTTGTGATAGTCTGCATCAACAGTGAACGTCGGAGGCAACAGATTTGCGATATAACATGAGCCCACAAAGTCAGAGGGCAACCATGTATACGCACGATCATGACAGACAAAGTATGTACCCTTGGCAGCCAGAAACACAGGGGAAGAGAGCATCGGCAGAATATAAGTCTCGGAGCAAGCACTCTCCCCAAGACGAGCTCTCGATCTTCGGCCACGACCTAGCAGACAGAAATTACCAAGGTGGGGCACGACCCATATCGGGGGCGAGCTTCTAAGCTGTTTTTCACCCACAAGCGCACTGTACTCAACCTTACTCAGGACCCTATAGGCTTGTACCTCTTCCTCTGGGATGAGCGACGGCTCATAGATATCCCTATCTAAATCATCTATCGCTATAGCCAAAGGCTTATGGTACGAACCAGGACCAGAGTGGGAAGGATGTGGCTCTCGATTGGGGTAGGAATCTAGTGCACTTCGAAACATTGTTTGAAATGCTCGAGCTGAACCCTGGGAACTATAAGGAAGGACCAGATATGGAATTCCCTTATCCGTGGTATGTGGCATCAACCCACACACCCAACAATTAGTAGTGTTAACCACTAACTGGTGCTGATGAAGGAGCTAAATAAAGGAATTATTTCTGAATTCCGCACATCTAGCCTGTTCGTGTTCGGGTAAGATATGGAAAGAATGAGGGGATGCGGTGGAGGTAGGTTTAGGTTCAGAAGTAGGAGTAGGTATGGCAGAAGGTAGGAAGTACGGTATCATGTAATACACCCCACCCGCCAATAACGAAGAAACAACCACAAACAGAAGGAACACTTGAAACATAAAACATTTGGTACGAGTGATCTGTTGCAGTTTAAATCTTTGCGCCTGAGCTTCTTCCAAATCCATCAGCTTTGAAAACGCCATCCCCTAAGACCGTCCGCAACGTTTCTTGACGCACTTCGTTCTGTGTAGCAGTAGTCAATCCCTAGGAGTTCCCAGGAACCGACGGTCTTTGACCTAGTGCCAAGACCTACTAACCAGAAGGAAGTACACGCGCGGCCCTACGGTACACCTGGATGCAAGGTATCTTATTCACAAATATGTACAAAGTCTCTCAGCTGTGGAAGCAAAAATACATATGTGGAACGAAACTCAACATTTACAAAAATAATCACAGTTATACGGGTGTTTAGACTGATCGTGGCAAATGGGATAATGTAGATGTCGTAGGACAGAAACGAAAATTTTATTAGTCTTTGGTGCTGGATCGCAAAAAGTATCGAGTTTTCCCAGGACGTGTCTGTTCGTCAAACAATGGATCCGATGAGGGAACAGAGTTCTGTTGATCAGTCAATTGTTCAGATCTTGAGTCTTGTGATGACAAATGTTCAACAATGTCTTTCTGCTGCACTGAGCATTCTCCGACAGGCTGCGCATCGCTAAAGGGTACAAAGGTCTGCAATCCTTCGGTTTCAGATGAAGCAATGCCCTTCCTCACCCACGAGTCCGCCGGTAAATGTATAGGTACCTTTTTGGTGTGGGTGGCGTGCACCCAGTTCTTGCGACCTTCCAAGCGGACAGCAGTTCTCGTGGCAAGGAGGACCTGGAAAGGTCCAGTGAAACGGGGCTCAAGATTTCTTTTGCGAGCGAAGTTTCGCGTAACCACCCAGTCTCCCGGTTGGAGCTGGTGGCCTGGACCCTCCGTCTGCGTCGGCAGTGCTTCGTAAACCTGTTGGTGAATGAACCTCAGTTTAGCAGTCAGATCATGAAGATAATCAATCAACATTGGGTACTCAAGATCAGAAAACACACTCGGTTTAGGGACCCCCCAAACATTCGCAGGGCGGCCGAACACTATTTCATAGGGACTGAGCCCTACTCGGGAGTGTACGGTCGCCCTTGTTGACAACAGAGCTAAGGGCAAGGCGTCAGGCCACGAAAGACCAGTCGTAGCCTGAATCTTTGCTAGTTTGAGTTTAAGGGTGCCATTATACCCTTCAACCAAACCTGCTGACTGGGGATGATTGGCGCTATGGAATTTCTGATTAATTCCAAGGCCCTTACACACACTCTTCATCACACTCCCCACAAACTCACTTCCGTTATCAGACCACACGATCCGGGGCATTCCATACCGAGGAAAGTATTCCTTCAGTAGGATTTTCGCAGTGGACAGGGCAGTATTGTCTTTGAGAGGGTAGGCTTCAATCCATCAGGAGAATGCGCAAACCACAACTAAAACGTATTTCAGGTTATTGCATCGCTCCATATGGATAAAGTCTAGTTGAATCACCTCAAAGGGACAAGAAGGGGGAGCAAAATTGCCAGGAGGTGTTGGTGGTTCCCTTACTAGGATTGTACAACATACATACCATGCAATTCTTGACCAATGTCTCAGCACATTTCGTAATACCATCATTCTTCCACACAGGGGACAACAATTTGCAGATACCTTTCGCACTAATATGCGCTAACCCGTGTGCCATCGTCACAACAGCCAGCACATACGCATCTGGCAACATCCACCTCTTATGCTCCGACAAATCAATCCAACAACCATTCGCATCCAACTTTCCCGTACTCTCTTTCCACTTCGTCTTTTCAGTCTCAGTGGCCTCATTCTGTATCGCTTTCACACTCTGGATAGTATCTTCACACATACCAGTCTCTGTAGGCCACCTAACCGAACTCGTCACATACATTCTAGTGCTAAGGTTCCGGGCAGTCTCCTTAGCAGTCTCATCCGCAAACGCATTACCACGGCCAACATCATCCGTCACCTTACGATGCGCACTACATTTAACAATCGCTACCTGCTTAGGCAACGTAAGTGCATCCAAAAGATCATTCACAAGCTGTCCATGCTGAATCTTCGTGCCATGCGACGTCATAAAACCTCTCTCTCTCCACAACCGTCCAAAGCTATGGGCGACGCCAAAAGCGTATTGGCTGTCGGTAAACACATTCACACGTTTCCCTTTCGCTAACACACACGCCCTAGTTAATGCAATCAGTTCTGCAGCTTGGGCAGAGTTCTGATTCAATCTTGCAGCTTCCACAACAGTATTCAAAGTTACCACAGCATACGCAGTCGTCACATCACCATTTGGCAATTTAAAACATGAACCATCCACATACAAAGTTCCATCGGGATCTTCCAAAGGAGTGTTTTTAAGGTCCACGCGACCTTTTGTTTCCTCCTCAGTCCTTAAGTAACAGTCATGCGCTGCTACTTCATCTGACTCTGCACTGATTGGCAATAGAGTCGCCGGGTTTAAGACATTACAACGTTTTATCTGAATATGACTTGCCAAAAGCGTCAACTCGTACCCAGACAACTTCGCACTCGTCAAGTGCTGGGTTTTCGTACGATTCAAAAGAGTGTCAACTGCATGCGGAACCATCACCGTAAGCATATTATCCATGACCAATCCTGCTGATTGTCGGATGGACACCGCAGCTGCCGCTGTTGCTCTCAAACAACTCGGCAATGCTCTAGCTACCGGGTCCAAGGTCGAGGAAAAATATGCACATGGACGTTGCTTACCACCAAAAGGTTGCGTTAAGACACTCAACGCACAACCTTCCCTCTCGTGAACGTATAATGTAAACGGCTTACTGTAGTCAGGGGTACCTAACACAGGAGCCGAACACAATGCGTCACGCAGTTCAGAAAAACTTTTCTGACATTCTTCCGTCCATGGTAAAGGAGTTGGAACATCCTTGCACGTAAGGGCCACCAATGGTTTCGCTAACAATGGAAAATTTGGAATCCACTGTCTGCAGTGGATCACTGAAATAATATCGACTGACAAAATATCGACTTGCCAAAATATCGTGGACAAAATATCGACAGTCAAAATATCGAGTTTGTATCTACAAACAGGTAAGTACAAAAATATCGAGTACAAAATATCGTTAACAAAAATATAGATGTAAAAAATATCGACTTTATTAAAAACAGTGTTAAATTAAATTAATATTACATTTTAATTACTAAAATATACTTAAAACGACTTAAATTAAATTATAATAATAAAATAATAAATGAAAATAATAAAAATAATTTTTTTAAATCTTATTTGTTGACCCTGAACCCTAAAAATACCCCTTTACCCAAAAACCCAAAACTGACCCTGAACCCTAAAAATACCCCTTTACCCAAAAACCCAAAACTGACCCTGAACCCTAAAAATACCCCTTTACCCATGACCTGAAAACTGACCCTGAACCCTAAAAATACCCCTTTACCCATGAACTGAAAACTGACCCTGAACCCTAAAAATACCCCTTTACCCATGAACTGAAAACTGACCCTGAACCCTAAAAATACCCCTTTACCCATGAACTGAAAACTGACCCTGAACCCTAAAAATACCCCTTTACCCATGAACTGAAAACTGACCCTGAACCCTAAAAATACCCCTTTACCCATGAACTGAAAACTGACCCTGAACCCTAAAAATGCTCCTTTACCCAAAATGTATCATTATTATTTAATTACCAATTAATTATTAATTAACAATAACAATAAAGTAAATATATTAGAACATTAGGTGTAATTATTTTAATAATTAATATTATTTTTTCAAAATTAATTACTTAAAAATAACACAAAATTATATATATAAAAAATGTACTCTAATTAATGTAATTAACTAATTACAATTAATTAATTAACAATTATTTACTAATACAAAATATATTCAAAATTATATTAATTAATTAACTAATTAATATTAATTAATTATCAATTAATTATTAATTAAAAATATTAACAAACATATATTAATTAATTAATTAATATTAAATTACTTCCCACCCTATTCCCCTATAAACCCACAACCCGCTACAGAATTACATTACGCAATTATTATCAAAACAAAATTCATCTAATAAAATATTTTATAACATTAATACACACTATTCACACATATTATTACATAAAAATACACTATAAAATATTATATATTATTAAAAAATCGATATTTTTGCTATCTATATTTTATACAGTCGATATTACTTCACTTACCTGAAAAACGATATTTTTGTAGTCGATATTATGTCCAGTCGATATTTTGTCCAGTCTATATTTAAAACTCGATATTATGTCCAGTCGATATTTTGGAGTCGATATTTTGTCTCTATACCGTCTGCAGTATGACGTGATACCTAAAAAGGCACGCACATCTCTTTGGGATGTTGGCACAGTCATTCGCGCAATCGCTGCAATTCTCTCTGGGGTCAACCGTCTTCCCTCCTTTGACAATAAGTGACCTAAATAGGTTACTTCTTGACAACAATATTGGAGTTTAGAGGGTGACACCTTGTGATGTAAGTCACAGAGATGTTGCAACAACAACACCGTAGCAACTTTGCAAATGTCCTGAGTGTCTGCGGCCACCAATAGGTCGTCGACGTATTGGATTAAGGCTGCACCAGCCGGCAACACAAATGCATCTAGTTGGCCCTTCAAGGCTTGACTGTATATCGATGGACTCTCACAGTAGCCCTGAGGAGCACGTTTAAACCGGAAGCTACGGCCACCAAGAGAGAAACCAAAAAGGTCTCTGCTTTCTTCGGCAATCGGAATGCTAAAGAAAGCATTCTTCAGATCGATCACCGAAAACCAAGATGCAGAAGCTGGAATCAGAGTCAGTAGCGCCGTGATGTCAGGCACAACAGGGAACTGAGGAATCACAATTTTATTTACCTCCCGTAAATCGATAACAAAACGATAAACAGGCGGTTTCGAAGGATCGGTACGTTTCAAAATAGGCAGTACGGGGCTGTTGCACACGTTTCCCCGAGTCTCCTCGATAACATCTTTCTCGATCAGATCATAGATGATCGCCAACAGTGCTCATTCACCGTCAAGAGAGATTCGATACTGGGGAATACGTGGCAGTCGCACATTAGATTTCAAGTGAACAACATAAGGGGAGATGTCAAGCAGGCCCACGTCATTGGGACCTGTTGCCCACAAAGATGCAGGAAGAGAACTCAATTCCGGTGGAAGTTTATCGAGAGACAAGTACATTAGAGAGACAACCCTCTCACCCAAAGTAAGCTTCACTCCCGCAGGAGAACAGTACAAAGTCGCATACAAACGTTTTAGCAAATCCAGGCCCAAAAGATTTTCACCACAACCAGTGGTCAAAATCAACGGAGCTTTCAGCTCACGGGGCCCAATTGTAAGTGGCAAAGGGCACGAAACCGGATTGCTAACAGGGGCGCCAGAGAATCCTACGGAAACATTTGTTAAGCCAGACAAAGGTGCGCCAGGGAGTTTCGAATGCATTATAGAACTTTTCGCTGCACCAGTGTCCAACAAAAAAGGCTCAACGACGCCCGATGTGGCAACTGCGACGTAAGGCCCTCTCTGATCAACCGGAACTGATACTACTCCCTCTCCTTGTCTATGGCTGTCCTAGTAATTACTGTCGTCAGTTCCCTGATCGACGTAATAATCATCTACATTGTACTGCGCAGATCGTCCATGCGATGATCCACGTTGATCAAAACAATTAGTGGAATTTGACGAATTATCTGAACGATCATTTTGAGCACCACGACCCCTACCATGTGATGTCTGCTGAGAACCACCACGACCTACCACTATTATGCTCATTGAGGACTGGACAGTTGAATTTTAAATGACCCTCCTGTCTACAATAGGCACACTGATTGTACCCTAACGAAGATCTCTGCGAAGAGGAGTCATTTCGCGATTGGGACCTATTAGATTGCGACTGCGATCGATTACGTTGTTGCGAATCATTCTGATTCGAACGCGGAGGATACGCCTGCTGCAACAACACTTTAGTTTTGAGTTCTTTCGTCTTTTTATCAGCACGGTCATTCTCTTCTTTCTCCCTATTCTCATAATACTGTGCCGTAGCCAATATTTGAGCAGAAGTAGAGACAGCCCACGCACTCTCAGAATTTTTCAATTTATTGCTCAAGTCGGGCAATAAGTTAGAAACAAATTTATCCACGAACAACCGCTGACCACCCTCGGTACCCATATCCTGACCACTGTGATCGATGAATGCCTCCTCAAATCTCGTAAAGAAGTCAGAGACACTCTCGTCCTTCTTCTGTTTGCAAGCTGACAACTTGTCCCAGTTCACCCTCATAGCTGGCATAAGCGTTTTCATTAGGGTAATGATTCTCTGAGGGAGAGCAGTAATAAGCTGTTCAGGCTTAGCCCCACCAATTTGGCGAGTATCTGCCGCAGTAAGAGCAGCCCAATCACCACCTAATTTGTTCGCATGATCTTCCTGACGAATCTTGGCCCATACCGGTTGCGGTACGACATTGCCAAACAGCATATCGATATCGGCAAGATTCATTATCGTAGCATCTACGAGCTGCGACAATTCCTTATAATACCCTGCAGGATTTTTGCGAGGGTCAGGCAAAGATTGCTTCACCTGTAAAACCTCTGATCGTTTCCATGGGAGATGTATCCATACTCTCTGGAAATGTGGCAGGATCGGCGGATTTTGAGCAGCATCACCCGCCATCCACACTGGTGGAACTTCGCGCATGGGATACTGACCAGACGCATCTAACGGTCTCTCAATGTCCTCAACGAACAATGCTTGAGGCATCATAGAGGGGCGAAGAGCCAATAATTGCTCAACAGCACGTCGAACATTAGTATCTACTATCATTCCGCTCGAAAACTGGAGCTGTAGGTCGGTCAAAGCAGTTAATACATCGTCCGATGCATCAGACGATATTTGGTCACGCAAGGCCTTGCACATTTCTTCAAAAACATATCTTTGTGTCGGTATATTGAATTGACCAAACGTATTCACCACCGAACGTGGAGGATTCCTATAGGGATGCAGCATCCATGCCATCGCCATATTATACAGCGCAGCACGTTCCCTGTTACCGGGAAGCTGACTACGTCTTTGCGGACCGTCCGAACCAGCGGACTCAGAAATAGGTCCAAGAGAATTAACAAAATTAGCAGCAACTAAAGGGGTACGACGTCGGGTAGATGGAGAAGTATACGATAGAGTATTAACAAGGGAAGAATCGGGAACAGAAGAAGCAGCAGGAGTAAGTAAAACAGGAGCAGTAGCGGGAGCGGGAGTATGAGGAAGTACAAGCGGAGGAGCAGTAGGAACAGAAGTAGGCAAAGGAGCGGGAACAGTCGGAGGAACAGGTTGAGGAGCAGGTACAGGAGGAGGTACAAGAGCAGGCACAGGAGGAACCACAGGAGCTGCGGTACCCTGTGCGTACGGGGTGGTGACTTCATAAGATAGGACATTAAAGGATCCTCAACTAATTCCTCTTTCTTACCCAACTCCGTTGGCAAAGCGGGATAACATTTATCTATAGTCATTCGCTGAAGCCTATCAAAAACGTCCTTTTCCTTTTCCTCCTTATCACGCTGGAACTGCTCTGCTTTCTTTACAATGGTAGCAACACCATCTCTCTGATTACGTTTTGTCTGTCTGATCTCTTTCTGTCTGGCTTCTTTGCGCCATAACCGAAAGGCATCAAACATGGCCGGCCTTGACTTTTTCTTAAATAATTTAGCCTCAAGATTATCTAAAATCGGGGTCTCGAAACTACCATGAGGTGGCCAACTAAGGACACCATCCTTTTTGGTGTAGCGAATCCAATATTCATTAAAAGTAATCGGACCCAATCCGTGTTTGCTGTAAAGCTCATAAGTGGGAGTTCGAACCGGAGGTATCGGACAAGAGTCCTCCAGTCGGGAATCCGTACCACAACGTCTGAAACAACTAAACAAAGTACTGCGACCAGGCATCTTGCACACTAGCCGAGTTTCACAAACTTCAAGGGTTACGGGATTTACCAAGTCCCTGCAAAGAGCAAAAACCCTCGGTTTTTGGCGGCTGCAGTCGTCAAATATTACAACAAAGAACCGAGTGTTAAGAACCACAAATGCAATGGAACCATGCAACAACTAAGCAACCACAACCAAGGACTCTGGGAGCGACCCACAAATACTTAACTCAAAGATCGATGGCGTCACCAGGAAGGCCCGTCAATCGTCTCGCTGTACCAAGGTCTACGCCAGGCGCCAAAACAGGTCTACAGTCAGGGCAGCAGTCCGTCGCAGCCGTCAGGAGGCGGGAATCTTCGCGGGAAAAGTCGTCGGCCACTTATTTCGACAACAGGATCGATGAAGCGGGGTGCACCTTCCCTCGGAGATTTCACACGAAGTTCCTCACGATCGTCGGGCTTGGACCGGTACCACTGATGCAGCCCCACGTTGGGTGCCAACTGAAGGACTAGGTTATTTAAGACCCAGCGGTGCCAGGGGACAACACCTGAAACCTTTGTGGGTAACCTGTTCCGGCGTACAAATGACAGAGACACGGGACACTTCCTTCGGCGTCAAAGATTCGATGTTTATTTACTGCAGGGAACACAGAAGTCATGTGAAGTACACAGCATGTAAGTTTGCGGGATCTGATTCAATTTGCTACTGTGGGTCGCTCTTTTTTATACAGTTTTCTCTCATAGGTTAACATGGTACACAAAGGTTTACAACTTGGTTCCCATCATTATCCCCAAGAGGGGTCGCTTTGATGCATTCAAGGTCCGGAACATAAGTACAGAAACATTCGGTGATTCCCAACTGTAAAAACCCATCTTCCCACCATTAGTACATTCCAATCAGCAATAAACAGATCGAAAGAGGAACAAGGACAGGTGCAGAGGAAGGCAGAAACAGTGGGGAGACCGGAAAGGGTGTAAAAGAGGCGGTATCGGGAAACACGAGCTGCAGGCATCAAAGGGACGTGCCTAATGAGATGCACGGCTAAGACAATAGACCGGCACGGCAAGATGTGCCTCGAGCGGGGCCATCTGCCTTACAGTATCATCCCCCTCGTCATAAAGACACTTTCAAAGGAAACGTGTCTTCCGCAAAAGTCTTGGGAATCCCAGGGTCGCGAAGCGGACAGCGTCCGTTCGCTGGCTACTTGAGGGCAAGAGACAAAATGGATGCCGTATCTAAGATGGAACCCGCGGGTACAAATAGAAACCCACGAAGCAAACGAACGGTTCAGGTTAGCACAGCGAGACTGCGCACACCCACTAAACTCGTCATTTGCGGTTCATAGATACCAGACTCGACCATATTCGTGCGAGTCGAAAACACCACTTACGATCGTCACGGAACCCCAGGCCCATGCAAGACTCACTACCCCTGGGCATAAAGGTTGAAAACTAGGCAAAATGGTTGCAGGCCTAACAACAATGCCTACATTCAAAATGGCCACTTGCCTCCCAGCACATGGCCAGGGCCTGTAGCAGCACTCAAAATGGCCCCCAGCCACATGGCCTGTCCCTCCCCATGAACACCCCCAAAAATCGAAAAACACTGCAAAATCAGCACAATCCCATTCCATCCATGCCCTCCATGATGTTTAAGTTCAAGACACCCCACAGAAAGACTAGGCCCATGCAAGACTCAATACCCCTGGTGAAAAGGCCACAAGTACAGCCCCAAAAAACGAATATCACTGAAAAATCAGCACAATCCCATTCCATCCATGCCCTCCATGATGTTTAAGTTCAAGACACCCCACAGAAAGACTAGGCCCATGCTAGAGTCAAATACCCCTGGTGAAAATGCCACAAGTACAGCCCCCAAAAACGAAAATCACTGAAAAATCAGCACAATCCCATTCCATCCATGCCCTCCATGATGTTTAAATTCAAGACAACCCACAGAAAGACTAGGCCCATGCAAGACTCACTACCCCTGGGCATAAAGGTTGAAAAGTAGGCAAAATGGTTGCAGGCCTAACAACAATGCCTACATTCAAAATGGCCACTTGCCTCCCTGCACATGGCCAGGGCCTGTAGCAGCACTCAAAATGGCCCCCAGCCACATGGCCTGTCCCTCCCCATGAACACCCCCAAAAATCGGAAATCACTGCAAAATCAGCACAATCCCATTCCATCCATGCCCTCCATGATGTTTAAGTTCAAGACACCCCACAGAAAGACTAGGCCCATGCAAGACTCAATACCCCTGGTGAAAAGGCCACAAGTACAGCCCCAAAAAACGAAAATCACTGTAAAATCAGCACAATCCCATTCCATCCATGCCCTCCATGATGTTTAAATTCAAGACAACCCACAGAAAGACTAGGCCCATGCAAGACTCACTACCCCTGGGCATAAAGGTTGAAAAGTAGGCAAAATGGTTGCAGGCCTAACAACAATGCCTACATTCAAAATGGCCACTTGCCTCCCTGCACATGGCCAGGGCCTGTAGCAGCACTCAAAATGGCCCCCAGCCACATGGCCTGTCCCTCCCCATGAACACCCCCAAAAATCGAAAATCACTGAAAAATCAGCACAATCCCATTCCATCCATGCCCTCCATGATGTTTAAGTTCAAGACACCCCACAAAAACACTAGGCCCATGCTAGACTCAATACCCCCGGTGAAAAGGCCACAAGTACAGCCCCAAAAAACAAAAATCACTGAAAAATCAGCACAATCCCATTCCATCCATGCCCTCCATGATGTTTAAGTTCAAGACACCCCACAGAAAGACTAGGCCCATGCTAGACTCAAATACCCCTGGTGAAAAGGCCACAAGTACAGCCCCAAAAAACGAAAATCACTGAAAAATCAGCACAATCCCAATCCATCCATGCCCTCCATGATGTTTAAGTTCAAGACAACCCACAGAAAGACTCAGTCCACCCACCACTGAGTACCCCTGGGCAAAAGGCCCCAAAACAGCCCAAAAATCGAAAATTCCAAAATTGTAGTTGCAGCAACTGTAATGCCCCAAACAAACTTACTTGTAAAATTTCTAATCCAACAGTGATCCAAAGAAAGTCAAAAAGGCCTCAAATCCAAATATCCAGCAGCATCCACAAAAAGTAATCCTTCCAGCTCCAGATCCAAATGAAAAGTGACCAGGAGATGGACAAAGCACTGGGAGGAGCCTGCTGGACAGGAACAGGAAGTTGAAGACTGTGGGGCACTTCCTTCCTCCCACCCCCTCCCCCCCTCCCCAAAATGGACTCCTCGCTAAAAAAGTGCAGGCAAATGTCAACCTAAGGAGTTATTCAGATAAAAATCATCATTTCAAGAAGGTTTATGCTGCTTGCTGGTGGATTTCTGGTGCAGAATTGAAAATTTTATATTTTCGCTTGTGCGAGATTGTTGCTGCTCGCCGCATCTCAAATCTCGCAATTGTGAAGTACAGCGAGACGTGATCTCGCCGTACTCGCGTTGACAAACTCTCGCTGTGCAAGTTGGCAAGCCGCGATGACGTAATCGCGCTCGCCAAATTCCCGCGGGATCACACAGCAAGATCCAAAATGGCGCCGCACTCGCAAAATATCGAGAAAAACAACTCGGCAAACGATGATAAACGCCGTGCGCCGCAAAAATTGTATCACCAACGCCGCGCGCCGCAAAATTGTATCAGCAAGAAAAAAAAATCCGCTGCGTGCGAATTTGCGGATTTTGCAGGAAATTCGCAAATCTCGCGGATTGCAAATTTACCGAAAATCCGCAAAATCCGCGAGCGTAACGGATTTTCCGCCCATACTTACCTCTAACCTGCGAGACAGTTTTCTTATGCTGCCAATGACTCCCGCTCCCGGGCACGACTCAATTACTTTCTGGTGCCTATGTCCCAATACGACAGATGCAGAAATACAACTTACTTGACGAGGGGCATTTCGGACCTCATCGTCATCGTCACGGAGTTCTGGGTTCACTGGTCCTGTGATGGCTTTTGGAAGGGTGACTTACGACCAACAATCTTTACTGTATGTTCATATTTGGTTCAATCAATAATTTATTAACTATTTACTGATAGTACTCACAGCAAGTGACTTTCTGGTATTTTAGGTCCCCTGGTTGCTGTGATAATATTGTGATTATCTGGGAAGGTCCTTTACCACCGAAACACGCGTCGACCCTGTGTTGAGCCTTGTACTCCAAATACTAATATCTTCTTGGTCGCAGAGGTTTTATGGTCATATATAACCTCCACCTTGTACAGATGCTGACTGTATGAATTGTTGTGATGGTATGGATGTGTTTGTATGGTTGTGGTATGATTGTATTTATTGAAGTTAATCCAGGGGTTGTTTTGTTTTTCTACTGAATGTATTTTTCTATATAAAATTGTATTTAATAATTGTGATAACTTTGTTTTTGGTATAAACTTATACTAGTGGTTTTGATATCCTAATGAAAAAAAGATATATAAAAAAAGATAAGAAAATCGAAATGATATAAAATATATGAAATAATGAAATAATAAAAACAATGAAGAATTCTATGTTTTGTGTCGCTGTTGTCAGTATAAATATATGAAACAATTTTGATAAATGTAAAGTTTTCATGTAGAGATATTGACAGGCTACGAGGGAGCATATTTAATTGTTTATGGCTCTGGCTGGTACCTGGACCCATGGAAGCTGACAGACTGGAATACTGAACACCGTATCTTGGAGGTGTCTGGCCAGTATTTCTAGGGGCACAAGGGGTCATTGTCCACTTTGGGAGGGACGATGAATCGATGATGCGAGGTCAGCTAATGTCAAAAGTGTCAGGGAAGAGAAGGTGGTGCGTGGAGCAAGTACTAAGCCTGGCTCAGCTCGGGGAAATATTGATGGCTGCTCCTTCTACACGGTTGGCGTGGTGACGGTTTGCCGCGGACTTGCGGTATATCTGACGGGCTATCAATGATTGGGGCATGATAGCAGTAAGGCCCTTTTGACGTCTGACCTTCCTGGACGTGAAGGAGGAATCTTGTGAATTTCTTGTATGAAGACTTTTGTGGTTACCCCGACAATCCAGTGATATATTATTTCAAAGCCGTGATGAAGTTCAAGTTTTTATTGAACGAAATGCGTTGGCTGGATGTTTTGTATGGATCCAGAATATCGGAATTGAAAACAGAAAGAATAAAAAGTAATACTTATCCTTACGTCTACTCTCTTCATTTGTGGATAAGACGTTTGTTGGTGCACCTTTCCAAAGTAAACTCATGCTCCAGCAGAAGGCAAGGACCCTTTATAGGGCACAGCAGAGTAGGATCCACAAGACAGATAAACAAGGGGGGAAAGATGCTGGCCTGGTGGGCCAGGAAGGAGGAGTGCCAACTATGGGTCCTGACAGTATGCATGCCACAGGATCAGAGAGCAGAAATGTCAATGGCCAAGACCTTTCTTTGCTACCTTAATGATCTTTATACCTCACGCCACTCTCAGGAGGTGGAAAGGACATGCATAGCTATGTGCTTGATCTGCCAGTGCCTAAATTGAGTAGGGAAGCTAGAAACTTGCTTCAAGAAGTGATCACAGAAGAAGAAATCACAGAAGCCCTGACCCCAATCAGAAGTGGGAAGGCACCGGGTCCCAATGGCTTCCCGTCTGAGTTCTTTACATTTGTCAAGACCAAGGGGTAGATGTATCAACATACCCTTTTGCGATTTCTAAATAGCGATTTTTAAGGAATCGCTATTTAGAAATCGCAAAATGGGATGTATGTAGAAAATCGCTATTTTTTAGGGACTTCTTAATTTCCTTATTTGCGAATTAGCAATTTGCGAATTCGCAATTAAGGAATCATTTCCCATTCATTCCTACGGGCCAGGAGGCCCATAGGAATGATTGTGAAATAATTCTCAATTTGCGATTCGCAATTTGCTAATTGCAAATTGAGAATAATTTCAAGGGTGCAGGGGTGTCTCAAGGACACCCTGCTGCACCCCTGAAATGTACATGTTTGTGCATATGGCGCACATATATGCCCTATGGGCATGTATGTGCGTCACATGCCACCTTCACAACTGCCAAATTGTGCATTTTTAAAAGAATTTGCAAATTACCACCAACTACAAATTGGTGGTAATTTGCAATTTCTTAACCTAAATTTGCAATTCCAAAGTGCTACATACATAGCATTTAAGGAACCGGAAAATTGTGATTCCTTAAATGCTTAAGCAAAATAAGGAATCGCAAATTTTTGCGATTCCTTATTTTGCGAATTTTTGTTACATGGCAAAACATGCAAAAAAACAGTTTGCGATTCGCAAACGCCAGAATTCTGCGAATTCCAGCCTTTGCGAATCGCAAATGGCTTGATACATCTAGCCCTAAGCCTCTGCATGCTATGGACTGTGAGGCTCAGACACAGGGTGACCTTCCCCGGGATCTTAGGCAAGCGCTGATAGTATTAATTCACAAACCCGGGAATCCCTTGGAGGACTGTGCCTTGAATAGGCCGTTTTCCCTCCTAAACATGGAGACTAAACTGCTTTCAAAAGTTTTAGCAAACCGTTTATTGCTCGTGATAGACGGTGTAGTGGCACCAGATCAATAAAGATTCATGCTGCACTGATCTACATGCCACAATCTCTGGTGGTTCTTCGGTTGTCTGGCAAGGTGACTCCAAGTATATGAACCAGCCACAATGCTGGGAAGGTGTTTGATTCCTATCTGATGGCTCCCCTAGACTGAATGGGCTATGGCCCTGCATACCGAGCATGGGTGAGCCTCCTTTATCACAGGCCGATGGATACAGTTCGGCTGAATGGTACTCTGTTGGAAGAATTTGACCAGGGCAGGGGCACCCTCAGGGCTGCCCCTTTCCCCGTTACTCTTCGCAATGGACCACTGGCAAATTGCATTCAGCAGGATGCACTGACTTGGGGCCTTCGATGGGATGGTGATTTAGAGGATGTGATCCCCCTATATGTGGATGATGTATTGCTATATCTCGGAGATCCATACCAATAACAGGAGAGACATGGAGGTTCACCAAAACTTCAGTTTCTACTCTGGCATAACTATCAATTGTGGAAAATCCATAGTGTACCTGTTGTGTCGCTGGCCACCTAAGGGTGAATGTCCCTTCAGTCAGCGTGAACCGACCTCGGGTTCACTTAGATGGAAATCTACATGACCACAGACCGCAACTTCTTTTATGATAAGAATGAGGGACGAATTGCTGAATTTCCCAAAGGATGTGTAACACTGGTGTAGGCTTTCCCTATCCCTGCTGCGAAGGGCAGCCCTGCATAAAATGATCGATCTTCCTAAGTTCCTTTATGCAGTGCAAAATTCAATATTTTGGGCTGAGGGTGCCCGTATGGATCACTCTTAGGATACTGATGAGGCATCCCACAGATGGGGGTATTGCCCTGCTAAATATTCAACTACACTACTGGGTAATTTGCCCACTGTTGGTCAATGACTGCACCACTGCGAATCAGAGGGAGCCGGCCCTGATGACAGATAGGTGGGCATTGGCGCCCCATTGGAGCCCCATGGATTGAAACAGTGGCTCTGCGGTGCAGGGAAACTGATGACCTCCCAAAACCGACGGCCTCAGTGGTTCAGGCATGGAGACGTGTGATGTGAAGGATGGGATGGGCTGGTCGACTAACACTGGAGACACTGTTATGGGACTCGATTGAGCTGGTGAAGCTGTGAAGGGTGTTGGGCCACAGGCGCTTGATTGATTTCATCCTAAAAGTTGGTGATTTCTGGGGATACAAGGGGTATTTGATGTTTGCAGGCTTGAAAAGCCATTGTGATATGTCAGGGGGGGGGGCAATTCTTAAGTTAGGTACAGGTTAGGTCCATCTTGACACAACAGATCCACTGCCCTCAGGATCTGGTGGATGAGAGCCCACTAGAGTATCGGGTGCTGGTTGTCCACTCCGAAGACATGTGATCTCTCAGCTGTTTTCCACACACCTCAGCAATAGCTAGGGCTCACTACAGAGGTTGTGAGAGAGGTAAGAAGGAGACATGGGTAAGTTGGAGTATGATTAGTGGGGGCCAGCCTGTAAATACCCTGGGGAGGATGCCATACGAGTGGGGTTCTGCCTCATTCAGTTAAAACCGATACACCGGACATATTTTACAACGCACAAGGCTTCATGTTATTGGGATGAGTGACTTGGACCATTGCCTTGGGGGGCTGTGGACAGCAGGGAATGCTGATCCACATGCTCTGGGAATCCCTAAGAGGGTGGGCCTTCTCGGAGGAGGTTCAACGCAGGCTCTCAGGGTTACAGGGCCAGGTTCTGGAGCTCACTTTTTGGCTGGTCTGCCTGGGTTTCTGGGGGGGTAACCCTAGACATGTACACATTTTTGCTCTACAATATAGGCCTAGTGGCAGCAAGGAGAGAATAATAAGGTATTTGGGTTGTGATCACAACACTGAGAGAATGGAAATCTAATATGGAGAGATGCAGGCAGGCAGAGGTGCAAAATACCGGGCAAGGGGCGGCCCCTGGAACTTTGCCAAGATATGTTCCCATTGGTCTGAGGTAGACGAAGAGTGATGAAAAGGGTCCCTCTGGAATTGATGATTTGGGGGGAGGGGGCCCAGAGGCAATGGGGAGCTTCGGAAAAGGGGAGTCCCAGGAACGACAGGGATCCGTGAGCGCTTATGGATGGAAGTATGACATTTACGAACTGAGTGTTCAATGATTTAAGTCAGACACTGCCACTCAAAATATCCTATGTATCTGTATGCCGCAGCAAACCAGGTTTTGATAGATCTAACAAGCCTTCTACATGCCACTTGTTTGTGAGAAAACATAATATAACGTGTTTTTAATTAAAAAAATGGTTCAGGGCAAATGAAACATAAACTAAGAACAAGCATTGGAAATGCAATAGGTCTCGCATTAGGAAAGTTTGAGCTATTGGTATTGTAAATGACACTTTTTTTATTTATGTGTTGGTTTTGAAAGTAGCAAAATTAATAGCTTTGTCAGTTACAATGTCAATACTTTTAACTTTTGCAAATGTGACACCTATAGCATTTGTAATGCAATGTGTGTTGCATTTACGTGACTTAGATGTATTTATATTACAAATAACAATGGCTTTTAATTTTGTAAATAATTAATACTTAAATAAAAGTTATTGTAATTTATAATGGCAATAGCTTAAACGTTTGTAAATAACTTTTGTGAAGATTATGTTCAGTGTATTTTATTGTGACGACAATCCAAGAACATTGCATTTGCACCTACACAGACAGAGCCACACACATGTAGATGTGGTGGTGGTGGATCTGGGGGATATGGTGGTGGTGGATGTGGTGGTGGTGGTGGATGTGGTGGTGGATGTGGTGGTGGTGGTGGATGTGGTGGTGATGGTGGTGGATGTGGGGGTGGATGTAGTGGTGGTGGGTGTGGTGGTGGTGGTGGATGTGGTGGTAGTGGATGCGGTGGTGGTGGATGCGGTGGTGGATGCGGTGGTGGATGAGGTGGTGGATGAGGTGGTGGATGAGGTGGTGGATGAGGTGGTGGATGAGGTGGTGGATGTGGTGGTGGATGTGGTGGTGGATGTGGTGGTGGTGGATGCAGTAGTGGATGTGGTGGTGGTGGATGTGGTGGTGGTGGAAGTGGTGGATGTGGTGGTGGATGCGCTGGATGTGGTGGTGGTGGTGGATGTGGTGGTGGATGCGGTGGTGGTGGATGCGGTGGTGGATGAGGTGGTGGATGAGGTGGTGGATGAGGTGGTGGATGAGGTGGTGGATGAGGTGGTGGATGAGGTGGTGGATGTGGTGGTGGATGTGGTGGTGGATGTGGTGGTGGTGGATGCAGTGGTGGATGTGGTGCTGGTGGATGTGGTGGTGGTGGAAGTGGTGGATGTGGTGGTGGATGCGGTGGATGTGGTGGTGGTGGTGGATGTGGTGGTGGATGCGGTGGTGAAGTGGTGGTGGATGTGGTGGATGTGGTGGTGTATGTGGCGGTGGATGTCATGGTGGATGTGATGGTGGATGTGGTGGTGGATGTGGTGGTGGATTTGATGGTGGATGTGATGGTGGATGTGGTGGTGGATGTGGTGGTGGATGTGGTGGTGGATGCGGTGGATGTGGTGGTGGTGGATGTGGTGGATGAGGCGGTGGTGGTGGATGCGGTGGTGGTGGTAGTGGTGGATGGGGTGGTGGTTGTAGTGGATGTGGTGGTGGATGTAGTGGTGGTGGGTGTGGTGGTGGTGGGTGTGGTGTGCAAGACTGCCGTCAAACTTTGGACTACACTTTCTTCCACTACCGTGCCTTTGCAATCTGTGTGCACCTACCAAGAAAGTCAATCAAAATTGAAACAAACATGGGACAGATTGCAGTGTTGCCGGAGAGATGTATATACCCAATGGCCAATGAAAGGTAAGATTTCTGAAGTTCTCTCCTAATAGGCCTCAGGAAATGCACCCATAAAATAGAGCAATGAAGCTGTGGGCTCTGCAGAGATTTGTGTGCCCAAATCAATCAAATCCGGTGTATTTGTGGCTGTTTTTATCCAGTACCCCTCTCACACACACACACCTCTGGAACCGCGCCGGCTTCTGCCCCACCCCCAAACCCGCAGTAAAGCCTGCAATGACGTAGCAAGTCGCAGTCGCACAGCGAGGAAGGCGCAGTAGTTTGCCAGAGCAGGCCAGGATTGAAAGCTTTTATAAAATACCACTACTTCCTGCTGACCACCCCACCACCCCCCTCCCCAGTGCCTGCGCGTGCAGCTTGTAGTAATAAATGAAGTGAGATGCAATTTACGTGACGGATAAAGTGAACAGCCCTCCGTCATTAACGTCCGTTTGAAGCCTTGAATAAACTACAGTAAAATTTAAGTAGCTTATCACGAAATACAGATAAGCAACTTAACTTCTTGTGTTATCGCGCGCGTTAATGCGCCGCAGTCAGGAGCGGCAGCTGTGTATTGAAAATTTCAGAGCGGGAAACAATTAGCAGTTTAAACAATGCGAGGTTGGCATCGGAGTGGAATCTTTCAGAGGGGATTAGGCGGCAGATAGGGCCCGCTCCGTGGTTTCTTTAAACAAACCCTACTAGAAGTAATGTCATTAGGGGAGCGGCGGGGGCGCTCTCAAGAGACAGACCCCGACCGCTAGATCAGCGATGCCTTGCTAAGCAAGCTGAGCCCGGGATTAAGCAATATTGCCCAAAAAGGAGTTTGCGTTATTAAACAAAAGGATTTTCTCATCCACGACATTAAGGGCAGTAAAAGCAACACTTACGGCGGGTAAGATCAGAAAAAAATTTCTCAGGGGCGATTTTCAGGGCAAACTCCATGATAGACGAGAAGAGGAAAGCAGAGACATGAAATTATTGAAGAAACACTTCTCTTTGTTGAAGCATTCATTGTCCCACCAGCCAAAGAAACAGAATGGGTGGTAAGAATTGCACATCTCTCCTTGCCAGCATTCCACCACAGGGCCAGCCAGTCGTCAAATTCCTTTAAAAACAAGTAACGCTCTAATCTGCGACTTACTTTAAAAAGTAAACGCTCTGGGGGTCCAAACCTGAGCGGCAAGGTTGTGCTGGGAGAGAGAGAGTGAGGAGGAGAGTAGGAGGAGGAGGGGGGAGGAGAGTAGGAGGAGGAGGGGGGAGGAGAGTAGGGGAGGCACGGCCTAGCGGCCGTGCAACCAAGAAGTGAGGGGGCGGAGCTGGGGGAGGCTGTGAGAGAGAGAGTGGGGAGGAGAGTAGGAGGAGGAGGGGGGAGGAGAGTAGGAGGAGGAGGGGGCCAAAAGAGACAAGACGGAGGGAAGGCAGAGAAGGGGAGGGGGGAGGAGAAATGCGACACGGCGGGCAGGGGAGGGGGCGGAGAGGGTGTGAAAGCAGCAGGGGCCTGGAGTGCGGCTGAGGGAAGTGACGAAATGCGACACGGCAGGCAGGGGAGGGGGCGGAGCGGGGTGTGGGAGGAGTGCGCCGAAAATACATGCAAGGCAGGCGGCTGGGGGCATGTGCACGCGCTTTCAAGCTCAATGCGCATGCGCATTGAGCTTGAATTTCACGGGCACTGCAAGGAATCGCCACGATTCCTTGCAAGTTAGTTAAAGACTGTTTAAGCCCCCATAGTCTCGCAAGCTCGATGCGCATGCGCATCGACAGGCGAGACCTAAAAATGGGAAACAGGAGAGGAGGAAGATAAAGAAGAAGAATGAAGGAAAGAAAATGGAAAGAACAAACAGAAAATGGAGAGGGAAATGATATCGCAGGCCAGAGCAATGCTTCATGCAGAGCCAGTGAAACATGACAGTATACAAAATAATATGTCCCATTTAATGCAAATATGCTGCTATAACATTAGAGATAAATAAATATCTAATGGATTGATTATTCATCTTTGGTATGAAAATCCATGTATGCCAGTCTTAGCAAGTCATCACTCTTAGTAAGAAGGTATCTCCTATGATTGGGAATGTCGACACTCTGATTAGCAAATCATAAGGGTCATTACTGGGAACAGGACAATCTGAGTCCCTCAAGGGCTTAGTCCATAGCTACCAATAAAACTGCACACAACATAATTCTAAAGTTATCAACCTCGGAGGTTTATTCAAAATATAGTTTCATTACAGAAAGGAAAAGACGTTAATGAATCAAGTAAATTAAGCAATAGACTGGCAAAAGGTTTACGTTGCAAAGGAAAGTTCACATGGCTCTAAGGGCAGAGCAATAAATAAACGTGTTCCATTTTCTTTAGTTTTTAGGTCTTGTGGTGTTAACCGCGTGTAAGCGCGGTCTCCAGGCGTTAACCGCGCATAAGCGCGGTCTCGCCAGAGACCTATAGTCAGCGACACAGCTTTCCAGGAGACAGGAGCTGGCCATGCGCATCTTGAAGAAGGCGATCAGAGCGGGCCACGCACACGCGAACGCGCTCGCTGGGGCCATCTCCTGTCTCCTGGGAAGCGCAAACACACACGCATGCGCAGACACACAGACACACACATGAGCACCCATACACGCACGCACACATACAGAGACTTCCCCCCCGCCCGCACACATACACACACGCGCGCACACACACACACACACACGAGCGCACCGAGACCCCCCCCCGTCTTGTGCCCTGATGGCTCTCTCGCTCTGGGCCCCCACCGCTCCTCACCTGCCTCACCAGTTCTCCAAATTGTGTTCTACTCTCTGTTGCAGAGAGAGGTCAAAATGTCACCGCCGGCCGCTCGATGTCTAGCGCGGCTCACAGGCCGCGAGCGGCTCATCGTTGCCCAACAGCTCCTGCATACAATTGTCGTGGTGGACAATGCTTCCGCGCTCAGCTGCGGCCCCGGCAGCAACCAGGAAAACCACGGAGGCACGGACCTGGGGCACTCTCTTCGCTAAGCAGAGTTAGCGGTCATCGTCAGGTCAGGGCTGGGGTCCGGGCACCCGCACAAATCCGGGTCCATGCCACACTCTGGCACCAACTCACAACGGCAGTCGCAGGTTGGGCCGCGCGCAACACTCCGATGTTGGGTGGCTGGGGCTCCGCAGTCCACTGCAGCTCCGGAGGCCGCAGATTGCAGCCCAGGGTATGTGGTGACCGGGACGACAGGTAGGATATCGCAGATTTAGGATTTACAGCAGGATTGTGTAGGATTACTACGGGGCTACGTGAGCCGGGCTAAGACACGCCCCCCCATGCTGGTTGTCATTGCACGTGCACGTCTTGTTTTTCAAGCGATCGCGAAAGTGAAAGCGATCGCTTTGTCTGCCATGCCTCCCGGGCTCGCTGCCAGAGGGAGCTGTGTATAATAACTGCCGGCAGCCCCGTGCTGAGGTGCATCATCAGAGCTGTGTGAATAATAACTGCGTCAGCCCAGTGCTGAGGTGCATCATCAGAGCTGTATGAATAATACCTGTGTCAGCCCTGTGCTGAGGTGCATCATCAGAGCTGTGTGAATAATAACAGCTGTGAGCCCGTGCCTGAGGTGCATCATCAGAGCTGTGTGAATAATAACTGCGTCAGCCCCGTGCGTGAGGTGCATCATCAGAGCTGTGTGAATAATAACTGCGTCAGCCCCATGCTGAGGTGCATCATCAGAGCTGTGTGAATAATAACTGCACCAGCCCCGTGCTGAGGTGCATCATCAGAGCTGTGTGAATAATAACTGCTGTGAGCCTGTGCCTGAGGTGCATCATCAGAGCTGTGTGAATAATAACTGGGTCAGCCCCATGCGTGAGGTGCATCATCAGAGTTATGTGAATAATAACAGCTGTGAGCCTGTGCCTGAGGTGCATCATCAGAGCTGTGTGAATAATAACTGTGTCAGCCCCATGCGTGAGGTGCATCATCAGAGCTGTGTGAATAATAACAGCTGTGAGAAACAGCATACTCTTGCACACACTCTCACTTCTCACCAATTCAAAGTTTGCTAAAGAATTTATGCAACGCATTGTCATACACCATGTCAATAACTCAAACTTTAATGCTGCGAGACCTATTGCATTGTAAATGCTTGTTTGTGTGTGTCTCGGTCCCACCTGGGACTGCCACAGATTTGTTTTTCATTGGGGGTAGTAGGAGAGTCCCAGGGCCCCCACTGCACCACTGCATCATTGCAAGGGCCCCCATTTCATGGAGCAACATAGGAGCTGGTATTAAAAAATAATAATCTTCTAGTGTGCTCCGCTGCTCACCTGAGGCATTCCACAGCATATTTCACATTGGGGACTACAGGGGGAAGATCCGATGTTCCTGCAGCTCTGCTTGCTCCCCTGCTTGCACCCATTCCGGGTGCAGCGGGAGCTGGCATTGCACCCACCTCATGGGAGCAGCTATCTTTTGCTCCCACTGGGAGGGAGCAATGATGTGTTTTTCCCTGCCCAAGAATGCAGGTGTGAAAGAATTCTGTGCTCCCACCCAGCAGGAGAAGCTTTTTGCTCTCGCCAGATGGGAATACATTACACTTTCCCTGCCACCACTCTTGGGCGGTCTAGGAATTGGAACTCCCGGGTCACCGTCAGCAAGCAGAGTCCAGGGGATGAGGTCCCCCGTGGTCATAAAATGGCACTGGGAGAGATGCCACATTCCACCCTCCCATTCAATTAAAAATGGCCCCAGGAGATGGGTCCCCTGGGCCTCCGATAGGTCTGAGAAGGGTGTCACACGCCCCCTTTCCTTTTTTTTAAGATAGTGGCTAGTTATATAATGGTGCTAGTTATAAAGGGAAGTTCTTTTTATAACTAGCGCCACTATCATGTTCAAACATAGCTCCATTGCCAGATGAAATATTTGATTCAGCAAGGTAATTTCTTAGATCATGAAGACCTTTTTGAATTTATCAGATTCTCTGTCACCATATATTGGTTGACGCTCCTAGCTCTAACACATGATCAAGGTACAATCTTGTATTTACATGGTCTTCTGCTCCAGTGGTGTTTCTTCCCTTCTTTTCTCATTATTTTCTCTTCACGATCTCATGGTGATTGGTTTTATAAGGTATCTTTATTAGCTGAAACTCTGACTGGTTATAATCTCTTCTGTCACTTTTTGTCTCTATTTTTTCAAAAGATTTCATTATAAATACTGAATTTCTATTCCCTGTGACATTTTAAAGAATCTTCCGCTTCTTTTTAAATAAATGTTTCTGACTTCTATTATAGCAGAAAACTTTAGTAGGATTCTCAATATGTGATCAGAACTAAAACTTATATTCCTGCTTTTTTTCTAGATTTTATTAGACCAACATGGCTACCTGATGGAGGTGTACCACCGAAATGCCCCTAGAGACACGAATAACGTTAGCCATGACCAATTTGTTTGGTTGTCTAAAATCGAATTCTTTGTTCCTATGTCTATAATTACAACACCATCAATATGCTGTATCATTAGGCCATGTTTGAATGGATAAGTATGTTTGAAGATTATTAACAACTATCATAGATTCATATTTTGCACTCAATACATAGGACAAGACAGAAATTGTATATTTATCAAAACTGTTATTGATGTCATTTTTGTAACCTTTTTTTGTTATTTAAAAAGATAAAATATTTTAAAATATTCTTCATAAATAAGGTTTCTAAAAATAATAACAATTATATTTTTGATATCTTTCCTTTTCTGGTCAGGCATTGTTTTTGTTTATCATAGGTCCACTTTTTACCCATGTCCTAAATGGTTTATTCACATGCAGGAACTCGTTTTGAGCCAGCCCATCACTGCTTCTATGCAATCGACAAATTTGATTTTAGCTTTGCAGTCGTTATTGTTGTAGGTCAGCAGTAGTTGGGTGTCATCTGCGTAGGAGACCACCTCAATACCAAAGGATCAAATAAAATAGGCCAAAGGAGTCATATACATTTAAAAAAGTGTAGGGCTCAGAGCTGAGCCCTGTGGTACTCCATATTTGATGGCTTTGGCTTCGGAGAAGAATGGTTTAATTCCTTATGCCATAAGAAGGAGCCTAGCCAGGATAACGCCCTCCCCTCTATCCGACGTAGGCAAGGCGTTGAAGTAGGATCTCATGTGAGATATGCTGAATGCCGCTGAGAGATCTAACGAGATTAGTGTGGCATTTTGACCAGCATCCATCGTATATTTAATGGTATCATTAATCTGTATGAGTGCAGGGTCCGTACTATGGAGGGCATCTATGGAGATGGGTGGAGAAGGTTGGAGTCTTCCAGAAATGACATTAGCTGAGTGTTAACTGCTTTTTCTAATCTCTTAGAGACAGCAGGCAGCAGAGATATTGAGCTAAAGGTAGTAGGAATTTTGCAGGAGGCATTAGGTTTCTTTACTATTGCTCGCCTTTTCATGTTGGGGGCACTTTCCCTGAATACAAGGAAGTGTAAAAAAAAGCTGATTGTAGATGGGGCCCATCAAAACCCCAACATCCTCACAACTTGGGGGGGAGGATCCAGTGGGGAACCAAATTTACTCCTAGAAAAGGAGTCCTCCAGTTTGTTATTCATCGGGGGATACATTGCAGAAGTTTGTCCTGTGCTTTAAGCATAGGAGGGCATTGGCTCTTGGGAGTGTGGTTTTGCCTTCTCCAACTCTTCCTTTCTTCTGCAAGTTCAGCCATGAACCCGCGGGCAGACTGTAGATGGCCAGTGGTCTATGCGTTTGATATCAGGGCTGCATTAGAGGCAGCCTCAGAGAGCCAAACTTTCTCTCTGGCTTCATCTTATATTATGTTACCCGACAATGTTGGTCTGGTTGCGTCATGGGTTTCCTTTCATAGGGATATGTCCACTTTGCTCCAGACATGGTTCTTGTGGGGGAAGTGGGGGGCAAGTCTCACTATTTCTTTGGGGGGACCAGGACCATGGAAAGGGTAATCTGAAGTGATCTGACCAGGGGACTTCCCTAGGCTTGCCTAGTTCTATTATAGTATGGGAGAATATAGCATCCATACTATGGCCGGCTATATGAGTGGGACCGATTAGCATATTTGAGAGGTCAATGTTAGCGAGAGAGTCAGACACTTTAATTGCTAGGTTGTCAGAGGGGTTATCAAGCTGTATATTAAAGTCCCCAGGACGGTAAAGTTCCCATAGTTGAGAGCTTTATGGCCCAATGCTTGGAAAATGATCAATAGCCAAAAGTAGTTCATTTACAACCAAGTGTAAGAGTACATTTACAAGTATAGAGTTACTCGGGTGGAATGTAATGAATATTATGTTTCACACACTTCCTGTGACATCACTTACCGGATGTCACACGGTCGAACTAGAAAGGATATAAAATGTCACTTGAGCAACCTTTGAGATGTTTCTTAACCGATGCCCATGGTTTATGCTACCTTAGTAGCTGCATACTTCTTTTTCATAAATCAGCTATCTTGGCAGCGCATAGGATGCAGGTACTCACTCCTTATAGTGGTAGTTTGCTCTTGAGAAGTCCTATTAGTTGTACTGCAGTAGTGCTGAGAAGTGCAGGTACTCTCCCTTCCAAATTAAAGAAGTTCAGCTGCTCAGTACTGGACAGTACCAACCATTTAAAACACCGGATGCAAGGAATCTGTAAGGGAGGAATGACACCTTTGTTTGCAGCAAGCTGCAGCAGCGGTGAACGTTCAGAACAAGTAAACGGAAACAATAGCCTCTCACCCTGAGTATTTGCTATGGAAACCCCTTATTGGATTGGCGTACAGCAGTGCTTTAAATGGGCCGGTACTGTCCGGTACGGAGTACTGGCACTTCTCAGAAACAAGCAGATACTCTGGTACAAAGTACCTGCACTTCTACGTTTTCATTTCAAGCACTGACGTACGCTCGGCGGCGCTTCAAGAGCCCAGCACACGAACCCCTCTGTCTATCACTCGCAGCTATTTCACTATTGTTGGATCAACACAAATTAAACACTGAAGCGGTGTGTGTAATCCCTCCCGCGAGGGTGTTGCACAGAAATCTCATAATATCCATGACGCACCAAACAATGGCTCTGTGCGCACCTCGAGCGACAGACGAGTAAATACCGAGGGCAGGCCTCCGTTCACGTGCGGGGGGGCTTTTCGGAGAGCTTTGATTGTGCAGGTGGATAGGGCAGCGTCGCCCCCAGGAAGGAGTAAATGGGAGCGTGTGAATAAACAAGTTAGCTGCGGCTTGACTTCCCCAATTATCACTGGTAATCCGGATTCGACACGGATGACAACTTGAAATGTGAGCTTCATTGAGGGGAGCAGTTGTCTGGAGACTTTGAACTGACGCTTCCGTCGACAGCGCTGCACTGGCCAGCCTCAGACTGCACCGCTCATGCGCTGCAGGGTATGAAGCCTCAAGCATCGGTACAGAAATAGCCCGACCTCAGTCAACACTCTCAGATCACTGGTGGAGCCTCTGAAGGGATCCCTTAAAACAGGGGTACTCGCAAACATTTGCCCAAGGGCCGCAAAGTACGGTCTGTGATGTGACCGAGGGCTGCTCTGATGACAGCAGGGCGGCGATAGAGTGGTCTAGGGGGTCAGGGAATGTGTAAAGAGCTCTAAAAAAATGTAAATACGTGGGAAAGCATTTATTTGCAGGTCAATAAATGCTTGCTCGTTTATTTAGATTTTTTTCTGAATATTACTGCTCAGGAACTAAACAGCAGTTCACCAGGGGGGCCACAAGTAAAGGTCAAGAGGGCCGCAAGTGGCCCCCGGGTCGTACTTTCAGTATCACTGCCTTAAAAAGTACTTGACTGGGGGGGTAACAAATGAAACGTCCTGAAGAACACTCATGGAGGCCCAGGTTTACTGAGGACGCAAGCCATTGAAGGCAAAGCAAGACCTCATCTGGGATTTACTAAGCCACGCAAAGCAGCTTTCCATGGCTTAGTGAAGTAACGCAGCGCAAGTGGTGTCGTGGGTTACTTTACATCAGGGAGGCGTTCAGTGGGTGGAGCATGAGCGTTCCCTTGCAACCACCCACATAAGGGTGGTTACAGAAGGGTATCACAGGGCTGGTTGATTCGCTCTTGCACAGTAAGGGCAGCAGCCTACCAGTGCTGAATCTCTAACTTTGTGCAAAGAAGGGGTTTGGCCCAGAAGAGTAAGGGAGGGCAGGTAGGGCCTATTAACAAAAGAACTGAATATTTACCTTAACCTCCAATTTATTTGAAAGTGTAACTAATATAGAGAAATAAACGAAAATTAATGCGTTTATCCTGGCCATCAATTTTGCCTGGTTGAATTTAATTATTCTTCATGCTACATTGAATTAAAAAAGAACACATAATCTACTAGACAGACAGTCTCATTATGTACAATGTCATAGATAATACAAACAATGATTCAACAAAAAATTATCAAAAAATACATTCACATTAATAACAAATACCCAAATATAATGACAATAAATCAGAAAAAACAACAAGAAAAAACAGTTGTGGTATGTGACTTAAAATCACATTTACGCATTTAAACAACACATAATGTTCCCCAATTGAGAGGGTGAATTTATACAAAACTCTTAGTGTCCAAGGATCTAACTACACTTTTTGTGGTCTAACTTTAGCATGTGCACGGTGCCAGTCTGTCTAGGGAGTAAGCAATAACATTACGAAAGCTTGTCCACCTTCAGGAACCTTCTTGAGCACGAGAATAGCCATAAACCCCCGCTTAAAGGTTTGGCTTTCTTAGACCCAGCAGTGGTAGCCAAGTTGTTTTAAGGCATGCGCAAAGTGGGAAACTGTAACCCCACCCCACCGAAAAGTTGTTTTTCTCTAAATATCACCTTTATTTATCAGACTCTGTCTCTTTCTGCCCAATGCCATCTTAAGTATTTTGGGGCCACGGCCAAAACATATTTCAACTGTTTTTCTGACTCCTTGTTGAAAAATGTGACATATGATTCAATATCGTTTGGCATCATGTGTTCTTGAATTAGAAGAAAACAGGTAATAAACGTAAAGTAGCTGTGAACATGGGGGTCCCAAAACATGCCTTGCCGAGGGCCACAAATCCTTAAAACGACACTGAGCAGTAGGAGCCACCCTGGAGTTTCAAAGACTAGCTTTTGCCCAGGTTGCCAACCTTGATTGCTCTCCCACTTCCTACCTATTTCATGAGGTGCATTTCTAAAGCAGTATGCAGCATCGCTGTCTTGAAAAAGGTGTGTGTATGCTGCCACTTTTATGGTATATATGCCCACAGTATCTCGCTGCCCCTCTGGGTAGGATGGGGCTGTGTAGCTAAGCTGCCTATATGCTATAGTCCTAACTATAAATATAGTTTGTGCACCTGTCTCTCAAACCTCCTCCGCCATCACACTGCTAGGCGCTGTGCCTCACGATAAGATAAGGTAAGAGCACATTTCTGGTCACTTATGCATAACAGCAAAATGCTTCCCACAACAAATACAACACTCTGACAACCAAGCAGGGGTTAAAAAAATCAGTCTGTCGTTAAAATAATAATATTAATAATAGTGCCTTTTTTATATAGCACTTAATATTGGACTACTGCCATTTCTAAACACTGAAATTAACAGATTTCACTATTACACAATGTGTGGTTCTTAATTACCGACTTGAAGGATGGAAGGCTGAGTTGGCCTTGCAGGGCTACTGGGCCGTATAACAAATTGGGCACACTGTCGCTGTTTACGCTGCGGCGCCTAATTAAACTGCTGTGGCAGGTGCCAACAGGGCCATTACTAATAAGGTCAACACACAACAGGAAACGCTATATTGACATAAACAATTTATTGAGATTTCAGTAGGTCAAATGTTCATCCTATATGTAATCAAGGAGTTTGCTCAAAGTCCCATAAATGAGATGGTAATCCTTGCTGTACATAAAAAAGATTTCCTTCCTATTTAGTCAATCATGAGACTGGAGCCATAATGTAGTATCCGAGATTTTTATTATTGTTCTTCAACCATCACAATCCTGCCCAGCCATTTCTTGGTAATATTACTGATAAGTCCCCAGGGCGGAAGAAAACTTGCAAAATGCTCTGGGTGCATTGCATTAGTAAAATACAGACCGGCTGCTTGAAGCAGCCGCTCTGGCATTTGACAGTGTAGATGGCAACCGGCATGCCTGTTCAAAGGGAATAGAGATCCCCCTGAAGATGGGTGCAGTGAGCGTCTACCCGAGTCAGCAGGGGGATATCTGGGGAGTCCATGGGAACCTGCTTCTCTCCTCCACAGGACTGCCCTCAGGAGGCGCAATGACTTTGCACCATTTTTTGTGGCACACAGCCTTATGGCCCATTTGCCTCTGCATCTGCATCCATAGTTCAGTGCGGGCACAGAAGCAAAGTGTTTCCGTTATGTGCATGGGGCCATACCTCCGTGCAAATGAGGGAACATCCTAGGATAGCATTGCCACTGTATGTGCCCCGGCACTATCTGTATTACAAAAGGGGCCCAAAAGTGTATGTGCCACTCGTGGATAAAGACTTACTGCCAGCCACCGCTTTTGATTCCTTCATCTGCCGCTGTTCCCGCTACAGGAGTAGCATAGCTGCCTGTCAACTGCGCTGCTGAGAGTTTGAGAACGCGAGGCCGCAGAGGAGGACGAGGCGCCGGCCCCAGGACTGCGAGGACCAGCATTCACCATCATCAGCTGGTCCTCTTCCTGTGAGAGCCGCGCCCCCTTCCAGTGCCCCGCCCCCAGCGAAGCGCTACAAAATCTCGCGGCAACCGCTGCGCGGGTGCCACTCGTGGATAAAGACTTACTGCCAGCCACCGCTTCTGATCCCTTCATCTGCCGCTGTTCCCGCTACAGGAGTAGCATAGCTGCCTGTCAACTGCGCTGCTGAGAGTTTGAGAACGCGAGGCCGCAGAGGAGGACGAGGCGCCGGCCCCAGGACTGCGAGGACCAGCATTCACCATCATCAGCTGGTCCTCTTCCTGTGAGAGCTGCGCCCCCTTCCAGTGCCCCGCCCCCAGCGAAGCGCTACAAAATCTCGCGGCACCCGCTGCGCGGGTGCCACTCGTGGATAAAGACTTACTGCCAGCCACCGCTTTTGATTCCTTCATCTGCCGCTGTTCCCGCTACAGGAGTAGCATAGCTGCCTGTCAACTGCGCTGCTGAGAGTTTGAGAACGCGAGGCCGCAGAGGAGGACGAGGCGCCGGCCCCAGGACTGCGAGGACCAGCATTCACCATCATCAGCTGGTCCTCTTCCTGTGAGAGCCGCGCCCCCTTCCAGTGCCCCGCCCCCAGCGAAGCGCTACAAAATCTCGCGGCACCCGCTGCGCGGGTGCCACTCGTGGATAAAGACTTACTGCCAGCCACCGCTTTTGATTCCTTCATCTGCCGCTGTTCCCGCTACAGGAGTAGCATAGCTGCCTGTCAACTGCGCTGCTGAGAGTTTGAGAACGCGAGGCCGCAGAGGAGGACGAGGCGCCGGCCCCAGGACTGCGAGGACCAGCATTCACCATCATCAGCTGGTCCTCTTCCTGTGAGAGCCGCGCCCCCTTCCAGTGCCCCGCCCCCAGCGAAGCGCTACAAAATCTCGCGGCAACCGCTGCGCGGGTGCCACTCGTGGATAAAGACTTACTGCCAGCCACCGCTTTTGATCCCTTCATCTGCCGCTGTTCCCGCTACAGGAGTAGCATAGCTGCCTGTCAACTGCGCTGCTGAGAGTTTGAGAACGCGAGGCCGCAGAGGAGGACGAGGCGCCGGCCCCAGGACTGCGAGGACCAGCATTCACCATCATCAGCTGGTCCTCTTCCTGTGAGAGCCGCGCCCCCTTCCAGTGCCCCGCCCCCAGCGAAGCGCTACAAAATCTCGCGGCACCCGCTGCGCGGGTGCCACTCGTGGATAAAGACTTACTGCCAGCCACCGCTTTTGATTCCTTCATCTGCCGCTGTTCCCGCTACAGGAGTAGCATAGCTGCCTGTCAACTGCGCTGCTGAGAGTTTGAGAACGCGAGGCCGCAGAGGAGGACGAGGCGCCGGCCCCAGGACTGCGAGGACCAGCATTCACCATCATCAGCTGGTCCTCTTCCTGTGAGAGCCGCGCCCCCTTCCAGTGCCCCGCCCCAGCGAAGCGCTATAAAATCTCGCGGCAACCGCTGCGCGGGACGCGCGCGGGACGCAGCCCGGGGCGAAGCCCGGGCCAAGGGCGGGCCCGTTGTTGCCCGTTAGTGCCCGATAGAGACCGGACCGGGCCATCTTTCTTTTAACAACGACCCAGCAACAAACAATCATGCCGCCCAAAACAAGAAGTGCCTCCAGACCTAAATCTAAGCACGCGCAGGAGGTAGCACAGGTAACAGGCCCTATTGACCTATTCATATCACGGGTAAATGAGACGATAAATCAAAGTATAGCTTTAATGGAGAAGAGAGTTTCAATGGACCTTATGAGCGCAAACGCGAAGCGCTCATCATTAGGCGCTATAGCAAACGCCGCCTCCCCAATCAACTTAAATACCCAAAATAGTTCTCTTCCTGCGATTCTTTCAGCCTCAGACCTAAATACTGTACCATCAGTAGTTGACTTGTCGGTCACGCACTCCGAGTCGGATCCCTCAATAACAATGGACGACTTGGAAGCAACTCCCGACCTAGCCGGCTGCCAAACCGAAGGTGACATCCAATCCACCGATAATTTGTCCCAGCAAGGCGAGAGAGAAGGGGCAATACCGAAAACTCGATCAACAAATAATGAAGGCACACACAACTCACCCTGCCAGGAACATAAAACGACTCATCTAAACTCCTCAATTTCTAACAGCATATTACATATTTCTGATTCAACTCTCCCACACAAGGCAATTCCGAATGATAATAGACCGGAGCAGTGTAAGACCTGCAGAATCACCTCACAAGTTCTCACCACAACCAAGGACTTACTTTATCAATACCTAAAGCCTATCCAATTAAGTATTAGAAACCTCGAAGCACAACTAACAATAATCTCGGCTACCCTCTTAGATACAAATACACGGATTGACGTAAAGGGTCAACGTAACATCTCGCACCCGCCAAAAAAACAAAACCAATCACACCCACAGAAAACAGTTAATCATCCTAACACAACTTCTTTAGTACAAAAGAATTCAAAACAAACGTCCACTATACCCAAATCCACTGTAAACACGCCCCATCCCCAGCAGGAGAAATCACCACAATCAAAAGCACAGCAAACAGTAACCGTAGGTAAGGCCATGGCAGGCACTCCAGGTCCACCAGCCAATCCGGATCCTAGCAGAATCAGCACTGAAAAATCTGACTCCCAGTCATCAAAACCATTACCCCCTCAAAAAACACCCAAGAATACACCTAAAACTACGCCGAAAAAACCTTCTACAGCTAGACGCCCAGCTCACATGCCCCCGGAAGCTACTCCATATACAATAGTTTTAACAGGAGTACCCGAGTTAACAGATGACACCCCAGAAACTGCATGGTCACTTAAAAACAAGGCCATGCAGTGGCTTAGCATAAATAGACCCCTCGAATCCCATCTCTCGGGAGGGATCACTACAGCCCGTAGGGTAGCCTGGATAGGCAAAACGAAGAAAACAATACGCGGTGATTGCATCATCGTTACATGTAGAGATCCCGCAACCGTAGACCACATTTGTGCCTGGCCCCAACTCGACAAAAAAGGGGGAATAGACGCCCGCCACCTTTCCTTTTTCTACCCCCCAGTGAAACAACACCGCAACTTTCCACCCTGGGAATGGCACCACTATCCCAAAGATCATTCTAAAGATCTACGAAATCAGGACCCTTGGTGTCAAACACCATGGAATCAGAGGGAGTACCCATGCGATTATTTAGACAGGGGAGGACCAAGAGGTAGATATGCTGAACGCCAAATACCCTATTGGCAGGATAGACCTTATCAAGCATACGAAGGATGGCAGGGCTTCCCGATTCAAAATCGATTCGAGTGCCTTGAAATGGTCGACTGACCATTTATGGACAAACTTAACCACTACAAAGTAGACCCCGTACAACATCCTGTCTCTGATAAAATTCCGACACCACTACCAGAGTTGCCCTGCACACCAGAGATAGCATTGACTCATTCAAACAATTTTTCGATTCGCTCCCACCTAGTAGAAGTAGATACCAGCCAAAGATTAAACATCGAGCCTGATACAGCTACTGAAATTCATACCAACTTCAAGACAGTATCTGCCATCATGGGAAATAATGAGGTCATGAGCTTAGGTATAGCCTACTGGAATGTTGCAGGCCTAACTGAAAAAATATCATGCCCTCTATGGCTGAATACAGCAAGGAGCCACCAAATCTTGTGCCTACAAGAGACCTGGCGTACATCCCCTCTCCATCTAGTGGGCTATAAGACATTTTTCACTAAAGCAACGCCAAGCACAAAGGGAAGACCAAAAGGAGGACTCATGATTTATTTCTCTAATACCTTACCACTTACAGTAAAATTAATAAAGGAAGTACCCACTTTCCAAATTATCCAATTTACACACCAGACGGCAGCATCAAGAAATTTATTCATAATCATAAACTATTATAATAACACAGGTACTCTGGAATGCTGCTCTTACTTAGATGAAATGGTAGCGCACATATCTTCACTACAAAATGCGAACCTAAACACGACAATAAAGTACATCTGGGGAGGCGATTTCAATCAACCATTATGTCCAAATCATAAAAGCGGAATCTGCGGTCTACAGACCGAATCCGGAAATCCCATCCCACACTTTGTACATACTTCGAGTGGAAATAAGTTCAATGAAATTCTCTTCACCTTGGACCTAGACTTTGCCAACGAATTAGTTGACCCGGTCCAGCAATTCTTACCTACCTTCCATGGGCGCGGCAGTATGTCAACTATTGACTTTATCCTAGCCTCAAATACTTGTAAAGGATCATTAAAAAACTATAAAGTAGGGTCCAGCGCGATTAGCGACCACTACCCCTTGAGTGTGGACCTCCTCATGGGAAAAGTGGGTCCTTCTACAACAAAAGTCAGCTCTCTTGACCAACAATCGCTAGAAATAAAGAAGAAGAATGGGTATGCCATTAAATGGTCAAAGATTGACCCCGAAGTCTCCTCACAAAGGATACTTGCAAAAACGCACCCATGGATAATGGACTGTCTGTCCGCAGAGGCCTCCCCTGAACTAATTATAACCTCCTTTCACAATATCCAAGGAGCAATAGGGGACGAGCTATTTAAACACACAGCAAACAAACCAAAACTCCCAATGAAGAGATGGTTTGACTCTGACTGCAGAAAGGCCCTTACGTCCCTTAAAGAAGCCCTTCGACAGAAACCTAGAGACGCCCAAAAAATTTCACTCCGGAGGAAAAAGTACAACAATGCCCGGAAAAACCGAAGGCGCCAGATAAAGCAAGACCTATGGTGTCAATTACATGAGAGTGCACTAAAAAAAGACAGCACCACATTCTGGCAGACCATCAGATCACCCCTTCTAGACAATACTACAGACCCACACCACCTAGATGTGGCTATAACCGAGAATGACTGGGTCCATCACTTCACAAAAATTTTTGGTTCGCTAACTGACCTCCCTCAAACAGAAGACCAAGCAAAAGTAGAGAATAATTTCCACCCCATTAATCTACGCTTTACTGTAAATGAGGTTAGAAAGGCTATCAAAGCGTCAAAAACTGGCAAGGCTCCTGGTCCAGACGGGGTACCTATGGACTTGTTTTTATATAACTGCGAGTATTGGTCACTAGTAATCACCCGGGTAATGACAGCAGTCACCGAAATTGGACTTCTTCCATCATGGTCAACCTCCACCCTCCTGCCAATATTCAAGAAAGGGGATCGTAATGATCCCGCGTGCTACCGGCCGATCTCCCTTCTGGATTCCACGGGCAAGATTGCAGGTCGACTACTCCTGGACCGACTACAATCTTGGGCCCAGGAAAACAACACCATCACAGACCTGCAATATGGCTTCCAGAAGGGGCTCGGGACGGTGGATCAGGCCCTAAACCTGACCCTCCTGGCCGGAAAATATGCCCGCGCGAAAGGAGGCAAAATCTACCTGGTCTATGTAGACCTGAGCGCGGCTTTTGACTGCGTTCAGCATGCCACGCTGTGGGAAACCATGACAAACCTTGGAGTGGATCCATCTATACTAGCCTTCCTTAGGGAACTCTATACCAATGCGGAAGGCAGAGTCCGTTATGGCATCGCCGGCGAACTATCACGCCCCTTTAAAATAACACGAGGAGTAAGACAAGGGTGTGTACTGGCTCCCTTCCTGTTCAACCTATACACCAACGGGATTGAACAAGCAATGCTGGAAGGGAGCCAGGATCTTCCGCAAATAGCACGCCGCCCGATACCCATCCTCCTGTATGCCGACGACTCGGTCATCCTGGCCCGGACAGCTAACCAACTCCAGCGACAGCTGAATAAATGCGTGGCATTTATGGATTCCCTGGGTCTGAAAGTAAACATTAAAAAAACATTCACAATGACCATCGGACCGAAGCATGGATCCTCAAAATCCATATATATCGATAACAATAGGCTGGAAAAAACATCTGTATACCCCTACTTGGGTATACTTGTGGATGACACAATGACCTGGCGTAAGGCAATCGAAGCCAGAAATTTCAACTTCCGCCGAGCAGTATCAGCACTAAGTGCTTTCTCCAGGAAACTTGGCAAGCCAGCTCCATCGGAATTGCTAACGATTTACTACGCAAAATGCCACAGTGTGGCCACTTATGGAGCAGGCATTTGGGGCTACGGAAACATTGACCAACTCCAGGTAACGGAGAACGCCTTTATTAAATATGTTCTAGCCCTTCCCCAAAGCTCCCCGATCCTAGCATCCCACCGGGAGCTAGGGATGGAATACGTGACAGACACCATACGATGCCAGCCTCTTATACTCTGGCACCGCATATGGTGCAATCCTGAAAGTCACGTAACGCGTTCCCTCATCACCGAATGCCTTGGCCTAGCCCACTGGAGGAAAATACCTTGGCTTAACTACATCCACAAATTCCTCCAAGACCTTGATCGGGAGCAATATTTCCTCGAACCACCATCAATAGAAGACATTTCAAAGAAACAGCTGAAAGAACTATGCATGGGCCACTTAAGAGAACTCCGCAATCAGGCCGAGATTGCAAAAGTACAAAATGAAAAAATCTGCTTACTGCAGTCAGAGAAATTACTACAGCCCTACCTGACGTTCTTTCTTTCGAACTATGAAAAGTTCCTATTGACAAGATTGCGGTTCGACCTTTTCTACCGAATGGTCTCATTTCCAGAACCAAATAATTGGTCCCGGAGCCTGTCACGCTGTCCTTGTGACGGGGTTTCCAACCAATCAACGGTCCACGTTATTTTGTTTTGTAAGTATTACAGAGCAGCTAGGAAAAAATGGATCCTTCCCCTTCTTCGTCTAAGTGGACTCAGATATACATACCCAGCTCTCGCTTATCTCCAGTCACCGAAAAACCCGCATGAAGCTAAAATGATAGTGACCTTCTTAAAACTAGTAACAAAAACTCGTCGTGAAATTGTTTCTTTTTTTAAACTATAACATGTGTCTTAACGTATTAACCCTTGATCTTTATGAAATTGTACTTTTTATGATTATGCAATTTTATAATCGAATAAAAGTTGATGAATTGAATTGAATTGAATGTGGCACCTTCTGTAATACTACAGTCATTAGGCCACAAAAATAGGTGCTCCTGCCTGTTGCTCTCCAAGGCACCGTACCCAATATGGCCCCTTCAAGTTTGACGAAACCTACTTACCAGGAGGATATACGGAGGCAAATTACATGGAGGACTTGTGTGTTCACATTACAGTGGTAGTAGGATTTCATCTTGAGGAAACATATGTCCCAGGCTAATGCATAAAGACCCACGGGTAACATGAGTGTGCACAAAGAACATAGTAGTTTGAACTTCATTAAGTGGATTCCTAGGTGTACAGGGTGGTGGAAAGCCCATGGTTACGATCCACTGGAATTGAGGGCACCTACATACTAAGAACCCACGGACAGAAGATGGGTGCCAAGATCATGTGTGAAGGGTATATGGGTGTATATGCCCAATGACGCAAGAAGTGAGATAGACATTAGGTTCTTTCTGAGTTTGGGATTGTACCAAAATCAATAACTTTTATGACAAAAAACAACCTAGGCAACTCATATTACACAATGTAGTATACATAAGGACAATTGGCTACAAATTATTGGGAAAATATATGTTTTATTATAGATTTTATAAAAACACGACATATGGCATAAATAAAAAGAGAACAATGAACACAGATAAAATCATATGTCACACAATGTCAATAAAAAGTTCATACATTTATAACATTTAATATCAACACATATTAGGTAAGTTAAAAAACTGAAAGTGGCAAAATTGGGTCTCTACGCGCGTTTCGGCGAACCAGCGCCTTCTTCTGGAGTAGCCACACAAGCTAAGTAATATTGAAAATTACACCACAAGTTGATAGGGAGTTTGATTGATGTCCGGGTATGTTCTAAATAGAAGACGTATTCTAGATGCTTATATGATGTAGCATATCAGGGTACTTCCCGCCGGCCGGAGAAATTTCATAGATGAGTCTAATTTGGTATTGTTTAGTTTTGTTGATCTGAGTTTTCTCAGATGTTCCAAGATTCGTTGATATACGATGGTTTGTTTAAAAGATCTCCCTGCCCGAGATATTCGGCAGAGCTCTTTATGTAGAAGGTTTAAAAGATCTCCCTGTCTTAGAATTCTGAGGATATGTTCCAAGATTCATTAGTGATAAATGTTCCAAGGTTCGTTAAAGGTAGATATATGGTAATTTGTTTAAAAGATCTCCCTGCCCGAGTTATTCGGCAGAGCTCTTTGTATAGAAGGTTTAAAAGATCTCCCTGCCCGAAGATATTCAGCAGGGCTCCAAATGTCCGGCGGCGGGATGGAAACGAAGGATGGCGGCTCGACAGCGACGGGTGGCGTCTCGATTGTGGGTTTGCTGGGTGCCACGCGCCAAAATCAATAACTTCCTACCACCACCAACATTACGCCACTGTTAACATCACCACTCTCAGACCCAAAATCACTACTACCACAACTAACATAAGCCAGAAGCATTAGCACCATTACCATCATCACAATTACTACCACTACTACCATTACTAACACTCCCACTATCACCACACCACCATTACCACCACCATCAACACCACTTCCACCACAACCATTAATATCACTTCCAACACCATTAACACCACCACGATGACTACCACCATTACTGCCTCTACCAGAACCATTTTGTCCATCATTTGCAAATAGGGCAACAGTAAACACCATAAGCATTAATTTCACCACTACTACAACTACTATCTCCATCACAATCATTACTCCCATTGCCACTTCCACAATCATTGCCATCACCTCCACCATTCCCACCACGATTATCTCTAGTACCTCCATCATCATTACTACCACCATTATCACCATCATTACAATAAACAAGACAATTACCATCAGCACCATTACCAACACCAACATTATCACCATCACATCCATTGCTACGACCATCCTTACTAGCACCAGTGCCTTTACCAACAACACCATTAACAACATCATCATTACCATTAATATTACCAGCACTATTACTACTACCAGCACCACACCCAGTGGCATATATCAACACACCCACCATCAAACATTTACACATCCAATATCATATATTCGCACAGCAATTATGATTTGATAAAACACCCACCATCATACACAAAGAGAGCTACCATCAGATGTCCATACAAGCAATATTATATGCCATCATTGGCCAAGTCAACCAACATCATACACCAACACACCACTCATCCTCTATCCACACAACCATCATCATATAACAACACACCCACCAACATACAAATATACAACCAATATTATACACCAACACACCCATTACCATATGCACACAAACATCAAACAACATTACATGCACCGACACACCCCACATCATATATTGACACAATCAACATCATACACCAACACACCCACCAAAGTAATCTGCACAACCACCATCATACTTGTTAGACCTGGCACCTTTGGCATAGGTCTCCCTTCCATTTTTTGCTGTTGCCTCGTGTGTTTTTGCTGGTTATAGATGCTTTGGGCACTGTTCCACTGCTATTCAGTGCCACAGTTCAAGTGCTCCCTATGGTAAATTGATGTATGGATTAGTGACTCCATGATTGGCTGGTTTGGGTTTCTTGTCAGACCCTAGTCCAGTGCACTGTGTGTGCACATGGCTTGTAACTCAAATGCTGCTGGTGGGCTTGCAGCACTGATTGTGTCATCCACAGAAGCAGCCTGTAAAGTGTGTCTCAGGCCTGCCATTGCAAAGTCTGTGTGCAGTCTGTTACTGTCATGTTGACTGGGCAAGTGCACCCACTTGCCAGTCCCTAAACCTTCCCTTTTCTGCATATTAGTCACCCCTATGGTGGGCCCATGGGCAGGGTGCATTGTATGTAAAAGGTAGGACATGCCCTGATGTGTGTGGCATGTCCTGATAGTGAATTGCAGCCATTTTAGTTTTTGACTATTGTAAGGCTACCTGTTCCCCTTAGGCCAGAATGGGCTGTTTCATTATAACATCTTATAATCCTAACTAACTCAGGGAACTAGGTAGAAATTCGAGTTTAGTATGCCTGAACTCAGAATGATAAAATACATATTTTAGTGAAGTTGGTTTTAACATTCTGTGTTTGAAAATACCACTTTTAGAAAGTAGGTATTTTCTGCCTAACTGTCAAAGCCTGCCTCTGCTAGGTTGTGTATTCCTTGTCTGGGATTTGAGTGACAGGGGCAGGGGGATTCCAGGAGACAAGGTGAGTCAGCACAGGGCTGAATAGAGCTATCTGCATGTAGATGGGTGAGAGGAGTTGCACCTGGGACCTGAATAGGGCTGTGCCTGCCTTCCACAATGCTGGCTCCAGCTCCTGTGGTGCGTCTGATGTCCCCAGCCCACACTGTCTAAGGAAAGAAGGAGTCCTGTAAACAAAGTGCTCCAGGACTGACCAGAACTGGTTGGGACTAGGTACAGACCCTCTCTGCCTTCAGAGACAAAGGATTTTTGTGTATAAAAGAGGGGACCCAGACCCCAGAACTTTAGATCACTTTTGGGAAACAAGAAGAACCTTTGCTGAGGAGAGGAACCAGAGAGAAACTGAAGGAGGAGACTATCCCTAAGCTGAGTGCTGTTTGGGGGATTGGCCTGCAGTGGTTGCCTGACTGCCAAAGAAAGGAGAAAGGAACTTTATGCTACTTTCATCAACTTATAAAGGATCTCAAAGGGCTTGGAAATTGAGCTTGCCTCCTGCTGAAGACTCAGGGATAACAGACTTCACCAACTAGCTCCCCTGAGTTCTTTTGAAGTGCCTGCTGTTGTGCTGGGCCTTCTGAGGGACTATGTGTCGCAAGGAGCTGGAAGTGCGACTCACGAAGAAGAAGCGTGACGCCGCCACAGCCGCTGTCATTGCATCACTGAAGAAGGGTGTTGCCGCTGCCGCATCGCAGAAGCGCCTCGCATCGCCGGAGAAGAGTGTCGCCATTGCAGCAGATGCTGTCGCATCACCGGAGAAGCGTGGCGCCGCCGCAGTCGCTGTTGTCGCATCACTGAAGAAGAGTGTCGCCGCTGCCACTGTTGCATCACCGAAGTGCCTCGCATCACCGGCGAAGAATGTCACTGTCGCAGCAGACGCCGTCGCCTCACCGGAAAAGCGTGTCCCAGGGCCTGTCACGGCTCAGAAGATTTGCTGAGTCGCCGCACAGCCATCGGGCGTGCACGCATCATTGTGTCTTCAAGAAGAAGACGTCATTTTTTTTAATTGCACCAGATCTTCATCGCATCACGGTGTTGCGGGTTGCACCGACACGGAAGCGCAGTAAGAAACCGATGCATCACCTCCCCATGCAGAGAAGAACCAACGCATCACCGTCCCCTAAGCGGCAGTAGGGAACCAACGCATCACCGTTCTTGCGTGTAAGGAAACGATGCATCACCTTCCCAGCAACACTTTCATTGTATAGCGTTACGCATCCAAGCGTACATTGAACTTAAAGTGTCGCATTTACCATCTAACGAGCACTAAGCTATTTCTACCATTTTTAAAGCACAGTATTGTGGGTTTTTGTCGTTTGTGGTCTTGTGTTAAGTTTATATAAAAATACTTATTTTTATACTACAACTTGTGTGGTGTCTATGTGTAGTGTTGTCACTTGGTTACTGTATGTGTTCACAAATGCTTTACACACTGCCTCTGAGATAAGCCTGCCTGCTCGTGCCAAGCTACCAAGGGGGAGAGCAGGGGTTATTTTAGGAGTGTACCCCCTTACCCTGACTAGACGCAAGGGTCCCTATTTGGTCAAAGGTACCTACCTCTGCCAACTAGAGCCTCCCAAATCTAACAATACGCAACTGCCATCATACGCCAACACACGCACAGTCATCTGACAACATACCTAACATCAACATCATACATTCACACAAACAACATTGTACAACAACACACCAGCCATCATAGATCTCCACAACCACCATCATACTCCAATACACACACCATCACACTACAACATACCCAACATCATACATCCACACAACCAATATCATAGAATAACACATCCATCACCATACAGCAATACACCCAATATTATACAACCAGCATCATACTACAACACACCCACCACAAGTCCATACAACCAGCTTTATAAGTCAACGCAAACACAAGCATACATCAACATATACCCCATCATATGCCAATACAACCTTCATCATATGCTAACACATCTACCAGTAAACATCCCAAAACATCATATGCAAATGCACCAACCATCATTTTCCAATTCACCCAGCACCCACAAGACCAAACAGGCAACGCCAAATGTCAATGCACACACAATGTTTTGCCATTACACCTCCATCAGACATCCCTCAACCAACAAACCCATTGTCTGAATCAATCTCAACATGGTGAGCGCTGCACGGCAACCCTTGTTTGAACCATTTCAAGGTGCCACGGGCATATGAGGAATACATTGTGTAAGATACTTGGCCCTCCACCTCTTTTGGATTTTGGCACCCGCTGTTTTAGTTAATTGCATCTCATGCAGATACATAACATCAACGCCATGCCTTCAGAGCTATAAGTGTATTCTATGCCTTTTAATCATTTTCCCCATTCCTCTTATGTTCCAGGACAGTTTCCTATTTTTATTTGCTGCCATCTCAAGAGTATTCTGTAGTGCCCATTTCATGTTCTGCAATCCCCACTGAAGCTTGCAGTGACCAAGTCCAAGTACATAGTAAATCATAGTTTACACACACACCAGTAGTAACTTGTTCTGTAACCACAGCCTTCGATAACTGTAACACCATTTCCTGGACCTGGCTCTGAACTGTCTGAGTCCTATCTTTGCAACTTCTTGGCATCATAACCCTTTAAGAAAGCTGGATGACCCTCTAGCGTGGAAATGTGATGTGAAAGTAGTGTGGTGATAAAGTGAGAATCAGCCTCCCAAATCATCCCTATTTTGAGCGTTGCTGTGGCAAGTATGGTTATCGTAATGGACCTGAGAGCTCAAATTTACTGTGGTACCCTGTTAAGAATTTTTATGCATTTGTGTTTTTGTGCATTGTTAACAGTATGCAAAACGTTATTTTACACTTGAGTACACTCGATTCTACATGGATACATTGATAATTTTCAGATTTCTTTGAAGTACATTTTGTAAGACATTCAGAAATGTGTTTTCCCGACCTATGTTAACTTGGCCTCAATTAGGGCCTGACAGCCAATTTATTAAAAATGGATTCTTCTGTGCCTTTCTCTCTCCATGTTATTTCTGCAGCACACAGTCAAGCTGAGATGAATTTGTTTATTTTTTCTCTGTCATTATTTATGCTGTACTCAGACTTTCCATGTTCAGTCACAAAACTGAAACTATGAATTCAAGGTCTTTCTGCTGGTTCATTGTGCCCTATTCATTCATAAAAAAGCAGTTGTTAATGTAACTAGTTTGTTCTCCCATATCTGGATGGCATTAGCATAGAAGGGACAGAATTAATAATGATGCAGTTGGTTGGTACTTAGCTGCTAAGGCAATATGACATTTAATGAAACTGCGCTCCGATTTGCTATGAAACCAACTTTTTCCATCACACCACAGTGATTTTGCAGTTCATTTATTGTATAAAAACCCTCAATTTTGGGGGCGAGCCAGAGATCTTTTCTATGCTACTGGGAACGCTGACAGACTCTCCTTTGATTTTGCTACACACTTAGAATATTTTTTTACTTTTACATTTCTGTGCAATACTCAATTTGCTAAGAGCCTTAAGGCCATTAATTCTGTAGAGCTGAATTTCTGAATTTTTGTAAAAAAACTCCTTTAACTATTCCTCTGGTCTAGAACTCAGTTATTGACCTTCGGCCCTTTTATTTAATTTAATGTATTTCTGATATTTTTATGTGTTGGGAGGTGCCTTAACGTGGGGACATATTGCCTCATGGAACTGAGGTTTTAAAACGGTCTCAAAGTCATTGAATTATGAGCATTTTGTGGTAAATATTTGGGGTATCAAATGTTTTGGGGTCCTCGGCGCTTGCAAATAAGTGGTAGCTGAGGATGGTTGTGAGCTAAAAGAGCACTTCCTTTCTACCTTTGAGATTCTCCCACCATTTTGTCCTAATCTGCATGTCCCTAGTTAAGTGGATTTTCCAGTGTGAATCTTCCTGGTGGATTTTGCCAAGCACTGCTCTTGCTACTGAATGAATTGCAATGTAAATATTAATAGAACAGAATGATTTTGATGATTGAAAGTGGTTTGGTGTCTTCCGAGGTGTTGTGGTCTCTGTTGCGTGATGGTTTGTTATGCTGTTTGTGAGGCTTTTGGTTATGCAATTTTGATTTTGGGTTCAATTGGTGGTTTGATTACTGTGATTTCGATGTACTCTTCTTATTTATGATTTGCATTGAAAACTTTTTGTCTTGAGATATTGTTCAATTTGTCTGCAAAAAGGCAGTGTATTTTGCATGCGCTGCATGCACACATACAGGGATTCTGAACTAATAAGTTTCCGTTTCAGGAAATTGTGTGTCTAATCTGGGTTGTTGTTCCTTTGCTACACAGTGAACAGGAGCACATGTACTAGCCAGAGGTGGTTTGCCACTGGACAGGATTCTGCTTGGTGTGATCTGAGATTGACAAGTGCAGCAAAGGTGCTGGACTTGCTTCTGTTGTTTGCAAGATTAGTCTTGTTCCAACTCGCTGATTTTCTCCTATTTAGGTTGAGCAGACAAGATTTTATTTTGTTATTCTAATGTGTGTTCATTCAGAAAGGCTGCGTAATTGTTTCAAATGAAAGTTGTGTTGTCACCGATTGTAGTGAGATATCACTACAGAATCACACTGTCATTGGTTGATTTCTGTTTAATTGACCTTTGGCACAGCTGTGCTGGGATTCGTTGTTGTTCGCTAGCATGTTTTGCAGGGGTGTTGGACTGTTGTGAGTGAAAATAATGGGTGCTGTGTTGAAACAGTCTAAAGCTCCAAGGGTACGGAAGGACAGAAATTACCTGCAGGAGGTATGTCTGCATATGAAAAAATGTCATACATTGTATTTTATACATGTACTTGGATTTCTGGATGGTCTGACAAAGACTTGCAATTTCCTTTAGAGGGTACCTTCAGCATTAGAAAGCTAGATTTCTTGAGGAAGACTATGTATGATAGAAAACCATTACCTATGTGAAGCATTGAATAAATGGGATCGGACGGCTAGAGAGGAGAGGAAGAAAACGAAAAGTCAGCAGATTAGTTCATTTAACAATAGTTGGATGGCAAGTGGGATACAGAGAGAAACAGAGATGAGAGCAGGATTCAGATGAGGAGGTTAACTTTAAAAAATATTTTTTGGTTTCCAGACCTCCTCCATACACTGATGGAAACCAGAGACAGAGCTCTGTAGTACCTGACATTGGTGCAGCAGGAGAAGGCACACTTGTACAGGCACAAGGAATGACTCTCCTTGCAGTTGTGAGGACATAAGTGAGTTCCCCACCAGAGTATACCAATTTTGCAGAGTACTAGCAGAGATACTGATGATATCTATCCAGTTCCAAGTGCTACTATTCCAGTTGAATCTCCTAAAGAGAGATATATTAATGTTGGGCTTTTAAAATTTTAATTTAATAATAATAATAATAATAGGGGGTCTTGTAAAGCGCTTGGTGACGCACAACGGCGTGTCCCCGCGCTAGGATGCGAGCGCTAGCAGGAATTTTACAAGGAACAATTGATTTAAACAGATTGCTGACATACAATGTGGAAGTAATGAGATACCTGATAAGGGAAACAACGAGGTGTGCGAATGAAGCACATTATAATCTTGAGGAATTGGCTGATTAGTGTAAGGTTGACATCAGTAAAATGAGAAATGTACAGAGAAAATAGACTGATGAAATAAAGGGAATGGGTTTAATAAGTTTACAAGCTCACATTAAGGATCTAGTGAAAAAGGCAAGGGATTGAGGGGGTTAAAAAAATACAGAGAACAGTGGAAGAAGATGGTTACTACTAAAAAAAAGCTCCAGAGACAGTAAAGAAAGCAAAGTGTTCTGTTAGTGATTCTAAAACAGATGTAGTTTTAGAGTTTCCCCTGAGAGAAGGGCACTGATTGAATAAATGAATGTGCCAGGGTCGAGAAGTGATCTTCATGCCTTTACGACAAATTCTCTGAACTTGCATTTGGAACCAGAGAACCTGTACAAAGAGGTTCATAGATTGCCAACATTTTCAAAAAGGCTATGGGAAGATTTAAATGCGCTGGTTGAGATTGTTGGCCTTAGTTATTTGTGGCCTGAGTGTAAGGTTGTTGTTGCTTGACCAACTAAAGAACCAGTTAGGGTTGCTCATAATAATGCTCCATCTGATTTGAGCGTTGACAAATATAGAAAAGTGACAGAAACATTTGAAAAAGAAAGTGCCAGAGAAAATAATTTACTGGTCAAAGATTTTGCGACCCACAAGGGAGCCAAAGGGATCAGTGCATGCTTATTAGACAGATGAAGCAGTCTCAGAGAAATGGCAAGAACCAGATGATGGGTTCTGATTTGGGTTGGTTGTGTGTCTCCTGACAATGCTGGAATGAATGGAACACAGCTGATGCAGAGAGTGAGATTGGTAAATGAATTGGGCGGATGCAAGGGCATGGAAAGGGTGTTGTGAACAGTTCTGGAATTAATGCAAATATTTATACATTTAAGAAGTGCACTGCTTGTCATTTCTGCAGTACAATAATGCTACTGGAAGCAGAGCAGGAATGTAGACTCCAAACCGAATCCAGAATGGTTTTGTTCCCCAGATGCAGCAGAATGTGAATCAGAGCGAGGCACAGTTAGTTGCCCCAGCCCAGCCAGCTCATGTGCACAGGATACAGAGTCAATGGCAGTTTTGCATGAATATGCCTACCGCCCCAGTGTTGCAGCAAAACATGAGAAATAAAATGCCATATAATACCGACCAAAATGGCCCATACATTGACGGTGAAGTCAATGAACACCCAATTTCTTTTTTGATAGATACAGGAACTACCCACTCTACAGTTCATTCTGTAGAGCTTCCAATAATAATAATAAGGGTAGCTTATAAAGCGCTTGGTTACGCCAAAGCGTGTCCCCGCGCTGCAACTGAAGAACTCTGTGCGAGGTGGAGACCAGTGATCTGTTATCTGGAGAACAGGTGTGTTTTTAGGTTCTTGCGGAAGCTGGATTCGGAAGGATCCAGACGGAGATGGAGAGGGAGGGAATTCCAGCTTTTCGCTGCCAGATAACGGAAAGAGCGTCCGCCCATACGGGCTCTTTTCACCCTAGGAACCTGAAGTAGGCCCTCATATGAGGAGCGCAGCTCGCGTGCAGGTGTATACCTTGTCACTAAGTTCTGGAGTGGAATAGGAGATTTCTTAGCCAGGATGCGGTGGCATGTACAGAGGGCTTTGAATTCCACTCTGCTTTTTACTGGCAACCAGTGGAGGGTTTTGAGAGCGGCTTTGGTGTCTGATCGTTTAGGGATTTTTAGGATGAGACAGGCTGCCGCGTTCTGTATTACCTGAAGGCGATTCATGGCTTTGCAGGTGGTACCCAGGTAAAATAGGTTGCCATAGTCTAGGCGTGATGTCAAAAGGGCGTGTACCAGTGTTTTCCGTGCTGACATAGGAAGGAGGTCAAGGACCTTCCTTATGGTTTTCAGGACACCAAAACAGACGCCTGCAACTCGGTCTATTTGGGGTCCAAAAGATAGGTCAGCGTCGAGCCATACGCCAAGGTTTTTTACTCCCTGGCGGGGTATGGGAGCTTCATCCAGACATGGAGGCCACCACGCCGATGACCAAACAGATGGGTTCCCCCCCACAACGAGCACCTCGGTCTTGTTGCCGTTTAACTTAAGGCAGTTGGTGGACATCCAGGCTGCAAGTTCTTGCATGCAGTTCCTGAAACTGTCCATCGCAAGACCGGGTGCACGCGATAGGGAGATAGCCAGCTGCGTGTCATCGGCGTATGACACGATGCTCAATCCGTGACTCACGGCAATTGAAGCCACTGGAGAGACATAGAGATTAAACAAGGTTGGGCTCAGGGACGAACCCTGGGGGACGCCCTGTCCCAAACCTATGTCTCTCGAGTAGTGGTCGCCCTGGCGAACCTGGAAGCTTCTCCCTGTCAGGAAGAATTGTAACCATTGGAGTGCAGCTTCGGATATACCTCCGTCGTTCAGACACTGTAGCAAGTTGTCGTGCGCCACAGTGTCGAACGCTGCACTCAGGTCCAATAGGATGAGGGCCATGGTGTGTCCCTCATCTACCCCCTGACGTAGGGTCTCAACTGCAGTAAGCAGTGCGGACTCTGTAGAGTGGCGGGGGCGGAATCCGAATTGGGTGTCGTGCAATAAGGCAGCCTTTTCCACGAAGTCCAATAGTTGTTTATTGACCGTTTTTTCAGCCACCTTGGCTAGGTAGGGCAGGAGTGAAATTGGGCGGAGATTGTCAAGTTTCTCAAAACTGATGGTAGGTTTCTTCCTGAGGGGCAGAACAACCGCCTTTTTCCAATCCCTAGGTACTGTCTTGGTGCTAAAAGATACATCGAGTACATGTCTAATGTATGGTTCTAGTACCCTTAGACTATCCGTCAGGCGTTTGGGTGTGGTTGGGTCTCGCGGAGAGCCCGACTTCACCGACCTACAGATTTTTAGAAGATCTTCCGTGGGAGGGGTAGTAAAGTTGGTAAGTCTTGGTTTATCTCCCCACTCCCTTGGGCTTTCAACGAAGTCTGCCCCGGTTTTGGACTGTGTAGGGAATGCTGAGTAGATTTTTGTTATTTTATCTGAGAAAAAATCTGCGATTTTGTCACACAATTCTGGCGAGCAGTCATCGGGGGCAATAGCTGGGTTTCCGCTTGAAAGAGTTTTGTAGAGTGAAAACAGCTCTTTCGTCGAGTTATCAGCCTCACTGATCCTAGTCGTAAAGTATGCTGTTTTCGTCTTTCTGATTAGTCCATGGTAGGTTTGTCTCTCGGTTAGATAATTCTTTCTGGTTTCTTCAGAGAGAGTCTTGCGCCATTCTCTTTCAGTTCTTTTCAGTGCGGTTTTCTGAACTCTTAGTTCAGCGTTGAACCACGGGGCAGTTTTGTTTATGCGTCCCCCAGATTTGGTTTTTAGCAAAGTGCCTGATTAATGCGTGTGCAGAGGTTAGCATTGGCCGTGTCAGCATCCTTCCCTCCTGGGCTTCCTCCTTTCGTTAATTCTGCACAGAATTTAGACTGAGAGAAAGTAGCCCATTTCCGTTTGAGGTGGTACATAACTGGTGGCTATGGGGGTCTGCTTCCAGGGATTCGTATGGAAAAAGGGACCAAATAGTGGTCCGACCATGGGATGGGAATTGGGGTCATAGCTTCCGCTTCCCCCCAGTTGACAAATATGGGGTCCAGCAGATGACCCAGTTGATGGGTAGGGCCTCTAACAATTTGGGTAAGTTGAAGGGCTTTCAGTGCCTGACCAAAATTCTTACTGACGTGGTCTGAGGGGTTATCAAGATGAAGATTGAGATCCCCGAGTACCAGAAACTTGTCATTGCACAGTGCGGTTTCCATGATTCCTTCAACCAGACTCTCCTCGAACCTGGCCATGGGGCCTGGGGGTCTGTAAATTAGTATGCCCTTTAGCGTGTAGTTATTATTCACTTTGACAGTGAAGCTCCCTGCTTCACTGTCCAGGATGGGAGAGCTATCTAGCTGGCATCGTAGGTTTTCGCGGGCTATAATTGCGATTCTGCCTCCTCTGCCTGTGGGTCTATCCAGTCTATGTATTGTATACCCTCCTGGAGTTGCCTCAAGGGCGTAGGGTGTAGACTCATTATCTAGCCATGTCTCTGTTAGAAACACAAGATCCCATTGGTTCTCAGTAAGTAGATCATATAGGTCTAGCCTGTGTTTTCTCAGTGAGCGTACGTTAAGCAGACCGCAGTGTATGGTATAGTTCATATTGGTTGTATTCTTACCATGGTCGAATGAGAAGTGACAGTGTTCGCAACCCATATCGTTTTCCACGCATAGACTATGCTTGCAGGAATCGTCGATTTTGTGGCATGAGTTCAGTAGATCCTGCTTGCTCCACCGTATGTGGCCATCTGGAGGAGCAGGGGTTGTGGCCCTGGACCGCGTACGACCGCGGACGGGCGCAGATGGGCTTGCCTTAGGCGCTCCCGCTGCGCTCGTCCGCTGCGCTTGCGTGGGAGGCACATTTAAGGAGAGGAAGGGTGGGCGTGGCCTAACGAGTCACACCACCTCCGGCTTCCGCCTCAGAGGTCTTCAATTTCAGTAGGCGCGCTTGCAATCAGCGCTTTTAATAGGCTGGGAGGGTGGGCGTGGCCTAACGGGTGGGCGTGGCCTCGCGCTAGCGATGGCGGCCGTGAAGTCTGCTGCAAGGAACAGCGCTAAAATCCGCTGTAAGTGCTTGCAGGAGTTAAAATGCAGAGTGGATTTCTCAGTGGGCACAACGTTTTAACAAATGTAAAATAATCACTAAATAAGTAGTTTTAAAATCACGAGTCACACCACCTCCGACTTCCGCCTCAGAGGTCTTCAATTTCAGTAGGCGCGCTTGCAATCAGCGCTTTTAATAGGCTGGGAGGGTGGGCGTGGCCTCACGCTAGCGATGGCGGCCGTGAAGTCTGCTGCAAGGAACAGCGCTAAAATCCGCTGTAAGTGCTTGCAGGAGTTAAAATGCAGAGTGGATTTCTCAGTGGACACAAAGTTTTAACAAATGTAAAATAATCACTAAATAAGTAGTTTTAAAATCACGAGTCACACCACCTCCGGCTTCCCCCTCAGAGGTCTTCAATTTCAGTAGGCGCGCTTGCAATCAGCGGTTTTAATAGGCTGGGAGGGTGGGCGTGGCCTAACGGGCGGGCGTGGCCTCGCGCTAGCGATGGCGGCCGTGAAGTCTGCTGCAAGGAACAGCGCTAAAATCCGCTGTAAGTGCTTGCAGGAGTTAAAATGCAGAGTGGATTTCTCAGTGGACACAAAGTTTTAACAAATGTAAAATAATCACTAAATAAGTAGTTTTAAAATCACGAGTCACACCACCTCCGGCTTCCGCCTCAGAGGTCTTCAATCTTACACCTCTCGGGAAGAGAAGTCCAAGTTGTAGGCATTAGCAATAAACAGATAGTTATCAGTTTGCAGCAGATGTCCCTTATAAGATCGGATTGCTGGAGAATAATTATCGGTTCATATTAAGTAATTTGAGTCCTGCTAACCTGTTAGGCAGAGACTTGCTATATAAAATGAATTATGTGATTTGCTGCACACCAAATGGTGTTGCTATTGAAACCCAAGATGAAGACCAAAAGTTCAAGATCAAATCCCATGACTCAGAAGTTCAGTTGTTTCTAGTCTTTACTCAGGATGATTTGTCTCTGGATTTAAGACATATTGTTAAAGAAGAGATATGGGATTTCATAGGAAAAGAGATAGGATTAATAAAAAGTGCAAAAGCCTAGCAAGATAAAAGTGAAATCAAATGCAGTTTTCATAGAATTAAACAATACAAACTTTCAAATAAGCAGAATAAGTGAAGTCTGTATTTGAAAGAATCATAAAACAGGGAGTCCTTCTGGAAGTGCTTGGTAGTTCTTGCAACTCTCCCGTGATGGACATTAAAAACTGAGTGGTAAATGGAGACTAGTGCAGGAACTTCACAAAATTAAGTGAAATAGTGATTCTGTGTTGTCTAGTAGTGCCTAATCCTGAAGTAATTTTGTTCCAAATGCTAAACAGTATACAGTCATTGACTTACGCCAAGCGTTTTTTCTATTCCTCTCACTAAAGAGATCCAGTATTTATTTGTGTTCTAATTAAAAAATAAAATTCTAATTTGGTGTTGAATTCCACAGGAGAACACTGGAAGTCCTTCAATTTTTAGTCACTTTCCTAAAGAAAGATTTAGAAAGTTGCAGTTTTCGAGTAAGTCAGTCCTGGTGCAGTATATAGATAACCTACTGGTAGAATCTAGAATGAAATAGGACTGTAAACTTGGCATGATTAGAATTCTGAACCATTTAGCTGCCAAGGGTTACAAGCTTTCCCCTACAAATAAGCAGTGCTGTAAAAAGGAAGGGCTTTACCTTGATCACCACATTAAGAAAGGGGCAAGGAAACTGTCAATAGAACATGCTTTTTTCAATTCTGAAAATGAGTCCCTCTACCACCCAGAGGGAGGTGAGGATGTTCCTGAGAATTGTTGTCTAATGTCATCAGTAGATTCCAAACTTTTCCTTGATTACAAAAACTTTAATAAGACTAACCCACAGTAACATCAGAGAACCGGTAAAATGTGATGAAAACTTTTTGGAAGGCTTATGAGAACTGAGGGAGAAATTATGTAAAGTACCTACCCTCAGAATGCCTGACAATAGCAAAGAGATTTATCTCTTTTGTCATAAATGTTACGGTGTGCATTGTCAGCTTTGGCTCATAGTGGGACAATGGGACCTGCAGCCAAACTGACAGTTGAGTTGATTCCAGTAGCTGTAAGTCTTCCTGGTGGTCTGAAATAAATTGCAGCTGGTTTCTTGGCAAATGAGCAAAGTGAAGGGATAGTGATGGGGCATTCGTTGATCGTGTTTGATCAATACTCAGATGACAATTTGCTGACTCTGACTCAGCACATAACAAACAGTTGTTTGGCCAGTTATGAACAAATCATACTGGCAGCTGAAAACATATCAATTAAGAGGTGTAATTCCTAAATCCTGCAATGCTTCTTCCTGTTCGAAACAATGATGAAGGCGAGAACGGAAGTGATGATGATGAACCTAAGCACGGTTACATCCGCATTAGGAGTTATGTACCAAACTGACTAGACTTTAGGGAAACTTCTCTTGAGATGGCTGATCTAATTCTGTTTGTTGATGGTGCTTCTTTGAGAGACCATTGTGGAGCATTGAAAGGTGTCTATGCAGTATGTTTCATTTCTAAAATTCTTGAAGTACCTTTCCTGCTGAATGGAACTTTAGGAAAAGTGGTAGAGTTGATTGTGTTGACAAGAGCTTATTATTTATCAGAAAATTTGAATCTGATGATACACAGACAGCCAATATGGTTTTGGAGTGGTCCATGACTTAAGCCAGTTATTGTCACAAAGGGGTATTATGACATCCTCCAGTACTCCCATCAGGAAGAGCTCTTACATACTTGATTTGTTAGAAGCAATTCAGCAGTCAACAGAAATTTCTGTAATCAAGTGCTATGTTCACACTTGGAAACAAATATACAGATCAGGGCCTGTAGTATACATTGTGCCCCAGGGGTCAAAGGGCATGTGCACCCGCTTTGAGCACTGAAGGGGCTTTAGATGATTGTGAGTCCCCTTCTGTAATGCAGATAGTGCTGGCGAACATGTTGCGCCAGCAGTATCATAACAGGGCATTCCCTAATTTGCATGGGTGGGTGGCCACATGCAATGAAGAAATTTGCCTCTGTGCCCACGGCGTATTACCGACATGGGAGCAGAGGCAAACATGCCATTGTGCCGCAAAAAGGTGGAGCCCTTTCAGTGCGCCTCCTAAACGTATCCCTTTGAGGGGGGAAATTGGGTCCCATGGACCCCTCCGCATCACCCTCTAGGTGGACGCAGACACTCACTGCACCTGCCTGCAAGGGGATCTCTAAACCCTCTTAAAAGTGAAGACAGGTTGCCGTCTGCACAGTGAAACACAGAGCATCTTTTAAACTGCTGCTCATATTTCACTTGAATGTTCAACTCCCTGGCAGCACGATTGTATGGCTGTCCTGGGGGCAGTGCATTCATTCTAATACTCTAATGTTCTTGTTTGCTCGGTGAGCACCTTTTAAAATATACACCATGGCGCAAACAAGGAATGTGAGCCGTTTTCATAATACAACCTCGGTAGCTAGATATTGTGCACTTGAGAATGAAGAACTGTGATTCAAGAGACAGAACAAAATAAATCAAAAGAAAATGTTGCTGAAAATAAAAAAAAAAAAATGGTTTCTTGTTAAATCCAATACATACTTCTTTAAGTGCATTGAAAGATCTCCAGGAGGAACCACCAGAGGAGCAGAAAAAGAAATGGGAAATATTGAGCTCCAAAAGGAATTATCAGGACATTTTTATCACTCCTGGTTATTAATTTTGCCCGACTCAATGCTGAGTTGCATGGCTAGGTATTTACATAATCAGTCGTGTGCAGAGAAAGATTCTATGACACTCACGTTTAATAGGTACTGGCCAGATTCCAAATTCAGAAGCGGTACAGAAGACTTGTGCCAGGGACGCCTAATTTATCAGGCATTCAAGGCAAGAGGACTACAGTCCTTATCAATCATACTGACCAGTCAGAGTGCCCATTTACGAGGTTTCAAGCAGACATCATTGAAATGCCAGTTTACAATGGCCTTAAATGCATTCCTGTGATTGTCTGCTTATTCTCTCAACGGGTTGAGTCATATCCCAACAGGAGATCAGTTAGTCTGACAGTTGCCAAGCTTTTGTGGAGGGAATCAATACCTATGTTTGAACTACCGACTACTATTGAGATTGAGCATGGCTCTCACTAGAAAAAAAATAGGATTTTGAAATAGATTCATTCAGCTCTCCAAATTTATCAAACTTTCCATTGTAGTTATCATCCTCAGACATCTGGTATTGTGGAAAAGATTAATGGAACATCAAAAGTAAACTGTGCAAAAATAAACCAGTGTGCTTCAACTAGTTTGAAATGACCAGATGCTCCTCCACGTGTTTTAATGAGCATTAGAAGTACCCTAGACAAAAATAGTGATCTCTTGCCCCATGAAGTCTTAATGGACAGTGCAATGTGATTGGCCTATACTCTGTCAGCTATGCTTGTTTCAATTACTGATGACGTTGTTCTAGATTACTGCAAAGATCTGGCTGATTTGGGGAATTCTGGTTTTCATCAGGTGAACTTGGCAACAGCACCTACCCAAGAAATTAAATGCCACCCATTGAATCCTGGAGATTGGCTGGTCATCACGAAACTCGTCTGCAAGAACTACTCAGAAGAACGCTGGCAAGACCTATTTCAAGACGTGCTTGCAACTAAAACGGCTGCGAACTGTGCTGGAGTTCCACAGTGGATCCATGTCATTCACACAAGACAAGTGAAAGTGCTGGAAGAAAAAGGGGTGAAAACAACCACTGATTCACAAAGTCAAGATCAAGTTTGCAGCGTGGATCTAGAGGGGGTTGGAAAATTTGAAACTGGTGAGGTTGGCAAAGCCGATGATGGTGACATTTACAAAGCTGATGATGAGAGTGAAGATTCTGGTGAAAGTATCAGTAGCAGTGGCCAGTTTGAAACTGTTGCAAAGTCACGAGTGACAGCAGAAAAATTAGACTCTGATCAAACAAGTGAAAGACCTCAGTTGATTATACGAGTCTCAAGAAGCCCTAGAGGAAGAAAGCAGTGTGCAATGAGTCAAGCTGATGCTGATCAAAGCTTATCCCGTAAGTGAGTGAAGAAGATTCAGCAGTTGTCACAAGTAAAAATGCAAGAATCGAAACAATAAAGTCACTAAAGAGAACCTACAAATGAATGCAGTGGCAGAATGATTGGATTTTTGTTGTTTTGGTCTTGTTTTTTTATAACTAACTTTATTGAGTGTCACATAGTATTGACCAATGGTTACAGGCGTCTCACTTGGGTATATCTCGGTTTTATACATCTAATTTGTATTAACAGAGTTATTGCATGATGTGGATGTAATCACACCAACATACAACAACAGTGCTTATGTTACTGCTGTGCAAAAGAAATAATAATTTATATATGGCAAACAACACATTTATGAACGATTACCCAGTTACCCCCACCCACGTTCTGAGGGACTGGCATCGATTTTCGACTATACAGTAACTATAATCGATATTTTAATATTAGCATGATGTATCTAAATGTTTTAACATATGCACGCAAACATTAGCATAAATCCGTTCGACATGTTTTAGAACTTTAGCTTGCACCACTCTTTGCATATTACACTTCCTTGGCCTGACCGGCGCCATTTTGTGGCCTCGTTCGAAGCTCTGCATTAACAGACCCCATTCATTCTGTCTAGCTAAAAGAGTTCTCCTGAGAAATAACCCAACTGTTGCAGAATTGCTGTTTCAGCTCGTTAGGCCTGTCAAGGTTGTAGGTAGCAGAAGAAGGCCCGATAAGCACATTCCAGGAGGGGAGCGGGGCGGACTGTCTCGGAGTTAGCAGTAGGGAGTCACCCGTCCGACCTTGCTAATCTGAGATGAGCTGAACCAAGCGTTCTTTGTGTGCCATATATGGCCTTTCCTTTTGTACCAACCTGTACCCGCTTGTATTTTTCCATGTTGGGCCATGATTTCGCAAATGCAACTGTATATAGGTGATGTTCTGACAGTGTGCCAGCAGTCTTCTTGGCGGACCTCGTGGGGTTAGGTCGCAAGGAGCTCCTCTGGCAGAGTTTGTTTGTTCTAATAAATGCTTGGACCTTCTACACTGCCAACTGACTGATTATTGGTGATGGGAATGGGATTGGTGATGAACATAACTGTAATTGGGAGGTGGTAAATAATTTTCGGTACTTCAGTTGGCAACTCCGCCGGGACTCCGCGTTGGGGTCATCCCTCTGTATGTCAGAAAATAATCAGGACATTGAAAGGGGTGCTCCCGATCGGGGGGGTTGCAGAATAGACCAACGAGAAATTGGGGTTTTGCTTTACCCTCCCGGTCGCGAGGACCTCAGCTGCTAGTGGCCCCACGCCGGAGTCCTTCTGGTGTTGGCCTTATCGAGAGTTGGCAGTGGAGAACGTGCAACCAGACCTGTGTGCACCAGGTGAGTGTTTTGTCCTGTTTTGTGTTGGATTACGATTGTGACGTCTACAGATCTGGATTTGGTACTTAGCATTTGGTGGCCTGTGGTCACGGAGAAACTGTGAATAGGGGGTCTGACGGGGCAATAGTGAGATTGCACGTGCAGATGCCTCTTGTTTGCTTTGTGTAGAAATACTGGAGATAAGGATTATACGCCTTTGGGGAACTGCGGTTCTCGCTCGGCCGGACTGTTCTCGGGAAAGCTGATGGTTGAGATTGGGTAGCACCTGGACAGATCTGGAGCGGCGCTTGAACAGCGGGCTCAGCCAGAATAGTCCGGGAGGTGAACCATGAATAATGTCGGATGGCCTGTAGGTTGGTCTGTGGTTTAAAACCTGTGTAAGCTTTCTCCAGGCAGTCTAAGGACAAGACTGTTGTGGAAAGGTGATCTTTGCAACTTTGGATATTTGGATAGAGGGTTCTCCATAGGTGGGAGTCGACGGGCTCTACCTTCTGTTTGCAGAATATTGATATTTCTTTTGTTTTGTCATATAGAGAAGCACTGTGTCTTGTTTTATGTCTAAATTTGAGAGTTTTTGTTTCGCAACACGTGTGAATGTCTAATGAATGAAAACATGGCCATGTGTTTGAGACGATTGTGACGGATGTAACTTGATTCTGTTGTTTTAATAATACTTGATTCCTTTTCAGCTGACGTAGAATAGAGAAGGAAAATGCCGTGCTTTAGTAAATTATGCTTTGGCTGTATCCACCGAGAGAGCGTGAGGTTAGACAAAAGTCAACCTGCCCCTCCGGAAGGAACACCCAGTCACGATATGTATTGCAAACACGGTATTGGCCCCCTTCTCTTTAATTCCTTGTGGCATAAGCACACCAAGGATAACGTAGAATTACAGTGGCCAAAAACTGGATCTTTCGATGAGAAAAGATTCAGTATTTACAAGAGCGCCTCTTTGTTAAACGTAGCCGACAGGCCATGTTTGACACTCTTAACAAATGGCAGAAAGAGGCAAAGAGAAGACGTATTCGGTCAGAAAAATTACTCAAGATACAGCAAGGGCAAACACTAACACAGATAGCCATTGTGCACGACAAAAATAGAACAGAAAAGAATATTGAAAAAGAAGATAGACGATTTAGACTGCAAGTGGATAAGAGCTATGTAACGCGAAATGAAGCTGAGGATGAGATTGAGGATTTGCTAGACAAAAGACCTCCCCCGCCATATGCCCCGCAGCGCATATATCCAGCGGTCCCCGTTCAAACGGCGGCTGCGCTCCAAGCATCCGCACCGGAGGAACGAGGTTCTGTCACCCCTGGGCATGACGCCGGCATCACATCCCCCTCCCGGGGGGACCTGGTTACCCTTGTCCCTTACTCTAGACAGACCCTACCATTCCCTCACGTACAATTGAGCATCCCGAGTCCCGTAGGGGTCTCTCATTCAGCCAGCACCACACCCGATATGGCGGATCAAACCCCGAGAGGGGCAATCGGAGGGTTGGATGGTAAACGATTATTCACCAGGTCATCTGTGGCATATGGTGAGAAGGAAGTATTAGCAGATCAGGCTGTCCAATGGATAAGGAATGACGCTTATACAGTGGAAGACATATGGAGTACGGTAAAAGATTTAGAGCCGGTAATACAACAACATGTGATATTCCAAATGTCTAATTCCCTTATTTGGTCTTGGGAGGTCAGCTTCAATAACGGGAGCGCTCCTCAAATACTGTACGAGATTCGAGACTGGACTTATAGATTTAATTTGGCCCCGCAAGAGGTGTACAAAAATGTAGTCACCTTGGTCCAGTATCGAGGGAGATTGTTCTTAAAAAACCCTCAGTGGACTTCAGAACATCCACTGACTCAGTGGACCTCGCAGCATCCCATGCGAGAAGTCCATCCAATGTATCATCCCGAAGTTCCTGAACTACGTCATGATAGCCAAGTCATTACTTGGCAACGGATAGATGCCCGATTCCAGGAGCAATGGGTGTACACTCCGTGGAAGAGAAGTGAAGTCCTTTCACTGAAATCCCAACTGCCCGACCCCCAAAAGAACCCTACCGCCTACTACAAAGAATTGACCGAAGCTGCGGCCTCTGCCATAATGACATTAGCAGATGTCGAGCTATTCTTTGGGTTACTCGTGCCCGTTGATATATGGCGACAGGTGCATGACTCCGATCACGCAGAACTGGGAGGGACGTGGGATGAGCTGCGAGGGTGGGATCGAGACCGCAAACTGGGAGACAAGCCTAGAAATTAAATAACGTCCTTGCCTGCAAAAGTTATTGCCTTTATGCACACCTTGATACCTCCGAGGAAGGTTGATTGGGACAAACTGACTGCGTGCCTGCAGAAAAAGGATGAAAGTGTGTCCGACTTCTTCACTAGGTTTGAAGGAGTTTTTATTGACTTTAGTGGGCAGGATTTGGCTACGGAAGGTGGAATTAGGTTATTTGTGTATAGATTCGTTACAAACTTGGCTCCGAAAATTTCTGCACGTTTGCAAGCAGCAGAGAGTACTTGGACTACCTCTACCCCTTCTGTCATCTTAAGCATGGCCCAGTACTATGAACATAGAGAAAATGAATGTAAAGAGAAAGTGGAAAAGAAGGCTAAAGACCTTAAGACACGAGTATTACTTCAGCAGGTGATGCGGGGACAAGGAGGGGGAAGAGGAGCTAGAGGGTCTGTGAACAGAGGGGCGGGTACAGGCCGAGGAGCGGGCGGGGCTCCAACTGTGGGTTTGAACCAGTGCTCCTATTGTAGAGAGGAGGGGCACTGGAAGGCACAGTGTCCGTTGTTGCTTGCCCAAAACGGAGCAGTCCGAGGGCGAGGACGTGGACGGGGAGGCCCCGAACTGAGTGATATGCGCAGAGAAGAAGGATCAGGCAAGTCTGAGCGTAATCATTTCGATAATCATCTGAGCAAACAGTACTATCACAATGATTATGAATATGAAGATCAGGATACATATGTACAAGCATAGGACAGCCAGGGACAGAGTAGGGGCCAAGTGTCGATCCCGGTCAATCAAAAGGGACCCTATGTAAAAGGGGAAGTGATTGGGACTTCTGAGAATTTCCTAATTGACACGGGAGCAATGAATAGTTCTGTTGCTCGATCATTGGTTCCAGGGGCGGCTCTGTCCTGGCAAAATAATGTCTCAGTGGGATTCTCGGGAGTCCCAGTTGTCAGTCCCATCTCCAGACCTCTCCCCTTCTCGATCAGTCCCGCAACTATTGACACTCCTCTTTTACTAACCTCACATTGTGGGGAGAACTTGCTGGGTTTGGATATGCTGAAAAAATTAAAGGCTACAATTTATTGTTCTGCTGATGGGGTTTATTTGACAATTCGACCCTGCACTGAACACATGAAACAATGTTTTGCCAAAAATGAGCCCCTTCCCCCGGAGTTTGATGGCATCCCAGCCACGCTTTGGGCAACAGGGGATGCCGATGTGGGTAAGTTGGACATTCCCCCGGTTCACATTACGCTGAAACAGGGTGCCAAAATGCCGCGCATCCCGCAGTACAAGATAGCACCTTCAGGGGAGCGGGCTTTGCTGTTGATTATTCAGGACTTGATCGACAAAGGAGTAGTGGAGGAAACGGCTGCTAATGTCTGCAACAGCCCGATTCTTCCGATTTTGAAAAGGAGTTCTGATTCCGGTGAACCGGGTCAGGACGCTGCTTATCGTTTTGTGATTGACCTTAGAGCTGTCAATAAAATTGTAGTGCCACAGTATCCTGTGGTAACTGACATCACCACGATCCTTATAATGATTCCACCAACTGCCCAGTACTTTTCGGTCATTGATCTGAAGAACGCCTTCTTCAGTATCCCCATTCACCCTGATAGCAGGCAGATCTTCGGATTCTCATTATCTGGACGCAGCTTCCACTTCTGTCGCGCACCCCAAGGCTATACTGAAAGCCCGAGCATATATAGCCAAGCCCTCAAGGCTTTATTAGACGATCTGGACTTGCCGGAGGGTAATGTCCTACAGCAATACGTGGATGACTTACTGATTGCCTCGGATACGGAAGAAGGTTGCAAAACTGCGACTGTTAAATTGTTGCACCATTTGGCTGCTAAGGGGAACAAGGTGTCTGTCAAAATTTCAATACTGTCGACAGGAGGTGACCTACCTCGGTCATCTACTATCGAAGGAGGGTAGACGACTAACACCTGAATGAATTACTACTATTGCTAAAATGTCTGTTCGCTTTCCTTGGCATAACCTCTTACTGTCGCCAATGGATACCTAATTTTTCCCTTCTTGCTAAACCCTTGTTGCATCTGACTACTAAGGACGTGCATGAACCCCTCCCCTGGACGGATGAATGTCAGCACTCTTTTGATTCTTTAAAAACTGTTTTATGTTCCGCTCCTGTCTTGGGCACTCCTGACTACCGTAAACCTTTCGTACTATACGTGCATGAGGTCGACGGTTGCTCACTTTCGGTGTTAACGCAGGACTTTGGTGGTAAGCAAAGACCTTATCTGTCAGCTACACTGGATAATGTCGCAAGAGCACTTCTAAGCTGCCTGAGGGCCACAGCAGCTGTTGCAGTGGCCATCCGGCAGTCAGAAGGACTCGTTCTGAATTCCAATCTGACAGTGATGGTGCCGCATGCTGTGGACACATTACTAAACAAAACAAAAACACAGCATCTCACAAGTGCACGCCTCACTGGATATGAGCTAACATTATTTGCACCACATATCACGATCACCCGATGTGCAACATTGAATCCTGCCACGTTGTTACCACTCCCTACGAGTGAACTTAATGATGACATACATGATTGCAGTTATCGCACTGAAGAAGAAACTAAGGGCAGGATCGATCTCACGGATACTCCTCTAGCTGAGCCCCAAGGAGAGTTATATGTAGATGGGTCCTGTTTTAAACTAGCGGATGGAACAACAACAGCTGCATATGCCATTACAACTTTGAAAACAGTAGTCGAAACATTCCGAGTACCCGATCGGTCAGCCCAAGCTGCTGAACTTCTGGCCCTCCTGCGAGCCTGCGAATTGAGTGAGGGACTCGAAGTCAACATTTACACTGACAGCCAATACGCCTTCGCCGTGGCCCATAGCTTTGGGTGGTTGTGGAGGGAGCAGGGTTTTCTTACATCCCACAGCCAGAAAATACAAAATGGTCCCCTGGTTTTGCGCCTGTTAGACGCCCTCACCCTGCCCAAGAAATTAGCTATCATTAAATGCAGTGCGCACAAAGCAATAGTGGATGAGGTGGGGGAGGGAAATGCCTTCGCAGATCAGGTGGCCAAACAGACAGCACAGTCCCCAATGTCAACTATGTTTGTGAACTCTTCCGCAAGGTGGGTGGAGGAATCTGAATTGTTCGACAATACTATGGAAAGTGTGAGAGTATTACAGAAGGAGGCTACACCCGCAGAATTAGAGAGATGGGAAAAGGAGGTAGGAAGATTGGATGAGAACAATTGTTGGGTTGATCTGACAGAAAAGCAAAGATGGTTACTTCCCAATGCACTAGTACAGGCCGTTGTGACTATGGCGCACGGCCCTGCACACATAGGAGCAAAAGGTATCTGTGGGCTTTTGGATCCAGTTTGGAACAACCCTAATATTCAAAGGACGGCTGTCCGGTTGGTCCAATACTGCATGGTTTGTTTGCAACACAATCCGGGGAAGGGAGAGAATGTCTTGAGTGGGAATTTTGCACCCCCGACGCTGCCTTTTGAAGTACTCCAAATGGACTATATTCATATGGAGCGTGTCAACAACTTGAAATACGTTTTGGTGGTAGTTTGTGCTTTTAGCAAATGGGTTGAGGCCTATCCCACTAAAGAAAATACTGCCATGGCCACAGCTAAAGCCCTACTCAAAGAGTTCGTGCCCCGCTTCGGTTTGCCCCGCTTTATCTGGTCGGACAACGGGGGGCACTTCCATGGGGCCCTCGTCAAACATATCTCTGAGGGCCTACAGATTAGGCAGAAATTCCACGCTGCCCGGCATCCACAATCAGCCGGGCTCGTGGAAAACTAAAACGGTATTCTCAAGCTCAAGATGGCTAAAATACAAGAAAGCACAGGGCTGAAATGGCCTGACACCTTGCCTCTAGCCCTTATATCACTATGTGTTACCCCACATTCCCGATCTGGCCTTTCTCCATATGAAGTTATCTTCGGTAGGCCAGCAATGTATGGGGGGTACCCAGACCACGGTCCTTTTCTGATATTGAATATCCTATGTTGATTGATTACCTCTATGCTTTGACTAAAGACCTTTGTTCTGTTCACCAGCAGGTAGCCTCCGTACTGTAGTCGCTGCCAGATGGCCCCAGACATCTGCTACAACCCGGCCAGTGGGTACTGGTGAAGAAATTTGAGCGAGACACCAGCCTGGCTCCAAGGTGGTCCGAGCCCCAGCAGATTCTCCTGGCTACCCGAACGGCAGTTAAAGTGGATAGGAGGAAACATTGGATCCATGTCTCCCATCTGAAGAGGCTGCCGTTTCCACTTCCCTATGATCAACAACGCCCAGGGGGAATTCTGACGCAGGAGAGTGAGAGAGCTGCTGCATTTGTACCCTTTTCTGACGCCTGTGAGATCGAAACACGGCTGGAGGAGGGAGTGACGAGACCAGATGACTTGGTCTCTACTGAATCTGCAAGCGCTTTGAATCCTGTTCTCAGCACCCCGGCAAGAGAAAATTCTCATGTGCAAAACGTGCCTGGGATATTATTCCCTGATCAGGAGGTGCCGGGTAATGTGCGATACAACCTGCGGCCAAGGAAACAGAAAAACGGTACCTCAGACCCCAACATCAGGAGATAAGGAAAGACTCGATTGAATAGTCAGGGTTTGCTAGTTTGTTGGTCTGAGGTACTGAGCGAGACACTGGACTGAACACGTTGAGAGCTGGAACTTTGATCACTGTGCTCTGTTCAGAAAGAAAACAAGCAAGCGCAAAAGGCCAGGTTGTACATCGGAATAAAGAAAGTTTGGTTGCCACTCTTTTGTTGCTTGGATGAACAATAGGAGTCTGCCTGTGAGACTCTGACGGACACAGGGAGAAGAACCCTCTGGCAGGACGGACTGTTAGGCCCGAGTTTACTTTTGGACTTTTAGCTAGGAATGTACCCTTTTGGCCGCATTGTTTTAGAGGAAGAAATTCCAATTGCCCCACGCTATATACCGTTTTATGAGCCAATGTTTTCCACATGGACCACAAAGGTCAAAGTAGCATTTGTAGTGGTTATAGCTGTCATTTTAGCTGTATTTATGGGCTTATTCGTTTAGAGCATAAGTACCCTTTGCAAGATCTCTTACCAACCACTGCTGCCCCATCTGAGCATCTGTGGTACACCTTACCACCTCACAAAGAACGACATCGCCAGACTTATGCCAAGAACGTGTTCGTTGAAATGCTTCACCAAACCAGTGTTGCCAATGTTACTGATTGCTGGGTTTGTGGGCTCTAGCCATCCGTAGTGCCCAACCACGATTTGTTTCTTTCGCTACCCTTGTCCTACATAGGAAGCTGTGAGGCCTGGTTCAGACTGTTTTCTGCCATATATCGTTACTGGGGTAATAATCGCAGGGACTCTGAGGTAAAAGAATTTAATGTGGTTATGTCCTTTATTGATGAGCATGCGGGTTTTAACCAGTCGGAAAATGGGGGGCCAAGGAACAATAGACCGACAGGCATACATGAACAGATACATGGTGGTTAGGAATAATACTTGGTTGCAGGAAGAACTTAAGGATTTCAACAATTTCAATGCCACCCACTATTTCCAACTTTTTGTTGCACGAAATGTAACAGGGGATCGTATTGTGCCCATTCCTATTTTGAATGTTTCCTCTGAATTTTGTGTGCAAGGAATAGGCCGTGTACGGGTTGGAGATAGTGTCTGCAATTACACCTTTCGTATGAAGAAACGCATTAGCCCTGAATTAGTTACGCCACCCAATGTGTATTTCGTTTGTGGAGAAAATGCATATACTTGGTTACCACGCAATTGGGCTGGGCACTGTTACTTGTCCTTCCTATACCCACCTGTATACCTAGCACCATCTAATTATCACAAGACCCATCAGCTACACCCTGTACTGTCCGTACCTACTGCAATACCTATTAGACAACGTAGGCAGCTCATCAAAACCGAAGTTGATCAGACTGACACCTCCTTACAACAATTCACAGACTTTAGCAAAGGGTTAGTGCCGTTCTGGGGACCCATATTCAATAGCAGAGAAATAAGGAGGCTGTCCAGGATAGTGGAAAATGTCATCAATATAACTACTGACATTCTAACGAACCTCACTGTTGAGCTTCAGGCGACGAGGCTTGTTGCGCTCCAAAACCGTATGGTTTTAGACGTCATCTTAGCCGATCGTGGTGGAGCATGCCGCGTGATTGGCAGCTCTTGCTGCGTATATATTCCAGACTCCGCCCCCTCTGTTCATCTGGCCATTCAGAAACTGCACCGCATTGCCTCTGAAATGCCTACTGATAATGGGTCCTGGTCATTGTCTGGGTGGTTTTGGGGGCTCCTGTCCACCTGGGGATGGAAGATATTGTTGATTCTGGGCGGAGCAGCCGGTATCATCTTTACCTGTTGCATTCTGATACAATGTGGCCCGGCTTGTTGCTCCTACTGTGCCTCCCGGATCACTACCCTATGTGTGCCGGCCCAAGCTCCATCTAAAACTCAGATGCTGCAGAAAGAGAACCACGGGTTGATGGCCATTAACGAAGATATTTTTGAAGATTAGCCTGCCTGACCTCTGTATTTAGCTACACCATGCTAAAAGGAGGGTTTGAGGGACTGGCATCGATTTTCGACTATACAGTAACTATAATCGATATTTTAATATTAGCATGATGTATCTAAATGTTTTTACATATGCACGCAAACATTAGCATAAATCCGTTCGACATGTTTTAGAACTTTAGCTTGCACCACTCTTTGCATATTACACTTCCTTGGCCTGACCGGCGCCATTTTGTGGCCTCGTTCGAAGCTCTGCATTAACAGACCCCATTCATTCTGTCTAGCTAAAAGTTCTCCTGAGAAATAACCCAACTGTTGCAGAATTGCTGTTTCAGCTCGTTAGGCCTGTCAAGGCTGTAGGTAGCAGAAGAAGGCCCGATAAGCACATTCCAGGAGGGGAACGGGGCGGACTGTCTCGGAGTTAGCAGAAGGGAGTCACCCGTCCGACCTTGCTAATCTGAGATGAGCTGAACCAAGCGTTCTTTGTGTGCCATATATAGCCTTTCCTTTTGTACCAACCTGTACCCGCTTGTATTTTTCCATGTTGGGCCATGATTTCGCAAACGCAACTGTATATATGTGATGTTCTGACAGTGTGCCAGCAGTCTTCTTGGCGGACCTCGTGGGGTTAGGTCGCAAGGAGCTCCTCTGGCAGAGTTTGTTTGTTCTAATAAATGCTTGGACCTTCTACACTGCCAACTGACTGATTATTGGTAATGGGAATGGGATTGGTGATGAACATAACTGTAATTGGGAGGTGGTAAATAATTTTCGGTACTTCAGCTCTGGCCCATTTGGTTTGCTAGCTAACATAACATTTGCGCATATGGATAATGGTTGGTGTCCCGGATTGCTGTGTGTGGGGCAAAGTATCTCTCTTCGGCCCTCTGGCTATGCTGCCCTTACAGAGCATTAGCTGCAGTGTGTCTGGGATAGCTTGTTGCGGGTGGAGGTCTATAGCTTTAAACCCCTCCAGTGTGACATCCCACTCCATGGAAATTGGGTGCTTAGGCAGTCCCCAGCCTCTGCACGTCAGATTGCCGTGCTTTCTGCACTGCCCCAGCGAATCACCTCATCGCACCATGTAGATAATGCAGAGGGTCTTGCAGATTTCCACTTCATCTTTATATTGCGTATAGCTATTAGAAAGGCAAGGTATAGGAAGCAAAGCTGAACTTTCTGGGCGCCAGTGCGTTTGCAAAGTCCTAATAGGCACTCTGCTAAGTCATCCCCAATTTGTAGGTGTGTGGCCTCCTCCACAGAGCCACGTACTCCCACCCAGAATACTCTAAGGTGAGGACAAGCCCAAAACATATGTGTGAAACCCGCCTCTACAGCTTTACAGCGCGGGCAGCAGTGTTGTGTGTCAGGGAACATTCGGTGCAGTCGGTGTGGGGTTAAATAAAACCTGTGCAAGATCATACTTTGTGTGAATTTAAATTTGGCATTCCGAGACACTCTCTTGGGATGTTCCAGTATACTGGCCCATGTCTGATATGTCTTGTTCAAGCTTAGTGAGTCTGCCGCCAGGCGTTGGTATCCCGCTTTTTTTTCTGGCATTGGAGTGCCATATTTAGTAGTGGTGGTGCGTGGGGGAAGCTGGCTTTTTGGCAACAGCAGTGTATGTAGCCACCCTCTGTCAATGTCCTGTGTCGTGTAGCCTAATTCCTGCAGGTTCCTGCCCGCGGTACAGGAGGACAGCCATTGTAGTTGGCAAGCATAATAATATCCCCTGAAGTCTGGCACGCCCATCCCACCTTAATGCGGTTCCAACTGTAGATTTTTAAGGCTCACTCACCGACGTCCGGTCCCCGAAAGGAGATCTAGCAGTATTGTGTCTAGGGCATGAAACGTAGATGGTGGGACTAAGATTGGCAAATTGGCAAAGTAATATAATAGTCGGGGAGGACCACCATTTTTGAAATTGCAACCCGCCCCATTACCGATAGTGGCAGTGACAGTCAGAATGCCACACTCGAGCGTATTGCAGTAATCTCTTTTGTCAGATTGCCATTGAGTTGATCCTTGTGCTATTTATATATATGAATACCTAGGTATTTGAATGTGCTGTGCGCCACTGGTATAGTATATCTGCCAAGATTAACTTCGTCGGGGTGGTTTCTTTTGTGCAAGAAAAAAACGTTTAACTTCCCTTCGTTGATGGCGAGACCAGAGACAGACTAAAAATTGGAGAAAATACTGAGGAGGGGCTCCAGTAGAGCCATGAGGTCCCGTATGTACACAATAATATTGTCAGCATAGGCTGATATCAGGTGAGTGGTATTACCTATTGGAATCCCCAAGTGTTCAGCCGTCTGTCGTAGCGTGAGAGCCAGAGGCTCTAAAGCGAGCACATACAATAAGGGGGATAGGGGCAGCCTTGCCTTGTGCCTCTGTGCACTGTGTATTCCCATGATATGTGACAGCCTGTATGTGCTCTTGCTGTAGGGGCCGTGTACAGCAGCTGTATCTAGCGGATGTACTCGGGAGGCAGCCCAAATCTCTTGAGGGCCCTAAACATATAATACCATGTGATGGTATCAAAGGCCTGGTGCAGATCCAGCAAAATGCACCCTGCATCAGCATACTCCACAGCAGTGGCAGCCATGAAACGGTACAGCCTTCTGATATTTAACGATGTGCTGCGCGCCGGGAGAAATCCGCATTGGTCCCTGTGTATCAATTTATGTAGGTGGGGCAGGAGCCGGTTGGCTAGGATCTTACTTATAATGTTATACTCCGAGGCTAGGAACGACAACGGGCGGTAGCCTGATGGTTCTGTGCCACCCCGGCCGGCTTGGGGAATGAGATCACAAACGCCTGCATAGTAGTGCACGGGAGGCGTCCTAGTTCTAGAGCTTTGTTATATATAACTTCTCCAGTTTAAGGATTAAGACCTCTGAGTAGGAGTCAAAGACCTCTATTTGAAGGCCATCCAGGCCTGGCGCTTTGGCTCGCAGGAGCCATTTGATGGCCACTTTTATTTCCATTTTAGTGATGGGTCCTGTTAGGCTTTTCTGTGTGTCTGCAGCTAGCTGCAGGAAGGGTAGGCCTTCCAGGAAATTGTCTATCAGGGAATCGCCAATGTGTGTGGGCACACTGTATAAGGTGCTGTAGTATTTGTATTTGTATTTGTATTTTTGATTTGTAGAGCGCCTTATCACCCAGGGGTCTCTAAGCGCTTAGCGGAGAGTGGACACAAAGTTGTTAGGGGAACAAGCTAGATGGTACCCCATGCCTAGTAGCAAAACGCATCATTTATGTCCTGTTGCGAGTGAACCATGCCCGTTCCCGGTACCGTGATAGTGTGAATTACAGGAGGTGTTGGGTTGTCTCCCAGTATTCTAGTCAATAGTGTCCCAGATTTGTCAGCGTGGGTGTGCTTCAGCTGTGTGTACACTCTGTAATCTATTACCCTGAGTGTTTCTAACAGTCCAGCACGCTGTATGCGTGCTTCTTGTAGTGGAGCTTGTTTAGTTGGGTCACTCGCTGCTGCCTGGTCCAGTTCAGACATTGTATTTTCCATTCAGATAATACTACTGTGGACTTCCTGCCTGGCCCCTACTGTGGCGCCTATTGCTGTACCCCTCACCATCACCTTGAGCGCATTCCACTCAATCAGGTTTGAGGAGGCAGTGTTCCAGTTTTCTGAGAAATAATTTGTAATAGCGGTGGATAGCGTACCGCGGAAGGGAGCGTCCTCCAGCATCTGGGGCCACAGCTTCCATGTAGCAACTGGGGTGGGTACTCTGCACCATGCAATATGGATCTCTAGTGGATAATGGTCAGAGAAGGTCTTGGCTAGGTATCTAAGTATGTGGCATGGGTCACTTGTGCCGCTATATTAAGAAAGCAAAGCATTCTGTCAATCAGTGTATTTAGCTGGTGGACCGGTGAGAAAAAGCAGTATTCCCTGTTTACTGGGTTTATCATTCTTCACACGTCCCCAATGCCCACCCAACAGTCAAGTTGTGCAGGGCCTCAGCTTGCTTCGTAGATCCTTCACCATTTACGGAGGGTGTGACCTTTCTAGTGACATAACCATCAATGTTTTACAATCTCCACCCAGTAACCGCGGGTACGTATCCCATCCTGCCAACACTGCACTCAGTTTACTGAAGAATTTGTCCTGATCAAAATTTGGGGCATAAATGCTACCCAGTACCACTGGCGAGCCATCTAGTGATCCACGCAGCACTATATATCTACCTTGGTCATCAGTACGCCGTTCCATTTCAGTGAATGGGACTCCATGTCTAATCCATATGGATTACCCCAAAATTCCCTTTGAACATGCAATACACAGCTCAGCCATGAAACTATGCTGGGCCAAACTAAAAAATTAACCACACAAGTGGTTCTACATCTATGCAGTGTGTACGCTTTGCGAGGGGTGAGCGATACCGACTGTCATGTTGTGTATATTAGCTTGTGAGTTCAACGGAACCCAGGGGATATCACATTACATACATAATGTTAACCATAAGTAGTGCTATATGAAGGAGCAAGAAAAAATGTCAATCTGTATAAACATATATTAGGCATCTGTTGCTGCTGCACCTAAGACATTAACATCTAACACAATCTGTGTATGCTGGCTCCATGCGCACTGCCAAGTCTGGGAGGGGTGGGGAGGGGCCCCCACTTAGCCCTTATATTATCAGTTAACAGCGTGTTAAGGTGTGAAAAGAAACGATACATTTTTTTCACAAGGAGCGGTCCTTGGTCGTCTTCTGCATCTATTGTCCAGTCACTGGGACCGTGTACCATGACTCGTGGTCCATCTCAGCAAATTGTCCGCTGTCTGAGGTGTCACTGAGGTGAACAGGTTTATACTATGTTCTGAGTCTGACTGTAAAGTACTGTCCCCAGAAATGTCAGTTGCGATCTGGAGGTTGTCATCCCTGAAGGAGTTTGCTGCTGCCAGTGCCTCCTTCATGCTAGCCTGAGGCTGTTCGTATGTGGGGCTAATGGTGGACAGCTTTTGAGACCCCTTGGCAGTACGGTATGATCTGCGACCCTAGGTTCATTTAGGACTGTTGGGCCGTTTGAGGGATTAAGTACCGGAGCTTGAAACGGGGTCCATCACTTCGATCTACTCCTCTGCATTCTCTGGACTGTCAAAGAAGTATGTTTTTTGTTCATAGATAATTTTTAGGCAGGCGGGGAATAGCAGTGCATATTTGAGATTCAGAGCGCGTAATTTCTTCTTTACTGGTTGGAAGGAGGACAGTTGGCGCTGCACCATTATCGTATAATCAGGTCACAGTGAGATTTGATGGTTTTCAAACTGAATCTGCGTACGCTCCCGAGCCTTCTGCAGCAGTGCAAACCAATCTCTGTAGTTTCGTATTTTAACTATTAAGGGTCGGATCGGCATTCCAGCTTTTAGTTTGCCACTAGGGATCCGGTGGGCTCTCTCTTCACCGAAAAAAGAAGATAGGCCATTTGGGGCCACATTGTCATGGAACCATTGCTCCATGAAGCTGGCGGCATTGGGGTCCTCGCTGCGTTCCGGGAATCCTATGACATGCACGTTGTTCCTCCGATTCCTGCCTCCCACATCTTCGATCCTGTCCTGTAGGCCATTTACTTGCTGTTGCAGTTGTTATATTTGCGTCTAATGGTCCTTAATTTGGAACTCGATCTCAGTTAGGGTCTTCCCCTGCGATTTCACTGTGTCGCCCAATTTGGTGTAGTTGGCCTTAAGCAGTGTGAAACCTGTTGTGAGCGATCCGATCTGCTACTCAATAGCTCTCCGGGAGACCCTAACTTCTGGTAGGATCAAATCCAGTTTGTCTGGGGGCGCTTCCGCTCCAGTGGGGGGGACAGAGCCCAGCAATGCTGGCCTTGTAGTGTTGTCCGGGTCCTCCACAGGATGGCTGGTAGCGGTGGTTGTGCCCAAGTTTTTCCCTTTGATCTGCCCCATTCCTCCTGTCTGCTCGCCCTCCTATTTGGATTTAGCAGCAGGGGTGTGTATCGAGAAAGTAAGCAGCCAGTATGCCACGAATGGGATAGATGCGATTGTCGGAAAGTGCATGTCTGAGTCTGTAGGGTGGTGGCCTGGTTGATGCAGGTGCAGAACTTCCGTAGTGGTTCCAGTTATTACTTGTGCCTGGGGTTAATTAGTGTCGCAGGCGGGTGTACGGGTGTTCGCAGCACTGTCGGCCCTCTCGCAGTCCCACTGGGAGTCAGGCAGGACCTATCGGGATCACAAATTGTGCTTGTGTATTTCCTTGCTGCATAGCCCTGCCCTCGTCCTAGCCAAGTGTGCAGGCAAGCAGGATGGCAGGGGAGGGGGAAGAAGCCGCACGACAGGTTAGCCAGTACACACACTCAAGGCACCAGAGGCTATCTAAGAGCTGTACCGTCCCTTGGTGCCCCTCACCACTGTAGGCTCAGGTTCACAGTGTCCCTCATCAACTTACTGATTGCACATGATGGAGGCGGTGCAGGTCAGTATGGGGAGGAGGCAGAACCATGGAAAGCAGCATGCACATCTCACAATGCCCAATGTCCTCTAGCATGTAATGCCCCCAGCGCTCATGGCAGGCCGCGGCCACCAGACTCGTCAGGGGGTGCCTTGTTCCAGCCACACGTATACAATGCACTGCTATTCCAGTAGGCACACCTCCACAATCGGCCCTTAGGCCCCGCTCCCCCTCTCGTGCGGTACAAAAGGGGGTGGTGATGGACGGAGCATCTGAACCAATCAAACACTCACACCCAATCAACTGATCTGGGTTTAATCCATCACCATTCTTTAGCCACTCTGCCACCCCAGTTCACACATGGCCATATGGAAATCAATCTGACCCTGTGCCTCATGGGAACAGTCCAGCCCGAACCGCCAAGCCATGCCTTCCCTTGACCGGAAACAAGCTCCCGAAGACCGGTTTCTGGCATTACAGCCTTCTTCAGCCAGGCTTGCTTGAATCCAGTGGCAAAGTGAGCAAGGGACTCACGTCTGAGCATACCCTGCCAACTTATGGCGAACAAAGCGGTACAAAAGGGGGTGGTGATGGACGGAGCATCTGAACCAATCAAACACTCACACCCAGTCAACTGATCTGGGTTTAATCCATCACCATTCTTTAGCCCACTCTGCCACCCCAGTTCAGACATGGCCATATGCAAATCAGTCTGACCCTGTGCCTCATGGGAACAGTCCAGTCCGAACTGCCAAGCCATGCCTTCCCTGGACCGGAAACAAGCTTCCTAGGACCGGTTTCTGGCATTACAGCCGTCTTCAGCCAGGCTTGCTTGAATCCAGTGGCAAAGTGAGCAAAGGACTCACGACTGAGCATACCCTGCCAACTTACGGCGAACAAAGCGGTACAAAAGGGGGTGGTGATGGAGGGAGCATCTGAACCAATCAAACACTCACACCCAGTCAACTGATCTGGGTTTAATCCATCACCATTCTTTAGCCCACTCTGCCACCCCAGTTCAGACATGGCCATATGCAAATCAGTCTGACCCTGTACCTCATGGGAACAGTACAGCCCGACCTGCCAAGCCATGCCTTCCCTGGACCAGAAACAAGCTTCCTAGGACCGGTTTCTGGCATTACAGCCGTCTTAAGCCAGGCTTGCTTGAATCCAGTTTCAAAGTGAGCAAGGGACTCACTTCTGAGCATACCCTGCCAACTTATGGCGAACAAAGCGGTACAAAAGGGGGTGGTGATGGAGGAAGCATCTGAACCAATTAAACACTCACACCCAGTCAACTGATCTGGGTTTAATCCATCACCATTCTTTAGCCCACTCTGCCACCCCAGTTCAGACATGGCCATATGCAAATCACTCTGACCCTGTGCCTTATGGGAACAGTCCAGTCCGAACCGCCAAGCCATGCCTTCCCTGGACCGGAAACAAGCTTCCTAGGACCGGTTTCTAGCATTACAGCCGTCTTCAGCCAGGCTTGCTTGAATCCAGTGGCAAAGTGAGCAAGGGACTCACATCTGAGCATACCCTGCCAACTTATGGCGAACAAAGCGGTACAAAAGGGGGTGGTGATGGACGGAGCATCTGAACCAATCAAACACTCACACCCAGTCAACTGATCTGGGTTTAATCCATCACCATTCTTTAGCCCACTCTGCCTCCTATCGTGCAGCGCGCCGGGCCCCTGGCAGTCCTGGGTAGAGGCTCTGTATATTTGCCGGAGCTCGCCGATCAGTGTTTTCAGCATACCCTCTGTGCAGCGGTCTCAAAGCAGTATCACAAACCGGGGCTGCCTCACACTGTACTCACAATTGGGCCAATGGGCGGGGACTCGTCTAGGTGCATCCCCAGGCATACACTCCGCGGTCCACCTCGCTCAACGTGCAGGCCCCACATGCAGTCGGACCGCCTGCTACGCCTCCCGCACAGCGTGTCAGGATCTCGCCCAACTGGGCCAGGGACACCAAAACTTGCCGCCACACCAGGAGACAGCAATCCATGGGAGGTGACAGAAAGCGAGTGGCACTGCACACTCACCAGAGGCCAGCCTCTCGGATGCCGCCACAGATCGTGGGGCACACGGCCCGGGGCACGAGTATGCCTGATCTTCCCAGCGCTGCCACTCCGGACCCGGGCAGGCGACAGCAGCAATTCGGGGTCGACTTCTATTCCATCCATGAGCCACAGGTAGGAGATACCACAGGGGCAGCCAGTGAGTGCACCGCACCCATACAAGTTGCTCCTCATCAGTTAGGCCCCAGCGCCAGGCAGGCCGCGCCTCGGGAATACGCCTCAACAATGTCGTTTTTTAACGAGGATGTTGGACAGATCTTCCGTCTGGGCGTGCAGCAGCAGTACCGCAATATATAGAGGCTTGATACTGCACTTTAACCGATGGTACACCAGAATTCTTATCCAGAGCCTCGTTAATCTGTGTCCGTCATCTTAGACGGTCAGCCACGCCCTGCCTTTGGTCTTGTATTAATTATTAAAAATCGCTCTATTTTTCTAACTTGGTGTGGGATACTTCTTGTGTGGTGTTTTTATGTTATTACTGTTCGAAGTGTTGCAGAAATACTTTACACATTGCCTCTAAGTTAAGCTTGACTGCTCTGTGCCAAGCTACCAGAGGTTTGAGCACAGGCTACTTTGCGGTTTGCTTCTGACTTCACCCCAACAAGGATTGTGGTTGCTTCTTGTGTAGGGTTTCACCCGCCTCAACCGTGACTCAATTTCTTACAATGTCGCACTGCTGGAACTATTTTTTTTATATGTATATGGCTCTGCGCAAACTACCACCCAAGTGGAAATATTCTTCTACAGTTAATTATACAGTAAATTACAATGACTCGTTTATAAATGCTGATAATCCAAGCAGCAGTAGTAACCACGCAGAGTACAGGGTTAAAAATATGGGAGGTTGTTATTAGGTTTAGCCTGCTCATCGCTTGTGCTGTTCTTGTGAAATCTCTTGTATTTAATATATCTTAAAAGGGGGTTCTTATCAGTTCCCAATGGTGAATTACTGCGTTTATTTGCTCGCATTTACAATACTTCTACTAAATCTGTTCACATTGTTTCTGCCCCACTCACTGTCAAGATAAGGTCTCTTCCCACGGTAAAGACAGACAGCCTCTAACAGTCTGCTGGAATGCCTGCTCTTTATTACTTAGTTGTGTAAAGGAGATGCTTTGGCCTTAGAATGTTTGTGGCATTTCATACTCATGTCTCAGTACTATTTTTTGCTTTTTGTAGGCCTTATCGGATTGATTTGTTCAACTTAATCTATTTCGTCATTATGATCAATTTCTAAATGTTGTAATAAATATTGCACGTTAAAAATAAAGTTAATATACAAGAGTTATGCTATATTTTAGTACTAAACAGGTAGTCACAAGTGCAGTCACCTTGCTGATGACAGGGTCATGATTTGAATGGTGCAGCGGGTGCAGTAGCACCAGGCTCAGAAATCTTTTAAACACATACTATTGTTATATTTGACTACTAAACAGGCAGTCAAAATTGCAGTTACCTTGCAGTTAAAAGGGACTTGATTTCAATGGTGCAGCAGGTGCAGTGGCACTGGGGCCAAAAGTTCTAGGGACCCCACTAAACCCAGCTTATTGCTAAAATGTAAAAAATAAACAGGCAGTCAAAAGTGCAGTTACCTTGCAGACAACAGGTTCAGGATTTCAATGGTGCTGCAGGTGCAGTGATACCAGGACCAAAAGCTCTAGGCACACAACTAAACACCTAAAAATTGCTATATTTTTACTACTAAAGAGGCAGTAACAAATGCAGTTACCTTGCAGTTGAAAGGGACATGATTTAAATGGTGCAGCAGGTGCAGTGGCACAGGGGCCAAAAGTTGTCATAACCCCACTAAATACCAAATATTGCTACATTTTACTACTAAACAGGCAGTCACAAGTGCAGTTATAGAGCAAGCGCCAGGGTCATCATTTCAATAGTGCAGTAGGTGCAGAGGCTCAGGCACCAAAAGCTCCATGCACCCCAATAAACACAGATTATTGCTATATTTTACAACTAAACATTCAGTCACAAGGGCAGTTAAATGTCAGTCACTGGGCCAAAAATTTGTCAGAACGCCTCTAAATTCCTAATGCTATATTTTACTACTACACAGGTAGTTACAATTGCAAGTTGCCTTGCAGCTGAAAGGGGCTTGATTTAAATGGTGTAGCAGGTGCAGTGACATGGTGGCCAAAAGTTGGCATAACTAAACACCAAATATTGCTATGTTTTACTACAGGCAGTCACACGTGCAGTTATCTTGCAGGCAACAGGGTCATATTATGAATGGTGCAGGAGGTGCAGTGGCACCGGGCCCAAAAGTTGTCAAAACTTCTCTAAACACCTAATATGACTATACTTTTTAAATAAACAAGCAGTCTAAGTGCATTTATCTAGCAAGCACCAGGGTCATGATTTCAATAGTGCAGCAGCTGCAGTGGCACAAGGACCAAAAGCTCAGGTAACCCACTAAACATTTAATATTGCTATATTTTATTCCTAAGGTAGCCACATGTGCAGTTACCTTGCAGACAACATGGTCATGATTTGAATGATACAACAGGTGCAGTAGTACCGGGCCCAAAGTTCTCAGAACTCCTCTAAACACATAATATTGCTATTACATCAAATAATTCTATTACTTCTCTCTTTCATTTCATTTTTAACAAATTCTGCTATTACTTACCCACACTATGCCCTAATAACAACACAATGTATTGCCTTTTTTGTACAAAAACAAGTCATAATACTTTAACAGAGTTTCTGTAACTTATATTGTACAACTACTCTGCAAGCTACAACCTACAACAAAAAACTGCTTATTATTAATCAAATAGGCAAAACCTAATGCATTTACCAACGCTTGTTTTGATCTTCTGACTTCACAACACTCAGCAGGTTCAGCTTAATTAACTTTTTTTACAGCAGCAAACATGATGCTACAGTCACCCACACAACATCTCAACTTAAAGTAAGGAGAAAATAGTTAGGTTATGTTATGTGTCCCCCATTCGGATCGTTTTGCTTTTTTAGCTTTCTGTACGCATGAAGAACAAAACTAGTAATCACAGAATTCAGTTTTGCTGTGGTCTAAAAAAACAAGTATTGGCTGAAGATGTTCACTCAACAAGCTTTTAAAGTTCATCTTATTGCATGCGCATAAACTGTGCTAAAGTATCACCCAGGAGACATCACATTTAAGCTGTCTGAAAACTTGGCAGCTATGTCTAGAGTCCACCCCGTACCTCAGTCAAGGGCAAAGCCTAGAAGGCCGCCATCAGGCAGTCATGTCCCCCTTAAGCACCCTTAGCTGAGTGCCTACACTCAAGTCGCCCCGGGGGAAATGCTGATGACTAGGACCGGACCACTCAAGGGGGCACAGTGCTCCAGGAAAGCCAGACGCGAGGCCTTCCTACCTGCAGGTGTGCGGTCTGCTTCGTCTGTTTCCCTTGTTTAGCAGCCCAGCAGTCACCAGAATTTGGGCCGCAGGGCGCAGAACGGACCACAATTGACTCACCAGGTGTGTGAAAAAGGTTGCTTTATTGAAGACAGGTGCACCTTACAAAACATAACATTGGCCTTTGCCTCACAAAACTATAACTAGCTATACATACTTCATCTACATATCCTCCTCCCCTCACCCCCTAAGGTTTCCCCCAAACACATTTGCAATTTATTTAACAGTCCTCAACTTGATCAATAACTTTCACCCTTTAAAACCTTGTAATGTCTTCTCAACCTGTCTAAAGATCTATCTACTCGATCAATAACTGTTAACCCTTGTAACCCTGCAAAATCTTCTGTACCTGTCTAAAGATCTATCTACTAAGTATATCCTATCCTACCCTCATTACCTGCTTGTCCCCAACCATAAAAATGAAACAGTAAAACTGGAAGAAATAGCTACCGACTCCACTCAGAAACAGTCCCTTTGACTTTTCTGACCCCCCCAACTCGCAGGCCACTTCTAGGGTACCGTCAAATATCCAGGGCCACATCCATGACTTCCTTAATTGCTTAATTTGTATCAAGTACAGCTCCATCCCGAAGCGAGACAAATGTATCCCATCATCCCTAAAATAATACAGTGTTGAATACTTTAGCTCTGGATGGTCTACCCTGCCAAGCCCTGACTCTCTGCAAAAAACCCTCATTTCTCTGTTTACCTTTCTCCTTGCCCTATCAATGGCAACAGGCCTCTCCGCCTTCCTCCAATGCCTTCTGGGAACAAATTCACTCTAAACCACGACGCACCCTGACCACTGCTTCCTAATCTAATTCAAATCCTGTTTCAATGTTTCAACAGAAACAAACCCTTACACTCCACTAAATCGTTATCTCCCAAATGAATTATCAGCATACCCGGACAAACATGGCAAAGAAGTAATTAAATTAAAAGAGGGAAAAGTTTGTGCCAACGCATATCTGCTTTTCCGTTCCAACTGACTTTAAACAATGCGGGGTCCAATCCTAGATTTACGCCTTTTCCTTTCTGCTGTTCGTGTCTTTCCACCCATTTCACAAAAGAGTGCCCGACTATCCAGATTGATAGTGCCTTAGACTCTGGCCCTGCTACTGCACCTGAAAAGAAACATGCGTGAGAAAAGATCACATATCCCCATTTCTCCCAACCCCCTAATTTCCAGCTTTTACATAGTGTTTATTGTAGGAAAGACTGGAGGACACAGGAACCTTGAAGTGAAGAGTTTAATAGGAACACGTCTGGAGTAAGTCCAGTCAAAGCAGTTAATGATCTATCATTCTAAAACCATGACACACATCAATATTCAAAAGATGCAGTAGCTTCTGTGCATAACAGAAAGAGATTGACACGAGATGTCACGAGTGAAACCACGTGCCATCTCGTGTCAGGAACAATATACAGTGTACAGTATACAACACACCTCCCTTCCTGTAAATGAAAAAAAAAAAAAAAAAAAAACAATAGAACTCTAAAGGATAATCCCATACAATTCAAACTTAATTCATGACAAAATCCTTGTATCTTGCAGGAAGACGGTGAGACCTATGGCAATTTCTTGAGGGTTCCAGGGGTGGAGTGGTCCTTATAACCCTAGTACTGGTATTCTCGCCCAAAAGATTCCCAGAAGTGATTTCTGCATTTCCAGGAACCCCACAGCCAGATTCAAAGTCAAGAAAAACGTTGCTATCATTGCTTGACACGACAACATCCTTACCTTTAAATAAAGCACTACTGCCATCCTCAGACGCACACATATCTTTGCCTTTAAAAATGGAGACTCTGTTCAAATTCCAAACACTCCCGTCCTCAACTCTGACAGCATGCTTGAAAACTTCAATAACTTCCTTGGGACGTGACCAAACTTGACCACCCTTCAAAACACCTTCCTTTCTTTTTATGCGAACAAAATCACCAACATTAATGACATGTTTGCTAACCGATCCCTGCTTTGTCTCCATCCCTTCTTTCATCTTACCCTTATATGCACTAACCCTGTCTCGAACCAAATCATAATCCACTTTTGAAAAACCACAATGGTCACTCAGACTTCTTTTTAACCACCACGGAGTTAAACGAGTACTGGGTTTCCGACCCCTTAAAAGTTCAAATGGACTAACCATAGTGACAGAGTTAGGAGATGTTCTATAAGACAATAACATAGACTGAAGGGCATTACGCCAATTCAAATGACCTTTAACAGAAAGTTGGATAGCCTCCTTCACAACTCTGTTAAATCTTTCAACCTGGCCATTGGCTTCAGGATGGAACACAGCAATCTTGTTGTGCGTGATCCCACATTTGGTGATAAAACATTGAAAATCCTTGCTGGTAAATTGTGGGCCATTGTCAGTCACTAATTCTTCTGGGATTCCTTCCCTACAAAAAACCTCATCCAAAAATTCTACTACATTTCTGGTTGTTATTTCCCTAACCATTTTTACCTCTGGCCATTTTGAGAAATAATCTATCAAAACCATGCCAAATTTCTCATGTTCAGGTAAAACGGAAAATGGACCAATGAAGTCAAGGCCTAACTTTCGCCAAGGGCCGAAAGGACACTCCACAGGACAAGGTTCAGGACGTAGAGGAACGGCAGACTTGTCACTGTTGGCGCACTCTGAACATTTTTGGACATAGTGTTCCACACAACTGTCCACTCCAGACCACCAAAAAAAATCTTTTATGCGTCTCCTGGTAAACGAGATTCCTAAATGCCCCTCATGGGCAATACCAATGATAGTATCCCTCAAGGAAAAGGGAGGGATGAATTTATCACCTCTCATGAGAACCCCATTTTCGATTGCTAACTCATCCTGAACTTTGGCATAACTCATCATCTCGCCTGAAAACTTCCTTTGTTCTGGCCATCCTTGTAAAATGTAATTTTTAACCTGAGTCAGTTCAATACTCTTCTCCATTTCCTTTAACCAGGACTCCTTACTCAGATCAAATTTCTCACCAAACACTAACATAATGTCTTGCGAGGTGAAAGCTACTTCACACTCATCGTCATCACACGGAACATCACAAGAAGTGTGCAACCTGGACATGCAATCAGCATGAATGTTAGTTTTCCCTTTTACATATACCATCTCAAAATGAAAAGACTGTAGCCTGGAAGCCAACCTAGCTAAACGAGCCGATAAAGTTCGACCTCCACCTGGTGCCATCATGTAAATAAGGGGCTTACGGTCAGTCTTAATAGTGAATTTTGTTCCCCACAAGAAAGTTTTAAAGTGTTCAGCTGCCCAAACTGACGCCAATAACTCTCTTTCAATGACTGAGTAGTGTTTTTCAGCATCCCTCAAGGCCCTTGAAGCATAGGCAATTATCCATTCTTTCCCGCAGTCATTCTGCATGAGCACAGCTCCTAACCCTGTGCTACTTGCATCAACCATGATGGTACATTTTTTCCCAATAACAAAAGGTCTTAAACAGGGTGCATTCACAACAAAACCTTTAAGGTTCGGAAATGCCTCCGTCATTACGTCAGACCATAAGAACCTTGCATTCTTTTTTAGAAGTGGTCTAAAGGAATCAACTTTTGAAGAAAAATTTGGAATACATTTGGCATAAAATTCCATTAAACCTAAGAAGGCTACCAATTGTTCTTTTGAGACTGGGACCGGGGCTTTGATGATACTCTCGATGTGTTTTTGTTTAGGTCTGATCCCAGCACCACTTATGGAATGTCCCAAATATTCAACTTCCTTTTCTCTAATTTTGCACTTATCAAGGCGAAGAGTAAGACCTTTAGAGGATAATGCAGAAATAACACTCCTTAAATTATTATCATGCTCCTCTACATTTTTCCCAAATACAAGAATATCGTCTTGAAAGGCGATAGCTCCTGTCAACCCTTCAAGTGTCTCTTTCATTAGCCTTTGAAAGACGGAAGCGGCACTAGCCAATCCAAAAGGCATGCGTTTATATCTGAAAAGACCTTCTGGCGTAATAAAAGCCGTCAGATTTCTGGAATCATCAAAACGACCTGATGATAGGCACTTGCCAAATCTATACACGAGAAAATCTCAGCACCTCCTAATGTTGAAACCATCTCATGCAGATTTGGCAAGGGATGAGCATCTACCCAGATTGAATTATTTAAACTACGAAGATCTACACAGAGCCTCAATTCGCCGTTGGATTTAACCGAAATCACGATCGGAGAAACCCACGGGGAGGACTCAATGGGCTCAATGATGTCCTTGTCACACAAGTCTTTGAGCAAAACTTTAAGTTTATCCCTGTAGGTAAGAGGGACGTTCCTGACTCTGTGCCGAACAGGAACAACACCATCATTGAGTTTAATAGTGTGTTTGAAACCCAAAAACTGACCAAGTTTTCCACTAAAAACATCAGAGAACTCAGATTTCAAATTATCAATCATGAGATTACGATCAGGATCACTGGTGTTAGCAACAGAGTAAACAGGCGGATTGGCTCTTGGGTCTATCTTAATGCCCAATTGATCTTGGTGTGGCCATCCTAACAAAGGTTGCCCAGACTTAGCGACATAGATTTTACCATATGTGGATTCAGTGGCAAAGGTGATTTTCCCCCAAAAGTAACCCACTAATTCAATCCTATGTCCAGTATAACCCCCTGGAGAAATGTCAGATTCAAGTAACATTTTGTTTGGCCAATTTTTTTTTACAACATCTAAACCCAATAATGTATACCATGCGCAAGTGTCTACAAAAATGTTAATTGTCTTTCCATCTATAATTACATCGCAAGATGGAAATTTACTTACACCTTCACTACCACAAATATTAATGACAGTATTAATATCGTTTTCATTAGAATCATAGTCATCAAAATCTTGGACAATGTTAACTTTTTTGGTAGTAGATTTGCAAAACTTTGTTAGATGCCCTTTCTTATTGCATTTCATACACATTTTATCAAGGGCAGGACAAACTTTAGAATTTGCTAAATGATTTGAACTTCCGCATCTGAAACAAATCCATTGAGTGTTGCTCTTCTTATCACTTTTAGTGTACTTAAATTTTGAGTCACTCTTATTGTTAGCAAAGTCATTTTTAAAAGTAAACGGTTTCCTAAATTTCTCTCCTTCCTTGGAAACGCTGAAGACATCTCCTTTTTCGCTCCCTCTTATCTCCTTTACAAACTTCTCGGAATGTTCAATTGACCTTGCAATGTCAATGGCTGCGTTTAAAGACATATCCGAAGTTGTCCAAAGTCTTTCCTGGACCTTCTTATTATTTGTTCTCATCAATATTTGGTCTCTTAATACCTGTTCATAGTTAATATGTTCGAAATCACAAGTTACGGCAAGAGATCTGAGAGATGATACAAAATCATCAATTGGTTCATCTGCAGATTGTTTGCGAGAATAGAAGATAAATCTCTCCATGACAATGTTCTTTTTCTTTCCGAATCTAATTTTTAATTTTTCTGCTGCGCATTCATACACATCTTTTTCACCTGGATTAGTTAAAGGTGGAAGAGTAACGAATTCTTTTAGTCCAATCCCCCCAAGGCAATGTTTTAAAAGAGACAATTTTCTCTCAGGTTCACACTCAGTACCTTCCATTACCTCAACATAGGCTAGGAAAACAGGTTCCCATATTTCCCATTCCATAGGAGGGTCACCTTTATTTGCCATAAACGAAGGAGGAGGAACAATTCCACTCATGTTGAAATTTCAATGTTAAAAATTATTAGATGTGTAAGAAAACGAATATTGAAAAAAAAAATTAAAAAAAATACCTTAAACAGGAAACAGTTGATGAATGAAACAGGTGTAGAATCCAAAATGGTAATAATGATAATACCTCTGAAGAGATCGAGTTGAAAGTTGATTGTGTTACGAAGAAAAACGGACTTCAAAAAGAAAAAAAAACGAAGAAATACAACTCAACTCGATAAAATCTACCAATCTAAGATGGCCGCCATGTAAGTTGCTTGGTTTTACAGCCGATGGCCTTATTTTGAAAGCGTATGACGATCCGACGATCCCACGTTACTTTTTTTTTTACAGGCGATGGGCTTGTTTTGAAAGCGTACGATGATTCCACGAGGCTCGCGCATGCGCGCGTGGAAGCAGGAACTCGAGCAAACAGAAGCTCGCGCTGATGCCAACTCTCAGAAATAAAGGTAATTGGAAATTTAAAAAAAAAATACCTTGAGAGTGGGAGCGAGTGCTGCTTAAGTCGTTGTAGGGATCCGCTTGACAGGCGCTGAGTCGCAGTGAAACTCAAGATGTTCAGAGGATTAAAATAAGTTAAATGTTAAAGAAAATTAATTTTTCTCTTTTAAAATACGATGAAGCAATCATCCTAGAGTAGTAAAATAGTCTTTTTTCCCTCGTCGCCAGTGTAGGAAAGACTGGAGGACACAGGAACCTTGAAGTGAAGAGTTTAATAGGAACACGTCTGGAGTAAGTCCAGTCAAAGCAGTTAATGATCTATCATTCTAAAACCATGACACACATCAATATTCAAAAGATGCAGTAGCTTGTGTGCATAACAGAAAGAGATTGACACGAGATGTCACGAGTGAAACCACGTGCCATCTCGTGTCAGGAACAATATACAGTGTACAGTATACAACATTTATAACAGTCTGATGACCAATGTCCCAATTGCTTCAGCCTCTCTGAGTCCCAGCCCATCTTCACCACGTCAGAATTCACCCCTATCCTGAAGGAATGAGTTCCAAACGCCTCTGGCACCTCCCCTAGGGATTTGAAAGCATGCTTCATGACCCATAGCAGCTGCACCGCAGACACTTCAATTGCCGACGTTCTGTGAAAAATGTCCCCCACCTCTCTACTTGCCCCTCCCCGCAAAATGCACCCCCATTGCACCGTGCATATTAGGGGATCCTCACTAGCCAAAACACCGCTGACTTCCCTACCCCCCTTTGATCAATCTTCGAGTGCCTTAGGAAGATGGAGACTGCGTTGCTCCCCTTTTCACATCCCTGTATGTCCTTCCATTGTAAACGTGGGGCCCCTTTTCTCCCTAACAACTCTGAAAATCAGAATGCCCCGCAGTACAACCAAGACATTAAAGCCACAAATAAAACCGCTAATGCATATAGTTGGCAACACCTCTATCATTCTGCTCAACATCACCTTAGTCATCAGTAATCTGACTCGCTATCCCCTACCTGACTGCCTGGCCCAACCCTCTAGCAACGGCTACCCAGCTCTCCTGCTATTGGGGCATATCCCCACAATAACTAGCCCTGCTAGTTTTGCCGCTGTGGCAACCTATGACAAACCTTTCTCAATCAAGTCCAAAATGAACTGAATGGCGTCCTCTTCCCTGGCCTACGTCCCAGGCCTCCTCTTCGCACCTCCCTGCAGAAATTAATGGCACTCTTGTCCGTAAGCCCTCCACGTGGAAAGCGCTAATGACACTACCACTAGTTGCAGCATCCTTTTTCTCCTACGGACCACATCCCTTCTGGTACCGGCGTCTTGTGAGATTCCGCCTCCATGGCCAGCCCATGGAACCTCTCCCACTGCAAACGAGACAAAGCATCCGCTATGTCATTGTCTACCCCCGAGACGTGCTTTGCCCTAAACTCAATGTTGTACTTTAAGCAACACAACATGAAAACTCTCAATAACTTTAGGACCTGCTCATCCCTTGCGGACTGCCTGTTGACCATCTGCACCACTGCCATGTTGTCTACCCTGAATGTGACCTTTTTGTGTGCTAGCCTCCGCCCCCACAGCATGACCGCTACCACTAAGGGAAATAATTCTAGGAAAGCAATGCTCCTGCCCACACTCTTCCAATGAGGCGACCACTCTTCCACACACCATTTGCAGTGGCAGTACAGACCAAACCCTCAAGCTCCGGCGGTGTCTGAGAATATCTGAACATCCCATTCTCACTCTAGTGCGGACATGGGTAGCCCATTGAATTCCTCCAGGAACCTGTACCACATTCTCAAGTCTTCCTTTGTCCCTGCAGACAGGCGCATGTGGTGGTGTGGCAGTGTGATACCTGCCAGTGACCTGCTCAGCCTCCTGCAGAATGTCCACCCTGCCGTCACTACTCTGCATGCAAAGTTCAAATTACCCAGTAACACTTGTACCATCCTTACTGTCACTTTCTTTTTGGCCAACATGTCATCAATCAACAACCTCATGTTCAGTTTTTTATCCTCCAGCATCCAGGCCTCCATAGCCATGGAGTCCAGTTCCATCCCTAGAAATGACAACACTGCGCTTGGACCTTGTGTCTTCTCTGGCGCTAAAGGGTCACCCAGTGTCCCCATGAGCTAATGGAAACTGTCCAGCTGCTGCTGGCAGTCTGTCGAACCAGGCAGGCCCACCAGGAAAAAGTCATCAAGGTAGTGTGTCACAATCTGTTTTCCAGTATTCCAAGTAAAAACCCACTGCAGGAATTTACTGAACTTTTCGAACAGCGCACATGATATTGAACACCCCATAGGCATCACCTTATCTACAAAGATGTTCCCATCCACTTGAATACCCAGCAACTGAAAATCCTCTGGATGTACTGGCAACAGCCAGAAGGCGGCCTTGATGTCACATTTTGGCATCTCTATCCCTTTTCCTAACCTGTCCACCAGCGTCCTGGCTATGCCCACTGTGGAGTACGATACTGACATCAAGTCATCCGGAATGAAATCATTTACAGACCCCCCTTACGGCCATGACAAGTGCTGAATTAAACAATACCGGCCTCTCTCCTTTTTTGGCACCTCCCACACAGGAGAAATAATCAAGTCCTTTAGCGGGATAACTGCAATGGCCCCTCCATGCACGCTTCCCGTACCTCTTTTTGCAGTTTCTCCAATACAACTCATTTGTGCTCCGCCGCGGACTTCAGATTCTCTGCCCATCTTGCCAACCTTGGCTCTTGTATCCCAATTTAAAACATTCCCTGAAAACCGCACTCAGAATTTGCGCTTCCTGTCCCTGCGGATAATGTGCTAGCCAGGCCTCTAAGCAATCCAGTTTAATGGGTGTATGAGCTTTTGCCCATGTAACACCTGTGCTGCTCGACCTCCCCTGCCTCCCATCCCCTGCTGTACGCTAGTGGCATTCTGATGTTGAAGCCCCTGTCCCCCTGCCTGGCCCTGACCTGCGTACCCTGGCCTGAAACACTGGACCAATTGGTGCCTGCCTGCGCATTTCGGGCATTCGTCCCGGAATCTGCAATATTACCAGGCACAGATGCCTTTGTTATAGTCCCAACAGGCCCTTGGGCCCCCCCCTGCCGTTGTATCCCACCTCCCCCCGGGTGGGACAACATTGAAAGGGGCGTGAAACTCCTCTTCATAGTGTGACCACGCGTAACTTCTGTGTGTTAATTACTCCCTCCTAACTACATCCATGTATTTAAACAAGGCCATGGACCTAGCCGGATATTTCTCGCAGTACAAACTTGTTAAAATGAAAAAGGCTACCGTCCAGTTCTCTATAGTCATAGGCACCCTTGGCCATCTGAATAAATCTATCTCCTCCTCCTTTGATCCCTCCTTGGATCGCAATTACCTATGGAGGAGCTTTAACATGTCCACATACTCACCTTTCCAGATTTCTTCCTTTGTGGCTAACATGAGGTGTGCTCTCATGGTTTCGTCACCCACATGTACGGCATTTTCAGCAATCTGACCTCCTTACTTTCTTTGCACTCTGTCAACTGACCCATCCCCCTTTGCCATTGCCCTCCCCCAAACCCTTCCCCGCTTCTGAGTCCTTCTGCACCTTGTCGTCCCTCGTCCTCCCTTTATTGCCCTTCTCCCCCTCCTTTTCTGTCTCCTGCCCTTCTATACCCACCCCTGTGTCCCTAACGTATCATCATAATTTTATCTCGCTCTCCCCCTTGTCACCTCTGGCATCTGTCCCCATAGAAACCCTCCATTTTGGGCTAACAGCACTACCCCGCCGTCCTTTCTTACCTGGCATCAAGGTCGGTGTCCTTACTGGATCAAACAGCCTAACCAGTGTCGCAGAGGGTTGAGCCGTCTGAGGCTTAGTCGTGCACTCCACATCTTGTCCCGCCTCCTGTTACACACTAGGCACAAAATTACTTGTTCTCCCCTTTCTTTGTCCACTATTTCCCCCTCCTCTAGACTGCCCTCATAATAATCTAATGGGATGTCATCACACTCCCCCTCTTCTTCTATTCTTGTGACCCAAGTGTGTCTTGCTTCCTGTAATAATTTTTCTATAGAGTGCTCTGCTTCAGCTTTTGGTTTTTGCCTGCCCTCTGTCACTGCTGCTCCTGAGGTCACCTCTGCCCCACCGGGTTGTCGCCCAGACGAGACCATTTCCTTTCGTGCCACCCAGTGTCTGGCCTCTGTTATCAATTTTCCTATTGTGTTACCTGCATCAGCTTTTCTTTTTTGCCCTCACACTGTCACCGCCGCCCTAGAGGGCACCTTTGCCCCACTAGGCTGCTGCCCCGACGTGACCCATTCGGACCTCCAATTATCTTTTCCCCCATGGTCCTTCGCTGTGTTTCAGCTGGCTGCCCGGAACCCTGCTTTCACTTCTTCCCGGTATCGAGAAGCTGCATGCGACTCACCCGAAGTATGCGCATCCCTCGCTCGTCGCTCCTGTAATGCAAATGGAAGGCCGTCAGGCCGAGGTTAGTTTCCCTATCTGTCCCTGCCTGCCCCTAGGCCGGGAACCACTGCCAAGACCCCTCCAAGCTAAGAACCCCTGTGCATGCCTGAGAAACCCCCCTGCCTCCTAACCCCCCCCTAGACCCCTCTGCTGCCCGGACCTGCCGAATGTCCCCCCTCTTTGCCAGGGCTGACCCCACCTTTCGCCCATATGCCCGGGCTGACTCGGATCTCTCCCACCTCCAACCAGGCACCTCCTCCTCCCCCTCACTCCATTCTAGCAGTGAAGCTAGCCTGCACCCTGCCAGACCGGACACCTCCTTCCCAGACTAAACTCCCCCTCATGCCCACCTTTACCACCCTGGGAACACTTGCACCCACCCCCCCCCTCTGCCAACCACTTATCCCTCACTCCCAGGGGGCCCTGTCTAACCACCCTCTAATATCAAGTGCCGCAACCGCCTCAGCCCTGGACTCTACACCCCCTCCCCCTTCACTAACTGCCAGGGGCTCCCCAGCCTCCCCCTCCCTGGTGACCTCCTGCCTAGCCCATCTCCTTTTCCTCCCTAGGCCCCTTGCCCCTGCATCAGGCTCCACTTATAACTCCCCGAGGTCCTCCCCCACCAACCTCCTCGGGCTAAACACATCAAGACTGTCCCCCTTGGCCCCAGTCCCCCAAGCAAATCAGAACCATCCCCATTGCATCCTGATCTCCAGGCACCAAGGACAATTCATGCCTTCTTGTGACACTGCAGCAGTGTTTGCCGCGGGCCCCTCATTGTGCTTAATTGCACACACACCCCTTTCAGGTGCTCCTTCCCCCTTTCTCCCACTTTGCGGGGGCCGTCTTCCCTCTGAGGCCCCCACCACGTAACTTGCCAGCCTTCTTTTGCAAGCCACTCTTCGGCAGGGAACACGCCAGGATAGCCGTGGCCAAGCCACGCAAAGCAGCAGCTGCCCTGCTGATATTCCGACATGGCCTCAGACGAGGTCCATATGGCCAGCCTCTGCCGGGAGCCTCATGGCTTCCCGGACTCATGCGTTGGTAACCGCCATTCCCTCGGTGCAAGAGTGATGCTGTAATGCCACATTATACTCCTGCCTAACTCCCTACGAGTGGTACAAAAGGGGGTGGTGATGGACGGAACATCTGAATCAATCAAACACTCACACCCAGTCAAAATATCTGGGTTTAATCCATCACTGTTCTTTAGCCCACTCTGCCACCCCAGTTCAGACATGGCTTTATGCAAATCTCTCTGACCCTGTGCCTCATGGGAACAGTCCAGCCCGAACTGCCAAGCCAAGTCTTCCCTGGACCGGAAACAAACTTCCGAGGACCGGTTTCTGGCATTCCAGCCGTCTTCAGCCCGGCTTGCTTGAATCCAGTGGCAAAGTGAGTAAGGGACTCACGTGTGAGCATACCCTGCCACACCCATGGTGGCCAAAAGCGGTACAAAAGGGGGTGGTGATGGACGGAGCATCTGAATCAATTAAACACTCACACCCAGTCAAAAGATCTGGGTTTAATCCATCACCGTTCTTTAGCCCACTCTGCCACCCCAGTTCAGACATGGCTATATGCAAATCAGTCTGACCCTGTGCCTCATGGGAACAGTCCAGCCCGAACTGCCAAGCCATGTCTTCCCTGGACCGGAAACAAACTTCCGAGGACCGGTTTCTGGCATTCCAGCCATCTTGAGCCCGGCTTGCTTGAATTCAGTGGCAAAGTGAGCAAGGGACTCATGTCTGAGCATACCCTGCCACACCCATAGCGGCCAAAAGCGGTACAAAGGGGGGTGGTGATGGACGGAGCGTCTGAATCAATCAAACACTCACACCCAGTCAAAAGATCTGGGTTTAATCCATCACCGTTCTTTAGCCCACTCTGCCACCCCAGTTCAGACATGGCTATATGCAAATCAGTCTGACCCTGTGCCTCATGGGAACAGTCCAGCCCGAACTGCCAAGCCATGTCTTCTCTGGACCGGAAACAAGCTTCCGAGGACCGGTTTCTGGCATTCCAGCCGTCTTCAGCCCGGCTTGCTTGAATTCAGTGGCAAAGTGAGCAAGGGACTCACGTCTGAGCATACCCTGCCACACCCATGGCGGCCAAAAGCGGTACAAAAGGGGGAGGTGATGGAGGGAGCATCTGAATCAATCAAACACTCACACCCAGTCAAAAGATCTGGGTTTAATCCATCACCGTTCTTTAGCCCACTCTGCCACCCCAGTTCAGACATGGCTAAATGATCGATTCAAGCAGCAGCACGCCGATTTACTCAGGTAACGTGCTGGAACACGGCCGATCAAAGACGGCCGGCTAAAGCACAGATTTTTCTAAGTGCCCTCATGCAGGCCCCAGATGATCCTTGACTTGACCAGCCAAATGTACTGTAGGCTGCCCCTCATATTCGTGAAGGCTTGCTAAACAACCAACTAACGACTCACGCTACCGGAATCCACCCAAGCACGCCCCAACTCCGACAACCAAGTCCTGATGACGATCCAAACTAATGGGGATCGAAACGCCGTCAACCTAACAGCCCAATAATAGGCGCACTCCTCCTCTGTGGCTCTGCATCCAATTGAAAGAACCTCTGTTTACTGTGATATCACGTTGTCACATGTTTTTGAGCCACTCACTGTAAAATATCTGCACTTTGTTCACAGTGCGCCGTCCACGCTGTTCACTCCTTCACTTGCGTCGCCACTTTCACTTTGTACACTTCCATGCACCAAGTATTATATGGTTGTCACTTATTCAGTCTATGCAGTGCTGCTTCTAACTGTATAAACGTCCGACCATGAAATTAATGTCATAACATAAAGATGATTAACTATCTTTTTTCATACCAATGAGTACTTTCCTTCTTTCTTTAAAAGTAATGCTTTATGCATGCATGTTTAATTGTCTACATATCCTTACCTCTCAGGAAATTGTTTCTTTGTTGCACCTTACCTATCCAGTCCTGAATTGGTATATGGGTTACACTCCTGTAAATTAAATAAAATCAGAGCACTCTCTATATAAGCTCTGTACAACAACCCATTACCTGAGAGGTCCAGGCACCTCAATCTGGATTTTAGAATGCTAAAATCCTTTGTTTGATGCTGCTTGTCTTCTTGTGTGCAATGTTGTATGCATCTTTAGGTTCAGACACAGATGGTTTGTGTGCCATCTGCATCCATTGTCTCTATGCACAACCCTGGTCACATATGTCTGAGAGTTCTGAACCTGTTACTCATGGGAAATATGAGTTGACATCTAAGTTCAAGTGATGTGCACTTGTGTGTCAAACATACTTGCCAGTCGCCTTTGTCTATAGACATCACCTGTAACCTGTTGCTTAGGTGTGCTGTGTCTGAAAGAATCATGTAGGACCGTGGCTTTTACATTGAACCAGGACTTTCCATCACTCATTGATGCATTGATTAATGAAGTCTATTTTAAACAACAAGGGGACCCCAATTGGTATCAGCGAGGGACCTCGGGGAGCTTATCATATAAACACAACATTGGTCCCTGGCAAGAAGATGAATAAGTGCCAATAAATATAGACTCAATCGGTACTATATTAGTGAAAACGTACCCAGCCGGGCAGAGGTCTTCAAAGTTTATATTTCAGTCAAGAAAATGCAAAACAAAAATAACACCTTCAACAAATCACGTCGGTGGGGCACAAGCCTGTACCCAACCACGAACATACATAGACAACAACATACACAAAGGGCTTGCAAGGCAAAATCAACAGTCTCTGTAAAATTTCAATTTTGAACAGAGAATTACTTGTAGGTACCATTACATAATTATACATTGAGAGTTCCACACGTATATGGTACACAGTGGGTCGACGACGTTTCGGACCCCCTTGCTAAATAATGGGGTCCATCATCAGGACAAAGCAATGGTTGCCTTTTTTAATTTTTTAATTTTTAGCCTCTTTAGCCTAAAGGAAAAATGGGATGAAAAAACAGGTACATTACGTTTAAATCACATGCATAATGAGGGTGACATTGTGCCGTGATTTATAGACCCAGATCGCTAGTATCCTGGTGGAGACAGCGAGTGACTTAATTCCAGTGTCAACAGGCATGTGACAAAGTGTGGTCATACTGTTTGCGATTTAAGAAAGTGCTTAGTTGTGAGTGATTCTCAAATTCAGGTGGGAGAACGACGCAGTGATACTAGACAATTCCGAGTGAAGATATTGCCAAGGTGGAAGTTGCTGCTATATTATATGCAGGATGCACCATGCTCAATTGAAAGACAATGCAGTGGGTAGAAGTCTAAAAGATTCTCGGCCTTGCAAGCCCTTTGTGTATGTTGTTGTCTCTATGTATGTTTGTGGTTGGGTACAGGCTTGTGCCCCACCGACGTGATTTGTTGAAGGTGTTATTTTTGTTTTGCATTTTCTTGACTGAAATATAAACTTTGAAGACCTCTGCCCGGCTGGGTACGTTTTCACCGGCCGTTGATTAATGAAGAGCACAGGTTTTCTGTTCCTGTAAATATCAGCTGCTGGTAAAAATGTGATATCTTAACAAATATGTCTTAATGTGATGGAAACTGGCTACAACATGATAGCCACCTTTTTTACTAGTTACACAAGGCGCCCTGGTATGGGCCATCCCAGGGGCTCTCTAATGATGGCCAACACTTCAAACCATGAGTTAGAAATACAGATATTTGAGCTTGCGAGTCACCACACAATGTTTGCGTATGGTAAATTCGAGTTTGTGTTGGTTGTGAAGGGCTGGGCCCTACGCCCCCATGCACTGATAAGAATGATGCATACACAGTTACATGGTATCTGGAACTGGCCCAGGGCACATGCGCCCGGCCCCTTTTATTAGCAGGGTCACATGTCCTGTGACACCTGTGATGGAGGGTGTGGGGTGGCGGTGGTACAATCAAAGAACTCGGAACAGTGACCAGCCGGTCACTCCATTGGTGATTAAGGCACTTTTCAGTGTCCTTTCCTAGTTATGTAATGGGCATTCTGTTGCAATGTAATACAGTGTCGGTTTATGCAATGCTAACATGATTTCTGAAGCTAATTTGCTGTAGCATCCAACAGTTGCGCATGTTGTTCTTCTGGCCTAGTCCAGGGACTACCTGACCCTACTACCATCTTCTGCACCATAAGAAATGCGAATTTTGCCAAGTTTGAGCTCTAGCTCAGCAGACTCCACTGAGCCGTAAAATAAGTTGTATCTGTGGGAGACTTGCCTGATTTCGGAGTACTTGAAGCTGGGCTCCCCCGTGACTGCGTGTTGTGGTACGGTCCATCAACGTAACGTAGGGTCTGTAAACGGGGGTTCTGCTCACGTGGAATGCAGCAGCCGGTCTCCATGGCAATGAGTCCGAAATATCAACCATCGTCGGATACATAAAAGTGCCGCTGTGTCGGAGCACCCTGCTTAACACTTCAACGGTCCATTTGTGCGCATTAACATTTTGACACTTAAGCAAATTACACCGCCTTTGAAAGGCAGGCATGAAGCAGGGCACTGTGTTCTTACTGCGGGAACAAAGGGCAACCGGACTGATGAAGGCGTTTTACCTTTTCTCATTAAAATAGAAATCCATTTTAAATTCATCATTCTCTTGTGGCAAGAGTTAGTTGAGTACACGCTAAATTAGCAACCACTGAAATACGAAACTATTTTCTGTGGCGCTGAATTGTTTCATCAGTCTACTATCAATTAAATACTTCAATGTGCCAATGTACGATCAAATACAGCTTAATAGTTGCTGTTGAAACAACAGCCGCTTTGTGGCAAAACAACTCTTGGGCGGTAAAACAAGCACTTGACATATGTGTAAAAAAAAAGTTCAGAAAAGGAAAACGACCAAAAGGATAGAAAAAGCGAACAATAAAATAAACCACGTGTGAAATTCACAAAGAGTTTCCATGGAACACTGGTAAATGGTAAAGGCGGTCATTATTGTATGTGTTATATACAGACAGAAGGATTAAAGACCAGTCACTGTGTACATTTTTAATCAATTCATTAGTCACCAAAAATATTGAGCAGGACATCCCTCTATGTTTTCCTGTACCCACACATTTATTTTGTTTGAGTGTGTTCTCTTTTTGGACCCTTGTTGAGGACACAGACCTCTATTTTGTACAAACTACATGTGGTCGAGTTGCAAGGAAAAAGTTCTACCAAAATGGACAGGACTGTCAAGGGCTGTACATGTAATGCTTTAATAATGACATGAGCCATTCTTGCCTCCCCAGCTCATATTTTTTTACCTTCATGGTGGCAATAAAAGAGATCCTTGGAGTGTCAACAAGCTTTTATGAAAACACCTACAATCTCTTGGAGATTTTTTACTGTTTAAATCAATTTTATGGGAATTCAACACATGCATTTCATATAAAGCCCACATAAGGCAAGTAGGCAAGGATTCAACATTGAAATATATAACCTGTGAGTGGTTAACCCCTTCGCTGCGGCGGCTATTCTGCCACAGCGCTAAGGGGGAGGCGGGGCCGCGCGGCGCTCCCGTGCTTGTGACGGAACCGCTCCGTCACAAGCCTCGGGTGAGCTATGCTTGTGATGGAACGGTTCCGTCACGGCCCCGCCCGCTCTTTAGAACGCCCAGCGCAGGCGCGGAATTCGCACCACGCAGGCGCAGCGAGCGGGCCGTGGCGGGACCATTCCGTCACCAGCACAGCCCACCTGAGGCTCGTGACGGAACGGTTCCGTCACGAGCATGGGAGGGGTTAAACCAATCAGAAAGACACACATTTTATGTTTACTGTAATCTTTACATTCGAAGACCACTAATCCAAAGTTCACAATATCTTTAACTGATGAAAAGGCCACACATAAAGCAGAGAAACAAGCATTTATCTCAAATATAGAGGTCCTGCTTAATCTGTGAGTGTGTGAGTGTACACCACCCACAATCTCTCCTGATAGGGCACCCCTGAACTAAGGAGCAAAGCATCAACCCCACACACAAACCCAACCAAGAATCGTTACTAGAACAGATCTCTATTTCTCCCAATTTATCCAGGCTCCCCATTCCAAAGTTCCCTGAGATAGGACTTAGCAATTGCCTCATGAGGGACCATACTTTAAGTGTGGTCTGGAAGTGGATCATTGATTTCATCCCAGGGTTCTGCAGCTGTTTCTTCACCGCCTCTTCTTTGAATGCTACCTAGCACCTGGACTTTGAAATTAAACTGCAGGTGGAAATGGGGCCTCAGCCCAAACCTATAAAATCAGCCCGCAAACAAACCGTGGTATTCCAAAATGATTAGCATTTACTATGTGCTCTGTTTCTGCAAGTCATAAGAGTAAGATGTATCATCATAATAAGGAATACCCCAGCAACCAAAATAGTATGCGAACAAGAAACACCGATACCCACCATTGTTCATCGCTCATCCCTAACCCATCAATCTAAAACTCCTAGTTGCCTTGCAGCATCGTATCCTTAATGTGTCCATTACTGCTGAGCCAAGTCATACATCTGCCTACGTGTGAGCCAGAAGGACTTCAAATCAGTGTCCCGCTTCACAGCATCCCTTCCAGCAATCGGCATTTCAGTATCTTTCTCTGCTCCTTACCAATTATAAGGGGATTTTACCCCTTTTTTAGGTCAAGCATTCGAGACCTTGTATATACTTTAGTATGTACTTGTATGTTTATGTACTTTGTGGGCTCTGGAGATCAGCCCTAGGACTTGTCTGCTTCCACTTAGGGACTTTTTTTTCCTGTTCAACTGCCTCTATTTAACTGTCTTGATAGAAATTGACCAGTAGAGTTCAGTAAAATGCCAGAAATGCTTTCTGCTGAGGGACTTTCTTTTTTTCATTTTTTTGGCAACTGCCTCTATTTAACTTTCTTGATAGAAAACGAAAAGCAGAGGTCAGTAAAATACCAGAATCACTTTATCATTCTCTAGATTCCAGTCCATAGAAATTGTCTTCCATGAGCACCAGTAGACAATAATATATTTTTCAAATTTTGTATTTTCAGTGATATGACCACCAAAGGCCCTGATTTTATATTAAAAACAGAGCTTTGGACTATACCATTTCCTGCTGAAAGACAATATTTCTCTCCATGTGTTCCCATACCTTGCGTGTCACACAGTTTGGTGCTTACGTTCCCTCCATGTTAAAGAACAGTAGATCTTTCAGCACCCAGGCTAATGTAATGCATTTCTAAACACTTATAAGGTCCCAAAGGCGAGACCCATTGCATTGCAAATGCTTGTTCCCCTCCATTTTTCTCTAGAGTGGATGGGGGCGGGGAGATTCGCTTGGAACCTGTGTTTACAACATAAAGTTAAAAACAGTTTTTCTATTAGAACTATTAAGGAGTGTAGGACCAACAGACCTTTGCTACTTTGAATTCCACCAGCACAAACCTATATAAGGTCAGCCTTGCAGAAGTCTCTCCCAGCCGCGGCTACCACAAACATTCAACCTGAGCAGAAGACATGTGGCAGTTTTGCAAACACAAGCAACGTTAGCTTGGACAAAATAAGGCATACAAATTCATGTAAATCTAAGACCTTAAATGCATAATTATGGTAGAAGAATCACATTGTCTGTAGCATCCAATGCACAAACATGGACTATGTTAGAATTGTTAGAATACATTGAGGCTTGTAATTAATGTGCAAACATATAGAAAAGAATTCCTGTATATTACAATGTGTGGCATGAGATTAGAAAGCCAGAAGTATTTGCACAAGAGCTTTTCATGTCAAACTGCTTGAGAAAATGCCTGGGTGTCAAGCAAGTCTTCAGCTGCAGCTTAAGCGCTTCAAATCCCTGCCAGCCAAGAGTCAAGGTTTGCCTATAATGTATCCTGCAACAATCTTCGAACATCCTGCAGTTGCTAACTGTCCCGCCAAGCTAAAGAGCTGGATTACTTTTTGAAGCTACAGCTGGAATGAACATTCGTTCCTGAGATGGTCTGCCAGTACTTTGATGACTCCTTAATTCTGGAGACCTGGGAATGCCCAAATAACAACAAAGCCTGTAGGTCAAGTGGCGCTGAGGTATATCACATTACACTGGTGGATGTGCACAAAAAAGTTAATTAAACACAGACTATCAACAATTGCTGATTAAGTCCTATCAGCCCACCTAGTGGCGGAGCCTCATCATGTAGGACTTCCGAACCTAAGTCTGTGTGCGATCGCCCAGTTGTATTTTAGCGACGCATAGCAAGACTAAGGTAAGGTCACCACACTTGTTGGACATAGGGTGAGGCTGATATGTGCAGTGCAAAAATTAGAAGTAAAGTGAAGTGTATTAAAATGGCTATCAAAGCAAACAAGAACCTTTAATAGTGTTTGCCTGGACGTCAGATTAAAAAATAGTGAAGTAACAGTGTGAAAAAATCACTGTCATAACTTGCTCGGTAGAAATCCAAAGCGATCTAAAAAGGGGCCAACATGTTTCTGCCTTACTGTGAAAAGTCACTGGCATTCGTCAGGGCCAAGCTCTTAACTGCTACTGCAAGGACACTATCATATGTGCTGAAATAATGAAAAAATGAAAATAAGAGTGATCAATCAAGACCATCCTACCACATCTTCTTAATATTGCTCTATTGATGCAATAGGTCTTTCCTGCAAAAAACATGGAAAAGGGAAGAGAAACATTGTAGACATTTACAATTGTATCATCCTCGACATTACATTTACGGTAAATACTATGTAGAAATTACTATAATCGTGCAAAACCAGTGATAACCTAAAATAACCTCAGACTGTCCCATCACTACTGTGTGATGGTCATATGCACAGTGCAATGTGTCACCATAAGATTAATTAATGTACAAAAGTTTGACACTTACCCAACGGTGTGTGGGAAGTGAACCTCACCTCACCCGGCAACTGCTCGGACGGATAAGGCACCGCTCTAAACATGTAAAGACAATCTCTATGATAGATGCATGTCTTATGGATACGACCTCTGTGTACTGTTAAAAAACCCACCTATTTTCTAGTCTGTCCACAACATGTCCCCCACTGGTGTATCTGATGGCTACAGCAAATGACTTGGGCATCTAACCCCCTTCAAAGTACACAAGGAGGTGCTCTATAGTTGTGCCACTGCACCTACTCATGCCTCTGAAAACAGCTGAGTGAAGTTGCTGTTTTCCAACTAGTAGAAAAGGGTCAGATAATGTCCCCACCGGTTCTTCTCTATTTATCAAGGGGAGGTGCTCTATAGTTGTGCCACTGCACCTACTCATGCCTCTGAAAACAGCTGAGTGAAATTGCTGTTTCCAACTAGTAGAGAAGTGTCAGTTAATGTCCCCACCCGTTCTTCTCTATATCTCCAGTGGAGGGGCCGATCTACAGCTACTTCGCCCATTGAATCTGAACATCTAATAAACTAATCCCGTCTTACCTGTCCGTCGGTACCTCGCGGCGGAATCACGAGCCGAAGGGGAGGCACCGACGGACAGGTCGGGCGTCCATTTATAGCGCCGCTAAGTGGCTGATTGCAATCAGCTGGTCCGCTCGGTAAATGCGCTGTACTTGCGTTTTGCAGAACCTCTATATCCAGCGCATGCGCACAACGGGGCCATCATTGGGCGCGCATGCGCGAGAGAGAGTACGTCTCTACGAGCGCACTGCGCATGCCTCGTTCGCCATGTGTTGAAAACTCCTAACTCGCCAAAGTAGCGAGACACTACCGCATCGTCATCACGCTTGTGCCGTGTAATCGCGATTGAGGACTGTTTACCGCGTTTATGCTGCAACAGTGAATGCACGATTTATTGTTGGCCCAAACAGCCCTGCAGCGCAATTATCTTAGGAAATGGGCAAATACCCCTTTGAGTAATGCCAGTAAATGGCAATATTATTTGAATAAGAACCACTGGTTGTTTACCATCATTGGTGGCCTGATTGTGTGCTGCATGGCTGAGGTCAGTAGTCACTAAGTGTAATACTAGAGAAATAGACGAAGCAGAGAAATCCAGCATACCTGGGCCTCTACACGCAATCATAAAGTATTGATTAGTGGTGGGAGATTTAAATTATGATCGGTGTTGAATAAAGGCTCAAGGTACCTACTGTCTAGGTGAATAAGGAGATGAGTGAAGGATGCGCAAATTTAGAACCTGAAAAGTAGTATACGTCGCGCCTAGTGTAAGCGCTGCGGTATGTCAGTAAACACACCCTTTAGTGACAATCAAGAGTACCCAATGGCAAATGTTAGACTAAATGGATAGCCATGGAATGCTGTTGTTCATTCCATTGACTATGTAGAAAAAGACAGTGTAGCTAAACTCTAAGGGCGTAAATACTCCCTGAATCAAAATCCAAAACAGAATAATAGACCCTCTAGAACAATCAAATAAGTGTGTGCTGAAACGAAAATTTATACAAAAATCCTTTAATTTATTTATATCTTGTTTTTAGTATATTTTGTTTGTTATTTATATCCTTTATGCAAAATTCATTCACTTTTTTGATACATTGTTCACATTTAAAAAGAACCTTGATGTGTAATACAAGATATCAAAAACATAGGCAAACAGTTAATTATTTACAATTAAAGGTGTATAGAATTAATAAGTGAGAACAGAGAAATTTACATAAACGCAAGTACATATACACATTAACCCAGTGATATACGAAATATTCAGTTGTTGGTATAATTGATGAAGGCAATGCGGTTGAGTGGAACTACGCGCGTTTCGGCCTGAGGCCTTCGTCAGGTGACCGTCATTCGTATATTGCAAATAAATAAAAAAAGTGATATAACACAACAAAGGACAGGTTGACGTATCAACACTTTTTCTTCTTATGATGACACATTTAATATCATTTGTCCAGTGTCAGATATTCTTATTTACTCCTGCCACATTTCAATCTAAAAATCCAACGTTGCTCCTTAACAAAAAGGAAGTGAGATACATCAGTAATATGTGACGGGATGTATGGCTTTTCCAGCACTATCCAGAACAAATCTTCAACTTTGTGATTCGCTTCGAGGAAGTGATTGGCGAGGCCTGTAGATTGCTTCCTACACCGGATTGTGCTTTTATGTTCGCTGATGCGAGACTTGATCATCCGCGTTGTATGACCTACATACTGCTTCTTGCAGGGGCAAGTAATCAAATATATCAGCTTTTCTGAATTGCAGTTTGTGTGTCTTGTGAGTCTCCAGGGTCTGTTAGTACCGATGTCTATTAACAAGGTCTTGCGTCCTACATGATGAGGCTCCGCCACTAGGTGGGCTGATAGACTTAATCAGCAATTGTTGATAGTCTGTGTTTAATTCACTTTTTTGTGCACATCCACCAGTGTAATGTGATATACCTCAGCGCCACTTGACCTACAGGCTTTGTTGTTATTTGAGCAGTTACACAGGGGGTATTAGCCTGTCCGGTCGTTAAACACCTCCCTCGGACCCTCTCTTACGAGTAGTTATATTATTGACCTGGGAATGCCTCCTACGAAAGCAAGTACCCAAAGGCCTCGAGAATCAGTGGACAGTAGAAAACATGAGACGACAAAAGAGATGCTAGCTTGACCCAGATGTTCTCTTCCGATAAACAGCAGAATCTCTTCACCAACTCTAGAGTCATTACCTTGAATAACGAAGGTGATAGACATTGACCTGAGGATGCTATGTTATGACAAGTGCTGCGGGAGGATTCTGTAATTTGCAAACAGAGTTTATAAAAAATGTAGGTTTTGAGAGCACTGACAGTTAGTAACATGGCCTACAAAAACAAAACTCTGCAAAAGCATAAAGTATGTAATACAAGCTATGCAGAAACCGTAGTCTACAATTTGGTCCTTGCAAAACAAAACAAGAAGATACAGCTACAGTGACCCCTAGAAAGCCAAGCCTTTCTTGCCTGTAGCTCTCCTAGACTTGCCTGCAGGTTAAATGGGCAATACCTCCATAGAGGAGGGTGGTTGTAGCAAAAGGTTGTGTATGCTGATTTCAGCATAAATCTGATGGTCTGGCACCCGACCTTAAAATTGGCAATGCAGTTCTTTCCTGCTGCAACCTATCTGTATGCTGAGTCAAGCAGCTTGCTTTGTACTTAGACTCACACTTTGTATGTCCATTATGAGAAAGTGGACTATTATATGTGGTGGGTGGTGGTCCAACACAAGTAATAATATCACAATCCTTGTCACGTCCAGTAAAGGTTTCAGTAATTTACACCTGAGCTCAACCCCTTGTAGCAAAAACACAGTGCAGACAGACGTAACTTAAGAAAATGTGTAAAGCTATTGCAAGGCTACATGTTCCCCATAGGACAGAATGGGGAGTTTGTTTATAACATCTTATAAACATAACTGGCCTAGGGAATTAGGTAGGAAAATAAAGTTTAGTATGCCTGAACTCAGAATCTAAAGATGCATCTTTTAGTGAAGGTGATTTTTACATTCTGTATTTGAAAATACCACTTTTAGAAAGTAGGTATTTTTTTCCTCAGTCATCTCGTGTGCCTCTGCTGGAATGTGGATTGCATGTCTGGGTTTTGGATGACAGAAGGCTGGGGAGCAGGAATGGCTCCAGATAGTCTAGGTGGGTCAGGAAAGGGCTGAATAGACCTGGGCTGCAATTGGGGAAGGGAGAGGAGATTTCCTTGCACCTCAAAGGGCCTGGTCTGCCTCTGACCATGCTGTCTCCACCTCCTACCAGGAAGTCACACCAGAGAAGGCAGAACTGGTTCTGGCTGGGCACAGACACTCTCTGCCTAAGAGATCAAAAGATTTTGGGATATAAATATTGGGGCCCAGACCCCTGACTTATTAGAACTCTTTTGGATCAAGAAGACTGCCAAGAAGAAGAGCTGATGAAGCTGTGAGGAAGAACTACCATTTTGCGTGTGCTTTGCTGTGTTGGCCTGCAGTGCCTGCTTCTGTCTCAGGCAGTGAAAGGACTGGACTGGACTTTCTGCAATCTACTTTTGTGAGTTTCTCCAAGGGCTTGAGGTAGAGCTTTCCCCCTGTTCAAGAAGTCTAAGGAACAGCAAAGACTTCGAGTTCTTCTGCCCTCAGCACTGGGGACTGTGTGTTTTGTGCAGCTACAGAAGAAAAAGCAACCCAACACCGTATACGATGCCACTGCCGACTCCATGTCCTGAAGGCACCGCAGAGGGCACCGCCTCAAAGCCGCAACGCCGCACCGCGACCCTGGTCTCACCGACGACACCTGCTGATGCTGCCACCGAGCCGCTGCTCGCACCGCGACCTGTTTGCACCGCACTCCACACCGCCTCGCTTCACGACGACGCCTTGGTATCCACGACAACGCCACTTGCACTGTGGTTTGAGTGCACTGCTCGTAAAGTTACACAATGCACCGCCCTCATCCCGCACCGCAGCCTTGGCCCACCGATGCCGGCGCCATCGACTCCAGTTCGTCAGCCGACGACAGTGCTTCAGCAACAACAACGACGCTGCTTGCACCGCGACCTGCCAGCACCGTGACGAGCACCGCTTTCACTTTGCACCGCGACCCTGGTCTCACCGACGACACCATCTGACGCTGCCACCGAGCTGCGTCTCGCACCGCGACCTGAGGGTACCGCACGCCACATCGCTGCACTTCGCACTGCAGCACCCAATGCCAGCGCTCCTGACTTCAACAGAGAGGTATTCCACCGGCAACATGTGTGACTTCAAGGGCCCCGATGACTCCTGCACTGACCTCCAGAACCGACGTCTGCGTACAACGTGCTTTCGGAAGCTCAACGAGAAGTCGCCAATGCCCTGCATTTCTAAAAGGTACTGTTTGCGGGTCTTCCCGACACCGTAGCTGGCCCGCAACGCTGCGGTCAGCCAGAACTGTTTGGATTTGTTTGCTTACGACAACATAATAGCCCCGGACTGAGTTATCGATATCAAGGAAAAAAATTTCAAGCATATTTGATAATTGAAGATTTTTAAGTACTGTATTGAGGATTTTTATCGTTTTTGGTCTTGTCTTAAATATATAAAAATATTAAATATTTTTCTAAACTGGTGTGGTGTCCTTTTGTAGTGCTTACACTGTATTACTTTTGGTTATGTGCAAATGCTTTACACACTGCTTTTAAGATAAGCCTGACTGCTCGTGCCAAGCTACCAAGGGGGTGAGCAGGGGCCATTTTAGGAGTGTAACTCCCTTATCCTGACCAAAGTGGTGGTTTCTGACCGACTTTGGCACATGCCCTAGCTGACTAAAAATCCCATTTCTAACAGGCCCACAAAGGCTTTGGACGCTCCTTCCATTAAATGTGACATCTGTCTCTTGTTGGCAAAATGCAAGTAAGAGATGGCAATCTTACATCAAGAGTTTGCTAAATCACTCTCAGAATTAGGCCACATGTTTCAGAAGGCTGATCAACTAGAAATCGTGGTGGTGGAGGGAGCCAATGAACGTGATGAGCTGGAAGCTAGGCTAGATTAATTAGAATGTAACACCATGAACTATTCAATAAAATCAATGACAGCAAAAATCAATCTTGGAAAAAGAATATATGTATCCGAAGTATTCCAGTATCCATTCAAAAACTGAACTCAAACGCATTATGCAGTGATTTGTCTTTAGTCTTCTTCAGTGCTCAGTAGGATCGACAATAGACATAGACAGAACACAAAGAGTCTATTCTGCTTATCAAAGAGAGAACAAGTCGAGTCTTGATATATCTTCAAAGTCAAAGAAGACATTCTGATGGCAACCCATAACTCTGAACCAATCTGTTATAAAGGGACACCTATTACATTATTTCAAGCTGTATCCGTGGCCACCTTGGCTAGGCACATTTTTGAAGGACATGACTGACATTTGTAGTCAAAACAATTTACAAGTAAGATCAGTATACTCATTTATTAAGAATGTTTAACGAAATGCTCAAAAGAGGAGAACTCCCCAAAGATCAGAGAATAGCAACGATTGCGGCCATACATAAACGGGGGAAGCCCGCCCGCGACTGTGCCTCGTACAGACCTATCTTCCTAATCAACGCTGAAGGTTTTGGCCAAAGAGTTGGCAAATAGACTGACACCTCACTTAACTAAATTGATACACCCAGATCAGTCGGGGTTCATGCCCGGTAGAAACACGGCCCTAAATTTGAGGCAACTCCAGAATGTATTAAGGCGAAAGCACACAATACAAAAAGAGACCATAATACTGTCTCTTGATGCCCGTATGTCTTTTGATACAGTAGACTGGCCATTCCTATTTGCAGTTCTCATACGGTTGGGATTCGGACCTAAGTTCTGCTCATGGGTAAGACTGCTATATACTAAACCTCCTGCAAACGTAGTGGCGAGTGGGTACATATCCAAAGAATTTCCGCTAGGACGAGGCACAAGAAAGGGTTGCCCACTATCGCCACTGCTTTTTGCCCTGCTGTTAGAACCCCTGGCGGCATGGATAAGGTAGGATCTGACAATTCGGGAGCTCCCCTGGAAAGAGAGCTGCGAAGATCGCATATCTATATATGCAGATGATATCTTACTGTATATGGCCTCTCCCACCCGTTCACTGCATGGAGTCCTGGACTCCTGGATATATGCGTAGCTTATGGGAAAAGTTCAGGATATACAATCAACTGGAACAAATCAATAATATACGTTCTGCAGAGCCCACCGCCGAAACTGCCTAAAGGATGCGCGATTAAAATAGTAGAGGATAGCTTCAAATACTTGGGGATCGACAAGACATCTGACCTCGAGGATTTCATGACCCTAAATCTCCTAAAACCCCTAAAGAGATTACGCGGAGACATTAAACATTGGCGATCCCTGCCTTTAACACTCCTAGTAAGAGCAGCACTCTTCAAAATGATGTCACTCCCTCAAATTCTATATGCATTACAAAATACCCCATTTGTGGTCCCCCGAGCCTACTTCTGGGCAATAGAGGCAGAGGTAACTAAACTCCTGTGGAATGAAAAGCCCCCCCCGAATAGAGATGGCCAAAATGTTTAGGACATGATACGACAGCGGCATACAAGCGGACTATTGGGCTTCCCAACTGACCGTAATAAATCAATGGATCCATGTTCCGCACTTTGATCCGGCCTATCACCTCGATAGACTAATATTAGGTGCAAAGGGACTAGCTGAGCGCTGTATAATGCTAACCACAAGATGGCTTTATTGGGACCGACACAGCATACGATTCACCTCTTGGGATACTGGTAAGCTAGGCACCCTGCGTAACAGTAAGGGCTTTAAGCAATGGGATGATATAGAAATATTGCGGGTGGGTGACTTGTGGACAAAGGGAAAAGTAATTCAATTTTCCCAACTCCAGGACCAATACGAGATGGCTCCTACAGAACTGTTCTGATATTACCAGATTAAATACGCACTGGAGGCAGTCATCCCGCTTGTCAATGTCCTCCCAGAGGCCTCTCCCCTGGAGGACAGATTGTTGATGGAACACATGCACAGAAAAGCCACATCATTGACATATCGGAAAATCACCAATAATCACCCTGACCCCACACAATCCCTCCAGTAGAAATGGCAGAAAGAGGTGGGAGACTTGGACGAGGCAGACTGGCAAGATGCTCTGTCGTCCCTAAGGCAGGTGGCAATCCCTTCAAAACTACGTCTAATCCAACTGAAAGTGCTACATCAAATCTATTATACTAGAACTACATTATACAAAATGGGAGAGACAGACAGTCAGCTCTACCTTCGCCAGTGTGGAGCAATAGGCACCTTTTATCATACATTGTGGGAATGTCCTGCAATAGTGACATACTGGGAGGCAGTCATGTGCACAATACTGGAAGTAAGCGGGCCCCTGTACCACCGGAGCCTAGGCGATGTTTACTAAACATATGGGAAGCCACAGATCTTAATCTCACAACGCAAACCTGGGTGACACTGGGTATAACCATAGCTAAGAGGAATATTGCCAAACAATGGGGTGCACATAACACTCCAACTGTAAGAGATTGGAGTAACGACAAGGATATGTCAATGGTGGCTGAAAGAGAGGTGCATCTGCATAGAGGGTGCCCCAAGAAATAGGAACGGGTGTGGGCAAAATGGAACGTCTTTAGAGGTAATATATGTGAAAAACCGTTTGTTGATTCATTATTGGAAGACAGTTAATGACCCGCAAATGTAAACTGTGTCTAATGTAATGAACTCTCATACCTATACAGTATAGCTCGTCATGTAATGGAAGCTCGAACTGCAAGATGTGACAAATACTGGTCAAAATGTTAAATGAAAATGATAATGCGCTGTACCAAAATAAAAAGAGTTTAAAAAATAAAAAAAAAGTAAGATCAGTATACCCTTTTCACTTACTGTTCCAGCTAAGTGGCAAACAACACTTGATTATTACTCATTAAAGAAAACAAGCTGTTAGAACTGGAACCGCTTTGAGAACATGAGGAAGACTCAACTGAGGAAATGTGGCCTCTGTTATTGTGAGAAGACTAGAAGTGTGATGAGAGAGAATCAAACTGTGTCAGGTAGGGAGACCAGAAAAGTGTGACATTACTGACATCATCTGACTCAACTTCATTCACTACTTGTCATAAGAAAGCCCACTTGCTGGTCTTATGGCACTAGGACATGACAGTTTTCATCTTGAACATTCTTTGTAGCAATGACTTTTTAACAAGGCTACCCTGTTTTGTACTTGCTAGGGAGACTGCTCTCCGTTCATGCTTCTTTGTTAGCTGCGACTAAGGTATCTCAAACTACTATTGGCCTCAAACTATGGCATTACACATAGTTATATTGCTAAACATGTCTTATAACCCCCTGATATTATTTGTTGTAACCGTACCAGAGAGGAGGATTTCTGTCAAGCCTGTCTAAGGAGCTTGCTCCTCCACATTCAACTGGGTCGGTCGGGTCATCTTGCCGGACCCACCTTCTATTGTTTAATGTACTTTACTATAGTGACTCCTTCTGTACTATCTGTACTATTCCATGGGGGAGCAGAGTTCACCAGTGTGGAGTCATCAGCCTCTTCCTGGCCACGCTCAGAATTAGTGTCACTGGGGGGAACCACCCCTGGCTCATCTTCTGGACCTACCCCGCCCCCATTGTCCTGCCGTTCTGACCTATCAGGATTCTGGAGGTCATCCTGCAGAAGTAGCTCTTAGAGTTGCTTAGTGTTAGGGTTGCTACCTGTCTTTAACTTCCTTGATGCAGTGTGAGTTCTGAGTTCTTGGAACTTAAGACCACCGTGTCTAGAAGATTGGGACCCACTGGCTTCCCCAACTAAAGACATGGTACAATAGGTGTAGTGAGGTGTTGCGCAGAGTAGAAGCACAGATGCATACTCCATAGAGGACAATGGGAAAGTCGCTGTTGCAGTTTTGAAGAAAAAGGACCCTGCCCAGTGGACCGTGAAGAAACCCTGGGGAAGACAGAAGGTTGGAGAATCATTCCACCCGTGAATACCCCAGGAACCACAATGGAGGACTTCAGTAAAGATGCCACTGGTGAAGACTGTGCAATAGTCTAGTGGAATCCAAGGGTGGATAATTGAAGAAAAAAACCTGCAAGCAGAGAGGACAGAGTTTATGCTACTCGGAGGTGGCCAGGCGGTTCAGAAGAGCAATGCCCACCGATGTCGGATGATGCAGGAGGGATGATGGTTACCTTGTCGCTCCAGCTGTGAGGACCAAGCGATGCTAAGGAAGACCAGGAGCCATGAACGAGCTGTCCCATGTCCGAAGTCAAGAACGAGAGGGTCTGTGTCTGGCAGGAGCAACAACAAGCATTGGCAGCTGTAACAGGATGGAATGCGAAGAAGGAGGAATGTTGGGACCAGCAAGGTCCAAGGGGTTCATCATTAGCAAGAGAGTCAGAGCAGGCCCCAAGCAAACATGAGAGCCTACAGAAGCAGGAGCAAACCCTTGAGAGGACCCACAGGCCGAAGGCACAGGAATCGCAAGAGGACCTCAAGCAGCTCACCAAAGATGAAGGCCCAAGGTGCAGTGGATTTGGGGAGGATGCTGATCTTGGCAGGAAGAGATGCTGAAGGATGAAGCTTCTTGTAGCCCGAAGATCTCTGGAGTGCAGCATCAACAAGCCTTGGCAATGGCAAGTCAGTGCAGTGCTGAGGCGTTCAGTCCCAGTGGTTCCGATGAGGAATACTGGCCTCACAATTGCAGAGTGGAAAGGTTCAGCCTCGAGGGAGTTGCAAACTCACCACCTGTGATGCTGAGCCATTTAAAGTTTGTGGGACATCAGGAGCAGCAGACCGGTCAGCTTTGCTGTAGTGCCTGCAGATGCAGGGGAGTGACTCCTTCACTCCAAGGAAGATTACTTCGGTGTCCTTGATGCCCACAGGTCTGTTGAAGATCCCAGAAGAGCACAGACACAGATGACGAAGACGACTTGCAGAACAACCAGGAGGAGCAGGAGTCTTCCTTGATGCTATCTCTGTTCTCGGCGAAGTCCAGATGTCCACACAGTCAAAGAGGGATGTGGTTTCAGACTTGAGTCTAGTCCCACAATGAATCTGAGGACCTACCCACAGTTAAGCCTTACATACCCTAGGAAAGGGGTTAGGACGACTCAGGGTTCCCTCCCAAAGGAGGGACTAGACAGAGGGGAGGATACTCCCATGTCCTTTATCCAGTTTCACACCAGAGCCAAAGGCTTCTTGGACTGGCTCAAACTGGAGTATGCAAGGAGGGCACCAAATGTGCCCTTCAAAGCAGTCTGGTGGTGCTGGCAAGCACCTCCACCCCAGCCCAATACACTAAGTCCTATCTGGCAGGTGGTCACACCTCCCTGTGACTGGAAACCTATTGCCCTACCCTCCACTTCTTGAGCTCAGCTCACCAGCAGGAGGGCAGAATTGTGTCTGGGGTCGGCAGCAGCACTAGCTTGCTGGCAGACCCTCCCAGGCTGTTACTGGGAGTAATGGGGGCTTCCCGGAGGAGTTCAATGCACTTCCCAGTGCATGGAATAATACCTCCAACACTGGTAACGGTGTTGGGGTATGATTCCAAATTTTTTTATACTAAACATGCCCAGGTTCGGCACAGCCACTTTATAGTTAGCCATCGCCTAGTGACGAATGACCACTTTATGTATCAAAATGGCTGACCGTACTTATAAAACATGGAGAATTGACTCCAGGGATTGTAAGGGTGTCCTGCTCATGCAGGGGCACCCACACACATATAACCCAGCACCCTGCCTTCACGATTGAAAGGCCTGCATTAGGGTGACTTATAGGTTTTAAGTGTATGACCTCAGATATAAGAAAACGTATGTCTGTTGTATGTGATACTAGCACCAGCTTACACAGGCTGCAATTGTAGGCCTGTAGTCATAGTTTGAATGGTCTCTCATGGGTGGCATAATACATGCTGCAGCCCATGGGAGACCCCTGATGTACCTATACGCTGGGTACCTCAGTACCATATACAATGGACTTTTTAGGCGTACACCAGTAACCAACTGTGGAGGTACAGAAGTACTTATCATGTCAAATGTAGGGAGGAAGCATAGTGACAGTGGTCCTGATTAGTAGGATCCCAGTCAGACTAGTCCAAAAAACATACTGACACCATCAAAAAGTGGGGATAACCATGAAAGCAGATCGTAATTTCCTACAACTACAGACTGTTGTTATTCTCTCTGCTGAGTTCTCTGAGTCTCTAGCCCACACCACTGCCTGTGTATACCTTGAATCACTTCACCCCTCTATTAGCAGCTACTAAAAGGGTGCACCCGGTTCACTTTAGGGTCCAACAGTAAGGTGTCCCCAGAACACAGACTTAAAAGCTACAATTTACACAAGTGGAGTCCAGGGTCCCCTTACTGCTCTGGGGGCCCTGAACAAGTTGCTATAGAAGGCAAACAAAAAGTGCTAAAAAGACCTGCCTGTAAGAAGGGGCTCACTCTTCACAGAAAAATTGACAGTTTCATGTTTTTTGTTGGGGGGGGGGGCTTCATCGTCAAATACAACACAGGGTAAGAAGGCACCCTTATCCTACAGAAAAACAATTGTCTTAAACACAGGCCTGGGAAGTAGTCCCTGTTAATAGTAACTTTTGAAAATAAATTAAATGGAAATATTAGACACTTCAGTGAATAAAACAAATGTTGGTGTTCGAGCACATTCAATCGCCTATGAAAGCTCTGAAATTAGAAGAAAAAAATATTTTTCAATAGAAATGCTTGTGCGAATGTAACATAGCACAAAAAATAATTTTGATCAACTAGATGCGTTTATTGGAAATGAGTGAACTGGGTTCAGGCCCAGCGTGCCTAGGTTTAGAGGGGACTAGAACACAATAGGGTAACCCAATCTTCCCTCGGGAGATGGCTAAATAGTGTGAACAAGGTACCCCTGAAGGAATTATTGAAATTATTTTTATCACTTTTTTAGAATGGTCATTCCGGATCCAATCAAGCCAAATCAATTGATGAATATAATTAATGTAGAAATAATCTTTGGGGGGGGCATAGAAAAATGATAGGTAAGTATTTAAACTCTGACTGTTATAAATTTTATTGTGTGCTTTATGGTTGTGATAAACCAAATAAAGTTGTTTTTTGACAAAAATAGGTAAGTATTTTGTGCTTCAGCATATAAAACAATAGTTTTGATAATTACATAAAAGCGTGTACAAAAAAGGAAGTACAAATAAATATAAAATCACATATATACAAAATCCAACAGCTAAGACTTGCAAGGGTCTGATACATTTAATACGTATAAATTCTATGTGGTGCACAATAATGTTTGGCCTAACAACCAAAATCCTAAGACTGAGAATACAAAGTATTTAATACACATATTTTTTTTACTTTTGAGGGGCTGATCTGTGTATGCTGTCTAAAGTATACAAAGCAGTAATGGCTGGAATGCTTGAATTAATATCAGCCACTGGTAATTACTTAGGCCTCATCCAAGTCCATTGTTATTTTGCACGCCAAGCCACCTCAGTGTGGACCCAACGATTCTCAAATCAGTCACTCCTGACCCAGCTCAAATGTGAATAGTCCAGCCCCAGCTGCCAGGCCAGGTCCTCCCTCAACCGGAAAAACAGCTACCAGCCCTATCAAGGGTACATCGTCGCGATATATTTTGTTCCGGTTCTGGGAAGGCCTGGCCTGGTAGTTCGGACTGGACTGCTCCCGTTAGAGCAGGGTCAAGACTGATTTGCATACACACAGTTACCCTCAGGAGGGTGCCCTGGCACTATGCAAGCATAATAGGCACAAGATACCACCGGGTCAGAGAGCACAGGATGGGAAGCCTTTCTAATTTCGGCAGAAAGCACACATAGCACAAAAACACCGCTATTAATGCGTGTCATTTTAAACCTATTATATATAGTGGTTAGAAAAGGCAGATGTTTAAGGGGCTTGAGTGGGGAGGAGTAGAATGTGCGCCAATGTGTTTTTCCCCAAGGCGCTATTTAAGAAAACTTCTACTTCCTGGCCTCCTACCCAGGCTGGCTGCAAATGGTGTCCGTCTTCAATATTCGTTCGATCCGTTCACACAAACTGGACGCTGGTCCTGGGATCATGCTGATCTCCAGGGCACCATAGATCCGTTCTTCACCCGCGCTTGTATCCAGCACCCCAAGCAAGGAACCGATCACGAAACGAGTTATAGAACAGAACACTAGGTGGCGCTAGATTTGAACAAAAAAAGGTTAACTGCTACCTGGAACCTAGGAAAAGCTCTATTGAGACGGGAGTCCTGCTCGCCTTGCGCCCTAGCGCACTCTTTCAATGACCTGCAAGGCAAAGAGTAGGCCTGAGGCAGGTATCCGGGGGGAACACGGAGCCTTTCTTTACACCATGGTGCATGCAGTTTTCCCGGTGCGGCACGTCGGATTGGAGAATAAAGCTGTAATCGCGCACATTTTGCTGGGCTGAAAAACTCAAACACATTGAGTTGTTTTGAGGAACAGATTTGGCTAGGTATTTTATGTTCATAAATGCGATTTCCATTCAATTACATTTGTTAATCCTTCTGTGCAGTTTTTTGCACAGGCTTTTACCATCTCATTCTATCTGGTGGTCAGTGGTGCTTCGGTAAAACTGGACTCATCGTGATTTAAACCAAAAGAGCAGTCATGTCAACCTGATGCAAATTGCATGCGTATTCATTTTAGCGCTAACACATGGGTCTGATTTACTCTGCCAGAAAGTCATCAACAAATCACCAAGGGGCATATTAGGAAGCTGCAGCGATAATTATCGCTGAACGCGTTTAGCGCGTTTTTTACTATCGGTGGAAATTATCGACAGGCTAGCGATGTATCAACAACGCTTAGCGCTTTGGAGATATTATTTCTAGCGATACCCGGCAATAGGGGCAACATCACTGGAAAACCAGCGAAAATCCTGCAAAAATTAAGATAACCTTGATGATAGGGCCCTGTGGCCTCAACCCTAGAATTCACCTCCCATAGTAAACTACGGGGCATATTATCAACAACTAGCGATATTTATCGCTAAATAAGCTTAGCGAAATTTTTTTTATCGCCGTGCATCGCCGGATTTTATCGCAGAGATAACGTGCTATTAGCAACGTTTATCTCCAAAGCGATAAAATATCTGGCGATAGCGGCGAAATGCGTGAATATTGCTGGAAATCCAGCGATATTCAGGCATTATCGCTAATAGGGACTTAGCCTGAATATCCACCTCCCATTGGATATATAGGCCAAGAACTGGTCTGAGCAGGTGTTAGTTTTCAGTGATATTCGCGCTTAGTGCAAATTTTCTTGTCGCTACGCCTGCATTGATAATAGGCGATAGCGATGTTAGCGACTGCTTTCAGTCGCTAACAGGTTGGTTATGCCCACTTTGCATGGCATTAGCGATAAATATCGCTGACATGCAAAGCGGGCCCCAAACCGCTCGCTATCGCCTACAAGCTGTCGCTAACTGCTGTTAGCGACAGCTTGCTAACAGGGCGATAAAGTTATTGCCACTTTGCGGCCGAAAACAGCCGCAAAAGCGGCGATAATCCCATATCACCCGCTTTGATAATATATCCCATAGTGTAGTCAAGAAAATACCAGACGTTAGGATTCAGCGTTAAGGGGTGCTGGCTTAGCGAAGTTTACCTGTGCAGTTTAGTCAGGCACGCCTACTTTGCATCTCATTAATGATGCGAAGTTAGGCGTGCTGGAAACGGGCGCTAAGTCAGCATAACACGCGCTAGCGTGTCCTTGTTGATAAAGCGATAAAATTATCGCTGCTTTTTGCTCGAAAACGGACGCTAAAGCAGCGATAATTTGATCGCCAGTCCTTGTTAATATGCCCCCAAGAGAGCAAAGCGAACACCTACTTATCTGTCTTCCCCTTCACTCAATTTGCCACGCAAAATCTGAAATTTGGCACCAACAGTGTGTGTGCCCAATTTCTGATTCTGAGAGGTGCAGTCATTTTGCACTCACACCCGACAGTTACACTAACAATTAATTATGCCAATTTTTCCAGTCACGAATAGCAGCCGAAGCTGCGTTTTTGAGCTTAATGATTACATACGTCTGTAAATGAGCCTCTAAGATCATAAAAGGATTGATGGAAGGACGGACGGATGGAGAGACGGACGGATGGATGGATTGGTTTGAAGGGGCCACTAACAGCATTTAAGCCAAGACTGCACGTGTTCTCTGCTGGCCAGATATGGAGCTTGGTCTGGATGAAAAGCTCGCCTCCAAAGTCTCCTGGGTTAGGTAGCTTGTTTGGAAGGCAAAGATTGTGTGTGGGTGTGTCTCTGAGTGTTGAGTGTGTGTGTGTGTATGTGTGTGTAGATCTTGGATGTGTGGTTCTTGGGAGACTGGGTTATAGTGTTCTCCAAGTATTTCTGTGTGTGAGGAGGCGTTTGGATATTCTGTGAGTATGTGTTTGTCTGTGTGTGTGTTTCTGTATGCACTGCCTTTGTGTATGCAAACAAATGTCAAAGGCAGAAACGGCAGTGATCAAGCCAATTTTGCCCAAAGATTGAGAAATCCCAGAAACATGTCAATAAAGCAATTCAGCATTCCTCTATGAAAATACAATAATCGGCGGCCGCCACCGCAGGTAAGCATGGTAGGGCAGGGCAGGGTGGTAAATTGATAGATGGCTGAATTGGTATAATTAAATAAGTAAATAAAACTATTCCGTTGTCTGTCCACTTCCCCCCACCCCACTCCACTGCGCTTACCTGCACCGGCCTCAACTGACCATAATATCCACTTCAACATGCCAACTGTCTATTATAGAGATGGAGTCCATTTCACAGCAGAAGGGAAACGGATCTTCCTTAGCAACATCAAAGAATGCACCCAGTTCTACCTATAAATGTGTACAACAGATTATTAGCACAATATCTCTGTTTAGAGCCACCCTATAACCCAAGTATAAAAATGTATTAAAAAAAAATTCTATCACTTTGTTTATAGGTCTCCAAAACTCCTGCTGTACCAAGCTGGATAAACAACCCATTTTTATGAGTATTTAACCAGTACCCCAAGAGTCTCGCTTTACCAATTACACACTAAAGAAAGCATTTATGACCGCCTAACACCCCCCTCAAAAGGACATGTAAGATTCAATCACGACAATTTATAATGCGAGTTTCACACCAAACCGAACTTCAGTAACTCGGCTCTCTGTGAACACTGCTGTACAAGGGCCTAATGCGGCGTGGCTGTCTGAAGGGAGTGGGCTCTCTGTTAAATCTTCCATGCAGGGCGTGAGTGGGCATAGTAGACACTTTGCCACCTTAGTGATGGTGTGTTGTAGGGTCTTTGCCACCTAAGGGGGGCGTGAAAGTCGGAAGGGAGTGAGAATTGCTTGGTATAGGATAATGGGCGGGCCTAGTAGGAGCTTGAAGAGCTAATGGAGAGTGGATGTTTGAAAAGGATGGGTCATTCCATGAGGTCTTCTGTACAGTGCTTAATGTGTGGATAGTAAGCACTTTGCCACCTTAGTGAGGGTGTGCTTAGTAGGAACTTTGCCACCTAATGGGCGTGTATCTGTGAAAGGAGTGGGCTGTCCATGAGGTCTTCTGTACAGGGCTTAGGGTGTGCAGAGTAAGTGCTAGGCCACCTTAGTGTGCTTTTATGTTTTTGTTTTTTTTATTCGGTTTCGCTGCACTCCAGCGAGAACCAGACTGGCTCTCAGTGTGCTCCTGTGGATATTCAGTGTGTCCAGCCATTGGAATTATTTTTTTGATTTGTTATTGTCTCCCTTGAGGGATCTTTTTACCATCTCCAATAACTGCAAGAGGGTTCCCTACCCTACCCATTAGCATTCCATGTATCATTTAGATTCAAAACACATGGATCATATCCCTGTGTCCTGTAATGGCGGGCGCAACATTTTTCTTCATGTTGCGGTCGCCAATCACATCAGTCGTTCCTGTGGTAGTCCCACAAGAACAGCCAATCAGAACACTTTATTTTGGTATACAACCTTTACAACGAAACTTTTACAACGACCTACCATTACAACGCTACTTTTACCACGCAAACTATTACAACGCATTGCTCTGGGGGGCGCTCTAGGATAGGGAATAGGTTAATTTACTATCCAATAACCTTCCCTACTATCCACGGGGACTGGAGTTGGAATAGTAAATTAAACTATTCACTATCCAGCGCCTAAAAGCATTATGCGTTGTAATGGTATGCGTGGTAAAAACCGCGTTGTAAAGGTAGGCGTTGTAAAAGTATGAGTTGTAACGTCATACATCCCTTTATTTTCCTGTGTATTCCTGCGGGTCTCACGAGAGTCCCGTTGCAACAGATATCTATATATTTTTAACCTTAATTTCTCTAAAATGGCTGAACAGAATTACACCAAATCTTAAAAAGCATGCTTTCTGGATAAATACCTAGCTTTCTGCCAAATTTGATGTCATTCTGTTCAGATCTGCTTTCTCTATTGTTGTCGAATTTTCCCTATGGAAATTGCATGGCTCATAAGCATTTTGGGACCCCTTTTTCTCTGCCTCCACAAGACAAATCACCCCGAAACTTTCCAGGAAGGGCCGAAGTGGATGAACTTTTTTTTAATGGAAAGTGTCATGAAGGTTCGTCACAGAGTTCAAAAGTGTTTCATTAAAGTTACTAAATATTAATTAGGCATGAAAATGGTAGTGAGGGTGATTTATTTTATTCTGCTTAAAAATGTCTATTTATAAATGTAGTGAAGAATGATATGCTCTGTCACTTTATTTAGTAGTTCCTGGGTAAAAGGGACTATTTTAATGTGTTTTAGATTGCAATATGTTTGCTTTTTTTATTCAAAAACCTTATTACTCTTCCCTATACTTTCCCAAAGGGAGATCTCCGCCACGGTGTTGAAGGGCTCCAATTATGCTTGAAAAGTTTTTACTAGTAACTTTACACTTTTATGTTCAGTCTTAGATGTCTCTACTCCCTGAACGAGGGGAGGTGGAGACATATAAGCCTACACTTAGGTCAAATTCTTAACTTAAGAATTGTAAATAGTAAAACATGTAGGCTCACATGCAGGTACGTGCAGGAGTAGATTTACATGTGTAAATTTACCTTTGAGAATAGGGATCATTCTGTTTAAAAAGCTGTTCATCAACAATTCACGATTTTGTGTTACCAGCCTGCACAGGAGTACCATTTAACACTGCCCTCTATGTCCAGCAATAAGATTATTTGTGTGAACCATAAATTGTGCACCTCTTTTATTTTGGACATTGAAGGTATGTTTTCAAAACTACTTCCAGGGGTTCAGAGGCAGGTTTGCTTTATATTCTTGCAGTGGGTCATTTAAGAACTCCTCAATCCTTAAAGAAACAACCCTATAGAGGATCTTTGTACATTGTCTATCTGTGGGGTAAGACTCGATAAATCATACCTTAAAAATGGATGCCCTGTGTTAAATTTTAAATTCCGAGTACTCATTTTGAAATAATTGCTGCTATGGAACACTGGGACTTAAAAATGAACTGGCGTCATCAGGAATATAAACCTTGATGGCAACAACAAAGGAATGATTCTTTTATTTCATTTGAACTGAGTAGTGTTTTGTTTCCTGCTGGAGATAAATGCATTCCCCAGTGCATCCATAGGCATATTATCACTAGTTGAGGGAAACATATATCCTTTGTGCCTAAAAAAAGTGATTGACATTTGAAGATTCACCGGTTCACTTTTGCAGATTATTATGAACTGCGTTCCATTCAGTTTGCATCCAGGAAACTACTTTCGATCTGTTTATGTGAGAAACACTATTTTTTTAAGTTTTCTAGCATGCATAAAATTTGAGAATTGAGTGGAAAATGGGCAAGATGCGTAATTATGGGGAAAATGTCCCAATCTTATAATTTCAGCGGCCCTGCTTATAGCTATAAATTCAGAACGACAAGTGTCCTCAACAATGCAGCCACATTCTGCCCTGCTGTCTCTTTCATCACGTGCAACCTTATTTCAAAAAGAACTGTGCAGTAGCCATGAAGCGTCAGGGGGGCTACATGAAAACAATAAAAAGCATGAACCAAACAGTGACACACAACTGAGAGCAGAAATGTTTGACAAACTAATTATAAAGCAAAGTCACGGTGCACTTAGAGACACTTAAAATCTGGATTGAGATAATTGTCTAATAAACAATAAAGGGGGAAACAAGGCTGACGGGGCGTAACTGTTGAGAAAACTTCCCGATCAAAGCAAGAAAGGAATTCGTGACGGTCTTAATTACATATTTCCGAACTTCAAGCGAGTTTCCAGGTAGGATAATTGCTACTGTCGAGCCGTAGCATTGGCTGTACAGAATTCACGAGCTTTGCCTGGCACCCCCTTTGTCGTATGCGTGTACCAGCCGTGCGCGTCTGCAGTGTGTGTTTATCAAAGTACGAGGGAGGGTTTTAAGCTTCACTGGCCGGGGCAGGTGGAGGCACAGACGGGGCTGTGGAGGTGATCAGGACGCCCGGGAATGTGAGACGTGGCGGGGGTCTAGAACTACAGGGAAAGTGCCCGGCACTTTCTGACGGAAGGGGTCGCCCGAGGGCAGAGGGCGGGAGGTGACTGACCTCCTCCCAGCCTTCAGAGAGATGAGTCGTGGGAGCACGACTGCGTCTGAAAGGCGGTCGACTAGTGACATTGGAGCCCACCACCCCTTCCCACAATAATAAAATGTAAAAAGTGCAAAGAGCCAAAAATATAATCAAGGAACGTGGGCGCACAGTGACGTGATCTGAATCACACGTAGTGTCAGAAGGGGTTAACCTTCGCTTCCTTGGATCTACACAGGGTGGTCTATGTAACCTTCCTTGCTTCTTGTTCGTCCCCTCTCTCAAAGACCCCTCCTTTTTCGTTCCCCTTTAGTATTTGCTGTGACATACGGTCCAAACAAGCAACTAATGTGACCCCCACCAACAGCGTCATCAGCACATTCTTAACTCTCCTCTAACCTGCTTCCCTATTCTGTCCTTCTGCAGCGCTCAGACGCAGCATAAGCGATGTGATTGGCGCTATCCAGGACACCGGGACATTTTAGTGCATGCTGCAGTTCTTTATCTCCTTTCCCGAAGCGCTCGTTTTATCTCCTCGGGAATTAATTATGAATAGGATTTTGGGCGCTATGAATAGAAAAGTTGCGATTACAGCGTATGTTTGACTCGGAGTGCTCTTGCCACCCGCACACCTGCATAGTAAACGCGGGAAGGCTCGTGTCTATGACCCTTCAGAGTGCACAATGCGCGGATATTTCCTGCCTGGGTCCAGTGTGTGACTGAGATCAGGCATGTGAGAGGGCGGCCAGTCCCGAGTACGGTAGCAGCACCTGCTGCGAGGAGAGCTCCCGAAATAGCTGGGGTGGTGTGAGTGGCGATCCCAGAGCGGGGCGACGTCGATGCGTAAAGTCACCCAATTAAAAGCAGAAATGGCAGTCTGGACTGCAAAATAAGCGCTCTGAAGTTCGGGCACCGTGGATTATTTTGCCCATGAAACTTCTTTTTAAGTCTCTTCTGAAGGGATGAGTGGGACACCCGGGAGCAGCCCGTGTATGAAAGCGGGCACTCCAGGCTGCGGGGGGTTCTGTGGCACTCTCAGCTGCGAGGCCCCGGGGACCCCCTTTCCTCGGCGGGCTGTGATCGCACCTGTCAGGTCAGACCGGGGGGAGGACCCTGGGTCCCTCCTGCCTTCGGCTGGCTGTCAGTTGCCCGCTGATCAGACATGGGGCGGGCACACTGTCAGCCTCGGGGCGTGCTGGTGGTCTGGGGGCGGGCCCAGGCACGGGCACTCCCGCACTGGATCCTCTGGAGGGGTGGGCCGGCAGGGGCTTCCGCCCCACCCCCGCCCGCAGTATTACCTGCCGCTGGGGGGCCCCGGCCACACTCTGCCCATGTGCTTCTCCGGGGAGAGAGAGCAGCGCACACCTGAGCACCGCCCGGGCACGGATTACAGGCAGCAGCAGAGGATGGCGGCTGGGGCTCCTAGGACTCTCGCCCTGCTGGCGGCGCTCTGCAGCCTGGCACTCGCGGGGGCGCAGCCCGACCCCCAGCACGGGCCCCGGCCCCCGCACGGCCAGCTGCAGGTGGCCAACCACGGGCTGCGCGTGCCCTTCGGCCGCACCGCCTTCCTGGACCCCCTGCGGGACCTGGTGATCCAGGCGCCGCCCGGCGACAAGTGCACGCTGACCGTGCTGGAGGGCGACCCCCCGGCCCCGCGCCCCGGCCTCCTCGCACCCCGCCGCTTCCCCTGCGACTTCGGCCCTGAGGAGGTGCGCTACACCCACCTGGGCGCGCGCAGCCCGGCCCGGGACCGCGTGCGGCTGCAGCTGCGCACCGACTCCCAGCACGAGACGGTGCTGCTGCCCCTGCTGCTGGAGGTGGAGGTGGTCTTCCAGCAGCTGCAGCTCGTCACGCGCAACGTGCCCCTACTGGTGGAGAAGCTCAACGGGGTCAGCAACCCCATTGACAAGAAGGTGCTGGACTTCGCCTACGACAGCAGCAGCGAGACCTGCAAGGTGACGCCCCTGCCGGGCCAGGGGGGGCTGCCCCGGTACGGGAAGCTCCTCAACTTTACCTCCTCCGGCAATGGCGTCATGGACTGCGAGGACTTCACCAGGGCTGGCTACCGCTACCAGCACCTGGCCACTACCAGCTCCCCCAACCGGGACTACATCCCCATGCTGGTAGCTGTGCAGGGCCCTCCCGGGACTCCCCCCAGGCAGGAGCACTTCCAGATCCTGGTTCGCATCAAGGAAGGTGCTGAGAACCTACCCCCCAAGCCCAGCTTCTTGGCCATGATGATGATGGAGGTGGACCAGTTTGTACTGACTGCCCTCACGCCAGACATGCTGGCCGCCGAGGATGTGGAGTCTGACCCCGCTGACCTCATCTTTAACATAACCTCCCCACTGGACCCCCGCCACTCGGGCTACATCCTCAGCACCGATGACCAAAGCCGGCCCATCACCTCCTTCCACCAGCGGGATGTGGCAGAGCTGAAGATCGCCTACCAGCCGCCACCCACAGACTCTGACTCGGAGAGGATAATCCAGCTGGAGCTGGAGGTGCTGGACACAGAGGGCGCGGCCTCAGACCCCTTCGCCTTCATGATCGTGGTAAAGCCCATGAACACACTGGCGCCCGTGGCCACCCGCAACACAGGCCAACTGCTCTTTGAGGGCCAATCCCGTCAACTATCTAGTGCCCACAACCTGGAGATCAGTGACGAAGACAACTTGGACGACGTACGCATTACAGTCATCAATGGCCTCAAGCATGGGCAGCTGATGGTAGCAGGGGCCCCAGGCCGAAGGTACTTCACCCCCCAGGACCTAGATGCTGGGGCCGTGGTCTACCAGCATGACGGCAGCGACACGTATAGTGACAACATAGTCTTCCGCATGTCGGATGGGAGGCATGAAGTTGAGTTCCTATTTCCTGTCACTATTGCGCCCACGGACGATGAGCCACCCATCTTGAATGCCAACACTGGGTTGGTGCTGTCCAAAAATGAGGCGCAGCAGATCTCACCCTTCATTCTAAGTGCCACTGACATTGACTCTGAAGACTCCACCATTAAATTTGTTCTTGAGGAGCCCTTCTCCCGAATAGGGGAGCTGGTGTTGAGGCAGGCAGAGGAGCCACCGGCCGATCCTGACTCCCCTTGGCGCCATCTGTCAGAAGAAGGTGTCTACGAAAAAGTGGTCACTGAGTGGCTCCAGCAGGACATCCTGGATGGCAAGCTTTATTACCGCCACATTGGGCCCCACAGCACTAGCATCGTCATGGACCAATTCGTCTTCCGGGTCCAGGATGACAATGACCCCCCAAACCAGTCTGGAGAGCTCACCTTTATCATCAGAGTGCTCCCTGTGGATGATATCCCGCCAGAGCTGTACCCGGGCACTATCTTGGAGATGACCGTCAAAGAGTATGACCTAACTCACTTCAGGAAGAAGTTCCTACGCTACACCGACCTGGACTCTGATGACAGAGACTTGAAGTACAATATTGTGACACCCCCCACTGACACTGACGAGAACCATCCAGTCATCACTGGAGATATTGTGTTAACTGAATCCCCTGAGATAGCTGTCAAGGAGTTCACACAAGCCCAAGTCAACCACCACAAGATAGCGTACAAGCCCCCTGATCAAGAGCTGGGGATCACCCCCAAGGTGGTCCAGTTCTCCTTCACTGTGGAGGATACTGCTGGCAACTCAGTGGAGGGCACCTTCACCATCTTCCTGCAGCCTGTTGACAACAAGCCACCCCAGATCACGAACACTGGCTTCACAGTCCTGGAGAGGAACACTTTTATCATTTCCAGTAATGAACTGGATGCCACTGACCAGGACACAGACCTGGATAACATTGTATTCACTATTGCACAGGTCCCAAAACATGGGCATCTGCAGTACATGGCGGTAGTCATGTCTGTGGGGGAGTCCTTCGTCTTGGATGACATTGCTAATGGACGAGTGTCCTACAAGCACAGTGGGGATGAATCAACAAAGGACTCCATACAGCTGGAGGTGGGCGATGGGGTACATGAGGTTCCTATCACTGTCCGGATCGTTGTCAAGCCAGTGGATGATGAGGTGCCCACCATCATGTTACCTTCAGGCTTGCTTGGTTCCGCTATCGATGTGCTGGAGAATGGTGAAACGGAGATCACCAGCAGTGTTATACAGGGCACCGACCCAGACACTGATGACCTTATGTTGACTTTCATTGTGGAAGAGCCCCCTAGGATGGGTGACATCCTTGTCAATGGTGTGCCCTCAGAGAGGTTCACCCAGCAAGACATTATCAGTGGGTTAGTAGTTTATTCTCACACTAAAGGGGAGATCGGCTTGCAAAAACAGCACGATTCATTCAACCTCACTATCTCTGATCTATCTGATGAGTGGGTGATAGGGGGAAATAAGGTGCAGGGAGTCCGTGTGCAAGTGACCATCCTTCCAGTGGATAGTGTGGCCCCTGAGGTGACTGTTGGCACACAGTTTACAGTCTTAGAAGGGGACAAAAATTTATTCACACTACAGAATCTGGATGCTGAGGATGTGGATACACCCAAGGATGACATACTGTGTACCATTATTGTCCAACCTACCTCAGGCTATGTTGAGAACATTTCACCTGCCCCTGGGTCTGAAAAGTCTAGGGCTGGTAATGCAATCAGTGCATTTTCCATAAGAGACGTCCGCTCTGGCCACATCGGCTATGTGCAAAGCATCCACAAAGGAGTTGAGCCCACTGAGGACAGATTCACCATCCGCTGTTCTGATGGTGTAAATTTCTCCCCCAGACACTTTTTCCCAATAGTTATCATTCCAACCAATGACGAAAAGCCAGACATTTTCGTCCGTGAGTTCATTGTGATGGAAGGTATGAGCCTGGTGGTGGACACACCCATCCTCAACGGGGCAGATGCTGACCAGCCGCTCGACGAGCTCTCCTTCCTGATACTCAAACCCCCGAAGCATGGCAGGATTGTCCAGCAGCTCACCACTGGTACAGTGCCTGTGAACAACTTCACCCTAGAGGAAATCAAGGAAGGGTCCAACATAGTTTATGAGCACCGTGACTCTGAAACCAAGGAGGACAGCTTTGAAATCCGCCTCACCGATGGCAAACACACTGTGGACCAGAAGGTGCTCATCATGGTCATCCCAGTGGACGATGAGACGCCAAGGATGACCATCAATGATGGTCTGGAAGTTGAAATTGGGGAGTCCAAAATCATCACCAACAAGGTTCTGAAAGCCACTGATCTGGATTCAGAGGATCCGTCACTCACCTACATTATCCGGTTTGGTCCCAGTCAGGGTCTCCTCCAGCGTCTTAACAATGAAGAGACAATCTTAAGCAACATCACCATTGGCATGAATTTCACTCAAGATGACATCGACAAGGGCTTGATCCAGTATTCTCATACTGGCCAAGAGGGGATCCGAGACCTGATCAAGTTTGATGTAACTGACGGCACCAACCCTTTGATAGACAGATACTTCTATATCAGCATTGGTAGCATCGACATGGTGTTCCCAGATGTGATCAATAAGGGGGTGACCCTGAAAGAAGGTGGTAAGGTGACACTCACCACAGATCTCCTCAGCACCAGTGACCTCAACAGCCCAGATGAGAACCTACGATTCAGCATCACCCGAGCCCCAAGCCGGGGTCATCTGGAAAGCACTGATCGTCCAGGGGTGCCCATCACCTCCTTCACCCAGCTGCAGTTGGCTGGCAACAAAGTCTACTATATACACACATCGGATGATGAGATGAAGATGGACAGCTTTGAGTTTGAGGTAACCGATGGCTACAATCCAGTGTTCCGCACCTTCAGAGTGGCTATCACGGACGTGGACAACAAGAAGCCAGTGCTTACTGTTCACAGCCTGGCGGTCAATGAGGGTGAGAACAAGTTAATCACTCCCTTCGAGCTGACTGTGGAAGACCGGGATACCCCAGATAACCTATTACGATTCACCATCACCCAGGTCCCTGTCCATGGCCAGATCCTGTACAACAACAGCCACCCAGTAACCAGCTTCACAAAACAGGACATGAACGAGAACCTAGTCAGCTACCGCCATGATGGCACAGAATCTAGCGAGGACAGCTTCTCCTTCACTGTCACCGATGGCACCCACCCAGACTTCTATGTGTTCCCCGACACCGTCTTTGAGACCCGCCAGCCACAGATGATGCGTATACTGATTAACTCCTTAGACAATGGGGTGCCCCAGATTGTGGTTAACAAAGGCGCGCCAACCCTACGAATCCTGCACACGGGCCACCTGGGCTTTATGATCACCAGCAAGGCCTTAAGGGCCGAGGACCGAGACAGTCCCCACAAGCTGCTCAAGTACAAAATCAGCGAAGGGCCTGAGCATGGGTCCATCATCAACACGGCGCAGGGCAACGACAGCATCAGCACCTTCACACAGGGTGAGTTATATGTGTGCTCTCCTCTTCCATCTCACTGCCTTATTTCTACATTGGTAATCCACTCTCCTCTACCTTTGCACTTGTAGCTGCCAGATGTGTCAGTGCGTAGGTTCAGCAGGCGCATGCAACCGTGGACTGCAGGGTCTGCGGTGACATGGACCTCCACCACTATCAATATGTGATAAAATCCAACTCAGCCAAGTTGGAATTTAACTAGTGCAATAAATACATCTCAATTCGAAATCTTTGAGGAATAACATGTGCATTTCAGTGCTTAACACAGCAACAGTTGCATTTCCAGTACGTACTGGGCATTTTCCCCCATATAAATATCAGCAGCTTTTACCTCACACAACTAATAATTGTAATATGTGCAGGAGTTACCACTCCTAATGAGGGTTTAAGAGTCTGATGTGATATTTGCCCATAAACCCACTAATACATTGACATTCGCTTACATATGCCCTAACTCAACCCAAATCTTGATTTTACTCATTGCCCCTAATCCTCTCTCATGTTCTCTCAATCCCCAATTCACTCAGTTTCTCTCAGTTCTCAATTATTCTATCACCCACTTAGTCAGTAGATGCATTCGTCCATGCAGCAATGTCTGAAAGGATATTCACCTGTACAGTGCAATGCCTGCAGATGCATGCTTCTATATTTCATCTGCTTAAGTGCACGTGAACTGAAGACGCTTCCATATTGTACATCCTTTGAAATATCAGCATATTGGTATTACATGTTTTAAAGGTACAGGCTTCCTTTGAACTCCAATATTTTGTGTTATACGCGTCATGTCGTGTAAGTGTTGTATTAAATGTAATGGGTATAGGTATCTCAGATTATCCCATGCCAGGTGTGAACACCCCATACAGTCCCGATGTTGTTTTTGCACTTGTCGACTGGCTTCATTTAAATTGTTGACATATTTCAGGAAAGCCAATCCATTATGGTGGCATTATTTTGACTTTGCATCCATGACATAGTCACAGCTCGAACATGATCAAAGTTTCCATCTAGATTAACTCCGTTTCTTATTTAACAGATTATTTATTAAATGTGACTATTTCTTCATTTTGAACAGTGTTTCTGCTTCCAATTGCTTCGAACCCATTCTTGGTCTTCCGACCTGACTTCCACAAAGACATAGGTTTGAACTTTATCTAATCCCATCTTAATGCATTCGCCAGAGGTGATCTCTTTATGCTTAAAACGTTTAAGGTTTCTTGAAGCCCAGAGGCATCCTTTGACGCAGTTGACATTTATAAAGAGGAGAAACGCACAATTGCAAGCACCTGAGCGGAAGCGGAAGGCGGGACCAGCTGCACTGCCCCTACCTGACAGGAACTGCTCACCCTCATGGGGCGACTTGCGGTCGCTGGGTGCGCCATGTTTGCAGAATGCAAGCCCGCCGTTCCTCATCCGCAGGGGGTGCTGCTGCACGTGCGGCTCACTTAATACCCTAAATAAGCGTTAGAGAGAGACACACAGAAAATGTAATAAATGCAACGGTAAATGTGGGCCCGAGTTTAGGCAAAGGATGGCCAATCACCGCATTGCCAGGATTCTGGAACAGCATATTTTGATGTTGTCGATTCTGCCTCCACGTGCAGCACAAGGTTGTTAGTGAAACTGTTTTCAGGCCACAGGGTCAGTTGTGCCCTCGCAGCCCACACTAAAGGGGAGTTTTTGGTGACTGTTGATTTATCCACTCCGGCTTGCCTTCAAACTGCTTTTGTGCATTAACAATACACCAACATCAACCTGCCATGGTAATTCAACACAGACGCTTACAGGCAGGCAGGCGCAGAAATTGTGTAGGTTTGCAACAGTCACAGTAGAGACAGATGCAGTAGGATTGTGGTGCACTACTGTGACTACAGTCAGCAACTCCACGGACATTGTGCTGTGGAGAAGCAACAGGTTCGTAGAAGAAAATATCACGTAGCAAAGTCGTTTTTGATTTGCTATTTGAGGGTACAATTGATCAAATTGACGTCTGAAAATGTCACATATCCACCCAGTTTATTTGAGGGTTCATTTGATCAAATTGACGTCTGAAAATGTCACATATCCACCCAGTTAATCAACTATAAACCAATCTCTCTCATTGGACCAAACCAGCACACTTGTTTACTCAATCAGGAATTTGATATGTTTCATGTAGTCCTCTCACAACTTTCACCACACAGTGTCGCCTGTTTACTCTGCCATTCACTCATACACTTATATATAAACTCACTCATCCACCACTGACCCATTCACTTTGATTTGCTATTCCACCTACTCACTTACCCACTCGCTGAATTATGCACTCATTTATCTACTCATCCACTGATTAACCAATCATTGACTAACCCACCACTCACCCCTGCTCTACTCACTCACACAAACCCACTTACTTGATTGCTCACTCATTTATTCACTTTCATGTACTCACACACACCTAACAGATTCACTCACTCACTGATTAGCCATTTACAGAACTCGTGCCCATTAACCTGGACGTATCAAACCACTCGCTCAACCTTTCATGCAATACTCACCCAGTCACTTATCCAATGTCTTACCTACCCACAACTTATACGCTCATTTACTCACTCATCCTTCACTCAAATTAATGCTGTTCCCTTTTAATATCTGGTTCAACGTGACTTCCGGCTAGCAGTTCCATCAGCAGGCAAATATTGTCTTTATGTCCCATTCTCTCCCGTCCTTCCTATGGAGATACCACTATTCTTTGGTCTAGGAGGACTGGTGACGCAAGGAAATCCTAGACTTGTGCCTCAACAAATTGGAAACATGTCATTCTTCTTGGTCGGTTTTCCATCACCTTTATCAGGCCTTTGACCCCAGACAAAAAGGCTAAGTCAAAAAGCCTCACTTTTCTCCAAGATGGTTGACCACCAGTGGCTGTCTGTCTTCTTTATTTGCTACATATACCAGAAACAAAGGGAAAAAATGGACTGGATAAACTACTCACCTCTGACATGGGTCAGCGCAGGATCCTAGGACCCACATCTCATTACATATATGTTTTCTAAATTGAGTCTGGTGATTTTAAATTACCACTGAGGTAAATCTTACACCCGCTACCCAGGAGTACCAGGGCTAACGTGGCCTATGAACTGGTCAACCCTAGCCTTGGGCTCAAGCTAAATTTGAACATTCTTAAAATACCAAATGTACAGATTCCCACTCAAGCCGAATCTCATGGTGCTCTACATTTCTTGCAAAAGTAGTCAGAGCAGCATTGCGCTCCCCTACAAACTTCAGTTTACACATGAGGCTACCATCCTGCTGGGGCCATCTACTTCTTAGATCCTAATTTTAAAGTGTCATCAGACAGGTGTTTTTGCTCCATTCTTGCCCATTTGAAGAGTAAGTTGTTTGTTTTAAAACACATACCTCCAGTGCTTAATTTTAGACAGGGGTTTCTGGTGCTCTGCACCAGCAGTTAATTGTCAACACCGATGCTTGTGACAGTCTCCCTCAAGGTGGCATAGTCTGACTAATGTGGAGATGACCACAATAACAGTTAATTGTGAATTTATTATACATTAAAAATGACTATTACCTGCCATCCAAGCCATTCTTATAGCTTTGGGGGGCAGAAATAGTCCAAACTGTCACACTTGCAGGGCTGTGATTGTTAGTAGTTGTGTTGTTACTCTCATTGGCAGCATGGCAGGGACAATGTGTGGTGCAAGCAGCAGGGACCTCCTAGCGGGAGCACTGCCACTTATTTTTTACAGATTAAGCAATTCATACCATCTAATCCGATGAGTATGAGGGGTCCAAAAGAACATGGAACTCTTTCCAGACCTCTAATCTATGTTATTTTGCTTCTCCCCAGCTGACGTTGATGACATGAAGATCTGTTATGTCTTGAAGGATGGCGACAATGCGACAAGTGATATCTTCCACTTCTCGATTGAAGACAACGGTAAGAACTTTACAAAGTGCTCCATATTGTTTTGTGTTTTGTTAGAGGTCTATATATGTTACACACCAAGCCCAAAGGTGCAGCAGAACATTGTGACACATAGTGTGCATGAAGCTCCTATCCTTTTAATATAGCCTCGGATACAAACTGATTATACGGCTACCAGTGTCAATCAAGCTATTGGTCCAACGTGCCATGTAAACATTCCTAATCATGTTTCCAGTATCCCTGCTACATTCTCATTCAAGTCCACATTTACCCAGAGCTAACATTGCTCCCTGATTTTACAGTATGTCCTTTGTAAATGTCGAGCTCTACTCTTCCCTTGCCACCGAAGCTCTGCTACTTAGGCCCAAACCACCAAAAAAAGGGTCAGATATCACAATATTCCGTTCATCACTATGTCAGCCCAAAGAAGAATTCTGTACATTGCTGGAAATGTACTTTTAATTGACCTTCAAACCTTGGTACAACTATGCTCCAAGTTAGACTTTTATTTTATTTTTAAAGTTTTATATAGCGCAAACTTGATCCCGAAGGATATCAGAGCGCTTTACAATTTGAGGCAACTTCTCACCATATTCCCCTATAAACCCACATCCCATGTGATGTCATCAGTGATGCTACTGACCATGTCATGAACGATGCAACACGTGACATCACCACCAGTGGACCTCGGGCGCGAGAGCCACAGCCAGCACAACCAACAACAAAGGAGGAACTCCAACGGTCCTGCACGAGCGAAACGTCCAGCCAACCACAACACCCCCAAAACCCATGGCCCTTGTCAGCGAACTTCCAAGGCCTTCCAAATGCCAATTCCTAACTACAACCTGCCCGAAACCCATGGTTCCTTGAAATCTTTATTATGCCTGCAATATGCGTAAATCTTGTCCTACTGTGGAAGAGGTTTTCTCCTTAAACCAGTCTCTTGACAGTATCCTGCATGAACTTCGATTGTCAAGTATGTCTTCACATTTGATATTTACCTACAATACCATAAAGTGAATTTTCAGAAATTTCACAACAGTATTGCAAAACCCTTGTGAAACAAAATCTCACTGTTTCATACACCCCTAGTGCATTTGTTTTCTGGAGCATATAGCTCCTTTTTAAGATCTAAGACTTTGCCAACATTCACCACTACTTCATGTGAAGGATGCTCAGGTATGATCTTGAAAGGAAAGGTACTAGCTTTGGTCCTTATGCTTATTCCTTGTTTCCATTCAAGCCTACCATAGCCTTCGAAGCACAGGAATAAGAAGATTGAAAAATGACTGTTTTTCACTGTCATTTTTATTGATATTGTTATCCACCAGATCTGTAGACACAGTCACATTCTGTGGGTTGGTTCTTGTAATTTTCTATAAAATTGTTTTAGCGCATACTATATGGATGTCTTTGCTGAAGAACTTGCAGCTCAAACTATTTTCCTTATATTTTTTACACTTTTATCATAATTACCATATTCGTTTTTTGGTGTTATCCGATAAACACTGGGGACATTCCACCAGAAGTAAAATTGCACATATTGAGTTAAATCAAAGAGTAAGATTGTTCTGCGAAATCTCCACTGCGAAGGTCCCAGGGGAAACATGAGCACACCACAGACAACATAAAAGTCTCTTCTTTTTAAATTTTCTCTACAATCACTTTATCCCTTGCCCCCAAAACTACTTGTTAATGTTTCGCATGTCACCACTGTCAGAAAATTAGGTGGGATTGCTTCGGGTACATCACCTTTAACGGGTTCACCTGTTGTGCACTATAAGATACAACTGGAAGCAGAACCACCTACTAGTGCCAGATTCTCTGAAGAATGTCTGCATCCAATTTTACCAAAAGTAATTGTGTATACCAATGCTGACTCCTTTGCCATGGCCAACTAAAGTCTGTGCTAATTTGTGTGTATAGGACTCTGTAGATGGGCTGAAAAGGGAATCTACAGGTTTTGGCAGATGTCCTGCATCCTCCATAACCTCAATAATTCCCTTGGTTTGTTCTTCAATGCACAGGGTGCCATTTTGGTGCAGGCATTAGCAATGGCAGCTCCCAAACCATGTTGTATGTTGTGTTGAGACAGCCTGAGCAAGCAGACAGTACTATGAGGCCAAACACATGGTAGATTGTACACTATACAACTACAATTGACATACAATACCAACCTACCACTTACACTGGTTGTACACCTCCTTGGCTCCCGAGCAACCTAATACCTGGCAGTGCAATCCTGAAGTCTCAGCATAGAAGTGAACCTTCTCCTAAGTGGCAAGATCCAGCTGCAGCATGTGCATGCACTTTAATCCCCCTACTACAGAAACTAACTAGGTGCTGATGATACAGAAGGCACTATTTCTCCACTGAAAGCACAACAAGATGTTGGAAGGAGTGCTGAAACTTTTCAACTACTTACGCCCCAGTCAAGAGATCTGGGTTGAATCCCTTGTTCTTTTGCTCACCATGCTACTCCTGTTTTGGACCCAGCCATATGCAAATCAGTCTTGACCCTGCTCCTCATGGGAACAGTCCAGCTCGAACTGCCAGGCCAGGTCTCCTCCCTGGACCAGAAACACGCATCCTGGGAGCAGTATTGGGGTGTCACCCCGTGTCAGCCAGGCTAGCTTGAATCCAGTGGCACAGAAAGCAAGGGACCCAAGTCTGGGCATAATGATCGCCACTTTTCAACTGCTGAAACTTTTCAACCACTCACCCCCAGTCAAGAGATCTGGGTTGAATCCACCCAATAAAAGTGAATCTTCTCATAAGTGCCTAGATCTGGCTGCAGCATGTGCACGCACTTTAGTGCAGAAGCTAACTAGGAGCTGATGATCCAGAAAGCACTATTTCTCCACTGACATAAACATATGTACTGGACATATGCATGTTTTCTAAGCTGTAGAGGAAAAATGAGCCTGGGTCACCTGGCAGACCCACAATTATGGGGTTATTTTATAGACTTACCTTCAAAAGTGTCTCAAACACGTCAACCTTTTTCACTATACGTTTGGGGGGAAGAGGGTCTTGAAAATGCTCTGTTCGGTCCTATTCAATTCAAGAAATTCTAGCACAAGCATGTTCCTTGACCATAAAGATAGCTCTCACCATGACCTGCTGGCTGTGTTTGATGCCAGGATTTCAGACTGCCTCCAAATAATATAATAACAAGCATTGGCAAAACCAATAGGTCTCACCTTTGTGACCTATTGGCTTTGCCAAAAGTTTTTAGCCACGCAGCACTGCAACCTCTATCTCGTGCACCATGGCTAAAGTAAAATTCTCGCTCTTTTCTATTCGGACATCATTTGACTCGCACTGTTTTCTCCTAAAGCCAGAGATACATTGTGTGAATTTACTAAAGTAAAACAAAACCTTTTTATGCAGCCACCTGCATCACTTTGTAGGTGTGCACACCACACTTGCGCATGCCTGCAAAATGACACAATTGCTTTTCTTCTGTTTTTTTAAAGTTACCAATCCAGTATGGTTGCAACAGTAGGGACTGAAGCAACACAGGGGAGGGCGGAGGGACACGGAAGCAACACAGAGGAGCGGGGGACACAGATGCAACAAGGTTAGGGTTGCCACCTTCCACAGGGAAAAATACCAGCCCTCTGTTCACGCATTAAGATTCCTAAACACAGAAAGGGAGGGGGACACTAAAGCAACAAGGAGAGGGCGGGAGATATGGAAACAACACTGGGGAGAGCAGAGGAAACAGAATCAACACAGGGTATCGCGGGGCAGATACAACACATAGAAGCACAAAGGCGAGCGCAACAGGGAAGGGGTGGTGGAGAAGCACACAAGGACAAGCAGCAGCTCAAGGAGATAGAAAATACAAAAGGGAGATGGCTCAAATCACATATACACCTTGAGTGCTTAACGGGAAAAAATAGATCCATAACATGGAGCATAGACACCAGGTAAAACATACACATGGTAAAGATGCAATGCTCCATGAGATTAACCCGTTCGATGCTGATGACGGAACCGCTCCGTCATCAGCTGCGGTTAGGCTGTGCTGATGACGGAGCGGTTCCGTCATGGCCCTGCCGCTGCGCCTGCGCGGCGCTGATTTCGCGCCTGCGCGGCGCTGATTTCGCGCCTGCGCGGCACGTTCTATTGAGCGGGCGGGGCCATGGCGGAACCGCTCCGTCACAAGCACAGCCCAACCGCGGCTGGTGACGGAGTGGTTCTGTCATCAGCATGCGGCCGCCGCGCGGCCGCCCCGCCCACTTAGCGCTGCGGCGGAATAGCCGCCGCAGTGATGTGGTTAACAAAAATAAGGGTGAGAAGACCTAAAAATGACATGGTATCTTTGGTACCTCTATTAGAAAATAGAGTCTCTGGGTGAAAAATAATGGTTCTGTTCTTAAGCTGATCGGCTCCGAGGCACATCTTTGGTTCATGGCAGCTGTGATTGCGGTCAGTTCTCAGGTGCTCCTGGGATTGCTGGTAAGCTGAGTGTAGGGGACAGAAGAAAGTTCTGTTTCCACTTGTCTTGCCCTGCAGCCCTTCTTTAATCTTAGCAGCGCCTGTCCTTCTCTGTGCACTCCTGCTTTTTACTGCAGCTGCCAAAATACCCCAAGCCATCAAGCAGTGTATGTTCTCGGCTGGAGAGCTCAGGGGGCACCTGCCAAAATCCCACCCTGGAATCTCCCTGCTCATGTTTACAAGCTGGAGACAGCATTCTGGTGTGTTTTACTGCCTTCTGGGATGCTTCATTGGTCTGTGTGTGCATTTTTGGAGTCTTCAGGGCTGCAATAACATCATTTGTAACTCATTCCTGGGTGGTGTTTAGAAAAAGGAACCCTGGTAGGCAAAATAAAACCATTTCTCTATTCAAAATTGTGCATTGTAACCTTCGATGCTGCTTATTTGACCTGAAACGAATATAATTTGTTTTCTTCGATGATGGTTTGTTGTCACTGAAGGTAGGTGTTTATCCTGTCATTTTTGGATAATAATGATGAAAAAAACTAATGGGCTAGTCAGCCAACCAGAAGCGTTAGCACGGGATATAATATTGGGGTGACCTAGTTTTTAAGCCCTCTCAAGTTTAGTAGCTCTGACCGGTGCGAGAAAAGGCGAGAAGATGGTTTGCCTACGATAACGCCGTTTTTGCAAATAGGAAAACAGAAACTCCCATTTAAGTATTTTTAAGGGTAGTTGGGGGCAGTGCGATCTGAGCGGGAGAATAAGAGGAGGCAAGACCGGGCTGGTTTAGCTGCAAAGACACGGGTTAGAATGTTTCCAAGTTAATTCATCACTTTTTAATGCATTTGTTTAATGAACTGTAAACAAATTATAAACGAGCGATGAACCGCATGTGCTGCAAACGAAGGGTGCATCAGCCTTTTATTGTGGCCGTTTGTCTTGATTATTCGAGAGAAGTTTCGAGTTTTAGTTGTGTTTTATTGACGTCACATTCTTTTTTTGTCATGTCTAGTTTCATTTTCGCACTAAACATAATATACTTTGACAACACACCTTTGATTGTTTACTGTGTGTTCTTTACTTGCTTAATACTGAATAACGACACCAGCCATTTATAAATGATTGAATGGTTGGACTTAATGTGCCCCAACCCAGTGGTAATTATAGTTAGTTTTTTAATTTATGCTTTTTATGAGAATGCTACTTAGATGTTTTAATTTTAAAAGAAGGGAGTCTTATGCTGATGCTAAGAATCAAATCTACAGTCTGTAAGTAACAGAGAGATCGCTGCAGCGAGTTGCAACCCACCAAGTTACCTTACTGAGACAACAACCAAAAAAGCATCCATTAATGATGTAATGCTAGTGCTGCATGTGCACACCCTGACACCTCCAGGAGTCTTGAAATACAGCTGCATGCAAAGGACACTGATTGTTTGATCTTGAGCACATCTTGTCCCTGAAAAGCGTGCCTGCTAGAATTGACAGTGAGATGACCGCCTGTGTAACCCTCTATATCAAAATCTGCATTAGCACGAGTGGCTCGAAAGGGACACTCATTTGCGTTTTAGTAATTTCGAAAATACTCGATTTAAGAGGTAAGTTTCCAGCGTGTTGCTACTTTAGCACAAGTTATTTTTATTTGCACTGCACTGTCATCAAAAGAGCAACTTTTCCACGATTCTGGCTGACAAGGGGTCGTTTTTGGTGGATTCATTTCGTTTTCCCGCGATGTGTGTTCTGTGGGATTATTAGCCGATTAGCCTGGCATTTCTTCTGCTTGCTCCAGGGTGGGGGAGGAGGCCCTGGGCAGCCGTGGCTCTTTTACCCACTGCAGACAGCTGCCATTGTTTCGGGGTTCCCTTTGAAGGGGGACACAGACGGTGCCAGGCTCTGACAGCCCCTCTGAAGAGGACGTCTGCGGAGATTGACAGCTGGGGGTGGGAGGCAGTCAAGGACACGTACGGCGCACGCACATACCACACAAGGAGCGGGTCTCAGAGCACTTAAGGGAGATAGTGCGTGCCACCTCGGCTGGGAGGCTAATGAGGGAGCGGGGCCTGGCAGCGCCTGCAGTGGGCTCCCATGGGCCACTTATCGGTGCTGGGCTCCTGGCTGCCTTCCTTCATCCTCGCGCCATAGAGAAGGGGCAGGCGGCAGTGCTGACAGGGTAGTGGGGAATTGTATGTTAGAGGCAGGGGTTAGACTTCGCATTCTCACACTGTCCCGGAGAGCACGCCGGCACCAATCTACAACTCCCCCTCTGCCCCTCTCAGAGGGAAATCCAGCAACTTAAAGGCAAACTATAGCTTTATAGCCAAAATCTGTTGCACGCTGGTTCGTTTTTTTTCTGTTTACGGAGTTTTATATAGGTGAACTTGACCCTGATCGGGTATCAGAGCGCTTTACATAGCACCAGTTGCGTTACATGAGAACACATTCATTTTTTGTTAGGCACGAGGAGATTAAGTGATTTACCCAGAATCACAGGATGTTCAGCGTCGTTGCCGGGACTCTAACCCAGTTCCCCGGATTCGAGGACGCCCGCCCTAGCCGTTTGGTCAACTCCTCTCCTTCTGTAGAGATGGCTCGTCTTTCCAGTCTGGGGCACTCGATGTGTAACAACTGACTGAGAGTTCATCTGTGGGATATTTCACTTCCGCTGAGTGATGCACCCTCGCGTCACTGTTAGCGTTTGAACGCAGGCCCCGGAGGCCGCCAACAGTGCAGGGGTGGCCCCAAACATTCAGAGGTCCCTCATCACATTCTGCAAGGGGTCCCATAATGTTGCATTATGCCACCAGTCACTGGCAAAGGACAATCTACCAAATTTAGACATTTCTGCCACTGCGACAGGCTGGTAGTAATCCCTCTGGCAAAACCAAAGGGAATGATGGACGGAGTGTTGAACATTGCAAGCACTCACCCCAAGTCAACTGATCTGGGTTTAATCCATCATCATTCTTTAGCTCACTCAACCACCCCAGTTCAGACATGGCCTTATGCAAATCAGTCCGACCCTGTGCCTCATGGGAACAGTCCAGCCCGGACTGCCAAGCCATGTCTTTCCTGGACCGGAATCAAGCATCCTGGGACTGGTTTCGGGTTCAAAACCCTCATCAGCCAGGCTATCTTGAAAACAGTGGCACAGTGAGCAAGTATGTGCCAGTGTTGCCGATTTCGCTTGTGAACTTTCCGTTGCTAGAATTTCTGCAAATGTGTGCAGCATCTGAGTCATAGGTATGCCATCATCATTGGAAGTTCCCTCCCGAAGACCTTGGGTCGAGGTGTTTCGGCATCTTAAAGAAGAACTCTAAGAAATGTACAAACAACAGGAGGGGGAGGTAGAGCAAAATAGAGAAGGATTCTTGCTCCACAAACTACTTTAGTAAACAAAGAGAATCCAACTCAGAGGCAGGGTGAAGTGTTCAACAGTTGGTGTTGGAGCACTTAGTGTTTTGTAAAATACCCCTCACACACCAAAAGGCCCCTTGGTGTCATGCTTCATCATCGGGGTCTTCGCACCCCTCTAACGGGATGCGGCGTGCTGCGACCTACGACTACGTGGGTGCACTTATAATTAATTACTATATGTGGTGCATGTGTATTGGGTGTATTTACAAGTGAGTGGTGGGACGTGGTGAAGGTTTAAAAAGTACCTGGCACGTGAGTATACTCGAAAAAAAAAATATTCCTAACTCCGGCTGGTACTGTTAAAAAAAGTGCAGTGTGAGGTTAGATCTGTCGTGTTTATGGACAGAGCCTCCTGTACTTGGTCTGGAGAAGCACAAACTGAATTTACACAAATGTAACAGAATAGATTGGGGCTCTCTTTAATAACAAGAACTGATTCGTACCCAACATTAGAATAATGCGACATTAGAACAATGAAAGTCTGGGGCAAAAATCGATCCATACTCTCCAATCTATACCTTGATGTCTGCATGCAATTCTTTGATGACAGTTAATAGTTCACTGTAAACTGCAACTAACAAAAGGAAGTCTCTGACAAAAGCAAACCTACTGACCTGTTTACATTATATTCACTTTGTGATCTGCATGGTACATGTTCTTTGCAGCAGGCATATTAACCCTCTGCGCTACCTTACAATGAATAAAAACTTCCACCAGTCAAAACTTCTACTAGACATAAAATTCTGATTAGCCAAGAAGAACATTAATCACCAGAGTTTTCTTGAGATTTTAATTGCTGCCAGAAAATTGATGGAGGTCAGGAACACAGCAGCAGGTGTTTTTAAGCACAATATAAATTAGGAAACAGGCGTCCCCATGCAAAGTCAGTACCGGTGTGGTAGCACCGGTCGCACCACCCTAGAGCCGGCCCTGGTACCTTTTGAGCTCTTCCTCCATGTTCCTCTCTAATCGATGAACAAGTGGGATATGGAGTGCATGGGCGGCAGCCCGCAGCAGTGGAGGTCTGCTATGAAGCAGTCCTAGCTTTCCATGCTTCATTAGATCACCTGATTGGTCAGGCTGCTCTGTCTCTTCTGTCGCTTTGTGCCCTGACTCCAGTGTGAGTGCCAGAGTACTCAGGGTGGGCCAGGTTGGTTTGATCAAAGGAGTGCCTTCTCCTACTCTGCCAGCGTTGTTAGCAGTGTGAGCGGACTGTTGACCAACAATGTGCCTTTTTTATTCCCTCGTGCAGCCAGGGCTCTGTGGCCACAAGAGAGTGTTGAAGGAGCTTATCCCATACTTAGTGTAAAGCAGGGCTCGAGTCGGGGTACCACGCGGATGGACGGCGTCCCCCCACTTATTTTACTGGGGGGGACGCCATCCCCCCTGCCAAACAGCTGGCCTTAACTCTTTGGCGTCTCTGGGACGAGGAGCTCGGCACCTTTCGTGACGTCACATCCTGTCGCGACATCACTTCCGGTGACAGCGTCCCCCCTCTTCTTTTTTTTTTACGACTTGTGCCCTGGTGTAAAGTAATGGCCATACCTGTAGCGTCATGGCTGGGCTCAGCGATACAGACAACCTTAAAGAGTGTGCTTGCCTGTGAGGAGCATCAGCATTAATCCTTTGTGAGGTAGCGCCTGAAAGCCGCTGGCCCGCGCAGCGCACTACCAATTTCTTATGATATCATGCCTTTGGTAGAGTGGGTTTGAGGCACTGAATTGTACTTTTTTGCATTGACTGTAAGGACTGGTTTCAGCTGCTGATCCACTGTCAGCAGATCATTAGCCCCTACTTAAAAGTCCTTGTAAATAATCTAATAGTTGGATGCTGTATTGTGTGCATGACAGGGATTCCAATTCAATAGAACACAAGGAAAATGCCTGTCACAAGTGGGCCTTCAGTTCAGATTCTGTCCCACTGAGTCCCCATAAATTGGACGCTCGATGCCCGATACCCTTAGAATGCATGGGGCATAGCTCAGAGCTCTCACAGCGAAACCCTTGGCAACCATACAGCTGGAAAGGGCCTTGCCTTTAGGAGCCAATAGAGTCGTCAATTGGCCAAGCTGTGGCAGGCGGAAAATGGTCTTGGGTTGAAACTCCTCTGCTGGGGATGAAAGGAGGAGAGCTGGGCAGGAGCCAACTGGGAGGAAATTGGCAGGAAGAACTTGGATTTCCTAAACCAGTTATTTTACTGCCCTGTCTTTAATCCCATCCACTGTAACGGATGCGGCCAAAGGGCCAATGACTATTCATTTATTTGCCGATTACGAATGAATGTGGTGCTTAGTGGGCACATTTTCGCTTTGTGTGGGCGATCAAGTAGGCCGAGAGGAGGCTAAATACGCCTCTGAATAGTGGGGCAGTGGTCGATGTTTATTCGGGTTTGTTGTAGTCATTCGTGTTGTACCGCACTCGTGAATGGTTGGCAACAGGCTTGTGTACAGGGTCTCACAAAATCCGTGTTATTACACAGGTGAAAGATGTGGGGCGAATTCTTGATCGCTGCTCATTATACGGTTTTGTTGTTCAATCTCGTGACCGTGGTTCAGGAGGGGATGTTATGTTATGCTATGTTATAAAGTTTATAAAGCGCATGGCTGTAACTGACATAGCTACAATATTAAGTGCCAATATGTATGACTTTAAAGATTGTAAGATGTATGGAGAAGCTAATTTTGAACCTCGGATTGTACCGTAACACATACCATGATACTTCCTTGATCCAGCATTGCCGTCTGCTTGGCGTACACACCATCTTCATTCAGTCCACACTAGGTCAGACCTACAGGAAGCCCAGACCTACACCTCTCACAGTAGCCTTTTCCCCACATTACCAAAATGGATCTTGAGGTGGGTGAAATATACATGTATAGACGTTAAACAACGACCATTAGGTTTAAAGGATACCTTGGGAAGTGAGTATCTAATTAGTGCTTAAATCTCTGCAGTGGTTTCTAAAATTATATTCAATTCTCTCTGACTTCTTAAATTAAAAGCCAATAACACTTCCTGGTATTTCCAAATACAACCTAATGTATTACCAGGGCCACTGGAATTATGTGGCAGGGGAGAGCCAAATTTTGCAACAGGGATGAGTAAATTATGCAGCAAGCAAATTCAAATTGTGCAGCATAATGCACCCCTTTTTTTGATAATATGTCTTCATTATTTTGCAATTTTTACACTTGCACTGTCTGGATATTGGTTGCACCTCATTAGTATCAGTTGAACACCCAAATATGGCAAAAAGGAACAGCAAGGTAGCCAGTCAACCTTTGCAAAGGGCCTTCCACTGGGCGGCAACCCGCGTTGCTGCAATTTTCATAACTTTTTAAATGTTTGAGATAGAAAGTTTTTTTTGGTTAAAATCAGCAGATTATGCAGCAGATGATGGATAATGTCAGAAATGCAGCAAATCAATAATTATGCGGAAAACATCACGGCCACACAATTGCATAATTCCAGTCGCCCTGAAGATTATGGATGCTAGGCACATGATTACTGGGACTGTACCTCCACTCCTCTGTCAGAGACCAGCATTGATAAAAAATTTCTACCTACAACACGAAAATTTCTGACAACCTGTAAAACTCAAATATGCAACCGCCGCCCATCCATCCCCCATCTTTTTCCTGTCAGGTTGAACAAACGTCAGCCTAACAGACACTCTTCTCGTTCAGGTCAGGGAGCCAGGAGCTAGACATGCGCTAAATACACATGCTCTTGGCTACCTGAGCTGATCTTTGCAAGGCTGAGGATTTCACAGCCCTGTGGGCGTGACCTCCTCATTCTTACAAAAGTGCTTCAAGGCCCTCCCCCTCGTGATGAGGGGGAGTGCCACTGATTGCCTCGGACCTGGGCGCTTCAGTTTTAAGTCCTGAAGTGCCCAGGGCACCTCGTCAAAGAGTAGGGTGGGGTCAGCAGTCTCACTGGCCCCATCCCCCTCTGTGGCAAGTGAAGGACGGCTGTCTTTCCTCATTGGCCAACCTTCAGCAGTTCCAACCCTCCAGGGACCTTTGAGGTTTCCCTCTTGACAGTGAAGATACGTTTTATGTATTTTTTTTAAGTTTGGTATTTGTGTGTATGTATGAATGTATGTGTATTGTGAATGAATGTTGTGAAAGAGTGTGTGTGTGTGTGCACGTATGTGAATTCACAGTTGTGAGTGTGTATGTGTACGCATGTGGCCCCAATCCCCCGCCTTAGTAAAATTCCCGGCCACCACTGCAAATATGTCAGGCTTTCCTCTACCAGCTTGCCAAAGAAGCACACCAGTGCAATAGTGTACAGAAATTCCATCAGACAAATTCTAAATCAGGCCTTTATCCCCTTTCTGCTTCTGGACACAAATGGCTGACTCTGTTGTCCTTGTCTAGAGACATTCCATTCATATATGAGCTCCAAACAGAAAGCACACGCTGCTCTAATCTGTGTGTACAGACTGCTCGAGGGCCTCTACTGCACACGTGTGCACCAGGACTGTGCTCGGCCTACAGGTTCGAACCAGGATCATGCTAGGCCTACGGTAATGTAGCACAGGTTCGAACTAGGATCATGCTAGGCCTACCTTAATGTAGCACAGGTTCGAACCAGGATCATGCTAGGCCTTCCTTAATGTAGCACAGGATCGAACCAGGATCATGCTAGGCCTACTTTAATGTAGCACAGGTTCGAACCAGGATCATGCTAGGCCTTCCTTAATGTAGCACAGGATCGAACCAGGATCATGCTAGGCCTACCTTAATGTAGCACAGGTTCGAACCAGGATCATGCTAAGCCTACTGTATTTTAGCACAAGTTCGAAGCCCCTGAGAGATTTCCTTGCTCCCGGCTGGGCTCTGACCACTCCTTTGGCTCTGAGAGTCCTGCTTTCCAATACTACTCTGACCCTACCTCTCCACAGAATGTCACTTATCAAATCAGCACTACTTAAAATAATCATAGCGAGGACTGAGCTGTTCCCGGATTTGTAGATGGAGTCTTCATTGTAGGCCTGGACTACGAGTGCTTACATAAATCTGATGGGGCTGGTACCTAGAGTTATCAATCCCATTGGAATTACAAGGTCCATGGTAAATCAAAGCAGTCAAAATCTCTTTGTGAAGTCCTAGATGTGAAATTAGGAATAACCAGAGAATTGGGATTGGAATTACAAATACATCATGTCTAAGGGGACGTTTCACTTGTAATTCTCATTGACTTTGCACATCTGAAGTTCGTATTACCCTTGGTATTGGCACGTTTGGGGGGCTGAGGTAACGGGCAGGTTACCAGGGCACTCATAATGATGCCCAAAGCCTTTGAGCTCCCAGTCAACCCAGTGCAGTCCTCTTGGGTATTACCGTGCTTAGGTAAAAATGAAAAATGTGAATTTCAAAAAGTGAGATCCTTCTCTGTAGCATTCCATGTCCTAGCCTTGCCTACCTTCACAGACAGGACAAGAGTAGGAACTTGGTTGAAGGAACCTATGTCTTCTCTGGCAATACCCTGCACTGGGTGTGCAGCCCTTTACAACTCTGCCTTTAGCAATATTCCTAGTCTCACAGAAAAGGATGTGCTTCACTTTATTTTTGATATTGCAATTGGTTTGTTACTCGACTAGCCTTATAGAGCCCAGTTGTAAACAAAGATGGCTCATGTATAAGGTTCACTCAACAACAGAATTGCATTTATGCTTTCCTAAATGATGGATAACACTCACCCAAACTGTGTACAGGCTGGGAGATTTGCTCTAGCAGTGCTGGGACGAAGAAGTGTAGACATGCTTTGCTTTGTGGGAGTATGATTCTAGAGGACTGTAGAGGTTGTCAGTTTGTGAGGCAATTGGATCAGAGTTATGCAGTGTTCTAGACCGATTTGTTTCTGGGTTGTGTTAAAGCAAGCAATCACTAGTACTGCACCCCCTGCTTGAGTATTCTTCGAAGTGTGGACTACTTAAGTACGAACTAACATATAGCAGCCATTTGGTACACAGAGTGTGTTGTAAGTATGTTTAGTCATAGTGCCCATGTGGATATTGCAGTATGGTGTCTCATAAATGGCAACAGGTTAACTGGAAAAGGAGAAACTAAAAGTAGCAAAGGAAGGGGGAGGAGAGAGTAAATATGAAGGGAAGGAAATTTCCAGTGAAAAGGAAAAAGAGGGAAACATGAAAGAAACAAAGTGGCATGTAACAAGGAAACAGTAAGAAGAAATGGAATAAAGAAAAACAATACACAGATAAGAAAGAGTACGTCGAAATAGTGAAAAACATAAATGGATGAAAAATAGAAAAGATATAGAGTATGTAAAGAAAAAGCGAGAGAATGACATAACATAGAACATGAGCTAGTCGTGAGGTGAACTAAAAAGTGTCCAATGACGGGAGAGTTGGCCAGACAGTTTGCGTTATTAAATGGTTCTTAGTTCTACTACATGACAAGTGGCACAGGATGGACCCAGAATCAGCAGTATACTGGAGGGCAATCAATACCTAGTTCACGATGATAAAAATGCTGGCATAGCAAATTGTAAACTTTTCCCGCCAATGAGTCAAAAGTGGCACGTTCCAGTGGCACAGCGGCACAAAGGCGCGCCTTGAAGCCTCCTTTGGTGTCCTGTGCTGGAGGAGGCAGCTCCGTGCCAGAGGCTGGCGTGGCCCTTTCTCACAGTTATGAAAACCCTTGGCCTTTGGCGGCCCTAATCCGCATGGCCCTGATGATGGGCGCCTTTGGAGTTAGAGCTCCTTAATGAGTGATGAGCGCCAGCTGACGGGGAGGGGGGGGGGAGGGGGGAGGCTCGTGAGGAGGCCCAGGAGAGGCCCCGACTAGCCCAAACACCTATTGGCCGCGGAGCATTCGGACCACAGAAGGAAGGGAATGGCCTCGAGTGATGACGAAGAGGGAGGGGGCAGGGCGGGCGAGCTTTGCTTTCAGAAGCTGTGATGGTGCGAACAAATGTTACTGCGCCACTAAGCCAAGCTGCGATATCAGTTGGAACTCGTGAAGGATGCTGTATGTATGGCTCGTGGTCGAAAAGAGTCACAGGGCCAAGTGAGCCTGTACAAATCACGAGTTCAGGCTCATACAGCTGGAAACGGAAAGTTTTAAGATACAATTAATTGTACAGTAAAATAATAATGGATGCAGAGGTGCACTTCCCCTAAAAGCCAAAATTCTAGATACGTTGAAATTTATATGGCTTTTTTCCCCAGCAAAAACATAATCGATTTTCAAAATCGATCAATGAAAGTTATAGATAAGTGCCAACGGTGTAAAATCTATGGAATTATTGTAAATTGATTTTAGAGTTTGCTCTTTTTCCCAATTAACAATGTGGAAAATTTAGCTTTTGCCAAAATGTATTTTTCCAGCACCACAAAATATAAAACTTACAAAGGCTCTAAAATATTTAGCCAACAATTGTGCTAAGAAGCAGTGCTGTAACTAGGACCTTTCGTGGATCCTTAAAATGTATTTATGTCAAGTCCACGGAGTTTTATTCAGAGGGAAGGTAGCCACAATTGTAAATCTGGGTGGTCTTCTAGTGCGAGACCGCTTTCAATACCCGTAATAGATTAGATTCGGTAAGAAGCTCTTCATTTCACTTTCTTGATATTAGACATAGTGAGGTTTCTTAGTACTTTACAGAAGAGCTTCCATTTTAATGTTTGCCTCATCTGTGACATCACTCTACTGCATATTAGTCACGGAAAAGGCCAGCAGTAAAAAAAACTAAAACAATTAAAATAACCTAAATGGCTTGTATGACGGATAGATTGTGTGCTATATGGGTGCAGGAATGGTTGTGGGCAGAGGTGGATCTGGGATGAAAATGAAACATCTAGATTCACCAGTTTAGTTGTGCGATACAAGAGTCCTTCAATAGCTCGATTCATAGTTGTTTGCTGGATGTGTATACGTTTGTGGGGATTCTTGTGTGTGCCACTAGGCCATCTGGATATCCAACTAGAGCGCGATACAGATCTGTCACAACAGTCCAGAAAAGTCTGCTTTTGAGTTTCAGGTTTTAGATTTTGGGAATCTTCGGTAATGCTGCTTAGTGGAGCACTGGCGGTCGGCATTATGCCGGGTGGCGGGGTGGGTGCAGGCGCGCAGGGGAGGCATGAAGGGGGTAGGGGGAGGGAACCGTAAAAAAATAAATATGTATATATAGATATAGATATATAAGCAACACTTACCTTGCTGCGCCTTTCCCACATCTCCGCTCCTGCTCTCCTCGTCCGACCGAGGCACATGGATCACAGAAAAGGCTCCCCTGATCAATCACAATGCTGCAATGCAGTATTGTGATTGGTAAGCAGCCAGCCGCCCCTGTGATGGAGCATATGAATTGTGGAATGTTAATGAATGGATTCTCTATGCGAAGCAAGAGATGGATCCTGTGTGCCTGTGTGGCAAACCTGGGCAGACACCTTCGAAGGCATGTCTAGTTGGTTAGAAGGAGCGAGGTGTGTGCAAGCTTGGATGCTCCTGAAACAAGGTGAGCGTCTGTGATTTATGTAACATCTATGATGGCCAGATGTGCCTTTGCTTTACTGACCAAGAGAGGCATTTCATAATATTTCCTTAAGATTATGTGTGGATAAATACTTCAGCAGAAATCTTGGTGGGGTTTCAGGTCTTCATTCTCCTTAGTAGGTGGACTTAGTAGAGACACCTCTTCATTTCTTTAAACTGAGTTGAGGATTCTTGGTTGTTGAAAAATGTTTCAGTTGGCAGTTTAACCAGCTCCCACTCATAGCATCCTTGCTCATCGCAGCCCAGGACATCTACAACAGAGCTTTGTTACCTCTAGCAGTTCTGTTTTGAGCAATACAATCCATTTGCGAGTCCTGAGGATGTTTGTCCTTTGAGCAATGAGCCGAGATTGGGTGTCCACTCCTAAGGCTGTTGGCTGGTCTTCTTCTCTGAATCATAAGCATACCAGTGATTATAGACCCATTACAAATCCTATATGGAGATGGGCTGTTCTTTAACGACCACCATAATTTAGGAACGGTCAAATGAAGACCCCATGGCTTTGTAGAACATTGGGGACCAATCAATGTTCCGAAGTTGTAAAAGGCACAGAAAGATAAAAAAAAAATACAAACAGCAACACCGTAGCAGCAACTATTACTAGAGGCAAATTTCAGGTTTAGGAATTAATGTTGCATGGCAGTCTGAAGTTAGTCGGCTTCCCAAAGTAGACTTGCTATACATTAGCATAAGCATCAGTTTCCAAGTCTCTATAGAACAGTGTCCAAATACACAATAAGCAAACCATTGCGTGCCTAATACTTGGCACTGAAACTCTGTGCATCTGGCATGAGCTAAATCCTCCTTGAGGTAAACATGGCAAATCTGGCTTGCTCCCCGTAAGAAATTCCATGAAGCCATAGAAGATCTTGTCTAGCATGATCAACAAGTTCTGAAACAACTTTCACTATTATCAAGCATATCTTGGAAAAATGCAGTTATCAATCGTGTGTGAATAGGTTTTCCTATGAATATTCAATATAATTGGTATTTTGGGATGGACACGACTTTTAAGGTTTTTAAATGTTTTATGCAGTTCTGAAATGCTGCCTTAAAACTGAGCATTTTAAAAATGTATGTTAAAACATTTGGCATGACCATGATATAATTAATTTTTTGGACCCTAAAATAGGTTAAGACTGCATAAACATAACCCTGACCTAGACCGAACTTTCTTAGGGGCTATTTGAGTCTGGCTATCCAAGGACAGCCAGACTCTCGGGGGTGTAACGGCGGTCTTCCGACTGCCCTACTAGGACCAGGGCAGTCAGGCTGCCCTGGGATCACCGCAACCGCCAGGGATCAGAGATCCCTGGCAGTGGCGCAGCGGTCTTGAGGCCACAATATGCTTGGTGGGGCTCCTGGGTCAGCAAAATTATCCTTTTGCTTTAATTTCCTTTTCTAGAGACCCTGGAAGCACGTCTGGACCCATCTTTAGCTAACCGAAACCATCAGAAAATCAATTCACCATTTCTGAAATATTACATTTTAAATGCTCTTTAAATGTCCTATTCTCTTCGCGTGCAACACGGTTTGCAGGAGTTTATGATCCCATACCACGGTCCTATAGAATAACTCCAAATATTGCGAGTAGTCTGAACATCATTTTATATAGGATATCTCTAGAGTAAGTCTGTAAGTGTAATGCAGCAAGGGTCTGTTGTATGCGACTTTTGCCCTAGCACCATTTTCTTTAATATAGCACTTCTTACCTGAGTAAAAATTAAAATTATCTGTAGTGTGAAGTCTGTGTGTCAGTTATTGACTGGCCTGCACCACCTGCAGTTCTGTATTACCAAATAGACAAAGTAGGCACCGGGCTATGGACCCCACTCCTTTTAGGGGGCCTGCGACAACGGATCAAAATTATATTGATTTAAAAAATAATCAACTCAAAGAAACGAAAACTTTACATTGAAGACTTTATAGAGAAAACACTGTATTATTGTAATGTACCCATTAAATATTTAAAGTTTTCTAAAAAAAATGTTTAATAACATTAATAATTGTTCATGTTTAGTTTTGTGTAATAAAATTGGTTTATTCAAATTGTTAGTTGATAAAGTTAAAATATTCTAAAAATTTAATAAAGCTATTGAACAAAAAAAATGTATTAGGAGATAATTTGTGAGGGGGACCCAAAAGTTCGACTGCCTAAGGGCGTCCATAGGATCTAATCCAGCACTGGTCACCTGGCAGGGTGTGGCACAGGTTTCTGTTTCCTGTGCTGGAGACCTTGTTGTCTTTCCCTCCCCCGCCTTGCTGTGTGTTGGTTGAGTGTACCTGCCAGGACAAGTAATGCCTTTTACCTGCTCTGACCTCTGGAATGCAGGAGCACCAGGGGTGAATGCTTGGATATCCTTAAGGCGTTTGCTCACTGTCAGTGGGTATATCTTTTCTCAAAAAGGAAAACAGCCTGCCCTGCTCATTAATGATGCGGGCTTGCTCGAGATGGCTGCCAATAAGCCCCTGGATTGATGGGCCATCAGGACCCATTGTCTGCTGTGTTTGACTTCTCAAATATTATTCTATGGCTACTGAGAATGCTGCATTTGTGTGTCCCCTGGGATTGGTGCCTCCAAGTTATTATATGCCTGCCATGACAGGCGTGAACCTCAGTCTTGAATAGCATTCTGAGTTCCTATCTCACAACTTGTGCCCTTTGTTAGTACCAACATTGGAACAAAAATGGCCTCCTCTTAGAGCTAACATGGAGCCACTTTCACGAAAGGCATGTATAGGTGCGCCTGAAGTATTACTTTACAAGCCTAAACTACTTCTAACAGCAGGATAAGTACAATGTGTTAATCTCTGGTGGTAGTCCGTGGTGTTTCATGATTGTCGGTCTCTCCCAGTCTCAGAATAGGGAGTCTGTCCTTAAGTGCTGCCTGTATTTGAGCACTCAGTACATGTATAGTCACATTTATTATTGTTTGAAATAATGTGTAAGCCCTTCAGATAAAGGTGATCACTTTACTTTCAGGCTGATTTTTCTGCAGTAAAGGCTTGGGTGGGGCACACAGATCACGTACACTTTCGTAAGTGTTTCTATACATTTTGGGCCTCCCATCCAATAATGTCTGCATATTTAAATTCATATTAAGTGCTTCAAAAAGCAATAGATTCCAAGATCCTGATTCACTGAATCAAAATCTGTAGAGATGTAATATATCTAAGGAGGGGCGTGTTACTGTTGAAAATCTGCATGCACTGTGAATTTCCTGGAGTAAAACATTTAAGGTCAATAAAATGCCCTGGTTGCAAGAAACTTCTAAATTTGATGGGCATTCACAAAAATGTTGCATGGTACTTCCCTTTCTTGAAACACATTCCTGAGAAAAGCAGGGGTGTGTTTTCAGAGTAGCAGTTGGAATAAAAGGAAATACCCTCAAAGTCAGAGGGATGTAATGGAAAATGGTTTCTTCAAGTGTATATGTATTTTTGTGTTGGGAAAATGATTTGAAAGACTTTTTTGTGTTAATGTACAAATCTGGTAAACGCGTGCCGGCTGATTATCATCAGCAGTACGTTTGATGGGGAGGACTGATCATGAAAATATACAATTGTATTGATTTCCATGCGTACTTCTGAGAGGTTTTGCGATTTCACAAAGTCTCATACCTACACAAATCATAGGCATCCGCAAATCTTAGGTTATCAACTTTCCACTAAATATTTGTGAATGGGTTCTAGTATAGCATCTTTGAGGCAAGCACTGTTTTTGGCACATACAAACAATAAAATACCTTTTTTGTATTTTGTATGTCATTCTGGCCCACATGCATCAAGCATTTTTGGAGTCGCAAACGGTGCGATTCCTTAAAATCGGCCGTTTGCGATTCCAAAAGTGCTGTTTGGGATGCATCATGCTATTTTAGAAATCGCAACTTATTTGGGATCTCTAAAATTGCGATAGCGTATAAGAAATCGCAATTTTGCGATTTCTTAAATGCTATGCATCATTTCCAAAAAATGTGCGATTTTTCAAATTGGAAGTGCAAATTACCACGAAGTTCAACCTCGTGGTAATTTGCGAAATTGTTTAAAAATGCACAAAAATGCATTTTTTAAACTGTTAAGTTACAGACACACATGTCCTTCTAGTGAAAAGTACATTTCATGGGTGCAGGGGGGGGTCATTAAGACCCCCTCTCCACCCTTGAAATGGATTGATGAATTGCGATTTCAAATTGCGAATTCGCAATTCCCATTCATTCCTATGGGCATTTTGGCCTATAGGAATGAATGGGAATTGCGAATTCGCAATTTGAAATGCGCATTTTTTATGCGATTCGGTAAAAATAGCGATTTTTACCGAATTGCATAAAAAATGTAAAAATAATCATGCATAGGCTTTTGCGATTTCTAAATTGCGAATCGCTATTTTTCGCAATTTAGAAATCGCAAAAGCCGATATTGATGCATGTGGGCCATTATTCTCTGAATTGTTCGGTAAATGGAACAAGCATTTGCAAAGTAATATGGGCAGTATAGGTATTGGAAGTCTAAGATGACACATGGCAGCACTGGTTTGATGAACCTGGTTTAGTTTTACTATTGATGGAGAGTAAACTTTCCCATTCATAGAACGGGAACCATTGCCATGCATTGGAAGGCATAAATGTTCCTTTCTGTTGTTGAGAGGCGAAATTCGATCTAAAAATGTGCTTTCAAGTCATGAATAATGTATTTATAGTGTATTTTACATAAATATGTATTGCAAATACTTGAATAGTAACAGTGCTGAAGTATGTTGCAAAATGCAATCGATGCTCGGCATGTCAGTAATGTGTCGTGCATTGGTGTCTTGCTGAAAGTTCAATGCAATCTTTTGCACTGGTTATGGAGTAAGGCATTTGGAGAAGGTTGATGTTTGCTCCATCAACAGAGGGCACTAGATTACATCTACAAGCAGTAACCGTGGTCCTATTGCATGAGAGGGGATGGCAAAATGGAACTTCACCTAGGACAGCCACAGTTCTTGCACTGACCCCACACCCTGGTAAACACACAGCACCAACATTGTGCTTTTCAGACAGGACTGGCTCTAGGGCAATGCAACTGGTGCAGCTGCACCTGGCGCTAACCGCTGGGGGCGCTGTGTTTACAAATAACTATCCGTTTACAAGCACTGGCTATAGAGTTTCCTGTGTGTCTAGCAGATTTCTGGCAACAATGAAAATGTCAAGATAACTCTGGTGATTAATGTTCCTGCTGGAGAGGGATGGAGTTTTGTCTAATGGCAGTTTGAATCTTCATAAAGTATTGAGAAAGAACATGTACCTTGCAGTTCATAGAACTGTATTTCATGTGGATAGCTCAGTGGGTTACTCATTTTGTCATAAATATCCTTTTGTTACTTGCAGTTCATAAATTGCAATCCTAATTTGTCACAGTGACTTAAGATCTGTCATCAAAGAGTGGCATGCAAACTGCATAGTACAGACTAGGACGTTGTTTATGTTTTTCCCCTGTCTTTCATGATCTAGTCCTAATGTTGATGAAAAGGGGTTCATTTGAGCAGTAGTGCATTCTTAATACAAAAGCCAACCCCAACCAGCGCTTGAAAACAACTTAAATGCATGTGTGAGAGGAGCTGTGAAGAGATTAGTGGCACTGGTGGAGTGTGGTAGTGAGGGAATCCCTAGAGAAGGAGGCCATTGGAGGTGGGGGCACAAAAAACCTGTTGCACTGGGCACCACCAGCGCTAAAGCCGGTCCTGTTTTCAGACACCTCCTTTTGTTGATCACTAGCCTGGATAGCCTAGTTTTAGACCGTGCTTCAATATTCCACACACACTCCCAATTGGTTTCATAATATAGGCGCGTGTGGAGAGAGCTTTTTGTCAATCGTTGCAGTATCATTCATCTATTGCTGCGCCGCAGTTTGAAACCGATTGGACCTGACAGTGTCTGCATTGAGGAGCATGAATGGCGGGAGCCTTTGATTTGCTAACTAGCTGGGACCTGCCACAGAGTCCCTTTCTCAGAGCCTGGGGGATAATTGTGTGGGGTGAGCCAAGAGAAGCTTGGCTTTCCCCTCTGGGCCTTCGTATCATTACAGCCCTTTGTCCAGGCTCAATGGCGTTACTATGACCTGCTTAGAAGCGTCCTGTTGGGCGCCCAGTCACGACCGCTTCAAGGTCAACCAGCATCCTGTTCAAATTTCTGTTGTTTTATGCACCCTTCGAAGAGAAAAGATCTTTCTAGCTGAGGTTCTCATCAGTACAGCATAGGCCGCAAGGGCGCACCATGAAAACTCAGTCGCTGGCAGAATGTGTGATGTTGCCTACCAGACCCGCGAGGAGTAGGATCTCCTTCAAATAACCCATCTTAAAGTCCTTTCAATTGACTATGAGAGGTGACTTCTACCAGACTCTCATCTATCAATGTCCTGGAAATGGTATAAGGTATGCACCTCACAGCCAATTCAACTCACTATGTGTACAATGTCATAGAAAATTCTAATTCTGCAAACTACCAGGGAACTTTTTAGGATTAAAAGGGTGGATCACCTACATTTGTGTTAAATATTGCCGACTGCTACCCTTATTAGATTATTAGAACACTATTCATAGTTATTGAAAAGTTCAGCTTGCTTGCAAAGTGCTTGATAGGTGTATTATAAATAGTGCTCCTCCATAAATAGTGACAAATAGATTCCTTAAATCGGTTAACAAAATCGATGATTTGCATTATTGGTTATGAAAGCATGAGCCTAAATTAATTTGTCAGCTGTATTATTATATCAGTTTGAGTCTATCTATGGACAATTGTTATTTACTGTAAGAAAGTACATTTTTTGCACTACAGAATTGCCTGGTCAGTTTTGCCTTTCACCCACCAAGATCCAGACAAGTAGAAGCCTCCTGTTCATGGCAGTCTTTAGGGCAATGGGATGTTCCACGGATGGGGCTCTCATGGTCCGGACTTTGCTAGTTATTGTCATCCAGCAGGGTGGACACGGTGAAACATGTTGATTTAAAATTGTGTGTAATTACAAAGTAGGAACATAAACGTTCTTGGGCGTGCTGTTTATTTAGAGTCTTGATTACTGCGGGTGTTGAGTACAGACTGGGAAAGAGCGACACTCTATATCAAATTCTTTTAAGGACAAATGAGTGCCAGTCCCCAAATATGGGTGCTGGTGGACCCCACCTGCAAACACCTGTTCAAATTAAGCACTAAGTGTAACAGAAATTCCTCTGAGTTGTGGAGAAGTATTACATCCTCTGTGGAAGGATTCTCCAGCGGAGGTTTGACTAGCGGAATTATTTATTCCATGGGCGAAGATTCTGCATTGGCAGGCCTTTATCTTTTCCACCCACTGCTAAATTAGCATGCTGTCCAATCAATGTTTACATTTCTCACATATCCCAGAAAAGGTTATTAGGACCTCTAGTTATTAAAGAGGATTAGTTTACTGATGGCCGCCCATGTAGATGTCAGCCAGGATGCCCGCGCGCGCTATGATTAAACCTGAAATGGTGTGCGGAGTTTGCGGCTCCAAGGCAGGACATAGGCTCCCTCCCACCAAGTGACTCACATGTTCTCCACGTGAGTTCAGATGGGAGCACTTGTTTTCCTCCACAGTCCTGGTGCTTTGAAACATCAGTACTATCCGCTCACTTAGGGTGTAGGACACACCAGGAAATTGTGCAGGGCGATTTTTAAACATTTCAAACCTTACCACGCACAGGATTGTTGGGGGCATTGGGGGTGAGACTGAAAGATCCTAAGTGCGAACCTTACAGCGCTTCAGGCACATTTTTGATTTTTCTTATTGGATCAGCTCTTTTTGACCCTCATTGGTGGGCCCTCCTTGACAGAGACCGGAGAGTGCGACAAGTCATGATGTGAGCCGGCTAATTGTTGTATTATATATGAAGTGTATTACATTTGTTCTAATCTGTCATAAATGAACTGATGTAAACTAAAACTATAGAAAACTATTGTAAACTAAAAAAGAGAAAACGTTTTTTATATGTACTAAAAAATCATAAATAAATGGAATATATTTTTTGAATAAGCAGTCATGTTTGATACATGGGTTGGGGTCTAGTTTAACGTTTGAGCCCGGAGGAGACCGCATATAAAGAAATATAGGTCAGACAAGAGTTTTCCCGTATAGTAATTATCTCTTCCCCTCATTCTTGGACCTAAACATTGATATAGGAGGCATCTTCCTTACTATAAAGTGCCGTTATTAATTGCATTTGTTGGCTGTGGGTGTTTGGCTGTGTGGCATCAACACACAGATTAGTCTTTTTTTATTTTTAAATGTAGCATATGTAGGTTGGAGTGAAACCCTGAAAGGTGTTTGCAGTGGCTGATGTGTATGGATGGGTGTGCCAGAGGACTTTTCTGTTTCCTTTGGATTGGATGCTGAGTTGTCCACTGTATGGTTGGAGTAAACCATGGAGGTGAGTAACTATGATATGATGTTGGTGTATGACCAGGTGGTATGTAAATTCTGGTGTTATTGGTGTTTTCAAAGGGTGTATGCTGGTGTGGTGCTTGACAATCAGTTGGTTTAGCAGCGCTTTGTCAACAATATGGTTTTGGCGCCATGTTATGTGTGTGTGAGGTGATGTAAGGAGTCTCTCTAGCATGTACATTTTATGGATGACCAATTAAGGCACATGTGCACACCCTAGTATACTGGTCTATTATTTTCATATGTCTCGGTTGAATTGTATTCTAACATCAAATTGCATTATGACCTCCCCTCTGAGCAGCAGGTGCACTCTATTGTGCTCAATTTACAGAGTATTTCTATTATTAACTGCAGAAATAATAATATTTGATTCACTAATACACATTTATTTTGTTTACGTCTTCTGATTAAGGAGTGATCTTACCCGAAATTATAATAAAGTTCCCGAATGTGATTTTAAACCATTCAGATCACTGTTAATTAATGTCATAACTTAGTTTTAGTACATCACGCTTCCTTTGATATCATTGTCCAGGAAATGTGAATATGCAGCTTCCATCATAGAAGGCATCACATCCTAAAGATAGAACGTAAGCACTAGAACTTACAGGTACCATAAAAAATACAGACTTGGAAAGATTAGAAAATTCTTCTTTTGTGGATTTTTACTTGGGGTATGCACCCTTCTCATAAAATTCCGTTAAGTTGCCATCTGCTTAATCATGAATGTTAGTTTCTTTTAGTGCGTAAGCAGACCACAAGGTTTCTGGATTCATAAGAGCCACTCTGCCTCTCCAGCCTTGTAAGATGAAGTATAGAGGTGATGCTCTTCCGAAAAGGAAAGGAATAATAGGTAGTTTTTAACTTCAAAAGATTGCATTACATGACACCTGTTAGAAAAATACATGGCATGCGACTTGTTACAAGGATGAATTACAGGACACCTATTAAAAGGTTGCACTGTTTTTATAATGTTTCACTACATGAAACCTGTTAGAAGGTTGCACTATATGGCACGTGTTAGAAGGATACATTGCAGGACCCTGTTAGAAGAATGCACTAAATGACATCTGGTAGAAAGATGCACTACATGCAACTTATTACAATAATGCACTACATGCAACTTGTTACAATAATGCACTCCATGACACCTATTAGAAGGTTACACAGTTATAATGGTACACTACATGACACCTGTCAGAAGAACGCACTACACGAGTCTTGTTAGAAGGCTGCACTACATGACACCTGCTAGAAGGATGCATGTCATGACACCTGTTAGAAGGCGGCATGCACTACATGACACATTTTAAAAGGATGCACTACATGTCACCTGCTAGAAGGATGCACAACATGACACCTGTCAAAGGACTGCACTATGTTACACCTGTTAAAAGGATGCACTACATCACGCCTGGTATAAGGTTGCACTACATAACACCTGTTAAAAGAATGCACTGAATGACACCTGTTAGAAGGATGCACTACATGCAACCTGTTAGAAGGGTGCACTACATGACACTTGTTAAAAGAATGCACTACATTACACCTGTCAGAAGGATGTGCTACATGACATGACACCTGTTAGAAGGTTACAGTGTTATAATGTTGCACTACATGACGCCTGCTTGAAGAACGCACTACGTGGCACCTGTTAGAAGGGTGCATTATATGACGCATGTTTGAAAGATACATTACAGGACACATATTAGAAGATGCACTAAATTAGATCTGGGAGAAGGATGCACTACATGCAACTTGTTACAATAATGTACTACATGACACCTATTAGAAGGTTACACAGTTATAATGGTACAGGCATGACACCTGTCAGAAGAATGCACTACATGACTCTTGCTAGAAAGCTTTACTACATGACACCTGTTAGAAGGATGCACTAAATGACACCTACTAGAAGGAAGCACTACATGGCACCGGTTAGAAAGATGTACTACATGGCACCTAATAGAAGGCTACACTTCATGACGCCTGTAGGAAGGATGCAATACATGACCCCTGTATAAAGGATGCACTCTGTGACACCTGTTAGAAGGATGCACGACACGACACTTGTTAGAAGGATGCACAGCATGACCTGTTAGAAGGATGCACAACATGACACCTGTTACAAGGATGCACTAAATGACACCTGTTAGAATGCTTCACTTCTTGACACCTGTTAGAAAGATGCACTACGTGACACCTGTATAAAGGATGCACTACATGACACCTGTTAGAAGGATGCACAACATGACACCTGTTAGAAGGATGCACTACATGGCACCTGATAGAAGGCTTCACTTCATGACGCCTGTAAGAAGGATGCACAACATGACACCTGTTAGAAGGATGCACTAAATGACACCTACTAGAAGGATGCACTACATGGCACCTGTTAGAAGGATGCACTACATGGCACCTGTTAGAAGGATGCACTACATGGCACCTGATGGAAGGCTTCACTTCATGACGCCTGTAAGAAGGATGCACAACATGACACATGTTAGAAGGATGCACTAAATGACACCTACTAGAAGGATGCACTACATTGCACCTGTTAGAAGGATGCACTACATGGCACCTGATAGAAGGCTTCACTTCATGACGCCTGTAAGAAGGATGCACAACATGACACCTGTTAGAAGGATGCACTAAATGACACCTACTAGAAGGATGCACTACATGGCACCGGTTAGAAGGATGCACTACATGGCACCTGATGGAAGGCTTCACTTCATGACGCCTGTAAGAAGGATGCAATACATGACCCCTGTATAAAGGATGCACTCAGTGACACCTGTTAGAAGGATGCACGACATGACACCTGTTAGAATGCTTCACTTCTTGACACCTGTTAGAAAGCTCCACAACATGACACCTGTATAAAGGATGCACTACATGACACCTTTTAGAAGGCTGCACTACGTGACACCTGTTAAAAGGATGCACTACATCACACCTGGTATAAGGTGCACAGTTATAACGTTACACTACATGCAACCTGTTAGAAGGCTGCACTACATGGCACTTGTTAGAGGGATGCACTACATGACACCTCTTAAAAGAATGCATTAAATGACACCTGTTACACGGATGCACTTCAGCATACCTGTTAAAGAGCTGCACTATAGGACACTTGTTAGAAATATGCGTATCAGGACACCTGTCAGAAGGATCCATAATGTGCTGGGTGCTTGTGAGTCCTTGGAGTCGAGGAGGAAGGAAGCACGGCATATACCCTGAGCACCGATGTGTAGTGCTGTAGAAGAAGCCTTTCCTTGCAGAATAATTTCTGTCAGAAACAAGAATGGGGCTAGCCAGGAAATGAAATGAGAAATGATCTTACCCAAGGAAGGCAGACAGAGCAGAAGTAAAGCTGGGCGGGTTTAAGACGTACCTCCAGGTGGCACAGTCGGAAGGACAGATAAGTTTCTACCTCCACTCCATCTTTCTTTTCATCTATGCTCGAGGAAGTGCTTGTTTCTTTACATCTGTGCACACGCAAGTGCTTCTTTCTTTACATTTGTGCATAAAGAGGTGCTTGTTTCGATGTTTACACAGAATATCGGAACCATAAATATAGTGGGACAAAATTTTGTGTACAGAACATCGAGGGCAAAAATATTATGAAGGTAAGTTTCTATAGGTAAGTAAAGTTTTACTATATATAACTCTCCATATATGTACCATGACAATATTTGTATATATCTTTAAGGTACATAGAAGTAGAGTTAAGAATAGTAAATCTATACTTACATACTTGCATTAACCTTCTCGATATTTTGCTCCTCGATATTTTTGACATGATATTCTGTCCAAACGGTATTTTTGGTTCCGATATTCTGTCAGTGATCCGAATCTGCTCATTTTGATTTAAAATGGATCAGTGCATCCTATAATTCCTATAAGTACAAAATGCTTCTCTGTGATGCAAAAGTAGACGGACCCCCTTTCTCGGAGCTCTCGTGACATGGATTGTTCCAGCACCATAATCGTATTTGTGAATCAACGACCTACAATAACTGCGCAAAATACATTAAATACCCGAGCTATTCCGAGGAGTCGAGGCTTGTATGAACTCTGGGCACCGGGCCCCAGTGTGAGAACATTTCTCCCCAGTCTGGCATTTTCCAGTCGGAGGATTTCGCAGCCTGACCTTTTTTGTGCCAGTCTGTGTGAAAAGGATCACAATGGAGCCGCTCATCCAAGCCATGGAGAAAGAGACCTGCTGGGAATACTAAACCTCTGGGGAGACAAGCCTGAGTATTGTAGCAGGGCGCGTGCATAGAGGGGCAGAGAGCGCGAGACAGAGACAGTGAAGGGCAGAGGGACTCCCCTCTTGCGTTTGTATTTGCTTCGGATCACAAATGTGTGAAACAAGCATGATGGGGCTGTTACCAACACGTTATATAAGTGAAACCAGAGGACCTCTGGTGTCATCCCTTATCGGCACACACTGATATCGTGTCTCCTCAACACATCAATAGGGCCCGTACCAAGCTCAGTGCTAGTGGCCTCTCCTTCACGATGGCATCTCCTTAATGGCTTCTCCTCAGTGGTGGCTTCTCCTCACTGGTGGCATCTCCTCAGTGACAACATCTCATTGGCTTCTCCTCAGTGGCTACCTCTCCTCAGTCATGGTATCCTTTCAGTGTCATTTTTTTAGTGTCATCTCCCCAGTGATGACATCTCCTTAGTGGCATCACCTCAATAGTGGTGTCACCTCAGTGATGAAATTTCCTCAGTGACGGCATCTCCTCAGCAATGGCGGCTGAAGTTATTATCATTTTATTTTTCTTTAAGGGGACTCCGACTCCAGCCAGGTCGGGCAGGGCTAGGATCCCCACCGTCAGGGGGAGCTGGAGTGGTTTGCACTCCCTCCCTAAGTGCGCATGATGGCTTGGTCTGCCCTCTGGGGCCGTTTAAACAGTCATGCATGCTTGGCATGTTCTCCACTGAGCTGTGCAACACAGTATGCCCAGCCTCCCGAGTTACTCCTTGAGCAGCCGTTTTATATCATACCTCTCCCCCTCCTGCCCCCATCTCACAATCCCCGTACAGAGGCAGCCACCACTGCTCCTCAGTGGAATCTCCTCAGTGGTAACATCTTCTCAGTGTTAGCATCTCTTCAGTGATTGCATCTCCCCAGTATCATCTCCTCAGTGATAGCATCTCCCCAGTGTCATCTCCTGAGTGATGGCACTGCGTCAGTGAGAACATTTCCTCAGTGATGACATCTCCTCAGTGTCATCTCTTCAGTGGCATCTCCTCAGTGCTGACAGCTCATCTGTGTCATCTCCTCAGTGATGACATCTCCTCAGTGATGACATCTCCTCAGTGATGACATCTCCTCAGTGATGACATCTCCTGAGTGGCACCTCCTCGGTGTAGTCCTCACAAAGGATACCGGGCAGGAGTTTGCATGGACAGGAGTTTGGAGGAAAGGGAACAGATAAGCTTATTCATGGGGGAAGGGCTGGATTATGGAACTAAAATATTGTTTACACCATGGTGTGAATGCTCAACCAAAAATATTACTATTCACCAAAGGACAGTTCATTATGTACATTTAATGCAAACAAGTGTCAAAATCAAAACAATTTGTAAGAGAGTAGTTGTCAAAAAGAGCCTTGTACACATTGAATGTTGATAGTTGTAAATGTTATTTATTAGTTTGTGTAGATAAAGTGCTGCACATAGAGCTTCAATGTCTCCAGAACGCTAGAGAATTCAGACGACTTTGTGAATAGAAGAGCTCATTGAAAGGTAGAGTCTGATTGGCTCAAATGTAGTGATTGCGAATAAGGAAAGCTGGACATAAATAAAAAGAAATTAAGGAAAAGAGATTCTGGTCGTCTGTGTTGTTTGGTCGATGTGTGCGGGCCGGGTGGCGAAGGACTAATCCTTAAACATAATTAAGGCTCCAAGTTTTCTGTTTTTAGAGGTAAATGCAGACAGAAAACAATGTTTTCTTGTCTGTATTTTTTTTAAAGTGGAAAAATATAGAACATTGTGCTTCTTGTGAATGACTTTCCATGCTGTCCTTTGTGAATTGTAGGTCAAGAGCTGAGCAGATATACCGAAAGTTAAAAAGCAGGACGCGATTTCTTTAAAAATTGGCATATATTAACATATATCTGTATTTAGGGGCTCATTAGGATTGTGGTTTTTCCGCATCCTCGGGGCCGGCGGAAGCCACCGCCGGCCCAGAGGATGCGGAAAAACCGCAGCGGACTGACCAAAGACCCACCGCCACATTAGGATGGCTGGTGGGTCCTGGTTTCCGTCCGCAGCTTTTCCGCGGCGGAAAAGCTCTAATCTGGTGACGGTGTCTCTCAGACACCGTCAGGCAGATTAGGATGGGATGTAAAACATGCTTTTCCACGGCGGCTTTTCCGCCGTGGAAAAGCATGTGTAACTTCACTGCGGGGGCCGTTGCGGGCCCCCTGGGTGAAGGGGGTGTGGGGGGTGCACATGGGGGGTACCTATGGTACACCCCTGCATTTGTATGCAGAAAGCGGCAGGCACCGCGCGGTGCCTGCCTCTTTCTGCATGCAAATGCAATGACTGCATTTTTAACATTGCCGCGGGTGCAGCTTGAAGTCGCACCCGCCGCAATGTTGAAAATAGAGGATGTGACCGCCAGGGTGGCGGTCACATCCTAATCGCACAGGAGGGGACTCCGCAGCCCATGCGGACGTCCCCTCCTCCTCAGTGATCGCGGACAGACGCAAGTCCGTCCGCGATCATAATCGGCCCCTTAATGTCAATATTTACTTGTAGGTATAGTGTTTTTTGTCTATGGCTGCTTAATTTGCTAAAATGCAAGAGACATCAAAGCATAAGTGCATGTTTATCAATTAAATAATATGTTTATCAATTAAATAAATGTGGAAATATGCAATTTTATAACTCCATTTATTCTCAATACATAAATATAGATATGTACCAATAAGGTGACTAAAAAACAAATATAGCTAAATACAGAGAGAAGTGTTAAAAAAACATAAAACCGGGAACCCTAAACATAATGCACGACATTGCACGTGTATTTTTTTATTTCATCATTCTTGTGATACCCAATACAGCTTCCAAGTAGCACAAAATCTAAATGGTAAAGTGTATAACTGAAGAATGGCGGGCGAATGCAGATACACCTGTTTCATGACTGCAGAGAATATGTAAAAGGCCGGGTCTCCCACTGATTCGCACTCACAACAAAGTCCTGCGTCTTACCATCAAACCCTCACTCGCCTCCACCGTTTGCGCTATCGGTCAGCCTCATGTTCATGCGACCTGCTGTAATGCAACATGTACCGACTTACGCTGAATTTGCACCAGTGCAAACAAGGCAGAGCAAATCCATTTAGCATTTTTTGATGTTTTTATTAACAGCAATGCTGCATACTTATTTTGCCTCTAACATTTCTGTCATTCACCCTTGAAAAACGGATAGCATATATTTGCTCCAAATCATACTATTTAAATGTAGCAAAAGTAGTGAAAAGTTTACGCCATTTTCTACCGCAATGTAAAACGTTATAATATATGAAATTATCTAAGGTATTTTGTATTACACGTGCTCTACAAATAAACACCAGGCAAAAAAAACACGCCGGACTGATATCCAAGAAAAGAGATTTTGCTGGTCCAAAATTAGAAAAACCTAGCAAGAAAAGAGGCTTTTAAACACTTGTCTGTGAGCAAGAAGAAGAGCTTCTTTCTGTAGCTGAAGATGCAGTGATATGCAGTATTTGCGACCTGAAGTGCATAACGGAAAGGCGCCACAGAGGAAACAGAAAAGACAATAAGCGTCTGAATGGAGCAAATCCTGGTTGTACCATTTCCTATTAATGAAGCATCGAAAAGGATGGAAAGTAGATTGTCTTTATGCAGACTTTTAAGTAGCATGGCCGCCATGTTGGGGCGAAAATTGCAAGGATTCTGTAAAAAGGGATTTAATAGTGATTCCATGGGATTACTTTAAAGGTATCAGCAGCGTCAAGCCAGTCCAATTTCTAATGCACAGTTATTGTCTTCTGAGGCATCCCAAGTATGTTGAATGTATGGATCACTGATGTGTCCCCTTAGCAAATGTAGCTAGCCAGGACATTCTCAGCATCCTTCACAGGTTCTTGCTAGCCGTGCCAGCCATGCCACCCTGATCCTTCTTGCTAGCAGTGCCAGCCATGCCACCCTGATCCGCCAGGGAAGCTCAGGTCTGCCTCTGGCGGGCTGGTGGTGACAAACGAGAAGATTTATCTGGCTTTCTTGGGAGGGCTGTTTCCAGGGCAGCTGGCTATTCTCGTCCCTCCCAGATGGCAGCGTCCTTCTTGCTGGCCAGAGCTATGTCAGTGCTGGGGTCTCAGACTTCCCATCCCTCCTCTGCACTGTTTATAGCCCCGGCCGGTGGGGACTGTAACTTGGGCAACAGCGAAGGCAGTAACTTTTCTACAAGGCAACCAGGCCGTCCGCGGACAACAAATCCGGCCACGTGTATCTGGCTGTGCCTTAAAGGTCACTGTGCAAAATATACCTCTCCTCTGTTGAACCCTGCTTTATGGCTCAAAGGGACTCCTTTTTAGCCCAGGTGGCCTGTCCTACAGGAGCAAGGGACCGCACAGGCTACGGTCTCACATGAATGCAGAGAGGGTCCAGGATGGAGTAGCCAGGACAACACCAGCATGAATTTAAAGCAATAATCCTTTCAGAGATATAAATGATTTCCTGGGAGGTCACTGCAGGTGTGTTTCCATGCTTGGACCACTACAGTGAATCAGCAACCAGAGGGAGCGGCCATGTCTTTGCTGACTGTTGAAGGCCCACATTATGCTTGTCAGAGCTTTCTTTTGTTCTAAGATATTATGCTTGCACATTGAGGGCTCTGCAGTGGTTTTTTAGCTACGTGGAGATGTGTCTTATTTGAAAACTGTGAAATGCAAAAAATAGCTTTATTGCAGTAGTCGCCAGGCGCGGTGCGTCCATTGGGGCGTAGGGGCGTAGCCCCACTAAGCCCCATGGACCTACCGCCTCGTCACTAAAAGCCCAATACAAATATTTAAAAAAATCGCGCTATCTGCCGGCCGGGAAACCGGGAGCCACCCGACTTTCCCAGAGTGCGGGGGGGGGGGGGGGGGGGGGGGGGATGCGGGAGGATGGGCCTGCTGCAGCTGCGCAAGTGTATTTTTGGGCGCAAGCATGCCCGCGCATGCGCAGATCGTTTTCCTGTGAATTCCCCCTTAGAGAGAGGACCAGGGCGCGGGCCGCGGGCCGCAGCCCCCGGGGTTACACAGGGCGACTGGGCGAGGAGTCATGGTGCCCCCCCAGCCAATCCTGGCGCTGCATACAGCACCAGGATTGGCTGGTCAATACATAGCTGACTTTGGTGCTGGGAAACCAGGTTCGAGCCTCTTATCGAGCCATACAAATGTATACATTACTTACTTTTGTGTTAAATAAATAGATATTTTAAAAAACAAATAAAAATGATGTTCCGACTTAGGTGTGAAATTGGTGTCGAATAAATACATGTTTTAAAAACAATTAATATTAATCATGTATCATTGGCGCTGGAGTACAAGGTTCGAGACTGGTATTGAACACTGACAAGCTGTGTGCAAGTTATATGGTCATAAAAATACATGACTGATGGATGGATGCAGGATGGATGATGGGTGGGTGGATGGGTGGGTGGATGGGTGGATGCATGAATGGATGCAGAATGAATGATGGGTGGATGGGTGGATACATGAATGAATGATGGATGCAGGATGGATGCAGGATGGATGGCTGGGTGGATGGGTGGATGCATGAATGAATGATGGATGCAGGATGGATGGGTGGGTGGATGCATGAATGAATGATGGATGCAGGATGGATGGATGGATGAATGGATGCGTGGATGGATGGATGGATGGATGCATGAATGCATGATGGGTGCAGGATGGATGCAGGATGTATGGGTGGATGGATGGATGGATGGATGCATGAATGCATGATGGGTGCAGGATGGATGCAGGATGGATGGGTGGATGGATGGATGGGTGCATGAATGAATGATGGATTCAGGATGGATGGATGGATGGGTGGATGGATGGGTGGATGCATGAATGAATGATGGATGCAGGATGGATGGATGGATGGGTGGATGCATGAATGAATGATGGATGCAGGATGGATGGGTGGATGCATGAATGAATGATGGATGCAGGATGGATGCAGAATTGGTGGGTGGATGGATGGATGGGTGGATGCATGAATGAATGATGTATGGATGCAGGATGGGTGGGTGGGTGGATGCATGAATGAATGATGGATGCAGGATGGATGGATGGATGAATGGATGCAGGATGGATGGTGGATGGATGGATGCATGAATGCATGATGGGTGCAGGATGGATGGGTGGATGGATGGATGGATGCATGAATGCATGATGGGTGCAGGATGGATGCAGGATGGATGGGTGGATGGATGGATGGATGGATGGATGGATGCATGAATGCATGATGGGTGCAGGATGGATGCAGGATGGGTGGGTGGGTGGATGCATGAACGAATGATGGATGCAGGATGGATGAATGGATGCAGGATGGATGATGGATGGGTGGATGGATGGATGGATGCATGAATGCATGATGGGTGCAGGATGGATGCAGGATGGATGGATGGATGGATGGATGCATGAATGCATGAATGAATGATGGATGCAGGATGGATGGATGGGTGGATGCATGAATTAATGATGGATGCAGGATGGATGGATGGATGGATGGGTGGATGCATGAATAAATGATGGATGCAGGATGGATGGGTGGATGGATGGCTGGATGCATGAATGAATGATGGATGCAGGATGGATGCAGAATTGGTGGGTGGATGGATGGATGGATGGGTGGATGCATGAATGAATGATGGATGCAGGATGGATGGGTGGGTGGATGCATGAATGAATGATGGATGCAGGATGGATGGATGGATGGATGGATGGATGGATGGATGGGTGGATGCATGAATAAATGATGGATGCAGGATGGATGGGTGGATGGATGGCTGGATGCATGAATGAATGATGGATGCAGAATTGGTGGGTGGATGGATGGATGGATGGGTGGATGCATGAATGAATGATGGATGCAGGATGGATGGGTGGGTGGATGCATGAATGAATGATGGATGCAGGATGGATGGGTGGATGGATGGGTGGATGCATGAATGAATGAATGATGTATGGATGCAGGATGGGTGGGTGGATGGATGGGTGGATGCATGAATGATGTATGGATGGATGCAAGGTGGTTCGGGCTCGCTCGCTGCGGTGCAATATGCAAATTAGTTTACGCCCACCACTTTCAAATGTCACCAGCCGCCCCTGGTAGTCGCCCACAGATTTTGCGCCCAGCACCATTTTGGACATGACAGAATCGCCTAGGCAGGGTTCATTTGCGTAGAGCAGAACGCCCAGAAAGTTTGATTCTACTCCTGCTGACCAGAGCATATCCATAAGGCAGTAAATTCACCAGTACTCACACGCAGGCCACCACAGAAGTAGCATGTATATACCACCCTCGGAAAGCCTGCAGATTGTGATCTCTAGTGCTGGTCCACTTCAGGAAAGAGTGGGGGTCCCAAGGGTCCAGCAGGCAGAGGCACAACTAGATCCACATTTCGGGGGTGGGGGGATAGGGGGTATCTGGCAGGGGCTCTAAGAAGGGAAGTACTCGGGTGCGGCTGTGTGTGTGCCCGGTAAGCCCGCGCTGACCCACACAACACGGTACACGGGTTGGGGGTCCTTGAGCCCTTTCAACCCAATGGGCGTTGCGCCCCTGCCAGCCGGTGACTTTCAAATTTACAAGACAAGATGCAGACTGAGGGGGAGATTTACAAAATAATTCTCGCAGTGCAGCCCCCATGAGGCTGCACTGCATTGCACGACAGGGAGGGAGCAGGAGAGCAAAACACACAAGATGATGGACGGAATGTTGCACAATGGCAAAACATTCACCCCCAGTCACAGATCTAGGTTTAATCCATCGATATTTTGCTCACCAAGCCACCCCAGTTCAGACATGGCCATATGCAAATCAGTCTTGACCCTGTGCCTCAAGGGAGCAGGAGAGCGCCATATCTTCTGAGATATGGCGCTCTCCTCCCCTTTCCCTTGTGCTGGTGCTGATTTCAGCTGTTGTGCGCTACGCACACGCCTTAGCACCATAGAACCAGGGTGTGTGCATTAGTCAAACATAAGTTTTGTACAGGAAGGGTACCCTTCCTGTACAAAATATGATGCCCAGTCACGATGCCCAGCTTTTTGACTTTGTATGCGTGCTGCACAGTGCAGCACACATGCAAAGCCGGAAAAGGAAGGAGGAATTAAAGCATTTCTCCTTCCTTGCGCCTACTTGAAAAAGGCTCTTAGCTGAGTACCATAGGAAGGAAGGCAGTAGGCTCAAACCATCCCCTGCTCCAGAATTTCCCTTCTATGCTTCATGCTTGAGGAGGGAATCATCAGCTGGAGGTGGGCCAAGAGTTTTTACTATGTCTCATGATGAATCGGTGAAATGTGGGACACTTTGGCCAACTTCATGGGAGTCATAAAAAGGTACCCGTAGAGAAAACCTTGCTGGGGATGTGGAGAGGAAGACTAGAGCATAAGACATTGGATGAAAAAGATTGATAAGGAAGTGTGTTTGGCGCAAGGTATAAAGTGAAGAAGAGAAAACAAAAAAAAGTAGAGCCTTTCACAGAGCTTTGACTCCCTTCGACAATTGAACACACACGGAGTAGACAACTTGGAAGCACAGAGATATATTAAAAACTGGCAGCAACAAGTCAGAATGACTCTTGGACAAGGATAGTGGTTTTAGAAGAGTATAGGTCGAAAATGAGACGAGAATTGTGAATAAAATCCAACTATATTATAAAGTAGAGGTGATTTAAATAGTTTGAATTTATCTATTCTGTTCGTATAGAGTATTTCTAATCTAAATTTTTCTTTAAAAATAATTATTTTGTTTTTTAGAAGGATGGGGATGTTCTGCAAAATCTTTGGCAACTGTTATGACCTTAGATACTACAGCGGGCAGACTTTGATATCAGGGAAGGCACATGGTGGCTATTGGGCGTGGCGGTTAATGTTCTAATTGGCACACAGGAGATCTATTTGGGTAAATACCGAAGATCATGGTAATTGTAGAGATGCAGTAGTGTTAGAGGTTGAAGGGTTTACAGGATGGGGACTAAAAGGTTGAGTCTTGATGTAATAGGGCACAGTGTAAAATACTGAAATGAATATAGGATGTAACTATAAACTTGCTAAAAGAATAAGTGCTAAATGTAGGGCGGAGTCCACAGGATCCTGTGTCCGTACAGGCTCGTTGCCAAAAGATGTGACAAATATGTCTGGCTGATCGTACGTGCCTCAGAAACAGCTCCTATATTTAAAACCTTGGGGAAGTATGCTTTGGCCTTCTCCCTCCCGGTGGCAGCTGGCTTCCTTTTACAAGGGGTGCTAAATATGCCAACGATAGACTTTTGTCTGGCAAGCGTGAGCGGGTGCCGTAAATTCCTCTGCTCTGCTCACATGTAGAATTTACATTGGGATATGTGCTGGAGACATCAATGTATCTCAGCTTCAAAGGAGTTGTAAGCCAAGGGTGACTCAACATACAATAATGTTTATACTGTAGGTGGCACCTCCCCAAATATTTGTTGTAACTATCAGATAATGAAAATGGACTCACAAAAAGTTCATTGGAGAAAAATCATTCATAGAGTGTGCATCAAAGAGGTAGGGGCAGGTATATGACTGAGGCCTTTGTTACGAGTGGCCCAGTTTTAAGTGCGACAAAACACTAAGGTATTTTACTGCACATAATAAAACTTTAAATTATCGTATGTGATGATAATCGTCTCTTACAAGTTATGACCCTAAAATGGGGCTTAGCATGGCTTTTGATGCTGGCTGCACCAAAATCTGCATGACCAGGTGTTAAGTAGGTTTGAACTGCTGAAACGTGTCAGCAGTATATATTTTTTATCGTCGTTAGTACCATGTGTGACAAAATCCACGCAAAGTACAATTTAGCAGCACACATATCAGAGTTATTGGCCCATTGGTAATGAGGGCCTCTCTGCACAAAACTAGATCAAAAACCCCTGAGCACTCAACATAGATGCGGACGTACTCTTCACATTTCTAGATACACAGCGGTAATATGCAAATAGTGAATTTGTGCAACAAAAAAGACCCTGACTAGCCGGACAAACTTATTTTTACCTTTACTACTAGCACTAATATCAATAGCTGGATTTTATGCTACCACAGCACTGAGCATAATTTCACATTACGCGACTTGGGACCAGTGTGCACTGTCTCAAGGTTAAAGACAGGCTATGGCAGGCCAGCTCCACGGTGGTGGATGGAACTTAATTAGCTCTACTTAGCGCTAGAGCTGCCAAAAGACAGACTATAAAGTGCCCATTTTCTTCTAGAGAGGTATAGGTGCTCGAGATGCGCAGAAATAGTTGTGCGTACAAGTTGATGGAGCAAAGATGGCAGCAGGAAGAGCTAAGCGGTAGCAGGAAGAGCCAAGATGAGGGAGTAGAGGGACGCAGTGCACTATCACTCCACCCCACCACCCGATCAATACAGCCTTCCCTTGTTGCTGGAGCATCCTGCTGGTATGTCAGCCCTGATCAGAGGGCTCTGGCCTGGCCTGGCACACTGTGAGGTGAAGAGCATCCTTCAGCTTGAAGCTTATGGCCTGGTGCGGTGGACGTGAGCTGAGATAAAATTATAAGAGCAGTGACCAGCAAGCGAAGAATTTGGCCCCCCTCCTCCAATAAGCAGCCATGGCCTAGAGAGAGAGAGCCATTACCCTCGTGGGATGAGAGGATTGTGGGGGGGGGGGGCAACAATGACCTCCTAAAGGTACAACATAAACTGAATCCCGTGGTGCCCTCCTCATGCCACCCCACATAACGCTGAGTAACTTTAGGACATAGGCAGGAGGTGGCTTGTGGCAGATTAGGAGCCTTAAGAGGGCCTTTTGCGACTTGCGCCTAGACTTCGAATTTGCCCTAACCCTCTCTCCAAATGTGACTCCATATGCCTTTAATATCCCCCTAGTGTTGAATGATAGCCACCTGCCTGTGTGATCTATACTCTGCTGTTCACAATCATAAGAACTAAAAAAGGTTCAGCTATGACATAGAACAGAGACGGTTTGTCTCCACAGACTTGCCCTCTATCTATGCCCATATTGGGCACCAGCAGGGATCTGCAGAGGGCTGCGGGAGATGGCAAAAGACCCTTGACACTTTGGGTTTCTTCATCCCTCTGGGAAAAGAGCCTTCAAGCCTAACAGCTAGGGCGCTCGACCTCGGACCTAAGGAACTGGGTTCGAGCCTCGGTAATGACGCTAAACCTCCTGTGATTCTGGGCAAATCACTTAATATCCCCGTACCTAACAAAAATGAATGCGTCCTCATGTAACGTACTGGTGCTATGTAATGCGCTCTGATACCCGATTCGGGTCAAGTTAACGCTATATAAAACTCTGCGAAAAAATAAGTGTGGAGTATTTGCTACCTCGGCCTGGCAATGTGGACCATGTGGGCCACATGCCGAACCCATTTGTAAGCTGATGCCTAACCTATATCGGCAACAGCTGTGCTAACTCCAGTAAGGAGAAAGAAAGAAATAATGGCTTCAAGCACATATGGGCAAAGATCCCCCAATTAGATAATGAGACGAACAAGAAAGCCAAGCAGGGTTAGTAAGACAACTTAGAAAAAGGTACCACCTCAACGACATTAGAATTTGTGGAGTTCCTGCATCCACATTTGGAGATTGCCCGTAGGACTTTGTTCTCTTACTTTTAAGGGTCCAACAGGGTACCCATGCCCCTGAACAAATGGAACCTGACAGAACACACCAGGTGGGTCCACTGAGTAGTCCAGAGAAGCCTCAACCAGAGAAGAGTTCACTGCTATGTTCTGAAAGATCAGATTGTCGCTCCTGCTCAGAATAGGGAAGATCTCACTGTTTAGGGCCCCATCTCACTTTAGAGGGCCCCAAAATCCCAAAGTTGTAAGATTTGTCCTTGGTAATTCTCTTGAAGAGTCAAGGGTTTAAGTCACTAACTGACAACCTAAGGAAAGAAAAATCAAATACAGCTTGGAATACCTCCTCATGTAGATATGCTCCTGGGAGGAAGCTAAGGAGCTACCGTGACCAGAACACCATTCTGGAGAGCAGCCACAGAAAGAGAGATGTCAGATCAGCCCGACAAATAACCCACCAAAAGAAAGCTGGAGCAGCGTTGTCCGCAAGCTGAGAGTGCTGAATACCTCCTAGGAAGAAACTTATAGGGAAACTTGATCTGCAGCCTTAAATCTGCTGGCAAAAGACCACTGGGATTGAGGACTCCTTGGAAGGTGAGGTTCCAGCCCTGAGTCAGATCTAGGGTCTTCGGAGGCCAGGACATGTTGTGCTTAATGGGGATACATTGGAAGATGCAGATCTGTGGCTGTAGAGACGCCTTATCAACCTGGCAAATAAGTACAAAAATCCCTGAGCAAGGATAATAGTTAAAAGAATTAATGGCATCCTTTCACAATTAGGAGTGAGCGTAACTCGTGTAATTCCGTGTAGTGTAATCACGCTGAATTAGCTAAAAAATCTGTGAGTACGCAAGAAGAATTTTGTATTTAGCGCTGTTTTCTTAGTGCAAAAAAAAAACGCAACAATGCATTTTGCACTAAGAAATAGCACTAAATGCAACTGAAAATGAATAGTGAGCGTGAACAGCCGCTCACGCATATAAAATGTGCTCTTGTGGTAAGATTTTTTTCCACTGAATTGATCTTAATTACACAAGTGGGCATAATTGTGTTAATATTGGTGGAAAAGTAACGCGAAGTTGCCAAAATTACTCTGATTACTCTAATGTAATTGCAAGTATGCCCAGACCTATTCACAACCCTTTTCCCTAGAGAGGGGCTTGAGAAGGGGCGGCCCCCTGCCCCCTCTTTTATTTGATTTAGTGGTTGAGATCTTGCCAAGCACTCTGAGAAGAGCTGAGAGAGTAGCAAGGGATTACATTCAGGGGCCAGCAATACAAGTACTACATGTTTGCAAATAATATCCTGTTGACACTCACAGAGACTAAGGTTTCCCTTCCATCTGTGGTCTCTATCTTGGCTGACTCTGAAGAAGTCTCATGCTTTCAGGTTAAACAGTGGAAATCAGAAAACTTGAACCTTACCTTGCAAGGGGAGGGCCTGGATCAGGCGATGGCAATGCGTCCCTTTTGATGGACACCACTTACTTAGATACATAGGCCTTAACATTACTAAGATCTTACAATCTTGGTATGGAGCTAATGGGCCTATTCTGAAAAAGCAAATTAAGTCTGATACCCATTGAAGCAACTCCGTATTTGTATCCTGGATATGTAGGATTTAAGTGCTCAAAATTCATATCCTGCCATGATTGCTTTAGTTTGAGTCTGAGTTTGAGTTTGAGTCTTTTGGTTAGACTTAACTAACTGCATATGGGCAGGGAAGAGGGCCGGAGTTAGCTGTAAACTTCTATGATCCCCTCAAAGTACAGGAGGTCTGGCGTGCCTAAACATAATCTCGTACTACAAGGCTGCACAATTAAGGGCTATTGTCAAATAGATGGTGGTGGAAGCAGAAGACAAGCTGCTGTTTACAGACAGGGCCATAGCAGGTAGATCCATTTGGAATCTCCTGTGGCTAGCAAAACACTACAGACCCAGCCAAGAATATCTATCCACACCCATCAAGACAGTACTGGAGACATGGAACAGGGTCTCAAGAGTTGAGAAAATAACACGTCCCTATCCCTGAATGCTTCAATACATTAAAACCCAGACTTCACCCCCGCTGTGCAATGGGATAGTTACATGCTGTGGAATAAAGGGGAGTGCAGAGTACTTTCGAGCATGTTCCCAAGGCGGGGATCAAATCCCTTGTTTAATGTAGTAAAGATTACAGTATCCCTTAAAAGAGTAGGCTGCAGTATTTACATATTTAACATTGGGTTCTGCACCCTATATAGACAAGCAGTCACTAGAGAATTGACCTTTATGGAAACATTTGTGATATCCCACCTAGGCCTTCGAGGAATGATCTTTGGAATATACAAATAAGAAGCCTCTCATGGAGGTATCTGGAAATTTCATAAGCGTTGCGCCCAGGATCTTAAGAAGGATATGTCTGATGAGGACTGGAAAGGGGCGTGGTCGACCATTTACAGGGCTTACAGAAGTGTTCCCCACAGGGAGGTAGCATTCAAGGTGTTTTATCAATGGTAGGTTAACCCCTACACTCCTGTGTAAATGTCACCCTTCAGGACCAGATGTCTGCTAGCGATACCATCAAGAAAATTGGTCTTTGTGGGGGGTCAGTAAATAAAAAAGTCCTGTGATGTTGCGAATTGCAGTGCTTGTGACAGCAAAATGACTTCACACGTCTGGCTCATAATTACAAATAAGAAATTGGAAATCCTTTTATTTTCTCTTTTTGGGTGAAACTTACAATGTAGTGCACTGGAAACAATGTGAGGAGTGTTCATTTAGCCGCCTGGATCCTGCAAGAAACTTTGCCTCGGCACTGGTGGTGTCTTCCTCTGGCACGGGGCTTGCTGGTAGTATGGTCTGGTACTGCCTAACCCCCCTCCTCTCTTTAATTCAGGCCCAATGGGGTGGGGACCCTCCCGGCTCCCGTAAGGCACACCGCACCCCTTTCCCCCAAGGCAAACAATTCAAACACCACAACTGTTTGGATTAGGGCTTGTAAGACCCCGGCCGTATTTTATTACATAAAATAATCGAACTTTAAAATCAATATTGTTTACATTATGTACACAACACGCAGAAAGTCCAATACATTGATGGTTACAAGATGTCAATTGGCTAACCTTAACATGCTTCTAATACATAGCCATTCCTATCGTAAGCTAAGCGATGAAGATATTCTCTTTCTGCGTATCCCTGTTAGAGCCTAAGGCAAGGTCAATGACAGGCGGCTCCAGATCAAGCTAGGTCACCGCCTCCTACTAGAATGATCATGCGCAGGGGGCCCAGCTTACCGGATGGATACCTCCCCAGGGCCCCCCCTACGCCCTCAACATTAACTCCATAAAGGGTCAACTGCAGTTATGCGTCCTAGCGCCCATAAGCACATGCACGTGCGGGTATTGGCCAACCAGCCTACTGGAAGAAAGATTTCCCTTCCCCCGCACCCTTCCAGCCTACCAGCTGTAACTGCCCCTGGAGTTCCATGAGAGACCCTATGTCTCCCCCTCTGGCGTCCCCATTTGACAATGGTGATGCCCGCTAATGACAGAAAACTATGCTCACCAATCATGACCTTACTGCCTGACCAAGGGAAACACATACAAAATTGGACAAGAAAACTTTCCTGAAAATTGAAAAAGATTTGTTAAGAAAACACTTTTATTCAAACATTACGACAACTCATTAATCAATAAACATTATTACATTACTCCTCCTGAAATGGAAAAATATACTAACTACCAAATTTGCCTTCCTTAGGGGATGGTGGGTGGGGAAAATAGTGGGTGGGGAAAAGAATTGCTGGGGCCTCTGAATGAGCTGTTGCTGTTGTGCTCTGAAGGCTGGGGAGCGGCGAAAAGATAGACCGTTCGCTCCACTTGTAGCAATTAAAGTCAGAGTCAAGGTGCTGAAATGAAGTTAAAGGTTTATTCAATCAGCCCCACACCTAAGGCAGTGCGTAGGTCAGTTAGGCAGAATCATTATGGCAGTTGGGGGAAAAGGAACGGGACCAGGACAGTGTAGAATGTTGGGGAACCAATGGGGAGGGTGGGGGAACAATGGATGCTCTCGCGCAGGAGAGCTGGTAGACACCACTTGCCTAAGGTTCAGGGGGAACCAGAACTAGGTTACAACACATCTTCCTCTCGTCGAGTTTTAACAGATAGGCCCTACGTGAGCAAAGAGAAACATTAGTGCTAAATTAACTGATTGACATTAGTCACAAACAAAGTCTTCATAACGTTTAGGTTTGTGGACGGTTCTCCCAAATCTTCCCTTGGCAACAAGGGCATCGGGAACACTTTCTGTGTCAGAATGAGAATCATTACTGGTTCTACCAAACCTACCGCTGAAGCTGTGACCGCTAGACGTGGCTTCAGAGTCAGAGTGGGAGTCACCGTAACAGCTCCGATTAGTAATCGGAGTGCGTGGATTGACACCCTCAGACTGGTCTGATGATTGACAGTCAGCTGAGTCAGTGGCAGGTGGGAGATCGTGTGAACTAGCATTTATGAACATGGGACCCTGTCCTACACTGGTTCTATCAACATCAACCCACAAATCTTTGCAATAGGTCTCATGTCGCAGTTGGTTGGAAACATTGGCTCCCTGATGGTATCTTGCCAATCTACTCATGTGCCAAACCTTCCCATCGCTAAGTCTGGCCGCGTCGTTGAACAGTTCATCAATTTGCAATGGAGCGGTGAATCTGCTTTCTCCTTTCCTTATTTTTTTTTCTAAACAAAATTTAACAAGATCGCCAACTTTAAATGAATGTTCTTTCGCACCATGTTTTGAATCATACCATTCCTTGTAATATTTTTGGGCTTTTATTATGTTATTTCTGATTACATCTGGTGACCATTCAATTTGTTTGGAGTTGGGCATCCATCCAAGGTCAATACTCAGGGGCTGCTTCTCATGAGCACAAAGGGTGCCTCATGGGTGCTGGCACGAGGAGAAATTCTGAAAGCCCAAATGAGTTTGAACACTTCTTCCTCCCAGTTCAAATTGGCATTTCTAGATAGCTGTATGTGTCCTTTCAAGACACGGTTGAAACGCTCGGTAAGGCCATTACCTTCAGGATGGTATAATGAAGTGGTGTGATGAGTGATACAGTTTCTCATTAGGAATGATTTGAACGCTTCAGAACAAAATTGTGGACCATTGTCAGTGAGCACAAAGTTTGGTAATCCTTCGCTAATGAACAGTTTATCCAAGAAAGATATGATTGTGGAGCTATTTATTTCCGTGACAATTCTTATTTCTGGCCGCTTCGAGAAATGATCTATAGCCACTAGAATATAATTGATCTCTCCATCATGCCCTTCAATGGGCCCCGCGATGTCTACACCAATCTTTTCCCAAGCCATCAAGGGGGTTTGGAGTGGAGAAAGAGAGACTTTTGATGTTCTAAGGGTTTTGTCTGAATCACTGCATTCTACACAGTTTCTTATTTGGGTTTCAATTTGCTTGTCAATGCCCGGCCACCAGTAACTGGTTCTGACTCTTTGCTTTGTTTTGGAGATGCCCAGGTGACCAATGTGGCAAAGTTTTAGTATTCTGTCTCGGAGTGTGATGGGGGCTATTGCTTTACCAATTCTGTATAACACTCCGTTTTCCAAACTGAGTTAATTTCTTATTTCCCAGTAAATTCTTATGTTGTCACCAAGATGGCGCAGGAGAGCTGGTAGGCACCACTTGCCTAAGGTTCAGGGGGAACCAGAACTAGGTTACAACACCACTCCGCTAAGCCACTTTGAGTGGCTTAGTGCTGCCTTGTAAATATAGCCCCTGTACACGCATCACTTTGTGGGAAAGGGGCGTGCAGTGGGTGTTGCTGTGGGTGTTCCATCCCAACACCAAATGCTTTCTGACGCTGCCCCAGATTTACAAGGATCTGTAAATCTGAGGCAGTGCCAAAAACTAACGCCACGCAAAAGCAGGCGTAAGTTTGGTGCTACGAGGAGAAATACTTTATTTCTCCTCGTTTTTGCTTTTTGTATATGTGCAACATTCTGCAGCACACATAGAAGTAGCACATTTCCATTACTAATTGTTCATGTGCAGAAATGAGCACCTTCCTGCACATAAACAATCATGCCTACAACACAGGCACCCGTGCACTATGGCTCAAGGGTGTCTGTGAGGCGCTAGGCGGCTATTTTTAGCGCCAGCACTAGGAAAAACGCAGGGGTGCGCCATATTCTTGTGAATACGGCGCATCCATGCATTTTAGAAATGACGGAAAAGGACGCTGCAAAATTTGCTGCAGCTCTACGCTCCGTCATTTCTTTGTAAATATAACCCATAATTTATAGCTTCCATTTTCACATTCCTTTGCATTTACAGAGCATTTTAATATTTTCAGTTTTCAATTTTGCTTTTTAATGTATTTATACTTTAATAATCTGCTAATATTATTTAATTTCCTGAGTAGTTGCAACACGGAGTAGGCATGGTGGACCCCCAGGGCTCCTTGGACCATAGGTTGAGGGCCTCTGCTGTAAATCACTGCACTGTTCTCATTTACGGCAAATTGGGAATGGTGCCTGCGGGTGTGCAAAATGTGCCCCAACTCGAGATGCGTCACATATTTAGGGGGGGCGGGGTCTAACATCCGTTCAAAGCTGTATATTGCTTAGTGTTTGGAAAGGCTCTGAAGCAACACTCCCGTGGCATGAAAAATAGCTAAGAGGAAGGCTGAGACAGGATGCCAGCCAACTATGCCATGTTCTTCTAATACCCCTTTTGTGAGAGGGAATGAATTGACTATGTGAAAATGATCTGAACCATGGCGACCCTGGCAATTAAAACCTAATTAAGTAGCATCGGGCGCTTAACTGCTCATTATCGCTAAAGTGGTCACTTGAAGTCATTATGGACTCGGGCAATTTAGAGTGAATGAGGGTTTGGTTCAGCGGGCCTGCTGCATATCACTGCGCACTATCATTACCAACCGTCATATCTGCTTACACCGCCCTCCACACTCGGCAGGTAACAGGAAGTCACCCGGGCCGGTGGAGAAGAAAAAAACTCCAAACCCCAAAATACTACAGGGAACTGAATGTATGGAGCCTTTTCTTGCGGTTTAGTGGCTGGACTGGTGAGTAGAGGCGCTGGACAGCAAGCACTGACGGTGCTGCGTGGTCCTGCATCTGTGCGTCACTCTCATTTACCGAATTTCTGAATGGGCACTCTCAGTGAACAGAGTCCAGCCGCTCAATGGAGTAAATCTTTAAAGGCTTTTCTATTTAGCATGAAAACAATAGTGCATCTGTCTTGTGAAATTGTAGAGGGGAGCGGGATTTCTTCCCATGCAGCCTGGAGACCCCGGTGTCATTTTCACATTAATCTGAGAGCTCCTTCTTGAAGAGTCTAGAAGGTTCTTACATTGTCTGCTGTGGGCTGCAGGTGTGGGCGGTTGTTATCTCGTTTTCTTGGCCCACCTATGTATTTTGTTTGTTTGAAGCTTGGTGGATTGGTTGTACTACCCTGCTGAACCCAGGCCTTTTACGGGATGTCAGAGAGGTCTCAAGCTGTTCTTTCTCATGTGTGCACATTTCATCCTTCCCTTGTTTTCTGTTGTTTTGGTTTGACCATAATAAACCCAAGTCTACAAGACCCTAAACTCAAGGAAAGGTTAATTTGTATACATGGTTTGTTTGCTGCTACATCCTCAATTACAGTGCCACAGTAATGTTGCCCTATTTTAAACCACAAATTACACACAAACTGTGTTTGAGTCCCAGATTTCGTACTGCATAATTTCTGCCAATAAACATGAGGAGGAACTTGTGTGGCACTGTTATATGGGGGATACTATGTGGTAATAGAAACGACACTATCACATTTAAAAGGTGAAGGGAGTTTTTAGGTATAGCTTAACAACACAGCAGTCTTTAAGAAGTATTTTATCAGTTCTTTAATATATACATCATTGACTCTACAGGAGTACTTCGAGGAGTACTACTCTCTTATCTTATGCTAGTGGCTATTTGGTGTATCCTTCCATCTTCAACGAAGTGCAGTCATTGAAATGCATGAAGGACTATTTTACATCTGAAATCACACCTAATCATCACACTGTTTGTCACATTCAATTCTCTAATCATGTAATATGATTCAATATTGCCAAAAATAATTATGCGGTAAATGTTGCAGCTACAAATTCAAACAAATCCACCAGCCCTCATTGCTGTCTTTTGTTTCATCAATAATTATTCATAAATTGTAAATACAACATAAATGTTCAAGTTCCTATCAGTGGCAATTGTTACCTGCACTGTGCAAGAAACTGTTTATTCAAGCTATTTCCCCCAAAATACACATCTAATATTAAAAATACATAAGGGTTAACATGTAATATGGTCCTATAATGCCATCTTGGGGATCTGGTGTAGTTTATAAATCTCTCAGCCGTTGCCCTCATGAATTATACCCCTAATGTATCTTATATATGTAGCACCTCTGTACTTATGGTTGGGTCATAGTTATCAGCTTTTGGTCCTTCACGGAAAGTTTTGTGTAGTTCTGGCAAGCAGGGGCTAAAAACGGGTGGTCCCATTGTGCAATTTCCTATTTTAATTCCCATAAGATTATTTGCTCTTCGATACAGTAAATGGCCAAAGAGAATTACACCAAATTTGTCATGCAAATAGAACGTTACTGAAGGGTTGTGCTTTTCTTGATTTGGTGTAAATCTCATCAGAGGGTTTTTAGAAATTAGCACTTAAAAAAGGTGCTCAGGTTGGGCAAGAAGAGGTCAAATGTTGGAGATAACAGGATCGCTAGCTTGCAGAGGATCCTCGGACCAGTAAAATACAAGGATCTGATTGCCCACTGTCCATTTTGGTACCGTGGATCAGTTTTGGATCTTACAGCCACATCAGAAAAAAACGTTGCCTATGCAATTACAGTCCTAAAAAAATGAAAGGGCATAAAAAGGCAGGTTGTGCACATCCTGACCACCAGGCGAATGTTGGGAAGAGCCCAAAGAGACACCCCTGCGATTAAAAAAGTTTAAAAACCCCAATTTTGCCTCTGGGTCCACAGATCCAGGCTGCTGGAACTGCAGATCTCAGCGAGCTCCCTGGTTCCACAGTGCCAAAATAAGAACCATAGACCCCATGCAAGATTCACGTGCTGGCGACGCAGCCCTGTGAAAGCTTCAGTCAATGGCTCCGGATCTGTGGATGAAGCTCATGAAGCTTGGCCTGAGTCCACAGTTCTTATTTTGAGACCATGGACCCAAGACAAATGTAAAAAAAAATAAAGAAAGAAGAGTTTTCCTGTAGACCAAAACCTGCGGTCAAACCACATACTCCACTGGTACAGATCCTACACCCAGGGGACACCAAGGATTCCAAGGATCCTCTCTATCCCCAACTTTGTTCAACCTAGTCATGGAACCTCTCACCACCCTGCTACAAGCATCCAATGTACACTTTCACATGTACGCCGATGACACTCAACTTTATCTCAAATTACAATCCCCCAAAGACATCTTGCTCCTGAACTCAACGATCAGAGGCACCCAATCCTGGCTTGCTGACAATCATCTCAAACTCAATGCCCTGAAAACAGAGTTCCTTCTGATCTCACCACCAGCGAAGATCTCCACTACGCAAATTTGGCTTAAACACCTAACTGCACTAAATGTACAACCCACCATCGTGGACTCAGCAAAATCTTTGGGCATAACACTCGACACCAATCTCAACATGCAGCAACATATCAGCAAGGCAACAAAGGGAGCGAACTTCCAGATCAATACCCTGAGGAAACTTAAACCCTTCCTCCCAGCCAAAGAGTTCCAAACCGCAGTACAAGCTCTAGTCATCCCTCGAATTGAATACGGCAGCACCGCCCTCTGCGGACTCCCCCTAACTACAACCGCACCACTGAGAGCTTCTCTAAACGCTGCAGCGAGACTTATCACTGGGTCAAAAAAGCACTCCCATATTACCCCTGACTTGAAATCCCTGAACTGGCTGCCTTTTGAAGCCAGAATACATCTGAAAATCGCCTGCATGACACACAAGGCGGTACACCTAAACTCACCCTGCTACCTCGCTCAGAAACTGACAATCTCGGGCGGAGCGAGAAACACTAGAGGCACAAACAATCTTCTGCTGAAACCTCGAAGATTCCGGAAGGAAAAAACATATAAGCGCTCCTTCTCAGGAATGACGCCTAGGATCTGGAACTCACTCACTTCCGAAACCAGGCTCATCTCCTCCACTACACTCTTTAAAAATGAAGTAAAAGCTATCCTCATGGCTAAATACACTTGAACTATTATCTCGAACTCTCTTAATACTCTGCACCAATCTGTACTACATGTTTGACCCCTCTGCTTATTTGTATGAGTTGTCTTATTATACACATGATTGGCTCTGCAGCCACCTATTTGTACTGTTTGATTTATTGATTTATATGTCTGACTCTGCTACCTCATGTACCCCTCTATGTAAAGCGCTCTGATATCTGCAAAGATCTTGTCCGCGCTATATAAAACTTTCAAAATAAATAAAATAAATAAGTACAGGGCCTGGCCGAAAGCTGTACAATTGGCTGATAACAGGGGATTGGAAGGGGGCTGGCCGCTGGATAGGCCCTGTGCTCAACTCTCGATGCACATGGCTTTGGGCACAGGGCATGGCCATGTGTTTTTTTGCCAGGCCCCCTGTGCAAACCCGGCTGGGCACAGTCAAAAGCCAACATGCTGACCACAGGCCAGACCTTGTATTCAACATTTGCTGCACCCTGCCAGAGGCCAAGCCCAGTAGGGGTTGGAAATGAATGACACCATAGAAAAGCAATTAAATTAGCTGGAATTTTTTTTAAAGACTGAGTTATAGTTGTAGCTCAAGTGCAATGAAACACAAATTCACAAGTGCACACAACACATGCCATAACTTGCAGTGGCCATCCTGTTCAAAACACCAATTTGCAAACGGTACAGAAGAATAATCCAGATAACAAACAGTGGGTGGGTTGAGTTATGGCATCTGTGTATGCATTGGTACCCATAATTTGCGAATTTCAGTGCTTTGTCACATTTTAACACAAACCGTAACTCAGGGCCTGAGACACAAAGGTAAACTTACACTTTTGTGAAAATTGGCAATTGTTTGCTATTCACAAAGGTATTTTATGAGTAGTATCTTTATGAATGCGGAGTCTCCGCACACAAAAAGATAGGATAGTCCTATCTTTTTAAGTGGAGGGACTCTGCAATCATACAGATACTACTAGTAAAACATATTTGTGAATGGCAAAAAAACACAAACACACGAAAATGTAAGCTTATCTTTGTGAATCAGGCCCTCAGTTTTTAGCTGTGTTTTTTTCAATGAACACATATATATGACAATCCGAAGACAATTGAAGCACACTATCTGATAAATATGGATACGTGCTTGGTACCTTATGTGCACTGATCCGCATCAATTGTAGTATAAGTCATACTTTGATGCAGATGACAGTTTCATAGAGAAGCCAAATAAGTCTCCAGGGTGAATTTTGAGTCGCACTGACAGCAATTTGGTGGAACCAGCTGCTTCCCCCTACGTGTGTGGGTGCACAAATCCCCATCTCCTGGTGACCTGTCCCGATCTTTTAGTAACGGTGCACGGCGTTCCCTACAACCTCTCAGACCCATGGTGAACCCGGGCCTGGGAATATCCCTCCAGATCTGGACATCTGTCCCCCTCAAGCTCCCACCCCTGGCGGTACCAGCTGGCATTGCTGGGCACCCTGCCTTGCCCAGCAGCTGGCACTCAGGGGTGCACTGTACAAATAGAAGCCGCTTGCAGCCCACCCACCCCCGAGACCCCCGACATCTGTGTTGATATTTTCTGATGCACATGGCCGTGCCCTTATTAAGGGGACTTTTGGCAGGGCGCGTTGCCTAAGAAAAGACATTCTATATTTACAAAGCACAGCACACTTGCAGCGCTCTAGTGAAAGAGAACAACTGGACAACTGGGCTTATGATTTTGAAATGTATATGCTAAAAATCAAACAAAATGTAAAGGGGGCTTTTTTTTTTACATTGTCCCCTTTTCATGTTTTTGTATTGATATTTTGTATACATAGATTTTTGCAACATTTATATTTTACACGGTTTGTTTAAATAAGTATTCATGCTTAAAGGGAGAAAACAGGAGACTGCACAGTTCGAGTAGCCCCTAAAGACTACAACCTGTTGGCAGCTGTGCAAACTTCCTAATGTTTCCTGCGGTTTTCCTTTCACCCCTTCCTGGACAGGTGACAGAAAATGGGCGGTATCTTTGCTGGCTTCGCCTTGTAGATTCCACTGAAGGGACTCCCAATTAGTGAGCTGAAAATAGGCCACTCGCTTATTTCATAGAGGTGATCAAGCACATGCCGTGTGGCTTCCATTACCTTCCACCGGGGCCTGGTTTGCACTTGTGCCCTAGAGGATGCAAGCTGGGTCAGGCATTCACAAATTAGTTTCACGCAAACCACAAACAAAAGCTGCCAGCTGTAAAGAAGGAGGGACCAAAAAGGAGTCGAGTGGACATGTGTCCAGTGGAAGTGTCATTTATATCTGGAGAGGATTTTTCCATGTCGTCAACATTTTCAACACTTACATGGGAGAGGAGTTGGCCTAACGGCTAGGGCGGTCGACCTCGAATCTGGGGAACTGGGTTCGAGTCTCGGCGAATGACGCTGAACATCCTGTGATCCTGGGCAAATCACTTAATCTTCCTGTGCCTAACAAAAATTAATGTGTCCTCATGTAATGCAACTGGTGCAATGTAAAGCGCTGTGATACCCGATTCGGGTCCAGCTCCCGTGATATAGAACTCTGTAAAAAATAGAACATGGATTGGCTACGAAATTTGTATTATGTTGATGAAAAAGTTATACAATGAATAGTTGGACAAAGTGTTCTGTCAAGACTCCTGACTGTCAAAGAAATACAACAGCTATCATTCTACAGTGAATTGTAAATAGTATTGCTTGCTAGATTAGATAACATTCCTAATCTGATATGTTTTTAAGGCCAGATGTGCGAAGCATTTTTGCGGTTGCAAACAACACAATTTGCATAATCAAGCTGCTGGTGATTGCAAACATGCATTTTATTATGTACAAACCTCGAGTAGGTACGGTCCTAGCGACTATTGCCTACTCTTAAAAAATGAAACATACATATTTCATGTATGTTTTTTTATGCATCCTGTTTTCCATTAAGGAAAGTGGTTTGCATTTAAAGAAAAATGCTTTATTTAAAAGCAATCACAAACATGGTGGACTGCTGAACTCTGCAGGCCACCATTCCTGTGATGTCTGCAATTCCTAGAGGGTCGCAAGTAGCGACCTACCTCATTAATATTCATGAGATAGGTTGAATTGCAAATCACTTTCAATAAATAATTTGCGAACTGACCTATTAGTACATAGGTTGGTTACCACAGAGCAAATGACCACACTGATTGCAAAAATACTGGGCGCAAATAGCAAGCAGTAATTTTGCTACTATCTCTTAGTACATATGACCCCAGTCTGCAAAAACAAAGCCTGAAAGTGTCTCTGTACTCTTTAAACATCACAATTTCAATTCTCCATCCTCCAAATCAGTGTGACAGCAAATGATGTTAGAAGAGTATTCAAGCATACAGAGAGACTGTCACCTCTTATTCCGGCACTGTTTTTGTCACGTCACCAAGCAGGTGTTATGCTAGACACATGATATGATAGGGATACTGAAAGATATTGTTGGGAAATGTCGGTTAGGTCTGGCGTTAGTCAAGACCTTGGTCCCGTGTTCTCCATACCACTGGAGTCAAACTATCCTGGCTGATGAGGGCTGAAAGCACGAAACCGGTCCTAGAATGCTTGTTTCCAGTACAGGGAGGACCTGGCCTGACAGTTCGGGCTCGACTGTTCCCATTGGGCGCAGGGTCAAGACTGATTTGCATATGGCTAGGTCCAAACTGGAATGGCATGGTGAGCAAAAAAACGATGGATTTAGGCCCAGATCTCTGTACTGGGGTAAATGTATGACATTGTTCTGCATTCTGTCCATCAATTGTTTTTTTAGCATTTGTCACCCCGAGTGGGACGGGTATACCCAGTCATGGGTCCTGTGCTCTCCATGCCACTGGAGTCAAGCTATCCTGGCTGATGAGAGCTGAAAGCCCGAAACCGGTCCTAGAATGCTTGTTTCCAGTCCAGGGAGGACCTGGCCTGGCAGTTCGTGCTGGACTGTTCCCATTGGGCGCACGGTCAAGACTGATTTGCATATGGCTGGGTCCAAACTGGAATGGCATGGTGTGCATAAAAAGATGGATTTAGGGCCAGATCTCTGTACTGGGGTGAATGTATGACATTGTTCTGCATTCTGTCCATCATTTGTTCTTTTTGCGTTAATCAAAACCTTTACATTTTACTAACATTATATGCATAATATACTTATCTATATGGACTGTCAGTCAGCAGTCTTCCTCTATTGGTCTATTTTAGTTTCCTTTAAGTTTTTATTCTGCCCACTACAGCAGGCAGCATTGCATAGCAGCGGATCAGCCCACTCAAGACACTTGCTAACTTCATTGTGAGCGACAACATTCTGGCCTTTCACAAAGTGTACCTAGAGATACAAAGCAGTTTCCATATTTGCCAGCAACTATTATGGCAATGTGCTCTTTTTGAGGACAAAAAAATGGTTTTGAAAAACTTTGACAAAACTCAACATTCATTGACGTTGTTTTATATTTACGGATTCCTTGCTTCTACACCTCTGTGTAAAAGCAAGGAATCGACATACTAGCTATTTTACACATACCGGCAGCCTCACGGTTAATACCTAGCTGAAAAAGCAGGGCCTGAAATTATATACTTTACCCGGAAGTGCTCACCACAACGGTCTCATGGCATATCCGATTCCTGGTGAATTAAAATGGAAGTCCTCTGGCAGCGGCAACCACCACACAGCCCGAGCCAAAGGGAAGTTGTGTTGGAAAATTGCCCTGCTGAGAGCCTGTGGCGGCCAGTTGCCTTTTGTCAAGCCCTGCAGTGCTCGCATTGTCTTCAGAGAGCTGGTTCAGTCCCCTGAGAAGGCAGCTACACTTTACTGATCTTTGAAAGGAAGTATTTATCGCTAGTAGCGTGGTTTGTGTTGTCCCCATAGACAGCATTTGTTGGCAAGTAGAGACAGGAGGACGAGGCACCTGTGTTGACCACAGAGCGCCCAAGAGAAAGCCATTGCTATTTTTAAAATATTCTAATCTATACATTCAAAGGTATGTATTTATTTCAGAGGTAAACGCCTTTCTTGCCTTAGGTTGGTGTCCGGCTTTACATGTATACAATATATAAACCAGTGCTTCATTTAAGTCCGTGGTTGCCAGTGGGGGCCATCAGCACTTATTTTTGGGGACCGGCAATTATTTACAAAGCACAACAGAGAGAAAAACATACAGATTGGAAAGATTGAGGAGGAAAAAGACAGCAAAAGCGTCACAAATGGAGAAAGTAGGAACCAGATAAACGGGTAGGCAATGTCCAGTAGTAAATTAGAGAGGTACAAGGTGGATTTAAGACTTCCAGCCTTCAGAGCACAAGTGTTTAATTGCTTCAGCCACCACGCTTCGAAGCAGAGCTGCGGGTACCGGCACTCTTTCTTTTACAAATCAAGCACCCATATAAACTCATTATCTATATATCAGGGACATCCAAAGTGATCCCTTCAACGAGGATGAGCTGGCAAGGAGCATCTCCACAGCAATTTATTGCCTCCGAAAATTATCCAAAATAATACTGTTGTGTTGTGTATTTGTGGAATACTCCGCACCAGATCCCATATAAGCAATCATATTGCACATACAACCCAAGTATATAACAGGAGTCTTTCTTTATAGGATCTATAGGCATCTTCAAGCATGTTAGCTGGTGAGTCCCTAACAGGTGGAATGGTCTAAGTTATTGAACAGCGGAGTGGCATTAAAAGAGATATTGCCTTTAAATCTTTTCATCTTGGAATCATTCAAGCTGAGGAAGTAACTTCTCATTTTGCCATTATTTTGTGGTGAAAATCCTCAACACAGGCCTCCGTTAGCACTGTATGGAACATAGCTGATCAAGGAGAACACTATAATGGTGGCTTTTTCATTTTTTTCCTGTTTGCTGTGTCATTGAGGTTGCTTGATAGTCAATTGGCAGTATCAGAGAACAGGAGCATTAGTGTTCCAAAAAAGAAGTGCAACTATGAAACAAGCATTGACAAAGGTAATATAATAGGTCTGACCTTGGCAAGCTGCTAACACAGATTTAGAAACAAACATTTGATTGCAAGTATATGCCACACAAATTAAAATAAGACTTAGAAAAAAGGTAAACATGCTGCCACATAAACGTGGCAATAATATTTGTGCAATAGAAAAAGTATACTTTAAAAAAAAGATTGCATTTGATTTTAACAGTGCTTCTTAACATACAGGTGCATTTAGAACAGGTATAGAAACTCTTTTTAGTTTTAATGACCAACAAAGGAAAATATGTTTGTTACTGGTTCAACAATAAACTAGTAATCAGAAATTGTAGATAGATTTCAAGCCACTTGACCTCTAATAATAATGTTTTTTAAAGGCATAAAGGAAATGTTTACCACAGTGTCCCCGTGATGTCAATAATGTGTGTCCCTTTTATACATCTGAGTTATATGGCATTAACTATGTACAGAAGGATAAAAGGCTGAATTAACCCCACTGGGATTTACATTTCTGACCTTTTCGGTTATCTTTAGATCTAAACAAAGGGGAGAAGGGTTACACTGCTGAGTTTTGTCATAAAACTTTCTCATCTAGACACCATATTACAGACAGATAAGGCTTTGGCATCGACTTTGGCAGCTATATCTCAGCCAGGCCAAGTTTCAATTCCCCAGTCTTGATTACATTTACTTAGAGGTGGGCGAGCCACTGAAATCTCGAGCCAGGCTCGGGCCTGAAGCCTGTCTCTGGCTCAGCTCGAAGTCTTGTTGTAAATGCGAGCCCATAACAAGCTGTGCTTTCATTTGGCTTCTGTCTGCCTGCCTCCCTCTACCAAGGATGTAGCATAATGGCCAGAACTGCCGACCAGTTTCGAGCATTGGACTCAGCTCAGCATCTTGAGTTTCTGGGCAAATTACTTAATAACCCCTTCCCTATACATCATGACTGTGACCTTGTGTAATGTTATTAACTCTTAGAGTAAGTGTTCCAGTAGCTTCGGATCGAGTTCATGCTATATAAAAACTGCAGAAAAATGCACGAAGAGGTAAAACACAAAGCCTTAACTTAAGAAAAAACAAATAGATACCCATTCCTGGCTGATTTGTACAAAGTGAAACCAGAAAACCTGGATAAATCGTGGCATCCCCAATTTAATTGTTTGATCTTGGGCAAATATTTTATTTCACCCATACTCTTTTCTCTTCATAATAACTTATGAATGCATTTTCAAATCTGGGAGTTCATAAACCTATTGTGCTTGATTTAACAGACTATAAATTTGCTCTATAATAACCTGAGTTACATACAGTGTTTATATGACAATTGTCTTGCCTCCTAGTGCACTAATGGATCATGTAAGTATTTCTCAGCGCAGTGATATATTATGACTTATTAATGTCAAAGCTTCACATGTTAAGGAAATGCACTTTCCTGAATTTTGAAGCCGCTTTACCATTATTTACATGTTTGTTGTTTGACTTACATAGCAAACATTTCCAGGGCTCTAACTGGTGCGTGGGCTCTAAGATCCGAGCCAGACCCTTGGCTCGGCTCTTCCTGTAAATCAGTTTGACTCACCCACCTCTACATTTACTGCACACACTCCATACACTGCACATTTCCTGCATTTTAAGAAAAGTCTCTTAGAACATTTCGTCTGTGTTGAATCTATGCTAAATTCTGCAGTTGCAGCGGTCAGCAAAAACTTTTTTTTTTATACCGACAGACTCCTGAAACCTTTCTTTTGTATTTTTAATATCTCAGAAACAAATGTACCAATTTTTTTTAATTTTGACCCAGCAGCATCTCGCTGCAAGGACACAAACCCCACTTTTTCCGAGGGATTAGTGAGCCTTTCAGCAAGTCCCCAGGAGCCGGGACTGCACTCATTACCCCTGCCCTAGCAGTGCATGGGAGCTCAGTGACAACATATCTGGAGATACAACTCACTGTGTTCGTGCAGCTGTTGCGGACTCGGTTACATGGGGATATCACGTCTCTTTAAAGGGCAGTGTTAAACTTTTCAGAGACATTCTTAACCATTTGAAACCCAATGCTAGTTTGCCACAGTTGTGAATATGTTTCTTTGATATGTTCCTAAAGGTTCATGTTAGCAGTGCTCCATACATTCTTTAACCACGAGGATTTAAAACCCTTAAGAAGGCGACTTAGGGGGAATGCTTTATTAAACCCCCTCATGCCTCCTTTTATCCAGCCTGCTCTTTCATATCAAATGCACTTGCTCTGAACAGGGATCTTTCAGCGCCATTGTCTAATCAACAGGTATCAAATTGTGAAGAGAGTACACGTACAATCCTTGTGATCTTTGTTTCTTATTTGTGGGGGGGTGGGGGGGCATATTTCCATTGATGCGCCTCTCGGTTGTTCGGACTGTTAAAATTCTTGGTCTTTATTTTAGGCTTTGCACAGATGCATGGTACATTTTTATAGGCCTAACAGGTGCTTCTGCATTACATAGTGTGCCACATTTGCATAGACCGTGTGCGTGTGTGTGCTTGCGTGTGTGCGTGCTTGCGGGTCTGTGTGCTTGCGCGTGTGTGTGTGTAGCTAATCATTGATTTTTACTAAAATAAGCCCTCAAAAAATCAGAAAACTACCTACATGCCAGAATTTGGAATAACAAAACGCCACTTTTGATGAGCATTAAACATTGTGCATCTCAATGTGAAGGTCAGCCTTGTCAAAGAGTGAATGGGGCTACTTCAATCTCTAACATTGGTGAGGGGGGAGGACTCGGAGCCCACTAAGTTCGACACCCCAACATCTAGACCAGGAAACATGCAGTGTAACTATGTAAGTGTGATCTTGTTAAGCAGCTACCTTACTGAACTTGGCATCCCGGAGAACTGAGTTCTAATGTCAGCTTTGACACTTTGACACTAAAGAGTAGTGTGAATCTGGTAAAATAGTGTTCCATGTGCAAAACATTCTAATTGTCTGTGATATAAAAAATTAAGAAAATGATGCACTGTTCCCACCAGTACAACTCCTCATGTTTCAGATGGTTTTGTTCCAATAACACTTGTCTGTGTGTTGCACTCCACTGCTCCTGATGGCCAGGGCCATGCTATAATGAAGAATAAACAAATGAAGAATGAACCCCTCTACTTGCAGGTTCAGTTGACAACAAAATGGCAACCACTATTTGTCAGTGGCGAGCAAGTGATAAGTGCTTCCTTTTTCTGGCCTGTAGTCACGAGGGTCACTGAGACCACCCATCACCATCAACATAACATAACATTCTATTTCTAAAGCACACATTTATCTCCTGGGGGATACTTGTAATTCAAATTGTATTCATATAGCTTAGTGCCCCAGACGAGGCGACAAATTGCACCAAATGACTTACTTACTTGCTGCTACGCCATTCAATAGTACTCCTTTTAACAACCTTGTAAAGAGGAAAGGCTGAGTGGCCCATCATAACTTGAACATGTGACTCTGAGGCTAACTGGCTACATCACCTTTTTTTAGATTCTATAAGCTGCTGTTCTATTTCTAAGAACAATCTGAAAGCCCAGCTATTATCTAATATGCAGGTTGGAAGGGAGATCTTAACCCCTTGCCGTCATGAACCCGCCCACTCATTAAAACGGCCGCACAGGCGCAGAATCGCAGCCGCCCCCAAGGGGTTAAACGTCAAGTTGTCAACAGTTAAAATATATCTAACTGTACCGAGTATCTCAAAAATGGAAAAAAAATCAACATACCTAACTTTTGTAACTAATCTACATCATAGGTACATCCTGGTGAGATTCCGGCTAAACTATATTCCTCTAATGTTGGGTATCCCTGGTAATGTTTATGTTAATGCCGATCTCCCACTCTGTACTTGTGATAATCAGTCAATACAGAATGATATGCATTTTTTGCTTTTTTGTAAACATTACCATAATCAGAGGAAAAGGTTTATCATCCCCATTTTGCGAAAAATTAATTTTAGACAATGTTGTGTGGCCTTTTAAAGCTATTGTCTGACCCCTTTATCTGTTCCTCTGTGGCGTCCTTTCTTTTAACTGCTCTAAAAAAAGAGACGTTCAATCTGCGGATCCAATTAATTGTAATATGAACTTAATCAAGTATGAATTTTTATCATATGTTTTGAAATTGTATAGCTATTGTATCTTAACAATTATCGTACTGTAAGGATGTGGAATGTTTTTATCTTTTATCCTTTTATACATGTAGTATACTTTTATGCCTTCAATATGTCGGCGAAATAAAGTTATTCTGACTGACTGACTCTGAGGCCGAACACATAATCCTGGAGTGGGTGACTGGCCAGCTGAGCTAACAGGCCTTGATTATTGCCAAGGGGCATCGAATCTTAGCCCGTGATAGTCCAATCACAGACCTTTACCAAGGCTCCTGAAAATCACACAAAAGTGCAATATAACAAAACCGGAGTGTTTGAAGAAAAGAAAATCGTCGTCTTGAAGTTATAACAAGAACACTTTCTTACTCACCTAATGAAAATACCCTTGAGATAACCAGCGCATTTAAAAGGAATCACACCTGGGACCAGTTTCACCCTCTCTTCTGCCCAAGCTGAAGTTAAGCTAGGGAATCTTGCATTTACCAAATGAGAGATGCCCTAGTCCAGCTCAGAAGGCGGAGCTCCATGATGGTGGCAGTGGGGCCCCTAACCCCTGGCAAGCCTCTTGAGGCCTCATTCTGAGATCCCTGATATTCATCCTGAGCCACATAAGGGGCGTTCATGGCCGAATTTGAATCAAAGATCTGTTGTAACCCTACAGATCTGTGGTGTTTCATCAGGTGGCTCCTCCTGCTGGCCGAGTAAATTGAGGAATAATCAGTTCCAGATTACCAAATAGGCAAAATAGGCACCAGCTTATGGGCCCCGAAATGTGACTTCCAAGGGGCCTCCACAGGATTTAATCAGGCACTGGGAATAACTGGGGGAATCAGGACCAGCAATACCAATCCCTCCATTTAAAAAAAAATATTTTTCAAAATGCAGAAAAAACATTCCATATATTCAAAGTTATTCATTACAGCGCCAGCCCCTCCCCGACACCAATCTATACAACCCAGTTATAAACATATACAGTAGGGTATCTGTTACTGTTCACTGGTATTTACAATACTATTATACATGTTTCAAAAAAAGAAAAATGAGAAAGAAAGATGGAATAAAAGAGGAGAAGAATTTCAGTTTTCCGCAGAAAAAGGATAAAAGGAAAATCAATAGGGCTTTTCTATATTTAAACATTCTACAAAAAACAGTCCTATACAGTCTGTACATTTACACCATCTAACCATTTCATTGAAGGTTCCCTTATCTCCACCCCTTTCTTTTGTGCACGTCTACCTTTTTTAGCATAGATGGCGCTCTCTAGTTTACATCTGGCCAGCAGCCTGGCCTGCCATTGTGCGAACGAAGGAGGTTTTGGATCTTTCCAATGTGAGGCCAGGCAGATCCTAAAGATGGTCATAGCAGCAAATATTAAAGCGCCCCTGCCTTGCTACTGATAGTTTCACATAGGCCTATCATTATGGTTGTTGGGGTGAGTTGAATATCTAATGCCAGTACTACTCCGAGAAATTGTTGTACTTCCTTCAATAAAGGTTTTAAATTTGGACATGTTGCAAACATGTGTACCTGGTCTGCAGAATACTCGGAGCATCTGGGACACATTGTTCCCCTTCCAGTTCCCCATTTCGCTATTTTGTTCGGGGTGATGTATAGAAAAAATCCAGTTTTATAGAATTGGGCCTATAACTTAGATGACAGCAAGTATTTGTGAGCAAGGTTCAATGCAAGACGAAAAGTGTCTTGAGGGATGTTCAGTTTCAGTTGCCATTTTACATCTATTTTCTCAAGGTCATTTGGCATTTGGCAGTTTAATATTGAGTAGATTTCACTAATCCGGGGGGTTTTAAATTCCTGGATTTTATCTATAAAATGTATCCTTACAAAGCCTGCTAGTCCACCCGTTTTATGTGCTAAGAAATCTTTAATAGCACAATATGAAAAGATCTGATTCTCATTTAAGTTAGAGAGGCCTCCTTGTGGTTCCTGGTCGCTGATACTGATAAGAGCAGATTTACTGGGGGACAACTAGGACCTCTAAAGAGTCACTGGTGGGTGGAGCATCAACACATCACTGCAATAATTGGCTGTTGTAGCCTACAACTGAAAGGTAAAAGTGTGGCAGTGTTTCCGAGCACAACGTGTGGTTAGTAGCAATGGAGTAGTCCCTGCGTTTGCCGCCCTGCGGTGTACCGAAGAGGAGGGGGAGTCCTCGGAATATTGCTGTCCCGCGACAGCCGCATTGAAGGGGGGTTGGGTGCTGGCAATTGCCGCCCCAAGATGGCAGGTTAGACTCGAAGCCATCCGCCCCTCCTTCCTACACCATCGCTGTGCAGGTGCACCCTAGATTTGCATCTAGGCGCCTGAGACTTGCTCTAATTTCTTTGATCACCAGACCACACTCCCCTCTTCGCAGAGAGGCAGAATTCCGCTTGCACACAAAAAAGAAATGGATTAGGGTGAGGTGTTTTGACAATTTCACATCTTGTTAAAGGTATCACAAGCTAGTACAAATTTAATGTGCAATGGTGCACATGGGGAAAGTGATGGCACATGTATGTCCTACCGAGGCGTCCATTTTGTGTGCCTACACTTTGTTTTGTTATTGTAATGCCAGTGTTGAGTTTTCTAGGTCAGGGGGTATTAGAAAGGTTAAGGCATCCGGCTAGGTGCCAGAGGGTTCTGTGGTACATGACGTGTAGGCTGTAGTAGTTATAACAATTGCATCACTTCCGTCCTTATAAGTGAATGTGCACTAGCTGGTACAAGGCCTGCATTTTCATGAGACAACTTATAGAGCACATACATTGCACTGCCGAACCCTAAATTGCACGAGTAGATTTTGTTAATTTTGTAGGAAAGCCACATCTGGGGAAAGCAACAAAATATACTCCTGTTCGTTTTTGTTAAATTCTGTTGACTTATGAATGCACTTGCGAAAGCACAATTTCAGGATGGTGGCAAGTTACGTATACCTCGAGGGCGTGGCTAGACGACGGAGTGTTGTATTTGTATCACGCATGAGTCATCAGAGAAGTGCTCTAGGGGCACAACGCCTGGCAAAGTGACGACAAAGAGTTGTGAGACATAAGCGCCAAAATATAAGTGTCAGTAGCTGGCGGTTATAGGTGATGTTTAGTTGTTTTTTAAAGTGCTACCATTTATATTTTCATTAAAATATCTGTGTCGAGGCAGCAAATCACTTGTGTGAGGGCTCACACGAGCCTCACGTTTCTACACATACACACAGTTCCTCAAAGCCGAGATGCAAAAAAAAAGACCTCCTCTGAGTCACTCAGCCACCATTTTCCCATCACATGACGTACCTCATTGTTGAGGACAGCCCAAGGTCATCACGGTTCACTTACTGTCTTAAACCTTTTGTGTCAGCTCCATTTTCCTTAGGATTAAAGTCTTCACATATATGGATCGGCGATCCATGTTTTTACAGAAACACAGGCTGAATTTCAAGGACAAATTATTATGAGAAAAAAAACTGATTATGTTGAAGGGGTTATTAAGAAGGTCGAATTGAGGACTACCAGAATTATTTTAACTTTAAATCAGAAAATAGATTATTCACATTACTTTTATGTGATTACGATTTGCTCTCATTTGTGTTAACATTTCAGTGACCAGGGAGCACATTTCATTTTTCTCTTTTTATCGGTTTTATTATTTAGGTGGCAGGTGAACTGTTGTCCCCTTTTGTAAAGAAATATATCATTATCCAAACATAATGGGGACACGTGAAGTCGTAATCACGAGTTGGTTCAATTAAATTTGCAAACTATTAGTCACTTCCAATAAAATCCTGATTGCAAGTGGACCGGTAAGTTTCTATCCGTGGGAAAATCCAGTTTTCACAGATATTGGAATTCCAAGTATTGCTGTGAAACTAGCACCCTCACACTTTCCCCAAGGAATTTACTGGCAGGTCAAAAGTGAAATTTACTGTTGCAAAATGTACAGTAAATTCTAATGCATGCATACTTCTGTGCAGAAGGCACCACACCTGCCTTAATTATTCAGTTTCCGGAAGAGGTACTTACAGCACCCAGAAAATACCACACAGCGCTGAATCAGCATTCACTGCGTGTGGTAAATGCCTAAACATTGGGTGTCAGACAACATCATTTTTCTCCCACGTTTTGAAGCTGCTGTTCATCATATCGACCAGTGGTCACCATCGAGGCGTCACAGTATTGAATGACTAAGAACGCCTCTGCGCAGTCTTCTGCATCATGATCTTTGCGTTTGGCCTATGGCTTGGGAGTAGCAAAGAATCAGGTTTGTTTCGAGCCCGGTGTCAGCTCCTCATCTGTTGACCATAGGAGAGCATGAACGTCAGACCAGAGAGAAAGGATTTGGGGAAGGAGCAGCGTATAATGCGATATATATTATAACATTAGTTAATCTTACAAAACTCCTGGGTGTGATACAACATGTAGACCACCCTAAGGTCTTAACACCAGCCGTGACCCGTGCAGTTAAGAGCGGTTGGGCCGCATTGGGTGGGGGATTCAACAGACGACCAAGAGGTACATTTAAATAAATAATTAATTTTCCTTTGTTCTTGTATATTGAAATCGCTCCCCCACGCTCTTAACTGCATGGTCAACAGCTGCTTAACACTAAGCAGTAAAAGACTGAAGTTAGTGCTGCTCACTAGTTTACTGTAATACGTTTTTTTTAAATTCTGCACGACGGCTAGAATGAACTTCACATGCCCAGCAAATGTTGAATGTTTTGCAGATTGGTTTCACTGTTTTTGCGTTTGCAAAGTTCCTAAGAAGTCTTGGTTGCCCCCTAAGCTGTCTTGCACTACGGTACCTTGGGTTACTAGTTTTGGATAGTTTTTTTTCTAGAAAACTCACTCTCTTCAGAGTACTAATCCTGAGACATGTGAACCGGATTTTAAAGTGCTTTTGAGTGTCTCAATCTCTCTATATCTTAGCAAAGTAAAAACCATCTTGGGGAAGTTTTTGGGTACACTCCGCTTTCCTGCTCTTTGCAAACACTATCAGTGACTTGAGGATATGGTGATGCTCTTATCAGCAGTAACAGTTGCAAACATGGTTGTCAGAGGTATAATGTGTCCTCCTATGACCAAGATGCTGCATGACTAGCAAATGGGAACTTGAGAGATTTTATACACACACACTCAATATGGCCTCCAGTTCTCAAAAGACTTTTCTTTCCCACGGCTGTCTAACGAGAGGAGCCCTGTCAATATTCAAATACATTCTAAAATCCCTAATCTGCTGAAATGTTGGTGTGCGTTTGCCCTCTTACAGTCACCCAAGAAGGAACCAAGACACTGGGATTGATGTTACAGAAGGTTTTGCTTCTCAAGGGATGTTTCCATGTACCTGAGGGTGCTTCCTCACTTTTTCACGACTACAGCTCAAAGAATCCTGGAGTAACCCCCTTGATCCAGTGCATTTGATTTAGCAATGTGGACCCTCTCATGTTCTTGCAGCGGGTAAATATGGGCTTCACAGTATGTATTTCTAGACAGTGTGGACTCAATCAGCAGAGGAGGTTTGTCCCCAGCAGTCATTTTCAAGCTGAGCAGGTAAATTAGCAAAAGATGAAACAAAATGAAGTTCCAGGAAGGAGCAGCGAGAGTCAGAGGTTGGCTCACAGCTCACAGAAATGTCCTGCTTGGCTTCCCTCCTGTCACTCGCTCTCCTTCTAAATCACAGTTCCAGCCATTCAAACAGAGTGAAGCAATGTGCTTGTTTATATGGGACCCAGGTGCACGCATAGGCTTGCGGCACTGTGAAGACTTTAAACTAGTGTGGTATGCATTTCCTAGCATCGCTTGGACCACTGTTTGCCCATGAACCCTATTTATAAAGTTTTCTCCTTAGAATTTTCTTTTATCCTTTTATTTGCCAGTTCACTTGTGTGATTGTGTAGCTGAGGCTTCCATTTAGTTAAGGGAATTCACTCAATGGACGATTATTGAGACCTGAGAGGCAGATTCTGTTCAACCAACTCCTTGAGTTTACCTTCTTCTGTGATTGATAAAGTAGGCACCATGTGTCGGGTGATTTCTGATTTTTGGAAACGTGTTTGATCAATACGTCAGAACTCTTCGTTGTGTCTGGGTGCTGGGTAGTTACACGCCTTTCACACGCGGTTTCCATCAGATTCCCAGCATAGATCTCATGATCCTGATTATTGGCCAGTATGGGAAGTCACCCGGTACCTCTGTGGTGCTGCTGATGAAGTGACTAACAGACTTGGAAACAGCCAAACTAATGATATCGCTGTCCTCGCTAATACACAGATCGATATTTCAATTGCTGATGGAGTAAAGCGAAAGCAGCGAAGCGTAGATCAGCTCGTAAGCCGAAAACAAAGCCTGTCTCCCCTCTAAAGTTAAGCAATGGATATAATTGGTGTTGAGTGACCAATAAGTACTTGACCTAATTTTATCTTCTCTACATATTTCTAGTTTATAGTGTAAATCGTGTTATTTTTCGGCAATAATATTTAGGATTTTTAAGTTAGAATATCAGTTTGTAATATTTGAATGTAAAAAGCGCACGTTTGAACGAACATTTACAAATTTAAATGAACAATTTAGACTGCTGCATGATATCTTTCTATATGTAGGTGAGAAAGAAATATTCTTAAAACTCCTCATAGTGGCCATTTTATTTAAAGCTTGCACAATAAAGCTACTGGAAAGCTTTGGGTTAGAGGCTTAACATTTCTTTTTAGCTGTTCTTGATGAAAAAAGCTAAAACATCAGACAATCCAAAGTTAAAGCTTTGCATTGCTCTATTATTTCTGGTTACATATTGAATAATAGCACATTCATGAAAACTTGCAGCCTCAGAAGTACATACATAGAGATGTTATGTTTATGCTATGCTTTCCGCATGGCTAGGTTGTGTCATATCTAGGTTAGGTTGGTTTAGGCTAGGTTAAGATAGGGAAGGTAGGTCAGGTCAAGTTCGGCCAGACCACATAGCATCACTGTTTAACTTGTGTTGCTGGATGTCAACACTCATTTTTAGGGATCAGGAGTTGTCAATACAGGAAGTATAGCATGCTGGAACAAAGAGGCACAAAAGGAGAATCAAGATTAGGCAGCCTTCTTATTCAGCAAACCTGTTATTTGTCAGCAAATGTGACGACTCCTCTCCCAAAAACCTTTGAGCACTGGAAATGTTTTGTTTTTACAACTGAAACAATCTACAACACCTAAATTACCATGTATCTATTCACTTCCTGTAGGAAATTTGCCCTTTCTACAGGGTCACCCCAAATGGTTGCCTTCTGTTGCTGAACCTGTTTTGTTGACCATAGGACTCTGACACTTTACCCCTGCTAACCAGTGTCAAAGTGCTTGTGCTCTCACTTTTAAACACAGTAAAATTGGCATGCACATGATTGGAGCATTTCATTTACATATCTGCTCCTAGTATGTTGTTTTACAGATACCCAGGGCCTGTAAATTAAATGCTACCAGTGGGCTTCATCACTCATTGTGCCATCCGCTTTATTAGCACTGTAAAACATGTTAGGCCTGCCATTGCAGCCTAAGTGTGCAGTTTAAACTGCTTTTCAAAACTGGCAAAATAAACTTTTGCAAGGCCTAAACCTTCCTTTTTATACATATAAGCCACCCCTAAGGTAGTCTTTAAAAATCCATATGGCAGGGTATTTAAAAAGTAGATCATCTACATTTAACATTTACATGTTTTTCACTTTGGTGAAGCTGGCGCTCCCAAAGACTAAAGCTGGTTTACCGTCTTACATTTAATAAGGGCTAAATTCAGTTTGAGAGTAGCTAGAAAAATACTCCAAATATGCATTTTGATAGTATTTAAAACCCAACTGAATTGTAAAGTTGGATTATATATTACTATTTTGGAAATTACATTTTCAGAAAGTGGTACTTTTCCTGCTTAATCCTGAAAGGCTATACTGCCAATACCTAGTGTCACCTGACCATTGATGGTCCTCCTGGAGTGTATGTGTATTACTCCCAGACAGTGTACTAAAGTCCCTGGATGAGGAGAGGGGTGTTCCTCTCCTGAGCAGGATGGCCTGGGGGTTTAAATCCAGCCCTTCCTGAACTTCATACAGTAGCCTTGTGACTGTACCTCATCTTTTCCTGACTTCTCAGGGTGCCTACTCTATGACTGACAGATATCACACCTAGGGCTACCTCCCGATTGTCACTTTAATACAGCTTTTGTACTGCATACATACTTTACATTGCCTCTAAGTGAAGCATGACTGCTTTGTGCCAGGCTAGGGATAAACACATGTTTATTTAGTAACTTTTGTGGTTAAGCCTGACAAGGGTTGTGATTATTATCTGAGGTGGGTTCTCAGCCCTCCCCAACTAATACTCCAAATGTATTACACTTCCTATATTCATTTATGTTCTCCACCCTTCAGGATGTTTGTGGCCCTTGAGCAACTAGCAAGCTCCTGGATAGTTAGGTCACTAGACGTCCTCCACAGTAAGCAGGGAGGTTCCAGTGCAGGACTTCCTATCTGCGTGGGTCCGCAGGAGAGAAAGACAGGCGCATCAGTGGAGGCAAATCAGCCCCAATAAATCAGCTTAGAAGTTGGGGGCTGCACAGCATTCTGAGATCTTTGGGAAACTCCACTCAAACATTCAGTCTCAGGGAGAGTGGGGCGATTGCTTGCACCTCAAGAACTCTCTTGAGCACTGCACTGACGTCTAACGAAGACTAGCAATGAAAAATGTGAAGTCACAAGCAATTCTTCTGCTGCGTCTGTGAACTGGTTTCACGTGCCAACATTCCAGTAATGTTTAAATGAAGCACATGCAATAAACTGTTGACTTAAATAAGGTGTCCCCTTCTTCACCCTCTGAAGCTTATATGGGGTCTAGCTCTCACCTTAGCCATTGCTGGCTATTTTTCTAATGCACAACCTTTGCCACATCATGGTCCAGATATTGTAGCCCGTCTCTGTGCTTGCTGCCATTTGGCAACATGATTATGAGATATAAAAATAAAGATACATTCTTCTATCATGTTCAGTACAAGAGATGTGTGATCTCATGACCATTGAAGAGATGATCAGGAGTGAACTTGCAACAAACCTTAGACTTATCATCACACTATGTAGAGTAAGAGCACTGCACTGCAAACCCTGGATGCAGACATGATGGAGCTGATGGTGTCGCAATGTCCATGTCAACGATAAGGATACCCTGGAGACTAGGAAAATAGCAGATAAACGGCTAACAGAAGCTGGCCCATGCAGCTCCAATAGTACACAAGGACAGAGTAAACCTTACACAGCGTGAATAGCAGTATATCTATTTGAGGCACTGAATCTGATATGCTGAAGCCCAATGCAGGTGCAATCAGAGGCAACAGATCTGGATAGTGAAAAATTGAGTGGTTGCCTTGATGCAGTTTGGCAGCCATGTTGCAATGGGATGACACGTAGAGATCGAATGCAATCGTTTTGATCTTGTTGGTATCATCAACTGGACATGCAATAGCATCACCTATCATTGTATTCTGAGAACATGCACATTAAGGAGCGTCTGTCTCATGTTGGAGGTGCCTAGATGTTGAGTAATCATTGTTGCCTCAACTCACGGGTTCAGTGTGTTCAGTAGTGCCTTCTAAGATAGCCCATTTAACACTGGAGCGGAAGGTTTGATAGACTCACTAGGACAGGAAAGAAGAGGAACAGAACCCTGGTACGGTGTCTTGAGGGTTAAGGTGAAGCATAGGCGGTGACAGGTAAATATATCAGATTCTGTGCCTAGTGCTACGTTCAACAAGTAAAAACCTGGCGTCGTGCACCAAGGCCTCTTTCTGCTTTTAGTGTCAACGAGAATTGGCATCCATTTAGCACTAGGAGTGTGTTGAGGCAGCTGGTAGAATGGTTGAATCCTTGTGCCAAGGGTTCCTCCCCATTCATCCTGGAGCCACCCAGCAGAGCCCTAACAACACACTTGACATGTAGGCTCACTAAGCGCCAGATGTACTTCAGATTACAACTTTAAAGGCAAGAGCAGAAGGGAGATGAGAGGGTAGTGTTGTCGATGCCGCAAGACGCTTTCAGACAGAGCTTCTTCAGAAACCAGGAAGGATGTCTTCCTTACAAAGACCTCTTATGTAAACAGCACCAAGAGGATTTTTTTCAGCACTCGAGACGCTAGAGGTGCAGTCAGCGCAAGGTGAAGACTTACCATAGTGTCTGCCAGCGCTACCCAATGCGTGTTACTGACAGGTGGGCGGGATGTGAAATTGGCATCGGCCCACTGAAATTGAAAAAGTAAAGTAGCCTGACAGTTTAATCATGTGCTTCAAATGTTACCCAGCGATGAGCCTGCCAGATAGGATTGTATTCGTTTTTTACATGCTGCTGTATTCAAAATTGAGATTTTTTTCCTTTACTGTGTGAACAAATAATAATACATTTAGAGCCTGATGCACAAAGATTACGGGGCATATTATCAAAGGGGTTTATCTCCGCTTTTTTGGCTTTAAAAGACAAGAAAGCGGAGATGAAATTATCTCCCTATTACCTAGCTGTCGCTAACACCAGTTCGCGACAGCTAGTAGGAGATAGCGACCATCTTGGGCCCCACTTTGCATGTCGGTGATATTTATCACTAATGACATGCAAAGTGGGCGTGCCAAGATGTTAGCGACTGGAAACAGTCGCTAACATCGCTATCTCCTATTACCAACTTTTGGAGATATTCGCGCTTAGCGCGAATATCTCCAAAAGCTAACACCTGCCCTGAGCAATTCTTAGCCATGTTATCCAATGGGAGGTGAATAACATGGCTAAGAGCATTAGCTCGGTAATGCATGAATATCGCTGACTTTTCAGCGATATTCATGCATTGCAGACGATTTTTATCGCATTTGCGATAAACCTTGGTAATACCAAGGTTTATTTGCGATAAAAATCGCCGCAGCTCAGCGGTACATTTTTGTCTCTAACCAAGCAATAGCGATAACTATCGCTATTGCTTGGTAATATGCCACTGGATTCGTAAAAAAGTGGTCACAAATTGCGTACCAATGTTTTTCGTATGCAATTTTATTCTGTGAATATATGTACAAACAGGTCCAATCTCAAATTATTGAATTACAGGGGACAGCAGAACAACTTGCCTAATTAATATTCATTAGGTAGGTAACAAAATGTACGGCCCTCAATGATTGGCTACAGGGATATTGAAATGAAATGAAAGTTTTATAAAGCCTGTGTATGCTGAGGCATCTTAGCGCTAGAGCTGTCGTAACCTGAGCAAGGAGGCGAACGGAGGTCAACAGTTGGGCGCGAACAGACAAGTTTTCAGCGTCTTTCTGAAAAGTTGTCTTTTTTTGCCTTCTCAGAGTAAAAGGCTCACTAGACCTCCATGTCTCTGACTGTGTTTCAATATAGTTTTGTTTACTGCAGCCTATTGTCTTAAGGGAAAGGGCTGTGTTTAAAGAAAGTGTTTTTTAAAAGATTCACTGAAAGTTCCACTGGGAGAAGATAATTTTCCCCTTGCAAATCAGTTACCACACCAACCTGAAAGTCAGTTACTGATCAATGGTTTGCCACCTGAATTGTAGTTTCAAACGTTTGATGCACCAGAGAATGAATCACAATTGGAAAATCATGCTCACAACGCATCAGTTCCGAATAGCGATTTGTAATCCAGTTCTAAAACCATTTAGTGATTCTGAAAAGCTTTTCTAAAATAATGAATGTGTTTTGTAAATACAAAAATGCGTTTTAACCATTGCAAACCCTATGATTCAGCAAATCATAGGGTTTGCAACCATTAGTAAGTTTTATACTTCCGGTTCCAAGGTCTATGTCGTAGTAGGAGAGGATAAAAGGATACATTGCTTTATTAGGTTTGCCACGCCCTTTAAAAACAACATTTGAGCGATCGAAAAGAGTTAAAAACTCCCTTTCTGCTCACTTTTTCTAAAGTAGCAGACTCATTTTGTTTGTAATATAAAGTCTAACGAGTTTGCAACTTGAAAAACCAGCCATGCGGTTTTAAGCACAGCGGACCGTTCCCTCCTGTGAGTGGAGGTCCGTTTGCTCATATCCATACTTCTGTCATTGGTGTTGAAAAGAGGCTCACTTGCAACAAAAGTTTGTTGCAGGTTCACACATGGCATCAAATTGGTATTAATAAGCAGGTTTTACAACTACTCACAGCCCCTGGTGGCCCTCCCTGAGGGTACTATTGATTTGCAGAAGAGAACAGAAATTGTGATTTCTCTAAAAAGCGTAGAACATGTTGGCAAAGTTGCGATTATGCACCCCAGACTCACAAGAAAGAGACAGCAGATGCCTAATTCAATGCACCCTTATTCCATTGTCCCTTTGTTTCTCCCAGTATGCAGCCAGTGAACTAGGATGAGTTAAACTGTGACCTCCATCTTGCGGTAGCGGGTGGTGCGCTGTGTCTGTTGTTTGACGCATGGGTTGCAGTTGTCTGCATTTTAAGCTACGGTTCAGGCTAGGCTCTAGCAGGAATGATTGCCTTGCAGGTTATTTGTCCTTCTCTGCCCAAAGCCTTTCAGATACAGATCTTGTTCATACTTTGACTTTTAAACTAAGTCCCTGTCTGGATCAATGGCACTTTAACTACAGTTTTGCCAGACTTTATTATTTTCCTTTGGGAATGTATTTTTTAGGGCTTTAAAGATTATTCTTCTGCAAAAGGGTTGGAGTTTGGGCTTCAACATTTTGTTGTTTCTTTCCTTTTCATTGAAGTTTATTCGTGCTCATGAGTCCGCGCGACTGCATGTCAAGCACGTCCCAGTGTCTCGTGGTACTGTTGGATTGCAGCCGTCCCCTGTACTCTGAGGGGGCGTGTCTGGGTGAAAGGGCATCTGCTGAAAGAGAGGGATCGCTGCATGGGTCACTTCATTAGGCCCACCCATCGTGTCCTGCTGCTCCTATTCCACACTGTGTGTTCTCGGATCACTAAGCCAGAATTGTCATTGTATTCTGACCAAACCATGCCATGATGTCAAACAGGGCGCGCCTGCTCCCATTAGCATCATCCTGGTTACACACAATAATATGGAGGAGCATAAAAAGAGTCCTTGCTTTTTTTCTGGAACCTCCTGCATCTCTCTGCCTTTACTTTACTGACTTCATAGCCGCCATCTTCTTTGGTCAAGGTCAAGCATCCAGTCAGGCTTTTCCCCGCCTTTTGTGTCCTCAATTTAAGAATATATCTACTAATTTCCTTTCCCAGAAACGGTCTGCGGTCACTATAGGAGCACACCTCTATAACGAGCATGACTCTGAGGGCATGCACGAGTCACGCCCCTGGAACAGAGACCCCCATCGTATTGCTGATGCTAAGAAAACTACTCCTGCAACATGGATGTGGGGGTGGCGTAGCGAGGGCCAGAGCCATGTTTGAAGCAGTGGTGCAGCCCAGCTTCTTTTGTTTGATGACTCAGTAGCCAGTGCACTAGACCCCCAATCTTCCATTAGTAAAGGCCTTGATATCGGGGCTCAGCAGATAAACAACATATTACCCCTATTTTGATGAAATTTGTGGAAAATGAAATGAGTTAAAGAAAAAAAACAATATTAATGAATTCCTGGGAACCAAGCGTTAGTTTCTCCCAATAATATTTCTCATCAATAATTTTGCTGCAAATGTTTCGATGATATTATCAATGATGTGATAAAAAATATTATGAGTGATGTACTATGTGTGGTAATTAGCAGTACATGGCTAGGGCGTGAGTAATAGTTACCTTAGGGCACGAGTTATAGTTACTTGAGATAACTCTAATTATAACTGGTGAATTTCTGTGGTTTCTAGAGTTTAAAACATTATGTTGTTACTGAACATTTCACCTAACTATTTCGCTACTTTAACCTTTAATTTTTTCTGTGAATTTCCAGTTTTTTTTAACATAAAGTAATATTGAATTACAATATGTAATTTCAACTGCAGACCACTCATGGCCTCTGGCTGTGTGCTGCGGAAGATGTCTGCAGCTAACTCCATGCTGCGTAGGGGGGGATTGGCCAAAAGGCCAGGCCCTGTGGACAACCCCCCAAAGGCAGTCAACCTCTCACTGCACATTGCCTTCAGCCGTGCACAGGGGGTGGTGGGCCTCATGCCCTTGCAACCTCATTCTCCAGGGCCCAGCATGATATTTAGGCGGAGGAGGAGGGCATTCACTTCACCTCACCAGGCCGGTTTTAGCTCTAAAGACTAAATCCTATGGGACCATGAGACATTTTTAGGAGGAGGGGGCACCCCATTCCCCAAGGCCTGGCATTTGATGGGGGGTGGCACACAACGACCCTCCCCAGGTCGCTATGGGCCCTGGGGAAACCATCACGCCGGTTTTAATGTTAAGGGGAGACGGCATGCGCCCCCACTTCCTCAGCCAATTTCAGTTTGAAACCTCTGGTTCATGGGTGTGGGCACCCTGGGACATAGCTGCTGAGCAGGTCCCGGGGATGGCCTCCGCAGGGCCATTAAACGCTCAGCGAGGGAGGCCGCGCGTCCCCCTCCCTTTTTCTAGAGTTCCTGGCCCATAGAGCAGGGATCTCCAACCTTTTCTGTAACAAGAGCTACTTATTTTCTATGGAAATCTTCCTGAGGTAGTAATATTATTAGAGATGTAATAGTTACCACATCAGACAAGACTACATTAGTGGCTCCCATATGTGAAGATAACCAGCAGTGATCCCTTCAGTGCATCAGGCACATGTTCCTAGCAGTATCTTAAAAATGCTTTATTAACGTGGAGTGCCTCTTCAGGGTTAATATTTAACAGCCAGAGGTTCAATGCCCCTGGCACCAAGTTAATAATATTGGTAAAAAATCTCACCAACACCGTTTAATTTTTTTTCACTCAAATAACAGCTTTAAATATATTTTGAGAAACTCAACCATTTTCTTCCATACATCAGCTTATGAGCTCTATAAAATACACACATTTTCATCTCAAATATGGGCTTTTCAATTGTGCTATACTTATATAATTCAACCAAGCACACATTTCTAATTCAGTAGGTTAGGCTGCACACAAAAGACCCACTTGCAGGTAGCTAGAGCGCTAACAGTAGCTCATGAGCTACTCATGGAAGAAGCCTGCTCTAGAGGGTCAAGGAGGGGTGCTGCATTGCCTCCCTTCCCTTAAATCACATGGCCAGGCCCCAGGGGATGGGGTCCCCAGGGCACAAATCAGCTCGGGGAGGGAGGACTCCGTACCTTCCTCCAGGTTTTCTAATACGGCCGGGTCCCCGGGCAGAAGTCAGCCGGTGGTCCACGTGATTCCTCCCACTTTACAAATATGGCCGGGCCCCATGGGATGAGGTCCGCTGGCCCGAAATCGTCCCGGGGAGGGGGACTGCGTGCACTCATCCCCCTTTACAATGTTGCCAGGCCCCAAGGAATGGGGTCCCTGGGACCAAAAATGTTCCAGGGATGGGCCCTACGTACACCTCTTCCCCAGAAAATAGAGCCAGAACCCGGTGGATGGGAACCCCAGGGCCAAAATCAGCCTGGGAGGGGGGCTGTTCGTGCCCCCTCACCTAAAATATAAACATGTGTTCCTCCTCAGGAATTGGCCTATCCAGGGAGCTTATAAAAAATCCCCGGAGACCGAGCTTGTTTTTAAAAAAATTAATTTTTCTCCAGACTCTTGGACCCTCTGTGAATTTGATTTTAAAAAAACGTTTTTTTCCTGAGGCAGGGGTCAGTGTATTCCTACCCTGCCCCCTTTTGCCCTTTTAAAAAAAATCTTAGGACTCAGGGCCAAGTGCCGATTCCTAAGATGGCTGCTACCACTTCCTGTTTTAGGTGGTGACAGCCAATCAGATCCCAGTTTGAGATCAGTTGAGATCCACGGAGCCTCTGCGACCCTAGATATGCAGAGTTTTTGAGCATTAATTGCTAAAAAAATTAAAGAACGGATTTACACCAAGACACACAAAGATTTCTTTCTGGACCTCGACCTAGCTTTCTGCCAAATTAAGTGTAAACCAATTTAGCTGCTTAGGCTGTAGCTATGTCTAAAGATCCTGTGGGGAAATGATTGGTAAAAACATGTTTAGGACCCCCTTTTTTTCTCAGGATCTCTTGACGGATCACCCGAAACTTTCCATGGGCAAACTAAGCGAAAAAGAGCATTTTTGGGGAAAGTTTAGTGGAGATTTTTCAAACCGCATCAAAGTTAATAGCAATACAAAAATGCGTTTCTTAAGGAAACATGATCCTAACTATAACTACCCAGTGGGTGATGTGTATGTGTATTGTGTGTATCTATATCTATATCTATATCTATATCGATATATATATATATATATATATATATATATATATATATATATATATATATAATTACATATATTTATACACGGATGTATGACGTTACATTACGACGCGTACTTTGACAACGCGCACCGTTACAACGCTACTTTTACAACGCAAGTCGGGGGGCGCTGGATAGTAAATAGTTTTATTTACTATTCCAACTCCAGTCCCCGTGGACTCTAGGGAAGGAGTTGCATAGTAAATAAACTATTTACTATCCTGGAGCGCCCCCCGGCGCAAGTCGTTGTAACGACTTGCGTTGTAAAAGTAGCGTGGTAACAGTACCGCATTGTTAAAGTTTCGTCGTAAAGGATGTTCCCCTTTATACACACACATACATACCTACATACATATACATACGCAAAAGATGATTTAAACACAATGTTCAACACAACCATGCTGTAATACTATGTGTGCTGTGAATTTCTAATGTTTTTGCATTCCTGTCCTTCATGAAATCGGAAGTGCACTACAGCTCGATGACGGCATTCTTGAACACCTGTATGTTTAAAGGTTTGTTGATGATTGGAAGGATACGTTTCATCAGTCTGTTGCCTGTTGCTGAAAGGCTAGTGACTGTTTTGGTTGGCAAGGAGAAAGTAGGATGCCGCATCTCTCAACCCAGTCACACTGTCATCTCCTCTTTCCAAAGGGGGGCCCATTTCGCATTTCTGCGTCGCTCATGTGGAAACCGCTCACTTTAGTATGTTTCCAGCCAGATCAGGGAGATGATTATGCAACCAAGGGTTACAGTAGCTGCCAAGATCGGTATCAAATAATAAATTATCCACACCAAACATGAATGGCCTCTTGCGTGCACTTGCGCCTGGCCTCGCACGGAGTCCTCGCGTACAGTAGGAGAACTGTAAACACGCGCCCCGGGGCTGACTGACTGGCTGCAGGAAGCAGGTGAGTCATAAATAACACGCATTTCACCTGTCTTCGGGCCCAGGTGTCCGGGTTAATGAGCCTTTGGCTTTTAAAGTTCACCTTTGGTTTAAAATAAATGGCGCCAATTGATCAGATGCGGATAAGTGAGTCGGGAACGTGCTGCGTCAAGCAACTGCGTGCAGCCGCCATCTGCCTTGACATCCGTCACAGAGCGTTGTGAGGGGGAGAAGAAACGGGGTACGTCATGCCACATTCCGATCGAGTGCTGATTGGTGGCATGTGATTTGTATTTTCTATTTTGGATTTGTCATAACTGTAATCTTCCTTTGCGGACGAATCCAAGCAGCCACTTCAATTATTTAACCTGTTGGTGAAACATTGCTTTGGAATATATTGCAAAACATTGATCAAAGCCAGTTTTCTAAAAGACATCGTAATAAATTGCTACCAATTAAATATATAAAAAAAATATCCATAAAAAATGGCTGACAGCACTAGATCTAGAAGGTCACAGTGGTGCCAGCTCGCGCCATTAAAAACACATTGTATTGATTATCAGAATGGGATAAAAATATCAATGCAGGAGGCAAAATTGTTCCGACTGTTTGTTTTCTAAATCCAAAACAGAATACAATATCGATTATGTGGCAATTCGGGCAATATATACAGTGAGAGAGAAACTCAGTCTGAGGCAATATACACTGTTTATTGCTTCACCACAAAAATCCGTGCAAGGATTTTCGGCGCGGCAGGCAAGATTGTATTTTAGCTGCCGGAGTTCTCCATCACCACTGAAAAGTAGCAGATTCAGGGTTTTTGCTCAGTGATATAGTGTGACCACAAGGTGGCACTCTATAGCTGCTGGTTTACCTCACCTAAAGGGAACTCAGCACACCCTGCCACCGTAAATGGAGGCGCAATCAGAAGTTGTGGCTGTCAGTGCTTAATTTGTAAAAAATAAATAAGTGCCAGGGCTCCGGTCAAGAGGCCACTGCAGCTTGTACCACCCATTGCCCCTGCCATGCTGCAAATGATAGTAACAACACACGTGCTAACCATCCCACTCCTAAAAGTGCTGTAATTCTATCTATAGCAGGCCCCCAAAGTTATAAGATTGGCTTGGTCAGCAGGTTATAGTATTTTCAATATATATTGAATGAACAATTAACTGTGCTGCTGAGGTCTCCTCTAAATTAGACAGACAGCACCACCTTGTGGCAGACTGTCACAAGCGCAGGTGCTGACAATTAAGTGCGTTGCTGAGCACCAGAAACCACTGGCTCAAATTAAGAACTGTGTACACTGTCACACAGGAGCTCCTACTTGAAGATTTAGCAGTTGTAAGTAAGACCTGAGCCTGCTGCGCCTCATGTTGCTTCAAGTGTCAATGTGTCCAGCAGAAGACACTCACAACCAACCACTGACACAATTGCTCTATTGGTAGTGGTTATTTTTACTGGGAAAGCTCAGAGAGTAACAAAGACGAAAAGGGTGCGAATACCCCAAAAAATATGGCGAGCAAAAAATAGAGGGGATACGTACACTGTATTCCTTCATTTCTACAGTTGTAGCCAGTGAAGCTTGTCTGGTCGCTTAAGAGCTCTTAACTACACTATAACATGACACGATGAAGTGAGTCTGTCATTTGTTACCCTCAATTGTCTTCATGCAGCTGAAATTCTTTAAAGCTGCTTGCAAAGGTTTCACTCCCATAACATGGGATCCACTTCCCTAAAATAAGGATACCACACCTCATATATCAGTTATTGCGCTTTCCACAGATCTCCCAATTGTTTTCAGGATTCACAAAATGCCATGGGTTTTTACACCTCGGAAATCTACACACGTGAATTACAGATAATGCATAGAAGTAAGTATCGTATATATGTACAGTTGGACATTTTCAATGTTTTTTTCTCCAAATGGAAAACATATTTTCTATTTAAAGAAACATTTACTCCCATGTCCACTAAAAATATGGAGTTATGTTGCACAATTTCCTCCCTGTATGAAGACATATTCCAACCATTTCGCAATAAAATTTACAGCGGCATAATGGGTGGGAAATTTACTCTAAATGTTTGTGTGAAAACTCATAACTTATGAGTTTGGTTTTCCCAAACATTCCAATAGCCACTACCCTCTAAACGCCCATTTTCCTACCACTTAGTTGAGTTTGCAACTTAGATATTTTAGTCAACCTAGTAATAAGTGGGAAGTGCAAACTGACTTTCAAACGTTTAATAATGGGAAACTCACATTAGAATTTCTAAGTCGCTTATGACTTAAAAAAGGTCATTGGTTTGTACTTTCGAGGCTTCGGAGGGTACATTACTTTTCATGACATTGCTCATGGCGTCACGATATTTCCTACTAATTGACCTTGTAGTTGGAATGGACTCTCTAGTAACTGCGCTTTCAATCCATGTACTCTACAGCTTTGCTTGTGCAGCTACGCTGTTCCACCTATAGTGGCTTTCAGTTGTGCTCTGTCTTAGGCAGGCCTAAATATTACTATTACGTATATGCTTTCTCCTCCTCCTTATTATTTTCATTTAATTTCTTGCTGTTCGCATTGACTATATAATTGTGTCACTTTTATTTCACTCCATTTTTGTCATTCATTATCGTTCTTATATCTGGCATAAGCTTTCAATATCTCTTTTTGGCTTATGTTTTTGGTCTTGCTAGAGACAGATTTAGCTCTCTTGCCAGCCTCATTTAATAAAACATTAAATCATATATACATTCATACATAGAGGGGGTTTGGGTAGCCCTCTTCATCCATTGGTCTGTTTACCTGTCATTCATTCTTTGCTTACGCCTACCATAGCATACAGCCTGAGGCAATGGGTCAGCCCACTTCAGCCAATAGCTTATTTCCCATTGACAGGCATTTTGCTTGGTCGCATGTCCACATCCGACTAAAAAAAAGTGCAATTCAATGTGTCGGGTGATGTGGCAATAATGTTCCCTTTATTTTATTTTTTCATCTTCCTTGAAAGTTTCAATTATGTCTTCGGGTTATAGAAATTCAAAGTCAACACTTCCGTTTTTTTGGCACTACTAACAATCATTTTCCTACGGTGTGAGTTAAAAGTGAAAAGGGATTCTACGACTGTTTTAAGTACACCTGCCTACTAGGAAGCATACATACTCCTATATTAAAATTATACATGTAAGGTCATTTTTTGCATTTAAATATTTTGTTACAGGAGGGGGGGCAAGATGGCCAAGATGGCCGCTGAGGGTTTCAGCGAGTAAGTCGCATTCTTCACTTCTCCCTACCGCCGGTAATAGATGGATCAATGGTGGTGCCTGGCTTGAAGAGGATTGCTTTTGGTTACTTTGCACCGTGTCAGTGTGACAACTACCCCAGAAAAGGTACATTCCCTGTCGGAGAAATAAATTCGACTAAACGGGCAGTTTGGATTCTCTGGAAGAAATTATCGGAGGCTACCAGGCTGATTTTGAGATCCTGGTTTAGAATGCCGCCCCGACTGCAGCGTGTCAATGAGACTAAGGATAACAGAGACGGAAAAGATGGTAAAAGCGGAAAGCCTCCTGAGACAGATGTTACAAAAGGGCAAACATCTAAAGATAAATGTAGGATGGATACAAAGACATCATTAACTGTCGCCCAGAAGAGTGGGACTAGTATTAAGAAATCGACTGTTAAAAAAACGGGCTCAGACAACATGGCTTCAGCGAAGGAGTCAGGAAATGCTAGTAAACAAAAACCAAGAGAAAACGCGATGCGCCAGCCCTCAGTCACGGAGAGTTTTTCGATTGTACCTGTGAGTTCTAGCAGCGTCAAGATGGGGTGTAAAACTGACAGCCTCCCGGAACCCGCTGTTATAGTTGCTGGTGGAAAAGCAAGGACTGAGGATGGCGTCTACAACGCGGTACCGGGAGAGAAAGCAGGAGCGGGAGCCGGCGCCAGCGCTGGTGTGGAGGTTGCTAGGCAACTTGGAAGACCCGATGCGGGGAAGCCGGCTGAGGTAATGCCTGCTGCCGCTGATACCGCTGATGCCGTGGACGTTGCTGGAAAGCTGATCGAAGGAGTGCATGGAGTCACTCCAGGTGTGAATACAGCTAAGGCAGCTAATGGCTTAGAGCGGTTATTGGAATCTAACCGAGCAGGACAACAAAGTACAGTGAGTAAAGACCTTGGGGGATTGATAGATAACCGAGCTCTGTGTGCACAATTGCCAGATGAGGGGAATTTTGAACTACAAGCTACTGTTTCAGCTTCAGGATTGGTGACAGAATTAGACATTCAGCCAGAGACTCGAGAGCAAATGGTGATTAATGAAGGAGTGGAAGGCTTGGAAAAAACAAGGCCTGACACTTTAACATGGGCAGAGGATATGGATCTAAATATGGAAAGTGGGGGGTTTAAATCAGGAGGTGAATCCTCTACTTCTAACTCTGTCGATTTGCCTATCATTAATGAAGCGGCGTCAGCAGAAAAGTTCTACTCAGTGGAAGAAGATTCTCAGTCACAGTCACTACTTTCAGGAGAGAATAGTTCTGACGAGTCAACTGGGATAGACTCAGGTAGTAGCTCTCCAGCTCAGAAATTCACACAGAAAAAACGACTATCTAAAAGAAAACCCTCTTCAGCAAGTAGTACTACTGATCCTACTAAAAAGCTAGCTTGGGACTACTCTACCACTACGTTTTCTTTTTTAGAACAGGATAGCCCTGCTACAATGATTGGGGATCAAGGTTTTCGCAGCCTTCACAACCCCCGGTCACATTGGATTTATTGTTTAACACTTTGAAGTTAATGCAGTCTGAGGCTAGAGGGGAAAGTAGGAGGGCAAGGCATGAATCAAGGAAGGTACAGAACAAACTTAGGAAAATAAGTCAAAGACAAGATGAGATGGTTGAAAGGGTGGCCCACGTGGAGGAAAGAACTGGGAAGGTAGAGGACGACCTGAGAGGGCTGAAAATGTATAAAGAGGAACATTAGAAGGTGGCTGAAGATGTAAACTGGAAACTGGAGGACTTTGAGAATAGGCAGCGTCGTAATAACATCAGATTGCTAGGAATAGAAGAAGGACTGGAAGGATGGGACACTAGAATGTTTGTTGTGAATTTATTAAAAGGTGCTTTTCCAGAACTAACAACGTGGCAATGGGAATATGAAATTCAAAGAGCCCACCGTTTTCCATTTTACAAAAGGGGTCAGGATGGAGCCCAAGGGGGGAAACCAAGGGCAATTTTGATCTTTGTAGGGAATTTTCTTTTGCGTCAGATGATACTGGATAAGGCTAAACCTGAGTCCAGACGCACATTTCATAATGTTATGTTTTTTGCAAGGCCTGACTTTTGCCATGCTACAGTAGAGCGTAGATGGAGGTTGAGGCAGTTGATACCGATTATCTAGGCCCTGGGCTCAGAAGCTTATTTGCTATACCCTGCTAAACTGAAAATAGTAACCAAAAGCCAGGTTAAGTTTTTTTTCTCTGAGATTAAAGCAAAGGCTTACATGACGGAAGTACTGGGGCACAAGGAGTGATAATTAAATTAATTGTGATGGTATTTGGTATGAAGCTGGGGAGGAGTGGCGACTGCTGCTTCCCTGGCGATCACATATAGGTCATGAGTGACCTATTTGCCTGTAGGGGAGGGTGGGGGAGGGGTAGCTTAGGGTGGGTCAGGGGGGGACAGAAAGGGGGAGGGGAGAAAATGGTACACATCATACGCACAGAGATACAGTGAGAGACAAGCTCAGTTCTTAAGCAAAAGGTGGAACAAGGAAATAAAGAAAGAAAAAGGAAACTGGAAAGGGAAGATGGTTTTGACGTTTGAGGTTTTTTAATGACTTGTCGAATTATATCAATGAATGTTTGTGGTCTTAATGACCTTCAGAAGAGACTACGTGTCTCTGCTTTTTGTAAGGCATTATATCCAGATTTGATTTGTCTGCAGGAGACTCATGTTGAGGGAGGTAAGGGTTTTCTGCTGGAGCAATTGGGTTTTGAAGTATTGGCATACACTAAACAAGCCTCAAAAACACGGGGAGTTGCAATTTTGGGTAGGGGGAGAGAATGTACGGTGATCAGGAGTAAAGTAGACACATGGGGAAGGTGGGTCATCGTGGAAGTAGTGTTTAGAGGAGCTAGATTTACTCTAGTTTCTGTGTATGGCTCAACGTGTGATGAGCCAGATATATTTCAATTTCTGGATCAGGAGTTGACGACTTGGGTGGAACCCATTGTTTGCTGTGGGGATTTCAACATCAATCGCCCTGCTAGTGTTGAGCTACAAAGGGATCATGGCTATACTGGGCGTAAGAAAAGGGTGCATGGGGCTATAGTAGATTTGGCTGAGCATAATGCTCTATCAGATGTATGGGCTAATTTACACCCAATGAGTGATGGTGATACCTTTTTTTCTGCACCATATAGAATCACTGTTAGGCTAGATTATTTCTTAATCTCTAATGTTTTGCTCTCAAATGTACGTATTAGAAAGTTACCACTCCTGATGTCGGATCATAACCCACTGCTATTGACATTGAATCTTAACTGCATTGTAAGGAAAACATATAAATGGACATTTGAGAGGGCTTTGTTAAAAGATGAGAATTATTGTAAGCACATGGAGAAATGGATAACCGAGTTCTGGCTTAATAACAAGGGTAGTGCCAGCAGTGGCAACATTTGGGATGCCTTTAAAGCAGGAATAAGAGGTGAGACAATTAGCTTTACAACATTTAGACAGAAGAGTGAAAGAGAGAGGACGGAACAACAAATGAACTCACTCCTGGCTGCAGAGGCAGAACTTAGTAGACTAATTATATGTGGGAGCCCATTGGATCAAAAAATCTTGGAAATAATGATGTTAAAGAGTGAAATTGCTGAAAGAGTTACTAGCAAAACGGCTGCAAATTATCTTGCAAAAAAGGAACAGGTGTTTGAGTATAGTGAAAGGGTGGGACATATTCTCGCTGTTAGAACCAGACAAAAAGTTAATGCTGGGGATATTAAAAACATGGTAGATAATTCAGGAAATGTGATTTTAGACTCGGAAGGTATAAGGAATGAATTCTGGAAATACTATACGGATTTGTATGATTCTGAAGCTAGGGTGGGCAGAGATGAAATAAGAGATTATTTGGAAAATATTCAACCAGATGTATTGGAACTGGAAGATCAGATTAAGTTGGACTCTGTTATAACGTTAGATGAAGTGACGACAGCCTTATCAGAACTCCCATCCTCTAAGGCCGCAGGACCGGACCTTATTCCGATTGAATTTTATAAAACTTTTTATTCAATTATAAGATTGGAGTTACTGGATACCCTTGTACAAGCACAGAGGGAAGTGTCAGTCCCAGAGTCATGGGGGGGCACTGAAATTATAGTTATTCTAAAGAAAGGTAAGCCAGCTACAGCCCCAGGGTCATATAGACCAATCGCTCTAATGAATGCGGATGTGAAACTGTACTCTAAAATATTGGCAACAAGGCTGTCCACTGTTATAGATAAATTAGTTTCTCCAGATCAGCATGGATTTATCCCCGGAAAGGGCACTATAACACATGTTAGAACAGTGATTACCTGCTTTGATGCCATGGAGGTTGCCGGCGGCCCTGTAGCAGCCTTATTCCTCGACGCCGAGAAGGCTTTTGACAGGGTCGCATGGGATTATCTGTGGGAAATAATGAAATCGTATGGCTTTGGTGATAATTATATTAGGGCAATCCAGGTACTATATAAGGCACCAACAGCTAGAATTAAGGTAAATCGAGACCTAACCGCGATTGTACAAATTAAAAGAGGTACTAGACAGGGCTGCCCTAGTTCCCCTCTCCTTTTTGCACTGTATATGGACCCGTATCTGCGCTATTTGAAACTTAATCCTAATATCCCTCCTCTTTATTCAAATGGATTAGAGGTTAACGTATTAGCGTATGCAGATGACTTTGCTATAATCACCACAGATCCATCTAAAGCAATGGGTGAGATCGAGTTGGAGGCTAGTAAATTTGGCAGAATATCTGGGTACAAATTAAACAGTGCAAAAACACAGATTATAAAAAATGCAAGGGTTCAATGTAATGATACACGGGTGGTCTCAGCAGCAGTGTATCTAGGAGTTGAGATTTCACCTAATCTGGATACCGTGGTAGAGCGGAATATTTCCCCTCTAATGAGGAGAGTAAGTTTAGAATTGGGCACAATAAACAACCTTAGGCTTACGTTAGTTGGTCGTACAAATGTAATAAAAATGCTTATGCTCCCCAAATTTCTTTATTTTTTTCGCACCATTCCTCTATTGTTTGAATCAATCTGGTTCAATAAGCTGGAATCAATTTTAAATAAATGTATATGGTCATATGGGAAGACCAGAAGGGCCTACAAGTTTATGACTTTGCCGAGCGCTAGCGGAGGTTGGGGGGTTCCGGACTTTAGATTATATTATTTGGCCTCTGTACTGCAATTCACCCAGGGTTTGATGGGTGCAAGTGAATTAGATATGAATGTTAAATCCTTTTCAACAATGGTATATTCTCTTGTAATGGGGGCAGATACTGCAAATGCTTTTCTAAATTGTGCTGATTTCTCTTACTACAAACGTACACGTTTTAAAACAGTTAAGGCTGCATATAACACCTGGATAGCGGTAGCAAAAAAATGCGGATTGGGTAGATATAATAGGTATACTAGAATATATAGGAATAAAACACTACCATCTTTAATCTTCTCTGATTCTATAATGGCAGAATGGGACATGAAAGGTATCAAAAAAATAGGAGACCTGCTGGGGCTAGACGGAAACATTTTACAATTTTCAGATTTGATGTCAAAATACAATATAACAAGAAATAGTTTTTTTAAGTATTTGCAGATTAGGAGTTTTTTTTGTAAGAAAAAAGGAGGAGAAGGCGGATTTGGGAAAAATAACCTTATGGAATCTATAGAACAAGGTGGAGAGTGTTCTATACGTTACTTTTATGCTAGCTTGGCAGAATTAAAAAAAGATGATACTGGGAAATTCGGGGACAAATGGGCAGGGAAATTAGGGACGCAGAGTCAGTGTTTCTTGGATTCACTGGATTTAGGATGTTCTGTTCTGTGTTCTGCCTCGCTTCAATCTCAACATTTTAAAACTTTATATCAACTTTATCATACACCGGATCGAATTGCACATTGGGGTGCGACTACAGGGACTACCTGTTTTCGTTGCAGTGCACCGGCAGCAGATAGTATTCACATTTTCGCACTTTGTCCACAATTAAATAATTTACGGAAGGGAATTGAAGAATTTATGTGTCACACATTTGGTTTAAATGTGATTCTAACACCAACTGTAATTATGTTAGGGGTTAGGGGATTTAGTGGTGACAATATTGAATTTTTATTTTTAGCAATGGCAGTGTATAGGTTATTAATTGCTAGAGCGTGGCTGGATCCTCTCCCTCCTACAACACAACAATGGATTGCTTTATTATTAGGGACATTTAACCTTGAAAAGGGTATATATGCTAGGAATGGTAAAAGAGTAAGAAGACTGGGTATGAAAATATGGGAACCTGTCTATCACTGGAAAGAGAGATTAAGTGCAAGTCATGGTTAATAATATCTTGTTTCTCTACATTTATATGTTCTTTTTTTCTTGTAATTATAAGTAGCGGGAAAGATTTGATAAAGGACACACAGTATCTTTTCATAGTAATTCTTTGTTTATTTAATCTTTGTATCAAAATCTCTGTTTATACAATTTGCATTTTCTGTATGTTGTGTGCCAATGAAACAATTTTTTAATAAAAATATTAAAAAAATATATATATATATTTTGTTACAAACATATTGCTAGGTTTAGATGCCATATGTTTTCCTTTTTTTCCTCTATCATTTATGGGGCAAATGTTTGCAAATCATTTTTTTTTAATGACACGATCTTGCAATGGCCAGATCTACTGGCTCTCCAATGCTAGTTAATGTTGACGACGGAGGGACCTCTGCTTGGTGGTCTACGCACATCTGTCATGACACAAACGTATTCATTCTTCTAATCACTGATGGCTTCTGTGCAGGCAGAGCATTATTAAGGTGCCTTACAGCATGTTTATTTCTTCACATTCAGAGTTATGTTTTTTGGACTGGTTTAAAGTCAGTTTCAGCTTTCAACAGACAAATGAAAAACCCCAAAAAGTTTTTTTTTTTAAACATATATACTTTATATACTTGTTCTATTTCTAAGCACAATTGTCTACTAGGGATAAAACGTGCTGCTGTACTTTAATATTATAAAATGGTTAATGTTTTTTAAATTACAATGTGTACTGCAAGCTTATTGCCACAACGTTCAGGCAGCAGCATGTTTTCTTTTTCTTGCTTTTTTTTTTATTTTTGTGGCATATAGCTGCAATAAAAATGTTTAAAAAAACATTAAATCCAGCTTGCCATGATCACACTTATTGGCTTTGTCAGTTGCTTGTCCATAAATTTAATTCACCTGACTCGGTTTGACTTTGTCATTTCATGTTGTTTGCACCTGGAAAGAAGATTTTTCAATATCTTTGGCATTACAACATAATATCAATAAATCCTTTCTAAATCAGCTGCATACAATTAAGTGACATTTTGATCTAAACAATAATAGTGATCTGGGTTTTTCTATGTCCTATAAACTACAGGAGGAAACAAGCTAAAGAAACAGCCCTTCCGCCTGAACTGGGCTTGGATTTCTCTGGACAAAGACTACTATCTGGTTGACGAGGACTCCAAGTTCTTGGAAGTGACCCTCAAGCGGAGGGGCTACCTGGGAGAGACATCCTTCATCAGTGAGTAACAGTTCACATATTTTATATATTTCTTTCTTTCAAGGGCTTTTCAAGGCAGCCATATTCTGCATTCCGACTTCTCTATTGTGATTAGAAAAACACAAACCAAAAAAAATGGATTATGAAGTGGCCCACCGCTTTCATAGGGCCTTTAAAGTGGGGGCTGAAATCAGTCGTTTTCTTCATCCCTCTGCATGAATTAAGTTCACACTTAGCTTTTTGCCTTTACTGAATTATCCCAATAGGACAACAGCCTTGACTGAATTATCCCAATCGGACATGATTACCAGTCAGGTTTTTGGAAACATTTGGGATTATTTCTAAGATCTTGCGCCAGCGCTTGTATGGTACTAAGCGACACAAAGCATTGTATCTTTTCACTTACTATTATAAAAGCCCATTGGCGCAGTCTTAAAGTGTGCTGCACCCTAAGGGCCAGGCGCAATTCTTAATAAATCTAGGCCATTTGTCTCTGGTGGTTCTACCTTCTTGCTTCCAGGTGTCTCAACACATTGATCTTAGCTCACTTAGGGCCAGATGTCCGCACCTTTAGAATCGCGATTTCCAAATAGGATTTTTTTCTTAATTGCTATTTGTTCATTGCTTTTTCTAAATGTATGAAAGTTTTCTTTTTAAATTAGTGATTTGTAGTGGGTTGCAAATCAACTTACCTCATGAATATTAACAGGGCAGGTCGCAATGTGCACCCCACTAGGAAATTCTGCCTTCACAGGGATGGTGAGCTGTTTGCGTCAGCAGACCACCACGTCTGTGATTACTTTATGCTCAGCCAACCACAATCTGCTGTGCATCCCCAAGATTAAAAAGACTAGAACTGGTGGGGCTTCTTCTCTTATATGGTCCTGAAACTATGGAACTAGCAACCGATCATATTAGATGTGTTATATCAGAGAATGCATCAAAGAGCCTTCTGCAGACCCACCTTTTCAAAGAGAACTAATCTCGGCCAGTCCCTCATCCATCTACTCATCTTAGTTGCATCCAACTGTCATCTAGCTCCAGGATGCTCATTTATGGAGCAGCTGTTTTGCACTTTATAAATTCATTTCATTCAATCATTAATTTAAAAAAAAAAAAATGTATGTAGCCGTTTTCCTAAAAAGAAAACGGCACTACTCCGGACCTTAAAGAAAATGGAGTTAATCCGTTCTCCAATAAAGGCAGCATAATGGCGCAACGCACCAGGGAGAAGCGGTGCAAAGCAAAGAGGCTGCCAATGGCATCTTCTCCTGGTGGAATGCTCTTCTTATTACAGGACTTCAAGGCTCTTCTCTTTCACTCCTTGCTCTTAAATTAGATCCCGTCTTTTAAACGCAGCCCTGGTGGTCGATGGGCTCATCAGTTTCTGGGTCATCACCCCCAAAGTAATCTCCCTGTTTCTGCATATAAATGATTTCCTACTTTTAGGAAAGCCTTATAAAGTTTTCTTGTCTCACTCTGATAACCCACATAGGTCTTTCCATCCGAACATTACCTGCTCTATGGATGGAGGAGGCCCGGATACACTGAATAACCCTCCCTGTCCAATAGTTGAGCTTTTATCAATACATTTTGTCTCCTCTTTCCATTAAAAGACAGACCTATTTTTATTGAGTTTTGGCTTCTGTCACAGGAGTCCCTAAAGGATATCTTCTGCGGGTTATACAAACCAGTTGAAAGACTGGCACTTCAGGGGTGACTATTTTGAGATCAGTGTACTCTCTGGGGAATCAAATACTGTTTATATTTGATCAAAGTTGACTGTCTTTATTTATAATGATTTGCCCTGAGTTGATTCCTCGCACTGCTCTGCTGGCTCCTGCTGGCACTGGGAGCGGGTTAGTAGCCACCTCGCCATGCGGCTGTCTTGCTAATTTGTCTCCACTACTGCTTTCAGTCCTATTCGACACCCAGTAAATTCAGGGTATGGAACCATTTGTCCCACAATGGGCATGATTATGAGTAAGGCGGAGACGAAATTCCATGTGGAATTCCGCTCCAGCTGGTAGTGACTGGGCCTGTATTCCCGCATCCATTTTTCTTGGGTGTTGGAACACCAGACACGTTTTTAATGGGTGGTAATTCCACCCAGTAAAATCGCATGAGGCTTCGGCCACAGCAGCAGCAGCACAGCCTCTTCCGTCGTTTTTTTTTCTGGAAGGGAGTAACATTCTACCTTCCCTCCTGCCAGGCATTATCTGTCCCTTCCCTTTACTTCTGCCCACTCCCCCTTCCTTCCTTACCAAGAGAGGGGTCCCTGCATGCATTGAACACCTGCTCAGAGCAGGTGGTAATCCTATGCATTAAACCATATTTCCTTGTGTTTTCATGACCGGACAATCCGGTTCCATATGGTAATTCTCCATTCCATGGGGTTTAACTTGAAATTGCACGATACTCGTGCGATGTTACCAAAAGGTATTATAAATTTCGCATGTACATTTACCACCCAGCCTGTAGCATGCAAGTAGGCCACATCTGACATCGGAATCAATGAAGCGCTGAGTGGTCGTCCGGGCAGTTTCAACAAGAAAGGCACTGATGACTGAGAGGCATAAACCCCTGCACCTCACACCAAGACCTGGCTGGAGGTAGCAAGATAATTACTCAGCTCACATGGTGGGTTTGCAACTGTGCTGATCTATGTGGTGAAGGAGTAGTACCGAGTGCCATGACCAAGAGAGAAACACATGAATATGGTAGACATGGGGCGTGCAAAAACCTGTTCCATATGGAATCCTTATCATAAGGCAAGAAATCCCATGCTTTGCTTTGACACTGGAGCTGCACTGCACAAACTGTCCAGCTATGAGTTATGCACCTAAATCCTATGTGCAGGAAGATGTTGTCATTGATTGAACACTGTTTATTCAGCCCCCATGGCTACACAAAGTTTATGTGCCATGTTGTTTGAGATTCCACAACTCACAATGTCAGTAAAGATCTTGCATCAGTAAAAATGGGGCTGGGAAGACATTCTAAAGCAGCTAAAAGATCAACAAGCGGTGAACTATTTATTGAATAAAATAATTGTGACCAGACAAAATGTATGAAATGTGCTAATACCTTCATGGTATATTTGAGCCATGTGCCCCTTTACACCGCTGAAGGTGGCATGGCATATAAACATGGTAACGGGATTTCTAAAGAATCAGCAGCTTCTTGTAAAGAGAGTCAAGACGTCCACAAGCAGTATGTTACATGTATGTTCATGTGAACAGTACCCTCACTCTAAACCTGGACGGAATTATAGAAGAGCCATGCAACTGATATATGACTCAGGGGTGCATATTGTTCACCAGGTTTTTGGGTTCTGCGGGTAGTTTTGTTGTGTGACTGTGTATTAATAGCGCTCATCGCAAAATTCCAATTGGGAAGGTGGGGGTCACAGAAAGACCGGCCTAATCAATATTAGTTAAACTGATCACTATAAACGACGCTTTGTGATTGGCTAAAAACGCAGAGATGGTGGCCTGCAAGGAACAGCAGACAACCGTTACTATATTTGCATCCCTAAGTGGGAAGCATTGTTGAAAAGCAGCCCAGGTTCCCGAAAGGAAGAGGTGCCGCTTTCATAAAAAGTGTTTCCAAAGTGGGGTCACATCGGGGAGAGCAGGCAGTGATCTCCCGGACCACACCCTGCTCCCCCCTTGACTATTTGACATAATTCCCAAAGGGTGGGGCTGTCCCGATGCGGAGAGCTTCCTCCTAGCAAATAAGGTACCATCTCCTTTGAGGTGTCGGTAGATTTTTCAATCGTTTGTAAACTACCATTGAAGTCCTAAACCATTGATACATTTGATTGCGAATCGCAAATGACAGGGAACGCCACTTTCATTTCCCCTACATTTATGATTTGGAATGAGTCTCAAAGTCGCTTTGCGATTTAGAAAAGGCTTTTATGAATCGCAAAAGGAGTTTCGTGAATAGTACAAGAACACTTTGTGGGCGCAAACACTGTGAAGGCAAAATGCTTCATCTAGCCTTATGCCCCTTGAGAAGTGTGCTATAAGATTTCTACCAATGTCCTGCTAACATTTTATGCAACATACATTAAATTACTAAAATCTAGTGTGAATTTTTTAAGTGGTTTGTGAAGACATGATCAACATCTCCGACGACTGTAGATCTTTTTGCAGAAGAGTCTTGCATTGTCTCAGACAACTAAAAAGTGACGGAGGGATATGCCTGTGGCAATACATGTTAACCACTGGAAGTTTCTCTCGGTTGCATTCCATTCCATTGCTTTTTAGCTCATCTGTTCTATTACAGGACCAGCCAGCTGTATGGAAAACAGTCTTGGCCCTGGCTCGAAGGAGGAGTGCAGCCAAATTGCAAGCAACCTCATAAGCAAATCATCTTTATTAGGCATTAAGGCCCAATTCAGATGAGAAGGCCTTATTTGAATCTAGTGCCCAGAGATCTTAGGACCAAGGACTGGGTATTTACCTGGCACCTAGGGAGACATCCGTTTAGTAGAGTCTCTAATGTTGGCTAATTGGCGTCAATGTAACAAATGGCTGTTGTGCATTCTTTTTGTTTTTTCTGGGAAAAAGTGCATGGAGTCACCAGATTTAGGCCCCAATATTGAATTCCTGATAATTTCGAAAAAATGCACAAAATGTGTTTTTGCAAAACAAGTGTTTTGTTTCCCTGTTACTTACAATAAAAATGTATGTTGATGCAGTTGTTCCTTCCACGTTTCTAAGATGCCAAACGAACACTGGTAGGTTAACTTTATCCTAGAAACAGGCAAACAAACAAGGGCCCGTTTTAAGCACGGGTTTCTCGGGCTGACACCTGACCCGGGGACATGGCCGGCGTCGCTAATGGAGCGTTTATAAATGGCGCCGCAGCGTGAGTGCAGACAGGGTTACGCCGGGTCTGATTTCACACCTTGAAGCTCCCGGGGTCTTTTTGAAGGAAAGCAAGTTATCTCCGAGCCAGGTGAGAGATCTGACCTGATATCAAAGAGTTATTATCCTTGTGCTGGGAAAGGAAAACACTTAATGGCTGTCAAAGCGTGAAGGAAAATGAAAGATCAAATGAGTGTTTGTCAGATGGGTCTGGAGACAAATCTGTCGCCGGAAATGACTTCCGAGAGGATTCCCAGGAAAGCGGGAAGCGTGGTTTGCTTCATCTGCACGCTCATGGCCCATGGACGAGCAAGAGCACCTTGTTCGCTACTAGCTGTGACACATGGACTGTGGGCAGTGCTTTAAATGGGCCGGCACTGTCCAGTACGCAGTACCGGCACTTATTTATTTTAAGAGGGAGAGTAGCAGCACTTCTCAAGAGTGACGTAATACTTTTCATGGAAGAGTACCAGCACTTCTCAGAAACAGGCAGGTTCTCTGGTCCAGAGTACCTGCACTTCTATTTTTCCATTTCAAGCACTGACTGTGGGGGCTTACTGCTAACATTCTGGCCGAATGCCCACATGGTGTAATGTGACGCAAAGTATTGCGTCAAATTACTCACAATTAAATTGATCCATGGGTGCAGTGCAACACTGAGCAGTGCGACGCGAGTGCCCTTCAACGCTTAGTAAATCTGGGCCTATGGGTGCTCACATTTAGTGTAATGGTAGTATGAAGAGGAGCATGATGTGGTGTGCTTCCTCCTTTCATTGCGGGGGTGGGTACTTGTTAGCTCCAATAATTGAATGCAGAAGCCCCAAATTATGCCTTGGGCAAATTTTCCGTTACAATGGCGTGATCTTCCATAATTTAGGTAATGTGCATTACACATGTTACACGAAATTTCTGAAATTACTCTTTAAGGCCTCATTGAATAATTAAATGCCATCCGTGGCAACAACTTAGCGAAAGTGCCCAGGAACAAAACAAACAACCAAAATGCTAATTGCTGCTGTTTGCACCACAGGTGTCTTTTTAAACACAACGTTTGTCCTTCGGTGGAAAATGCATGCAGGAATGCATTTCACGCTAAAATATATAATATGCAGGTTACGCATTTTGTGTAATTATTCATTCATTCACACAATTCTTTCTAAAATTCAGTGCCGGCTGCTTACATTGCAAAGTGGTGAAGGCAGCAGGGAGAGAAATACAATAACAAAAAAGCACGGAAGACAACATTTAAAAAATATAAAATTGTACTTACATGCCACTCCAGAAGCTGCCAACTTGCTCGTCCTTCCCAATTCCTCCACGCCAACAGTCCAGGGCTGGTGCACACTGCCCAGGCTCCCAGATGCCAATCCTGACACGTCTCTTACGGTGAGAATACAATTACCCAGCATGAGATCAGGGCTGGGATTAGTCGGAGTGGACTGGTTTGGCACTCAGACTGTGCCGGTGGACTGTTCTCCACCCAACTGTGTAACACAGCCTGGGTTGGAGAGTCTGAGTGTGCATGTCAGTTTGGCCATCCTAAGACGGCTCCAAACCAACATGCGCACTTAGCAGTGCCCATTACTCCTGTCTGAAGGGAGGATGAACCCACCCCAGCTTGCTCTGGCTCAGTGAAAAATGAAATGATAATAGCACTGTTTTATTATCATATTATTTTTCACGTTTGCCTCTGCTGGCTTTCAGCAGTGGGGCGGTGCGGCTCCGCCGTAACGGAGGAGCCACCACTGCTGAAATTTCTCATAACTAACCAGAAGCGAGTTACACGAATATTATCCAACCACCCTAGGAACAAGGTAAGAAAGAAAGTGAGGTTGAGAGACAGGGAGGGGTAAGAAAGTAATAAAAGAAAAAATCTGGTGTAAATATTTCAGTAAGAAGATAACAAGCATTGGTAAATGTGTTAGGTTTTGCCTATGTGATTAATAATAAACCGCTTTTTGTTGTAAGTTTGAGCCTGCTGAGTAGTTGTACAATATAAGTTACAGAAAGTCTGTTAAAATGTTATGACTTGTTTATGTACAAAAAGGAAATATATAGTGCTGTTACTAATGGTAGAGTGCGGGTAGGTAATAGCAAATTTGTGAAAAATGATATGAAAGAAGGAAATAATAGAATTGATGCAATAGCACTATAGTATGTGTTTCGAGGAGCTCTGACAACTTTTGGGCCAGGTGCCACTGCAACAGCTACAGCATTCAAATCATGATCCTATTACCTGTAGGTAGCTGCAAGTGTGACTTCCTGTTTAGTAGTAAAATATTACAATATTAGGTGTTTAGAGGGGTTCCTAGAGCTTTGGGTCCCGGTGTCACTGGACCTGCTGCACCATTGAAACCGTAACCCTGTTATCTGCAAGATATCTTCACGTGTGACTGCCTGTTTAGTTTTAAAATTTAGAAATAATCTGGGTTTATTGGGGTCACTACAGATTTTTGCCCAGGTGCCACTGCACTTGCTGCACCATTTAAATAAAGCCCCTTTTAACTGCAAGGTAACTGCAATTCAGACTGCCTGTTTAGGAGTCAGATATGGCAATATTATGTGTTAAGAGGTGTTCTGATAACTTTTGGGCCCGGTGCTATTGCACCTGCTGCTCCATACAAATCATGACCCTGTTGTCTGAAATGTAACTGCACTTGTGGCTGCCTGTTTAGTAGTAAAATATAGCATAGCTCTTTAAAAATAATATTAACATACATGTACAATGTTTATACAACATTTAGAATTTGATCATAATGAAAAAAAAATTAAGTTAAAAAATCAATCTGATAATGCCTTCAAAGCTCAAAGAAAGGTACTGAGGCATAAATAGGAAATACCATAAATCTTCTAAGGCTAAAGCATCTGCATTGCACAAGTAAGTAGTAGAAAGCAAGCATTCCAGCATACTATGAAATGAAATGAAATGAAAATAAATGTGTTAAGCGCGGTTGCTGCCCACAGGCGTCCAAGCGCTGAGTTGAAGAAGAGATGAGACGGAACAGGGGAGATTCGGACTAGGAGGGTTTGGCGAACAGTAGTGTTTTCAACTTTTTCCGGAATGAGAGCAGGTCAGGGTTGGACCGAAGTGAGAGGGGGAGAGCATTCCAGAGCTTGGCGGTGTTCAACGAGAACAGCCTGCCCCAGGTCCTGGCTCTCTTCACTCTAGGAACAACTGCCAGGAAAGCCTCCGTAGACCGAAGGTTCCTGTTTGGGTGGTAGGGAATGACAAGGTTGTTGTTAATTGCTGATCCCGTCTTCCAAAAAGCCCGATGTGCAATACACAGCGCCTTAAATGCCACTCTTTGCCTCACTGGCAGCCAGTGCAGACTTTTCAGTCCAGGTCTGGCTGACTGGGTTCGCGGAATCTGGAGTAAGGCACGTGCAGCGCAATTTTGTACCACCTGCAGCTTCCGGAGAGTCATCTCAGGGGCCCCTACGTATAGAGCATTGTTAGAGTCCAGGCGGGACTGGATGAGGCCTTGTACTGCCACTTTTTTGGCCTCTAGAGGCAGAAGTGGGAGGACCTTCCTCAAGGTTCTGAGTAGGCCAAAGCAGGTGGCAGACAACTTAGTGGCCTGGGTGGAGAAGGATAGCTTTTTGTCCAACCATACTCCCAGGCTCTTTACACTTTCCTTGGGGGTGGGAGGAGAGCCCAGACCGCAGGGCCACAAGGAAGTGAAAGGTACTGGCGAGGCTGGACCTAGGAGCATTGTAGCAGGGTTTCCGTTCTCCCACAGAACTGTGCATAGAGATCTAGAACCTCAGTGAGTTAGGATGATCCAAAACTCATCTCAGTATAAGAAATCCCCTTACCTAGCTAGCTACAGTGTCTCATGGATCATTATGAAATGATCCATGTCTTAGACAAACCAGAACATGATCTTTAGAATACCTCAGGAATCGTGGAACACATGAACACTCTTTCGTTATATAATCATTTCAAACCAAAACTGAGAGTCAAAGAACACACGTGCAAGTTTGAAATATTTATTATTCAATGCAAGGTTCTCAAATGCAGTATCTTGTATAATACCAAAATGCATATTATAAAAATCAGAGTTAGCAGCATAGTCACTAATCCATAGTAAGCAAAAGGTGATAGCATGTTACAATGCAAAATCTATAGAAATCTATATCACCTATATTTCGCGCACCCTATTTAGCATATTATTTTATATCTAAGAAGGTCTCATTCGGGTTTTAGCAGGGCGGACCCATACCTTTAAATGTCAGTAGGAGTAGATCACATCAACAGCTACCAGCTCTCTTCATGCGCAGCACCAAGTGTCTACGTTCATTCCCTGTAACTCTATCTTAAACCCGCGTAGAGCCCAAAATGTTGGCATCAACATTATTTGTGTTATGTCTAATGTGGTGCGAGGATCAGGCCTCCCAGCAACCTTGTGTTAGGTTATTCTTAGAGTGTGCAGCTCTCAGTGTCCAGACAGTTGTACCAAGTGTACCAAGCAAAGCTGATAGCATAGTAATAACATATTATTCTCAAATAAATCACATCACCGCTTCTAGGGTGAAAGCGACAACAACAAGTAGGTGTCGTGTGCAAAACTGAAGCCGAAGGAAAAATGGCTGTTTAAACATGTAATACACTCATGCTAACTTAACGCAATATATGTAACGAAGTATCCATATGACACCCCCCCAATGATCCGAGCACCGTCAAACATAAGGGAAAGGCAATACTAAATCAGATACATAAAATGAAAGCAAAGTTCAATAATCTTGAGCTAAAATAAGCTAAAAAAATATGTATGAATGAATATGTATGAATGCCTACAGTGGCCTCAAATATAAAAAGAAAAACAAAACTTTCGAACCAAAAGTTATCCGCCCGGTCTCCAAAATATGAAATGTAGGACCAGGTCACATTAATTCAAATGTCTGTAAGAAAAAACCAAGGCACTTATCCGATATCCAAAGTCATGTGCCACATTAACATTGTTCTCAGCGACATCACATGATTGAACTCTCCATCATCTGAACACAGGTCATCCCTCCAATTCAGCAAGGGGAAAGTCATATTCCATAACAAAGCAATCTTCCCAGGCATCTCACGATTGGACAGTATATGCAAAGTAAGTTGCAACAGCCTCCAGTATGAAATCACTGCCATCATCCGAAAATAGTTCAGCAATCCAATTCAGCAATGGGAAAGAACATACGTGCTCCTCCAGCATCGGATCCTCCTGTAACGTCAGAGGACAACTCGGTGGGTTCACCAGAACGCTGTGTGTCAGAAAGGCATGCGCCGCTGCAGAGATCTCCCATTGACCCAGTACTCCATTTATCGCTGCCAAGGCCATAACTCTTTCGCCAGAACAAATCAGCTCGTGAGCCACTACGGGACGCATTAGCTGATCAAAATCGACGTCAGGAGCAGTCCTCAAGCATAGACACAAATCAATGGCCCAATCGAACTCGCAGCTCAGGCAGTGAAACACAGGTTGGACACACGTGAAGTCAGTGAACCGAAATGACAATCTATAAGCCGTGCTTAATGCTGCAAGCGGCAATGTTCCATAGTAATTGAGCATCCGATTACGGCACAGTGTCAGGAGGCGTTGAACGGCTTCTTGCGCAGGATGGGCATCCATGTTTTATAAAGAAAAACAATAACAAAAAGCCCGCAGTCACAGCCGGTAAAACAGGTAGTCCACCAAACAAACTTGAAAAAATAGAATGGAAAAACGTGGGAATGATACCAAAGATTTTCTCAAATGTAGTCACAAGGCCACTGCTAACCAATTTAAAAAAATGTGCGAGCCCAGTCGTGGAAGATGCATTAAAGATCTGGTGCACCAGCTCACAGAAATGAAACGGCAAGTCAGTATTTAAAAGCGCCTGCACCTCTGTGCGTGTGTTAGCTATGTGAAGGACATAATTTTCCCGGGCCGAACTCAGGGTCACTTGTTTTTGAGACAAAAGGGCCCTTATTCTGCTTAAACCATTGAACTTCGCCTTCAAGGTTGGTATCCGTGGCCAGATGGAGACATCTGAAGACCCATGCGTGGGTGGGTATAGAACGTTTTTGCAACACACCACACGCTCTGATACAGTTACCACATAAGCCACACCAATTAATAACCCACAACATACTTCGTTGTTCAAAAGCAAATAACTACCATTAGTCAATAATGTAAATGTGGGAACCACAGCTGGAACTGGCGTGCCTTTTAAAACGCATGCTAAATTCGGCCGGTCCTGATTACAAGAACCGTGTAACTGAATGTGTCTGCATATTAATGAATGGTCAGGTGACTGGGAGCATTCCTCACCATTAAGATTTACCTCTTTTCCATCCTTCAGACATCTGTATGTGTATGGTAACGACCATGCCTCATGGAGGAATGCATTGCCTAGTGGTTCATATCGTCCTATAGCAATATACCGCATACAATTAGTAAATTTGTATAAGGGAAATGGTAATGTAATTAATCCATGAATAAGCCACGTGGCAGTAGTGGTTTCAGCAACAGAGAAAGGTAAGGATTCTAGCTTTTCAATATGTAACATAGAAAATGATGCATCACGCATTGAAAGCATGCGTTGCTTTTCAGTCAGGTTAAAAGGGGAAAAAAGGGACGAAATGTTCAATGAGTTCCAGGGAACTCGACCAGACTTAAGCGTCTGTAGGGTCCATGCAAACTGCATTACAGAGCGTAATTGATTTTGACCATGGTATAACGTGGACACTTCATCATGCACAATATCAACAACAGAAGAAACAATATTATCCAACGTGTAAATTCTGGAAGAAAGCATGTTAATACTGTTATCGACCACTGCAAGCACTTTTTCCAAATTTGCCTGATCAATAGCTCTCAGGCGTTTAGCTGCCTCAATCTGTGAAAATTTCCAAATTTCATTGTAAACAGCATAAAGCCAGCGTTTAGACCTACCCTTAGCCGGGCCTTTTATAAAATCATTCAGCTCTATATTCTCATTCAACTGGGACAGATGTAGTTTAACTGCAGCCAAAGTGGAATGTTGTAACCAGTTCTGACACAATTTGCCCACTGAATAAGTAGTAACAGTGTGATCTGTTTCAAAACGGGGATCTGGCCTGATGTGTGTAAAACCTTCAGACAAACCCAAAAAACGACGTTGGCAAGAATCAGAGCTTCTTTGCCACAAAAGCCACCCCTCCGGATCAAAACTGGAAATATTAAAGGAGGAATTGTGCAAGAGTGCTTGTATCCCACTGATGGACAATGTTGTGAAATTATTCCAACCTGAATATTCTTCCAAATCAGGGATTGTAGGTGTATTCAATTTTTTAGATGTAGCCAATCCAAAGCATGTTGTTTGGGAAATGGTAGAATTTAAAAACAACATGTGATTCGGGATGAGACATGCACGATGCAAAGCCTCAGTGCCTTGTACCTGCCAATCTTTGGTACCCCAAACCGATTTAAGGTCAATAACCTCCTTCCATAACTCATAGCCATCTATAGCTAACCTGTCTAGAAAGGACTTCGAATACAATAATTTTGTATCAGTAAGTCTAACTTTGGACATGAATTTCTGTGTCACTTTAAAATAAAACGACTCAGGACGTGATTGATTAAAGTCTGTAAAATATGAGTATTTACCCAGAAAAGTACTAGAGCTCCCTTGTACAGGAGCAGGGCAATGTTCCTACTGTGTGTAATTCACTGGAACCCTCCTGGAACTCGTTTTATGTAAGAAATGATTCCCATAATGTTGAAAACAAAACAAATCACCATAATTAACAGAACCTAAGTACAAATCCTCAGCATCAAAGGCCGCATAATATTTTAAATCAGAGAACAATGCTTCCACGGCCTGAAGATCCCAATCATCAGAACGAATATTTTGTTTAATCACATCTCCCATGTTTACTCTAAGCACATTAGGAACATTAATAACTTCTGTGGGGCCATGTATTTGAAACCTAACCGCATCCCACACAATCCCATCAAGGACAGGCCAAGCAGTAATCTCTACTGTATTTAAGTCTCTTTTTAGTCTGTGTGCTGAATGTGATGAGGAAAGAGGGGCCAATGTTCCATTAAGGTACCGAATTCCTGTTCTTTCTTTCACATAATGGCCATCGATCAGGCGGAAAAAATAAAACACAAAACCAATTGACATAAAAAGATAAAATGGAAATAGTATCAGCCAAACGTATGTCCAAGGTGGAATTAGAAAATGTTTTTTAAATAACGTGGTATATTTTGCAATAGTCGATGGTTTCTTTGAAAGTTCCGAATCAGAGTCAAAAGAGAATCTGGACTGGTTAGCCAAACGAGCTTGTAAATCGGACATAGATAAATCAGCAGGATCTGCATAGGTCAGCTCATCAATGTTAGTAACAGGAATAGTATTTAATAAAGGACCGGATATAGCAGGCATCTCGAGGAACACCTCCTGTTCTGCACCAGATGTAATAGCCAGCACAGAGTGCCTCACCATGGAAGGACAGGATACAGCCGGTGTCATGCTATGAAGAATCGGCCACCCTGTGTGCCTTGACATTGTCAATAGAAATAAATCTGTTTTCTTTACGACCTGGAAGTGGTGGTAAAATGACTGTCCTCGTGCCCTTCACTCCAAGAACTCGAACCGGTGCTCGATATGAGGGACCAAACTCTTTCTTGTTATCGATCTTCTCTCGAACCAGTTCTCCAACTTGGGGTAGCCAGCCAACTACCGGGATCCGCAACGCATCATCCGACGTGGAGGGCAAGTGTTCCTTAGCAAGACTGTCTCTGGTCTTTTGTAGATCCTGTAAAACATTGCAATGTTCATCTACGTCAAAGGCCGCGGCCTGGGCCTGGCAGTCTAAACCATCGAGGTCAGGGACGTACATCTTGATACCAAAGAGCATTTCGTATGGAGTCCGCCCACCCAGAGACCTTCTAGGGAGATTATTAAGCGCACGCTGCACGTCATTGAGGTGGGCCAGCCAGTTTCTACCAGTGCCTATAACTCGGGCTGTCAAAGATTGCTTTAAGTCGCGGTTCATTCGTTCTACTACACTATTGCCCTCAGGCCTGTAGGGACTTGAAAACTTGACTTGGACTCCCAACGAAACCATAGCATCCTTGTACGCCTTAGAGGCGAAAGCCGGACCCTGGTCCGAATGGAAAGTACCACAGGCAAAAATTCCCACAAAGACACGCAAATCCTTAATGACAGTCCGCGAATCAGCGCTTCGATGTGGCCATACCCATGAGTCAACAGCTACTAAGATGTATTTAAACGCAGTATCAGAAGAAAAAGGACCGCAGTGATCCAAATAAACGCAACCAAGCGGTTTATTAGAGATGTACAACTGTGTCTGAGGCGGACGCGCAGCAGTAGAAGGCTTAATCTGCTGGCAAATGTCACACATAAGGACATAATCGCGCGTCTGTTTGTACAGTCCCCGCCACCAGAACCTTTGTTGTAGCTGAGTTACAGTGGCTGAGACGCCCGCATGCGCAGACGCCACACCTTCATGAGCCGCTGTAATCAGAGAAGCCCTGCGATCCGAGTTGGGAACTAGACGTTCGCCAACTTCAGGAATTTTCACATAAGGAACCTTATCGGGACTTAAGTGGTATGTGTACTTCGAAGGGAACCCCGCAGGATATCTACCTCCCTTCCCCGTGGCAGCAACAGCCGCCAAGATGTCATCATCTATTTTGCTTTTGGACCTTTTGACTGCTGCAACTAAGTATTTTGATACCGCAGACTTCGCTGCCTCATCAGCAAGCGAATTTCCAACAGCGTGGACCCCCACGCGCTGATGGCCCAGAGTATGAATCACAAACACGAGCGGCAGTTTCTCTTTAAGTTCCGCCACTCGGACCCAGATCATTTTATGTTTTATTGTGCTACCCTTGGAATCACGAAAATCATTCTGAATCCAAAAGAACAAGTTCTCATTGTAAGACTGGACACAGTAGTAAGAGTCACTTACGATTAAAGTCGTCACACTTGGATCAGCGTACTCCAATGCGAGCATTAGAGCACGAAGCTCTGCTAATTGCGCGGTGCAGTCCCCTAGTGTTTGCGTGTGCACGACACTGGACTTGAACTCATCGTTCACCATGGCACCGACCACAATGGCGCAAGCAGAAATGTAGGCATGTTTAGAGCCATGCGCAACCTGCGCCGAACCATCAGTGTAAATGATACAATGGAAATCCTCCAACGGCCGCATCGCTAAAGGAGCCGGATGAACAAATTCATACTGTAAATACTCCTGCGACCGTAAAGCGGTGTCAAAAATAAACGTGACATCCTGGGACGACAAGGATGTAGCCCACTGAATCCACCGAGGGTGCAAAGCTTTTGAATTTGGTACACTGGCTTTCGTGACTGCCTCCAAGGCAGGACACGGGGTAACAACCAACATGCGCTTTCCCTGCGACAGGGCACGTTCCTTAAGAATTGCCATCTGCACAGCCGTTAAAACTTTCTCCACAGTGGAAAAACGCAGTTCAGCCGAAGTGTACAGGTGTGACTTGTAAGCAATAGGGACTGTATCTCCTTCATTAAAAGTCAGGTACGTGAAACCCACCGCCCCAGGGATAATTCTTATCACCAGGTTGGTATGGTTATCGCGAGTCTGTAAGTAGTCAGAAGCGAGCAAATCAGCCTGCAAAGACTGCAGAATGGCTGAATGCTCAGGCAGCCAGCATGATTTGAAAAAAGATGGTTGTATCAAGGGATACAAAGGCTTGATACGCTGGGCATATTCCGGAATGTATGTCCTCCCGAAATTTAAAAAAACCAGCAAAGACTGTAATTTTTTCAGCGTTGTCGGAGAGCGCAACTGCGCGCACTTCTCCAGGAAGTGAGGAGCCAACCCCTTTCCTTCGTGGTTAAGTTCATAACCCAGAAACAACTCTGTGTACTCCGCAATGTGTGATTTGGCAAAGTTAAACTTGTAACCCATGTCTGCAAAGTTACAAATTATGCTGTTTACTCGACACAGATGCTCCCAAAGTTCGTCGTCTGTGAGATAAATGTCATCCACATAAGAACAAGCAACTGGATCGAAGCTCTCTAAAAGAGAGACAATGCGGGCGGAAAACACTCCAGGACTATTCTTATAGCCCATTGGGAGTCGTTTAAACATTTTTTGTACACCGCCGCACGTAAAACTGGTCCATTGGGAACTTAGACCATCTAATCTGTGTGCATAAAAACCATTGGAAATGTCAAGCGTGGTTTTGAACCGTTTACGCTCAAGACTATTCACTAGGGCAGAGCCGTGAGTATTCTGTACTGCACAGTTACGGCAATGCGAGTTCAAATGCCGGTAATCCAAAACCAGACGATATGAGCCGTCCGGCTTGTTCACAGTAAAAAGGGGATTATTCATAGGTGACACACACGTTTCAATTACACCTTGATATTCCAATTGTTCAAGGATAGCCGCGACAGAAGCTTTAGCTTCACGCCGTATGGGATACTGAGGTTGTGGCTGCGGCTGTGACCGTAAAGGAATCACATGGCTAGGAGATAATTTATCCCAGCCACACTGATTGCGGTACACAGCCGGCGCAAGCGCCAGAGCCCACTCTTCTGCAAAATGCAGCGCTTCCACTCTCGATACAGTGTGCGCGAAACTGGGGAGGATTACCTCCTCCCCTCGCGGAGCTGCGAGAACAAAAGGTGGGGGCCAGTCAGCCTCCGAAAATAAAATGTCATACGTAGACGAAAGATTTTCCCAAAATACCCCTTTTACAGTTCGCTGCATGTCACCTTCTATTAACAGGACAATTTCAAAAAATCGTTCAGGGGGAGCAACATGTGTATCAGCCGTTTCAATCACAACATAAGTGTCAGTCGCTGTCACCTTCAACAGTGGACGGAGGGCCTCTCTCACTATGGTAATCTCCGCCGCGCTGTCCAGCAAGGTCAGAGCCCACGTCAGATTCCGAAGCCGCGTTCTCACTATCTGGGGCATATCGATGCGCCGTTAAGGCTGCGATCTTCTTCTTGGCAAACTGCGGTCTCTTGGGCGTAGAGTCGTCCCGCTGATCCCCTTCACTTCGCGGGCGGGGCTGACCACGTCCTTGCTGGCCACCCCTGCCCCTGCCCCTGCCGCCCCCTCCACCACCGGTTGACGGAGCCGATGAGTCCTGAAAGGAACGAGGAGAGCGTTGGTCAGAAGCCTGAAATCTTTCAGGCGATTTAATCGTCGCGCGATCGCGCAAATCATAAACCCTATCCGACTGCGCAGGCAGCGAAGGCGCAGGACTAGAAACCTGTGTCTGCTGTTGTTGTTGTTGCTGCTTACCCTGATTCTGCTTTTTCGGCCAATTTTGTTTTTTGGACTTGGGTTGTCCACCCGTTTCCGAAGACTGTCCCTGGGGCTGTTTCTTCTCCTTTTCAGAAAAAGCCTTTACACCCTTAGAAGTGCGGCCAACCATTTTATAAGCCGCCACAATAATCCTTGCTAACTGACGGGGTTTATCGGCATCGGGAACTAACGCCAGAGCATTGGCCACCTGAAAGTTCACTGCATCCCCCTTGACATTCACAAGGATGAGTTCGCAAACCACATCAAAGGAGCCACTCAGACGCATACCCAATTCAACCGCCGACTCCGGTCCGTGATCATCTTGAACACGTTTAAGGACCGCAGACAGGTTGGACACAGTCGGGGTGCCATAGCACCTCGAATAAACCGCTGCAAAAGTCTTACCCCATGTCTCACAGTCAACAAGTTCAGGGGCTAAATCTTTCGGTAAACTGAGCGTAAGAATCCGGTGTTTCTCACCAGGAGTCGTATTAGGAAACACAGCCTCCAGCTGGTCGAATTTCTCGGCAAGCCAGAAAGGAAAATCATCCTTATCCTGGGGCTTCTTGCCCATAACGGAATTCACCATGACAGGACTGATTTTCAAACCAGCCTGTTCTGCTCGAAGCTGCGCACCTGCGGGGGCTGCGCCATGAACATTACGACCAATGTAATGAACAAGCGCCCTAATCACTCCAACCGTGACCTCATGAAGACGCCGCAGGTCAGCCACATTACAAGTAGCGCGATTAGGGTGAGGAGTAAATCCACCCAAAGCGGGCCAATTTGTGCCCGGAATGGACAAAGGACCTAACCTCGGAGTGGTTAAAGAATGGGGTAGGGCGCCACCAAACCAAACTCCGTGCTGCCAAACATCTATAGGTACTTCCAGTGCCCTGTACGGAGCATAAGCCGCCGGTACAGCCGAGGCAGTGAATGAATGGAACACACCAGAATTAGCGTCCACTGCCGGAAATGTCACCCATGAATAAAACAATTCGTACGGGTACGCATGTTCCGCACTCACCACTAGAACCACAGCTAAGCCATCCACAGGGACATTATATGCCCACAAGTGGTCGCGAACCCCGATGCGGCTATGCTGCGGTATGTCCACGGCCATGTTAGCACAGGAAGAGAAAAAAGACAAAGAACACTTTGTAGCACAACTGGGTAGTAATTCAAAGAAACCGTTTTTAGAAGAATTCAAGCTTGAAAAGACCTATTTTAAAAAACAGGTAGGTTTTTCCGACACCACCGTTTACCGGAAACGGGAATGAAGGTGTCAAGGTTTGAATGATATACTACTCGAGTGTCATGATATAAGGCCAACAACGTACGGGCGCCATGTAGCAGGGTTTCCGTTCTCCCACAGAACTGTGCATAGAGATCTAGAACCTCAGTGAGTTAGGATGATCCAAAACTCATCTCAGTATAAGAAATCCCCTTACCTAGCTAGCTACAGTGTCTCATGGATCATTATGAAATGATCCATGTCTTAGACAAACCAGAACATGATCTTTAGAATACCTCAGGAATCGTGGAACACATGAACACTCTTTCGTTATATAATCATTTCAAACCAAAACTGAGAGTCAAAGAACACACGTGCAAGTTTGAAATATTTATTATTCAATGCAAGGTTCTCAAACGCAGTATCTTGTATAATACCAAAATGCATATTATAAAAATCAGAGTTAGCAGCATAGTCACTAATCCATAGTAAGCAAAAGGTGATAGCATGTTACAATACAAAATCTATAGAAATCTATATCACCTATATTTCGCGCACCCTATTTAGCATATTATTTTATATCTAAGAAGGCCTCATTCGGGTTTTAGCAGGGCGGACCCATACCTCTAAATGTCAGTAGGAGTAGATCACATCAACAGCTACCAGCTCTCTTCATGCGCAGCACCAAGTGTCTACGTTCATTCCCTGTAACTCTATCTTAAACCCGCGTAGAGCCCAAAATGTTGGCATCAACATTATTTGTGTTATGTCTAATGTGGTGCGAGGATCAGGCCTCCCAGCAACCTTGTGTTAGGTTATTCTTAGAGTGGGCAGCTCTCAGTGTGCAGACAGTTGTACCAAGTGTACCAAGCAAAGCTGATAGCATAGTAATAACATATTATTCTCAAATAAATCACATCACCGCTTCTAGGGTGAAAGCGACAACAACAAGTAGGTGTCGTGTGCAAAACTGAAGCCGAAGGAAAAATGGCTGTTTAAACATGTAATACACTCATGCTAACTTAACGCAATATATGTAACGAAGTATCCATATGACAGCATGAGCTCTGTTTTTTCTCCATTCAACTTGAGGGAGGAGTTGGTCATCCACTCCTTAACGTCCTCTAAGCATTTCAGCAGGCCTACCGGGGATTGCCCGTTGTTCTTTTGGGCCAATGAAACCACTAGCTGAGTGTCGTCGGCATACGACACAATTTTGATGCCGTACGGTTCGACTACCCCAGCCAGCGGTTTCATGTATACATTAAATAGCACAGGGCTCAGGGAAGAGCCCTGCGGTACTCCACAGCTGAGAGGTTTGCTGGGTGACATTGTATCACCGTCGAAGATCTCAAAAGATCTATTGGACAGGAAAGAGTCGAACCACCTTAATGCGTCACCTGAAACTCCGATGTCATAGAGACGGTTCAGCAAGGTGGCATAGCTGACCGTATCGAAGGCGGCACTTAGATCAAGGAGGATCACTGCCACTGATCCTCCCCGATCCAGTATCCTTCGAGATTCTTCGGTGACTGCTAGTAAGGCGGTTTCAGTCCCATGCTTTGGTCTGAAGCCTGTCTGGGACGTATGTAATAGGGAGTGGTTCTCTAGGAACTGGACCAACTGGGCATTTATATATTTCTCCAGCACCTTGCTAGCCCAAGGGAGGAGTGAGATGGGGCTCCTTTTCCATGGGAAGAGATATTATCTTGACAGTGACTGGGGCTTGCACAGCTTTAGTAGAAGTATTTCAATGTGTGCAGCCAGGAAAAGTTAACAACAACAAAAAGTTCAACACAAAAGTAATTCGCTCCAGGACTTGATAAGAGCCCCCTTTTAAGATATATTAAATACAAGAGATTTCACAAACATAGTGAAAGCGCAGTACAGGCGAAACCTAAACAGTATGGAGCACTGAAACGAAGTAAATGTAAGTATTGGTTGATGGGTCAGGAGGGGAGTGAAGGAGGATGAAATAAAGAACATAAGCTGATTCAACAAAAGGACGAAGGACATGAAAAAATTCAAGGAAATAGAATGTTTCTTCTTTAGCTCCTAATGTCAAACAATGAAAAGTTTAAATCGGTGTCTCTGACATCAATGCAAACATTGGAAAGAAATATAAATGTATATTGAAGATGCTAAATGTGAAAGTTCTGTGTGTGAGTGAATAAATCAGATACTTTTTACAAAAAATGTAATAATCTTTTAGGTATCGGGACAAAGGATGGCACAGCGGAAAAAGAAAAGGATTACAAAGGCAAGGCTCAGAAACAGGTTCAGTTCAACCCTGGTCAGACCACGGCTACCTGGCGGGTAAGGATCATGACGGACAACGAGTATGAGACCTCCGAAACTTTCGAGATTATCCTGTCCGACCCTGTCATGGGCGCGCTGGAGTTCCCGGAAGTGGCCACCGTTGAAATTGTGGATCCGGGTGATGGTACGTAGTGCTCGTTGCCAGGCAGCCTGATAACCGGCTCTTTTTATGGGGCACCCTCACACTCTCCAAATTTTCCACCCAAGAGTAGCCTAATTTCTGCTGCATTCAAATTCCTCGCTCCTTTCCCAGATTGTTGAAATGCTCATGCACATAAAGCAAGAGAAAATGTGTGGTAATTGAAAGGAAATATGGGGTGTGAGACATAGATAAAGGTAATAGTTTGTGCTCCAAATAATTATAGAATAATCACATTCAATGTCGTCAGCAATATGCAGATGAATGACCCAGTCTATTACTCAAGGAGAACCTTGGGGCACATTTTATCTTGCACAAAAGAGAGCAGACTGTTCGGGACTATTTTATTTTTGTATTTTATTTATTTATTTATTTATTTGTTTGTTTATTTATTTATTTATTTGTTATTTTGCTTTATGCTCACTGAAGTCTCCACTGCCATCGACCTCACATCCATGCACCGAATCAGTGACCCCTCAAGTGTATTGTGTGTGTCTGCTCATACTGAGGTTTGTCCTGGCCTTAACTGTTCTGTGCACCATTCTTGAGTTGCATCTGCCCAGTTTAATCTTTAAAGATGTTCCCATTTTTCTTACTCCTCTTCTTACAGTCTGTGCAACACCTCGGGACCACAAAAGGCGTGTTTGTTATATGTAGTCATCTTTACTGCCCCTGCCACTGTCTGTCACTGTTTCACTGGTGTGCTTTCTGGGCCCTTCATGTTTTCCTTCCACTCAGGGACCCCATCTATGCTCAGTAGACCCCCTGACACCCAGGTTACAGAGAACACATACTCCAAAAGAGAATATTTGCTTCTCTGCACACCACTGTCATGACTCCAGGGAGATAATCCAAAATAAACCCTTACTTAGGAACATATGTCTGCGGAGATGTCTGCTCCAAACTTGTGGTACATAGTTTACTGTGCAAAAAGCACTTACAAACATTAATTATTTTGAATACAGTGAACATTACAATTAATAATAATGATGCATTTATGCTGCTTTCCTCTGCACTTAAACGGATTCCAATGAATTAACTATATGGAGTGGGAAACCCTGAACTAATTTAGCCTAACAAGTATTTAAGGGCAGCCCAATAAATCAAATAAATATAATTAATGTAGGCATCTGATAAGGTGATATTATTTTATGATGTGAATAAGTGATTCTGTCGTTTGAGAGAATGTTAAGCATAAGGGTTTAGCCTGGGATAAGAATCGAACTGGAAAGGCCCTTTAGGTACAGAACAAAGCTAAAGAGGGATTGCTGGAAGGTATATGAAAGATAGAGGGACATCAACCCACTTTGACTTGAGATATCAGAATATGTTGAGCTGATGTGCAATGATTGACTTGTCTAGAACATGCACCTTTCATTTGTGCTGCACTCTGTCTGTGTGTAACAATGGACACAGCGTGACCTGAAATGGTACTGTCCAGATTGCTATTTTAAACCATAATCTAGAAACGGCTTCTCATTGGCTAATCCTGACACATCTTCTCTCTTTTTCAGAATCTACAGTTTATATTCCCAGTGCGGAATACAAAATTGAGGAGGACATTGGTGAACTTTTGATCCCTGTGTTAAGGTCGGGAGATGTAAGCCAAGAACTTATGGTCATTTGTTCCACACATCAAGGTAAGAGCAGTCTCGAAATTTTGTGGGTAACATAAATGTGTTGATTGCCTCTTTGGGTGACCCATTACCCTTTCTCTCCATTACTTTCTTCAGTTCAGCTCTTTGGTAACTATGGCGTTTTACAGACACACAGGTCAAAGCAAGTAGGAAGCTTCTTTCTCAACCGAAACTTGAGACATCATCCATGTGACATGAAGTTTCCTCTCTTCTTTCAAATGACCTGGGAACAAGTCATCTGGACATTCTAGCATTCAGAGTAACTTGACCCACCCCTTTACTCTATAAACAATACTTGGTTTAGGAGTGCTCTAGAGCAGAAGAGTGGGTAGGTATGAGGATGCAACCCAGTCAATGATGTACATCAGTTCACATGTCCAGACGTTCCATAATGCAGATATTGTGGTTGGAGCAAAGATTGATTCTATGACACATTTTAAAGAATCAAAGGTGAGATTGATTTTTTAGCTGTTTGTCGGAGGACATTTTGACCACTGACACATCTCAGCCCTGGTTAAATAAATTGCCATTCATTTTGTCACCTAAATTAAATATTTCAAGTGAGAAACAGAACGAGGCGGACTCATGTGATCCATTCAATGCTCCGTGGGCATCCATGGACACTCAGTTGTCCAACCCGTGTTCACCTCGATTGACTGATGTTGGTTTTATAAGTGTATTCAATTGGCAAGTTGATCACAGGAGGATGAGGGCCAGACTGCAGTTTAACCACTTACACATGAATGGCATGTGTAGCATAGTGTGTTACAGGCAATAAACACGGTCACATTTATAATATTTTCTTGAGCTTCACATATATTGATTCATTTCAAGTTTCCCTAAGAATCCAGCTACCAAACCTAATTCTCACCATGTTCAACTATCACCCTTCTTCTCCCAGTCAGTCACAGATTCACTGCAGTTTTTGTTTGTGCTAATGAACAAATGCAGACTTGTAAATGAAGGTAAGTTTCAATCGAAAATGTCCAACTTACTTAAAAATGGATCCAGTATGAGCAGGAAGTAAACCAATGTTAACATTCTAAGTCTAGCAATGTAATAAAATATGTTACTCTGACTCATTCAACCGATCATATTGTGATCGATCTTTGAATGATGATGGGCTGGCTAGACCTTCTAGGACACTGCCTTTTAATCCTCAAGTTATGCAGACTTCACTGCGGTAGAGGCATTTGTCAATGAAGCTAACTTACCAGTATTGAGAGGTGTACGTTAGATTAAACAGGAAGCTTTCCATCTGTTCATACGTACTTTCTTCAATCCCAGATCTCCAAGTTTAGACAAAATAAGTTTAGATTTGGCATAAAAGATTGTATCTGGAAGCTCAGTAAAAATCAGTTAGGATGGAGAACGACCTCTGTTCGACTGCAGAAGCCTCAATGCTTTAAATGAAATGTGAATCAGCGGGCCGACACGTTTGTGGTTGACCACCTCATAAATCTACATCATCTGCATTTCACTCAGACTGGTATTTTTACTTAGAGAAGCCCCTACGGAAAGGGACCAGCAACGCTGGTGCAGTCTGAGTTGCCTCTTACAAACAGTGAGGAACCCTGTTCCATGAGGTGAAAGAATACCTTTACATTGGTGTTCCTCTTCTGGAACGAAGCAGGATCTCAGCACAGGGCATGCCATGGCTTCCTCTAGGAGTAAATGTTCATCTTAAAAAGTATCATCCTAGTCCATAAAGGTCATACAAGCTAGAGAAAAAATGGTACCCTTTAAACACCCTTGCATCACTAACAAGCACCAACAACACGCATTCCAAAATATCCCTTTATTTGATGATGTCTGCTTGGGTTTGAGTCCCATAGTGACATCATTCATTGGACGGCCTCTTTAATTAACACAGAAGTAATTTACAGTGGACTATTAAATTGGTTACAGTTAAACCAGAAGCTAAATGTTACTGTTGGATACAGTGTACCCTAGCCATATATGTCAAACAGCATCTTTGTTGAGAGGCATTCTCTTATTTCAAATTAAAAACAAGTGGAACCCAAGGTTTTTACTGCATCTGGACTTTTGATGCCAATAAAAAGTACCTCCTTAGGATTGCAGCCCGTGTAGCGGAGATGGGCTCCAAAGACTTTTGTTGTGTCACAAAAGTGGGACATTCTTTAAACCCCCACTGAAAACAGACCCAGTAACTAAATAGGAGTCATACAGCTGATACAAGTTATCATACAGCTCAATGTGACAACGTCTGCATGATTGAGTGAGTGAAGGAATATGGCATTTATAGAGCACAGGTTTACCCCAAAGTGATCCAGCACTGAAAAAGACCGTAACCCGAAAGAAGCACGAATAAGATAGAGCAGTAAACAGCTGTGGTCTATGTTCTTCCTGAAGTAAAGGTGAAGAGAAACCAGCAGAGTCCCACTGCATGGCAGAAATGTCTGGGAAGAACCCACAGCCAACACCAGAGCAGCGATATTGAGAAACTGACCAGAAAGACATTGAGAAAGCGCATAGACCAACAGAAGCAACCGCTACTGCAGAAAAAGAGGGCACCAGCAGCTGGGCATCAGCACGATGTGTGGTGCACAAGACTTTATATGGCACATGCATGGCTACTGGAAACTAATGAAGTTCCACAAGATGAGGAGCTCCAGGAGAGTTGTAAAGGGAGGTCAAAATGTGTAATTTTCTAAATACCATATTACGTTTTTTTAGATGCCCACAGGTATTACCTCATGATCAAACGGGTCTAGAGCAGGATACAAGCACTGCAACTCATCTCTCCTATCCCTTGAATCCATCCACCATGCAGCTGCTCCATACATTCCATACATGCATGGCAGCACATCAACCACAAATTCAAAAGGATATACTTATCTGATGATGCCTTCAAGGTAATATGTTAAAAACCCAGAACACCAAATGTCACTAGGAGAGTCTGCTTATAGAATCAAGAGCCCTTACCCGCCTGAGGGTGGCACACTTCATCGTCGGGCCTGCTGGATGTTGGGTTGGTGCCCTCAAGGGGTCACTTTGACCGAGATCTTTAGATTCGCCTACGAAGGACTGGGTCTTTAGTGAGTCTCAGTGCCAGTGTAGAAAGATTGGAATGAAGTGAGTAAAAATTGACTATAGACACTTTGCAGTATGTTTAGTAGTCTATGTCAAGGTAAAACAAGCGCTTGCCATAGCGCTGTTTATATTTGCATTGCGCTTTCACTTTCAGCGAAAGCGCGATGCAAAAATAAACAGGCAGCGCCCTGTCTACTTTTGGAAGGCCCATCAGGACTGGATCTCAGAGGCTTGTTTACATAACACGCCTCTGAGATAAGAAATTGCTTCACGACAGCCGTGAAGCAGGAGACCCAGTCCGGATGGGCCGTCCCAAAATGACAAAGGGTGTTAACACAGAAGCCTCATTTTCAATGGGCAGCCACTGTTTACCATAAATGGTGACACTACCCAATGAAAATGAGGGGCGGGGCTTCAAGCCCCTTTCTGAAATATACTCACCCACAATATGTCTCGCAGATGCGAGCAATGTATGCGCGCTGCAACGCAGGTCTGCGAGAACTAAAAAAGTGCTAGGAACTAGGAAAATAGGATGATTCGAGTTTCACTATGAATAACTAGTCTCTGGATCTATACAAATGTGAGATTAAATCAGTAAAGGTTTATGGTCGACATGTTTCAAGCTTCTGCTGTCCCCTAGGATCAAGTGGCCCTTCATCAGGACCTAGCAAAGAATACCTAATCTTCACTGTTTGTGTAGGGATCCTGATTATGTGATGGAATGAAGTCCCCAACTCTGTGAAGAACATCAGAAAAATTGGTAACCTCACTAACCTACACTCCTATGTGTAGGTTGATATTTCAGTACTAGTGACCTGCAGCCTAAATAAAGGAATGGACCCCTTGGAGTGCATGGACAGCCCGGTCTCAGTATATTTTCTGAGGGCAATCAGGCGACTGATTCACCTACCCTTCGCCTGCATCCCTGGACTCTCTTTCTTTAGGAGACAGGTCACTAGTACTCACATATCAACCTACACGTAGGAGGGTAAGTTGGTGAGGTTACCAATATTTCTGGTGTTCTAGGGGTCCGTTGGGCACTGCAGCGCCAGCCCAACGAGGAGCAGGCCCGATAATGAAGCATGCCACCTTCGGGCAGGTGAGGGCTCTTGTTTCTATAAGTAGACGCTCCTAGTGGCATTTGGTGTTATGCGTTTTTAACCCCTTCGACGCTCATGACCTAACGGTTCCGTCATGAGCGTCGGTTGGGCTCTGCTCATGACGAAACCGTTCCATCATGACCACACCCGTTTTTCAGAATGTTCAGCACATGGCGAAAATTCGCGCCGTGCTGAACAAGTTAATATATGACCTTGAAGCCATCATCTGAGCAGTATACCTATTGAATGTGTTCTATTATACGGAAGATCATATATTGGACTGTCATAAATCTCCGTGTCCTCCCATTTTTGTGATAGCCCATCAGCCTCTCCACATTCATGTCCTGGGCCGAGGCGTCATATAAATTCCCTTTACAATGGCTTATTGACTTTTTTTTTTACGTTTTCATGTTTTAACTTTTCATGCTGCATGTCAGTCCTTTTTTCTGTGACGTTTTTGCCCGAAAGGCGGTTGGAGCCGAACTTCTTGATTAAAGTTTGACCACAGCTGAAGAGGGCTTGTCTCAGGACTAGGTACAGACACAGGGGCCTCATGAAGCAAGTCAGTGGCGCCTGGTGCGTCCTCGTGAACCTCGGTACAGCGCAGATTTAATAAAGATAAGTGTGTGGGCGCACTGTAAGCGAAACAAACGTTAAGGCAGCCCCTGGCCCTCAGCCAAGCCCAGTGACATGTGAAGGGTGGCGGAAGGATACTTTTTCATGTCGAAGACGTCTGTCAGCTAATCGCGGTCAGTGATAGCAACATTCTGCATGCTCCGTGAGCAGGAAAAAAGGGAGCTGGGGCTCGGATGTGGAGGCTTTTTTGAAGTACAGCGTCAGGCTTTCTTTTAAAGGCTTCTCTTCGCATTTCCTTCGGTTATCGCGGTAAGGAAGGCATGCGGAGTGCTACTACAGCAAGCCCGGAGTCAATGGCCGACTGTTCCTTTATCAGACCGGACAACGAGGCTTGTCAGCGGCTTTGTTCTGTCCGAGGCTCCGGTATGCTGCTGGTTGGACTTCATCCTCTTCTCTCTGACGCCCCTATATGCAGTCCCAGCATGGGCTCTGTTTAGCTCTCGCACAGCTTCTATATTTCGTTTCCAAACCTCTCACACATCGCCAGCCTCATATTCTTTACTTAAGTCTACTTCTAAAATGAGTTAAAAGCGCTGATTGCCAATGGAACCAACCGAGGTCTCCTTGACCTTGGCCAAGACTTATTGCAAACAGTATATAGCAAGGCATGATAATGCAGTTTCCGATTAGAAGTTAGGCGGAATTCCATGCGGTTATTCCCACCTATTGGAATGAATGATACCAGCAGACTTCGCCACATAGAATTCCGCCTATTACGAGTTAAGCCACTTGGAACATGGAATTACTGTTTACACACAAAATTACGGTGCAGAATTCTGAATGGTATTTCCTCATCTGAGGGGTTTAGCACACACATTTACCACCATTAGTACCTGCTCTGAGCAAGGGCCAAATATGTACGGGGGCTGTTCTTGGGTGGGGGTGGAGAGGGGGGTCAGGAGGTAGGGAAGGGAAAGGGAAGGATAGTTGTAATGGGGGTGGGGGGCTATTGCATCCTCCCCGTGCCAGAAAAACATGTCAGGTTGGAGCGGTGGTGGGTGAGTCTAGACTGCTGTTGCAGCCAAAGTTTTAAGTGAGTTTATAGGCCGAATTTACCAACTGTTAACGTCGGGTCAGATGTTGCCCACATGCGAAGAGGTGGAGTGAAATTGCATACGGTAATTCTGCTCCACCTGACTTGTACTGAGGGCCATAGACTGCCAGAGAATTGACCCACGTGAATGAAATCTTGAAATAGCTGAATCCCGTCCTAAAAAGGTGAGCATTTCCACTTGTTCTTCCTCTGATTGGGTATCCTCTCAGTTTCACCCACAAGTCACCTCCCAGGACAGCGACTGGACAGCAAATAGTCACAATAAGTAGTGAACACAGGTGGAAATGTCCTCGACACTGAGGCCCACCAATTAGAGAAGCGATAACTGTGAATACAGGACCAATCTATCCATTCTTAGTTCACTGGGCCATCCAGCAGGGCTGCTGTTGAACAATATCTCTTATCCTATGCTACCCCATCACATGGCAACACACAATATTACCAAGAAACAAACTAAGTACATGCAAACATGAGTTGGCAAATACTCAGTTCAAGAACAAGGTGAGAGGAATGTGAACCTATATAGTAAACTCATCATACAAATCACAAATTTCAGATTGACCCTGCAGAGACACTTTCCTGATCAACTGACTCAGTAACATCTCACATGAAATCTCTTGGAGTCTCTAAGTCGGGGCCAATAAACCATTTGACCCATATTTACCAACTATCTAGCTCCCAGATTCTGTTAGTGGTTGTGCCATAAACCCCATCTGCACCTCATTGCCTCCCAGAGCAAGAGAACAACAGTTCTGTGATCTCTTCAGAAGAATAGAGAGGACTTCTGTGCGCTAAACACCAGATTACAAGGAAGTGTGTTGTTTAGGAAGGTAACGAGCTCTCCAAGGAATACCATAAATTGATATTGAGACAGCACCAGCATGATGGGTTCAATTGAATAAATCACTCTGAACCACTGGATTGTCCTTTTTTCGTCAGGAAGGTGGAGGAAATAAGTATTTGCATATGGTTGGTCCCTGTAATGGCACAGGCAAGCTGAGAAACGATGGATCAGAATGTGGCCAGTTTACATTTCAGAGGTTCAGATTGATCACAATTTTTTCAGTCACTTCTTTTGCGTTTCCACAGTAGGGTAATAAAAGTGCGAGAACAAGGGCTGAGCTGCAAACTAAGAAGAGGTCACTGTGTGCAGTGGATTGCGCCGACCAAATGTGACCAGTGGTCCTTATCTGCTGTCCGCTTCTGTTTAATGGTCAGATTTGTTTTATTGAAACTGTCAATTATCATTATGAAAATAATATTTCATTCTAATAATTATCATGGATGGAGCAGTAATTTAAATACAGATAGATGAATTTAAAAAAATGATTGATTAACTATTTCCTCTTGAACCGCTGTGAGTTGTAGGTGGGCACCTGCAAAGTGCACCAAGTGGCAATGTGCAGTCATTCCAGTATGTGCTTTGCATTTTGTTTTTCTTATGCTACAAGCATAGCTTGGGGCACCAGTGTGCAGCAAGAGTTATTGACTTGTGTGAATTGCTGTGAACATTTGAATTTAACCATCCAAGGGCTGGTGCAAGCCTAACATGCACTCATGTTGCAGGGATTCTTGTGTATCTAGAGATGAAGAAGAGATTATTTTGCCCTGAAAGTTATTCATGTGATAAAGTGCCCGCTACTGTACATTATAAGGATCTTGCAAGACAGGGAGGAGGTAGTTGCATGACCATATAGAGTAATGTGGTCAAAAGTAGAGTCTCATTATAAGGTCGTGGAACACCGAGGTGACTTGCAATATCCCTATAATTTGTGGCAGGGGGTACTTAGGGCCTTGTAATACATGGGCATACTATTGCCATTGAGCAGTTACACTATTTCTTTATTAAAGGCAACTAGAGACATTGCAAGTCACCTGGAATAAGAAACTTAGAGATGGGCTAATATACAGGGATTGCAGGCTCCAGGTATTATAACTCAATCAATACCACTGTCTTTGGCTGTTTCTTACAGGTTCAGCTACGGGAACTGTACCGTCATCGGTATTATCATACTCGGACTATATAAGCCGTCCTGAGGACCACACCAGCATCATTCGCTTTGATAAGGACGAGACATCCAAAACGTGCCGCATTATTATCATTGATGACTCCCTTTACGAGGAAGACGAGATCTTCAACGTCACACTCAGTATGCCCATGGGGGGTCAGGTTGGTTCGGAATTCCCCAGTACCAAAGTGGTGATCCTAGCTGACACTAATGATGGTGAGTGACAACCAGTGAATATTTCATCATTTTTATACTCTGTGTAAAATAACACTGTTTAAAATTACCACACAATGTTTGCTGCTGTTCAGAATCAAGTGCATATTTGACATCAGCAAATGTCATACAATAATGATACCACCCACCCTTTAAAACTTTGAGCAGCAGATTCATGATGGATCTTTTCCTGGCCAGCATATGAAAATTTGACAGACCAAATCTGTGTGATATTGTTCGCAGTACAATTTCAAAAATGGTGATTTCATATTTTACAGGCCATTTTGGAGCATATCTGGGATTAAACCCACATTATATACCAATGCTATTAGTAGTCCAGAATTACATATTTTCTATTGACTAAAATTGTAAATTTCAAAGAAAAAAATCCAAAGGTAATAGAACAACACAATTGGTAACACAATCCTCAGCAAGAAATACGTTGTCATTCCTTTATCTGGCAGTCCTTTGCAAGATGGACAGTATAGTGTGTGAGCAGCACAGAGTGTGCCCAAGGCAGAGCCAGTATGTGCATTGTTATGTTACTTCGTTTGTATAACACAGTGTTTGATAATGGCCGCCACTGTAGAGCTTTCGATAGTCATGAGGTTACTTTCCAAACAGTTTAGATGCTTCCCACAGGGACAATATAGTCTGACTTCGATTCTGAAAATGGGTTATCAGTGGGAAAGGGTCATTCCTTAGGTGAATATGTCAATTTCAATCAGTTGTGGGCCAGTGTTCTCAGTGTTTGATCTCCCATAGCATCTTGTAGGATGGCAGGCATGTTCATTGCCCGCAGAGTAAATGTGTGTGCAGGACAATTTGTGCTTATGAGGGTTCCTGTGTTGCATAATATTCCACTACAGGCACATTTGTGTTGTGCTGGGTATAAATTAAAAATGCTGTCTTCATGTGGTCTGTGCATGGTGCGTCTAGCGGAGACTACGGTCGTCCAGATGTTGATACCACGTCATATGATATAGCTGTGCTGTCTTGGATGTGCGTACACTGGTCTCACGTGGACTTTTTAAATGCACATATTGCAAGTAATTGGAGGAGTGTGCTGTTGTGAATGTGTTGCTACACAACTATATGAAACAGTGCAGTGCGCTGTCTAATGTACTTTTAGATAGTGTGAAGATAGTACATAATGAATTAAAGACTGATATGATATATCTATACTGTGTTGGATATGTGTAGAATGTTCTATCTCACATATACTGTTAGATATGCACATGGCTTGCAATTAGGGGTGTATGCTGATGTTGACACAGTAATACACAACTATAAGGGACTTCTGTGGTGCATTGTATGTAGGTTCATTGCTTTGTATTACACGAACAGTTAGATGTTGCGCACATGGAGTGTAATTAGAGATTCATTCTGTTGCGAACACGTTGAGTCACAACTATATGAATCATATATGTGTACTGTGTTCTAAGTGTTTGCAATGCTGTATTGCACACACTTAGAACACAAATACTTTTAGATGAGGACAAGGCATGTAATTAGGGAAACAAACGTTTGTGAACACATTGATTCACTACTGTATGGTACCTCTGCGCTGTGTTGGATGTGTGTTAACCTACCCATGGGTCTTCAGAGCTATGAAACGTGCACATGTTCTTCCATGTGAAATTGAATCTCTGCACTTGAAAGTGGCCAGCCACTGCTATGAAGATTATTTGCACAGTCAAATTAAGTTAAAGGCCACCATCGAAAAGCAATTATTTTTAAGAGGATGAGTGGTGTCTGAGGGGTTCCTTCCTTTTATCCAGCACTGAGAACAGGAAGGAGGAATAAAGGAGGAATTAAGCTGCTGACTGTGGAATGAAAAGGGCTGTTTTCCTATCCTGATCTGAAGGCTGGATTGTTTTACCTTCCTCGAGTAAGAAAATCCATTCATAAAATCTGTAACCACCCCATGCCCACACTGCTTCCCGTGCCGGGTGGGTGGCTCAAATACTAATGTTATTAAAACTAGGAAAGGCAGATTTTCGGGCCGCCTGCAGACTTTGCTGGCCTCGGTGAACAATGTCCCTGAGTGGATGTTTGAATCTCACCTTGTCTGGCCCTGGAAATCGAGCAGCCTTTTTCTCACGCTGACGGGAAGCCGTGAACAAGGCTTTTCGTGAGCTCCCGTCTTCCTGTAATGCTGACAATTTGAGTGCACATGCAGGAAAAAAGTCTGCACCCTTCACCCATCTTCTGTACCAGTCTCCCTGCGCCAAAGTCCAAAATATAAAGGGCCTCATTTATGACAAGTGTTGCATTAATGCGTGAAAACAGCGATCTAACACTTTTCAGTGCACCCTCCTTTCGACACCATGGATCAGGGGCGGATTGGCAAGGCGGGCATTCGGTAATGGGCCGAAGGGCTGGTGACTCAGTGCCCTCTGTGGCCCGTTTTTTTTCTCCCCTGTCCCAGTCCACAGAGTGGACTAGGAAAGGGGAGAAAAAAAACCGGCCCACAGAGGGCACGGAGACAGAGACTGAGAAAATGAAAGCAGCCTCGCTGTGCAGCCGGACAGCGATTGTCAGCTGTGGGCTCTCCTTCACCCCTGCCCTGCCAAGCAATCAAGCTGAGGCTGGGCTGGGGAGGGGTGATTGTTTTCAATAATCGGCCTCCCTGGGGGCCAGGTGTTTCTCAGGCCTTTGAGCCATTTGCACCTCGGCCCCCTGGCGCCCATGCAGCCCAGAAACAGTGTTAGTCTTAACACCTCGCACAGCCCTTCACATTCAGGGCATAGTGGGTGAGGAAGAATGGGTCTTGCTGTGGGGGCCTGGTGATGTTTGGATTTTTTTTGTTTTATTTATTTATTAATGCAATTTTATATAGCGCTGACTTTACCCGAAGGTGTCAGAGCGCTTCACACTAGGAACAGCAATAATACATGAGGAGAAAATTATAAGTGGACAAATTGCAAAAGCAAACGTTAAGTTACATGAATCAAAAGTGACAATAGTGAGCAACCAAAATACAAGAGGAGCAAACGATACATTACAGGAGGAAAAATAGATATGTGTGCAGGTTACAAAAGCATACAAAATACAAGTAGAGGTATAATACTGCAATTAATGGCAGACACTCCAGCACAAGAACAAACGTTACGTAGGCAATGGTTGCACTTGTGCAAGTATTTAAAGCAAACAAATGTGAGAGGAAGCAAACAGTGTGTTACAAGAGAAAAGTGACGTGTGCAAGTTACAAAAGGGTACCATACACAGGTACAAGGGTAATACTACCGTAAATGGTAAACACTCAAACTGCCAGAACACACAGGGAAGGCACTTCCCATGCACCAGCTTCACCTCAGCCTCCCCCTGGCTACCTGGCTACCTTGGATGACCCAGAAAGCTGTGTTTTGTGCTCCCCTGCCAGGACATTTTCCCAAGGCCTGGAGGGTTGATTAATTTACTAATTGCAGGGGCCTTACCTCTGTTCATGTGCTCCTGAGCTGAAGGTCTGGGAAGGGCTGAGTAGGTTAGTAATAGCAGGGGCTTTGCTGCTTTTCACGTGCTCCTGCGCTGGAGAGCTGGAATAATTTTGTGACAAAAAGGGGCCTTGCTATTTTTTTTAGTTGCTCAGCATGTAGGCCATTGTCACCTTGGCCCTGTGTCGTGTGTAAGAACAGTATCCTCCCACTTTCATTCCTTGTCTGTGCAAATGGTGTTTCATGAAAGGGCACGCCCCTTGAATGTGGGCCACGCCCCTTAAATAAGGGCCACGCCTCTTGAATGTGGGCCACTTTTTTCGTCAGTGCCGGGGCCGAATTGTGATCCCAATCCGACCCCGCCATGGATGCGCCATATTTACTGTACGGAGCTCCATGTCGCAAGGATTTACAGATATGTTAGTATTCCTGACGTATCTGTGTGCGCAAAAGTGGCACATTGCTGAGCTGTGTCTGAAAACAGATGCAACTCCAGCAATGTGTCCTTTCACATGGGTAAAGCCCCATGTGAAAGGCCTGCATCACTACTTACGCCTGCTGTGAGGCAGGCGGAAGGATTTGACGCAGTGGCATCCTAGAAGTGTCACAGTGAAATCTCATAGATTTCTGCCTTTTCTGCGCCGGAATGCCCACCCTGTATACCTTATACCTGTCACAGGGATAATGTAGCACAGGGGTTTACAAAGTGACGCATCTGCCTAGATGCATCACTTCGTAAATATAGCGCAGTGTGATGCATTTTTTATGCAGACACAACATCACAAAAAGTGACGCAACGGCGGCGTAAGGGCCTCATAAATAATGCTCCCAAAGACTTCTATCTTGTTTGGCAATATGTATCTCATAAAGGGTTGCTCATAAAGGTCATAAATACTATCTCCAGAGACGGGTGCCTTACTGTCTCCAGAAACGTGTGCCTTACCATCCTTTGCAGAAAATGCTAATTTGTGAGCCTCTATTTTGTTCTCCAACAGGAGCCTCATAAATGGCTGCTCACATCTTTTATAAACAGTAGGTTCTGTTGGCCCCACTGATACTAATGTGTCTTGCCCTAACCTTTCTAAGATCAGATGATCAAAACACAATACAACCGAAACAACCTCAGAGACACATTATCCCTTCAGCCTCTGAGTTCTGTGCTCGCATTTTAGAGTTTTACACAGGACACCTTCTTTATCTACCCATTTTGGCCAAGCTTATATACATTCCCTAAAAAGTTACATAGCTCGCCTCTAACTGGTGAAATCTGCGGTGGCTCCAGAACTCAGGAGCGGCTCCTTCTCAGGAGTCGAGGAGCATTGCCCTGCCTGCTGGGAGTGCAGCAGGCAAACACATGGCTTGTCAGAACCAAATGCAGGATTACAGTACTGGTCTAAGGTGAGCATGTCAGATTGGCACGCCATCTAGCGACAGCCAGCCCGGAATGCGCACTGTAGACCCAGCAATCCAAAGGCTATGAAACACCCTGGGGATTGCTGGCACAGGCCCTCGGCCTCAAAAGGATCACTGGATTGGAGTGGAGTGGTGTGGCTCACTGGTTAGAGGCGGCAGACCCGTAAGCAGAGAACGGCCCGGGACCAGGGTTCAATTCCTGACGCGGCAGGGTCGTGGACCAGGGTCAAAACAGACTCGATAATTTTCGCCTCGGTGCCTACTCTAACCAGAGATCACACTCTGCAACTCTGGGCATTAAGCTTGCCTCATCTCTACAACGGCCCCCCACAGACGCCGGGGATGCCTGGTTTCACCTTGGAGATACCCAGAAAGGGACCATCTCAGAGGGAAAACCAGGACGGGTTCCCCAGCGGTCTTCAGCGCCAGGATACTCCATGGAGTCACAGTGCGCTTTACAAGTACACCCACATTTACATGAGCATGCTCCCACCAATCCTGGAGCTGATTTCACAGCTTGAGAGCAACTCCAGGATTGGTCAGAGTTGCATTCCACAAACAGAAAGGAAGTCCTTCCTTTTTCTGCTCGCGGAAACCTAAGAGAAGAGCTGCGCTGGCCGTACTCCCGATTTTATAGTGAGTCGAGTGCCTGCGCACCCCACCATTTTTTTTTTACGATAGCCGTCACTGCAAGAACTCCACATTCAGGAAGGGAAGGTCTAGGGACTGGAGGAGAGAACTGAGGAGTCAGACAGATTTTTGATCCACAAGGGAGATTGTGGGGTGGGTCCACCAAGCTAAAGTGTGTGCTTCAGGTCTACCCTTTGTAGTATGTAAGCCTGCCCGGCGCTGGACCTCTACGCAGCCAAGCATGATGAGATGACCACCAAATGTGGCTCGAGATCAACTTTTCCAGCACCGAGGCCACTGAGTGTGGTGAAGGGCTTGTACCTCATGGGGGTACCTGGAAAGGGCAAGGTGAAGAGTGGGATCGTGCGATCTGAAAAAACGTGAGCACAGTGCAAGTGCTTCTATGCCGAGTTACCACTCAGTACACCGGTGTGCCATAAGCAGCCCTTCTCTGGCCTCTTCAGCGGGGCAGAGGGGCTTCTCAGTGCTAAAAACAGAGAAGAGTGTTTAGGGAGGGAGAGAGCTCCCCGGTGATCCCAGTGCAGTAAGCACTGGCCCAGTTGTGCCTCTGACTTATGCATGAAAGAAGCACTAGGATTTCACCCAGAGCTGTATAAAGTGCATAAACTCTGTTGAGCAGTTGCTGTCCTACTCCTTATTTTATCATTCTGACTGACCTGGTGCATTTTCCTCTGAAAGAGACTTAAGGCTAAAAGATATGCCTCCTTTAATGATCGCATTGCCTGCCCGGTTAGGTTTTTACATCAATATATTCTTAGATTTTAGTTCTTTTTCGAGAATGCACAAACTGTAAAAAAAAGTTGCCCTAGAATGTCTCTTTCCAGTCAGATATATACCATGTAGTCGCCTTTGGATTGGATGCAGATTGCCTGAAGTTAATTTCCTCTTTGGGTAAGCACTTTGGGAGGACAGCTCTTTTCTGCTCTAGTGACAATAAAGGCCCGTGTGAATTTAGAAATAAGGACAGTGTATGCTCCCACTTGTGAAGGACTATTGAGGCAAAGTTGTTCCTCAAGCTTCTTCTTTTTGTGTTGATTTATGGGCAGGACAATTGTGTCCCATGATGGATCGACTGGGGAAAATGTGGAGATCTGCTCTATTTTTCCCCCTGATCATTTTCCATGCTGCCCATAAATAAAGAAGGTTGCGTTCTGCTCTTATTAGGCAGCAAGAAAAAATGTGTTTCGAAAAAAAGATTTATCATGTTTACCGGGTCTTTATATCTTAAGGGGAATGCCACTCATTCCTTCAAACGTGCTTGACCGTTGAACTACTGCCGTTTTACTCCATTCTCAACTTTTGAGTACTTCAGAAAAATATTAAGTCGTGAATTAAAATTGGACCTTTCATGGAGGACATTATCTGGGGTCCTCTTGTACCAAGGTGTGTGCTGCCATCTGCTGGTAAAGAACATAAACTTCCTAGACCGTCACAGCTTGAGTTTCTTACAAACCTGTGGCTTTTGCATTCGCTCTATCCGCCAGTACAATTTCACACCACGCTTTCATTTTAGTCACAGTCTATTTTCTACTTGGCGTAGGAGTAACTTTCCATAGCGGTTGTAATTCATCCGAGAAGTAATCTGGGTCAGGTGAATTGCATGTTTATTTATGTATTAAGGAGATTTATATTGAACTTAGGTTACTTCAGAGCGCTATAAATTCGCAAGGGCCCTTCATTGTGCTGGTGGAGAAATTAGTTCCCATTTGATGAGAGTTGAGCCCCAATTTGATATGCTTAGACCGCCAACCATTTACTTCCCACATAAAACCCTTTAGTGACCGAACCTTAGTCATTAATGCACTACATAAAAACTGGAGTAAATACATGCAATGCTTAATTTGTAAAAATAAAAATAAGTACCAGGGCCCTCGCCAGGAAGCCACTGCCGCTTGCACAACACATTGCCCCAACCAGCTCTGCTAATGACAGTACCAACAAACTAACAACCATAACACACCTACCAGTCTGACAATTCAGACTACTCCAGGCCCCCATAACTATAATAGCTTGTGTGGCAAGTATTAGTAAGTTTTAAAGTATATTGAATTAATAAACAATTGTTGTTCTAATCTCTAGATTAGACAAACAGAGTCACCATGTGGCAGACTGCCTTAAGTACCGGTGATGACAATTAATGAGCTGTGGCTCTACCGGGCACAGGATTCCCTTGGGTGAACAAGTGAGGTGCTAGTTTTTGATGGTACAAAAGTAATTTTCCCATATAGGCAGTGCTTAAGTTGTGCTGGTGTTTCTCAGTGCTTGGCACTAGCACTTATTTGTAAACAAAGGCACGCTATAATGAGAAATAACCGCATGGTTCGTTCTATGTGTAGCTTTAGGCAAAGTTCATTAGTGGAGCTTTTAGTTATTTAACTATTATATTAAAAAAATGATAAACAAGGACTTTAGCTTGCAGTTTAAAGTAACGTGTCTGTGTCCGCTGCAGTGAACCCGTGTGTAATATCTTGGGCCATGGCACTTCATTTTTTATAAATTCAGCACTGACAGCAGGAGAGTGCAGAGGGCATTGAACCTAACCCTCACATCCACCGGGAGCCAGCGTTGCAAGCCGGCTTTGATGTGATCACGTTGCCCACATATTCCAGCGCATTTTGGTCACCTGATTTTGAATACTTTGCTGCTCTTCCACCCGCCTCTTTTTTTTTTTGCAGTTTAAAAATATGTTTTATATAGCGTGAACTCGACCCGGAGGTATTGGAGGCTTTCCATGAGCACCAGTTACCTTACACAAGGATACATTCGTTTTTAGTAGGCACAGGGAAATTAAGCGATTTGCCCAGAATCACAGGTTGTTGAGCCGACGCCGAGACTCGACAGTTCCAAAGTAGGCCGCTCTAAACATTCCGCCACTTCCTGACTGATGGGACGCTTTTCACCTAAAGTTGGAAGCTTAACGCATTTATAAAATTGATTCTATAGGCCGTGGGATTGCCTCTATTGGTTTTTGGAAGTTGTCAGCTGCGGATATTGTTTTCCAGGGGCACGTTCAGTGTTCGGCGACGGTGTCCGTGTCTGGGCCCTCCTGAGGGTTGAAAGGTCAGACCGAGGCGACGCATGGCGCAGGGTGGTCTAAATGCTCGACATTCATGGCTTGACGTGCTGCGTTTGCAGCCAGCCCCGCTGACAGGCGGTGGTGCCAGGGGGCCGTGATCAGGAGGGAGATTTATCTGTCCTGCATCTCGAGGCGGGCTCAGCTGTCACCTGAGGAGAGCGCGTGAGGGAGGGCGGGGCCTGACGAGAAGGGCGCGTGAAAGAGGAACCTGCGCCAGCATAAAACTACAGACACCTGAAAGCCAAACTCTCCTCAGTATAAAGAAGGCATTCCCAGTACGAGAGGGAGAGAGTCAGGGAGGAGGATTTGAATCCGGAGTGCATTTAAAAGAGCAGGGTCGAGTAGCAATATCCAAGCCTTCAGATAGGGAGGCCGTGTATTTCACGAGGGAACACGAGGGCCTGTATAATTTATTTATTTTATTTTTATTTATTTAATTTATATGGCGCGTTATAACCACAGGGGTCTCTAAGCGCTGTCTGTCCAGCTTTACGTGATAAGATGTTACATTCACTTGAAACCAACTGTGCGCCTAAGATCTGCTCCATGCTTGTTTAAACAATACAGTTTTTAGTTTTTTTCTGAAGGAAAGTAAGTTACTTTCCTTCCTGAGCTCTGTATCCAATTTGTTCCATAAAGCTGGGAGCGTATTGGAAAACGCACGGCCCCCCACTGTGGTCAATTTGAAGCGGGATTGGGACAAAAGAGTGGCGTCCGACGAACGCAAAGTTCTGGCCGGTGTGTAGGGGGATAGTCGGGATTTCAGGTATTTTGGTGCTTTGCCATACAGAGTCTTGTGAGCGATACACAGTCCTTTGAAGACAATTCTCTGACGAATTGGGAGCCAGTGCAGCTCCTGCATCAGGGGAGAGGCATGAGCAGTCCTAGGTTTTTTAAATATCAGCCTAGCTGCATCATTCATAACTCCCTGTAGTTTGTCCAGCAGCCGCTGTGGCAAACCTAAATATAGGGAGTTCCCGTAGTCCAGCCTTGCCAAAATTGTGGCTGAGACCACGTGTCTCAAAGTAGGGAATGAGAGTAGGGCAGAGATCTTCCTTAGTTGTCTTAGGAGGCCTATACAGGTGCCCACTACGGTGGTAACTTGTTTTTCCATGGATAATTTGTTATCCACATATAGGCCTAAGCTTTTGACTGCGACTGCCGGTTTTGGTGGTGCGCCCAGCTCCCTAGGCCAAAATTTCTCGCACCAAGGGTTACCCGAGATGGAGATGGGCAACACTTCCGTCTTATCCGGATTGACTTTCAGAGAGTTCTCGGACATCCAATTGACTGTGGTTTTCAGTATGTCCTGTAGCCTAGTGGATGCTCCCGGACCATCATCCAGCCGGATGATTATCTGGGTGTCATCGGCATAGTTATACACTAGGCAATCCATCCTGTTCAGGAGAGCAATTAGTGGCTGCAGGTAGATGTTGAAGAGTAGGGGTGACAAGGCAGAGCCCTGTGCAACCCCACAGGTGATCGGAGCAGGGGTGGAAAGTAGGTCACCCAGCTGCACTCGTTGTGTCCTACCCTGCAAAAATGATGTAAGCCATGCATGTGCTGTACCCATGATGCCAAAGGATCTCAACCGCGACAGAAGCTGTTTGTGACACACGGTGTCAAACGCCGCGGAGAGATCCAGTAGTATCAGGGCGCTCGATGTTTTTACATCAGCCCGCGTTCTTAGCTCATCTAGAATGGATAACATAACTAATTCCGTGCTATGATTAGCACGGAACCCTGCCTGATTGGTCTCCAGCAGGTTGTTACTCTCTAGATGGCCCGATAGTAGAGCTAACACATGCTGCTCAACCACTTTAGCCAAAAAAGGCAACTGAGAGATGGGCCGGAAATTTTTCAGACATTTTGTGTCTGCACCAGGTTTCTTCAGTAAGGGGATCAGGCGAGCCTCTTTAAAAGCTAGAGGGATCTGTCCTGTGCGAAGAGAAGTGTTCAATAGATGCAGAACCTCTTCCTCTATTCCTGGCATTGCCACCTTGAATATGTCAGGAGGGCAAGGGTCCACCAAGGAACCCGATTTAACTCGGCCTATGATTTTAAGTAGTTCCTGTTTGGAGATAGGGGAGAACACAGCTAATGGTGAGATGTTTAACGGGGCGATAAGGTCCGGTAGGCGAGGACATTCGAGGGGTGCAGTTTCCGCAATTTCGTCCAAGATATCGGATATCTTCTTTACGAAGAAATCCTGAAACCTCTGACAGTCCTCCTGAGTGAACTCGGGACTTTGCTCTTTGTTCACCCTGAGCTCCGCCAGGACCCGAAAGATTTCTTTTTGCGGGTTTCTTGGAGCAGCTATTCTTTCCTCGAAGAAAGCAGCCTTCCTAGATTGTATGGCGAGTTTATAATGGGCTAAGGATGAGATGTATTCTTGTTTGGAGATGGCGTCATATTTTTTGCGCCATGCCCGTTCTTTCTTTCTCACCCCACGTTTCATCTCCCTTAGGGAATCGTTATACCAAGGCGCCCCAGCTCCTCTCGCCACCTTCTTCATCCTGCGAAGAGGTGCCACCACATCAATGGCACTCCCCAGTTTATGCTGGAGGTGTCCACATAGAGCATCAACGTTGACATCCTGCTCTTTTGCTGAAGGGTGGTGTTCTAAGAGGTGGACCAATTTTTCCCCATCAAGATTTCTCCATTTGCGGGCCATTTTCCAGCCCTCCCCGGATTTGGACAGGGGGCCCCTCAGTATGAGTCTACCCTTTATTAGAGAATGGTCAGACCAAGCACAGGGGAGAATTTCCGTAATGCCCTGGACTGGCATGGTGGTCCAGACTAAGTCGAGCACATGACCTTTCTCATGTGTCGGTTCCTTGACCTGTTGAGTAAGACCTAAGGAGGAGACCGCCTCCTCGATCTGTAATGCTTGTCCTTCTTTGGGGGATTTTTCCCAATGATAGTTGAAGTCCCCAACGATCACCATTTTATCATATCTTGTGCACAGGTCCTGGACCAATCTTACGAAGAGAGTGGGGAAGTCTGGCGACGCCCAAGGTGGCCGATATACCACCAAGAACACCACACAGACAGCTCCCCTCCTGAGCTTAACCCCCATAACCTCTGCTCCTCCAAGGGTTTCAGAGAGGAACCTATCGGCACGGAGGCATGACTGATATAAGAGGGCTACTCCTCCTCCTCTCTTGGCTCCCTCCCTGTTAAAGTGAATAGCCAAATAGTTATCTGGAAGGGCCGCCACTAAATCAGGCGCAGAGCAATCCTCCAGCCATGTTTCAGTGAGCGCGAGGACGTCTAACTTCCCGTCTTCCAGAAGAGTGAAGACCTCCAGCCTATGGCTCTGCAGAGAGCGGGTATTCAAAAGACCGTAGCTCAGGGTATGTGTGTTGGAAGAACGCTGTCGCCCTCTAATGCTCCTAGGTGAGATTAGCAGGCCCTCGCAACCCAGCCGATGTATGGTAGCCGGCACCAGATGGGACTTACCCAGGTTAAGCTGCAGTAAGTCACCCCTTGAGTAAACCACCTTCTGGCCAGGGGTTCTGGCCCCAGGCCCCGGATGGTCACGGATGGGCAAAGATGGGCTCACCTCTGGCGCACCTATGGCGCGCCCGCTGCGCGTAACCGCTGCGCGTAACCGCTGCGCGTTTGCTCCATGTGAGCTTTAAATAGGAGGCTGCTGATGGTCCTAGTACAACCACTAGACCGTCAGCTCTCCAAGATGGCCCCCGGAAGTGAGGGTGAAAGGGCTCCCTCTGTACCGCGTTAGACACTCCCTCCACAACAAACAGCACAAGCTGCGGTGGAACGGGGAGGTAAGCGGTGATATCTACACAGGAAGGTGACTTTGCTAATGTGCCCACAATAGTTAAAATTATACCGTGCAAATAATGATCATTTACAGCAGTAAAGCGGCGATTTTAAAAATTGTAAATTGCAAGTAAAAAGCAATAGCGTGCTAGCGTGGCCCAGCAGCGCGTCTGCAAGCAGCGTTTCAGTGTCAGTAAATGCTAGATTCTAGCGCGGCAGGAAATGCTCGCCCTAAATAGGAGGCTGCTGATGGTCCTAGTACAACCGCTAGACCGTCAGCTCTCCAAGATGGCCCCCGGAAGTGAGGGTGAAAGGGCTCCCTCTGTACCGCGTTAGACACTCCCTCCACAACAAACAGCACAAGCTGCGGTGGAACGGGGAGGTAAGCGGTGATATCTACACAGGAAGGTGACTTTGCTAATGTGCCCACAATAGTTAAAATTATACCGTGCAAATAATGATCATTTACAGCAGTAAAGCGGCGATTTTAAAAATTGTAAATTGCAAGTAAAAAGCAATAGCGTGCTAGCGTGGTCCAGCAGCGCGTCTGCAAGCAGCGTTTCAGTGTCAAATAATTTGATCCTTTCAGAGGTCTGTGTAAAAAAAAATGAAGGGTGTGGTTACACGGGTGTAATAAAAGTATTACAAATAACTCAATGGTTTTATAAGCAAAACACATGGCACATCCCTGGAGGTTGAGGGCGTGTTCAGTGCACGTAAATATCGAGGCACGTACTGATATAGGTTAACACAAAACGCGCTGCGAGTCAAACATAAAACACCCTCGTGATGCTGACGTCTATGCCATAGAACCACCTCGGAGGCTTAGGGTGGTAGGAGAAACCTCTCAAGGTAGAGTACATGCATAAAACATGTAATAATGCTAAATGGTAAATAGAACTTCATGGAAAGAAAATTAATAATCTCCCAAATAATGTTCATTGATGTGTAGAAGAAGACACTATTGTGGTACCATGTTCATCGTCCTATCTCCAGCATCTTAAGCATATATTATTTGTTCTCACTAACGCAAGGACACCGGAAAGTGTTTGTATATATGGGCCCTAGCTTTTTAGGACCTCTACTTTAAAATGTTGGCGTGAAATAAATGGCTTGGCCTTGTTTTAGTTGGTGGAGTTAAAAGCTGGTATTGAAGCGAGTGCTGCTTCTAGCTGCCAGTCCAGGCCTGCGTGATATTAAAACAGGAGTTCTCCTGGTTTACCATAAGGCTGCTAAAGCACATCGAGCCCCACTCTTCTTATTTGCGTTTTCGAATACCTGTTGAGTCCTTGATAGGGGACACCCACTGGTAAGACTGTAATGTATTCTACCACGCCCTTGATTATTTAGGTCAACCCCTTCCATGCTGATGACGGCCGGGAGCCGTCATGGCACATAGTGCTCGTGTGCTGATGACGGCTCCCGGCCGTCATGACCACACCCATTTCTATTGTGGTCCAGCACATGAGAGGATTATCAATAGCAGCCAAGTTAAAGACTTCTAACCTTACATCAGTGTAAGTCTGCCTCTTAATAGTTCCCATTTCCCACTTTCCTTACGGAAACTTTTGCTCAATAGTTTTTAAAGCTTTTGATTTTAGTTAACCTTTTAATATGAATTGACAATTGGACATATACTAGAAAGCACTTCAGACGACAACGTGTATGAATGTAATTTTGTCCCGGGCGAGAATGGTGCATAATGACTCCCATAATATGCAAATCAAAAATTGGTTAAAAAAATTAAGACCGTTGTCATACATCACATGTCTGACAAAGAAACATTTTTGTAGAGTTTCAGATTGTAAACATATTATTAGGTGTCAAGGTGGTTGAGGTCACACAGCGTGCCGTCACAGTCAAAGTTCATGTGAGTGACTCACAGGAGAAGGAGCCTCGCTTTCGAACTTGAGACACTCTGGCCACTCCCAGTCCAAAGCTCATGTCAGACACTTCTATGATCCATGCTGCCAAACGCCCTGCAACGGCTCAGCACCCCCAACGTGATTCCACCTTCCCCATCAGTGATGTGAAGCACATCACCAATATTCCTACACTCTGCAGTCGCAGGACCAATCTTGCTGCGAACTTCTGAGTACAGCAGGACAGAATGCCTATGTCTTTCAGGAATGCCTGCATTTTTTAATGATATTTGTTTTTACATTGGTTCTCATAGCCATTAGATGAAAAGCGCAATTCAATTTTTTTCTGAACGTGTCCATTGTATTATTTTTGTTTACCTTTTTGTAAGCAGGCTGGGTGGCCTCGTGACTACACTAATCCGCTGTGCTCTGCACGTGTGGGTGTGAATAGCATCCGCCTCGAATGCTTCCTTCGGAATACTTTTTCCTGTTCATTTGCTTTTAAAATCACTTTCCCACCGAACAGACAATGGGGTAACTTGGGAATCTGCTTGCTGGTATTGAACACCTCTGGCCTTTGCCCTTGTGGTGTGTCTTCAGTATGGCACCGTCATACCACAGTGTGAGACACTCCCGCACTGTTTGTTGAGGCCCTTCACGTGAGTGGGCTGTCCTTGTGTGCTCAAGTTCGGGCTCTTGCAGAGCTCTCGACGCCATTGTTTTCTAAAATGGCGCGTCTGTCGTTTTGCCTCTCTGGCTGTTGTGTACAAAGGCAGGTGTGCCTTGCACAGCAAACATCAAACTCTTCTTTTCACTGCTGTTCTCAATACATGGCAGAACCGCTCTGCTCTAATGGGATTCGAAACGTAGAAGAGAAAGGTCTATGGTTTGGGAAAACCTCAAAAGGTAATTAGCGTCCTTCGCACAGGCAGCCATGTAATGAAGAGGACGCCTTTATGTAAATACCACTCATAATGGTACTGACGCGACCCGTGAGTGGAAAATGGCCGCCCTTTGATGTGCTGTACAAGGGAACACTATGCTTTTTTGTAGTTCCCTAACTCTTTTCAATTGATTAAACGATGTTATAAGAGCAGGTTCCGCATCCTTTTTATGTTGCGGCGAGGCAGGCTGTCGCGGGGCTTAGGGCTGAACAAAGGACTCCATTGTGGCATAATGAACTTTGAAGAAAGAGATGCAAACAGCGGGCAGAGTGTACAGAAAGGGTGGGCTGAGGCGTCTGGGCAGAGCAGAGAGCCACCTCATCACAGGACACAGGTTCGCCAATGTGTGCACAAGTGTCGCGGTGAGTAGTGGGGCACCCCTAAGGGGTTCTCAGACAGAGCACTGCTTTTGAAGGGCAGTGTCAGGCAAAGTTACATAAGTAAGCACTCCAAGAGGGAAGGAAGTGTTGGGGAGAAGAAGCAAATAGGGCCCTGACATAACAATGTGTCTATTAACAGCGCTCAGTGTCCGCTACTGAGATGGCTGGGTACAGGCTAGCCTGATGCCCCAGCCTTAGCCCCAGCCTTAGGTCTTAGGTGCTTTGTAGTTAAGTATTTCGTAATTAAAGTGATGGTATCTGCACTGGCGGCTTTTCTAAATCAAGAAAGATGAAGGCGCAAATCCTGAATGGACCTCTCTGTTACAGGATCCTTACGCAGGCTACTAAGTTGAGGATTATGCCCTTCTCGTGCTTCCTTTTTTTCTTGTACACGTGTTTTGGAGCCGTCTATGGTGCAGTGCCACATTGGAATAAGTATCAATACATGATGATTGTGGCACAGCACATACATTCAAGCAGGATCTCGCAGATCATGCTTGTTCTGATAGGCAGCACAACATGGCAGGTGCCATTTTCTAGCAGGGCCCAGTATAGGTTAGTGTAATTGACCCAATGCAGGCTGTGTGAGTAGAATGTGGTGTTTACACAGGCATTAGAGAAGATGGCCAGACAAGCAAAGTTAGTGATGTAAGACATAGGAGGAGCCTACATTTCCCTGTTGTATATCTCAGCCACTCTAAAGCCTTCAAGGGCACCCAGTATTCATTTCGACACATTGTGCTTTGCGTTTGTAGTACAGCACACCAGCAGTAAAAAAATCCTGTCACATATGCAAATGCAAATTGCACATTAGAGGCCCAAACTCCCTCCTTTTTACATTTCGTTACTCTGTATTAATGTAGTAAGTCCTGAGAGTTTTTGGCTGTAGGCAAAATGCATATTTGTGCACACAATGACTATTACAGATGTAAAAACAAGACATTCCAAGTGACCAGTGAATGACCACCCAGCATAGACTAAGGGCTTTGACAATGGAGTTCACACAGATATAACCTCCACCACATGAGCAAACTATGGTATCGCACCAGACAGCTGTGAACACGCAGTGTGTTGATGCATACGTCTTCATCCTACGCATTACACCTTCTCAATTATCCAAACAGAAAGTGCCTAACTGCATGCATCCAATGCATTCTCAATATGTGCAGCTTTAGGGAAGCTCACCAAAGTTGATGAAGTCGACGTTTCTCATTTTCACAGCTGCCAATGGACACAGGTCATCCATGCCATGTACAGAGGCAATGAGATTGGTTCTTCCCCTTTCACAAGGATGTAGGTCACACAGCCCTGGTCTCAAAAAGGAAGGTACCCCCCCTAAAAAACGGATTCGAGGATTGGGAGGAAGTGGGAAATGCACAAAACTATGTAGAGAAGAGCTCCCACCTGACCTATCTACTTTCACTGGCGGCTTATTTTAGCTTCTTGGGCTACCCGGTGCTATACAAGTCAGTCAGACATCTATTTATATATTTTTGTTGGTTTTAATAATTTCATTTTTGTTTTCATCTCTGAAGAACTTTTTTATAAATATTTTCTTAAACTCAAATATACAAAAGTAAACACTTTTTTAACGTGCAAATATATATTTATACAATTGTGACATATTGTGTTTGTTTACATGTGTCAACTCAATAAAGTTTGCATAGACATTGAGAAAAATAATGTATCCCCATGCTTCTACCACACATCTCATCCTGACCTATCATACAATACCACACTCACATACACACATCACATACAAACAATTCCCAGTCTTAAGAGGCATACACTTTTGGAGTCACAGAAAGAGCCCTTCATCAATAGCCGTGATTTTGTTGCCAGCTGGGATTCACTGGAGCCAAGTCAATGCATGTTTCAGTGGAAATACAAGTTGTGTCCACCTTCATCAGGACCGACCTTTCTAGATTCTTTAGAGGTGAGTGGTAGGGGATCATATAAGTCGGGAATTGACATCTAGGGTGCTGTATGCAGGGCCGGACTGGGAAATAAAACTGACCCCGGCAAAGTGCTCGGCCGGCACCCCCTCCCCACTCGGAGGGTGGGGGGGGGGGGGGGGGGGGAGGGGGTGTTGGAAGTGCAGCCGAGCTCTTTGACGGGGCCGGTTCTCGGCCGATTTTGGTACAGGGCCGATTTTGCAGCTATGCTGCAAAAACGGCCCTGTAACAAAAACGGCCAAAAAAGGCCCCCACCCGTGCGGTGCACCGGGGGATTGCCCGGTGCCCGCTATGGCCAGTCCGAGCCTGGCCGTATGTCACTCTTTTCGATGTGGATATGTACATGACATCTTATTCCTGAATCTGTGCAGCTGGATAGGAAACTAACTCCAACTGATGTGTAACGTGGAACTCAGAAAACAGCTTCCAATATTATTATACGAATGCAATATAGCTGCTACAGGAATATATGGAAAGTTAGGAGTTATTGTCTTTCTGCCACATGTATGATTAAGATCATTACATTTCCTTTGAATACGCTTGCCAATGTGGCAGTTGCTCTTGATGGAGCTACATGTTATGCAAGAACGCCAAATTCCGACACCATCTTCCAAGTTTTTTGAGGTCAGATGGGAGTTCTTCTTAAGTCTACTGCTAAATGAACTGCCTCTCACAAGGGTCTTCAATTTATAGCCCACTACAGAGGACTTTATTGGTTGTTAAATGTTCGGATTATAGGCCAGAGGCACCACGAGGGCCTATGACGAAGAAGACCTTCCACAACAGGAATAGCCTGAGGCAGAATGGGTATAATGCTATTAGAACTTTCCACCCACCATAGGTGAAATACTCTAAGGTAGACACAGAGAAACAGAAACACAAGCATTGAAATTTTGGAGAAAAGTGACTATACTATAAATTATTGGCCCTTTGCACTCTATTGTCTTTATTTGAGCTCCCTGCATTCCAATGTTGTAATTAAAGGCCGTGATTTACCTTGAAGAAAGGTAGCCATGGAAAACTCCTAATTAAGTACTCAGAAAAGTCATGGGCATGACTCTACGTTTCAGGCTTTGTGATATTGCGAGTTAAGACCTGGTCTTATCAAAGTGACCACACATTTGTTTTTAAAACCAACATTCTTTCCAGGTTTAACAAGAATCCCAGATGCTTAGTTCCACCGGCTCTTCTAACGAGCTTTATATCTTTAAGAGTTAAAGTCTTGCCAAGAGTTCTGGTGGACCACTTCCGATAACTGAAAACAGGAGAAGAGACAAAAAAATATGATTGTGGTCATCAGATCAGGGATTGTGGGCAGCACCCACAGTTCCTCTATCAAATGGTCCCATTGCTCCTGTGGTCAAATGCATGAACAAGGCAGCACCGCACAAGGCATGGGATAAGGATGCTTTCAGAAAGTTCATCGATTGGGTGACAAAGTCAACAGTTGCAGTTTTAATGACACCTTAGAGTCTCATTTAGAGATTGACCGGAGAACCCAAAATAAATGCTAAATGACAAGAAAGACATTTTTATGTAATGGCCCAGCACCACGCTTCTGCACAGGAAATCCATGCTGTAGGGTCACAGGTTTGAAACCTAGCAAGATAAATCTGATGTTCATTCTTGTAGGACAAAAATGGAATATCTTCATGTTATGGTATGTAAGATTTTTTTCCAAATGTCATGCCTATGAAGCACGTTCCTTCACTTACCATGTTGTCATTGTAGCAATTTTGTATTTAATATATGCCTTGTTTTAAAAAATAGGTTAACACACAAATCGGCCATACAATTCCACATGATATAGATATGACACATAAATTAAAACCTCAGCCTAAATGTACGTAGAAGTCACACAAAGCAGCGGAGCATGTAATGTTCCTAAGCAATGTGGCATGAAAAAGAGAGAGCAGAACGGAGACATTTCTACCAAGCTGTGGGTTTGATCTGCTCTGTCCCTGATCTGGTGCACTATTGGCTGCCATGATTCAACGTACACTTCCTTGCTCCATAGTGCAAGTGTGTCTGTGTGTAGGAAGCATAGGTGTTGTGCTAGAATAGGTCCGTTCCAGTACAATAACAATGCCTTAGAGCGTTTCCCACTTATGTGCTGCACAATGCAACACACATGTACAGTGGAAAAAACAAGGAGAAATGAAAACATTTGTAGCGCTAGGAGAAATTTTAATTACGCCCAGTAATCAGAGTAATTTCAGTCATTGCGCATTCCTCTTGCAATGCAAAATTACCTGATTAAGCCAGTGTGAGTAATTAAGAATAATTTGGGGCGAAAATCCTACCACAGGAGCATAGGAACAACAAACTAAAAGAAAGCAAGTGTCTGATGGCAACTGCTGTTTGTGACCTGTAGCATTTAGTGCTATTTTAGTAGCGCAAAATGCATCCTCCGGTCCATTTTGGAAGTTAGGATGTATATAGCAAAAAAATGATAATAATAACACAAAAATCTGGATTATTACAAGTAATGTGTGTGTGATGTTTAGCCGCTTCGCTGCTGATGACGAGCTCAGCTCGTCATCAGCTACAGCGCTGCTATGCTGATGCCGAGCTGAGCTCGTCACGTAACGCAGCTTTTTGAAAATTGCCGCACACAGCGGGAAAAGCCGCCGCAGCTATGCGGCTAGTATAGGTGTTGTATTCAAAGGGTACCCCTCCTGTGCAAAATACTATACTTAGACTAACTTTAAACCTTTTCCCTCTTTGGATGTGTGTTGTACAGTGCAGCACACATGCACAGTGGGAAAAGCTAGAAGAAATACAAGCATTTCTCCTTTTTTAACACCAGCTTTAAAGAGGCATTACTGTTGGTAGATAGAGCTTTGCATCAAAAACCATGGGTGTTTGCATGTGTTACTGTGGGGTAACTTTCCAGGGCTTTTGCGCTGGAAATAAACCCAAAATAAATATTTTGCACAGATTTGCATCAATTTTATGACACACCAAGCTCAAAATGTTAGTAAAACTGCCCCAGGGTATTTGTAAATCTAGGCCCACAAGTTTACGAATTGAAAAAGCAAGGCACAAACCTGACCCAGAAACGCTGCGTCCACAGTCAAAGCACATTCAACAGTAAAGTCTAGTCTGTCACTGGGCAGTCGTAAAGCATCGCTGTGACAGCTTGAGCGGATGAGTTCTGGCTTCTGAATGCAGCAAGTCATAAAATGCATTTCCAACTGTCTGTTAAGCACTACATAAAGTTTTACTACACATAGCAGTCACCTCAGAACATTTGGTCCAGACATGCACCGTGGGATGACGCATTAAACCAGTGAGAAGAGACGCCATTTTATTGACAAAAAGGTTAATTACAAGGACGACAAAACAGCTGTTTCTCTAAAAAGTATTTCAAATCAACACTAATTTGCTGAGAAGGACAACTATAATGGGGGCGGGTCGTGGTTGTACTTCTAAGGACGTCCCCAATGAGACCCCCAGCATCCTCTGGGCCAATAGCCTATCGTTCTCAGAAAACCGGGAACAAAAGTGAAGAGAGCAGTTTCTTAAGGAAATGAACATCCTCGGATTTGGAGACACTGTTGCAAGAACCCATTTTGACACCAGCATTCGGTGTTAGTGGAAAACACGTACATGTCAGCACACTTAACTGCCTATTATCAAGAATGACTTAATTTAGCGGGTTTATGCAGCTTAAGGGCTAATGCACTTTGAAGAACTCCCTTTGCCGGAGTTTCTCTTGTTGAAAAAAGCATGTGCCTGCCTCATGAATATTCATTAAGCAGGCCTGCACTCCTGGGAAGAGTTTCGTGTGTCCAGTGTTCAGCACATCTGGGTGGGGGCACACAGTTGTGTCTGGTCGAAGCCTCCATATCCGCAGGCGGCAAGATGTGTTAAAGTTTGGACACGAGATTCACATTCACTCTAAAGGCTTTTGGCCGCTCTCAAGTGGCAAGCGCGCGGCAGCAGGTGCCAAGGGCTGAAACCGGGCCCACCAGAGCCGCGGATCTCCTCTTTAATGCTGTGCACACTGGCAGGTGGCAGCGGAGGGGGAGAGGAAATGCTAATGCCGAGCACAATGCGGATCATTCTTCTACCGTGCCGCTGAAATCGGTGAATTTCAGAAGAAGTTCCACTGCCAAAGAAAGGATCGTATGCTGCCAAAAACATAACCTGTGTTTGTTTTATAAGTGCCCTGTTACATAACGCGCAGTTTGAAAACAAGAATAAAGTTGTTAAGGGACCCATTTATCTACTTCCTTTGATGAGCGAGACGGCTCCTGCTAGGCGGAGCTTGGCTTTTCCTCTTCGTCTCACCCATTGGTTGTCCGATGAATGGAACCAGCACACACACAGTCCTTAATCTGTAAAAATAAAATACGTGCCGGGGCAAGGGAGTAATCAGAAAATTAAAATACCCCCTACTTTGACCATTTCGCAATTTGCACTGGCTGCCTGTGGAATCTCGGATCCATTTTAAAACCCTGACCACGGCTTTTAAGATTCTCAAAGCCGACTGCCCTGAACTCCTACGCCCACTTCTGACACCATACACGCCCCAGCGCAACTTGCGTTCTTTGGGACAACACCTCGTGATGATCCCTCGAACTAAGCTCTGTAGACAGGGTGGACGTTCCTTCAAAGTCCTAGGAGCTAAGCTATGGAACTCACTGCCTCCACACATCCGTGCCCAAACCAATCTGATCGCTTTCCGGAAAGCACTTAAGACCCACCTCTTCTCTGCCATTTAATTCCTTTGGTTCCCCCTCTCCCCTCTGGTATTGGTTAGGTCAGCGCCGGGACGCTCCGTTGCTGGGGCAGCTGTTTGCGCTTAACAAATTATATAACATAACATAACATAACATACCTCGAATGCCATCAGGTGAGCGAAACACCTACGCCGTGCCCAGCCTAGATGAGCTGCCTTCATCCCACCTTCCTTCCATCTCTATCTCCATCCTTTAGACTATCATGCATCCATCCATCCATCTTTTCATGTTTCCATCCAGAAGATGAAAACAACGATAGTGTTCAGCAACAGTTCTTAGTGGTGATTCGATATGGGCATACAGTGCAAATCCAGCTGCACGCAAATGGTCAATGGCAGATGGGCATAATATCTGGCGTTGACCATATCGATTCAGCACTAAGAACTGTTGCTGAATACTATCGTTGTTTTCTCCCTTTCTTTTTTTATCTCCCCAAGGTCAGTTCACTTATCGATTGCATCAAGGTATACTATATACACAAATGAATTGGGGTATGGTACGGCTTTAGGTAACACATGTACTTCTGACCGTCCTCCCCATGAGTAGTTTAGTTTTTCACTTTTCACGGTCCTGACAAATTGCCTCGATAATTTTTTACCTATTCATGGCAAGACACATGTCGACCTACACCTGTATTCAGAGCAAATTTGGATCATTATATCCACTCTGGCCTATACCTGTTTTTAGCATAATTGAGGGTTCCATACATTACATTTTTGCTTTGTTGACACCTACAGAATGTTTAATCCACAACTCTACTCAATTATAACACTTCCACGTAGCACCTCACACTTCACTGCAGCAGCTCAAATGAACTCCAGCAAAGAGCTCCCCCCTGCGTGGCCTGATGGGCATTGCAGCGCCGGCCCAACGAGGAGCTGCCCTATGATGAAGCATGACACCCCTGGGGGTGTGTGAGGGCCCTTGCTCCTCACGGATCAGATCCCCGACTTGATCCCTCAGGCACCTCCGACCTTTTTCCACAATAGGAACTGCACACCTCTGTGTGTACTGTTGCATTGCATAATAAGAGAAGGTTTATGGTTTAGATCCTTTTATACACACCAAGTGTGTGGAAAGTAGTTCCACTACATATTATTTTTATTTCTTGGATGAAAGGCAATGAGCGTTATCACAGTCTGACATCCTCTCTGGATTGAATCCTTCGTAAGAGAATGAACACTGACCATAGCACAACATTTCTCAGTTCATGGCTTGGAGCTGTTTTCTACCTACACTTAGACCACTTACCGGCTTGGATAGCTTTGCATTGTACTGTAGTCATTTAACTGGTTTTCAGAGCTTGTCTACCCATTTGTTTAAATGGAACAACTAGGTTTGACATGCACTGACAAAAAGACAATGACACACATAAAAAACGTATCTTTGTAAACCTTTTCCTTGTATGAGGCGTGTACATGATGTTGACCGTTCGTGAAGCTCAGTTTACTGCAAAGCAGAAAGCTTAAGCTTCACTGCATTTCAATTTCTTCTCATTGACAGAAAGGTTGCCGTACCTACTAGTGATAAAACAATGAACGCAAAGAAGAATACGGAGCAGTAGCCATTTCTTTTCCAAAGAAGACCCGCCCTTGTGGCTTTAGCACCTTGTAATGTATACAATAAAGCCTTGTTCCTATCATTGCCATGTAGGAGCTCCAAGTAGTTCCGTAGCATTGCCGCTCTAAAAGTGAAATTCCTATGTGTAAAAGGTGTTTATACTCAAACAATTTTCACCCCCCCCCCCCCGCCATCTTGATGTCCATGAGGAAAGCAAGTCTAATTGGACCGGCCCCACTTTGTAATCCAAGGGCATACTGTATTTAAATAATTAATCTTTGTGCATTGCAAATCACTGACTCAATGTGACAAGTACGCACACAGTAGATAGCAGGTGATATATTTCTAAGAAAGACTACCCAGAACTTCACAGTGGCCAGGAAGAGATCACCAAATCTTATCATAGTGACTCTAAGATGTAGTCACTTGTAATTGTATTTGGAAAACGCCATTTGCCAGAGTGAGAGGCAGAGGGGGGGCAAGTAATTTGCAGAATGCAGCTGAAACGTGATTGTGTGGACATATTTGTATATATTCCATCATCATTAAAGCAAAGAGTTTGTCATGAGGAACATTAACTAATGATCTGAAATGAATTCATCTATTCCATGGCCAGGCCTTCTCTACTAATGTCTAGATCAGAAGAAGACATGGCCTTAAAAACTGCTTGTTCCATCACAGGAAAAGTTTGGTTCAAAGTTGTTTGCTCATAACTTCATATTGTAAATTATAGATACATCAGTCCTAGGCCACGGTGACTAATGCATGTTTTGTGTTTCACAATAAATAGCATGTGTGTCTTCAGGAGTTTGTATCTTTCAGGATTTTGTGTTGAGCTGACAGCTTTGTAATTCTTATGTTTCTAGAACCTGCTTTCTACTTTGGTGACACCAAATATGAAGTTGATGAAAGTGCTGGTTACGTGGAGGTCCGAGTATGGAGAACAGGGACTGACCTATCCAAAGCAGCCACTATCACTGTACGCTCCCGGAAAACAGAAGAATTGTCAGCAGAAGGTGAGAGCCTTTCAGTCATGGATGCTCTGCGCTCCTAAGAGTGCCTGCCCCCAAAGACTGCTAGACACAGGAATCCATGACGGTCAAAGCATGATCTGGCCAAAGTAGAGTGGTGATCAGTAGTTAATTTGTAAACAAATAAGTGCTGGGTCTCTCGTCAGGAGGCAGCTTGCACCAGCCAATTTCTCCTGTTGGCGCAGCCTAAAACAGAACCAACTACCAACCATGAGAGTGGGTAGAGGATGTGGCACAATGGCCAGAGCTGCTGACTTCGTAGCTGGTAAACCAGGTTTGAGTCTTGGCGTCAGTTCAACATCCTGTGATTCTGGGCAAATCACTTAAGCACGCCATACATGAATGTGTCCTTAACTGATGCTCATGAAAAGCACTGGTGTTGATGATTCAGTGCCGGTTCTGAGCACCAGAAACCACTGGTTCAAATTAAGCACTAGTGATACTCTGCAAGACCTTTTACTAATGCTTTAAAGCCTAGAATCACATCTCTTTGTTGGAAACTGGGATACTTGACCCAGGTGCCCTGATGCTCCGATGACAAATGATGTTGATGATACTGGGTAAGAGAAGTTAGATCAGGCAGATTCCACAGGCAGGCTTTTCAGAGTCTGGGTGATGGCAGATCATGCAAATAGAAACCATTTTTCAATTTGACAAAGCAGTGCAGATGATCAAGTGCTTGAATGGTTCATTGTCATATCCGACTATTGTCAAGTCTTTTAAGACTCATGGAATAGAAGTATTGCCCCTCCCACATGTGTGATGAGTATTGAACTGTTACACTATTACAGCTCTTTGGATTAATTCAGCCTAGTGTCAGATTCGGGTAGAAAGCAGTTAATTTTTTTGACCACTTTATTTGCTTATCATATTATTTAGCCGATTTTACAACTCTATTTATAGTAGTAGAGGTTGTTGGCTGCATTTCTTATCTGCTAATGGTTTCAAGACTCAGCCATGAAGAACCCCCTCTAGGGCAGGGCCAGCCAAATATCCTCCCCTCCTTAGTCCTGTCTGCTAGGAGGTCGCAGAATGGATGGACCAAGTTTTCTCTCCTCAGTTCCTCGAGCATTCAAGCGTCTACGAGCTTTGGCCCTATGGAAGAGGCCATCTTAACATGAATTTTTGTTTTAAGCCATAACCAATAAGGGATATTGTATTGCAAACCATGAACTGTGATACAAATATGTGTCCTTTTTTTTCTTTCCACAAAGCTGGTGTGGATTATGTGGGCATCAGCCGGAACCTGGACTTTGCCCCTGGGGTCAACATGCAGACTTTCCGCGTGACTATCCTCGATGATCTGGGGCAGCCGTCCCTGGAAGGATTGGAGACCTTCGATCTCGTCCTGCGTATGCCTATGAATGCAGTGCTCGGGGAGCCCAGCAAGACCACAATCACCATCAATGATACCACATCGGATTGTAAGTGGCCATGTCTTATGATTAAACTTTGTCACATACTTAGTGTAGTTTAACAGAGACACATAGTCTAGCATTTGAAGCATAAGAAGTGGGATAATATCTTCTAGTGATACACAGTATGATAAAAAAAGACTTTCAAGTAGGATTCATAAATGCTAGTTCCTACAATGAAAGATGTTGTATTGTGTCTTGGAGTGATTATGCCCTCCGGTTGGAGAATCTAGAATTTTACATGTATTCTGAAAATATCAGTGGGTGAGAAGACTCGTCATAGTGGGAGAAGGGCTGATTTTCTTCTCCTGCTGGTTCAAATATACTCAATTTAAAATCATCCTGTGTATCAGGCATCCTTCTTACAAAAGACAAAACATCTCTTTTTGCCCGCAAGTCTACCAATTCGAGCAAACCCTATCTTCACACTTTCTAAGACCTCATCCCTCTGGATTTAAAATGTTTATGGTGGCTGCTAAGACTTCTTTTCAAGAGTTACTGTTTCACAGCTTAAATGTCCACACTGTGAATCATCTTGTGATTGAACATCTGTGCTCCCTGCTTTCAGGCTTAACCATAGTTTTCATTACCTTGTGCTGTGGCTAAACTCTGATTTTATCACTTTATTTTGTTTTGTGGTGCAGTAAAAATACATTTTCATCATCATCTTCTATAAGAAGAACAACTGGATTATCCACTCTCTAAAAACTACATTTTCATATCCCATTCAGAAATATAAATGTCTTGTATGTTGTGACCTGTTTTCAGTTTATTTGTATTCTTTTTCATACAACATGCCCAACCATGAACATAATGTGAAAAAAAAACGTAAATGAGGTTTCATATGGTGAGAAAATGGCTTCTCTTGCCCACATGTTCATGTATCACTCGAAGCAGGATAACACATGCCTTCACGCCCTCGTAACAGCATAAAATTGTGCACTACCAAATAGCTCGTTTAAATAACGATAGTGAGTTAAAACCAGAAAATTTTCAAATTTCATTGCATACCTAATCACTCAAATTGTTGCTGGTAATTCTATGTGCCTAACATGAAATCCCATATACGGCTGAATTTGCCTGAATTATTGATAAGAGTAGATGGTATTAGGAATCGAGAGTAGAGAGCATAGGTGGTTTAAAGCTGCAAATGGGGGAGTGATGAGATAACAGAAAAAAAGAGCTCTCACCTTCTTATGGAAGTGGAATGTGGCCTGGGCCTGGGTTGCTGTGCCAGATTTTGTGAAATAACAAACAAATGTTATTGTGTTTGTTTCTAGTGCCCAAAGTTCAGTTCAAGGACCCGCTGTACACTGTGAAGGAGAAGGATGGCCAGGTGACTGCTATCATTTACCGGAGTGGAGACATTAACTACCGCTCCACCGTCCGCTGCTACACAAGACAGGGCTCAGCCCAAGTCATGATGGACTATGAGGAGCGGCCCAACACTGACGACTCCTTGGTGGTTTTCCTACCAGGTAAGTGACCCGCGTTTCTGAAGAAGACATTATCTGCACAACAGGGCATTCTGCAACGTGCAGAGGGCAAGCAAACCCTACAGGAAGCAGCCGGTGTTGAAGAACAATATATCATGGTTTGTCTCCACTTGGGTGAGCATTAGGATTGGCTTTGCTTGGCCAATCCTACTCCTGCCCCAAGAAAGTTGGATTAGCTGTGCTTTGCCAAACCTACTGCTTACCCATCAATAATTGTAAGTATAAATTGCAGTTCGATGGCAACTCAGTTCTAGAGATTTCATGGACCTATCATGTAATATGAGGTTGCTGCATCCAAAACACATAGAAAATCCATTTCAGGGGCCTTCGTGAAGAAAAGGAAGGCTACTTCTTTTAAATGCTCTTTTCATTAGGCGCATTTTCATTGAGTTTCTATGTTAGGAGTAATTCAACCGCAAGGTACGCTCATGGTTGCCTTGTATACAAAGGTGCTCATTAAAGAATGATGGGAAACTAGAAGTCGTGCTACTGGGCCCACAGTATTGATTCCAGCCATTATCTCCACCCCTATTTCTGAGCATCACAAGTTTTTTGGTATGGGGAATAATATGTTACACAGGAATTACAAGGTTAAATTCAATATGCAGGTCACAATTACGAAGGCTTTTAAGTGGACATATTCCACTTGCTTTTAGCAGTTGAGAAACAACAACAAAAATCTATTGGTTTTACCGGGGGCAGTTCTAGTCATCATTGTCCCAGTGTATCTTGAGTGGTAGGCTTGTTGGAGTTTCCAGATGCTTCAGTGTTTTCCAGTTACATTTCTTACCATTGAGACTGCTCCTGAAGAGTCTATGGGATCACATTCTTCAGCTTGGGCACAAGGCGCCCGATGTACAAACTGTGTTTTGGATGCAAATCCAATCATAACTTGTGCGACCACAAAATCAGGAGTACACAATGTGCTAAAGGTACTTTGTGAGCCAGAAATGTGTTTATGATTTATACAGTGCCTTTATAGGAGAAGAAGAAGGTGGCACAAAAGGGCACCCCTCACACCTTTGCCATTCGGAATGCTATGTATCAGTATTGTGAGACCACAATTGTGATCTTAAAAATTAATTGAATCGATACCGACTTATGACTTAGGGTAGTATCCCATTCGAAAATGGAAGATGTCTCATTTCCACTTTGTGAATGGTGGTAGGCAACCTCAAAGAGAGCTTGCATGCTCCCTCAATGTCAGCATATGAACATTTATTCAAAAAAACAGCTGTTCCGTTTTAAAGGGCAGGGGCTGCTTTTAAAATGATTGATCAGATGCATGGAGTATGAACGCGGGGATTGATGTCTGCTGTCTCTCTTGGCCTCCATCCCTGCATTCACGGTTGTCTATAGAAATTCACAAAATGCCTCCTGCCTCCTACCTATTAACCCCTTCGCTGCGGCGGCTATTCCGCCGCAGCGCTAAGGGGGCGGGGGGGGGTTGGGCGCGCAGAACGCCCATGCTGGTGACGGAACCGCTCCGTCACCAGCTGCAGTCGCGCTGTGCTCATGACGGAGCGGTTCCGTCACGACCCCGCCCGCTCAATGGAACGTTCAGCGCAGGTGCAGAATTCGCGCCGCGCAGGCGTGCCGAGCGGGCCGTGACAGAACCGCTCCGTCATCAGCACAGCGTGACTGCGGCTGATGACGGAGCGGTTCCGTCACCAGCAGGGGAGGGGTTAAAGAGGTCAGAAATTTTCCGACGTTTTACAATTGTTCATTTTCAGTCACCTCACACAATGAAGTGCAGGTCACAAACCAGATGATGTGTCCGAAATGATGTTCCTCTGGACCGTTTCTCATCTGACTTTGTGCAAGCAGGGGCTGTTTTTCCGTAGTGGGACACCTTCTTTGAACTTGGAATAACCAGCCCTGCGCATCCAGACAAGTATGTCCCGGTCTTTGCCCAAAAAACTGAATGATAATAGGCAGTTTCATATACTGTATCAGTGACATGAACGGCCTGTGAAGCTGCCCAGCTATTAAGCCTTGGGGCACTGGGTACATGTGGTACTTGGCACATGTGTCCGACCAACCATCCCTGAGCTATTGGTTCATCAACTCATACATATCTCTGCCCAAATACCCGCTTGTGCAGCCATGTATCTATCCATGCACCCCTTCATCACTTTTTCAATCTGTTTACATTTACATCTGCCTGTTTATTTTCCCATAGACTTGCCTGTCTGCAGGTAGGTCTGCTTGCTGATGTCTCTGAGTGACTGTTCATAGAACATATTCATAGTATTTATCTAGCTCACTGACTTCTACTACACCTATGTCTGAGCTTCAATGGGCTGGGCAGTAAAGACACCTGCCCAGTATAGAGCTACAAAACTGCAAAGCTCTTCTGGCCCTTTAACGCCTGCTCATTAGTCTCCACCGGACTATCCGGTCACTGCCTTGTGGTCTTTATTGTCGAAAAGGCCAATGGCATGAAAAATCTGCAAATAAAAGTGACTGGAATAATATAGAAAAGGGTTCAGTGATCCCAAAGATCAATCGGTTGGTGGGAAGGTCAACACCTCTATCGGGTAGGAGATAATCACGTGTTTAAATCTGTCCTGGTCAAATGAAACAGAAAGTGTGCACATCGGGTATTCCACATACAAGGTAGACCCTACCAGTCCAGTGGTAGGGTGCCTCCTGGTTGTAAAAAGACTGAGTCCAGAGACTAGGGCGAAGCAATATTCTAATGGGCACTCAAGAATGTAAGGGAAAAGGGACTCATGGCTCTGGTTATGTAGTAAAAGATGGCGATATGTTGTGTACGGGGGCCCATCACATCTCTGGTCACCAGTGCCACTGCACCTGCTTCAACATTAATAACTACGCCCCTGGGTCACATCCAGGGCCATGTGTACCGATATACTGTTCGCAAAAAGTATCCAAGTTGGCAAACCGACCTATGTACTGTTGTGTTAGTGTACCTAGTTCCCATTCACAGGGAGACGCAGATTGGACCGCTTAACTATGTAGGTCACAATTTGCACCCCTTGTCAATTGGCTACAACGCAGGAATGGTGGCCTGCAAGGGACAGTAGACCACCATCCCTGCATTTGCATTTCCAACAGAAACCCCTTTTTCTAAGTAGCTGTTGTTCCTTAAAGGAACTGGTGCTGCTTTAAAAACATTGAAGTGTTCCGTTTGGAAATACATCAGAGGAAACATGCAGTGGTCCCCTGCACAACTGGCTACTCTCCTTGAGGCTGCCACCATAATTCCCAGAGAGGAAGGGATTCCAGTGAGACCTCTTCCTATTTGTAAATCAGTTACCGCATTCTTTGCGGTGTAGGCAAATGTGCCATGGTTTGCATGCAGAATTTCTGGTTTGCAATGGGAATGGCGGCTGCAAGCCACTGATACATTGCATACTGAATTGTAATTTGGTAGGAACCCCCCCCCCTTTCATGCCCCTTCCAAATTGTAATGCGATGGTCGCAAAAGTAATTTTACGAGTCAGAAAAACCTTATAGACTTGTAAAATGGGTTTTGTATATTACATAAAGAAATGTTGCGATCGCAAACCTAGTAATTTGTCCCAGTCGTATTTCAAAAATCTGTTCAAATCGCACACTTGTTTCTTTCTCTGTAACAAATGGGTTTTGTGGTCAAAATTCTGGAATGAAGTAACACCGAGAGCCTATTTAGAGTTTCTCAGGTAATTCGCCAGAGAAGTATATTTTGGTAATCACAATACTTCATCCAGTATTTGTAGTATTACCGTAATCTTAGCTTTAAACAGGGAATAACAAGCAGAAACAGTTTGTTCTCCTGGTTATTTTTTATGGATGTTAGAGTTGCGGTGTTAGCCACAACGTTTTTGTGGTGATAACAGGCCTGGCTATTCTAAGTTATTTTGTGGTATTACCCTATTTTTAATACCACATGACTTTTACAATTCACACTATGTTCGCCACTGTCCAACCTTATACAAATGTTGATTGCGGGGGCTCCTTAGCGCAGAAAATGAGTGGAAGAATTAAACCTCACCTGGGAACAACTGTACATAAAGCCTCGTGCTCTCAAGCACTTACATTATTTTCAGCAAAACAAAGGAAAAACATTTGACAATGTCTTTTGTAACTTAACGTAAGTTGATCATTACACAACTGCCATGACATTACTGCATAGGCCTCCTACGGCCTACGGAAGTAAGTAGATTGTCAGCAAAGTTTTCCAGTCCATTAAAGGGATTGGGCTGTGTCTAATGGCTCCTACTTTTAGGCGGATAAAAGTAGTAGTGCAACATTAAGATAAAGTGATTTGTCCAGGGTCACATAATGTGATCAAGCGGGGAAGCCAGGATTTAAACTAGGAACTCCTCCATAGCAAACAATTTGGTCATTGGAACACAATGTAGCATGATCACAATTTTTGCATAACATGTCCCTGATTTCCCTTTAGAGCTTCCAAGGGTGTGTTACATTCTGGATGAACTCAGTTTCCTTTCTGATGTGTTGTTGATGTTGGAGGTGGAAATACATGCTGGTTCTTGTGCACGTATTCACCCCGATCTGTCACAGTGCATTCAAGGTTCTGCAATGATCCATGACCTGGACTGAAGCCTTGTTACCAAATGCAGCCCCCCATTAGCAGGATGAAAGAAGGGAATCGGACACCCATGCTACGCCTGCCAAAATGTGATGACACTTCTCCTTCCGCCTAATGCAGGCGCTAATGATGATATTATGATGTAGAGGAGCTCCCAGAGGTCAGGTCCAAACATGATCCATCGCAGGGTGTTTATTACTGAACTTCCCACAGCAGTAGAGAAGCACTTCTAATCAGGGCCAAGCGGTGTGTCGATGTCCACCGTTGAACGAGCACCTCGTCCGCGACCCTGGCTTCATGACTCGCCGGTCAATGCAGGCTCACTGTGGGTGAAGCAACCGAACATCAACTTGTCTTAGCACACGTCCATATGTCATTTCTAACAAGTGACACATTTACGAAGACCCAGGAGAAAATCAGATTTCATTTCTTATCATATTATTGGTCAAATGTGTATGGAATCACCTCTTCACCAACAAACTACATAACACATATCAAGTTCAAAGACATGATCACTGTGATAATGACTGATCTACTTATGACCTTACTGAAATCAACATGGACATCAATTATCAATCAATTATAGCCATGTCTGAACTGGGGTGGCAGAGTGGGCTAAAGAACGGTGATGGATTAAACCCAGATCTTTTGACTGGGTGTGAGTGTTTTGATTGGTTCAGATGCTCCGTCTATTACCACCCCCCTTTTGTACCGCTTTTGGCCGCCATAAGTGTGGCAGGGTATGCTCAGACATGAGTCCCTTGCTCACTTTGCCACTGGATTCAAGCAAGCCGGGCTGAAGACGGCTGGAATGCCAGAAACCGGTCCTCGGAAGCTTGTTTCCGGTCCAGGGAAGGCATGGCTTGGCAGTTCGGCCTGGACTGTTCCCATGAGGCACAGGGTCAGACTGATTTGCATATAGCCATGTCTGAACTGAGGTGGCAGAGTGGGCTAAAGAACGTGATGGATTAAACCCAGATCTCTTGACTGGGTGTGAGTGTCTGATTGATTCAGAAGCTCCGTCCATCACCAACCCCTTTTGTACCGCTTTTGGCCGCCATAAGTGTGGCAGGGTATGCTCAGACGTGAGTCCCTTGCTCACTTTGCCACTGGATTCAAGCAAGCCGGGCTGAAGACGGCTGGAATGCCAGAAACTGGTCCTCGGAAGCTTGTTTCTGGTCCAGGGAAGGCATGGCTTGGCAGTTCGGCCTGGACTGTTCCCATGAGGCACAGGGTCAGACTGAATTGCATATAGCCATGTCTGAACTGGGGTGGCAGAGTGGGCTAAAGAACGGTGATGGATTATACCCAGATCTTTTGACTGGGTGTGAGTGTTTTGATTGGTTCAGATGCTCTGTCCATTACCACCCCCCTTTTGTACCGCTTTTGGCCGCCATAAGTGTGGCAGGGTATGCTCAGACGTGAGTCCCTTGCTCACTTTGTCACTGGATTCAAGCAAGCCGGGCTGAAGACGGCTGGAATGCCAGAAACCGATCCTCTGAAGCTTGTTTCCGGTCCAGGGAAGGCATGGCTTGACAGTTCGGCCTGGACTGTCCCATGAGGCACAGGGTCAGACTGAATTGCATATAGCCATGTCTAAACTGGGGTGGCAGAGTGGGCTAAAGAACGGTGATGGATTAAACCCAGATCTTTTGACTTGGCCTCAGAGGTAGAAAATTCTGTGCCAGGAACACAGGGGCAGCTGGGGCTCAACTCTCTTTATTTTCTGTACATTTTTTATTACACTAATAGTGAATAAATAAAATATATTATTAATTAAAAGTGTAATAAAAACGGAGTATAATAAGCTGGAATATGCCCTTACGTGGAAGCGAGGTAAGTAAAAAATGCTTTTAAATGTATGTTGTGTGCCTACTTGTAGGGGAGAGTGTGTTTATGTATGAGTGAGTGTATATGTGTGAATTTGTGTGTGAAAGTGGAGATCAAAAGGCGTGTGATGTCACTTCCGCTACACCTGGCATTTCAGTGAATTGACGGCCATGGCTGACACCCCTGCCCCAGCCCTTGAAACCGCTGGGCTCAGGGATCATGATGGAAGCAAAAGGAACAGAAGGCAATCAGGATTACAAAAGCCCTGCTTAGTTTCTGTAGTGTCCACACGTTGCCCTTCCATTAGCACCTCTGCAGAAAATAGTGTACTTTTGAGGGGTGGCACGTGAAACACACCTTCAAGCCTGCCATATTCTCAGGGCTCAATGGAGTGTCAAGTGGCTTCTGCTATCCCTGGCATTTTGGTGTATCAACATCTATGTGAGGTAATCTTGAAATCCCCCCCCCCTCTCCCCCATATTTTGATGCTGCGATGATGGAAGTGTGAGATTGACGGCACTGCCTCCTTCCTATTCCTTGCAGGTGACAGTGAGAAGCCTTGCGTGGTGACACTTGGAGATGACTCGATCTATGAGGAGGAGGAGGAGCTCCGGCTAGTCCTCGGCACACCGAAAAGTGACTCTACCTTTGGTGCATCCATTGGGGAGCAAAACGAGACTCTGATCAAGATCAAGGATGAGGAAGACAGTAAGTTTTCTGACAGTAATGTCTGTGATAAGATTTTATGCACAATGTAATGAAATAATTTATTGAATAGTTAATAAAACATCACAATAAAATGTGTAATATATTTTTGATTAAAAGGAGAAAATGCATTTAACAAAATAATATAACTTTAAAATATTAAACAGCAGACCCCAGCCTGAAAGGTATATGGGAGGCTGTGTATTAAAACATTAATTTGCTGATTCAAATAAAAAATATCAGTTAAATACTGAAAAAAGCAACATACTCTCCCTCTTTAGTTCCCAGGCTCACACATTACATGCCACGTTGGGTGTATTACATTCTCCATCCAAAAGCCTCCTTTGAGATAGTGCATGTGGGTTATCCATGAAGAAATGTGTCCTGTTCCTGCCCTTTAGTTTGGGCTGAATGTGTGTAAGCACTTAACACTGTACGTGTGTGAGAGACACACCATGGTTTCTCCAGTGTGCATACCTGGCTTCATGTTGAACTTTGGCAAACGTTAACACGTCTTCTGCTCTCTCCCACAGAACCAATCATCAAATTCTCCGAGATCAAGTACAGCATCAAAGAGCCACAGGAGCCAGGAGAGATTGCTGTGGTGAAGATCCCCGTCCTGCGCCTCGGAGACAGCTCCAAAGTCTCCATCGTCAGGATTCACACCAAGGACGGATCTGCCACCTCCGGAGAGGATTACAACCCCATGTCTGAAGGTAAGCACCAGCACATTTCGCCAGTCCCTGCACGCAAAAAGAGACCCCTCAGCTCTCGTGAGATCTAGTTAATCCCTGTGAAAAGCTGAGCAACGAACAGGGTGTCACATCTTGTCTCAGCAGTCTTTGGCTGTCATTTCTTTGTGACTGTAACAGTAGGACTGATTGAAGTTGTGACCATGACTGTTGTAAGGGATATGGTTGAGCCCACCCCGGTTTTTAGAGACCTGATGAGAAAGCATGACAGTGATAGTGTGTTTGAGGGTCCACAATACAAACATTAAAAACATTTGGGGGGCACAAGGCCAGATAGGTGGTAATGGGCATCAGGTGTTTCTCCACGAGCCTGGAAGGATGGGGGCTGGTTTGGTTCCTGGTGGTCGGTTGTGTTACTGTGGGACAGTTTATCTCTGAGCTTGGGGGTACTGTGTTTGCATATCGTTATGGGTTTAAATGCCCTGCTACAGAGTTCCTTTTATATCAGCCCCAGCAGTTTTCAGGCAACAATATAAATGTCAAGATTTCTCTGGTGATTAATGTTACTGCTATAGAAGGATCATGGTTTTGTCTAGAGACAGTTTTGACTCATTTAAAGTAGCTGTTAGAAATGGGAGTCTTTAGTTGGCAGGTTGTTACCCTGTCCAAGTAGGGGCCCCTCTTCCTTGTCAGGATAAGGGAGGTACGCTTCTAAAATAACCTCTGCTCACCCACTTGGTAGCTTGGCACGAGCAGTCAAGCTTATCTCAAAGGCAATGTGTAAAGAATTTGCACATAGCACACTGTACTACAGTGAAAACACTACAAAAGGACACCTCACCAGTTTTAGAAAAATATCCAATATTTATCTGTTTAAAACAAGACCAAAATGATAAAAATCCAACATACAGTTATCAGGATACGAATAATAAAAGAATGGATTTTAAATATCGTTCCTGGAAGTCGCTAGGTCTCTCCGGGGCTGTCACAGCGTTGTGAACAAACAAATTCAATGGTTCAGACCGGCTGTGGCATCCAGGACCAGCTACGGTGTTGGGAAGACCCGCAAACAGTCCCTTTGGCAATGCATGGCATCAGGGACCTCGCAGTGAGCTCCACAATGCAGGGGTCTTTAGGCCCTTGAAGTCACACACGTTGCAAGTCGAACTCCGTGATGCTGAAGTCAGGAGCACTGGTGTCGGCAGGCATTGAGGCTGGGGTGTGAAGTGAAGCGCTGTGCCGTGCCCTCAGGTGGCGGTAAAGGCAGTGGCTCTGTGACGATCGCCAAGTGGCATCGGTGACACCAGGGCTGCAGTGTAAAGTGGGGCAGCGCTCGTTTTGGTGCTGGCAGGTCACGTTGCAAGCAGCGGCATCATTGTTGCTGAAGCGCTGTTGTAGGTAGACCCATGGCTGCAATGCGAGATGGGGCAATGCAGTTTGCGGGGCCCACAGGTCGCGGTGCTGACGTCAATGTGCCAAAACTGTGGGCTGGGATGGGGCAGTGCAATGTGTAACTTACAAGTAGTGCCCCCAAACCCCGGTGCAGGCAGCGGCATCGATGTCAGCTTGCAGCGGCATTGTTTGTGAGACCAGGGCAACAGCGTGAAAAGAGGCGGTGTTGAGTGCGGTGCTCATAGGTCGTGGTGTAATCAGATGCCCATTGGCGGCGCTGGACAGTGGCGGCGGTGACACCAGCATTGCGGTGGATAGTGCAGCAGTGCCCTCTGAGGTGCCTTAAGGTCATGGAGCAGGAAGTGTCGTTGTTGACAGCTCCAGGTTGTCTTTTCTCTCTGTTGCAGCTGAAACACACAGTTCCGGATGCAGGTACCCAGAGGAAGGCAAAGTCTTTGGTGTTCCTGAGACTTCTTGAACAGGGGGCAAGCTCTACCACAAGCCCTTGGAGGTACTCAGCAAAAGAAGTTGTAGAAAGTTCAGTCCTCTCTTTTTACTGCCCAAGATAGAAGCAGCCACTGCAGGCCAACACAGCAAAGAACACAACAAAGTTGTAGTCTCTACTCACAACTTCTCCAGCTCTTCTTCTTGTCAGGTTCCTTTATCCCAAAGAGTTCTTAAGTTTTGGGATCAGAGCTTCAATGTGTATACCACATTCTCCTTTGAAGTTGGCACAAACAAACTTCCTCCAGCATACGTAAACCAGTTCTTGCTGGCTCAGGCCAAGTTCACTACCTCCCCCTTGTGTGTCTAGTGTGAATGCACATCCCCAGCCCCTGTAACTTTCAACCCAGACGATAAATACACAAACAGGCAGAGGAACACAGGAAGGTTAAGCAAGAAAATGCCCACTTTCTAAAAGTGGCATTTTCAAACACACACTATAAAAAATGATATTTACAAAAAGATGTATTTTTAAATTCTGAATTTGAGAAGCCTAAACTCCATTTCTCTATCTTGTACCAATGGAAAGTTATGCTTGTAAATGGTACAGTGCAGCTCCAATGATAGCTTATGGGACATACAGCCTTTTAATAGTGAAACACGAAATACACAGTATTTCACTATCAGGACATGTAAAACACACCAGTACATGTCCTACCTTTCACATATACTGCACCCTTCCCATGGGGGTACCTTGGGCATACCTGAGGGGTACCTTACATGTAAGAAAAGGGAAAGTTAGGGCCTGACAATCGGGTGCACTTGCCAGGTCGATATGGCAATAAAAACTGTGCGCAGACACTACAGTGGTAAGTCTGAAACACTTTTGAGAGGCTACTTGTGTGGATGGCAAACCAGTGCTTCAAACCCACTTGTAGCAATTGATTTATAAGCCCTGGGCACAAACAGTGCACTCTACTAGGGACTTACTAGGAAATCAAATATCCCAATCATGGAAAACCAAACATATCACAATTTACAGTGGGAGCACTTGCACTTTAGCACTGAATAGCAGTGAAAAAGTGTGCAGAGGCACTAAACCAGCAAAATTGAAGTGGCATCCCATCAAAACCAGGAGGTCAGAAGGCAAAAAGGCAGGGAAACACCCCAAAAGATGGCAGATCTAACAGTAGCACAGAGGTTTACCATTCCTGCTTCAAAGAACAGGCACCATGCAGATCACAGAACTGTATTTTATGTGGATAGCTCTGTGGTTTACTGCTTTTGTCATAGAGAGCCTTTGTTACTTACAGTTCATAAGTTACAATTGTAGTATAGCACAATGAGTTATGAACAGCCATCAAAGAGCTGCATGCATACTGCATGATACAGGTTAGAAAGCTATGTATTTTTTTCAGTCTTTCATTATCCTAATGTTGTTTAAAAGGGTTTGTTGGGTAGAAATAAATTATTAGTAAAGTTAACACTAACCACTGTGTTATGTTTTGACTCCTGAGTTTGTGTTCTCCAGACCAACCACACTTAAAAACTGCCAACCTCTATGGATGACATTTGAGTCCTACACCTTGTAGTCACCTTTGTCTTATGTAACATGTTCTGTACACTGATTTCCATGTGTATGATTCAGTCTCTGTATGTGTATGAAATGTAAAGTACTCCAACACCCTACACTGGTATTAAAGTAACTATAAAAAAACATAAAATAAATGTGAGAGAGGGCCATGTAGAGATGAGGGGCACTGTTGGAGAGTGATAGTGAGTGAATCTGTGGAGGAGGAAATCATTGGGGGGGCATCCAAAAATATTGTTGCACCGGGGCCAACAGTGCTAAAGCCAGCCCTGCTGTGCCACTTACTGGGGTGGAGGATGCTAACATCCCTCAAAATGGCTTTTCATTCTGTTGTCAGATTCTTGGCTGTGGTCAACAGTGAATGTGTGCACTTATTTTATATTTAAATTCATGTTTCATACTTGACATTCTATTTTTTGTGTTCTCCATAGGAATGTCTGTGGGTATGACTAGGTATCCTGGTGCACTGTAAGGTCATTTACTATGCCTCAAAAGCCAATGCTATTGAATATATAATGAAAAATGTGTTGTAGAATGCACCATTTTTTTAATGTTTCCCTTTTTCCCCAAATCTTCTTGGAGAGAACCCCCACCCCTCCTCCCCCTCTCCTCGAAACTCTCCTTGCAGTGTTCAGGCTTAGGCTCACTCGCTGCACTTGCTGGCTATGCTTTGCACAGGGGCTGCTCTGACAAAATTTGCCAGGGCAGATTTTGATACCCAGTCCATCCCTGTGGGAGAAGGATGATAAAGGTATATTAAAGCATTAGAGGAAGACGGGTCGGATACCTTTTTGCTAAATGAATATTAGGTCCGGATCTGGCGGTTCCCAGCAAAATATTTTCTCTCTCCATCTCACAGGTATATGTGGTTCTTGTAATAAAAATTCAATGCCCCTATATGGTTAGTTGGAGCTTCAATCTCTTTTACAGGGTTTCCACCTCCTGAAGATTCCATAAACAGGCCTCAACCCCTAAAATAGTCCATCACTTTCCTAATGCCTGGGCTGTGTGCCTTCATCCCTGCTGTAAACTTTTCAGTTCAGGAAAAGTTCTAATCTGTTGATTTCTATTTCTTCACCACCCAGAGATATTAACTTCATCCAGCTGAAGTGCCTGCTGTCCTGTACTACCCCAACTGTGCCCCCAAAGATAGAAACCAGCCCAAAAAACAGTGTGCATTAGACAGAAAATATAATGAAACCCCTTTTGAATAACCGCAGTCTTCTATTAAAGTCTGTGTGATCCTTATGGAACGAATATGACGCTTTGCGCGGAGCTGTATTTGACCATGAAAATTAGAGTGGCCACTCAGTAGGCCGCTGGCATCTTACTGCTGCTCATGCTGGGTGTTTCTGTGCTTAGATCACAAGTCCAACTTTTAATTGACTCTGGACAGAGGCCCGCCATAGGAGGTACAGTGGTACAGCAATATTAGGTTTGCATTTAAAAGTACATGTGCACTTGTATAGAGGTGGGGCGCAAAACTCACTTAAAATAAAAAGTACGACTTTGCTTCAGAAATGGAAACAGTAGGACGAACAGAGGCACTTCCGGTGTTGCTAATGAGCCGTGAAACCTCTGTCTCCTCAATGCCACCCCCTTGCCGGCTCCCTGCAAAGCATCCACGTGAGGTAAGCAGCTGTCTCAGGATTGAAAAGGCAGCTTGCAAAAGGCCTTCTCGGCCACCGCAGCTCTCGGGGAATGCGGGCCCGTACCTGCAGCTGTCGCCTGCATTCACGTCCCATTGCAGGCGATGACTAACGAGCCCCAGTGCCGGGGCGTGAACGCCAGCTCGCGCTCCCGCTTCCGCCAGCGAACCAGTATGCGACGCTGGCCTTTTCATCTCAGCTATGCCTTTTGTTTTCAAACAGACATCGAGTTTAAAGAAGGAGAAACAGAGCATTTTGTGGAGGTCGAGGTGCTGTATGATGGCGAGAGAGAGATGAGAGAAGCCTTCACCGTCCACTTGAAGCCCGATGAGAACATGGTCGCTGAGACGCAGGTGAGTAATGTGGTTTTAGGCTTGTCACGTTTTAGCCACGAGTACCTTCAACCTTGAGCCAATAGGATAACTCATAATCGAACACATGGCCAATCAGAGCTGAGCAACCATGGACAAAACTTAAACGAGATCTAACGACATTACATGGAGAATATAATAAATAATTCCTTTGAAGGCCGAGTGTCCTGACACTGGCATCATTTTGGATAAACTTTGATTTTCTTTATTAATCCCGCTCTACTTTTTCATTTTAAGTAGGAATGTACAATCCTGGCGCTTAGTAAATTATACTCAAGCAAAACTCAGAATTTAAGGACATTCTGCCTCTAATAGGATTTGGCGCCTAATGCTGAAAAGTTCAGCTTTCATTGATAGTCAAGCACATCTAAAAATAATTTCCTATTCTTCTAAGCATGTAAGCATGTCCCTTAGTATAATATGTTGCTTAGTAAATTTAAATATAACGTCCATAAACTGGAAAAGTGGTGAAAGAAATCATGATTCCACTGCTCTTTGCACTTAAAGATGGAAAAAAACATAAGTTACTTATCTTGAATGATAGAATCTCTAGTGACAAAATAAGTTCATGGCTTTCTTTCAAATGCTCCAACATGACTTAAGCCAAACCCATAATTCCATTGCTGCCTTCAGCCCAGAGCAGCATTTTAGCCTGCTGCCAAGGGCTATACCAGTTGTTAATGTCCCCGAACCTGTGGCTCAGACCTATAACGAGGGAGAGGTTCTTTAGCAACTGGTATAGCCTGAGGCAGACAGGCTTTAAGGCTTTTAGAACATTGCACCCACTAAGGGTAGAATGTTCTAAATTAAAAAGGGGCAAACATAAAGACAAACATTGGAGTGTTGGAGCAGAAGGCTTATACCAGCCATTATAAACCCAGGGCCCCTCCATTGTCTTTAGTGGAGCTTTCAACATTCCAGTGCTCTAATATAGCCTTATAGCCCGCCGTAGCGGGATAAACCGGCTATTAACCACATCGCTGCTGCACATTTTCCCCTCCTGTGCTGAAGAATTCAGATTTCCCTCATTTCATGACGAGCTCAGCTCGTCATCAGCACAGCTCCACTGTGCCTCATGACGAGCTGAGCTCGTCATGAGCATGGAAAGGGTTAAAGGCCTGCTCCTTTAACAAGGGAATGGGACTTTAATAGCTGGTATAGTCCAGCTATGAAGGGCTATAAGGCTATTAGAACATTCTGCTACTAGAGGGCAGAATGTTCTAACAAATAAAACAAAGGCCTCTCGGAGCCTGAGGGGGCTTAAATCCCCTCGGGCTCCGAGAATCCTTTGTGAAAACAACATTGGAATGTTGCTTTGCAGGCCTTTACCGGCCAGTGACAGCTCGGAGCACTCCATTATAATCAATGGAGTGGTCCACATTCCAATGTTCTAATATAGGATCATAGCTGCCATATTGAGTTATTCTGGCCATTAAAGGCCTGCTGCAGTGTTAAAAGTCGAAGGCGAGGGCTTTTAAAAGGGAGCGTGCCTTTAATAACGGGTATAGCCCAGCTACAGCGGGCTATAAAGCTATTCGAAAATTCCACCCCATCAGGATAGAATCTTCTAATTCGTAACACAAAGGCCTCACGGAGCCCAAGGGGGCTGAAATCCCCTTGGCTCCGAAGCTTTTGTTCATAGATGTTGCTGTGAATGTTCCACAGCTAACAGCAGCATGCAGGGCCACAGCTGTTTGAACATTCACAGCAAGAGCTGCACAATTAATATATTTTCAAGCTGGAGGGGAAGAGAAACGCAGAGGCTGTATATTAGGACATTTAAATGTTGAGAGCAGCGGGCCTGTATGAGTGCATATAAGTCGCTCCTGCTCATTGTCTTCAATGTAGCTCTCAACATTCCAATGATCTAGTGTAGCCTCATAGCCCGCTGACAAGGGCTATACCAGTTACTAAAGACCTGGAGGGAAAGGGCCTATAACAACCGGTATAGTCTAGTCAATCAATCAATCAATCACAGCATTTATATAGCGCACTACTCACCCGGAGGGTCTCAAGGCGCTAGGGGGGGGGTCCGCTACTGCTCGAACAGCCAGGTCTTGAGCTGCTTCCTGAAGGCGAGGTGGTCCTGGGTCAGGCGGAGGTGGGTCGGGAGGGAGTTCCAGGTCTTGGTGGCCAGGTAGGAGAAGGACCTTCCTCCTGTGCTGGCTCTTCGGATGCGGGGGACGGCGGCGAGGGCGTGGCCGGTCGATCGAAGTTGGATTGTGGGAGCGTAGAAGTTGAGGCGGCTGTTGAGGTATCCTGGGCCTTGGTTGTGAAGGGCCTTGTGTGCGTGGGTGAGGAGACGGAAGGTGATTCTCTTGTTGACCGGGATAGTCAGAAGGGCCATAAGACTATCAGAACATTCCACCCACTAAGGGTAGACTGTTCTAAATTAAAAAGAGAGAAACATGAAGACAAGCATTGGAATGTTGGAGCTCCGGCTTATACCAGCCATTATGAGCCCAGACCTACTGCATTGTCTTTAATTGAGCTCTCAACAATCCAATGTTTTAACAATACTTAGAAAATTGGAATGTTGGGAGCTCTATTGAAGACAATGGAGTGCTCCCTGCTTCTACGGGCCGGTAAAGGCCAGCAGAGCAACATTCCAATGTTTTACAAAAGCCTCTCAGAGCTCGGGGGGATTTAAACCCCCTCGAGCTTCGAGAAGAATTTGTTTTATTTGTTAGAATATTCTGCCACTAGGGGCAGAATGTTCTAATAGCCTTATAACCCTTCATAGCAGAGCTATACCGGCTATTAAAGTCCCACTCCCTTGTTAAAGTCCCTCGCCTGCGGGAGCAGGCCTTTAATAGCCGGTATAGCCCGCTACGGCGGGCTACTAGGCTATATAACAGATTCTTGCTGCACAAAATGACCTTAATTGGGGAGGTAATGAATAATTTAGTTGTGTGTTGTAATTGTACCTCTGTCTCTGGTTTCTCTGTGGGGTCAGTTCGCTGCATTCTGCTTATGGGAGTCTACCACTTTGGTGAAGTGTCCATAAATCTACTACCTAGGCTCTCATTATGAGGTGTAACTCTCGGTGAAATAATATAAATCACAGTTATGAGTGTTTGTGTACCTGGAATAATCAGGTCTGAAATCTCAGGAATTGATCATTCTGGGCCCAAAATTACCTGGCCTCTCAGGGAGGCTACAGGAGCGGGGGCAAGCAGTATTCCACAGGCCTGCTCACTGCCTGCTGCAGTCTGTGGCTCCGGTGGAGCAGTTAACGTTCTTCCAAGACACATCACAACTATGCCTGTCACCATTGCCACCTCACTCCATTAAGCATCCCAAACAGCAGTCATGCTGACATTTCACGCCTACTCAGAGAAGGTGGAAAATGTTTGTGTTTTTTTCACTGAAATGTTGAAAAACTTCTTTCAAGAGCAATTGATAAACCTAGGTGTTAGCAGTTGTTCCACAATTCAAGGCACTCATAATGGCCAGAGTTTGCAGCAGAAATACCGACCGCTAAATTTAATTCTGGCATTCTGTTATCTCTGCTGCAAATTCTGGCCTCAGAGTTCTTCCAGTTTGTTCCTGACAAGGAATTAAGATTGTGCCCTTAGGTATTCAATTTACATTGAACCCATATATACAGATGCCATATAAATCAGTAAGATATATATCTTCAACTGTAACCTGTGCGAAATAAGACTCTTAGCTAAATCTGTAAAGCTGACATGTAATTCTGTGCTCCAGTTTGTCAGAACCAGGATATGCCTTGTGTGCTTACAGGGAAAGATATCTCTCGAAGATTATGATAAAGGCTTGGACCCTGTTGCATAAAAAAAACAAAATATTGCATATTTTTATATGATGTTTGCAGAATTATTACTAATTTTAAAAGATTCATTAAGCAGAGTTAATATTTTATTTAATGTCGGCATCAGGTATGAAATATTTATTGCTGTGTTTTTAACATTATATGAATTGCCCACAAAGTGATGCCTTATGAGGATCACAAACTAGATTTTGCAGCTTTTGTGACTCTTTTCCCTTATTTCTGAAACTCCAAACACATGCTCAAATAAATCACAAATGAAGCATGTTTTCATAAATTCTGAGGCTGATCACAGTAGGTCTACAAGAGATAGGAGTGGTCTTAGAACCTCCATCAATCTTTGTTTTATGTTCTTCATGAAATTGGGCCAAACAAGTTTGCTTTTGGATCTTTTCGTGAGTCTACAGAGTCTGAGTTTCCTATTTCCTCTCCTTTAGATGAATAAAGCGATAGTATATATCGAAGAAATGGACAGCGTTGCCGACGTGACCTTCCCAGCTGTTCCCCAGGTGGTGTCTCTGCTTTCGTACGATGACACATCTAAAGCAAAGGAGAACCCTCATCCTTCCACGGGCTATCCTGTCGTGTGTGTAACGGTGAGTCATTCTTCTGTCATATACTGTTGGGAGAGAGGGCACACCCTTCTTTCATCCAAAAAGTAACGAAAATGCATGGGGTTCACAGTGACAATGATGGAGCAATGATCCCTACAGAAGGTAGAGACAATGCTTCCGGCCACGTAACACATGAATAAGACAATGTAGGTGTCCTGCTCCCAATAAGCTGCCACCCTTTTTCATTTGCTCCACCAGTGTGCCTAATATTTCTAACCAAAACCCCTTTCTTCCCTCATTTAATGCCTCTTTTACCACTGAAGGAAATACATGCCCCGTGATTTTTTCATTTATTACCTTTTTCGAACTAGCTAATTCATTGCCTTCACCGAAGTTGAGGAATCCCTCTATAACCAGGGGTCACTGAACTCAAATGTACATGTCATCTGTGTGGCAACAGGGACTGTCCTTGACTTGGCTCTATGGTCACTAATTAGCCTATGCAACAGTAACCATTCAATGGATACAGCCATTTCCTTTATAGGGATTATACTACTGAATATCTACACCAACAATATCGTGGTACAATATTATCGAGGGGCAAAATATCAAAAGGTAAGTGCCTACAGGGAAGTATAGATTTACTATTAACTCCACGTATACGTACCTTGAAGACTTATGAACCACATAGGTACTTATATGTAGAGTTAGGTAGAGAAAATCTAGACTTACCTGTTAATATCTTATTTTTGACATTCTGTCTTCAATATTGTTTCCCATCGATATTGGGGTTTTGATATTCAGGGGTCACACTCCATATAGGGTTCAAAATGTATATTAACCAAAAACATCCCTTTAAGTCTGAATGGACCATATGGTGCTGGGATATATTTACACCCGCTTTTTATAGAATATCTCAATTGAATGCTGGAGCTCAGATGTCTCTGCTGCTTTAAAATATCAGAGGCATATGTGTTATGACAACATGTAGCCCCTTCAATCAGACACTGCATTCCCACTGCTTCTCGGAAAGGAATGGCTTTTGGACTCAAGTGCTCTGTGTATGAAACAGGAGCAGGAGCCTCTTAAGCTCGGCAGACAACTACAGCTGCATGAAATTGAAAGAGCAGATTCCAGCTTCGCTCTCTCTCTCTCTCATTTCTCTTTTTGTCTCTCTTTCAGCTTTATTTGCCTCTAAGATTGTTCTCCTGTTTCCCAATCATGCTTAGCAGTTCCTTCACCACATCAAAGACTGGGTGGCATATCATCAAGAACGGCGATAATGGGCTTGATAATATGCCTTGTAGAATTCCAATAGAAGCCCATATTCACACCAGAACATGGACTTCTATTGGAATTCTCAAGGGCAGATTATGAAAGCCCATTATCGTCGCTTTAGAGGCAGTTTTCTGCTGCCAAAGCGGCGATAATTTTTAACGCCGTTCTTGATAATATGCCCCCAGGTGCTCAGTTCTGGGAACAGTGTGGTAGCATGGCCAGAACCACTTCATGGTACACATTACCAGCCTGGCCCCTCCGTAGGGCGAGATAAAGCACCCACCTTTACACCAGTATGTGGGGCCAATTTACAAGTGACAGGACAAAAACGTCCCTTTTTTGTGCCTGAATCACAAGACATCCTTGCACTCTGGACATTTCGAGATGAATTTGAAATCTTTGGTATTTTTTACCACCCCCATTCTCCCCCACCCTATTGACATAAAGCATAACTGAGAAGTACGTGGACCTCAGCGGGGCTCTGAGCTGCAAACATTTTAACGATTCATGGGACATCTCAGCATAGTGCTGCAGTTTTATTTGGATTCCTGCCCAGGAGAATGCACTGACATGTAGTGTATTTTATATGGATTATAAACATGTGTGGCCTTTTCCCAACTCGAGTTAACTAGGGTGAAGTGTTAGCACACTTTGCATTCTGCTGAATCTAGCTTCATAGCTAGCATGTATAAAATCATTGCTTTCGTTGTGCTTGCAAAAGCACCGCTGATGTTGTGCACACTCAAACACAACCTCATTTTTGTTTGCTCTAAAAAGTCTATCACTGATAAATTCGGTTGTACCAATAAAATATTCAGTTTAAAAAAAATAGAAATGAAACAAGTATTGGCAAAGATAATAGGTTTCACTTATGGGCGAGCTAATGCCTTTGGCAACTGGGTGGGGGTGATATCTAAAACGGATAGGCTCATCCTGACTTAGCATCAATAGGAACAAAGCTGAATTTCTACTGCTGGGCACCAAAAACAACCCACGCAAAAACTATACCTGTACTCTATTAAAGATCGACCTCGCACATGTCACTCATCTATCGCAGGTCACAACGCTCAGCCTATTGTGATTCCAGGCAAAACATGGAATGCCAAATAAACCCAGTAACCCAAAGCTGCCATTTGCACATTAAACGTCAACACACTAATATCATTCTGCAGCTCAATAGAAGTAACTACAATAGGAGTAACCATAGGGCAATACATTATGGGCGATAATTGGGCAAATGACTGCCTCTCAAAAACATAAGAGATGACGAGAGTGGTGACAGAAATCCGAAAATTCACCCTGAACATCTCTAATTCCCAAGCCACACTATCTAAAAACCAAATCTGCACACTATTTAAAAAATCTAATTTAATTTACCCCAAAATGATAGAATTAGCTGGAACAAAAATCTTCCACTTTAGTCCAATGCTTTATGTCCTAATCTTCCAGTAAACCAAACATTAACAAAGATTGTCCTTCTAGAGGTCTTCCAGCAACCTTTCCAAACTGTAATTAACAAAAGCACCAAAACTCTTGGATTCATTTGGTGTTAATGCTATACATTTGATGGAAAGAACCAAACTGTGTGTGCCAGTAAGGGCATAGACTTGCACAGCATCCACCATAACTTAATTAAAAAGCATATTTAAAGGCAGAATTTAAAACATAAGGTTGCTTTGTGTTTTTGTTTCATTTATTGAATTTAATTTAATCAGAAGTTAAAGAGCTCTTGATGAAGAAATATCTGCCTCAGTCTTTCTTCCCCACTTTACTCCCGGACAATTTGACGCTGCTCTGTGCCCTAGATGCTAGGTTCTTGAGAATGTTGGACATTCTAAATATATGTACCTGTCGATATGCTGATTATTTGTGTTTCCATGTACTCGTCCTTCTGCATAATCTGTAAAGAGCTCTGATATCCTCTGTGGCCATGTTCGCGCTATATAAAACTTTCAAAATAAATAATTGTCCCTGCCCCCTTTCAGGCCTGTAACCCCAAATATTCAGACTATGACAAAACGGGCTCCATCTGTGCTGCAGAGAACATCAACGACACACTGTCCCAATACCGCTGGCTGATCAGTGCTCCAAGCGGTAGCGACGGCGTCACCAGCCCTATGAGAGAAGTGGACTCCAACACCTTCTTTACCAACACAAAGTCCATCACCCTGGACTCCATCTACTTCCACGCTGGATCCCGCGTGCAGTGCGCAGCCCGCGCAGTCAACGCCAATGGCGATGCAGGTCTGGAGCTTCACAGTCCAATCATGACAGTCAGCCGAGAGGAAGGTGAGATACCTTTTTAATACGTACTTTCCATGCTTCACAACGTTATTATCACCCACGCGGGGAGGGGTGGGGACAAAGTAGTCATTTATCAATAATTGAAAAACTTAACCACATCGCTGCGGCGGCTATTCCGCCGCAGCGCTAAGGGGGCGGGGCGAGTGCATGCTGGTGACGGAACCGCTCCGTCACCAGCCGCGGTTGTGCTGTGCTCATGACGGAGCGGTTCCGTCATGGCCCCGCCCTCTCAATAGAACGCGCCGCGCAGGCGCGAAATCCACACCGCGCAGCCGTGTCGGGCGGGCCATGACGGAACCGCTACGTCATCAGCACAGCGCCACCGCGGCTGATGACGGAGCGGTTCCGTCATCAGCATCGAACCGGTTAAGAGTCAGATTGTTATTGTTATTGTTAGTTTAGATTTGTAACGCGCTCAATCACCTACAGGCCTCTAAGCGCATTGGAAATAGATGTTGTTACAATAACTTAGCTTCACTCCTCCGAGAGACACCACTACAGGCCTACATTGCGGTCAGGGCTCTTCTGAACAGCAATGTTTTCAGGGATTTCCTGAAACGTAGGAGATTCACCTCCCTGCGTAGCCCCTCAGGCAGCTTGTTCCATAGCTGAGGGGCCAAAACGGAGAAGGCTCTCCCTCCCTTGGTCACTAATTTATAACGGGGGCAAACCAGTAGCTGAGAGTCCGATGATCTGATGATCAGCATCGAACCGGTTAAGAGTCAGATGTAGTAAAGATCAGCTCAAAATTTATTTACTGTTTTTTTGCTCAAAGCTTCGTAGAGAGGAGTTAATTTTTAACGTAACTGTTGCAGTGTAAACAGACCATTCGTAAGGTTTCAGAGAAATGTTTTTCATATGTATATTAACCCCTCCCCTGCTGATGACGGAACCGCTCCGTCATCAGCTGCGGTGGCGCTGTGCTGATGACGGAGCGGTTCCGTCATGGCCCGCCCGACGCTCCTGCGCGGCGCGAATTCCGCACCTGCGCTGAGCTTTCTATTGAGCGGGCGGGGCCATGACGGAACCGCTCCGTCATAAGCACAGCGCAACTGACACTGGTGACGGAGCGGTTCCGTCACCAGCATGCGCCCGCCGCTCTTCCGCCTGCCCCCTTAGCACTGCGGCGGAATAGCCGCCGCAGTGAAGGGGTTAATAAGCAGGATTCTTCAGTGAATCTTTGCAAATAGCTACAAACAGAGGGATGGAAGCGAGTGGGATCCCCGTCCCTACATTTACATTTGCAAATTACTATGATCGATTCTTTTCCTCAACGGCGAGTGGCTGCAACCAGAATAAAATACATGGCATGATGCAAACGGATCTCAGGGGAACAGGGACTGCTTCTGCCTCCCCCATCCCCTCCCCCCAATGCATAGAGCACGTTCCCTAAGTGGAAGTGGTACCTCAGTGACAGCTTTTGCTTCGCTAACGGATGCGACCACCATTGGGGTGTCTGAATAACATCAGCTGTTTGCTACCTTCATAGCAGTTTCAAGCCATTGGTACATATTGTTGCACGTCACAAACAATGAAGTGACACTCCTTTTACAACCACTTTCTAGACAGTGTGATATACAACAGTAAATTCAGCGCTTGCAAAACTATTTTTTGCATCAGTACCTTAGTACTAGCTCTGCCTGCACCAGCACTAGTTTGGTATCAAGAGGAAATGTTTTGTACCAACATTACTTCTCTTAATAATAAATAAGCTACCAATGCATTGAGTTTAAGGAAATAAGACCAGGTGACATAAATCATAGGTGTTCACGAGTGCAGGTTCCCTGATAGATTTTCAGGATAAACTCAGACAATGTAAAGGGGATCCATACATATTTATTGTATGTACATTAATGTCATATGGATATCTTGAAAATGTGCCATGGAGCCTTACCTTCTGACCCTCCTAGTGACATGCTAAATATATATGCCTATACACTCAACAGGCCTCATTACAAATCACTCTTTAAGTCCAATGAGACAGGTAACAAGAATTCCTAATTTTTAAGGGTAACTTTGCTCCTAGAGTTATATGCACTCTCAGTAACTCTGATGGGCAGGTGGAGCAGAGTTGTTACCGGGCTTCACTATGGAAGCTTCATAATAACGCCCCTGGTCCCAACCCGGAAATGGAGGCCTCTTTACGGGAATAGCCAGAGTCCCAAAGTCATCATAATGACCAGAGCAGTGGTGGTGCTTTTCATCCTTAAGCCTGATAGTTGTACCTACAGAGGAAGATCAAATGTGCAAAACAAAGAACAAGCCAAAACGTTAATATATTGTAATAGTGTATAATTCATTAACCAGAGGCAGCTAGAGCAACAAACAGCTTCCTGGGGTGTGTGATATTCTATAGAAGTGCCAGTTCATTCATTTAGCAGCAGCATCTTTGGAAGTCTACTAGATTCACAGGCCCTAAATCTTGCTGTGGGAGCATGTGTTTTTTCCCCAGCTTTAACTCTGTGAATAGTGTTGGTCATGGCAATGTATAAAACCTCTAACAGCCATTCTCTTCCCCAAGGACTCTGCCAGCCACGTATCCCGGGAACTGTGGGAGCCGAGCCCTTCTCAGCCAAAATTCGCTACACTGGTCCTGAAGACCCTGATTTTCCCAACCTGATAAAGCTGACAGTGACGATGCCTCACATGGATGGTAAGTCGTGTGTTCTCAATGGTTAAACAAGAACAAAGCCGGACAATGGACTCAACATGGAAAGCTTGATATGCACATATCGATGTTTGGTAGCATGAAATAAAGCAAGGGCAACAGTGTTTTGCAGTTTAATGTACAAATAGGTCCCCAAAAACCATGTATCTCTCAAACATAATTACAAGTTCACAATAGTTTGTTTGATAGGCTTTATTCGATAACATTTTTTATCATAAAAGCATTTTACAGAATAAAAAAAAGTTACACAATAGACCTGTGTATGATCTGAAATTAGAACATCAAATTGAACCCTTCACTCCCACATTAACACTTGATGATTTAGCTTAATTTTATAGGCTCGCAGTATCATTTCCATTTCATAGGCGCGCATTAGATCTTGGCCCGTCATCCAGACATATGCACACTTTTAGAAAACAATCCTTAATGTTCATGTTTAGTCACTCATTTTGATTGTCTTGGAATTCATATTTTATAAAACTTTCAAAAACATATCTGTTGCACGTTCATGATGCAGTGCCCCATGGAGACACTGTACTAAGTATCTCAGGAAATGCAGCAATGAAACAGATGACAATGTGGCCCCCCAGAAAAACATGGTGAGATGCCCTTAAGAGTCACAATGTCCATGCCAATAACTGTTCAACCTTTATCAAACCTTAATTATTTATTTATACATTTTTATATAACATGGACATTACCCAAAGTTGTTACACCTCTTTACAATAGAAATCCGTTTCATTACAGAGTTAGAAACAATTGCTACGCTTATTACAAATGTCACAAAGTGGCAGGTCAAAACATAGGAATATTTGCTTGTTTCACCAGTTAAAAAAGCTTTATACACAGATTATAGTAGTGGTGGATGGTGAAAAAAGTAGCAGCAAGGTTAGGTAAGGTGAGACAGGAGTAGTGCAGTAGGACTTAAGAAGGATACATTATCCTGGGGGATTTGGCTAAAGAGACAGGTGGTCAAAGTGTTTTTGTAGGAGAAGGGCTTTCAGCTCAGTTTTGAAGATCTGTAAATTAAGTGGTGGTACATATATTCTAGTCGCACCACCAGAGAAAGATTATGTCATGAATCTTTCCTTTTTGAAGGTCGGAGGCTCCAACAGCAAAGCTTCTGCATTACCTGATGGTCTGCTGCCACCCGTAAGCTTAGGTTTGGTAGGTAGAGAGGAGTGGTTGTATGCAGGTCTTTCTGGTTGATGCAGCAGTCTTGCCCTTCTTCTATGGGGAGTCAGCAAAGAGTGACACGTATTGGTGAAATATGGTTGTTTCTTTTTGTCCCATAGACGAAGCTTGCCGCTGAATGTAAAACTGATTGCAGAGGGGTGAGGTGGGTCTTGGAGAGACCGGTCAGGAGAGCGTTTCAATACTCGATTCTGGAGAGAACCAGGGATCTAACAAGAGATTTCAGCTCTTGTTCAAGAATGTAGCAGTGGATTCTCCAAAGAAGGTGTAGTTGATATTGAATTATCAAGGAGAGAGAGAGGACTGGATAGCCAGCCCGCGTCCCCAGGGAAATTATATGTAATCAATAAAGGACTGGTCTATAGTTAATAAATGACTCAGAATTGTATGTATAGGGGAACAGATTGTGTTCCTTCATGAAGCCCTCACCCACCAACCTAGTTGGTAGCATGCTTCATCATCGGGCCCACCCAGTGACACCAAGTGTGTCCTGGGTGTGCTTCAATGCCTGTGTTACAGCGGAGCTGGTATATTACTGAGAGTGCAGTGAAAGTGGAGTGATAAGTGAACAGGTTAAAAACTATCCAGTGGTCCCAGTGCCCCAAGGGGCCAACTTTAATATCCGGGCCTCTGGTAGCATTAAAAACAAGGCTGTGGATGTAGGTGGAGTGGTGATTATGAACCCCTGCATCCAGTGGTAGGTCTACATTTTTCAGCAAGGCCTTTATTAAACTTGCTTTCCTCAAGACCAATAGAAATGTGATGGTTGTACTAAAAGTGAGTACAGTGCCTCCCAGAGATTTGGCACAGCCTTCCTTAGTAGAACTCCCAGAGGTTTGATGTAGAGTTTGACAAGCTTAGGGGCAATTATAGAACCTTGTGGTACTCCTTGATTGATGGGCTTTAGTGAAGATAGACAGTCATCAATTTTGGTTCTCCGTGATCTACCCATGAGGAAGGATTCAGATCGCTTTAGGACCACATCGTCAATGCGCATCAAGTTTTTCAGTGTCTGGAAAGCCTACAGGAGCTGTGCAAGTCAAGGACTTGAAGCGCATCGTCGACAACCTGAAGCAGGGCTGTTTCGGTGCTGCATCCTTGGGTGAAACCAGATTGAAATTCTTTGATGTGTTGAGTGGTTTGTTCCGCTAGACATCATTCGATAATTTTTGCAAGGAAAGGTACGATGGTCATTCGCATCAATTTAGGGTTTTTTGAGAGGTGGCGTGACTTGACCAGTTTTGAGGGAATCCGGAAAAGATCCTTGGGTAAGAGAGAGATTTACAAGTTTTGTCCAGTTTATGTAAAGGTTTTTAGAAATATTACTCCGAATAGGGTTCACAAAGTGATTTGAGGGTTTGTTTTTCATGTTGTTTTTAAGTAGGACATTCTCCCCAATAATTTCTAAAGTTTTCCGGGTGTTCTTGGCTTTGCAAACTGTGAAAGGGATATGTTGGTTATCTTAGCATAGGGGGAATTTCACGTTGGAATCAAAACATTTTATAAACTCTTCTGCTTTCTTAAACTGGTCATCAAGTTTGATGGAAGCGGGCAAGGAAGGAGGGATGGTGACTGTTTTAATCAAATCAAAGAGTTGTTTCGGTCGTTTCTTGGCTGAGTGAAGAAGGGATCTAAAGTGGTTTGATTTTTCATGAAATATGTGCTTTTGGTAAAGTGAACCTGCATTGTTAAGGCATGCCAGATTAGTAGTGGAAGGAGTCTGTTTCCATTTCTTATATAGAGATCTCAAGGTTTTTCTATCCTTATATAAGGCCTTATCATACCAAGGAGCAGATGGTGTTAGTCTTTTCAAGAGCATGTTTGACTGTTTGATGGAGTTAAATCCATTAAAGACTGCCATGTCAGACTTTCCCAAAAATGTGAGAACAGTATCCCCGACCTGCTGGGCCACACCCTAAAAACTCATTAGGGCAATATGATTTATGGGCAGTGACAATGGGCCTCTTTTGGGCGACATTTCCAATGTAAACCTCTGGCTGCAGACACTCCACTATTTTATACAAGTATTGGTAGAATTACCCCAGACATTCCACTCTTTCATCCCCCACCCTCCAAAGTGAGTCTTGCAACAGCAGAGACAGCCCTGTTGGTGGAAAACGTCCACCTTCATGGTAACAAACTAGAAATAAGACATACTTTGCACTACCAGGAAAGAAAAGTACCTAGATCTGCCGCATTGACAGATGTAAATTATGCCAAGAAAATTCAAAATCACCCAATTGACAATATTTCACTGTGGTCTTTACTCAAATCTTTTATGTTAATTTACACAACTCCAAAACCAGTGCAAGGATCTCTAGGGGCAAGGCACAGTGGTATTTTAATGCCCCCCTCTAACACTACAGTCATACTTGTAGCTTCAAGGTACTCTCTGGGTCCCCACTGATAGTAGTGCCATAAGCGGGCGACTAGATTTCTAGTTTCTATTTATTACTTGTAGAGCAGCATTTCACGCACACAGGGTTCTTGGTGCTAGAGAATAATTTGCATATAGACAGTATTCACTGTGAGTCCATACTGGGACAAACACCAAGAAGAACTTAACACAGTAAGGATTTCTTGAAAGCAGGAAGAGAAGGAATATTTATGAGAGACAGTGGTGGTTGTTTCACATTCGAGGATCAAGCAGGTGAAGGGAACACCATCCACACTGGGAATGTCTACAATGTGTAATAGTTGCCCAAAGTTAAAAGTTAGATCGTAAGTTTCTTTCATGAGAATTACATCTGAAGCATTCATGCAGACACGACTGATCAGTGTCGTAAAAAAAACCTTATGTGTGAGACAGAGATTTAAAAAGAGTTCCTTGTTGGTCTAAAACCCAGTGAAATGTAATTATGGCTTGTGAGACATGCTCGTATCTTTTCCATTGAGCAACTTAATGGACCGTAAAATTCTGAATTTGCAGTAACAGGGTTAGAATACTTTTTCGTAGTTCAAGTTATAACATATTACAGCAATATGTCCTGCACATTATTAATACAGAGACTGGTCGAGCATGGTTATGGAGTGGTAGGAAAGATAGAATTGTTTCATTCTTCTGAATCTGCAAAAACTGGATTTGAGACCACATTAATCTTTGCCTTGAATGAAAGATCCTTGTCAAAAATAACTTCTGATGATTTTATTTTTTCAAAAGGCAGTGGGGGTGTTCCTTATGAGGTAGACCAGATGTCGTTTTTCCAGTGATTTGGGTGGCTGCCAACTAGCAGAATTCAAGATTTGCTGGTATCTAATTTAGAAAAAGTTTGTGATATCCAGACCTGACTGCCCTGTAGGCACTCCAAAATGTTAGCGTTTTAGGTGGTATATGTTCCAGCCTTATGAGTAGTTGTGTGTTGTCTGCTGAAGAGTAGATTGATGTTTTTAAGTGATTGTGTGCAAAGGCTAAAAATAGGACAGGAGGTCCTCTTCAAAACAATTTGAATGATTGAGTCCTACTGCCTATATTAAAATCAGTGGTGCTATTTATTAGAAGTAATTATCCATAATAGCTGTAGGCTTCTTTTATTAGGTCACATAGGAAAGGCCTTCTTGCAACTCACTGCGATCAATCAATCAATCAATCAATCAATCAGGGAATTGTAAGCGTGCTACTCACCCATGAGAGTCTCAAGGCGCTGCGATTTGAGTGTTTTCCTAACACTCACGGGACTCTGAATTAAGTACAATTTTACAATTTGAAAGGAGTGTAGAGTCCCATTTTGTGCAACCACCGTCCATAATTAATAAATAAGGCTCAAAGTGGTCCTGCTGCTGATACAAACAATTATTATAATTTGTGTGGCATCTCAGAAGCTAAATTGTGGATCCCCATGCAGCACTGCATGATTGTCTGTTGTTTGATACTGTACTCAGTGTTGGAGGATTGAATTTTGATGAAGATTGTATATATTTTGTTCAGAAAATTACAATGGCTGCCATGCTCCCATGTTTTTACTCATCATATTATTGAGATTGCATGGGTAAAAATAAGAGAAAAACAGAGAAAGGTCGATAGTGGCTGTCATGCTGTTCACATCAGATCTTGAGCCACTGGTGCATTGGTTTCAATACTGCTGCATAGGTCTGGTCATGATGATACACAGGGTAACTCCCAAATGTCTCTATCATCCTATGATACCGCCAGAACACTTGTTGCAAGATCCCTATCCATCTGCCAAAGGCTGTTTTACACTGTAGAAAGTGATTAGAAAATTTCACAAAAAATTTCCATTCCTTGTCATTCTCTCACAACATTAATCCAATTGTGTTTTTTTTAGGAATGCTGCCCGTCATCTCTACTCGACCAATGTCCAACTTTGAGTTGACCCTGAGCCCTGATGGCACTCGTGTGGGCAACCACAAGTGCTCTAACCTTCTCGACTACAATGAGATCCCGACCAGGCATGGCTTCATTACGGACAACACCAAGAATCCTGAAGTGATCGGTGAAACGTCCCCGTATCAGTATAACACAGCCCTGCGAACGGCCCGCACCTTACGCTTCTACCGAAACCTCAACCTCGAGGCCTGCTTGTGGGAGTTCAACAGCTTCTATGACATGTCTGAGCTGCTGACTGACTGCAGCGGCAGCATTGGCACCGATGGCCAGGTAAGTTTCTCAAGGCGACCTTTCTCAAGGTTAAGAATTCATTTGACCCTTTCTTCTTTACAGCCCTAGAATAGGGTTTGGGGTAAATTATACCCCCGCCTAGATTGACACTCTGATGGTATCTTTCCTTTGGAAACTTTGAACCCTGGGGTCAAACCAAACAAATACCACATCCATACATATTGACATAAACTTTTAGAAACATACTCTGAAACGGGGGTGCCCAAACATCCTGAAAACCGAAAGATTTCATTATTTCGAGAGATGTTTTAATGCAACAATCATAGCTGTGTAGACGGCTTGTCATCAGTCTCCTCCCCTGCAACCAAGGCGCGCATGATGTGTTCTTTGTTTTACTGCAGACCTCATGCCGCCATCAGGCAGGTGACGGGAAGAGGGCCGGGATCCAGGGGAAGGGAATCTGTCACTGGTAGGTCGTGGACTCATGTACAAAGAGGCTCCAGCAACATGGTTTTTGCCAAATAGAATTACCATGTGCCTTTTTTTGCTAAAAAATCCCTATGGAGTCAAACAGCAGTGAACAGGATGTGATGTTTTCAACACTGGAAGACACCTCATGGAGATCTGATGGCCTTTCAGTTCTTACCAGCATTTAAGATTGCTTTCAAACTCCATCTCCTAAACTTTGAGGTCTTACACCACTGCCACCTACGAAGGGCCTCAGAAGCTACCCACTCTCACAGCCAAACATCACGTCTCTTGTTGGACTGGTCACTCCTTGGCGCATCGTACAGTTGTCTCTGAGCACATCCACCTCTCCTGTCTGCTCCAAGTACCGGCAGGTGTTGTGTATTGTGCATGCTTTCTAAATACTAGCAGCTCACTTGAAATGTATAATCAAGAAGATAAATAAATATAATAAAAAGCTGGATATTTTTTAGTCTGATGTGTCATACCTAGCATGGTGCATCACCTGGCGCCAGCATGACCATCACCTACGATAAATAAAGCGTAGTTGGAATGATATATCTGAAAATGCATATCTCTGTCCTCCCACGTTAACATATGCCTACCCAGTTAGCCGAAATATATTTTCCAGTGATAGACTTTTTCCCTCAATTTTTGGCAGGTGTCCCTCAGCCTGAGTAGATAGAACTGGTGTGTTTGTTTTTATGGCTGACTTTTCAACTGAAAGATGTATTTTTCTTGTGAAAAGAATTCTAGTGGTTCGAAAGTAAAGCACTTCTCTCAGCCCCCTGCGTGCTTCCTATGGAGTGAAAAGCAGGGTGGCCAGCCGCTCTCGTAGCACAGCCTGGCCTGCTGAGGGTGTGTGTTGTCTGCGCTCATTTTAAGCACTCGAGTAACACAGGCCAGGACCCCCAACATGCAGAGGCAGCCTGCCGCCTGGGAGCGGCGCCAAGGGAGACTGCAGAGCAGACTGCACACATCTCGAGAGGCCTCCGCCCCACCGAGAGCTAGCAGGATGCAACCCTAGACGGTTCTTTGTAACACAGCACCAGGATCGTTGACAAAGCCAGCTCGCCACTTTATCTGAAGGGGCTCTCGAGGGCCGCTCGCGGACAGGTGACCTTTATGCTCGCAAAGGTACTTGCAAAGCCAAGTGAATGTTGGTTTAGTGAACTGTGTCTGGCTTCGTTTTTCAAGATACACAAATTCTAACACAGTCAGCATTGTGAAACAGCAATGCTGATATGTTATAACTCTAATGAGGATGAGAGGAACTGAGGCATGATCACTGGTCTGAGTCCATTCATGGTCAGGAAGCAGATGATTTTTTTAAAAATGTGACGTAATGCTTCTTGTGAATAGAGGTACCGGGACACATTTGTATTTACCAATGCTTTTGGGAGTGATGTCCTCTCAGCTCAGAGCCTCTCACGCCACCCATCCTTGCCAGTTTACAGCAGAAGAACGGAGAGTGGAGGAGCCTTCAGTGTCGAAAATTGGGCCTTGAGGCCTGCGCCTTATGCCTATGGCTTTAGAACTTGAGTAAGTCCCTTTAATTCGGCGATAAACTCACACAACAGATACTGTTAAATGAACTGCGGTGAAGTTAGGTCTTGTGTCAGAGGCAGCAGGGTTTTTGTCCTTTATAAGCTCATCTCTGGAATTAACCTGACCAATTATTGTCAAAATTTCAAGAGGCCACCCAGGATTCATAAAGCTTTTATATATGAGTAGCTGTGACTCCTTGAATTACAGGAGTAAGTCAGCCCAAAAGGCACAGGCGTTCATATCTGCTTATAATCCGAGACACAGCAAGATACATAAACAGATGCCTGCCCACACGAACTCCCAGCTGTGGTATTGTAGAAAACTTTGACAGCCATCAACACTAAATGGTCATGCAAATTACAAAGAATGAGCATTACCATAAGCATAACAAAACATAACCTTTTTCGCTCCTGACCGTGCCAGGCAATTGACAGGACTCTTCGGCCACTTATTTGAGGCACTCGCTTATCAAAGACACCAAAAATGGTCCCACACTCCAGGCTTCAGGACTAGTGACATGCGTAGTATCCGGTCAGACCTTGGACGTCTTAGTCCACAATGGTGCCCCTGGGTTTTAAAGGACATGCATATTGAAACTCCCTAACCACTGTCTATACCATGGGTACTCACAAACATATTCCCGGGGTCCGCAAAGTTTGGTCTACGGTGTGACCGAGGGCCGCACTGATGCCAGCGGGGGCGTAAATTGGAAGTAGGGTAAGCAACGCATGTATATCTAGTTGCTGTCTTTTAAAATGAAGGTGTTCCTAAAGTTAAGGGCCTATTTACTTCCTTTCCCTAACTGCAATTAACCTTTTAAGAAGAGTTTGCTGTATATTACATTTTTTTTCCATGTTTACGCTGAGTCGTGTAAGCAGCAGCCCGGTGCTGCTGCTGCCCAGGGGGCCACATGTAAAGGTAAGGAGGGCTACATGCGGCCCCCGGGCCGTACTTTGAGTATCACTGCTCTATACTCTCCAGAGAGATAGTTTTTACTCCAGAGAAGCCCAGGCACATGTGGGTAATAAAAAAAAACCTACTGAATGCTAATTTTAAAATTAGGTGCATCTAGGTTGACGGAGTAAATCACCCGAGCTCAGACTTAAGGCAAGAATATATTGTGTAATTGGAAGGTAGAGTGAGCAAAGTTTTACTGAAGTTCAATATATTACCAAAGGTGGTCCTTAACTGTACGTTTCAAAGGATTAAAGTCTAGATTTTCCCCAGAGGGTGGGAGTTAATTTATTAAATTGTATGCTTTCAGTGGGGCACACCGGGGAAACTAATTACCAAATTCAGGCTTGTGTTGTCTGGCTTCAGGGTTTTTATAGTACCTGTCTCGAAATCACTCTCTTTCCTGATGAGTGCTTGCACATTTTTGTCAAGCCATACCTTGTTAACAGGGTTAACAGTTGAAAGAGTTTTTGAATCGCTTGCATTCAAGGGTGCTCATAAATAGGTATGCCATGTATTGTTAATGATCCCATATATATCAAATCTGGTGAGTGAGTAAAATGCTCACATGTTTGGTTTGATGAAAAGGCTATCTTCGAATATGTGTAGATGGATGGTTATGGATGGGTAAAAGTCTTAAGCAAATACATTTAGATGCACTGTTAGGATCGCCAGTACTGTTTCCATAAGGAATATAACAGGAACTTGTATTGAGGAAAATAAAATAGTTTTGTAGAAAATTAGGCCCAGGCTTAATAAGTCGATGGGTTGTCCTTGTATCGCACAAGGCCATGCAAGAACAACACAGAGGGGCATATCTACAGGCCCCTATCGCCACCACAACATCACTTTTCACGACGTTGTGGTGGCGGTAGGGGCTTTGCCTTATTTACAAAGCAACATTAAGCAACTTAACATGGATTACCGCTGCCTTGTAAATAAGTAAACAACGAAGAGTTGGCTCCTAATCAGTTAGGCTGAGCACTTAAACACAATAGACCAAAAGATATGCCAGAACTGATATATAAATTCAACATTAAATTTTGCTCATAGGTTAGAAAAACTCATTCCAACCTGAGATCTTGCTAATAAATAGCGATTTATTCAGTCAATTTAAGAGAAATTATTTCAGACAAATTGTTACATTTTATACAATACTACACCAATATTTCATACAACAATCATTCAACTAGTCATCCATATCACACACATACAAAATCAGACATCCATATGTACACAGAATTAAGGAGTTGTCACAGGGAAAAAGAACGAAATTGAGGAAGAAAGGGACAAAGGCTGCTCAAACAATACACATCTGTAATATGCCATCTATCTATACATATATATACAATAGGAAAATAATCATGAACAACTTAAATGATGTCACACACTTTATATACACAGATTAGAGTATTCAAGTTAGCACTTGTTTGAATTTTTCACTTTAGAGAGAGCAGCACTTTGCGGGGGGGCCTACGCGTTTCGAGTCCAATACAATGAGGGGACTCTCATCAGGGCCAAAGGAATTATCTGGAAAGAAAAATATATCTCCATGTCAGGATTATGCTCGAGACCTTTTAAGACACTTTTCAGCATAAAGACCAATTCTCTCACGCAGCTTACCCTGCTGGTCTGCAAGGCCACTTGACAGGTGAAGAATGCAGGGATGCGGTCGGTAGCGCTCACTATAGAAATTAGCGGTGTCACACTAAGGAGTGAAGGGCAGCAATTAGCCTCCAGTGTTCAGACTAGGCAGTAACAGGTTAGAATGTACTGAAGGGAACAGGTTCTTACCTCGCTCAATCAAGGCGGACCGGGGACGAGGTGGTTCTCTACAGTCTTGATCAATAAATAGATACGGACGAGGTCTGGGGGGCCTTAAGGGAACAGACAAGCGGCAGAGTGTAAGAGTCCAAAAACCACCCTGGTGAACTGGCACCCGCATTAAATCGAACAGGGTCAATGAGAAAAGATCACCTGTACAAAGTCGGCCTTTAGACTCAAAGGGCAGACGTCCCACACGAATTTTGACGAATGCTGATTAGTAATCCAGGCTCCTGCAATAGAGCCACAAAGCATTAGTCACAAAAAGCCCTCAATCAGACTGACTCAAGAATTGCTGAACGTCGCGTTTGGGACACAATAGCAACGCACCTACTGGAAGGAGTCTCCTCGTCTCGTTTCGGCGTCTCCTGAGCGCTGATCCTTCGCGCATGCGCTATGGATAGCTAGCCCGGAGGAGTGTCCGTTAATGTAGCAAAGTCCGCGAGGGACGCTAATCTGTAGCGCGTGGGCGCTGGAATGGTGGAAGACCGGGTAGCAGTGTTAGGAAACCGGCGCATGCGTCCTGCATTCCATAGACTGTTTACTGGTGGGACACCAGGAACTAGTGTCAGTCTCTAATTCCTACACAATTTAAAGGCGGACCAATGAAGCCATATACAGGACAGGAAGTGGACCAGATAATTCAGAGTTTATAAATCTCTGATAGTTCATTGAGGCCAGTGACGGCCGTGTTGAACTTTACAATTAAGAGTGCCTCCCTTTTGGAGAGTCTGGCATCCCAGTCTCCTCCTCTGGGGTCGCGCTCTACCTTGGAAATTATGGTCCATTGCAGGTCCTTAATTTGATGGGACAATCTGTTCCAATGGTTTACCAGTGGAGCTGTTTCAACCCGATTTTTTAATCTGGATTTATGTTGCGAAATCCTTTGTCGGACCTCCTGGTTTGTTTTTCCGATATACAGGAGTCCACAAGGGCACACGATTCCGTACACCACGTATTTTGATTTACAATTGCTGTGGGTATCGTGTTTCCATGAGATGCCTCTGTGCTGGAACAGAGATCCCTCTATTGTAGACTCGCAGCATACACATGTGCCACATTTGTGGTGCCCTGTGATCGGATTTAGCCCCATCATTTGTCTGATGGTGGGAGGTGCTTGTCTGGGAGTGGCTGCTCTTACTACAAAATTGGCGATGCTCTTATCTTTCTTGAACGCAAAAAGCAGGGGTTCCTTTAAGCATTCTTCAAGATTCTTCACGAGGTGCCAGTTTTGATTTATCACTTTTTTTAACTGATTGGCATTAGGACAGAACGTAGTGACGCACACCTGACGTTTTAACTGTGGCTTAATGCGTCGTTCCAGGAGGGTCTCCCTTGGAGTCCACCGTGCCCTTTTCATACAGTTGGAAACCAATTTTTTAGGGTATCCACGATCGCATAACTTTTTCACTAGGTTGTTGGCATGATACTTATAATCATCATTCATGGCACAATTCCTTCGGATGCGAAGGAATTGCCCCAGTGGTAGGTTCTCTCGTAGACTCCTCGGGTGGTTGCTTGAGAACAGAAGGGCTTTATTCCTGTCTGTTGGTTTAACGAAGAGCGATGTGGATAATTTTCCTTCATTAGGAAAGACTTCCACATCCAAGAAGGATATTTTTTCTCTTGATGAGGATATGCTGAATTTGATATCCACTGTCCTTGCGTTTAGCCAGTTATAAAAGCATTCCAGTTCGTCCTCAGTGCCCTTCCACACCATAAAAACATCGTCGATGAAGCGTAGCCACTCTCCAATGAGATCTTTAAAGGGGTTTTTGTTGTAAATGAAAGTCTCCTCGTAGAGAGCCATAAAAAGAACAGCCAATTCAGGGGCGAAGGGACACCCCATCGCTACTCCTTTTATCTGGAAATAAAAATCATTCCCAAAACAAAAATAATTCTTTTTTAGGGCAAAGGATGCCAGATCAATCAAGAATTTGGTTGGTACCTGTACTGGTTGAGTTCTTAGCTCCAGGAAATATGTACACAAGACGCAAACAAACCCCCCGGGAGACCAATTGTAGCAGGCTGTGATTCATTACTCGAGCCCGTTGCCAAATATGTCGACGTGTTCCTGAAAGAATTCATGAGCCTAGTAAAATCGTACCTACAGGACACGACGGACTTCATCAATAAACTTGAGTCCATAGAATTCTGTAAGGGCAGGGACACCCTGGTCACCTTGGATGTGATGAAGCCATAGCAGTCCTTACATATTTCCTGGAGCTAAGAACTCAACCAGTACAGGTACCAACCAAATTCTTGATTGATCTGGCATCCTTTGCCCTAAAAAAGAATTATTTTTGTTTTGGGAATGATTTTTATTTCCAGATAAAAGGAGTAGCGATGGGGTGTCCCTTCGCCCCTGAATTGGCTGTTCTTTTTATGGCTCTCTACGAGGAGACTTTCATTTACAACAATAACCCCTTTAAAGATCTCATTGGAGCGTGGCTACGCTTCATCGACGATGTTTTTATGGTGTGGAAGGGCACTGAGGACGAACTGGAATGCTTTTATAACTGGCTAAACGCAAGGACAGTGGATATCAAATTCAGCATATCCTCATCAAGAGAAAAAATATCCTTCTTGGATGTGGAAGTCTTTCCTAATGAAGGAAAATTATCCACATCGCTCTTCGTTAAACCAACAGACAGGAATAAAGCCCTTCTGTTCTCAAGCAACCACCCGAGGAGTCTACGAGAGAACCTACCACTGGGGCAATTCCTTCGCATCCGAAGGAATTGTGCCATGAATGATGATTATAAGTATCATGCCAACAACCTAGTGAAAAAGTTATGCGATCGTGGATACCCTAAAAAATTGGTTTCCAACTGTATGAAAAGGGCACGGTGGACTCCAAGGGAGACCCTCCTGGAACGACGCATTAAGCCACAGTTAAAACGTCAGGTGTGCGTCACTACGTTCTGTCCTAATGCCAATCAGTTAAAAAAAGTGATAAATCAAAACTGGCACCTCGTGAAGAATCTTGAAGAATGCTTAAAGGAACCCCCGCTTTTTGCGTTCAAGAAAGATAAGAGCATCGCCAATTTTGTAGTAAGAGCAGCCACTCCCAGACAAGCACCTCCCACCATCAGACAAAGGATGGGGCTAAATCCGATCACAGGGCACCACAAATGTGGCACATGTGTATGCTGCGAGTCTACAATAGAGGGATCTCTGTTCCAGCACAGAGGCATCTCATGGAAACACGATACCCACAGCAATTGTAAATCAAAATACGTGGTGTACGGAATCGTGTGCCCTTGTGGACTCCTGTATATCGGAAAAACAAACCAGGAGGTCCGACAAAGGATTTCGCAACATAAATCCAGATTAAAAAATCGGGTTGAAACAGCTCCACTGGTAAACCATTGGAACAGATTGTCCCATCAAATTAAGGACCTGCAATGGACCATAATTTCCAAGGTAGAGCGCGACCCCAGAGGAGGAGACTGGGATGCCAGACTCTCCAAAAGGGAGGCACTCTTAATTGTAAAGTTCAACACGGCCGTCACTGGCCTCAATGAACTATCAGAGATTTATAAACTCTGAATTATCTGGTCCACTTCCTGTCCTGTATATGGCTTCATTGGTCCGCCTTTAAATTGTGTAGGAATTAGAGACTGACACTAGTTCCTGGTGTCCCACCAGTAAACAGTCTATGGAATGCAGGACGCATGCGCCGGTTTCCTAACACTGCTACCCGGTCTTCCACCATTCCAGCGCCCACGCGCTACAGATTAGCGTCCCTCGCGGACTTTGCTACATTAACGGACACTCCTCCGGGCTAGCTATCCATAGCGCATGCGCGAAGGATCAGCGCTCAGGAGACGCCGAAACGAGACGAGGAGACTCCTTCCAGTAGGTGCGTTGCTATTGTGTCCCAAACGCGACGTTCAGCAATTCTTGAGTCAGTCTGAGTGAGGGCTTTTTGTGACTAATGCTTTGTGGCTCTATTGCAGGAGCCTGGATTACTAATCAGCATTCGTCAAAATTCGTGTGGGACGTCTGCCCTTTGAGTCTAAAGGCCGACTTTGTACAGGTGATCTTTTCTCATTGACCCTGTTCGATTTAATGCGGGTGCCAGTTCACCAGGGTGGTTTTTGGACTCTTACACTCTGCCGCTTGTCTGTTCCCTTAAGGCCCCCCAGACCTCGTCCGTATCTATTTATTGATCAAGACTGTAGAGAACCACCTCGTCCCCGGTCCGCCTTGATTGAGCGAGGTAAGAACCTGTTCCCTTCAGTACATTCTAACCTGTTACTGCCTAGTCTGAACACTGGAGGCTAATTGCTGCCCTTCACTCCTTAGTGTGACACCGCTAATTTCTATAGTGAGCGCTACCGACCGCATCCCTGCATTCTTCACCTGTCAAGTGGCCTTGCAGACCAGCAGGGTAAGCTGCGTGAGAGAATTGGTCTTTATGCTGAAAAGTGTCTTAAAAGGTCTCGAGCATAATCCTGACATGGAGATATATTTTTCTTTCCAGATAATTCCTTTGGCCCTGATGAGAGTCCCCTCATTGTATTGGACTCGAAACGCGTAGGCCCCCCCGCAAAGTGCTGCTCTCTCTAAAGTGAAAAATTCAAACAAGTGCTAACTTGAATACTCTAATCTGTGTATATAAAGTGTGTGACATCATTTAAGTTGTTCATGATTATTTTCCTATTGTATATATATGTATAGATAGATGGTATATTACAGATGTGTATTGTTTGAGCAGCCTTTGTCCCTTTCTTCCTCAATTTCGTTCTTTTTCCCTGTGACAACTCCTTAATTCTGTGTACATATGGATGTCTGATTTTGTATGTGTGTGATATGGATGACTAGTTGAATGATTGTTGTATGAAATATTGGTGTAGTATTGTATAAAATGTAACAATTTGTCTGAAATAATTTCTCTTAAATTGACTGAATAAATCGCTATTTATTAGCAAGATCTCAGGTTGGAATGAGTTTTTCTAACCTATGAGCAAAATTTAATGTTGAATTTATATATCAGTTCTGGCATATCTTTTGGTCTATTGTGTTTAAGTGCTCAGCCTAACTGATTAGGAGCCAACTCTTCGTTGTTTACTTAGTTCTTAGCGGGATATTTCTCGCGAAGTTTCACTGCCTGTCACAACTCTTGTGAACAAGGTGAATTAATTCCCTGTCCTTCCACGGACTATAGGTACACTTGGATCCTAGGTCCGACTAAAAACGCAGCCCTTTTTCTTAGCTCTAACCCTTTTTGTGTCATAATTTATTTTTGTGTTATTTCTAGTTCTTCATGGCAGAAAAGGATACTCTAGCCTTTTCTGAAGACCATTTGAAAGATCTTTTGAGCAATCCACCGGTTTTCTCCTCAGTGACCCTCAGTGTCTCGGCCACTTCACAGAACGAGACAGATAAATTACTTAGGCTGAGAAAAAAACAAATTAGAACTGACCTACATGGTCATTTCCTTTTGCAACATTTAAGGGAAGGTACGATCCCGGGTGGTCTCCAAATTAAAAACATTCCGGTCGTCTTTACGGAAGACCCTATATTCAAAAAAGGTTTTAGTCAAATAGAAACCAAATGCAGTAGAGACCTTATGGTCCTCACTGTAGAGACAGCTGTTAGAATCTCTAGACAAGAACTCGAACAAATAGCCCAACTTGAGTCTGAGATACTTGGCAATCCAGCGATAGTCGATGCTAAGGCCTTAATAGATAAGGTTGCTAAAGAAATACAAGACTTCAAAGATTATAGTGTGACTCAGAAAACCAACCAGTTCGAGAAGGACAAAAAGAACTTTTCCCTCGAAAACGTGTACCCCTTTTTACAAACTGATTTTTATACCAAACCTGATTCGAGGCGCTTCCTATCAGGGAACCGTGGCAGATCACGTAATCAGTTTATAACTTTCTCAGATACTTCTTCGTCAGGTGGTGAAAGTGACAATAGTGGGAACAATAGCAGTAGCGGACCGAATAGGAACCGAAAATGGAATCGGAACCAGCAGCAACAGACCAATGCTCAAAATCCTTTTTTAGGGAGAGGCCAAACACGCCCGAGGGCGAAAGTACAATGGGAAATGAAAACCCGGCGTCAGCACTATCAAAACCAGTAGTGTCACCCATTTTTAACCTCTCACCTAAAGTACTCACTGCAGCAGAAGAGAGTGTCCTTTCCAAGGGACTCTCTTTTGTACCATCGAAACGCACTGACTTTACCCGAATGAAAACTGAGTTTATTGAGTTTTGCCGCAAATTAAGACTTGCAACTTTCTTTGCGGATAATCCCAATGCTGCCACTCCTGAAGTCACGGGGCTCCGGAATAAATCCGCTTTTTGCCCGCCTGGGCATAAAATCCCAAAGGAGATATTAGTTTTTGAAAAAACTGTATTGTCTGCAATTTCTGCCATGGAATCGCAGAAAACATATGTCAAATTCAACACCTCACAAGAAGAGAAGAAAGCTCTTATAGATTTAAGGAATGATCCCACTATCACCATAAAGCAAGCCGATAAGGGCGGGGCTATAGTGGTCTGGGACACTATCAGCTATAACGAGGAAGTCCTGAGACAATTAAACGACCAGGAATGCTATAAGAAAATTCAGAAAGATCCCACATCTGAATTACAGAATCATTTGTTCTCGATTATCAGGGAAGGCTATGACCAAGGCTTTGTAGGCCCCAAAGAACTGGAATTCTTACAGAAAAAACATCCTAAGATACCTTTATTTTATATCTTGCCAAAGGTACACAAAGACGCAAACAAACCCCCCGGGAGACCAATTGTAGCAGGCTGTGATTCATTACTCGAGCCCGTTGCCAAATATGTCGACGTGTTCCTGAAAGAATTCATGAGCCTAGTAAAATCGTACCTACAGGACACGACGGACTTCATCAATAAACTTGAGTCCATAGAATTCTGTAAGGGCAGGGACACCCTGGTCACCTTGGATGTGATGAAGCCATAGCAGTCCTTACATATTTCCTGGAGCTAAGAACTCAACCAGTACAGGTACCAACCAAATTCTTGATTGATCTGGCATCCTTTGCCCTAAAAAAGAATTATTTTTGTTTTGGGAATGATTTTTATTTCCAGATAAAAGTAGTAGCGATGGGGTGTCCCTTCGCCCCTGAATTGGCTGTTCTTTTTATGGCTCTCTACGAGGAGACTTTCATTTACAACAATAACCCCTTTAAAGATCTCATTGGAGCGTGGCTATGCTTCATCGACGATGTTTTTATGGTGTGGAAGGGCACTGAGGACGAACTGGAATGCTTTTATAACTGGCTAAACGCAAGGACAGTGGATATCAAATTCAGCATATCCTCATCAAGAGAAAAAATATCCTTCTTGGATGTGGAAGTCTTTCCTAATGAAGGAAAATTATCCACATCGCTCTTCGTTAAACCAACAGACAGGAATAAAGCCCTTCTGTTCTCAAGCAACCACCCGAGGAGTCTACGAGAGAACCTACCACTGGGGCAATTCCTTCGCATCCGAAGGAATTGTGCCATGAATGATGATTATAAGTATCATGCCAACAACCTAGTGAAAAAGTTATGCGATCGTGGATACCCTAAAAAATTGGTTTCCAACTGTATGAAAAGGGCACGGTGGACTCCAAGGGAGACCCTCCTGGAACGACGCATTAAGCCACAGTTAAAACGTCAGGTGTGCGTCACTACGTTCTGTCCTAATGCCAATCAGTTAAAAAAAGTGATAAATCAAAACTGGCACCTCGTGAAGAATCTTGAAGAATGCTTAAAGGAACCCCCGCTTTTTGCGTTCAAGAAAGATAAGAGCATCGCCAATTTTGTAGTAAGAGCAGCCACTCCCAGACAAGCACCTCCCACCATCAGACAAATGATGGGGCTAAATCCGATCACAGGGCACCACAAATGTGGCACATGTGTATGCTGCGAGTCTACAATAGAGGGATCTCTGTTCCAGCACAGAGGCATCTCATGGAAACACGATACCCACAGCAATTGTAAATCAAAATACGTGGTGTACGGAATCGTGTGCCCTTGTGGACTCCTGTATATCGGAAAAACAAACCAGGAGGTCCGACAAAGGATTTCGCAACATAAATCCAGATTAAAAAATCGGGTTGAAACAGCTCCACTGGTAAACCATTGGAACAGATTGTCCCATCAAATTAAGGACCTGCAATGGACCATAATTTCCAAGGTAGAGCGCGACCCCAGAGGAGGAGACTGGGATGCCAGACTCTCCAAAAGGGAGGCACTCTTAATTGTAAAGTTCAACACGGCCGTCACTGGCCTCAATGAACTATCAGAGATTTATAAACTCTGAATTATCTGGTCCACTTCCTGTCCTGTATATGGCTTCATTGGTCCGCCTTTAAATTGTGTAGGAATTAGAGACTGACACTAGTTCCTGGTGTCCCACCAGTAAACAGTCTATGGAATGCAGGACGCATGCGCCGGTTTCCTAACACTGCTACCCGGTCTTCCACCATTCCAGCGCCCACGCGCTACAGATTAGCGTCCCTCGCGGACTTTGCTACATTAACGGACACTCCTCCGGGCTAGCTATCCATAGCGCATGCGCGAAGGATCAGCGCTCAGGAGACGCCGAAACGAGACGAGGAGACTCCTTCCAGTAGGTGCGTTGCTATTGTGTCCCAAACGCGACGTTCAGCAATTCTTGAGTCAGTCTGAGTGAGGGCTTTTTGTGACTAATGCTTTGTGGCTCTATTGCCGGAGCCTGGATTACTAATCAGCATTCGTCAAAATTCGTGTGGGACGTCTGCCCTTTGAGTCTAAAGGCCGACTTTGTACAGGTGATCTTTTCTCATTGACCCTGTTCGATTTAATGCGGGTGCCAGTTCACCAGGGTGGTTTTTGGACTCTTACACTCTGCCGCTTGTCTGTTCCCTTAAGGCCCCCCAGACCTCGTCCGTATCTATTTATTGATCAAGACTGTAGAGAACCACCTCGTCCCCGGTCCGCCTTGATTGAGCGAGGTAAGAACCTGTTCCCTTCAGTACATTCTAACCTGTTACTGCCTAGTCTGAACACTGGAGGCTAATTGCTGCCCTTCACTCCTTAGTGTGACACCGCTAATTTCTATAGTGAGCGCTACCGACCGCATCCCTGCATTCTTCACCTGTCAAGTGGCCTTGCAGACCAGCAGGGTAAGCTGCGTGAGAGAATTGGTCTTTATGCTGAAAAGTGTCTTAAAAGGTCTCGAGCATAATCCTGACATGGAGATATATTTTTCTTTCCAGATAATTCCTTTGGCCCTGATGAGAGTCCCCTCATTGTATTGGACTCGAAACGCGTAGGCCCCCCCGCAAAGTGCTGCTCTCTCTAAAGTGAAAAATTCAAACAAGTGCTAACTTGAATACTCTAATCTGTGTATATAAAGTGTGTGACATCATTTAAGTTGTTCATGATTATTTTCCTATTGTATATATATGTATAGATAGATGGTATATTACAGATGTGTATTGTTTGAGCAGCCTTTGTCCCTTTCTTCCTCAATTTCGTTCTTTTTCCCTGTGACAACTCCTTAATTCTGTGTACATATGGATGTCTGATTTTGTATGTGTGTGATATGGATGACTAGTTGAATGATTGTTGTATGAAATATTGGTGTAGTATTGTATAAAATGTAACAATTTGTCTGAAATAATTTCTCTTAAATTGACTGAATAAATCGCTATTTATTAGCAAGATCTCAGGTTGGAATGAGTTTTTCTAACCTATGAGCAAAATTTAATGTTGAATTTATATATCAGTTCTGGCATATCTTTTGGTCTATTGTGCCTTGTAAATAAGGCACCCTTTCACTCGATACTTAGCGTGAAAGGGGAGGGTTCCACTGCATTACCCATTGATTTTGACGCTGCTCCATATTTACAGGGGCAACGTAAATATGGGGCAGCGCCAAAATTAAGATAAGGGAAAACCTGGTTTTACCCTGGCGCAACAAGGAGAAATGTTTAATTTCTCCTCGTTGTTGCTGTTTCCATGTGTGCTATTGTTGTGCAGCAAAAATAGGAACAGCAAAACGCCATTGATTGTTTATGTGCATGAAGGTGTCCCTTCCTGCACATAAACAATCATTTAAAAAATTACGTTTGTAACTTCTATGTGTGCTGCACTAAGCAGCACATTTAGAAGTAACAGAACGCCATTTAAAGATTGTTTATGGGCAGTAAGGGACACATAAACAATATTCCCCTGCAACACAGACACCCTTGCACTATGGTGCAAGGGGGCCTGAGTTGGTGCTAGGCAGCTACATTTAGCACCAGCGCAGTGGGAAATGCAGGGCTGCACCATATTGTTCTAAATAGGGTGCAACCCTGCATTTCAGAATTGGCGGAGAGCGGCTTTATCAAGAAGGCTAATGCCGCGCTCCGTCCCTTCTATTGTAAATAGGCCCCAAAGTCTTTAGTAAGATTTAGAAAGCCATGCAAGGGGCTTTTGTGCTGCCCTGCGTAATTTTGTAAAGAAATGTAACGCAACGCAGTGGCTTGCGCTATGTTGTGTTACATTTTGTACTGGTAGGCGTTTCTTGGGTGGAGCATGGGTGTTTCAGTGCCTCCACCCATGGATTTGACACAATTTCAGATTTACAAAGGTTTGTATACCTGAGATTGCATTAGATCTGTACGCCTCCCAAAGGATGGGGTAACAAGGAGAATTTTTTTTCTCCCTTTGTTATTTCCTCTTTCTATTCGTGATGCACTCTGCATCATGCATTGAAAGATTAAAATGCCTCTTTAGATTGGTTCTGTGCAGGAAGGTGATCCTTCCTGCACAAAAACAACCCTGTCCGTAACCCAGGCCCCCTTGCAGCATGGCGCAAGAGTGCCTGCATTGGCGCTAGGCAACACACAGTGCACCAGCGCTACATGGGAGCCGACGTGCGTCATATCTTAGTAATTATGGCACATTACTGCTCTCTCCATTTTCTCGCAGTGCAGCAACTTTGCTTGCGGCCCCCGAGTTGCGTAAAACATTAGTAAATATGCCACTCAGTTTGTGTAACGTGAGAAGGGCTCAAGTTGAGTTTGGAATAATAATGACAGAAATGTACAAATTAGATTTTGTTTGGGTTTAGATTTTGAAACAGTATGTTATTGGTTTTTTTTATGTGCATCTAAGGCAGATGCCACTGCTTTTTATTTAAAAGGGTGAACCCCCATAATGTCAGTACAGAGAAATCCAGGCTTGCTGCCATATACAATTCATAATGAATAGAGGAGTAAAAGGAGAAAATGAGGCTTAGTAGTGGGCTGTGAAAACAATTGGTTGGCAACATAGAATGTTCCAAAATCCGAAAATTAGCTTTATTTTTTTTTAAATAACCCAGTAGGATATTTTTTGAAGAAGTGTCCTTCAGTCACACATAAACTCTCTTGGTGCTCGCTTGGCAGTTAAAGGTGGGTCACTGTATCCATACCTTTGAAAGACTAAAAGGTCTGGACAGGGGAGCCAAAAGCAGCTCTGGCAAAAATGCTCAGGAAAACACCTGTTTCCCTCATCTCCCTGCTATTCTATCCCTTTCCATTCTATCCGTTCTCTCTCTGCTTCTCTCCTCTCTCTGTTCTCCCCCTCTGATCGCTTTTTCTCTACTTTCCCACGTCCACCCTCTCTTTCTTTCTCTCTTGAAACCTCCCCTCTGCCCGCTGCAATTGACTTCAAGGAGTTGTGGAAAGTGACAAAAAAATCACCACGCGCTCCAGCCCCAGTGACCGCACGCCGAAGGAGTGCTGCGGGGCGGGACGTGGGGGGCGGGGGAGCAGGGGGGGGGGGGATAGTGGAGTCCGACATACGACGAACAGGAGTAAGGTAAGTAATTAAGTAAATAAAACAATTTACCTTGCTCACACTGCATCGCGAGCCGCCGCTGTGCAGCCCACCGGGGAAATGCCTTGTGGAATCAAAGGCCTGTCCGGCCCTGAAGACTAATGTGTTGCCGCTTGACTTGCAGGTGTTGAATCTTGTGCAGTCCTATGTCACCTTGCGTGTTCCGCTCTACGTCTCGTACGTCTTCCACTCTCCTGCCGCCGTGGGCGGCTGGCAGCACTTTGACCTGCAGTCTGAGTTAAGACTCACTTTTGTGTACGACACAGCCATCCTGTGGAATGACGGCATTGGCAGCCCACCAGAGTCAGAGCTGCAAGGTATGTTTCTAAAACGATCCATCAAGACACTTGCTGTGGCTCTTTTCATTTTTAAATAATTTGATCTGCTTGGTAATAAGCTCCACCATGTGCTCCAAGTTTCAATTTTCTATTCCCAATTAATAGTCAGTTATGAGCTGCTTTTACTGTAAGTGTATAGAATGAATATATGTGATTATTTGACAGCTTGATTTTCCTGAATCAAGAGTTAGAATTTAAGAATGCAAAAGTCTACAGAAAAGTTTTGCAGACTTCCTGATTTTACCTTTTCAAAGATTGCAGTTTAGGCGAGATGTCCCCGTTTAACTTTGCCTGAGACTGCTATAATTTTCCCCACCTTGTAAGATAATGTTTACTCTATTCAAAACATACAAGCTGTAAACTGTACGCAGAATATTTTTCTGTAAACTTAGCTTTTGCAAAGTCTTTCGATGCCCTATGGCTAAACTTTGCCGAAATCTTCTCAGCTAGTTGATATTTTCTGGGTGTTTACTATGCATGGTGTAACATGTTGCACATAAATTGTTCCTGCAAAGTATATTTTACAGAAGATTATTTTGTTGATGTTAAATTAAGATATGCAGGTCGTATTTTTTTGCAAAAGTCATGATCTTCATGAATAAAGGGCTAATCGCAAAAACGTTTGCAACCTTTGTAAAGTTTTCCATAGAACTTCAGGGAGATTGCAAGAAAATGTTGCAACTTTGATCACACAAAATACTAATGGTGAATCTGTAGTGTATTCAGTTCTGGAAGACGTGTCTTTAGATGGGCAAACACAGATGTCAGACAGTGATACTACGAGTTACCAGCACACTGTGGTATTTAAACCACAAATAAGAAAAAAATAAGAATAGAAATATACCATTTCTGCAGGACAGAAGGGAGAAAGTTAGACAACCACAAAAGAAGCAAACCTCTTCAGAAATTCGTAGGCTTGGTAGTGGACAAAGCAACTGAGGGCAAGCTGTGAACTCCCTCCTGCACTCACAGGCTAGTGTAACAATCACACAAACGTCTTTAGGATGCCCCGTTTGAAGGTGTTCACTGGTTTTCAAAATGTTTTTTGCAGTCTGCCCATGCACAAGTACAGTTTCTTTTAAGAGACGCCTTCCATCCATTCATATGTATTTGTTGGTACAGAGGGGTGATCTCCCCCCATAAGTATCTGTTCTCACCACACTAATGCGTATACTGATGCCTGGCACGTGCTGGAATCCTGGGGCCTTATTTATGAAGGCCTTGCGTCAGTTTTGAGCCGCCGGTGCGTCACTTTTTGTGACGCACCAGCGGTGTAAAAAATGCGCCTCGTTGCGCCATATTTAAAAAGTGACGCATCTAGGTAGATGCGTCACTTTTTAAACCCCTGCGCCACATTATACCTGCGTCAGGTATAATGTATGCAGAGGGGGCGTTCCCCCGCAAAAAGCCTCGTAAAAGTGACGCAGTGAAATCTATGAGATTTCACTGCGTCACTTTTAGGACGCTGTTGCGTCAAAATCTTGCGCCTGCCTCACAGCAGGCGTAAGACTGACGCAAGCCCTTTCACATGGGGCTTTCCCCATGTGAAAGGACGCATTGCTGGAGTTGCGTCACGTTTGTGACACACTCCAGCAATGCGTCACTTTTGCGCTTACAGATACGTCAGAAATACTGACGTATCTGTAACTCCTTGCGACATGATGCATCATACATTAAATATGACGCATCAGGAATGTCGTAAGGAGTGCGCAGTGAAAAGTGACGCATCGCTGTTTTCACGCAGCGATGCGCCACTTTTCATAAATGAGGCCCCTGCATCCTGAAGTGTGCAGGAGGTATTCTGTGCTAGAGGCACTGAAGATTGTGAAGGGCTCTGTAGTAAATTCAAGAACTCCCTAAATTTGCAACCGTTCTTTGTGGGGTGATAAATAGTAGCATGTCTATCCCAAACTGTACGGTACAATCTGGAAAGAAATAGTAAATGGACAACCTCACATAGGTGTAGATTTACTCATTTTGTGAATTCCCAAAGATGTCCAAGGTTACGATTGGACATCTGTGACAGTCTCACATTTCCAGACATTCTCCTGGGACACGTTTGTGAATTCGCAGTTGCATCTATGAGGAGGCACTTCTGCATGTGCAATATTACATAATATCAATTGTGCATGGGGAAATGTCTGCACATTTTCAGTGGCAATTTTTATATCCATGGGCATGTCTTTTTGCAACTCCTACAGTTCAGTATCGTTTTGGAGCGCATTGTCTTCCTCTTTCCACACTGGAAAGAGATATACTCCTGTTGAAGGCAGGAGTACATCTACAGCTAGTTCCATGAGAATGAATCAGGGAAAAGTTTGAGAATGCCAAAAAACTTTCGAGTTTATAACTATTATCATACTTTCCAAGGAGACCCCAGTCTGCGACATCCACACTCTACCCCTTAACCCCTTCGATGCTGATGACGAGCTCGGTGGTCGTGTGCGGATGACGAGCTGAGCTCGTCATCTAACGCGGCTTTTAGAAAAAAGCCGCGTAGCGGAAAAATAACCTCCGCAGCGATGCGGTTAAGTGAGATTGAGTCACTCACAATATTATACCATTGTGGGGAAACATTTTGTAACAGTATAAACACATATATAAAGTCGCTATTTTTAACACCTCCTATGACTAGGCACGTACATTTATAAGCAATTTAAAGTTCTTGCATAGGCAACACTTTAAATCTGTGTTGCACATACACCCTCCTCTGGCAGGGTTTGCTGTATCACTTTGTCACCAGTACACAAATTAAGCAGCTTTACTTTTTCACTTCTTGCTTTTCAGGATCCCTCTACCCAACCAGCATGCGGATCAACGAAGAGGGGCGGCTGGTGGTGAACTTCAAAACAGAGATCAGGTTTCGTGGACAGTTTGTAATGTCACACCCAGGTAAAACAAATCTCTTCTGCATTGGCTACTTTTAGATGTACTTGTAGTTTATTTCTAGAGGTATTGTTGGGCACTTTGCACTTTTTGATGCTTTTATGAGTTGGTGTGGCAAGGTTAGGGAAGCACCATACTTATGTTTTATAATTAGGTGTGTGAGCCCTAACCACTAGGCACAAGAGGATGTGATCCGTCGGCTAGACTGCCGAATTTGGTGCTGGAAACCAGGTTTCGAGCCTCGGGGTCGCGTCCACATCCTGTGATTCTGGGCAAATCACATCTCCCCGTGCCTGAATGTGTAATGTAAATACGGTGCTCATGTAAAGCGCTCCAATACCTTCGGGTCGAGTTCGCGCTATATAAAAAAAATAATAAAAATGTTTAAAAAGTGTTCAATTCCTAAAACAATACACAGATCTGTCAAGTCTAATATAAACAATCCAGGACTTTATTGTGACGGTGGCTGTAGGTGGTGGGCACCAGCACTCATTTCTGATGACCAAAGGTAAATTCATCAGATCTAGAGCAAAAACGAACATGCGTTGGCAAAGCCTATAGGTCTGGGTTGAATGTATTAATGAATGCTCTATTAGCACATTAGATAGAGGGATCTGGCAGAAAGGAACAGAAAAGGCCATAGTTGTAAATTAATCGTTGATGCAGTTCAGTGCAAACACTCGAATGGAGGCAGGAGGATACATCTAAATGCCTAAAGTATTGGGTGAGAGATGAATATTAAACTGGGCTGAGAAGCGACTAATAAAGTTTAAAGCTTGTGGCTGAAAGAGGTTGAACGAAGAAAGGCAATGTTTGAAAGGGGCGTACCCAAAGCCTACTCTATATATATCATTAGCAAAAGGTCTGTTATACAGCTAGACTGTCAGAACTCAGATCTAAAAAAAGATGTAGTAAACAGTTCCAATTTTATAAAACTTAAAGACAGTAAATCCATCCCTTTGTGCATGATGCTGTCAGTTTCTCCTCAATATCCTTTTTTACAGTAAATGATGTGTGATAAAAGAATGAAGCTGTAATAACGCTACAGCACCTGCTAATAGAATTATTTTTGCAAACTAAGGGCCAGATATAGGAGCCCTCATACCGGTCGGAAACGGCCGATTTCGGCCGTTTCCGACCGGTATTAGGCTTTTCAGATGTAGGGGGCCTACCGAATCGGTAATTTTACCGATTCAGTAATTTTACCGATTCGGCAAAATACCGAATCGGTATATTTACCGAATCGGTAAATCCATATGTAGCTGACACTCCTAAGAGTGCCACAGGCCCTTAAGAGTCTGTATTTTACCACACAATCCTATTGTGTGGTAAAATACCGAATTCAGGTGTGCATGCACATCTCTGCATGCACACCTGTGCATTCACACCTGTGCCATGTGACACACAGACATGCCCTTAGGGCATGTATGTGTGCCCATGTCACACAAGCCTGTACTTGGGGTGCTAGAGGGTGTCAAAGTGACACCCCCTGCACCCTTGCAGGATTCGGTATTTACCGATTCGGTAAATACCGAATCGGTATTTCTCATTGATTCCTATGGGCTTCAAGGCCCATAGGAATCAATGGGCAATACCGATTCGGTATTTACCGAATCGGTAAATACCGAATCTTACAGATTCGGTATTCCTAAATTCGGAATTACCTAAATCTGCCCCCTTCCCATTTACAGACTCTTAAATACTGATTCGGTAAAATTCGGTATTTAAGAGTCTGTAAATGGGAATTACCTACATCTAGCCCTATGTGGCTTATTTACAAGCACATTGCACTGCCGATGCATCTCTTTTATTGACACACCAGCGGTGAAATTGGGCTGGCCCATATTTACAAGGCCACGTAAAGTCACCCTGCGTGACTTTTCGTTACCTTGTAAATATGTTTCTCTTTCACGCAGAACATCGTGTGAAAGGGGCGTTCCGTGGGTGTTGCTGTGGGTGTTCCTAAGCAACACCCATGGAATCTGAAGCATTCCCAGAGATACGAGGAATCGTAAACTCTGGAATGCGTGAGATTCTAACGCCTGTCATTAGGGAGGCGCAATAAGGAGAAATATCCTGTTTTCTCCGAATTCTTTCCTCTTTCTTTTGTGTGCCGCATTCTGCAGCAAACATAGAAAGAGGAAAACTCCTCCTGTGATTATTTTTCTGAAGGAAGGTGTCTCTTCCTGCACAATAACAATCACCCCTGTAACGCAGACACCCTTGCACCATGGCGCAAGGGTGCCTGCGTTGGCACATGGCAGCCCCATTGTGCACCAGCAGAGGGGAAAAGGACAGGAATCTGCTGTATCGCACAGATACAGCGCATTCCTGCCCTTTTCATTTGATGCAGGGCAGCGCAGCAAGATTCCTTGTGGCACTGCCCTGCGCTAAACCTTTTAAATGGGGCTCTTTATTAAAAGCTATTTGCATGACTTTTCCATGCTGTAATGTTGTATTAGTACAATTTTTAGTACATTAAAGCCATATCACTTTAAACAACAAAAAATGGATAAGAGTGTTGTAAAATGCTGAGAGCACATTTAACAATGATTTTGCATGGACAGAATGAAATCCAGTGTTCTCACTGCTAAGTTTTGTGAGTGAAAGCTCTTTTAAATATCTGATGTTTGTGGGGTCGACAGGTCCGGATACCCTCTGCGTAGGCTGCGCCAGTTCTCTCAGAGAGTAAAGTGTGTGTAGGACAGACTGGAGCGGAGAGGCCGGCCTTGGTAACTTGGGGGCATATTTACTTCTTATACGTGTTGGAGCGCAGTGTTGCACCTAATTTGGCAACACTGCTCTCCGACATTTTTAAAACACAGGGATTCACAAGAATAAGGCATAACCCTGTGTTTCCCCAGCACTATAAAAGCTGCATAGTTCAAGCACAGTCACCGCTGCCACCATGTTGCAGGGGACACCTTCCTGCACATAAACAATCATTAAATGCAATTTGCTCTTTCCATGTGTGCTGCAGAGAGCAAAATACGAGGTGAAATTAGTAATTTCTCCTCTTATAGCCACAATAAGACCATGTATTCATTAGCATTAGTTTTGGGTGCTGCCTCAGTCTGGTAAATCTGAGGAGGGTGTTGCAGGGGGTGTTCCACACCAATACCAATTGCTTTTTGACACTGCCCCATATTTACAAGGTATGGGGCTGTGCCAAAAGTATGACCAGGGAAAACCTGTTCACAACCTGGCGCAACACGGAGAAATTATTGATTTCTCCTTGTTTTTGCTGTTTCTATGTGCGCTGCATTCTGCTAATCACCATTAGTGACTGTTCATGTGCATGAAGGAACACCTTCCTGCACATGAACAATCATTAGAAAATTGATGAGTTGCAACTTCTATATGTGCTAAATTCTGCAGCACACATAGAATTTACAAATCACCATTATTGATTGTTTATGTGCATGAAGGAACACCTTCCTGCACATGAACAATCATTCCCTGCAACACAGGCACCATTGCACTATGATGCAAGGTTGCTTGCTTTGGCACTCGGGCAACTAAATGTAGCACCACCGCTAGTGGAAATGCAGGGGTGTGCCGTATTATTGTAAATACGGCGCAACCCTGTATTTCCAGAATGTCGGAGCTCGGCCAATTGTACTGTAACACATCGCTTCACCATTCTGATGTACATATGCCCCCTGGTCTTAAGCAGGCGAATGTTTAATTCCTCCTCCTAATTTGCTCTTCCCATGTGTAGGCAGCTTCTTAAGCACAAGGAGAAATGCAGGGGTGTGCCTCATTCATGTAAATACGGTGCATCCCTGCGTTTTGAAACTGATAGAACGCGGTGTTACTAATTTTGACGTGACACAGCGCTCTGCCAGTTTCTAGTAAATATGCCCCGGTTCTTTCCCTCTCATTGTTGTCTCGCGCCCGCGAGCGTTGACTGATGCTGATGCCTTCTCTCATGTACTGTACTCCTTCCTTTCCGCCCCAGGGACCTCGCTGTCGTCGATGGTGATGTCTGCGGATCACCCCGGTCTCACGTTCACATTGAGCCTTGTGCGAAGCGAACCGACCTTCAACCAGCCCGTGCAGCAGTGGACCTTCATCTCGGACTTTGCTGTAGGTTTGCGGTGGGGGGGAGCGGCGGGGAAGGGTCGTCCGTACTTTACTTCTTTTTGAAATATTTATAAGCATGTAGTTTGGTTTTGTGTAAGCAAGAGGGTGCTGAAAAGCAGGGGCTTCATCGAACTTAAATACATTCCTCGGTATACCTTGATCATTTAAAAACTGCAGATTATGTTGTAAATCGAGAAAATGAATAGGAATTCTGCGAAGGTTGTTTATTGTGGGTTTCTGCAGCATGTGCACTGATGTACAAGGGAACATTTGCAATCTAAATTCAGGGACTTATGCTCAAAGATATTTGCACATGTGAGTTTAACTTAACTGAACAGATAGTTGTTTCACGAGTACAAATACACATTTATCATTCTTAAAATGTGACTTTACGTTCATAAAAAGATTCAGCCAACTGTTTTTGTAGTACCATGAAGGTCCAGTTTTAGTACGCTCTGCTGATAACCAATAATCCGACCACTGGAATTATGTGGAGGAGGAGTTATGTGGTAGGCTTTGCTAAATTATGTGGCATGGAAAGGCAAGTTATGCAGCATAATTCAGCCCCTTTTGTAATAGCATTACCTCATTATTTCGTAATTTGCTACACATGTTAACACTATCTGAGCAAAGGGTTCACCTCATTAGTATGTCTGACACCCAAATAAAGCAATAAACCTTTGCAAAGAGCCTTCTTCTGAACAAGAAATGTTCTTTGTCACTGTATCGTGAGTCCGTTTTTTGTTTCACCCTTAAATAGTGTAACTTTACAAACAACCAGAGAGATGCATTCTGGTACTTATAGTTTCAAAGTATTTCAGCTATTTACATGTTCGATTCAACTTAATCCAAAGATGGCATTTATGGCCTTTAATTTATAACTATTAGTGGATTCCCATTGCATATATGTGTTTGTCTCAGTGAAAGTTGTATTACTAGAAACATTATTGGTGTATCATTTCTGTATGACTGTTGTTGCGCTATATATATATATATATATATATATATATATACATATATATATTACCTAGTGCCAGTCTCCACTTGGTAGTTATAGTTAGGATCGTATTTCCATAAGAAATGCATTTTTTGTGTTGCTACTAACTTTATCCCAGTATGACGAATCTCAACGAAAATGTCCAGAAAAGTGCTACTGTTTGACTAGTTTGCACGTGAAAAGTTTCAAGGGGATCTGTCAAATAGGGGCAGAGAAAAAAGGGGGGTCCCAAAACACAGTTTTCCCATTCATTTTTCCATAGGAACTTTAGACACAGCTACAGCCCAAACAGCTGATCGGATTTACACCCAATTTGGCAGAAAGCCAGATCTTGGTCCAGAAAGAGTGCTATTTGTGATTTGGAGTACATTTGTTTAGTAGTTTTTGAACAATGAATGCTTAGAATCTTTGTCTATCTAGGATTGCGAAGCCTCCGTGGATCCAACAGATCTCTAACTGAGATCTGATTGGCTGCCACCACCTTTATTTATTTGAGAAGTTTTATATAACCAGGAAGTGGTGGCAGCCATCTTACGACTCAATCCAGAGTCCTAGAATAAAAAAAAAAAACACATAAGGGGCAGGGTAGAGATACCCTGACCCCTACGCCAGGTGGTGGGGCCCTACAGGGACCCCACCTGGAACCAAAAAAGGTTTTTTTAAAAGGCGCAGGATCCTGCGGTTCTTTTAAAAACTCTCTGGGGTGGGCACGGCCCAGGGTGACAATGCATGCATATTTTGGGGAGGAGGGGGCACGTAGCCCCCCTCCCCAGGCCGTTTTCAGCCCCAGTGCACCCATCTCCCGAGGCCTAAAGTATTTTTAAGGGGAGGGGGCTCACGACCCCTCTCCCAGAGCCACTTTTGGCCCTGGGGACCCCATCCCACAAAGCCCAATTTAATTAATTAGGGGAGAGAGGCACTCAGCCCCCCTTCCCTGAGTCGTATTAGGCCTCACTAACCTAATCCCCTAGAGCCCACTGTATTATTTAAGGGGAGGGAGGTCACGCTGACCCCTCTCTACCTGAGCCATTAATGGCAACGGGGCCCCATCCACTGGGCTGGCTCATATACTGGCCCCGGGGAGCCCACCCCTGGTCCACAATAGTTTCCCTGCTCGCATCGGCATGGGCAGGGAAACTTGTGTTTGCTCCCACCAAACGAAAGCAAACACAAAGGCTACTCCCAGTTGGTGGGAGCTTTAAAAATGCTATTGCTGGCTGGGAGTGGACTTGAGGTCTGGTATATAAGTAGCTGCTTCCTCCGGGTGGGAGCAATGCTGGCTCCTGCAGCATTCGTAGAGCCAACTGAGGATGCAGTTGCCCTGGGGCTCCTCCCATAGTGCCCAACGTTGTGCATGGTGGGTGCCGTGGTTGGGCACAATGGCACCCACCTTTAATTAATGCAGGCCCAGGGAGCTAGGGTACCCGGGTCCATGATAGGCTTCGGGAGGGGGTTTTCATGTTCCCTCCTCATTAAAAGTGATACAGCTCTGGGGGGAGGTCCCCAGGCTCTGATTAGGCAACAAAAGTGGGTCCAGGTGGTCCGCCTTCCCTTTAAAAAAAAATATTATCGTGGTGGATGGGGTCCTCAGGGCCTAATAAGGCACGGGGAGGGGGGCCACATGCTCCCCTCCCCCTTTATAGTACATAGGTCCCAGAGGGATGGGGTCCCCAGGGCCTAATGAGACTAGTGCATGTTGTGTTGATCACTGACGTGAACCAGAACTAATATGGATCATTACTAGACAGAATGTTCCTTTACCAAGAAATGTTGACCTTTAGCTGTGGAAAGTATCAGTCAGAGAGTTGCTTTGGCTTGTATCAGTTGCACACAGAACTACACTGCAAAGCAGAACGGTGTAATGTGGATCCATGTTGGATTCCCCGTGTGTGAATGAGCCAAAGGCAATTCATTGGATGTGGGATGTTGCCCATTCTTGGAGCAAATGACTTTCATCATGTCTGTTGTTGGTTCCTGGTCTTTATTTCATCCTTTGTAAATAGTCTATATAGACTATATGTTTTCTCTGTTTTATTAAGCCTAACACTCTGTGTTGAAATCTATTAGGTTCGCGATTATTCTGGGACATACACGGTGAAGCTGATCCCATGTAGCAGTGCACCTAATCAGGAGTACTCCTCTCTGGTCATCTGTAATCCACGTGAACCCATCACCTTCGACATTGACATCAGATTCCAGCAGGTAAGAAACATGTTCAGAAGTCTCATTGGACCCAAGCATATACTGTAAAAGGATAGGTTTTGTAGCATAGACATCTAAGCCTCATGATCTGATACATTAGGGGTCCCCATATGACCTGGATTTCTAAACTCTAACAGCAAGGTACATAGGGGCATATTATCAAGGGGGTTTATCTCCGCTTTTTTGGCTTTAAAAGCCAAGAAAGCGGAGATAAAATGATCTCCCTATTACCTAGCTGCCGCTAACACCAGTTAGCGACAGCTAGTAGGAGATAGCGACCATCTCGGGCCCCACTTTGCATGTCAGTGATATTTATCACTAATGAGATGCAAAGTGGGCGTGCCAAGATGTTAGAGACTGAAAACAGTCGCTAACATCGCTATCTCCTATTACCAACTTTTGGAGATATTCGCGCTACGCGGGAATATCTCCAAAAGCTAACACCTGCCCTGAGCAGTTCTTAGCCATGTTATCCAATGGGAGGTGGATAACATGGCTAAGAGCATTAGCTCGCTAATGCATGAATATCGCTGACTTTTCAGCGATATTCATGCTTTGCGGCGATTTTTACCGCATTTGCGTTAAACCTTGGTAATACCAAGGTTTATTTGCGGTAAAAATCGCCGCAGCGCTGCGGTAAATTTTTGTCTCTAACCAAGCAATATCGATAATTATCGCTATTGCTTGGTAATATGCCCCATAGTTTGATGTTGTTAAAAAAATAAATAAACCTTTAAACTGTTTTTATGTCTTTTTCGGCACCAAACAGGAACATAAATCATCCAAGAATCATTGCTTTGCTGTTTTAATAATCCTTCCATGGTTATGAACTATTGGCTTTGCCAATGCTCCTCAACAGTACCATGAGAGCATAAATTAGCAAGAATCTCCCCCCTCACCCTGTGTAAGATATTAATGCCTAGTCAGCTCTGTAGACGTCCCTCGTTTTAAGGAGATTGGGCTTCCTGACTTCAGACGGGCGTAAAGAGCACTACAACATACTTCCAAGACAATGTAAAAAACTCACTGCAAACACGTGTTACATTAGCATGTCTGGTTCATGACTGTGTGACACCCCCTCCATCATGCACCTCAGCACAAGTAATGTGCCCATGCTTCGCTCTTGATGGGTGCTTTTTCCTCTGGAATGGTCCATCACAGTTTCTGTCTTCCCCTTCTCCAATGGGCAAGGAGTTATTAAAAAGAAAGTTCACCAGCCATTAATAGGACGCGCGCCTGCCGCGTCACCCCAGCAGGCACGGGCTGCTTTACTCTACGTCATCATTGACATACTGTTGTTTCCTCTCAGGTCAGTGACCCAGTGGCGGCAGAGTTCAGCCTGAACACACAAATGTTTCTGCTCTCTAAGAAGGAACTCTGGCTGTCGGACGGATCAATGGGATTTGGGGAAGGGACTGATGTGGCATTCACTGAAGGTAAAACATTTTTTTTTTAAAGTTGTGAAGTGAAATGTCTATATGCTTGGGTGGGCGTACACAGGCAAGTACACGCCATTCTTATTTTATTTGCTTAATTGCTTATACTTACTACCATGTGCTTCTCTCATAACACTGACACACACCAGCCACCATGTTTCTTTTAATACAGGAACGCGCTGTTGTCTTAACTGGGATAGGTGGTGAGTGAAGATGCTCTTGACTAAAAGCCATGAATGATAGCACCACTGTGCGACACACGATGAATCACTCCACCTGTGCTTGGATTTTATTTTATAACAAAATATTATGGATTAATTAATTAATTAATTGTGGGTTTGTAATGCGCTAGAATCGACTCCCGAAGGAGTATCTCCGCGCAGTAGACCGCTGGGGAACCCGTCCTGGCTTTCCCTGTGAGATGGTCCCCAAACCATAAGATCTCTGACACCAATAAATGGAGCATCCACCAGATGATTTAAATGTCAGCAAAGATGCATTCATTAATTTGGGGTGCTAACTAGGGAAAGGTAAATAGAAGCAACAGTGTTAGCTTTCCGCATCCTATAAAAACACATTGCCGCCTTTTTACTCTTGTGGTTTTGTGCTACAAGACTTCAAAAATAAGTTTTACCTGTAGACATTTATCTCGGGTTGGGCCTCTCAGAGTCCCTTCTGGCCCTTCAACTCCAAAGTTGCTCTTTAGTGTCAACATAACATCCTTTCTTCTTAACGGGCTCATAGTGACCCACTTTGGTTGCAGTGATACCAGGGGGTCAGTGTTTGCTGGTAGCTGTCTGGGTGCCTGGACATGTCACATTGGGTTTTCGCTCTGCAACAAAAGACAGTTGTCTGCATGTTACATAATTTATTGGTTTTATAGTGCTTTATGTGGCCCCAAGCACTGATGTGGTGTGAGAGCGTCAAACATTGGCTTAAGAATCACTTTCTTTGAACACTGAAAGATAGACAGTTGGCTTATGATAGTGAATTGTACATTAGGAGAGTGCACCACACTGATTGCCGATGAGTTTTTTTTGTAGACAGCTTTCATGTGTTATTGTTGTAAGGTTTCTTCTAATCTCTTGATTGACACACAAGGGGAGTCTCTTCCCGGAAGTTCTCCTCCTTCTTCAAACAACTGCGCTGGTTCAAATGTTTTCTGCATGAAAATCCTGAAAAACTAAATTTGAGTTTTCGCTCGAGCTGCTAAATGAGCCCCATTGAAACATTCTGCTAAGACTTAGGAAGGTCTTAAATTGAGTCTTTCCACTGACAACTCCAAATGTCATTTTCTTTTTTTTGGTTTTGGTAAATGGTGGTTATTGATTTTCAATATCACTTATACAGACCCTTGAACAATGGGGGTCGTACACATAATTTTGCGGCTGTTTGCTGGAAAGCATCCTATAACACATTGTATAAACAGTAGTGTAATATTTATGTCGCTTCAGGATCCTATGGTTCCAGAACATGTAATTAAGATAACAATTAACAATTTAGCATCTGTCATGCACCATGGCAGACGCCTTGTGAGCACTACCATTTGACGAAATCAAAATGTCATCTTAAGGAAGAAAAAAGGAGACCAAGGCTATACATACAACCCATTCATGTAAAATTAGATACCCTTTAATGGTATGGAGAGCTTCAACAAAATAACCACCATCACCAATACTACCAATCATGTGCTACCGGTAACACGAAACTCTGAAGAGTGATTCATTCCTAAACATTATTATGAGAAATAAACCCATAAACATACCAATACTTTTAAAAATAGGTACATATAAAATGCACGGAGAGTGCAATTATTGTTAAAACATGCACATGCTGTTCTATTGCAGTATATAATACTCAGTACTACAGACTCTTTAATCTTCTTCACTCTAAGTAACTGCTGCAGGAACAATGCACCAAACTTTTTTTCCATGAGGGAGTGCGTCTTACGCCTACAAATTTAGGTGTAAGACACTCCTAAGGCAAAAGTAGAATACATCCATTACCCAAAATTATACCAAAGAAAATTACATTTGCAGAACAGGCAGGTGCCTATTTTTTATTTACCAGAAATCAGAAATATGACTTTTAGTTATATTTTGTTTTACTTGAGATTTCTGTAAACTAGGTCTTAATAACAATTCTGTTGTGCCCTATCTGAGAAAAGCTAAATGAGATATATAGGGCTCTATTCCCACTTCTTACCACATTTAATAATATATGCTCAAATTTCTAGAATCTTTACACCTTCTGTTTATTCAATCACAGATGAATGAAAATCCATTTGGATTAATATAGTTATTTTCCTCTTTCTTATGCGCATATATTGTTTATGTTTTTCCATTTACTGGCGTAATACATTCAGGGGTTTATTTATGACAGGGTTGCGTCACGTTTGCTCCACGCAATGTGGCACATGGGTGACGCAAACCTCTCAGATTTTTTAACCCAGGCAAAGCCACTTTGCGTGGCTTTTAGTGTCTTTAAAAATCTGGAGTAACACAACGCAAATTGCTTTACTCTGCCCTGGGTAGGCGCTCCATGGGCATCGCGTGAGTGTTCCCATGCATCTCCCATGTATTTCGGCCCATCCCCAGATTTACAAGAACTTGGAAACCTAGGGATGTGCCAAAATCTTACACCTAGCCCAGGAGAGGCATAAAGAGGAGAACTGTCTCTTTTTCTCTTGGTTTCTTCCTCTTGCTATGTGTGCTGCATTCTGCAGGACACATAGAAAGAGGAATATGCCTCCCAGGACTATTGTTGTGCAGGAAGATACCCCTTCCTGCACAGAAACAATCCTGCATGTAACACAGGCACCCTTGCACTATGGTGCAGGGAAGCCTGCGTTGGTGCTAGGCTTCCAAAAGGGCGTCAGCGCAAGGGAAGGACTGAGATGCACCATATTGCCTTGAATACGGTGCATTCCTTCCCTTTCCGTCACGGAGTGCAGCGCAGCATTGTGACTTGCTGTGCTGCTCTACATGACCTTCTCATAAAGGAGGCCCTCAGTGGGAGCTGAAAATGTCTAAACTAAGCGATGAGGTCTCATAAAAAACAAATTTTACAGTGTGACCTTGTAGTATGTTCGTGTAAGTAATGATATCACACAGCTGTAAGTACATGTTGAATTTACTTCTCCAGGTTCTTCCATTTATGGGCGAGTCATGGTGGATCCTGTTCAGAACTTGGGGAAGTCATTTATTTGCACCATCGAGAAAGTATTCCTCTGCACCGGGGCGGATGGGTATGTCCCCAAGTATAACCCGGACAACAAGGAGTTCGGGTGCCTGGCTGACTCCCCGTCCCTGCTCTACAGATTCAAAGTCCTGGTATGTATGGAAACAGTGGTGGGCTTAGCAGGAACATGGAATTAAAGATGCAACCATGACCAGGCTATCACCAAAGTTAAAAGCTATTTTGGAGTAGGATATGCGCTCAGACATCTCAGCATCCCTCAGCAGACACCTTTAACAGCATCATCCGCTGCAGGACCTTAAAACAATGCGGATGCTAAACACTGAAGCAGAAGCAATGGAAGGGAACGTGGTGCTAACTGGTCTGCTTAGCAGAAAGGGGGATGGAGCAAACACTCTGTAAGCAAGTGACACATGGAAGGTTGCACCCAACCTAGGAATGTCATTTAGCACCCTTTTTGGTACAGGTAGCTTTGCACCATTTGAGGGGAATTCCTAAAGGTGGCGTTGCTGGTTGATTTAATGGTTAAGGTACTAAGGGCCTGATTTAAAGTTTGGCTGATGAGTTACACTGTCACAAACGTGGCGGATATCCCGAGCCGCCGTATTACGAGCGCATTATATCCAATGGACTTATAATACCGCGGACAGGATATCTTTTACGTTTGTAATTAAGTAACATGTCCGCCAAACTCCAAAGTTTGCCAGTCCAGCGGACATACATAAGTTCTGAAGGCACACTTGAAACTATTGTTTTTATTTGTATGCCTTCAGTGTTTTCTCCTTTCTAGAGAATTGATAGCCTGTTACGTGCATGACATACATCATACCAAGGTTAAATATCATTCTATTAATTGATATTTATGATTTTAATACTGCTTCAACCACTGAAATAAAATGTACATATTACAGTTTCTTATTAAGTGACCAAAAGATGGCAGCCTGTTTCCAATACAGTGTCCAACTCCACTGTCTGAGTATTGCTTTTTGGACGGTATTAGAGAATAACATTTATGGCCAGATTACAAGTTGGGCGGTTGATTCTGTCAAGTGCACAAACCCGTCTATGCACTGAACAGAATTCTGAGTTTGATTTCATTTAAAACATCTGATAATCATCAAATATATTAAATAACCCAACTTTCGTTACATTTCGTCAGGTCAAAACTGCCAAATTTAACAGGGGAAAACATACGGGGCTTCATTTACGAGGCCCCTAGCGGCACTTTTGCACCACCAGACCATCACGTTTTGATGCTCCGGTGGCACAATGTGCCCCAGAATATTAACAAGGCCATGCAAAGCCCCTTTGTGTGGCTTTTTATTGCCTTGTAAAGATGTGCCCCTTTCAGCAGGAAACTGAATGAAAGGGGCGTTCCATGGGTGTTGCTGTGGGTATTCCCGAATGTGTCTCTTTACAACGCATGCGAATGCATCGCATGCCATTACAACACGGTTGTTACAACGACCGTGTTGTTACAACGTGAACCAGTACATCGCAAGTAGCTACAACGACTTGTTCTAGGGGGCGCGCTGGACTTAGGAATAGTATTATTTACTATTCCTACTCCAGTTTGTGCAACAGCAGGGAAGGTATTGGATTTCAAATCCAAAACCAGCGCTCCCCCACAGCAATGCATTGAAATGACTTGCGATGTAATGGTACGTGTGGTAACAACGCAGTCATTTGAACGACCGTTTTGTAAAGGTACCGCGTTGCGAAGACAGCGTTGTAAATGCTGTTTCCCGGTGTTCCCACGCAACCCCCATGGAATCAGAAGTGTTCAAAGATTTACGAGGAATCGCAAACCTGGGAATGCGTCAGATCCTAATGCCACCCTAGGGGTGGCGATAGGGAGGCGCTACAAGGAGAAATATCCTTATTTCTCCATGTTTTTGTCTCTTTCCATGTCTGCTGCATTCTGTAGCACAAATAGAAAGAGGAAAACACCTCTCGTGATTGTTTTTCTGCAGGAAGAGACACCTTCCTGCACAAAAACAATCACCCCTACAACACAGACACACTTGCACCATGGCACAAGGAAGCCTGTGTTGGCACATGGCAGCCCATTGTGCGCAAGCACAGAGGAAAAGGAAAGGAATTCGCTGTATCTCATAGATATGGTGCATTCCTGCCCTTTTCCTTTCACGCAGGGAAGTGTACTAGGATTCCTTGCGGCACTGCCCTGCACCAAAACCTTGTAAATAGACCCCCGGTATTTACCATATCATGAAGATTTTGGTGCGCTAAACATCAAAATCCACATTTTAGTACCCATAAACTTATAATAAGTGTTATTTATCGCACCTGATAAATAATGTACCCCAACGTATTGTAATTTATCAGGGGCGCTAATGCCTCTTCTTGTATATCAGGCCCTATGACAAACCAAGCATTGAATATTAGGCATCCAGCAGCAGTGGCGGCTGACACACGTAAGAGTGGTGACGGGAGTCAGGAAAGTCGACATACCATAGGATAAGTTAAATACATTTTTTTTTATTAAACCGCTTGCCTTGGGCTCACCGCATTGCCTAGTCGGCGATGCGGCGAGCACAAGGTAAGTGGTTTTATTGTTTAAAAAAAATTATTTAACTTATCCTGTCGTATGCTGACTTCCCCACAATGCCCCGCCCCACCGCTCTTACCTGTGCTGGCCGCAACTGTCCAGCAGCCTGTTTTGGGGACCAAACATGAAACAACTTCCTGTTTGGGATGTAGATATGTGAAGCAGGTTTAAGATCAGTGAGTTAGGTGTTGAATGTTGTCTGATTGTTTATTTAGTGGAAGGAACAGTTTATGAAGTGCTGTGGGTGTAAACAATCATTGATTACTAACCTCTGAAATATTACATTACCAACAAATCTTAGTAAATGTCTGCTTGGCTGCAGCTCTGTTGAACCTGCTTTTCTGGATTAAATTTAGCGTGAACCTATGTTCAACTTTTCCTTTATGAGGCTCTGCTGCTGTGGACTGAGCTCCCTCAGTCCACATCCCTCCCATTCCTTTTAGCTCTGAAACTAGTGTTAGGCGCAGGTCAAAGTTCTTCGTGTTTTCTCCAGTGCAACCCTTTGATGGATCTGGAACATGTTTGCTGACCTGGAACATCAAGGCTGGATAAAGCAGAATTGTTGTATGATAGAGGCATGCATGGCTAAACCCTGCGTGTCTCTCCTACGCAGCCAGAACCACGAATGTGTCTTAATAACGTACTTCTTTACCACGCATGCCTTTACCATGGAAATTCATGATAAAGGCATGAATGATAAAGGGGTATGCATGGCTAAGTTCATGACCCCCGCTCCCCCCACCTAAGCTACAAACCCCCCTACCTGCCTGCCCCGCCATGAGGTCCACATATCCTGACCCCCTCCCATCCCCCACACTGTCTCTAACCCTTAGTATACACTATCCGGATCCCCTCCCACCCCGCACTGTCCCTAAAACTACCCCGAAGCACTACCACTGCCCTTTGGCCTAAAATCCTAAACCCTATTGTAAAAAACTACCCTCACCCCCACCCGAGCCCTAAAAAACTACCCGCTCTCCCCTAAGCCCTTAAAAAACTACCCCAACTACCGATTCCCGACCCCCTGTCCTGAGCCCTAAAACCATGTCCCTTAACAAACACTACCCGACCCATTCCCACCCCGGCTCTGGCTCTAAAACTACCCCAACCTCTTCCACTGCCCTTAGGCCTAATACCCTAACTCCTAATTAGAAAACTACCCAACCTTCCCCCAGCCCTGAAAACTACCCGACCCCCAGCCCTGACAATTACCCTGACCCCCCCAGCAGTAAAAACGACCGACCTACTTCTTCTGCCTTGAAAACGATCCCAACCCCCTTCTCCAGCCCTGAAAACGACTGACCCCCCTCTCCAGCCCTGAAACAACCCCCAACCACCCCAGCCCTGAAAACAACCCTGATCCCTTCCACGGCCGTTAAGACTAATACCTTAACCCCAAATTAAAAAACGACCTACCTTCTCCATCTCTGAAAATTACCCGACCCCCCAGCCCAACCTACCCTTGAAAACGCATCAGAGCACCCCAGCCCAGAAAATGACCAGACCCCGCAGACCTGAAAACAACCCGAAGCCCTGAAAATTACCCACGGCTCACCGACCCATACAAACTTTTCCCCCCAAAACCCAGCCCCACTTACATCACTGCGCCCTCTCTTCCTTGCGTCTTCCTGCTTCCAAGCTGCAGCCAGCAACTAGACAAAAGAAGGGGGCTTCCCAAGGGTTTTATTGATAGTATAGGCAGGCCAAGGGGGAAAAAACAACTGTATAGAAAATGAAAGAAGGTACCCTGCCTAGTGTTTGATGAACCTCCCGATCTAGGCAACTTATTGAATATCTATTGTTGCCTAAGCCAGGACTATATGAATGGATGAATGGTAGTTGAATGCTTAAACTAGAGTTAGAGACAATCCCTGTATGAATGAGTGTGCAAGTTTGTCTGAAGTGTGGTCAGTACTGGGTAGCTCTTAATCTTTAAAAAAAACTTTTGCTATGTATTTTGCGATATATCAATGTGACTATCTAATTTGTATATGTCTGTCCTCTGAAAATTACTAATAATATATTTAAAAAGAAGAAAAATAAAAAGTATGTATTTTTCTAATATATTTTTCTAATATATCTTGTTTAGTCTGCTTTGATTGACCTGGTGTTTGTCCTGTGCAGCGTCAGCCCTTGGGCTAATCACCCCCCCTTTTTATCATTTTTGGATCCTCTAACTAGGACCTCTATAAACACTAGGCAGGGTACCTTCTTTCATTTTCTATACAGTTGCAGCCAGCAACTAGACCATGCACTGCCTTAACCACGCGTATGCAAGCGTGGTAGTGCTTGCGTACTCACAACACACTTGGCTCTGCCCGCGTTGTTCCAACTGTTTCCCAAGCCGAATACTTTGGGACATATTTACAAGCCACTAACACCACCGGAGCCTCACTATTTCTGACGTCCCGGTGGCCTTGCTCAATACCCCATATTTACAAGGTGGTGTTAAGCCACTTAAGGTCACCCTAACAATTATGCCCCTTACCACAGCAGCCCGCTGTGGCAAAGGGGCGGGCAATGGTGTTGCAGTGGGCGTTCCACCACAACACCTATTGCTTTTTGGTGCTGCCCCATATTCACAAGGATGGGGCAGAGCCAAAAACTAGGGCCAGGTAAAACCAGGTCTTAGGATGTCGATACAAGGAGAATTATACATTTCTCCTAGTATTTTGTTCTTTCTATGTGCTCTGCATTCTGCAGCACACATAGAAACTGCAAATCGCCTTTCAAGATTGTTTATGTGCAAGAAGGTGTCCCTTCCTGCACATAAACAATTGCCCCTGCAGTGCAGGCAGTCTTGCAACATGGTGCAAGGGGGCCTGCGCTATCGCTAGGCAGCTTTTTTTAGCACCAGCGCTAAGGGAAACGCAGAGGTGCACCTTATTTTTGAAAATACGGTGCATCCCTGCATTTTGAAAATTCCGGAGAGCGGCGTTGCCAAATTTGCTGTTACGCTGCGCTCTGACATTTTCTTGTACATACCCCCCCTTTGTCTTAGACATATGCCGTCAATCAGGGCGTCGCTTCCATTGCTGCAGTAGGTGCAGTGGCCACGGAGCCAGAAGCTTCAGGGGCCCAGTGAAACATAATTATGACTGTACTTCACAAAGCAGCCAGGGGGCACATTTTCTCCCTTACACTTGGGCCAAAGACACACTGGCTTTGCCACTGCTGCCAATGGTTGGTTTTCTCGTAATGCGTCTACTGTTTGCCCTTAATGGGAGAGTTCACTGATGCGTACGTTTATTCCCGTCATCCACTGATTCATGTGTGTTTTTTAACAGGACAAGGCTCAACCTGAGACGCAAGCCAGAGTGTTTGGTGATGTCGCCTTTGAGGCTCAGCTCGCCATTGACCGACCCGATGCCCTGCCGCTTGCCAGTCAACCTGGATCCGATGGGTTCAGCCTGGCATCCGATCCGCTCTTCCAGGTAATCGCTGGGCATGCACCAGTTGCACAAGTGCAGTGCTGCTTCCTGCTCATTCTGTTCCAGCAATGGGCATCATGGACTTCAGTAGATGTGTCTCCTGCTCAAGGCAGAAACCACCAGCGAGGCCAGACACAATTAGGGCCCAGTGCACAAACATAGGAATGATGCTCCCGATACTACAGCTTTCTAAATAATGAACATTAAAGATGGTCACAACACATAATCTGAAAAAAATACTTTTCAAACAGTTTCAGACTTTAGTGCAACTTTTACATATAGTTTACTTGGCTTTCTGAACGATTGGGTCTAATTTAAAATGTTGCTCATTTCCATTTTAAATATTTAGAGGGTTCTCCCCACAGGCTGGAACTGTTTTCAATCGTAGTCTGGAGGGATGGATTATTTTTGTAGTTTTATTTCTTTTTGGTCAAGGGAGGCTTCATTTGAACCCTGTCACAAATTGAGAAAATAAAAATTATGACGTTTTCCAATTAGTTTTGCTAAATATTTTGCGTATCCTCACTATGCAAACGATTGCTCAAAGTGTTAGTTTTGCACAAAAGGCAGTGACATAATGAATGTGAAAACATCCAGCAGCCACCGTTGTAAAGTTTCTGCAACGGACTGTAGATTACTGCACCCTACGACGTATGATACTGTGCCACTGGTATGGATCACTGTGTTTCTGCCATTGTCTTAACCAAAGCATGTGCACAAGTTACGAAGTACTTTATCACCAGTTCAAATTGTTATGGGCTGCACACGTGAGTTGAAGGTTAGAACAACTCAACAAAAACTCAGATCAGCCCTTATGCATAACTTTGTACCTCTATGTACCATGTGGAGCTCTGCTGGTTTTTTCTAAGAAAAGAAAGCTTAGCATACTGATCAAAACATGCATGTACTCCAATGTAGTTGTGGGACTCCTGCTTGGTTCACCGTGAGGGTTGTAGTTAGGACTCCCTTCCAAATTATGATTCGTAATGCAATTTATCAGTGGTTTGCAACTGCAATTTAGATTGTTGACCTTTGAAAAAGTTCCTCAATGTGGAGAAAAGTTTGTTTAGAATTAGACAGTGGTCCATAGAATCAGTGACAATTCTTAAAGAAATTTAAAAAACTTTTAAAAAGCTCCTTTTAGGAAAATGGGCTGGATTAAATATAAAAACAAGTTTTCTTTATTTAGCGCTATCAAAGGCATAGGGGTCTGCTGGCCCCAGCAGGCCACCATATCTGTAAAGGCCTCCAGATGGAGTGAGTCACAATTTATGGACTACCTCCTGCATAAAAATGAGGTAGGTCAAAATGTGTCCCAGTCTAAATCTTAATTTTGCCAGTTGTCCTATTAGTATAGGGTCAGTTGGCAAAATCTGATTTAGTTTGCAAAACATTGGTGCACAATTTGAACCGGTTTTTGCTGAATTTTCATTAGTACACCTAGCCCCTGTTTATTTTTCTTCACTAGAAATTGTGCGAAATTTTCTTTGCCTGAAACATAGGGACTAAAACAAATTTCCCTAAAATTAAGAAGCCCAATGCTTTGGAATCTGTGTTCCAAATAGGTTTGTTTAAAAAAACCTCTAAACTAAAATTTCTTTAAAAGAATAAACAGGTGTGGAGTTTTTTGCATTTTATTTACAGTGGGAGCTGGAGAAGCGAACACCCATTTATTGACTTTTTCCTGCCACTTGACCCCACCCCACCACCTGTGCACCAACAGCCCCCATTACCTCTGAACCAGTTGACCAGATAAAAACTATTTGGCTGATCTGTTTGACCACTCTTTATACCCCATCTGCTTTGTCCACCTCTTCTGTATGTCTGTGGTCAAAGTGTGAATTTTCTGCACCTTTGTGAACTTGCCGTAATGTGCTAGTGTGATAAATAGATGTGTTCATACGTTCTATATATAAGCTTTAAATATGTTTTAAAAGATTTAGCAGTGGGATGTCCACTTTGTGGAAAACACAGTCAGCTGGGGTGATCCATTTTGGTCTATTTTTAGGGTCCATACATTATTTATCTTTAAAAAAATATATATATATGAAGTGTAATTAAGCACAATTTAAGCTCTGATTTGGGCCAATAAACTAGGATATTTCTGAAAACAACTGTTTGTAACTGTTCGATTTGCGAACACTGGAGTGTTAACATGGTGATTAGACACTGGGGACATTAATATGTTGATTACATGCAAGGCAAACGACTTTTTAAAATGTAACTTGTGCATGTTAAGCTGTTTTGAGCATGTATACTTGATGAAAATGACCAAAAAGGTTCAAGATATGGATGTAGAAAACTATGCACTTCTCCCAATATTTTTATCTCTAAAACCGATCGCATTGTAAACAAGTGTATTTAGTTTTGTAGGGTTTTATCAAAGGATTTTGGAACAGTCAACCTTTAATTCGTCTTGTAGAAGTGCAGCGAATGGGGTGATTAGAGTGATCCTACCCTGTAGGGATAATGCTGACTTAGGTCTTGCCTCTGTGCTGTAGGGATAATGCTTACTTAGCTCTTGACTATTCTATTCCCTCATTTTGCTTTTTGTGGGGGAAGAGAATGATTACGTTTTAAATATTGAATGATGGATGTTTAATGGAGTCTTCTGTACTATGATTTCAATGTAAATATGTGCAAATGTTTGAAATTATGTTCTTCAACATAGATTTAGTAATTCCCTTTGTATTCTTAGGTGGCCGGAGGCAGAGAATGGTATATCCATACCATTTACACAGTCCGCTCGAGGGAGAACGCCAACAGAGGCATTGGAAAACGAAGCCTGGAGTATCACCATGCAGTGTCCAGCGCTGGCAGCGGTCCTAATTCCTTGGCTCTAAGGCGGAGCCGCAGAGACAGCCTGGAAGCCCCACCGCTCGCACAAGATATTGGATCCGAAAAAAGCAGGGGCACCAACATTCAGCACATAGCATTGGACCGCACCAATAAAATCAGTGTCGGCCAGAAGGAGCTGTTGCCGGTGGGCGGCAAGTACCAGCGCCCTGCACTAGAAGCCACAGGCAGAGACTCTGAGAACAACATGATACCGGTGATAGGAGGGGCCGCAGCCTTGCTGCTTCTCATCTGCACTGTGGTCATTGTTGTGTTACTTCTGAAGCGTAGAGGACAGTCAACTGAGGGGAAGAAGTCCTCAGCCAACAGCCACTGCAGCAGTAGTGAGACTATGACCACCAGGCACAGCGGCAGCGACAGCTCAGAAGTCTAGACGCTTGACGTGTCAGTTATTTCATTCTTCGTTTCGTACCTACTGCAACAAATCTTGATAAAATTTGGAACCTAGGTGCTTGGTCGATTTGCAAATTGTTCCTAAAGCGAGAGATGTTGGTGCTGCCTTCCTTGGCTATCTCTTTCCTCCACTGTCCCCCTTTTGCCTCAGATCGCCCTGTGCCGAGAGATGCCTTATTCTGTGAACCAAGACTGATGCTCTGTTCAGCCACTGAATGACTTTGCGCTGATAAGGGTTTGGTGGCCTCTTCATTAACATCATAGGTCATCATGTATTTGTTTTTGATTTTGGAAAAAGGGTTTGTCCAATAAGATGTGAGTATTCAATTAAAATGAGAATGATGTATTCATATAGCTCATTGTTCAAGACCTGCACGCTGAGAAGGCAGTAGGTAAATCACACAGTAAGATATTTTATATTCCGTTTCATACCCAAGTGTGAACTTTCTAGAATATGTGCTTCAAGCACTCAAAACCGGACGCTCTTCTGTAGGGTCGCCCAGTTGCTTTTAGATATTATGGGAAAGACAGGTCCGTCCGTTGTTATTTGTACAGATTATAGTACTTTGTTTGATCTTTTTATATTTTGGCATGGGCCTGGGTAGACGGGAACCTAGATGGTATTGACAATGACAATCCTGCACCTCGTAGGAGGAATTGTTACTTCAATCAGAAGACACAAATTCATAACCAACAGGTATTATAACAGAATATTGCCTGATGACACTTGAAAAGCAGTGCCTGCTTGGTATTAGTTGGAATAATCATTCAAGTACTGTTTGTGAATGTGAGTTTTCATGTGTGCTAGACTCTGGATTACATATATCCATTCTGTATGGGACTGTATCGTACACGTATCCGATGTTCCTTTGAGAGTGGCTTCATTCTGCTCTTCTCCAATGTCTATTATCATAATCACTAATTTATTTTGAACGTGATACGATGCAGAGATGTCTATTTTTTAAGCCTTTCCTGTTTTCATACTGCTATAACTAGCCTCACTTCTTATGCACCTTTTATGCTGCAAAATCAACTTTGTGTTGTTCATTTAATTTCTGACCGTTCTGTACTGAACACTTTATTCTTGCTTCTCCTCTAACTTGGAGTTGGTCCCTGTGCCTCGAAGCGGAATATATAAAATGTAGTAGCTACCGGATATATGTTCTGCTATAAAGGACTGGAGTTTCTGAACAGTGAAAAGTTCCAAAACCTAATCAGATTAGGAACACTCGAGATCAGGGATTCTCTTGATGATCTTCCTCCAATACTATTTAGGAAAAAAAAAGCAATTTTTAAGTATTCTCAAACAATACAATTTTGTACAAAAAGGATAGCCCATGGAGAGCAACAGCGGGCCAACATGGATGTGAACTGTACAATTACCAATAATGTAACTGAAATTGCAACATTGCTTTCTGTTGTGAGAATTCCTACAAAATTTTGTATTATGAGGGATTAAAAATTCAGTAAACCTACTTTTTCTGCGGGGGTGAACAGTCCTCCCAAAACCTTTTTGCTAAACTTACCTTGTACAGAATCTTTTTCTGCTTGACATTTCAGACAGTTAAAGTTTTGAAAAGGTGATATATTCCATAAATTCATGAATTAGCGATGTGTGTCACCTTCACAAATCATCTAATCATAATTTTAGACACTCCTAGATATAACATGTTCCATTTATGCCATGGGGTGCAGTCTTACTAATGTATCAATTAATTTTAAGATGGAGTCTGAACTAATCTCTATAAGTACCAGACAACTCTTGTATGATTAGCATGCACCTCGTCTAAACAGTGGAACAAAGTGTTTTGATTTTGAAAACTTTTCCTGTTCTCTGAATTTATTTTCATGTGTAGGAACTGCTTTTATTTTGCAAAACCCACCATTCAGCATGTACAGTGGAATGTTGCACGTGTTATGAGGATGGGTGTGGAACTGTGTTTCGCATCAGTGGGTGCAAACTCAAAAGACAAGCTCAAACCTGGTTTGGTCCTTAGAAAGCGTTTTTAAAGCATGTCCTCAGTGATGTTTTCTTGAAAATGAGGTTGTCGAACCAGAAGAATCAAAGGTTCAAGTATTAATAGAATCTCAGAAAAAGCACTTCTAGTGCATGAATCTCAATGCACGCTGGTGAGACCTCAGATCGACAGTGAACATTTGACTAGAAACACAGGAAAGTAACACTTCGTTATTTGTGGAGCACAGCTGAATTGCCAAACGTGCCAAGCAGTGTATTTTGCTAAAGCAGAACCTAAGAAATGTGCACATGCCAATCCAAGTGAATGGAATCAGGAGGACTCTGGAACATTCTCTGAAAGATACTATGCGTCCTGGATGCACTCAACAACAGATAGTTATGACATCTGGAATGCAACCTAGTTGCCACTGTCCCACCATTCTGTTGACTATATATTTCCTGTACTTTCCAAGACAACTGCGATATAGTTGATTTTGTAACAAAAATGGCTGGTGAATTTCCATCTTGCACCACACATCATTTTTAATGGTTGTATTTTTATAAACTAAAACCACTGAATGTTTTACCCTGTTTAGAGATTATTTATTTTCAAAAGTTCTCAAAGCTGGAACGATTTCCATAAATGCTCTTATTGTGGTTCAGTGTTTTTTGTGGGTGTGAAATGTTATCTGCTGATTTCTGGGGGAACACTGTCGGTGCTAAAATAGTTTGATGAACAAGCAACAAATATCACCTAGGTTTAACCTTTCTGTATGCCAATATTTAATTCAAACCACAATACACACTGACAATGGAGGTTTAGGGCAATCTTACCGAGGAATTTATTTTTGAATTCTCTTCCATATCGGTTCATAATTTGAAGAGAAAAACGCATCGGTCTAAGGATCCTCGTATTGCAAATCTTGTGTTCCTGTTCAGGGATGACCTGACCTGGCAGCAGTTTTCATGAGCAGCCCTGCTGATCCACCTATACATTTTCAGTAAATATGATAGGGTTTGTGAAACAAATCTTAGTGCGTAAAAGAAGTACTCTTTGTTGATGTTTTGCCTTTGAGGAGAAAGTGAGGAAGGTTTAAAGACAATGCCTGATCTGGAAGATAAGATGAATCTCAAGGAGTATGAATCTGTTTACTTCAACTTGGTCAACATTATCTTCCCTGTGTACCATCTTGGAGAGATACCATTTTGGCCTGAGAGAACTAGGAAAAGAAGAATCAGTTGAGGCTTGTATAACAGGTCTTCAAAAGTTGCCTGCTACTCGTAAATTTGGAGCTGCAACTGACAAAAGGATTCTGGATCAATCTGTACTCAAATGCAAAGGTGACCAGATGAGAGAGGATTTGTGGCTTGAAGATGCGCCACCTTCGGAGGAGGTGTTGGTAACAGCAAAAAGAGTTGAGCATATGCTGAAATGTGTGAGTTAGGTAATGATAACAACAAAATTCAATCTAAACCTGAAAAGGTGGAAGAGGTGGTTTGTTGTGTTAAACGCAAGGAAGAGAGTAAAGATGTGTTAAATAAATTCCACGGAGAATGTTTGAGGTGTGGGATGAGTGGACACAGAGCTAATGAAAGAGAGTGCCCTGCACATAATACATATTGTAGTGGTTGTAGGAACAATAATCATTATGTACAGTGCTACAGAAAGAAGAGCAAGGAAAAAAGAAGTGAAAGCGGCGTCACAGGAGAGCATATTTCAAATCAAAGGTCAATGTGGTGATCGTCCGAGTGATGTGGTGATGGTGGTGGGATCCTAATGAGATTTGACTCTTGTTCATATTTGACTATAATCTCCAAAGTAATATTTGTTCTTATGTTTCATGACCAGGTCAAGTTGAGAAGTGTGGACATGCAACCTGGGGTGTTATGCTGGTGAACCTATCAAGATGTTCAGGTTTTTCAATGCATTTATGGAATTAGGCAGCAAGTACATTGTTGGTAATGTGTATATATACAAGAAAGGGGAAGACTTGATAGGTTGACCACATTATACATTATTGGGAGTCTCTTTAAATGTTACTGTTAACCCCAGGTCCAAGAGGTGGTTCCACAAATAGCAGATGTTGTCAATTAATCTGAACCGTTATTTGTTGAGGAGTTGGTATGCCTGAAGGTTACAAACATCACATTAGTCTTACAAAAGGAGCTATTCTTTATCAGCAAACGCCAGGCTTATTCCAATCAGTGTTCAAAGCAGTGTTGACTTCGAATTACAGACGTTAATGAGCCTTGATGTGATTGAACCTATTAAGGCCACTGAATGGCTAGCCCCCATAGTGGTTGCCAGGGAGCCCAGGGGATATCTGCTTATGTGTATACCTAAGAGCACTCAATAGGGAAGTCATAGGGGATAGATTTCCTTTACCCAACATAGATGAGATCATATTGACAATAGCAAATGCAAAGTATTTTTTCCACTTTAGATTTGGCTGCAGCCTGCCATCTGGTGGAGCTGGACTTTGACGTACAGCATTCATCACACCTATGGTAGCTTATAGATTTAAGAGAATGCCCTTTGGGCTTATTTTTGCTTCTTCAGTATTAAAAACAGGTGATGTTAAGGTGTTCAAAGGAGTAAGTGGAGTGGGTGTTATCAGGACAATGTGTTAATTTATGGAAGTACTATGGAAGAACTTGATCCTGTACATAAGGTGTTGAGGAGGCTCTTGGAAGCAGATTTGCTACTTAGGAGGGATATATGCAAGTTTGATATGTGCAAGGTAAATTACTTGGGGCATAATGTTGCACCGAGAAAATCTCTGCAACTTGAGTTGAAGATTGCACTGAGTTTACATGCATTCGTTCATGGTAAGGAGGCCATGATTGTCATTAATGCTAGTTCTAAAAGACTAGGAGTGGTTCTACTGCAAAAAAATAAATGGGGTAGACCGTCTTTTCTGCTCATAAGCACTTCAAGGATGTTTTCATAAAGACCGGTTCGGACTTCATTTCATAGAGGATAAGAAAGTGGGTGATAGTTCTGCAAAACTTTTGTTTTGAAGTGGAGTATATTCCTGGAGCCAATAATTTGTTTCTTAATTATTATGAATTATCGATGATACAGACTTTGAGGAGGTTCAGAATGAATTTGTAGAAGAGGAAGTGAATGTGTTTGAGATCCCATTGGGGATTATTACTGAGGAGGAGTTGAAGGAAGAAATGGTGAATGATTTGCAATTAATGGATGTTTTAAAAACTTGTCAAGGGGATACATTTCGTACGTTAGATAAACCATGTATTATTATAAAGGATGCATTGTCTGTTGACTGAGGCGTATTCTTAAGGGGCCCTCGTTTGGTTCACCCTCTAAGTACGAGAAATAGGCTTATAGCACAGGCTCACTTTGGTCTTCTAGGCATTGTTAAGAACAAGGACAGATTACATGCAATTGTTTAGCAGGCAGTTATGGATATGCAGGTGGAAAGGGCTGTCTGTGAATGTAACAATATATAGGTAAGATCTTGACCTCTAGCATCTCTCATACCACTGTAAGATGTCAGAGCACTTTACATCACACACATATAGAGACAATGAATTAAACATGTAAATCAGTGTATAGAAAATGTTACATAAGGTAAAGGGGACTACAAGCCGTAGTATTCACATGTCATGCATAATGGTAGGCATTTTTAAAGAGTGATTGGTCTGGAAAAGCACAAATGCAGGATTCAGACACAGTGGCTAACACCAACTTTAACATTAAAAATGTATTTCCACCCAAATAAATCTTTTAGCAGCATCAGAATGACTGGGGAAAAACATAAGTTAGTAACTGATACCATGCAGTTTGCAAGCAGCTCTTTGATGACAGTTTATATGTCCCTCTGCTATATTACGATTGTCACTTATGAAGTGCACAGTAACAAAAGAATCTCTGTGACAAATGCAGTAAGCACAGACCTATGCACATAAAATACTGCTTTTTAAAAGGCATGTTACACGTTCTTTGCAGTAGGCACATTAACCCTATGTGCTACATTAGTTAGGTCAAAGCTGCCACTGAACAAAACTTTCATCTCTCTCCAGCAGGTACATTAATCACTGGCATCATCTTGACACTTTTATTGTTGCTCGAAAGCTGCTAACTATACAAGAAACGTGACCCCCCTGGGAATGTATCACGGACCCCAGTTTGGGAAACACTGCTCTAGACAGGCACCCAAGCAACTTCCTGATCATCCATGAGAAGAAGTTGCAATTGACATAGTTTGACCTCTTAGAGGTGAACACTTTATACCCTATTTACTTGTTGCACAAGTTACTTACCTTCGGTAACAATAGATCTGTAAGAAACAGTAGTTAGTATTAGATTCCTTACCTTAGAATATCCCCAGGCGTCAGACTGGATCCGGAAACTTTAACGTAGCAGCACCCTTGCACATCGGTAGGCGTCGTCTGCTGCTCCGCGTCCGTCGTCGGCGTCATGATGACGTCGTTGGAGTACTTAGACGCCGCCCTCGCGCGCTGACGTCAGTTCTTATACACAGCTTTTCCGCGCCAGAAACGCAGAGCCATGATAAAAACCAACACTGGTGCCATGAAACTAGGGCCCTGAAAGGGGATGACCTTAACCCTAGATATCGGTTCGCAGAACGGGGAGGATGGGTGGGGCGGTAAGGAATCTAATACGAACTACTGTTTCTTACAGATATATCGTTACAGAAGGTAAGTAACTTGTGCATCTGAAAGAAACTGGATAGTATTAGATTCCTTACCTTAGAATAGATACCCCAGCAATACCAACCCCGGTGGTGGGTCTGCCAAATAAGAATCTCACCAGAAAGTCCTGGAGGACGGAACTGCCAAAGAAGCCATCCCTCCGGACTTGGCTGTCCAGGCAGTAGTGTCTTGCGAACGTGTGCAGCGAGGCCCACGTAGCTACCTGACATATGTCCTGCAAGGGGACTCCCCTGCCCAGGGCAGTAGTAGTCACCATGGCCCGAGTGGAATGGGCCCTCAGCCCAACAGGCGGCTCCTTTTTAGCCAAGGAGTAGCATGCCTTGATGCACAAGACGACTCACCGAGAGATGGTCCGTTTGTGCACCGCCCACCCCTTCTTAGCGCCCACGTAACCAACAAAGAGTTGGTCATCCACCCGGAACTGGCGTGTGCGATCCAGATAGTATGAGCGCGCAGGTTTTGGGTCCAAATGGTGGAGCCGCTCTTGCTCTTTAGAGGGATGCGGAGGCAGAAAGAAGGTGGGCAATGTGATGGACTGCCCGATGTGGAAGGCTGTGACTACCTTGGGCAGGAAAGAGGGTCTTGTCCGCAACACAACCTTGTCCGGATGGACAGAAAGGAAAGGAGGCTTGGATGAAAGAGCCTGGAGCTCACTCACTCTCCTGGCAGAGGTGATGGCAACCAGGAAAGCAGTCTTAAGCGTAAGAAGACGGAGAGGACAGTTATGAAGCGGCTCGAAGGGAGCGCACATCAGATAAGTTAGTACAAGGTTCAAGTCCCACTGAGGCATCACGAAAGGAACAGTGGTGGAACATATGAGTGATGCCCTTCAAGAACCTATTCACAATCGGGGACTTGAACAAAGAAGGCTGATCAGGTAGCCTTAAGAAGGTGGAAAGGGCAGAAAGGTAGCCCTTGATAGTGCCCAGAGCAGAGCCCCGCTCAATCTCCAAGCATGGAGGTGGAGACTGGACAGGTTCGGGTGGAGGACCGTTCCCTGCTGCTGCGACAGAAGGTCCTCCTGAAGAGGCAGACGAATCGGGGGATCGACAGACATGCTGAGTAGCTCGGGATACCAGTATCTTCGTGCCCAGTCCGGAGCCACAAGGATAGCTTGGGCCCGGTCACGTCTGATCTTCTTCAGCACTCTGGTCAGAAGTGGTATAGGCGTATCGCAGCTCCACTCACGACAAAAAGTGGCTCCGAGCGAGTGCCGCCTTGGAAATTTCAACGCACAGAACTGATGACATTGCGCGTTCTCATCTGTGGTGCATAGATCTAACCAAGGCTCTCCACACTGCTGAAAGAGGCCTTGCGCCACGTCAGAGTTCAGATGCGATTCGTGATCCATCATGCACCGATGGCTGAGTTTGTCCGCTTTGGCGTTCAGGGACCCTGCCAGGTGTTGAACCACCAGGGTCACACCCTGATGTTCCAGCCACTGCCAGAGGCGCAAAGCCTCCTGGCATAGGGTCCACGACCCAACCCTGCCCTGCCCTGTTTGTTGCAGTACCACATGGCGGTGGTGTTGTCCGTAAACACCTGCACTACACTCCCCCGGACAGTGGGGAGGAATGCCTTCAGTGCAAGCCGGATCGCCCGCAGCTTCAGAAGGTTAATGTGGAGCCGGGACTCCGCTGGAGACCAGAGGCCTCTGATCTCCACCTCTCCCATGTAGCCCCCCCAGCCCTGGAGGGACGCGTCTGTCACAACTACGTGCTCCGGTTGGGGTAGGGAGAGGCCTCTGACCCAATCGCAGTAGTCCGTGAGCCACCACTGCAACTGTCTTGCAGTGGCCTGCGAGATCAAGACATGGTCGGACAAGTTGCCCTGATGCTGGGCCCACTGAAACTTCAGGTCCCATTGCAGAGCCCGCATCCGCCACCTGGCGTGATGCACCAGAAGGATGCAGGAGGCCATCAGCCCCAGAAGCCGCAGTGTCAACCTGACAGAGACCCGGGATAACGGCTGAAAGATCGGAATCAGAACCTAAATATACTGAACCCGCTGTTCGGGAGGATAAACCTGAAACTGCGCCGAGTCTAGAACCGCTCCGATGAAGAGGACCTTCTGAGAGGGACACAGGTGTGACTTCGGCACATTGAAGGAGAACCCCAGCAGGTGCAGGAGGTCGGCCGTAGTCGGGAGGTGGCTGACGACTGTCTGGGGTGAACCCGCCTTCAACAACCAGTCGTCGAGGTAGGGGAAGACTGAAACCCCTAACCTGCGCAGATGAGCTGCGACCACCGCCATCACTTTCGTGAACACCCGTGGGGCGCTGGTAAGGCCGAAGGGCAGCACGGTAAACTGAAAGTGCTCGTGGCCTACCGTGAACCGCAGGTAACGCCGGTGGGCCGGCAGGACGGGGATATGAAAATAAGCATCCTGCAGGTCTAACGCTACCATCCAGTCTCCTGGGTCCAGGGCAGCTAAGACCTGAGCCAGTGTCAGCATCTTGAACTTCTCCTTCCGGAGGAAGTCGTTGACGTTGGGCAGGTCCAAGATAGGGCGTAGGCCCCCTTTGCCCTTCAACGGTACCAGAAAGTAGTGGGAGTAACAACCACACCCTACTTCTGGCCCAGGAACGCGCTCGATGGCCCCCTTGGCCCAGAGGGCCGTAACTTCCTCTTGTAGAAGTTTCAAGTGATCCCCCAACACGCGGTGGTACTGTGGTGGCATGGCTGGAGGGGGTCGCCGATTTGGACGATTTGCAACACCCACTTGTCCGATGTGACAGTGCGCCAGTGGAGGTGGTGATGGCGAACCCTGCCCCCCACTGGCGTCACATGGGCCTGAAAGCTTGGACTAGGAGGGTTTTGAGGCGGATGCTACAGGGGCAGGCGTGGACTGGCCTCGCCGTTGTCCCTGACCGCCGCCATGGCGGTTTCCACATCCGCCACCGCGCTGGATGGTAGTCTGCAGCCCGTGGCTGGCAGGACGTGTGGGGGCACCCCTTCCCTGGCCATGAAAGGAGCGATAGGCAGCCGTTTGCTGGCGCGGGCCGAGAGGCCCAAGGACTTGGCTGTAGCCCTGGAGTCCTTAAAGCGCTCAAGCGCATGGTCTGCTTTGTCGCAAAAGAGGCGACGGCCATCAAACGGTATGTCCATAAGGGTGTTTCGGACATCAGCAGAAAAGTTGTCGGACCTCAACCAGGCGTGGCGACGAATCGCCACCGTCGTTGCCATCTCTCTGCCCAGTGAGTCCGTGGTATCCAGCCCAAACCGGATGGAATACCGTGCTGCATCTCGTCCCTCCACAAGGGCTTGGGCGAGTTTAGTCCGGACCCCCTCCGGACATTGTGGCAGCACGTCCGCGACCGTGCCCCACAGAGAGTGGGTGTAATGGCCCAAGAGGCACGCGGTGTTGACTGACCGCAACCCCAAACTCAGGGAGGAGAATATCTTCTTCTCGTATTGCTCATACCTCTTGGATTCCCGATCGGGGGAGCCGTCGGAAATGCGGTCTGGGAGTTAGAGGCCTGGATAACCAGGCTTTCGGGGGTGCCGTTGGTGGACAGGATGCAATGGTCGCCCGGAGCCAGGCGGTGGCGCCTGGCCACGTTCCTATCTACAGGCGGACCTGTAGCGGGCTTGGACCAAGTGCCCAGAAGAACGTCTGACAAGGCCTCATTAAACGGCAGCAGAGGCTCAGCCGAGCTTGCCTGCGGTTTAAGGACCTCAGTGAGAAGGTTAGTCCTCACGGCCGCGACGGGGAGCTCAAGGCCTAAAGCCTTGGCAGCCCGCGTCAGCACCACACTATAGGCAGCCCCCTCCTCCATAGCCACAGTGGAAGGGGAGACAAAACCAGTGTTGGGCGAAGTGTCCAGACCACTGGCATCCCCAAGCTCACCTATCCAGTCCTGAGAAGATTGGCACTCACGTGCCAGAGGGTCCTCGGACGCCTCCCAATACTCCTCGCCACCCATCTCCTGATACTCAGGGCCAAAGGATGGGGCCGGGTCATAGAAATAGAAATCTTCAAGCGGCGTCGAATACGGCACCAAGCAGTGCTGCTCCGACGCCGGACCCGAATCGAGGGTAGGACCAGGGACGACGTCGTCCTGGGACGGCGCGGGAGGCGACACCCTGGGGATCGGCGCCGGCGAGGTCGTGAGGTCGACCGGCGACAACCCAGATCCGGCGGGACCCTCCCTGCGGCGCGGGACCAAAGTCGCCGACAGCGCCGGGGCTGAAGCACCCAATGCCGCCGGGGCCGAAGCAACCGGCCCGCGTGGGGACGCCGCCGGGGCCGAAGCACCCGGCCCGCGTGGGGACCCCGTCGGGGCTGCTTGGCCCGAAGGCGCAGCGGAACCCGACAGAGGAGTGAGTGACCTCATGGCCCTAAGGAACGCCTCGATCTTCTCCAGCGTTGCGTTCTGCCCAGGGACCGACAGGAATGGAGCAGGCCGCGATGCCTGCGGCTCCGGCGGAGCCGCGGGGGCGGTGTTGCCGGGCCGCGTGAGCGTCGGGGGGTTGGGGGGGGCGGGGGAACAGAAGAGCGATGACACCTCTTCGACTTCTTGTGCCTCTTACCTGAGGACTTCGAGCCCGAAGACTGGTGACGACTCCCGGAGCTATGGTGACAACGACCCCGCGACCGGTCCCTCGACCTCATCGCGGACCAGGACCTCGAGCGGCGTGGGGCCGACTGCCAGAACTAGAGTCAGTTGCGTGACCGCTCCTGTCTAACTTTGGATGTCAGGGCCCGGCAGTCGGAGCAGGACTTGTCGTCGTGGTCAGGGCCCAGACAGTGAAGACACCAGCGATGGAGGTCGGTAACCGACATCAGTCGGTAGCAGTCGACGCAGGGTTTGAACCCTGGCATCCCTACCGGCACCGTCTGAGTCGATAGACTTCGAAAAATGATCAAAAAGGACCGAAAAATTGACTAAGGGTACAACTTTTTCCGGATCTGCGCTTGCTGGCGCGGAAAAAGAAGAACTGACGTCAGCGTGCGAGGCGGCGTCTAAGTACTCAGACAACGTTATCACGGCGCCAACGACGCCGACGATGGACGCGGAGCCGCAGACGACGCCTACCGACGCACAAGGGTACTGCTACGCAAAAGTTTCCGGATCCAGTCTGACGCCTGGGGATATTCTAAGGTAAGGAATCCAATACTAACCTGTTTCTTTCAGATTTGTTGTATCTATATTCTAGGTGGGTGGACGCTCTTAATGTACAAGACATTACCTCCTCATGGATAATCACATTTCTGGAAGAGTTGCTTAGGAGAGAGTTTCTCTAAGTGTATTCTCTCAGTCAATCGACCTCCGTTTTATTCAGGGAAATGGATACTTTACTCCTTCTGGTATTCTTCATAAGAGAAGGTCTATCTACCATCCTGACCAAAATGGAGCTGCTGCGAGCGTGAATAATGCATTAAAAGAGTGTATCCAGTAAGCTAAAGTGAACAGTCTTGATTGGAGGGATGAGCTACAACAAGGATCACTGCATATTGTATGACCCTACATTCCTCCACTGGTAAAAGTCTGAACTTTTTAAAGGGAGGACTCCAGATACAGTTTTATCCTGGTTGGATGGACTGTGGAAAAGATGCAAGATGATATAGTGTGGGTGTTTGGAGAAAGTGTAAGATTGATTTACAACATTAGAGAAAAAATGATTTTGACTCCAAGAATTGTGGCAAGGAAATTAATGTTCATGTTGGTGATTAGGTCAAAATAAGAGTCCTAGTCAGTTGTGCTCAGGACTCCAGATGTACCAAGGTACAAAAGGTCATGGTGTTTCAAAAAGCCATAAAGACTAATGATGGCAGGATTTGGAACAATAATCGTGTAGTGGTTCTCAATTCTGATTGGTCAAAAAAAGGGAGTAAGCAAGTATACAATAGAGAATATCAAAACGGGTGAAAACAGTAAAAGTTCCCCAACAGATGATGCAAAGAGAGGTATGAGATTTCGTAGAGGAGATGTCTATCTAGATGTATATGTCAACAGTTAATAACGTGTATGCTTCTCTTTTTCATTTGCTCAAATGCCATGAATCTTTTATCTTGTATTTCTGTAAGGGTGCTGGTTACATCTTTTTTTTAATGTTTATGCTATAGTAGATCTTTCATTTAGATGTGTTGTTGCTTATAAAGCAGGGAGATTTGTGATGTCAACTGTGCATCACCAGGTTCTATCACAGAATCCCAGATGTATGCTGGGGAACTTGGAACGTTATCAAAAGTGACCGTTGCTGTGAAGTGGATGGCTGAGGTTTTCAATAAAGGAGACTCACCTATCTACAACTTCTGTGTGGTCTCTTGTAATGCCACATTGTTACACTGTTGCGGTTGGAGCAGGACCAAGACTGATTTACATATGGCTGAGACCAAAGTGAGGTGTCATGGTGGGCAAAAGAACAATGGGTTGGAATGCAGTCCTGAGTTAGTATCAGTGGCTGAGTTGAATTCCAGTATTCTACCCATCACTTGTTTGTATACTTCAGTGCAATGCCCTAAGTGTGATGGGTATGCCCAGGAATGGGTCTTTGCTCACTTTACTACTGGAACCAAGCTGCACCAGACAGAAAAGTCTCATCTGAGTTGCTTGTGCTCCAGTTCGGAGACAACGCACCCTCACATTTCGGAGTGGAGTGTCACTTTTGGAGCAGGATCAAGGCTGATTTGCATATGGCTGGGTCTAATATGAGGTGGCATGATGGACAAAAAATTCTGGGCTGGAATGTGGCCCGAGTAATTACCAATTGACTGAGATTAATTCAAGTATCCCACTAATCACTATTTGAAAAAAACTTTTTTTGTTTATATCAGAGGCATTTAAAGATTCTGGATAGTAGAGAGGGGGCATTCTGTATTGCCTTAAGTGGGTGAAACCCTGGCATATGTGAGTGACTAGGTTAATTCTTTGATAAACTACTTTAAATTGTGGTAAAAGAGTTGGTAACCAGGTATAGGAAAAGCTATAGGCGCTCTGTAATGAGTGTTGGGAACAGTAAAGGGGGCAGTAGTTTCAATTGGTGCTTCCAGGGAAGGAAAGGTCGGTTACCAAAAACAACCCTAATTGACCCCTCAAGAGGGGGGCAAACAGAAAACAAAAATCCAATCCGAGCATAGTTGTGTAGTCCAAAAGTCAATACAGTTGTAAATAGAAATGTTATCAATGTCCACTTTCAATTAAGAAAGAGTGGCGTAGCAAGGTCAGGAGCGGAATATTTCTAGTCAACCCCGCTTGACAAAATGGCAAAAATATGTGTTTAAAACACATATTTTTGCCATTTTGTCAAGGTGGGGGATACAAGTGTCATCACTGAGTGCGGTGACAAAATGACAAAAATATGTGTTTAAAACACATATTTTTGCCATTTTGTCAAGGTGGGGGATACAAGTGTCATCACTGAGTGCGGTGACAAAATGACAAAAATATGTGTTTAAAACATATTTTTGCCATTTTGTCACCCCCCTCAGTGATGACAACAGGGGCGGCCCACACCCATCGCACCCAATGTTAAATCCAATATATGCAGTCAGTATATATTAGTTTAGTGGTTTTGATTCAATACAGCCAACATGTGTTTCATCGATCAGTAATTCATACCTCGACTTCCTCAGGGCAGTAATTTATTTTAAAAAAACATACTATCAGAAGGATCATCCTAACTCTAAATAAACCATTTCCCACCATCGTGCCACACAGTAAGAAAAGATAAGAAATTTGTATCCCTCGCAGGAAATATACAGGAAAGAGAAAAGGTGTGTTCAACACCCATTGTGCACAAATTATTGTGATTATTGAAATCAGCAATAAAAGATAAATTTCTAAGTCAGTAAGAAATGGTGAGTTCAACATTCATTATGCACAGTTCGCAGTAAGATTGTCTCAACAGTTCTCAGAACCAAGGGACAGAATAATACTGGGAGATTTCCCAATACACGATACTCTGCTATTTGCAAGAGCCAGCCACGGCGAAGGGATCGAAAAAGATAAAATAGTTTGAAAAATATTATAGGGAAACCATTAGATAGTAGCTAGAGAAAATAAGTAACCCTTCAAGCACAGTATCAAGTATTGGGAAATTCCCAGTATTATTCGGTCCCTTGGTTCTGAGCACTATTAATGCAGCACACATAGAAGTTGCAAAACATATTTTTTTTAATTGTTTATGAGCAGGAAGGGTCACCTTCCAGCACAAACTATCACTGGCAACAGGGCCGGCCCAAGGCATGTGCAAACTGTGCACCTGCACAGGGCCGCCAAACACGAGGGGCCGCCACGACGACCAACCGGTCACCGAGCCGAGGATCGGATTCGGATCTAGTATCACTGTGGCGGCCCCCTGGCAGGATTTGGTGGCCTCCGCGACCGGGCAATGGCTTGGCAGCTAGATGAAAATAACAGGACCAACGCCCGAGGCGAGCTGCGCAGGATCACACAATCAATGCTTTCCGCTCCCAACGCCGCAAATGTTGGTTCCATCCATCACACGCGCTTCGCAAGGCTGGACTTTAACAAAGGTTGCTTTGATGGTCTTCAGCTTGGCAGGAACCCGTCCCCACGCCTGCAAAACCAAGGCCACCGACCAGAGCTTTTAGCCACTCTCTTCAAATCCCATCTCCCGAAACTCCAAGCCTACGTCACTTCCTTTTGAGCTGTACATCATTCCCACCCAGCCCCCCTCAGCAGCCTCCTTTCAGGAGCCCCACCCTCACCCGACATCCTTCATTCCCTATTCATGCCTCCCTATCCCCAGCACCTCCTGCCTTGTGGGGTGGGCGGGCTGCAGCCGGTCAGATTCACTGCTGCAGGATACCTCTGCCAAGGTGGCATCCTGCCTGGCTGCTGGTTTGATAGTAGGCATGCCAGGTGTGGCACAGGTGGCATCACGTCTGCCACCCTAGGGTTGTACCACAGGTTTCACGCATGTCTAGGGTTGTAACCACAGGACTCACACAGGTGGCACCCTGTCTGCCAACCTAGAGTTATACCACAGGGGGTCTTCTGTCTGGCAATAAAACTCATTTTATCGACCTCAGAAGGATGAAAAGCCCAGTGACCTTAGTATTTGAAACTGCTATCCAACCGTTTGCTCTCAAATAATTACCAGCTGTGACTCTGATTTGTTGCAATGAACCCCTTGGAAATCTAACACTTACACCGCTATCCACTGCCCAGTGTCTGTGCTCTGAGCTCTAAAATGAAGCCAGAATTGGCTGAAAGCCCATTTGGCGCATTTCATTTTCCTCTAAGGCCATTGCATATGGTGTAATAAATACCCCTCTGGCATGTAAGACTGAATGTCATATACAGCCTGAAGCACCATAGTGTGCCAGCCACTTTGTAACCCTAAATATATGACGCAGGTATCCACTGGGCCCCGCCCCCCTGCAGCCTGCAAGCTCCGCTGGTTGTAGACAGACCTGCAAAAATGAAGTCTTTCATAGACCTAAAGCCTGCTTCTGAGGACTAATTAAATCACTCCAAAAACCACCTCATGCCTAGAAGTGAAGTGGTAGAAGCCTAAATTAATGTAAGAAGTACCTACAGTTAATAAATCACCAACGCCTGCTGTACGGAAAGCCCCCATCTTCTGGGGGCCCCCACCTACGCTCCCTGCACAGGGCCACCATGAGCCTAGAGCCGGCCCTGCTGGCAATTTGCAGTTTCTATGTGTGCTGCACAAGGCAGCACACATGGAAACAGCAAAAACAAGGAGAAATAAAGCATTTTTGTGCTCAATCTCATTTCTGTGCCCGTGACCATTTTCTCTTCTTTTCTTGCATGTTTCTCCCCCCGCTCCAGGCACTCTCCTGCTTCTTCCTCCCACACTTTCCCTCCTCCCTCCCCACCTTACCTGTTTCATCTAAGTCTTCCTCATGGCTTCTCCCGCCTAAGGTTCCGGACCCTCCTAGCTCTGCACTCATCCCCATCCTAGGACCTACTTAAAAGCAGTGTGGCACAGCAGGTGCTCCAAAAGCAAGCCTGTCAGTGCCCATTCATCCTGGCACCACACCCAGCACCACGGACCCCAGTCCGTCCGTCTGCTGCCACTACACCTCCTCCAACTTGCAAACACTCAAGCACTGGACGGCACCATGACTGTTACCCTTGCTCCACAATTCACTGTTCTCATGCACTTATTGACGCTTCTCATGCAGCATCACTCCTACACCACTTGCCATGCAAGCCTCACCCAATATCGCATGCATTTTATTTGAAAAGTGCTCCACAACACCAGATCTATCTGCAAGCACACCACCAAAGTCTGGGGTCTTATGGACACACTCTCTGGACATCCTTTTTCTCATGGAAACCCGGCTCAATCTGTCATCCACCCCGCCATTATCAAGGCCATCCTTCCTGGCTACAAGATCACCAAAGGAGACCGGCACCACAAACCCTGAGGAAGTCTTGCGATCATCCACAGATAAACAATCACCTGCACCATCTCTACAGATGAATTCACTGCATTCATGGAGCACATGCATTTTCGACTAACTTCTTACTACTCCGCAACCTCAACCTTCATCTCGATGATCCAATGGCCCCCAACTCCATCGCCCTCCTCGAGAATGTCTGACTTAGACAGCTCGTTCAAGGAACGACTCAACGCAGGACACATCCTCGACCCTGAAACTTAACAAAAGTCATCTTTGCCTCAGGACAAGAATCCTGGAACACAACAAAAGCATTAAAGTGGAAAAGATGGATAGCCAACTTCTTCTACCAAATGTAAGCCTTACGAAGAGCAGTGTAAGGTTCCAACCTCTGATCTACTCCAACACCACCCATGTGCCTATTATAGTCTACAATGCACACAGGTTTGCACGCTTCAACAACCCGACCCCAAACAGTCACCGGTTCAGTGCTTTCATCATGGATGGTAGTCAGCATATAGACATCTCTCCTGTCTGAAACTTTCACAGCTAGAAGCTCCTCGCAACGCACTGCACTGCACTGCACTGTTCCCGTACAAGCTTTTGGCAAACAAGTTCTTTTGGGAAGACAAATATGAAGCCATTGATGGCTTCCTTAGCAAGCCCATCAAAAAAGTGAAACCCAAGAACTTCTTCATCTCTTCTAGATTCGTGGGAGTCCACTGGGTAGCTCTAGAGTGGGTCTTATGACCGGCACTGTTGTCCCTCAAAAACTGTTCGGCATACAAATTAGTCTGCTCAACAATCTCTGCCAAAAACACATCATCCATAAACAACTGAAAAAAATGTTTCGGCAAAAAGTTTTCAGTATTTACCCTACAGCCTGGAACACCAGTAAAGTCTGGCAATGCCGGCTACACCATGCCTGGGGTGACCCAGAGGTTGGGACTTTCAACGGGAGGCCTTGCAGCCCCAGGCTGCAGCCCAGATGCCTCTTGCCTCACTATACCAACATGAAGTCTTGCAGCCCCAGGCTGCAGCCCAAATGCCTCTTGCCGCACTATCGGCACATCAAGGTCCTCCTCTAACACAGGTACTTCATCCGCACCAAGAGTAGCTTCATCTGCACTGAGAGGATCATCGGATTATGCCAAGTGGAGAGAAAACTCACTGCCTGAATCTTCCCCTCCCACCTCTGCCTCAGAATCCGAGTCAGAGTCAGTCTCTGGACCAGAGGAATAAATTTGGCCCCCTGGAAGCGACCCTTGCCCAAGGGGTCACTCATTTAACACTAGATAAATTCCCTGGTGTCTAGTGGGGTTTATTGCCCCCCTGGAGACAAATTAAAAAAATGATCTGCCCCCAGAGAGTGCAGAATATACTTTCGATTTTGTCAAAAAACAAATCCATGGCTCTAGTGGGCTTCTCCCCCCCCCCCCCCCCCCCCGGTCCAGAAACGGGCAAAAAACAGGCAATCTGTCCCCAGGGGGGGCATGAAAGTTGGATTTAAATTTTGCCCTGCTAGGCAGCGACCCTTGTCCAAGGGGTCGCATCCAATTTCACAAGAAAAACAAATCCATGGTGTCTAGTGGGCTTTTCTGCCCCCCCTGTCCCCAAACAGCCAAAATTCAGCCGATCGGTCTCCGGAAGGGGGGGGGGGCGGCAGAAAAGTCTAAAATTATTTGTCCCCCTTAGGAAGCAACCCTTGCCCAAGGGATCGCTTCCTGTGCACAAAATAAAACAAAAAACCAAATCCCTGGTGTCTAGTGGGGCATTCCTGGTGCACAATCGCGACGCTGTGCTCGATCGTGCACGAGGAATGCCCTGCATTGGGACATCAGGGGAGAGGAAACAATGTTTCCTCCCCCCCCCCAGAGACCTCAAGGCACCAAGAAATGGCCCCCCGCCCCACCGGAGGCCCAAAGCTACCTCCTCTCCCTGGACGCGCTGGAAACAAATGGTTTCCAGCGCGTTTAGAGCTTCCTGATGACGTCAGTGCGCACTGACGTCATGGGGAAGCGTGGGGGGCGGGGGGGGGTCGGGGGTGGCAGCGGAAACTCTTCCGCTGCCATCCCTGTTTGTGGGGGCAAAATCAATGCCCCAGGGGGGAGCGCCAGCGCTACCCCAGGGGCTGTGCTCATGACAGTTTTACCAGTTTGATTCAATCGACATGGCTACGGGCGTGCTATATTTTTGTCATAAGTAACACTGTTAGTGCTCTGGTCGTTCTTTAGAGCACTCTGGAAGGCTGCAGTAGAATACAAGGGAATCAACTGACATATTGCTCCTGTTGCAAGTACATGATTTACTGAGAATGTCAGACTTCCTTTTCATATAGCTGAGAAAGATAGTGTGAATTTACAGAAAAAATGCTCTCATTTTTGCTTTTGGAGCACCTTCCATAAACTGTGTGGGAAAATCATGAGAAAACAATTTTCTCTCAAACATGATTCAGGAAATCCAAGCAGAAGGCTTTTTCACAGGGTAAAATCACATCAGAACACCCCACAATTCCTAAAATGAGTATGGTACCGTCAACAAATGATTTATATTGTAACTGAAATCTGTTATCACCCTTTATACAGTCTCCTTTTTGTGACCCTCAAAACCTGCCATTCACTACTATGCCTTTCAATGGGGGTGCCATAATGTATATTGCTGCCAAGATGGCTGCCAACACTTCCTGATGGAAATGTTGGCTGCCAATCAGATCCCACAATGATATCTGTGCTTAGGGCTCCACCCAAATATACCAATTTGGTTTTCCTTTAACATCTCCAAAACTACTGAACAGATTTACACCAACAAAATGTGTGATCTCTGGAACAAAATCAATCTTTCTACCAAATTTGGTGTAATTCCGTCCAGCAGTTCAGGCTTTAGGCTTATCTAAAGATTCTATGGGTATTAACAAGAGAAACACACTTTTTTGACGGATCAACCTGAAACTTTTCATTCATTTAGAATTACAATCGCACTTCTAAACAAATGTGTTGTGAAGTTTCGTCATTCGGCGCAAAAGAAAACACTTTTCCTGTGGAAACATGGTCCTATGTATATAACAAAACCAAGTTGCCATTCCTGGCTTACTGCCTAATCACAGGTGGTGCAGGGTACAGCGCTACCGCAAGTGCTTATAACAAACAAAAAAAACCCCTCCTTTTATGAAAATAGAGCCTGGACTTGAAGCGGGAAACATTCCATCTCTTAATTGCTCAATGTTGCACATCGAGAATCTATGCGTTATAACTTGCGCCATCGCCATGCACTGCTAATTGTCCCACATATTACATCAGTCCTGATCTTCTATGACATCAATAATATCAGTGCAACATTTGCTGTAAAATTATTGATGAGAAAACTGTTGGTGGGCATGGCCCTTATCAGGGGATTTCCCTAAAACTTTTACTGATTCTCTTTTCGGAGCCTTAGGACTCTGGCCACTTTCCCACTGTAATGCAGTGTGAAAGCACGCGCGCCCTTCCTACACATGATAGGAAGTGGTGCTTACTTGATTAGTTTAGGTGTTATACCTGTGAGTGCCCTGTAAAAAGGTACACAACATACCCATGTCCGGTACTGTACTGGCTAATAGTGGGATGCAGCACTGATTGTGCCACCCACCCGATTAGCCTGTGAAACATGTACCAGGCCAGGTCTAAACCACTGGCCAATTCTGAGGAACCCTTTCACTACCACTAAAGCACCTCTGGGGTAAGTCTTAAGGGGTGAAATAAGTGGTAGGCGAAAGGCAGGGCAGGTACACATGGGTGTTCCCTGCCCAGGTAGTGAAGAATACCCATGTGTGTTTTCACTACCAATGAGGTTAGCTCTTCCCATGGGTTAACATGGGGGAATGGTTGAAATTATTTCCAAGCTGCAATGGTGGTTTGCAGTGGAGCAGCCTCCTAAGGTTTCCTATCATTTGATTCGCAACGACAAACCCTCTCCATCAATTAATCTGACCAATGTGCATTTTGATGCCCAAAGCAAATTGACAACCTTACGGTTTCTAAAAGATGTGGCTTTCACTTCGGCTAAGCAGACGTTTGATCTTCAGGTTGCAACGTCCTCTTCAGAGATACAAGTGATACTCCACACTAACTTCCCATACATTTTGGAGAGTTAGTGCATTGCATTTTTAACATTTCTAATACAAAAAGAATGGTTAATTTTTTCAAAAGTATAGGCCCTGGTTTGTTTAGTACCTTTCAGACAGTTTTCAGAGTCATCCATGTTTTATACACTCCATGCTTGGAAGCAAATTTGGAGATCTTCTGCTGGTCCTGTTCCTGATTGTCGGGATTGTGATTTACATTTTTTGGCTCCGCAATGGATGTCCCATTTTGAGATCAAATGGAGCCAGTCCTACCACATGTGCTGCTGTGCCAGGGGTGCATGGTGTATTTATGGGTTGCACCTTTGCTTTGAGAACTAAATGATCATTGGTTCTATAATTTCGGCCTGTGTGGCTTCACTGCGTACAGCTAGTGTTCCGCTATTTGTTGTGCAATTTAGAGTATACCTTGGATTTATGCCTGGGATCAAAACTGGTTGTGCCTTTGGGCATTAACGTAATGAAGGACCCTACAAACCCCCATATGTATAGCTGCCCACTGTGTAATCCATTGCTTCTACCTGCATTCTACGAGGCCTCCTGGGGAATTGGATCTTTGCTCTGGTTTGATGGGACTACAAACTGCTGTAGTCACTCCCTCAGCGGCTAGTGTGGGGCTTGGATGTGAACACATTTGCTCTATAAATCTGTGTAGGAAGCTGGCTCTGTATATACTATACCAAAGTGGGGTATAGTGTGCACAGAAGTCCAGTGGGACCCCAAAGGTAGGCAGAGGTAAGTTAGATAGCACCTCACTCTATTTGAAGTAGTTGATCGAGCTGTAAGGCAGTATCAGAGGACAGTGTTAAGCATTTGTTGTATACACTCAGTCAGCAAATGAATTCACACACTCAAAGACCACTTCAGACCAACTGTTTTTGTATAAAAATATTATTTTATTTTCTAGAACCAAGCAAGCCTAGCACAGGTAAGTGATAAGTATTTTTCAGTAACTATACAATTGCAATACAGTTTGTAATAGTTTAGGCACTTTGTTTTGACTTACAGTATGGTTTCAGAGAAATCCACTACTTTGTAAATACAGTACATACACTTGAATGGGCTTTTCAGTAAAATTACAGGTAAGTTACTTTTGAGATAACTTTTCTTACTCAGAGTAGTATACCTGGATACTACTCTGGGACATTTCTTGTAAAAATGCACGTAAAATCGTTTTTGTTAGTGCAATTTTGAAGAATTTCTCAAATTTTTCAAACTCCACACTTCAAGACTTTTCCAAGAAAAACGGTCAATGTTATCCTATGGAGGAAAATTGTGTTATCGGTTTTAAGATAAGTATTTGGTAGTGGCAGTTGAGGTTCTGGGGGTAGACTCAGGGGTCACCCAGGGTCAAGGATGCACACTAGTTACACCCTCAGCAGCACTAGGGTGGCCAAGTGCAGACTGCTGAGGCCCAATGATATCCAATGGAGGATAGGGGGCTTTCGGTTGGTTACTGCTGACGAGGCGGCCACTTGGTTGTGAGGTATTAAAAAAAATGTGGTCGCTGCAGTTTGAGCAACTATGCATGTATTTACAAAAACACACAACACAAGAAAAATGTGGTCATTTGATCCACTTCTGAATCCTTTGTATTGTTCACAAGTACCAGATGCAGTACAAATCAAAGCATCTAACAATATGATTCTTACATATGCTCAATGTTTCAAAAAACACAAAAGATCCTTTTGTATATATACTGTCCCTGGACGCGCTGAAGAGCTCTTTGGACATTTACATATTGATGACTGGCATTTTGGGCACATCGCACTGAAGAACTCTTGGGACACATAATTGATGGACGGAATGCAGAACAAATCAAAACATTCACCCCCAGTCAAGAGATCTGGGTTAAATCCATCATTATTTTGCTCACCAGGCCACCCCAGTTTAGACCTGGCTATATGCAAATCAGTCTTGACCCTGTGCCTCATGGGAACAGTCCAGCTCGAATTGCCAAGCTTTTTTTTTTTGTTTCACCCCTCTTCAGCCAGGATAGCTCGTTTCCAGCGGCACACTTGGGGGCATTCACATATCTGATGACTTTGGCATTGTGTCACATCACGCTGAAGCGCCTCCTGGACATTTGCATATTCTGAACTCTAATATATAGCGCTGTAGCGCTCCCATGGGATTTTGAATATTCATCTTCCTCATTAGCATATGCAACGTGTTGTGTATTGCAAAAAGGTTGTTGGAAGTACCACAGTGACATTTAACAGTGGTTAAAGCACATCATTAACCCCTTCCCTGCTGCCGTCAGCCGTCGCAAGCACTACCTCGCTGGTGCTGCGAACGTCCAACGGCCAACACGGCCCGCCCACTCCACGGAACCGCCACGAAATTTCAGCTGCGGTTAAGGAAACCTCGTGTCTAAACGCCAAATGGCTCTTTATATGAATGTGTGCTTTGTTTTGAAACATGGATGTTTAGCCATAACATTGTATCCTTGAGAATTATAGGAACAGAAATGGTCAGTGAAGCTTGAGAAGACTTACACAACTGTTCTATGCATAACGTGCTTTTCTTTTAGAGGTATGTAGTCATTGCGTAACCCATGTTAAATATAGTCAAAGAGTTTAAGAAGCATGAAAGGAAAGTTAATCAAGGACAAAGTCTCGTTCTAGGTCTCCGTCCCAGCAGGACCCACCCTAATTCCCTTCCTCTCCGTCTAGCCACTTACTCAGTGCAGTTAATGAGTCGAGGATGCTGGAAGGTGGGCTTCTTGAGGGTACTGCCCCTGAGGAACCCAACTGAATTTTACCAGTTCGGACAGTGCTGTGGAATTTGTAATAACAACCTCCCAGCACCATATACTCTTAATGGCAGCACTGAACTTACAATGTCTAAGAATGGACTTAGACACAGTAAGGGTACAGAGCACCTGTACCTCACCACTGGTATAGTGTACCCAGCTAGAGAGGTGACTGACCTGTGCCAGGGCAGTGGTTTGTAGACATTGCACACAAATGTGTGCCATGTCGACTTCACTTTGTTCTGCACCAAAACACGCAGCCAGCAAGGGCAGTGTGAGTGTAATGGTACAGGACCTCTAAGGGTGGCACTATAAGTGCTGCAGCCCTTAGAGGCCTTCTCTGATCGCAGTGCCCTGGGTACCTGTGGTACCATTTACCAGGGGCCGACCTGTGGCCAGAGATGCCAATTGGGTTTAGGCTTCAATGCAGTTTTAGGGAAAGAACATAGGCCCTGGCTACCCGATTAGGAGCCCAGGGCACATCAGCAATTCAGCAAATAGTGGGGGCCAACATGCTGAAAGAGGGCACTTTCTCACAACCTGCCTCAAGGTCCGCCTCCTGGAGCCTGGTCTGTGGGTGCTTGGACCAGAAATGTTTAGTCTACCATTTACAAAACAAACATTTGGCGATTGGTTTGGTGGGAACGTTTGATTCAGCCCACTTTTTACATCCCAAATTGTTTTAAAATTAGTTTTTACTTTTACTTCTTATGGCTTTCTTTGTGCTTTTAGCTTCTAAATTACATGATTGCCTAAACTTGGCTTTTTTCTGCATAGGGTTTCTCTTTGGTCTTTTTTCTTCAGTTTTTAGTTGTTGTGTTGTCACTTGTATCAAGTTCTCTTCGCCAAAGCGCCGGGATGCTCTTCGGAGTAGCCGTGCGCTATAGAAGAAAATAAATACCATAACATAACATAAAAGCTTTTAGTTTGATTTTAGGGTTGCATTTTACATTTGCATACAAGAAAGCATTTTTTAGCCATAAATTTCTGGTTTATTTTAGATAGCTTGGTAGTCGGCCTAGGTTCGCAGAGCGGGTGTCATGTGTCACGGTTAGGTCTAGAAGGCCTAGTTAGATCAAGCTCTTGTGTTGCCCAGACAGGACTGCAGTAGTGCCACACTATTCGGCCTAGATACAAGTTGGCCCCTCTAAGAGCCTCCCATAACTCCGCTACCAGTCTTGTCTCAGGAACAAAAAGAAATCCCATTTCCCCAGCTCTTAAATGCCTGCCCGAGCCCCCTTATGAGGCAAGAATTCAACTAAAGATTGTGCTAAAGCATGAATCAAAACCCTACATTTCAATACCCCCAGATATCTAGCTCAAAAGCTAGAAAAATTGGGGTGTTTCAGACAAGCACAAGCTTCATGCTTCTGAAGCCCCAATGTTTCCTTTAAAAAAAATAATAAAAAAAAAAAAAAACAGGCTCTAGAGCTTGGAGTGTTGCACCCAAGATATGGAACTCTCTGCCCCCGGATGTTCGCCTGATCTCCTCTACCGCCCCCTTCAAAAAAAAGAAGGTAAATCATTTCTGATGAACAAGTTTTTGCCCTAAGATAACATCTGTGTGTATCAATTGTAACCATAACTGCTACTCTTATGATGCCTGACCGAGATCAAGCTTAGCATTCTGTTTATTCTCATTGTTGTGGCCTTCGTTCATAGATGGGACTAGTTTTGCTAGCTCAATTTATACCTTACATTCACTTCTTGTAAAGCGCTATGGTACCAACTAGAGTCATGTTCGCGCTATGCAAAACTTCATAAAGGAAACGCTGACATTTTTACATACACACACGTTTTTACCTAAGCTGCCTTCATTCTCACACAATAATATGACACACTTGCGTCCATGACAGTGCAGATTAATTTCCATGAAACTATACTTGCTTACAAAATTAACTTTGCAATAACACTAGGATACCTGGTACATAGTGTTACAAGGTTTGAACATAAATTCTGCGATTGTGTTCGTCCATGTGGCAAACCCGCTATCTATAGCGCAAACAATGGCAACTTGACTAGAATCTCAGCCCAGAGCAAGGATGCTTTCTGTTCTAAACAAACCAACATATCCAGCTTGAGACAGAGGAGCAATTGCTTTCATTTGCAAGGTCGCTAAACGCTGACTTCTCAGCCCAGCTGTTTACTGATCCCTTGGCAAGGAATGTCAAATTTATGTCCACGACGGGGACCTACATTCTTTCCCTTCAAGTAACGGGGTTGGATCATCCAATGAGATTTTTGGCAGAACACATACATACACTCTAGGCATTTATGTTAGGGGACGCATAGTAGGAGTATGCTAGTTATAGGTCTATACCTAGATCTTTTCTTTTATACGCCTGCATGTGGATATTGTCTCAGCAAGATGGAATCTTCAAGCATATCACTCGCTGAATCCGCTCTATATTTATTGTCCCACTGTTCAGTCATGGCAAAACCCTTCAAAGATGAGGTCCATTAGCGTGCTGGAACGTCACGTCCTTCCTCTGGTTTGCGTTATCAGTAAGGAAGGACGTGATATGCCTGAAGATTTGACAAACGACGGGGCATAGCAGAAGAAAGAAAATGGCAAACAATCTGCAACCAGCGCAATATAATCAAGATACAATAAGAAATTAACTGGAATTCGGGGCAAGATGTATACATTTTTTTTTTTTTTTTTTTTTTAAAGGACAGAGGTACCAACCCCAAGTCTGATTTTAAAGTTTTTTTTTAAAATAAGCTCTTCAATATGTACTCGAAAGATTAATAAGGCATCTATTGATGTCCCAGAGAGACGTTTATACAGTCTTGAAAAAGATGGTAGAATAAATTAATCCATCGAACCGCGTCAACGCCTTTTGGTTTTACACAATCTGTGAAGAGTCTGGAACCATAAATTATCTATCTACAATATCAAGTTCTAGGCAAATAACTGATATCACGGATGTGTATGTTTTTATGAATAATTGTAGAATCATAACTATATTTAACAGTATTGTTGACCTTATGTATATAATTACAATTCCCTTGGATGCTTGACGTATGAATGGTGTTCGAACGTATAGGCTTTAACTGCACAGGGAAATAGTGTGATTTTTAATATAGACTATTCAAATTGGTCCTAAGGAAACTTTGTGATGTACGTGTATTTTATACAAGTATCACTTTGGTTCAATAAATATTGAAAATGCACCACTGTGTATTCCTTGTAAATTTCTCTGATAAAAGAGCACGAGTGACTGAGTGAAAGGGTTCTAGATCGGTTCCCATTATCACAGAGAACTAAGGACTGTCTTGCTCCATCTAGGTTTGGGGTGCATATGGAGGCACTGTAGGCTAGCTGGTCTCTAGGATCACATATCCTGCAGGGGAGCACGGAATCAGACTGGCACCATCTCTACCTGTATGTCCCAACAAACATGCAGTTCCGAGTGGGGAACTACACAACAGAGGGGCTACCAGGACAGTTGGGCCACTCTCGATGTGGGTCTCAGTGTCCCTTAAGTACTTCGACGCGCAGGTCATTCTACCTCAGTGTCCAGACTGAACGCAACAAGCATTGGCTGCTGCAGGTGGTTCAGTAACTCAGGTATTGGTTCTGTGCAGCTCAGGTCGCTCATGGGGTCTCCACACTTGGGAGGCTAGATATGACCTGAAGGAGCACTTCCTGGGCAGATGCTGCGTCGGTAGTCCCTGTAGGCGGCAGGCCTGTGCACCAGGCGTTACTTCTTTGGTGCCAGCGGCTGGAAGGGACTACCTCTCATACTACAAGGGAGTTTCTTTGGCAACTGGCAAAGCTGTGGCAGCCCTCCAGATTCCTGGAGTCTGCACAGCGGCAGGACAAGTCTGTTGCAACATGAGGATCGGTGCAGCAGGCAAGCTTGGCACCAAGTCAGTCATGCTTCTCGGGTCAGCAGTCTTTGTCCACTTCTTTTGTGTCCATCGAAATATGAAGTGCTAGTATAAGGGGGTCCGCTAAATACTCAATTTAGGTGCGTTAAAGGGGCGTCAGGGGTAATAGTCAAAGGGCTACTTACCACTGTGGACACGAACCGCCTAGATGACCACTTCATTTGGGGAGTAGGCATCATCCGGTCCCAGAATTCCTAATTCCACCACACACACAAGAATTCCAAATTAGTGTTCATTTCAAACTGGTCATCCTAGAGGCGTGTCCAGCCTGGCACTGTACCAAGCCTCCTACAGAGTTAATTTTCCCACCTGTCCTGGTACCAGTTTAGCCCAGGTAAAGCGTGGCATTTCCAGAGGAAGCCTTGGGTAGTATATCAAAGGCAGCAGAGGCTCCTGCCTTGATAAGCTGATTTAACAGTCTCCTGGGGGGGGAGGAGATCACCACTCTCCAGAGCAGGCAAAGTTTCTGAACTTCTGAGAGCGAAACCCTGAGAACCCCTGGGGGTCATAAACTAGTCAGTGCTGGCAGGATGAAAAGGATCAATCAGTCATTAATATGAAGTGCTTGATACCAAACACCTTAGGTTTCAGTGAAGTCATAATGTAGCTGGGAAGGGAAATGCTACTTACCAGTATGCATCTGTTCTTGGCATGTAGAGCTGCAGAGTTGAATACTTCGCATTAGATCACCACCTGTTGTTGGGCTCGGATGATTGCATGTTGTCGTCGTCTTGGAAGAAGTCTTTGTAGTCACGAGATAGGTGACTCCTCCCTTGGACGATAGTGCGCATGGGCATCGGCTCCATCCTTAGAATGTTTTTCGCCATGATGGGAAATGATGGAGTTGGTAGAAGTAAAGAAAAAAGATGTCCATGCGTGTGCATCTAAGTAAGATAAAAACTGGAATAGATACAGGCCCCGGGGAGGCGGGAGAGCGTGTACAACTCTGCAGCTCTACATGCCAAGAACAGATGCATACTGGTAAGCAGCATTTTCCGTTCGAGGCATATAAGCTGCAGATTGTACACTTACCATCGATTGTGCAGCAGTGTATCCCCCAGCGGTGGTCACCTGTATCTGTTGCAGTACTTTGCAAGAGAGTTTTAAGGACAGCTACGCCTTCTGCAGCTTGCTGCTTGGCTTGCACTTCAACACAGTAATGTTTAGTGAAGGTGTGTGTTGCACAAGTTACTACTTGTGTAATGATATATCTGTAAGAGACATTAGTTAGTGATTCCTTACCTTAGAATATCCCCAGGCGTCAGACTGGATCCGGAAATGTTTGCGTAGCAGTACCCTTGCGCTTCGGTAGGCGTCGTCTGCGGCTCCGCATCCATCGTCGGCGCCTTGATAACGTCGGAGTACTTAGACGCCGCCTCCGCGTGCTGACGTCAGTTCTTAGACACAGCTTTTCCGCGCCAGAAACGCAGAGATATGCTAAAAACCAACACTGATGCCATTGAATCTAGGGCCCTGAACGGGGAGGATCTTAACCCTAGATATCGGTTCGCAGAACTGGGAGGATGGGTGGGTGGGTCGGTAAGGAATCTATCACTAACTAATGTCTCTTACAGATATATCGTTACACAAGTATTAACTTGTGCATCTGAAAGAGACACGTTAGTGATAGATTCCTTACCTTAGAATAGATACCCCAGCAATACCAACCCCGGTGGTGGGTCTGCGAACCAATAATCACACCAGAAAGTCCTGGAGGACAGAACGGCCAAAGAAGCCATCCCCCCTGGACTTGGCTGTCCAGGCAATAGTGTCTTGCAAACGTGTGCAGCGATGCCCACGTAGCTGCCTGGCAAATGTCCTGCAAGGGCACTCCTCGGCCCAGGGCAGTTGTAGTCGCCGTGGCCCGAGTGGAATGAAGGGAGTTCCTTCTTAGCCAAGGAGTAACACACCCGGATACACAAGATGATCCACCACGAGATGGGCCGCTTGTGCACCGCCTTTCCCTTCTTAGCTCCCACGTAACCAACAAAGAGTTGATCATCCACCCGGAACTGGCGTGTGCGATCCAGATAGTAAGAGCGCACGTTTTGGGTCCAGACGGTGGAGCCGTTCTTCCTCCTTTGAGGGATGCAGAGGCGGAAAGAAGGTGGGCAAGGTGATGGGCTGCCCGATGTGCAAGGCTGTGAGTACCGTGGGCAGGAAAGAGGGCCTTGTCCGCAACACAACCTTGTTCGGATGGACAGAAAGGCGGTTTAGAGGATAGAACCTGGAGCTCAGTCACTCTCCTGGCAGAGGTGATGGCAACCAGGAAAGCAGTATTCAAGGTAAGAAGGCGGATAGGACAGTTGTGAAGTGGCTCAAAGGGAGCGCACATCTGAAAAGTAAGAACCAGGTTCAATTCCCACTGAGGCATCACGAAGGGAACAGGTGGAAACGTATGAGTGATGCCTTTTAGGAATCTATTAACAGGGGACTTGAACAAAGAAGGTTGATCAGGCAGCCTTAAAAAGGCTGAAAGAGCAGGAAGGTAGCCCTTGATAGTGCCCAGAGCAGTACCCTGCTGGGCAAGAGAAAGAAGGAAGAGAAGAACCTCAGAAAGAGGGGCAGAGAGAGGATCCACAGCCTTTGCTGTGCACCATGCCACAAATCTGTTCCACCTGCAGGCGTATACCGACTTTGTAGAGGGACGCCTGGCTGCCAGAATGATGTTACAGACTTCAGGAGGCAAGTCAAATGGCCTCAACTGTCGCCGCTCAATCTCCAAGCATGGAGGTGGAGACTGGACAGACTCTGGTGGAGGACTGTCCCCTGCTGCTGCGACAGAAGGTCCTCCTGAAGAGTCAGACGAACCGGGGGATCGACTGACATACTGAGTAGCTCTGGATACCAGTATCTTCGTGCCCAGTCCGGAGCCACAAGGGTGACTTGTGCCCGGTCGCACTTGATCTTCTTCAGCACTCTGGGTAGAAGTGGTTTAGGCAGAATGGCGTACAACAGACCGCAACTCCACTCGCGGCGAAAAGCGCCTCCGAGCGAGTGCCGCTTCGGAAATGCCAACGCGCAGAACTGATGACATTGCGCGTTCTCATCGGTGGCGAATAGATCTAACCAAGGCTCTCCACACTGCTGAAAGAGGCCTTGCGCCATGTCAGAGTTGAGATGCCATTCGTGATCCATCATGCACCGGCTGCTGAGTTCGTCCGCCCTGGCGTTCAGAGAACCTGCCAGGTGTTGAACCACCAGGGTCACACCCTGATGTTCCAGCCACTGCCATAGGCGCAGAGCCTCCTGGCAGAGGGTCCACGACCACACCCCGCCTGGTTTGTTGCAGTACCACATGGCGGTAGTGTTGTCCGTGAACACCTGCACTACACTCCCCCGGACAGAGGGGAGGAATGCCTTCAGTGCTAGACGAATCGCCCGCAGCTCCAAAAGGTTGACATGGAGCCGGGACTCCGCCGGAGACCAGAGGCCTCTGATTTCCGCCTCTCCCATGTGGCCCACGCGTCCGTCACAACTACGTGCTCCTGTTGGGAAGGGAGAGGGATCTGCCGCTGACCCAATCGCGGTCCGTGAGCCACCACTGCAGCGGTCTCGCAGTGCCCTCCGAGATCAGGACATGGTCGGACAGGTTGCCCTGATGCTGGGCCCACTGAAACCTCAGGTCCCACTGCAGAGCCCGCATCCGCCAACGGGCGTGATGCACCAGGATGCAGGAAGCCATCAGCCCCCAGAAGCCGCAGCGTCAACCTGACAGACTCAGGATAAAGGCTGAAAGATTGGAATCAGAGCCTGTATATCCTGAACCCGCTGTTCGGGTGGGTAAACCCGAAACTGCGCCAAGTCGAGAACCGCTCCAATGAAAAGGAGCTTCTGAGATGGACACAGGTGTGACTTCGGCACATTGATGGAGAACCCCAGCTGGTGCAAGAGGTCTGCCGTCGTCTGGAGGTGGCTGACGACTGTCTGGGGCGAGCCCGCCTTCAACAACCAGTCGTCGAGGTAGGGGAAGGCTGAAATCCCTAACCTGCACAGATGAGCTGGGACCACCGCCATCACTTTCGTGAACACCCGTGGGGCGCTGGTAAGGCCTAAGGGGAGCACGGTAAACTGAAAGTGCTCGTGGCCTACCGTGAACCGCCGGTGGGACTGCAGGACGGGGATGTGGAAATAAGCGTCCTGCAAGTATAACGCTACCATCCAGTCTCCTGGGTCCAGGGCAGCTAAGACCTGAGCCAGAGTCAGCATTTTGAACTTCTCCTTCCGGAGGAAGCCGTTGCCGTTCCGTAGGTCCAAGATAGGGCGTAGGCCCCCTTTGCCCTTCTTGGGTACCAGAAAGTAGTGGGAGTAGCAACCACATCCTACTTCTGGCCCAGGAACGCGCTCGATGCCCCCCTTGGCCAAGAGGGCCGTAACTTCCTCCTGGAGAAGCCGCAAATGATCCCCCGATACGCGGTGGTGTTGCGGTGGCATGGCTTGAGGGGTCATCTCCAAGGGGAGGGAGTAGCCCCTTCGGACGATTTGCAGCACCCACCTGTCCGACATGACAGTGCACCAGTGGGAGTGGTGATGGCGAAGCCTGCCCCCCACTGGCGTCACATGGGGCGAAAAGCACGGACTAGGAGGGTTTTGAGGCGGATGCTGCAGGGGAGGGTGTGGACTGGCCTTGACGTTGTCCCCGACCGCCTCCACGGCGATTTCCACGGCCGCCACCGCGCTGGATGTTAGTCTGCGATGCGTGGCTGGCAGCACGTGTTGGGGCGCCCCTTCCTTGGCCACGAAAGGAGCGAAAGGCACCCGTTTGCTGGCGCGGGCCAAGAGGCCCAAGGACTCGGCCGTAGCCCTGGAGTCCTTAAAGCGCTCAAGCGCATGGTCTGCCTTGTCGCCAAAAAGGCGACGGACGAGGGGGCGTGGCTAACGGCCGAGCATGGCAGCAGCGTGAAGTGGGAGCTCCTCACGGCATAACGGGCTTTTGTAAAATCCGATAACTTAATCCGTCACAACGCCTGCCCGAAGTGGCGGTACCTGCTCAGGAACCGAATCTGCACCTCCTGATCCAACTCCGGTAAAAATCGGATATCGAGAACTGCACTTCTCAACTCGTGCGCAGTGAGGCCTACAGCGAAAAGGAGGCATCGGCCTGGAGTGTTCGTCGACCCCGGCGGAAGTGCGACCTTCCTGGGCTGAACTCAGTGGCGACGGCTGGCCCCCCGTGGAACAGACCGTAGTGAACAACAGCTGGTGAAAGACTTTGGGGGGGCCGTCGAGGCCTGTGGATGAGAGAGACTACTCGGGCCGCGAACACCCGCAGAGAAACCACGGCGGTGACTGGACTGTGAAAGTTTCCACAAGGAGGGCGGCCCCTCGAGACCCTGTCGGGCGCCATTTTAGAGTCGAAGCCTGCCCGGCTCGAGCGCCCTGGGACAGGAGTGAGCACACCGGGGGAGCGGATGCCTACTGGATGTGGGGCTGCAGAGCTGGACCTTAGTCGAGGCTGCCTTTGATACGGTCGAAGGCTTAAAGAACCCTCGCAACGGAGGCTGCATTGCTGCGGCGACAGTGTGCGAAAGGGATTTGTAACGGACGTAGCTTCCGCCTAGTTGACGCCTGGGCTCCCGGGACAGCGGCGACTCGAGACTGCACTGCCTCGTATCATGGCGGGCAAAGGGACCAGAAGCTCATCGACACAGGCGAAATTGGACAAGTTTGCTTATAGCCAGCAAGGCCACTCGCAAGTTGGTGGCCGACACTCCTCGGGTGCTGCACCGGACGTGGAAGGCACCAAAAAAGTGACGCTGGAGGATATTATGAGGACCCTCTCAGAGGTGCAAACAACAGTGGGCTCCATTTCCTCTGAGGTTACTCTGCTGCGGGCGGACTTTCAGAAGATGACCGAGAGAGTATCCCAAGTTGAAGTGGTTACCAAATCACTTATTCAAGACACTTCTGAACTACAAGTTGCGATGGAACGCATGGAAAAAGTCACCAAGATGCTACGGGAAAAGCTGGACAACCAGGAAGGGCATTCCCGCAGGAACAACGTACGCATTCTTGGCCTACCGGAAACAGAAGGAAAGGGAGCCATGGACCTCTATGTCGAGGACCTCATCAAAAATAAACTGCAGCCTAAAGGTCTGTCCCATTTTTTCTCCGTTGAGAGAGCGCACCGGGTCCCGGGTGGGACGCCCAAGCCGGGTGCGACGCCAAGGCCTGTACTGGCTAGATTGTTTCATTTCAGAGACAGGGACGCCATCTTGCAGGCGGCGAGAGTTTCTCCACCAGTCAAGATCCAAAACTCTACTCTGGCCTTCTTTCCAGATTATACGGCAGAGGTTGCTAGGCGCCGGAAGTCATTCACGGAGGTAAAGAAAGCACTACGAGACAAGGGCCTGCAATATTCAATGTTGTTTCCCGCCAAATTGCGAATTGTGGCCGATGGAAAGGCGTGGTTCTTTGATACACCAGAAGTTGTGCGCGACTGGCTTGATGGATGGAGACAGGCGGGGCAGCAACAGAGTCCGCACAGAGACCGGCCAAATCATCGCAACGATAGGCAGGCGGACGACCAGAACACTCGTCCTTCACAGCACGCTGAGGCTGAAGGACTAGAATCTGACTTGGAGCGGGACCCTCTTGACTCTGGACAGCCGGCTTCGATCTAGAGGTGAACTTTACAGATGACACTTCATGCGAACGACAGGGACCTGGAGTTGGTTAAGCTGAGTAGGGTGGGCATTAGCCGGTGCCTGTAGGGGACTCACCAACCCCACGAGCAAGTAAGATAGTAGGGAATGGGGAAAAGCACTCTGCCAAGTTGGGGAAGCGGGCGGGGAACGGTCCGTGGAGCAGGGGAGCAGGGAGGGGGGTTGGAGGGGGAGTTCGAATGTTAATGTTATTGTTTTTTGTCATCACTTCTACTCTATGGTACACTACACTGCAACAAGCCACACAATTATGGTACACTGTCACATGGTGCCGCATCTGGGTTGATGTCGGCTACCGATCGCCTGCTACAATGATTATGCGACCCGATGGCCCACCAGTTAAACGCAGCGTCCGTTGAGGGCGCGCCTGATGTGCCTCCCCTACGTATGTTGACCTGGAATGTTCGGGGCCTGGGGATAAAATTAAAAGAGGTCTAGTCTTGCAAGCAATTAAACGTCAGGGACCTGACCTAGTGCTGCTCCAAGAAACACACCTTGCAGGGTCCACATGTAAAGCACTCAACAGACGTGGGTATGTTATGGCGGTACATTCAGAATTCACAACGGGATCCAGGGGCACTGGAATACTCATGAAAAAATAGTCACCCTTTCTTGTAGAGTGCCACAAAATAGACGACCAAGGTCGCTTTGCGGCACTGCATGGACAGTGGGAAGGACGACCTTTAAATTTGGTCTCCGTGTATATCCCCCCGGCACTTCATTCAGCAGCACTGCCAGCTCTTGGTAAATTTCTCCTAGACCTCCCGGAGCGGGACACAATACTTGGGGGAGACTTTAACGCCATAATAGACCCTGCACTGGACACCTTACCTGTGAGAAATCGCCCAGGTGGTTCTGCCGCGCTTCCTGGCTTCATAGAGGCAATGGGCCTTACAGATGTGTGGCGACAATTGAACCCAACGACCACCCACTACACATATTATTCTGCTGTTCATAATAGCCTTTCACGAATAGACTATTTTTTATTCTTGGGGGTGGGTTTAGGATCGATAGATAAAATGGATATCCTGCCAAGGGGTATATCTGACCACTCTCCGATATCTCTATCACTTACCACCAAAGAAAAGAAGTGTGCAAGAACATACCCAATATATCCCAATTATTTGAAAATCCCTAAGATAAGGAAAAAACTTAAACGGGCGACCGTGCAATACTTCACTGAAAATGAAGGGACCGTTTCCTCGCCCTCTGTCCTTTGGGAGGCTTATAAAACAGTCCTCAGGGGGGAGGCGATAGCAGCGATAACGGGTCACAAACGGGATTCTAGACGAGAACTCACGGAACTGGAACTCACACTTCACAACGCGAATGTTGCTCACATGTCGACTCCCACACCGGAAACGACACACTTATTACAGCTCCGCCAACAGCAATACCGAGATCATCTCAAAACAACCGTCCAGAGTCATCAGGCAAACACGTTACATAGAGTATATGATGTAGGAGACAAGGCCGGGAAAATGCTGGCGTGGCTGGACAAGAGAGGGGGTAGTAACAGAGGCATACAGAGACTTTACACGCACAATGGTCAACTACAGACGCACCCTGAACAAATAGTACACACTCTGGCAAGTCACTTCCGGGACATATACACCCCAGACCGTGACGTCACTGCACAGACGGCGATGATTTCCCTAGAGAATATTGTCATCCCTGCACTCGCACAAGAGGCACAGCAAGAATTAGATACTGATCTTTCAGAAGAGGAAATACAATTGGCGATCCAAAATTTGCAGTCTGGTAAGGCGTTAGGCCCCAATGGCCTGCCTGTGGAATGGTATAAAGCAGTGGCCCCTATGCTCAGTAAACCATTGCTGAATATGTACACTGACAGCCTTGATAGGGCGACACTACCGCTTGACCAGCGTACTGCCACCATAGTGGCTATACCTAAACCGGGTAAGCCACCGACTGCATGCACCTCCTACCGCCCCATTTCATTGCTTAATGTGGAGGCTAAAATCCTAGCTAAGATCCTGGCCAGCCGTCTGACAACATCTTCACACACTAATACACCCTGACCAATCGGGCTTCATGCCCCACAGGAGCACGGCTATGAATCTAAGGAGGGTCCATGGGGTGATGGCGCGTGCGCACCTTCTTACTGAGCAAGCGGTGATCCTTTCCCTCGATGCCACAATGGCTTTCGACCTAGTGGAATGGGAATACCTATTCGCAGTGCTTACTCGTATAGGCTTTGGACCTAAATTCAGAGCATGGGTACGCCTGCTGTACACGTTACCGGTGGCAGCAAATGGACATATTTCAGCGTCGTTCCCACTGAGGCGGGGGACTAGACAGGGATACCCGTTGTCTCCTTTGCTCTTCGCCCTGGTGCTTGAACCATTGGCAATCCTGATTAGAACAACGCCGCTGTTTTGAGGTATCAAGTGGGAGGAGGGGTGGGAAGATAAGATTTCCCTGTATGCAGACGATATGCTCATCTACATGGTTGACCCCGACAGCGGAATCCCTGCCCTACTGCACCTCTGTAACACACACGGGGAGTCATCGGGTTATACCTTGAACTGGTCGAAATCTGTGGTGTATGTACTCAAGGGCCCGGAGCCATTGTTGCGGGAGGACTGCCCCTTTGCCTTAACGACAACCTGCTTTAAATATTTGGGTATTTTCATTACGGGAAGCGCTGCTGACTTCTTTGATGCAAATTTAAAACCACCTCTAGAACGTCTGCGTGCTGACGTTAAACACTGGGCGACTTTGCCCCTGACCCTGCTGGGAAGGGCGGCTTTATACAAAATGATGGCGCTCCCCAGGTTTTTATGTGTCTTGGAAAATACCCCTCATTTGGTTGCACCGCGCTATTTCAAGCAGATTGCGGCGCTGGTCTCCAGCTTACTCTGGAATAATGGCCCGGCACGTATCGCCCATGATAAACTGGTGAAGAGTTGGTACGAGGGAGGGATTGCACTACCCAATGTACAACTATATTACTGGGCGGCCCAACTTAAGATAATTAATCAATGGGTCCATACCCCACGTGAAGACCCGGCGTATAAAGCGGACTGGTCTCAACTTGGAACAGACGGCATGCTATCAGTCTTATACAACAAATCCCAGGTTAGAAAACTGATTGGCCCGACGCAACACACAGCTGCATTATGGCACAAAGCACAAGCACGATTGGGTTGGGCAGGAAAACTTACCAGACTGACACCACTGTGGGATACAAAATCATTGGGAAACCTTAGATCATGTAAAGGTTTTGCACAGTGGGACCGCATAGGAATCTCCACGGTAGGGGACCTGTGGGAGAAAGGCACAGTGATTGCATTACCACAACTTCAACAGCAGTATGGTTTAGGCCCCAACGAGACGTTTAGATACGTACAGATACGCCACGCACTACTCCAGGCAATTCCAACAGGCACTGATCTACCAGAGTCGTCGCCACTGGAAAACCGACTACTGACGGATTATATGCCTCAGAGTGCTACTTCTCTTACATATAAAAAGTTAGTCAATAATCTGGCGGACCCCACATTACACCTTCAGGAGAAATGGGTAAGGGACATAGGGGAGGTTGATGAAACAGAATGGAATGAGGCGCTTGCCTCACCGAGGGAAGTGGGCATATCGGCGAAATTCAGATTAGTACAACTCATAATTCTGCACCGAGTCTACTACACGAGAACGTTACTGCACAGGATACAACGAACACCACACCCATTTTGCCTCAGGGGGTGCAGGGAGGAAGGGAACCTGTACCACACCCTGTGGGAATGCCCGATGATACAAGAGTACTGGAAACAAATTATGCGTACTGTCTCTCAAGCAGTTAAGGTGTCTGTCCTGCCTGAACCTCGAAAGTGTTTGTTGAACATTTGGGACCCCAATGATTTGGTATGGACTGTTGTGGCTCACGCTAGCCATTACAGTAGCCAAGAGAAACATAGCACAAAAATGGGGTGTTCCAGAACTACCTACAGCAACTCGATGGGCCAAGAATATGGACTTGTTGATGGTGACGGAAACGGCGGTGTATGTGCTCAGGGCGTGCCCCCGGAAATGGAACAAGATCTGGGCTCCCTGGAACATTTACAGAGGAGAAATTTGTGAACCTTTGCCAGAGGACGAGGATTTGGATTCTGAGGAGGAGGATGATGATTAGGAGGGTGGGTGTTTAGTTCTTCATGCACCGGGTTGTTCCACGATTATGCTTGTTCAGGTACCGAATTGTGAATAACCTAAATGGCTGCTGAATGTGGGGGTGTACAGGAGACACACGTTACACGATGACAAATACGTTGATTTTCTTTACCTTTTCTTTTTTTTCTTGTTCATACCTTTAAATAGACTTACGCACATGGCTGAACATGAAGTTAAGTATAGAGGGGGATACCTTAGTTAGAACTGAGACGGATTAGTATCGTTCCAAATACTGTACTGAGACCAATTGCTGCTATGACTCTATGTATCTGTTGGAACTATATTCACTACATGTTCGAACACGCATCACCATATTGTAATACCAGTCTACTGTGAAGTAGGAACAATTTGCATCCTTCTGCGATATTGTATATGTCAATGATATCTTCATTTTAATAAAGATTTAAAAAAAAAAAAAAGGCGACGGACATCAAACGGCATGTCCATCAGTGTATTCTGAAAAGTTGGCGGACCTCAACCAGGCGTGGCGACGAATCTCCACTGTCAATGCCATCGCTCTACCTAGTGAGTCGGTGGTATCCAGCCCACACCGGATAAAAAATGTTGCTGCCTCCCGGCCTTCCACAAGGGCTTGGCCGAGTTTGGCCCGTACCTCCAACGCCCACTCTGGCAGCAATTCAGCAACCATATCCCACAGAGAGTGTGTGTAGCGGCCCAAGAGGCATGCGGTGTTGGAAGACCACAGTCCCAGACTAAGGGAGGAGAATACCTTTTTGCCGTACTGCTCATACCTCTTGGATTTCCTGTCCGGCGGAGCCGACGGGAATGCGGTCTGGGAATTTGAAGCCTGGATGACCAGGCTCTCGGGGGTGGGGTGGGTGGACAGGAAACATGGGTCGCCCGGGACCGGGCGGTGGCGTCTGGCCACGTTCCTATCTACGGGCGAGCCCGTAGCGGGCCTGGACCAAGTGCCCAAAAGAACGTCGGTCAAGGCCTCATTAACCGGCAGCAGAGGCTCGGCCGAGCTTGACTGCAGTTTAAGGACCTCAGTGAGGAGGTTAGTCCTCACGGCCGCGACGGGGAGCTCAAGGACCAAGGCCTTGGCTGCCCTCATCAACACCACACTGTAGGTTGCCCCTTCGTCCGTAGCCACGGTAGGCGGTGAGACAAAGCCAGTGTCTGGTGATGTGTCCAGACCACTGGCATACCCAAGTCCACGTGTCCAGTCCTCTTGAGACTGACACTCTTGGGTCAGAGGGTCCTCAGACCCCTCCCAATACTCTTCTTCACCCATCCCCTGATCATCAGGGTTGTCAAATGATGAGGCCGGTTCATAGAAGGTAAACTCCCCAAGCGGCGTCTAAAGCGGCGCCGGAACCGGAGCGAGGGAGGCATCGGGGACGGCGCTGCCAGAGGACGGTGCCGGAGGTTGCACCTGAGGGACCGGCGCCAGTGAGGTCGTTAGGTCAACCGGCGACGACCCGGATCCCGAAGTGGATCCAGTGGGGCCCGAAGGCGCCGGTGGCGTCTGGGCCGAAGCACCTGACAGCGTCGGGCCGAAGCCCCAGACCCGCTAGGGGCCCCAGATTGGTCCTCTGGGCCCGAAGGCGCCGCAGAACCAGTCGGGGAAGAGAGGTTCCTCATGGCCATGAGGAAGCGCTCAATCTCCCCCGGCGTCGCGTCCTGCCCAGGGACCGGAGGGTGTGGAGCAGGTCACGACGCCCGCGACTCCGACGGAGCCGCGTGGGCAGTGTCACCCGAACCCCAGGCCGCGTCGCGCTAGCGTCGGGGGAAGTCAGAAGAGCGATGACGTCTTCAACTTCTTGTGCTTACCTGACGACTACTTCGACCCGGAGGAGTGATGCCGACTCTCGGAGGAGTGATGCCGACTCTCGGAGCTGTGATGGCTCCGACCCCGTGACCTGTCCCTCGACCTCCTGTGGGCCCGGCAGTCGTGGCAGGTCTGGTCGTCGTGGTCGACACAGACAGTGGAGACACCGATGGTGAGGGTCAGTGACCGACAGTCGGTCGTAATCCTCACAAGGCTTGAAACCAGGCATCCCTAGGCACCGTCCGGAGTCGCAAGACTCAAGAAAAAATGATCAAAAGGGATAAAAAAGACTAGTCAAAAAGTGACTAAAGTACTGCTTTTTCCAGATCTGCGCTTGCTGGCGCGGAAAAAAGAACTGACGTCAGCACGCGGAGGTGGCGCCTAAGTACTCCCACAACGTCATCACGGCGCCGACGACAGAAGCAGAGCTGCAGACTACATCTACCGACGCGCAAGGGTACTGCTACGCAAAAATTTCCAGATCCAGTCTGACGCCTGGGGATATTCTAAGGTAAGGAAACTATCACTAACGTGTCTCTTTCAGATGTAGATCATGTTGCTGCCTTGCATATGTCCCTAGGGGGATGTTTCCTAAGAAAGCTATAAGGCTCCTAGTTTGCGTGTTGAATGCGCTCTAGGAGGAACTGTTAATGTACATTTTGCTTTTTGATAGCATATTTGTATACATTTTACAATCCACCTTGCAATGCCACCTTTAGAGATGGGGTTGCCTTTATGAGGTGGAGAGAAAGACACAAACAGTTGTTATGTTTTTCGAAAAGACTTAGTCCTGTCTGTAGAGAAGAGCTCTCTTAACATCTAATGTGTGTAGAACCCTTTCTGCCACAGAGTCGGGGTTTTGGAAAAACACAGTTAATTCTACAGATTGGTTTAAATGAAAAGGAGTTATTACTTTTGGAAGGAATTTTGGATTAGTTCTTAAAACCACTTTGTTACGATGTAGTTGTAAAAATGGTTCTTGTATAGTAAATGCTTGTATCTCCCTTACTCCTCTAATAGGTGATAGCAATAAGGAAAGCTGTTTTCCACGTGAGGAATTGCAGTTCACATTTATGTAAAGGCTCAAAATGGGGTCCCATGAGCCTTGTAAAAACGGTTAGGTTCCATACTAGAGAAAGGTGGCAACCTAGGTGGGATGATTCTTTTTAATCCTTCCATAAATGCTTTAATTGCAGGTACTCTGAAAAGAGACAGATGTTGTCTGTTTTGTAAATATGCTGCAATTGCTGCAAGGTTCAGGCGCATGGATGAATATGCCAAGTTACACCTGTACAAATGTAAAAGGTAACAAATTATATTCTGGATGGAAGCATCCAGGGGATCAATTTGGTTTTTGTTGCAATAAATGGCAAATCTCTTCCATTTAGCAGCATAACAAGGTCTTGTAAGTCTACTGGCCTCCTTAATAATGTTCATACAGTCTGGTGGTAGGTTAAGATATACAAACTTTAAGACCTCAGGAGCCAGATCACCAGATTCAGTTGATTTGGGTCTGGATGTTGGATGTCTCCATGGATCTGCGTGAGCAGGGATGGAGTCAGTTGTAGCTTTTGGTGTGGAACTAGAGATAATTCTAGCAGTGTAGTGAAGCACGGTTGGCATGCCCATGTGGGAGCTACTAAGATTAGTTTGAGAGACTTGTCTGAGCTTGCATACTACTAATGGTATTAGTGGTAGTGGCGGAAAAGCATACGCAAATCTGCCAGACCAGTTCATCCATATCGTATTGCCCTTGGACAGCGGGTGTGGAAACCTGGCGGCGAAGGTTGGGCATTTTGCGTTTCGTGTGGCGAACAGATCTATGTTTGGATGACCCCACTTGTGAAAGAATGGTTGAAGAACCTGCGGATGTAGTTCCCATTCGTGAATTTGTTGTGTCTACCGACTCAACAGATTTGCTATCTGATTGTGAACACCTGGAAGGTCCTCTGCCAACAGATACATATTTTGTGGAATGGCCCATCTCCAAATGTTCTGTGCGACCTGGGACAGTTGTAGAGAGTGCGTATAGAATACATGGCTGTCCTGTTGTCCGTCCGGATCAAGACAGATTTGTTCTGTACTTGGAATGTTTTGAGTGCTAAGAATATTGCAAGCAGCTCTAGATGGTTGATATGGAACAATTTTTGTTGACTGTTCCATTGTCCTAGAGTTGTATAATGTAGGAGATGGGTTCCCCATCCTGTGAGGGATCAGTCTGCTGTGAGCTCTAGCTGTGGAACAGGTTCGAGGAACGGCCGCCCTTTTGTCAAGTTTTTGGTGTTCCACCATTGCAGAGGGAGATGTGTGCGGCTGTCTACCAACACCAGGTCTGTTAGTTGACCTTGAGCCTAGTTCCACTGTTGTGCTAGACATTCCTGTAACAGACGCATTTGCAGTCTGGCATATGGTACTATGAAGATGCAAGATACCATCATGCCTATTAGTCTCATGAACACTCTGGCTTGCAGATTGTTGCTGTTGAACAACTGTGACTAAGGCTTGAATGCTCTGTATCCTTGCTAGACTGGGATATGCTAGAGCTGTAGACGTGTTTATTGTAGCCCCTAGATACTGATGTATGCGAGAGCGTTGCAGGTGCGACTTGGTGTAGTTGATGGTGAACCCTAAGTCGTGCAATGTTTGAATTGTCTGATGTGTGTGTTGGACACACTGATTGAATGACTTGGCTTTTATGAGCCAATCGTCCAGATAAGGGAAGACATGTATTTGTTGTCTCCTGAGATGTGCTGCTACTACTGCTAGGCACTTTGTGAATACTCATGGTGCCGTTGTCACACCGAATGGAAGGACTTTGAACTGATAATGTTGTCCTTCCAGCACAAACCTTAGATACCTCCTGTGAGCAGGATGTATAGGAATGTGGAAGTAGGCGTCCTTTAGGTCTAGTGTTGGAAGGAAATCGCTTTGTTGCAGTGGTGGGAGCACTTGTTGTAAAGTGATCATATGAAAATGATCTGATTGTATGTGATGATTGAGGGGCTGAGGTCGAGAATTGGTCTTCGTGTCCCGTCCTTCTTGGGAATTAGAAAGTACAGCGAGTAAACCCCTGTTCCTTGTTCTTGTAAAGGAACTATTTGTATTGTGTCCTTTTGTAGAAGTGACAGAACTTCTGTTTGAGCAGAGTAAGGTGTTCTGTAGACATTGGACGCTGCCTGGGTGGTATGTGTGGAGGTGTTGCTGTAAGTTCTAGGCAGTAGCCATACTGGATAATCTGTCGTACCCACCTGTCTGTTGTGATAGAGTTCCAGACAGGCAGGAATTGCGTTAATCTGCCCCCCACAGGAGTCGAATGCTGTGGGGGGAGCAGAGGGAAGTCACTGTTTTGTGCGGAAGAGGTTAGATTACTGTTGTTTTCCCAACCTCATCTATTGTTATTACCTCTATATCCTTCTCTAAAATATCCCTTGTTAGAGGATGTTTGTGTGTTAGATTTGAAGGATGTTGTATTGTCTGCACCAGTTTGTTTGGAGCCCCCTCTATAGAAGGAGCAACGAAAGGAACCTCTAGTTTGTGTGGACTGTAAAGCTACCATAGATTTGGCAGTGTCTGTATCCTTCTTCATTTTTTCAAGTGCTGTGTCTACTTCTGAACCAAACAATTGGTTTTGATTAAAGGATTCATTTAAAATGGTAGTTTGCACTTCCTGTTTAAACCCTGAAATGCGTTGCCACGCATGTCTTCTAAGTACGACACTAGTATTTACAGCTCTAGATGCAGTATCTGCTACATCTAGTGCGGACTTGATTGAGGCATTAGAAATACGCTTGCCTTCTTGTATAAGATCAGTTGCCTGTGCCTTATATTGGTCAGGTAAATGTTCTAGCAGTTTCTCCAACTGATCATAATGAGCCCTATCATATCGTGAAAGGAGGGCTTGTGTATTAGCTATATGCCATATGTTGGTAGCTTGTGCAGCTACTCTTTTGCCCGAGGCATCTATGACCTTGGATTTCTTATCAGGTGGGGCTGCCTCACCTGAAGTTTGTGAGTTTGCTCTCTTCCTAGCATTTGACACAATTAGTGAATCTAATGGTAGCTGTCCTGTAATGTAGGCTGGGTCTGCAGGTGCAGTCCTATATTTTTTCTAATTCTAGGGTTTAAATTTCTAGTACCTACAGGGTCTTTAAAAATTTCTGGAGCATGTTTGATGACCCCTTTGATCATAGGAAGAATCTGAACAGACCTCTGCTATTGTGGAAATGTGTCTAATAGAAAATCTTCCTCTGCCTCGTCAGAATGCACAGGGACCCCATGGTAAATGGCAGCTCTGTTCAATATGTGTCCTAAGCCAATGTTATCTTCTGGGGGAGAAGGTTTTGATGGGTATGCTGTGGATCAGGAATATCTGGTATATCCTGTGTGTTTGGGTACTCCCAGTCTGTATCATCTGTAGGGTATGGGAAAGGCTTATCTGTGTCTATCCCTGTTCCTAAATTATACTCATCATTTTGAGGTGAGTGCGAAAATAAAAGAGGAGAATGTGAAGGAGACATCTGTGGTGAATTGTTAAGAGGAGCAGGAGATGAAGGAGAAGGAAGTATAGGTGAAGGAAGTATAGGTGAAGAAGGGTGCATAGGGGATGCGGCAGAGTCCTTCTTGGCAGGAACCACAGGTGTGAATGTTTCACCTGCCTTCCTCTTCTTGTGAAGTGTAGTGGACACCTGACCTGTCTATGGGTCTATGTAGATCTTTTGCAGAGGATCTGGCTGGAAGAGTTCTTCTCCTTGTGGAACCTTTGTCAGCGCCAATTTTTTCGATACCGGACGAGGTTGTTGCTGGTCTTTAGCCTTAGGAGTTGTTACAGTGTCCTTTGGCGTAGTTTTTGACACCGAAGTTGTTGCTTTCGGTGTCGTAGGCTGTTTTGAAGTCTTGGACGCGTCGGAATCAGGCCTTGCCGGTTTCGGCAGTGAAGACTATGTCTTCGGAGTGGAAGCTGGTCTCGTCAGCTTCGAGGCATTGGACGCTGGCTTCATACCCTTGGCTTTAGAAGTCGACTGTTTCGGAGCTGAGACTTCTTTCGGTTTCAGTGCAGAGGGAGCTGGTGGAATCGTCACGTGCGGCTTGCTAGGTACCGAGCTACAGGAAGGCTTTGTTAGTTGCTTATTAGCCGAGCTCGATGGCGGGCTGTCGAAGTGGTTTTTCGGTCGCGACAGGACCTCGGAGGCGGAGTGATGGCCTTTGCCTTCGATCTGGGTGCTGTGTGTGGTGCAGGGGCAGTACTACTCACGCGCTGACCCGATGGTATGGAGTCATCTGCCTCTGATACGATCTGGAGATCATCGGAATCTTCTTCAGGAACGAGTGGAACCTCCCCGAAGATTTCCACCGGTTCCGGAGCTGATCTCTGCAGGTCGTGTCGTGTCGACGGACCCTCCGATCTGATGGTTTTCTTGGATTGAAAGAAGGCGCAGGCGGTACAGCTGGATTCGTCGGGTTCTGGCGATAAGCACAGATTGCAGACCTCGTGGTGGTCACTTTGCTCCACACCCGGGGCATCTCTTGAACGGCGTCCTTTCCATAGGTGTAGGCCTCACGGCTTGGATATGCCCAACGGCCCGCATCGATGAGCGGAATCGAGCTGATGGGAGTCGAAACGATGTTAGTCGTTGTCGAAAGTAGTTTGGTAAGTTTTTGCGCTTCGAAGTGCTTGAAAAGTCTATTTCTAGCCAGAGCGGAAAACTTTAATCCGAACCCAGTGGGTGAAAACAATCTAAGGATGGAGCCGATGCCCATGCGCACTATCGTCCAAGGGAGGAGTCATTTATTTTGTGACAACAAAGACGACAACGACATGCAATCATCCGAGCCCAACACCAGGTGGCAATCTAATGCTAAGTGTACAATCTGCAGCTCATATGCCTCAAACACTTGGTTCAACCACTGCCCAGTACATACCTTAAAACAGCATCTCTGTTCACTTGTACTGTCAGTATTTGAACTGGCCAGCACAGGGTCATATCTGCTCATGCAGATCTGTCCTCCCATGCAATTTAATGCACCCTACTTAGTGCTGTAAGGTCTGCTGTAGGGGTGATTAACAAATTTTACATGCAATGTTGGGGGACTTGGCACTGTTCACGTTTTGGAGCACCTTGTCATGCAGCCTGCAGTGGCAGTCTTGTGAATATGGTACTGGGTCTCTTAGAGAAGCACAAGACATGCTGCAGATCTAGGGACACTCTAGTACCTATGCCCTAGGTACCAAAGTACCACTCACTAGGGACAAGAGATGCTAAAGGCCTGGTCGCTTGGAGATCAAGTGATCAGTTGTGTCGTTTTGAGTAAGTTACCTGGCACTGAGGACCTGGTCAGCAGGAACCCAGTGCACTTCAAAGTTGCATCAAATACCAGGCTCAAAGTGGGGGCAATGCTGCAACAAAATCACAGTTTCCAGCAATTGCAAAGACGAGACTTGTCATCAGCTATGCATTCTCCCAGGGCCTTGGAGGCCTGCCAGCACTTTGCCAACCAGCCAACATTTCCCTTGAAATGGAGGAACCACTTCCCTGCAGCAGACAGCAGTGACCCGGTACTCCATTCTGCTGACCCCTGGGTCCAACAAGGAAGCCACACCCCATGCTCCAAGACGTCAGATCAGTTTCTCGACCAAGTTTAGAGACACCAGGATCCCCAATGCACCAATTCTCATGGTACAGGAGCCCATGCAACAGCCAAGGCTTGTTCAGTGTCCAGCTCGGACACTACCAACAACGTGGGACGTCAGCATCAGAGGCGCTGATCGACAGGTGAACCTGTTCTGTTTTATCCCCATCTCCAGATAGACCTAAAAAGTGAGAGCCTCCAACGCAAGCGACCCACTAGACAAAATATATCTGCACCAGAGTCCGAGCTTACCAACAGTGCACCCTTGTTCTTGAGACCCTCAAGAACAGAGCCCCCATTTGGGTTCTACCAGACTGGTCCACCAATTACCTTAGTCTTTTCCCCTTTGACTTCAGTGGTAATGTTGGAGGCTACCCTTGGGACCAGCACCTCTGCAATCGGACACTACAGCAGGTAAACTTAAACTGCTGGTGGGTCTAAGGACCTTCGCCTCTACTCACCTTAAGTCAAGAAGAACAACCCTGTAACCCGATTGAAAATACCTCTATGCAGTGTAGGTTTCTCCCATAGAATAACATTACCATGCTCAAGGCTCATGCCTCAAATCTGACAGTTGTATTTACTGTGTTGATGAAAATCGCTAACTTGAAAAGTAATGACCAAATTCGGAAAATCTTTGTGTCTAAATTAATATAATGTTATTTTTCTAAATTGGTGTCAGATTTCCTCAGAATGTGTACCTCATTTATTCCCTCTGTGTGCACAACAAGCGCCCAACATTCCCCTCTGATAAACCTAAGGCTGCGCTACAACACTACCACAAATCGAGAACCTTGAGATTGTTAATGCAAGCCCCTGTAGGCTAGTAAGGGATACCTGGACTCACAGAGCACCGCATGTTGGTACACTAGAGAGCCAGCTTCCTACAGTGTTGTTCATGAGAATCTGAACCAGCCTCCCCTTGATGCATGGCAAGAAGGCTTCAGAGCCAGATCTCTAACTGGAAACTCTAGCAGACTGATGTGGAGACAGCCCTCCACTGACGACTAGAGTACCCTGAGGTCCATCTCCCCCTGATGGCCTTCCTGGTTCATTCGGGACAAGTCGATCACCACCATCATCTCCGGAGAGGGGTTTTATGCTCTACCAATAGTGTTCAAACAGCTAATACTGCACATCTTGAGCCTCCCTCTCAGAATCTCGGTCAGATTGCCCCGATGCTGAACCCATTGGAACTTCAAATTCTAATGCAGAGCAGCATGTGCCACCACGCATAGCTGACAATGAGGATACACAAGGCAAAGAGGCCAAGATGCACAAGGCAAAGATGCCAAGATGCACAAGGTTAAGAGGCCAAGTTGAGTCAATGCCTCAAAGCCACTCTCACAATGATCAAGGAAAGAGCATGAAACATCAGGATCATAGCTTAATGCCCTGTATTCATTGTGGCAACAGTAAAGCCCTGAACTTCAGTGTCCAGGATTGATACACTGAACAGAAGCCTCCTTGAAAGACAAATGGGACGATGATTCTTTGATAGTGAACTGCAAGGACATCTAAGTGTATGCAATAATCCGGAAGTGGTCAATGAATGATGAGCCAACAGCCAGTTGCCGAGGTACAGGAATTGTGGTATTCCTGACCTCCAAAGATCAGTGACAACCACCGTCACATACATGTAAACCTGAGTGGCGCTGGTGAGGCCAAAAGGGGGCACAGGAAACTGAATACACCTGGACTACCTAGAACCGCAGATAACATCTTTGTGGAACTGCAGGACATATATATATGAAAATGTGCATCCAGCAGGACCAAGGACACCATCCAGTTGCCCAGGTCCAGAGCAGACAGGACCGAGGCCAGCATGAGCATTCTGAATTTGTGCTACTAAAGGAAGACATTCAGAATCTGAAGGTCTAGGACAGGCCTCTTGCCTAGTCCTCCTTCAGAACAAGAAAAGAGCAACTATCTCCTGCTCTTTCCAAACCCGGTACCCCTCTTGATTGAACTCTTACAGAACAGCTGCCCCATCCTAGCAGAGTGTGCAGGTGGTTGTCTGAACTTCTTAGATGAGGGAAAAATAACAGGGAGGAAAGGCAGGGCATAGCTATTTTAAACAATCTGTAAGCTGTGCCATCTTAAAAGCATTCCAATACAGTGTCTGCCTTCTCACCGTAATGGCGGGACCCATCAAAAAGCATATCCATGAGGGAGGCCTGCATCACCAGAGAAAGTGGTGGTTCACATCCAGGCATGTTGAAGGACAACACTGGTACAGACTCTACTCCTCCGGCAATCTGTAGTATACAGACCGTAGTGGACAGCATATTTGAGTCCTGCCCATTGTGAACTGTCTGGTCGAGTAACCAAAGATATTCTGGGACTTCCACCAGAACCTGTGGCCATGTCTCAAAGGACATGTCTAACGGACCAGCAGACAAATTGAATTAATGGATCACAGTGCTAGGCTGGAGAAAGAAAACACAAGCTTGCCAAAAGCATCAATCCTCCTGGTTTACCCACCAGGAGGAGTAAGGAGAAAAAGTGTGGGTTCACCTTACGGGTCGAAACTCTGTGGGCAGAGGTGCTTGGTGACCGGATCACAGTTGAATTTGTCTGGATGCCTGCCTGTTCACCAACAGGCATGAATAACGCTTCGAACATGTAGTCAAAGTATCAGTGAGGGCATCTTTTAGAGTAAGGGCTCTGAAAGGCAATGGTCCAGACTCAAAAATCTGTTAGAACATTGATCTCAATGGAAAGTATTAAGAAGAAAGGGGTCCCAGTAAAGGAGGGATGCGTATTGTCGCAACCAATTTGTTAAATCAAATAAACAAAAATGCATCTATAATGTTTAATTCACATTATAGGAGAAAAAGCAACAATAATGATTTCAAACATTGCAGTTGTATTGGTGCCCCTGGGGGTAAGGGGGACGTGCAGTCGTGAGGGTAGTGTAGGAAGGGGATCGTGACAATAAAAACACGTATCTATCAAACGTTAGTACAAATTCAATGAAAGATATATAACAGAACAGTCACAGTTCAAACCAATAATTCATGTTACACATGCCCCATTGTCCATAGTATACAGGAATAGTGGGTAGGAAGAGGCTGTGTCATAGGTCAGGGAGTATGTCGACGTTTCGACCCAGGAGAAGCAGGAATCAATGGAATCCTTGCACGGGGGTCTTCATCAGGACGAAGGAGGGGTGGTGGGGCAAACAACCTAGTTCAGAGAGTAATTGATCCAAATTATTATAATAATTAAAGATGTCTGAATCAGAAGGATTATGAGGGTAGACACATCGTGTAAAGAAGCATACCTGAATAAATCAGTGCTTCCTGGTTAATGGTCAGGACAAGAATCGATGAGGCATTCAATCCCGAGAGAGATGGCAACAAAGTAATTAAAACTATATATTATTGGGACATCATAATGAATAAATCAGACTTACTTATTAGGTTAAATCCGGTATCCCGATAGGATAGGGGAATTGGATCCGGACACTGGGCATAGGAGACCACTCTACGTATCTGTTTAAAGGGAAAATATATTCAGCCTTGGCCGAGATGTAATCACTTAGGGCAAGAGGTCAGTGGGTGGGACAGCTTACCGATTAGCGTAGAGAAATTCACAATGTCCCCGATTTTCAAAGGATTACGTCCGCGTTAATCTGGAATCGTATCCTAAGCGGGGGAAGGGAGAGGGGAATTTAGAAATACTGCGATGTTGGAAAACGCCAGTATTATTAATATTGTCACAGACCAGTGATCGGCGAGCTTACCGATCGGAAAAGTATTCAGCGTCTCTGCGGCAGCCTCGAGGAGAACGCCGAACTTCCTGAAGCGCTAGTAGTCATAGTAACAGGATTGTCACGTGAGCAATAATAAGAGTAAAAAGACTATGAAAGTCTTGGATTGCCGAAGTGTTCAGAGTAAATTATAATGTTTCAAAGTTCGTATTCGGGGAAACACTAAAAATATTTAGAGGGAGGGTCTCTCACGATTACTCAGTTATCTCTTTGGGCGTGACAAAGAATTAAAATTAAAAAACCGAGAATGGTATTCGGGGAAACACAGATGGTGTTATAAAGAAGGAGGGTCTGTCATAGTTACTCCGAGTCTCTGGGCATAAAGGGAGGAAATTAAGTCTTGGGGTTGTCATATACTATTAGTAATCGTGGAAATTACAGGAAAAGAGACCTGCTCTAACTTGGGTATGCCATTAAGAATCTGGAAAGGCAAGAATAAATGGACATGACGTACCTATCGCATGATGGTAAAGGCCATGTTATTTAAAACGGAAATATTCAAACCTTGAAAGACATAATAGTGATCAATTGATATGTAGGTGTACTGCGTACCTATCACAAGATGGTAAAGGCAGTGTCAATCGATCGAAGACGTATATGAATGATGTAAATTGTCCTAATACATTATCCAATCATTAGTCATGTCTATAGGCAAAGGGAGATATCAACCGTATATATCAAATAACAAATGTGCAATATGCAATCAAAGATTGCGATGTCTAACATAAGTGTACTGCGTACCTATCACATGATGGTAAAGGCAGTGTCAGTCTATCGGAGACGTACATGAATAATGAAAGTTGACATAATACATTATCCAATCAGAAGTCATATCTTCAATCAAAGAGGTAGAGTAGACTGTTATGGCAGAGTTGTCAATTGAGAAAAAGAACTATCATGTTCATTTAAACCTGACTGTATGGAGTCAAAGAAAAACATCCATTTTAGTTCACGGATATTCAGAATAGTGGTGATATTCCCACCCCGGGGTCCCAGAGTGGCTTTTTCAATTACAACCCATTTCAGGCTTTCAGGTGGGTGTGTTGCTGATCTAAAATGGTCTACAAGGGGTGCACCTGCCACTTCGCATCTGATTCTGCTCATGTGTTGCAAAATACGTTTCTTAATCTTTTGTTGGGTCTGGCCAATATAGATGAGATTGCATGGGCTAATGATGGCATATATCACGGCTGAGGTATTGCAGTTGGTCAGAGTTTTCAGCTGGATTTTACTTTGGTTATATTGAAACTCTTTAGTCTGTACAGTGTTATCGCAGGCTTTACAGTGGCCACATTTATAGTGGCCAGTAACTGGTTGAAGATTCCAGAGTGATCTGATGGTGGGTTCCTCCTTTGTGGGAAGGAGAGAGCGCACAACATAGTCCTTGACACTTTTCGATTTTCTGAAGGCATGAAGTGGGTTGCCAGGGTGTTTAATGTCATCCGCGATCAGTTGCCAGTGATGGTTGACAATTTTCTTAATTTGGTTACTCTTGGTAGAGAATGTAGTGACGCATACAATGCGATCCACTTGATTAATGGTGGAGTCTTTTCTTTTTAGAAGTTCCTCCCGAGTATAGAACCAGGGAGGAACTTCTAAAAAGAAAAGACTCCACCATTAATCAAGCGGATCACATTGTATGCGTCACTACATTCTCTACCAATGACCTTAAACACCCTGGCAACCCACTTCATGCCTTCAGAAAATCGAAAAGTGTCAAGGACTATGTTGTGCGCTCTCTCCTTCCCACAAAGGAGGAACCCACCATCAGATCACTCTGGAATCTTCAACCAGTTACTGGCCACTACAAATGTGGCCACTGTAAAGCCTGCGATAACACTGTACAGACTAAAGAGTTTCAATACAACCAAAGTAAAATCCAGCTGAAAACTCTGACCAACTGCAATACCTCAGCCGTGATATATGCCATCATCTGCCCATGCAATCTCATCTATATTGGCCAGACCCAACAAAAGATTAAGCAACGTATTTTGCAGCACATGAGCAGAATCAGATGCGGAGTGGCAGGTGCACCCCTTGTAGACCATTTTAGATCAGCAACACACCCACCTGAAAGCCTGAAATGGGTTGTAATTGAAAAATCCACTCTGGGAACCCGGGGTGGGAATATCACCACTATTCTGAATATCCGTGAACTAAAATGGATGTTTTTCTTTGACTCCATACAGTCAGGTTTAAATGAACATGATAGTTCTTTTTCTCAATTGACAACTCTGCCATAACAGTCTACTCTACCTCTTTGATTGAAGATATGACTTCTGATTGGATAATGTATTATGTCAATTTTCATTATTCATGTACGTCTCAGATAGACTGAAACTGCCTTTACCATCATGTGATGGGTACGCAGTACACTTATGTTAGACATTACAATCTTTGATTGCATATTGCACATTTGTTATTTGATATATACGGTTGATATCTCCCTTTGCCTATAGACATGACTCATGATCGGATAATGTATTAGGACAATTTACATCAATCATATACGTCTTCGATCGATTGACACTGCCTTTACCATCTTGTGATAGGTACGCAGTACACCTACATATCAATTGATCACTATTATGTCTTTCAAGGTTTGAATATTTCCGTTTTAAATAACACGGCCTTTACCATCATGCGATAGGTACGTCATGTCAATTTATTCTTGCCTTTCCAGATTCTTAATGGCATACCCAAGTTAGAGCAGGTCTCTTTTCCTGTAATTTCCACGATTACTAATAGTATATGACAACCCCGAGACTTAATTTCCTCCCTTTATGCCCAGAGACTCGGAGTAACTATGACAGACCCTCCTTCTTTATAACACCATCTGTGTTTCCCCGAATACCATTCTCGGTTTTTTAATTTTAATTCTTTATGTCACGCCCAAAGAGATAACTGAGTAATCGTGAGAGACCCTCCCTCTAAATATTTTTAGTGTTTCCCCGAATACGAACTTTGAAACATTAGAATTTACTCTGAACACTTCGGCAATCCAAGACTTTCATAGTCTTTTTACTCTTATTATTGCTCACGTGACAATCCTGTTACTATGACTACTAGCGCTTCAGGAAGTTCGGCGTTCTCCTCGAGGCTGCCGCAGAGACGCTGAATACTTTTCCGATCGGTAAGCTCGCCGATCACTGGTCTGTGACAATATTAATAATACTGGCGTTTTCCAACATTGCAGTATTTCTAAATTCCCCTCTCCCATCCCCCGCTTAGGATACGATTCCAGATTAACGCGGACGTAATCCTTTGAAAATCGGGGACATTGTGAATTTCTCTACGCTAATCGGTAAGCTGTCCCACCCACTGACCTCTTGCCCTAAGTGATTACATCTCGGCCAAGGCTGAATATATTTTCCCTTTAAACAGATACGTAGAGTGGTCTCCTATGCCCAGTGTCCGGATCCAATTCCCCTATCCTATCGGGATACCGGATTTAACCTAATAAGTAAGTCTGATTTATTCATTTTTCCGTTACTATGATGTCCCAATAATATATAGTTTTAATTACTTTGTTGCCATCTCTCTCAGGATTAAATGCCTCTCATCGATTCCTGTCCTGACCATTAACCAGGAAGCACTGATTTATTCAGGTATGCTTCTTTACACGATGTGTCTACCCTCATAATCCTTCTGTGATTCAGACATCTTTAATTATTATAATAATTTGGATCAATTACTCTCTGAACTAGGTTGTTTGCCCCACCACCCCTCCTTCGTCCTGATGAAGACCCCCGTGCAAGGATTCCATTGATTCCTGCTTCTCCTGGGTCGAAACGTCAACATACTCCCTGACCTATGACACAGCCTCTTCCTACCTACTATTCCTGTATACTATGGACAATGGGGCATGTGTAACATGAATTATTGGTTTGAACTGTGACCGTTCTGTTATATATCTTTCATTGAATTTGTACTAACGTTTGATAGATACGTGTTTTTATTGTCACGATCCCCTTCCTACACTACCCTCACGACTGCACGTCCCCCTTACCCCCAGGGGCACCAATACAACTGCAATGTTTGAAATCATTATTGTTGCCTTTTCTCCTATAATGTGAATTAAACATTATAGATGCATTTTTGTTTATTTGATTTAACTAATTGGTTGCGACAATACGCATCCCTCCTTTACTGGGACCCCTTTCTTCTTAACGCTATAGTACCCAGGTCCCAGTGACTTTATTGGGTTAACCCTCTCCTTTGTTACTATACTCAATGGAAAGTAGCCGCAATTCCAGTGCCTCAGCTGCCCTCCAAAACACCACAGCAAATGAAGATCTCTTGTTTGCGGCCCGGGGTTGCAAGTTTCCTGTGAGCTGGTCACCTCGCCTGAGACAGTGCCTCAGGCGAGGTGGCAAGCCCACTGGACATGTTTTAATTGCAGTAAAAGGAATCATCGGTATGTGGGAGCAAGCCATCCCTAGCACCCTCTTTTTAGGGGGTGCTCTGCTCCAGCATAGGATCAATCGGAATCAAAAAGATATCAGCGCCTCTACTGGTAGGTGCAACATGGCAGAGGTACTAGGTAAGAGTCAGGGTACATGATGGCTGGTTGCACTTTTGTAACTTCAGAGCGTGACATCAGTCAGGCTTGGGTTCAAGTCGGTCAGGGGTTCGGACACTGGTGTCAGCAAAAAGCCATCTAACGGCAGAGTTGGCATTTAAGGTGATGTCAGGGAAGCAGGGACTGGTATAGATCTCATGGCTTGAGTAAAATTCTGTATCTGCACTGGTACAGGCCCAGTAAGGGGACCCATGCGGACTAAAGGCACAGGGGTAACACATAGGTGGTAAACTTACAAGAGGCACTTGCGGATTTATGGGGCTTGAAAATGCACCGAAGGGAGCCTGAAACACGGAAAATTTGCAGCACGGACTCCTTGAAGGCCCGATCTGCTGCATGGTCTATAAAAGTGCTGGAAATTTAGGGTGCATCAGGATCAACTGAGGAAATCCGCTCACTGATCAGAAACCTCAATGGAGGTGAGACTTGCATCTTGAAGCCCTCATACCTGCTCTTTAAAGCAGAGCAGCAGGAAGGGGTCTAGTCATGCTTTGCATTATGCTTGAACTTCAACTTACTAAAGTATTTTGAAAGCAAAGGTGAGCGGTCAGGGTAAAAGGATGTGGCCTTACTGCTAGAGCGGTGGACCTCGAAGCTAGGGAACCAGGTTAGAGTCTCTGCAGGGACGCTCAACATCATGTAATTCTGGGCAAATCACAATCTCCCTGTGCCCACCAATTTTTTTTGTGTCTATCTGTACTGCAACTGATGCTCATGTACAGCGTTATGATACCTTCGGGTCAAGTTTGCGCTATATAAAACATGGGGTCGAGGAGGGGGCGGGGGGTTCAGATGGACCTACGTGAAGGCCAGGAAACTTGTGGTCACCAACGTACTACTTCGCTTCCCAGTCTCTTGGACTACCTTCAGGTGCAGGTGTGTATACTCACTGCACAACTGAGCCATGTCTCAAGCCTAGACACTTAAAATACCTTATGCAGGTCTGTGACAGACATTTGCTTCGTACAGTCGTGGCATGGCTTCAAACCGTCATTTTGAGTGGGAACATTGTCTCCCAACACTGTTGGAATTAGTATGAAAATTGACCAACACAATCAAAGCAGAATTCTGGATCTGACATCTGAAGCCAATTCCCAGAGCACCATCACAGGCCTTCGAGCCCTTCATGGTTTTGCTAGCTTAGAATTATGGTGCTCCCTCAGTCTGCCTTCGTTCACCCACAGCCACCTCTTCAGTGAATGCTCAATTTGTATTCACCAGTCTGCAGCTTCCTCCCATGGTCTTATATGGCCCCAGCATTACTTCAGCCAGACACCATAAATCTTCATCTTGCCCTCATGGATCTTTAGTCGAACCCATGACATCCCAAACTAAACCCAAGCAAACTATGATAGTTCTCAGCCACCCTGTGAGCGCTCGAAGGTCTTGGGCATTTCAGCAGAAACCATTACACTACTCTTTCTACCATAAGTAACCTTTTGCTTGTTCGCAGGCTGCTCAAGGCACTTTTAGCTGGTCAGGGAGACTCTGGCCTAAGCCTGAAGAGCCTTGGGCTAACCCACAGATTCAGCTACCCCTTGCAGACTAACCCCAATAGGCTGGCATCTGTATAAAGGCTCTATATAACTGTAGGTTTGTCAGTTAGCCTTATTTGTTTTGATTATTACTAAACTTCAGTGTCTAACATTTTTTATCACATAAGTAATACATCTTCAAAAATAAGGTTAACAGAACCACAAGGTGTAGGCACTAAAAAAGACAATCAAAGCAAATATTCGCCTTCATTCACATCCAAAAAAGGTAGAGCCAAGCACCTTTATTTACCTGATGGTTTCCAGTAATTTATCGTGTGAACATCTGTAGGCTGTTTTAAACTTCTGTATAGGACCCTGGGACATTCAACATTCACAGGTCATAATTTTATAGCAGCCCCTTGATTTTTGTAATCTACACAGGTTGTTTTATGTTTAAAGGTGAGCCCACACTCACCCAGATACTGGTTTGCTTGGGACACAGACGCAAGACCACTGCAGTAGGAACACACTTAATAGCAAACGCTTGATGGATAATGCAGGCTGACTGGTCATGTGCTTGTACAGCCCCCTACTAATTAGTTCATTTACAAATTTAGAACTATTCAGTGCTGGAGGAATGTTATATTATTCTTTTAATTTTTATTTACAGAGTGCAAAATAGGCAACTGCTTCTTGGAGCTATAACAAACCAATACTAAGAGGTGGACACACATACTACCAAAAACAATCAATTGTAAACTTGAAACCCACCTCTGACAACATCAAATACAATCCTTGTTCAGCTCTCAGGTACCCCTCCTGGTTGGTAGTCTGTACTTTATAAGCACCATAAGCAGTTAGAGTGAAGTCATTTTTCATTTCCAACTGAATTTCAATAGGGGAGCAATAAAATGCATCAAATATTCCAAGGCATTGGTGTCAACGAATTTTACCGACAATTGTCTGGAGAAGGCTTCACATTCTATATAAGTACTATAAGGATGATGATATTAAATTCTTCTAGCTAAAGCAAGTAAAGTAAATGGAATTAAGGAAGCAAAGTTGTGCTTTTGTACAGAACTTTAAACTCTATTACTTGAGGAAGAGGACTTGTAAGTTTTGAAAGGCAAAGGTGTTAAGAACATCCGGTTAAAACTAGAGAAACCAACCTACACTTTGGTTGGCAAATCACAAAGGTGTTCCAGTTGACAGGTGGTGATCAGTGGCTGTGCAGCATCTAGTCAGTTTGTCAAAATGGTCTGCTGCAAATAGCAGCTTTCACAATGCCAGCAATCACAACTATACGAACAAAAAGTAAATGTACCCTCAAAAGAAATAAAAACATTGACATACCCACAGTTAACTAGATAAATTCAGAGAAGCTGTTTTAAGTCCCACACACAGCCAATGGTAGTCAAAAAGAATCTCAAACTGGTGCCACATTCTAGACGTTTGAGTTTCTCATTGACATGTCCAGTTCACGAACATCGAACAAGAGGTATGCCAATTTCCTTTATAAAAAATAAAAATAAAAAAAATGATTATATATATATATATATATATATATATATATATATATATATATATATATATATATATATATATATATATATATATATAATCCAGGTTTACTAATTAGATCGCAAACTGATTCAAAGCATGCATTCTGAATCAAATCCACACTGCAAATTTGCATTACAACTTTGCACTTTTAACCGAGATGACAGGCAGTATTTTAAGTGTTTCCTGGACCTGGCATGGCTCGAGAAAATGGATATGCGGCCAATAGTCAAAATTATTTTCCTTCTTCATGATGGTCCAGCACAAATTGTTCTTGATCTGCCCGCGTTGTCCTTCAAAAAGTAATCCGCGGAAAGCAAAGTAAATGGAGACTATTTTATTTTGTCAAGTGGTTATGGTAAAAAAAAAGTTCAGCACAGCTGTTTATTTAAAAAAGGGGGAAGTATAAACTATAATGTTGCTAGTAAACGGATGAAGCTGATGTCCTTTAATGACATAATAGTTTATCATTGTACAGTACATCTTATGAAGACCCGTAAAATAAGGAACTACTTTTTAAATTTAGTGATCCAAATTAAAAGTCCTTTCAAAGTTTTAATTTCTTTCGCCTTCCTCTGCCGTCTGGAGTACTGTCAGATTTACGCTTCTGTGCCTGAAAATAGAAAAAAGTGCATTACTAAAATGTCTTAACTCACTATTCAATGCAGTCCTGACAACTGTATGCCATTTGCCTAAGTCCATACATTAAAATAAATTGCTTTCTTGTACTGCTATTTCAACAAAGTAATACTGTGGCCTAAATATAAAATAAAGCAATATGAAGTGCAAAGCTTGCAATTTTGTGAATTTGGTACTGTAGATCGTAAAGCACAAGTTACTGACCTTCGGTAACGATACATCTGTAAGAAACAGTAGTTAGTGTTAGATTCCTTACCTTGGAATATCCCCAGGTGTCAGACTGGATCCGGAAAGTTTTGCGTAGCAGTACCCCTGTAGGCATCGTTTGCGGCTCTGCGTCAGTAGTCTGCGTCGTTGGTGCCGGGATGACGGAGTACTTAGACGCCGCCCTCGCGCGCTGTCGTCAGTTCTTATACACAGCTTTTCCGCGCCAGGAACGCAGAGTCATGATAAAAACCGACACTGTGCCATGAAACTAGGGCTCTCAAAGGGAAGAACCTTAACCCTAGATATCAGTTCGAGAACGGGGAGGATGGGTGGGGCGGTAAGGAATCTAACACTAACTACTGTTTCTTACAGATATATCGTTACCGAAGGTAAGCAACTTGAGCATCTGAAAGAAACAGGTGTTAAATTCCTTACCTTAGAATAGATACCCCAGGAATACCAACCCCGGTGGTAGGTCTGCAAACCAATGATCACACCAGAAAGTCCTGGAGAACAGAACGGCCGAAAAAGCCATCTCTCCGGACTTGGTTGTCCAGGCAGTAGTGTCAAGTGAACGTGCGCAGCGAGGCCCACGTAGCTGCCTGACAGATGGGTCTGCAAGGGGACTCCCCGACCCAGGGCAGTAGTGTCCGCCATGGCCAGAGTGGAATGGGCACGCAGCCCAACAGGAGGCTCCTTTTTAGCCAAAGAGTAGCATACCTTGATGCACAACACGACCCACCGAGAGATGGTCCGTTTGTGCACCGCCCGTCCCTTCTTAGCGCCCACGATACCAACAAAGAGCTGGTCGTCAACCCGGAACTGCCGTGTGCGGTCCAGATAGAATGAGAGCGCATGTTTTGGGTCCAGATGGTGGAGCCTCTCTTCCTCTTTCGAGGGATGCGGAGGCGGAAAGAAGGTGGGCAAGGTGATGGACTGCCCGATGTGGAAGGCTGTGACTACCTTGGGCAGGAAAGAGGGACGCGTCCTCAAGACAACTTTGTCCGGATGGACAGAAAGATAAGGAGGTTTGGAAGAAAGAGCCTGGAGCTCACTTACTCTCCTGGCAGAGGTGATGGCAACCAGGAAGGCAGTCTTAAGAGTGAGAAGACGAAGAGGGCAATTGTGAAGTGGCTCAAAAGGAGCGCACTTCAAATAAGTAAGAACAAGGTTCAAGTCCCACTGAGGCATCACAAAAGGAACAGGAGGAAACATGCGAGTGATGCCCTTCAAGAATTTATTTAAAACAGGGGACTTGAAAAGAGAAGGCTGATCAGGTAGCCTTAAAAAGTCTGAAATGGCAGAGAGGTAGCCCTTGATAGTGCCCAGAGCAGAGCCCTGCTGGGCAAGAGAAAGGAGGAGGAGGAGAACCTCTGAAAGGGGGGCAGAAAGGGGATCCACAGCCTTTGCTGTTCACCATGCCAAAAATGTGTTTTACCTGCAGACGTATACCGATTTTGTGGAGGGACACCTGGCTGCCATAATCACATCACAGACCTCAGGAGGAAAGTCAAATGGCATCAACTGTCACCGCTCAATCTCCACGCATGGAGGTGGAGACTGGACAGGTTCGGGTGGGACTGTCCCCTGCTGCTGCGACAGAGGGTCCTCCTGAAGACACAGACAATTAGGGATCGACTGACATGCTGAGCAGCTCGGGATACCAGTATTTTCGTGCCCAGTCCAGAGCCACAAGGATGACTTGGGCCCGGTCGCGCCTGATCTTCTTCAGCACTCTGGGCAGAAGTGGCATAGGTGGAAAGGTGTACAATAGAACACAGCTCCACTCGCGACGAAAAGCGTCTGAGCGAGTGTCGCCTTCGAAATTCCAACGCGTAGAACTGATGACATTGCGCGTTCTCTTCGGTGGCGAATAGATCTAACCAAGGCTCTCCCCATCGCTGAAAGAGGCCTTGCGCCACGTCAGAGTTCAGACGCCATTCGTGATCCATCATGCACCAGCGGCTGAGTTCGTCCGCCCTGGCGTTCAGAGAACCTGCCAGGTGTTCAACCACCAGGGCGATGCCCTGGTGTTCCAGCCATTGCCAGAGGCGCAGAGCCTCCAGACAAAGGGTCCACTGTTTGTTGCAGTACCACATGGCGGTGGATTTGTCCATGAACACCTGCACTACACTTCCCCGGACAGAGGGAAGGAATTCGTTCAGTGCAAGTCGGATCGCCCGTAGCTCCAGAAGGTTGATATGGAGCCAGGACTCCACCGGAGACCAGAGGCCTCTGATCTCTGCCTCTCCCAAGTGGCCCACCCAGCCCAGGAGGGACGCATCCATCACTACTACGTGCTCCGGTTGGGGTAGGGAGAGGGATCTGCCGTTGACCCAATCGCGGTCCGTGAGCCACCACTGCAACTGTCTCGCAGTGCTCTCCGAGATCAGGACGTGGTCGGACAGGTCGCCCTGATGCTGGGACCACTGACACTTCAGGTCCCACTGCAGAGCAAGCATCCGCCACCAGCGTGATGCACCAGAAGGATGCAGGAAGACATCAGCCCCAGAAGACGCAGCGTCAACCTGACCGAGACTCGGGATAAAGGCTGAAAGATCGGCATCAGAGCCTGTATATCCCGAACCCGCTGTTCGTGGGGGGGGGGGGTAAACCCGAAACTGCGCGGAGTCCAGAACCGCTCCGATGAAGAGGAGCTTCTGAGAGGGACACAGGTGTGACTTCGGCACAATGATTGAGAACCCCAGCTGTTGCAGGAGGTCTGCCGTCGTCTGGAGGTGGCTGACGACTGTCTGGGGCGAGCCTGCCTTCAACAACCAGTCGTCGAGGTAGAGGAAGACTGAAAACCCTAACCTGCCGCAGATGAGCTGCGATCACCGTCATCACTTTCGTGAACACCCGAGGGGCGCTGGTAAGGCCGAAGGGGAGCACGGTCAACTGAAAGTGCTCGTGGCCTACCGTGAACCGCAGGTAGCGCCGGCAGGACGGGGATGTAGAAATAAGCGTCCTGCAAGTCCAACGCTACCATCCAGTCTCCTGGGTCCAGGGCAGCTAAGACCTGAGCCAGTATCAGCATTTTGTACTTCTCCTTCCGGGGGAAGCCATTGACGTTCCGTAGGTCCAAGATAGGGCTTAGGCCCCCTTTGCCCTTCTTGGGTACCAGAAAGTAGTGGGAGAGGCAACCACACCCTACTTCTGGCCCAGGAACGCGCTCGATAGCCCCCTTGGCCAAGAGGGCCGTAACTTCCTCCTGCAGAAGCCGCAGATGATCCCCCGATACGCAGTGGTGTTGCGGTGGCATGGCTTGAGGAGTCGTCTCGAAGGGGAGGGAGTAGCCCCTTCGGATGATTTGCAGCACCCACCTGTCCGAAGTGACAGTGCGCCAGTGGGAGTGGTGATGGCGAACCCTGTCCCCCACTGGCATCACATGGGCCTGAAAGCACGGACTAGGAGGGTTTTGAGGCGGATGCTGCGGGGGAAGGTGTGGACTGGCCTCGCCGTTGTCCCCGACTGCCTCCACGGCGATATCCACAGCCGCCACCGCGTTGGATGTTAGTCTGCGGTGCGTGGCTGGCAGCACGTGTGGGGGCGCCCCTTCATTGGCCACGAAAGGAGCGAAAGGCACCCGTTTGCTGGCGCGGGGCCGAGAGGCTCAAGGACTTGGCCATAGCCCCAGAGTCCTTAAAGCGCTCAAGCGCATGGTCTGCCTTGTCGCCTAAAAGGCAACGGCCATCAAACGTCATCAAACATCAGTGTATTCTGGACATCGGTCAAAAAGTTGGCGGGCCTCAACCAGGCGTGGCGACGAATCGCCACCGTCGTTGCCATTGCTCTGCCCAGTGAGTCGGTGGTATCCAGCCCACACCGGATAGAATATTTTGCTGCATCCTGGCCTTCCACAAGGGTATGGCAGAGTTTGGCCCGTACCTCCAACGGACACTCTGGCAGCAATTCCGCGACCGTGTCCCACAGAGAGTGGGTGTAGCGACCCAAGAGGCATGCAGTGTTGGAAGACCGCAGTCCCAGACTAAGGGATGAGAATACCTTTTTGCCGTACTGCTCATACCTCTTGGATTCCCTGTCCGGCGGAGCAGACGGGAACGCGGTCTGGGAATTCGAAGCCTGGATGACCAGACTCTCGGGATGGGGTGGGTGGACAGGAAACATGGGTTGCCCGGGACCGGGCGGAGGCGTCTGGCCACGTTCCTATCTACGGGCGAACATGTAGCGGGCCTGGACCAAGTGCCCAAATGAACGTCGGTCAAGGCCTCATTAAAAGGCAGCAGAGGCTCGGCCGAGCTTGACTGCGGTTTAAGGACCTCAGTGAGGAGGTTAGTCCTCACGGCCGCGACGGGGAGCTCAAGGACCAAGGCCTTGGCTGCCCTCATCAACACCACACTGTAGGTTGCCCCTTCCTCCGTAGCCACGGTAGGCGGTGAGACAAAGCCAGTGTCTGGTGATGTGTCCAGACCACTGGCATCCCCAAGTCCACCTGTCCAGTCCTCTTGAGACTGACACTCTTGGGTCAGAGGGTCCTCAGACCCCTCCCAATACTCTTCTTCACCGGAGCGAGGGAGGCATCGGGGATGTGAGGGGCCGGTGAGGTAGTTAGGTCAACTGGCGAGGACCCGGATCCCGAAGCGGGCCCGAAGGCGCCGGCGGCGTCGGGGCCTAAGCCCCCGACCCACTAGGGGTCCCAGATGGGTCCGCTGGGCCCAAAGGCGCTGCGGAGCCCGTCGGGGAAGAGAGGGACCTCATGGCCATGAGGAAGCGCTCAATTTCCCCCGGTGTCGCGTTCTGCCCAGGGACCGGAGGGTGTGGAGCAGGCCACGACGCCCGCGACTGACGGAGCCGCGTGGGTGGTGTCAACCAAACCCCTGGCCGCGTCGCGCGAGCGTCGGGGCGGGGGGAGTCAGAAGTCAGATGATGTCTCTTCGACTTCTTGTGCTTACCTGACAACGACTTCGACTCAGAGGAGTGATGTCGACTCTCGGAGCTGTGATGGCTCCTACCCCGCGACCTGTCCCTGAACTTCCGGTTGGACCGGGACCTCTCGCGGCGCTGGGCCGACTGCCGGAGTTAGAGTCGCTTGCAGGACCGCTCCCGCCTAGCTTTCGAAGTTGGGGCAGGTCTTGTCGTCGAGGTTGACGCCGAGACACCGACGCTGAGGGTCGGTGACACATCAGGCTGTCGCAATCCTCAAGGCTTGAAACCTGGCATTCCTATCGGCAGCGTCCGGAGTCTCAAGAAAAATGATCAAAAGAGATCAAAAAGACTAGTCAAAAAGTGACTAAAGTACTGCTTTTTCCAGATCTGCGCTTGCTGGCGCAGAAAAAAGAAGAACTGACGTCAGCACGCGGAGGCGGCGTTTAAGTATTCCGACGACGCCATCACGGCGCCCACGACGAACGCGGAGCCGCAGACGACGCCTACCGACGCGCAAAGGGTACTGCTACGCAAACATTTCCGGATCCAGTCTGACGCCTGGGGATATTCTAAGGTAAGTAATCTATCACTAACGTTTCTCTTTCAGATCGGTTTCTTTCAGATACACAAGGTTATCTACCCAGAAGCAGACGATGAGCAAGAGAAAAGGCTTAAAACTGTCAAAAAGGTCTTCTGAAGAAATAGAGAGCATCTCCTGGTTACAAAAATAGCAAGGGAGCAAAATGGACGTGTAACTGGTGACAACAGTGTCTCATATTTGGAGGCAATAGTTCTGAAACTTCTGAACAAACGTATGACATTACATGCCTAGGCCTGAAGAGGGAAGACAAACAAGTAATGCAGATTTTCATGATGCAGTGATCAAAACCATTTAGAGAAAAAGTCACAAGCTGGGATTAGAAAAATTTAATTGAGAGTACAGTTTAAAAAGCCTGCACTGTCCATGAAGTGTGAATTTCTCAATTTGCATGCACAAGCAATTTAATTAAGGTCAGGACATATTAAAATATTGTTGCACCTAATAATTAAGATTGCTAATAGCTAAAATCACTACTTTTGAATACAGTATATGTGATGGAATTGTGTACACTACGATACAAATACTATTCTACGGCAGTGAATGAATTTTTTTGGCACCAGACCCAAGGTGACCACATGCCGTTGTCCTAAGGTTATAAAGATTCCTTAGTAAGATCCTAAATGACTGCATTATGAAGAACTAGGCAGTCAAAACAACCACAACAGCTGGATTAATAATCACTCTACCCATTGTTAAACAAATAAACATACCATCCTTAAACAAATGCCTATATTTGAAACAGTAGACCTTGTGGCAAGACCGCTTTTGTACAGCTAAACCCGGCTCACTAACCGTATGGATTTAAGTCATACAACAAAAGGGCAGCCTTCGAAGATGATGATGAAAGTCAAATCAATGCATGGACTGAATGTGGATGCTATTAATTTAGAGACTATTCAGCTCATACCGATCCAGGGGATACACCTATAGGTCTTCCTCTATCAAAAAAATTGTGAAAAAGAAGTGTGAAGGTCTTTTACTCAAATGCAGAGACCAAAACTGGGTGACTTAAAATAAAACATCCAATAAAGGTTTACCCAATTTGAGAACATACAAAGAATAAAGTCTTTGGTTGGAGTCATCGGGAGATGGATTCTTGAAAAAAAAAAACAGATGCTTAACAGTAAGATCTGATAGGAATGCAAGTGGATAATCCGCTTACACCCTTGGGTAAACTTCTTACTAGAAAGTGAGCACAAGCAGTGAAGGCTTACTCTAGAAGGTGCGGAGGTGAGAAAACCAGAAAAACCTGGACACTGAATACCACTCAACAAGAAACATCCATGTAATGCTTTATCTTTGAAAAGAAAACTAACTTTAACAGGTAAACATGTAAATAGATCAGTCTGAAATGAAATGAAATGAAAATGCGTTTCATATAGCGCGAAATAGTTGCCCGGAGGCGTCCAAGCGCTGAGATTGCAAGATGTTCTAAGCAGCAGACCAATTGACACAGAGAGAAAAGAGAGTTTATTTATTGAACAGAAAAGTTTTCAGGTGCTTCCTGAAGGAGGTCAGATCTGGATTAGACCTTAATTGAAGGGGTAAGCTGTTCCACAGCTTAGCGGCATTCAGGGTAAAAGAACGGCCTCCTGATATAGCCCGGTTGACTTTGGGCACCGTAGCAAGGAACGCGCTAGCTGAGCGCAACTGTCTGCTAGGGAGGTATGGGGTGATTAGGGGACGATTGATCAGAGGGCCAGTTGCCCAGAATGACTGGTGGGCGATACAAAGGGATTTAAAAGTAATCCTGTCTCTAACAGGAAGCCAGTGCAATCTTGTTAATCCAGGTTTAGCGGAGGACCTACGAGGAATTTGAAGTAGGGTCCGGACTGCACAATTTTGGATCACTTGTAATTTCCGCAATGTGAAGTCAGGAGCTCCCAAATAGAGTGCATTTCCGAAGTCCAGCCTAGAGTGGATCAGTCCCTGTACGACAATTTGCTTGGCTTGGAAAGGTAACAGGGGGAGAATCTTCCTCAGCATTCTGATAATACCGAAACAGGTAGCAGACAACTTAACAGCCTGGTGGTCTAGCGTTAGGGACCTGTCCAGCCAAATGCCCAAGCTCTTAATGGCATCCTTTGGGACCTGGGGGGGGGGGGGGGAGGGGACCAGGCAGACCTGCCAGATGGAGCTCAGCGAGGACGGGGTAGAGCGTCCCAGCATCATAACCTCTGTCTTGCCCCCATTGAGTTTGAGACAAGACAGGGTCATCCAGCTGTTCACTTCGCTCAGACAGCCAGCCAAATCTACTGTGGCCGTAGGGTCCTTAGCCTGCGTCCGAGAGACCACCAACTGGGTATCGTTCGTGTAGGTAACGATCTTAATACCATATGGGCGGACGATACCTTCTAGTGGTCTCATATAGACATTAAACAACATCGGGCTGAGCGAGGAGCCCTGCGGGACTCCACAGCCCAACGGTCTGCTGGTGGAGATGGTATTTCCCTCAAAAACCTGGAATATTCTATTGGACAAGAATGACCTGAGCCATTTCAACGCTCCCCCTTGGATCCCGATATCATGGAGACGCTGCAATAGGATCTCATGATTCACTGCGTCAAAAGCGGCACTCGGATCAAGGAGGATGACTGCCACCGATCCTCCCCGATCTAAGATGCCTCTTGTTTCTTCCAGAACTGACAACAGGGTCCCATGTTTGGGGCGAAAACCGGTTTGTGACGGGTCAAGCAGTTGATGATTTTCTAAAAATTAGTTAAAAGGTTGTTAATATATTTTTCCAGTATCTTGCTGATCCAGGGGAGCAGGGAAATGGGACGTATTTAACGCATTGAACGTATCATGCACACGAAAACTAGAAGGTGCTGGCAACTATGGGAGCAGAGATCTGGACTAATGTTTATTTGATAAGTTCTATATAGCGCTGGATAGACCCGAAGGTATCAGAGTGCTTTACATGAGTTACAGGTTACATAGTCACATCACTTAAATCAAAAAGAAGGGCGGGGGGGGGGGGGAGGGAGGGAATACACAACGGGAAAAACGAAAAAAACAATGTCAGATGTCCGGCTGGGTAGGTGACAGTCAAGGGGGTGAAACCAGGGCCAGACTCCTCTTTAGCTGCATGTGACAGCTACACCGGGCATCGGCCAAGGTTGCTCGTGCATCGGGGTGAGTACAAACAGTTTTGACGCCCATGGGGCGTCGTCAAAGGTCCAACAGAAGTTCAGAGGAACGTTATTTATTAGTTTTATATAGTGCTGGCTAGACCCGTAGGTATCAGAGCACTTTACATCAGGCTACGCAATATTACAGAGAATGAAAACAAATCCACATTACGTCAAATTAAGCAACAAATTGGGAGAGGAAAGAAATGGAGGGGGAGGGGAGTGTGGAGGGGGAGGATGAGGGAAAAGACGGCAGGAGAGATGAAAAGAAGTCTGCCCAAAGACCCACTGGGTAGGTGACGTTCGAGGAGGAAATCCACAGCTCATCACCCCAATAGCTAAACAGGTAGCTCCATCGGGCATCAGTCAGCTAGGTCTCAACTGACGAGGGAAAGTTCACAGAAGAAAGTTCAGTGGATAGTTAGGGTGGGAACTATGAGCAAGGACGGGTGAGGTCAAAAGTCAATAGCAGGAAAGAGAAGAGTAGAGAGGAGGGGGGTAGGGGGAATGGTGATGAGGAGAAGGGAGAAAAGTCCAGTAGATAGATGCAGAAGAGTTTGCCAAAAGACCGGCTGGGTAGGTGATGGTCAAGGAGAGAAATCCATAGCCCATTTCCCCTTTAGCTCGCGAGGTAGCTCCACCGGGCGTCAGTCAAATTGTCTAGGTCTCAGCTGCCGATGGAAAGATCTCAGAGTTAAGTGTCATGAAGGGTGAGCAGGAGCGAGGTCGGGTGAAGGCTGATCCAGAACAGGACGATGACCAATGATTTTAGATCAGGAGCGATACTTGATCACGTGGAACGTCCCACCAGCTCAGTTTGGGAGTGCCCCGGTACCTCAGGAGTCCCCAGTGGCGGTAGTCAGGACTGGCCTCAGTAACCATCTTGGGGACAGGCACTGCAGCAAACTCCCCCCTCCACCTGAGATGCAAGCATTGTGAAAGGCAGAGGGGAGGGGGGCCAAGAAATCACAGTAGCCTTTCCACTACGATAGGAGAGGTGGAAGAGAGCTCCTAAATCTGCAGATCTTCGTCATTCTCTAAAGCAGTAGTGAGTGTTGGGCAATTGTCCAGGAACACAGTGGTAGGGGGACTATGGGCACCTCTGGGTCGAAAGGTGAAGCTCTGAGAGTGGCAGGACGCTGAATAGAGCCTTATAGCCTCAACCAGGAAACCGGGGTCTCAAAGCTTCCAAAGAACATAGGGAGAGATCGCCAGCGGCAGTAAAGGAAAGAAGGTTCCCTGGCAGTTATCGCACAGCCTTCCCATAGAGCACTATTCTAGAGGCTCAAGTGCTGCATTCACCAAGATCTTACATATGCCCAAAAGGCCTCCGCCCCTCACTTTCTTGCAGCCACGAAGTTCAGAATAAACCACACCACCTTGGCATAACTCTGTAAAGCCCAGCGTGGGAACAAAATCAGTTGTGCAGTGAACTGCTTCCCACAAGACACAGACGTTGCACCGCTATTTATCTTCCTAATACATCATGGTCAGATGGAGAAAGTGAAGCGGGTCGCGTTGTTTTACACAGTGCCATTTTGAAGTCCGGCACCATTCCTCCGGAGGTTGTCATGAGACTAGTTGGATATGAGACATCAAAAGAAACTTCAGCGTAAAGAAGCAATGCCTACGATTTGGACTAGAGTTTCGTTAGCAGGACACCAAAGCTTAAATCCGCAAAGAAAAGCTCAGTGGAGTGACCACTGTGCCCTCGGCCTGGTCGCCCCCGCACCTCCCGCCTGCTCCTCCTTACCTGCCTGAGCCTCGCACCCAGCGACGCCCCAGCCGCCACAGGGCCGCCCAGCGACGCCCCAGCCGCCACAGGACCACCCAGCGACGCCCCAGCCACCACAGGGCCGCCCAGCGACGCCCCAGCCGCCACAGGACCACCCAGCGACGCCCCAGCCACCGCAGGGCCGCCGCCGAGCCCCCAGGCTTTCCCGCCGGTTCCCACGAGACCCCGCCCCCCCGGCCGCCGATTGGTTCCCGCGCTCCCCGCAGACCCTCCCTCCCGGCTCCCCTCTTATGACGCCCCCAGAGCGACCGCGCAGCGGACGCGCGCAGCGGGAGCACCGATTGAGCGCCGAAGGTGCGCCAAAGGTAAGCTCGTCTGCGCCCGTCCGCGCCTGGACCGCGCCCAGCGCCAGGAGGCTGGCCCTCGCAGACCTCTGCCCACCCGCCGGACGTACGACGCCGCCACCCTCAACGCACTCAACACCGGCCGAACCCCTGGATGCTACCGAGCCACCCCGAGACGCACCCACGGACCCTTCACCTGCCAGTCCTGCAAGTTCTCCTGCATCCGGACCTGCACTGCACCAGCGCCCACCAAGCCGAACACCAGCAGCAACCACCTGAAGTGCATCCTGCTCAACACCCGCTCCGTCCACAGACACGCCGTCCAGCTCTGGAACCTCCTCGACACCACAGCTCCTGACGTTGCCTTCCTCACGGAAACCTGGATGAACGCCTCCTCAGCGCCCGACATCACCATCGCCATCCCAGAGGGCTACAAGATCATCCGGAGAGACCGCGACAAGCAGACTGGAGGAGGCATCGACATCATCCACAGGAACAGCATCTGCATCTCGACCAACACCGACGACACCCTGACAACCGCCGAACACCTGCACTTCCAGATCCACACCGACCCCAAGACCACCCTCAGGGGCACCCTGATCTACCGACCCCCGGGACCACACACTCAATTCAGCGAAGACATCGCTTACTTCATCAGCCCGCACGCCCTCCCCTCCGCTGACTACATCCTCCTCGGGGACATCAACTTCCACCTGGAGAACAACAACGACCGCAACACCACCACCCTGCTTGACAACCTCGCCACCCTCGGACTCAAGCAGCTGGTGACCACCCCCACCCACCTCGCCGGACACACACTTGACGCAGTCTTCTCGTCCAGCAAAGACATCGCCTTCAGCCACGCCACTGGACTCCACTGGACGGACCACAGGTGCATCCACTTCACCTTCAGAAGGACCACGGTCCACCACCACCAGCAACAGGCTGCACGAAGAAGCTGGAACAAGATCACAGCCGACCAACTCGCCGCATACCTACGCCAGCACCCTCCCGCCAGCTCAGCGAACCCCAGCCAAGCCGCCGACAACCTCACGAAATGGATCTGCACCTGCGCGGACGAACTCGCCCCTCTGAGGACCCCGCCCAGCAGACCCGGAAGCAAGAAGGCCCGTGGTTCACCGACAAACTCAAGAGCTCCAAGAAGAAGAACTGCCGTGCCCTCGAGAAAGCCTGGAGAAAAGACCCTACACCGGACAACATGACTACCCTCAAGCTCGCCACCCGAAAGCACCACCAACTGATCCACGCCACCAAGAAAACAGCATTCAAGGACCGGCTGGACAACCACGCACACAACAGCAAGGAACTCTTCAACATCGTGAGAGAGCTCTCCAACCCCAACGCCGGAACCAACGACATCACCCCATCGCAAGACCTCTGCAACTCCCTCGCCTCCTACTTCCACAACAAGATCGCTGACATACGCAACAGCTTCAGCACACAAACAACGCTCCCCACGACCACACCAATGCCCCCCACCACCACCCTCAACGCCTGGACACCGATCAACCTCGAAGACACCATCAGCACGATGAACTCCATCCACTCCGGATCTCCAACCGATCCCTGCCCTCACCACGTCTTCAACAAGGCCGACGCGGTCATCGCACCCCAACTGCGGGACATCATCAACACCTCCTTCGACACCGCCACCTTCCCTGAGAGCTGGAAGCACGCCGAACTCAGCGCTCTACTAAAGAAACCAACGGCGGACCCCACCGAACTCAAGAACTACCGCCCCATCTCGCTCCTCCCGTTTCCAGCCAAAGTCATCGAGAAGACCGTCAACAAGCAACTGGCAGCCTTCCTCGAGACGACTGGATCCCTTGACCCATCTCAGTCAGGCTTCCGGGCCAACCACAGCACCGAGACCGCCCTCATCGCTGCCACTGACGACATCCGAACCCTGCTGTACAACGGAGAAACAGGGGCCCTCATCCTCCTGGACCTCTCCGCGGCTTTCGACACTGTCTGCCACCGCACCCTAGTGCAGCGCCTCAGCAACGTCGGAATCAAGGAGAAGGCACTGGAATGGATCATCTCCTTCCTCGCCGGAAGGACACAGAGTCCGCCTCCCCCCGTTCAGATCAGAAGCCACGGAAGTCATCTGCGGCGTCCCTCAGGGCTCCTCACTCAGCCCCACCCTCTTCAATGTCTACATGAGCCCCCTTGCGGCCATCGCACGCCAACACAACCTGAACATCATCTACGCCGATGACACCCAGCTGATCCTCTCCCTGACCAACGACCCCGCCACCGCCAGAGCCAACCTACACGAAGGGATGAAAGACATGGCCGAGTGGATGACGACCAGCCGCCTGAAACTGAACACAGACAAGACGGAAGTCCTCATCCTGGGCTCCTCACCCTTCGCCTGGGACGACTCCTGGTGGCCCCCCGCCCTGGGCAACGCACCCAAACCGACAGACCACGCACGCAACCTGGGCTTCATCCTGGACTCCTCCCTCTCCATGACCAGACAAGTCAACGCCGTCTCCTCGTCCTGTTTCAACATCCTGCGCATGCTACGTAAGATCTTCCGGTGGATCCCCACCGAGACCAGGAAGACGGTCACCCAGGCCCTCGTCACCAGCCGTCTGGACTACGGCAACGCCCTCTACGCCGGAACCACCGCCAAGCTCCAGAAGAGACTCCAGCGTATCCAGAACGCCTCTGCGAGACTCATCCTCGACGTCCCCAGACGAAGCCACATCTCCAGACACGAGAGACCTGCACTGGCTCCCGATCAACAAAAGAATCACCTTCCGGCTCCTCACCCACGCACACAAAGCCCTACACAACCAAGGCCCGACTTACCTCAACAGCCGCCTCAACTTCTACGCTCCCAAACGCCATCTCCGCTCGACCAGTCACGCCCTCGCCGCCGTCCCCCGCATCCGCAGAGCGACAACAGGAGGAAGGTCCTTCTCCCACCTGGCCGCCAAGACTTTGAACTCCCTCCCTCCCGACCTACGCCTGACCCAAGACCACCTCTCCTTCAGGAAGAAGCTCAAGACCTGGCTGTTCGAGCAGTGCGGACCCCTCCCAGACCCCCCCTCCCCCCCCCCCCAAGCGCCTTGAGACCCTCTGGGTGAGTAGTGCGCGGTATAAATGCCTATGATTGATTGATTATTTTGCGTGTAGCTGCCATTTTGCGATCAGGCTGCATAAGTTAAACAAACACTCCAAAAGCCTCTAATGTACGAGTTACTTACCTTCGGTAACGATGTATCTGGTAGAGAAGATTCTAGCCGCAGATTCCTTAACGTAGAATTATCCCCAGGCGTGAGACTGGATCCGGAAAACTTTTCTGTCACACCACTCCTGCGCGCCGGGGGGACGGCACCACGTGACTCCGCCCTGATGTTGCCCGCATACGAGACGCCAGCGAGGACACATAAGCCCCACCCCGGCGCGCCTAAGTCAGCTTTCTTCAGAGAAATTTCCTTGCCACAATGCGAAGCCATCACAAACAAAACTGAGAATACTGAACAGTGTGCGAAAACCCAGCTATACAGAAGGGAAGAAGCAAATGGTGAGGAGCAGCACCATCCAGAATAGTGCCAGGTACTAGGGCACCAAGTCATGGAATGAAAAAATAGAAAGCAACTACTGTAAGCAAGTCTGTAACCAAGATAACAGCCTCCCTGGAGGAATAAGGCATGTGAAAAAGAGTGGCACAGCAGACCAAGAAGTCTGCAGCCAGCGCTCGGAACCAAGAAGGGTACCAAGGCCAGAATTGAAGAACAGAGACAAGCCATCCCCAAACACCAGCAAAGGGAGGAGGGGAGGGAGCGGGGAGGTCTCCTAATAATTGTTTGAAGGTCGAGACCCAGCCAGGGGACCTCAACCTCAAAGACTGTAAGAGTCAGAAGTGCAAGCAACACAAGGAAGCAGGGCACAACGAACCCAGTATTGGAGTCCAAATGCATGGGCTCAAAAACACCCAAGCATTCACCCACCCATCACCAGAAAGGAAGGAATGGAGGAATGGAGCAACAACACGGCGAGCATCGCCCTAGGGAGGGGGTAAGAAAAAGGCACTCGCAGAGGACTGCCACCCTGAAGCAGGCAAGTACAGAAGATCGAGAGAGGTCCTCACAGAAACGGGGAGGAAGGACGGGTCGTGAAGGAATCTGTGGCTAGAATGGTCTCTACCAGATACATCGTTACCGAAGGTAATTAACTCGTACATCTGATGGAGACTACTAGCCGCAGATTCCTTAACATAGAATAGATACCCTAGCCATACCCAAGGGGAAGGAGGGTCTGCGAGAGGACCTCTCCAGCTCAGACGAGCACAAGACCCCCAACAGGGGACCAGTCACAGGGGAAAAATAACCCAGTCTACCGCAACAGGGGAGGAGTCGCAGGCCCCAATCTTAGGAGAACCTCAGCAATCTAACATCCCCAAGGGGATGTGTTAGAACGACAAAGAAGCAACCCAGCCTTCAACAACAAAGGTAATACGAAGGAGGCCAGAACACCCCAAGCCCAGTCAACGCACCAGGGACCTCCACCGGAAGCCCCAAGGGAACAGTCAACAAAACGTAGTACAGAGGAAGAAGAGCTACCCACAGACTGCAAGGACAAGGGACAGACGCGCGGCAAAGCCCTCCACCGGGAAACCTACCCAGTGCAGATGGCAGCCGAGCCAGTCATAGTTTGAAGTCAACAGACCAGACAGAACAGCGCCACAGCAATAAGGCTGACAGAAGAGTAGGAACATAATCTCACAATAGCCCCACAGGACAAGAAGCAGGAGCGCCAGGGCCCACGCCACGGCCTCTGGCTACAGAACAGAAGAGCAGGAGGGGGCAGCCAGCCCCTGACCAGCGTATTGAAACTAACGCCCAGACCACGTCGTGCTCAGAACAAAGGTAAGGCTAGTAAAACGTCCCGAAGCTGCTCCGGACAGGACCGATCCACAAAGAAGTGCGATCAGCTAAAAGATAAGAGGAGAAACAAGTTAGACGGACCAGGCCCTCAACACAGGAAACTATCCCCTCAGAAACACCAGACAGAGGACCAGAGCAAACGGTAGGCAAGAGCAAAAAAACTACGCAGCACAACACCATAGATGGCCAAGCCATGCCCCAGCAAGGACCAAAAACCACACCATCGTAAAGCAGCAACACCAGGAGGGGTGAAAACCCCGCAAGGGGGAGCCCACACTCCAAGCATAAGAGAGGGCTACACAATAGCTACATGTACCCCACATAGGGTAGGACACGTCCCAAGAAAGCATGGGAACCACTCTTATGGAACAAACAATCCTGCATCAGAGGACAAAACCACATACCTGCGGCAGAAACCACAGAAGGCTTAGTAATCAGCCAAAAACACATCCTAACCAAAAAGGGGGTGAACCAGCAGTCAACTGAAGAAAGGGGCCAACAAGGACCCAGAAGGGAACAGTAACCCTCACAGAAAATGTAACATCCCCTCCAAAACCCAAAAGCAGAAGTAAGTGGGATAACGCATCCCAAGACCCAAAGGATCAGCAAAACAACATACTGAGGAGGAGGAAGGGGGGACGGGCCCCGCAAGAAGATGCTGAATGGCGGAGTCTGCATGAGTATTAAACAGCAGGACTCCGTCAAAAGGGAGATGGACTAGATGCTTTCTAATATTTTCAGGAAAAACAGCATGTAGCCAAGCATGGCGACAGAGAGCCACAGAAGTGGCCATATCACGGCCAAGAGCATCAGCAACATCCAAAGAGACACGAAGAATAAACACGGCCAACTCCCTACCATACGGCACATGGCCCCGCAGATCAGCATGGGCACCCTCATGAGACATGAGAAAGAAGGGACTCCACAAAGTCCCAGAGGCTGAAAGTAGCCCTGGTCAACACACAGTGTTAAGCGCCCGCAAGGCAGCGTGGAAGAAGCGAAGACATTACGCCCCCATGAGTCCAACCACCGGGCCTCCCGAGACGGAGGAAACACCACCACAGGCAAACACGGAAAGGCATTCCCCAGTAGAGTGCCTTGAGTAGAGGGGTGGAAAGAAAGACAGACAGACCGGGTCGTGCGCAGCAGGACGATGGCGATGCAGTAGTGCCTGAATCAACGGATCGCCTGTGGCAGGGCGCCCCCATAAGAGAATTATGGAGTGACGTTTCAAAGGGAAGGAATAACTCCAGTCCACTAGAGCCCTGGTGGAGCATCTCCAAAAAGTTGTCTGTAGGAAATGGAGTGACAGGTTCACCCATCCTCAGAATACCAGCAGCTGTGGAAATAGCCCAAACAAAGGCAACACTGCCTCAGTAGGGCGCAGCGGAGGGGAAAGTAATACCTGCGTGGGTCACGGTTGCAGACTGAGACACCCATCTCCAAGTCCAGGGGAATAGAGGAGGATCCACAGATGAATAGGGAACATGAGGGGCGCCAGGAGAAGGCGGAGAGGCCGGTGGAGAAGTGAGTCGCGAAAGGAAAGGTTCGAGGATTTAGGCCATTGGGACGGCAAAGAGCCTTCCCTATAAGATGCTGGTGAAAAGGCAACACAGTGCCCTGTCTCTGGAGAGGAACACACACACACACAGATGACTGACATCTGGAGAAAAATCCAGAGCCCGACGCCAGCGCAGCTCCGTGGAGTCCGCCACAGGCGCCTGATCGGCGTCTGGGTGGGCAACCGTGGCGCCAGGCCGTCTCCTGCCACCAGGTGCTCTCTAGGAGAATGGGGCGAGGTAGACGCCGGAACGGCAAAGGCGCGGCGCAGCCTCAGACGGGGCAGCTGCCTGTGTTGAGGACCGAGAGGGACTCTTGGAGGCGCCCCCAGGTCTCGGCCTCAACCCGCGACTCCACGGGAGCGGAGGAGGAAGGCTCCTGGCAGCGGCTTGATCTCTGGTGAGGTAGCCGCCTGGTCAGAGGATCGAGGGAGACTCTGAGACATGCCCGGAGTCCAGGCGATCACCTGCGACACCACAGGGAGGCCCGTAGTGATTTGCGGCGAGGCAGGGACGCTAGGTGCCAAAGAGGAGAGCCCCGTAGGACTACACCTAGACAACGCCACCCTCCTACGACCTGAAGCCGAAACCTTCGGCGCCAGGGCCGGAGCCGCCGGAGCCCAGGCCGGCGACTCTGCAGAAGTCCCCGCGCGAAGCAAGAGATCCGTGGACGTCTCAGGAGGTGGAAGAAGGGCAAAAGAAGCCCGCAGAGCAGCAGCGTAGGCTGTCATTTGGGCCCTAGTCACCTCCGTGCCGGGAAAGGTCGGATAGGGAGGTGAAAGGTGGAGGCGCCTGTCCCGTGAGGGAGCCGGCGCCCACCGCGGAAGGACAGGGCCTCTGAGACAAACTGAAGGACCTACCAGCCAGTGAGCCTTGCACAAAGGGCCGCGCGAAAGACGATGTCGCAGACGAGACTGGCGGCTCCTTGCCTCCGAGGTAGGGGACGGATGCGGGTCGACACTGATCTGGACAAGTGTGCCAACAGCAACTTCGTCCGGCGCTCCCGCCGTGATTCAGGCTTAAGGTACTGGCAGGCGTCGCAACTCTCCGAGTAATGGTGCTCTCCCAAGCACTACATGCAAATCGGGTGAGGGTTAGTCGCCAACACAGGATGTGAAAACGTCTTATAGCCTGAAGGCATTCGCACACTGTTCCACGTAACCCCAAAGCATGAAAAAGAAGGCCTGAAAACAGGCCAGGACACAATCCGGATCCGCGTTGCACGTGGAAAGAGAAAAAACTGACAGGCACGCTGGGGTGGGACTTGTGTCCTCGCTGACGTCCCGAACGCGGGCATCAGGGCGGAATCACGTGGTGCTGTCCACCCGGCGCACAGGAGTGCTGTGGCAGGAAAGTTTTCCGGATCCAGTCTCACCCCTGGAAAAAGGAGCCAACCTAGCCTCATCCTCTAGCGCAGAGGGCAGTGTCGTATCAGTCCAGAAGGTGTAGGAGGGACCTATAATAATAGGATCTGTGTAGTATCTGTAAGTGTATTAGACTGAAGCAAGCTTTTCTGGCCATTTCTCTGGGGCGCTGAAGTGCCTCTATCCAATTGTAGTCCTCAATAAGGCTTATGTCCCCCTCCCACGCCTCCCTCAGAAAGCGCAACAGGTCGGGAGGGTTGGTCATTAATTGCTTATAAGACAAGGAGATCGCCATGGCTGGCATAGGGTCCAGTAGCAAACCATCCTCCAGTGGAGTGAACTTCGGTAATTGCTCCCTCTCTGGCACATGGCAGGTCTCAACTGCAAGTGTCTGAATAGTTCATCAGCCCCAAGCGATATTTCTTAGACAGGTCTTCAAAGGGTCAGTAGTGTACCCCCTCTCTAATTGTCAGCAAGGTAGTCTATCCCGATCAGTCTCCATTTATTGAAGCCTTTCAGGTTCCCCACTTCCTGTAGTAACTCGCTGTCCCATGGGGGTCCCATGGGGGGTCCTATCTGTCTACCTGGTAGGAAGGGTCCTCCTTGTCCCCGAACACGTCATTGACTGCCGCCAGCTGCGTCGCCTAGTAGTAGGCACGAATGTCTGAGATTGCCAGCCTCCCTCAAACAATCCATGCTGAAGCTTACCAAGGGAGATCAGTGAGCTGCCCCCCCTCCACAAGAGGTGGGGTAATCCGCTGTTGACCCTGCAGAAGTAGTCAGGTGGCACCCTATACTGTGTGTTCTGTAGGACAAATAGCAGGCGGGGCATGCCATCATCTTAAAGAACAAGGCCCTTCCCATCAGGTATACAGGAAACACCCTCCAGTGTGCCATGTCTTCCCAGTTGAGGAAACAGGTTTCTTTGCACAAAGACCTCAGCATCTCTGGTCACACAGATGCCTAAATACGGAAAACCCGGTGTTGCCACCGTGCCACACGCGTGGAACGTCAGAACAGGCTGTTGTCCTCCAGCCAGTGGGAAAATGAGACTTATCCCAGTTGATCTGATAACCATGGTAACTCAAATGGTTGGAAATTATGTGGAATTTTGCCTACCAGAAGGCACGGTCCGGTTGCGTGCAACAGAATGTCATCAGGGTACAGGGAGATGCATTCCTCCCATGCACTGTTCCCCCAGATTGCCTACAAGAGAGGATCGTGTCCAATACAGCCACCAATGGCTCAAGTGCAAAGGCAAAGATCGGGGATAAGGGGCAGCCATGTCTAGTGCCCTTGTGAATGGCAAAAGGGCGAGACAGTACACCATTGACTCACAACCTCATTGTATAATCGCCTCAGAGTGGTCAGTGCATGTGCTAGGGCTTTGTCCTCTGCCATGTTGTCGAAGCAGAGGACGATGGGACAAACAGGTGTCAGGTGCCTCCCCTTCACTATCTAATTCCAAGGAGGTAATCTCCTTTTCTAACTTTTCATTTCTGATATCCTGTTCCTTCCTTTTCGCTCCTATGAGGGACACCATCTTGAAGACCTCCCAGAGGGTACAGGGGGAGTCAACAGACCCCTCATTCTCTTTCAAGTATTGATCGGTTCGCTCTTATATTTTATCTTGTAATTCCCTATCTTAAATGCTAAGAGACTATCCTTGGGGGGGAGCATTGAATTCCTGAAAGAAGGCCACCACCGGGAAGAAGTCAGAAATGACACGTGCCAGGTGATGTATGCCGTGGAACTGGCCCGCTCTCATATGGTAAGTATGTAATCCAATCAGGTGAAGCTACCATGCCTCGCCGACAGATGTGTACTTATTCTTGGTTGGGTGGCGCTCACACCAGAGGTTCACCACTCCATATGATTTAAGAGGGGCTCCCATCAGTCTCTCTCTACTGGGCATCCTAAACTTACTCAGATCCATCATGGCATTCATGTCACTGTAAGGCGTTACCCCACCACCAAGGTTTGATAGATGCTTGGAGATGAGGGTGTTTACAATCAGGTCCTCAAGAAATAGGTAGAAGTTGTGCCCTTACGCCCCCTCAGGGACACTGATCACCCTGACGTTGCGACAGGCCCTACACTCCTGATAGACTCTAGCCACCTTTATTTCCTCCTGTCTTGAGAGGTCAGACCTGTTCTTCTAGGTTTTGGGACGCAGTTTGTAGTGTTTGAATTTCCGACTCTGCTGTTGTGAGTTTCTCTAATGTTTTTCTTCAAGTCTGCCCTCAGGAGAGCAACATCCACTGTCCCTGCATCAATTATTGGTTCTAGAGTACTCTTGAAGTCCTGGATTGCTGCCATAAGGGCTCCAAGAGAGGGTTCTGCTGACTCAGACGACTCCGTGCTCTGTCCAGCCCCATCCAGCGACTGTTTAGATATGGCATATTAATCCATCTTGTTGGATTCCGTCTTTAGTTACCCCTTCGGTTTCACCCTGACCCCAAGGATGTAAGTAGTAAGAGCAGTAGGGGGGATAAAGGAAGTCCCAGCTGTATTACTTGTGTTTCTCGACTGCACAATATAAAATATGATGCTTTGAGACTGATGTTCACTAGAACACCAGTTTGTTCAATCGAGGCTTTAAGGATCACCACTACCTCCTCAGGGGGCCACTTATTCAGTGTCTCAGTTCTCAACACATACCACAACCAGCGGACCTCCTTGTCCGGCCCACACCTCCCCATGGGCTGCCATGGGTGCGGTTGAAAGGGGGAATGGGGTGGGCTCAGGGAGCCCCAAACAGTTTTGATCGTGATCTGGTAGTTCAGATCATCTTCAATCCGACGTTCAGGAGGCCATCCCTCAGTCCGTTAGGTCACTGATCTCCACCGGGAGGGCATAGCCTCCAACACCTGCCATGCTCTTTCAAAGGCAACATGGGGGTCCCCAAGCCAGCTGGCACCTCACCTCCAAGTTTGGCGTATCTCTCCAGCCCAGGCAGGCAGACATGTGGGGAAACAGTCGTACTGCTCTGATTAGGTTTTTCTCCTTAACAATTTAACACTCCCGCTGCAGCTTTCGCAATCCTTCAGCGCCCGGTCCCCGATGAGACCTCTTAGTCCGCGGATCCCAACCCCGCGAGACAGGGCACCACTCACAGGGCAGAGATAGAACAGCCACTCCTCACCCACAGCACCCTCTGTGGCCGTCTTTCACACAGCACCTCACTGCCGTTTTGTTCCTCACCCGCAAAGGTTGCAGGCAAAGTCAGTGAGTTACCGCTGGGCCTGGAACTGCTGCAGTCCACGCCCGGGCCTTCTCTGGTTGCCAGATCGCTCAAGATCAAGCAGGAACCAGAAAGCTGGTCACCAGTCTAAGGGCAGCCCAGAGGGCTACATTTGTCTTCTGCCATGCCCCAGCCCTGGAGCCATATCAGGGATCTCTTTTTTCAGATAGACCGGCCCAGACCATGCAGCCTAGTCAGAATACGCATGGCCGGCATCCAGCCCGCCCATACCCTGTTTCTCAGGCAGATATCAGCCCCAGAGTTACCTACAGGGACTACGGGTACACTGGAGAATCAGAACATGTCCTTCAGGTGCCAATGCAGGGGAATTTTGGGACTGATGTTCGGGTTTATTTCAGTACCCGCCCCGGTGCCACAAAGTGCGGCCATCTTGGTCAGCGCCAGGTCACGCCCCCCTCTTCTCATGGTTTTGATGCCAGATGCTTCAAAGCAGCTACTTTAGTGTCAACTGCTCCCATGAAATCTTAAGTTCCCTGCTTAATTTTTTTTGTTGCTTTTTTCAACATATAACTCAAGTTTAAACTGAACTGTAGAAACTATCCTTTTACCTCAGGTTTGAAGAAAACTGCTGTTTATTGGTCTCAAAAGGCGATACACCAATAAATGTACTTAACCGAAAATCTCCTTACTGATCTTTTTTGAGGGTCTAGCCGACTCAAAGAATTATCACTCAAAGGAACGTAGAAGTTCCCAAGGGAATGATAGGAACCAGATTCCAACTGACTGACCCTACATGTTCAACTCGCAGCAAACTTTAGAAAAACCATCACATTTAATGCTACTCACAAGGTGATACTACAAGTTAATAAAGGAGTGTACTATAGACTTAAACTTTGGGTTATACGCAGAAGTTACTTATCTTCAGTAACAATATATCTGTAAGAAAATTTAGTAGTGATAGATTCCTTACCTTAGAATTACCCCCAGGCGTCAGACTAGATCCGGAATTTCTTTTCGTCAACAGTACCCCAGCATGTCGGCAGGAGTCGTCATGCGGCTCCGCGTGAGTCGTTGGCACCGGAATGATGTTGTTAGTGTTACTTGGACGTGCCCCCGCGTACAGACGTCAGTTCTGTACAAGACTTTCCGCGCCAGGCACGCAGAGCCATGCAAGACACTGAGCACTGGTCCCATGAAACTAGGGCCCTGATAGGGGATAACCTTAATCCTAGAAAATCGGTTCCCAGAACGGGGAGGATGGGTGGGGCGGTATGGCATCTATCACTACTAATGTTTCTTACAGATATATCGTTACCGAAGGTAAGCAACTTGTGCACCTGAAAGAAACACGTAGTGATAGATTCCTTACCTTAGAATAGATGCCCCACCAATACCAACCCCGGTGGTCGGTTTGCGAACCAAGATCACACCTGAAAGTCCTGTAGAACAGAACGGCCAAAAGAAGCCGTCTCTCTGGACTTGGCTGTCCAGGCAGTAGTGCTTGGTAAACGTGAGAAGCTAGGCCCACGTAGCTGCCTGACCGATGTTATGCAAGGGAACTCCCCGTCCCAGAGCAGTAGTGGCTGCCGTCGCCTTGGTAGAGTGGTCGCGCAACCCCACCGGAGGCTCCTTTTTAGCCAAGTAGTAACAAGCCTTTATGCACAGAACGACCCACCGAGAGATGGTCCGCTTGTGCACAGACCAACCTTTCTTGGCAGCCACTTAGCCAACAAAGAGCTTGTCATCCACCCGGAACGGTTGTGAGCGGTCCAGATAGAAAGAGCGCATGTTTTGGGTCCAGACGGTGGAGCCTCTCTTCCTCTTTTGAGGGATGCAGAGGCGGAAAGAAGGTGGGAAAAGCGATGGTCTGCCTGAAGTGAAAGGCAGTGACAACCTTTGGCAGAAAAGAAGGACGAGTCCTTAGAACAACTTTGTCCGGATGGACAGAGAGAAAAGGAGGCTTAGAAGAGCCTGGAGCTCACTCACCCTTCTGGCAGAGGTGATGGCAACCACGAAAGGAGTCTTTAGAGTGAGGAGACAGAAAGGACAATTGTGAAGTGGCTCAAAGAGAGCACACATCAGAAAAGCAAGAAGGAGATTCAAGTCCCACTGAGGCATCATAAAAGGAACAGGAGGAAACATGTGCGTGATGCCTTTCAAGAATCTGTTTACAACAGGGGACTTGAAAAGGGAAGGTTGATCTGGAAGCCATAGAAAGGCTGAAATGGCCGATTGATAGCTCTTGATAGTGCCTAGAGCAGAGCCCTGCTGGGTCAAAGAGAGAAGAAAAAGAGGAACCTCTGAAAGAGGGGCGGAAAGGGGATCCACAGCCTTTGCTGTGCACCATGTCACACACTTATTCCACCTGCAGGCACATACCGTCTTGGTGGAGGGATGCTTGGCTGCCAAGATAACATTACAGACTTCAGGAGGCAGGTCGAAAGACCTCAACTGCCGCTGCTCAATCTCCATGCAAGGTGCAGACTGAACAGGTTCAGGTGGAAGACCGTCCCCTGCTGCTGCAACAGAAGATCCTCCCGAAGAGGCAGGCAGATCGGGGGATCGATGCTCATACGGAGTAGCTTGGGATACCATACTCTTCAAGCCCAGCCCTGAGCCACAAGGATGACTTGGGCCTGGTCGTGCCTGATCTTCAGCACTCTGGGCAGAAGTGGTATAGGCGGAATGGCGTTCAACAGACCGCAACGCCACTCGCGATGAAAAGCGCTGCAGAGCGAGTGCCGCCTTGGAAATTCCAACGCGCAGAAGTGATGATATTGCGCGTTCTCTTCGGTGGCGCTTAGATCTAATCAAGGCTCTCCCCATTGCTGAAAGAGACCTTGCGCCACGTCCGAGTTCAGATGCCATTCGTGATCCATCATGCACCAGCGGCTGAGTTTGTCCGCCCTGGCGTTCAGAGAGCCTGCCAGGTGTTGAACCACCAGGGACATGCCCTGATGTTTCAGCCAAGCCCAGAGGTGCAGAGCCACTTGGCAAGGGGTCCACGACCCCACACTGCCCTGTTTGTTGCAGTACCACATGGCAGTGGTGTTTTCGGTGAAAACCTGCACTACTCTCCCCACTACAGAAGGAAAGAATGTCTTCAGTGCAAGTTGGATCGCCCGAAGCTCCAGAAGGTTGATGTGGAGCTTGGACTCCGCCGCACACCAGAGGCCTCTGATCTCTGCCTCCCCCATGTGGCCGCCCCATCCCATAAGGGACGCGTCCATCACAACTGAATATTCCGGATGGGAAAAAGAGAGGGATCTGCCATTGACCCAATCGCTATACGTGAGCCACCACTACAACTCCGAGATATGGACGTGATTGGACAGGTTGCCCTGGTGCTGTGCCCACTCAAATTTCAGGTCCCACTGCAGAACCAATCTGGCATGATCCACCATCAGGATGCAGGAGGCCAGCAGACCCAGTCTGAGCGTCATCCTGACCAAAACCCGGGACAGAGGCTGAAAGATCGGAATCTTAGCCTGAATGTCCGGTACTCGCTGCTCGGGAGGATAAACCGGAAACTGCGCAGAGTCCAGAACCGTTCCGATGAAAAGGAGCTTCTGTGAGGGAATCTGGTGCAACTTCGGCACATTGATGGAGGCACCCAGCGAATGCAGGAGGGCAGCCGCAGTCTGGAGGTAGGAGTTAACTGCCTGGGGCGAGCCCGCCTTCAACAGCCAGTCGAAATAGGGGGAAGACTGAACCCCCTAATCTGCACAGATGAACTGCAACCACAGCCATCACTTTCGTGAACACCCGAAGGACATTGGTAAGGCCAAAGGGGAGCACAGTGAACTGAAAATGCTTGTGGCCTACTATGGGCAGGCAGGACGGGAATATGGAAATAGGTGTCCTGCAAGTCCAACGCCACCATCCAGTCGTGCGGGTCTAGGGCAGACAAGCAAGCGTGAGCATCTTCAACTTCTCCTTCCGGAGCAAGCGATTGACGTCTCAAAGGTCTAAGATAGGACGCAGGCCCTTATCCTCCTTTGGAACCAGAAAATAGTGGGAATAACCACAACTTACTTCTGGTGTTGGAACGCGCTCGATGGCCCCCTTGGCCAAAAGGGCCGCAACTTCCTGCTGGAGAAGCGCCAAGTGATCCCCTGACATGCAGTCGTACTGAGGTGGCATGGCTGGAGGTGTTGTCTCGAAAGGGAGGGAGTAGCCCTTTCGGACTATTTGCGGCACCCACTTGCCCGAAGTGATGTTGCACCAGTGGTGGAGATGATGGCATATTAGTCCACCCACTGGCGTCTGATGGGCCTGAAAGGTCCGACTAGGAGGGCTTTGAAGTGGATGCTGCGGCGGTGGACTGACCCGCCCGGTGGCCCCCTGAACCGCCTCAGCGGTTCCCACGTCCGCGACCAAGATGAGGTTGTTGCTGCTGCTGTGGTGTGTGGCTCTACGAATGCTGATGGGCGCCCCTTTGGTGGCCACGAAAGGAGCGAAAAGCAGAAGGCGGAGGAGGCAGCGTGGCCCTGAAGCGCTCCAACGCTCTGCCTTATGGCCAAAAAGGTGAATGCCATCAAAGAGCATGTCCATCAGAGTGTTCTGGACATTCCCTGAGAAGTCAGTTGTCCTCAACCAGGCGTGGCCCAGTGAGTCAGCTGTGTCCAGCCCACAACGTATGGTGAATTTTGCTACTTCTCTCCTGGTCGCAATCGCCTGGGAAAGAACTACCTGGGCCACCTCCGGGCAGTTAGGCAGCACCTGCGCAACCGTGTCCCAGAGAATGGGTATAATGGCCCAAGAGGCACGCAGTGTTCACCGACTGCAGCCCTAGGCTGGCAGATGAAAACAGTTTACCAAACTGATCCAGCTTCTTGGATTCCCTAGGTGCAGTAGGGAATGCGCTCTGGGATGTAGAGGCTTGGACAACCAAGCTCTCCGGGGTGGGGTGCGGAGTAAGAAAGAGGGGGGGGGGGGGGGGGCACGTTCCTATCCACAGGAGCCCCTGTGTTTGGCCTGGACCAGGTGCCAAAAAGAAAGTCAGATAGTGCTTCATTAAAGGGCAGCAAGGGCTCCAAAGAGGTAGCTGCCGGTTAGGGCACTACTGTCAGGAGATTAGTCCGGACGGCCACCGTAAAGAGTTCGAGGTGTAGAGCCTTCCCCGCCCTACGCAACACCACTGCATAACTGGCTCCCTCCTCCACAGCCACGGTAGGAGGAGACAGCATGCCAGGGTCAGGTGAGGTGTCAATACCACTGGCCTCCCCCAAATCCTCTGCCCAGTCCTGATCATAAGCACAGTCCTGTGCTAGAAGGTCCTCAGACCCCTCCCAGCCCCCCCCTTCCTCCTAAATCTGTGGAACAGGCTCAAAATAAGGAGGAGGGACATAGTGCACAAAAGGGCCCGTCCGTATCGGCATCGGGTGATGTCGATCCGGCACAGTGTCCGGGCTGAACCTTGGGGACGACGTCGTCCCGAGGAGCGGGCGACTTCTGAAGCGGTGCCGGTGGAGGCGTCACTAGGTCAATCTGCGTCAATCGGGATCTGATCACTGAAGGACCTGCGGAGCTGGGGCGGGAGCCAGCGGAGATGGCAAAGTAGGACCCCCAGTCGGGCCCGCGGGGCCAGACGAAAGACGGGGCATGGCAGCAGGAAACTCTTGCACCTGGGCAGGCGTCGACCCGCACCAAGGGGGGGGGGGGGGGTAAACTTGGGGCGACGTCGCAGGCTCTGCCGGAGCCGCAGGGGTGGCAGTGCCTGCACCCTCAGCCGCGACGGGCTAGGGGCAGTCGAACAGCAAGGATGCTTCTTCGACTTCTTCTTGGAATGCTTAGACTTACCTGACCCCGAGTGCGTAGACTTAGATCCAGAAGAATGATGGTGACTGCTCCCAGACCAGTCCCTCGACCTTCCATGGGACCGGGACCACTAGCGGCGCGGAGCAGACTGCCGGACTTCAAGCAACTTTCGGGACCGCTCCTGCAAAGCCTTCGGCGCCATGGCCCAGCAGTCGGGGCACGACTTGGGGTCGTGGTCGCGCACCAGGCAGTACACACACGCGGTGTGGATCTGTCACCTACATCATGCGGTGACAGTCTCGACAGTTCTTGAACCCGGGCATCCCTACGACACCAGGAGTTGATCGGCTTGAAAAAAGATTAGGTAAAAGGCCTCAAAAACACTGACAAAAAGTGACTGGGGGTACTTGCTCTTCCCGGACCTGCGCTTGCTGGCGCGGAAAAAGAAAGAACTGACGTCAGCGTGAGCGGGTGTGTCTAAGAAAATATAACGTCATCCCGGCGCCAACGACGCCTGCGAAGCCACACGACGCCGCCTACCGACACACTGCTGACGAAAAAACTTTCCGGATCCAGACTGACGTCTGGGTGTAATTCTAAGGTAAGGAATCTATCACTACATGTTTATTTCAGATGAAAAGATAAATTAAAGAAATAAACCTGTGAAAGATCGAGAACGTCCAACGTTCAGGCCAACAGGATAGTCACACATAACTGGAATGCTATCTCAGTTCACGACTCAGGTAGTCAACAAATCTTGACAGTACATTTCTCTCACCTCAAATTTGGAAATACTTCAGACGCATGTAAAACAGATTAATCATGAGAAAGCAATATAAAGAAGATACTGAAGCTAATAAATTGAGTGTTTACGGAATCAAAATAGATTTTTAGAGGCAATCAATGCAAGGGTCCCAGGTTGTTGCAAATGTACTAGGCTGTTGATTTTAGTCAATTTAAAACGTTTTCTGCTCATATACATAGTTGCGCGATTTGTATATGTTACTGTGCAACATTCTCCAAATAAATGGTGGAGACCATTAGCATGGATTTACAAAACCACCACTGTGAATTTATAATGCTTGGAAGACCAATATTTATTCAAACATTGAAAGGCGTTTATTTTCTTCATTCTTACCGAAGATTTTGGACCTCCTCGTTTTTTCTTCTCTGCCTTTTCCTTCTCTTCCAGTTCAAGGTTCTCTCTTTCAATCAATGTAATTAGTGTATTACAGCGCCTTTGCAGTTCCTAGAATATAGAGAATAATATCCAAGGTCAATACGATAAAAACAATAACACATCTACGTGCCATAAAAAGGATGAAAACCTGCACCATGAGCAAACCCAAAGGACTGTGAAGTAGTACCAAATTTGAATCCATGTGAAATAGGATGGGTGTTTTCACTTACCATTGCGGTCCTTGATTTGAGAAACCAATCAAATCTGAACTGGGGAGAGTTCCGTATACACTGCCGAAGTTCATCATAGACATTTTCCTTGTCGAAGCCCAGCTTGTGCAGCATACAGATAAGAAACCGGTCCTCTTCCTCTGTATAATTTTTACCTTTGTTAGTCCCATAGGAAATTCTCAGCTGGTGGAATGGGGCTTTATATCTGCCAATCTAAAGGAGAGATTAGATTTCTATTTAAATATCCACAAAAATATAAAGATTTAGGCTACAAGTGCTATATGAAGGCCATAAAGTGTTATGATAACAACCACAAAAGTCACATCCCTAAATACACTTTGCTAAAATCCTATACTTTTGACTCACCTTCCCAAAAATCAAGCTAATAATGTAAGACATCAAAAACACTTGTACATTACTTACTAGCACAACCCCACTGCTTACCAACAAAAGTTCTGCACACATTTTGCAACATTCGAAAGATTATACATTCTAGTCCAGACAAGTTGGATTCCTCTGAATTATGCAAAGGTGATCATGATCAAATTCAAATGCTGAAAAGGTTCAACCTATGCATGGCCTCTCAAACACTTAAACAGCTCAAATATAAAAACGCAGATCTAGACTTTTCTTTTAAATAGCAAATGCATATTTTATTTCATTGCACAACTGTACTGTTTGAACTTATCCACAATTCTTTTTAACAAGGAAAAGAAAAAAAACTAATAACCTAGGTGAGTAGCATTAGGTGAATAATGGGAGCCGCTGCTAGGAGACTGCCAAGAGGTCCTAGAGAGACAATGCAGCAACCATAGGCCGCAGTTTATTTTCACAATCAAAAAAATAAGTTACTTATCATTGGTAACGCTCTGTTAGATACTTTAATGGTAGATTACTTAACTTGCGAATGTTCCCAAGCAGCAAATTGGAATCAGAAACTCATGCAACAGCGTCAGCACAACGTTAGTGGTCACGTGGGCATTTGTCATAATAGAATCACATCATTATGACATTTCCAAAATAAAGAAAACCCACCTGACGAAGTCGGACTAAAGAAAATACATTTTGGTAAAATGGTACAAATGACAGAATTGATTGCCCACGAAAAACGTAGGTTTTTCTGGCAAAGGTAAATTGCTAGTATTTTTAAATAAATACCATCACAGTAGTCTTTTCTAGGTCTACATAGACCAGTCACTGAGGAAAAGGAAGACCGTTTGTATTGGCAGCAAGTAAAAAAGCTAACATGGACTCTTATTACTCCCAAAAGCCCAATCAACAGAATGGGAAAGGTGGGCGGTGAACAATCTGTAGTAAGAGTATCCACCAGAAAGGTAACATTCTTCTGACGATCTGTTTCAACTACAAACTCCTCAGCTTATCAATCAGTACTAAAGCACTCCAAAGAGATGCACCTGATGAGTGTACTTGCACCAGGAAGTCAGAGGGCAAATGAACCCGTCCCTACAGTAGTGCCTCATGAAAGCACCCAAACATGCCCACCAAGCTTCCTGGCGAATGTTCAACATTAAAATTAAACACCCTGAGCTAGAGCTGTGGTGGCAGCTTTTGCCTGATGGAATGAGTCACAAGGCAAACATGTGGATCTATTTCGGCCTAGGTATAGCACTTATTCAGTGAACAATACTGCAAATGCTACTTACCAGTATGCATCTGTTCTTGGCATGTAGGGCTGCTGACATTCATATCTGTGCACAGATCGCCGCCTAGTGTTGGGTCCGGATGATTGCACATTGTTGTCCTGGAAGAGTCTTCGAAGTATCACGAGATAGGTGGCTCCTCCCCTGGACTACAGTGCGCATGGGCATCGCCTCCATCCCCAGATTGTTTTTAGCCATTGGCAGAGATGGAGTGAAGTATGTGAGTGATGACCATGCTATGAGCATATACATATATACATATGAATGAATACTGCAGCTGCTACAGGCGCCGGGGAGGAGGGTGGGCGATATGAATGTCAGCAGCCCTACATGCCAAGAACAGATGCATACTGGTAAGTAGCATTTGCAGTTCGAGGCATGTGGGCTGCTGAATTCATATCTGTGCATAGAATACATAGCAGTCCCTCCATTAGCGGCGGCCGCCCGTGCCAGCTGCAGCAGTCTGAAAAAGTGTTTTGAGAACAGCCTGACCAACAGCTGCCTGCTGTTTGGAATGCACGTCTACACAGTAGTGTTTAGTGAAAGTATGTGTGGTAGACCATGTGGCTGCTCTACAGATATCTTCTAAGGGAATGTTACCTAGGAAAGCCATAGAGGCCCCCAACTTCCTGGTGGAGTGGGCCCTTGGTGGGATAGTGAGAGTGCGCTTAGCTTCAGCGTAACAGATCTGAATGCATTTCACTATCCACCTAGCGATCCCAGCTTTGGAGATAGCGTTTCCCTTGTGGTGTGTGGCAAAAGCAACAAAAAGCTGCTTGGTTTTGCGAAAATCTTTCGTCCTGTCTACATAGTACATCAAGGCTCTCTTAACATCAAGGGTGTGGAGCATCCGCTCCGCCAGCGTCTCTGGGTTTTGGAAAAACACCGGCAACTCAATTGTCTGGTTTATATGGAATTGAGATACAACCTTGGGTAAGAATTTAGGGTTAGTACGAAGCACAACCCTGTTAGCATGCACCTGGAAGAAAGGTTCTTGGATGGTGAGCGCCTGCAGCTCGCTAACCCTCCGTAGCGATGTAATTGCTACTAAGAACGCAACCTTCCAAGTCAGAAACTGAAGCTCACAAGGGTGCAGTGGCTCGAAGGGAGGACCCATCAGCCTTGTAAGAACCACATTGAGGTTCCATTCTGGAGCTGGTGGGTTCCTTGGTGGAATGACTCTTTTGAGTCCTTCCAGAAAGGCCTTGATAGCAGGGACCTTAAAGAGTGACAGGTGTTGCCTATTCTGGAGGTATGCTGCCATAGCAGACAGGTGAATGCGGATGGAAGAGTACGCCAGATTGCATTGATACAGGTGGAACAGGTAACAAATGATGTTTTGAATGGAAGCATCTAGCGGGTCAATATCGTGGTTATCACAGTAGATGACAAACCTCTTCCATTTAGCCGCATAACAAGCTCTCGTAGTGGGCTTCCTTGCTCCCGAATGATGTCCATGTAATCGGGAGGAAGATTGAGGTAGCCAAACTCTAGGACTTCAGGAGCCAGATCGCCAGGTTGAGCTGTTGCGAATCTGGGTGCTGAATGTCGCCATGGCTCTGCGTCAGAAGGCTGGGAGTGAGATGAAGCCTTTGATGCGGTACCACGGAGAGTTCCAGAAACGTGGTGTACCATGGTTGGCGAGCCCACGTTGGAGCAACCAGGATGAGCGTCATCGAGTGCTGCCTGAGCTTGCGTGCCACCAGCGGTATCAGAGGTGCTGGGGGAAAAGCGTACGCAAATCTGCCTGACCAGTTCATCCACATCGCATTGCCCTGTGATTGCGGGTGTGGGAACCTGGCGGCGAAGCTTTGGCATTTTGCGTTCTCCTTTGTGGCGAACAGGTCTATCTCTGGATGACCCCACTTTTGGAAGTACGGTTGGAGTACTGATGGATGTATCTCCCACTCGTGCATTTGATGGCTGTGCCTGCTGAGCAGATCCGCCATCTGATTGTCCTTGCCCGGGAGATGCTCTGCCATGAGGAAGATGTTCCTCTGAATGGCCCACTTCCACATGCTCTGAGCCAGATGAGACAGCTGCGGAGAGTGTGTGCCTCCCTGCTTCTGAATGTAGTACATGGCCGTCATGTTGTCCGTCCGGATCAACACGACTTTGTTGCACAGATGTACTTTGAACGCCTTCAAGGCCATGAAGATTGCCATCAGTTCCAACACATGGATGTGCATCTTCCTTTGCTGTAGTGTCCAGAGTCCCTGCACCGTGTACTGGAGTACATGCGCTCCCCATCACTGGAGAGAGGCGTCCGTTGTCAGGATAATCTGTGGCACAGGCTCTTGGAATGGTCGGCCTTTGCAAAGGTTTTGTGGATTCCACCAATGCAGAGAGTTGTATGCCCGACCGCTCACCAACACTAGGTCTGTCAGTTGCCCATGAGCCTGAGTTCACTGATGTGCAAGGCACTCCTGAAGCGGCGCATATGTAGTCTCGCGTGCGGGACAAGGGAGATGCAGGAGGCCATCATGCCTATCAACTGCATGAACACCTTCGCTGGAAGCGAGTGCTGAGGTCTGAACCGCTGGATCAGCGCCTGGATACTGGCGATTCTCACTGAATTTGGCTGCGCAGTGGCTGCCAGAGTGTTGATTGTCGCGCCCAGATACTGTCGCACGTGGTCGGGCTGGAGATGGGACTTTGGGTAGTTCAGAGAGAATCCCAGATCGTGCAGGAGATGAATGGTGCGTGACACATGGTCGACGCACTGTCGTTCTGTCTTTGCCTGAATGAGCCAGTCGTCCAGGTAGGGGTAGACGTGGACGTTCTGGCGACGGAGATGCGCCGCCACAGTAGCTAGGCACTTTGTAAATACCCTTGGCGCCGTGGTGACCCCGAACGGCAGAACCCTGAACTGGTAATGCTGGTCTAGAATCGTGAATCTGAGATACTTCCTGTGGGAAGGATGCAGGGGGATATGAAAATATGCATCTTTCAGATCCAGCGTAGCCAGGAAGTCCCCCTGCTGAAGCAGGGGAAGCACTTGCTGTAACGTGAGCATATGGAAGTGCTCCGAGATAATGTACCAGTTTAGGGGCCTGAGGTCCAGGATGGGCCTGAGGGATCCGTCCTTTTTGGGGATCAGAAAATACAGGGAGTAAACCCCTGTTCCCCGCTCTTGCAATGGAACGAGCTCTATCGCCCCTTTTTGCAGCATGACTAGAACTTCTTGCTGCAACAAGGTCAAGTGCTCGCCGGACATAGGACGGCTCCTTGGGGGTATGTTTGGTGGAATGGAAGTAAGTTCCAGACAGTAACCGTACTGGATAAGAGACTTGACCCACCTGTCCGTGGTGATGGATTTCCACGCTGGCAGGAACTGCTGGAGTCTCCCCCCGACCGGTGTTGTATGGTCGGGGGGCAGTGACAAGACGTCACTGCTTGTTGGCGGTGGTGGACCTGGAGCTGTTGTTTCCACGTCCCCTGCCCTTGACGTTATTGCCTCTGTAACCACCTCTACCCTTGTTGTTGTACGAGGTTTGGGTGTTACTTTTGTAATACTGTGTGGACTGCGATGCCTGACCCCTTGAGGTGCCTCTGGAAGTGGAGCGGCGAAAGGAACCACTCCGAAACTGCTGACTTTGTGGGGCCCCCATAGACTTGGCAGTTTCCGTATCTTTTTTCATTTTTTCCAGTGTCGCATCCACCTCAGGGCCAAACAGGTGGTCAGGATTAACTGTTTGATTCAGTATTGTAGTTTGGATGTCGGGTTTGAATCCTGAAATCCTAAGCCAGGCATGCCGTCTAAGCAACACACTGGTATTGATCGCCCTGGAGGCTGTTTCTGCCACATCCAGTGCACATTTTATGGATGCATTCGTAATGAGCTTTCCTTCCTGAATCAGCATTTCTCCTGCCTCCTTGTACTGGTCAGGCAAGTGTTGCAGTATTGATTCTAAGGTGTCATAATGAGCCCTATCATAGCGTGCAAGTAGGGCTTGTGTGTTAGATATTCTCCAAATATTAGCTGCCAGTGCAGCAATCCGTTTGCCTGAGGCCTCAAAGATCTTGGACTCTTTGTCTGGGGGAGGAGCGTCACCAGTGGTCTGCGAGTTCGCCCTCTTCCGAGCGTTGGAAACAACCAACGAGTCCAATGGCAAGTGTCCCTTGATATATGTTGGATCCGAGGGCGCTGCCTTATATTTCCTGTCAATGCGAGGGTTGACTACACGCGCCCGGGTGGGCTCCTTGAAGACCTCGGTTGCGTGTTTAAGCACCCCTTTAAGCATCGGCAGTGTCTTGACCGACTTTTCAGCTACTGAGAAAGTGTCAAATAAGAAGTCCACATCCACGGGGTCCGAGTGCAGCTCGACGTCGTGGTTAGCCGCAGCTCTCTCGATCAGAGCGTTGAAGGCCGCCGAGTCCTCCGTCGGTGACGTTTTGGCCGCAAAAAGGTGCGCGTCCTGGCCCGACTGCGGGTCCTCTGGGTCGCCTCCGGCCGACCAAGGTTCGTGCTCCTCCTCCGGATCCGAGTACGCCGGATAGGTGTACTCGGCGTCTTCCTCGTCCGCATCGCCTGCGGCGGAATGCGTTGGCGAGTGTCCCCGGTCTTGTGGAGACATAGGTTCTACCAGAGCCGAAGATTCCGCAGAGTCCCTTTTATTTTTGAGAGGGATCCGAAAATGTTCCAACACCGGCTCCGTAGTGATTTTCCTCTTGAGGAGAGACAGTTTCCCGGTGTTGGCGTCAATGATTACCTCACAACGTTCCTCTTCAGCAAGCGGCTGGAGCCGAAGCTTCAACACCACCAAGGCAGCTTTCGGTGTCAATACCTCCTTTGAGGGTCCGCCCTGTTTCGGCGCGAAGGCCTTCGGCGCCGACTTGGGTGGCAGGGTAAAACGGATAGGCGTTTGCTCCTTCGCAGGCTTCGGCGTGAGCTTAGGCGCTACCGTGTCCTGAGCGGGAACCATACTGTCCTTCCGTATCCGCTGCAGGGATTCCGCTACCTTCTTCGTTAAGGCCGGAGAGGGCTTGACCGGCTCGAGCGATCTCTCCGCGTCGAGAGCCGGATCGACGGCAGGCACCTTCTTCGGGGCCGACGCCCCACGCGCCTTGTCCCCAATGGCCCTATGCGCGTCGTCGCCCTGACGCTTCTTTGGAGCCGTCTTCGGGTCCACGACCCCTTTCGGCGCCGACGCAGCCGCGTCGGTCGACTTCGTCTTCGGCGCTGACCCCGAGGGTTTCGGGTCGGCCATCTTGGCGTGGCTCTTCAAGTCGGCCATCTTGAATTTTTGGGAAGTTGACGCCTCCAGAACCTTCTGCACCAGCGTAACTTTCACTTTCGGTTTCGCATCCGAGGGTGCGTGACCAGACGGCTTCACTTTCGTTTTCTTCAACGGGAGTGGCGTCTCATAAATGTCCGTGACCGGGCCCGGAGGCGGGGACGTAGGACTCATAAGTAGATCTTGGGTAAGGCCCGAAGGCGATCCCTCGACCTGGGCCGTATGAAGGGGATTGACCCCTGAGTCTGGTTGGGGATGCTCCTCCTCCGAGCTATCCCCTACAGTGGCAAAAGCCCGATCGTCGTCCCCTACCTCGTCGGCGACTTCGTCAAAGTCCTCATCACCCGCGTCGTAGGTCTCCCCTTCGGACGCGGGACTAGATTCCGAACCTTGTACGTCGTCTTCGCCTTCAACAGATTCTAGGAATATGTCGTCTGGTGGGGGCGCCGCAGTAGCCGATAACTTAGCCTGGAGCCTATTGGCCCGACGAATCTTCAGAGTCTTCTTGCACCGGAATTTCGAACACGCCATGCAGCTGTCTTCGTTATGGTCCGGTGACAAGCATGTATTGCACACGGGGTGCACGTTGAGGTGTGAATATTTGGAGTTACACACCGGGCACTTCTTAAACGGTGTTCACTCCATAGCAGAAGTGTAGTGTAGGCCCGTCCGCGCCGAAAGCACGCGGAAGGGCAGCAAGAGTTCGGAGCTGAGTCAGACAAGAAACCCGAACGCAACTATACCGACGCCCAGCCTAAAGACCTTTTGGTCTCGAGTAAAAGTTCAACAACTATCGGTTCCGACAGAGGAAACCGAAACACATCCGAACCCAATGGCGGAAAAAAACAATCTGGGGATGGAGGCGATGCCCATGCGCACTGTAGTCCAGGTGAGGAGCCACCTATCTCGTGATACTTCGAAGACTCTTCCAGGACAACAATGTGCAATCATCCGGACCCAACACTAGGCGGCGATCTATGCACAGATATGAATTCAGCAGCCCACATGCCTCGAACACTGCAATAAGGTCAGTTTAGGGACAGCCTTTCCTCACATCAGTGAACACAACAAATATTTGATAGTCAACACTATTTCTTTCTCCTAGAGATATAGAAACTAAGGGCATGCTGCTGCTCTGACCTGAACAGCCTCTCCTTAGATGGATGGGAGGAGAAAATAATACAGGAAGCATGGTGGATTGCCCAATGTGAAAAAGCAACACATTATGTAGAATAAACTCACAAGTTTAAAGAGTCAGCTTGTCATTGAAAAAGGTAGTATGCAAAGGTTTAAGTAACAGCTGATGTGATGTCCAAACATGACGGCAATGAGAAAACATTTAATGTCAAATGTCTCGGAGTAGAACTGTGGAGGAGCTTGAAGGGAGCATACATCAAAAAGATATACAAAATTAAGGTCACAATGGGGGCAAAATGAAAATGCTACTTACCAGTATGCATCTGTTCTTGGCATGTAGGGCTGCTAACATTCACATCTAGTGCATAGATCGCCGCCTAGTGTTGGGTCCGGATGATTGCACATTGTTGTCCTGGAAGAGTCTTTGAAGTATCACGAGATAGGTGGCTCCTCCCCTGGACTACAGTGCGCATGGGCATCGACTCCATCCCCAGATTGTTTTTAGCCATTGTGTCAGAGATGGAGTGAAATAGTGTAAATGATGTCCATGCTAATGATTGAATGCAATAATGCTCTGCAGCCGCTACTGGCGCCGGGGAGGCGGGCGATGTGAATGTTAGCAGCCCTACATGCCAAGAACAGATGCATACTGGTAAGTAGCATATTCAGTTCGAGGCATGTGGGCTGCTAAATTCACATCTAGTGCATAGAATACATAGCAGTCCCTCCATTAACGGCGGCCGCCCGTGCCAGCTGCAGAAGTTTGAAAAAGAGTTCTAAGAACAGCCTGTCCTACAGCTGCCTGCTGCTTGGAATGTACATCTACACAATAATGTTTAGTAAACGTATGTGGTGTAATCCATGTGGCTGCTCTACAAATATCTTCCAAAGGGATATTACCCAGGAAAGCCATGGAGGCCCCCAACTTCCGCGTTGAGTGGGCCCTGGGGGGAACCGTCAAAGTGCGCTTAGCCTTGTGGTAGCAAATCTGTATACACTTAACGATCCACCTGGCAATTCCAGCCTTGGAAATGGGGTTGCCTTTGTGCTGAGCTGAGAAGGCAACAAACAATTGTTGTGTTTTCCTAAAGTCTTTGGTCCTGTCAATGTAGTACATCAACGCTCGTTTGACATCAAGCGTGTGAAGCATTCTTTCAGCCACAGTCTGAGGGTTCTGAAAGAATGTGGGCAGTTCAATGGTCTGATTGACATGAAACTGTGACACCACTTTAGGGAGAAACTTAGGATTAGTGCGCAGCACCACCCTATTAGGATGAACCTGAATGAATGGCTCTTGTATTGTGAGCGCCTGTAGCTCACTAACACGCCGTAGAGACGTGATGGCAATGAGAAAGGCGACTTTCCATGTCAGGAACTGAATCTCACAGGAATGTAGGGGCTCAAACGGCGGTCCCATCAATCTGGTGAGGACCACGTTGAGGTTCCACACAGGAGCCGGTGGGGACCTGGGGGGAATAACCCGCTTCAGCCCCTCAAGGAAAGCCTTAATGGCAGGCACCCTGAAAACAGAGAGGTGCTGCCTGTTTTGGAGATAGGCCGCTATGGCGGATAAGTGTATCCGAATGGAAGCATACGCCAAATTGCATTTGTAAAGATGCAACAAATAGCAAATAATATCAGGAATGGATGCATCCAGCGGGTTGATATGATGTTCTGTACAGTAAACGACAAACCGCTTCCATTTAGCTGCATAGCAATCTCTGGTAGTGGGCTTTCTTGCTTCTCGGATAATGTCCATGCATTCCGGGGGCAAACCAAGATAGCCAAACTCTAGGACTTCAGGAGCCAGATCGCCAGGTTGAGCTGTTGCGGATCTGGATGCTGAATGTCGCCATGGTTCTGCGTCAAGAGCCTGGGCGTTAGGCGCAGTCTTCAATGCGGTACCACGGAGTGCTCCAGAAACGTGGTGTACCACGGCTGGCGCGCCCACGTTGGAGCAACCAGGACGAGCGTCATCGAGTGCTGCTTCAGCTTTCTTGCCACCAGCGGTATGAGAGGGGCTGGGGGAAAAGCGTACGCAAATCTGCCTGACCAGTTCATCCATATCGCATTGCCCTGCGACTGCGGGTGTGGGAACCTGGCGGCGAAGCTTTGGCATTTTGCGTTCTCCTTTGTCGCGAACAGGTCTATCTCTGGATGACCCCACTCTTCGAAGTACGGGTGGAGTACTGATGGATGTAACTCCCACTCGTGCAGTTGGTGGCTGTGCCTGCTGAGCAGATCCGCCATCTGATTGTCCTTGCCCGGGAGGTGCTCCGCCATGAGGAAGATGTTCCTCTGAATGGCCCACTTCCACATGCTCTGAGCCAGATGAGACAGCTGCGGAGAGTGTGTTCCTCCCTGTTTCTGGATATAGTACATTGCAGTTATGTTGTCCGTCCGGATCAACACGACCTTGTTGCACAGATGCACCTTGAAGGACTTCAGTGCCATGAAGATTGCCATCAGTTCCAAGTAGTTGATGCGCATCCTCCTCTGTTGTGCCGACCACAGTCCCTGCACCGTGTAATGGAGCACATGCGCTCCCCACCCCAGCAGAGACGCGTCCGTCGTCAGGATAATCTGTGGTACAGGCTCTTGGAACGGTCGGCCCTTGCAAAGGTTGTGTGGAGTCCACCAATGCAGAGAGTTGTATGCCCGACCGGTGACCAACACTAGGTCTTTCAACTGTCCTTGAGCCTGAGTCCACTGGTGCGCCAAGCACTCCTGGAGAGGACGCATGTGCAACCTCGCGTGCGGGACAATGAAGATGCAGGAGGCCATCATGCCTATCAACTGCAGAAACACTCTCGCCGGAAGCGAGTGTCGTGGTCTGAACCTCTGAATCAGTGACTGGATGCTGTTGATCCTCACTGGATTCGGCTGAGCTGTAGCAGTCTGAGTATTGATCGTCGCGCCCAAGTACTGCCGCACAAGGGCTGGCTGAAGGTGCGACTTTGGATAATTGAGCGAGAACCCCAGACTGTGAAGGTGAATAGTGCTGGACATATCTGCGGCGCACTGCTGAGCCGACTTGGCCTGAATCAGCCAGTCGTCCAGATATGGGTAGACATGTATGTTCTGTCTCCTGAGATGCGCCGCCACGGTCGCCAGACACTTCGTGAACACCCTGGGGGCAGTGGTCACTCCGAAGGGCAGTACTTTGAACTGGTAATGCCTGTTTTGAATGGTGAACCTGAGGTATTTTTTGTGGGATGGATGGAGTGGTATGTGAAAGTAAGCGTCCTTGAGATCCAAGGTCGCGAGGAAGTCTCCCTGTTCTAACAGTGGAAGGACCTGCTGCAGTGTCAACATGTGGAAGTGTTCTGAAAGAATGTACATGTTGAGCGGGCGTAGGTCGAGGATGGGCCTGAGCGAACCGTCCTTCTTTGGTACCAAGAAGTACAGGGAATAGACCCCTGTGCCTTGTTCTTCTTCCGGCACGAGCTCTATAGCGCCTTTTTGCAGCATAACAAGAACCTCCTGCTGCAATAAGTGCAAGTGCTCTGCCGACATAGGACGGTGTCTTGGGGGAATATTGGGAGGAGGTGATGTGAGCTCCAGACAATAACCGAATTGGATAAGTTGCCGCACCCACCTGTCTGTGGTGATGGACTTCCAGACGGGCAGGAACTGCTGGAGTCTCCCCCCGACAGGTGTCAGATGGTCGGGGGGCAGTGACAGGGAGTCACTGTTTGTTAGCGGCAGAGGAACGGCCGCTGTTGTTGCCTCTGCCTCTGCCCTTGGAGTTGTTTCCTCTGTAACCACCTCTCTTTTGCGGTGAGTACGAGGATTGTGCACCACCCCTGGTAAATTGCGTCTGCTGTGCCAAGTGTCCTCTGGCAACACCCCGATTGCCTGAGCGACGAAAAGTGCTGCTCCGAAATGGCTGAGACTGAAGCGCACCCATGGATTTCGCCGTCTCAGTATCCTTCTTAATCTTCTCAAGAGTGGAGTCCACCTCTGGTCCAAACAGACTGTCCGGATTGACAGGCTGGTTAAGGATAGTTGTTTGTATGTCAGGCTTGAAACCAGAGATGCGGAGCCAGGCCTGGCGTCTCAGCATCACACTAGTGTTGATGAACCTTGCCGCGGTATCAGCAACGTCCAGTGCACACTTAATAGCAGCGTTGGAGATGAGCTTGCCCTCCTGGATGAGCATCTCCGCGCCCTCTTTGAACTCATCAGGGAGGTGTTGCAGAAGCTGCTCTAATGTGTCGTAGTGTGCCCTGTCGTATCTGGCCAACAGGGCCTGTGTGTTGGAGATGCGCCATATGTTGGCTGCCTGCGCTGCCACCCTTTTCCCCGATGCCTCTAGCACTTTAGACTCTTTGTCTGGGGGAGGAGCTTCACCCGTCGTCTGAGAGTTCGCCCTCTTGCGAGCATTGGAGACCACCAAAGAGTCCAGAGGCAACTGGCCCCGAATGAAAGCAGCGTCCCCAGGTGCCGGCCTGTACTTCTCAATCCTAGGGTTCACCACTCGTGCCCTAGTAGTGTCCTTGAAAATGTCAGTGGCATGTTTCAGCATACCCTTAAGCATAGGGAGAATCTTGACAGACTTTTCGGCAGTAGAGAAAGTGTCGAACAGGAAGTCCACCTCTACTGGGTCTGCATGCATAGGTACACTGTGATTAGCAGCAGCCCTTTCAATCAGGGCATTGAACGCCGTTGAATCCTCTGTGGGAGAAGTCTTAGGCCCATAGGCTTGCGGGTCAGGGATATTCTAGTCGTCCCCCTGATCCCCAGATGGCCCCCAGGAGTCTCGCAGTTCATCAGGGTCATTGCCTTCAGGAAAGGTATACTGTTCCTCCTGCTCACCCTCTGCAACATCTGAACCAGTGGGTGAAGGCTCCGGGCTCGCGACTGGTTGGTAAAGAGGCTCCACCAGTTGAGGAGACCCTGAGAGCGGCTTCTTCTTCTTTAATGGGATCACAAACGGCTCCAGAGGCTGAGAAGTGATCTTCCTCTTCTTGAGCGTCAACCTCCCCGTGCCGGCATCGATGTAATGCTCCGACTCGTCATCCGAGGGAGCCCGTCGACCCGAATCGTCACTCAGTTGAGTGTGCCCGCCTTCCATCGAGTCCGCGGGCACCGACCTGGGCGCGAAAGCCTTAGGCACCACCTTCGGAGGCAGGGTGAAGTGAATCGGCATCGAGGCCTGCTTCTTCGACACCACCGGAGTAGATTCAGAGGGGGCTCCCGGGGTCGACACCGACTCCCTACTACGAATCCGCTTGAGGGAGTCCTGCACCTGCTTCGTAAAGGAAGCGGACGGCTTCGTCGATCCGACTGACGCCCTCGATCCGCCCCCCGGCGAAGACTGGAGCGCAGTCGACACCTTCTTGGGCTTGGGAGTTGTCAAACCGTCCCCAGCGCCACCCGAGGTCTTCGGGTCGGCCATCGACTTCTTCGGCACTGGGGCCTCCAACGTCGCCGACGCGGCCCGCTTGACAGTAGTCGGCACCGAGGCCCTTCCTGAGCCCGAGGGCACAGACACCTTAGGGCCCTTAGCCGCATCCACAGTCTTTCGCGGCTTGGAGGCGTGCGAAGACGACGGTGTCGATGACGTAGCTGACGTCTTCGAAGACGACGGCGCCGATGACGCAGCCGCCGTCTCTTGTGTCGATGAAGCATCGTCCCCCTTGGGCGTGACCGGTCCGGAAGGTTTCACTTTCGGTTTCGGTTTCTTCGATGGAGGCTCCGTAGAGGTGTCCACCACTTTCGGTTTCAGTTTCGGTAACAACGGTCCCGTAGCCGGGCCGACAGGCGGGGCGGAGGGACGAGGCATATGGTCGTGGGTAAGGCCTTGAGGCGATCCCGTGACCGGAGCCGGAATAAAAGTCTTTTCGGGGCATAGCTCATCCTCCGAGCTATCTTCCACGGCCCCAAACGGTTCTTCGTCATCCCCTACCTCCTCGATGTTTTCTCCGAGGACGTGGTACCCGACTTCCTTTCCGTAGTCGGCCTCGACCTCCGCCGATGCCGGCGAAATCTGCAGATTAAGCTCCTGCTCCTCTGCATCAGGGTCTCCAAAGATGTCCTCTGGCGCCGGAGCCGATCGGTGGGCCTCAAGACGTGCCACGCGCCGAGACTTGATAGTCTTCTTCGATCGGAATCGGGAACAGGCCATACAGTTGGCCTCGTCGTGGTCCGGCGAAAGACACTTGTTGCACACGGGGTGCACGTCGATGTGTGGGTACTTGGAACCACACACGGGGCAGAACTTGAACGGACTCCGTTCCATCGCAGTATCGTCGGGGTCTTGCTGCGTCGACAGGGCCTCGATGATCGAAGAGTCACCGACTCCACGAAAACCCACTTGAAGAGTAGGAATGAACACGAGACCGAACAATACCGACGAGTGACTAAAAGCCTTTTGGCCTAAAAACTTTTATATCGATTCCGAACAGGAGGCGTCGAAATCACATCCGAACCCAATGGCGGAAAAAAACAATCTGGGGATGGAGTCGATGCCCATGCGCACTGTAGTCCAGGGGAGGAGCCACCTATCTTGTGATACTTCAAAGACTCTTCCAGGACAACAATGTGCAATCATCCGGACCCAACACTAGGCGGCGATCTATGCACTAGATGTGAATTTAGCAGCCCACATGCCTCGAACTAAAAGATCCTGAAGGAAACATCCAGGAGTCCAAGGGTTTAGCAGAGGCTAAATTAGGCAAGTACTAACAGCTCTCTTTGTGGTAGTGTGAGCGAGCAGTTAGGCTTATCCAGAGGGTGTTAAATATTTACTGTATTCACTCAATCAAGCCGGATGGCACACACTCAGATAGGATCCAGACAAAATGGGGAAGTATAAAAAAAAAGTATGCTTATATTTTATTTTTAGAACCAAGCAGGACTTGGTATAGGTAGGTAAAACTTACCATTTCTGTGTAAAGGTTTACAATTGAAAGTATCGGGAATGAATTTGCAATTGTTACAGGTTGGTATGTTCCAAAAAGCAGGTTAAATTGCACCATAATTACTTTAACAAAACTTTTTGATTACTTTAAAAAAACATGGACTTCAGGGGTGGTATGCTTAGATACCAAACTGAGACATCTCACAATACAAGGCAAGTAAGACTTATTAATTTAAGTTATAGAGGCTTTCCTCCGTACAAAACAGTTCAGGTTGAGGCTGCAGACGTCGTCTTGGTGCTTGAGGGAGGTGTTGGGGCCCCTTGAACTTAGGCCGTGGGTGTCTGGTACAGAGTGGTGAAGAATGAATATGCTACTTATCAGTATGCATCTGTTCTTGGCATGTAGGGCTGCTAACATTCATATCTTAGCATTAGATCGCCGCCTAGTGTTGGGTCCGGATGATCGCACATTGTTGTCCTGGAAGAGTCTTCGAAGTATCCTGAGATAGGTGGCTCCTCCCCTGGACTACAGTGCGCATGGGCATCGGCTCCATCCTCAGATTGTTTTTCGCCATTGTGGCAGAGGATAGAGTGAAAAGTATAAAGGATGTCCATGCTAATGATTGAATACAATAGTATATCTGCAGCTGCGACAGGCACCGGGGAGGAGGGTGGGCGATATGAATGTTAGCAGCCCTACATGCCAAGAACAGATGCATACTGGTAAGTAGCATATTCAGTTCGAGGCATGTGGGCTGCTAAATTCATATCTTAGCATAGAATACATAGCAGTCCCTCCATCAGCGGCGGTTGCCCGTGCCAGCTGCAGAAACCTGAAAAAGTGTCTTGAGAACAGCCTGTCCTACAGCTGCTTGCTGTTTGGAATGTACATCAACACAGTAGTGTTTTGTAAAGGTATGTGGTGTAGTCCACGTGGCTGCTCTGCAAATGTCCTCTAGAGGAATGTTTCCTAGGAAAGCCATGGATGCCCCCAATTTGCGTGTGGAGTGCGCCTTTGGGGGTATTGTTAAAGTGCGCTTGGCTTTTTGATAACAGATTTGAATGCACTTAACAATCCATCTGGCTATTCCTGCTTTGGAAATGGGGTTGCCTTTGTGTTGTGGTGAGAAGGCAACAAAGAGTTGTTTTGTTTTCCTAAAGTGTTGTGTCCTGTCTATGTAGTACATCAACGCCCGCCGTACGTCTAACGTATGGAGCATTCTTTCCGCCACTGTTTGTGGGTTCTGGAAGAATGCCGGCAAGTCGATAGTTTGGTTGAGATGAAAATGTGACACCACCTTTGGAAGGAATTTGGGGTTAGTACGTAGCACTTCCCTATTTGGATGAATCTGAATGAATGGCTCTTGGATTGTGAGCGCTTGTAGCTCACTAACACGCCTTAGTGGCGTAATAGCAATTAGGAAAGCTACTTTCCACGTTAAGAATTGCAGTTCACACGAGTGCAGTGGCTCAAATGGTGGTCCCATCAGTCTGGTGAGGACCACATTGAGGTTCCACACCGGAGCTGGCGGTGTTCTTGGGGGAATGACTCGTTTCAGACCTTCAAGAAACGCTTTAATGGCAGGCACCCTGAAGACCGAGAGATGCTGCCTGTTTTGAAGGTAAGCTGCGATGGCGGATAGATGTATCCGAATAGAAGTGAACGCTAGTTTGCACTTGTAAAGGTGTAACAGATAGCAAATAATGTTAGGGATAGATGCATCTAGCGGGTTTATGTCAGTGTCTGCACAGTAAATGACAAAACGCTTCCATTTTGCGGCATAGCATGCTCTGGTTGACGGTTTCCTCGCCTCCTTGATGATGTTCATGCATTCAGGAGGTAGGTTGAGGTATCCAAACTCTAAGACTTCAGGAGCCAGATCGCTAGGTTGAGCTGGTGCGGATCTGGATGCTGAATTTCTCCATGGTTCTGCGTCAAAAGTCTGGGCGTGAGGCGCAGTCTTTGATGCGGTACCACAGAGATCGAGGAACGTGGTGTACCAGGCCTGGCGCGCCCACGTTGGAGCAACTAGGATTAGTGTCATCGAGTGTTGCCTTAGTTTTCTCGCCACCAGTGGTATCAGAGGTGTCGGGGGAAAAGCGTACGCAAATTTGCCTGACCAGTTCATCCATATCGCATTGCCCTGTGATTGCGGGTGTGGGAATCTGGCGGCGAAGCTTTGGCATTTTGCGTTCTCCCTTGTGGCGAACAGGTCTATTTCTGGATGACCCCACTTTTGGAAGTACGGCTGGAGTACTGATGGATGTATCTCCCACTCGTGCATTTGATGGCTGTATCTGCTGAGCAGATCCGCCATCTGATTGTCCTTCCCTGGGAGGTGTTCTGCCATGAGGAAGATGTTCCTCTGAATGGCCCACTTCCACATGCTCTGAGCCAGATGAGACAGCTGCGGTGAGTGGGTTCCCCCCTGCTTTTGGATGTAGTACATCGCGGTCATGTTGTCCGTCCGGACTAACACCACTTTGTTGCACAGATGTACAATGAAGGACTTGAGCGCCATGAAGATCGTGTAAGTGAGCAGATGAGCTCCCCATCCCTGGAGAGATGCGTCCGTCGTCAGGATAACCTGTGGCACTGGCTCCTGGAACAGTCAGCCCTTGCAAAGGTTGTGTGGAGTCCACCAATGCAGAGAGTTGTATGCCCGACTGGTAACCAACACTAGGTCTGTTAATTGTCCCTGAGCCTGTGTCCACTGATTTGCTAAGCACTCCTGGAGCGGGCGCATATGCAACCGTGCGTGAGGGACTATGAAGATGCAGGAGGCCATCATGCCTATCAACTGCATGAACACTCGTGCTGGAAGTGAGTGTTTCGGTCTGAACTTTTGGATTAGAGACTGCATGCTGTCTATCCTGACCTGGTTTGGTTGCGCCTTGGCCGTCAGGGTATTGATTGTCGCACCCAGAAACTGTCGGACATGTGCCGGCTGAAGGTGTGACTTTGGGTAATTCAACGAGAAACCCAGGTCGTGAAGGAGGTGAATGGTAGTCGACATGTCCGCGGCGCACTGTTGTGCCGACCTGGCTTGAACGAGCCAGTCGTCGAGGTAGGGGTAGACATGGATGTTCTGCCTCCTGAGGTGCGCTGCCACTGTCGCCAGGCACTTGGTAAACACCCTTGGGGCTGTGGTGACTCCGAAGGGTAGGACTTTGAACTGATAATGCGTGCCTTGGATAGTGAACCTGAGGTACTTTCTGTGGGACGGGTGTAGGGGAATGTGGAAATAAGCATCCTTGAGGTCTAAGGTTGCTAGGAAGTCTCCTTTGTTTAACATGGGAAGAATCTGTTGCAGTGTAAGCATATGGAAATGCTCTGACAGTATATACAGATTGAGGGGACGGAGATCCAGAATTGGTCTGAGCGATCCGTCCTTCTTTGGAATGAGGAAGTACAGGGAATATACCCCTGTGCCTTCCTCCCCCACTGGCACGAGCTCGATTGCTCCTTTTTGCAGCATCACCACCACTTCCTGCTGCAATAAGTGCAAGTGCTCTGCGGACATAGGTCTTTGCCTTGGTGGAATGTTGGGTGGAGTGGATTTTAACTCTAGACAATAACCGTACTGGATAAGTTGTCGCACCCACCTGTCTGTGGTGATGTTGATCCAGACGGGCAGGAACTGCTGTAGTCTCCCCCCGACAGGTGTTAAGTGGTCGGGGGGCAGTGACAGTGAGTCACTGATTGCTTGGGGCAGAGGAGCGTGTATTGTTGTTCCCTCTGCCGCGTCCTTTGTTGCTGTTTCCCCTGTAGCCCCTCTTGCTCTGTTTGGGGTACGAGGATTGTGCTCCACCCCTAGGGAACTGTGACTGCTGACCCATCTGTCCTCTGGTGACTCCACGGGCACCTGAGCGACGAAAATTATTGCCACGAAACTGCTGTGATTGTAGGGCCCCCATAGATTTAGCAGTTTCGGTGTCTTTTTTAATTTTTTCTAGGGTGGTGTCAACATCTGGACCAAACAGTCTATCAGGATTGACTGGTTGATTAAGTATGGTTGTTTGGATGTCAGGTTTAAACCCCGATATGCGGAGCCACGCCTGTCGTCTCAGCATGACACTGGTGTTAATAGCCCTAGCGGCTGTGTCCGCGGCATCAAGTGCACACTTTATGGCCGCATTGGAGATCAGTTGTCCTTCCTGTATAACCATTTTGGTGCCCTCTTGAAACTGCGGAGGCAGGTGTTGCACAATTTGCTCTAGTGTGTCGTAATGTGATCTATCATAACGTGCCAGTAGTGCCTGTGTATTTGCAATACGCCAGAGATTGGCAGCTTGCGCAGCCACTCTTTTGCCTCCTGCCTCTAGCACTTTGGACTCCTTATCCGGGGGAGGAGCTTCACCCGTTGTTTGGGAGTTGGCCCTTTTACGGGCATTTGCGACCACCAGGGAGTCAAGCGGCAACTGTCCCCGAATGTATGCAGGGTCTGCAGGCGCTGGTCTGTACTTTTTTTCAATACGTGGATTGACCACCCTCGCCCTGGTAGGCTCTTTAAAGATGTCCGCAGCATGCTTGAGGACCCCTTTGAGCATAGGCAGTGTCTTCACAGTTCTTTCCGAGACTGAAAAGGTGTCGAATAGAAAGTCTTCTTCAACTGGGTCAGCATGCATGTCCACATCATGATTAGCAGCTGCCCTCTCAATGAGTGCATGGAAACCTGCAGAATCCTCTGTCGGGGATGCACGTGTACTGAAAGCCTGTGGGTCTTGTCCCACATTTTGGGTGCCTTGGTCCCCAATGTCATCATATGAATCCTGTTGTGCGCCTGGTTCATTGACCGGGAAAGTGTATTGGTCATCTTCATCGTAGCCCTCACTTTCAGAGTGGTCTGGAGACGGTGTTGGGCTCCTTCTTGGAGTGGGCTGGATAGGTTCCATGAGGCCTGAGGCGTCCTGAGGAAACTTTTTCTTCTTCAGGGGGATGACATAGGATTCCACCGGCTGCGAAGTGATCTTCCTTTTGTAAAGGGTTAGTCTGCCCGTTTCTGCATCTATGAAGCACTCCGAATCCTCTTCTGAGTCAAGTATTGGACCTGAAAGTGCCCCTGCCGTAGAAGATTCCGACTTCTTTGGCGTCGATTTTGATGAAAAGGCCTTCGGCGCCACTTTTGGCGGCAGAAGGAAGAGGAGTTTACTTGCAGGCTTGACCGGGACGTCTGTCGCCTTCTGCGGCGATGGCGCCGGCGCCGACGAAGCAGAGGCCTTCTCCCTAATTCTTTGTAGTGAAGAAGCAATGAGAGAGGCGTCGGAGACAGTGGTTTTTGGCACCGACGAGGTGGCTATGCCCTCGGATCCGACGTTCTGCTGGTATTTTTGAGGGTTGGTCGATGATGCCACGTCCGCCGACCCCGAGTCCTTGGACCGGTGCGCAGATGTCCCAGTCGGAGCCGGAGCTGTGTCGCTGGCTTTGGCGTGTTTTGCCGGCGCCGCCGCGCTTGTCTTGTGCGTGCCACCCTTTTTAAAGGATCTCTCCTCCGGCGCCGATTTCGACCCCGTGGAATCGCCAGATTTCTTCGACTTCTGTGGACCGGAGGTCGACGGAGTCGATGAGGCTGCAGGCTTATTCGTTTTTGTTGTTACGATCGCCATCTTAGGGACGCCTGAGTCCTTAAGTTTCGGTTTCGGGTCGGCCATTTTAGGTGTTGTCGATACCGTTGCTTTCGGTTTCGATACTTTCGGCGCAGCAAGTATGTCCGTGGCCGGGCCCGAAGGCGGGGCCGTGGCTTGCGCTACGGGGTCTTGGGGAAGGCCGACAGGCGATCCCATGACCCGTTCTTTATGTCCGTAAACTTCGGGGCATAGCTCGTCCTCTGAGCTATCTTCCGCGGCCCCATAAACCTCTTCGTCGTCCCCTACCTCGTCGACGTATTCAAGGCCTTGACCCACGACTCCGTCGTCGTCTTCCGGATCTGCCTCGACCTCCGTCTCGGGCGGGGAAATCTGAAGATGATGGCTCTGGTCCTCCTCTTCTTGGTCATCGAAGATGTTTTCTGGATCCGGGGCCGCTTGTTTGGCCACAAGGCGCACCGCGCGCCGAATGGTGAGAGTCTTCTTTGACCTGAAACTCGCACAAGCCCTGCAGTTTCCTTCGTCATGGTCTGGCGAAAGGCACTTGTTACAGACCGGGTGCACGTCTATATGTGGGTATTTGGACCCACAGAGCGGACAGAGTTTAAATGGGCTCCGCTCCATGTTGGAAAGTCGGTGTCGAGTCGCGATGAGAAGGCCTCGATGTCCGAAGAGTAGAAATACTCCGCTGATTCCGGCTCCGAGAGACGGAAGAACTCGAGACCGCACGCAAACAATACCGACGTCAAGAACACACAGCCTTTTGGCCGTTTAAAGTTGTGTTTTCTCGGTTCCGACAGAGAGACGTCGAGACCGCATCCGAACCCAATGGCGGAAAAAAACAATCTGAGGATGGAGCCGATGCCCATGCGCACTGTAGTCCAGGGGAGGAGCCACCTATCTCAGGATACTTCGAAGACTCTTCCAGGACAACAATGTGCGATCATCCGGACCCAACACTAGGCGGCGATCTAATGCTAAGATATGAATTTAGCAGCCCACATGCCTCGAACTCACGGAGCAGTCTTGGCTCATCGGAGACAGTCTGCAAGGTGAGTGCAGGGCAGGTCTTCCAGGCGGCTGCTTGACACGCTTGTTTCTTTGCTGTTGGCAGGTCAGTCTCGGGCCAGGCTGGTAGGGCTGTGCCAAATCAGTTGGTGTCCTCTTCTTCCTGGGTCAGCACTGCTCTTCAGGTCATTCTTTCTTCCTCTAATCTGAGGCGGCAAGGTTCAGGGTTGCCTATAAATACTTGATGTAGGGGTGTTAAAGGGGTGGGAAGGTCGGGACCAATGGGTCCCCTTCCTTGGGGTGGTTACACTCCCTATTATGCCACCCTTGAGTGGGAGGGGGCATAGCAGAGGATCATGCCCCCTAATTGGCCGAGTCCCCTCATCTTCAAGATGGAGGGGAATGAGATGTGTCCTTCACCTTGTCTCCCCCACCTGAAGGGTAGAGTTGGCAAAGGTGAGCACACCCCTTTTCCTAGCTGGGTTTTTACACTGATTCTCCCCCCCCCCCCCAAAGTGGGGGGCAGCAAAAGGCAGGGACAGCTTCCAAAGATGGCAGGCCTTCCCCTTTGTAGACACAGCCCATCCTGTGCGAGGAGGCATTACACCTCTGCCCAGGATTGGCTTTGTTCTGGACCCAGAGAGTGGAAACTCTCTACCCAGGGGTCCAGAAACCTGTGTGGTGGTGGCATATGGCGGGAAGCCATTCATAAACCAAACCAGGGCTGGTCGTTTCTCAAGGGGCATCTCTACAATGCCTTCAAGTGCATAAATCCCACACTGGCCTCAGTGTGCGTTAGACCTGGCAGCATTGGTGTGGGTCTCCCTTCCATTTTTCGCTTTTGACTCCTCTGTTTGCTGGTGTTAGATGATCTGGGCGCTGTGCCACTGCCATTTCAGTGCCACAGAGCGAATGCTCCCTATTGTAAATTGACTGTATGAATTGGTATAATCCTAATTGACCCAAGGAACATGATAGGAAAGTCGAATTTAGTATGCCTGAGCTCCGAAAATTAAAGTGCAGCGGGCGGTAAGGAATCTATCACTAACTAATGTTTCTTACAGCTATATCGTTACCAAAGGTAAGTAACTTGTTCATCTGAAAGAAACACGTTAGTGACCGATTCCTTACCTTAGAATAGATACCCCAGCAATACCAACCCCAGTGGTGGGTCTGCAAACTAAAATCACACCAAAAAGTCCCGGAGAACAAAACAGCCAAAGAAGCAGTCTCTACGGACTGGACTGTCAAGGCAATAATGCTTTGTAAAAGTGTGCAGCGAAGCCCACGTGGCAGCCTGACTGATGTCTTGCAGGGGTACACCACATCCCAATGCAGTAGTCGCCCTGGTAGAATGGGCATGCATCCCCACCGGAGGTTAATTTTTAGCCATAGAACAACAGGTCTTGTTTCACAAGACAACCCAGCGGGAGATAGTCCTCTTGTGAACAGCCCTACCTTTCGTGGCGCCTGCATAGCCAACAAAGAGCTGGTCATCCACCTGGAATGCTTGTGTGCGATTCAGGTAAAAGGAGAGCACACGTTTTGGGTCCAGATGGTGGAGTCTCTCTTCCTCTCTAAAAGGGTGCAGAGGCGGAAAGAAAGTGAGCAAGGTGATAATCTGCCCGATGTGGAATACAGTGATAACCTTTGGCAAGAAGGAAAGACGAGTGCGAATCACAACCTTGTCTGGATGAACCGACAATAAGGCTTACAAGAAAGAGCCTGAAGCTCACTCACTCTATTGGCAGAGGTGATAGCTACCAGGGAGGCAGTTTTCAAAGTCAGAAGATGTAAAGGATAATTGTGAAGCTGCTCAAAGGTTGCGCACATGAGATAAGGAGATTCAAGTACCACTGACGAAAGGAACAGGAGGGAACATATGCGTAAGGTCTTTTAAGAATCTCTATACAACAGGGGACTTGAAAAGAGAAGGCTTATCTGGAAGTCTCAGAAAGGCTGAAACGGCCGAAAGATAGCCCGTGATAGTGCATAGAGCAGAGCCCTGCCGGGCCAGAGAAAGAAGGAACAAAAGAACCTCAGAAAGAGGGACAGAAAGGGGATCCACAGCCTGGGCTGTGCACCATGTCACAAATTTGATCCACCTGCAGCCGTATACGGATTTAGTGGACGGACGCCTGGCTGCCAGAATGACAGACTTCAGGAGGCAAGTCAAATGGAATTAACTGTTGACGCTCAATCTCCACGCATGTAAGTGGAGGTAGGACAGGTTTGGGTGGAGAACTGTCCTCTGCTGCTGCGACAGAAGATCCTCCCGCAGAGGCAGTCGGATCGGGGGATCCAGGCTCATACTGAGTAGCTTGGGATACCAAACTCTTCGGGCCCAGTCCGGAGCCACAAGGATGACTTGGGCCCGGTCGCGCCTGATTTTCATCAGCACCCTGGGTAGAAGAGGTGTAGGCAGAAAGGCGTGCAACAGAACGCAGCTCCACTCGCTTCGAAAAGTGTCGCCTAGCGAATGCCACCTTGAAAATTCCAACGAGCAGAACTGCAGACATTGCGCGTTCTCTTCTGAAGCGAATAGATCCAACCAAGGCTCTCCAAACTGTTGAAAGAGACCTTGAGCCACCTCCGAGTGAAGATGCCATTCGTGATCCATCAGACTCTGGCGGCTCAGTTAGTCTGCCATGGCATTCAAAGTACCCGCCAGGGTTTTGAACCGTCAAGGAAATGCCATGATATTCCAGCCATGTCCAGAGGCGCAGAGCCTCCTCACATAGGATCCACGAACCCGCCCAGCCCCGTTTGTTGCAGTACCACATGGCGGTGGTGATGTCTGAACACTTGCACTACACTTCCCCAGACAGAGGGAAGGAATGCCTTCAGTGCAAGTCGGCTAGCCCGAAGCACTAGAAAGTTGATGTGGAGCCGGGATTCCGCCGGGGACCAGAGGCCTCTGATCCCCGCCTCATTAATGTGGCCGCCCCTTCCCAGGAGGGATGCATCAGTCACCACTGTGTGCTCCGGTTGGGGAAGGGAGATCGATCTGCCATTGACCCAAAGCGTCATTTGTGAGCCACCACTGCAATTGTCGTGCAGTACCCTCCAAGATCTGGACGTGATCGGACAGGTTGCCCTGATGCTGTGCCCATTGAACCTTCAGGTCCCACTGCAGAGCCCGCATATGCCATCTGGCATGTTGCACTAGCAGGATGCAGGAGGCCATGAGGCCCAGGAGCTGGAGGATCATCCTGACTAAAACCCAGGATAGAGGCTGAAAGATCGGAATCATAGCCTGAATACCCCAGACTCGTTGCTCCTGAGGATAACCCCGAAACTGCGTCGAATCCAGAACCGCTCCAATGAAGGGGAGCTTCTGGAAGGGACTCAGGTGCGACTTCAGCATGTTGTTGGAGAAGCCCAGCAAATGCAAGATGTCGGCATAGTCTGGAGGTGGGAGACGACTGCATGGGGCAAGCCCACCTTCAACAACCAGTTGTCGAGAAAGGGGAAGACTGGAACCTCGTACCTGCGACCACCACCATCACTTTCGTGAACACCTGAGGGGCACTGGTAAGGCCGATGGGGAGCACGGCAAACTAACAGTGCTCTTGGCCTACCATGAACCGCAGGTAACCCCGGTGGGATGGCAGGACAGGGATATGAAAATATGCATCCTGCAAGTCTAACGCTACCATCTAGTCTCCAGGGTCGAGGGCAGCAAAGACTGCAGCTAAAGTCAACATCTTGAACTTCTCCTTCTGGAGGAAGCGGTTGATGTTCCTGAGGTCCAAGATGGGACGCAGGCCCCCTTTCTCCTTCTTGGGGACCAGGAAGTAGTGGGAACAAAGGGCAGACTCAAAGGGGAGGGAGTAGCTTCTTCGGACGATTTGCAGCACCCACCTGTCCGAGGTAACGGAACGCCAGTGAGTAAGGTGATGGCGAATCCTACCGCCCACCAGCGTGGGGTGTGCGCCAAAGCTCAGACTAGGAAGGCTTTGAGGCGGATGCTGCAGGAGCGGAGGTGGACTGACCTGCACGCTGGCCCCCTGTCCCGCCGCAACGGAACCACGTCCGCGGTCGCGCAGAGGTTGGTTCTGCGCAGGCTTCAGGCTTCTGGCTGAACAAGCGTTTCGGTTGCCCCTTCCGTGGCCGGGCGTGTGGTGGAGAGACCCAAGTCCTTAAAACGCTCCAGTGTACTATCTGCCTAAATACCAAACAGGCGAGTACCATTAGAGGGCATGTCCATAAGAGAACTTTGTCCATCCCCTGAAAAACCAGTGGATTGCAACCAGGTGAGGAGATTGAGGGCCACTGTTGTGGAAATCGCCCTACCCAGTAAGTCCGCAGTGTCCAGTCCACACCTGATGGCGAACTTTGCTGCATCTTTCCCCTCCGCAACAGCTTGGGAAAGCACTGTCCGAACCTCCTCTGGACACTGAGGCAGCCCCGGCGCAACCGTGTCCCACACAGCGTGGGAATAGCCCTCAGCTGGCAGATGAAAACAGTTTCTTGCCGAACTGTTCTAGTTTCTTGGATTCCTTATCCAGCGGAGCCATAGGGAACGCGCTTTGAGAAGTGAAGGCCTGGATGACCAGGCTCGGTGGGGTGGGCGGACAAAAAAGCAGTGTCACCCGGGGCCTGGCGATGGCGCCTGGCCTCATTCTTAGCCACGGGGACCCATGTGGCTGGTCTAGGCTAGGTGCCCATCAAGATGTCAGTTAGGGCCTCACTGAACAGTAGCAAGGGCTCCAAAGAGCTTGCTGCCGGCTGAAGCACCTCAGTGAGGAGATTGGTCTTGGAGGGTCACTGTAGGCAGGTCGAGGGCCTCAGTTGCTCTACGGAGCACCACAGTGTATGTAGCTCCTCCTCTGCCACAGCAGAAGGAGAAAGAAACCCAGGGTCAGAGGAGAGGTCAAGGCCACCGGCATCCTCTAGCTCTTCTGTCCATTCCTGTTCCAACCCCTCCCAGTCATCCCCTTCCACCACTGCCCGTGGAACAGGCTGCGGAGGTGGGGGAGGGACAGAGGAATACAAATTGTCGAACTGCGCCTGTCCGGCTCAGTGTCCCAATTAGGGTCAAAATTGCCCGGAAAACTGGGTAAAGGCAGTGGCGGAACGTACGGAACCCACTGCGGCGCCAGGATCGGAGCCGTGGGCTGCGCCGGGCCCAGCAAGGGAGGGCCCTCAACTGGGACCGCGGGGCCCGAAGGTGTGCTGGCTGAGCCAGAGGCCTGAAAAGGCGGTCCATCGCTTCAAGGAAATCTTGCACCTGGGCAGGAGTCACCGATGGATCTGGAGAAGGTTGGAAGGCTGCGGGACTCACAGGCTCCAAAGGAGCCGCGGGTGGGACCCTCTGCCCCTTCGTCGGGAGACTGACGGGGGACATCTGAGAGCGGAAATGCTTCTTCGACTTCTTAGGACGTCTCATGATCATGTTGAGTTATTTGCTGAACACCAACTGTCATTCTCTTCCGGTGGACTGTGTCCCACTTTTGTCTTGATTTTGCTATTTTTTGGTACTTTTTCCTATTTTGCACCTTTCTACTTTTTAAATAATTAATTGACTGTGTAGGTCTATGACAAACATTTGTGCACCAAGTACGAAGTACAGGCAGTCGTCTTGGGGAGAGGCAGGCGCTAAGGGGGTGCGATATTTTGGCACACATTCAAAAGGTTTTGAACGTCAGCAAAGGGGACCAAATGAGTTAATTGGGAAGCTCTTAATCTACATTTAAGAGCAAGGAAAACAAACATGTTCCAAGAAGCAGGGGTGGAGACTATAAACAGTGCCATGTAAGGTGATGGGATATGGCAGAATGAAGTTGAGGCCAATGGCACCACCGGTTAGCTGGCAGGGAGTACTGAAACATGTTACCTGATCCAGTCTTGCACCAGGGGAGATTGAAACGGGGTGGAATCTCCAGTTAGAAGTAGCCATCAGAAATAAACCAGCATGAATGAATGAATGAATGAATGAATTGAGGATTTGTACAGCACAACCAAACTCGAAGGCATCAAGGCGCTAACAGATGGTACGGCTGTTTGCACAGAGGGGAAAAGGAGAGTAGATTACAAGTAGGCTTCCCGGAAGAGCCAGGTCTTGAGTGCTTCACGGAAGAGCGCATGAGAAACCAGTCCCTTGAGATCATCTGGAAGCGAGTTCCACATTCTGGGCGCAAGAGAGCGGAAGGCCCTTCCTCCCCATATGGCCTTAGAGAATCGGGGGACGGCTAGCAGTTTTTTGTTGGCAGAGCGAAGGGTCCTGCCGGGCACATAATAGGAAACAAGGGACCGGATATCTTCAGGCCCAGCCTCAGACAAGGCACAGTGCGTAAGGCAGAGGACCTTGAAGTTGATCCTGGCCTGCATGGGGAGCCAGTGCAGGTCCTTCCTAATGGCGGAGCCTGAGGAGCGCTTCAGTATAGCAAGAGGCCAGCAAGTTTTCTGCCGCCGCGATCTTGGTCATGTTGAAAATTTTGTATGTGTAGGAAAGTAGGTTCTGCTTTCATGGTTACCCACACTTTTTGCCTGTTATCAGTATGTTTTGACTGTTAGTTGGGATTCTGCCCAGCATCTATGCTCTTTCTCCCAAAAGGGCTTGGATATATACTTCTGTACCTCCACAATTGGCTTCTAGTGTACCTTATTAGTCCCTAGTATATGGCACCCAGGGAGAGGGTAAACCAGGGCTCTCAAATGGGCTGCAGCATGTATTGTGCCACCCATGGGAGTCCACTAAAACAGACTGCAGGCCTGCCATTGCAGCCCGTCTGAGATGGTGCTTGAACCCCTCACAACAGATAAGTTTCCTTATATCTGAAGTCACTGCACTTAAAACCTATAAGTCACCTCTATAGTAGGCCCTTTAGACCTGACGGCAGGGTGCATAGTTTCAAGTGTGAGGTTGTCTCTGAAAGAGCAGGACACCCCGAAAAACTCCGGAGTCGATTTTCCAGGCTTTGTAAGTGCGGTTACCGATTTTAAGACATAGTGGACATCAGTTATTACGAGGTGTCTATATAATGGCTGCGCTGAACATGGTCATGTTTTTTTTTTAACTGTTTTTATTAATAACATAATGCAGAAGTGCAAGACATTATACAATCATCTTTGGCAAGGCTACACAAGATCTCAGCATTGTTTCACAACATTTTCAGGATCAGGAATACATAAAGCACTATCTTCAGAGGTTGTTCCTTCCTCAATAGTTACAGCAGTGTACCCGGGTCAAAACTATGAGAAAACCAGCAACTGGTCCATTTGTCATAGCCTCTTGTCCTCGGTTACCCGATGTGGGGGCTACCATGATCTCACCCACTCAATCCAACAATGTTAGTCTCTCCCTCCTCAATTCCACTGTAGCAGAAATGCAAATTTCGCCCCTATATTTGTTCCAGTTTCCCCACTTGTGGTCCCATTTTCGAGGGCACCCCTCCACTTAGAGGGGGTAGATGGGGGCGTTACCCTTCGGGAGGGCCGAATCAATAGCATGGCTAATTTGGAGATATCAAAAAGTCTCAGAAGATGCAAATTGATACTTAGTTTGAAGATCCGCAAACATTGCCTTCTTCCCTTTCACCCACATGTCCCCCACTGTAGATATCCCAGTCATGTCCCATTTATCAACACCTGGACAGGTACTGAGGCGGCCTAAAATGTCAGGTTCCCACAAAAGGGTTGCCTTTGTCAGGCGCCCATGCCACCCCAGCTTACGCTGGACTCCATGCCACACTTCTAACGTAGGAGCCATGGGGGCCAGTCAATTGTAGCATCCAATAGTTTGTATATAGTGCCCTGTTAAGACCTTTTAAAGCACCAAACAGCTTAAACGTGATTACTATGTGTTCTGAGGTGCTTGGTTGTAATACTCTGTACAATTGCATTTATGACAGAGCAACGTGTTTTGCCTTATAAAGCCCTTCTTTGCTTTGTACCCGTTCTGTTAGTGCTGGGCACAGGCTTGTGTTCCACACTGGCTGACTTGTGGAAGGTACCCTGTGTGATATCAACTACATGACAATTGAGTAAAAGTTTGAAAGACCACTGTCCGGCTGGACATGTCTCTCTTAATATAGATTGACTCTGTCTATATTTTTATCTGCTTTCTATTCCGTTGTATGCATGGGACCAATGTTGTTTGAAATAAGTATGTTCCCCGAGGTCCCTGCTGACTGATTTGGGGCCCCTTGTTGTTCAAAAATTATCCTCTTACCCATTAGCCAATGGTCCGTGCGAAAACTAGGATCATGATGCAGTCCAAACACCCATCTGTTAATAACCATCAACTGCGATGCCTAATAGTAGATGCGTATGTCCGGCAACCCTATATCTCCGTAATACCATCCCATGGTAAGTTTGTTTATGATAATCCGGGGAGGTCAGCCCTCCCACAGCAATCCCTGCACCGCCCCTTCAATTTGCGAAAATTAGGAATCAGAACAGGATTGGGAGTTTTTTGCAGGGCGTAGAGAAAGCACGGCAGGGTGAGCATTTTAAACAGGGATGCACGTCTCAAGAGAGTTAGGGGCAGCAATCGCCAATGCGCACATCCGATCTAAACTGCTGTAGGGGCCCCAGCAGATTCCGTTCGAAGGAGAGTAGCGTCGGATGTAATAAAAATGCTCTGATATTGGAAACCCTGACTCGCTACTGGAATGTCATAACCTAGATGACTATATGGGGGCTCTCCCCAGAGTGCGTAGATCTGGGATTTCGACCAATTTATCAGATACCCTGAATGCGCGCCAAATATATGAAAAATGTTTAACACCCGTCGTAGCGAGCGGCGGGAGAGGCCAGATAGAGTAAAATATTGTCCGTGTAGAGCGATATGCGGTCTTCATGGTCACTCGTCCATTTGATGCCCCTTATGCCCAAATCTCCCCTGACCTAAACAGCGAGTGGTTTCAGCACAATGGCAAAGAGGAGCAGCGACAGCAGGCAACCCTGCCTCGTGCCACGACAGAGGTGAAAAGAGGCGGAGCGATTATTGTTTACCCAGATGTGCGCCGTGGGCTGCGTATATAATAGCCTGATCCATCTAATCAGTTCGGGTCTAAACCACATACGAGCCAGAACAGCAAACAGATACTCCTATTCTATAGTATCAAATGCCATAGTGGCGTCAAGCGACAGTAAGATCGCTTCCATCACAACGGTGTCTATTAGCCTCAGTGCTCCATGTACACATCGCAGATTCAGAGCCGTGTTTCTACCCAGCATGAAGCCTGACTGGTCTGGATGAATCAAATTGAGATATGGGAGCATTCGGTTGGCCAGGATTTTTGCTTCCACCGCAATCAGCGAAATAGGGCGATACGATTTGCAATCTTCCGCTGGCTTACCAGGTTTGTGAATAACTACAATGGAAGCTGTGCAAATGTCTGCGGGAAGAAGCCCCGATTCATAGCATTCATTATATAAGTTCAGCAAATGGGGTGCTAGCTTCGTTGGGGTGCTAGCTCCATAGGAAGTCCATTAGGACCCATCGATTTGCCGGCCCGAACATCCTGTATTGCCTTTTGAACCTCTACTGCAGAGATGTCTGCCTCCAATGCTTCTCTATCCTGATGGGGGATGAATACTACCTCAATAGTGGCCAGAAGATCTGCTGCCATTGAGGCTTGTGAGGCCAGTGGGACTCTATACACTTCCTCAAAATGAGATGCAAAGGCATCAGCAATACCCTGAGAGTTGGGTATCAAAACCCTGTCAGGGCCCTTTACTGCTCGCATCCATCTCGCTACTTGTACCTTGCGTTCCAGCCATGCCAGAAGTTTACCCATACGCTCACCTTGTTCATAAATACGGTGACGAGTAGCCAGGGAACGCATAGTGGCGTCCTCCAGAAAGAGCTGTCTGTAATCCGGTCTTAATTTTAATACGGTGTTGAATGTTGGGATCAAGGGCCTGAGAGATGGCCTCCCATTTGCAAAATATCCCTTTACAATTAACTACCCTCCGATTACACTCGGTTCTGTGGCCCACCATCAAAGACAATGCTTTACCCTTAATCACCGCCCCATATGCAACCCAAAGTGTCACTGCCGGCTTGACCGATCCCACATTTTTGTCTAAATAATAGTCTGTATCTTGCCGGAGGTTTTCTTTAATGTGAGGTACCTTCAATGCCCATGGCTGTATCATGATTGGGTCGGGACGCCTAGTGCCCTTTGTGCCAAAAACCGTCAAAACGAGGGAGTGATCTGATATTCCTCATGCCAAGCAAGTTGAATCAGTGAAATAGTTTAAATCTTGGGCCTGAGTAAACAGATAGTAGATATGTGATTGACTACCATGTACACCTGACAAACGTGAAGTGTGTGTAGTGTGGGTGCGACCACCTGCATATATCTACCATCCCCGGAGCATTGGTGAACTCTTGGGAGTTGTGAGCCTCGTGCCGGGTCCTGTCTGGGCGTTAGCCGGTCGGGTAGGCCGTCCATGGTCAAATTAGTCGGACCCATTACTAGTGATTCCCATGGGCAAGTCGAACATAAACTCCCCCACATCCTTAAAGTCAGATGCTGTAGCCCGGGTGGGGCATACACTGCAACCACATTAATGACCCTACCCTCCAACGTACCTGTGCATGCTGCATACCCAGCCTGGGTGTCTGTCCAGGTGTTATGCACCACATAGGGGCAGCCTTTGCGTAGGAGAACCCCAATCCCTCTAGAACCCGTGGTGCTACCATGCGATATCCCTTCCTGTTCAGGGCCATGCACAAATTCCCTATTAGATGGGTTTCTTGTAACAGTATTATGTCCAGCACATGCGGATGCATATATTGTAGGACAATGCCCCTTTTAATTTTATCCCCTAGTCCATTTATGTTCCAGGTGGACATTAAGTCCTTGACCAGGCGCCATCAGAATATGCCATCAGTTAAACTACTACATCCGATAGTCCGTTACAACCGATCACCCCCAGAGACTCCCTTCAGAGCGACCCCAAGACTGCCAATTTGCATTACAATGCCGTGAAACACCATGCCAATATTAAATACTTTGATGCCAAATAAGATGCTAACATTCGAATAATCATCACTCACCTCTCCAAGTAACCAAAAAATCTGCCAACAGATCCAACCCACCCCAATTGGTCCCCCCCCCTCCCTGTACAACGGGACTAGAACTGCCTGCCACCCCCAACTTGCAGAGTGCTTGACACCCACCCTTAAACAACTTCAGGGAACTTGAGCAACCCCACTCCCAACCACAAATGTATACATTACACAGTATTCACCCCGGCCCAACAGCTCCCCAGGATAAAACACAGATTGATGGACCCACTGGGCGCACCCAACGCCTAGATAGTAGTATTCTCGAACAATCACTGGTACCCTTTGGCCCACCCAGTTAAAATAGAAACTCTAGGGAAATTAAAGTGAAAAACAGTACGGTAGTCATGACAGTAAATGACCCATTAGAGCACTAGGCTACACATCAAACTTGGGCCCAATTCTTGAATAGACACTGGGACCCTTTGGCCCGCCCAGCTAAACCACGAGACCTTGAACAAATGCAATTGAGGAACAGTACTTGTGCCATGGCACTAAATTACTAGAGAGGTCTTCCATAGTCTGGAGTGTTTCCAACATAGTCTTACCAGACCTCAAATTCAGTGCCCCCCCTGTGTGTCCCTGGGACAGAATGCGGAGGAGAACGTCTCTGCTGGCACCAGTCTCCAGCTCCATCAGCAGCGGAGTGAACTTTTTGCAATTTCTTTCCATGCGCCAGTCTTCTAACCAGTCCCAGGCATCCTCAGGCCGCAGGAAAAACCACTGCTTGCCATTGGCTTCCACCCTCAATTTGATAGGGAAAATCAGTGTATTTAATCTCTTGATCCCGAAGGGCCAGCATTACCTCCAGGAAACTGCAGCGTTGTTGCTGCACCGTCAAAGTAAAGTCCGGGAAGAACGTGATCTTACTGTTCTCGAAGTTAAGTGGGGGGGCCGCTCTCGCCGTCTGAAGGATGACTTTGCGGTCTCGGAAATTAAACACCCGGGCCAGGAGCAGCCGCGGGGCGCACCCGGCTTCGGACGCCCCCGGCACCCAGAGATCCCGTTCAATTGAAAAGCATCTTGAAAGTCCTCGTGGTTGCAAATGTTTAAGAACTAGTTCCTCAACAAAAAGATCAGCGGCCTGCCCCTCTGCGTGGTTTGGCACGTCAAGAATGCGGACGTTGCTGCGCCGCATTCTTCCTTCGTAGTCATCCAGCTGCAGAGACATTGCCTCATGGGAGGTACGCAAAGCGGTCACCTGTCTTAAGAAGGGTGGTATTTGTGACAAGTTCGTTGGCAGTACTCTCCACTGTTCCCAATCGCTAAGCCATTTTCTTCATATCTTCCTGAATCAGAGCCACCTCTGTTGCCACTGTATCTATCCGCACCTCGAGGGAGGTCCTTACCGTCGTGATGGCCTAGAGGAGATCTTTGTTCGTGGGTTCCACGGCCTAGTTCGGGGCTATCTTCTACCCCCGATCATCACTTGTTGCTTATGCCACCGTTACTCCCCGCCGCCTTTAGTGGAATCTTCCACTCTGCCCGTCCGTTTTGGCGTGGGGCACCCTGTTCGCTAGACACTGGCTCAATTTCACTGCGACCACCACTTCACAGTGGAACCCACACTGTCCAGTTTCGCCCAGCCTGGCCACCTGGCTGAGGGGAGGGGGTGCGGGGGTGGGGGGGAGGGATATGGCGGTTTCAGAATTCCCGACGAATCTGCGAGGTCACACCAGCTCCACAACCAGCTATGTATACAGCAGTGGCAGGTCACTCCTTCCCTCCCAGGGCGCAGTTATCTCCTTCCTCGCTGTCTCCAATCAGATCACACACCCCACCAGGTTCCTGCCGCAAAACACCTCCGGGCCCCGGCACTTAAGTGGGAGCAATACAGCGCAGTAGTTCCTACACCGGGCACTCAGGGCTATACTTGAGGCGGCTCGCTCGGCTAAGGCAGTCCTAAGGAAGTCCAAGGCAACTATCGCCCACAGCCACCACGATTCTCAGGGTAGTACCATGTTCAATTATGCGGCATGTAGGGTCCAAGTAGTTCAGGCTGCGGGGCGGCTTCCACCCGGGTGTGTTCTACTCACGGTGGCGTGGACACACTGTCGCGCCGCGAGGCCTCCCGGATCAGCGGCTCCTCTCCGGCACCTCCGTGTCCTCGGGCGGTTTATTTCTACCCACAACTGGATTCAGGGCGGTAGGGCGGAGTCCCAGCAACAGGCTCTGCACCCGGGTATACTTTCGGCCTCCGCAAAGGCCAGGCCTCAGCAGCGGTCTAGAGTAGCGCGCTCCCACCGCCCGGCCACACCTCCACCGGCGAAGTAGTCTCTTGGTGATCCAGTGCGTGGAGTGTTTTCCAGATTACCGCCTCGATCGACCCCAGATTTCGCCCACACCTCGCTGGCGGCCACAACTTACAGGGAGTACCTCGGCGCGAGGATCCGGGCGGGGGTTTTCAATTTAATCGGATAGTTTGGGATTGGCGCTCCGGAGCTGAGATACCGAGTGGCCATTCCTGTGGGCGGTTAGCTACACCCCGAACCTGGTCATGTTTGATATCAAACATGTTGGAATCATAGAGATTCTGGTGTTGGAGGTATGATCCCAATTACTGGGGGGCTCCTTAGGGGAACCCCCTGTACTCCCGGTGAAGGAGGCTGGCTTAGTATATGCTGCACACTTATTTAAGTGAAGCACCATGCAATAATCCAGATGACCCTTGTCACGATTTTAGTGGTCTTAGACAACCATAGAACGTTCTGTAAGTTGTAGCTGTGGAGAGCAGCCTTCGGGCTTAGTCAAGGAGTGTTAAACAGCTTGTTTTACCAGAACTAATCATATACTGTAGGTTCAATGAAAAAGAACCACCCAGCGTAGTTATACAAATAAAAATATTTATTATACACACTCACTAACACATTGGTCTATCTCCTACCTGGAGATAACACCACAATACTTCAACTGTAAACAGGTAAGTAAGCACAAATACACAGTGGTCTCCAGGGGGAGACCAAACCATATACAAAAGAAATTAAATGCGAACTGCAACCGAAGTCAGGACTTGGACCAGAAGACTCAAAAGCTGGAGACACAAGTAATCACTCAAGGTAAGTACCCCAGAACCCCACAGAGGCTGTGTGCAGAGTGGAAACACAGCTGCGTACTCAATCAATGCAAGTCAATGGTAAAGTCGCAGTTGTGTAGGGGGGGGGGGGGGGGAGGGGGAGATCGGGGGGGCACAGTGTCTGGCAGAAGCACCAACAAGCCTTGGCAGCAGCAACAAACATGGTAAACGAAGAAGATGTAACGTTGGGACCAGCGGGGTCCAAGGGACTCACCAATTGCAGGAGAGTCAGAGCAGGCCCCCAGCAAGCAGGGAGACCACTGAAGCCAAAGAAGTCCTTCAAGGGTACCAACAGGCCAAAGGCAAAGGAGTCGCAAGAGAACCTCAAGAAGCTCACCAAAGATACAGGCCCATGTTGAAGAGGATGCAATGAGGACGAAGATCTTAGCAGGAAGAGATGCTGGAGCTCCTTCTAGCCAGAAGATCTCTGGAGACAGTCTACAAGCCCTGGTAACGGCAAGTCAACACGGTGAACAGGGATTCTGTTCCAGCGCTTCAGATAAGGAATACGTGACTCAAACTTGCCGAGAGGACAGGTCAAGCCTCAAGTGAGTTGCAGAACCACCACCTGTGTTGCGTAAGCCTTCTGGAGTCCGTAGGACGCCAGGAGCAGCAGACCGGTCAGCTTTGTTGCGGTGCCTGCAGATGGAGGTTAGTGACTACTTTACTCCAAGGGAGATTCCTTCGGGTGTCCTTGATGCCCACAGCCTGGAAAGAAACATGGCTGAAGCACAGGCACAGATGACAGACTACTTGCAGAACAGTGAGATGAGGTGCAGCAGGAGTCTTCTTTAATGCAGTCTTGGTTCCAGCCGAAGTCAAAGGTGCCCAGACAGTCAAAGTGGTTTCGGGTTGAATCTGGTCACACAACGAATCTGAAGAGCCACCCACAGGTAAGCCCTTAAGTACCCTAGGGAAAGGATTGGGACGATTCAAGGGTCTCTCCCAGAGGAGGGGCAGGACAGAGGGGAGAATACTCCCATGTCCTTTGTCCAGTTTTGCGCCAGAGCAGGAGCCAAGGGCTTCCTTAACTGGTCCCAACTGGAGTATGCAAGGATGACACCAAATGTGCCCTTCAAAGCAGTTTGGTGGTGCTAGCAAGCGCCCCCATCCACGCCCAACATAGGGGATGGGGGCGCTTCTAGGGACTTGGTGTAAAATACTTTTATTTGATCTGTTAAAATCATAAAGAGTGGAATATGCCACCATGATGAAAACGTCATAATTCAGATACAGAATAAAAATTACATTAAAACATTTTTAGTTGTCGTAACCCTTGTGTGGGACGGAACCAAAGAGCAGCAGATTATTATAACAGCAATGTAAACATGTCCATGCTTTCTGCTGTAATTAAAGTGCTAATGCCAACGGAAAATGGGAAGGGAGCAAAGTTCAAAACTGCTGGGCAAATTTTTCTGTCCAGTTTAAGTCACTATAGTTTCATATCCTGGAACATTTACTGATAAGATCATGTTGGTGCCTAGGGCTCATCATAGAAAGTGGCTTTGGAAGAAAAGGGAGTACAGAAACAAGTCTGAAACTTAGACAGATATCGGGGGCTCTCTGTCAGGAGTTTAATCGCTCCCAATTCAAGCCAATCAGTCCAGCCCTTGAAATTTATAATCTGAAAGCTGTCAGTTCAGCATTGTATGGCTCGGAGATTTGGGGCTGTAAGAATCTTGTAGCTCTCACTACTGCCGAAAATAGGTTTTTAAGAAATATTACTGGATTTCCCCAGAGTACCCCTATGTGTCTGCTGTTACTGGATCTGGGTAAGAAACTCATAGCAGCTGTAGCTAAATTGCGCCCTCTCCTGTATTGGAGGAGATTATGGTCTACTCCTGAATTTGCTGGCTATGCCCAGAGTTTTAGATATCATTAAGGCAGACACACTGCATCACATTAAATGGCATGGGGCAGTCTGAAACCTCTTAGGGGAGCTAGGTTTGATTGTATTGTGGACTGATCCTGCAAATTCTATTTTTCCATCGAAAGCCGTGTTGAAGGGGAAGTACTGGGAATCGCTTCTAGTAAAAAACGCAAGACAACAAGTGTCTACGTCCCTTGCTAGCCGGTTTATGGATCATAAAGTAGCCCCAAGGCTGGAACCATATTGGGACGCAATCACCAAACCTAAGGATCGCAAATTGTACTTTCAGTACAGGGTGGGGATACTCCCTGTAAGATCTTTAACGATAAAATGGTCATCTCATTCGTTAACTGGGTGTCCGGGATGCAGTGCCATTATTGAGTCTACGGCACATATCCTTTTTGTTTGCAATACTTATGCTGCCCCACGTCGGGCCTGGTTGATACCAATCTGCAGGCTCCTAGGCACAAGGGTGGCGGCGGAGGCCGAACGAATTTTGCGTTCCAATACCTCACTACCCATTGCATTAGCTATTGGCTAAATTTTTAGGCAGGGCATGGATTTTAAGGGCTCGCCTAATTGCACAGTGTCCTTGATTAGAATTTAGTTACACGACCCCCCGCAATAACCTTTTATGATGTGGTATGTGTACATGTTTTAATGTTTTATTTTTTAACCTGTGGTTAATTGTTTCTTATTCATGGGGTTGTGCATAAATATATACCTTGACATATGTTTTATGGTGGGCATCTGATGTATTTGCTGTTTTTGCACATTGCTTTTAGGATTGTAAAAATCGAATAAAGCTTTAAGAACTTGAACAAGGGAAGAGGTCGCGGTAACAACAACCGATCCTCTTCCGCAACAAAACATTGACTTCCCTCTGCTCCCCCCACAGCATTCCACATCTGTAGGGGGCAGATTAACACAGTGCCTGTCTGGAACTCCATTACAACAGACAAGTGGGTAAGACAGATTATCCAACATGGCTACTGCCTAGAACTTACAGCAACCCCTCCAACCATACCTCCCAGGCAGCGTCTAATGTCTACAGACCATCTGACTCTGCATCAACAGGAGGTTCTATCACTTCTACAAAAAGATGCTATTCAAATAGTTCCTTTAGAAGAACAAGGAACAGGAGTTTACTCGCTGTACTTTCTAATTCCCAAAAAGGACGGAACTCTAAGGCCAATCCTCCACCTCAGGCCCCTCAACCATTACATACAATCAGATCATTTTCATATGATCACTCTACAACAAGTGCTTCCACTGCTGCAACAAGGCGACTGCCATACAACACTAGATCTGAAGGACGCCTACTTCCATATCCCCATACATCCTGCCCACAGAAGGTATCTAAGGTTTGTACTGGAAGGACAACACTATGAGTTCAAAGTCCTCTCATTCGGAGTGACAACGGCACCAAGAGTATTCACAAAGTGCCTAGCAGTGGTAGCAGCACATCTCAGAAGACAACAAATACATGTCTTCCCTTATCTGGACGACTGGCTCATAAAAGCCATGTCATTCAATCAGTGTGTCCAACGCACACATCGGACAATTCAAACATTGCACGACTTAGGGTTTACAATAAACTACACCAAGTCGCACCTGCAGCCTTCGCGTGTACATCAGTATCTAGGAGCTACACTAAACACGTCTACAGCCCTAGCGTATCCCAGTCCAGCCAGGATACAAAGCATTCAAGCCTTAGTCACCGCTTTTCAACACCAGCAGTCTCTGCAAGCCAGGGTGTTCATGAGACTAATAGGCATGATGGCATCTTGCATCTTCATAGTACCACACGCAAGACTGCAAATGCGCCCATTACAAGAATGCCTAGCACAACAGTGGAACCAAGCTCAAGGTCAACTAACAGACCTGGTGTTGGTAAACAGCTGCACGCATTGCTCTCTGCAGTGGTGGAACACCAAAAACTTGACAAAGGGGCGGCCGTTCCTCGAGCCTGTCCACAACACTCATCCCTCACAGGATGGGGACCCATCTCTTACATCACACAACTCGGGCCAATGGACAAATCAATAAAAACTGTTCCATATCAACCATCTAGAGCTGCTAGCAATATTCTTAGCACTCCAGACTTTTCAACTTCAAGTACAAAATAAAGAGGTCATAATCCGGACTGACAATATGACAGCCATGTACTATATACAAAAACAGGGGGGTACACATTCTCTGCAACTGTCCCAACTTGCACAGAACATTTGGAGATGGGCCATTCCTCAAAACATTTATCTGTTAGCGGAACACCTTCCAGGAGTTCAGTCAGATAGCAGATCTGTTAAGTCGGCAGTCACAACAGATACACGAATGGGAACTACATCCACAAGTTCTTCAGTCATTCTTCTAAAGGTGGGGGCACCCACACATAGATCTGTTTGCCACACACGAAAATGCAAAATGCCCAGCCTTCGCCGCCAGGTTTCCACACCCACTGTCTGAAGGCAATATGGATGAACTGGTCAGGCAGATTTGGGTACACTTTTCCACCTCTCCCACTCATTCCATTAGTAGTGCGAACGCTCAGACAACAGTCTCTCACATTGATCCTGGTGGTATGTAACTCTTACCACGCATCTTTTAGCACGAAATACTGTTACAACGAAACTATTACCACGCAGGACCCTTTACAACGAATACCTTTACAACGCATTACACTACAACGCAGATACTATTACAACGCATACCATTACAACGTAAGTATAGGTACGTTTATCTTTTTTTTAAAAAACATTTATTAGGGGTATTGGGTTTTGGGGTACAGGGGTATTTTTAGGTTTGAGGGTTGCGTTTGGGTTTTGGGGTACAGGGGTATTTTTAGGTGTCAGGGTTGGGTTTGGGTTTTGGGGTAAAGGGGTATTTTTAGGTTTCAGGGTTGGGTTTGGGGGTACAGGGGTATTTTTAGGGTCCAGGGCTGGGTTTGGGTTTTGGGGTACAGGGGTATTTTTAGGTTTCAGGGCTGGTTTTGGGGTACAGGGGTATTTTTAGGTTTCAGGGTTGGGTTTGGGTTTTGGGGTACAGGGGTATTTTTAGGGTTCAGGGTTGGGTTTGGGTTTTGGGGTACAGGGGTATTTTTAAGTTTCAGGGCTGGGTTTGGGGTACAGGGGTATTTTTAGGTTTCAGGGTTGGGTTTGGGGTACAGGGGTATTTTTAGGGTTCAGGGCTGGTTTTGGGGTACAGGGGTATTTTTAGGGTTCAGGGTTGGGTTTTGGGGTACAGGGGTATTTTTAACATATTTACATATTTTTAAATAAAAATCAATATAATTAATTAAAATATTTAATTTTAAAATATTTAATAATTAATTAAAATATTTAAATAATTATTAATTACATTATTTAAAAATATTATATACTTACCTATACTTACGTTGTAATGGTATGCGTTTTAATAGTATCTGCGTTGTAGTGTAATGCGTTGTAAAGGTATTCGTTGTAAAAGGTCGTGCGTTGTAAAAAATGCGTGGTAATGGTATGCGTGCTAAAAGTATGCGTGCTAACATCATATATCCATCCTGGTAGCTCCCACATGGGCACGCCAACCGTGGTTCACCACACTACCAGATCTCCCTCTAGTTCCACATCAAAAGTTACAGCTCACACCCTCCCTGTTAACACAGAACTATGGAGAAATCAGACACCCAGACCCAAACCAACTGAATTTGGCGATCTGGCTCCTGAGGTCTTAGAGTTTGGTTATCTAAACCTACCACCAGACTGTATGAACATTAAAGAGGCTAGGAGACCTCCTACCAGAGCGTTTTATGCCGCTAAATGGAAAAGATGTGCCATTTATTGCAACAATAACCAAATTGATCCCCTGGATGCTTCCATCCAAAATATAATTTGCTACCTTTTACATTTACAAAGGTCTAATTTGGCATATTCTTCCAAACGCCTGCCCCTTTGCAGCCTATTTACAAAACAGGCAACATCTCTCTCTTCAGAGTACCTGCAATCAAAGCTTTCATGGAAGGATTAAAAAAAATAATCCCACCCAGATTGCCACCTTCTCCTGTGTGGAACATGAATCTTGTCCTTACGAGACTCATGGGGCCCCTTTCGAGCCTCTACATAAATGTGAACTGCAATACCTAACATGGAAAACAGCTTTCCTTGTTGCCATTACTTCTCTCAGAAGAGTAAGTAAAATACAAGCTTTCACTACACAAAAACCATTTTTTCAAATACATCCTAACAAAGTGGTTCTTAGATCTAATCCAAAATTTTTTCCAACGGTCATCACTCCTTTTCACCTAAATCAATCCGTAGAGTTACCTGTGTTTTTCCAAAACCTAAACTCTGTAGCAGAAAGGGCTTTACACACATTAGATGTTAAAAGGGCTCTTTTATACTATATAGATAGAACTAAATCCTTTCGAAAGATAAAACTGTTTGTATCTTTCTCTCCTCCACACAAAGGCGACCCCATCTCTAAAGTGGGATTGCAAGGTGGATTGTAAAATGTATACAAATATGCTATATTAAAGCTAAACGTACATTAACAGTTCCGCCTAGAGCGCACTCTACTCGCAAACTAGGAGCCTCTATGGCTTTCTTAGGAAACATACCCCTAGAGGACATATGCAAGGCAGCGACATGGTCTACACCACACACCTTCACGAAACACTACCGTGTTGATGTGCAAGCCAAGCAGCAAGCTGCAGTAGGCCAGGCTGTCCTTAGAACTCTTTCAAACTACTGCAACGGATACGGGTGACCACCGCTAAGGGAGATACTGCTGCACAATCGATGCATAGTGTACAATCTGCAGCTCATATGCCTCGAATGGAAAATGCTACTTACCAGTATGCATCTGTTCTTGGCATGTAGAGCTGCAAAGTTGTACACGCCCTCCCGTCTCCCCAAAACTTGTATCCGTTACAGTTTTTCATCTTACTTAGATGCACACGCATGGACATCCTTTTTTTTTTCTTCTTTACTTCTACTAACTCCATCATGGCGAAAAACAATCTAAGGATGGAGCCGATGCCCATGCTCAGTATTGTCCAAGGGAGGAGTCACCTATCTCATGACTACAAAGACTTCTTCCAAGAAGACAACAACCTGCAATCATCCGAGCCAAACACCAGGTGGCAATCAAATGCATAGTGTACAATCTGCAGCTCATATGCCTCGAACCCAGTATTTCTGGTTTTCCTGAGATGCAAACAGATCCAGGTTGGGTGTTCCCCACTTTCGAAATAAGCGATTGAGAATCATTTGGTTCAGTTCCCATTTGTAGTTCGATACAGTTAACCTGCTCAATGTGTCTGCTAGGTTGTTCTTTATTCCTGGGAGATGCTCTACCTTGATGGTTATCTGTTGTAATGCTCATTCCCATATCTTCTGAACTTCCCAAGATAGAATCGGGGATCTCGTCCCTCCCAGCTTGTTGAGGTAATGCATGCAGGTAGTGTTGTCCGTGCGTATAAGGACTGAGGATGCTTATATCCTTGGGAGGAACGATTGAAGGGCTAGAGAAATTGTCTGCAGTTCCAGAACATTGATATGCAATTTGGAGAGAGACTTCATTTGCCCCTTATTTGCAGATCTTGCAGATGTGCTCCCCAGCCTTCCAAAGATGCGTCTGTTGTAAGAACAAATTCTGGAAGAGGAGAAAGGAATGACTGTCCCAGAGAGAAATTGAGGAGATTGCCACATAAGTGCTTCCTTCATGATCGGAGTTGTCCAAACTGTTGTCGAATGATTCTGATATCTGAAGCCACTGGGCATCCAATTGTTCTTGAAGTGGTCTCATTTTCAGCCAAGCATGAAGAACCATGAGAATGACATAGGGCAACATCCCGAAAAAGGGTTTGAGGAGACCAACAAAAGCGCACTTTCTTCTGTGAAGGTTGTGAGCCAGAGACAAAATGGCGTTAATTCTTAGCATCAACAAGTATACCTTGCTTTGTAGAGTGTCTATCAGTGCTCCTAGGAATGTTATCCTCTGAGAAGGAACTAGAATGGATTTTGGGATACTGACTGCCAGACCCAGAGAACAGAACAGTTGTTGACAGAAAGAGATGTCTTTCGAAGCCTGACTAAGAGAAGAAGCTTTTACCAACCAATCGTCGAGGTATGGGAAGACTTGTAAGCTTTTCAGTCTCAGGAAGGCTGCCACAGGGGCAAGGCACTTGGTAAAAACCTGTGGAGCTGAGCGAAGGCCAAATGGAAGGACCATGAACTGATAATGTGCGCCTGCCACTGTGAACCGTAGAAATGTGTGATGTTTGGGGTGGATCGGAATATGGAAGTATGCATTTTCCAGATCCAGGCTCATTAAAAAATCCAGATGATTCAAAAGCTGTAACATCTCGAGAGCGGCCATGCAAAAGCTTTTCTTCAACAGGTATTAGTTGAGTTTTCGGAGGTCTAAAATGGGACGTTAATCCCCAGTTCTCCTTTTTTATGAGGAAAAAGAGAGTAAAATCCCTTCCCTTTCTGAAAGCGTGGAACAAGCTATATTGCTCCTTTTTGCAGCATTATAAAAGACTCCTTTAATAAATGGAGATGAGTTGTCGATTTTTGGGGAGGGTGATGAGGTGGCATTGTGGTAAATTCTAGGGTTTGGCCATACCTTATTATATCTAGGACCCACTTGTCTGATGTTATACTTTACCATTGGTCCAAGAAAAAGGAGAGGGACTTTCTTTTTGGAAGACAGATCAATGGCAGGCGGCGAAGCATTGTCACTGTTTTTGGTCTGAGTCTCTAGATTGAACCTGTTTTCTACTGGGCTGTCTGGAATACGCAGCCTGTGGTGGTGCTAGATATTGTTGTTGCTGCTAATATGTTGGCCTGTAAAAGGTGTATGATTGAGGTTGGTACCTTTGATAACCTCCTCAAAAGGAATAATTTACACTACCGCACATTCCACGAAATTGGGTTTTCCTGCATTGTAGCACTCCTAGGGCTCTAGCAATGTCAGTTTATATTGTTTGGAAAGCATCATCAACATGCTTGCCGAATAGTAACTCGCCATCAATGGGCATATCCAAAATTATCCCTTGTGGTTCAGGGCGGAACATGAGCCAACCCCGACGTCTCCGGCCGGCTGGTGGAAACAAAAGACGCACTATCCATGGATGCATCTATGATCTCGGAGGATGACCTTTCTCCTTCAAAAAGGATTTTTCTTGCATCCCTGGTCTTGTCCTCCAGAATTAGTTCTAAAAATTGGGCAATATCTGACCACATCTGTCGATCGTTCCTTGCTAGAATAGCAATGGCATTTGCAGCTCAAACAGTTGCCCCCTGATGTGGTCGCAAATCTCTTTCCAATATTATCTAAACGCCTCCCCTCCTTCTCAGGGGGAGCAGTGACGGGCGTTAGAGGATTTCTCGATCTCCGCTGCGCACCCTGTGACATAACAGAATCAGACTTAAGGGGACTTACAAGGCACACTGGTGCATCGTCCGGAGCCTTGTATTTTTTGTCAATTCTAGGCAAAACCGGAACAGTGGCTTGCGTTTATCACTTTCACTCCTTCCTCCCATATGTGATCAACGATAAGGATAGATCTAATAGACTTCCTAGCAGTGTCTTTAAAATCATTAAGAAAGCAATTGGTTTGTTTCACAGAAAGATAGTTGGAAGCGTGCTGCTGCTCTCTCAATTAAGGCATGAAAACCACTGATGTCCTCTGGCGGGGAGTCTCTTGTTTGAGAGTCCTTCTGAGAAAGCGTATCTTCGATCTCATCAACAGAGGTGTATATAGATGAAGCTGTGGTATACTAGAATCGCCTCTATGGGACGGTACAGATACCGCACAGAAGTTTGAGATGGAGTATTGACTGGCAGTGAAGGTTGAGAAGCAGCATTCAATGGTGGTTGCGGAGGTGGAGGAACAGGAGCCAAAAGAAAACTTTTACAATAGTCTCGTAACAGATCCTGCATCATTGCAACAGGCATGTGAACCATAGGTTCGGACTGGCTTCATGTATTTCATCCTTGCTTGTGGAGGATATTCTCGTTGATGGTATTCACTATAGTCCTCCTCATCATCTTTCTGATACTTCACATGTAACTGTGATGGACTATCTGCTTGTGCAAATGTTCCTTCATCAGATTCCTCCAGGAATGTTGGAGGTAAAGGAGAAATTATTGCTGGGTTCTGTAAAATGTGCCTAGTCGACGGTGTCATCGACGAGAACGTCGGAGGATGTAACGGTGTAAGCTGAAGAAAAGATGGTCGATTGGTACCAGGCGTAGTGTAGAACGACTGTTGATGGTAAAGGTGTCTGCATTGTCGACGAGGACACGATTGGACCAGATACAGCAGTCGTTGGTATCGTCGACGAGAGAGTCGTTGTCATGGCTGTAGACAGCCATTGACGAAACCATCACTGATGGGATAACCATAGCCGACGAGACTGTCGTAGAAGAGGACGCCGACGAAAAAGTTGCAGTTGTCGTCTATGTGTTAGTCGATGATTAAATAGTCGGTGGCACAGCACTCCGTCACCTGAAGCGACGTCGACAGGATAGTCATCGAAACAGTCATCGGCGATGGAGATTTGTCGACGATTAAGGAGAAACTTGCTTTGGAGATGATTTTCTCGACTATGAAGCCTTTGAAACTAAAGCTGTTGGCGGTAAAAGCTTCTTAGAGACATATCTTCATGGACTGATAAAAAAAATTCTTTGTCTTTAAGGCTTTTCTCCTCAGAAGGAAATGTTGACTTTCCTTTTTAGGTCTCGCGACCTATCGATGTGCACAAGCGCATCGAGCGGAGCGAGAATTCAAGTGGCGAAAACATTGTCAAACCAAAGGGCTTTCAGCCCCGCGGTTTTCATGCTGTTCACGTGAACCACGTGATAACATGCACGCGCATTCAGGGCCAGCCCAGCACATCAAAGGGCTTCTCCTCCCCTAATTATTCATGGCCGGCTGCAGGCTGGCCGTACTTTCAGTTTCCCGAAACGGCTTCTCCTCACCTAATTAGGGGAGGAGAAGCCCTTTGATGTGCTTCACACCAATGCGCCTCACAGTCATTCCTAAGTCAGTACTCTGCCTCTGCCCAAGACCTGCCTTCTAACACTTTGAGCCTCGCAGGCAGGCCGTGGCCAATTGCTGCTTGTTTGTATTTGCTTCGGCTGCCATTCTCAGACTCCACTATCTGCTCATGTGACATGGTTGCTCCACAAGACGCTTTACACATTACACTCATCTGCCTGAAGTGGGAGAGCATATGTCCTAAGTACATATGTCCTCTTCTTTTGCCTCTGAGTTTTAAACAAGCAAAGCTGGTCCTTCTGTACTTGCAGTTTCACTTCTAATGTGTGTTGTTATTTATCATGATTTTTAGCTGAGGTGTATCACGCTCGTTCATGAGTTCGATCTTTTCATACTGTGAAATGTTTTCTAAGTTGTTTTTGATTGTCTTACCGCTGGAGGTCTCCCTGTGCTACATTTAGCCTCTGACACATGCAACGCCACTCAACCACGCAACCACCCGACGCCACTCAACCACCCGACGCCACTCAACCACCCGACGCCACTCAACCACCCGACGCCACTCAACCACCCAACGCCACTCAACCACCCAACGCCACTCACACACGCAACGCCACTCACACACGCAACGCCACTCACACACGCAACGCCACTCACACACGCAACGCCACTCACACACGCAACGCCACGCACGCAACGCCACACGCATGCAACGCCACTCACACACGCAACGCCACTAACACACGCAACGCCACTCACACCCACGCAACGCCACTTTTACCCACACAGCACCACTTTCAGACACACAACGCCACTCACACACACGCAACGCCACACTCACCCATGCAATGCCAATCACACACGCAACGCCACTCACCCATGCAACGCCACTCACCCACGCAACGCCACTCACCCACGCAACGCCACTCACCCACGCAACGCCACTCACCCACGCAACGCCACTCACCCACGCAACGCCACTCACCCACGCAACGCCACTCACTCAAAGCCGCTCACACCCATGCAGTGCCACTTTCACACACACTGTGCAGTGCACAATAGGTCTCGCAGTAGGAAAGTTGGATATATTGGTTTTGTAAATGACAAAGCCCTTTATGTTTTTAACATGCAAAATAAAAATAAAAGGCATTGTTATTTGCAATTGTAATAGCTCCAACTTTCCTACTGCGAGACCTATTGGCAACGCCAGTGCTTGTTGTGAGGTACTTTCTTCCTCATGGCGAGATTTCTTTGAAGCCTTTTTTGAAACCTCAGGAGAATCAAGAGATCTTTCTCTACTCTTAGGTGTTTCTCTAGATGTCAGAGGTAGAGCTCTCCTCATCCTCAGAGAACAGCAGATTTTGCCTTAATTTTTTTAAGCCAGATCAGTAGTCTACCCTCTCTATCTTTGAGTCTTCGTAGAAAAAGTCCTGCATATCTTACAATCTTTTACCATGTGTTGAGGGTAAAAGCAGTAGATGCAATCTTTATGTGGGTCTTCTGAATGCAGCCTCCTTTTTCCACACGATCCACACGACCTGAAGAGGCCTTTCTTAGAAGATTCAGACATTCTTGAAGAAATATTGACAGAAATTTGAAGAAAACTGAGCAGAGCTCAGGGAGACCACCTTTCACATGACGTGTGGTAGAAAATCAGAGGAACCTAGCCTCTCTTGGGATTGTTCTAGAGGGTACTGTCGCCTGATTAGCTGTTGATTGGTGTTTTTTTTTTACAAAAGAAGGTGGATAGGCTAAGGCACCGACTATTCATTGCATGGTAGCCTTTGGAGAAAAAAAAATATTATATATATCACCAACTGAGGCAGTGCAGTGTTGGAAGTGCATGGGCAGGTATCAATTATCACCCAACACAGAATTACAACTCAAGTCGTCCACTCTCCTAACTCAGCCACTTACTGCGAGTTAGGAAAACACTTGGCTGTGTGGGAGCACTCGTCCGTGCGGAGAACTAACTGCATGATGGGATCTGTAGTACGCACACATGAACTGGCCGATGTGATCCTTAAAACGAGATGTGAGCAGGTGAGCCCCACGCTACTTTAGAAGGAGGGGCATAATTTTACAAAGAGAAAGAAACAGAATACCTTGAGATTGCAACAACGGAGGCATCTGATGAGGCAACCGCCGAAACGCGTCATGCCAATACCAAAGAATTCCTGTGAAGCCCTGCGGTGTTCCCAGATTCTTTTCTACTGAGAAGGATAGCTGCAGAGATATTAGCATGTGGCCAGTGACACGCACGAGGGACCCTTCCTAAAGTGTCTTCCAGGGGTGTTAAGGGTTCAGTGGCTTAAACCCGGACTGCCCCGCACTCGATGGAGGTAGAGGTTTTGCTGCCAATTGACAGGTCGTGACACACACGGAGAAAACTAAGTTACTTCAACAACGTTTCCAAGCCTCACCAACTGAGGCAGTGCGGGGTTGGAAGTGCATGGGCAGGAATCAATTATCACCCAGCACAGAATTACAACTCAAGACGTCCACTCTCCAAACTCAGCCACTCACTGAGTTAGGAAAACACTTGGCTGTGTGGAAGCACTCGTCCGTGTGGAGAACTAACTGCATGATGGGATCTGTAGTACGCACACATGAACTGGCAGAGTGATCCTTAAAACGAGATGTGGAGCAGGTGAGCCCCGCGCTACTTTAGAAGGAGGGGCATAATTTTATTAAGAGAAAGAAACTGAATACCTTGAGATTGCAACAACGGAGGCATCTGATGAGGCAACCGCCGAAACGCGTCATGCCAATACCAAAGAATTCCTGTGAGAGATAGAGAGCGAGGGCGAGGGAGCACACGAGCTGCAGAAAATCTCCAGTAGATCAGGCGCAAGGCAGGAGCAGCCTGACGCGTTTCGGGTTGGTTCCCTTCTTCAAAGGCATAGTTCACGTAACACACAGCGTTTTAACCACACCCTTTATTAAAAAAATACTGCCTTCTGATAGACTGTTGAAAATGAACACACATGATTCTGGGACCTGTGACCTGCTCCCTCGCCTGTGGGTGACTTTGGAGCTTTAATATATATATATATATATATATATATATATATTATATATATATATATATATATATATATACCCAACACGAACGTTTATCCCCTCAAGGAAGCCACACACAGCAGGGAAGTTTCACCGCATTTATTAGGCTACAGCGTGACAAACAAATCCATTCTCCTGTCTTTCATCAAACGCCCGACGCGTTTCGTGCTAACGAGCACTTAGTCATGGGCAATACAGTCCATAGGCAAGCACATCACATTTAAAGCACCTGGTGTTCTTCGCGGGGCCCGCCTCAGTGGGCGTGTGCAGGCGCACTGCCTGCTGGCTCCTGTAGTGCTTTTGTTAATATTTCTCCAGTGAGACGTGGTGCGCTGCCCCATAACAGACTTATAATATCCACAGTGGGTTGGCAGAAATGATGTGACATCAGGCTGCACATTAGAACTCTTCCTGCGTTCCTTCTGCCCCTTCACAGCAAGGCGCCCACCGGAGAATGGATTAGTTCGTCACGCTGCAGCTTTCCTAATAAATGCGGTGAAACTTCCCTGCTGTGTGTGGCTTCCTTGAGGGGATAAACTTTTGTGTTGGATGTTATACGGCTGATCCGGTTGCGAGGAAGCCCTGCTGCGAAAGAAAGCGGACCCATGCTGGCGCCGGTGGGCGCCTTGCTGTGAAGGGGGAGCGCTCCCCAGAGCGCGTACCGGGGCGCGCTTATAGATATATATATTTTTTTGAACCTAAATTACTCAAAATCCACTGTAGCACATATCTTGAGACATAGCAAAGGCACATCGGGCTACCAGTCCCTACAATTTTGCCAAATTTGGTGTAAATCCATTCAGCCGTTTGGGCTAAAAGTGAGGTCGACCGCCCTATGGAAATTAACATGGGGAAAACGCGTTTTGGGACCCCCCTTTTATCTCGGCCCCCGCTTGACGCATCCCCCCCAAACTTTCAGGGAAGGACCGGAGCTCGATGAGGCCATTTTGAGGAGATTTTCAGGCAGATTCGTCAACCGGCGCCAAAGTTATTCCAAATAGAATTTTGAGATTTAACATTGAAAAAAATCCTAACTATAACTACCTACTGGCGACTGCCAGTATATACATATATACATATATACATACATATATGTTTTCCTGTTTTCCATTTCTATTTTTGGTAAATTCTGGTGGGGTTTTATCAGTGTTTTCAAGTGATTTCAATACCTTAAAAAACAGTGGTTACACATTTTGCGCCATTAAAAACTACAGAAACAGTGTTTTTCCAGTGTTTATGTAACGTTTTGCTTTTATTATTGCTTGCTTTCTGCACTGATCGCGAATGGTATATAGAGAGTGTACATATAGTGTGTATGAGGTCCAAATAGATTTTTGCCAATTAAACCTATTGTAGTACACCATACAATACTTCTTCAGTGAGTCTTTGGTCATGCGTGCTCGCTCTTTCCTTCCCATGTAAACTTCTGTGAAAAGGCCCTCTCAACATTGGCACTTGAGACGGGCAGCCAAAACAGCCAGTACACAATTTGTTAACTCTGGCCACTGACATAGCTTTCCATGCCAATACTGGTGCACTTGAAGATTACGATTCACAGGTCAGGTTCTGCAACAATTGAGTTGAGCTGGGCGCTTATGCCCTCAGAGTTATTGAAGCAGTCACAATATGAAGCAGCACTTTTGAAACTAGGAAAGAAATACACCTTTATGGAAGGGATCTAGAACTTGTACAGAGTACCACATTGAGGTTTAATTGACTTCAAATACCATTGGTGTTGAAGGGACAATTCTGTGCATCATTGCAAGCCATTTCTCATACATTGTAAAATAAATGTTCCTGAATTGCTCTTCAACATTGCTTTGTTACCAAGTGGCAATCACTCTAACATGGAACATGTTGCAGTTCTAAAGTCATGAAAGGTGGCGCCCGCCCCCTACCTTCACCACTGTGCAAATGCACCCCGTGGCGCGTTTTAAGTTGGGGGATTAAATCCCCTTTAATCCTGAGGGTCCATGAGGTGCAACTAGCCCACCAGCTACCGCCAGTAAGCTCCACAGAGCTGCGTTGCAGAGAGGTGTAAAAAGGGGCGTGGCCTCAGAACACCAATCTGCAACGCAGCCCCCTGGCGCATACTGAAGTAACCTGGTGGGCTAGTTGGCCCCCAGGGACCCCCAGTATTCAAGGAGAATTCGTTGTCCCTCTGCAAACACGCCAGGGGGCGCGTCTGCAGTGATGCTGGTAGGTGGTTTTTTAAAATTTATTTTTCTAATTTATTGGCCCTGGGGACCCTATCCCCAATTTTTAATTTAAAAAGAGAAAGAAAAGAAAATTCGGAAAGGGGCCACGTGGCCCCCTTACCGAGGTCATAATTTGCCCCGGGGACCCCATCCCCCAGGGCATGGCCCTTTTTTTTTTTTTTTAGAAAAAAAATATTTGAGGGAAGCTGTCTTGCTCCCCCTCCTATGGCCAGTTCTGGCCCGGGGACCCCATCCCCAGGGCAGTTTTTTTGATTTTTTTTTTATATTTTTGGAGGGGGCCGCGTGGCCCCCCCTCCCGGCCACTACTAGCCCCGGGGACCCCATCCCCCAGGGCTGGCCCTCTTCGTTGGGGACTGTGGGTGGGTCCCTAATTCCACGACGGTCCTGCCTCCTGCGGGAGCTGGCATTGCTTTTCCATATGGGAAGCAGCCAACATTCTGCTCCCCATATGGAAAAGCAATTTGCTTTGCTTCATTGAAGCGAGAGCAGGTTTCCCTGCTCTCGCTTAAATGAAGCAAAGCAGTTTGCAATGGCAGGGTGGGAGACGCAGACCCACCGCGCCCATAGATATATAAATGACTAACCATAATTTTCTTAAAAACTACTGTACAGATTGACACCAGATAAGCAAAAGGCACAAGTCGGAACTGAGTACTACCTCTCTGCCAAATTTGTTGCAATTCCGTTCAGCCATTCGGGCTGTAGCCATGGCTAAAAGTCCTATGGGAAAGTGCATGGGGAAAACACGTTTTGGGACCCCCTTGGAAAATTTTGCGCGGATTCATCAATCGGCGCCAAAGTTATTGTCAATAGAATGTTGCGGATTTCCTATGGATAATAGGTCCCAACTATATCTACCTAGGATATACATAGATCGATAGATATATATATATATATATATCTCCTCCTGTTCGATGCAGCGAAGCGCTTGGGAAGTGGAGTGTATATGTACACACACATACACCCCCCTCCCCTCTCCACCCCCATGGGACACCCACTACGACTACTGGGATGCTACAAGCATGTGAATTTATGAAAGATCCAATACTGGAGAACCTGTATCTGTTGCAGTGGACTGATATAGTGTTCTTAAGACAGCCTGGCTCATACTAGATTGTTGTGTAGACCATGTTGCAGCTTTGCAAATGTCATCGAAGAGTATGTTTCCTAAGAATGCCATGGAAGCCCCTATTTTGTGTGTAGAATGTTTAGGGGGAACTGTTAAGGTGCGTTTAGCTTTGAGGTAGCATATCTGTAAGCACTTGACTATCCAGCGTGCAATACCTATTTTGTCTTCCTAAAAAAGTTTGGTTCTTTCAACGTAATAAAGCATCGCTCTTTTTATATCTAATGTGTGAAGAGCACGTTCTGCTACTGAGTCACGTTGCGGAAAGAAGACTGGTAACAACGAACTGGTTGAGATGAAAAGCAGAAACTACTTTGGGTGAAAATTTTGCATTAGTCCTAAGAACCACTTTATTTTGGTGAATTTGAAAAATTATTCTTGTATGGTTAGTGCCTGAAGCTAAGAAAAGAATATAAAGCAGTTTTAGCTAGTTATAAAAAATTAACATCAGAGAATAGTAAATACTTCATTCAAAAAATTAATGAATCAAAAAACCCAAGTAAAACTCTTTTCTCTACTGTCAAAAAACTTTCAAAAATAGAAAATAATACCCTAGAAGAAATGACACCAGACTTCTGTAATACTCTAGGAGAATTTTTCGTGAAAAAAGTTTCCTCAGTATACGATTCTTTTAAAAGCCACAATATAGAAAGAGCTAATCAGTTAGATCAGACTACCTCAAAATTAGAAAATTTAACGGAACAGTCAGTCCATATTACATCGTTCCAATTTACTTCCCCAACAAAGGATCAAATTCAGAAAGAACTACTTAGCATTAATTCAGGTAGTCCAACTGACCCCTGTCCACCCAAAATAATGCAAGTCTGTTAAGCCTGCTACTAGAATCATTATTTGACCAAATACTCAAAACTAACACCTTTCCGGAGGACTGGAAGAAGATATCAATCAGACCATTACTCAAAAAATCAAATTTGGACTGTGAAGAACCAAGTAACTACAGACCGATAGCCAGGATTCCTTTCGCCGCTAAAATATTAGAAAAACTCTTAAACAAACAGCTATCCCGCCATCTGAGGGATGGCAACTGGCTGGACCACTCTCAGTTCGGGTTCCGCGAAGGACACGGAACAGAAACAGCTCTAATTACAGCCGTGGAAGAACTCAGAAAAGTGATGGACAATGGATCAAAGGCCGCCCTGATACTACTCGACCTATCGGCGGCCTTCGATACGGTCAGTCATGAGATTCTTCTAAATCGTTTAAAAAGAGCAGAAATAAATGACTCGGCATGTACCCTCATCAAATCCTATCTAGCCAATAGAACTTTTTCAGTAGAAGTAGGCGAAGCAAAATCCAAATCCTTTAATTTACCAAGCGGGGTCCCACAAGGATCCTCGCTGAGTCCTACCCTTTTTAACCTTTACGTTGCCCCTCTGGCTGAAATGATAAGAAACTGGGGATTCACCCCAATATCCTATGCCGATGACACTCAAATTGTAGTGACCATCAGCAAGGAAGTAAAGGAAACAGCAGAGAAATTCCAACATTGTATGACACAGGTCAGTCAATGGATGGAAAAAAACTGCCTAAAGCTCAACGGAGATAAAAGTGAAGTGATGATACTAGGGGGTGACACAAACATCTGGTCAACTACCTGGTGGCCCAAAGACTTAGGTAGATGCCCAGGATCATCAGAAAAAGTGAAGAATTTAGGTTTCACTCTTGATATGAATCTATCTTTCGAAGCCCAAACCAGTAAGCTGTCATCAACACTCTGGTACATCCTAAAAATGATAAAAAAATTATTTCCATATTTACCACAGGACTCACGTAAAACAGTAGTAACAGCATTGGCCTTGGCGAGACTGGACTATGGAAACGGTCTATATACCGGAGCTAGGACAAAAGTCAAACAAATTACAACGTCTGCAGAATGCAGCCGCCAGACTGGTTCTAGGCATTCCCAAATTTGAGCCGATCGGTCACAAACTACAGACTTTGCATTGGTTGCCAGTTGCAAAGAGGGTGACATTTAAAACACTCTGCCTAACCTATAAGGCATTTCAGGGAAAAGGGCCACAATTTTTGAGACATCATCTGAAACAATACGAACCAACGAGACCTCTGAGATCCGGCCAATTGAAACTAATTACCGTTCCCAGATTCAGACGAGCAAACTGGGGCGGTAGAAGCTTCCTTGTACACGCAGCACGTACCTGGAATCAGCTACCTTATGCCATAAAAACTTGCCCATCCTTAGAATCCTTTAGAAAGGAAGTAAAAACATGGCTTTTTTCTTCATAAACTCTAGACACCGTTCAAGGGATGGAAGGATATATCACAGCGCCAAGACGCCCATGGGCAATCGCGCGCTATACAAATTGATAAATCAAATCAATCAAATCAAATCAAGCTTACCAGCTCTCCTAAGAAAAGTGATAGCTATAAGGTAGGCTACTTTCCAGGTTAGAAACTGTAGTTAGCATCTGTGCATGGGCTCAAATGGGGGTCCCAGGAGTCTTGTAAGGACTATATTAAGATTCCACACGGGAGAAGGTGGAAGTCCAGGAGGAATGATTCTTTTGAGACCTTCCATAAAGGCTTTGATAGCGGGTATTCGAAACAATGGCAAGTGTTGTCTGTTTTGTAGGTAAGCCGCAATAGCGGCAAGATGTAATCGTATAGACTTATATGCTAAGTTAGCACGTTGTAGGTGTAGCAGATCGCAAATGATGTTTTGAGTTGAGGCATCTAACAGATTGATTTGGTTTTTAGTAAAATAAATTGCAAATAGTTTCCATTTTGCTCTATAGCAGGGGTCTCCAAACCGGTCCTGGAGGGCCGGATCCATGCCAGATTTTAAAAATTACTACATGTATCTCAATGGGAATATCCCAAAAATCTGGCATGGATCCGGCCCTCCAGGACCAGTTTGGAGACCCCTGCTCTATAGCATGCTCTTGTGGTAGGACATCTAGCATCTTTAATAACGTTCATGAAGTCTGATGGGAGGTCAAGGTAGCCAAATTCTAAGACTTCAGGTGCCAGATCGCAAGTTTGAGTTGACTAGGGTCTGGATGTCTTATCTCGCCATGGTTCTGAGTGAGAAGCTTGGGGGAGTGGTGTAGCTTTTGAAGAAGAACTATTCATGGTTCCAACAGGGTTGTGAACCATGGTTGTCGAGCCCATGTGGGAGCAAATAGGATCATTGTGAGGTATTGTTGAGAGAGCTTCCGAACCACTAATGGAATTAGTGAGAGAGGAGGAAAAGCGTAAGCAGATTTTCCTGACCAATTCATACATAGCACATTGCCTTTGGACAATGGGTGTGGATACCTGGACGCGAAGTTTGGGAATTTCTCGTTGTGATGTATGGGGCCATAGATCTATTTCTGGATAGCCCCACATTTGGAAGAATGGGAGTAGTACTTGGGGATGTAGTTCCCATTCATGGATCTGTTGTCTTTGACAACTAAGTAGGTCTGCAATCTGATTGTGTACTCCTGGGAGATGTTGTGCAAGGAGGTATAGGTTTTGAGGAATGGCCCACCTTAAATGCTTTGAGCTAGGCATGAAAGCTGTGTGTCCCTCCTTGTTTTTGTATGTAGTACATTGCTGTCATGGGGTCTGTACAAACTAAGACAGTTTTGCCTACTAGATGTGTCTAAAAAGCTTTATGCTGGAAAAATGGCAAGCAGTTCCAGATGGTTTATGTAGAGCTGCTTTTGTTGTAGTGTCTACATGCCCTGAATGGTATGTGTCTGAAGATGAGCTCCCCAACCAGAGAGGGATGAGTCTGCTGTTCGCACTATTTGTAGAACTGGATCGATGAATGGCCGCCCCTTGGAAAGGTTTTGTGTATTCAAACACAGCAGAGCGAGGAGTGCGGCCGTCCACCAACACTAGATCGTTTAAATGACCTTGAGCCTGGTTCCAGTGACATGCTAAACATTCCTGTACGGGGCACATTTGAAGTCTTGCGTAAGGAACAATTAGAATGCAAGACGCCATCATTCCGATCAACTGCATAAACATTCGGGCTGGTAGTGAGTGTTGCGGTTGAAATTGTGATATTAGAGTTTGCATGTTGAGTATGCTGACTGGGTTGGGGTAAGCTAGAGCCTTTGAGGTGTCTATTGTAGCTCCTAGATAGGCTTTAGTGTTGGAGGGATGCAGATGATACTTGGTGAGTTTCACAGCGAATCCCAAGTCATGAAGTAGCTGAACTGTGTTTTGAGTGTGGTGTAGGCAGTTGATTTGCGATTTGGCTTTTATTAACCAGTCGTCTAAGTAAGGGAAGACGTGAATGTGTGGTCTTCTTAAATGAGCTGCTACTACTGCTAGGCATTTGCTGAATACTCTTGGTGCTATAGTGACCCCAAACGGGAGGACTTGAATTGGTAGTGTTGTCCGTCCACCATGAACCTGAGATTTCCTGTGAACGGGGTGAATGGGAATGTGAAAATAGGCATCCTTTAAATCTAGAGTGGAAGGAAAGTCGCCTTGCTGAAGCAATGGGAGCACCTGTAGTAGGGTGACCATGTGGGAGTGGTCAGATTGAATGTAGAAGTTTAACTGTCTGAGGTCCAGTATGGGCCAGATAGAGCCGTCCTGTTTAGGAATCAAAAAGTATAGGGAGTACACTTCTGTCCCTTGGTGATGTAAGAGGACTGGTTCTATTGTATGTTTGTCTAACAGAGAGAGGATCTCTTGTTTTAACAGGGTGAGATGATCTAGTGACATTGCCCGCTCTCTGGGAAGGATTGTTGGTGGAGTGCTGGTAAGTTCCAGGCAATAACCATTTTGGATCATTTGTATTACCCACTTTTCTGAGGTGATGGAATTCCAGACAGGGAGGAACTGTGAGAGACATTCCCAAAGGGAGTGGAATGATGGGTAGTGGCTGAAAGTCACGGTTTGTTGGCAGGTTAAGTGTAGGTGGGGTTGCCTCTGTCCCTGCCCTTGTAATTGTTCCCTCTGTAACCTCCGCAAAAATCCTGGAAGGACTAGATCGGTTGTTCCCTTTGTAAGAAGGAGGGATTTTCTGATGAAATTGTTTCTGACCCACCCCTGTAGAAGGAGCGACAAAAGGAGCCCCTGCTCGAAGGTAATTGTAGGGCTCCCATGGATTTTGCAGTGTCAGTATCTTTCTTCATTTTTTCTAATGAAGTATCCACTGTTGGCCAAAAAAGATGTTCTTTATCGAAGGGTTGCTTAAGTATGGAGGATTGTACCTCCTGCTTGAATCCAGAGATTCGAAGCCAAGCGTGTCTTCTGAGGAGTAAGCTGTGTCTGCCAGATCCAGGGTGCATTTTATGGAAGTGTTTGTGATAAGCTTCCCTTCCTGAATGAGATTAGCTTTGGCCTTATGTTCTTCTGGCAAATGCTATAAAAGTTTTTCTAGTTAGTCATAATGTGCCCTATCGTAATGTGCCAATAAGGCTTGAGCATTGGCAATACTCCACGAGTTGGCAGCCTGGAAGCTACCCTTTTGCCTGATGCATCGATGAGCTTTGACTCCTTATCAGGAGGAGGAGGAGCAGCACCAGTTGTTTGGGAGTTAGCTGTCTTGCGGGCATTAGATACAACAAGAGATTCTTAGTGGTAATTGACCGCTTATGTATACAGGGTCTGAAGGAGGGGCCTTGTATTTTTAATCTACCTGAGGTGTTAGTATTCGGGCTCTAACTGGATCCTTGAATACCTCGTTTGAATGCTTTAACATGCCTTTTAGCATGGGTAGATTGTTAGCAGACCTCCGGGAATGTGTAAATGTTTCTACAAGGAAATCCTCTTCTAAAGGCTCACTGTGTAGTTCCACCCCGTGATATTGGGCAGCCCTGTTGATGAGTTGCGCAAAACCAATATTGTCATCAGGTGGGGAAGGACTAGAGGGATAAAGATCTGGATTAGGGATGTGTGAATCCTTATCATAATCATTCCATGGGTCAGTGTCGTGTGGTAAGTGTCTTGCAGAATGTGATGATCATAGTCCCCAATGTCGACCCCATCATCAAAATGGTCATCCTGAGTCAGGTGACATTTTATTTATTTATAAAGTTTTATATAGCGCGAACATGACCCACGAGGGTATCAGAGAGCTTTACAATATACAGTTATTAAACATCAAATGGTTGAGGTAGTATACATACATGCAGACGTACATTCAGTTTTCTCTGTTCAGTACAAATGACATAGTAGTATATGGGTAGCATGGGTGACTGGTAGTCATCAGAGAATGATCGACAAGTGGATCAGAGCGCTTCACCTTGGAGGTGGTGAATTTGATGGTGTGATGTTTGGAATAAGAGGAGGAGAGAGATGGTACCCATGTCTCTTCTTTCTTAAGAGGTATAGGGAGGGGGCTCTTGTGAGAGGTCTAACTTCAGTTTTTTGGGAAGAGTAGCCATAAGGTGTCCAATTATGGGATCAATACGGAGTTCTCTGTTTTGGATCCAGAGGTGGTTCTTCAGTGGTAGTTTTTTGGAAGTAGTCTGTCCTTTTTGGAGTGGATTTCGGCATAGAAGATTTTGGTTCACAGTCTTTGGGTGCTGAGTGTTTGGGAACCAGTTCTTTAGTTTTAGTCGGTTTAGGCTGTGTTTTCGGAGTGGTTTGTTTCAGCTGCAAACTTTTCGGTGCAGAGGTTGTCCGCTCCAAGCTTTTAGGTGTGGATATTTTCAGCTCCGAAGATTTGGGCTTGGACGACTTTGGTTCTGGCTCTTTTGGCTTGGAGGGTTTCGGCTCCGAGGCTTTCGGCGCCGAAGATGTCCTCTGTACCGACGACATGGGTGGAGTCCAGTGTTTGTCCTTTTTCGGTGCCAACGGTGTAGGTTCGGCACCGGACTGGGATTTGCTTCAAGCCCGAGCCAGAAGGCTTTTATTTGTGTTTTGCAGTCGAGCTGGAGGGAGGGCCATCTGAAACTTTCACGGTGTCGACCGAAGCGTGAGGGTGACATCGGAGCCTTTCCTTTAGGTTGAGGGGGTAACTGTCGGTCTGTCCGTTGAGCCGGAGTGACGTTGAGGTCTTCTTCCATGTCGGAGTCGGCTTCGGACACGTCAAGGGTACAGGATTGCGCGAAGGGGTTAGAGAGCGATACCGAACCAGGACGCAGCAATACACATCCGTACCCATTGGCGGTAAAAAACAATCTAAGGATGGAGTCGATGCCCATGCGCACTATCACCGAAAGGAGTCATCTACCTCGTGTCTACAAGGACTTCTTCAAAGAAAAACAAAGTGCAAACATCGGAGCCCAACACCAGATGGCGATCTATGCAAAAGCATATGATCTACAGCTCATATGCCTCGAACAAACAAGTTACTTACCTTCAGTAATGCCTGATCTGATAGAGACCATCTAGCTGCAGATTCCTTCCCTCAGAATTACCCCCAGGCGTCAGACAGGACCCGGAAATGTGAGCAGAACCCCTGCGGACTGGTAGGTGGCGTTGTTCAGATCTGCACGGCCTCATCCATGCCGGAACTGAAATGTGTGATGCCTACACACGTCTCATGGCATCGCGCCGTCAGTTTCTTTTTGTGACTTTCCACGCTAGGAGCATAGAGCCACGAAGAACACTGACCACTGGTGTGATAAACTAGGGCCCTGAAAGGGGAACAGCCATGTCCCTAAAAAGAAGTTTGGCAGGGAAGCAGCGTGAGTCAGTAAGGAATCTGTGGCTAGACAGAGTCGCAACCAGATAAGGCGTTAGGAAAGGTAAGTAACTTGTTCATCTGATAAAGACTTCTAGCTGCAGAAACCTTACCTTAGAATAGACACATAAGCAATATCTCGCCTGAAGTGGGTCTGCAAAACAAATTCGCAGTAAAAAGCACTGCAGGACCCAACAAGCAAAATGCCCATCCCTACAGACCTGATTGTACAGGCAGGAATGCCTGGCAAACTCGTACAGAGGCCCACACTGCTGCCTGGCAGACGTCCGGGACTGGAATTCCACATGCCAACGTAGTGGTAGTAGCCTCTGCAAGCCCTCAGGGGGTTGCTTCTTGGCTAATGCTTAGTAGTTTTTAATGCAGAGCACAATCCAACACGAGATGGTCCACTTCTGCACTGCCTTTCCCTTTTACGCTCCGACATACCCCATGAAGAGTTGGTCGCCCACCCGAACTACTTTGTGTGGTCAAGGTAGAACAACATTACTCTTTGTGTCTAGTGCATAAAACCAGTTTGTCGGGGTAGATGTTGACATATGGAGGAAATAATAAAGCCTGAGGCTCACTAACCCTTCGGGCAGATTATATTGCCATCAGGAAGGCCGTCTTAAAGGTAAGAAGCGTGAAGTTAACAGTTGTGCAAAGGCTCAAAGGCTGTGCAAAGTAGAAAAGTTAGGACTAGATTATGGTCCCACTGACGCATGATGAAGGGCAAAGGGGGAAACGTGTTGCAACTCGTTCAAGAACCTATTTACAACAGGAGATTTAAAGAGATGGCTGATCTTGCAGCCTTACCTATTTCCCTCAAAAGTCTATGCCTGATCTGGTGGAGTGGTAAATTATGAACAGGGTAAATTAAATTGTGACAGTTTTCACATAATTATAGATTGGCAGCATTTGCCACTTAATCCATTATCAGTTGCATAATCTGTAGATTTTAACAAAATAAAATGTTTCTAGTTCAAACAGATCAAAATGTGCAGCAACACCTGTTTCCCACAAGGTCGAAGGCCTCTTGTAAAGGTTGACCCCTCACCTTCCTGCTGCTTATTGCTATATTTGGGTGTTAAACCAGTACTAATGAGGTGCAACCAATGCCCAGGAAGTGTTAACAAGTGTAAAAATAACTATATAATGAAGTATTATAATCAAAGTGTGCTGCATTGTGCCACATATTTTGCATTTTCTTGCAACATAATTTAGTCATCCCTGCTTCATAATTTGGCCCTTCCCTGCCACATAATTTGGCTCTTAACCCCAAATTATTCTTGTGGCCCCGATTATGAACAAGGGATCCAATTCTGAACTGGTGAACATAGTGTGGCAAATAACTTCTCTGAAAAATAATTATCTGAAACCCTTAATTTCTCCTTGCTCTGCTTTTGATGAGGTTCTCTCAACAAAGAAGCAGAAAGGACTCCTTGCTAGATTACAAATGATACAGAACTGAAAAATGACTTGGCGCTTTAGATTGTGTAGAGGTCATACTTTTATGGTAAGTATCCTTTTTCTTCACCAGGAGGGAGGCGACTTTCTAAAATGTTGATATTTAAATCTGCTCCAAACAAGCTACCTTTCTTAAGACTGTTGGAGGTTCAATGGATGAAGGTCTTGACTTGAGCTCCGGTTTGTGAACAGCCAGTGCCAGGGATCAAATAGGACTGTGGCAGATAGTTTGAAAAAGCCACAATATCATCTTTGGTATCATTGACATTGAGCAGAGGTTCTAGGCTGCCAATCCTTAAGCATTGTGATGCTAGATATAAAAACTAACAGAAACTGCAATGTACATGGAAATGGCCATAATGATGTCACCATAAAGGGGGGGGGGGTCTTCGTATTACATAGTATAAGTAAAGCTAGGGAAGGCATTAATCTCGGCTCATTAGCAAGTTACTAGATAAAGGTCTATGGAAGCCTAGAATGGTTAACAGTAACTCTCTACCAATTATCCGGAATTCACTGCGCGTGTCACTTCATAAAGTATTGACAAGGCGCTTTGTTTTGCATTCTCATCAAGGGAGGCACAAATGCCCAAGGAATGCTAGCATTGGGACTGGCAAACACGGTTGGAGAAAGGCTAAACATCACATTTCCACCACATAAAAAGCTTGAAGTTAAAAAAAATTCTGTTAGGGTTTTGAATGATTTTCATATTGGCTTCAATGAAAGGCACAGCTTAGTGTACAGAAATGTTTACTTATGCGGCAGTTGACTGCACAGAGGCAGTCACAGAATTACATTGTGTGACTGCAGCAGCCTTTTAAGAGGAAGACTCCAATTTCTTTACTTTAGTCTACATGCTCATTTTCAAAAAAGCAGTTTAAGAAAAATTCACAATTCCACTAAAGTGATAGGCAGTGAAGTTACTCTGTATTGCAAATAACAAAAACTTACATTCGCTTAGTTATTTTTTCTCTGAATTAGATGGCGCTTTATAAAATCTTTCAAGAACCCACATATGTAGACAATCTAGTGTTCTAATATTAAGGAGTATGTTCGGATGGCAAACTTGCAGTTTTTTACCTTGAAATGCAAAGGCCAGGTGCCACAGTAAAATAATGGCTAACGATCAAGAACATTTCTTTTTGTGAATATAAATTCAGCATACCTTTGTGTCAAGTGCTTTTTTAATACTAATTCTTCTTTGAATTCTTGCTTCTCCCCTTTCAATTTGAGCCATTATTTTTTCAATGTCTTGGAGCTCATTGCACCTTTCCCAGAAGACCGCTGTAAAATAGAAATATCTTATGCAACATTTCTTTGGGTGGGATTCAAAAACAATCTTAATACAGAAGTAATAGGCACAATGCAAGCTCTTACCTCATTTTTGTAATTTAGTCAAAGCAATAAATCAGTTGTGTTGCAAGGTCATTCTAAGTACAGCACTGGCATCAGGTGCATGCATCAATTCCAGAGCCCTGTGTGGCTGTCATACGATCACAGTATCTGCTTTTACTTCTAAATGCATTTTAAAGCAGCTGAACACTACTGGAAAGACCAAGCAACAAACCTTTCCAGTATTCATCACATTCAAAATGAATACGAAGCTTGATGTGCATATTCTGATGACAGGTCCATTTCTCAAAATACAGTACATTTTGCATATCTGAGCATGCATTTGCAACTGCTAATTTAAAATGCATCCCTAGGACGTTTCTGGCCGTTATACTGGGCATGTAAACCCTTTTGTGCTTTAGAATATGCGACTTTATGAGTTGGTTACTCAGATTTGTTCCCAACCAGGATCAGAAGAATATGATTATGTAATTAAGTACTGAGCCATCATAATGAGCGAGGGCTCCAAAATACTTGGGTATACCTAATTATAGACAAGGCTGACACTAGTCGAGCTTAGTGATATGTAACAAATATAATTGTGGACAAGTCACATATGGGGTGGTGGGGAATACTTCGTAACCACAGTTCAAAAAATTATATTTATTCATGATTCTACCAGGAAGTGGCAATCGTTTAGGGGCTCGTCTTGATACTTAAGGATTGGTGCAAATTTTGGACCTGATGGTTGGGACTTGAATCTTTTACTTTTTGGTGGTGGCACCTAGACGCTTTTTTACTCCATATTGAGTTATATCTAAAATAATGTATAACCAGTGGTTTCAAAGTGGAGTTGTATTTATTGTCTATAATCTTTTTCCAGGCACATCCGCCTTTTCACATTGTATGGTCGTTGGAGGCGGACAATATAGTCCAATAGGTAAGGCAGTGTTCTTAATTGATGCCTATGTGTTGTTCAGTGAGGACATAATTGCTGGAACATGTTCATTGGAGGGAGTGTATATCGGGACACAAACGTAGGAATATTACATTTAGTTCACAAGTATCACTGACAGTTTTGGATAGATTAGATTTTTAAACAAATTGATGTTTTATATTATGCAGGCTTAGTAGACATATTTTGTCCTAGCCTGCATACATCCCAACGGAAGGGGAAATTAAACTGAGAGTCCATAGTGGAACAAGCCGGATTACTTTTTTCCTTTGGACTGAAATTTGTAAGCAATAATACATTTGGTCAGTGTATTAATGTTTAGAAGGGCTTGTGCTCGGGATGGAGTTTATTCAGTTACCAAATATGAAAAATAATATGTCAGATTGTCACCATGCAAGTCTGGTCTGGGGAAAGCAGTGGATAGAGATAGAGATAGAGATTGTCCACTCAATCCTGCTCGGAGTCATACTGCCGGGTAAGAGGGTCCTCTTCTGCCTCCGGCACCAGAGGGGCCGGTCGCGGTGGCAGGGCCGGAGCAAGAACAAACTGCGTCCGAAACTGCGCTGAGAACGGCGCCGGCAGGGGTGACGCCACCTCCCAATGCGGATCCTGTTCGGAACAAAATGGTCCTGGAGCCGGGGCAGGGGTGGGATAAACTGCACCCAGTAAGGCGCAGAGGGTGGCGCTGTGGCCAGCAACGCTGCACCTCGTGGGGCCAGAGCCAACGGCGTAGGATCCTGTGGCGCCGGGGCTGGAGCCTCTGGGCCAACAGGATCTGGACACGGGACCGCGGGGCTTAAGGTGCTCCGGTGGGAGCCCGAGGCCTGAAAAGGCGGTCGACAGTAGCAAGAAACTCTTGCACCGGTTTGTGAGTCACTGACGGACCCAGGTAGGGCGGGTAGACCATGGGACTCCGAGGAACCGCAGGGGCGGAGCCCCTGTCCCCCTCGTCTGCCTCCGAGGAGCTACGGGGGGGGGGGGTGGGGGGGGGGACGTCTGAGAGCGAATACACTTCTTCGACTTTTTATCACGGCACTTACCTGAATCCAAGGGCGAAGACTTGGAGCCCGAGGAGGGACGCCTCCGGTCCCGCGAGCGGTCCCGGGAACGGCCCCTAGACCCGGAGCGGCGGGGAGAGGAATGCCAGACTTTCAGCAATTTTCAGTGCGGCTCCTACAAGGCCTTCGGGCCATGGCTCAACAGCCCCGTGAGTCGTGATCCGTCTCCAGGCAGCAGAGGCAAACATCGTGGGGGTCCCCTACCGACATATTACAGCATCAGGCCCCACAAGACTTCAAGCCAGGCATCCCTAAGTGCATCAGGAGAAAAAAAAAATAGGGGGGGGGGGGGGGTGGATGGGGGTAGCCAAAAGTCTCAAAATAGTAGTCAAAAAGTGACTAAGGTACTTGCTCAATCCGGTTCTGCGCTTGCTGGCGTGGAATAAGAAACAGCGCGCATGGGTGGAGCCTAAGTAGTCTCCGTGACGTCATCTCGCTGCTTGCGACGCCAGTGACTGACACGGAGCCACAGGGCGCCGCCTACCGACGCGCAGGGGTACTGCTAAGCAAACCTTTCCGGATCCAGTCTGATGCCTGGGGATATTCTAAGGTAAGCAACCTATCACTAGCGTGTCTCTTTCAGATTGGTCAGTAGTGAGCAATCAGGCAGACGCATCATCTAGTCTGCACGCTAGTAAGGTTTGAGTACAAGTGCAGATTCATTCCCCTTCGCAAAGAGCTCTACCCAGCCCATTAGACCAGCCGAGGCAATCTCTACAATTTATTGGCCCAAATTTGCGGGGTAGTAAGAGCTTTAAACCCCTTAAGGTTGCACACACAGCTGCAGGAGGCACCACACCAAAATACACTTAGTGACTACTAGGGAGTTCCTGGTGATAAAAATTTAAATTTACATCACCCATCTGAAGCCACTGCATATACGGTAGTTCTGGCAAATGTCCCGCTTCCTCTCCATAACCCTGCTGAGCATTGGTCAGCTCTAAGGAACAAGTAGTTACATTTATTGTCCGTTAGGACTGGGATGACTAATGTTCTCTTTTTAGAGTTTAAGATGGCGCACAGAATACCTTGGGTAGGCAAGTCGAGCAGGTCACTAGCAGGGGATTGCGTGGTCATAACTTTTAGATCACCTAGATTAGTATAGTCCATTTTCGACATGGTAAGGAACCAGTTTATTTCCCCCCAGAGTATAAATATTCTGCCTGTGGGGTATTTTTACCAATCCCCCCGAGCCCGGAGGTATAACCCGTGGGGGAACTACCCACAAGGAATGAATGGTCCAGATATACCATCCCAGTGAGCAATCGATATGGTATTTTTATGGCATTTTTATCTCATTAGAAGACCAAGACTGACTGCCCCCCTCCAAGATTTTTCCCAAATATAAAGGAGGGCGCAAATAGACATTGTAGGATTAAGGGACATAACGATAAAATATTCTGGCTCAGGATCAACCAATACCACCCCCCCCTATAGTTACCACCCTCTTAGTAGAGATGCCACCAATTAGTGAAAGTAAACCAATTAGTCCAGTAGGTTCACCAGTCTCCCATGTCACTGTAGAGAGAACATACTGTGAAATAGCATCTTGGAATGTGTGAGAAAGTGCCATCTTTCTTGCATGGTATGCCATCACTTTTTGCTGAAGTGCTTTGACTGTGTGTGTCCTGGGCTCCCGCCAATCAGGTGCCCAGGGCCTGTACTCCTTCCCTAAAACTGTTGAAACTAAAACCCAATTGGCATCTCTAGCCACATGTCAGTCCCTGGTAAATTGTAACCTAGGTACCCAGGGCATTGTGACCAGAGAATACCCCTAAGGGCTGCAGCACTTGTGCCACCCTTAGGGACACTGTACCCTGACACAGGCTGAGTGTCCTGGTGGCAGGCTGAGTGTCCTGGTGCATAACTAAACAAAGAGTTGACAGCCCTGCAATACATCAGTCACCCCTCTAGCTGGGTGCCCTATGCCAGTGGTGTGGGCACAGGTGCATGAGCCCTGTGCCCCTACAGTACCCAGGGCCATTACTGGGCACTGTAAGTGCAATGATGCCATTAAGAGTATATGGTGCTGGGAGGGTGTCAAAGGGAACTCCATAGCACCATAATGGCTACAATGAAGACTGACAAGTTTGATATCAAACTTCTCAGCACATTAAACCCACACTGATGCCAGTGTGGGATTCAATGTAAAATGCACTACAGAGGGCATCTTAGAGATGCCCCCTGAAACCTAACCTACAATTCACGTCCTGAGAGGCTGCATAGGCTGCCACACAGCAGACATGTTGCTGGACCCCTGGGTAGAGAGCCATCGCTCTCCTGGGCCTGCAACAATGCATGTCCTGGGCGAGGTGCTAGGTCTCCTCCCCCAGGATGGGCAAGGGAAGCTTCAAAGGCATGCCGCCTTTGTGAGTTTCCAAGGCCACTTGCTGTACTCAGCAACTGGTGCCACCAGTTCTGACCCTCCCTCTGGCGGGAAACAGTCAGTGAGGAAAGGGGGTGTGCCAGCTGGTGCCAACTCCACCCCCTCAGGTGGGAGAGGCAAGGTGAAGCACAACTCCAGGCTCCAGCCATCTTGAGGATGGGGAGCCCTGCCCAATCAGAGATAGGCTCCTGCCCCCCTCCCACAGGAGGGGAGCAGGATAGGGGGTGTACTCACCCCAGGGCAGGGACCCATTGGTCCCTGCCCTCACCCTACCTGTAAAGCACCTAAATTTAGTATTTAGGGGCACCCTGAATCTTCCTTCCTCAGATCCAGATTTTGAAACAAGAAGAACAAGAAGGGCGACTTGCCGTGCAGCTGCTAATTAAAGGACGACGACAACTGACTAGGCACCAGCCCTCCCGGCCTGTTGGTCCTTGAACCTGCTCCTGCTAAAACCCGGCGTCTCCTGCGGATAGCAACCTTGAAAACCCCGGAGGACCTGCCTGCCTTGCTCATCTAGAGACTGGTTCTGCTCAAAGCAGCAACAACCCTGATGCCAGCCCATTCTGCAACCGCCGAGCACGGCCTGTGCCTGAGTTGACAAAGACCCTGAGGACTTCCCCCCCGGCGATTGTGACCTGAAATCAAGTGCCCAAGGACCATCCTCGACGACCCAGATGACGCCTGCAGCCTCACAACCAGGGATCCCTCCAACCGCGACCAGCAGAGGGTAAGATTTCTCGACCTCAAAAGACACCCCTGCACCCGGCACCCCACGGCCCCCTGTGCCCAACACCGGGGTGCCTACCTATCCTCCAAAATCCCAACTTACCCCTCAAAGTGTTAGTCGCTCCTGAAGCATCTCCGTTCCAGAGCCTGCAGCCTTTGTTCACTTTCCAAGATCTCCATTGAAAAACATTGAGCGCCCGACGGCTCAAAAGCACCCTACACCCAGCGGCCTGAGTGACCCTGGCAGTGCAACCTTTGTCCTAATCTACTTCCCCATTTACCCTGAACAAGTGACCAGGAGCCCAGCTCCTACAGCCGTGTGGCCTGCTTGCCAGCAGCCACCAACCAAAGGTCCCCTGCCTCTCATTGGATAACATTGGGCCTAACTACCTCTGCACCCGGCTGCCCCTGTGCCGCTGAGGGTGTACCAACCGCACCTACCTGACCCTGGGAGACCAGAGTCCATGCCCAGAACCTTACCTCTACCAGTCGAGAACTTACCCAAAGGCCAATAACTCACTTTTCTTCCATAGGGTAACATTGACTGGTTTCACTTGGAAATTCTTCCAAGTGTGGAGTTTTGAAACTTTAAAATATTCATCTAAAATCAGCTGAACGAATTCCGATTTACTCACCTGTTATCAGGAGAGAACCCAGTGCTTCATCTTTTAGCACTGACCATGAAAAGTAATCTTAACCGTACTTACCAGTAACTTGAATTTCCTTCTATAGAAATCCATTGTCTAGTTTTCAACAGAAAAGTTTAAGTGTCGATTTTCAGAAACTACAAATATTCCTTAAAAAAAATCGCCTGTTTGACTTAAACGCATACTTTCAACTGTTTACAGGAAATTCACCAGTGCTGGATCCAGGATCCAACACGGAGTAAGAAAAAGTAATCATAACACTACTTACCTGCTAAGTGAATTTCCTCCCATAGGAGAACATTGCTGATTCTATGTGAAAAAGTTTTTAAGTGTCAACTTTTAAAATACAATAATATTCCTTAAAAATCACTACTGTAACCAAAACGCTTTTGTCCCAGGACTGAATCTAGGATCCAGTCCTGTGGTTAGAAAAGTAATCTACAAAGTAACTAATTGCATTTAACTAGAAATTCCCATTGAGCTCAATGTTGCATTGTGTTTGAAATTGTGTTGCCTATCGCAAGAACTGTAACTATTGTAATCAAACAATATATTGCCTATTTGAAAAGAATTTAACTAAAGTAACTTTCTGAGAAAGTATATTTTGATACCTTGTTGGTTCTAAAATAAAACAACTATATCTTTGGATACAAAACAATTGGCCTAGAGTTCAGTTCTTGAGTGTGAGAGACCATTTGCTGACTAAGTGTGTACAACAAATGCTTTACACTGTCCTCTGATACTGCCTTACTGCTCGACCAAGCTACCACTTTAGAGAGTAGGGTTATGTCTAACTTTAGCCTCTGCCAAACCTCTAGGGACTTTGGACTCTGTACACACTGTATCTTACTTTGGTCCAGTATATACAGAGCCACTGTCTTACATTGCTGGGTTACTGTCAAAACAGACGAACCCCTTTTTCAGGGATTTTATAATGACCCACAATGTTATATGCTTTCAAGAAACATGGACAAAGGAGGCAAACCACATTAATGGATGGAAGGCAGGAGTGGAAGAGCAAAAGGGGGACTTGGAACATATTTCTAACAGGTTAGAAGTAAAAAAGATAGAGCTGCAGGGTAAGGAACCCTATTATCAGCTGGTTTTTATCCATGTTGATGCAAACTACAGTATTTTATTGATACTTTTTAATAATATTCCCGCACAGAAGGTATATAGCATCCCAACGCAATTTTTTATTAACTTGCAAGCCCTACAAAGAAAAATCCACAGAGATAGGATGTTGATTATGGTAGGGGATTTTAATTGTGCCTTTGGCACAAGCGAGGGAGGCCAAACCTGTGGAGTTTTAATTGAAGAAGGTACTAGTAATACCCCTTTCGTCACTCTGTACTGGGGGATTGGTATAATTAGATTTTTTAGTATGAAATGGGGTTTGCTAATGAATTAACTAACAAACCTGTATCTATGCCCTATACTTTCAATGGCAGGGGCTGCCATTCTACTATTGATTATATTTTTATATCGAACAGCCATGCCTATAGACTAAATTCTTTTTATGTGGACGAGATCTCACTGAGCGACCACTTCTGATTGTGTCTCTCAGTTCTAATACCAAGTAGTAAGCTGCATAGCCAAGATGCAATAGACCAGGCTCTATCTAATATTGCTATCAACAAGATAAATGGCTACAGCCTCCGTTGGTCAATGGTGGACCCAGTAGGGATCACCAAAAAAGGAATAGACAAGTGCAGCCCATCCTTTGAGACTTGTTTCAGTGAGGCAGTTACCCCGGCTATGATACTCTCCTCCTTTCAGTAAATAGCAGAAGCCGTCAGAGTCGCTGTTCATTCCGGTGGAGATTAAAGAAAACCCGATGGATGGTTCTATTCGAAGTGTACACAGGCCTATTCCAACTCAAAAAAGGAATTGCATAAGAGTCTTAAAAACGCTGTAAAGATAAGAATGGCAAGATCGAATATACGGTGGCCATTAGGGAAAGAAAAGCCACAATAAGAAATGAAGTCTGGGAATCGCTTCATGAAGCCTCTGCAAGGGGAGATAGCCTGGTGTTTTGGAGGGTGGTAAAAGCACCTTTTTTTTAAACTCTGGGGAAGGGCCTTTAGTAGAGGTTGCTATATCAGAAGTACGAGTTACTTACCTTCGGGACCGATGTATCTGATAGAGACGATTCTAGCCGCAGATTCCTTCACGTAGAATTATCCCCAGGCGAGAGACTGGATCCAGAAACTTTTTTGCCACAGCATCCCTGCGCGCCAGGGACGGGTCGACATCACGCGAATTCGCCCAAGCGTCGTCCGCGCACGTGAGGTCAGCGAGGTCACATAAGACCCGCCCCAGCTCACCTACGTCAGTTTTCTTCTGAGAACTTTTACGCACCACAACGCGGAATCACTAAGTAAAAAACTGTGGAAGCATGGGAACAGTGTGCGAAAAGCAGAAAAATTGGAAAGAAGCGGTTACTAACCAGGTCACACAGAATAGTAGCAACACCGTAGAACCCAAAGACAGGAAATAAGAAAGAGCAAGCAGGGCCCTGCGCAGCCGCCCTGTCAGCACATAGACAGCCTCCCACTCCCGTGCCCCAGAGGCAAGAAACATGTGTAAAGTCAGGGTACACGTAGTAAACCTACCACCCCCATCCCGAGAAAGGGGACCAGTCATAAGACAAACCGGGACAACAACCCTCCAAGCCACCCCAACATAGAGGGCAACCACCACAAGGGGCAAGGCATGGCCAGATGACCCTTAATCAGGGGGTTGCACTGGAAGGAGGGAGGGAAGGGAGGACAGAAATAGAAAGCAATCTCTACCAAACCTGGAGTAGCCAGAGCAGCAGGGCACCAGAGCACCGGGTCCCATCCTCCAAGAACCAGGGAGGAATGTACCACCCCCAGACGGAGCGACCAGTCAAGAACAAGGAAGGCATTCACAGGAGAGACAGCCCCCACCATGAGAAGAGTACCGAAGATCAACCCAAGGGTCCTCGCAGAAAAGGGGAGGAAGGGCGGGGCGTGAAGAAATCTGCGGCTAGAATCATCTCTACCAGATACATCTTTACCGAAGGTAAGTAACTCGTACATCTGATAGAGACTACTAGGCGCAGATTCCTTCACATAGAATAGATACCCTAGCAATACCCCCTGGGAAGGAGGGTCTGCAAAAGGACTCCACCAGCCAATACAGAGCAGAGGGCCCCAGGGGACCAGATCTGTGGACCAGGAAGAACCTCGTCCCTGCCAGGAAACCCCCACCAGCAGAACCCTACTGACCCCAAGGGGATGTAGGAGGGAAAAGAAGGCTGAAGAGGCATGTACACTCACAGCAAGGGAACCAAAGGCAAGAGCAGAGAGGCCGAAGAATCCCACTCCCCCACAAAGCAACACAACTTCCGCCCAAGACCAACACAGGAAAAAACGAAGAAGCCTAGAGGGCCGAAGGAAACGAGGGAAAAGAAGGCGGAACCACCCCAGATGGAGAGCAGCCTGCTAGCCAGAACAGCGCCGGTAGTCAAGCGGTCAGAAGCAGGAAGAAGAGAAGAAAAAAGAGCCTGAGGCCCCAGGAAGGCAGAGTAGGCAGCGCCTGGCAAAGGAGAACACAGAAGCGACCCAGACCTCAGGACAGGAGCAGGGAAAGAAGGAGATACCCAGGTACACCACTACGAGTGGCCGTGCAAATTACCTCAGGGAGCAAAAGCAACCTACACAACCGCCATGGAGAACAGGCACCCGAAGGCGACCAGAACCCTCCAGCAGAGCGCAAGCATATGACCTAGGGTACAATAAGCACCAAACATGGGAACCCTCTGCGGAAGAACTTCCGCAGCAGCGGAACAAACAAAAGAGCCACAGGGGAAAGAAATCCCCCGCAAAAGGCTTGACAAGCAGCCCAATCAAGCAGAAGGCCTAAACTCAGGGCCAAGTCTGCGGAACAATTCCACACATGATCAACAAAAGGGCCGTCCAGCAGCCAACAATGCCAAAGTCCCAATTAGGATGCAATGGCCAGAAAACGCAGTCCACTGTCAGAACTGGCCTAAGAAGGCCCAGACTCAACACAACTCCGGAATCACTGAGGCGGGAATGGAGGAGGATGATAAGGCGGAGGAGGACTGAGCCCTGCCAGGAGCCTCTGGATGGCAGAGGCGGCCGGGGCATGGAACAACATACTGCTATCAAACGGAAAATCAATGAGCCGCTCCCGAATATTCTCTGGGAATACTCCATCCCGAAGCCAAGCATTGCGACGGAGAGCGATCAAGGAAGCCAGGGCCCGGCCTAACACCTCTGAAATATCCAGGGCGAAGTGGAGAATAAACGCCGCCAGCTCCCGGCCATCCAACGCATGATGCTGTAAGTCTACCTGAGCACCCTCCTGGGACACTGCAAATCCCAGAGACTCAGTAGAGTCCCACAAAGAGGAGGAGGCCCGAGCCAGCACATACAAGGGGTTCAGGGCCCGCAGGGCAGCGCTGGTCGAGGCGAACATATTGCGCCCCCAAGAGTCCAGCCAGCGTGCCTCTCGGGACAGCGGAGTCAGCAGTGGCGGCAGGAAGGAAAAAGCAGTCTGCAAAAGAGCACTGGAGGCAGAAGGGTGGAGGGAAAAGCACGCCGGGTCACGCGGTGCTGGGAGATGTTGGTGCAGAAGATGCTGAGGCACCAGATCCCCTGAGGCAGGACGCCTCCAAGCTCCCGTCAAGGAAGAAAGACGTGAACCTTCAAAGGGAAGCAAGATTTCCCTCCCACCAGAGCCCTGGTAGAGGACCTCCAGTGGATGGTCCGCCAGAAAGTGAGCCACCGGGTCACCCATACGGAGGGTGCCCACAGCCATGGACACCGTGTGAGCGAAAGCCGCACCCGCCTCCGTAGGGCCCAGCGGCGGAGAAAGCAGCTCCTCCATGGGCGACTGCTGCAAACTAAGGTGGCCGTCCCAGAGGTCAAGGGGGGTGGGCACGGGCCAGACCGGGAAGTCAGAAGGAGCTGATGAATGAGGGACCTGCTGCTCTTCCGACGAACACCTATGCCTCAGGAAGGGCGGAGAGTCGCCCTTCGACGCCGGTGAAAAAGACATCACACGGCGACCCGTCTCCAGGGAGGATGACACCAAAATACAGGCTGCCTCCGGAGAAGGAGCGCCCGAAGAAGAATCCGCAGCATGACCCCTGCACGGAGCAGTAGAGTCCGCCGCATGAGGCGGAGTGCCGGCACCCTCCGCAATAGCCCGACCAGGTTCCTCCCAGGCGCCCGCAGCAGGGACCAGAGCGGAGAGTGGGGCGGGTCTGGACCCGGACCGACCCCAGGGTGGCGCCGACCCGACCTGAGGTAGCTCTCCGCGCGGGGGAACGAGATGGCCCTGGGAAGTGACACGAAGCCCACAGCCGACCGCGGCCCAGAATGAGGCGTTGAGCGCTCGCCAGCCCATGAGGCGGTGCCAGGGACGATTCCACCTCAGACTTGCACTCCTTCGAGGCAGCTGCCTGCGGGGAAGGACGAGAGAGCGAGGGGTCCTCAACCGGCTTCGACCCAGAGCAGGGAGAGGAGGGGTCACCGAGCCCTGTGGCTCCGCACGGTCCAGCTGCTGCCCGTGCCGTAACCTCGGCCAGGACCACCCTGTCAAGGGACCGAGAGGGGCTCAGGGATGCAACCCGAGCCCCGGCGACCTACTGCGACACCACAGGGACTCCCGCAGGAGTTTGCGGCGAGGCAGAGATGCTGTGGCATGAAGGAGGTGCCCAGTGGAGCCGCACCCCAACAGAGCCACACCTTCCAAGCCCGGATCCGAACCAGTCTGCACCGGAGCCGCCGGCGGCGCCGCGTACGGCCCTGCGCAAGGCGAGGGGTCCGCTGACGCCCCAGAAGGGGGAAGGAGGGGTGAGACGCCAGCGAGACCTGCAAAGCCGCAGCGTATGTCTCCATTTGGAATCTCGACGCCCCAACACCGGGGAACGGTGGATAGGACGACACCCGGGGTCGCATCACCCGCGGAGAGCCACGCCCCCAGTAGGCCGGAACCCAGCCCCCAGGAACAAACTGCGACACTTACCCACTGCGGAGTGACGCTCACGTGACATCGGAGAAGGGCAAGGACGATGACCACGGCCTGAACTAGAAGCCGTCCGTCGAAGCAGACCGAGGGGAGGACGTCGCTGAAAGAACTGTTGACAGGCCTCGCAGTCTGTAGTGGGGTGATCCTCACCCAAACACCACATACAAATGAGTTGCGGGTCCGTCGCCGACATAAGACACCCACCAAATGTACAAGTTTTGAAGCCCCCAGGCATTCGCACACTGTTCCACCAAAAGAATGGAGAAAAAGGGGCCCTAAAAAGGCCTGTAGCAAGGACCGGATCCGTGCGAAAAAACTGACTTGGGCGCGTCTTATGTGACCTCGCTGACGTCACATGCGCGGACGATGCCTGGGTGGAGTCACGTGATGTCGCCCCGCCCCCGGCGCGCAGGGTTGCTGTGGCAAAAAGAGTTTACGGTTCCAGTCTCACGCCTGGGGATAATTTTACGTGAAGGAATCTGAGGCTAGTAGTCTATTAGATGCAGTGGACTGACTACTTCTTGGGGGTGTACAACACACCTCATAACCCTGCTAACCACAGCGAGAGCACTCATAGGGAAATTACTAACAACCCTGCGACCCAGTATTTCGATCTCTGTATACACTGGAGGAGGTGATACAAGCGCTTTCTGCGAGTGCGGTGGGGAAGACTCCGGGACCGGACGGGGTTCCCATTGACCTTCTTAAATCTAATAATGAACTTTGGGGGCCAATTGTCACCCACGTTTTAATGGCTGGCTGCCTTGCCCCCTTTCCAACAACATGGGTTGAATCTACCATCGTCCCGATCTTTAAAAAGGGGGACCGTCACTCAATAGGGGAGGCAATGTTGACAGTAATGATGTTTAAATTACACATTGAACGATTTGATTGTATGCACAATGTATATAAGATTGCAAATGTTACATGTACGTAAATGGAATTGGTCATGTGGCTGTAACAAGTACAGTGGTAACTCAACAGTGCCCTTTAATTCTTCAAATAAAAAAAAAAAGGGGAGACCATCAGGATCTGAAGTGTTTCAGGCCCATTTATTTGCTAGATGCAATGCCTAAAATAACCGGACACATAATATTGGAACGTCTACAAGATTGGGCAGAAGAAAACAATGTCCCGTCCGATATTCAATATGGCTTCCGCGAGGGACTGGGGAACGTGGAGCAGAGTTTAAATTTAGCTATCTTAGTCAGGAAGTACACACGGGTGAAGAGAGGTAGATTGTTTTTAGCTTTTGTAGATCTCACGGCTGCCTTTGATTCAGTGAGCCACGAGGAGCTGTGGGCTATCCTTGAGAAGATAGGGGTGAACACGCAAATAATTAACTTTCTTAGATGCCTATATTGCGAATCCAAGGTACGAGTGCGCTTTGGCCTGGCCGGTGATCGCATTGCCCCTTTTCCTATCAGTAGAGGGGCCAGGCAAGGGAGTGTCCTGGTCCCTTTTCTTTTTAACCTCTACATCAATGGCTTATGTGAGGCATTGCTCTAGGATAACCAAGACTACCCACAAATAGCTGCACGTCCCAGTCCTGCACTTCTCTATGCAGATGACGCGGTCCTAATGTCCCGCACCCAAGTAGGTTTACAAAGGGTCTTACATAGCTTTACCAAGTTTATGTGCCACTTACATAATGAGGTGCAGATTGGGGAGCCACAAGTGCAGAGATATGTTTTTGGAAGGTCAGAAAATAGAGCACACAAATAGTTTTGCTTATTTGGACATACTCTTTGACCGCAATGACTCATGGACACGAGCCATTGCAAAAAAAAAAAAAAAAAAAAGAACAATTGTAACTTACCTGTAAACAGGTGGTTCTCCAGTATTGGTGTCTTTCATAGATTCACATACTTGAATATTCCCCGCCATCGAAGTGGGAGTCCCACAGTACATAAAATAGCAATAATGCTAAATATATATATATGTGAAAACATAATACATAATAAAAGAAGAGGTAAATACAACTGAAAACCTACAAAACAATTCCTACATAGGAATGCATGGTAAAGAGAAAAAAACATTTGGAACACATTAGTGTCATTATGTTAGTCCAAACTACAGCCACAGGCACAAGCACCCTCTAGAACCTGCTCCTCAGAAGCTCCAGTCCTCAGATTTTAAAGCACCAAAGAGACCTAGAGTGCATGAGGAGAAAAAAGAGCCTCTGAGGGGAGGAAGGGTGGGTCGCATGTGAATCTATGAAAGACACCAAAACTGGAGAACCACCTGTTTACAGGTAAGTAGCAATTGTTCTTCTCCAGTATTAGGGGTGTCTTTCATAGATTCACATGCTTGAATAGAGTAGCGAGCAGTAACCTCCGTAGAGCTGAGATGGATAGGCACATATGGAAAAAACGAAAGACAGTAACAATACAGTCATGTAAGCATTTATAGCAATCCCAGGAAAACACAAAGGAGGAGGGAACAGAGGCTCACCTTATTTGAAAAGATGACGAAGCACTGCCTGTCCCACTGCGGTATCCGCCTCATTGATAGCATCCAAGCAGTAATGCTTGGTGAAGGTGTGCCTGCTGGACCATGTCGCTGCACGGCAAATCTGATGAAGGGGCACACCGGCAAACAAGGCGGTGGATGAAGACATCGCCCTCGTAGAATGAGCCCTCACTGAAGACTTCAATGGTTTGCCAGCTTGTTGATGGCAGAAGGTAATAGCTGAAGAAAGCCAACGAGCAATTGTTTGTTTGGTAACTGGATGCCCCTTACGCAGTCGTCCATAAGCAATGAATAGTTGGTCGGACTTGCGGAAGGGGGCAGTTCTGGCAATGTAAAATTTAAGGCATCGTTTGATGTCCAAAGAATGCAAGCGCTGCTCCGCCAGAGACCTTGGGTCCGGAAAGAAAGTTTTTAGGGAACACAGGCTCATTCAGATGAAAATCCGTAGGCACCTTAGGTAGGAAAGAGGGGTTGGTGCGAAGGGCCACGCCGTCAGGTTTGAACTGTAGATAAGGTGGCTTGATAGTGAAAGCGTGAAGGTCGCTCACGCGACGAGATGAAGTCAAAGCCAAACGCAGCGCAACCTTCCAGGTGAGGAACTTGATATCCGCCCTATGGATAGGTTCAAATGGTGACTTCATAAGTTGAGATAGGACAACATTGAGGTGCCATGGTGGAGGAGGGCGCCGAACAGGTGGGAACTTTCGGAAGAGCCCTTTGAAGAACTGGCGTATGATTCTGGACGAACAGAGGAAGGAAGAGCCATCGTGTCGGAAGCAAGAGATTGCAGCTAGGAAAACTCTCAAGGTAGCATGTGAAAGTCCAGACTGAGCGAGAATTAAGAAGAACGTAAGAAGTTGCTCCGGAGTAGAATGGATTGGATGGACATTTGCTGCCACGCACCAATGACAGAATCTCTTCCACTTGAGTTTGTAAGTTTTGATGGCAGACTGCGCCCTAGCATGAGCGAGGATGTCCCTGCATTCCCGAGAAATGTTCCAGTTTGCGAATTCAAGGTGCTCAGGTTCCATGCCGACAATTGTAGCGTGGAGGGATCCTGATGGCACACCTGGCCCCTGTCCATAGGCAGGAGGTCTTGACGAGGACGCAGAGGAATGGGCTCGCACTCGGACAGCAGAAGCAATTCCGAAAACCATGTCTGTCTAGGCCAACGAGGGGCGTTCAATAGGATGTGGCAGGGCTGTCTCCGCATCTTCCACAGCACCCGCGGTACTAACAGAATCGGCCAAAAAGCGTAAGCGAATAGATCGCACCAATCGATCAAAAGGGCATTCCCGCACGAACCGGGGTGGGGATGCCAACTTGCGTAGGACGGGCATTTCCAATTCTCTGGCGTTGCAACGAGGTCTAGAGCTGGGCGACCCCATCGGTGGAACACAAGATCCTGAGTCGGCTGGTGCAGTTCCCATTCGTGTGTCGATGATGTGACCTGCTTAGAGAGTCCGCCAGGATTTTGGACACGCCCTGCAGATGGACAGCCGTCAAGGTGATCTGATGATGGAGAGCCCAATCCCAGATTGACTGGGCCAAGCGAGACAAGCGTTGAGACTTGGTTCCTCCCTGTTTGTTCACGTAGTGCATGCTGGTGGTATTGCCCGTTTGGATAAGCACCAACTCTCCGTGAACTACAGGTAGGAACGACTTGAGCGCTAGGAAGATAGCCATCAACTCTAGCCTGTTGATATGCCACGTGCGTTGGGACAGAGTTCACTTGCCTTTGATGGATAGGCCTTGGAGATGAGCGCCCCAGCCCTCCAGAGAGGCGTCCGTTGTGAGAGTGAGATCTGGTGAGTGAACAAGGAACGACGTCCCCGTCGCCAGGTTGGTTGGCTGCGCCCACCAATGTAAACTCTCTCATGCGGGCTGTGACAGCGACTAGGTCGTTGAAAGACACGGAGTCCTGACGCCACTGTACGTCCAGTTCCTCTTGAATGGGACGGGTCCGCAATCTGCAATTTGGAATCAGTGCGATACACGATGATGCCATCCCCAAAAACGACTTTAACGTCCGAACAGAAACGGACTGTCTTATTCGAATGAGGGAGACCAGACGGAGGATCTTCTGTTGCCGCTCGTGCGAGACCAACGCTTTTGATAGTCTCGTGTCAAAGATCGCTCCCAAGAAGTTTCTGATTTGCAGTGGCGGAAACTGTGGCTTTTCGACGTTGATGGCCAACCCCAGGGACTGAAACACCTGCTGACAAAGACGAGTGTCCTGACAAAGTTGATGGTGGGATTGAGATTTGAGAAGACAATCGTCCAAGTATGGAAAGATTTGAACACCTTGGAGACGCAGGTGAGCCACCACAGGAGCCAATACCTTCGTGAACACACGAGGAGCTGATCGAGGTCCGAAGGGCAAAACCTTGAACTGATAATGCGTTTGCCCCACCTTGAAACGCAGGTACTGGAGATGCTGTTGGAGAATTGGGACATGAAAGTACGAGTCTTGAAGGTCTATGGTGGTCATGAAATCCCCGCTGGATAAAGACACAGGATTTCCAGTAGTGTCAGCATGCGGAAAGATTGGCTTTTGAGGAATTGGTTGAGAGCCCTCAAATCCAGAATGGGTCGCCAATCTCCAGTCTTCTTGAGTATGAGGAAGAATCGAGAGTAAAACCCCTCTCCTCTTTGAGACACTGGGACCACTTCGACTGCACCTTTTTGAACAAGAAGACTGACTTGATGGTAAAGCTCCTTGAGGTGTGGAGGAGGCGGGCCAGATGGTGGAGTACGAGGAGGAATCTTGACGAACTCTAAGGTATGACCTTTTCGTACAATGTCTAAAACCCAGCGGTCCGAGGTGATGGAGGACCACTGAGAATAAAACAGATTCGACCTCCAACACTATGGGGATGACAAAAGTCATTGGCGCTTAGGATTGGATCCGCGATAGGAGGACTTTCCCCTATAGGGTTTGGAGGACTGCTGCTGATTGGATGCGTAACGCTGGTTGCCCTGATTGTAGGAGCGGTACTGTTGTCCTCCTCGAAAAGTGGAAGAAGTGCTGAGTCCGCGCGCACCTCGAAAGGGCTGCTTCCGGGATTGCAACGTGCCCAATGACTTTGCCGTATCAGTGTCCTTCTTAATGGTCTCCAGAGCTTCATCTATGTGAGACCCGAATAGCGAGTCACCATCATATCAAGGATCTAGGATTGAACTTCCTGCCAGAAGGAGGTGGATTTTAACCAACCCTGGCGTCGGAGGGCAGCTGCACTTGCAAGCAGACGGAAACCTGTACCAGCAATATCGACTGCGCAGTCGATCATTTCTTCCGATGCTCTTTTCCCATCCCGAAGAATTTGCTGAGCGTCCGCCTTGGAAACGTCAGGGATTAGATCCACTAATGCAGATATGTCCGACCACATCTGCCGGTCATAGCGTCCCAAAATGGCTAAGGCATTGGCTGCTCGAACAGAAGTGGAAGCCATGGTAGAAAATTTGCGGCCAGTAGCGTCTAGGCGCCGACCCTCTCTATCGGGAGGCGCGGTGATTGGAGACGCTGGGTTCCGGGCTATACGCTGTGAAGCTTGAGTTACCACTGAGTCCGGCTTAGGGTGAGAGATCAAGCATGCCGGAGAACCGGTTGGGGCCTTGTATTTCTTCTCAAGGCGCGGTACTTGAGCAGGTAACGTGCTTGGAGCCTGCAGGAGTTTAATTCCTTCCTTCCAAATAAATTCGATTATTGGAATTGTGTGGACCTGTTTGTAAGGCCGATTTTTTAAATCGTAGAGGAAACAGTCCTCCTCATGTTGCGTTCTAGGTAATTTTAAACGCTGAACCGCTTTATCCATTAGTAGATGAAAACTGGTGATATCTACTGGAGGTGAATCACCAGAGTCTCCTGGCTGAGGGGAGGGCGTCTGCATTTGGTATTCATCCCACTCCGCCATACCGGGTTCACCTGCATCCTCGTCCGAATCCACAGGGACCTCTCCGTCCTCTCGTTCTGGAACCGCCTCATCATCCGCATCCTGCGGATACAGTTGTATGAATTCTGAAGGACGTCTGAACCTGTGATGAAGTTGTGGGCGGCAAAGTCGGTGGAAGAGACGGTGGAGGCAGTGCAACGGCAGCAGGAGATTGCACAGGAGTACCTTGCGGCGTTGCTGGGAAACGACAGTTGTAGTTGTAGGAAGGTACCTCCTGACTATGGTTGCCCCCAACTTTTTGCCCTGTGTTTTAGCTGGTTTTGGACATAGTCGACCTGGGACCCTGCCAATCAGGACCCCAGGCCTACTGCTCTCTCTTTAAAATGGATTCCATGTACCCTAGGTACATTTTCAATTGGTACTGGGCCACCCTATCAGACCCTGTAACTCAGGGCATGGGTGTACCCAGGGCTGCCAGGGGCTGCAGCATGTATTATGCCACCCCTGGCTGGCCTCCTAAATTTGACACAACTGGCTGCATGACAGCTGGGGCAAAGTCGTGTAATCACTCTTTGCTGTAGGTGTAGTATACCTATACCTAACCCTAAATATGGACACACAGATTCCTATCAGTCACTCCTATGGCAGGCCTTGACAATCCTGAAGGCAGAGTGCTTGGAATCGTGTGAGATGGTGCTCTGGCATGAGCTGAGCCTGTCTGCAGCTGGCGGAACCAAGTCCTAATAGCTGTTCCATGATATCGCATACCATATACTCTTAAGTGCATTATAATCCTCGCGGTTAAATGCTAACTTTGGTATTGCTTTATCAAAACATGCCGAGTAAGGTGTCATACGAATTGGAATACTAACCCCTCGCCAATTCTGGCGACGGGGTTAGCATTCCACCCTTCTAGAGGGACACGACATGTATGTAACTGTGAACCCCGGTTAAAGTTAACTAAAGCCTCAGCTCCACAAAATGGATGCTGCCACCACAGACACGAGTCTGACCTCCTGCTGCTGGGAGTCCTTTCAGCGAGGGAGGCTTGGACAAAGGGTTTCCTGTCCGGGGCGGTGCTAGCACCATCCCAGACATGGTTTTGTGTATCCTGGGTAGGCAGGGCTTTTCAGGAAGGTGACTGCTGAGTGGCACCCCGGTGCTCACTACGCATAGGCCAGTCAGAACCAGTTCCAGGGGCACACCAGCCCCTGGCCTGGGGAAGTCCGGCTGGGGAGAGGGGTGTAACCACCCCCCTCCTGGTCCCACCCATAGGCAGGACCTAGTCACCGGGTTAGCCCCCTTTTTTAGTATTAAGATAGGAGCGGGCCCCCTGTTCAAATTAGATCATCTTTGGAATCAAGACACGACTTTCTTCGAAAGGACTTCAAGATTTCTTCATCAAGATTCTCCCTTGTGGCTAAGTAGTCACCCTGCATCAAGCGGGCACCATCCTAAGAACACTGCGGTCTGCTGCAAGTCCTTCACGAATCAGACGACCCAGCTCGACGAGACCCGGCTTCCCTGGCACCTCTGACCTCTACTCACCTCTACAGCAAAGCTGAGAACTGTGAGTGCGACGAGACCTCGAGGGACCGACGATCGCCAAGACTGCACGACTTCTTTGTAACAAGCCCACCGAGTCTTCCACTGGTGAGTGCTTTGGGGTCCGAGAAGCCCCGACCCTGCGCAGCTCCAGCATCCAAGATCAGCCTCCCTGCATCTCCACGATCTGCGTGGGGCCCTTCTGCTGTTTGCTGTGCACCGCGTTGTTTGGCTACTAGCCGGCTGGCTTGTGGCCTTCTGAACGACGCCCGACGACATCACTGCTGCTGGTCTGGTTGCTCCAGACTGGCCCTTGCTTCCTTCTTGAAGAGAGGCACCCCGGACCCTCCTGGTCCACTCCAGACGCCATTTTAGGTCCACCGCGTGGGCTTGAATTTGCCAAGGCTTTGTTGCCCAATCCTGGGTCCAGCGACGCCGACAGCTTCTATCTTCGTGGGACAGCTCGATCCTCCTTCCTGGTCGCCGACAACGCCTCCTGGTCCGTGAGATCTCCGAGCACAGCGTCACCCACTCACCTAGTCGAGGTGGCTACCATCCGGTGCCCTCCTGGTGCCCACTGACTACTGGCTAGTAGTCTCGAACTTGGTCCCCTCTGCTTTCAGGTGTCATCTTCCATCGATCCAGGCTTGGATCCACCGAACTTTCTTCACTGGTCGCCTGCCAGCAACTTCTTTCTTCCAGGCTCCTGGTCAGTCAACGAGGATTCCCGACGTCTTTTGAGTCCTATGCAGCTGCAGCCCCTGGGCTAGGTAACTTCGGCATTTCGGTGCCCCAGCATAGCCTCACTATCCAAGGGTCAGAATCTACTTTCGTTTTCCTCCTACCAGGTCGGGTTCGCCCGAGAACACTAACTTTGCAATTCCTAGCTACCATAGACTTTGTCCCGCATCACGCGTGAGAGTGCCCACTCTGCACCCGAGTCCCCTGGGTCTCCTAGAAGTAATCTAACGATTCTATAGTCAAGTCCTAGCGATTCCAAAGGCTATTAGTACTGTACTTACCTGCTAGTAATTTCGCATTCCACTTTTCAAGTATATGGTTTTCCGTGCCCCTCGGGCATTTGTATATACTGTGCTAACTTAAGTATTTTTGTAGGAGTTTTGGTTTGTGCTTAGTACCCTGTCCTCATAAAGAGTACAGGGCTGTTGTGATTCTTAATAAATAACTGTTTATTTTCATAACACTTGTGTGGTGTCCTTTCACTTGGTGTTCAAGGGGTATATGTGTGGTAAACAGCTGGCTTAACACGCCCTCTAGAGTCTTTAGCCTTAGACTGCTCGTATCCACGCTACTAGGATAGCTGGTCTATAAGGTTGACTTACAACCAATCATCAATAAGGGTTGCTGGACTGATACATAGTGTTCACTAGAATAGTGAGCACTGCATATCAGGCCACCTTCTCACAGTAGTCATCCAGCATATGCTGGAGATTGGAGATCAAGGACAATAGTAACGTAGTCATAGGGACTTGGACAAACTGTTCCTCAGGTTGAGACTCTTGGTCTCCGCCATCTTCGTCAGTGCCAAACTCCTGACATTTGATGATCAAATCAGAGGGACTATGGGCTGCCCCAAAAGTGTCACATTCATTCTCAGAATCTGTGTCATGAGGTAGTGGCAAACATTGGAGAAGGTGGTTGCAGCTCTAGAGCAGATAACTGGTGGCACGGAGCCTTACTGCGATGTTGGGAAAGATCAGCAGTGCCAGAGGATCCTGAAGTCGTCAAAGGCACTAAAGGCAACGAGGCAAATGAAGCCGGTGCCGTCGACGCTATTGTCAACGGTGTTGATTTGGCTGTCGACGAAGATAATTTTGAAGAATCCATAGTCGACGGTGTGGCCGTCGACGGAGTCGCCGTCTGCGTTACCGTTGAGGGGCGAGCTATCGCGGACGTAGTCGTCGACAGTATAGTCGTCGACGGTATAGTAGTCGACGGTATAGTCGTCGACGGAGGCAGAACCTCCGTAGATGGATCCCTCGCCGACAGGGCTTTGGTCAACGGAGTCTTCGTCGACGAGGTCTTGGTCGACGGAATCTTAGTGGACGACGAAGATTTCTTAGTGGCTGTCGTCGACGAGGAAATGTTCTTAGTCGACGAGGTGATGGGAATAGTCGACGATACAGGCTGAGAAGGCAAAGAAACTCCAGTCGACGTATAAGCGGACGAGACAGTCGTCGAGGAAGCAAAAGCTGGTGTAGTTGTCAGCGTCGTCGTCGACGATGAAGACACTGCGGATCTCGCCGTCGGAACACTCGAAGACGCTCCCGTCAACGACTGAGCATAAAGAGGCGTGGAAACACTCCTAGAGGCAGCAGAAGACGCCTGAGAGCCAGGTATCGTGGGCGTAGCGGTGGTAGGAGACACCACAGAGGCCAGAGGCAGGGCCAGTTTCTTCGTTTTGAGGAAAGGAGAAGGAATATCCTGCACACTACCATGCTTAGAGGCTGCAGTAGAAGGACCAGATTGAAAACTTTCTGCATCTGACAGAGCAGAATACTTGTCTTTTAGACGTTGGAGCCAAAGGAGAAGTCGGCCTTCTCTGTCATTCAGAGTCTTTGTAGAAAAAGTTCAACAGAACTTGCAGCTGCCAAATTCATGCTCGGGGTAGAGACAATAAATACACTTCTGGTGGGGGTCTTTATCAAAAAGATGCAGCTTCCCACAACAAGAGCAAGGTCTGAATAAAGACTTCTTACTTGACATGTTGAGAAGACTGGAACTAGAAGATTTGAGGCAAAGAACTGAGCAGAGCTCAGGGAGACTCCCTTCAGACTACGTGCAGTAGAAAATCTGAGGACTGGAGCTTCTGATGAGAAGGTTCTAGAGGGTGCTTGCGCCTGATTGGCTGTAGTTTGGACTAACATAATGACACTAATGTGTTACAAATGTTTTTTTCTCGGACACACAACCACTGAAAACGGTGGGAAATACCTTCTTGAGATACATCTTAGCTGTCCTCAGCAGCCTATCTGCGTATGTTTGCCAATTGGAGCTGGGGCTCCCATATATTGCAGATCTAATAAAGATGGAGCCCATTCTCCTATGGCATAGGATATGGAAAAAACCTGAGAAAGTTAAACCAGGATATTCTAGCAAATAGTCTACAACTTGAAGGAGCCTTACTGATTCCATGGCTGAGGTTCATTAGAAATTTTATGTACAATCTCGGTCACTTGGAATATTACAGTAACCCAAAAACTATGCAATCTTAGTAGAAAGGAGCTAAAAAGAGAGGGCCTCTTGCATCTGGCCTCCATAAGATTATCAGCAGAAAGCCTAAAGCCCACTGTTATGCACAATCAATTGATTTTAACTTCTTTTAGTATTCAGTCTTATCTATTATTCGCACCCGACAGGTTTTTATTAACTCGTTTTAGATGTAGTATCTTCCATAGGCTTGTGAGTTTTCCTGTCATGAACGATTGGTCCCGAGTATTAAGACTGTGCCCATGTGAACAATCAGAACAATCGACTATTCACATCATTTTTTGTTGTTGTAGATTTTATAGTAATCTAAGGAATGTGTGGATTGTTCCAATATTAAAGGCGCTGGGGTTGAGACAATGCCACCCAGCATTATTTGTGCTACAGCTTTTGAACGATGCACATAGGGTCTGGAGGGTAGGCATATTTTTAAAAAAAGTGCTTAGCCACAGTAAATCTATTGCTTAGTAATCATGGAGCCTAATACAATTGCTTGTATGATCAAATCTTTTAAATGTAAATATGCACTGTATATGAAATGTTACTGTACTTAACGAATGAATTGTTTCTTTTATGCACTTTTATGATTGTCTCAAAAAGCAATCCAATAAGTCTTTTGAATGGAATTGAGTACCATAAAGTCTGTACTGGGGGCACATTTGGTGTCCCTGTGCATAGTCCAGCTTAAACCAGTTCTAGGAGCAATTTGCTACTGCTCTGGCGCAAAACTGGACAAAGGACATGGGTGTAGCCACCCCTCTGTCCTGCCCCTCCCCTACGAGGGTCCACCCCTTCCCATGGGTATAACGTGAGTTACCTAGCTACAGGACTTCAGATTTTACCTGGACAAGATTCTTCTAAGAATAAACAAAGTACTTCGACTGCCTGCACGACGCTAGACGACTGAAGAATCTTCCTTTGAGTACAGGAGTTACTCCCCTGCAAAAGCAGGCACGTAAACACATCTGATCGGTTTGCTGCTCCTGAGGACTCTGAAGATTCAGCAACACAGAAGGTGAGTTCCCGAAGGTCGATCTGCCCTCTCAGCGATTTTGAGACCAGTATTCCTCATGGGGAGCGTGCAAGTCAAAACCCTGTGCACCGCACACTTTTGCAAGTGCATGTGCTTGGTGACGGTTCTGGAGCCTGGCATTTGTACTCCGTGTAGTCCGGACCCAGAGCAATATTTGCCCCGAAGATTTCCGCCTCCACTCTGTGTCCTGGTCCTTTGCATACTTGCTTGAGGTCTCCTCACGTTCCCGGGTCCGTTGGCCTGTGGGTTCAATCGAGGGTCACCTTATGAATTCTTGGACTTACCTGGCTGCTCCAGACGTGCCCCGACTCTCCAATGCTTGGAGACCCCTGGACCTTGCTGGTCCACACCGTAACCGGTTTCCTCTGACTGCATGAGTTGCAGTTGCCAAGGCTTGTTGGTGCTCAAGCCGGACATAGAGCCCTCAGCTCTCGATATCCTTCATGGGACAGCTCAACTCTGGATTTAGGATGTGTTGGAAAACGAGGCAGCATCTGTGAGGCCTGCACAAATAACAGGACACATTTGTCCTTCACTGAGAACCAAACACCCTAGGGCAGCGCCTGACTATCAGAGGGTAGCGTTGCAGAGCAGTCTGAGACTAACTCAAGGGAGGTGGTGTGGGCTAGTAATTGCCATTTGCAGGTGCGCAAAAATAACACTCAATAATTGATTGTCCAGTCTGTACTTTGCTTTATAAAAGTAAGAATACATTTATTAAACACACACACCACTCAATACTATATAGAATGACAGTACTCTGCACATTTGGATATCATTAAAAATGCATTGCAATTACAGCCCCTAAAGGCATCGCAGATGATCACAGGATTAAGTTGTAAATACCGTCAGACACCCTAGCAGGAGTGTCTAGCCACTTAAATCCACTTTGCTTGTGCCATCACCTTACACCAGAACTTCACATTGAACATCAGTCCCTCTAAAAGAAATAACCATTGATAAATGCTTTTCAGTGCATAAACGCCATTTCACCTCCAGGGGATGCCCTTCTCAAGACATCTCCAACTCAGCCCTTCAATCTTTGATGCACTTCTCAATGACCCCCCAGCTGTATTACAAAAGTTCCAGTCTAGAAGGTGATGCAATCTTCTCTGAGAGTTGAGGGGTTATTCTTTTGAAAAATCCTCAAGAAACTTAGGGTGGGACTTAGCTTTGTGCTGGGGGCGAGACTGCGCTGCTCCAGCAGCTCCCCCCAGCACCTTTTCACACTCAAGGGTGACCCCTCTCCTCTGGGGGCCACCAAAACGCCAAAAACAATCCATTCCTCCTGCCTTGCAAGGCATCATGGGGCGCTTCAAGCTCCTGCCGCTTTCTGGGGCCTCGGTGGGGGCCTGGTCCCACCCGGACCCCCGGGTAAGGGTATGAGACGCGGGGAGCCAACACCCAGCCGCTCCGCGCTTTGGTCGGGGGCCCGGTCCCACCCGGGCCCCTGGCTCCTCCTTCCTTGTCCGGGGCCCCGGTCCCACCCGGGACCCCCGCAGGCTCTCAACGTTGAAGGGCAGTCCCCGGGACCTGACCCACCCCGGGGACCTTTCCTGGACCAGCGGCGGAGCTTCACGCGCTTCGCCGTCAGGGGGCCACAGGTCCAAGGTGTATCACCTTCTGGGGCCATATCTCAGCCCCTGGAGGTCCGATCTGCCCCATTTTCGCATCTTCTTGCTCCTGGCAAAGCCCCCCAGCCACTGGGAGCACTCTCCTTCACTCTCCGGGTCTCCAAGAGGGTGCACTCTGCAGGGAGCGGTCTGCACCGGCGCCCTGCGCCAGCCTTTCGCCTGGCTCTCCTCCTGCGCCTCTCTTCTCCCTGCGCAGAGGCCCCTGCTTCTGCGCACCGGTCCTGGGCGCTTCTTCTGGTGCAGTTAGGGGCCTGGGTGACAGTCAGGGGGTCTCTCCTTCCAACTGCCCATTGCCAGGCTCCAGCACCTTCCACCTCAGCAGACCACACCCCAGAGAGAGCTTCTCTTCCTGTGCAAGTACTTTTTAAAAGTTGAGTAGGGGGCTGGCAGAAAGTCTGTGGGTCCTATCAAACAGCGACACATCACTTCCCTGCCCCTGCTCCCTCCTTGTCCAGCCTCTTGGTTTGTTAAAAATAGAGTCGTCCATTGTCTCTGGCCACATGGCCTCTGAAATCCAACTCTTTCCTTCTTAGTGCAGCCTGGTGCCTGGCACCCAGTGACGGCTGCTAATGGATGAGCCTGTAGCCCCACCCATCTTCTTATTTGTGGAGAGGAGGCCCTAGCTTGTGGAAGAAAGGTTATCAATCAATCCATCCAGCTGAGGTCAACGCTCAGCCTGGGTCTGGTCATGGCTGGCTCAGAGAAATATGACAGTTCTGTATGACCCAAAAGCAGTACAAATATGACTTTGGACTCTGCAGAATACTTATTTTCACCTACTCTACAATGGACTTTAGTGCATGTCTGGAATCTGTAGGCTTTGTGGAAGTCATTTTAGCCATGGGCCCCACATCCCCATAGAGGGATAATGAAGTGAAAACACAGTAAAACGCACTGACTTTCCCTGGCATGTTCCTTCCCAGGGTATAAAGCCTATTCCATGTCACCACCGAATTCTGCATAAGTCCTGCCACACCATTCACTCTGTAGCTGCCCCTGGACTGCGCACGCTAGGAATCTCCCCTGCGCATCTCCTACACTTGTGCACACGCATGTACACCAGTGTCTGCATGTAACCAGCACGGTGTCCCATACTCCAGCTGCTGCGCAGCGGCCTAGTCAAGCCAGGCGGACACCAGTAAAATCTCCATGCAGTCTCCTTCATTATGAGTTCACTGTGGGTGAGTCCCAGATTATGAGGCTCCCCCACAGTAAAAGCTCCATAATTAGGTGCTCAAAAAGCGAAAAATCCGGGCGGCCCTAGTGTCAGAATCACCTTCTAACAGGATGTCTTTGCCATCTCCTGGTCCCAGTGGCTGCAGAATCAAGCAACCCTTATTTGCACCTGAAGCACTCTACATCAGTGGGCATTTGACTATTGAGCCCCTGGTCACCAGAAGTGACCCAGACTCGGTCCCCTCTACTTTCAGGGTCCTCTCACCTGGAATCCAGGCTTGGATTCCACTGGACACTCGTCCCTTTACTGGCAGCAGTACTTCTTTGCAGCTCTCCATTGAAAACGACGCCACTTGATACCTATGCACCTTACTCCTCTGGGATAGGTAATCGAGGTACCTCGGCACTGACTGGTGGGTTGGCCTTAGAACCTCCTATGTTCCAAAGGGTTTGCTCGAAGTCCTCTTAAAAGTGTCCTTCAACTATAAATTTCCACTGCGACTTTCCCAAAGAGTTGTACGGAGCACACGTCTCTTAGCTCACTGCACCTGTCTTACATGGGGTCCCTGTGTCACTCCTCTGGGTGGTTCCTTGGGGTCTCAGCGATTCTACATGCCCTAGGCCCTGTGTCTAGTCAAGTCGTCGTTGTTGCACAAGTTACTACTTATGTAACGATATATCTGTAAGAGACATTAGTTAGTGATAGATTCCTTACCTTAGAATATCCCCAGGCGTCAGACTGGATCCGGAAAGTTTTGCGTAGCAGTACCCTTGCGCGTCGGTAGGCGTCGTCTGCGGCTCCGCGTCAGTCGTCGGCGCCGTGATGACATCAGAGTACTTAGACGCCGCCTCCGAGTGCTGACGTCAGTTCTTAGCCACAGCTTTTCCACGCCAGAAGCGCAGAGCCATGACAAAAACCGACACTGGTGCCAAGAAACTAGGGCCCTGAAAGGGGATGACCTTAACCCTAGATATCGGTTCGCAGAACGGGGAGGATGGGTGGGTCAGTAAGGAATCTATCACTAACTAATGTCTCTTACAGATATATCGTTACACAAGTAGTAACTTGTGCATCTGAAAGAGACACGTTAGTGATAGATTCCTTACCTTAGAATAGATACCCCAGCAATACCATCCCCGTGGTGGGTGGTCTGCAAACCAATATTTACACCAGAAAATCCTGGAGAACGGAACGGCCGAAGTAGCCGTCCCTCCGGACTTGACTGTCCAGGAAGTAGTGCCGTGCAAACGTGTGCAACAAGGCCAACGTAGCCGCCTGGCAAATGTCCTGCAAGGGCACACCTCGGCCCAAGGCAGTTGTAGTGGCCGTGGCTCGAGTGGAATGAGCCCTCAGCCCAACAGGGGGTTGCTTCTTAGCCAAGGAGTAACACGCCTGGATGCACATGATAATCCATCTAGAGATGGTCCGTTTGTGCACCGCTTTTCCTTTCTTAGCGCCCGCGTACCCAACAAAGAGTTGATCATCCACCCGGAACTGGCGTGTGCGATCCAGATAGAACGAGAGCGCACGCTTTGGGTCCAGACGGTGGAGCCTCTCCTCCTCTCTCGAGGGGTGCGGAGGCGGAAAGAAGGTGGGCAATGTGATGGACTGCCCAATGTGGAAGGCCGTGACCACCTTAGGCAAGAAGGAGGGCCTAGTCCTCAAAACAACCTTGTCCGGATGGACTGAAAGGAAAAGAGGCTTACAAGAGAGCCTGGAGCTCACTCACTCTCCTGGCAGAGGTGATGGCTACCAGGAAGGCAGTCTTCAAAGAAAGAAGGCGAAGAGGACAGTTGTGAAGTGGCTCAAAGGGAGCGCACATCAGAAATGTTAGAACTAGGTTCAAGTCCCACTGAGGCATCACGAAGGGAACAGGAGGAAAGGTATGAGTGGTGCCCTTCAGGAATCGATTAACGATAGGGGACTTTAACAAAGAAGGTTGGTCAGGCAGCCTCAGAAAGGCTGAAAGAGCCAAAAGATAGTCCTTGACAGTGCCCAGAGCAGAGCCCTGCTGGGCAAGAGAAAGAAGGAAGAGGAGAACCTCAGAGAGAGGGGCATTGAGGGGATCCACAGCCTTTGCTGTGCACCATGCCACAAATCTGTTCCACCTGCAGGCGTATACCGTCTTTGTGGAGGGACGCCTGGCTGCCAGAATGATGTTGCAAACTTCAGGAGGCAAGTCAAATGGCCTCAACTGTCGCCGCTCAATCTCCAAGCATGGAGGTGGAGACTGGACAGGTTCGGGTGGAGGACCGTCCCCTGCTGCTGCGACAGAAGGTCCTCCTGAAGAGGCAGACGAACCGGGGGATCGATTGACATACTGAGTAGCTCGGGATACCAGTACCTTCGTGCCCAGTCCGGAGCCACAAGGATGACTTGTGCCCGGTTGCGCTTGATCTTCTTCAGCACTCTGGGCAGAAGTGGTATAGGCGGAAAGGCGTACAACAGACAGCAACTCCACTCGCGACGAAAAGCGTCTCCGAGCGAGTGCCGCCTTGGAAATTCCAACGCGCAGAACTGATGACATTGCGCGTTCTCTTCGGTGGCGAATAGATCTAACCAAGGCTCTCCCCATCGCAGAAAGAGGCCTTGCGCCACGTCAGAGTTCGTGATCCATCGAGCACCGACGGCTGAGTTCGTCCGCCCTGGCGTTCAGAGAACCTGCCAGGTGTTGAACCACCAGAGTCACGCCCTGATGTTCCAGCCATTGCCAGAGACGCAGAGCCTCCTGGCAAAGGGTCCACGACCCCACACCGCCCTGTTTGTTGCAGTACCACATGGCGGTGGTGTTGTCCGTGAACACCTGCACTGCACTCCCTCGGACAGACGGGAGGAATGCTTTCAGTGCCAGACGAATCGCCCGCAGCTCCACCAGGATTGATATGGAGCCGGGACTCCGCCGGAGACCAGAGTCCTCTGATCTCCGCCTCTCCCAAGTGGCCTCCCCAGCCCTGGAGGGACGCGTCCGTCACAACTACGTGCTCCAGTTGGGGAAGGGAGAGGGATCTGCCGTTGACCCAATCGCGGTCCGTGAGCCACCACTGCAGCTGTCTCGCAGTGCCCTCCGAGATCAGGACATGGTCGGACAGGTTGCCCCGGTGCTGGGCCCACTGAAACTTCAGGTCCCACTGCAGAGCCCGCATCCGCCACCTGGCGTGATGCACCAGAAGGATGCAGGAAGACATCAGCCCAAGAAGCCGCAGCGTCAACCTGACCGAAACCCGGGATAACGGCCCGAAGATCGGAATCCGAGCCTGTATATCCCGAACCCGCTGTTCGGGCGGGTAAACCCGAAACTGCGCCGAGTCGAGAACTGCTCCGATGAAAAGGAGATTCTGAGAGGGGCACAGGTGCGACTTTGGCACATTGATGGAAAATCCCAGCCGGTGCAGGAGATCCGCCGTAGTCTGGAGGTGGCTGACAACTGCCTGGGGCGATCCCGCCTTCAACAACCAGTCGTCTAGGTAGGGGAAGACTGAAACCTCTAACCTGCGCAGATGAGTTGCGACCACCGCCATCACCTTCGTGAACACCCGTGGGGCGCTGGTAAGGCCGAAGGGGAGCACGGTAAACAAAGTGCTCGAGGCCAACCGTGAACCGCAGGTAACGCCGGTGGGCCGGCAGGACGGGGATGTGGAAATATGCGTCCTGCAAGTCCAACGCTACCATCCAGTCTCCTGGGTCTAGGGCAGCCAAGACCTGAGCCAGTGTCAGCATTTTGAACTTCTCCTTCCGGAGGAAGCCGTTGACGTTCCTCAGATTCAAGATAGGGCGTAGGCCCCCTTTGCCCTTCTTGGGTACCAGGAAGTAGTGGGAGTAGCAACCACGTCCTACTTCTGGCCCAGGAACTCGCTCGATGGCCCCCTTGGCCAAGAGGGCCGAAACTTCCTCCTGCAGGAGCCGCAAGTGATCCCCCGATATGCGGTGGTGTTGCGGTGGCATGGCTTGAGGGGACTTCTCGAAGGGGAGGGAGTAGCCCCTTCGGACGATCTGCAGCACCCACCTGTCCGAAGTGACTCCGCGCCAGTGAGAGTGGTGATGGCGAACCCTGCCTCCCACTGGCGTCACATGGGCCGAAAAGCACGGACTAGGAGGGTTTAGAGGCGGATGCTGCGGGGGCAGGTGTGGACTGGCTCCGCTTGTTTCCCCGACCTCCTCCACGGCGGTTTCCACGGCCGCCGCCGCGCTGGACGACAGTTTGCGGCGAGTGGCTGGCGGCACGTGTGGGGGCGCCCGTTCCCTGGCCACGAAAGGAGCGAAAGGCACCCATTTGCTGGCGCGGGGCCGAGAGGCCGAAGGACTTGGCCGTAGCCCTGGAGTCCTTAAAGCGCTCAAGCGCGTGGTCTGCCTTGTCGCCAAAGAGGCGACGGCCATCAAACGGCATGTCCATGAGTGTATTTTGGACATCTGCCGAGAAGTTGGCGGATCTCAGCCAGGCGTGGCGTCGTATCGCCACCGTCGTAGCCATCGATCTGCCCAGCGAGTCAGTAGTATCCAGTCCGCACCTGATTGAATACTTTGCTGCGTCCCGGCCCTCCTCTAGGGCTTGGCCGAGTTTGGCCCGTACCTCCAACGGACACTCTGGCAGCACTTCCGCCACCGTTTCCCACAGAGAGTGGGTGTAACGGCCCAAGAGGCATGCGGTGTTGGAAGACCGCAGTCCCAAGCTAAGGGACGAGAATACCTGTCCGGCGGGGCCGTCGGGAAGGCGGTCTTGGAGTTAGAGGCCTGGATAACCAGACTCTCGGGGGTGGGGTGGGTGGACAGGAAACATGGGTAGCCCGGGGCCGGGCGGTGGCGTCTGGCCACGTTCCTATCTACAGGCGAACCTGTAGCGGGCCTGGACCAAGTGCCCAAAAGAACGTCGGTCAAGGCCTCATTAAACGGCAGCAGAGGCTTCATGGAGCATGACTGCGGCTTAAGGACCTCAGTGAGGAGGTTAGTCCTCACGGCCGCAGGGGGAGCTCAAGGCCCAAGGCCTTAGCAGCCCTCATCAACACCACACCATAAGTAGCACCCTCCTCCGAAGCCACGGTAGGAGGAGAGACAAATCCAGTGTCTGGAGAGGTGTCCAGGCCACTGTCCTCCCCAAGGTCTCCTGTCCAGTCCATGTTAAACTGACACTCCCTGGTCAGAGGGTCCTCAGACCCCTCCCAATTCTCCTCGTCCCCCATCTCCTGAGACTCAGGGTCGTAAGTGAACGGGGTCAGTTCATAGAAACAGAAATCTCCAAACGGCATCGAGATCGGCGCCGATGGGCGTCGTCCCGACGTCGGAACCGATTGAGAGGAGGCATCGGGGACGGCACCGCCCAAGGACGACGCCGGAGGGGACACCACACGGACCGACGCCGGGGGGGGGGGTCGTAAGGTCCACCGGTGACGATCCATCGCCCGAGGAGGGTCCAGCGGCGCCCTGCGGCGCTGGGTCCGAAGGCGCCGACGACGCCGGCGCCGTCGAGGCCGAAGCACCCGACGGCGTCGGGGTCGTAGCCCCCAACCCTCTAGGGCCCCCAGACAGGTTCACTAGGCCCGAAGGCGCCGCGGAACCCGTCGGAGGAGAAAGGGACCTCATGGCCATGAGGAAACGCTCGATCTCCTCCGGCGTCGCGTTCAGCCCAGGGACCGGGGGGTATGGGGCCGAACGCGGCGCCCGCGACTCCCGAGGAGCCGCGTGGGCGGTGTCACCCGAACCCCCGGCCGCATCGCGCGAGCGTCCGGGGGAGTCAGAAGAGCGATGATGTCTCTTCGACTTCTTATGTTTCTTACCTGACGACTTGGACCCGGAGGAGTGGCGCCGACTCCTGGAGCTGTGACGGCTCCGTCCCCGCGACCTGTCCCTCTACCTCCCGTGGGACCGGGACCGGGACCTCACACGGCGCGAGCCGACTGGCGGATCTCGAGTCGCCTGCGGGACCGCTCCCGCCTGGCCTTCCTCGAAAGGGCCCGACAGTCGGAGCAGGCCTCGTCGTCATGGTCGACGCCCAAACACATCAGGCACAAGCGGTGGGGATCCGTGACCGACATGGTACGGTCGCACTCGTCGCAATGCTTTAATCCGGGCATCCCTAACGGCACCGTCTGAGTCGTAAAGACTTCGAAATGGATCAAAAGATCACAAAAGTTTAGTCAAAGAGTGACTAGGGAACTGCTCTTTCCAGATCTGCGCTGGCTGGCGCGGAAAAAAGAACTGACGTCAGCACGCGGAGGCGGCGTCTAAGTACTCCGACGACGTCATCACGGCGCCGACGACGGACGCGGAGCCGCAGAGGACGCCTACCGACGCGCAAGGGTACTGCTACGCAAAACTTTCCAGATCCAGTCTGACGCCTGGTGATATTCTAAGGTAAGGAATCTATCACTAACGTGTCTCTTTCAGATATACCTTTTTTAGTATACGGTTCGGTGTCACCCTGGAGCCCGCTGTGTAATTTGATATTTACGAATGTTCTATTGATTTATTATTGTGTGATTTATGCCCTATTCTCACATGGAGACTAGTAGAGAGTGTTATATTAATAAACACATACTTTTATTTAAACACTGTGGTTCTCCTTTCATTTAGTCATTTAGGAGGTGATATAATCTATAACTACATGTCTCTTACAGATACATCATTACCAAAGGTAAGTAACTTGGTCATCTGAAAGACTGTAGTTCTAGATTCCTTAGCTTAGAATATATACCCCAGCAATGCCAACCCCGGTGGTGGGTCTGCGAACTAAGTTCACACCAGGAAGTCCTGGAGAACACAATGGCAGAAACAGCGGTCTCTCCGGACTTGGCTGTCCAGGCAGGAAATTTTTTGTGAACGTGTGAAGGGATGGCCATGTGGCGGCCTGGCAGATGTCAAAAAGCGGAACTCCATGTCCCAATGCAGATGTGGCTGCCGTCGCCCTGGTAGAATGGACACGCAGTCCTTTTTCGCCAAAGATTAGCAGATCTTGCTGCATAGGATAACCCATCAAGAGATGGTACGTTTGTGCACAGCCCAACCTTTCATGGTGCCCACATAACCCACGAAGTTGATTGTCCACCTGAAAGTCTTTAGTGCAGTCAAGGTAGGACAAAGCACGTTTTGGGTCCAGACGGTGGGGTCTCTCCTCCTCAGAGGGGTGCGGCTGCAGGAAGATGATGGACAATGTGATGGTCTGACCTATGTGGAAAGAGGTAACCACTTTGGGTAGAAAAGAGGGCCTAGTACGAAGGGAGATTTGGAAGACAGAGCCTGAAGTTCGCTCACCCTGCAAGCAGAGGTGATGGCAAGCAGGAAAGCAGTCTTTAAAGTAAGACGACAGAGGACAATTATGTAGCGGCTCAAAGGGAGCACACAAGATAAGTAAGGACAAGATTCAAGTCCCACTGGGGCATTACGAAAGGCGAAGGATGAAAGATGAATAATGCCTTTCAGAAATTGGTTTACAATAGGGGGACTTGAAAAGTGAAGGATGGCCAGGAAGATGAAGAATGGCCGAAATATAGCCTTTAAGGGTGCCCAGACCAGAGCCAAAGAGAATGAAGTGGAGAACCTCTGAAAGAGGGGCAGAAAGGGGATCCACAGCCTTTGTTGTGCACCATGCCACAAATTTGTTCCATCTACAGGCATATACTGTCGAAAGCGGTCAACTGTTGCAGCTCAATCTCCACGCAAGGAGGTGGAGGCTTGACAGGTTCGGGTGGAGGACAGTCCCATGCTGCTGCGACAGAAGATCTTACCGAAAAGCCAGTCTGATCAGAGGATCGATGGCCATGCTCAAGAGTCAGGTACCAGACTCTTCGTGCCCAGTCCGGAGCCACAAGAGTGACGTGGGCCCAGTCGCGCTTGATCTTCAGCACTCTGGGTAGAAGTGGCACAGGCGGAAAGACTACAGGAGGTCGCAATTCCACTCACGACGAAAGGCGTCGCCGAGCTAGTGACTCCTTGGAAACTCCAACAAGCAGAACTGCTGACATTGCGTGTTCTTTTCGGTAGCAAACAGAGCTAACTAAGGCTGCTGAACGAGACCTTGCACCACCTCCGAATGAAGATGCCATTTGTGCTCCATCAAGCACCGGCGGCTGAGTTAGTCCGCCCTGGCATTCAGGGAACCCGCCAGGTGTTAAACCACCAAGAATATGCCATTAGTTCCAGCCATGTCCAAAGCCGAAGAGCCTCTTGACATAGGGTCCATTACCCCACCCACCTTGTTTGCTGCAGTACCACATAGCAGTGGTGTTGTCCGTGAACACCTGCATTACTCTTCCTCTGACAGAAGGAAGGAATGCCTTCAGTGCAAGATGGATTTGCCGGAGCTCCAGAAGGTTGATGTGGAGCCCGGACTATGCCGGAGACCAGAGACCTCTGATCTCAGCCTTTCCCATGTGGCCGCCCCATTCCAGGAATGACGCATCGGTCACCACTGTGAACTCTGGTTAGGGAAGGGAGAGGGGTCTGCCGTTGATCCAATCCTGGTTCCTGAGCCACCACTGCAACTGATATGCAGTCCCCCTCCGAGATCTGGACGACATCGGAAATAGTCCCTTGATGCTCAGTCCACTGGAACTTCAGGTCCCACTGCAGAGCCCGCAAATGTCATCTGGCATGATCCACCAGCAGGATGCAGGAGACTGAGGCCCAGCAGCCTCACCGAAATCCAGGATAGAGGCTGAAACATCGGTATCATAGCACGAATATCCTGGACTCGCTGCTCAGGAGGATAAGCCCTTAACTCTGCTGAATCCACGACTGCTCCGATAAAAAGGAGTGTCTGAGAGGGAATCCGGTGCGACTTCGGCATGTTGATAGTGAACCCCAACAAATGCAGGAGGTCCGCCGTAGTCTGTTGAAGGTGGGCTCGCACCAGGCTGTCTCCTCCCACCTTAAGCCAGTCCTCTAGATAGGGGGAAGACTGGAACCCCTGATCTGCGCAGATGAGCTGCGACCACTGCCACCACTTTCGCGAACACCCGAGGGGCAATGGCAAGGCCAGAGGGGAGCACCTTAACCTGAAAATGCCTGTAGCCTACCGTGAACCGTAGGTAACCCCTGTGGGATGACAGGATGGGGATGTGAAAATAGGGTTACTGCAAGTCCAACGCTACCATCCAGTCTCCGGGTTTGAGGGCAGAGTGGACCTGAGCCAACATGAGAGTTTGAACTTCTCCTTCCGGAGGAAGCAGTTGATGGTCCTGAGGTATAAGATATGACGCAGGCCTTTGTCCTTCTTGGGTACCAGAAAGAAGTGGAAATAGCAACCAAAACCTATTTCTGGCACAGGGACCCGTTCAATAGTTCCCTTGGCCAAGACAGCCATTACTTCCTGGCAGCGAAGGGCCAAGTGATCCTCCGGCACGTGATAGATTTCTGGTGGGATGGAGGGGGTCGGGGGATAGTCCCGAAGTGGTGGGAGTAACCCCTTCAAACTATCTGCAAAACCCACCTGTCTGACAGGATGCTTAGCCAGTGGGGGAGTTGATGGCAAATCCTGCCGCCCACTGGCCTCTGATGGCCCTGAAAGATCTTACTAGGAAGGTTTAGAGGCTGCTTACCCATGTGGGGTGGGGGTCTTGGGGGGGGTGGTGGAATATGGGTGGACGGGCCTGCCTGCTGGCCTCCAGACCCACATCACAGGGTCCCATGTCCGAGGCCACCCTTCGACTGGGTAGCTTGCGTTGCCCTGTGGCTCGTTTGGGTGGAACGTGGTGGGGCACCCCTTCCATAGCCGCGAAAGGCAGACTGCGTAGGGCGAGAGGTTGCCACAAGGCCCAAGGATCTGGCCGTAGCCCTAGAATCCTTGAGGCGCTCCAGCGCTGAGTCCGCCTTGTCACCAAAAAGGCAACAGCCATCAAAGGGCATGTCCAGAAGGGTGGATTGGACATCACCTGAAAAACCAGACGGCCTCAACCAGGCGTAGCGCATCAGGGCTACCGATGTGGAGACCGTTCTGCCCAGAGAGTCGGCAGTATCCAGCCCTCACGAATGGTGAACTTAACGGCGTCTAGACCCTCAGCCTCTGTGCAGGTGAGCACAGTCCGGGTCTCCTCCAGGCACTGTGGCAGCACTTGCGCAACCATATCCCATTCTGTATGGTTGTTACGCCCCAAGAGACATGCGGTGTTCACCGACCGCAGCCCTAAGCTGGTGAAAGAAAACATCTTCCCAAGGTGGTCCAAGTTCTTGGATTCCCTATCTGGGGGAACAGTAGCGAATGCGCCTTTCGAGGACCAGGCTTGGGCCACCAAGCTCTCGGGGGTTGGATGTTGGGAGAGGAAAAGTGGCCAGAAGGATGTTGGTGATTGCTTCATCAAAAGGCAGCAGGTTCTCAGAAGAGGCTACTGCCGGCTGAAGCACAGGGGAAGCTCAATGCCCAAGGCTACGCAGCACCACTGCGTATGAGGCTCACTCCTCTGTAGCCAGAGTAAGGGGGAGGGGGGACGGGGGGGGGAGCATGCCAAGGTCTGGGGAGGTATCCACACCACTGGCGTCACCAAACTCCTCTCGCCAGTCCGGCTCTTGAAGCTGGTCAGCTAAAGGGTCAATAGACCCCTCCCAGTCCTCCTCACCTTCCTCTGGCTGCCGCTCAGGGCAATAGGGAACACCAGGGAGCAACAGTGGTACAAAAGTACCCTCCGGCGCCTGTACATACGTTGGTCCGCACAGGGTCCAAGTCGGGGGTGAGGCTGGGGTCGATGTAGGTTGAGGACACAACCAGGGTCAACGCCAGTTGGGGGCACACCCGCCATCAGGGGAGTAGTCACTGGAGTGTGCATCGGGGAAGATACTGTGATGTCGACTGGCGCCCATCCGGATACAGGCCTGGATCCATAGGGGCCCTCTGGCACAAAGGTCGGAGCCACCAGCATCGAAGGCCCAGGGCCCCCAGTCCAAGCCCGCGGGGCCGAAAGGTGCGCTTGGGGATTTGGGCTGCCCAAAAGTGCTATGGAGTGCTTCGAAAAATGCACATAGCTGGGCTGGGGATGCTCTGGCTCCAGGAAAGGGAGGGAAGCATGGAGCAGTCCCAACGGGCTCCAAAGATAGAGCGCAACGACGCTCCAGGTCCCGTGTCGCGTCAGCCTACGGAAGGGGAAAAGGCGAAGACAGACAATGCTTCTTCGCCTACTTGTGCTTCGACTTACCGGAGGATTGCGAAGACTTGGAGGACGAGTGATGGTGACTCCGCGACCGGTTCAGCGACCTTCCTCTCGACCGGGTCCTCGAACGACACTGAGCGGACTGCTGGGCCTCTAAAAGCTTAGGGTCAAGGTTGCGCTCCAGGCACCAAAGACGCACAATGGGCAGATCTGTGACCGACATCAGCTTGTGACAGGAGTCACAGGGTTTGAATCCAGTTAGACGATGGGGCATCCCTTGTGCCTCATGAGTCGAAGACTCAGAAAAGATGTTGACAAAAGTCAGAAAAGGTTTAGTTAAAAAATTACTAAGGGCCACGCTCTCTCCAGATCTGCGCTGGCAGGCGCGGAAAAAGAAAGAACTAACGTTAGCGTGCTGGAGCAACATCTAAGTAGACACTGGGATATCATCCCGGCGACCACAACGCCAATTGCCTACACTCCGGGGTATTGCTATGAAAAATTTCTCCGGATTCAGTCTGACACCAGGGGGTAATTCAAAGGTAAGGAATCTACAACGAGTCTCTTTCAGATAAAAAAAGGTCTTCTTTTAACAACATTAAAATACTGATATGTAATTATGTTTTGAAATTGTCAAAATAAGCAATGTTCAGCCGAATCTCCGTGTTTTAACTATCAAGGTCTAAAACGCACATTTTTACACAAGAGGAAACTATTGTTGCTCCAGTGCTGCATGATCAGTCGATTCCATTACAGGTGGAAATAGCACCATTTTAAGTGAATAGGAAATTTAATAAACACATACGATGACTCCCTGCACAGTGAGATGCCCATCCAATATCAGTTGGTGAGAGAATGCATACAATGATATTTTGTAGGAGTGAATCTCCTTGGCAGATAATATAAAAATATGCAGTCTATCAGCATGAAGCAGTCAGATGAACTGTGAGCAATTTTACAACGCAATTTACTAAACTAAGGCTTGTGAAAACAAAATGCCCCAAATAAAACTGACTAAAACACAAGTAGAGTGAAAGGCACAGGTCCACAATAACAGACAATGCGCTTGTTGTTATGAGTAGCAAATAAGTGCATTTCTAGTCCTACACAAATGAACAAAGATACCTGAATATTCAATGACTTCCTCTGGTGTTTTTCCTTCTACTTCTCTAGCAATGTTTTCGATGTCATCGCGGCCCCATTTTTCATTTGCTTTGATGAACTGGTTGAAATCTCGTTTGTTCCAGTTGGTGAATCCCTGAAAGCCGAAATGGTAAATAAAAATAGTTAAACTCTGAAATGTTTGTTTAATAGCATTATGCCAATTATATCAATGGTCAAACCACTCCACTGAATGCCATTGCTACATCACACCATACCATGGACAGTATTACAAGGTTTTCCTTCTCATCAAAGGAACTTTCTACTACAGTAAACAGGGCTCAAAGCAAAACCCAAAGTGCTCTATTAGTGGTACTTGGGCGAGCAGCCTTAGGTCCAACACAGAGGAGTTTAAGACATTTATTGCACACACATGATCGATAAAAGACACATGACTCCAGAAGGAGATGCAGACCAATTTTATTAAATTACTATTTGTTTGTACTTAATTTGAAGACTCGGGTCTTCGTAATAAGGTAAGTACATTTTTTATTAAAAATACTTTTCACTTTAAAAAAATAAATCTTTTCACACGGTCCAATATTATCCTATGGGGAAAACAATATTACTGTTAAACAGGCGAGTATCGAACTTACGCTTTCAGTCTTCGAAGCCAAAAGTTAGCAAGGGCCAGGGGTCAGGTAGGACCCAAAACTGCACCACCAGCGGCACAGGGGCGATTGGGTGCAGAGGTCAAAATCTGAGTTCAACCCAATGCTTGCCAATGGAGACTGGGGGTGCCTGAAACCACACTGCTTGCACCAGTATGCATCTGTTCTTGGCATGTAGGGCTGCTGACATTCATATCTGTGCATAGATCGCCGCCTAGTGTTGGGTCCGGATGATTGCACATTGTTATCCTGGAAGAGTCTTCGAAGTATCACAAGATAGGTAGCTCCTCCCCCGGACTACAGTGCGCATGGGCGTCCTCTCCATCCTCGGATTGTTTTTCACCATTGTGGCAGGGATGGAGTATGATACAGTAAGTGATGTCCATGCTAAGAATGATTCTGAGTGCAACAACTGCGACAGGCACCGGAGAGGAGGGAGGGAGATATGAATGTCAGCAGCCCTACATGCCAAGAACAGATGCATACCGGTAAGTAGCATATTCAGTTCGAGGCATGTGGGCTGCTGAAGTCATATCTGTGCATAGAATGTATAGCAGTCTCCCCCTTAGCGGTGGTTGCCCGTGCCAGCTGCAGCAGCCTGAAAAAGAGTCTTGAGTACAGCCTGTCCTACAGCAGCTTGCTGTTTGGAGTGCACATCTACGCAGTAGTGTTTGGTAAATGTATGTATGGTAGTCCATGTGGCTGCTCTACATATGTCCTCTAGAGGAATGTTTCCCAGGAAAGCCATGGATGCCCCTAACTTGCGTGTGGAATGCGCTCTTGGGGGAACTGTTAATGTGCGTTTAGCTTTCTGATAACAAATTTGTATTTTATGAAAATACCTTCCTTCCTGCAGGACACAAGGGATGTCCTACGCCTCATAGAGTCCATCGAAGGTAGAGAAGAAGTGGACCTCCTCCTCACGCTTGATGTGGAAGCCTTATACACTAATATTCCCCAAGCAGCCACACTAGAAGCCGTAGAGTCTGCTCTTATGCAGGAGGATTGGTCCTCACCCACCCCAATACCATTCGTCATGGCTTGTGCGAGTATTGCCCTAACGGAAAACTTCTTCCACTACGGACCACAGATGTACCATCAAATCAGGGGTACCTCAATGGGTTCTACTTTTGCTCCTAGCATTGCCTGTATTTACATGGCAGCCTTTGAGAACCAGGTGATCTATCCAGACTCCAACCCCTTCAGACAACATCTAACATTATGGCGTCGTTACATCGACGACATTCTGATACTATGGAAAGGTGACCGCGATAGCTGCACTCAGTTCTGTACTTGGATCAACCAACAGAACCGCTATATGAAATTTACAGGCTCCATTTCAGAGACAGCCCTCCCCTTTCTTGACCTCACGATACGGCTGGGACCAGCCGGTCTGAGTACTACCCTGTTCCGTAAGGATACGGACAGAAACAGCCTTCTCCTGTTCAACAGTCACCACCCTAGAGCACTACGCGAAAACCTTCCCTTTGGCCAATTCTTGAGGGTCCGTAGAAATTGCTCCTCCAGGGATGACTACAGGCAAGAAGCCAACACCCTACAACACAAACTACATGATAGAGGGTACCCCACCAAACTGATACGTGACTCTAGCAAGAGAGCCCTTAACAACCACAGGGAGGCCCTCCTTGAAGTACATCAAAAAGAACGTGATGACCTAATAATGTGCGTCACAAGCTTCACCAGAAACTCCAACTTCATTAAAAAAACTGTGAATAAGCACTGGGACATCCTTAACTCAGGGGGCACGGAGTTACCCAAACCTAGGTTCGCTTTTAAACGCACAGCTAACCTAAAAGACTCCCTGATACATACACGCCCTAAAAAACAACCCGGTGCTGGACAACGGACACTGTGGGACCTCCCACCTGTCGTCGGACACTACCCGTGTGGGGGTTGTGCGGTTTGTCCTCAATCCAGACAATGCAAAGAAATCAAGCTTACAGATTCCTTTACGTGGAAACTCAACAGACACAAATTACCACAGTTCTAAATGTATCTACCTCCTTATTTGTCCATGCGACAAATTTTATGTAGGGATGGCCATGAGACAGGTGAAGCTCAGAATAACGGAGCACAAAAGCAACATACGATGCTCCAAGACCCACACGAGATTGTATGAACACTACCAACTACACAATCACTCTGCTGACAGCATCCAATGGTTAGTGCTTGAGTCCCAACCTGCCATGACCAAACAAGCACTGTTCAGGCTTGAACAGAGATGGGTACATCGTCTCCAACTTGATATAATAGGGCTCAATGATGCTATTCCCTGGGCCACTGTCTCCAGATAATATCCCCCAGCCCGCTCCCCTGCCTAGATAACATGACACACAGGCATAAGTCTTCTTATTAAAGAGGGCCATTGGCATGTCATAGGGCTTCACGATGACATTCCTGGGGCATTACATATGGCATAGGGCTTCACGACGACATTCCCTGGGTCAACACCTCAAGTTAACATTGCCAAGCCAGCCCTTCAGGTTACTTATCCACCCATTTAATCACCTACATCTTTGTCCGATACAGGCTTTTCCACCCACAGAGGACCATTGCTATGCAATCTCGTTGAGCCATCCTGAATATGATGCCCTTACCTTGGGGCCCCATAAGCATCTGAACGTCTCTTGCTATCGCCCAGAAGATCTTTGCTATTCGGCCAATCAGAGGGGCTTCCCATGACAATGACGGGGCTTCTAATTGCTGATAGCCCCTCCCTCTTACAGCATGACGGCACTCCGCCCTCCCCATTTCCAACATCACAGCCTCTAATTAACTCCCCCGCCACCCAGCCTAGCGCTATCCCAAGCAGACCTCACCCACGGCACTAGCGCTCCTTCCAATATGGCTGCGAGACTGTGCCATCGGGATTCGGTTGCATGTCTAAGCAACCACACTGGTTCCACGCATGCGCATGACGCGCGACAGGCGCGTCGCTACCAATGGTGCCCCGGCGTTTCTGGATACTATCTATTTAAAGGCGGACACCGAAGGGATCCCTCACCAGCTGCTCCGCACCCTGACCAGGTGCCGTGAGCGTGAGGGGTAGGTGTCCCGCCGATCCAGCGCCTACTCAAAGGTAAGCCGTATCTCCACTCCCCGAGGCTTGTCCTTTGGCCTGAAGCCCCGTTTCCACTGATAGCGCCGGGAACTGCTCCCAGCCCCGCACTGGACTCGCAATGATTCTGCATAGTGCCAACACTACCTCACTCTGTCCCTCTAGCCAGATGGGACTCGTGGCAATGGATGTTGCTCCCTACCCTACCATTGGCCCATCCCGTTTTTTTGCAGCACGGCCAAAAATCTAACGGAGTGCGGGTATTGTCCCCCGGTTGTTCCCTCCTTTTTTGTTGGTCCTTTCCCCCCCTTACCCCCCTCTTCCCCCCCCCCCCTCCCCCATCCTCCGAGTTAAGTTTACTCATTTTCCCTCACTACATGAAGGCTGTGATCGGCGCGGTGAACCATAATATCACGGCGCCGATGCCAGCCAAGCACTAGGCATGAGTTAATCTTACTCATTTCCACGTCTACTTGGATGGCTATGATCGGCGCGATGAACCACAACATCACTGCACCGGTTTCAGCAATACGCTAGGCACCTTAATATGTGGTGTTGTCTTATATGCAAACTTTAGATACTAGTCTCCGCCCTGGGGCTGATAGAGTGGTCTTCCATACTCCACGGTTTTGATTTTTACGAAATCCAGTGGTCTCACTTTGGAGGTCACTTATTCAACCAGCCTCCACCTCTAGACACTTCCTTTACCCGTCCCTGTTGGGCAATACACCAATTTATCCCTCCCTTACATACCCTACAGGTTCATCCAACCAAACAGCGCTGGCCTCACGGGAGCATGCTGCGAGGCCCTTGTCTCCTTCCCTTAGGGTAAGAACCTTCTTGCAATTGTCCGAGAATTGGGTGTCTCATTGAGAGTTTCGGCATCACACCTCAGTTTAGTGTTTTAGTTGCACTCTGGGAACCTCCAATGTGAGTCTTTAATCGTGCCATTAACAGACCGATTATGAAGGGAAATGTCTACCCAGTGTTCGGTACGATTGGTTTCCGCGCACACACCCCCCTCACCCCTCACAGTGTGGAGAGTACTCACCAAAGTCACTCTATATCTTCTGATTAAATAGTCACATAAGTGAGATATGACTTGACTTGCTTTCTTTTAACCTATTTTTCCCCCACCTCTAGGTCGCCTAATTAGAGCAGGACACTGTGGCCCTCTTTACCCCCGACCCAGAGAGGTTGTATCTGCTTTTTTCTAAGTGAATGAGCATCTATTCTTTTTGTTTTCTTGTGTAGTACTTTGTTGAGGTCCTGACCAATCACCGGTTGGCGAGAAACATGTTGACCACACCAGGGGGTTGAGTTAGTTTTCTGTATACCTATACGGTCTCTAGCTCCCCTCTCACCCCTTTTAATCAGGGAATCAGCCACGTCAATAAAAGTCTTTGTGGACTGATTACTCTAACTTTCACTCACTTTTGCCCCCACAACACTTTCTTCCATCCTCACTCACACCCACCATCGGCAAGGAACAAAAGAACCCCGCCAAAAGAGTGCCTTCGGGCACTCCGTAAGACATTGCAGTGCCAGTCTGACGAGGGGCAGTGAGTCGATGATGACACTGGACACCCTTCAGTCAGGGTGTGTTTCACACCTAATGCTCTGGGTGTGTGAGGCTCTCCAAGTTCCGACAAGGGAACCCCTCCAGTCCCTTGACTTGTGATATTTACTCTCTCCTCCACTCTGTAGCACTCTCCCCGGGGAACTTTGTACTCTGCTGAAAGAACAAATTTGTATGCACTTAACAATCCATCTGGCTATACCTGATTTTGAAATGGGGTTGCCTTTGTATTGTATTTTAAATTTATAGTGCGCGCAGCTACCCACATGGGGTCTCCCGGCGCAGGACTGAAGGCAGTGGTCATGAGGTTAGAGGGTTATCACTGAGGGAAGAGCAGGGTTTTAAGCTTTTTTCGAAATTTGGTTAGGGAAGGCTCAAGTTTCAGTGGAGCCGGAAGAGCATTTCATAGCTTAGGGGCAAGGAAGGCGAAAGATCGTCCGCCAATTCTTGCCAATTTGAAACGGGGAGTTTGGAAATTCCCTTGAGAAGAGGATCTAAGAGGGCGGGAGGGAGTGTAGGGTTGGATAATAGCCTGGAGATAGGCAGGGGCAAGCCCCTGCTTGATCTTATGCATAAAGCAGAGAGCCTTGAATTTAATTCTGCTTTCAATGCGGAGCCAATGTAGGTCTTTGCAAAGTTCCCTGGAGATCTTCCATCTCCCCCTATCTCAAAGTAGGCGGGCAGCAGAGTTTAGAACCAGCTGGAGTTTCCTCTGTGTCTCCGTGGTGACTCCGAGGTAGAGTACGTTGCCGTAGTCCAGGCGCGCGATGACTAAAGCCTGGACTACCGTACGCCTTGTTGAGTCAGGGAGCATCCAAAGGATTTTGCGGAGCCACCCAAGAATGGAAAAACAGGTGGCTGCCACCTTGACGACCTGGTGTCGCATGGTTAGTGAGTCATCTAGGACAAAGCCATGGTTACGAACCTGTGTAACGGGTAGGGGGCCCATTTCTGGTGGCCAATGTTGGGGGACCCCAGAGGTGTTTTTGTTTACCTAGGATGACTACCTCAGTCTTGTCCCCGTTCAATTTCAGTAGATTAGCCCTCATCCATTCGGCAACTCTGCTGATCCCTAGTTTGAGAGCTGATGGGGCACACGATTTGGCAGAGGAAAGAGAAAAAATGATTTGGGTGTCGTCTGCGTATGAGTAAAGGGAAAGGCCAGAGTCTTCCACGATGGTGGCCAGGGGTCTCACGTAGATGTTAAATAGCATTGGGCTAAGTGAAGACCCCTGGGGCACCCCATGCGCAGACGAACGCACAGAAGAGGCAGAATTGGAAGAAAAACTTGAAAAGAACGATCGCGGAGGTAGGAGGAGAGCCAGGCAAGTGCTGGTCCGGTGACTCCGGCCGCCTCCAATGCCTTCAGAAGGACAGGGTGCGAAACCGTATCGAATGCGGGGCTTAAATGTAAAAGAATAAGCGCCGAGGTTTTGCCCTGATAGAGGCGGAGACGTAAGTTCTGACTCCTAAAAGTGGTTTCTGTGGAAAAGTGGGTACCGAACCCAGATTGGGATGGATGTAGGAAGCCTGTTGCCTCGATATGGGAGGTAAGGTGGGTATTGACATGTCTTTCCAAAATTTTGGAAAATATAGGCAGCAGGGAAATGGGACGGTAGTTAGAATACGTTTCAGGGTCGGCGCCAGGTTTTTAAAGAGGAATCACCATAGCTCTTTTCCATTCCCCCGGGACTATGGATTCTCAAAGAAGAGTTAAGGAGGTCTTGAATAACTAGAAGTAGGTCAGGGGGAAAGTTGACGGAGAGAGTGGATGGGGATTGGGTCAAGGGGAGAGCCCGAGTTGACCTTGGCCATTCAATCGCGGAGCGAGTTTTGCTGGAGCTGGGACCATTCTGAAATTTGTGGCGTTAGAGGGGGGGAATCAGGTGTGTCCAGGATGGACGGGTCAGGGGATAAGTTGCAAAGGGCTGTAGAAAGTGAGTCGTAGATCTTGTCTACTTTAGAAATGAAAAAGTCTGCAATGTCATTGCATTGGGTCTCTCCCAGTGCCGGAGGAGTAGGGGAAGTGTTTGAGCCTGCTAGCTTTTTCACCGTGGAGAATAGAACTTTCGGCCGATTGGAGGCGTTGTTTATAGACTCCAGGACATAGGCGGCTTTCGTCTTTCTGCAGGCTGGATGGTATTGCCTAAGAGCAGTACGATAGGTTTGTTTATCGTTTAAGGAATATGTCTTTCTCCACGATCTTTCAAGTTGTTTGCATTTCGATTTAATGTTTTTCAGGTCATTTGTGAACCAGGGCGCTGGGGGAAGATGAGCAATGGGGCGTTTGGAGCTTAGTGGCAAATGCCGGTTGATCTTGGAGGACAGCCAAAGGTGAACTTCCTGATTTAGAGAAATGCAGGTTTGTTTGGAGGAGGGACGGCTAGCTAGTAGCGTGGCATTGAGTGTGTGAATATTTAATTTAGACCAGGCTCTATATCTGCTTGTAGTGGCGGGGGGGGGTGCATATTGTAGGTGCTCTCTGCAGTCAAGCTAAAAAAGATGGCAATGGTCTGACCAGTCAAGGGGGAGGGCGGGGGTACTACAGTCAAGCGGTATGTTGGAAATAATTGGGTCGAGTAAATGGCCAGCTTGATGAGTTGGGCCCTGATTCCTAAGTATCAAGGTAATGGCCTCACAGTCAGATAAAGTACTACTGAGGCTATTGTAAGTATCTTCTAAATGGAGGTTTAAGTCCCCCAAGATAGTGAAATTTGCTGATTTTAATATAAGTGGGCTATAAGTTCAGCGAAAGATTTAAGCCACCGGATGGATTTGTCAGGGGGTCGGTAGATGAGTATTCCTGATAATATAAGTTGAGGGGAAACAGAGTTTGAATGAAGCAGCTTTGCAGTCAGGGAAAGGAAGAGTTTCTAATTGGCAGGCGTGGGTGGACTTAAAGATAATCGCTATCCCTCCGCCTTTCCCAGTGACTCTGTCCTGTGACTATGACATAGCCTGGGGGAAGAGCACTGGCCACGTCTGGGCCGGAATTGGCATGAAGCCAGGTTTCAGTCAGGAACAGCGCATCTGGTTGGGAGGAGGCAAGGAGGTCTAAGATGTGATCTTTGTTTTTTGGAAGGGATCGACAGTTTATACTCCAAAACTTGTAGGATGAGATCGAAGAGGTTGCAGGCAGAGTGTCCTGGTTGAAGGAGAAATTGCATTGAGGGCAGTTGAATAAGTTGTTGGCTGAAGGGTCTAGGGGAAGGCATGTCGAGGAGTGACTATTTAGCCGGTGTAGCTCCTCAGAAGAGTAAGCGACCTGTATATGAGGGATTGGCACAATTAGGGCAGGGATTTTGGCCGCTGGACGCCTCTGGGTGCGGACGGGCGCAGACGGGCTTGCCTTTGGTGAGCCTTCGGCGCACCCGCTGCGCTCGTCCGCTGCGCCTCCGAGAAGGGGGTTCCATTTTATGCAGTGCAGGGTGGGAGGGACGAGCAAGTAATCTGCTCGCCCTCTGACTGCCCCAAGATGGCGCCACCAAGGAGTTACTCGGGTCGATGCAGCACCTGATCGGCTGCTGTTGGCTGAGAGTAGGGGTGCGCGAGGGTCGCTATATCCAAGGGTGAGTGCCCAGTTAATTATGATTTTAAAATGCAGTGCAAGGTTTCTAAAAAAAAAATATTGTGCAACATAGCAGTTCTAAAAATAGCAACAGTACACACACCGTTCCAGACTTCCGCCTCAGGAACCACAGACACACTTCATTCAAGCAGCAGCGCTTGAGAAATGACTGGCTTTTATGCAGTGCAGGGTGGGAGGGACGAGCAAGTAATCTGCTCGCCCTCTGACTGCCCCAAGATGGCGCCGCCTGTGGTGAAAAGGCAACAAACAGTTGCTTAGTTTTCCTGAAAGGTTTTGTTCTGTCTATATAGTACAGGAGAGCTCTTTTAACATCCAGGGTATGTAGAGCTCTTTCTGCCAGTGAATCTGGATTTGGGAAGAACACTGGCAGTTCGATAGTCTGATTGATGTGAAACTGGGATACCACCTTTGGCATAAATTTAGGGTTTGTACGTAGCACTACCCTATTTGCATGGATTTGTATGAATGGTTCCTGAATAGTTAGGGCTTGTAGCTCACTAACTCTTCTAAGTGATGTAATTGCCACTAAGAAAGCCACTTTCCACGTTAGGAATTGTATCTTACAAGAGTGTAGGGGTTCAAAAGGTGGTCCCATCAGTCTGGTTAGAACCACGTTAAGGTTCCAGACAGGTGAAGGTGGGTGTCTTGGAGGAATCACCCGTTTGAGTCCCTCCATAAAAGCTTTAATAGCAGGTACTCTGAAGAGTGAAAGGTGTTGCCTGTTCTGAAGATAAGCTGCCACCGCAGCTAAATGTATACGTATGGAACTGTAGGCTAGATTGCATCTATGTAAATGTAACAGGTAACATATGATGTTTTGAGTAGATGCATCTAGCGGATTTTTGGCATTATTGGTGCAATAGAGGACAAATCGTTTCCACTTTGCCGCATAGCAGGCTCTGGTTGTAGGTCTTCTTGCCTCTTTGATAATATTCATACAGTCAGGAGGCAAGTTCAGGTAATCAAACTATGACTTCAGGAGCCAGATCGCAAGGTTCAACTGTTGCGGATCTGGGTGCTGAATGTCTCCTTGGCTCTGCCAGTCAGTCAGTCAAATTAACTTTATTCGATTTGATAAAATCATACAAAGTACATAAAAACAGTATTATTTACAGTTAAAAAAGAATTAAACAATTTCATTTATCAGCAAGTTAATTTGGTTAAATAAATGCATTTAAAATATTTAAAAGACCCGTTATGTACATCAGTTTTCCAAATTCATGCTCCTTCTGGCTCTGGTTGCTGCCACCAGGAAATTGGCCATGGCAAAAGTAATACAAATGTTGCCCAATGATTGTAAATATAGCATTGCTGGTCTCACCTGGGAGAAGCCAGCTTCTCTTAGGACTGGTAGCAGGTATTTTTTTCTTTGGGCGGAGAAGAAATCACAAAACATAACAAAATGTAAACTGTCTTGAACAGAAAAATTGTCACTGGTGCAAGGTGGTGCTAACTCAGGTTTCGTCCATTTGTTAAAATTGCCCAAATAAAAATGAATGATGTTGAATCTGAATCTTGTTAACAAAAATCTGTGGAAGGGGTTTGTGACAAAACATAAATAAGGCTCAATTGCAAGTGACTGGAGTGTTAAGTAGTGCGTTCGGACGGAGGGTTTAGATAATTCAACTTCTTCTCGCAACATGTATGCCCTAGACATAAACTGTTTTTTTATGAAACACACATCCTGCTTTGTGATACACGAGGGAGAGGTGAATAAATCTGGGCGTCCTAGTTCATTAAAACATTTGTGCAAATACGCCAGCCATGGTATCGTGTGGCTGTATTCCAAACTCATCACATCCCTCATGATCATGTGGTTTAGCAACAGTTCAGGGTTTAGCCAGGTCTTAAGCCAGTATGTTAGTGGAGCCAGTCTCAGTTTGTCCTGGATATAATCCATACCAAGTTCAGAATGAATGGAAAAAACCGGGGAGGATTGGGGGAAAAGACTGGGTGTTAACCGCAGCCTTTGATGAGGCACCACATAAAGTTCTAGGAATGTGGTGTACCATGGTTGCCTCGCCCACATTGGAGCAACTAGGATGAGTGTCATGGAGTGTTGTCACAGTTTGCGTGCCACTAGTGGTATGAGCGTGGCTGGGGGAAAAGCATACGCAAACCTGCCTGACCAGTTCATCCATATCGCATTGTCCTGAGACTGCGGATGTGGAAACCTGGCGGCGAAGCTTTGGCATTTTGCGTTTTCCCTTGTGGCGAACAGGTCTATCTCTGGGTGACCCCACTGCTGGAAGTACGGTTGTAGCACTGAGGGATGAATCTCCCACTCGTGCATCTGGTGGCTGTGTCTGCTGAGCAGATCCGCCATCTGGTTGTCCCTGCCTGGGAGGTGTTCTGCCATGAGGAATATGTTCCTCTGAATGGCCCACTTCCACATGCTTTGCGCTAGATGTGACAACTGTGGAGAGTGTGTCCCTCCCTGCTTCTGTATGTAGTACATGGCAGTCATGTTGTACGTCCGGATCAACACAACTTTGTTGCACAAATGTAACTTGAACGCCTTCATTGCCATAAAGATTGCCATCAGTTCCAACAGGTTGATGTGCATCTTCTTTTGCTGTGTCGTCCATAGTCCCTGCACTGTGTAATGGAGGGCATGCGCTCCCCAGCCCAGGAGAGATGCGTCCGTCGTCAGCACTATTTGTGGTACAGGCTCTTGGAACGGTCGTCCCCTGCAAAGGTTTTGTGGGTTCCACCAATGCAGAGAGTTGTATGCACGACCGGTCACCAACACTAGGTCTTTTAACTGTCCTTGAGCCTGGTTCCACTGCCGTGCTAAGCACTCTTGAAGCGGACGCATGTGTAGTCTCGCGTGAGGGACTATGAAGATGCAGGAGGCCATCATGCCTATCAACTGCATAAACACCCTTGCTGGGAGCGAGTGTTGGGGTCTGAATCTCTGAATCAGTAATTGAATACTGTTGATTCTTGCCGAGTTTGGCTGTGCAGTTGCCACCAGAGTGTCTATCGTCGCTCCAAGGTACTGTTGTACGTGAGCGGGTTGAAGATGAGACTTTGCGTAGTTTAATGAGAATCCGAGGCTGTGCAGGAGGTGAATAGTGCGAGACATGTGGCTGGCACATTGCTAGACTGACTTTGCCTGGATGAGCCAGTCGTCCAGATAGGGGTAGACGTGGACATGGTGTCTCCTTAGGTGCGCCGCTACTGTTGCTAGGCACTTGGTAAACACCCTGGGGGCTGTTGCCACCCCGAAAGGTAGTACCTTGAACTGGTAGTGCCGATTTTGTATGGTAAACCGGAGATACTTCCTGTGTGCAGGATGTATTGGTATGTGGAAGTACGCATCTTTTAGGTCTAGTGTTGCGAGGAAGTCTCCCTGAGTGAGCAATGGCAGAACCTATTGTAGAGTGAGCATGTGAAAATGTTCTGAAAAGATGTATTGGTTTAGGGGCCTGAGATCTAGTATTGGCCTGAGAGACCCGTCCTTTTTGGGGATTAAGAAGTACAGCGAGTATACCCCTGTACCGTTTGGGGACGAGTTCTATGGCCCCCTTTTTCAGCATGCTGACAACTTCTTGCTGCAATAAGTCTATGTGCTCTGCGGCCATAGGACGGTGTCTTGGGGGTATGTTGGGTGGAGTGGAAGTTAGCTCTAGACAATAGCCGTACTGAATAAGTTGTCTCACCCACCTGTCTGTGGTAATGCTCTCCCAGACTGGCAAGAACTGTTGTAATCGCCCCCCGACCGGTGTTACATGGTCCGGGGGCAGTGACCAGGCGTCACTGTTTAGTATTGGCGGAGGATCTGGTGTTATTCCCTCGTCCTCTGCCTTTGCTGCTGTTGCCACGGTATCCACCTCTATTATTTTTATTATAGGTGGTTTGAGTGCTCCCTTTATTGTATGGGATCTGTTGTGATGCCTGGCCTCGTGTAGCTCCTCTGTTACTGGAGCGACAAAAGGAACCTCCTCTGAAATGTTTGGACTGATAGGACCCATAGACTTGGCTGTCTGTGTCTTTTTTAATCTTTTCTAAGATTGTGTCCCCATCAGGACCAAATAAAAAAATCAGGGTTGACAGGCTGATTAAGTAACGTGGTTTGAATCTCAGGTTTGAACCCAGAGATGCGCAACCAAGCATGTCTCCTGAGCATGGCACTTGTGTTGATGGCCCTGGCTGCGGTGTCTGCTGCGTCTAGCGCACATTTAATGGATGCGTTGTATATGAGTTTCCCCTCCTGGATTAGCATCTCTGCTCCCTCCTTGTAGGCCTCAGGCAAATGTTGTAGCAGTTGCTCTAGAGTGTCATAATGCGCCCTATCGTATCTGGCTAATAGGGCCTGTGTATTAGAAATTCTCCAGATATTAGCTGCTTGAGCAGCCACCCTTTTCCCAGAAGCTTCTAATACTTTAGATTCCTTGTCTAGAGGAGGAGCATCACCCGTAGTTTGTGAGTTGGCGCGCTTACGAGCATTGGAGAACACCAAAGAGTCTCACAGCAGCTGTCCCTTAATATATGTAGGGTCCACAGGCGCCGGTCTGTATTTTCTTTCAATTCTTGGGTTAATAACCCTTGCTCTAGTGGTTTCTTTGAAAATGTCCCCTGCGTGTTTAAGGACACCTTTTAGCATTGGCAAAATCTTAACAGATTTCTCTGAAGTGGAGAAAGTGTCAAACAGGAAGTCCTCTTCAACTGGGTCAGCATGCATGTCCACATCATGATTTTGTGCTGCCCTTTCAATTAAAGCGTTGAACGCAGCTGTATCTTCTGCTGGTGAAGTTTTAACAGGATAAGAGGGAGTATCAGGAATAGTCTGTGACTCCCCCTGGTCAGCAGGGTCTGCCCAGGCTTGAGTCTGGTCATCCTGATCCGTGTCCGCAGGGTAAGTATATTGTTCATCATCGTCATACCCCATATCCTCAGTAGTGGGTGTGGGTGAGTATGCATTAGTGTCCTGGCCATGGTACCTCACAGTCTCAAAAAGGACAGGTGATGTTGCAGAATCCCTTTTCTTCTTGAGTGGAATTTTGTATGATTCTAGAGGTGTTTCCTGTAGGAAGGTGGATACCTGACTATGGTTGCCCCCAACTTTTTTTTCCTGGTTTGCTGGTTTTCCGACTTAGTTGACCTGGGGCCATGCCAATCAGGACCCCAGGCCTACTGCTCTCTCTCTAAAATGGATTCCATGTACCTTAGGTACATTTCCAATTGGTACTGGGCCACCTTATCAGACCCTGTAACTCAGGGCATAGGTGTACCCAGGGCCTACCAGGGGCTGAAGCATGTATTATGCCACCCCTGGATGGCCATCTAAATCTGACAACTGGCTGCACGACAGCTGGGGCAAGGTGGTGTAATCACCCTTTGCTTTAGGTATAGTATACCTATATCTAACACTAAAAATGGACACACAGACTCCTATCAGTCACTCCTATGGCAGGTCTTGACAATCCTGAAGGCAGAGTGCTTGGAATCGTGTGAAATGGTGCTCTGGCATGAGCTGAGCTGAGCCCGTTTGCAGCTTGCGGAACCAAGTCCTAATAGCTGTTCCATGATAACGCATACCATATACTCATAAGTGCATTATAATCCTCGCGGTTAAATGCTATCTTTGGTATTGCTTTATCAAAACATGTCGAGTAAGGTGTCATACGAATTGGAATACTAACCCCTCGCCAATTCTGGCGACGGGGTTAGCATTCCACCCTTCTAGAGGGACACGACATGTCTATAACTGTGAACCCCGGTTAAAGTTAACTGAAGCCTCAGCTCCACAAAATGGATGCTGCCACCACAGACACGAGTCTGACCTCCTGCTGCTGGGAGTCCTTCCAGCGAGGGAGGCTTGGACAAAGGGTTTCCTGTCAGGGGCGGTGCTAGCACCATCCCAGACAGGGTTTTGTGTATCCTGGGTAGGCAGGGCTTTACAGGAAGGTGACTGCAAGTGGCACCCCGGTGCTCACTACGCATCTGCCGGCTAGAACCAGTTCCAGGGGCACACCAGCCCCTGGCCTGGGGAAAGTCCGGCATGGGAGAGGGGTGTAACCACCCCCCTTCCTGGTCCCACCCCTAGGGCAGGACCTAGTCGCGTACCCACCCCTTTCTTTAGGATAAAGGCAGGAGCGGGGACCCTTCCAAATTAGATCATCTTTGAATCATGAAACTTTCTACGAAAGGAACTCTCGACTTCTTCTCAAGATTTCTCCCTTGTGGCTAAGGAGTAGTCACCCTGCATCCGCAGGCACCATCTAAGAACTCTGCGGTTTGCTGCACGTCCTTCCTCAGGAATCCGACTGACCAGCTCGACGAGACCCGGCTTCCCTGGCACCTCTGACCTCTACCTACCTCTACAGCTAAGCTGAGAGCCGTAGGTGCGACGAGACCTCGAGGGACCGGCCATCATCAGAACTGCACGACTTCTATCCAGCACGACAGCCGAGGGATCCTCTGGTGAGTGCTTTGGGGTCCGAGAAGCCCCGAACCTGAGCAGCTCCAGCACCGAAGTCCAGCCCCCTAGCATCCTCGAGATCTGCGTGGGACCCTTCTGCTTTTTGGCTGCTCACCGCGTTGTCTGGCTACTAGCCCACTGGCTTGTGGCCTTCCCGACGACGACCAACGACGACAACTCTGCTGGTCTGGTTGCTCCAGACTGGCCCTTGCTCCCTTCCAAAAGAGGAGCACCCCGGACCCTCCTGGTCCACCCCAGACGCCATTTTAGGTCCACCGCGTGGGCTTGAATTTGCCAAGACTTGTTGCCCCAATCCTGGGTCCAGCGACGTCGACAGCATCAACCATCGTGGAACAGCTCGCACCTCCATCCTGGTCGCCGACAACGCCTCCTGGTCCATGAGACTGCAGAGCCCAGCGTCGCCCACTCACCTGGTCGAGGTGACTTCGCCCGGTGCCATCCTGGTGCCCACACAATCACTGGCTAGTGATTAAGAACTTGGTCCCCTCTGCTTTCAGGTGTCATCCATCTTCGATCCAGGCTTGGATCACTCGAACAATCTTCACTGGTCGCCTGCCAGCAACTTCTTTCTTCAGGCTCCTGGTTCGTCAACAAGGATTCTCGACGTCTTTTCAGACCTATGCAGCTACAGCCCCTGGGCTAGGTAACTTCGGCATTTCGGTGCCCCAGCATAGCCTCACTATCCAAGGGTCCAGCTCCACTTTCGTTTTCGATCTACCTTATCGGGTTCGCCCGAGAACACTAACTTTGCCTTTACTAGCTCCCATAGACTTTGTCCCGCATCCCGTGTGAGAGTGCACACTCTGCACCCGAGTCCCCTAGGCCTCCTACTAGTAATCTGAAGGTTCAGTAACGTAGTCCTAGCGATTCCAAAGCCTATTAGTACAGTACTTACCTGCTAGTAATTTCGCATTCCACTTTCAGAGTATATGGTTTTTCGTGCCCCTCGGGCATTTGTGTAAATTGTGCAACTTAAAGTATTTTCGTAAGAGTTTTGTTGTGTGCTTAGTACCCTGTCCTCAAAGAGTACAGGGCTGTTGTGATCTAAATAAATACACTGTTTATTTTCATAACACTTGTGTGGTGTCCTTTCACTTGGTGTTCAAGGGGTATATGTGATGGTATAACAGCTGGCTTAACACGCCCTCTAGAGTTTAGCCCGAAGACTGCTCGTATCCATGCTACTAGGATAGCTGGTCTATAAGGTTGACTTACAACCAATCACCATAAGGGTTGTTTGGACTGATACAAAGTGTTCACTAGAATAGTGAACATTATATATCAGGCCAACTTCTCACATTTCCGACCTGATTTTCCTTTGATATATAGTAAGTCTACCAGATTCTGAGTCGATATGTAGCTTCGACTGGTCATCATATGAGGGCTCTTGGTACATAATGTCCTCTTCTAGAGGAGGACTCCTTTTTGCCAATGACACCCGTTTGGGCGTTTTGGCCCCAGGTTTTGGGTCGATCGCCTTGGGGTGTGCAATTGGGGGCAGTCCGAATTTTATCGGTGGCATAGTGTCTTTAGACAGATTGACCTTCTTCGGGGCCGGCGTCGATGTAGGACCGACCGACTTTGGTTTTTCGCCAATATGTTTTTGGCCCTGCGTCGACTTCGGTGCTTGCGGTGTTGGAGGCGCGCTTTATTGCCTCGACTCGACGTGGTCCTTTAAGGCGCTTTTGTATTTCGACCCGAGGCCTTTGACGAGCTGAGGCCTGTCGACTTGATGCTTCGGATCGTGAACCTTCCGAGACTAGAGTCCCTTGTTTGTGTCGCTGTCATTCGACGTCGACTTCTTCGGTTCGACCTGCTTCGTCTTAATGGTGGACTTTAGCGCACCGATCTTCGGTTCGACACTTCACTTTCGACCCCGCAGGGTCGTCGACACCTTTTTCCTTAGACGACTCCGATGGGTTCGAGCTTTTTGACCCGAAGACTGTTTTCAGCAGTTTTGTTTTTGTTTTTGACTCAATGGCTTTTGGTTTAGTTTTGAGTAGTTGAACCGATGGCTCATGTGATATATTTTTAGCCGGGCCTTGACGTGGGACTATAGAATGGTCTTCATGATCTTGGCTAAGGCCTTCTGGCGATGCCGCGACCTGAGCCCTTGGAGGTCTTTGAGTGTCTGTTTCGGGCCCTGTACCCACTGTTGGGCCTGGTTCATCGCTTGAATCGTCATCAACGGCTCCGATGGGGGATACGTCGTCCCTTACCTCGACAACGTTTTCATCTTGGACGTGGTCTTCGTCATCTTCATAATAATTGGAGTCATGCTCCAAACCGGGATCTGACTGCTGTTCTGGATCCTCAGTCTCGACGACCTCATTGTCCCCTTCGAAGATATTCACCGGGTCGAGCGCTGGCTTCGACATAGTTTGCCTCGCTGCGCGTCGGAGTATAAGCGTTTTCTTCGACCTGAATCGAGCACAAGCTAGACAGTTGTTCTCATCGTGCTCTGGTGATAAGCACTTGTTGCCCACCGGGTGTACATCGATGTGCGGGTACTTGGAGTTACAAAGGGCGCATCGTTTGAACGGGCTCCGTTCCATCGACGATCGGGCCTCCGGTGTCGAAAAGGCCACGCGGCTCTCTTCGACGTCCTGCTCAAGAAGAACTGAAACAAGAACCCGGCACCGATCGAAACAATACCGACGACCTTGAAGGCCTTTTTGCCTTAAGAAAAGTTTCCGAACTTGAGTAAAGAAAAGTACATCCGAACCCAATGGCGGAAAAAAAACAATCTGAGGATGGAGAGGATGCCCATGCGCACTGTAGTCCGGGGAGGAGCCACCTATCTCGTGATACTTCAAAGACTCTTCCAGGACAACAATGTGCAATCATCCGGACCCAAAACTAGGCGGCGATCTATGCACAAATATGAATTCAGCAGCCCACATGCCTCGAACATCTCTTTCAAGGGCCAAGCTTTGGGGGTTAGCATGAGCACAGTTGCAAGGATACTGCACATATGCACAAGTTACTACTTGTGTAACGATATATCTGTAAGAGACATTAGTTAGTGATATATTCCTTACATTAGAATATCCCCAGGCGTCAGATTGGATCCGGAAACTTGTGTAGCAATACCCCTGCGCGTCGGTAGGTGTCGTCCGCGGCCGTCGTCGTTATTGATGGAATGACGTCGCCGGAGTACTTAGACACCGCCCTCGCGTGCGGACGTCAGTTCTTATACACAGCTTTTCCACGCCAGATAAGCAGAGCCTTGACAGAACCAACACTGGTGCCATGAAACTCGGGCCCTGAAAGGGGATGACCTTAACCCTAGATATCAGTTCGCAGAACGGGGAGGATGGGTGGGTCGGTAAGGAATCTATCACTAACTAATGTCTCTTACAGATATATCGTTACACAAGTAGTAACTTGTGCATCTGAAAGAGACACGTTAGTGATAGATTCCCTACCTTAGAATGGTATACAACCGTTACAACGCAACTTTTACAACGACCTACCATTACAACGCAACTTTTACAACGCAAACTATTACAACGCATTGCGCTGGGGGGCGCTCTAGGATAGGGAATAGGTTAATTTACTATCCAATAACCTTCCCTACTATCCACGGGGACTGGAGTTGGAATAGTACATTAAACTATTCACTATCCAGCGCCTAAAAGCATTATGCATTGTAATGGTTTGCGTGGTAAAAACCGCGTTGTAAAGGTAGGCGTTGTAAAAGTATGCGTTGTAACGTCATACATCCCCTTAGAATAGATACCCCAGCAATACCAACCCCGGTGGTGGGTCTGCGAACCAATAATCACACCAGAAAGTCCTGGAGGACGGAACGGCCAAAGAAGCCATCCCTCCGGACTTGGCTGTCCAGGCAGTAGTATCTTGCGAACGTGTGCAGCGAGGCCCCCGTAGCTGCCTGACAAATGTCCTGCAAGGGGACTCCCCGGCCCAGGGCAGTAGTAGTCGTCGTGGCCAGAGTGTAGTGGGCCCCAAGCCCAACAGGAGGTTCCTTCTTAGCCAAGGAGTAACACGCTTGTATGCACAACACGATCCACCGAGAGATGGTCCGCTTGTGCACCGCTCGTCCTTTATTAGCGCCCACGTAACAGAGTTGGTCATCCACCCGGAACTGGCGTGTGCGATCCAGATAGTAAGAGAACACATATTTTGGGTCCAGACGGTGGAGGCTCTCTTCCTCTTTGAGGGATGCGGAGGCGGAAAGAAGGTGGGCAAGGTGATGGACTGCCTGATGTGAAAGGCTGTGACTATCTTGGGCAGGAAAGAGGGTTTTGTCCGCAACAAAACCTTGTCCGGATGGACAGAAAGGAGGTTTAGAGGAAAGAGCCTGGGGCTCACTCACTCTCCTGGCAGAGGTGATGGCAACCAGGAAAGCAGTCTTAAGTGTAAGAAGACGGAGAGGACAGTTATGAAGCGGCTCAAAGGGAGCGCACATCGAGTAATTTAGAACCAGGTTCAAGTCCCACTGGGGCATCACGAAAGGAACAGGGGGGAATATATGAGTGATGCCTTTTAAGAATCGGTTTACAATGGGGGACTTGAACAAAGAAGCTGATCAGGGAGCCTTAAGAAGGCTGAAAGGGCAGAAAGGTAGCCCTTGATGGTGCCCAGAGCAGAGCCCTGCTGGGCAAGAGAAAGGAGGAAGAGGAGAACCTCAGAAAGAGGGGCATTGAGAGGATCCACAGCCTTTGCTGTGCACCATGCCACAAATCTGTTCCACCTGCAGGCGTATACAGACTTTGTGAAGGGACGCCTGGCTGCCAGAATGACATTACAGACTTCAGGAGGCAAGTCAAATGGCCTCAACTGTCGCCGCTCAATCTCCAAGCATGGAGGTGGAGACTGGACAGGTTCGGGTTCGGGTTCAGAACCGTCCCCTGCTGCTGCGACAGAAGGTCCTCCTGAAGAGGCAGACGAATCGGGGGATCGACTGACATACTGAGTAGCTCGGGATACCAGTACCTTCACGCCCAGTCCGGAGCCACAAGGATGACTTGGGCCCGGTCGCGCTTGATTTTCTTCAGCACTCTGGGCAGAAGTGGTATAGGCGGAAAGGCGTACAACAGACCCCAGCTCCACTCGCGACGAAAAGCGTCCCTGAGCGAGTGCCGCCTTGGAAATTCCAACACATAGAACTGATGACATTGCGCGTTCTCCTTGGTGGCAAATGGATCTAACCAAGGCTCTCCCCACTTCAGAAAGAGGCCTTGCGAGTTCAGACGCCATTCCTGATCCATCATGCACCTTCAGCTGAGCTCGTCCACCCTGGCGTTCAGAGAACCTGCCAGGTGTTGAACCACCAGGGTCACGCCCTGATGTTCCAGCCACTGCCAGAGGCGCAGGGCCTCCTGGCAGAGGGTCCACGACCCCACCCCGCCCGGTTTGTTGCAGTACCACATGGCGGTGGTGTTGTCGGTGAACACCTGCGCTACACTCCCCCAGACAGAGGGGAGGAATGCCTTCAGTGCTAGACTAATCGCCCGCAGCTCCAGAAGGTTGATATGGAGCTGGGACTCCACAGGAGACCAGAGGCCTCTGATCGCCGCCTCTCCCATGTGGCCTCCCTAGCCCTGGAGGGACGCGTCCGTCACAACCACGTGCTCCGGTTAGGGAAGGGAGAGGGATCTGCCGCTGACCCAATCGCGGTCCTTGAGCCACCACTGCAGTTGTCTCAGTGCCCTCCGAGATCATGACATGGTCGGACAGGTTGCCCTGATGCTGGGCACACTGAAACTTCAGGTCCCACTGCAGAGCCCGCATCCGCCACCTGGCGTGATGCACCAGAAGGATGCAGGAGGCCATCAGCCCCAGAAGCCGCAGCGTCAACCTGACCGAGACCAGGGATAAAGGCTAAAAGATTGGAATCAGAGCCTGAATATCCCGGACCTGCTGATCGGGAGGATAAACCCGAAACTGCACCGAGTTGAGGACCTCTCCGATGAAGAGGAGCTTCTGAGAGGGGCACAGGAGTGACTTCAGCAAATTGATGGAAAACCCCAGCTGGTGCAGGAGGTCTGCCGTTGTCTGGAGGTGGCTGACTACTGTCTGGGGCGAGCCCGCTTTTAACAACCAGTCGTCGAGGTAGGGGAAGACTGAAACCCTTAACCTGCGCAGATGAGCTGCGACCACCGCCATCACTTTCGGAAACACCTGTGGGGCGCTGGTAAGGCCGAAGGGGAGCACGGTAAACTGAAAGTGCTTGTGGCCTACTGTGAACCGCCGGTGGGCCGGCAGGACGGGGATGTGGAAATAAGAGTCCTGCAAGTGTAACGCTACCATCCAGTCTCCTGGGTCCAGGGCAGATAAGACCTGAGCCAATGTCAGCATTTTGAACTTCTCCTTCCGGAGGAAGCTGTTGACGTTCCGTAGGTCCAATATAGGGCGCAGGCCCCCTTTGCCCTTCTTGGGTACCAGAAAGTAGTGGGAGTAACAACCACACCCTACTTCTGGCCCAGTAACGCACTTGATGGCCCCCTTGGCCAAGAGGGCTGTAACTTCCTCTTGCAGAAGTTGCAAATGATCCCCCGACACGCAGTGGTATTGCGGTGGCATGGCTGGAGGGGTCGTCTCGAAGGGGAGGGAGTAGCCCCTTCGGACAATTTGCAGCACCCACATGTCTGACATGACAGTGCGCCAGTGGAAGTGGTGATGGCGAACCCTGCCCCCCACTGGCGTCACATTGGCCTGAAAGCACAGACTAGGAGGGTTTTGAGGTGGATGCTGCAGGGGAAGGTGTGGACTGGCCTCGCCGTTGTCCCTGACCGCCGCCACGGCGGTTTACACGGCAGCCACCAAGCTGTGTATTAGTCTGCGGTGCGTGGCTGGCAGCACGTGTGGGAGCGCCCCTTCCTTGGCCACGAAAGGAGCGAAAGGCACCAGCTTCCTGGCGTGGGGCCGAGAGGCGCAAAGACTTGGCCGTAGCCCTGGAGTCCTTAAAACGCTCAGGCGCATGGTCTGCCTTGTCGCCAAAGAGGCGAGGGCCATCAAACTGCATGTCCAGAAGGGTGGCCTGGACATCAGCCGAAAAGTTGGCGGTCCTCAACCAGGCGTGGGATCGAACGGACACCGTCGTTGCCATCGATCTGCCCAGTGAGTCCCTGGTATCCAGCCCACACCGGATGGAGTAGCATGCCGCATCTCGACCCTCCGCAAGGGCTTGGGCGAGTTTAGCCCGGGCATCCTCCGGACATTGTGGCAGCACGTCCGCGACTGTGTCCCACAGAGTGTGGGTGTAGTGGATCAAGAGTCATGCGGTATTTACTGACCGCAATTCCAAACTCAGGGACGAGAACACCTTCTTACCGAATTGTTCGTACCTCTTGGATTCCCAATCGGGCGGAGCCGTCAGGAATGCAGTCTGGGAAGTAGAGGCCTGGATAACCAGGCTCTCGGGGTGGGGTGGGTGGACAAGAAGCAAGGGTCGCCCAGAGCCAGGCGGTAGTGTCTGGCCACGTTCCTATCTACAGGCTGACCTGTAGCAGGCTTGGACCAAGCCCAAAAGAACGTCACACAAGGCCTCATTAAACGGCAGCAGAGGCTCAGCCGAGCTTGCCTGCGGTTTAAGAACCTCAGTGAGGTTAGTCCTCACGGCCGCGACGGAGAGCTCCAGGACCAAGGCCTTGGCCGCCCGCGTCAACACTACACTGTAGGCAGCCCCTCCTCAGTAGCCACGGTTGGAGGGGAGACAAAACTAGTGTCTGGCTAAGTGTCTAGTCCACTGGCATCCCCAAGCTCACCTGTCCAGTCCTGCTGAGACTGGCACTCCTGTGCCAGAGGGTCCACAGACCCCTCCTAATCTCCCTCGTCACTCATCACCTGAAATTCAGGTTCAAAGGATGGGGCCGGTTCGTGGAAATAGAAGTCTCCATACGACGTCGAGAGCGGCGCCCAGCGGCGACTCTCCGGCGCCGGAACCGAATAGAAGGCAGGATCAGGGACGGCATCGTCCGTAGGCGGCGCCGGGGGTGACTCTAGGGGCCGGCGCCAGTGAGGTCGTGAGGTCAACTGGCGACGACCCGGATCCGGAAGCATCCGGCAGCGTCGGCACCGAAGCACCCGACCAGCTAGGCCCCCCAGCCGGGACCGCTGGGCCCGAAGGCACCACGGAGCCCGGCGGAGGAGGGAGAGACCTCATGGCCATGAGGTACCGCTCGACCTCCTCTGGCATCGCGCCCAGGGACCAGAAGGTGTGGGGCAGGTTGCGACGCCGGCGACTCCGTCGGAGCCGCGTGGGGGTGGGTTGGAAGAGCGATGACGCCTTTCCGACCTCGCATGCCTCTTACCTGAGGATCTTGATCCCGAAGACCGATGCCAATGCCGTCTCTCGGAGCTACGAGGGCTTAGACCCCGCGACCGGTCCCTCGACCTCCTGTGGGACCGGGACCTTGAACAGCGTGGGCCCGACTGCCTGAGCTCAAGTCGTTTGCGGGACCGCTCGCGCCTAGCCTTAGACGTCAGGGCCCGGCAGACTGAGCAGGTTCCGTCGTCGTGGTCGAGGCCTAGACACTGAAGGCACCGGCGATGGGGGTCGGTAACCGACATCAGTCGGCTGCACTTGGAGCAGGGTTTGAACCGTGGAATCCCTACCGGCACCGTAGGAGTGGAACGACTCAAGAAAAAAAGTTTAGTCAAAAAGTGTCTAAGGGGTAGAGCTTCTCCGGATCTAGTTCAAGTTCAGAAATTTGTATAGCGCACTACTCACCCAGAGGGTCTCAAGGCGGGGGGGGGGGGGGGGGGGGGGGGGTGCTTTACTTATCGAATATCCAAGTTTTTAGTTGCTTTCTGAAGGAGAGGTGGTTCTGTTTAAAGGCGGAGGTGGGTGGAGAGAGAATTCCAGGTCTTGGCCGCTAAGTAGGAGAAGGATCTTCCCCCCATGGTGGATCTATGGATGCGCGGAATTGCCGTGAGGGTTTGATTGGACGATCGTAGTTGGCGGGAGGGGGTGTAGAAGGACAGTCGTGTGTTGAGGCATTCGGGTCCTAGGTCGTACAGGACTGTGTGCGTGGGTGAGGAGACGGAACGTTATTCTCTTGTTGACGGGGAGCCAATGGAGGTCTTTCAGGTGGCCGGAGATGTGAGCTTGCCGGGGGATGTCCAATATGAGTCTGGCTGAGGCGTTTTGGATGCGTTGGAGTTTTTCCTGTAGTTTGGCTGTGGTTCCGGCGTAGAGGGTGTTTCCGTAATGCAGTCTGCTGGTGACCAGTGCGTGGGTGACCGTCTTTGTTTCGGTGGGGATCCAACTGAAGATTTTTTTGAGCATACATAGGATGTTGAAGCATGATGATGAGACGGCGTTGGCTTGTCTGGTCATCGAGAGGGGGGAGTCCAGGATGAAGCCCAGGTTACGTGCGTGATCCGTAGGTATGTTGCGGTTCCCAGGGCCGGTGGCCACCAAGAGTCGTCCCAGGCAGAGGGTGATGACCCTAATAGGAGGACTACAGTTTTGTTTGAGTTTAGTTTTAAACGGCTGTTCTTCATCCACTCGGCTACTTCTTTCATTCCTTCGTGTAGGTTGGTTTTGGCGGTGTTTGGGTCTTTGGTGAGGGAGAGGATCAGCTGGGTGTCGTCAGCGTAGGAGATGATGTTGAGGTTGTGTTGGCGCGTGATGGATGCGAGGGGACTCCTGTATATGTTGAAGAGGGTGGGACTGAGTGATGATCCTTGTGGTACGCCGCAGATGACTTCGGTGGCCTCTGATCTAAAAGGGGGGAGTCGGACTCTTTGGGTTCTTCCGGACCGGAACGGAAAGATCTAATCCAATGCTTTTCCTTGTATTCCGACGTTGCTGAGGCGTTGTATGAGGGTGCTATGACAGACTGTGTCGAAGACTGCGGAGAGGTCAAGTAGGATGAGGGCAGCTGTTCCTCCGTTGTCCAGTAAAGTTCGAATGTCGTCTGTTGCTGCGATGAGGGCAGTTTCGGTGCTGTGTTTGGCTCGGAAGCCGGACTGTGAGGGGTCGAGGGATTTGTTGGATTCAAGGAAGGCGGCGAGTTGACTTGACGGCTTTCTCAATGACTTTGGCAGGGAATGGGAGGAGCGAGATGGGGCGGTAATTCTTAAGTTCAGTGGGGTCTGCTGTGGGTTTCTTCAGGAGGGCGCTGAGTTCTGCATGTTTCCAGCTTTCCGGGAAGGTAGCGGAGTTGAAGGAACAGTTGATGACATCGCGGGGATGGGGTGCGATGATGGAGTCTGCTTTGTTGAAAATGTGGTGGGGACATGGGTCGGTTGGCGATCCTGAGTGGATGGAGTTCATCAGGCGGATGGTGTCTTCGGTGGTGATTGGGTTCCAGGCGCAAAGGTTGTTAGAGTGCGGTTTTGGTTCGGAGGTGGGTGGAGTGGACTGGTCTTCGGACTGGTTTTCAAAGCTGTTATGTATGTCGGCGATTTTGTTGTGGAAGAATGAGTATAGAGAGTCGCAGAGGTCTTAGGAGGGAGTGATGTCGTTGGTGCCGGCGGTGGGGTTAGTAAATTCTTTGATGAGGTTTAATAGTTCCTTGCTGTTTTGGGCGTTGTCGTCAAGTCGATCCTTGAATGCTGATTTCTTGGTGGAACGGATCAGTTGGTGGTGTTTGCGGGTGGCATTCTTGAAGGTGGTCATGTTTTCAGTGGTTGGATTTTTTCTCCAGGCTTTCTCTAGAATGCGACAGTACTTCTTGGATTTTTTAAGGTCATCGTTGAACCAGGGGGCTTTTTTGCTACCTTGCTTGATTAGATGGTTTTTCAAGGGTGCTAGTTCGTCGGCGCTGTGGGTGATCCATTGTGTGAGGTTGGTGGCTGCTTGGTTTGGGTCCGATGATTTGGCGGGAGGGTTTTGGTGAAGCGATGTGAAGAGCTGGTCGTTGGTGATTTTGTTCCAGTTTCTTCGAGGAATAGGTTGTGGGTCGTGGTCTTTTTGTAGTTGAAGTGAACGCATCTGTGGTCTGTCCAATTGAGAGCTGTGGTGTGATCGAAGGAGATGTGCTTGCTGGAGGTGAAGATAGGGTCGATCTGCGCTAGCTGGCGCGGAAAAAAGAACTGACGTCAGCACGCGAGGGCAGCGTCTACGTACTCGGGCGACGTCATTCCGGCGCGAACGATGCAGACAGACGCAGAGCCGCGGACGACGCCTACCGACACGCAGGGGTATTGCTACGCAAATGTTTCCGGATCCAGTCTGACGCCTAGGGATATTCTAAGGTAAGGAATCTATCACTAACGTGTCTTTCAGATGCACTGGCACACCTTACCGCTGACCCTTCTGAGAAAGGCTGCAATATTTAAAATGATGACTGTCTCGGCTACTTTTTATCCTCGAGAATACCCCATTTATTGTACCACCTAAATATTTCAGGGCCATAGACGCACTGGTCTTGGGTCTCCTATGGGGGGCCAAACCAGCGCACATTTCCCGACAAAAATAAGTTAGGAGCTGCTTTGATGGAGGTATAGCACTCCCTGATGTTCCGCTATATTACTGGGCGGCCCAGTTGAAGATCATAAACCAATGGCTGCACACTCCGCAGACTGAGCCTGCATTCAAGGCGGACAGGTATGACCTAGGCAATGGCGATGTACTGACCGCACTTTAAGACAAAAAAAACTGCTGCGGCCTTGCTTGGCCCATACGGTGTGTTGTGTTATTTGCCTTCGGCCTGCCTGAAATGTAAGGATACAGTTACGCAGATGACGCCACTCTGGTCGTCACGTCGACTGGGCCGTCTATGTAACAGTAATGGCTTTGAGGCCTGGGACTTGATAGGCATCTCCACGGTGGGAGACCTCTGGAGGAGAGGTGCCGTTCTCTCCTTTGAACAGCTCGTGGAACAATATGATTTTGCGCACACGGAACGATTCCGGTATTTACAAATTAGTCACGCCCTGAGGTCGCTGTCCACCCCGGCGACGATTTACCTGAATCCATCCCACTAGAGGATAGGCTTCTGACGGAGCACATGCCCAAAAAGGCGACCTCGTTTGTTTATCGAAAATTTATTATTAATCTGCCTGATCCTACTCTGAAGCTCAAGGCGGCCTGGACCACGGAGGTGGGAGAGTTCGACGAGTCGGATTGGCAAACTGCGCTCTCCTCACCACGGGAGGTGGCCATACCATCTAGATTCCGATTAATATAGTTGACAATTCTACACCATGTTTACTGCACTAGGGTCACCCTTCATAAAATACGGAAAGCCGCACATAAGTACTGTCTGCGGGGTTGAGGAGGGGACATTCTTTCATACCATCTGGGACTGCCCCCAAGTTGCCGATTTCTGGGCTCAGGTTATGCCGACTATATCACAAGTGGTGAAAGACTCCTTGGTTCCCGGAACCGCAATGCTGCTTATTAAACATTTGGGAGCCTACTGATCTTAATCAATCCATGCAGGACTGGGTCACATTGGGAATCCTGCATGCTAAAAGAAATATTGCCAGATTCTGGGGATCTCATTTGGTACCAACGCTCAGGGACTGGTGTTCAGATTTAGATAATGCGATGGTGGCTGAAAGGGCAGTGAACCTGAAACGTAAATGTCCGCGGAAATGGATCAGGATCTTGGGTGCATGGAATGAATACTGAGGGGGTATTTGCGAGCCACCACAGCTTGATAGCAACAGCGATTCGGAGTGGAGTGGAGGGAGGTGCGGAGCTGGGGAGGGAAGTGGGGTCGCCTAATTGACACAGCTGAATTGCATTCTTCTATGTATCAATGTACTGGATTTCTTGATTTGACGCTCTCTCTGTACGCAAGGAATGTGTTATATATGCCCAATGACTGTTCTTTATATCAATAAAATTGTTTTTTTTAAAAGGCAGTTGTGTCCATTAACAGTGAGATTAGTTTAGTTGCACTGTTCACCATATTTAACCCAGAATAAGAGGATGTTGTGAGCCAAGCCTCTTTAAGGTCTAGATCTTCAAGTGATTCTTTCAAAACTGCAACAATGGAATTCTTTTGCCTCGCTTGCTTTTCATTTCTTCCCAGCAAAAGTGGGCTAAAGTATTGTCTTCTGCTTGCCTCATCCGCCAGTAATATTTGACCAGGGGCTATAGAAATGCCCAAGGACCTGGTTGTAGCCCTACAGCCTTTTCCCTCAAGAGAAGTGCCATCAAAGTGCATGTCCCCGACAGAAGCCTTACATCCCCTGAAAAGCCAGCGGTTCTCAGGCAGGTGTGGCATCTCAATGCAGACTATGACATTGTTCTACCTAGCAAATCTGTTGTGTCCAAGTTCACATCGGATGATGAACTTTACTCCATCTCCGCCATCTGCAATTGCCTGTGACAGGATGGCTCAGTTCTCCTCAGAGCCCATTGGCAGCACTTGCGCAACCGATTCTCAGATTATGAAGGTATATCGGCTCTAGAGACATGTGTTCACAAACTGCAATGCCAGAATGGCAGTTTAGAAACCCATCTTACCAAAGGTGTCCAGCTTCTTGGATTACATGTACGGTGGAATGAAAGGGAACATGCCAGGGTTAACTCTGCCATGGAGACCTGAACTGCCAGGCTCTCCAGGATGGGATGCTGGATGAGAAAACGATGTCCTGGAGCGGAGTGATGGCGGTGGACAATTGTCCTATTTACAGGAGCCCCTGTGCAGTTCTTGAACCAGCCCCCAAGAAGTACCTCTGCAAGTGCTTCATTAAAAGGGAGTAAAGGTTTGGGTGGGGAACTCCTGGCTGAAGCAATGCTTCTTGCCTGCATCTTGACAACCACAGAGGGCAGCATAAGGTTCAGGCTCTCAGCTGCCATCCTCAAAACCATAACAAATAAGGGACCCTTCTACGAAGCTGTGGTGGTGAAATCAAGCCAGTGTCTGGGGAGATGTCATTAACACTGGCATTTGCCAATTACTTACACCAGTTGACCTCAGTATCTTCTACAACGTACTGGAAACATTAACTGTCCTCAGACCTCTCCCATTCGCCCCCAAGTCCAGGCATATGTGCCAATTCAGAAAACGCCAGAGTTAGGAATGATGATAGGGATGGCGTCGCTGTGGAGTGTCTGTGGTGCCCGCATTGGAACAGGTGCAAGGGAAGGTCAAGGTGGCTCGACCAGCGCCGCTCTGGAGCCATCAACAGATCCAAGGGGCCCGATTAGTGGCGAGTTCAAACTCACCTGCAGAAGACCAGTCGGGCACTCCCTAACTCACTGGGTCCAAAGGAGCTTCAAAGGGGACAAGCCACCCAAACATGAGGTGCATGGCCTCATCGAACTCTCGAAAGTTGGAAGGGGTCCCTCCGGCTCCCGGAAACTCTGGAAGGCGCAGAGACAGCCCAGGGACAGGCTACACCACAGAACTAGGTTCAAACCCGCCTGCAGAAGACCAGTTTGGGCCTTCCCTAACTCACAGGGCCCAAATGAGTTCCAAAGGGGACAAGCCACCCAAACATGAGGTGCATGGCCTCATCGAATTCTCAAAAGTGGGAAGGGGTCACTTCGGCTCCCGGAAACTCTGAAAGGAGCAGAGACAGCCCAGGCGCAGGCTACACCACAGAACTAGGCCTCTAATACAGACACTCCCTAGTCTCGTCAGATGACTTCAACGGATGTGGTGAAGTAGAAGATATCTCTGACTTTCTCTTACACCTGTGGGACTTTCCAGATTTCCCAGAAAACTTAAATGACGAACAACTGAGCGGCTCTGCGAATGATCTCGGGACCACTTCTCGACCAAGATCTTGATTGTTGCAGTGAGGAGCCGCTGCTTGAAGGCCTTGGGGTGCATGGTGCAGCAACAAACGCAGATCTTGGCCTCATGGTCATGCTCCAAACACCGGAGGCACACCAAATATGGGTAAGCCACCAACATCTATCTGTAACAGGTGCCACACAATTTGAAACTTGTCTTCCTGGCAGACATCCTAACACACCAAGAGAGTATCAAAACCAGACGTTAAAACAAACAAGCATTGGAAATGCAATAAGTTTTGCAATTGCATGAGTACAGGTAGGGCAAGGACGAATGGGTCCCGGTCCTTGGGTGGGTACACCCTCTAGCCTGCTCCTCTCCTGTGGGAGGGGGGCAGGAGCCTAGCTGTGATTGGGCAGGGCTCCCCATCTTCAAGTTGGCCGGAGCCCGGGGTCGTGCTTTCTCTCCCCTCCCACCCGAGGGGTGGGGTTGGCACCGGTTGGCACACCCCCCTTCCTGACGTAGGTTTTCCCGCCAGTCTTCCCGCCAGAGTGGGGGTCAGAACTGGTGGGGGCCAGTTGCCGAGTACAGTAAATGGTCTGGAGTAGCTCACAAAGGCGGAATGCCTTTGAAGCTTCCCCTGCCCATCCTGGGGGAGGAGGCTTGGCACCTCCTCATCTCAGGATGTGCATTGTTGCAGGCCCAGTAGAGTGAGGGCTCTGCACCCAGGGGTCCAGCAACATGTCTGCTGTGTGGCAGCCTAGGCAGCCTCTCAGACAAGACGTGGAATGTAGGTTAGGTTTCAGGGGGCATCTCGAAGATACCCTCTGTAGTGCATTTTACATTAAATCCAACGCTGGCATCGGTGTGGGTTAAAAGTGCTGAGAAGTTTGATATCAAACTTGTCAGTCTTCAGTGTAGACATTATGGTGCTGTGGAGCTCGTAATGACAAAATCCCAGCACCATATACTCTGAATGGCACCACTGCGCTTACAGTGCCCAGGAATGGCCCTGGGTACTGTAGGGGCACAGGGCTCATGCACCTGTGCCAACACCACTGGCATGGGGCACCCAGCTAGAGTAGGGGCTGATGTATGCCAGGGAAGTGGGTTGGTGGGAATGGCACACAGGGATGTGTGCCATGTCGACTGTGTTTGGTTCTGTACCTAGACACTCAGCCTGCCAAGGCAGTGTGTGGGTGCCAGGGTACAGGGCCCTTAAGGGTGGCACAATAAGTGCTGAAGCCCTTAAAGTTCTCCTCTGGTTACCAGGCCCTGGGTACCATTTACTAGGGGCTGGCAGGTGTCCAGAAGTGCCAATTGTGTTTTAGTTTCAACACCGTTTTAGGGAAGGAATACAGGCCCTGGGCACCTGATTGGCAGGAGCCCAGGGCACACTCAGTCAAAGCACATCAGCAATTAAGCAAAAAGTGGGTGCATACTATAGCAAGAAAGATGGCACTTTCTCACTCTGGAAACCAGCAGTTCCTGGCCTAGTTTTTGGGCCTTTTCGACACTGTTGGTGTCGCACCGGAACAGTGTGCAGTGCCCTCCGGGTTCAAAGCCTGTGAGGCCGCTGCGCGTCAGATGTCTGGAACTGACCCACACCTTATTTGCATATAGTGCCTTGGTGTGCACCACGATTCCACGCAATGCGGTGATTGTCAACAGATGAAGCCGAAGTCCCTTCGGGAACGCCGTATGAAGCTGTTGGCTACACGGCTGTCCGCCCAACCTCTTCTCGTTGCCGCTCTCCTTCAGAGGGGACTCTTTGTCGAGGCCACTCCCGCGACCGGCACCCTTAAAAAGGTAAGTGGAGCCACAAACGTCCATTGAGGTCCACCTCTGGTAGGCGTGCCGCTGGCGCCCATTCCGCTCGTACGGGGTCACCTCCTCCATACCCTCCTTTTCCGGGAGTTGGAGCGACGCACACCCAAATTGAGGCCTTAATACCGGGCTCTTCAGGCCTACTTTGAGTTCCCCTCTCTCCCTGGCGCGCCTTCAGGCCCCACAGAGAAGAAGGGTACTCGGATCCTTCCCCTACCAGGGTTGTGTGCAGCGACTCAGACTCCGGAGTCAAGGCGATGATGTTGGGCCGTGGCCCAGACTGTCCTGGTCGCTCTAGCACACCCCGCCAGTCAACACATAGCCCTGTGTGGCTTCCTGCGCGGACGGTGGAAGCGGCGTTGGCGACGCCGGGTTTGACGCCAGACTTGCACCGCCAGTTAACGCATAGCCCGGTGCGGCTTTCGGCGGGGACGGCGTCAACGACACAGAGCTTGAAGCTGGGCTCCACGTTGGACCCAAAGACAGGCTCCAAGCCCACACCCAGCTCTAAGCCTGAGCCCACGTCTGGGGTGACACTTCATCCGACGCCGGTCGAGGTTGCATCCCTCGTGGAGGCCATCGACGTCCAGTCAACTCCGACACGGCGCCCAGCGACGCTGCTATCGGCACATCCATCACCGCAGGAGTCCATCCATTCATCAACACCGGTGCCCATGTTTGGGGTTGACCTCCCTCCGGATTCCTAGGTTCTGTCTTCTCAGCTGGGTCGGGCGACACCAGTATCCGCTACAGCCTTTTCAGAGGCTGCTGCTTCCCCTGATCGGGAGCCACTGGTGCAGGTACCTAGTGTGGCATGGCCTTCGGGTTGTTCCCCAGCCCACTCTTTACGGCGACTAGGAGAATTAGTCTCCAACCGTCTACTACAGACTGCCTCTTGTCCCCTCCTAGGGTGACTACTGAGCTAGAGGCCGCCTATGCGCGGACTATCAACTGGACAGCTGCTATCATCTGCTTTCAGCCTCCTGTGATACCCCTCATTCCTGATCCCTTGATCGATCTGCTTCACCTCGAGCCCATTACCGTGGAGCCATTGCTACACCTTGGGGGGGGGGGGGGGGGGTGGGGGGGGGGGGGGCTTTATTGGAGATCCTGTGTGGCGCATGGGCACGTCCTCTTCAGGGGCCCCGGTTGATCGGCCCATTGCTGGTAGGCACCGTCCTCCCCCGGGGATCCACTTTGTCTACCCCTCCACCCTACTGCTCAGGGCCTGGTGATTCAGGCGGCCTTTGGGTTGCAGGACTGCTCCACTTTGCTTCTGTTTCCTCCCACCCAGTAAATCCAGGTGGCTGGATGCCTGTGGAAGACAGCGGTTTGTTTCTTCTAGCGCGGCCATCCATGCTTTAAACACCACATGTGTGTTTGCATGGATGTCCTCCACACTCTGGGACTCTGCGGCTAACCTTATTCCTTCCATTCCGAAGGAATTGCGCTCAGAGCTTCTCCGTCTTGTTCTTCACGGTAAGGAGATGGCACATTTTTCAATCCGCTCCTCCCTGGATACCACAGACTGTGGGCTGCGCTCTTGCACGGTCGGTGGCTTTGCGCCGCCACGCCTGAATGCGTGACCGTTGATTCCCTGATATTAGGGTAAGCCTCCAAGACCTGCTGTTTAACGGGATAGATCTTTTAGGGTCTCATGCGTACTCTGCGATTTCCAGGCTTCTGTCAGGGCCGCTGTAATTCTGCTAGTGTCACTAACTGACTTCTTCTTGTTTGCGGACCTTTCTTTATGACCCGGGTTTTATCGGAGACAGGGTTGGTGTTTCTGTATTGTCTGTACAGCCATATGGCTGATTGGTTTTTGTTTTCAGTCCTCTGACTGTCTGTTTTGCCGGGGGTTTACCCTTTTCCTATGTGGGTACTGGCTGATGGCAGATGTCTGCATTCGGCCTTGCTCTCTCCTGTGGAGTTTTCATTGTGGGTATCCCTTTGGGATTCATATACCCCTTTACTGCATCCCACAGGGTCGCATCGCTCTGTTGTCTGTGGTGCTCCACTCCTGATTCAGGTCTATGCTGTGTAGTATCTCCCTCGAATGGCCTGGCATCATGCTTTTTGTCACATGGTCCGTTCTTGGACGCCAGCCTCTTCTGGGTTGTTTTCACGGATAAGGAGTTACTGTGGGTCTCTCGGTTATACAATTGCTATGTCCTTTTGGCTTATTCCCCAGCGGTTTTATCCACATCCCAGCAGCTTCCATGCAGGCATCTATATGTTCTGCTGGCTTTCTTAACGGTGGCGGGTTCGTGGAGCGGGTACTCCTTGACCTTCGCTCTGCCGGGCGTCTAGGACCCGCAAGTTGGTTCTGAGTACTCCCTTGTTAAGCTCGTCTTTTCTTCTAATTATCCTGCGAGGGGACTACTCTCTCTTCCGGACGGAGGCAGACGCTGCTTATAGCCTGGACTAGTTCCACCTTCTGTATAAAGGCGGGTATAGTCCCTGGGTTTGGCCGGGGTTCAGCATCCTTTTGAGGCGGTTTCTGCGCCATGATCTTCTAATGGCTTGTGCAGGCTTTTCTGCCTTGGTCTTGGCCCTGCTTGTTGCAATACCGCATGCCGGTGGTGTTGTCCGTGAACACCTGCACTACACTTCCCCGGACAGAGGGAAGGAATACCTTCAGTGCAAGTCTGATTGCCCGCAGCTCCAGAAGGTTGATATGGAGCCGTGACTCCGCTGGAGACCAGAGGCCTTTGATCTGTGCCTCCCCTAAATGGCCTCCCCATCCCAGGAGGGACGCATCCGTCATCACAGTGTGCTCCGGTTGAGGAAGGGAGAGGGATCTGCCACTGACACAATCGTGATTCGTGAGCCACCACTGCAATTGTTGTGCAGCGCCCTTCGAGATCTGGACATGATCGGAGAGGTTGCCCTGATGTTGCGCCCACTGGAACTCCAGGTCCCACGCAAATGCAGGAGTTCGGACGTAGTCTGGAGGTGGTTGATGCCTGCCTGGGGCGAGCCCGACTTCAACAGCCAGTCGTCGATGTAGGGGAAGACTGACACCCCCGACCTGCGCAGGGGCACTGGTAAGGCCGAAAGGGAGCACGACCAACTGAAAATGCTCCTACCGTGAACCGCAGGTAGCGCTGGTGGGCCGGCAGGATGGGGATGTGAAAATAAGCTTCCTGCAAGTCCACCGCTACCATCCAGTCCCCAGGGCCCAGGGCAGCAAATCAGCATCTTGAACTTCTCCTTCCGGAGGAAACGATTGACGTCCCGGAGGTCCAAGATGGGGCACAGGCCCCCCTTGTCTTTCTCGGGGACCAGAAAGTAGAGGGATAACAACCACTCCCTACTTCCTGGCCAGGAACGCACTTGACAGCCCCCTTGGCCAGGAGGGCTGTAACTTCCTGTTGAAGAGCCAAATGATCCCCCGACATGCAGTGGTACCAAGGTGGCATGACTGGAGGGGAATACTGAAAGTGGAGTTCGTAACCTTGTCAGATTATCTGCAGCACCCACTTATCGGACATAAATTTGCGCCTGTGTAGGAGGTGGTGGCGGATCCTGCCACTGGTGTGGGGTGCTCCCAGAAGCTCAGATTAGGAAAGTTTGGAAGCGGAAGCAGCAGGGATGCAGGTGGACGGACCCGCCGCTGGTTCCCCGATCCGCCCCTGCGGATTTTTGTTCACAGTTACATTAATGGCTTGTCGTCTTCTGTTGCTAATTTCCTAGGTGCCTCAGTCCTCATCCTTTTAGTGACCTGGATTTGCAGAGGGAAGGGTTCACCCAGGAGGGAGCAGCATCTTTTGTTATGCAGTCCTACAGCTTTGTAGTACTAGGAGCTCAGTATGGCACCACATTCTACACTGCAGGTGTAAAGGCAGAGGCATAATCGAAACACTGCATTAGAGGAATGGACATCATGCTCCCTCTGATAACAGGAAATTACTTCATACCTTTGATTTTGATGACTGACATTGTTTCTTTAAAATAGACATTGTAAACTCAGGGAATTGGTGCTTTAATAAATATTGACTTCTAACAGGCACAGTGTTGCATTTGGTGGGGGGGGGGAGCAAGTTGAAGGGGATTACAATGAGATAGGAATAACAACCCGGGTACTGGGTGGGTCTGAAGGTCACAACATGAAAGATGAAACAGAAGTTAAACGTATCCAAGCACCACAAGCAGATAGAATGTGACAGTTGAACCTCCAGAAAATCACCCACAGCAAGCACCCAGTTAGTAAAAAGTTACACCAACGTTGAAAGCGTATTTTTAAAAACAATTCAGAAGGATTTATTCCCACTGGTTAAAGGGGTGCTGAAAAATAGTCTGACAGGGTTGAAAGGAGAAAGGCTGGCCTGCCTATAGTTATGCAAAATGGCACCCATGTCTCAATGTACATACTAGAATGTCTAAGGTGGAAATGGACTGCTGTAATTCGCAATTAAATTATAGCTCCACTCAGGGCAAAAACAAACTTTCTTTTCAGTTTGTTTTCTTCAGGATTCTATCTGCATCACAAATCAAAGGTACAAAGAGCAATCGCACCTTATAGGCGGGTGGACAGAAGTAGGCGCTGCATGTCTTATTTTCCTTCAGTCTGGTAATGAGACCGTCACTGGCTTTCCCCTGCTTAGGTGACCCATTAATGGAGGGCACAATTAAAAACCCACAAAAAAAGTCTTGCAGTACTTTAAGCGCAGTGAAAGTGATCCAGGGCTGAGTGGGAGTACGAGCCTCTTTCTGCCTCACTCTATGCACACAGGAAGGGTGGGGGAGAGAAAACAAACAGACATACTGAACTACTCAACAGGTTTGCGACAAATGTTCATACAATCAGGAAGACCATAATCCACAAAGAGATTTGACTTTTTGCGCCATACAGTGACCAGTCATTTGCATTTCTTTTTTTCTCTATAACTCCACTACAAAACAATTCAGACATTTTCAGGAAGGCTTCAAACTAAGAAAATACTTTACCTCTCTGTAGTTCTTAAGGGCACTGGATTTGACTACGACGTTTCTCTGTGGATGCACAAAAGAAGTGGACTGCCTGAGACCCGTTTGAGATGCTGGAGCCCCCCCTCTTCCCTTCACTATCACTCCAGCTTCTTAGAGTTGAAGCCTGGATCCAGGCAGCCTGCTCCAGACAAAGGTTTTAACGGCCGCCGCCGCATCATTATCAATGAAACAATCCCATTGCCCAGCACAAGAAGGAAACTGGTGGTTGGGAGAGAACACGGCACTGACAGAAAAAACATAGTGCCTACTGAATAATGAAGCCCACTGAGTAACGTTGCAAGTAAAAGATCCAGTCGGGATGGGACGTCCTAAAAGGAGACAGGGCGGTAACCAGGAGGGACTAAAGAAGCCTAATTTTCAATTGTGAGCCAGCGTTTAGCATGGAGGATGACGCCGGCAAATCAAAAAGATGGACGCGGCTTCAAGACCCCTTCTCAAAGCGTACGGATGACAATAAGCCTCACAGAGTGAGAAGCGCATGCACACTCCAGCACTACGTCTGCGAGACCTAAAAACAAAGGTGGGTGGGGGGAAATCAGTCAAAAAAGACTAGGGGTAGCTCTTCGCAGTTCTGTGCTGACAGGCACAGAGAGAAAAGAACTGAGGAAGCATGCTAAGGTGGCGCATATACAAGCACAGCGCACACCACTTCAAGCACGGGCAACGCTACTTTGAGCTCAACAAAGCTATCTAATGGAGCCCAAAGGTACTACTCAACTAAAGATTCCAGATCCAGTCAGACACCAGGGGAAAATTATAAGGTAAGGAATCTGCAGCTAGAAGCCAGTATCAGATCTTGGGACCAAATCTCTCCCACATTACAAGTACTGCACTGGCCACGCGCCTCTTCCTACAACAAAGCTACAAACAAATTCGAATCCTCCCTGAGCACCTTGTATTATTAGATTACGAATCAGCATGATGATAAACAGTATTCAAACAATCGAAGTAGGTACAGATATCTACGATATTATTCCTCTTGTGATCATAATCTGCAAAAAATCTATGAAAATATATCCATAAGCCTTCAATTCAACACAAAAGTCTATTCTCCTTATCCATATTTTCCAAAATCAATATCCCAAAGTCAAGGTAAATCTTCTCAAATTCCGAAAGAAACAATGCGCAGTCAATATTCCAGGTTCAAGGCAAATCTTAATTCCAAAAGAAACAAAGTGCAGCCAACACGTGTTTCGTCATGCACTTGTATGTGCTCAACGACTTCCTCAGGGCTGCAACCCAAAGAAAATTACAAAAAATATATGTCAGTGAAAGCTATACAAAGACACATTCCTCTCTATTGTAAACATCTCCATGAGAGGCATTAAGAACAGGATAGATGTAAAGAGGAGCAGTAAAGACGTAAGAAAAACACCCATAAAGCAAGATCAAGGTATCAAGGAGTAAAATGGACCAAGAGATACACGGTACCATCAAGGAGCTAAAGTCACCACTGTGCACAACACCACCAAGAGAAGGAAAAATTTCTAAATAAAGTTACTATGTTCACCTGTTAGCGCAATAACTGTACTCCGGGGGTCAACAATATAGCTAATCACTGTGTAGGACTCTATAAAGATATCCAGATCATATGATGAATCATCGTTTAAGCATTTGATTAATGAATGTAATAGTGGAGTAGAGGGGTTATTAAATTGTTATAATGTTGTATTACTCAGGTTAATGATGAGTTTAGGAGGTCCCTAGCTACTTCAGTTATTCAATATCATTCCCCCATCTTTGACTGATAGTTGAATAGACTTGATTATGGATAGATTGAGCTGTGAGACTGCATTGGAATTGAAACATCTAGGATGTTATGTACAGTTAATATACTTTGTTTTATGATCATCTGGAAATCTTTTATATCTTTATACAGTCATACACAGTGATTAGCTATATTGTTGACCCACGGAGTACAGTTATTGCGCTAACAGGTGAATATAGTAACTTTATTTATTTATGAAATTTATAAAGCGCAACAAATGCCCAAGGGCGTCTCGGCACTGAACGTGGCAGTAAAAGAGGGGGGAAAAGTGGGTTTAGTGATTGAACAGCCAAGTTTTTATTTTTCTTCTGAAGACCATCAGTGTAGGACAGGATCTGGTGTCCTTATCCAGGGAGTTCCATAGTTTGGCTGTGGTAACAACGAATCGACGATCGCCCCAGGAGGCAGTTTTGGTCCGTGGCACAGACATCAGGAGTGCATTAGAAGATCGTAGTGATCTGTTGGGGACATGAACGGCTAGAGGATTGAGGAGAAAGCGTGGTCCTTGCTTGCGGGAGGCATTGTAGGCAATGCACAGTGCCTTAAACTTTATTTGGTTCTTCACCGCGAGCCAGTGGTAGCCTTTAATAACTTGGGCAATGGGTTTGAACTTTGGAGTTCCTGAAAGCATTCTTGCTGCAGCGTTTTGCACAGACTGCAGTTTTCGAATGACTTTTTGTTGGGCATTAATAAAGAGTCCATTGCAATAGTCCAGTGAAGACCTCACAAAAGCTGTAACCAGTGTTTTTCCTGAATTAGGGGGGAGATAGGGGAGGATTTTAAAATAGTTTTGAGTTTGTAAAAAGAGGCTGAGACGATGGTGTTCGCATGAGCAGCAAATGTCAATTTGTCATCAAATAGTATTCCAAGGTTTCTGACCTTGGTAACAGGGTTAGGCGGAAGACCTAGATCTGTGGGGCACCAAGAGTTTGGTAGTAACAATATGAGAGAGAGGGAAAAGGGGCACCCTCAGTCACCAGGAGTTTGACCAAGTCGGGTAAAGCTTGCCAAAAATCATCACTTCCGTTTTTTCGGAGTTAATTTAAGGCAGTTATTGGCCATCCAATTGCTGATGGCCAACCTGCCGTGCTGGAAATTGGCTGCTATTTTCTCTCCGTTGTTTTTTATAGCCAGAACCAACTGAGTGTCGTCCGCGTAAGATGTTAGGCTCATCCCATGAGACTTGATGACTCTTGCTAAGTCTGCTACATAAACGTTAAAAAGCGTTGGACTTAGGGATGTGCCCTGAGGGACGCAACACGGTAGTGTCAATTTGGGAAGAGTTGAAATTGCCCAACGTAACCGTTTGGGTGCGGTTGGAGAGGAAGGAGGAGAGTAGGTCTCTGGCTTTGTCCTGGATGCCCATGGTGTTGACACGGTCGATCAGGGTGTTATGATCGACCGTGTCAAAGGCAGCTGATAAATCCAGCAGAATGAGCACTGCCGTCGCTCCCTGGTCAAGAATGGTTCTTATTTCACCTGAAGCTTTAATGAGGGCTGTCTCAGTGCTATGATTCTTGCGAAAGCCAAACTGGGTATCATCCAGTAGGTAGTGATCTTCAATATACTGGGAAATTTGGGTGTTCATTAGTTTTTCTACCAGTTTGGCCGCAAAAGGCAGACTGGTAATGGGTCTGTAATTTTTGGGGTCTTCAGAATCTAGATAGGGTTTTTTCAAGTGGGGTTTGAGAAGGGTGTCTTTCCAAACGGTAGGATAGATACCAGTGCGAAACATTGAATTAAATATTTCTGTAAGTAGGGGGGGCTATGATTTCGGCAACTGGGAGAAGTATTGAAGGTGGACAGGGGTCATTTGCAGAGCCTGATTTAATAGTGGTCATGGCATTTATTACTTGGATTGTGTTGACCTTTTGAAACTGCCTAAACATGGGCTGAGAATCGTCCATGTATTGAGAAAGTGGAAGCTCTTTACTACGATCCGAGAAGTTGGTATATATGTTATTAACTTTGTCATAGAAATAGTTAGCTAGATTATTACAAAAAGCTTGCGAAGGTGGAGGGGCATTTTGTGAAGGTAGTTGTGAGAGTTTGGATACAACTTGAAAAAGTTGTTTATTGGAGTTTTTTGCTCGTTCTATTCGAGTAGAGTAGTATGGGCTTTTTTCTTGGAGAATCATAGCTTTATATTTAGAAATGTTTCCTTCTCTTGGTGGTGTTGTGCACAGTGGTGACTTTAGCTCCTTGGTGGTACCGTGTATCTCTTGGTTCATTTTTCTCCTTGATACCTTGATCTTGCTTTATGGGTGTTTTTCTTACGTCTTTACTGCTCCTCCTTTTTAAATCTATCTTGTTCTTAATGCCTCTCATGGAGAGGTTTTCAATAGAGAGGAATGTGTCTTTGTATAGCTTTCACTGACATATGTTTTGTAATTTTCTTTGGGTTGCAGCCCTGAGGAAGTCATTGGGAACATACAAGTGCATGACGAAACACGTGTAGGCTGCACTTTGTTTCTTTTGGAATTAAAGAAGATTTGCCTTGAACCTGGAATATTGATTGCGCATTGTTTCTTTCGGAATTTGAGAAGATTTACCTCGACTTTGGGATATTGATTTTGGAAAATATGGATAAGGAGAATGGACTTGTGTTGAATTGATGGCTTACGGATATATTTTCATGGATGTTTTGCATATTATAATCACAAGAGGAATAATATCGTAGATATCTGTACCCACTTTGAATGTTTGAATACTGTTTATCATTGACATATTGCTGATTCGTAATCTAATAATACATGGTGCTCAGGGAGGATTCGAATTTGTTTGTGTAAGATCCAAAATTCTTGTGGATCATTGGGGATGTCTGGTAACCACCCCTTTCCTCAACCTTTGATGCACCCTTGCTAATTTGGATATTAGTTGAAATACTACCCCCATACTCAGTAGAGCGCCCCCTACTAAACCTGGTTACCAGGAATTTGCTTACAAAAGCTACAAACATGCCAAAAAGTAAGAATTTCAGCTCACGTCCGGGTACTAGTAGTTATTCAAGCAATCTACATTCAAGCTTCTGAACTTTAGAGAACCAACACTAATAAGAAAACATACAGACCATCTTGCATTCTGTAAAGTAATATAAACAAATCTCCAGCACTTACAGAACCATGCTGACTCCCCCAGTGGATGGGTGTATACTGATCTTTCATTACCTGGTTTATGGTTCCTCTGACATAACTGCCACAGGATAATGTAATTGGTTTCAATGATCCCCAGATTTCTGTGCCTGGGTAAGATCCCCTTATAACCAAAGACAATGCAAAGTATGCCTGCCAGTCTACTTATCAGACAAGTTACCCATGTAGAGGCTGAAACTAATGACATGGCATCCAAACATGCAATTTCTACCTCTTGCCAAACTGAAGAAAGTAAACAAGTACCAGCTGTTTGCTCAACTCAACAGAAGACCGAAGATCAGAACCAGTGAGGGTATACATTGAAAATAAAGTGTTTAGTTCTACTACCACCACATTCATAGCACAAAAAGTATGCATGCAGCATCAATTTACAAGAACATGTTTAGAGCACCATTCCTAACTGCCCCTACCCTAGCATCCAACCCCTCACTCTTTCGACAGCTCGCACTACAACTATGGATTCAAACTCTACTTACACCAAATAATACACAGCACACCACACGCAAAGCCTGCTTATACGATTTCGAACAAAGCAACCATTCAGTGAAGCTTCAGTTTGCACCTAATTTAAATGGAAATCCACAATAAGGGCAGCAATACATTACACAAGTAAAAATACAATATAGAATACCAATAACTCCAAAGGGAAAAAATACCGTCACAATGTGCAGACATACCTGTGTCAGAAGCTTCTCTTTTTCTTCCAACTCTTCTTCATTGAGAGGCTCTGCTTCATCTATTTTAACTTGTTCTTCTTTCTGTGCTTGAGATGAATTTGGTAGTTCAGGATTACGAGGTACCTGAGAATTTTAAAACCAGTATCACCAACAGTTGGTTATTTTGCACCTTTTTCTCATTTTAGTGTTCATTTCAGAGATCTCTCGCCAAGAACGTTTAATGGATCGTCGTCTTGTTACAATACTTCTAGCTCTTTTTCTTTTAGTAGAGTGCGGAGGCACCAGTCAATGAAGAAGGTTAGTGGTATTTTCAATGTGGAGACTATAAAACTTATTTTTAAATACCAATGTCATCTAAAAGGACTATTAGACAGTCAATCATTCACCCAGGCAGCAGCTGAGTGGCAGTGCTACCGGAAGGAACTATAATATTCTCACCTTTGGCAATCTAGCCTATAGAACTGAATAGCAGTGGGAACAAATCAGCTGAACTGAAAGGCTAGCACGTTCAACAACTTCAGTAGGTCTGCCAATCATGACTCTGCTATGTGAGAAGGCACAGCAACCACCCACCCATAGTTGAGATTGCTAAAGCTAGGACCATTTTCTACCTTGCCAAATTAAAATTCCAAAGTCCTGATCAATTTGTATGTTAACATTTTGAACTACCACCTCCAACCGACAGAAAAAGAGCAGGAGAACAATCTACAAATCACAACCTTCTAGTGTTCAACATTCACATGGCATAATTAATGACAGTGGCTGTACATCGGAGGCCGAACACAACGTGTCAGACTACCTCCGTTCCTCTCAGAATCCAGAGTGCCTCAGGGCTCCACCCAGAGTCCCACCCTCTTCACCATCTACATGCCCCCCCCCCCGCCTGCCATAGTCAGGAACCATGGACTCAACATAGTCTACTACGCTGACACCCAGCTGATCCTCTCCCTCACCAACGAACCCTTAGCCACCAAAATCAACTTCCACAGCTGGATTAAGGCCGCTGCCACCTGGATGAAAGATAGTTGCCACAAACTGAACTATGACAAGACCAAAGTATTCACCCAGGGACCGCCCCGCGCTCAGTTTTGGATGCCTCCTTGTGGCCTGCCGCATTGGGACCCCTTCCCCCTCCACCCCCAACAGACTACGCACGCAACCTCTGCATCATACTGGACTCCTCACTCAAAATGAACCGCCAGATCAATGCAGGATTCTCATTATGCTTCCACACGCTCTGCCTTCTTCGAAAGGCATTCAGATGGATCCCCACAGAATCCAGAAAGACGCACTCTACGCTGGCGTCGCCTAGAAACTCCTCGGGAAACTGCAGAACGTTCAAAATGCAGCAGCCAGATTGGTATTCAACATGCGCCGCCGCAGCCACATCACCGAACACCTTTGTGAACTCCCTTGGCTCCAGTCAACAAAAGAATCACCTTCAAGCTGCTCACACATGCCTACAAAGCTCTCCATGACGCAGGACCAGCATATCTGAACCACTACTTCTCATTCCACTTACCCACCAGACACCTTCGCTAAGCCTAACTGGCCCTGGCCACTGTCCCACAAGACCAGAGCAGTGGAAGATCCTTCTCCTACCTCGCCACCAAGACCTGGAACAACCTGCCTCTCCACCTCAGGCAATCCCCGTCGCTAACCCAATTCAGGAAGGATCTCAAGACCTGGCTCTTCGACTGAACACTTGCGCCCAGACGGATCAGCAGCGCCCCCCTCAGCACCTTGAGGCCCTTACATGTGAGTAGCCATGCTATCTAAATCCTGGATTCATTGAGGCAGTCCAGGCTGGCCGACATTATTGCTTAAGCCCACACGGTGTCAATGCTACCTGAAAGCATTGGACTCTGTTGGTTACTAGTCTGTACATGTTCAAGTTAGCTTTAAAACATTATCAATCATGGCAGAAGCCAGAAATAATATTAACAAACTACCCCCACCTTGAAACATTCCCCAAATGGCACTGAATGTGCACAGTAGTCGTTCAGAGGATTTTTTCCCCACAGTTTAATATGAAAGTCTTTACTTCCCTTCATTCTTATATCTTTTTCAGTCTTTCATCCCCAACTTTTAATCTTTTTTATTTCCTTTACACCTTTTTCAGTCATCATTCTGTCAATTTATCAATCCCTCATTCCTTTTCATCCTTCTGTCTTTTGCATCCATCTTTAAATCTTCTATCTACCCTTCTCATCATTCATCCTTTTCTGAGCCCCATTTCCCTTCCTTCTTTTTCAGTACTTTTGTTCCATTTGATACCCCCAACCCACTGCTCCATCATACTATAACCTCGCTGTTGAATTTATAAGCTTCTGTTCCAAGATGAGCAGTCTTCAATCAAAATCAGTACTGCTCAGTGGCACCAAACTCCGGCTCAAAAGCTGCTAAAGCGGGGTTGGGATGTTCATTACGCCAATTATCAATCCAAGAACATTGATGGGCACCACTACCAGGAGCAACGTTCAGCTTTCCACAAAAACTGAGCTATTTCCTCAAGTTTGGAAATTGCATGTCCCTTAAGGATGCAAGGTAGGTGCTTTCGGTTTCAAAACTAGAATAAAATCCAGATTGAACAACAATTTGAATCAACTTTTGCAATTACAATTGAAACTTTTGTTACAAGTACACTTGAAGGCAAGAGGACTTCATATACTTCAGGCTTAATATTGCATAAAACAGGACAACTATGAAAGTAATTTAGCAGATCACCTAAAAGCAAAATAGATCTTTAGTTTTAAGAACATTACAAAGGTAAATGCTACTTACCAGTATGCATCTGTTCTTGGCATGTAGAGCTGCAGAGTCTCACACGGAGCATTAGATCGCCACCTGGTGTTGGGCTCGGATGATTGCATGTTGTTGTCGTCTTGGAAGAAGTCTTTGTAGTCACAAGATAGGTGACTCCTCCCTTGGACGATAGTGCGCATGGGCAGCGACTCCATCCTTAGATTGTTTTTCACCATGATGGGAAATGATGGAGTTAGTAGAAATAGAAAAAAGGGATGTCAATGTGTATATATCTAAGTAAGATAGAACTGGAACAGATACAGGCCCCGGGGAGGCGGGTGGGCGAGTGAAACTCTGCAGCTCTACATGCCAAGAACAGATGCATACTGGTAAGTAGCATTTTCCGTTCGAGGCATATGAGCTGCAGATCTCACACTGAGCATTGATTATATAGCAGTGTTTCCCCTAGTGGTTTTCGCCTGTATCTGTTACAGTACTTTGAAGGAGTTTGGAGGACAGCTTGGCCTACTGCAGCTTGCTGCTTTGCTTGCACATCACCACAATAGTGTTTAGTGAGGTATATATTGTAGACCAGGTTGCTGCTTTGCATATGTCTTCTAGAGGAATGTTCCCTAAGGAGGCTATAGAGGCTCCTAGTTTGCGTGTGGAGTGCGCTCTAGGAGGAATTGTTAATGTACGTTTTGCTTTTTGATAGCATATTTGTATGCATTTTACAATCCGCCTAGCAATTCCAGATTTACAGATGGGGTTGACTATGTGGTGGTGAGAAAGCTACAAACAATTGTTTTGTTTTTCGAAAGGTTTTGGTCCTATCAATGTAATAGAGAAGGGCTCTTTTTACATCTAGGATGTGTAGAGCTCTTTCTGCTACAGAGTCTGGGTTTTGAAAAAACACTGCAACTCTACTGATTGGTTTAAATGAATAGGAGTAATGACTTCAGGAAGGAATTATGGATTTGTTCTTAGGACCACTTTGTTACACTGTAGTTGTAAAAATGGTTCTTGTATAGTGAAAGCCTGAATTTCACTTACTCTTCTGAGAGAGGTAATAGCAATAAGGAAAGCTGTTTTCCACATGAGGAATTGCAGTTCACATTTGTGTAAAGGTTCATAAAGGGGTCACATGAGCCTGGTAAAAACAATGTTTATGTTCAACACTGGAGAAGGTGGTAACCTAGGAGGAATGATTCTTTTCAATCCTTCCATAAATGCTTTAATTGCAGGTACTCTAAATAATGACATATGTTGTCTATTTTGTAGGTATGCAGCAATGGCTGCAAGATGAAGCCTTATAGATGAATATGCCAGATTACATCTTTGTAAATGTAGAAGGTAGCAGATAATATTTTGAATAGAAGCATTCAGTGGATCAACCTGAATATTGTTGCAGAAAATAGCAAATCTCTTCCATTTTGCTGCATAGCAGGCTCTAGTAGTAGGTCGTCTGGCTTCCTTAATGATATTCATACAGTCTTGTGGTAGTTAAGATAACCAAACTCTAAGACCTCAGGAGCCAGACCGCTAGATTCAGTTGATTTGGATCTGGATGTCTGATGTCTCCATGGTTCTGTGTTAGCATGGATGGTGTCACACAGTTTTCGGTGTGGAACTATCAAGAATTCTAGCAGCGTTGTGAACCACGGTTGTCATGCCCATGTGGGAGGTACTAGGATCATTTTGAGAGACTGTCTTAGCTTACGTACTACTAGTGGTATCAGTGAGAGTGGCGCAAAAGCATACGCAAATCTGCCTGACCAGTTCATCCATATCGCATTGCCTTTGGACAACAGGTGTGGAAACCTGGCGGCGAAGGTTGGGCATTTTGCGTTTGTGTGTTGCGAATAGATCGATGTCTGGATGACCCCACTTGTGAAAGAATGGTACGAGAACTTACTGATGTAGTTCCCATTCGTGAATCTATTGTGTCTGCCGAATTAACTGATCTGCTTGTGAAGTCCTGGAAGGTGTTCTGCTAGCAGATATATTTTTTGTGGAATGGCCCATCTTCAAACGTTCTGTGCAAGCTAGGACAGTTGCAGAGCGTGTCCCTCCCCTTTTTTTGAATGTAGTACTTGGCTGTCATGTTGTATGTCCGGATCAGGACAGTTTTGTTCTGTACATGTACTTGGAAGGACTTGAGTGCTAGGAATATTGCTAGCAGCTCTAGGTGATTGATGTGGAGCACTCTTTGTTGGGTGGTCCATTTCCCTGGAGTTGTATGGTGTAGGAGATGGGCTCCCCATCATGTTAGGGATGCATCTGTTGTAAGTACTATTTGTGGAACAAGCTCTAGGAACTGCCGCCCTTTGGACAAGTTTTTTGGTGTTTCACCACTGCAGAGAGCGATGTGTGCGGCTGTCTATTAACACCAGGTGTGTAAGTTGTCCTTGAGCCTGGTTCCGCTGATGTGCTAGACATTCTTGCAATGGGCACATTTGCAGTCTTGCATATGGCACAATAAAAATGCACGATGCCATCATGCCTATTAGTTGCATGAACACTCTGGCTGGGAGAGAGTGTTGTGTTTGAAACTTTGTGACTAAGGCTTGAAGACTCTGTATCCTGGCTGGACTGGGATAACCTAGAGCTGTAACTGTTTATTGTAGCCTCTAGGTATTGATGTACATGAGAGGGCTGAAGATGTGACTTGGTGTGGTTGATTGTGAACCCTAAGATGTGCAATGTTTGAATCGTTTTTAATGTGTGTTGGGCACACTGATTGAATGACTTGGCTTTTATGAGCCAATCGTCTAGGTATGGAAAGACATGGATGTGTTGTCTTCTGAGATGTACTGCTGCTACTGCTAGGCGCTTTGTAAACACTCTTGGTGCAGTTGTGACTCTGAATGGAAGGACTTTGAACTGATAGTGTTGCCCTTCTAGTACAAACCTTAGATACTTCCTGTGAGAAGGATGTATGGGAATGTGGAAGTAGGCGTCCTTGAGATCTAGTGTAGTAAGGAAGTCGCCTTGTTGCAACAATGGGAGCACTTTTTGTAAAGTGATCATATGAAAATGATCTGAGTGTATATATAGATTAAGGGGCCTGAGGTCGAGAACTGGTCTTAGTGTCCCATCCTTCTTGGGTATTAGGAAATACAGCAAGTAAACCCCTGTTCCTTGATGTTGTAATGGAACTATTTCGATTGCGATTTTAGAAGCAATGATAGAACCTCTTGTTTGAGCAGCGTTAGCTGTTCTGTAGACATTGGACGCTGTCTGGGTAGTATATGTGGGGGTGTAGCTGTAAGTTCTAGGCACTAGCCATACTGGATAATCTGTCTTACCCATTTGTCTGTTGTGATGGAATTCAAGACAGGTAGGAGATGGAATTCCAGGCAGTTAGGAACTGTGTTAGTCTGCCCCCTACAGGAGTGGAATGCTGTTGGGGAAGCAGAAGGAAGTCACTGTTTTGTGTTGGGCGAGGTTCGATTATTGTTATTTCCTCGACCTCTTCCCTTGTTGTTGTTGCCTCTATAGCCTCCTCTAAAATATCCTCTATTGGAGGATGTTTGTGTATTGGTTTTAAAGGAAGCTGAATTGTCTGCTCCAGATTGTTTGGAGCCTCCTTTGTAAAAGGAGGCGACGAAAAGAGCCTTGTGCTTGGGTGGACTGCAGAGCTCCCATAGATTTGGCTGTATCAGTGTCTTTCTTCATTTTTTCAAGTGCTATGTCTACCTCTGGACCAAACAATTGTTGGTTGAATGGCTGATTTAAGATGGTTGTTTGCACTTCCTGCTTAAATCCTGAAATGCGTAGCCATGCATGCCGTCTAAGTAGGACACTAGTGTTTATTGCTCTAGATGCAGTGTCTCCTACATACAGTGCGCACTTGATTGAGGCATTTGAGATTAGCTTACCCTCTTAGATAAGGTCATTTTCCTGTGCTTTATATTGGTCAGGTAGATGTTGTAAAAGTGTTTCTAACTGATCATAGTGAGCCCCGTCGTATCTTGCGAGGAGGGCTTGTGTGTTAGCTATGTGCCATGTATTGCTAGCTTGGGCCGCTCTTCTCTTTGCTGAAGCGTCTATTATTATGGATTCCTTATCAGGAGGTGGCGATTCACCTGATGTTTGGGAGTTTGCTAGTTTTCTGGCGTTTGAAACTAGGGAATCTAAGGGTAGCTGTCCCTTAATGTAGGCAGGACCTCCAGGAGCAGGTCTGTACTTTTTCTATTCTTGGGTTTATGATCCTAGCTCGTACAGGATTTTTAAACACTTCTGGGGCATGCTTAATGACCCCTTTAATCACAGGTAGTATTTGAATGGACATTTGGGAGTGTTCAAAAGTATCTAGCAAAAAATCTTCTTCTGCCTCATCTGTGTGCATTGTGACACCATGATAGATGGCAGCCCTATTGAGTAAGTGTCCAAAACCAATATTATCTTCTGGAGGAGATGGTTTGGATGGATATGTATGTGGGTCAGGGATATCTGGTACATCGTGTGGGTTTGGGTACACCAAGTCTGGTGTATCACTTGGGTAGAGAAAAGGCTCATCTGGGTCTTCCCCTTCCCCTAGGTTATACTCATCATCATTCTGAGGTGGTGAATGTGGTGGTGAAGAATGAGGAGGACAATTTTGAGGTGAAAGGTTTGAAGGAAGAGGATGTGAAGGAGAAGGGTGCATAGGTGATGTGGCAGAATCCTCCTTGACAGGCACTGGAGGCGTAGGTGCTGTATCCAACTTCCTCTTTCTGTGTGGGATAGTAGAAACATGTCCTGTTTATGGATCAATGTTGATCCTTTTTTGAAAAGGATCAGGTTGAAAAAGCTCCTCTTCTTGAGGAACCGCTTTTGGCGCAGATGTTTTGGGTTCTGGGCACGGTTGTAGCTTGTCTTTAGCCTTAGGAGCTGTTATAGTCTCCTTTGGCGTAGGTTTCGGCACTGAGGATATTGTCTTTGGAGTCAAGGCCTGTTTCGTGGGCTTGGGAACAGGCTTCGTTGTTTTCGGAGCCGTCTTGTTTTTAGGAGTAGGAGTCGACGGTTTTTGAGTGTGTTTCCGAACCAGGACCTCTTTCGGTGCCGAGGGAGCTGGTGGTATCGACACGTGCGGTTTGCTCGGTAGGGAGCTACCGGAAGGCTTTAATATTTTCTTCCGAACTGGGCTTGATGGCGGGGCTTTCGAAGCAGTGTTTCGGTCGCGACTGGGCCCCGAAGGCGGAGTTTTTACCTTTGCCTTCGATTTAGGTGTTGCTGCTAGGGTAGGGGCAGTAGTACTCATGCATTGACCCAAAGGTATGGAGTCATCAGAGTCGTCTGCCTCCGATACGATTTAGAGATCTGAATCTTCCTCTGCGAAGCATGGACCTTCGTCGAAGATATCCACTGGTTCCAGAGCTGATCCCTGCATATCGTGTCGACGGGCCCTCCGATCTCTAATGGTCTTTTTGGATCGAAAGGATGAACAGGCTGTACAGCCAAACTCGTCGTGTTCTGGCGATAAACACCTCGTGATGGTCACTGTGTGGAAATTTTGCTCCACACTCGGGGCATCTCTTGAACGGCGTCCTTTCTATGAGTTGTAGGCCTCACGGCATGGATCGAATATGCTACTTACCAGTATGCATCTGTTCTTGGCATGTAGGGCTGCTGACATTCATATCTGTGCAAAGATCGCCGCCTAGTGTTGGGTCCGGATGATTGCACAGTTGTCCTGGAAGAGTTTTCGAAGTATCACAAGATAGGTGGCTCCTCCTCTGGACTACAGTGCGCATGGGCATCCCCTCCATCCTCAGATTGTTTTTCGCCATTGTGGCAGAGATGGAGTATGATATAGTGAGTGATGTCCATGCTACATAGTAATTCTGAATGCTACAGCTGCTACAGGCGCCGGGGAGGAGGGTGGGCGATATGAATGTCAGCAGCCCTACATGCCAAGAACAGATGCATACTGGTAAGTAGCATATTCGGTTCGAGGCATGTGGGCTGCTGAATTCATATCTGTGCATAGATTACATAGCAGTCCCTCCTGTTAGCGGCGGCTGCCCGTTCCAGCTGCAGCAGTCTGAAAAAGTTTTGAGAACAGCCTGTCCTACAGCTGCCTGCTGTCTTGAAAGTACATCTACGCAGTAGTGTTTCGTAAATGTATGTATAGTGGACCATGTGGCTGCTCTATATATTTCTTCTAAAGGAATATTCCCCAGGAAAGCCATGGATGCTCCTAACTTACGTGTGGAGTGTGCTCTTGGAGAATCGTTAGTGTACGTTTAGCCTTCTCATGGCAAATCTGTATTCACTTAACGATCCATCTCGCTATTCCTGCTTTGGAAATGAGGTTGCCTTTGTGCTGTGGAGAAAAGGCAACAAACAGTTGTTTTGTCTTCCTGAAATCCTTTGTTCTGTCTATATAGTGCATAAGAGCCCTCTTGACATCTAATGTGTGTAGAGATCTTTCTGCGACATTTTCTGGATTAGGATAGAAAACTGGCAGTTCTATGGTTTGGTTCATCAGGAACAGCGAAATCACCTTAGGCATGAATGTAGGGTTGGTGCGTAGTACAACTCTATTTGCGTGGACCTGTATGAATGGCTCTTGAATGGTTAGTGCCTGAGTTCACTAACTCTTCTTAGTGAGGTAATGGCTACTAGGAAAGCAACTTTCCAGGTCAGAAATTGAATCTCACAAGAGTGTAGAGGTTCAAAGGTGGTCCCATCAGTCTGGTGAGGACCACATTTAGGTTCCAGACTGGTGAAGGCGGGTGTTTGGGAGGGATCACTCTTTTGAGTCCCTCTAGAAAAGCTTTAATGGCAGGCACTCAGAATAGTGAGAGGTGCTGCCTGTTCTGAAGATAAGCTGCTAATGCGGATAAATGAATACAAATGGAAGTGTACGCTAGGTTACATCTGTATAAGTGCAACAGATAAAAGATAATGTTTTGAATTGATGCATCCAGCGGGTTAATGTCATTATTGTTACAATATATGACAAACCTTTTCCATTTAGCCGCGTAACATGCTCTTGTCGTGGGTCTTCTTGCCTCCTTGATATCCATACATTCTGGCGGCAAGTGGAGGTAGCCAAATTCTAAGACTTCAGGAGCCAGATCGCCAGGTTGAGCTGTTGCGGATCTGGGTGCTGAATTTCGCCATGGCTCTGCGTTAAAAGTCAGGGTGTTAGCCGCAGTCTTTGATGCAGTACCACGGAAAGTTCTACTAGCGTGGTGAACCATGGCTGGCGAGCCCACGTTGGAGCAACTAGGATGAGTGTCACTAGCGGTATCAGTGGTGCTGGGGGAAAAGCGTATGCAAATTTGCCTTACCAGTTCAGCCATATCGCATTGCCCTGTGACTGCGGATGTGGGAACCTGGCGGCGAAGCTTTGGCATTTTAAGTTTTCCCTTGTGGCGAATAGGTCTATCTCTGGATGACCCCACTGCCGGAAGTACGGTTGGAGTACTTATGGATGTATCTCCCACTCGTGCATCTGGTGGCTGTGTCTGCTGAGCAGATACGCCATCTGGTTGTCCTTGCCCGGGAGGTGTTCTGCCATGAGGAAGATGTTCCTCTAAATGGCCCACTTCCACATGCTCTGAGCCAGATGAGACAACTGTGGAGTGTGTTCCTCCCTGCTTCTGTATATAGTACATGGCAGTCATGTCCGTCCGGATGAACACGACTTTGTTGCACAGGCGTACTCTGAAAGCTTTCATTGCCATGAAGATTGCCATCAATTCCAGAAGGTTGATGTGCATCTTCTGCTGTGTCGTCCATAGTCCCTGCACTGTGTAATGGAGTACATGAGCTCCCCATCCCTGGAGAGATGCGTCCGTTGTCAGTATTATCTGTGGTACAGGATCTTGGAACGGGCGGCCCTTGCAAAGGTTTTGTGGGTTCCACCAATGCAGAGAGTTGCATGCCCGACCGCTCACCAACACTAGGTCTTTCAATTGCCCTTGAGCCTGATTCCACTGACGTGCCAAGCACTCGCGTGCGGGACTATGAAGATGCAGGAGGCCATCATGCCAATCAACTGCATGAACCCTCTTGCTGGAAGCGAGTGTTGGGGTCTGAATTTTTGTATCAGCAATTGCATGCTGCTTATCCTCATTGAATTTGGCTGAGCTTTGGCTGCCAGAGTGTCTATTGTCGCGCCCCGGTACTGTCGCACGTGGGCGGGCTGAAGATGTGACTTTGGATAATTCAGCGAGAATCCCAGACTGTGAAGAAGATGAATGGTGTGGGACATGTGGCTGGCACACTGCTGGGCTGTCTTTGCTTGAATAAGCCAGTCGTCCAGATAAGGGTAGACATGTATGTGCTGTCTCAGATGTGCTGCTAATCTTGCCAGGCACTTCGTGAACACCCTGGGTGCCGTAGTTACTCCGAAAGGGAGGACTTTGAACTGATAATGTTGATTTTGAATAGTGAACCTGAGATACTTTGTGTGATGGGTGTATGGGTATATGGAAATACGCATCTTTCAGATCTAGTGTTGCGAGGAAGTCTCCCTGACTGAGTAACGGTAGAACCTGCTGTAAGGTGAGCATATGAAAATGCTCTGACAGAATGTATTTGTTTAGAGGTCTTAGGTCCAGTATGGGTCTGAGACCCGTCCTATTTGGGTATCAAGAAATACAGAGAGTACACCCCTGAGCCTTGGTCTTCTACAGGCACAAGCTCTATGGCTCCTTTTTGTAGCATGCTGACGACCTCCTGCTGCAATAAGTGTAAGTGCTCTGCGGACATAGGACGGTGTCTTGGTGGTATGTTGGGTGGAGTGGATGTCAGCTCTAGACAGTACCCGTACTGGACAATGTCTCACCCACCTGTCTGTGGTGATGGATTTCCAGACCGGCAGGAACTGTTGCAGTCTCCCCCGACAGGTGTTCTATGGTCGGGAGGCAGTGACAGGGCGTCACTGTTTGTTATTGGCAGAGGATCTGGAACTGTTGTTTCCTCTGCCTTTGATGTGGTTTCCACGATATCCACCCCTGTTGCTTTTATTGTAGGTGGTCTGAGTACCTCCTTTATTATACAGTGTCTGTTGTGTGTTGTGGCCTCTTGAAGGTCCTCTATTATTGGAGCGACGAAAAAAGCCACCCCGAAACTGCTGTGACTTCAGAGCCCCCATAGACTTTGCAGTCTCGCTGTCTTTTTTAATCTTTTCAAGGGTGGTGTCAACCTCAGGTCCAAATAAGTAGTCCGGGTTAACTGGCTGATTGAGGATAGTAGTTTCCATTTCTGGTTTGAATCCCGAGATTCTTAACCAGGCATGTCTTCTTAACATGACGCTAGTGTTAATGGCTCTGGCTGTAGTGTCAGCTACGTCTAGTGCGCACTTGATGGAAACATTGGTTATAAGCTTTCCTTCTTGGATTAGCAGCTCTGCTCCCTCCTTGTACTGATCTGGTAGGTGTTGCAACAGTGTCTCAAGGGTATCTTAATGGGCCCTGTCATATCTGGCTAAGAGTGCCTGAGTGTTGGCAATGCGCCAGATGTTAGCTGCCTGCGCTGCCACCCTTTTTCCTGAAGTTTCCAGTACTTTCGACTCCTTGTCAGGAGGAGGATCATCATCTGTAGTCTGGGAGTTTGCTCTCTTACGTGCATTAGAAACAACTAATGAGTCCAATGGCAACTGTCCTCTTATATACGTAGGGTCCACAGGTGCCGGTCTATATTTCTTTTCAATTCTAGGGTTTAATACCCTCGCTCTGGTGGTCTCCTTAAAAATGTCATCAGCATGCTTAAGGACCCCTTTCAGCATGGGTAGAGTCTTGACTGTTCTTTCCGAAGTGGAAAGTGTCGACCAGAAAATCTTCCTCAATAGGGTCAGCATGTAGTTGCACATCATGGTTACCCGCCGCTCTTTCAATAAGGGCGTTAAAGGCAGTAGTGTCCTCAGTAGGAGATGTTTTCACATTGTATGTATGTGTGTCAGGGGCATTCTGTGGATCCCCTGGGGCAGCTGAGTCTGCCCATGTTTGGTTCTGATCGTCGGGATCAGTGTCCCCAAGATAAGTGGCATCCTCATTATCGTCATCCCCTGCATCCACATCTGAGTATGTGGGTGAAAAAGTCTGAGGTTCTTGACAATAGGATTGCAGAGGTTCCACAAGAACTGGTGATGTGGTTGAATCCCTCTTCAATGGAATCTTATAAGACTCCATGGGTGTTTCTGGTATTATTTTCCTCTTACACATGGATAGTCTACCAGTGTCCGAGTCGATGAACTGCCAACTCCTGTTCTTCAGGCTCTTCTGCCGCCCCATGTTCCATCGACACTTTTTAATGGCTTCGATACCCTTTTTCGGTTCGAACATCTTCAGTCGCACCATCGGTGGCAACCCGAATTTGATTGGTGTCGATGCGGTCTGAAGTTTTCCAACCAACTTTGAGGTTGGGGCCTTCTTCGGTCCGACTGTCGTAGCCTTTTCTTTGATGCGTTGGAGTGACTCCGACACCCGTTTGGATACGAACGGGGTCGGCTGTGTCGACTCGACAGGGGCCTTGGAGCCAGTCTTTGTTTTGGTCTCGGGCCTTGTCGGAGGATCGACCCCCTCTCTCATTTCAAGCCTTTTGTCTGTCGACTCTCTTTGGCGCCGACTTAGTCGGTACGACAGCCTTCAACTTGGTCTTAGGAGCCCCAACCTTCGGCTCGATGACCTTTTGTAACTTCTTGGCATCGACGGCCTTCTGTTTCTTCGGCTCCGAGGGGTTTGAGGCCTTGGAACCGACCAGAGTCAGCTGCACTTTCGGTTTCGTTTTTGGTAGCGCTTCTTTCGGTTTTGATTTATCTGGATCGACCGATGGCATTTTTGATACCGATGGCTCTTTATATAGGTTCGTAGCCGGGCCTTTATGTGGGGCTGTAGAACGATTTGATAGATCTTGGGTAAGGCCTTGTGGCGATCCCTCGACCTGAGCCTTATCGAGTGCCTCATCGTTGGCCCCCGTATCCACGGTTGGGCCTAGCTCCTCGCCTGAGCCATCTTCTACGGCCCCAAGGGCCTCTGCGTAGTCTCCTACCTGATCGACGACGTTTTCTTCTTCTAACATCTCTTCATCTTTGGCGTCATACTCAGTCATTCTCCGAAACAGGATCCGAGTGTTCTTCCCGATCCTCCAGATCGATGACCTCTTAGTCTTCGGTCCCGAAGATGTTTTCTGGATTAGGAGCTGATCTCTGCGACTCCAATCGAGCCGCGCGTCGAATCCGAAGAGTTTTCTTCGACCTGAACCGGGCACAGGCCATACAGTTGGCTTCGTTGTGATCCGGGGACAGGCACTTGTTGCACACCGGGTGGACATCGATGTGCGGGTATTTTGCATTGCAAAGTGGACACCTCATGAATGGGCTTCTTTCCATCGTCGATTGAAGATCGGGTCGAGTGTTGAAAAAAAAAAAAAAGTCCGATTCCTCGATGTCCTCTCGAAGCAAGTTATCGGCACCGAACGAAACGATACAGACGCTGTCTAAAGCCTTTTGGCTTTGTAGAAAGTTTTCCTAACTTGAGCTAAGATAGTAACAGCCGAACCCAATGGCGGAAAAAAACAATCTGAGGATGGAGGGGATGCCCATGCGCACTGTAGTCCAGAGGAGGAGCGACCTATCTCGTGATACTTCGAAAACTCTTCCAGGACAACAATGTGCAATCATCCGGACCCAACACTAGGCGGCGATCTATGCACAGATATGAATTCAGCAGCCCACATGCCTCGAACAGGCCCAACGGCACTTGTCAACGACCGGAATCGATGTGATGAAGTGGAGTCGATAGTTATTGATATTGAAAGTTGTTTGGTAAATTTTTTACGCGTCTACTTGAAAGTAGATTTTGAACCGGAGCGGAAAAGTTGCATCCGAACCACATGTCGGAAAAAACTAAATCTAAGGATGGAGTCGATGCCCAGGCGCACTATCATCCAAGGGATGCCCAGGCGCACTATCATCCAAGGGAGGAGTCACCTATCTCGGGACTACAAAGACTTCTTCTAAGACGACAACAACATGCAATCATCCAAGCCCAACACCAGGTGGCGATCTAATGCTCAGTGTGAGATCTGCAGCTCATATGCCTCAAACATGCATTTTTGTGCAAGTTGGTTTCTTGAGAATATGAATATATACCAACATGTTTCTTATATCAATGAATGTAGGAAGTGGTTAATGAAAAAAGTGATGCCATGTAACAACTTTCAATTATTACTCACAAAATCTTTGTAGATTAACTGTATACAAGAGGTCAGGGGCTAAAATTAAGGAGATCTAGCCTCAAACACATTAGGGCCCTTAATGGGTGAGTGTCAAAGTCCAACACCAGCCTTAAGGCCTTGCCTGTGACAGGTTCAGATGGCTGTCCTATCTCGAAGACCATACAATGCAAGGAATAATGATTGCAATCCTTTTACATAACGACCGCTCTAATAGGCTCAATAAAAATATTTCCTCTTAGCCAATATGTCCACAATTTTAACGATGGACTCCTAGCTCTGCACCTCACGCTAGTTCCATCAAATCCTGGTCCTGCGCAATACTCCCCAACGCCAGCCGTTGCGTGACGCCTCTGTGCTCCAGATCCTGACCAAATACTACAAGTGCGGGTGTGCCAGGCAATGAAGTCCACTACACTGACTAGTGTCTAGAAATACTTTATTTCAAATTTAAGTAAACACTCAGCCAACACGTTTCATTCCCTCAATGTGAACTTCATCAGGGCTTATAAGGTCATCAACTGATATCCAAAGGTGAACTGTTTACACAGGAATTTTCCATGAAGAAACTTTAGAGATTTAAGATTTTCTCCAGTATATTGCGCTAGAAACGCCCTTGGAATGATTGCAGGCATAATAAGGGGTGTATGTTGCAAACCGTCAAGACTTTCATCCGGTCGAACATCTTGACGGTATGACATTCTTGAGAAAATTCTAAAGCTCCAAACGCAAGAGGCTCTGCCAGAGAACAATTCCACAAGGCCCAGTCAGGTAAGTGTTAACTCTTCCTCCCAACAAAGGGTGCGAGATCACCTGCCATGGTTTATAAACAATTGGAAGTCGCTTGCACAGATTCATGGGTTCTGCAAACGAGGATTTCTCAGCAATATCCTCTTGGTTGAGAAAGGGGTCGGTGGTCAACGGCTCATGATCAACCTCAAAGTTCAAAGGGACTTTGGTCTACCACCATTTCAAGAGGAAAGGTATCCATCTCTTGAGCGATCTGTTGCAGCTAGACGACTGGATGGTGCGTCTAGATCTTAAAGTCAAGTCCCTGACGGTCCCTATTTTTGCACCCAATCAATTGAAAGGAATATGCTACTTACCAGTATGCATCTGTTCTTGGCATGTAGGGCTGCTGACATTCATATCTGTGCATAGATCGCCGCCTAGTGTTGGGTCCGGATGATTGCACATTGTTGTCCTGGAAGAGTCTTCGAAGTATCACGAGAAAGGTGGCTCCTCCCCTGGACTACAGTGCGCATGGGCATCCTCTCCATCCTCAGATTGTTTTTCGCCATTGTGGCAGAGATGGAGTGTAATACAGTAAGTGATGACCATGCCTGAGAATGATTCTGAGTGCTACAGCTGCGACAGGCACCGGGGAGGAGGGTGGGCGATATGAATGTCAGCAGCCCTACATGCCAAGAACAGATGCATACTGGTAAGTAGCATATTACGTTCGAGGCATGTGGGCTGCTGAATTCATATCTGTGCATAGAATAAATAGCAGTTACCTCCTTATCGGCGGTTGCCCGTGCCAGCTGCAGCAGTCTGAAAGAGTTCTGAGAACAGCCTGTCCTACAGCAGCTTGCTGTTTGGAGTGTACATCTATGCAGTAGTGTTTGATAAATGTATGTATGGTGGTCCATGTGGCTGCTCTACATATATCCTCTAGAGGAATGTTACCTAGGAAAGCCACGGATGCCCCTAGCTTGCGTGTGGAATGTGCTCTTGGGGGAACTGTTAAAGTGCGTTTAGCCTTTTGATAACAGATTTGTATGCATTTAACGATCCATCTGGCTATACCGGATTTGGAAATGGGGTTGCCTTTGTGTTGTGGAGAGAAGGCAACAAACAGTTGTTTAGTCTTTCTAAAGTCTTTTGTCCTGTCGATGTAATACAGGAGAGCTCTTTTGACATCCAAGGTGTGCAGTGCTCTGTCTGCCACTGAATCTGGGTTTGGAAAGAAAACTGGCAGTTCTAGGTTTTGATTAATGTGGAACTGCGAGATGACTTTTGGCATGAACTTGGGGTTGGTGTGCAGCACCACCCTATTAGCATGAATTTGTAGGTAGGGCTCTTGAATTGTCAGGGCTTGAAGCTCACTGACTCTTCGTAGCGATGGGATGGCTATCAGAAAAGCTACTTTCCATGTAAGAAACTATCTCACAGGAATGGAGAGGCTCAAAGGGGGGCCCCATGAGCCTGGTGAGAACGATATTTAGGTTCCAGACAGGCGAAGGAGGGTGTCTGGGAGGGATCGCTCTTTTAAGGCCTTCCAAAAAGGCTTTGATGGCAGGCACTCTGAAGAGGGAAAGGTGCTGCCTGTTCTGAAGATAAGCGGCTATAGCAGCCAAATGTATCCTGATGGAACTATACGCTAGATTGCATTGGTACAGATGCAGCAGGTAATATATGATGTTCTGCGTGGACACATCTAGCGGATCAATGTCATTGTTGGAACAGTATATGACAAAACGTTTCCATTTGGCTGCATAGCACGCCCTAGTTGTAGGTCGCCTTGCCTCTTTGATGATGTTCATACACTCAGGGGGCAAGTTGAGGTAGCCAAACTATGACCTCAGGAGCCAAATCGCTAGGCTCATCTGTTGCGTATCTGGGTGCTGAACGTCTCCATGGCTCGGAGTGAGGCGCAGCCGTTGGTGAGGCACCACTGAAAGTTCCAGGAACGTGGTGTACCAAGCATGCCGTGCCCACGTTGGAGCAACCAGGATGAGCGTCATGGAGTGCTGTCGCAGTTTGCGCGCCACCAGCGGTATGAGTTGGGCTGGGGGAAAAGCGTACGCAAATCTGCCTGACCAGTTCATCCATATCGCATTGCCCTGAGACTGCGGGTGTGGGAACCTGGCGGCGAAGCTTTGGCATTTTGCGTTCTCTTTTGTGGCGAAGAGGTCGATCTCTGGATGACCCCACTGCTGGAAGTATGGCTAGAGTACCGAGGGGTGGATTTCCCACTCATGCATCTGGTGACTGCCTGCTGAGCAGGTCCGCCATCTGGTTGTCTACGCCCGGGAGATGCTCCGCCAGGAGGAAGATGTTCCTCTGAATGGCCCACTTCCACATGCTCTGGGCTAGGTGAGATAGTTGCGGGGAGTGTGTGCCTCCCTGTTTCTGGATGTAATACATGGCAGTCATGTTGTCCGTCCGGATCAACACGACCTTGTTGCACAGGTGCAACTTGAACGCTTTCAGTGCCATGAAGATCGCCATGAGCTCTAACAGGTTGATATGCATCTTCTGCTGTTGTGTTGTCCATAGTCCCTGCACCGTGTAATGGAGGACATGCGCTCCCCAACCCTGGAGAGATGCGTCCGACGTTAGCACTATCTGTGGGACAGGCTCTTGGAACGGTCGTCCCCTGCAAAGGTTTTGTGGATTCCACCAATGCAGAGAGTTGTAAGCACGACCGGTCACCAACACTAGGTCTTTTAGATGCCCATGAGCCTGGTTCCACTGTCGTGCTAAGCATTCTTGAAGGGGACGCATGTGCAGCCTTGCGTGCGGGACTATGAATATGCAGGATGCCATCATACCGATGAGCTGCATGAACACCTGCGCTGGGAGCGATTGTGGAGGCCTGAACCTCCGAATGAGCAGCTGCATGCTGTTGACCCTGGCAGAGGTTGGCTGCGCTGTGGCCGTCAGAGTGTTTAATGTCGCCCCCAGGTACTGTTGCACATGGGTGGGCTGCAGGTGTGACTTTGCGTAGTTGAGTGAGAACCCAAGACTGTGAAGGAGGTGAATTGTGCGCGACATGTGGCTGGCACACTGCTGGGCTGACTTGGTTTGAACGAGCCAGTCGTCCAGGTAGGGATAGACGTGAACATATTGTCTTCGAAGGTGCGCAGCCACAGTCGTTAAGCACTTGGTGAACACTCTGGGGGCAGTGGTGACCCCGAAAGGCAGGACCTTGAATTGGTAATGCTGATTGTTGATGGTGAACCTGAGATTTCTTGTGACTTGGGTGAATGGGAATGTGGAAATATGCATCCTTGAGGTCCAGGGTCGCTAGGAAGTCGCCCTGACTGAGCAACGGCAGGACCTGCTGTAAGGTTAACATATGAAAGTGTTCTGAAAGTATGTATAGGTTGAGGGGTCGGAGGTCTAGAATGGGCCGCAGTGATCCGTCCTTTTTTGGGATTAAGAAGTACAGAGAGTACACCCCTGTACCTCGTTCTTCTGCAGGCACGAGCTCTATTGCCCCTTTTTGCAGCATGGAGAGTACTTCTTGCTGCAATAAGTGCATGTGCTCTGCGGACATAGGACGGTGCCTTGGGGGTATGTTGGGGGGGTGGAGGTTAGTTCTAGACAATAGCCGTATCGGATAAGTTGTCTCACCCACCTGTCCGTGGTAATGCCTTCCCAGACTGGCAGGAACTGCTGGAGTCTTCCCCCGACAGGTGTTAGATGGTCGGGGGCAGTGACAAGGCGTCACTGTTTGTTGGGAGCGTAGGATCTGGCGTTGTTATTGCCACGTCCTCTGCCTTTGGCGCTGTTCCCACGGTATCCACTCCTGGTATTCTTTGTATAGGTGGATTGCGTGCTCCCTTTGGTGTACTGGGCCTGCTGTAAAGCCTGTCCTCTAGAGGCTCCCCTATTACCGGAGCGACGAAAGGAACTGCCCGGAAACTGCTGAGATTGCAGAGCCCCCATGGATTTTGCTGTCTGTGTCCTTTTTTATTTTTTCGAGTGTTGAGTCTACCTCGGGGCCAAAAAGGAAGTCTGGGTTAACCGGCTGGTTGAGCAGAGTTGTTTGAATCTCGGGTTTGAATCCTGAGATGTGGAGCCATGCGTGACGTCTTAGCATTAAACTAGTGTTAGTGGCCCTAGCTGCCGTGTCTGCTGCATCCAGTGCACATTTGATGGATGCATTAGAAATCAACTTCCCTTCCTGTATCATCATTTCTGTTCCCTCCTTGTAAACATCAGGCAGGTGTTGCAACAGATGTTCTAGTGTATCGTAGTGAGCCCTGTCATATCTAGCCAACAGGGCCTGTGTATTTGAAATTCTCCAAATATTAGCAGCCTGTGCTGCTACTCGCTTTCCTGACGCCTCCAGGATCTTTGATTCTTTGTCCGGAGGAGGAGCGTCACCACTAGTTTGCGAGTTTGCCCTCTTGCGGGCATTGGCCACTACAAGGGAGTCCAATGGGAGCTGGCCTTTGATGTAGGTGGGGTCCACTGGAGCAGGCCTATATTTTTTTTCAATCCGTGGGTTGATAACCCTTGCTTTCGTGGGTTCCTTGAAAATGTCCGCAGCATGCTTGAGGACCCCTTTAAGCATAGGCAAAGTCTTAGTGGATCTTTCAGAGGTGGAGAAAGTGTCAAACAAGAAATCTTCTTCCACAGGTTCAGCGTGCATTTCCACGTCATGGTTGAGGGCCGCCCTCTCTATCAAAGCTTTAAACGCCGCAGTGTCCTCAGTTGGCGATGTTTTGACGCTGTAGGACTGAGCGTCAGGTGCAGCTTGTGGATCATCAGGGTCCACAGTTTGATCTACAGCCCCAGACCACTGGTGAGGTTCGTCCTGATCAGTGTCAGTGTGATAAGTGAAGGCAGCCTGGCCTTAGTCTTCACCCATGTCTTCCTCGCTTTGTGCTGGAGAATATGCCATTTGTTGTGGATAGTCCTGAACGGGTTCAAAGAGAACTGGTGAGGTGGCCGAGTCCGCCTTCCTTTTAAGAGGAATTTTGTAACCCTCCAAGGGATGTTCAGGTGCGATCTTCCGCTTATGGATGGTTAGCTTGCCCGATTCCGAGTCGATGAAGAGTTTCGACTGGTTGTCGTACGAGGGCTCGTGGAACACAACCCCTTCAGGGGTGGACTTCGAAGGCACCGACGACGTTTTTGAAGGGTCGGTGTCTCTCTGGTGTTCGAGATGCTTTGCTCGAGCCATTGGTGGGAGGCCGAACTTAATCGGAGGGTGGCCGACTTGTTTTGAGCTTGTGGTAGTGGTCGATTCGAGCCGCTTCGGCGACTGAGTAGGACGCTTGCTTGATTGCGCCGACTCGAGCTCCCGGTGTGTAGCAAGCCCGGTCTTAGGCGTCGACGACACCTGCTGTTTCGGGTCGGCTTTGGTTTTCGACTAGAGTTGTTTGCTCAGCATTGGCTTGAGCGCTGAAATCTTCGGCTCGACGGCCTTCTTGGTCTGGAGGCCTTTGGTCTTGTTGCCATCTTTGAGCGTCGAGGTGACGTATTTGACGGTCAAGCCCTGCTTCGACGCCCCAGTCTTCGAGGCGACGGCGCCTTTCAACGCCGAAGGGTCGTCGATAGTCTGATTTGACTGGCGTCGACATCGAACCGACCACCATTTTAAGTAGTTTCGGCTCCGTTGGTTTCGGTTTCGATTTGGAAGGATCGACCGATGGCTCCTTCGATGTATTCTTAGCCTGGCTTGGACGCGGGGCTATAGAATGTAAAGGAAGATCTTGGCTAAGGCCTCTCGGCGATGCCTCGACCTGAGCCGTAGGTAGCGTAATGTCAGTTATAGGCCCCGCTACTGCGGTTAGGCCTGGCTCATCACTGGAGTCGTCATCGGCGGCTCAGATGGCCCCTTCATCGTCCCCTACCTCGACTACGTCTTCTTCGTGGACGTAGTCTTCAACCTGCTCGTCCACCTCGAAGTTGGAGTCGTGCTCCGACGCAGGTTCTGACCCTTCAGGAACCTACTCTTCTTCTTCTACTTCTTCGGCGCCTTCTTCGCCACCCGCCTCGAAGATGTTGACCGGCTCGGGCGCCGACTTCTGCGCTGACTGTCTTGCTGCGCGTCGAAGTTTAAGCGTCTTCTTGGAGCGGAACTTCAAGCAGGCCATACAGCTGGCCTCGTCGTGCTCGGGGGACAAACATTTATTGCACACTGGGTGCACATCAATGTGGGGCTATTTTGAATTACAGACGGGGCATCGTTTAATCGCGCTCCGATCCATCGCCATCCTAGTCTGGGCCTTTGTCGTCGAAAGCGAGAAGCAGCCTCCGACGTCGGGTTCGAAGAACTGGAAAAGAGACAGGCACCGAACAAGACAATACCGATGCTTCGAAGGCCTTTTGGCCTTAGGAAAGAGTCAATACAAAGTTTCCGAACAAGAGTCAAAAAAAGTACATCCGAACCCAATGGCGGAAAAAAACAATCTGAGGATGGAGAGGATGCCCATGTGCACTGTAGTCCAGGGGAGGAGCCACCTATCTCGTGATACTTCGAAGACTCTTCCAGGACAACAATGTGCAATCATCCGGACCCAACACTAGGCGGCGATCTATGCACAGATATGAATTCAGCAGCCCACATGCCTCGAACATAGGGATGTTTGGTATCAAACATCTCATATTAATAAACACACACTGATGACAGTGTTGGATGTATTAATGCATACACACAGAGGGCACCTTCGAGGTGCTCCCTGAAAACCTACCAGCTACCGGTGTGCTGCCTGACTGGTTTTTACCAGCTTGCCACCAGAGACAAGTTTCTGACCCCCAAGGATGAGGGCTTTGCTCTCAGGTCATCATAAAAAAAAAAGACTGTTCGGTCAGAGGGTGTTTACACCCCCTCCCGATACTTACCTGATCGCATTGGTTCTGGTGGCTAAACATATATGAAGATAAGTATTCCTTTGTTATAAATTGGTGTTGATCTCCTTGAGGTGTGTGCATTATTGACTATTGTGTGTATTTGCAGATAGCTAACACTCCTCTATAATAAGCCTAAGGCTGCTGGTACACATTAGCCCCTAGAAGAGCACCTTGGGATTGGTAGTGCAATCCCCTGTCCACTTATAAGGGAATACCTGGACTCTCTGCACAGTATCTCTTCAATATATCATAAAAAGAGCCAGCTTTCTACAAACAAACTCTTATTTGGCAGGTTAGGCCACTCAGCAATGGGAAAAGGATTTTACATCTGTGTAAGAGACTCCCATCAGCCTGCACAAACTTCATAGGTAAAAAAAAGCCTTAAAGGACCTCCACTGGCTCTTAATTCAGCAGAGGGTCCAGTTTAATACGCTCTGCATCCTAGACAGATCACTTCACAAAAAAGGTCCTGTCCTATTAAGACAGTTTGTCATCCCCTACACTCCTGGAAGGCAACTTAGATCACCCTCAGCACATCTACTGAACGTGCCTAAGTTTATCAGATCCTGTTGGGTGTATGTTCTTTCTCCTATACTGCCATCAAACTTTTAAACACTCTTCCTCTGGAACCAAGTATGCTTTTCAAAAAACTTACATTCCATAAGGGCCTGAAAACATATGGCTAGATAGCAATTAGCCGTACTGAGTGCTGGCTAATATGACCCCTTAGCTGCTGTTAAACTGTTCTAGTGCTACAGAATAGAGGAGGGCCACACAGGCAGGATCATGGAAGGAGCAGAATGGTGTAGAAGCGCTAGCTGATAAGTTTAGGATAAAAATAAATAAATTATATTGCACTTAAGTCACTTTCTTCATACACCACAGCATGTCGTCAATGTTGAATTGCTACATCACTAAAAAAACAATGTGTGCCTACCTTGTACCCAATAGTTTTTCTGTAATATAGAATCTCCTTCTCCAAAAGCTCAAACAAACGTGGAGGGAAGAATTGAAAATCTTGAACATTTGGCTGTTTTGGAGGTCGAGGAGCCTAGAACAAAATGTAAAGCATTATGCTTAGCCAATTTTTCATATTTTTTTCTTAAGAGAACAAATGTTACATAAAGAAGAGAATATTACAAGCATAAAAAGCTGAAGCACTCAAGTACCTTGGTCAGCCTTGATTTCACATGTCAATGATTGAGCAATGTGTGCAACAAATTACATCAATAATCACTTTGATCTCTGTTTTATATAGGCTTTATTCCCAGTCTTATAAACCCCATTATAGGGTTCTTTATCGAAGTAATTTGTTTCCTTCAAGATTAGGTTTTCTGGAGATTCGTTGGGCTCTATATATATCATGGTATCCTAGAACATTTAGCGTTGCATTTTAATCCATCATAGATTCTGGGGGTGACATCTCACTATACATTGCGGGCATGTACGTCATCTCTATTAGAACAAGCATTTGCAATGCAATAGGTCTTGCATTTACCATAGTTTGAGCTATTGACATTGTAAATGACAATGCCTTTTATTTATGTGTGGTTTTGAAAAAACATTAATAAAAGGCACTGTTATTTACAATGGCAATAGCTTAAACTCTCTAAAATGCGAGATATTTTGCATTTCAAATGCATTTGGTGCCCGTGCTAGCCCTCTGAGTGAATAAGACATGCCACTGTTAACATAGTTCGGATTAGATAGGAAGATTTATGAGCAGCATGGAAAGCGCTCATGAAGGTTGTTTGGGTTACTGCATTTCTCACCAGCTGTCTTAGTTAATAGTGTGTGTAAAGCGCTTAACAGGCCATTGCCTGAGTCAACGAAATGTAAAAAATATTGTCGGAACCTTCAGAAGGCTAGAATATTATAAGCACCGGCTGCGTTTTACTATCAGAACATATGGCACCATACCTAATTGAAAACACTATCCAGTCTTTAAAAAAGTACACCTAAAAGCCAGCGCTGTCAATATTGAAACAAAGCCATCAACAAAATCAACTAGTAACAGCTCTAATGACTTACCACCGCTGACCGCAATTACAATGTTTTCCATTGTTAATGAAAAACCAGCCACCAACAAAATCCTGTCCGCTCACACCGCCCAGATCACGATATAGAAAAATACAAAGAATTTGTGGTAGAGGAACAGAGGGTGGTCCCTTTCTTACAGCCGTGCACACTAAGAAAGAGAATGTTGATGGTGAGTGATTGTTCATATGATGTGGCATGTGCCGAGTGCTACAACCTCAGGTGGTGTTTTTCATATTCTACATCTGTCATTTAAGGTAACACAAAAGTTGAAATGTTTGCACAACTCCCTTTCAATAATATTAAGTAAACACTTCTAGTGCTGAACGAGAGCATAAACGGAGGGACCAAGCTCCTGTAATTAGCACGTGCACAACCAATAAATGGAGTAAGCTTAAAAACCTTAAAGCTTAGAAAACAGACCACTTCCAAACTACATCAATGAAAGGGGAAAGTACAGCATACAACCCAGAAGAACAGTTACTGAGCTGGCAAAACCTACCAGAAGCGCCATTTCATCAAGTAATGGTCCTCAACGTCTGTGATAGTGATCTCAAAATCAGCACTCAGAAGAGTAAAAACACACACTAGCTGTCATCTAAACAAAAAACAGCAAGTAAATGCATTTTAATAAACTCATGTTTGCACTGTTGCAGAAGCACTTCTTCAATTTTAAAGATACTACTGTTTAGGTTTCTACTGCAGATCTGCATGAAGGAGGGAGAAAGAAGGCAAAGGCCTGGTGAATGATGCTAACCCTTTAGCTTTGGGCCAACAACTAGAGTAAAGCTGGACCTCTGGCCCGAGCTAAGCTCACCACAAAATGCTATTGTTCTAATCAAAAGGTAAAGGCCAAGGACGGAGTCACCTGTCTGTCAGGAGACCCGTGAAAATAAAATTGCTCAAAATGTATTTCAGCTGAGAGCCAGGTACGTAACGAAAGAGGCATATTGCACCTCAAATCTGATTAGATTGCAACAGACCTCTAGCAAGGGCCCCTGAACTCCTACCTGGTGTACCAAGGAACATGCAAAGCACTAGAAAATCCCATTCCACACAGTCAACTGTTCAATAAGTAATCTTGAAATGGAACTCTGCATCTAGCCCCAAGCGACCACTATGATGGTTAACTTAAGTTTCACAAATTCTCTAACCATAAACCGCAAGTCAACATCCGTGTAATAATAAGAACCATTTTAAAAAATGTTTAATGACTTAGGACTCCTCAAAGACCCTCACAGAACCAAAATGTCCCTTAGTGTAACCACATCTAAATGCCTGAAGTGATGTTTAGATGGTACATGTACAACATAAACAAGAGACAGACAAATAAAAAGCAGTGAGTACTTACCCCTGTGCAGTCGTCAAGACTACCTCCTAGTGTAGGCATCAAGTGATGTCCGCTGAGCTCCAGATCACTTCCAACAAAATCATCCTCAGATTCTTCAAAGGAAGAGGCAGAGGACAGGCCGGCAGACTAGGAGCTGGACATCCAGGGGTGAGGGGGGAATGGGGGAGCCCCCGAAGCCGCTGTACTAGCAGGGAGACTCAGCGTCCCCCAACCCTTCGGTGTCGGGACATGCTCCCAGGGGTGGAGGAAAGGGATACATTGTTACTCGTTAGGACCCCGGCAGGGGCTTTGCTCTTGTGTAACTATCAGCCACTGGATGGGCCTGAGAAGCTTAGGCTCCTAGGAGTCCTGCCCTGCTGAAGCTGGAAGGCCAGCTCGGTCTCGGGGAGCCTCCTCTCTCCAGATGACAACCTCTGGGGTAATATTGGCTGCCAACACCGTCCACTCACCCTGTATACTTTTGTTTTGTGGGTGCACTGCATTATCCACGGTCATGTGGCTCTTTGGCCACAATGCCCCCCAATTGTGTTGGCCTGGGCACTCCGAGGAGGAATCTCCGATCAAACTGGATGTCTTGTCCTGTGGGACCTTGATAAAGTTGTTGCTACTTCTTTCCGATTCCTCAGTAGTCCTGCTTTGTGAGATCTTCACAATGTTATTGCTGTGGTCCAAGGATTGTACCTTTACCGCCACTGCCTTTTCCTGTGAGCACCTTGGAAATCCAAATCCCTCATTGTTGGGCATCGCTGGCTCGCTCATTGTACTCTTCTGCAGGATCCCCGATTTAGGATCCCCAGATATCTGGTATTTTCAGTGGCAGTCAGAGTTTTTGGACGTCAGTCCCAGAGTCCTGACGCTTTTCATTTACAAAAATACATGCCTCCGTTGAAATAGTTTTAGAAGGGCATGCACCGCAGAGTTAAATGTCGGCGTGCTAACATTTCCTCACGTCTTCCTTCCCTCGTTGGATCCACAGTGTGAACACCGAAGGCAACTACTTTAAAGAACGGCCAACACCACAATGAGCAACGAAAGGCATGCAGGACTAGGCTTACCACCCTCGCCATTATACGAGCAAAACTGCTGAGCTCACGGAGCCTACGTCATCGATGCAAAACGGCCAGACAAGGACACCCGGTTCCTTCCTTGCTTGCAAAGGTGCCTCTAGTACATAGTTTATCTACAGCACATTCCGACGGATGATGGGCTCCAGGACTTCTCGCTAAATGACTTTCTGTACATCTGAGTGAACAGGAGTCGTAGCTCGAGACACTGTACCCTGCGTCACAAGCACCTCTTCGTCCCCTCCACCACTCCCAGTGCATCAGCTCTCCCAGCAGTGCTTAGAGTGTCAATTGTACACATAGGGAAAACTCCTATCCAGCACTCCACCCCTTACAAACTACCTCTGACAAAACGCTGTGTGTGACATCTTTCGTCGACGTGAGGACGGTGGGTGCGTGTGATGTTTGCGCTTCCGACATGATGATGGTATGCTGTACAGTTTTAACAGTCCAGCGGGGCTCAACTCCCCGGTCAACGCCTACTCATCAGGGCAGGACTGAATTAGGTCCTGCTTTAGTTGAGCGCAAAGTTTGGAGCTGTAACCGTGCCGCTCACGGACTTAGACGCCGTCGAAATAGGTCACATGATTAACATAATCTCTATCAGGTTGTATGGTACACTTAAAGTCAGTGTCCTATTTAAAATTGTTCGAAAACGGTAGAGTAGCAATTCAAAAGAACAATGTCCAATTAAAACAAGCCGCATACAGTCTCTTTTGCAGAGAGTCATAATTTTGTTGGCCCGGAGTCAGGGAAATCATAAACAAGCACGCAAGTGGTGCGCACGCGCCACAGGCCGACATCTGTTTTGCATTATCGGGCACGATTACGCAAAACAGATGTCGGCGGTGCGCGTAATAGACACCGATGGGACTGGGCAGAGCAAAGACGGGATGTGAGAAAGTGCCATCTTTCTTGCCTTGGTATGCCCCCACTTTTTTCTGAACTGCTGATGTGCTTTGACTGAGTGTGCCCTGGGTTCCTGCCAACCAGGTACCCAGGGCCTGTGTTTTCTCTAAAACTGTGGTGAAACTAAAACCCAATTGGCATCTCTGACCACCTATCAGCCCCTAGTAAATGGTACCCTAGGCACCCAGGGCATGGTGACTAGAGAAGACCACTGAGGGCTGCAGCACTTATTGTGCCACCCTCAGGGGCCCTGTACTTTGACACCCACACACTGAACAAAACTAAACAGAGTCGACATGGCACACACCCCTGTGTGCCATGCCCACAGAACCCACTGCCCTGGAATACTTCAGTCACTCCTCTAGCTGGGTGCCCTATGCCAGAGGTGTGGGCACAGGTGCATGAGCCCTGTGCCCCTACAGTACCCAGGGCCATTCCTGGGCACTGTAAGTGCAGTGATGCCATTCAGAGTATATGGTGCTGGGAGGTTTTCATTACGAACTCCACAGCACCATAATGGCTACACTGAAGACTGACAAAGGGTACCAAACTTCTCAGCACATTAAACCCGCACTGATGCCAGTGTGGGATTTAATCTAAAATGCACCGGAGGGCATCTTAGAGATGCCCCCTGAAAACCTAACCTACAATCCACATCTGGGCTGAGTGGCTGCAGAGGCTTCCATACAGCAGACATGTTGCTGGAGCCCTGAGTGGAGAACCCCCCCTGCTCTCCTGGGCCTGCAACAATGCACATCCTGGGCGAGATGCTAGGTCTCCCCCCCAGGATGGGCAGGGGGGAGCTTCAAAGGCATGCCGCCTCTGTGAGCTTCTCCAGACCATTTGCTATACCCAGCAACTGGCCCCCACCGGTTCTGGCGGGAAAAACTTCGTCAGGAAGGGGGAGGGGGGGGTGCCAGCCTATGCCAGCCCCACCCCTCAGGTGGGGAGACTAGGAGAAGCACGACCCCGGGCTGCGGCCATCTTGAAGATGGGGAGCCCTGCTCAATCCCAGCTAGGCTCCTGCCCCCCTCCCACAGGAGAGGAGCAGGCTAGGGGGTGTACCCACCCCAGGACAGGGACCTATGGTCCCTGCCCTTGCCCTACCTGCAACGCCCCTAAATTCAGTATTTAGGGGCTCCCTGAACCTTCCTTCTTCAGATCCCGATAAGAAAAGAAGAAAGAAGATCAAGAGGAAGAAGACCCGCCGTGCAGCTGATAACAGGACGACAACAACTGACTTGGCCCCAGCCCTACCGGCCTGTCGATCCCGGAACCTGCTCCTGCCTAATCCCGGCGACTCCTGCGGACAGAAACCTTGGGACACCAAGAGAACCTGCCTGCCTTGACCCTCTTAAAGCCTGGACTCCCATCAGCAGAGGCTCTGCTGCAACAACACCCCTGGTGCCAGTCTGGAAGCTCCGGACCAACCAACTCTGCACCCGCTGAGCCCGGCCTGTGCCAGAGTGATCCGGGACCACGAGGACGTCCCCCCCTGCGACTGGGACCCGAAGTCCAGTGCCCAAAGACCTTCCTCGACGACGCCTGCAGCCTCAGGACAGAGTACCCCTCCGACCGTGACCAGCAGGGGGTAAGATTTCCCGACCTCAAAAGACACCCCTGGACCCGGCGCCCCACGACCCCCTGTGCCCAATTTCTGGGTGCCTACCTATCCTCCAAGACTCCAACTTACCCCTCGAAGTACTGGTCGCTCCAGAAGATCCTTTGTCCCCGAGCCTTCAACCTTTGTTTCCTTTTCAAGTTCCTCATTGAAGAACATTGAGCGCCGGACGGTTCAAAAGCACCCTGCACCCAGCCGCCGAGTGCTCCTGGCACGGCAACCTGTATCCTATCCTACTTCCCCATTTGCCCTGAGCAAGTGACCAGGAACCCAGCTCCCACAGCCGCGTGGACTGCTAGCCAGCAGCCACCAACCGGAGGCCCCCTTTCCCTCACTGGATAACATTGGGCCCAACTACCTCTGCGCCCGGCCGCCCCTGTGCCACTGGGGGTGAACCAACTGTACTTACCTGACACTGGGGGACCCCCAGGTCTATGCCCAGAACCCTAACTTCACCAGCCAAGTACTCACCTGGAAACCGATAACTCACTTACCTGCCATTGGATAACATTGACTGGTTTGACTCGAAAAATCTTCTAAGTGTGAAGTTTTGCAAACTAAAAATATAAATATAAAATCACCTAATTCCCTAGTACTCACCTGTGATCAGGGGAGAAACCAGTACTGTACCTTATAGCCCAGTACTGACCCGCAAAAGTAATCCTTACTGGGTTTACTAGTAACTTGTATTTTCTCCATAGGAATCAATTATCTGCTTTTCTATGAAATTTCTTCATAGTGTCTACTTTTGAAAACTAGAAATATTCTTTAAAAATCTTACGAAATACTGAAACGTAATTACCTGTTTTGAGTTGAGGACCTAGTCCTGGCCCCAGGAGACCAGTACTGAATTACAACAGTAACGAGATCATACTTTACCTGCAACCTGAATTTTCTCCCATTGGATAACCTTGACAGATTCCTGTTGAAAAGTTTCGAAGTGTGAACTTTTAAAATAGCTTTTTATTCCTGAAAAATCACTACAATACCTAAAAAGTTTTTGCTAAACTGTTTTCAGGTTAGACCCCAGGACTGAACCTAGGAGCCAGTCCTGGAATTACCAAAGTAATCTACAAAGTAATCAACTGTGTTTATATTAGTAAATCCATTGAGCACAATGCTAAATTGTGTGTAGAATTGTGTTGCCTACTGCAACCCCTGTACCTATTGTCTTTACAAAGTTTATTGCCTTTCTGCAAAGTACTCCTCTGAGACCTCTCATATTGAGAGCAGTATATTTTTTGATACCTGTTGGTTCTAGAAATAAAACTATGGGCCAAATGTATCAAAGGTTTTTGCCCATTCTGTGCCTATGGGGAAATGTGTTGATACATATGGCCGTAAATCTTTTGATATCAAAACAATTGGCCTGGAGTTCAGTCTTTGAGTGTGTGAAACCTTTTGCTGACTGAGTGTGTATAACAAATGATTTACACTGTCCTGTGGTACTGCCTTACTGCTCGACCAAGCTACCACTTTTGAGAGTAAGGACACACCTGGCTTTAACCTCTGTTAGACCTCTGGGGTTTGTGAACTCTATACACACTACCTTATTCTGGTCCAGTATATATAGAGCCACTTTCTCACATTGGTGGATCAGCGTTGGGATACAAACTTGCATTTGCTGGACTACTTGGTTACCATCTGATCACACGACAGAACTCAAATTGCCTTTAGAATTCTGAGATTGGGTTTACCAAAATACTAAAAGTCTGATAGGGCCTTGATTGAGTCCCATTAGAATTCCAGAAAAATAAAAAGTCACTATAGTTAGGGAAGAGGGTTAGAACTGTCAGTTTAAAATGTCTCAACAGAACCCAGCTGTTACTGAAGAGAACATGGGCCTGGTTGAGGAGCTCGACCTCACACCTTACTTGCACTTGAATTTCAAGGAATTGAGGTCCCTATGTAAACTTAAAAATATAGTCATGGGCCTGCATACAACCAAACAAGGGCTCCAGGAGCTCCTGGCTGAGTATGCAAAAGGCCACCCCTCTGAACAGGGTGATGTCAGTTCGGAGGAGGAGGAGGAGGAGGAGGAGGAGGAGGAGGAGGAGGAGGATAATACCAATCCATCCCCCATCTCTAGAGAAGTAAGGGTCTCTAAACCCTTAACTCAAGAGTAAGTTTCTGGGAGCCTGGGTACCACACAGGTGGACTAGGCCCAGAAGACACATCTGAGAGAGCTCCAATGAAGATTACAACTTTTTAGCAAAGTTGGCCAAGAGATTAGACCTAGAGTCCAGACTCCGGGCTCTAGAGAAAGAAAGGAAAGAGATGGGCTTAGCCCCCATCTCAGGTGGCAGCAATACCAATAATAAGGATAAAGAGCAATCTTATGATCCTAAAATTCCCAGAGGGATTGTCCCTAAGTTTGAGGAAGGTGATGATATCACCAAATGGTTCAAAGGTTTTGAGAGGGCTTGTGATATCAGAAGCCTAAAGACACCGCTCTGGGGGGGGGCACTCCTGTGGGAACTGTTCTCTGGTTACTGCAGAGACAGGCTTCTGACCCTCTCTGGGCCAGATGCAGGGTCTTGTGACCTCATGAAGAAAACTCTGATTGAGGGATTTGGGCTCACTACTGAGGAGTACAGAATTAGGTTCAGGGGGGCTCACAAAACCCAGCCCAATCCTCGATAGATTTTGTAGACTACTCAGTAAAGACACTGGATGGTTGCTTAACTGGACACAATGTGCATGATTTTACTGGACTTTATAATTTGTTTATGAAGGAACACATTTAGAGTAACTGCAAAAATGAAAAGTTGCATCAGTATTTGGTAGACCTAGGTCTAAATTCTCCCCAAGAATTGGGAAAAAAGGCAGACCATTGGGTCAAGACTAGGGTGACCAGGACAGCCACTGGGGGTGATCAAAAGAAGGTGGTTACAAAACCTCTCCAGGGGAAAGGTGGTGAGAATCCCCAAGATAAAAAGTCAAAGTCTTCCAAAGGGCCCCAAAAACCTGTCCAGGTGGGTGGGTCCCAAACTACTCCCCATATGCCTCAGCCCTATAGGGGGAAAAAACTTTGATCCTAACGAGGCCTACTGTAACTACTGTAAAAAGTTGGGACATTGCACTGTAGACAAAAACTGCCCCTACAATAAAGCCCCCAAGGCATCCAATACAGCTACTCTAGGGACAGTAAATCTATAGATGGGATCAGAGGAGTGCCCAGAGCAAATCTGGGAATACACTCAAGCTAGTTTAGATTCCTTGGGGATAATGGAGGTTGCCAATGTAGCTGATTGGCCACCCTACTGTAACAAGTATCTGCAATACCCCTCCATTAATGGAACTAGAGTAGAAACCCTGAGGGATACAGGTGCCTGCATCACTATGGTAAAGGAAAAGCTGGTTTCCCCAGAGCAATACTTGGTTGGGAAAACTTACCCAGTCACCAATGCTGACAGCATTACCACCCAATGCCCTCTGGCTATGGTGACATTAGGGTGGGGGAGATTACTGGCCTGAAACTGGTAGTGGTCTCTCCACAATTGCCAGATGACTGTCTGCTTGGAAATGACCTCAGCCTGGGCTGAAGTTGAGCAAGTAACCCATGCAGCCATGCTGGGTATCCCTAGACTGGTGTGTGTGCAAACCAAAGCACAGAGCAAAAAGAAGAGTGAACAAGTAGGTTTGGAGCCTGAAAGTAAGGCCCAACCAACCAAGAGAAAAAGCAAGAAGACTGGGGAACCAGCTTCTACACAGCAAGCCTCTCAGGACCCCTCTCTCAGGGAGAGGACTTGACAACCCTAGAGGAACTGAGCCCATGGAGCTTGAGCCTTACCAGGCTGGACTCCCATGCCCAGGGGGACCCACTAGGGAAGAGCTGTGCCAGGGTCAGCAAGACTGCCCCACTCTTGAAAGTCTGAGGCAGCAAGCTGCGGCAGAAGCAAAGGGAGATTGCAGTGGTACCCACAGAGCTTATTGAAAGGAGGGATTACTGTATGCTAAGGCAAGAAACCCCAATCCTGGAGTTACCAGGAGGGTGGTAGTGCCACAGACGTACAGGGAGTTCCTCCTAACTTTAGCTCATGACATCCCCCTAGTTGGACACACCTGGGGCAAACCAAAACTTAGGAAAGGCTAGTTAGCCACTTCTACTGGCCCCAGATGAACCAAAAGGTGAAGGAGTTTGTGAGCTCCTGTGTTACCTGTCAGGCCAGTGGCAAGACATGTGGCAAACCAAAAGCCCCCCTGATACCACTGCCAGTGGTGGGGGTACCCTTTGAAAGGGTATGTGTGGACAATGTGGGTCCACTTGAGCCTCCCACAGCCTCAGGGAACAAATTCACTCTGATAGTAGTGGATCATGCTACTAGGTACCCTGAAGCAATTCTCTTAAGGGTTACTACAGCTCCTCCTGTAGCCAATGCCCTCCTGGGTGTCTTCACCAGGGTAGGGTTTCCTAAGGAGGTGGTTTCAGACAGAGGTACCAACTTCATGTCTGCTTACCTGAAACACATGTGGAAGGAGTGTGGGGTGCAGTACAAGTTCACTACCCCATACCACCCACAAACCAATGGTCTTGTGGAAAGGTTCAACAAGACATTGAAAGGTATGATCATGGGACTCCCCAAAAAACTCAAAAGGAGATGGCATGTCCTGTTGCCATGCCTGCTTTTCGCTTATAGGGAAGTGCCACCGAAGGCAGTGGGGGTTTCACCCTTTGAACTTTTGTTTGGTCATCCTGTAAGGGGACCACTTTGTCTGGTGAAAAAGGGTTGGGAGAGGCCTCTCCAAGAACCCAAGCAAGACATTGTGGACTATGTGCTTGGCCTAAGGTCCAGAATGGCGGAGTACATGGACAAGGCATCCAAGAATCTTGAGGCCAGCCAGGAGCTGCAGAAGCACTGGTATGACCTCAAAGCTGCCATGGTTGAATTTCAACCTGGACAACAGGTGTGGGTTTTGGAGCCAGTGGCCCAAAGGGCTCTCCAAAACCGATGGAGTGGCCCCTACTCTATCCTGGAGAAAAAGAGTGCGGTCACTTACTTAGTGGACCTTGGTTCCAGCAGGACACCCAAACGGGTTTTCCAATGTGAACCACCTGAAACTCTACAATGACAGGGCTGACCTCACCATGCTGATGGTGACTGATTAACAGGAAGCAGAGAGTGAACCTCTCCCTGATCTACTCTACTCCAGCCCAAAAGATGGGTCAGTGGATGGAGTGGTCTTTTCAGACACCCTCTCTCCCCAACAGCAGACTGACTGCAAGCAAGTCTTGCAACAGTTTGCTAGCATCTTTTCTTTGATCCCTGGTCTGACCAGCTGGTGTACCCATGATGTGGACACTGGTGACAGTAACCCTGTAAAAAACAAAATCTATCGACAATCAGACTAAGTCAAGGAAAGCATCAAAGCTGAAGTCAGCAAGATGCTGGAGCTAGGGGTAATTGAACCCTCACAAAGCCCCTGGGCTAGCCCAGTGGTTCTGGTCCCCAAACCTCATCAACAGGTTGGATAGAGAGAGATGAGGTTCTGTGTGGACTTTAGAGGGCTCAACTCTGTCACCAAGACAGATGCTCACCTCAATCCAAGAGCAGATGAGTAAATAGACAAGCTAGGGGCAGCCAAATTCCTCAGCACCTTTGACTTAACTGCAGGATACTGGCAGATTGGCATGGCCCCAGGAGCCAAAGAAAAGACAGCATTCTCCACCCCTGATGGGCACTATCAGTTCACTGTAATGCCTTTTGGGTTAAAAAATGCCCCTGCCACCTTCCAGAGGTAGGTGAACCAAGTCCTGACTGTATTGAGTCCTTTAGTGCAGCTTATCTTGATATTGCGGTCTTTAGCTCCACCTGGCAGGATCACTTGATCCACCTTGGGAAGGTTCTACAAGCCCTGCAATCTGCAGGACTGACTATCAAGGCATCCAAATGCCAGATAGAGAAGGGCACTGTGGTGTACTTGGGCCACCTTGTTGGTGGAGGCCAGGTCCAACCCTTACAGCCCAAGATCCATAGCATCATGGACTGCCCAGCTCCAACCACCCAGACCCAGGTCAGGGCATTCCTTGGCTTGACTGGATACTACAGGGAGTTTGTGAAGGGATATGGGTCCATTGTGGCTCCCCTCACAGAACTCACATCCAATAAAATGCCCAAGAAAGTAAACTGGGCTGTTAGCTGCCAAAAGGCTTTTGACACCCTGAAAGAAGCAATGTGCTCAGCACCCATTCTAAAAGCACCAGACTACTCCAAGCAGTTCACAGTGCAGACTGATGCCTCAGAGCTGGGGATAGGAGCAGTCCTCTCCCAGATCTATGAGGAAGGCCAAGACCAACCTGTTGCTTATATAAGCAGGAGGCTACTCCCCAGAGAGCAGCGTTGGAGTGCCATTGAGAGGGAGGCCTTTGCCGTGGTTTGGTCCCTGAAGAAGTTAAGGCCCTACTTGTTTGGAACTCACTTCCTGGTTCAAACTGACCACAGACCTCTCAGATGGCTAATGCAGATGAAAGGGGAAAATCCAAAACTATTGAGATGGTCCATCTCCCAACAGGGTATGGACTTTGTAGTGGAACACCGACCAGGGACTGCTCATGCCAATGCAGATGGACTTTCCAGGTTTTTCCACTTAGACAATGAAGACTTCCCTAGGGCAAGGTTAGTCTCATCACCTTTCGTTGGGGGGGGGGGGGGGGGGGGGGGGGGGTTGTGTGAGAAAGTGCCATCTTTATTTCCTTGATATGCCCCCACTTTTTTCTGAACTGCTGATGTGCTTTGACTGAGTGTGCCCTGGGTTCCTGCCAACCAGGTACCCAGGGCCTGTGTTTTCTCTAAAACTGTGGTGAAACTAAAACCCAACTGGCATCTCTGGCCACCTAGCAGCCCCTAGCAAATGGTACCCTAGGCACCCAGGGCATGGTGACCGAGAAGACCCCTGAGGGCTGCAGCACTTATTGTGCCACCCTCAGGGGCCCTGTACTCTGACACCCACACACTGCCTTTGCAGGCTGAGTGTCTAAGCAACAGAAATAAACAGAGTCGACATGGCACACACCCCTGTGTGCCATGCCCACAGAACCCACTGCCCTGGCATACTTCAGTCACCCCTCTAGCTGGGTGCCCTATGCCAGAGGTGTGGGCACAGGTGCATGAGCCCTGTGCCCCTACAGTACCCAGGGCCATTCCTGGGCATTGTAAGTGCATTGATGCCATTCAGAGTATATGGTGCTGGGAGGTTGTAATTACGAACTCCACATCACCATAATGGCTACACTGAAGACTGACAAGTTTGGTACCAAACTTCTCAGCACATTAAACCCGCACTGATGCCAGTGTGGAATTTAATGTAAAATGCACCAGAGGGCATCTTCGAGATGCCCCCTGAAAACCTAACCTACAATCCACGTCTGGGCTGAGTGGCTGCAGAGGCTGCCACACAGCAGACCGGTTGCTGGACCCCAGGTTGGAGAGCCCCCCCCCCAGTCCTGCAACAATGCACATCCTGGGAGAGGTGCTAGGTCTCCTCCCCCAGGATGGGCAGGGGGAAGCTTCAAAGGCATGCCGCCTCTGTGAGCTTCTCCAGACCATTTGCTGTACTCAGCAACTGGCCCCCACCGGTTCGGACCCCCACTCTGGCGGGAAGACTGGCGGGAAAAACTACGTCAGGAAGGGGGGTGTGCCAGCCTATGCCAACGCCACCCCTCAGGTGGGGGAGACTAGGTGAAGCACGACCCCAGGCTCCGGCCATCTTGAAGATGGGGAGCCCTGCCCAATCCCAGCTAGACTCCTTCCCCCCTTCCACAGGAGAAGAGCAGGCTAGGGGGTGTACCTATTGGTCCCTGCCTTTGCCCTACCTGCAACGCCCCTAAATTCAGTATTTAGGGGCTCCCTGAACCTTCCTTCCTCAGATCCCGATAAGAAAAGAAGAAAGAAGAGGAAGAAGGTCCGCCGTTCAGCTGCTAACAGGACGACAACAACTGACTTGTTCCCAGCCCTACCGACCGGTCGATCCTGGAACCGGCCTAATCCCGGCGACTCCTGGGGACAGCAACCTTGGAACACCCAGAGGACCTGCCTGCCTTGACCCTCTTAAAGCCTGGGACACCCATCAGCAGAGGCTCTGCTACAACAACACCCCTGGTGCCAGCCAGGAAGCTCCAGACCAACCCACTCTGCACCCGCTGAGCCCAGCCCTTGCCAGAGTGATCCAGGACCAAGAGGATGTCCCCCGGCGACTGGGACCAGAGACCCTCCTCGACGACCCAGACGACGTCTGCAGCCTCAGGACAGAGGACCCCTCCGACTGCAACCAGCAGGGGGTAAGATTTCCCGACCTCAAAAGACACCCCTGCACCCAGCGCCCCACGGCCCCCTGTGCCCAACTCCTGGGTGCCTACCTATCCTCCAAAACCCCAACTTACCCCTCGAAGTGTTGGTCGCTTCAGAAGATACTTAGTCCCAGAGCCTGCAGTCTTTGTTCCCTTTTCAAATTCCTCATTGAAGAACATTGAGCGCCCAACGGCTCAAAAGCACCCTGCATCCAGCCGCCTGAGTGCCCCTGGCAGCGCAACCAGGGCCCTATCCTACTTCCCCATTTGCCCTGAGCATGTGACCAGGAGCCCAGCTCCCACAGCCGCGTGGCCTGCTAGCCAGCAGCCACCAACCGGAGGCCCCCTTTCCCTCATTGGAGAACATTGGGTCAAAGTACCTCTGCACCTGGCCGCCCCTGTGGGTGAACCAACTGTGCCTACCTGATCCTGGGGGACCCCCGAGTCTATGCCCAGAACACTAACTTCCCCAGCCGAGTACTCACCTGGCAACCGATAACTCACTTACCTGCCATTGGATAACCTGGACTGATTTGACTCGAAAAATCTTCTAAGTGCCTACTTTTGAAAACTTAAAATATTCACATAAATTCAACCGAATTCCGTAGTACTCACCTGTGATCGTGAGAGAAGCCAGTACTGCATCTTGTCGCCCAGTACTGAACAGCAAAAGTAATCCTAGTCTGGTTTACTAGTAACTTGAATTTTCTCCATAGGAATTCATTGTGTGCTTTTCTGTGAAATGTTTTCCGTCTACTTTGGAAAACTTGAAATATTCTTTAAAAATCATACCAAATACTGAAACGTAATTACTTACACCTGTTTTAAGTTGAGACCCCAGTGCTGGACCTAGGAGCCCAGTACTGGATTACAAACGTAACAAAATCGTACTTTACCTGTAACCTGAATTTTCTCCCATTGGATAACATTGCCAGATTTCTGTTGAAAAGTTTCTAAGTGTGAACTTTTAAAATAGCTTTATATTCCTGAAACATCACTGCAATAACAAGCATTTTTACTTAATTGTTTTCAGCTTAGACCCCAGGACTGAATCTAGGATCCAGTCCTGGAACTACCAAAGTAAGCTACAAAGTAATCAACTGTGTTTACATAGAAAAACCCATTGAGCTCAATGCTAAATTGTGTGTAGAATTGTGTTGCCCACTGCAGCCCCTGTACCTATGGTGTTTACAAAGTTTATTGCCTTTCTGCAAAGTACTCATCTGAGACCTCTCATATTGAGAACAGTATATTTTGATACCTGTTGGTTCTAAAAATAAAACTATATCTTTGATATGAAAACAATTGGCCTCTGGTACTGCCTTACTGCTCGACCAAGCTACCACTTTAGAGAGTAAGATCACACCTGGCTTTAACCTCTGTTATTACTGGGATTTGTGGACTCTATACACACTGTATCTTATTCTGGTCCGGTATATATAGAACCACTTTCTCACAGGGCGATGTTCTGTCCTACTTGAAAATGAGTGGACATTTTTGGCAGACCGGAGGCATACGGAGAACTCGTTTGTATAGGTAAAAAGGTGGTACAAGGAGGGTGCGCATAGAGCACTTAGTTCACAGACCCTCCTGTAGATTTTCTGGCCACTAAAAAGGCAGTTTTGATGGTCAGTAACTTAAGAGGGCAATTTTGTCGTGGCTCAAATGGTCGAGGTCTCACTAAAGCATAAATAAAAAGCTTAGGTGGGAACGTGTTGCAGGCCTTTAAAAAACGTAGCCACAACAGGTGGATTAAAAAGGTAGGTCTGGCAACCGCAAAAAACGCAGAGATGGCATACAGGCAATCCTTAAATGTGCCCACAGCAGAGCCCTGATGGGCCAAAAACAGTGCAAACAAAAGTAAGGAGTGTAATTAGAGGGTCGAAATGATAGGAAGCACACCATAATACACATTTTTCCCAATGGCAGGCATATACCATCTTGGTGGAGGGATGCCTGGCTGCCAGAACATCAAAGACTTCAGGAGGAAGGTCGAAAGCGGTCAACTGTTGCTGCTCAATCTCCACACATGGAGAAGGAGGGTGTGCAGGTTCAGAACCCTGCCCTATTGCTGCAACAGAGGATCCTCCCTGAGAGGCAGCCTAACTGGAGGACCAATGGTCATGCTCAACAGGTCAGGATACCAGACACTCCAAGCCAAATTCAGAGCCACAAGAATGCCTTGGGCCCGGTCATTTCTGATAATCTTGACAATTCTGGGCAATGGTGGTATTGGTAAAAAGGGGTTCAGGAGGCCCAAGCTCCACATGAGAAGTAAAACGCATCTGAGCGAGAATCGCCTGGAAACTTCAGCACACAGCGCTGACAGTGCCGGTTCGACATAGGCACACCGGCAACCAATATTCTCCCCACTCCTGAAAGAGACCTTGCAGCACCTCTAGGTGGGGACGCCATTCGGCTATCTTCAGCCGAGTTTGCCTGCCCTGGTGTTCAGAGAGTCAGCTAGGTGTTGAACTATCAAGGAAATGCCCTGTTCCAGCTCTTAAAGCCAAGGGGTTCGCCTGAAGCTCCAGCAGGTTTATGTGAAGCTCGGAATCTGGTGGAGACCAGAGTCCTCCGATCTCCACCTCCCCCAGATGGCCACCTCAGCCCAGGAGGGACGTATCTGTCACTAGAGTCAACTGGCTGGGGAGGGAGAGAGGTCTGCCACTTGACAAATCGTGTTTTGTAAGCCACCACTACAGGTCTTTTGCAGTTCTCTCCACCATCTGGACCAAGTTGAAAAGATTTCCCTGATGCTGTGCCCACTGGGACTTCAGGTCCCACTGCAGCCCGCATACACCAGCAGGTATGTGTCACCAACAGGCATCAGGAGGCCATGAGGCCCAAAAGCCTCAGTCAATTTTTACTGAAATTCTGGATAGAGGCTGAAACAGTGTCATAACCTGAAAATCCTGGACTCGCAGCTCGAAGACAGACGCTCCCTTTCATTGTTGCTGTTCTAGACACAGTGCTGTTTTGTGACTGAGCAGGAGTTCAGTGTCACTTCAACGTTTTGAAAATGAACCCCAGCGAGTGCAGGAGGTTTGCTGTAGTCAGAAGGTGGGTGAAGACTGCTTGGGGTGAACCTGCCTTCAACAACCAGTTGTGGAGGTAAGGGAAAACTGCAATCCATGACCTCATCAGGCGAGCAGTGACCATTGTCATCACCTTGATGAACAGCGGAGGAGAGCTAGTAAGGCTGAAGGGGAGCACATTAAAATGAAAGGGCTCGTGGCTCACTGTGAACTACAGATTGCTTCGGGGGGGGGGTGGGAGATATGGAAATAAGTGTCCTGAAAGTCTAATGCTACCATCCAGTCTACTGGATGCAGGGCAAACAAAATGCAAGAGAGCATTTTTGAGTTACTCCTTCAAGAGGAGATGGAGATGGCACAGACCTAGGATAGGATGAAGTCCTCCGTCCCTCTTTCGCACCTGAAAGCAGTGGAAAAAAGCGACTTCCATCTGATGCAGGCACCCTCTCTATGTTTCTCTTGGCCAAGAAAGCCGGCGCTTTTGAAGGAACTACCTGTAGTACCCAATGGTCTGAGGTTACTGATCGCCAGTAGGAAAGGTGATGGCTTATCCTGCCACTCACTGGGTATTCAAGATGGTCTGAGGACAAGCTAAAGAGAAGGGTTGAAGTACTGATCGGACGCTGGCTGCCTGTCCCACATGGCATGCAAGACCTGTTCCCTCAGCCACTAAAAACCTGGGAAGTCTGTTGGCCGTGGTTCCTAGGACAGTATGGGAGCAGTTGGAGACCCCTTCTGTAGCCACAAAAGGGACAGAATGTGGCTTGGGGATGACCAAGGGTCAGGCGAGCCCAAGGACCTGGCTGATGTTTTGCTGTTCATGAAGCACTCCAGCGATGAATCAGCCATGATTCCAAATGAGTGAGAGCCATCAAAGAACGTGACTAAGAAGGAAGCCTAGACATCCCATGAAAAACTAGACGTTCGCAGCCAGGCATGGCACCGCAAGGCCACTGACTATGAAATCACTCTACCTAGCGAGTCAGTAATGTCAAGTCCACATCTGATGGAGAACTTTGGTGCATCTCTCCCATTGGCAACAGCCTGAGAAAGTATAGCCTGGCCTTTCCAGGACCATAGGAAGAACTTGAGCAACCAAATCAAAATGCAAGGGAAACAAAGGCTCAATAGACACGCATTGTTCCTCGACCAAAGTGACAGGCCGGTGGAAGAGAACATCCTCTTAAAAAAGGTGTCAGCCCTACCTCTTGGATCTTTTGAAGAATGGTGACCTCTTTCTGGTCGGCTGCTGCATCGATACAACATGGAGAGCAGCAGAATGGTAAAGCTCCTCTACTCCAAGGGAGATTGCTGGTAATTTGCAAAGTGCTGGTATTCTACTGGGGTTCTTGAGAAGACGTTCAGCTGCAGAAAGAGTCGGTTTCTTAACTGTTGAGGCTGGTGCAGGCAAGCAGGTATTGGTGTTATAAAGTCCACAGCAAGTCTTCAGTTCTCGTGTCTTTGTCCTCTTTCTGGGCCCATCGAATCAGATTTCCTGGCACCAGGGGTGTCCCCTAAATAATCAATTTAGGGGCATTAAGTGGAATTGCAGGTGGTAGCCTTTAGGGAGACTTCACCCCCTATAAAACCACTTCCTCTGCGAAGTGGCATAATCCTGACCCAGCGAACCTAATTCCATCAAAATCGAAGATGGTGGAACTCAAGTTTTCGTGTTCACAGGAGGTATCCCACCTCGGTGGTGTAACTGGCCAGATAGTGAACAAGCATTTTGACTAGCTAATTTTTCAGCCGGTCCGGGTGCCAAATTGGCACTGGGCAGGGCATTTCCCTTGTCTGTGGGAAGCCTGGATCTCATAACAGACTGCAGAGGCCTTTGAAGCCTCCTGCCTTGGTATGCTGATTATTAGCCCTCTTGCATGGAGAAGGGGGACTACAACTCCGGCCGGAGAAAGCATTGTTTCTGCCCCCAGAGAGAGAGAGGTATCTCACCTGCAGGGGGGTCAGAAACCGGTCTGTGGTGGCCGACAGGTTTACACCAGCCAGTACACAAGAGGTTTGTAGGTTTTCAGGAGGTACCCCTATGTTACCCTATGGGTGCATGTATTTATAAATCCATCACTGGATCAGTGTGGGTTTATTAATACAAGATGTTTGATAGCAAACATCTCTAGTCTTAGTGAAGCCATCAGTTGGGGATCTCAATCACCACTGCCAATAACACTCAAGATGGCTTTCCTGTTCATTGGCAATGTCCATGTTGATTCCTGGACATCACAGGGTCATATCTGCTAATGCAGATATTTCCTCACATGTAATATAATGCATATAAAGGGATACAAGGCCTGCTGTAGGGTTAACTTACATATACTGCAGCTATGGCACACAGGAGTGCCATTTTCGGACTTCACTTTTATATGCACCATGTAACGCAGTTTGCATTGGCTGTTTGCATTCATGTGGTGAGGGGTCCCTTAGGGTGGCACAATGCATGCTGCAGCCCTTAGGGACCCTCTTTAGCATCCATGCTCCAGGTATCCGGGGTACCATTTACTAAGGACATGCAGGGGTGCAAAACTTATTGTCAATTGTAGGACCAACTGTAAAGTTTTAGGGAAAGATTTGGCACTGGGAGCATAGATAGCAGGAACCTAGTGCATTTTTCAAAATTGCACCATTTACCAGGAAAAAAGTGGGGGGGTGACCATGTCAAAAAGGGGCACAACACAGGATATATTCTTCAGTTACTCTACCATACATACACTCAAATAAGAATTAATTTACTTTATTTTTTTTAAACTAGAAATTTACAGAAAAAAAACAAAGGTTAAAGTAACATTATAGTCGGGTGAATTTCTCAGTGACTGCATTAACGATTTGAAAACTAACAAAAATGCCCTCGTTTAGCAGCTATATTTAGCAGCACAGACTAACTTTCACCCCTGCAATGCACTGCTTATGACCTCACATATCACTAATGAAGTTCTATTACCTAATTGATGACAAAACTCCACATTCCCACATTGCTCTATAAATTATTGACATTAGAGGCCTGACAGTAAGTATAAGCTAGCTCAGGAGAATATCGGCCATCATTACTGCCATCACAGATACTACTCACTTAGGTGTAGAAAGCATGCATTATGTACAACACTGACCCTATAGCACACACTTTAAAGTTTGTGTACTGAACATTATCAAGCACGGATATATAGGAAAACCTCATTATGTATGGTGTTCAATATGTATACAATTGTTCAGAGAAAGCAAAGTTCCTAACAAGCATTTGCAATTTGATAGGTCTCGCATTTACACAAGACCTATTGCATTGCAAATGGTTGGGCATCACAGACAATGGGCGGGAAGGGGGAGAGAAGGCAAAGACAATGGGAGGGAGGTCGGGCGATGGAAGAAGGCATCCAAAGCATGCCGTGCCTGCAGTAGGAGAACCTCATTAAAGAAAATAGTACTCAAAGTTTTAATAACTCTTACCATGTAACAACCGAAGTAAAGGGGCCAGTCGCCATGGGAGGTGACAAATCAAGAGGAAGCGCTACTAAGGAGGGACTAACAAGGCTATTTACCAATCAGACTCCAGTATTTAGGACAGACCATGACAGGCCTATGGCAAATAAAGGCGAGTGTGGGCGGGGCTTCTATTTGTTACTCCACCACTAGTTTCTAGGCTCCACCTAAAAATAGTGACTGTCCGTTCCAAACCAAATGACCTACTACATACATCTATTATCTATACCAAACACTTGAAACTCACCCAACCTACATTGAGGAATGAAGGTGATATCAGAAGAGTACAGGGCACTGTAAACAGTGCCTGTGCTATTGAGAGAGTGTAATGTATACAACACTGTTTGCAAACAAACTTTCATACGAAGCACCACAGTATTAAAGAGTATCTACTAATAAGTGTACACTATGTACAACATTTGTCAAAAAAAACTACTTGCCAAAAATAAGATTTGAAGGTGCTATACACCCTACTACCTGGACCCTTAATGCTGTTGCAAAAACTTTACAGATAGCCCATCTTCAAATAAAACAAGCACATGTATATAGGTTAGTACTTGGTGAACACTGTCTTAAGTTATGTATAAATTGCATGCTAACACAACTCCATCCAATAATTCAAGCCAGCTTACAAAAGTTACTATCTACTACATTGAATCTTACTCTTACTGAAAATGTTTCTTGCAGAATCAAAACACTTGTGTGGAATAGAATGAACACAAGTCAACTGTCAAGCATATTTACTCTTTCATACAAAGATTTAGAACGTGTTCAATATCTCTACACAGCTATGGTGCATTAGGAGCACATGCGTTTTGTAAACACTTAAACCCATTAGCTGGACTTAAACTGTACAACATTAGGTAGAAAACTAATATAGCAGTTACTTGGCACTACGGAAACTATAAAAAACAAAAAAAACACATTTGATTATGTCAGTGATGTCATAGACCATGCTATGACTGAGGTTTTATTTGAGGTTATAAGCAGTGTATGGTGAGGGTGCAAATTATAGTTGGTGCTGCTAACTAACTGCTGAATGTGTTTATTCAAAACGTTAATGTCACCGAGAGCTTCAACTCACTATAACGTTACTTTAACTTTTGTTTTTTTACACACAAAAAGCTGATATTCCAAGGTGAGTAAACAAGTTAAGTTCACAGGATTATTAAGACTATATTGCTCTAAAACACTTCCCATCTCAGTCCATGATCCACATTCAATTATTACCACGATTAGATATTCAATAGGCCACATACTAAATACACAACTTGACATTAACGAAAAGTTTACTTATAATAAGTAATTATACACCTTTAACTAAAGTTTGGAATGCATTGCAGAAGAGAAATACATGCAGAAAGCCAACCTATCCTGCTTAGCATTGCATCAAGTAGACGATCTAGACATGCCACTGTCGGGCAGAAATTAAGAGATAGATCAACAGGCATGAGGCAAAGCACTGTCTCAGATGGTCGGTCTCAAGAGTTCTAAAGAGCCTACCAACATGTGCTGAAAATTAGCTACCTCAAGAAAATGAATATGCTACTTACCAGTATGCATCTGTTCTTGGCATGTAGGGCTGCTAACATTCACATCTAGTGCATAGATCGCCGCCTAGTGTTGGGTCCGGATGATTGCACATTGTTGTCCTGGAAGAGTCTTCGAAGTATCACGAGATAGGTGGCTCCTCCCCTGGACTACAGTGCGCATGGGCATCGACTCCATCCCCAGATTGTTTTTAGCCATTGTGTCAGAGATGGAGTGAAATAGTGTAAATGATGTCCATGCTAATGATTGAATGCAATAATGCTCTGCAGCCGCTACGGGCGCCGGGGAGGAGGGCGGGCGATGTGAATGTTAGCAGCCCTACATGCCAAGAACAGATGCATACTGGTAAGTAGCATATTCAGTTCGAGGCATGTGGGCTGCTAAATTCACATCTAGTGCATAGAATACATAGCAGTCCCTCCATTAACGGCGGCCGCCCGTGCCAGCTGCAGAAGTTTGAAAAAGAGTTCTAAGAACAGCCTGTCCTACAGCTGCCTGCTGCTTGGAATGTACATCTACACAATAATGTTTAGTAAACGTATGTGGTGTAATCCATGTGGCTGCTCTACAAATATCTTCCAAAGGGATATTACCCAGGAAAGCCATGGAGGCCCCCAACTTCCGCGTTGAGTGGGCCCTGGGGGGAACCGTCAAAGTGCGCTTAGCCTTGTGGTAGCAAATCTGTATACACTTAACGATCCACCTGGCAATTCCAGCCTTGGAAATGGGGTTGCCTTTGTGCTGAGCTGAGAAGGCAACAAACAATTGTTGTGTTTTCCTAAAGTCTTTGGTCCTGTCAATGTAGTACATCAACGCTCGTTTGACATCAAGCGTGTGAAGCATTCTTTCAGCCACAGTCTGAGGGTTCTGAAAGAATGTGGGCAGTTCAATGGTCTGATTGACATGAAACTGTGACACCACTTTAGGGAGAAACTTAGGATTAGTGCGCAGCACCACCCTATTAGGATGAACCTGAATGAATGGCTCTTGTATTGTGAGCGCCTGTAGCTCACTAACACGCCGTAGAGACGTGATGGCAATGAGAAAGGCGACTTTCCATGTCAGGAACTGAATCTCACAGGAATGTAGGGGCTCAAACGGCGGTCCCATCAATCTGGTGAGGACCACGTTGAGGTTCCACACAGGAGCCGGTGGGGACCTGGGGGGAATAACCCGCTTCAGCCCCTCAAGGAAAGCCTTAATGGCAGGCACCCTGAAAACAGAGAGGTGCTGCCTGTTTTGGAGATAGGCCGCTATGGCGGATAAGTGTATCCGAATGGAAGCATACGCCAAATTGCATTTGTAAAGATGCAACAAATAGCAAATAATATCAGGAATGGATGCATCCAGCGGGTTGATATGATGTTCTGTACAGTAAACGACAAACCGCTTCCATTTAGCTGCATAGCAAGCTCTGGTAGTGGGCTTTCTTGCTTCTCGGATAATGTCCATGCATTCCGGGGGCAAACCAAGATAGCCAAACTCTAGGACTTCAGGAGCCAGATCGCCAGGTTGAGCTGTTGCGGATCTGGATGCTGAATGTCGCCATGGTTCTGCGTCAAGAGCCTGGGCGTGAGGCGCAGTCTTCGATGCGGTACCACGGAGTGCTCCAGAAACGTGGTGTACCACGGCTGGCGCGCCCACGTTGGAGCAACCAGGACGAGCGTCATCGAGTGCTGCTTCAGCTTTCTCGCCACCAGCGGTATGAGAGGGGCTGGGGGAAAAGCGTACGCAAATCTGCCCGACCAGTTCATCCATATCGCAATGCCCTGCGACTGCGGGTGTGGGAACCTGGCGGCGAAGCTTTGGCATTTTGCGTTCTCCTTTGTCGCGAACAGGTCTATCTCTGGATGACCCCACTCTCCGAAATACGGGTGGAGTACTGATGGATGTAACTCCCACTCGTGCAGTTGGTGGCTGTGCCTGCTGAGCAGATCCGCCATCTGATTGTCCTTGCCCGGGAGGTGCTCCGCCATGAGGAAGATGTTCCTCTGAATGGCCCACTTCCACATGCTCTGAGCCAGATGAGACAGCTGCGGAGAGTGTGTTCCTCCCTGTTTCTGGATATAGTACATTGCAGTCATGTTGTCGGTCCGGATCAACACGACCTTGTTGCACAGATGCACCTTGAAGGACTTCAGTGCCATGAAGATTGCCATCAGTTCCAAGTAGTTGATGTGCATCCTCCTCTGTTGTGCCGACCACAGTCCCTGCACCGTGTAATGGAGCACATGCGCTCCCCACCCCTGCAGAGACGCGTCCGTCGTCCGGATAATGCAAATTCTACTTACCAGTATGCATCTGTTCTTGGCATGTAGGGCTGCTGACATTCATATCTGTGCATAGTCCGCCACCTAGTGTTGGGTCCGGATGATTGCGCATTGTTGTCCTGGAAGAGTCTTCGAAGTATCACGAGATAGGTGGCTCCTCCCCTGGACTACAGTGCGCATGGGCATCGCCTCCATCCCCAGATTGTTTTTAGCCATTGGCAGAGATGGAGTGAAGAAAGTGAGTGATGACCATGCTATGAGCATATGTGTGTATATGAATACATACTGCAGCTGCTACAGGCGCCGGGGAGGAGGGTGGGCGATATGAATGTCAGCAGCCCTACATGCCAAGAACAGATGCATACTGGTAAGTAGCATTTGCAGTTCGAGGCATGTGGGCTGCTGAATTCATATCTGTGCATAGAATACATAGCAGTCCCTCCATTAGCGGCGGCCGCCCGTGCCAGCTGCAGCAGTCTGAAAAAGCGTTTTTAGAACAGCCTGACCAACAGCTGCCTGTTGTTTGGAATGCACGTCTACGCAGTAGTGCTTAGTGAAAGTATGAGTGGTAGACCATGTGGCTGCTCTACAGATGTCTTCTAAGGGAATGTTACCTAAGAAAGCCATAGAGGCCCCCAACTTCCTAGTGGAGTGGGCCCTCGGTGGGATAGTGAGAGTGCGCTTAGCTTTAGCGTAACAGATCTGAATGCACTTTACTATCCATCTAGCGATTCCTGCTTTGGAGATTGCATTTCCCTTGTGTTGTGTGGCAAAAGCAACAAAAAGTTGCTTGGGTTTGCGGAAATCTTTTGTCCTGTCCACATAGTACATCAAGGCCCTCTTCACATCAAGGGTGTGGAGCATACGCTCCGCCAGCGTCTCTGGGTTTTGGAAAAACACCGGCAATTCAATTGTTTGGTTTATGTGAAACTGTGAGACCACTTTGGGTAAGAACTTAGGGTTAGTGCGGAGCACCACCCTGTTAGCATGTACCTGGAAGAAAGGTTCTTGGATGGTGAGCGCTTGCAGTTCGCTAACCCTCCGTAGCGATGTGATTGCTACTAAGAACGCAACCTTCCAAGTTAAAAACTGGAGCTCACAAGAGTGCAGTGGCTCAAAGGGAGGACCCATCAGCCTTGTAAGAACCACATTGAGGTTCCATTCTGGAGCTGGTGGAGTCCTTGGTGGAATGACCCTTTTGAGTCCTTCCAGAAAAGCCTTGATAGCAGGGACCTTAAAGAGTGACAGGTGCTGCCTATTCTGGAGGTATGCTGCCATAGCCGACAGGTGAATGCGGATGGAAGAGTAAGCTAGATTACTACGATACAGGTGAAAGAGGTAACATATGATGTTTTGAATGGAAGCGTCTAGCGGGTCAATGCTGTGGTCCACGCAGTAGACGACAAACCTCTTCCCTTTAGCCGCATAACAAGCTCTAGTGGTGGGCTTCCTTGCCTCCCGAATGATGTCCATGCAATCGGGAGGAAGATTGAGGTAGCCAAACTCTAGGACTTCAGGAGCCAGATCGCCAGGTTGAGCTGTTGCGGATCTGGGTGCTGAATGTCGCCATGGCTCTGCGTCAGAAGGCTGGGAGTGAGATGAAGCCTTTGATGCGGTACCACGGAGAGTTCCAGAAACGTGGTGTACCATGGTTGGCGAGCCCACGTTGGAGCAACCAGGATGAGCGTCATCGAGTGTTGCCTGAGCTTGCGTGCCACCAGCGGTATCAGAGGTGCTGGGGGAAAAGCGTACGCAAATCTGCCTGACCAGTTCATCCACATCGCATTGCCCTGTGATTGGGGGTGTGGGAATCTGGCGGCGAAGCTTTGGCATTTTGCGTTCTCCTTTGTGGCGAACAGGTCTATCTCTGGATGACCCCACCTTTGGAAGTACGGTTGGAGAACTGATGGATGTATCTCCCACTCGTGCATCTGATGGCTGTGCCTGCTGAGCAGATCCGCCATTTGATTGTCCTTGCCCGGGAGATGCTCTGCCATGAGGAAGATGTTCCTCTGAATGGCCCACTTCCACATGCTCGGAGCCAGATGAGACAGCTGTGGAGAGTGTGTACCTCCCTGCTTCTGGATGTAGTACATGGCCGTCATGTTGTCCGTCCGGATCAACACGACCTTGTTGCACAGATGTACTTTGAACGCCTTTAAGGCCATGAAGATTGCCATCAGTTCCAACACATTGATGTGCATCTTCCTTTGCTGAAGTGTCCATAGTCCCTGCACAGTGTAGTGGAGTACATGCGCTCCCCATCCCTGGAGAGAGGCGTCCGTCGTCAGGATGATCTGTGGGACAGGCTCTTGGAATGGTCGGCCCTTGCAAAGGTTTTGTGGATTCCACCAATGCAGAGAGTTGTACGCCCGACCGCTCACCAACACTAGGTCTGTCAGTTGCCCATGAGCCTGAGTCCACTGACGTGCCAGGCACTCCTGAAGCGGACGCATATGTAGTCTCGCGTGCGGGACAATGGAGATGCAGGAGGCCATCATGCCTATCAACTGCATGAACACCTTCGCTGGAAGCGAGTGTTGGGGTCTGAATCGTTGGATCAGCGCCTGGATACTGGCGATTCTCACTGAACTCGGCTGCGCAGTGGCTGCCAGAGTGTCGATTGTTGCGCCCAGATACAGTCGCACGTGGGCGGGCTGGAGATGGGACTTTGGGTAGTTCAGAGAGAATCCCAGATCGTGCAGGAGGTGAATGGTGCGTGACACGTGGTCTACGCACTGCTGTTCCGTCTTTGCCTGAATAAGCCAGTCGTCTAGGTATGGAAAGACATGGACGTGCTGGCGACGGAGATGCGCCGCCACAGTCGCTAGGCATTTTGTAAATACTCTCGGTGCCGTGGTGACCCCGAACGGCAGGACTCTGAACTGGTAATGCTGGTCTAAGATCGTGAATCTGAGATACTTTCTGTGGGAAGGATGCAGGGGAATATGAAAATAGGCATCCTTCAGATCCAGCGTTGCTAGGAAGTCCCCCTGTTGAAGCAGGGGAAGCACCTGCTGCAATGTGAGCATATGGAAGTGCTCCGAGTTGATGTACCAGTTCAGGGGCCTGAGGTCCAGGATCGGCCTGAGTGATCCGTCCTTTTTGGGGATCAGAAAATACAGGGAGTAAACCCCCGTTCCCCGTTCTTGCAATGGAACGAGCTCTATTGCCCCTTTTTGCAGCATGACCAGAACTTCTTGCTGCAACAAGGTCAAGTGCTCGTCGGACATAGCACGGCTTCTTGGCGGTATGTCCGGTGGAATGGACGTAAGTTCCAGACAGTACCCGTACTGGATAAGAGACCTCACCCACCTGTCCGTGGTGATGGACCTCCACGCCGGCAGGAACTGCTGGAGTCTCCCCCCGACAGGTGTCGTGTGATCGGGGGGAAGTGACAAGACGTCACTGCTTGTTGGTGGTGGTGGACCTGGATGCATTGTTTCCACGTCCCCTGCCTTTGATATTATTTCCTCTGTAGCCACCCCTGCCCTTGTTGTTGTTATACGAGGACTGGGTGTTACCCTTGTAGTATTGTGTGGACTGGGATGCCTGTCCCCTCGAGGTGCCTCTTGAATTGGAGCGGCGAAAGGAACCACCCCGAAACTGCTGACTTTGTAAAGCCCCCATAGACTTGGCAGTTTCGGTATCTTTTTTCATCTTTTCTAGGGAGGCATCCACCTCAGGGCCGAACAGATGGTCAGGATTCACTGTTTGACCCAATATTGTGGTTTGTATGTCGGGTTTGAACCCCGAAATTCGAAGCCAGGCATGGCGTCTAAGTAACACACTTGTATTGATAGCCCTGGAGGCGGTGTCTGCCACATCTAGGGCACATTTGATGGATGCATTTGTAATGAGTTTACCCTCCTGAATGAGCATCTCCCCCGCCTCCTTGTATTGGTCAGGCAAGTGTTGCAGGATGGCCTCTAATGTGTCATAATGGGCCCTATCATAACGTGCAAGCAGGGCTTGAGTGTTAGAGATCCTCCAGATGTTCGCTGCCTGTGCAGCAATGCGTTTGCCTGATGCCTCAAAGATCTTGGACTCTTTGTCTGGGGGAGGAGCGTCACCAGTAGTCTGCGAATTCGCCCTCTTTCGAGCGTTGGAAACCACCAGGGAGTCCAATGGCAAGTGTCCCTTAATATACGTGGGATCCGTGGGCGCCGCTTTATATTTCCTGTCGATGCGAGGATTGACCACCCGCGCCCGGGTGGGCTCCTTGAATACCTCCTGTGCATGCTTCAGCACCCCTTTAAGCATCGGTAGTGTCTTGACTTGTTTTTCGGCTACCGAGAAGGTGTCGACTAGGAAGTCCGCATCCACGGGGTCTGAGTGCAGTTCGACGTCATGGTTTGCTGCAGCTCTCTCTATTAATGCATTGAAGGCCGCCGAGTCCTCTGTCGGGGACGTCTTTGCGGCGAAAAGTTGAGTGTCCTGCCCCGACTGCGGGTCGTCTGCGTCGCCTCCTGCTGTCCAGGGCACATGCCCCTCTTCCGGATCCGAGTACGCAGAATAGGTGTACTCGGCCTCTTCCTCGTCCACATCAGGCACGGGGGAAAGGGCCGGCGAGTGTTCCAGGGCTTGTGGAGACAGAGGTTCCATCAGAGCCGAAGAGTCCGCAGAGTACCTCTTGTTCTTAAGTGGAATCCTAAAAGGTTCCAAGGCCGGCTCCGACGTAATCTTTCGTTTGAGGAGCGACAATTTTCCGGTGTTGGCGTCGATGAGCACCTCACGACGTTCCTCCACCGCAAGCGGCTGGAGCCGAAGCTTCGACACCACCAAGGCAGCTTTCGGTGTCAATACCTCCTGTGAGTGTCCGCCCTGTTTAGGCGCGAAGGCCTTCGGCGCCGACTTGGGTGGAAGGGTAAAACGAATGGGCGTTTGTTCCTTAGCAGGCTTCGGCGTGGGTCTAGGCACTACAGTGTCCTGGCTGGGAACCACAGTGGACTGTTGGATCCGCTTTAAGGATTCCCCCACCTTCCTTGTAAGGGATGCCGAGGGCTGAATCGGCTCGAGCGACTCTTCGTCTCCGAGAGTTCGATCGCCGGTAGGCCTCTTCTTCGGGGCCGACGCCCCATGGCTAGGCGCACCGTCGGCGTGACGCTTCTTCGAAGCCGTCTTCGGGTCCGCGACCCCTTTCGGCGCCGACCCAGAGGGCTTCGGGTCGGCCATTTTGGCGTGGCTCTTCTGGTCGGCCATTTTGGCGTGGCTCTTCAAGTCGGCCATTTTGGGTTTCGTGGAAGTTGACGCCTCCAGAACCTTCTTCACCAACGCCACTTTCGGTTTCGGTTTCGCATCCGAGGGTGCGAGACCAGTTGGCTTCACTTTCGGTTTCTTCTTAGAAATGTCCGTGATCGGGCCCGGAGGCGGGGACGTAGGACTCATAGTTAGATCTTGGGTAAGGCCCGAAGGCGATCCCTCGACCTGGGCCGTATGACGGGGAGTAACCCCGGAGTCTGGTTGGGGATGCTCTTCCTCCGAGCTATCTCCCATCGTGGCACAAGCCAGTTCGTCGTCCCCTACCTCGCCGGAGACTTCGTCGTAGGCCTCCTCATCCGCGTCGTAGGTCTCTTCCTCGGACGCGGGGCCAGAGTCCGACTCTTGTACGTCGTCTTCTCCCTCGACAGATTCCTGGAAGATGTCATCAGGTGGGGGTGCCGAAGCCGACAATTGAGCCTGGAGCCGATTGGCCCGGCGAATCTTTAAAGTCTTCTTACTTCTAAACTTCGAACACGCCATGCAGGTGTCTTCACGGTGATCCGGTGACAAGCATGTATTGCACACGGGGTGCACGTCGAGGTGCGAATATTTAGAGTGACACAGCGGACACTTCTTGAATGGAGTCCGCTCCATAGCAAAGGGTGTAGTGTAGGCCCGTCCGCGTTGAAAGCACGTGGAAGGGCAGTAAGAGATCGGAGCTGAGAGTCAGTAAGAAACCCGAACGCAACTATACCGACGCCCAGCCTAAAGACCTTTTGGTCTCGAGTAAAAAGTAGAACAACTATCGGTTCCGATAGAGGGAACCGAAACACATCCGAACCCAATGGCGGAAAAAAACAATCTGGGGATGGAGGCGATGCCCATGCGCACTGTAGTCCAGGGGAGGAGCCACCTATCTCGTGATACTTCGAAGACTCTTCCAGGACAACAATGTGCAATCATCCGGACCCAACACTAGGTGGCGGACTATGCACAGATATGAATTCAGCAGCCCACATGCCTCGAACTCTGTGGTACAGGCTCTTGGAATGGTCGGCCCTTGCAAAGGTTGTGTGGAGTCCACCAATGCAGAGAGTTGTATGCCCGACCGGTGACCAACACTAGGTCTTTCAACTGTCCTTGAGCCTGAGTCCACTGGTGCGCCAAGCACTCCTGGAGAGGACGCATGTGCAACCTCGCGTGCGGGACAATGAAGATGCAGGAGGCCATCATGCCTATCAACTGCAAAAACACTCTCGCCGGAAGCGAGTGTCGTGGTCTGAACCTCTGAATCAGTGACTGGATGCTGTTGATCCTCACTGGATTCGGCTGAGCTGTAGCAGTCTGAGTATTGATCGTCGCGCCCAAGTACTGCCGCACAAGGGCTGGCTGAAGGTGCGACTTTGGATAATTGAGCGAGAACCCCAGACTGTGAAGAAGGTGAATAGTGCTGGACATATCTGCGGCGCACTGCTGAGCCGACTTGGCCTGAACCAGCCAGTCGTCCAGATATGGGTAGACATGTATGTTCTGTCTCCTGAGATGCGCCGCCACGGTCGCCAGACACTTCGTGAACACCCTGGGGGCAGTGGTCACTCCGAAGGGCAGTACTTTGAACTGGTAATGCCTGTTTTGAATGGTGAACCTGAGGTATTTTTTGTGGGATGGATGGAGTGGTATGTGAAAGTAAGCGTCCTTGAGATCCAAGGTCGCGAGGAAGTCTCCCTGTTCTAACAGTGGAAGGACCTGCTGCAGTGTCAACATGTGGAAGTGTTCTGAAAGAATGTACATGTTGAGCGGGCGTAGGTCGAGGATGGGCCTGAGCGAACCGTCCTTCTTTGGTACCAAGAAGTACAGGGAATAGACCCCTGTGCCTTGTTCTTCTTCCGGCACGAGCTCTATAGCGCCTTTTTGCAGCATAACAAGAACCTCCTGCTGCAATAAGTGCAAGTGCTCTGCCGACATAGGACGGTGTCTTGGGGGAATATTGGGAGGAGGTGATGTGAGCTCCAGACAATAACCGAATTGGATAAGTTGCCGCACCCACCTGTCTGTGGTGATGGACTTCCAGACGGGCAGGAACTGCTGGAGTCTCCCCCCGACAGGTGTCAGATGGTCGGGGGGCAGTGACAGGGAGTCACTGTTTGTTAGCGGCAGAGGAACGGCCGCTGTTGTTGCCTCTGCCTCTGCCCTTGGAGTTGTTTCCTCTGTAACCACCTCTCTTTTGCGGTGAGTACGAGGATTGTGCACCACCCCTGGTAAATTGCGTCTGCTGTGCCAAGTGTCCTCTGGCAACACCCCGATTGCCTGAGCGACGAAAAGTGCTGCTCCGAAATGGCTGAGACTGAAGCGCACCCATGGATTTCGCCGTCTCAGTATCCTTCTTAATCTTCTCAAGAGTGGAGTCCACCTCTGGTCCAAACAGACTGTCCGGATTGACAGGCTGGTTAAGGATAGTTGTTTGTATGTCAGGCTTGAAACCAGAGATGCGGAGCCAGGCCTGGCGTCTCAGCATCACACTAGTGTTGATGGACCTTGCCGCGGTATCAGCAACGTCCAGTGCACACTTAATAGCAGCGTTGGAGATGAGCTTGCCCTCCTGGATGAGCATCTCCGCGCCCTCTTTGAACTCATCAGGGAGGTGTTGCAGAAGCTGCTCTAATGTGTCGTAGTGTGCCCTGTCGTATCTGGCCAACAGGGCCTGTGTGTTGGAGATGCGCCATATGTTGGCTGCCTGCGCTGCCACCCTTTTCCCCGATGCCTCTAACACTTTAGACTCTTTGTCTGGGGGAGGAGCTTCACCCGTCGTCTGAGAGTTCGCCCTCTTGCGAGCATTGGAGACCACCAAAGAGTCCAGAGGCAACTGGCCCCGAATGATAGCAGGGTCCCCAGGTGCCCGCCTGTACTTCTTCTCAATCCTAGGGTTCACCACTCGTGCCCTAGTAGTGTCCTTGAAAATGTCAGTGGCATGTTTCAGCATACCCTTAAGCATAGGGAGAATCTTGACAGACTTTTCGGCAGTAGAGAAAGTGTCGAACAGGAAGTCCACCTCTACTGGGTCTGCATGCATAGGTACACTGTGATTAGCAGCAGCCCTTTCAATCAGGGCATTGAACGCCGTTGAATCCTCTGTGGGAGAAGTCTTAGGCCCATAGGCTTGCGGGTCAGGGATATTCTGGTCGTCCCCCTGATCCCCAGATGGCCCCCAGGAGTCTCGAAGTTCATCAGGGTCATTGCCTTCAGGAAAGGTATACTGTTCCTCCTGCTCACCCTCTGCAACATCTGAACCAGTGGGTGAAGGCTCCGGGCTCGCGACTGGTTGGTAAAGAGGCACCACCAGTTGAGGAGACCCTGAGAGCGGCTTCTTCTTCTTTAATGGGATCACAAACGGCTCCAGAGGCTGAGAAGTGATCTTCCTCTTCTTGAGCGTCAACCTCCCCGTGTCGGCATCGATGTAATGCTCCGACTCGTCATCCGAGGGAGCCCGTCGACCCGATTTGCCACTCAGTTGAGTGTGCCCGCCTTCCATCGAGTCCGCGGGCACCGACCTGGGCGCGAAAGCCTTAGGCACCACCTTCGGAGGCAGGGTGAAGTGAATCGGCATCGAGGCCTGCTTCTTCGACACCACCGGAGTAGATTCAGAGGGGGCTCCCGGGGTCGACACCGACTCCCTACTACGAATCCGCTTGAGGGAGTCCTGCACCTGCTTCGTAAAGGAAGCGGACGGCTTCGTCGATCCGACTGACGCCCTCGATCCGCCCCCCGGCGAAGACTGGAGCGCGGTCGACACCTTCTTGGGCTTGGGAGTTGTCAAACCGTCCCCAGCGCCACCCGAGGTCTTCGGGTCGGCCATCGACTTCTTCGGCACTGGGGCCTCCAACGTCGCCGACACGGCCCGCTTGACAGTAGTCGGCACCCAGGCCCTTCCCGAGCCCGAGGGCACAGACACCTTAGGGCCCTTAGCCGCATCCACAGTCTTTCGCGGCTTGGAGGCGTGCGAAGACGACGGCGCCGATGACGCAGCCGCCGTCTTTTGTGTCGATGAAGCATCGTCCCCCTTGGGCGTGACCGGTCCGGAAGGTTTCACTTTCGGTTTCGGTTTCTTCGATGGAGGCTCCGTAGAGGTGTCCACCACTTTCGGTTTCAGTTTCGGTAACAACGGTCCCGTAGGGGCGTCCGTAGCCGGGCCGACAGGCGGGGCGGAGGGACGAGGCATATGGTCGTGGGTAAGGCCTTGAGGCGATCCCGTGACCGGAGCCGGAATAAAAGTCTTTTCGGGGCATAGCTCATCCTCCGAGCTATCTTCCACGGCCCCAAACGGTTCTTCGTCGTCCCCTACCTCCTCGATGTTTTCTCCGAGGACGTGGTACCCGACTTCCTTTCCGTAGTCGGCCTCGACCTCCGCCGATGCCGGCGAAATCTGCAGATTAAGCTCCTGCTCCTCTGCATCAGGGTCTCCAAAGATGTCCTCAGGCGCCGGAGCCGATCGGTGGGCCTCAAGACGTGCCACGCGCCGAGACTTGATGAACAAGTTACTTACCTTCGGTAACGATATATCTGTAAGAAACATTAGTTAGTGTTAGATTCCTTACCTTAGAATATCCCCAGGCGTCAGTCTGGATCCGGAAACTTTTGCGTAGCAGTACCCCTGCGCGTCGGTAGGCGTCGTCTGCAGGCGTCCCCTGCGGCTCCGCGTCCGTCGTCGGCGTCGTGCGCCGTGATGACGTCGCTGGAGTACATAGACGCCGCCTCCGCGCGCTGACGTCAGTTCTTTGCACACAGCATTTCCGCGCCAGGAGACGCAGAGCCATGAGAGAACCAACACTGGTGCCATGTACAAACTAGGGCCCTGAAAGGGATGACCTTAACCCTAGGTATCAGTTCGCAGAACGGGGAGGATGGGTGGGTTCGGTAAGGAATCTAACACTAACTAATGTTTCTTACAGATATATCGTTACCGAAGGTAAGTAACTTGTTCATCTGAAAGAAACACGTTAGTGTTAGATTCCTTACCTTAGAATACATACCCCAGCAATACCAACCCCGGTGGTGGGTCTGCGAACCAATACAAAACTACACCAGAAAGTCCTGGAGGACAGAACGGCCAAAGAAGCCATCCCTCCGGACTTGACTGTCCAGGCAGTAATGCCTCGCAAAGGTGTGCAGCGAGGCCCACGTAGCCGCCTGGCAAATGTCCTGCAAGGGGACTCCCCGGCCCAGGGCAGTAGTAGCCGCCGTGGCCCGAGTGGAATGGGCCCTCAGCCCAACAGGAGGCTCCTTCCGAGCCAAAGAGTAGCACGCTTTGATGCAGAGGACGACCCATCGAGAGATGGTTCGTTTACAAACCGCCCGTCCCTTCTTCGCACCCACGTAGCCAACAAACAGTTGGTCATCCACCCGGAACTGGCGTGTGCGATCCATGTAAAATGAAAGCGCACGTTTTGGGTCCAGACGATGGAGCCGCTCTTCATCCTTTGAAGGGTGCGGAGGCGGGAAGAAGGAAGGGAGGGTGATGGACTGCCCGATGTGAAAGGCCGAAACAACCTTGGGCAGGAAAGAAGGTCTAGTCCTCAGAACCACCTTGTCAGGATGAATGGACAGGAAAGGAGGTTGGACAGAAAGAGCCTGGAGCTCACTCACCCTCCTGGCAGAGGTGATGGCAACCAGGAAAGCCGTCTTTAAAGTCAGGAGACGGAGAGGGCAAGAATGAAGGGGCTCAAAGGGAGCACACATCAGGAAAGTTAGAACCAGGTTCAAATCCCACTGAGGCATCACAAACGGAACAGGTGGAAACATGTGAGTGATGCCTTTCAAGAATCGAGTTACAATCGGGGATTTGAACAAAGAAGGCTGATCAGGAAGCCTCAAGAAGGCTGAAAGGGCAGAAAGGTAGCCCTTGATAGTGCCCAGAGCAGAGCCCTGCTGGGCAAGAGAAAGAAGAAACAGAAGAACCTCCGAAAGAGGGGCAGAAAGAGGATCCACAGCCTTTGCTGTGCACCATGCCACAAATCTGTTCCACCGACAGGCGTATACCGACTTAGTGGAGGGACGCCTGGCTGCCAGAATAACATCACAGACTTCAGGAGGCAAGTCAAATGGCCTCAACTGCCGCCGCTCAATCTCCAAGCATGGAGGTGGAGACTGGACAGGTTCGGGTGGAGGACCGTCCCCTGCTGCTGCGACAGAAGGTCCTCCTGAAGGGGCAGGCGGATCGGGGGACCGACCGACATGCTGAGTAGCTCGGGATACCAGTACCTTCGAGCCCAGTCCGGAGCCACAAGGATAACTTGGGCCCGGTCGCGCCTGATCTTCTTCAGCACTCTGGGCAGAAGTGGTATAGGCGGAAAGGCGTATAACAGACCGCAACTCCACTCGCGCCGAAAGGCGTCGCCGTGCGAGTGCCGTCTTGGAAACTCCAACGCGCAGAACTGATGACATTGCGCGTTCTCTTCTGTGGCGAATAGATCTAACCAAGGCTCTCCCCATTGCAGAAAGATGCCTTGCGCCACGTCCGAGTTCAGACGCCATTCGTGATCCATCGAGCACCGACGGCTGAGTTCGTCCGCCCTGGCGTTCAGAGAACCTGCCAGGTGTTGAACCGTCAGAGTCACGCCCTGACGTTCCAGCCATTGCCAGAGGCGCAGAGCCTCCTGGCAAAGGGTCCACGACCCCACTCCGCCCTGTTTGTTGCAGTACCACATGGCGGTGGTGTTGTCGGTGAACACCTGCACTACACTCCCGTTGACAAAGGGGAGGAATGCCTTCAGTGCCAGACGAATCGCCCGCAGCTCCAACAGATTGATATGGAGCCGGGACTCCGCCGGAGACCAGATGCCTCTGATCTCTGCCTCTCCCAAGTGGCCACCCCAGCCCTGGAGGGACGCGTCCGTCACGACAACGTGCTCCGGTTGGGGAAGGGAGAGGGACTTGCCCCTGACCCAATCGCGGTCCGTAAGCCACCACTGCAGTTGTCTCGCAGTGCCCTCCGAGATCAAGACGTGGTCGGACAAGTTGCCCTGATGCTGGGCCCACTGAAACTTCAGGTCCCACTGCAGAGCCCGCATCCGCCACCTGGCGTGATGCACCAGAAGGATGCAGGAAGCCATCAGTCCCAGCAGCCGCAGCGTCAACCTGACCGAGACTCGGGATAGCGGCTGAAAGATGGGAATCAAAGCCTGAATATCCCGAACCCGCCGTTCCGGAGGATAAACCCGAAACTGCGCCGAGTCCAGAACCGCTCCGATGAAAAGGAGCTTTTGAGAGGGACACAGGTGTGATTTCGGCACGTTGATGGAGAACCCCAGGTCGTGCAAGAGGTCTGCCGTCATCTGAAGGTGGTGGACGACTGTCTGGGGCGAGCCCGCCTTCAACAACCAGTCGTCTAGGTAGGGGAAGACTGAAACCCCTAACCTGCGCAGATGGGCTGCGACCACCGCCATCACCTTTGTGAACACCCGTGGGGCGCTGGTAAGGCCGAAGGGGAGCACGACAAACTGAAAGTGCTCCTGGCCTACCGTGAACCGCAGGTAACGCCGGTGGGCCGGCAGGACGGGGATGTGAAAATAGGCGTCCTGCAAGTCCAACGCTACCATCCAGTCTTGCGGGTCTAGAGCAGCCAAGACCTGAGCTAACGTCAACATCTTGAACTTCTCCTTCCGGAGGAAGCCGTTGACGTTCCTTAGATCCAAGATAGGACGTAGGCCCCCCTTGTCCTTCTTGGGCACCAGAAAGTAGTGGGAATAACAACCACGCCCTACTTCTGGCCCAGGAACGCGCTCGATGGCCCCCTTGGCCAAGAGGGCCGTAACTTCCTCCTGCAGAAGTGTCAAGTGGTCCCCCGACACACGGTGGTTCTGCGGTGGCATGGCTGGAGGAGAGGTCTCGAAGGGGAGGGAGTAGCCCCTTCGGACAATTTGCAGCACCCACCTGTCCGAAGTGATCGTGCGCCAGTGAGCGTGGTGATGGCGAACCCTGCCACCCACTGGCGTCACATGGGGCCGAAAGCACGGACTAGGAGGATTTTGGGGTAGATGCTGCGGGGGAAGGTGTGGTCTGACCCCGCCGTTGTCCCCGACCGCCACCACGGCGGTTTCCACGGCCGCCACCGCGTTGGAAGGATTGTTGCGGCGCGTGGCTGGCAGCACGTGTGGGGGCGCCCCTTCCTTGGCCACGAAAGGGGCGAAACGAACCCGGTTGCTGACGCTGGGTCGAGAGACCCAAGGACTTGGCCGTGACCCTGGAGTCCTTGAAGCGTTCCAGCGCGTGGTCCGCTTTGTCACCGAACAGGTGACAGCCATCAAACGGCATGTCCATCAGGGTATTTTGGACATCAGCCGAAAAATTGGCGGATCTCAGCCAGGCGTGACGGCGAATCGCCACCGTCGTAGACATAGCCCTGCCCAGCGAGTCGGTCGTATCAAGACCACACCGAATGGAATATTTCGCTGCATCCCGGCCCTCAGCTACAGCTTGACCGAGCTTTGCCCGCACCTCCATGGGGCATTCTGGCAGCAGCTCCGCGACCGTATCCCACACAGAGTGGGTGTAGCGGCCCAAGAGGCAGGCGGTGTTGCAAGACCGCAGGCCCAAACTAATGGACGAGAAGACCTTTTTACCAAACTGGTCATACCTCTTGGATTCCCGGTCGGGCGGGGCCGACGGGAATGCGGACTGGGAGGTCGAGGCCTGGATCACCAGACTCTCAGGAGTGGGGTGGGTAGACAGGTACTTGGGGTCGTCCGGACAAGGACGGTGGCGCCTGGCCACGTTCCGATCAACAGGCGCACCTGAAGCGGGCCTGGACCACGTGCCCAACAGAACGTCAGACAAGGCTTCATTAAACGGCAGCAGAGGCTCCAAAGGGCATGACTGCGGCTTGAAGACCTCGGTGAGGATGTTAGGCCTCACGGCCGCGACGGGGAGCTCAAGGTTTAAGGCCTTGGCAGCCCTCATCAGCACCACAGAATAGGCAGCTCCCTCCACCGATGCCACGGTTGGAGGAGAGATCAAACCAGGGTTAGGGGAGTCGTCCAAACCACTGGCATCCCCCAAGTCACCCGTCCAGTCCGGGTCATACTGGCACTCGCGAGCCAGAGGGTCCTCGGACCCCTCCCAACCTTCACCGTACTCCTCATCCTCTCCGTATTCGGAGTCAATGATGAAGACCGGCTCCTCGGGGTTCATGGGCCCCATCGGCGCCGGGACCGGCGTCGTGCGACGCCCATCCGGCGCCGCGTCCGGCGTCGGAGAAGGAAGGGGACGGCGCCGCCCGGGGCCGGCGCCGGAACCCCACCGCCGGCCGGAACCGGCAGTGGAGAACCGGCGCCGCGCGGGGGCGGCGCCGGGGGTAACCCCGATGGCAACGGCGCCGGGGAGGCCGGAAGACCAGCCGGCGCCGATCCCGAAGGCCCCTGCGGCGCCGGGGTCGGAGCCGTCGGCGACGCCGGGCCCGGAGCACCCGACGGCGCCGAGGCAGGGACACCCGAACCGCCAGGGCCCCCAGACGGTAGCACTGGGCCCGAAGGCGCCGTAGGCCCCGTCGGAGAAGCGAGCGCCCTCATGGCCATGAGGAACGCCTCGATCTCCTCAGGCGTCGCGCCATGCCCAGGGACCGGAGGGTATGAGGCAGGCCGCGCCGGCGACTCTCGCGGAGCCGCGGGGTTGGGGTCACCCGAGCCCCCGGCCGCATCGCGCGAGCGTCGGGGGGAGTCGGGGGTACGATGACGACGCCCCGACTTCTTGTGCTTCCTACCTGACGAGCCTGACGAGTGGTGTCGACTTCCGGAGCGCCCAGCGCGGCTCCGCGACCGCTCCCTCGAACGCTCCCCCGACCTCCGGCCGGACCGGGACCGCTCCCGGTCCCGACGTGGGGCCGACACCCGGAGCTCCAGCAGCTTGCGGGACCGCTCCCGCCTAGCCTTGTTGGTAAGGGCCCGGCAGTCGAGGCACGATTCCACGTCGTGGTCGGGGCCCAGACACCGGAGGCAGAGGCGGTGATGGTCTGTGACCGACATCGTGCGCTCACAGTCATCGCAATTCTTAAATCCAGGCATCCTATCAGGCACAATAGAGAAAAAAGTCGAAAAAACTTGGTCAAAGACCGGAGTACTGCTCTTCCAGATCTGCGTCCACTGGCGCGGAAAAAAGAAGAACTGACGTCAGCGCGCGGAGGCGGCGTCTATGTACTCCAGCGACGTCATCACGGCGCACGACGCCGACGACGGACGCGGAGCCGCAGGGGACGCCTGCAGACGACGCCTACCGACGCGCAGGGGTACTGCTACGCAAAAGTTTCCGGATCCAGACTGACGCCTGGGGATATTCTAAGGTAAGGAATCTAACACTAACGTGTTTCTTTCAGATGGTCTTCTTCGATCGGAATCGGGAACAGGCCATACAGTTGGCCTCGTCGTGGCCCGGCGAAAGACACTTGTTGCACACGGGGTGCACGTCGATGTGTGGGTACTTGGAACCACACACGGGGCAGAACTTGAACGGACTCCGTCCCATCGCAGTATCGTCGGGGTCTTGCTGTGTCGACAGGGCCTCGATGATCGAAGAGTCACCGACTCCACGAAAACCCACTTGAAGAGTAGGAATGAACACGAGACCGAACGTGAACAATACCGACGAGTGACTAAAAGCCTTTTGGCCTTAAAACTGTTTTATATCGATTCCGAACAGGAGGCGTCGAAATCACATCCGAACCCAATGGCGGAAAAAAACAATCTGGGGATGGAGTCGATGCCCATGCGCACTGTAGTCCAGGGGAGGAGCCACCTATCTCGTGATACTTCGAAGACTCTTCCAGGACAACAATGTGCAATCATCCGGACCCAACACTAGGCGGCGATCTATGCACTAGATGTGAATTTAGCAGCCCACATGCCTCGAACAGGTGCATTACCCCCTCCTCCACCCCCCCCCCTTCCAAAACTACCACAGGCAATTACAGTATTGGGGATTAGTTAAAACAATCACCTAATCGTGCCTTGTCGATATTTAATCTTAACACTAAAAAGAAGGGCAAAGCCAATTTAATAGATTATTATATGTATGTTTATTATCACAACCATCTAATGCTCAATACCTGTACATTAAACTTTATAAATTCATTCACCGTCAACCAACGTATTCAGGGGATCAAAATTACTTTGCCCAGAGAGAAAATACCGCTAGATCACTTAGTACCTGATCTCTGTAGCTAATCCACAAAGACTATTTCGCTGTCATTTCCATAGATATGAAATAAACGTTTAACATGCCTGAATGGAAATACTAGTACCTGCTCCTGCCAAGGTTTGGGTTTCGAACAGCGTGGAAAAAAACTTCTTTAAGCTATCTCCACAGTACAAATGAAAACTGGGAGACTATCAGAATAAACACCACTAGAATGAGGAAACAGCCAGGGTTGTCCTTTATCACTGTGGTTTTCTTTAACTATGGAGACTTTTGCAAATCGTATGCAGTAAATGGGAAACCAAATTAGATTAGTAATGGAGGGTCACACCCGTACCATCTCACAACATGCAGATGTTTTGCTGTACCTCCAAGATGTCTGTATGGGCCTCTTCAATAGCTTTGCAATAACTGGAAGAACTTGGTAGGGTCTAAAGGCTAAAACTGAACAGGAATAAGTTCTGTATTTTTCCCTTTACAGACATTGGTGCACAAGTATGCTGCAAAAGATATCAATGGGGTTGAATAAGCAGATCATACAATGAAATCTGTAGGGGGTCAATATTTATAGGAAACAAGCAGATATAATCTCAAGTAATGTAGGTAAAAATTGTCAAGATCAAAGAAGACAGTGATGCAGATAAACTAAAGCTAAATGTGAAAGAAATCATGTCAACAGGAATCTTACAAAGTCTCAGAATTGACAATAGAGTAAGAATTAATATTCTGAGGTTCGCAGTCAAGTTGAGATGCGGGATTGCACCTCTGAAGCCAGAAGACTGCTACTACTAGGAAGAAAAGCAATGACAAGCCTGGACAACGTGATATGGAGCAAGAACACCTTGCTAAAAACAAAGATGAAATTAAATGAAATGAATTTGTACTTGTAAAGCGCACTTGTACCCCAATCTGGGTTTCCTGGTGCTGTACGCATACCGCTGTGGAACCCTTCCTGGCTTTTCCCTGTGAAATGTCCACTCCTGGGCACCCCCAAGGTGAAGCCAGGCATCCCAGCGCTGTTGGGGCCGTTTGGAGATTAAGTAAGCTATTGCCCAGAGTTGCAGAGTGGGACCCATGATTAGAATTAGGCACCGAGGCGAGAATTATCAGGTCAGAGGAAATTTAGCCCAAGACCCACCGAGGCAGGAATGGAACCCTGGTCCCGGGCCAGACCTCTGCATCAGGGTCTGCCGCTCTAACCATTGAGCCACACTTCTCCACAAAGATATGAATCGTCAATGCAATGGTCTTTCGTGTAACAATGCATGGTTGTGAAAGCTTGATGACTAATAAAAATGATAGTCAAAGAATTGACTCCTTGGAACTCTGGCGCTGGCTTTTGCATATCCAATGGACTGCTAGGACACTGAATCAATTAGTACTGGACAAGATCAAGGCAGAACTTTCACTCAAATTGTTTTATTTTAAAAATTAACCTAAAATATTTTGCCCACATAATAAGAGAAGACTCCGTGTGGAAAAAAGCATTATGTTGGAAATGACAGAAGGAAAACAGAATACAGAAAGACCAAGTGCTGGGCTTCCTGGAACAAGCGGAGCAGGGATCGGCAGAACAATTCGTGGAGCAATGGATTCGTACCCAACTGCGCCCATGGGGACTCTTGGAGGTATTGGTCTTGAGGAGATCGCACAGGGCCCTGGGACCACCCCCCCACCCAGCCTGTCACGCACCTGGGGGCGATCAAAGCCAAAGTGTTACATTGCAGAGATTGTATACTACGATCAGCCAAAAAGATCTAGTTTATGAGAATAACAAAATCACCATTTACCCGTACTACACAATACAGGTACAGGAAATGAGAGTCCTTCCTAGGAGTTATGAGGAAGCTACAGGAGCTACAAATACAATATATGATCTTATACCCTTCTAAGCTGAAAGTCCTGTTGCAGGGTAGGGCACATTCCTTTGGCTCACTGGGTGAGGTCTGTGGTGACGCACTCCCCCTGCTGGAACAGAGTGGTCAGAGACTGAGATGAGGTGCCTGCTCCAACACAAGATCACAGAGTAAAATTGGACTATGGTTACTGGGGATAGCGTCACACAGGAGCAGCGGAGGGTCACAGTGGGGGTGGACAGCACCATGCAGCGGGTTGCATCAGGAGCGGTGGGCCCGGGCTCGCCTGCTGCATCCACAACGTTGGATGCAGATGACCAGTTGCAGATATTGAGCACCACAGTAGACATTGGAGGCCCCTGGGCCGAGGTGAAGTAGGGTATGGTCCACCTGAATGGTTTACTCATTGCCTGAGCGCGTTGTCATTTGCTTGCTCCTTAGTGCTCTCCTGGTGGGGGGGTGGATGTGGCAGCCGCGGGGTGGACAAAAGCGATGTAGCCGAGCCCAGAAGACAGGGTGCAATGTGTAGGAGTGTAAGCCACTTTTGACTGGTCCTAAAAGCATGGTACTGCTGAGAGTCTGACGTATCTATAAGTGGTTGCTGGTCTGAAGCTAAGCTGGGCGCGGAGCCTTGTTGCACGGATATGCTTTGCTATAAGCCCCGGTTGGGCGTATCGGGAAGCTGTGCATGTCCGGGCATGAGCATGCGATGGGCAATACCACTAGTGTATTTGCACATATATTGTTCTTGGGTGGGGTGTGGGCAGTTTTGTTACACAGTTTGCTCTTTGTTGTGGGCATCATGAGAGTATGTTGGGCAGAGATTGTTGAAGGTGGCTGGGGTCTGCGTGCAGCGCGAATTCCAAGTAAAGTCAGTATGACAGCAGAGGTTAGGCTCCTCAGTTGAAATGTCCGGGGTTTGGGTACTTGCACAAAGCATCACAGGGTGTCACCTTAAAACTGCACCGGGTCTCGATTGTCTGCTTACAAGAAACCCCTTTAGACTACACTGGTGCTGCCTGAGTGGGAAAAAAAACTACAACAATTCCTCCCTGAGCACTTTGATGTCTTAGTTAGTAAATGTACTAAGACATCAAAGTGCTCAGGGAGTAATTGTTGTTCAGTTTAGATTGTACCCACTAGTGGGTACTTGTGGGGTTGTTTGGTAACCGATCCCTCCACCCTTGGGAGCACTGTTTAACTTTAGTGATTTAATCCTTGCCCAGATAATTAGTAGTGCGCCTAAGTCTAGGCCTGGTTACCAATATTGCTTGTTGGAAAAAAAAAAGTGGTGGGACAGTGGTTTAAACCCTCCTACTCAACATATGCTAGAGGAACCCTAGTGTGGGTGGCTGGGTCCGGGGATCACATTTACCCCACTATACAAGGAGGCCGACGTGGATAGCTGGTATGTATTGCTGCTCCGTCATTGATGGTCATGAAATTGCAATACTAAACACTTATGCACCAAACACCGATGAGCCTGCCTTTAATCAGACAAAACTAGACCTGGTAGCCGCACAACTTGATGTGCCACTCCTGTGACTAGGGGACTTCAACTGCATTCTAAACCTTGACTTGGATAGGCACCCGCCTAGGAGCGGTACAAAACCAAAAATTACTAAAACTGCGTGCTGTATTGAGGAAACCGGGCATGTGCTATGCTTGTCAGTAGCTCAGAAAGGCTTCACGTGTTACTCGCCCACGCACAATATGCATAGTAGATTAGACAGGACACTAGTATCTGGTCTGCCGGGCTTTCCGGAGTTGGAGGAGACCCATTTAGCCAGATTCCTGTCAGACCAAGCTTGGGTAAACTGCATGACTCAATGGAATCCCCCTATACTGGGACTCTGGAGTTGGAGGATGCAGTCTGACATATTGGAAGATCAGGAGGTAAGGGAGACGCTTTCTCGTGCAATGATAGACTATGTGTCAGACAATTGGAGGGTGGCCCCTAATAGAGCCACAGAGTGGGAGGCACTAAAAGCAGTGTTGGGGGTGAGGCTATGGGGGTTAACTTGTATGGTCAGGCGTCTGCTGACTGGAATTAAGAGAAGGGGAAGACAAACTAGTAGAGGCCCAGACGGTTGACACAGCGCTTCCCAACGCTGACTGTCGTGAGCGCAAAATTTGAGAACGGATCAGTGATACATGGGTCAGGCTGAACAAATATACGCTGTTACCGCCAGAGGCTTCACGCTGAAGGGGACAATCTCTGCTTTTCCCTCTGGCTGACTTCGCTGCATTGTCGTTGAAGCAACTTCTGAATCTTGAGCTGAGATGGGAAACCGGTCACTTCAGATATTTAAGAGTACGATGACTCACGATGACCTGCAATCCCTTCACCTCAATGTGTCTAGGATGATAGATGCACTCAAGGGATCGGTGGTATTTTGGAACTCTCTGCCGCTCTACCTTATGGGAAGGCTGGCGGCTGCTAAGATGGTGGTAATTCTGCATGGCCTAAAGGCTCTCCAGAACTCGATGTGTAATATTCCCACGTTTGTATTAAAGCAATTGAATTCAGTGTTGGTCTCTGTTTTAGGTGGGTCGTTGCAATAGAGTAGCCATGCCTGTATTGACTTGGCGGTAGGAGGAGGGGAGAACTCTAAGCTCCCAGGAATGGATTTACACTACTATGCAGGACAGTTGCATCTGGTCGACAGCGTAAACACTGGACATCATGCTTATTCGAGGCTCTGGTAGTCAGCTTGTCTTCCCTCCTTTATAGTGCTACGAGATCAGACATAGGGAGCCTTACACCTAGGGCCTGCTTGGCAGGAGTCAGGGATCTGACGGATCCCTGAGTCAAAGTGGAAAGTGATGAACACACTAAACTTGCAGTGTCCTGCTATGCGATATTCAAGCAGATACATTTCAACGACTTACATCGCATATATATGAGCCCGATGGGTCTTAGCGGCATCGACCCCACACGCTCGGATGCCTGCCCAAGGTGTGGTGCTACGGGGGCAGATTTTCTACACCTGGGCTGGGGCTATCCGGAGGTACACTGCTTCTGGACCAGCATAGTAGAGATGATAAGAAGGGGTATGGGTCTTAAGGTACAGACAATCCTGCTACATTGCCTACTCTGACATGTTACAAATCCCAAATTGGAGTACAAATTACTACAACCTCTTAGCCCCGGCAAAGCGCAGGGCGGCGATAACCTGGCTGGGGACATGCTGCCCATCTCTGGATGTCTAGATGAGGGATGTGCTGGAGTGGTCCGTGGCAGAAGAGATGCATATAAAAGCTAATAAAAGGGATGAGAAGCTGATAGAGGATCTCTGGTCATGGAGGGAGTTATGCCAGGCATTTTTAAACACTGAGGTACGCTTAAGTGACCCGCGAGTTTCGAACACAAGTGGATATTCGGCCGAGGAGGATGCCTGTTGAGGCTGCGATATTCTTAAGTTAAGATTAGCACTGCCGAATGTAAAGTGGATAATAATCCTTACGTTCGGTCATGGATCTCACCCAGCTGTATTCTTTCTACTAATAATCTCTGCCGCTATTGGTTTTTACTGTTTGTGAAAAATTAATATAAAGGTTTAAAAAAATAAAAACTTGTTTACTTGACATATTGGCTCGCTTTGAGACAGAGTTCAAGTGCATTACAGTTAGGTCGAGTAGATTTATTTTTTTAAGTTACTAGACCTGCAGGTCTAGTAACGATTTTTTGATTTTTTTCGAGCCCTGTATTGTACTTCCAAGACTCGTTTTTGTAATTTAAATAGAGTGCTAGGAGAATGGATTTTCGGGGTGGGGCTGACATAGGGTAGCATTAGCCAAATTATACCTTTCCATCTATAACTGGGATCTGTGTTCACTATGCAGTGGGTTGTGCCGTGGCTAACAGCCACTCAGACCCCCTGAAACATATTCGGGGGGGCACTTAACGATGTTACTCTTTGCAGGGCGACAATTTATTTACAGAACACCTAGCCTGCTGGCAGTGGCTAGACTCTTCTGAAGTAGAAATCAACAAATAAAAAAAAAAAAATGCTGTATGTATGCCTGAATTGGCATGGTTGTCCCTCCAAGGTTTCAACAAAATAAAGGAAATGACAAACAGCAATATAGAGCACTGTCATGGTCCTAGAAAGGAGTCTTGCATGCAAATCATTTTTTTTAAACGTCTGATTAAAAAAGTGGAGATTGCCTTTTTTATACGAAAACTTCTCCGAAAACAAACAAGCATTTACAATGCAATGGTCTCGGCATTAATAAAGGTAGAGCTATTGGCATTGCTCATGACTTTTTTTTTTTTTTTAACAAATAAATGGTATTGTCATTTACAATGGCAATAGGTGAGCATTAGAGTAGTAGAGAGTATTTGCGGACACAGAGCCACACACACAGATAGAGCCGTGGAACATGCAACAATTTCATTTTGCATTTTCACTGTTAGGGCTGTCAGGTTCTATGAAAAAAAGCTTAAGTAGAGTGATGTGCTAATTCTGTATCTTTGGTTTGGAATAAGCTACAGAAATAGCCCAATCACTGTCCTTCTAATGACTAAAAATCCAGTACAATGGTGAAGGTGGATTTTCGATAAAATATACAGGAATGGTAACTGTTACAAAGTTATTCTTTTCCTGCCTGAAGTCCCTGTAAGACTACTTCACATTAGCCTGCCTGCAGCTAGCCTCTCTCCGTCTCGTTGAGGAGGTGTTAAATACTGCACTCAGAGCAGAGATAATGGCTTGGGACTGGCAGGGTGGCTTGGTGGAGGAATGGGACCCAGCTTCACCCAAGCTGGGCAGTTTGAGAATCCAGTAACGTTAATACCTTAAAAAGAGACCGGGTTGAGACTTGTTCTTTTATAGTTTAGTATAAAGGGAAGTTGAAGAAGAGTCGTCTTTTGATCCCAAAACAAAATATTGCCTCATGGCTTTAGTATCAGTTGAGGAGGTATTTGGCCACAGAACCAGTGTGGAGTGAAAGAGTAGGGGGGGCTGCTCGTTACCTTAACCACACACTAGGTGTGCAACCCACAGGTGCAGAAAGTTTTAACCATGTTGGATGTTACTGAGAATGGTGCACAGTGGGATAGTTTGCAGTAAGGAAAACCTGATGTGCTGCAAAAGTGGGAAGGGTTGCCTTTTGGACAGTTTGCCTGTTCAGGAAGAGTCTAGGAGCCAATCATACCCACTAGCTAGTGAAAAAATGAATCTTGTGGTAACCCACTTTATGCAGTGCAAAACGATGTAATAATTCATGATGTTAATTGGGTGTTGATGCAGTGTCATACACCTGCACATACATTGGTAACATAGTGTTACCTTTTGATATGAAACACTGGCCAGACACGTGTTTAGATCGTTAAAGGGGCGAATCAGACTTACCATTCCGAGGGCTATCAATGTAAGTACCACCGACCTGGGTAGCATTTTGCAGAAAGTGGAGGAAAACACATTAGAAATCCTATTGAATAAATATCTAACTACCACAAGAGGAGTTCTTTCATTGCAGGCTTGTTATCCTTGATTTAATAGTGTACCTGCTGTTTAACATGTTCATAGTATATAAATTGCAGGATTTCGTCAGTAAAAGGCGTCAATAGGAAAGCTAGACGGAAGGCTAGTTAAATTAATTAGCGCAGTATTTAACAATAGCCCCCAGGTACCGTGAAGAGCACTTTTGTTGATAAACCAATGAATGAATTAACTTGAACGGAAATTCTTCAAACAGCAGTAGAGCAGCATTGAATGAAGAACAGTGCATATGTACATTAATTAAAATGTTTAATGTTAGCATGCCATTATTCCTGCAGGGGACTAATGACATCAGGGAACTTGTGATCGGTCTTATTTATAGCGCAAAACGAGGTAGATAAAGGCTGTTAAAGGGGCCATTGAGAGTCTTCCGGTGTTTTCTACGCGTGCTCAGCTTTCCGCCTCGTCAGCGGTAAATTGTTTTCGGGGGGACGCACATTTATTAAAGGTTTGTCTGCTTAAAGGGGTGACAGGGAGAGCAGACCCGAGCCGAGGGTCAGCCTGGGCTCCAAGAGCACAAGTACGAGTAGAGCCGGCAAAATATTTGGCAAGGGAATTGTGCAACAAACATATTGTAAAACACAGAACAAAAGTTTCACATTTCAAAAAGGTTTTCCTTGAAACATGGGAGCGTTTCACTTTAATACGCGAGTTTATATTGCTGACTGGAGAGTAATTTCCTCGAAATTATAATTTCTTAGGGAGAACTTATAAACATTCATACCACCACCCACCCACCCACCTGACCTCACAAAGATGTCAGTAGCCAACCAAGAGTCACATCGGATGCCAGCTGCCTCCTATATGCGACTCACGTACACAAGAGGATTTTATAAAGATTCTCAAATGCTGTAGTCCGAGGTGCTGTCGAAGACAGTGATGAAGGAAATGGAGGCACAGTAAAATAAACTAATTGCCACCGATCACAGTTTGTTCAACTGAGGCAAAGAAGCCGGGACTGAAGACAGGTTTCCTGGATTCACACTGCGCCATTCAGTCATTAGACTTTCATGAAAGTGCTTGCACTGTGAAAGCTATCCGCGGAGGCGGACCCTCTGCAGCAAAGCAGCAGGGGAAAGAGCACAGACTGAATGGGACAGGGTGAATAGGGAGGTCACAACATAATTTTAAGGAGGCGAAAGGGAGGGAGGGGTGGGGGCCCGGGGGAGCGGCAAAGCGCGACGGAGGAGAGCTGCGGCAGAGGGGAGGGGGGGGGGGGAGGAAGCGAGAGCGCGACTGGTGGACACACTATTCTATCTGCCAATATATAAAAATATTCTTCGTCTTGGACATACTGCTTCCCTAAGGTTCTCACAGAGAAGAGCGGGAACATAGTTATGGGAACGAGTGAGTGTCACAAAGGAAGAGCACAGACTGAATGGGACAGGGTGAATAGGGAGGTCACAACATAATTTTAAGGAGGCGAGAGGGAGGGGTGGGGGCCGGGGGAGCGGCAGAGCACGACGGAGGAGAGCTGCAGCAGAGGGAGGGGGGGGGGGGGGGGCGTGAGCGCGACGGAGGAGGGCAAAGGGAAGGGGGGAAGCGAGCGGAGCCGAGCAGCTCCTGAAAGCAGAAGGGAAGGGATGCGAGCAGCTCCGAAAACACCACCACGTTTCTCCGAGGCAAGGAGAAAATGCCTCGGAGATCACGGCCATTTTCGGATTCGGGGGCGTGTTTTGGCGTTCTGAGTGACGGATGACGTCACAGGCGAAAGAACGCAAAAAAACACGCCCCCGAATCCGAAAGAGACGGGGCTTTATTGGAGTGACTCCCTTCTCCTCCAATGGCTGGCCTCCGTTTAGGAAGCAAGCCAATGGAGGAGAGACGAAAAGAGATGCGGGATAAAGCAGCCACTCTAAGAATCAATAATTCTCCGGACTTCCGGTCTTGGCCTACGGTCCCTCGACCTAAAAAGCTTATGGTAAGACATGCCACTTAATGGGGCGAAGTATGGGAAGTGAAGATTTCCAACTGTACTCATACAATGGGTTTGGGGGGGGACAAAAAGGAAAGCACAAGGTGAAAAGGGTTACATTATAAGGTACACTAATAAACATTAGATCTGTGGGATAGGTTTGCTGGAAAAAGGCAGATGAACAAACTTAACATTGCTAAGGACGATTTGGGAATACAATGCGGACTACAATAGTTAACCAGCAGTGCTACAGAGAGGGAAAAAAATCTTTGAAATATTTCAGTGTTGTCTAAATGGGAGGAGGAATCTATCAAAAGTAAGCGGACATTACAACACTTTAGGGTGAGAAAATAACAGTGCTAATCTTAATTGTAAGTGTAACAATTACTGCTGTTTGCAAGAAATTTCAACTGAACATAAATGCAAAATGTTAAGATTGTGTAGGAATAAAAGTCATTATAAATTATCATCAGTTCAAAAACAAACCCTTCCCCCCTACATTTTCCAGTAGCACTAGTTCACGCTTTACCTTGGGTGCCTTTGGCTCATTAACACGAAGTGCTTCTCTGAAATATTGATCAACAGCATAGTTTGCTTTTCGTTCTCGCTTTGGAGGTTCTATCCATTCTGTGAATGCCATCTGAAATACAAGTCCACAGTATTATTCAGGAATTTCCAAAACTCCAAGTTAGTAAAACAGTTTATAAGGATGCTTCCCATCACAACATGAGCACAAGGTGTCTTTGAAGACTCTTCAAAATATTTGAGACTAGATTAAAGACTCACAGGTTTAACAAGGAGGTGTACGCCAGTTACAGGAAGTACAATTTGTGTAGATTATCTGTTTCTAAACATCAAGGCATACACATTTTACACACAAGTCGTGATAAACTGTAGTACTACAGTCTGTGGGATGCACTCCATTTTCTTTTTTGCTTTTCTTAAATATGGCTTAGCCCCCAACACTTGGATTACGAAACTGCTGCATGCATGAGGAAAATGTATGCTTCTTACCTTTTGTTTTCCTCTGTAGTCTTCACCTTCAAAGTTGTAGACACTGTTATCTGTATCGACTGTGAAGTTCCTTAAGGAACTTTCACCCAAGTTTGAGAGCTTTTCATTCATTTCTGCAGTCTGAAATAAAAAGGTTTGATTTAAAATAGGTGTAATAACACAAGACAACACCCATCTTTCTTCTCCTTTTCAAAACACCTGCTACAAGGTAGTAGATTGCTTCACAACTCATGGGTCACACCATTTCAAATACAGGTAATTAAAAGATTTGGTACTGATAAAAAGACAAATCATAATTACTGTGAAGGAACTAGAAACAAATCAAGTACCATTACATAATGGAGTCGAGAGTAACTTTTAGTAAAAAGTAAATTTAACTAAGTAACTACATTAATGTATTTCTTGAACGTGTAGTTTAACAGTTAAATGTTTGAAAATAATATCAATGCACTAAGAGCCATATTTGTACGTGCTAAGCCTCAAAATATTAGTGCAGCACTATGCATGTAACTGGAAGTGTTTCACAATGCATAAATGCCCAATTCTTGATCTTTTTTCCACAATTACGCTTTGCAAAATGAAGGTTACATATTGTTCTGTAGAACGTTTCCATCCAAATGGGGAAGAGATTAGGTCAGATTAGAAATTCATTTTTCCGAATAATCACATAGAAAACTGCGTATTACACTATAGTTGAACTCTCAACATTTAATTTCGAAGGGTGATTCAGAGACTGATTAATATTCTCACTTAGTTGTAGTAGCTTCATTTCCCTGCATAGCAATTTGTATTTTTTAGAAGGTTAAAGCTGTAGTCTCATCGTAAAAAAGGACATATTCATTGTAAAAGCTTACACTATTGAAGAATACAGTCTGGAAGTGTATAGCTGCACTGGTTTAGAGACCCTGCTCCCGAGAAAAACTATGAACGATAATTAGACAAGGAGGAGGAGAAGATGTGACACTGGCCACAGCATTGGGTTTAATTATTTATAAATGTACATGTTACTAGAGAAGACTAGGTTGAACCCCATTATTTGCTACCCATTTTTCCATCGCCACTTCCACATTCTTGCTGCCCACATACCTTGCAGTTTTACTATTGCATTCCTGAGGAGTCTTTTGGTGACTGAAGATTTTATTGAGCTTCCTGAAACTCTTGATGGGAGTACCTATCTGATCGACTTGGATATTATTTTTGATATATTTGGGCTTTATGCTTGATCTCACTCCCTTTCGAATTTCAACTCTTTGGGTTTAACGCCTTAATAATAATAATAAAACCACTTACAGAGCGCATGGTTACACTAAAAACAGTGTGTACCCGCGCTGAGTAGTGCTGCTGCTCCCTGAAGAGGCCGAGGACCGGGGATAGAATGCGTCCCGGGCTACAGAATCAGTTATTCCCTTGGGAAGAGGTAGGTTTTTAGTTTAGATCTGAATAATGTTTCTGAAGGCTCCATGCGCAGGTCAAGGGGGAGATTGTTCCAGTGCTTGCTCGCAAGATAGCGGAAGGAGCTGCCTCCCATCCTGCTCCTGCGTACGCGAGGGATTTGAAACAGCATTGCTCCAGCAGATCTAAGGTCCTGGGTAGGGCGATGTATGGTCAGAAGGTTGCGCAAATACCTTGGCCCTGTACCCTGGGCAATGCGATGAGCAAAGCAGAGAGCTTTAAACTTGATGCGCTCCTCAATGGGGAGCCAGTGAACTTTTTGTAATGCGGTTTTGCCGGATGCCCTGCGAGGGAGATTAAGTACCATGCGGGCGGCAGCATTTTGGACGCATTGTAATTGGTGTAAGCCTTTCCTGCTCAGTCCTAAAAGGAGGGCGTTGCCGTAGTCCAGATGTGGAGTCACTAGGGCATGAACAAGAGTCTTCCTAGCACTGATGGGAAGCAGATCAAGAACTTTACAGAGTGTTTTTAGTATTCTAAAACATTTGCCCGTAATTTTGCTGATCTGTTGTTTGAAGGAGAGCTCCGCATCCAACCATATCACAAGATTTTTAATGGAAAGTGCTGGGCGGGGAACTACTCAGTTCTGCTGGCCACCAGGCCTGCGACCAGGCAGAGGAGGACTTGCCAACCATCAATAGCTCAGTTTTGTCGCTATTGAGGTGAAGGCAATTGTTATTCATCCAGTCTGCTACCGATCGCATACAATTGGAGAAATTGATGGCATCCTCAGCCTGATTATTGGAGAGGTTGATTATTAGTTGGGTGTCGTCAGCATGTGACGATATCCACACCAAAAGTTTCCACCAATTGGGCTAGGGGTTCCATATATAGATTGAATAGCGTAGGGCTCAGACTTGAGCCCCGTGAGACCCCATGTCTCAGTTTGCGAAGAGACGATGTGTGAGGAGGGCAGTGCACTTGAAAATGCAAATGCTACTTACCAGTATGCATCTGTTCTTGGCATGTAGGGCTGCTGACATTCATATCTGTGCATAGATCGCCGCCTAGTGTTGGGTCCGGATGATTGCACATTGTTGTCCTGGAAGAGTCTTCGAAGTATCACGAGATAGGTGGCTCCTCCCCTGGACTACAGTGCGCATGGGCATCGGCTCCACCCCCAGATTGTTTTTAGCCATTGGCAGAGATGGAGTGAAGAATGTGAGTGATGACCATGCTATGAGCATATATATATATGAGGACTGCAGCTGCTACAGGCGCCGGGGAGGAGGGTGGGCGATATGAATGTCAGCAGCCCTACATGCCAAGAACAGATGCATACTGGTAAGTAGCATTTGCAGTTCGAGGCATGTGGGCTGCTGAATTCATATCTGAGCATAGAATACATAGCAGTCCCTCCATTAGCGGCGGCCGCCCGTGCCAGCTGCAGCAGTCTGAAAAAGTGTCTTGAGAACAGCCTGACCAACAGCTGCCTGCTGTTTGGAATGCACGTCTACACAGTAGTGTTTAGTGAAAGTATGTGTGGTAGACCATGTGGCTGCTCTACAGATATCTTCTAAGGGAATGTTACCTAGGAAAGCCATAGAGGCCCCCAACTTCCTGGTGGAGTGGGCCCTCGGCGGGATAGTGAGAGTGCGCTTAGCTTTAGCGTAACAGATCTGAATGCATTTCACTATCCACCTAGCGATCCCAGCTTTGGAGATAGCGTTTCCCTTATGGTGCGTGGCAAAAGCAACAAAAAGCTGCTTGGTTTTGCGAAAGTCTTTAGTCGTGTCTACATAGTACATCAAGGCCCTCTTAACATCAAGGGTGTGGAGCATCCGCTCCGCCAGCGTCTCTGGGTTTTGGAAAAACACCGGCAATTCAATTGTCTGGTTCATATGGAATTGTGATACTACTTTGGGTAGAAATTTAGGGTTAGTGCGGAGCACCACCCTGTTAGCTTGTACTTGGAAGAAAGGTTCTTGGATGGTGAGCGCCTGCAGCTCGCTAACCCTCCGTAGCGATGTGATTGCTACTAAGAACGCAACCTTCCAAGTCAGAAACTGAAGCTCACAAGAGTGCAGTGGCTCAAAGGGAGGACCCATCAGCCTTGTAATAACCACATTGAGGTTCCATTCTGGAGCTGGTGGGGTCCTTGGTGGAATGACTCTTGAGTCCTTCCAGAAAGGCCTTGATAGCAGGGACCTTAAAGAGTGACAGGTGTTGCCTATTCTGGAGGTATGCTGCCATAGCAGACAGGTGAATGCGGATGGAAGAGTACGCTAGATTGCATTGATACAAGTGGAACAGGTAACAAGTGATGTTTTGAATGGAAGCATCTAGCGGGTCAATATCGTGGTTAACACAGTAGATGACAAACCTCTTCCATTTAGCCGCATAACAAGCTCTCGTAGTGGGCTTCCTTGCCTCCCGAATGATGTCCATGCAATCGGGAGGAAGATTGAGGTAGCCAAACTCCAGGACTTCAGGAGCCAGATCGCCAGGTTGAGCTGTTGCGGATCTGGGTGCTGAATGTCGCCACGGCTCTGCGTCAGAAGGCTGAGAGTGAGATGAAGCCTCTGATGCGGTACCACGGACAGTTCTAGAAACGTGGTGTACCATGGTTGGCGAGCCCACGTCGGAGCAACCAGGATGAGAGTCATCGAGTGCTGCCTGAGCTTGCGTGCCACCAGCGGTATCAGAGGTGCTGGGGGAAAAGCGTACGCAAATCTGCCTGTCCAGTTCATCCACATCGCATTGCCCTGTGATTGCGGGTGTGGGAATCTGGCGGCGAAGCTTTGGCATTTTGCGTTCTCCTTTGTGGCGAACAGGTCTATCTCTGGATGACCCCACCTTTGGAAGTACGGTTGGAGTACTGATGGATGTATCTCCCACTCGTGCATTTGATGGCTGTGTCTGTGGAGCAGATCTGCCATTTGATTGTCCTTGCCCGGGAGATGCTCTGCCATGAGGAAGATGTTGCTCTGAGCCAGATGAGACAGCTGCGGAGAGTGTGTGCCACCCTGCTTCTGAATATAGTACATGGCCGTCATGTTGTCCGTCCGGATCAACACGACTTTGCTGCACAGATGTACTTTGAACGCCTTCAAGGCCATGAAGATTGCCATCAGTTCCAACACATTGATGTGCATCTTCCTTTGCTGTAGTGTCCAGAGTCCCTGCACCGTGTACTGGAGTACATGCGCTCCCCATCCCTGGAGAGAGGCGTCCGTCGTCAGGATAATCTGTGGCACAGGCTCTTGGAATGGTCGGCCCTTGCAAAGGTTTTGTGGATTCCATCAATGCAGAGAGTTGTACGCCCGACCGCTCACCAACACTAGGTCTGTCAGTTGCCCATGAGCCTGAGTCCATTGACATGCAAGGCACTCCTGAAGCGGACGCATATGTAGTCTCGCGTGCGGGACAATGGAGATGCAGGAGGCCATCATGCCTATCAACTGCATGAACACCTTCGCTGGAAGCGAGTGTTGGGGTCTGAACCGCTGGATCAGCGCCTGGATACTGGCGATTCTCACTGAATTTGGCTGCGCCGTGGCTGCCAGAGTGTTTATTGTCGCGCCCAGATACTGTCGCACGTGGGCGGGCTGGATATGGGACTTTGGATAGTTCAGAGAGAAACCCAGATCGTGCAGGAGATGAATGGTGCGTGATACATGGTCGATGCACTGTCGTTCTGTCTTTGCCTGAATGAGCCAGTCGTCCAGGTAGGGAAAGACGTGGACGTTCTGGCGACGGAGATGCGCCGCCACAGTCGCTAGGCACTTTGTAAATACCCGTGGCGCCGTGGTGACCCCGAACGGCAGAACCCTGAACTGGTAATGCTGGTCTAAAATCGTGAACCTGAGATACTTCCTGTGGGAAGGATGCAGGGGGATATGAAAATAGGCATCTTTCAGATCCAGCGTAGCCAGGAAGTCCCCCTGCTGAAGCAGGGGAAGCACTTGCTGTAACGTGAGCATATGGAAGTGCTCCGAGAGGATGTACCAGTTTAGGGGCCTGAGGTCCAGGATGGGCCTGAGGGATCCGTCCTTTTTGGGGATCAGAAAATACAGGGAGTAAACCCCTGTTCCCCGCTCTTGCAATGGAACGAGCTCTATCGCCCCTTTTTGCAGCATGACTAGAACTTCTTGCTGCAACAAGGTCAAGTGCTCGCCGGACATAGGACGGCTCCTTGGGGGTATGTTTGGTGGAATGGAAGTAAGCTCTAGACAGTACCCGTACTGGATAAGAGACCTCACCCACCTGTCCGTGGTGATGGACTTCCACGCCGGCAGGAACTGCTGGAGTCTCCCCCCGACCGGTGTGGAATGGTCGGGGGGCAGTGACAAGACGTCACTGTTTGTTGGTGGTGGTGGACCTGGAGCTATTGTTTCCACGTCCCCTGCCCTTGACGTTATTGCCTCTGTAACCGCCTCTACCCTTGTTGTACGAGGTTTGGGTGTTACTCTTGTAATACTGTGTGGACTGCGATGCCTGACCCCTTGAGGTGCCCCTGGAAGTGGAGCGGCGAAAGGAACCACTCCGAAACTGCTGACTTCGTAAGGCCCCCATAGACTTGGCAGTTTCCGTATCTTTTTTCATTTTCTCCAGGGTCGCATCCACCTCGGGGCCAAACAGGTGGTCAGGGTTAACTGTTTGATTCAGTATCGTAGTTTGGATGTCGGGTTTGAACCCTGAAATTCTAAGCCAGGCATGGCGTCTAAGCAAAACACTGGTATTGATAGCCCTGGAGGCCGTTTCTGCCACATCCAGTGCACATTTTATGGAAGCATTCGTAATGAGCTTTCCTTCCTGAATCAGCATTTCCCCTGCCTCTTTGTATTGGTCAGGCAAGTTTTGCAGTATTGACTCCAAGGTGTCATAATGGGCCCTATCATAGCGTGCAAGTAGGGCTTGTGTGTTAGATATTCTCCAGATATTAGCTGCCTGTGCAGCAATCCGTTTGCCCGAGGCCTCAAAGATCTTGGACTCTTTGTCTGGGGGAGGAGCGTCACCAGTAGTTTGAGAGTTCGCCCTCTTCCGAGCGTTGGAAACAACCAAGGAGTCCAATGGCAAGTGTCCCTTGATATATGTAGGATCCGTGGGCGCTGCCTTATATTTCCTGTTGATGCGAGGGTTGACCACACGCGCCCGGGTGGGCTCCTTGAAGACCTCCGTTGCATGTTTAAGCACCCCTTTAAGCATCGGCAGCGTTTTGACTGACTTTTCAGCTACAGAGAAAGTGTCAAACAAGAAGTCCACATCCACGGGGTCCGAGTGTAGCTCGACGTCGTGGTTAGCTGCAGCTCTTTCGAAAGGCCGCTGAGTCCTCCGTCGGGGACGTTTTTGCCGCAAAAAGTTGCGCGTCCTGTCCCGACTGCGGGTCCTCTGGGTCGCCTCCGGCGGACCAAGGCTCGTGCTCCTCCTCCGGATCCGAGTAAGACGGATAGTTGTACTCGGCGTCTTCCTCGTCCGCATCGCCTGCGGTGGAATGCGTTGGCGAGTGTCCTAGGGCTTGTGGGGACACAGGTTCCACCAGCGCCGAAGATTCCGAAGAGTCCCTTTTGTTTTTGAGAGGGATCTTAAAATGTTCCAACGCCGGCTCAGTCGTGATCTTCCTCTTGAGGAGAGACAGTTTCCCGGTGTTGGCGTCGATGATTACCTCACGACGCTCCTCTTCAGCAAGCGGTTGGAGCCGAAGCTTCGACACCGCCAAGGCAGCTTTCGGTGCCAATACCTCCTTCGAGGGTCCGCTCTGTTTCGGCGCGAAGGCCTTCGGCGCCGACTTGGGAGGAAGGGTGAAACGGATAGGCGTTTGCTCCTTCGCAGGCTTAGGCGCGAGCTTAGGTGTCACAGTGTCCTGAGCGGGAACCACACTGTCCTTTCGAATCCGCTGCAAGGATTCCGCCACCTTCTTCGCCAAGGCCGGAGAGGGCTTGACCGGCTCGAGCGACTTCTCAGCGTCGAGAACCTGATCACCAGCAGGTACCTTCTTCGGAGCCGACGACCCATGCCTATGTGCGTCGTCGCCCTGGCGCTTCTTCGGAGCCGTCTTCGGGTCCACGACCCCTTTCGGAACCGACGCAGCCGCGTCGGACGATTTCGCCTTCGGCGCCGACCCCGAGGGCTTCGGGTCGGCCATCTTGGCGTGGCTCTTCGAGTCGGCCATTTTGAGTTTCTTGGAAGTTGACGCCTCCAGAACCTTCTGCACCAGCGCAACTTTCACTTTCGGTTTCGCATCCGAGGGTGCGTGACCAGTTGGCTTCACTTTCGTTTTCTTGAACGTAAGTGGCTTCTCATAAATGTCCGTGACCGGGCCCAGAGGCGGGGACGCAGGACTCATAATTAGATCTTGGGTAAGGCCCGAAGGCGATCCCTCGACCTGGGCCGTTTGAAGGGGAATAACCCCCGAGTCTGAATGGGGATGCTCTTCCTCCGAGCTATCCTCCACAGTGGCAAAAGCCCGATCGTCGTCCCCTACCTCGTCGGTGACTTTGTCAAAGTTCTCCTCACCCGCGTCGTAGGTCTCCCCCTCGGACGCGGGACCAGAGTCCGAACCTTGCACGTCGTCTTCTCCCTCGACAGATTCCTGGAAAATGTCGTCTGGTGGGGGCGCCGCAGCCGATAACTTAGCCTGGAGCCTATTGGCCCGACGAATCTTCAAAGTCTTCTTGCTCCGGAATTTCGAACACGCCATGCAGGTGTCTTCGCCGTAATCCGGTGACAAGCAGGTATTGCACACAGGGTGCACGTCGAGGTGTGAATATTTGGAGTTACACACCGGGCACTTCTTAAACGGAGTTCGCTCCATAGCAAAAGTGTAGTGTAGGCCCGTCCGCGCCGAAAGCACGTGGAAGGGCAGCAAGAGATCGGAGCTGAGAGTCAGAAAGAAACCCGTACGCAACTATACCGACGCCCAGCCTAAAGACCTTTTGGTCTCGAGTAGAAGTTGAACAACTATCGGTTCCGACAGAGGGAACCGAAACACATCCGAACCCAATGGCGGAAAAAAACAATCTGGGGATGGAGCCGATGCCCATGCGCACTGTAGTCCAGGGGAGGAGCCACCTATCTCGTGATACTTCGAAGACTCTTCCAGGACCACAATGTGCAATCATCCGGACCCAACACTAGGCGGCGATCTATGCACAGATATGAATTCAGCAGCCCACATGCCTCGAACCTCCTGTTTTCAAGAAAGGATCCTATCCACTCCAGGGCTGGTCCTACTACTCCCAGATCAGAGAGGAGAGACAGCAGCGTTGAGTGCAGCACGGTGTCAAATGCTGCACTAAGATCTAACAAAACCAACGCTGCTGTCTGCCCCCCATCTGCAAGTTGTCTCAAACATTCTGTGAAGAAGAGAACCGCCGATTCGGTAGAGTGGCCTGCTCTAAACCCCGACTGAGTGGAGTGGAGAAGGGAGTTTTCCTCAACAAATTTCATAAGTTGGCTATTTACTATCTTCTCCACCACTTTCCCACAGAAGGGGAGGAGGGAGATAGGGCGGAGATTCTGTAGCTGGGAAATCTGTATATTCGCTTTTTTTTTCAGGGGTATTACTTGTGCCATCTTCCATGAGTCAGGCACATGACATTCCTGAAAGGACAAGGTGATCAGGTGTTCAATTTGTTCAGACAGTCAATGACTTCCTTGCAGCGATTTGGGGCAATCGCATCCAGAGGGGAGCCAGACTGAATGCTGTTAATGATAGTGAGCAGGTCAGCTCTCTCAGGGACGAAAAATTGAGTCAAATGGGTCTTAGTGGCAGAGGCACTTCTCACTACCACCTCTCTAGTAGGTGAATTACCTGAAAAGGTGGCATGTATTAAATCTACTTTTTTTATGAAAAAGTCAGCGATATCATCGCATAATTTATTGGTGAAGATATCTTGGGCCTCAAGTCTGGATGGGGTCGTAATCTCTTTGTAGATCACAAAGTTCTTTAGTAGGATTTTTTGCAGATTCAATACGTCCTTTAAAGTGAGTGCCTTTAGCTGTTCTAACAAGTTTGTGATAAATTTTTAATTCTTTCTTGTAGTTCAGCGTATCCACTGGATTATAGTTTTTCCGCCAATGTTTTTCCGGATATGTCCATCCTGTTACTTAGAACAGGGATTCCTTTCATTTATGGAACACACTCAATAGTCAAGTTACTTACGGTCAGTAATGCCCTATCTGGTAGAGACATGATCTATAATCAAAAGTTGTACAAAGTTCCCCAAGGAGGGATGTTCGTATGGCAGGAGTGATTACTCTCTCTCTAAGTGAATGTATAAAGGTATTGTAGGGAAAACAAAATAATCCCTTATCGGAACTTAGGATGCCTCACACAACTAATTAGCTTGACGACAGTTGTCATCTCGCCAGATGGTGGTCTCGTTTCATCATCGGCTTCCTGCTCCAACGTCAAGCCGGCGCTGCAATGCCTGACGGGTAGCACAAAATGCTACACTTTTGTGGAGTTCTTTTGTTCCTGGCCGTTAGTTGGGTGCGTGTGAGGGGCCTAAGTGGTGGAGTAGTGAGCGTGAAAAGGTGTTTAATTAAAAAAGGTAAGTTAGTCTACTAAGAAAACTTTATTAGTGTAGCTAACTGCCTTATTAAAATTTAGTGAAGGGAGGGGTACCGGGGCTCAAAACCAATGTAGATTGGCCTCGTTCAACCCTCACCTATAATCTGGTCAACATGTTTCATGCCATATAGGCAATTCTTCAGGACCTAATAGTGCTCAGTCTGGTTCGGTGCAGGCTTTTCACTGAATGAATGGGCAGGGGCACCTCTGTCATGGCCACGAAAAGAATGAAACGTAGATGTGGACGGGCGCGTAACAGAAAGGCCCAAGGACTTGGCCGTAGCTCGAGAGTCCTTAAACGCTTCAGTGCCGTGTCGGCCTTATCAGCAAACAGGCGAGGACCTCAACCAGGAGTGGCGCCAAAGTGCCAGTCAAGGAAATTGCCCTACCGAGGGAGTCTGCGGTGTCCAAGCCACAATGGATGGAGAATCTAGCAGCGTCCTTAGCCACAGCCTGAGACAGTACAGTCTGAACATCCTCCGGGCACTGAGGCAGCACCTCAGCCACGGAATCCCACACTGCGTGGGAATAGCGGCCCAAAAGGCTTGCGGTGTCAACTGACCGCAGCCCTAAGCTGGCCGAAGAGAACAACCGCTTGCCAAACTGCTCCAATTTCTTCAAGTCCTTAACCGGCGGAGCCGTGGGAAAGGCACTCTGAAACGTAGAAGCCTGAATGACCAGACTTTCAGGTGTAGGATGAGTGGTCAGAAAGGCAGGATCACACGGCGTACGGCGAGGACGCCTGGCAACGTTCTTATCCACAGGGGCCCCTGTGGCGGACCGTGACCAAGTTCCCAACAAGACTTCTGTTAGGGTATCATTAAAGGGCAGCAGCGGCTCCGATGAAGTGGACGCCGGCTGGAGCACCTCACTAAGGAGATTAGTCTTCAGGGTCACCGTGGGGAAATAGAGGTTAAGGACCTCAGCAGCCGAAGGAGCACCACCGTACACGAGGCGCCTTCCTCCAAAGTGGGCAGGAAGAGGCAAACCCCGAATCAGAAGAGACGTCCAGGCCACCGGCCTCCTCCAAGTCGTCCACCCAGTCCTGCTCAGAACCACACCGACGAGCAAGCAGAATAGACTGCGCCGGGAACGGTGCTGGTTCCCAATTCGGATCCCAGGCGGGGACAAAACCCTCTGGGAACTGGGGCAGAGGCGGAACCAGCGGGTCGGAGCTGGCAGAATTGCACCTCTTGGCGCCAAGGCCAGAGCCGCTGGTGTCGCCGAATCCACCGCAGGAGTCAACGGACCAGCAGGATTCAGACACGGGATCACGGGGCCCGAAGGCGCACCGGCGGGAGCCCAAGGTATGAACAGGCAGTCCATGGCAGCAAGGAATTCTTGCATTTGCGCAGGAGTCACCGACAGACCTGGATAAGGCGGTTAGGCCGCAGGACTCTCAGGCTCCTGTTGCCGTCCTCCACATCTGGGGGGGGCTTGGGGTGTGGGATTGGCGGCGGCTTGGGGGGGGGGGGGCGTCTGAGAGCAACAACGCTTTGACTTATTTTGTGCCGTCTCTTACCAAATCCGAGGGGGCAGAGGAACGGTGGTGACTACTCCGCAAACGGTCATGAAACGACCCCTGGATTTCAAAAGGCGCAGGGATGAGTGCTAAACTTCAAACAAGTTCAGGCGCCGTTCGCTCGGGTCCTTCGGGGCCATAGCCCTACAGTCCAGACAGGACCAGGAGTCATGGTCGCGCTCCAGGCAGTAGAGGCAGACGTCATGAGGGTCCGCCACCAACATATTGTGACGGCAGGTCCAGCAAGACTTAAAACCAGGCATCCCTACTAGCACCAGAGAAAACCAACACGAGACAGTCTCAAAAAGATAGTACGTGCTCTAACCAGATCGGCGCTTACTGGCACGGAAAACGAAAGAACTGGCGCCAGCATGCATGGGTGGCGCCTAAGTCTCTGGGACGTCATCTCGGCGCATACGATGCCAGCAACGAACGCGGAGCCACAGGATGCCACCTACTGACGCACAGGGGTACTGCTAAGCAAAACTTTCCGAATCCAGTCTGACGCCTGGGGATATTGTAAGATAAGGAATCTATTCAGATTGAGATAGTACTGGAAAAGAGGTATCAGAGGAGGCGGGTGGGCGTATACGAATCTGCAGCTCTACATGCCAAGAACAAAAGCATACTGGTAAGTGGCATTTACTGTTCAATGCATATGAGCTGCAGATTGTATACTTTTGCGTAGACTATACAGCAGTTACCTCCTTAGAGGGGACTACCTGTATCTGTTGCAGTGGTTTGAAAAAGTGTTCTTAATACAGCCTGGCCCACACTAGCGTGTTGGTTTGCCTTCACATCTACAGTGTTTCGTGAAGGTGTGTGGTGTAGCCCAAGTTGCTGCTCTGCAGATGTCATCTAGGGGAATGTTCCCTAAGAATGCCATGGAAGCCCCTAGTTTGCGTGTGGAATGAGCTCTTGGGGGAATGGTTAGTGTGTGTTTGGCTTTGATATAGCATATTTAGATGCATTTAACAATCCACCTTGCAATTCCGGTCTTGTGGTTTTCCCTCCACCTCATAAAGGCAATCCAAACTCAAAGAGTTGTATGGTCTTTGTAAAGGATTTTATCCTTTCAATTAGTATTACTCTTTTAACGTCCATCCTTTGAAGAGCTCGTTTTGCCACTGAGTTTGGTTGAGGGAAAAACACTGGGACTTCAGACTGGTTGCAGATACGACTTAGGGTAAAAATTCAGGGTTAGTCCAAAGAACCACTTTGTTATGATGGATTTGTAAAAATGGTTCTTGTATGGTTTAACGCCTGGAGTTCACCAACTCTCCTGAGAGATGTGAAGGCAACCAAAAAAGCTACCTTACAAGTGAGGAACTGTAGTTCGCATTTATCATATGGAGAGGTTCAAAACGGGGACCCATGAGTCTGGTAAGGACCACATTTAGGTTCCACACTGGAGAGGGTGGGACTCTGGGTGGAATTATTCTCTTAAGTCTTTCCATAAAAGCTTTGATAGCGGTCACTCGAAACAGACAAATGTGATCTGTTTTGGAGATAGGCTGCTATGGCAGCTAGATGTAGCCTAATATATGTATATGCTCGGTTACATTGTTGTAGATGCAAGAGGTAGCAGATAATGTTCTGAATAGAATAATCTAGTGGATAGATTTTGTAAGGCAATAAATGACAAATCGTTTCCCATTTTGCTGCATAGCATGCTCTGGTGGTAGGGTGTCTAGCTTCTTTAATGAAATTCATACTGTATGGCGGAAGATTTAGGTAGCCAAACTTAAAGACCTCAGGTGCCAGATTGCAAGGTTGAGTTGATTGGGATCTGGATGTCTTATTTCTCCATGGTTCTGGGTGAGAGACATAGTTGTTGATGAGGAACTACTGATAGTTCCAATAGGGTTGTGAACCATGGTTGTCGGGCCCATGTTGGAGCAACTAGGATCATTGGAGCGAATGCTGTTTGAGTTTCCAAACCACTCATGGAATGAGTGGGAGAGGCAAAAAAGCGTAAGCAAATTTGCCTGACCAGTTCATCCATAGCGCATTGCCTTTGGACAATGGGTGTGGATATCAGGACACAAAGGTTGGGCATTTTGGTGTGTGGCGAACAGATCCATTTCTCACATGTGAAAGAATGGAAGAACTTGAGGATGAAGTTTCCATTCGTGGATCTGCTGAGTTTGACGACTGAGCAGATCTGCTATCAGATTGTGTACACAAGGGAGGTGTTCTGCAAGGAGATTTATGTTTTGCAGAATGGCCCATCTCCATATCCTCTGAGCTAGGTGTGAAAGCTGCAGAGTATGTCCCTCCCCTGTTTTTGTATGTAGTACATTGCTGTCATGTTGTCTGTATGGACCAGGACAGCTTTGCCTATGAGGACGAGTTGAAAGGATTTTAACGCTAGTAATATTGCCAACAATTCCAGGTAGCTTATGTGGATTTGTCTTTGTTGTTGGGGGGGGTCCAAATGCCCTGGATGGTATGTGTTTGAAGATTAGCTCCCCAGCCAGAGAGCGCTGCGTCTGCTGTTAGCACGGTCTGGAACCGGGACGAGGAACGGCCGCCCTTTGGAAAGGTTTTGTGTGTTCCACCACTGCAGAGCGGGATTGTTGTGGGCGTCCACCAACACCAGATCTGTCAGCTGACCTTGAGCCTGGTTCAACTGACGTGCCAAACATTCCTGTAAGGGACACATTTGGAGTCTTGAATAAGGGACGAGGAGAATGCAGGAGGCCATCATCCAGATTAACTGCATGAACACTCGCGCTGGTAGTGAGTGTTGAGGCTGAAATTTTTGGATTAGTGCCTGTATGGCACTTATTCTGACTGCATTGGGATATGCTAGAGCTTTTGAAGTGTCTATTGTAGCCCATAGGTATTGTTGTATGTGGATGGTTAGAGATGGAATTTGGCAAGATTTACCGTGAATTCCAAGCTGTGAAGCAGCTGAATTGTGTTGTACACCGCTGTGTGATTTGGCTTTTATGAGCCAGTCGTCCAGCTAAGGGAAGACATGAATATGCTGTCTCCTTAAGTGGGCTACAACTACTGCATTTGGTAAAGACTGGGTGCTGCAGTGATACCGAATCGGAGGAATTTGAATTGGTAGTGTTGACCATCTACCACAAACTTGAGATATTTCCTGTGAGCGGGATGAATGGGAATATGGAAGCAGGCCTCCTTTAGATCCAGAGTGGAAAAAAACTTGTCCTGTTGAAGTAGTGGGAGCACCTGTTGGAGTGACCATGTGAAAGTGGTCTGACTGAATGTAGAGGTTTAGCGTCTGAGGTCCTGTATGGGCCTGAGAGAGCAGTTCTTTTTTGGGATTAGGAAATACAGGAAGTAAACCCCTAGGCCTTGATGAGGCAAGGGGACTGGTTCTATTGCATGTTTTTATAACCGAGAGAGAACCTCTTGTTTGAGAAGTGTCAGATGTTCTGAGGACATGGGATGCTGTCGGGGAGGAATGTGGGGGGGGGGGGGGGGGGGGGGGGGGGGCAGAAGTGAGTTCCTTTTGTCTTACCCACTTGCCTGTTGTGATGGACTTCAAGACAGGTAGGAACTGTAAGAGACGTCCCCCGACAGGAGTGGAATGATCAGGGGGAAGTGCAGGGAAGTTACTGTTTAGTGGTAGGGGGGGTGAGGCTACTATTGCCACAACCTCTCCCTTTATTGTTGTTGCCTCTGTAGCTTCCATGAAAGTATGCTTTTGGGATGATTGAGTGGTGCTCTGGTAGGAGGAGAAGGGATGTTCTGAACCCATGGTTTTGGAGCTTTTTTGTGCCGCTCTGTAGGAGCGGCACAAAAAAGCCTCTAGGGGTAGGAAACTAAGGCCCACATAGATTTAGCAGTTTCGGTATCCTTCATCTTTTCTACGGATGTGCCAACTGCGGGGCTGACAAGATGTTCCTGATCAAATGGTTGATTTAAAATACCAGTCTGAACCTCCAGCTTGAATCTGGAAACCCAGAGCCAAGCATGTCTGCGCAATAAAATGCTTGTGTTATTTGCGCGAGATGTGGTATCAGCCACATCGAGCACACATTTTTTTGAGGTGTTGGTAATTAGTCTGGGTAAGGTTGTTGGCTTTTTGTTTGTATTGGTCAGGAAGGTGTTCCATGAGCTTTTCAAGCTCGTAGTAGTGAGCCCTGTCGTACCCGGCCAATAAAGCTTGGGCATTGGCGATCCGCCAATGGTTTGCAGCCTGCGATGCAATAAGTTTCCCGGATGCTTCAATTAATTTGGATTCCTGATCAGAAGGGGGGGTGTTGCCTGTACTTTGTGAGTTTGCACGCTTGCGGGCATTAGTTATCACAAGGGAATCTAAGGAAATCTGACCTTTAATGTAAATTGGGTCGTTGAAAGCTGCCTTGTATTTTTTATCCACCCTGGGATTGAGAACCCTGGTTGTGACTGGGTCCTAACAAACTTCTGGGACATGTTTTAGAAGCCTATTAACATTGTCAGGGTGCTTGTTGATTTTTGCGAGGGTGCGAAAGTTTCTAGCAAAACATTATCTAAGGGGTCGGTATGTAAGGGGACCCCCATGGTATTGGGCAGCCCTGTTGATTCGTTGTGCGAACCCAATGTTATCTGGTGGGGACAGCTTATATGGATAGAGATCCGGATCATTATGTGGTTCGGGATCTGTATTGTAGTCACCCCTAGTGTCTACGTCATGTGGGATGCTATGTGAATGATCATCCCCATGTGGGTCTATATCTCTACCTATGTCCTCCTCACTATCTTATGGTTGAAGAGAAAATATAGATTGTGGGGAGTGGGGTTGTTAGATTTGGGGGTCTCTAGTTGGCAAAGGTAGGTAACTGTGACAAATAGGGACACACTCCTAAAATAATCCCTGTTCACCCGCTTGGTAGCTTGGCACGAGCAGACCGGCTTATCTCCGATAGGCAGTGTATAAAGCAGTTGTGAACACATACAGTAACCCAGTGACAACACTACAGATGGACACCACACAAGTTTTATATCAAAAATAAGTATTCTTTATATAGACTTATCACAAGACCACAAACGACAAAAATACACAGTACTGTATTTAAAATGGTAGAATTAGCTTAGTTCTCTTTAGACAATGCAACACTGAGTTCAATGTACCTTTGGATGCATAACGCTATACAACAAAAGTGTTGCAGGAAAGGTGATGCGTCAGTCCCTTACACGCAGGGACGGTGATGCGTCGGTTTCTTACTGCTCTTCCGTGGTGATGCGGCTCGCAACGCCGTGATGCAATGAGGATCCAGTGCGATGAACACAAAGATGGAGTCTTTTCCTTGATGCGATACAATGCATGCATGCACGCCCGACGGCCGTGCTGCGTCTCAATGGTAATTGCAAGCCCTGCCAGGTTCTGCGACAGGCTTCTCCAGTGATGTGAGGCGCTTCGGCTATGCACGGCTGCAGCAATAACACCCTTCAGTGATGCGATGACAAGGGCTGCGACAGTGGCACGCCTCTCCGGTGATGCGAGACGCTTCTGCGATGCGACAGCTGAAGCGGCGACACCCTTCTTCAGTGATGCGTGCCGCAGCCGCTGTCGTCGCTTCTCCGGTGATGCGACACGCTTCTGTGATGCGACAGCTACTGCAGCGACACCCTTCAGTGATGGGACGACAGCGGCTGCAGCGGCGACACGCTTCTCAGGTGATGCAACACGCTTCTGTGATGCGATGCGATAGCTGCAGCGGCAACACCCTTCTTCAGTGATGTGACGACAGCGGCGGCGACACGCTTCTCCGGCGATGCAACACGCTTCTTCGTGAGTTGCGCTTCCAGCTCCTTGCGGCAGGCAGTCCCTCAAAGCCCAACACAAATGCAGGCACTTCCAATGAACTCTTGGGGAGCAGGTGGTTGAAGTCTGTTGTCCCTGAGACTTCAGCAGGAGACAAGCTCTTTCTCAAGCCCTTGGAGATCCTTCACAAGTTGATGAAAGTACACACAAAGTTCCTCTCTCCTTTCTTTGGCAGTCAGGCAACCACTGCAGGCCAATCCCCCAAGCAGCACTTCAGCTTAGGGATAGTCTCTCCTCAGTCTCTCTGGTTCCTCTCCTCAGCAAATGTTTCTTCTTGCTTCCCAGAGGTGATCTAAAGTTCTGGGGTCTGGGTCCCCTCTTTTATACACAGTTTCTCTTTGTTCTCTGAAGGCAGAGGCGCCTTGCCTAGTCCAAACCAGTTCTGGTCAGTCCTGGAGCACTTTGACAAGACTCCTTTCCTTTCACAGTGCAGGGCAGGGACATCATTCGCACCCCAGGAGGTGGAGCCAGCATTGTGGAGGGAAGGCACAGCCCTATTCAGATCCCAGGTGCAACTCTTCCCACCCATCTGCATGCAGATCTTTCTATTCAGCCCTGTGCTGACTAACAGTCTCCTGGAATCCCCCAGCCCCTCAAACTCCAGACAAGGAATACACAATCTAGCAGAGGCAGGCTTGGATGGGATGGTTAGACAAGAAAATACCTACTTTCTAAAAGTGGTATTTTCAAACACAGAATGCTAAAACCAACTTCACTAAAAGATGTATTTTATCATTCTGAGTTTAGGCATACTAAACTCTAATTTCTACCTAGCTCCGAGTCAGTTAGGATTATAAGATGTAATAATCAAACGGCCCATTTTGGTCTATGGGGGTGAAAATCGAAAATGGCTGTAATTCACTATTAGGACATGCCACACACATCAGGGCTTGTCCTACCTTTTACCTACAATGCATGGGGGTGCCTGATCTGAAGAAAGGGATGGTTTAGGGACTGGCAAGTGGGTGCACTTGCCCAATCAGCATGGCAGTACCAGTCTGCACACAGGCTCTACAATGGCAGACCTGAAAGACACTTTTACAGGCTGCTTCTGTGGGGGCACAACCAGTGTTGCAATCCCGCCAGGAGCATTTGGATTTACAAGCCCTGGGCACTTGGTGCACTGTACTAGGGTCTGACAAGTAAACCAAATCAGCCAATCATGGAGTCACTAATCCATACATCAATTTAAAATAGGGAGAGCATATGCACTTTAGCACTGATCAGCAGTGGTAAAGTGCCTAGAGTCATAAAACCGCCAACAACAGGTCAGAAAAAATACAGAAGGAAGGCAAAAAGTTCAGGGCTGACCCTGTAAAAAGGTCCAACAATGGTGGAGAAATTAATAGATGTGGATTAACTGAAGGGAGAGAAGGAGATGGGGACGTGCTGGTGCCCATGTCCTGTCGTTTGAGAGGTATAGCAGGTTCCTATGCAGTCTTCGATCGATCTCTTTTTTGGAGGCTTGCTGACTAGTTTGCTCGTGTTTGGGTCAATAAACAAAGTTTTTTGCTTTGGATCTGCAAAATCAGGTGGGCAAAATGTCTTTGTTCGGATTTGAAGATTTTGGATCAGAACCTTCTTTGGAGGGAGTTTGTGAGGCTTTCCGTGGGGTCTTAGGACTATGTTTTTGCGGCTCTAAAACTTTTTGGCTCTGATGATTTCTTCGGTTCTGAGTGTTTGTCCTTGCTATGCTTCGATGCAGAGGCCTCTGGCGTTGAGGCGGTCTTCGGTGTGGACAAGTGTTTGACTAGTTGCTTCGGTGCCAATGAGGATTTTCCGGTGTCGGAATGGGGGTAGGCTCGAGCCATAGCCGAAGTCTTCTGTTTAGGGTTCATAGCCTGGCCCGGGGGGCGGGAGTCTGAAACATGTTACCAGTGTCGACCCGAGCTGGAGGGCGAGGGCGTTACCGGAGCCTTCGGTTTATTTTTCGGGACTCCTGGACTGTTGAGCCGGAGTGACTGTCTTTTGTTCGGCATCGAGTCTTCGGCCTCGGAGACCAAGACATGTTCTTCATAGCCGGATTGTTTCGGCTGAAGATCGGGGTCTGCTTTGAAGATGCCCGGAATCGAACTGCTTCCGCGAGACATTTCGTGACGTCGAGCCAGACGATCAAAGATGGTTTTCTTTGACCTGAACGATGCACAGGCCTCGCAGTTTTTATCTTCGTGCTCCGGGGAGAGGCAGAGATTGCACACCTTGTGCAAATCTGTGTGTGGGAACTTAGCACCACACCCAGGGCATTTTTTGAAAGGAGTCCTTTCTATTGACTGCAGGCGTGGTCGGCGCAGGGAGGCCCAACAGCCCGCGTGGAGATCGAGGAGTTAATTTTAAGATGCGGGCCGAAAAGGGAAACGAGATGGAGACAATACTGTCTAGTGGAGAGGGATTGCCCCCGAAGGGAGATTCTAAACCGATATCGACCAGGAGCGCAGCAATGCACATCCGAACCAGATGGCGGAAAAAACAATCTAAGGATGAATCGATGCCCATGCGCACTATCATCCTAGGGAGGAGTCACCTACCTTGGACTACAAAGACTTCTTCCAAGACAAAAACAAAGTGCAATCATCCGAGCCCAACACCAGATGGCGATCTATGCAAAAGTATACAATCTGCAGCTCATATGCCTTGAACACTAGTGCCCTGAAGGGGAAACCGCCTTACCACTTAACCAATCTGCAGTGCGGGGAGGATGGGTGCGTCAGTAACGAATCTGCAGCTAGATCATGTTACCAAAGGTAAGTAACTTGTTCATCTGATTGAGATGCCACAGATTGCTTCAGTTTGAACAAATACCCAAGCAATACCATCCCTGGTGGAGGGACTGTGGAAAGGTTTTAGACTAAGAAATTCTGCAAGACAAAGCGGCCAAAGAGGCCTTCCCTGCCGACTTGGGAATCCAGACAATAGTGTCTGGCCAACGTGTGCAGAGATGCCCACATGGCCGCTTGGCAAAGGTCACTAACAGGAACACTACGCTGAAGAGTGGTGGTAGCTGCCTTTGCCTTGGTAAAATGGGCCCGAGGCAGTTTTTTCGCTAAGGTGAAACATTTGTATAGAGAGGATGACCAAGTGTTAAATGGTCCTCTTCTGAAAGGCTCGCCCCGTCGAGCCAACGTAACCTACAAAGATTTGGTCATCCACGTAGAACTCTTTAGTGCAATCAAGAGATAACGACAGCGCTCTTTTTGGGTCCAGACGGTGGAGACGCTCTTCTTCCTTGGAAAGATGCAGAGGTGCATAGAAGGTGGGTAGAGTAATTGATTAAGCCAGATGGAAAGTTGTAGTCACCTTAGGCCGAAAAGATGCCCTAGTGCGCAGCACTACTTTGTCCGGAAAAACAGTCAGGTAAGGAGGCGGAGAGGACAGTGCCTGTAGTTCGCTCACACTCCTGGAAGAAGTTGTGGCCACTAAAAAAGCTGTTTTGATAGTGAGCAGCCGGAGGGGACAATTGTGCAGAGGTTCAAACAGTGCACACATCAAAAAGGCAAGGACCAAATTAAGGACCCATTGGGGCATAATAAAAGGAGAAGGGTGGAACAAATGGGTAAGCCCCTTCAAAAATCTCTGTACAAGAGATGGTTGATCTGGCAGCCAAAGGAAAATAGAAAGGGCTGAAAGGTAGCCCTTCAGAGCGCCCTGAGCAGAGCCCTGCTGGGCCAAGGAGAGAATATAAAGAAGAACTGATACATGCAGACTAAAGGTCAAACTGTTCTGTACAGTATTTACAAATGTTTTGCCATCTGCAGGCGTATACAGACTTCGTGGAGGGACGCCTGGCTGCCAGAACAGCTCAGTGTTTGGCAGGAAGGTAAAAATCGATCAACTGTCCCTGCTCAATTTCTAAGCAAGGAGGTGAAGAGTTGACAGGTTCAGGTGGAGAACGCTCTCCTGCTGCTGCGACAGAAGATCCTCCCAAAAGAGCAGCCAAACCGGATTAACAATGCTCATTTGCAGAAGCTTGGGATACCAGACTCTTCATACACAGTCAAGAGCCACAAGGATGACTTTGGCCCAGTGGCCCCTGATCTTCTTGAGCACTCTAGGCAAGAGTGGTAGGAGCGGAAAGGCACACAGGAGTCCTGTGCTCTACTTGCGACCAAAAGAGTCACAGAGCGAGAGCCACCATGGAAACTCTCCACTGCTGAAAGAGACCTTGCACCACCTCGTGATGGAGATGCCACTCGTGACCCACAAGGCACTGGCAGCTCAGTAAATCTGCTCTGGATTTCAGAGAACTTGCCAGATGTTGAACCACCAGGAAAATTCCTTGTTGTTCCAGCCAAGTCCAGCGACGCAGGGCCTTTTGACAGAGGGTCCACAACCCCACTCCGCCTTGCTTGTTGCAATACCACAAGGCGGTAGTGTTGTCTGTGAACACCTAAACAGACTTCCTTTGAGGAATAGTAAAAAGGGTTTCAGTGCCACCAGAATGCCCGAAGCTCCAACAGGTTGATATGGAGCTTGTCCTCCATGGGAGACCAGAGTTCTCTGATCTCCACCTCTCCCAGAGGGCTGCTCCATCCCAGAAGGGAGGAATCCATCACTATTGTGAGATCTGGGAGGGAAAGAGAGGGGTCTGCCTCTGACTCAATTGGGATGTGTTAGCCACCTCCACAGGTCGTTCGCGGTTCCCTCCGATATCTGAACTAGGTTGGTGAGATTTCCCTAATGCTATGCCCAGTGGAACTTCAGGCCCCAATGCAGAGCCTGCATGTGCCATCTGGTATGGTCAACCAGTAGGATGCAGGAGGCCATGAGGCTCAGCAGCCTCAGAGTCATTCTCACCGAAATCCCGGATAGAGACTGAATCAGTATCATAGCCTGAATATCCTGGGCTCACTGCTAGGGAGGATAGGCCCGAAACAGCACCATGTCCAGAACTGCCCAGATGAAAGGGAGAGCCTAAGAGGGAGTCAGGTGGGACTTCGGCCCGTTGATAGTGAACCCTAGAAAATGCAGGAGGTTTGCTGTAGTCTGGAGGTGGGAGACGTCTGCTTGGGACGAGCCTGTCTTCAACAACCAGTCATCAAGATAGGGGGAAGACTGGGACCCCTCATCACTGCAGATGGGCTGCAACCACTGCCATCTCCTTGGTGAACACCAAAGGGGCACACGGTAAACTGAAAGTGCTAGTGGCCAGATAGCTCTGAGGGACTGGCAGAACTGTAATGTGGAAACAGGCGTCTTGCAAGTCCGATGCTACCATCCAGTCTCCCGGGTCCAGGGCAGACAAGACCAGAGCAAGGGTGAGCATCTTGAACTTCTCCTTTTGAGGAAATATTTGAGGGCCCTGAGGTCAAGGCTAGGATGACTGCCTCCGTCCTTTGGAAGCAGAAAATAGCAGGAATAGCAAACAGCCTATTTTTGGCCCGGGAATCCTTTATAGCTCCCTTGGCCAAGGGAGTCTTGACTTCCTCACGGAGTAAGGCTAGGTGATCCTCCATCAGCCGATCATAAGTTTGAGGCATTGGGAAAGGGGTAGTCTCGAAGGGGAGAGAGTAGTCCCTTCAGACTATTTGAGGCACCGACCTGTCAGAGGTGATCTCACCAGTGGTGGAGATGGTGGCGTATCGTGCCACCAACTGGACGCCCATGATCCAGAGGGATCAAACTAGGAAGGTTTGCAGTGGAGGAGGGGTTCGTAGCTTGACCCGACTTCTGGCCACCTGACCCACAAGGTCAGGATGAATGAGTCCATGGCCTCGCAGAGGGTGTTGGACTTACAGGGTCCTCTGGCTGGAATAGGGTGGGTGCGGTTGGAAGCCCCTTCCGTAGCCACAAAAGGAGCGAAAAGCAGATGCAGGCAAGGAAGAAGTGGAGAGGCCCAGGGACTAGGACTAGTTTGAAGCGCTCAAGCACTGCATCTGCCTCGTCTCCAAAGAGACGGGAGCCAACAAAGGGAATGTCCATGAGGTTAGCCTGAACATCCCACGAAAATCCAGACGTCCTCAGCCAGGCGTGGCACATAACAGCCACCATCGAGGCAATCGTTTTGCCTAGCAAGTTTGTCATGTCAAAGCCACATTGTATTGCAAACTTCACTGCATCTCTCCAAACAGCTTGGGAGAGGAGAACCCAGTCCTCTTTTAAGATTCTGGACAGCACTTGCTCAACCGTATCCCAGAGCGAACAAGAATAACTACCAAGAGGCATGAAGTGTTTACCGACCACAAACCTAGGCTGGTGGAAGAACATCTTACCAAAGCAGTCCAGCCTTTTGGATTCCGTCTAGAGGTGCAGAAGGGACCGCCCCATGGGAAGTGGAGGCTTGGACAATCAAGCTCTGTGGGGTTGGGTAGGTGGAGAGGAAAGCTGGGTCGCCCATTGCACGGTGGTGGCGGCAGGCAATAGTTTTATTCACAGGAGCCCCTGTGATGGGCTTGAAACAGGTACCCAGTAGAATATCAGTCAAGGCCTAGTTGAAAGGCACCAAGAGTTCAGAGAAGACACCAGGCTGCAGGACCTCCATCAAGATTTTAGTCTTGACTGCCACCGTGAGAAGCTGCAGGTCCAAGACCTCCGCAGCCCTACGCACCACCATTGCAAATGAGACTCACTCCTCCATAGCCACGAAATGGGGAGACAGCATGCCGGATGTGGAGAAGTGTCAAGACCGCTGGCATCACCCAGGTCCTCATACCAGTCCAGGTCTTGATTGGTCTTGAATGGGTCGCGGGATATTCTAAAGAATCTGCCCCTCCCAATCCTCGTCATCCATACCCAACCATTCAGAATAAGGCTGGTTGAACCGCATGGAGCTGTAAAGGTCAGTCGGGACGCCAGTCTCTGCATCAATGGATGCCCGACCAGCTTAGTGTCGTCTGGAATGACGATGGGGCATATGCTGCCGATGACACAGATGGTCTCTACGTTAGACCGCACAGGGGACAGTCGCCTGTGCGGCCCAAAGGCTCATCGGCAGGGTCAGGTCGCACAAATATGGCGCACATGGTGTCATAAAATTCTTTTAAATGGGCGGAGGTCGCTCCCAGCCCAAGAAAGGAAGGCAAACTCAGAGCCGACCCAGGCACCCACCTCCAGGGAGCGCGGTCTTGAACTCAGAGGCTCCTCAGTCTCGTCACGCGATGGACGGAGCGAAGTCATAGCGCTTGACTTCTTGTGCTTTTTATGGTGCTTCTTACCGGACTGCAAGGACTTTGAGGAAGAAAACTTCGACCCCCCCCCTGCACACCCCCCACCCCCCCAACTCCGAAGCTGTGTTTGGACCTTCCTCTTGACCGGGATCGACTAGATGACTTCCGAGGAGCTGGACACCATGTCGCTATCAACTTTAGAGACTGTTCCCTCAAAGCCTTCAGCGCCTTTGCCCGCAATCGCTTTGTGTCATGGTTGTGCTCCAGGCATCAGAAACACACCTAATGGGGATCCGTAACCGACATGGCACAGTCACAGTCACCCCACGGCTCAAACCCAGAGGCAGTCTTACTGGACATGACCTGCACACCACAAGAAGGACTAGAAGCCAAAAAAGTTTGCCAAAAAGTGACAGGGGTAGCTCTTTACAATGGATCTGTGGAAAGAAAAGAACTGATGTCAGCGCGCCAGGGTGGTGCCTATATTGACGACGCGGATGTCATGACGATGACAAACCAGATGCCCATGACGTCACATGGAGTCGACCAACGCCACCTATTGCAATGCAGGGGTACTGCTATAAAAATCTTCCGTATCATGCCGGACGCCTGGAAATTCAAAGGGAATGAATCTGCAGCTAGATGTCACTATCAGATGCAATTTGTTATATATTAAACTAACCATTTTTTTCTTATCAATTAAGAATTATTTTGCTAATAAACTTGATGCTCAATAAAGAATAAATCACAACATTGAGAAAATTAATAGTTTTGAAGCCAATAATTAACTCATTGACTTAACTCAGTACAGAATTCAAATGGTCTTAGTTTGCACTTTGTAGCTCCTTCCTTTTTCAGCCACAACATCAAAGTTCCATCGGCCTGCTGTGCTGAAATTTAACATACCAGGGACCCAGCCCTCGTTGCATGATAGTGAATCATATTTATTTAAATTGATTCCCGCTAAATCAGGGTATAATTCAATGATACTGTATAGACTGGTAAACTTTGGGACTACTCATTGGTGATCAAAGGGCACATTTAAAAAAAATTCCACTTGTTTCAGGAGAATACATTTTCCAAAGGTTAAAAAGATACAAACTGTTATCAGATCAAATTATTCCCATCACCCTTAACAGTTGTAGCAAATTCTACCAATGCCAGACCTATGTAAACTGATCAAAGTGGACTTTAAAGTTTAACAGCATCTAAGACTACACAGTGAGCCCAATTTCACATTTCAACACCCCTCATGTATATCTGAAGAAAGCAATGTCTGTGGATCCATTGAAGGCCTACAGGAGGCACTGGTGGGGGCATGTGTGAGGCATTTATGAAGTACAACATTAGAGCCCCTTCATTATAAGTTGTCAAAACAACTATTAGTAACTGATATTAAGTGAAACCAGGATTTATCTGTGCATTTGGAGTGGGTTTTGGCCACGCACAGCGCAGAGAACTCCCAGCTGGTACCTTACCTGTAAAAGTATGCAGTCATGCCCAGTGGACTAAGGTGTAAGGCTTAACCTGTGGCCAGGGTAAATCAGTCAGCTATGTCTTCTAGGTTCTGAGCCCTGGACAAAGCTTAAAACCACCACAGGGTGCTCCACCTAGAGACATTTGAAAACCAGGGAATGGTGGCCCAGAGACAAAATTAAAAGCTTCTAGCCAGTCTGATTTTTCTATTTGAAAACTTGCTCACAACCCTAGACAAGATAATGCTCAAGTTCAAATAAGCTTTATTCGATTTTTAAATTAAAAATCATGAAAGCATCGACAATACAAAAATACTAACAAAAAATACCATAGAGGGGGGCGTGGCTAGCAGCCGAGCATGGCGGCCGCTTGAAGTGAGAGCTCCCGAGGGCACTGCAGCCTTTAATCTATCCGGCACAAAAATCCGCTAACTAGCGCACCTGAAGCGGCGGCGTTCGAGTCCCGGACTTCAGCGGTGTCACCGGTCCGACTTTGGAACAGATCAGAGCACCGGAGCCCGAGTTAAATCGAATGGCAAGTTGGGGCCTGTAGCCGGAAGAGCAACACCGGCCTCGCGTGACATCCGAGCCCCGGCGGAAGCGCGGCCGAGCCGGCCGGAAGGAGTGAACACACCCGGACGCCAGCCAGGCGGTCCCAAGCTAGCCTAACACTCCTGCAAACACCATCCGCAGGCGCGCGGACTGCCGCCACCACCAAACGGGACTGCAGCGACACACGGGTTGGTGCCCTGGCCGCACGAAACGGCGCCCTCATCCTGGAAAAACCCCCCGCCCCCCCCACGAAGTCCTAGCGGGCCGGGAACGCCTCGGCGGCCATCAGCGACCCCCGCACACCTGGGAGGCAACAGCGGACACTGCTACCGCTGCAGACTTAAGGTCCAGAACGCCGGTACCCCGGGGGGACGACGCCGCTCCGGCCACCTGCGCGGGAGCACAGAGAGGGTCTGCAGTTTACCGGACACACCTAACGACGCCAACGCAGGGGCAGTAACCCGGCGGCCTGTGGGGGTGGCGGCTGACAGAGCTCGGACCCCAAACCATCGGTGGTGGCCGTGCAGGGCGGAGAGACACTGCAAACGTGGGGTGAGGCCGCAGTAACCGCCCCAGCCCAGGAGAAAACCACCAGGGGCACCAAATCGGAACCGACAGGCAATTTCCACGCAAACGGCCACTGAGGCTCAGCGGTCAGCAGACAAGAACACACAGTCCACCACCCACCCACCGAACTGCTGTTCCCGACTCTAACGGTGCACTCCGACGCACGGCGAAGCCTCGACCTCGCAAATCTTAACACTATGGCGGGTAAAGGCCTCAGGAGTGGGTCTACACAGGCCAAACTGGACAAATTCGCCTACGGCCATCAGAGTCAACAGCAGACCACGGGGCGCCCATCCTCGGGACAAGCCCAGGAGGCAGAGAAAACTACCAAAATAACGCTGGAGGACATCATGAAAACACTCTCGGAGGTGAAAACCACGGTGGGCGCCATCTCCTCGGAAGTCTCCTTGCTGCGAGCTGACTTTCACAAAATGGCGGAGAGGGTGTCGCAGGTGGAAGTGGTCACTAAGTCACTGGTGGAAGACACTTCAGAGCTCCAAATGGCCATGGAAAGGATGCAGAAAGTGACCAAGCTCCTACACGACAAGCTGGACGACCAGGAAGGGCGTTCACGACGCAACAACGTACGTATCCTTGGGCTTCCAGAGACGGAGGGGAAAGGGGCAATGGACCTCTATATAGAAGACCTCATCAAAAGCAAACTCCAACCCAAAGGCCTATCTCACTTCTTCTCGGTGGAGAGGGCGCATAGGGTGCCGGGAGGCCCTCCCAGGACGGGGGCACCACCACGGCCAGTACTTGCCCGGCTCTTCAACTTCCGAGATAGAGACGCAATTTTACAGGCGGCAAGGAACTCACCGCCAGTGCAGATTCAAAATGCAACCCTAGCCTTTTTCCCGGATTATACGGCGGAAGTGGCCAGACGACGCAAATCCTTCACGGAGGTTAAGAAGGCGCTACGGGACAGAGAACTGCCATACTCCATGATGTTCCCTGCTAAACTGCGGATAGTGGCGGAGGGAAAGACTTGGTTCTTCGACACTCCAGAGGTAGCGCAGGAATGGCTGGAGGGCTGGAGACCTGCGGGACAGAGACACCGCTCACAGCGTGACCGACCGCGACATCGTCCTGAGAAATCGCCGCCCAGTCAGTCTTCCCAGCGGCCGCTACGGAGAGGCGAAGAGGAAATAGAATCAGACCTTGAGAGAGACCCCTTGGACTCTGGGCAATCGGCTCCGGTATGACACTGTACTACTTTGCCTTCGAGACTGTATGGGCCGCGGATGCCGTGGCTCGGACAAAGCTGAGTAGGGTGGGCACAGGCAGTGCCCGAAGGGGACTCACCAACCCCACAAGCAAGTAAGATGTATGGGGGAGGGCGAAAGCACTCTGCACAGTTGGGGAAGCGGGCGGGGAAGTGTCCGTGGAGCAGGGTAGCAGGGAGGGGGGACGGGATTGAAGTTTTCAAGTTGAAATGTTTAATTTTGTTTGTTGTCATCGCTCACCACCTACAATGTGCTATTACCTCGACATCAGTATGTCTCCTACACAGCACGACACACACCGGCACATGGGCTACGCCACAGCACACGTCGTGTGCAACACTCCCTCATCTCCTTAATGGCCAGGCCACTTAATCCCACGCCCGCCGGAGGCTCCTCCACGGCCGGAAGGGTTCCCCCACTTCGCATACTGACATGGAATGTCCGGGGCCTGGGGGACAAAATTAAGAGAGGCTTGGTCCTACAGGCCATAAAACGACAAAACCCAGATATCATACTCCTACAGGAAACACACCTCACAGGGTCCACCTGCAAAGCCCTAGACAGGAGAGGCTACACGATGGCTGTGCATGCAGACTTCACATCTGGCTCCAGGGGAACGGGCATACTGATGAGAAAGTCATCCCCCTTTATAGTAACACGCCGGGTGGAGGATGACCAGGGTCGCTTTGCCGCGGTTCATGGGCAGTGGGAGGGCAGAGCTCTAAATGTGGTATCAGTATATATTCCCCCAGCCCTACACTCTGTGGCCCTTCCGGCACTGGGCAAATTCCTTCTTGATCTCCCTGATGGCGCAACAATTGTTGGGGGGGACTTCAATGCAGTCATGGACCCGATAGTGGACACCTTTCCCTCCAGAACCCGGCCACGCGGTACGGCACCACTGTCGGACTTTGCGGAAGCCCTGGGCCTTGTGGATCTCTGGCGACAACTGAACGCCGAGACCACTACATACACCTATTATTCAGCGGTACACAATAGCCTTTCTCGCATAGACTACTTCATGGCACTGGGACTGGGTCTGGACATGGTGGACAGGGTGGACACACTACCCAGGGGAATCTCAGATCATTCTCCGATTGTCCTAACACTCACCACTGGGGGTACACGAAAGGCCCGAATTTACCCTATCTACCCCAACTTTCTGAAAATCCCCAAGATTCGGAAAAGGCTTCAACAGGTAACCACACAGTACTTTGCTGAAAACACGGGCACAGTGGAATCACCATCAACCCTGTGGGAGGCGTACAAAACAGTCCTCAGGGGGGCGGCCATTGCAGCAATTACGGGGCACAAACGAGACTCACGAAAGGACCTCACAGACCTGGAGCTGGCACTCGACGTGGCCAACCATGCACATATGTCGGGCCCATCCCCATCCACGACGCACACCCTCATGATTAGGCAACAACAACACTTAGCGCACCTCAAAACGACCGAAAAGGGTTATATCGCGAACACTAGACATAGAATTTACGACGTAGGCGACAAAGCGGGCCGTATGCTTGCGTGGCTGGACAGGAGAGGGACTGGGACTAGAGGCATTCAGAGGCTCAACACAGAGGAGGGGCGAACACTAGTACACCCAGAAGAAATAGTTTGCGAACTAGCACGACACTTTCGGGCAGTGTACACACCAGAACGGAGAGTCACTAAACAAATGGCAACGGCAACACTCACAGACATTACCATCCCCAGCATTACTCAGGAAGATAGGGACACCCTAGAACTGGACCCAACGGGAGAGGAAATCCAGCTGGCGATCCAGGCGTTGCAGTCCGGGAAAGCTCTGGGCCCTAACGGGATACCGGTGGAGTGGTACAAGTCCATGGCTCCAGACCTCAGTACCCCATTGCTGGCCATGTTCTTGGAAAGCAGGGACAAGCTAGAACTACCGCTAGATCAACGCACGGCCACGATCGTAGCGATACCCAAACCAGGGAAACCCCCGACAGAATGCAACGCATACCGCCCGATATCGCTGCTGAACATCGAAGCCAAGATACTGGCTAAACTGCTGGCTACCCGCATGCTACCCCACCTCAGTACCCTGATCCACCCTGACCAGTCGGGCTTTATGCCCCACCGGAGCACTGCGATGAATCTTAGAAGGGTCCATGGAGTACTAGCCAGGGCGCACCTCCTTGCGGAGCAGGCGGTGATTCTTTCTCTCGACGCCAAAATGGCATTCGATCTGGTGGAGTGGGAGTATCTCTTCGTGGTACTGGAACGTATGGGGTTTGGGCCGAAATTCATACAATGGATAAGGTTACTTTATGCGAAACCCGTGGCACAGGTGGTGGCCAACGGCCACATATCACCGAGCTTCCCACTGAGCAGGGGGACTAGACAGGGCTGCCCCCTGTCCCCCCTGCTCTTTGCACTGGTGCTTGAGCCTCTAGCCATTCAGATCAGAACCACGTCACTGTTCGCAGGCATCACGTGGGAGGAGGGATGGGAGGACAAAGTCTCGCTATATGCAGACGACATGCTTATCTACATGTCCGCACCTGACACAGGCATCCCAGCCCTGCTTGACCTTTGTGACACGCATGGGCGCGCATCGGGATACACTCTCAACTGGTCGAAATCCACAATATTCACGTTGAAGGGCCCGGCTCCGACATTGCAGGCGAGCTGTCCATTGCTGACGACATCGGCCTCTTTCAAATACCTAGGAATTGTCATAACACGTGGGGAAGCGGAGTTTTTTGTCAACAACCTGAAGCCACCCATAGATCGCCTGCGAGCCGATGTTAAATATTGGGCAACCCTGCCCCTGACCCTACTGGGCAGAGCGGCTCTCTACAAGATGATGGCCCTCCCACGACTCCTCTATGTCCTCGAAAATACTCCGCATTTGGTACCACCGCGATACTTTAAACAGATCGTGGCGCTGGTCACGGTCTTGCTATGGAATGCTGGCCCGGCGCGTATAGCATACGACAAACTAGTGAAAAGCTGGTACGAAGGAGGCATAGCGCTCCCCAACATCCAGCTGTATTACTGGGCAGCCCAGCTCAAAATTGTAAACTACTGGATCCACGCCCCAAGAAACGACCCGGCCTATCGGGCGGACTGGTCCCAACTTGGGACGGAAGGTATGCTGTCCGTACTCTATAACAAATCACAACTAAAAACACTGGTTGGCCCGACCAAACATACGGCGACATTGTGGCACGTGGCACAGGCCCGTCTGGGTTGGACAGGTCGGATCACTAAAATGACGCCCATATGGGACACAAAGGCATTGGGAAACCTGAGAGGCTGTAAAGGGTTTGAGCGATGGGACTCCATAGGAATATCTACAGTAGGAGACCTGTGGGATACTGACTCAGTGCTACCATTCACGCACCTACAACACCAATACAGTCTAGGACCCACAGAGACGTTTAGATATGTCCAAGTTAGACACGCATTACTGCAAGCGATCCCTGCAGGCACCACCCTGCCGGATTCCTCCCCGCTGGAGGATAGACTACTGACAGAATACATGCTCCAGAGCGCCACCTCCCTTACCTATAAAAAACTGCTAAACAATCTCCAAGACCCGACACTAAAACTTAAAGAAAAATGGGAAAGGGAGCTAGGTGGAACTGACGAATTCGAATGGAATGAAGCGCTGGCCTCCCCGAGGGAGGTTGGGATCTCGAGTAAGCTCAGGCTAGTGCAACTTAAAATCCTACACCGCGTCTACTACACCAGGCCGCTGCTGCACAAAATTGGGAGGGCACTACACCCCTTTTGTTTGAGAGGATGCGGGGAAGAAGGGACACTGATACACACCCTATGGGAATGCCCGCACATTTGTGAATTCTGGAGGCAGGTACTCCGCTCAATCTCCCAGGCCCTTAAACTGTCCATATTACCGGAACCACGTAAATGCCTTCTGAACATCTGGGACCCCAATGATCTGGGTAGGTACGAACTGATCTGGGCATCGTTGGCTATGTCAGTGGCTAAACGGGACATAGCGCAGAAGTGGGGGGCGCCAGAAATACCCACCGCTAGTAGGTGGGCCAAAAACATGGACATTCTCATGGTGACGGAAAGAGCTGTATATGTGCTCCGAGCAGCGCCCCGGAAATGGAACAAAGTCTGGGCGGCGTGGAACAAGTACAGAGGAGACATCTGTGAACCCTTGCCGGAGGGGGAAGACTCAGATTCGGAGGGGGAGGAGGAGTAACTGAACGGTCACGGGATGCAGCCTTGTGAACAGGACAATGCTACTGTAGTGGCGCTGGCCCGGCCACACGCCACAGTGCGTGGAGAGGCACTGACTGCTGTACCACGTGGGTGGGTGTGAAACAAAAAAGGTTGCGATGACACAAGGTTAAGGGGGGTAAGTTGGGAAGTTTGCTCGCACTGTTCAATGAAAAAAGACTTCGCCATCACTGACACGGGAGGGAGGGGTTATCAGGGAACTCAATCATGCACGGTGTAACTCACAAATGATGTATGTAATGTACCTGAGCAATACAGGCAACGCAGTTCATGTTACGGAAAATCGCTCGTCACATATAGAAATGTTAAATTGAAATGCTATATGGGGATCGCCCAATGGAATGTATGTAACTGATAATCCACTATTCCTTCCTTCAATAAAGTTTAAAAAAAAAAAAAAAAAAAAAAAAAAAAAATACCATAGACATTTCATTTCATAGACACGATATTTCATAGACACAATAAAAAACCATCATTCAACAATTATTGTGCAAAATTCAGTTACCATTAAAAAATTTAAGAGTTTGTCCTATGTAATGTGAGGGGAGCTCGGGTAAAAATCATATAAAATCCCAAATGCGAATTGTGCCTTGTCTTTCACTTTCATTGGGGGTACAAACTCGTAAAAAGGGGGCAACATTGGTGTTTTTAAATTTAATAAGTACCAGATCCCCAGCAATGCATTTGGGCAGCGTCCCTAACCATCCCACCCTCCTGACACTCAAGATACCCCCGTCTAGCCCCGGCGGCAACGGTCTATTCTTTTTTAGCCAATAGATGGCCTTATTTAGCAAATCCTGCTGGGATTCGCGTGTTCCCTGGGTGAGGGCAGGGACCCCAGAGAGGACAGATACATACGGGGCGGCCTCAGGGGGCAGGTTGATATGTGGCATTCTTGCCAAGGCAGATCTAGCCACTGTATGGGTTTTTGGTGCAGGTTTGACAAATACTTTGGGGCCTATTTGAATAGGTGTGCGTGATGGCTGTATTTGGATGGCCCCATTGCCAGATTTATACGTTTCGGGGGTGGTGATAGGGTTAGGACAGACGCATGTGGCCATAATAGTAGCTGGAGGCGGGAGCTTTCTTATTACTGACTCAATATTGGTCAGCCTTTCCCCTAAATCATTCATTTTTGTGACCAAGGGAGAGATGGTAGCAACCAGCAGTTGCTCTATTTTGGCCAATAAAGTCGTGTTGAGAGACAAAAGGGGGTCCTCTGGTTTGTCCGCGGCCGGGTCCTCAATGAATGCTATTGGATTAGCAAGTGATGGTATGTTTGTATTGTTTCCAAAGTTAGTTTCGATGTCATGCTTCCATCTATTGTAGGAACCCAGGGGCGCGGCATTTACTTGGCTATGAGCTTTATCATCGGGGCCAGTTGCCTTAAGACAAAAAGAATCCACAGTTGGGGAGGTTATAAGATCAGGGGCGTACTTAGTACCGCACAGGGCGTTGAGGTCCTCCCATATGGACATCGTGTTTGTAATAGTTTAGAGAAATGCCAAACAAAATAACGAAAAATTATTAAAGCACGATACCTCCCTCTGTGATGGAACCAAGTGGGGTGGCCCGTCCCGGCCTCCTCAGGCCTCGGAGGGCCACAGAGGGCCCGCCCTTTGCCCAGGCTTCGCCCCAGGCTATATCCCGCGCGCGTCCCGCGTCGCGAGATGTGGATCGCGATTTATTCACTGCAGGCGGGGGGCGGAGCGCCGAGGGAAGAGGCAGCAGCTGTGAAGCAAAGAGCCTGCTGGACCTCGCAGTCCCTCGGCGCCTGGTGCAAATCAAGTCCTTTTCCCCACAACAGCAGAGCCCACACAGAGTGACAAGCGCTATCAGAGCGCAGGCGGAGCACAGGAATCCCACGTCGTTCTCCCAGGGACAGCAGCAGACCGTGAGCGGCACAAGATAATGCTATTAACAATTGATTTAGAAGAAAAAAACGAATGGAACTATGCTGAGCCAGACAACTTTTATTGAAAGTTTGATCTGAATCCAGTGACTTCTACTGTTCTTGAGCACAATTCCTTCACAAATGAAAAAGAAATGCATTTTTAACGTCATCCTACAATAAACTCACTAACTGTATACAAAATTACAGAAGCCAACATGCATAGACATATAATTTGATAAGAATGTCATGCAAGTTAACTCAATAGGGCCAAATTGGTTCACATGGCTCTTACTGTAATCTATAATTCAGCCATAACTAGAGTTAATAGCATGAAACCACTCATTTATTTAGACCTATATATAGAGACAGTTTAAGTTGTTCACAATACAAAATTTTAACATGGGGAATCGTCACTGAAAAGGCCCACTGAATAGGCTCTTCCAAGGTGCGGAGCTCAAAACTCTTCCCAGGAGCACAGTTGTGGGTGGAAAAACACAAATTTAAAGGCACCACTATATTTTAATCCGAAAAGAATCCAATCAATCTGTAAAACAGACACTCGAGGAGAACACAATTTAAAATAAAGCACATGCATAATCATCTGGCTAGGCAAGTACATAACAGGTTGACAATAATAAAATGTACATAAACTATACAAACAGGTTGACCCCCAGAAGCGAGGCCCCTTGATTATCTTTAGAGTAAATTCAGGGAGGAGTGGATTGCAAATGTAAGGAATGATCTCAGTGGGTCTACTCCCAAAATGTCAGCCACCAACAGTGACATTTCAGAAACGGGCTATAGTAGTCATATCACCATGACTAGTATTCATGCAATAGTTCAGACATCAACACTGAAAGATTAAACGGGTCTATTAAAAAAAAAAAAAAACACTTGGGACAAGAACAAAAAAGGAGAAGCCACTGAACAGGAGCAGGGTGCTGGATTGGACCAAAAAGTAAATCAAATGCAACGGGTAGACCCAAAACCCACTCTAGTTAAAATATGGCTTGCACGACTGTCTGTGACAGACCTGTTTGTTAAAACTGCAAAAAGGTACTCACAAGCTGAAAATCTCTTTATAAAAGACAACCAGTGGGGGGGGGGGGTTTAGGGTTATTAACAATTCAAAGACTAACTTTACCTTCTTTGCTCCCCGTTCTAGGATGGCATTGATATCTTCGTCTGTGATTTCACTGTCCTTTGAAGCAAACACATGTGTTGCACCGTGTCTAATCATTTGAAGCATTTCATCCTTGCCCAATTTATTCAGGTTCTGATCCACTAGTCTTCCTGTAATTAGGACAGATAAAAAAAAGCGCTCATTTCAACACCATAGACACTAAATTACTTGCAAGCAAGCCTAGCTATTCATCATGTGAATCTTCAATGACTAGCCCCCACAAATGTGGGTTCCCAGAAAAGTTTACACCAATTATCAATATATGTAACCAGTATCAAGGTATAACAAACTTTGGTTAAACACAGGCCGAGGGGTGCACAATCCTTATCCTACAGCACTGTAGCTTTTACATGTCCTTTATAAGTTATTCTAACAAGAGTCCTGTATCGACAAAATGGGATAAATCTGTCAGCATTTGAAATGTTAAATACGTTAATGTGAGAAAATAAAAAGTTAACTAACAGCAGTTTTAGTGAAAAATTTCAAACATACGCTCAGGCAGGCCCATTAGGCATTTTTGGTTCCCTTGCTTACTCACATACTGGCCTTAATTTAAGAACAAGCATTGGCAATGCCAATAAGTCTGGCCAATGAATACACTGTCTTCCATCTGTGCTACTACCAGAGAAAAACGCCACAAATTATCTAGTTATCTAAGGAATTAAAAGCATTCCAATATCATGGATTTGCCCCTTGACGTTAAAGTGCAGGCAGGTGGATAAATAAACAAAATGATCACAGCTGTTTGGAGAGCGCACAACGTTTTCTGTGCGGCACAACTTCTGCCCAATCAAAACATGTACTCCACACCTCCAACATGTGGGAGGGGCCAAAGCTCCTCTTCTGGTGGTCCTCACATAATGGTTAGGCAATAGCTCTGTTGTCAAGCCAGAGTACAGCAACCATTGGCAAAGCAAATAGGGCGCCGGGAGTAGAGCGCGTCAGGGCGCCGGGAGTAGAGCGCGTCAGGGCGCCGGGAGTAGAGCGCGTCAGGGCGCCGGGAGTAGAGCGCGTCAGGGCGCCGGGAGTAGAGCGCTTCAGGGAGAGTAGAGCGCGTCAGGGCGCCGGGAGTAGAGCGCTTCAGGGAGCCGGGAGTAGAGCGCATCAGGGAGCCGGGAGTAGAGCGCGTCAATTTAGAGGGAGCAGTGCGGCAGAGTGGGAGTAGTTCAGCAGCTTAAAGAGTTTTCTGGATTTACATGCCCCACACAGATGAGAAAAGGAAACGGGTGGGAGTAAAGATCACGTAAAATAAGATTTACGAAGAGAAAAAAAAAAAGATGGCTACCATGCACAGGAAATTTCGTGGCATCGTCTGATGTCACAAAGGATGGGCCTGCCACCAAATTGTGATTGATGACACCCACAAAAAAAAAGCAATCAGACAATTCCAGACCCAACAACTAGATTGCAGAATAATGCACAGTACGTGAGTCCAGAAAACTCTTGAAGCTGCAAAACTACTTCTACTGGTAAGTAACCATTTTGTAACTTGTAGTCCTGGTTCTGCATCATAGAAATGTTCTTTAAAGTCAAACATTAAAATGATTCCCTGCCGCTTATAGGGACCCTGGAGAATTAAAAATAAATCTATTTGTCTATGGAACTATAAACACAGGGCATCAATTTCCATAGGACGAGCAGCACCCTCTGGGAGCCTATCAAAAGCATAATTTAGCCTGTGTACAGACTGTTAAATTTCAAAGAACAAGTATCAAGCCTGTTGTAGCCTGAGCGGTGCAAAAACAAAAAGCCTGTCTACAGTATAGGGCAAAAAGAAGCCAGATAGGCCTATAATGGAATCTGTCAAAAGGTATCCCGTTTCATGAACTCCCCTGCCCATAACACATTGTACAGAAAGTCGCCTCTCAGACCCACTTTATTTTTTTGCAGCTGCGAAAAATAGGTTTCCAATGCACAACCATCCAGGCAAGCAGGATGGTCATTTATTACTTGAATTAAGGTTTGTACAATGCAGAAGCAGGACTACAAGTAATCTTTTATTCTTCAATGATGGTCCTAAACAGACTGGAGTAGCAGACAATTAGTCTCATTCAAAGCTATTGGGCAAAAGAAAGACTACACGTAAATATAGGAAAACCCCAACAGCAAATATTTACTATTTAGCAACAGGGTGTCCTGGTCAACAGTCGTTTAATGTCGGAATCTAGACCGTGTCTTGTGAATTTATGTACCGATTTCCAAATTGGTTTTAATGGTACATTTCTCGGGCAGGCTGAAGAGTGTTTTTCCTGTGGTAGAATGAGCCCGGGGCTTTCCTAGAATATTTAGCTATTTGATAAAATGATGTAAGCTACTATGCATCTGGCAATAGACTTTCCCTTTTTGACATTGTCACCCCCAATTTTTGCCTGGTATCTGATGCAATTTTGGCATAAGTGCACCGGGTTCGTACTAACCAGTTCCCCAGAGCCAGATCTTTCCCAAAATCTGAACAATAGTTCCCCCAATAGGCAAACCTTTACCCCGGAGGTGGGTCTGGGAACAGGAATACACCAGAAAGTCACGGAGCACAGAACGGCCAAAGAAGCAGTCTCTCCGGACGTCAAGGCAGTAGTGCTTTGTATACGAGCGCAGCGAGGCCTTCGTAGCTGCCTGACAAATGTCCTGTAAGGGTACACCGCGTTCCACGGCAGTAGTGGCTGCAGTTGCCTTGGTCGAATGGACACGCAGCCGCACAAGAGGCTCCTTCTTGGCCAAGGAGTAACATGCTTTGATGCACAGAACGACCGACTGGGAGATGGTCCGTTTGTGCACAGCCCGACCTTTTTTGGCACCCATGCAGCCAACAGAGCTGATCATCCACCAGGAACTGCTGCGTACGCTGCAGATAGAAAGCAAGCACACATTTTTGGTCCAGATGGTGGAGCCTCTCCTCTTCCCGGGAAGGAGGCGGAAAGAAGGTGGGCAAAGTGATGGACTGCCCGATGTGAAAGGGCGTGACCACCTTTGGCGAGAAAGAAGGACGGGTCCTCAAAACCACCTTGCCCGGGTGAACATACAGGAAAGGAGGTTTGGAAGAAAGAGCCTGGAGCTCACTCACTCTTCTGGCAGAGGTGATAGCCACCAGGAAAGCCGTTTTCACAGTGAGAAGACGTAAGGGAACAGTTATGAAGGAACTCAAAAGGAGCACACATCAGAAAAGTCAAGACAAGATTCAAGTCCCACTGAGGTATTATGAAGGGCACAGGTGGGAACAGAAGCGTAATGCCCTTAAGGAAACAGTCAACAACCAGGGACTTAAAAAGGGAAGGCTGATCTGGAAGCCGCAGAAAGGCGGAGATGGCAGAAAGATAACCTTGGATAGTGCCCACCACAGAGCCCTGCTGGGCCAAAGAGAAGGAACAGAAGAGCCCCAGAAAGAGGGTAAGAAAGGGATCCACAGCCTTCGCTGTGCACCATGCCACAAACTTGTTCCACCTGCAGGCGTACACCGTCTTGGTAGAAGGACGCCTGGCAGCCAGAATGAGATCACAGACTTCAGAAGGAAGATCAAAAGGTGTCAACTGCCGCCGCTCAATATCCAAGCATGGAGGTGAAGACAGGACAGGTTCAGGTGAAGGACTGTCCCCTGCTGCGGCGACAGAAGATCCTCCCGAAGAGGCAACTGGTCGGGGGAATCGATGCTCATACTGAGTAGCTCAGGATACCATACTCTTCGAGCCCAGTCCGGAGTTACAAGAATGACTTGGGCCCAGTCGCGCCCGATCTTCTGCAGCACTCTGGGCAGAAGTGGTATAGGCGGAAAGGCGTACAATAGACCTCAGCCCCACTCGCGCCGAAAACGTCTCTGAGCGAGTGCCGCCTTAGAAATTCCAACGTGCAGAACTGATGACATTGCGCGTTCTCATCGGTGGCGAAAAATCTAACCAAGGCTCTCCCCACTGCCGAAGACCTTGCGCCACACCTGAGTTCAGACGCCATTAGTGATCCATCATGCACCAGCGGCAGAGTTCGTCCGCCCTGGCGAACAGGGAACCTGCCAGGTGTTGAACCACCAGGGAAATGCCCTGATGTTCCAGCCATGTCCAGAAGCGGAGAGCCTCCAGACATAGGGTCCAAGACCCCACCACTGGAACGGTTGTGCAGCATCCTATGAGATCTGGACGCGATCGGACAGGTTGCCCTGATGCTGTGACCACTGGAAATTAAGGTCCCACTGCAGAGCCCGCATAGACCCAGAAGCCGGAGGGTCATCCTGACTGAAATCCGGGATAGAGGCTGAAAGAACGGAATCAGAGCCGGAATATCTCAGACACGCTGTTCGGGAGGATAAACCCGAAACAGTGTCAAGTCCAGAACCGCTCCGATGAAGGGGGAGCGTCTGAGAGGGACTCCGGTGTGACTTCGGCACGTTGACTGAGAACCCCAGCAAATGCAGGAGGTCGACCGTAGTCTGGAGGTGGGTGACAACCGCCTGGAGCGAGCCCGCTTTCAACAGCCAGTCGTCGAGGTAGGGGAAGACTGACACCACTAACTGGTGCCAATGAGCTGCGACCACCGCCATCACTTTCGTGAACACCCAAGGGGCACTGGTAAGGCCGAAGGGGAGCATGGCAAACTGAAAACGCTCCTGGACTACCGTGAACCGCAGGTAGCGCCGGCAGGACGGGAATATGAAATTAAGCGTCGTGCAAGTCCAACACCACCATCCAGTCTCCAGTGTCCAGGGCAGTCAGGACCTGAGCCAGAGTCAGCATCTTGAACTTCTCCTGCCGGAGGAAGTGATTGATGTCCGGAGGTCCAAGATGGGGCACAAGCCCCCCTTTTCCTTTTTGGGGACCAGAAAGTAGTGAGAACAACCACGCCCTACCTCCTGACCGGGAGCACACTCGATGGCCCCCTTGGCCAGGAGGTCCGTGACTTCCTGACGGAGAAGAGCCAAATGATCCCCCGACATGCGGTGGCAGAGGTGGCATGGCTGGAGGGGAGGACAGAAAGGGGAGCGAATAACCGTGGCAAATTATCTGCAGCACCCACTTGTCCGATGTATTCTCGTGCCAGAGGTAGAGGTGGTGGCGAACCCTGCCACCCACTGGCGTGGGGTGCTGCCTGAAGCTCAGATTAGGAAGGCTTAGAGGTGGCAGCAGCGGGGTGGAGGTGGACTGAGACGCGCGCTGGTTGCCAGACCTGGGCCCCTGCGGAATCCACGGCAGCGCTGAGGCTGGTTCTGCACAGGCATGTTGGAGGAACACGCCCGAGTGCCCCTACCCTAGCCACGAAAGGAACGAAAACCAGGCGTGGTAGGGTTCTTTGTAGAAAGAGCCAACGTCTTGGCCGTAGCCCGGGAGTCTTTAAAGCGCTCCAGGGCGTTATCAGCCTTATCGCCAAAGAGGCGGGAACATTCAAAGGGCATGTCCAAGAGCGAGCCCTGGACATCGGGTGAGAACCCTGTGGAACGCAACCAGGCGTGGCGCCGCAACGCCACCGTCGTGGAATTCATCCTGCCCAATGAATCAGCGGTATCCAAACTGCACCGGATGCCAAACTTTGAGACATCCTTACCCTCTGCAATCGCTTGGGAAAGGACAGCCTGGACCTCCTCAGAACACTGAGGCAAGACCTGGGCCACAGAATCCCACACTGCATGGGAGTAACGACCCAACAAGCAGGCGGTGTTAACCGACCGCAGCCCCAAGCTGGCTGAGGAGAACAATCTCTTGCCAAATTGGTCCAGCCTCTTAGAGTCCTTGTCCGGCGGAGCCGAGGGAAATTCACTCTGCGACCTCGAGGGTTGAATGACCAGGCTCTCAGGCTTGGGGTGAGTGGTCAGGAAGGCGGAATCACCGAGCAATGACGCCTAGCGACGCTTTCATCCACCGGCGCCCCTGTGGCCGGTCTCAACCAAGTGCCCAAAAGAACTTCGGTGAGGGCCTCATTGAAAGGGAGCAGCGGCTCAGACGACGCAGACAACGTCTGGAGAACCTCAGTAAGGAGGTTGGTCTTGAGGGCCACCATTGGGAAGTCGAGATGGAGATCCTCCGCCGCCCGACGGAGCACCACAGTGTAGGAGGCACCCTCCTTCAAGGTAGGCAGAGCCACCGGGCCAGCAGGATCTGGACATGGGACCGCGGGGCTCTAAGGCGTGCCGGCGGTGGCCCAGGGCCTGTAAAGGCAGTCCAAGGCAGCAAGAAACTCTTGCACCTGTTCGAGAGTCGCCAACGGACCCGGGTATAGCGGGTAGGCCTCGGGATTCGACGGCTCCAAAAGGGGCCACAGGGACGGAGCCTTTGTCCCCTCAGGGAAGCGACAGGGGGATATTGGAGAGCGAACGCGCTTCTTAGACTTCTTTTTATGGCGTCGCTTACCGGAATCTGAAGGTGAAGGCGCGAGGAGCGAAAGTTCCGGCCCCGCAAACCGTCCCGGGAACGGCCCCTAGATGCGGAGCGGCGGTGAGAGGAATGCCGGACTTCCAGCAACTTCCGGTGCCGCTCCCGCAGGGCCTTCGGGGCCATGGCTCGACAGTCGCTGTAGTCAAGGTCGGTCTCTAGGCAGTAGAGGCACACGTCATGGGGGTCCGCCACCAACATGTTACGGTGACACAACCCACAAGACTTAAAGCCGGGCATCCCTATGTGCACCCAGAGACAGAAGGGAAGACAAAGTCTCAAAAGAGTAGTCAAAAAATGACTGAGGTACGTGCTAAATCTGTATCTGTGCTTTCAGCGCGGAAAAAGAATTGACGTCAGCGCGCATGGGTGGCGCGCCTAAGTAGTGTCCGTGAAGTCATCTCGGCGCATACGACGCCAGCCACAGACGCAGAGCCGAACAACGCCACCTGATATGCAGGGGTACTGCTAAGCAAAACTTTCCGGATCCAGTCTGACGCCTGGGGATATTCTAAGGTAAGGAATCTATCACTAACGTGTCTCTTTCAGATACTGGTAGGTTTTTCAGGGTGCACCTCTAAGGTGCATGTCATAATTTTATTACTGGCTACAGTACAGATTAATTCAGACATGGTTTTTGATATCAAACACCCCAGGTTTTAGTAAAGTCATCATGTAGCTGGGGAACATAAGGATCAGTGCTCAGTACATATACTTAAGATGGCTTCCATGCTCACTCATAGCATTTAGTAATTGACCTAGACAGCACAGGTGCATAGCTGCTCATGCCAATCTGACCTCTCATATGATATAATCCCCCTGCCTTACGGCTAAAAGGCATGACGTAGAGGTGACTTGCATATATTACATGCAGTGACTTTGGCATGGCACACAGTGAGGGTGTCATCTCTTGGTTTCACATATGGTTTGCGCCTGTATGCAATTTGCATGGGGGTCCCTGAGGGAGGCTTAATACATGCTGCAGCCCTTAGAGACCCTCTTTAGTACCCAGGTATCAGTTGTATCATTATTTGGGATTTATAGGGGTGCTAAAGTACTTGCCAATTGGGGCACAACTGAACAGTTACTTTGTTTTAGGGAAAGAGCACTGGCGCCTGGTTAGGTTTCAGTGCACTGTTGAAAACCAGCACATCGTGGTCCCAATAGGTTCAAAACGTGGGGGAACAACTGCAACAAAATACCAGCTTCCTACATCTATGTCTGAACTCACAACAGGGGCCTGGGACGAGAGGTATGTAGTGACCCTCATTAAGAGCAGCATTCATTTTGAGTGACCACTGTCTGGAACAGTCTCTGCCAGCAAGCAGTACAACAAAAAGGTGTAGCCTCTCCATGGTGCTAGGATTGTAGAAGTCAGAGGAGGAATAGGAAAACGCTACTTACCAGTATGCATCGGTTCTTGGCATGTAGAGCTGCAGAGTTACACTGTGCATAGATCGCCACCTAATGTTGGGCCCGGATGTTTGCAGTTTGTTTTTATCCTGAAAAGTTCTATTTAAGTCACGCGATATGGGACTCCTCCTTTGGACCACATTGCGCATGGGCATCGGCTCTATCCTCAGATTGTTTTTTGCCATTAGGGAAATGATGGAGCTTTGCAAGAAAAGGAAGGATGCCAATGTAAGCTGTATCTAATTAAGATAATACTGGAACAGACAAGGTTAGCCGGGGAGGCGGGTGGGCGTGTGTAACTCTGCAGCTCTACATGCCAAGAACAGATGCACACTGGTAAGTAGTATTTTCTGTTCGAGGCATACGAGCTGCAGATTACACACTGTGCATAGATTGTATAGCAGTACCCACTCTTAGCGGCGACCACCCCTATCTGTTGCAGTAATTTGAAATAATGTTTTGAGGACAGCCTGGCCCACATTAGCTTGTTGTTTGGTTTGCACATCTACACAATAGTGTTTTGTGAATGTGTGTGGTATAGACCATGTAGCTGCTCTGCAGATGTCATCTATGGGAATGTTCCCTAAAAATGCAATTGAAGCCCATATTTTCCTCGTAGAGTGGGCTTTAGGGGGGACAGATAACATACGTTTAGCTTTATGGTAACAAATCTGTAGGCATTTGACAATCCATCTAGCTATCCCAGATTTTGAAACAGGATTACGCTTGTGTGGTGAGAAAGACACAAAAAGTTGTTTGGTCTTACGAAAGGGTTGTGTTTTCTCGATGTAGTATAGCAATGCTCTTGTGACATCTAGGGTATGAAGAGCTCTTTCTGCTACTGTCTGTGGCTGCGAGAAGAAAACTGGCAGTTCCACAGAATGATTGGGGGTGGAAAGGAGAAATGACTTTGGGCAGGAATTTTGGATTAGTACGTAGAACAACCTTATTATGATGCATTTGCAAGAAGAGTTCTTGAATGGCTAGTGTTTGTAGTACACTAACTCTTCCCAGAGAAGTAATAGCTACTAGGAACGCAACCTTCCATGTTAAAAATTGTAATTCACATTTATGTAAGGGTTCGAAGGGGGGGGGTCCCATTAGCCGTGTGAGAACAAGGTTTAAATTCCACACAGGTAAAGGTGGTACTCTGGGAGGAATTATTCTCTTAAAGCCTTTAATAAAGGATTTAATAGCAGGCACTCTGAACAGAGATAGATGCTGTCTGTTTTGCAGATATGCTGCCATTGCAGCTAGATGCAGTCTAATAGACGTGTATGCTAAGTTACATCTTTGGAGGTGCAGTAAGTATCCTATGATGTGTTGGATAGACACGTCTAAGGGTACTACAGACAGTTGTACCAGTGTGGTGTACCACAGTTGTCTGGCCCACGTTGGAGCAACTAGGATGAGGGTCAGAGAATGCTGCTGTAGTGGCATGAGTAGTAGAGGTGGAAAAGCGTATGCAAATCTTTGACCAGTTCATACATATTGCATTGCCTATGGACAGTGGGTGTGGATATCTGGCGGCGAAGCTTGGCATTTGGCGTTTGTGGGTGGCAAAGAGGTCTATCGGAGGTTGTCCCCACATCTGAAAGAATGGTTGAAGAACTTGCGTATGAAGTTCCCATTTGTGGGTCTGGTGTCTGACGACTTAACAGATCTGCTATGGAATTTTGTACACCTGGAACATGCTGGGCTAGAAGGTATATGTTTTGAGGTATAGCCCACCACCATATGTCCGGAGCTAGTTGAGAGAGTTGCAGGGGGCGTGTTCCGCCCTGTTTTTGTATGTAATACATGGCTGTCATGTTGTCCGTGCGGACTAACACAGCTTTGTTTGATACTTGCTTTTGGAAAGCTTTGAGTGCTAGGAATGTAGCTAGTAACTCCAGGTGGTTGATATGGAGTAACTTTTGTTGTGGTGTCCACCTGCCTTGCATGGTGTATTGCAGTAGGTGGGCTCCCCACCCGGAGAGCGATGCGCCTGCTGTCAACTGTTTGGGGAACTGGCTCTAGGAATGGTCGCCCTTTGGAAAGGTTTTTGGTGTTCCTTCACTGCAGAGAGCGAGGAGTCCGGCCGTCTACCATCACTAGGTCTGTTAATTGACCTTGAGCCGGTTTCCATTGACATGCTAAGCACTCTTGTAGAGGACGCATTTGAAGTCTTGCATGGGGGACTATGAAAATGCAAGAGGCCATCATCCCTATAAGCTGCATGAGCACTCGTGCTGGAAGGGAATGTTGTGGCTGAAACTTTTTGCTGGCTATCCTTGCTGGAGTGGGATAAGCTAGCGCTGTTGAGGTGTTTATTGTGGCATCGAGGTACTGTTGTACCTTGGATGGTTGCAGATGAGATTTGGTGTGGTTTATTAGAAACCCCAAGTTGTGGAGCAGTTGGATCGTAGTGCGAGTGTGTTCCACACACTGGTTGTATGAGCTGGCTTTTATGAGCCAGTCGTCCAGCTACGGGAAAACGTGGATGTGCTGTCTCCGTAAATGTGCTGCCACTACTGCTAGACACTTGGTGAATACTCTTGGTGCTGTTGTGACTCCGAATGGGAGTACTTTGAATCGATAGTGATGCCCGACTATTACAAATTTGAGATACTTCCTGTGAGCTTTGTGAATGGGAATGTGGAAGTATGCGTCCTTGAGATCTAGAGTAGCAAGGAAGTGGTTTTGGAACAGGAGAGGAAGGACTTGTTGGAGTGTGACCATGTGAAAGTGGTCTGACTATGTATATGTTTAACGGTCTGAGGTCTAGAATAGGCCTTAGAGAGCCGTCCTTCTTTGGGATAAGAAAGTATAGGGAGTAAACCCCCTTGTTTTGTTGGTGCATAGGAACTGGTTCTATTGCACTTTTTTCTAGCAAAGTAGGACTTCTTGCAGTGATAGATGTTCTTGTGACATGGACGCTATTTGGGGAGTAGATATTAGTTCTAGACAGTAACCTGACTGAATAATTTGTCGCACCCACCTGTCTGATGTGATGTTGTTCCAGGCAGGAAGGAATTGTTGCAGTATTCCCCCACAGGAGTGGAATGTTGGGGGTGAAGGGGAGGAAAGTAATTGGGTAGGGGTGGAGGCAGAGCGGGAGTTGTTGGTTTTGCCTCTGCCTTTGTTGTGGTTACCCCTGTAACCCCCTCTTTGGTAGCCACTAGTGAATGTAGATTGGCTAGGGGTTTTGTAGGAAGTGGAGGGGCTGTCTGAGGAGTAGCCTCTTGTGTTGCCTCTATATGATGAGCGACGAAAAGAGTCTGGGAGGCTCCCACAGATTTTGCTGTGTCTGTCTTTTTTAATTTTTTCTAAAGACACATCGAAATTAGGGCCAAATAAATGAGTCTCAAATGGCTGATTAAGTATGACATTTTGTACCTCAGGTTTAAAACCTGAAATACGTAGCCAGGCAGGTCTACGCAAAAGGGTACTGGTATCGATGGCCCTTGAGGCAGTATCTGCAGCATCTAGGGCACAACGAATGGAAGTATTAGTAATATTTTTACCTTCTTGTATAGTTCATTGGCCCTATTTTTATACTTGTCTGGTAGATGCTGCATTATGGACTCCAGCTCATCATAATGTGCCCTGTCATATCTTGCCAACAGCGCTTGGGTATTGGCAAGGCGCCAAATGTTAGCTGCCTGTGACGCGGTTAAGTTTACCGGAAGCGTCAAGGAGCTTAGATTCTTTATCTGGTGGTGAGGCCTCACCTGACGTTTGTGTATTAGCACATTTACGTGCATTAGATACTACTAAAGAGTCTAGTGGTGCTGGACCTCTAATGTAAACTGGATCTGTAGGGGTAGCTTTGTATTTTTTTTCAATGTGAGGGTTAAGGACCCAAGTCATGACTGGATCTTTAAAAACCTCTGTTGCGTGCTTGATGACACCTTTAAGCATTGGTAAAATGGCTGTAGACCTTTGTGTATTATCAAAAGTGTCTAATAGGAAATCTTCCTCCACAGTATCTTTGTGCAAGTCAACCCCATGGTACTGGGCAGCTCTTTGGACTAGTAGGTTAAAACCTATAGTGTCCTCTGGTGGGGAAGGTCTGGAAGGATATACATAGTCTTGTGGGACGTAAGGTACATCAGGGGTGTTCTAATCATCCCGTGGATTAAGTGACTGAGGGGGGGGGCTATTGGTCTCTGCTGGGTCATGTGCACCCTCACCTGTGCCATCAGAGTGTGCATCTACATCACCATCTGGATTACTGGATGGTGGAGGGGAATGATGTGGTGGAGGAGGTGTAGGAGGAGGAATAGTATGGGGGGGGGGGGGTGGGGTTGGAGAAGGGACCCTTAATGGAGAGATTGCAATGTCTCTTCTTTGGAGGAGGAAAAGGTGCAGGCACCTCTAGTGGTCTTTTCTTGGAGCTAAGAGCTAGTTGGGCAGTCTTAGCATCCTTTACAAGAGTTTTTTTAGTAGGATCTGGTGTAAAAAGTTCCTCTGGGTAGGACAGATCCTTCGGCGTCGTAGTTTTTGGTTACGGAGGTTTTTTCGGCATCGAGTCGGTAGCTGGTCTAGGGTCTTTTGGCTTAGCCTTAGAGTTATGACCTTTTGAAAGGTCTTTTACCGCAACGTGTTTTTTCGGGTTCCAGGTGTTTTTTTTTCGGCTCCGAAACGTGCGAGTCGGGACCTTTGGCGGTTTTTTACTTGGCTCATAGTGCGGTTTGGCATCGATCACCCGCTGGCAGTCTTCGGCGCAGAGTGCTAAGGTGGCTTTTTTGGTGTTCGTGTGGGATCGGCACGGAAATAGGCTGACTCTAGCCCAAGCCGCCTGAAGGCTTAGTGGGCTTCTTTGCCGGGCCCGAAGGCGGGGCGTGGGAAGCAGTCTCTCGGCGTGCACCCGGGCCCGAAGAGGAGGGTGTGACTGAAGCCTTTTTTGAGGGTGTCAAGGAAGAGTTGGGGTCGACGGTCTTACTTACGACCCGTTGAGCTGGAGTGATGTCCTCGACTGAGTCTTCGGCATCAGAGGAGCTGGCACTTTCTTCGGCGTGCTGGTGTTCTGGCACAGACGCCCTCTTCAAAGATGTTGTCAGGAATCTAAGCGGACGAGCGAGCCATTGTTCTTCGAGCTAGTCGGTTCGAATCGTCTTTTTGGAGGGGAAAGAGACACAAGCGGAACACTCTTTGGCCTCGTGCTCCGGTGAGAGGCAAAGGTTGCACACCTCATGTAGATCTGTGTGGGGAAACTTCGACCCATATCGAGGACACTTCTTGAATGGCGTCCTTTCCATGAGCCAGAGAGCAAGGCCTAGGTAGGCCCGAAGGCCTTCGTCGACGACCGGAATCGAAGACTTCGAAGTGGTGAAGAATCGCGTCGATGTGGAGCGCGATCGAAATACCTCGAACTGGGTGAGGATTGTGCGCTGAAGGAAATTTGGTTCCATACCGGAGCGCAGGAAACACATCTGAGCCCGATGGTGGAAAAAAACAATCTGAAGATGGAGCAGATGCCCATGCGCAATGTGGTTGAAAGGAGGAGTCACCTATCTCGTGACTTCCAAAGAACTTTTCAGGACAAGAACAAACTGCAAACATCCAGGCCCAACACTAGGTGGCGATCTATGCACAGTGTGTAATCTGCAGCTCATATGCCTCAAACACATAGATCAGGACAGAACAAACATACAAAAAATTACAGCACAACTCTTCCAAGCTGCACAGAGGACTTCTGATAAAAAAAGCTCTTAAACTATAGCAGCTGTCATGCAAACATTAAAAGCATCTCAAACACTGAATAAACATTTGAGCATTCTAAAACAGGTACCTGCTGTTATGATGTACAAATGTTGTTTCCAAACTTAAGTCAAGCACATCTTACCCTGCTGAATAACTATTGAATCGAGACGAAGTTTCATTTCAGCACGCTCCACTATTCTTTCCTCCACAGTATTGTCTGTGATAAAGCGAAAAACTCGAACAGTCTTGGTTTGCCCAATCCTGTGGGCACGATCCTAGAGAGGAGGTAAATCACCAACAGAAAAACATGTGACAAATGGTCAGGAAATGGGCTCAAAATTTAAATACCTGCAACATCATACATTTTAATTTTATATTAAAGGAAATAACAATTGTATCTAACATAGGAAAGACAACGGGACTAACAGGGAATTCACTGTGAATATGTATTTTTTGAAATAGCCGAATTTATTGGGACAATTTAAACCATGACAATTCAAGTCTAAAAAGAAAAAAGGTCTTGGAGAATCTAGTAACAAGGAAAAAGTTTATTATACAGATTTTCAGATAAACTCAGAATTCATAGGGTCCTAAAATGTAGTTATGCAACGGCTATAGAAAGATTGGACTCAAACAGGGACCGATCTGTCCTTGGGTATCACAAGGAGACAGATTTTAAGAGCCCATTGAGAAACTTGGCCAGAATACATTAAGTTTGAAAGGCAGAAAACCAGTTTTTTGGTATATGTTATGTTATGTTATGTGTTTTGTTGAGCGCGGCAGCTGCCCCAGCAACGGGGCGTCCCGGCGCTAAGAACCATAGCACAACCAACTGAGGAGGGGGAGGGGAGAGAGGAGACTACAGAGGTGGAAAGAGGTGAGCTTTTATTGCTTTGCGAAAGGCGGACAGGTTATCGAGGCAGCGGATGTGGAGGAGCCGGGAGTTCCATAATTTAGCTCCCATTAGTCTGAAGGAGCGGCCCCCGACACGGCAGAGCTTCGTGCGAGGGACCACTACTAAGTGTTGACCCAGGGAGCGAAGTTTGCGTTGGGGGGTGTAGGGTGTTAACAGCGATCGGAGAAGTTCTGGGCCATCAGTTTTAAGGATTTTAAAAGCGATGGTAAGGGCCTTAAACTGGATGCGAGCTTCCATAGGCAGCCAGTGGAGCCTCTGTAAGGTGGTTCTCGACGAGCATCTTCTGGGCAGGCCTACAATTGCCCTGGCCGCTGAGTTCTGAATTCGCTGGAATCTATTAGTCTCGGCTTTGTTAGCTCCTAAAAGGACGCTCGCATAGTCCAGCCGGGCAAGAATGGTGGATTGGACAATAAGCTGCCGTGTTTTGGGGTCAAAGAAGCCTAAGATGGAATTAAGGCTTCTCAGCAATCCAGTGCATGTGGCTGCAACTTTTTTTGTATGCGTTTGGAAATTCAGTGCGGAGTCCAACCATACTCCTAGGTTTTTCACCAGGGATTTGGGAGGGGGGTGGGACCCAACAAGGGGGGCCACCAATGATCGTTCCAACCGCTGGTGTTCTTGCCCAAGAGTAACACCTCGGTTTTTCCTGCATTCAGTTGTAGACAGTTTGCAGTCATCCAATTGGCGACTGCAGCTAACCCATCCCTAAATCTTGTGGCAGTGGCAGAGGGCAACTCCGTGAGGGTGATTACCAGCTGGGTGTCGTCGGCATACGACACCAGCGTGAGGTCCCATTCTTTGGCCACTGCCGCAAGAGGTTGCATATACACATTAAAAAGGGATGGGCTGAGGGCAGAGCCCTGAGGGACTCCTTGGCCGATCGCATGAGATTGGGAAATAAAAGGGGGGGCGGACACGCGAAAGGATCTGCTCGTGAGGAACGACCGAAACCATTCTAGTGCCAGCTCACTGATCCCAGTGCTTTCCAGGCGGCTCAGTAGGATATCATGGGAAACCGTGTCGAATGCTGCGCTGAGATCGAGCAATATCAGCGCAGCACTCTGACCGGTGTCCATAATCCTCCGAAGGTGTTCTGTGGTGGAAAGAAGGGCGGACTCCGTACTATGTCCGGGCCTGAACCCGTGTTGGGAGGGGTCCAAGATGTTATTTTTGGCCAGATGGTTAGTAAGTACGGTGTTCGCATGGGCTTCAGCTAATTTAGACACCCAAGGGAGCAGTGAAACAGGCCTATAGTTTTCCGGCTTTGCTGGGTCTAGCGTAGGTTTTTTAATTATGGGGGTAACCCAGGCCTGTTTCCAACATATAGGTACTGTGGCTGATGAAAAAGAAAGATTAAGGAGTGTGGCCAAAGAAGGGAGGAAGAAGTCCAGCGCTTCAAGAAAGTGGGCTGGTCTGAGGGGGCACCCGATTTCACCCTTCTGCAGATTATTGCTAGGTCTTTAAGAGAGATAGCTGGTAGATAGGTGAGCTTGGAGCCTTTGAGAGAAAGATAGGGAGAGCCGGTGCAATCAGAAGGGATATGTGAGAAGGTATTGTAAATCTCTCACTTTTTCTGTGAAGAAGGTGGCGAGGTCATCGCACTGCTGAGTAGAAGAAATACACGAGGCAGGATTGCCACCGTTTTGTAATTTTTGCACCAATTTAAAAAAAAAATCGTGGGGTTGGGGCTGGAATCAATTTCCTTGGCATAAAAGGAAGCACGAGCCGTGCGTATAGCTTTAGGATATATCTTGAGTGTGGCCAAATAATATGCTTTATCCTTGTCCCTGTAATCTTTCCTCCAATGACGTTCCGCTCTTTTGCATTTCTTTCTCAGAATTTTCAAGTTTTCATCATACCACGGGTTAGAGCGGGTGCTCCGCCCTCTAGTCCACTTGGCTGGTATGATAGTATTGAGTCCTTTGATGATCCACTTCTGAAAAGCAGCGTATGACATATTGATGTCACTTGTGATTTCCAGGTTGAATTCACCTAGACTGGCAGGGAAGTCCATATCATGGAGTTTGTGCCAGGGCCATTTAAGGCGGGAAGCGCCCTTTTGGGTTGAATGGCGGCCATAATCACAAAAGTGACAAGAAAATGGTCAGTCCATCCCATAGGTTTAGGAGGATCTGCTTTGGCTTCTAAAATATTAGTAAAAACCGGGTCGAGTAGGTGACCAGCAGAGTGAGTAGGGGATAGTATAAGAGGGGTCAGCTGCAAGGCTGTCAGGTCTGCTAGTAGATTACTAATGGTCGGATCCGATGTTTCCATCTACAATAGTCATTGCTTTAAATTAAATCCTAGAGCCAATTATGGTATTCTAGGCCTACAGGTAGAGCAAAGTGAGGCATTAATGCCTCAATCATTTCATGAAAGGGCACAGGGGAAATGGAAACAAAGGTACTAGTGTTGCCACAAACCCTACAGCTATGGATTATTAAACTACTTTTATTCTTCTGCTATACGCAGAGGTTTGGGTGCGTTTCCAACTCATTCACTGCATGTGGCCTAGATATTCTAAAAAAGCCTATGAAATCACCTTGGTTGTGTGTTTGGATCAGAGTTTATACCATGATCAAAAGCCAAGCTCTGAAAAGACTTAGCTTACCGACCAGGCAAGCACTGCATGTGGGCACTCACCATTGCCTGAAGATCAACCTGAGGATTCCAATCTGAATCATACATAATAACAACATCAGCAGTAGCAAGATTAATTCCAAGTCCACCCGCTCGAGTGCTCAGCATAAAGATGAACTTTGTGCTGTTTGGTGAATTGTAGGCATTGATCGATTCCTGTAAAAAAAAAAACAAAAAAAAAAAAACAAAAAAAAGATAAAAAGAACCATATCAGTATTCCAAGCATTTGCAAATTCTTCAAAACAAACGAGCACCTCTTTACATCACATTTTCAATTAGTTGATACAGCAGAACAGAGGTAAGTGACAGACAAAACCTCCTCCAATAAGAGACAAAATATTCTGTTACGGCAAATACTGGAACAGTTCTTGATTGGGGGGGGGGGGGGGGGGGGTGTTTGCTGGGGTGGGTTTAAGGATCCACGTTTCCACTCAAAGCTCAGACAGTACTCAAATTTTAACCGGACAGAATACTGCAGTCTGCAAATACTAAACGTTCTTCCCAACATAGACAGCAAAAGTAAAGACTTATTCTTAACAGTTCACCAGCAGAATAGAGAAACCAGAAAAAATCCAAATACATATGCCACACCAACAAGCTCCTTAGTTCATATATTAAAATTCTCAGAATGCAATCTTGCAGCAAACTGTGGCACACCAGCTACACTCACTTGTCGTTCTTCATGAGGAGTTTGTCCATCAAGCCGACAATATTCATAGTTTCGCCACATGCAGTAATCTTCCAGGATGTCCAGCACCCTAGTCATCTGGCTAAATATCAGGACGCGAGAGTCTTAAAGACAAAGTGAAACAACACCTGTAACAAAGAACTCAGACACAAAAAGCAAATACACAGAATTAAAATGTTCTTTAAAAATGAAAAAGGCAAATGAGAACATGAAAAAGGCAAATGAGAACACAAAATAAAAATGAGTGCACAATACAATCTACTAGAGTTTCACACAATATTTGAGGTTTTGCAAACAACCCCATATTCAAGTCCTAAACCTGTATCCTAAAACACGCCTATTTCTCTTCCACATACCACCATCCCCTGCCCCACACTGCCTCGCATACTCTCCCCTTCATCCATTCATATAACACACACAGTTTTCTACTGTACAGACAAGAAGCAGTGGTGTCTTTCAGTAAAGTGATTTTGTACAGGTATTTCAACTTACTTTGCTCTTTGACTTTTGGTAGCAGTTTATCTAGCACCACCATTTTGCCTCCGTTCGTAACCAAGTGCATGTCTGTTGTGTATGGAGGGCCAGGCTCAGCACCATCGAAGAGGTATGGATGGTTGCAGCATTTTCGAAGTTGCATCAAAATATTCAACAGTCTCATTTTATCAGTCTTGCCTGAAGAGTTCAAGATGTCTATATCCTTCATTAAAATCTTTGTGTACCTGTGGAATAGTAACCATTTAAGAGTGTCACTTTTCAAATTAACAGAAATTAACCATATAAGAGTTGCCTTGTCTGTAGTTCAAACGATCTTCAATCAGCAACTAGTAATTATGGCCTTTTAGTGACTTAAGACTGGACAAAAATCTGAAGGGAAGAGAAATCCAAATGTATATTGAACAGAGTTAGTCAATCACAATTCGTGAGAAAGTGGCTCTATATATACTTGACAATAATGAAGTACAGTGTGTATAGAGTCCACAAACCCCAAAGGTTAAAGCCAGGACTGACCTTACTCTCAAAAGTGGTAGCTTGGTCAAGCAGTAAGGCAGTACCAGAGGGCAGTGCAAAGCATTTATTGTACACAGTCAGCAAAGGATTTCAGACACAAAGAATAAACTCCAAGCCAATGGTTTTTATATCCAAAGATATAGTTGTTTTATTTTTAGAACCAATAGGCATAAAAATAAAGTTTGTGAATTGGAGTTTCTGAAGTCTACTCAAGTCTAGACACTTTAGCATTGAGCTCAATGGATTGTTACCATAAAAGTACAGTTGATTACAGTACAGATTACTTTAGTAGTTCCAGGACTAGATCCTAGATTCAGTCCTGGGGTCTAAGCTGAAACCAGATTAGCAAAATCGTTTTAGTTACTGTGGTGAATTTTCATGAATATAAAGCGGTTTTAAAAGTTCACACTTACGAAACGTTTACATGACAATCTGGCAATGTTATTCAATGGGAGAAAATTCAGGTTGCAGGTAAAGTATGATCGCGTTACTTTTGTAATCCAGTTCGGGGGTTCTAGGGCCAGCACTGGGGTCTGAACTTAAAACAGGTAGATAATTGCATTTCAGTATTTTGTATGATTTTTAAAGAATATTTCAAGTTTTCAAAAGTAGACAGAAGAAATTTCATAGAAAAGCAGACAATGGGTTCCTATGGAGAAAATACAGATTACTAGTAAACCCGGTCAGGATTACTTTTGTGATTCAGTACTGGGCTGCAAGGTACAGTACTGGCTTCTCTCCTGCTCGCAGGTGAGTACTTCGGAATTCGGACTTCGGCTGATTTTATATGAATATTTGCAGTTTTCAAAACTTCACACTTGGAAAAGTTTCGAGTCAAAATGGGTTATGTTATCCAATGGCAGGTAAGTGAGTCATCGGTCTCCAGGTGAGTACTTGGTTGGTGAAGTGAAGGTTCCGGATATAGACTCCGGGGTCCCCCAGAGTCAGGTAAGTACAGTCTGTTCCGCCCCAGCAGCGCAGGGCGGGCGCAGAGGTAGGTAGGCCCAATGATATCCAATGAGGGAAAGGGGGCCTTCGGTTGGTGGCTGCTGGCTAGCAGGCCACAAGGCTGTGTGAGCTGGGCTCCTGGTCACTTTCTCAGGGCAAGGGGGGGGGCGAGGGGGGGGGAGTAGGATAGGACAAAGGTGGCACTGCCAGCGGCACTCGGGCGGCTGGGTGCAGGGTGCTCTTGAGCCGTCGGGCACTCAATGTTATCCAATGGTAAAGGTAAAAAAGGAACAAAGGCTGCAGGCTCTGGGACGGAGACTCTCCAGGGGCGACCAGCACTTCAAGAGGTAAGTTGGGATCTTGGAACACAGGTAGGTACCCCAAAGGGAGGCACAGGGGGCTGTAGGGCGCCGGGTGCAGGGGTGTCTTTGGGTGTCGGAAAAGCTTACCCTCGGTTGGTCGCGGTTCGGGTGGCCCCTGGTTCTGAGTCTGCAGGCGTAGTCTGGTTCGTCGAGGAGGGTCTTTGGGCACTGGACTTCATGTCCCAGTCGCCGGGGGGACGTCCTCGTGGTCTTAGTTCGGTGGGGCCCGGCGGGTGCAGAGTGGGCTGGTCCGGAGCTTCCTGATTGGCACCAGGTGGGTTGTTGCAGCAGAGCGTCTGCTGATGGGAGTCCCAGTCTTTAAAAGGGTCAAGGCAGGCAGGTCCTCTGGGTGTCCCAAGGTTGCTGTCCGCGGGAGTCGCCGGGATTAGGCAGGAGCAGGTTCCAGGATCGACAGGCCGGTAGGGCTGGGGCCAAGTCAGTTGTTGTCATTATGTTAGCAGCTGCACGGCGGGTCTTCTTCTTGATCTTCCTTCTTTGCTGATCGGGATCTGAGGGAGGGGGGAAGGTTCAGGGAGCCCCTAAATACTGAATTTAGGGGTGTTACAGGTAGGGCAAGGTCAGGGACCAATGGGTCCCTGTCCTGCGGCGAGTACACCCCCTAGCCTGCACTTCTGTGGGATGGGGGCAGGAGCCTAGCTGGGATTGGGCAGGGCTCCCCATCTACAAGATGGCCGGAGCCCGGGTCGTGCTTCACCTAGTCTCCCCCACCTGAGGGTTGGGGTTGGCACAGGCTGGCACACACCCCTACCTGACATCGTTTTTCCCGCCTGTCTTCCCGCCAGAGTGGGGATTCGAACTGGTCGGGCCAGTTGCTGGGTACAGCAAATGGTCTGGAGAAGCTCACAAGATGCGGCATGCCTTTGAAGCTTCCCCCTGCCCATCCTGGGGGAGAAGACCTAGCACCTCGCCCAGGATGTGCATTGTTGCAGGCCCAGGAGAGCAGGGGCTCCCCAGCAAGGGGTCCAGCAACATGTCTGCTGTGTGGCAGCCTCTGCAGCCACTCAGCCCATACGTGGATTGTAGGTTAGGGTTTCAGAGGGCATCTCTAAGATCTAGGATCTCCAAGATGCCCTCTGGTGCATTTTTCATTAAATCTCACACTGGCATCAGTGCGGGTTTAATGTGCTGAGAAGTTAGATACCAAACTTGTCAGTCTTCAGTGTAGCCATTATGGTGCTGTGAAGTTTGTAATGACAACCTCCCAGCACCATATACTCTGAATGGCATCAATGCACTTACAGTGCCCAGGAATGGCCCTGCGTACTGTAGGGGCACAGGGCTCGTGCACCTGTGCCCACACCTCTGGAATAGGGCACTCCGCTAGAGGGGTGATGAGTATGCTAGGGCAGTGGGTTCTGTGGGCATGGCACTCTTGGTTTAGTTCTGTACTTAGGCACTCAGCCTGCAAAGGCAGTGTGTGGGTGCCAGGGTACAGGGCACCTGAGGGTGGCACAATAAGTGCTGCAGCCCTCAGGGGTCTTCTCTAGTCACCATGCCCTGGGTACCTAGGGTATCATTGACTAGGGGCTGACAGGTGGCCAGAGATGCCAATTGGGCTTTTAGTTTCAGCACAGTTTTAGGGAAGGAACACAGGCCCTACCTGGTTGGCAGGCACCCAGGGCACACTCAGTCAAAGCACATCAGCAGTTCAGGAAGAAGTGGGGGCATACCAAGGCAAGAAAGATGGCACTTTCTCACACAATGTAAGCGTTGAAGAAAAGAAATGCAAAAATTCTACTTGAGAGTGATGGCATCAGCAGTTAGGAGATGGTGGGGCGTGGGGAAACTGAACTGCTGCAACACAACATCAAGTAACCTGGAAAAAATTATTTCCAAGCCTGCTGAAATTAGGAGACTAATCTACTGGATATGGTGGTCCCTATTTCCAGGGTTAGGGAACAATTTTTCTTTCTAAGCAGTACAAGTCAGTCAAAGGATTTCGGACTTAATCGAAGAGGCATACTTTTGGATTTTCTGGAATATGGAGTGCAGTCTATATAGATAGCAAAAGACAAAATACTTGGGAGACCTAGGAAAGAGGTTACCTTCACTTGCACCCAGGAATCCACTGTAGGTCATATGTGATCGGTTCAAGAGCTACCAACTCTATTGCATTACAGTTGGATAACCCATTTATTATGTTTGTGACCTTGCACTAGACAACAGTAAGGGACATGAAACTCGATGTATGGCCTGTGCTGTATCTTCAGTGAACAGAACTTTAATACTGAAGCTAAAAAAAGTAGTTAAAATAAGTCTGTATAGACGTAATGGTGCCACTAAGACTCATGGAGGAATTGGGGAAGTCGTTGGACCACCAGACTTGTGAAACACTTGAATTGTTGGTAGCCAAACAGGTCATTGCTAGACACTAGAGCGCTGAAAGGGCGCTCTCGTAGGAATGGACTCAAGGTACAGACCATAAATCAAGGGGCTGTATGCAGAAATATTACATGGTGAGACAGGAGATGGAATTTCTAATAGGACTTTGTACGGTTATATAGAATATACATCAATATAACTGTCCTTGAGGTAGTGATATGGAACCTGATGTGCACTGCTAGTGTACTTTTTACTAAACTGTTATAATCCCATAAACTGTGTTGGAAAAAATAAATATAGACCCAGTAAACAAGATATTAGCCCCAAAAGGTGCAGAGATTAGGGCCAAGAGTTACATCAATGCAAAACTACAACATTTAGGTCTGGCAAAAAGTCCACAACATACAAGGCATGGTCCCATTTGGACTCTTTCATTGCACCCAACTGCATTCTGCAGGCTCGGTCTAATACAGGGCTTGACAAACGCAACGGGAAACAGCCGTTACAACGCAACTACTACAACGCACACCGTTACAACGCACACCATTACAACGCATGATCCTTTACAACGCATGATATTGCATAGCAGATGCTATTACAACGCATGCCTTTACAACGTAAGTATTACTAACTGGTCCAAGATGGCCACCGGAGCAGGAGCCTGCTAAGAGCTCCTGGTGCCTGGGATCCCTCTTGTTGGATTTATCCCTGTCAGCGCCCACTGCTCCGTGGAACCGAATTAGTGAGTGTAACAGGATTGCAACCAGCATCTTTTATTTGTTCATACCTTGTCCGGTGGAAGGTTGGAGCCACCCGTCTCAGCCTGGGTCAGCTGGAGACATCTCCACTCTCAACGGACGTCTGCTGAACATTGGAATCGGATGTCCCGAGCCTGCGGAGGGTCGGCGCTCTAAAGCTCTGCTCTGAAGCTCCTCCGGCACCGGATTGTGATCACGTGAAGGGCTCTTGCCCCCGACGAGTCTCGTGCCCACGGTGGGTTGTGGAGCGATCTGAAGCTCACCCCCTCCCCCACCCCTGCATCGGAGCTGTGGATCTGTTGATGGGCTCCTGCGCCCGACGAGCCTTGAGCCTTCGGAGGGTCGGCGATCCGAAGCCTTGGAGAGCAAGCGGATGCCCGTAGTTGGTGACAAGCGACGGATATTTGACTAACAAAGAAGAAAAACAGCAGACACGGCGTGCGTTCCACCGAACCACGCAACATTAAAAAATGGCCGCCGCAGTGGAACGCAAACCTTTGAAGCTGGGAAACAACCTCGTGATACTTCGAAGACTCTTCCAGGACAAAAATGTGCAATCATCCGGACCCAACACTAGGCGGCGATCTATGCACAGATATGAATTCAGCAGCCCACATGCCTCGAACAGGGCATTTTCCTTTTATACGTAACATGCCCAGACAGTGAAAACACGAAATTGCAATTTGTACTGTAGTAAGGCCTATGGTCCGATTGGCTAACATGGAGTTTCACTAGCCACCTTGCTAAGTTACAACTTCCATCTGGAACAACCGAAGATATTATTCCACAATCTCATATTAATTTATTTGTTACATTAAACCAGACTTACTGCTGAGATCAGATATATGGTAATGTTACAGGACTTTAGAAAGTCACCACTTTAGTGCCCAAATCTTCGTTAGTATTTCTTATTTACCTGCAACAGTTGTCACCCCCCTCTCCAGGAAGCATGAAGTGCACCCAGGAACAGGAAACAGATGCCTTTTAATTCGCTGGAGCCTGCACAGGAGGATTTTGGGAAGACCCAGGTAAATCTTGGCGTAATCTATTCTAGACATAACTAGAGCTATTATTACTTAGATCAGGGCCTCCCTAGAAAGGAATTGTTTTATCTTTATGCGTCGTAGCTGGTAGAAGTTGCTGAAGTCACGGGTCCTACCTGCTGTTTGAAGGAGAGTTCCTCATCGATTATAACACCCAAGCTTTAGACCGCCTTTTTGCGTGCAGGAAGAGAGCCCATCTCGTTAAACCAGAACCATTGGGACCAATAATTCATCTTACTTTTTGTAACAATTATCTCAATTTTATCGGGATTCAACTTCAGAGGATTGCTGTTCATCCAATCTCAGATAACAGCATAAAGTATCCTGAAATAGCTGTTGAGATGTGGGGCGGTCATTAAACTGGAATAGTAGTTGCATGTCATCAGCATAGTAAAACATGTGGATTTCTCTATTTTTGAAGGCACTAATCGGGGGGCGAATATAGATGTTGAAAAGGTGGGGGAACAGTTGCTTTCTTGTGTGCTTCTGCTTTCAATCAAGTTAAGAATAAAAGTAGGAAAAAGGGATAGGGCAGGCAGTGTCTCCAGGATCTTTGGAGATTTCAGCCTAGAAAGAATTCTGACTGGAGTAGAGTGTAAGAGTAAAATTAGATTAACAGTATTTGTTAGCTCATACATATACTGTGATAGGAGGTGAGGTCAACCAAAGTTCAGCTTACAGACATATCTGATACCTTGACTTAACAAAACGAGAACAAGCGCACATGAGCATATTATCTATATGCCTTAACATTTAGCTTTGTAAAACCAGGCTATTTAACAGGAGTGAACTGTAGTATATTTATTCTACAAGATATGTAATACATCTTTACTAAGTAGATTTAAAACAATTCTGCAACCAAGAACAGCAATGTATTTGAGGGGGATGAGTAGGCAATTCACCTTTTCAGCATGGTCACACTGGAGTTTTTGCCTTTTTGCTGGCTATAGAACGCTGTGGACTTTATCCAAGCTAACCAGTAATTAAGTGCCTGTGCTCCCCCTTTACACAAGGTTGTATTGACATACTCCTAATTTGTACATACAAATTGCCTCCTGGTCCCTAGCATTTGGTACGAAAAGTACCCAGGGCCTGGAATTAAATGCCACTAGTTGGCTGTAGCACCTATTGTGGAATCCATTATAGTAGCGCTGCAAACATTGCTTTAGGCCTACCACTGTAGCCTGACTAATAGTGCAAAACATGCACTACAACCTGAGAAAATGAAACCTTTTTGACAGGTAAAAACCTCCCTTTTAAATGCTGTCATCCTTATGTAGGCTATGTAGCAGACAAGGTAGGATGCATGGCATTTAAGTGGAGGACATGTAGAATTGTTATGTTATCACGTTCTTACAATGGCTAGCACTAAGTGTCACGCCAACATGCCTTTCTGTCCCATGTAAAAAAAAATCAAGAGTACAAATTAAAATCCTAATACTGTATCTGAGGAATGGGACTAGCTATGATAATAAAGGGATGTTTAAAAAAATATATATATTAAAAATCCCCATTAGGCTTGTAGGAGAGTAGGGTCTGCAATCCTATGATCACCCCAGATTTTTGCTTTTTGCTTCACTGGTTTAAGACTTCTCTGGCTGTGGGGCTGCTAATCAGACCCACAGCCTTGCTGTTCTCTCACTAAATTGACATGTGTACCTTAGTTGCATTTACCAATTGGTACTGGGCCACCTTATCAGACCCTGTAACTCAGGGCATAGGTGTACCCAGGGCCTACCAGGGGCTGCAGCATGTATTATGCCACCCCTGGATGGCCATCTAAATCTGACACAACTGGCTGCACGACAGCTGGGGCAAGGTGGTGTAATCACCCTTTGCTTTAGATATAGGATACCTATATCTAACCCTAAAATGGACACACAGATTCCTATCAGTCACTCCTATGGCAGGCCTTGACAATCCTGAAGGCAGAGTGCTTGGAATCGTGTGAGATGGTGCTCTGGCATGAGCTGAGCCCGTTTGCAGCTTGCGGAACCAAGTCCTAATAGCTGTTCCATGATAACGCATACCATATACTCATAAGTGCATTATAATCCTTGCGGTTAAATGCTATCTTTGGTATCGCATTATCAAAACATGTCGAGTAAGGTGTCATACGAATTGGAATACTAACCCCTCGCCAATTCTGGCGACGGGGTTAGCATTCCACCCTTCTAGAGGGACACGACATGTATGTAACTGTGAACCCCGGTTAAAGTTAACTCGAGCCTCAGCATCACAAAATGGATGCTGCCACCACAGACACAAGTCTGACCCCCTGCAGCTGGGAGCCCTTCCAGCGAGGGGAGCCTGGACAAAGGGTTTCCTGTCAGGGGCGGTGCTAGCACCATCCCAGACAGGGTTTTGTGTATCCTGGGTAGGCAGGGCTTTACAGGAAGGTGACTGCAAGTGGCACCCCGGTGCTCACTACGCATCTGCCGGCTAGAACCAGTTCCAGGGGCACACCAGCCCCTGAGCTGGGGAGGCCCTGCATGGGAGAGGGGTGTAACCACCCCTCTTCCTGGTCCCACCCCTAGGGCAGGACCTAGTCGCATACCCACCCCTTTCTTTAGGATAAAGGCAGGAGCGGGGACCCTTCCAAATTAGATCATCTTTGAATCAAGAAACTACTTTCTACGAAAGGAACTCAAGACTCTTCTCAAGATTTCTCCCTTGTGGCTAAGGAGTAGTCACCCTGCATCTGCGGGCACCAACTAAGAACACTGCGGTTTGCTGCACGTCCTTCCTCCGGAATCCGACCCACCAGCACGACGAGACCCGGCTTCCCTGGCACCTCTGACCTCTACCTACCTCTACAGCTAAGCTGAGAACCGTAGGTGCGACGAGACCTCGAGGGACCGGCCATCATCAGAACTGGACGACTTCTATCCAGCACGACCGCCGAGGGATCCTCGTGTGAGTGCTTTGGGGTCCGAGAAGCCCCAACCCTGAGCAGCTCCAGCACCGAAGACCAGCCCCCCAGCATCCACCAGATCTGCGTGGGGCCCTTCTGCTTTTTGCTGCTCACCGCGTTGTCTGGCTACTAGCCCGCTGGCTTGTGGCCTTCCCGACGACGACCAACGACTTCAACACTACTGGTCTGGTTGCTCCAGACTGGCCCTTGCTCCCTTGCAAAGAGGAGCACCCCGGACCCTCCTGGTCCACTCCAGACGCCATTTTGAATCCACCGCGTGGGCTTGAATTTGCCAAGACTTGTTGCCCCAATCCTGGGTCCAGCGACGTCGACAGCATCAACCATCGTGGGACAGCTCGCACCTCCATCCTGGTCGCCGACAACGCCTCCTGGTCCGTGAGACTGCAGAGCCCAGCGTCGCCCACTCACCTGGTCAAGGTGACTACCATCCGGTGCCATCCTGTTGCCCATCTGATCACTGGCTAGTGATTAAGAACTTGGTCCCCTCTGCTTTCAGGTGTCATCCATCTTCGATCCAGGCTTGGATCACTTGGAACAATCTTCACTGGTCGCCTGCCAGCAACTCTTTCTTCAGGCTCCTGGTTCGTCAACGAGGATTCCCGACGTCTTTTCAGACCTATGCAGCCGCAGCCCCTGGGCTAGGTAACTTCGGCATTTCGGTGCCCCAGCATAGCCTCACTATCCAAGGGTCCAGATCCACTTTCGTTTTTGACCTACCTAGTCGGGTTCGCCCGAGAACACTAACTTTCTAAATTCTAGCCTCCATAGACTTTGTCCCGCATCCTGCGTCAGAGTGCACACTCTGCACCCGAGTCCCCTAGGCCTCCTACTAGTAATCTGAAGGTTCAGTAACGTAGTCCTAGCGATTCCAAAGCCTATTAGTCCAGTACTTACCTGCTAGTAATTTCGCATTCCACTTTTGTAGTATATGGTTTTTCGTGCCCCTCGGGCATTTGTGTAAATTGTGCAACTTAAAGTATTTTCGTAAGAGTTTTGTTGTGTGCTTAGTACCCTGTCCTCATAAAGAGTACAGGGCTGTTGTGATCTAAATAAATACACTGTTTATTTTCATAACACTTGTGTGGTGTCCTTTCACTTGGTGTTCAAGGGGTATATGTGATGGTATAACAGCTGGCTTAACACGCCCTCTAGAGTTTAGCCCGAAGACTGCTCGTATCCATGCTACTAGGATAGCTGGTCTATAAGGTTGACTTACAACCAATCATCAATAAGGGTTGTTTGGACTGATATATAATGTTCAATATTCTAGTGAGCACTTTGTATCAGGCCAACTTCTCACAATGCTCAGCTATTGCCAAAGTCTAGTCCTCATTCAATGCGCTTTGTTGTGTTAAGCATTGGGTCGCAGTTTTGCAGCGACATAGCTTTTCTCTATTGAACGATGCCATGCCTTGTTTATTGCCATTTTAATATGTATCTAAAAGCCAATAAACAAATGCATCAAAACAATTATCAAAAATCCAATTCAATGGTGAAGTCAGATTTGTAAAAAATATTTGGGAAAAATAACTTCTAGAATGTAAAATTTTACCTCCCTGAATTCCCTGGAAATTCCTCCAAGAAGCCACACAATAGTTTATTGAGATGGAGTTGACCTGATTGGGCAGAGAGAACTTCTCTGAACATCACAAAATATACAGGGTGGGGGCTGTGAGAATTCTGTCTTGACATAGGGTCAAATCCTGCTTGAACTTCCTGCTATGGTTGACACAAAACACTTGGGGCACACTTGAAAGAAAGAAAACAGACTGCCAAGATCTTTGTGTATGTACTGTTTGATTGCTGGAAACCCCTGCTTTTGTCCAACCAGACTTCTGGATTTATTGGTGGTACCATAGCTGCCTCACATAGGATTTTAGTGTTAGATGTGGGAGGACACTAGGATTACCAGAAGACACTCCCCACACACACCTAGAGCTAAAGTTTAGTGTTACCGAAGACTTTCACCAAAATGAAAATGCCCAAAATAGGTAGGGTTGGCCCCAAAATGTTTAGCCAATCGCACCCACTAGCTCGTACCGGGCAAAAAGTGACCTCTTCTGGCACTCACTTTAGAACAGTCCTAGACCTGCCGTGTTTTATCTGAGAAGAGCCCTAAAGGACTGGACCTGCTCACTTTTGTACTTAGGGCAATCAAGTAGACTCCAAGGGTCAGAAAGCAGACCTCCTGATCAAGCTACAGTGATACAAGCTACAAGCTACAAGAAGCCTTTCCTGCAACTGAACAGTGGCATCTAAGCTAGACACTGCCATTGACCTCTCCCTGACAACTTGCAAGTCTCTGGTGCCACCCCTGAGATCTTGGGGCTTTAGAAGTGTACTGCGGTGGAGGGTTGGGACTTTTACAGACCAAGTCAGAAAGTAAAATATTTTACCAGGGCAAACCTGGTTGGTTTATCAAATCAGAGTACCATCACGGTCTGCCTCAGATTGCGCCTAGGAACCAGTCTATCGCGACCACTGACATCTGCACTTGCACTTCTTGGATTCATTTCTCCTTAAACATTCATATTTCTAGGTCCCATTTTTGGACTTGGTATTTTTTTATCAATTTATTCCATTTTACTCAATATGGGATCTTTTGTTTTGAATTTCAACTTTATTACTGCTTCAGATTGGCAACCAGGTATTTGAGCTCACGTTAATTTTGTGATTGAGGGATTGCCCTAACAACACCTGGGACTATTAAATGAGGTGGATAGACAAGCTATTTCCAATAGGCTGACTCTTGGGAATTGCCATCATAGTAAGCTTAAATGTATAAATTACAAACTTATTTTTAAGCATTTACCAACTTAAAAACGCATACTTACCAAACAAAACAAAAAGGTATCAAACACATAAAAATGTCCAAATAAAACAACTTACTCAAGTATTGATCAGCTACAATAACAGTACATTAACATACAACCAGCATTAAACCGTGACCACGTATCACGTACAGCCACGCAACAATGCAGGAAACTGACTGCTTCCATAGTGGTGCTACTTCAGTATGAAAGAACAAAAATAAGCCAATTTCCTAAAGAAGCTGCAAACACACACTAGATTAGACTGCATTGTATCCATAGTGTACTGAAAGAGCGCCTGTATATGCTCCTTGAATCAGAGGGAAAAGTAAAGCCCTGACTACTCCAGAAGGGATGGAAGAGAAAGACAAATCAGAGATAAATTACCTTCAGGATCAATTCATTTAAACAGGTCAATCTACAAACTTCAATGTCTGATTGGAAACAAAGTTTCCATTAACTTTAATTCACAGATTTCGAATACTACATAGACTATAAGGGTACATTACCATTCTCGTTGCATCTTGCTGAGTCCAACGTAGATTTTAACTTCTTTCTTTGGAGGTAAACTCTTCTCAACATCAGCTTTTATACGCCGAAGGAGGAAGGGACGTAGCACCTGTTGAAAGGAAAATCCATGCATCATCAACTGGCTCTTCTTTCGGCAGGTTTAGCAAATTAATTAGGCGAAATTGCTTAACTCTTCTACCGCAACAAGATGTGCATCGGGTGTAAACAAACTCTGGGGACCCTTCAGGACTTGCATGATAAGACAATTACAAAGTGATTTATAGCTGAAACTCAGAAAGGGGCAGATAAAAAGGGTGAGAGTATTTTGAACGAATCCATTCAAGAAGTCCAAGAACCAACATTATACCCTGAATTACAGTGCCACTAAAAATCAAACTAAATTCTAAATACATTTTAATGGTGCATGAACCTTCATGATCCTTGTTCTATTTATTTATTTATTTTTATTTAGAAAGTTTTATATAGCGCGGACAAGATCCTTGCGGATATCAGAGCGCTTTACAAGAGAAGTACCTGGGGGAGCATAGACAGACAGGTGGAACAATAGGTCACATAGTATGAGACAGCATTCGATGTCCAGTGCCCTCCTCCGCCGTGTAGCGGGGGACCTCTTCCAGCCCTCCGAAGTCGTCGAGCTGTCGGGACTAGGCTCCTGGAATTTCAGCTGCCCCTGTGATGTGCAATTCATAACAGTACTGAAAGGTTGAGTGAGAGAGTTCGGGCGGGGAGGTGTAGTTGAGTGAGGTGTTGCAAGGGCGTCAAGGGGGGCATATGCTGCGTCTAAGAGTGGGGATTGGCGCTAGGCTTGTGACGTGTTAAGTGAGTGAGTCAACCAGAGGGTAGGGGATAGGTTTGGAGGGGAGGTGGGTGAGGGGTGAAAGGGGTGTGCGGCGAGGGGTCATCAGGGGGTAGATGGAGGAGGTGGGGGGGGCCGATCATTTACAAGGCCAATACCTCTAAAAAATGTGAGACCTATTGCATTGCAGATGCTTGTTTCACATGGCTCTGGTGTCCTTTTGTACTTCCAGTGACCAATGGACTTCAAGACATGCTCCCTGAGGGAACTACTGACTCGTAGTGAAAACACAGCAGACTCCACCGAACAAGTTTGTTTTATTTATTTATTGTGAACATGTCAGATGAGTTTGCACCAGTTTTCTCATTCATGTTGACAGTCTGCAAAGCGTTTAATTGTGAGTCCGTGCGGTCAGTGATTCAGCGTCATAGGCCAGGAGCCCCTGATCTCACCGCCTGGGGTGAGTAATGTCGCTAACAACCTTCTTTGTATCTACGCCGGCTCATCACTTACACCTACTCTTTCATTTAGAACAACAATGTCATTCTTTTTAATACAAGCAACATAGAGAATTTGATAAAATCTTGCTGATTTCAGAAAGTTGGTAAGAAAAGGGAGACTTTGTTGTTTACTTGGCACAAGGACTGCAAAGTACAGGTAAGCCACTCCCTGGCCTAGACTTCCTTGGAAAACAGGGGGCAAGAGGGGTTTAATGCTACCTATGTCGAGAAAAGTAAACTGTACCCAAAACATCACTGTGCATTGTTCAAACGAACATTCAAATGAAAGCAGGAGACAGACAAAGCTTATGCTCCACTTCTGTTATACGAAGCCCTTGTCTCTGTTGTTGACTGCACAAACACGAATCAGACTCAAATTACAGATGGCTTTTTGTATGAGGTGGGGTTGTGAAAGGGGCCTGCACATAGCTGCACTAGTGACACCCTGACAATCATGACACTTGGTGCCAACTTCACTCTGGTAGTGTTGGCTGCAGCGACACATGCCCTTCGAATGATAGCGGTGCTAAAGTGACTTTTGGAAACAAGGATGAAGTACATTCCTCACCCACAGTACACAGCCCAATATATAACAAGCATTTGCAATGCAATAGGTCTCGCATTAGGAAAGTTTGAGCTATTGGTATTGTAAAAGACACATTTTTTATTTAGGTGTTGGTTTTGAAAATAGCGAAATTAATAGCTTTGTCATTTACAATGCCAATAGTTACAACTTTCTCAAATATTACACCTATAGCATTTGTAATGCAATATGTTGTATTAACGTGACTTAGATGTATTGATATTACAAATAACAATGGCTTTTAATTTTTTTAATAATTAATACTTAACTAAAAGTTATTGTAATTTTTAACGGCAATAGCTTAAACTTTTGTAAATCACTTTCGTGAAGGTTATGTTCAGTGTATTTTATTGTGACAAAAAACCAAGAACAGAAGTGAAATATTAACAGGCGTCAGACTGGATCTGGAAATTTTTGCATAGCAGTACCCTTGCGCATCGGTAGGCGTCGTCCGCGGCTCCGCGTCAGTCATCGGCGTCGTGGGCGCCGTGATGACGTCGTCTGAGTACTTAGACGCCGCCTCCGCGCGCTGACGTCAGTTCTTAGACAGCTTTTCGGCGCCAGAAACGCAGAGCCATATTAAAAACCAACACTGGTGCCATTGAAACTAGGGCCCTGAAAGGGGATGACCTTAACCCTAGATATCGGTTCGCAGAACAGGGAGGATGGGTGGGGCGGTAAGGAATCTAATACTAACTACTGTTTCTTACAGATATATCGTTACCGAAGGTAAGTAACTTGTTAATCGGAAAGTAACAGGTTAGTATTCGATTCCTTACCTTAGAATAGATACCCCAGCAATACCAACCCCGGTGGTGGGTCTGCGAAACAATAATCACACCAGAAAGTCCTGGAGGACGGAACGGCCAAAGAAGCCATCCCTCCGGACATGGCTGTCCAAGCAGTAGTGTCTTGCAAACGTGTGTAGCGATGCCCACATAGCTGCCTGACAGATGTCCTGCAAGGGGACTCCCCGGCCCAGGGCAGTGGTAGCCGCCGTGGCCAGAGTGGAATGGGCCCGCAGCCCAACAGGAAGCTCCTTCTTCGCCAAGGAGTAACCAGCCTTGATACACGAGATGACCCACCGAGAGATGGTCCGCTTGTGCACCGCCCGTCCCTTCTTAGCGCCCACGTAACCAACAAAGAGTTGGTCACCACCCGGAAATGTCGTGTGCGATCTATATAGAACGAAAGCGCACGTTTTGGGTCCAGACGGTGGAGCCGCTCTTCCTCCTTTGAGGGATGCGGAGGCGGAAAGAAGGTGGTAGACTGCCCGATGTGGAAGGGCGTGACAACCTTGGGCAGGAAAGAGGGTCTAGTCCGCAACACAACCTTGTCCGTATGGACAGAAAGGAAAGGAGGTTTGGATGAAAGAGCCTGGAGCTCACTCACTCTCCTGGCAGAGGTGATGGCAACCAGGAAAGCAGTCTTCAGAGTAAGAAGGCGGAGAGGACAGTTGTGAAGTGGCTCAAAGGGAGCGCACATCAGATAGGTAAGAACAAGGTTCAAGTCCCACTGAGGCATCACAAACGGAACAGGGGGAAACATGTGTGATGCCTTTCAGAAAACGAGTTACAATAGGGGACTTGAACAAAGATGGTTGATCAGGCAGAGGGGCAGAAAGAGGATCCACAGCCTTTGCTGTGCACCATGCCACAAATCTGTTCCACCTGCAGGCGTATACCGACTTTGTGGAAGGACGCCTGGCTGCCAGAATGAGGTTACAGACTTCAGGAGGCAAGTCAAATGGCCTCAACTGTCGCCGCTCAATCTCCAAGCATGGAGGTGGAGACTGGACAGGTTCGGGTGGAGGACCGTCCCCTGCTGCTGCGACAGAAGGTCCTCCTGAAGAGGCAGACGAACCAGGGGATCGACTGACATACTGAGTAGCTCGGGATACCAGTACCTTCATGCCCAGTCCGGAGCCACAAGGATGACTTGGGCCCGGTCGTGTTTGATCTTCTTCAGCACTCTGGGCAGAAGTGGTATAGGCGGAAAGGCGTACAACAGACCCCAACTCCACTCGCGACGAAAAGAGTCTCAGAGCGAGTGATGCCTTGGAAATTCCAAAGGGCAAAACTGATGACATTGCGTGTTCTCTTCTGTGGCAAATAGATCTAACCAAGGCTCTCCCCACTGCAGAAAGACCTTGCGCCAAGTCAGAGTTCAGACGCCATTCGTGATCCATCATGCACCGGCGGCTGAGTTCGTCCGCCCTGGCGTTCAGAGAACCTGCCAGGTGTTGAACCACCAGGGTCACGCCCTGATGTTCCAGTCACTGCCAGAGGCGCAGAGCCTCCTAGCAAAGGGTCCACGACCCCACCCCGCCCTGTTTGTTGCAGTACCACATGGCGGTGGTGTTGTCCGTGAACACCTGCCCTACACTCCCCCATACAGAGGGGAGGAATGCCTTCAGTACTAGACGAATCGCCTGCAGCTCCAAAAGGTTGATATGGAGCTGGGACTCCGCCGGAGACCGGAGGCCTTTGATCTCCGCCTCTCCAATGTGGCCTCCCCAGCCCTGGAGGGACGCGTCCATCACAACTACATGCTCCGGTTGGGGAAGGGAGAGGGATCTGCTGCTGAACCAATCGCAGTCCGTGAGCCACCACTGCAGCTGTCTCGCAGTGCCCTCCAAGATGAGGACATGGTCGGACAGGTTGCCCTGATACTGGGCCCACTGAAACTTCAGGTCCCACTGCAGAGCCCGCATCCGCCATAGGGTGTGATGCACCAGAATGATGCAAGACGCCATCAGCTCCAGAAGCCACAGCGTCAACCTGACCGAGACTCGGGATAAAGGCTGAAAGATCGGAATCAGAGCCTGAATATCACGAACCCGCTGTTCAGGAGGATAAACCCGAAACTGCGCAGAGTCGAGAACCGCTCCGATGAAGAGGAGCTTCTGGGAGGGGCACAGGTGTGACTTCGGCACATTGATAGAGAACCCCAGCTGTTGCAGGAGGTCTGCCGTCGTCTGGAGGTGGCTGACTACTGTCTGGGGCGAGCCCGCCTTCAACAACCAGTCGTCGAGGTAGGAGAAGACTGAAACCCCTAACCTGCGCAGATGAGCTGCGACCACCGCCATCACCTTCGTGAACACCCGTGGGGCGGTGGTAAGGCCGAAGGGGAGCACGGTAAACTGAAAGTGCTCGTGGCCTACCGTGAACCGCAGGTAGCGCCGGCAGGATGGGAATGTGGAAATAAGCGTCCTGCAAGTCCAACTCTACCTTCCATTCTCCTGGGTCCAGGGCGGCTAAGACCTGAGCCAGTGTCAGCATTTTGAACTTCTCCTTCAGGAGGAAGCCGTTGACGTTCCGTAGATTCAAGACAGGGCGTATGCCCCCTTTGCCCTTCTTGGGTACCAGAAAGTAGTGGGAGTAGCAACCACACCCTACTTCTGGCCCAGGAACACGCTTGATGGCCCCCTTGGCCAAGAGGGCCGTAACTTCCTCCTGCAGAAGTCGCAAGTGATCCCCCGACACGCGGTGGTATGGCTGGAGGGGTCGCCTCGAAGGGGAGGGAGTAGCCCCTTCGGACGATTTGCAGCACCCACCTGTCCGTTGTGACAGTGCACCAGTGGGGGAGGTGATTGCGAACCCTGCCTCCCACTGGCGTCACATGGGCCTTATAGCAAAGACTAGGAGGGTTTTGAGGCAGATGCTGCAGGGATAGGTGTGGACTGGCCTCGCCGTTGTTCCCAACCGCTTCCACAGCGGTTTCCACGACCGCCACCGCCACCGTGTTGGAAATTAGACTGCGGTGCGTGGCTGGCAGCACGTGTGGGGGCGCCCCTTCCTTGGCCACGAAAGGAGCGAAAGGCACCCGTTAGCTGGCACGGGCTGAGAGGCCCAAGGACTTGGCCGTAACCCTGGAGTCCATAAAGTGCTCAAGCGCATGGTCTGCCTTGTCGCCAAAAAGGCGAGGGCCATCAAACGGCATGTCCATGAGTGTATTCTGGACATCGGCCGAAAAGTTGGCGGAACTCAACCAGGCGTGGCGACGAATCGCCACTGTCATTGCCATCGCCCTGCCCAGTGAGTCGGTGGTATCCAGCCCACACCGGATGGAATAACGTGCCGTATCTCGACCCTCTGCAAGGGTTCGGGCGGGTTTAGCCTTGACCCCCGCCGGGCATTCTGGCAGCACGTTCGCGACAGCGTCCGACAGAGAGTGGGTGTAGCGGCCCAAGAGGCACGTGGTGTTGGAAGACCGCAGCCCCAAACTCAGGGAGGAGAATACCTTTTTGCCGTATTGCTCGTACCTCTTGGATTCCCGATCGGGCGGAGCCAACGAGAATGCGGTCTGGGAGTTGGAGGCCTGGATGACCAGGCTCTCTGGGTTGGGATGGGTGGACAGGAAACAAGGGTCGCCTGGGGCCAGGCGGTGGCGTCTGGCCACGTTCCTATCTACAGGCGGACCTGTAGCGGGCCTGGACCAAATGCCCAAATGAACGTCCAGCAAGGCCTCATTAAACGGCAGCAGAGGCTCAGCCGAGCTGGACTGCGGTTTAAGGACCTCAGTGAGGAGGTTAGTCCTCACAGCCGCGACGGAGAGCTCAAGGCCCAAGGCCCTGGCCGCCCACGTCAACACCACACTGTAGGTTGCCCCCTCCTCCGTAGCCACGGTAGGGGGTGAGACAAAACCAGTGTCTGGCGAAGTGTCCAGACCACTGGCATCCCCAAGTTCACCTATCCAGTCCTGCTGGGACTGACACTCACGTGTCAGAGGGTCCTCAGTCACCTCCCAATACTCATAACCCATTTCCAGATAATCAGGGTTGTCAAAGGATGGGGCCGGTTCGTTGAAGTAGAACTCTCCAAGCGGCGTCGAGAGCGGCGCCCAGCGGCGCCGTTCTGACGCCGGAACCGGATCGAGGGAGGCATCGAGGACGGAGTCGCCCGAAGGAGACACCCTAGGGACCGGCGCCGGTGAGGTCGTCAGGTCAACCGGATCCGGAAGCAGATCCAGCGGGGCCCTGCGCCGCCGGGCCCGAAGGAGTCGGCGGCGTCTGGACCGAAGCACCCGCAGGCGTCTGGGCCGAAGCACCATACCCGCGAGGGCCCCCAGACTGGGACCTTTGGGCCCGGAGGAGCCCGGAGGAGAAAGGGACCTCATGGCCAGGAGGAAGCACTCGATCTCCTCCGGCGTCGCTTGCTGCCTAAGGACCAGAGGGTATGGGGCAGGCCGCGACGCCCGCGACTGACAGAGCCGCGTGGGCGGTGTCAGCCGAACCCCGGCCGCGTCGCACAAGCGTCGGGGGGAGTCGGAAGAGCGATGATGTCTCTACGACTTCTTGTGCTTACCTGACGACTTCGAGCCTGAAGAGTGATGGTGACTCCCGGAGCTATGATGGCTCTGACCCCGTGACAGGTCCCTCGACCTCCGTCCGGACCGGGACCTCTCGCGGCGCGGGGCCAACTGCTGAAGCTAGAGCCGCTTGCGGACCGCTCCCGCCTAGCTTTCGATGTCGGGGCTCAGCAGTCGGGGCAGTCCTGGTCGTCGTGGTAGACGCCCAGACATTGAAGGCACCGGCGGTGAGGGTCGGTTACCGACAGTCAGTCGCAGTCTAACAGGGTTTAAAACCTGGCATCCCTATCTGCACCGTTCGGAGTCGAAGACTCGAAAATGATTAAAAGGGATCGTAAAAAGTTTAGTCAAAAATTGACTAAGGTACCACTTTTTCCGGATCTGCGCTTCTGGTGCGAAAAAAAGAAGAACTGACGTCAGAGCGCGGAGGCGGCGTCTAAGTACTCCAACGACGTCATCATGGCGCCCACGACGGACGCGGAGCCGCGGACGACGCCTACCGACGCGCAAGGGTACTGCTACACAAAAATTTCCGGATCCATTTTGACGCCTGGGGATATTCTAAGGTAAGGAATCTAATACTAACCTGTTTCTTTCAGATTTTTTTGTGACATTAGTAATAAAGCTTGAAACCAGTTGTTGAATGGTTGCACAGAGTGATGTTGTGGTGGCTGTAGGAAGGTACATCCTGACTATGGTTGCCCCCAACTTTTTGCCCTGTGTTTTAGCTGGTTTTGGACATAGTCGACCTGGGATCCTGCCAATCAGGACCCCAGGCCTACTGCTCTCTCTTTAAAATGGATTCCATGTACCCTAGGTGCATTTCCAATTGGTACTGGGCCACCTTATCAGACCCTGTAACTCAGGGCATAGGTGTACCCAGGGCTGCCAGGGGCTGCAGCATGTATTATGCCACCCCTGGCTGGCCTCCTAAATTTGACACAACTGGCTGCACGACAGCTGGGGCAAAGTCGTGTAATCACCCTTTGCTATAGATATAGTATACCTGTATCTAACCCTAAAATGGACACACAGATTCCTATCAGTCACTCCTATGGCAGGCCTTGACAATCCTGAAGGCAGAGTGCTTGGAATCGTGTGAGATGGTGCTCTGGCATGAGCTGAGCCTGTCTGCAGCTTGCGGAATCAAGTCCTAATAGCTGTTCCATGATATCGCATACCATATACTCTTAAGTGCATTATAATCCTCGCGGTTAAATGCTAACTTTGGTATTGCTTTATCAAAACATGTCGAGTAAGGTGTCATACGAATTGGAATACTAACCCCTCGCCAATTCTGGCGACGGGGTTAGCATTCCACCCTTCTAGAGGGACACGACATGTATGTAACTGTGAACCCCGGTTAAAAGTTAACTGAAGCCTCAGCTCCACAAAATGGATGCTGCCACCACAGACACGAGTCTGACCCCCTGCAGCTGGGAGTCCTTCCAGCAAGGGGAGCCTGGACAAAGGGTTTCCTGTCAGGGGCGGTGCTAGCACCGTCCCAGACATGGTTTTGTGTATCCTGGGTAGGCAGGGCTTTACAGGAAGGTGACTGCTGAGTGGCACCCCGGTGCTCACTACGCATAGGCCGGTCTGAACCAGTTCCAGGGGCACACCAGCCCCTGGCCTGGGGAAGTCCGGCATGGCAGAGGGGTGTAACCACCCCCCTCCTAGTCCCACCCATAGGCAGGACCTAGTCACCGGGTCAGCCCCCTTTTTTAGTATAAAGATGGGAGCGGGCCCCCTGTTCAAATTAGATCATCTTTGGAATCAAGACACGACTTTCTGCGAAAGGACTTCAAGATTTCTTCCTCAAGATTCTCCCTTGTGGCTAAGGAGTAGTCACCCTGCATCCGCAGGCACCATCCTAAAGAACACTGCGGTCTGCTGCAAGTCCTTCATCACGAATCCGACGACCCAGCTCGACGAGACCCGGCTTCCCTGGCACCTCTGACCTCTACTCACCTCTACAGCCAAGCTGAGAACCGTGAGTGCGACGAGACCTCGAGGGACCGACAATCGCCAAGACTGCACGACATCTTTACTGCAAGCCCACCGTGTCCTCCACGGGTGAGTGCTTTGGGGTCCGAGAAGCCCCGACCCTGCGCAGCTCCAGCACCCAAGATCAGCCTCCCTGCATCTCCACGATCTGCGTGGGGCCCTTCTGCTGTTTGCTGTGCACCGCGTTGTTTGGCTACTAGCCGGCTGGCTTGTGGCCTTCTGAACGACGCCCGACGACATCACTGCTGCTGGTCTGGTTGCTCCAGACTGGCCCTTGCTTCCTTCTTGAAGAGAGGCACCCCGGACCCTCCTGGTCCACTCCAGACGCCATTTGAGGTCCACCGCGTGGGCTTGAATTTGCCAAGGCTTTGTTGCCCAATCCTGGGTCCAGCGACGCCGACAGCTTCTATCTTCGTGGGACAGCTCTATCCTCCTTCCTGGTCGCCGACAACGCCTCCTGGTCCGTGAGATCTTCGAGCCCAGCGTCACCCACTCGCCTTGTCGAGGTGGCTACCATCCGGTGCCCTCCTGGTGCCCACTGACTACTGGCTAGTAGTCTCGAACTTGGTCCCCTCTGCTTTCAGGTGTCATCTTCCATCGATCCAGGCTTGGATCCACCGAACTTTCTTCACTGGTCGCCTGCCAGCAACTTCTTTCTTCCAGGCTCCTGGTCCGTCAACGAGGATTCCCGACGTCTTTTGAGTCCTATGCAGCTGCAGCCCCTGGGCTAGGTAACTTCGGCATTTCGGTACCCCAGCATAGCCTCACTATCCAAGGGTCAGAATCTACTTTCGTTTTCTCCCTACCAGGTCGGGTTCGCCCGAGAACACTAACTTTGCAATTTCTAGCTACCATAGACTTTGTCCCGCATCTCGCGTGAGAGTGCACACACTGCACCCGAGTCCCCTGGGTCTCCTAGAAGTAATCTAACGATTCTATAGTCAAGTCCTAGCGATTCCAAAGCCTATTAGTACTGTACTTACCTGCTAGTAATTTCGCATTCCACTTTTCAAGTATATGGTTTTCCGTGCCCCTCGGGCATTTGTATATACTGTGCTAACTTAAGTATTTTTGTAAGAGTTTTGGTTTGTGCTTAGTACCCTGTCCTCATAAAGAGTACAGGGCTGTTGTGATCTTTAATAAATAACTGTTTATTTTCATAACACTTGTGTGGTGTCCTTTCACTTGGTGTTCAAGGGGTATATGTGGTATAACAGCTGGCTTAACACGCCCTCTCGAGTCTTTAGCCTTAGACTGCTCGTATCCACGCTACTAGGATAGCTGGTCTATAAGGTTGACTTACAACCAATCATCAATAAGGGTTGCTGGACTGATACATAGTGTTCACTAGAATAGTGAGCACTGCATATCAGGCCACCTTCTCACAGTGGCGACAAGTGATGCTGTGGTGATGCGATAGAGGGAGGCCGAGAGAGCGAGAGATAGATAGAGGGAGGCCGAGAGAGCGAGAGATAGATAGAGGGAGGCCGAGAGAGCGAGAGATAGATAGAGGGAGGCCGAGAGAGCGAGAGATAGATAGAGGGAGGCCGAGAGATCGAGAGATAGATAGAGGGAGGCCGAGAGATCGAGAGATAGATAGAGGGAGGCCGAGAGATCGAGAGATAGAGGGAGGCCAAGAGTGCGCAGTGTGTGAGTGCGCGAGTGCGCAGTGTGCAAGTGCGCAGTGTGCGAGTGCGCAGTGTGCGAGTGCGCAGTGTGCGAGTGCGCAGTGTGCGAGTGCGCAGTGTGCGAGTGCGCAGTGTGCGAGTGCGCAGTGTGCGAGTGCGCAGTGTGCGAGTGCGCAGTGTGCGAGTGCGCAGTGTGCGAGTGCGCAGTGTGCGAGTGCGCAGTGTGCGAGTGCGCAGTGTGCGAGTGCGCAGTGTGCGAGTGCGCAGTGTGCGAGTGCGCAGTGTGCGAGTGCGCAGTGTGTGAGTGCGCAGTGTGTGTGGCCTAAAGTAGTGTGAGGGCGTGTAAACATGTTATTTTTATTTCCTGAGCTGCTGAAAATGAAATTGAACAAAATTAGTTGAATTCTTCAAAATGTGTTTTTCCAAAGCGTACATCTTACTGTTACGATGCGTACTGTTCTGCTAATTGGAGGACGACTTAATTAATTTCAGAGATGGAGCATATAGGAAGGAGAACGTTGTCTGAAAGAAACCCCTAATTAAAAGTAAAAAAAATGTTTTTTATTAACAATCTCCCGATAATGATGAAACTTATTTTAAAATGGGTACCTTCTCATCTGAACTTTAGAAATGAAGTGTTCTGTTTATTGAAAATTATGAAAGCTGAAACGCTTACACAAATATAATTCAATAACCAAAATGTTCTCCGGTTGCTTGCCAGCTGTGTTTTGCATGAAACAGCTGGCCGTGTTGTCTACTTGACTTTACCATGTGAGCATTCCAGTTCTTCTACAGAGATGTGAGTAAGTAACCAAAAGAAAGGCCAGGCCAGCCACAACGTCTGAAGTGCATTAAAAAAAGTATGTTCATTGTGAAACGGAGCGAAATTGGAGTCGGCCTGAGACGTGGGTACGAAAAATAAAATATGCTACAGCTATTTTGTGTGATGTCCCTTTATGGCAGGGCACAAGTCCTTAATCGTGATAAGCTCTCAAAGAAAAGAAGCTCTCTGCATTACGTGGTGGTGGAGCATATTCCTTGTGTTTAAGAGCTTGCAGGAGGAGCAGGTCCTTTAACACCTTGGCTGCTTAAGATATTCCCCAGCTGTGGGGGAGGCACACTAGCACTGTGCCTCATGACGAGCGGAGCTCGTCATGAGCACCGAAGGGGTTAACAAGCTCTCGGCATTGCGTGGCGGGGGAGCGTATTCCTTGTGTTTGAGCTTGCAGGAGGAGCGGCTCCTTTAACAAGCTCTCTGCATTGCATGGCGGGGGAGCCGATTCCTTTGAAGTCAGGCTGCCAAATGGTGAGGAGGTCGTGTAAATATTTCCAGAGGGTTAGATTGTGATATAGCGCTTAATATTTATGCCGTTTATAAGCGGACTAATGCTTTAGAGATGTGACAACTAGGGAGCACTGCGACAATAAGAAATGGAAATGGATGAGAATTTATAGAGCGCGAATTGCTGCCCGGAGGCGTCCAAGCTGGCTGGGAACAAAGAATGCAACAAAGTATCGGAGAGGCTGGGAACAAAGAATGCAGCAAAGTAGAGGTGCGCGAGACTCAGTTGGCACGGGATTGCTTAGGCGAGACCTAAAAACATGTCCACCAGGTTTCAGAATAAAAAGCTTTAAAAGAAAAATGATACTACAGACAATAATTTAAAAAAATTACTATAGATCCAAGTGACAATGTGGTTTTCAAAATGAAGTAGATAGATCACTTTCACAGTATCAAAGCCAAGGTAACTTGTTGGCAAACTAGACCTCATGGAAGATACGCATGTGAAAAAGACCATGCATTCTTTGTTGTAAAAGCCAAATATGTCTAACCCAGATAAATCACAAAGCAGCAATGCGTTCCCACCGTGCTGGGATCTCTAGAAAGAAAATCTAATTCAACTTGGTGGGTTAGAAGGCATCTAGTAACACCTCAATTTGATTATGTTTAACATAAGGAAAGACTATTTTGCGACTCAAAAATGAAAACCAATACTTACCAAATGAAGACGCTCCACTAACTTCTGATCCCCAAGACAGTTGTTGGTATCGAACCAAGAGTCAAAATCCTAAAGTGATAAAATCAAGGATTGACTGTCACACTTACTATAAGAATAATAGCATTTGGACATTTAAAAGAAATTACCATTCTAAAATCATTATTGCGTAAATACCTCTATTTTTACAATGGGTGGTAAGCTGCAGATTTCAAACTCACCTGCCAGTCTTACAAAACAACCTTTTAGACAGAGCATGAGGCAATGTTACCGTTAACTTGAGCCTATAAGAATTGGACAAATCTGCATACAGATATTTCACATGTCGATTGATATTAGCAAACCTCACAAAAATGACACTGCTACCCAACCATTACAAATTTGTCTCATTTTAATCATTACAGTAGGTAGGGCAGTATTTACCTCTGAGGAGTTGAAGACATCTGGCAACAGAAAGTTCAAAAGTGCCCAAAGTTCATGCAAGTTATTCTGAAGAGGAGTTCCGGTTAACAGCAAACGATTGGTGGTTTTGAATTCCCTTACAATTTCAGACAGCTGTAGTAAAGAAAGAATAGGATTGGAACATTTGGTTAAATCTCGCAAACAGTCCTTGTTTGTATCGAATGTGAAGTGATTTTACTAAAGTAAACTAGGAGTTAGGAAGCTGAGAAGCAAGACCAAAGCATGTGCAGCCTAAGGGTATTTGGAGGGTGTAGGAAGCTGGCTCTGTATAGGACATTGCCATTAGGTGGTAATACCGGGGACAGAGTCCGAGGGTTCCACAAAAGTGAACAGGGCTCAACATAAAACCCAAAGTGCTCAATTAGTGGGAGTGTGGCATGCAGCGTTAGGCCTAAAACAGAGGACTGGAAGACATTTATTGAACAATATCGATCAGTAATGGACACAACTCAAGTACGAGATCCAGAAATATAATTTATACTTTATTTTTAAGACCAAGGTCTTTGCAATCAGGGAAGTACGCTTTTGAAAAATACATTTCAGAGAAAACAGTGCAATTTCAGAATAGTTCAATATTATCCAGTTTGGGAAAAACTATTGTAACAGGCAAATATGCCACTTACTTGTCAAGTGCAGTCCAGAACTGGGTTCACTTCGGTCGTGTGGGAACGATACCAGTAATGATAGTTACCCTTGTGGTCCGCAGAGGGCAAAGAAGCGGAATGTCATTCAGCAGACCACCATCATAGTTACTGTTGCCAGCAACAGGCTGCTGTGGATCGGATGGAGGAGCTACGCCATTGCACTATCACAAAGCAGTTGTGGTCGGGCCAGCAGTACAGGTGGTGCAGGAGGAGGCCGACAATGCTACTTGCAGGAGGGTACAGGCTCTCGGGCATGAAGCTGGGCACAGTGGGTCAATGAGCAAAGAGGATACCTCGAGATATCAGAGGTAGTCGGGCTGGGATACTTTATCCTAGAAGGGCAGAGTCGCGTTGGCACAAGTGCCGGTCCTCTACCACTGTGGTTGTGAAGTTCTTTGGTAGCAGTGAGTCGCGTCAACACAAATGGCGGTCCTCACCCCTGTGGCTCTTCTACCGGCTGACGCCGGGGACTAGAGCCTCTAGTCTGAAGGGAGGTTCTTAGCACTTTGGTGAAGGTTGAAAGGTCTCCAAGGTTTCTTGGAGGCCTTGCAGGGTTTCTGGAAGAAGAGCAGGCCCAGTTGTCGAACCAGTCTCAGGTGACTAGGGTTTTACAGAGTTTTTCCTACAGCGGCTCAGTTTCTGGTCCATCAGCAATAGTCCTGTGTCTTCTTTGGTCCGTCGAGACTAGTTTCCACACCGGAGGGAGCCACCAAAATACCAAATTTAGAGGCGTTTTAGGGAAGTAGCAGGTAGGGCCAACAGGCACATTGCCTGGGGTGACTACATCGTCAATTATGCAACCCTTCTGTGGGAGGGGGCATAGACCTAGCCCTGACTGGAGAGATCCCCTCATCTTCAAGAATGAGGGGATTGGGGGTAGGAGCCAAGCTGGCGACCATGATGGCTGCTTAGACTCTCAGCTCCGCCGACCTTCTTGCTTTGTGCATACATCCTGTAACTCATCCTGAATTCGAGCCGAGTCTTGGTGAGGGAGAAATGATGCTGCCTTCGTTGGCGTGTTCCCGGGATCTCTACTAGCTGTAAAACCGACGGAACGTCCTCGCCTAATCTCCGGCCCTTAACGTCCACGAGACCGGGGCTTTGAGTGTGGGGAACGGCCAGCCACTGATGGAATAACAACGGCCATCTGTGTCGGGGAGGAGTCGGCCGGACGGAGTGAACCTTCTGAACTGCCCATCCCTTGCTGCAGCCATCCAGCGGTGTCGTGTGTCTGCGGGACATCGCGGATCTGGGGGATTACATTGTATCTGGTTCTCGGCCTGTGAGCCGCCCGGACAATTCCTTCATCTTTCCCGAGGCTCTTTTGGGCGACATCTTGAGCGTCACATAATCGGCGCTTGACACTGAGGGTTCTGGGTCGCGATTGCGGGACCGGCGACTGCTGAGTCCGCATTCACGCCACCGATCGTGACGCTATGGAGTCCGCTAGTCCCGAGGTCCCGACCCAATTGTACTCCTGTGAGTGGCAGTGCGGTGACCGGTTGGACGCATGTGAGAGCAACGTTCAGGCTCATGAATCCCGATCTGCCGGGGAGCCTCGTGTGAGGAGGAGTGCTGGAGCCTATGCTTCTGGGGCAACGCAGGCGATCAGTGATGTTCTGGTTGCTCTAGGTGCTTTGCGCATTGCCCTGGATTGTTGTGCCAGAGATCTGGGGAGTAAGCTAGACGCCATTGCTCCCGCTGTGTACTACGCTGAATGTGACTGCTCTCAATTGCGGGGCACTGCGCCACACCCTGCACCCGAACGCGGTGCAATGCTTTCCCCGGTGGATATGGGGACTTCGGAGGACCGGGATCTCGTGCCAGCTGATTGCTGCTGTTGGGGAGTCGTCCGGTGATGGTGGCCCAGCGCCGTGTGTGGAGAATCGGTTCCGGACGCTGCGTCCGGCTACTCAGCTGTGAACTGACAGGGTGACTCTCCCTCTTCTCCTGGAACTGATACTATCGGGCTGGTTAACAGACTTTGGTGGATTATTGTTGCGCTTGGATCCTTCCCAAATTGTCTCTGATCACACACTGTTGCTTTTGGCTGGCTTTGGTGGGCAGCCCAATGGATTATCATGGACACCCCGTTCACCCACTACATCCAATAAGGCGGCTGGCCGGCTGGACTCCGTTGCTACAATTGATCGCATGGGGCAAGGCGGAGGATGTTCTTTTGAGTACTGGTGCACGGACGGCTGGTGACTACGCGGGACAGGCTGTACAATGACTGAATCGAATGTTGGCTCTGTATTGGTTTGAGGGTCTCGGCTCGGAGGGTGGGTGGCTGGGAGCCCGTATACTAATTTCTTCTCCTCCTCCGCTTTTCTTACTTTCTTCTCACTACATTTCGGGTCTTTTATTTAGGGCGACAGGCACACTGCTGGGGGGGGAGGGGGAAGGGGGGGGGGGGGTAGGCCGTAGCCTTCTGCAGGGGTGCGGGGTGGGGGGGTTGGAGGGTTTTTTTTTTCTCTTTTTCTTTCTTGTTTCCTCATTGGTTCTATGGCCCTTTTTCTTTCTTCTCTTTTTCGACGTCGTCGTCTTCTGTGGTTCCTGCAGCATATTCAGTTCAGAGCGGTGGGGCGATGGTTCGTTATGAAACATGCTTGTGCTGATGTCTATCCTGATTCGCGTACTTCGCTTCCACCACCCCTACTGTAATTGTGTTGCCCGTTGATTTCCGATACATGTTTGTCAACTGCAGGACCTGGTACGATCGTATGGCATTGATCCTGTTATTTTTTATGGCAAAATGAACCTTCTTTAATCCGGACTGCCTACATTGATATATGTTAGATCCTGAACCTTAGTTATAATTCCTGGCATTGGACTGCTACGTCTGTTTTCTCTAAACATGCTTTGTGATAATCATTATGTGTTTAGTGGCCGGCCAGGATGGTTGTAGGCCTCTGCTTGTAACTGCTTGACAGTACAATAAAGGTTCCCCAAAAATTAAAAAAAAATTAAAAAATAAAATAAAAAAAAGAATGAGGGGACTGTAAAATGTGCCTAACTTTGCCTCCTCCATGAAAGGAGTGGAGTTGGCAAAGATGGACACAGCTCCTAGCCTAGTTTTTCCGCCTAAAGTGGGGTTGTAAACTGTGGCTGCCATTTGGTGCTAGCAGCAGAGGCTGGCGGTCACATTATAAGGTTAGCAGGCCCTTGAAGCTTCCCCTTCCAAGCACTAGCCCATCCTGGAGGAGGTGGTTTAACAGGATGTGCATGGTTTGTGGTCCCTGAAAGCAACGGCTCTCCACCCAGGGGTCTGGAAACAAGTCTGTGTGGCAGTCTGCTTAAAGACTGTCAGTGCCCACACCAGGGTCGGTAGGTTTTAAAGGGGCACCTTGAGGTGCCCTCTGAGTACATTTCTTAACTCGCACAGTGGCAACAGTGTGGATTTATTACAAGAGCTGTTTGGTACTAAACACTCAGGGTCCAGTGAAGCCATCACGGTGCTGTGGAACTAGATATGTCAAGTTCCCAGCCCATGTACTCTTTAACCCCTTGCGTGCTGCGGACAGCCCCCGGCTGTCACACGTCACGGTCGGCGTGTGCGGAGGACGTCTGGGGGCCGTCTGAACCCCGCCCACTCTTCTATTCACCAGCACAGTGCAAACATTCGGCCAGCACGCAAGGGGTTAAGGCTTCAAAGGCACTTACAATATTAAGGAATAGACAATAAATCAATCAGGACATTTGCAGAGCGCACAACATACATGTAAGGGTCTCAAGGAGCGGGGATGTTGCTACTGCTCGAATAGCCAGGTCTTGAGAAGTCTTCTGAAGGTTAGCAGGTCCTGGGTCTGCCGTAGGAGGATGGGGAGGGTGTTCCAGGTCTTGGCGGCAAGACGGGAGAATGAACTGCCGCCGGAGGTCGCTCTTCATATGCGGGGGGACTGTGGTGAGGGCGAGGTCAGCGGAGCAGAGCTGGCGGTTGGGGGTGTAGAAGCTGAGTCGCCTGTTGAGGTATGCTGGTCCAGTGTTGTGGAGTGCCTTGTGTGCGTGGGTGAGGAGCTTGAAGGTGATCCTTTTGTTGACGGGGAGCCAGTGCGGGTCTCTCAGGTGGGGTGTGATGTGGCTGCAGCGAGGGATGTCGAGGATCAGGCGAGCAGAGGCATTTTGAAGGCGCTTGAGTGGTTTCAGGAGTTTGGCCGTAACCTGCTGGTGACAAAGCCTGGGTGACCGTTCTTCTTGTTTCGGTGGGAATCCACTTGTAGCTCTTGCGGAGCATGCGGAGGGTGTTGAAGCAGGTGGATGAGACCGCGTTGACCTGCTTTGTCATGAGAGAGTAGAGTTGAGGATGAACCCTAGGTTGCGTGCGTGGTCTGTGGGTGTTGGAACTGTTCCCAGTGCGGTCATCCACCAGGAGTCATCCGAGGCCGAGGGGGTGGAGCCGAGGATGAGGACTTCCGTCTTGCCGGAGTTTCGCTTCAGTCGGCTGTTCTTCATCCACTCAGCGACGTCTTTCATTCCTTCGTGGAGGTTGGTTTTGGCGGTGAGTGGGTCCTTGGTGAGGGAGAGGATCAGCTGGGTGTCGTGGGCGTAGGAGATAATGTTTAGGTCAGGTCGTCTGGCGACGTGGGTGAGCGCCGCCATGTAGATTTTGAACAATGTTGGGCTGAGGGATGAGCCCTTGGGTACGTCGCAGATGATCACGGTGGCTTCGGAGCGCAAAGGGGGGAGGCGGACGCTCTGGGTTCAGCCGGAGAGGAAGGTGGTTGTCCAGTCCAGAGACTGGTCTTGGATCCCAGCGTCGTGGAGGTGTGTGCATAGGGTGCGGTGGTAGACTGTGTCGAAGGCAGCTGACAGGTCCAGTTTCTCCGGTGTCCAGCGGGGCCCGGATGTAATCGGTGGCGGCAATGAGGGCAGTTTTGGTGCTGTGGTTGCTGCGGAGCCCAGACTGGGATGGGTTCAGGATGCTGTTCTCCTCAAAGTAGCAGGTCAGTTGTCTGCTGACTTCTTCTAGAGGACGTTCGCCGGGAACGGGAGCAGGGAGATGGGCCGGAAGTTCTTGATGTCCTTGGGGTCAGCCTTAGGTTTCTTGAGTAAGACGTTTATCTCGGCGTGCTTCCAGCTCTCCGGGAAAGTCGCTGTCTCGAAGGAGATGTTGATGGCTTTCCGGAGATGGGGTGCGATCGTGGTGCTGGCTTTGTTGAAGATGTGGTGTGGGCATGGGTCTGACAGAGATCCGGAGTGGATGGTGTTCATGACTTTGCTGGTGTCTTCGTCGTTTATGTTGGGGCAGGGGGTTGGTGCGAATGGTGGCCGTGGGGATGGGGGTCTCGGTGGTTGTCGGGGCGGCCGTGACATTGAAGCTGCCGTGGATGTCAGCGATCTTGCTGTGGAAAAAGGTGGCAAGGGAGTCACACAGGTCTTGCAAAGGTGGGATGTCGTTGGTTTTGGAGCTGGGGTTGGAGAGTTCCTTTACGATGTTGAAGAGCTCTTTGCTGTTGTGTGCTTGGTTGTCCAAGCGGTCCTTGAAGGAGGCCCTCTTGGCGGATCTGATGAGGTGTTGGTGCCTGCGGGTGGCGTTCTTGTGGGCTGCGTAGCTGTCCTGTGTCTGATCAAGGTGCCATTTCTTCTCTAGCTTTCGGCAGGTTTGCTTGGAGGCCTGGAGGTAATCAGTAAACCAGCTGGCTTTCTTGTTGGCGTGTCTGTTGGAGAGTTTCTTGATTGGGGCGAGGGTGTTGGCGCAGTCGTCAATCCATTGTCTGAGGTTCTGGGCGGCGGTGTCTGGGTCGGTGGGTGGGCTCCGGGCGAGGGTGGTGGATAGCTTATCTTCGGTGATTTTGCTCCAGCAGCGGCGGGAGATTTGTTGAATGTGGTGGTGCGTGGTGTGTTTCCGGAAGGTGAAGTGGATGCAGCGATGTTCGGTCCAGTGGAGTTCGGTGGTGTGGTTAAAGTGGATCAATCTTTTTCCAGGCACCAATCAACAAAAATGTTTTACCAATATCTTATCACTTAGCTCAATCCTGTGTGCAAAAACTTTAACAGCACTCCCTGCCCAAGAGCGCCACCCTAATCACAGGGTTCAAATGAATTCTTCGAAACATTCAAGTTGTACCACCTCAGAAATGTGTATATTTGCTAAACACAATTGTATACAGTCCATCCAATGAATAAAATTCCTTTTTTCTGGATTTTTGTATTCTTTTTATTATTTGATGAATCACAGCCAACGCGTTTCGTTCTGGAAACAGAACTTCAGGGCATACAATGTTCGCAGATGCAAACACGGTCGTGTGGACTGATTTAATTTTTTCTCCTCAAAAGCAAAAGGATTCTGACATTTCATGCGGCCCCCTTTGTTTTGTGTTTGTGTATTCTTACGTAATTAGTCTGTTTTATTCAGAATTCTTCTCCAATAGCCACAAATGATCCCTCCACGAATGTTGATTCTGGTATGATAATCCAGAAATAACCTATTCTATTCTAGACCCATCATATATTCTACCTCAAACGGAGGCCTGTATGTCCAACATCGATGACTGTTTGAGAGTACCCGCCAAATCATCAGCAGCGTTTGAGGCAGAATACGGCGGGTGCAGAGGAGGGGTTCAGCCAGGTCTCCGCTCATACAGATATCGCAGGCAATGCTATCTTTCAGAGAGCAGAAGTACCAATTGTGGACATGTTTTTAGGGAAAGAACACTAGTACTGGGAACCTGGACAACAGCAACCCAGTACTCTACAGTCAAAGTTTCATTTTGTCACAGTGTGTGAGGAATATCAATTTATAGAGTCCCTAGTGCCACAGTAAATAATAAGTAGCGTGAATAAGCTGGAGTGCAGATAATAGAGTAATAAATGTTCAAAGTGCTGGGGAGGGCAATGGGGAGGTATAGCCAATGTCTTCTCTAAAGCATTCTAGCATCTGACAAGCCATTCACACAAAAACAATGTTGCAAATTTGTGGAATAATCACTGAATTAAGAAAGGGGGGAGATGACCGTTTTGGAAAAGTCTAATCACCACCACCACTGTATAAATATCCTTGAAGGACATATGTCATTAAATCCTATTGACAGTGTGGTGCATACAAATCTGTTTGAAGGCCCATTTGTGGCAATACGTGCGGCTGGGGGTCTAGTGAGAGTGGCATAGAATATAACATCCTTCAACATAAACTGCCTAACCATCATAAACCTATGTGTTTTAAAGTAAGTCATCCCCACAACAAAACTGCTTCAGATTCAACATTTTACAAAATGCAGTTTAATTCAAGTGTTTACAGAAACTGGAGGTATTCTCTGCACAAACTATACTCCAAATTAAATATAGCTCTAACTACTACAGAAAACCAGTATCCATCTGAACAAATCAGACTACTTGTATTTCAAGGAAACACAAACTAAGCTCTTCCGGAAATCAATTTCAGAGTACAGCCTACGTTTGGAAACATGAAACTTAAGCAATATAGGATTTCAAGCCAGTGCCAAATAAACAATGAACAGAGCTACCACATTAAGTTACCTTCGATTTTTCATTCTTAATTCGATGAGCTTCGTCAATGACCAGATATCGCCAGTTAAATTTCTTGAAAACAGACTTCTCCCTAATGAGCATTTCATATGAGGTGACACAGACATCCCATTCACCTGGCAGTAACACGTCCCGGACAAATGCAGCCTGTAGAACAAAGAGGCAGAGGTTACTTTTCTGGAGCAGGGCATAAATTAGCCATTTTAAAACATGGTTTAGATATTAAGCCTTTTAAAGTCCATGTGTCTTTAAAAATCTTGTTGGCTGCACTAGGCTAAACAAGGAAATAGAACAAATCACACCCAAAAGAAAAAAAACACATGAATGGGAGTTGATGATCTTAACCAAGATACAAATGGGTCATTGTGCACTCACCCTTTGATCTTTGTCGCCTATGAGACAGACAGCACGAAGTGTAGGAACCCATCTCTTGAACTCTGCCATCCAGTTGTGCAATGTGGATTTAGGAACCAATACCATGTGTGGGCCAGGAATATTTCGGTAGTGTTTCATGTAGCCAAGAAGAGAGATTGTTTGCAATGTTTTGCCCAGGCCCTTAAACAAAAACAACGCATCAAGGTGACAACAAGCTCAGTAGGGGAAAAAAAGCCTCCATGGAAAACAGTATTTACTGCTCACATTCAAAACACGTTGGGGAATCATTACACAATGAACAGGTGTAGGAATTCAACCACTGAAATAAGGTAAAATAGCTTTGAATTCGTTCATTTTGGGAGGACTATTAATAATAATAAACCACACATGACACTAGAGCCGAGAGACACCTTTTTCAATGAAAATGTAAAAAAAAAAAAAAAACTGGCCTAAGTCAGTCAATAAGGCTCACAAAACAAACAGGAAAAAAAAGACCTTCTATAACCCCACACGTTTTAAAAATAAACAAAGAAAAAATGGTTTGATATTGATAACTTCCATGGTAGTGAAACTGTATTTAAAGTAAGTGCCGCCACAGCATACCAGAGTGCAGAATTTTTTCACTGGGCATTTTTCCTATTGCTAACCTCTCAGGTCATAGTTTTAAAAATAACATACAATAAAATATGTTTCAACAGAGAAATATTACCAGTCTATTAACCCATAAAATGTTTCACTTTCAGGTGTTGAATATACCCCTGAGGGTCTCATCTGACTCCACTCCTGTGGTAGAATGTCACACAGATGGCATTTTATATCATTCCTTGCCATGTATGTTTTTCTGTTTTGTATAAAGGCCATTTTTGTTAACTGGAGACTTGTGGAAAGACAAAAAGCAAAGTAGGGGGCCGTAAAAGGTCAGTAACAGACTGGCATTCTTAAAGTTGGCACTTTGAGGAGCCTCAATATTTTGCTGCTATTTTATGTAAAGGAAAATTGGTTTAACATATTTTATTACTCTTGCTTTAAAAGCATTGGGTTGCATTTTGCAGCAATGTGACTGAAAGAAAGGAAAATGCTACTTACCAGTATGCATCTGTTCTTGGCATGTAGAGCTGCAGAGTCGTACACTACGCATTAGATCGCCACCTGGTGTTGGGCTCGGATGATTACAGGTTGTCGTCTTCTTGTAGAAGTCTTTGTAGTCACGATATAGGTGACTCCTCCCTTGGACAATACTGCGCATGGGCATCGGCTCCATCCTTAGATTGTTTTTCGCCATGATGGGAAATGATGGAGTTAGTAGAGATACAGTAAGAAAAAAGGGATGTCCATGCGTGTGCATCTAAGTAAGATGATAACTGGAATGGATACAAGTCCGGGGAGGCGGGAGGGCGTGTACGACTCTGCAGCTCTACATGCCAAGAACAGATGCATACTGGTAAGTAGCATATTCCGTTCGAAGTATATGAGCTGCAGATCGTACACTATGCATCGATTGTGCAGCAGTGTCTCCCCTAGCGGTGGTCGCTTGTATCCATTGCAGTAGTCTGAAATAGTGTTCTAAGGACAGCCTGGCCTACTGCAGCTTGCTGCTTGGCTTGCACATCAACACACTAGTGTTTAGTGAAGGTGTGTGGTGTAGACCATGTTGCTGCCTTGCATAGGTCCTCTAATGGTATATTTCCTAAGAAAGCCATAGAGGCTCCTAGCTTACGAGTGGAGTGTGCTCTAGGAGGAACTGTTAGTGCGCGTTTAGCTTTTTGATAGCATATCTGTATACATTTAACAATCCCCCTGGCAATCCCACTCTTAGAGATAGGGTTGCCTTTGTGGGGAGGAGAGAAAGATACAAACAATTGTTTAGTCTTTCTAAAGGATTTAGTTCTATCTATGTAGTATAGCAGAGCTCTTTCAACATCTAATGTGTGTAAGGCCCTTTCTGCTACAGAGTCTGGGTTTTGGAAAAATACAGGTAACTCTACAGATTGGTTTAGGTGAAAAGGTGTGATCACCTTTGGAAGAAATTTTGGATTAGACCTGAGAACCACTTTATTAGTATGTATTTGAAAGAATGGTTCTTGTATAGTGAACAATTGCATTTCACTTACTCTTCTGAGAGAGGTGATGGCAACAAGGAAAGCAGTTTTCCATGTGAGAAATTGCAGTTCACATTTATGCAGAGGCTCAAAGGGGGTCCCATGAGTCTCGTAAGGACAAGATTAAAGTTCCATACTGGGGAAGGTGGCAGCCTGGGAGGGATTATTCTTTTTAATCCTTCCATAAATGCTTTGATTGCAGGTACCCTAAAAAAAGAGACAGGTATTGTCTGTTTTGTAGATAGGCTGCAATTGCTGCAAGATGTAGGCGTATGGAAGAGTATGCCAAATTACACCTTTGTAGGTGTAAAAGGTAAGAAATGATATTTTGGATGGAAGCATCCAGTGGATCAATGTGATGGTTTGCAATATATTGCAAATCTTTTCCATTTGGCGGCATAACACGCTCTAGCAGTGGGTTTCCTAGCCTCTTTAATGATATTCATGCAGTCTGGTGGTAGGTTAAGATAACTAAACTCTAAGACTTCAGGAGCCAGATCGCCAAATTCAGTTGGTTTGGGTCTGGATGTCTGATTTCTCCATGGTTCTGTGTTAACAGCCAGGGTGTGAGGTGTAACTTTTGATGTGGAACCAGAGAGAGATCTAGTAGTGTGGTGAACCACGGCTGGCGTGCACATGTGGGAGCTACTAGAATGAGCTTGAGAGACCGTTTGAGCTTCTGCACCACTAGTGGAATTAGGGGGAGAGGCGGAAAAGCATACGCAAATCTGCCTGACCAGTTCATCCATATTGCATTGCCCTCTGACCGTGGGTGTGGGAACCTGGCGGCAAAGGTTGGGCATTTTGCATTTTCGTGGGTGGCAAACAGGTCTATGTGTGGGTGCACTTGTTGCAGAGATCATATGAAAATGATCTGATTGTATGTAATGGTTGAGGGGCCTGAGGTCGAGAATTGGCCTCAGTGTCCCGTCCTTTTTGGGAATTAGAAAATACAGCGAGTAAACCCCCGTCCCCCTGTTGCTCTAATGGGACTAGTTGAATAGCATCATTTTGTAGAAGTGCTAGGACTTCCAGTTGAAGCAGAGTCAGGGGGTCTGTAGACCCAAGACGCTGCCTGGGTGGTATGTTTGGGGGAGTTGCTGTAAGTTCTAGGCAGTAGCCATGTTGAATAACCTGTCTCACCCACCTGTCCGTTGTGATGAATTCCAGACTGGCAGGAACTGTGTTAATCTGCCCCCCACAGGAGTGGAATGCTGTTGAGGGAGCAGAGGGAATTCACTGTTTAGTTGCGGATTGTTGGATTGTTGTTGTTACCGCGACCTTTTCCCTTGTTATTATTGCCTCTGTATCCTCCTCTAAAATAGCCTTTGTTAGAGGATGTTTGTGTTTGAGTCTTGAAAGAAGTTGTTGTGTCTGCTCCAGTTTGCTTGGAGCCTCCTCTATAAGAGGAGCGACGAAAAGAACCTCTAGTCTGTGTGGACTGTAGAGCTCCTATTGACTTTTTTCATTTTCTCCAGTGTAGTGTCTACTTCTGGACCAAATAACTGGTTTTGGTTAAAAGGCTGGTTCAGAATTGTGGTTTGTACCTCTTGTTTGAACCAGGAAATGCGCAGCCATGCATGTCTTCTGAGTATTACGCTAGTATTTACAGCCCTAGCAGCTGTGTCGGCGACATCTAGTGCACATTTGATTGAGGTATTTGAAATTAATTTGCCTTCTTGAATGAGCTCAGTTGCCTGATCTTTATATTGATCTGGAAGGTGCTGTAGTAGTGTCTCTAATTGGTCGTAATGAGCCCTGTCATAACGTGAGAGAAGGGCTTGTGTATTCGTAATGCACCACATATTTGTAGCTTGTGCAGCTATCCTTTTACCCGACACATCAATAACTTTGGATTTCTTGTCAGGTGGGGGCGTTTCACCAGAAGTCTGAATTCGCTCTTTATCTTGCATTGGACACCACTAAAGTCTAGTGGAGGTTGTCCCTTAATATAGGTTAGATCAGAGGGTGCAGGCCTATATTTCTTCTCTATTCTTGGATTCAGTACCCTAGCAAGTACAAGATCTGTGAATATTTTTGGAGCGTGCTTAATGACTCCTTTGATCATGGGAAGAATTTGAGTAGATCTGTGTGATGGCTCAAAAGTATCTAACAGAAAATCCTCCTCAATGTCATCAGAATGCATTGTAACATTGTGGTAGATAGCAGCTCTGTGTAAGAGGTGATTAAAGCCAATGCTGTCCTCTGGAGAAGGCTTTGATGGGTATAGCTGTGGATCAGGGACATCAGGCACATTATATGGTGGAAAATTATAGATCTCCTCATAAAAAGGATATGCATTTGGGTCTGCATGTGGATCCTCCCCACCACCTACGTCATACTCCTCATCAGTTGGTGGTGAATGTGAGGATGCAGGAGAGGGTACAGGAGAGATTTGAGGTGAAATGTAAGGAGGGATAGGAGAGGAAGGAGATACAGGAGAGGGAGGGTGCATGGGGAAGTTGCACAGTCCTTATTGGCAGGAACCACAGGTGTAGGTGGTGTTTCTGCTGGTCTCTTTTTATGAGGTATAGCACCTACATGTCCAGTCTTTGGGTTTATGTAGATCCTCTGTTTAGGATCTGGTCTGAACAATTCTTCCTCTTCTTCCTCTACAACCTTTTTCGGCGTCGATTTTTTCGGTTCCGACAGAGGTTGTTTTTGTCGTTTTGCCTTGGGAGGTGTTACAGCGTCCTGTGGCAAAGTTCTTGGTGCCAAAGGTGTTGCTTTCGGTTTGACAGGTGTGTCCCAGGGCTTAGGAACCTCAGAATCAGGCTTTGCGGGTGTTGTCACTGGAGCGGGAGTCTTCGGAGTGGAAGGTGGCTTTGAGGCATCGGCCGCTGACTTTCCATCTTTAGCTTTGGAAGTAGAATGCTTTGGTGCCGAAGGATCTTTGGACTTCGGTGCCGAAGGATCTTTGGACTTCGGTGCCGAAGGATCTTTGGACTTCGGTGCCGAAGGATCTTTGGACTTCGGTGCCGAAGGATCTTTGGACTTCGGTGCCGAAGGATCTTTGGACTTCGGTGCCGAAGGATCTTTGGACTTCGGTGCCGAAGGATCTTTGGACTTCGGTGCCGAAGGATCTTTGGACTTCGGTGCCGAAGGATCTTTGGACTTCGGTGCCGAAGGATCTTTGGACTTTGGTGCCGAAAAGGAGGTGGTGGAATCGGCACGTGTGGTTTGCTCTGTGCTGAAGCACCTGAAGGTGTAGTTGTGTTCCTCGGAGCTGAGCTCGAAGTTTGGGCTTTAGGAGGGAGCACTTGTTCTCGACTGGGCCCCTTGGGCGGAGTGCTGAACTTCGCCTTTGGCTTGGGCAGTGCATGTGGTGCAGGGGCAGAGGTACTCACGGGTTAATGAGATGGAATCGAGTCGTCTGAGTCCTCTGCCTCTGAAATGATCTGGAGATCCGGCGAATCTTCTTCCGGAACGAGCGGAACCTAGTCATCGAAGATATTCTCCGGTGCTGGGGCTGATCTCCTTATCTCGTGTCGACGGGCCCTCCGATCCCGGATGGTGGTCGACTCGTTATGATCCGGCGATAGACAGAGGTTGCAAACCTCGTGATGATCGCTATGCGGGAATTTTGCCTGGCATTTCGGGCATTTCTTGGACGGAGTTCTTTCCATGTGGTGTAGGCCTCACGACGTAGAAAGTCCCAGCGGCCCGCGTCAATGAACCGGAATCGAGGTGATGGCGTTGAAAGTTGTGTAGTCGACGTCTATATTGTTTGTAGGAAGTTTTTGCGCTTCGAAGTTGCTGGAAAAGTTTTTCTACCTGGAGCGGAGAAACTTTCCTCCGAACCCAGTGGCGGAAAAAAACAATCTAAGGATGGAGCCGATGCCCATGCGCAGTATTGTCCAAGGGAGGAGTCACCTATATCATGACTGCAGGTTGTTATCTTCTTAGAAGTCTTTGTAATCATCCGAGCCCAACACCAGGTGGCGATCTAATGCATAGTGTACGATCTGCAGCTCATATGCCTCGAACATACTATTTGGGGTGTAAACTACATTCAAATGTTTAGGTTCCAAATAAGCAGCTCCCATTTATTTACAGAACCGAGGCAAATCAGACACAATGGATACCTGGGTTAGTTTGCCAGGCAGTTAGTGACTATTAAACAATCCTCTAGTGTAGGCATCAACTAATCAAGTGATCTATACTGTGGTTTAATATCAAAGCAGGAAGTCCAACCAATCAGTTAAACAATGAAGAATAGGTATTTGTGCTTGGATGTGTTAAGACCGGGTCTTCAATTGCTGGGACTGGTTTTTCACCTGCTGCTAATATTCTAAGGCTGCTGGACATGGCAAAAAGGAAAAGGCTACTTACCATGCTTGTGGCATGTGATGTTGATTCACATGCTGTGCATAATCCTTCCATCTAGGGTCTGGCCCGGATGAGTGAAAGTTGTTTTTCTTCATTAAGGTTTTGAGCCATGAGGTAATAGGACTCCTCCTTTTACTGGTAATGGACATGCTCATCAACTTCATTGTGTTTTACCGCACGGCGAGTTAGGATTAAATGTGAAGCGAAGCAATGTATATAAAGAGATATCCATGCAAAGAAAGAGAAAAGTAGTCCTCTGCGTAACTGGGTAGAGAAAAAGCTGCCCCTCCAACAGGTTGTTGGTGTTCCACCACCACAGAGCAACAATGCAGTGGCTGATCAACTTTAGATGGTCCCAATGACCCTCCTTTTGGGAACACTGGTGAGCCAAGCACTCCTGCAACTGAAAAAGGAGTATCCTGGCATGGGGCACTATGGCAATACAGGAGGCCATCAAGCTGAGGTGCATGACTGTACTGACCGTGGTTTGCTAGCCTGGTTGAAAGAGAGGGATTAGTACCAGGATGGACTGTACCCTGTCAACATTTGGATAAGCCATGCCAACTTCAGATTCGACAATTGTCCCAGACAGGGCTACATCTGGAGTGGTTGGAGGTGGAATTTTGTAGCGTTGATGGCAAACCCTAGTTGGTGAAGGAGGTTTATTGTGAGGCGAGTTAGTACACAGCAGTTTTGAAGGTTGGCCTTCTTGATGAGCCAGTTGTCCTAATAGGTCAATCAATCAGGGATTTGCAAAGCACACTACTCGTGCGAGGGTCTGAAGGCGTCGGGGGTCTCAAGGCGGTGGGGGTCTCAAAGCGGTGGGGTTGGTTCATGCAGCTCCGTCACAACAGAAGATCCAGGTTTTGAGGCTCTTCCTGAATACTTGCATAGGGGGGGGGGGGGGAGGTCCGTCCGATGCAGAGGGGGAGTTTGTTCCAGGTTTTGGCCACGATGTAGGAGAAGGCGCTTCCTCCCGTACTGGCTCTGTGGATGGTTGGGTTTGCAGCCAGGGCGAGGTTGGCAGAGCGGAGGTTTCTCTGTGGTGCGTAGAAGGAGATTCTTTCGTTGAGGTAGTGGGGTCTAGTGTTGGAGGGATTTGTAGGCATAAGGGAGCAATTTGGTGGTCATCCTCTATTCGACAGGAAGCCAGTGGAGGTCTCACAGGTGCTGGGTGATGTGGTCTTGTCGTGGGATGCCGAGGAAGAGTCTGGCTGCTGTGTTCTGGAGTTTGAGGAGTAGAGATTTGTTGATCAAGGCATAGAGGGCATTCCCGTAGTCCAGTCTGCTGTTTATGAGTGCAAGGGCGAATGTCGTTCTGGATTCAGGGAGATCCATTTGAAGGTCTTGCAGAGGATATTGAAGCAGGTGGAAGAAACAGCTGTGTTTGGTGATGATGTGTTCCTTGGTGTGGGAGAGAATGAGTAGGGTGTCGTCGATGTAGGATACTGTGCAGAGTCTGTGCGTTCCGACGATGGTAGCGAGGGGGGCAATGTAGATATCGAAGAGCGTGGGCCAGAGCGAGGATCCTTGGGGGATAGGTGGAAGACATGAATGCACTGTATGCGCAGCCACCACCGCAATGCACTTGGTGAACACACTGGGCGCAGTGGTGACCCCGAAGGGGAGTAGCTTGAACTGGTAATGCCTACTGCTGACGACAAACCCTGAAATACCAGTGATGGAATTAAGCATCCTTCAGGGTTAAAGCAGCCATGAAGTTGCAGCAGTAGGATGACATCCTGAATAGTAAGCATGTGGCATTTGTACTGCAAATGCTACTTACCAGTATGCATCTGTTCTTGGCATGTAGGGCTGCTGACATTCATATCTGTGCATAGATCGCCGCCTAGTGTTGGGTCCGGATGATTGCACATTGTTGTCCTGGAAGAGTCTTCGAAGTATCACGAGATAGGTGGCTCCTCCCCGGACTACAGTGCGCATGGGCATCGACTCCATCCCCAGATTGTTTTTAGCCATTGTGGCCGAGATGGAGTGAACTATGTGAACGATGACCATGCCATGAAATAATATGTAAATACTGCAGCTGCTACAGGCGCCGGGGAGAAGGGCGGGCGATATGAATGTCAGCAGCCCTACATGCCAAGAACAGATGCATACTGGTAAGTAGCATTTGCAGTTCGAGGCATGTGGGCTGCTGAATTCATATCTGTGCATAGAATACATAGCAGTCCCTCCATTAGCGGCGGCCGCCCGTGCCAGCTGCAGCAGTTTGGAAAAGTGTCTTGAGAACAGCCTGACCTACAGCTGCCTGCTGTTTAGAGTGCACGTCTACACAGTAATGTTTAGTAAATGTATGTGTGGTAGACCATGTGGCTGCTCTACATATATCCTCTAAGGGAATGTTTCCAAGGAAGGCCATAGAGGCCCCCAACTTTCTGGTGGAGTGGGCTCTTGGTGGAATTGTAAGAGTGCGTTTAGCTTTTGCGTAACAGATCTGAATACATTTCACGATCCACCTAGCAATACCAGCCTTGGAAATAGCGTTACCTTTGTGGTGTGATGCAAAGGCAACGAAAAGCTGCTTAGTCTTTCTAAAATCCTTGGTCCTGTCAATGTAATACATTAGGGCCCTTTTAACGTCAAGGATGTGGAGCATCCGCTCCGCCAGCGACTCAGGATTTTGAAAAAACACCGGCAACTCAATTGTTTGGTTTATGTGGAACTGAGACACAACCTTGGGTAGAAATTTAGGGTTAGTGCGGAGCACTACCCTGTTAGCATGAACTTGGAAGAAAGGCTCTTGGATTGTGAGGGCCTGCAGCTCACTAACCCTCCGTAGCGATGTAATTGCTACTAAGAAAGCCACTTTCCAAGTCAAGAACTGAAGCTCGCAAGAGTGTAGTGGCTCAAAAGGAGGACCCATCAGCCTTGTAAGAACCACATTGAGGTTCCATTCTGGAGCTGGTGGTGTCCGTGGTGGAATGACCCTTTTGAGTCCTTCCAGAAAAGCTTTGATAGCAGGCACTTTGAAAAGTGAAAGGTGTTGTCTATTCTGGAGGTATGCGGCCATCGCAGACAGGTGAATGCGGATGGAAGTATATGCCAAATTACACTGGTACAGATGGAACAGGTAACAGATGATGTTCTGAATGGAAGCATCTAGTGGGTTAATGTTGTGGTTTGCGCAATAAATGACAAACCGCTTCCATTTAGCCGCATAACATGCTCTAGTAGTGGGCTTTCTTGCCTCCCGAATGATGTCCATGCAATCGGGAGGAAGATTGAGGTAGCCAAACTCTAGGACCTCAGGAGCCAGATAGCCAGGTTGAGCTGTTGCGGATCTGGGTGCTGAATGTCGCCATGGCTCTGCGTCAGAAGGCTGGGTGTGAGATGAAGCCTTTGATGCGGTACCACGGAATTTCCAGAAACGTGGTGTACCATGGTTGGCGAGCCCACGTTGGAGCAACCAGGATGAGAGTCATCGAGTGCTGCCTGAGCTTGCGCGCCACCAGCGGTATCAGAGGTGCTGGGGGAAAAGCGTACGCAAATCTGCCTGACCAGTTCATCCATATCGCATTGCCCTGCAATTGCGGGTGTGGGAACCTGGCGGCGAAGCTTTGGCATTTTGTGTTCTCCCTTGTGGCGAACAGGTCTATCTCTGGATGACCCCACCTCTGGAAGTACGGTTGGAGTACTGATCGATGTATCTCCCACTCGTGCATTTGGTGACTGTGCCTGCTGAGGAGGTCCGCCATCTGATTGTCCTTGCCTGGGAGATGTTCTGCCATTAGGAAAATGTTCCTCTGAATGGCCCACTTCCACATGCTCTGAGCCAGATGAGACAGCTGCGGAGAGTGTGTGCCCCCCTGTTTCTGAATGTAGTACATGGCCGTCATGTTGTCCGTCCGGATCAACACGACCTTGTTGCACAGATGTACTTTGAATGCCTTTAAGGCCATGAAGATTGCCATCAGTTCCAGTACATTGATGTGCATCTTCCTTTGCTGTAGTGTCCATAGTCCCTGCACTGTGTATTGGAGTACATGCGCTCCCCACCCCTGGAGAGAAGCGTCCGTTGTCAGGATAATCTGTGGCACAGGCTCCTGGAACGGTCGGCCCTTGCAAAGGTTTTGGGGATTCCACCAATGCAGAGAGTTGTATGCCCGACCGCTCACCAACACTAGGTCTTTTAGTTGCCCGTGAGCCTGAGTCAACTGACGTGCTAAGCACTCCTGAAGCGGACGCATATGTAGTCTCGCGTGCGGGACAATGGAGATGCAGGAGGCCATCATGCCTATCAACTGCATGAACACCTTCGCTGGAAGCGAGTGTTGAGGTCTGAATCTTTGGATCAGCGACTGAATACTGGCGACTCTCACTGAATTTGGCTGCGCAGTGGCCGCCAGAGTGTTTATCGTCGCACCCAGATACTGTCGTATATGGGCGGGCTGGAGATGGGATTTCGGGTAATTCAGTGAGAACCCCAGATTGTGCAGGAGGTGAATGGTGTGGGACACGTGGTCGGCGCACTGCCGTTCCGACTTTGCTTGAATGAGCCAGTCGTCCAGATAGGGGTAGACGTGGATGTTCTGACGTCTTAGATGCGCCGCCACCGTCGCTAGGCACTTCGTGAAGACCCTGGGCGCTGTGGTGACCCCAAAAGGCAGAACCTTGAACTGGTAGTGCTGGTTTTGAATGGTGAACCTTAGATATTTTCTGTGTGAAGGATGCAGGGGAATGTGAAAGTATGCATCCTTGAGATCCAGAGTTGCCAGGAAGTCCCCTTGCCGAAGCAGTGGGAGAACCTGCTGCAACGTGAGCATATGGAAATGTTCTGACAGAATGTACAAGTTGAGGGGTCTGAGGTCGAGAATGGGCCTGAGGGATCCGTCCTTTTTTGGAATTAGAAAGTACAGAGAGTAAACCCCTGTTCCCCTTTCGTGCAGTGGAACGAGCTAGATTGCCCCTTTTTGCAGCATGACTTGGACTTCCTGCTGCAACAAGTGCAAGTGCTCGCCTGACATAGGACGGTTCTTTGGAGGTATGTTTGGTGGAGTGGAAGTGAGTTCCAGACAATAACCGTATTGGATAAGAGATTTGACCCACCTGTCCGTGGTGATGGACTTCCACGCGGGCAGGAACTGCTGGAGTCTCCCCCCGACCGGTGTTGTGTGGTCGGGGGGCAGTGACAAGGCGTCACTGTTTGCTGGCGGTGGAGGACCTAGAGCGGTTATTTCCACGTCCTCTGCCTTTGACGTTGTTGCCACGGTAACCACCTCTACCCTTGTTGGTATATGAGGACTGGGTGTTACTTTTATAGAATTGCGTAGATTGTGACGCTTGACCCCTTGAGGTGCCCCTGTTATTGGAGCGGCGAAAGGAACCACCCCGAAACTGCTGGGACTGTAGGGCACCCATAGATTTAGCAGTGTCAGTGTCTTTTTTCCATTTTTTCAAGGGTGGCATCCACTTCTGGCCCAAACAGGTGGTCTGGATTTACTGTTTGGTTTAGAATGGTAGTCTGAATGTCTGGTTTAAAGCCTGATATTCTAAGCCAAGCATGTCTACGCAGTAGAACGCTAGTGTTTATTGCTCTCGAGGCGGTATCAGCCACGTCCAGAGCGCACTTAATTGAAGCATTGGTGATAAGCTTACCCTCCTGAATCAACATTTCAGCTCCCTCCTTATACTGATCTGGTAAGTGCTGTAGAAGGGTTTCTAGGGTGTCATAGTGTGCCCTATCGTAGCGTGCAAGTAGCGCCTGCGTGTTGGATATGCGCCACATATTAGCTGCCTGCGCAGCAATATGTTTCCCTGAAGCCTCAAACACCTTTGATTCTTTGTCTGGGGGAGGAGCATCACCCGTGGTTTGTGAGTTGGCTCGTTTACGTGCGTTGGAGACAACCAAAGAGTCCAGTGGCAACTGTCCCTTGATGTACGTTGGATCAGTGGGCGCTGCCTTGTATTTCTTGTCAATACGAGGATTGATGACTTTTGCCCGGGTGGGCTCCTTGAAAACCTCTGGCGCATGTTTTAGCACTCCCTTGAGCATTGGCAATGTCTTGACAGTCTTTTCAGCCACCGAGAAAGTGTCAAAAAGAAAATCGACATCCACTGGGTCCGCATGGAGGTCGACGTCATGATTGGCTGCAGCTCTTTCAATCAGAGCGTTGAAGGCTGCAGAGTCTTCTGTTGGGGAAGTTTTTGCAGCAAAAAGCTGCGGCTCGTGTCCTGAATGAGGGTCCTCAGGGTCGGCCCCGGCAGACCATGGCTCATTTACATCTTCTGGGTCTGAGTAAACTGGATAAGCATACTCATCCTCCTCGTCTCCGTCACCCTCCCCAGCGTTAGAGTGAGTGGGTGAGAGCTCCAGACCTTGTGGAGATGCAGGCTCCATAGGGGCAGATGCACCCGCAGAGTCCAACTTCTTTTTAGGTCTCGCCTGTCGATGCACATGCGCATCGAGCAAGCGAGACTATTGCGAGTTATCCACTCTTTATCCACACTGCAAGGAATCGTGGCGATTCCTTGCAGTGCACGATAAATTTAAGCTCAATGCGCATGCGCATTGAGCTTAAATGCGCGTGCACATGCCCCCAGCCGCCTACTCTCTCTCTCAGCCTTCCCACAACTCCGCCCCCTCACTACTTGATTGCACGGCCGCTAGGCCGTGCCTCCCCTACTCTCCTCCCCCCTCCTCCTCTCCTCCCCTGCCTGCCTGCCTGCCGCTAGGCCGTGCCTCCCCTACTCTCCTCCCCCCTCCTCCTCCTACTCTCCTCCCCTGCCTGCCTGCCGTGTCGCACCTCTCCCCTCTCCGCCCCCTCCCCTGCCCGCCGTGTTACGGTGAAAGGCTTGTTGAGCAATCTGGTTGTTTACAAGTGAGCTGTTTTGACTTGGTTAAAATGTTTTTTTAGCTTCTAAAGTTGTATTATTTAAAAAAAGATGTCTCTCCCGCTCTCCACAGTGCGGTGTTTGCACACACAGTATCCAAGCGCTTGCTCGTGCTCGGCATGTGAGTTGTGTTGTAATAATAACGGCCGCAGCTCGCGCTCTGCAGAGGAAAGGAGCCTCGCGCCGCATGCATGAAAAGCGGCCAGACTTCCCTTGAAGGGCCTGCTTTCTGTTTCAGGATTAGTCCTCTGCATCCGTGACTTCCCATTTGGACAGCATCAAATATTTATCCCGCCCTTCTCAGGGGTGTACTGGTTTGCATTTGTCTGCCGAATTTGCATTCCTGTCTCGTCTCTCCGGCGACACAAGTTGGCCCGTGACGAGGCTCGTTTTCAAAGTCTCGGGTCATCGGTCTACGGTTGAAGTTCGTCCTGGCCGCGCCTTCTGCAGTTTAAACTCTTCCCTCCCCGCAGGACTGCATAGCTCAGCCTTCCTTCTCAATCTTTGCTCCAATCGATTATCCTACACTGTGGCTCCTACAGTGTTTTCAGTTGTTTCTCCCACAAACATTGTCTGACCAGTGGCCTGACACGAACTGGTGTTGCCCCCCTCGCTCCAAAATGTGATTAGGAGCCTCAGAGGCTCCGTGTCTCACAGATATTCATTAGCCTTGAGCTGAAACGGGGCTTCTGAAATATTGGAGATGGGGAGGGGAGGGGGAGGGGGTGGCAGGGCTGAACTGTATGTCTTTAACGCATGTAAGCGTTTCACCTTAGGTACACTAGTTTATTTGAAAATTATTTATTAAAAGTGAGTTTTTAACTATGGACTGAGAAGCCTTCCTGTGCCCCGTCAGGTGACGTTGCGTACAAGTAACGAAGAGGCAAACCAGTTGTCACGTATACCTTAAATGTTGCCTAGATTCGTATTATAGGTGGAGCAAAGTTATAAGCTATTAAACACAAAAGAGGTTT